>NC_058521.1:141450743-146596434 GCF_904849725.1 Hordeum vulgare subsp. vulgare | reverse complement strand
TTTCTTCTTCTTCTCCTCCTCCTCTTTCTTCTCCTCTTTCATATTATCCGTGCTTTAATTAACCGAACCAATGACATAATTAGCCCATTTAGCTCCAAAATACCATAATAAGCTCAAAATGGCATAAGAACCTTGGTTAGCTCATGAATATTATATACTTAGCTTGTTTTTCTCTAAAATGACATAATTGGAATATTTATCTCAAAAAAGACATAATTAGGTAATTTATCTCCAACAAGATGAGAAGAGGAGAAGAAATAGGCAAAATGAAAAGAAAGAAGAAGAAGAGATGAAGAAGAAGAGAAGAAGAAGGAGGAGGAGGAGGAGGAGGAGGAGGAGGAGAAGGCCATGGACCTTCTATCCTTCTCCTCCTCCTCCTCCTTCTTGATTTCTTCTTCTTCTCCTCCTCCTCCTCTTTCTTCTCCTCTTTCATACTATCCTTGCTTTAATTAACCCAACAATGACATAATTAGCCCATTTAGCTCCAAAATACCCATAATAAGCTCAAAATGCATAAGAACCTTGGTTAGCTCATGAATATTATATAGTTAGCTTGTTTTTCTCTAAAATGACATAATTAGCCCATTTAGCTCAAAAAAGACATAATTAGGTAATTTAGCTGCAACAAGAGGAGAAGAGGAGAAGAAATAGGCAAAATGAAAAGAAATAATAAGAAGAGATAAAGAAGAAGAGAAGAAGGAGGAGGAGGAGGAGGAGGAGGAGGAGGAGGAGGAGAAGGCCAAGGACCTTCTATCCTCCTCCTCCTCCTCCTCCTCCTTCTTCTTGATTTCTTCTTCTTCTCCTCCTCCTCCTCTTTCTTCTCCTCTTTCATATTATCCGTGCTTTAATTAACCCAACAATGACATAATTAGCCCATTTAGCTCCAAAATACCATAATAAGCTCAAAATGGCATAAGAACCTTGGTTAGCTCATGAATATTATATACTTAGCTTGTTTTTCTCAAAAATGACATAATTGGAATATTTAGCTCAAAAAAGACATAATTAGGTAATTTTTGCTCCAACAAGAGGAGAAGAGGAGAAGAAATAGGCAAAATGAAAAGAAAGAAGAAGAAGAGATGAAGAAGAAGAGAAGAAGAAGGAGGAGGAGGAGGAGGAGGAGGAGGAGGAGGAGGAGTTGGAGGAGGAGGAGGAGGAGAAGGCCATGGACCTTCTATCCTTCTCCTCCTCCTCCTCCTTCTTCTTGATTTCTTCTTCTTCTCCTCCTCCTCCTCTTTCTTCTCCTCTTTCACATTATCCTTGCTTTAATTAACCCAACAATGACATAATTAGCCCATTTAGCTCCAAAATACCATAATAAGCTCAAAATGGCATAAGAACCTTGGTTAGCTCATGAATATTATATACTTAGCTTGTTTTTCTCTAAAATGACATAATTAGCCCATTTGGCTCAAAAAAAGACATAATTAGGTAATTTAGCTCCAACAAGAGGAGAATAGGAGAAGAAATAGGCAAAATGAAAAGAAAGAAGAAGAAGAGATGAAGAAGAAGAGAAGGAGGAGGAGGAGGAGAGGAGGAGGAGGAGAAGGCCAAGGACCTTCTATCCTTCTGCTCCTCCTCCTCCTTCTTCTTGATTTCTTCTTCTCTCTCCTCCTCCTCCTCTTTCTTCTACTCTTTCATATTATCCTTGCTTTAATTAACCCAACAATGACGTAATTAGCTCATTTAGCTCCGAAATACCATAATAAGCTCAAAATGGCATAAGAACCTTGGTTAGCTCATGAATATTATATACTTAGCTTGTTTTTCTCCAAAATGACATAATTAGCCCATTTAGCTCAAAAAATACATAATTAGGTAATTTAGCTCCAACAAGAGGAGAAGAGGAGGAGAAATAGGCAAAATGAAAATAAAGAAGAAGAAGAGATGAAGAAGAAGAGAAGAAGGAGGAGGAGGAGGAGGAGGAGGAGGAGAAGGCCAAGGACCTTCTATCCTTCTCCTCCTTCTTCTTGATTTCTTCTTCTTCTCCTCCTCCTCCTCTTTCTTCTCCTCTTTCATATTATCCTTGCTTTAATTAACCCAACAATGACATAATTAGCTCATTTAGCTCCAAAATACCATAATAAGCTCAAAAGGGCATAAGAACCTTGGTTAGCTCATGAATATTATATACTTGGCATGTTTTCCTCTAAAATGACATAATTGGAATATTTAGCTCAAAAAAGACATAATTAGGTAATTTAGCTCCAACAAGAGGAGAAGAGGAGAAGAAATAGGCAAAATGAAAAGAAAGAAGAAGAAGAGATGAAGAAGAAGAGAAGGAGGAGGATGAGGAGGAGGAGGAGGAGAAGGACCTTCTATCCTTCTCCTCCTCCTCCTTCTCCTCCTCCTCCTCCTTCTTCTTGATTTCTTCTTCTTCTCCTCCTCCTCCTCTTTCTTCTCCTCTTTCATATTATCCGTGATTTAATTAACCCAACAATGACATAATTAGCCCATTTAGCTCCAAAATACCATAATAAGCTCAAAATGGCATAAGAACCTTGGTTAGCTCATGAATATTATATACTTAGCTTGTTTTCCTCTAAAATGACATAATTAGCCCATTTAGCTCAAAAAAGACATAATTAGGTAATTTAGCTCCAACAAGGGGAGAAGAGGAGAAGAAATATGCAACATGAAAAGAAAGAAGAAGAAGAGATGAAGAAGAAAAGTAGAAGAAGAAGGAGGAGGAGGAGGAGGAGGAGAAGGCCAAGGACCTTCTATCCTTCTCCTCCTCCTCCTTCTCCTCCTCCTCCTCCTTCTTCTTGATTTCTTCTTCTTCTCCTCCTCCTCCTCTTTCATATTATCCTTGCTTTAATTAACCCAACAATGACATAATTAGCCCATTTAGCTCCAAAATACCATAATAAGCTCAAAATGGCATAAGAACCTTTGTTAGCTCATGAATATTATATACTTAGCTCGTTTTCCTCTAAAATGACATAATTGGAATATTTAGCTCAAAAAAGACATAATTAGGTAATTTAGCTCCAACAAGAGGAGAAGAGGAGAAGAAATAGGCAAAATGAAAAGAAAGAAGAAGAAGAGATGAAGAAGAAGGGAAGAAGGAGGAGGAGGAGGAGGAGGAGGAGGAGAAGGCCAAGGACCTTCTATCCTTCTCCTCCTCCTCCTCCTTCTTCTTGATTTCTTCTTATTCTCCTCCTCCTCCTCTTTCTTCTCCTCTTTCATATTATCCTTGCTTTAATTAACCCAACAATGACATAATTAGCCCATTTAGCTCCAAAATACCATAATAAGCTCAAAATGGCATAAGAACCTTGGTTAGCTCATGAATATTATATACTTAGCTTGTTTTCCTCTAAAATGACATAATTAGCCCATTTAGCTCAAAAAAGACATAATTAGGTAATTTAGCTCCAACAAGAGGAGAAGAGGAGAAGAAATGGGCAAAATGAAAAGAAAGAAGAGAAGAGATGAAGAAGAAGAGAAGAAGGAGGAGGAGGAGGAGGAGGAGGACGAGGAGAAGGCCAAGGACCTTCTATCCTTCTCCTCCTCCTCCTTCTCCTCCTCCTCCTCCTTCTTCTTTATTTCATATTCTTCTCCTCCTCCTCCTCTTTCTTCTCCTATTTCATGTTATCCTTGCTTTAATTAACCCAACAATGACATAATTAGCCCATTTAGCTCCAAAATACCATAATAAGCTCAAAATGGCATAAGAACCTTGGTTAGCTCATGAATATTATATACTTAGCTTGTTTTCCTCTAAAATGACATAATTAGCCCATTTAGCTCAAAAAAGACATAATTAGGTAATTTAGCTCCAACAAGAGGAGAAGAGGAGAAATAGGCAAAATGAAAAGAAAGAAGAAGAAGAGATGAAGAAGAAGGGAAGAAGGAGGAGGAGGAGGAGGAGGAGGAGAAGGCCAAGGACCTTCTATCCTTCTCCTCCTCCTCCTCCTTCTTCTTGATTTCTTCTTATTCTCCTCCTCCTGTTTCTTCTCCTCTTTCATATTATCCTTGCTTTAATTAACGCAACAATGACATAATTATCCCATTTAGCTCCAAAATACCATAATAAGCTCAAAATGGCATAAGAACCTTGGTTAGCTCATGAATATTATATACTTAACTTGTTTTCCTCTAAAATGACATAATTAGCCCATTTAGCTCAAAAAAGACATAATTAGGTAATTTAGCTCCAACAAGAGGAGAAGAGGAGAAGAAATGGGCAAAATGAAAAGAAAGAAGAGAAGAGATGAAGAAGAAGAGAAGAAGGAGGAGGAGGAGGAGGAGGAGGAGGAGAAGGCCAAGGACCTTCTATCCTTCTCCTCCTCCTCCTTCTCCTCCTCCTCCTCCTTCTTCTTGATTTCATCTTCTTCTCCTCCTCCTCCTCTTTCTTCTCCTCTTTCATGTTATCCTTGCTTTAATTAACCCAACAATGACATAATTAGCCCATTTAGCTCCAAAATACCATAATAAGCTCAAAATGGCATAAGAACCTTGGTTAGCTCCTGAATATTATATACTTAGCTTGTTTTTCTCTAAAATGACATAATTAGCCCATTTAGCTCAAAAAAGACATAATTAGGTAATTTAGCTCCAACAAGAGGAGAAGAGGAGAAGAAATATGCAAAATGAAAAGAAAGAAGAAGAAGAGATGAATAAGAAGAGAAAAAGGAGGAGGAGGAGGAGGAGGAGGAGAAGGCCAAGGACCTTCTATCCTCCTCCTTCTCCTCCTCCTCCTCCTTCTTCTTGATTTCTTCTTCTTCTCCTCCTCCTCCTCTTTCTTCTACTCTTTCATATTATCCTTGCTTTAATTAACCCAACAATGACATAATTAGCCCATTTAGCTCCAAAATACCATAATAAGCTAAAAATGGCATAAGAACCTTGGTTAGCTCATGAATATTATATACTTAGCTTGTTTTTCTCTAAAATGACATAATTAGCCCATTTAGCTCAAAAAAGACATAATTAGGTAATTTAGCTCCAACAAGAGGAGAAGAGGAGAATAAATAGGCAAAATGAAAAGAAAGAAGAAGAAGAGATAAAGAAGAAGAGAAGAAGAAGGAGGAGGAGGAGGAGGAGGAGGAGGAGGAGAAGGCCAAGGACCTTCTATCCTTCTCCTCCTCCTCCTTCTTCTTGATTTCTTCTTCTTCTCCTCCTCCTCCTCTTTCTTCTCATCTTTCATATTATCCGTGCTTTAATTAACCCAACAATGACATAATTAGCCCATTTAGCTCCAAAATACCATAATAAGATCAAAATGGCATAAGAACCTTGGTTAGCTCATGAATATTATATACTTAGCTTGTTTTTCTCTAAAATGACATAATTGGAATATTTAGCTCAAAAAAGACATAATTAGGTAATTTAGCTCCAACAAGACGAGAAGAGGAGAAGAAATATGCAAAATGAAAAGAAAGAAGAAGAAGAGATGAAGAAGAAGAGAAGAAGGAGGAGGAGGAGGAGGAGGAGGAGGAGGAGGAGAAGGCCAAGGACCTTCTATCCTTCTCCTCCTCCTCCTTCTCCTCCTCCTCCTCCTTCTTCTTGATTTCTTCTTCTTCTCCTCCTCCTCCTCTTTCTTCTCCTCTTTCACATTATCCTTGCTTTAATTAACCCAACAATGACATAATTAGCCCATTTAGCTCCAAAATACCATAATAAGCTCAAAATGGCATAAGAACCTTGGTTAGCTCATGAATATTATATACTTAGCTTGTTTTTCTCTAAAATGACATAATTAGCCCATTTAGCTCAAAAAAGACATAATTAGGTAATTTAGCTCCAACAAGAGGAGAAGAGGAGAAGAAATAGGCAAAATGAAAATAAAGAAGAAGAAGAGATGAAGAAGAAGAGAAGAAGGAGGAGGAGGAGGAGGAGGAGGAGAAGGCCAAGGACCTTCTATCCTTCTCCTCCTCCTCCTTCTCCTCCTTCTTCTTGATTTCTTCTTTTCCTCCTCCTCGTCCTCTTTCTTCTCCTCTTTCATATTATCCTTGCTTTAATTAACCCAACAATGACATAATTAGCTCATTTAGCTCCAAAATACCATAATAAGCTCAAAATGGCATAAGAACCTTGGTTAGCTCATGAATATTATATACTTAGCTTGTTTTCCTCTAAAATGACATAATTGGAATATTTAGCTCAAAAAAGACATAATTAGGTAATTTAGCTCCAACAAGAGGAGAAGAGGAGAAGAAATAGGCAAAATGAAAAGAAAGAAGAAGAAGAGATGAAGAAGAAGAGAAGAAGGATGAGGAGGAGGAGGAGGAGGAGGAGGAGGAGGAGGAGGAGAAGGCCAAGGACCTTCTATCCTACTCCTCCTCCTCCTTCTCCTCCTTCTTCTTGATTTCTTCTTCTTCTCCTCCTCCTCCTCTTTCTTCTCCTCTTTCATATTATCCGTGCTTTAATTAACCCAACAATGACATAATTAGCCCATTTAGCTCCAAAATACCATAATAAGCTCAAAATGGCATAAGAACCTTGGTTAGCTCATGAATATTATATACTTAGCTTGTTTTCCTCTAAAATGACATAATTAGCCCATTTAGCTCAAAAGAGAAATAATTAGGTAATTTAGCTCCAACAAGAGGAGAAGAGGAGAAGAAATAGGCAAAATGAAAAGAAAGAAGAAGAAGCGATGAAGAAGAAAAGAAGAAGAAGAAGGAGGAGGAGGAGGAGGAGGAGGAGAAGGCCAAGGACCTTCTATCCTTCTCCTCCTCCTCCTTCTCCTCCTCCTCCTCCTTCTTCTTGATTTCTTCTTCTTCTCCTCCTCCTCCTCTTTCTTCTCCTCTTTCATATTATCCTTGCTTTAATTAACCCAACAATGACATAATTAGCCCATTTAGCTCCAAAATACCATAATAAGCTCAAAATGGCATAAGAACCTTGGTTAGCTCATGAATATTATATACTTATCTTGTTTTTCTCTAAAATGACATAATTATCCCATTTAGCTCAAAAAACACATAATTAGGTAATTTAGCTCCAACAAGAGGAGAAGAGGAGAAGAAATAGGCAAAATGAAAAGAAAGAAGAAGAAGAGATGAAGAAGAAGAGCAGAAGGAGGAGGAGGAGGAGGAGGAGGAGGAGGAGGAGGAGAAGGCCAAGGACCTTCTATCCTTCTCCTCCTCCTCCTTCTCCTCCTCCTACTCCTTCTTCTTGTTTTCTTCTTCTTCTCCTCCTCCCCATCTTTCTTCTCCTCTTTCATATTATCCGTGCTTTAATTAACCCAACAATGACATAATTAGCCCATTTAGCTCCAAAATACCATAATAAGCTCAAAATGGCATAAGAACCTTGGTTAGCTCATGAATTATATACTTAGCTTGTTTTTCTATAAAATGACATAATTAGCCCATTTAGCTCAAAAAAGACATAATTAGGTAATTTAGCTCCAACAAGACGAGAAGAGGAGAAGAAATAGGCAAAATGAAAAGAAATAAGAAGAAGAGATGAAGAAGAAGAGAAGAAGGAGGAGGAGGAGGAGGAGGAGGAGGAGGAGAAGGCCAAGGACCTTCTATCCTTCTCCTCCTCCTCCTTCTCCTCCTTCTTCTTGATTTCTTCTTCTTCTCCTCCTCCTCTTTCTTCTCCTCTTTCATATTATCCTTGCTTTAATTAACGCAACAATGACATAATTAGCTCATTTAGCTCCAAAATACCATAATAAGCTCAAAATGGCATAAGAACCTTGGTTAGCTCATGAATATTATATACTTAGCTTGTTTTCCTCTAAAATGACATAATTGGAATATTTAGCTCAAAAAGAAGGAGAAGGAAGAAGAAGAAGAAGAAGAGAAGAAGAATAGAAGGAGAAGGAGAAGAATAAGGAGGAGGAGGAGAAGAAGAAGAAGGAGGAGGAGAAGAAGAGAAGAAGAAGGAGAAGGAGGAGAAGAAGAAGGAGAAGGAGAAGGAGCCCTCCTTCTTCTCCTTCTTCTTCTCTCCTTCTTCTCCTCCTCCTTATCCTTCTCCTTCCCCTTCCCCTCCTCCTCCTCCTCCTTCTTGTTTTTCTTCTCCTTGTTCTCTTATTGCTTCTTCTCTTTCTTTTTCAATTTAGCTTATTTGTCATATATATGTTGTTGTTGTTCTTCTACTTACTTTCTTATTCCCATTTTGCAGATTGGATGTACTACATGCATGGAAGCTGGCGTTGGAGTGCTTTAGTTTCCGTTTTTATTTGAGTTGATGAACAATGTGTTGGTTCTTTGTATGTGTTGATGAACAATGTGTTGATGAACAATATATGTGCAACTATATGTATGTATATATGGATGAAACTTCGTATGTGTTCGTTCTTTTGATATATGGGATGTACGTTGATGAACAAATGGCATTGATGAGCTTTATATGTATATCATATATGTGTTGTGATCTATTTATGATATATGTGCTCTGAATTATATGTATATGTGATGTGAAATAGAAAAAATAAAAAAAATGGGACAATATAGGATCTTTGCCGTCTGCCAGCTGATGGCAAAGGCCTTTCCCATCAGCCAGCAGACGGCAAAGGTGCCACGTGGCGCCTAGCTGTGCAACCTGGGCAGTAGCAGCTGGCCATATAGTCTCTTTGCCGTCTGCCTGCTGGGTGGGCAGACGGCAAAGAAGAGGGCACAGAGGAGGGGGCAGAAGACAAAAGTGGAGAGAGGGGGGAGGGGAGGACACGGCAGACGGCAAAGATAGTCAAGGGGGCAGACGGCAAAGATTGCCGAGGAGGTAGACGGCAAAGATTGCCGAGGAGGCAGACGGCAAAGATTGCCGAGGAGGCAGACGGCAAAGGCTCCGTTAACCCCTAACGGAGGCAACGCCTCTCGGCTGCCGTCCCAAACTCTTTGCCGACTGCTCCTCAGGAAAGCTGACGGCAAAGAGCTTTGCTGTCCGCTTTAGGGGGGCAGACGGCAAAGAAGGTCCTATGCCGTCGTAGGCTGACGCAGAAAATTTGCCGGCCGTGACAATCTTTGCCGTCTGTGGTACTGTCTTTGTCGTCCGGGTATTTGTCTTTGCCGTCTTTGATGGCAGACGGCAAAGAAGGTGATTCCTGTAGTGTATGAGTGAAGCAAAACATAAATGCTGACGCTCCTTCAGATTTTTTAAAGGAGACTAGAAATAAATACTTCAGAATAAGTAATATCACAATCAAGCAGAAGACACTGTGGTGCTTTGGGACAACGCACATTACACTCAGAATGACAATCATGCTCTCTATAGTTGGTGCTTTTTATAAGAAGAGGATGACTCAAGAGAAAAGTAAAATAGATAGGCCCTTCGCAGAGGGAAGAATTGATTTGCAGAGGTGCCAGAGCTTGATCTTTAAAACACAGATAGATCAAAGTTGTGGACGGTATGCTTTCACTGTCAACGTAACAACTAAGAGATCTCAATATCTTCCATGCTAAATACATTATAGACGGTTCCCAAACAGAAAAGTAAAGTTTTAACTCCCCCTCCACCAATCGATCACAGTCCACGGCGGGCCGAATCCATGGGTACCGTACATACAAACAACATTCCTGGGGGAGTTTTGTTTCATTAAATTTGATTTGACTCTGAGCATGGAACTGGGTATCCCGGTTACCAGCCACTTTCTCGTGAATGATAGTGAATCAGCACATATGTTGAGAATAACCTACTTAGCATGGAAGATACTGATAGCCCCTAGTCACTACATGAGCGATTAGGGCATACAAAACAAAATAGTTATTTGAAAATTTAGAACATGGTACATGCAAATTTACTTAGGACGACACAAAAATACCACATATAGGTACGTATGGTGGAGTCAGATGGCACAACTGATTTTAGGGATTTTGGATGCACAAGCAGTCAGTCCGCTTATTACAGGTGAAGGCTAGAAAAAGACGAGGAAGCGACCAAGTGGAGAGCAATAACGGTCATAATCATGCAGAGCGAGAAACCAACATTGAATCGGGCATGAAAGCGATATAATTATTCTGAAATAAAAAGATCGTCAAGGCTTGATAGACTTCTAGTCATAAACATGTGTCAGCATGTGCCAAGTCAATCCAAAAAAACTCTCCGAAGGGAAATACCACTCTAATATGCCAAACCATGAACAATGCAATGCATGCTAAACATTTCAATAACACATTATGCACTCCAGCTATTTGAGACTAGTCACAAAGAAAGCATGAACTACTGGGAGAGCATTGTAATCATAGCACAATGTCGCTACAAGTTGGTCTCTAGATCATAAGTATAGGCATATGTACAAAAGTAGAAACAAATAGAGTTCATACCGGCTTTCCTTGTTGCATTCCTTCCGTCGATCTTCGTCATTATTGCATCGTCACTTGCACGATCGAATGTAGAAAGATATAATCAAGCGCAATTGCAACCATGGACGTGAGCTAAACTCTGCAAACTAAGCAAACTAAAGAGAGAAATAAATCTTTTTGGGTTTTACAAAGGTTAAACGAAATCTAAAGAAAAGAGAAATATTTTTGTTGTTTTTGCAAAAAAAGAACAAAGAAGAATAGGCAATAACTCTGAAAAGACTTACAAAGGATACTACGGATGATACAACGAAAGGGAAGAAGGATACGTACTCCCCCAAGCTTAGGCTTTTGGCCTAAGTTGACCTCGGCTACTACGGGCTCCAAGAGCTTTCTCCGGCTCCGGAGTGGTACTGGTGGCTCCAAGAATCAGACGAGGCCTCGGGCGCGTACACTAATGCCTGGCTGGCCTCCCAAGGAGAAGGCTCTTCTTCCTCGGGAACAAGCTCCTCCATGGGGTTGTGGAACTGCAACTGGATCACGAACTTCTCCAGCTCAGTCGAGGTGAAAGACCACCCGTTCCTGCTAGTATAATCAAACAAAAGTGGTGCAGGAAGATGGATCTCGCGAGTAGTAATCTCGCTAAACCTCATAATATGAACAAGGTTACTAAACTCGGAAGTCCTAGTAACAAACTCATGCCTCTTGATAGCGGTAAGATCAAAGCTTATGAATGAAAAAGGCATATCATCCGTGCGCACTGTGTGCCCGAGGTGCTCGAGGATAAGCGTGGCATAAATGCCACCAAAGTGAGGCCCTTTGCCGCTGTTAGCGACGAGGTGACGCGCAATCAAAGCACCAATATTATACGTGTTATCTCCTAAGAGGGCGGCTGCCAAGATAGCGAGATCCGGAGCCGAAATGTTGCTCTTGTTGTCACGAGCTAACATCCCTCGAGCAATATAGTATGCGAAATACCTGATGTGAGTAAACAAGATGCTGGTGATTTTCCCCCAGTGAATTTCTCGCGGGTCCTTACTGCAAAGGGAAGCGAATAGGGATTTCAGCTCGTATGGCTCAACGTTCATTTTGGTCGTCTTCCCAACATTCCGCACACCTATATATCACAAAATTCTGCCAAAGACATGGTAAAGACATCCTCATATAATCTGAATTCAATCATGGAAGTTGTATCATTATATCTAAACCAATTGACAAAATAATAGGTGAGTTTTGGATAATGTTGCACACGTCGTGTTACGAGATGTGTCAAACCTGCAGCTGCATAGAGGTTATCAAACTCATCCTTAATACATGCCGCCATAAGGAAATCTGAACACTGGTATGCCATGGCACATGTCGTGTCCGTCTCGTGGTACAACTCCGGTGGCACGATATCATCATTGTAAATTGTCTTCACAATAGAGGATGAAGTTGTAACTCTAGTTAGTCTATCAGTAGGCTCGGGTCTCTTCTTCCCAAGCCATCCTTTTGCTTTTACAAACAAGTTCATTTCTTAAATTTTTGGTTCAACACAAAAATGGAGGTTTAAGAAAAAATGAGTTGGAGCAAACTATTCTACTCACTTCCTTCATGCATAAGCTTGCATCACAACTTCACAAATAAATTTCTAAGAATGCATGCAAGCTCATACGAACAACACCAAGAGCTCCTAAATACTCACAAATAAGACCACCAATCAATGTTTTAATTGGAGGAGTGGAGGAGTCACATACCACGGAGCAAATGCTCAAATTCTCAATGCAAATGATGGGTTGTAGAGAGAGATCAAAATTTGCCACCAAGGACAGCAAGAAATCGAGCTCCAGGAGAAAAATCAGGATTGTTGGACTGAGAGAGAGAGAAGGGAGGAAGAAGTACCTGGAAGGGAGCCTAGGTGGGCCCAGGCGACCTGTGGGCGCGGCCACGGGGCAGGCCGTGCCAGTTGGCCGCCTGAACCAAGGGTCCCCCCATGGCTGGCTCCACGTGCTCCTGCGTCTCTTTTTTGATGGAAATTTTTATTATAAATTTTCTGGAATTTTTCAGATGACTTCACTTTTGAATTTTTTTTGAAACACTAAAATCTGCAAAACTTCCGGTAAGGTCGAAACAATGGTTAAACATATGAAGCTTAAAAAACATAAAACTTTGGTACAACAAGGAGGATGAAAGATAATGGAAACGAAAACATAACAAGCTTCTCTTTTTACTCATATAAAACATATTTGTTAGCAAGGTTGATCAAGTCTTACTACCAAATAGGTGTTATATTTGAGAAAAAAGTTTCACTTCTTATAAAGCAATCATGGTAGTTTTATTCTAATGGATATTGTCCCCACCATAATGGTTTTATATTTGTGGTACACATGTAGAGGACAATCCCACTCTCCAACCTTCATGATCTTAATATTCTCAATAGAATTAAGGCCATGCCTTTTATCAATTTTGTTCGAAAAATATACCGTGTGCTCCTTCTCATTATCATTGAAGGTCACCTTTCCTTTATTGCAATCAATAATAGCACGTGCGGTGTGATACGTCTCCATGGTATCTACTTTGCCGAACTCTTTTGCCCTTGTTTTGGACTCTAATTTGCATGATTTGAATGGAACTAACCTGGACTGACGCTGTTTTCAGCATGCCATGGTGTCGGTTTTGTGCAGAAATGAAAGTTCTCGGAACGTCCTGAAAATTTACGGAGATTTTTTCTGGAAAATATGAAAAATACCTGCACAAAGATCCACTGGAGGGGATGGACCAGTGGGCCACAAGCCCTATTGCCGCGGCCACCCCCTGGCCGCGGCAACCAAGCTTGTGGGGCCTAGGTGGTTCTGCCGCCCCCAAACTCAGCTCTATAAATTCACTTTCGCCCAGAAAAAAATCAGAAGAGAAGATTTTGTCGCGTTTGCAATACGGAGGCCCCGCCACATCCTGTTCTTCATCTGGAGGACAGATCTGGAGTCCGTTTTGGGCTCCGGAGAGGGGAAAACGTCGCCATCGTCATCATCAACCTTCTTCCCTCTCCAATTCCATGAAGCTCTTCTTTGTTTGTGAGTAATCTATTCGTAGGCTTGCGGGGCGGTGATGAGTAGGATGAGATCTATCATGCAATCGAGTTAGTTTTGACGGGGATTGATCACTAGTATCCACTATGTTCTGAGATTGATGTTGCTACTACTTTGCCATGCTTAATGCTTGACACTAGGGCCCAAGTGCCATGATTTCAGATCTTAAATTTTTATGTCGTCACCAATATATGTGTGTTTTAGATCCGATCTTGCAAGTTGTAGTTACCTACTATGTGTTATGACCCGGCAACAACGGAGTGACAATAACCGGAACCACTCCCGGTGATGACCATAGTTTGAGGAGTTCATGTGTTCACCAAGTGCTAATGCATTGTTCTGGTTCTTTATTAAAAGGAGAACCTTAATATCCCGTAGTATCCTTTTGGACCCCGCTGCCACGGGAGGGATGGACAATAGATGTCATGCAAGTTCTTTTCCCTAAGCACGTATGACTACACACGGAATGCATGCCTACATCACATTGACGAACGGGAGCTAGCCACATATCTCTCCGTGTTATAACTATTGCATGATGAATGTCGTCCAAACGAATCAACGACCCATTGCCTACGAGTTTGTCCCACTTCTGTTGTTACTTGTTTTGCTCTGCTGCTGTTACTACTGTTGCTTGCTACTGCTGCTACTTGCTACTGTTGCTACTTGCTACGGCTGCCACTAATGTTGTTCCTTGCCACTACTGTTACTCGTTACACTGCTGCTACCTGCTACAATACTCGTTCGCTCGGCATCGATGGAAAAGGACTATTTCCGTCTACGGGCAACTTCTGGCGCCATTGATACGACAATTAGGAATAGTCTGCCGTCAACTGATCGTTTCTGACACCGTTGTTATCATACTACTTTGCTGATGATACTTTGCTTGCAGATACTAATCTTTCTGGTGTGGTTGAATTTGACACATTCAGCTACTAATACTCGAGAGTATCCTCTCACCTCCTGCCTGGCGAATCAACAAATTCGGTTGAATACTCTACCCTCGAAAACTACCGTGATCCCACGCGCTGGTGGGCCATTGCAGGACAATTGCTAATTGTTGAGCAACTGGGAGCAGTTCTGGCCCTGTTGTCGCGAAGGCATCAAGTCAGGAACACGTCAACAACATTCTTCTAGTGTCGTTGCCGGGGACTGCCGTTAGCAGCATTTTTCTGGCGCCGTTGCCGGGGAGGGATTGCTATATTCTCTGAGTCACTTGGGGATTTTTATCTGTTGATAACTATGAAGAATCTGAAAGATGCAAAAACCAAAGTCTTGCCCTCAACCACAAGGGGAGGTATGGAACTGCCATCTAGCTCTGCACTTGATTCACCTTCAGTTATGAGTAAGTTTGCGACATCACCTCCTGCTAGAAATCTTGATATGTCGCCTATGTCTGAGACTGCTAGAGATGCTATGCCTGATACTGCTAGAGATGTTATGCCTGATACTGCTAGAGATGCTTTGCCTAATGATGCTAGAGATGCTATTTTTCCTGATGATGTTATGCTTGATACTGCTAGAGATGCTACTTTTCCTGATGTGCCACTAGGGGTATTCCTTGATGCTCTTATTTCTAGAGTTACTGCCAATGCTCGTGATGCTTCTGAAACAGCCGATACTATTGAGATAGAACCTGCTTTTGCTCCTGCTAGATCTAGCTCTCCTAGATATGAATTGCCTGATATACCCGAGGGTTACGTTATGGAGGGAGAGATAGCTGAGGATTTTCTTGCGTGTAAGGATGCCTATGACGCTGAGAAATTACTTCTCAAGTGGAAGGAAAAATCTCTGAAAGCTAGGATGAAATACGACCCAAAGTTTGCACTTCACCTATCTTTATCACCGATAAGGATTATGAATTCTCTATCGGCCTTGAGATAATCTCTCTAGTTGAATCTGATCCTTTGAACGGTTATGAGTCTAAGACGGTCGTAGCCCATCTTACCAAACTACACGATATAGCCACCCTTTTCACTAGTGAGGAGAAGATCCGCCACTACTATATCCTTAAGCTGTCTCCTTTCTCTCTAAAGGATGACGCTAAAGCCTGGCTCACTTCTCTTGCTCTGGATGTGTGAGTAGTCCCCAGGATATGTTCTATTACTCCTGTAAGAAATATTTCCCTGCCCATAAGAACCAAGCTGCCTTGGAGAAAATATACAACTTTGCTCAACTCAAAGAAGAGAGTCTCCCACAAGCTTGGGGGAGGCTTGTCCAGCTACAGAATGCTTTGCCTGATCACCCTCTTAAGAAGAACGAGATACTTGATATCTTCTATAACGGACTTACCGATGCCTCTAAGGACCACCTAGATAGTTGTGTCGGTTGTGTATTTAGGGAATGAACTGTAGAACAAGTTGAGACCCTACTGAATAACATCTTGATCAATGATAATGCTTGGAATATTCTCGAACCACCTCCTAAGCCAACTCCGAAGAAAAGAGGTATTCTATTCCTCAGTCCCGAAGATATGAAAGAAGCCAAGAAATCTATGCAAGAGAAAGGCATTAGATCTGAAGATGTCAAAAACCTGCCACCTATCAAAGAGATCTATGGTCTCGATAACCCGATACATGTAGTGGAAGTAAATTCTCTGCGTAGGTTTGATGAGAGTGTATTCCTTTTGATAAACCTGCTAGCCTATGCTTTTATGAATTTGACAACTTTGTTGCCAAACAACAGAGTTTCAATGGTTATGTTAGCAGACATTTGGAACAAAGTACTCGTATGCTTAGTCATTTAAGTGCTTGTGTAGACAGAAATGTCAATGATCTGAAGCTTCTGAGTAAACATGCCTCTATGATTAATACTCATGTAGAACAAGTACTTAAAGCTCAGAATGACCTGCTCAATGAATTAAATGACAACTCTGTCGGAGTCATTACTAGAGGAGGCAAAAATGACTCAGGAACCTTTGTATCCTGGGGGTCATCCTTAGAGAATTGATCAAAATTCTCAAGGAATTAATGCAGATGCACCCAGCCATCCTAAGGAGAAGAAGAAGGATGATAGAAACCTGCATGTTAGTTCACCAAATACTGTCACACCTGAAGAACCAAATGATATTTCTGCGTCTGATAGAGAAACACAATCTGGTGATGAACATGAACCTGGTGACAATATGGACAGCGATGTTCATAATAATGCTCAACCTAGCAATGATGAGGATGTGGAGATTGAACCTACGGTTAATCCAGATAACCCACAACCGAAGAGATACAATAAGAATGACTTCACTGCTAGGAAGCATGGTAAAGAAAGAGAGACATGGGTTCAGAGACCTATGCCCTTTCCTCCTAATCCATCCAAGAAAAAGGATGATGAGGATTTTGAGCGCTTTATGGAAATGATAAGACCCGTCTTTCTGCAGATGCGGTTAGTTTATATGCTCAAAATGTCTCCGTATGCCAAGTACATGAAAGATATCGTGACCAATAAACGGAAGATAGCAGATCTTGAGATCTCCACCATGCTTGCCAATTACACTTTCAAAGGTGGAACTCCTAAGAAACTTGGTGATCCCGGAGTGCCCACTATACCTTGCTCCATTAAAGGAAACTATGTAAGAACTGCCTTATGTGACCTTGGAGCCGGTGTTAGTGTTATGCCTCTCTCTATTTATCGTAGACTTGAACTGGATAAGTTGACACCCACTAAAATTTCTCTGCAAATGGCCGACAAATCAACTGCTTTCCCTGTTGGCATTTGTGAGGATGTGCTTGTTGTGGTTGCTAACACCACTATCTTAACAGACTTTGTTATCTTGGATATTCCCAAGGACGATGCCATGGCTGTCATCCTCGGAAGACCCTTTTTAAACACTGCAGGCAAAGTTGTCAGAATCGTGGCTCAAGTCTTAGAATCTTACGACCTTACGATCCAAACTAGCCCCTCCGATTCTACGATTTTTCTCATCGAATCTAAGTTTCTACGAGCCTGATAGTTAAGATTCTACGATTCACGATCCTACCAACGGATTTCCGATCCGATTTAGAATCTCGATTCTGACAACTTTGACTGCAGGGGCTGTTATAGATTGCAACAAAGGCAATGTCACTTTCCATGTCAACGGTAATGAGCATACCATGCACATTTGAAGAAACGATATCAAGTACATTGCATCAATGCTATCGAAAAAACTTCACCGATTCTTATTGGGAGCTTTGAATGCCCTATTCCTCGTGTCAAGATGAAGTATGATTTCCTTGTTGGGAAGATTCATATCCCCATTGAGGTAACTTAGTGGCTATTAAAAAATTCTCCGTTCTCTTTTGCGATTCGAGAAAGTTTTGTCATAAGGATTTGATCAACCCCATTGACGGATTTCTTTCGATGACCATGAAATGGATGAATCAAAGAGTCACATACCTCTATTTTAAGCTTTCACTTTCCTTTGCTTAGAAGAAAAATGATAGGTTTAGTTTAGTTTTCCCTGTTTTCTATTTTAGCATCCCGGAGAAAAATACCCCGAAAATAAAAGTTCTCCGATGGTCCTGAAAATCTAGTATGATTTTTTATGGAATATTTGAAAAATAATGGGACTAGGAGTTATCCTGGGGGCCAGCCGAGTGTGCCACAAGCCCTGTTACTGCGACCACCCCCTGGCTGCGGCAAGCAATATTGTGGGGCCCATAGGGCCCCCTCCACTCATTCCAGCTCCCATCCTCTTCTTCTTCCTCCAGAAAAAATTATTTCATAGCTCAAACCTGTGTTCTTGCTCATTTGGCTGTGATTTTTGATCTCGTTGCTCAAAGCATCATTCTCCGAACCGTTTTGGGGAAATTGCTCCTTGGTAAGTGACTCCTCCATTGGTCCAATTAGTTTTTGCTCTAGTGCTTTATCCTTCGCGTATTCTTGCTACCTTGGTGACCCTGTTCTTGAGCTTGAAATGTTGATTTTAGCTGGTCCCAAGTAGTTTTAGCGCGTGATACGGTCTCTAGGCACTAGTAGGAGTAGTTCCTGCAAGGTGTGGTTGGTCTTTATTCACTTTTCTCTTGAACTTCAAAATTTCAGCAAAGAGAAATTATGTTCAGGAGGAAGTTTCATGGTGGTTCCTCAAGTAAGAAGGGTCCCCGTCTTTCTATTCGGGAGCCCGATCCTTATCAACTAACGGACGCACCTGTACAACCATGTGAATGGCCTTCTGATGAGTTCATGATTGAAGCAGGCTTCAAGGATGAGTTTGATACACTTGTCCGCAATGCCGGGTTAGAAGAATTCCTCTCAGATAAATGTGAACAGTATGCTATGCTCACTACCTCTTTCGTGCGTAGATTTAAATTTTCAGTTGGCCGTGACTCATCCATACTGTTTGATTTGTATGATAAATCCTATGCCATGAATTTGGAGGATTTCAATAGGATTTGCAAAATACCCGATGGGGGTAATCTTAAAGATCCTGCTAAATCTTCGATTAGAGATTTTTCTCTAGTATATCTTTTGGAGAAACTAGAGACATCACGCAAGCTACCATAGGAAGCATTCATTTCCCTGCCTTGCACTACGTTGCCCTCTTCATAGGTAGATGCATTAACGGTAAGGTTGAACATTGTCACCTATGCGCATCCGACCTTAGTATCCTTAGGAGCGCGGTTACGGGTGACAAAAGCTTCAACATGGGAGCTATTATAGCAAGGAGGCTGAATAAGAATGCTGTTGAGGGAGATTTCTTTGGCGACATCTATGCCACTCGCATAGAAAATTTTCTTGGAGTACCCATCCGCGTAGGAGATCCCCCTCACCATACAGCTTTCCTTGACCGCGTCGGTTTGACATGCTACCAGTTTCTTTAGAGGGATGATGAATCCGTTCTATACCGATTGCTATTTAACTGGCAGCGTGTCTTCCATATTACCCTTCCTGCTCTTGCTTTTTTTGACTTTCAGGTAAAACGGAGATACTACATAACCTTAGGAGAGGCAGAGGAGTATGAGAGGGAGGCGACGACTGCTCGTCTTCGTGAGGCAGCTATTCAGGCAGTGGCTGCAGCGCTCCCGTATAAGCCCGATTATGATTTTGGATTTCGCCAAGACCGTCCTTGGGAGTAGACCTAGCTAGGCCAAAAGCTTAAGCTTGGGGGAGTACGTGTTCTCACCGACCTTACATTCATGCTTATGCTTTTACTTTGTTCGTCGGTGTCCACACTTTGCCAGTATATTATCCATGCTAGTTTATTTTCGTTTTCTTGTTTTCTTGTTTTGTGTCCTTTTGAGAAAACCCAAAAAGATTTTCCTTTCTTCTTTTTGCTTGTTGGGAGCTTTCCCGTGTAAATAGTTTTCTTTTTTTTCTCTGGGTCAAGGTAGAAGATATTGGTTACAATGTTTAGTAGCTCTTGCATGCATACCTGTTTAGCTTTCAAAGAGCCATATTACTTTGTCTTCTCCTTTCACTACTGAAATTCAGAAATTTGCCGTTTCCCATGGCAGACGGCAAAGGGGGGAACCACGGACGGCAAAGGCTTTGCCGTCGGTCAACAGACGACAAACTAGACGGTAAAAAAAATCCGGTGAAGAGGTTCTTTGCCGTCTGCTTTTGTAAAGCGGACGACAAAGAATCTTTGCCATGAGGGGGCAGACGACAAATTAACTGGGACGACATATACTGCAACAGCCCCGTTAAGTGTTAACTGCAGGCGTCTTCTCTTTCCCGTCTGCCGTCCCCCCCCCTTTGCCATGTGGGGCCGGACGGCAAAGAGGGGAGAGAGGGGGTGCTGATTCACCCCTTTGCCGTTTGCCCAGCCCCCTTTGCCATGTGGGAGCATACGACAAAGATGGGAAACAGAGAGGGCAGATTCCCCACTTTGCCGTCTGCCCACCCCCCTTTGCCATGTGGGGGCAGATGGCAAAGAGGGGAAACAGAGGGGGCAGATTCCCCACTTTGTCGTGTGCCCACCCCCCTTTGCCATGTGGGGACAGACGGCAAAGAGGGAACCTGCCCCATTTTAATTTATTTTTATTATATCCAGCATTTTTAACAATAATCAGGATATATATATATATATATATATATATATATATATTTGACATAAATAAATTTCTTTCCGTACTCATAACCATATTAAAATAACTCTCATCCATAGTGCATACATATTATGCAAGTTGCATCCGTACCAAACCATATATTACACCAGTTTCATCCACCTGCATACAAAGTTTCATATATATCCATATACTACAATAGTTTCAATACAAGCCATGGTACAAGAAATCATCTTCAAGCATTCCATCAATATAATCCAAGCTTCCCGTGAAGTGAAGGTAATCTGCAAAATGGCAAATAAGAAAGTTAGAAGAATAATACTAGATTAAGAAGTGTATATATAGGTTATTTCAGAGAGATATTAGCTAAGTATAGACCATTTAGGAGCTAACTAAGCTAATTATGTCGTTTAGGTGGAACCCTAGCTAACTATAGGTCGTTTCGGAGCTAACTTGGGTAAAATAGGTCATTCTGAAGCAAACTATGCTTATTAAGCCATTTTGGATCTAGCTAGGCTAATTATAGGCCATTTAATACCTAAGTTAGGGGGAATAGATCATCTTGCAGCTACGTAAGCCTTATTATGTCATTTAGGAGAGAACTTAGCTAATTGTATGTCATTTTTATTAAATAGGTCATTTTGGAGCTAACTAAGCTAATTATGTCATTTCGTAGGATAATTAGCCAATTTAGCCTTTCTTGGATGAGTCTAAGCTACGTAGAAGAAGAGAAAGAGAAGAAGAAGTAAAATAAGGAGGAGGAGGAGAAGGAGAAGGAAGAGGAGAAGAAGAAGAAAAGAAGAAGGAGAAGGAGAAAGAGGAAGAAGGAGGAAGAAGAAGGAGAAGGAGGAGCTCCTTCTCCTTCTCCTCCTCCTTATTCTCCTTCTCCTTATCCTCCTCCTTCTCCTTCTTCTTCTCTTATTCTTATTCTTCCTACCTTCCTTTCATTTTTCCTCTTTCTTCTCCTCTTGTCCCCTTCTTCGAGCTAAATTTGCTAAGAATGCCTTTTTGGAGTTAATTATGTCATTTCGAGGATAATTAGCTAAGTATAGGTCATGTTTTATTAAATAGACCATTTAGGAGCTAACTAAGCTAATTATATCATCTAGGTGGAACCCTAGCTAACTATAGGTTGTTTCGGAGCTAACTTGGGTAAAATAGGTCATTCCGGAGCAAACTATGTTATTAAGCCATTTTGGATCTAGCTAGGCCAATTATAGGCGATTTAATACCTAAGTTAGGGGGAATAGGTCATCTTGCTGCTACGTAAGCCTTATTATGTCATTTAGGAGAGAACTTAGCTAATTGTAGGTCATTTTTTATTAAATAGGTCATTTTGGAGCTAACTAAGCTAATTATGTCATTTCATAGGATAATTAGCCAATTTAGCCTTTCTTGGATGAGTCTAAGCTACACAGAAGAAGAGAAAGAGAAGAAGAAGTAAAAGAAGGAGGAGGAGGTGGAGGAGGAGGAGGAGAAGGAGAAGGAAGAGGAGAAGAATAAGAAAAGAATAAGGCGAAGGAGAAGGAGGAAGAAGGAGGAAGAAGAAGGATAAGGAGGAGCTCCTTCTCCTTCTTCTCCTCCTTCTTCTCCTTCTTCTTATCCTCCTCCTTCTCCTTCTTCTTCTTCTATTCTTCTTCTTCTTCCTTCCTTCCTTCCTTTCATTTTTCCTCTTTCTTCTCCTCTTGTCCCCTTCTTCGGGCTAAATTGGCTAAGAATGCCTTTTTGGAGCTAATTATGTCATTTCGAGGATAATTAGCTAACTATAGGTCATGTTTTATTAAATAGACCCTTTAGGAGCTAACTAAGCTAATTATGTCGTTTAGGTGGAACCCTAGCTAACTATAGGTCGTTTCAGAGCTAACTTGGGTAAAATAGGTCATTCCGAAGCAAACTATGCTTATTAAGCCATTTTGGATCTAGCTAGGCTAATTATAGGCCATTTAATACCTAAGTTAGGGGGAATAGGTCATCTTGCAGCTACGTAAGCCTTATTATGTCATTTAGGAGAGAACTTAGCTAATTGTATGTCATTTTTTATTAAATAGGTCATTTTGGAGCTAACTAAGCTAATTATGTCATTTCGTAGGATAATTAGCCAATTTAGCCTTTCTTGGATGAGTCTAAGCTACGTAGAAGAAGAGAAAGAGAAGAAGAAGTAAAATAAGGAGGAGGAGGAGAAGGAGAAGGAAGAGGAGAAGAAGAAGAACAGAAGAAGCAGAAGGAGAAAGAGGAAGAAGGAGGAAGAAGAAGGAGAAGGAGGAGCTCCTTCTCCTTCTCCTCCTCCTTATTCTCCTTCTCCTTATCCTCCTCCTTCTCCTTCTTCTTCTCTTATTCTTCTTCTTCCTTCCTTCCTTTCATTTTTCCTCTTTCTTCTCCTCTTGTCCCCTTCTTCGGGCTAAATTTGCTAAGAATGCCTTTTTGGAGTTAATTATGTCATTTCGAGGATAATTAGCTAAGTATAGGTCATGTTTTATTAAATAGACCATTTAGGAGCTAACTAAGCTAATTATATCATCTAGGTGGAACCCTAGCTAACTATAGGTCGTTTCGGAGCTAACTTGGGTAAAA
Source organism: Hordeum vulgare subsp. vulgare (assembly GCF_904849725.1). Classification (NCBI taxonomy): domain Eukaryota; kingdom Viridiplantae; phylum Streptophyta; class Magnoliopsida; order Poales; family Poaceae; genus Hordeum; species Hordeum vulgare. Next base: position 146,573,625 of record NC_058521.1, on the reverse strand, counting down.
TAGGTCATTCCGGAGCAAACTATGTTATTAAGCCATTTTGGATCTAGCTAGGCCAATTATAGGCGATTTAATACCTAAGTTAGGGGGAATAGGTCATCTTGCTGCTACGTAAGCTTTATTATGTCATTTAGGAGAGAACTTAGCTAATTGTAGGTCATTTTTTATTAAATAGGTCATTTTGGAGCTAACTAAGCTAATTATGTCATTTCATAGGATAATTAGCCAATTTAGCCTTTCTTGGATGAGTCTAAGCTACACAGAAGAAGAGAAAGAGAAGAAGAAGTAAAAGAAGGAGGAGGAGGTGGAGGAGGAGGAGGAGAAGGAGAAGGAAGAGGAGAAGAATAAGAAAAGAAGAAGGCGAAGGAGAAGGAGGAAGAAGGAGGAAGAAGAAGGATAAGGAGGAGCTCCTTCTCCTTCTTCTCCTCCTTCTTCTCCTTCTTCTTATCCTCCTCCTTCTCCTTCTTCTTCTTCTATTCTTCTTCTTCTTCTTCCTTCCTTCCTTTCATTTTTCCTCTTTCTTCTCCTCTTGTCCCCTTCTTCGGGCTAAATTGGCTAAGAATGCCTTTTTGGAGCTAATTATGTCATTTCGAGGATAATTAGCTAATTATAGGTCATGTTTTATTAAATAGACCATTTAGGATCTAGCTAAGCTAATTATGTCATCTAGGTGGAACCCTAGCTAAATATAGGTCGTTTCGGAGCTAACTTGGGTAAAATAGGTCATTCCGGAGCAAACTATGCTTATTAAGCCATTTTGGATCTAGCTAGTCTAATTATAGGCCATTTAATACCTAAGTTAGGGGGAATAGGTCATCTTGCAGCTACGTGAGCCTTATTATGTCATTTAGGAGAGAACTTAGCTAATTGTAGGTCATTTTTTATTAGATAGGTCATTTTGGAGCTAACTAAGCTAATTATGTCATTACGTAGGATAATTAGCCAATTTAGCCTTTCTTGGATGAGTCTAAGCTACGTAGAAGAAGAGAAAGAGAAGAAGAAGTAAAATAAGGGGGAGGAGGAGAAGGAGAAGGAAGAGGAGAAGAAGAAGAAAAGAAGAAGGAGAAGGAGAAGGAGGAAGAAGGAGGAAGAAGAAGGAGAAGGAGGAGCTCCTTCTCCTTCTTCTCCTCCTTCTTCTCCTTCTCCTTATCCTCCTCCTTCTCCTTATTCTTCTCTTATTCTTCTTCTTCCTTCCTTCCTTTCATTTTTCCTCTTTCTTCTCCTCTTGTCCCCTTCTTCGGGCTAAATTTTCTAAGAATGCCTTTTTGGTGTTAATTATGTCATTTCGAGGATAATTAGCTAAGTATAGGTCATGTTTTATTAAATAGACCATTTAGGAGCTAACTAAGCTAATTATGTCATCTAGGTGGAACCCTAGCTAACTATAGGTCGTTTCGGAGCTAACATGGGTAGAATAGGTCATTCCGGAGCAAACTATGTTATTAAGCCATTTTGGATCTAGCTAGGCCAATTATAGGCGATTTAATACCTAAGTTAGGGGGAATAGGTCATCTTGCTACTATGTAAGCCTTATTATGTCATTTAGGAGAGAACTTAGCTAATTGTAGGTCATTTTTTATTAAATAGGTCATTTTGGAGCTAACTAAGCTAATTATGTCATTTCATAGGACAATTAGCCAATTTAGCCTTTCTTGGATGAGTCTAAGCTACACTGAAGAAGAGAAAGAGAAGAAGAAGTAAAAGAAGGAGGAGTAGGTGGAGGAGGAGGAGTAGAAGGAGAAGGAAGAGGAGAAGAATAAGAAAAGAAGAAGGCGAAGGAGAAGGAGGAAGAAGGAGGAAGAAGAAGGAGAAGGAGGAGCTCCTTCTCCTTCTTCTCCTCCTTCTTCTCCTTCTCCTTATCCTCCTCCTTCTCCTTCTTCTTCTTCTATTCTTCTTCTTCTTCTTCCTTCCTTTCATTTTCCCCCTTTCTTCTCCTCTTGTCCCCTTCTTTGGGCTAAATTGGCTAAGAATACCTTTTTGGAGCTAATTATGTCATTTCGAGGATAATTAGCTAATTATAGGTCATGTTTTATTAAATAGACCATTTAGGATCTAGCTAAGCTAATTATGTCATCTAGGTGGAACCCTAGCTAACTATAGGTCGTTTCGGAGCTAACTTGGGTCAAATAGGTCATTCCAGAGCAAACTATGCTTATTAAGCCATTTTGGATCTAGCTAGGCTAATTATAGGCAATTTAATACCTAAGTTAGGGGGAATAGGTCATCTTGCAGCTACGTAAGCCTTATTACGTCATTTAGGAGAGAACTTACCTAATTGTAGGTCATTTTTTATTAAATAGGTCATTTTGGAGCTAACTAAGCTAATTATGTCATTTCGTAGGATAATTAGCCAATTTAGCCTTTCTTGGATGAGTCTAAGCTACGTAGAAGAAGAGAAAGAGAAGAAGAAGTAAACAAAGGAGGAGGAGGAGAAGGAGAAGGAAGAGGAGAAGAAGAAGAAAAGAAGAAGGAGAAGGAGAAGGAGGAAGAAGGAGGAAGAAGGAGAAGGAGGAGCTCCTTCTCCATCTTCTGCTCCATCTTCTCCTTCTTATCCTGCTCCCTCTCCTTCTTATTCTTCTCCTCTTCTTGTTCTTCCTTCCTTTCATTTTTCCTCTTTCTTCTCCTCTTGTCCCCTTCTTCGGGCTAAATTGGCTTAGAATCCCTTTTTGGAGCTAATTATGTCATTTCGAGGATAATTAGCTAAGTATAGGTCATGTTTTATTAAATAGACCATTTAGGAGCTAACTAAGCTAATTATGTCATCCAGGTGGAACCCTAGGTAACTATACGTCGTTTCGGAGCTAACTTGGGTAAAATAGGTCATTCCGGAGCAAACTATGCTTATTAAGCCATTTTGGATTTAGCTAGGCTAATTATTGTCCATTAATACCTAAGTTAGGGGGAATAGGTGATCTTGCAGCTACGTAAGCCTTATTATGTTATTTAAGAGAGAACTTAGCTAACTGTAGGTCATTTTTTTTTAAATAGGTCATTTTGGAGCTAACTAAGCTAATTATGTCATTTCGTAGGATAATTAGCCAATTTAGCCTTTCTTGCATGAGTCTAAGCTACACAGAAGAACAGAAAGAGAAGAAGAAGTAAAAGAAGGAGGAGGAGGTGGAGGAGGAGGAGGAGAAGGAGAATGTAGAGGAGAAGAAGAAGAAAAGAAGAAGGCGAAGGAGAAGGAGGAAGAAGGAGGAAGAAGAAGGAGAAGGAGGAGCTCCTTCTCCTTCTTCTCCTCCTTCTTCTCCTTCTCCTTATCCTCCTACTTCTCCTTCTTCTTCTTCTATTCTTCTTCTTCTTCCTTCCTTCGTTTCATTTCTCCTCTTTCTTCTCCTCTTGTCCCCTTCTTCGGGCTAAATTGGCTAAGAATGCCTTTTTGGAGCTAATTATGTCATTTCGTGGATAATTAGCTAATTATAGGTCATGTTTTATTAAATAGACCATTTAGGAGCTAGCTAAGCTAATTATGTCATCTAGGTGGAACCCTAGCTAACTATAGGTCGTTTCGGAGCTAACTTGGGTAAAATAGGTCATTCTGTAGCAAAATATGCTTATTAAGCCATTTTGGATCTAGCTAGGCTAATTATGGGCCATTTAATACCTAAGTTAGGGGGAATAGGTCATCTTGTAGCTACGTAAGCCTTATTACGTCATTTAGGAGAGAACTTAGCTAATTGTAGGTCATTTTTTATTAAATAGGTCATTTTGGAGCTAACTAAGCTAATTATGTCATTTCGTTGGATAATTTGCCAATTTAGCGTTTCTTAGATGAGTCTAAGGTACGTAGAAGAAGAGAAAGAGAAGAAGAAGTAAAAGAAGGAGGAGGAGGAGAAGGAGAAGGAAGAGGAGAAGGAGAAGGAAGAGGAGAAGGAGAAGGAAGAGGAGAAGAAGAAGAAAAGAAGAATGAGAAGGAGAAGGAGGAAGAAGGAGGAAGAAGGAGAAGGAGGAGCTCCTTCTCCATCTTCTGCTCCTTCTTCTCCTTCTTATCCTCCTCCCTCTCCTTCTTATTCTTCTCCTCTTCTTGTTCTTCCTTCCTTTCATTTTTCCTCTTTCTTCTCCTCTTGTCCCCTTCTTCGGGCTAAATTGGCTTAGAATCCCTTTTTGGAGCTAATTATGTCATTTCGAGGATAATTAGCTAAGTATAGGTCATGTTTTCTTAAATAGACCATTTAGGAGCTAACTAAGCTAATTATGTCATCCAGGTGGAACCCTAGCTAACTATACGTCGTTTCGGAGCTAACTTGGGTAAAATAGGTCATTCCGGAACAAACTATGCTTATTAAGCCATTTTGGATTTAGCTAGGCTAATTATTGTCCATTTAATACCTAAGTTAGGGGGAATAGGTCATCTTGCACCTACGTAAGCCTTATTATGTCATTTAGGAGAGAACATAGCTAACTGTAGGTCATTTTTTATTAAATAGGTCATTTTGGAGCTAACTAAGCTAATTATGTCATTTCGTAGGATAATTAGCCAATTTAGCCTTTCTTGGATGAGCCTAAGCTACGTAGATGAAGAGAAAGAGAAGAATAAGTAAAATAAGGAGGAGGAGGAGGAGGAGGAGAAGGAGAAGGAAGAGGAGAAAAGAAGAAAAGAAGAAGGAGAAGGAGAAGGAGGAAGAAGGAGGAAGAAGAAGGAGAAGGAGAAGCTCCTTGTCCTTCTTTTGCTCCTTCTTCTCCTTCTTCTTATCCTCCTCCCTCTCCTTCTTCTTCTTCTCCTCTTCTTTTTCTTCCTTCCTTTCATTTTTCCTCTTTCTTCTCCTCTTGTCCCCTTCTTCGGGCTAAATTGGCTTAGAATGCCTTTTTGAAGCTAATTATGTCATTTCGAGGAAATTAGCTAAGTATAGGTCATTTTTTTTATTAAATAGGCCATTTAGGAGCTAACTAAGCTAATTATGTCATCTAGGTGGAACCCTAGCTAACTATACGTCGTTTTGGAGCTAACTTGGGTAAAATAGGTCATTCCGGAGCAAATTATGCTTATTAAGCCATTTTGGATCTAGCTAGGCTAATTATAGGCCATTTAATACCTAAGTTAGGGGGAATAGGTCATCATGCAGCTACGTAAGCCTTATTATGTCATTTAGGACAGAACTTAGCTAACTGTAGGTCATTTCTTATTAAATAGGTCATTTTGGAGCTAACTAAGCTAATTAGGTCATTTCGTAGGATAATTAGCCAATTTAGCCTTTCTTGGATGAGTCCAACCTACGTAGAAGAAGAGAAAGAGAAGAAGAAGTAAAAGAAGGAGGAGGAGGAGGAGGAGGATGAGAAGGAGAAGGAAGAGGAGAAGAAGAAGAAAAGAAGAAGGAGAAGGAGAAGGAGGAAGAAGGAGGAATAAGAAGGAGAAGGAGGAGCTCCTTCTTCTTCTTCTGCTCCTTCTTCTCCTTCTTCTTATCCTCCTCCCTCTCCTTCTTCTTCTTCTCCTCTTCTTCTTCTTCCTTCCTTTCATTTTTCCTCTTTCTTCTCCTCTTATCCCCTTCTTCAGGCTAAATTGGCTTAGAATGCCTTTTTGGAGCTAATTATGTCATTTCGAGGATAATTAGCTAAGTATAGGTCATGTTTTATTAAATAGACCATTTAGGAGCTAACTAAGCTAATTATGTCATCTAGGTGGAACCCTAGCTAACTATACGTTGTTTCGGAGCTAACTTGGGTAAAATAGGTCATTCCGGAGCAAACTATGCTTATTAAGCCATTTTGGATCTAGCTAGGCTAATTATAGGCCATTTAATACCTAAGTTAGGGGGAATAGGTCATCTTGGAGCTACGTAAGCCTTATTATGTCATTTAGGAGATAACTTAGCTAACTGTAGGTCATTTTTTTATTAAATAGGTCATTTTGGAGCTAACTAAGATAATTATGTCATTTCGTAGGGTAGCCAATTTAGCCTTTCTTGGAGCTAACTAAGATAATTATGTTATTTAGATGGAAGTCTAGCTATTTGTTATTAAAACACTAGAAATAACATACCATTATCGTCATCACAGCGGTGAAGCACGGTGGCTCTGGTTTGTTTCACCTGGAGAAGGCTGCCCTGGAGAAGGCTCGACTGTAGAAGGGTCGTGCGATGCGTTTCGGGAGATATTCTGCACCAAACATCGTTTGCAATGTGTATTTAGCATGAGGACACTCTTAAGATCACTGCACTGAAATGAAACTCACCGTCCCTGCCACGTTAATGACTGGCATTGACGGAGGGACTTGGCCGTTCTTCTCGCACATAGACTGTACATTTGGTTTCGACAAGTCAAACTTTTTATTTATTAATGAAATGGACATTCAAATGCAAGATTTGAAATAACATGAAGAAGGAACTTACCACGAAGAGCTCGTATATGGCCCTGTTAGACGCATCATTCTGTGCCCTCTTCGCCTCCACCAATGCAGTCGTCCTCTCCTCCAGCTCCCTAATTTCCTTATCCTTCTCCGCCATAGCCGCCTGCATTGCCTCTCTCTCTTTCTGAATAGAAGCCTGCAACACAACTTATTGTTAGCAATGTAATCATATTGGTTCCAACGCACAACATAACGCGGAAAGATAGTTGAGTCCGACTGGCGAGCTCGACTGGCCGTGGACGACGTGTTATCTCCGGACAAGAGCTCGTTTGGCGTGCCTTTATCTGCCGGAGAGTGCTAGGACAACGTATAAGGCCGTCTCCAATGGCGATCGAGCCATGGGGCCTCCCGTTGCCAGCTATCATCACCAGCTCTGGATCAATAGGCCCCTCGCACGGGTTAAAGTCCTCCCCTTTCCTCGCCTACCGAGATCTCTGTACTTCACGAGCTTGTGGTGGGAGGAGATGTTGGTGAAGTTTTCTGGATGCTCGAGGTCAGACTCAGAGAATGCCTTGACCTTCTTGTACGAGGCAGTATGGGCCATCGCATACAGGTCGTACATCTGTGGCGCCTCCGTCTTATTGTGACGCGCCTAAAAGAGAGAGAGAGGAAAATTGTATTAGTGAAGGGCTCCAGATAGCATTAAGAATGAATTGCATGAGGCATGAAGCAAACCACATACCCAGTTCTCGCCAAATATGATTAAGTTGCCGCTCCCTTGATGGTGTGGCACGCCAACCATTTTGCCACGCCTCTCCTTGGTGTTGTTGTGGCTGGACTCCCACGTTTCGGAGCACCACTGATCCACCAAGGCCTCCCAACAATCCATCTTATCCACACACCATCTCGGGGGCACCTAAGTTATTAAAGAGAAATTTGAGCACGTAAGAACCAAATCAAGGAAACTAACTACAAACCCATAATAATATGTAATTACCTTCATGTAATGCTCCTTCTCCATCTTAGCATCACGTCACTTCGCCTTGTCAAGCCTAATACGCCGCGTGGCATAGTAGTCTCGAACAACCTGCATCCGAGCCTCATGCCGAAAGTTTTGAAGTAGGCGGCGACATTCGGTTTCGATAACCTTTGCCGCATCTTCCTCGTATCCCTCCTCACACCTGTAGTAGGTCTGCAAACGAGACAACACCGATTAGTACAATAAATAGCTATGGTTGATTTATAATTGTGTGAAGGAGAAATTACCCAGAACTTTCGGATCACCATGTCCGCCCTCGTGTCGTACAAACACCGTCAATCTCCACCTCTGGCGGGGCCGGGGCACCCAAGTAGTGCTCCCAGGTCATTCCTACCTCTCGCTCCCGACCGGGCAACGTAACAAACTGTGGGAAGTTTTTACGGCAAAGAACACCAAGGACGTTGTTGGTCTTGCGTACACCCTTGGCAACAATCCAACCCCTACAGTATGACAAATTAAAGCCAAAACATTAGATATTTGAGAAAACGCGAAGGCAAAAGGTTAAATAAGAGTAAATTAACTTACTTGTCCCCATTTGGCCTAATCGACCACCTCTGCTCGGGGGTCGCTGGCACGAGCGTGAGCCCCGAACTACCACGCTGGTAGACAGTAGCCCCCTCACCCAGCTCCTCGTCGCTACCAGCATGGCCACTTGGCTCAGCCCAGGTATCCCACCGGGTCTCTTGGGACGTACCCTCATCCCTGCGTTGCTCCGGAGTCGCCTGGAATGATGCCTCTGGGACACGAGTCTCGTGGGTCGAAGGCTCGTCGACCTAAGGCTCGTCGACCCGAGGCTCGTGAACCGGAGACCATGTAGCCTCCACCTCAGACGAATCCACCCTAGAAGTCCTATGCTCAGGTGAATCAGCTTGGGGTGGTGGCGGAGACCGTGTAGCCATCACCTCAGAATGCGTGGCAGCCACCGCCCTACCTCTCCCGCGGCCACGTGTACCTTTAGTACAACATAAATACCGACATGAGTAATAAAATGTATATAAATACCAATATGCATACAACATGAGTACAACATAAATACCAACATGAATACATCGTGTACCTTTAGTGCCTCTCGGCTTCGCAGGGGGTCGACCTCCTCTCACAGGGGGCGCTCCTTGCATAGTAGAGAGCAACACTCTCCGAAGAGGCGAGGTACTAATGGAAGTACCCATCCTATCACCCGCCGACGAAGAAGGAGTCGCGGAGTGCTTTCGACCCTTTCCCACCATCTTTCAACACCTGTCATGACAAAGAGTAAATGAAATTAGTACAACATAAATACCAACAGGACTAATAAAATGTATATAATTTAAGTGTATCATCGTCATAAATACCAACATGACTAATAAAAATTGAATACCTAACATGAACTCAAAATTTATATATAGTATAATAGTTGAATACCTGACATGAACTAATAACAATCGTGCTCGTCTATATATGCTTCGGGGTCAATAAATGCATCATGATCATCACTATCATCAATAAATGCATCATCATCATCACTATCACGAAGAACATGTGGAAGGCCACCATTATGTAATCGGTCAAGAAGTGACAGGTCATCTGCAACAGTAACCTCTTCTTCTTCCAGCTCTTCCTATTCGGGCTCAGGGGTTAAGACGGATTCACTGTCGCTGTCTACTTCAATGTTCTGGGGTGAAGTAGAGCGGTTCTTGAAACGTTTCTTTGACATACGTGTTTCTTGGAAGAATTCTCCTTCATATGTGTCTAGGTTAATGTGAGGTTTGTAATCCTCTTCATTGAGGGTAGGTGGTCTAAAATGTGGTGGCACTTCATAAACGACATCCCAACCTTTGAGATTTGGATCAGTTTGGCAGGCCCACGGTAGATAGAAAACTTGTGTCGCCTGTTGAGCCGTAATATAGACATCGGGAACATCTATGTGGGTGTTTTGGTTGATTTCGACTAGTCCTATATGTTCATGAGTCCTTCTAGTCTCCCTCGGCTCAAACCAATAACATTTGAAGACTACGACGGTCGGTGGGTTTTCACCATAAAATAGAAGTTCATAAATTGCTTCAACTCTTCCATAATACTCGGTGTCTCCTTCGCCGATAGCAGAGACAGAACAATTTGTAGACTTTAGGTCGGGCATAGATAGCTCTTTGCCAAAGGTACGAAAGTGATACCCGATGATGTTGTATTTGTCAAATGAACGGACCTTATAGTCAAAACCATTAGCGACTTGTCTCAACTTGGCGTCCATAGACTCTGCATCATCCTACAAGTTTAATACGAAAGAATGGATGCATTAGCCGCAAGTTAGACCAAGAAATCAAATGGGCCTTTAATGGTAATTAATTACCCTTTTTTTGAACCAAGAGATGAAACCGGGACAGTCGCCTCCATGCTTTGCGAGAAGCTCATACTCTTCGACGGAATCCTTTTCGATGACTGCTCCATCCGAGAATTCGGCGACGTATCGACTATATCAAATATCCGGGAATAAGAGTAGTTCAAAGCAATTAGAAGTTGCGGAACAATAAATTACCGAGAACTTACTCGATGTACGGCCGCACTTCTGTTAGGTTGGTGAAGATATACAATGAAATGGTCTGCAATTCTTCGACATCCAACGATTTCCCTTTTGAAGCACCAGATGGTGCGAGCTTACCTTTGAATAGGCTGAGGTTGGATCGAACTTTTTCTCGATCGCCATCATTGTATCGAGGCTTCGGGTTATGCAAATGATGATTTTTGGCTTCGTAGTGTGCTGTCATGAAGTTTGCCGCCTCCTCAGTAATGAATGCCTCGGCCATCGATGCTTCAGTTCTACGTTTATTTTTACACTTAGCTCGAAGCGTCTTCTGCATCCTCTCAGTTGAGTAGCACCGTCGATTTTGAACGGCCCCCCCATTCTTGCCTCGGTTGGGAGATGCAAAATCAAATGTTGCATGGGATTAAAGAAGCCCGGTGGAAAGATATTTTCTAATTTGTAGATCAACTCCGGCACCAACTCTTCCATTTCATCTAGCACGCCAGGTGATAGTTCTTTCGCACAAAGAGAACGGAAGAAATAGCTCAGCTATGCCAGTCCTAGCCATTCATCCTTAGGGATAAAGCCACGCAACATCACCGGCATTACGCGCTCAATCCATATGTGCCAATCATGACTCTTGAGCCCAAATATTTTCAATTTCTCAAGACTCGCTCCCCTCTTTAGATTCGCAGCATACCCATCAACTGCATTTCACCCACAATAGCATTTCCCTCATAGCTGGCCTTTCAAGATTGAACCATGCCTTTGGCTTGGCTATGCTTTGCTTTCCTTTCTGTTGTCACAAGTTTTGCAACGGTCTATCACATAGAGCTCCAGGTCGATTTTAGCCTTAGGATTATCTTTTGACTTCCCCTCTATGCCGAACAATGTACCAAAATGGCCTCCGCAATATTCTTTTCAGTGTGCATCAGGTCAATGTTGTGTGGGCAAAGGAGGTCTTTGAAGTAAGGCAGATCCCATAAGCATGACTTGTGAGTCCAGGCGTGTTCCGTATTATACCCTTTGAAGTATCCTGGATGCAAAGGATCAGGCTCGAGAGCGTTTAACTGATCAAGGGTCTGTTGGCCTGTCAACGCAGCTCGTGCAGTGTTTTTGACAACTCTACCTTTGATGAAATTCTTCTTGTCTTTTCTGAACTTATGGTCAGGATCCAGAAATTGTCTATGCATGTCGAAGCAAGAATACTTGAGACCAGCCTTCAGCCAACGGAACCGAAGAGCTGCCTTGCATGTGGTGCACGGGAACCTTCCATGCACACACTAGCCAGCGAATAGCGCAAACGCCGGATAATCATGCGTCGAGTACATGTACCACACATGCATTTTCAAATTTGTTTTGGTAGCCGCATCGTAGGTCTTGATCCCATTATCCCAGGCTTCTTGCAACTCATCCTTAAGCGGCTGCATGTACACATTCATATTCTTCCCCGGATAGTTGGGCCCTGGAATTATCAACGTCAGGAAAATGTTCTTTCTTTTCCTAATCTCTCCGGGTGGCAAATTTAGTGGAATGACAAATACAGGCCAACAACTGTATTATGTTGCCGTCATACCATACACATTGAACCCATCCGTGCTGATGGCAACTCTAGGTTGCCTTGGATCTTCCGATTTATCCTTATGTAATTTATCGAAGTGCCTCCACGCAAAACCATCTGAAGTGTGTACCAGCATCTTGTTCCCATCCGCATCTAGTTTGGTTCTTTTGCCCATTTTGTGCCATGTCATTTGTCTGGTCGTCTCTTCGACCATAAAAGACGTTGAAGTCTTGGTACGATTGGCAGATACAGAAGAACACTAATGGGGATTTTGGTCTGATTCTTCTCACCCATGCCGTTGTCAACCACAATATACCTGGAAGAATTGCAAATAGGGCAATAGTTCAAGGACGCAGACTCAAGCCTAAATAAGGCACATCCATTCTCATAGGCATGTATCTTCTCATAGGGCATCTTAAGTACACGGAGGATTTTCTCTAACTGCTACAGGTTTGCAGGCAGTACATGGCCTTTGGGTAGAAAGCGTCCAAATATCGTCATCATCACGTCGTAGCATTCTCTGCCTAGGTTGAATTGAGCCTTCAGAGCCATTACTTGTGCGATGGCATCAAGCTGACAAAGCTCAGTCTGTTCGTGGAGAGGACGTTTTGAAGACTCCAACATTTCATAGAAGGCCTTTGCAGATTCCTCCATCTCATCGTCCGAATCCCGAGCATCATCAAAGTCTTGCACCATGTCTTCAATCCGGGTACCATGCTCGTCCGTGCGACGACGAATCACCTCAGCTGTGACACGTTGGTCAGACTCACCATGAAAAGTGACACCGTATAATTAGGCGTAAAACCCCACTTCTGCAGGTGTTTACTCATTTCAAACTTTGTCTGCTTTTTCAAGTTATCACAGTTGGGACAGGGGCACCATGTTTTTTTCTGGCCATTCGCAAATGCGGCTCTCACAACCCCCCCTGGTTTTTGTTAACCATTCATGGGTCATGTCTTTCTGACGAGGGTGACCAGTGTACATCCAAGCACGATCACTCATGTTGCCTAGCTACCTATGGGGGCACAAGAAATAAATATATAATTCATCATCTATATTCATACGCTAATCAAGTTTGTCAGTTTTATTACGTCCATGCATCCTACACGCTAATAGGTAAAGATAGGTCCTAATACCACCCGAGTATGTGTAGACACGGTTCGTTTTCCCATGCTCTGCTCCAGATGCGACGCAGAATTTCGGCAGCACCTCCCCGCTATTCTCCTGATACACGTCTCGGCGATAAGCAGAGAGGATGTGTACCCAGAGAACAACAGGGGAGGCACTGACGAAATTCCGCATTGGATCCGGAGCATAGCGTACGGGAAAACAAACCCCATCTACACATACTCGGGCCGTCCATGGATAATGTTGGACAATTCGAAAGGATGGCGGTTATAAATATGCAAAGAAATGCATATTTATAGATGTCGCCCTTTCGAACGGGGGACGCATACTGGTCACGCATAGTCATGATTGAAGAAACCTATAGCTAGAAAGTTTCATCGGCACGAATACCGGGATAGAGAAAATTAAGGGGGTAGGAGGAGAAGTCATTTGTGCTCACCAACAAACGCAAGGGCGGAGCTCGTCCAATGCACGTGGAGATCGTCGAACAACTGCACATTGAAATTCACACGATCAACACAAATACGATGTTTTTACAATTAACATAATCGGAAAATATGTGACCTAACTCATAATTTACAAAACTATGACCTCGTGGGCCTCTAGAAGGCCGAAAAGCACCTTCTCGTTCAAAAGAAGGCAGAAGAGGTGTCGGGGGTCGGGGCTTAGAGGCGTCGGGAGTCAGTGCTGTCGAGGGTCGGTGGTGTCGGGTGTCGGTGGCATCGGGGTCGGGGGGGGGGGTTAGTGGCGTCGGTTGTGGGGGTCAGTGGCGTCGGTGGTCCAGGGTCAGTGACGTCGGGTGTCAGTGGCGTCGGGGGTCGGGGGTTGGTGGCGTCGAGCGTTGGGGGTCGGGAGTCGTGGGCCGAGGGTGTGGGCGGGGGGTCAGTGGCGTCGGGGGTCGAGGGTTAGTGGCGTCGGGGGTCGGGGGTCGGGGGTCAGTGGCATCGGGGGTCGATGGTCGGGGGGTCATTGGCGTCTGGCGTGAGGGGTCGGGGGTGGCGGCGGCGGTGGACGACGGCAGGGGGCGGTGGCGGCGGCGATAGGGGGCGGCGGCGGCGGCGGTGGACGACGGTACGGGGGGCAGGGGGCGCGCGGCATGCGGCCGACGGACGGGAGGGGAGGTGGCCGGCGGGGGGGGGGGGGGAGGGGAGGCGGCAGGCAGGCGGGAGCAGAGGCGGCCGTCGGGTGGGGAGGAGGGGTGCCGCAGGAGGGCGCAGGGAGGAGGGCGCGGGGAGGATGCCGCGGGGAGGAGGGGGCGGCGGCCGGCAGGCGGGAGCAGAGGCAGCGGCGGGCGGGAGGGGAGGTGGCCGGCGGGGAGGAGGGCGCGGGGAGGAGTCCGCGGGGAGGAGGCCGCGGGGAGGAGGGCGAGGGGAGGAGGGGGTGGCCGGCGGGCGGGGAGGAGGGGTGCCGCGGGAGGGGAGGAGGGGGTGAGGGAGGAGGCGGCCGGCGGGCGGGGACGAGCGGCTGAAGTAACTGTCGGAGCGGAGGAGGCTGTCGGAGAGGATGAGAGTGAGAGGGAGAGGGAGACGGCCGTTAGGGGGGGCTCGCTTTGCCGTCAGCCCCCCGACGACAAAGAGAAGGAGGGCAGATGGCAAAGGGAGCGGCCGTTATGGGGTGGGAGGGGGTGTACGGTGGCACACCTTTGCCGTCTGCCAACCCTTTGCCATCCGCTAGCCGACGGCAAAGAAATTGTTTGCCTTAGATGTTCTCTTTGTCGTCTGCTTTGCGCCAGCTGATGGCGAAGAAGCTCTTTCCCATGTGTGAGCTGACGACAAAGGAAAGGCAGACGACAAATTTGTGAATTCCAGTAGTGTTTGTATTTTCCTGCAGATTCAGCTTAGTCCATTGCACAAGCACGCTTATTACTGTTCACATCGTTCGATCGTGCAAGTGAAAGGCAATAATGATGATATATGATGAAGTGACTGAGACTCGAAAAGCTGGTATGAACTCTATCTATTTTGTTTTTTTAAATATGACTAGCTTGTCGTCCCAGATTCAGCTTTGTTGTGAGAGAACCATGTTTGCAATGACAACTTAGAGATCATAGTTTTTGATGCCATGCTTATTTAGCTAGGAGCTCATAATGGTTTGTCTTGAATGCCAACATAGATTTTGAGATCACTATGATGTAGTATGATATGATGGTATTCTCTTTTGAATGATGCAAGTGGCTTGAGTTGGCGCATGTTTATGCATGTAGTTGAAAAAAAATCAACATAGCCTCTATGATGTTCGTGTTCATGGTGATTTATATCCTGTTCATGCTTGCATTCCATGTTAGTCACACTCATTGCATCTTGATGATTGTTGTGGCTCTCTAGTTGGTCGCTTCCTAGTCTTTTGCTAGCCTTCACTTGTACTAAGCGGAATACTACTTGAGCATCCACTTCCATAAACCCAAAAGTTTTTCCATGAGAGTCCACCATACCTACCTATGTGCGGTATTTACCTGCCGTTCCAAGTAAATTTGCTTGTGCATTCTCTAAACCTTCAAGAAATAATCTGTTTTGCATGCCCGAACCGCTCATGTGGTGACAGGGGGGCTATTGGTATCTTCCATGTTAGGCGTGTTATCCTCGACATATGTTTATTCACTGTCATTCACGAGAAAGGGGCCGGTAATTGGAATGCCCAATTCCACGCTTAAATTGAAAACATAACTGTAAAACAAGACTCCCCCCGGATTGATGTTAGTATGGACGGTACCCGAGGATTCGGCTAGCGGTGGAGTGTGATTGATTGGTGGGGGGGAGTTAAAACTTTAGTTTTCTGTTTGGGAACCGCCTATAGGATGAGTAGCGTGGAAGATATTGAGAACTCTTGGTCATTGCGTTGACAATGAAAGCATGCCACCAAAAATTATTATCTCTGTTTTCAAAGCTTGAGCTCTGGCACCTCTGCAAATCAATGCTTCCCTCTGCGAAGGGCCTGTCTATTTATTTTCCTGTTGAGTCATCCTCCTCTTGCATAAGCACCAATTAGAGAGCACCTATGTCATTTTTATGCTTTGCTTTTGATTGATATTGAGTATGACTATGACTGGATCTTCGTTGCTATGAATTACAATGTTTACTCAGCCCTTGATCATTGAAAGTGCTTTGCATTTATGTTTTGCGGTCTTAGAAAGAGCTAGCAAGATACCACCTATTCATATTGCTTCATGCTTGTTTTGATTGAATTGTTGGTATCTGAAACTCATTATTATTTTCTCGCTAGCTGATTATGCCATTGATATTAGTTTACCGTGAGACCTTTGTGTCACTTGCTTATGTGGTTAACTTGTGATCTTGCTGAAATTCTGGTTACGAGTTAGACATAGTTGCAACAACAAGATCAAACAGAGTTTGTCAAAGTTTTTCTTTCTCTTTCAGTTGTCAACTGAATTGCTTGAGGACAAGCAAGGTTTTAAACTTGGGGGAGTTGATACGTCTCCATCGTATCTACTTTTCCAAACTCTTTTGCCCTTGTTTTGGACTCTAATTTGCATGATTTGAATGGAACTAACCCGAACTGACGCTGTTTTCAGCAAAATTGCCATGGTGTTGTTTTTGTGCAGAAATGAAAGTTCCCGGAACGTCCTGAAAATTTACGAAGAATTTTTCTGGAAAATATGAAAAATACCTGCGCAAAGATCCACCGGAGGGTATGAGCCAGTGGGCCACAAGCCCTGTTGCCGCGGCCATCCCCCTGGCCGTGGCAACCAAGCTTGTGGGGCCCACGTGGCTCTGCCGCCCCCAAACTCAGCTCTATAAATTCACTTTCGCCGAGAAAAAAATCTGAAGATAAGATTTCGTCTCGTTTGCGATACGGAGGCGCCGCCACATCTTGTTCTTCATCTGGAGGACAGATCTGGAGTCCGTTCTGGGTTCTGGAGAGGGTAAATCATCGCCATCGTCATCATCAACCTTCTTCCCTCTCCAATTCCATGAAGCTCTTCATCGTTCGTGAGTAATCTATTCTTAGGCTCGCTGGGCGGTGATGAGTAGGATGAGATCTATCATGTAATCGAGTTAGTTTTGATGGGGATTGATCCTTAGTATCCACTATGTTTTGAGATTGATGTTGCTACTACTTTGCCATGCTTAATGCTTGTCACTAGGGCCCGAGTGCCATGATTTCAGATCTGAAATTATTATGTTTTCACCAATATATGTGTGTTTTAGATCCGATCTTGCAAGTTGTAGTTACCTACTATGTGTTATAACCTGGCAACCCCGGAGTGACAATAACCGGAACCACTCCTGGTGATGACCATAGTTTGAGGAATTCATGTGTTCACCAAGTGCTAATGCGTTGTTCCGGTTCTTTATTAAAAGGAGAACCTTAATATCCCGTAGTATCCTTTTGGACCCCGCTGCCACGGGAGGGATGGAGAATAGATGTCATGCAAGTTCTTTTCCCTTAGCACATATGACTACACATGGAATGCATGCCTACATCACATTGACGAACGGGAGCTAGCCACATATCTCTCCGTGTTATAACTGTTGCATGATGAATGTCATCCAAACGAATCAACGACCCATTGCCTACGAGTTTGTCCCGCTGCTGCTGTTACTTGTTTTGCTCTGCTGCTGTTACTACTATTGCTTGCTACTGTTTCTACTTGCTACTGTTGCTACTTGCTACTGCTGTCACTACTGTTGTTCCTTGCCACTGTTGTTAGTCGTTACACTGCTGCTACCTGCTACAATACTCGTTCCCTCGGCGTCGACGGGAAAAGACTATTTCCGTCTACGGGCAACTTCTGGCGCCATTGATACGACAGTTAGGAATAGTCTGCCGTCAACAGATCGTTTCTGACACCGTTGTTATCATACTACTTTGCTGCTGATACTTTGCTTGCAGATACTAATCTTTCAGGTGTGGTTGAATCTGACACATTCAGCGGCTAATACTCGAGAGTATCCTCTCACCTCCTGCCCGGCGAATCAACAAATTGGGTTGAATAATCTACCCTCGAAAACTGCCGCGAACCCACTCACTGGTGGGCCATTGCAAGACAATTGCTAATTTTGTGCAACTGGGAGCAGTTCTGGCTCTGTTGTCGCGAAGTCATCAAGTCAGGAACACGTCAACAACATTCTTCTAGTGTCGTTGCCGGGGACTGCCGTTAGCACGGTGTTAAGAAAAGGTCTACCAAGAATAGTACACATGCTCCCATCCTCGGGCACGTCAAGCACAACAAAGTTAGTAAGGAGCAAGCAATTAGCAAATTCAACGGGAACAGCCTCACGAATACCTACAGGAATGGCTGTTGACTTATCATCCATTTGAAGAGAGATATCTGTAGGTATTAATTTATCTAGACAAAGCCTTTTGTAGAGAGAAAAAGGCATAACACTCACTCCGGCGCCAAGATCACATAAAGCAGTTCTGACATAATTATTTTTTATGGAGCAAGGAATGGTGGGAATACGTGGATCACCAAGCTTCTCAGGAATCTTGCCACTGAAAGAGTAATTAGCAAGCATAATAGATATAGACTCATTAGAAACTTCTCTTTTATTAGCGACAATATATTTCATATACCTCGAGTACGGAGGCAACTTAATAGCACGAGTCAAAGGAATTTGAAGAAAAAGAGGTTTCATCCATTCACAAAATTTATTGTAATGCTCTTCTTCTTTAGTTTAGAAAGACTTACCTAGGAATGGCATTGATTTTTGTACCCATGGTTCCCTTTTCGTCCCATGTTTTCTTGCAACAAAATCTTCTCTAGTATACCTCTTGCGCTTGTCGGGTGCTTATTCTTCTCATATCACAGGAGGGTCAATCTTCTCATTACCTTTATTAGGTTTAGCACCATCTTCAGTTTCAGCATTGGAAATAGATATACTATTAGGATCAAAAATAGGTTCTTAATCAATTATGGGATCATTGGAGTTGTCAGCTTCCTTATGTTTCTTCTTCTCTGGGGAGCTGACAGTGTCTTCTTCCTGTAATTGAGAATAGTGCTCGATCCTCTTTGGATGGCGGATAAAGGGGGTCTTGGGTATGTTTACCTCCTCGGGTATTTTTACCATATGCCTGTGTATCAACTTGTTTGGCATTGTTAGCAAGAAAATATTTTTGCACATTAGAAATTAGTTCAAGCTGAGTTTGAACCATATGAAAATGCTTAACAAGACCTTTAACATCATTAATAGTTCTACTTAAAACATCAAGCTAACTTTTGATAGCAAGAAAATTATCATGCAATTGGCTTTGAATCCGCTCATTAAAGTGATTTTTCTTGACAATGAAATTATCAAGATCATCTAAACATTGATCAGGAGGCTTACCATGAGGGACGTCACTTGCATTGAATTCTAAAAGAGAGTGTACCTCTACCATAGGTGGGTGAGTGGTAGGCTCACATAATTCCTCAATAGGAGGTAGAGTCTTCACATATTTAGTTTTAATACTTCTCTCTTTCGTAGACTTCTTGGCTTCTTGCATTACTTATGAGCTCAAGAAAAGCATACCTCTCTTCTTGGGTGATGGTGGTGGTTCTAAAACGACCCAATCATCATGATTCTTGGCTATCTTGCCCATTAATTCTTCGGCATCTTCCGGTGTTCTTTCCCTGAAAACACAACCAGCACAACTATCCAGATAGGTTCTAGATTCATCGGTTAGACCAGCATAGAATATATCAACCAATTCATTCTTAGGGGTTCCATGTACTGGTCTAGCCTTAAGTAAAGTGCAATACCTCCCCCAAGCTTTAGGGAGGTCCTCATCCTACAAATGTTTAAAGTTATAAATTCTTTGTAAAGCAACATGTTGCTTATGAGCGAGAAAATATTTAGCAAGAAAACATTGAGCTAAATCTTGAGGACTTTTAATGGAACCACATGGTAATGCATCATACCATGCTTTAGCATCTTCCTTCAAAGAGAAAGGAAGTAGCTTAGTAACATAATAATTTCTCTTCTTGTCCTCTTTAGTGAATAAGCCACCCAACTCAGTGAGTTTGGTAAGGTGTGCAATAGCATCGTCATCTTGTCTGCCATAAAAAGGGTCAGCTTCAACTATGGATATAAGTTAAAGATCGACAGAGACATCAAAATCAGCATCCTCAATGCAAATAGGAGATGAAGCAAACTTAGGATCAGGAGTAAACTTGTTCTTCATAGAATGCTTTCCGAGCAGCTTCTTAACAGAAGCAGGGTCAGAGTCAGCACACTCTGTAAGTTCCCTGCATAAATCATCATCAAGTTCAATATAATCATCATCAAGAATTCTTTCCTTGAGGCCACTCAAGTCTGGGTATCCGAAAGATCTACCCATGGGGTAGCGTGTAACAGGAAGTTCAATTCGAGACTGCTTTGCAGCCTTAGCAATCTGAGACTCAATAAAATAACCAAGTAAACCAGGCTCACCAATAGTAGTGGAAGCATCATCAAAAGTATCAGGCATAGTAACAGACTCGGTAGAAGCAGCATGTGGTGGTGATGAAGCCAACTTACTCGTAACGGAATGTGAATCAAGCGTGGCGCTAGTGCTAAGAACCGCACCTTTTCTCGTCGTGGATGATAAAATTGGAACCTTGGGTTCTCATTTCTTACCCATAGTGAATAAATCATAGCAAGCAAAATAACTCCAAGTAGACTTGTCAATAAAGCTATGCTCCCCGGCAACAGCGCCAGAACATGGTCTTGATAACCCACGAGTGTAGGGGATCGCAACAGTTTTCGCGGGTAAGATAACCCAATTTATTGATTCGACACAAGGGGAGCCAAAGAATATTTATAAGCTTTAACAGTTGAGTTGTAAATTCAACCACACCTGAAAGATACTTGCTTTCAATTTATTGATTTGACACAAGGGAAGCCAAAGAATATTTATAATCTTTAACAGTTGAGTTGTAAATTCAACCACACCTGAAAGATACTTGCTTGGCAATGAAATATTAGTAGCAACGGTGACATGGAAGTGATGATGACAACGGAAATAAAAGTGGCAAAGCAACAAAAGTAAAACGGCGAAAGTAAAGCTACTTGTCACCAGAAGGATTAAAAAACTGTAGGCTAAGGAGATGGATGGTTGGTCATGGATGAGAGATGTCATGTATTGAACTTGGGGCAAGGCACATAGAAAAGTAATGATCATCTAGGCATATATCAAACATTAGGCATGTATCCCGAGGTAGTCGTGCGTGCTTGCAATAAGAACTTGCACAACATATTTTGTCGTACCATCCCACTATCAACGTGGCCAAAAGGAACTTATGGATATTAAGGTGCTCCTATCAAATAGCACCAGAACAAAGCATTAAAAATCAATGGATACATGGAATCCTCAAACTATAGCCTATCCCCTTTGGTATCCCAAGCTGTCACCATTGGGATCACCTGTTCTGGACTATAATAGGTGCATACTACTTATAGATAGGATTTAGAAGACAACTATATTCATGAAGCCATAAGGTATTCTGATCTAAAATCATAGCACTCGGGCCCAAAGTGACAAGCATTAAGAGTAACAAGTAGTAGCAAAGATGATAAACACCATAGTAGATGATAGGCAACATGCCCCCAACAATCCAACGAACTATTACATGATCTAACTCATCCAATATCTCCCATCCCCTTCACCTACAACAGGGAATTACTCACACATGATGGGAGAAGCCATGGAAGGATGATGGAGTGGTGATGGTGATGAAGATGGCGACGATTTCCCACACTGAAGGCCGAAACAACCTCCAGATTAGCTCTCCCGAAGAAGAATTGAGGGTGGCGGCGGCTCCGCGTCGAGAACTTGCAAAATGACTTATGTTCTGGAATTTCCTCGTCATGGGTAAAAATAGGAGCCAAAGTAGGCCACCAGAGGGGGTGGGCCCCACACTGGCAGCCTCCTTGTGCGGCCAGGGGGCAGGCCACGCCAGCAGGTCGCCTGGGGGCCATGTGGCTCCCCTCTGGCCCATCTTCTGGCCCATGGTCCCTCATGGTGCGTGGATTTTCTCTATTTTTATGGGAATTTTCTGGGACGTCTAAATATCCATTTTCCCGCACACAAGAAAACCATACGGGAAGCTCTACTGAAAATAGCGTCACTCCAGGTTAGTTGCAGAAGTGTTTGGAAGAGTCGATACATTTGAGAAGCATCAACGGTCGGGCGGAGTCCTAGCCATATTCCAACGACTTAGAGCCGTTTTCTATGGTCTTAATATGACCACCTTATGGCTTCGAGGAACTTAGGATGTGAGTGAACACCTATCACCTTATCTTAAGCTTATTCCTTAGATGCCAATAATCTGACCTGTTACTTTAGACAAAAAAAACCCTATTTCATCAAAGATACCATCTCACATAATTCAACTCCACACCGCTTATGCTAGTCAACTCCGGGCTTGAGGGAAGGCCTATACCCAAACACCACAAGTATCATACAACATACATTGCACATGCGTCCCTATGCGGAAACCTAGGGGAAGCATACAAGTTGCTAAGCTTGAACTTGGATGCTACAAATCAAAGTTTCCAGCTAGATCATTCAATGGACAGGGTACACATAGTGTACCAATCCAAGATCTTGTTTCCTTCCTACGAATCCGATCAAGTGGTACATCAATCCGGTCGGTCGTCACTGGACCCATCACTCCTAAAAATCCAATATTGATGGAGTTCTATAGTATCACTTAGAGTCCTCATAATTCACATGCTACCACAAGGATTACGTCATAGTATATCCACCAACTTCCAATATCATGGCCAACTAATCTCCAAACCAACTCATATAGGTTCGTAAATCAATTCGACAACTCCAAGTATTTGCACTCGTTATCCACCGAGAAACATGGTATCATGATCGAGATCATTGGGCTAAATCCAATTTACTCCAAACCATGTGGTCTTTGCCATCATCGATACTCTATTGAGACTACCTATTTAAATCCAAAACTCAAGTCCAATAAGAACTCTTACTTGATACTCCAAATCATTATGGTAAAAGCATCAAACCACGTCAACTACTTGTTGAATTCAATTATACCACCAAGAATTATTGCTCGTGATCATAATGGTCCTACTGAATTCGAATTTACTCCAGGAACATTTGGGGTATGCTACTATATCAAGTTGTTCTACTAATTCACCTACCTTTATAAGGGTCTCATGATCCACCAAGATAGTCTAGCTATATCCTCCAGACAACCGTCATCATCACAACAATCTTTAGTCTAATACTCTTATATCCGAGAACGGTCCTTCTTATGGCATCGGGGTTATGGTGCTAGCTTAAGATCGAAGGATACTTGTTCAATGTGATTACTCGTTCCATCAAGAACCCGATGCTAGGCGAGGTTTATCGGGGATCGACGGGTGTTCTGGCAAGTTCGTGTATTAGACACGTGACCAGAAAATTGAGTAGAAAGGCTTGTGGAGGTTAGGCTGGGTTAGGGAGGGTTTCCAATCTTGAGGGAAAGCATAACTCCTATGGGTTGCGTGTGGTTAAGCATGCTATAGTCAGTGTCTTCAGCGTGAGTAGTCCGTCAAAGTGGATTCCCGATGCATCTTGTTTTGCTTCTCTCAAATTGACAAGAGAGGTGAGAGAGAGAGAAAGAGAGTAGCAGCACATAGGAGAGTGCCTAAGGGGTGCCATGGCGCAAGTATAATCAAACAAGTGTTGGAAACTCAACTCAAACATCAAGATGAGGCAGGTGATATAATCACGGGCTTGTTGCCTAGAGCAAATGTGCGACTTATATCAAAGCACAAACAAATAAAAACAAGCAACACACAACATGGTTCCATCTGAGCCATTTCATGGACTCGACTTCGCATAGGGGGTTCACGACTCATCCTACCCCAGGGGCTCTCGGACTTGACAACCATGCTTGCTTCATGTTGCAGAGAGGAGTCCGCTAAGTCTTCTGGACCATCTCATAGTGCTCCCACCTCTCTTGTTGTTTCTCACCGAAGCAACTTGGGTTGAGATTACATAATTCTTAATGACTTCCTCTTTGGAGAGTTGCTGATGAAGGTGGTTCCTCATGGCTGTCGTTGACAGGGTCTTCTGTTGTCTTCATAATCTTGTCACAGTCTTCTTGTCTGTGGAGGCTTCGAGAGTTCAAGTGGACGACCTTTATGCGATGACATCAGCAAGGCATGATAGAGTTCTGACCTGTCAGTCACGCTGATCACGATATCGACACCTAGAGCGGGGGATGAAGAGAACCGTTTTCCTGCTCACTAAGGTGAGGTGGACCAAATGTCGAGGTTCTCATCCACCGGTGGTGGTCTACACAACCTTAATGTTGACAGGGTCGCTCTATTAGTGATGCAGATCAAGGTCTTGCACACATTATGTCCTGATTATCGTGAACGCGACATCACTCCGGAACAGTGCCGAGGGTGTCACCATCTTCTAGGCCTCGGTGTCCTTGTTCCTCATGGAGGTACTTCTGTTGGTGTCGTCTGGTTGTAGCATTGTCATCCTTTTACTTTTGTACATGGGTGGTCGCTTGGAAAGGCTGCTTCCTTCCGAGTTACCCACGAGGATTTTTAGTAATCCTGTGGGCAGAAGGCATAGGGTGCTAGCGGCCATTTGTAAGTTTTGAAAAAGTAGACGAGGAGTGTCATAGAATGAGGGTGGAAGGCTAAGGTATAACCTTTACTTTCTTTGAAGATTTAGGAGAGGTGAGATATATACAAGTTTTGCAAGTACATTTGAAGGGTCTGGAAAATAGTTTTGTCCTACTAACGTCCGTGCTAACTAAGGGCTTCCTACAGTCAGGATGGCTCTGATACGAGCTCTGTGGGCACCCTGACTTACGGGTCAAGATCATTGAATGAACATGCTCAGTGATCGCAGAGATCAATGCTCATCGAACACACAGATACTGAATAACAAGAGTA
Source organism: Hordeum vulgare subsp. vulgare (assembly GCF_904849725.1). NCBI lineage: Eukaryota > Viridiplantae > Streptophyta > Magnoliopsida > Poales > Poaceae > Hordeum > Hordeum vulgare. The sequence continues at coordinate 146,549,271 of NC_058521.1, read as the reverse complement.
TTACATCCATATATACCATTTGATACAATAAATGACCTTACCGGTCAAGTCTTACATATATAGGGCCTTGAGGGCCAACACACCAAACTGGACCAATAGCGGAAATATTGGTCGAAAGGAGTACTTTGAATGTACTTGCAAACAACCCATGATATGGATAATGCAATTGGTATGGTAACAAGTAATATGCAATATTGGTGGATAGCAGCTTAACTGTAAACAAACATGTTCATAGGCGGATATGGATATGCATCATAAGCTAGATGGTATGTAGAAGAACAGGTTATAGATATCAACATTTCTGTTGTGGGCTGAACTCTCCGGGTTCACCCGATGTGCCAAGTCACCAAACTTGGTCTCATCAACTCTTTCAGATAACACCTTGAACACACACACACACACACACACAAACACTTGGTTTATGCGGAAACGACTGGACGTAGTTTCAGCAGCACCACCCAACTGTCCTTGACTGTGGACACGGCTATTCGAATAGTTTTAGACTCTGCAGAGGTTTTACGCTGTACCAACGAGATCCGGGAAACTTCCGTGTCATCCACGACTTGCGGTATATATCATACCCAAGGTAAGTACCCGATCAATGTCTTTCCCGTGACGATACTAGACAAAGAGATCCACTCGATTGGTACCCACCCCACATGATGTACGTCTTACGAGCACCAACTCTGGACAGTATCATCCATGCGGGTACCAACGGTGTGCCCGAAACACGTAAAAACGGCATAGTCATCCTACCTGACACGACCCCGTCACGAGAGTGACCACACATCACTCCAGCCACTAGTAATGTGGATCTTTGCTAGCACGAACCAAAGTAATCAACAAAGCCCCCTCCCATAAAGGGGTAACGTGGTCGCGCATGTAAGGTTGGGACGGTCAACACATCATAAATCTACTCCCATTTCTGAAACCACTCACACCAAAGTATACCCGGTGCACCACTTCTCCACAAGTGGTCACCTAACTCATCATCACCCTTGGGAATTAGTGGCACCTGATTTGGTTTTTGTAAACCTTTCATATTTACCATCATCATGCTCATGCTTCTACTATGCTTAGCTCTACTTGTCAACATGATATTATCGTGATCCTGATAGGTGGTAGGATCATGCTCAAGATGCAAGTGCTCCGGAGGAGCCATCGGAAACATCATATCGATGATTTAGCGAATACTTATAATCATATGCAACGGGAATAATTGCTCTACTAGCATGCAATATAATATTTTCTCAAACATGGTCAAAGGGCTACTTGCCTTTGCTCACATAAGTTCTCGGGGTCTTCGAGGTCTTTCGGTCCAGCTAAGAGTAATCCGTCTACTCTGTCCACTATAGTCGGAAACAAACACAATAAGCCACACCGCAAGCAGAAAAAAGTGATAAATAAATAGGAGTTTTATTTTTCTTGGACCTCTCTGGTCTTAAGAAAAATACCTGAAGCTTGCTAGAGGAGATTTGGACCATCAGGGATTTTGAATGGATGGAAGGAGGAATAGGTGATCTTTAAAGAAGCCTACACAAAACATTCTACTAAAAATGAGTGGAGGCACTCATTTTACAAAGCATGAATTTACAAATATTTAGGAAGTTGTTTCATTGGATTTGGAGTTGGTATGAATATTCTAGGGATTTCCTAATACTAGATAAATAGCAATAGGAAGCTATATATTTAATGCAATAGAAATATGTCATACAAAAATGTTGACCGAGGCTTAAAAAATAGGGAATGATATTAGAAGGCTCTGGAATTTGGAATCACTTCTTTTGGAGTTAATTTGAAACCTATAGGAATTTTGAAAGTTGAGGCTAGGAGTATTCAAATGTGTATTTGAATAATAACATAACAGAAAAGTTGCTTTGGATAGCCCTTGATTTTAGGAACCTGCAGGATTTTGAATCATCAAATTTGGAGCTCATATGATTTTAATATAGATTTTTGAAGTTTCTAAAAAAGAATAAGGTGAGAAAGGGGGGCTTTACCCTGGAGCAAAGCTGCGCTCATGCGGCTGATAGGCAGATGGGCCGGCCCAACCACGTGAGCTAGCCAGCGGAGCGACCACGCCGAAGGCGCATTCCCCGGAATGTGTCTTGCATGCGGGGAGGCGGCCTCCAACCGAAGGCGTGGCCACTTAACCCAGGGGGCCCGAGGCCTTAGGCACTTACATGAGGCCGCGATGGTAGGCCATTCCCCTACCTCTCGTTTGAAGCACAGGAAGGCAGAGGAGAGAGAGCCGAGCCGCACGAGAGCTCGTCCCGGTGGCTCAAGCCAGTTCTGGTGACTGCCCGGCCACCGACGGCCGCGGGGCGAAGGCCGCGGCCCTCTGAGGATGCTAGCTCCACCGTGGAGCATCGGGGGGAGAGTAGTTACGACTGTGGTAGTGGTTGCAAGAGGTTGGCCACGGCTGGGGGACTCCGGCTGCCGGGAGGAGGAAAAGGAGACCGGGGAAGGAGCTTGGGTAGTGGCAGGGCACTGCGGCGAAGCCAATGAGAGAGGAGGGGAAGGGAGAGCCCAAAATGGAGCGGGGTCGAGGCGACGTTGCGGCGACTATATGAGAAGGAGGGGAAGGAGACCCAATGGCTTGATACTCGGATCCTTGGGGGAGGTATGGGTGCTCCAGGGGGGTCCAGAGGGCTTGGGAGAGAAGATAAGAGAGAGGGAGGGAGAGAGAGAGAGGTCGAGAGCTCTCGGGTGTTCCGATGCATGCATGCCACGCGCCCAGAAGGAGCTTGGAAGCTAGCAGGTTCTGGGAAGTGGCTTGACTGGTCAATGGGGGCTTGGTTGTGCGCTAAGACATGATGCAACGACTGGATACGCCCTGGAGTAAGAAAACAAGGTGCAGAACACCCTTATTGCAGGTCAGGGTGGTGGTCACCACGACCACCTGTGCCTAGACTGATAATTTGACCACTCAAATATGTTTTTAGTCCAGGGCATGCATTCAGGAGGCTAATGGAGAAGTTTGCTGGCATATGGAGTAGGGAAGGTGGGGTTTTGACTGAGGTCAAGTTTGCAATAGCAAACTTGAAGCTAAGAAAAATTATTTTCATATGGGGAGTTTTGGGGGAAAATTATGTTTAGTAGTGTTTTCTGTGCAAGGACTACAACACTGCCAAGTTTGAGCTCAAGGAAAGGAGGGTAGCTAGCACTTGCTATACCAAGCTACAATTCAGCCAGAAATCAACTTGTAGATGTGTTGCTCATTTTTCCTACATGAGCATGCCATCTCTTGGTTTTAAACGATGCATTAGCATGTTGGGGAATCTCTGGAAAAGATGGGGGCTTTGGATTAAGCAAAAGTGGGACAAGAGGGGTAAAAATGATGATCCAAGGGTAAAAATGAGAAGTAGTTACATGGAGCCTCTCTCCAATAATTGACCAGAGGTCATGGAAATGCTACTTGAGGTAAAATGTAACTATATAGATCTGTGGTAGAAATTTAAGCTCAAGGGTAAAAGTGGAAGGGGTCAAAGTTGCCAATTTGGTGAGTGCACACCACGTGTTTGAAGAGAGTCAGGGCAACCAAATGAACTTCAATTGATATGAAACTTAACACTATCAAATAATAGATGAAAATAAGCTTGGACACCAAATTTGGGATTTGGTGGAGAAGGTTTCTAATGTAGACTTGGAAAACCCATGAAATGGGCAAAAATGGCCTTCTTCTTATAAAACAATTCAAATCAATTCCCACAAATCCAGTATTTGGTGTGGGGCATTATTTGAGCATTAAAGCATGCCCAAAAAGATTGGGGTCAATTGGAGAAACTTTATAGTGTAAAGTTTCCCAAAGTCAGAAATCAACACACAAGGTTTTGAGGGGCTTGGGACAAGTTCTTCTATTATCCTTGATGCACCACTTGGTGTGGATGCATTATTGGAGTATGAGAACATTTCTACCAAATTTGAGCACAATTGGAGGCACTTGACAATGTAGAGTTCCTCAAATTTGGATGTGGACAAATAGAGTTTTAGAATAATTAGGGGAGTCAAATCAACTTGGATTGAGATGAAACTTGGCAAGATCATCACATATAACATATGTGACATGCTAGAATTTATTCAGAATATTTCTTATAGAAATATTGCAAAAGCTTCAAATAGGCAGGAAGGGTTTTGAAGGGGTTTGCCCAATATTTCGAACATGACCATGCGTTAAAACTCATATATATGGAATATATATGTCCACTGAGTTTCCCTAAAGTTTCTGAAATATTTTGAAAGCAATAAAATAACTTTCCTTCATAAGAGACCATTTCTGGCCTCATAGGAAGGCATTTAAAATAAAATAGTAAAATAACCTTTAAAATAATAATATTGTGGTTTTGGGAAGCCATTTTAATAATGGGTTTTAAATAAAATAATTGGTGCAAAATAAATTCCCTAATTTGAGGACTTTTAGTACAAATCCCATCTGAGTGGTTTTGAAAGCTTAATTCAAAGAAATGCTTTTTGGTGAAAATAATATTTGTTAAAAATAGGTTATGGTCCTAAACACATGGCATGATCGTTAGACACGAGTTTTAGCCTAAGGAGGAGAGTCTCGGGAGTAACACGTATTGTTGAGAATCAACACAAGCATACCAGCAAGCAAGCAAACAACACTCACTCCAAGCATCACAATCATTCATAAAAAACTTAATTGGTCTTAATTTTTGAGAAAATTCAAATCAGCCAGGAGAGTTAAAAATAGGGTGTTACACCCTTGTGTCGGTGCACTAGCGATTGGGGTCCTTTGTGCCCCAGACTTGTGCGCGGGCACCGGCAACACCCCTAGCAGCAACACTCAAGGAAGGCTGGCAGAAAGACAAACCAAGACCCACCGAGGCCACGCCCTCCCCTCACTCCGAGGGCATGGAGTATGTGGGCTCCAGATGCAAGGCCCCAGCAAGCGCTCCTTGTCGGGAAGATTCGCGAGGCCCCCGACAAGCCCTCATTGCCGGGAAGACTCCCGAAGACTAGCAAGACTCCAGCAAGCCTCCCTTGCCGGGAAGACTCACAAAGACTGGAGAGACCCCATGCAAGCCCTCCTTGCTGGGAAAGTGATCAAGCCCTCGTAAATCCCTCCTTGCCGGGAATATAACCAAGTCATCAACAGGGACACCAGGCCTGCAAGCCCTTTCCGCTCGCCAGTTGTCCTCCCCCGTTTCTACCACAATCCGACCGCTCAAGTGCATCCTTCATGCGCCAGCACAAGGTCGAGGTGTTGATTCACCTGTCTATGTGTTGCGACCACCTTGTGGTAGGTCAAGGGTGAGACAAGGCATTTAGTACCCCTGACACCACCGTTGAGGAAGAGCGGTGAACACCGTTCACTTTACAACCCGTGAGCACACTGTTGGTGACCCCTTTGCCTATAAAAGGAGGCCCAAGGCTCATTCCCGGGAGGTTAGACTTTTTGCAATCTCAGACCCCCCAAATCACCAGCTAAGTTACTATAGAAAATCACCCTACAGTAAACATCCAATACAAACTAAGAAGGAGTAGGGTTTTACGCGCCAAGTGGCCCGAACCTAGGTAAAGGACCTTGCCGGTGTTGATCACTAGCTCCGTTCTCGATGTCGTCCCTCTCTCTCCCTGCCGAATGATCCACGGACTCCTCGGATTTCCCATAGGTGACGGTTTCTCGACATCATTGGCGTGCCAGGTAGGGGGGCGGTGGTTGAGAGCTTTTTTGTGGATTCAAGCAAGATCCGCACGAGATCTTGGGAAGTTGCGCACACCACTGCGGTCCCTCAAAGCAGGGCGCAGCGGTGGTCGCTCTACTTCGTCGTGGCCTCCTAACGCCTACGCGGGCGCCCCACTGCGCGAACGCGGGCTAGGTCGACGGAGACCTCGAGCTTGACGGCATCAGGTTGACGCGCCGCTCCGGGACAGTGCGCTGCCGTCGAGGGTGTGCCTCGGGGCTCCGGCAAGGCCTCTGGTGCATACTCCGGCCGACACACCTCTCTTAAGTGATGCATACACGTCGAGGATGCGCCAACAAGCCCTGAAGCCCAGGCACGCATACCAGCAAAAACGTTTTCCCCCTTGGAACCGTCGCGTCACCGCCGAAGATGCGCTCGGGGGCTTGATACGTCTCCAACGTATCTATAATTTTTGATGGTTTCATGCTATTATCGTGTCAAACTTTGGATGTTTTGCATGCCTTTTATTTATTTTCTCGGACTAACCTATTAACTCAGTGCCAAGTGTCAGTTCCTGTTTTTTCCATGTTTTTTACCCCTTTAAGAGGAGATTTTGAAACGGAGTCCAAACGGAAGAAAATCCCCGAAAAGATTTTTTTCTGGAAAGGAAGAAGATCGGAGAGCTTGGGGGCGAAGCCAGAAGAGCCCCAGGGGCCCCACAAGCCCCCACCCCGCGGCCAGGGGGCCGCGCCATGCAGGCTTGTGGCCGCCCTGGAGTCTCCTGACCTAGATCTTGCGCCTATAAATTCCCAAATATTCCCAACAAAATCAGGGGGAGCATCGTAATCACTTTTTCGCCACCGCAAGCTTCTGTCTCCGCAAGATCCCATCTGAGGCACGTCCTGGTGCCCTGCCGGAGGGGGGATTCATACACGGAAGGCTTCTCCATCAACACCATGACTTCTCCGATGATGCGTGAGTAGTTCACCATAGACCTACGGTTCCATAGCTAGTAACTAGATGGCTTCTTCTCTCTCTTGGATCTTCAATACAAAGTGCTCCATTATCTTCATGGAGATCTATCCGATGTAATCTTCTTTTGCGGTGTGTTTGTCGAGATCCGATGAATTGTGGATTTATCTATGAATCTTATTTGAGTTTCTCTCTTATGCATGATTTCATATCCTTGTAATTCTCTTCGAGTTGTGGGTTTTGTTTGGCCAACTAGATCTATGATTCTTGCCCTCGGAAAAGTGCTTGATTTTGGGTTCATGCCGTGCCGTGACCTCACCCAGTGACAGAAGGGGTAGCGAGGCACGTATCGTGTTGTTCCCATCAAGGGTAAAAAGATGGGGTTTTCATCATTGGTTTGAGATTATCCCTCTACATCATGTCATCTTGCTTAAAGCGTTACTCTGTTCATCATGAACTCAATACACTAGATGCACGCTGGATTGCGGTCGATGTGTGGAGTAATAGTAGTAGATGCAGAAAGTATCGGTCTACTTGTCTCGGACGTGATGCCTATATGCTAGATCATTGCCTTAGATATCGTCATGACTTTGCGCGGTTCTATCAATTTCTCGACAGTAATTTGTTCACCCACCGTAATACTTGCTATTTTGAGAGAAGCCTCTAGTGAACACTATGGCCCCCAGGGTCTACTCCACACCATATTTTCAGCCTTACACTTTTTACTACGTTGCACTTTCTGCCTTCAGATCTCACTTTTGCAAACAATCTTGAAGGGATTGACAACCCCTTTGAAGCGTTGGGTGCAAGTTTTTTGTGTTTGCGCAGGTACTCTAGACTTGACGAGACCCTCCTTCTGGATCGATACCTTGGTTCTCAAACTGAGGGAAATACTTACTGCTCCTGTGCTGCATCACCCTTTCCTCTTCAAGGGAAAAACCAACGCAAGCCCAATCTCCGTCAACGTGTCAATTTCTAGCGCTCTTGTTTGAGAAGTAGCAGTGCTCCGTCGACATGGCCTGGCAAAACATAGATAGGACCTATGATGCGGCAACCCCCTTTCTTTACGATAGTCAAGAACTATCGGCAAGGACCTTGCCAAAGGGGAAGTTGTCAGGGAAGTATGGCCTCCTGCTTGCCGGAGATCTGAGGCCCCAGCAAAGGATCCAAACGCCGCAGGGAGAAGTGTCACGGCACGACAAATAAGTGATAGATATTCCAGATGAGATTTCAGAGTAGATAGGTTGTTTCCTTTCCGGAAGTACCCGAACCTTGTTTGAGAAGCTTACGCGTAGATGGAACCTTGTCAGGATCAGTGCACCTTGGTTCTGTTTCGAACTAGTTCAACAACCTGAACGGCCACGAGCGTCTTCACACTATTTTGAACCCGTTCAACACACCAACCGGCTACGCAGCGCCTTATTTCGCCTCGAGCCGCGCTCGATGATCTATCGGTTGCACTGAGTGTGGCAAGGAGTCTTGTCGGTAACGACCCCTCAAGGGAACTGCTAAGGATCCGTTCCTCAAAGCACTAGCGGCAGGACCAGTCACGCCGGCAAGGTTCCAGAAAATGCAAAAGGTGAAGCATACAAGGGAAAGGACCAAACGCAAGGGAAACGACGTTTCATTCATTCATTTGAAATAAACTCAGACATATTACATGAATGATTTTTACTACTCTAACCTAAGATACTGCCTTTTGGCGAGGGACACGCTTGCCGGACAGAAGTTCAAGAGGACAAAAAGCGGCAAGGCCCCCGACGCAACCAGTGCTGGCCCTTCCTGGACCAGCATTGCGTAGTGGAGAACGGGGCTGAAGGGACAGCGGAGACGGGAACCAAGCGCTTCCCGCGATATGCGGTAGCGTTGATTCTTCCGGCCAATCGGTACCTTCTCGGGAGGAGGAGGACCGCGGACTGACGATGATGGTGCGACCGACGGGTAGTCCAAGGACATATCCTCATACTCAGGCTGAGCCTGCCGAGGGTCTGACCTGTACTCGCCGTCGCTACCATCTGATCCGTCCTCATCGCTCTCGCCCGAGGAAGGGTTGTCACTCCCGCTCGAGCTCTCTTCGCAGCAGCTGAGATGCACACCTGAGCACCCATAAAACTTGAAGGATAGCATATTGTTCTCCGCTAGCTTAGGGCGAAGGACATGCCCATCCTCGAGGCTGTGGGTGCGGGCGAAGGCTTTCCAGCCCCGCTCGAGCAACATGGAGCGACGTTTCGGGTACTCCACGTGCACGTGCATAGCACCGTGGGAGCAACCGTATGCTCGCAGCCACAAGACAGGGGGTTTGGCGGCCTCCATCGCCCTAGCAAAAGGGCGAGGGAGGTGCAAATGGCCCCGGGGCACGCCCTGTAGGTCCACGACGAACTCCAACCCCTTCTCGTCCGAGCGCCGGCCCCGCGGAGGAGAAGATGGCAGTGGGGGAGAAGACGGAGGTTCTGGAGTAGCACTCCGCCTTCCCCGAACACGGCCTCTGTGGAGACCGCGGCCCCTCGCCCCTCCGCCACCACGGGCACTCATACAGCCCTCTGCAGCTGCGGTCCCTGAAGCTGTGGCATGATCCGAATGGGATCCTCTTGCCGCCCTGGCAGCCAACGGTGGCCTCCCTTGTCCCCTATCCATAGTTAGGGGTGAGCGCCACCTGCAGCTTGAGAAGACTCTACAGATGCAAGCCGGGGGTGATGAATGCCAACGGTGGCCTCCCTTGTCCCCTAGCCATAGTTGTTGGATGAGTAAAAACCTGTCGCAAACTTCCTAATTTATAGGCAAAGAGCGGGGGGCTAGCTCTCCTCACTCCAGAAACCGCCGCCCCTCTCGCCCAATCACCCATGATCACGGGCGAATAGGGAAGCGCCCTGCTGCACCAATGCATGCGGGGGCGGTCCCTGCCACGACTATGGCCATCAAGGCCACGAAAGCCACTTGCCTGACCATTACTGTGTATGCCTCCCGCATGGCAGTAATGCGTTGGGAGGTGGGGAGGCCACTGTACGCACACTTCCCCACCTCGCGCGCTTGGTGCGTGACGTGGGGTAGGGTCATTCGCAACAGCTCCAAAACTACACAGTCCCCTGTCATGGAAGCTCGTGCACTACTTCGGTCCTGGCCTTGCAACACCCCATGCTCGTGCGTGGTCCAGGTCCGGGGGCTCCTGTCGGTGCACTAGAGACTGGGGTCCCTTGTGCCCCAGACTTGTGCACAGGCACCAGCAACGCCCCCGGCAGCAGCACACGAGCAAGGCTGGCGGAAATACAAACCAAGACCCACCGAGGGCATGGAGTACAAGGGCTCCGGATGCAAGGACCCTCCTTGCTAGGAAGATACGGGAGGCCCCCAGCAAGCCCTCTTTGCCGGGAAGACTCCCGAAGACTAGCAAGTCCCCGGCAAGCCTCCCTTGCCAGGAAGACTCGCAAAGATTAGTGAGACCCCCGACAAGCTCTCCTTGCCGGGAAAGTGTTCAAGCCCCCGGCAAGCCCTCCTTGCTGGGAAGATAATCAAGACATTAACAGGGACGCCAGGTCAGCATGCCCTTTCCGCTCCCCAGGTTTCCTCCCTCGTTTCTTCCACAATCCGACCGCTCGAGCGCATCCTTCATGCGCCAGCACAAGGTCCAGGTGTCGATTCACGTGTGTACGTGTCGCGACCACCTCGCGGCAGGTCAGGGGTCACACAAGGCATTTACTGCCCCTGACAGCAACGTAGAAGAAGAGCGGTGAACACTGTTCACTGTACAACCCATGAGCACACTGTTGGTGACCCCTTTGCCTATAAAAGGAGGCCCATGGCTCATACTCGGGAGGTTAGGCTTTTTGGGATCTGAGACCCCCCAAATCACTAGCTAAGTTACTATAGCAAATCACCCTACAGTAAACATCCAACAAAAACTAAGCAGGAGTAGGGTTTTATTCGCCAAGCGGCCCGAACCTAGGTAAAGGACCTTGCCGATGTTGATCGCTAGCTCCGCTCTCGACGCCGTCCCTCTCTCTCCCCACCGAACGATCAAGGGACTCCTCAGGTTTGCCATAGGTGTCTGTTTCCCAACACCCTGCAGGTTCGAGAACTATATAGACATGACCTAAAAAACTCTGCAGTCAATATCCAATAGCGGTACCTAGATGCCCATACTAGATCCTACATATTCTACGAAGATCTTTATCGGTTGAACCTCCATGTCAATGATTCAGTTAATCCCGTACACTGCTCCCTTTGTCCACTGGTATGTTACTTGCCCGAGATTCAATTGTCAGTATCTCCATACATAGTTCAATCTCGTTACCGCAAGTCTCTTTACTCATTCCGTAATACAAGATCCCGTAACTAACTCCTTAGTCACATTGCTTGCAAGGCTTGTTGTGATGTTGTATTACTGAGTGGGCCCCGAGATACCTCTCTGTCACACGAAGTGACATATCCCAGTCTTGATCCATGCCAACCCAACAGACACCTTCGGAGATACCTGTAAAGCAACTTTATAGTGACCCAATTACGGTGCTACCTTTAATACACACAAGGTATTTCTCCGGTGTTCAGGAGTTGCATGATCTCATGGTCATAGGAACAGATACATTGATATACAGAAAATAGTAGCATTAAACAGACACGATCATATGCTACGTTCACAGTTTGGGTCTTGTGCATCACATCATTCTCCTAATGATGTGATCCCGTTATCAAGTGACAACACTTGCCTATGGCCAGGAAACCTTAACCACCTTTGATCAACGAGCCAGTCAACTACAATCTTATTAGGGATAGTGTTTTGTCTATGTATCCACACATGCATTTGTGTTTCCATTCAGTACAATTCTAGCATGGATAATAAAAGATTATCATGAACAAGGAAATATACTAATAACCAATTTATTATTGCCTCTATGGCATATCTCCAACATTTTTGGTACGACGAGGATGTGCACCAAATTTGAAGTGTTCAGCAAAGCCATCCTCACGAAGATCTTCCTCTGGAGCCAAGAGAGACAATGTCTTCCAAGAACACATGAAATGTTCATGTGCAACAAAAGAGTTCTTGGTGGAGAGGTTGTGAATGTGATTGCTATCAGTTATCAGTGCATGCATTTGTCTCCTCATCCACTCATGATGACGATCTTGCTTCTTGATCAGATATACGAGAAGTTCTCAATCATTCATTACACGTTCCCTTCTGGGTTGTGGCAGTACGGTTGTAGTGGCTTTAGTTTTAGTGATACTTGGCTGAGGGCGTCGAAAGGTGCCAATGAGCCTTGCTCTACCTGGGTTAGATGGAACGTGAAGCCTTTCAACATAAACGGTGGCATTGGTGCCTTCAACAATGGGATTCTTGCCCTTGGATGTATTGATGTCTTCCTGTCTGACTTCAAAATCCAGACGATATATCCCGTGATTGTGAGAAGAAGGAAAAAACCTTGTATTTTTTGGTGCTTAATGAAGCACATGATCCATGGTGCATAGATCTTGAGTTCAAACAGGTTGATGGTATTAGCACCGAGGGTTCTAAGAAATAGATCATGAAGATTAAATCCAATGCCATAGAGAGTGTTATAGACCAATGTCTTCAACACACCCTGTAGCCTGCTTGAAAATGAATGCCCTTTGATTGTCCATATGTGTTGGGTATATTATCCCACTGTGTGATCTGCCACTATGAGGCCAGGTCAAGAAGTTGGCAGCTCAATGTTCATACTCAAGATGAGCCCTCACATACAAGGCAGAAGGCGCAAGGCGGTTTACTAAAGTAAGCCGACAGCGGCCCAGGACATGAAGATGGCCACTCTTGGCCCACAAGGAAGAAGGTCGCGAGGAGTTTCCTTGCTGAAGGAGCAAGGCGAGTTAGAGACACACCGAGTCACGAATCATGATGTGACCCGGACTCTTGTAAATCCTAGGGTCTCGACATGTATATAAATTGGTGTCCCTAAGGCCGATAGGGTTAAGTTACAAAGAATTGATAGCTAGGTCAGGCGAGTTAGCCCTCCTTGTAATCGATATCATTATCAATGCATACAAAGTAGGACGTAGGCTTTTACCTCCATCGGAGGGGCCGAACCTGGGTGAACCCGAGTCTCATTCCCGATTAACCCCTCTGAGTCGCCACACAGCGACGATGCCTCATCACGAAGTCCTTCCGTGTGGACATCCGTCGTGACAAAACCATGACAATTGGCACCCACTTTGGGGATGTCGTGCGGTGGAGTTGAGTTCTCGAAGGGAGCCCTTTCCAGGGTTTGGGAGCTATGCAGTCAGTCTGATGACCAGGAGCCGTCGTGGACATTGCTACATCGATAATTTGAGCTGGGGTCCTGAGGCCGGTTCGATCGAATATAGTTGCCGGGTACCTGAGTCGGACATCTGCACCAACATCATCGAGCCGACTCGGTTCACCACATTCGGTCAGCGTCAACCCGGATGGCGTTGTGACGGTTGGCGTCATGTCTTTGTCGGCTTCACGCATGGCAAAGGCCTTCAGGACGAGCCGGCGGCTGTCAGTGTCACCCGTGTCAATTCCGATGGCGAATCACCCATGGGAGTTGCAGAGTCGATTTGTCCCCTTTACGATGGGAGACTTGGGGATTTCCCTGAGCCAAAATTTCTGAGGGGCCACAAGAACCACCTCGCCAAGTCGCCATCTACATGGTGGGTGCTGCGGCGGTTAGGACCAGCTAGGAGTGGCTGCTGATGCAGGCGCGAGCGGGTCAGGCAAGACGCTCGTTCAGGCCATGGCGGATCTGACAGGAGAGATGTTAAGACTCCTTGCAACCCCTATTACAATGGAGAATCAGGAAGAAATTAATGCAGAATTGGCCAAGCTGCGCGAGGAGATGGTTAAAACATAGTGTGAGGTTGATGCTAAGAGCAATCGTTTGGCGGGACTACAAGCTGAGATCAATAATGAGTCGGAGCGGTTGCAGACTGAGGCTTGGGAACTACAGCGCCGCCAGAATGCTTTTGACGTGGTACAACGGAGAAGGAATCGAACATGACTTCCGGCGGATTTCATACCCTCACGACTATTCACAAGCTGAGGCACCCTAGACACACGGCAGGACCCACCTCACCAGGGGGACTCACAGGTGGAGCTAGCTCAGCCTCCTCCAGCCCAGTCGCTGACTCACGGGTTCCAGACCCCTCCGGGTCACTTTTCTAATCCCGTCGACATCATGCTGGCGGAGACACGGAATCTATAGTCACTCCCCATCCATGGAAATTCCCTGCTTGAGGTCAAGACCAAGAACGCCATCGAGATGTTAAAAACTTCAGTGGTACAGGAGGTGCAGTATTCTTATGGTCATGATCGGGTACATTACACACCTTATGCAACCCACTGAGAGGAATCCCTAGCTGTTTCCAGAAGCGGCTGCCAATAGCAGCCCCTAGGCAGGTCGGCTCAACCCCCACCGTCAAACACTAAAGTTTTGCTGGATACAGCACGAGCCGCCCGCGAAGCTGAAGTCGAGGCGGTAATGGCAGATCAAGGGGTGCCGGCGAATCCCCGTACAAATCATGCATCGAGCGGGTCATCTAACAGGACGTTCGGTGTCCCGTGTTTGTCCCTGGCCCTTCGTAATGAACGGATGCCCAAATATTTCAAGGGTCCCCGCAAGTTTCCCAATTATATGGCGGACCATGAGCCGGCGGCGTGGATTGAGAGTTATGAACTCTCGATGGATATGCTTGATTCCAGTGATGAAGTATGCGCCAAGTACCTTACCATGATATTAGAGGGTCCGGCTCACACATGGCTCAAGAACTTGCCTCCCAATTCCATCGATTCATGGACAGAGCTGAAGGAGCAGTTCATTAGGAACTTTCGGGGAACGTGCAAACGCCCGATGACAATTGGACTTGTAGCATTGTTTCCAATGCAAAGACGAGTCGGCGCATCACTAGACGCGTCGGGTTGCTGAAATTATCCATTCATCAGATGGCATCACAGCCGCTCAAGGCATCCTAATTTTGGAAAAGAATTGCCACTTCCAACCATTGGTCTTAAAGCTCGGCCGTTTGAGGCGGAAGATGCAGGATATGGGCGAGTTAATGGACACCCCTACCAGATATGTTGAGTCAGACGACACGAAGGACGCCGGCTCAGACGATGAGAAGACCGTCGAGAGAAAAAAGGGTGATGGTGTAAAAGGACATCACCCGAATAATGGATATAATGGGAACCAGGGGAGGCAAGGAAAGAGAAAGCAGCGCAATGGAGGGTCAAATTTTGTTGCCAATACTAATTCCGGTTTCAGGAACCAACGTTGGAATGCCCATAACTTCAGAAAACCAAAGAACTACGAGTAGATGATCAAGGTGCCTTGTCCCAAGCACAACACCTCAGACGTCCCGTCTGCTCATTCTTGGGAAAATTCCTACGTTATGAGGGAGTTTCATCTTCAAGATTCTAGGGACAACCAAGGAGGTGATGGAGGTGGACACGAGGGACAACATGGTCCTGGCGGCTCTCATAGGGGCTCTGCTGGCGGGTTCCCATGATCTGGTTTCCAGGGGGGCTCAGGCAATAAGAATGGTCAACATTCTGGGTAGAGTAATCAGATGCAAAACAGTCAGGGTGGTTTTCAGAGAAACTCTAAGCACTTGAATAGTGGGTAGTATCATGTCTTCACCACCAGTACTTGTAAGCGAGATAACATGCTCAAGAGTAGCGCGGCGAATATGGCAGAGCCGGCGGTTCCCAAATACCTTAATTGGTCCGAGCAACCTATAACTTGGAGCAGGGAGGATCACCCGCCTCGGATTGATAACCTAGGGAGGCTAGCCTTGGTAGTGGTGCCTCGGGTTAGCGGATACACCCTTTCGAAGGTTCTCATGGATGGGGGAGTACTATCAATATTTTTGCATTACGATACCTTCCGGCGGATGAACATGTCTGAGGATAACTTGCTGCCATCAACGACGGTTTTTCATGGCATTGTTTCTGGTAAGTCAACATACCCTGTCGGGCGAGTTAAGCTAAATATTGCTTTTGGTGATGAATCTAATTACAGAAGCGAAGCTCTGATGTTTGAGGTGGTCAAGATTAAGAATCCTTATCATGCCCTCTTTGGCCGGCCGGCTTACGGCTGCTTCATGACTCGACCCTACTATGTTTATCTTAAGCTTAAAATGTCGGGTCTCAAAGGCACCATTACTACAAATGGAAGCCAAAAGATTGTGCCGGAATTGGAGGAAGGGGATGCAACTTATGCGGAGTCAACCTGAGCAACACATGAGTTAAAGTTTCTTATGGAGAATGTTGCCCCGACTCACATGAGTTCTCTCAAGAAGCCCAACACTAATTTTGAGCCGCCCCTCGAGTTTAAACCAACTGATGATACCAAGCAGGTCAATTTCACTCCTAGCGACTCATCAAAACAATTCACTATTGGGATAGGTATGGATCCCAAAGAGGAAAGGACGGTCATCGAATTCATCCATGAGAATCGGGATATCTTCGCATGGAAGCCATCTGACATGCCTAGAGTTCTAAGAGAATTCGCTGAGCACCACCTTAATGTGGATCCTAAGATGAATCCCATCGACAATACCTCCATTGTTTTAAGGAAGAGGGACGCAAGGCCATTGGGAAAGAAGTTGCCCAGCTCCTGGCTGCTGGGTTCATTGTTGAAGTTTTTCACCCTGAGTGGTTGGCTAACCCAGTGCTGGTTTTAAAGAATAATGGCACTTTTCGTATGTGTATTGATTACACCGACCTCATCAGGGCCTGCCAAAAGGATCCTTTCGCTCTTCCCCGTATTGATCAGATCATTGATTCTATGGTGGGTTATGAGTGTTTATGTTTTCTGGATGCGTACTCAGGTTATCACTAGATCATAGTGGCCAAGGAAGATCAAGAGAAGACAACTTTTGTAACCCCTTTCGGTGCGTTCTGCTATGTTTTCGTGCCTTTTCGACTTAAGAGCGCGGGGGAAACTTACCAGCGTTGCATCCAGAACGGTTTGCATAGTCAGATTGGACGCAACGTTCATGCTTACGTTGATGACTTCATGGTGAAGTCCGAGAAAAAGGAAACACTTTTGGAAGATCTGAAGGAGACGTTTGATAACCTCCGAGTCTATCAGATGAAGCTTAACCCGACAAAGTATGTCTTTGGCATCCTGCACGCAAGCTCCTAGGATTACTGGTGTTTCAGCATGGAATTGAGGCTAACCCAGACAAGATCAAGGCCATAATTTCCTTGGGCCAGCCGACCAACCTCAACCAATTTCACCGGATGGTGGGTCGCATTGCAGTGTTGAGCCGGTTCAAAAGCCGACTTGGTGAGAAGGCTTTTCCCCTCTATCAGTTGCTGAAGAACAAGTACTATTCTATTTGGACAGATGCAACTAATGAAGCTTCCGAGGCTCTCAAGAGACAGTTGTCTGAGCCGCTCGTCCTGGCCGCCCCGACTGACAAAGAGCCTATGCTCCTATATATTGCCGCTAATAATAAAGCGGTAAGTGTTTCAGTTGTTGTTGAGCGCAAGGAGACGGGAAAGGAATACCCTATTCAACGGGCGGTGTATTTTGTTAGCGAGGTTTTAACTCTGTCCAAACAACGATACCCACATTGGCAGAAGTTGGTCTTTGGGTTCACTTGGTGACATCATATAGAATAGGCAGGCCACTTGTCTAATTGCTTAGTGGGCGATCGAGTTTGGCCCTCATCATGTGAAATACATGCCCCGAACTACCATCAAGTCTCAAGCATTGGTAGACTTCATCAAAGACTGAGTTACAGATTCCTGAAGATAGGCCCAATAGCACATACTAGACTATACATTTTGATAGTTCTCGACAATTGGGAGGCTCAGGGGCTGGTGTGGTGCTATCTTCTCCACGAGGGGACACATTTTGTTATGTCTTGCGGCTCATGTTCCCCTGTACTAACAACGCGGTTGAGTACGAATTTCTATTACACGGGCTTAGGATGGCTAAGGAGATGAACCTGAGCTGGGTTGGATGCTCGGGCCACTAAGATTTGGTGGCACAATAGGTCTCTAGGACTTGGGACTCAAAGGACCCCCTGATGGCGGCTTACTGACAGGGAGTTTTTCAGGTGGCTGGTCATTTTCAGGGTTACCAGCTTGACCACATTGATCGTTGGCTTAATGAAGCAGTGGATGCATTGTCACGACTCGGATCTCAGCGCAAGCTGGTCCCGCCAAATGTGTTCTTGGATGTTCTCCACAGTCCCTCTATAAAATTACCATCTCAGGAGGATGTAGTTCTCCCTGATCCGGAGTCACAGCTGTTGGTGTCTCTCCGGGCAATTCTTGACTGGACGATTCCATATATGGCCTACCTAGCTCAAGGAGAGTTACCAACGGATGAACTTATCACTCGTCAGCTCATACGACGGTGCAATACCATGATTATCCATAAGGGCGAGTTACATAAGCGAAGAACTTGTGGGATTTTTCAGCGGTGCGTCTCTCTTGAGGATGGCGAGGAGATTCTCAATGAGATACACACTAGTGACTATGGGTATCATGCTGGCTCATGATCCTTGTTAGCTAAAGCCTTTCGTCATGGGTTTTATTGGCTAACGGCTCATGCAGGCGCAGAAGATATTGTACGCAGATGCGTCGGCAGCCAAAAGTTTGCTCAACAAGCACATGTGCTGTCTCGGGAATCACTTGGCCGTTTGCAGTCTCGGGGCTCGATATGGTCGATCCGTTGAAGATTTCTTCTGATTAAAAGACTCATCTTCTGGTGGCGGTTGATAAGTTCACCGTGTGGGTTGAGGCGGAACCTGTCAGCAATTGCGTGGCGGAGACAACACTCAAATTTCTGAAGAAGCTGATCTTTCATTTTGGTTACCCTCATAGCAATATCATAGGTAATGGCACCAACTTTTCTAAGGGACCTATGGAACGGTTTTGCCAGAAGGAGCATATTCGGCTTGATGTCTCCGCGGTGGCGCATCCACAATCTAATGGGCAGGCCAAGAGAGCTAACCAGGAAGTTTTGCGAGGAATTAAGCCCCGACTCATGGTTCCATTACAACGCACCCCATGATGTTTGGTTGAGGAGCTCCCTGCAGTACTTTGGAGTATCACGTCGATTGCCAATAGATCTACGGGTTACACTCCTTTCTTTCTGGTTTACGGAGCGGAGGCGGTTTTGCCAAGTGACATACTACATTATTCCCCGCGAGTCACCGCTTATGTTGAAGCAGATAATGAGCAGGCATGGTAGGATTCTTTGGACGCCTTAGAAGAAGAACATGACTTGGCAGCAGCAAGATCAGCTATATATCAGCAAGACCTACGCCGCTATCATAGCCATAGAGTTAAGAGCCGGACATTCCAAGAGGGCGACTTGGTGCTTTAGTTGATTCAAGATCACATAGGCATGCACAAGCTTTCACCATCGTTGGAGGGTCCCTTTTTCATCAACAGGAATCTCTACAACGGTTCTTACTATCTGATGGACCTACGGCCTGATTCATACACTTCTCAACAAGAGATGTCCTGACCTTGGAATGTTGCTCATCTTCGGCCCTACTACACTTAGAGCCATTGTCTTGTTAATTATGTATCTTCTACAAAATTTGTACATACGTATTATTTCTGTTTCATACAATAAACCCGACACCCTTGAAATTCGGGGTCTCTGTCATTTTAGCCTACATATTCAGCATGAGTCTTTATTGTTTAAATTAAGCCGCCCAAGAGGATGAGGCGCCACCAAGGCGACCGTTCACACATGAGCGCTATTAGTGTCATAGAGGATGACTCGCCATGTCGCGGTCACTCAAACATAGATGTGAATAAGACAAAGAGGACTTGATTTCCATGTCACACAGTGAAAACATAGGCACCTATCGTGGTCACTAGAAAGAAGCCAGCTTATCTGGGGGTCACCGGCCTCTAGGTTGTTTAGCAGTAATAGCATTGTCTTCTGCAATCCTAGGCTGAGCTTTTCCCAGATCATGGTCACTTGGGGCTTCTGACTCAGTGAGTTTCACTTTCTTACCCTCTTTGCTTGCGAATACTTACCGCTTTACGATGGTTATACCTTAGTGTATGTTTGTGCGACTCCCCCTATTGGCCCCCGCGTGCTATTTGGCAAGTCAATCCATATGGACCCTGCACTTTGCAACAGTATAAACATTGGGGTATCGTGTAAGAGCCAGCATATGGAATATGGAGAAACCATGGGTTCATGTAACTGGCTTCACTAAAGCCTGACTTGCGCCTCATCAGCCAGTCTAAATTATTTACATCGTCGTGTCTCACTGAGCCGACTTATCTCAGTTTGGGGTATGATTTGAGCTTTAAAGGACTGTATCCCTATCGCGTCTCACTGAGCTGGCTTGTTAGCACTGTTAAGTGTTTATCTTAACCTTTTTCAAGGATTACGTCATTTATGATAGTCATTTTATTGTGCCAAAGGATCATAGGCAAAGGAGCATCAATTGGCCTATGTTGGAGGGATAAAGGATTCAACATGCATGAAGGCATGACATAGAACATAAGTTTTGACCCTATGTCTATTACAAGGCTACAAAGAGCCCAAAGGAGTTGTGTCAACTTTTTACACAATTCCATATTTCATCCGGTTTCAAAGCTTTGCCGGGTGAACTTTGAGAAAATACAGGTGGTTAAGTCGCCATAGTGTTAGCCTGTGGCGGGTCCTCTGGGTCCTGGATTTGAAGATTACCCATATCCCAATTGCAATGGGTTAAAGTGTAGAATTCAGCTTCCTTGTGCAAGATTGGGGACGGGTCAACTTCAGGCGCAAAGAGAGGCTTACGGTGTTGAGGAGTTAAGTTGGTCGGCTCAAAAGTGGGAGGTCGAACTCGTACATTGTCATCATTGTAAGCTGGCTGATAAGACTTCAGGTTCATGTCCGCTACTAGATGACTCACAGGCATGCGAGACGCCCTTACACAATTGGTATAATCCTCCTGAGTAAAAGGATCCGTCCTCTTTGGTTTCAGGGAAACCTCGAGTGATCTCTTCCAGTTTGAGTTCAGGTGCGTACGCCAAAGCCCGGCTTAATGCAGTTATAGCACCATTCCGGCGGCTGACCTATTCAATTCCTCAATTTGCTTGGGGATTGTTAAGAGTTGTCTCAGCACGTCAGTGATGAACTTTGCAAGGTACTTTTCATCCATTACAGCTCTGATTGTCATCAAGCTTCCAGCATACAATTGCTTTGTAAGACTATATAAAGCTTTCAATTTTTTCATGCAATCATCCTAAAGATTACGAGTCCGGAGGCCAACAAAAAAGTTTTCAAGCACATAAATCGCCTGGTGGGTCTTTATTCTATGACAGGTTTGATCATCACAAGTTATCATAAGAATTTCATCATATGCTACTTACGAAAGACAGAAGTAGTCATCTACGAGATATGGTGTTTTAGGCCAGTCAACTCTTCAGTGATTGGCTTCAGCTTTTTCTCAGCGACTTCAACACGCTTAATCAAAGTGCTTTTTCATTATCCGAAGTTTCTTTGAAAGCCTAGAAGTCAGCTTTGACTCTCTCTATTTCTTCACAAGCAACCCGGAGTTTTTCATCAGTTGTGGCTCGGGCATCCTCTTGTTGCCCAAGGATTTTTCTCATGCTATCCTATTTAGAGTTGGCCAGAGTTATAGTCTCCTGCATTACAACACATCTAGATGACTATCAAATTCATTTTTTGAGTCGACAACTAGCTGCATAATAATGCTTGGCGGTTGTCAGAAGGATTATCACAAGTCTCAAGCAGATTGCTAGCAATGTACTTGACACACTACTAGAATCAGAGAATTTTCCATCAGCCTGGTCTTTGCCATCTGCTGGTGATGGCAAAGACCCTCTTTGCCGCCAGCTTCCAGAAAACTAACGGCAAAGATACGGCTGATGGCAAAGGGCCTTATTGCCATCAGCCGGCGCTTTGTCGTGTGCCAGCCAATGGCAAAAAGGCAGACGACAAAGGGCCCAGACCCCACCCTCCCACTTTGTCGTCTGCCAGCTGATGGCAAAGAGGGGTGAGGCGGACGACAAAGAACATGCCTAACGGCCGACGCACCCCTGCCCCCCCACACCCCATATTTGCCGTCGTGGACGGCAAAGCCTAACTACCCTAACGGCCGCCGTTAGCCCCCCTCTCTCTCCTCTCTCCCATATATCCCTAAGGTCGGCTACCCCACCCCTCTACTCGGTGTCTCTCTCCCTCGCCCTCGCACGCAACCCGCGCCTCCAGCCACCAAGCTCCCATGTGCCGGCCACCTCTTGCCCCTCCCTCTCCCTGCGTCGGCCCCGCGCATCCGGCGCCCCTTGCTGCGCCCACCCCGCAACCGGTGACCCTCCCCGCAACCGGCGCCCCTCCCTGCATCCCGTGCCCCTGGCTGCAGCTGGCGCCCCTCCCAGCACTCGGTGTCCCTGCCAGCCACACTGCCCCACCTGCCCACACCCCGGCCCGCACCACCCCGGCTGCCCACTCCCAAGGTGAATATGTTTTCTTTTTTTGCTAATTAATAGATTTAGTGGTACATATAGTTTAGTTGGTAGGTTAGCTAATTAGTAGATTTAGTGGTAGTTTAGTTAATTCATTTAGTTAATTAGTAGATTTAGTTCTAGGTTTAGTTAATTAGTCCTAAGGTATTTGTTGTTTTTTTGCTGTTTTTGTAAATTAGTGGTAGATTGTGTTTTGCTAGTTAGTGGTTGATTCTTTTTCAGTTAATTAGTGGTAGATTCTGCTTTTGTTATTTTTTTTGCTGTTCAGTGCAATATAGGTTTAGTGACATGTTTACTGCTAGGTTTAGTCACTTAGTCATAATGAAAATAACTAGAAAAAGATGAATAAATAAAATAAGAATAAGCAGATAAGGAAAGAAGAAGAAGAAGAAGATGAGGAGGAGGAGAAGGGGGAGGGTGAGAAGAAGAAGAAGAAGAAGAAGAAGAAGAAGTAGATGTAGAAGAAGAAAAAGAGGAGAGAGGAGAAGAATAAAGAAGAGGAAAAAGGAAAAGAAGGAAGAAGAAGAGGAAAAATGAAAAGAAGGAAGAAGAATAAGAATAAGAATAAGAATAAGAATAAGAATAAGAATAAGAAGAAGAAGAGAAGAAGAAGAAGAAGAAGAAGAAGAAGAAGAAGAAGAAAAACAAAAGGAAGGAAGAAGAGGAAGAAGAAGAAAAGGAAGAAGAGGGAAAAAAGAAGAGGAGGAAGAACAAAACGACACCCTCACACCCCGACACGACGCCCTGACACCCCGAAACGACGCCCCGACACCCTGACACGCCGCCCTGACACGAAATCCTGACACCCCCGCACGAAAGTCCGCGCAACTGTTAATACGCCTCCCCCGACGGTACTTTCCCCCAACCCCCGACCCCCAACACCTATTCGATCCCATGTTGACCAATAAAATGCTCTTTGGCCTTCTAGAGGCCGCCGACGTCGGAGCTCACCATGAGAATGGTTGGAGAGGGGACGAAAGGTCTTCGGAACCGGAAGAGATGGCATGCTAACCCTTCGACCGTGCGTCACCATACCTAAGGGCACCGGGGACGAGCGAGTTAGGGGGTTCCTCAGTGTCGATGGAACATTAAATGACATCTATATAGGTCATATATTTGTGTTAGGTCATATATTTTTAATTTTATTAATGAAGACAAAATATTTGTGTTGATCAGGTGGATTTACATGTGCAGTTATCTCGTCTGCTATTCGAAGACCTCTCCGTGCGTACGAGAGCTCCGCCTGCGTTCGTGGGTGAGTATAAATGACATCTCCTCCCCGCCCTTTAATTTTCTCTTGGTTGGTCTTCGGATGAAACTTCCTAGATATAGGTACATTAAATTAGAAGTATGTGTGACCAGTATGTGTCTCCCGTTCGAAAGGGTTATAGTGATAAATATGCATGCATTTGCATATATTTATAACCGTGGTTCTTCCGAATTGTCCAACGTTATCCATGGACAGCCCGAGTATTTTTAGATTGAGTTCGTTTTCCCATATGCTTTGTTTTGGATCGGATGCATAATGTCGTCAGTGCCTCCCTGTTGTTCTCCGGATACACAACCTCTTTGCTTATTGCCGAGATGTGTATAAGGAGAACAGCGGGGAGGTGCTACCGAAATTTTGTGTTGGATCCGGAGAAGAGCATGGGAAAACGAACCCAATCAACACACACTCGGGTGGGATTAGGACCTATCTTTACCTATTAGAGTGTAGGTTGCATGGACGTAATAAAACTGGCGAACTTGATTAACTGATGATCATATATGTTGAATTATATATATATATTTCTTGTGTGTTTCGTAGCTAGGCAAGATGAGTGATCATGCATGGATGTACACCGGTCACCCTAGTCAGAAAGAGATGACGAAAGAATGGTTTCTAAAAACCAAGGACATTGTGAAAGCTGCATTTGAAAATGGCCAAGAAACAAACTGGTGCCCCTGGCCACAGTGCAACAACTATAAAAGAGGACAAAGGCTGTAATGATTAAGCACCTACATAGGAGGGGTTTTAAGCCTAATTATATGGTGTGGACATTTATTGGTGAGTCTATTGATGTCTACTACCCAACCTTCTCCCTGTAGACGTTGTTGGGCCTCCAAGTGCATAGGTTTGTAGGACAGTAGCAATTTTCCCTCAATTGTGTGACCTAAGGTTTATCAATCTGTGGGAGGCGTAGGATGAAGATGGTCTCTCTCAAGCAACCCTGCAACCAAATAACAAAGAGTCTCTTGTGTCCCCAACACACCCAATACAATGGTAAATTGTATAGGTGCACTAGTTCGGCGAAGAGATGGTGATACAAGTGCAATATGGATAGTAGATATATGTTTTTGTAATCTGAAATTATAAAAACAACAAGGTAATTAATAATAAAAGTGAGCACGAATGGTATTGCAATGCGTGTAAACAAGGCCTAGGGTTCATACCGATACTAACCGATAATTGTTGAAGAAGAAAGGTGGGAGGCCAACCGGGGCATCCCCAAGCTTAGATGCTTGAGACTTCTTGAAATATGGGTTGGGGGCGTATTGGTCATCCCCAAGCTTGAGCTTTTGTGTCTCCTTAATTCCTCTCATATGGTGGTTTCCAAAATCTTAAAAACTTCACCCACACAAAACTCAACAAGAACTCGTGAGCTAGGTTAGTATAAATCAATGCAAAACTATATCATCCTCTACCGTAGAAAATCACTAAAATTATTATTGGACATTGCATACTAAATGCCTCTACATATTTAAAACTCCTATCCTCAAATGGAATCATTAAACAAGCAAACATATGCGAACAATGCAAACATAACAACAATCTTCCTAAACAGAATAGCCTGTGAAGAATGCAGAAAGATCCATACTTAATTAATGCCAAAACATATGAAACAATTCCATGCTGTAGATAATTTATAGGAACATACTGTGTCCAAATTGAAAGTTATTCTGACATACATAAAATTCTAGGGAATTTTTGCACAACAAGCAAACTTTCTGTTTTGGAACAGCAACTCCTATACTTGCAAATTAAGCATGGTAAAGGCTATCCTTGACATTTTTATTGAACTAAATGATGCAAAAAATTAATCTAAATAACAACAAGCAAGTATTAATAAAATAAAATGACGCTCCAAGAAAAACACATATCATGTGGTGAATAAAAATATAGCCCCAAGTAAAGTTACCGATGGATTGAAGACCAAAGAGGGGATGCCTTCCCGGGGCATCCCCAAGCTTAGGCTCTTTGGTGTCCTTGAATATGGATTTGGGGTGCCTTGAGCATCCCCAAGTTTAGGCTCTTGACACTCCTTGTTCCTTTGTCCATCCGAACGTTACCCAAAACTTGAAAACTTCATAACACAAAACTTAACGGAACTTCGTGAGATGGGTTAGTACAATAAAGACAAATCATTCATTTTGGTACTGTGAAGACAAGATTCATAAATGTTCGCACACAATGCCTACCGTATCTTATCATTTCCACAATTTATATCACTTAATATAATCTATGGAAACACTAAAACAAGTAATTTATGCATTGAAAACAGAATCTGTCAAGAATAGAACAGTCTGTAATGAACTGAATGATAACCATACTTCTCCACATCCAAAAATTCTGAAACATTTATGAAAATTAAGGCAATTTGTATATCAATCAGCAGAAAAAATAATCAACCTAAAGTCACTCTCTGGATATAAATTAGAAATGATTTCACGAGAGCAAAGTTTCTGTCTTTTTCAGCATGATCAAACAACTATCACCCAAACTAATCATAAAGGATTTACTTGGCACTTTATTGAAACTAAGGCAATAAAACATGATTAATACAGTAGATTAATCAAGTGAAATCACAAAAACAGTAAGGATACATATTGGTTTGTCTCCCAACAAGCACATTTCTTTAATGCCTTTCAAGCTAGGCATGATGATTTCAATGATGCTCACATAGAAGATAAGAATTCAAACATAATGGAAGCATCATCAAGCATATGACTAGCATGTTTAAGTCTAACCCACTTCCTATGCATAGGTATTTTGTGAACAAACAACTTATTGGAGCAAGAATCATCTAGCATAGGAAGGCAAAACAAGCATAGCTTCAAAAATTTCAGCACATAGAGGGGAAATTTGATATTATTGCA
Organism: Hordeum vulgare subsp. vulgare; assembly: GCF_904849725.1. Taxonomy (NCBI): domain Eukaryota; kingdom Viridiplantae; phylum Streptophyta; class Magnoliopsida; order Poales; family Poaceae; genus Hordeum; species Hordeum vulgare. The sequence continues at coordinate 146,523,069 of NC_058521.1, read as the reverse complement.
ATACGTAGAAGCATATGATCCTCTCTCATAGTAATTTTCAGTAGCATCATGAATGAATTCAACAATATAACCAGCACCTAAAGCATTCTTTTCATGATCTACAAGCATAGAAATATTACTACTCTCCACATAAGGAAATTTATTCTCATGATTAATAGTGGGAGTATCATAAAAGACTTGAATACTACAAATAGTTTCCACATTGAAAGAGGAAGGTTTAGCAAAAGGGTACTCATAATTGTGACAAGTTTTATCATCATTCTTCTTTACACCATAAGCATCATCACAATAATCATCATGGACAGGAGATATGCAAATATCATAGTAAATTTGATCACTCAAAGTGGGGGGTCTAAAAGGATCATCTTCATTTAACGTAGCATCCCCAAGCTTGGGACAAACATTGATTGTAGCAAATATATTCTCAAACATGGCATTCTCGTCAAACATAGCATCCCCAAGCTTGTGGTTTTGCATATGATAGACATAATCACTCTCATCATTAATAGTATGAATAGAACCAAGAGTATAGCAATTATTGTCATCCTCTACATTTATTTTTGATTCATTCTCATGAGGCATATCGATAATAGGAGCAACATTATTTGGGAGAGATACCTTTTTATCTTTATTTTTCCTTCTTTTCTTCTTCTTCACCCCATCATGTGAAGGTTTACTTAATTTTTCCAAGCTTCTTTTTGGAGAGGTTGGTTGAATAGGAAGCTCCTCCTCGTTACCTAATTCATCATATGAAATAATAGGAGGGTATTGGGAAACCTCTTCCCCTTCGTTAGTATTATCTTTATCTTCCATTTGTTTTCTTGCCTTTAAGTAATTGGCGATATAAGGATTCTCAATGCAATTTACCGCACAATATAAATAAATTTCTTCTAGATCATAATCAAGCATTTTCATGACACCCCAATCTGGGAGGCTCTTAGTTATACGTTTCATTTCTTCATATCTCAGAAGCAAACTAAGTTCATTATGATACGCAAGGGAAATCAAGTCATCACAATTTTTGGACACGATTTGATCATGAAACAATTTGCATTGGAGATTTAAATGACCATGTTCATTGCAAAGTTCACAAGGATAGCTATCAATATTAAATATTTTAGCACAATCATCTAGCCTCACATGGAACAACTTAGTTTCTAAATACTTATGCGTCTTACAAAATCTATCTTCCCTTTATGGTATATATTTGCAAACTCCATGCATTCCATAGAAATCAACATGCTTATAGGAAATATTTTCATCATGAATAGTGCAATCACAGTTAGCATCATGGATATTTAAAGTATTCATACTAACTTCATTGCAATCATGCTCATCATTCACATATTTTATGCCAAACATTCTATGTAATTCTTCTTCTAGCACTTGAGCACAATTTTCTTTTCCATCATTTTCACGAAAGACATTAAAACGATGAAGCATATGAGGTAACCTTAATCCCATTTTTTTGGTGGTTTTATTTTAATAAACAAAACTAGTGATAAAACAAGAAACTAAAAGATTCGATTGCCAGATCTAAAGATATACCTTCAAGCGCTAACCTCCCCGGCAATGGCGCTAGAAAAGTGCTTGATGTCTACTACCCAACCTTCTCCTTGTAGACGTTGTTGGGCCTCCAAGTGCATAGGTTTGTAGGACAGTAGCAATTTTCCCTCAAGTGGGTGACCTAAGGTTTATCAATCCATGGGAGGCGTAGGATGAAGATGGTCTCTCTCAAGCAAACCTGCAACCAAATAACAAAGAGTCTCTTGTGTCCCTAACACACCCAATACAATGGTAAATTTTATAGGTGCACTAGTTCGGCGAAGAGATGGTGATACAAGTGCAATATGGATAGTAGATATAGGTTTTTGTAATCTAAAATTATAAAAACAGCAAGGTAATTAATAATAAAAGTGAGCACAAACGGTATTGCAATGCGTGGAAACAAGGCCTAGGGTACATACCATTAGCCCCGAGGGAGAACTACTCCCTCCTTCTCATGGAGATCGCCAGGATGATTAAGATGGCCACCAAAGATGGATTCCCCCTCCGGCAGGCTGCCGAAACGGGATCCCGATTGGTTTTTGGTGGCTATAGAGGCTTCCAGCGGCGGAACTCCCGATCTAGGTTTATTTATGGAGGTTTCTGTATTTATAAGAGCAGATGGCATCGAGAACAAGTCAGGGGGACCCACAAAGGAGTCACGAGCCCCCAGGCATGCCCAGGGGGGTGGGCGTGCCTCCCTGGCTCGTGGCTTCCTCGGGACTCCCCTCTGGTATCTTTTTCTTCTCGTATTTTTGATATTTTCCGTAGAAAATCACGACCAAAGTTTTATTCCGTTTGGACTCTGTTTGATATTCCTATCTGAGAAAGGTCAAAAACAAGGAAAAAAAGAACTGGCACTGGGCTCTAGGTCAATAAGTTAGTCCCAAAAATAATATAAAATAGCATATTGATGCATATAAAACATCCAAAGTTGATAATATAATAGCATGGAACGATCAAAAATTATAGATACGTTGAAGACGTATCATCTGTACAACGCACTAGAGCTGAGGTGGTTCGTCGTCGCACCAACGAGCATGGTACGAGGATCGAAGACATGGTGCAAGACTTTGATGATGCTCGGGATTCGGACGAAGAGATGGAGGAATATGCAAAGGCCTTCTATGAAATGTTGGAGTCTTCAAAACGTCCTCTTCACGAGCACATTGAGCTGTGTCAGCTGGATGCCATTGCACAAGTAACGGCTCTGAAGGCTCGGTGCAACTTGGGAAGAGAATGCTACGACGCGATGATGGCACTATTTGGACGCTTTCTACCCAAAGGCCATGTTATGCCTGCAAACCTGTACCAGTTGGACAAAATATTTCATGTACTTAAGATGCCCTATGAGAAGATACATGTCTGTGAGAAAGGATGTGTCTTATTTAGGAAGGAGTATGCACACTTGGACTATTGTACCAATTGCAAGTCTTGCAAGTATCTTGTGGTAGAAAATGCTATGGGTGAGAAGAGGCAGACCAAAATCGTAGTTAGTGTTCTTCTATATATGCCAATAATACCAAGGCTTCAATGACTTCTCATGGTCGAAGAGGCAGCTAAACAAATGACATGGCACAAATTGGGAAAAAGAACCAAACTAGATGTGGATGGCAATAATGTGACAGGACACACATCGGATGGGGAAGCGTGGAAACATTTCGATGCATTACATCATGATAAAGCGGCAGATCCAAGGAATCCTCGAGTGTGCATCACCATGGATGGGTTCAACCCCTTCAGCATGACAGCAACCCAATACAATAGTTGCCCTGTATTTGTCATTCCACTCAATTCCCCCCGGGCAGATTACGGAAAGAAAGAACATATTCCTGATGTTGATAATTCCAAGGCCCAACTATCCTTGGAAGAATATGAATGTGTACATGCAAGCGATGAAGGATTAATTGCAAGAAGCTTGGGATAATGGGGTCAAGACATACGATGACGCTAGAACTGTCGCCTCGCGTGGTAGATGACATGGAGGAGTTTGCGCCGGAGTTGATCTGCAAGTTAGAGAAGATCTTTCTGTCGGGCTTCTTTAATCCAATGCAGCATTTGATTTTACATCTACCGATTGAGGCAAGATAGGGTGGGCCCATGCAAAATCGTTGGTGCTATGCAACTGAGAGGATGCACAAGACGCTTCGAGCTAAATGTAAAAATAAACGTAGAATTGAAGCATCGATGGCCGAGGCATTCATTACTGAGGAGGTGGATAACTTTGTGACAGCACACTACGAAGCCAAAAATCGTCATTTGTATAATCCGAAGCCTCAGTACAGTGATGTCGACCCTAAAAAAGGTAGATCCAACCTCAGCCTATTCGAAGGGAAGATCGCACCAACCGGTGCTTCGAAACCAATAACGTTGGATGTCAAAGAATGGCGGAACATTTCATTGTATATCTTCAACAGCCTAACAGAAGTGCGGCCCTACATCGAGTAAGTTCTCGGCACATTTTTCCGTAACTTCTAATTACTTTGAAGTGCTCTTATTCCCAGTTATTTGATACAGTCGATACGTCGCTAAATTCTCAGATGGAGCTGTGATCCAAAATGATTCCGTCGAACAGTATGAGCTTCTGGCAAAGCATGGAGGCGTCTATCCCGGTTTCATCTCTTGGTTCAAACAAACGGTAATTATCAATAATGGACCATTTCATTCCTTGGTATAACTTACGGCTAATGCAACAATCATTTCGTATTAAACTTGTAGGCTAATTGAGAGTCTATGGACGGCCTATTGAGACAAGCTGCTAATGGTTTTGACTATAAGGTCCGTTCATTTGAGAACTACAACATCAACAGGTATCACTTTCGTACCTTTGGCAAAGAGCTATCTATGCCGGACCAGAAATCTACAAATTGTTGTTTCTTTGCTTTCGGCGAAGGTGGTATCGAGTATAATGGAAGATTTGAAGCAATTTATGAACTTCAATTCTATGGCGAAAACACATCGAACGTCGTAGTCTTCAAATGTTATGGGTTCCAGATGAAGGAGACTAGAAGAACTCATGAACATGTAGGGATAGTAGAAATCAATCCAAGCACCCATTTAGATGTTCCCGATGTCTATATTGCGTCTCAGCAAGCGACCCAAGTTTTCTATCTATCGTGGGAATGCCAAACTGATACGAATATGAATGGTTGGTATGTTGTTTATGAAGTCCCACCACGTGTTAGACCACCTCCCCCGGATGAAGAGGATTATGAACCTCACATTAACCCAGACACATATGACGGAGCATTCTTCCAAGAAACACGTCTTTCCAAGAAACATTTCAAGAACCGCCATGCTTCACCCCAGAACATGGAAGTAGACAGCGACAGTGAATACGAGTTCACCCCTCAGCTGGAACAAGCATAGCCGGAACTAGAAGAGGTGACTGCTGCGGATGACCTGCTAATGCTTGACCGATTACAGAAAGTCCTTCCACAAGTTCATGACGTTGAACCCGATGAGCACGTCATTCATGACGACACGCATGATAGTGATGATGATTATGCATTTATTGATCTAGAGTATTATTAATTTCTATGCATCCCAACTTAAATTATATATGTACATATTAGTATTCAAGTCAGGTAATTTTATGTTGTACTAATTTCTTTTACTCTTTTTCATAGCAGGTGTTGAAAGATGGCGCGTGGGGGTCCAGATCGCACGGCGGGTTCTTCTTCATTGGTGGCCCGCGCGAGGGAGGCCATTGGAGTGCTTCCGGATTGGGTGCTTGGCTGGATCGGACCGAGGGGCCGGGTGGCCATTCTGTTGGCAGCGGGAATGAGTCTATGGATAGTGTGGGTGACATGGTGGACGGAGTCACCATGTACAAGCATGCTAGTACACGTCTCCTGGTCGTACCGGTGACCCGCGAGCATAGGCCACTGATTAAGACTGAAGGGGAGAGGTAAGTGCATTTACTTATTTTTTTACCTTTTGCCTTCAAGTTTCTTCAAATGTGTAATGCGTTGACCTTGTCATACTGCAGGGGTTGGATACACCCCCTTGGAGTCCGCAAGCCGAACACCGTCCTTGGTGTGCTTTTTTGGACAAATTTCCCGAGGTTTGTCACGTTGCCCGGTGAGGGTGAGGTTCCTATAGTAGGATTTACCTGGGAGCACTACCAGGCCCCGCAGGCCCCACCGGAGGAGATTATATATGGTGTCTTGTGCCACACAGGGGGTGAGATGGTGATCAACACCTTCTGGGTAAATTCTCCTTTTATACAATCTAAAATTAACAATATAGCTAATTATTGTACTAATACGTGTTGTCTCGTTTGATTGCAGACCTTCTACAAGTGTGAGGAGGGATATGAGGAGGCGGCGGCCAATGTTCTCTAGGCCGAGTGCAGGCGGATGTTACAGAACTTGCTCCCCGAGGCTCGGCCGCAGGCTATTCGAGACTACTACATTATGCATGGTGTTAAGAAGGAGAAGAAGGACTACCGGGGAAAGTATCTCAAGGAGTAGTACATGAAGGTAATTACCTATTCTTAAGGCCTTGTACATAGTTTTCTTGATTCATAGGCGTAGCGCTCGAAATTCTTTTTACTAACTTATAGCTGCCCCGTGATGGTGTGCGGATAAGATGGATTGTTGGGAGGCATTAGTGGATGAGTGGTGCACATGCAACTGGCGAGCCGTCCACAACAATGCGAAGGAGCGGCGTGCCGAAATAGTTGGTGTGCCACACCATCAAGGCAGTGCCAAGTTAATTCAGTTCAGTTGGAAGTTTGTACGTGCTTTGCTTCCTTATTCATGCAATTCATTCTTCATGCTAGCTTGAGCCCTTTTACTAATACTTTGTTCCTCTCTTTTAGGCACATCACAATAAGAAGGAGGTGCCAGAGTTGTACGACCTTTATGGCATGGCCCATACTGCCTGCTACAAGAAGTCCAAGGCATTCTCTGAGTCTGACCTGGATCATCCAGAGATGTTCACCAACATCTCCTCCCACCACAAACTCGTGAAATACAGGGACGTGGGGAAGGCTAGGAAAGGGGAGGACTTTAACCCGAGCCAGGAACCTTTGGATCCAGAGCTGGTGATAATATCTAGTGGCGGGAGGCCCCATGGATCGATAATACGTTGCCCACTCACTCTCCCGGTGATCAAGGCGCGCCAGTGGAGCTCCTGTCCTGAGATAACACCATGTCCACGACTAGTCGATCTCGCCATCGAGGTTAGTTGTATGGACTCAGAGAACTTTCATCCATTTCATTGTGTGTGTGGCCATTGATCATTATAGTGGTAACATGGAATGGTGTTGCAGGATGCTCTTAAAAAAGAGAGCGACAAACCAGGCTACTCTTGAGAAAGAGAGAGTTGGAAACCAGGCTGCTCTTAAGGATGCTCTTGAGGAGAGGGATCGGAACACAGCTGGATTGTTGGAGGAGGAGAGGGCCCGGAATGAGGTGGGTCACCTCGCCATGTATGAGCTTATTGTGGTAAGTTCCTGTATCGCATTAGCCAAATCATGCGTGTAACGTCGGTTTCATTAGTAAATAATACAACTGATTCTTCAAAACCAAATATGCAGTCTATGTGCGAGAAGACCGGTCAGGCCCCTCCGGCGAAGCTTGTCCTTTCTGCGATTGGCATGGTGAGTTTCATTTCATTGGTGATTATAAACTAGTATTAACATTTGAGTGTCATCATGCTAACGAGACATTGCAAAATATCTTTTCTGCATAATAACTCGTGAGCGACATCGCACGACCCTTCTCCAGGGCAACCGTCTCCAAACGCAACCGGCCCGAGCAACCCTGGTGGTTCTCCTAGTTGACCACGACGGTAAGTTTTCTCTAGTTAATTTAGGACATAATGAGCTAATTTAGCTCCAAAATGGCGTAATTAGCTAATTTAGCTCCAAAATGACATAATTAGCTAATTTATCCTCTTTCTTCTTCTCCTTAGCTTATTTTCCGAACAAAGACATACTTAGCGAATTATCCTCCAAAATGACATAATTAGCTAATTTAGCTCCAAAATGACATAATTAGCTACTTTAGCTCCAAAATGACATAATTAGCTTAGTTAGGTAAAAAACATCACAAGAACCTTTGTTAGCTCATAACTTAGCGTATCTTCCTCCTAAATGACATAATAAGCTTTTCCTCCTAAATGACATATCATTTTCCTCTCCTTCTTCTTCTTCTCCTCCTCCTTCTCCTCCTTCTCCTCCTCCTCCTCCTCCCACTCCTGCTTCTTCTCCATCTCCTCCTTTTTCTTCTCCTCTTTCATCTTCTCCTTAGCTTATTTTCCCCAACAATGACATAATTAGCTAATTTAGCTCCAAAATGACATAATTAGCTAGTTTAGCTCCAAGAAGACATACTTAGCTAATTTAGCTCCAAAATGACATAATTAGCTAATTTAGCTCCAAAAAGACATACTTAGCTAATTTAGCTCCAAGAAGAGGAGAAGAGGAGAAGAAAGAGGAAAAATTAAAAGAAGGAAGAAGAAGAAGAAGAAGAAGAAGAAGCTTCTTATCTTTTTTTTCTTCTTCTTCTCCTCCTCCTCCTTATCCTTCTGTCATTAGGTAGCAGACGACAAAGAGGCCACGTGGCAGCCAGCTATGCTACTTGGGGCAACATGGGGCTGGCCCATATGGTTACTTTGTCGTCTGCTGCCTTGGAATGCAGACGACAAAGACAGTGAAAGCGGCAGACGACAAAGATAGTGAGAGAGGTAGACGAAAAAGCCGTGCAAACAATAAGATGACAATGATATTGAGGAGATGGCAAACACCGTGAAAGAGGCAGACGGCAAAGATTTTGAAAAGAGGCACACGACAAATGCTCCGTTAGCCACGAAACAGAGTAGTTGCATGTCAGCTGCCGTGTACAGGTCTTTGCCGTCTGCTTCGATAGATATCTGACGGCAAAGGTCTTTGTCGTTCGCTTTGTGGTGGCACACGACAAAGAAGGTACTTTCTGTCGAAAGCTATCGCAGAAATTTTCCCGATAGGAAGCTGATGGCAAAGGCCTTTGTCGTGCGTGGAACACCCCTTTGCCATCTGCTATGGCAGATGGCAAAGAGTGTGATTCCTGTAGTGACACTTGGGGGCTAATGTATATCAGTTTTCAGTCCATAAAAATACCCAACTCATCTCCAAGAAGATAACCCGTTACTTGGGGCCTACAGGTCGAATTTCCACTATTTTATATCAAGACCCGACTCATCTCCAAGAAGATGACCCGGCCCTTGGGGGCTACAGGTTGAATTTCAACAATTTATATCAAGACCTGACTCGTCTCTAAGAATATGACCCGGTCCTTGGTGGCTACAGGTTGAATTTCAACAATTTTATCTCAAGCCCCAGCTCATCTCCAAGAAGATGACCCGGACCTTGGGGTTTACAGGTCGAATTTCAACAATTTTATATCAAGACCTGACTCATCTCCAAGAAGATGACCCGGCCCTTGGGGCTACAAGTCGAATTTCAAAAAAATTATATCAAGACCCGACTCATCATCAAGAATACGACTCATCCCTTGGGTGCTACATAAGGGGGGATGGAGTATGAAATAAGTGTAGATATACCACATATTGTTTCATCATCATGCCCACTAGGCTGGTCTCCATTTCTCGGCTTATGGAGAGGTGATTCAGATAACGAGAGTGCAACTCTTCAAAGGAAAAAATTTCAATATTGGGAAGCTCAAGTTTGTTTTTCCCTTTGCCAAAATCAATTATTTCATCGTTGGCAGTGCGCTTGGCCAACGCAGTAAAGACGAGAACATTAAAACTCGTCCCAGTAACAACAACTTCCTCTTCAGAAGGTGCTGATTTTTTGGTTGTCTTAAGGGGACTTGGCGGATTGGGATCAACTTGTTGGCTTGCCTCCATGAACATACCACTTGTATTCGTCGGTTCATCACGAGAAGGTAGATCATCACGCCCTTGGGGGATTCAACTAAAGTTTCAGAGGGATCAACCGGTTCAGGAGGATTAAGCTCCTGTGTTTCCATTTCATTTGCGCTTGGATTGGTTGATGACCCGCCTATCTTCATATTTTTGGCTTGAGCCCTGCATAACGAATGTAATTCATCAAGGTATATATAACGATTAAAGGTGTCAAAGTAATATTACATACAGAAAGTAATAATCTTACCCTGGATTGATGATAAGGGGCGGCAATTTTGAGGCAGTTGAGTCGCCTGATGACGGGGCAACTCCTGATAATTTGAGTGAAAGGGTTCAAGAGGATGGCGGAAAAGGCCATCTTTTGGAAAGGAAATAGTTGGACTGAGAAGCACCTCGTTTGGACGCTTTCGAGAGGCTGACTTATTGGGTAGCCCAGATACAAGTTCACCCAAGCACTTCGGGTATGTCACCTTGGCATATAAAGATGTTTCTTCAAAAGGAAATCAGGATCCAAATAAGCCTCTAGATGAGATAAAGGAACTTTCCTAACAGCCCGCCTTGGTGTCCTTGGAAATGAGTTTTCTGAGCTGGTGCAGAGAGGAATTACCTCGATAGCTTCATCCTCACTATATCCTTTATCATTCTGACAATAAGGAGGCGTTAACAAGTTCAATTAAAGGGTGGTTTAACAAAAAAAAGGTTTTACCTCAGAATGGTTGTCTATCGGCAAAAACTCGCTCATAGCTGATGATTCTGCTACAGTGGCTTTTTTCTTTGACTTCTTCGAGGCAGCTTTGGGTTTGGTGGTAGGAAATGTTGTTTGATGTCGCTTCCAAAATGATGAGTTAGCCTGCGGTGGTGCTAGCAAATGATAAGCATGTTTAAACAATGATAATCCTCACGAAATAAAATGAGGTATGAAAAGATTTATTACGTCACGAGCAGGATTTAGAGTGTAGAAAGGTTTCAGCCCAATGTTGCTACAAGCATCTTTGTTTTCACCCAGAAATTTCTTTATAATGTTGTTGATGTCATCAGTGTCAAGCAGGGTGTTGTTAAAATGCAGAGGGTTATTCAAGTCGCCGTCATATTGACACATTAATGAGCTGGGCCGACTCAAGGGCAGTCAGTCCACCCAACACCATGTCAGATCAACATTGGTTAAGCCATTAGCCGTTAGAGCTCTAAGCTTAGGATATACATTGGCGAGTTGAGTACACTTTGCATTAGTAATTGGGTCAGGTAGCTCAAAGTTCATTGGAAGACGCTCACGTCTATAACCCGATAGAGGATTCTCGTCAGTAGTGGATGTATCCTGTAGTAAAACCAGGTCTTACCCTAGCCCTTAGGATGGCTGGGCCACATGGCAGCTGGAAATCCACACTCCCTTCGCCTTTGGATATTGACCCCGCCTAGCTCCAAGTGGGGTCCATCGGCAAATCCAGTCTGACGATTAAGATAAAACAATTCCTGAAATAAAAGAGCGGAAGGCTCTATCCCCAGGTAAACTTCACAAAATACTTAGAACTGGCATACGTTAGTTATGGAATTAGGGCCCAACTCTTGAGGCTGGAGGTTATGAAAATGCAAGATACCTCTGAAATTTTTTGACCCTGGAGGAGTAAAACCCCATTCAAAGTGGTCGGCAAAAATTACAACTTCTCCTTCAGCGGATGCGAGTCTTTCCTCCCCATAGGCGCTTCGCCAACCAATGATCTCCTACGATGCCAAGATTCCAATAGCTACATATTCATTGAGTACTTCGTCTGTGATCAGAGAAGGGACCCAGTTGCATGTGGACGGTTTGGTCATGTTGGTGTTTTCAAAAAGACAAGAGATGGAGAAGAATATTTGGCGGGTTATCTAAATAAACAGACTTGTTTGAAGAGCAAGGGACTCGATAAAGAAGTGATAAAAGCAATCTATAATGTTCAAGTCTCCCTAACATAAAGGCGGCTTACAAAAGAGTTACAATCCTATCAAGGAAGCCGGTATAAAAGTAAAGGTGGCTTGCAAAGGGGTCAAGATTTCAAATTTTACTAAGTGTGGGACAAACAGGTTTCTACCAAAGTGCATAAAAATATGGATCGCTAAGCACGAAGCGTTACGAAACGCAGTTGATGCAGTTGAACGTCTTCACGATCCAAATCGTAAGCCGTGCCACGAACTCCGTCCTGATCTAGCGTCGAATGAACGACGCCTCCGCTTAAAACACACGTACAACTTGATGATGATCTCCGCCTTCTCGATCCAACAAGAGAGACGGAGAGGTAGCTGAATTCTTTGATAGCATGACAGTGTGGCGGTGATGGTGGTGGAGCTACTCCGGCTGGGCTTCATCATACTGTACCGAACTAGCTAAGAGGTGTCACGAACTGGTGGAGGGAGAGAGGGATGCGCATTGGCTTGAGGTGCCAAAAGCCTATCTCACCACCACTATATATAGGTGGGAGGGAGGAGTGGCGCCCTAGGGACAAGGCCCTAGGGTTCAGCCGGCGCTAGATAGGAGCAGGAGTGGTCTTCCAATACAATTTGGAAGGAGGAGTCCCTTCCCCAATTAGGTTTGCCCACCTCTCATTTCCTTCTCCTAATTCGGCTGAATAGGCCTCCTTGGGCTGGCCACCAGCCCACCAGGGGCTGGTGCGCCACCCTTGGGCCTCTTTGGTTCTCTCCCCGGTGGGTGGCCCCTCCCGGTGGAACTCCGAAACTCATTCGTCACTCCCGGTACTTTACCGATAATGCCCGAACACCTTCCGGAAGCCAAATAAGTACTTCCTGTGTACCAATCTTCGTCTCCGGACCATTCCGGAAACCCTCGCGGTGTCTGGTATCTCATCTGGGACTCAGAACAATATTCGGTTACCAACATCAAAAATTCAACTATACCGAAACATCACCGACCCTTAAGTGTGCAGACCCTATGGGTTTGAGAACTATGTAGACATGACCGAGACACTCTCCGGTCAATATCCAATGGCGCGACCTCGATGTCCATTTTGTATCCTACATATTCTACGAAGATCTTTATCGGTTGAATCAATATGTCAAGGATTCAGTTAATCCCGTATCACTTTCCCTTTGTCCTTCGGTATGTTACTTGCCCGAGATTTGATCATCAACATCTCTATACCTATTTCAATCTCGTTACCGGCAAGCACCTTTACTCGTCCCGTAATACAAAATACCATGGCTAACTCTTTAGTCACATTGCTTTAAAGGCTTGTTTGTGATGTTGTATTATCGAGTGGGCCCCGAGATACCTCTTCGTCAAACGGAGTGACAAATTCCAGTCTTGATCCTTGCTAACTCAACGAACACCTTCAAAGATACCTGCAGAGCACATTTATAGTCACCCAGTAACGTTATGACGTTTGATACACACAAGGTATTCCTTCGGTGTCAGTGAGTTACATGATCTCATGGTCATAGGAATGTATACTTGACATGCAGACAACGGTAGCAATAAAATAACACGATCACATGCTACGTTCATAGTTTGGGTCTTGTCCATCACATTATTCTCCTAATGATGTGGTCCCGTTATCAAGTAACAACACTTGTCTATGGCTAGGAAACCTTAACCTTCTTTGATCAACGAGCTAGTCAACTAGAGGCTTACAAGGGACTGTGTTTTTGTCTATGTATCCACACATGTATTTGTGTTTCCATTCAATACAATTATAGCATGGATAATAAACAATTATCTTGAAATTGGAAATATAATAATAACTATTTTATTGTTGCCTCTAGGGCACACTTCCAACATTCTGCCACTTGCACTAGAGTCAAGAATTTAACTTCACATCACTATGTGATTTACAATGTAATGAATCTAACACCCATACAGTTCCAGTGTTGTTCATGTTTTGCTCGTGGAAGAGGCTTAGTCAATGGGTGTGCAACATTTAGATCCATCTACACTTTGCAAATATTTATGTCCTCCTCCTTGATGTAATCACGGATGGCATTGAAGCGTCGTTTTATGTGTCTGGTCCTTTTGTGAAACCTTGGTTCCTTGGTAGAGCAATGGCACCAGTGTTGTCACAAAACAGATTTATTGGATAAAGTGAACTTGCCACAACTTCAAGATCTATCATGAACTGCTTCATCGAGATACCCTCCTTAGCGGCCTCCAAGGCAGCTATGTAGTCCGCTTCGCATGTAGAATCAACTACGACGATGTGCTTGGAGCTGCACCAGCTTACCGCATCCCCATTAAGAATAAATACATATCCGGTTTGTGACTTAGAGTCATCCAGATCAGTGTTGAAGCTTGCATCAACGTAACCCTTTACAACGAGCTCTTCGTCTCCTCCATAAACGAGAAACATTTCCTTAGTCCTATTAGGTACTTCAGAATATTCTTGACCACTGTCCAGTGCTCCATTCCTGGATTACTTTAAAACCTTCCCACCATACCTATGGCAAGGCTGACATCAGACCTTGAGCACTACATTGCATACATGATAGACCCTATGGCTGAAGCATAGGGGACGACACTCATCTTTTCTCTATCTTCTGCAGTCACTGGGCATTGGGTCTTACTCAACTTTATACCTTGTAACACATGCAAGAACACTTTCTTGGATTGTTCCATTCTGAACTTCTTCAAAATCTTATCAAGGTATGTGCTCTGTGAAAGTCCTATCAAGCGTCTTGATCTATCTCTATAGATCTTGATGCCTAATATGTAAGCAGCTTCTCCCAGGTCCTTCATTGAAAAACATTTATTCAAGTGATCCTTTATGCTTCCCAAAAGTTTTATATTGTTTCCAATCAGCAATATGTCATCCACATATAATATTAGAAACACTATAGAGCTCCCACTCACTTTCTTGTAAATACAAGCTTCTCCAAAAACTTGTATAAACCAAATCGCCTTGATCACCTCATCAAAGCGTTGTTTCCAACTCCGAGATGCTTGCACCAGTCCATAAATGGATCGCTGGAGTTTGCATACTTTGTTAGCATTCTTTGAATCGACTAAACCTTCTGGTTGCATCCTATACAACTCTTCCTTAAGAAACCCGTTAAGGAACATTGTTTTGACATCCATTTGCCAAATTTCATAATAAAAAAATGCAACTATTGCTAACATGATTCTGAAGGACTTAACCGTCGCTATGGGTGAGAATGTCTCATCGTAGTCAACTCCTTCAACTTGTGAAAACCCCTTTGCCACATGTCGAGCTTTATAGACGGTCACATTACCGTCCGCGTCTGTCTTCTTCTTAAATATTCGTTTGTTCAGAATGGCCTTTGGCCCTTGAGGTAATACTTCCAAAGTCCATACTTTGGTTTCATACATAGATCCTATCTCGGATTTCATGGCCTCTAACCATTTGTTGGAATCCGGTCCCACCATTGCTTCTCCATAGCTCGTAGGTTCATTGATGTCTAACAACATGATTGATAAGACACGATTCCCGTACCACTCACGAGCAGTACGTGCCCTTGTCGACCTACGAGGTCCGGTAGAAACTTCATCTAAAGTTTCATGACCATCATCATTAGCTTCCTCTTCAACTGGTGTAGCTTCGATAGAAACCTATTTCCATCGTGCGCCACCATCTGGTTGAAGCAAAGGTTCTACAACCTCATCAAGTTCTATCTTCCTCCCATTCAATTCTTTTGAGAGAAACTCTTTCTCAAGAAATGCTCTATTTTTAGCGACAAACACTTTGCCTTCGGATCTGAGATAGAAGGTGTACCCAACAATATCTTTTGGGTATCCTATGAAGACGCACGTTTCCGCTTTGGGTTCCAGCTTTTTAGTCTGAAGGTTTTTTACATAAGCATCACATCCCCAAACTTTAAGAAACGACAAATTTGGCTTCTTGCCATACCATAGTTCATATGGTGTCATCTCAATGGATTTTGATGGTGTCCTATTTAAAGTGAATGCCGCTGTCTCCAATGCATAGCCCCAAAATGATCACGACAAATTGGTAGGATACATCATAGAACACACCATATCTAATAAAGTACGATTACGACGTCCAGACACACCATTACGTTGTGGTGTTCCAAGCGGTCTCAACTGTGAAACAATTCCACACTGTCTTAAGTGAGCACCAAAACTCGTAACTTGGATACTCTCCTCCTAGATCAGATCATAGGAATTTGATCTTCTTGTTAAGATGATTTTCAACTTCACTCTGAAATTGCTTGAACTTTTGAAATGTTTCATACTTGTGCTTCATCAAGTAAATAGAACCACTACTGGAATTCCTTTATTTGCCGTCTGCCAAATCTTTGCCATCAGCCAGCGGACGGCGAAGAACCTCTTTACCGTGTCTTGGCAAAAAACAGACGGTAAAGAGGAGGCTGATGGCAAAATAAATATTTGCCATCAGCCACCTCTTTGCCGTCTGCCAACAGACGGCAAAGGTAGGGATGGCAGACGGCAAAGCTATCCCACCCCACCCCCCTCTCCCCATCCCACCCCAGCCCCACCCACCCCTTTGCCGTCTGTCTGAGTAGCTTTGCCGTCCGTGGCAGACGGCAAAGGGGATGGACCCCCCAAAAGTTAACGGTCGCCGCGCGCCCCACCTCTCTCCTCTCTCCCACGCACTCTCTCTCTCTCCCACCCCACCGCCGTCGTGCGCCCCCCCCTGCGGCCCGCCTCCTCCTCCCTGCGACCCCAGCGCCGCCGCCGCCCCACCGCCGCCGCCGCCCCACCGCCGACGCCACCCCCACCCCACCTCCCCACCCCACCGCCGCCCTGCGCCCCCCCTGCGGCCCTCCTCCTCCTCCCTACGCCCCCGCCGCCGCCGCCGCCGCCACCCCCACCCCACCTCCCCACCCCACCCCACCGCCGCCCTACACCCTCCTCCACCGCCGGCCTCCTCCCCCTGCGGCCCTCCTCCCCCTGGTAAGTTTCTTCTTTTTTTTAATAGTTTATGTTTAATTAGTTCTTACTTTTAGTTTAGTTTTAGTTTTAGTTTTAGTTAAGGTTTAGTTAGGTTAGTTTCAGTTTTAGTTTAGTTAGTTTCAGTTTTAGTTAGGTTAGTTTCAGATTTAGTTAGGTTAGTTTCAGTTTTAGTTAGGTTAGTTTCAGTTTTAGTTTAGTTTTAGTTTTAGTTTCAGTTTTAGTTTAGGTTTAGTTAGTTTAGGTTTAGAAGAAGAAGAAGAAGGAGAAAGGAGATGAAGAAGAAGGAGAAAGGAGAAGGAAAAAATTAGAAGAAGAAGGAAAAGAAGAAGAAGGAAAAGGAAGGGAAGGAGAAGAACCAAGAAGAAGAAGAAGAAGAAAAATAGGAGAGGAAGAGAAGAATAAGAGGAAAAAAGAAAATAAGAAGAAGAAGAAGAAGAAGAAGAAGAAGAAGAGAAGAAGAAAACAAGAAGAAGGAGAAGAAGAATAAGAGGAAAAAAGAAAAAAAATAAGAAGAAGAAGAAGAAGAATAGATTAGTAGATTTAGTAGGTAGTTTCTGTTAGTTAATTAGTAGATATAGTAGGTAGTTTCCTGTTTAGTAGAAGAAAATAAGAAAAAGTAGAAGAAGAAGAATAAGTAGAAGAAGAAAAAAGGAGAAGAAGAAGAAGAAGAGCTAGTGGAGGAGGAGGAGAAGAAGAAGAATAAAAAGAAGAAGAAGAAGGAAAATAAGAAGGAATAAAAGGAAAAGGCAAAAGGAAAATAAGAAAAGAATAAGAAGAGTGGAGGCCGTATCCAGCAGGGCGACCAGCTGCTCGCCATGGATCGTCACGGGTAGCAACATGGTCCGCTCATGGCGGATGCCGGCGAGGGCGTGGAGAGAGACGACGCAGGCCGTCGCCGTAGAATCTGCGGCCGGGTCTGGTGCGTCGTTCGTCTTGTCCGCCTCGGTGTAGTCGACCGTCTCCAAGTAGAAGAGGCGGGGGCAGACATGTGTTGGCGTGTAGGGCTCATCGCAGTTAAAGAAAAGACCCTGACGTCGACGCTCCTGCTGCTCGGCCGGGGACAACCTGCGGAAGGTCCGTGTGGCGGCCGGAGGTGCGGCCGTTGCGGCTGGCGGAGGCCGGCCCGGTGCTGGAAGGGTCGGCACGGGTCGACTGAGCTGGCGGCCGCCCCGTCCGTGCGGTTGCTGCAGTGCCTGTGCCTGGGTATAGATCGGACCCGAAGATGATCCGGCTGCCCACGCGGGAATTGGCGATGGCGATGATGGGAACTGCACATGGTGCAGGGGCCGACCGGTGGTTCGGGGCGCTGGAGGTGCTGCTGTCGATGGTGGCGGCGGCTGCTGGTGCGGCGCCGGAGCCTGCGTCGTGGTGGCCGGTAGCGACTGTTGGGGCAGCCCCCCCAGCGGCGCGGTGGTGGCCGGCCACACCGGCCAGGGAGTGCCCGCAGCGTGGTAGTGCTGCAGCAGCGGCGGTGGCGGCGGTGGCGGCGCCCCTCCGTGGAGTGGCTGGAAGGCCGGGGTGGCCCACGGCAGCGACGACGGCCCGTAGGTAGTGGGGGCGACGCTCGGCGGCGGGGGTTGGGTCCCAGCGGGGCGGTGGTGGTGGTTTGTGGCAGTGGGGCGGTGGTGGTGTTGAGCGGCGGCGGTGGTGGAGGGAGCGACATGATCAGCCTGGAATCTGTGGATACCAAATTGGTAGGACTAGGGTTCCTACCTGTCCTCCGGCGTAGGTTGTATGGGCAGGGAGGAGGGGAGCGAGGGCTGGAGCGGACGCGCCGGCGAGATGGCGCCGTCGCAGCTAGGGTTAGGTGCGGCGGAGGCTAGGGTTCCGGCTCCTTGGAGAGCCGGGCAATAGAAGATAATATCCTTCTCCTCCTCCTCCTTCTATCCTTCTCCTCCTCCTCCTCCTTCTTGATTTCTTCTTCTTCTCCTCCTCCTCCTCTTTCTTCTCCTCTTTCATATTATCCTTCCTTAATTAACCCAAGAATGACATAATTAGCCCATTTAGCTCCAAAATACCATAATAAGCTCAAAATGGCATAAGAACCTTGGTTAGCTCATGAATATTATATACTTAGCTTGTTTTCCTCTAAAATGACAGAATTAGCCCATTTAGCTCAAAAAAGACATAATTAGGTAATTTAGCTCCAACAAGAGGAGAAGAAGAAGAAGAGATGAAGAAGAAGAGAAGGAGGAGGAGGAGGAGGAGGAGAAGGACAAGGACCTTCTATCCTTCTCCTGCTCCTCCTTCTCCTCCTCCTCCTCCTTCTTCTTCATTTCTTCTTCTTCTCCTCCTCCTCCTATTTCTTCTCCTCTTTCATATTATCCTTGCTTTAATTAACCCAACAATGACATAATTAGCCCATTTAGCTCCAAAATACCATAATAAGCTCAAAATGGCATAAGAACCTTGGTTAGCTCATGAATATTATATACTTAGCTTGTTTTCCTCTAAAATGACATAATTAGCCCATTTAGCTCAAAAATACATAATTAGGTAATATAGCTCCAACAAGAGGAGAAGAAGAAGAAGAGATGAAGAAGAAGAGAAGAAGAAGGAGGAGGAGGAGGAGGAGGAGGAGGAGGAGAAGGCCAAGGACCTTCTATCCTTCTCCTCCTCCTCCTCCTTCTTGATTTCTTCTTCTTCTCCTCCTCCTCTTTCTTCTCCTCTTTCATATTATCCTTGCTTTAATTAACCCAACAATGACATAATTAGCCCATTTAGCTCCAAAATACCATAATAAGCTCAAAATGGCATAAGAACCTTGGTTAGCTCATGAATATTATATACTTAGCTTGTTTTCCTCTAAAATGACATAATTAGCCCATTTAGCTCAAAAAAGACATAATTAGGTAATTTAGCTCCAACAAGAGGAGAAGAAGAAGAAGAGATGAAGAAGAATAGAAGAAGAAGGAGGAGGAGGAGGAGGAGGAGGAGAAGGCCAAGGACCTTCCATCCTTCTCCTCCTCCTCCTCTTCTTCTTGATTTCTTCTTCTTCTCCTCATCCTCCTCTTTCTTCTCCTCTTTCATATTATCCTTGCTTTAATTAACCCAACAATGACATAATTAGCCCATTTAGCTCCAAAATACCATAATAAGCTCAAAATGGCATAAGAACCTTGGTTAGCTCATGAATATTATATACTTAGCTTGTTTTCCTCTAAAATGACATAATTAGCCCATTTAGCTCAAAAAAAGACATAATTAGGTAATTTAGCTCCAACAAGAGGAGAAGAATAAGAAGAGATGAAGAAGAAGAGAAGAAGGAGGAGGAGGAGGAGGAGTAGAAGGCCAAGGACCTTCTATCCTTCTCCTCCTCCTCCTCCTTCTTCTTCTTCTTCTTGATTTCTTCTTCTTCTCCTCCTCCTCCTCTTTATTCTCCTCTTTCATATTATCCTTTCTTTAATTAACCCAAAAATGACATAATTAGCCCATTTATCTCCAAAATACCATAATAAGCTCAAAATGGCATAAGAACCTTGGTTAGCTCATGAATATTATATACGAATATTATATACTTAGCTTGTTTTCCTCTAAAATGACATAATTGGAATATTTAGCTCAAAAAATACATAATTAGGTAATTTAGCTCCAACAAGAGGAGAAGAAGAAGAAGAGATGAAGAAGAAGAGAAGGAGGAGGAGGAGGAGGAGGAGGAGGAGAAGGCCAAGGACCTTCTATACTTCTCCTCCTCCTCCTCCTTCTTCTTGATTTCTTCTTATTCTCCTCCTCCTCCTCTTTCTTCTCCTCTTTCATATTATCCTTGCTTTAATTAACCCAACAATGACATAATTAGCCCATTTAGCTCCAAAATACCATAATAAGGTCAAAATGGCATAAGAACCTTGGTTAGCTCATGAATATTATATACTTAGCTTGTTTTCCTCTAAAATGACATAATTAGCCCATTTAGCTCAAGAAATACATAATTAGGTAATTTAGCTCCAACAAGAGGAGAAGAAGAAGAAGAGATGAAGAAGAAGAGAAGAAGGAGGAGGAGGAGGAGGCCAAGGACCTTCTATCCTTCTCCTCCTCCTCCTTCTCCTCCTCCTCCTCCTTCTTCTTGATTTCTTCTTCTTCTCCTCCTCCTCCTCTTTCTTCTCCTCTTTCATATTATCCTTGCTTTAATTAACCCAACAATGACATAATTAGCCCATTTAGCTCCAAAATACCATAATAAGCTCAAAATGGCATAAGAACCTTGGTTAGCTCATGAATATTATATACTTAGCTTGTTTTCCTCTAAAATGACATAATTGGAATATTTAGCTCAAAAAAGACGTAATTAGGTAATTTAGCTCCAACAAGAGGAGAAGAAGAAGAAGAGATGAAGAAGAAGAGAAGAAGGAGGAGGAGGAGGAGGCCAAGGACCTTCTATCCTTCTCCTCCTCCTCCTTCTCCTCCTCCTCCTCCTTCTTCTTGATTTCTTCTTATTCTCCTCATCCTCCTCTTTCTTCTACTCTTTCATATTATTCTTGCTTTAATTAACCCAACAATGACATAATTAGCCCATTTAGCTCCAAAATACCATAATAAGCTCAAAATGGCATAAGAACCTTGGTTAGCTCATGAATATTATATACTTAGCTTGTTTTCCTCTAAAATGACATAATTAGCCCATTTAGCTCAAAAAAGACATAATTAGGTAATTTAGCTCCAACAAGAGGAGAAGAAGAAGAAGAGATGAAGAAGAAGAGAAGGAGGAGGAGGAGGAGGAGGAGGAGAAGGCCAAGGACCTTCTATCCTTCTCCTCCTCCTCCTTCGCCTCCTCCTCCTCCTTCTTCTTGATTTCTTCTTCTTCTCCTCCTCCTCCTCTTTCTTCTCCTCTTTCATATTATCCTTGCTTTAATTAACCGAACAATGACATAATTAGCCCATTTAGCTCCAAAATACCATAATAAGCTCAAAATGGCATAAGAACCTTGGTTAGCTCATGAATATTATATACTTAGCTTGTTTTCCTCTAAAATGACATAATTAGCCCATTTAGCTCAAAAAAGACATAATTAGGTAATTTAGCTCAAACAAGAGGAGAAGAAGAAGAAGAGACGAAGAAGAAGAGAAGAAGGAGGAGGAGGAGGAGGAGGAGGAGAAGGCCAAGGACCTTCTATCCTTCTCCTCCTCCTCCTTCTCCTCCTCCTCCTCCTTCTTCTTGATTTCTTCTTCTTCTCCTCCTCCTCCTCTTTCTTCTCCTCTTTCATATTATCCTTGCTTTAATTAACCCAACAATGACATAATTAGCCCATTTAGCTCCAAAATACCATAATAAGCTCAAAATGGCATAAGAACCATGGTTAGCTCATGAATATTATATACTTAGCTTGTTTTCCTCTAAAATGACATAATTGGAATATTTAGCTCAAAAAGACATAATTAGGTAATTTAGCTCCAACAAGAGGAGAAGAAGAAGAAGAGATGAAGAAGAAGAGAAGAAGGAGGAGGAGGAGGAGGAGGAGGAGGAGGAGGAGAAGGGCAAGGACCTTCTATCCTTCTCCTCCTCCTCCTTCTCCTCCTTCTTCTTGATTTCTTCTTCTTCTCCTCCTCCTCCTCTTTCTTCTCCTCTTTCATATTATCCTTGCTTTAATTAACCCAGCAATGACATAATTAGCCCATTTAGCTCCAAAATACCATAATAAGCTCAAAATGGCATAAGAACCTTGGTTAGCTCATGAATATTATATACTTAGCTTGTTTTCCTCTAAAATGACATAATTAGCCCATTTAGCTCAAAAAATACATAATTAGGTAATTTAGCTCCAACAAGAGGAGAAGAATAAGAAGAGATGAAGAAGAAGAGAAGAAGGAGGAGGAGGAGGAGGCCAAGGACCTTCTATCCTTCTCCTCCTCCTCCTTCTCCTCCTCCTCCTCCTTCTTCTTGATTTCTTCTTCTTCTCCTCCTCCTCCTCTTTCTTCTCCTCTTTCATATTATCCTTGCTTTAATTAACCCAACAATGACATAATTAGCCCATTTAGCTCCAAAATACCATAATAAGCTCAAAATGGCATAAGAACCTTGGTTAGCTCATGAATATTATATACTTAGCTTGTTTTCCTCTAAAATGACATAATTAGCCCATTTAGCTCAAAAAAGACATAATTAGGTAATTTAGCTCAAACAAGAGGAGAAGAAGAAGAAGAGACGAAGAAGAAGAGAAGAAGGAGGAGGAGGAGGAGGAGGAGGAGGAGAAGGCCAAGGACCTTCTATCCTTCTCCTCCTCCTCCTTCTCCTCCTCCTCCTCCTTCTTCTTGATTTCTTCTTCTTCTCCTCCTCCTCCTCTTTCTTCTCCTCTTTCATATTATCCTTGCTTTAATTAACCCAACAATGACATAATTAGCCCATTTAGCTCCAAAATACCATAATAAGCTCAAAATGGCATAAGAACCATGGTTAGCTCATGAATATTATATACTTAGCTTGTTTTCCTCTAAAATGACATAATTGGAATATTTAGCTCAAAAAGACATAATTAGGTAATTTAGCTCCAACAAGAGGAGAAGAAGAAGAAGAGATGAAGAAGAAGAGAAGAAGGAGGAGGAGGAGGAGGAGGAGGAGGAGGAGGAGAAGGGCAAGGACCTTCTATCCTTCTCCTCCTCCTCCTTCTCCTCCTTCTTCTTGATTTCTTCTTCTTCTCCTCCTCCTCCTCTTTCTTCTCCTCTTTCATATTATCCTTGCTTTAATTAACCCAGCAATGACATAATTAGCCCATTTAGCTCCAAAATACCATAATAAGCTCAAAATGGCATAAGAACCTTGGTTAGCTCATGAATATTATATACTTAGCTTGTTTTCCTCTAAAATGACATAATTAGCCCATTTAGCTCAAAAAATACATAATTAGGTAATTTAGCTCCAACAAGAGGAGAAGAATAAGAAGAGATGAAGAAGAAGAGAAGATAAGAAGGAGGAGGAGGAGGAGGAGGAGGAGGAGAAGGCCAAGGACCTTCTATCCTTCTCCTCCTCCTCCTTCTCCTCCTCCTCCTTCTTCTTCTTGATTTCTTCTTCTTCTCCTCCTCCTCCTCTTTCTTCTCCTCTTTCATATTATCCTTGCTTTAATTAACCCAACAATGACATAATTAGCCCATTTAGCTCCAAAATACCATAATAAGCTCAAAATGGCATAAGAACCTTGGTTAGCTCATGAGTATTATATACTTAGCTTGTTTTCCTCTAAAATGACATAATTGGAATATTTAGCTCAAAAAAGACATAATTAGGTAATTTAGCTCCAACAAGAGGAGAAGAAGAAGAAGAGATGAAGAAGAAGAGAAGAAGGAGGAGGAGGAGGAGGAGGAGGAGGAGGAGAAGGCCAAGGACCTTCTATCCTTATCCTCCTCCTCCTTCTCCTCCTCCTCCTCCTTATTCTTGATTTCTTCTTATTCTCCTCCTCCTCCTCTTTCTTCTCCTCTTTCATATTATCCTTGCTTTAATTAACCCAACAATGACATAATTAGCCCATTTAGCTCAAAAATACCATAATAAGCTCAAAATGGCATAAGAACCTTGGTTAGCTCATGAATATTATATACTTAGATTGTTTTCCTATAAAATGACATAATTGGAATATTTAGCTCAAAAAAGACATAATTAGGTAATTTAGCTCCAACAAGAGGAGAAGAAGAAGAAGAGATGAAGAAGAAGAGAAGAAGGAGGAGGAGGAGGAGGAGGAGGAGAAGGCCCAGGACCTTCTATCCTTCTCCTCCTCCTCCTTCTCCTCCTCCTCGTCCTTCTTCTTGATTTCTTATTCTTCTCCTCCTCCTCCTCTTTCTTCTCCTCTTTCATATTATCCTTGCTTTAATTAACCCAACAATGACATAATTAGCCCATTTAGCTCCAAAATACCATAATAAGTTCAAAATGGTATAAGAACCTTGGTTAGCTCATGAATATTATATACTTAGCTTGTTTTCCTCTAAAATGACATAATTGGAATATTTAGCTCAAAAAGAAGGAGAAGGAAGAAGCAGAAGAAGAGAAGAAGAATAGAAGGAGAAGGAGAAGAATAAGGAGGAGGAGGAGAAGAAGAAGAAGGAGGAGGAGAAGAAGAGAAGAAGGAGGAGAAGAAGAAGGAGAAGGAGAAGGAGCCCTCCTTCTTCTCCTTCTTCTTCTCTCCTTCTTCTCCTCCTCCTTCTTATCCTTCTTCTTCTCTTCTTTTTTCTTCTTCTCCTTCTCCTTCTCCTTCCCCTTCCCCTCCTCCTCCTCCTCCTTGTTTTTCTTCTCCTTGTTCTCTTATTGCTTCTTCTCTTTCTTCTTCAATTTAGCTTATTTGTCATATATATGTTGTTGTGCTTCTTCTACTTACTTTCTTATTCCCATTTTGCAGATTGGATGTACTACATGCATGGAAGCTGGCGTTGGAGTGCTTTAGTTCCCGTTTTTATTTGAGTTGATGAACAATGTGTTGGTTCTTTGTATGTGTTGATGAACAATGTGTTGATGAACAATATATGTGCAACTATATGTATGTATATATGGATGAAACTTCGTATGTGTTGGTTCTTTTGATATATGGGATGTACGTTGATGAAAAAATGGCATTGATGAGCTTTATATGTATATCATATATGTGTTGTGATCTATTTATGATATATGTGCTCTGAATTATATGTATATGTGATGTGAAATAGAAAAAATAAATAAAAAAGGGACAATATAGGCTCTTTGCCGTCTGCCAGCTGATGGCAAAGGCCTTTGCCGTCTGCCAGTGGACGGCAAAGGTGCCACGTGGCGCCCAGCTGTGCAACCTGGGCAGTAGCAGCTGGCCATATAGAATCTTTGCCGTCTGCCTGCTGGGGAGGCAGACGGCAAAGAAGAGGGCACAGAGGAGGGGGCAGAATACAAAAGTGGAGAGAGGGGGGAGGGGAGGACACGGCAGACGGCAAAGGTTGCCGAGAAAGCAGACGGCAAAGATTGCCGAGGAAGCAGACGGCAAAGGTTGCCGAGGAGGCGGACGGCAAAGGTTGCTGAGGAGGCAGACGGCAACGGCTCCGTTAACCCCTAACGGAGGCAACGCCTCTCGGCTGCCGTCCCAAACTCTTTGCCGACTGCTCTTCAGGAAAGCGGACGGCAAACCTCTTTATGGGGGCAGACGGCAAAGAAGGTCCTATGCCGTCGTAGGCTGACGCAGAAAATTTGCCGGCCGTGACAATCTTTGCCGTCTGTGGTACTGTCTTTGCCGTCCGGGTATTTGCCTTTGCCGTCTGTGATGGCAGACGGCAAAGAAGGTGATTCCCGTAGTGAACCATATCTACTCAAATCATCAATGAAGGTGAGAAAATAACAATATCCACTTTGTGCCTCTATGCTCATTGGTCCACACACATCAGAATGTATGAGCTCCAACAAGTCACTTGCACACTCCATTGTTCCGGAGAACGGAGTCTTAGTCATCTTGCCCATGAGGCATGGTTCACATGTGTCAAGTGATTCAAAATCAAGTGACTCCAAAAGTCCATCAGCATGGAGTTTCTTCATGCGTTTTATACCAATAAGACCTAAGCGGTAGTGCCACAATAAAGCGGCGCTATCATTACCAACTCTACATCTTTTGGCCTTAATGTTATGGATATGAGTTTCATCACTATCGAGATTCAACATGAACAAACCCTTCACATTGGGTGCATGCCCATAAAAGATATTACTCATATAAATAGAACAACCATAATTCTCTGACTTAAATGAGTAACCATCTCGTAATAAACAAGATCCAGATAAAATGTTCATGCTTAACGCAGGCACTAAATAACCCTTATTTAGGTTCATCACTAATCCCGATGGTAATTGTAGTGAGAGCGTGCCGACGGCGATCGCATTAACCTTGGAACCATTTCCCACGTGCATCGTCACTTCATCCTTCACAAGCCTTCGTTTATTCCTCAGTTCCTATTTCGAGTTACAAATCTGAGCAACAGAATCAATATCAAATACCTAGGAACTACTACGAGAGCTGGTGTGGTGCACATCAATAACATGTATATCAAATATACCTTATTTGGCATTGTCCACCTTCTTATCCGCCAGATACTTGGGGTAGTTCCACTTCGAGTGATAAGTCCCCTTGCAATGATAACCCTCAGTCTCCGGCTTGGATCAAGACTTGGGTTTCTTCATCGGAGGGGCAACAGATTTTCCACTCTTCTTAGAGTTACCCATCTTTCCCTTGTTGTTTTTCTTGAAACTGGTGGTCTTATTGACCATCAACACTTGATGTTCTTTCTGGATTTCCGACTCAGCGACTTTTAGCATCGCAAAAAGCTCGACCGGTGACTTATTAATCCTTGCATGTTGTAGTTCAACACAAAGCCTTTATAGCTAGGTGGCAGTTATTCAAGAACTCTGTTAGTGATAGCCTCTAGCAGGAGAGGAATTCCGAGCTCATCAATACGGTTAGAGTACCCAGACATTCTGAGCACATGTTCACTGACAGACCTGCTCTCCCCCATTTTGCAAGCATAGAATTTATTGGAGGTCTCATAGTTCTTGATCCGGGCATTCTTCTCAAAGATAAACTTCAACTCCTGGAACATCTCATACGGTCCATGTCGTTCAAAACGTCTTTGAAGTCCTGGTTCTAAGCCATAGAAAATTGTACATTGAACTAATGAGTAGTCATCCTTGCGCGTCTGAGAGACGTTCATAACTTGTGGAAACCCCAGTTGGGGTGGTTCATCACCTAGCGGCGCATCAAGGACATATTGCTTTTTGGCAGCCGTGAGGATAAGCCTCAGATTATGGGCCCCGTCAACAAAGTTGCTTCCATCATCTTTCATCTTACCTTTCTCTAGGAATGCATTAAAATTTAGGGTTGCTACTGCGCGAGCCATTGATCTACAAAGTAAATTTTGCAAAGATTCTTAGACTATGTTCAAGATAATTGGGTTTAGTTAATCATATTACAAATAAACTCGCACTCAAATTGACATCCCTCTAGTCATTCGAGTGTCACATGATCCAAATACACTAACTCAAGTCCGATCATCATGTTAGTGGAGTTAGCTTCAATGGTGAACATCTCCATGTTGTTCATATCCACTATATGATTCATGTTTGGCCTTTCAGTCTATTGTGCTCCGAGGCCATGTGTGTACCCGAGTGTTCCGCGTGTGCAACTATTTTGCACCCACTGTATGTGAACGTAGATTCTATCACACCCAATCATCACGTGGTGTCTCTAACCGACGAACTATTGCAACTGTGCACACCCGAGGAGAACACAATTTTATATTGAAATTTTAGTGAGGGATCACCTTATAATGCTACCGTCATACTAAGCAAAATAAGGTGCATAAAAGGATTAACATCACATGCAAATCATAAGTAACATGATATGACCATGAACTTGTGCTTCTTGATCTCCATCACCAAAGCACCGACATGATCTCTATCATCACCGACGCCACACCATGATCTCCATCATTGTGCTGTCATCGAGGTTGTCGCACTAACTATGTTGTTACTACTAGAGCTACAGACTAACGATAAAACAAAGCATCACCAAGCGCAAAGTAATTAAAGACAACCCTATGGCTCCTGCCGGTTGCCATAGCATTGACGTGCAAGTCGATATTTAACTATTACAACATGATCATCTCATACATCAAATATATCATATCATGTCTTTGGCCATATCACATTACGGGGCTGCTATGGGTATCTAGTATGATCGCATCTTAGTTACGCATAATCCCAACAGTGATATGCAAGTTGTTATTTAACCTTCTCCAAGGACCACCTCGGTCAAATCCGATTCAACAAAAGTTGGAGAAACACACACCCACGAGTCATCTTTATGCAACAAGTTGCATGTCAGTCGATGAAACCATTCTCTGGTAAGCGTACGAGTGATGTAGGCCTGGGTCGCTTCATCCAACAATACTGTTGAATCAAGAAAATACTAAGGATGGCAGCAAAATGAACATTAACAACCACAAATTCCTTTGTGTTTTACTCGAGATATCATCTACACATAGACCTAGCTCATGATGCCATTGTTGGGGAATGTTGCATGGGAAACAAAAAAATCATATGCACACGCAAGACCTATCCATGGTGATGATCATCTACGAGAGGGGAGATCGGATCACATAGACCTAAGAAGGAAGCATTAAGAAACGAGGTTGATGTAGTCAAATGTCTTCGCGATCCAAATCGCAAGCCATCCCACGAACTTCGTCCCGATCTACTGTCGAACGGGCGGCATACTTCCGCGTTCAGCTCACATGTAGGTCGATGATGATCACCGCCTTCTCGATCCAGCAAGAGAGACTAAGAGGTAGCTGAATTATCTGGTAGCATGACAGTGTGGGAGTGATGGTGGTGGAGGTACTTCGGTAGGGCTTCACCATACCGTACCGAACTACCTACGGGGTGTCACGAAGTGGTGGACGGAGAGAGGGCTCCGCCTTGGTTTGAGGTGCCAAAAGCCTCTCTCAAATCCACTATATATAGGTGGAAGGGAGGGGTGGAGCCCTAGGGACAAGGCCCTAGGGTTCGTCTGATGCAAGAGACGAGGACGAGTCCTCCTCCAATACGATTTGTAAGGAGGAGTCCCTTCCCCAATTCGGTTTGGACCACCTCTCCTTTCCTTCTCCTATTTAGGCCGAATAGGCCTCCTTGGGTGGCCACTAGCCCACCAGGGGGATGGTGCGCCACCATTGGGCCTCTTTGGTTCTCTCCCGGGTGGGTGGCCCCTCCCGATGGAACTCCAGAACCCATTCGTCACTCCCGGTACTTTACCGGTAATGCCTGAAATCGTTCCGGAAGCCAAATGGATACTTCCTATATATCAATCTTCGTCTCCGGACCATTATCAAAACCGTTGTGACGTCCAGAATCTCGTCTGGGACTCCGAACAACATTCGGTTAGCAACATCAATAATTCAACTATACCAAAACAGCAATGAACCTTAAGTGTCCACACCGTGCGGGTTTGAGAACTATGTAGACATGACCGAGATACTCTCCGGTCAATATCCAATAGCGGGATCTGGATGTCCATATTGGATCCTACATATTCTACGAAGATCTTTATCTATTGAACCTCTATGCCAAGGATTCAGTTAATCCCGTATCGCATTCCCTGTGTCCTTCGGTATGTTACTTTCCCGAGATTAGATCGTCGGCATCTCTATACCTATTTCAATCTCATTACTAGCAAGTATATGTACTTGTTCCATAATAAAAAATACCGTGGCTAACTCTTTAGTAACATTTCTTGCAAGGCTTGATTGTGTTGTTGAATTACCGAGTGGGCCCCGAGATACCTCTCCGTCATACGGAGTGACAAATTCCAGTCTGTATCCATGCTAACTCAACGTACACCTTTGTATATACTTGTAAAACACCTTTATAGTCACCCAGTTACGTTGCAATGCTTGATATACACAAGGTATTCCTCCGGTGTCAGTGAGTTCCATGATATCATGGTCATAGGAATGTATACTTGACATGCAAAAAACAGTAGTTTGGGTCTTGTCCATCACATCCTCCTCCTAATCATGTGATCCCGTTATAAAGTTACAACACCTATCTATGGCTAGGAAACCTTAACCATCTTTGATTAACGAGCTAGTCAACTAGAGGCTTACTAGCGACAGTGTTTTTGTCTATGTATCCACACATGTATTTGTGTTTCCATTCAATACGATTCTAGCATGGATAATATATGATTATCTTGAAACAGGAAATATAAGAATGACTATTTTATTATTGCCTCTAGGGCATATTATGTGACCCAGACTCTTGTAAATCCAGAGGTCTCGACCTGTATATAAAGGGCGATAGGGTTAAGTTACAAAGAATTGATAGCTAGGTCAGGCGAGTTAGCCCTCCTTGTAATCGATATCATTATCAATATACACAAAGAAGTACGTAGGCTTTTACCTCCATCGGAGGGGCCGAACCAGGGGAAACCCGAGTCTCTTTCCCGATTAACCCCTTTGAGTCGCCACACAGCGACGATGGCCTCATCAGTAAATCCTTTCACGAGGACATCTGCCGTGAAAAAACCACGACAATATGGTATGACGAAGAATATGGTAAATAGTCCTCAGCGGATATTGAAGATCACTGCCATAGAACCTTGTGGGGAGATCAACATCTAGGGCCAAAGGCTTCATCAGGGTGAGTATTTCAATTATATTGGGCTCAGGTGAGGTGAATATCCTGCGAGTTGCTTCAACATAACCTACAGATCTTCGATCTAAGTCTTCACCAGATGCGGCCAATGGTGTGGTGGAGAAGAATTCCATTGTAGGAGCTTGGACATGTTCATCTCCAATCATGAAGTCCATTTTTCCTGTCGTTATAGCTCTTCCATAGCCAGAGATGTGGAGAGTGACATAAAATTGAAGAATCATTTCTTCATTCCAATCTTCATGGTTAGTGACAAATGATAATAGTCCAACATCACGAGGACAATCGAGGGCTTGATCGAAACACAGAATACCACTCATTGCTTCATAGGTAAGATGTTTATGAGGAAAGATCTGTTTCTGTCCATAGATCACAACTAAATAGTAATCATGTTGAGGTATGCTCGAGAACCTGTCAGATTGGATCTTTGGCTTCGTGTGTGGATTTCTATCAGAGTCACATAATGTATTGTTCAGTCCGAAGTGCCGGATACTGAAGAGAATGGGATGACCTGGTCCCTGGTGGCGAATGCTTCGAAGCCCGGGCATAGGCTTCATAACTCCTGGGCAGCCAAAGATGTTGAACTGATATTGCTTGCCCATTCTTGGAGGTGCTTCTAGCCTTGGCCACATGGTAGGGACCATTTCTCCTTCCCTATTACGAGCCACCGCAATGTTTCAACATTGTCATTGGTGGATGGTGTAGCAGGCACAGGAGAGTCATCAGGTCCAACAATATTCTCAGTAGCAATGTATTCAGCTGCTTTGGCTTCAACTTCAGGCTGATCACGAGAAATGTCTTCAAGCCTCAGAACTTCATCGACTGATGCAGTCGGGGTCACACACCCTTCATAGAAGAAGTGCCTTGCCTTGGTCCTTTGCAAAGCCTTTTGAGAGGTGACGCAGGTTACTAACTTCATCTTCCATTTATGAGAATGGTGATTCTTGGAATCTTGCCACAAGTGTCGTTAATATACATGGTGGAGAGTCATGAGGAGTTTCAGGCACATCCGGCCTTAGGGGAGTGCCAATGTCCACATACTCATTGTCTTCATGCAGTGGAGATCATACCACTAGGGAATACAGTTGGGTGCTCGGGGTCAGTCTCTCTTTGAACATTGACTTCAGGAGAAGCAATGTCTTCAGAAGTAGGTTCTGCAATGTCTTTAGCTGTGGTGGGGTTAGCAACTGGTGCATCTTAAGTTGTCTAAGCCTCTTTGGTAGCAGACTCATGCAGAACAACTTGCCTCTCAACATTTTCTGAGGCATGAGGATCCATTGAGATAGGTGTCACAAGGAGTGGCTCCTCATGTGTTCGCGGAGTGGCAGAAGGATCTGGAGGGCGCTCGGGTACTACGACGGAGCTCAAAGACTTTGTCTTCTTTGTCTTCAGCCGCCTAACTAGTTGCGCTTCGGAAGCAGGAGCAGACTTGTGTTTCCTGGCGTCAGCTTCAGCTTGCTTGGTCTTCTTGATGGTTAAAACAAAGGAAGGTGGTGTGTTCTTGTGCCTAAGAAGCCAGCGGGGAAGATAATGCTTGGCATGCCCTTTTGCGTAGAGGTAGGCTTGCTTGAAGACAATGAGCCTTGCCTTGACCGTTCAACGATTTTGGGGTCAAGGGCAGGCTGGTCAAGTGATTTGCACTTCAGCATAACATTGTGAGCTTTTACCATCTACATAGCCTTCTTCTTGAGACGCTCAAGGGAACCTCTGACAGCTTCACAATTCCTATCAAATCCAACCTTCAAATCATTTATAATGAGCCGATATCCCTGAATATGGGCTGTTGTGAGCTTGTGTACATTGCTCTTGAAAATAGCCTTTTCATAACGTATGTTCTCTCTGTGCTGGACAACCTTCTGATCAATAGTGAGCTCTTCATTCACCAGCCCTTGGAATGTGACGTTTAGTCCTATAGGTAGCTGGAGGGCATCGATGGTGAGCGAGGGATCAGCAAACCATTCATCAATGAACTGGATTATGATTGTTGTATCTATCAAAGGCAAGTCTTCGAGACATTTTGCCTCTTCCTCCTTTTGCTAAATCAGCCTTGCTAGGGCTTCATCATCAAATTTATCATGAGATAGCTCTATCATATTTGCAGCAACCAACAAGGAGACGGATGGCTTTGGTTCACGGGCTACGACATGTTTTCGCTTCAGTCTCCTATTGATACGACACTCTTCCTCAGTTTCAGCCGCTGCAGCTGGTCTTGATCTGGAGGCATGAGGTGAAGATCTTGGCCTTGAATCCTTTGCAGCGTTAGGATTTGAAGGCTTTGCTTTCTCCATTGGCTTCGAACGTGCAACTCGAGGCGGATCTTCCTCATCTAACGTGTCCTCTTCCGTAGCGCGACCAAGGATGCTTGACGGATCTGGTCACTCAGGCATTGGTGGACGTACCATGCACGGGTATAAGACAATTTTAATAGCTTCGGCCTTTGTCTTTGGATGTAGATTTTTGTAGATTATACCTGTCCATGGAGCCTTCTTGGCATTTTTCTTGGCATATTCAACTACGACAAAGCGGTAGTTGAACCACTCCCCGACCCAGTAACTTTGGATCCATTGGAACCGAGTCTTGCGCTGGTGTTAAGTATCTTCTGGATCAGAATTGTATCGTTCATGGAGATGTGGTAGAAGTTGCTTTGCAGTATTCAGACGTCTTTGTCTTCAACATTTCTTGGGAGTGTTGTCTCTGGTCATTGTGTTTGTCTTGGTACAAGATTTCACACATGGATTCAGGTGCGAGGAGGCTCCGGGTGAGTTGAGATGTATCTCCAAGTAGTATCCAAACGAATTCTGACTATGACATCTAAGTGATTCTGCAGCGGACATGTACCTGTCAAAGAATTAGAGATGTGAGGGAATAGACGAGATCATATGCATTCTCAGAAGATTTTGAAGATAAAACATTGTCTAAAGATATTGACCTCATTCACCGAAGACTTTAACTTTTTCTCAAGACAAGGTGGTTTTAGATTTGTAAAAGTCCATAAATTTTTACAAGTGAGAAATCAACCCATAATTTTAACACAAGTAGAAGCATTGAGAAAAAACACATGGAATTTTTGAGAGTTGTTGAAACTATAGTGGAAAAACAGCTTTCGAAGATTTATGATTACTTTTAAAATCAAATGAGTGGTAAAATTCAGTGATTTATTTACCACAGTGAATAACGAGAAGAACTGTTCGAAGAGGCAAAGCAGGCGAGCAGTTCGATCTACCACAGTCTAGCTTGGTGGTGGCAGACGACTACGATGGTGGCGGACAGAGATGGTCGTGCCCGGCGTGAGTATGTCGACGAGGAAGTCTTGATAGCTAAACGCATATTCTCCATCAACGATGGAATCCAGCGATGGCGCTAGGGTTTGGATCTTGGAGGCGGAGTTGGAGAGGTAAGAATAATAATTGTGTTGGGGGATTTGTATTTGTAAGGATGGGGTGAGCAGGAACATTTGATAAATTTTTTGGATGGATTTTCCCCAGACTCTCGGCTTAGTGGGGTACGTGGAAAGCATGCAACACGTCTAACAACCCACTACCAGCAATCCATTGCACCAGGTGCAGGAAATTTGGAGTTTTGGGCGGTAGAAAGATAAGTGTGAAAAAACGTTTTAACCTCTTGGTTGGATATCACTTCGGCGAGAAACGATGCTGCAAAGACAACCACCATGTGTAAATTAGAATGCATATGACTAGAATTGAATAGTGTTAGGATAGATAAACATGGATGAGGTGTAAGGGTACCATCACATTTGTGTAGATAAAAGTCGATGATATACCCATAGGCAAAATTCTCTAGAGGACAAAACTCCATAGTGTATCATATGACATATTCAAATGGCAAGTGTTCAAGTTCTAAGTCAACCACAAAATTTGAAGATAAATTCAATTTCTTGAAGACATAGATGAAGATACGAAGATAAAAGCAATGTCTTCAGGAGGGGTTGGTAGCGTTGCCCATCATATAAGTGTGTTTGACCCACAGACCGCACATAATTATCTTTGTGGACTGAAGTCGTATTCTCCGTAAATGTATTCACACTTAGACTGTATGTCTTCATGAGTTGAATACAAACATTACTTCGTGTGTTGGGCATCAAAGGCATGAACATGCATAAGCATTAGGATGTGTGTCCATTCATTGGACATTTCAGGATTCTAAGATATTTAGCTCACACCGCAGCTTGCAAAACCTCTTCTCATCCAAAGGCTTCGTGGAGATATCAGCCAAATGCTCTTCTGACTTCGTAGGTTCGATGACGATCTCGCCTTCAACACATGATCACGAAGAAAAAGATGTCATATCTAAATATGCTTTGTCTTTGAGTGTTGTATTGGGTTCTAGGCAATCTTGATAGCACTGTCATTGTCGCAGTACATAGGTACTTTCTTCTCATTGATGTCGTAGTCCTTGCGAGTTTGCTTCATCCAGAGAAATTGTGTACAGCAAGCACCACATCAATTTATTTGGCTTCGGCACTCGAGAGTGAGATACAATTTTGCTTCTTTGAAGACCAACAGACCAATGATCGACCAAGAAAGTGACATGTGCATGATGTAGACGTGCGATCAACTTTGTCACCAGCAAAAACTAAATCCGAATAGCCAATGAGATCAAACATGGAGCCCTTTGGATACCATAATCCTAGAGTTGCGGTTTGAGCTAAATTTCAAAGTATTTGCTTCACCGCGAGGTGATGCGACCCCTTCGGTACCGCTTGGAATCGGGCACACATGCAAACGCTAATCACTATATCTGGCCTAGATCCCCATAGGTACAATAAAGAGCCGAGCATGGATAGATATACCTTGTGATCGAAATATTTGCCATTTTTGTCAGGGGAGAGGTGGCCTTTTGTTGGCATTGGTGTCTTGTAGTCTTTACAATCTTGCATGCCAAACTTCTTGATGCAGTCTTTGAGGTACTTCTCTTGTGATATGAAGATCCTGTTTGATTGCTGATGAATCTGAAGCCCTAGGAAGAACTTTAGCTCCCCCATCATAGACATCTGATATTGCTGTTGCATCATGAAGCTAAATCACCGTATTGATTGTTAGTACATCCAAAGATAATGTCATCAACATAGATTTGACACACAAACAGTTCACCATCAAAATGATTTAGTGAAAAGAGTGGGATCGAGTGAACCAGGTTAGAAGCCTTTCTCCATGAGAAATTCCTTGAGTGTGTCATACAAGGCTCTTGGTGCTTGTTTGTGTCCATGCTATGCTTTTGTTGAGCTTGTAGACCATGTCAGGGTGTTTTGGATCTTCACACCCGGGTGGTTGAGCAACATATACTTTTTCCTCAATCTTACCATTGAGGAATGCACTTTTGACATTCATTTGGTATAAGCATATATCATGGTGGTTAGCATAACCAAGGAATATGCGTATGAACTCAAGTCTAGCCACACGTGAAAAGTTTTCATCAAAGTCAGTACCCTCAACCTGTGTGTAGCCTTGAGCGTCAAGTCGAGCTTTGTTTATGACGACTTGGCCAGATTCATGTTTCTTATTGCGGTAGATCCAGTTTCTACCAATGACATTGTGCTTGCATGGATCGGGACGCTTGACTATCTCCCATACGTTGTTGAGGTTGAATTGATGAAGCTCTTCCTGCATTGCTTGTATCCATTCCGATTCCATGAAGGCTTCATCCACTTTGGTGGGGTCTGAGATTGACACAAAATAAAAATGCCCACAAAAGTTAGCCAATTGATTATATCTTGAGAGAGTGAAAGGACCTAGTGAATTGATGTTGTCGAGCATCTTCTTGATTTAACTTCATTTACGACTCGAGGACGAGCACGTGGAAGACATTGGTTCGGTTGTAGAGTATTGTCTTCGTCAACAGCATTGTGTTCACAAGCATCATTTTCTCCACGATAGGTAGTTGGAGGAATGATGAATTCCTCGACAACTAGCTCCTCAGGTATGATTTCACGAGTGTCCATCACCCTAATAGCTTCATCAGATGGAAGTTCATCTAGCACATGAGTCAGGTGCTCTCTTTGTGAGCCATTAGTTTCAACGAACCACACAACTATAGTTAAAACAATTTTATTGTGGAAAATGTTGAGGATTTTATATGTGTGTGAATCAATTCCATGACCAATACTAGTGGAGAAATGGCTAGCAACAACTTACGTTGGTGGCGCATCATTTCTCACCAACAACAACACTAATATTTTCGAATAGTGCTGGCATGGGATAAATTTGTGCGCCATAGATATTTTCTTAGTGCTGGCGTTGCAAAATTAGACCTGGCATTGCACACTAGGCTCATTAGGCCCACGCCAGCACTAGTAGGTTTTAACAGCTCCCGACGATAAAAATAGTTGTCGTTTCATTCTCCTCTCGGTCCCAACTCCACCCCTCCTCCTTTCGATCCCCACCACCGTGCCGCCCGATGTTGCCGCCGCCCCGCCACACGCCACCGCCACCCTGCTTGACGCCGCTGCCGCCTCCGCCCGCCGCCTACGCCCGACGTCGCCCGCACACCCCTCCTTGACCCTGTGCACCTCCGCGATAAGTCCGGTGCCGCCTCCCGCTATAAACTAATATGCAACATAATACTTTTCTTGATTCTAGGTAGAAGTTTCATATCGTGGCCTTTATGGACTTGACAACACTTAGACGCTTTTGGAATGTACTTTGTTTGTTTAGCTTTTATAATGATTGGGACAAATTATTTGCCAACTGCAGATTGGAATGGTCTAGTTGTTTCCGAAATGTACTTTGTCATACATATGTGCTAGTCTCATTGATTTTCATAATTACACTTGTTTTTAATTTTACTCCTTTTGTTGTCATACAACAGTGATATTATTTTTTATATCCAAGTAGTGATATTTTTGTGTTGTTTTTGTATTGAGATAATTTGGCTTTGAACATAATTACAAAGATTCTAGTAGATAGCATGGCAACTTTGGCAAGGTTGCCAACAGTTCATTAGGTTCCCTCTTTTTCCCTCTTGCCAAAATCATGCTTGTTGTTGGATGTTTTAATTTATGTTCATTAACTTGATGATTTAATGATTCGACATCGATGCCAAGATTTATAAAATAAGTCCATGTTTAATTATTTATTGATTTTGTGGGGCAACTTTGCTGAGGTTGTCAAGATACAATTTAGTTTCCTCTTTTTCCCTGTTGCCTATATAGTTTGGTTTCCTCTTTTTCCCTAGACTATTTATAGGATCCTTCTATTTTTATTTGGGATCTTTAATATACTTACAATTTTGATTATGTGTTTGGCAGGACACTCATAATTAGTTTATCATATGTGTTTGGTAGCACACTCGAAATTCGTTTTATTTAATTTGTTCATTTGGTTCTGGCTAAGTATAAAATATACTTCTTATTTTCATGCATATTAATTAAACACTCACATGTGGCCTTTTTGGTAACAACATGGCGGACTCTAGTTTGTGGATAGGATCATGTGACCATTGGTCAGGGTATGCCAAACATAAAGGCGACGTGAGCACAAAACAGGTAATTATGGTTAAAAAACATGCATTAGCATTACAAACATCCATATATCTGACCATGCATGATTTGAAACCCTTGCTAGGCATATGTACCAGCTGGTCCGCCTTCTCCAACACTCGTTGTGCAGGAGACTTGTGACGTGGACGTGCTCAATCATGAGCTGATCGCGCCACGTGAGAGTACTGTCAAGGTCGTGGAGGAGTTTAATGCTTCCATGGAGAAGGAGAAGGACATGATCATTGATAACAATGTTATTGCCATTCATAAGATTTTCAATCTTGAGCGTCAGGTTGAGTTTCTAAGGACTGGCATAAGTCATTACAAGAAGGAGATAAAAGTCCTGAAGTCTCAAAACATTAAAGTGAAGACGGAGAAAGCCCATTACATGATGGAGGAGGACATGAATAGGAATAAACTTCGTGAGCTTAAGTTTGTCCTTACAAAAAACTGTAGTGTTGAGAGGGGAAAAATTGATACATTGTAGAGTGAGAAATTTGGTACTTTTGTTTTGTGAATTTCATGAAACATTTAGTTTGTGGAGCTGGTAGCATATTTTGTGAATAGATTAATCATTTAGCGTCTTTTGTGAATTGCTCAAACGTTTAGTTTGTGAAGCTGGTAGTATTTTTTTATTAGCTAAATAGGACAGTGCTAGCGTGAACTCTTTCCAGCATCATAGGTAATCAAAATACTGCTCGAGTAGTGTGTGACACACCACTATATTCTAACAATGGTGCCATATTGGTGGCGTCGGGAGTCCATGCCAGAAAGTCCCTTGTTGCCACACCATAGCTAGGATTTTCTGCACTAGTGCAAGCATGAAACTCTGATGTGCTTTCGATGTAAATTTTGACATGTGGTGTCGATCTCTAATCGAACATCTTGCACCAAAGACTTTGAAATAACTTACATTGGGTTTCTTACTAGCAAGTAGCTTGTATGAGGTATTCTTGAGGAATTTATGAAGATATACCCTCTTGATGATGTGGCATGCAGTGTTAATGGCTTCAGGCTAGAATTTTCTTTGCGTCTTGTATTCATCAAGCATAGTGCAAGCCATCTCAATAAGAGTCTTGTTCGTGCGTTCCACAACGCCGTTCTGTTGTGGTGTGTATGGAGCAGAGAACTTGTGAGTGATACCAAGGGAGTCAAGAAAGGTATCCAGACCGGTGTTCTTGAACTCTATGCCAATTTCACTCCTGATATGCTTGATCTTGACGTTGTAGTTGGTCATGCACATGTTTGCAAAGCGTCTTAAGACATCATGCACTTCACTCTTATAAAGTAAGATGTGCACCCAAGCATATCTAGAGTAATCATCAACAATTACAAAGCCATATAGATTTGGAGTGGTAAGGAAAGTCAAGTAGTGAGTAGGGTCGAATAATCCATGTGGAGCAGCTCGAAGGGACTCGATGTCGTCATGATATTCTTTGAGGGATGTTTTGTCCTAATCATCTTTCCGGCTTCGCACGCACCACACATATGATCCTTCTTGAACTTGACACCCTCGACACCGGTGATGTGATGCCACTACTGGAAATCAGTTTTTTGCCGTCTGCGAAATCTTTGTCGTCTGCTAGCTGATGGCAAAGAGTGTCTTTGCCGTCAGCTCCCACAAAGCAGATGTCAAAGAACTGGCAGATGGCATAGAGGAGGGGGAGGAGGGGTAGGCAGACGGCAAAGAGTGGAGGGGGGAGGAGGTGGAGGCAGACGGCAAAGAGTGGAGGTGGAGGCAGACAACAAAGAAGAGGACGAGGCAGACAAAAAAGAGTGGAGGGGGGAGGAGGTGGAGGCATACGGCAAAGAAGAGGGCGAGGCAGACGGCAAAGCCTCCGTTAGCCCCTAACGGAGCAACGCCTGTCGGCTCCCGTCTCGACCTCTTTGCCGACTGCTCTTATGAAAAGCTGACGGCAAAGCTCTTTGCCATCCGCTTCGGTGAGGCTGACGGCAAAGAAGCTACAATGTCGTCGTAGGCTGACACATATTTTTTGCTGAGAGGTGGCAGACGGCAAAGACCTTTGCCGTCGGTGGAGTCCTCTTTGCCGTTTGTGATGGCAGACGACAAAGAAGCTGATTCCTGTAGTGTGCTTCTTGGCAAGTGTATGCAAATTCGTCATACCAGCATGTCCTGGCCTTCGATACCATAGCCAGCATTCTGAAGCAATTGCTAGAAGACATGTGGCGACCAGTGGTCCTATAGACAAATCTACCATGTATAGATCACCTCTTCGAAAACCTTCGAAGACTTTTGTTTTGTACGAGGACATAAGTACAATGCATCAAAATTTGGCAAAATTGACAAGCATGTCAAGATCGCAAAGCATTGAGACATACATTATGTTGTAACCAAGGGATTCGACAAGCATCACATTTTCCATGTGTCTATCCCTTGAGATAGCAACTCTACCTAGTCCCAGTACTTTGTTGCTGCTTTTTTCGGCAAAGATGACGTGGTCTTTGGTTGGAGGTCGAAGAGTTGACTACACCAATAAGCTTTGATCACCAGTCATGTGACTAGTGCATCCACTATCCATGATCCATTGGGTTGGACTGGATCTGTCTTCCTGTCTTGTTCACCGAGGCATGCAATGACATCATGCATTAATGAAGATATTGCAGTGATAGTAATAGTAACACTGGACGGTATAAATGGTAACACTATTTTCATTAGTTTTCTTGCGTCCAGACAAGAATGTTTTCGGGTCTCTAGAGATAGTATTCGAGTTAGGCTTCATTCTCTCTAGAGACACAATGTTGCATGAAGACATTAGTTCTTCATAACCACCCACATCCTGAGGGGTTCTTAGAAGCAATAA
The DNA here is from genome assembly GCF_904849725.1 of Hordeum vulgare subsp. vulgare. NCBI lineage: Eukaryota > Viridiplantae > Streptophyta > Magnoliopsida > Poales > Poaceae > Hordeum > Hordeum vulgare. Next base: position 146,482,327 of record NC_058521.1, on the reverse strand, counting down.
GACGTAAAGCAACATCAGCGAATTTAGGCAATGTTGCCCTAATAGCATATTTCACATGACGGTTAGAATACTCAAATGAACATGTAGAAAAGTTCTTAGATGGGCGAACATGGGGGTTGATGCCATAGTGCTCATATTTATGAGTCTTTTGAGTCCTTGCATGTGAAGCATAGTTGTTAGTGCGATCATATGAAGACTTTTGCCTTCTCGGAGACATTGATATGGGGAATGTGTTCTTCTTGAGAGATGACATCGTGACATTCACAAGAAGCTTCTCAAGAAGATATTTGGGAACTAGATCCTCTTCATGGGTGAACCATTCATGCACTTAGTCCCAATGAAACTAGCATATACTTCACCATTTTAACATATGAACACTTTGTATTTGGATTCTAAGGGTTCATCAATGATTATGGGATTAGCACTGTTAAATACAGATAATGTGAATGGATCAACTGAGGCGCCCTTTGCAGCAACCCATGTGATTTTGGGGTACTCCTCAGGCTTCCAGTTTGGTCCATCAGCATTGATGTTTCTTTTGAAACCAACACCCTCTTTCCTAGGGTTTTTGTTTAGGATTGTCTTCTTGAGGACATAAACAAGATCTAATGTCCCTTCAGACTTTTGTACATACATGTCTCAAATAATGTCTTCAACGTGTCATTATCATCAGTGATAATAGTGGTTTCCTTAGATGAGGGGTTAGATACCACAAATACAGTTGAAGATATTGGATTTTGAGAAGCATTTTAACATTCAGCAGTGGAATCATTAGCTTCATGAGCAAGGCATTTTAAGCATGGAGGATCAAATTCATCCTGAGCGGTACTGATCTATTCAACAAACAGTGAGACATTTTCCTTCTGTAGATCTTCATTAGCCTCTTTCAACTTCTCAAGATCAAGTTTTATTTGAAGATATTCCATAAAAAGCTTCTCATGATCAGTTGAGAGAGAATCATGAAGATTGTGGAGATCCTGAGACCTTGAACGAAGATTATGCATATCTTTTGCCATATCTTCGTTCAAACTAATCTTTCTACGCAACATGTCATCACTTTTCTCTCGAGTTAGTTGAATTTTTTCCATAGCATTATGTTGCTTAGTAGAAATTTTGACAAGTTTAGAATTGCTAGGTTTCAAGTCATCATCAGATTCAGCTTCGCTATTAAAGTCATAGCATGAAGATTTTTAGGATACCTTGGAGCCTTTTGCCATGAAGCAGTAGGCTGGAGCATTGTCATCGTCACTAATTTCGGTGTTGATGAGGTGACCATTGTCTTCAGGGTCCAAGGTAGATGAGGCCACAAATGCAGAAGCCATAGCAAATCCAACAACTTCGGAATCACACTCCTCCTTAGATCCCTCTTCATCTGAAGACCAAGTTTCATTATCGGAATCCATCTCGTTGCCAATAAAAGCATGTGCCTTGGAGCTCTTCTTATGCGATGAAGACTTGTGATGCTTCTTCTTGTTGTTGTCATCAGAATCATAGTTCTTGCTCTTCTTCTTTGATTCCTTCTCCCATCAAGGACAATCAGCGATGAAGTGACCTACTTTCTTGCACTTGTGACACGATTGCTTCTTGTTATCATGCGAAGACATTTCACCAAATTTCTTGGAGTCGCGCCTTGAAGACTTTGCAAAGCCTTTTGACTTGGCAAACTTCTGGAACTTTAGGACAAGCAGAGCGAGTTCTTTGCCAACGTATTTTGAACCATCAAAACTGCATTCATATTTGCCTTCAGATGAATACACAACCTTTTCCTTCAGTGCACGAGAATCACCATGGTGGGAATCACAGATTTCCCTTTTCTCAGCTTGTCGGAATTCATGAGTGTTGAGGCTCTCAAGTATATCAGCAGGATCCAATTCCTTGAAGTCAGGGCGTTCTTGGATCATAAGGGAAAGAGTGTCAAAGGAACTATCAAGAGATCTCAATAGCTTCTTCACAACTTCATATTTGGTGATATCAGTGGCGCCAAGTGATTCACCTCATTTGTGATATCAGTGATACGATGAAACGTGAGTTGGACATTTTCTTTGCCAAGCCTTTTGAAGCAGTTGAACGGGTTGCAGAGCACATCTACACGCGAGTCTATCTATGATGAGACACCTTCATTGGCTTTGGATAGCCATTCCCAAATTTGTTTTATGAACTCAAGAGAACTCTCACGGTCGTACTATCCTTTGGTCAGGTGACCACAAATGATGTTCTTGGTGGTGGAGTCCAGTTGAGGAAATATCTTCAAATCAGTGGCAGTGACACCTTCGTCAATCTTTGAAACACCAACCATGACGTCATTGTCAATGGCAACGAGATGCATGCATATCTTGTTCTTCCAGTATTGGTAATCAGTGCCATCAAATACATGCACGTAGTGGAAACCTTGACTATCCCTGCAATAGATATAACTAAAACTCCATATATTTAAACTGGTAGAAGAAAGGACTACCTTGCTCTCATGTATACCAATTGCAAGTGCTAGTTATCGACTAGACGGGGGGGGGGGGGGGATAGGCATTTTTTATGAAAAGCTTGGAAACAGTAAATGTATTCAAAGTTAAGCGGAAGTAATATAGAATCAGGTAGAGATAACTATCAAGGATGTAAGCAAAGCATGCAATACTACAAAGACTATCAAACATATAAAGCATAGTCATCATACGCACTAACATACATCAGCTCTAAACTTAGGTAGTGCAAAGATAAACAATAGTTGGGAATGTCTTCAAAGAATGTCTTCAGGATGAGATCATCAGGCAATGGCTTCATGGTATAGTAAGTAAGAAAGTGAAAGATAGAATGAGTAGCTTGGCGAAGACACATATTTTGTTGGACCAGTTTTATCTCACCTTGATACCCTTGAGACCAAGTCTCTCAGACAACGCCCAATCACTCATGTAAGTCTCCATAGGAGACTTCTGAAACCCGTACAAACTTGGTCACTCGTCAATCCAAAATGACTCTTTGATTGATCCAGACCATGGTCACTCGACAATCCACGATGACTCTTTGATGCACTAGACCATGATAGCTGAACGTCTGGAAGATCACAGTCTTCAAGTGTAACAAGGCTTTAGTTCTCTCAAAACTGAATGACTTCGGTAATGCTCAAACACTCTGGCGCTAGGTATTTGGGTTTATCCTTGCAGGATAGTTCTCTCGCTCAAGGTCTTCGGGGTGGGTTGCTCCAAAACAAGAACATGCCCTAACTCTGAGAAGCCACAAAATTATGGTGGAGGGGTGGGCTATTTATAGCCAACAGGCAACCCTACATGATATGAACGAAATGACCCTGGCTCAATGGCCAACCGACACGTGTTCTAATGGTCAGATTTCAAATACGCACATCGCAACATTACTTGGGTTGCAAGCAATGCTCACTCAACCAACGCTGGAAGAGAATTCCTCTCATTGTATTTGCTCGAAGACATAGGTAGTTGTGGGTTGAGCATTATATCAGCATCTGACTTCAATCACATCAACCCCACTTAACATTACAATGGTTCCTATGACTTGAGAAATAAGAAACAAAACAACAAAAGACTTCATCTCCGCGTTTCATTATCTTCAAGCGATTATCTTCACACACCACCAATGGCTTTGGAGATCATCAATGTGTTCGGACATTTTTGGGGGTCGTCTTCGATGGTTAAGCCAACATAGAAACTTCAAAAGTGTAATTTAATATGACTTTTTGGTTTAGCTTTCATTTGTACTTATTGTTGGAAATACGCCCTAGAGGCAATAATAAAATAGTTATTATTATATTTCCTTGTTCAAGATAATAAGATATTATCCATGCTAGAATTGTATTGATTGGAAACTCAAATACATGTGTAGGTACATAGACAACACACTGTCCCTAGTAAGCCTCTAATGGACTAGCTTGTTAATCAAAGATGGTCAAGGTTTCCTAACCATAGACATGAGTTTTCATTTGAAAACAGGACCACATCATTAGGAGAATGATGTGATGGACAAGACCGAAACTATAAACATAGCATATGATCATGCCAGTTTACTGCTATTGTTTTCTGCATCTCAAGTATCTGACCATGAGATCATGCAACTCACAGACACCGGAGGAATGCCTTGTGTGTATCAAATGTCACAACATAACTGGATGACTATAAATGTCACAATGCAGCCCCTCACCCAAGCCCACTTTGGCCGAAGGGGAGGATGCCACCTCCTTGGGCGCCGCCAACCCAAACTTGGGTGGCAAGGCACCCAGGAGGAGTGGCCACCAACCCTAGCTGCCACACCCCTTGGCCTCCGGCCCCTAGAGGAAACCCTAGGGCGCCCTCCCCTCTCCCTTGCCCCTATAATATAGAGGTAGAGAGAGGGCAGCTGCACAAAATCGTGCCGCGGCGCTGCACATCCTCTCCCTCGTAGTTCTCTCCTCCAAACAACCCACGGCGTAGCCGTGCTAAGCTGTCACAACCAACACCTCACCATGCCGTCGTGTTTCTAGAGGACTCGGGCTACTACTTCACCATGGCTCGTTGGATTGAGGAGGTGAAGGCGTCACCAGGTTGTATGTGTGTTGAACACGGAGGTGTCGTTCGTTTGTTACTTGATCGGGAGATCGCGAGGCGGTTCGTGATTGGATCGCAAAACATACCACTACGTAGGGTACGTAGATTCAACCGCGTTCTTGAACGCTTCCACTTAGCGATGTACAAGGGTATGTAGATTCAATCCCTCCTCTCGTAGATGGTCATCACCATGGATAGATCGTGTTTGTGCATAGGAAATATTTTTGTTTCCAATGCATCAAGAGCTAGGTCAATGCGTAGATGACATCGCGAGTAGAACACAAAGGAGTTTGTGTGTGTTGATATTCATATTGCTTCCCTCCTTATTATTTTCTTGATTCAGCGGTATTATTGGATGAAGCGGCCGGACCAACTTTACTCGTCCACGTACGAGATACCGGTTCCATAGAGTGATATGCAACTTGTTGCATAAAGATGGTTGGCGGGTGTCTGTCTCTCCTACTTTAGTTGAATCGGATTTTACAAAAGGGGGTCCTTGTAGAAGGTTAAATAGCAACTTGCATATCAACGTTGTGGTTTTGCGTAGGTAAGAAACGTTCTTGCTACATACCCATAGCAGCCACATAAAACTTGCAACAACAAATTAGAGGACGTTTAACTTGTTTTTGCACGGTATGCATGTGATATGATATGGCCAATAACATGATGTGATATATTTGATGTATGAGATGATCATGTTGTAATAGTTAATATAGACTTGCATGTCGATGCTACGACAACTGGCAGGAGCCATAGGGTTGTCTTTATTTTTGAGTGCTTAGTGATGCTTTACTTTATCGCTAAATTAGTAGCAATAGTAGTACAAGCATAGATGGTGCGACAACCTCGATGGTAGCACAATGATGGAGATCATGGTGTAGCGCCGGTGACGATGGAGATCATGCCGGTGCTTTGGAGATGGAGATCGAAAGCACAAGATCATGGCCCTATCATGTCACTTATGATTTGCATGTGATGTTATGCACCTTGTTTTGCTTAGGATGGCAGTAGCATTATAAGGTGATCCCTCACTAAAATTTCAAGATAAAGTGGTGTTCTCCTTGAGTGTGCACCCTTGCGAGAGTTTGTCATTTCGATACACCACGTGATGATCGGGTGTGATAGACTCTACGTTCACATACAATGGGTGCAAAACCTTTTTTTACACACGGAACACTCGGTTAAACTTGATGAGCCTAGCATGTACAGAAATGGCCTCGAAACACAATAGATGGAAAAGTCGAACATGAGTCATATAGTTGATATGATCAACACGAAGATGTTCACCATTGAAACAAGCTCATCTCACGTGATGATCGGACCTGGGTTGGTGGATTTGAATCATGTGTCACTCAAATGACCAGAGAGATGTAGATTTGAGTGGGAGTTTAAGTGATATGATTAACTAAGCTCATTATCTTGAACAATAGTCTCAGTAATCTTTGCAAATTTATGTTGTAGCACCCCTAAATTATAATGCATTCCTAGAGAAAGGTAAGCTGAAAGATGATGGGAGCAACTTTTTTGATTGGGCCCGTAGTCTGAGGCTTGTCCTCATGATTTCCCAAAAGAGCTATGTCCTTGATGCACCACTAGGTGATGCACCCCTCTTCGCAGCGGCTGAAGATGCTATAAACATCTCACAGCCGCGTCTGGATGACTACTTAGTAGTTCAGTGTGTGATCTTGTATGGCTTAGAACCAGGATTTCAAAGATGTTTTGAACATCATGGAGCATATGAGATGTTCTAGGAATTGAAGTTTATCTTTGAGAAGAATGCTTGGATCAAGAGGTATGAGACCTCCGATAAGTTCTATGCTTGCAAGATGGAGGAGAACGGGTTTGTCGGTGAGCATGTACTCAGAATGTCTAGGTATGCCAACCGTTTGGCTGAGTTGGGAATTGTTCCCCCGCCAGAGGCAATCACTGAGAGAGTTCTCCAATCACTGACATCTAGCTACAAAAGCTTTGTGCTGAACTACAACATGCAAGGTAAGAATAAATCAGTTGCCGAGCTATTTACAATGCTGAAAGTCACTGAGTGAGAAATCCAGAAAGAACATCAAGTGTTGATGGTCAATAAGACCACCAGTTTCAATAAAAACAGCAAGGGAAAGAAAGGTAACTCCAAGAAGAGTGGCAAAGTTGTTTCCCTGTCACACCCTGTTTTTGCTATCACTTGTCTACATTGTGAAATGCTAAGCTTGTTAACACTTTTTCAAAAACTAATGTTGTGAATGCCATGATTGACGTTGTATGCTTGTATGCTTGATCATGTGAGGATAAAACCCTAAATTCTTTTGGTATAATGCTGATTTCCAAAAACCTTTGCTTATTTCTGATCAAGGTAAAACCTACCTTAAGTTGCACTACATGTCCTTGATAGCAAGCAGTGCTTGTACTCATATATGGTAATCTGATTTTAACCTATCTTTTTATTTCAAAACCACAAAAATAATTATTTTTGTGATTATTTTCCTAATTAAATAACATGTCCATTTGTGAAGCGAGAATTGGTATTCCAACATGGAAAAATACTTTTCTGCCTTAGAAAAATCTGATTAAATTTGGAGATGATCAGAAGGACATATGTTTTCCATACATAGGATTTTAAACCCCATTTTATATTATATTTATTGAATAAAACTTTGAAAGCTATTTCTGTCTGTTTTGGCATTTTGAAATATTTGCAAAGGAAATATTCTCAATAAATTCCTAGAAAATTCCAGTGATATCCCTAAGCCTTGTTTGGTGTCCACATAAAGTTTCACCTTGATCAATGGTGAATAAGGACCCCAAATAACCCAAAAACCCCGTCTGTCCAGAATCATGTTAGAGCAAATCTACATAGCAAAGTTTGTCCAATGATGCTAAAACTTTGCAGGAGTGCCTAATACCTGAAATGAGGGTTCCACACCAAAAATGGGATTGTGGGACTTAGTTTGCCCACACTCCCTTTGGAAGGGACATATCTGGTCATATTGGAGTATTTTCAAGTTTACAAAGCTAAACTTGTCCTTTGGAGCTCAAATTTGGTGAAACCCCTAGGTTTACCACCAAACCCAAACCTGTTAAATTGCAACACCAGTGGTGGGGTGCAACCCCCTTAAGCCACTGTCAAACACCTTCTGACAGTTAGGAAAAAGCCACCTTAACCACAGCTAAACCAAACCCCTTTTGTTCAAACTCATAGATTAAGTGGCCAGCACCTGTGTCTAACCCTGGTCAACTGGCCCCTTACTGGTTCAAAGTGGAAAGGCCAAAAACCCCAATTTAGATCTGAGTTCATGACTGACAGCACCAGAATTTCTTGCCTCCCTTGACCAGCTGAAGCTCCCACAAGAGCCAAACGGCTAGTTACACCCCCAGCCAGTGCGAGGACATGCTAGACAAGTCCAAAGTGCCTCAGAGCACGCCAGCATGCCGTGGCATGCCAAAACTACGCTCTGGGCGTGCTGCAGGGAGTCACCGAGGTGGGGGTGATGCCCTCGGCTAGTTCCAGCCTCCCCCCGAGATGTCCAACCTCTCCCCTGACAACCCTTCTGCATCGAGCAAGCCTCAGGGCCCCTCCTCTCCCGCGCTAGAGCTCGCTCGACGTGTGCCCGCGCGCACCAGAACCGACCAAGGTTGCGCGACCACGAATGCTCGACTCCCCTCTCTCTCCCTCTGCTGCAGATGGTTCGGGAAGTCCAAAACCACGTCCTGAGACCGTGGTTTCGATCCCAGCCTCTCTCGGCACCCCCATGCGCGCCACGGTGAGTCACGGGCGCTCCCGAATCTGCTCACCATCGCGGGCCTATAAATAGCCCTCCCCCTCGCTCCAGCACCCCTCAGATAGCTTCACCACGATCACTAGTACCTCCCTAGCCACCCCAGCAACCCAGCAGAGCCCCGGTGCTTGAGATCGACCGAGGCCCCTCCGCCTCGGAGTTCCGGTCGATCTCCGGCGACACGACGGCTCTTGCGCCCCTCAACCCACCAAACTAACCCTCTCGATCCCAAGAAGCTTTCCCCCAACTCGCCCGAGCATTTCCGTGCCTCTAGCCACCCCCTCGACCACCTCCGGAAACTCCTCCGCCACGGCCTCCTCGTCGCCGGCAAACCCCTGCCTCCTCGTCGTTGTTCCGACCACCAACAGGTAGGTGACAGTAAGGCGAATCCATTCCAATGCTCGTTGGGGCATGAGAGCGTCGACAACCTTGTCGGCATCCTCCTCCTCATCTCTGGCCAGAGGTAGGAGACGACCCCGACATGTGTGCCCCACATGTCGGTGGCCCAGCATCCTCCCCCTGTTGACCTCGGCCGCTGACCACAGGGCTCCGCGCGTCAGGTTCAAACCTTATGGCGCGCGCGCGTGGGGAGGCTATCGGCTGGCCTTGGGCCAGCCCAGCTCTGGGCCGAGCCAGGCCGGGAGTTTAGCCGGTTTTCCTTTATTTTTAAAACTCTGGTTTCTAAGATTTTTATAAAAACATTTAACGAGTGTAAAAATATAATTCTTCCTCTGATATTCTTCTAAAAATGTGTAGTATTTAATAATATGTTTGGATGAATTTTCCAACAACTATTCTATTTTACATTAATAAGAAGGACTAAATTGAAATAGTTTTGCTTGTGTTTGGATGATTTCAAAAATATTCCTTCAGGAAAAATTAAGGAAACCATTTTTAAAATGATACCTTAGATTTATCAGTAATAAAGAACATTTTTAAAATGACTCTGTGGTCTGTTTCTGTGTGAGCTATTTCTTATTATTGTTTTATCGACGATAGAAAATCCATGTGACGAGGGAATCGGAGCGGAAGACCTCGAAGACCCCGGATACTTAGTTGACCAAGGCAAGCAGCCCTTTGACCATGACTGAGCATATGTTACTTCGCATGTTAAAATAGCAAGTATTCCCGTTGCATATGATCATAAGTGCCGGTAATCATTTGATATGATTTTACCAAAGGCTTCCCCGGAGCATATGCATTGAGCTTGACCCTACCCTTGAGGGTCCTGCTAATACCATGTTGACAAGTAGAGATAGAAGTAGTATTATCATGAGCATGTTGTTGACATAAAGCAAGAGTTTACCAAAACCCCGTCGGGTGCCACTAATGCCCGAGGGTGATGATGAGTTAGGTGGTCACTTTCGGTGAAGTGATGCACCTAGTATTGGTGTGAGTATGGTGTCGGAAATAGGATTAGATTTATGATGTGAAGACCATCCCAACCTTACCAGTACGACCACGTTACCACTCATGGGACGGGGCTATGTTAATTACTCGGGTCGGTGCTAGCAAAGAGCCACATTACTAGTGGCGGGAGTGATGTGTGGTCACTCTCATGATGGGGTCGTGCCAGGTAGGACGCCTATGCCATTTTTATGAGTTCCAGTCACACCGTTGGTCCCCGCATGGTTGGTACTGTCCAGAGTTGGTGCTCGTAAGACATACAGCATGTGGGCTGGGTACCAATCGAGTGGACCTCTTTGTCTAGTATCGTCAGGGGAAAGGCACTGATCGGGTACTTACCTCGAGTATGTGATATACCGCGAGTCGTGGATGACATGGAAGTCTCCCGGATCTCGTGGGTCCAGCGTACTACCTTGATATGTCCATTTTGCATCATGTTTTCATGTTGTTATTTATTGCTTCTTTGGCTGTTATTTCACTTCACGATACTATTCTTATGCCTTTTCTCTCTTATTTTGCAAGGTTTACATGAAGAGGGAGAATACCGGCAATTGGAATTCTGGCCTGAAAGTGGAGCAAAGTTGAGATACCTATTCCGTGCAACTCCAGACGGCGTGAAAATCAAAGGAGATTTTTTTACCAATTTATAAAAAATACTGGGCCGAAGAAGTGCCGGAGGGGCACCAGGGGGTGCCCACAAGCCTGCACGGCGCGGCCACCCCCCCAGGCCGCGCCATCGGGGCTTCTAGGCATCCCACTGGCCCACTGCCCCCCCTCTTTTGCTATATGGAGGGTTTCGTCCAGAAAAAAATCAGAAGGGAGATTTTTCGTGGTTTCGCCGCCGCCACGAGGCAGAACTTGAGCAGAACCAATCTAGGGCTCCGGCAGGACGATCCTGCCGGGGAAACTTCCCTCCCGGAGGGGGAAATCGTCGCCATCGTCATCACCAACACTACTCTCATCGGAGGGTACTCATCTCCATCAACATCTTCATCAGCACCATCTCATCTCCAAACCCTAGTTCATCACTTGTAACCAATCTCCGTCTCGCGACTCTGATTGGTACTTGTAAGGTCGCTAGTAGTGTTGATTACTCTTTGTAGTTGATGCTAGTTGGATTATTTGGTGGAAGAGATTATGTTCAGATCCTTGATGCTACTCATTACCTCTCTGATCATAAATATGATTATGCTTTGTGAGTATTTACTTTTGTTCCTGAGGACATGGGAATTTGGTATTCGTTCGGTATTTTGATATGTTGTATGTTGTTTTTCCACTAGTGGTGTTATGTGAACGTCGACTACATAACAATTCACCATTATTTGGGACTAGAGGAAGGCATTGGGAAGTAGTAAGTAGATGATGGGTTGCTAGAGTGAAAGAAGCTTAAACCCTAGTTTATGCGTTGCTTCGTAAGGGGCTGATTTGGATCCACTAGTTTAATGCTATGGTTAGACATTGTCTTAATTCTTGTTTCGTAGTTGCGGATGATTGCAAGAGGGGTTAATCATAAGTTGGATGCTTGTCCAAGTAAGGGCAGTACCCAAGCGCCGGTCCACCCACATATCAAACTATCAAAGTAACGAACGCGAATCATATGAACATGATGAAACGAGCATGACAGAAGTTCTCGTGTGTCCTCGGGAGCGTTTTTCCTCCTATAAGACTTTGTCCAGGCTTGTCCCTTGCTACAAAAGGGATCGGGCCACTTTGCTGCACTATTGCTACTTTTTTTACTTGTTGCTTTCTACAGATCATCTCATCACACAATCACTTGTTACTGAGAATTTCAGTGCCTGCAGATTTTACCTTGCTGAAAACAACTTGTCAGATCCTTCCGCTCCTCGTTGGGTTCGACACTATTACTTATCGAAAGGACTACGATTGATCCCCTATACTTGTGGGTCATCATACCTCTGCAGACTGTAAACTATTCGAATAGTCGTGTCCATGGTCAAGGACAGTTGGGTAATCCTGCTTAAACTACATCCAGTTATTTCCGCATAAACCAAGTGTGAGTGTGTGTGGTGATGAAAAAGGTGTTGTCGTGATAGCAATGATATGACCAAGTTCGGTGGCTTGGCATATAGGGTGAACCCGGATGGTTTAGCCCTCGACAGATATATTGATATCTGTAACCTGTTCTTCAAGAGTAATTCTTTAACTTGATGAATATTCATGATCATTCCACCCAGATGAGTTACACTAAAGATGCATGATATTTTTATCACTTTCGTTGATTATATCATGGGCCGTTTGCGAGTAAATTCAAATTACTCATTGTCTTGCCACTGGTTATGTTATTGAACAGACATGGAAGGACCGGAGTTTGAAAATGAGTACGTCTTCGGAGACGCCCCTGCGAACTAGGATGCTTCCGAGTCAGAATGCCTGTCGGTGTAGGCTTGATGGCATGGGCACCCGCTTAGCCCTATGTTTTCCGCTCCTAGTGTATCTGACTTATTTGGCCTTAGGCCCTGCCTTGTGAACTTGACCCTTTGGTCATATGTTGTAATAATCGGTACTTGGATGTAAGACTCTTTTAATCGGTATCTGTGTTCGGTGAGCATTGATCACTGGGATCACTGAGCACGACGATCTCAACGAGTAAGTCGGGGTCCCCACATCACTGGTATCAGAGCCATCCTGACTATAGGAAGCCTTAGGTAGCATGGACGATAGGCGAAACGACTAGTGCACATAAGATTGACCCGAGAACCGCACTCACTAAATATTTCTAACCCTCTCCTATACACCTTGTAGATGACCGCCGTACCTGAGATGCTTCTGGAAACGGGCTTTCCTCTGCTTTTGAGTGATAGCCTTGAGAAGTGTCAAGTACGTCGCACGCCCATCTTCCTTTACCGCAAACACTGGGTCAACGACGACACCAAGGAGTATCACGTGGACGTGACAGTGAAGGCTAACGACTCCCCAACTAGCTGGTTCTTTGAAGGGCCACAGATGGAGGATCTGATGTTGGCCGTGGAGACTGCAGCACGAGAGGCAATCATGCGACTCCACGACATCCTTCCTGAGATGGCTGACGAGCCAGCGACTCGTCACCTACCTTTTGTTGAAGATAAGGTAGACGGGAGTTGGACACTCCACCCCTCATCTGAGGACGGGACGCCATTGAGGTTTCAGACCTAGTTCAGTCTCTCCTCAGACACCTTGACGCATCTTTTCATCAAGGAGTCGACTAGGATCCGCCAAGAGCTACACCAAGTCAAGGACCTTCTTCGTATGGAGAAGATGAAGAACCGCAAGGTGAAGAAAGAAGGAGCACCCATAATATCACCTGGCTTTGCTTTTCGAGGTGGAATACCCCCGCTTCAGTCCGTTCCTCTTCAAAGTCGTCGCTTAACCGCAGAAGAGTACACCGAACTCTTCGCTACCTCGCCAACCAAGAGACGTCGAGATGGTCTGCTTCCTTCCCCTACTGCCTCAAGGAAGGGAAGCACTAAAGAAGATGAAGATAGAGAGGAAGATGAAGATGAAGATCCCATAGAGCCGGCTTATGAGACCGCGCAGTCGATCGCTTAGCAGCGTAGGATGTACCGAGCGTAGGAGTTCTTGTATCATGATTTGATGACCCCAGATGTTGTGTAAACCTGTTGGGTGCAAGTCGCATTCTGCCTTAGGCAGCTTGTGAGCGACTACATCACTTGTTTTAAATTTAATGCAGTAGTTCTTTTCAAAACCATTGTCATAAAATCTTGCACACTAGCACGACACCAGACCCCCTCTTTACTAGAACGTCATCCCTTTCGAGTACAACCAGTTCGGCAAAATTGACCTGTCTACTCCCCTGACAGGATGGTGAATGCAACTCGCAACAGCACCTTCGGCAACCCCGGCTCTGCCTCTTCAGGACACCAGCAGGGAACCGAAGGGGAAGCTCAAGCTGGAGATCACCAGGCGCAGCAAGACGATGTTCCACCGCCACCGCCTCCTCCTGAAAGCTTGACCATGGCTCAGTTCCTTCAAGATCTTCGAGAGGAGCGTTAGGACAACAATGCCGCTATCCGGCAGCTGGCTCAAACCCTAGTGAACCACCCACCACAGAACGGGAATGGCAACGGTCGCTCAACTCTCTCTGAGTTTATGCGAACTACGCCACCCATATTCACGGAGACGATTGAACCCTTGGATGCCAATGGCTGGATCCGCAATATTGAAGACCTTATCGCGCTGGTCAAGTGCACTGATGACCACGAGAAAGTCCTCTATGCAACTCACTGTCTCGGAGGCACAGGCAGAGCCTGGTGGGATGGATTTCAGATCATGCGAGCCGGGCAAGTCATCACTTGGGCCGTGTTCAAGGATGGATTCCGCGCTGCTCACATTCCTCCGGGAATGATGACCATTAAGAAGCGAGAATTCCGAGCCTTAAGGCAAGGCAGTGGATCTGTCAAGGAGTATTTGCAGAAGTTCAACCTCCTGTCAAAGATACGCACCTGAAGACGTCAGCACTGAGGCTGCCAAAGTGGAACGCTTTATGGAAGGACTGCAGCAGTCACTCTAGTATCAGCTGGTTGTTTGTGAATGCCGGACCTTCAGTGACCTGGTTAGTAAGGCTCTTATGTTGGAAGACAAGCGTCGTGCAATGGACGACACCCGTACGCGCAAGCTAATGGGTAGTGGAGGACCGATTAGCTCGAAACCACGACCATGGCAGTCAGCCCCGGCAAGACCCAACTATCAGCAACAGCAATACAAGCATCCGAAATTTTGCCAGAATTACCAGCCTCAGCAGCAAGTCAACACCAAGCCAGCAAGCACTCCACCAAACAATGGTGGGGGCAAGACCGACCGTCTAGCGCAAGTTACCTGTTTCGGGTGTGGACAAACAGGGCACTATTCCAGGCAGTGCCCCAACAAGAAACCCGATGCTCCGTGCCCCAATGCGCCAAATCCAGGCCAAGGAGCACCAGGCAGGAACCAGGCTCCCCGCAATCAGCAGTATCACAGCAAGGGGCGGAATAATCACATTTCCGGAGAAGAGGTACAGGAAGACCCGGACTGCATTCTGGGTACGTTCCTCGTCAACTCTACCCCAGCAGCGGTATTGTTTGATTGTGGTGCTTCGCATTCTTATGTTACGCAAAAGTTTGTGGAAAAGTGTGGTCTAGAACCTACCTTGCTTCGTGGGCATACGGAAATTCAAACCCCGGGTGCAGTTTTGAGGACCAACCTAGGGTGTAGGAAGGTCTGGATACTTATCAATGGGACGAGCTTCTCAGCGGATCTCATTGTGCTTAAGTCGGAAGGCCTAGAAGTAATTCTTGGCATGGACAGGTTGGCCAAGTATCGAAGGATCTTGGACTGTGCCAACAGGGTCATTACCATGACAAGTGACCAAGGGGTCAAAGTCAAGTATGTCTTTGAGACAGTACCCACTCGAGTACCACGAGTTAACAGCCTGTCAGAGGAAGGACTCAACCGTGTGCCAATAGTCTGTGAATACCCGGACGTCTTTCCCGATGAGCAACCAGGGATGCCTCCTGACCGAGACATAGATTTCATCATCGAATTCATGCCCGGATCAAGGCCTATCTATAAGAAGCCTTACATGATGGAATCCGAAGAGCTAGCGGAGTTGAAGAAGCAACTGGATGAGGAACTTGGGAAAGGGTTTATTCGTCTGAGTGCGTCACCTTGGGGATAACCTGTTCTCTTCGTGTCCAAGAAGGATGGGACATTCAGACTTTGCATCAATTACGGTTCTCCCAATGAGGTCACGATCAAGAACAAGTACCCACTCCCCAAGATCGAAGACTTGTTCGACCAGCTAAATGGAGCTAAGGTATTCTCCAAGATCGACCTCTGATCTGGATATTACCAACTAAAGATTCGAGCCGAAGACATACCGAAGACAACATTTGTGACCCGGTACGGTCTGCACGAATGCACAGTCATGTCTTTTAGATTGACTAATGCCCCATCTTACTTCATGTACCTCATAAATAAGGTCTTCATGGAATACCTGGACAAGTTTGTCGTCGTATTCATTGATGACATATTAATGTTTTCCAAGTCTGAAGAAGAGCATGAGCAACACTTGAGGTTAGTATTGGAGAAGCTTCGAGAGCGCCAACTGTATGCCAGGTTTAGCAAATGCCAGTTTTGGCTGAACGAAGTTGGATTCCTGGGTCATACCATGACAGCAAGTGGATTGGAAGTTGAACCCTCTAAGATTACCATGGTAACCAACTGGGAATCGCCAATCGACGTGAAGGAAGTCAGGAGCTTCCTCATACTCGCGTGATATTACCGCAAGTTCGTAGAAGGATTCTCCCGCATCACGCGACCTATGACTCAGCTCTTGAAGAAAGGCAAGAAGTTCGAATGGATGCCGGAATGTGAAACAAGCTTCCAAGAGTTGAAGAAGAGGCTAACCACCGCCCCGGTATTGTCCACCCCAGATATCAGCAAGGAGTTCATGATATATTGCGATGCCTCAAGGATCGGGCTAGGTGGGGTTCTAATGCAGGATGGCAGAGTCGTGGCGTACTTGTCACGGCAACTGCGCCCGCATGAGGAGAACTATGCCACCCATGATCTCGAGTTGGCAGCAGTAGTGCATTCTCTGAAGACATGGCGACATTACCTTCTCGGGAAGCGATGTGAAATATACACTGACCACAAGCGTCTAAAGTATATCTTCACCCAAAGGGAATTGAATATGAGGAAACGGAGATGGTTAGAGTTAATCAAGGACTACGACCTCAGCATTCAATATCACCCCGGTAAGGCTAACATAGTGGCTGATGCCTTGAGCCGGAAGACCAGCACCTTAAACGTCATGCTTAAGGAAAGGCAGCCCGCCTTATATGAAGAATTGGAGAACTTCGGGTTGGAACTAGTGGAATCTAGATTCCTAGATAACCTCGAAGTCAAACCAACGCTGGAAGACGACATCAACGGAGTCCAGAAGGGTCACAAGAGCATTGAAGGTATTAAGAAGAAGATTCAAGAAGGCAAGGCACCATGATTCTTGGAGGATGACCAAGGAGTGGTGTGGTTTGGGAAACGTTTATGCGTACCCAATAAGGCTGAACTCAAGGATCTAATCCTACGGGAAGGACATGATACACCCTACTCCATTCACCCCGGTGGTACCAAGATGTATCAAGATCTCCAAGGAAGATTCTGGTGGCATGGCATGAAGAGGGAAATCACGATGTATGGGGCCAAGTGCGTTGTGTGCCAGCAAGTTAAGGCTGAGCATTAGCGACACGCAGGGCTGCTACAACCTCTCAGGGTGCCAGAATGGAAGTGGTACAAGGTAGGGATGGATTTCATTACCGGCTTACCAAGGTCTAGCAGGAGACATAACTCGATATGGGTTGTTGTCGACCATTTGACCAAAGTGTCCCATTTCATCCCTGTCAACATCACTTATGATGGGAACAAGTTGGCCAGTCTCTATATTGAGCGTATAGTAAGCCTTCATGGAGTTCCTAAGGAGATTGCATCTGATCGAGGCATGAAGTTCACCTCAAGTTTTTGGAGGAAACTACAAGAGGCCCTCGGTACCAAACTCTCTTTTAGCACCGCCTTCCACCTGCAAACGGGAGGACAAATGGAAAGGGTGAATCAGATACTCAAAGATATGCTCCGCGCATGCGTCCTAGCGCACAGAGCCAAATGGGAGGACTGTGTGCCGTTCGCTGAGTTTTCATACAACAACAGCTACCAGTCCAGTGTCCAGATGGCCCCGTTCGAAGTACTGTACAGATGGAAATGCCGCAACCTGCTCAACTGGTCTGAAACCAGAGACGGGCTGATTTTTGGACCAGAAGTTTTGCACAAGGAAGAAGAGAAGGTGCAACTAGTCCAAGAAAATCTGAAAGCAGCCAAGTCACGACAAAAGAGTTATGCGGACTCTCGCCGCAGGAATGTGGAGTTCAATCCCGGAGACCTAGTGTACCTCTGTGTCACACCTCTCAAGGGAACCAATCGTTTCCACGTTAAGGGGAAACTCGCTCGAAGGTTCATTGGGCCATTTAAGTTCATGGCAAGGCGTGGAGAGGTCGCTTATCAGTTGGAGTTAACTACGGAACTTTCGAGTGTGCACAGCGTCTTCCACGTGTCATAACTTCAGAAGTGTCTCCAAGCGCCAAGTCGTTCTGATTCTTACAAGGGCATTGATCACCAGGCCATTGACCTTCAGTCTGATCTCACCTACCGCGAGAGGCCAATCCGCATTCTGGACGAAGCAGAGCGATGCACCAGAAGACGCACTATCAAGTATTTCAAGGTTCAATGTAGCAACCACACCGAAGCCGAAGCTACATGGGAGCGTGAAGACTATCTCCGATCTGAGTTTCCAGACCTTTTTAGCACCTAGCTTAGGAATCTCGGGGATGAGATTCTTGTAAGGGGGATAGGTCTGTCGCACCCTGTTTTTGCTGTGACTTGTCTGCATTGTGAAATTCTGAGCTTGTTAAAACTTTTTCAAAAACTAATATTGTGAATGCCATGATTGACATTGTATGCTTGCATGCTTGATCATGTCAGGATAAAACCCTATATTCTTTTGGTATAACACTGATTTCCAAAAAGCTTTGCTTATTTCTGATCAAGGTAAAACCTACCTTAAGTTGCACTACATGTCCTTGATAGCAAGCAATGCTTCTACTCATATTTGGTAATCTGATTTTAACTTATCTTTTTATTTCAAAACAACAAAAATAATTATTTTTGTTATTATTTTCCTAATTAAATAACATGTCCATTTCTGAAGCTAGAATTGGTATTCCAACATGGAAAAATACTTTTGTACCTTAGAGAAATCTGATTAAATTTGGAGATGATCAGAAGGACATATATTTTCCATACATAAGATTTTAAACCCAATTTTATATTATATTTATTGAATAAAACTATGAAAGCTATTTCTGTGTATTTTGGCATTTTGAAATATTTACAAAGGAAATATTCTCAACAAATTCCTAGAAAATTCCATTGATATCCCTAAGCCCTGTTTGGTGTCCACATAAAGTGTCACCTTGATCAAAGGTGAATAAGGACCCCAAATAACCCAAAAACCCTATATGTCCAGAATCAAGTTAGAGCAACTCTACATAGCAAAGTTTGTCCAATGATGCTAAAACTTGGCAGGAGTGCCTAATACCTCAAATGAGGGTTCCACGCCAAAAATGGGATTTGTGGGACTTAGTTTGCCCACACTCCCTTTGGAAGGGATAGATCTGGTCATATTGGAGTATTTTCAAGTTTACAAAGCTAAACTTGTCGTTTGGAGCTCAAATTTGGTGAAACCCAATGGTTTACCACCAAACCCAAACCTGTTAAGTTGCAGCACCAGTGGTGGAGTGCAACCCCCTTAAGCCACTGTCGAACACCTTTGACAATTAGGAAAAAGCCACCTTAGCCACAGCTAAAGCAAACCCCTTTGCTTCAAACTCATAGATTAAGTGGCCAGCACCTGTGTCTAACCTAGTCAACTGTCCCCTCACTGGTTCAAAGTGGAAAGGCCAAAAACCCCAATTTAGATCTCAGTTCATGACTGACAGCACTAGTATTTCTTGCCTCCCTTGACCAGCCGAAGCTCCCACAAGAACCAAACGGCTAGCTACACCCCCAGCCAGTGCCACGAATGCTCGACTCCCATCTCTCCCTCTGCTGCAGATGGTTCGGGCAGTCCAAAACGATGTCCTGAGACCATCGTTTCGACCCCAGCCTCTCGCTGCAACCCCATGCGCACCACGGTGAGTCACCGGCGCTCCTGAATCTGCTCACCGTCGCGGGCCTATAAATAGCCCCCCCTCACTACAGCACCCCTCAGATAGCTTCACCACTATCACTAGTACCTCCCTAACCACCCGAGCAACCCAGAAGAGCCTCGGAGCTCCGGTCGATCTCCGACTACACGACGTCTTCTACGCCCTTCGACCCACCAAACTAACGCTCTCGATCCCAGGAAGTTGTCCCCCAACTCGCCCGAGCATTTCCGAGCCTCTAGCTACCCCCTCAACCACATCCCGAAACTCCTCCGCCACGGCCTCCTCATCGCCGGCAAACCCTGCCTCCGCATCGTTGTTCCGACCACCAGCAGGTAGGCGATAATAAGGTGAATCCATTCCAATGCTCGTTGGGGCATGAGAGCGTCGGCAACCTCGCCGGCATCCTCCTCCTCCTCTCTGGCCAGAGGTAGGAGACGACCCCGACAGGTGTTGCCCACCTGTCGGTGGCCCAGCCTCCTCCCCCGTGCTGGCCTCGGCAGCTGACCGCAGGGCCCCGCGCGTCAGGTTCAAACTTGATGGCGCGCGCGCCTCGGCAGGCTGTCGGCTAGCCATGGGCCAACCCAGCTATGGGCCGAGCCAAGCCGGGAGTTTAGCCGGTTTTCTTTTATTTTTAAAACCCTCGTTTCTAAGATTTTTATAAAAACATTTAACTAGTGTAAAAATATAATTCTTCCACTGATATTCTTCTAAAAATGTGTAGTATTTAATAATATGTTTGGATGAATTTTCCAACAACTATTCTATTTTACATTAATAAGAAGGACTAAATTGAAATAGTTTTGCTTCTGTTTGGTTGATTTCAAAAATATTCCTTCAATGAAAACTTAATGCAAACATTTTTAAAATGATACCTTAGATTTATCAGTAATAAAGAACATTTTTAAAATGACTTTGTGGTCTGTTTCTGTGTGAGCTATTTCTTATTATTCTTTTATCGATGATAGAAAATCCGTGTGACGAGGGAATCGGAGCGGAAGACCTCGAAGACCCCGGATACTTAGCTGACCAAGGCAAGCAACCCTTTGACCATGACTGAGCATATGTTACTTTGTATGTTAAAATAGCTAGTATTCCCGTTGCATATGATCATAAGTGCCGGTAATCATTTGATATGATTTTACCGAAGGCTCCCCCAGAGCATATGCATTGAGCTTGACCCTACCCTTGAGGGTCCTGCTAATACCATGTTGACAAGTAGAGATATAAGTAGTATTATCATCAGCATGTTGTTGACATAAAACAAGAGTTTACTAAAACCCCGTCGGGTGCCACTAATGCCCGAGGGTGATGATGAGTTAGGTGGTCACTTTCGGTGAAGTAATACACCCAGTATTGGTGTGACTATGGTTTCGGAAATGGGATTACATTTATGATGTGAAGACCATCCCAACCATACCAGTACGACCATGTTACCCCTCGTGGGATGGGGCTATGTTAATTACTCTGGTTGGTGCTAGCAAAGAGCCACATTACTAGTGGCGGGAGTGATGTGTGGTCACTCTCGTGATGGGGTCGTGCCAGGTAGGACGACTATGCCATTTTTATGAGTTCCAGTCACACCGTTGGTCCCCGCATGGTTGGTACTGTCCAGAGTTGGTGCTCGTAAGACGTACAGCATGTGGGCTAGGTACCAATCGAGTGGACCTCTTTGTCTAGTATCGTCAGGGGAAAGGCACTGATCGGGTACTTACCTCGGGTAGGTCATATATCGTGAGTCGTGGATGACATGGAAGTTTCCCGGATCTCGTGGGTCCGGCGTACTACCTCTGCAGAGTGTAAACTATTCGAATAGCCGTGTCCACGGTCAAGGACAGTTGGGTAATCCTGCTTAAACTACGTCCATTTATTTCCGCAGAAACCAAGTGTGAGTGTGTGTGGTGTTGAAAAAGGTGTTGTCGTGATAGCAATGATATGACCAAGTTCGGTGACTTGGCATATAGGGTGAACACAAATGGTTCAGCCATTGACAGATATATTGATATAGTTAACCTGTTCTTCAAGAGTAATTCTTTAACTTGATGCATATTCATGATCATTCCACCCAGATGAGTTACACTAATGATGCATGATATTGTTATCCTTCACTTTCGTTGATTATATCATGGGCCGTTTGCGAGTACACACTACAGGAATTAGCTTCTTTGTCGTCTGCCATAACAGACGGCAAAGAGTAAACCACCAACGGCAAAGAGTAATACACAGACGGCAAAGAATCCGACTGTCGGCAAAATTTCTGCTTCAGCCTACAACGACATTGTAGCTTCTTTGTCGTCTGCCTCACCGAAGCGGACGGCAAAGAGCTTTGCCGTCATCTTTTCATAAGAGCAGTCGGCAAATATGTCGAGATGGCAGCCGGCAGGTGTTGGCTCCATTAGGGGCTAATGGAGGCTTTGTCGTCTGCCTCCCCCTCTTCTTTGTCGTCTGCCTCCACCTCCTCCCCCACTCTTTGCCATCTGCCTCCACCTCCACTCTTCGCCGTCGTACTCCACCTCTTCCTCCTCCCCCCCTCCACTCTTTGCCGTCTGCCTACCCCTCCTCCCCCTCCTCTGTGCCCTCTTCTTTGTCGTCTGCCCCCCTAGGAAGCAGACGACAAAGAGACTATATGGCCAGCTGCTGCTGGCCAAGTTGCACAGCTGGGCGCCATGTGGCACCTCTGCCGTCGGTCAGCTGATGGCAAATCCCTTTGCCATCTGCTCGCAGATGGCAAAGTGCCCATATTGTCACAGTTTTGTTTTTTTTGTTTATTTCACAGCACATATACATATAAATAGCACATATATAGGTCACAACACATATACATATACATAGCACATATATAGGTCACAACACATATTCATAGCACAAAGTTTCATCGATATATATACATATACATATAGTTCCACATATACTGTTCATCCATATATACATATACATATAATTCCACATTGTTCATCAACTCAAATGAAAACTAGAACTAAAGCACTCCATCAGTGCTAGCTTCCATGCATGTAGTACATCCAATCTGCAAAATGGGAATAAGGAAGTCAGAAAAAGAACAACAACAACATATATATGCCAAATAAGCAAAATTGAAGAAGAAAGAGAAGAAGCAAGAAGAGAACAAGGAGAATAAAAACAAGGAGGAGGAGGAGGGGGAGGGGAAGGAGAAGGAGAAGGAGGAGAAGAAGAAGAAAAAAGAAGAAGAGAAGAAGAAGGAGAAGAAGGAGGAGAAGAAGGAGGAGAGAAGAAGAAGGAGAAGAAGGAGGGCTCCTTCTCCTTCTTCTCCTCCTTCTCTTCTCCTCCTCCTCCTTCTTCTTCTTCTCCTTCTCCTTCTCTTCTTCTTCCTTCTTTTCATTTCTCCTCTTCTCCTCTTCTTGGAGCTAAGTATGTCATTATGTCATTATGTGATTATGTCATTATAGAGGAAAACTATGTCTTTTTGGAGCTAAATGGGATAATTATGTCATTATAGAGGAAAACAAGCTAAGTATATAATATTAATGAGCTAACCAAGGTTCTTATGCCATTTTGATCTTATAATGTCTTTTTGGAGCTAAATGGGATAATTATGTAATTGTTGGGGAAATTAAGGCAAGGAGAATATGAAAGAGGAGAGGAAAGAGGAGGAGGAGAAGAAGAAGAATAAATTAAGAAGAAGGAGGAGAAGGAGGAGGAGGAGGAGAAGGACTAGAAGGTCCTTAGCCTTCTCCTCCTTCTCTTCCTCCTCCTCCTCCTCCTCCTTCTTCTTCTCTTCTTCTTCTCCTCCTCCTTCTTCTCCTTCTCCTTCTCTTCTCTTTCTCTTCTTCTTTGTGTTCTTCCTTTTCATTTCTCCTCTTCTCCTCTTCTTGGAGCTCAATTAGCTAACTATGTCTTTTTGGAGCTAAATGGGCTAATTATACCATTATAGAGGAAAACAAGCAAAGTATATAATATTAATGAGCTAACCAAGGTTCTTATACCATTTTGAGCTTATAATGTCTTTTTGGAGCTAAATGGGCTAATTATGTCATTGTTGGGGAAATTAAGGCAAGGAGAATATTAAAGATGAGAAGAAAGAGGAGGAGGAGAAGAAGAAGAAGAAATCAAGAAGAAGGAGGAGAAGGAGGAGGAGGAGGAGAAGGACTAGAAGGTCAAGGGCCTTCTCCTCCGTCTCCTCCTCCCCCTCCTCCTTCTCATTCTTCTCTTCTTCTTCTCCACCTCCTTCTTCTCCTTCTCCTTCTCCTTCTCTGCTCTTCTTATTTTTGTTTTTCTTTTCATTTCTCCTCTTCTCCTCTTCTTGGAGCTAAATTAGCTAACTATGTCTTTTTGGAGCTATATGGGCTAATTATGTCATTACAGAGCTAACCAAGCTAAGTATATAATATTAGTGAGCTAACCAAGGTTCTTATGCCATTTTGAGCTTATAATGTCTGTTTCGAGCTAAATGGGTTAATTATGTCATTGTTTGGGAAATTAAGGCAAGGAGAATATGAAAGAGGAGAAGAAAGAGGAGGAGGAGAAGAAGAAGAAGAAATCAAGATGAAGGAGGAGAAGGAGGAGGAGGAGGAGAAGTACTAGAAGGTCCTTGGCCTTCTCCTCCTTCTCCTCTCCTCCTCCTTCTCCTTCTTCTCTTCTTCTTCTCCTTCTTCTTTCTTTTCATTTTTCCTATTTCTTCTCCTCTTCTCCTCTTCTTGGAGCTCAGTTAGCTAACTATGTCTTTTTGGAGCTAAATGGGCTAATTATGCCATTTTAGAGGAAAACAAGCTAAGTATATAATATTCATGAGCTAACCAATGTTCTTATGCCATTTTGAGGTTATTATGGTATTTTGGAGCAAAATGAGCTAAATGGGCTAATTATGTCATTGTTGGGGAAATAGAGGCAAGGGGAGTATGAAAGAGGAGAAGAGAAGCTTACCGTAATGGTCATCAAGGAGGAGAAACACCTGGAGAAGGGTCGTGCGATGCCGCTCGGGAGTTATTCTGCAGAATAGATATTTTTCAATGTCTCAGTTAGCATGATGATACTCAATTATTAATACTATTTTATAATGAAAATCACCGTGTCAATCGAAGAGAAGACGGGCATCGACGGCGGGACTTGACCGCTCTTCTCGCACAGACCCTGAAGTGTGGGTCGTATTAGTTAGTAATGAAACAGACATTACACACATGATTTGACAAATGTGAAAAAAAACTTACCACAAAAATCTCGTACAGGGCCCGTTGACCCGCCTCGTTCCGGGCCCTCTCCTCCTCAATCAATCGTGTCGTGGTCTGGTCCCTCTCATCAAGAGCAGCTTGAAGAGCAGCCTAGCTTGCCAATCTCTCTTTCTCAAGAGCAGCCTGGTTTGCCGCTCTCTCTTTCTGAAGAGCAGCATGAAACACCATTCCTCGTTACCAAAGTAATGACCTATGGTGACACACATAACGAAATGGGTGAAAGTTTTCTTAGTCCGTACAACTAACCTCGATGGCAAGATCGACTGGCCGTGGACGACGCGTTATCTCAGGACAGCTGATCGACTAGCGCGCCTTGATCTTCGAGAGAGTGAGTGGACAACGTATTATCCCATCTCCAATGGCTATCGAGCCATGGGTCCTCCCGCCACCAGATATCATCACCAGCTCTGGATCCAAAGGTTCCTGGCTAGGGTTAAAGTCATCCCCTTTCGTAGCCTTCCCCGTGTCCCTGTATGTCACGAACTTGTGGTGGGATGATATGTTGGTGAAGTTATTTGGATCATCCAGGTCAGACTCTGAGAATGCCTTCGCCTTCTTGTACGAGGCAGTATGGGCCATGCCATAAATGTCGTACAAGTGTGGCATCTCCGTCTTATTGTGATGCGCCTAAAACAGAGGAACAAAATATTAGCATGAAGAATGAATTGCATAATCATGAAGCAAATCACATACCCAGTTTCGTCCGAACTGAAGTAAGTTGGCGCTGCCTTGATGGTGTGGCACACCAACCATTTGGCTACGCCGATCCTTCGCATTCTCGTGGACGGCTCGCCAGCTGCCTGTGCACCACTCATCAACCAACGCCACCCAACAATCCATCTTATCCGCACACCATCTCGGGGGCACCTGTAAGTTATTAGAAAGAATTTTAAGCGCTACGCCTATCAATGAAATCAAGAAAACTACGTAGAAGGACTGAAGAATAGGTAATTACCTTCATGTATTGCTCCTTCTTCAGAAACTTTCCGCGGCAATCCTTCTTCTGCTTCTTAATAACACGCATGGCATAGTTGTCTCGAATAGCCCGCGGCCGAGCCTCGTGGCGTAAGTTCTGTAGTAAACGCCTACACTCGGCCTCGAGAACCTTGGCCGCCTCCACCTCATATCCATCCTCACACCTATAAAAGTTCTGCAATTAAACGTGAAAAGACCGATTAGTACAATAATTAGCTATATTGTTAATTTTAGATTATGTAAAAGGATAATTCACCCAAAAGCTCTTGATCACCATCTCGGCCCTCGTGTGGCACAAGACACCATCTATAATCTCCTCCGGCGGGGCCTGCGTAGCCTGGTAGTGCTCCAAGGAAAATCCTAGTGTAGGAACCTGACCCTCACCAGGCAACGTGACAAACCCCGAGAAATTTGTCCGGCAAAGCACACCAAGGACGGAGTTCGGCCTGCGGACTCCACGAGGGTGTGTCCATCCCCTGCAGTATGATAAGGTCAACGCAATAGATATTTGAACAAACTTAAAGGCAAAAGCTAAAAAAAGAGTAAATGATGATTTTTGGCTTCGTAGTGTGATGTCACAAAGTTTGCCACCTCCTCAGTAATGAATGCCTCAGCCATCGATGCTTCAATTATACGCATCTTTTTACATTTAGCTCGAAGGGTCTTCTGCATCCTCTCAGTTGCATAGCACCAACGATCTTGCACAGGCCCACCCAATCTTGCCTCGGTCGGTAGATGTAAAATCAAATGCTGCATTGGATTAAAGAAGCCCGGTGCAAAGATCTTCTCTAACTTGCACAATAACTCCAGTGCAAACTCCTCCATGTCTTCTACCACGCCAGGCGACAATTCTTTCGCACAAAGAACACGGAAGAAATAGCTCAGCTCCGCCAGTACTAGCCATTCATCCTCAAGAATAAAGCCACGTAACATCACCGGCATTACCCGCTCTAGCCATATGTGCCAATCATGACTCTTAAAACCAAAGATTTTTAATTTTTCAATACTCGCTCCCCTCTTTAGATTCGCTGCATACCCATCGGGGAACATCAAGTGCATTTTGACCCACAAGATAATTTCCCTCATAGATGGCCTTCCAAGATTGAACAACGCCTTTGGCTTCGACCACTTCTGCTTTCCTTTGCCTTCTCGCATGTTTTGTAACGGTCTATGACATAGTGTCTCTTGATCGACTCTAGAATTAGTATTATCCTTTGTCTTCCCATCTATGTCGAACAATGTACCAAAAATAGCCTCTCCGATATTCTTTTCAGTGTGCATCATGTCGATATTGTGTGGAAGAAGGAGGTCTTTGAAGTAAGGTAGATCCCAGAAGCATGGCTTGTGAGTCCAGGCGTGTTTTGAATTATACCCCTTGAAATTCCCTGGACGCTCTGGATCAGGCTCGAGGGCATTTAACTGATCCAGGATCTGTTGGCCTGTCAACGCAGGTGGTGCCAAGTTTTTGACAACTTTACCTTTGGTAAAGTTCTTCTTGTCTTTTCTGAACTGATGGTCAGGATCCAGGAACTCTCTATGCAAGTCAAAGCCAGAATACTTCCGACCCTCCTGCAACAACTGAAACTGAAGAGCTGCCTTGCATTGGGGGCACGGGAACCTTCCATGCACACACCATCCAGAGAATAGTGCATACGCCGGCAAGTCTTGCATAGAGTACATGTACCCCACATGCATTTTGAAGTTTTGTTTTCTAGCGGCATCGTATGTCTTGACCCCATTATCCCAAGCGTCTTCCAATTCATCCTTAAGCGGCTGCAGGCACACATTCATATTCGTCCCCGGATAATTGGGCCGTAGAATTATCAACGTCTGAAATATGTTCTTTCTTTGCATAATCTGTCCGTGGGGGAGATTGAGTTGAATGACAAATACAGTCCAACAACTATATTTGGTTGCCGTCATGCCGAAGGAATAAAAACCATCCGTGGCGATGCAGACTCGAGGATTACTTGGATCTGCCGCTTTATCCTGATGCAATCCATCGAAATGTTTCCATGCTTCCCCATCCGATGTGTGTACCACCATCTTATTCCCATCCGCATCTAGTTCGGTTCTTTTGCCCAATTTGTGCAATGTCATTTGTCTGGCTATCTCTTCTACCATGAAAAGACGTTGAAGTCTTGGTACGATTGGCATATACCGAAGAACACTAACTGCGATTTTGGTGTGCCTCTTCTCACCCATACCGTTGTCTACCACAAGATACCTGCAAGACTCGCAATTGGGACAGTAGACCAAGTGTGCATACTCCTTCCTAAATAAGGCACATCCTTTCTCACATGCTTCTATCTTCTCATAGGGCATCTTAAGTACACGAAGTATTTTGTCCGACTGGTACAGGTTTGCAGGCATGACATGGCCTTTGGGTAGGAAGCGTCCAAATAGTGTCATCATCACGTCGTAGCATTCTCTTCCCAAGTTGAACTGAGCCTTCAGAGCCATTACTTGTGCAATTGCATCCAGCTGACAGACCTTAGTGTGCTCATGGAGAGGACGTTTCGAAGAGTCCAACATTTCATAAAAGGCCTTTGCAGATTCCTCCATCTCATCTTCCGAATCCAGAGCATCATCAAAGTCTTGCACCATGTCTTCGATCCCGGTACCATGCTCGTCCGTGCGACGACGGACCACCTCAGCTCTTGTGCGTTGTATAGACTCACCATGAAATGTCCACACCATATAATTAGGCTTAAAACCCCTCCTCTACAGGTGTTTAATCATTACAGCCTCTATCATCTTTTTATAGTTGTCGCATCCACGACACGGGTAATAGTTTCTTTCCTGGCCATTTGCGAATGCGGCTTTCACAAATTCCTTTGTTTTTACAAACCATTCTTTCGTCATCTCTTTCTGACTAGGGTGACCGGTATACATCCACGCACGATCACTCATCTTGCCTAGCTACTAAAGACAGAAGAAATATATTTATATATAACTTAGCATTTATATTCATCGGTTAATCAGGTTCGCAATTTTTATTACGTCCAGGCAACCTACACGCTAATAGGTAAAGATAGGTCCTAATCCCACCCGAGTATGTGTAGATTGGGTTCGTTTTCCCATGCTCTGCTCCGGATCCAACGCAAAATTTCGGCAGCACCTCCCCGCTGTTCTCCTGATACACGTCTCCGCAATAAACAGAGAGGATGTGCACCCGGAGAACAACAGGGAGGCACTGACAAAATTCCGCATCGGATCCAGAGCACAACATACGGGAAAACGAAACCAATCTACACATACTCGGGCTATCCATGGATAATGTTGGACAATTCGAAAGGATGGCGGTTATAAATATGCAAAGACATGCATATTTATAGATGTCGCCCTTTCGAACGGGAGACGCATACTGATCACTCATACTGATAAATTAATTTAATTACCTAAATCTAGAAAGTTTCATCCAGAAACCGAGCCACGGTAAATGAAGAGGCGAGGAGGAGATGAAATTTGTACTAACCCACGAATGCAGGGGCAGAGCTCGTACAACGCAACGAGACGTCTTCGCACAGCAGACCTCACAGCAACGAGACAACTATCATATGTAAATCCACCCGATCAACACAAATATTCTAATTATGTCATTTTAGAGGAAAACAAGTTAAGAATATAATATTCATGAGCTAACCAAGGTTTTTATGCCATTTTGTAGCTAAATGGGCTAATTATCTCATTGTTGGGGAAATAAGGTAAGGAGAATAATAAAGAGGAGAAGAAAGAGGAGGATGAGGAGGAGAAGAAGAAATCAAGAAGAAGGAGAAGGAGGAGGAGGAGAAGAAGGAGGAGAAGAAGGAGAAGGAGGAGGAGGAGAAGAAGGAGGAGAAGAAGGAGAAGGAGGAGAAGGTATTCTTCTTCTCTTCTTCTCTTCTTCTTCTCTTCTTCTTTTCTTCTTCTTTTCTTCTTCTCCTTCTTATTTTTGTCTTATCCTCCTCCTCTCTTCATCTTCTTCTTCTTCTTCTCCTCCTCCTCCTCTTCTTCTTCTTCCTATTCTTTATATTAAGCTAACTAACTAACTAACCTAACTAACCAAGATAACTAAACCTATCGCTAACCCTATATAGCACTAAGCAACAAAAAAATAACAAAAACAGGGTCTACCACTAAGTAACTAAAAAATAATTTAGCTACCACTAATTAACAAAACAAAATCTACAACTAAACTACCTACTAAATCAACTAATTAACTAACTAAATCTACCAACTAACTAAACTACCACTAAAACTACTAATTAACTAACCTACCAACTAAACTATATATGTCACAACAACTACAATAACAACAACTACAACAACTACAATAACAAGGACAACTACTACTACAACAATAAAAAATCATGCCGGTAGTGGTAATCTAATTCCAAAAAACTAAATACCAAACAATAAAAAATCAACTTTCCCATGCGGGGGGGGGGGGGGGTGTGGGGGCTCACCGGGAGGGGCGGCTGTGGCGGGGCCGTGGGTGTTGGGGGTGGCGGGGCGGCGGCGCGACGGTGCTGGCTCAGGTGGGCGTCGGGGAGAGGTGGGGCAGCTGCGCCAGGGGGTTGTGGGGCACCGGGGCGGCGACGAGGGCGGTGGGGCGGCGGCGGGGCTGTGAGGCACCAGGGCGGCGCCGGGGGCGACAGGGGCGGTGGTGCGACGGTGGTGGCGGTGGTGGGCATCGGGGAGAGGAGTGGGAGAGAGAGAGGGGCGCGGTGTGGAGCCGTTACAGTGGGTGATAGAGAGAGGGGTGGGGTGGAGCCGTTACACACGGAGTTAGCGCTTTGCCGTGTGCCGGCGGAAGGCAAAGAGTCTAGAATCTTTGTCGTCTGCCTCCAAACTCTTTGCCGTCCGCTAGCAGACGGCAAAGAAGGGACTCCAGTTTGACCTAACATCCCCGCGGTCAGGTGGGACCCATCTACATGTTTGCCGTCTGCTGTGCGTCTCTTTGCCGTCTGCTAGCTGACGGCAAAGATGTGACTGATGGCAAAGACACTCTATGCCATCATCCAGTTCTTTGCCGTCTGCTTTGTGGTAGCTGACGGCAAAGACACTCTTTGCCATCAGCTAGCAGGCGGCAAAGATTTGGCAGATGGCAAAAAACTGATTTCGAGTAGTGACATTCAAAGTACTCATTGGCTTGCCACTGGTTATGTTACTGACCAGACATGGAAGGACCAGAGTTTGAAGATGAGTACCTCTTTGGAGACGCCCCTGCGAAATAGGACGCTTCCGAGTCAGAATGCCTGTTGGTGTAGGCTTGATGGCATGGGCACCCGCTTAGCCCTATGTTTTCCGCTACTAGTGTATCTGAGTGATTTGGCCTTAGGCCCTGTCTTGTGAACTTGACCCTTCGGTCATGTGTTGTAATAATCGGTACTTGGATGTAAGACTCTTTTAGTCGGTATCTGTGTTCGGTGAGTATTGATCTCTGGGATCACTGAGCACGGCGATCTCGACGAGTAAGTCGGGGTCCCCACATTCCCCTCCGACGAAGAAACCCAAGTATGGACCCCAGCCGGAGAGTGAGTGTTATCATTGCAAGGGGACTGGTCACTCGAAGCAGAACTGCCCCAAGTATCTCGCAGACAAAAAGGCGGCCAACGCCAAACAAGGTATATACGATATACATGTTATTGATGGTGCCTCACCAACTCCCATTATAGTGCCTTGGTATTTGATACCGGTTCGATTGCTCACATTTGCAACTCAAAACGGGAACGGTGGAAGAGACAAAGGTTGGTGAAGGATGAAGTGACGATGCGCGTGGGAAATGGTTCGAATGTTAATTTGATCGCTGTCGGCACCCTCTCACTTCAGTTACCATCAGCATTAGTGATGAACCTAAATAATTGTTATATAGTGTCTGCATTAAGCATGAACATTATATCTAGATCTTGTTTATTGTGAGACGGTTACTTGTTTCAATCAGAGAATAATGGTTGTTCTATTTATAAGAGTAATATATTTTATGGTCATGCACCCAACTTGAGGGGTTTATTCTTATTGAATCTCGATAGTAATGGCACGCATGTTCTTAACATTGATGCCAAAAGATGAAGAATTGATAATGATAGTACCACTTTCTTGTGGCACTGCCGCTAGGTCATATTGGTGTAAAGTGCATGAATAAACTCCATGCTCATCAACTTTTGGAGTCACTCGATTTTGAATCACGTGACACATGTGAACCATGCCTCATGGGCAAGATGACCAAAACTCCGTTCTCCGGAACAATGGAGTGAGCAACTGACTTGTTGGAAATAATACACACTGATGTGTGCGGTCCAATGAGCATTGAGGCACGCGATGGACATCGTTATTTCTCACCTTCACCGATGACTTAAGTAGGTATGGTTATATGTAATTAACGAAACACAAGTGTGAAACGTTTGAAAAGTTGAAGCAATTTCACAGTGAAGTGGAGAATCATCGTAACAATAAGATCAAATTACCACGATCTGATCGAGGAGGAGAATATCTGAGTCATCAGTTTGGCACTCACTTAAGACAATGTGGAATTGTTTCACAGTTGCCACCGCATGGAACACCACAGTGTAATGGTGTGTCCGAACGTTGTAATCATACTTTATTGGATATGGTGTGTTCTATGATATCTCTTGCCGATTTGTCGTTATCATTTTGGGGTTATGCATTGAAGAAAACTTCATTCACTTTAAATAGGGCACCATCAAAATCAGTTGAGACGACGCCATATGAACTGTGGTTTGGCAAGAAACCAAAGTTTTCATTTCTAAAAGTTTGGGGATGTGATGCTTATGTCAAAAAGCTTCAGCCTAAAAAGCTGGAACCAAAAGAGAAGAAATGCGTCTTCATAGGATACCCAAAAGAGACAGTTGGTTACACCTTCTATCTCACATCCGAAGGCAAAGTGTTTGTCGCTAAAAATGGAACATTTCTTGAGAAAGATTTTTCTCGAAAGAATTGAGTGGGGGGAAGATAGAAATTGATGAGGTTGTTCAACCTTCACTTCAACCGGAGAGTAGCGCATAACAGAAAGTTGTTTCTGTGGATCCTACATCAATTTAACAGGAAGCTAATGATGGTGATCATGAAGCTTCAGATCAAGTTGCTATCGAACCTCATAGGTCCACAAGGGCACACACCGCTCCTTGGTGGTATGGTAACCCAGTCTTAACAGTCATGTTGTTGGACACCGATGAACCTACGAGCTATAGAGAAGCGATGGTGGGCCCAGATTCCAACAAATGGTTAGAGGCTACGAAAGCCGAGATAGGATCCATGTATGAAAACAAAGTGTGGACTTTGGAAGAATTACCTGAAGGGGGAAAGGCCATTCAGAAAAAATGGATCTTTAAGAAGAAGACAGACGCCGACGGTAATATAACCGTCTATAAAGCTCGACTTGCACTAAAGGGTTTTTCACTAGTTCAAGGGTTTCCTATGATGAGACTTTCTCACCCATACCGATGCTAAGTCCACCAGAATCATGTTAGCAATAGCTGCATTTTTCGATTATGAAATTTGGCAAATGAATGTCAAAACAGCGTACATTAACGGTTTCCTTAAGGAAGATTTTTATATGATGCAAGCGAAACGTTTTGTCAATCCAGAGAATGCTAATAAAGTGTGCAAACTCCAGCGATCCTTTTATGGAATGGTGCAAGCATCTCGTAGTTGGAATCAATGTTTTGATGAGGTGATCAAGGCGTTTGGGTTTATACAAGTTTATGGAGAAGCTTGTATTTACAAGAAAGTGAATGGGAGCTCTATAGAGTTTCTAATATTATATGTGGATGACATACTGCTGATTGGAGGCAATATAATTTTTTTTAGAACCTTAAAGGATTACTTGAACAAGAGTTTTTCAATGAAGCGCCTAGGAGAAGCTGCTTACATATTAGGCATCAAGATCTATAGAGATAGATAGAGACGCTTAATAGGACTTTCACAAACCACATACCTTCACAATGTTATGAAGAAGTTCCAAATGGATCAGTCCAACAAAGGGTTCTTGCCTGTGTTGCAAGGTGTGAAGTTGAGTAAGACTCAATGCCAAGTAACTGCAAAAGATAAAGAAAAGATGAGTGTTGTGCCCTATGCTTCAGCCATAGGCTGTATCATGTATGCAATGCTCTGCACAAGACCTAATGTCAGCATTGCCATAAGTATGGCTGGAAGGTTTCAAAGTGATCCAAGAAAGGAACATTGGACAGCGGTCAAGAATATTCTGAAGTACCCGAAAAGGACTAAGGAAATGTTTCTCGTGTATGCAGGTGATCAAGAGCTTGTCGTAAAGGGTTACATCGATGCAAGCTTTGAACTGATGCATATGACTCTAAGTTGCAAACCGGATACGTATATATTCTCAATGGGGGTACAGTAAGCTAGTGCAATTCCAAGAAAAGCGTGGTAGTTGATTCTACATGCGAATCGGAGTATATAGCTACCTCGGAGGCGGCTAAAGAAGGGGTCTAGATGAAGGAGATCATGAAAGATCTTGGAATTGTGCCAAGTGCACTAGATCCAATGACTCTGTTCTGTGACAACACTAGCGCCATTGCTCTAGCCATGGAACCGAGGTTTCACAAGAGGGCCAGACACATAAAGCGACAATTCAATTCCATTTGTGATTACATCAAAGGCGAGGACATCAATATTTGCAAAGTGCACACGGATCTGAATGTTGCAGACCTGTTAATTAAGCCTCTTCCACGAGCGAAAGATGATCAACACCAGAACTGTATGGGTGTTGGATTCATTACAATGTAAATCACATAGTTATGTGAGCTAGATTATTGACTCTAGTGCAAGTGGGAAACTAGAAATATGCCCTAGAGGCAATAATAAAATAGTTATTATTATATTTCCTTGTTCAAGCTAATCGTTTATTATCCATGCTAGAATTGTATTGATTGGAAACTCAAATACATGTATGGATACTAGCTCATTGATCAAAGATGGTCAAGGTTTCCTGACTGTAGACATGAGTTGTTATTTGATAAAGGAATCACATCATTAGGAGAATGATGTGATGGACAAGACCCAAACTTTAAACGTAGCATATGATCGTGTCAATTTACTGCTACTGTTTTCTACATGTCAAGTATCTGTTCCTAGGACCATGAGATCATGCAACTCCCAGACACCCAAGGAATGCCTTGTGTGTAGCAAATGTCACAATGTAACTGGGTGACTATAAAGGTGCTCTGCAGGTATCTCCGAGGGTGTTTGTTGGGTTGGCGTGACTCGAGACTGAGATTTGTCACTCCGTATGTCGGAGAGGTATCTTTGGGCCCACTTAGTAATACAACAACACAATGATCTTGCAAGCAATGTGACTAAGGAGTTAGTCATGGGATCTTTTATTATGGAACAAGTAAATAGACTTGCCGGTAACGAGATTGAGCTAGTTATTGATATATCGATGATCGAATATCAGGAAAGTAACATAGCGATGGACAAAGGGAATAACATACGGGATTGACTGAATCCTTGACACTGAGGTTCGACCAATGAAGATCTTTGAACAATATGTAGGAGCCAATATGGGCATCCAGGTCCCGCTATTCATTATTGACCGGAGAATGTCTCGGTCATGTTTACATAGTTCTCGAACACACGAGGTCTACACACTAAAGGTTTGGTGACAATATAAGCATACTTGAGTCATTTTGTTGGTGACTGAAGCTTGTTAGGAGTCCCAGATGAGATCTTGGACGTGACGAGGAACTCTGGAATAGTTCGGAGGTGAAGATTGATATATAGGATGAAGGTCATCGGAGTCCGGAAGTGTTCCGAGGTGTACCGAGGGTATCACTCAGTGCCGAAAGGGGTTTCGGGAGGCCTCGACAATAGTTTGGGGGCCTCGTGGGCTAAGGAGAGGAGGCACCACAACCCCTCACCCCATCCCACTTCGGCGGAAGGGGAGGAGGCCACCTTCTATGGCGCCGCCAACCGAAACTTGGGTGGAGAGGCACCCAAGAGAGGGGCCACCAACCCTAGCCGCCACACCCCTTGGTCATGAGCCCCTAGGGGAAACCATAGGGCGCCCTCCCCTCTCCCTTCCCCTATATATAGAGAGGTAGAGAGAGGGCAGCTACATGACAATCTTGCCGCGGCGCTGCACCTCTTCTACCTCGTAGTTATCTCCTGCAAACACCCATGATGAAGCCCTACTGAGCTATCACCACCAACACCTCACAACATCGTCGTGCTGCCGGAGGACTCAAGCTGCTACTTCACCATCGTTCGCTAGATCGAGGAGGTGAATGCATCACCAAGCTATACGTGTGCTGAACGCGGAGGTGTCGTCCGTTCGATACTTGATCGAGATATCGCGGTAAATTTCATGATGGGATCGCGAAGACATTCCACTACATCAACCGCGTTCTTGAACGCTTCCGCTTAGCGCTCTACAAGGGTATGTAGATTCAATCTCTCCTCTCGTAGATGGTCATCACCGTGGATAGATCATGTTTTGCGTAGGAAAGTTTTTGTTTCCCATGCAACGTTTCCCAACATTTATAACTACTTATCCCAAGCCTCTTTTAGAAAATCGTTGTTGAGTTGTTGAAAGTCCAAGATTGGAGAACCCTCTCCAAAGTAAGGAGGGGAAGGCATGTCCAATGTGGAACTAGCCATAACGACAAGCAAAGAAGTAGACTGGCAAGTAAAGCGATCAAAGAAGTAAACTAGCAACTAGAAAATATAAATATTTTTGTACTTTTAATTTTTTATGAAGCAACCAAAATATAACAACAAATAAACAGAAGAACAAGTGAATGGTAATTTGTGTGAAGTTACTTGATAGTAGGTTGATGATACTCCTCGGCAACATCGCACGAAATACTTCTTGATGCTTGTGGTCTGCGTTCGGTTTTCCGTGAAGAAGAACGGGTGATGCATCACAATATAGGTTAGTATTTACCTCACTAGAGAGTCAAGGTTTATCGGGCAATAAGAGTAACAACCAACCCCCTTCTTCAGCGGATACAAACAAAGAAATAATCACTTGCACCCAACGAAGGCAAGAGGGTTGTCAATCCCCCTTGGACTCATTATTTGCAAGCTTATAAGTACTATGGTTGGTAGTAGATAATTATAAAATGAAAAATAAAATAAAAAGTATATAATAACAGCAAGGTATTGTAGGTTTTTAAATATACAAGTGAATAGTCCTCTGGGTCATAGTTTTCTCTAGTGGAATCTCTTATGAAAGTAAGCATGCGGTGGGTAAATAAATTACTCTTGGGAAATTGATAGAAAAGCGGATAGTTATGCAGTATTTATTCACGACAATGATCATGTGCATATAGGCGTCACGTCCATAAGAAAATAGGCCGACTACTCCCTGAAGGAATGGCGATAGCAACCTTGGCCATTCCATCCTCTTCCCCAATCAAGATGTTCCCTTTGACTCCCCCAGCGAGAACCATATTGCCAAGTGCCTTATGGCCAAGGCAACCAAAAAGGTAACCACCAACATCAAAACTACCATTTCCACTGCTGCTTATACTATAGATAGTGAAGATAAAATATAGGAGGTAAAAGTTGAGGAAAATTCCTCTGATAAATTCATGACAGAAATCAAGGGTGAGACCAAGAAGCATTTTGTTGCTCTCTTGGAATAACTAGGTGAGGATAGTGATTCCATTGAGTCTCATGAAGAGACCATCTCTAATTTAGAGGGACATAGTCATGAATATGCCAATGAGATAGGGGATTTCCATTACTGTTATGGAAACGCGAAGTCTTCATTTGACTCTTGAGGAGTAACACAACGATGACTTTGCAAAATTATGAAAAGATCACGATCACGCTTTTGTTCTTACTCGTGTGCTCCAATCCATAAAGGTTGCACTTGGGGTTGACCATGATAGACTCAATAAGGAGTTTGTCACACTTGACAAGGCTCACAAGGATTTGAAAAGTGCTCATGCTTCTCTAAAAGAGTCTCATGTTCAACTCCAAGTAAAGCTTACTAAGGAAATAGCCACATTCCCTCCTTTTGTGTTAACTAGATGATACCATGTGCGTTGCTACGGAAATTTGTCATTCTATGTAAGAGCGGGAACATGGAGTAAGAAATAGTGAAACCATGAATAAATATATAAATATATGTTTGTTTGAACCATTGGTAGAATGATTTGAATAGGCAGAAATTAAGGTAATGTAGTCAATAAGTGCATTGGTAATGTGTTGATAGTATATACATTGCAAAAGATTATGTTAGGGCATGGGTTTATCATATTGAGCTTAAATTCTGACAAATGTTCGTATGATTTAGGAATTTTTAGTCATTTCTTGATTAACATCTACAAAGAAAATCCAAAAAAGAAAAATAAAAAGGTATTGGCCGCCACTTTAGGGACTCTTATGATTACGACACGAAAAACTATGGACTCTACTTATCTGATTATATTTAATATGAAAGTAACATGCCAAGATAAATAAAACCATGAAGATTCAAGACCAGCTATCCACATATTCCCAAAACCAAACCATATTCACCTCTTCGTGAAAAAAATATCTTGTTACATTTTTAGCATTGGACATAGGACATATCTTGTAGGTTAGCAACGTGACATAGTACTTGACCCGCAAAGCATTTACAGACTATTTTTAACCTTAGAATATAAAAGCCCCCCCCCATCCGATCAGAACTACCAAAAATGCATTTATGTTGTAGAATACAGGAGTTGCATATACCAACTGCATCAGAATCTTCCTAGCATGTGAGGGAGTCTGGGATTAAGGGGTCCTCAAGTAGTCGGCTCGCTTCATAGAGGTCGACCTAATGGGTCGTATTAATTGGAGGACAATCTATGTGGTCATATCGTATTCAAGGAGGTAAGCACCGAAGATCGACGTGACATCCAAGTAAGGTAGACTAGGTCGGTCCATCCGCCCCCGGCTGGAGGTCGGTTGTGTGTAACCCTAGATCCCCTTGTGATTATATAAACCAGGGGTCCTCATCCATCTAGGCAGGTTGACTTATCTAGGGTTTAGCTGATACGATCTCGAGGTTGATCAACTCTGTAATCATCATCCACATCAATATAATCAAGCATGACGTAGGGTTTTACCTCCTCAAGAGGGCCCAAACCTGGGTAAATATTTTCTCCCATTTTCTCCTGCAGTCCATCGATCCAAGTCTATAGTTCGGGATCCCCTACCCGAGATCTGCCTACTTTGACACCAACGTTGGTTCTTTCATTGAAAGTTCCGCTGATTGGATCACCAGAAGGACTGATGGCATGCCTAGTCATTAGCGAGGAGATCCTCAACAAGGATGTATTCGTCCCCAGACAGATCTTCCATTTGGAAGCATCGTTCTGCAAGCCCATCCTCCCGGCCACCTTTGTCCGGTCGGGAAGTCAGGTTCGGGAGCCTAGATTTCACCACTGACCCCCGGGGAGACCTTGTGTTAACAAGACTTTTAGCTTGTTTCGACGAACCCACGGTTCCCAATGCTTCGGCTTCGGAAACTGTGGATCTTGCCACTAGGACGACCATCACCCCTAATCCAGCCTTAGAGCCTCACGTGTTCAACACACCAAACTCGTCTCAGCTGAATACACCCCGGAGGCGACCTTGAGCACCGCCAGGGGTTTAGTGACACGGTCTAACCCCGAACTCACGGACGGCACGAACTCCGCCGAAACCACAGTAGTACACAAACTACTTGACCAGATCCAAGCCATGGGCATTATGAACAATCAAGCTACGATCTACGATCAGATTGGACTCAGACCCAACGGCACGGAAATTTACGTCCCACCCATCAGGCATCTAAGCAACCATGTCGAGTGCTTGGTTAAGGACTCTCGCACCAACTACCGGAGTTAAGGACATTATATTTTCCGATCACTGATCATCTGGACTCACCCGATAAACCGGGGTATCTATCTTGCCCCGGCAATATTTTGGTGCACGTGGCTGATCCGGTACACGACCCAGCCGGGGACGCGGCTACCGAGTTCTTAAACCCACAACTCACGGGAACTCAAAATCTTTTCCCACCCACCACCCAACTCGAGCATAAAGCGAAAGAGTTTGGTTAATCATACCTACGTGAAGTCACACAACGGCTAGGGGAACCAATACAACACTTCTGGGCGAGATTCCTCCTCAACAACAGGATTGAGGGCCACAGCGAACATGAGCTTATCCATGCCTTCTGGCATCATTGTCGTGATGAGGGCATCCTGAATGTCCTCTCCCGTCGTTGGATTCAAACCCTCGCCAAGCGGTCAAGCCTGGTGCTCAAGTATTGTGCCGTGGAAAGCACTTGGAAAATACAACACATGTGCAATGATCCTAGATTTACTGAGCAAACCGGACAAATACGCACAAGAAGCGCACCCCCACTCACGGGGCCGGTTACCTCCGAGCATCCAATGAAGAGAACACGGACAAGGGTCACGTCGGTCATCGACGTACTACTGGACAAGCCATGCCCCATACACTCTGCCCCGCCTGAATCAAGCTCCACCCCTAGCCTTCCAGCATGTTGGGTCGTAAGGCGAGTCCCAAAAAGTGAGGAAAGCATCCTCAAGGCAACACCCACAGAGGGCTGGTCAAGACCGCCACCAGATAACAGCACAAAGATCTTAATGATCTACAAAACATTTGCCTCAAAGAATAAGAGAAGGAGAGTCTCTCGGGAGCTCCATTGAATCCACCATGTAGTGGCAGAAAACCCATGGTCGAACACACCCATTACTTACTACCAGGACGACGAGCCGGTGACTAGCACAGGCCGGACACCGGCCGCCCTAGTCCTGAACCCCATAGTCGATGGCCTCAGACTCAACAAGGTGACGGGGGCAACGGCCTCAATCTCATCTACGAGGACATACTTGAAAAAATGCGGTTCGATCGATTTCAAATCGACCTAAGCACAACCACCTTCCGAGGTATTGTCCCCGAGAGAGAGGCCCGCTGCACCGGACAAGTAAAGCTAGACGTAGTATTCGGTAAACCCATCAAAAGTCCCATCAAAAGTGCTCTTACCACCCATCATGTGCTCTTACCACCATCAAAAGTCGTCGGCCTTGTGGTCTCGGCTTTCTCCAATGCCTGTCGTAGCTTACATGGGTAGTCTTGTAGGAATAAAACGATCTTGGTCGAGGTGACCGATCTGGAGTGAGATCAATCGGCCAAATTACAATGTTTTTCTTTAACCAACCATCTAGGTTGGATTTTCTCATTTCGCTCTTGCTGTATGCGAAAAAAAGGAGGGGACTGGTTCGATGTGCTAAACTCTCATGTCTATCATTATAACACCGTCAGTAGCCGGTCGCACCCAACAGATCTCCTCATCGCCACTTTCTAGCACCACCTCATGTGCTCTTAGCACGCATCAAAAGTTGTCGACCTCGTGGTCATAGCTTTCTTCCTCGTCGGCTTTGTGGCCGCAACTTTCTTCCACGCCACTCTCAGATCTATCAATCACAATGTTTTTATTTAACAAACCATTATCAATGATCATAACAACACCGGGACAATCATCACTACTATTTAACTACATCTAACTTCCCTCTCAAGAAAAAATAAAATCAAATATACTTTTTACGCAAAAAACACTTTCAGATAATTTCCATGACAAACAAATAAATATATGTAACAATGTCCCACTTCTTCTAAAA
This sequence comes from Hordeum vulgare subsp. vulgare, assembly GCF_904849725.1. NCBI lineage: Eukaryota > Viridiplantae > Streptophyta > Magnoliopsida > Poales > Poaceae > Hordeum > Hordeum vulgare. Next base: position 146,441,049 of record NC_058521.1, on the reverse strand, counting down.
CATATTCCCTCCAGTTTTTTATGAATAAAAAAATAATAGATCCAAATTTACCTCCAGTTATCGAGTGTGAAAAAATAAATCTTTTCACGCGCATAAGCTCTAATTTCACGGTTACTTTTCCCTCCAATTATCTAAAAGACACTGAATAAATCACGCATCATCAACCGCCTGACCGCCCAGAATGCCTTTTCCATCGCCGCCCTTTGGCGCCAAGCCCGGCCATTGCATGCAACCCCCCTCCCCTCCACAACTGGCCCAGCCGTAACCTCAGCCCCCTCCCCACCTCAACTCAGGCTGCAGCAACCCCCCTCCCCCAGCAGTAAGCTCACCACCCTCCAAACAGAGTACGCCGCCCTGCAGCGCCTAGCCCGGCCGGCCGTCGGCTGCAACAACCCCCATCCCAACAGATCGATCTGGATCTTCCTTGACCTGCCTCAGAATCGTTTGGATCGTTGCGGCTACAACTTCGTGGATCTTCAGCTCCGACTCCTCTCCTGGCTGGTATTGATTTGAATGTCTCCCCCTTCTTTGATCCGAACGCCCCCTTGTGTAATCCGATCCTGTTACTGTATATTTGCAGCACGACAAGACAAGCATCAGGGTATGCGTACATATGTATTGTGTAGTTCTTATTCTCCCCATGAGGATGGTCTTTTTCTTGTATTCTCCTCAAGATTGTTAGAACATTTTTGCTCCTGCCAAAACATTGGATTGGGTACAGAAGTTTGTAATTTTTATGAACTATAGTTAACTGAATTTTTTGACAGTAGATAACTGAATTTTTTGACAGTAGCTAACTGAATCTTTTGACAGTAGCTAACTGAATTTTTTGACAGTAGATAACTGAATTTTTTGGCAGTAGATAACTGAATTTTTTGACATTAGCTAACTAAATTTTTTGACAGTAGCTAACTGATGTCGCTAAAGCCATGGTAGACTGATTTGTTGTGCTAGTTTAGCTTACTATAGGATGTCCATATATAGGTGGTCAGAAGGATTAATGATCTATTTGGGTTGAGATTCAATTAAATCAGACCTGACATGGTAAACATAGGCTTTGAGCAAGTCTTTGACAGTTTCTGAATGATAGTTAAACCAACAAGTTCAACCTTTCTGTTGAAAATAATAAGCAAGTTTAGACCCTTCTATGGAATAGCTTGGTGGTTGCAGTTTTAGTATGAAACATAGCTCCGTAGAAAACACGTCAAGTGTTGATATGGACATTAAAAGTCTTAGATTAATTATGGACCATAAGCATGTAGTGCTGTTTTTGTCTATTGAAACATATATTGACTGGTAAACTCACGTGTCAAGACTATTAGACTCTGTTATGTCATCACTTAATTTGTCTTTACTTCTAATAGTTTAATTGACATGTTAATATATATCTAGGATGGCGAGGGACATGTTGGCCATATACCTGCACTATGAAGATGCAAATCAGGAAACCAAAATTTTACAAAGATCCATGATGAGGCGTGATGTCTCGTATTATGACTTAATCTTGATGATCGAGGAAGTTGGCTTTCAGGATTATTATGTGAAAATAACCCGACTAGGCAGCCCCTACTTTGTTCACATGTATGATCAAGGTCATGTAATGAAGATGTTGTCTGACCCTGAGATTGTGAAAGATGTCCATCTGTATGTGTCTAAGGAGAAGGCTGGTGATGATGTTCTTCCACCTAGCAAGCAATTTGATATTGCTCCATCTGACCATCCGAATGAGAGTGATATTGCTCCATCTAACCATCAGCAAAGTATCCCTCTTGAAGCATATTTATTACATAGCTGTATTGACTGTTATAATTGTTGGAATAAAAGTTGAATGGTTGTTCTGCAGGACCGTTGCGTAGGTCAAAAAGGTTGAATGTGATTCAGGTTACTGACCAGTGTGATGATGACGATGGGGACTACAACAATTGTGAGAAATTTGTACCAGGTCATGAAGCAGAAGCATTGGACAATGAACAGGGTCAAGATCACAATCAAGGTAACTACCTATTACATATTTTACTTCTATTAATTAACTTGTATATGCTGAGTATCGATAGAATAAATGGCGGGCGTCATTTAATTACTACTTTTCTTCATTAATCTTGTAGTAGACAAGGAAGTACGCAAGCGCAAGAGAACAAGCTTGCCAATTGTCTGGAACATGCCAAAGGGGCAAAGAATAGTTGTAAAATGCAATGAAAATAGCCAGCCTATAGGAGATGAAGGTGCAATCTTGGGGAAGTTTCTCGGCACGATAGCTAGAAACGGAGGATTTTGCCCACTAAACATAAATGATTGGTGTGCTGTCAAGAAGAATAGTGGTGAGGAAACAATACTTCAGTGTGTACAGGTACTTCACAATTGACAAGGAAACAAATATGATATTTTTTATCCTTCTATTTATATCTAATTTGTCCACTTTAGTTGTAATGTGGTCTACATGTCTATTTACATTCATTCTTTATTTTGTACTTTCAGACAAAGTTTGTATATCCTAGGTCATGTGAAAAATGGATACTCAAATCGATTGGAAGAGACTGGAGGAAATATAAGTCTAGTTTGAAAGATGCTTTCTTGAAACCCGTCAATGGCAAAAATCCAAACATCAAGCGTAAGGCTTTGTATAAGCTCTGTCCAGAAGATGTGGACATCGATCAATGGCATGGGCTTGTTAAATTTTGGAAGTCAAAAAAAGGAAGGGTAATGAATGTGATACTGTAGTTTCTTGTCTTGAAATTTAAATGTGAGTTATTGGGCTAATCTTATAAGTTGCACTTATGATAGTATTGCATCGTAATAGGCCCTTGCTGAGAAGAATGTAATTAGTCGTTCCCTCGTGAAGAATTCACATAATGCTGGCACAAAGAGTTTTGCTTGTTGGAGTGAAGACATGGTGAGTAATCTTCATTCTTGAATTGTTTTTCTCTGTCACTTTTGTCGTATGGGTGTTCTTTCTGTTTTGTAGAGGCAAGCTGATCCTGAAAAGAAACGACCACACAGATCACAGGTTTATTTAGCAACTCACAAGAAGAAGGATGGTGATAATGCTGAAAATATAGATAGAAATGAGCGTCTGGTACAGAATTAATATAGAAATTATGTAATTGCTCTTGGGATCAACTTATAGTTCAATATAACAAGCAGTATATGAATGATTCTTGTCTTATAGGATCGATTGAAGAATCTAATAACTCAGCAACCAGAGTTGGCACAAAATTTGAATGGAAGAGTTGCATGGGAAGGTGATGCCCTGCAGGAAGTATTAGGGAAAGAAAAGATTGGACAAGTGCATGGCATGGGTTTGCTTCCAACTCCTAAGCAGGTATATGGTTGGACACCACGATATCTAAAGAACATAAATATGACTACAACTGATGGATCACCATATGAAGTTGAACATGATGTTTGGGAGGAAATAAAAAAGATGAAGGAACATATTAAAAGGCTAGACCAAATTATTGAACATATGAAAAACAAAGAAGGCCATGTGAATAATGAAGCAGAAGAGGTAAAGTACTTCTTTATCCCACATTTTGTATGCATTTCTATCAATAGTTTACTTAGATTTGTTAGTTTTGTAGGAAAACCTCCAATCAAATACTAATGGTATTTCTCGGTTACCAATACTACATGGTCAAAGAAAGGTAATGTTAATACGTGGCAATATCATTGCTTGTCAATTGAAACCTTTGTATTAATATTTCAATTTGTAGAGAATACAATGCAATAAACCTGTTGAGGCGCGTTTGTCTATGCAAGACGACATTTCTGAGGATAATAATTTATCTCGTTTGCACGAAAAGGTTATACCTACACTTACTCCCACTAATATCACAAAGATAGAATATAAGATAGTTACTGGCTTACCGTTGTTCTATCATGGAACTAGGCTGGCGACCATGATGTTACCAAATTGCAAATTCAACAAAATTCATCATTGCCGCGGGACCTTGTTATTGATTCCGTGCCAGAGGTTATTTCTGTGTGTGCTTTTGAGTTTGATGTTGCAAGTTTCTGTAGCTTGAAGATATCAATACCCTTCCATCTAATATATTGTCTCTTGGTAGGTGAGGAAAATGAGGGATCTTAATTGTGAATCTTTTTCAAGACAAAACCAGCATGGTACTAGAACTGAACATCCGCACGCTCAAGAAAAAGGCATACTTCTACCATCAAGGTAAAGATCTGCTAAGGGCCATAGTTTACTGCAGCCAAATTCCTTAAAATACAATAACTTAAATCCATCAAGGTAATGATTTCTCTTGGTTCTGTTTTAGAAAACTTTAGTATGAGATATACCACAGTAACTTAAAATACAATAAGTTTTTAAGCCAAAACACTTCAAAGTATTTAATACCAATATTTAAAGCTAAATCATGATGGGAAAATGTGAACTGGACATAACCATGCAATAATAGCAATCATCCAGGAGGGGTGTACTTTCAGATAACATGTGTAAGAGTGTACCCTCCTTCAAGAGCAATTAAAATATATTTAACCTCAAAGGGCAAAGAAGTAGCACAAACCTCAGAGTTTCAGGATCAGTTGGATTTCCAAAAAGGGAGGTCTTCCACTGAGGCACATCTACACTGTTGAGGGCCTTCACAACATCCATCTATGTTTTCAACATATGCAACTCGATTAGCCTACCAATGTCTATAAATGGGCATCAAATCAGTGCAGAGCTAGAAAAAACTACATGCACGTTGGTTTATAATGATAGTTGGGTCCCAGAGAAACAGTCTCGAACATGAACAAAAAACATTATAGAAGGGAAATAAGCCATGTTCGCCCAGTAATTTATCTGCCTTGACAATTTTCTCACCTGATAGGAAACTCTGGTAGAAAATTTCATTATCATCTCTCGAGTTAGTTTTTCTGAAGCACTCTTATTGCGAGCTGTCCGTGATACCAATTTTGTATGCTCAATTGTTCTATCTCGTACAGACACGGCTTCCTCAAAATGTGTCTGCACTCATAAGAAGCGAGTATAAGAAACACACCAAACCATTACTGATTAATTATTATCAAGCCACTGTTCAAAATTACAATGTAAATATGCAATAGTCGGGTCCAAAAGAACCCAAAACGCCGGTCTATTTTTTTAAGTATTTTTTTAATGATTAGACTTGCTTAAGTAACATCCATAGTAGTCAAATGTAACACTGCTAGCACTATAGATCAGGCAAATCAAACTGCATATATGTCATGGTAGTATTTCACTGAAAATTAGTTTATGCTATGCAAAGATGTCCATGAACAAATTCAACATCTATTTTTCAAGAGAGCATGAGATTTTTTTACAATGTTTTCTATTTCATGAGAGAGCATGAGGTTTACCAAGGTTTGAGCCAGCTGCCGGATAGCGGCATTGTTGGCTTGACGCTCCTCCCAAAGAGCTTGAAGGAACTGAGCCATAGTCAAGTTTTCAGGGGGAGGCGGCGGCGGAGGAACATCGTCTTGCTGCACATGGTGATCTCCATATTGAGCTTTGATACGTCTCCATCGTATCTACTTTTCCAAACTCTTTTGTCCTTGTTTTGGACTCTAATTTGCATGATTAGAATGGAACTAACCTGGACTGACGTTGTTTTCAGCAGTATTGCATGTGTGTTATTTTTGTGCAGAAATCAAAATTCTCCAAACGCCCTGAAAATTTACGGAGATCATTTATGGAAAATATGGAAAATACCTGCGTGAAGATCCACCTGAGGGGGTGGGACAGTGGGCCACAAGCCCTGGCTCCGCCACCCCCTGGTGGCGGTGGGCAGGCTTGTGGGGCCCACATGGCTCTGCCGCCCCCAATTCCAGCTCTATAAGTTCATTTTCGTCCCAAAAAAAATAAAAAGAGAAGTTTTCGTCGCGTTTGCGATACGGAGGTGCCGCCACAACCTGTTCTTCATCTGGAGGGCAGATCTGGAGTCCGTCTTGGGCTCCGGAGAGGGGAAATCGTCGCCATCCTCATCATCAACCTTCTTCCCTCTCCAATTCCACGAAGCTCTTCGTCATTTGTGAGTAATCTATTCGTAGGCTCGCTGGGCGGTGAAGAGTAGGATGAGATCTATCATGTAATTGAGTTAGTTTTGATGGGGATTGAACCCTAGTATCCACTATGTTCTGAGATTGATGTTGCTACTACTTTGCCATGCTTAATGCTTGTCACTAGGGCCCGAGTGCCATGATTTCAGATCTGAAATTATTATGTTGTCACCAATATATGTGTGTTTTAGATCCGATCTTGCAAGTTGTAGTTACCTACTATGTGTTATGTTCCCGCAACCCCGGAGTGACAATAACCGGAACCACTCCCGGTGATGACCATAGTTTGAGGAGTTCATGTGTTCACCAAGTGCTAATGCGTTGGTCCGGTTCTTTATTAAAAGGAGAACCTTAATATCCCGTAGTTTCCTTTTGGATCCCGCTGCCACGGAAGGGATGGACAATATATGTCATGCAAGTTCTTTTCCCTAAGCACGTATGACGACACACTGAATGCATGCCTACATCACATTGACGAACGGGAGCTAGCCACATATCTCTCCGTGTTATAACTGTTGCATGATGAATATCATCCAAACAAATCACCGACCCATTGCCTCCGAGTTTGTCCTACTGTTGCTACTGCTGTTACTTGTCTTGCTCTGTTGCTGTTACTACTGTTGCTACTGCTGTTACTTGTCTTGCTCTGCTGCTGTTACTACTGTTGCTATTGTTGTCGCTTGCTACTGTTGCTACTTGCTACTTCTGTCACTACTGTTGTTCCTTGCCACTACTATTACTCGTTACACTGCTGCTACCTGCTACAATCGTCATCGCTGGTCGTTGACGGGAACAGACAATTTTCGTCAACGAGGCAACTTGGTGCCATTGATACAATCGTTAGAAATAGTCTGCCGTGTCAACAGATCGTTTCTGACACCGTTGTTACCATACTACTTTGCTGTTACTACTTTGCTTGCAGATACTAATCTTTCAGGTGTGGTTGAATCTAACGCATTCAGTTGCTAAACTCGAGAGTATTCTCTCACCTCCTGTCTGGCGGATCAACAAATTTGGGTTGAATACTCTACCCTCGAAAACTGCTACGATCCCACGCGCTGGTGGGCCGTCAACAACATTCTTCTAGTTTCGATTGCCGGAGAGTGCTAGCAGCATTCCTCTGGTGCCATTGCAAGGGAAGGTCTCCTGTTACGGAGTCAACATTTTTCTGGCGCCGTTGCCGGGGAAGTGCAGTTGACATCAAGCTTTCCCTCCAGTTCCCTGGTGTAGTCCTGAAGAGGCAGAGCCAGGGTTGCCGAAAGTGATGTTCGAGTTGCATTCACCATCCTGTCAGCGGAGTAGACAAGTCAAATTTTGCCGAACTAGTTGCACTCGAAAGGGATGACGTTCTAGTAAAAGGGGGTCTGGTGTTGTGCTAGTGTGCAAGGTTTTTATGGCAAAGGTTTTAAAAATAACTACTGCATTAATTTAAAACAAGTGATGTATTCTCTCACAAGCTGCTTAAGGTAGAATGCGACTTGCATCCAACAGGTTCACACAACATCCGGGTCGGAAAATCCTGATACAAGAACTCCTACGTTCGGTACATCCTACGCTGCTAAGCGATCGACTACGCGGTCTCATAAGCCGGCTCTATGGGATCTTCGTCTTCATCTTCCTCTTTGTCTTCATCTTCATTTGTGCTTCCCTTCCTCGAGGGAGTAGGGGAAGGAAGCAGACCAAAACGACGTCTCTTGGTTGGTGAGCTAGCAAAGAGCTCGGTGTACTCTTTTGCGGTTAAACGACGACTCTGAAGAGGAATAGCCTCAAGCGGGGGTATTCCTCCTCGGAAAGCAAAGCCAGGTGATATCGTAGGTGCTCCTTCTTTCTTCACCTTGCGGTTCTTCATCTTCTCCATACGAAGTAGGTCCTTAACTTGGCGCAGCTCTTGGTGGATCCTAGTCGACTCCTTGATCAAGAGATGCGTCAAGGTATCTGAGGAGAGACTGAAGTAGGTCTGAAACCTTAATGGCATTCCGTCCTCGGATGAGGGGTTGAGTGTCCAACTCCCGTCTACCTTATCCTTAACAAAAGGTAGGTGACGAGTAGCGGGCTCGTCCGCCATCTCGGGAAGGATGTCGCGGAGTCGCACGAGTGCCTCTCGTGCTGTAGTGTCCACGGCCAACATCAGATCCTCCATTTGTGGCCCTTCAAAGAACGAGCTAGTTGGGGAGTCATTAGCCTTCACTATTACGTCCACGTGATACTCCTTGGTGTCGGCGTTGACCTAGTGTTCGTGGTAGAGAAAGACTGGCGTGCGACGCACTTGACACTTCTCGAGGATATCGCTCAAAAGCACAAGAAAGCCCGTTTCCAGAAGCGTCTCGGGTACGGCGGCCATCTATGTGCACTAATTGTTTCAGCTATCGCCCATGCTACCTAAGGCTTCCTATAGTCAGGTTGCCTCTAATAGCAGCTCTGTGGGTACCCCGACTTACTAGTCGAGAATCGCCGTGCTCAGTGATCCCAGAGATCAATGCTCACCGAACACAGATACGGAATAAAGAGTCTTACATCCAAGTACCGATTATTACAACATGTGACCGAAGGGTCAAGTTAACAAGACTGGGCCTAAGGCCAAATCACACGAGTACACTAATATCAGAAAACAAAGGGGCTAAGCGGTTGCCCATGCCATCAAGCCTACACCGACAGGCATTCTGACTCGGAAGCGTCCTAGTTCGCAGGGGTGTCTCTGAAGACATACTAATCTCCAAACACAAGTCCTTCCATGTCTGGTCAATAACATAACCAGTGGAAAGACAATGAGTACTTTGAATGTACTCGCAAATAACCCATGATATAATCAATGAAAGTGAAGGATAACAATATCATGCATTTCTAGTGTAACTCATCTGGGTCAAATGATCATGAATATGCATCAAGTTAAAGAATTTCTCTTGAAGAACAGGTTACAGATATCGACATATCTGTTGAGGGCTGAACCATCTGGGTTCACCCTATATGCCAAGTTACCAAACTTGGTCATATCATTGCTATCATAGCAACACTTTTCTTATCACCACACACACAGGCACTCACACACACTTGGTTTATGCGGAAATATTAGGACGTAGTTTAAGCAGGATTACCCAACTGTCGTTGAACGTGGACAAGGCTATTCGAATAGTTTACACTCTGCAGAGGTAGTACGCTGGACCCACGAGTTCCGGGAAACTTTCGTGTCATCCACGTCTTGCGGTATATCCCATACCCGAGGTAAGTACCCGACCAATGCCTTTCCCCTAACGATACTAGACAAAGAGGTCCACTCGATTGGTACTGAGCCCACATGTTGTACGTCTTACGAGCTCCAACTCTGGACTGTACCAACCATGCGGGGACCAACGGTGTGTGTTGGAACTCATAAAATGGCATAGTCGTCCTACCCGGCACGACCCCATCACGAGAGTGACCACACATCACTCCCGCCACTAGTAATGTGGCTATTTGCTAGTACCGACCAGAGTAATTAACATAGCCCCGTCCCATAAGGGGTAACATGGTTGTACTGGTAATGTTGGGACAGTCGACACATCATAAATCTAATCCCATTTCCGAAAACTTACACACACAAATACCGGGTGCATCACTTCACCAAAAGTGACCACCTAACTCATCATCACCCTCGGGCATTAGTGGCACCCGACGGGGTTTTCATAAACTCTTTCTTTATGACAACATCATGCTGATGATAATACTACTTCTATCTTTACTTGTGAACATGGTATTAGCATGTCCCTCAAAGGGTAGGGTCATGCTCAATGCATGTGCTCCGGAGAGCCTTTGGTAAAATCATATCAAATGATTACCGGTACTTATGATCATATGCAACGGGAATACTTGCTATTCAATATGCAAAGTAACATATGCTTAGTTGTGGTCAAAGGGCTGCTTGCCTTGGTTAGCTAAGTATCCAAGGTCTTCGAGGTCTTCAGCTCCGATTCCCTCGTCACACGGATTTTCTATCGTCGATAAAACAATAAATAAGGAATAGCTCACACAAAAACAGTCCACAAAGTCATTTTAAAAATGTTCCCTATTACTGATAAATCTAAGATATAAATTTAAAAATATTTGCCTTAATTTTCCTTGAAGGAATATTTTTGAAAACAACCAAGCAGAAGCAAAACTATTCCATTTTAGCCCTTTTTATTATTATAAAATAGAATAGTTGCTGGAAGAATTCATCTAAGCATATCATTAAATCCTACACATTTTAGAAAAATAACAGTGGAAGAATTATATTTTTACACTACTTGAATGTTTTTATAAAAATCTTAGAAATCCAGGTTTTAAAATAGAAAGAAAAACAGGCCAGCTCCTGGCCTGGCTCGGCCCAGAGCTGGGCTGGCCCATGGCTAGCTGACGGCCTGCCCAGGCACGCGCGCCGTCAGGTTTGAACCTGACGCACGGGGCCCTGCGGTTAGTGGCCGACGCCAGCGCGGGTGAGGAGGCTGTGCCACTGACAGGTGGGGCACACCTGTCGGGGTCATCTCCTACCTCCGGCCAGAGAGGAGGAGGAGGACGCCGACGAGGTTGCCGACGCGCTCATTCTCCATTGAACACGGGAATGAGTTTGCCTGACCGTCGCCTACCTGCTCGTGGTCGAAACAACGACGGGGATGCAGGGGTTCGTCGGCGAAGAGGAGGCCGTGGTGGAGGAGTTTCGGCATGTGGTCGTGGGGGTGGCTAGAGACATGGAAAAGCTCGGGCGAGTTGGGGGAAAGCTTCCTGGGATCAAGGGGGTCAGTTTGGTGGGTTGAGGGGCGCAGGAACCGTCGTGTAGCCGGGGATCGACCGGAGCTCCGAGGCGGAGGGGCCTCGGTCGATCTCGAGAACCGAGGCTCTGCTGGTTTGCTGGGGTGGCTAGGGAGGTACTAGTGATCGTGGTGAAGCTATCTGAGGGGTGCTGGAGCGAGGGGTAGGGCTATTTATAGGCCGGCGATGGTGAGCAGATTCGGGAGTGCCAGTGACTCACCGTGGCGCGCATGGGTGTGCAAAGAGAGGTTGGGGTTAAAACCACGGTCTCTGGACGTGGTATTGGACCGCCCGAACCATCTGCTGCAGAGAGAGAGGGGGGCGAGTCGTGCATTTGTGGCTAAGGAACCTTGGCAGGTTCTGGAGCGCGCGGGCACGCGTCGCGCGAGCTCTAGCGCGAGAGAGGAGGGGCCCTGAGGCTTGCCTGACACAGAGGGGTTGTCGGGGAAGAGGTTGGACATCTCGGGGGAGGCTGGAACTGGCCGAGGGCGTCGCCCCCACCTTGGTGACTCCCTGTAGCACGCCCAGAGCGCGGTTTTGGCATGCCACGTCATGCTAGTGCGCTCTGAGGCACTTTGGACATGTCTAGCATGTCCTGGCACTTACTGGGGTGTGGCTAGCCATTTGGTTTTAGTGGGAGCTTCGGCTGGTCAAGGGAGGCAAGAAATACTGGTGCTGCCACTCATGAACTGAGGTCTAAATTGGGGTTTTTGGCCTTTCCACTTTCAACCAGTGAGGTGCCAGTTGACTGGGGTTAGATACACGTGCTGGCCACTTAATCTAAGAGTTTGAAGCAAAGGAGTTTGGTTTAGCTGTGGCTAAGGTGGCTTTTTCCTATTTGTCAGAAGGTGTTCGGCAGTGGTTTTAGGGGGTTGCACCCCACCACTGGTGCTGAGACTTGACAGGTTTGGTTTTGGTGGTAAACCAGGGAGTTCCACCAAATTTGAGTTCAAAGGATAAGTTTATCTTTGTAAACTTGAAAACACTCCAATATGACCAGATCTGTTCCTTCCAAAGGGAGTGTGGGCAAACTAAGTCCCACAAATCCCATTTTGGGTGTAGAACCCTCATTTGAGGTATTAGGCATCCTGCAAAGTTTTAGCCTCATTGGACAAACTTTGCTATGTAGAGTTCCTCTAACTTGATTCTGGACAGACATGGTTTTTGGGTTATTTGGGGTCCTTATCCACCTTTGATCAAGGTGAAACTTTGTGTGGACTCCAAACAAGGCTTAGGGATACCACTGGAATTTTCTAGGAATTTATTGAGAATATTTCCTTTGGAAATATCTCAAAATGCTAAAACAGACAGAAATAGCTTTTATAGTTTTAATCAATAAATTTAATATAAAATGGGGTTTAAAGTCCTATGTATGGAAAATATATGTCCTTCTGATCATCCCTAAATTTAATCAGATTTTTCCAAGGCAGAAAAGTATTTTCCCATGTTGGAATACCAATTCTGGCCTCAGAAATGGACAGGTTATTTAATTAGGAAAATAATCACAAGAATAATTATTTTTGTGGTTTTGAAATATAACGATAGGTAAAAATCAGATTACCAAATATGAGTAGTAGCACTGCTTGCTATCAAGGACATGTAGTGCAACTCAAGGTGGTTTTACTTTGGTCATCAAAGGTTTTTGGAAATTAGTACAATACCAAAGGAATTTAGGGTTTTAAAACCTCACATGATCAAGCATACAAGCATACAATGTCAATCATGGCACTCACAACATTAGTTTCGAAAAAGTTTTAACAAGCTCAGAATTTTAGAACACAGACAAGTGATAGCAAAAACAGGGTGTGACACATGTTGATTTCTACCTCACTCTGAAATTCCTTGAACGTTTCAAAGGTTTTAGACTTGTGCTTCATTAAGTAGACATACCCATATCTACTTAACCCATCAGTGAGGGTGAGAACATAACGATAGCCACCGCGAGCCTCAATGCTCATTGGACCGCATACATCAGTATGTATTATCTCCAACAAGTTGGTTACTCGCTCCATTGTTCAAGAGAACGGAGTCTGGATCATCTTGCCCATGAGGCACGGTTCGCATCTGTCAAATGATTCAAAATCAAGAGACTCCAAAAGTCCATCTGTATGGAGTTTTATCATGCGCTTGACACCGATATGACCAAGGCAACAGTGCCACAAGTATGTGGGATTATCATTATCAACTTTACATCTTTTGCTACTCACACTATGAATATGTGTAACATCACGTTCGAGATTCATTAAGAATAAACCATTGACCAAAGGGGCATGACCATAAAACATTACACTCGTATAAATAGGACAACCATTATTATCAGATTTAAATGACTAGCCATCTTGCATCAAGCGAGATCTCGATACAATGTTCATGCTCAAAGCTGGTACTAAATAACAACTATTAAGGTTTAAAACTAATCCCGAAGGTAGATGTAGAGGTAGCGTGCCAAAGGCGATCACATCGACCTTGGAACCATTCTCGACGGGCATGGTCAACTCGTCCTTAGCTAGCCTCTGCTTATTCCGCGGTTCCTGTTTTGAGTTGCAAATGTGAGCAACAGCACCGGTATCAAATACCCAGGAGCTACTAGGAGCGCTGGTAAGGTACACATCAATAACATGTATATCATATATACCTTTGATGTTGCCAGCCTTCTTATGCGCTAAGTATTTTGGGCAATTCCGCTTCCAGTGACCGGTTCCCTTGCAATAATAGCACTCAGTCTCAGGCTTGGGTCCTTTCTTTGGATTCTTCCCGGCAACTGGTTTACCGGGCGCGGCAACTGCTTTGTCGTCTTTCTTGCAGTTCTTTTTACCCTTTCCTTTCTTAAAACTAGTGGTCTTATTCACCATCAACACTTGATGTTCTTTCTTGATTTATACTTCTACAGATTTCAGCATTGAATACAACTCGGGAATGGTCTTCTCCATCCCTTGCAAGTTGTAATTCATCACAAAGCCCTTTTAGCTAGGTGGAAGCGACTGGAGGATTCTGCTAGTGACCGCATCATCCGGAAGTTCAACTCCTAGCTGAGTCAAGCGGTTGTGCAACAGAGACATTCTGAGTATGTGCTCACTGACACAACTATTCTCCTCCATCTTACAGCTAATGAACTTGTCGAAGACCTCATATCTATCGACCCGGGCATTAGCTTCAAAACTAGTTTCTGCTCCTCGAACATCTCATATGCTCCATGTTGCTAAAAACGCCTTTGGATCCACGGTTCTAAATTGTAAAGCATGTCACACTGAACCAGAGAGTAGTCATCACTCCGTGACTGCCAAGCGTTCCTAACGTCCTGGGTTGCTGCAGGAATGGGAGGGTCACCTAGCGGCGCATCAAATACATAAGCCTTGAAAGCCATGAGGATGAGCTTTAAATTACGAGCCTAGTTCGCATAGTTGCTTCCATCGTCTTTCAGCTTGGTTTTCTCTAGGAATGCGTTGAAGTTGAATGGGACATTTGCGTTGGCAATTGGATCTACAATATTTGTAAAGACAATTTTAGACTAAGTTCATGATAATTAGGTTCATCTAATCAAATTATATCATGAATTCCCACTTAGATCGACATCCCTCTAGTCATCCAAGTGTTACGTGATCCACGTCGACTAGCCCGTGTCCGATCATCACGTGAGATGGACTAGTCATCAATGGTGAGCATCTCCATGCTGATCATATCATCCATATGACTCATGTCCCACTTTTCGGTATCACGTATTGGAGGCTATGTCTATACATGCTAGGCTCGTCGAGTCAACCTAAGTGTTTTGCGTGTGTAAATCTGGCTTACACCCATTATATGCGAATGTTAGAATCTATCACACCTGATAATCACGTGGTGCTTCGAGACAATGATCCTTCGCAATGGTGCACACTTAGGGTAATACTTATCTCGAAATTTTAATGAGGGATCATCTTATCTTTGCTATCGTCATTCTAAGAAATAAGATGAAAAACATGATAAACATCACATGCAATCATATAGTGACATGATATGGCCAATATCATATTGTTCCTTTGATCTCCATCTTTGGGGCACCATGATAATCATTGTCACCGACATGACACCATGATATCCATCATTGTGTATTTGCAAAGTCGTCTCGCCAACTATTACTTCTACTACTATAGCTAACGGTTAGCAATAAAGTAAAGTAATCACATGGCGTCGCATCTCATACAATAAATTAAGACAACTCCTATGGCTCCTGCCGGTTCTCATACTCATCGACATGCAAGTCGTGAATCCTATTACAAGAACATCATCAATATCATACATCACATATGTAACATCACATCCTTTTGGCCATATCACATCACATAGCAAATCCTGCAAAAACAAGTTAGACGTCCTCTAATTGTTGTTGCAAGTTTTACGTGGCTGATCTGGGTTTCTAGCAAAATGCTTCATACCTACGTGGCAGCCACAACGTTCATATGCCAATGCTATTTAGCCTTCATAAGGACCCTCTTCATCGAATCTGATACGACTAAAGTGGGAGAGACAGACACCCGCTAGCCATCTTATTCATCAAGTGCATGTCGGTCAATGGAACCAGTTTCACGTAAGAGTACATGTAAAGTCGATCCAGGCCGCTTCATCCCACGATGACGGTGAATCAAGATAAGACTAGTAACGGAAAGCAATTGACAAAATCATCGCCCACAACTTTTGTGTTCCACTCGTGCATAGAATCTACGCATAGAACCTGGCTCTGATGCAACTGTTGGGGAATGTAGTAATTTCAAAAAAATTCCTACCCTTTACAATGATCTATCTAGGAGAAACCAGCAACGAGCAATGGGGTAGAGCATCTTCATACCTTTGAAGATCGCTAAGCGGAAGCGTTGCTAGAACGCGGTTGATGGAGTCGTACTCGTAGCGATTCAGATCGCGGTGGATTCCGATCTAAGCGCCAAACAACGGCGCCTCTGTGTTCAACACAGGTGCAGCCCGGTGGCGTATCCTATGCCTTGATCCAGCAAGGAGAGAGGAGAGGTTTTGGGAGAGCTCCGGCAGCACGACGGCATGGTGACGGTGGGGCTGCGTGGTACTCCGGCAGGGCTTGGCCAAGCGCTACGGAGGACGAGGAGGAGGAAGGATAGGGCTGCGCCATGGAGACGTGAAACTTGTGTGTCCAACAACCACAAACCCTTGGGTTTATATAGGAGGAGAGGGAGGAGGGTGCGCACCCCTAGGGTTTCTCCTAGGTGGTGCCGCAACCCTAGATGTGGAGGGCCGGCGGCCAAGTGGAGGAGGAGGCGGCACTCTAGGGTGGCTTGCCACCCAAGGCAAGCCCACCATGCCTAGGGTTAGCCCACCCTTCCCTCTTGTGCGCCTTGGGATCGAGTGGGAGGCGCACCAGCCCATCTAGGGTCTGGTTCCCTTCCACTCTTGGCCAACGTAGCCCTTCGGGGCTGGTGGCCCTTCCCGATGGCACCCCGGAACCCTTCCGGTGGTCCCGGTACAATACCGACGATCTCTGAAACTCTTCCGGCGATAAAAACTCCACTGCCTATATATGAATCTTTACCTCCTGACCTTTCTGTAACTCCTCATGACGTCCGAGATCTCATCCGGCACTCCAGACAACCGTCGGTAACCAAGTATACTATTCCCATAATAACTCTAGCGTCATCGAACCCTAAGTGTGTAGATCCTACGGGTTCGGGAACCATGCAGACATGACCGAGACACCTCTCCGGTCAATAACCAACACCGTGGTCTGGATATCCATGTTGGTTCCCGCATGTTCCATGATGATCTCATCGGATGAACCATGATGTCGGGGATTCAATCAATCTCGTATGCAATTCCCTTTGTCTACGAGTATGATAATTGCCCGATATTCGATCATCGGTATTCCTATACCTTGTTCAATCTCGTTGCCTTCAAATCTCTTTACTCGTTCCGTAACACATCATCCCCTGGCTAACTCCGTAGTCACATTGAACTCATTATGTTGATGGATTACCGAGTGGGCCTAGAGATACCTCTCCGTCACACGGAGTGACAAATCCCAGTCTCGATTCGTACCAACCCGACACACACTTTCGAAGATACCTGTAATGCACGTGCATAATCACCCAGTTACGTTGTGACGTTTGATACACCCAAAGCGCTCCTACGGTATCCGGGAGTTGCACAATCTCATGGTCTAAGGAAATCATACTTGACATAAAAAAAGCTTTAGCAAACGAACAATACGATCTAGTGCTATGATTAGGATTGGGTCTTATCCATCGCATCATTCTCCTAAAGATGTGATCCCGTTATCAATGAAATCCAATGTCCATGATCAGGAAACCATGAGCATATTTTGATCAACGAGCTAGCCAACTAGAGGCTCACTAGGGACACATTGTGATCCATATATTCACACATGTATTATGGTGTCCGGTTATTACAATTATAGCATAAATAATACACAATTATCATGAACTAAGAAATATAATAATAACCACTTTATTATTGCCTTTAGGGCATATTTCAAACACTTTACTCCCTTAAGACAGGCAAGTTATGGTCGCAGGTGGTCTTCATCCTCGAGGATGTTGAAGTGGATCTTCGAAGGCTTCTTGTGAAAGGGTCTGGGTTGGGTCTCGCCCATGAGTCTAAGCTCGGAGACTCGGTGTTTAGAATAGGCTCTACCATCTCAGAAGGTTCGAGAGGGGTTCTGGATGAGCTGGCTACCCAAGAGTATAGGCCAGTCATCTAGTACCTAAGGTCTTGGAATCGGCACGCAGGTGAATCACCTTTAGTAGGGTTTCACCATGATCCAATTATGACTCTCGTCCTTGATTTGGACCAAGAAGAGGCTCTTTGATTTCTCTCGTTGTCTGAAGGCTTCCTCGGTTTGAATCATCGAGGCTTCTTGACATCGTTGATGTAGTCATCGGGGGATCGGTGGTTGACTTCTAATGCTTCTTCTTCATTGGCGTGGTTTCTCTAACCACTGCGGTTCTTTGCCTTGTGTTGGGAAGGATATACTTCTGCTGTCTTGAGGTCTCTTCGAGAAACCCATCCTCTTGAGATAACACCTTACTCCCGAGAGACATAGCGATCGGTGTTCCTGGGGCTCGTCCAAACATGACAAAAGTGTTCCTCCTCTTATTGGGTGGATATGTATGTCATCCATGAGGATAACAACATACTTCCCCAAGCATCACATAAGCATAGTGCTCATGAGACAGGTGAGGGGAACGAGAACTTGCTATGGGTGGTCACTGGCCGAGAGGTTTCGTGGTCCAACATGATCTGGTCCTTCATGCCCATGTTCGTGATAGACATGATGGGTGGTGGTCGGGCGGAGAACTGGCCATATTCCAACGACTTAGAGTCATTTCCCATGGTCATAATCCGATCACCTTATGGCTCGGTGAAGCTTTGGGGTTTCAAGGAACTTAGGATGTGAGTGAACATCTATCATCGTATCCTTAAGCACATTCCTTAGATGCCAATAGCCTAACCTCTATCTTCGCACAATATCACCCTATATCATCGAAAGTACCAACTCACACAAGTTAACTCTACAATATTGATGCTAGTCAACTCCGAGGTCTGAGAGAAGACCTTAACCTAATCTCATAGGTATACTATAACTAAGTTACACATGCATACCTATGTAAAAATCCTCGGAAGAGCATACAAGCTTCTAAGTTTGAATTAAGACACCACAAATCCAAGTGCTCAGCTAGATCATCCAATGGGCAGGGTACTGCATTCCTATATTAAGGAAACACGTAGCATACCAATCCAAGATATTGTTTCCATTCTACGAATCCGATCAAGTGGTCCATCAATCCGGTCGATCATCACTGGACCCATTACTCCTACAACTCCAATACCGATGGGGTTCTACATGATCACTTAGAGTCCTCATGTTCCACATATTATTGCCAGGACTACGTCACAGTATATCCACCAACTTCCAATATCATGGCCAACTAATCTCCAGGTCCATGCTTATACAGGTTTGTAAGTCATTTCTACAACTCCAATTACTACTACTTGTTATCCACCGAGAAACATGGTATCATGATCAATATCGTCGGTTTAAATCCGATTTACTCTGAGCCATATGGTCTCTGTCATCATCGATACTCATTTAAGATTACCTATTTAAATCCACATTCAAGTCCAATAAGAACTCTTACTTGCTACTCCAAGTCATTATGGTAAAAGCATCAAACTATGTCAACTACTTGGTGAAGTCAATTATATCACCAAGAATTATTGCTCGTGATCATAATTGTCCTACTGAATTCAAACCTATTCTAGGAACATGTAGGTTATGATACTTATCAACTTGTTCCACCAAGTTCACCTAGCTTTATAAGGGTCTTACGATCCACCAAGATAGTCTAGCTATATCCTCAAGACACCTATCATCATTAGAACAAACCATAGTCTAATATCCTTATATCAAAGAACAGTCCTTCTGATGGAATCAGGGTTATGGTACTAGCTTAAGACTTAAGTATACTCGTTCACCATGATCACTTGTCCCATAAAGAACCTGGTGCTAAGTGGGAGTTTATTGGGACTCAATGGTGCTCTGGCATATCCGTGTGTTAGACACGTGACGAGAAATTTGATATGGGAAGGTTGTGAGGGTTAGTTAGGTCTAGAGAGGGGTTTTCCAATCTTGAGGGAAAGCACCACTTCTACACGCCACGTCTGGTGGAGCACATCATAGTTAGCGTCTTCAGTGTTAGCTGCTCGTCGAAGTGGATCTTTGGTGCATCTTGTCTTGTTGATCCCCAGTTGTCGAGAAGGGTGAGAGAGAGAATAGTAGCACAGAGGGGCGTGCCAAAGGGTTGCTATAGTGCCAGTGCAATCAAACAAGTGAACAAGTCAACTCAACCTCAAGATGAAGCAAGTGGTATAATCGTGTGCCTGTTGCCTAGAGCAAAAGCGCGACATATATCAAACCGCAAACAAACAGGAAAACAAGCAACACACAACACGATTACATCTGAACCATTCCACGGGCTTGACTTTGTATAGGGGCATTACGACTCTTTCTACCCTAGGGGTCCTTGGACTCAACCGTCATGATTTCTTCGTGTCTTGAAGAGGGTCCGCTCAGCCTTCAGGGTTTTCTCATGGTGTCGCCGTGTCTCTTGTTGTTGTTTGTCGAAACGACTTGGGTTGAGCTAAAAACAATTCCTGACGACTTCTCCTCTGGTGAGCTACCGACGAAGATGGTTCCTCATGGCTGTCGTTGACAGGATCTTGTGTTGTCTCTGTAATCTTGTCATTGGCGTCATGTCTTCCAAGGCGTCGAGAGTTCCAAGTGGACAACTTTTATGCAACGACATTAGCAAGGTATGATAGAGTTTCGACCTGCCAGTCATGTTGATCACAATCTCGACACCTAGAGCAGGAGATGAAGAGAACCATTTTCCTGCTCACTAAGGTGAGGCGGACCAAATGGCGAGGTTCTCATCCACCGGTGGTGGTTGACACAACCTTCATATTGACAGGGTCGCTCTATTAGCAATGCAGATCACGGTCTTGCACATATTACGTCATGATTGTCGTAGGTGAAGGTGCCATCACTCCGGAACAGTGTCGAGGGTGTCTCCATCTTTTGGGTCTCGATTTCCTTGTTCCTCATGGAGGTACTTCTGTTAGTGTCATCCAGTCATAGCGTTGCCATCCTTGTTTTCCAAGTACGGGGTGACCTTGCTTCCTTCCAATTTACACACGAGGATTTTAAGGAATCCGGTGATTAAAGGGCCTAAGGGAGCTAGCAACCGTTTGCAAGTTTTGAAGAAGCAGATGAGGAGGGTCAAGAGAATAAGAGTGGAAGTGTTAACGCAAAAAAAATTGTGCTTCCTTTGAAAATTTAGGAGAGGTGTGAAAGATTCAGGTTTGTAATTACTTTTGAAGGTTCTGGAAATCAGTTGTCCTAACTAACGTCCGTGCTAACTAAGGGCTTCCTATAGTCAAAATAGCTCTGATACCAACTCTGTGGGGACCCCGACTTACGAGTAGAGATCACCGAATGAATGTGCTTAGTGATCCCAGAGATCAATGCTCGCCGAACACACAAAAACTGAATAACAAGAGTCTTATATCCATACATATTGTTTGATACAATAAATGGTGATTTCGGTCAAGTCTAACATATATAGGGCCTTGAAGGCCATCATACCAAACTTGACCAATAGCGGAGATATTGGTCGAAAGCGTGAACCCATGCCATCAGCGTTAACCTACAGGCATTCTGACCGGGAAGCGTCCTAGCTCGCATGAACGTCACCAAGTTACTCTTCACCATTTCCGGTTCTCTCATACCTGGTCAATGAAATAACCAGTGGCAAGCCAATGAGTGCTTTGAATGTACTCGCAAACAGCCCATTATATGGATAATGCAGTTGGTACGATAATAAAGTAATATGCAGCCTTTTGCGGAAAACAAGCCTTAATTGAAGCATGTCTATGGTCTAATTCTGGTAAGGATATGCATCATAAGCTAGATGGTCATCATAAGAATAGGTTACAGATATCAACATATCTTCTGCGGGATGAACACTTCTTTCAGATAACACTTGTGAAAACACACACACACACACACACTTGGTTTATGCGGAAACGACTGGACGTAGTTTAGGCAGCACCACCCAACTGTCCTTGACCGTGGACACGACAATTCGAATAGGTTTACACTCTGCAGAGGTTGTATGATGTACCCACGAGACCTGGGAAACTTCCATGTCATCCACGACTCGCAGTATATAACATACCCGAGGTAGGTACCCGATCATTGCCTTTCCCTTGACGACACTAGACAAAGAGTCCACTCGATTGGTACCCAGCCCACATGATGTACGTCTTACGAGCACCAACTCTAGACTGTATCATCCATGCAGGGACCAACGGTGTGCCTGGAACACGTAAAAATAGCATAGTCGACCTACCTGGTACGACCCCATCACGAGAGTGACCACATATCACTCCCGCCACTAGTAATGTGGCGTCTCTTCTAGCACCAACCAAAGTAGTCAACAAAGCCTCGTCCCATAAAGGAGTATCGTGCTCGTACACATCATAAATCTAATCTCATTTCTGAAACCACTAACACAAAACCTTTCCTGGTGCACCACTTCTTCACAAGTGGTCACCCAGCTGAACATCATCACCCTCAGACTTTAGTGGCACCCGACGGGGTTTTCGTAAAACCTTTGATATCAACTATGTTACCATCATCATGCACTTGCTCATTCTATGTGTAGTACTACTGTCTACTTGTCAACATATTATCAGCATGACCCTCATAGATGATAGGGTCATGCTCAATGCAAGTCGAGGAGCCATCGGTAACACCATACCGGGGTGTACCGATTAATCTTGACTATATGCATCAGAATAAAATAATCAACATTTCATGCATAAAACATTTTCCCAGACATGGTCAAAGGGCTGCTTGCCTTTGCTCACATAAGTTCTCGGGGTCTTCGAGATCTTCCGGTCCAACTTCGAGTACTCCCGTCAACTATCATTGGAAACAAACACAGTAAGCCACACACAAAGCGGAAACAAAAGTGCTATATAAATAGGAGTTTTATTTTTCTTGGACCTCTCTGGTCATAAGAACAATACCTAAAGCTTGCTATAGGAGATTTGGACCATCGGGGATTTTTTAAATGGCCGAATGGAGGATTAGGTGATCCTTTATGAGGCCTATAGAAAACATTCTGCTAAAAATGAGTGGAGGCACTCATTTGACAGAGCATGATTTCAGAAACATTTAGGAATTAGTTTCACTAGATTTGGAGTGGATATGAATATTCTAGGGATTTTCTAACATTGTACAAATAGAAAAAAGGAGCTATTTATTTAGTGCAACAGAAACATGCCAGAAAAAAATGTTGACTAAGGCTTCAAAAATAGTGCAAGATATTAGGAGACTCTAGAAGTTGGAATCACTCCATTTGGAGTTGATTTCAATCCTCTAGGATTTTTGAAAGGTGGTGTTTAAAATATTCAAATGGGCGTTCGAAGATTAACCCTACATAGAAGTCTTTTAGAAAAATGTGCATTGCACATATATGGATAGGTCTTGATTTTTGGAACCTGCAAAAATTTAAATCATCAAATTTAGGGCTCAAATGAATTGCCAATGGATTTTCGAAGTTTCTGATAAAACAAAATAATGAAAAAAGGGGTGTTAACACCAGGGGCTATCCTACGCCCAATGGCACTGGCCCAGTGGCTCGGCCAGGCGGCAGCAGCTGGGGGGAAGGCCGACCCGGCTGGTGCTCGCGTCCTCTCTCGTGGCTCTGGCCATGCCCGGCGGCGCTCCGTCCACCGGCGCCCTCGGTGCGATGCGCCGCGTCCTCCTGTAGCTTGAGCTCCGTCGGGGAGCGCCTGGGAGAGGGAGCTTCGACCGCGGCAGAGGCGGGCGACCTTGGCTGCGGGGGCTGGTGTTCAGGCTACTCAAGGACAATAGGAGGCACGAGGAGGATCTCGAGACGCTGGGGCGCGCCGGAGATGCTTCAAAAGAGAAGGGGAAAGCCCGGCTAGGTGCGAACTTACGCCGAGGCCGGTGGCATGGATTCAGCCATTGTCACGAATGTAGAGAAGGAGAGGGCGCAGGGGAGCTCTGGGGTGTTCTAGGGAGATAGGGAGATATGTAGGAGGCAACAGAGGCTTGGGGGCGAGGAGATAAGTGAGGGGAATGGTAGGGAGAACTCAGGAGAGCTTTGGATGCTCTGGGCATGGGAGAGCACCCATGCCAGGGGTAGTTTGGAGGCGAGCTGGCGTCGGGAAGGGGCGGACTGGTCAAGGGAGGCCCAACGGTGCGCTGAGACATGCTGCAACAGCCGGACACGGCTTGGAGGAAGAAGACAAGGTGCAGAGCATGATTGCTGCATGCCAGGGAGGTGGTCATCAGCCCTCTACATATCCAAACCCACCCCTTGGCCAGACCAAGGTGTCAAGCATGCAAGACATGCGTGCCACGAAGCACTGGTGGAGTTTGGACCCAAGTGGAGCTGGTTTGAGTTGGTCTTGACTGCAGTTTAGTTTTCTCCAGCAAACTTAGGGCTAATGATGAGGGTACTTACTGGAGAGATAATGGGGGTAAACCATGTCTAGCAGTCTTAGGAATGGAAGGACTACAGTTCTGCAAAGTTTCAGCTCAGGGGGTGAGTTTAGCTAGCAGTTGCAGTTCAAGGCTACCACTCTGCCAGAATGAAAGTTTCAGATGTGCTGCCCATTTTCCCACATGAGCATGCTATATCTTGGTTTGAAATGGTGCATTAGCATGCTAGAGATGCCCTAGAATAAAGTGGGGGCTTTGGCTTAAGCAGAAGTATAGAAAGATGGTTAAAAATGGTGCTGCCAAGGTAAAAATGAGAGGTAGCCTCATCGAGTCACCCTCCAATAATTGACCAGAGGCCATGACAAGGCCACTGGAGGTAAAGGGTAACTAGGGAAGGTTGTGGTAAAAATCTAAGCTCAAGGGAAATAGTGGAAGGGGTCGAAGTAGCAATTTTGGTATATGCACACAAGGTGTTTGATGGATGTTAGGGCTACCAGATGGAGTCCAATTGATATGAAACTTAACAGGATCACGTAATAGATGATAATAAGCTTGGACACCAAATTTAGGATTTGGTGGAGGAGGTTTCCAATGTAGACTTGAAAACCCCATGAAATTCAATTCCCACAAATCCACAAATTGGTGTGGCGGCATTATCTCAAAAAGTTTGGGATCAAATAGAGAAACTTTATAATGTAAAGTTTCCCAAGGTCAGAAATCAACAGAGAGGGTTTGAGGGGTTTGGGACAAGTTCTTCTATTCTCCTTCATGCACCACTTGGTGTGGATGCATTATTGGAGTATCATAACAGGTCGACCAAATTTGAGCACCACTGGAGACACTTGGCAATGTAGAGTTGCTCAAATTGGATTTGGACAGACATGGTTTTAGAATAATTAAGTGGATCCAATCTATTTGGATTGACATGAAACTTGGCAAGATCATCACATATATCGTATGTGACATGCTAGAATTTGACAGGAATTTACTGAAAATATTTCTTATAGAAATATTTCAAAAGCTTGAAATAGGCAGGAAGGGTTTTCAAGGGTTTGGCCCAATATTTTGAACATGACCATGTGTTGAAACTCTTATATGTGGAATATATATGTCGAGTGAGTCTCTCTAAATTTTCTCAAATATTTTGAAGGCAATAAAAATAACTTTCCTTCATAAGGGACCATTTCTATCCTTAGAGAAGGGTATTTAATAAAATAGTAAAATAACTTTTAAAATAATAATATTGTGGTTTTGGGAAGTAATTTTCATAATGGGATTTAAATAAAATACTTGACACAAAATAACCTCCCTAATTTGAGGACTTGTAGTACAGATCCCAACTCAGGGGTTTTTAAAAGCTTAAATCAAAGAAATGCTTTTTGGTGAAAACAATATTTGGTAAAAATAGTTTATGGTCCTATTCACAGGGAATGATCATTAGGCAGGAGTTTTGGGCTAAGGAGGTGAGTCTGGAGAGTAAAAGAAACATTGGATTCAAACACAAGCAAGAGGCAAGCAAGCAACCATCACATCAGGCATCACAAACAATCACACAAATTTTAGTTCGTCCTATTTTTTGAAAAAAGCTAATTAGTCAGGAGAGTTAAAACACAGGGTGTTACACTGAGTTGGATCGGCAAGACGACTTAGACGCATTGGAAGGCAAGCGCGACATATCTCGGGCCCGGTCTGCTTTCTATCAATAGCAAGCTCGACGCTATGAGAGCAGGGAAGTTCGGGCAAAGGCACACAACATGGGCGAACTCGTCCTACGCCTCCCAGAGAAGCGAAAGCATAAACTTCGCCCAAAGTGGGAGGGCCCTTTTATAATTGATGAAGTCTTAACAGGAGGAGCTTATCGCCTGCACAACTCATAGGAAAACCGCCTTGAGCCGAACCCGTGGAATGCAGCTCGTCTTTAGCATTTCTACGGCTAGACCGACGTCGTTACATTCTTTCCATCATTGTATTTTTTGTTTTTGCCAAAAGTTTTTTTGTTTTCTATTGTAGGACTTATTAGACGGTCCTAGGGTGTGTTCGGCTTAACCGAACTGCTTCGAGCATTTTTTAGAACATCCGTGCTAAATGGAATGATCAAATAGCACCTCGAGGCTTCATCAAGAAGTCGTTCAATGTATTTGTCACACCTACTTGTCTATATATACACCTCGAATCAACATCAATTCCAACCATTATATGCATCAATTGGATTGAAGACCCTTGCAATGCTGGGTTGCCTAGATCGTCTGCTTATCCTCTATGTTCTCTATATGTTTGGCTATGGGGTAAAGGGTGCACCGCTGCGATTGTTACAACTGGTTCGCCGGGACACGTACCTCAGATGTGTAAAGCCAAAAGCTCGCGTTTCTTAAGAGACAACTTGGTCAGCTGTGAACGAGGTCCATCTAACCGGCACTTTTTGCCATATATAACAGTTGTCCGTACTACACGGAGAAATGCCTACACCAACTACAGCTTATGTAGCAGCCCAGAAAAAGGAACCCATCGAGGAACTATTTTTTTCCAGAATATGTTTCTTACGTCGCATCGTAATATAACATAATACCCCCGGGTACTGTTTGTCTGTTAGCACCGCATGGCCGGATTGCCTAGTTATCGAAAATTAATTCCTGTTATCATAGGATACAAAGTACGAAACACTACCCGGTTGTTAACAGGGGAGGTAGAAGTCGATGGTCAGTTAAAGACTAAGTTTTCAAAATTTGAAGTGAAGTGCCTTAACGCACAAATATAACATTAGATATGATCACACACTTGGAGGTTGGTCGAGATGATCTATTACAGCATCTAAAGTGCAGTCCTCTTGCGACAGGCGTGCGACGGGCATGACTTGATCATACACTAGGTGAAGAGGAATTTCTTTGCCATCTAGCCCCGCCTGCCCAACCCGGGCAATGTGCTCGGGATCTATACGGGCAAAGCAGGTCTTCACCATAACCCACGCCTCATGAGCTCCTTCTTGGTAGGCCGATGTCTTCCACAGTTTGAAGCGGCATCAGGCTCGTCTAAACAACTTAGCAAGCTCGACATCCCTTGCGAGGGTTTTTGGTTTGGCCATAGAGCTCGGACCATACTCCGCATAGCCTTTCCAGTCTGCTCATGCACAACGGATAGTTCCTTCAGTAGGTCCTCCCCAAAAGAACTGGCTTCTTCTTCAGGACGCCTAGTTAGGAGACGTAATCAAAAAGAGGCGCACATTTTCACGATCAACGCAAAGAAATAGTGATCCTTTAAAAGTCATAATTTTGCTTACAAAATATACCGCCCTTTAATTTCTGATTCTCTTTGCGGCTCTGTGCCAAGTGAGGTTTCAAACTCTCTGTAACGACTAAGATGCGGTCCTTTCCGATTTAGGGAACGAGGCCCCGAATTGGAAAGAAGTGCATCTAAGCGTTTCGCAAGCATGGTAACATAGCACATACATAATAATAGTAGAATGACAATAAGGGATTCAACTGCAATCTCATAAA
The DNA here is from genome assembly GCF_904849725.1 of Hordeum vulgare subsp. vulgare. NCBI lineage: Eukaryota > Viridiplantae > Streptophyta > Magnoliopsida > Poales > Poaceae > Hordeum > Hordeum vulgare. The sequence continues at coordinate 146,413,704 of NC_058521.1, read as the reverse complement.
TATATCAGAGTTACATCACGCATCCAAACAAGGTACTTCCGCTATGGACTACAAAACATGAGAAATGACTATGCTACCCTGCATGCTTGCAACGATCACGACCACGCCTCAGTCTTGTGGATAGTTCACGTACAGGCGGTCGTTCTCCTCATCGTACTGCCATGCCAGCTATGTGCCATCGGGATCACTTGTCTCGGGGGTACCTAAACCTGTTGGTGTTCGAAGAAATATGTGAGCCACGGGGACTCAGCAATCTATGACCTCGGTGCCAGAACTAGTCAAGTTATTAGGTAAGGGAGGTGGAGTGTTTAGGTTGCAGCATCCTAAGCATATGTGGTGGCTAACTTACGTAGAACATGTATTAAAGGTGGTCTATACTAGCGTTCGATGTTTAGCTGATCACTAAGTGATCCTGAACACCTACTTACGTCAATCATAACCCCACCGTGTTCCCGATCGAAGAGAGGTCTTCGAAGGGGACAATCACGGTTACGCACACAGTTGGCAATTTAATAGAGTTATGTTTAAGTTATCTATAACCGGATGTTAACAAATATTCCAAGTTGCCACATAACCGCGGGCAGGGCTTTCCGAAAGATGAAACCCTGCAGGGGTGCTCGAACTAGTCCATCACAAATGGTCACGGGCCGCAAAGTAATCCTCTATCACGAATCTCGTGATCTCGTCATATTCCTTAGAGGAAAACCTCAACTCTGGGGAGAAGCGAAGCTTCACCTGGATTCCTATACGCAAGATATATCACTAAGGTAAGACAAGACTAGCAGGAAATCCTGTCATGTCGACGACCCCGATAAGAGCCGCGTATCTCAGTCTCAGGACACGACGGATGTGCTACACGCACGATGGCCTGATAGAAATCACTCAAGTTGCCCTGAGTTGGCCCCGAACAATGCTCAGTTTGGACCAACACTCATGAGGAGCACTGGCCCGGGTTGTTGATTATATTCCTCGGGGTAGCTATTCCCTATGCAGATTATTATTAAGTGATTAACAAACTAACACCAATGTTGGGTCCTGTCGGATAAGTCTTAACACTACACGATTTATCAAGGGGGTCCCCATAACAACCCCGAACGTGTTAGTAGTGATAATTATGGAATCAAACACCGGTAGCTGGTAAGTATGGCGGCAATAACGGAACAAAACATCCGGAAAAAGGCTAGGCCTTCTGTTATTTACCAAGTATATATGTGCATTAATTAAATAACAGATTTAACATAATGATATCAAGCTCATGTTATCACAAGAGACAAGGCACCTGCAACGAGCAACGCTAACATTATAAGCTTAGCAAAGCCTACTTAGCCATTCAAGCTTTGCTAGGAAGGGATAAGTGTTTGGGTTTCATGGCAATATTAGGAGGCAATTATTTCAGTGGTAGGCAGTGAGCATATGACAAAGAAACGTAATCTAGCATAACAAGTCTAGAGATGGAATCAAGGTCATATCATCTTGCCTGTGATGTCCTCAGCTTGGAACTGCTCTTGTTCGTCCTGCACGTACTCTCCCGGTTCCACGTACTCGTTCTCCGATCCCGGTGCTACCCAACATAAAAATAGCAACCAATGAACAACAGCACCTCAAGATGCAACAAGCACATGATGCATGAGATGAAAATGAACATGCATCTCTATTCTACTCACTTGCACATGCATGAGATGTAAATACAAGTTCTTGGACAGAACTTCACTCTAAGCTATTTTGACATGAATGAGGATGAGATGATCAGATGAGTCACGTGAAAACTATGCAAAAACATATAAAGAACGTAACAATCGGAGCTACGGATCAACGGGAAACAACGAAACAAGAAATGACGTCCTACGTATCAAAATCATCACAACACACACCAATGGCTTACTTCTGCTATTTCCAGGTTGCCAAGACATAAAACAAACCAAAATGGATGGGGGTGGTGCAAGGAATATCACCACACTATCATCTATGTACTCACAAGAATCAAAACATCAAAACTATACAATCTGCCATAAACAGCATCATAGCCTTTTGAGACCTACATGCAAAGTACCTACACCCACCCAAATATGCCAAATAAGATATGTGTCCGAAGCTATTCAAAATTACTTCAAGCACAAGCAAAAAGATCGCACAAAGGAGTTTCACACGGAAAGTTACACAGCTGCTAACTTGGCCAAAATATCAGTTTTCAGGGACTTGGTGAAAATTCCAGATTCTCACTAGCTGTTTATGCTTTGAAGCATTTTGACAGCACCCAAAACAATATCTACACGACTCCAAATGGAATGAAAATTTACAGAGAGCTAGACAAATACAAAAGGTACAACTTTCCAGTTGATAGCTAAGGCTGATTCAGAACACATGGACCTCTACAAGCACAACAACAGGAGAAGAAAATATAAGCAGATTCTCAGACTTTGTGAAAATCACAGATTTTCACTAAACTGGAATTTCAGCCCCATGCCTACTTTTACTAAGCACCCCTTGCACATATGAACTACTAAGCATGAAACAAAACCAACATGCCATAGAGGGGGTCATCCTCTAATGCCACAACAAGGATTCAACCTCTTGGGCTCACCACATCTCATGGAACACCAAGCTCGAAACATTGAACAAATCTGAAATATGACATTCCCGGAAAGTGTTCCAAAGGCAAAACTGACTTCACCAATAGATTCCTGGGATGATTCTACCGCAAAAACATATATAATACATGGGCACTTGCATAGAACAAATGGGCACAAACTAGAAAAGAAAAGCTTCATGGAATCACATATAGTGAATAGTGCATCATCACATGTGCTATTCACTAGAACAACACCTACACTAGCATATGCACACTCTCACAAGTCCAATGGTGACATGAGGGTTTAGACCCCATGCATGTGTGCCATAGCACATCACCATTCCCACACAATACAACAAGCACAAGCACCACAACACCTACATATGCTAATGAGGACACACACACTAGATGACACCACATCATCTATACCCCTACACATATAAGCATGATCAAGTGCTCATCCAAGGCTCACCAAGCCTTGGGCATGTGTGGGTCACCACACACTCATGACAAGAGCACCTACACTAAACACAACGTAGGTGAGGGGGAAACCCACACACACACTTACACCAGACTTGTACATCAAAGGGCACAAGCACATCAGCTCCACATCTTACCACAAGTATCAGGTACACACACATACATTATTATACTAGTGCACACCCACAAGCTAGAACACAAACACACTTAGCATCTAGCTCACATGGCACATATGCACAACTTCTAATCATGATCATATATATACATAAGCTAGTAAAATTACGTTCACACATGTTGTTTGTGAGGAGAAATAATTCCCACATGGTGTAGATCACACCATAGCAACTCACGTAGCAAACAAAGGAAAACAGCAAGAAATCAAAAGGAAAAAATAAAAGGGGTGTGGTAGGTTTCGAACCCAGGACCTCCTGGATCCACCGCAGAAACCACAACAGCTAGCACCACCCTGCTACACGCCACTTGCTCGACAGTATAGGGGAGCCAAGCAATGTAAAACTGTCTCTGAACTACTAACTACTGTTCCAAAATAATTGCAAAAAGGGGGTTGGCACGCGTGGGACTCGAACCCACGATCTCTCATCAACACACACACGCTATGACCACTACGCTACGCTTCGGGATCTTGACAGAACGGAGGGGTACTACAAGGTGATCTACCACGTGCACCAGATGCTCTGCTCTGAACACAGAGACTACCACCAGAACGGAGGGGTACTACAAGGCGACAGAGAACATCACCGGAGCATGGCCTTGCTACTACTACTACTACGCGAGGGGGAGATCTACTGCGGCTACCACTGTGCTGCGAGGGATGCCCTGAGCCAAAACGAGCCCGAGCACAACACACAAAACACACATCACACACATGCATGAACTCCTCACGCAACAGAGGTATGCCGACGAGCCCTAGGCCGATCAAATCGAGGGGAAGGGAGGAGGAGAGCTAGCTCGCCTAGGGGAAGAAGGAGAAGATGCGCCGATCGGGAAGAAGGAGCGCCTAGAGAGGATGTAGATGATCTGAAGAAGACGGCATGTTGCAGACCGAAGTAGAGGAAGAAGACCGATGGGAACGCGCAGTTGGCGAGCTCCTACCCGTTGGTGAGGTCGCTCCCTGGCCTCACCGAGGACGGCAATGAAGCGCGGGCACCTCTCCCAAGCCCCCGGACATGGTGGCCGGCGCCGGAGACGACGGGAGGAGGGTAGACGACGGCGGGGCACTTCTCTCTCTCTCTTTGTGCTAGATGGGTTACAGAACTTACATTGGGGGAGGAAGAGAGATGGGGAAGGAGTGGCGGCGCAAGGAGGGGAAAGGAGGAACCCTAAGGGAAGGGGGCACGCACACCGAGGCTATATGGGGGGCTTCGACGTCTGTTAGCCCTCACGGTGACTCGCTCTCTCGGTTGTCTGACAGAAAGCGGACACGGGGGTAGACGCCGTCAGGAAGAGGAAGGAGGGATGCACAGGTGGGCTGCCGCGTGGTAGAGAGGAGGAATGAGCCTGCTAGTGGGAGGGAGCCCACTAGTAGTGCTAGATAAAAGGAAAATAATGCCCTGGGTTTTCCCAAACACAAAAATTACCAGAGAAAGGAAATAAAGCATGGGCAATTCTGTTAAGGCTAAAAACAAAACAAAAATGCCCCTGGTCATAAGGATTTATGTCCTGTGCAAATAAATTGGAAAATAAATGTTTGGAGCAATTAAATATTTACAAAACAGTATTATTGGATCTGTTTTGTAATTATTTGCACCATTTAACACCTTTTCAAAACAGCTCAACACATCCTCACAAACAACACAAAACAAAGCTAACACATGGGCATCTTTGAAATAGGGAAGGAACAAGTGAAACTTGACCTTGGTATAAAAGAGAGAGGGAAGGTTTCAAAACCTAATTGAAGCACATAACTACCTATTACAAGCAACGCCCACATCATACATAACATCAACACATCACACCACATGATCACAATATTTCACATCTCATCATATGATCACAATGCAACAACACAATGACATGAAATGATGGTGATGCATGCATGCATAGAAACACAAATCAAGGTGACACATGAAATCATAACACATAGAAGCTCTCATATCAATGACAAGTTGGACCCACATGAAGAAGGTTCCAAAAAAGGAAAGATACACTCTTGGGGCATTACACTCTCTATTTCCTTAGCTTGTTTTTTATTCTGTTCTTTGAGATGGTTATTTGCCTTGCGGCATCGCTTTAAGACGCGATGACCAACTTCAAGCTAAGATTCGGCGTACCTCTGAGAATGTCGAGATGCATCTAAATCCTTTTGCATTTGGCCTCTTGATTTGCCTGCTTTAACCAAATTCTTGGTTATTAAGGAAATCCAAATGAAATTTAGTATATCAAAAATAATTTCCCTTACCATGTCCTTCTCTAGTGAATTTTTTCATTTTCGGCCAGTTCGGCCATGTTCGGCCATGTTGGCTTCTAGATCGGCTTGGCTTAGCTGAAAATCCTTGGATAATTTTTCATTTTCCTGCTTTAAAGCTTGCATATTGGGAGGATGTCATGTCGACCCTTAATTCAGTCGCCCGCCCAAATTAAGGCTTGGGGGCTACTAGGTCCAAACTTTTGTTTGGTTATAGACATCGATGACTCACCTGCACATGGGCAGACACGTGCCTTGCCACTTCCTTAAGACCAGCTCGTGCAACTCCAAGGTATGCATCATCCCAATTGAGAGCGTTAATCTCTTGCTCGAAAAACACAGGGTGGCATAGTTACTCCTTCCGCTGCCGATGATTCATCGCAGTTTTGATTTCGTAGTTAGTCGCCGACAACCCTTCAGAACCTTCACAGAGCAGGCCGGTGTTCGGGACTCATGCGTCAGACAAAGACCTTGGGTTTTGTTGACTACCCAATACCTCGACGATGCCCTCGGTCGGGGAGGGTCGCACGCCTTTCCTGAATTTGTTGGCTAGGGGTCATGAACATTTGAGAAGACAGTCACTACCGTAAGGGATAAGTATTAGTCTGTGTACCTCTTGGCCGAAGGAACAGCTAACGTATTTTCTGCCACTACCTCTTGTTCGGGGATTCTATTCTCGTTTGACAGGACCCCAGCTGGTACAGCCCAAGAAGCAGTTCAACGCGTGTTTCGACGACCCCTGGGCACGGCCCCTCGCTGGTAGTCGTCAAATACTATGTTACTAAAACAACCCGTCCTCAAAGATAATCGAAATCTCCAGGTCCTCATGAAATCGGGGGTCATTGTCACGGGCGAAGTCCTCAGGCTGGGGTGCGGGACAGTTTACCATCTTGATCAAGCGCCTCCAAGTCTACAAAGGGGGAGTATGGGTTATTGGTCAGCAATAATGAACATAAATATCAAGGATGTGTATATAATCCCACTTACCCATTCTAAAGGGTTATATGCCGAAAAGCCGTCCTCGCGGGTGAGGCGGGTGAAATCTTCTTTTCTCCCTTGAAAATATCATCTAGAACTGCCTCCAAGGCCTCCTAATTGTTCGGTCTCTATCGTGTGGGTCGGGTAGAGTCGCTCGTCCCGCTGTAGCCCCAAAAAAGGTGTGTAATATGTTGAAGCAGTTGGACACACCGGGTAATCACTGCGGCCATCACGTCAATGATGGTTAGCCCACTATGAGCAAGTATCCTAACCTTGGAGGATAGGTGCTTCACTTTGGAGTTCTCCTCTTCGGAAGAGCTCTTCGGCCGCCAGCTGAATCACTTCTTTAAAGGAGCGCGGAGTATTTGAGAATACCTCTCCGAGCTGGTTCGAACATGGGAACATCCTCGATGTAAAACCACTCTAAGGACCACTCATTGGTCTCCTTCAGTGTCCCGACCAGGTATTTTTGGTGGCTGTCGTGGGTATAAGTCTGACAGTAGATGTGTAGGGTACGAAAGGATGGGCAGAGCTTTAGCTACGGCGAGGTTTTATGAGTTCAGGCCCCTCTACAGTGGAGGTAAAAGCCCTACGTCTCAGTGCTCTTGGGAGCTTAATGTCGAGTCAAATATGGAGTACAGTAAAATGCTAACCCCCGCACCAATGGGAAAGGGTGGCTTATATAGAGTGCGCTGCCCTTCACAACAGTCCGGTGCACAGGGGTGGAGTAGTGGCGAATAAATGCCTACGTTACAGGTAACGTATGCCTTAAATCTTAATAATGGTGCATGAAAACGTATGACCGTTGCCCTCGAGGGAGGTTACATTATACAGAGTGGAATCCAGTCGGTAAGTTTAATACGCTCTGAATGCTCGTCCCCGACTGGATGATGGGGGAATCGTCACCGACTGGATAATGGGAAATCCTTAATTCAGTTGGAACTGACTAAGGGCCTTGTACCTTATGAAGGGTAGTCCTTGGGTAGGACCTATAAGGCAGGCCTATGACCCTACCCTGCGACTATCACCCCATCATTAGTCTCCGAATGGATCGGGGTTGGAATGACGAAGTGATGCCTGGAGTACGGATCCGACTGGTATGGATGCGACTTTGGCGTTGTTTGCCTCGATCCATTTTATCCTCTTGACCAGTGATCCGAGTGGATATATCCGTGAAATGAACCGTCAGAGACCGATTGCTTCCGCGGAATCTTTCGACGTGACCGGTCAACTGACAGCGGCGGATTTTCCGGGATCCTCAAATTTCAGTTGCCGCGCGCTCAGCGGGGATGACGACATCGTCATCGAGTAGTTTATGCCGCCTTGATTACCGCGCCTTTATCTCCTCCACTAATATCGCAGCAGCCGGTCGGGGGAAAAGATTTCGGGGCCACCTGTTAGTGACCCAGTCGGAAGCTTAATTAAACCTCCCCAGCGAGGGTTTCTCGTTGCGCTCTCCTGATTACTCGCACTCGCCCCGCTTCTCCCTTAGCTCCCAGCGCACTCCAAGCCTCCTCCTTCCTCTCCTCCTCTGCGGATCTGCTGCATCCTACATGACAAAGGGGCAGACGAGCAAGCTCGAGTCGCAGAAGAAGAAGAAGAAGGCGGCGGCTCCTGCTCAGCGGCGACATCGGGCACTGCCGGCGGGTTGGATCCAGGGGGATTTCCTCCCCTCCACGTTGACGACGGACGACCTGCTAGAGCTGGTGGAGCAAGGCATGATTGCCAACAAGTCGTGGAGGCTGCCGGCGGAGGGCGAGACGGAGCTGGCGCCGCAGGAGGGAGAGCGCGTCTTGCTTCTCTGTCACGTGTACCGGAGCTTCTCTCTGCCTCCTCATCCCTTCTTCAGAGGTATCATGAACCACTTCGGGGCGCAGCTCCATAATTTTCCTCCCAACGCGATAGCTCATCTTTCTGCATTCGTCGTGCTTTGCGAGTGCTTTATTGGTTGTCCTCCCCATTGGGGGCTCTTTAAGTACATCTTCTCCGCTAGATCCCAGACTGTCAAAAAACTTAGCCAGTCGGACGACAAAACACATATCCTCTAGCTCTGCGGGGGCTTAGGCTTCCAGAAGAAAAACAAAAGTAGCTAACCCGCTCTTTAGTTGTCCGAGTCCGTTAGGAACTGGCAGTCGACTTGGTTCTATTGCCAGGACGTCGCTTGTTCGAATGCTGCAACTGGGCTGCCACCTTTTAGCCTAGACCGACCGGCTCCGCCCAGGCAGCTTGCGCTCACGAAGATGAAAAGATCCAGATCCAACCTCTAGTCGAAGCGCTGATAGATGTCGTCCACAAGGGAGTCACCGGCACGGATTTGCTGGAGACTTTTTTGGGTCGGCGCATCCAGCCTCTGCAAGCTCGACACCACGCCATGTGGCACTACGCGGGGCCTGGGGACTCCACTAGGACTCATCCCGAATGCGTGACCGGGGAAGTTGTGACGGCGTGGGTCCGCAGCATCACAGGCGCCTGCGATAACCCAAGAGGAGCCCGGCGAGTGAAGCCCTTCCGCGCTGACAATCCTCCTCCGAATGAGGTGAGCGCATCTTGTCGAGTGCTTTCAATCCTCTTAGATTTATCACTTTTTTTTGTATCACCGTCTGGCGTCTGATGTTGTCGACTGTATTTTGTGTAGGCGTGGACCAACTGGTATTCTCCCGTCTCGAACGGGAATCCGGCTGAGGAAGAGGAAGGCAGCCAGGAGGGCAGCGTGGACAGCGTTGAGTACGTCTCCGACAGTGGGGAGACAGAGGAGGAGACCGAAGAGGAGGAGGGGGAAGTTGGGGAGTAGAGCTTGCCACCCCTACCACCAGAGCCTCGAACTAAGCGCCGTCACGAACCCGTGACTCCGTCGGCTCCTCCAGTGGCCCCGAGTGCCTCGCCAGCTCCCCCCGTGGCTCCGAGTGCTTCGCCAGCTCCTCCCGTGGTTCCGAGTGCTCGGAGCATGAAGAGGACCAGGGAGGCTGCTGTCGAGCCCACGGACCAACGTTCCAAGGTGGCCAAACCGAGTGGATCCAAGCCTCGGAAACCTCTGCCTCAGATGAGGATCGCTGTTCCCGTTGCCTCAGCGTAAGTGTCTTGTTCTCCTATCTTCTTTCAGTATTTTATTGAACTCATGCTTATTGGTCGAGTGGATTTTATTCGACAGAGCTGCTACCTCCGTCACCTCTCTGCCTTGCCAGGAAGACGATCCCATGGATACGGATAACGTTGCCACATCCCAGCAAGGTACGTTGTGACGACTCCGAGAGTCTGCATTATTGTTTCGCGAAAATTGTCTTTAATCTTGCCCTTTTTCTGTAATCTCATGTTGTGCAGTTGGGCTTCCTTCAGAGGTGATTCATCTGGAGGAGGATGACCAGAAGAGGTCAGGGCAAGCTTTGGCGCCTATCCTTGAGGTTGTTCCATCTACTGCAGCTCCTGCCATGGACGCGCCGCCGTCCGAGACGATGCCGTCTACTGAGACGGTGTCCCTCACGGCTGAACCGACTAGAGCGGGACTTGGGATTCCCAAGGAGTCTCCTGTCGTGCCGGGTCCGTCGACCGTCCAGTACGACGCCTGACACCTCCTGCAAGATCTAGTGGGAGCCGCCAAGGAGGCCATGGTGCAGGTGGAGTTGATGGCGGGTGATGCCAAGGGGGCGTACGACTCCATCGCATCTTTGTACAAGAGAAGCTTGGAGCTCCGGGACGATATCCGAGTAAGTGCGCTAGTAAGTATTTACTTTCCTCTTGTAACCCACTGGGGGTTAAAGCGATATACTCGGATACAGTAGGATTTTTTTGCAGTGGGTTCACTCCGAGTGAACCCAGTGGGTGTAGTCCCCGAGACTTCTGTCGAGTGAACTCAGTGGGTGTAGTCCCCGAGACTTCTGACTTGATCGGATCAGAACTAATCTTCCCGAATGGTGCCAGTGGGGCACTCCGAGTGCACCCACTGGAAGTAGTCCCCGAGAGTAATTTTACTCAGGTCGGGTAGTAGTAGCCTCATAGGCTTGTTTTTGTTATGTAGCTCAATAGGGCGGACCTGTTCGAGCTTCATGCCAGTGGGGTCACTCTGAGTGAACCCACTTGGTGTAGTCCCCGAGACCGCTGTCGACTTCTTGCGTCGGCAGGGGTCTGAAGAACTTTGAGGTTTTATTGTTTTCCTTGTTGAATGTGTCCGGTCTTCTCTTCGCGCTGATTTGCAGAGGACTTGCGAAATGTGATCAGCGTACAAAGGGCTGAAGGCTGAAAAGATTCGGCTTGCTGCGGAATTGGAGGCAGCTGTGAATGACTTAGCTGGTGTGAACGGGGCACTTGCTGACCGAGAGAAGTCTTTGGAGGAGTCTCGTGAGGCGAACAAGGCATTGGTGGCCGAAATTGTGAAAATGGGCAAGCAAAGAACTGAACTGATGGGTCAGATGAAGTTGATGAACAGTCGGTGCATATCGCAGGAGAAGTACGTCAGCGACTGGGCAAGGAAGATGATTGCGCTGCTCGGTGGTAAGTTTTTCCGAGTGCTTCTTGACTATGTATTTCATTCTGCGCTTATTTTCTGCTCGTCTTGTCTTTGCAGATTTTTGTATGGACGCTGAGGCTGAAGCAGCTGACATTGAGCGGTCGGTTATTCCGAACGTTCCACTCGGTGATGAAGCCAATCGAGACATGCTCCGAGCGCACATTCGCCTTGGCAGAGTGGGACCTTTCATCGGCCGCCTGAGAGAAGTTGTCGGCCGAATCGACAAGGAGCTATGGCCCGAAGACGATTCCCGGCGGGAGATAGAAGGGTTGATGAGTCGGCTAGAGAACATCCCAAACCGAGTGCAGGCGTGGAAGAAGTCTGCCGCTTGTTGTGGTGCGGACATGGCGCTATCGCTCGTCCGAGTGCACTGCAAGGAAGCTCGCGAAGAGAAGCTGAAGGCGTTGCAGGTCGCCAACACCAAGAAGCTTCGTTTCGAAGATTTCATGGAGACCTTCCTTGAGACCGCCACTCGCATCGCAGACGGGATCGACCTTGACACTTTTGTGGAGCCTGCCAGTCCCGGTGCCAGTCCTGACGACGCTTGAAAAACTTTACCTCGGTATGCCGAGTGGTATCTGTATCAAACTTTGGCCACTGCTATTGGCCATCACATTCGTGGTTCGGTGTGGATAAGCTTGATCTACATCGAGCCGACTATGGTTGAACCAACTTTGAATTCGAATCGAATATTTGCTCTTCTTTTGCCAAATATTTTTTTACACGATTTTGGCTCGTGGTTTCTGTTTGGCGTTTCTTGGTGAAGCCAATGGCAAACATGCGGAGCATGTTGTTGTCAGTTGTCTTCACATCCACATGAGCCTCAATGAGGGTCTGCTAAGCCTCCGAGTGGATCTGTAGGATACACTCGAAGGAAGCTTTTTTACTTAGGCGATTCTTGATCGCAGCTAAGTCCCCGAGCGCGACTGTAAGGTCGCACTCGGAGCGAGTTGCTACACATGTAATTGTGAGTTGTCTTCCCATCTACATGAGTCTCAATGAGGGTCTGCTAAGCCTCCGAGTGGATCTCTAGGATACAGTCGAAGGAAACTTTTTACTTAGGCGATTCTGGATCGCAGCTAAGTCCCCGAGTGTGTTTTGTAGAGCGCACTCGGAGTGAGTTTGTACTTAGGCGATTCTGGATCGCAGCTAAGTCCCCGAGTGTGACGTTTAGTGCACAGTCGGAGAAAGTTTGTACTTAGGCAATTCTGGACCGCAGCTAAGTCCCCGAGTGTGACCTTTAGTGCACACTCTGAGAGATTTTGAACTTAGGCAATTCTGGACCGCAGCTAAGCCCCCGAGTGCGACGTTTAGTGCACACTCGGAGAGAGTTCGTACTTAGGCGATTCTGGATCGCATCTAAGTCCCCGAGTGTGACGTTTAGTGCGCACTCGGAGGGAGTTTTATACTTAGGCGATTCAGGATCGCAGCTAAGTCCCCGAGTGCGACGTTTAGCGCACACTCGGAGAGAGTTTGTACTTAGGCAATTCTAGATTGCAGCTAAGTCCCCGAGTGCGACGTTTAGTGCACACTCGGAGAGAGTTTGTACTTAGGCGATTCTGCATCGCAGCTAAGTCTTTGAGTGTGACGTTTAGAGCGCACTCGGAGAGAATTTTTTATTTTTTAGACCGGAGTCTGCCAACGCGGAAGAATTTTGAATTTGCAAAAAATCAATCTGCTTTGTATTACTTCAATGATACTTGTTCTTTACATTGCCTCAGTCGACGGTCATGTGTAGAAGCGCTTCAGGAGATCTCCGTTCCATGCTCGTGGCTCGTCCGTTTCACTGTCGAGGTTGTAGAGTCGATATGCTCTGTTGTTCAGCACCTTGGAGATGATGAAGGGTCCTTCCCAGGCGGGAGCCAACTTGTGAGGTCTCTGCTGATCCACTCGGAGCACCAGGTCGCCTGCTTGGAATGTACGACTCCTGACGTGCCGCGCGTGAAAACGCCGCAGATCTTGTTGATAAATGGTTGAGCGAGTTAGTGCCATCTCGCGCTCCTCTTCTAGAAGATCCACTCCGTCTTGCCTGGCTTGCTCTGCTTCGGCTTCGGAGAAGAGTTCGACTCGTGGAGAGTTGTGAAGCAAGTCACTCGGAAGGACTGCCTCTGCTCCATAAACGAGGAAGAACGGGGATCGCCATGTAGATCTATTCGGAGTTGTGCGGAGGCCCCACAACACCGAAGGCAGCTCGGTGACCCATGCGCCGGCAGCATGTCCAACTTCCCGCAGGAGTCGAGGTTTCAACCCTTGAAGAATAAGTCCATTCGCCCGCTCTGCTTGCCCGTTTGTTTGGGGATGCGCCACAGATGCAAAATCCACTCGGATACCTTGTCCTGTACAGAAACCTTTGAATCTGTCCGAGTCAAAGTTTGTGCCATTGTCAGTGATTATGTTGTGCGGTACACCGAATCTGGAAATGATGTCCCTGACAAACTTGATGGCCGTAAGGGCGTCGAGCTTCTTGATGGGCTTGGCTTCAATCCACTTGGTGAACTTGTCGACTGATATCAACAGATGTGTGAATCCCCCTTGGCTTGTCCTGAATGGACCGACTGTATCCAATCCCCACACTGCAAACGGCCAAACAAGAGGGATTCTCTTCAGCGCATATGTTGGCTTGTGGGACTTGTTCGAGTAGAACTGACAGCCTTCGCATCGGTCGACCATATCCTTCGCCATTTCATTCGCCTGCAACCAGAAGAAGCCAGCTCTGAATGCTTTCGCGACGATTGCTCTTGAGGAGGCATGATGACCGCAGGTTCCCGAGTGAATTTCTTCCAGGATTAATTGTCCCTCCTCAGGGGAGATGCGTCGTTGAAGGACGCCTGAAACACTTTCCTTGTACAACTGGCCATCAATGATAGTGAAAGATTTCAACCTGCGGACGATCTGCCTTGCTTGGACTTCGTCCTCCGGTAACTCTTGCCTCAGGATGTACGCAATGAATGGCATGGTCCAATCGGGGATGAGAGCAAGAATCTCCATGATCAAATCAACCACAGCGGGGACCTCGACTTCAGTCGGATATGTCGAGCTCTTTGGTTGTACTGGTTCCTCTGTGAAAGGATCTTCTTTAACTGAGGGGAGGTGTAGGTGCTCGAGGCAGACATCACTCGGGACTGGTCTCCGAGTGGATCCAAGTTTCTCCAATTCATCAGGTGCTTGGTTTTTCAGTCGCGGAACATGGTGGAGTTCGAGACCTTCAAACTTCTTCTCGAGCTTCCTCACTGCGTTGCAGTATGAAGTCATGGTGGGGTTCCTTACATCCCATTCCTTCATCACTTGATTAACCACCAAATCTGAATCGCCATAAACCATCAGGCGACGGACGCCGAGTGTGATGGCCATGCGCAATCCATAACGGAGAGCTTCATACTCTGCCTCGTTGTTGGAGGAATCGAAATGTATCTGCAGCACATACTTGAGTTTATCACCTTTTGGTGATATGATCACTACGCCAGCGCCGGAGCCATTCAACATCTTGGACCCATCGAAGGACATTGTCCAATGAGCGGAGTAGATGTGAGTCGGTTGCTGTTGTTCTACCCATTCTGCTATGAAGTCAGTCAGAGCTTGAGACTTTATAGCCTTCTTGGCTTCGAACTTGATGTCGCAGTATAACATCTCCATTGCCCACTTCGCCACTCGGCCTGACGCGTCCCGATTGTGGAGGATTTCCGATAACGGAGCATCAGAAATGACAGACACCGAGTGGTCTTGGAAATAATGAGCCACCTTCTTCGCAGTCATGTAGATCCCGTAAATGAGCTTTTGATAATGGGGATACCTTTGCTTGGAAGGAGTCAGGACTTCGGAAACATAATACACTGGCCGCTGAACCTTGTAGGCTTTGCCTTCTTCTTCGCGTTCGACTGTGAGAACAGTGCTGACGACTTGATTTGTAGCTGCGATGTACAGAAGAAGGCGTTTTTTACTGAGCAGGGCAGTAAGAAACGGCTGGGTGGAAAGCAGGGCTTTGAGGTCGTCGAACGCAATTTGGGCTTCGTCTGTCCACTCGAAAGTATCTGATTTCTTCTTGAGTCGGTACAGAGGTAGCGCCTTCTCGCCGAGTCGACTGATAAACCTGCTCAAAGCCGCTAGGCAACCTGTGAGCCTTTGAACATCATGTATTCTGACCGACCGCTCCATTCGAACGATGGTTCCCATCTTTTCGGGGTTGACATCGATCCCTCATTCAGAAACGAAGAAACCGAATAACTTTCCGCTAGGAACACCGAATGAACACTTGGCAGGGTTGAGCTTGATATCGTACCTATGAAGGTTGGTGAATGTTTCTGCCAAGTCAGTCAGCAGGTCGGAACCTTTGCGTGACTTGACTACGATATCATCCATATACGCCTCCACATTCCGACCGATCTGGTCAAGGAGGCATTTTTGGATCATGCGCATAAAAGTTGCTCCTGCATTCTTCAAACCGAATGGCATAGTGATGTAGCAGAAGCACCCGAATGGGGTGATGAAGGCTGTTTTTATTCATCGGGGCCATACAGACGGATCTAATGATAGCCCGAGTAGGCATCAAGGAATGACAAACGCTCGCAACCCGCAGTCGAATCGACAATTTGATCAATGCGGGGGAGCGGAAAATGGTCTTTCGGCTAGACCTTATTGAGATGCTTGAAGTCGATGCACATTCGGAGAGACTTGTCCATCTTGGGCACCATGACAACATTGGCGAGCCACTCGGAGTGGTGTACCTCGCGAATGAAGTTGGCTGCCAAAAGTTTAGCCACCTCCTCTCCAATTGCTTTCCTCTTGTGCATGGCGGACCGACGCAGGCGTTCTCGGACGGGCCGAGCAGCGGGATCCACATGCAGTCGGTGCTCAGCCAACTCCCTGGGTACACCTGACATGTGAGCGGGCTTCCATGCGAAAATATCCCAGTTCTCACGGAGGAATTGGATGAGCTCGGCTTCCTATTTTGGATCACGGGTGGTGGAGATGTTCGTCGGGGCAACGACGTCGTCCGTCGGGTGGATGCTGACCTTCTTCGTGTCTCCCGGCGACTAGAATGCGGACTCCGAAGCTGGCTTCTTCGAACGCATCAAGTCAGCGGGGTCGGTTGTCTTATTGTACTCGTCCAGCTCGAGGATAGCCATCTGCTGATCGGCGATCCTCGACCCCTACTGCAGACACTCCTCGGCCCGTTGCCGATTGCCCATGACAGTAATCACACCTTTGCGACCCGGCATCTTCAGCTTCAGATACACGTAACATGGACGGGCCATGAAACGCGCATACGCCGGACGGCCCAGAATCGCATGGTATGCACTCTGGAAGTCTACCACCTCGAATGTCAGATTTTCCTTGCGGAAGTTCTTGTCGGAGCCAAAAACGACGTCCAACGCGATCTGGCCGATTGACTTGGCCTTTTGTCCAGGGACGACTCCGTGGAACTGCATGCTGCTCTCTCTAATTTTGGACATCGGAATGCCCATCCCCTTGAGAGTGTCGGTGTACATGATGTTCAAGCCACTGCCGCCGTCCATGAGGACTTTGCGCACTCGGACTCCTTCCACCACCAGGTCGACGACCCGAGCCTGCCTCCCTGGGGTGGGCACGTGAGCTGGATGATCCGACTGGTCAAAGGTGATCGCAGTCTGAGACCATTTGAGGAACGTGGGGTTGGTTGGGGTGGCCATGTTCACCTCCCTGTTCACCAGCTTCAGTCGACTCTTACTTTCCACGTCAGCAAAAATCATCAGTGTTGCATGGACTTGGGGGAACAGATCCTCCTTGTCCTCATCATCCTGTTCATTGTCCTTTTCACCCGGCTGCCCTTCGCCGAACCCTTGGATCAGGAGGCGACATTGCCGAGGGGTGTGCTTCGGGAATATGGCGTTGCCTTCTTCGTCCATCTTCATGTGGATTGGACATGGCTGATCCTGGATGGAGTTTCCGAACTGCTTCTTCTTGGGGGTGAACTATGCCTTCCCCTTGCCCTTGAACAAGGCATTGGTAACGACTGCGGCCTCTGCCTGTGGAGTGGACGGAGCTTTCTGCTTCTGCTTCCGAGTGTTGTTCCCATCTCCATCGGCGACTGCTTTATGCTTGCCGCTACGTATGCGGTCCTCTTCTTCGCCATTTGCATAGTGCGCCGCTATCTCCATCATCTTGCTCATGGAGATGTCGCCTGTCTGACCGAACTTCAGGTACAGATCTCTGTACCGCACATCTGCCTTGAAGGCGCAGACTGCTTGGTGCTCTGTGACGTTCTCCACCGTGTGGTAGAGTGTTGTCCAACGCTGGATGAAATCGCGCAGGGGCTCATTCTGCTTCTGGACACAGTGCTGGAGCTCCACAAGACCAGCAGGGCGTTGGCACATGCCCTCGAAGGTCCTGATGAAGACTAGGGCCAGATCTGCCCAGCTGTAGATGCTTGAAGGAGCCAACTGGTTCAGCCACGCTCGTGCCGAGCCATCGAGCATCAGGGGGAGATGTTTCATGGCGACCTGGTCATCTCCACCACCGATCTGGACAGCCACTCCGTAGTCATCCAGCCACGTTTCTGGCTTGGATTCTCGTGTAAACTTGCTGATCCCCGTCGCCAATCGGAAGTTGGGAGGGATGTGAGCCGAACTGATGGCCCGACTGAAACACTCGGGGCCAGAGACGATGGTCCTGCTTCCACTCGGACGATCTCTATCGTGACCATCACGGTGGGCTCGACTCCTGTCGACCTTCCTCTGGGCGATGTACCCTCTTTGCGTCGGGCCTTGGATCATACGTGTCACCGACTGAACTCCGATCATCATGATGTCGGGGCCCGTAGGGCCCACCCCGCAGAGGGGTGCGTGAATGATGACGATCTTCGGGATTCATGGAACGGCTGCCTCCTCTGTGTCGCTGATGAGAATCGGGGCTGAGAACCGACCGATGCGTGTTCGCGTGAATAAAACTATTGTGGATCCTGTTGTGCGACTAGGAGACCGCCGAATTCTGCTGCTGGGCCGTGTGCAACAGGGCACGGATCTGCTCGATCCTTCTGCCAGCCTCTGAATCAGTCGGTTGGAGGAAATTGGCTATATTGGCAGCGGCAGCCAGGTTGAGGACGGGTGTGCGGAACACCTCCATGTTGCTGTGACGAGTGCGTCGACTGGCAGAACGGCGGGGATGACGGCGAGCGCCGGATGACTCGCCGACCTCGTGCTCGTTCCGACCAGTTTGGCGGGGACTTTCATGGGAATTGGCCATGAGAACTTCGGCTGCAGGCCGGCGACCCAAGTACTCAGAAGGCAACTCGGTCGGAACTGAGTCCAAACACTGGGACGGCGGCGCGACCACAATCGACTCGAGGACCGCCACTTGAGAGGACGCGTCCTGGCGCGCCTGGGCATGTCGCACCCAACGCTGGAGCCACGGACGGAAATACCGCTTGTTGTGGCGCGTGACGGGGGCGAAGATCGACACCGGAGCCGACTGCTGGAGAAGAAGGACGTCGTGGTCACCGGCATGGAAGTGCGTAGCCCCACGACTAGGGAGCGCCTCGACGTCGAGAGGTGCATCCCAAAGCCATGCCGAATCATCGACGATGAAGGAGAGTGCGCTGAAGAGGATCTCATGACCCATGCACAAATATCCACCGGACGACATAATGAAAAGATGTAGTCGCAAACTTGCCGGAAGTCGCTTAGACGCATGCCCCACGGTGGGCGCCAACTGTCGTGGGTATAAGACTGACAGTAGATGTGTAGGGTACAAAAGGATGGACAGAGCCTTAGCTACCGCAAGGTTGTATGAGTTCAGTCCCCTCTACGGTGGAGGTAAAAGCCCTACGTCTCAGTGCTCTTGGGAGCTTAATGTCGAGTGAAATATGGAGTACAGTGAAATGCTAACCCCTGCACCAGTGGGAAAGGGTGGCTTATATAGAGTGCGCTGCCCTTCACAATGGTCCGGTGCACAGGGGTGGAGTAGTGGCGAATAAATGCCTATGTTACAGGTAACGTATGCCTTAAATGCTAATAATGGTGCATGAAAACGTATGACCATTGCCCTCCAGGGAGGTTACAGTATATAGAGTGGAATCCAGTCGGTAAGTTTAATAAGCACTGAATGCTCGTCCCCGACTGGATGATGGGGGAATCGTCACCGACTGGATGATGGGAAGTCCTTAATTCAGTCGTAACTGACTACGGGCCTTGTCCCTTATGAAGGGTAGTCCTTGGGTGGGACCTATAAGGCAGGCCTATGACCCTACCCTGGGACTATAACCCCGTCGGTGGCTATATGCCATACTTCAGCTCCACCCACTTCCCGAATTTTCGCTCCTCTAGTTAGGGGAACGATACAGAAATACTTAATCCATAGATCGAAGTGCGGCTCGCAACACAGGAACATCTCGCATAAGACCACGAAGCCTGAGATATGAAGTATGGAGCCAGTGGTGAGATTGTGGAGCTGCAACCTATATAACTCCAACAAACCCCTCAAGAAAGGGGGAACGGGGAAGCCCACCCCTCGCAGTAGGAAATAAGCGAAGCATACCCTTTCTCCCCTTTGAGGGGAAGGGAAGTTTTCTGCGAAGGCTTCGCCATTGGCAGAGGCTAGTCCGGCGCGAGGTCCGACAGGGGAAGATATCCTTGAGTTTAGAATTTGCACAGATGGGCAAGGGAAACGGAGCAACTGGCTCGGTCCATCGGAAGGGGGCCAAGGGAGTGTGAGGAGGAACCTCCCATGTCTCAAGAACGCTCGAACCCTAGGGTTTCTTGGTGGAACTAGGAGGGCGATGGATCCCAGGGAAGGATTTTGATGTGCTTATGAAGGGCATTACCTCCTTTGCTTATAAGGAGCGGTTCCGACAGGGATAGCTAAAAGTGTTTGCCTTTATCAAAGGACATGAAAATTGAGAATTGGTATTAATCTTTGTGCAGAGTTAAAGGCTATTGGCTCCGTGATGCTTCGGTAACCGTGAGTCAGGCGGGACTAAATCGTCATTCCATGATCGGAGGAAACAAGGGAACTCGCCTTACAAGCTGAACATCATGGGTGGGAGCATCCGAAGACCGTGCACATTGGCATTGAAGGCCATTTCAGAGGCTACTGAAGGAGTCTGGGATTAAGGGGTCCTCGGGTAGTCGGCCGACCTAATGGGCCATATTAATTCGAGGCCGGACTGTGTGGTCATCTCGTATTCAGGGAGGAAAGAACCGAATAACGGCATGACCTCCAAGTAAGGTAGACTAGGTTGGTCCATCCGCCCCCGGTTGGAGGTTGGTTGTATGTAACCCTAGATCCCCTGGTGACTATATAAACCTGCGGTCCTCATCCTTCTAGGTAGGTTGATTCATCTAGGGTTTAGCTCATACGATCTCGAGGTAGATCAACTCTGTAATCATCATCCATATCAATATAATCAAGCAGGACGTAGGATTTTACCTCCTCAAGAGGGCCCAAACCTGGGTAAATAATGTCTCCCCGTTTCTCCTACAATCCATCGATCCAAGGTCTACAGTTCGGGACCACCTACCTGGGATCTGCCGGTTTTGACACCGACAACATGATAGCATGGTACATGATAAGTAAGAATTATTCTATTTGCAATTGATTTTGAGCCGAATATAAAGAACAAACATGACATAATTCATCACAATAATTACGACAATAAAGCTGAAAAGCAAATGTTTAAGTTTTTCTGCCACGTGGCATAATTCATCACAATAATTAATACAATAAAGCTCAAATTAGTAGCCACCAAATAAGACCCAACCATGGTGTCACGAAATAATAAAAGTCTAGACGCATCTTTCCTAGTGCAAGATGTGGGCTAGAAGAACCTGGGGAGGTGGGAGAAGCCACCTGCCATGGGCCCTGCTCAGCATCACGATGGAGCCGGGACACACCTAATGCAGCCTTCGTCCACCCGTCCTAGCAACTGTACCCAGCCAAGATGTTTTAGATCCATCTCCCTTCTTCTTGGTTGTTTGGGATCTACTTTTCTATTTGCTTTCGGTGGAGCATGGGTAAGTGATGTTGAGAACACACTGCACAATGATCCATCTCCTTTCTTCGTTTGTTTTTTGGCTGAGTGCAGGTGAATCTAGCCGCAATGGTTCCTTGTAGTTCTGCTATGGAGTGGGGGTCTAAGGAGGGTAATAAAGGTTTAGGAAACTTCATGAGAAGGCGATAATGAAGAGACAAGAATAAACAGGTAGGAGAGGAAAGATGAGGCATTATAGATTGGGAGATGGCTAATGGATTCTTGTTGGAAGTAACTAGAAATAAAGGAAGGAACACTGTGGGTGCATGTTGGAATTAAACACAACCATCACTATGTTATGTGCGCTGGTAAATAAAATTAACGGAACGAACGACGTGCGTGCATGTACATTAAGAGTCGCTGATGTGGCATACTTTCTAATGTGGATGAGCTAAATGTTTAGAGAAATAGGATAGTGGGGATGAATCTCTTAGGTATATATGATTGATAATGCCAATGATACTAACCCTTGTTTAGAGCATGTGCATCTTGTGGAGGAAGATTCCAAGATGAAACAACAACTTCAGAAAGGCCTTGTGGCATGCACCCATGGAGATAAGAACCTCAATGACCTTATTAGCATTAAAAAAGAGGTTGTTACAAAAGAAGGGATTGGGTTTGCACCCAAATCTAAGAGGAACAAGAAGGTCAAGACCAAGCAACCTCCCTCATTGAAGGAAACCTTTGTAAAAGCGGGTGAGGGTACTCGTGAGAAGAAGCATGACAAGGTGTTGGGTTGTAATGCCAAGAAGGGAAAAACCACCCCGGCCAACAAAGTCGGTGACTTTAACCCCTCATATGTTTTATGTCGCGCTAGTGATGGGCATGTTTATGCTAATTTGTTGGCTCTTCGTATGAGTACATTGAATGGACTATTTGGGTTCCTAAGACCCTTGTCACTAACATGAAAGGACCCACTAAAGAATGGGTACCTAAATCCAAGCATTGATTTCTTGTAGGGGTTTGCTTCCAGAGTAGTCGCATGGCTTCTTGATAGTGGATCAACAAATCATATGATCGGTAGCAAGGACTTGGTGGTGGACATTCAAACTAACTCCTCCATGGCCACTCAAGTCTCCTTTAGTGATGATACATTTTCAAAGGTATTGGGTCTTGGCAAGGTGGTGATATCTCTAGAATTAAGCATTGAGAAAGTCATGCTTGTTGAAACCTTTGCATACAATTTACTTTTCGTTCGCCAACTTGCACTCATGGGTTTTAGTACTTTCTCTGATGTGGATATCGTGGCCGTTTTGTGGAGCAATACTCTTAAAGTAGCCTTTGTTGGGCATGTTGAAGACGGTCTCTATATGGTTAACTTTTTGGAGCGACCCACAAAGACTACGACTTGCCTAATCGCTAAAGTTGATGTAGGATGGCTTTGGCATCACCGGCTAGCCCATGTTAATATGAGATCTTTTCAAAGCCTCCTCAAAGGGGACCACGTTCCTTGACTAACAAAAGTGTGTTTGGCCAAAGATCGTGCTTGGAGTGTGATGCTTGTGATTTGTGTTGGGTTTTCCGTGAAGAGGAACGGGTGATGGAACACAATATAGGTAAGTATTTCCCTTAGTAGAGAACTGCAATTTATCGAACCAATAGGAGTAACAACCAAACCTTGGCTTTAGCAACTACACACAAAGAAACAATCACTTGCACCCAACACAGGCAAGAGGGTTGTCAATCCCCTTGGATTCGTTATTTGCCAGCTTATAAGTAGTGTGGTTGGTAGTAGATAATTATAAAATGCAAAATAAATAAAAAGTAAATAGAAATAGCAAGGTATTGTAGTCTTTGTAAATATATAAGCGAATAGACCCGGGGGCCATAGTTTTCTCTAGTGGCATCTCATGAAATAAGAATACGATGGGTAAACAAATTACTCCTGGGTAATTGATAGAAAAGCAGATAGTTATGCAATATTTATTCACGGCAATGATCATGTGTATATAGGCATCATGTCCATAAGAAAATAGGTCGACTCCTGCCTAGACCTATTACTATTACTCCACCCATCAGTCGCTGTCCAGCATGCATCTAGAGCATTAAGTAAAACACAGTAATGCTTGGAGAACGATGACATGATGTAGACAATGAGAATTCAATTAATATGAACTAACCCCATCATTTTATCCTTAGTGGCAACAATACAAAGACGTATCTTGCCCCCTTCTATCACTGGGATATACAAACCCGTTAGATTGAACTCACTACAACACACCCCTCTCACTCGAGAAAGATTAATCTACTTGGCCAAAGAAACTCAATAGATCGGAGAGATTTATGAAGCTATAATGATCATGGACATAAGAATCATAAAGATTTCAGAGAAGACTCAAATATTTATCATGAATAATTTGAACATAAACCCACAATTCATCGGATTACAACAAATGTACCACACAAAAGAATTACATCGGATAAATCAAAGGGAAGATGCGATGATTGATACGCCTCCATCATATCTACTTTTCCAAACTCTTTTGCCCTTGTTTTCCACTCTAATTTGCATGATTTGAATGGAACTAACCCATACTAACGCTGTTTTCAGCAGAATTGCCATGGTGTTATTTTTGCGCAGAGATAAAAGTTCTCGGAATGACCTAAAAATTTACGGAGAATTTTTGTGGAATATATAAAAAATACTTACGCAAGAATCAACAGAGGAAGTGGAGCGTGGAGCCCACAAGCCCACCAGGCGCGGGCCCCCCTGGCCGCGCCTGGCAGGCTTGTGGGGCCCACGAAGCTCCACCGCCTACAAATCTAGCTCTATTTAGTCCGTTTCATCCGGTAAAAAATCAAGGAGAAGAGTTCATCGCGTTTTACGATACGGAGGCGCCGCCACCTCCTGTTCTTCCTCTGGAGTCCGTTCTGGGCTCCGGAGAGGGGAAATCGTCGCCAACGTCATCACCTACCTTCCTTCATCGCCAATTCCATGATGCTCTTCACCATTCGTGAGTAATCTCATCGTAGGCTTGCTGGACGGTGATGGGTTGGATGAGATCTATCATGTAATCAAGTTAGTTTTGACGGGGATTGATCCCTAGTATCCACTATGTTCTGAGATTGATTATGCTACTACTTTGCCATGCTTAATGCTTGTCACTAAGGCCCAAGTGCCATGATTTCAGATCTGAACCTATTATGTTGTCGCCAATATATGTGTGTTCTTGATCCTATCTTGCAAGTTGTAGTCACCTACTATGTGTTATGACCCGGCAACCCCGGAGTGACAATAGCCGGAACCACTCCCGGAGATGACCATAGTATGAGGAGTTCATGTATTCACTAAGAGTTAATGTGTTGGTCCAGTTGTTTATTAAAAGGAGAACCTTAATATCCCGTATTTTCTATTAGGACCCCGCTGCCATGGGAGGGATGGACAATAGATGTCATGCAAGTTCTTTTCCCTAAGAACGTATGACTACATACGAAATACATGCCTACATTACATTGACAGACTGGAGCTAGTTAATTATCTCTCCGTGTTATAACTATTGTATGATGAATAGCATCCTGCATAATCATCCATCACCGATCCAATGCCTACGAGTTTTTCCTACTGGTCCTTGCTATGTTTCTTTGCCGCTACTGCTTTCACTGCTGCTACTGTTACTCTGTTGCTACTGCTATTACCTTGATACTACTACTGTCACTTGGCTTCTACTGGTTACTGTTGCTACTGCTGCTATCATACTACCTTGCTACTCATACTTTGCTGCAAATACTAAATCTTCCAGGTGTGGTTGAATTGACAACTCAACTGCTAATACTTGAGAATATTCTTTGGCTTCCCCTTGAGTAAAATCAATAAATTTGGGTTGAATACTCTACCCTCGAAAATTGTTGCGATCCCCTATACTTGTGGGTTATCAAGAATATTTTCTGGTTCCGTTGCCGCGAAAGCACAACCATATTCTCTGAGTCACTTGGGATTTACGTATGCTGGTCACTATGAGGAATCCGATAGATCCAAGAACTAAAGTCTTGCCCTCAACTACGGGGACAGGTAAGGAACTGCCATCTAGCTCTGCACTTGATTCACCTTCAGTTATGAGTAAGTTTGCGACACCACCTCCTGCTAGAAATCTTGATATGTCACCTGTGCTTGATGATGCTACTTCTGCTGCCCACGATGCTTATGATGATGCTATGCTTGATACTGCTTTTCCACTAGGTGCATTCCTTGATGCACAAATTGCTAGAGTTGCTGCTAGATGTGATGATACTTCTGAAACTGCTGATACTATTCAAGTATAACCTGCTATTTTGCCTGTTAGAACTAGCTCTCCTAGATATGAATTGCCTGATATGCCTGAGGGTTATGTTATGGAGGGAGAGATAGCTGAGGACTTTCTTTTTTGTAAGGATAGCTATGATGTTAAGAAATTACTGTTCAAGTGGAAAGAAAAATCTTTGAACGCTACGACGAAATACGACCCGAAGTTTGCTACTTCGCCTATCTTTGTGACCGATAAAGATTATGAATTCTGTGTCGACCCTGAGTTAATCACTCTGGTCGAATCTGATCCTTTTCACGGTTACGAATTTGAAACGGTTGTAGCCCATCTTACCAAACTGCATGATATAGCCACCCTATTTACGAGTGAGGAAAAGATCCGCCACTACTATATCCTCAAGCTATTTCTATAGTTCGTTCCCTAAAGAGACCACCTAGATAGTTGTGATGGTTGTGTTTTTAGGGAACGAACTGTAGAACAAGCTGAGATCCTATTGAATAATATCTTGTGAAATGAAAATGCTCGGACTATTCCCGAACCACCTACAAAGCCAACTGCGAAGAAAAGAGGTATTATATTCCTTAGTCCTGAAGATATGTAAGAAGCTAAGAAATCTATGAAACAGAAAGGCATTAAATCTGAAGATGTCAAAAATCTACCACCTATCAAAGAGATCCATGGTCTTGATAACCCGATACAGGTAGTAGAAGTAAATTCTCTACGTAGGTTTGATGACAGTGATATTCCTTTTGATAAACCTGCTAGCTTATGCCTGGATGAATATGATAACTTCGTTGCCAAACAACAAAGTTTCAATGATTATGTTAGCACACAATTGGAACAGAATGCTTGTATGCTTAGTCATTGAAGTGCTTGTGTGGACAGAAATGTCAATGATCTTAAGCTTCTGAGTAAACATGCCTCTATGGTTACTACTCAAGTAGAACAAGTACTTAAGGCTCAGAATGACTTGCGCAATGAGTTGAATGACAATTCTGTTAGAGTCGTCACTAGAGGCAGTAGAATGAACCAGGAACCTTTGTATCCTGAGGGTCATCCTAAGAGAATTGAACAAGATTCTCAAGGAGATAGCACTGATGCACCTAGTCATCCTAGAAAGAAGAAGAGAGATGATAGGAACTTGCACACTAGCAACCCTGTTGTTGTTACACCCGAGACTCCAAACGATGTCTCTGTTTCTGATGCTGAAATGTAATCTGGTGCTGAACATGGGCCTAATGATAATATCGATAGTGATGTTCATGTTGATGCTCAACCTAGAAATGATAAGGATGTGGAGATTGATCCTGTTGATCTTGATAACCCACAACCTAAGAATAGGGGATATGATAAGGATGACTTCGCTGCTAGGAAGCATGGTAAGGAAAGGGAACCATGGGTTAAGAAACCCATGCCCTTTCCTCCCAAACCATCCAAGAAAAAGGATGATGAGGATTTTGAGCGCTTTGTTGAAATGATTAGACCTGTCTTTCTGCAAATGCGTTTGACAAATATGCTCAAAATGTCTCCGTATGCTAAGTACATGAAGGATATTGTGACTAATAAGAGGAGGATACCTGAGTATGAGATTTCCACCATGCTCTCTAACTATACCTTCAAGGGTGGAACTCCTAAGAAACTAGGTGATCCCGGAGTGCCCACTATACCTTGGTCCATTAAAGGAAACTACGTTAGAACTGCTTTATGCGACCTTGGAGTCGGTGTTAGTGTTATGCCTCTCTCTCTTTATCATAGACTTGAAGTGGATAAGTTGACACCCACTGAAATCTTTCTGCAAATGGCTGACAAATCAACTGCTTTCCCTATCGGCATTTGCGAGGATGTACCTGTTGTGGTGGCAATCATCACTATCTTAAGACACTTTGTTATTCTGGATATTCTCGAGGATGATGCCATGGCGTTCATCCTTGGAAGACCCTTTTTAAACACTGCAGGGGCTGTTATAGACTGCAACAAAGGCAATGTCACTTTCCATGTCAACGGTAATGAGCATACGGTGCACTTTCCCAAGAAACAATATCGAGTACATTGCATCAATGCTATTGAAAAGACTTCATCGATTCTTATTGGGAGCTTTGAATGACATATACCTCCTGTTAAGATCAAGTATGATTTGATTGTCGCGGATATGCACATCCCCATTGAGGTGACCTAGTGACTATTCGAAAATTGTCCATTCTCTTTTGCGATTCAAAAAAGTTTGACAAGGAGACTTAATCAACCTCATTGACGGATTTCTTTCGATGACCATGAGATGGATGAATCAAGGAGTCACACACCTCTGTTCCAAGCGTTCACCCTCGGTTGCTTAGAAGAAAATGATAGGTTTAGTTTAGTTTTCCCTGTTTTCTGTTCTAGCGTCCCGTAGAAAAGTACCCCGAAAATGAAAGTTCTCCGAACGCCCTGAAAATCAAGTATGATTTTTTCTGGAATTTTTGAAAAATACTGAGATGTGGGGACCCCGACTAGCAAGTCTAGTTCGCCGTGCCCAGTGACCCCAAGGATCAATGTTCACTGAACACAGATACTGAATAATAGAGTCTTACATCCAAGTACCGAATTTATTACATCGAACGACCCGAAGGTCGGGTTCAAGAGCAAGGCCTAAAGCCAAATTAAACGGATACATCGAGTAGCGGAAACTCGTAAGGTCTAAGCGGTGCCCATGCCATCAAGCCTACACCGACAGGCATTCTGACTTGGAAGCGTCCTAGATCGCAGGTTCGTCTCCGACGGCGTACTCATCGCCAAACTCCGGTCCTTCCATGTCTGGTCAATAACATAACCAGTGGCAAGCCAATGAGTACTTTGAATGTACTCGCAAACAACCCATGATATGAATATATATGGTAAGGAATAACAGTAATAGTTATCTTTAGTGGAATGCAATGCGGTGGCATGATCAGGTATGTGCAACAAGTTAAAGAATTACTTTTGAAGAACAGGTTACCGATATTGACATATCTTTCAAGGGTTGAACACACCGGCTCACCCTGTATGCCAAGTCATCGGACTTGTCATATCCTCAAGGTATTAATGATTGCTAAACCATCCGGGTTTACCCGATATGTCAAGTCACCGAACTTGATCATATTATTGTGATTATCATAACAACACCTTTTTAACACCACGCACACACACTTGGTTTATGCGGAAACTCAGGACGTAGTTTAAGCAGCACCACCCAACTGTCCTTGACCGTGGACACGGCTATTCGAATAGTTTACACTCTGCAGAGGTAGTACGCTGGACCCACGAGAAACGGGAAACTTCCGTGTCATCCACGACTTGCGGTATATCACATATACCCGAGGTAAGTACCCGATCATCATCTTTCCCCTGACGATACTAGACAAAGAGGTCCACTCGATTGGTACCCAGCCCACATGTTGTACGTCTTACGAGCACCGACTCCGGACTATATCAACCATGCAGGGACCAACGGTGTGCCCGGAACTCATAATAATGGCATAGTCGTCCTACCTGGCACGACCCCATCACGAGAGTGACACCGATCACTCCCGCCACTAGTAATGTGGCTCTTTGCTAGCACCGACCAGAGTAATCAACAAAGCCCCGTCCCATAAAGGGGTATCGTGGTCGTACTGGTAAGGTTGGGACGGTCGACATATCATAAATCTAATCCATTTCCGAAACCATACTCACACCAAAATCACCGGTGCATCACTTCACCAAAAGTGATCACCAACTCATCATCACCCTCGGGCATTAGTGGCACCCGACGGGGTTTTGATAAACTCTTTACTTAACTCATCATTATGCTTGAGATAACATGCCTTAACATTACTTGTCAACATGGTAATGGCATGACCCTCACGGGGTAGGGTCAAGCTCAATGCAGTGATTCTACTTTACTAGACAACAGGACAGTAGGATGATCCTCGTAGATGGTAGGGTCAGCTCATCACATTTGTACTCCGAGGAGCCATGTGAATCTCATTATCAACATGCAAGTGCTTCGAAGAAGCCTTCGGTACAATCACATCAATGATGAACCGGCATCGTGATCACATGCAACGGAAAATACTTGCTATTCTAGCATGCATCATATTATATACTTAAGTCATGGAAAAAGGGCTGCTTGCCTTGGTCAGCTAGGTATCCGGGGTCTTCGAGGTCTTCCGCTCCAGATCCTCCGTCACTCGGTAACTCTACCGTCGAGAAAGGAATAAATAAATACTAGCTCTCACTAAAACAGATCACAAAGTGCTTTTAAAAATGTTGCAAGGCTTAAATAAATTCAGTTTATTATTTTGAAAAATGTTTCCTATAGTTTTATTAGCTAAGCATATTTATTTAAAAGCAAACAGAAGCAAACAAGTGCTTTTTAATATCATTTTATTATATCAAAATAGTTTCTGTTTTTGATAAATGTCAGCTATTACAGAATCAAATAATACTCATTTTTAGAAAATTACTGGTGGAAGAATTATATTTTTCTAGTGGCTAAATCTTTTTATAAAAATCATTTAGTTTGCTGGATTAAAACAAAAGAAAAAGGCGAGGGGGTTGGATCCAGTCAGCCCAGCCAGCAGGCCTGGCCACTAGGCACGCGCGGGCCAGGTTCAAACCTAACCTGCGGGCCCGTGGGGTCAGCGTCAGCGGCTGCGCGCGCTGGATGTCCCAAGACACCGACAGGTGGGCTCCACCTGTCCGGTCCTTCTCCTACCTCCAGCCAGAGAGGTGGAGATGGACGCCGGCGAGGCTGCCGTTGTCCTCGGGCCAAGCTAGGAACGGGAACGGGTCCCTCGTGCCTCCGCCTACCTGCTCTTGGTCGGGACGTCACCAGAGGTGGTCTGGCTCGCCGGCGACGACGTGCTCGTGGCGGAAGGGTTTCAGGTTGGTGTTGAACTAGGGGCCAGGGGTATGGATTCGCTCGGGAAAGTTAGGGGAAATGTTCCTGGTGTCAAGGGGAGTGTAATGGGAGGTCGGGCAGCGCAGGAGCCGATGTGTAGCCGGAGATCGATCGGAGCTCCGAGGCGGAGGGGCCTCGGTCGATCTCGAGCACCGGGGCTCTGCGAGCTCGATTGGCCGGCTAGGGAGTGTCTACTGGTTGTGTTGAAGCTGCTTCGAGGGTGCTGGAGTGCCGGGGGGACCTATTTATAGGCCAACGACGGTGACCCGACTCGGGCGCGCCGGTGACTCACCGTGTCGCGCGTGCGAGCAAAGTGAGGTGCTCGCTGCGAAACCACGGGTTCGGAACGTGGTTTAGGACCTCCTGGTGCAACGTCCGCAGAGGGAAAGCGAGTGGGGTCGAGCCGCAGCGACCGTGCATGCTCGGCCGCGTCGGGCGCGCACGGGCACGCGTCGCCTGAGCTCTTGCGTGAGGGGGAGAGGGTCCCTGGGGTAGCTTCGCACTGAATGGTTGTCGGGGGAGCGTTTGGACATAACTGGGGAGGTTGGGACCGGCCGGAGCGTCGGCCCCTTGCTGGTGGCTCTCTGCAGCGCGCCCAGAGCGCAGTTTTCGCATGCCACGGCATGCTGGCTCGCTCTGGGGCACTTGGGACGTGTCCTCCATTTCCTGGGTGTTGCTAGGAGTGAGCCTAGCCATTGTGGCTTAGTGGGAGCTCGAGCTGGTCAAGGGAGCAAGGAACACTAGTGTTGCCAGTACTGCCCTGCAGCTCAAATTGGAGTTCTTGTCACTTGTGCTTGGAGTTGGGGAGGGGCTGATTGACTGGGTGCTCAGGGTGTTCTGGTGCTCTAACCCACCAAGTTTTGGGCCTTGACATTGGGTAAAACAGTGGCTAGGAGGGTTTTTACCTTCTTGTCAGTAGGTGTTCGACAGTGACTTGGGGTGCTTCCACTCCACCACTGTAAATGAAACTTAACAGGTTTGGTCTTGGGGTAAAAACATGGGGTTCCACCAAATCTGAGCTCCATTGAATAAGTTTGGCTTTGTAAACTTCAAAATGTCTCAAAATGACCTGTACTGTCCTTTACAAAGGAAGTGTGGCCAAACAGAGTCTCACAAATCTCATCTTCGGTGTGGTGTCCTCATTTGGGGTGTTAAACACCTCTGCAAAGTTTCAGCTCCATTGGAGAAACTTTGCAATGTAGAGTTGTTCCAACTCTACTCTAGACAATGAGGATTTTGGGCTCTTTAGGTGCACTTCCCCACCTTGGATCAAGGTGAGATTTTAGGTGAGCACCTAATATGGTTTGGGAGGGCTCGTGTAATTTTATGGGATAGATAATTTCCTTTGGAAACATCTCAAAAAGCTAAAACAGACAGAAATGGTTTTCATGGATTTACTCAAATAATATTGATATAAAGTAGGGTTGAAAATCTTATATATGGAAAATATATGTCCTTCTGAGCTTCCATGAATTTACTCAGATTTTTGTAAGGTAGGAAAGAAATTTTCCTTGTGGGAATATCATTACTTGCCTTAGAAATAGACATAGATATAAAATAGGAAAATAATATTTTAAATCACCAATTTATGTTTTTAATGAATGAAAATAATATTTGGATCAGATCACCAACTTTGGTTGGAAGTGCCACTTGGCATCATGAGCTAGTAGTGTATCCCAACATGATGAAGGTGATCTTGATATAAAGGAGAAATGGTTTTTGAAGAGAGCAAAGTAATAAGTTTTCATATGTTTGAGTCATCAGATAAACAAGCACACACTCAAACAAGGGTTCACATTGCACTCACAACATTATCTGAAAAAGTTTTAACAAGCTCTGATTTTTGCAAAATCGAATACTTGGGGTGAAAAACAGGGTGTGACAGACCTATCCCTCTTACAAGAATCTCGTCCCCGAGATTCCTAAGCTAAGCGTTAAACAGCTCGGGAAATTCTGATGAGAGATAGTCTTCACATTCCCATGCGGCTTCTGCTTCGGTATGGTTGCTCCACTGAACCTTGAAAAACTTGACGGTGCAGCTTCTGGTGCAACGCTCGGCTTCATCCAAAATGTGGATCGGTCTCTCGCGGTAGGTAAGATCCGGTTGAAGGTCGATAGCTTGGTGATCAATGTCCTTGTAAAGATCGGGACGGTTCGGCACTTGCAAACACTTCCGGAGCTGTGACACGTGGAACAAGTTGTGCCCAACCGAAAGCTCAGGAGGTAGCTCCAACTGATAAGCTACTTCCCCGCACCTTGCCGTGATCTTGAAGGGTCCAATGAACCTTGGAGCTAGCTTCCCTTTGACGTGGAAACGCTTGGTCCCCTTGAGAGGCATGACTCGCAAGTACACCTGGTCTCCGGGAACAAACTCCACATTTCTGCGGCGAGGGTCCGCATAGCTCTTCTGCCTTGACTTAGCTGCCTCCAAGTTCTCTCGGATAAGTTGAACCTTGTCCCCTGCTTCCTGCAGTGCTTCTGGTCCGAAAACTAGTCCTTCACCGGTTTCGGACCAATTGAGCGGGGTGCGACATTTCCTCCCATATAATGCTTCGAATGGGGCCATCTAAAGACTGGACTGGTAGCTATTGTTGTAAGAGAACTCAGCAAATGGTAGGCAGTCTTCCCACTTGGCACCATGGGCCAAAACACAAGCGCGGAGCATGGCCTCAAGTATCTGGTTTACCCTCTCGGTCTGTCCGCCCGTCTGCGGGTGGAAAGCCGTACTGAAGGAGAGTTTGGTTCCGAGAGCTTCTTGAAACTTCTTCCAAAATCTTGAGGTGAACTGCGTGCCGCGGTCAGACACGATCTCTTTGGGAACTCCATGGAGACTCACCACTCGGTAAATGTACAGACTGGCCAGCTGGCTGCCATCGTAAGTGGTGTTAACGGGGATGAAATGGGCTACCTTGGTCAAATGATCAACTATGACCCAAATGGAGTTATGACCCTTATTCGACCGGGGCAACCCGATGATGAAGTCCATGCCGACTATATCCCACTTCCATTCTGGCACTTGAAGAGGTTGTAGCAATCCAGCGGGTCATTGGTGTTCAGCCTTGACTCGGTGACATACATCGCATTTAGGGACATAGGAGCCAATTTCCCTCTTCATGCCATACCACCAGAATCGTTCTCGGATGTCTTGGTACATCTTGGTACCACCTGGATGGATACAGTAGGTGTGTCATGTGCCTCTTGCAGGATCAAGTCCTTAAGTTCGGCCTTGTTGGGTACGCATAAGCGCTTCCCGTACCACAATACTCCTTGCTCATCAATCGAGAACCCTGGGGCTTTGCCTTCTCGCACCTTCCTCTTGAGGCCTTCAATACTCTTGTGCCCCTTCTGGGCTTCCTTGATGTCGTCTGCTAGAGTAGGCTTGACTTCGAGGTTGGCCAGGTACCCTGGTTCGACTATCTCAAGTCATAAGCCCTCCATCTCATCATACAAGGCGGGTAACCTTTCCTTGAGCGTGACGTTCAAGGTGCCTGCCTTCCGGCTCAAGGCATCGGCTACCACGTTCGCCTTGCCGGGGTGGTACTGAATGCTGACGTCGTAATCCTTGATTAACTCAAGCCATCTCCGCTGTCTCATATTCAGCTCCCTCTGGGTGAAGATATATTTCAGACTTTTGTGGTCTGTATATATCTCGCATCGCTTTCCGAGAAGGTAATGTCGCCACGTCTTCAGAGCATGCACTACAGCTGCTAGCTCGAGATCATGGGTGGCGTAGTTCTCCTCATGCGGTCGCAGTTGCCGTGACAAGTACGCCACGACCCTGCCATCTTACATCAGGACTCCATCGAGCCCGGTCGCAGAGGCATCACAATATATCACGAATTCCTTCTTGATGTCTGGGGTAGCCAACACCGGGGCGGTAGTTAGCCTCTTCTCGAACTCCTGGAAGCTTTCTTCACACGCCGGTGTCCACTCGAACTTCCGGCCTTTCTTCAAGAGATGAGGCATAGGTCGAGCGATGCTGGAGAATCCTTCGACAAACTTGCGGTAGTATCCCACGAGCCCGAGGAAACTCCTGACATCCTTCACGTCCTTTGGTGATTCCCAGATGTCACTATAGTAATCTTGGACTGATCTACGGCCAAACCGCGTGCCGTCAGGGTATGACCCAGAAATCTAACTTCGTTCAGCCAGAACTGATACTTGCTGAAGTTGGCATAGAGTTGGTGCTCTCGAAGCTTTCCCAGAACTAGCCTTAGGTGTTTCTCATGCTCTTCTTCGGACTTGGAAAAGATTAGTATGTCATCGATGAACACGACGACAAACTTGTCCAAATATTCCATGAAGACCTTGTTCATGAGGTACATGAAGTAGGCTGGGGCATTTGTCAAACCGAAGGACATGACCGTGCATTCATATAAACCGTACCGGGTCACGAATGCAGTCTTGGGTATATCTTCTGGTCGGATCTTCAACTGGTAGTATCCCGATCGGAGATCGATCTTGGACAATACCCTGGCCCCGTTTAACTGGTCAAACAGGTCTTCGATCTTGGGGAGCGGGTACTTGTTCTTAATTGTGACTTCATTAAGGGAACGGTAGTCGACGCAGAGTGGAATGGTACCATCCTTCTTTGATACAAACAAAATAGGTGATCCCCAAGGTGACACACTCGGACGAATGAACCCTTTCCTGAGTTGCTCATCCAGCTGCTTCTTCAGCTCTGCCAACTCCTCGGAACCCATCCTATAAGGCTTTTTATAAATAGGCCTCGATCCGGGCATAAGCTCAATGATGAACTCGATGTCTCGGTCAGGAGGCATTCCGGGTAGCTCGTCAGGAAAGACGTCCGGGTATTCATAGACTATAGGCAGTCGATCAAGCTCTACCTCGGAGAGACTGTTGACTCGAGGTGCGTGAGCCGATACTGGTTCGGAGACGAACTTGACCTTGACACCTTGGTTGCTTATCATGGTGATGGCTCTGTTGGCACAGTCCAAAAGACTCTGGTGCTTGGCCAACCAATCCATACCGAGGATTACTTCCACACCTTGTGATTTAAGCATAATGAGGTCTGCCAAGAAACTCGTCCCATTGATAACTATCTCGACCCTCCTACACCCTAGGTTGGTCCTTAATACTGCTCCCGGGGTTTGGATTGCCATCTGCCCGTGGAGTAAAGTGGGTTTTAAACCGCATTTCTCTGCAAACCCTTGCGTAACAAAAGAATGCGAAGAACCACAATCAAACAACACTGTTGCTGGAGTTGAGTTGACGAGGAACGTACCCAGAATGCAGTCCGGGTCTTCCTGTGCTTCTTCTGCAGTGATGTGATTGATCCGGCCCCTACCATTAAGCTGTTGGTTGCGGGGGGCCTGGTTCCTCCCTAGTGCACCTTGACCGGGATTGGGTGCATTGGGACGCGGCGCGTCGGGCTTCTTGTTGGGGTACTGCCTGGAATAGTGCCCAGTCTGACCACACCCAAAGCAGGTGACTTGCCCCGGAGGGTTGGTCTTGACTCCACCGTTGTTCGGCGGTTTGACTATTGGCTTGACTTGCTGCTGAGGCTGATAATTCTGGCGGAACACCGGGTACTTGTACTGTTGCTACTGAAAGTTGGGTCTTGTAGGTGCTGACTACCACGTTCTTCGTCTTGCATTACCGGGTCCTCCACTGCCTATCAGCTTTCGCTTGCAGGTGTCGTCCATTGCACGACGCTTGTCCTCCAGCATAAGCGCTTTGTTAACCAACTCACTGAAAGTGTGGCAGTAGCAAACCACCAGCTGGTATTGCAAGGAGTGGTGTAACCCTTCCTTGAAGCGTTCCACCTTAGCGGCCTCAGTGTTAACATCTTCTGGTGCGTACCTTGACAAGAGATTAAACTTCTGCAGGTACTCCTTAACAGTTCCACTTCCCTGCCTCAAGGCTCGGAATTCCCGCTTCTTAATGGTCATCAGTCCAGGCGGAATGTGAGCCGCACGAAATCCTTCCTTGAACATCTCCCGCGTGATGACTTGCCCTGCCCGCATGATCTGGAATCCAGCCCACCATGCCCTGGCGGTGCCTCCGAGACAGTGAGAAGCATAAAGGACCTTCTCATGATCATCGGTGCACTTGACCAGCGCAAGGAGGACTTCAATGGTGTGAATCCAGTCATCGGCGTCCAGGGGTTCAGTCGACTCCGTGAATATGGGGGGTGTAGTCCGCATGAACTCAGAAAGAGTAGAGCGACCACCGCCATACTCATTTCGCGGCGGGTTGTCCACCAGGACTTGGGTCAGCTGCTGGATAGCGGCATTGCTGGCTTGACGCTCCTCTCGAAGAGCTTGAAGGAAATGAGCCATCGTCAAGTTCTCAGGAGGAGGTGGTGGAGGAAGGTCTCTAGGCTGCTCGTGGTGACCTCCAGCGTGAGCTTCTCCTTCGATTCCCTGCTGCGTCCCTGAGGAGCCAGCGCCGGGGTTGCCGAAGGTGCTGTTGCGGGTTGCGTTCACCATCCTGTCATAGAAACAGACAGGTCAAAAATGCCACCTTGCTCAGGAGTACAAGGATTTTCTCCTAGTAAGAGGGGGTCCAATACGTGCATGTGCCAAGTTTTTAAAACCAAAGTTTTTGACAAACTGGAAATTGCATTCATGACAACTAGGTGACGTAGTCACTTACAGGCTGTCCAAGGCAATAGGTGACTTACATCAAGCACACATACGCAAATTAAAAACGGATACAAGGATACCCTATACTCGGGTACTCCGATTTGCCTACGCTAAAACCTACGCGGCGGACTGCTCGGTCTCAAAGGCGGACTCAACAGGATCCTCATCTTCATCAACATCCTCTTCCTTTATAGGAGTGGAAGAAAGAATCCACACGTCTCGGCGTCTCTTGGGCGAGGCGGCGAAGATCTCAGTGTACTCTTCCGCTGTCAGGCGGCGACTCCGAAGAGGGACTGCCTGGATGGGTAACACACCACCCTTAGTGGCAACAGCTGCCCTCCCTTCAGGTGCACCTGCCTTCTTTCCTTTGCGGTTCTGCATCTTCTCAGTGTGGAGCAGACCTTTGACTAGGTGCAACTCTTGGTGAAGCTTGACGGATTCCTTAACCAGGAAGTGTGTCAGGGTGTCCGACGAGAGACTGAAGTAGGTCTGGAACCTCAGTGGCATCCCATACTCCGTGGCTGGGGTGAGTGTCCAGCTCCCATCCACTCCTTCCTTAATGAAAGGTAGATGACGAGGGACAGGCTCATTAGCCATCTCAAGGAGGATGTTGCAGAGTTGCACGAGCGCCTCTCGTGCAGCCATCTCCACTACCGACATCAGCTCTCCCATCTGTGGTCCTTGAAAGAACCAACTAGACGGGGAGTCATTAGCCTTCACTATCACGTCCAGGTGATATTCCTTGGTGTCGGCGTTGACCCAGTGCTCGCGGTAGAGGAAGATGGGCGTGCGTCGTACGTGGCACTTCTCGAGACAATCCACCAGAAGTAGCGCAAAGTCGGTCTCCAGAAGCGTCTCAGGTACAGCAGCCATCTACAAGGCATAGGAGAGAAGTCAGGAGGTTGTAGGTGCAAGAGTCTTGTGCAAGGCTGGCGTCCTAACGTTCTTGGTTAACGTCCATGCTATCTAAGGCTTCCTATAGTCAGGATGGCTCTGATACCAGTTCTGTGGGGACCCCGACTAGCAAGTCGAGTTCGCCGTGCCCAGTGACCCCAAGGATCAATGTTCACTAGACACAGATACTGAATAATAGAGTCTTACATCCAAATACCAAATTATTACATCAAATGACCAGAAGGTCGGGTTCAAGAGCAAGGCCTAAAGCCAAATAAAAGGGATACATCGAGTAGCGGAAACTCGTAAGGGCTAAGCGGTGCCCATGCCATCAAGCCTACACCGACACGCATTCTGACTCGGAAGCGTCCTAGATCGCAGGTCCGTCTCCGACGGCGTACTCATCGCCTACTCCGGTCCTTCCATGTCTGGTCAATAACATAACCAGTGGCAAGCCAATGAGTACTTTGAATGTACTCGCAAACAGCCCATGACATATATATGATAATGAATAACAGTGACAGTATTCTCGAGTGGAATGCGATGTGGTGGTATGATCAAGTATGTGCAACAAGTTAAAGAACTACTTGTGAATAACAGGTTGCAGATATTGACATATCTTCAAAGGGTTGAACACACCGGGTTCACCCTATATGCCAAGTCATCGGACTTGTCGTAATCTCAAGGTATTAATGAGGGCTAAACCATCCGGGTTTACCCTATATGTCAAGTCACTGAACTTGATCATATTATTGTGATCACCATGATTATAACAACACCTTTTTAACACCACGCACACACACTTGGTTTATGCGGAAACTCAGGACGTAGTTTAAGCACCACCACCCAACTGTCCTTGACCGTGGACACGGCTATTCAAATAGTTTACACTCTGCAGATGTAGTACGCTGGACCCACGAGAAACGGAATACTTCCATGTCATCCACGACTCGCGGTATATCATATATACCCGAGGTAAGTATCTGATCATCATCTTTCCCCTGACGATACTAGACAAAGAGATCCACTCGATTGGTACCCAACCCACATGTTGTACGTCTTACGAGCACCGACTCTGGACTGTATCAACCATGCAGGGACCAACGGTGTGCCTGGAACTCATAATAATGGATAGTCGTCCTACCTGGCACGACCCCATCACGAGAGTGACACCAATCACTCCCGCCACTAGTAATGTGGCTCCTTGCTAGCACCGACCAGAGTAATCAACAAAGCCCCGTCCCATAAAGGGGTATCGTGGTCGTACTGGGTAAGGTTGGGACGGTCGACAGATCATAAATCCAATCCATTTCCGAAACCATACTCACACCAAAATCACCGGTGCATCACTTCACCAAAAGTGATCACCAACTCATCATCACCCTCGGGCATTAGTGGCACCCGACGGGGCTTTCATAAACTCTTTATTAAACTCATCATCATGCTCATGACAAAATGCTCTATTATTATTACTTGTCAACATGGTAATATCATGATAAAATCATGACCCTCACGGGGTAGGGTCAAGCTCAATGCAGTGATTCTACTCTACTAGTCAACATGACAGTAGCATGATCCTCGTGGATGATAGGGTCAGCTCATCATGTTTGTGCTCCGAGGAGCCATGTGAATATCACTACTATAAATGCAAGTGCTTCGAAGAAGCCTTCGGTACCATCACATCGGTGATGAACCGGCATCGTGATCTCATGCAACGAAAATACTTGCTATTCTAGCATGCATCATTTTATTTACTTAAGTCATGGCAAAAGGGCATGCTTGCCTTGGTCAGCTAGGTATCCGGGGTCTTCGAGGTCTTCCGCTCCGGATCCTCCGTCACTCGGTAACTCTACCATCGAGAAAGGAATAAATGAATACTAGCTCTCACTAAAACAAATCACAAAGTGCTTTTAAAAATGTTGCAAGGCTTGGATAAATTGAGGATATTATTTTGAAAAATGTTTCCTATTGTTTTATTAACTAATCATATTTATTTAAAAGCAAACAGAAGCAAACAAGTTCTTTTTAATATCATTTTATTATACCAAAATAGTTTCTGTTATTGATAAATGTCAACCATTACACAATCAAATACTACTCATTTTTAGAAAAATACTGGTGGAAGAATTATATTTTTCTACTAGCTAAATCTTTTTATAAAAATCATTTAGTTTGCTGGATTAAAACAAAGAAAAAGGCCAGGGAAACAGATCCAGCCAGTTCAAACCTGACCTGCGGGCCCCTGGGGTCAGCGTCAGCGGCTGCGCGCTGGCTGCCCCAGGACACCGACTGGTGGGCTCCACCTGTCGGGTCCTTCTCCTACCTCCGGCCAGAGAGGTGGAGATGGACGCCGGCGACGTTGCCGTTGTCCTCAGGCCTAGCTAGGAACGGGAACGGGTTCCTCGTGCCTCCGCCTACCTGCTCGTGGTCGGGACGTCACCGGAGGTGGTCTGGTTCGTCGGCGACGAGGTGCTCGTGGCGGAAGGGTTTTGGGTTCGTGTTGAACTAGGGGCTAGGGGTATGGATTTGCTCGGGAGAGTTAGGGGAAACGTTCCTAGTGTCGATGGGAGTGTAATGAGAGGTCGGGTAGCGCAGGAGGCGACCTGTAGCCGGAGAGAGACCGGAGCTCTGAGGCGGAGGGGCCTCGGTCGATCTCGAGCACCGGGGCTCTGCGAGCTCAATTGGGCGGCTAGGGAGTGTCCACTGGTTGTGCTGAAGCTGCTTGGAGGGTGCTGGAGTGCCGGGGGGGTCTATTTATAGGCCAACGGCGGTGACCCGACTCGTTCACGCCGGTGACTCACCGTGGCACGCGTGCAAGCACAGTGAGGTGCTGGCCGCGACACCACGGGTTCGGGACGTGGTTTAGGGCCTCCTGGTGCAACGGCCGCAGAGGGAAAGCGAGTGGGGACGAGCTGCAGCGACCGTGCATGCTCGGCCGCGTAGGGCGCGCACGGGCACGCGTCGCCTGAGCTCTTGCACGAAGGGGAGAGGGTCCCTGGGGTAGCTTTGCACTGAGGGGTTGTCGGGGTAGTGCTTGGACCTAACTGGGGAGGCTGGGACCGGCCGGAGTGTCGGCCCCTTGCGGGTGGTTCTCTGCATCACGCCCAGAGCGCAGTTTTGGCATGCCACGGCATGCTGGCTCGCTCTGGGGAACTTGGGCCGTGTCCTCCATGTCCTGAGTGTTGCTGGGAGTGTGCCTAGCCGTTGTGGTTTAGTGGGAGCTCGAGCTGGTCAAGGGAGCAAGCAACACTAGTGTTGCCAGTACTGTCCTGCAGCTCAAACTGGAGTTCTTGTCACTTGTGCTTGGAGTTGGGGAGGGGCTGGTTGACTGGTTGTTCAGGGTGTTCTGGTGCTCTAACCCACCAAGTTTGGGGCCTTGACATTGGGTAAAACAGTGGCTAGG
Organism: Hordeum vulgare subsp. vulgare; assembly: GCF_904849725.1. Taxonomy (NCBI): domain Eukaryota; kingdom Viridiplantae; phylum Streptophyta; class Magnoliopsida; order Poales; family Poaceae; genus Hordeum; species Hordeum vulgare. The sequence continues at coordinate 146,372,708 of NC_058521.1, read as the reverse complement.
AAGGTTTTTACCTTCCTGTCAGTAGGTGTTCGACATTGACTGGGGGTGCTTCCACTCCACCACTGTAAATGAAACTTAACAGGTTTGGTCTTGGGGTAAAAACATGGGGTTCCACCAAATATGAGCTCCATTGAACATGTTTGGCTTTGCAAACTTCAAAATGTCTCAAAGTGACCAATACTGTCCTTTACAAAGGAAGTGTGGTCAAACAAAGTCTCACAGATCCCATTTTTGGCGTGGAGTCCTCATTTGGGGTATTAAACATCTCTGCAAAGTTTCAGCTCTGTTGGAGAAACTTTGCAATCTAGAGTTGTTCCAACTCTACTCTGGACAGAGAGGGTTTTGGGCTCTTTAGGTGCACTTCCCCACCTTGGATCAAGGTGATATTTTAGGTGAGCACCTAATATGGTTTGGGAGGGCTCCTGTAATTTTATGGGAATTTGCTGAGATAATTTCCTTTGGAAACATCTCAAAAAGCTAAAACAGACAGAAATGGTTTTCAGGATTTTACTCAAATAATATTAATATAAAATAGGGTTGAAAATCTTATGCATGGAAAATATATGTCCTTCTGAGCTTCCATGAATTTACTCAGAATTTTCTAAGGAAGGAAAGTAATTTTCCTTGTGGAAATATCATTACTGGCCTTAGAAATAGACATAGATATAAAATAGGAAAATAATATTTTAAATCACCAAATAATGTTTTTAATGAATGAAAATGATATTAGGATCAGATCACCAACTTTAGTTGGAAGTGCCACTTGGCATCATGAGCTAGTAGTGTATCCCAACATGATGAAGGTGATCTTGATGTAAAGGAAAAAGGGTTTTTGAAGAGAGCAAAGTAATAAGTTTTCATAGGATTGAGTCATCAAACAAACAAGCACACACTCAAACAAGGGCTGACATTGCACTCAAAACATTATTTGAAAAAGTTTTAACAAGCTCTGATTTTTGCAACACAGAAAACTTGGGGTGAAAAACAGGGTGTGACATGAGACGAAGAGCTAGTCTGGGGGCTGCACCAGTGGGCCACAAGCCCTGGAGGCGTGGGCACCCCCCTGGTCGCGCCACCCAGGCTTGTGGGGACCACGTGCACCCCCTCCACTCATTCTAGCTCCCATCTGGTTCTCCTACCTCCAGAAAAAATTGTTTCGCAGCTCAAACCCGTGTTCTTGCTCTTCTTGCTGGGATTTTCGATCTCCTTGTGAAAGCACCATTCACCAAACTGTTTTGGGGAAATTGCTCCTTGGTAAGTGACTCCTCCATTGGTCCAATTAGTTTTTCCTCAAGTGCCTTATACATCGCGTATTTTTGCTGCCTTGGTGACCATGTTCTTGAGCTTTGCATGCTAATTTTAGCTGGTCCCAAGTAGTTTTGATGCGTAATATGGCTTCTAGGCACTTGTAGGAGTAGTTTCTACGAGTTCCGTTGGGCCTTATTCACTTTCCCTTAGAGTCACTAAAATTTCAGAAATTTTTAGAGATAGAAAAAGGAAAAGATGAGGAGGTTCTTAGGAGGCTCTTCAAGCCGTGACCCCCAGGATGATGGAAGTGAGAAGAAGAAACCCAAGTATCTGGTCCCTCGAGTTGCAGAAGTTCCAGCGTGCGAGTGGCCAAGCAATGTGTTCTTACGCACCGCCGGACTTTATGAGGACTTTTATTAATTGGTGGAGAACGCGGGCCTTACCGCCTTCGTTGAAGATAAGTGTCTGCAATACCTGCTCCTCACTAATATCTTCGTACAAAGCTTTAACTTCTATCCAAGGAAGAATCCTCCTATGGTTGAGTTCAAATTATATGATATCCCCCAGTGCATGTCACTCCAGGATTTTTGCAATGTTTGCAAATTACCTTATGTTGGGGATATTCATGAACCTCGTCCACGGGACTTGGAAGCTTTCATCGATACTATTGCTGTAGGAGAAGAGAGAGGAGTGTCTTGCACTAGAGATGCTAGCATACATTTTCCCATGCTTCGGTACTTCTCATTATTTGTGGGAAAATGTTTGATTGGCCGTGGGAAAGTTGGGGCCCTTAGCTCCCCAGATCTTGCGGCCTTTAGTGAAGCCCTTTATAATCATAAAACTTATAGCTTGGGTGCTATAGTAGCTCAATGGTTGAACACGAACCGTTCTAAAGGCGTTGTCTATGGAGGTATCTATGCTAATCGTCTTGTTAGACATTTTGAGATACATATTAGACAGGACGAGGAAATTGAGATTCTTCTTCCCAAGAGATATCTAGATTATGATAGCATGGTTCTCCATGACTTTCTTGAGAGAGATATAAATAGAAGGATGATTTATAACCTGGCATTTAGTCAGGGTACTCATGAGACTATAACTTTGCCTGCTCCTACTTTGTTCAATCTTCATGCAGGCAGGTACATTATTATGGCCTTGGACATCTACGCATATTGGGGCATAGCCCAACCACAGGTGCCCGTGCCGGAGCCACTAGTCGATTACGAGAAGCCAGTTTATCAGTGGGAGCCAGAGGAGCTCACACAGAAGTGGCACCCTTAGTACACTCCAGAGTACCCCGGAGCTGGTTATTTCCCTCCTTGGGAGTAGACCAAGTTAGGCCAAAAGCCTAAGCTTGGGGGAGTACGTGTTTCTCACCGACTTTATATTCTTGCTTTTGCTTTCACTTTGTTTGTCGGTGTTCACACTTTGCCACTGTATCATCCATGCTAGTTTATTTTCTTTTTCTCGTTTTCTTTTTTTGTGTCTGTCTAGTTTGAGAAAATCCAAAAAGATTTTCTTGTTCTTCTTTTGCTTGTTGGGAGCTTTCCCGTGTAAATAGTTTTCTTTTTCTTTGGGTCAAGGTAGAAGACCATGGTTACAATGTTTAGTGGCTCTCGCATGCATATCTGTTTGTCTGTTAAAGATCCATATTACTTTGTCTTCTCCTTTCTGTTTGCTTGCAGATTCCAGCTTAGTCCAATGCACGAGCACTCTTATTATTGTTCACATCGTTCTCGTGCAAGTGACAGGCAATAATGACGATATATGATGAAGTGACTGAGCCTGGAAAAGCTAGCATGAACTCGATCTATTTTGTTTTTGTAAATATGACTAGTTCATCATTCCTAGTTCAGCTTTGTTGTGAGATAAACATGTTCCCAATGACAACTTAGAGATCATAGTTTCTGATGCCATGCTTAATTAGCTTAGAGCTTATATTGGTTTGTCTTGAATGCTAACATGAATCTTGAGATGACTATGATGTAGTATGATAGGATGGTATACTCCTTTGAATGATTCAAGCGGCTTGACTTGGCACATGTTCACGCATGTAGTTGAAACAAAATCAACATAGCCTCTATGATATTCATGTTCATGGTGATTTATGTCCTACTCATCCTTGCACTCAATGTTGGTTAATCTCAATGCATTTTGATGACTGTTGTCGCTCTCTAGTTGGTCGCTTCCCAGTCTTTTGCTAGCCTTCAGTTGTACTAAGCGGGAATATTGCTTGTGCATCCACTTCCATAAACCCAAAGTTGTTCCATATGACTCCACCATACCTACCTATATGCGGTATCTACCAGCCGTTCCAAGTAAATTTGCATGTGCCCCTCTCTAAATCTTCAAGAAATAATCTGTTTTGCATTCCCAAACCGCTCATGTGGTGACATGGGGCTATCAGTATCTTCCATGCTAGGCGTGTTATCCTCGAGATGTGTTTATTCACTATCATTCACGAGAAAGGGGTCGTTAATTGGAATGCCTAGTTCCATGCTCAAATTGAAAAGATAATTGCAAACAAAACTCCCCCTGGATTGATGTTGGTATGGACAACACCCGAGTATTCGGCTCGTCGTGGAGTGTGATTGATTGGTGGTGGGGGAGTCAAAACTTTACTTTTCTGTTTGGGAACCGCCTATAGCATGTGTAGCATGGAAGATGGTGAGAACTCTTATTCATTGTGTTGACAATGACAGCATGCCACCCAAAATTATTATCTCTGTTTTCAAAATCTTGAGCTCTAGCACCTCTGCAAATCAATGCTTCCCTCTGCGAAGGGCCTGTCTATTTATGTTCCTGTTGAGTCATCCTCTTCTTATAAAAGCACCAATTAGAGAGCACCTCTATCATTTTTATGCTTTGCTTTTAATTGCGGTTGAGTATGACTGTGACTGGATCTTCTTTGCCATGAATTACAATGTTTAGTCAGCCCTTGGTCTTTGAAGGTGTTGTGCATTTATGTTTTGTGGTCTCAGAAAGAGCTAGGGAGATACCATATGTTCGTACCGCTTCATGATTGTTTTGATTGAAGTGTTGCGTTTGAGACTTATTATTATTTTGTCGCTAGTTGATTATGCCATTGATATGAGTTTACCGTGAGACCTAGAAGTCATTTGCTTATGTGGTTAGCTTGTGATCTTGCTGAAATTCTGGTTATGAGTTAGACATAGTTGCAACAACAAGATCAAACAGAGTTCGTAAAAGTTTTTCTTTTGTCTCTTTCAGTTTGTCAACTGAATTGCTTGAGGACAAGCAAGGCTTTAAGCTTGGGGGAGTTGATACGCCTCCATCGTATCTACTTTTCCAAACTCTTTTGCCCTTGTTTTGGACTCTAATTTGCATGATTTGAATGGAACTAACCCGGACTAATGCTGTTTTCAGCAGTATTGCCATGGTGTTGTTTTTGCGCACAAATAAAAGTTCTCAGAATGACCTAAAAACTTACGGAGAATTTTTGTGGAATATATAAAAAATACGGGTGCAAGAATCAACGGAGGAAGTGGAGCGTGGAGCCCACAATCCCACCAGGCGTGGGCCCCCCTGGCCGCGCCTCGCAGGCTTGTGGGGCCCACGAAGCACCACCGCCTCCAAATCCAGCTCTATTTAGTCCCTTTTGTCCGGAAAAAAAATCAAGGAGAAGAGTTCATCATGTTTTACGATACAGAGGTGCCGCCACCTCCTGTTCTTCCTCTCGAGGGCAGATCTGGAGTCCGTTCTGGGCTTCAGAGAGGGGAAATCGTCGCCATCGTCATCACCAACCTTCCTTCATCGCCAATTCCATGATGCTCTTCACCATTCGTGAGTAATCTCATCGTAGGCTTGCTGGACGGTGATGGGTTGGATGAGATCTATCATGTAATCGAGTTAGTTTTGACGGGGATTGATCCCTAGTATCCACCATGTTCTAAGATTGATGTTGCTACTACTTTGCCATGCTTAATGCTTGTCACTAGGGCCCAAGTGCCATGATTTCAGATCTGAACCTATTATGTTGTCGCCAATATATGTGTGTTCTTGATCCTATCTTGCAAGTTGTAGTCACCTACTATGTGTTATGACCCGGCAACCCCGGAGTGACAATAGCCGGAACCACTCCCGAAGATGACCATAGTATGAGGAGTTCATGTACTCACTAAGAGTTAATGCGTTGGTCTAGTTCTTTATTAAAAGGAGAACCTTAATATCCCGTAGTTTCCATTAGGACCCCACTGCCACGGGAGGGATGGACAATAGATGTCATGCAAGTTCTTTTCCCTAAGAACGTATGACTACATATGAAATACATGCCTACATTACATTGACGGACTGGAGCTAGTTACTTATCTCGCCGTGTTATAACTATTGCATCATGAATAGCATCCTGCATAATCATCCATCACCGATCCAATGCCTACGAGTTTTTCCTACTAGTCTTTGCTACGTTACTTTGCCGCTACTGCTGTCACTGCTGCTACTGTTACTCTGTTGCTACTGCTGTTACTTTGTTGCTACTGCTGTCACTTTGCTTCTACTGGTTACTGTTTCTACTGCTGCTATCATACTACCTTGCTACTGATACTTTGCTGCACATACTAAATCTTTCAGGTGTGGTTGAATTGACAACTCAACTGCTAATACTTGAGAATATTCTTTGGCTTCCCCTTGAGTCGAATCAATAAATTTGGGTTGAATACTCTACCCTCGAAAACAGTTGCGATCCCCTATACTTGTGGGTTATTAATGATCATTGTATTGAAGTTCAAGAGAGAGAGATAGCCATCTAGGTACTAACTATGGACATACAGGTCTATGGTGAACTACTCACACATCACCATGGGAGCAACAAGGAAGATGTAAAGGCCCTCTATGATTGATTGCCCCTCCAGCAGGGCATTGGAACAGGGATCTAGATGGGCACACGGTGGAACAGAAGCTTACGGCGGCGAAAAACATGTTTCGGGTTGCTCTCTCATATCTACTACACAAGTTTATTCTTGAAGACATTGTTGGGCCTCCAAGTGCAAAGTTCTGTAGGACAGCAACAAATTTCCCTCTAGTGCATGACCTAAGGTTTATCCATGTGTGGGAGGTGTAGGATGAATATGGTCTCTCTAAAACAACCCTGCAATCAAATACAAGAAACCTCTTGTGTCCCCAACACAGCCAATACAATGGCAAATTGTATAGGTGCACTAGTTCGGCGAAGAGATGGTTATACAAGTGTAGTATGGATAGCAGATATAGGTTTTTGTAATCTAAAAATATAAAAGCAAGGTAGCAAGTAGAAAACAGCGAGAAAAATGTTGTATTAATCCATGAAAATAAGGCCTAGGGTTCATACTTTCACTAGTGCAATCTCTCAACAATGCTAACATAGTAGAATTATATGATCATCCCTCAATGTGCAACAAAGAATCACTACAAAGTTCATAAGTAATAAAGAACATAAGATGAAATTTGTGTAGGTAGTAGAACCACCTCAATGTTATTCTTTGCAATCAATCTTTTGAGCTACTCTTATAAGTGTCACAAACAGCCCTAGAATTCGGACTAGAATAACACATATGATACATATCAATCAACCCTAATGTCACCTAGATACTCCATGTCACCTGAAATATCTGCGGGTTAATTATACGAGATGCATCAAACAATTTCAGATTCATCATATTCTATCCAACACAAATAACTTCAAATAGCTACCCGAGATTTCTATTGGAGAGTGTAGTATGAAAACATGCAATCAGCCCCTATGCATAGATCCCCAAGGTCCCCGGAATTCGCAAGTTAATGCTATAACATACATCAACTGAATCAATAGAATACCCCATTGTCACTACGGGTATCCACATTCAAGATATACATCCAGTGTTCTAAAATCCAGTATTTAATCCAACATAATGAGACCTCAAGGGGAAATATTCCATTCATCACAACAAGATAACAAGGGACAACACCATATTATCCAACTATATTAAGAAAGCAGGTGATACATCAAGATCGGGACATCTCAAGAACACGAGAGAGAGAGAGAGAGATCAAACACATAGCTACTGGTACATATGCTCAGTCTTGAGGGTGATCAACTACTCTCTCCTCGTCATGTTCTCCGCTCGGATGATGAAGATGGCCACCGAAGATGATTTCTCCTCTCACGCATGGTACTCGAAAGGCTACAGATGGGTTTTTCACTGATAAAGGAGTTGCGGCAGTGGAGCGGAGATTCTCTGTTTATTTCTGGGAGTTTCTGTATATATATATATATATGATTTTTTGGCGTTGGAATCATGCTTTTTGGCGTTGGAATCATGCTAAATGGAGCCACCTGGGCCTCACAAGTAATGGAGGCACTCCTAGGGGGTGGAAGCACGCTGTTGTCTTGTGTCCCACAAGTGGCTCCCCTATGGTGGTTATTTTCTCCAATATGTCGCATATGTTCTAGAAAAAATGGTCAAAAGTTTTGGGCAATTTCGAGAACTTACATTTTCTGCACAAAAAACAACACCATGGTAATTCTGGTGAAAACAGTGTCAGGCCGGGTTAGTTCTAAATAAATCACAAAAAGTGCATCAAAGCCATATAAAAATATTATAAACATAGGTGAATATGGCATGAATACATCATAAATTATCGGTGAGTTGGAGACGTATCTACATCCCCAAGCTTAATTCCTATTCGTCCTCGAGTAGGTAAATGATAAAAGAAATAATTTATGAAGTGTGAATGCTAGCATAGTATATAAGTTTGATCAATGATAATTCCAATCACTTTTTCTAGCATCATAACCAACAACCTTTTTTATAAAATTCATCATGGTTGAGTAGCAACCAATTCACATGTCATGGTTCAAACAATGCATTCTCTTGAAACTTAACAACCCATGTTCTTAGTCACCAAACAACTTCAATGCGTCATTAAGTCTAACTAAAGGCTCCACATACTCAATCATCATATAGTATTCTATGATTTCTAACACTCAAGGCTTATTTTTAGAACAAACAACATCCATTGAACATAGAGAAAGATAGGGGCTTAAAGTTTCGCCTATCAACATACTTATCATAAAGCTAATTGTCAAAAATAATGAATCATGATCAAACATATTTGACTGGATATATATGTTTGGATCTTTACGCACTGGTTCCTGCCAACTAATAAATTAAGGTTGGAATAAAAATTTAAATCAACATGAAAAGTAAGTCACATGAAAGTAAGTAGATTGTCCCTTTGAAGTGGGAAGCGGGGATTTGTAGAGGTGCCAGAGCTCATTGTTTTAAAACAGAGGTGAATATGTAATTTTGGGTGGTGTGCCTCTCATGTCAATGCCATGACAAATTTTCCAATATATTCCATAATAATCACATTATTGGCAGTTCCCATACATAAATTAAATTTTACTCCCCTCCACCATTCAAACACATTCCTTGGCTAGCCGTATCCACGGGTACCATCCAAACAATGAAATTTCTAGGGGGTTCTTATTTATTTATTTTTGTATTATGCAGGAATGGGCATCCTTTTTACGAGCCTCTCTCATGCAATGACAAGTGAATAAACACTCATCTTGAGAATAACTTGCTTAGAATGGAAGATAATGGTTGCCCCGTTGCTCTATGAGTTGTACGAGCACACAAAACAGATGTTGATTTGAATGTTTAGAAGTGGCACATGCAAATTTACCTGGAATGGCAGTGTAATACCATATATAGGTAGGAAAGGTGGACTCTCATGGAAGAAACTTGGCTCAAGGATTTGGAGGCACAAGTAGTATCTCTACTTAGTACGAAGTTTTGGCTAGCAAAAGGTTCTAAACAAGCACCACATGTTGGAGGATCCATAACAGTATAACTTGTATGCAAATATACCCAAACATAACCATTATTTTTTTTCTTCCTTGTTCAACTTCAACTATTTTATAAAGTTCGAAAATAATTAATGGGTATTCAAAATCATAAAACATGTACAAGATAATATATTTGAATGTGAAAGTTCTCTTTCTTATACTAATCATTCATGAATTGCTTGTATGACCAATACTATGATTGTCAAACTTGAATAGATTTTACTTCCTAAACCAAATGTGAAACTACTGCTAAGAATATAGCACATTGATAATTTCATATTTATGATATTTCATTCATTCACAATTTACTCTTAGGGTATAAGTGAAGCACAAAAGTAAACATCAGACTAATCTCAAAAGATATAAGTGAAGATCAATGAGTAGTCTAATAATTAGGTAGCTACGTGAGGACTCTCTCTCAATAAATATTTTTTGATCTTATATTTTATTACAAACAGCTAAGAAAACAAAAATGGAATCCAAGAAATACACATGTCATGTGGATAAATAAAAACTTAGGATCAACATAGGCTAACCGATATTTGTTGACGAATAGAGGTGGGATGTGTACCATCCCCAGGCTTAGATGCTTGAGACTTCCTGTAATATTTAATATAGGTGCATTTTGCATCCTCAAGCTGGAGATTTTCTATCTATTTCAATCCTCTCATACCCGGCTTCACATAAGTCTCAAAAACTCCATCCACACAAAACTTGAAAGGTACTCATGAGATAGGTTAGTACACATAAGAATAAATCAATACTTTATGTACTACCAATACAAGTTGCATAATAATTTTCCAACATTAGGTAATGTATACTATAATTTCCACAATTTATATCTACCAATATAAGTCTTGAATAATCTAGGATAAGTAGATAACAAAACTATGACAGGAATTAGTCCAAACAAAACAGTCTGTAGCAATCTATTCAAACTATGTACTTCTATAACTCCAAAAATTCTGAAAATTTACGCCAGGCTAAGGAATATTTATGACAGTAGTGTGTAAATTTTGCAGAAACATTTCATGCTCCAGTAAAATCAGATAATTTAAATACTAGAACAAAAGTTTCTGTTTTTGTACAGCACACATCACACATGCAATTCAAGCATTCTAAAGGCCATCCTTGGAAAATTTTATTGAAAAACAAGATTATAAATAACATCTAACAGAGAACAACAAGATAAATGATGCTCCAAGAAAAACACATATCATGTGACGAATAAAAATATAGCTCCAAGTAAGATTGTGACATCCCCGAATTTGTGCCACAGTAACCCCTCTAATCAAGCTACAGTAAACCTATGCTAATGGTGCCATGTCACCGTGATTACTATCGTTAATCTCGCGTTAGTTCAAAACCTAGACAAATTCAAAATTTAAAATAAAGTAAAATGATAAAAGTTTTCGAATGCCAAAAAAAATGTTCAGGTGTGTCAAATATTACCTAGGAGAATTGTTAATTGGGAATTATTAATTTTAGAAGTATTTATTGCACTAAAATAAATCAAAACTAGAACTGTTAATAAATGAAAAAATAAACAAAACTAAAAACTAAAAATAAAGGGGGGAACCTCCCTCGCCAAACTGGGCCAATTGGGCGAGCCAGCCACAAACAGCCCACCCCCAACCGGCCCACCTCCTCTGGGGTATAAAACCCCACTCCAAGAACCCTAGCTACCCCTCACCAACAACTTTCCTCCCACTCCCGGCCACCAGGGCCTCCGCATCGCCAGACCCACCTCCCCACGAGCCTACGCTCGTTCCCTCCCCCACCGAGCGAACCCCCCTCTTCCCTTCGCTCGCCCTGGCTCCTCGCCACGAGGGAACTGCTCTTGTTTCCCTCCCCATCGTCATTCCCACGCTACCCCATCCACTCACCTCTCCCTCACCTCACGATCCCACGCGCTCGCTCACCACCCATGCATCGCTCGCCAAACCCCCCCCCCCCCCCCCCCCCCCCCCCCCGCCGGCACCCCCCCCCCCCACCTCGCCTCAGCTCTCCTTCCCACCCGCTCGATCCAGGAGGGATCGAGGAGGGAGGCCGAAACCCACCACCATGCTCTGGTCCCCAACCAGCTGGACCTCCTTCGACCGAATCCAGCCGCCCCGCACCAGATACGGTGCCCCTACGCCACCTCCTCGCCGGATCCACCGGCCGCCACCTGTGCCATCCCCACCGCCCGGCCCCTCCACTCCCTCCGGCCACCCAGACACCGGCCTCGCCGGACCACCTCGCCACTGCATCGGATTCGTCGTCGGCCGTCGGCCTCCACCGAGCCCGTTGCCTCCTCCCTACACGAGTTGTGATCCCCCTCCTTCCTTCCCTCTCACTTTACTCCAACCCCCTCGTCGTGCCAGCTTGCGCACCCGCCATCGTGCTAGGGCCGCGCCCGTCTGCTTTCTGCTCGTCGCGCCCAGCCGACTCTCGATGTTGCCGCACCCGCGGCCACCTCACCGGCCTTCACCTCGCCGCTGCGCCGTTTCCCTCCTGCTAATCAGGAGGAGGCGGGTATTAGCCCATATGTGGTTGTTTAGAGAAAAGAAAATAAAAAAGAAAGAAAGAAAACAATATGTAGTATGCAAATGGGATGTACGTATTTATGTATATAAACATGTATGAATGTATGTCGAGTGTGTATATATGTATGTATATGTAAATGGTGTGTACATGATGTGTGTGTGTTGTGTTTGTGTGTGGCCGATGGGCCACTTCCATGTGGGGCCAACCCCCACTCCCACTAACACGGAGGCCCCACACCCCCTGTTAAAATAAGAATCTTTAATATTAATAAGAATAAAATAAGAAAATAAAAATAAGAATATATACGAAATTAATTAATTAATAAGTTAATTCACTCAATTAGTGAAATTAGATAGTTTTAATACGTGTTAAGTTGATAAGAAAATGACTTGTGGGTCCACCCAATTAACGATTAATTAAAACTGTTAATTTAACCTTGTTAATTAATTAACCTAAGTAGTGTATGACAGCTGGGTCCCACCCCACTAATTAATTTGATTAAATAATTATTTAACCCTAATAATAATTGTGCCTATGACACATAGGGCCCACTGGTCATATTTGACTAGTCAAAGCTCTGATGACTGATGATCTAATATAATTAAATCTGTTAATTCTTAAATAATAAAACTTTAAAAAATAATATAAAATAAACCGTAATTTAGATGAAAATATTTTGAACATGAAAGTTCATCTGCAGAACGAGACGAACCCGGATACACTATATGTTCGTTTGTCACGCGTCCCTAGCATAGCAAACGTGGAACTTTTCCACCGTTTTCGTGTGACCCGTAGTAGCAAAATACCCGGGAAATATCATCCGATATTTTCCCGATCCGTCTATGATGGATAGCACTACGTTAGCTCATGCCTAGACCTGCATATTGCCATGTCATGCTTAGTGTTTGCATCGGTGTTATATTTATTGTTTCTTCGCCCCTCTTCTTACCAGTAGACCCCGAGACTAACGCTGCTGCCGGTTACGACTACCCTCCTGACGACCGGCCCTTTGCCACAGAGCAACAAGGCAAGCAAACCCCCCTTGATAATTCGTATATCGCCCATTTCTTTTCCCTCATGCTTGCATTAGATTTTTGCTACTGTTGTACTTAGCTCCTATATCTGATGCATAGCCTGTTTTTGAAAAAGTGCTAATTTCAACACCGCACTTTTAAACTGCTTAGTATAGATGGAGCAGTCATCCCCTCTAACCCCTTAGTCCAGTTGCCCCGCTTTATTGTCGAGTGTCGATCCCTGATCGACAAGCCAAGACCCGACACAGCACTTACACCCCCCCCCTTAAATGTGGGGCGCTGTAGAGCTACTATCGGGTACCAAGGGTGACACCTCGCGAAGTACTCAGGATGATACCTCTGTAATACAGCTAGTCGGTCGTGGTTATCGAGGGTGATTCCTCCTTCACCACTCCCGACAATTACGCGGTCGTGCAACCCCTCAAGTGTGAGATCCTCAAGGGTGATTCCTCTAAGTCCACCTTGACGGATACAATGTTCGGAACCCAATGAGGGTGATGCATCGGATCCCCCTGATGTTACAACCACACAGTTACTTGACCTTGTTACTGGGAACATTGTTGAAATAAATGTTAGGTGGGTGGATTCTCACGTGGATGTGTCGATGAGTTAATTAAAATGTTAATGGATTTGGGTATATTATCTTGGTTGGTTGGAGACCTTTTCGCACTAACGAACTACGCGGGAGAAGTTATGGGTACATGGCGTCGTGGCATCAGTCGAAGCTCTTCAGATGTCGGCATTGGAGCGGCGCGCGCCCGAGTGGTCCGGATATGCATCGCGCTTGTAATAAGGGGTGCTAGGACTGACCTCGGTCGCCCATGCATCATGCAGGAGTGCAAAGGGTGATGGGCCCATGACTCCTGCGCGCTTAGGATTTAGACCGACGGGCTGGCCTCTCTGTTTCTAGGTGGGGCTCCGACGTGTCGATATTCCGAGGTCTGTCATGACCTAGAAAAGTGTGTCCGGCCAAAGTGTTATCGAGCATGACGGGAAACTTGGTGCACCCCTGCAGGAATGAAAATTAACTATTCGGATAACCTTGTCCACAGTTATAGGATAACTTGGAGTTGTGCCCCGATCTTATACAACTACAAGTGTTACTTAGTGGGAATGTTTGCTCCGGGATTGCTTCCTCGCACGGAGTCGAGGGAGAATCTCGGGGCGTGACCTCATATTAATATTGCTGCAACAATATGACTATTAATTATGTTACCTCTTCTACTCTCGTCTATTGTTGCAAGACCCATGAAGATGCTAGTCTTCGATAGGACTAGGCTTTCTCTCTCTTTCTCGCATTGCTGCGGTCAGTCCACATATAAACCCCTACCTTCGATACGGATGTATACTTAGCATAGTTCTGACGTCAGTTTTGCGAGTAGTTTGGATGAGTACTCACTGTTGCTTTTCTGCCCCTTTGTCCCCTTGATCCGTTGATGCAACCAGATGATGGAGCCCAGGAGATGGAGTATCCTGCCGATGATGATTGCTACCCCGACGGTGCCAACTACTACGTGGAGGCTGCTGAAGACCAGGAGTAATTAGGAGGGTCCCAGGTAGGAGGCCTCGCCTCGTTCGATTGTTGTATCTTTTGTGCTAGCCTTCTCTAAGGCACCTCATGTTTAATGTCTATACTCAGATATTTGTTGCTTCCGCTGACTCGTGTGTTTATCGAGCTTCTGTATTGTAGCCCTCATGGCCCCTGGCTTGTAATGTGAAGCTTGTATGTTTTATTTGTGTCTAGAGTTGTGTTGTGATATTTTCTTGTGAGTCCTTGAGCTTGGTCGTACGCATTTGCGTGTATGATTAGCGTACGATCAAAGCAAGGGCGTCACCAGTTGGTATCAGAGCTGACTGCCTGTAGGTAGGCCCCTTTCCAACTCCTTGGCCAAAGTTGAGTCTAGTACTTCAAAAACTTTACTAACATTGACGTTGTGGCTTACGGGCCCACATCTCAATCGGGTGGTATTAGTATCTTTTACTCCTTTCCTATACTCTGGGCTCTACTCTCTCTTCTCTTTCGGGTTAAAGAATTTACTAACTCTAACTCTATGTTCTCGTAAATACTTCCTCCCGGAGAGCCCCATATTCCAGACGATGGTTTGATTCGTTAGAAGACTCCGAGGATATTCGCCCATGTTCTCTCGAGAACTTGTGCTCATCGCTTTTGGACTCATTTTCTCCGTCAACCCCTATGGACGACTACAAACAAATGTTGTTCATATTTTTCTTTCCAGTAGCTCTTGTTATACAAGTTGCAACGAATTATCTTTTCAGGGATTTGTTTGTCCTCAGTGGTTCATGTCTTTCACAAAGTTCTTCGAATTACTATTTGATCTTCTGAAATCCTCAGTACCCTATTGTTCATGACCTTCCTCACCTGCTTGTGTTATGCTTAAATCCATATGTATTGTTACATTTGTTAAAATCCTTTGTGATTTTGCTTTGATCTTGTTGATCCAACCTTTGTGTGAATGCATAGAATCATTTGTTGATACTCATAAATTATCTTTCCGGCTCAGACGTCCTTCCAGACAGGAGCTGGTTCTCGATAATCAACCTTGATTGATTGTCCATCTAAGGCCGTTCATCTTACTTGTATTCGATAGGAGCATCTGATTCAAATACACCAACCTGGAAATCATAATTCCTTTGATATTTAATTATCAATAATTTCAGATGTTATATAATCCCATGCATTGCATTCTACCTCCCTCTGATTGAGTACCGATACTCACATGAGGTCCTTTGTGGATAGTCAGACCCATTGTTGGGTTATTATCCGATGACATTCCTTACATCCAAAATTCTTGTGATATTGTTCCCCTGATACATAATGCCATTGGTAAATTGTGTCTTATTTCTCTGAAAAGTTGTATCCTATGCTTTTGTCAGCCATGCTCTGTTGTCAAGCATGTGTTAATTACTCTCAAAGTTTGTGGTATCTGTTCCTAAGATGCCCTGATGGGATGAACCTATGCCTTCCAATCAGCTGGCACTTCCCTCAACTGGCAGTGGCAACAACCAGAACCGCAACAACAATGCCAAGACTGCTTATGTTCGTGGTCAGGCCAACCACTTTGAGATGAGTCAAACTCAGGACCAACCTGCTACCGTGATGGGTACACTTCTTGTGAACTCAGTACCTGCTTCTTTCTTGTTTGATACAGGAGCATCACATTCATTTATGTCCGAAAATTTTGCATACATGCATGACATTAGAAGCGAAGAGATGAACGTCCCGATTGTGGTAAACACCCCCGGGGGCGAATACCGAACCTCTCTGGTTTGCCCCAATGTTTGGGTTGAAATTGAAGCATTAGAGTTCCTTGACAACCCCATCTTACTGAAGTCGTCCAACATTGACCTTATACTGGAAATGGACTGGCTAAAGGCTCATACGCCATCGATCGCTTGTGCCACCAAGACCGCCCGCCTCTTACAACCGTCAGATGAGTTAATAAGCTACCAGGCTCATCTCGTTTGAGATGCTGAGGCACAACTATATGCCTTGAATGCATTAAATGTGTCGTCGCTTGAACGGATCGAAAACATTTCAATTTTCCGGGAATTCCCAGATGTCTTTCCGGAAGAACTTCTGGGGATTCCCCCTATTCGAGTTGTCGAGTTTGTCATCGACTTGGTACATGGTACCACTCCTATTGCCAAGCGCCCTTATAAGATGCCACCACATGAACTCCTTCAACTTAAGCAAGAAGTTGACAATTCGCTTCGTCTGGGATTCATTCGTCCTAGTTCCTCTGCTTGGGGAGCACCTTCTTTCTTTGTTAAGAAGAAGGATGGAACGAATCGTTTGGTTCAAGACTACCTTCCTATCAATCAGGCCACTATTCACCACAAATATCCTCTTCCTCGGATAAATGATCTATATGATCAACTTGCTGGTCCTTAGTCTTCTCTAAGCTTGACTTGAGGTTGGGTTACCACCAGATCCGTGTTCACAAGGAGGATATCCCAAAGACCGCCTTTGTTACTCATTATCGATCATACGAGTACACTGTCATGTCCTTCGGCTTAACCAATGCCCCTGCACCCTTCTCTCGATTGATGAATTATATATTCATGGACTGCCTCGACAAGTTTGTCGTGGTATATCTGGATGATATTCTGGTGTTTTCAAAGAATAAAGAAGAACATGTCGAACATATTCGTCTTGTATTGGATAAGCTTCGGGAGCATAAAGTCTATGTGAAGTATTCCAAATGTGAATTCTGGCTGGATGAAGTGACATACCCTTGTCATGTGATCTCCAAGGATGGTATTGCAGTCACCCCCATACGAGTTCAAGCTATCCTTGACTGGACTCTGCCGAAGAATGTCAAGAAAGTGAGAAGTTTTCTCGGACTCACCCGCTATTGTCGTCGATTCGTTGAGAACTTCTCCAAGATTGCAAAGCCCTTAACAAATCTGCTACGCAAAGGTGTTAAGTATGAGTGGGCTGATAAATGTCAGGAAAGTATCCAAACGCTCAAGGACAAACTGACTTCCGCTCTAGTACTTGCTCCTCCAAATACAAAATGGGATTTCGTCATATATTGTGATGCTTCTCATCAAGGAATAGGTTGTATTCTTATGCAAGATTGCAAAGTGATTGTTTATGCATCACGTGAGATGCATGCCCATGAAGAGAACTATCCAGTTCATGATCTCGAACTTGCTGGAGTTGTACATTCACAAAAAGTGTGGTTGCAATACCTTCTCGATAATCGTTGTGAGATCTGCACTGACCATCAAAGTCTGAACTACCCGCTCACTCAGCCGGATCTGAACCTCCGTCAGCAGCGATGGATGGAGCTCATAACAGATTTTGACTGTGGTATATCATATACCCCCGGCAAGGCTGACGTAATGGTTGATGCCTTGAGTCGCAAGTCATACTGCAACCACCTCCAGGTTCATAAGGTCCACGATCATCTGCAAGAGGAAATCCGTAGGCTGAACCACCATATTGTTCCTCAGGGTTATCTTGTTCCCCGTCCTAAAGGGTTTTGCAAGAAGAACATTCGTGTGGTAAATCAGGGTTCCCTCAGTAACCTGGTTGTTGAACCAGATCTTGTGGGCACCATCAACACTCTGCAAGGTTATGACGATGATGTCAAAAGGATTAAACATTACCTTACAGAAGGTAAACCCTCCTTATTCACTGTTGCTAAAGCTGGCGCCTTGTACTTCAAGGGTCGCCTATTCGTCCCAAATAAAAGGGAAAATCTCACAATAACCGGAAAGGTGATGAAAGAAGCTCACGACACACCATTGTCTATTCACCCAGGTAGTACCAAGATGTACCAAGACATCCGTCAAAGATTTTGTGGCCCAACATGAAGCAAGACATTGCATGCTATGTGGCAGAATGTGATATTTGCCAGCGAATCAAAGCAGAACATCAAAAGCCTGCTGGAACTCTGCAACCTATCTCTATTCCTGAGTGCAAATGGGACCATGTTGAAATGGACTTTGTCACTGGTTTTCCCAAATCTCAGAAAGGTAATGATAATATTCTTGTCATCATTGACCGACTGTCCAAAGTTGCACATTTTCTGGCCGTCAAAGAAACAATTAATGCTAGCCAACTGGCAGATCTTTATATGTCAAGAATTGTTTCACTTCACGGTATTCTGTTGGTAATCAGCTCGGATCGTGGCATCTTCTTCACTTCAAAATTCTGGGAAAGTTTTCAGAAAGCTATGGGGACTCGTATGTCCTTCAACACCGTATTCCATCCTCAATCCTAGGGACAAGTTGAATGAGTCAACCAAATTCTCGAGGACATGCTTCGAGCTTGTGTCATTTCTTTCGGTAAGAAATGGGAGGAATCTCTCCTGTATGCTGAGTTCTCTTACAACAATAGCTATCAAGCTAGTCTGAAGATGGCCCCTTTCAAAGTATTGTATGGACGAAGGTGTCGAACTCCTCTGAATTGGTCAAAAACTGGGAACAATCACTCTTCAGTCCAGATATTATCCAACATGCCGAAGATCAAGTCTGCATTATTCATGAGAATCTGAAGGTTGCTCAGTCTCGACAGAAGAGTTAGTATGACCGTCATCATCAAGATATGGTCTATCAACCTGGCGAAAAGTCTTATCTTCGTGTCACACCAATGAGAGGTGCACGCCGTTTTGGGATCAAGGTCAAGTTAGCTCCTTGCTATATTGGTTCTTTCACTGTTCTCGAAAGGCCTGGAAGAGTGGCTTATCAATTGGAGCTACCGGCGAACATTTCTCATGTTCACGATGTCTTCCATGTGTCTCAGCTTCGTAACTGCTTCACGGATCCTATTCGAGCGGTGGATCATGATACGCTTGAGCAGCAACAAGGCCTCTCTTATAAAGAGCATCCGGTTCGCATTCTCAATCAGGCTGAACATCAGACTCGTCACAAAGTCACCAAGTTCCTTAAAGTGCACTGGTCAAATCATTCTAAAGATGAGGCCACTTGGGAACGCGAGGATCATCTTCTTGATGAATACCCCAAGCTCTTTCCTTCTACCTCTTAATTTTCGGGACGAGAATTATTATTAGTAGGGGAGAGTTGTAACATCCACGGATTTGTGCTACAGTAACCCGTGTAATCAAGCTACAGTAAACCTATGCTAATGGTGCCATGTCACCGTGATTACTATCGTTAATCTCGCGTTAGTTCAAAACCGAGACAAATTCAAAATTTTAAATAAAGTCAAACGATAAAAGTTTTTGAATGCCAAAATAAAAATGTTCGGGTATCTCAAATATTAACTAGGAGAACTGTCAATAGGGAATCGTTAATTTTAGAAGTATTTATTGCACTAAAATAAATTAAAACTAGAACTGTTAATAAATTAAAAAATTAAAACAAAACATAAATAAAACAAAAAAAATAAAAATAAAGGGCGGAACCTCCCTAGCCAAACTAGGCCAACTAGCCCAGCCAGCCACAAACATCCCACCCCCAACAGGCCAACCTCCCATGGGGTATAAAACCGCACTCCAAGAACCCTAGCTATCCCTCACCCACTCCTTTCCTCCCACTCCCCGCTGTCAGGGCCTCCCCATCGCTAAACCCACCTCCCCACGAGCCTACGCTCGTTCCCTCCCCCACCGAGCGAACCCCCCCCCCCCCCTCTTCACCTCGCTTGCGCTGGCTCCTGGCCACGAGGGAACTGCCCTCGTTGCCCTCCCCATCGCCGTTCCCTCGCTACCCCATCCACTCGCCTATCCCTCGCCCTGGCGAGCCCAAGCGCTCGCTCGCCAATCCCCCCCCCCCCCCACGCTCGCACTGGCCCCCACCTCGCCTCAGCTCTCACTCCCTCCCACTCCATCTAGGAGGGATCGAGCAGGGAGGCCGAACCCCCACCACCACGCTCTGGCCCCCCATCAGTCGGCCCTCCTTCGGCCGGATCCAGCCACCCCACACCGGATACGGCGCCCCTGCGCCTCCTCCTCGCCGGATCCACCGACTGCCACCGGCGCCATCCCCACCGGCCGGCCCCTCCGCTCCCTCCAGCCACCACGACACTGGCCTCGCCGGACCACCTCGCCACCGCACCGGATCCGTCGTCGGTCGCCGCCCTCCACCGAGCCCGTTGCCTCCTCCCTACAAGAGTTGTGAGCCCACCTCCTCCCTTCCCTCTCACTTCCCTCCGGCCCCCTCGCCGTGCCCGCTTGTGTGGCCGCCATCGCGCTAGGGCCGCGTCCGTCTGCTCTCTGCTCGTCGCGCCCAGCCGACGCTGGTTGTTGCCGCGCCCGTGGCCACCTCACCGGCCTCCACCTAGCCGTTGTGCCGTTTCCCTCCTGCTAGTCAGGAGACGGAGGGGATTAGCCCCCGTGGTTGTTTAGATAAAAGAGAAGAAAAAAAACAATATGTAGTATGCAAATGGGATGTATGTATTTATGTATATAGACATGTATGAATGTATGTTGAGTGTGTATATATGTATGTATATGTAAATGGTGTTTACACGATGTGTATGTGTTGTGTGTGTGTGTGTGTGGCCGATGGGCCACTTCCATGTGGGGCCAACCCCCAACTACCACTAACACGGAGGCCCCACACCCCTTGTTAAAATAAAAACATTTAATATTAATAAAAATAATAAAATATAATATAATAAATAAATTAGTTAATTAACTCAATTAGTGAAATTAGATAGTTTTAATACGCGTTAAGTTGATAAGAAAATGACATGTGGGTCGAGCCCAATTAACGATTAACTAAAACTGTTAATTTAATCATGTTAATTAATCAACCTAAGCAGTGTATGACAGCTGGTTCCCATCCCACTAATTAATTTGATTAAATAATTATTTAACTCTAATAATAATTGTGCCTATGACAAATGGGGCCCACTGGTCATATTTGACAAGTCAAAGCTGTGTTGACTGATGATGTCTTGCACATATCACCGCGATGTCATATTTAATTATCTAATACAATTAAATCTGTTAATTCCTAAATAAATAATAAAACTTTAAAAATTAATATAAAATAAATCGTAAGTCACATGAAAATATTTTGAACATGAAAGTTCATCTACAGAATGAGACGAATCCGGATACACTATACGTTCCTTTGTCACGCATCCCTAGCATAGCAAACGTGGAGATATCATCCGATATTTCCCCGATCCATCCATGATGGATAGCACTGCGTTAGCTCATGCCTAGACCTGCATATTGCCACGTCATGTTTAGTGTTTGCATCGGTGTTGTATTTATTGTTTCTCCCCCTCTTCTTACCGGTAGACCCCAAGACTGACGCTGCTGCCGGGTACGACTACCCTCCTGGCAGCAAGCCCTTTGCCGCACAGCAACAAGGCAAGCAACCCCCCCCCCTTGACATTTCCTATATCGACCATTTCTTTCTCCCTCAGGCTTGCATTAGAATTTTTCTACTGTTGTAGTTAGCTTACATATCTGATTCATAGCCTGTTTTTGATGAACTTCTACTTTCAGTACCGTACTTTTAAACTGCTTAGTATAGGTGGAGCAGTCATCCCCTTTGACCCCTTAGTCCGGTTGCCTCGCTTTATTGTCGAGTCTTGATCCCTGATCGATGAGCCAAGATCCGACACAGCACTTACACCCCCCTTAGTTGTGCGATGCTGCAGAGCTACTATCGGGTACCGCGGGTGACACCTCGCGAAGTACTCAGGATGATACCTCTGTAGTACAACTAGTCAGTCGTGGTTATCGAGCGTGATTCCTCCTTCACTAGTCCCGACGATGACTCTGTCATGTAACCCCTCAAGTGTGAGACCCTCGAGGGTGATTCCTCTAAGTCCACCTTGACGGATACATCATTTGGAATCCAACGAGGGTGATGCCTCGGATCCCCCTCATGTTACAACCACACAGTTACTTGACCTTGTTACTCGGAACATTGTTGAAATAAATGTTAGGCGGGTGGATTCCCGCTTGAATGTGTCGATGAGTTAATTGCAATATTAATGGATTTGGGTATTCGATCTGGGTTGGTCGGAGACCTTTTCGCACTAACCGGCTACGCGAGAGAAGTTATGTATACTCGACGTCGTGGTATCAGCCAAAGCTTTTCATACGTCAGCAATGGAGCGGCACGCAACCGAATGGTCTGGATATGCATTGCGCTTGTAATAACGGGTGCTAGGGCTGACCTCGGTCGCCCACATATCGTGTAGGAGTGAAAAGGGTGATGGGCCCATGACCCCTGCATGCTTAGGATTTAGACCGGCGGGCTAGCCTCTTTGTTGAGTCTAGGTGGGGCTGTGACGTGTCGATATTCCTAGGTCGGGCATGACCTAGAAAACTATGCCTGGCCAGAGTGTTATCGAGCATGATGGGAAACTTGGTGCACCCCTGCAGGGATGAAAATTAACTATTCGGATAGCCGTGCCCACGGTTACATGACGACTTGGAGTTGTGCCCCAATCTTATACAACTACAACTGTTACTTAACTGGATTGTTTGCTCCGGAATTGCTTCCTCGGAGGGAGTCGAGGGAGAATCTCGGGGCATGACCTCATATTAATATTGCTGCAACAATATGACTATTAATTGTGTTACCTGTTCTACTCTCGTCTATTGCTGCAAGACCCTTGAAGATGCAAGTCTTCGATTGGACTAGGCCTTCTCTTTCTTTCTCACATTGGTGCAGTCAGTCCATATATAAACCCCTTCCTTAGATACTGATGCATACTTAGCATAGTTATGATGTCAGTCTTACGAGTACTTTGGATGAGTACTCACCGTTGCTTTGCTCCCCCTTTGTCCCCTTGATCCGTTGCTGCGACCAGATGATGGAGCAAAGGAGATGGAGTATCCCGGCAATGACGACTGCTACCCCGACGGTGCCTAATACTACGTGGAGGCCGCTGAGGACCAGGAGTAGTTAGGAGGCTCCCGGGCAGGAGGCCTCGCCTCGTTCGATCGTTATATCTTTTGTGCTAGCCTTCTCTAAGGCACCTCATGTTTAATGTGTACTCAGATATTTGTTGCTTCTGCTGACTCGTGTGTTTATCGAGCTTTTGTATTCTAGCCCTCGAGGCCCCTGTCTTGTAATATGAAGCTTGTATGTTTTATTTGTGTCTAGAGTTGTGTTCTAATATCTTCCCGTGAGTCCTTGATCTTGGTCGTACGCATTTACGTGTATGATTAGCATACGATCAAATCGAGGGCGTCGATATACCGATAATGTTGGAGACGAAAGAGGGGATCCCTTCCGGGGCATCCCAAAGCTTAGATGCTTGAGTCTTCCTTGGATATTAACTTGGGGGTGCGTTTTTCATCCCCACTATCATATCAATATCTCACCCAAACTTGAAAACTTCAATCACACCAATTTTAACGGAACTTCATAAGACGGGTTAGAGTAATAAAGATAGATCATTCACCTAGGCACTGTCAATTCAAGATTGATAATTGTTCTCACATGATACCTACTGTATTATATCATTCCCATAATTTATATCACTCAATATAACCTATGGAAACACCAAAACAAGCAAACTATGCATGCAAAACAGAATCTGTTAAGATCTGAATGAACACCTTACTTCCCTGACTCTAAAAGTTCTGAAAAATAGGAAAACAAAGAGAGTTTGTGTACCAAAATTGTGTAAAAAGTTCAGAATTTTTTGACGCTTGAGTAAAATGAGAGAAATTTTGCACTGAACGTAAAAGTTTCTCTTTTTGCAAAAAATCTAATAAGCAAGTATTGAAATAAATGACACAAAACATTATTAATACAATATATTAATCATGTTAACATAGAAAAGTAGAAAGGATAATATTGGGTTATCTCCCAACAAGCGCTTTTGTTTTGTTGCCTTTTAGGTAGCCATGATGATTTCAATGACGCTCACGTAAGAATAGTAATTGAAACATGCAAAAGAGCATCATGAATCACATGACAAGCACATTTACGTCTAACACAATTCCTATGCGTAGGGATTTTGCAAGCAAAAAAATTATTATATCAAGAATCAACTTGCATAGGAAGGCAAAACAAGCATGACTTCAAAACTTTGGACACATAGGGAGGAAACTTGATATTATTGCAATACCTACAAGCATATATTGCCCCCTCATAATAATTTTCATTATAGTAATGAAGGAATTAAACAATATAACTATCACATAAAAACATTCTCTTCATGATACACAAGCATAGAATTTTATTACTCCAGATAATCAAACTTCTCATTCATAATAGTGGGAGTAAACACAACAAAATAACTATCATGAGACACTTGATTGGCATAATTCAATTGAAAAATAAAAACATGACAACATGTTTCATGGTTATTATTATTATTTATAGCATACATGTCATCACACTAATCATCATAGGTAGCAACTTTGTTGTCATAGTCAATTGAAACCTCTTCCAAAATAGTGGACCCGTCACTAAATAAAGTCATCACCTCTCCAAATCAACTTTTATAATTATTAAAATAAGATTCAAGACCCTCCAAAATGGTGGGATCATTAATACCTAGAGTTGACACTCTTCCAAACTCACTTTCATTAATATCATCGTCATAAAAAAAATTCTCATCAAAACTTAGGGGGCTAAAAATATCATCTTAATCAAATATAGCATCCCCAAACTTGTGGCTTTGAATTTCATTAGCATCATGGATATTAACAGAATCCATACTAACAATATTACTATCATTCTTATCATTCAAGTAATGCACATTGAGAATTTTTTGTTAATTCTTCCTCTAAGAATTTAGCACAATTTTCTAAACCATCATTTTCAGGAAAGACATTATAAAGTCGAAGCAAATGAGGCAACCTAAATTCCTTTTTTTGTACTTCTATTTTAGAAAACCAAACTAGTGAAAAACAAGAAACTAAAAGATTTAATTGCAAGATCTAAAGATATACCTTCAAGAACTCGCCTCACCGGCAACGGCACGAGAAAAGAGCTTGATATCTACCACACAACTTTATTCTTGTAGACATTGTTGGTCCTCCAAGTGTAGAGTTTTGTAGGATAGCACCAAATTTCCATCAAATGGATGATGTTAGTTTTATCAATCCATGGGAGGTGTAGGATAAAGATGGTCTCTCTCAAACAAACTTGCACTCAAATAGAAGAAATCGCATGTGTACCCAACACACCCAATATAGAGGAAAATTGTATACGTGCACTAGTTCGATTAAGTGATGGTGATACAAGTGTAGTATGGATAGTAGATATGGGTTTTTGTAATCTGAAAATACAAAAAACAACAAGGTATCAAGTAGAAAATAGCGAGCAATACATTGTATAAATGCTTGGAAATGAGGCCCAGAGTTCATACTTTCACTAGTGCAATCTCTCAACAATGCTAACATAGTAGAACGTATGATCATCCCTCAATGTGCAACAAATAATGACTCTAAAGTTCATAAGTAACAGAGAACATAAGATGAAATTGGTTTAGGTAGTAGAACTACCTCAAAGTTATTCTTTCCGATCAATATTTTGAGATATTCCTACAACTGTCACAAACAACCCAGAGTTTGTACTAGAATAACACCTATGATACATATGAATCAACCCTAATTTCACCTAGATACTCCAATGTCACCTCAAGTATGTGTGGGTTTATTATACGACATGACTCAAATAATTTCAGATTCATCATATTCTACCCAACACAAATAACTTCAAAGAGCACCCCAAAATTTCTATCGGCGAATGTAGTATGAAAACGTGCAATCAACCCCTATGCATAGATCCCCAAGGTCATAACATATATCAAGTGAATCAATAGAGTACCCCCATTGTCACCACGAGTATCCACATGCAAGACATACATCAAGTGTTCTCAAATCCTATATTCAATCCAACGTAACGAGACCTCAAAGGGAAATATTCAATTCATCACAACAACATAGCAAGGAACAAACACAATATGATCCAACTATATTAACAAAGCCTATGATACATCAAGATCGGGACATCTCAAAAACATGAGAGAGAGAGAGAGAACATAGCTACTGGTACATATTCTCAGCCCTGAGGGTGAACTACTCCCTCCTCGTCATGGCCTCCACCGGGATGATGAAGATGGCCACCGGAGATGATTTGCCCTCTCCGGCAGGGTATTGGAAAGACTCCAGATGGGGTTTTCCCCGATATAGAGAGTTTCGGCGGCAGACCGGAGAGTCTCTGTTTATATCTGTGGGTTTTTGTATATATCGGAGTTTTTGCCGTTGGAATCATGCTAAACGGAGCCACGTAGGCCCACAAGCCATCAAGGCGCACCTAGGGGGATGGGTGCACCCTGTTGCTTGTGGCCCACAAGTGGCTCCCCTTTGGTCATTTTTTGATCCAATATTACTCATATGGTCCACAAAAAGTAGTCAAAAAGTTTTGGGCGATTCCGAGAACTTTCATTTTCTACACAAAAAACAACAACACGGTAATTTTGCTAAAATAGCGTTAGTCCGTATTAATTCTAAATAAATCACAAAAAGTGCATCAAAGCCATATAAAAATATTGTAAACATAGCTGAATATGGCATGAATACTTTGTAAATTATTGATATGTTGGAGAGGTATCACCCTCTAGGGTTTTGAGGATTAATGTGAATTTATAGGACGAACACGTATGCGAGGAGGCAACCGAGGGCGGCACGAGCAAACAAGGCGGGCCCTACCCCGTGGCCGCACTTGGTTGCCTCGTGCTCCTCTCATATGGCTTGTGGGCTCCTCAAGAAGCTTCTAGGTCTTCTTCTAGTCCAGAAAAAATTCACCAAAATGTTTCATCGCAATTGGACTTCATTTGGTACTGTAAACCTGAAAAGCGAAAAACACACAGAAAATAGCAATTGGCACTAGGCATTGCGTTAATAGGTTAGTTCTCAGATATATTATTATTTAATAAATAAACACCCAAAAAGTATCCTAGAATGATAATATAATAGGATGGAACAAAGAAAAATTATAGATACGTTGGAAACGTATCTGTGACATCCTCAACTGCTGCTACAGTAACCTTTATGATTAAACTACAGTAAACCTATGCAAATGATGCCACATCACCATGATTTCTATTGTTGATCTCGCGTTAGTTCAAAACGGTTCGAATTTAGATTTAAAATAAAGTCAAGCGATAAAAGTTTTCAAATATAAAAATAAAAATGTTTGATGCTTGTCAAATACTACTTAGTATATAGTCCTTTAGAAATTACTAAGTTGGTGGTTGTTTAATAGCACTAAAATAAAATAAATCTGAAATTGTAAATACTAAGTGCAAGTAAATAAAAAAACCAAGGCCCAGCCTGGCTGGCCCAAACAGCCAGTCCGTCAGCCCACCTAAAGGGTGGGGGTATTTAACCCCCCCCCCCAAACCCTAGCCTCACCCTAACCCTCACCCACTCCCCCACCCCGCCACGAGGGCCCCCTGCCCTCGTTTGCCATCCTCCCTCCCGCAAGAACCCCTCCCCTCGTCAGTTTTTCCAGAGATTGAACCCCCCACGTCGCCCCTCAGGTCACCCCACTCCCGGCGACCAGAGCCCCACTCCCTCCCGTCGCCTCCTCCCCCAGCGACCGCGCTAACCTCCCCTCGCCACCTCCCACTCCCTCACACAGAAATCCAACGGCGCCACCCCGCCCCCAGTCACCAACGCCATCGCCTCTCACCCTCACCCACCGGTCGTCGCCGCCGGGCCCCCTCCTTGGGCTGCCACCACCAACGCCTCCCCCAGTGCTTCCTCTCCACCGAGTGCGCCGCGCCCCCCACTCAACCTCTCGCTCGCCCCCTTCCACTGCGCCATGCGCCGGCCCGCTCCTCACTCCTCCCTGCCCAGCGCCTCCTCCGGCCCTCCCCAGCTCCTCCTCGAGCCGCCGCCACCGGCGCCCGCGCCCCCTGGCACCACCATCCCTTCCCCGCTAGCGCTCCTCGCCGGAACGAGGCCAGGTCCGTCCGCCCCCACCTTCGGTCTCCGCACCGGCCTCCTCCAACACGTCACCCCGACGCCGGCCGCCACCGGATCCACCTCAACCACAGCTCACCTCCACCGGACCTCCCCGTCGTCGCGCCGTCGAGCCTCCCCCGAGCCCATTTTTGCAGATCTACAGGGCTCGGTGAGAACGCCCCCTCTCCCTCTCCTTCACCCTCCAGTTCCGTTCCGGCGTTCATCGCCTCGTTCCGACGATGTTTTCATCTAATGTAAATTGACAAGAGGAGGTGTAGTTTTGTTACTATCTCTGTTGAAAGAGAGATGTGAAGTGTTGAGAGAGAGAGATGTGCAGAGAGATAACAAAGAGAAATAGAAGAAAAGATGTTAGGAAAATAAAAAATAAAAAGATATATGTGTATGTATGCAAATATATGTATGGATGTATGTATGTATGAAATATGTGTGTATGTATATGGAATATGTGTATATGTGGTATGTATGATATTAGTGGTATGGATGTGTGTGCGTGAAGCGTATGTGTGGGCTCGTTATCCCAATGACAGTAGGGCCCCACCACTCCCACCAAATGACAGGTGGGGTCCCTCCTAAAAAAATAATAAAATTATATATATGTTTTTATTAGTAATATAAATAAATAAATAAATAAATAGATATATTATTTAATTAATTAGTTAATTAATTAAATAGATAAATTAGTAATATGTTAATACACATAAATAATTGTCCTATTAGAATATGACACGTGGGTCCCCCCACTAAATTAATTTTTTTAATTAATAATTAACCCTAATTAAAAATTGTGTCTATGACACATGGGACCCACTGGTGAGTTGACCAGTCAACTGTTGATGTGAGCACGACATCATGCTGATGTCATAGTAGTATTTAATAATTAATTAAATCTGTTTTTAATTCCTAAATATTAATAAAACTATAAAAATTAATATAAAATAAATCGTAAGTTAGATCAAAAGATTTTCAACATGGAAGTTGATTAGCAGAACGAGATGAACCCGGATACGCGGTCCATTCGTTTCTCATGCGTCCCTAGCATAGCAAACATGAAACTTTTCCATTGTTTTCAGTCTCACCGGTAGTAGCCAAAGACCCGGGAAATATCATCTGATATTTTCCCGACCCGCCTATGATGCATGTTACTGCGTTAGCTCATGCCTAGCCTGCATATTGCCATGTCATGCTTAGTGTTACACCAGTTGATGTTATTTATTGTTTCTCACCCTCTTCTTACCAGTAGACCCCGAGACTGACGCTGCTGCCGGGTACATTACCCACCCGAGGAACAACCCTTTGCCGCAGAGCAACAAGGCAAGCAAAGCCCCTTGATCATCCCTATATCGCCTATTGTTTCTTCCATGCTTGCATTAGAATTTTGCTACTGTTGTATTTAGCACCTATATCTGATGCATAGCTTAATTTTGATGAACTGCTACTTTTAGTACCGCACTTTAAACTGTTTAGTATAGGTAGAGCAGTCATCCCCTCTGACCACGTAGTCCAGTTGTCCCGCTTTGTTTTCAAGTCTCGATCCCTGGTCGACGAGCCAGACCCGAAAACAACACTACACCCCCTTAGTTGTTGGACGCTACAGAGACACTATCGGGTACCAAGGGTGACACCTCGCGAAGTACTCCTGATGATATCTATGTAGTACAGCTAGTCGGTCGTGGTTATCGAGGGTAATTCCTCTTTCATCATTCCTGCAATGCCTCTGTCATGCAACCCCTCAAGTGTGGGACCCTCAAGGGTGATTCCTCTAGGTCCACCTTGACGGATACATCATTCGGAATCGAACGAGGGTGATACCTCGGATTCCCCCTGATGTTTCTACCACACAGTAACTTGACCATGTTATTGGGATCTTTGATGAATCGATGTTAGGTAGGTGGATTCCCGCGTGTTAGTGTCGATGACATAATTAAAATTATAATGGATTTGGGTATTTGATCTGGGTTGGTCGGAGACCTTTTCGCACTAACCGGCTACGCAGGAAGAATTATGGGTACTCGACGTTGCGGTATCAGCCGAAGCTCTTCAGACGTCAGCAATGGAGCAGCGCGCGCCTGAGTGGTCCCGAGATGCATCGCCCTTGCTTTATGCATGAGCGGATAGGGAAAGTGCGCCCGGGACCCCTTTGTGCTTATGATTTAGACCGGCGGGCTGGCCCCTCTGTTGAGCTTAGGTGGGGCTACGACGTGTCGACATTCCGAGGTCGGGAATGACCCAGAAAAGTGTGTCCGACCAGAGTGTTATCGAGCGTGATGGCAAAATTGGTGCACCCCTGCAGGGTTGAAAATTAACTATTCAGATAGCCGTGTCCACGGTTATAGGACGACTTCGAGTTGTGCCCAGATCTAATACAACTACAACTGTTACTTAACTGGAATTAGTTGCCCCGGGATTGCTTCCTTACAGGGAGTCGAGGGAGGATCTCTAGGCGTGACCTCATATTAATTTTGCTAAAACAATATGACTATTAATTGTGTTACCCTGTTCTACTCTCGTCTATTGCTGAAAGACCCCTAAATATGCTAGTCTTTGATCAGACTAGGCCTTCTCTCTCTATTCTCCCATTGCTGCAGTCAGTCCACATATAACCCCCCCACTTTCTTTGATATTGATGCATACTTAGTATAGTTCTGATGTAAGTCTTGCGAGTGCTGACGTTCAACTATTCCTGACTTGATGCCTCCACGGCAACGGAGCTAGAAAAGAGCTTGTCCGAGTTGGTCAACAATTAGCAATTGTCTTGCAATGGCCCACCAGTGCGTGGGATCGCGGCCGTTTTCGACGATAGAGTATTCAAGTATTAGCAGCTGTATGTGTCAGATTCAACCACAACTGAAATATTAGTGCCTGCAAGCAAAGTATCAGCAGCAAAGTAGTATGATAGCAACGGTGCCAGAAACGATCTGTTGACAAGGCCGACTATTCCTAACTGTCATATCAAAGGCGCCAGAAGTTGCCCGTGGACGGGAAATATTCTTTCCCGGCAACGGTGCAAGAAAAAGTATTGTAGCAGGTAACAGCAATGTAACGAGTAACAACTGTGGCAAGGAACAGGAGTAGTGACAGCAGTAGCAAGTAGCAACAGTAGCGAGTAACAGCAGTAGCAAGTAACTATAGCAGCAACGGTAGTAACAGCAGCAGAGCAAAACAAGTAACATCAGCAATGGGACAAACACGTAGGCAATGGATCGATGATTCATTGGATGACATTCATCATGCAACAGTTATAACACGGAGAGATATGTGGCTAGCTCCCGTTCGTCAATGTGATGTAGGCATGCATTCCGTGTGTAGTCATACATGCTTAGGGAAAAGAACTTGCATGACATCTATTGTCCATCCCTCTCGTGGCAGCGGGGTCCAAATGGATACTACGGGATATTAAGGTTCTCCTTTTAATAAAGAACCGGAACAATACATTAGCACTTGGTGAACACATGGACTCCTCAAACTATGGTCATCGCCGGGAGTGGTTCCGGTTATTGTCACTCCGGGGTTGCTCGGTCATAACACATAGTAGGTAACTACAACTTGCAAGATCGGATCTAAAACACACATATATTGGTGACAACATAATAATTTCAGATCTGAAATCATGGCACTCGTGCCCTAGTGACAAGCATTAAGCATGGCAAAGTAGTAGCAACATCAATCTCAGAACACAGTGGATACTAGGGATCAATCCCCGTCAAAACTAACTTGATTACATGATAGATCTCATCCTACTCATCACCGCCCAGCGAGCCTACAAATAGATTACTCACGAACGATGAAGAGCTTCATGGAATTGGAGAGGGAAGAAGGTTGATGATGACGATGGCGATGATCTCCTTGATCCGGAGCCCAAAATGGACTCCAGATCTGCCCACCAGATGAAGAACAGGATGTGGCGGCGCCTCCGTATCGCAAACGCAATGAAATCTTCTCTCCTGATTTTTTTCGGGACGAAAGGGAATAAATAGAGCTGAATTTGGGGTGGCAGAGCCACATGGGCTCCACAAGCTTGGTTGCCGCGGCCACGGGGGCCGCGGCGACAGGGCTTGTGGCCCACTGGCCCGTCCCCTTCGGTGGATCTTTGCACAGGTATTTTTCATATTTTCTGGAAATATTCTCCATAAATTTTCAGGATGTTTCGAGAACTTTCATTTCTGCACAAAAACAACACCATGTCAATTCTGCTGAAAACAGCGTCAGTCCGGGTTAGTTCCATTCAAATCATGCAAATTAGAGTCCAAAACAAGGGCAAAAGAGTTTGGAAAAGTAGATACAATGAAGACGTATCAACTCCCCCGAGCTTAAAACCTTGCTTGTCCTCAAGCAACTCAGTTGACAAACTGAAAGAGAAAGAAAAAATTTGACAAACTCTGTTTGATCTTGTTGTTGCAACTATGTCTAACTCATAACCAGAATTTTAGCAAGATCACAAGTTAATCACATGAGCAAGTGACACATAGGTCTCACGGTAAACTAATATCAATGGCATAATCAGCTAGCAAGCAATTAATAATGAGTTTCAGATACCAACAATTCAATCAAAAGAACCATGAAGCAATATGAATAGGTGGTATCTCGGTAGCTCTTTCTGAGACCGCAAAACATAAATGCAGTGCACTTTCAAAGAGCAAGGGCTGACTAAACATTGTAATTCATAGCAACAAAGATCCACTCATAGTCATACTCAATATCAATCAAAAGAAAAGCATAAACATGACAGAGGTGCTCTCTAATTGGTGCTTATAAGAAGAGGATGACTTAATAGGAAAATAAATAGACACGCCCTTCGCAGAGGGAAGAATTGATTTGCACGGGTACCAGACCTCAAGCTTTGAAAAAAGATAATAATTTTGGGTGGCATGCTTTCATTGTCAACGCGATGACCAAGATTTCTCAATATCTTCCTTGCTATTCATGCTATAGGCGGTTCCCAAACAGAAAAGTAAAGTTTTAACTCCCCCACCACCAATCAATCACACTCCACGGCTAGCCGAATCCTCGGGTACCGTCCATACTAACATCAATCTGGGGTTAGTCTTGTTTTACAGTTATGTTTTCGATTTAAGCATGGAACTGGGCATTCCAATTACCGGCCCCTTTCTTGTGAATAACACTGAATAAACACATGTCGAGGATAACATGCCTAACATGGAAGATACCAATAGCCCCATGTCACCACATGAGCGGTTCGGGCATGCAGAACAGATTACTTCTTGAAGGTTTAGATAATGGCACATGCAAATTTACTTGGAACGGCAGGTAGATACCGCAAATAGGTAGGTATGGTGGACTCTCATGGAAAAACTTTTGGGTTTATGGAAGTGGATGCACAAGCAGTATTCCGCTTAGTACAAGTGAAGGCTAGCAAAAGACTGGGAAGCGACCAACTAGAGAGCGACAACAGTCATTAAGATGCAATGAGTTTGACTAACATGGAGTGCAAGCATGAACATGATATAAATCACCATGAACACGAACATAATAGAGGCTATGTTGATTTTGTTTCAACTACATGCATGAACATGCGCCAAGTCAAGCCACTTGAATCATTGAAAGGAGAATACCATCCTATCATACTACATCATAGTCATCTCAAAATCTATGTTGGCATTAAAGAAAACCATTATAAGCTCTAGCTAATTAAGCATGGCATCAGAAACTATGGTCTCTAAGTTGTCATTGCAAACATGGTTTTCTCACAACAAAGCTGAATCTGGGACGACAAGCTAGTCATATTTACAAAAACAAAATAGAAAGAGTTCATACCAGCTTTTCCAGTCTCAGTCACTTCATCATATATCGTCATTATTGCCTTTCACTTGCATGATCAAACGATGTGAACAATAATAAGAGTGCTCGTGCATTGGACTAAAGGTGGAATCTGCTGGCAAACACAAAGGAGAAGACAAAGTAATATGGCTCTTTGAAAGCTAAACATGTATTCATGCGAGAGCCACTAAACATTGTAACCGATATCTTCTACCTTGACCCTAAGAAAAAGAAAACTATTTACACAGGAAAGCTCCCAACAAGCAAAAGAAGAAAGGAAAATCTTTTTCGGTTTTCTCAAAAGGACAGAAAACAAGAAAATAAGAAAACGAAAATAAACTAGCATGGATAATACAGTGGCAAAGTGTAAACACCGACTAACAAAGTGAAAGCATAAGCATGAATGTAAACTTGGTGCAAACACGTACTCCCCCAAGCTTAGGCTTTTGGCCTAGCTTGGTCTACTCCCAAGGACGGTCCTGGCGAAATCCAAAATCATAATCAGGGTTATACGGGAGCGCTACAATCTCCGCATGAATAGCTGCCTCACGGAGACGAGCAGCCGTCGCCTCCCTCTCTACTCCTCTGCTTCTCCTATGGTTATGTAGTATCTCCATTTTACGTGAAAGTCAAAGAAAGCAGGAGCAAGAAGGGAAATATGGAAAACACGCTGCCGGTTAAATATCAATCGGTATAGGACGGATTCATCATCTCTCTCAAGGAACTGGTAGCGTGTCATAGCGACACGGTCAAGGAAAGCTGTATGGAGCGGGGGATCTCCTACGCGAATGGGTACACCAAGAAAATTTGCTATGCGAGTGGCATAGATGCCGCCAAAGAAATCCCCATCAATAGCATTCTTATTCAGCCTCCTTGCTATAATAGCTCCCATGTTGAAGCTTTTGTCACCCGTCACTTCGCTCTTAAGGATACTAAGGTCGGATGCGCATAGGTGACAATGTTCAACCTTGCCGTTAATGCATCTACCTATGAAGAGGTCAAAGTAGTGCAAGGCAGGGAAATGAGTGCTTCCTATGGTAGCTTGCATGATGTCTCTAGTTTCTCCAACAGTTATACTAGAGACAAAATGTCTAACCGAAGGCTTAGCAGGATCTTTAAGATTACCCCCATCGGGTATTTTGCAAATCCTATTGAAATCCTCCAAATCCATGGCGTAGGACTTATCATACAGATCAAACAGTATGGATGAGTCACGGCCAAATGAAAATTTAAATCTCCGCACGAAAGAGGAAGTGACCAAAGCATACTGTTCACATTTATCTGAGAGGAATTCTTCTAACCCGGCATTACGGACAAGTATATCAAACTCATCCTTGAAGCCTGCTTCGATCATGAACTCATCGGAAGGGCATTCACATGGTAGTACCGGTGCGTCCTTTAGTTGATAAGGATCGGGCTCCCGAATAGAAAGACGGGGACCCTTCTTACTTGAGGAACCACCATGAAACTTCCTCCTGAACAGAATTTCTTTTTGCTGAAATTTTTGAAGTTCAAGAGAAAAGTGAATAAAGACCAACCACACCTTGTAGCAACTACTCCTACTAGTGCCTAGAGACCATATCACGCACTAAAACTACTTGGGAACAGCTAAAATCAACATTTCAAGCTCAAGAAGAGGGTCACCAAGGTAGCAAGAATACGCGAAGGATAAAGCACTAGAGCAAAAAACTAATTGACCAATGGAGGAGTCACTTACCAAGGAGTAATTTCCCCAAAACGGTTCGGACAATGGTTCTTTGAGCAAGGAGATCGAAAATCACAGGCAAATGAGCAAGAACACAGGTTTGAGCTGCGAAACGATTTTTTTTAGAGGTAGAAGAAGAGGATGGAAGCAGGAATGAGTGGAGCGGGTCCCTGTGGGCCCCACAAGCTTGGTGGCCGCGGCCAGGGGGGAAGCCGCGGTGACAGGGCTTGTGGCCCACTCGTGTGGCATCCAGGCCAGCTCTCAGTCCCAGTATTTTTCAAATATTCCAGAAAAAATTATACTAGATTTTCACGACTATCGGAGAACTTTTATTTTCGGGGTATTTTTCTCTGGGACGCTAAAATAGGAAACAGGGATAACTAAACTAAATCTATCATTTTTCTTCTAAGCAATAGAAAGTGAAAGCTTAAACAAAGGTATGTGACTCCTTGATTCATCCATTTCATGGTCATCGAAAGAAATCCGTCAATGGGGTTGATCAAATCCTCATGACAAAACTTTTTCGAATTGCAAAAGAGAACGGAGAATTTTCGAATAGTCACTAGGTCACCTCAATGGGGATATGAATCTCCCCAACAAGCAAATCATACTTCATCTTAACATGAGGAATAGGGCATTCAAAGCTCCCAAAAAGAATCGATGAAGTTTTTTCGATATCATTGATGCAATGTACTTGATATTGTTTCTTCGGAAAGTGCACTGTATGCTCATTACCGTTGACATGGAAAGTGACATTGCTTTTGTTGCAATCTATAACAGCCCCTGCAGTGTTTAAAAAGGGTCTTCCAAGGATGACAGCCATGTCATCGTCCTCGGGAATATCCAAGATAACAAAGTCTGTTAAGATAGTGGTGTTAGCAACCACAACAGGCACATCCTCGCAAATGCCGACAAGGAAAGCAGTTGATTTGTCGGCCATTTGCAGAGAAATTTCAGTGGGTGTCAACTTATCAAGTTCAAGTCTATGATAAAGAGAGAGAGACATAACACTAGCACCAGCTCCAAGGTCACATAAGGCAGTTCTTACGTAGTTTCCTTTAATGGAGCAAGGTATAGTGGGCACTCCAGGATCACCAAGTTTCTTAGGAGTTCCACCTCTGAAAGTGTAATTGGCAAGCAAGGTGGAGATCTCAAGCTCTGGTATCTTCCGTTTATTGGTCACAATATCTTTCATGTACTTGGCATATGGAGACATTTTAAGCATATCAATTAACCGCATCTGCATCATCCCTTTTCTTGGATGGCTTAGGAGGAAAGGGCATAGGTCTCTGAACCCATGGCTCCCTTTCTTTACCATGCTTCCTAGAAGTGAAGTCATTCTTATCGTATCTCTTAGGTTGTGGGTTATCAGGATTAACCGTAGGTTCAATCTCCACATCCTTATCATTGCTAGGTTGAGCATTATTATGAACATCGCTGTCCATATTGTCACGAGGTTCATGTTCATCACCAGATTGTGTTTCTGCATCAAACGAAGAAATATCAATTGGTTCTTCAGGTGTGACAGTATTTGGTGAACCGACATGTAGGTTCCTATCATCCTTCTTCTTCTTCTTAGGATGACTGGGTGTATCAGCATTAATTC
This sequence comes from Hordeum vulgare subsp. vulgare, assembly GCF_904849725.1. Classification (NCBI taxonomy): domain Eukaryota; kingdom Viridiplantae; phylum Streptophyta; class Magnoliopsida; order Poales; family Poaceae; genus Hordeum; species Hordeum vulgare. The sequence continues at coordinate 146,335,570 of NC_058521.1, read as the reverse complement.
CTTGAGAATGTTGATCAATTCTCTTAGGATGTCCTTCAGGATACAAAGGTTCGTGAGTCATTTTGCCTCCTCTAGTAATGCCTTTGACAGAGTTGTCAAATAATTCATTGAGCACGTCATTCCGAGCTTTAAGTACTTGTTCTACCTGAGTGGTAATCATAGAGGCATGTTTACTTAGAAGCTTCAGGTCATTGACATTTCTGTCTACACAAGCACTTAAATGACTAAGCATACGAGTACTTTGTTACAATTGTCTGCTAACATAATCATTGAAACTCTGTTGTTTGGCAACAAAGTTGTCCAATTCATCAAAGCATCAGCTAGCAGGTTTGCCAAAAGGAATATCACTCTCATCAAACCTATGCAGAGAATTCACTTCTACTACTTGTATCGGGTTATCGAGACCATGGATCTCTTCGATAGGTGGTAGATTTTTGACATCTTCAGATCTAATGCCTTTCTCATGCATAGATTTCTTGGCTTCTTGCATATCTTCGGGACTGAGGAATAGAATACCTTTTTTCTTAGGAGTTGGCTTAGGAGGTGGTTCGGGAATAGTCCAAGCATTATCGTTGATCAAGATGTTATTCAGTAGGATCTCAGCTTGTTCTATAGTTCGTTCCGTAAAAACACAACCGGCGCAACTATCTAGGTGGTCTCTAGAAGCATTGGTAAGTTCGTTATAGAAGATATCAAGTATCTCGTTTTTCTTAAGAGGGTGATCGGGCAAGGCATTCTGTAGCTAGATGAGCCTCCCCCAAGCTTGTGGGAGACTCTCTTCTTTGAGTTGAGGAAAGTTTTATATTTCCTGCAAGGCAGCTTGCTTCTTATGGGCAAGGAAATATTTCTCACAAAAGTAATAGACCATATCACTACTGGAAATCAGTTTTTTGCCGTCTGCTAGCTAATGGCAAAGAGTGTCTTTGCCGTCAGCTCCCAGAAAGCAGATGGCAAAGAACTGCCTAATGGCAAAGAAGGTCTTTGCCAGCAGTCAATTCTTTGCTGTCTGCCGCAGACGGCAAAGAAGGGGCCAGCAGACGGCAAAGATGCTCATCTGGTCGGGGAAGCATTAGGTCAAACTACGCCCTTCTTTGCCGTCTGCTGGCGGATGGCAAAGATGCCAGAGACAGACGGCAAAGTTCATGAATCTACTAACGGTCGTCCTGCCCCCACCCCGGCCCTCTCTCTCTCAAACGGCTACTCTCTCTCTCTCCTCCCCCGATCCACACCGCCGCCGCCACCATCGCATCGCCGCCCCCGTCGCCCCTCTCGCCGCCCCGCAGCCCCCAGGCGCTGCCCCGGTACCCATAGCCCCCCGGCAGCCCCCCCCTCCCACCGCCCCCGGCGCCGCCAACCCGGTGCCCACAGCCCCCCGGCAGCGCCCCCCCACCGCCTCCTTCTCCCCATGACCCGCCGCCGGAGCTCGCCCCCTCCTCCTCCCTGCGACCCCCTCCTCAACCACCGCCCCCTCCTCTCCGTGCCCCTGCTCCACCACCGCCCTGGTGCCCTTCTCCTCGCGACTTTGTTTTGTTAATTAGTGGTAGCTAGATTCTTTTTTAGTTACTTAGTGGTAGATTATGTTTTTGTTATTTTTTTGCTGTTTAGTGTTGTATAGGTTTAGCGATAGGTTTAGTTAGCTTGGATAGTTAGGTTAGTTAGTTAGTTAGCTTAATAGAAAGAAGAGGAAGAAGTAGAAGAAGAGGAGGAGGAGAAGAGGAGAGGAGGAGGAGGAGGAGGAGAAGAAGAAGAAGAAGAAGAAGAAGAAGAGGAGAAGAAAGAAACAAGAAGAAGAAGAAGAGAAGAATAAGAGAAGAAGACATAATTAGCCCATGTAGCTCCAAAATGCCATAATAAGTCCAAAATGGCATAAGAACCTTGGTTAGCTCATGAATATTATATTCTTAGCTTGTTTTCCTCTAAAATGACATAATTAGCCCATATAGCTCCAAAAAGACATAATTAGATAATTTAGCTCCAACAAGAGGAGAAGAGGAGAAGAAATAGGAAAAATGAAAAGAAAGAAGAAGAAGAAGAAGAAGAAGAAGAAGAGAAGAAGAAAAATACCTTCTCCTTCTTCTCCTCCTCCTCCTTCTCCTTCTTCTTGATTTCTTCTTCTTCTCCTCCTCCTCCTCTTTCTTATTCTCCTTACCTTATTTTCCCCAACAATGAGATAATTAGCCCATTTAGCTACAAAATGACATAAAAACCTTGGTTAGCTCATGAATATTATATTCTTAACTTGTTTTCCTCTAAAATGACATAATTAGCTTATTTGTGTTGATCGGGTGGATTTACATGTGATAGTTGTCTCGTCGCTGTGAGGTCTGTTGTGCGAAGACCTCCCCGTGTGTTGTACGAGCTCCGCCCCTGCATTCGTGGGTCAGTACAAATTTCATCTCCTCCTCGCCCCTTCATTTACTGTGGCTCGGTTTCCGGATGAAACTTTCTAGATTTAGGTAATTAAATTAATTTATCAGTATGCGTGACCAGTATGCGTCTCCCATTCAAAAGGGCGACATCTATAAATATGCATGTCTTTGCATATTTATAACCGCCATCCTTTCGAATTGTCCAACATTATCCATCGACAGCCCGAGTATGTGTAGATTGGGTTCCTTTTCCCGTATGTTGTGCTCTGGATTCGATGCGGAATTTCATCAGTCCCTCCCTGTTGTTCTCCGGATGTACATCCTCTCTGTTTATTGTGGAGACGTGTATGAGGAGAACAACGGGGAGGTGCTGCCGAAATTTTGCATTGGATCCAGAGCAGAGCATGGGAAAATGAACCCAATCTACACATACTCGGGTTGGATTAGGACCTATCTTTACCTATTAGTGTGTAGGTTGCCTGGACGTAATAAAAATGGCGAACCTGATTAACCGATGAATATAAATGCTAAATTATACATAAATATATTTCTTTTGTCTTTAGTAGCTAGGCAAGATGAGTGATCGTGCGTGGATGTATACCGGTCACCCTAGTCAGAAAGAGATGACGAAAGAATGGTTTGTAAAGACAAAGGAATTTGTGAAAGCTGCATTCGCAAATGGCCAGCAAAGAAACTATTGCCCCTGTCCTGGATGCGACAACTATAAAAAGACGACAGAGGCTGTAATGATTAAACACCTGTAGAGGAGGGGTTTAAGCCTAATTATACAATGTGGACATTTCATGGTGAGTCTATACAACACACAAGAGCTGAGGTGGTCCGTTGTCGCACCAACGAGCATGGTACCGCGATCGAAGAAATGGTGCAAGACTTTGATGATGCTCGGGATTCGGAAGATGAGATGGAGGAATCTGCAAAGGCCTTTTATGAACTGTTGGAGTCTTCAAAACGTCCTCTCCATGAGCACACTGAGCTCTGTCAGTTGGATGCAATTGCACAAGTAATGGCTCTGAAGGCTCAGTTCAACTTTGGAAGAGAATGCTACGACGCGATGATGACACTATTTGGACGCTTCCTACCCAAAGGCCATGTCGTGCCTGCAAACCTGTACCAGTCGGACAAAATACTTCGTGTGCTTAAGATGCCCTATGAGAATATAGATGCATGTGAGAAAGGATGTGTCTTATTTAGGAAAGAGTATGCACACCTGGACTATTGTCCCAATTGCGAGTCTTGCAGGTATCTTGTGGTAGACAACGGTATGGGTGAGAAGAGGTAGACCAAAATCGCAGTTAGTGTTCTTCGGTATATGCCAATTGTACCAAGACTTCAACGTCTTTTCATGGTCGAAGAGACAGCCAGACAGATGACATGGCACAAATTGGGCAAAAGAACCGAACTAGATGCAGATGGGAATAAGATGGTGGTACACACATCGGATGGGGAAGCGTGGAAACATTTCGATGGATTGCATCAGGATAAAGCGGCAGATCCAAGGAATCACCGAGTCTGCATCGCCACGGATGTTTTTAATCCCTTCGGCATGACAGCAAGAAAATATAGTGGTTGGCCTGTATTTGTCATTCCACTCAATCTCCCCCCCCGGACAGATTATGCAAAGAAAGAACATATTTCTGACGTTGATACTTCCAGGGCCCAATTATCCAGGGAAGAATATGAATGTGTACCTGCAACTGCTTAAGGATGAATTGGAAGAAGCTTGGGATAATGGGGTCAAGACATACGATGCCGCTAGAAAACAAAACTTAAAAAATGCATGTGTGGTACATGTACTCTATGCATGACTTGCCGGCGTATGCACTATTCTCTGGATGGTGTGTGCATGGAAGGTTCCCGTACCCCCAATGCAAGGCAGCTCTTCAGTTTCATTGTTTGTAGGAGGGTCGGAAGTATTCTTGCTTTGATTTGCATAGACAGTTCCTGGATCCTGACCATCAGTTCAGAAAAGACAAGAAGAACTTTACCAAAGGTAAAGTTGTCAAAAACTTGGCACCACCTGCGTTGACAGGCCAACAGATCCTGGATCAGTTAAATGCCCTCGAGCCTGATCCAGAGCGTCCAAGCTATTTCAAGAGGTATAATTCAAAACACGCCTGGACTCACAAGCCATGCTTCTGGGATCTGCCTTACTTCAAAGACCTCCTTCTTCCACACAATATCGACATGATGTACACTGAAAAGAATATCGGAGAGGCTATTTTTGGTACATTGTTCGACATAGATGGGAAGACAAAGGATAATACTAAGGCTAGAGTCGATCAAGAGACACTATGTCATAGACCGTTACAAAACATGCGGGAAGGCAAAGGAAAGCAGAAGTGGTTGAAGCCAAAGGCCTGATTCAATCTTGGAAGGCCAACTATGAGGGAAATTATCTTGTGGGTCAAAATGCACTTGATGTTCCCCGATGGGTATGCAACGAATCTAAAGAGGGGAGTGAGTCTTGAAAAATTAAAAATCTTTGGTCTCAAGAGTCATGATTGGCACATATGGCTAGAGCGGGTAATGTCGGTGATATTATGTGGCTTTATTCCTGAGGATGAATGGCTAGTACTGGCGGAGCTGAGCTATTTCTTCCGTGTTCTTTGTGCGAAAGAATTGTCGCCTGGCGTGGTAGAAGACATGGAGGAGTTTGCACCGGAGTTGTTGTGCAAGTTAGAGAAGATCTTTCCACCGGGCTTCTTTAATCCAATGCAGCATTTGATTTTACATCTACCGACCGAGGCAAGATTGGGTGGGCCCGTGCAAGATCGTTGGTGCTATGCAACTGAGAGGATGCAGAAGACCCTTCGAGCTAAATGTAAAAATAAGCGTAGAATTGAAGCATCGATGGCTGAGGCATTCATTACTGAGGAGGTGGCAAACTTTGTGACAGCACACTACGAAGCCAAAAATCATCATTTGCATAATCCAAAGCCTCCGCACAACGATGCAGACCCTAAAAAGGTGGTCCAACCTCAGCCTATTCAAAGGGAAGCTCGCACCAGCCGGTGCTTCGAAACCAATAACGTTGGATTTCGAATAATGGCGGAACGTTTCGTTGTATATCTTCAACAACCTAACAGAAGTGCGGCCATACATCGAGTGAGTTCTCGGCACATTTTCCCGTAACTTCTAATTCCTTTGAATTGCTCTTATTCCCGGATATTTCAAACAACCGTTACGTCGCCAAATTCTCGGATGGAGCGGTGATCGAAAATGATTCCGTCGAAGAGTATGAGCTTCTGTCAAAGACAGGAGGCGGCTATCCCGGTTTCATCTCTTTGTTGAAACAAACGGTAATTATCAATAATGGACCATTTCATTTCTTGGTCTAACTTGTGGCTAATGCAACAATCGTTTTGTATTAAACTTGTAGGCTAATTCAGAGTCCATGGACGCTGAATTGAGACAAGTCGCTAATGGTTTTGACTATAAGGTCCGTTCATTTGAGAAATACAACATCAACGGGTATCTCTTTCGTACCTTCGGCAAAGAGCTATCTATGCCCGACCAGAAATCTACAAATTGTGGTGTCTCTACTATCTGCGAAGGTGTTATCGAGTATTATGGAAGAGTTGAAGCAATTTATGAACATCAATTCTATGGTGAAAACCCACCGAACGTCGTAGTCTTCAAATGTTATTGGTTCCAGCCGAAGGAGACTAGAAGGACTCATGAACATATAGGACTAGTCGAAATCAATTCAAACACCCATTTAGATTTTCCCGATGTCCATATTACGGCTCAACAGGCAACCCAAGTTTTCTATCTACCGTGGGCATGCGAAACGGATAAGAATCTGGAAGGTTGGTATGTTGTTTATGAAGTGCCACCACATGTCAGACCACCTCTCCCAAATGAACAGGATTATGAACCTCACATTAACCTAGACACATATGATGGAGAATTCTTCCAAGAAACACGTCTTTCCAAGAAACGTTAAAAGAACCGTTGTGCTTCACCCAAGAACATGGAAGTAGACAGCGACAATGAATCCGACTCCACCCCTGAGCCGGAACCAGAAGACCTGGAACTCTTAGAGGTTACTGATGCAGATGACCTGTCAATGCTTCAACGATTAAAGAAAGGCCTTTCACAACTTCACGCCGTTGAACCCGACGAGCACGTCATTCATGAAGACATGCGTGATAGTGATGATGATGATGTATTCATTGATGATGATTATTAGTTTGTAAGATTCACAACTTAAATTATATATTTTTTAATCTTTATTATTCATGTACATATTATTATTCATGTCAGTTATTCAAATTTTTTATGTTGTACTAATTTCTTTTCATCTTTATCATGGCAGGTCACCAGGTGTTGAAAGATGGTGGGCGCTGGTCCAGATCGCTCGAGCGGGTCTTCCCAGCCGCCCCGCACGAGGGGTGGTACTTCCCTTCCACCCCTATCTCTCCGTAGAGCCTTGGCAGACAGTCTATCGATACCACCCGTGGGTTCTTCTTCGTCGGTGGCATTGCGCACTGGGAGAGGTGCTGGTCGGGTAGGGAAGAAGGGGAAGGGTACAGGGAGAGGTGGTGGCCGCGGAAGATCTAGGAGGACTGTTGAGCCGTCCTCGCCACCACCACCAGCTCATTCACCCGAGCATAGGACTACTATGGTCGACCCGTTTGCGGAGGAGGCTACGGGGACTCCGGTCCAGGAGCCTGGTGTTGACGGGCATTCGTCCCATGAGACTCCGGTCCAGGATCAGCCTCGGGTCGAGGTGCATTCGGCCCACGAGACTATGGTTCCGGAGGCTTCACCCGACGTGGAGAGGACCGGATGGGGTGCCTGGCCGGATCGGACCGAGTTGCCGGATTGGACCGAGGGTCCGGGGAGCTCAGGGGGCGGGGATGAGTTTACGGATAGTGAGGGCGATGTGCAGGTGGACGGAGCCACCGTGTACAAGCGTGGTAGTACACGTCTCCCGGTCGTGCCGGCTACCCGCGTGCAGAGGCCTGTGATTAAACCTGAAGGAGATAGGTAAGTACATTTAATATTTTTTTAGCTTTTTCCTTCAAGTTTGTTCAAATATCTAATGCGTTGACCTTATGATACTCCAGGGGATGGGCACACCCTTGTGGAGTCCTCAAGCCGAACTCCGTCCTTGGTGTGCTCTGCCGGACAAATTTCCCGGGGTTTGTCACGTTGCCTGGTGAGGTTCAGGTTCCTACACTAGGATTTTCCTGGGAGCACTACCAGGCTGCGCAGGCCCCGCCGGAGGAGATTATAGATGGTGTGTTGTGCCACACGAGGGCCGATATGGTGATCAAGAGCTTTTGGGTAAATTATCCTTTTACACAATCTAAAATTAACAATATAGCTAATTATTGTACTAATCGGTGTTTTCACGTTTGATTGCAGACCTTCTATAGGTGGGAGGATGGATATGAGGAGGAGGCGGCCAAGTTTCTCGAGGCTGAGTGTAGGCGGTTACTATAGAACTTACGCCACGAGGCTCGGCCGCAGGCTATTCGAGACTACTACGCCACGCGTGGTATTAAGAAGCAGAAGAAGGATTGCCACGGAAATTTTCTGAAGAAGGAGCAATACATGAAGGTAATTACCTATTCTTAAGTCCTTCTACGTAGTTTTCTTGATTTCATTCATAGGCGTAGCGCTCAAAATTCTTTCTAATAACTTACAGGTGCCCCCGAGATGGTGTACGGATAAGATAGATTGTTGGGAGGCGTTGGTTGATGAGTGGTGCACAGGCAGCCAGCGAGCCGTCCACGACAATGCGAAGGATCGGCGTAGCCAAATGGTTGGTGTGCCACACCATCAAGGCAGCGCCAACTTACTTCAGTTCGGATGAAACTGGGTATGTGACTTGCTTCATGATTCATGCAATTCATTCTTCATGCTAATATTTTGTTCCTTTGTTTTAGGCGCATCACAATAAGACGGAGATGCCACACTTGTACGACCTTTATGGCATGACCGATACTGCCTCGTACAAGAAGGCGAAGGCATTCTCTGAGTCTGACCTGGATGATCCAAATAACTTCAACAACATATCATCCCACCACAAGCTCGTGACATACAGGGACACGGGGAAGGCTATGAAAGGGGATGACTTTAACCCGAGCCAGGATCCTTTGGATCCAGAGCTAGTGATGATATCTGGTGGCGGGAGGCCCCATGGCTCGATAGCCATTGGAGATGGGATAATACATTGTCCACTCACTCTCCCGGAGATCAAGGCACGCCGGTCGAGCAGCTGTCCTGAGATAACGCGTCGTCCACGGCCAGTCGATCTTGCCATCGAGGTTAGTTGTACAGACTAAGAAAACTTTCATCCATTTCATTATGTGTGTCACCATAGATCATTACTGTGGTAACAAGGAATGGTGTTTCAGGCTGCTCTTGAGAAAGAGAGAGCGGCAAACCGGGCTGCTCTTGAGAAAGAGAGATTGGCAAGCCAGGCTGCTCTTCAGGCTACTCTTGATGAGAGGGACCAGACCACGGCACGATTGATTGAGGAGGAGAGGGCCCGAAATGAGGCGGGTCAACGGGCCCTGTACGAGCTTTTTGTGGTAAGTTTTTTTTCACATTAGCCAAATCATGTGTGTAATGTATGTTTCATTACTAACTAATATGACCCACTCTTCATGGTCTGTGTGAAAAGATCGGTCAAGTCCCTCCGCCGATGCCCGTCTTCTCTTTGATTGGCACGGTGAGTTTCATTATAAACTAGTATTAATAATTGAGTGTCGTCATGCTAACTGAGACATTGAAAAATATCTTTTCTGCAGAACAACTCCCGAGCGTCATCGCACGACCCTTCTCCAGGTGTTTCTCCTCCATGATGACCACTACGGTAAGTTTCTCTTCTCCTCTTTCATATTAGCTCCAAAATTCCATAATAACCTCAAAATGGCATAAGAACCTTGGTTAGCTCATCAATATTATATACTTAGCTTGTCTTCCTCTAAAATGGGATAATTAGCCCATATAGCTCCAAAAAAACATAGTTAGCTAATTTAGCTCCAAGAAGAGGAGAAGAGGAGAAGAAATAGGAAAAATGAAAAGAAAGGAGAAGAAGAAGAAGAAGAAGAGAAGAAGGAGAAGGAGGAGGAGGAGGAGGAGGAGGAGAAGGCCAAGGACCTTCTAGTCCTTCTCCTCCTCCTCCTCCTTCTCCTCCTTCTTCTTGATTTCTTCTTCTTCTCCTACTCCTCCTCTTTTTTCTCCACTTTCATATCCTCCTTGCCTTAATTGCCCCAACAATGACATGATTAGCCTATTTAGCTCCAAAAAGACATTATAAGCTCAAAATGGCATAAGAACCTTGGTTAGCTCATTAATATTATATACTTAGCTTGTTTTCCTCTATAATGACATAATTAGCCCATTTAGCTCCAAAAAGACATGGTTAGTTAATTTAGCTCCAAGAAGAGGAGAAGAGGAGAAATGAAAAGGAAGAACAAAAATAAGAAGAGAAAGAGAAGAGAAGGAGAAGGAGAAGAACGAGGAGGAGAAGAAGAAGAGAAAAAGGAGAAGGAGGAGAAGGAGCCCTCCTTATTCTCCTTATTCTTCCCTCATTCTTCTCCTATTCTCCTCCTCCTTCTCCTTCTCCTTCTCTTCATCCTCATCCTCCTTATTGTTGTTTTCCTTCTCCTTCTTCTCTTCTTGCTTCTTCTCTTTTTTCTTCAATTTAGCTTATTTGTCATATATATGTTGTTGTTCTTCTTCTTCTGACTTTCTTATTCCCATTTTGTAGATTGGATGTACTACATGCATGGAAGCTGGCATTGGAGTGCTTTAGTTCCCGTTTTTATTTGAGTTGATGAACAATGTGGAACTATATGTATATGTATATACGGATGAACAATATATGTGCAACTATATGTATGTATATATGGATGAAACTTTGTATGTGTTGGTCCTTCTCATATATGGGATGTACGTTGATGAACAAATGGCATTGATGAGCTTTATATGTATATCATATATGTGTTGTAACCTATTTATCATATATGTGCTATGAATTGAATATATATATGTGTTGTGAAATAGAAAAAATAAACAAAAATGTGACAATATAGGCTCTTTGTCGTCTGCCAGCTGATGGCAAAGGCCTTTGCCATCAGGCAGCTGATGGCAAAGGTGCCACATGGCGCCCAACTGTGCAACCTGGGCAGGAGCAGCTGTCTATATAGTCTCTTTGCCGTCTGCTTCCTGGGGGGCAGACGGCAAAGAAGAGGGCACAAAGGAGGGGGGAGGAGGGGTAGGGAGATGGCAAAGAGTGGAGGGGGGAGGTGTAGGCAGACAGCAAAGAGTGGAGGGGGGAGGAGGTGGAGGCACACGGCAAAGAAGAGGGCGAGGCAGACGGCAAAGCCTCTGTTAGCCCCTAACGGAGGTAACGCCTGTCGGATGCTGTATCTACATCTTTGTCGAGTGCTCTTATGAAAAGTTGACGGCAAAGCTCTTTGCCATCCGCTTCGGTGAGGCTGGCGGCAAAGAAGCTACAATGCCGTCGTAGGCTGACGCAGAATTTTTGCCGACAGGAGTTTTCTTTGCCGTCTGCGTATTACTCTTTGTCGTCGGTGGATTACTCTTTGCCGTCTCTGATGGCAGATGGCAAAGAAGCTAATTCCTGTAGTGTATCCTGGGGACTACTCACACATCTAGGAGCAAGAGAAGTGAACCAGGCTTTAGCGTCATCCTTTAGAGAGAAAGGAAACAACTTAAGGATATAGTAGTAGCGCATCTTCTCCTCACTAGCGAAAAGGGTGGCTATATCGTGTAGTTTGGTAAGATGGGATACGACTGTCTCAGACTCATAACCATGGAAAGGATCAGATTCGACTATAGAGATTATCTCAGGGTCGACAGAGAATTCATAATCCTCATCGGTGATAAAGATAGGTGAAGTGGTAAACTTCGGGTCGTATTTCATCCTAGCTTTCAGAGATTTTTTCCTTCCACTTGAGAAGTAATTTCTAGGTGTCATAGGCATCCTTACACGCAAGAAAATCCTCAGATATCTCTCCCTCCATAACATAACCCTCAGGTATATCAGGCAATTCATATCTAGGAGAGCTAGATCTAGCAGGAGCAAAAGCAGGTTCTATCTCAATAGTATCGGCAGTTTCAGAAGCATCACGAGCATTGGCAGTAACTCTAGCAATATGAGCATCAAGGAATATCCCTAGTGGCATATCAGGCAAAGTAGTATCTCTAGCAGTATCAAGCATAGCATCATCAGGCAAAGTAGCATCTCTAGCATCATCAGACAAAGAAGTATCAAGCATAACATCTCTAGCAGTATCAGGCATAGCATCTCTAGCAGTATCTGGCATAGCATCTCTAGGAGTATCATGCATAACAGCATCATAAGCATCATCAAGCACAAGCCACATATCAAGATTTCTAGCAGGAGGTGGTGTCGCAAACTTACTCATAACTGCAGGTGAATCAAGTGCAGACCTAGATGGCAGTTCCTTACCTCCCCTCGTAGTTGAGGGCAAGACTTTGGTTTTTGGATCTTTAAGTTACTTCATAGTGATCATCAGAAATAAATCCCAAGTGACTCAGAGAATATAGCTATCCTTCCCCGGCAGCGGCGCTAGAAAAATGATGCTGACGTGCAACTATTCCTGACTTGATGCATCCACGGCATCAGAGCCAGAAAAGATCTTGTCATAGTTGCTCAACAATTAGCAATTTTCTTGCAATGGCCCACCAGTGCGTGGGATCGCGGCAGTTTTTGAGGGTACAGTATTCAACCCAAATTTGTTGGTTCGCACAACGGGAAGTGAAAGCATATTCCCAAGTATTAGCAGCTGAATGTGTCAGATTCAACCACACCTGAAAGATTAGTGTCTGCAAGCAAAGTATCAACAGCAAAGTAGTAAGACAGCAACGGTGCCAGAAACGATCTGTTGACAAGGTAAACTATTCCTAACTGCCGTATCAATGGCGCCAGAAGTTGCGTGTGGACGGGAAATATTCTTTCCTGACAACGGTGCGAGAAAAAGTATTGTAGCAGGTAGCAGTAGTGTAACGAGTAACAACAGTGGCAAGGAACAGCAGTAGTGACAGCAGTAGCAAGTAGCAACAGTAGCGAGTAACAGAAGTAGCAAGTAACAGTAGCAGCAACAGTAGTAACAGCAGCAGAGCAAAACAAGTAACAGCAGCAGTGGGACAAACTCGTAGGCAATGGATCGGTGATTCGTTGGATGACATTCATCATGCAACAGTTATAACACGGGGAGATATGTGACTTGCTCCCATTCGTCAATGTGATGTAGGCATGCATTCTGTGTGTAGTCATACGTGCTTAGGGAAAAGAACTTGCATAACATCTATTGTCCATCCCTCCCGTGGCAGCGGGGTCCAAATGGATACTACGGGATATTAAGGTTCTCCTTTTAATAAAGAACCGGAACAACGCATTAGCACTTGGTGAACACATGGACTCCTCAAACTATGGTCATCATCGGGAGTGGTTCCGGTTATTGCCACTCCGGGGTTGCCGGGTCATAACTGTAAGTGCATCTAGTGCCCCTCAGTGATTTTGGTGGTTTGAAGAGTTATAGGTTAAGTATCTAATGTGTTCTTGAGTGTACACAGGATCTATAAGTCGCTGAGGAGTTTGAAATATTCGATGAATATTGACCCCTAAAAATGTATATCTTCAGTTGAAGAAATTGGTCTGAAGCTGAAGAATTGAATCGTGAAGAATTTGCGATGAAATTGATATTCCTCATGAAGATATTGAAATTGATGAATTCGGTGCGTCCTGAAGAAAATCAATCTAAAGACTTTGAAGCATGAAGATTTATTCTTTCTGTTTTGTTTTCTTCACACTTGAGTAATAGGAACACCGTACTGCTAAAGGGGGTCAAGGTAACACATTGGAATGAATTTCCTCATGATGCTCAACCCAAGCCTAATCCTACCAAAAGCCTCAAGTGAGGAATATGAGAGACATGAGGACTCTCACAGTTGAGGGTCCCGATCGTTATCGATAGCCACACCACATCATTGGTCTTATCCACACCAACGGTCATATTATTTAAGGGCATTAATATCAAATCATGTCGGGATGCTCCCAGGCTATAAATAGCCCCCCCCCCCCCGAGAACCATTAGCTGGTTGGCTGCTCCGTTAGAAACTGACACTTGTCATAAGAGCAACCCAAATTCCTCAGAGTCTTCGAGAGTAATTCATCAGTGAGGAAATAACCCAAACACCAAACCACAAACCGAAAACCAAGTGATTGAGCATCACTTAAGAAGTTGTTCCTGTGTGGGACTGAAGCCCTTTACCTTTGAGGATTGTGCATCCTCCAGACGATTAAGCATCATGGTCTAGAGCAATCCAGCAGTCAATTGTGGATTGCCAGGTGACCAAGTTTGTGAGGGTTTGGAAGTATGCCCTGAAGACTTACCACGAGAGTTGGGCGAGGACTGTGTGTTCTTAGCCCAAGGAGAATACGGTAGGGACTGTGTGTCCCGGGACTGTGTGTCCTTTGGTTTCAATACCAAGCCGCTCCAAACCAGATGTACAACTGTCACAGCAGTTGGAACTCGGTCATCAACCACTGTCTTCACTGTGAAACAGGTTCTATTTCCTCAACTCTTTATATTCCTCATATTGTGTGTTGATGATTTTCACTGTCACTGTTTGAAGAATTTGCTGAAGACTTTCTCTGAAATTCCTCAACCCCAAATTCTTCACGCGAGTTAATCCTCATCTGTTTTCTGCGTGCCTGCATAATGTGCAAACTGTTTTCATATTCTTCATCTTGAAAAATTGTTGTAGTGAAACTTTGCACTCCTGATCCTTTACTGTTTCCTCTATAAGTTAGTCATCAGTGAGGAATTTCCTCGATAGGAATTTCCTCAGTGATGAAATTCTAAAAATCTCCTATTCACCCCCCTCTATCAATATAACGCACTTTCAATTGGTATCAGAGCAAGGTACTTCCTTGTTCTGTTTGATTTTGGTTTCACCACAGTGAGTTTTAGTTATGTCGACTGCACGCATGATTAAGGTTACTGCAGCATGTCCTACTTTCGAAGGAACGGACTTTCCCGTCTGGAAGACCAAGATGCAGATGCATTTACAAGCTATTGACAATGATCTCTGGTATATTGTGGAACATGGCGTCCCCATCATCTCTGCTACTATCTCTGCTGTTGATGTGAAGAAATTCAAGCAACTTGATTCTCAAGCGAAGAATATCATCTGTGGCCATCTGAGCAAAGGCCAGTATGGCAGAGTGAGTGCTTTGGGCTTAGCGAAACTTATCTGGCAAAGGCTGTCCAAAGTTAATGAAGGAGTACCAACCCAGCGTGATTCTCGTGTTGATGTTCTTCGCAATCTCTTCAATTGCTTCAAGAGGTTTGACAATGAAAGATGCCAAGATACCTTTGATCGCCTCACTGACATATCAAATGAACTGCAAGCACTGGGAGCTCGAGACATTACTGATCACGAAGTTGTGAAGAAACTACTAAGATCTTTGGATTGTTAATTTGATACTTTAGTTCTGATGATTCAAGAAAGACCAGACTACAAGATGCTTGATCCAGCTCATATACTCGAAAGACTGAATATTCATGAATTCCAACAAGAAGAAAAGAGAGATCTATATGGACCAAGCTATTCTAGACCACGTGCACTGAAGGCCAAAGCAATTTCCTCGCCTGAAGAAGAAGACTCGGATGGTAACATTGGTGATCCTGAAGAATTTGGACAGGAGCTTGCAATGCTCGTGAGGAAATTCTACAGGTTTACACGATGTGTCCAGTTCGGTAAATCTTCAAGAAGAGATATGAGGAAATCAAAATCTTCATCTGAGGACTACAAGAAAAGAACCTGCCACAAATGCAAGCAATCAGGTCACTACATTGCTGATTGTGCTCTTGGGGAAAGGAATCAAAGAAGAAGAAATACAAGGATGAAAGTTCTGATGACTCGAAGAAAAAGAAGAAACCTTTAAAATCCTCATATTCAAAGTCCTCATCGCACAAGAAGATTAGTTTCAGAAAGGCTTGGGAACTTATTGGCAAGGAAATGGATTACGAGGCAGAATCCGAGGAATGTGATGAAGAGGAGGGTTCTGATGAAGACTCAGAATCCCGACAGGCTAGTCTTGCACTTGCAACCACATTCATCAGCAAGTCAATCTTCAACCTTGAGGAAAATGATAACACCATCCACACTGATGACTATGCTGATGACTTCGCTCCAACCTATTGCTTCATGGAAAAAGGTTCAAAGGTACCGAATGATGCTTCCTCCTCTGACTCAAGTGACTGTGAACCTGATGATTATAAAAAACCCAGTTACAGTAAACTTGCTCTCATTGCCACTAAACAACAAACTGCCCTGGAAAAGCTTCAGAAACTGCTAGATAGAAGCGATGATCTATTGAATGATGAAATGAATCTTATCCAAATCCTCATCGATGATATGAAAAGTCTTCAGTCTAGATTTGATAATCTTCAAGATCGTCATATTACACTCCTCGCTGATCATGAGAAACTTTCCTATGAATTTCTTCAAAGGAAGCTTGATCTAGAGAAGTTAAGGATTTCTCATGATGATCTTCGAATGGAAAATGATTCATTACTAGCTCAACAGATCAGCGCTGCTCAAGCTGAATTCATTCCTCCCTGTCTTAAATGCATTGAAAGTGAAACTGCTAATTCTTCACCAGAATCATCAAATGCTTCAATTGCTACAAATTCTTCAACTGCTCATGTAGTGTCAAATTCCTCACTTGGGGAAAACACAAATGTCACTGATGAAAATGCAGGGCTGAAGGAATTGTATGTGACAGGCATATACAAAAGTCTCAAAGGACATCAAACCCTTTGTGATGTGCTCAAAAAGCAGAGCTTGAACAGGAACCCGAGGAAAGAAGGAATTGCCTTTGACAGGAAGTTGAATGCTGATGGATGTTATTGGAAACCTGAGCAGTATCCCAAAACCTCATGGGTTGCTGCTACTGGGCCTCCTTTTGATCCATCCAATTTAACAGGCTTTTCATGTGAATTATCCTATTCCTCAGATGAGTCAGTTGACTCCAACTATAAACTGTTCAAAAATCAATCTGGTGAAGTATTTTCTCGATATGTTGGAACTAACTACAGGAATGGGCCTCCCGCGAGGAAAATCTGGGTTCCCAAAAGTTGTCTTGAAAATCTTTAGGTGAATGTGCTCATGACACCACCGATGAAGAATTTGAACCCCAGATCAAATTCCTCAGGAGGACCAAAGTCTTCAAGAGCATTAAAATCCTCAACTGGTCAAAACTATGCTCGTACCCCCGCTAATGCTTCTAACATGTAGGGAAACTACAAGGAATATGAATATGAGCGTTATTCTTCAAATCATTATGTTCATAAATCCTCAAACCAGTTCTCTGCATATTCATATGAGTACTTTAACCCCCCTACTTTTAAGAGAAGTGCATTAGCTTCAATGCCTCCTTTCTCATATGGTGCTCGCAGGATGATGAATGCTTTACCACCCCTTCAGATGTGGGTGGTGAAGAAATTGAACTAATCACTTCTGCAGGTCAGGTCTCCAGATGAAAATCCTCATATGAATAATTTTCTAGAGACCTGAGGAAAATGCTTGATAGGACGCAAGCTAATATTGATGAAATAGATATATTTCACACGTCCTTGTAATTCTGTTATGATGAAATTCCTATCTGATGAAGTTGATATCATATTCTTCAAGTCTGAAGCATATGAGATGGTAAGCTATACTAACTCATCTACAGGATGACAAACCCAAGAGTACTGAGTAGGTTCTTGATAGTGGTTGCACACATCACATGAATGGTGATAAAAGCTTGCTGATGAATATGCCACTAACTCCATCACCCCTGAAGCAAATCACATATGCTGACAAAGGTAAAAGCAAGGTATTGGGACTTGGCAAAGTGGCTATTTCCAAGGATAGGCATATGGACAAAGTGATGCTTGTTGAATCCCTTGGATTTAACCTCATGTCAGTCTCGATGCTTTGTGATCTTGATATGATTGTTATCTTTGGTAGATATAGATGTGTTGTCATCATGGAATCTGACAATTCCAAAGTCTTCGAAGGTGTCAGAAGAGGGGATTTGTACATTGTTGATTTCTCTACAGGTCCTCAACCAGCCACTTGCGTGCTAGCAAAAACCTCATAAGGGTGGCTGTGGCATCGAAGACTGGTCATGCACGCACGAGGAATTTGCACACGCTCGCAAAGAAGAAGCATGTCATCGGCATCGAATCAGTCAAATTCCTCAAGGATCACCTCTACGGTGCGTGTAAATCTAGGAAAATGACCAGATCCAAGAATCCCTCGAAGACTATCATGACCACTACTCGTCCATTTGAATTGCTTCACATGGATCTATTTGGACCTACTCATTATGCCACACTAACAAATGCAGCATCTTTATATGGCTTCGTCATAGTTGATGATTATTCCAGATATGCATGGGTGCATATCATCTTATATAAACCTGACGTGCAGGAAGTCTTCGAACGATTTTCTTCAAGGGCCTCGACGAACTTCGGCATCAAGATCAAACACATCAGGAGTGATAATGGAACAGAGTTCAAAAACACTGGTCTTGATAATTATCTTGATAATCTTGGTATTACTCACGAATTGTCTGCTCCTTATACTCCTCAACAGAATGTTGTGTTGAAAGGAAGAACATGACTCTGGTTGAGATGGCAAGAACCATGCTTGAAGAATATCCGACTCCTCGTCGCTTTTGGCCTAAAGCAATCAACACTGCATGCCATATCATCAACAGGGTATATCTTCACAAATTCCTCAAGAAAACCTCATATGAACTCCTCACTCACAAGAAACCCAATGTAAGTTATTTCAAAGGCTTCGGTGCAAAATATTGGATTAGAGATCCTCACCATAGCTCAAAATTTGCACCTAAGGCACATGAGGGTTTTATGCTCGGTTATGGAAAGGACTCGCACACCTACAGAGTCTTCAACAACTATCACCACAAGGTTGTTGAGACTGTAGATGTGCGGTTCGATGAAACAAATGGCTCGCAAAGAGAGCAATTGCCTCCTGATCCAGATAAGTTGTCTCTTGAGGAAGCAATAAAGCTCAAAGGTACTGAAGACATTGTTCCCATTGAGGAAATTGATGAAGAAATCATTCCCATCACTGATGAAAATCAAGAAGATGCTCCTAAGGAAATTGCTCTAGAACCAATTCCTCATCCCAAACGAAATCCTCAACCAGCTCATCCGAGGATTGCAGATGAAGTGGAACTTGACAAAATCCTCAATGACATCAACGCGCCAGGTCCTCTCACTCGCTCAAAAGCTTCACACTTAGTTAAATTTTGTGGGCATTTCTCCTTTGTGTCTATCACAGAACCTTCAAAAATTATTGAGGCTTTCCTGGAACCAGAGTGGATCCAAGCTATGCAAGACGAAGTTCTTCAATTCAAGCTGAATGACGTATGGGAGGTCGTCAAACGACCAGATCCTCGCAAGCACAATATCATCGGAACAAAGTGGATTTTCCGAAACAAGCAGGATGAGGATGGTCAAGTGGTGAGGAATAAGGCATGACTTGTAGCCCAAGGCTACACACAGGTTGCAGGAATATATTTCGATGAAATTTTTGCACCTGTTGCTAGACTTGAAGCTATTCGAATACTCCATGCTTATGCTAATCATCATAACATCATCTTATATCAAATGGATGTGAAAAGTGCATTCCTCAATGGTAAGCTTGAGGAAGAAGTATATGTTGCTCAGCCCCCAGGTTTTGAGGATCCAAAGAATCCAGACAAAGTCTTCGGACTCAAAAAGGCACTCTATGGTCTCAAGCAAGCCCCTCGGGCATGGTATGATACATTGAAGGAATTCCTCATGAAGAAAGGCTTCAAACATGGTTCACTCGATCCAACTCTTTTCAGTAAATCCTATGATAATGAGCTATTTGTGTGCCAGATATATGTCGACGATATTATATTTGGTTGTACTTACAAACGGTACAGTGATGAATTTGCTTACATGATGAGTGAAGAATATCATGTCTATGTTGGGGAGCTGAAATTCTTCTTAGGACTTCAAATTTGTCAACAACGCAATGGAATCTTCATATCTCAGGAAAAATACCTCAAGGATGTTCTGAGGAAATTTGACATGCATGAATGCAAAGGTGCCAAGACTCCAATGCCTACCAACGGTCACCTCTGCACTGACGAAAATGGTAAAGAATTCGATCAGCACGTATATCGCTCTATGATTGTCTCTTTATTGTATTTATGTGCATCTAGGCCAGATATAATGCTTACTTTGCATGTGTGCACGTTTTCAAGCAAAACCGAAGGAATCACACCATAAGGCTGTGAAGCATATTCTTCGATACTTAGCTCACACACCAACACTAGGATTATGGTATCCCAAGGGCTCAAATCTTCATCTTGTGGGATATTCTGATTCTGACTATGCTGGTGACCGTGTGGATCGCAAGTCAACCTCTGGCACATGTCATTTCCTTGGAAGATCACTAGTTTGCTGGTCCTCAAAGAAGCAGAATTGCGTTTCACTATCCACTGTCGAAGCTGAGTACATTGCTGCTGGTTGATGATGTGCTCAATTGCTATGGATGAAGCAAATCTTCAAGGACTACGGCATAAACATGAAGAATGTGCCTCCCTACTGCGACAATGGGAGTGCAATCAAGATTGCATACAACCCAGTACAACACTCGAAGACTAAGCACATCCAGATTCGTCATCATTTTCTTCGGGACCATGTCCTCAAGGGCAATATCCTCATCGACCATGTGAAGACTGATGATCAACTGGTAGATATCTTCACTAAGCCCTTGGACGAGAAAAGGTTTTGCAAGTAGCGGTGTGAGCTAAATATCTTAGAATCTTCAAATGTTTTGTAAAAACTTGCACACATCCTAACACTTATGCAAAATTGATGACTTAGATGTGCAGCACATGATGAATCGATTTTCTTCAACTAATGAAGAATATCACTCTGAGTGTGAAGAAATCAACGAGGAAATTGATTCTCAGGGCCCTACGACAATTGTACGCGGCGTCTGTAATCAACATTCTTATATGGTGGGTCACGCCACCACCCAACGTGAAATTCCTCAAGTTGAATTTCTTCAAAGCTGAATTTCTTCAAAATTTGATTTTCTTCAAAATAGTTGTTCTTCAAAATAGTTTTTCGTCAAAACTGAAATTCATCATCATGATGTTTTATCACAAAATCCTCAAGTTATTCAAAATCTTCAAACACACTTGATGATTTTCGTTTACCTAGATAGACTGTGATTTCAAGTCCTCAACATCATTCACTTATAGCTATTTATTCAATTTGATATTTCATCTAAGTGAATGTGATCTGACCCTACTTTCCCTCTCTGCTACTCTCACCCAGTCTATTCAATTCTTCATAAGCATTCTACTTGAAACTTTGTTCGAAATCCTCACTGCGTCCTTGTCAGCTGATGATTTTGTAACAAAATCCTCAAAGCTTCAAAAATGTTTTTTTAATAAACAGTAACTGAACCACACTTCCCTCGTTCGGATAACCACGATCTCCACGATCTCCACCGCTTCTGTCGTGAGCTACACGTGTCCTGCAGAGACGTAGAGACAGGGGCTATTTGGTCCGATATTTTCGCGCCAACAGTTACCGCCTGGCTATAAATATGTCCCCATCTCCCTCGGTAAAATCTTCTTCGTCCCATCGCCCTCCTGCTACAGCAAAGCTCCAAGCCCTAGCGCCACCACTAGAAGTCTCGACGTCGGCGAAGAAGAGCTTGATTGCCTCGACCTCTCCGTCACCGAAACCACGCTGGAACCGGACCATCTTCGTCCACCGCCGCCGTATCCATCCTCTGCTGTCGAGTTAGGGCGCATTGGACTCGCATCGAAAGAGCATCTACTGCTACCTCTTCTCTGTTCTTCATGCGCGTCATCTAGGGTAAATAAAAACCCTATTTTTACAGCCGGTTTGATCTACTATTTTACCTTAGAGATGTGAAATTTGTTTTTCCTCAAGAATCCATCAGTTTCTTTTCCTCAAACACTGCCTATCACCCAACTATTGATGAACTTCACTAAGCATCTACGATTTTCACGAGATTTCTCAGTTGTGCGAATTTTCGGATTTGTACAACTCTGGAACCCAAGAACAGTATGCTTAGACGAATTCCTCAACCACTGGTCAAATTCCTGAACTGTCAATAATTTTCATTTCATCAAAACTGAGAACGCATATGACCTCTCCAAATTCCTCGCAACTATACTCTTTTCACAGGTACAAACATGTCAGCTGATGAATCTCTCGGTTCTCATCAAATTAACTCATTTGCAGCATTTCTTGAAGAAAATCTGCAGGTCTCATTAGAATCCTCAAGAGTTCAATCTCATCAGCAAAAGCCTCAGCTGAAGAAAATGGAGGATGAAAGGAAGCAAAAGGTAGGCAAGAAACTCGAGCAGAACACTGCCATAGATATCCCTGAGGATATATACCTGGATTACTGCAGTCCTGATGAACATGAATCTATGCCCAAGAGAAAGATCAGGCTTCAAAAGATAGAACGACGATGGGCTAAGGAGTGGAAGGAGTACAGATTCGTCACTCCCAAATACGCGAAAAAATTCGTCTGAATCCTCCTGGCAAACGGGCTACACTTGAGGATTATCATGAAGCACACCCCTCAAGCCTCAAGACAATTGATGACTATCCTGAGGAAAAGTCTAAACAATTGTCAAAGCTTCAGAAGCAAGCAGAGGCTGTTGTGAGGAAGTTCAATGAAGAATCTGTTGCTGCTGCAACTGCCACTACTTCCTCCGCAGCCGAGACTTCTGGTTCGGCAATTCCTCAACTGAAGTCTTTGCCACCAAAACCAAAGGCTTCAAAGCCTCAAGAGAAAACTGCACCAGCATCAGCACCAAAACCTTCAACACCAAAACCCTCAGCTCCAAAGGCTTCAAAGCCTGAACAGAAGTCGATAGTGAAGCAACTACCCGCTGTCTCCAGCTCATCATTCCCATCTGCAACAAGCTCGGAGACAAAGTCTTCACCAACTACTCTAAAGACTAAAGTGTCTGCTGGGAGAGGAACAAGACCAAGCCCAAGCAAAATCATCAAGGTCCCTTCTGCATCAGAAGGTAGTGATGAATTTGATGATGACACTCTGCAAGCCATCATCAAAAAGAAGCAAGAGAGGGTAGCTCAAGCTTCTGGCAGCTCCATTCCTCTGTCCATGGACCCAAAAGTCCTCCTCGATTACATCAACATCTGGTGTGATGACCCCAACACTCCACTTGATGATTTGAAGCTTCCCCCAGGCATCAGCCACATAGTGGACACATTCATCAACGAGGCCAAGTGGAAGGAGCAGCAAGCCAAACAAGCCAAGGTTGCCAAGCTCAAAAAGGACAAATTCCTCAGGCAGAATCTCCTCAACCTGACGCCTGATGCACTTGTGTCAACACAGGCTGAATTGAAGACTTTGAGAGATAAGTACTCTAAGCTCTCTGACCGTCAAAGTCTCAAAAGCAATTTCATCAAATTTGCCACTGAAGCTGTTGACAACTACAACAAGAAGGTTGCCCCTCCAGTACCAACTCCTGAGCCTCTGATTGAAGAACCAGCTGATGAAACTGTTCATGCTGAGGAAATCCCTCAAGGAAGTCGTGCTAATGAACTGGCTATTGAGGAAATCACCAAGGAAATTCCAGCTGATGATTCTGCTACAACTGGCGAGACTGACCCTGCTCCAGTTGTTGCTTCTAACCCAGCTGATGACTCTGCTCCAGCTGGTGCTTCAAAGCCAGATGATACCTCTGCACCAGTTGATGAAATTGTCTGTGCTGAAAAAACACCTTCACCAAAAGCTTCAAAGGTGAAGAAAGTGACTCCGTCTGCATCAGACGTGAAAAAGACCAGGGCTGCTGAAAAGGAAACCAAGAAAAGAAAAGCTTCATCAGCAGAAGAATCCACTGAGGCCAAGCGCCTCAAAGCACTTGAAGAAAATGCTCCTCTGGATCGTGTGCCTCTTAACAACGCTCCATCATATGAGATGATTTCCTTTGCAAGCGAAGACCAGGTGCAAGGGGCAGATGAGGAAATGAAGAATGCTGAATCTGAGGAACATACTGACGAGGAAATTCGCATTGATGATAGTCCTCAGTCCTCCATTCCTCATGAAGAAACTGCACAAGGAGCAGCTGCATGAGCTGATGAATCTGGCTCCGTCACCAAGCAAGCTGGGGAAGAACAAAGTGAAAATCCTCAGCCTGATGAAAGTCCCAGTTTTGAGCAAAATCCTCTACCTGAGGATCAGGCTGACCCAACTCCTCCTCCTCCTGAGCAAAACCCTCAAGCTGAGGCTCAGGATGAACCAATTCCTCCTCTAGAGCAAAACCCCCAACAGGAAGCTCCGGTTGACGACATTCCTCAGCCTGAAGCTCAAGCTGATGAAATTCCTCACCCTGAGGACCATGCGGAGGAGAATGCACCAGACCCATAAAATGCTTTTGTCGTCCTCAACCCAGAGTCTGCAATAGTTGTCTCCCCTCAAGTCCAGCCGCAAAATCTATAGCCAATGCAGCGTCAGCCGTTCTCCAAGAGGCCAAAGTTTCAAAAGGAGTCCTTTGAAAAACGCATGTTCTTCATCGAAGAAAATCCCTATGAAAAGCCACGCATCAGGCATCTGAAGTTTTGGACAAGGACACAGCTCAACTACTATGCCTCTATGTTGTCTGGTAGAAACAAGATTTTCCAACACAGGCACATTCCTCACGTTGAGCTTGAAGAAATACCATGCTTTGCTCCAGTCCTCAACGTCCTTTTTGAAGCTGGACTCCTCCCAATGTGCTCGGATATCTGTGATTGGAATAGTGAGCTCATTCTTCAATTCTATGCAACTCTTCACATCTCAGGATATCCAACAGACATCAACACATGGGTGCTAGACTGGATGACGCAAACCACACACTTCAAGGCTCCTGCCAATGAGCTACTGCGTGAACTACCAGTATCAATTTCCTCAGAGCAGGCCGTGAAGCTTTATGATGAACGTGAGCTGGCTAACAAGCTGATGGATGTCCTCATGAAGCCTTTGGCAAAGGGGAAACCACCAAGAACAACCTTCCTGATCCATGAGCTCAAATATGAACCCAGGACGGTTTACAGAATCCTCTGCAGCGTTCTTGCACCAATCAAGGTCCATGATGATGAAGAAGATGTCGTAGGCATCATGAAGAATATCCTCTTCAACATCACACATGGTATTCCCATCAACGTTCATGATTTCTTCTTCAGGACTTTGGCCGAGAATGCAATGGCTCCTTTTGACCACAAGATATATGCTCCATGGATCATGAGATTCATTAGAACAAGGTCAGGCATCAATTATCATGCTGATTTCAACAACCATGTGGGTTATATGCCTCCTATAAGGGTCAACAAGAAGACTTTCGAGCCTGTTGAAGGAAAAGGCAAGTCTGTCATTGATGAAGGCAGTCGGCCCCTTGATGGCCAGTTCAGAGAGCCCGAAGCTTATTCTTCATGGGATGAAACTGAGACCCATCCTCCAAGTCATGTTGCTCCTAGGGTGATGAATACCCGAGAGCTTCTTATAAGTCTTCACCAGAAGGTGGATCGGAATCACAAGTGGGTCAAACGCCAGTTCGGCGCCATTGTGAAAACCCTCAATGAAACGTAGAATGCTGTGAAGCTTAACCATTATTATCTTCATGAGGTTTTTGATCGCACCTGGGATACACTGGCTCATTTGAAGACTCCAGCAGAACTTGCAGAATTGGAGTTTGTGCGGGACTTTGACTGGTCGTGGCCACCAAAGAATAAATTCAGGCCAATTCCAGTTCCAGACCTTGAGGACGGTTCTTTTTCTTCATTCCGCACTGCTGAATCTGATGAAGAGCAACAAGACACTTCCACCGGTCCAAGGAGGAAGTCTGCTCCCAAGAATCCTCATGTGTATTCCTCAACTGCCAAGGAGTGAAAGTCTTCACGGGCGTTTGTCCTTAGTTTTTCCCTTTTTCTCACTTGATGACAAAGGGGGAGAAACTTGAGAGTTAGTCTTCACGCGGGATATTTTGGCGGCTTATAAACTTTATTTAAGTTACAAACTCTTGGCTCTTCCGAAGTATTTTATGTAATGAGTTGTAACTTAAGCCCGTTGGTACTCTGACGCTTTTGAACGTTTTTCTTCGCATGCTTATTCCTCAAAATTTTAATGCATGCATGCTGGAATTCATCAGATACCATTTGTCATCATGCATCCTCAATTTCTTCATAGTATATGTCATATGTATGCATGATTTACAAGACTGAGGGGGAGAACTCCATGATATAAATCATCAATGTGCATTTGCTGTGAAAAGCAAAATCCTCAAGACATGCACATCTTCAGGGGGAGTCCCTCTGAACCTTGATTTCAAATTCCTCAAATGAGTATTTATACTTCATATTTTTATCCCTGTTGAAGACTTAACCTAATTGTCATCAACCACCAAAAAGGGGGAGATTGTAAGTGCATCTAGTGCCCCTCAGTAATTTTGGTGGTTTGATTACTTATAGGTTAAGTATCTAATGTGTTCTTGAGTGTACACAGGATCTATAAGTCACTGAGGAGTTTGAAATATTCGATGAATATTGACCCCTAAAAATGTATATCTTCTTTTGAAGAAATTGGTTTGAAGTTGAAGAATTGAATCGTGAAGAATTTGCGATGAAATTGATATTCCTCATGAAGATATTGAAATTGAGGAATTCGGTGTGTCGTGAAGAAAATCAATCTGAAGACTTCGAAGCATGAAGATTTATTCTTTCTGTTTTGTTTTCTTCACACTTGAGTAATAGGAACACCGTACTGTTAAAGGGGGTCAAGGTAACACATTGGAATGTATTTCCTCATCATGATCAACCCAAGCCTAATCCTACCAAAAGCCTCAAGTGAGGAATATGAGAGACATGAGGACTCTCACAGTTGAGGGTCCCGACCGTTATCGATAGCCACGCCACATCATTGGTCTTATCCACACCAATGGACATATTATTTAAGGGCATTACTGTCAAATCATGTCGGGATGCTCCCATGCTATAAATAGCCGCCCCCCACAACCATTAGATGGTTGGCTGCTCCGTTAGAAACTGACACTTGTCATAAGATTAACCCAAATTCCTCAGAGTATTCGATAGTAATTCATCAATGAGGAAATACCCCAAACACCAAGCCACAAACTGAAAACCAAGTGATTGAGCATCACTGAAATAGTTGTCCATGTGTGGGAGTGAAGCCCTTTACCTTTGAGGACCGTGCATCCTCCAGACGGTTAGGCGTCATGGTCTAGAGCAATCCAGCAGTCAATTGTGGATCGCCAGGTGACCATGTTTGTGAGGGTTTGGAAGTCTGCCCTGAAGACTTACCATGAGTGTTGGGCGAGGACTGTGTGTTCTTAGCCCAAGGAGAATACGGTAGGGACTATGTGTCCCGGGACTGTGTTTCCTTTGGTTTCAATACCAAGCCGCTCCAAACCAGATGTACAACTGTTACAACAGTTGGAACTGGGTCATCAACCACTATCTTCACTGTGAAACGGGTTCTATTTCCTCAACTCTTTATATTCCTCATACTGTGTGTTGATGATTTTCACTATCACTGTTTGAAGAATTTGCTGAAGACATTCTCTCAAATTCCTCAACCCCAAATTCTTCACGCAAGTTAATACTGATCTGTTTTCTGTGTGCCTGCATACTGTGCAAACTGTTTTCATGTTCTTCATCCTGAAAAACTGTTGTAGTGAAACTTTGCACTCCTGATCCTTTAGTGTTTCCGCTGTAAGTTAGTCATCAGTGAGGAATTTCCTCAATAGGAATTTCCTCAGTGATGAAATTCTGAAAATCTCTTATTCACCCCCCCTCTATTCTATATAATACACTTTCAATAACACATAGTAGGTAACTACAACTTGCAAGATCGGATCTAAAACACACATATATTGGTGACAACATAAAAAAATTCAGATCTGAAATTATGGCACTCGGGCCCTAGTGACAAGCATTAATCATGGCAAAGTAGTAGCAACATCAATCTCAGAACATAGTGGATACTAGGGATCAATCCCCGTCAAAACTAACTCGATTACATGATAGATCTCATCCTACTCATCACCGCCTAGCGAGCCTATGAATAGATTACTCACGAACAATGAAGAGCTTCATGGAATTGGAGAGGGAAGAAGGTTGATGATGACGATGGCGACGATATCCTTGATCCGGAGCCCAAAACGGACTCCAGATCTGCCCTCCAGATGAAGAATAGGATGTGGCGGCGCCTCCGTATCGCAAACACGATGAAATCTTCTCTCCTGATTTTTTCGAGACGAAAGGGAATAAATAGAGCTGAGTTTGGGGGCGGCAGAGCCATGTGGGCCCCACAAGCTTGGTTGCCACGGCCAGGGGGGCTGCGGCGACAGGGCTTGTGGCCCACTGGCCCGTCCCCTCCGGTGGATCTTTGCGCAGGTGTTTTTCATATTTTCCAGAAATATTCTCCATAAATTTTCAGGACGTTCGGAGAACTTTCATTTCTGCACAAAAACAACACCATGGCAATTCTGCTGAAAACAGCGTCAGTCCGGGTTAGTTCCATTCAAATCATGCAAATTATAGTCCAAAACAAGGGCCAAAGATATTGGAAAAGTAGATACGATGAAGACGTATCAGCGAGTACTTTGGATGAGTACTCACCATTGCTTTGCTCCCCCCTTTGCCCCTTGATTCGTTGCTGCGAACAGATGTTGGAGCCCAGGAGGTGGACTTTCCTGCCGACGCCTGCCACCCCGATGGTGACTTCGTCGTGGAGGCCGCTCAAGACCAGGAGTAGTTAGGAGGTTCCCAGGAGGAGGCCTCGCCTCGTTCGATCGTGTTTCTTTTGTGCTAGCCTTCTCTAAGGCACCCCATGTTTAATGTATGTACTCGGATATTGTTGCTTCCACTGACTCGTGTGTTTATCGAGCTTCTTTGTTCTAGCCCTCGAGGCCCGTGGCTTGTAATATGAAGCTTGTATTGTTTTATTTGTGTCTAGAGTTGTGTTGTGATATCTTTTCGTGAGTCCTTGAGTTTGATCGTACTCATTTGCGTGTATAATTAGCGTACGATTAAATCGAGGG
This sequence comes from Hordeum vulgare subsp. vulgare, assembly GCF_904849725.1. Lineage (NCBI taxonomy): Eukaryota > Viridiplantae > Streptophyta > Magnoliopsida > Poales > Poaceae > Hordeum > Hordeum vulgare. The sequence goes on along the minus strand of NC_058521.1, from coordinate 146,306,992 downwards.
CGTCACAAGTGCGTATCAGAGCCGACTGCTGGTAGGTATCCCCCTTTCCAACTCCTTGGCCAAAGTTGAGTCTAGTGTTTGAAAACCTTTACTAACACTGATGTTGTGGCTTACGGTCCCACATCTCAATTGGGTGGTATTAGTATCTTTACTCCTTTTCTATACTCTACGCTCTATTCTCTATTCTCTTTCAGGTTAAAGATTTTACTAACTCTAACTTAAGGTTCTCGTAAATACTTCCTTTCGGAGAGCCCCTCATTCCAGACGATGGCTTGATTCCTCAGAAGACTACGAAAATACTCTCAAATGTTTCTCTCGAGAACTTGTGCCCATCGCTCTTGCGATTTCCCTTCCTCCGTCAACCACTATGGATGACTACATACAAATGTCGCTCTTACTATATTCTCGAGTTGCTCTTGTTTTTACGGGATGCAACGAATGATCTTATCGATGATTCATCCATCATCAGTTGTTATGGGTTTTGAAAGTTCTTCGAACTGCTATTCGATCTTCCGGAATCCTTAGTAGCCTATTGCTCTTGACCTTCTCACCTGCTTGCAATATGGTTAAATCCATATGTCTAGCCGCATTCATTAAATTCCTTTGTGAATTTCCTGTGATCTTATTGATTCTACCTTTGTGTGAGTGCGCGCAATCATTTGTTCATACTCATAAATTATTTTCCGGCTTAGACGTCCTTTCAAACAGAGCTGGTTCTCGACAAATCAACTTTGGTTGGTTGTCCATCTAGTCCATTCAACTTACTTGTATTTGATCGGAGCATCTGATTAGGATACACCAACCTGGAAATCCTAATTCCTTTGGTAATTAAGTATCGATATTTTTCAGATGTTCTATAATCCGATGACTTGCGTTTTACCCCCCTCTGATTGAGTACCGATACTCACATCAGATCTTTTGTGGACTGCCAGACTCATTCTGGATTATTATCCGACGACATCCTTTGCTTTCAAAAATTCTTGTGATTGCTTCCCCTAACACATGATGCCATTAGTAAATTGTGTCTTCTCCCTCTGATAAGTTGTAACCTACGCTTTTGTCAGCCATGCCCTTCAAGCATGTGTTTATTACTCTTGGAGTGGATGGTATATGTTCCTAAGATGCCCTGACGGGTTAAACCTATGCCTTCCTAAATCAATATGACTCGAAAAGTTTTCATGAGTCTTACTCTTCTGGTGTTTTGCCAGATAATCTTCCCAAGATACAACCTCATCAAAGGCGAGGAGTAAATGGTAGGTGATGCATTGATGAAGTTGGAGTTGACCTTGAACTTGTGTTCTTGCCCATGGAAACGACGTTGATCTTACCATAGAAACTTCTCGTATCAATAAGCACTCATTATGTGGTTTCATCTCGTATCTGTGGTTTGGTACGTTGCAACAATGGTTCCGACCATGTTGTCCTACCTTGATTTCTTTCTCACACGAGTTAAAGTACTTATCTTCTTCAGATCAATACATTGGTCCAAGCCTTAATATTGATCTACCTTCGAGTGTCGTCCCTCGTATCCCGAGAATATCATGGAGCTACATAACTTCTTGTGAGCTCCTCATCAACTATGATATTTTCATTAATACCAGTTTTCCTCGTGTTTGAGTTGTTGGACACTCAAGGACACTGATAACTGAAATGAGTACGTGATGACCCACAAGTATAGGGGATCTATCGTAGTCCTTTCGATAAGTAAGAGTGTCGAACCCAACGAGGAGCAGAAGGATCTGACATGTGGTTTTCAACAAGGTAATCTCTGCAAGCACTGAAATTATCGGTAACAAATAGTTGTGTGATAAGATGATTCGTGGAAAGTAGCAAGTAACTAAAGTAACAACGGTGTAGAAAGGTGGCCCAATCCCTTTTGTAGCAAGGTACAAGCCTGTACAAACTCTTATAGGAGGTAAAGCCCTCCCGAGGACACATGGGAATTTCTGTCCATCTAGTTTTCATCATGTTCATATGATTCGCGTTCGCTACTTTGATAGTTTGATATGTGGGTGGACCGGTGCTTGGGTGCTGCCCTTACTCGGACAAGCCAACCACTTATGATTAACCCCTATCGCATGCATCCGCAACTATGAAAGAAGAATTAAGACAAAGTCTAACCATCGCATTAAACTAGTGGATCCAAATCAGCCCCTTACGAAGCAACGCATAAACTAGGGTTTAAGCTTCTGTCACTCTAGTAACCCATCATCTACTTACTACTTCCCAATGGCTTTCTCTAGACCCAAATAATGGTGAAGTGTTATGTAGTCGACGTTCAAATAACACCACTAGAGGAAAAACAACATACAACGCATCAAAATATCGAACGAATACCAAATTCACATGACTACTTATAGCATGACTTATCCCATGTCCTCAGGAACAAAAGTGACTACTCACAAAGCAAAATCATATTCATGACCAGAGAGGTAATGAATAGCATCAAGGATGTGAACATATAACCTTCCACCGTGTAATCCAACTAGCATCAACTACAAAGAGTAATTAACACTACTAGAAACCTTACAAGTAGGAGACGGAGATTGGTTACAAGAGATGAACTAGGGTTTGGAGATGAGATGGTGCTGATGAAGATGTTGATGGTGATGAGTCCCCTCCTCCGAGAGGAGTGTTGGTGATGACGATGGCGATGATTTCCCCCTCCGGGAGGGAAGTTTCCCTAGTAGGACGACCCTGCCGGAGCTCTAGATTGGTTCTGCTCAAGTTCCGCCTCGTGGCGGCGGCGATTCCTCCCGAAATCCTCCTCTTGATTTTTTCTGGAATGAAACCCTCCTTATAGCAAAAGAGGGGGGCCAGAGGGCCAACTGGGAGCCCACAAGCCCCCTAGGCGCGGCCAGGGGGGTAGGCCGCGCGTACCAGGCTTGTGGCCTCCTGCTGGCTCCCCTCTCGTACTTCTTCGGCCCAGTATTTTTTATAAATTCCAAAATAATTCCTCGTTGATTTTCACGGCTTTTGGAGTTGCGCAGAATAGGTATCTCAAACTTGCTCCTTTTTCAGGCCAGAATTCCAGCTGCCGGCATTCTCCCTCTTCATGTAAACCTAGCAAAATAAGATAGAAAAGGCATAAGTATTGTACCATGAAGTGTAATGACAGCTCATAAAGCGATAAATATCAAGATGAAAGCATGATGCAAAATGGATGTATCAACTCCCCCAAGCTTAGACCTCGCTTGTCCTCAAGCGAAAGCCTAGATCAATAAATATGCCCACATGTTTAGAGAGAGGTGTCGACAAAACAAGATATGGACATGCAGGCATAATGATCATAGTTAGAACAGCAATATCATCATATCATCTCTTATGCTAAAGTGATAATTCCTTCACAAAGCAAAAGTAAGGATCAAGAACCTTACTGAGAATTAAGAACCAATAGCCTTTAGTCATTGAAGCAATTGCAATTTATCGTAACATCGGAAAGAGTCAAATAAGAGCTTGTAAAGCAAATCCACATACTCAATTATCCTTTCGTCTTCTACAATTGCTACAACTCACGTGGTACTCATGAGATCAAAGTTTCAGTCGGACACAGAGAAAGATAGGGGCTTATAGTTTCGCCTCCCAACTATTTACCTCAAGGGTAATGTCAACAATAATAATTCATGAATACTTACTTCCAAGTTGACATATGAATATAGATCTTTCCCTAGCATATGACGTTAGCCAAGATAAAGTCAAAATAAGGAATTGGTGTAGATCACCATGACTCTTTCAAAGGCAAAAGGTAAAGGTACAAGATAGGCCCTTCGTAGAGGGAAGCAGAGGTTGTCATGCGCTTTTGAGATTTGGATGTGCGACCTCTTAGTGTGAAGGAATGTCACTTTATATTGCCTCCTGTGATAACGAACTTTATTATGCAGTCCGTTGCTTTTATGTCTTCCTCATCACAGGTTCATACAAAGATTATTTTCCATACACTAATAGATCATACATATTTAGGGAGCAATTTTTATTGCTTGCACCGATGACAACTTACTTGAGGGATCTTATTCAATCCATAGGTAGGTATGGTGGACTCTCATGGCAAAACTGGGGTTGAAGGTTTATGGATGCACAAGTAGTATCTCTACTTAGTGCGGAAGTTTTGGCTGATATGAGGTGGAAGCAAGCGTCACATGCTAAGGGATCTCTAATCATATAACATTGTTCGGAACGAAGCAAACATAATTCATTATGTTGTCTTCCTTGTGCAACATCTACTTCTAAGCATGTAATAGTTTAGTGAGTGTTCACAATCATAGATGGTGCCCAAGATGATATATTTATATGTGAACCTCTCCTTCTTTATCACATCCTATTAATTGCAACAATGACCAAGGTCTATGTTTGTCCACCCTCAACAAGTTTCAATCAACATTCCTTTTATATGTGAAGCCATCACTTACCATAAGATCATTACATGATCTTTCATTCTTTTGTTCTTTTATCATTCTCTTGATCATGGCATGAGGCAAGGCCCTTAACTAAAACACTCTTTATTATATGACTCAAGAACTCGAATACATCGGAGGTGACACGAAGCAAAACTCAAGCCTAAAACACTAAGAACTTTATTCTACTACAAGAAGATAAAACCAAAAAGGATCGAACTAAGAAAACGTAAAGGCAAAATCTATGATGGTGATACGATACTGGGGCAACTCCCCCAACTTTGGCACAAGCCAAGGGGATTGCCAATACCCGTGCTTAATTGTCTTCCTTAGATGGTGATGGTGGTGGAGTTGTTGCAGAGGTCTTGAACTTGTTTAATTTCCTCTTGAGCATAAAATTCTGCTCCTTCAGATCATTAATTTCCTCTTCAAGACTCAACACCCTTTGGCATAATTCTTTCTTACTCTCCTGCAAAAGACGAGAAGGGATAAACAAAATCTTAGGCTTCTTTCTTGAGTCGGGGAGGCTCGACTTCTTTAACTCCACATGTGTGTCTCCAGGTGGGGGTAGAGAAGCTTCCTCTTCATCGGAACTTGTTCCTTCCTTCCCCTTGGGATCATAATCTTCTTCCTCATCAGTGGTACAACCATAACGATCCAAGTCCCCATAGACCTTGGGGTTAGCAAGGTAATCGGCCACATAGCTCTCCCCCTCTGAATCTTGAGAAGACATCTTGCCCTAAATCTACGGCAGAAATAAGGCTCGAAACAAAATAGAGGAAAATTGCGTGATACGAGGGTCAGACCTTTCGGGAGAATATATAACGATTTTTATCCGACCAGAAGGAGTACTCTGCAAGAAAACAGAGTCCGGGAGACACACGAGGTGGTCACAAGCCCCCCAGGCGCGACAAGGGGGTGGCCCGCGCCTGGCAGGCTTGTCGCCTCCTCGTGCGCTTTCCGGACTACTTTAAATTTTTCTATTTTTCCAAAAATTCCAAAACGGAGAAAAATTCCTACTGGATAAGTTTTGGAGTCTGTTTAGTTACCAAATCACATACCTCTTCATTTTCGGAGTCTGAAACAGGCTGATAAATATCCATTATGTACTCCTCCGGAGTTATGGTATTGATAATATTGCTTTCAACATTTATGGGAGTACCTACAAAAAATCTTAAACGAGAATTATATAGCAAGACATAATCACCTACATTGAACTCAGGTTTTTGTATCCTTTTATCATGCCACCTCTTAACCTTTTCTTTGAATAACTTGGCATTTTCATATGTGTGAGCTCTCCATTCATCAAGTGAGCTAATATCAAATAACCTCTTCTCACCAGCAAGTTTGAAATCAAAGTTGAGCTCTTTGATTGCCCAATAAGCCTTATGTTCTAGCTCAAGAGGTAAATGACATGCTTTGCCATAAACAATTTTGTACGGAGACATGCCCATGGGATTCTTATAGGCAGTTCTATAAGCCCACAGTGCATCATCGAGCTTCTTAGACCAATTCTTTGTAGACCTATTGACAGTCTTTGGCAAAATTAGTTTAATCTCTCTATTACTTAGCTCTACTTGACCACTGAACTGAGGGTGATAGGGAGATGCAACTCTATGGTTGACATCATACTTAGCAAGCGTTTTACGGAAAGGACCATGAATAAAATGTGAACCACCATCAGTCATTAAATATCTAGGGACTCCAAATCTAGGGAAAATAACTTATTTAAGCATCCTGATAGAGGTGTTGTCATCCGCACTACCAGTTGGGATAGCTTCTACCCACTTAGTAACGTAATCAACAACAACTAGGATATGAGTATACCCGTTGGATTTTGGAAAAGGTCCCATATAATCAAAGCCCCAAACATCAAATGGTTCAATGACAAGTGAATAATTCATAGGCATTTCCTGACGTTTACTGATATTCCCTATTCTTTGACATTCGTCACAAGACAAGAGAAACTTACGGGCATCCTTGAAGAGAGTGGGACAATAGAAACCTGATTGCAATACCTTGTGTGCACTTATATCTCCCGCATGGTGTCCTCTGTAGGCCTCGGAGTGACACTTCTATAGTATCTGTCCCTGTTCATGTTCAGGTACACAACGTCTAATAACACCATCTACTCCTTCCTTATAAAGGTGAGGATCATCCCAAAAGTAATGTCTCAAATCAAAGAAGAATTTCTTCTTTTGCTGGCATGTGAAACTAGGTGGTATATATTTGGCAACGATATAATTTGCATTATCAGCATATCACGGTGCACTACGTGAAGTATTGATGACATTCAATTTCTCATCAGGAAAGCTATCATCAATAGGTTGTGGGTCATCAAGAACATTCTCCAACCTAGACAAGTTATCTGCTACTGGGTTCTCAGCACCCTTCCTATCGACAACATGCAAATCAAATTCCTGTAGCAAGAGAACCCATCTGATAAGTCTAGGTTTAGCGTCTTTTTTTTCATGAGGTACTTAATAGCAGCATGATCAGTGTGAATAGTGACTTTGGAATCAACTATGTAAGATCTGAACTTTTCACATGCAAACACGACTGCTAAAAATTCCTTTTCAGTAGTAGCATAGTTTCTTTGGGCACTGTCTAGAGTTTTACTAGCATAGTGAATAACATTCAACTTCTTATGAACTATTTGTCCTAGAATAGCACCAACAGCAGAATCACTAGCATCACACATGATTTCAAAAGGTAAGTTCCAATCAGGTTGTTGAACAATAGGCGCAGTTATCAAGGCCTTCTTAAGTATTTCGAAGGCTTCCTCACAATCATCGTCAAAAACAAAAGGAATATCCTTTTGCAAGAGATTGGTAAGAGGCCTAGAAATCTTAGTGAAGTCCTTAATGAAACTTCTACAGAAACCAGCATGACCAAGGAAACTTCTTATACCTTTGATATCTGTAGGGCTTGGCATTTTCTCGATCGCATCAACTTTAGCCTTATCGAGTTCAATACCTCTTTCAGAAATTTTATGTCCTAAGACGATGCCTTCATTGACCATAAAGTGGCACTTCTGCCAATTCAAGACAAGATTGGTATCTTTACATCTATGCAAAACTCGATCAAGGTTGCCGAGGCAATCATCAAAAGAACACCCATAAATGGAGAAGTCATCCATGAAAACCTCAACAATCTTTTCACAAAAGTTAGAGAATATAGCCATCATACATCTTTGAAAGGTGGCAGGTGCATTACATAAGCCAAAAGGCATACGTCTGTAAGCAAAGGTACCGAAAGTGCAGGTGAAAGTGGTTTTCTCCAGATCAGATTGTGCAACAGGTATTTGGGAGAAACCAGAATAACCATATAGAAAGTAGAAGTGTGTGTGTTTAGACAGTCTTTCTAGCATTTGGTCGATAAAAGGCAAAGGGTAATGATCTTTCCTAGTGGCTTTATTCAACTTCCTAAAATCGATCACCATCCTATAGCCAGTAATAATCCTCTGTGGGATCAATTCATCCTTATCATTAGGGACAACGGTAATACCTCCCATCTTAGGGACACAATGCACCAGACTCACCCAATCACTATGAGCAATAGGATAGATAATACATGCTTCCAGGAGCTTTAGTATTTATTTTCTTACTACCTCTTTCATCTTAGGATTTAATCTTCGTTGATGATCAGCAACTGGTTTGGAATCAGGATCAGTTTTAATCTTGTGCTAGCATAGAGTGGGCCTATTGCCCTTAAGATCATCAGGAGTATATCCAATAGCAGCACGGTGCTTCCTCAGAGTTTTTAGTAACTTCTTTTCTTCATGCTCTGAGAGGCTACCACTAATAATAACAGGATATATCTCTTTTTCATTGAGATAAGCATACTTAAGAGTATCAGGCAACTGTTTTAGCTCGAACACAGGATCACCCTTTGGTGGGGGTGGATCTGCAAGCAGTTCAATAGGCAAATTATTCTTAAGGATAGGATATTGTTCAAAGATAATTGTATCTATCATATCCCTTTCATCCATATGCATATCATTTTCATGCTCAAGCAAGTATTGCTCTAAGGGATCAGTAGGAGGCACAGCAATAGAAGCTAGGGCAATAGTTTCATCCTTACTAGAAAACTCTTTTTCATGAGGTCGTCTACCAAAGTTGGAGAAATGGAACTCATGTGACACACCTTCAAAGCCAACAGTGATAGTTTGCTTCTCACAGTCAATATGAGCATTGACAGTATTGAGGAAAGGTCTACCAAATATGATGGGACAAAAGCTATCTTGTGTGGTAGCAAGAACGAGGAAATCAGCAGGATACTTCGTTTTAGCACACAAGACTTCAACATCTCTAACAATTCCCAAAGGGCAGATAGTATCTCTATTGGAAAGCTGAATAGTCACATCAATAGGTTCCATCTCAACAGGTGCAATCTCGTCTTTAATTTCATCATATAAGGATTGAGGTATTGCACTAACACTAGCACCCACGGTACATAAACCATGATAACAATGATCTCCTATCTTAACAGAAACAACAGGCGTGCCAACAACACGCCTATGTTTGTCTCTAGCATGAGGTTTAGCAATTCTAGCAGCATCTTCACAGAAGTGAATATCATGGCCATCAACATTGTCGGATAGGAGGTCTTTGATAATAGCAACGCTAGGTTCAACTCTAATTTGCTCACGGGGTGTAGGTGTTCTAATGTAGCCCTTACGTATCACAGTTGAAGCTTTAGAATGATCCTTTATCCTAACAGAGAAAGTTGGTTTCTCAATGTAAGTACTGGGAACAATAGAATCATTATAAGCAATGACTTTCTCTTCAACTGGATTGGGTTTAACTACATTGACTTCTAAGGGAGGATGATATTTAAACCACTTCTCTTTAGGGAGATCAATACGAGCAGCAAATGATTCACACAATGAAGCTACTATCTGAGAGTCAAGTCCATACTTAGCGCTAAAATCACAAAAAGTATTTGTTTCAACAAAGGATTTAACGCAATCAAACTTGAAATTCATACCCAATCTTCAGAGTTGCGTTTAATTCTTTCCAATAAATTCCATTTGAATTCAATATCTCTCTTCATAAAAGAACCGGTACAAGAAGTGTCAAGCATGGTGCGATCATCATGAGAAAGTCGAGCATAGAAGTTCTGAATGATAATTTCTCTCGAGAGCTCATGGTTGGGGCATGAATATAACATTGATTTAAGCCTCCCCCAAGCTTGAGCGATGCTTTCTCTGTCACGAGGCCAAAAATTATAAATATAATTCTGATCACAATGTACTAGATGCATAGGATAAAACTTTTGATGAAATTCCAATTTCAACCGGTTGTAGTTCCATGATCCAGTATCATCACATAGCCTATACCATGTTAATGCTTTATCCCTCACAGATAAGGGAAATACCTTCTTATTGACCTCATCCTCGGGCAAACCTACAAGCTTAAATAAACCACAAACTTCATCTACATAGATTAGATGCAACTCGGGATGTGATGTTCCATCTCCTGTAAAAGGATTAGCCAGCAGTTTCTCAAGCATACCCGAAGGAAATTCATAGCAAATATTTTTAGTAGGTACAGCAGGTTGAGGAGAAACTCCTTGTGCATCCGTTCAAGGTGAATATACCCCGAACAAGCTCCTCAAAGGATTAGTTTCCATAGTAACAAGTCACAATAAATTTCAGCACACTATATAAATGTTTCCTTACCAAATTCCACTTACCAAAGGCGCTTCACTCCCCAGCATCGGCACCAGAAAAGAGTCTTGATGACCCAAAAGTATAGGGGATCTATCATAGTCCTTTCGATAAGTAAGAGTGTTGAACACAACGAGGAGCAGAAGGATCTGACAAGTGGTTTTCATCAAGGTAATCTTTGCAAGCACTGAAATTATCGGTAACAAATAGTTGTGTGATAAGATGATTCGTGGCAAGTAGCAAGTAACGAAAGTAACAACTATGCAGAAAGGTGTCCCAATCCCTTTAGTAGCAAGTGACAAGCACGGACAAACTCTTATAGGAGGTAAAGCGCTCCCGAGGACACATGGGAATTTCTGTCAAGCTAGTTTTCATCATGTTCATATGATTCACGTTCGCTACTTTGATAGTTTGATATGTGGGTGGACCGGTGCTTGGGTGCTACCCTTACTTGGACAAGCCTCCCACTTAGGATTAACCCCTCCCAGAAGCATCCGCAACTACGTAAGAAGAATTAAGGCAAAGTCTAACCATAGCATTAAACTAGTGGATCCAAATCAGCCCCCTACGAAGCAACGCATAAACTAGGGTTTAAGCTTCTGTCACTCTAGCAACCCATCATCTACTTACTACTTCCAAATGCCTTTCTCTAGGCCCAAATAATGGTGAAGTGTTATGTAGTCGACGTTCACATAACACCACTAGAGGAAAAACAACATACAACGCATCAAAATATCGAACGAATACGAAATTCACATGACTACTTATAGCATTACTTATCCCATGTCCTCAGTAACAAAAGTGACTACTCACAAAGCATAATCATATTCATGACCAGAGAGGTAATGAATAGAATCAAGGATCTCAACATATAATCTTCCACCGAGTAATCCGACTAGCATCAACTACAAAGAGTAATTAACAATACTAGCAACCTTACAAGTACCAATCGGAGTCGCGAGACGGAGATTGGTTACAAGAGATGAACTAGGGTCTGGAGATGAGATGGTGTTGATGAAGATGTTGATGGTGATGAGTCCCCTCCGATGAGAGGAGTGTTGGTGATGACGATGGCGACGATTTCCCCCTCCGGGAGGGAAGTTTCCCTAGCAGGACGACCCTGCCGGAGCTCTAGATTGGTTCTGCTCAAGTTCCGCCTCGTGGCGGCGGCGATTCCTCCCGAAAGCCTCCTCTTGATTTTTTCTGGAATGAAACCCTCCTTATAGCAGAAGAGGGGGCCAGAGGGCCAACTGGGAGCCCACAAGCCCCCTAGGCGCGGCCAGGGGGTAGGCCGCGCCTAGAAGGCTTGTGGCCTCCTGATGGCTCCCCTCTGGTACTTCTTCGTCCCAGTATTTTTTATAAATTCCAAAATAATTCCTCGTTGATGTTCATGGCTTTTGGAGTTGCGCAGAATAGGTATCTCAAGCTTGCTCCTTTTTCAGGCCAGAATTCCAGCTGCCGGCATTCTCCCTCTTCATGTAAACCTTGCAAAATAAGAGAGAAAAGGCATAAGTATTGTACCGTGAAGTGTAATAACAGCCCATAAAGCGATAAATATCAACATGAAAGCCTGATGCAAAATGGACGTATCTGTACGCATTGGAATTCAACAATTCTTAGTAATCTTCTTTGCTTACGAGTTTGTACTCGATCATGTCATTCCAAGTTGTTAAGATACATCATCATCGTCATGTTGGAGCTTGACCATGTTATCTGTGTCCTCCATCTCTGGAACACATTTCCAACAGTGCGTTAAGCTCACATCGAGCTTTTCCACATCATATTGATTGTTTTGAAAGGCAATTTTAATTCCGAGCTAGCAGTCTTAACTCTGTTTCCATCAACCTTTAGCTTCACCATTCCTTTGCTTGATGTCGTCACTGATCGATTACATCTTCGTGAAGCTTCTCAACAAATGTGTCGTGATCATCATCATCATTCTGAGCTCTTGCAGGCTATCAATCGAATACATGTTGAGGAATACCATCCTTGCCCCTCGTTGATTTGTGAAATCATCGTCAACCTTATTGCCTTCCCTCCAACACAAACATGTTCATGTTTTGTGTTGTCCCTTTAGTTCCTTGCTATCCAGCTTATGTTATCTTCTACCTTGGAGTATTACCATCTTTATGTCAAGAATGTTGTGAGAATCATTGCACCTCTTAAGAATTCTTGATATAGTAATACTTCTCACCATCACCATTCATTTCTTGGTCCCGTGTTATTTCAAACCGGAATACCAACAAGTGAACTCTGATGTGTGATCCCAATACTTCTGGCAACCCGATTGCCTTGAGGTTAACAACTGATTGTTTCATTCTTAGTGTATTGGGTGTTGACTCGTCATTTTTTACATTGGCTGTGCAACTCTGTCCGTATTTCCGAGTGCACCCTTAGACAAATGTTTAATTGTTGTTGTTCCCTCGAGCATACGACTTTGTACCATTTGATTTGACAAATGCTATCTCCCTGATATTAGAATTTTGGAAATTCATCCCTGCCAAAATCTTGAGAGATTGTTGATGAGCCCATCAGCCACACGCTCAACTTGTCCATGTCCCACGATGAAGCTCTTGAAAGCATTATCCTTGTGCCTAGCTCATGAAGAATATGTTGGATAGAAGAAGTGTATTTCCCAAAGTTCACGTGCACTCTTTCTGACATGAATATGTGAAAGTTTTGTTTCGCTTCCTCACGGGAAATACCAAATCATTCACGCAAGTGCGAAGTGTTATATGTTTTGAAGATTTGTTATCTTCACTTCATATAACTTCTCTTAGCACGCCAAGCCACCGATTGGTTTGATCAAGGAAAAGAAGTTTCTTATAAGAGCTAACCGAGGCTTACACAAGGGCCTTGATATCCTCGATGATGGCTCTCAAATCACAACTCACTTGCATTTCATTGTAAGAATTCCACGTGGGCACGTATGTCTTGACATGGTGTTCATGTGTCTTACAATCCAACTCGTGATCAAAGGATTGCTTGTGTAGTTCATATCCTGAGAATCCTGCATCATCATCTTTTCTTCTGAGGTATCTTGATCCTGAGGTGTCATGACACCAATCAGATTTGAATCTCGGGCAGATATGATGGTTGGAACATTTCCCTGTAATTATAACTTTGGTCTTATGTAACCCGATACGGTGATGTCTTGTCTGGCACACCGGGTCGAAGGACCTATTGTTATAAATTCTTCCATACGTAAGGTTAGCCATTCTACCATGCGGAAAATATATGACTAATTTCATAAGTTGTTACTCATGAATCCTCTTTGTGTACCCATTGGTCCGGCCCTTAGTTGATGACCATGTCGATACTACCTCGAAGCACAGATGTGGTACTTCAAATTTCAACAGGTACATTGGAAGCGCAATGCTAAATTTTTCTTGATCAATTATCCAAACCGTATGGTATGGGTAGACATCATGATTCTTCGTGCCCTTTTTTCAAAATGGTTATGTACTTGATGACCTATGATGTATGCCATACTCTATATTTTCCTCGGGAATGGTATACTTTAAATACTTGTGTGTGTGAACACATTTTCCTTCCCATTGGTCTTTTCGACCTTTCTTGTGGCTTATCTAAACAGTGTTAATTCCATGCTTAGGTAACAACTTCGGTATACAACTCTGTCAGTAAGACCCTGTTACTATTGTGGATAACATTCTGGTAGACGCCAGTGGGGCGAAATTTTCCTATTGGCCTGCCTCGTTTTAGCGAGTAGGAAAATGGTTCTATTCGTCCCCCGGCCTTGGTACCGACGTTGTTGCCAACATAACTGACAGGCTATCCTCTGACATGTCTTGCTACCAAGACCGTATAATATGTCACCCCTCTACCTACTCCCGGCCCACATGGTGGACCCATAACCCAAAGTTCCACAGGATTGAAAGCTGACTCTCCTGTACATCTTCGACTCCAAGGTATCCCTTACACTTGGCTTCGTATGAAATTCTCGAGCCACCGTTCAATGGACCGATCAGTCTTCGGTCCGGATGATACCCAACACGCTGAATATCAAATCCTCGTTGTTCTTGAGAATCTGAGGGCTGCTCAGTCTCGTCAGAAGAGTCAGTATGACCGTCATCATCAAGATATGGTCTATCAACGTGGCGAAAAGGCTTATGTTCGAGTCACACCAATGAGAGGTGCACACCATTTTGGGATCAAGGGCAAGTTGGATCCTTGCTATATTGGTCCTTTCACTCTTCTCGAAAGGCATGGAAAAGTAGCTTATCAACTGGAACTACCGGTGAACCTTTCTCAGGTTCAGGATGTCTTCCATGTGTCTCAGTTCCACCGCTGGTTCAAGGATCCTATCCGAGCAGTGGATCATGATATGCTTCAACTGCAACAAGACCTCTCTTATAGAGAACATTCGGTCCGCATTCCGACCGGGGTGAACATCAGATTCGTTGCAAAGTCACCAAGTTCCTTAAAGTGGAGTGGTCAAATCATTCTGAAGATGAAGCCACTTGGGAATGCGAGGATCATCTTCGTGATGAATACCTCAAGCTTTTTCCTTCTACCTCTTAATTCTCGGGACGAGAATTCTTGTTAGTAGGGGAGAGTTGTGACATCCTCAACTGTTGCTACAATAACCTCTATGATTAAACTACAGAAAACCTATGAAAATGATGCCATGTCACCGTGATTTCTATTGTTGATCTCGCATTACTTCCAAACGGTTTGAAATTAAATTTAAAATAAAATCAAGCGATAAATTTTTTCAAATATAAAAATAAAAATGTTCGATGCTTGTCAAATACTACTTAGGATATTGTCCTTCAGAAATTACTAAGTTGATGGGTGTTTAATTGCACTAAATAAAATAAATCTAAAACTGTTAATACTAAGAGAAAGTAAATAAAAAAACAAACAAAAAAAGAAAGAAGGAACCCCCAAGGCCCAGCCTGGCTGGCCCAAACAGCCAGTCTGTCAGCCCACCTAAAGGGTGGGGGTAATTAAACCCCCCAAACCCTAGCCTCACCCCAACCCACACCCCACTTCCCCACCCTGCCGCCAGGACCCCCTGCCCTCGTTTCCCATCCTCCCTCCCGCAGGAACCCCTCCTCTCGTCAGTTTTTTCCCCAGATCGAACCCCCCATGTTGCCCCTCAGGTGGCCCCACTCCGGTGACCGAAGCCCCACCCCCTCCCGTCGCCTCCTCCCCCAGCGATCGCGCCAGCCTCTCCTTGCCACCTCCCAGTCCCTCACGCAGAAATCCCACGGCGCCACCCCGCCCCCAGCCAGCAACGTCATCGCCCCTCTCTCTCACCCACCGGCCGCCACCGTCGGGGCCCCTCCTCGGGCCGCTGATGACCCACAAGTATAGCGGATCGCAACAGTTTTCAAGGGTAGAGTATTCAACCCAAATTTATTGATTCGACTCAAGGGGAAGCGAAAGAATATCCTCGAGTATTAGCAGCTGAGTTGTCAATTCAACCACACCTGAAAGATTAGTATCTGCAAGCAAAGTATCAGTAGCAAAGTAGTATGATTGCAACGGTGCCAGAAAAGGGTTTGTTGACGGTAGACTATTCCTGACTTGTTGTATGAATGGCGCCAGAAAGAGGTCTTGCAGCAGGTAACAGCAAAGTAACAAGTAACAACAGTAGTGACAGAAGTAGCAAGGAACAGCACTAGTGATAGCAGTAGTAGCAAAGTAACTTAGCACGGACCAGTAGTAAAAGAATCGTAGGCATAGGATCGGTGATGGATGATTATGCCGGATGTGATTCATCATGTAATAGCTATAACACAGAGAGGTATGTAACTAGCTCCCGTTCGTCAATCTAATGTAGGCATGTATTCCGTATGTAGTCATACGTGCTTAGGGAAAAGAACTTGCATGACATCGATTGTCCATCCCTCCCGTGGCAGCGTGGTCCTTATGGAAACTATGGGATATTAAGGTTCTCCTTTTAACAAAGAACCGTACCAACGCATTAACACTCGGTGAATACATGCACTCCTCATACTATGGTCATCTCCGGGAGTTGTTCCGGCTATTGTCACTCCGGGGTTACCGGGTCATAACACATAGTAGGTGACTACAACTTGCAAGATAGGATCTAAAACACACATATATTGGCGACAACATAATAGGTTCAGATCTGAAATCATGGCACTCGGACCCTAGTGACAAGCATTAAGCATGGCAATGTACTAGCAACATCAATCTCAGAGCATAGTGGATATTAGGGATCAATCCCCGTCAAAACTAACTCGATTACATGATAGATCTCATCCAACTCATCACCATCCAGCAAGCCTACAATGAGATTACTCATGAACGGTGAAGATCATCATGGAATTGGTGATGGAGGAAGGTTGATGATGACGATGGCGATGATTTCCCCTCTCCGGAGCCCAGAACGGACTCCAGATCTACCCTCGAGATGAAGAGCAGGAGGTTGTGGTGCCTCTGTATCGTAAAACGTGATCAATCCTTCTCCCTGATTTTTTTCGGGCGAAATGGAATATATAGAGCTGAGTTTGGAGGCGGTGAACCCTCGTGGGCCCCATAAGCCCTCACGGCGCAGCCAGGGGGTGGTCGCGGCCCCTGGGCTTGTGGCCTTCTGGCTCACCTCCTCCGGTGGATCTTTTGCGCAGGTATTTTTCATTAATTCCAGAAAAATTCTCCGTAAATTTTTCAGGTCATTCCGAGAACTTTTATTTCTGCACAAAAACAACACCATGGCAATTCTGCTGAAAACAGCGTTAGTCCGGGTTAGTTCCATTCAAATCATGCAAATTAGAGTCCAAAATAAGGGAGAAAGAGTTCGGAAAAGTAGATAAGACGGAGACGTATCAACTCCCCCAAGCTTAAAGCCTTGCTTGTCCTCAAGCAGTTCAGTTGACGAACTGAAAGAGACAAAAGAAAAACTTTGACGAACTCTGTTTGATCTTGTTGTTGCAACTATGTCTAACTCATAACCAGAATTTCAGCAAGATCACTACAAAACTACATAAGCAATGACAGCCAGGTCTCACGGTAAACTCATATCAATGGCATAATCAGTTAGCGAGCAAATAATAATAAGCCTCAAATGTCAACACTTCAATCAAAACAACATGAAGCAGTACGAACAGATGGTATCTCGCTAGCTCTTTCTGAGAGCGCAAAATATAAATGCAGAGCACCTTCAAAGACCAAGGGCTGACTAAACATTGTAATTCATGGCAAAGAAGATCCAGTCACAGTCATACTCAACACAGTTAAAAGCAAAGCATAAAAACGACAAAGGTGCTCTCTAATTTGTGCTTTGATAAGAGGAGGATGACTCAACAGGAACATAAATAGACATGCCCTTCACAGAGGGAAGCATTGATTTGCAGAGGTGCCAGAGCTCAAGCTTTTAAAATAGAGATAATAATTTTGGGTGCTATGCTCTCATTGTCAACACAATGACTAAGAGTTCTCAACATCTTCCACGCTACACATGCTATAGGCGGTTCCCAAACAGAAAAGTAAAGTTTTGACTCCCCCACCACCAATCAATCACACTCCACGGCTAGCCGAATCCTCGGGTACTGTCCATACCAACATCAATCCTGGGGGAGTCTTGTTTGCAATTATCTTTTTGATTTGAGCATGGAACTGGGAATTCCAATTACCGGCCCCTTTCTCGTGAATGATAGTGAATAAACACATATCGAGGATAACACGCCGAGCATGGAAGATATTGATAGCCCCCTGTCACCACATGAGCGGTTCTGGCAAGCAAAACAGATTATTTCTTGAAGATTTAGAGAGTGGCACATGCAAATTTACTTTGAACGGCAGGTAGATACCACATATAGATAGGTATGGTGGACTCATATGGAACAACTATGGGTTTATGGGAGTGGATGCACAACCAGTATTCCCGCTTAGTACAAGTGAAGGCTAGTAAAAGACTGGGAAGCGACCAACTAGAGAGCGACAACAGTCATCAAAATGCATTGAGATTAACTAACATTGAGTGCAAGCATGAGTAGGACATAAATCACAATGAACATGAATATCATAGAGGCTATGTTGATTTTGTTTCAACTACATGCGTGAACATGCGCCAAGTCAAGCCACTTGAAACATTCAAAGGGATACCATCCAATCATAGTACAACACAGTCATCTCAAAATTCATGTGGGCATCCATGACAAACCATTATAAGCTACTAGCTAAGTAAGCATGGCATAAGCAACTATGATCTCTAAGTTGTCATGGAAAACATGTTTCCCTCACAACAAAGCTGAATCAGGCATGATGAGCTAGTCATATTTACAAAAACAAAATAGATCGAGTTCATACCAGCTTTTCCAGGCTCAATCACTTCATCATATATCGTCATTATTGCCTTTCACTTGCATGACCGAACGATGTGAACAATAATAAGAGTGCTCATGCATTGGACTAAAGATGGAATCTGCAGGCAAACACAAAGGAGAAGACATAGTAATATGGCTCTTTAAAAGCTAAACAGGTATGCATGCAAGAGCCACTAAACATTGTAACCAATATCTTCTACCTTGACCCAAAGAAAAGAAAACTATTTACACGGGAAATCTCCCAATAAGCAAAAGAAGAAAAAGAAAATCTTTTGGGGTTTTCTCAAACTACACAGACACACGAAAAGAAAACGAGAAAAAGAAAATAGACTAGCATGGATGATACAGTGGCAAAGTGTGAACACCGGCTAACAAAGTGAAAGCATAAGAAAGAATGTAAAGTTGGTGAGAAACACGTAATCCCCCAAGCTTAGGATTTTGGCCTAAGTTGGTCTACTCCCAAGGATGGTCCTGGCAAAACCCAAAATCATAATGGGGGTTATACAGGAGCGTTGCAGCCACTGCCCAAATAGCTGCCTCATGGAGACGAGCAGCCTTTGCCTCCCTCTCATACTCCTGTGCCTCTCCTCTGGTTATGTAATATCTCCGTTTTAGCTGAAAGTCAAAGAAGGCAGGAGCAGGAAGGGTAATATGGAAAACATGCTGTCGGTTAAATATCAGACGGTATAGGATGGATTCGTCATCCCTCTCCAGGAACTGGTAGCGTGTCAAAGCGACGCGGTCCAGGAAAGCTGTATGGAGTGGGGGATCTCCTTCGCGGATGGGTACTCCAAGAAAATTTGCTATGCTAGTGGCATAGATCCCACCAAAGAAATCCCATTCATTAGCATTCTTATTCAGCCTCCTTGCTATAATAGCTCCCATGTTGAAACTCTTATCACCCGTTACTACGCTCTAAAGGATACTAAGGTCGGATGCGCAGAGGTGACAATGTTCAATCTTTCCATTAGTGCATCTGCCTATGAAGAGGGCAAAGTAATGCAAGGCAGGAAAATGAATACTCCCCATGGTAGCTTGTGTAATGTCTCTAGTTTCTCCAACAGTTATACCAGAGAAAAAAATCTCTAACAGAAGATTTAGGAGGATCATTGAGACTACCCCAAATAGGTATCTTGCAAATTCTATTGAAATCCTCTAAATCCATGGTATACGATTTGTCATAGAGATCAAATAGTACCGATGTGTCACAGCCAACTGAAAATTTGAATCTATGAACAAAAGAGGCAGTGAGAGCAACATACTTTTCACATTTATCGGAGATGAATTCTTCGAGTCCGACATTGTGAACAAGTGCATCAAACTCATCTTTGAAACCTGCCTCAATCATAAATTCATCACAAGGCCATTCACATGGTTGTACCTGCGCGTCCCTTGGTTGGTAAGGATCGGGCTCCCGGATCGCAAGACGGAGACCTCTCTTGCTTGAGGAACCACCATGATAGTTTCTCCTAAACATCTTCCTTTTCTGAAATTTTTAGTGACCCAAAGGAAAAGTGAATAAGGCTCAACTAAACTCGTAGCAACTACTCCCACAAGTGCCTAGAGGCCATATTACGCATCAAAACTACTTGGGACCAGCTAAAATTAGCATGCAAAGCTCAAGAACATGGTCACCAAGGCAGCAAAAATACGCGGAGTATAAGACACTAGAGCAAAAATTAATTGGACCAATGGAGGAGTCACTTACCAAGGAGTAATTTCCCCAAAACAGTTCGGAGAATGGTGATTTGAGCAAAGAGATCGAAAATCCCAGCAAGAGGAGCAAGAACACGGATTTGAGCTGCGAAATGATTTTTTTCTGGAGGTAGGAGAACCAGGTGAGAGCAAGAATGCGTAGAGGGGGTTCCTGTGGGCCCCACAAGCCTGGGTGGCGCAGCCAGGGGGTGCCCGCGCCCCAAGGGCTTGTGGCCCACTGGTGCAGCCCCCAGACAAGCTCTTTGTCTCAGAATTTTTCAAAAATTCCCGAAAAAATCATACTTGATTTTCAAGACGTTCGGAGAACTTTTATTTTCGGGGTACTTTTCCACCGGACGCAAAAACAGAAAACAGGGAAAACTAAACTAAACAAATTATTTTTCTTCTAAGCAACCGAAGGTGAAATCTTGGAACAGAGGTTCGTGACTCCTCGATTCATCCATCTCATGGTCATCGAAAGAAATACGGCAATCAGGTTGATCAAGTCTCCTCGACAAACCTTTTCGAATCGCAAAAGAGAACGGAGAATTTTCGAATAGTCACTAGGTCACCTCAATGGGGATGTGTATCTCCCCAACAAGCAAATCATACTTCATCTTGACACGAGGTATAGGGCATTCGAAGCTCCCAATAAGAACCGGCGAAGTTTTTTCGATAGCATTGATGCAATGTACTCGATATTGTTTCTTCGGAAAGTGCACCGTATGCTCATTACCGTTGACATGGAAAGTGACATTGCCTTTTTTGCAATCTATAACAGCCCCTGCAGTGTTTAAAAGGGGTCTTCCGAGGATGACCGCCATGGCATCGTCCTCGGGAATATCCAAGATAACAAAGTCTGTTAAGATAGTGACGTTAGCAACCACAACAGGCACATCCTCGCAAATGTCGATAGGGAAAGCAGTTGATTTGTCGGTCATTTGCACAGAGATTTCAGTGGGTGTCAACTTATCCGGCTCAAGTCTACGATAAAGAGAGAGAGGCATAACACTAACACCGGCTCCAAGGTCGCACAAAGCAGTTCTAACGTAGTTACCTTTAATGGAGCAAGGTATAGTGGGCACACCGGGATCACCTAGTTTCTTAGGAGTTCCACCCTTGAAGGTATAATTAGCAAGCATGGTGTAAATCTCAACCTCAGGTATCCTCCTCTTATTAGTCACAATATCTTTCATGTACTTAGCATAGAGAGACATTTTGAGCATATCTGTCAAACGCATTTGCAAAAAGACAGGTCTGATCATTTCAACGAATCGCTCAAAATCCTCATCATCCTTTTTCTTGGATGGTTTGGGAGGAAAGGGCTTAGGTTTCTAAACCCATGGTTCCCTTTCTTTACCATGCTTCCTAGAAGCGAAGTCATTCTTATCGTATCTCTTATTCTTAGGATATGGGTTATCAAGATCAATAGGTTCAATCTCCACATCATTATCATTGCTAGGTTGAGCATCTTCATGAACATCACTATTGATATTATCATTAGGCTCATGTTCATCACCAGATTGTGTCTCGGCATCATGGACATAGGCATCGTTTGGACTCTCAGGTGTAGCACTAATAGAGTTGCTAGCGTGCAGGTTCCTATCATCTTTCTTCTTCTTTCTAGGATGGCTAGGTGCATCAGTTCTAACTCCTTGAGAATCTTGTTCAACTCTCTTCGGATGACCCTCAGGATACAAAGGTTCCTGGGTCATTCTACCGCCTCTAGTGACGACTCTAACATAATTGTGATTCAACTCATTGAGCAAGTCATTCTGAGCTTTAAGTACTTGTTCTACTTGAGTAGTAACCATAGAGGCATGTTTACTCAAAAGCTTAAGATCATTGACATTTCTGTCCACACAAGCACTTAAATGACTAAGCATACGAGCATTCTGTTCCAATTGTCTGCTAACATAATCATTGAAACTCTGTTGTTTGGCAACAAAGTTATCAAATTCATCCACGCATAAGCTAGCAGGTTTATCAAAAGGAATATCACTCTTATCAAACCTACGCAGAAAATTTACTTCTACTACCTGTATCGGGTTATCAAGACCATGGATCTCTTCGATAGGTGGTAGATTTTTGACATCTTTAGATTTAATGCCTTTCTCTCTCATAGATTTCTTAGCTTCTTGCATATCTTCAGGACTGAGGAATAGAATACCTCGTTTCTTTGGAGTTGGCTTAGGATTTCGTTCGGGAATAGTCCAAGTATTCTCATTGCACAAGATGTTATTCAATAGGATCTTAGCTTGTTCTACGGTTAGTTCCCTAAAAACACAACCAGCACAACTATCTAGGTGGTCTTTCGAAGCATCGGTAACTCCATTGTAGAAGATATCAAGTATTTCATTCTTCTCAAGAGGGTGATCAGGCAAAGCATTCAGTAGCTGGATGAGCCTCCCCCAAGCTTGTGGGGGACTCTCTTCTTCAGCTTGAGCAAAGTTGTATATTTCCTGCAAGGCAGCTTGCTTCTTATGGGCAGGGAAATATTTTTTAGAGAAGTAGTAGACCATATCCTGGGGGCTACACACACAACTAGGAGCAAGAGAAGTGAACCAGGTCTTAGCATCATCCTTTAGCGAGAAAGGAAACAGCTTGAGGATATAGTAGTGGAGGATCTTTTCCTCACTAGTGAATAGGGTGGCTATATCGTGCAGTTTGATAAGATGGGCTACAACCGTTTCAGACTCATAACCGTGAAAAGGATCAAATTAGACCAGAGTTATTAACTCAGTATCGACAGAGAATTCATAATCCTTATCGGTCACAAAGATAGGCGAAGTAGCAAACTTCGGGTCGTATTTCATCCTAGCGTTCAGAGATTTTTCTTTCCACTTGAGCAGTAGTTTCTCAACATCATAGCTATCCTTACACGCAAGAAAGTCCTCAGCTATCTCTCCTTCCATAGCATAACATTCAGGCATAACAGGTAATTCAGGCATAGTAACAGGTTCTACTTCAATAGCATCAGTAGTTTCAGAAGTCTCATCACGTCTAGCAGCAACTCTAGCAATTTGTGCATCAAGGAATGCACCTAGTGGCAAAGGAGTATCAGGCATAGCATCATCAGGCAAAGCAGCATCATAAAGCATCATCAGGCAAGGCAGTATCATAAGCATCATCAGGCAATGCAACATCATAAGCATCATGGATAGCAGTATCAGGCATAGCATCATCAAGCACACGCAACATATCAAGATTTATAGCAGGAGGCGATGTCGCAAACTTACTCATTACTGAAGGTGAATCAAGTGCACAGCTAGATATTGATTCGGCTCAAGGGGAAGCGAAATAATATTCTCAAGTATTAGCAGCTGAGTTGTCAATTCAACCACACCTGAAAGATTAGTATCTGCAAGCAAAGTATCAATAGCAAAGTAGTATGATAGCAACGGTGCCAGAAAAGGGTCTATTGAGGCAGACTATTCCTGACTTGTTGTATCAATGGCGCCACAAAATGGTCTTGCAGCAGGTAACAACAAAGTAACAAGTAACAGCAGTAGTGACAGCAGTAGCAAGGAACAGCAGTAGTGACAGCAGTAGCAGCAAAGTAACTTAGCAAGGACCAGTAGTAAAAGACTCGTAGGCATTGGATCGGTGATGGATGATTATGCCGGATGTGATTCATCAAGTAACAGCTATAACACGGAGAGATATGTAACTAGCTCCCGTTCGTCAATCTAATTTAGGCATGTATTCCGTATGTAGTCATACGTGCTTAGGGAAAAGAACTTGCATGACATCTATTGTCCATCCCTCCCGTGGCAGCGGGGTCCTAATCGAAACTATGGGATATTAAGGTTCTCCTTTTAATAAAGAATCGGACCAACGCATTAACACTCGGTGAATACATGAACTCCTCATACTATGGTTATCTCCGGGAGTGGTTCCGGCTATTGTCACTCCGGGGTTGCCGGGTCATAAGACATAGTAGGTGACTACAACTTGCAAGATAGGATCTAAAACACACATATATTGGCGACAACATAATAGGTTCAGATCTGAAATCATGGCACTCGGGCCCTAGTGACAAGGATTAAGCATGGCAAAGTACTAGCAACATCAATCTCAGAACATAGTGGATACTAGGGATCAATCCCCGTCAAAACTAACTCGATTACATGATAGATCTCATCCAACTCATCACCGTCGAGCAAGCCTACGATGGGATTACTCACGAACGGTGAACAACATCATGGAATTGGCGATGGAGGAAGGTTGATGATGACGATGGCGACTATTTCCCCTCTCCAGAACCTAGAACGGACTCCAGATCTGCCATCCTGATGAAGAACAGGAGGTGGCGGCGCCTCCGTATTGTAAAACTCGATGAATCCTTCTCCCTGTTTTTTTCCGGGCAAAACGGAATATATAGAGCTGAGTTTGGAGGCGGTGGAGCCTTGTGGGCCCCACAAGCCCTCACGGCACGGCCAGGGGGTGGCTGCGGCCCTTGGGCTTGTGGCCCACCGGCACACCTCATCCGGTCGATCTTTGCGGAGGTATTTTTCATTAATTCTAGAAAAATTCTTCGTAAATTTTCAGCTCATTCCGAGAACTTTTAATTCTGCACAAAAACAACACCATGGCAATTGTGCTGAAAACAGTGTTAGTCCGGGTTAGTTCCATTAAAATCATGCAAATTAGAGTCCAAAACAAGGGCAAAAGAATTCGGAAAAGTAGATACGACGGAGACGTATCAGCCGCCGCCACCGGTGCCTCCCCCAGCGCTTCCTCTCCACCCAGCGCGCCGCCCCCCCCCCCCCTACCGAACCTCTCGCTTGCTCCCTTCCACCGCGGAACGTGCTGACCCGCCCCTCACTCCTCCCTGCCCGGGGCCTCCTCCGGCCCTCCCCGACTCCTCCTCGAGCCACCGCCACCGGCGCCCGCGCCCCGTGGTGCCACCATCCCGTCCCCGCCGGCCCTCCTCGCCGGAACGAGGCTGGGTCCAGCCGCCCCCACCTTCGGTCTCCACACCGGCATCCTCCAACGCGTCACCCCAAGGTCGGCCGCCACCGAATCCACCTCAACCGCAGCTCACCTCCACCGGACCTCTCCGTCTCGTGCCGTCGAGCCTCCCTCGAGCCCATTTTTGCACATCTACAGGGCTCGGTGAGAACGCCCCCTCTCCCTCTCCTTCACCGCCTCGTTCCGGCGTCGTTTTCATCTACTATAAATTGAGAAGAAGAGGTGTAGTTTTGTTACCGTCTATGTTGAGAGAGAGATGTGCAGTGTTGAGAGAGAGAGATGTGCAGTGTTGAGAGAGAGAGATGTGCAGAGAGATAACAGAGAGAAATAGAAGAAAAATGTTAGGAAAATAAAAAATAAAAGGATATACGTGTATGTATGCAAATATATGTATGGATGTATGTGTGAAATATGTGTGTATGTATATGGAATATGTGTATATGTGTATATGTGGTATATATGATATTAGTGGTATGGATGTGTGTGCGTGAAGCGTATGTGTGGGCTTGTTGTCCCAATGAAAGTAGGGCCCCACCACTCCCACCAAATGACACGTGGGGTCCCTCCAAAAAGTAATAAAAATAACAATAAATATAAAATTATATATATGTTTTTATTAGAAATATAAATAAATAAATAATTTGATATATTATTTAATTAATTAGTTAATTAATAAAATAGATAAATTAGTAATATGTTAATATAGATAAATAATTATTCTATTAGAATATGACATGTGGGTCCCCCACTAAATTAATCCGATTAATTAATAATTAACCCTAATTAAAAATTGTGTGTATGACACATGGGACCCATTGGTCAGTTGACCAGTCAACTGCTGATGTGAGCACGACATCATGCTTATGTGATAATAGTGATTAATAATTAATTAAATATATTTTTAATTCCTAAATATTAATAAAACTTTAAAAATTAATATAAAATAAATCGTAAGTCACATCAAAATATTTTCAACATGGAAGTTGATCAGCAGAACGAGATGAACCCGGATACGCGGTCCATTCGTTTCTCACGCGTCCCTAGCATAGGAAACATGAAACTTTTCCATCGTTTTCAGTCTGACCAGTGGTAGCGAAAGACCCGGGAGTATCATCTGATATTTTCCAGACCCGTCTATGACGGATGTTACTGCGTTAGCTCATGCCTAGCCTACATATTGCCATGTCATGCTTAGTGTTGCACCAGTTGCTCTTATTTATTGTTTCTCCCCCTCTTCTTACCGGTAGACCCCGAGACTGACGCTTCTGCCGAGTACATCTACCCTACCGACGACCAGCCCTTTGCCTCAGAGCAACAAGGCAAGCAAACCCCCTTGATCATCCCTATATCACCTATTCTTTCTTCCTCATGCTTGCATTAGAATTTTGCTACTGTTGTAGTTAGCTCCTATATCTGATGCATAGCCTAATTTCGATGAACTGCTATTTTCAGTACCGCACTTTAAACTTTTTAGTATAGGTGGAGCAGTCATCCCCTCTGACCCCGTAGTCCAGTTGCCCCGCTTTGTTTTCAAGTCTTGATCCCTGATCGATGAGCCAGACCCGGCACAACACTCATCCCCCCTTTAGTTGTGCGACGCTACAGAGATACTATCGGGTACCGAGGGTGACACCTCGCAAAGTACTCCTGATGATATCTTTGTAGTACAGCTAGTCGGTCGTGGTTATCGAGGGTGATTCCTCTTTCACCATTCCCGACGATGCCTCTCTCGTGCAACCCCTCAAGTGTGGGACCCTCGAGGGTGATTCCTCTAGGTCCACCTTCACGGATACATCGTTCGGAATCCAACGAGGGTGATACCTCGGATTCCCCCTGATGTTTCTACCACACACTTACTTGACCATGTTACTAGGATCTTTGATGAATAGATGTTAGGCGAGTGGATTCCCGCGTGTTTGTGTCGATGACATAATTAAAATGATAATGGATTTGGGTATTTGATCTGGGTTGGTCGGAGACCTTTTCGCACTAACCGTCTACGCGGGAAGAATTATGGGTACTCGATGTTGCGGTATCAGCCGAAGCTCTTCAGACGTCAACAATGGAGCGGCGCGTGCCTGAGTGGTCCCGAGATACATCGCGCTTGTGATTAAGGGGTGCTAGGACTGACATTGGCCGCCCTTGCATCATGCAGGAGCGCATAGGGCAAGTGGGCCCATGACCCCTTTGTGCTTAGGATTTAGACTGGCGGGTTGGCCTCTTAGTTGAGCTTAGGTGGGGCTGCGACGTGTCGATATTCTGAGGCCGGGCATGACCCAGAAAAGTGTGTCCGGCCAGAGTATTATCAAGCGTGACGGGAAACTTGGTGCTCCCCTGCAGGGATGAAAATTAACTATTCGGATAGTCGTGTCCACGATTACACGACGACTTGGAGTTGTGCCTTGATCTTATACAACTACAACTGTTACTTAACTGGGATTAGTTGCCCCGGGATTGCTTCCTTGCAGGGAGCCGAGGGAGGATCTCTCGGCGTGACCTCATATTAATTTTGCTGAAACAATATGACTATTAATTGTGTTGCCTGTTTTACTCTCGTCTATTGCTGCAGGACACCAGAATATGCTAGTATTCGATAGGACTGGGCCTTCTCTCTCTATCCTCGCATTGCTGTAGTCAGTCCACATATGACCCCCCCCCTTTCTTTGATATTGATGGATACTTAGTATAGTTCTGATGTAACTCTTGCGAGTACTTTGGATGAGTACTCACCGTTGCTTTGCTCCCCCCTTTGCCCCTTGATCCGTTGCTGCGACCAGATGTTAGAGCCCAGGAGATGGAGTTTCTTTCCAACGCCTGCCGCCCCGATGGTGACTTCTTCGTGGAGGCCGTTGAAGACCAGGAGTAGTTAGGAGGTTCCCAGGCAGGATGCATTGCCTCGTTCGATTGTGTTTCTTTTGTGCTAGCCTTCTCTAAGGCACCCCATGTTTAATTTCTGTACTCAGATATTGTTGCTACCGTTGACTCGTGTGTTTATTGAGCTTCTGTATTCTAGCCCTCGAGGCCCCTGGCTTGTTATTTGAAGCTCGTATTGTTTTATTTGTGTCTAGAGTTGTGTTGTGATATCTTTCTGTGAGTCCTTGAGTTTGATCGTATGCATTTGCGTGTATGATTAGCGTACGATTAAATCGAGGGTGTCGCAGTATCAGAGTGCTTGTATCGAAGGAAAGCTAGATGAGATGACTCACCGACCCACGACTACCATCTACTCAAAGAGGCCCTTGGATATCCTTCACATGGATCTCTTTGGTCCTCCATCTTTCGATAGTCTTGGGGGAAGAAAGTATTGCTTGGTGATTGTGGATGATTACTCAAGATATACTTGGGTATACTTCTTCAAGAGGAAGAGTAAGACCCAAAAAACCGTCATCGACTTTGCCAATGAAGCTCAATGATACATCTCAAACGTATCTATAATTTTTTATGGTTTCATGTTCTTATCTTGTCATCTTTGGAAGTTTTATGTACCTTTTTTATCTTTTTTGGGACTAACTTATTAATTCAGTGCCAAGTGCCAGTTCCTGTTTTTTTTGTATTTTTGGCTCTTTTGACATCTGATTTTGGAACGGATTCCAAACGGAATAAAATCCCCGAAATGATTTTTTCCCGAACGGAAGAAGATCAGGGGGCTTGTGGGCCAAGCCAGGAGGGCTCCAGGGAGCCCACAAGCCCCCACTCCGCCACCAGGGGGGAGCCGGCGGTGGGCAGGCTTGTGGCCTCCCTAGCACCCCCCTGACCTAGATCTTTGGCCTATATATTCCCTAAAATACAGCAAAAAATCAGGGGAGCCTCGAAAATACTTTTCCGCCGCAGCAAGCTTCCGTTTCCGCGAGATCTCATCTGGAGGCCCTTCCCGGCGCCCTGCCGGAGAGGACTTTCGAGTTGGAGGGCTTCTTAATCATCATCATCGCCCCTCCAATGACTCGTGAGTAGTTCACTTCAGACCTACGGGTCCGTAGTTAGTAGCTAGATGGCTTCTTCTCTCTCTTGGATCTTCAATACAAAGTTCTCCATGATCTTCATGGAGATCTATCCGATGTAATCTTCTTTGGTGGTGTGTTTGTCGAGATCCGATGAATTGTGGATTTGTGATCAGATTATCTATGATATATATTTGAGTCTTTGCTGATTTCTTATATGCATGATTGGATATCCTTGTAAGTCTCTCCGAGTCTTGGGTTTTGTTTGGCCAATTAGATCTATGATTCTTGCAATGGGAGAAGTGCTTGGTTTTGGGTTCTGACCATGCGGTGACCTTTCCTAGTGATAGTAGGGGCAGCAAGGCACACATTGAGTGGTTGCCATCAAGGGTAACAAGGTGGGCTCTGTCATTGATATGAGATTGTCCATCTACATCATGTCATCTTTCTTAAGGCGTTACTCTGTTCTTTGGACTTAATACACTAGATGCATGCTGGATAGCAGTCGACGTGTGGAGTAATAGTAGTAGTTGTACAATGTATCGGTCTACTTGTTTTGGACGTGATGCCTATAGATATAATCATTGCCATAGATATCGTCATGGCTTTGCGCGGTTTTATCAATTGCTCGACAGTAATTTGTTCACCCACCATCTACTTGCTTTCATGAGAGAAGCCACTAGTAAACACTACGGCCCCCGGGTCTATTCACATATATTGTTTACACCTCTGCTTTTACTTTGCTTTGTTACTTTCTTGCTTTTAGTTCTCACTTTGCGAACAATCTATAAGGGATTGACAACCCCTTCATAGCGTTGGGAGCAGGTTCTTTGTGTTTGTGCAGGCACTTGTGATACTCCTTCACTGGATCGATACCTTGGTTCTCAAAACTGAGGGAAATACTTACCACCGCTGCGCTACATCACCCTTTCTGTCGTGGTTTTGTCACGACAGATGTCCTCGTGAAAGGACTTAGTATTGGAGCCATCGCACCTTGGTGTCGACTCAAAGGGGTTGAACGGGAGTGAGACAGAGATTTACCTGGGTTCGGCCCCTCGTGAGGAGGTAAAAGCCTATGTCCTGCTTTGTGTTGTATTGATGGAGTTTCAATTACAAGGAGGGCGTAACTCGCCAGACCTAGCACTCCATGATTTCTAACCTACCCTCTTCTTACCTGGGACTCGCCTTTATATACAGGTCGAGTCCTTAGGGTTTACAAGGGTCCTTTCCTTTACACAAATCGTGACTCTTGCAATCTCTAAGTCGCCATCTTTCCAAGGCTTGGAGACCTTCTCTATTATGGACTCCTTCCGAAAGTCGTAAACCGCCGTACCACTTTCGGCCTTACCAGGCCAAGCCCGGAACCACATTTTAGATGAGTCGCCAGCTTTGGTGACCCGACCCAGCTAGGGCGGGTTATCAATAGATAATATCCCCAACATTAGGCCCCAGATTGACTTGAATTTCCTTCACGCCAATATCCTTACTCAATTATGGCCGATTCATCTTCACTCTTCTTATGCATCATGCACTTAAACCGCCATCTGTTGCGGAAAAACTTGAGTCACCAAACCACTTCTTGTTGGCACCTCCCTTGAATCCCGGAAAGGATAATGACGTAATCCCCATCGGATCCTTCGATATCGTTATCCCAAAAATTTCGGGGCGCCATCATGGCGAATCTTTATCTTTTGGCAGTTCCCGCTCGTGGCGCCTCGATCCTAGCGTCCGACCTGATAAATAGGTGGGAGGAAGGGACTGGGCACATTTCACCTACCTGTCTTGTCGCCCTTCTCTTCCCCACTATCGCAGCGAAAGTCTCATCGCCACCCGAGAGCTCTGCTGCCGCCCGAAGACCTCGTCGCCATCCGAAAGCTTCGGTGCTGCCCGAAGACTTCGTCGCCGCCGAACACCTTGTCGTGGCCAAGTAGTTCATCGCCGTCGAACGCCTCGCTGCCGTCTAGCTCCTTGTCGCCGTCGAACACCCCGTCGCCACCCGAGGTTTTCGCATCCGTCCAAGACCTTTGTCGCCTTCCGCGCAACGCTCACGGCGAACCCTTCTTCGAACGTCTCCAGCCGTATCCACCAGGTTAGCTTTCCACCATTTAAAAGCAGATCCAAGTTTTTTCGAGGTTCATACCTACTGTGTTCTTGGTATCTCCCGAATGGCCATATTCGTTCCTGATTAGTTGGCGGTGATGATAGCAAGCACAACAATGTTTTTCATACCTTTATTTATTGGGCCTTGACTTGCAAATTTGGAAAAGGGCTTCACCAAATCAACTGTACTGTCCCCACCTTAGTCGCACGTCGTTCTATCCAGACATTTTTGCCTTCATTTCCGTCTGCCCGGTAGATCCATAATTTATCACTTGTCAAGTGAAATCTGTTTATAGTCTCATACTTCACCATTTGGACAAGTACTGCTGATGCTCTGAAACACCTCTCCTTTACGTAGCAAGAGTTTCATAAGTCTCCCTGGCAACCTAACCCGGACCTTCGTTGGCGAGTCAAAAAACTTCCTCAGTCATCAGGCAAATTGTCTGGCAAGTCAAATGAACTTGTTTCACCATTTTCAGTAGATGCTTGGCATGTCAATTCACCCGTACTTTTATCCCTTTGTAGCATGGGCGCTGTTTTCAAAAGTGACTGGCTCCCAACCGAGGTTAATGATGCTATACTTAATGACTATGTGAAAACGGGGAATCTGGACCCTCAAGAGGTTATTGGTTGGCGCACCGGGTTAGGAGAAGAAGTCCCCAATCCCAAGGAAGGGGAGATTGTTGTTTTTGTTGAACACCTTGAGCGGGGCTTTAAGCCGCCCGGATCGAAATTTCTCAGAGACGCCATGACCTTTATGAATGTCCGCCTCCAAGATCTAGGCCCCAACTCGATAAGCAATCTATGCCAGTTCCAGGTGTTTTGTGAGGCTTACTTACGGATGGAACCCTCAGTTCCCTTATTCTGGTACTTCTTCCACTTGAATCGCCAAACAGAATTTCACAATGGCCCCAGCCTGGAGCTTGGTGGTGTCAATGTTCAGCGCCGCAGGGATAGCTCATTCCCGTCACTCGCCATGCCAAGCCATCCCAAAGGCTGGGGCGAGTCATGGTTTTACTGCCAGGAGAGTTCGCCTGAAGGCGAGAAGAAGCTTCTGGGTTATAGGGAAGATCGCCTTCCAACAAATTTCAAACTGCCTGACAAGCTCACCGAAGAGGAGGAGTCAGACTTTATCCCAGTATCGTCCGAGTTAAGATCTTTGACAAACAACGGCCTTACTGGGGTTGACTTGATCCGCTGCTGGGTCGAATGGCGTATCCTCCCTTTGAGTCGCTGGGACGGGTTAATGTGTGAATTCGACGACACCCTAAACCATCCTCAGTGCTACTTCCACACGGCTCTGATGGAAAATGATATTGTAACCATGATCAAGAAGTTGACCGGCGAACCCACGGCAAAATGCGGCCAAATAGGTCTTAAACCTTTTTGCAAGATTAACCCGGCACCAAAGGTAAATAACTTAACCCGCCTTTTGTTCTTTATTCCTTATGTCTTACTTGAACTATGACCTCTTATAAAATATGCCATTTCAGAAAGGCGATAAATTTTGGTCCAAGAAGCCAAAAAAGCCAGCCATGAAGCAAGCTAGGTCGCCTCCAAAGAAGAAATCCAAGGGCAAGGGCAAAGTTGCCGTTACGGAGCCATCTGAAGCCGATGAATCCCAAGTCGGTGACGTACTTTCAGAGGTAAAAAATCCATCCTCTTTTAACTCGCCATCCATTACTGATAATTTTGTGTTTACACCTATGTATCTCTTGTTTAGAATGAAGAAAATGAAAGCCAGGAGGATTCTGCGGAGGTAATTTCTATTTCCTCCGACTCATCTCCTTCTCCACCTAAGCCGGCCAGGCGAATTTGTGGGGAAGTTCCCTTCTCACACCCAAATGCTTGTTTGGATCCAAATTTTCTTCTGAAGAAAGCACAACACGCCTCGAATCGAAAAACTCGAAGTCATTCTGGAGACCTGGTGTCCGGATTACCAACAAGAAACAAGAAAAGGAAAAATGAGGTATCTTTTAATAACACTTCTTCAGGTCCTTTTAGATCTCGTTTGTAACTCACTCATATCTTCGAAGTATAATTTTTTGCAGAGTTCTCCTCCCACTTCTAGCGAATCGGTGATGTCGGCACTTCCACCGATGATCCGTGTCCCTGGATAGGCCTTTGGATATTTACCTTTAGTCTGATGGTGATAATATCCATTCCTTTAAAGGAAAACTGGCGGGTCAACTCCCATTACAACTTCGGAGCCTATCGAAAAATCGGCCCCGATCCAGGATAACCCGGACCAAGACAAACCTGAAGATCAAGTGGATCTCCCCAGCTCACCCAAGGAAAACATGGAAACGCCTAACCCTCCAAGTCCATTGACAACAGCAGAAGACCAGGACGTTGTAGTTATCACCGGTACTCACTTCTCTAAACCGGCCACAGCGGTTTTATCGAAGCATATATCATCATCAGCTCAACCTGTTTTTGAGCATGAACTTTCCAAGGCTAAGCTCTCCCAATATGAGAATCTCAAATTCAAAGAACTTTGCTCTGGCTTTGCAAGTCGCCTGGAGGCGAGTTATGAGATGGAGAAGAGCCTGCTTCAAATGGTGAAGAACAAACATGAGGTACGTTTTGTTGTACACTATATTATCCTCATTAACCCCCAAGGGCCGGGTCATCAGCATAAGATGAGATGGGTCTTGATAATTGTAAAACTTTCAACCTGTAACACCCAAGGGCCAGGTCATCAGTAAAAAGATGAGCCGGGTCTTGATAATTGAAAAACTTTCGACCTGTAACCCCCAAGGGTCGGGTCATCAGTAAAAAGATGAGCCGGGTCTTTATTATTGAAAAACTTTTGACCTGTAGCCCCCAAGGGCCGGATCATCAGTAAAAAGATGAGCCGGGTCTTGATACTGTATAATTCTGTTTAAAAAAATTATATATTAGCCCCCAAGTGTCAGGGATGTTGCTTGCAATAATTCTCAGACTTGCCCCTTAACTATATATTTCAACAGGAATCACTTATCCAAACTGAATCAGCACTTGGCGCCTTGAAGAAAAGTTTAACCGATCAGCAGGATGCCCGAGCAAAATCAGAAGAGAAGTATCAACTGATCTTATCTGAGATGGAGAAGCTAAAAGCCGACTTAAAAAAGGCTCAAGCTGATCAAGATGCCTTAATCAAGCGAGCAGAAAAAGCTGAAGCCAAGTTCGATACTGTGAAACAAGAGTTGTCCGGCTTAAAGCAACATATCTCCAACATGGCGCAAGCTGTCTTTGGTGAAAACCAACTCTTGACCTTTGTAAACAAATAGCTTTGTATAAATCGCTGACTATCATTGCCTTTTATATAGGTCCGAGAGTCACCAACCTTCAGGATGATTGCGTCCTGATGCTGAAGGCGATTTACACATTGATGGAGCAGCTGTATACCGGAAGCGTGCTGACCGTGAAAGCATGATGGGCGCCAAGGAACCTATAACATCAATAAAGAAGATGCTTGGCTGCTTATCAACTCTTCCTCCTCAAATTGGCGAGCTAACTCGGTCAGCCGCCCGGAAAGGAGCACTGACTACACTGAGTCGGTGCTTAGCATATGCTCCAGAAATAAGCCCAGGAGAAGTAGCGGCGGGCTTTCCTCAGCTAAAGGATGATGGGTCAGAATTTGCCGAAGAGGACTACCAGCGTGTTGTTAAAGACTCCCGTTTGGCAGCGACTCGGCTTGCTACAAGCTTGGATTTATCAAAATACCAAGCGGCCTATGACAACAAAAACAAGAAGGTTAACCCGCCAACTTTTGTGACGACCAGCTTAACTCCGCGTCGACCCAAGAATCCTTTTGACTTGGAAACGGATCTCTCATCAGTGCTAAACAATGAAGATGAGTTCGCCGCGTTATCCAAGTGTAACTGGGTACTGGGCGACTTGCAAATTGAAGTCAGCCAAAGCTTGCAGCAGGCTGATCCAAGGGCATCAGCATAATGATACTTCATAGATTTGGCCATGAGAGCCATGTAATAAGTCTCTTTAGGAATCAAAAAACTGCTTCTCTGATATCTAGAAAAATCCTTATGTCGCCCTTAAGGCGTTTTGAAATGCTTGATCCGCCATTTGAGGCATTATTATGATACTTGACCCGCCATTGAGGCGTTTTCTTGATGCTTGATCCGCCATGGCTAGAGTGATTTTGATTATCAACCTGTTTTAAGCTTGAAAACATATATCAAACCATCTCAGTGAGTAATAGGTGATAACAAATAGCAATCATCCCAAGATATTTTGAGGCGAGTCAGAAAAAAGTCTGAAAACCTTATGGTAGTGCTAGGGAGGTAAAAAATAGCAATTTCGTCGGCTCATCAGGTCGTGACAGGATAAGGCGACTTAAACAAACTCAAGCGCCACCCAAGGGAGACTTTTGTATCAAAAGCTCAGGTATTTAGACTGGCTGATCAGGCACAAGTCAAGCTTCAGTGAAGCAGGTTCAATGAACCAATGGTTTCTCTATTTTCCATGTGAGGCGCTTGCCGGTACCAGACATGTTTTAACCAAGGCAAGTTCAGGGTCGATCAGCGGAATAACTCGCCAAGAGTTCATGGGTCCATATGGCGATTCGGCCAACACACATTCCAGTATAACCATTTGTAATGCGGTAATTTTTCGCATGCCAAATGGGTAGTAAGGCTGATCTCAGTGAGAGGAAGCCCCCAAGTGACCTATGATTAAGGGAAAGACCGTCATAGGATTGTAGAAGCGTATACGCTATTACCACAAAACGACTTGGGAATACGCTGTGCTCAAGTAAGTCGGTCTAATCCACAGAATCATATAAGGCGCCTATGTTTGAATCGCGCGCTTGTGGCGTCTTCGATCCTCTTTGGCTTATCGATACCCAGTTTCGTAATAAGCGCATCGTGGCGACTTAAGCTCTTTGGTATGGATAGCGTCCATGTTTGGGCGACTTGTTGATGAAAGAATAAAGATCCATACCTTTCAATAAGATGAATTAGCAGGAAAGCCCACAAGTCGGGAGGCGTTTTAATTTTATTGCTTTATAAGAAATGAAAAAATTACAAAACGTAGAGCTTAATAGCTCAAGTGTAATAAGGCCGCAAGTGGGCAATATTCCAGGGGCGAGTCGACTCAGCCTCCGTGGTTGGCCGATCAGGACGTAGATCCACCACATAGTAAGACCCGTTGCGAAGGTTTTTGCTGACGACGAACGGTCCTTCCCATGGTGGTGATAACTTATGCATGCCAGTGCGATCTTGTATCAGCCGAAGCACTAAGTCGCCTTCCTGAAAGGTTCGGCTCTTGACCCAGCGGCTGTGATAACGCCGTAAGTCCTGCTCATAGATGGCCGATCGGGCTGCAGCCAAATCACGCGCTTCCTCTAAGGCGTCCAAAGAGTCTTGACGCGCCAGTTCGTTGTCCTGTTCCACATAAGCGGCGACTCTAGGCGAGTCATGCCTTATGTCAGTGGGAAGAACAGCTTCTGCTCCATAGACCAGAAAGAAAGGGGTAAAACCCGTAGACCGGTTCGGGGTGGTCCGGATGCTCCATAGCACCGAAGGCAACTCCTCAACCCAACACCCTGGGGTTCGTTCCAAGGGAACCATGAGTCGGGGCTTGATTCCCCGTAAAACTTCCTGGTTCGCCCGCTCCGCCTATCCATTAGATTGTGGGTGAGCAACCGCAGAAACATCAAGCCGGATGTGCTCACGACGGCAAAACTCCTGCATCGCCCCTTGAGACAGATTAGTGCCATTATCAGTAATGATACTGTGCGGGTATCCGAACCGGAAGATCAATTCTTTCAAGAATTTGACCGCCGTCTCCGCATCGCAAGCTCCAACAGGCTCTGCCTCAACCCACTTGGTGAATTTATCAACCGCCACCAGCAAATGGGTTTTCTTGTTGGATGACATCTTAAAGGGGACAACCATGTCTAACCCCCAGACCGCGAAAGGCCAAGTGATGGGTATCATCCTTAGTTCTTGAGCTGGCACATGAGCCTGTCGCCCATAACGCTGGCATCCATCGCATCGACGAACTATTTCATCTGCATCTGCATGGGCCGTCTACCAAAAGAAACCATGACGGAACACCTTTGAAACCAAGGAACGTGACCCGGCGTGATGCCCACAATCTCCGGAATGAATGTCATTTAGAATTATGCACCCTTCTTCGGAGGAAACACATCTTTGAAAAACCCCGGAAGTGCTTCGCTTATATAGTTCGCCATTGATGATCACCATGGATTTGCTTTGCCGAATGATTTGGCGAGCCAACACTTCATCCGTAGGTAACTCGCGTCGGGCGAGATAGGCCAGATACGGAAGAACCCAATCCGGCGTACCTTGGAGAGCCGCCACGAACTGGGACTCAGGATCTGGTATCGCCAACTCCTCCTCTGAAGGCAAACTTACGGAAGGATTATGCAAAGTATCCAGAAAAACATTGGGGGGAACCGGCTTTCGCTAGGAACCAAGACGTGAAAGGGCATCAGCTGCCTCGTTAAGGCACCGGTCAATGTGATCAACCTGATAGCCATGGAAATGACCCGCCACATCGGACACAGCCCTCCTGTAAGCCGCCATCACGGGGTCTTGAGAATCCCAAGTGCCTGAAACTTGCTGAGCCACCAGATCAGAGTCGCCAAAACATCTGACCCGCGTAAAGGTCATCTCCTTGGCGAGTCGCAAGCCGTGAAGTAAAGCTTCGTATTCCGCAGCATTGTTGGTACATGGAAACATGAATCGGAGGACATAACAGAATTTGTCTCCTTGAGGAGATACCAGGACCACGCCAGCCCTCGAGCCTTCCAACTGTCTGGATCCGTCAACATAAATAGTCCAGTATGTAAGATCAGGCCTGTCTTCCGGGACCTGTAATTCGGTCCAATCATTGAAGAAATCAACCAAGGCCTGAGATTTGATAGTCGTACGAGGGGTGTACCGCACGTGGTGCGGCCCAAGTTCAGTTGCCCACTTGGCAATCCGCCCCGTCGCCTCCCGATTCTGGATGATGTCCCCGAGGGGAGCGGAACTAACCATCATGAAGGGATGCTCTTGAAAATAATGTTTAAGCTTCCGGCTTGCCATAAACACCCCATACACTAATTTCTGCCATTGTGGGTATCGTTGCTTGGAAAGAGTTACCACCTCGCTGATAAAATACACCGGGCGCTGCACAGGGTATTCCTTTCCTTCCTCCTTCCTTTCAACGACCACCGCCACACTCACCGCTTTGGAGTTTGCCGCAATATATAAAAGCATGGGTTCTTTCTCAGTCGGGGCGGCCAAGACCGGCGGGTTGACGAGTTGCCGTTTTAAGGCTTCGAAAGCTTCATCGGCTTCATCTGTCCAAACAAAATGGTCAGATTTCTTTAGCAATTGATAAAGGGGAATAGCCTTTTCTCCCAGGCGGCTTATGAAGCGACTTAAGGCCGCAATGCGACCCGCCATCCGTTCGACTTGATTAACATTCGCTGGCTTCCCAAGGGAGGTAACCGCTTCGATCTTGTCCGGGTTAGCTTCGATGCCGCGCTCAGACACCAGGAAGCCCAACAACTTCCCTGCAGGAACACCAAAGACACACTTGGTGGGATTTAATTTCATCTGATATACCCACAGATTATCAAAAGTTTCCTTGAGATCTTCGAATAGCGTCTCCCTCCGGTGGGTTTTAACCACAATGTCATCGACATAGGCATGGAAGTTGCGTCCGATTTGGCCAGGGAGGCAATTTTGGATGCAGCACTGATAAGTCACCCCTGCACTCTTGAGTCCGAATGGCATGGACACATAGCAAAAAGCCCCAAAGGGGGTTATAAAATCTGTTTTCTCTTGATCCTCCACGACCATCTTGATTTGGTGATATCCAGAATAAGCGTCCAAGAAGCACAAACGTTCGCATCCCGCCACTGAATCAATAATTTGGTCGATGCGGGGAAGAGCGAAAGGATCCTTTGGACAAGCTCTGTTGAGGTCCGTGTAATCAATGCACATACGAAAGGTACCATTCTTCTTGAGCACCAAGACTGGGTTAGCCAACCATTTGGGGTGGAAAACCTCTACGATGAATCCGGCGGCCAAGAGATGGGCAACCTCCTCCCCGATTGCCTTGCGTTGTTCCTCATTGAACCTATGAAGATATTGCTGGATAGGTTTTTCTTTTGGGTCAACATTAAGATGGTGCTCAGCGAATTCTCTCGGCACACCTGGCATGTCAGAAGGTTTCCATGCGAAGATGTCCCGATTCTCACGGATGAATTCGATGAGCGCGCTTTCCTATTTGGGATCCAGACCCGTCCCAATAGTGAACTGCTTGGTTGAGTCGCCAGGGAGGATATCCACCATTTTGGTGTCATCTGTCGGTTTGAACCTGAGGGGTGACATATCAGCCGGATCAATATTGGCCTGGTGGTATTTGAGATCCTCCACAGCACAAGCGACTTCTGCGTAAGCCGCATCCCCTTCTTCACATTCTCTTGCAATCCTTCTATCACCATCAACCATGATGGGTCCTTTAGGACCAGGCATCTTGAGTTTAAGGTAAACATAGCATGGGCGAGCCATGAACCGGGCGTAAGCCGGCCGCCCAAACAGCGCATGATATGGGCTTTTTAACTTGACCACCTCAAACATCAGCGACTCACTCCTGTAATTAGACGCCGTTCCAAATGCAACTGTGAGCCTGACTCGGCCTATGGGGTACGCCGATTTGCCTGGGATGATTCCGTGGAATACTGTGGTTGAAGGCATCAAATCTTTCTCCAACAAGTTCATCCTTTGGAAAGTGTCAAAATACAAAATGTTGATGCTGCTGCCACCATCCATCAGTACCTTCGACAAGGTATACCCCCAAACTTGGGGAGCCACGACCAACGCTAAGTCGTCGGGATTGTCAACTCTTGGTGGGTGGTCCTCCCTACTCCATGATATGGTCTGCTCGGACCAGTGGAGGTATCTAGGGAGTGTCGTCTCAGAGATACTGTATGCTCGGTGACTCACCTTTTTATCACGCCTGCAAGCATTGGTGGTGAAAACGTGGTACTTCCCATTGCTTAAATGCTTGGGGTTGTTGCGGAAGCCGCCATTATCATCCTGACCCTGCGAAGCCCCCTGTGGGGGTCGTTGCTGAAAAACCCCGGGCGGGTTATACCGTCACTGGTGATGCACCGGATACTGGCCGCTACTCGGCTGCGAGCCATACTGAGCCCCAGGTTAGGGGAAACCGCCGAAGGGGTTCTGACGTTGATTGGGCGCGCCGAACTGTTCCTCCCGTTGTTCCGGGTCACCGCTTTGCCCTTTTTTGATCGCCTCCGCCCGAAACTCCCGCATCACGTAATAGTCCTCCCAGGAATGAGTCGCCGGTCCGTCTCCCATGGCATGGTGCGGGCAGGGGCCTTTGAGTAACTCATTATAGTTGCGCCGCTTTTTGCCACTGTATCCCCTACTTTTCTTCTGGCGTTGGTTGCCATTATTGGTGTTGGTGTTGGCGACTAAGTCCGACGATTCTTCCTGCTGGCTTCTCTTGCTATTCGCTCCCTGATTATGGCGGGCGCGTCCTTGGAACCGGGTATGATTTTTGGACGACTCGCCCTTCCTTGGCGAGTTATCTTTGCCACCATCCTCGTCGGGATCTTTGGTGTCGTCCGCCTCAGCGTACCTAGTGAGGGTGTCCATTAGCTCCCCCGTGTCTTGGACCTTTCGCTTGAGTCGCCCCAACTTCTGCACCAAAGGCTCGTAGTGGCAATTCTGCTCGAGGATCAGCACAGCCTGAGCTGCTGTAATACCATATGACGAGTAATGATTTCCGCGGCCCGCCGCGACCAGTGGTGGGCCGACTCATCCGGGCGTTGAATGCAGTGCTGTAGATCGACTATTGTTATCGGACGCTTGCAGGTTCCTCGGATGTTTTTAATGAAACGCTCTTTCAATTCAGTCCAAGTCTGGATGGAGTTGGGAGGCAACTTTTTTAACCAAGTACGCGCCGTCCCTTCGAGCATCATTGTGAAGTATCTGGCGCAAACTGCTTCGCTTACGTCGAGCATGTCCAGGGCGATTTCATAACTCTCGACCCACGACGCCGGCTCAAGGTCCGGAGTGTAGTTAGGCACCTTTCTTGGCCCTTAAAAATCCTTGGGCATTCGCTCGTTGCGAAGGGCGGGGGCCAAGCACGGCACCCCCAATTGTCTGCCGCTCCCGACAAGAGGCGCTGGGGCGACTTGGATGTCCGGATGATCCCGGCCTGGCGGGTCTCGATGATTAGGCGAGTTGTCCTGGGGGAAGGGTCGCTGTCCGCTGGTTATAGCGGGCTGGTCCTCTGGCCGACTCCTGGTGCGTCTTGCCTGAGGAGTGGAATGCAGCCTATCTAGGCTATGTGAGAACTGGGCGTTTTGAACCACCGCTGTCTTCAACATCTCAATGGTGTTCCTCGACTCTATCTCGGCGGGAGTGTTGCCGTGAATCGGAAGGGATTCCAAATGGCGAGTTGCGGCAAGGACGTTGTCCACAGGGTTGGAAAAGTGACCTTGAGGTGTCTGGAATCGGGGGACGCGATCCACAACTGGCTGAAACGGCGGGTTCGGTGGCTGGCCCGGCCCTCCCCCCGGGGCGGCTCCCGACCCGGGAGTTCGCGGAGTGTCGAACAGGCGGGTCGGGTTGAGATCAGGGGGCAGACGACCCTGGTGCCTCCGCTGATGGACGGCGTCAGAAGCGCGCTGGTGCCTTTCGAGCCGCCGGTTGTCGGTATTCAAGCGAGCTATCTCAGCGGTAATTTGAGCTTGCCGTGTCTCGATCCTGGCGGACTCCACCTCGGCATCCCGCTGAGCCTTTGCCACCCCTTCTCTTAGCTTCGTCAATTCCGCGTTTGCCGCCTCCTGGTTTTCCGGTGTGATGGGGGTGGCCATGAGCCTTGTAATTTCCGCTGCTAACACCACCAAGATAGCGGCTGGGCTCCTAGACGTCTCGCCAGTTCCATCTCCGCCTGCCGGGTTTGGCGAGGGTTGAGTCGCCCCCGCCATGTAAACGGCAATCTGACGGCGAGTCCGGTCAAGAACTTCGGGGTCCATGGCCAACGACAAGCCCCCAAGGCAGCCCCCGTGTAGAGACTGGATTGAATCTGAATCGCCCATGGACGATTCGTCATCAGTTTTGACCGGCGTGGTTTCCTGGGTCGCTGAGTGTTCTGGTTCCTCAGATCCCTTCGTGAATCCAACAAAGACCGGGCGGGTTAGGTTTGGCGTCACGACCGAGCGGACGTACCTGGCCGGCTCGACGACGTCAGAGGAGGTGTCCGGCTCAGGCACGGGTGATCCAATCATGCCGATGAAAACACTGATCTTGCCGAAGGGGACCCTGTAACCAGATTTGATCGAATCCGCCTCGGGCCCCCATAGAAAGTTGTCGATGTAGTACTTCCCACGGTGGCTCCAGGTCATGAGCCCCGTCGCGTAGCTCCCAAACACTGGTAGGGCTCCCTTTGAGAACTCAACTCCACCATGCGCAGGCCCCACGATGGGCGCCAACTCTCGTGGTTTTGTCACGGCAGATGTCCTCGTGAAAGGACTTAGTATTGGAGCCATCGCACCTTGGTGGCGACTCAAAGGGGTTGAATGGGAGCGACACAGAGATTTACCCAGGTTCGGCCCCTCGTGAGGAGGTAAAAGCCTACGTCCTGCTTTGTGTTGTATTGATGGAGTTTCGATTACAAGGAGGGCGTAACTCGCCAGACCTAGCACTCGATGATTTCTAACCTGCCCTCTTCTTCCCTGGGACTCACTTTTATATACAGGTCGAGTCCTTAGGGTTTACAAGGGTCCTTTCCTTTACACAAATCGTGACTCTTGCGATCTCTAAGTCGCCATCTTTCCACGGCTTGGAGACCTTCTCTATTATGGACTCCTTCCGAAAGTAGTAAACCGCCATACCACTTTCGGCCTTACCAGGCCAAAGCCCGAACCACATTTTAGATGAGTCGCCAGCTTTGGTGACCCGGCCCAACTAGGGCGGGTTATGAACAGATAATATCCCCAACACTTTCCTCTTCGAGGGAACACCAACGCAAGGCTCCAAGGCCATGGGGAAATCCTTTGCATATTTGCCTAGGAAGTCCCTAAAGGCGTAGCCGTAGCAGAAGGATTCCTGGTGCCGTTGCTGAGGAGAATCAAGAAAAGAACAGTCTCCCGTCAGCACGTGTTTCTGGCGCCGTTGGAAGGTCTTTTGTTGCAGTATCAGAAGTATTTCTGGCGCCGTTGCCGGGGAAGGAGAGATCTATCCAAGTAGGTCTCAAAAACTCATCTCCTGCATTTACTTTTTTGCCAGTTGCCTCTTGTTTTCCTCTCCCCCACTTCACATTTGTCGTTTTCATTTGCCTTTCTCCTTTGCCATTTCCTTTTGCCTTTGCTGTTTTCCTTTGCCAGTTTTCTTGCTTGCTTGTGTGCTTGTTTGTTTGTTCAAGTCATGTGGCTGAAAACACAAAACTTTGCGACTTCTCGAGCACTAATAATAATGATTTTATTAGTACTCCGATTGCTCCCGCCACTAGTGCGGAATCGTACGAAATCAACGCAGCTTTGCTGAATCTTGTTATGAAAGAGCAATTTGCTGGCCTTCCTAGTGAAGATGCCGCATCCCATCTCAATACCTTCATTGAGCTTTGTGATATGCAAAAGAAAAGAGATGTGGATAATGACGTGATTAAGTTGAAACTTTTTTCCTTTCTCGTTGCAAGATCGCGCAAAAACTTGGTTTTCTTCTTTGCCTAAAAATAGTATTGATTCTTGGGATAAGTGCAAAGATGCTTACATATCCAAGTATTTTCCGCCGGCTAAGATCATCTCCTTACGTAACAATATCATGAATTTCAAGGAACTTGATCTTGAACACGTTGCACAATCTTGGGAGAGGATGAAGCTTATGATTAGAAATTGTCCCGCTCATGGCTTGAGTTTGTGGATGATTATACAAATCTTTTACACATGCTTGAATTTCACTTCTCGTAATATCTTGGACTCCGCGTTAGGTGGAACGTTCATGGAAATCACGTTAGGAGACGCTACAAAACTCCTAGACAATATCATGACCAACTACTCTCAGTGGCACACTGAAAGGTTGCCTGCTAGCAAAAAGGTACACGCTATAGAAGAGATTAACTCGCTTAGTGCTAAGATGGACGAGTTGATGAATTTGGTTGCCAGTAGAAATGCTACTGTAGATCCTAATGACATGCCACTATCTTCCTTGATTGAGAGTAGCAACGCTAGTTTGGACGTGAATTTTGTTGGTAGGAACAATTTTGGCAAAAACAATGCTTTTAGAGGAAACTATGTTCCTAGGCCTTTTCCTAGTAACTCCTCTAACAACTATGGCAATTCCTACAACAACACTTATGGAAATCACAACAAATTACCCTCTGATTTAGAGAGTAATATCAAAGAGTTCATCAACTCTCAAAAGATTTTCAATGCGTCCATAGAGAAAAAACTACTCAAAATTGACGATTTGGCTAAGAGCGTTGATAGGATGTCTTGTGATATTGATGCTTTGAAAGTTAGATGCGCTCCTCCCAAGGTCAACTTGGATGAAACTTTCAAAGCTATGTGTATCTCCATGAATGAGAGCAAAGAAAGAACCGACCAAATTCGTGCTAGGCATGAATGGTTTAAAAGGGTGCGTTCTAGTGATGCAAATCACGAAGATCTTAAAGTGCTTGGTCTGTCTCTTGAATCTTTGTTTTCGTGGGCCAAACCTATTTATGGAGGTGCTGGATATGAATCCACTTTGGTTGAAAAACACCCCAATGATTTAGAGTCCACCTATCTTGATGATAAAGGTGTGGAGAGTGGAGTAGAAGAAATCAAAAATTTGGGTGGTAATGAAACTCCCACTTTGGATTTCAAGGAAT
The DNA here is from genome assembly GCF_904849725.1 of Hordeum vulgare subsp. vulgare. Classification (NCBI taxonomy): domain Eukaryota; kingdom Viridiplantae; phylum Streptophyta; class Magnoliopsida; order Poales; family Poaceae; genus Hordeum; species Hordeum vulgare. The sequence continues at coordinate 146,262,039 of NC_058521.1, read as the reverse complement.
TCAATTATGATAATTGCTCCTTGTTTGAATGCATTTCTTTGATGCAATCCATTGCAAACTCTCCACATGCTTATAGCCAAAGCAAAGCCTTTACCGCGCATATCGTAGATACTATGATGAAATCTCTTGAAGTGAAGCTCGAACTAGAAGTCTCTATACCTAGAAAACTTCATGATGAGTGGGAACCTACTATTAAAATCAAGATAAAAAACTATGAGTGCAATGCTTTGTGTGATTTGGATGCTAGTGTTTCCGCGATTCCAAAGTCTTCATGTGATATTCTTGGTTTTCATGAGATTGAAGAGTGTTCTCTTAATTTGCATCTTGCGGATTCTACCGTCAAGAAACCCATGGGAAGGACTGATGATGTTCTTATTGTTGCAAATAAGAACTATGTACCCGTAGATTTCATTGTACTTGACATAGATTGCAATCCTTCATGTCCCATTATTCTTGGTAGACCTTTCCTAAGGACTATCGGTGCTATCATCGATATGAAGGAAGGGAATATTAGATTTTAGTTTCCTTTAAAGAAAGGCATGGAGCACTTCCCTAGAAATAAAATAAGATTGCCTTATGAATCTAAGATGAGGGCTACTTATGGTTTGAACACCAAAGATGACTATACGTGATTCCATCACCTTTCGCCTAGCTAAGGGCGTTAAACAAAAGCGCTTGTTGGGAGGCAACCCAAAAATCTATCCTTTTTCTTCTGCTTTGTGTTTTCCACACTTTCATAATTCTGTTATGATTGTGTTTTTTGTGTTTCTTTTTGCGTTTGTGCCAAGCAAAACCATTATGATTAGTCTTGGGGATGATTGTTTGGTCATGCTGGAAAAGACAGAAACTTTCTGCTCACGAAAAGAATTTTCATTTTTTCTGTAAGAGATTTTGAGTTGATTATTTTTGCTGCTGACTGACAAGAAAATTCTTCAGAATGTCGTAATTGTTCAGAATTTTTGAAGTACCATAGGTATACGAAATATACATATTGCTACTGACTGGTCTGCTGTTAACAGATTCTGTTTTTGTTGTGTTGGTTGCTTATTTTGATGAAACTATGGATAGTATCGGGGGTTATTAGCCATGGAAGATTGAAAATACAGTAACCCAACATCAGCACAAGTAGAATTTAAGTTTGCTACAGTACCTAAGGAAGTGGTGGTTTGCTTTCTCATACTAATGTTATCACGAGTTTCTGTTTAAGTTTCGTGTTGTGAAGTTTTCAAGTTTTGGGTGCAGTTCTTATGGACAAAGAGATAAAGAGTGGCAAGATCTCAAACTTAGGGATGCCCATGGCGCCCCAAGAGATTCAAGGATGCCGTAAAAGCCTAAGATTGGGGATGCCCCGGGAAGGCATCCCCTCTCTCGTCTTCAATCCATCGGTAACGTTACATGGGGCTATATTTTTATTCACCACATGTTATGTGTTTTTGCTTGGAGCGTCTTGTATCGTAGGAGTCTTTTATTTTTGTTGTGGCACAATCATCCTTTCTGCACACCTAAAGAGAGAGACATGCACACACCATGATTTTGTCGAGCTTCACTTATATCTTTTGGTAGACGATTCAGCTCACATGTGCTTCACTTATATCTTTTGAGCTAGATATTTTTGCTCTATGTGCTTCACTTATATCTTTTAGAGCACAGCGGTGCGTGGCTTGGTAGTTGATCTATTCTTTGAAAGTAGTCTCAAAAGGGGTAGTTATCCAAAGGGATACGAAAACTTCCACCTTCATGTGCATTGAATAGTTAGAGAAGTTTGATTCATCTCAATTAGTTTTGAGTTGTGGTTATGGTAATATTGAAGTCATGCTAGTAAGGTGTTGTGGATATAGAAATACTAGTGTTTAAGTTAGTGATTCCCATAGTTTGATTCATCACGTCTACATTGCCATTGCATGATCGTAAGATAGCTAGCATGATGTTTCCATTAATGTCTATGTCATGCTAGATCATTGCCATGGTACACTACCGAAGGCATTCCATATAGAGTCATAGTTGCTCTAAATTTTGAGTTGAAAGTGTGATGATCATCATTGATGGAGCATTGTCCCATGTGAGGAAATAAAAGAGGCCAAAGAAGCCCACCAAAAAAAAGAGGCCAAAGAGCCCACCAAAAAAATGAGAGAAAAAGAGAGAAGGGACAATGCTACCACTTTTCCACAGTTGTGCATATTAAGCACCATGATCTTCATGATTGAGAGTCTTTTATTTTGTCACCACCATATAGCTAGTATGAAATTTTCATTATATAACTTGGCTTGTATATTCCAATGATAGGCTTCCTCAAAATTGCCTTAGGTCTTCATGAGCAAGCAAGTTGGATGCACACCCACTAGTTTTCTTTTGAGACCTTTCACTTACTCTTAGCTCTAGTGCATCATTTTTATGGAAATCCCTACTCATTCACATTGATATCTATTGATGAGCATCTCCACAGCTCATTGATATGCCTAGTTAATGTGACCATCTTCTCCTTGTTTTGTCTTACAACCTCCACCACACTCCACACCATCTATAGTGCTATAACCATGGCTCGCGCTCATGTATTGCGTGAGAGTTTAAAAGGTTTGAGAAAGTAAAGGTGTGAAACAATTACTTGGACAATACCGGGGTTGTCATGATTTAAATTCGTTGTGCAATGATGATAGAGCATAGCCAGACTATATGCTTTTATAGGGATAACTTTATTTTGGCCTTGTTATTTTGAAAGTTCATTATTACCTTACTAGTTTGCTTGAATTATTACTGTTTCCACGTGAATAGCAAACTATTGTTTTGAATCTAGTGGATCTGAACATTCACTCACATAAGAGGAGTTACAAAGGACATCTATGCTAGGTAGCATGAAAGCATCAAAAATTCATTCTTTATCACTTCCTTACTCGAGGACGAGCAGGAGTTAAGCTTGGGGATGCTTGATACGTCTCAAACGTATCTATAATTTTTGATGGTTTCATGTTGTTATCTTGTCATCTTTGGAAGTTTTATGTAACTTTTTTATCTTTTTTGGGAATAACTTATTAATTCAGTGCCAGTTCCTGTTTTTTCTATGTTTTTGGCTCTTCTGAGATCTGATTTTGGAACGGAGTCCAAACGGAATAAAATCCCCTAAATGATTTTTTCCCGAACGGAAGAAGATCAGGGGGCCTGTGGGCCAAGCCAGGAGGGCTCAAGGGAGCCCACAAGCCCCCACTCCGCCACCAGGGGAGGCCGTGATGGGCAGGCTTGTGGCCTCCCTGGCGCCACCCTGACCTAGATTTTTGGCCTATATATTCCCTAAATACAACAAAAAATCAGGGGAGCCTCGAAAATACTTTTCCGCCGCCGCAAGCTTCCGTTTCCGTGAGATATCATTTGGAGACCCTTCCCGGCGCAGTGCCGGAGAAGACTTTCGAGTTGGAGGGCTTCTTCATCATCATCATCGCCCCTCCAATGACTCGTGAGTAGTTCACTTCAGACCTACGGGTCCGTAGTTAGTAGCTAGATGGCTTCTTCTCTCTCTTGGATCCTCAATACAAAGTTCTCCGTGATCTTCATGGAGATCTATCCGATGTAATATTCTTTGGCGGTGTGTTTGTCGAGATCCGATGAATTGTGGATTTGTGATCAGATTATCTATGATATATATTTGAGTCTTTTCTGATTTCTTATATGCATGATTTGATATCCTTGTAAGTCTCTCCGAGTCTTGGGTTTTGTTTGGCCAACTAGATCTATGATTCTTGCAATGGGAGAAGTGCTTGGTTTTGGGTTCTTACCATGTGGTGACCTTTCCCAGTGACAGTAGGGGCAGCAAGGCACACATTGAGTGGTTGCCATCAAGGGTAACAAGGTGGGCTCTATCGTTGATATGAGATTGTCCATCTACATCATGTCATCTTGCTTAAGGCGTTACTCTTTTCTTTTGGACTTAATACACTAGATGGATGATGGATAGCGGTCGACGTGTGGAGTAATAGTAGTAGATGTAGAAAGTATCGGTCTACTTGTTTTGGACGTGATGCCTATAGATATAATCATTGCCATAGATATCGTCACGACTTTGTCCGGTTCTATCAATTGCTCGACAGTAATTTTTTCACCCACCGTCTACTTGCTTTCATGAGAGAAGCCACTAGTAAACAATACGGCCCCCGGGTCTATTCACATCTATCGTTTACGCCTCCGCTTTTACTTTGCTTTGTTACTTTGTTGCTTTCAGTTCACACTTTGCGAACAATCTATAAGGGATTGACAACCCCTTCATAGCGTTGGGAGCAGGTTCTTTGTGTTTGTGCAGGCACTTGTGATACTCCTTCACTGGATCGATACCTTGGTTCTCAAAACTGAGGGAAATACTTACCACCGCTGCGCTATATCACCCTTTCGGCTTCGAGGGAACACCAACGCAAGGCTCCAAGGCCACGGGGAAATCCTTTGCATATTTGCCGAGGAAGTCCCTAAAGGCGTAGCCGTAGCAGAAGGATTCCTGGTGCCGTTGCTGAGGAGAATCAAGACAAGAACAGTCTCCCGTCAGCATGTGTTTACCGCGCCGTTGGAATGTCTTTTGTTGCAGTAGCACTCAACGACAACCTTAGGCAAATATATTGATTAGTAGAAGTGACAATGGCACTAAGTTCAAGAACTAACCTTGTATGAGGTTTTTTGTGATGAGGGGATCAAGGATCAATACTCTCACTATATACCCATCAACAAAATGGTGTTGCGGAAAGGAAGAACCGGACGTTCATGGATGCAGCAAGGACCATGATCGTAAAACTTTTGGGCCAAAGCCATTAACACTGCATGTCATGCATCTATTCGGCTCTACCTCTACAAATTCTTGAACAAGACTTCTTTTGAAATTCTTACTGGTAACAAGCCCAACCTCAAGTACTTTCGGGTGTTCGGGTGTCAGTCTTTTATTCTCAAGAAAGGTGTCTGTTTGTCTAAATTTGAATCTAGAGCTCAAGAGGGCATATTTGTCGGTTATGGTACAAACTCTCGCGCTTACCGTGTCCTCAACAAGTCCAATGGACTCATTAAGGAGATGTGTAACACGGAATTTGATGAGAATAATGGCTCCCAAGTGGAGAAAATTGGTCTTTGTGATATAGGTGATGAAATTCCTCCCCAAGCCATAAGAAGAATGGACGTGGGACACTTCCTACCAGTTGAGGAATCCCTTGTGGCTGAAGAAGAAGGACAATGTTCCATGCTAGTGGAACCATCACCAATGCAAGACCCACATGCTTCCGAAGAAAAAAGTGAATGCCTGCAACCAAGTGAACAAGATCAAGGGCAATATCAACCTCATGATGATGGTGATATACCCAGAGATGTCCAAGATCAAGTTCACGCCCCCAAAAAAGCTCAAGATCAAGATCATGCTCAAGATCAAGATTATGCTCAAGATCAAGGGCAAGCTCATGACGGCGCTCAAGGTCATCAAGATGTGCTCCTCAACCTTCTGTGAAGAAAATTTTAGAAAGACGAGCCACCAAGATAGCTGCAAGCTTAAACATAAACAACGGGTTTTGGAGAAAATTTACAGTAGCTTGAATAAAGGGGTAACCACTCATAGACAATTAACATAGTTTTGTGCACATCGGGTGTTTTTCTTGCATTGAAACCCTAAAGGTACAAGAAGCGCTTGAGAACACGGAGTGGCTTGAAGCCATGCACGATGAACTCAACAACTTTGAGTGCAACAAAGTGTGGCGGTTCGTGCCAAGACCAAAGGAGAATCACAATGTCATTGGAACCAAATGGATCTTTAAGAACAAGCAATTTGTGAAAGGTGTCGTCATTGACAATAAGGCAAGATTGGTGGCACAAGGCTACTCCCAAGTCGAGGGTATCGACTATGGTGAAACCTTTTCTCTCGTTGCACGCCCTCAATCTATTCCCATGTTTCTTGCGTATGCATCACATGATGATCTCAAATTATATCAAATATATGTGAAGAGTGCATTTCTTAATGGTCCTCTTAAGGAGTTGGTATATGTAAACAACCCTGAGGGTTTGAGGATCCTAAGTTTTCCAATCAAGTATACATGATCGATAAGGCACTCTATGGCCTTAAACAAGCCCCACATGTGTGGTATGAGCACCTTACCGAGATGTTGCAAGACCATGGGTATGAAATTGGGAAAATTTATCCGTCTCTTTTCACGAACAGGGTTCCAAGGAGCATGTTCATATGCCAACTATATGTTGATGATATTATCTTTGGTTCTCCTAACAAAGCTGTCAATGATGAGTTTTCCGCACTAATGACCAAAGAATTTGAGATGTCTATGATGGGAAAGTTGAAGTTCTTCGTTCGATTCAAAGTCAAGCAACAAACTTAAGGAACCTTCATCAACCAAGTAAAATACAATAAAGACATGCTCAAGAGGTTCAAGTTGGATGATCCCAACCCGCCCAAGGCAAACACTCCCATGCCTCTCAAATGCCAACTTGATTGTGATCCCAATTGTAAAGTCGTGCATAAAAAGTTCTATCATTCCATGATTGGATCCTTGTTTTATCTTTCTGCATCTAGAACGGTTATTATGTTAAGTGTGGGAGATTTAAATCTACACCTAAGGAAAGCCACTATGTGGCGGTCAAGCGAATCTTTTGATATTTGGCTCATACCCCAAACTTTGGCTTATGGTCTCCCAAAGGTGCTTAATTTGATCTCATAGGATATTTGAACTCGGATTGGTCGGGAGATCGTCTAGACAAGAAGTCAACTTCCGTACGTTGCCAATTCCTTGGTCGCTCTTTGGTAAGTTGATCTTCAAAGAAACAAAAGTGTTATTCTCTCTCGTCCACCGAGGCCGAGTATGTAGCCGTCGCAAGTTGATGTTCTCATTTGCTTTGGGTGAGGCAAACTTTAAAGGATTATGCTGTCACTTGTGACAAAGAGCCTCTTTATTGTGACAATGAGAGTGCAATTATACTCTCCAACAACCCAGTTCAACATTGCAATACGAAGCATATTGAGATTCGTCATCACTTCATCCGGGAGCATATCAAGCGTGTGGAAATTGATCTTATTCATCTAAACACTCATGATCAACTTGTAAATATATTCACGAATCCATTGGATGAAGCAAGATTTCATGAGATAAGGCATGAGATAAATATCATTGATTAGAGCAATGTGCATTGAAGTATAGCACACCCCATCACACTCATCATTCTATATTGTTTAGATGTAGGCATGGACATAGGGGAGTGTTGTTCTCTCAACAAACTCTCCCTCCCCCTACATAAATCTGTCCAGTCTTTCACATTACCCATTTTGGATGGTAGTTGTGCCTCAAAGACGAGTTTTGGTCATGGTCCCAAGGTTAAAATCTTCGAGGTGTCGTACCAATTGACTCACACATAGGTGGCTCCGGACACTGCCCCCTGATACATCCATTTTGTATCATGTTTTGCTACAATTAATTATAGTGCTTTTATGCATTATACCACTTTATGGAGTAATACTAATGCCTTTTCTCTCATAATATGCAAGGTTTACACCAAGAGGGAGAATGCTGGCAGATGGAATTTTGGACAAGAAAAGCTATGTCAGAGATACCTATTCTGCACATCTCTAAATGGGCTGAAACTCCATGGAGAATTTTTATGGAATAAATAAAATATACCGGAAGAAATAAGTACCAGAGGGAAGCTACCACGTGCCCACTAGGCACCATGCCGTGCCAGCCCCCCTGGTGCACCCTGGTGGTTAGTGGGCCACCCAACCCACTTCTGGCGACCATCTTCTGGTATATATTCACTTTTGACTTAGAAAAAATCAGGACAGGACTTTCGGGATGGAGCACCACCATCTCGAGGCCAAACTTGGACAGGAGCACTTTTGCCCTCCGGCGGAGAGACTCCACCGGAGGAACTTCCCTCCCATAGGGGGAAATCAAGGCCATCATCATCACCAACAACCCTCTCATCTTGGGGAGGCCAATCTTCATCAACATCTTCAACAACACCATCTCCTCTCAAAACCCTAGTTCATCTCCTGTGCTCACTCTTGTACGGGAACACCAGATTGGTACCTCGGGGTGACTAGTAGTGTTGATTACATCTAGTAGTTGACGCTTTGTGGTTTATTTGGTGGAAGATCATATGTTCAGATCCAATATGCTATTTAATACTTCTTTGATCATGATCATCTTTATCACTTGGGATTACATACTTTTGTTCTTGAATCCATGGGATAATTCATGTTGCAAGTAGTCATGTGAAGTTGATATTCATTCGATATTTTGTATATATGAATGTTGTGATTCCCTTAGTGGTGCTATGTGAATGTCGACTACATAACACTTCACCGTCTTTGGGCCTAAGGGAATGCGTTGTGGAGTAGTTATCAGATGATGGGTTGCGAGAGTGACAGAAACTTAAACCCTAGTTTATGTGTTATTCCTTAAGGGGCTATTTTGGATCCCTATGTTTAATGTTCTGGTTAGAATTTATTCCTAATACTTTTCTCATAGTTGTGGATGCTTGCGGGAGGGTTAGTCATAAGTAGGAGGCTTGTTCCAGTAAGAACAACACCCAATCACCGGTCCACCCACATATCAAATTATCAAAGTACCAAATGTGAATTAACCCGATATGACGAAAGTGACGAGATGAAATTCCCGTGTGCCCTCAAGAACGCTTTTCCTAGTATAAGGAATCGTTCCGGCCTGTCCTTTGCCACAAAAGGACTAGGAAACCTTGTTGCACTTATTGTTACTATTCCTACTCGTTATTTGTTACAATTATCTTGCTATCAAACAACTTGTTACCGCTATTTCACTGCTTGCACAAATTACCTTGTTGAAAACTGCTTGTCATTTCCTTCTGCTCGTCATTGGGTTCGACACTCTTACTTATCGAAAGGACTACGGTTGATCCCCTATACTTATGGGTCATCAAGACTATTTTCTGGCACCGTTGTCGGGGAGTGAAGCGCCTTTGTTAAGCGGAATTTGGTAAGGGGAAATTTATATTACGTGTCAAAATTTACTGTCACTTGTCACTATGGAAAGTAATCCTTTGAGGGGTTTGTTCGGGGTATCTTCACCTCGACTGGAAACACCAATATTTGTCCATCAACCTGCTGAACCTACTGAAAATATTTATTATGAAATTCCTTCGGGTAAGATAGAGAAAATGCTAGCTAATCCTTTTGGAGGAGATGGAATAAAACATCACAATATGAAACTAATCTATGTGGATGAAGTTTGTGGATTATTTAAACTTGCAGGTTTATCCGGAGATGAAGTCAAGAAGAAGGTTTTCCAATTATCTTTGGGGGAGCATTGACATGATATAGGCTATGTGATGATACATTATCTTGGAATTGGATCGATTGCAATTGGAGTTTCACCAAAAAAATTATCCTATGCATCTTGTTCATCTTGATCGGAATTTTATCTATAATTTTTGGCCTCGTGAAGGAGAAAGTATCGCTCTAGCTTGGGGAAGGATGAGGTCAATGTTATATTCATGCCCCAATCATGAGCTCCTGTGAGAAATTATTATTCAGAATTTTTATGCTCAACATTATCGTAATGATCAAACCATGCTCGATACTTCTTGTTCTGGTTCTTTTGTGAAGAAGACTATTGCATTGAGGTGTGATCTTTTGGAAAGAATGAAACGCAACTATGAAGATTGGGAACTCGATGAAGGTAAAGAGTCGGGTATAAAACTTGAGTTTGATTGGGAACTCGACGAAGGTGAAGAGTGAGGTATTAAATTTTAGCACTAAATATGGACTTGACTCTCAGATAGTAGCCTCATTTTGTGAGACCTTTGCTACTCATGTTGATCTCCCTAAAGAGAAATGGTTTAAATATCATCCACCTATTAAAGAAAAAGTTGAAGAACCAATTAAAGTTGAGGATGAAACTATCGTTTACAATGTTGACCCAGTTGTGCCTACTACTTATATTGAGAAACCACCTTTCCCTATTAGGATAAAGGAACATGCTAAAGCTTCAACCGTGGTTAACAAAAGTTATGTTAGAACAACCAAACCCTGTGAGAAGATCAAGGTAGAACCTAGTATTGCTATGGTTAAAGATATCTTGGTCGATAATATTGATGGGCATGTTATTTATTTCTGTGATGAAGATGCTAGAATTGCCAAACCTGATTAGGGATGGCAATGAGTCGGGTTCGGTGCGGGTGGAGCTGGTCCAAATCCAACCCATGACCCATCTTCCTATCTTCTTCCCATCCACCAAAGTATCCATGGGCACAAATTTTGCCCATGCCCAAACACATTGGATACCCATATACCCATGGAGCTCCATGGGCATAAAATATCAGCATGACACCATCCCAAAGATGAAATTAATTCATCATCGTTCATTCACAAATGACAACATAAGTTGCACGCATAAGTAGGCAACAAGTACATTGTTCAAACATTGTCCACAATACAATGACAACTCAAATAGTCTGATAGTAAAAAACTTGTCTTAAATCTTATTACATCAAAAAACTGAAGTAGACCACACAATGACAACTCAAATAGTCTCACATTACAACTCTTGTCTTAAAATCTTATTACATCACAATCAAAGTTGTAAGATCTTATTACACATCATAATCGAAGTTGCATAAATAAAGGACGTAACATATTTCAAAATTCAAATGCACTTCCAACAGTAAGTGCACTAGTAATTAGAGACCCATGCGCATGTCCACATGAGCACACTTGGCTCCAAATTAGTCTTCAGTAATGATGGACTCATTTTCATCCTGTCATAAAAAACAAAGAATTAAAATAAACAAGTTACTTCTGAATGCGCATGTATGAATGATGAAAACGTGGCATGAAGGATGAAACATAAATTGAGAAGACAACAAGTAATTACCATTATTTCTTCTTCATCCTCAAGAACAAATTGAACTGCTTGCAGAGCAAAGTTGACATCACCTAATGAAAAGGTGAAGCAAAAATAATAATTTATGCATAGAACAAAGAAACATGATACAAATTGACAATTAACAAGATTACCTAACATTTCCGCTCGTGACCAAGCTTGCATACACATAAGAGCTTCAGCTATGCTTGGTGTAAGACGACTGCGATGTGCACTAAGTAACCTCCCGCTAGTACTAAGGACTAACTCCGATGCCACATATGTAACAGGGATGGATAATATATCACGAGCAATCTTCTGCAAAGTAGGGTACTTGGCAGCTCCAACTTTCCACTAATTAATAATGTCAAAATCTGTTGTTCTACGGATAAGGGGTTCGTCCAAGTAATTGTCCAATTCTGTGCGAGCTTGAGATGGAGCAACAGGTTGTGAAGACAAGTATTGCTCAAATACACCCAAAATGTCATCCACACCACCATTATGAACAGATGGGGTGCTTCCAACATCAGATGTTTCAGCACACTCAGATACATCTTGATATTCAGCCAGCAAATCTAATATTAACTTCTTTATTTTATCAACTTCTGTGAATGCATGTTCAGCTCCATACAATGACCCAAATCAAGCCTTCAACATATGCATCTTATAATGCGTATCCAGGACAGTGGCAATAGCCATAAGACCATGGACATCTGTCCAATATTTCTCGAACTTGTCATTCATTTCCTTAGACATGGCTTTTATGACACTATGTTTACTAGTTTCCCATTTACGAATTTCCAACCGAATGCCACATATTTGCGGAAATAAAAGACTAGCTATAACATATGAAGTGCCTAACAACAACACTGCGACATCAAAGAACACTTTCAACCTATCACAAACCTCCTTAGCAAAGACACAATCTTCTCCGGTTGGACAAGTAAAATTATTTTCACCTATAGAAAGTCTTTCAAAAACATCTTTGTATTTCAATGCACCATTTAACATTATGTAGGTAGAATTCCACCTAGTTTTACAATCAAGAGCCAATCTACACATGTATTCATTGTTCAAAAGGCGTGCCATCTTTTCAAACTTCGCATGCATTTTAGGTGTGGCTGACCAAAATGCAACACTACCTCTTCCCCTCTCAATCCTTTTCTCCATGACATCCAATCCATCTTTTACAATCAGATTTTGTATATGACCAGCATAACGCATATGCAATAAAGATCCTTCCAACATAAGAGAATAGGTGTCCAACTTATCTGGCAGAATTTCCATAGCCTTGTCATTTGATGTACAATTGTCCAAGGTCACTATGGATACCTTCTTCTCAAGGTGCCATTCAACAAGACATGCATGTAGTGCTTCACATATAACTTCAGCATTGTGTGGACATGGAACATAAACAAACCTATGCAATGATATTTAGGAAATACTTAGGTTCAGAGTAACAATAATCGATACATCTATTTCAGAATAACAATTATTTAGAGAGAGACGTGGTTACCTCATTAACAAGGTCTTTAGGTTCAAAGAAGCATCAATGTAATGTGCAGTTACAGCCATATAACCCCTCTTTTGATGGCCAACCGTCCACAAATCTGTTGTGATGGCAACTCGGTTCTCAAACTTTGTGAAGTACTTCACCATGCTATTCTTTTTGACATCAAACATATTTATAATGTCCTGCCTAATGGTATTTCTAGACACCACCTTGAACATTGGTTGCATAGTACCACAAAACTTTCAGAATCCAACATGATCAACAATATACAGAGGGTACTCATGCACACATATCATCAATGCAAGTTCCTTTCTAGCAAGTTCTTGATCAAAAATATAGGTCTCCAAATTTAATTTCCCATCCCCACATTTTGATAAATTTAATTTTCTCTGTTGTGGACCCACTGGTGCATGCCGAGCCAGACAATTTTTACGATGAGTCCTTAAGTGTGATGTACCAGAGGTTGATTCTGCAGCATATGGCTTGTGACACCAGTTGCATATTGCTTGCCATTTCCTATTGATAAGTTCTATCTTAGAATCATCCCATACATCTCATGTACGCTTCCTTCTAGAACCGGTCAGTTTTGGCTGCTCCACTGTTGTACTGGTACCCTCTTGTGGAATCGAACTTGTGACCATGACAGCTCTAGCCACGCCTGAGACATCCGCTGTAGGGGCAACACTGTTTGCGGGAGCTGAGAAAAGGATGCAAGGTGCCATCAAATTTCAGTTTAACCAAGTAGCAATGGGCTCCACAAGCAAGAAATGTAAATTTTACATAGTAATGATCAGTACATACTACATAGATAAAGCTCCTTCATGAGAATAAAGCTATTCAATGAATCTTTTAATTAGAAGTGTAAATTCTGCATAGTAATGATCAATACATTTTTTCCAATTATAGCAAAGATGCTGATAATAAAGCTAGTCAGTGAATTGTTTCTAGTTCTATAAGAAATACTAAAAATTAAGCTAGTTCATGGCAAAATTTAATAAGAAAGTAAATTCTATAAATGCAACAGAACACAATTTATACTACTTATATAAAATCTCTCATACTGTAGATCACAAGCAAGGAGAGCACTAAGCTGTAAGAATTGTAGCAACCATTTTCAGCGATGATAGTGCTGTCGTCGACACCCTGTTGCCCGTCGGTGCACGGCGACTCAACTGCTGGTTTCCGACCACGCAGACTCCTCCGCAGGATGTTAACAGTCGCTCCCTTGCCCTTTCCATGGTTGACGCTATTGCTGCTCTTGCCCCTTCCATTGAAGGTTGACTCCTGTCAGGCAAACGAAATAGAAGCTTGATGAGATCGGTCGACTGGGGAAGCAGAGAGGGAGTGGGATGGGGCATACCTGTAGAGGAAGCGGTTGTCGATGTTGGTCGCCGATTGGGGGAAGGAGAGAGGCAGAGATGGAGTGGGACGAGGCTGCGAGTCGCCGAGGCCGTCCTCGATGCTGTCCGCCGATGCCTCACACCAAGGCTGGTCACCGAGTCCGTCCCCGATGTTGTCCGCTGATGCCTGACACCAAGGTTGGTCCTCGAGTCCAGTCGCCAATGTGGGGGCCAGGGTTGTGGCGCTCGACACCGCCGCCGCGATGGGGACTGAGGGAGGAGCACGATTGGGGTTTCAGGTTTGGGGATGACCAGATGTGGGATTGTGGGTTCACGGCTTGACGCAGGGGCGCAGGGCAGCCAAATTAAATTAGGTATAATATAATTAGGTTGCGGGGATTAGGGAACGTGGGCCGTTTTGACTTTTTCTGAATCAATATGGTTGCGAATGACTTGGGTTGAAAAAATTACCTAGCCCCATTATAAGTGTCATATGGCCATGTCTATTATATGGGTATCCACCGGATATCCATGGAGCAGAAACTATAGCCGTGCCCAACCTGCCTATTCATGGGTATCCAAATCCATGAATCCATGGACAGAAATGCGCTCCATACCCTTGCCCAACCGGGTCGGGTATCCGCGGATATCCGAATCCATGGGCAAAATTCCCATCCCTAAACCTGGTACTAAAGATAAAAATAGACCTGTTGTTGTCATGCGTGTCGTCTCAGTCAGAATAGGAGATCATTGTTATCATGGTTTATGTGATACAGGCGCCAATGTTAGTGCTATTCCTTTTTCCCTATATCAAGAAATTATGCATGAGATAGCACCAGTTGAAATAGAAGACATATATGTTACCATTGAAGTTGCTAACAGAGACCCCATCACACCACTTGGGATTGTTAGAGATGTTGAAGTCTTTTGTCGAAAAGTAAAATACCCTGCTTATTTTATAGTACTTGGATCACCACAAGATGATTTTTGTCCCATAATATTTGGTAGACCCTTCTTGAACACTCCCAATGCTCAAATAGATTGCAAAAAAGGAAACTGTCAGTGTTAATTTTGGTGGTCTGTCTCATGAGTTTAATTTCTCTAAGTTCAATAAGAAACCCCATCATAAATAATTCCCTAGTAAAGGTGAAGTAATTGGTCTTGCTTCTATTGCCATTCCTCCTAGTGATCCATTAGGACAATATTTTCTAGACCATGAAAATGATATGCATATGCGTGAAATAAATAAAATGTTCTTTGAACAATAATGTATCCTTAAACACAACTTTCCTGTTGAAAATCTAGGAGGTCCTCCTCCACCTAAGGGTGATTCTGTGTTTGAATTAAAGAAATTACCTGACACTTTGAAATATGCTTATCTTGATGAAAAGAAGATATATCATTTTATTATTAGTGCTAACCTTACATAGCAAGAAGAAGAAAGATTGTTAAAAGCTTTAAGGAAGCACCAAGCTACTATTAGGATGATCTTAAGGGCCATAGTCCCACTCTTCGTGAGCACAAGATTAATATTGAACCAGATGCTAACCTCGTTGTTAATCACCAACAAAGACTGAATCCCAAATGAAAGAAGTGGTAAGAAATGAAATTTCAAAGCTTCTAGAAGTAGGTATAATTCATCCCATAACAGATAGAAGATGGGTAAGTCCCGTTCATTGTGTTCCTAAGAAAGGAAGTATTATTGTTGTTCCTAATGTTAAAAAATGAAGTCATTCCACACAGAATTGTGACTAACTCAAGAATGGTAATTGATTTTAGAAAATTAAACAAACCTACTAGAAATTTCATTATCCTTTACCTTTCATAGACCAAATGCTATAAAGATTATCGAAGCACACACATTTTTTGCTTTCTAGATGGTTATTTTGGTTTTTCTCAAATACCTGTGTCACAACCTGATCAAGAAAAAAACACCTTTACTTCTCCTTTTGGAACCTATGCTTATAGACGTATGCCTTTTTGATTATGCAATGCACCTCTACCTTTCAAAGATGTATGGCTGCTATATTCTCTGATTTTTGTGAAAAGATTATTGAGATTTTCATGGATGATTTTGTTGTTTATGGAACTTCTTTTGATCACTGCCTAAGCAAAGTTGATCAAGTTTTGCACAGATGTGAGCAAACTAACCTTGTCTTGAACTAGGAGAAGTGCCACTTTCTGGTAATGAAGGTATTATCTTGGGTCATAAAATTTCTGGACAAGGTATTGAGGTGGAGAAAGCTAAAGTTGATGCAATTGAGAAGATGTCATGTCCTAAAGTTATTAAAGGTACTCGTAGTTTCCTTGGTCGTGCTGGTTTCTACAGGAGGTTTATTAAAGACTTCTCTAAAATTTCTAGACCTCTTACCAATTTGTTACAGAAGGATGTTCCTTTCGTTTTGATGATGATTGTGTAGAAGCCTTTGAAACACTTAAGAAAGCCTTAACTTCTAAACCTATTGTTCAATCACCTAACTGGAACTTGCCTTTTGAAATTATGTGTGATGCTAGTGATTATGCACTTAGTGATATTGTAGGACAAAGAGTTGATAATAAATTAAATCTTATCCATTATGCTAGTAAAACTCTAAACAGTGCCTAGAGAAATTATGCTACTACTAAAAAAGAATTCTTAGCAGTTGTATTTGCTTGTGATAAATTCAGATCTTACATTGTTGATTCTAAAATAATTGTTCACACTGATCATGCTTCTATTAAATATCTTATTGAAAAGACAGATGCTAAACCTAGACTTATTAGGTGGGTTATTTTGCTAAAAGAATTTGATTTGCATATCACTGATAGGAAAGGAGCTGAGAACCTCGTAGATGATAACTTTTCTAGGTTAGAAAATGTTCTTGATGACCCACTACCTCTTTCTGATAGCTTCCCTTGCTGAACAACTTGCTAACACACCCACTACCTCTTTATGATAATTACATTGTTGCTAAATACATACCACCTAGTTTAACCTATCAGCAAAAGAAAAAATTCAACTTTGATTTAAGACATTACTTTTGGGATGACCCACATCTTTAAAAAGAGAGAGTAGATGGTATTATAAAAGTTGTATACTTGAGCATGAATAAGAAGAAATCCTTCGGAAGATTCACTCCGAGGCTTGTAGAGCAAAGCATGCGGGAGATAGAACTGCACACAAGGTGTTATAGTCTGGATTTTATTGGCCTACTCTTTTCAAAGATGCTCGTAAGTTTGTCCTCTCTTGTGATGAATGTCAAAGCATTAGTAATATTAGTAGACGTCAAGAAATTCCTATGAATTATTCACTTGTTATTGAATCATTTGATGTCAGGGGATTTGATTATATGGGACCTTTTTGTGGCATCCCCGGATTAGGCTACAGTAAACCTATGCAATGAATGCCATGTCAGTGTGATTTCTATCATTGATCTCGCGTTAGTTGCAAACCGAGTCAAAATTCAAATTTAAAAATAAAATCAAACGAGAAAAGTTTTATGTTGTTAAAATAAAAATGTTGGGGAAGTTATAAAAATTCCCTAATAAATTATAAAAGTGAATCGGACATTTTTTAAATTATTTATAATCCCTATATATTTAAAACCAAAGCTATATATAAAAAGTAATTTAAAAAAAGGAAAAAAAATCAAAATCAAAAACCCCTGGCCCAACTGGGCCAAAGTGGTCCAGCCGGCCGAATCAGCCCACCATCCCACCTCGGGGTGTAAGACCCCTAGGGCGAAAACACTAGCGCCCCCATCCCTACTACCGCCGCCAGAAACGAGGGGCTGAGCCCCTCGTCAGCCTTTCCCCTCGCGAGGAGCATGCCCTTGCTAGCACGCCCCAGATCCCACTCGCTCCCCCTCCCACCAACCCATGATTCCCACCAACTCCCGTCGCTCTCCCCTCCCTCCTCACGTCACTCCCCCTGGCTCCACGAGCCCTCCACAGATCCCGTTCCCCAAGGTGCCACCACCCCACGAGCCCCTGCTCCCTCCTCTCCCGGCGGCTCTACGCCCTGCTTCGCCCCAGCCCTATCGCCGCGCCTCGCCGGCCCTCTCTCATCCCGCAGTGCCCGGGCCACCTCCCTCCAGCTCCTCAGCGCCGACGCTCTCCGCGCGCCCCCTCCCTCGGGTGCTGCACGCCGGTCACCTCCGGCCTCGCATGGGCCGACGTCGCCATGCCCCGGGGCCACGCCGGCGACGCCTCCGCCCCGTCCCGGGCTACACCACCGCCCGCTCCTTCCCTCGTCCATGCCTCCAGCACTGGTTGCCAGCCCCCCCCCCCCCCCCCGTCATCACCGCGCCGCCTCCCGATCGCTGGCCTCCTCCACCGTCGGCCTCCTCGTCATCTTCTGCACCGAAGTCCCCGAACTCTTCCTCAACGGCTCCATCGAGCCTTGCCGAACCTGCCCCCTACAATGTGGGTGAGAACACCCCTCTCCTCCTCTCTCCCCTCCGGTTCCGTTCCGGCGTTCACCGCCTCGTCCCGACGCCGTTGACCTCTCCTGTGAGAGGAGGAGGTGGAGCTTTGTCTACTGTCTCTCTGTTGAGCAAAGAGATAACAGAGAGAAAATAAATAGATGTTAGGAAGGAAAATAAAAGAAAGAGACAATGTCTATGTGTATGTATGTATGTATGTATTATGTATGTTTGCATGTTGTGCATAACATACGTGTGGGCTTGTTGTCCCAATGACAGTAGGGCCCCACCACCCCCACCAAATGAAGGTGGGGTCCTTCCAAAAAAAGAGAAAAGAAAAATATATATGTGTTTTTATTAATAAAATAAATAAATAAATAGATATATTATTTAATTAAATAGATAATTTAGATAATCTGTCAATTAGGATAATTAAATTATCCTATTAGAGTATGACGCGTGGGTCCCCCACTAAATTAATGTGATTAATTAGTATTTAAACTTAATTAATAAATTATTTCAATGACACGTAGGACCCACTCGTCAGTTGACCAGTCAACTGTTGATGTCAGCATGACATCATGCTGATGTCATAATAGTATTTAAATAATTAATTAAAGCTGTTTTTAATTTCTAATTATTGAATGAAGCTTTAAAAATTAATATTAAATAAACCGTAAGTCAGATCAAAATATTTTCAACATGAAAGTTGATCAGCACAGCGAGACAAACCCGAATATACGGTCCATTCGTCTCTCACACGTCACTAGCATAGCAAACGTGGAACTTTTTCATCGTTTTCAGTCTGTCCGGTAGTAGCCAGAGACCCGGGAAATATCATCTGATATTTTCCCGACCCATCTATGACGGATTTTACTATGTTAGCTCATGCCTAGCCTGCATATTTCCATGTCATGCTTAGTGTTGCACCTGTTGCTGTTATTTATTGTTTATCCCCCCTCTTCTTACCGATAGACCCCGAGACTGATGCTACTGCCGGGTACATCAACGACCCCGTCGACCAGCCCTTTCCCGCAGAGCAACAAGGCAAGCAAAGCCCCCTTGATCATTCCTAGGAATATCGCCCATTTCTTTCTCCCTCATTCTTGCATTAGTATGTTGATATTGTTGTAGTTAGCTCCGATATCTCACGCATAGCCTAATTATTGTTGAACTGCTACTTTCAGTACCGCACTTTAAAACTGTTTAGTATAGGTGGAGCAGTCATCCCCTCTGACCCCTTAGTCTAGTTGCCCTGCTTTATTTTCAAGTCTGGATCCCTGATCGACGAGCCAGCCCCGGCACAACACTTACACCCCCCTTAGTTGTGCGACGCTACAGAGATACTATCGAGTACCGAGGGTGACACCTTGATACGTCTCAAACGTATCTATAATTATTGATGGTTTCATGTTGTTACCTTGTCAACTTTGGATGTTTTATATACCTTTTGTATCTTTTTTGGGACTAACTTATTAATTCAGTGCCAAGTGCCAGTTCCTGTTTTTTCTGTGTTTTTGACTCTTCTCAGATCTGATTCTGGAACGGAGTCCAAACGGAATAAAATCCCTGAAATAAATTTTTCCAGAACAGAAGAAGATCGGGGGACTTGAGGGCCAAGGCAGGAGGCCCACAAGGAGCCCACAAGCCCTGTTTGCCGCGGCCAAGGGGGCCGTGGCAACCAGGCTTGTTGCCTCCCTGGCGCTCCCCTGCCCTAGCTCTTTGGCCTATAAATTCCCTAAAATCCCAGAAAAAATCAGGGCATCCACGAAAACACTTTTCCGCCGCCGCAAGCTTCCGTTTCCGCAAGATCTCATCTGGAGACCCTTCCCGGTGCCCTACCGGAGGGGACTTTGGAGTTGGAGGGCTTCTACATCAACAGCATCGCCTCTCCAATGACTCGTGAGTAGTCCACTTCAGACCTACGGGTCCGTAGTTAGTAGCTAGATGGCTTCTTCTCTCTCTTGGATCTTCAATACAAAGTTTTCCATGATCTTCATGGAGATCTATCCGATGTAATCCTCTTTGGCGGTGTGTTTGTCGACATCCGATGAATTGTGGATTTGTGATCAGATTATCTATTGATTATATTCGAGTCTTTGCTGATTTCGTATATGCATGATTTGATATCCTTGTAAGTCTCTCCGAGTCTTGGGTTTTGTTTGGCCAACTAGATCTATGATCCTTGCAATGGGAGAAGTGCTTGGTTTTGGGTTCATACCATGCGGTGACCTTTCCCAGTGACAGAAAGGGCAGCAAGGCACGCATCGTGTTGTTGCCATCAAGGGTAACAAGATGGGCTTCCATCATAGATTTGAGATTGTCCATCTACATCATGTCATCTTGCTTAAGGCGTTACTCTGTTCTTATGAACTCAATACACTAGATGCATGCTGGATAGCGGTCGGCATGTGGAGTAATAGTAGTTGATGCAGAAAGTATCGGTCTACTTGTTTTGGACATGATGCCTATAGATATGATCATTGCCATAGATAACGTCATGACTTTGCGCGGTTCTATCAATTGCTCGAGAGTAATTCGTTCACCCACCGTCTACTTGCTTTCATGAGAGAAGCCACTAGTGAACACTACGGCCCCGGGGTCTATTCACAACTATCGTCTCCACTTTCACTTTTACTTTGCTTTGTTTACTTTTTGCTTTCAGTTCTCACTTGGCAAATAATCTATAAGGGATTGACAACCCCATCATAGCGTTGGGTGCAAGCTCTTTGTGTTTGTGCAGGTACTTGTGACTTGACTTGATCCTCCTACTGGATTGATACCTTGGTTCTCAAACTGAGGGAAATACTTACCGCCACTGTGGTACATCACCCTTTCCTCTTCAAGGGAACACCAACGCAAGGCTCCAAGGCCGCAGGGAAATCCTTTGCATATTTGCCAAGGAAGTCCCTATAGGCGTAGCCCGTAGCAGAAGGATTCATGGCGCCGTTGTCAGGGAAGGTCTGTTGTCGCAGTAGCAGAAGGATTTCTGGCGCCGTTGCCGGGGAGAGATCAAGTCAAGATCTATCCAATTAAGTGTCACAAACTCATCTCTTGCATTTACCTTTTTTGCCATTTGCCTCTCGTTTTCCTCTCCCCCACTTCACCAATTTGCCTTTTTTGTTTGCCTTTTTCGCTCGCCCTTTTCTTTCGCTTGCTTTCTGTTCGCTTGTGTGCCATGTGCCTTCAATATGCTTGCATCTTTGCTTGCTTAAAATATAGTGATATGGATCCTCATCCACTTGCTAATCTCTTTAAGAGATCCAATTATGTTGATCCAATTGCAAGTGAGTTGAGTGCACTTGACTTTCTCTTTGGAGTTTTGCTTGAGATGCGTGAATCTGAAAATCGTGATGAAGAAATTTATGAAGTGATTCACGAGGGCTCCTTGAATGAAAAGCATGATTGCAATGGTTTCACAATAAATTCTATTAGTGACAATCACGCTAAAAATATGCAAAACCCTAAGCTTCGGGATGCTAGTTTTGCTATGTCCATTACTTGTTGCAATAATCATGATTGGGGTGATGATCTTTCTTATGATCTTGAAAATTTGATCAAACCTCATGATGAATATGATATTTGCAATAACATTGAAAGTGGGTTTGGAGAAGTCATGACTTTAGTTTATGATAATGCCACTATATTTGAAGGGCGTCAACTTTGCATGCATGTGGATCATGAAAAGAATATCCTATGGGATATATATATTGTTGAATTTGAATATGATCCCACATGTAATTGCTATGAGAGAGGAAAATATTGTGGTAGAAACTCTCATGTTACCAAATTACCTCTCGTTATGTTGAGATTTCTATTGTCTCTTTACCAAATTACCTCTCGTTATGTTGAGATTTCTATTGTCTCTTTCTTCTTCCTTGCATTTGGTAACTATTGGTTGTCTTGCCAATTTGTTTTCATATAAAATGCCTATGCGTAGGAAGTATGTTAGACTTAGATTCCATCACCTTATGCCTAGCTAAGGGCGTTAAACAATTGCGCTTGTTGGGAGGCAACCCAACGAATCTATCCTTTTCCTTTCTGTTTTGTGTTTTCCACACTTTCATAATTCTGTTATGATTGTGGTTTTTGTGTTTCTTTTAAGTTTGTGCCAAGTAAAACCGTTATGATTAGTCTTGGGGATGATCGTTTGATCATGCTGGGAAAGACAGAAACTTTCTGCTCACGAAAAGAATTTTCATTTTGTTTCTGTAAGAGATTTTGAGTTGATTCTTTTTGCTGCTGATTGCTATGCAAATTCTTCAGACTTTAGTAATTTTTCAGAATTGGTGAAGTACCAGAAGTATACAAGTATACAGATTGCTACAGACTGGTCTGCTGTTAACAGATTCTGTTTTCTGTTGAGTTGGTTGCTTATTTTGATGAAACTATGAATAGTATCAGGGGGTATTGGCCATGGAAGATTGAAAATACAGTAACCCAACATCAACATAAGTAGAATTTAAGTTTGCTAAAGTATCTAAGGAAGTGGTGATTTGCTTTCTTATAATAATGATATCACGAGTTTATGTTTAAGTTCGTGTTGTGAAGTTTTCAAGTTTTGGGTGAAGTTCTTATGGACAAAGAGATAAAGAGTGGCAAGAGCTCAAGCTTGGGGATTCCCAAGGCACCCCAAGTTTATTCAAGGATGCCGAAAAATCCTAAGCTTAGGGATGCCCCGGGAAGGCATCCCCTCTTTCGTCTTCAATCCATCGGTAACGTTACTTGGGGCTATATTTTTGTTCACCACATGTTATGTGTTTTTCTTGGAGCGTCTTGTATCGTAGGAGTCTTTTATTTATGTTGTGTCACAATCTTCCTTGCTGCACACCTAGAGAGAGAGACATGCACTCACCGTGATTTTGTCGAGCTTCACTTATATCCTTTGGTTAGACAATTCAGCTCACATGTGCTTCACTTATATCTTTTGAGCTAGTTGATTTTTCTCTAAGTGCTTCACTTATATCTTTTAGAGCACGGAAGCGCGTGGTTTGGTAGTTGATCTATGCTATTAAAGTAGTCTCAAAAGGGGTAGTTATCCAAAGGGATATGAAAACTTCCACCTTCATGTGCATTGAATAGTTAGAGAAGTTTGATTCATCTCAATTAGTTTTGAGTTGTGGTTGTGGTAATATTGAAGTTATATTAGTAAGGTGTTGTGGATCTAGAAATACTTGTGTTGAAGTTAGTGATTCTCGTACCATGCACGTATGGTGAACACTGTGTGATGAAGTTTGAGCATGGTTAGTTCATTGATTATCATCCTTTGTGTGGCGATCGGGATCGCGCGATGGTTTATACCTACCAACCCTTCCCCTAGGAGTATGCGTTGAATGCTTTGTTTCGATTACTACTAAAACTTTTACAACAAGTATATGAGTTCTTCATGACTAATGTTGAGTCCATGGTTTAGGTGCACTTTCACCTTCCACCATCACTATCTTCTTTAGTGCCGTGCAACTTTCGCCGGTGCATAAAACCCACCATTAGCCTCCCTCAAAACAGCCACCATACCTACCTACTTTGGCATTTTCAAAGCCATTCCGAGATATATTGCCATGCAACTACCACCATGACATGTGCCACCACTTCTATATTGCCATTGCATGATCATAAGATAGCTATCATGATGTTTCCATTGATGTCTATGCCATGCTAGATCATTGTAACGGTACACTACCGAAGGCATTCCTTATAGAGTCATCATTGCTCTAAGTTTTGAGTTGTAAGTGTGATGATCATCATTGATGGAGCATTGTCCCATGTGAGGAAATAAAAGAGGCCAGCAAAGCCCATTTACAAAAAGAGGCCAAAGATGCCCACAAAAATAAAACAAATACAAAAAAAGAGGCCAAAGAGCCCACCAAAAAAATGAGAGAAAAATAGAGAAGGGAAAGTGCTACTATCTTTCCACACTTGTGCTTATTAAGCACCATGATCTTCATGATTGAGAGTCTCTCATTTTGTCACCACCATAGAGCTAGTGGGAAATTTTCATTATATAACTTGGCTTGTATATTCCAATGATAGGCTTCCTCAAAATTGCCTTAGGTCTTCGTGAGCAAGCAAGTTGGATGCACACCCACTAGTTTTCTTTAAGAGCTTTCACATACTCTTAGCTCTAGTGCATCATTTGTATGGCAATCCCTACTCGTTCACGTTGATATCTATTGATGAGCATCTCCATAGCTCGTTGATATGCCTAGTCAATGTGACCATCTTGTCCTTGTTTGCCTTGCAACCTCCACCACACTCCATTCCACTTATAGTGCTAAAACCATGGCTCACGCTCATTTATTGCGTGAGAGTTGAAAAGGTTTGAGAAAGTAAAGATGTGAAAACAATTACTTGGCCAATACCGAGGTTGTGCATGATTTAAATTCGTTGTGCAAGGATGATAGAGCATAGCCAGACTATATGATTTTGTAGGGATAACTTTCTTTTGGCCTTGTTATTTTGAAAGTTCATGATTACCTTGCTAGTTTACTTGAAGTATTATTGTCTCCACGTCAATAGAAAACTATTGTTTTGAATCTAATGGATCTGAACATTCATGTCACATAAGAGGAGTTACAAAGGACATCTATGCTAGGTAGAATGAAAGCATCAAAAATTCATTCTTTATCACTTCCCTACTCGAGGACGAGCAGGAATAAAGCTTGGGGATGCTTGATATGTCTCAAACGTATCTATAATTTTTGATGGTTTCATGCTGTTATCTTGTAAAATTTGGATGTTTTATATACCTTTTATATCTTTTTTGGGACTAACTTATTAATTCAGTGCCAAGTGCCAGTTCCTGTTTTTTCTATGTTTTTGACTATTTTCAGATCTGATTTTGGAACGGAGTCCAAACGGAATAAAATCCCCAAAATAAATTTTTCCAAAACAGAAGAAGATCGGGGGGACTTGAGGGCCAAGGAAGGAGGCCCACAGGGAGCCCACAAGCCCTGTTTCCACGGCCAGGGGGGCACGTGGCAACCAGGCTTGTGGCCTCCCTGGCGCTCCCCTGCCCTAGCTCTTTGGCCTATAAATTCCCTAAAATCCTAGAAAAAAATAGGGCATCCACGAAAACACTTTTCCACCGCCGCAAGCTTCGTTTCAGCGAGATCTCATCTGGAGACCCTTCTCGGTGCCCTGCCAGAGGGGACTTTGGAGTTGGAGGGCTTCTACATCACCATCATCACCTCTCCAATGACTCGTGAGTAGTCCACTTCAGACCTACGGGTCCGTAGTTAGTAGCAAGATGGCTTCTTCTCTCTCTTGGATCTTCAATACAAAGTTCTCCATGATCTTCATGGAGATCTATCCGATGTAATCCTCTTTGGCGGTGTGTTTGTCGAGATCCGATGAATTGTGGATTTGTGATCAGATTATCTATGAATTATATTTGAGTCTTTGCTGATTTCTTATATGCATGATTTGATATCCTTGTAAGTCTCTCCGAGTCTTGGGTTTTGTTTAGCCAATTAGATCTATGATTTTTGCAATGGGAGAAGTGCTTGGTTTCGGGTTCATACCGTACGGTGACCTTTCCCACTGACAGAAAGGGCAGCAAGGCACGCATCATGTTGTTGCCATCAAGGGTAACAAGATGGGCTTTCATCATAGATTTGAGATTGTCCATCTACATCATGTCATCTTGCTTAAGGCGTTACTCTGTTCTTATGAACTCAATACACTAAATGCATGTTGGATAGCGGTCAATGTGTGGAGTAATAGTAGTAGATGCAGAAAGTATCGGTCTGCTTGTTTTCGACGTGATGCCTATAGATATGATCATTGCCATAGATAACGTCATGACTTTGTGCGGTTCTATCAATTGCTCGATAGTAATTCGGTCAACCACCATCTACTTGCTTTCATGAGAGAATCCACTACTGAACACTACGGCCCCCGGGTCTATTCACAACTATCGTCTCCACTTTCACTTTTACTTTGCTTTGTTTACTTTTTGCTTTCAGTTCTCACTTTCCAAACAAAATATAAGGGATTGACAACCCCTTCATAGTGTTGGGTGCAAGCTATTTGTGTTTGTGTAGGTACTTGTGACTTGACTTGATCCTCCTATTGGATTGATACCTTGGTTCTCAAACTGAGGGAAATACTTACCGCTGATGTGCTACATCACCCTTTCCTCTTCAAGGGAACACCAACGCAAGGCTCCAAGGCCGCGGGGAAATCCTTTGCATATTTGCCAAGGAAGTCCCTATAGGCGTAGCCCGTAGCAGAAGGATTCTTGGTGCCGTTGCCAGGGAAGGTCTGTTGTCGCAGTAGCACACCTCACAAAGTACTCCTGATGATATCTCTGTAGTACAGCTAGTCGGTCGTGGTTATCGATGGTGATTCCTCTTTCACCATTCCCGACGATGCCTCTGTCGTGCAACCCCTCAAGTGTGGGACCCTCGAGGGTGATTCCTCTAGGTCCACCTTGACGGTTACATCGTTCGGGATCCAACGAGGGTGATACCTCGGATTCCCCCTGATGTTACAACCACACAGTTACTTGACCATGTTACTGGGATCTTTGACGAATAGATGTTAGGCGGGTGGATTCCTGTGTGTTTGTGTCGATGACATAATTAAAATTATAATGGATTTGGGTATTTGATCTGGGTTGGTCGGAAGGCCTTATTACGCACTAACCGTCTGCGTGGGAAGAATTGTGGGTACTCGACGTTGTGGTATCAGCTGAAGCTCTTCATACGTCAACAATGGAGCGGCGCGTGCCCGAGTGGTCCCGAGATGCATCGCGCTTGTAATTAAGGGGTGCTAGGACTGACATCGGCCACCCTTGCATCGTGCAGGAGCGCAGAGGGCAAGTGGGCCCATGAGCCCTTTGTGCTTAGGAGTTAGACCGGCGGGCTGGCCTCTCTGTTGAGCTTAGGTGGGGCTGCGACATGTCTGAAAGTGCGTTATATCGACTAGAGGGGGTGAATAGGAGATTTTTAGAATTTTGTCACTCAGGAAATTCCTTTTGAGGAAATTCCTCACTGATGACTAACTTGAAGCGGAAAAAGCAAAGGATCGGGAGTGCAAAGTATCACTACATCAGTTTTCAAGGTGAAGAATATCAAAAATAGTTTGCACACTATGCACGCACGGAGAAAATATGTGAGGATTAACTTGCATGAAGAATTTGGGGTTGAGGAATTTCAGAAAAATTCTTCAGCAAATTCTTCAAACAGTGACAGTGAAAATCATCAACATACAATATGAGGAATTGAAAGAGTTGAAGAAATAGAACCCGTTTCACAGTGAAGACAGTGGTTGATGACCCAGTTCCAACTGTTGTGACAGTTGTACATCTAGTTTGGAGCGGCTTGGTATTGAAACCAAAAGACACACAGTCCCGGGACACATAGTCCCTACCGTATTCTCCTTGAGCTAAGAACACACAGTCCTCGCCCAACACTCTCGGTAAGTCTTCAGGGCAGACTTCCAAACCCTCACAAACTTGGTCACCTGGCGATCCACAATTGACTGCTGGATTTCTCTAGACCATGACGCCTAACCGTCTGGAGAGATGCATAGTCCTCAAAGGCAAAAGGCTACAGTTCCACACAGGAACAACTTCTTCAGTGATGCTCAATTACCTGGTTTTGGTTTGTGGTTTGGTGTTTGGGGTATTTCCTCACAGATGAATTACTCCTGAAGACTCTGAGGAATTTGGGTTGCTCTTATGACAATTGTCAGTTTCCAACGGAGCAACTAACCAGCTAATGGTTGTGGGGGCGGCTATTTATAGCCTGGGAGCATCCCGACATGATTTGACATTAATGCCCTTAAATAATATGACCGTTGGTGTGGATAAGATTAGTGATGTGGCGCGTCTTGCGGTACCGGTCGGGACCCTCAACTGTGAGAGTCCTCATGTCTCTCATATTCCTCACTTGAGGCTTTTGGTAGGATTAGGCTTGGGTTGAGCATCATGAGGAAATTCATTCCGACGTGTTGCTTTGACCCCCTTTAACAGTACGGTGTTCCTATGACTCAAAAGTGAAGAAAATAAAACAGACAGAAATAAATCTTCATGCTTCAAAATCTTCAGATTTTTTTTCTTCAGGACACACCGAATTCCTCATCTTCAATTTCTTCATAAGGAATATCAATTTCATCGCAATTTCTTTGCGATTCAATTCTTCAGCTTCACACCAATTTCTTCAGCCGAAGATATACATTTTTAGGGGTTGATATTCATTGAATATTTCAAACTCCTAAGCGACTTATAGATCATGTGTACACTCATGAACACATTAGATCCTTAACTTATAAGTCTTCAAACCACAAAAATCACTAAGGGGCACTAGATGCACTTACAATCTCCCCATTTTTGGTGGTTGATGACAATTAGGTTAAGTCTTCAACAGGGATAAAAATATGAAGTGTAAATACTCATTTGAGGATTTGAAATCAAGATTCAGAGAGACTCCCCCTGAAGATGTGCATATCTTGAGGATTTTGCTTTTCACAGCAAATGCACATTGATGATTTATATCATGGAGATCTCCCCCTAAGTCTTGTAAATCATGCATACATATGACATATAGTATGAAGAAATTGAGAATGCAAGATTGAGAAATGGTATCTGACGAATTCCAGCATGCGTGCATTAATATTCTGAGGAATAAGCATGCGAAGAAAAAACGTTCAAAAGCGTCAGAGTACCATCGGGCTTAAGTTATAATTCATTACATAAAACACTTCAGAAGAGCCAAGAGTTTGTAACTTAAATAAAGTTCATAAGCCCCCCAAAATATATCCCGCGTGAAGATTAACTCTCAGATTTCTCCCCCTTTGTCATCAAGTGACAAAAAAGGACAAACTGAGGAATAACGCCCCGTGAAGACTTTCACTTCTTGGCAATTGAGGAAGACGCGTGAGGATTCTTGGGAGCAGGCTTGCTCCTTGGACAAGTGGTAGTGTCTTGTTGGTCTTCATCTGATTCAGCAGTGCGGAATGAAGAAAACGAACTGTCCTCAAGGTCTGGAACTGGAATTGGCCTGAATTTCTTCTTTGGTGGCCATGACCAGTCGAAGTCCTGCGTAAACTCCAATTCTTCAAGTTCTGCTGGAGTCTTCAAATGAGCCAGTGTCGCCCAGGTGCGATCAAAAACCTCATGAAGATAATGATGATTAAGCTTCACGGCATTTTGAGTTTCATTGAGGGTTTTCACAATGGCTCCGAACTGGCGTTTGACCCACTTTTGATTTCGATCTACCTTTTGATGAAGACCCAGGAGTAGCTCTCTGGTATTCATCACCCTTGGAGCAACACGACTTGGTGGCTGGGTTTCAGTGTCATCCCATGAGGAATATGCATCTGGCTCTCGGAACTGGCCATCAAGGGGGCAACTGCCTTCATCAATCACAGACTTGCCTTTTCCTTCAATAGGCTTGAAAGTCTTCTTGTTGACCCTTATTGGAGGCATATATCCAAGGTGATTATTGAAATCAGCGTGATAGTTGATGCCTGACCTGCGTCTGATGAATCTCATGATCCATGGAGCGTAAATCTTCAGGTCAAAAGGGGACATAGCATATTCTACCAGAGTCCTCAAGAAGAAATCGTGAGTGTTGATGGGAATGCCATGGATGATGTTGAAGAGGATATTCTTCATGATGCCTATGACATCTTCTTCATCATCATGGCCCTTGATTGGCGCAAGAACACTTCAAAGGATTTTGTAAACAGACCTGGGTTCATACTTCAGCTCATGGACCAAGAAGGTTGTTCTTGGTGGTTGCCCCTTGGCCAACGGCTTAATGAGGACTTCCATCAGCTTATTCGGCAGCTCCCGTTCATCATACATCTTCACGGCCTGCTCTGAAGGAATTGACATAGGAATTTCTCGCGGCAGCTCATTTGCAGGGGCATTGAAATGTGTGTGTTGCGTCATCCAATCCAGCACCCAAGTGTTGATATCTGATGGATCTCCAGAGATGTGCAAAGTTGCATAGAATTGAAGAACAATGTCGCTGTTCCAATCACAGATATCAGAGCACAGAGGGAATAGTCCTGCTTCATGAAGAACGTTGAGGACTGGGGCAAAGCAAGGAATTTCTTCAAGCTCAACATGAGGAATATGCCTGTGCTGAAAATTTTTGTTTCTTCCACAAAGCACAGATGCATAGTAGTTGAGCTGAGTCCTGGTCCAAAACTTCATGTGCCTGATGCAAGGCTTGTCATAAGGATTTTCTCCGATGAAATACATGCATTCCTCAAAGAATGCTTCCTTCTGAAACTTTGGCCGCTTGGAGAAGGGCTGACGTTGCATCGGCTGGAGGTTTTGCTTCTTCCCTTGAGGGGAGACAATCATTGCAGTTTCTAGATTGATAACTACAAGAGCATTCTCTAGATTTGGCACAGGGGCATTTTCTTCAGCATGTTCCTTGGGATGAGGAATTTCATCTACATGTGCCTCGGGCTGAGGTTCTTGCTCTGGGTTAGGAATGTCATCAACCTGAGCCTCTGGTTGAGGATTTTGCTCAAGAGGAGGAATCTCTTCATCATGTGCCTCAGGTTGAGGGTTTTTCTCAGGATTTGGATTTTCTTCAGGCTGAGGATTTTCTGCTTGGTTTTCCTCAGCTTGAGGAGTTTGCTTGGTGGAGGAGCCAAATTCATCAGCTAGTGCATCTGATCCTTGAGCAGTTTCTTCAGGAGGAACGATGTCTGAGGACTGTTATCAATTTTAATTTCCTCATCAGTGTGTTCCTCAGACTGAGCATTCTTCATTTCCTCATCAGTCATATGCTCCTTGTCTTCGCTTTCGAAAGGAGTCATTTTATAGGATGGAGCAATGTTGAGAGGCACAGGGTCCAATGGAGCATTTTCATCATGAGACTTGAGGCGCTTGGCCTCAGTTGACTCTTTAGTTGAGGAAGCTTTTCTTTTCTTAGCTTCCTTTTCTGCAGCCCTGGTTTTCTTCACGTCTGATGGAGACGGAGTCATTGTCTTCACCTTTGAAGATTTTGGTGAAGACATTTTTTCTTCAGGAGGCGGAGTTGTATCCTTCCTGGCAGTTTCCTCAGCTGAAGCAGTTTCTTCAGCTGGAGCAGAGTCATCAGCTGGCTTAGAAGCATCAGCTGGAGCAGAGTCATCAGCTGTCTTAGAAGCATCAGATGGAGCAGTTTCATCAGCTGGAGCAAAGTCATCAGCTGGAGTTTCCTTGGTGATTTCCTCAATAGCCGGTTTACCAGCACGGCTTTCTTGAGGCATTTCCTCAGCAGGGGCAGGTTGTTCTTCCTCAATCTCAGACTGCTGAGGTGTTGCTGGAGGGGCAGCCTTTTTCTTGTATTCATCAACTGCATTAGTAGCAAACTTGATGAAATTGTTCTTGAGACTTTGATGATCAGATAGCTTGGTGTACTTGTGTGTCAAAGTCTTCAATTCTGCCTCAGTGGACACAAGTGCATCAGGCGTCAAGCTGAGGAGATTATGTTTGAGGAATTTCTCCTTTTTCAGCTTTGCAGCCTTAGCTTGTTTGGCTTGCGTCTCCTTCCACTTGGCCTCGTTGTTCAAAGTGGCCACCATGTGGCTGATGCCTGGGGGAAGCTTCAAATCATCAATAGGTGTGTTGGGGACATCATACCATATATTGATGTAATCCAAGAAGACTTTTTGGTCCATGGCCAGAGGAATGGCGCTGCCTGAAGCTTGTGCTACCCTCTCCTTCTTGTTTCTAATGATGGCTTGCAGAGTCTCATCATCATATTCATCACTGCCTTTTGATGTAGAAGGGACTGTGATGATTTTGCTTGGGCTAGGTCTGGTTCCTCTCCCAGCAGTCACCTTAGTCTTCATTGGAGTTGGTGAAGACTTTGTTTCTGAGCTAGTTGTGGAAGGAATAGAGGAGCTGGAAACAGTCGGCAACTGCTTCACAATCTGCTTGTGTTCGGGCTTTGAAGCCTTTGGTGGTGCTGAGGGTTTTGGTGCGGATGCTGGTGCAGCTTTCTAAAGCAATTTCTCCTGAGGCTTTGAAGCCTTTGGTTTTGGCGGCACAGATTTCACTTGAGGAATGGCCGTGCCAGAAGTTTCAGTTGCAGAGGAGGTGGCGGCAGTAGCAGCAGCAGCAGATTCTTCATTAAATTTCCTCAGAGCAGCTTATGCCTGCTTCTGAAGCTTTGACAAATGTTTTGTCTTTTCCTCAGGATAGTCATCAATTGTCTTGAGGCTTGAGGGGTGTGCATCCTGATAATCTTTGAGAGGAGGCCGTTTGCCAGGAGGCTTAAGAGCGAATTTCTTCGCGTACTTGGGAGTGACGAATCTGTATTCTTCCCACTCCTTCGCCCATCGGCGTTCTATCTTTTGAAGCCTTATCTTCCTCTTGGGCATTGTCTCTTGCTCATCAGGTGTGCAGTATTCCACGTATATGTCATCAGGAATATCGATGATAGTGTTCTGTTCAAGCTTCTTGCCACCCTTTTTCTTCCTTTCATCCTCCATTTTCTTCAGTTGAGGCTTTTGTTGAGGAAATTGAACTCTTGAGGATTCTGATGAAGCTTGCTGATTTTCTTCAAGAAACTCTCCAAATGAGTTAAGTTGATGAGAACCTAGAGATTCATCAGCCGACATTTTGTACGTGTGAATAGAGTATAGTTGCGAGGAATTTTGAGAAGTCATATGCGTTCTCAGATTTTATGAAATTGAAAAAATTTAAAGTTGAGGAATTTGACCAGTGGGTTGAGGAATTTGTCTAAGCACTCTAATCTTGGGTTCCAGAGTTCTACAGATTCGAAAATTTGCACAATTGAGGAATCTCGTGAAGACTTTTAGATGCTTAGTGAAATTCATCAACAGTTGAGGAATGAGCAGTGTTTGAGGAATAGAGACTGATAGACACTTGAGGAAAAAACAAGTTTCACAA
Organism: Hordeum vulgare subsp. vulgare; assembly: GCF_904849725.1. Lineage (NCBI taxonomy): Eukaryota > Viridiplantae > Streptophyta > Magnoliopsida > Poales > Poaceae > Hordeum > Hordeum vulgare. The sequence continues at coordinate 146,229,070 of NC_058521.1, read as the reverse complement.
ATCTACGGTAAAATAGTAGATCAAAAGGGGGCCGTAAAAATAGGGTTTTATTTACCCTATATAGCGTGCATGAAGAACACAGGTAGAAGTAGCAGTAGATGCTCTTCGGTGCAAGTCCACTGCGCCCTAACTTGGCAACAGAGGACAGCTACGGCGGCGGTGGACAAAGATGATCCGGTTCCGGCGTGATTTCGGTGACGGAGAGGTCGAGGCAGTGCAGCTTTTCCTCGCCGGATGCAAAACTTCCAGCGGTGGCGCTAGGGCTTTGTTGTAGCGGAGAGGAGGTCGAGAGAGGGAACGAAGAGTTTTGACCGAAGGGGGTAAGGACATATTTCTAGCCCAGGTGAAAACTGTGTGGCCGATTCTTTCGGACCGAACTACCCCTGTCCTTTCGTCTCCGCATGACACGTGTAGCAACCTTTTAAAGTGGTGGAGATCGTGCTTATCTGATCGTGGGAAGTGGGGAACAGTTACTATGTAACGATATAAAAATCATTTTTGAAGATTTGAGGATTTTGTTACAAAATCATCAGCTGACAAGGACGCAGTGAGGATTTTGAACAAAGTTTCAAGTAGAACGCATATGAAGACTTGAATATACTCGATGAGATTAGCAAAGAGGGAAAGTAGGGTCCGATCACATTCACTTAGATGAAATATCAAATCAAAGAAATAGCTATAAATGAATGTTGTTGAGGACTTTGAAATCACAGTCTATATATATATATCTAGGCAAATGAAAGTCATCAAGTGTTTTTGAAGATTTTGATTCACTTGAGAATTTTGTGACAGAGCATCGTGATGATTAATTTCAGCTTTGAAGAAAAACAAGTTTGAAGAATAACTATTTTGAAGAAATTCAACTTGAGGAATTTCAAGTTGTGTGGTGGCGTGACCCACCATATAAGAATGTTGATTTCACACGCCGCGTACAATTGTTGTAGGGCCCTGAGAATCAATTTCTTTGTTGATTTCTTCACACTAAGAGTGATATTCTTCATTGTTTGAAGAAAATCGATTCTTTCTGTGTTGCACATCTAAGTCATCAATTTTGCATAAGTGTTAGCATGTGTGCATGTTTTACAAAACATTTGAAGATTCTAAGATATTTAGCTCACACCGCAACTTGCAAAACCTTTTCTCATCCAAGGGCTTAGTGAAGATATCTGGTAGTTGATCGTCAGTCTTCACATGGTGGATAAGGATATTGCCCTTGAGGACATGGTCCCGAAGAAAATGATGACGAATCTGGATGTGATTAGTCTTCGAGTGTTGTACTGGGTTGTATGCAATCTTGATTGCACTCTAATTGTTGCATTAGAGAGGCACATTCTTCATGTTGATGTCGTAGTACTTGAGGGTTTGCTTCATTCATAGCAATTGAGCACAACATGAACTAGCAGCAATGTACTCAGCTTCGGTAGTGGAGAGTGAAACGCAGTTCTGCTTCTTTGAGGACCAGTAGACTAGTGATCTTCCGAGGAAATGACATGTGCCAGAGGTTGACTTGGGATCCACACGGTCACCAGCATAGTCAGAATCCGAATATCCCACAAGATGAATATTTGAGCCCTTGGGGTACCATAATCCTAGTGTTGGTGTGTGAGCTAAGTATCAAAGAATATGCTTCACAGCCTTATGGTGTGATTCCTTCGGTTTTGCTTGAAAACGTGCACACATGCAAACACTAAGCATTATATCTAGCCTAGATGCACACAAATACAGTAAAGAGCCAATCATGGAGTGATACACTTGCTGATCGAATTCTTTACTGTTTTCGTTAGTGCAGAGGTGGTCGTTGGTAGGCATTGGAGTCTTGGCACCCTTGCATTCATGCATGTCGAATTTCCTCAGAACATCCTTGAGGTATTTCTCCTATGATATAAAGATTCCATTGTGTTGTTGACGAATTTGAAGACCTAAGAAGAATTTCAGCTCCCCCATCTTAGACATCTGATATTCTTCACTCATCATGTAAGCAAATTCATCACTGTAACGTTTGTCGGTACAGCCAAATATGATGTCATCGACATATATCTGGCACACAAATAGTTCATTATCATAGGATTTAGTGAAAAGAGTTGGATCGAGTGAACCAGGTTTGAAGCCTTTCTTCATGAGGAATTCCTTCAATGTATCATACCACGCCCGAGGGGCTTGCTTGAGACCATAGAGCGCCTTTTTGAGTCTGAAGACTTTGTCTGGATTCTTTGGATCCTCAAAACCTGGGGGCTGAGCAACATATACTTCTTCCTCAAGCTTACCATTGAGGAATGCACTTTTCACATCCATTTGATATAAGATAATGTTATGATGATTAGCATAAGCAAGTAGTATTCGAATAGCTTGAAGCCTAGCAACAGGTGCAAAAGTTTCATCGAAATCTATTCCTTCAACCTGTGTGTAGCCTTGGGCTACAAGTCGTTCCTTATTCCTCACCACTTGACCATCCTCATCTTGCTTGTTTTGGAAAATCCACTTGGTGCCGATGATATTGTGCTTGCGAGGATCTAGTGATTTGACGAGCTCCCATACGTCATTCAGCTTGAATTGAAGAAGTCCGTCTTGCATGGCTTGGATCCACTCCAGTTGCATAAAAGCCTCGGCAACTTTTGAAGGTTCTGTGATAGACACAAAGGAGAAATGCCCACAAAAGTTAACTAAGTGTGAAGCTTTTGAGCGAGTGACAGGACCTGGCGCGTTGATGTCATCGAGGATTTTGTCAAGTTCTACTTCATTTGCATTCCTCGGATGAGCTGGTTGAGGATTTCTTCTAGGCTGAGGAATTGGTTCTGGAGCAATTTCCTGAGGAGCATCTTCTTGATTTTCATCAGTGCTGGGAATGATCTCTTCATCAATTTCCTGAGTGGGAACAATGTCTTCAGTAGCTTTGATCTTTATTGCTTCCTCTGGAGACAGCTTATCTGGATCAGGAGGCAATTGCTCTCTTTGCGATCCATTAGTTTCATCGAACCGCACATCTACAGTCTCAACAACCTTGTTATGATAGGTGTTGAAGACTCTGTAGGTGTGCGAGTCCTTTCCATAACCGAGCATAAAACCCTCATGTGCCTTAGGTGCAAACTTTGAGCTATGGTGAGGATCTCTAATCGAGCATTTTACACCGAAGACTTTGAAATAACTTACATTGGGTTTCTTGTCAGTGAGGAGTTCATATGAGGTTTTCTTGAGGAATTTGTGAAGATATACCCTGTTGATGATATGGCATGCAGTGTTAATTGCTTTAGGCCAAAAGCGACGAGGAGTCTGATATTCTTCAAGCATGGTTCTTGCCATCTCAACCAGAGTCCTATTCTTCCTTTCGACGACACCATTCTGTTGAGGAGTATACAGAGCAGACAATTCGTGAGTAATACCAAGTTCATCAAGATAATTATCAAGACCAGTGTTTTTGAACTCTATTCCATTATCACTCTTGATGTGTTTGATCTTGACGTCGAAGTTCGTCGATGCCCTTGAGGAAAATCGTTTGAAGACTTCCTGCACTTCAGTTTTATATAAAATGATATGCACCCATGTGTATCTGGAATAATCATCAACTATGACAAAGCCATATAAAGATGTTGCATTTGTTAGAGTGACATAATGAGTAGGTCCAAATAGATCCATGTGAAGCAATTCAAATGGACGAGTAGTGGTCATGATAGTCTTCGAGGGGTGCTTGGATCTGGTCATTTTCCCAGACTCAAAAGCACCGCATAGTGAAAGTGCGTTATATCGACTAGAGGGGGTGAATAGGATATTTTTAGAATTTCATCACTGAGGAATTTCCTTTTGAGGGAATTCCTCACTGATGACTAACTTACGGTGGAAACAGTAAAGGATCAGAAGTGCAATGTTTCACAACAGCAGTTTTTCACTGTGAGGAATGAGAAAACAGATTGCACAGTGAGCAGGCACGGAGAAAACATATGAGGATTAACTAGCGTGAAGAATTTGGGGTTGAGAAATTTCAGAGAAAGTCTTCAACAAATTCTTCAAACAGTAACTGTGAAAGTCATCAACACATAATCTGAGGAAAGTATGGAGTTGAGGAATTAGAACCCGTTTCACAGCGAAGACAGTAGTTGATGGCCCAGTTCCAACTGTTGTGACAGTTGTACATCTTGTTTGGAGCGGCTTGGTATTAAAACCAAAGGACACACAGTCCTGGGACACACAGTCCCTACCGTGTTCTCCTTGGGCTAAGAACACACAGTCCTCACCCAACACTCGTGGTAAGTCTTCAGGGCAGACTTCCAAACCCTCACAAACTTGGTCACATAGCGATCCACAATAGACTGCTGGATTGCTCTAGACCATGACGCCTAACCGTCTGGAGGATGCGCAGTCCTCAAAGGTAAAAGGCTTCAGTCCCACACAGGAACAACTTCTTCTGTGATGCTCAATCACTTGATTCTATGTTTGTGGTTTGGTGTTTGGTGTATTTCCTCACTGATGAATTACTCTCGAAGACTCTGAGGAATTGGGTTGCTCTTATGAAAAGTGTCAGTTTCTAACGGAGCAGCCAACCAGCTAATGGTTGTGGGGGCGGCTATTTATAGCCTGGGAGCATCCCAACAAGATTTGACACTAATGCCCTTAAATAATATGACTGTTGGTGTGGATAAGACCAATGATGTGGCGTGGCTATCGAAACGGTCGGAACCCTCAATTGTGAGAGTCCTCATGTCACTCGTATTCCTCACTTGAGGCTTTTGGTAGGATTAGGCTTGGGTTGAGCATCATTAGGAAATTCATTCCAAAGTGTAACTTCGACCCCCTTTAACAGTACGGTGTTCCTATTACTCAAGTGCGAAGAAAATAAAACAGAAAGAGTAAATCTTCATGCTTCAAAGTCTTCAAAATGATTTTCTTCAAGACACACCGAATTCCTCAATTTCAATATCTTCATGAGGAATATCAATTTCATCGCAGATTCTTTGCGATTCAATTCTTCAGCTCCAGACCAATTTCTTCAACCGAAGATATACATTTTTAGGGGTCGATATTCATCAAATATCTCAAACTCCTAAGTGACTTATAGATCCTGTGTACACTCATAAACACATTAGATACTTAACCTATAAGTCTTCAAACCACCAAAATCACGAAGGGGCACTAGATGCACTTACAATCTCCCCCTTTTTGGTGGTTGATGACAATTAGGTTAAGTCTTCAATAGGGATAACAATATGAAGTGTAAATACTTATTTGAGGAATTTGCAATCAAGATTCAGAGAGACACCCCCTGAAGATGTGCATATCTTGAGGATTTTGCTTTCTACAGCAAATGCACATTGATGATTTATATCATGGAGATCTCCCCCTGAGTCTTGTAAATCATGCATACATGTAACATATAGTATGAAGAAAATGAAGATGCATGATGACAAATGGTATCTGACGAATTCCAGCATGCGTGCATTAAATCTTGAGGAATAAGCATGCGAAGAAAAACGTTCAAAAGCGTGAGAGTACCATCGGGCTTAAGTTACAACTCATTACATAAAAACTTCAGAAGAGCCAAGAGTTTGTAACTTAAATGTAGTTCATAAGCCCCAAAATATCCCGCTTGAAGACTAAATCTCAAGTTTATCCCCCTTTGTCATCAAATGATAAAAAGGGACAAACTGAGGACTAATGTCCGTGAAGACTTCACTTCTTGGCGGTTGATGAAGAGGTGTGATGCTTCTTGGGAGTAGTCTTCTTCCTTGGACCGGTGGTAGTGTCGAGCTGTTCTTCATCAGATTCAGCAGTGCGGATTGAAGAAAAGGAACTGTCTTCAAGGTCTGGAACTGGAATGGGCCTGAACTTCTTCTTGGGAGGCCACGACCAGTCAAAGTCTTGCTCAAAGTCCAATTCTTCAAGTTTTGTCTGAGTCTTCAAATGAGCAAGTGTAGCCAGGTGCGATCAAAAACCTCTTGCAGATAGTGATGGTTAAGCTTCACAGAGTTATGTGTTTCAGTGAGGGTTTTCACAATGGCACCAAACTGGCGTTTGACCCACTTGTGATTGTGATCTACCTTCTGGTGAAGACTGAGGAGAAGCTCTCTTGTATTCATCCTGCGAGGAGCAACAGGGCTTGCCGGGTGAGTCTCAGTATCATCCCATGAAGAATAAGCTTCCGGCTCTCTGAACTGGCCATCAAGGGGCCTACGGCCTTCATCAATCACTGACTTGCCTTTTCCTTCAACTGGCTCGAAAGTCTTCTTGTTGACCCTGATAGGAGGCATATAACCAACATGGTTGTTGAAATCAGCGTGGAAGTTGATGCATGTCCTTGTCCTGATGAATCTGATGATCCATGGGGCATATATCTTGTGATCAAATGGACACATAGCATTGTCGGCCAAAGTCCTCAAGAAGAAATCATGTATGTTGATAGGAATACCATGGATGATGTTGAAGAGGATATTCTTCATGATGCCTACGACATCTTCTTCATCATCATGGCCTTTGATCGGCGCAAGCACACTGCAGAGGATTCTGTAAATAGACCTTGGTGTATATTTGAGCTCGTGGACGAGGAAGGTTTTTCTCGGTGATTGCCCTTCAGCGAAAGGCTTCATGAGGACTTCCATCATCCCGTTGGGCAGCTCACGCTCACCGTAAAGCTGCACAGCCTCCTCTGAGGGAATTGATACTAGCAGTTCACGCAGGATCTCAGTAGCAGGAGCCTTGTAGTGAGTGTTTTGCGTCATCCAGTCAAACACCCAGGTGTAAATGTCTTCAGGATCGCCAGATATGTGAAGAGTGGCATAAAACTGAAGAATGAGCTCACTGTTCCAATCAGAGATGTCTGAGCACATTGGTAGCAGGCCAGCTTCATGAAGGACATTTAGGACTGGAGCTAGGCATGGTATTGCTTCAAGTTCAACGTGAGGAATATGCCTGTGCTGGAATATCTTGTTTCTTCCACACAGCACAGAGGCATAGTAATTCAGCTGTGTCCTCGTCCAAAACTTCAGATGTCTGATTTGAGGCTTATCATAGGGATTTTCTCCAATGAAGTACATGCGTTCTTCAAAGAAGTTTTCCTTTTGAAACTACAGTCGCTTGGAGAATGGTTGACGCTGCTTGGGCTTAAGATTCCGCTGAGGAATTGGAGGGGAGACAACAATTGCAGTCTCTGGGTTTAGCACGGCGAAAGAATTTTCTTGGTCAGGTGCATTTTCCTCAGCATTGCCCTCAGGGTGAGGAATTTCATCAGCTTGGGCTTCAGGCTGAGGAGCTTGCTCATGTTGTGCTTCATGTTGAGGAATGGGATCTGGCTGGGCATCAAGCTGAGGAATAGGTTCATTCTGAGCCTCAGTGTGAATATCTTGCTCGGGTGGAGGAGTTGGGTCAGCCTGTTCCTCATCTTGAGGATTTTTCTCACGACTTTGAATTTCATCAGCTTGAAGAATTTCACTTTGCTCTTCCTCAGCTTGCTTGGTGACAGTGGCAGTTTCATCAGCTGGTGCAGCTGATCCTTGTGCAGTGTCTTCCTAAGGAATGGAGGGCTGAGGAATGTCGTCAATACGAATTTCTTCGTCAGTGTGTTCCTCAGATGCGGCATCCTTCATTTCCTCATCGGTCCCTTTCGCTTGGTCTACAAGGATGACCATTTCATAAGACGGAGCAGCGTTGAGGGGCACAGGGTCCAGTGGAGCATTATCTTCAAGCGCTTTGAGGCGCTTGGCCTCAGTTTCTTCTTCTGCTGAGGAGGCCTTTCTCTTTTTGGCTTCCTTCTCAGCATCCCTAGTTTTCTTCACGTCTGATGCAGACGGAGTCATCTTCTTCACCTTTGAAGCTTTTGGTAAAGGGGTTCTCTCGACAGATTCATCAGCTGGCTTTGAGAAACCAGCTGGAGCAGAGTCATCAGCTTGCTTTGATGAAGCAGCTGGGTCAGGGGCAGTCTCACCAGCTGTACCAGATTCTCCAGCTGGATTTTCCGTGGTGATTTCTTCAATAGCCGGTACATTCACAGGGATTTCTTGGGGTATTTCCTCAGCTTGAGGAGTTTCATCAGCTTGAGGAGATTCATCGGCTGGCTCTTCAATCAGAGGCTGAGGAGTTGATACTGGAGGGGAAGCCGTCTTGTTGTAGTCATCAACAGCTTTAGTGGCAAATTTGATGAAACTTATTTTGAGACTCTGACGATCAGATAGCTTGGATTACTTATCAGTCAAAGTCGTCAACTCAGCCTGTGTTGACACCAGTGCATCAGGCGTCAAGTTGAGGAGATTCTGCTTGAGGAATTTCTCCTTTTTAAGCTTAGCAACCTTGGCCTGCTTGGCTTGCTATTCTTTCCACTTTGCCTCGTTGATGAATGTGGCCACCATGTGGCTGATGCCAGGGGGAAGTTTCAAGTCATCAAGCGAAGTGTTGGGGTCCTCATACCAGATGTTTATGTAGTCTAGGAGGACCTTGGGGTCCATGGCCAGAGGAATAGCGCTACCAGAATCTTGAGCTACCCTCTCCTTCTTGTTTCTGATTATAGCTTGCAGGGTTTGATCATCATATTCATCACTAACCTCTAATGCAGACGGGACTGTGATGATTTTGCTAGGGCTTGGCTGTGGTGCTCTTTCAGCAGACACCTGAGTCTTCACATGAGGTGGTGAAGACTTTGTCTCCGAGCTGGTTGCAGCTGGGAGTGAGGAGCTGGAGGTAGCGGGCATTGGCTTCATGACCGGCTTCTGTTCTAGTTTCTCTTGAGGCTTTGGTGGTGGTGCTGAGGATTTTGGCGCTGGGGATCTTGGCGCTAAGGGTTTTGTAACTGATGCCTGAGCAGGTTTCTCTCGAGGCTTTGGAGCCCTTGTTTTGGACGGCACAGACTTTGGTTGAGGAATTGCTGAACCAGAGGTCTCGGCTGCAGAGGAAGTAGCCGCAGTTGAAGCAGCAGTTGAGGATTCATTGAATTTCCTCACCGCAGCATCTGCCTGCTTCTTAAGCTTAGCCAAATGCTTGTCCTTTTCATCAGGATAGTCATCAAGGGTCTTGAGGCTTGAGGGGTGTGCTACTTGATGAGCCTCAAGTGGGGCCTGTTTGCCAAGAGACTTCAGGGCGAATTTCTTCGCATACTTGGCAGTTACAAATCTGTATTCCTTCCATTCCTCAGCCCATCGGCGTTCTATCTTCTGAAGCCGAATCTTTCTCTTGGCCATTGTTTCATTTTCATCAGGTGTACAATAGTCCAAGTAAATATCCTCAGGGATATCCAAAGTTGTGTTCTCCTCAAGTTTCTTCCCTCCCTTCTGTTTCCTGTCATCCTCCATTTTCTTCAGCTGAGGATTTTGTTGATGAAATTGAATTCTTGAGGATTCCGATGAGACTTGAAGATTTTCTTCAAGAAACGCTGCAAATGAGTTAATGTGATGAGAACCGAGAGATTCATCAGCTGACATGTGTGTACCTGTGAATAGAGTATTGTTGCGGAGAATTTGGAGAGGTCATATGCGTTCTCAGATTTGAAGAAAATGAAAAAGTTTGACAGTTGAGGAATTTAACCAGTCGTTGAGGAATTTGCCTAAGCATACTGTTCTTTGGTTCCAGAGTTGTACAGATCCGAAAATTCGCACAATTGAGGAATCTCATGAAAATCTTAGATGCTTAGTGAAGTTCATCAATGGTGTGGTGATAGGCAGTGTTTGAGGAATCAAGTGCATATCGATTCTTGAGGAAAAAACAGATTTCACATCGGAGATGTAAAATAGTATATCTAACTTGGTGTAAAAATGGGGTTTTTATTTACACTTGAAGGCGCGTACGAAGAACACAGAAAAGTTGTAGAGAGAAGCTCTTCGGTGCGTGTCCAATGCGCCCTAACTCGGCAGCAGAGGACGTCTACGGCGGCGGCGGACGAAGATGGTCCGGGGACGGAGAAGTCGAGGCAGTGAAGCTCTTCTTCGCCGGCGACGAGACTTCCAGCGGTGGCGCTAGGGTTCGGTGCTTTTTGCTATAGCAGGAGAGCGATGGGGCGAAGAAGTATTTGTCGAGGGGGATAAGGACATATTTATAGCCAGGCAGTTATTGTTGGCGCGAAGAATTCGGACCAAACAACCCCTGCCTCTACGTCTCCGCAGGACACGTGTAGCTCCCGAGCAAGGCGGTGGAGATAGTGGAGATCGTGGTTATCCGAACGTGGGAAGTGGGGTTCAGTTACTGTGCATTAAAGAAACATTTTTGACGATTTGAGGATTTTTGTTACAAAATCATCAGCTGACAAGGACGCAGTGAGGATTTTGAACAAAGTTTCAAGTAGAACGCATATGAAGAATCGAATAGACTGGATGAGAATAGCATAAAGGGAAAGTAGGGTCTGATCACATTCACTTAGATGAAATATCAACTTGAAGAAATAGCTATAAGTGAATGCTGTTGAGGACTTGAAATCACAGTCTATCTAGTCAAACAAAAGTCATCAAGTGTTTTTGATGATTTGAGTAACTTGAGGATTTTGTGATAAATCATCACAATGAAGAACAACTGTTTTGAACAAAAACACATTTTGAGGAAATGGAACATTGAAGAAAATCAACTTGAGAAATTTTACGTTGGGCGGTGGCGTGACCCACCATACAAGAATGTTGATTACAGACGCCGCATACAATTGTCGTAGCGCCCTGAGAATCAATTTCTTCGTTGATTTCTTCACATTCAGAGTGATATTCTTCATCAGTTGAAGAAAATTGATTCATCATGTGTTGCACATCTAAATCATCAATTTTGCATAAGTGTTAGGATGTGTGCATGTTTTTACAAAAGATTTGAAGATTCTAAGATATTTAGCTCACATCGCAACTTGCAAAACCTTTTCTCATCCAAGGGCTTAGTGGAGATATCTGCCAGTTGATCATCAGTCTTCACATGGTTGATGAGATTAATGCCCTTGAGGACATGGTCCCAAAGAAAATGATGATGAATCTGGATGTGCTTAGTCTTCGAGTGTTGTACTGGGTTGTATGCAATCTTGATTGCACTCTCATTGTCGCAGTAGAGAGGCACATTCTTCATGTTGATGCCGTAGTCATTGAGGGTTTGCTTCATCCATAGTAATTGAGCACAACATGAACCAGCAGCAATGTATTCAGCTTCAGGAATGGAGAGTGATACGCAGTTCTCCTTCTTTGAGGACCAGCAAACTAGTGATCTTCCGAGGAAACGACATGTACCAGAAGTTGACTTGCGATCCACACGATCACCAGCATAGTCAGAATCAGAATCCTACCAGATGAAGATTTGAGCCCTTGGGATACCATAATCCTAGTGTTGGTGTGTGAGCTAAGTATCGAAGAATATGCTTCACAGCCTTATGGTGTGATTCCTTCGGTTTTGCTTGAAAGCGTGCACACATGCAAACACTAAGCATTATATCTGGCCTAGATGCACATAGATACAATAAAGAGCCAATCATAGAATGATATACCTGCTGATCGAAATCTTTACCGTTTTCATCAGTGCCGAGGTGGCCGTTGGTAGGCATTGGAGTCTTGGCACCTTTGCATTCATGCATGTCGAATTTCCTCAGAACATCCTTGAGGTATTTCTCTTGTGATATGAAGATTCCATTGCTTTGTTGACGAATTTGAAGACCCAAGAAGAATTCCAGCTCCCCCATCATGGACATCTGATATTCTACACTCATCATGTAGGAAAATTCATCATTGTATCGTTTGTCAGTACAGCCAAATATGATATCATCGACATATATTTGACATACAAATAGCTCATTATCATAGGATTTTGTGAAAAGAGTTGGATCGAGTGAACCAGGTTTGAAGCCTTTCTTCATGAGGAATTCCTTCAATGTATCGTACCATGCCCGAGGGGCTTGCTTGAGACCATAAAGAGCCTTTTTGAGTCTGAAGACTTTGTCTGGATTCTTTGGATCCTCAAAACCTGGGGGCTGAGCAACATATACTTCTTCCTCAAGCTTACCATTGAGGAATGCACTTTTCACATCCATTTGATATAAGGTGATGTTATGATGATTAGCATAAGCAAGTAGTATTCGAATAGCTTCAAGTCTAGCAACAGGTGCAAAAGTTTCATCGAAATCTATTCCTTCAACCTGGGTGTAGCCTTGGGCTACAAGTCGTGCCTTGTTCCTCACCACTTGACCGTCCTCATCTTGCTTGTTACGGAAAATCCACTTGGTACCGATGATGTTGCGCTTGCGAGGATCTGGTCGTCTGACGAGCTCCCATACATCATTCAGCTTGAATTGAAGAAGTTCGTCTTGCATAGCTTGGATCCACTCCGGTTCCAGGAAAGCCTCAGCAACTTTTGAGGGTTCTATGATAAATACAAAGGAAAAAATGCCCACAAAAGTTAACTAAGTGTGAAGCTTTTGAGCGAGTGAGAGGACCTGGCGCGTTGATGTCGTTGAGGATTTTGTCAAGTTCTACTTCATTTGCAATCCTCGGATGAGCTGGTTGAGGATTTCGTCTGGGCTGAGAAAGTGGTTCTGGTGCAATTTCCTCAGGAGCATCTTCTTGATTTTCATCAGTGATGGGGATCGTTTCTTCATCAATTTCCTCAGTGGGAACAATGTCTTCAGTAGGTTTGAGCTTTATTGCTTCCTCACGAGACAGCTTATCTGGATCAGAAGGCAATTGCTCTCTTTGAGAGCCATTAGTTTCATCGAACCGCACATCTACAGTCTCAACAACTTTCGATAACCGAGCATAAAACCCTCATGTGCCTTAGGTGCAAATTTTGAGCTATGGTGAGGATCTCTAATCCAACATTTTGCACCGAAGACTTTGAAATAACTTACATTGGGTTTCTTATCAGTGAGGAGTTCATATGATGTTTTCTTGAGGAATTTGTGAAGATATACCCTGTTGATGATATGGCATGCAGTGTTGATTGCTTCAGGCCAAAAGCAACGAGGAGTCTGATATTCTTCAAGCATAGTTCTTGCCATCTCAACCGGAGTCCTGTTCTTCCTTTCGACGACACCGTTCTGCTGAGGTGTATAAGGAGCAGATAATTCGTCAGTAATACCAAGTTCATCAAGACCAGTGTTTTTGAACTCTGTTCCATTATCACTCCTGATATGTTTGATCTTGATGCCAAAGTTTGTTGAGGCCCTTGAAGAAAATCATTTGAAGATTTCCTGCACTTCAGTTTTATATAGTATGATATGCACCCATGTATATCTGGAATAATCATCAACTATGACGAAACCATATAAAGATGTTGCATTGGTTAGTGTGGCATAGTGAGTAGGTCCAAACAGATCCATATGAAGCAAGTCGAAGGGACGAGTAGTGGTCATGATAGTCTTCGAGGGATGCTTGGATCTGGTGATTTTCCCAGATTCACATGCACCACACAGATGATCCTTGAGGAATTTGACTGATTCGATGCCAATGACATGCTTCTTCTTCGCGAGCGTGTGCAAATTCCTCATGCCTGCATGACCTAATCTTCGGTGCCACAGCCATCCTTCTCAGGTTTTTGCTAGTAAGAAGGTGGCTGGTTGAGGACCTGTAGAGAAATCAACAATGTACAAATCCCCTCTTCTTACACCTTCGAAGACTTTGGATCTGTCAGATTCCATGATGACTACACATCTATATCTACCAAAGATAACAATCATATCAAGATCACAAAGCATCAAGACTGACATGAGGTTAAAACCAAGGGATTCAACAAGCATCACTTTGTCCATATGCCTGTCCTTGGAAATAGCCACTTCGCCAAGTCCCAATACCTTGCTTTTACCTTTGTCAGCATATGTGATTTGCTTCAGTGGTGATGGAGTTAGTGTCATATACATCAGCAAGCTTTTGTCACCAGTCATGTGATGTGTGCAGCCACTATCAAGAACCCACTCAGTATTCTTGGGTTTGTCATCCTGTAGATGAATTAGTACAGCTTACCATCTCATATGCTTCAGATTTGAAGAATATGATATCAATTTCATCAGATAAGAATTTCATCACAACAGAATTATAAGGACGTGTGAAATATTTCTATTTCATCAATATTGGCTTGTGTCCTATCAAGCATTTCCTCAGGTCTCCAGCAACTTCTTCAGATGATGATTTTCATGTGAAGACCTGACCTGCAGAAGTGATTAGTTCGATTTCTTCACCACCCACATCTGAAGGGGTGGTAAAGCATTCATCATCCTGCGAGCACCATATGAGATAGGTGGCATTGAAGCTAATGCACTTCTCTTAACAGTAGGGGGGTTAAAGTACTCATGTGAATATGCAGAGAACTGGTTTGAGGATTTATGAACATAATGATTTGAAGAGTAACGCTCATATTCATATTCCTTGTAGTTTCCCTGCATGTTAGACGCATTAGCATTGGTACGACCATAATTTTGACCAGTTGAGGATTTTGATCCTCTTGAAGACTTTGGTCCTCCTGAGAAATTTCATCTGGGGTTCAGATTCTTCATCGGTGGTGTTATGAGGACATTCACCTGAAGATTTTCAAGACAACTTTTGGGAACCGAGATTTTCCTCAAGGGAGGACCATTCGTGCAGTTAGTTACAACATAACGAGCAAATACTTCACCAGATTGATTTTTGAACAGTTTATAGTTGGAGTCAAATGACTCATCTGAGGAATAGGATAATTCACATGAAAATCCAGTTAGATTGGATGGATCAAAAGGAGGCCCAGTAGCAGCAACCCATGAGGTTTTGGGATACTGCTCAGGTTTCCAATAAGATCCATCAGCATTTAATTTCCTCTCAAAGGCAATTCCTTCTTTCCTCGGGTTCCTGTTCAAGATCTACTTTTTGAGCACATCACAAAGGGTTTTATGTCCTTTGAGGCTTTTGTATATGCCAGTCACATACAATTCCTTCAACCCTACATTTTCATCAGTAACATTTGTGTTTTCCTCAAGTGAGGAAATAGACACTACAGGTGCAGTTGAAGAATTTGTAGCAATAGAAGCATTTGATGATTCTGGTGAAGAATTAGCAGTTTCACGTTCAATTCATTTAAGACATGGAGGAATGAATTCAGCTTGAGCAGCGCTGATCTGTTGAGCTAGTAATGAATCATTTTCCATACGAAGATCATCATGAGAAATCCTCAGCTTCTCTAGATCAAGCTTCCTTTGAAGAAATTCATAGGAAAGTTTCTCATGATCAGCAAGGAGTGTATCATAACTATCTTGAAGATTATCAAATCTAGACTGAAGACTTTTCACATCTTCAGTGAGGATTTGGGTAAGATTCATTTCATCATTCAACAGATCATCACTTCTATCTAGCAGTTTCTGAAGATTTTCCAGGGCCGTTTGTTGTTTAGTGTTAATGATAGCAAGTTTACTGTAACTGGGTTTTTTGTAATCATCAGGTTCCTAGTCACTTGAATCAGAGGAGGAAGCATCATTTGGTACCTTTGAACCTTTTGCCATGAAGCAATAGGTTGGAGCGAAGTCATCAGCATAGTCATCAGTGTGGATGGTGTTATCATCTTCTTCAAGGTTGAAGATTGACTTGCTGACGAAAGTGGTTGCCAGTGCAAGACTAACCTGTACGGATTCTGAGTCTTCATGAGAACCCTCTTCTTCATCACATTCTTCTGATTCTGCCTCGGATTCAATTTCCTTGCCAATAAGTGCCCGAGCCTTTTTGAAACTAGTCTTCTTGTGAGATGAGGGCTTTGAAGATGAGGATTTTGAAGATTTCTTCTTCTTCTTCGAGTCATCAGAACTGTCATCCTTGTATTTCATCTTCTTTGATTCCTTTCCCCAATGGGGACAGTCAGCAATGTAATGACCTGATTTCTTGCATTTGTGGCAAGTTCTTTTCTTGTAGTCCTCAGATGAAGATTCTGATTTCCTCATGTCTCTTGAAGATTTACCGAACTGGACACGTCGCGTAAACCTCTAGAATTTCCTCACGAGCATTGCAAGCTCCTGTCCAAATTCTTCAGGGTCACCAATGCTATCATCCGAATCTTCTTCTTCAGATGAGGAAATTTCTCTAGCCTTCAGTGCGCGTGGTTTAGAATAGCTTGGTCCATATAGATCTTTCTTTTCTTCTAGATGGAATTCATGAGTATTGAGTCTTTCAAGTATATGAGCTGGATCAAGCATCTTGTAGTCTGGTCTTTCTTGAATCATCAAGACTAAAGTATCAAATGAAGAATCCAAAGATCTTAGCAGTTTCTTCACAACTTCGTGATCAGTAATGTCTCGAGCTCCCAGTGCTTGCAGTTCATTTGATATGTCAGTGAGGCGATCAAAGGTATCTTGGCAACTTTCATTGTCATGCCTCTTGAAGCGATTGAAGAGATTGCGAAGAATATCAACACGAGAGTCATGCTGGGTTGATACTCCTTCATTTACCTTGCACAGTATCTCCCAGATAAGTGTTGCACAGCCCAAAGCACTCACTCTTCCACACTGGCCTGGGCTCAGATGGCCACAGATGATATTCTTCGCTTGAGAATCAAGTTGTTTGAATTTCTTCACATCCGCAGCAGAGACACTAGCAGAGATGATGGGGACGCCATGTTCCACAATATACTGGAGATCATTGTCAATATCTTGTAGATGCATTTCCATCTTGTTCTTCTAGAAGGGAAAGTTATTTCCTTCGAAAGTAGGACATGCTGCAGTAACCTTAAACATGCCTGCAGTCGACATAACTAAAACTCCAGGTGGTTAAACCAAAATCACACAGAACAAGGAAGTACCTTGCTCTGATACCAATTGAAAGTGCGTTATATCAACTAGAGGGGGGTGAATAGGAGATTTTTAGAATTTCATCACTGAGGAACTTCCTTTTGAGGAAATTCCTCACTGATGACTAACTTACAGCGGAAACAGTAAAGGATCAGAAGTGCAATGTTTCACAACAGCAGTTTTTCAGTGTGAGAAATGAGAAAACAGATTGCACAGTGAACAGGCACGCAGAAAACAGATGAGGATTAACTAGCATGAAGAATTTGGGTTTGAGGAATTTTAGAGAAAGTCTTCAACAAATTCTTCAAACAGTAATAGTGAAAGTCATCAACACATGATCTGAGGAAAGTACGGAGTTGAGGAATTAGAACCCGTTTCATAGCAAAGAGAGTAGTTGATGACCGAGTTCCTACTCTTGTGACAGTTGTACATCTAGTTTGGAGCGGCTTGGTATTGAAACTGAAAGTGCGTTATATCGACTAGAGCGGGGTGAATAGGAGATTTTTAGAATTTCATCACTGAGGAAATTCCTTTTGAGGAAATTCCTCACTGATGACTAACTTACAGCGGAAACATTAAAGGATCAGAAGTGCAAAGTTTCACAACAGCAGTTTTTCGAAGTGAGGAATGTGAAAACAGATTGCACTGTGAGCAGGCACGCAGAAAACAGATGAGGATTAAGTGACGTGAAGAATTTTGGGTTGAGGAAATTCGGAGAAAGTCTTCAGCAAATTCTTCAAACAGTCGCAGTGAAAGTCATCAACACATAATACGAGGAAAGTAAGGAGTTGAGGAATTAGAACCCGTTTCTCAGTGAAGACAGTCGTTGATGACCTAGTTCCAACTACTGTGACAGTCGTACATCTTGTTTGGAGCGGCTTGGTATTGAAACCAAAGGACACACAGTCTCGGGACACACAGTCCCGGGACACACAGTCCCTACCGTGTTCTCCTTGGGCTAAGAACACACAGTCCTTGCCCAACACTTGTGGTAAGTCTTCAGGGCAGACTTCCAAACCATCACAAACTTGGTCACCCGGCGATCCACAATTGACTGCTGGAAAGCTCTAGACCGTGACGCCTAACCGTCTGGAGGATGCACAGTCCTCAAAGGTAAAAAGCTTCAGTCCCACACAGGAACAACTTCTTCAGTGATGCTCAATCACTAGGTTTGGTTTGTAGTTTCGGTGTATGGTGTATTTCCTCACTGATGAATTACTCTCGAAGACTCTGAGGAATTGGGTTGCTCTTATGACAAGTGTCAGTTTCTAATGGAGCAGCAAACCAGCTAATGGTTGTGGGGGTGGCTATTTATAGCCTAGGAGCATCCCGACATGATTTGACACTAATGCCCTTAAATAATATGACAGTTGGAGTGGATAAGACCAATGACTTGGCGTGGCTATCAAAACGGTCGGAACCCTCGACTGTGAGAGTCCTCATGTCACTCGTATTGCTCACTTGAGGCTTTTGGTAGGATTTGGCTTGGGTTGAGCATCATGAGGAAATTCATTCCAAAGTGTAACTTCGACCCCCTTTAACAGTACGGTGTTCCTATTAGTCAAATGTGAAGAAAATAAAACAGAAAGAGTAAATCTTCATGCTTCAAATTCTTCAAAGTGATTTTCTTCAGGACACACCGAATTCCTCAATTTCGGTATCTTCATGAGGAATATCAATTTCATCGCAGATTCCTCGCGATTCATTTCTTCAACTTCAGACCAATTTCTTCAACCGAAGATATACATTTTTAGGGGTCGATATTCTTCAAATATCTCAAACTCCTCAATGACTTATAGATCATGTGTACACTCATAAACACATTAGATACATAACCTATAAGTCTTCAAACCACCAAAATCACTAAGGGGCACTAGATGCACTTACAATCTCCCCCTTTTTGGTGGTTGATGACAGTTAGGTTAAGTCTTCAACAGGGATCAAAAATATGAAGTGTAAATACTCATTTGAGGAATTTGAAATCAACATTCAGAGAGACTCCCCCTGAGGATGTGCATATCTTAAGGATTTTGCTTTTCACAGCAAATGCACATTGATGATTTATATCTTGGAGATCTCCCCCTGAGTCTTGTAAATCATGCATACATGTAACATATCATATGAAGAAAATGAAAATGCATGATGACAAATGGTATCTGACGAATTCCAGCATGCGTGCATTAAAACTTGAGGAATAAGCATGCGAAGAAAAACGTTTAAAAGCGTCAGAGTACCATCGGGCTTAAGTTACAACTCATTACATAAAAACTTCAGAAGAGCCAAGAGTTTGTAACTTAAATATAGTCCATAAGCCCCAAAAATTTCCCGCTTGAAGACTAACTCTCAAGTTTCTCCCCCTTTTTCATCAAGTGACAAAAAGGGACAAACTGAGGACTAACGCCCGGGAAGACTTCACTTCTTGGCAGTTGAGGAAGAGCCGTGATGCTTCTTGGGAGTAGTCTTCTTCCTTGGACCGGTAGCAGTGTCGAGTTGTTCTTCATCAGTTTCAGCAGTGCGGAATGAAGAAAAGGAGTTGTCTTCAAGGTCTGGAACTGGAATAGGCGTGAACTTCTTCTTGGGAGGCCACGACCATTCAAAGTCTCGCTCAAAGTCCATTTCTTCAAGATTAGTCTGAGTCTTCAGATGTGCAAGTGTAGCCCAGGTGCAATCAAAAACCTCATGCAGATAATGATGGTTGAGCTTCACAGAGTTCTGCGTTTCAGTGAGGGTTTTCACAATGGCGCCAAACTGGTGTTTGACCCACTTGTGATTGCGATCCACCTTCTAGTGAAGACTGAGGAGGAGCTCTCTTGTATTCATCACGCGAGGAGGAACAGGGCTTGCCGGACGAGTCTCAGTATCATCCCATGAGGAATAAGCTTCTGGCTCTCTGAACTGGCCATCAAGGGGCCTACTGCCTTCTTCAATCACTGATTTGCCTTTTCCTTCAATGGGCTTGAAAGTTTTCTTGTTGACCCGGATAGGAGGCATATAACCAACATGGTTGTTGAAATCAGCGTGGAAGTTGATGCATGTCCTTGTCCTGATGAATCTCATGATCCATGGGGCATATATCTTGTGATCAAATGGACACATAGCATTGTCGGTCAAAGTCCTCAAGAAGAAATCATGTATGTTGATAGGAATACCATGGATGATGTTGAAGAGGATATTCTTCATGAGGCCTACGACATCTTCTTCATCATCATGGCCTTTGATCGGCGCGAGCACACTGCAGAGGATTCTGTAAACAGATCTGGGTGTGTACTTGAGCTCGTGGACGAGGAAGGTTGTTCTCAGAGGTTTTCCTTCAGCCCAAGGCTTCATGAGGACTTCCATCATCCCATTGGGCAGCTCACACTCACCATAAAGCTTCATTGCCTCATCTGAGGTAATTGGTACAGGCAGTTCACGGAGGAGTTCAGTAGCAGGAGCCTTGTAGTGAGTGTTTTGTGTCATCCAATCAAACACCCCAAGTGTTAATGTCTTCAGGGTTGCCGGATATGTGAAGAGTGGCATAGAACTGACGAGTTAGCTCGCTGTTCCAGTCAGAGATGTCAGAGCACATTGGTAGTAAACCAGCATCATGGAGTACACTGAGGACTGGCTCGAGGCACGGTATAGCTTCAAGTTCAACGTAAGGAATATGCCTGTGTTGGAATATCTTGTTTCGTCCACATAGCACAGAGGCATAGTAATTCATCTGTGTCCTAGTCCAAAACTTCAGATGCCTCATTTGAGGCTTGTCATAGGGGTTCTCTCCAATGAAGTACATGCGTTCTTCAAAGAAATTTTCGTTTTGAAACTTTGGACGCTTGGAGAATGGCTGACGCTAAACTGGCTGAAGATTTTGCTGAGGAACTGGAGGGGAGACAACAATGGTAGTCTTTGGGTTGAGCATGACGAATGCATTGTCTTGGTCAGGTGCATTTTCCTCAGCATTTTCCTCAGGGTGAGGAATTTCAGCAACTGATACTTCAGGCTGAGGAGATGGTGCTGGCTCGGCGTCAGGCTGAGGGGCTTGCTCTGGCTGTGCATCAGGCTGAGGAATAGCTTATTCTTGCTCAGTTGGAGGAGTTGGGTCAGCCTGTTCCTCATCTTGAGGATTTTGCTCATAGCGTTGAATTTCATCAGCTTGAGGATTTTCATGTTGTTCTTCCTCAGTTGGCTTGGTGGTCGAGGCAGTTTCATCAGCTGGTGTAGCTAATCCTTGAGCAGTATCTTTCTGAGGAATGAAGGGCTGAGGACTGTCGGCTATATGAATTTCTTCGTCAGTGTGTTCCTCAGAGGCGGCATCCTTCATTTCCTCATCTGCCTTTTTCGCTTGATCATCAGTGATGACCATTTCATAAGACGGAGCGACATTTAAGGGCACAGGGTCCAGAGGAGCAGTTTCTTCAAGTGCTTTGAGACGCTTGGCCTCGGTTTCTTCTTCTGCTGAGGAGGCCTTTCTCTTTTTGGCTTCCTTCTCAGCAGCCCTGGTTTTCTTCACGTCTGATGCAGATGGAGTCATCTTCTTCACCTTTGAAGCTTTTAGTGAAGGGGTTCTCTCGACAGATTCTTCAGCTGGTATGGAGGAACTAGCTGGAACAGAGTCATCAGCTAGCTTTGATGAAGCAGCTCGGTCAGGGGCAGTCTCATCAGCTGCTCCAAATTCATCAGCTGGAGCTTCCATGATGATTTCTTCAATAGCCGGTACATCTGCACGGCTTTCTTGGTGTACTTCCTCAGCTTGAGGAGTTTCCTCATCATGAGGAGATTCATCTGCTAGCTCCTCAATCAAGGGCTGAGAAGTTGGTGCTGGGGGTGCAGCCTTCTTCTTGTAGTCATCAACAGCTTTAGTGGCCATCTTTATGAAATTGCTCTTGAGACTCTTACGATCTGACAGCTTGGAGTACTTGTCAGTCAATTTCTTCAGCTCTGCCTGTGTTGATACCAGTGCATTAGGAGTCAAGTTGAGGAGATTCTGCTTGAGGAATTTCTCCTTTTTAAGTTTTTCAACTTTGGCCTGCTTGGCCTGCTGTTCTTTCCACTTGGCTTCATTGATGAAAGTGGCCACCATGTGTCTACTGCCAGGGGGAAGTTTCAAATCATCAAGCGGAGTGTTTGGGTCCTTATACCAGATGTTGATGTAGTCAAGGAGGACCTTGGGGTCCATGGCCAGAGGAATGTCACTACCTGATGCTTGAGCTACTCTTTCCTGCTTGTTTCTCATAATGTCTTGCAGGGTTTGATCATCATATTCATCACTGCCCTCTGATGCAGACGGGACGGTGATGATTTTGCTGGGGCTTGGCAGAGTTGCATGTTCAGCAGACACCAGAGTCATCATAGGAGGTGGTGAAGACTTTGTCTCCGAGCTGGTTGCAGCTGGGAGTGAGGAGCTGGAACTGGCGGACATAGGCTTCATGACTTGCTTCTGTACTGGTTTCTCTTGAGGCTTTGGTGTTGGTGCTGAGGATTTTGGAGCAGAGGAGATTGGCACTCAGGGTTTTGGCGCTGATGGTTTTGGTGATGAGGGTTTTGCAACTGATGCCTGAGCAGACTTCTCTTGAGGATTTGGAGCCCTTGGTTTTGACGGCACAGACTATATTTGAGGAATTTCTGAACCAAAGTTCTCAGCGGCAGAGGAAGTAGCAGCAGCTGAGGCAGCAACTGAAGCAGCAGCTGAGGATTCATTGAATTTCCTCACTGCAGCTTCTGCCTGCTTCTTGAGCTTAACCAGATGCTTTTCCTTCTCATCTGGATAGTCATCAATGGTCTTGAGGCTTGAGGGATGTGCTACTTGATGATCCTCAAGTCGGGCCCGTCTGCCAGGGGGCTTCAGAGCGAATTTCTTCGCATACTTGGCAGTCACAAACCTGTATTCCTTCCATTCCTTCGCCCATCGGCGTTCTATCTTCTACAGCCGTATCTTTCTCTTGGCCATTGTCTCATTTTCATCAGGTGGGCAATAGTCCAAGTAAATATCCTCAGGGATATCCACAGCTGTGTTTTGCTCAAGTTTCTTTCCTCCCTTCTATTTTCTGTCATCCTCCATTTTCTTTAGCTGAGGATTTTGCTGATGAGATTGAACTCTTGAGGATTCTGATGAGACTTGAAGATTTTCTTCCAGAAACGCTGCAAATGAGTTAATGTGATGAGAACTGAGAGATTCGTCAGCTGACATGTGTGTACCTATGAACAGAGTATAGTTGCGAGGAATTTGGAGAGGTCATATGCGTTCTCAGATTTGAAGAAAATGAAAAAGTTTGACAGTTGAGGAATATAACCAGTGGTTGAGGAATTTGCCTAAGCATACTGTTCTTGGGTTCCAGAGTTGTACAGATCCGAAAATTCGCACAATTGAGAAATCTCGTGGAAATCTTAGATGCTTAGTATAGTTCATCAATGATGTGGTGATAGGCAATGTTTGAGGAATCAAGTGCTTATCAATTCTTGAGGAAAAACAGATTTCACATAGAAGATGTAAAATTTTAGATCTAACTTGCGGTAAGAATGGGATTTTATTTACCCTTGAAGGAGCACACGAAGAACACAGAGAAGTTGTGTAGAGAGGCTCTTCGGTTGCGTGTCCAATGCAACCTAACCCGGCGACAGAGGACGTCTACGGCGGCGGCGGACGAAGATGGTCCGACTCCGGCATGGTTCCGGCGACGGAGAAGTCGAGGCAGTGAAGCTCTTCCTCACCGACGACGAGACTACCAGCGATGGCGCTAGGGTTCGGTGGTGTTTGCTATAGCAGGAGAGCGATGGAGCGAAGAAGAGTTTGCCGAGGGGGATAAGGACATATTTATAGCCAGACAGTTACTGTTGGCGCGAAGATTTCGGACCAAACAGCCCCTGCCTCTACGTCTCCGCAGGACACGTGTAGTTCCCGAACAAGGCGGTGGATATAGTGGAGATCGTGGTTATCCGATCGTGGGAAGTGGATTTCGGTTACTGTGCATTAAAGAAACAATTTTTGAAGATTTGAGGATTTTCGTTACAAAATCATCAGCTGACAAGGACGCAGTGAGGATTTTGAACAAAGTTTCAAGTAGAACGCATATGAAGAATTGAATAGACTGGATGAGTATAGCATAGAGGGAAAGTAGGGTCCGATCACATTCACTTAGCAGAAATATCAACTTGAAGAAATAGCTATAAGTGAATGTTGTTGAGGACTTGAAATCACAGTCTATCTAGTCAAATGAAAGTCATCAAATGTTTTTGAAGATTTTGTGATAACTCGTCACAATGAAGAACAGCTGTTTTGAAGAAAAAACACATTTTGAGGAAATGGAACATTTGAAGAAAATCAACTTGAGGAATTTCACATTGGGCGGTGGCGTGACCCACCATATAAGAATGTTGATTACAGACACCGCGTACAATTGTCATAGGGTCATGAGAATCAATTTCTTCGTTGATTTCTTCACATTCATAATGACATTCTTCATCAGTTGAAGAAAATCGATTCATCATGTGTTGCACATCTAAGTCATCAATTTTGCATAAGTGTTAGGATGTGTGCATGTTTTTACAAAACATTTGAAGATTCTAGGATATTTAGCTCACACCGCAACTTGCAAAACCTTTCCTCATCTAAGGGCTTAGTGAAGATATCTGACAGTTGATCATCAGTCTTCACATGGTCGATGAGGATATTTGTCACGCCCAAGATGCGACCCTATACTCAATTTGGCACGAAGGCCTCGTCAGGGATAGAAGCGCATCTTGTCGTGTCGCAAGAATGGATATCGTTACAAGTACATGTACTGAAAAGAAGAGATATATATTCAGAGTTGGCTTACACTCGCCACAAGCTACATCAGAGTCACATCAGTACATTACATAATCATCAAGAGTAAGAGCAGAGTCCGACTACGGACGAAAACAAACGACAAAAGAAGAACGACGTCCATCCTTGCTATCCTAGGCGGCCTGGAACCCATCCTAGATCGATGAAGAAGAAGAAGAAGAAGAAGCAACTCCGAATGAACTATCAACGCGCTCACGTCGCGTAACCTTTACCTGTACCTGCAACTGGTGTTGTAGTAATCTGTGAGCCACAGGGGACTCAGCAATCTCATTTCCAAAGGTATCAAGACTAGCAAAGCTTGTTAGGTGAGGCATGGTTAAGTGGTGAGGTTGCAGCAGAGGCTAAGCATATATTTGGTGGCTAACTTACGAGTACCAGAAATAAGAGGGGGAAGATCTACGCATAACGGACATGCACTACTGAAGATCAAATGAATGATCCTAAACACCTACCTACGTCATACATAACCCCACCGTGTCCTTGATCGGAGAAGGAACTCACGAAAGAGACAGTCACGGTTACGCACACAGTTGGCATATTTTAATTAAGTTAACTTCAAGATATCTAGAACCAGTGTTAAAAAAAGTATCCACGTTGCCACATAACCGCGGGCACGGCTTTCCAAAAAGATTTAACCCTGCAGGGGTGCTCCAACTAGTCCATCACAAATTACCACAAGCCGCATAGAAATCCTCAATCACGAAGCTCGCGATCTCGTCGGATTCCCTAGTGGAAAACCTCAACTCTCAGATTACCCAAAGCATCACCGGAATCCCGATGCACAAGATATCTCGTCAAAGGTAAAACTAATCCAGCAAGGCCGCCCGACGTGTCGACGATCCCGATAGGAGTCGCGTACCTCGTTCTCAGGACACGGCCGATGAGCTAGACGTCGGGATCGCTAAACCTCCGGGTGACCAGAGGGGCGCCGGACATCGCTCAGGTGGGGCCAACACTCATGAGGAGCACTGGCCCGGGGGTTGATTAAATTTCCTCGGGTTAATTACTCCCTATGTAGTTCATTAGTTATTAGGCAAAAGTAGTACCAAAGTTGGGCCCTGCCAGACCAGCTTTAATCTAAGACGAATTATCAAGGGGGTCCCCATAACAACCCCGATCGTGTTAGGAGCGCTCATTAATGGAACATAACACCGGTAGCCGAAAACTAAGGGGGCAAAGGTGGAACAAAACACCAGGCTAGAAAGGTCGAGCCTTCCACCTTTTACCAAGTATATAGGTGCATTAAATTAAATAGCATTCATATATGGTGATAAAACAAGGAACCCATGCTTTCACATGGAAGCAACGGGACCGGCAACTAGCAACACTAACAACAGGGTTAAGCAAGGAGTAACATAGCCAATCAGTGGTTTGCTAGGTCGAACAGGTTGAGGGTAATCATGGCATTGTTGAGAGACTGACATTTAACATGTGGTAGGCAACGAGACATAAACGATAGAAGCGATAACTAGCATGGCAATGATAGTAATGGTATCTGTGGAAATGATCATCTTGCGTGAGATCCCGCTTGGAAGTAGAACAACTCGGAGAAGTCGGCAAACCAATGTAGTCGAACGGGTCCTCACATTCCGACACGCTTGCGGAACTCTATCGAGACGGGCAAACCGGAAACAAACATCAACACAAGTATTCACCACCACAGAGCAAGACATGATGCACACCCTAATATGATGCATGATCAGTTCAAAGAAGCAAGGGATGGCATGGCAATTCATCTCACGCAAACTCTACACATTAAGTGAAGCTCGATATGCAACGGGTTGCATATCGACGAAACTGCACGTTCAATTATTTAATTCACTCCCGTTAATTATCACGGAAATATTACATTGTGGTTATCATGGCAAGGGTGAAGCGATGATCCTACAAGTCATCCTAGTCGACAGCACGTCGGACTTTGAACGGAGCTGCGGCACAAGAACAAGCAACACAAAATATATGCCATGAATGCGTTATGCATGCGGGTTCAAACATCACGACAAGGAGGGAAATAAGCATGGTGATTCCATGGCGAGCGAGAGGAAACCATGGCGGCAAATCGGAAACGATGCCACGGCAATGTTCCGGTCCCGATAACTCGAGGAGAAACCGGTGCCAACGTATACGAACGCGTGCGGGAACGGTAAATAAATATCGGGTGATCCCGTATCTCGGGTTCCCATGTGTCGAGGGCTCGACAAAAAGGAAGACGACGTGCACGGCAAAAAAACGGTGCATAAATACGGTGCATACATGCATTCGACTTGTACAACACATACATCCGTACATCACTAGCACACGGTACACGACATGTCCCATCGGTATACCTTCGACGCGTGCGAATTGGAGGGGTTCGGTCGAAGCGGACGTCGTGGTCGTCGTGGAAGTAGTCGTACACGCGCCGGTGGTTGAACTAGTGGTACACGGTCTCGTCGACGGTAGTCGTACCCTCGGCGTCGGCAGACGGTGTTCGGCGTCGGTAGTCGTTCACGAATCCGTGGATGTCGGGGGGTCGTCTGGGCATCGTGGTACTCGGCGATCTTGTCGGTTCCACAGGGAGGCGAACGGCGCACGCGGCGACGCATGCGGCACCACAGCAAATGCATCGGCACCGACAGGCAACGGCAAGAAGCACGGCAACCAAGCCGCAACCTACGGCACTAGTAAAGCAGCTAGCAACCACGGCCAGCGGTGCAGCAGAGCAAAACGGCAGTCTAGCACAGCAACTAGCACTAGCATGCCACAACCTTCCACTAGCAGCAATGCAAACTAGCAGCAGCAAAGCCAGCTACAACAGCAATCGCACGGCAGCGGCGCAAGCACGGCAACAGCAACTACAGGCAAGCTAACGGCAGCAAGAGCAAGCTAGCTTGCAATTAACAGCAACAGGACAACTCGCAACAGCACTGGCAACGACAGCTATCGGTAAGGGCAGCAGCAATCGACCACGGCAACAACACCAGCTAGCTGGCGGCACCTAGCAAAGCAGCAGCGATGCAGCACGCATCAGGCAGCAGCTAGCTACAGCGACTACACAGCAGGGCAGGCAACGACAGCTATCGCGGGCACGGCAGCAACACTTGACAGCAACAACGCACGGCAGCAGCAACATCTCGGAAACACGGAGCAACAGCGGCAGCACACTACATCACGCGACAGCAACAGCAAGCCAACGACGGCTAGGGCGGCGCCGGCGAGCAGCAAGCAGGAGGCCGGGCTTGGAAGGGCGGCTCGGCACGCGGCAGCAGGGCGACCCGGCGGCGGGGCGAACGGCGAGGCGGGGCGGTGCAGCGAGCACGGAGGCGAGGAACTGGGCAGTTGTGGCCAACGGCGGAGCGGGGCTGACGGAGCACAGAGGAGGCCGGCGCTGGGGCGAGAGGGGCGCGGCGACAGACGGAAGGCGCGGGGCTGCTGGCGCGGGGCTGCCGGCGCGGCGCTCGAGCAGGGGAGGCCAGGTCGCAGGGGTGCTGGGCGGTGGCACGGTCTCGGGGAAGAGGAGGAGCAGAGGGGCGAGCAGCACGGGCACGGCGGCAGGCGCAGCACGGGGGAGGAGGAGGCGGCGGCGCAGCTCGGGCAGGACGACAGGAGGCCGAGGACAAGGCCATGGCGCGGCGGTGGAGCACGCGGAAGGCCGGCGAGGCGAGGAGCAGGCGAGCCCGGCAGGGCGACGCGCGGCACAGGGGAGGCCCTGCTGCAGGCAACCCGACGGGCAGGGGGAGCCATGGCGGCTCGGCAAGGGAGGCAGGGGTCGGCAGGAGGACACGGGGACGAGGAGGAGGCTGCAACGGCGCTCGGGGGAGAGAGGAAGCGGCGGCAGGAGGGGCGACGGCAGGGGCTTGTGGCTAGGGCGGCAAGTCGGCGGCAGGCGGCTTGGAGGTGGGCGGCGGGAGCAGAGGGACTCGGGCACAGGGGGCGGCGTGCTCGGGAGCCGGCGACGGGAGGACAAGGCGGCGGCGCGAAGCGGGAGAAGGAGGGGCACGGGAACGAGGCAAGGGAGAGGAGGCTGGCGAGGAATGCGGGCTAGGTCACGGGGGGAGCTGGGCCTGGCTGGTTGGGCTGGCTCCCTCCCCCTGATGTTTTTTTTTCTTTTGAAAAAAACCCTTGAAACAGAAATCTGTCAATAAGAAAGGTCTTTTCCAACGAAATAAAAACAAACTAAAAATAGTTTCTGTTACCCCTTTAAAACAAACCCCAACTATACATAGTTTGGGCTTTTTTCTTAAACAAATAAAATGAAACCCTTTTAAGATTTAAAATAAAACCCTTCTTAAAAGAATTAAAAAAACCAAAACCGTTTTTAAAAGAATTAAAAATCAACACCCTTTTGAAGAATTAAATTAAAACTCTTTTAACAAGAGAAATAAAATAACCCCTTTTGAAGGATTAAATAAAACCTCTTTATTTAAAGGATAAATAAAAGCCTTTTACAAAGAGAAATAAAATGGGAGGGTTTTAAAATAAAACAAACGGAGTGTTAAAATAAAACCTAAGGGTTGCCCTACAGTTAATAAAAGGACTTTTATTGAAAAGAGACTTTTATTGAAAAGAAGAAGACGCACCCTTTTAAATAGGGGTTTTTAAACGAAGACTTTGGCAAAACCACAAAAACGAAATGAGAGAGCAGAGAAGGGGAGAAGGTTTAGGTCGGCGGTGCAACGGGGTTTAGCGGTGGCTCTCACGCTCCCTCTCTCATCACTCCAACAAAACAACGTCACTCACGATGCACTAACGCCTATCAACACGGAGCAACAAGCAACACCGACAAAACACCGATGACATGATGCCATGCATGATGCGATGATGCAACTACATGACGATGCAACGAATAAAAACTAAACACACGACGGAAACGGAATAAAGGGGGGAATCTTCTGGAACGTCGGTCTCGGGCTGTCACAACTCTCCTAACTACAAGAGGATCTCGCCCCGAGATCCAAGAATGAAAGGGGGAGAGGATGAGAAAGAACCAGAGGTAAAAACTTAGTCGCTTCTTTGACAAACGAGTGAAACCAACAATCCTTGAAGGTTGCAAGGAGATGAGGAATGACATGAGAAAGAAGCCAGAATTCACGGAAAATTTTGGCAGCACTTCGGTAGGAAAATGGGACAAAAAATTCGATAAGATGGAAGAAATAGACAATAAACACAACAAACAAGTAAAAAGAATAAGGGAACACCATGATCTTGGTAGAACAACAAGATTGACCCAAAGGAGGAACGTCACAATGCCTCCGGAACAAGAGAATATGAACTAGCTCAAGCGGAAGAAGAGAATGAAGAAAGGAATGACAACTATCATCACAAATGAACTTGACAAGCACCCTTGCGAGAAGAATTGAACGGAGTTGTTGGAAAACAACAACGAAAGAACAAGACAGTAGTGGGCTTATGGAAACCTTTTCAAACTAATGAAGTGACAACCAGCCACTAAAACAAACAAGGATAGATTGGGAGAAACAAGATATGAACAATTCTTACACAAAGAGGATACATTGAGAACTTGGATTAATGACAAGCATCATGATAGCACAATCCATAGGAAAAGCTTTAGGTGAAATCCAAACCAAGATAGCTCAATGAAGGAATCATGGGTTGAAATATCTCATGATCATACAATTGGTGGTTTTAATTATCTCATTCCTGAGAGGAAAACTCTTTGAGGCTCCTACACTAACAAGAAGGCTATAATACCACCTCAAGGATAAAGGAAGAACAAATGCACCGAAAATGGAAGAGAAAGAATACTTGAGGTATTCCAACAGGAATCTTGAAGAACACATGAGAATGAATCACATCCTTGATGAACCACCAAGAAGGACCACCGTATACAAATGAATGGTGCAAAGACATGAAGGTGGAAAGAATAAGATTATCACCTTGCGAGGATTTAGATGAAGCCTCACAAAGAGATACTTGATAGAACTTGGAACTCCGGAAAAGAAAAGATAAGAACACTTGAGAAAAGGAATTGATATCATGAGCCACTCCGGAAGAAAGATTGAAATCACTTGATGAAGTAAGAATAAGAATTATGTTAAGCTCATCCTTCATCAAGTTTAACTGATGACAAGCAACGGATTTAACATACCACTTATTCTTCTTGAAATGATCGAAGAGAAATATGAGCACAAACTAGAAGAATTGTTGCAAGAAACACCGGTGAGAATTGAAATGAATGAGGCAACCATGAATGACTAGAGATACATGAGAAAGAAGAGATCATGAGCCACCTGATAGAAAACTTGAACAAGGCACCGGATAATAGAGTGACGAACGAAGAGACAACAATTGAGAAGAATTGAGGATGAAGGCTGAAAGCTGAGAACGAAGAAGTATTCTGAAATGATGGCCTTCGGAGGAACGAAAAATAAACACAACTCAAAAATGCTCCGGATAGCAAGAAAGGGATTACTCAAGATAGAAGCAATTGTGAGGAAAACACGAAGCTGAGATGATAATCTTCACAAGAATGGAGCAATATTGAGAATGATGACGAGAAATAACCCACGAATAACTGAGACACTCCGGAATAAGAAAGAATGAAAGGTTGAGCCATATGAGAATTAATTCAAATAGGCCTTGAAGAAGGGATATGACTGATGAAATTCATACTTACGTCATAGTTGAAAAGAATTAAAGATCTCTGGAAAGAAATTAAAAGAGCCAGGAAAGATCCTGGGAAAGAATCTGTGGGTTATGGGCCCACTCAAAGAAACCACCGTTGAAGAGATTACTAGAACGGGAGATATTGCACCGGTAAAAAGAAAACTAGATGAGGTTAGCACCCCGAAATAATTAAAAGAATTGAAACTCGAAACTCAGAGATATCTTCAGCACTCCGGATGAAAAGAGAGGAATGAATAACCAAGATAGCCTGAAAGAATCTCCAGCATGAAAAAGAACTACAAGGATAATTAGGATATGATGAACACGAATAGCCGAATTAAATTCACCGGTAAGGATGACAGAATGAACAAAGATGAACACGAAGCTCCTGAGAATCTTCACAACGAATCACCGGATAAGAGAGAAAAGAACACATAGCGGAAGCACAATGAAAAAAAACTCTTGGATGGAAATTGAATCACTAAGAAAAGGGCGGGAGGGTGGGGAAAAACAAAGACAACTCGGAACAGATGAGACAAACTCCGGTAAAAATTGAGAGAATGATCTGCAACGTTCTGAGAGGATTGAATTCACTGAAGAGAAGCACACCGGTTGGAAAGAATTGATACGATGACTCCGGTTGAAAGGAATTGATAAGACAACTGATTAAGCAAAAGGATTTGCATTCTCACATAAAAATATGAGAACACATATTAGGAAAGATCTGAAATCACCACTTGACATCGAAGCAACACGAATTACCATAATCAACAAAACAAAGGGATGAGGCTTACGAAACAAGCCAGAACAAACTCATGAGAAAGATTTTCGTTCGATATTTTCGTGGACAGGATCGCACGGGCACGATTTACAGAAGCCATCAAGTGCAAGGCAGTGCACCTGACATACGAAGCGTCCCCGAGTCGTAGCAAGCTACAAGGACTCTTTAAGACACAACGTGTACTGCTGTAAGTCGACCGTGAACAAACGAATCCACTAGATGTCGAACCCCAACCTAACATCATTTATTTGTTGGAAGATTGTCCTATAAGCAACTACTTGAATTCCCACCTATGAATTCCCGAAATACCTGGTCATGCAATCTGGTACACGGATACAAGGAGTAACATCACACAACTCCTATACTAAACCGTCACTTGTATCACATCCGTCAACACACGACCAGAATCTCGGACCTTCATCTAAAACAGACCCTCGTGATCACAACGATACAAAGTATGGTTGTACCCCCGAACAATCTGCACCACTACTGGGGACATCGGTATCTCGCCACTACTAGTATTGAAGCAATTACGAACATCCTTCGTTCTGAGATACTAAGAAATCTGAATGATAACGATGTGCTTGAGAATCCCCTGAAGCTCAACTCCCCGGAAGAAGATCAAGTCAGACAGGAGGCACCAAGACAGAACTCCGTCACATTGGCATCATATAGATCCCAAGAATACCTGCGTGATCCTAAAAAAATTTTGAGTGGGAAGAGGAGTAGAGTAAATTATTACGTCAAGATTCCTCACCAGAGCATAGAAGAGGAGAAAAAGAATCCTACTCTCCGATATATAACTAAGACTCAAATAGTTTTTGCTAGACTCGACTCGGCCATGTTCGATCAATCAAGGGGGCTCCTAGGTCGGTCCTTGCTCTGATACCAACTTGTCACGCCCAAGATGCGACCCTATACTCAATTTGGCACGAAGGCCTCGTCAGGGATAGAAGCACATCTCGTCGTGTCGCAAGAATGGATATCGTTACAAGTACATGTACTGAAAAGAAGAGATATATATTCAGAGTTGGCTTACACTCGCCACAACCTACATCAGAGTCACATCAGTACATTACATAATCATCAAGAGTAAGAGCAGAGTCCGACTACGGACGAAAACAAACGACAAAAGAAGAACGACGTCCATCCTTGCTATCCCAGGCTGCCGGCCTGGAACCCATCCTAGATCGATGAAGAAGAAGAAGAGGAAGAAGAAGAAGCAACTCCGAATGAACTATCAACGCGCTCACGTCGAGTAACCTTTACCTGTACCTGCAACTGGTGTTGTAGTAATCTGTGAGCCACAGGGGACTCAGCAATCTCATTTCCAAAGGTATCAAGACTAGCAAAGCTTGTTAGGTGAGGCATGGTTAAGTGGTGAGGTTGCAGCAGCGGCTAAGCATATATTTGGTGGCTAACTTACGAGTACCAGAAATAAGAGGGGGAAGATCTACGCATAACGGACGTGAACTACTGATGATCAAATGAATGATCCTGAACACCTACCTACGTCAGACATAACCCCACCGTGTCCTCGGTCAGAGAAGGAACTCACGAAAGAGACAGTCACGGTTACGCACACAGTTGGCATATTTTAATTAAGTTAACTTCAAGTTATCTAGAACCAGTGTTAATAAAAGTATCCACGTTGCCACATAACCGCGGGCACGGCTTTCCGAAAAGATTTAACCCTGCAGGGGTGCTCCAACTAGTCCATCACAAATTACCACAAGCCGCATAGAAATCCTCAATCACGAAGCTCGCGGTCTCGTCGGATTCCCTAGTGGAAAACCTCAACTCTCAGATTACCCAAAGCATCACCGGAATCCCGATGCACAAGATATCTCGTCAAAGGTAAAACTAATCCAGCAAGGCCGCCCGACGTGTCGACGATCCCGATAGGAGTCGCGTACCTCGTTCTCAGGACACGGCGGATGAGCTAGACGTCGGGATCGCTAAACCTCCGTGTGACCAGAGGGGCGCCGGACATCGCTCAGGTGGGGCCAACACTCATGAGGAGCACTGGCCCAGGGGTTGATTAAATTTCCTCGGGTTAATTATTCCCTATGCAGTTCATTAGTTATTAGGCAAAAGTAGTACCAAAGTTGGGCCCTGCCAGACCAGCTTTAATCTAAGACGAATTATCAAGGGGGTCCCCATAACAACCTCGATCGTGTTAGGAGCGCTCATTAATGGAACATAACACCGGTAGCCGAAAACTAAGGGGGCAAAGGTGGAACAAAACACCAGGCTAGAAAGGCCGAGCCTTCCACCTTTTACCAAGTATATAGGTGCATTAAATTAAATAGCATTCATATATGGTGATATAACAAGGAACCCATGCTTTCACATGGAAGCAACGGGACCGGCAACTAGCAACACTAACAACAGGGTTAAGCAAGCAGTAACATAGCCAATCAGTGGTTTGCTAGGTCGAACGGGTTGAGGTTAATCATGGCATTGTTGAGAGACTGACATTTAACATGTGGTAGGCAATGAGACATAAACGATAGAAGCAATAACTAGCATGGCAATGATAGTAATGGTATCTGTGGAAATGATCATCTTGCCTGAGATCCCGCTTGGAAGTAGAACAACTCGGAGAAGTCGGCAAACCAATGTAGTCGAACGGTTCTCACATTCTAACACGCTTGCGGAACTCTATCGAGACGGGCAAACCAGAAACAAACATCAACACAAGGATTCACCACCACAGAGCAAGACATGATGCACACCCTAATATGATGCATGATCAGTTCAAAGAAGCAAGGGATGGCATGGCAATTCATCTCACGCAAACTCTACACATTAAGTGAAGCTCGATATGCAACGGGTTGCATATCGATGAAACTCCACGTTCAATTATTTAATTCACTCCCGTTAATTATCACGGCAATATTACATTGTGGTTATCATGGCAAGGGTGAACCGATGATCCTACAAGTCATCCTAGTCGACAGCACGTCGGACTTTGAACGGAGCTACGGCACAAGAACAAGCAACACAAAATATATGCCATGAATGTGTTATGCATGCGGGTTCAAACAACACGACAAGGAGGGAAATAAGCATGGTGATGCCATGGCGAGCGAGAGGAAACCATGGCGGCAAATCGGAAACGATGCCACGGCAACGTTCCGGTCCCGATAACTCGAGGAGAAACCGGTGCCAACGTATACGAACGCGTGCGGGAATGGTAAATAAAGATGGGGTGATCCCGTATCTCGGGTTCCCATGTGTCGAGGGCTCGACGAAAAGCAAGACGACGTGCACGGCAAATAAACGGTGCAAACAAACGGTGCATAAATACGGTGCATACATGCATTCGACTTGTACAACACATACATCCGTACATCACTAGAACACGGTACACGACATGTCCCATCGGTATACCTTCGATGCGTGCGAATCGGAGGGGTTCGGTCGAAGCGGACGTCGTGGTCGTCGTGGAAGTAGTCGTACACGCGCCGGTGGTTGAAGTAGTGGTACACGGTCTCGTCGACGGTAGTCGTACTCTCGGCGTCGGCAGACGGTCTTCGGCGTCGGTAGTCGTTCACGAATCCGTGGATGTCCGGGGGTCGTCGGGGCGTCGTGGTACTCGGCGATCTTGTCGGTTCCACGGGGAGGGGAACGGCGCACGCAGCGACGCATGCGGCACCATAGCAAATGCATCGGCACCGGCAGGCAATGGCAAGAAGCACGGCAACCAAGCCGCAACCTACGGCACTAGTAAAGCAGCTAGCAACCACGGCAAGCGGTGCACCAGAGCAAAACGGCAGTCTAGCACAGCAACTAGCACCAGCATGCCGCAACCTTCCACTAGCAGCAATGCAAACTAGCAGCAGCAAAGCCAGCTACAACAGCAATCGCACGGCAGCGGCGCAAGCACGGCAACAGGAACTACAAGCAAGCTAACGGCAGCAAGAGCAAGCTAGCTTGCAACTAACAGCAACAGGACAACTCGCAACAGCACTGGCAACGACAGCTATCGGTAAGGGCAGCAGCAATCGACCACGGCAACAACACCAGCTAGCTGGCGGCACCTAGCAAAGCAGCAGCGATGCAGCACGCATCAGGCAGCAGCTAGCTACAGCGACTACACAGCAGGGCAGGCAACGGCAGCTATCGCGGGCACGGCAGCAACACTTGACAGCAACAACGCACGGCAGCAGCAACATCTCGGAAACACGGAGCAACAGCGGCAGCACACTACATCACGCGACAGCAACAGCAAGCCAACGACGGCTAGGGCGGCGCCGGCAAGCAGCAAGCAGGAGGCCGGGCTTGGAAGGGCGGCTCGGCACGCGGCAGCAGGGCGACCCGGCGGCGGGGCGAACGGCGAGGCGGGGCGGTGCAGCGAGCACGGAGGCGAGGAACTGGGCAGTTGTGGCCAACGGCGGAGCGGGGCTGACGGAGCAGAGAGGAGGCTGGCGCTGGGGCGAGAGGGGCGCGGCGATGGACGGAAGGCGCGGGGCTGCTGGCGCGGAGCTGCCGGCGCGGCGCTCGAGCAGGGGAGGCTAGGTCGCAGGGGCGCTGGGCGGCGGCACGGTCTCGGGGAAGAGGAGGAGCAGAGGGGCGAGCAGCACGGGCACGGCGGCAGGCGCAGCACGGGGGAGGAGGAGGCGGCGGCGCAGCTCGGGCAGGACGACGGGAGGCCGAGGACAAGGCCATGGCGCGGCGGTGGAGCACGCGGAAGGCCGGCGAGGCGAGGAGCAGGCGAGCCCAGCAGGGCTACACGCGGCACAGGGGAGGCCCTGCTGCAGGCAACCCGACGGGCAGGGGGAGCCATGGCGGCTCGGCAAGGGAGGCAGGGGTCGGCAGGAGGACACGGGGACGAGGAGGAGGCTGCAACAGCGCTCGGGGGAGAGAGGAAGCGGCGGCAGGAGGGGCGACGGCAGGGGCTTGTGGCTAGGGCGGCAAGTCGGCGGCAGGCGGCTTGGAGGTGGGCGGCGGGAGCAGAGGGACTCGGGCACAGGGGGCGGCGTGCTCGGGAGCCGGCGACGGGAGGACAAGGCGGCGGCGCGACGCGGGAGAAGGAGGGGCACGGGAACGAGGCAAGGGAGAGGAGGCTGGCGAGGGATGCGGGCTAGGTCACGGGGGGAGCTGGGCCTGGCTGGTTGGGCTGGCTCCCTCCCCCTGATGTTTTTTTTTCTTTTGAAAAAAACCCTTGAAACAGAAATCTGTCAATAAGAAAGGTCTTTTCCAACGAAATAAAAACAAACTAAAAATAGTTTCTTTTACCCCTTTAAAACAAACCCCAACTATACATAGTTTGGGCTTTTTTCTTAAACAAATAAAATGAAACCCTTTTAAGATTTAAAATAAAACCCTTCTTAAAAGAATTAAAAAAACCAAAACCGTTTTTAAAAGAATTAAAAATCAACACCCTTTTGAAGAATTAAATTAAAACTCTTTTAACAAGAGAAATAAAATAACCCCTTTTAAAGGATTAAATAAAACCTCTTTATTTAAAGGATAAATAAAAGCCTTTTACAAAGAGAAATAAAATGGGAGGGTTTTAAAATAAAACAAACGGAGTGTTAAAATAAAACCTAAGGGTTGCCCTACAGTTAATAAAAGGACTTTTATTGAAAAGAGACTTTTATTGAAAAGAAGAAGACGCACCCTTTTAAATAGGGGTTTTTAAACGAAGACTTTGGCAAAACCACAAAAAAGAAATGAGAGAGCAGAGAAGGGGAGAAGGTTTAGGTCGGCGGTGCAACGGGGTTTAGCGGTGGCTCTCATGCTCCCTCTCTCATCACTCCAACAAAACAACGTCACTCACGATGCACTAACGCCTATCAACATGGAGCAACAAGCAACACCGACAAAACACCGATGACATGATGCCATGCATGATGCGATGATGCAACTACATGACGATGCAACGAATAAAAACTAAACACACAACGGAAACGGAATAAAGGGGGGAATCTTCTGGAACGTCGGTCTCGGGCTGTCACAATATTGCCCTTGAGGACATGGTCCCGAAGAAAATGATGACGAATCTGGATGTCCTTGGTCTTCGAGTGTTGTACTGGGTTGTATGCAATCTTGATAGCACTCTCATTGTCACAGTAGAGAGGCACATTCTTCATGTTGATGCCGTAGTCCTTGAGGGTTTGCTTCATCCATAGTAATTGAGCACGGCATGAACCAGCCGCAATGTACTCAGCTTCAGCAGTGGAGAGTGATACGTAGTTCTGCTTCTTTGAGGACCAACAAACTAGTGATCTTCCGAGGAAATGGCATGTGCCATAAGTTGACTTGGGATCCACACGGTCACCAGCATAGTGAGAATCAGAATATCCCACCAGATGAAGATTTGAGCCCTTGGGATACCATAATCCTAGTGTTGGTGTGTGAGCTAAGTATCGAAGAATATGCTTCACAGCCTTATGGTGTGATTCCTTCGGTTTTTCTTGAAAACGTGCACACATGCAAACACTAAGCATTATATCTGGCCTAGATGCACATAGATACAATAAAGAACCAATCATAGAATGATATACCTGCTGATCGAAATCTTTACCATTTCCATCAGTGCCGAGGTGGCCGTTGGTAGGCATTGGAGTCTTGGCACCTTTGAATTCATGCATGTCGAATTTCCTCAGAACATCCTTGAGGTATTTCTCCTGTGATATGAAGATTCCATTGCTTTATTGACGAATTTGAAGACCTAAGAAGAATTTCAGCTCCCCCATCATGGACATCTGATATTCTTCACTCATCATGTAGGCAAATTCATCACTGTATCGTTTGTCAGTACAGCCAAATATGATATCATTGACATATATTTGACACACAAATAGCTCATTATCATAGGATTTAGTGAAAAGAGTTGGATCGAGTGAACCAGGTTTGAAGCCTTTCTTCATGAGGAATTCCTTCAATGTATCATAACATGCCCGAGGGTCTTGCTTGAGACCATAAAGAGCCTTTTTGAGTCTGAAGACTTTGTCTGGATTCTTTGGTTCCTCAAAACCTGGAGGCTGAGCAACATATACTTCTTCCTTAAGCTTACCATTGATGAATGCACTTTTCACATCCATTTGATATAAGATGATGTTATGATGCTTAGCATAAGCAAGTAGTATTCGAATAGCTTCAAGTCTAGCAACACGTGCAAAAGTTTCGTCAAACTCTATTCCTTCAACCTGGGTGTAGCCTTGGGCTACAAGTCGTGCCTTGTTCCTCACCACTTGACCGTCCTCATCTTGCTTGTTTCGGTAAATCCACTTGGTGCCGATGATGTTGTGCTTGCAAGGATCTGGTCGTTTGACGAGCTCCCGTATGTCATTCAGCTTGAATTGAAGAAGTTCGTCTTGCATAGCTTGGATCCACTCCGGTTCCAAAAAAGCCTCAGCAACTTTTGAGGGTTCTGTGATGGATACAAAGGAAAAATGCCCACAAAAGCTAACTAAGTGTGAAGCTTTTGAGCGAGTGAGAGGACCTGGCGCGTTGATGTCGTTGAGGATTTTGTCAAGTTCTACTTTGTTTGCAATCCTCGGATGAGCTGCTTGAGAATTTCGTCTGGGCCGAGGAAGTGGTTATGGTGCAATTTCCTCAGGAGCATCTTCTTGATTTTCATCAGTGATGGGGATCGTTTCTTCACCAATTTCCTTAGTGGGAACAATGTCTTCAGTAGGTTTGAGCTTTATTGCTTCCTCAGGAGACAGCTTATTTGGATCAGAAGGCAATTGCTCTCTTTGCGAGCCATTAGTTTCATCGAACCGCACATCTACAGTCTCAACAACTTCGTTGTGATAGTTGTTGAAGACTCTGTAAGTGTGCGAGTCCTTTCCATAACCGAGCATAAAACCTTTATGTGCCTTAGGTGCAAATTTTGAGCTATGGTGAGGATCCCTAATCCAGAATTTTGCACCGAAGACTTTGAAATAACTTACATTGGGTTTCTTGTCAGTGAGGAGTTCATATGAGGTTTTC
Source organism: Hordeum vulgare subsp. vulgare (assembly GCF_904849725.1). Classification (NCBI taxonomy): domain Eukaryota; kingdom Viridiplantae; phylum Streptophyta; class Magnoliopsida; order Poales; family Poaceae; genus Hordeum; species Hordeum vulgare. Next base: position 146,189,272 of record NC_058521.1, on the reverse strand, counting down.
TTGAGGAATTTGTGAAGATATACCCTGTTGATGATGTGGCATGCGGTGTTGATTGCTTCAGGCCAAAAGCGACGAGGAGTCTGATATTCTTCAAGCATAGTTCTTGCCATTTCAACCAGAGTCCTGTTCTTCCTTTCGACGACACCATTCTGCTGAGGAGTATTAAGGAGCAGATAATTCGTGAGTAATACCAAGTTCATCAAGATAATCATGAAGACCAGTGTTTTTGAACTCGGTTCCATTATCACTCCTGATATGTTTGATCTTGATGCGAAAGTTCGTTGAGGCCCTTGAAGAAAATCGTTTGAAGATTTCCTGCACTTCAGTTTTATACACTACAATATGCACCCAAGTATATCTGGAATAATCATCAACTATGACAAATCCATATAAAGATGTTGCATTGGTTAGTGTGGCATAGTGAGTAGGTCCAAATAGATCCATATGAAGCAATTCGAATGGACGAGTAGTGGTCATGCTAGTCTTCGAGGGATGCTTGGATCTGGTCATTTTCCCAGATTCACAAGCACCGCAGAGATGATGCTTGAGGAATTTGACTGATTTGATGCCGATGACATGCTTCTTCTTCGCGAGCGTGTGCAAATTCCTCATGCCTGCATGACCTAGTCTTTGGTGCCACAACCATCCTTCTGAGGTTTTTGCTAGTAAGCAAGTGGCTGGTTGAGGACCTGTAGAGAAATCAACACTGTACAAATCCCCTCTTCTTACACCTTCGAAGACTTTGGATCTGTCAGATTCCATGATGACTACACATCTATATCTACCAAAGATAACAATCAAATCAAGATCACAAAGCATTGAGACAGACATGAGGTTAAAACCAAGGGATTCAACAAGCATCACTTTGTCCATATGCTTATCCTTGGAAATAGCCACTTTGCCAAGTCCCAATACCTTGCTTTTACCTTTGTCAGCATATGTGATTTGCTTCAGAGGTGATGGAGTTAATGGCATATTCATCAGTAAGCTTTTATCACCAGTCATGTAATGTGTGCAGCCACTATCAAGAACCCACTCAGTATTCTTGGGTTTGTCATCCTGCAGATGAATTAGTACAGCTTACCATCTCATATGCTTCAGATTTGAAGAATATGATATTAATTTCATCAGATCAGAATTTCATCATAACAGAAATATAAGGACGTGTGAAATATCTCTATTTCATCAATCATTAGCTTGCGTCCTATCAAGCATTTCCACAGGTCTCCAGCAAATTCTTCAGATGATGATTTTCATCTGGAGACCTGACCTGCAGAAGTGATTAGTTCGATTTCTTCACCACCCACATGTGAAGGGGTGGCAAAGCATTCATCATCCTGCGAGCACCATATGAGAAAGGTGGCATTGAAGCCAATGCACTTCTCTTAACAGTAGGAGGGTTAAAGTACTCATATGCATATGCAGAGAACTGGTTTGAGGATTTATGAACATAATGATTTGAGGAGTAACGCTCATATTCATATTCCTTGTAGTTTCCCTGTATGTTAGACGCATTAGCACGGGTACGAGCATAGTTTTGCCCAGTTGAGGATTTTGATCCTCTTGAAGACTTTGGTCCTCCTGAGGAATTTGATCTGGGGTTGAGATTCTTCTGTGGTGGTGTCATGAGGACATTCACCTGAAGATTTTCAAGACAGCTTTTGGGAACCCAGATTTTCCTCAAGGGAGGGACATTCCAGCAGTTAGTTCCAACATATCGAGCAAATACTTCACGAGATTGATTTTTGAACAGTTTATAGTTGGAGTCAAATGACTCATCTGAAGAATAGGATAATTCACATGAAAAGCCAGTTAGATTAGATGGATCAAAAGGAGGCCCAGTAGCAGCAAACCTGAGGTTTTGGGATACTGCTCAGGTTTCCAATAAGATCCATCAGCATTTAATTTCCTCTCAAAGGCAATTCCTTCTTTCCTCGGGTTCCTGTTCAAGATCTGCTTTTTGAGCACATCACAAAGGGTTTGATGTCCTTTGAGGCTTTTGTATATGCCTGTCACGTACAATTCCTTCAACCCTGCATTTTCATCAGTAACATTTGTGTTTTCCTCAAGTGAGGAAATAGACACAACAGGTGCAGTTGAAGAATTTGTAGCAATAGTAGCATTTGATGATTCTGGTGAGGAATTAGGAGTTTCGCGTTCAATGCATTTAAGACATGGAAAAATGAATTCAACTTGACCAGCGCTGATCTGTTGAGCTAGTAATGAATCATTTTCCATACGAAGATCATCATGAGACATCCTCAGCTTCTCAAGATCAAGCTTCCTTTGAAGAAATTCATAAAAAAGCTTCTCATGATCAGTGAGGAGTGTATCATAGCGATCCTGAAGATTATCAAATCTAGACTAAAGACTTTTCACATCTTCAGTGAGGATTTGGGTAAGGTTCATTTCATCATTCAACAAATCATCACTTTTATCTAGCAGTTTCTGAAGCTTTTCCTGGGCAATTTGTTGTTTAGTGGCAATGATAGCAAGTTTACTGTAACTGGGTTTCTTATAATCATCAGGTTCACAGTCACTTGAATCAGAGGAGGAGGCATTATTTGGTACCTTTGAACCTTTTGCCACGAAGCAATAGGTTGGAGCGAAGTCATCAGCATAGTCATCAGTGTGGATGGTGCAATCATTCTTCAAGATTGAAGATTGACTTGCTGACGGAAGTGGTTGCCAGTACAAGACTAGCCTGTCCGGATTCTGAGTCTTCATCAGAACCCTCTTCTTCATCACATTCCTCTCATTCTGCCTCGGAGTCCATTTCCTTGCCAATAAGTGCCCGAGCATTTCTGAAACTAGTCTTCTTGTGCGATGAGGATTTTGAAGATTTCTTCTTCTTCTTCGAGTCATCAGAACTGTCATCCTTGTATTTCTTCTTCTTTGATTCCTTTCCCCAACGGGGACAATCAGCAATGTAATGACCTGATTTCTTGCACTTGTGGCAGGTTCGTTTCTTGTAGTCCTCAGATGAAGATTCTGATTTCCTCATGTCTCTTCTTGAAGATTTACCGAACTGGCCACGTCGTGTAAATCTCTGGAATTTCCTCACGAGCATTGCAAGCTCGTGTCCAAATTCTTCAGGGTCACCAATGCTGTCATCTGTGTCTTCTTCTTCAGATGAGGAAATTGCTCTAGCCTTCAGTGCACGTGGTCTGGAATAGCTTGGTCCATATAGATCTTTCTTTTCTTCTAGCTGGAATTCATGAGTATTTAGCCTTTCGAGTATATCAGCTGGATCAAGCATCTTGTAGTCTGGTCTTTCTTGAATCATCAAGACTAAAGTATCAAATGAAGAATCCAAAGATCTGAGCAGTTTCTTCACAACTTCGTGATCAGTGATGTCTCGAGCTCCCAGTGCTTGCAGTTCATTTGATATGTCAGTGAGGCGATCAAAGGTGTCTTGGCAGCTTTCATTGTCATGTCTCTTGAAGCGATTGAAGAAATTGCGAAGAATATCAACACGAGAGTCACGCTGGGTTGATACTCCTTCATTTACCTTCCACAGTCTCTCCCAGATTAGTGTCGCAGAGCCCAAACCACTTACTCTTCCAAACTGGCCTAGGCTCACATGGCCACAGATGATATTCTTCGCTTGAGAATCGAGTTGCTTGAATTTCTTCACATCAGCAGCAGAGACACTAGCAGAGATGATGGGGACGCCATGTTCCACAATATACCAGAGATCATTGTCAATAGCTTGTAGATGCATTTTCATTTTGTTCTTCCAGAAGGGAAAGTTCTTTCCTTCGAAGGTCGGACATGCTGCAGTCACCTTAAACATGCCTGCAGTCGACATAACTAAAACTCCAGGTGGTTAAACCAAAATCACACAGAACAAGGGAGTACCTTGCTCTGATACCAATTGGAAGTGCATTATATCGACTAGAGGGGGGTGAATAGGAGATTTTTAGAATTTCATCACGGAGGAAATTCCTTTTGAGGAAATCTCTCACTGATGACTAACTTACAGCGGAAACAGTAAAGGATCAGAAGTGCAAAGTTTCACAACAGCAGTTTTTCGGAGTGAGGAATGTGAAAACAGATTGCACTGTGAGCAGGCATGCAGAAAACAGATGAGGATTAACTGACGTGAAGAATTTGGGGTTGAGGAATTCAGAGAAAGTCTTCAGCAAATTCTTCAAACAGTCGCAGTGAAAGTCATCAACACATAATACGAGGAAAGTAAGGAGTTGAGGAATTAGAACCCGTTTCTCAGTGAAGACAGTCGTTGATGACCCAGTTCCAACTGTTGTGACAGTCGTACATCTGGTTTGGAGCGGCTTGGTATTGAAACCAAAGGACACACGGTCCCTACCGTGTTCTCCTTGGGCTAAGAACATACAGTCCTCGCCCAACACTCGTGGTAAGTCTTCAGGGCAGACTTCCAAACCCTCACAAACTTGGTCACCCGGCGATCCACAATTGACTACTAGAAAGCTCTAGACCATGACGCCTAACCCTCTGGAGGATGCACAGTCCTCAAAGGTAAAAGGCTTCAGTCCCACACAGGAACAACTTCTTCAGTGATGCTCAATCACTAGGTTTGGTTTGTGGTTTCGGTGTATGGTGCATTTCCTCACTGATGAATTACTCTCGAAGACTCTGAGGAATTGGGTTGCTCTTATGACAAGTGTCAGTTTCTAACGGAGCAGCCAACCAGGTAATGGTTGTGGGGGTGGCTATTTATAGCCTGGGAGCATCCCGACATGATTTGACACTAATGCCCTTAAATAATATGAACGTTGGAGTGGATAAGACCAATGACTTGGCGTGGCTATCGAAACGGTCGGAACCCTCAACTGTGAGAGTCCTCATGTCACTCGTATTCCTCACTTGAGGCTTTTGGTAGGATTAGGCTTGGGTTGAGCATCATGAGGAAATTCATTCCAAAGTGTAACTTCGACCCCCTTTAACAGTACGGTGTTCCTATTACTCAAATGTGAAGAAAATAAAACAGAAAGAGTAAATCTTCATGCTTCAAATTCTTCAAAGTGATTTTCTTTAGGACACACCAAATTCCTCAATTTCAGTATCTTCATGAGGAATATCAATTTCATCGCAGATTCCTCACGATTAATTTCTTCAGCTTCAGACCAATTTCTTCAACCGAAGATATACATTTTTAGGGGTCGATATTCTTCAAATATCTCAACTCCTCAATGACTTATAGATCCTGTGTACACTAATAAACACATTAGATACTTAACCTATAAGTCCTCAAACCACCAAAATCACTAAGGGGCACTAGATGCACTGACAGAAACCAAAGGACACACAGCCCGGGACACACAGTCCCTACCGTATTCTCCTTGGGCCAAGAACACACAGTCCTCACCCAACACTCATGGTAAGTCTTCAGGGCAGACTTCCAAATCCTCACAAACTTGGTCACACGGTGATCCACAGTAGACTGCTGGATTGCTCTAGACCATGACGCCTAACCGTCTGGAGGATGCACAGTCCTCAAAGGTAAAAGGCTTCAGTCCCACACAGGAACAACTTCTTTAGTGATGCTCAATCACTTGGTTCTATGTTTGTGGTTTGGTGTTTGGTGTATTTCCTCACTGATTAATTACTCTCGGAGACTCTGAGGAATTGGGTTGCTCTTATGACAAGTGTTAGTTTCTAACGAAGCAGCCAACCAGCTAATGGTTGTGGGGCCGGCTATTTATAGCCTGGGAGCATCCCGACATGATTTGACACTAATGCCCTTAAATAATATGACCGTTGGTGTGGATAAGACCAATGATGTGGCGTGGCTATGGAAACAGTCGGAACCCTCAACTGTGAGAGTCCTCATGTCACTCGTATTCCTCACTTGAGGCTTTTGGTAGGATTAGGCTTGGGTTGAGCATGATGACGAAATTCATTCCAAAGTGTAACTTTGCCCCCTTTAACAGTACGGTGTTCCTATTACTCAAGTGTGAAGAAAATAAAACAGAAAGAGTAAATCTTCATGCTTCAGAGTCTTCAAAATGATTTTCTTCAGGACACACCGAATTCCTCAATTTCAATATCTTCATGAGGAATATCAATTTCATCGCAGATTCTTCGCGATTCAATTCTTCAGCTTCAGACCAATTTCTTCAACCAAATATATACATTTTTAGGGGTCGATATTCATCAAATATATCAAACTCCTCAGTGACTTATAGATCCTGTGTACACCCATAAACACATTAGATACTTAACCTATAAGTCTTCAAACCACCAAAATCACTAAGGGGCACTAGATGCACTTACACATAGGTGGTCCTTCAGGAATTTGACTGATTCGATGCCGATGACATGCTTCTTCTTCGCGAGCGTGTGCAAATTCCTCATGCCTGCATGACCAAGTCTTCTATGCCACATCCACCCTTCTGAGGTTTTTGCTAGTAAGCAAGTGGCTGGTTGAGGACGTGTAGAGAAATGAACAATGTACAAATCCCCTATTCTAACACCTTCGAAGACTTTGGATCTGTCAGATTCCATGATGACAACACATCTATAGCTTCCAAAGATTACAATCATATCAAGATCACAAAGCATTGAGACTGGCAATAGGTTAAATCCAAGGGATTCTACAAGCATCACTTTGTCCATGTGCCTATCCTTGGAAATAGCCACTTTGCCAAGTCTCAATACCTTGCTTTTACCTTTGTCAGCATATGTGATTTGCTTCAGGGGTGATGGAGTTATTGGCATATTCATCAGCAAGCTTTTGTCACCAGTCATGTGGTGTGTGCAACCACTATCAAGAACCCACTCAGTACTCTTGGGTTTGTCATCCTGCAGATGAATTAGTACAGCTTACCATCTCATATGCTTCAGACTTGAAGAATATGATATTAATTTCATCAGATAGGAGTTTCATCATAAACAGAATTATAATGACGTGTGAAATATTTCAATTTCATCAATATTAGCTTGCGTCCCATCAAGCGTTTTCCTCGGGTATCCAGCAAATTCTTCAGATGGTGATTTTCATCTGGAGACCTGACCTGCAGAAGTGATTAGTTCAATTTTTTCACCACCCACATATGAAGGGGTGGTAAAGCATTAATCATCCTGCGAGCACCATATGAGAAAGGGGGCATTGAGTCTAATGCACTTCTCTTAACAGTAGGGGGTTAAAGTACTCAAATGAATATGCACAGAACTTATTTGAGGATTTATGAACATAATGATTTGAAGAATAACGCTCATATTCATATTCCTTGTAATTTCCCTGCATGTTAGAAGCATTAGCATGGGTACGAGCATAGTTTTGACGAGTTGAGGATTTTGATCCTCTTGAAGACTTTGGTCCTCCTGAGGAATTTGATCTGGGGTTCAAATTCTTCATAGGTGGTGTCATGAGGACATTCACCTCAAGATTTTCAAGGAAACTTCTGGGAACCCAGATTTTCCTCAGGGGAGGCCCATTCCTGCAGTTAGTTCCAACATATCGAGCAAATACTTCACCAGATTGATTTTTGAACAGTCTATAGTTGGAGTCAAATGACTCATCTGAGGAATAGGATAATTCACATGATAATCCTCTTAGATTGGATGGATCAAAAGGAGGCCCTTTAGCAGCAACCAATGAGGTTTTGTGATACTGCTTAGGTTTCCAATATGATCCATCAACATTCAATTTCCTCTCAAAGGCAATTCCTTCTTTCCTCGGGTTCATGTTCAAGATCTGCTTTTTGAGCACATCACAAAGGGTTTGGTGTCCTTTGAGACTTTTGTATATGCCTGTCACATACAATTCCTTCAGCCCTGCATTTTCATCAGTGACATTTGTGGTTTCCTCAAGTGAGGAATTTGACACTACAGGAGCAGTTGAAGAATTTGTAGCAATAGAAGCATTTGATGATTCTGGTGAAGAATTAGCAGTTTCACGTTCGATGCATTTAAGACATGGAGGAATGAATTCAGCTTGAGCAGTATTGATCTATTGAGCTAGTAATGAATCATTTTCCATACGAAGATCATCATGAGAAATCCTCAGCTTCTCAAGATCAAGCTTCCTTTGAAGAAATTCATAGGAAAGTTTCTCCTGATCAGCAAGGAGTGTAACATGACGATCTTGAAGATTATCAAATCTGGACTAAAGACTTTTCATATCTTCAGTGAGGATTTGGGTAAGATTCATTTCGTCATTGAACAGATCATCGCTTGTGTCTAGCAGTTTCTGAAGCTTTTCAAGGGCAGTTTGTTGCTTAGTGGCAATGATAGCAAGTTTACTGTAACTGGGTTTTTTATAATCATCAGGTTCACGGTCAGTTGAATCAGAGGAGGAAACATCATTCGGTACCTTTGAACTTTTTGCCATGAAGCAATAGGTTGGAGCGAAGTCATCAGTATAGTCATCAGTGTGGATGGCGTTATCATTTTCTTCAAGGTTGAAGATTGACTTGCTGACGAATGTGGTTGCAAGAGTAAGGCTAGCCTGTCCAGATTCTGAGTCTTCATCAGAACCCTCCTGTTCATCACATTCCTCGGATTCTGCCTCGGAATCCATTTCCTTCCCAATAAGTGCCCGAGCCTTTCTGAAACTGGTCTTCTTGTGTGATGAGGACTTTGAGGATGAGGATTTTGAAGATTTCTTCTTTTTCTTCGAGTCATCAGAACTTTCATCCTTGTATTTCTTCTTCTTTGATTCCTTTCCCCAACGAGGACAATCAGCAATGTAGTGACCTGATTTCTTGCATTTGTGGCAGGTTCTTTTCTTGTAGTCCTCAGATGAAGATTCTGATTTCCTCATATCTCTTCTTGAAGATTTACCAAACCGGCCACATCTTGTAAACCTCTGGAATTTCCTCACGAGCATTGCAAGCTCCTGTCCAAATTCTTTAGGATCACCAATGCTACCATCCGAGTCTTCTTCTTCAGATGAGGAAATTGCTTTGGCCTTCAGTGCACGTGGTCTAGAATAGCTTGGTCCATATAGATCTCTCTTTTCTTCTTGTTGGAATTCATGAGTATTGAGTCTTTCGAGTATATCAGCTGGATCAAGCATCTTGTAGTCTGGTCTTTCTTGAATCATGAGAACTAAAGTATCAAATGAAGAATCCAAAGATCTTAGCAGTTTCTTCACAACTTCATGATCAGTAATGTCTCGAGCTCCCAGTGCTTGCAGTTCATTTGATATGTCAATGAGGTGATCAAAGGTATCTTGGCATCTTTCATTTTCAAGCCTCTTGAAGCGATTGAAGAGATTACGAAGAACATCAACACGAGAATCACGCTCGGTTGATACTCCTTCATTAACTTTGGACAACCTTTCCCAGATAAGTTTTGCTGAGCCCAAAGCACTCACTCTGCCATATTGGCCCTTGCTCAGATGGCCACAAATGATATTCTTCGCTTGAGAATCCAGTTGCTTGAATTTCTTCACATCAACGGCAGAGACAGTAGCAGTGACGATAGGGACACCATATTCCACAATATACCAGAGATCATTGTCAATAGCTTGTAGATGCATCTGCATCTTGGTCTTCCAGAAGGGAAAGTCCTTTCCTTCGAAAGTAGGACATCCTGCAGTAACCTTGATCATGCCTGCAGTCGACATAACTAAAACTCCAGGTGGTTAAACCAAAATCACACAGAACAAGGGAGTACCTTTCTCAGATACCAATTGAAAGTGCGTTATATCGACTAGAGGGGGGTGAATAGGAGATTTTTAGAATTTCATCACTGAGGAAAATCCTTTTGAGGAAATTCCTCACTGATGACTAACTTGCAGCGAAACAACAAATGATCCGGAGTGCAGAGTATCACTACAGCAGTTTTCAAGGTGAAGAATATCAAAAACAGTTTGCTCGATATGCAGGCACGGAGAAAACAGGTGAGGATTACCTTGCGTGAAGAATTTGGGGTTGAGGAATTTTAGAGAAAGTCTTCAGCAAATTCTTCAAACAGTGACAGTGAAAATCATCAACATATAATATGAGGAATTGAAAGAGTTGAAAAAATAGAACCCGTTTCACAGTGAAGATAGTGGTTGATGACCCAGTTCCAACTACTGTGACAGTTGTACATCTGGTTTGGAGCGGCTTGGTATTGAAACCAAAAGACACATAGTTCTGGGACACACAGTCCCTACCATATTCTCCTTGAGCTAAGAACACACAGTCCTCGCCCAACACGCGTGGTAAGTCTTCAGGGAAGACTTCCAAACCCTCACAAACTTAGTCACCTAGCGATCCACAATTGACTGCTGGATTGCTCTAGACCATTACGCCTAACCGTCTGGAGGATGCACAGTCCTCAAAGGTAAAAGGCTTCAGTTCCACATAGGAACAACTTCTTCAGTGATGCTCAATCACTTGGTTTTGGTTTGTGGTTTGGTGTTTGGGGTATTTCCTCACAGATGAATTACTCTTGAAGACTCTGAGGAATTTGGGTTGCTCTTATGACAAGTGTCAGTTTCCAACTGAGCAGCCAACCATCTAATGGTTGTGGGGGCGGCTATTTATAGCATGGGAGCATCCCGACATGATTTGACATTAATGCCCTTAAATACTATGACCGTTGGTGTGGATAAGATCAGTGATGTGGTACGTCTTGCGGTAACGGTCGGGACCCTCAACTGTGAGAGTCCTCATGTCTCTCATATTCCTCACTTGAGGCTTTTGGTAGGCTTAGGCTTGGGTTGAGCATCATGAGGAAATTCATTCCGACGTGTTACTTTGACCCCCTTTAACAGTACGGTGTTCGTATGACTCAAAAGTGAAGAAAATAAAACAGGCAGAAATAAATCTTCATGCTTCAAAATCTTCAGATTTTTTTCTTCAGGACACACCGAATTCCTCATCTTCAATTTCTTCATGAGGAATATCAATTTCATCGCAATTTCTTCACGATTCAATTCTTCAGCTTCAGACCAATTTCTTCAGCCGGAGATATACCTTTTTAGGGGTCGATATTCATCGAATATTTCAAACTCCTCAGCGACTTATAGATCATGTGTACACTCATGAACACATTACATACTTAACCTATAAGTCTTCAAACCACCAAAATCACTAAGGGGCACTAGATGCACTTACAGTGTCGATATTTCGAGGCCGGGCATGACCCAGAAAAGTGTGTCCGGCTAGAGTGTTATCGAGCGTGATGGGTAATATGTTGTGCATCCCTGCAGGGAAGAACTTATCTATTCGAATAGCCGTGTCCACGGTTACAGGACGACTTGGAGTTGTGTCCTGATCTTATACAAATACAATTGTTACTTAACTGGAATTAGTTGCCCCGGGATTGCTTCCTCGCAGGGAGTCGAGGGAGGATCTCTGGGCGTGACCTCATTTTAATATTGCTGCAACAATATGACTATTTAATTGTGTTACCTTGTTCTACTCTCGTCTATTGCTGCAAGACCCCTCAATATGCTAGTCTACGATGGGACTAGGCCTTCTCTCTATTCTTGCATTGTTGCACTCAGTCCACATATAAACCCCTTCCTTTGATATTGTTGCATACTCAGCATAGTTCTGATGTAAGTCTTGCGAGTACTTTGGATGAGTACTCACTGTTGCTTTGCTCCCCCTTTGTCCCCTTGATCCGTTGCTACGACCAGATGATGGAGCCCAGGAGATGGAGTATCCCGCCAACGACGACTGCTACCCCGACGGTGCCTTCTGCTACGTGGAGGTCATTGAAGACCAAGAGTAGTTAGGAGGTTCCCAGGTAGGAGGCCTCGCCTCGTTCGATCATGTATCTTTTGTGCTAGCCTTCTCTAAGGCACCTCCTGTTTAATGTCTGTATTCAGATATTGTTGCTTCCGCTAACTCGTGTGTTTACCGAGCTTCAGTATTCTAGCCCTCGAGGCCCCTAGCTTGTACTATGAAGCTTGTTTGTTTTATTTGTGTCGAGAGTTGTGTTGTGATATCTTCCCGTGAGTCCTTGAGTTTGATCGTACGCATTTGTGTGTATGATTAGCGTATGGTTAAATCGAGGGTGTCACACTTTTCCTTCCTATAATGGGTATACACATATTTTGGTTGCTCTTGATTATGTCACTAAATGGCTAAAAGTTATTCCAACTTGTAGTGTTGATCATAACACCTCTATTAAAATGCCTAAGAATGTTATTTTCCCACGTTTTGGAGTCCTTGGATACTTAATGACTTGTGGTGGTTCACATTTTATTCATGGTGCCTTTCGTAAGTTGCTTGCTAGATATGATGTTAACCTTATAATTGCATCTCCCTATCATCCTCAATCTAGTGGTCAAGTAGAGTTAACCAATAGAGAAATAAAATTAATATTGCAAAAGACTGTCCATAGGTCCCGAAAGAATTGGTGTAAGAAATTGGATGACGCATTGTGGGCCTACAAAATATCATATAAAAATCCTATGGTTATGTCTCCTTATAAAATGGTTTATGGAAAAGCATGTTATTTCCCTCTTGAGTTAGTACATAAAGCTTATTGGGCAATTAAAGAACTCAACTATGATTTCAAAATTGCTAGTGAAAAGAGGTTATTTTATATTATCTCACTAGATGAATGGAGAACCCAAGCTTATGAAAATGCCAAAGTATTCAAAGAAAAAGTTAAAAGATGGCATGAATCCAAAAGCGAGAATTCAAAGTTGGTGAATAAGTTCTGTTGTACAATTCTCACCTTGGATTTTTTGCAGCAAAACTTCTTTCCAAATGGGAAGGACCATATATCATCTAAGAAGTTTATCGGTCTGAAGCTATTAAGATCAATAATCCCGAAGGCACTACTCGAAGGTGGTCAAAGGACGAATAATAAAGCACTATATTTCAGGTACACCTATTAATGTTGAAACAAATAAAGGAAACCTTCCAGAACACTCCAGAACCCTTAAAAGGATGAGGTATGTGATACGATAAGTAAACGATCTACGAAAAATCCGCAAAAAAATTCAGTTAGTTTTGGAATATTATAAAAGTTAATAGATTGATAAACACATGGGAAGGCAACCCAGCTGCCCACTAGGCACCAGGGCGCGCCAGCCCTACCTGGCGCGGCCTGGTGGGTAGTGGGCCCCTCGGGCACTTTCCTGGCTCCATTTTCTTGTAGGACAAGTATTTACCTGTATATAAATTCTTTATATATATATCTCCTGATGATTTGACCTCTATACCACAGAGAAATCCTATATTCTTGTTCCATGTTGTTTTCTGTCAGAACTATCAAGTCGGGCATCATATATTCTCCCTCCTCAAACCCTACTATGAGCATCTCACCCCCACTAAAATCGAAACCTTTCGAGTTTTTGAAATAGTTCGTGTCCAGAATAAATATCTTACTCGTGAAAATATTTTGTTCGAGGAGCACATCATCGTCCTCTGTATCACTATTTAATGACTCGAGAACCTCTTGAGGCTATATTGTGTTTCTACCTCATCATCTACACCAAGACCACCTCCATCTTCATCACAAAAGAAGGACACTTGAGTACATGGGTATCGTCACTCCCCTTGGCTTGTGCCAAGCTTGGGGGAGGTGCCCCGGTACCGTATCACCATCACTCTTATTATATTTATCTATCTTAGTTCTATCTTTACTTAATTTTTGATTTAGTCAAATAAAAGTTTGGTTTGATCCATCTTTTTGAGTGTTAGTTTCGTCATCTATATATCTATGTAATTGAGTGAGATTTATATAATAAAGTTTAGTTTGAGATTTTGCTTCTTGTAAGTGCATCTAGTGCCCCTTAGTGATTTTGGTGGTTTGAGGACTTATAGGTTAAGTATCTAATGTGTTTATAAGTGTACACAGGATCTATAAGTCACTGAGGAGTTTGAAATATTTGATGAATATCGACCCCTAAAAATGTATATCTTCGGTTGAAGAAATTGGTCTGAAGCTGAAGAATTGAATCGCGAAGAATCTGCGATGAGATTGATATTCCTCATGAAGATATTGAAATTGAGGAAGTCGGTGTGTCCTGAAGAAAATCATTCTGAAGACTTTGAAGCATGAAGATTTACTCTTTCTGTTTTGTTTTCTTCACACTTGAGTAATAGGAACACCGTACTGTTAAAGGGGGTCTAAGTTACACTTTGGAATGAATTTCCTCATGATGCTCAACCCAAGCCTAATCCTACCAAAAGCCTCAAGTGAGGAATATGAGTGACATGAGGACTCTCACAGTTGAAAGTCCAGACCGTTTCGATAGACACGCCAAGTCACTGGTCTTATCCACTCCAATGGTCATATTATTTAAGGGCATTAATGTCAAATCATGTCGGGATGCTCCCAGGCTATAAATAGCCCCCCCCCCCCCACAACCACTAGCTGGTTGGCTGCTCTATTAGAAACTAACACTTGTCATAAGAGCAACCCAATTCCTTAGAGCCTTCGAGAGAAAATCATCAGTGAGGAAATACACCACCCACCGAAACCACAAACCAAACCTAGTGATTGAGCATCACTGAAGAAGTTGTTCCTGTGTGTGACTGAAGCCTTTTACCTTTGAGGACTGTGCATCCTCCAGACGGTTAGGCGTCATGGTCTAGAGCAATCCAGCAGTCAATTGTGGATCGCCGGGTGACCGAGTTTGTGAGGGTTTGGAAGTCTGCCCTGAAGACTTACCACGAGTGTTGGGCGAGGACTGTGTGTCCTTAGCTCAAGGAGAATACGGTAGGGACTGTGTGTCCCGGGACTGGGTGTCCTTTGGTTTAAATACCAAGCCGCTCCAAACCAGATGTACAACTGTCACAGCAGTTGGAACTGGGTCATCAACAACAGTCTTCTTCAAGAATCGGGTTCTAATTCCTCAACTCTTTACATTCTTTGTATTATGTGTTGATGACATTCACTGTGACTGTTTGAAGAATTTGCTGAAGACTTTCTCTGAATTTCCTCAACCCCAAATTCTTCACTTGAGTTAATCATCATCTGTATTCTGCGTGCCTGCTTGCTGTGCAATCGGTTTTCATAATCTTCACTCTGTAATACTGCTGTTGTGAACAATTGCACAACTGATCCTTAACTGTTTCCGCTGTAAGTTAGTCATCAGTGAGGAATTTCCTCAAAAGGAATTTCCTCAGTGATGAAATTCTAAAAATCTCCTATTCACCCCTCTCTAGTCGATATAGCGCACTTTCAATTGGTATCAGAGCAAGGTACTCCCTTGTTCTGTGTGATTTTGGTTTAACCACCTGGAGTTTTAGTTATGCCGACTGCAGGCATGTTTAAAGTGACTGCAGCATGTCCTACCTACGAGGGAAAGAATTTTCCCTTCTGGAAGAACAAAATGCAAATGCATTTACAAGCTATAGACAATGATCTCTGGTATATTGTGGAAAATGGTGTCCCCATCATTTATGCTAGTGTCACTGCAGCTGATGTGAAGAAATTTAAGCAACTCGATTCTCAAGCGAAGAACATCATCTGTGGTCATCTGAGCCCTGGCCAGTTTGGAAGAGTAAGTGCCTTAGGCTCTGCAACACTGATCTGGGAGAGACTGTGCAAGGTAAATGAAGGAGTATCAACCCAACGCGACTCTCGTGTTGATATTCTTCGCAATCTCTTCAATCGCTTCAAGAGACATGCAAATGAAAGCTGCCAAGACACCTTTGATCGCCCCACTGACATATCAAATGAACTGCAAGCACTGGGAGCTCGAGACATCACTGATCACGAAGTTGTGAAGAAACTGCTGAGATCTTTGGATTCTTCATTTGACACTTTAGTTCTGATGATCCAAGAAAGACCAGACTACAAGATGCTAGATCCTGCTGATATCCTTGAAAGGCTAAATACTAATGAATTCCAGCTAGAAGAAAAGAGAGATCTATATGGACAAAGCTATTCCAGACCACGCGCCCTGAAGGCAAGAGCAATTTCCTCATCTGAAGAAGAAGACACAGATGACAGCAGTTGTGACCCTGAAGAATTTGGTCAGGAACTTGCAATGCTTGTGAGGAAATTCCAGAGATTTACACGACGAGGCCAGTTCGGTAAATCATCAAGAAGAGACATGAGGAAATCAGAATCTGCATCTGAGGACTATGAGAAACGGACCTGTCACAAGTGCAAGAAATCAGGCCATTACATTGCTGATTGTCCTCGCTGGGGAAAGGAATCAAAGAAGAAAAAATACAAGGATGACAGTTCTGATGACTCAAAGAAGAAGAAGTAATCTTCAAAATCCCCATCCTCAAAGTCCTCCTCACACAAGAAGACTAGCTTCAGAAAGGCTCGGGCACTTATTGGCAAGGAAATGGATTCTGAGGCAGAATCAGAAGAATGTGATGATGAAGAAGGCTCTGGAGAAGATTCAGAATCCGGACAGGCTAGTCTTGCACTAGCAACCAATTTCGTCAGCAAGTCAATCTTCAATCTTGAAGAAAATGAGTGCACCATCCATACTGATGACTATGCTGATGACTTCGCTCCAACCTATTGCTTCATGGCAAAAGGTTCAAAGGTATCACATAATGCCTCCTCATCTGATTCAAGTGACTGTGAACATGATGATTACAAAAAAGCCAGTTACAGTAAACTTGCCATCATTGCCACAAACAACAAACTGCTCTGGAAAAGCTTCAAAAATTGCTAGACAAAAGTGATGATCTGTTGAATGATGAAATGAATCTTAATCAAATCCTCGCTGATGACATGAAAAATCTTCAGTCTAGATTTGATATTCTTCAGGATCGTTATGATACACTCCTCACTGATCATGAGAAGCTTTCCTACGAATTTCTTCAAAGGAAGCTTGATCTTGAGAAGCTGAGGATGTCTTATGATGATCTTCGTACGGAAAATGATTCATTACTAGCTCAACAGATCAGCACTAGTCAAGATGAATTTATTCCTCCATGTCTTAAATGCATTGATCGTGAAACTGCTAATTCTTCACCAGAATCTTCAAATGCTACCACTGCTACAAATTCTTCAACTGCACCTGTTGTGTCTATTTCCTCACTTGAGGAAAACACAAATGTCACTGATGAAAATGCAGGGTTGAAGGAATTGTACTTGACAGGCATGTACAAAAGCCTCAAAGGACATCAAATCCTTTGTGATGTGCTCAAAAAGCAGATCTTGAACAGGAACCCGAGGAAAGAAGGAATTGCCTTTGAGAGGAAATTGAATGCTGATGGATCTTATTGGAAACCTGAGCAGTATCCCAAAACCTCATGGGTTGCTGCTACTGGGCCTCCTTTTGATCCATCTAATCTAACTGGCTTCTCATGTGAATTATCCTATTCCTCGGATGAGTCATTTGATTCCAACTATAAACTGTTCAAAAATCAATCTGGTGAAGTATTTGCTCGATATGTTGGAACTAACTGCAGGAATGGCTCTCCTCTAAGGAATATCTGGGTTCCCAAAAATTGTCTTGAAAATCTTCAAGTAAATGTCCTCATGATATCACCTCTGAAGAATTTGAACCCCAGATCAAATTCCTCAGTAGGACCAAAGTCTTCAAGAGGATCAAAATCCTCAACTGGTCAAAACTATGCTCATACTCGTGCTTATGCGTCTAACATGCAGGGAAACTACAAGGAATATGATTATGAGCGTTATTCTTCAAATCATTATGTTCATAAATCCTCAAACCAGTTCTCTGCATACTCATATGAGTACTTTAACCCCCCTACTGTTAAGAGAAGTGCATTAGCGTCAATGCCGCCTTTTCATATGGTGCTCGCAGGATGATGAACGCTTTGCCACCCCTTCAAATGTGGGTGGTGAAGAAATCAAACTAATCACTTCTGCAGGTGAGGTCTCCAGATGAAAATCATCATCTGAAGAATTTGCTGGAGACCTGAGGAAATGCTTGATAGGACGCAAGCTAATGATTGATGAAATAGAAATATTTCACACGTCCTTACATTTCTGTTATGATGAAATTAGTATCATATTCTTCAAACTTGAAGCATATGAGATGGTAAGCTGTACTAATTCATCTGCAGGATGACAAACCCAAAAATACTGAGTGGGTTCTCGATAGTGGCTGCACACATCACATGACTGGTGATAAAAGCCTACTGATGAATATGCCACTAACTCCATCACCTCTGAAGCAAATCACATATGCTGATAAAGGTAAAAGCAAGGTATTGGGACTTGGCAAAGTAGCTATTTCCAAGGATAGGCATATGGACAAAGTGATGCTTGTTGAATCCCTTGGTTTTAACCTCATGTCAGTCTCGATGCCTTGTGATCTTGATATGATTGTTATCTTTGGTAGATATAGATGTGTAGTCATCATGGAATCTGACAGATCCAAAGTCTTCGAAGGTGTAAGAAGAGGGGATTTGTACATTGTTGACTTCTCTACAGGTCCTCAACCAGCCACTTGCTTACTAGCAAAAACCTCAGAAGGATGGCTGTGGCACAGAAGACTAGGTCATGCAGGCATGAGGAATTTGCACACAGTTGGAAAGAAGAAGCATGTCATTGGCATCGAATCAGTCAAACTCCTCAAGGATCATCTCTGTGGTGCTTGTGAATCTGGGAAAATGACCAGATCCAAGCATCCCTCCAAAACCATCATGACCACTACACGTCCATTTGAATTGCTTCATATGGATTTATTTGGACCTACTCACTATGCAACACTAACCAATGCAGCATCTCTATATGGCTTTGTCATAGTTGATGATTATTCCACATACACTTGGGTGCAAATCATAGTGTATAAAACTGAAGTGCAGGAAATCTTCAAACGATTTTCTTCAAGGGCCTCGACGAACTTCGGCATCAAGATCAAACATATTAGGAGTGATAATGGAACCGAGTTCAAAAACACCGGTCTTGATGATTATCTTGATGAACTTGGTATTACTCACGAATTGTCTGCTCCTTATACTCCTCAGCAGAATGGTGTCGTCGAAAGAAAGAACAGGACTCCGGTTGAAATGGCAAGAACTATGCTTGAAGAATATCAGACTCCTCGTCACTTCTGGACTGAAGCAATCAACACTGCATGTCATATCATCAACAGGGTATATCTTCACAAATTCCTCAAGAAAACCTCATATGAACTCCTCACTGACAAGAAACCCAATGTAAGTTATTTCAAAGTCTTCGGTGCAAAATGCTGGATTAGAGATCCTCATCATAGCTCAAAATTTGCACCTAAGGCACATGAAGGTTTTATGCTCGGTTATGGAAAGGACTCGCACACCTACAGAGTCTTCAACAACTATCACAACAAAGTTGTTGAGACAGTAGATGTGCGGTTCGATGAAACTAATGGCTCGCAAAGAGAGCAATTGCCTTCTGATCCAGATAAGTTGTCTCCTGAGGAAGCAATAAAGCTTAAGCCTACTGAAGACATTGTCCCCACTGAGGAAATTGGTGAAGAAACAATTCCCATCGCTGATGAAAACCAAGAAGATGCTCCTGAGGAAATTGCAACAGCACCACTTCCTCAGCCCAGACAAAATCCTCAACCAGCTCATCCGAGGATTGCAAATGAAGTAGAACTTGACAAAATCCTCAACGACATCAACGCGCCAGGTCCTCTCACTCGCTCAAAAGCTTCACACTTAGTAAACTTTTGTGGGCATTTTTCTTTTGTATCTATCACAGAACCCTCAAAAGTAGCTGAGGCTTTTCTGGAACCGGAGTGGATCCAAGCCATGCAAGACGAACTTCTTCAATTCAAGCTGAATGACGTATGGGAGCTCGTCAAACGACCAGATCCTCGCAAGCATAACATAATCGGCACCAAGTGGATTTTCCGAAACAAGCAAGATGAGGACGGTCAAGTGGTGAGGAACAAGGCACGACTTGTAGCCCAAGGCTACACCCAGGTTGAAGGAATAGATTTCGATGAAACTTTTGCACCTGTTGCTAGACTTGAAGCTATTCGAATCCTACTTGCTTATGCTAATCATCATAACATCATCTTATATCAAATGGATGTGAAAAGTGCATTCCTCAATGGTAAGCTTGAGGAAGAAGTATATGTTGCTCAGCCCCCAGGTTTTGAGGATCCAAAGAATCCAGACAAAGTCTTCAGACTCAAAAAGGCTCTGTATGGCCTCAAGCAAGCCCCTCGGGCATGGTATGATACATTGAAGGAATTCCTCATGAAGAAAGGCTTCAAACCTGGTTCACTCGATCCAACTCTTTTCACAAAATCTTATGATAATGAACTGTTTGTATGTCAAATATATGTTGATGATATCATATTTGGCTGTACTGACAAAAGATACAGTGATGAATTTGCCTATATGATGAGTGAAGAATATCAGATGTCTATGATGGGGGAGCTGAAATTCTTCTTAGGTCTTCAAATTCGTCAACAAAGCAATGGAACCTTCATATGACAGGAGAAATACCTTAAGGATGTTCTGAGGAAATTCGACATGCATGAATGCAAAGGTGCCAAGACTCCAATGCCTACCAACGGTCACCTCGGCACTGATGAAAATGGTAAAGATTTCGATCAGCAGGTATACCGTTCTATGATTGGTTCTTTATTGTATCTATGTGCATCTAGGCCAGACATAATGCTTAGTGTTTGCATGCGTGCACGTTTTCAAGCAAAACCGAAGGAATCACACCATAAGGCTGTGAAACATATTCTTCGATACTTAGCTCACACACCAACACTAGGATTATGGTATCCCAAGGGCTCCAATCTTCATCTGGTAGGGTATTCTGATTCAGACTATGCTGGTGACCGTGTGGATCGCAAGTCAACTTCTGGCACATGCCATTTCCTCGGAAGATCACTGGTTTGCTCGTCCTCAAAGAAGCAGAACTGCGTATCACTCTCCACTGCCGAAGCTGAGTACATTGCTGCTGGTTCTTGTTGTGCTCAATTACTATGGATGAAGCAAACCCTCAAGGACTACGGCATCAACATGAAGAATGTGCCTCTCTACTGTGACAATGAGAGTGCTATCAAGATTGCCTATAATCCAGTACAGCACTCGAAGACCAAACAGATCCAGATTCGTCATCATTTTCTTCGGGACCATGTCCTCAAGGGCAATATCCTCATCGACCATGTGAAGACTGATGATCAACTGGCTGATATCTTCACTAAGCCCTTGGATGAGAAAAGATTTTGCAAGTTGCGGTGTGAGCTAAATATCTTAGAATCTTCAAATGTTTTGTAAAAACATGCACACATCCTAACACTTATGCAAAGTTGATGACTTAGATGTGCAACACATGATGAAACGATTTTCTTCAACTAATGAAGAAAGTCACTCTGAATGTGAAGAAATTAACGAAGAAATTGATTCTCAGGGCCCTACGACAATTGTACGCGGCGTCTGTAATCAACATTCTTATATGGTGGGCAACGCCACCGCCCAATGTGAAATTCCTCAAGTTGATTTTCTTCAAATGATCAATTTCCTCACAATGCATTTTTCTTCAAAACAGTTGTTCTTCATTGTGATGATCTAATGCAAAATCTTCAAAAACACTTGATGACTTTCATTTGCCTAGGAAGACTGTGATTTCTAGTCCTCAACAGCATTCACTTATTGTTATTTCTTCAAGTTGATGTTTATGCTAAGTGAATGTGATCGGACCCTATTTTCCCTCTATGCTATACTTATCCAGTCTATTCAATTCTTCATATGCGTTCTACTTGAAACTTTGTTCAAAATCCTCACTGCATCCTTGTCAGCTGATGATTTTGTAACGAAAATCCTCAAATCTTCGAAAAATTGTTTTCTTCAAAGGAACAGTAACTGAACCCCCACTTCCCACGATTGGATAGCCACGATCTCCACTATCTCCACTGCATCGTACGGGAGCTACACGTGTCCTGCGGAGACGTAGAGGCAAGGGCTATTCGGTCCGAAACTTTCGCTCCAAACAGTAACTTTCGGGCTATAAATATGTCCTTAACCCCCTCGGTATCATCTTCTTCGCCTCACCGCTCTCCTGCCACAGCACACCGAACCCTAGCACCACCGCTGGTAGTCTTGTCGCCGGCAAGGAAGAGCTTCACTGCCTCAACCTTCTCGCCGCCAGGATCACGCCGGAGTCGGAACATCTACGTCCGCCGCCGCCGTAGACGTCCTCTGCTGCCAAGTTAGGGTGCATTGGACACTTGACCGAAGAGCCTCTCCAACACCACCTTTTTGTGTTCTTTGTTCGCACCTTCCAGGGTAATTATATCCCATTTTTACAATAGATTAGATCTGAAATTTTACCTCTCCCATGTGAAATCTGTTTTTCCTCAAGATACGATGCGCACATGATTCCTCAAACACTATCCATCACCACAATCATTGATGAACTAGCTAAGCATCTAAGATTTTCACGAGATTCCTCAATTGTGCGAATTTTCGGATCTGTACAACTCTGGAACCCAAGAACAGAATGCTTAAGAAAATTCCTCAACCACTGGTTATATTCCTCAAACTGTCAAACTTTTCCATTTTCTTCAAATCTGAGAACGCATATGACCTCTCCAAATTCCTCGCAACTATACTCTGTTCACAGGTACACACATGTCAGCTGATGAATCTCTCGGTTCTCATCACATTAACTCATTTGCAGCTTTTCTGGAAGAAACCCTTCAAGGCTCATCAGAATCCTCAAGAGTTCAAAATCCTCAGAAAGTTCCTCGTCTGAAGAAAATGGAGGAAGAAAGGAAACAGAGGGGAGGAAAGAAACTGGAGCAGAACACAGCTGTTGATATTCCTGATGACATATACCTGGACTACTGCACGCCTGATGATGAACCTGAGACTATGCCTAAAAGAAAGATTAGGCTGCAGAAAATTGAATGCAGATGGGCAAAGGAGTGGAAGGAGTACAGGTTTGTGTCTCCAAAATATGCGAAGAAATTCGCTTTGAAGCCTCCTGGCAGAAGGGCCCCACTTGAGGATCATCAAGTAGCTCATCCCTCAAGTCTTATGACACTTGATGACTACCCAGATGAAAAAGAAAGGCATCTGGCCAAGCTCAAGAAACAAGTAGAAACAGCAGTGAAGAAATTTCATGAATCCTCAGCTGCTGCCTCCGGTGCTGCTCATTCCTCAGCAGCAGAAACCTCAGGCTCCGAGATTCCTCAACCAAAGTCTGTGCCAACAAAGCCAAAAGCTTCAAAACCTCAAGAGAAGTTTGCACAGACTTCTGTCACCAAACCCTCAGCTCCAAAACCCTCGGTTCCAAAACCGTCAACACCAAAACCATCAGCGCCAAAACCTTCAGCACCAATCGCATCTACACCAAAGTCCTCAGCTCCACCTCCAAAGCCAGTACAGAAGAAAGTCGTGAAGACTACGACTGTCAGCTCCAGCTCCTCACTCCCAGCTGCAACTAGCTCGGAGACAAAGTCTTCAACACCTCTTTTGAAGACTCTGACAACAACTGAACCTGCACCTCTGCCCAGCCCCAGCAAAATCATCACAGTCCCGTCTACATCAGAGGGAAGTGAAGAATATGATGATGAAACTCTGGAAGCCATCATCAAGAACAAACAAGAAAGGGTAGCACAAGCATCAGGCAGTGCTATTCCTCTGGCGATGGACCCCAAGGTCCTCCTCGACTTCATCAATGTGTGGTATGAAGACCCAAACACACCCATTGATGATTTGAAACTTCCTCCTGGTGTCAGCCACATGGTGGCTACCTTCATAAACGAAGCCAAGTGGAAGGAACAGAAGGCCAAGCAGGCAAAGATTGCAAAGGCCAGAAAGGAGAAATTCCTCAGGCAAAATGTTCTCAAGCTGACGCCTGAAGCATTGGTGTCCACCCAAGCAGAGCTGCAAGTCTTGACTGACAAGTGTGAGAAACTGTCAGATCGCACAAGCATCAAAAGCAATTTCATCAAGCTAGCCACTAGTGCTGTTGATGACTACAACAGACGTCACCCCCCACCAGCACCAACTCCTCAGCCCCTGGTTGAACAGCCAAAAGATGCATCTCCTGTTGAGGAGGAAATTCCTCAAGCTAAGGAACAACACCAAGAGCGCCGTGCTGATGAGCCGGCCATTGAAGAAATCATCACTGAGACCACTCCTGATGAAACTGCAAACCCTGATGAAACTGCTACTGATCCAGCTGCTTCACCAAAGCAGGCTGATGACTATGTTCCAGCTGGTTCCTCACTGCCAGCTGAAGAATCTGTTAAGAAAACACCTTCACCAAAAACTTCAAAGGTGAAGAAGTTAATCCCGTCTGCATCAGACGCGAAAAAGACAAGGGCTGCTGAGAAGGAAGCGAAGAAGAGAAAAGCTTCTTCAGCAGAAGAAAAGATTGAGGCAAAACGCCTCAAGGAAGCTGAAGAATCTGCCCCACTGGACCCGGTGCCTCTTAATGTTGCACCCTCATTTGAAATGGTCGTCGTTTGTGACCACACTACGAGGGCAGATGAGGAAATGAAGGATGTTGCCTCTGAGGAGCATATTGATGAGGAAATACAAATTGATGACAGTCCTCAACCTCATATTCCTCAGAAAGAGACTACTGAAGCCTCAGCTGCAGCAGCTGATGAATCTGCTTCTGCCACAAAGTCAGCTGATGAAAATCAAGCTGAAGAAAATGTCCAGTCTGAGCAGGCTCCTCCCACTGAACAGGCTGACCAAACTCCTCAAGCTGAGAAGGAAGAAGAAATTCCTCAGCCTAATGCTCAGCCAGAGCAAGAAATTCCTCACCCTGAGGAAACTGCTGAAGAAAATGTTCCCGCCCCTGACAATGAATTCATTGTCCTCAACCCAGAATCTGCCATGGTTGTTTCCCCTCCCATTCCTCAGCACAATCTCAATCCAGTTCAGCGCCTGCCATTCTCGAAGAGGCCAAAGTTTCAGAAAGAGAATTTCTTTGAGGAACGCATGTATTTCATCGGAGAGAATCCTTATGACAAGCCTCAAATGAGGCATCTGAAGTTTTGGACAAGGACGCAGATGAACTACTATGCTTCTGTGCTCTGTGGCCGCAACAAGATATTCCAGCACAGGCACATTCCTCATGCTGAACTTGAAGAGATTCCCTGCATGGAACCAGTTCTCAGTGTACTACATGATGCAGGTTTGCTCCCTATGTGCTCCGACATATCATATTGGAATAGTGAGCTAATTCTTCAGTTCTATTCAACTCTGCACATCTCGGGCAATGCTGATGACATCAACACTTGGGTGTTCGACTGGATGACCCAAAATACTCACTACAAGGCTCCAGCGTCTGAACTCCTCAGAGAACTGCCCGTACCAATTCCTTCAGAAGGGGCAGTGAAGCTTTATGGTGAGCGTGAGCTGCCAAATGGAATGATGGAAGTCCTCATGAAGCCTTTGGCTGCAGGAAAACCCTCAAGAACCACATTCCTCGTCCATGAGCTAAAGTACACACCCCGGTCTGTCTACCGCATTCTCTGCAGTGTGCTAGCGCCAATCAAAGGCCATGATGATGACGAAGATGTCGTCGGCCTCATGAAGAATATCCTCTTCAACATCATTCACGGTATCCCCATGAATATCCATGATTTCTTCTTGAGGACTTTGGCTGACAATGCAATGTGCCCATATGATCACAAAAATTTATGCACCATGGATCATGAGATTCCTCAGGACAAGGACAGGCATCAACTTTCACGCAGATTTCCAGAACCATGTTGGTTATATGCCTCCTATCCGGGTCAACAAGAAGACTTTCGATCCCATTGAGGGAAAAGGAAAGCCCGTAATTGATGAAGAAAGCAGGCCTCTTGATGGTCAATTTAAAGAGCCAGATGCATATTCCTCATGGGACGATACTGAGACTCGTCCACCAAGCCCAGTTCCTCCTCGCGTGCTAAACACCAGAGAGCTTCTTCTCAGTCTTCATCAGAAGGTGGATCATAACCACAAATGGGTCAAACGCCAGTTTGGTGCCATTGTGAAAACCCTCACTGAGACACAGAACAGTGTGAAGCTCAATCATCACTATCTGCATGAGGTTTTTGATCGCACCTGGGCTACCCTTGCACATCTGAAGACCCAGACTGAGCTTGAAGAATTGAACTTTGAGCAGGACTTTGACTGGTCGTGGCCTCCCAAGAAGAAGTTCAAGCCCATTCCAGTGCCAGATCTTGAAGACAGCTCCTTCTCGTCCTTCCGCACCGCCGAATCTGATGAGGAACAACTTGACACCGCGACAGGCCCAAGGAAGAAGACTACACCCAAGAAGCGCCAAGGATCTTCATCAACTGCCAAGAAATGAAGTCTTCACGGGCGTTAGTCCTCAGTTTGTCCCTTTTTGTCACTTGATGACAAAGGGGGAGAAACTTGAGAGTTAGTCTTCAAACGGGATTTATTTTTGGGACCTATGAACTATATTTAAGTTACAAACTCTTGACTCTTCTGAAGTTTTTATGTAATGAGTTGTAACTTAAGCCCGATGGTACTCTGACGCTTTTGAACGTTTTTCTTCGCATGCTTATTCCTCAAGTTTTAATGCACGCATGCTGAAATTCGTCAGATACCATTTGCCATCATGCATCCTCATCTTCTTCATATGATATGTTATATGTATGCATGATTTACAAGATTCAGGGGGAGATCTCCATGATATAAATCATCAATGTGCATATGCTATAAAAGCAAAATCCTCAAGGTATGCACATCTTCAGGGGGAGTCTCTGTGAATCTTATTTTCAAATTCCTCAAATGAGTATTTACACTTTATATTTTTGATCCCTGTTGAAGACTTAACCTAATTGTCATCAACAACCAAAAAGGGGGAGATTGTAAGTGCATCTAGTGCCCCTTAGTGATTTTGGTGGTTTGAAGACTTATAGGTTAAGTATCTAATGTGTTTATAAGTGTACACAGGATCTATAAGTCACTGAGGAGGTTGAAATATTTGATGAATATCGACCCCTAAAAATGTATATCTTCGGTTGAAGAAATTGGTCTGAAGCTGAAGAATTGAATCGCGAAGAATCTGCGATTAAATTGATATTCCTCATGAAGATATTAATTGAGGAAGTCGGTGTGTCCTGAAGAAAATCATTCTTAAGACTTTGAAGCATGAAGATTTACTCTTTCTGTTTTGTTTTCTTCACACTTGAGTAATACGAACACCGTACTGTTAAAGGGGGTCTAAGTTACACTTTGGAATGAATTTCCTCATGATGCTCAACCCAAGCCTAATCCTACCAAAAGCCTCAAGTGAGGAATATGAGTGACATGAGGACTCTCACAGTTGAAAGTCCCGACCGTTTCGTTAGACACGCCAAGTCACTGGTCTTATCCACTCCAACGGTCATATTATTTAAGGGCATTAATGTCAAATCATGTCGGGATGCTCCCAGGCTATAAATAGCCGCCCCCCACAACCACTAGCTGGTTGGCTGCTCCGTTAGAAACTGACACTTGTCATAAGAGAAACCCAATTCCTCAGAGCCTTCGAGAGAAAATCATCAGTGAGGAAATACACCACCCACCGAAACCACAAACCAAACCTAGTGATTGAGCATCACTGAAGAAGTTGTTCCTGTGTGGGACTGAAGCCTTTTACCTTTGAGGACTGTGCATCCTCCAGACGGTTAGGCGTCATGGTCTAGAGCAATCCAGCAGTCAATTGTGGATCGCCTGTTGACCGAGTTTGTGAGGGTTTGGAAGTCTGCCCTGAAGACTTACCATGAGTGTTGGGCGAGGACTGTGTGTCCTTAGCTCAAGGAGAATACGGTAGGGACTGTGTGTCCCGGGACTGGGTGTCCTTTGGTTTAAATACCAAGCCGCTCCAAACCAGATGTACAACTGTCACAGCAGTTGGAACTAGGTCATCAACAACAGTCTTCTTCAAGAATCGGGTTCTAATTCCTCAACTCTTTACATTCTCTGTATTATGTGTTGATGACATTCGCTGTGACTGTTTGAAGAATTTGCTGAAGACTTTCTCTGAATTTCCTCAACCCCAAATTCTTCACTTGAGTTAATCATCATCTGTATTCTGCGTGCCTGCTTGCTGTGCAATCGGTTTTCATAATCTTCACTCTGTAATACTGCTGTTGTGAACAATTGCACAACTGATCCTTAACTGTTTCCGCTGTAAGTTAGTCATTAGTGAGGAATTTCCTCAAAAGGAATTTCCTCAGTGATGAAATTCTAAAAATCTCCTATTCACCCCCCCTCTAGTCGATATAACGCACTTTCACTTCTTTACTTTCTTGTTGCAAGCAAAATAAAGGAAAATAATGAAAAGATCATATGCTAGTCTTATAGTAAGTAGTAAAATCACATAAGGAAAAGTATAAATGGTAGTATTTGTTGAAGGTTGAGAAACATAGCATTAGTCGATGATGCAACACATGAAAGAATTAATAAGGGAAGAGAAGATTTACATGCAAATACACCATCCTTGACATATTTTATGATTGTGAGCCCTCATTAATTATAGTATGCCAAAACTGTTGACGTTGGACAAGGAAGACAATGTAATGATTTATGTTTGTTCACAATCACATAGAAGTTATATTGTTATAGATCCTCTAACATATGGTGCTTGCCCAATATCCTTGCTAACCAAAACTCCGTACTAAGTAGAGATACTACTTGTGCATCCAAAACCTTAAACCCAAATCCATGTTTTAAGAGTCCACCATAACTACTTATGGATTGAGTAAGATACTTCAAGCAAGTTGTCATTGGTGCCCAAGGCAATAAAAATTGCTTCTAAACATGTTCTGTCATTTAGTGTAAGGGAAATTAAGCGTTGTACGAACTTGTGATGGCGATAATAAAAGCGATAAACCGCATAATAAGGGTTGCCATCATAAGGGGCAATATAACATAACATTCCTTTACACTAAAGGATTTGGCATACAACCAAAAATTGCATGACAACCTCTGGTTCCCTCTGCAAAAGGCCTATCTTTTACTTTTATGTATTTACTTTTATGAAAGAGTCAAAGTATTCTTCTCTACTCCTTTTTATTTTCTCTTGTGCAAGCATCATGTGGTGGGGAAAGATCTAGGCATATATATCCACTTGAATGTGGGTGGTCATGAGTTATTATTGTTGACATCACCCTTGAGGTGAATACGTTGGGAGGCAACACTTTAAGCCCCTATATTTCTATGTGTCCGATTGACACCTTTTGCTCATATGTACGTGGTGAGTGTTAAAAATCATGGAATACTAAACGATGGTTGAGTATGTAGACTTTCTTAAAACATCCGATATGTGACCCTTCCTGAAAATGTGATGAACTAAAAACATAGTTTATTAGTTTTCAATAGAGTTTATGCTCCATACTTCGATGTTGTGATGAATTGTTACTTGTTTATAAGAATTTTTTATGATGAAAATGTTGTGATGAAGTATTTTATAAAGTTTATTTGTTGTTATAATAATGAGCATGATGTTGCTATGTTTGTATTTTGTTTTTATCGACACCTCCCTCTCTCTCTAAGCATGTGGTCATGATTTTCATTATCGGCTTTCCCTTGAGGATAAGTGAGGTCTAAGCTTGGGGGAGTTGATACGTTCATTTTCCATCATGTTTTTCTACTGTTATTTATAGTGTTTTTATGCATTGTACCACTTTATGCAGTAACTCTAATGCCTTTTCTCTCATAATGTGCAAGGTTTACACCAAGAGGGAGAATGCCGGGAGATGGAATTCTGGACCTGAAAAAGCTATGCCAGAAATACCTACTCTGCACATTTCCAAATGGGTTGAAACTCCATGGAGAATTTTTCTGGAATAAATTAAAAATACTAGAAGAAAGAAGTACTAGAGAGGGGCTGCTAGGTACCCACTAGGCACCATGCCGCGCCAGCCCCCGTGGCGCGCCCTAGTGGGTAGTGGGCCACCCAGCCCACTTCTCGCTACCATCTTCTGGTATATATTCAGTTTTGACCGAAAAAAATTAGGAGGGGATTTTCGCGATGGAGCACCGCCGTCTCGAGGCGGAACTTGGGCAGGAGCACTTTTGCCCTCCGACGGAGCGATTCCGCGAGGGGAACTTCCCTCTCGAAGGGGGAAATCGAGGCCATCATCATCACCAACAAACCTCTCATCTTGGGGAGGCCAATCTTAATCAACATCTTCAACAACACCATCTCCTCTCAAAATGCTAGTTCATCTCTTGTGCTCAATCTTGTACCGGAACCTCAGATTGGTACCTGGGGGTGACTAGTAGTGTTGACTACATGTAGTAGTTGATGCTTTGTGGTTTATTGGGTGGATGATAATATGTTCAAATCCAATATTCTATTTAATACCTCTCTAATCATGAGCATGTTTATCACTTGACAGTAATTACTTTTGTTCTTGAGGCCACGGGACAAGTCATGTTGCAAGTAGTCATGTGAAGTTGATATTCGTTCAATATCTTGATGATATGAATGTTGTGATTCCCTTAGTGGTGTTATGTGAACGTCGACTACATGACACTTCACCATCTTTGTTCCTAAGGGAATCCATTGTGGAGTAGTTAGTAGATGATGGGTTGTGAGAGTGATAGAAACTTAAACCCTAGTTTATGTGATATTCTGTAAGGGGCTGACTTGGATCCCTATGTTTAATGCTATGGTTAGAATTTATTCTTAATACTTTTCTTGTAGTTGTAGATGCTTGCGAGAGGGTTAATCATAAGTGGGGAGGCTTGTTCAAGTAAGAACAACAACCAAGCACCGTTCCACCCATATATCAAATTATCAAAGTACCAAATGCGAATTAATCTGATATGATGAAAGTGACTAGATGAAATTCCCATGTGCCCTCAAGAACTCTTTGCCTATTATAAGAAATTGTGCTGGCATGTCCTTTGCTACAAAAGGATTGGGCTACCTTGCTGCACTTATTGTTACTATTGCTACTCGTTACTTGTTATAATTATCTTGCTATCAAACAACTTGTTACCGCTATTTCTGTGCTTGTAGAAATTACCTTGCTAAAAACCGCTTGTCATTTACTTCTGCTCCTTGTTGGGTTCGACACTCTTACTTATGGAAAGGACTACGATTGATCCCCTATAATTGTGGGTCATCACCCCCTCGTACTCAGGCATTAGCTTTTGAGAGCTTATTCGTGTTTTGTGTCACTCCAAGTTTTTTTTATCTTTATTTTGAATCTTGAAACCTTGGAGTATCCCCTCCCATTTTCTGGTTTTTGAGTCTCTTATCTACAACTTCAAAACAAAAAGTAAATTAAATGCATGAGCCAGCTTTCGTTTTCGTCGTGTGGTTGTTCTGAGCGATACTATCGGGGACAAGAGCGATACTACCTCTAATTAGGGGTACTATCGCCGCCTCCCGCGGTACTGCCGCCCTCACGAGCGGTAATGTATCTTGTGCGACAGCACAGTGGGGTTATGGGGAGAGAAGAGGCACTTTCTCCTCCCCCATACCCATTCACCCCTTTCCTCCCCATGACTCTCTC
The DNA here is from genome assembly GCF_904849725.1 of Hordeum vulgare subsp. vulgare. Taxonomy (NCBI): domain Eukaryota; kingdom Viridiplantae; phylum Streptophyta; class Magnoliopsida; order Poales; family Poaceae; genus Hordeum; species Hordeum vulgare. Next base: position 146,158,002 of record NC_058521.1, on the reverse strand, counting down.
TCTCTCTCTAGGCGACCCAAGTGTCGCGGAGGCCGCCGTCGGATCTCCATTTTCTACGTTCTTTCGTGATTCCGACCGGTGGACTCAATCCCCACCCTCTCCTCTTGCCATGGATGTCAGTAATTCCCCCGTTATTCTCTCCGATGGTTCTATTTCTTGAATCTAGGTTTTTGGGCAATATGAGATGCATTCTCCAATTTTTAGTCAAATCGAGCCATGAGTAGGACGTGAAAGGCGGCTAGGGAGTAAATTTGAAGTTCTATTGCAGAATATTTTCATTTGGCATCACTGGTAGTACCAGATCTGAGCTGGGGTAGTGGGTGCCCATGTGGCCGCCGCCCGAGCGGTACCACCGCTTGTGCTGGCAAATGCACATGTTCTTTTGATCCTACTTCAGATTTACTCATTCTTTTTTACTTTTGGCTTATGCGTACCCTTTACACATGTTTTTCCATCATTCTGTGTTTTGGATTCCAGGTGGTAGTGGCTCTGATCAACATGAGTGTACAATGAACCCTAGTCGTGAGAGCTCTAAGCACTATCGCTCCTTAGAGTAGGACAGTTCCAGTCAGCCTCCTCCCAAGCAGAAGGGCAAGCAGCCTGCACTCACATCCAAGAAGTCCCAATCAATGGCGAAGTTGCCCAACAAAGAGTTCTGGCTTGTCCGCCATTGCTATCCCTATGATGCACACCAAGATTCTACTCTGCGCAATCGTCCCTTCTCAACCCGACAACAAGTTTCAATCTATAATGATATTCTCAAGCACAAGGAGAACCTGTATGTTCCCAATGTCAAGCCCATTGATGTGGTATATCTGGGGAAAAATGCCCAAATAATACTTTGATAGTACTCTCAGCTTGTGTGAGAAGCTTGGTATTGTCAATCTTATGTACTTCAACAAGCACTTTGATGCAGAAATGGTGGTTGTGTTCTATGCTACGGTCTATCTTGGGACTGATGAGGACGGGATTTTGACCTGGATGACCAATTAGAAGCTATTTTGTGCTACTTGGAAGGAATTCATGGGTCTTCTAGGTTATGATGATCAGGGGCTCCATACCCCCTTGGATTTCGCCCACACAAGGAGATCGCATCCACCCACAAGAGCCTTCTCTATTCCTTCAGCACTGTGAAGATCTCCTCCACCACTGGCAAGTCTACCTATGTGCGTGAACCATTTCTTGATATTATGCACTTCACCTTCAGGCACACTCTCTTTCTCCGTGTAGGGAACCTGGATTGGGTACATTCATATCTGGTGGATATGCTGCTATATTATCAGTTTGTGAGGAACAAAACTAGGTGGAGGTTTTGGATGTGTCACATGTCATGTGGTCAGAGCTCCTCTCTGTAGTTTATGAGCGCAAGCTTCCTATTTATGGGACCTACTTGATGGATCTGATTGAGACCACGTGAGTAAATACCTTTCCAAGCATCATGTTTGAATGTGGTGAATTGGTCCCACATAAGGTTGTGTAGTTGAGGCAGAAAGATAAGTGGGCCACTCATACTGCTACTGAGATAGATTTGCGTGAGGACGAAGAGGATGAGGAGGACTATGTGGCCGAGGGTGGCGCTACTCCCAGTTTTGTGACCCCTACTCCTGAGCCATCTTGGGCTAAGAAGCTCAAGGAGAATATGAAGAAGCTATTTTGCATGCACGCACCTGGTCAGTACGAGGCTCACATTGAAGAGAAGGCGGCTATTAGACGTCATAATACTATCGCTAGGCACTTAGGCATTGAGATTCAGAATGGTTCGAAGGATAAGCTCACTGATGAGGAGACCTAGATTTCTCGCAACCTCCCATGGGATTTTGATGTGGAGGATTCTGGCTCCTCAGCTCCACCTAGCACAGTTACACACAGCCCCGAGTCCGAAGAACGTTGAAGATGGTCACCAGAGTTGCTACCACCCTGGGTCTTCTTAGTGCTCTCTGCCCATTTGGTGTCTTGATGCCAAAGGGGGATAGAGTTTAGGGATTTGTCGAGTCACGAGTGTGTTTTTGTTAATTGTGTTTTACTCGCTCGTGAACTTTTCTATCATTTTCTTTGGTTTGGTTTATGTGTGTGAGACTTAATGAGACCGCGTCATATGGTGTGAGACATATGCTACCCTTTAATTATCCTTATGTCTTAGTTTGTGAGATGTTTATCTTGTGCCCTATGCTTATGCTCACATGTCACTTCTTGCACCTATATTTATCTCCTATTCTCTCAATGCAATTAGTGTGTGTCTATAAAATATAGGGGGAGTGTTGATCCTAGTGTGTGCACTGTACATTCCAAAAGCATAAATAAAATAGTGCACACATCCACGGGGAACCCGTCTATATTTTGTAGATGTTGGGATTTGCTTTCTATCTCATGATATTATTTGTGCGAATCCCGTGTTGTCATCAATCCACCAAAAATGGGGAGATTGTAAGGGCATATTTCTACCCTAGTGGTTTTGGAGATTGATGAAAATGCATTGCGGATTAATCATGTGCATTAAGCCTTTTGCATATTTCATCATATGGCACAAGAAGATTCTTGCCCCTCGGTGGATTAGAGTGAATATGGTTTCTTTCCTGTGTTTCATTTTTGATGGACTTGAGTCGTAGGAAAACCGTACAATTAAGAGGGGGTTCGCATCGAAAAGATTTGGGTGGAATCAACATGTACACATTCTTTTGCACCCATGTTTCTTTCCCGCTTCATTGGAGCTCCAACCCTGTTTTTATTCTTGTCTGGAAAGACACAAGCAGTAGTACTGCCCAGGGCAGCGATACTACCTCTTATCTGTGGTAGTACTACCCAGGGCAGTGATGGTACCGCTTATAGGCGGTAGTGCCCTTTCCAAGTGTCGTGGGTTGTGCCGCTTCCTTCGGGGTCTCGACACTTTTTGTATTGGACTGGGTGGTTTCTGGCGAGTAGTTTAGCGCGGGAGTACCACTTGTCAGCGGTAGTACCGCTTGTTACTACCGCACCACTTCGGCCCATCTTTCCCGGCCTGGAATCCTCAGCGGGTCCTGAACGGTAGTAGGAACCGGTACTACCTCTTATCTACAGCAGTACCGCTCCATCGGAACTACTTCTCATGTGCCTCCTCTCAGGGTCTATGGGTTGCTACACTGCAACTCGAGTGGTAGTACCACTGGGGCGAGTGATAGTACCGCTCCGGCGACACTACCTTCGTGTGGCCTTGGGCCATTGCCCTTTGTGGCTGGCTCTACCTCCCCAGCGGTACTACCACCCTCTGGAGCGGTAGTACCGCCCATGTGCAGGCTAAGTGGGGATAACGGTTGGAATCCCCCCATGCTATATAAAGGCGGTCTTCTTCCCCAAGAAGACTACCTCTCCTAACCCTAAGCTCCATTGCTGCTCCAAGCTCCATTTTCACCCGCTCTCTCTAACTAGCCAACACTTCGTGTTGATTCTCTAGGGTTTGCTTGAGAGGGCCTTGAGCTACAATTCCACCAAGAGAAATTTGATTCATTCCACTAATGCCTTGTGGATCTTGTTACTCTTGGGTGTTTGAGAACCCTAGACGGTTGAGGTCACCTCAGAGCCACAATCCATTGTGGTGATACTTTGTGGTGTTGTTGGGAGCCTCCAATTAACTTGTGTAAATTGCCCCAACCCTGTTTGTAAAGGTTTGGTCGCCACCTTCAAGGGCACTACTAATGGAATCACGACACCTCGCATTGTGTGAGGGTGTGAGGAGAATAAGGTGGCCTTCATGGCATCTTGAGGAGCATTGCGCCTCCACACCGCTCCAACGGAGACGTACTTTCCCTGAAAGGAAAGGAACTTCGACAAAACATCCTCATCTTCATCGGTTCCACTTGTGGTCATTTCTTACCTTTACTTTTTGTTTATTAACTGATTGTTGTTTTTGTTGCTATTAACATCATATAGGTTGCTCACCTAATTGCATATCTAGACAACCTATTTGTTGCTAAATCTAATTTGTTAAATAAAGGCTAAAAATTGCTAGTTGCCTATCCCCCCTCCCTCTCTAGTCAACGATATCGATCCTTTTAGATGATAACTTTAGTTGTGAAGCATGACAAAATTTTGTTTGATGGCAAATTTGAGTTTTTTCGGATGGCAATTCTAGTTATAAAAACTTCACTGTGGTGTTACTTCGTGCCACACGTATGACACTTATCATTTGGACAAAATTATGGCTCTTATTCCATTCTCATGAACAAAAACCACTAGTAAAATAGTTCATCTAGGTTTTAGTTTTCGGAATAACTCCTCCATATGTCCCTCCACCTCTTTCATGAATATTTTTATTCACTAACTTGTAGTTGGTAGCTATATATAGAGTCTGGATGCCTAAATCTTGAACCAATGAGAGAGCTTTACTTTCAATATGTAGCCTATATACTGCCCACAACCCGTGGGCTTGGACAAGTCCAAGTGTAGCAACGCAACCACCCCAAAAATGGAATACCCTTCGCTCTCACGGGGGATGCTATCAAAGGCTTGTTGCGTCACAATATCAACATTTCCTATTCCGCGTGTAACGCGGGGTTGCCGGCCAAAGGGAGAGCTCCTAGTCCACGCTTTACATGCCGACCATGAGTCCTGGTGCCACTAGGATTCACCGATGGGCCGGCCCATATCACCATTTTCGGTGCACTCCCTCGCGAGCGGCGCATTGGGTCTTCAGTCAGTTGTTGACCAGTCCATGGTTGACCATTTGATCAATCGATCATTGACTAAAAAAGATTATTTATGAAAACAAACACCAAAAAATCACAAAAAAGAAACAATCATGAATTCAAAAATGTTCATAGTTTTTAAAAATAATTCCCAAACTTAAGAGAACACGAGTTTGAAAAAAATCACTATTTCAAAAACAAAGTTTATCAATTTTGAAAAAGAAGTTCACCAATTTGAAACAGTTTACATATTTAGAAAGGTTTGCCATTTTTTGGAAAAAAAATATCACAAAATTAAAAAAATCATGAATTTTCGGGAAAAAACACAAAAAATGAAGAAAAAAAACACTTCACGTTTGAAGAAAAATGACAAAAAAATGAAAAAAGTTCATCGATTTTGAAAATAAAGTTCACAAATCAGAAAATGTTCGCACGTTTAAAAACATAATATATAAACAAAAAAGAAAACCAAACAGGAAAAATGTGCTTTTCCTGTGTGTATTTTAGGAATAAAAGAATGAAATAGAACATGAGGTTGGGTTGCCCAGTTGGTTAGTGCGACCGAATCCTGCAAGGCACCCTTTTTTATGGGGCTTTACACAGAAAAATACTTGAAATGGGTCGGCGAAGCTCAGAAGGGGTGGGGATGTGTGCCCGTTTGCAAAATGCATAGTGAGGCATGCTTAAGGCGCAAATAGGAAATGCCGATAAAAGGTGTAACCCCACGCGTATTTGGGCCAGTCCACTTTCTTCTTCAATGTCGTTTTCGATGGTTTGGGAAGGCGACAGAAGCTTTCTTATTGCTCTTACATTTTCTTCTGTGTATTTTCATGTTTTTTATTTTCTATATTTTGCACTTTCCAGCTTTTCATTTTTATAAAATTTAATTAATTTTTGTGAACTTATTTGAAATCAGGAATAGTTTCTCAAACTTGAAATATTTTGAAATTTTGGAAAGCATTTCAAATCAGGACTATTTTCTGAATTGATGAAATTTTAAATATTCAGAAAAATTCTTAAATTCATAAGTATATGTAGAGTTTCTGATTATTTTCAAAACTAATCATATTTCAAAAAATTTAAAAACCAAGAACATTTTTATTTCATATTTGAATATTTTACATTTCTATTTTTTTAAGATTTACCATATATAAATAGACCGAAAAATTTCACTGGAAATAATACTGTACATGCCGGAGTAAGTGCGAAACAAGGAGGCGTTATATGAACGGTCCATTCTAGCACCCTAAGCACGCTAAATGTTGAGAAAACGTGCGGCAAACCCTATTTAACGCCATAGGCATCGTTTTTAGTTCTTTTCTGCACACCGGCGCGTGCAGCGCGTTACCTAGGATCGGTCCGTTTAGATAGCGTTTTTTTTTCTGATTTTCAATGGGCAAAAAATTCATAAGAGCTGCGAAACAAACCGGGATCTTTTGATTCACTCTGCACTCCGGTAACCACCCGACCACGAGAACGTAATGTAAATATTTGCATCGTTTGTTTATGTTATCTTACTTTTGTTTCATTTTTTCTTTTTTCTGGTTAGACCTATTCCTAATCCTAAATAGAATGTAAGGACGTAGGGATTTCTATGTAAACAGAGTATCCTATTTCCATAGGCTCGAATGACCCCTTCTCATAATAAGAATGTGCACGGTCTAGTCCGACCATGCACAATGCATAGGGCTACCCCCCCCCCCCCCCTTCAAATTTTGAATTTGAAATACTTTAATTGATTTTTTAGTCCTTATTGATCGAATTCCTACTCTGAGAAGCTTTCAGTTTTCCTTTCTCTCCAAGAATTTCAATAGGAGAAGATGCTGTTTTTTTTCTATTTTTATTTTGTCTATTTTTCTTTTTTCTGTTTTCGTTTGATCTTACCATCAATTGGATGAATTGTTTCCCAATTCAATTAAATTTTTAAATAGATGAACGTTTTTCATATTTGATAAAGTGTTTTAAAATTTGATGAAGTTTTTCCAAATATGATGAACTCTTTTCAAGACGATTTTCTTCCTTCAAATTTGTGAACTTTTTCAAAATTGATGAACTATTTTTCAAACTCGATGATTTTTTTGTCAAAGTTGATGAACTTTTTGCCAAAATCGATGAAATTTTATCAAAATTGATGAACATTTTTCAATTTAGATGAACTTTATCCAAATCTGATGAACTATTAAAAATTGTAATGATTTTTTATATTCAAATCAATGAACTTTTTTCATGATCGGTGAACTTTTTCCAAATTCGGTGCACCTTTTTCAAATTTGATGAACGTTTTTTCTAAATTTGATGATTTTTTTTCGAACTTTTTAGTTTTTTTTTCAATTTTTTAGTTTTTTGCAGATCCATGAACAGTTTTTCAATTAATGATTTTTTTCAAAATTGATAAAAAAATGTAAGTATACAATTTTTTAAAAAATTGATGAGCACTTTGTGAAAATCGATGAACTTTTTTCCAGTTTGTCACAATTTATTATCCAAACTTTTTTCTAGTCCTTTAGCTCCAATGGTTAGTGAGTTCGCATGAGAAATCGACGTCTTGAGTTCGAATCCTATGTGGCACCTAATTTTTTGCAGGGTTTCGGCGCTAGTTCACTGGTCAACGCGTTTCATGGGCCGGCCCAACTTGCTGGGCGTGTGGACACCGGAGCTCTTAGGCGACGCTTAAGGCGCCAACTAGGAGCTCCCGTCGCTCCATTGGGCCAATCCTACTAGACAGCAGGGGCTGCTATATGTGAGTGGTTTTCTTCCAACGGACAATTGTTCTTTCGTTTGTTTCAGTGTTTCTTTTTTTATTATCGATTTTATTTAGGTTTTTTTTTCATTTTTTCTCTTTCTTTTTATTTCTTTTTCCTTTATTTTTTAACTATTGAGTACTTTTTAAAAATTATAAAACTTCCATATATCAACTGATTGTTTTAAACTAAGTAATATTCTAGTCATCAAGAAAATTCTACACTACTAATTTTTTTATACAAAGCAATCGATGAAACTAACATTGGATTCTACACAAAGCAATACATGGATTCTGCACTACTAAGAATTCCATGTATTCACTGCTAATATATTTCTACCAAGTATGGATTCTACACTACTAAAATTTCTACACAAATAAATCCATGGATTCTACACTCCTACACAAAGGAATCCATGAGAGAAACCCTATTAAAATTGAACACATGGGAACCTAATTCATGGATTCCATGCGGATTCCATGGTGTCCACGGGTGAAGGAGGCACAAAGTGAGGGGAAGGAGAGTAGCGAGGGGAGGGGGGCTAGAATCTTCTCTCACCGGCGGTGTGGCGAGGAACTTCTAGGTGCCCCGTTGCAAGGAGAGGCGATGATCTTATAGGTTTATTGACGGAGTAAGAGGTAAAAGGAGACGGTTCAGTGCTGGCCTTGGCCTAACAACCAACACCATAGCTAAGTTCAACCCAAAATGAAAAAAAACATAGATACACAACCGATGTGCCAACTATTTCGAGCGCCACCACCAATGACATAAAGCTGTCGTACCAAATATGTCAACGCCATCACTATTTGAAAAGAATAGTGCTGACGTTGATTGGAAATGACGCGTCACCAATAAAAGTTGTGACTAGTTATTTCTCTATAATGCAGACCGTCTCCTCACACCGGCACCATACGCTCGGACTGCCTAACACCCCCCATATCTAGCCAAGATAAACCTTCCATGCATTTTTTGATGCAATCAATAACTTGTTATGAGTGAAATTTTCATGCCCCAAATTATCCTTTTTTTAAATGATAGTTATCTTGCATTCATTAAAAAAAATAGTTGCTCAGTTAATTAAGTAAAATCAAACGAAAACCAAATTACTAAGTTAATTATGGAAAATCAGGAAAAAATCGTTACAACCGTTAAGCGTCATACATAAAAAGCCCACACACATCATTCTAAAAAGGGTATCTGCGAGACAGCATGCATGCGTCATCGTCATCACTCCTTCCCTAAAGGCGTCATCGTCATTCCTAAACTCTAAGCAAACGACTCCGACTCCGCCGCAGTCGACTCAACCAAAAGCCAAACATAAGCCAAACGGGGTAGCTTCACGATATACAGCTCGACAAAAAAACTAGAATCTAGGGTCCAACTTCCTGTTTTTTATGAAGCTCTCTATGAGGTGCTCCATAAAATTGTAGAAGCTGAAGTTGGAGCGAAATTACCCACCACTGCCACCCGTAAGTGGATACCCCTTCGTTTCTCCCCTCTCATCCAATCAAATAGATCCTTTCCACCAAATTTTCCATTCGTGAAGCTGGAGTTGGATAAAAGCCAAACGTTTTCTTTGAAAGAGCTACAACTTTCGTATGAAATTGTTCTAAAGTGGTTTTGATGAAGCGGAGCTGCTTTTGATAGAGCAGAGCGGTTCCAAACAGGACCTAAAACGGATACGTGAAGCTCCACGAAGATCTATGGTAGATCAAAACCTCAACCGTTGTAATTTAATACTATTTCAATTTCAATCGATGGCTGGAATTTAATGCTCGTCTTATCTCCAACTCTTGCAATAGGTAAGTTGGATGGATATGCACGATATCCATTAATTAGTAGGAGTACCTCGCAATCCATTGAGAAGAGATTCACTGCCATTTTCTAGAGGTAAATTGGAAGGAAGGGCTAGCCAGCTACGAACGTTCTTTGGCAAGCTACATATGTCTCGGTATATATAGTCCGTCGTGATTTGGTGTTTGGGCGAGCATCTTTGCGTGGCCGCCGGTGCAACGAACTCGTACGTCCGTCGGCGTCGATTCCGGCGTGGCGCCTTTATAAAAAGCGGCAGATCGACCGCCGCGAGCACCGAACCAGCGGCCAGCTAGCTTGCTTCGCCTTAAACAATTCCTCCGTAACAAACAGCAGGGCAGCAGGAGGAGGAGCAGCTGCCTCACGTACATTATATAGAAGCCATGCAGCTGTGCGTCCACTAACCGGCGGTGTTGCTCCATCGGATCCGGCATATCGACGACGCGCTGTGGAAGGCCTGTGGATACATAGTTAGCCCATGGCGCCGATGGCGGCGGTTCCGATCCTCCTCCTCGCCGCCTCCGCGGCGTCGCTGCTGCTGCCGCCCATGGCTGCGACGGTGGCGTCGGCGCCGGGGACACGCGCCGCTGGCGTTACGCTGCATGTAGAGCATCACCAGGTACGTTACGTACGCGCTCTAGCAGACGGTCCTTGACTACTCTTCTTGGTGCTGCATATAATGGCGTCGGTCGATCTCGGTGTCCCTTACGTACATTTTCGCGTGCCGTTCCCTTCCAATTAATTGATTGTTGTGTTTCTGATGAGGTACTAACCGGCGCGTACGTTATGTTTTCACGTGTCGCCGCGTTATGGAATTGTCAAGATAACGTTCGGGGTCAAACGTACATTGTTACTTAAGCCTTGGCATGGACATTTTGGTTTGGTTTTGCTTGACGTATGTATGCGTACGTGCGTGCATGCACATGCATGATGATGGCGGTGCAGGTGGTGGTGGACAACGGCGTGGTGCAGGTCACGGTGTCCAAGCCGCAGGGCCAGATCACCGGCGTCCGCTACGCCGGCGAGCACAACCTCCTCCACTTCACCAACGACGAAAACTCGGGCGGGTAATTAAGCATGCATGCACGTGTTCTGTTTCTTGTACGTATAAGTACATGTTTCTGATCAACTGATTGTCGTATATGTATGTGTATGCAGGTACTGGGACGTGGTTTGGAACTTTCCAGGCTCCGGCCATCCAAGAGGCATGATCGACATGTACGTGCAATCTCACTGCCAGTGACACGTACTCCCTCTGTCCCAAAATAAGCATCAAATTTTTTATACTAAATTAGTATTAATTTATATTAATCAACGATACTTATTTTAAGATGAAGAAAGTAATATATATCTTCACTACATTATACAATTCCAAAGGGTTAATTCTGTTTTCTGTTGCAACTTTGTGTTAATCTTTGTGTGCGCTTTCCGTGCAACTATTTGTTTTGATCTTTCGGTTTGTCTTAGTTTAACTATCCAAAATTCAGAGTATCATATACAGTTGACTATTCCGCATAGTCACAATGGTTCCACTTCGACCACAATGAGCAATCCTACTTTAGCATGGATTAATGTGCAGAGTGTTCCTTAGCCAACATCGTAGTATTTGCAAGTACGAATTAATTTCAAATAAGCAAGACAGGAGATTAGTAATATCCTGCCTAACTGAAGCAGTAATACACATTCTACACTACCTAGCCAAAGAGTTTTCTTTTTCATTGCCAAAAAAGGAGTCTAAGGGCATGGGATGTCATGAAATCTCAGTTACAAAAGACTAAGGACATGTACAATAATTAATACGATTGTCTTATCTTTAAATCTTGCATATAGTTTAGCCTTGTCCTCAATAATTATTATCTTTTATAACATCACGAGGCATATTGTGATAAGACATCATCTTTTAAATTAGAAAAGACAAGGTTTTTCTTATAATTTTTCTTTCCTTCATATCATCATTTATCCTACGTGTCACTTTTTTAGCACATTAGAATTAAAGTTGCTCACATACACAACCATACACTCACTCTTATAAATACACACACACACATTCTACCCTATAAGCACCTCCAAAATACTGAGACGGTACATCATCTTGAGATTAATGAAGTCGTCACAGATACCTTTATAGTTGTCGAGAACGTCTTTCCTTACTGGACGCACACCATAGAAAGACCTGGATTAAGTCTAAAAAATACAAGCAACAATGTTAAGTTTAAAGCTTGAACAATGATGGACAGAGAATATGATTGTCCTCCTAACCATCCAACTGCACATAGATTCTTTGTGTGTCACTCTTAAAATAAAACCATTGTAAATGTCCTAACAAAAATAGGAGTGGGTTGGCTTTTTTTGTTGTTGAGTGGAATATAGTGATCCCATTAAATATTTGTTGATCCGTACGTCTGGCGCAGGAGAAAGTAAACACTTGAAAATGAGCTGGTAAATATAACTGTGACTCGAGTGCAGTGTTCCGATGCCCAGACTCATATGCACCCGTTTAGTAGAGAAATCAAAACAAATATTAAAAGATAGATAATTTGGTGCGTGAGGTCCGCTCTAATTTTTATTTCATTTGAACATTTGAGCAGCTCGGCAGAAAGATAAATTAGATCAAAATTGTGCATGTATAGTATAGTAAACTTTTTTAGAGATCTTGAATTTGTCTTTTTTGCCGAGAGTTTTTCAGATGTTCAAGTTATACAAAATTTGAAGCGAACCTCACGCATTAAATTAGTTATCATCCAAAAAATTAGAATTTCTTAATTTTGTTAGTATTTATTTTGATTTTTTTTTACTCAGTAAGGATGCAGATGAGCCTCGGCTTAGAAATGAATTTTCGAACCCACTCCTAAAAATCTGAACGTTGCGCCGAAAGGGTGCGTAGTAGCTACTGTAAAGTGTTGCTCCTTCAGTACAATCTGGAAAAAGTAAAAAAAAAACAGTTATTGCTGAATAAACAGAGCATGCACGTACACATGTTCTGATATCTCAGAAAAAGAATCGAAAGAAGGAAAAAACAGTTGCTCAACCAAATTTAGCCGTACGTCTTTGAATTCGCGCAGGCTGGACAGTACAGAGTTGAGGATCGTATCGGCCAGCGAAGAGCAAGTGGAGCTCTCCTTCAGGAGCACCTACGACCCATCACGCCTCAACAGCGTCCGGCTCACCGTCGACAAGAGGTGTGCCGTCGAACGTTCATCTTCTCCTCTCACAAGCGCATGCAGCGAACCAATTAATTAACCGGTGTTGATGATCAGGCTAGTGATGCTGAGAGGCAGCTCCGGGTTCTACTGCTACGCCATCTTGGAGCACGGCGGCAGCTGGCCGGCCCTCAACATCACGGAGGCCCGGCTGGCCTTCAAGCTCAACACGGCGAGGTTCAACTACATGGCGGTCTCAGACGAGATCCAGCGGTACATGCCGAGGGCGGCGGACCGGGACGCGCCCCGCGGCATGCCCCTGGCGTACAAGGAGGCCGTGCTCCTCCTCAACCCCGCCGAGCCGCAGTTCAAGGGCGAGGTGGACGACAAGTACCAGTACTCGGTTGACAACAAGGACAACGCGGTTCATGGCTGGATCGCCGGCGCTCCCGGCCCGGCCGTTGGGTTCTGGGTCGTCACCCCCAGCAACGAGTTCAAGACCGGCGGCCCGCTCAAGCGCGAGCTCACCTCTCACGTCGGCCCCACCTCCCTCACCGTAAGCGCACGCAGCCAGTTGCCGCGCATTTTTAACTTAAATCTTCCCTGTGAAATTGATCCTGCATCACATGCATTTGCAGATGTTTATGGGTTCACATTACGTCGGGAACGACATCGTGGCCAAGATCAAGGGGGGCGAGCACTGGAAGAAGGTCATGGGCCCGGTGTTCATCTACCTCAACTCCAACACCGGGAGGGGAGACTTCCACGCGCTGTGGGAGGACGCCAAGGCGCAGGCCGCGGCTGAGGCGAGCAAATGGCCCTACACCTTCCCGGAGTCGCCTGATTTCCACAAGGCCAGCCAGAGGGGCTCGGTCACCGGCCGGTTGCTGGTCAGGGACAGGTACGTGAGCGGCAAGGACATGCCCGCCCGCCGTGCCTACGTCGGCCTCGCCGCGCCGGGGCTGCCTGGCTCCTGGGCGACAGAGAGCAAGGTACACACCCTGGTCACGTCTAGAATTTCAGTATTTCTCTAGTGACGGATCAAGCTAGTGAGGATTTGCATTGCATGCAGGGCTACCAGTTCTGGGCGAGGACGTCGGCGACCTGCGGCAGCTTCGCCATCGGCAACGTCCGGGCAGGGGTGTACAACCTCTACGCCTGGGTGCCCGGGACCCTTGGCGACTATATGCACACGGCTACCGTGACCGTGGAGGCAGGCGGCGCCGTTGCACTCGGCGACCTCGTGTTCGAGCCGCCGCGATCGGGGCCGACGCTGTGGGAGATGGGCGTGCCTGACCGGAGCGCCGCCGAGTTCTTCGTTCCTGACCCCAACCCCAAGTACGTCAACAAGCTCTTCCTCGGCAAGGACAGGTACAGACAGTACGGGCTGTGGGACAGGTACGCTGAACTGTACCCCGCCGGCGACCCCGTCTTCACCGTAGGCGAGAGCCACTACTCCAAGGACTGGTTCTTCGCGCACGTCACGAGGTATTACACTAGACAGAAAACGAACTCTTCAATCTTAAAAAGTGATGCTCTGCTCCGGCCACGTCGACGGTCTCTATTTCTAACTAAAGAGACACGGCACAAGTAATAGAAGAAGAAGAAAAGCTGACCTGCTTTTGCTGTGCAGGAAGATGAGCAACGGCGTAGACGCGCCGACGACGCGACGGATCCGGTTCGGCCTGTCCCGCGTCGTTGCCGACGGCACCTACACGCTGCGGGTCGCCCTCGCGGCGGCCCACATGTCGAGACTGCAGCTGCGGGTGAACGGTGCGCCGGTGACGAGGAGGGGGTCGTCGGCCGACGCCGGGGTGTTCGTGACGCCGGACTTCGGCGAAGGCAACGCGATCGCGAGGCACGGCGATCACGGCACATGGTGGAGCTTCGAGTTCGGGATCAAGGGGTACCTGCTCATGGAAGGGGACAACAACATCAGCATCACGCAAGTCAGGGCGTTCAGCGAGTTCATGGGGGTCATGTACGATTACATCCGGCTGGAAGGGCCTCCCGGTTCTTGGCGAGATCCCACGCAACTTCCGTGAACCAATTTTAGAAGGTTGTGCCATATGTTTTTGCAATTTTGTACACCAGTTGTAGAACGTAGGTAGTTCAAAGTAAGGTGTGCATTTTGACCCCCGAGCTCACATCATCCGGGTAAACATTAAATTGGAAAGTAAAAGAGCAGAAAAATCTGGCAACAAACATGTTTGAGCGTTATATATGTGTTCAAAATTTTGTGAAGAATTATATTTGTGTATTGTGATGGCCTGAAAAAAAATCCGCGCTCATTCAGTAAGTTTTTTTCTTAATAGAAAGGTTCAACAGCAAACAACACAATGCTATATGAGCATCTAGAACCTGACCTTAATATCCGTCTCAAATGTCCGGTCAGCCTGACCGGTAAATTAAAAGTGACTCGGACGGACGTCCTAGACGGGTCTCAAACGCCAAGTCTGACCGGCACCCTTATATCCAGTCCAAATATGTGATGGATATGGGGTCGCCCAGACACGCCCACCTGACAGGCCTGGCCCACCCACAACCCCACGGTTGTCCCCAAAATCCGCATCCAACTCATCGCTTCGAAACCCTAGCTCACTCACTCTCCTCTCTTGCTGCGTCCTCTCCTTTCTTGCTTCGTCCTCTCCTTTCCCTGCACCTAATCCGATCGTATCTGACGAAATGTCGAGCTCTGACAGCCGGTCTGACGATGATCTGGATCTGGAGTATGAGTTTGCCTTGCGCATCGCCTTGGAGTCCAAGGTGGAGACCCGGGGTAGCTCCAGATCGGCAGCCTCGCCGCTTCCCCTCCGACGCAGCTTGGACACCAACGCTGGCCCCTCCCGGTCCCTGCGTAGCTCCGGCAGGCGGCCTGCGCAATTCACGCCTCCCTTGCATCATCCCCTGGCCCCAATGGCTGCTGCTCCCCCACGTGGGCAACGGTGAGTGCTTGTGCCCGCCGCGCCGGCCCGGACATTCACGTCAGAATTAGAGGTCCGGCAGCTAAAAGGGCTCGTCATCCTCTTCGACGATGACGATGACGGCCACGGCTCCTCGTCGGACAACTCAGCCGATTCCCCACCAGCCGCCGGCTCCTACAGCCGCACCGGAGACCGGAAGGTCAAAGGGTCGGCAAGGAAGTGACGATTGTCCCGTCTCCATTTATATTTTACCTATATTTAGCTAGTTCGTAGTTAGGATTTGCCGATGAACTCCGATGAACTATGCTCCTTTTGTTTGGCCAATTCGGTGAACTGTGTGTTGATCTATTTTTACGTAGCATTGCATGGGTTGTATAGTTTTGAGGGTTCGGATATGAGGAACACGGATGTGGAAGGCAACAATTGAGGTGCACCTGGTCAGTGTGTGTTGACGTGCCCGAACGCGTCCGCGGACATTTGAGAGGCCGAATTTGCAAGGTCCGGGTGTAGATGCGTAGAGGCTCTAACCAGCTAAGATATCCATGGTCACATTGCCACGGCAAGCCCCCGCTATGGCGGCTCGGGTGGAAACCCTAAACCGCGCCACCAGACGCCTCCATTGCCATCATCCCCTCCATCGTCGCTAGAGAAAGCCGACGGGCAGATCCCCGGGCGGCTGACGGCGGCGGCGGAGGACCTCTTCCCTCCCTCGTCGGATTGGGTGAGGCGGGTCACCCATGGCGCTGGGGCGCTTCTCCCCCATATGCGGCGAGACGGATCGCCTTCACCGACAATGCAAGGTGGTGGCGGAACTGCATGGCATCGTGGAAGGTCGGGTGGTGCTGGTCGCTCGACACGTTCGTGAGGTCACGACGACCTTGGTTGTGGTGTCCGACGGCTTGGAGGGTTGGCGACGGCAGAACATGGCCGGTGATAGTGGTTATGTTTGACCTAGACCCTGGGGCAGCGGCCATGGAAGTTGGCAGCACGTGAAGCTCGGGCCCCCCACGGCGACATGGTGTGGTATAGTCCCTATCGAAGGCGGACCTGCGTCGATGATCTGGTGGTTTTTGCTACGAATTAGTTTGGATCAGAGACAGTGACAAACGCGCGGGATCCATCTCGACGGCTCTCATGGTTTGGTGAGGTGGGGTGGGGCCCCTCCTCCGAGGCTCCAGTGGTATCACACTCAGACAATGGCCGGTGCGCCAGGGCTTCTATGGTGGCAGTGTTGTTGTGGATGGTCGCTGGATGTAGGCGGCTAGATTTGGGGATTTGAAGGCGGTCGAGACAGTGCACAGGTTGTTGTTGGAAATATGCCCTGGAGGCAATGATAAAATAGTTATTATTATATTTCTTGTTTCAAGATAATCGTTTGTTATTCATGCTATAATTGTATTGAATAAAAGCATAGATACATGTGTGGATATATAGACAAAACAATGTCCCTAGTAAGCCTCTAGTTGGCTAGCCAGTTGATCAAGGATGGTTAAGGTTTTCTGACCATATGCAAGTGCTGTCACTTGATAACTGGATCACATCATTAGGAGAATGATGTGATGGACAAGACCCAAATTATAAACGTAGCATGTGATCGTGTCATTTTGTTGCTATTATTTTCTACGTGTCAAGTATTCATTCCTATGACCATGAGATCATGTAACTCACTGACACCGGAGGAATACCTTGTGTGTATCAAACGTCACAGCGTTACTGGGTGACTATAAAGGTGCTCTACAGGTATCTCCGAAGGTGTCCATTGAGTTAGCTGTTGGGGAACGTCGCATGGGAAACAAAAAATTTCCTACGCGCACGAAGACCTATCATGGTGATGTCCATCTACGAGAGGGGATTTCCAATCTACGTACCCTTGTAGATCGCACAGCAGAAGCGTTAAGAAACGCGGTTGTTGTAGTGGAACATCCTCACGTCCCTCGACCCGCCCCACGAACCGTCCCACGAACCGTCCCGCGATCCTTCCCCCGATCATCTCCGATCTAGTGCCGAACGGACGGCACCTCCACGTTCAGCACACGTACAGCTCGACGATGATCTCGGCCTTCTTGATCCAGCAAGAGAGACGGAGAGGTAGATGAGTTCTCCGATAGCGTGACGGCGCTCCGGAGGTTGGTGGTGATCTAATCTCAGCAGGGCTCCGCCCGAGCTCCGCAGAAACGCGATCTAGAGGTAAAACCGTGGAGGTATGTGGTCGGGCTGCCGTGGCAAAAGTTGTCTCAAATCAGCCCTAAAACTCCACTATATAGGAGGGAGGGAGGGGAGGAGGCAGCCTCAAAACCTCAAGGTTTGGCCGAAATTGGAGGTGGAGGAGTCCTACTCCAATCCTACTTGGAGTAGGATTCCACCTTCCCACTTGGAAACTCTTTCCACCTTGTGTTTTTTCCTTCTCAAACCTTATGGGCCTTAGTGGGAACTTATTCCAGCCCACTAGGGGCTGGTTTATCTCTTCCCATAGCCCATGAGACCCCTTGGGGCGTGACACCCCTCCCGATGGTCCCCGGCACCCCTCCCGGCACTCCCGGTACACTACTGATGAGCCCAAAACTTTTCCGGTGACCAAAATAGGACTTCCTATATATCAATCTTTACCTCCGGACCATTCCGGAGCTCCTCGTGACGTCCTGGATCTCATCTGGGACTCCGAACAACTTTCAGTTACCAACACCTATAACTCAACTATACCGAAACGTCACCGAACCTTAAGTGTGCAGACCCTGCGGGTTCGAGAACTATGTAGACATGACCCGAGACACTCCTCGGTCAATATCCAATAGCGGGACCTGGATGCCCATATTGGATCCTACATATTCCGAAGATCTTTATCGTTTGAACCTCAGTGCCAAGGATTCATATAATCCCGTATGTCATTCCCTTTGTCCTTAGGTATGTTACTTGCCCGAGATTCGATCGTCAGTATCCGCATACCTATTTCAATCTCGTTTACCGGCAAGTCTCTTTACTTGTTCCGTAATACAAGACCCCGCAACTTACACTAAGTCACATTGCTTGCAAGGCTTGTGTGTGATGTTGTATTACCGAGTGGGCCCCGAGATACCTCTCCGTCATACGGAGTGACAAATCCCAGTCTTGATCCATACTAACTCAAACACCATCGGAGATACCTGTAGAGCATCTTAATAGTCACCCAGTTAAGTTGCGACGTTTGATACACACAAAGCATTCCTCCGGTGTCAGTGAGCTATATGATCTCATGGTCATAGGAACAAATACTTGACACGCAGAAAACAGTAGCAACAAAATGACACGATCAACATGCTACGTCTATTAGTTTGGGTCTAGTCTATCACATGATTCTCCTAATGATGTGATCCCGTTATCAAGTAACAACACTTGCCTATGGCCAGGAAACCTTGACCATCTTTGATCAACGAGCTAGTCAACTAGAGGCTTACTAGGGACAGTGTTTTGTCTATGTATCCACACAAGTATTGTGTTTCCAATCAATACAATTATAGCATGGATAATAAACGATTATCATGAACAAAGAAATATAATAATAACTAATTATTATTGCCTCTAGGGCATATTTCCAACAGTCTCCCACTTGCACTAGAGTCAATAATCTAGTTCACATCACCATGTGATTTCAACGAATCCAACACCCATATAGTTCTGGGGTCTGATCACGTCTTGCTCGTGAGAGAGGTTTTAGTCAACGGTTCTGAAACTTTCAGATCCGTGCGTTATTTACAAATCTTTATGTCATCTTATAGATGCTGCTACTACGTGCTATTCGGAAATGCTCCAAATATCTACTCTACTATACGGATCCGTTTCACTACTCATAGTTATTCGGATTAGTGTCAAAGCTTGCATCGACGTAACCCTTTACGACGAACTCTTTAACCACCTCCATAATCGAGAAAAATTCCTTAGTCTATTTAGTTACTAAGGAAAACTTTGACCGCTGATCAGTGATTCAATCCTGGATCACTCTGTGTACCTCTTAACAGACTTGCTGCAAGGCACACATCAGGTGCGGTACTCACCATGGCATACTTTAGAGTCTACGGCTAAGGCATAGAAGATGACCTTCGTCTATTCTCTTTATTCTGCCGTGGTCGGGTTTTGAGTCTTACTCAAATTCACACCTTACAACACAGTCAAGAACTCCTTCTTTGCTGATCTATTTCGAATTCCTTCAAAAACTTGTCAAGGCATGCATCTTGTTGAAACTCCTATTAAGCGTTTTGATCTATATCCATAGATCTTGATGCTCAACGTTCAAGTAGCTCAATCCAGGTATTCCTTTGAAAAACTCCGTTCAAACAACCTTTTATGCTTCACAGAAATTCTACATTACTTCTGATCAACAATATGTCAACCACATATACTTATCAGAAATTCTACAGTGCTCCCACTCACTTCTTTGGAAATACAAGTTTCTCATAAACCTTGCACAAACCCAAAAATCTTTGATCATCTCATCAAAGTGTATATTCCAACTCCGAGATGCTTGCACCAGTCCATTGAAGGATCGCTGGAGCTTGCATACTTGCTAGTATCTTTAGGATCGACAAAACCTCCTGGTTGTATCACATACAATGTTTGCTCAAGGAAACCGTCGAGGAAACAATGTTTTGACATCCTATGTGCAATATTTCATAAATAATGCAGCAACTACTAACATAATTCTAACAGACTTTCAGCATCGCTACGAGTGAGGAAGTCTCACCATAGTCAACTGTTTGATCATGTAGGAAACATCTTTGCGACAAGTCAAGCTTTTCTTAATAGTGACTTACCACCATCGTCGTCTGTCTTCCTTTTAAAGATCCATCTTTACTCAATAGTCCTACGACCATCAAGTAGTTCTTACAAAGTCTACACTTTGTTTTCATACATGGATCCTCTCTCGGATTTCATGGCCTCCAGCCATTTGTCGGAATCCGGGCCCACCATCGCTTCTCCACAGCTCGTAGGTTCATTATTGTTCAACAACATGACCTCCAAGACAGGGTTACCGTACAACTCTGCAGTAGTACGCGACCTTGTCAACCTACGAGGTTTGTAGTAACTTGATGTGATGCTCGATGATCACCATCATCGGCTTTCACTTCAATTGGTGTAGGCGCCACAGGAACAACTTCCTGCGCCCTGCTACACACTGGTTGAAGTGATGGTTCAATAACCTCATTAAGTTCTACCACCCTCCCACTCAATTCTTTTGAGAGAAACCTTTCCTCGAGAAAGGATCCGTTTCTAGAAACAAACACTTTGCTTTCGGATCTAAGATAGGAGATGTACCCAACTGTTTTGGATATCCTATGAAGATGCATTTATCCGCTTTGGGTTTGAGCTTATCAGACTGAAACTTTTTCACATAAGTGTCGAAGCCCCAAACTTTCAAGAAACGACAGTTTAGATTTCTCTAAACCTCAGTCTATACTGTGTCATCTCAACGGAAATACGCGGTGCCCTATTTAAAGTGAATGCGGTTGTCTCTAATGCATAACCCATAAACGATAGTGGTAATTTCGATAAGAGACATCATAGCATGCACCATACCAAATAGTGCGTGGCTATGACGTTCAGACACATCATCACACTATGATGTTCCAGGTGGCATGAACTGCGAAACAATTTCCACATTGTCTTAACTGCGTACCAAAGCTCGTAATTTAGATATTCATTTCTATGATCATATCGTAGACCGCTTATCCTCTTGTTACGACGAACTTCACTCAGAAACAGAATTGAACTTTTCAATATTTCAGACTTGTGATTCAATAAGTAAATACTCTTGTATCTACTCAAATAGTCATTGAAGTAAGAACATAATGATATCCACTGCGTGCCTCAACACCCATTGGACTGCATACATCAAAATGTATCACTTCCAACAAGTTACTATCTTGTTTCATCTCAATGAAAACAAGGCCTTGCTCATGTGGTATGATTTGCATGTCACTAGTGATTCAAAATCAGGTGAGTATAAAGATCCATCATCATGGAGCCTCTTCATGCAATTTATACCAACATGACTCAAGCGGCAGTGCCACAAGTAAGTGGTACTATCATCATTACCTCGTATCTTTTGGCACCAATATCATGAACATGTGTAACACTACAATCGAGATTCAATAAACCATTGAGGGTAATTATTCAAGCAAATAGAATAACTATTATTCTTTTAAATGAATAATCGTATTGCAACAAACACGATCCAATCATGTTCATGCTCAACGCAAACACCAAATAACGATTATTTGGGTTTCACCACCAATCCCGATGATAGAGGGAGCGTGCGACGTTTGATCATATCAACCTTGGAAACACTTCCAACACGTATCGTCACCTCATCTTTAGCTAGTCTCTGTTTATTCCGTAGCTTTCATTTCATGTTACTAATCACTTAGCAACTGAACCGGTATCCAATACCCTTGCGCTACTAGGAGTACTAGTAAAGCACACATCAACATCATGTATATCAAATATACTACTTTCGACTTTGCCAGCCTACTTATCTACCAAGCATCTAGGGTAGCTCCGCCTCAGTGACCGTTCCCCTCATAACAGAAGCACTTAGTCTCGGGTTTGGGTTTAGACTTGGGTCTCTTCATTAGTGCAGCAACTGTTTTGTTGTTTCAGGAAGCATCCCTTCTAGCCCTTGCCTTTCATGAAACTTAGTGGTTTTACTAGCCATCAACCATTGATGCTCCTTCTTGATTTCTACTTTCGCAGTGTCATACATCACGAATCTCTCAAGGATCATTGTATCTATCCTTGATATGTTATAGTTCATCACGAAGCTCTCATAGCTTGGTGGCAGTGACTTTGGAGAACCATCACTATCTTATCTGGAAGATCAACTCCCACTTGATTCAAGCGATTGTCGTACTCAGATAATCTGAGCACACGCTCAACGATTGAGCACCCAGTAGCAACATAGTCTAAGTCTAACCATAGCATTAAACTGGCGGATCCAAATCAGCCCCTTGCGAAGCAACGCATAAACTAGGGTTTAAGCTTCTGTCACTCTAGCAACCCATCATCTACCTATTACTTCCCAATGCCTTCCTTTAGGCCCAAATAATGGTGAAGTTTTATGTAGTCGACGTTCACATAACACCACTAGAGGAAAGACAACATACAACGCATCAAAATATCAAACGAATACCAAATTCACATGACTACTTATAGCAAGACTTATCCCATGTCCTGAGGAACAAACGTAACTACTCACAAAGCATAATTATGTTCATGATCAGAGAGGTATTGAATAGCATTAAGGATCTGAACATATGATCGTCCACCGAGTAAACCAACTAGCATCAACTACAAGGAGTAATTAACACTACTAGCAACCTTACAAGTACCAATCGGAGTCGCGAGACGGAGATTGGTTACAAGAGATGAACTAGGGTTTGGAGATGAGATGGTGCTGATGAAGACGTTGATGGAGATGAGTCCCCTCCGATGAGAGGAGTGTTGGTGATGACGATGGCGATGATTTCCCCCTCCGGGAGGGAAGTTTCCCCGGCACGACGGCCCTGCCGGAGCTCTAGATTGGTTCTGCTCAAGTTCCGCCTCGTGGCGGCGGCGTTTCTTCCCGAAAGCTCTCCCTTGATTTTTTTCTGGGCGAGAGAGACTATATAGAGTTGGAGTTGGAGGCTGCGGAGCCACGTGGGCCCCACGAGCCTGCCAGGCGCGCCCTAGGGGCGGTCGCGCCTCCTGTGCTCGTGGGCCTCTGGCTCCATGTCTTTGGGTAATTCTTGCGCCAGTATTTTTTATATATTCCACAAAAATCCTCGTAAGTTTCCAGGTCATTCCGAGAACTTTTATTTCTGTACAAAAACAACACCATGGCAATTATGCTGAAAACATCGTTAGTCCGGGTTAGTTCCATTCAAATCATGCAAATTAGAGTCCAAAACAAGGGCAAAAGAGTTTGGAAAAGTAGATACGATGGAGACGTATCAACCCCCCAAGCTTAAAGCCTTTCTTGTCCTCAAGAAATTCCGTTGACAAACTGAAAGAGACAAAAGAAAAACTTTTACGAACTCTGTTTGATCTTGTTGTTGTAATTATGTCTAACTCATATTCGGATTTTCAGCAAGATTATAAGCTAACCACATAAGCAATAACATTTAGGTCTCATGGTGTACTCATATCAATGGCATAATCAACTAGCGAGCAATAATAATAAGTTTCAAACGTCAACACTTCAATCAAAACAATCATGATACAATATGAACAGATGGTATCTCGCTAGCCCTTTCTGAGACCGCAAAACATAAATGCAGAGCACCTTCAAAGACCAAGGGCTGAATGAACATTGTAATTCATGGCAAAGAAGATCCAGTCACAGTCATACTCAATATCAATCAATAGCAAAGCATAAAAATGACGGAGGTGCTCCCTAATTGGTGCCTTTTATAAGAAGAGGATGACTCAATAGTAATGTAAATAGATAGGCCCTTCGCAGAGGGAAGCATTGATTTGCAGAGGTGCCAGAGCTCAAGCTTTTAAAACAGATATAAATAATTTTGGGTGGCATGCTTTCGTTGTCAACGCGATGACCAAGAGTTTTCACCATCTTCCATGCTACACATATTATAGGCAGTTCCCAAACAGAATAGTAAAGTTTTGACTCCGCCACCACCGATCAATCACACTCCACGACTAGCCGAATCCTTGGGTGCCGTCCATACCAACAACAATCCAGGGGGAGTTTTGTTTGCCATTATATTTTCGATTTGATTTGAGCATGGAACTGGGCATTCCAATTACCGGCCCCTTTCTCATGAGTGATAGTGAATAAACACGTATCGAGGATAAAACGCCTAGCATGGAAGATACTGACCGCCCCTTATCACCACATGAGCAGTTCGGGCATACAAAACAGATTATTATTTGAAAACTTAGAGAGTGGCACGTGCAAATTTACTTGGAACGGCAGGTAGATACCGCATATAGATAGGTATGGTGGACTCATATGGAACAACTTTGGGTTTATGGAAGTGGATGCACAAGCAGTATTCCCGCTTAGTACAAGTGAAGGCTAGCAAAAGACTGGGAAGCGACCAACTAGAGAGCGACAACAGTCATCAATATGCATTGAAATTAACCAATGTTGAGTGCAAGCATGAGTAGGATATAAATCACCATAAACATGAATATCGTAGAGGCTATGTTGATTTTGTTTCAACTACATGCGTGAACATGTGCCAAGTCAATCCACTTGAATCATTCAAAGGAGGATACCATCCTATCATAGTACATCATAATCATTTTGAAATTCATGTTGGCATCCAAGACAAACCATTATAAGCTCCTAGCTAATTAAGCATGGCATCAGAAACTATGATCTCTAAGTTGTCATTGCAAACATGTTTCTCTCATAACAATGTTGAATTAGGAACGATGAGCTAGTCATATTTACAAAAACAAAATAGGTCGAGTTCATACCATCTTTTCCAGGCTCAGTCACTTCATCATATATCGTCATTATTGCCTTTCACTTGCATGACCGAATGATGTGAATAATAATAAGAGTGTTCGTGCATTGGACTAAGCTGGAATCTGCAAGCAAACTCAGAGGAGAAGACAAAGTAATACGGGCTCTCTGATAGATAAACAATAATGCATATGAGAGCCACTAATCATTTTAATCATGGTCTTCTACTTTGACCCAAAGAAAAAGAAAACTATTTACACGGGAAAGCTCCCAACAAGCAAAAGAAGAACGGAAATCTCGTGCGCTTTCCAGACTACTTTAATTTTTTTGTATTTTTCTAAATATTCCAAAATGGAGAAAAATTGCTATTGGAAAAGTTTTAGAGTCGATTTACTTACCGAATCACATACCTCTTCGTTTTAGGAGTCTGAAACAAGCTGGTAAATATCCCTTATGTACTCCTCCAAAGTTATGGTATTGATAATATTGCTTTCAA
Organism: Hordeum vulgare subsp. vulgare; assembly: GCF_904849725.1. Taxonomy (NCBI): domain Eukaryota; kingdom Viridiplantae; phylum Streptophyta; class Magnoliopsida; order Poales; family Poaceae; genus Hordeum; species Hordeum vulgare. Next base: position 146,132,792 of record NC_058521.1, on the reverse strand, counting down.
CATTTATGGGAGTACCTGAGATATAATGCTTGATTCTTTGCCCATTTACAACTCTCGGAAAATTACCTTCTACGCTGTTGATTTTTATGGCACCGGAACGATACACTTCTTCGACAATGTAAGGACCTTCCCATTTAAAGAGAAGCTTGCCTACAAAAAATCTTAAACGAGAATTGTATAGAAAGACATAATCACCTACATTGAACTCATATTTTTGTATCCTTTTATCATGCCACCTATTAACTTTTTCTTTAAACAACTTCGCATTTTCATATGTCCGAGTTCTCCATTCATCAAGTGAGCTAATATCAAATAACCTCTTCTCACCAGCAAGTTTGAAATCAAAGTTGAGCTCTTTGATTGCCCAATAAGCCTTATGCTCTAGCTCAAGAGGTAAATGGCATGCTTTACCATAAACCATTTTATACGGAAACATGCCCATGCGATTCTTATAAGCAGTTCTATAAGCCCACATTACATCATCAAGTTTCTTAGACCAATTCTTTCTAGACCTATTAACAGTCTTTTGCAGAATTAATTTAATTTCTCTATTACTTAACTCCACTTGACCACTAGACTGAGGATGATAAGGAGATGCAATTCTATGGTTGACATCATACTTAGCAAGCATTTTACGGAAAGCACCATGAATAAAATGTGAACCACCATCAGTCATTAAATATCTAGGGACTCCAAATCTAGGGAAAATAACTTCTTTAAGCATCTTAATAGAAGTGTTATGATCAGCACTACTAGTTGGAATAGCTTCTACCCACTTTGTAACGTAATCAACAACAACTAGAATATGAGTATACCCGTTGGACTTTGGAAAAGGTCCCATATAATCAAAACCCCAAACATCAAATGGTTCAATAACAAGTGAATAATTCATAGGCATTTCCTGACGTTTACTGATATTACCTATTCTTTGACATTCATCACAGGATAAGACAAACTTACGAGCATCCTTGAAGAGAGTAGGCCAATAAAAACCGGATTCCAATACCTTGTGTGCAGTTCTATCTCCCGCATGGTGTCCTCCATAAGCCTCGGAGTGACACTTCTGTAGAATCTGTCCCTGTTCATGCTCAGGTACACAACGTCTAATAACACCATCTACTCCTTCATAAAGGTGAGGATCATCCCAAAAGTAATGTCTCAAATCATAAAAGAACTTTTTCTTTTGTTGGTATGTGAAACTAGGTGGTATATATTTAGCAACAATATAATTAGCATAATCAGCATACCAAGGTGTACTACGTGAAGCATTGATGACATTCAGTTGTTCATTAGGAAAGCTATCATCAATAGGTTGTGGGTCATCAAGAACATTCTCTAACCTAGACAAGTTATCTGCTATGGGGTTCTCAGCACCCTTCCTATCAACAACATGCAAATCAAATTCTTGTAGCAAGAGAACCCATCTAATAAGTCTAGGTTTAGCATCTTTCTTTTCCATGAGATATTTAATAGCAGCATGATCAGTGTGAATAGTAACTTTGGAATCAACAATGTAAGATCTGAACTTATCACATGCAAACATGATGACCCACAAGTATAGGGGATCAATCGTAGTCCTTTCAATAAGTAAGAGTGTCGAACCCAACGAGGAGCAGAAGGATCTGACAAGTGGTTTTCAGCAAGGTAAAATCTGCAGGCACTAAAATTGCCGGTAACAAGTGATTGTGTGGTGAGATGATTCGTAGCAAGCAACAAGTAACAAAAGTAGCAACGGTGCAGCAAAGTGTCCCAATCCATTTTTTAGCAAGGGACAAGCCTGGACAAAGTCTTATAGGAGGAAAAACGCTCCCGAGGACACACGGGAATTTCTGTCATGCTAGTTTTCATCATGTTCATATGATTCGCGTTCGTTACTTTGATAGTTTGATATGTGGGTGGACCAGCGCTTGGGTACTTCCCTTACTTGGACAAGCATCCCACTTATGATTAACCCCTCTCGCAAGCATCCGCAACTACGAAAGAAGAATTAAGACAAAGTCTAATCATAGCATTAAACTAGTGGATCCAAATCAGCCCCTTACGAAGCAACGCATAAACTAGGGTTTAAGGTTCTGTCACTCTAGCAACCCATCATCTACTTACTACTTCCCAATGCCTTCCTCTAGGACCAAATAATGGTGAAGTGTTATGTAGTCGACGTTAACATAACACCACTAGAGGAAAAACAACATACAACACATCAAAATATTGAACGAATACCAAATTCACATGACTACTATTAGCATGACTTATCCCATGTCCTCAGGAACAAAAGTAACTACTCACAAAGCATAATCATATTCATGAACAGAGAGGTAATGAGTAGCATCAAGGATATGAACATAAACTCTTCCACCAAGTAATCCAACTAGCATCAACTACAAAGAGTAATCAACACTACTAGCAACCTTACAAGTACCGGTCGGAGTTGCGAGATGGAGATTGGTTACAAGTGATGAACTAGGGTTTGGAGGTGAGATGGTGCTAATGAAGATGTTCATGGTGACGAGTCCCCTCCGATGAGAGGAGTGTTGGTGATGACGATGGCGATGATTTCCCCCTCCGAGAGGGAAGTTTCCCCGGCACGATCGTCCTGCCGGAGCTCTAGATTGGTTCTGCTCAAGTTCCGCCTCGTGGCGGCGGCGAAACCACGAAAAAGCTCTTCCTTGATTTTTTTTCCTGGACGAAACCCTTCATATAGCAAAAGAGGGGGGCAAGTGGGCCTGCAGGCTGCCCACAAGCCCTCATGGCGCGGCCTGGGGGGTGGTCGCGCCGTGCATGCTTGTGGCCACCTACACTACCCCTTGTGGCGCTTCTTCAGCCCAGTATTTTTTATAAATCATGAAAAAAATCCTCGTTGATTTTTACGGCGTTTGGAGTTGCGCAGAATAGGCATCTCAAACTTGCTCCACTTTCAGGCCAGAATTCCAGTTGCCCGCATTCTCCCTCTTCATGTAAACCTTGCAAAATAAGAGAGAAAAGGCATAAGAACTGTACCGTGAAGTGAAATAACAGCCCAAGAAGCGATAAATAACAACATGAAAACATGATGCAAAATGGACGTATCAACTCCCCCAAGCTTAGACCTCGCTTGTCCTCAAGCGAAAGCCTAGCTCAATAAATATGTCCACATGTTTAGGGAGAGAGGTGTCGAAAAAACAAGATACGAACAAGCATGCATCATGATCATGCTCAGAACAGCAATACCAACATATAATCTCTCATGCCAAAGTGATAATTCCTTCATAAAGTAAAGCATGGATCAAGAACCTTACCGAGAAGTAACAACCGATAGCCTTTAGTCATTGAAGCAATTGCAATTTATCACAACATCAGAAAGAGTCAAGTAAGAGCTTGTAAAGCAAATCCACATACTCAATCATTCTTTCGTTTTCTACAATTGCTACAACTCACGTGGTACTCATGAGATCAAAGTTTCAGCTGGACACAGAGAAAGATAGGGGCTTATAGTTTTGCCTCCCAACTGCTTACCTGAAGGGTAATGTCAACAATAACAATTCATGAATACTTACCTCCAAGTTGACATATGAATATAGATCTTTCCCAAGCATATGACGTTAGCCAAGATAAAGGCGAGATAGGGAATTGGTGAAGATCACCATGACTCTTTCAGGGACAAAAAGTAAAGGTACAAGATAGGCCCTTCGCAGAGGGAAGCAGAGGTTGTCATGCGCTTTTGAGGTTTGGTTGCATGTCCTCTTAGTGCGGAGGAACGTCACTTTATATTGCCTCCTGTGATAAAGAACTTTATTATGCAGTCTGTCGCTTCTATGTCTTCCTCATCACAGGTTCGTACAAAGCTTATTTTCCACACACTAATAGATCATACATATTGGAGAGCAATTTTTATTGCTTGCACCGATGACAACTTACTTGAGGGATCTTATTCAATCCATAGGTAGGTATGGTGGACTCTCATGACAAAACTGGTTTGATGGTTTATGGATGCACAAGTAGTATCTCTACTTAGTGCGGGAGGTTTTGGCTAATATGAGGTGGAAGCAATCGTCACATGCTAAGGGATCTCTAATCATATAACATTGTTTGGAGCCAAGAAAACACAATTCATTATGTTGTCTTCCTTGTCCAACATCTACTTCTAGGCATGCAATAGTTTAGTGAGTGTTCACAATCATAGATGGTGTCAGAGATGATATATTTATATGTGAACCTCTCCTTCTTTATCACTTCCTATTAATTGCAACCATGACCAAGGTATACGTTTGCCTACCCTCAACAAGTTTCAATCCTCATTCTTTTTATAGGTGAAGCCATCACTTCCCATAAGATCATTATATGATCTTTCATGCTTTTGTTCTATTCTCACTCTTTTGATCATGGCAAGAGGCAAAGCCCTTCAACTAAGACACTCTTTATTATATGGCTCACGAGCTCGAATACATCGGGGGGACACAAAGCAAAACTAAAGACTAAAACACTAAGACTTTTAATCTACTAGAGAAAGAGAAAACTGAAAAGGAAAACTAAAACAAAGGTAAAGGCAAAATATGTGATGGTGATACGATATCGGGGCAACTCCCCCAAGCTTGGCACAAGCCAAGGGGATTGCCCATACCAATGCTCAGTTGTCTTCCTTTGGTGGTGATGGTCAAGTTGTTGCAACACGAGTTTGATCATCCGTCTTCCAAGGCATAGGTGCTCCATCATGGAAAGATGAACGAGTCTCCGGAATCCTCAAATCTGCAGCCAACCGTATTGATTTAAATCTATACTCACACTCACAGTTTTGGTTCTGTAGGTCATAAATCTGGGCCTGGAGTTGATCAGTCCTATCATAGAGCCTGGAGAGATGCTTTCCAATGTCATTGGCATCAATCATGTGCTTGTTGGTGAACTCCGTGATCATCATGTGGTTGGCGTTTAGTCCACGCTCCACCATCCCTTGGCACTTGAAGACTTGTTGCTCTATTGCTTCGAGCCTCGTCTCCATGCTTCCGGTCTTCTTAGGCCCCTCAACATCACGAATGTGCAACATCCCCTCACGCATCTCGATAGATTGAGGGTGTTGCAGCACTCCCGTGAGGTAGGGGTTGATGACCTTCTCGAAGATCTTGTCCTTCGGAGCTTTTGGGGAAGTCATAGCGATCTAGATCTGTAACAGAAACATGCTCGAAACAAAAAACACAGGAAATCTGCATGATGCAGGGGTCAGACCAAACAGGAGTATATATAATGATTTTTTTAGACCAGAAGGAGTACCCCGCATGAAAACGGAGTCCGGGAGGCGCACGAGGTGGCCACAAGCCCTCACGGCGCGGCCAGGGGGTGGGCCCGCGCCGTGTAGGCTTGTCGCCTCCTCGCGCACTTTCTGGACTACTTCCAGTTTTTGTATTTTTTCAAATATTCCAAAACGGAGAAAATTTCCTACTGGAAAAGTTTTGGACTCTGTTTTCTTACCGAATCACACACCTCTTCGTTTTCGGAGTCTGAAACAGGCTGATAAATATCCCTTAGGTATTCTTCCAGAGTTTTGGTATTGATAATATTGCTTTCAACATTTATGGGAGTACCTGAGATATAATGCTTGATTCTTTGCCCATTTACAACTCTCGGACAATTACCTTTCGTGTTGTTGATCTTGATAGCACCGGAACGATATACTTCCTCAACAACATAGGGACCTTCCCATTTAGAGAGAAGCTTGCCTGCAAAGAATCTTAAACGAGAGTTATATAGCAAGACATAATCACCTACATTGAACTCACGCTTTTGTATCCTCTTATCATGCCACCTCTTAACCTTCTCTTTGAAAAGCTTGGCATTCTCATATGCCTGAGTTCTCCACTCATCAAGCAAGCTAATGTCAAATAACCTCTTCTCACCGGCAAGTTTGAAATCAAAGTTGAGCTCTTTGATTGCCCAATAAGGTTTATGCTCTAGCTCAAGAGGTAAATGACATGCTTTACCGTACACCATTTTGTACGGAGACATGCCCATGGGATTCTTATAGGCAGTTCTATAAGCCCACAGTGCATCATCGAGCTTCTTAGACCAATTCTTTCTAGACCTGTTGACAGTCTTTTGCAGAATTAGTTTAATTTCTCTATTGCTTAGCTCTACTTGACCACTGGACTGAGGGTGGTAGGGAGACGCAATTCTATGGTTGACATCATACTTAGCAAGCGTTTTACGGAAAGCACCATGAATGAAGTGTGAACCACCGTCGGTCATTAGATATCTAGGGACTCCAAATCTAGGGAAGATAACTTCTTTCAGCATCCTGATAGAGGTGTTAACACTACTAGTGGGGATAGCTTCTACCCACTTAGCGACGTAATCAACATCAACTAAGATATGAGTTTACCCGTTGGATTTTGGAAAAGGTCCCATATAATCAAAGTCCCAGACATCAAATGGTTTAATGAAAAGTGAATAGTTCATAGGCATTTCCTGACGTTTGCTAATATTACCTATTCTTTTACATTTGTCACAAGACAAGACAAACTTACGGGCATCCTTGAAGAGAGCGGGCCAATAGAAACCTAATTGCAATACCTTGTGTGCAGTTCTATCTCCCGCATGGTGTCCTCCGTAGGCCTCGGAGTGACATTTCTGTAGGATGTGTCCCTGTTCATGTTCAGGTACACAACATCTAATAACACCATCTACTCCTTCCTTATAAAGGTGAGGATCATCCCAAAAGTAATGTCTCAAGTCAAAGAAGAATTTCTTCTTTTGCTGGTATGTGAAACTAGGTGGTATGTATTTGGCAACGATATAGTTTGCATAATCAGCATACCACGGTGCACTACCTGAAGCATTGATGACATTCAATTGCTCATCGGGAAAGCTATCATCAATAGGTTGTGGGTCATCAAGAACGTTCTCCAACCTAGACAAGTTATCTGCTACAGGGTTGTCAGCACCCTTCTTGTCAACAACGTGCAAATAAAATTCTTGTAGCAAGAGAACCCATATGATAAGTCTAGGTTTAGCGTCTTTCTTCTCCATGAGGTACTTAATAGCAGCATGATCAGTGTGAATAGTGACTTTGGAATCAACTATGTAAGACCTGAACTTTTCACATGCAAACACGACTGCTAAAAATTCCTTTTCCGTAGTAGCATAGTTTCTTTGGGCACCGTCTAGAGTTTTACTAGCATAGTGAATAACATTCAACTTCTTATCAACTCTTTGCCCTAGAACAGCACCAACAGCATAATCACTAGCATCCCACATGATTTCAAAAGGCAAGTTCCAATCAGGTGGTTGAACAATAGGTGCAGTTATCAAAGCCCTATTAAGTATTTCGAAGGCTTCCTCACAATCATCGTCAAAGACAAAAGGAATATCCTTTTGCAAGAGATTGGTAAGAGGCCTAGAAATCTTAGAGAAGTCTTTAATGAACCTTCTATAGAAACCAACATGACCAAGGAAACTTCTTATACCTTTGATACCTGTGGGGTATGGCATTTTCTCGATTGCATCAACCTTAGCGTTATCGACTCTAATACCTCTTTCAGAAATTTTATGTCCTAAGACAATGCCTTCATTAACCATAAAGTGGCACTTCTCCCAATTCAAGACAAGATTGGTGTCTTTACATCTCTGTAAGACTCGATCAAGGTTGCTGAGGCAATCATCAAAGGAAGACCCGTAAATGGAAAAGTCATCCATGAAAACCTCGACAATCTTTTCACAAAAGTCAGAGAATATAGCCATCATACATGTTTGAAAGGTGGCAGGTGCATTACATAAGCCAAAAGGCATACGTCTATAAGCAAAGGTACCGAAAGGGCAGGTGAAAGTGGTTTTCTCCTGATCAGATTGTGCAACTGGTATTTGGGAGAAACCAGAATAACCGTCTAGAAAGCAGAAGTGTGTGTGTTTGGACAGCCTTTCTAGCATTTGGTCGATAAAAGGCAAAGGGTAATGATCTTTCCTAGTGGCTTTATTCAATTTCCTAAATTCGATCACCATCCTATAGCCAGTAATAATCCTCTGTGGGATCAATTCATCCTTATCATTAGGGACAACGGTAATGCCTCCCTTCTTAGGGACGCAATGCACCGGACTCACCCAATCGCTATGAGCAACAGGATAGATAATACCCGCTTCCAGGAGCTTTAGTATTTCTTTTCTTACTACTTCTTTCATCTTAGGATTTAATCTCCTTTGATGATCAACAACTGGTTTGAAGTCAGGATCAGTTTTAATCTTGTGCTGGCATAAAGTGGGACTAATGGCCTTAAGATCATCAAGAATATATCCAATAGCAGCACGGTGCTTCCTTAGAGTTTTTAGTAACTTCTTTTGTTCATGCTCTAAGAGGCTAGCACTAATAATAACAGGATATATCTCTTTTTCATCAAAATAGGCATACTTAAGAGTATCAGGCAACTGTTTAAGCTCGAACACAGGATCACCCTTTGGTGGGGGTGGATCCCCAAGCAGTTCAATAGGCAAGTTATTCTTAAGGATAGGATATTGTTCTAAGACAACTCTATCTATCTCATTTCTTTCATCCATATGCATATCATTTTCATGCTCAAGCAAGTATTGCTCTAAGGGATCAGTAGGGGGCACGACAATAGAAGCTAAGGCAATAGTTTCATCCTTACTAGGCAGCTCCTTTTCATGAGGTTGTCTACCGAACTTGGAGAAATTGAACTCATGTGACACACCTTCAAAGCCAACAGTGACAGTTTGCTTCTCACAATCAATATGAGCATTGACAGTATTGAGGAAGGGTCTGCCAAATATGATGGGACAAAAGCTATCTTGTGCAGTAGCAAGAACGAGGAAATCAGCAGGATATTTCGTTTTACCACATAAGACTTCAGCATCCCTAACAATTTCCACAGGGCAGATAGTATCTCTATTGGCAAGCTGAATAGTGACATCAATAGGCTCTATCTCAACAGGTGCAATCTCATCTTTGATTTCATCGTATAAGGATTGAGGTATTGCACTAACACTAGCACCCACGTCACATAAACCATGATAACAATGATCTCTTATCTTAACAGAAACCACATGCATGCCAACAACATGCCTATGTTTGTCTCTAACGTGAGGTTTAGCAATTCTAGCAGCATCTTCACAGAAGTGAATATTATGTCCCTCAACATCGTCGGACAGAAGATCTTTGATAATAGCAATGCTAGGTTCAACTCTAATTTGCTCAGGGGGTGTAGGTGTTCTAATGTAGCCTATACGTATCACAGTTGAAGCTTTAGAATGATCCTTCATCCTAACAAGGAAAGGTGGTTTTATCGATGTAAGCACTGGGAACCACAAGATCATTATAGGCAATGACTTTCTCTTCAACTGGAGTGGGTTTAACTACATTGACTTCTACAGGAGGATGATATTTAAACCACTTCTCTTTGGGGAGATCAATATGAGCAGCAAAGGATTCACACAATGAAGCTACTATCTCATAGTCAAGTCCATACTTAGCGCTAAAGTCACAAAAAGTATTTGTCTCAACAAAGTATTTAACGCAATCAAACGTGAAATTCATACCTGACTCCTTACCTTCTTCAAGCTCCCAATCTTCAGAGTTGCGTTTAATTCTCTCCAATAAATTCCATTTGAAGTCAATATCTCTCTTCATAAAAGAACTGGTACAAGAAGTGTCAAGCATGGTGCGATCATCATGAGAAAGCCGAGCATAGAAGTTCTGAATGATAATTTCTCTCGAGAGCTCATGATTGGGCATGAATATAGCATTGATTTAAGCCTCCCCCAATCTTGAGCGATGCTTTCTCTGTCACGAGGCCAAAAATTATGAATAATTCCGATCACGATGTACTAAATGCATAGGATAAAACTTTTGATGAAATTCCAATTTCAACCGATTGTAGTCCCATGATCCAGTATCATCACATAGCCTAGACCATGTCAACGCCTTATCCTTCAAAGATAAAGGAAAGACCTTCTTCTTTACCTCATCCTCGGGCACACCTGCAAGCTTAAATAAACCACAAACTTCATCTACATAGATCAGATGCAAGTCTGGATGTGTGATACGTCACCAACGTATCTATAATTTTTGATGGTTTCATGCTATTATCTTGTCAAACTTTGGATGTTTTGCATGCCTTTTATTTATTTTCCGGGACTAACCTATTAACTCAGTGCCAAGTGCCAGTTCCTGTTTTTTCCATGTTTTTGACCCCTTTTAGAGGAGATTTTGAAACAGAGTCCAAACGGAAGAAAGTCCCAGAAAAGATTTTTCCTGGAACGGAAGAAGATCGGAGAGCTTGGGGGCCAAGCCAGAAGAGCCCCAGGGGCCCCACAAGCCCCCACCCCGTGGCCAGGGGGCGCGCCATGCAGGCTTGTGGGCCCCCTAGAGGTCCCCTGACCTAGATCTTGCGCCTATAAATTCCCAAATATTCCCAAAACAATCAGGGTAGCATCGTAATCACTTTTCCGCCGCCGCAAGCTTCTGTCTCCGCAAGATCCCATCTCGGGCACGTCCTGGTGCCCTGCTGGAGGGGGGATTCGGACACGGAAGGCTTCTCCATCAACACCATGACCTCTCTGATGATGCGTGAGTAGTTCACCATAGACCTACAGGTCCATAGCTATTAACTAGATGGCTTCTTCTCTCTCTTGGATCTTCAATACGAAGTTCTCCATGATCTTCATGGAGATCTATCCGATGTAATCTTCTTTTGCGGTGTGTTTGTCGAGATCCGATGAATTGTGGATTTATGATCAGATTATCTATGAATCTTATTTGAGTTTCTCCTGATATCTCTTATGCATGATTTCATATCCTTGTAATTCTCTTCGAGTTGTGGTCTTTTTTGGCCAACTAGATCTATGATTCTTGCAATGGGAGAAGTGCTTGGTTTTGGGTTCATACCATGCGATGACCTCACCCAGTGACAGAAGGGGTAGCGAGGCACGTATCGTGTTGTTGCCATCAAGGGTAAAAAGATGGGGTTTTCATCATTGGTTTGAGATTATCCCTCTACATCATGTCATCTTGCTTAAAGTGTTACTTTGTTCGTCATGAACTCAATACACTAGATGCATGCTGGATAGCGGTCGATGTGTGGAGTAATAGTAGTAGATGCAGAAAGTATCGGTCTACTTGTCTCGGACGTAATGCCTATATGCTAGATCATTGCCTTAGATATCTTCATGACTTTGCGCGGTTCTATCAATTGCTCGACAGTAATTTGTTCACCCACCGTAATACTTGCTATTTTGAGAGAAGCCTCTAGTGAACACTATGACCCCGAGGGTCTACTCCACACCATATTTTCAGCCTTACACTTTTCACTATGTTGCACTTTCCGCCTTCAGATCTCACTTTTGCAAACAATCTTGAAGGGATTGACAACCCCTTTGAAGCGTTGGGTGCAAGTTTGTTTGTGTTTGCGCAGGTACTCTGGACTTGACGAGACCCTCCTTCTGGATCGATACCTTGGTTCTCAAACTGAGGAAAATACTTACTGCTCCTGGGCTGCATCACCCTTTCCTCTTCAAGGAAAAAACCAACGCAAGCCCAATCTCCGTCAACGTGTCAATTTGTGGCACTGTTGTTTGAGAAGTAGCAGAAGGATTTCTGGCGCCGTTGCCGGGGAGGAAGATCAAGTCAAGAACTCATCCAAGTAAGTGTCGCAAACTCATCTCTTGCATTTACTTTGTTTGCCAGTTGCCTCTCGTTTTCCTCTCCCCCACTTCACCAATTTGCCTTTTTCGTTCGCCCTTTTTCTCGCCCGCTGTTTGTTTGCTCGTGTGCTTGCGTGCTTGCTGAAGTCACCATGAACGAAAACACCGAACTTTGTGACTTCTCGAATACTAATAATAATGATTTTTTTAGTACTCCGATTGCTCCCGCCACTAGTGCGGAGTCATACGAAATCAATGCCGCTTTGCTGAATCTTGTTATGAAAGAGCAATTCTCTGGCCTTCCTAGTGAAGATGCCGCATCCCATCTCAATACCTTCATCGAGCTTTGTGTTATGCAAAAGAAAAGAGATGTGGATAATGACGTGATTAAATTGAAGCTTTTTCCTTACTCGTTGCGAGATCGCGCAAAAACTTGGTTTTCTTCTTTGCCCAAAAATAGTATCGATTCTTGGGATAAGTGCAAAGATGCTTATATATCCAAGTATTTTCCGCCGGCTAAGATCATCTCTCTCCGTAATGATATCATGAATTTCAAGCAACTTGATCATGAGCATGTTGCACAAGCTTGGGAGAGAATGAAATTAATGATTAGAAATTGTCCCGCCCATGGCTTCAGTCTTTGGATGATTATTCAAATCTTTTACGCTGGCTTGAATTTCGCTTCTAGAAATATCTTGGACTCCGCCTCGGGTGGAACGTTCATGGAAATCACGTTAGGAGAAGCCACAAAGCTCTTAGACAACATCATGACAAACTACTCTTTGTGGCACACTGAAAGGTAACCTACTAGTAAGAAGGTACACGCTATAGAGGGAATTAACTAGTTGAGTGCTAAGATGGATGAGTTAATGAATTTGGTTGCTAGTATAAGTGCTCCTTTGGATCCTAATGATTTGCCTTTGTGTTCTTTGATTGAGAGTAGCAACGCTAGCTTGGACGTTAATTTTGTTGGTAGGAATAACTTTGGCAACAACAACGCTTTTAGAGGAAACTATGTTCCTAGGCCTTTTCCTAGTAACTCCTCTAATAATTTTGGCAACTCCTACAACAATCCTCATGGAAATTACAATAGATTACCCTCTGATCTAGAGAGTAATATCAAAGAGTTCATCAACTCTCAAAAGATTTTCAATGCGTCCATAGAGGAAAAACTACTCAAAATTGACGATTTGGCTAAGAGCGTTGATAGGATTGCTTGTGATGTTGATGCTTTGAAAGTTAGATGTGCTCCTCCCAAAATCAACATGGATGAAACTTTGAAAGCTATGCGTGTTTACATGATTGAGAGCCAAGAAAGAACCGCCCAAATTCGTGCTAGACATGAATGGCTTAAAAAGGCGTGTTCTCGTGATGAGAATCACGAAGATCTTAAAGTGCTTGGTGTGACTCCCGTTGAATCTTTGTTTTCTTGTGTCAAACCTAATGATTATGGGGCTGGATATGAATCCACTTTGGTTGAAAAGTGCCCCAATGATTCGGAGTCCATCTATCTTGATGCTAAAAGCGTTAAAAGTGGAGTAGAAGACGTTAAAACTTTGAGTAGTAATGAAATTACTACCGTGGATTTCAAGGAATTCAATTATGATAGTTGCTCCTTGATTGAATGCATTTCTTTGATGCAGTCCATGTTAAACTCTCCGCACGCTTATAGCCAAAACAAAGCCTTTACCGATCATATCGTCGAAGCTATGATAAAAGTTATTGAAGAGAAACTTGAATTGGAAGTCTCTATCCCTAGAAAGCTTCATGATGAGTGGGAATCTACCATCAAAATCAAAATAAAAAACTATGAGTGCAATGCTTTGTGTGATTTGGGTGCTAGTGTTTCTGCGATTCCAAAATCTTTATGTGATATTCTGGGTTTTAATGAGATTGAAGAGTGTTCTCTTAATTTGCACTTGCTGATTCTACTATCAAGAAACCCATGGGAAGGATCAATGATGTTCTTATTATTGCAAATAGGAACTATGTACCCGTGGATTTCATTGTGCTTGACATTGATTGCGATCCTACATACCCTATTATTCTTGGTAGACCTTTCCTAGGGACTATCGGTGCTATCATCGATATGAAGGAAGGGAATATTAGATTTCAATTTCCTTTAAAGAAGGGCATGGAACACTTTCCTATAAAGAAAATAAGATTGCCTTATGAATCCATGATGAGGTCTACTTATGGTTTGAGCACCAAAGACGACGATACGTGATTCTATCGCTACTATGCCTAGCTAAGGGCGTTAAAAAATAGCGCTTGTTGGGAGGCAATCCAATGAATTTATCTTTTTCTTTCTGTTTTGTTGCGTCCACACTTTCACAATTCTGTTGTGATTGTGTTTTTTATGTTTCCTTTTGTATTTGAGCCAAGCAAAGCCTTTATGACTAGTCTTGGTAATGGTTGTTTGATCTTGCTGGAAAAAGACAGAAACTTTTCGCTCACGAGATGATTTGTCATTTTTATTCAGAAAGATATTTTGAGTTGATTATTTTTGCTGCCAATTGATATGCTTTTTCCCTAGACTGTTGTAATTTTTCAGATTTTTTGAGGTTCCAGCAGTATACGAAGTATACAGATTGCTACAGACTGGTCTGTTTTTGACAAATTCTATTTTTTGTTGAGTTGGTTGCTTGTTTTGATGAAACTATGGTTAGTATCGGGGGGTACTAGCCATGGAAAAGTGAGAATACATTAGCCCATCATCAAAAGAAGTGGTAGTTTGTTTTCTTGCACTAATGTTATCACAAGTTTCTGTTTAAGTTTTGTGTTGTGAAGTTTTCAGGTTTTGGGTGACGTTCTCATGGACAAAGAGATAAGGAGTGGAAAGAGCTCAAGCTTGGGGATGCCCAAGGCACCCCAAGCCAAATTCAAGGACACCAAAAAGCCTAATCTTGGGGATGCCCCAGGAAGGCATCCCCTCTTTCATCTCAATCCATCAGTAACATTACTCGGAGCTATATTTTTATTCACCACATGATATGTGTTTTTCTTGGAGCGTCTTGTATCATAGGAGTCTTTTATTTTTGTTGTGTCACAATCATGCTTGCTGCACACCTTTTTGAGAGCGAGAGACATGCACTCATTGTGATTTTGCTAGAATGCTCATAGTGCTTCACTTATATCTTTTGAGCTAGAAACTTTTGCTCTAGTGCTTCACTTATATCTTTTGAGCTAGATACTTTTGCTCTTGTGCTTCACTTATATCTTTAGAGCACGAAGGTGCAGGATTTGGTAGTTGGCTTATACTATGAAAGTAGTGCCATGTGCTAGGTACCCAAAGAGGATGCAAAAACCTCCATCTTCATGTGCATTGAGTAGAAAGAGAAGTTTCGATTCCTCTCAATTAGTTTTGAGACACGGATTCGGTAATATTGAGAGTTATGTTAGTAGGGTGTTGTGAATCTAGAAATACTTGTGTTGAAGTTAGTGATCCCGTAGCATGCACGTATGGTGAACCTCTATGTTAGGAAGTTCGGAGCATAATTGATCTATTGATTGTCATCCTTTGTGTTGAGGTCGGGATCGCGCGATGGTTTACACCTACCAACCCTTCCCCTCGGAGTATGCGTTTAGCACTTTGTTTCGATTACTAATAAAAACTTTTGCAACAAGTATGTGAGTTCTTTATGACTAATGTTGAGTCCATGGTATAGATTCACTTTCACCTTCCACCATTGCTAGCCTCTCTAGCGCCGCGCAATTCTCGCCGGTGCACAAACCACCAAATTCCTTCCTTAAAACAGCCACCATACCAACCTACTATGGCATTTTCATAGCCATTCCGAGATATATTGCCATGCAACTACCACCGTTCCGTCTAATGACTTGTGTCGTCACTTTCATATTGCCATTGCATGATCATACTAGATCGTTGCACATCCCGGTACACTGCCGGAGGCATTTCCTATGGAGTCATCATCATTGTGATCTTCGAGTTGTGAGTAAATAAAAGTGTGATGATCATCATTATTAGAGCATTGTCCCATGTGAGGAAATAAAAAAAAAGAGGCCAAAGAGCCCAAAAACAAAAAAAAGAGAAAAGAAAAAAAGAGGCCTAAGAGCCCAAATAAAAGAATTGAATAAGAGAAAAAGAGAGAAGAGACAATACTACTATCTTGTGCTTCATAATAGCACCATGTTCTTCATGATTGAGAGCTTCTTGCTTTGTCACTACCATATGCTAGTGGGAATCTTCGTTTTATAACTTGGCTTGTATATTCCAATGATGGGCTTCCTCAAAATTGCCCTAGGTCTTCGTGAGCAAGCAAGTTGGATGCAGACCCACTAGTTTTCCTCTTGAGCTTTCACATACTTATAGCTCTAGTGCATCTCTTGTATGGCAATCCCTACTCATTCACATTGATATCTATTAATGGACATCTCCATAGCCTATTGATACGCTGAGTCAATGTGACCATCTCCTCCTTTTTTCTCACAACCACCACCACACTCTATTCCACCTATAGTGTTATATCCATGGCTCGCGCTCATGTATTGCGTGATAGTTATAAAAAGTTTGGGAAAGTAAGAGTGCAAAAACAATTACTTGGCCAATTCCGGGGTTGTGCATGATTTACATTAGTTGTGTGAGGATGATGGAGCATAGCCAGACTATATGATTTTGTAGGGATAACTTTCTTTGGCCTTGTTATTTTGAAAGTTCATGATTACTTTGCTAGTTTGCTTGAAGTATTATTGTTTTCATGTCAATAGCAAACTATTGTTTTGAATCGTACGGATCTGAACATTCATGCCACGTGACAGAATTTTCAAAGGACAACTATGCTAGGTAGCATTCCACATCAAAAATTCGTTCTTTATCACTTCCCTACTCGAGGACGAGCATGAGTTAAGCTTGGGGATGCTTGATACGTCTCCAACGTATCTATAATTTTTTATGGTTTCATGCTATTATCTTGTCAAACTTTGGACGTTTTGCATGCCTTTTATTTATTTTCTGGGACTAACCTATTAACTCAGTGCCAAGTGCCAGTTCCTGTTTTTTCCATGTTTTTGACCCCTTTCAGAGGAGATTATGAAACGGAGTCCAAACGGAAGAAAATCCCCGAAAAGATTTTTCTGGAACGGAAGAAGATCGGAGAGCTTGGGGGCCAAGCTAGAAGAGCCCCAGGGGCCCCACAAGCCCCCACCCTGCGGCCACGGGGGCCATGCCATGCAGGCTTGTGGGCCCCCTGGAGGTCCCCTGACCTAGATCTTGCGCCTATAAATTACCAAATATTCCCAAAAAATCAGGGGAGCATCATAATTACTTTTCCGCCACCGCAAGCTTCTATCTTCGCAAGATCCCATCTGGGGCACGTCCTGGTGCCCTGTCGGAGGGGGGATTCGGACACGAAAGGCTTCTCCATCAACACCTTGACCTCTCCGATGATGCGTGAGTAGTTCACCATAGACCTACGGGTCCATAGCTAGTAACTAGATGGCTTCTTCTGTCTCTTGGATCTTCATACAAAGTTCTCCATGATCTTCATGGAGATCTATCCGATGTAATCTTCTTTTGCGGTGTGTTTGGCGAGATCCGATGAATTGTGGATTTATGATCAGATTATCTATGAATCTTATTTGAGTTTCTCCCGATCTCTCTTATGCATGATTTCATATCCTTGTAATTCTCTTCGAGTTGTGGGTTTTGTTTGGCCAACTAGATCTATGATTCTTGCAATGGGAGAAGTGCTTGGTTTTGGGTTCATACCGTGCGGTGACCTCACCCAGTGACAGAAGGGGTAGCGAGGAACGTATCGTGTTGTTGCCATCAAGGGTAAAAAGATGGGGTTTTCATCATTGGTTTGAGATTATCCCTCTACATCATGTCATCTTGCTTAAAGCGTTACTCTGTTCGTCATGAACTCAATACACTAGATGCATGCTGGATAGCGATCGATGTGTGGAGTAATAGTAGTAGATGCAGAAAGTATCTGTCTACTTGTCTCGGACGTGATGCCTATATGCTAGATCATTGCCTTAGATATGTCATGACTTTGCGCGGTTCTATCAATTGCTCGACAATAATTTGTTCACCCACCGTAATACTTGCTATTTTGAGAGAAGCCTCTAGTGAACACTATGGTCCCCAGGGTCTACCACACCATATTTTCAGCCTTACACTTTTCACTACGTTGCACTTTCCGCCTTCAGATCTCACTTTTGCAAACAATCTTGAAGGGATTGACAACCCCTTTGAAGCGTTGGGTGCAAGTTTGTTTGTGTTTGCGCAGGTACCATGGACATGACGATACCCTCCTTTTGGATCGATACCTTGGTTCTCAAACTGAGGGAAATACTTACTGCTCCTGTGCTGCATCACCCTTTCCTCTTCAAGGGAAAAACCAACGCAGGCCCAATCTCCGTCAACGTGTCAATTTATGGCGCTGTTGTTTGAGAAGTAGCAATGTGATGTTCCATCTCTTGTAAAAGGATTAGCTAGCAGTTTCTCAAGCATACCCAAAGGAAATTCAAAGCAAATATTTTCAGTAGGTGTAGCAGGTTGAGGAGCAACTCTTTGTGCTTCCGTTCGAGGTGAAGATACCCCGAACAAGCCCCTCAAAGGATTAGTATCCATAGTGACAAGTGACAACAAATTTCAGCACACTATATGAATGTTTCCTTAACAAGTTCCACTTACCAAAGGCGCTTCACTCCCCGGCAACGGCGCCAGAAAAGAGTCTTGATGACCCACAAGTATAGGGGATCAATCGTAGTCCTTTCGATAAATAAGAGTGTCGAACCCAACGAGGAGCAGAAGGATCTGTCAAGTCGTTTTCAACAAGGTAAAATCTGCAGGCACTGAAATTGTCGGTAACAAGTGATTGTGTGGTGAGATGATTCGTAGCAAGCAACAAGTAAAAAAAGTAGAGATGGTGCAGCAAAGTGACCCAATCCCTTTTGTAGCAAGGGACAAGCCTGGACAAAGTCTTATTGGAGGAAAAACGCTCCCGAGGACACACGGGAATTTCTGTCATGCTAGTTTTCATCATGTTCATATGCTTTGCGTTCGTTACTTTGATAGTTTGATATGTGGGTGGACCAGCGCTTGGGTACTACCCTTACTTGGACAAGCATCCCACTTATGATTAACCCCTCTCGCAAGCATCCGCAACTACGAAAGAAGAATTAAGACAAAGTCTAACCATAGCATTAAACTAGTGGATCCAAATCAACCCCTTACGAAGCAACGCATAAACTAGAGTTTAAGCTTCTGTCACTCTAGCAACCCATCATCTACTTATTACT
The DNA here is from genome assembly GCF_904849725.1 of Hordeum vulgare subsp. vulgare. Lineage (NCBI taxonomy): Eukaryota > Viridiplantae > Streptophyta > Magnoliopsida > Poales > Poaceae > Hordeum > Hordeum vulgare. Next base: position 146,113,913 of record NC_058521.1, on the reverse strand, counting down.
TCCCAATGCCTTCATCTAGGCCAAAATATGGTGAAGTGTTTTGTAGTCGACGTTCACATAACACCACTAGAGGAAAAACAACATACAACACATCAAAATATCGAACGAATACCAATTTCACATGACGACTATTAGCATGACTTATCCCATGTCCTCAGGAACAAAAGTAACTACTCACAAAGCATAATCATATTCATGACCAGAGAGGTAATGAGTAGCATCAAGGATCTGAACATAAACTATTCCACCAAGTAACCCAACTAGCATCAACTACAAAGAGTAATCAACACTACTAGCAACCTTACAAGTACCAATTGGAGTCGCGAGACGGAGATTGGTTACAAGTGATGAACTAGGGTTTGGAGATGAGATGCTGCTGATGAAGATGTTGATGGTGACGAGTCCCCTCCGATGAGAGGAGTGTTGGTGATGACGATGGCGATGATTTCCCCCTCTGGGAGGGAAGTTTCCCCGGCAGGATCGTCCTGCCGGAGCTCTAGATTGGTTCTGCTCAACTTCTGCCTCGTGGCGGCGGCGAAACCACGAAAAAGCTCTTCCTTGATTTTTTCCTGGACGAAACCCTTCATATAGCAAGAGAGGGGGGCAAGTGGGCCTGCAGGCTGCCCACAAGCCCTCATGGCGCGGCCTGGGGGGGTGGCCGCACCGTGCAAGCTTCTGGCCACCTGCACGCTCCCCTCGGGCGCTTCTTCGGCCAAGTATTTTTTATAAAACAGGAAAAAAAATCCTCGTTAATTTTTACAGCGTTTGGAGTTGCGCAGAATAGATATCTCAAACTTGCTCCACTTTCAGGCCAGAATTCCAGTTGCCGGCATTCTCCCTCTTCATGTAAACCTTGCAAAATAAGAGAGAAAAGGCATAAGAATTTTATCGTGAAGTGAAATAACAGCCCAACAAGCGATAAATAACAACATGAAAACATGATGCAAAATGGACGTATCAAAACACAACTGCTAAAAATTCTTTTTCTGTAGTAGCATAGTTTGTTTGGGCACTGTCTAGAGTTTTACCAGCATAATGAATAACATTTAATTTCTTATCAACTCTTTGTCCTAGAACAGCACCAACAACATAATCACTAGCATCACACATAATTTCAAAAGGTAGGTTCCATTTAGGTGGTTGAACAATAGGTGCAGTTATCAAGGCCTTCTTAAGTATTTCAAATGCTTCTTCACAATCATCATCGAAAACAAATGGAATATCTTTTTCAAGATATTGGTGAGAGGCCTAGAAATCTTAGAGAAGTCTTTAATGAACCTTCTATAGAAACCAACATGACCAAGGAAACTTCTTATACCTTTAATGTCTGTAGGGCATGGCATTTTCTCAATCGCATCAACTTTAGCCTTATCGACTTCAATATCTCTTTCAGAAATTTTATGTCCTAAGACGATGCCTTCATTAACCAAAAAGTGGCACTTATCCCAATTATAGACAAGGTTAGTATCTTTACATCTGTGCAAAACTCGATCAAGGTTGCTCAAGCAATCATCAAAAGAAGATCCGTAAACGGAGAAATCATCCATGAAAACCTCAGCAATCTTTTCACAAAAGTTAGAGAATAGAGCCATCATACATCTTTGAAAGGTAGCAGGTGCATTGCATAAACCAAAAGGCATACGTCTATAAGCAAAGGTACCGAAAGGGCAAGTAAAAGTGGTTTTCTCCTGATCAGATCGTGCAACAGGTATTTGGGAGAAACTAGAATAACCATCTAGAAAGCAAAAGTGTGTATGTTTAGACAATCTTTCTAGCATTTGATCAATAAAAGGCAAAGGGTAATGATCTTTCTTAGTAGCTTTATTTAATTTCCTAAAATCAATTACCATCCTATAGCCAGTAACAATTCTCTCTGGGATCAATTCATCTTTATCATTGGGGACAACGGTAATACCTCCCTTCTTAGGGACAAAATGCACCGGATTTACCCAATCACTATGAGCAACAGGATAGATAATACTTGCTTCCAGGAGCTTTAGTATTTCTTTTCTTACCACCTCTTTCATATTAGGATTTAATCTTCGTTGATGATCGGCAACTGGTTTGGAATCAGGATCAGTTTTAATTTTATGCTGGCATAGAGTGGGACTAATGCCCTTAAGATCATCAAGAGTATATCCAATAGCAGCACGGTGCTTCCTTAGAGTTTTCAATAATTTATTTTCTTCATGCTCTGAAAGTTTAGCACTAATAATAACAGGATACATCTCTTTTTCATCAAGATAAGCATACTTAAGAGTATCAGGTAATTGTTTAAGCTCAAACACATGATCACCCTTTGGTGGAGGTGGATCTCCAAGTAATTCAACAGGCAGATTATTCTTAAGGATAGGATGTTGTTCAAAGGTAACTCTATCTATCTCATTCCTTTCATCCATATGCATATCATTTTCATGCTCAAGCAAGTATTGCTCTAAAGGATCAGTAGGAGGCACAACAATAGAAGCAAGAGCAATAATTTCATCCTTGCTAAACAATTCTTTTTCATGAGGTTGTCTACCAAACTTGGAAAAATTAAATTCATGTGATACACCTTCAAAGCCAACAGTAACAATTTGTTTCTCACAATTAATCTGAGCATTAACAGTATTGAGAAAAGGTCTACCAAATATGATGGTACAAAAGCTATCTTGTGTGGTAGCAAGAACGAGAAAATCAGTAGGATACTTAGTTTTACCACACAAGACTTCAACATCTCTAACAATTCCCACAGGGCACATAGTATCTCTATTAGCAAGTTGGATAGTAACATCAATAAATTCCATCTCGACAGGTGCAATCTCATCTTTAATTTCATTATATAAAGATCGCGGTATTGCACTAACACTAGCACCCATGTCACATAAACCATGATAACAATGATCTCCTATCTTAACAGAAACAACAGGCATGCCAACCACAGGCTTATGTTTGTCTCTAACATGAGGTTTAGCAATTCTAGCAGCATCTTCACAGAAGTGAATAACATGCCCATCAACATTATCGGCCAAGAGATATTTAATAATCGCAATGCTAGGTTCAACTATAATTTTCTCAGGGGGTGTAGGTGTTCTAATATAGCCCTTACGTGTCACAGTTGAAGCTTTAGCATGATCCTTTATTCTAACAAGGAAAGGTGGTTTCTCGATGTAAGCACTAGGAACAATAGAATCATTATAAGCAATGACTTTCTCTTCAACTGGATTGGGTTTTACTAAATTGACTTCTATGGGAGGATGATATTTAAACCACTTCTCCCTAGGGAGATTAATATGAGAAGCAAATGATTCACATAATGAAGCTACTATCTCACAGTGAAGTCCATGTTTAGCGCTAAAATCACAAAAAAGTATTTGTTTCAACGAAGGATTTAACGCAATCAAACTTATGATTCATACCTGACTCCTTACCTTCATCAAACTCCCAATCTTCATAGTTGCGTTTAATTCTTTCCAATAGATCCCATTTGAAGTCAATATCTATCTTCATAAAAGAACCGGTACAAGAAGTGTCAAGCATGGTGTGATTATCATGAGAAAGTCGAGCATAGAAGTTCTGAATAATAATTTCTCTCGAGAGCTCATGGTTGGGGCATGAATATAACATTGACTTAAGCCTCCCCCAAGCTTGAGCGATACTTTCTCTATCACGAGGCCAAAAATTATATATGAAATTCCGATCACGATGTACCAAGTGCATGGGATAAAACTTTTGATGAAATTCCAATTTCAATCGGTTGTAGTTCCATGATCCCGTGTCATCACATAGCCTATACCATGTCAATGCTTTATCCCTCAAAGATAAGGGAAAGACCTTTCATGACCCACAAGTGTAGGGGCTCTATAGATAGTCCTTTCGATAAGTAAGAGTGTTGAACCCAACGAGGAGCAGAAGGAACTGACAAGTGGTTTCCAGCAAGGTATTCTTTGCAGACACTGAAATTATCGGTAATAGATAGTTGTGTGATAAGATGATTTGTGGCAAGTAGCAAGTAACAATAGTAGCAAAGGTGCAGAAATATGGCCCGATCCCTTTTGTAGCAAGGGACAAGCCTGGACAAACTTTTATATGAGGTGAAACGCTCCTGAGGACACATAGGAATTTCTGTCAAGCTAGTTTTCATCATGTTCATATGATTCGCGTTCGCTACTTTGATAGTTTGATATGTGGGTGGACCGGTGCTTGGGTGCTGCCCTTACTTGCACAAACATCCCACTTATGATTAACCCCTCTCGCAAGCATCCGCAACTACGAAAGAAGAATTAAGACTAAGTCTAACCATAGCATTAAACTAGTGGATCCAAATCAGCCCCTTACGAAGCAACACATAAACTAGGGTTTAAGCTTCTGTCACTATAGCAACCCATCATCTACTTATTACTTCCCAATGCCTTCCTCTAGGCCCAAATGATGGTGAAGTGTGATGTAGTCAACGTTCACATAACACCACTAGAGAAAAGACAACATACAACGCATCAAAATATCGAACGAATACCAAATTCACATGACTACTTATAGCAAGACTTATCCGATGTCCTCAGGAACAAAAGTGACTACTCACAAAGCATAATTATGTTCATGACCACAGAGGTATTATATAGCATTAGAGATCTGAACATATGATCTTCCACCGAGTAATCCAACTAGCATCAACTACAACGAGTAATTAACACTACTAGCAACCTTACAAGTACCAATCGGAGTCACGAGATGGAGATTGGTTACAAGAGATGAACTAGGGTTTGGAGATGAGATGGTGCTGATGAAGATGTGGATGGAGATGAGTCCCCCCTATGAGAGGAGTGTTGGTGATGACGATGGCGACGTTTTCCCACTCCGGAGGGAAGTTTCTCCGGCAGGATGGCCCTGCCGGAGCTCTAGATTGGTTCTGCTCAAGTTCCGCCTCGTGGCGGCGGAGATTCCTCTCGAAAGCCTCCTCTTGATTTTTTTTCTGGAATGTAACCCTCCTTATAGCAAAATATGGGAGCCAGAGGGTCAACAGGGGGCCCACAAGCCACCCAGGCGCGACCAGGGGGTAGGCCGCGCCTGGCAGGCTTGTGGCCTCCTCGTGGCTCCCCTCCGGTACTTCTTCCTCCCAGTATTTTTATAAAATCCAAAATAATTCCTCATTGATTTTCACGGCTTTTGGAATTGCTCAGAATAGGTATCTCAAACTTGCTCCTTTTTTAGACCAGAATTCCAGCTACCGGCATTCTCCCTCTTCATGTAAACCTTATAAAATAAGAGAGAAAAGGCATTAGTATTGTAACGTGAAGTGTAATAACAGCCCATAAAGCGATAAATATCAACATAAAAGCATGATGCAAAATGGACGTATCAACTCCCCCAAGCTTAGACCTCGCTTGTCCTCAAGCGGAAGTCGAGATCAATAAATATGCCCACATGTTTAGACATAGAGGTGTCGATAAAACAAAATACGGACATGCAAGCATCACTATCATAATTAGAACATCAATAACGTCATATAATCTCTTATGCTAGAGTGATAATTCCTTCACAAACTAAAGTATGGGTCAAGAACCTTATTGAGAATTAACAACCAATTGCCTTTAGTCATTGAAGCAATTGCAATTTACCATAACATCGGAAAGATTCAAATAAGAGCTTGTAAAGCAAATCCACATACTCATTCATACTTTCTTCTCCTACAATTGCTAAAACTCACGTGGTACTCATGAGATCAAAGTTTCAGTTGGACACAAAGAAAGATAGGGGCTTATAGTTTCGCCTCCCAACTACTTACCTCAAGGGTAATGTCAACAATAATAATTCATGAATAGTTTCTTCCAAGTTGACATATGAATATAGATCTTTCCCTAGCACATGACGTTAGCCAAGATAAAGGCAAAATAAGGAATTGGTGTCAATCACCATGACTCTTTTAAGGACAAAAAGTAAGGGTACAAGATAGGTCCTTCGTAGAGGGAAGAAGTGGTTGTCATGCACTTTTGAGGTTTGGATGTGTAACCTCTTAGTGTGAAGGAACGTCACTTTATATTGCCTCCTGTGATAAAGAACTTTATTATGTAGTCTGTCGCTTTTATGTCTTCCTCATCACAGGTTCGTACAAAGCTTATTTTCCACACACTAATAGATCATACATATTCAGGGAGCAATTTTTTTATTGCTTGCACCAATGACAACTTACTTGAAGGATCTTCTTCAATCCATAGGAAGGTATGGTGGACTCTCATGGCAAAACTGGGTTGAAGTTTTATGGATGCACAAGTAGTATCTATACTTAGTGTAGAAGTTTTGGCTGATAAGAGGTGGAAGCAATCGTCATATGCTAAGGGATCTCTAGTCATATAATATTGTTCGGAACCAAGCAAACATAATTCATTATGTTGTCTTCCTTGTCCAACATCTACTTCTAAGCATGTAATAGTTTAATGAGTGTTCACAATCATAGACGGTGTCAAAGATGATATATTTATATGTGAACCTCTCTTTCTTTATTACTTCCTATTAATTGCAACAATGACCAAGGTCTACGTTTGTCCACCCACAATAAGTTTCAATCAACATTCTTTTTATATGTGAAGCCATCACTTCCCATAAGATCATTACATGATCTTTCATGCTTTTGTTCTTTTATTATTCTTTTCTTTAGATCATGGCATGAGGCAAGGCCCTTAACTAAAACACTCTTTATTATATGACTCACGAGCTCGAATATATTGGGGGTAACACAAAGCAAAACTCAAGCCTAGATCATACTAAGAACTTTATTCTACTAGAGAAAGATAAAACCAAAAAGGATTGAACTAAGAAAAATAAAGTAAAGGCAAAAGATGTGATGGTGATACGATATCGGGGCAACTCCCCCAAGCTTGGCACAAGCCAAGAGGAGTGCCCATACCCGTGCTTAATTGTCTTGCTTCGAAGGTGATGGTGGTGGAGTTGTTGCAGAGTTCTTGAACTTGTTTAATTTCCTCTTGAGCACAAAATTCTGCTCCTTCGGGTCGTTAATTTCCTCTTCAAGCCTCAACACCCTTTGGCATAATTCTTGCTTACTCTCCTGCAAAAGACGAGAAGGGGTAAACAAAATCTTATGCTTCTTCCTTGAGTCAGGGAGGCTTGACTTCTTGAACTCCACATGTCTGTTTCCAGATTGGGGTAGAGGAGCCTCCTCTTCATCGGAACTTGTTCCTTCCTTCCCTCAGGATCATAATCTTCTTCCTCATCAGTGGTCCAACCATAATGATCCAAGTCCCCATAGACCTTGGGGTTAGCAAGGTAATCGGCCACATAGCTCTCCTCCTCTGAATCTTGAGAAGACATCTTGCTCTAAATCTGCGGCAGAAATAGGCTCGAAATGAAAACAAAGGATATTTGCGTGATATGAGGGTTAGACCTTTCGGGAGAATATATAATGAATTTTTCCGACCAAAAGGAGTACTCCGTAAGAAAACGGAGCCCGGGAGGCACACGAGGTGCCCACAAGCCACCCAGGCGCGACCAGGGGGTAGGCCGCGCCTGGTAGGCTTGTCGCCTCCTCGTGCGCTTTCCGGACTACTTTAAAGTTTTTCTATTTTTCTAAAAAAAATTCCAAGACGGAGAAAAATTGCTACTGGAAAAGTTTTGGAGTCGGTTTACTTACCATATCACATACCTCTTCGTTTTTGGAGTCTGAAACTGGCTGATAAATATCCCTTATGTACTCCTCCGGAGTTATGGTATTAATAATATTGCTTTCAACATTTATGGGAGTACCTGAGATATAATGCTTGATTCTTTGCCCATTTACCACTCTCGGAAAATTACCTTCCGTGTTGTTCATCTTTATGGCACCGGAACGATATACTTCCTCAACAGTGTAAGGACCTTCCCATTTAGAGAGAAGCTTGCCTGCAAAAAATCTTAAACAAGAATTGTATAGCAAGACATAATCACCTACATTGAACTCACATTTTTGTATCCTTTTATCATGCCACCTCTTAACTTTTTCTTTAAACAACTTGGCATTTTCATATGCCTGAGTTCTCCATTCATCAAGTGAGCTAATATCAAATAACCTCTTCTCACCAGCAAGTTTGAAATCAAAGTTGAGCTCTTTGATTGCCCAATAAGCCTTATGCTCTAGCTCAAGAGGTAAATGACATGCTTTACCGTAAACCATTTTGTACGGAGACATGCCCATGGGATTCTACTAAGCAGTTCTATAAGCCCATAGTGCATCATCAAGCTTCTTAGACCAATTCTTTCTAGACCTATTAACAGTCTTTTGCAGAATTAGTTTAATCTCTCTATTATTTAGCTCTACTTGACCATTGGACAGAGGATGATAGGGATATGCAATTCTATGGTTGACGTCTGATACGTCTCCAACGTATCTATAATTTTTGATGGTTTCATGCTATTATCTGGTCAAACTTTGGATGTTTTGTATGCCTTTTATATCTTTTTTGGGACTAACTTATTAACATAGTGCCAAGTGCCAGTTCCTGTTTTTTCCGTGTTTTTGACCCTTTTCAGAGGAGGATTTTAAACGGAGTCCAAACGGAATAAAACTTTTGAGTTGATTCTTTTTGCAGCTGGTTGATATGCCTTTTGCCCAGGCTATCGTAATTTTTCAGAATTTTTGAGGTAGTATAAGTATACGAAGTATATAGATTGCTACAGACTGGTCTGTTTTTGACAGATTCTGTTTTTGTTGTGTTGGTTGCTTGTTTTTATGAAACTATGGATAATATCGGGGGGTACTAGCCATGGAAAAGTGAGAATACAGTAATCTAACACCAATATGAATAGAAATCAAGTTTGCTACAGTACCTAAAGAGGTGGTAGTTTGTTTTCTTGTGCTAATGATATCACGAGTTTCTGTTTAAGTTTTGTGTTGTGAAGTTTTCAAGTTTTGGGTAATGTTCTCATGGACAAAGGGATAAAGAGTGGAAAGAGCTCAAGCTTGGGGATGCCCTAGGCATCCCAAGCCAAATTCAAGGACACCAAAAAGCCTAAGCTTGGGGATGCCCCGGGAAGGCATATCGGTAACATTACCTGGAGCTATATTTTTATTCACCACATAATATGTGTTTCGCTTGGAGCGTCTTGTATCGTAGGAGTCTTTTATTTTTGTTGTGTCACAATCATCCTTGCTGCACACCTTTTTAGAGAGACATGCACTCATCGTGAATTTGCTAGAATGCTCATCGTGCTTCACTTATATCTTTTGAGCTAGATAATTTTGCTCTTTGTGCTTCACTTAAATCTTTTAGAGCACGACGGTGCGTAACTTGGTAGTTGGTTTGTGCTACGAAATTAGTCCCAAAGGTGATAGGTACCCAAAGAGGATATAAAAACTTCCACCTTCATGTGCATTGAGTAGAAAGAGAAGTTTGATTACTCTCATTTAGTTTTGAGACGTGGATTTGGTAATATTAAGAGTTATGTTAGTAGGGTGTTGTGAATCTAGAAATACTTGTGTTGAAGTTAATGATTCCCGTAACATGCACGTATGGTGAACCGCTATGTTAGGAATTCAGAGCATAATTGATCTATTGACTGTCATCCTTTGTGTTGCGGTCGGGATCGCGTGATGGTTAACACCTACCAACCCTTCCCCTAGGAGTATGCGTTTAGCACTTTGTTTCGATTACTAGTAAAAACTTTCGCAACAAGTATGTGAGTCATTCATGACTAATGTGAGTCCATGGTATAGATGCACTTTCACCTTCCACCTTTGCTAGCCTCTCTAGTACCGCGCAATTTTCACCGGTGCACAAACCCACCATATGCCTTCCTCAAAACAGCCACCATACCTACCTACTATGGCATTTTCATAGCCATTCCGAGATATATTGCCATGCAACTCCCACCATTCCGTCTCATGACTTGTGCCGTCACTCTCATATTTCCATTGCATGATCGTAAGATAGCTAGCGAGATGTTTCAACGTCATATGCCAAGCTAGATCGTTGCACATCCCGGTACACTGCCGGAGGCATTTACTATAGAGTCATCATCGTTCTAAGCTTTGAGCTATGTGTAAATAAAAGTGTGATGATCATCATTATTAGAGCATTGTACGATGTGAGGAAATAAAAAAAAGAGGCCAAACAGCCCAAATAAAAAAAAGAGGCCAAGAGCCCAAAAAAAGAGAGAGAAAAAGAGAGAAGGGACAATGCTACTATCTTTTTCCACACCTATGCTTCATAATAGCACCATGTTATTCATGATTGAGAGCCTCTCGTTTCGTCACCACCATATGCTAGTGGGAATCTTTATTATATAACTTGGCTTGTATATTCCAATGATGGGCTTCCTCAAAATTGCCCTAGATCTTCGTGAGCAAGCAAGTTGGATGCACACCCACTAGTTGTCCTTTTGAGCTTTCACATACTTATAGCTCTAGTGCATCCTTTGAATGGCAATACCTAATCATTCACATTGATATCTATTAATGGGCATCTCCATAGCCCTTTGAGAGTCAATGAGACCATCTACTCCTTTTTGTCTCACAACCACCACCACACTCTATTCCACCTATAGTGTTGTTTCCATGGCTCACGCTCATGTATTGCGTCATAGTTATAAAAGGTTTGAGAAAGTAAGAGTGCAATAACAATTACTTGGCCAATACCAGGGTTGTGCATGATTTAAATTAGTTGTGTGAGGATGATGGAGCATAGCCAGACTATATGATTTTGTAGGGATAACTTTCTTTGGCCTTGTTATTTCGAAAGTTCATGATTACCTTGCTAGTTTGCTTGAAGTATGATTGTTTTGATGTCAATAGCAAACTATTGTTTTGATTATTACGGATCTGAACATTCATGTCACATGAAAGAAGTTACAAAGGACAACTATGCTAGGTAGCACTCCACATCAAAAAATCAGTCTTTATCACTTCCCTACTCGAGGACGAGCAGGAGTTAAGCTTGGGGGTGCTTGATATGCCTCCAACGTATCTATAATTTTTTATGGTTTCATGCTATTATCTTATCAAACTTTGGATGTTTTGTATGCCTTTTATATCTTTCTTGGGACTAACTTATTAACTCAGTGCCAAGTGTCAGTTCCTGTTTTTTCTGTGTTTTTGACCCTTTTCGGAGAAGGATTTTAAAAGGAGTCCAAACAGAATAAAACTTCCGAAAAGATTTTTTCCAGAACAGAAGATATGCAGAAAGTTTGGGAACCAAGGCAGGGAGTCCTGGGGGAGGCCACAAGCCCTCATGGCGCGGCCAGGGGGGCCCGCGCCTCCCAGGCTTGTGGGCTCCCTGGGCCTCCCCTGCCCTAGCTCCTTCGCCTATAAATTACCTAAAATCCCAGAAAAAATTCAAGAAATCCACGAAAACACTTTTCCGCCGCCGCAAGCTTCTGTCTCCGCAAGATCCCATCTGGGCACGTTCTGGTGCCGTGCCGGAGGGGGAATTCGGATACGGAGGGCTTCTTCATCAACACCATGACCTCTCCGATGATGCGTGAGTAGTTCACCATAGACCTACGGGTCCATACCTAGTAGCTAGATGGCTTCTTCTCTCTCTTGGATCTTCAATACAAAGTTCTCCATGATCTTTATGGATATCTATCCGATGTAATATTCTTTGCGGTGTGTTTGTCGAGATCCGATGAATTGTGGATATATGATCAGATTATGTATGAATCTTATTTGAGTTTATTCTAATCTCTTATATGCATGATTTCATATCCTTGTAATTCTCTTCGAGTTGTGGGATTTGTTTGGCCAACTTGATCTATGATTCTTGCAATGGGGGAAGTGCTTGGTTTTGGGTTCATACCATGCGGTGACCTCACCCAGTGACAGAAGGGGTAGCGAGGCACGTATCGTGTTGTTGCCATCAAGGGTAAAAATATGGGGTTTTCATCATTGGTTTGAGTTTATCCCTCTACATCATGTCATCTTGCTTAAGGCGTTACTCTGTTTGTCATGAACTCAATACACTAGATGCATGCTGGATAGCGGTCGATGTGTGGAGTAATAGTAGTAGATGCAGAAAGTATCGGTCTACTTGTCTCGGACGTGATGCCTATATGTATGATCATTGCCTTAGATATCGTCATGACTTTGCGCGGTTCTATCAATTGCTCGACAATAATTCGTTCACCCACCGTAATACTTGCTATCATGAGAGAAGCCTCTAGTGAACACTATGGCCTCCGGGTCTACTTCACACCATATTTTCAGCCTTACTCTTTTACTTCGTTGCACTTTCCACCTTCCGATCTCACCTTGCAATTAATCATGAAGGGATTGACAACCCCTTTATAGCGTTGGGTGCAAGTTTGTTGGTTTTTGCGCAGGTACATTGGTGACTTGTCTTGATACTCCTACTGGATTGATACCTTGGTTCTCAAACTGAGGGAAATACTTACTGCTACTATGCTGCATCACCCTTTCCTCTTCAAGGGAAAAACCGACGCAAGCTCAAGAGGTAGCAAGAAGAATTTCTTGCGCCGTTGCGGGGGAGTATCAAGTCAAGAATAGTCTCCCTTCAACGTGTCAATTTCTGGCACCGGGGACTATTCTAAGTGAAGCTTATCCAAGTAACTATCACAAACTCATCTCTTGCATTTACTTTTTTTGCCTTTTGCCTCTCGTTTTCCTCTCCCCCACTTCTGAATAACAAAAATTTACAAAAACATTTGCTTTTTTTTCGTTCGTCCTTTTCTTTCGCTTGCTTTCTGTTTGCTTGTGCGGGATAGTCTACCTATCCTTATGGCCAGTCCTATCGCTTTGAACGATACTCCCGAGAGCGAACTTCTTAATTTCAAACAGAATGAGGGAGAAAACTTAAAGGATGCTTGGTATAGGATTTGCAATGCTCAGAATAGATCTACTCGTAAGCAATATACTACCGTTCTGCTTTGCAAATTTTATGTGGGTATTTCCCCTTGGAATAGGTATGTTCTTGACACAATCGCAGGTGGAAATTTGTTGGGTAACCATACCATTGATTCTTACGGTGCCTTAATAAATTTGGTAGGCTCACCCCCACTCATGGTTAATGGAACTACCTTAACTTTGGAACATGTGATGCGTAGGCTGGATATCATTGAAAATAAAGTTGCTACGATTGAACTCATTGAAAATTTGGATAAAAAGATCCACAATAAAATCACTCAGTATGGATCCAAGGTGGGAATGACTTTGAAAAATTTAAAGGAGAGGGAACCCACAGTTAACGAAAAACTAGGTCATGATTCCGCTAGAATTGGCAAACTAGAGGATGTCATAACCAACTTGGGTTCCGCTTTTGCCGCTGTTCAGAACACTCCAAATTTTGCCCACAATAAGGCCACCAAGTTGGTTTTTGTTCCTAAGAACAGTGCCCTACTTATGGCTTGAGCACCAAAGACGACGATACTTGATTCTATCGCCTTATGCCTAGCTAAGGGCGTTAAACAATAGCGCTTGTTGGGAGGCAACCCAATGAATTTATTTTTGCTTTTTTGCTTTCTGTTTTTTTGTGTGCACACCATCATAATTCTGTTATGATTGTGTTTTTTGTGTTTATTTTTGTGTTTGAGCCAAGTAAAACCTTTATGACTAGTTTTGCTAATGGTTGTTTGATCTTACTGAAAAAGACAGAAACTTTGCGCTCACGAAATTATTTTTAATTCCTATCCAGAAAGAGATTTTGAGTTGATTCTTTTTGCTGCTGGTTGATATACCAATTTCCCTAATTTTAAAAAGTTTTCAGAATTTTTGAGACAACAGAAGTATATGAAGTATACAGATTGCTACAGACTGGTCTGTTTTTGACAGATTCTGTTTTTGTTGTGTTGATTGCTTATTTTGATGAAACTATGGATAGTATCGGGGGGTACTAGCCATGGAAAAGTGATAATACAGTAATATAACATCAATCTAAATAGAAATCAAGTTTAATACAGTACCTAAAGAGTTTGTAGTTTGTTTTCTTATGCTAATGATACCACGAGTTTCTATTTAAGTTTTGTGTTGTGAAGTTTTCAAGTTTTGGGTGATGTTCTCATGGACAATGGGATAAAGAGTGGAAAGATCTCAAGCTTGGGGATGCCCAAGGCATCCCAAGCCAAATTTAAGGACACCAAAAAGCCTAAGCTTGGGGATGCCCCGGGAAGGCATCCCCTCTTTCGTCTTGAATCCATCCGTAACATTACCTGGAGCTATATTTTTATTCACCACATAATATGTGTTTTGCTTGGAGCGTCTTGTATCGTAGGAGTCTTTTATTTTTGTTGTGTCACAATCATCCTTGCTTCACACCTTTTTGAGAGAGAGACATGCACTCATCGTAATTTTGCTAGAATGCTCATAGTGCTTCACTTATATCATTTGACCTAGATACATTTGCTCTAGTGCTTCACTTATATCCTTTAGAGCACGACAGTGCGTGATTTGGTAGTTGGCTTATGCTATGAAAGTAGTCCCAAATGTGATAAGTACCCAAAGAGGATGCAAAAACCTCCATCTTCATGTGCCTTGAGTAGAAAGAGAAGTTTCGATTCCTCTTAATTAGTTTTGAGACGTGGATTCGGTAATATTGAGAGCTATGTTAGTAGGGTGTTCTGAATCTAGAGATACTTGCGTTGAAGTTAGTGATTCCCGTAGCATGCACGTATGGTGAACCGTTATGTCAGGAAATCAGAGCATAACTGATCTATTGATTGCATCCGTTGTGTTGAGGTCGGGATCGCACGATGGTTAACACCTACCAACCCTTCCCCTAGGAGTATGCGTTTAGCACTTTGTTTCAATTACTAATAAAAACTTTCGCAACAAGTATGTGAGTTCTTCATGACTAATGTGAGCCCATGGTATAGATGCACTTCCACCGTCCACCATTTCTAGCCTCTTTAGTGCCGCGCAATTCTCCGCGGTACACAAACCCACCATATGCCTTCCTCAAAACAGCAACCATACCTACCTACTATGGCATTTTCATAGCCATTCCGAGATATATTGCCATGCAACTCCCACCGTTCCGTCTCATGACTTGTGCCGTCACTCTCATATTGCCATTGCATGATTGTAAGATAGCTAGCGAGATGTTTTCAACGTCATACGCCATACTAGATCGTTGCACATCCCGGTATACTGCCGGAGACATTTCCTTTAGAGTCATCATCATTTTGAGTTGTGAGTAAATAGAAGTGTGATGATCATCATTATTAGAGCATTGTCCCATGTGAGGAAAAAAAAGAGGCCAATGAGCCCAAAAATAAAAATAAAAAGAGAAAAAAAAGAGGCCTAAGAGCCCAAATGAATAAAAAGGAGAAAAGAGAGAAAAAGAGAGAAGGGACAATGCTACTATCTTTTTTCCACACTTGTGCTACATAAAAGCACCATGTTCTTCACGATTGAGAGCTTCTTGCTTCGTCACCACCATATGCTAGTGGGAATCTTCATTATATAACTTGGCTTGTATATTCCAATGATGGGCTTCCTCAAAATTGCCCTAGGTCTTCGTGAGCAAGCAAGTTGGATGCACACCCACTAGTTTTCCTTTTGAGCTTTCACATACTTATAGCTCTAGTGCATCTCTTGTATGGCAATCCCTACTCATTCACATTGATATCTATTAATGGGCATCTCCATAGCCCTTTGATATGCCGAGTTAATGTGACCATCTCCTCCTTTTTGTCTCACAACCACCACCACACTCTATTCCACTTACAGTGCTATATCCATGGCTCACGCTCATGTATTGCGTGATAGTTATAAAAAGTTTGAGAAAGTAAGAGTGCGAAAACAATTACTTGGCCAATACCGGGGTTGTGCATGATTTACATTAGTTGTGTGAGGATGATGGAGCATAGCCAGAGTATATGATTTTGTAGGGATAACTTTCCTTGGCCTTGTTATTTTGAAAGTTCATGATTACCTTGCTAGTTTGCTTGAAGTATTATTGTTTTCATGTTAATAGCAAACTATTGTCTTGAATATTACGGATCTGAACATTCATGTCACGTGAAAGAAGTTGCAAAGGACAACTATGCTAGGTAGCATTCCACATCAAAAATTCATTCTTTATCACTTCCCTACTCGAGGACGAGCAGGAGTTAAGCTTGGGGATGCTTGATACGTCTCCAACGTATCTATAATTTTTGATGGTTTCATGCTATTATCTTGTCAAACTTTGGATGTTTTGTATGCCTTTTATATATTTTTGGGACTAACTTATTGACTCAGTGCCAAGTGCCAGTTCCTGTTTTTTTCCATGTTTTTGACCCCTTTCAGAGGAGATTTTGAAACGGAGTCCAAACGGAATAAAATCCCCGAAAAGATATTTTTCATAATGGAAGAAGATCGGGAAGCTTGGGAGCCAAGGCAGGGTAGCCTGAGGGGCCCCACAAGCCCCCACCCCGCGGCCAGGGGGGTAGGTCGCAACCCACAGGCTTGTGGGCCCCTGGGCGCTCTCTGCCCTAGGGGTTGCGCCTATATATTCCCTAAAAATCCAAAAAAAATCAGGAGATCATCGAAATCACTTTTCCGCCGCCGCAAGCTTCTGTCTCCGCAAGATCCCATCTGGGGCACGTTCTGGTGCCCTGCCGGAGGGGGATTCGGACACGGAGGGATTCTTCATCAACACCTTGACCTCTCCGATGATGTGTGAGTAGTTCACCATAGACCTACGGGTCCATAGTTAGTATCTAGATGGCTTCTTCTCTCTCTTGGATCTTCAATACAAAGTTCTCCATGATCTTCATGGAGATCTATCCGATGTAATCTTCTTTTGCGGTGTGCTTGTCGAGGTGCGAAGAATTGTGGATTTCTGATCAGATTATCTATGAATCTTATTTGAGTTTCTTCTTATCTCTCTTATGCATGATTTCATATCCTTGTAATTCTCTTTGAGTTGTGGGTTTTGTCTGGCCAACTAGATCTATGTTTCTTGCAATGGGACAAGTGCTTGGTTTTGGGTTCATACCGTGCGGTGACCTCACCCAGTGACAGAAGGGGTAGCGAGGCACGCATCATGTTGTTGCCATCAAGGGTAAAAAGATGGGGTTTTCATCATTGGTTTGAGATTATCCCTCTACATCATGTCATCTTGCTTAAGGCGTTACTTTGTTCATCATGAACTCAGTACACTATATGTCTCGGATGTGTGGAGTAATAGTAGTAGATGCAGAAAGTATCGGTCTACTTGTCTCGGATGTGATGCCTATATGTATGATCACTGCCTTAGATATCGTCATGACTTTGTGCGGTTCTATCAATTTCTCGCCAGTAATTTTTTTACCCACCGTGATATTTGCTATTTTGAGAGAAGCCTCTAGTGAACACTATGGCCCCCGGGTCTACTCCACACCATATTTTCAGCCTTACACTTTTTACTTCGTCGCACTTTCCGCCTTCAGATCTCACTTTGCAAACAATCTTGAAGGGATTGACAACCCCTTTGAAGCGTTGGGTGCAAGCTTGTTTGTGTTTGCGCAGGTACTCGGGACTTGACGAGACCCTCCTTCTGGATCAATACCTTGGTTCTCAGAACTGAGGGAAATACTTACTGCACCTATGTTGCATCACCCTTTCCTCTTCAAGGGGAAAACCGACGCAAACAAGAGAAATAGCAAGAAGAATTACTGGCGTTGCTTGGGAAGGACTTTTGTTGCCGTAGTAGCCATGACTCATCCATACTGTTTGATCTTTATGAAAAATCGTATACCATGGATTTAGAGGATTTTAATAGAATTTGCAAGATGCCTGATTGGGGTAGTCCCAATGATCCTCCCAAGTCTTCGATTAGAGATTTTATTTCTAGTATAACTGTTGGAGAAACTAGAGATATTACGCAGGCTACCATGGGGAGCATTCATTTCCCTGCCTTACATTATTTTGCCCTCTTCATAGGTAGATGCATTAACGGCAATATTGATCATTGTCACCTCTGCGCACCTGACCTTAGTATTCTTAAGAGCGCAGTAACGGGTGATAGAAGTCTCAACATGGGAGCTATAATTGTGAGGAGGCTAAATAATAATGCTAATGAAGGGGATTTCTTTGGTGGGATCTATGCCACTCGTATAGCGAATTTTCTTGGAATACCCATCCACACAGGAGATCCCCCGCTCCATACAGTTGTCCTTGATCGCGCCGCTATGACACGTTATCAGTTCCTTGAGAGGGATAATGAATCCCTCCTATACCGGTTATTATTTAACCGACAGCGTGTTTTCCATATTACCCTTCCTGCTCCTGCCTTCTTTGACTTTCAGGTAAAACGGAGATATTACATATCCAGAGGAGAGGCACAAGAGTATGAGAGGGAGGCGAAGGCTCCTCGCCTCCCTGAGGCAGCTATTCAGGCGGTAGCTGCCGCGATCCCATACAACCCCATCATGATTTTGGATATCGCCCGGACCAGCCGTGGGAGTAAACCAACTTAGGCCAAAAGCCTAAGCTTGGGGGAGTACGTGTTTCTCACCGACTTTACATTCATGCTCACACTTTCACTTTGATAGTCGGTGTTCACACCTTGCCATTGTATCGTCCATGCTAATTTATTTCTTTTTCTCGCTTTCTTCTCGTGTGTTTGTTTAGATTGAGAAAAACAAAAACAAAAATAGTTGTAAGTTTACTTTTCTGCTTGCTTAGGGGTATTTAAAAAGAAAACCCAAAAAGATTTCCCGTTCTTCTTTTGTTTGTTGGGAGCTTTCCCGTGTAAATAGTTTTCTTTTTCTTTGGGTCAAGGTAGAAGACCATGGTTAAAATGTTTAGTGGTTCTCACCTGCTTATCTATTTGTCCGTCAAAGAGCCATATTACTCTGTCTTCTCCTTTGTGTTTGCTTGCAGATTCCAGCTTAGTCCAATGCACGAACACTCTCATTATGATTCACATCATTCGGTCGTGCAAGTGAAAGGCAATAATGACGATGTATGATGAAGTGACCGAGCCTGGAAAAGCTGGTGTGAACTCGACCTATTTTGTTTTTGTAAATATGACAAGCTCATCATTCCTAATTCAGCTTTGTTATGACAGAAACATGTTTGCAATGACAACTTAGAGATCATAGTTTCTGATGCCATGCTTAATTAGCTAGGAGCTTATAATGGTTTGTCTTGGATGGCAACATGAATTTCAAGATGGTTATGATGTAGTATGATAGGATGGTGTCCTCCTTTGAGTGATTCAAGTGGCTTGACTTGGCACATGCTCACGCATGTAGTTGAAACAAAATCAACATAGCCGCTATGATATTCATGTTCATGGTGATTTATGTCCTACTCATGCTTGCATTCAATGTTGGTTAATTTCAATGCATATTGATGACTGTTGTCGCTCTCTAGTTGGTCGCTTCCCAGTCTTTTGCTAGCCTTCACTTGTACTAAGCGGGAATACTGCTTGTGCATCCACTTCCATAAACCCAAAGTAGTTCCATATGCGTCCACCATACCTACCTATATGCGGTATCTACCTGCCCTTCCAAGTAAATTTGCATGTGCCACTCTCTAAATCTTCAAGTAATAATCTGTTTTGTATGCCCGAACCGCTCATGTGGTGACAAGGGGCGGTCAGTATCTTCCATGCTAGGCGTGTTATCCTCGATACGTGTTTATTCACTATCACTCATGGGAAAGGGGGCGGTAATTGGAATGCCCAGTTCCATGCTCAAATCGAAAATATAATTGCAAACAAAACTCCCCCTGGATTGTTGTTGCTATGGACGGCACCCGAGGATTCGGCTAGTCGTAGAGTGTGATTGATCGGTGGTGGGGGAGTCAAAACTTTACTTTTCTGTTTGGGAACCGCCTATAGTATGTGTAGCATGGAAGATGGTGAAAACTCTTGGTCATCGTGTTGAGAATGAGAGCATAGCACTCAAAATTAGTATCTCTATTTTAAAATATTGAGCTCTGGCACCTCTGCAAATCAATGCTTCCCTCTGCGAAGGGCCTATCTATTTACGTTTATGTTGAGTCATCCTCTACTTATCAAAAGGAACCAGTTAGAGAGCACCTCCATCATTTTTATGCTTTGCTATTAATTGATATTGAGTATGACTGGGACTGGATCTTCTTTGCCATAAATTACAATGTTCAGTCAGCCCTTGGTCTTTGAAGGTGCTCTGCATTTATGTTTTGCGGTCTCAAAAAGGGCTAGCGAGATACCATCTGTTCATATTGTTTCATGATTGTTTTGATTGAAGTGTTGACATTTGAAACTTATTATTATTGCTCGCTAGTTGATTATGCCATTGATATGAGTACATCGTGAGACCTAAATGTCATTGCCTATGTGGTTAGCTTATGATCTTGCTAAAAATCTAAATATGAGTTAGACATAATTACAACAGCAAGGTCAAACAGAGTTCGTAAAAGTTTTTCTTTTGTCTCTTTCAGTTTGTCAACTGAATTGCTTGAGGACAAGCAAGGCTTTAAGCTTGGGGGAGTTGATACGTCTCCATCGTATCTACTTTTCCAAACTCTTTTGCCCTTGTTTTGGACTCTAATTTGCATGATTTGAATGGAACTAACCCGGACTGACGTAGTTTTGAGCAGAATTGCCATGGTGTTGTTTTGCGCAGAAATAAAAGTTCTCGGAATGACCTGGAAATTTACGAGGATTTTTTGTGGAATATATAAAAAATACTGGCACAAGAATTACCTGGAGGGACGGAGCCAGGAGCTCACAAGCCCAGGAGCCCCCCCCCCCCCGGCCGGGCCTGACAGGCTTGTGAGCCCCTCGTGGCTCCGCAGCCTCCAATTCCAGCTCTATATATTCTCTCTTGCCCGGAAAAAAATCAGAGAGAAGAGTTCATCGCGTGTCACGACACGGAGCCGCCGCCACTGCTGCGGCAACAAAAGTCCTTCCCTCACGCTAAGTAATTCTTCTTGTTACTTCTCTCATTTGCGTTGGTTTTTCCCTTGAAGAGGAAAGGGTGATGCAGCACAGGAGCAGTAAGTATTTCCCTCAGTTTGAGAACCAAGGTATCAATCAAGAAGGACGGCCTCGTCAAGTCCAAAGTACCTGCGCAAAAACAAACGAGCTTGCACCCAACGCTTCAAAGGGGTTGTCAATCCCTTCAAGATTGTTTGCAAAAGTGAGATCTGAAGGCGGAAAGTGCAACGAAGTGAAAGTGTAGAGCTGAAAATATGGTGTGGAGTAGACCCTCGGGGCCATAGTGTTCACTAGAGGCTTGCGGCGGTGGAAAAGTAATTACGATGCTCCCCTGATTTTTTTGGGAATATTTGGGAATTTATAGGCGCAAGATCTAGGTCAGGGGACCTCCAGGGGGCCCACAAGCCTGCATGGCGCGGCCCCCCTGGCCGCGGGGTGGGGGCTTGTGGGGCCCGTGGGGATCTTGTGGCTTGGCCCCCAAGCTCTCCGATCTTCTTCCGTTCCAGAAAAAAATCTTTTCGGGGATTTTCTTCCGTTTGGACTCCGTTTCAAAATCTCCTCTGAAAGGGGTCAAAAACATGGAAAAAATAGGAACTGGCACTTGGCACTGAGTTAATAAGTTAGTCCCAGAAAATAAATAAAAGGCATGCAAAACATCCAAAGTTTGACAAGATAATAGCATGAAACCATCAAAAATTATAGATACGTTGGAGACGTATCAGCCACCACCTGTTCTTCCTCTGGAGGGCAGATCTGGGGTCCGTTTTGGGCTCCGGAGAGGGGAAATCGACGCTGTTGTCATCACCAACCATCCTTCATCGCCAATTCCATGATGCTCTTCATCGTTCGCGAGTAATCTCATCGTAGGCTTGTTGTACGGTGATGGGTTGGATGAGATCTATCATGTAATCGAGTTAGTTTTGATGGGGTTTGATCCCTAGTATCCACTATGTTCTGAGATTGATGTTGCTACTACTTCGCTATGCTTAATGCTTGTCACTAGGGCCCGAGTGCCATGGTTTCAGATCTGAACCTATTATGTTTTCATCAATATATGTGTGTTCTTGATCCTATCTTGCAAGTTGTAGTCACCTACTATGTGTTATGACCCGGCAACCCCGGAGTGACAATAGCCGGAACCACTCCCGGAGATGATCATAGTATGAGGAGCTCATGTATTCACTATGTGCTAATGCTTTGTTCCGGTTCTCTATTAAAAGAAGACCTTAATATCCCTTAGTTTCCATTAGGACCCCGCTGCCACGGGAGGGATGGACAAAAGATGTCATGCAAGTTCTTTTCCATAAGCACGTATGATTAAATACGGAATACATGCCTACATTACATTGACGAACTGGAGCTAGTTACATATCTCCCCATGTTATAACTGTTACATGATGAAAGTCATCCAACATAATTATCCATCACCGATCCAACGCCTACAGTCTTTCCCTACTGGTTCTTGCTACGTTACTTTACCGCTACTGTTGTCACTGCTGCTACTGTTACCGCTACTGCTGTCACTACTGTTACGGTTACCGCTGCTACCGTTACTATCACCCTACTTTGCTACTGAAACTTTGCTGCAGATACTAAGTCTTTGAGGTGTGGTTGAATTGACAACTCAACTGCTAATACTCGAGAATAATCTTTGGCTTCCCCTTGTGTCGAATCAACAAATTTGGGTTGAATACTCTACCCTCAAAAATTGTTGTGATCCCCTATACTTATGGGTTATCACCTATATGTATGATCATTGCCTTAGATATCATCATGACTTTGCACGATTCTATCAATTGCTCGACAGTAATTCGTTCACCCACTATAATACTTGTTATCATGAGAGAAGCCTCTAGTGAACACTATGGCCCCCGAGTCTACTTCACATCATATATTCAGATCCTCAAAATTACTTTGTTGCACTTTCCACCTTCAAATATCACCTTGCAAATAATCGTGAATGGATTTACAACCCCTTTATAGCGTTGGGTGCAAGTTTGTTTGTTTTTGCGCAGGTACATTGGTGCCTCATCTTGATACTCCTACTGGATTGATACCTTGGTTCTCAAACTGAGGGAAATACTTATCGCTACTGTGCTGCATGACCCTTTACTCTTCAACGGAAAAACCAACACAAGCTCAAGAGGTAGCAAGAAGAATTTCTGGCGCCGTTGCCGGGGAGGATCAAGTCAAGAATAGTCTCCCGTCAACGTGCCAATTTCTGGCGCCGTTGCTCGGGAGTATTCAAAGTGAAGCATACCAAGTAACTATCGCAAACTCATCTCTTGCATTTACATTATTTGCCTTTTTGGTTTGCCTTTCCTTTGCTTGTGTGCTATGTGCCTTCAATATGCTTGCATCTTCGCTTGCTGAAAATCTATTGATATGGATCCTCACCCACTTGCTAATATCTTTAAGAGATCCAATTATATTGAACCAACTGCTAGTAAGTTTTGTGCACTAGATTATCTTTATGAAGTTTTTCTTGAGATGCGTGAATCTGAAAATTGTGATGAAGAAATTTATGAAGTGATTCGCGAGGGCTCCTTGAATGAAAAGCATGATTTCAATGGTTTCACTATGAATTCTATTAATGTCAATCATGCTAAAAATATGCAAAACCACAAGCTTGGGGATGCTATGCTTGATGAAGAAGATAGTTTTTGTTTCCCAAGTTTTGGTGATGACCCTTATGCTATAATTGATCATGAAAAGAATGATTTGTGTGATAGTTATATTGTAATATTCCTTCATGATGTTACTGAAAATTACTATGAGAGAGGAACATATGCTTTTACATATTGCAATAATATCAAGCTTCCTCTCTATGTGTTCAACATTTTGAAGTTATGCTTGTTTTGCCTTCCTATGCTAGTCAATTCTTGTTCCCATAAATTGTTTGATCATAAAATTCCTATGCATAGGAAGTATGTTAGACTTAGATGTGCTTTTCACATGCTTTATGATTCTCTCGTTGTGCTTCAATTCTTGTCTTTTGTGTGAGCATCATTGAATTATCAATGCCTAGCTAAGGGCGTTAAACAATAGCACTTGTTGGGAGGCAACCCAATGAATTTATTTTTTCTTTTTTGCTTTCTGTTTTGTTGTGTCAAACCATCATAATTCTGTTATGATTGTGTTTTTTCTGTTTCTTTTAGTGTTTGTGCCAAGTAGAACCTTTATGATCAGTTTTGGTGTTGGTTGTTTGATCATGCTGAAAAAGACAGAAACTTTGCGCTCACGAAATTATTTTTAATTCCTATCCAGAAAGATCTTTTGAGTTGATTCTTTTTGCTGCTGGTTTATATACAAATTTCCCTAATTGCCATAATTTTTCAAAATTTTGTGGGATACCAGAAGTATACGAAGTATACAGATTGCTACAGACTGGTCTGTTTTTGACAGATTATGTTTTTGTTGTGTTGATTGCTTATTTTGATGAAACTATGGATAGTATCAGGGGGTACTAGCCATGGAAAAGTGAGAATACAGTAACCTAACATCAATCTAAATAGAAATCAAGTTTACTACAGTACCTAAAGAGTTGATAGTTTGTTTTCTTATGCTAATGGTATCACGAGTTTCTGTTTAAGTTTTGTGTTGTGAAGTTTTCAAGTTTTGGGTGATGTTCTCATGGACAATGGGATAAAGAGTGGAAAGAGATTAAGCTTGGGGATGCCAAAGGAATCGCAAGCCAAATTCAAGGACACCAAAAAGCCTAAGCTTGGGGATGTCCCGGGAAGGCATCCCCTCTTTCGTCTTCAATCCATCGGTAACGTTACTTGGAGCTATATTTTTATTCACCACATGGTATGTGTTTTGCTTGGAGCGTCGTGTATTATAGGACTCTTTTCTTTTTGTTTTGTCACAATCATCCTTTCTGCACACCTTTTTGAGAGGTACATGCACTCATCGTGAATTTGCTAGAATACTCATTGAGCTTCACTTATATCTTTTGAGTTACGGAATTTAGCTCGCATGTGCCTCACTTATATCTTTTGAGCTAGATAACTTTTCTCTAGTGCTTCACTTAGATCTTTTTAGAGCACGGCGGTGTCATATTTTGAAGAAATAGAAACTCTCGATCTTCACTTATATCTTTTTGAGAGTGCTCCCTCTAAGTAACTTGGTAATTGGCGTGTGCTATGAAAGTAGTCCTAAAGATGATAGGCATCAAAAGAGGATATAATAAAAACTTCCATATTCAAGTGCATTGAGTAGTAAGAGAAGTTTGATTCCTCACAATTAGTTTTGAGATATGGATATGATAATATTAGAGTTATGTTAGTAGGGTGTTGTGAATCTAGAAATACTTGTGTTGAAGTTAGTGATTCTCGTAGCATGCATGTATGGTGAACCGCTATGGTTAGGAAGTCGGAGCATAATTGATTTATCGATTGTCATCCTTTGTGTGGTGGTCGGGATCGTGCGATGGTTAACACCTACCAACCCTTCTCCTAGGAGTATGCGTTTAGCACTTTGTTTTGATTACTAATAAAACTTTCACAATAAGTATATGAGTTCTTCATGACTAATGTGAGTCCATGGTATAGATGCACTTTCACCTTCCACCATTTCTAGCCTCTCTAGTGCCACGCAACTTTTGCCGGTGCACAAACCCACCATATACCTTCCTCAAAACAGCAACCATACCTACCTATTATAGCATTTTCATAGCCATTCCGAGATATATTGCCATGCAACTCCCATCATCCCGTCTCATGACATGTGCCATCACTTTCATATTGCCTTTGCATGATCGTAAGATAGCTAGCGAGATGTTTCAACGTCATACTCTAAGCTAGATCGTTGCACATCCCGGTACACTGCCGGAGGCATTTCCTATAGAGTCATCCTTGTTCTAAGTATTGAGTTGTAGGTAAATAAAAGTGTGATGATCATCATTATTATAGCATTGTCCCATGTGAGGAATAAAAAAAGAGGCCAAAGATGCCCACCAAAAAAAAAGGCCAAAGAGACCAAACAAAAAAATGAGAGAAAAATAGAGAAGGGACAATGCTACTATCTTTTTCCACACTTGTGCTTCAAAATAGCACCATGTTCTTCATGATAGAGAGTCTCTTGTTTTGTCACTCATTATACTAGTGGGAATTATCATTATATAACTTGGCTTGTATATTCCAGTGATGGGCTTCCTCAAAATTGCCCTAGGTCTTCATGAGCAAGCAAGTTGGGTGCACACCTACTAGTTTTCCTTTTGAGCTTTCACACACTTATAGCTCTTGTGCATCCGTTGCATGGCAATCCCTACTCATTCACATTGATATCTATTAATGGGCATCTCCGTAGCCCATTGATACGCCGAGTCGATGTGACCATCTCCTCCTTTTTGCCTCACAACCTCCACCACACTCTATTCCATCTATAGTGCTATATCCATGACTCACGCTCATGTATTGCGTGAGAGTTGAAAAGGTTTGATAAAGTAAGAGTGCGAAAAAAATTACTTGGTCAATATCGGGGTTGTGCATGATTTAAATTCGTTGTGTGGGGATGATGGAGTGATACGTCTCAAACGTATCTATAATTTTTGATGATTTCATGTTGTTATCTTGCCTTCTTTGTATGTTTTATGTACCTTTTTATATCTTTTTGGGACTAACTTATTAATTCAGTGCCAAGTGCCAGTTCCTGTTTTTTCCGTGTTTTTGACTCTTTTCAGATCTGATTTTGGAACGAAGTCCAAACGGAAGAAAAAAAACCGAAATGATTTTTTCCTGACCGGAAGAAGTCCAGGGGGCTTTTGGGCCAAGTCAGGTGGGCTCCAGGGAGCCCAGAAGCCCCCACTCTGCCACCAGGGGGAGGCGGCGGTGGGCAGGTTTGTGGCCTCCCGGGCCGTCCCCTGACCTAGGTCTTTGGCCTATAAATTCCCAAATATTCCGCAAAAAATCAGGGGAGCCTCGAAAATGCTTTTCCGCCGCCGCAAGCTTCCATTTCCGCGAGATCTCATCTGGAGACCCTTCCCGGCACCCTGCCGGAGGGGACTTTGGAGTTGGAGGGCTTCTTCATCATCATCATCGCCCTTCCAATGACTCGTGAGTAGTTCACTTCATACCTGGGGGTCCGTAGTTAGTAGCTAGATGGCTTCTTCTCTCTCTTGGATCTTCAATACAAAGTTATCCATGATCTTCAGGGAGATCTATCCGATGTAATCTTCTTTGGCGGTGTTTTTGTCGAGATCCGATGAATTGTGGACTTGTGATCAGATTATCTATGATATATATTTGAGTCTTTGCTGATTTCTTATATTCATGATTTGATATCCTTGTAAGTCTCTCCGAGTCTTGGGTTTTATTTGGCCAACTAGATCTATGATTCTTGCAATGGGAGAAGTGCTTGGTTTTGGGTTCTACCATGTGGTGACGTTTCCCAGTGACAGTAGGGGCAGCAAGGCACACATCAAGCAGTTTCCATCAAGGGTAAAAAGATGGGGTTTTATCATTGGTTTGAGATTATCCCTCTACATCATGTCATCTTGCTTAAGGCGTTACTCTGTTCTTATGGACTTAATACACTAGATGCATGCGGGATAGCGGTCGACGTGTGGAGTAATAGTAGTAGATGCAGAAAGTATCGGTCTACTTGTTTCGGACGTGATGCCTATAGAAAATAATCATTGCATAGATATCGTCACGACTCTGCACAGTTCTATCAATTGCTCGACAGTAATTTGTTCACCCACCGTCTACTTGCTTTCATGAGAGAAGCCACTAGTAAACACTACGGCCCTCGGGTCTATTCACATCCATCGTTCACAACTCCGCTTTTACTTTGCTTTGTTACTTTGTTGCTTTCAGATCTCACTTGGCAAACAATCTATAAGGGATTGACAACCCCTTCATAGCGTTGGGTGCAAGTTTTTGTGTTTGTGCAGGATCTTGAGGTACTCCTCCGCCGGATTGATACCTTGGTTCTCAAACTGAGGGAAATACTTACCCCCGTTGTGCTACATCATACTCTCCGCTTCGAGGGAACACCAACGCAGAAGGATTCCTGATGTCGTCAACGTGCCCAATTCTGGCGCCACTAGAAGGTATTTTGTGCAGTAGCGTAACGGACATCAGAAGCATTTTTGGCACTGTTGCCGGGGATACACAGCAAACATCAGAAGTATTTCTGGCGCCGTTGCCGGGGAGGAGAAATCAAGATCTATCCAAGTAGGTCTCATAAACTCTTCTCTTGCATTTACTTCTGTTGCCAGTTGCCTCTCGTTTTCCTCTCCCCCGCTTCACATTTGCCGTTTTCATTCGCCTTTCGGCTTTGCCGTTTTCATTTGCCTTTTTCCGTTTGCCCTTTTCTCTCACTTGCTTTCTGTTCTCTTGTGTGCCATGTGCCCTCAATATGCTTGCATCTTCTCTTGCTGAAAATCTAGTGATATGGATCCTCATCCACTTGCTAGTCTCTTTGAGAGACCCACTCGTGTGGAACAAATTGCTATTGAGTTGAGGGCAATTGACTATTTCTTTGGAGTTTTGCGTAAGATGCGTGAATCTGAAAATTGTGAGGAAGAAATTCATGAAGTGATTCACGAGGGCTCCTTGGATGAAAAGCATGATTGCAATGATTTCACTATAAATCCTATTAGTGACAATCATGCTAAAAATATGCAAAACCCTAAGCTTGGGGATGCTAGTTTTGCTTTGTCCACTACTTGTTGCAATAATCATGATTGGGGTGATGATCTTTCTTATGATATTGAAATTTTGTTCAAACCTCATGATGAATATGATATTTGCACCAATACTGAAAGTGGGATTGGAGAAGTCGTGACTTTATTTGATGATAATCCCACTATTTTTGAAGAGCGTCAACTTTTCATGCATGTGGATCATGAAAAGAATATCCTATGGGATAGCTATATTGTTAAATTTTAATATAATCCCACATGTAATTGCTATGAGAGAGGAAAATATTTTGGTAGAAACTTTCATGTTACCAAATTACCTCTCGTTATGTCGAGATTGCTATTGTCTCTTTCTTCTTCCTTGCATATGGCAACTATTTGTTATCTTGACAATCTGTTTTCCTATAAAACGCCTATGCATAGGAAGTATGTTAGACTTAGATGTGATTTTCACATGCTTTATGATGCTCTCGTTGTGCTTCAATTCTTGTCTTTTGTGAGAGCATCATTGAATGCTGGCTAAGGGCGTTAAACAAAAGCGCTTGTTGGGAGGCAACCCAACGAATCTATCCTTTTTCTTTCTGTTTTGTGTTTTCCACACTTTCATAATTCTGTTATGATTGTGTTTTTTGTGTTTCTTTTTGCGTTTGTGCCAAGCAAAACCGTTATGATTAGTCTTGGGGATGATCGTTTGGTCATGCTGGAAAAGACAGAAACTTTCTTCTCACGAAAACAATTTTCATTTTTGTTATGTAAGAGATTTTGAGTTGATTCTTTTTTCTTCTGATTTCTATGCAAATTCTTCAGACTTTTGTAATTGTTCAGAATTTTTGAAGTACCAGAGGTATAAGAAACATATAGATTGCTACAGACTGGTCTGCTGTTAACAGATTCTGTTTTTGTTGTGTTTGTTGCTTATTTTGATGAAACTATGGATAGTATCGGGGGGGTATTAGCCATGGAATATTGAAAGTACAGTACCCCAACATCAGCACAAGTAGAATTTAAGTTTGCTACCGTACCTAAGGAAGTGGTGGTTTGCTTTCTTGTACTAATGTTATCACGAGTTTCTGTTTAAGTTTCGTGTTGTGAAGTTTTCAAGTTTTGGGTGAAGTTCTTGTGGAAAAAAAGATAAAGAGTGGCAAGAGCTCAAGCTTGGGGATTCCCAAGGCACCCCAAGAGATTCAAGGATGCCGTAAAAGCCTAAGCTTGGGGATGCCCCGGGGAGGCATCCCCTCTCTCGTCTTCAATCCATCGGTGACGTTACTTGGGGCTATATTTTTATTCACCACATGTTATGTGTTTTTGCTTGGAGCGTCTTGTACCGTAGGAGTCTTTTATTTTTGTTGTGTCACAATCATCCTTGCTGCACACCTAGAGAGAGAGACATGCACACACCGTGATTTTGTCGAGCTTCACTTATATCTTTTGGTAGGCAATTCAGCTCACATGTGCTTCACTTACATCTTTTGAGCTAGATACTTTTGCTCTATGTGCTTCACTTATATATTTTAGAGCACAGCGATGCGTGGCTTGGTAGTTGATCTATGCTTTGAAAGTAGTCTCAAAAGGGGTAGTTATCCAAAGGGATACGAAAACTTCCACCTTCATGTGCATTGAATAGTTAGAGAAGTTTGATTCATCTCAATTAGTTTTGAGTTGTGGTTATGGTAATATTGTAGTCATGCTAGTAAGGTGTTGTGGATCTAGAAATACTTGTGTTGAAGTTAGTGATTCCCGTAGCATGCACGTACGGTGAACCGCTATGTGATGAAATCTGAGCATGATTAGTATATTGATTGTCATCCTTTGCGTGGCGGTCGGGATCGCGCGATGGTTTATACCTACCAACCCTTCCCCTAGGAGTATGCGTTGAATGCTTTGTTTCGATTACTAATAAAACATTTGCAACAAGTATATGAGTTCTTCATGACTAATGTTGAGTCCATGGTTTAGATGCACTTTCACCTTTCACCATCACTATCTTCTTAGTGCCGTGCAACTTTCGCCGGTGAACAAAACCCACCCTTAGCCTCCCTCAAAACAGCCACCATACCTACCTACTATGGATTTTTCAAAGTCATTCCGAGATATATTGCCATGCAACTACCACCATGACATGTGCCACCACGTGTACTTTGCCTTTGCACGATCGTAAGATAACTAGCCTGATGTTTCCATTGATGTCTATGCCATGCTAGATCATTGCCACGGTACACTACCGAAGGCATTCCATATAGAGTCATAGTTGCTCTAAGTTTTGAGTTGAAAGTGTTATGATCATCATTATTGGAGCATTGTCCCATGTGAGGAAATAAAAGAGGCCAAAGAAGCCCATAAAAAAATAGGCCAAAGAGCCCACCAAAATAAAAATAAAAAAATGAGAGAAAAAGAGAGAAGGGACAATGCTACCACTTTTTTCACACTTGTGCATATTAAGCACCATGATCTTCATGATTGAGAGTCTCTCGTTTTGTCACCACCATATAGCTAGTGGGAAATTTTCATTATATAACTTGGCTTGTATATTCCAATGATAGGCTTCCTCAAAATTTCCTTAGGTCTTCATGAGCAAGCAAGTTGGATGCACACCCACTAGTTTTCTTTAAGAGCTTTCACATACTTGTAGCTCTAGTGCATCATTTGTATGGCAATCCCTACTCATTCACATTGATATCTATTGATGAGCATCTCCACAGCTCATCGATATGCCTAGTTAATGTGACTATCTTCTCCTTTTTTGTCTTGCAACCTCCACCACATTCCACACCATCTATAGTGCTATGACCATGGCTCACGCTCATGTATTGCGTGAGAGTTGAAAATGTTTGAGAAAGTAAAGGTGTGAAACAATTACTTGGCCAATACCGGGGTTGTGCATGATTTAAATTCGTTGTGCAATGAAGATAGAGCATAGCCAGACTATATGCTTTTGTAGGGATAACTTTCTTTTGGCCTTGTTATTTTGAAAGTTCATGATTACTTTGCTAGTTTGCTTTATTATTGTTTCCACGTCAATAGCAAACTATTGTTTTGAATCTAATGGATCTGAACATTCACATCACATAAGAGGAATTACAAAGGTCACTTATGCTAGGTAGCATGAAAGCATCAAAAATTCATTCTTATCACTTCCATACTCGAGGACGAGCAGGAGTTAAGCTTGGGGATGCTTGATACGTCTCAAACGTATCTATAATTTTTGATGATTTCACACTGTTATCTTGCCTTCTTTGTATATTTTATGTACCTTTTTATATCTTTTTGGGACT
This sequence comes from Hordeum vulgare subsp. vulgare, assembly GCF_904849725.1. Lineage (NCBI taxonomy): Eukaryota > Viridiplantae > Streptophyta > Magnoliopsida > Poales > Poaceae > Hordeum > Hordeum vulgare. Next base: position 146,082,183 of record NC_058521.1, on the reverse strand, counting down.
AACTTATTAATACAGTGCCAAGTGGCAGTTCCTGTTTTTTCCGTGTTTTTGACTCTTTTCAGATCTGATTTTGGAACGGAGTCCAAAAGGAAGAAAAAAACCCAGAAATGATTTTTTCCCGAACAGAAGAAGTCCAGGGGGCTTTTGGGCCAAGCCAGGTGGGCTCCAGGGAGCCCACAAGCCCCCACTCCGCCACCAGGGGAAGGCGGCGGTGGGTAGGCTTGTGGCCTCCCTGGACGCCCCCTGACCTAGGTCTTTGGTCTATAAATTCCCAAATATTCCGCAAAAAATCAGGGGAGCCTCGAAAATACTTTTCTGCCGCCACAAGCTTCCGTTTCTGCGAAATCTCATCTGGAGACCCTTCCCGGCACCCTGTTGGAGGGGACTTTGGAATTGGAGGGCTTCTTCATCATCATCATCGCGCTTCCAATGACTCGTGAGTAGTTCACTTCAGACCTACGTGTTTGTAGTTAGTAGCTAGATGGCTTCTTCTCTCTCTTGGATCTTCAATACAAAGTTCTCCATGATCTTCATGGAGATCTATCCGGTGTAATCTTCTTTGGCGGTGTGTTTGTCGATATCCGATGAATTGTGGACTTGTGATCAGATTATCTATGATATATATTTGAGTCTTTGCTGATTTCTTATATGCATGATTTGATATCCTTGTAAGTCTCTCCGAGTCTTGGGTTTTGTTTGGCCAACTAGATCTATGATTCTTGCAATGGGAGAAGTGCTTGGTTTTGGGTTCTGCCATGTGGTGACCTTTCCAAGTGACAGTAGGGGAATCAAGGGACACATCAAGCAGTTGCCACCAAGGGTAAAAAGATGGGGTTTTTATCATTGGTTTGAGATTATCCCTCTACATCATGTCATCTTGCTTAAGGCGTTACTCTGTTCTTATGGACTTAATACACTAGATGCATGCTAGATAGCGGTCGACGTGTGGAGTAATAGTAGTAGATGGACAAAGTATCGGTCTACTTGTTTCAGACGTGATGCCTATAGAAATAATCATTGCATAGATATCGTGACGACTCTGCACAGTTCTATCAATTGCTCGACACTAATTTGTTCACCCGCCGTCTACTTGCTTTCATGAGAGAAGCCACTAGTAAACACTACGGCCCCTGGGTCTATTCACATCCATCGTTTACAACTCCGCTTTTACTTTGCTTTGTTACTTTGTTGCTTTCAGTTCTCACTTGGCAAACAATCTATAAGGGATTGACAACCCCTTCATAGCGTTGGGTGCAAGTTTTTGTGTTTGTGCAGGATCTTGAGGTACTCCTCCGCCGGATTGATACCTTGGTTCTCAAACTGAGGGAAATACTTACCTCCGCTGTGCTACATCATCCTCTCCGCTTCGAGTGAACACCAACGCAGAAGGATTCCTGGTGTCGTCAACGTGCCCATTTCTGGCGCCACTGGAAGGTCTTTTGTGCAGTAGCATAACGGACATCAGAAGCATTTCTGGCGCCGTTGCCGGGGATACACAGCAAACATCATGGAGCATAGCCAGGCTATATAATTTTGTAGGGATAACTTTCTTTGGCCTTGTTATTTCAAAAGTGCCTGATTACTTTGCTAGTATGCTTGAAGTATTATTGTTTTCATGACAATAGTAAACTATTGTTTTGAATCTTACGGATCTGAACATTCATGCCACAAGAAAGAAGTTACAAAGGACAAATATGGTAGGTAGCATTCCACATCAAAAATTTAGTCTTTATCACTTCCCTACTCGAGGACGAGCAGGAGTTAAGCTTGGGGATGCTTGATACGTCTCCAACGTATCTATAATTTTTGATGGTTCCATGCTATTATCATGTCAACTTTGGATGTTTTGTATGCATGAATATGCTATTTATATCTTTTTTGGGACTAACCTATTAACTCAGTGCCAACTGCCAGTTTCTGTTTTTTCCTTGTTTTTGACCTTTTTCAGAGGAGAATATTAAACGGAGTCCAAACTGAATAAAACCTACGGGATGATTTTTTCCATAAGAGAAGATACGAGGAGACTTGAGAACCAAGGCACGGGACCTTGGGGGAGGTCACAAGCCCCCTAGTCGCGGCCTGGCAGGCTTGTGGGCCCCACGTGGCTCCTCTGCCCTACCTCTTTTGCATATAAATTCTCTAAAAATCCAAAACCACGGAAGAGAGCCACGAAAATACTTTTCCACCGCCGCAAGCTTCTGTCTCCGCAATGGTGCCCTGCCAGAGGGGGATTCGGACACGGAAGGCTTCTTCATCAATGCCATTGCCTCTCCGATGATGTGTGAGTAGTTCACCACAGACCTTCGGGTCCATAGCTCGTAGCTAGATGGCTTCTTCTCTCTCTTGGATCTTCAATACAAAGTTCTCCATGATCTTCATGGAGATCTATCCGATGTAATCTTCTTTTGCGGTGTGTTTGTCGAGATCCGATGAATTGTGGATTTATGATCAGATTATCTATGAATAATATTTGAGTCTCCTCTGATCTCTTATATGCATAATTTGTATCCTTGTAATTCTCTTTGAGTTGAGGGTTTCGTTTGGCCAACTTGATCTATAATTCTTGCAATGGGAGAAGTGCTTGGTTTTGGGTTCATACCGTGCGGTGTCCTCACCCAGTGACAAAAGGGGTAGAGAGGCACGCATCGTGTTGTTGCCATCAAGGGTAAAAGATGGGGTTTATATCATATTGCATGAATTTGTCCCTCTACATCATGTCATCTTTCTTAAGGCGTTACTCTGTTTGTTATGAACTCAATACACTAGATGCATGCTGGATAGCGGTCGATGTGTGGAGTAATAGTAGTAGATGCAGAAAGTATCGGTCTACTTGTCTGGGACGTGATGCATATATGTATGATCATTGCCTTAGATATCATCATGACTTTGCACGATTCTATCAATTGCTCGACAGTAATTCGTTCATCCACTGTAATACTTGCTATCATGAGAGAAGCCTCTAGTGAACACTATGGCCCCCGGGTCTACTTCACATCATATATTCAGATCCTCAAAATTACTTTGTTGCAATTTCCACCTTCAGATCTCACCTTGCAAATAATCGTGAAGGGATTGACAACCCCTTTATAGCGTTGGGTGCAAGTTTGTTTGTTTTTGCGCAGGTACATTGGTGCCTCATCTTGATACTCCTACTGTATTGATACCTTGGTTCTCAAACTGAGGGAAATACTTATCGCTACTATGCTGCATCACCCTTTCATCTTCAAGGGAAAAACCAACGCAAGCTCAAGAGGTAGCACCGTCCGTTCGACGCTAGATCGGAACGGATCGTCGGACGACGGTGATTTGAATCACAAAGTTGTACCACTACATCAACCGCGTTTCTTAACGTTTCCCACTTAGTGATCTACAAGGGTATGTGGACCCGATCTCCCTCTCATAGATGAACATCACCATGATAGGTCTTCGTGTGCATAGGAATTTTTTTGTTTCCCATGCTACGTTCCCCAACAGTTGTCGGGTCGATTTCTTTGGGACGGATCCTGGTGAAAACCCGGTCTTCGGTCGATGGCCGAAGCCAGTGATGATGGCGCCCTTATCTTCTCTCCTTGATGGAGCCATCATCTAGGTGAAGCACCCAACTCCACCCAATACATGCTAGATCAGCAGATCGGATGACGATGACACTCTTGTGTTGTTTTCCCCTTGGGGCATCATTCTTGGTGGTGTATGCGGGCCCGAGAGATCTGTGGACAACATCTTTGGTGGAGCGGTGCTTCATCCTACATATTCATGGCGGTGGATCTTGTTGGGTTATGTAGCAAAAATCAAAAAATTTCCTACGTCATATTCATATCTTCCTATGGAGAGACCAGCAACAAGAGAGGGGTGAGTGCATATTCATACCTTTGAAGATCACTGAGCGGAAGCATTGCTAGAACACGGTTAATGGAGTCGTACTCACGGCAATTCAATCGCGGTGTAATTCTGATCTAGTGTCGAACCACGACACCTCCGCATTCAACACATGTGCAGCCCGGTGACGTCTCCCGCACCTTGATCCAGCAAGGAGGAGGGAGAGGTAGGGGAAGATCTCCGGCAGCACAACGGCGTGGTGTCGATGGAGAGACGAGGTCTCCCGGCAGGGCTTCGCCAAGCACCGTGGGAGAGGAGGAAGAAGAAGAGCAGGGCTGCGCCGAGAGAGAGATGGAAAACCGTATCTCCAAAGGCAAAAACCCATTATATATAGGGGGGAGGGAGGGGTGGCGCCCCTTTAGGGTTTCCCCCTTGAGGGGGGCGGCAGCCCTAGATGGGAGAGGGGGCGGTGGTTAGGGAGGAGAGGGGGTGGCGTACCCCTAAGTTGGCCTTAGGCCCACCAGCGCCTAGGGTTTCCCCTCCCTCCCTCTCTGATGCGCCTGGGCTGAGTGTGGGGGGCGCACTAATACGTCCATTTTGCATCATGCTTTCATGTTGTTATTTATCGCTTTTTGCATTGTTATTACACTTCACGGTACAATACTTATGCCTTTTCTCTCTTATTTTGCAAGCTTTACATGAAGAGGGAGAATACCGGCAGCTGGAATTCTGGCCTGAAAAAGGAGCAAGTTTGAGATACCTATTCTGCGCAACTCCAAACGCCGTGAAAACCAACGAGGATTTTTTTGGGGTTTATAAAAAATACTGGGCCGAAGAAGAACTGGAGGCGCGCCAGCAGGAGGCCACAAGCCCCCTGGCCGCGCCTAGGGCGCTTGTGGGCTCCCACTTGGCCCTCTGGCTCCCCTCTTTTCCTACAAGAAGGGTTTCGTCCCGAAAAAAATCAGGAAGAGGCTTTTCGGAGGATTCGCGCCGCCACGAGGTGGAACTTGAGCAGAACCAATCTAGAGCTCCGGCACGACGATCCTGGCGGGGAAACTTCCCTCCCGGAGGGGGAAATCGTCGCCATCGTGATCACCAACACTCCTCTCATCGGAGGGGACTCGCCACCATCAACATCTTCATCAGCACCATCTCATCTCCACACCCTAGTTCATCTCTTGTAACCAATCTCCGTCTCGCGACTCCGATTGGTATTTGTAAGGTTGCTAGTAGTGTTAATTACTCTTTGTAGTTGATGCTGGTTGGATTACTTGGTGGAAGAGTTTATGTTCAGATCCTTGATACCACTCATCACCTCTGTGGTCATGATTATGATTATGCTTTGTGAGTAGTTACTTTTGTTCCTCATGACATGGGATAAGTCTTGCTATAAGTAGTCATGTGAATTTGGTATTTGTTCGATAATTTGATGTGTTGTATGTTGTTTTTCCTCTAGTGGTGTTATGTGAATGTCGACTACATAACACTTCACCATTATTTGGGCCTAGAGGAAGGCATTGGGAAGTAGTAAGTAGATGATGGGTTGCTAGAGTGACAGAAGCTTAAACCCTAGTTTATGCGCTGCTTCATATGGGGCTGATTTGGATCCACTAGTTTAATGCTATGGTTAGACTTTGTCTTAATTCTTCTTTCGTAGTTGTAGATGCTTGCGAGAGGGGTTAATCATAAGTGGGATGCTTCTCCAAGTAAGGGCAGTACCCAAGCGCCGGTCCACCCACATATCAAACTATGAAAGTAACGAACGCGAATCATATGAACATGATGAAAACTAGCTTGACCGAATTTCCCATGTGTCCTCGGGAGCATTTTACCTCCTATAAGACTTTGTCCAGGCTTGTCCCTTGCTACAAAAGGGATTGGGCCACTTTTCTGCATCGTTGTTACTTTTTTTACTTGCTACTTGCTACGAATCATCTTGTCACACAACTACTTGTTACCGATAATTTCAGTGCTTGCAGATATTACCTTGCTGAAAACCACTTGTCAGATCCTTCTGCTCCTCGTTGGGTTCGACACTCTTACTTATCGAAAGGACTATGATAGATCCCCTATACTTGTGGATCATGAAGACTCTTTTCTGGCGCTGTTGCCGGGGAGTGAAGCGCCTTTGGTGAGTGGAAATTGGTAAGGAAACATTCATATAGTGTGCTGAAATTTATTGTCACTTGTTGCTATGGAAACTAATCCTTTGAGGGGCTTGTTCGGGGTATCTTCACCTCAAACGGAAGCACAAAGAGTTGCTCCTCAACATGCTGCACCTACTGAAAATATTTTCTATGAATTTCCTTCGGGTATGCTTCAGAAAGTGCAGGCTAATCCTTTTACAGGAGATGGAACATCACATCCAGACTTGCATCTAATCTATGTAGATGAAGTTTGTGGTTTATTTAAGCTTGCAGGTTTTCCCGAGGATGAGGTCAAGAAGAAGGTATTTCCCTTATCTTTGAGGGATAAGGCGTTGACATGGTATAGGCTATGTGATGATACTGGATCATGGAACTACGATCGGTTGAAATTGGAATTTCATCGAAAGTTTTATCCTATGCATTTAGTACATCGTGATCGGAATTATATTTATAATTTTTGGCCTCGTGACAGAGAAAGCATCGCTCAAGCTTGGGGGAGGCTTAAATCAATGTTGTATTCATGCCCCAATCATGAGCTCTCGAGAGAAATTATCATTCAGAACTTCTATGCTCGGCTTTCTCATGATGATCGCACCATGCTTGACAATTCTTGTACCAGTTCTTTTATGAAGAGAGATATTGGCTTCAAATGGAATTTATTGGAGAGAATTAAACGCAACTCTGAAGATTGGGAGCTTCAAGAAGGTAAGGAGTCAGGTATGAATTTCAAGTTTGATTGCGTTAAATCCTTTGTTGAAACAAATACTTTTTGTGATTTTAGCGCTAAGTATGGACTTGACTCTGAGATAGTAGCTTCATTGTGTGAATCATTTGCTGCTCATATTGATCTCCCCAAAGAGAAGTGGTTTAAACATCATCCTCCCTTAGAAGTCAATGTAGTTAAACCCAATCCAGTTGAAGAGAGAGTCATTGCCTATAATGATCCTATTGTTCCTAGTGCTTACATTGAGAAACCACCTTTCCCTGTTAGGATAAAGGATCATTCTAAAGCTTCAACTGTGATACGTAGAGGCTACATTAGAACACTTACACCCCCTGAGCAAATTAGAGTTGAACCTAGCATTGCTATTATCAAAGATCTCCTGTCCGACAATGTTGATGGCCATGATATTCACTTCTGTGAAGAAGCTGCTAGAATTGCTAAACCACATGCTAGAGACAAACATAGGCCTGTTGTTGGCACGCATGTTGTTTCTGTTAAGCTAGGAGATCATTGCTATGATGGTTTATGTGACGTGGGTGCTAGTGTTAGTGTAATACCTCAATACTTATATGATGAAATCAAAGACGAGATTGCACCTATTGAAATAGAACCTATTGATGTCACTATTCAGCTTGCAAATAGAGATACTATCTGCGCTGTGGGAATTGTAAGGGATGTCGAAGTCTTGTGTGGTAAAACGAAGTATCCTGCTGATTTCCTCGTTCTTGCTACCGCACAAGATAGCTTCTGTCCCATCATATTTGGTAGATGTTTTCTCAATACTGTCAATGCTCATATTGACTGTGAGAAGCAAACTGTCAATGTTGGCTTTGAAGGTGTGTCACACGAGTTCAATTTCTCCAAGTTTGGTAGACAACCTCATGAGAAAGAGTTGCCTAGTAAGGATGAAACTATTTCCCTATCTTCTATTGTTGTGCCTCCTACTGATCCTTTAGAGCAATACTTGCTTGAGCATGAAAATGATAGGCATATGGATGAAAGGGATGAGATAGATAGAGTTGTCTTAGAACAATATCCTATCCTTAAGAATAATTTGCATGTTGACCTGCTTGGGGATCCACCCCCACCAAAGGGTGATCCTATGTTCGAGCTTAAACAGTTGCCAGATACTCTTAAGTATGCTTATCTTGATGAAAAAGAGATATATCCTGTTATTATTAGTGCTAGCCTCTCAGAGCATGAAGAAAAGAAGTTACTAAAAACTCTGAGGAAGCACCGTGCTGCTATTGGATATACTCTTGATGATCTTCAGGGCATTAGTCCCACTCTATGCCAGCACAAGATTAAAACTGATCCTGATTCCAGACCAGTTGCTGATCATCGACGGAGATTAAATCCTAAGATGAAAGATGTAGTAAGAAAAGAAATACTAAAGCTCCTAGAAGCAGGTATTATCTATCATGTTGCTCATAGTGATTGGGTGAGTCTGGTGCATTGCGTCCCTAAGAAGGGAGGTATTACCGTTGTCCCTAATGATAAGGATGAATTGATCCCACAGAGGATTATTACTGGCTATCGGATGGTGATCGATTTTAGGAAATTGAATAAAGCCAGTAGGAAAGATCATTACCCTTTTCCTTTAATCGACCAAATGCTAGAAAGACTGTCTAAACACACACACTTCTGCTTTCTAGACGGTTATTCTGGTTTCTCCCAAATACTAGTTGCACAAGCTGATCAGGAGAAAACCACTTTCACCTGCCCTTTCGGTACCTTTGCTTATAGACGTATGCCTTTTGGCTTATGTAATGCACGTGCTACCTTCCAAATATGTATGATGGCTATATTCTCTGACTTTTGTGAAAATATTGTTGAGGTTTTCATCAATGACTTCTCCGTTTACGGGTCTTCTTTTGATGATTCCCTCAGCAAACTTGATCGAGTCTTGCAGAGATGTAAAGACACCAACCTTGTCTTGAATTGGGAGAAGTGCCACTTTATGGTTAATGAAGGCATCGTCTTAGGACATAAAATTTCTGAAAGAGGTATTGAAGTCGATAAGGCTAAGGTTGATGCAATCGAGAAAATGCCATACCCCACAGATATCAAAGGTATAAGAAGTTTCCTTGGTCATGCTGGTTTCTATAGGAGGTTCATTAAAGACTTCTCTAAGATTTCTAGGCCTCTTACCAATCTCTTGCAAAAGGATATTCCTTTTTTTATTTATGATGATTGCGAGGAAACTTTTGAAATACTTAAGAAGGCTTTGATAACTGCACCTATTGTTCAACCACCTGATTGGAACTTACCTTTTGAAATCATGTGTGATGCTAGCGATTATGTTGTTGGTGCTGTCCTAGGGAAAAGAGTTGATAAGAAGTTGAATGTTATTCACTATGCTAGTAAAACTCTAGACAGTGCCCAAAGAAACTATGCTACTACGGAAAAGGAATTTTTAGCAGTCGTGTTTGCATGTGAAAAGTTCAGATCTTACATAGTTGATTCCAAATTCACTACTCACACTGATCATGCTGCTATTAAGTACCTCATGGAGAAGAAATACGCTAAACGTAGACTCATCAGATGGGTTCACTTGCTACAACAATTTGATTTGCACGTTGTCGACAGGAAGGGTGTTGATAACCCAGTAGCAGATAACTTGTCTAGGTTGGAGAATATTCTTGATGACCCACAACCTATTGATGATAGCTTTCCCTATGAGCAACTGAACGTCATCAATACTTCACGTAGTGCACCGTGGTATGCTGATTATACAAACTATATCGTTGCCGAATATATACCACCTAGTTTCACATACGAGCAAAAGAAGAAATTCTTCTTTGACTTGAGACATTACTTTTGGGATGATCCTCACCTTTATAAGGAAGGAGTAGATGGTGTTATTAGACGTTGTGTACCTAAACATGAACAGGGACAGATCCTACAGAAGTGTCACTCCGAGGCCTACGAAGGACACCATGCGGGAGATAGAACTGCACACAAGGTATTGCAATCAGGTTTCCATTGGCCCACTCTCTTCAAGGAAGCCCGTAAGTTTGTTTTGTCTTGTGACGAATGTCAAAGAATAGGTAATATCAGTAAACGTCAGGAAATGCCTATGAACTATTCACTTGTCATGGAACCATTTGATGTTTGGGGCTTTGATTATATGGGACCTTTTCCAAAATCCAACGGGTATACTCATATCCTAGTTGTTGTTGATTACGTTACTAAGTGGGTAGAAGCTATCCCGGCTAGTAGTGTTGATCACAACACCTCTATCAGGATGCTTAAAGAAGTTATTTTCCCTAGATTTGGAGTCCCTAGATATCTAATGACCGACGGTGGTTCACATTTCATTCATGGTGCTTTCCGTAAAACGCTTGCTAAGTATGATGTCAACCATAGAATTGCGTCTCCCTATCACCCTCAGTCTAGTGGTCAAGTAGAGCTAAGCAATAGAGAGATTAAACTAATTCTGCAAAATACTGTCAATAGGTCTAGAAAGAATTGGTCTAAGAAGCTCGATGATGCACTGTGGGCTTATAGAACTACCTATAAGAATCCCATGGGCATGTCTCCGTACAAAATGGTGTACGGTAAAGCATGTCATTTACCTCTTGATCTAGAGCATAAGGCTTATTGGGCAATCAAAGAGCTCAACTTTGATTTCAAACTTGCTGGTGAGAAGAGGTTATTTGATATTACCTCACTTGATGAATGGAGAGCTCAGGCATATGAAAATGCCAAGCTGTTCAAAGAAAAAGTGAAGAGGTGGCATGATAAAAGGATACAGAAACGTGAGTTCAATGTAGGTTATTATGTCTTGTTATATAATTCTCGTTTAAGATTTTTTGCAGGCAAGCTTCTCTCTAAATGGGAAGGTCCTTACATTGTTGAGGAAGTATATCGTTCCGGTGCTATCAAGATCAACAACGCGGAAGGTAATTTTCCGAGAGTAGTAAATGGGCACATAATCAAGTATTATATCTCAGGTACTCCCATAAATGTTGAAAGCAATATTATCAATACCATAACTCCGGAAGAATACCTAAGGGGTATTTATCAGCCTGTTTCAGACTCCGAAAACAAAGAGGTATGTGACTCGGTAAGAAAACAGACTCCAAAACTTTTCCAGTAGGAATTTTTCTACGTTTTGGAATATTTAGAAAAATAGAAAAATTTAAAGCAGTCCGGATAGCGCATGAGGAGGCGACAAGCCTGCCAGGCGCGGGCCATCCCCCTGGCCGCGCCTGGGGGGCTTGTGGCCACCTCGTGTGCCTCCCGGACTCCGTTTTCTTGCGGAGTACTCCTTATGGTCTGGAAAAAATCATTATATATTCTCCCGAAGGGTCTAACCCTCGTATCACGCAAATTTCTTGTGTTTTCGTTTTGAGCTTGTTTTCTGCCGCAGATTTAGAGCAAGGATGTCGTCTCAGGAATATGTCGGGGAGAACAATTTCCCTCAAATCCATGAAGAAGTAGATACTGATCTGAAAAGAGTGGAAGTCACGGAAACCAAGGGCAGAACTAAGGGGTAGAATCAGGCGTGGGACGAAGTACAATCTGTGCTCAACAAGGAAGAAGTTGAAGAAGTGGATTTCCTCCAACCCTACCTCCACCTAATGTCTCCATCCTTGATTTAACTCTTGAGGTTTTGTGAAACAACTCGTGCTCGCAATACTTATCTCACTCATGAAGTTGTTTTGCTGGAGAAACATATCACAGATCTCCAAGGTATAAATCAAAGATTGATGGCCCTCTTGGAATCAAAGGACAAAACAACTCCATCACCATCACCTCCAAAGGAAGACAACTAAGCATGGGTATGCGCAATCCCCTTGGCTTGTGCCAAGATTGGGGGAGTAGCCTCGGTATCGTATCACCATCACATCTTTTGCCTTTACCTTTGTTTTAGTTCGTTCCTTTTCGGTTTTATTTTTCTCTAGTAGATTAAACGTCTTAGTGTTTTAGGCTTGAGTTTTTCCTTGTGTCACCCCCGATGTATTCGAGCTCGTGAGCCATATAATAAAAAGTGTTTTAGTTAAGGGCCTTGCATCATGCCATGATCAAAAGAATGAGAAAAGAACAAAAGCAAGACATATCATGTAATGATCTTATGGGAAGTGATGGCTTCACATATAAAAAGAATGTTGATTGAAACTTGTTGAGGGTAGAGAAACGTAGACCTTGGTCATTGTTGCAATTAATAGGAAGTGATAAAGAAGGAGAGGTTCACATATAAATATATCATATTTGACGCCATCTATGATTGTGAACACTCACTACACTATTACATGCTTAGAAGTAGATGTTGGACAAGGAAGACAACATAATGAATTGTGTTTGCTTGGTTCCGAACAATATTATATGATTAGAGATCCCTTAGCATGTGACAATTGCTTCCACCTCATATTAGCCAAACCTCCCGCACCAAGTAGAGATACTACTTGTGCATCCATAAGCCTTCAACCCAGTTTTGCCATGAGAGTCCACCATACCTACCTATGGATTGAATAAGATCCCTCAAGTAAGTTGTCATCGGTGCAAGCAATAAAAATTTCTCCCTAAATATGTATGGTCTATTAGTGTGTGGAAAATAAGCTTTGTACGAACCTGTGATGAGGAAGACATAAAAGCGACAGACTGCATAATAAAGTTCTTTATCACAGGAGGCAATATAAAGTGACGTTCCTTCACACTAAGAGGTCGCACATCCAAACCTCAAAAGCGCATGGCAACCTCTGCTTCCCTCTGCGAAGGGCCTATCTTGTACCTTTACTTTTTGCCCTTGAAAGAGTCATGGTGATCTTCACCAATTCCTTATTTCGCCTTTATCTTGGCTAACGTCATATGCTTGGGAAAGATCTATATTCATATGTCAACTTGGAAGTAAGTATTCATGAACTATTATTGTTGACATTAACCTTGAGGTAAGTGGTTGGGAGACGAAACTATAAGCCCCTATCTTTCTCTGTGTTCAGCTGAAACTTTGATCTCATGAGTACCACGTGAGCTGTAGCAATTATAGAAGACAAAAAGATGATTGAGTACGTGAATTTGCTTTACAAGCTCTTATTTGACTCTTTTAGATGTTGTGATAAATTGCAATTGCTTCAATGACTAAAGGCTATCGGTTGTTAATTCTCGATAAGGCTCTTGATCCATACTTTACTTTGTGAAGGAATTATCACTTTAGCATGAGAGATTATATGTTGGTATTGTTGTTCTGACAATGATCATGATGCCTGCATGTTCGTATCTTGTTTTGTTGACACCTCTCTCCCTAAACATGTGGGCATGTTTATTGATCCAGGCTTTCGCTTGAGGACAAGTGAGGTCTAATCTTGGGGGAGTTGATACGTCCATTTTGCATCATGCTTTCATGTTGTTATTTATCGCTTTTTGGGCTGTTATTACACTTCACGGTACAATACTTATGCCTTTTCTCTCTTTTTTTGCAAGGTTTACATGAAGAGGGAGAATGCCGACAGCTGGAATTCTGGCCTGAAAAAGGAGCAAGTTTGAGATACCTATTCTGCGCAACTCCAAACGCCGTGAAAATCAACGAGGATTTTTTTGGGATTTATAAAAAATACTGGGCCGAAGAAGTATCGGAGGGGCACCAGGAGGAGGCCACAAGCCTGCTAGGCGCGGGCCCCCTAGCCGCGCCTAGGGGGCTTGTGGGATCCCACTTGGCCCTGTGGCTCCCCTCTTTTCCTACAAGAAGGGTTTCATCCCGAAAAAATCAGGAAGAGGCTTTTCGGAGGATTCGCCTCCGCCATGAGGCGGAACTTGAGCAGAACCAATCTAGAGCTCCGGCAGGACGATCCTGCCGGGGAAACTTCCCTCCCAGAGGGGGAAATCGTCGCCATCGTGATCACCAGCACTCCTCTCATCGGAGGGGACTCGTCACCATCAACATCTTCATCAGCACCATCTCATCTCCAAACCCTAGTTCATCTCTTGTAACCAATCTCCGTCTCGCGACTCCGATTGGTACTTGTAAGGTTGCTAGTAGTGTTAATTACTCTTTGTAGTTGATGCTAGTTGGATTACTTGGTGGGAGAGTTTGTGTTCAGATCCTTGATGCTACTCATCACCTCTCTGGTCATGATTATGATTATGCTTTGTGAGTAGTTACTTTTGTTCCTGAGGACATGGGATAAGTCTTGCTATAGGTAGTCATGTGAATTTGGTATTCGTTCGATAATTTGATGTGTTGTATGTTGTTTTTCCTCTAGTGGTGTTATGTGAGCGTCGACTACATAACACTTCACCATTATTTGGTCCTAGAGGAAGGCATTGGGAAGTAGTAAGTAGATGATGGGTTGCTAGAGTGACAAAAGCTTAAAGCCTAGTTTATGCGATGCTTCGTATGGGGCTGATTTGGATCCACTAGTTTAATGCTATGGTTAGACTTTGTCTTAATTCTTCTTTCGTAGTTGCGGATGCTTGCGAGAGGGGTTAATCATAAGTGGGATGCTTGTCCAAGTAAGGGCAGTACCCAAGCACCGGTCCACCCACATATGAAACTATCAAAGTAACGAACATGAATCATATGAACATGATGAAAACTAGCTTGACAAAATTTCCCATGTGTCCTCGCGAGCGCTTTACCTCCTATAAGACTTTGTAAGGCTTGGCCCTTTCTACAAAAGGGATTGTGCCACTTTGTTGCACCGTTGTTACTTTTGTTACTTGCTACTTGCTACGAATCATCTTGCCACGAAAACTACTTGTTACCGATAATTTCAGTGCTTGCAAATATTACCTTGCTAAAAACCACTTGTCACATCCTTCTGCTCCTCGTTGGGTTCGACACTCTTACTTATCGAAAGGACTACGATAGATCCCCTATACTTGTGGATCATCATGCACCAGCCCACCCAGGGGCTGGTTCCCTCCCGCACGTGGCCCATGTAGCCTTCCGGGGCTTGTGGCCCCTCCCGGTGGGCCTCCGGAACCCTTCCGGTGGTCCCGGCACTTTGCTAGTGGTGCCCGAAACATTTCCGACGTCCAAACCCATCCATCCTATATATCAATATTTACCTCCGGACCATTCCGGAGCTTCTCGTGATGTCCGGGATCTCACCCGGGACTCCGAACAACCTTCAGTAACCTCGTATAACAATTCCCTATAACCCTATCGTCATTGAACCTTAAGTCTGTAGACCCTACAGGTTCGGGATTCATGCAGACATGACCCAGACACTCTTTGTCCAATAACCATCAGCGGGACCTGGATACCCATGGTGGCTCCAACATGTTCCACGATGATCTCATCGGATGAACCACGATGTCAAGGATTCGATCAATCCCGTATACAATTCCCTTTGCCTGTCGGTATAGAACTTGCCCGAGATTCGATCGTCGGTATACCTATACCTTGTTCAATCTTGTTACCGGTAAGTCTCTTTACTCGTTCCGTAGCACATCATCACGTGACTAACTCCTTAGTCACACTGAGCTCATTATGATGATGTTCTACCGAGTGGGCCCAGAGATACCTCTCCGTCACACGGAGTGACAAATCCCGATCTTGATTCGTACCAACCCAACAGACACTTTCGGAGATACCCGTAGTGCACCTTTATAGTCACCCACTTACGTTGTGACATTTGATACACCCGAAGCACTCCTATGGTATTCGGGAGTTGCATAATCTCATGGTTGAAGGAAAAGACACTTGACATTAGAAAAGCTTTAGCATACGAACAATACGATCTAGTGTTATGCTTAGGAATGGGTCTTGTCCATCACATCATTCTCCCAATGATGTGATCCCGTTATCAATGACATCCAATGTCCATTATCAGGAAACCATGATCATCTATTGATCAACGAACTAGCCAATTTAGAGGCTTGCTAGGGACACATTGTGATCTATTTATTCACACATGTATTATTGTTTCCTGTTAATACAATTATAGCATGAACAATAGACGATTATCATGAACAAGGAAATATGATAATAACCATTTTATTATTGCCTCTAGAGAATATTTCCAACAGTCTCCCACTTGCACTAGAGTCAATAATCTAGTTACATTGTGATGTATCGAACACCCATAGCATTGTGGTGTTGATCATGTTTTGCTCGAGGAAGAGGTTTAGTCAACGGGTCTGCAATATTTAGATCCGTATGCACTTTAAAGATATCTATTACTCCACTCTGGACATGGTCCTGGATGGAGTTGTAGCAGCGTTTGATGTGCTTGGTCTTCTGCTGAAACCTGGGCTCCTTACCTATGGCAATGGCCCCAGTGTTATCACAGAAGAGTGTCATCGGACCCGACGCGCTTGGGACTACTCCAAGGTCGGTGATGAGCTCCTGCATACAAATCCCTTCATGAGCCGCTTCTGAAGCAGCTATGTACTCCGCTTCACATGTAGATGCTACCACGACTTCTTGCTTAATGTTGCACCAGCTCACTGCCCCGCCATTCAAAACATACACATATCCGGTCTGTGACTTAGAGTCATCCAGATCTATGTCGAAGCTAGCATCCGCGTAACCATTTACGACGAGCTCTTCGTCACCTCCATAAACGAGAAACATCTCCTTAGTCCTCTTCAGGTACTTAAGGATATTCTTGACCGTTGTCTAGTGTTCCATACCGGGATCACTTTGGTACCTCCCTACCAAACTTATGGCAAGGTTTATATCAGGTCTGGTACACAGCATGGCATACATTAGAGAGCCTACGGCTGAAGTGTAGGGGACAGTACTCATCTTCTCTCTATCTGCTGCCGTGGTCGGTGACTGAATCTTACTCAATCTCATACCTTGCAAAACTGGCAAGAACCCCTTCTTTGAGTTTTCCATATTGAACTTCTTCAATATCTTGTCAAGGTATGTACTTTGCGAAAGACCTATGAGGCGTCTCGATCTATCTCTATAGATCTTGATGCCTAATATGTATGCAGCTTCTCCAAGGTCCTTCATTGAAAAACTCTTGTTCAAATAGGCCTTTATGCTCTCCAACAACTCTATATTATTCCCCATCAATAATATGTCATCGACATATAGTATGAGGAAAGCTAGAGAGCTCCCACTCACTTTCTTGTACATACAGGCTTCTCCATAAACCTGTATGAACCCAAACGCTTTAATCACCTCATTAAAGCGAATGTTCCAACTCCGAGATGCTTGCACCAGGCCATAGATGGAGCGCTAGAGCTTGCATACCTTGTTATCACTCTTAGGGTCGACAAAACCTTTTGGTTGCATCATATAAACTCTTCCTTAAGATACCCGTTAAGGAACACTGTTTTGACGTCCATTTGCCAAATTTCATAATCATGAAAAGCGGCAATTGCTAACATGATTCGGATTGACTTCAGCTTCTCTACGGGAGAGAAAGTCTCATCGTAGTCAACTCCTTGAATTTGTCGAAAACCCTTTGCGACAAGTCGAGCTTTGTAAACGGTCACATTACCGTTTGCATCAGCCTTCTTCTTAAAGATCCATTTACTTTCTATGGCTTGTCGATCATCGGGCAAGTCCACCAAAGCCCATTCTTTGTTTGCATACATGGATCCTATCTCGGATTTCATAGCCTCAAGCCATTTGTTGGAATCCGGGCCCGCCATTGCTTCTTCATAGTTCTAAGGTTCACCGTTGTCT
Organism: Hordeum vulgare subsp. vulgare; assembly: GCF_904849725.1. Taxonomy (NCBI): domain Eukaryota; kingdom Viridiplantae; phylum Streptophyta; class Magnoliopsida; order Poales; family Poaceae; genus Hordeum; species Hordeum vulgare. The sequence continues at coordinate 146,064,905 of NC_058521.1, read as the reverse complement.
AACAACATGATTTCCATCACAGGGTTGCCGTACCACTCTGGTGTGGATCGTACCCTTGTGGACCTTCGTGGTTCAGTAGCACCTTGATCCGAAGCTTCATGATCATTATCATTAACTTCCTCTCCAGTTGGCGTAGGCGCCACAGGAACAATTTCCAGCGCTGCGCTACTCTCCGGTTCGAGAGGGGGTGCAATTACCTCATCGAGTTCTACTTTCCTCCCACTTACTTCTTTCGAGAGAAACTCTTTCTCTAGAAAGGATCCGTTCTTGGAAACAAAGGTTTTACCTTCGGATCTAAGATAGAAGGTATACCCAATAGTTTCCTTAGGGTATCCTATGAATACACATTTCTCCGCTTTGGGTTCGAGCTTTTCTGGTTGAAGTTTCTTCACATAAGCATCGCAACCCCAAACTTTAAGAAACGACAGCTTAGGTTTCTTGCCAAACCATAGTTCATACGGTGTCGTCTCAACGGATTTAGACGGTGCCCTATTTAAAGTGAATGCTACACTTTCCAATGCGTATCCCCAAAATGATAGCGGTAAGTCGGTAAGAGACATCATAGATCGTACCATATCTAATAAAGTGCAATTACGACGTTCAGACACTCCGTTACGTTGCGGTGTGCCAGGCGGCGTCAGTTTTGAAACAATTCCACACTTCCTTAGGTGTGTGCCAAACTCGTGACTCAAATATTCTCCTCCACGATCAGATCATAGACACTTAATTTTTTTTGTCACGTTGATTTTCAACCTCACTCTAAAATTCCTTGAACTTTTCAAACGTCTCAGATTTGTGCTTCATCAAGTAGATATACCCATACCTACTCAAATCATCGGTGAGAGTGAGAACATAACGGTAGTCACCGCGAGCTTCAATGTTCATTGGACCACACACATCAGTATGTATTATTTCCAATAAGTCGGTCGCTCTCTCCATTATTCCTGAGAATGGAGTCTTAGTCATCTTGCCCATGAGGCACGGTTCGCATGTGTCAAATGATTCAAAGTCAAGAGACTCTAATAGTCCATCAGTATGGAGCTTCTTCATGCGCTTAACACCGATATGACCAAGGCGGCAGTGCCACAAGTATGTGAGACTATCATTATCAACTTTAAATCTTTTGGTACTCACACTATGAATATGTGTAACATCACAATCAAGATTCATCAAGAATAAACCATTCACTAGCGGAGCATGACCTTAAAACATATCACTCATATAAATAGAACAACCATTATTCTCTGACTTAAATGAGTAGCCGTCTCGCATTAAGCAAGACCCTGATACAATATTCATGCTCAAAGCTGGTACTAAATAACAATTATTAAGGTTTAAAACTAATCCCGATGGTAGATGTAGAGGCAGCGTGCCGACGGCAATCACATCGACCTTGGAGCCATTCCCAACGCGCATCGTCACCTCGTCATTGGCCAGTCTCGGCTTATTCTGTAGTTCCTCCTTTGAGTTGCAAATGTGAGCAACAACACCGGTATCAAATACCCAGGAGCTACTACGAGTGTTGGTAAGGCACACATCAATAACATGTATATCATATATACCTTTAACGTTGTCGGCCTTCTTGTCCGCTAAGTACTTGGGGCAGTTCCGCTTCCAGTGACCTTTTCCCTTGCAATAGAAGCACTCAGTCTCAGGCTTGGGTCCATTCTTTTTCTTCTTCCCGGTATCTGGCTTACCGGGCGCAGCAACGGCTTTGCCGTCTTTCTTGAAGTTCTTCTTACCATTGCTCTTCTTAAAACTGGTGGTCTTATTGACCATCAACACTTGATGCTCTTTCTTGATTTCTACTTCTGCAGATTTCAGCATCGAGTACAACTCGGGAATGGTCTTTTCCATCCCTTGCATGTTGTAGTTCAGCACAAAACCCTTGTAGCTTGGTGGGAGAGACTGGAGGATTCTGTCAATTACAGTGTCATCCGGAAGTTCGACTCCAAGTGAAGTCAGACGACCGTGTAACCTAGACATTCTGAGTATATGCTCACTAACACAACTGTTCTCCTCCATCTTATAGCTAAAGAACTTGTCAGAGACTTCATATCTCTCGACACGGGCATGAGCTTGAAAAACTAGTTCCAGCTCCTGGAACATCTCATATGCTACGTGTTGCTCAAAACGCCTTTGGAGCCCCATCTCCAAACTGTATAACATGCCACACCTAACCAGGGAGTAGTCATCACTCCGCGTCTGCCAGACGTTCTGAATGTCTTGGGCTGCTGCGGGAGCAGGAGGGTCACCTAGCGGTGCATTGAGCACATAAGCCTTTTTAGCTGCTTCGAGGATGAGCTTCAAGTTGCGGACCCAGTCCGCATAGTTGCTACCATCATCTTTCAGCTTGTTTTTCTCTAGGAATGCGTTGAAATTGAGGTTGACACGTGCGTTGGCCATTGGATATACAATATTTGTAAAGACAACTTTTAGACTAAGTTCATGACAATTAAGTTCATTTAATCAAATTAAGTATGAACTCCCACTTAAATCGACATCCCTCTAGTCATCTAAGTGATACATGATCCATGTTGACTAACCCGTGTCCGATCATCACGTGAGACGGACTAGTCGTCATGGTGAGCAACTTCATGCTGATCGTATTCAACCATACAACTCATGTTCGACCTTCCAGTCTCTTGTATTCGAGGTCATGTCTGTACATGCTAAGCTCGTCGAGTCAACCTAAGTGTTTCGCGTGTGTAAATCTGGCTTACACCCGTTGTATGCGAACGTTAGAATCTATCACACCCGACCATCACGTGGTGCTTCGGGACAACGATCCTTCGCAACGGTGCACACTTAGGGGAATACGTTCTCGAAATGTTATGAGGGATCATCTTATTATGCTACCGTCGTTCTAAGAAATAAGATGAAAAACATGATAAACATCACATGCAATCATATAGTGACATGATATGGCCATTATCATCTTTGCTCCTTCGATCTCCATCTTCAGGCATCACATGATCATCATTGTCACCGGCGTGACACCATGTTCTCCATCATCATGATCTCCATCATCGTGTCTCTGTGAAGTCGTCACGCCAACTACTACTACCACTACTACTATAGCTAACCGTTAGCAATGAAGTAAAAGTAGTAAACACATGGAGTTGCATCTCATACAATAAATTAAGACAACTCCTATGGCTCCTGCTGGTTGTCATACTCATCGACATGCAAGTCGTGAATCCTATTACAATAACATGATCATCTCATACATCACACATGTAACATCACAACTTTGGCCATATCACATCACATGTCAAACCCTGCAAAAACAAGTTAGACGTCCTCTAATTGTTGTTGCAAGTTTTACGTGCCTGATTTGGGTTTCTAGCAAGAACGCCTTCTTACCTACGCGACAGCCACAAGATGATATGTCAAAGCTATTTACCCTTCATAAGGACCCTTTTCATCAAATCCAATCCGACTAGAGTGGGAGAGACACACACCCGCTAGCCACCTTTATGCACGGTGTGCATGTTGGCCGGTGGAACCTGTCTCACGTAAGCGTACGTGTAAGGTCGGTCCGGGCCGCTTCATCCCACAATACCGTCGGAAAAGAATAATACTAGTAGCGGCAAGCAACTGACAAATCAGCGCCCACAACCTTTTGTGTTCTGCTCGTGCATAGAATCTACGCATAGAAAACCTGGCTCGGATGCCACTGTTGGGTTACGCCATATTCAGATCTTCCTATGGAGAGACCAGCAACGAGAGAGGGGTGAGTGCATCTTCATACCTTTGAATATCGCTGAGCGGAAGCGTTGCTAGAACGCGGTTGATGGAGTCGTACTCGCGGCGATTCAGATCGCGGTGTAATTCCGATCTAGTGCCGAACCACGGCACCTCCGTGTTCAACACACATGCAGCCCGGTGACATCTCCCGCACCTTGATCCAGCAAGGAGGAGGTAGAGGTTGGGGAAGATCTCCGGCAGCACGACGACGGGGTGTCGATGGAGAGACGAGGTCTCCCGGCAGGGCTTCGCGAAGCACCGTGGGAGAGGAGGAAGAAAAAGACCAGGGCTGCGTCGAGAGAGAGATGGAAAACCGTATCTCCAAAGACCAAAACCCCCACTATATATAGGGGGAAGGGAGGGGTAGCGCCCCCTTTAGGGTTTCCCCCTTGAGGGGTGATATGTCTACGTCGTATCTATAATTTTTGATTGTTTCATGCCAATATTCTACAACTTTCATATACTTTTGGCAACTTTTTATACTATCTTTGGGACTAACATATTGATCCAGTGCCCAATGTCAATTCCTGTTTGTAGCATGTTTTTTGTTTCGCAGATTATCCATACCAAACAAAGTCCGAACACAATAAAAAACCTACGGGGATTTTTGGAATATTTATGATTTTTGGGAAGAAGAATCTACACGAAACGATGCCCGAGGAGGTCACAAGCCCAGGAGGCGCGCCCCCCTAGGGAGCAGTTGGCAGGCTTGTGACCAATCCCTAAGGCGGTTGGGGCCCTTCTTTCGCCACAAGAAATATAATATCCGGAAGAAAATCGTGTTAAAATTTCAGCCCAATCGGAGTTACGGATCTCCGGGAATTTAAGAAACGGTGAAAGCCAGAATCTGGGAGCGCAGAAACAGAAGGACACAGAGAGAGAGATCCAATCTCGGAGGGGCTCTCGCACCTCGGCCGTCATGGAGACCATGGACCAGAGGGGAAACCCTTCTCCCATCTAGGGAGGAGGTCAAGGAATAAGAAGAAGGGGGGCTCTCTCCCTCTCTCTCCCGGCGGCGCCGGAACGCCGCTCGGGACTTCATCGTGTGACGGCAATCTAGACCAACACCTCCGTCATCTTCACCAACACCTCCATCACCTTCCCCCATCTATATTCGGCGGTCCACTCTCCTACAACCCGATGTACCCTCTACTAGAACATGGTGCTTTATGCTTCATATTATTATCCAATGATGTGTTGCCATCCTATGGTGACTGAGTAGATTTTCGTTGTCCTATCGGTGATTGATGAATTGCTATGATTGGTTTAATTTGCTTGTGGTTATGTTGCTGTCCTTTGGTTCCCATCATATGAGCGTGCACGTGGATCACATCATAGGGTTAGTAGTATGTTGATAGGACTATGTATTGGAGGGCAAGAGTGACAGAAGCTTCAGCCTAGCATAGAAATTGATGCATACGGGATTGAAGGGGGGACCAATATATATTATTGCTATGGTTGGGTTTTACCTTAATGAACATTAGTAGTTGTGGATGCTTGCTAATAGTTCCAATCATAAGTGCATAGAATTCCAAGTAAGGGATGACATGCTAGTAGTGGCCTCTCCCACATAAAACTTGCTATCGGTCTAGTAACGTAGTCAATTGCTTAGGGACAATTCTGCAACTCCTACCACCACTCTTCCACACTCGTTAAACTAACATAATTCTAGCATCCCCTAGTTCTTATTTACGTGTTCTTTGTTTTCTTGCTAACCTATCCTATCACACCTACAAAGTAATTCTAGTTTCATACTTGTTCTAGGTAAAGCGAACGTAAAGTGTGCATAGAGTTGTATCGGTGGTCGATAGAACTTGAGGGAATATTTGTCCTACCTTTATCTCCTCGTTGGGTTGGACACTCTTACTTATCGAGAAAGGCTACAATGGATCCCCTATACTTGTGGGTTATCAAGACCTTTTTCTGGCGCCGTTGCCGGGGAGCAATAGCGTGGGGTGAATATTCTCGTGTGTGCTTGTTTGCTTTATCACTAAGTAGATTTATTTGTTGTTCTAAGTTGTTCTCTATCTTCAGTTATGGATATGGAACACGAAATACCAAAAAAATTAGGTGTACTTGCTTCTCATGGAGATGGGGAACCTCCTAAAACCCTCGATGCTCGTTATGTGGAAAATATTATGCACTTCTTTAATAATCCTGAGAAAACCCCATTCAATTATATAATGGGACACACGTTGGATCAACGTGAATACTTTAGGGATTATCGCTTGACTCAAAAAGGGAAACTATTATGGGATCAAATTCATAAGTTCAAATGGTATGCTTGGGAGCTATGCTCGAGATATGATATTACTTGTTGCTCTAGGATGAAGGCTAAACACCTTCCCTTTTCTTGTAAATTTAATGCTAATGAAACCTTGGCTTCTTATGCTAATGGTATATATGATTACTATGATGTGGAACAAATAGAAGAGTTTGTTGCTTTTATGGGTGCTTATGAAATTGAAGCTCTGTTTAAAAGTTGTGATGATAATGATGATGATGCTTACCGATCTGAAAATTTGGTTATGCTTCGTTATTGTTATACTAATTATGAATATAATGCCCATATTTATCTATTTATGGAGAAATTATATGCTGCCCAAGAAGAGACTAATACTTTGCAGGAAACTATGGAAGAAGAAAATGCTAAAACTGTGAGCTCATTAGATGAAAAAGATGATGAGGAGAGCGAAGAACAAAAGGAGGGAGAGTGTACTAGCTACCCGTGCCCACCTTCTAATGAGAGTAATTCTTCAACTCACACATTGTTTAATTTCCCTTCGTTCTTACCGAAGGATGAATGCTATGTTGATTGCTATGATCCCTTGGATTCGTTTGAAATATACCTTTTCGATGAACTTGATGCTTGCTATGCTTGTGGCCATGATGCTAATATGAATGATGTTTATGAAGATGAACTTGCTATAGTTCCTTATGTTAAACATGAAATTGTTGCTATCGCCCCCACTTATGATAGTCCTATTATGTCTTTGAACTCTCCCAACTACACTATATCGGAGAAGTTTGCTCTTATTAGGGATTACATAGATGGGTTGCCTTCTACTATTACACATGATGATTTTGATGAATATAATATGCATGTGCTTTCTGCTCCTACTTGCAATTATTATGAGAGAGGAACTACATCTCCACCTCTCTATGTTTCCAATACGATAAAATTGCAAGAAACTGCTTATGCTATGTATTGGCCTTTACTTGATGTGCATGAATTGTTCTTTTATGACATGCCAATGCATAGGAAGAGAGTTAGACTTGGTAATTGCATGATATATGTTACCTTGTGCTCACTACTAAATTACAAATCATTGTTAATTAAAATTGGCTTTGATATACCTTAGGATCCGGGTGGATCCATTACTTGAGCACTTTATGCCTAGCTTAATGGCTTTAAAGAAAGCGATGCCTGGGAGACAACCCGGAAGTTTTGAAGAGTCATTTATTTCTGTTGAGTGATTTTATATAGTTTAAAAACAAAAAAATATAGAGGGGAAATTAAAACTTTTTAAAAAGAGAAGTAATTGAAAGGTGATGCATTGCGGAAGTGAGGGTCGACCTTGAACACTTGTGTTCATGCTCATGGAAACAATGTAGAATTTTTCATGGAAGTTTCTCGCAAAAATAATTATCCCCTTGTACAATTCCATTGTATTATAAAAATAATGTGCCAAGTAAATCCTTTATGATTAGTTTGGGTGATAGTTGTTTGATCATGCTGAAAAAGACAGAAACTTTGCACTCACGAAATCATTTCTTATTTCTATACAGAGAGTGCTATTGAGTTGATTATTTTTGCTGCTGATTGATATACAAATTTCCTTAATTATCATAATGTTTCAGAATTTTTGGAGTATCATAAGTATGGTATAAGTTCAGATTACTACAGACTGTTCTGTTTTGGACAGATTCTGTTTTCTATGCATTGTTCTCTTATTTCGATGAATCTATGGGTAGTATCGGGGGGTATGAACCATGGTGAAGTTGGATTACAGTAGATATAATGCTAATATGAATTTGGAATGAGTTCACAACAGTACTTAAAGTGGTGATTTACTTTATTATACTAACGGATCTCATGAAGGTTTTGTTGAGTTTTGTGTGATTGAAGTTTTCAAGTTTCGGGTGAGACCACGATGGATGAAGGAATAAGGAGAGGAAAGATCCTAAGCTTGGGGATGCCCGAGGCACCCCAAGGTAATATTCAAGGAAGACTCAAGCATCTAAGCTTTGGGATGCCCCGGAAGGCATCCCCTCTTTCGTCTACAATCTATCAGTAATTTTACTCGGAGCTATATTTTTATTCGTCACATGATATGTGCAAATGCTTGGAGCGTATTTTGTGTTTATTTTTTCCTTTTTCTTTTATGCACCATGCTGGTATGAGATAGTCCTTGGTTGATTTATAGAATGCTCTTTGCACTTCACTTATATCTTTTGAGTATGGCTTTATAGAATGCTTCATGTGCTTCACTTATATCATTTGAAGTTTGGATTGCCTGTTTTCCTACACATAGAAAACCGCCATTTGTAGAATGCTCTTTTGCTTCAGTTATATTTGTTAGAGCGAGGCATATCTTTTGTAGAAAGAATTAAACTCTCATGCTTCACTTATACCTATTTAGAGAGTTAACAGGAGTTGGTCATTCACATGGTTAGTCATAAAATCCTACATAAAACTTGTAGATCACTGAATATGATATGTTTGATTCCTTGCAATAGTTTTGCGACATGAAGATGTGATATTAGAGTCATGCTAGTGAGTAACTGTGTATTCATAGAAATACTTGTGTTAAGGTTTGTGATTCCCGTAGCATGCACGTATGGTGAACCGTTATGTGACGAAGTCGGAGCATGATTTATTTATTGATTGTCATCCTTTGTGTGGAAGTCGGGATCGCGCGATGGTTAACTCCTACCAACCTTTCCCCTAGGAGCATGCGTGTAGTACCTTGTTTCGATGACTAATAGACTTTTACAATAAGTATGTGAGTTCTTTATGACTAATGTTGAGTCCATGGATTATACACACTCTCACCCTTCCATAATTGCTAGCCTCTCTAGTACCGCGCAACTTTCGCCGGTGCATTACACCCACCATATACCCTTCCTCAAAACATCCACCATACCTACCTATTATGGCATTTCCATAGCCATTTCGAGATATATTGCCATGCAACTTCCATCGTTCCGTTTATTATGACACACACCATCATTGTCATATTGCTTTGCATGATCGTAAGATAGCTAGCATGATGTTTTCATGGCTTGTCCATTTTTTATGTCATTGCTACGCTAGATCATTGCACATCCCGGTACATCGCCGGAGGCATTCATATAGAGTCATATTTTGTTTTAAATATCAAGTTGTAAGTAAATAAAAGTGTGATGATCATCATTATTAGAGCATTGTCCCATGTGAGGAAGTAATAAAAGAGGCCAATGAAGCCCAAATAAATAATAAAAAAAGAGGCCAAAGAAGCCCACCAAAAAAAGGAAAAAATATAATAATAAATGAGAGAAAAGAGAGAAGGGACAATGCTACTATCCTTTACCACACTTGTGCTTCAAAGTAGCACCATGATCTTCATGATAGAGAGTCTCCTATGTTGTCACTTTCATTTACTAGTGGGAAATTTTCATTATAGAACTTGGCTTGTATATTCCAATGATGGGCTTCCTAAAATTGCCCTAGGTCTTCGTGAACAAGCGAGTTGGATGCACACCCACTAGTTTCTTTTTGAACTTTCATACACTTATAGCTCTTGTGCATCTATTGCATGGCAATCCCTACTCACTCACATTGATATCTATTGATGGGCATCTCCATAGCCCGTTGATATGCCTAGTTGATGTGAGACTATCTCCTCCTTTTTGTCTTCTCCACAACCACCATATTCTATTCCACCTATAGAGCTATGTCCATGGCTCACGCTCATGTATTGCGTGAAAGTTGAAAAAGTTTGAGAACACTAAAGTATGAAACAATTGCTTGGCTAAAACCGGGGTTGTGCATGATTTAAATACGTTGTGTGGGGAAGATGGAGCATAGCCAGACTATATGATTTTGTAGGGATAACTTTCTTTGGCCATGATATTTTGAGAAGACATGATTGCTTTGTTATTATGCTTGAAATATTATTGTCTTTATGTCAAATGATAGACTATTGCTTCGAATCACTCGTGTTTCACTATTCATGCCATGATTAGATTATATGATCAAGATTATGCTAGGTAGCATTCCACATCAAAAATTATCTTTTTTATCATTTACCTACTCGAGGACGAGCAGGAATTAAGCTTGGGGATGCTGATACGTCTCCGTCGTATCTATAATTTTTTATTGTTTCATGCCAATATTCTACAACTTTCATATACTTTTGGCTACTTTTTATACTATTTTTGGGACTAACATATTGATCCAGTGACCAGTGCGAGTTCCTGTTTGTTGCATGTTTTTTGTTTCACGGATTATCCATACCAAACGAAGTCCAAACGAAGTCCAAACGCAATAAAAAAACCTACGGGGATTTTTTTTTGAATATTTATGATTTTTGGAAAGATAATATCCGGAAGAAAATCGTGTTAAAATTTCAGCCCAATCGGAGTTACAGATCTCCGAGAATTTAAGAAACGGTGAAAGCCAGAATCTGGGAGCGCGGAAATAGGAGGACACAGAGAGAGATCCAATCTTGGAGGGGCTCTCACCCCTCCGCCGCCATGGAGACCATGGACCAGAGGGGAAACCCTTCTCCCATCTAGGGAGGAGGTCAAGTGAAAAGGACGTGGATGTCGCCTAGAGGGGGGGGGTGAATAGGCGCTTTAAAATAGTTAAGGTTTAGGCTTGAACAAATGCGGAATAAAACTAACGTTTAATATGTCAAGCACGAAACCTACAAACAACTAGGCTCACCTATGTGCACCAACAACTTATGCTAAGCAAGATAAACAACTAAGTGATAGCAAGATATATTAAGTAAACAAAATGTCTATCACAAATTAAAGTGCATAAGTAAAGGGTTCGGGTAAGAGATAACCGAGGCACGGGGAGACGATGATGTATCCCGAAGTTCACACCCTTGCGGATGCTAATCTCCGTTAGAGCGGTGTGGAGGCACAATGCTCCCCAAGATGCCACTAAGGCCACCGTAATCTCCTCACACCCTCGCACAATGCAAGATGTCGTGATTCCACTAAGGGACCCTTGAGGGCGGTCACCGAACCCATACAAATGGCAACCCTTGGGGGCGGTCACCGAACCCGTACACGTGGCAACCCTTGGGGGCGGTTACCGGTACCCGTACAAATTGCTCGGGGCAATCTCCACAACCTAATTGGAGACCCCGACGCTTCCCGGAGCTTCACACCACACTGATTGAGCTCCGAGACACCACCAAGCTTCTAGGACGCCAAAGCATCCACGAAGAACAATATCAAGGGTACTAAGTACCAAAGGTAGTAAGCTTCTCAACTTCTCACTTCCACGTATCACCGTGGAGAACTCAAACCGATGCAACTAATGCAATGGCAAGAACACACGAAGTGGTCAAGTCCCTCACACTCAAATCCCTCCACAACAACAAAAGCTATGGAGAAATATGAGAGGAAGAACAAGGAGCTCACAAAGAACTCCAAGATCAAGATCCAAGGGGTTCCCCTCACATAGAGGAGAAAGTGATTGGTGGAGATGTGGATCTAGATCTCCTCTCTCTTTTCCCTCAAGAACAAGCAAGAATCATTGGAGGGATAGAGAGTAATCAAGCTCTAAGAATGTCAACAATGGAGGTAGAACAAGAGCTCAACAGATGGATTGGGCCAAGGGGGAAGAAGACCCCCTTTATATAGTGGGGAAAGAATCAGACCGTTACCCCCACTCTTTGCCCGAGCTCCAGCGGTACTACCGCTGGCTGCAGCGGTACTACCGCTGGCACTCCAGCGGTACTACCGCCAGGTAGCGGTACTACCGCTGGCCCCAGCGGTACTACCGCTGGGCCCCTGGTAGTGCAAAGGCACTACCACCGCCAAGAAAGTCTTCGCAAAAAGGTCCGTCCACGAACAACCGCTAGGCAGGCGGTACTAAGCTCCTGGAGCGGTACTACCGCTGACCAGGGGCGGTACTACCGCGAGCCAGCGGTACTACCGCCAACTCTAGCAGTACTACCGCTAGGTCCAGCGGTACTACCGCTCGCCACTGAAACAGCCATAACTTTCGCATACGAGCTCCGAATCGAGCAAACCCAAGCTTGTTGGATTCAGGACGACAAGGGCTATCCAAACAACGAATGGAAATCTTAAGACCATGCGGTTATGAATATGCCAAAGATATAGAGATGTGAGATCTCTATGAATGAAGAACCGGCAAAAACTCCAACATCGAAAACATCATAGTAGATGCATATGGACTCCGTTTTCGATGAACTCGAGCTTGTCACGAAGATGACCATAAGCTCTAAAACTCACAAAGAGAAACACCAAACAAGAACCAAGAAGTATGATGCAAGGATGCAAATGGTTTGAGCTCTCAACGAACGATACGATCAATCTACTCACTTGAGAGCCCCCCTTGATAGGACAGCAATCTATCCTAACCAGAAAACCTATCAAGGGCAAACCTATACCTTGCACCTCGTCCTCTTGAGCTAGATGATGATGATCTTGGCTTCCTCAAGATGGACCACCTTTCTTGATTGTGTTGGCTTGATGAAGACTAGTTGATTGCTCCCCCATACTCACTATGGGTGAGCCACTCTTCAGCATATCTTCACAAGTCCATTGCCACCACAATGGACGGCAAGCTTCAAGCATGCTATCTTCGTGCTGATCCACTTGAACTTGCACATCGCAATCTTGATGACGATCACAACTTGACGTCATACTCCATGGGTCGTATGAGATCTTCCCTTTGACGCAAGCCCATGGAAACACACCTAACCCCCACATAGAACTCTCACGAAGACCATGGGTTAGTACACAAACACGTAATGGACAATGCTTACCATACCATGGGATCACTTGATCCCTCTCGGTACATATTGTACGCTTTGTGTGTTGATCATCTTGGTTTACTCTTTGTCTGAGATCTTGATCAACCATGATGATCACAACTTGACGTCATACTCCATGGGTTGTATGAGATCTTCCCTTTGACGCAAGCCCATGTAAACACACCTAACCCCCACATAGAACTCTCACAAAGACCATGGGTTAGTACACAAACACGTAATGGACAATGCTTACCATACCATGGGATCACTTGATCCCTCTCGGTACATCTTGTACGCTTTGTGTGTTGATCATCTTGATTTACTCTTTGTCTGAGATCTTGATCAACCATGTGTCTCTATGACCATTCTTTGGATAATACCTTGAATACCATCTTGGTCATCATATAAACTCCTTGAACCCAACAGATGGACTTCAAGAAGTGCCTATGGACAAATCCTATAAATGTAACTTAACGCAACCATTAGTCCATAGGAATTGTCATCAAGTACCAAAACCACATATGGAGATATATGCTCCAACATCAAGGAAGAAGAAGAAGAAGGGGGGCTCTCTCCCTCTCTCTCCCGGCGGCGCCGGAACGCCGCCCAGGACATCATCATATGACGGCGATCTACACCAACACCTTCGTCATCTTCACCAACACCTCCATCATCTCCCCCCATCTATATTCAGCGGTCCACTCTCCCGCAACCTGCTGTACCCTCTACTTGAACATGGTGCTTTATGCTTCATATTATTATCCAATGATGTGTTGCCATCCTATGATGTCTGAGTAGATTTTCGTTGTCCTATCGGTGATTGATGAATTGCTATGATTGGTTTTATTTGCTTGTGGTTATGTTGCTGTCCTTTGGTGCCCATCATATGAGCGCGCGCGTGGATCACACCATAGGGTTAGTAGTATGTTGATAGGACTATGTATTGGAGGGCAAGGGTGATAGAAGCTTCAGCCTAGCATAGAAATTGATGCATACGGGATTGAAGGGGGACCAATATATCTTATTGCTATGGTTGGGTTTTACCTTCATGAACGTTAGTAGTTGCGAATGCTTGCTAATAGTTCCAATCATAAGTGCATAGAATTCCAAGTGAGGGATGACATGCTAGCAGTGGCCTCTCCCACATAAAACTTGCTATCGGTCTAGTAACGTAGTCAATTGCTTAGGGACAATTCTGCAACTGCTACCACCACTTATCCACACTCGTTAAAATAACGTAATTCTAGCAGCCCCTAGTTCTTTTTTACATGTTCTTTCTTTTCTTGCTAACCTATCCTATCACACCTACAAAGTACTTCTAGTTTCATACTTGTTCTAGGTAAAGCGAACGTAAAGTGTGCGTAGAGTTGTATCGGTGGTCGATAGAACTTGAGGGAATATTTGTCCTACCTTTAGCTCCTCGTTGGGTTCGACACTCTTACTTATCGAGAAAGGCTACAACTGATCTCCTATACTTGTGGGTTATCAAGGGGGGCGGCAGCCCTAGATGGGAGAGGGGGGAGGCGGCCAGGTAGGAGAGGGGGGTGGCGTACCCCTAGGTGGGCCTTAGGCCCACCAGTGCCTAGGGTTTCCCCTCCCTCCCTCTCTAGTGCGCCTGGGCTGAGTGTGGGGGGGGGGGCGCACCAGCCCACCCAGGGGCTGGTTCCCTCCCGCACTTGGCCCATGTAGCCTTCCGGGGCTTGTGGCCCCTCCCGGTGGGCCTCCGGAACCCTTCCGGTGGTCCCGACACTTTGCGGGTGGTGCCCGAAACATTTCCGGCGTCCAAACCCATCCATCCTATATATCAATCTTTACCTTCGGACCATTCCGTAGCTCCTCGTGACGTCCGAGATCTCATCCGGGACTCCAAACAAACTTTGGTAACCTCGTATAACAATTCCCGATAACCCTAGCGTCATCGAACCTTAAGTGTGTAGACCCTACGGGTTCGGGAATCATGCAGACATGACCGAGACACTCTCCGGCCAATAACCATCAGCGGGACTTGGATACCCATGGTGGCTCCCACATGTTCCACGATGATCTCATCGGATGAACCACGATGTCAAGGATTCAATCAATCCCATATACAATGCCCTTTGCCTGTCGGTATAGAACTTGCCCGAGATTTGATCGTCGGTATACCTATACCTTGTTCAATCTCATTACCAGTAAGTCTCTTTACTCGTTTCGTAGCACATCATCCCATGACTAACTCCTTAGTCACACTGAGCTTATTATGATGATGTTCTACCGAGTGGGCCCAGAGATACCTCTCTGTCACACAGAGTGACAAATCACGATCTTGATTCGTACCAACCCAACAGACACTTTCGGAGATACCCGTAGTGCACCTTTATAGCCACCCAGTTACGTTGTGACGTTTGATACACCCAAAGCACTCCCACGGTATCCGGGAGTTGCACAATCTCATGGTCGAAGGAAAAGACACTTGACATTAGAAAAGCTTTAGCATACGAACAATACGATCTAGTGCTATGCTTAGGAATGGGTCTTGTCCATCACATCATTCTCCCAATGATGTGATCCCGTTATCAATGACATACAATGTCCATGATCATCTATTGATCAACGAACTAGCCAATCTAGAGGCTTGCTAGGGACACATTGTGATCTATTTATTCGCACATGTATTACTGTTTCCTGTTAATACAATTATAGCATGAACAATAGACGATTATCATGAACAAGGAAATATGATAATAACCATTTTATTATTGCCTCTAGGGCATATTTCCAACAGATCTCGACCACGTGCAACAGTGGAGGCTCGACGTGTGATGTGTGGCAACGCACTCGCGCAGGTCGACGTTGTCTCGCATCATGGTGGCGTCAATAGCAGAGAAGCCTTGCAAGGTCGATGCGTCAATATGTGCTTTGAGGATGGATTGATGGAAGACGAAGGTGATGACCCTTGCAGCATGCACGTGTGGTGCCCACCAGTAGTGCGCCAGACCGGTGTGTCACCCAATCTCGATGTTGTGGCTTGGATGGGGCATCCGGCTTTAGATGCTAGGCTTTGATGTGATGTCTATTTGGTATTTGGCTCGGACATATAAGAAATCCAATGAAATAAATTTGGTTTGTAGATATTGATAAGTTTTGTTATAGGCTTGGTCAAGCTTAATGAAGTTTGACTTAGGGTAATCCTACAACTTAAATTATTTTGAAATGAGATGAGTACGTAGAAGCGAACAATGACATGGAGCAACAAGAATCAGTCCTGAATTATTGCCTTTTTTTAATGTGAACAACAGGAGCTCTGCCTTTGCATTATAGGGGGGACACGATTCATACAGGGATGACGGGATAAAACCTGGACAACCCTAGTCCGATCCTCATGCATCCAAACAGAGGACACTAAGAGAAAGAAGGGAAAAAACATGTTACATGAACACCATGATCCCACAACATCATTCTCCCAAGGTGGTTGCCCCTCTCATGGCCTGTGCTAACTAACGTTCGGACGTCCTCTTTGATTAGTCCAGCCAGCGCAAATGATGTCTTTCTTTCCGTAGGTTCCATACGACGTAGGCGCCCAATGTGATCTCCTCTTTGGCTTTGTCTCTCGGTCCCCTGACAGTGCAAAGTTGTATCCACCATTCAAAGATAGATTGTGCAGCCGCAGCTACAGTCCACATCGCATTGTTATCCTGCCGAAACTGGAACCAGACCTCTCTTGTGAACGAGCAATGCAACGCAAAATGTGTTGCAGTTTTTGGCTCGTGCTCACAAAGCACACACTTGTCATTGTGTGGCCAGGCCCTTGCCTGCAAGCGATCGGCCGTCCAATTTCTGTTCTATAGCAGAAGCCAGATGTAGAATCTCAGTTTCCCTTCTACCTTGGTCCTTCATACTCTAGCCAACTCAGGTTTGGCAATCCTAGCATTGAACTGAGCATCATAGGATGAACATGCAGTGTAAACAGCCGAGGAAGTAAGGTTCCAAACAACTCAGTCTTTTTCCGGGGATATGATAATCATTTGCGCCTCATTCCAAAGGTTAACAAATTGATTCACCTGCTCCTCGGTGTCCATCCGTTGAAGTCCTTCCATCCACTTTTCGTTGTGTAATCCCTCCTTAACTGAAACCTTTTTGAACCTAGCCAATTCGAACACTGCAGGAGCCAGAACATTTGGTGATTTATCATTGATCCATCTGTCCTTCCAAAAACTAGCAGTAGCACCATCTCCTAATTGGATCGTTGTGCAGCTGACGAACAGTAACAACAGTTGCTTGTCCATGTCATCGCATGGCGTGGTAGATCCTTTCCATGGTCTGCCCCTCCTACCCGAACCATTCCCGTCTCAACCGCAATGCCCGATTGAAATACTCTATATTCTTTATTCCCAAACCTCCGTACTTCTGGCTCCTGCAGGAGCCAGAAACACAAGTTTGCTCAACTATTGCCCTTCATAACACATGGACTACAAGAAAGCTTCTCGGAAAGCGACACCCTAGGTAGTTCGTCGATGAAGGTTGTCAACACAACAAAAACGTATCATGTAAGTGGAGAGTGCCATCATACAAAATTTTAGATGTTTTGCAGAAAATGATCTCATGTGCTACCGATTCAGTTAAGATGTTTCTCATGGTCATATTGGTACCTTTGTCTTTATTTATCCATGTTTCATCGAATTTGGATCTTTTTTCATATTGAACATGGATCTTTTTAGGACTACGATTGTGAAGCTACACAACTTGGTAACTTTGAATGCTAAAGCAAAGCCTCAATTTGTTCGGAGTAAGAACTAAATATATTGGCATTAGCGCTCGCCAAATGCATTTTTCTCTACTAGTACAACACTAGCCGTGGGACTGGTGTCATCGCGGCTGGGACGCGCTCGCTGCCACGACCACGTGCCCCTGCCAGCCCGCCTTCCCGCTCGACACCTCGACTGATGTAGACAATCAGCCCCCTGGTGAGGTGGAGCCTCGCAGGCTGGGATCTTGTCGGGCGTCACGAGCGCACGTCTGCGTAGGATGGTGCGAGTATCGCCGTCCCGTCTTGGCCTTGGTCTTGGTTTGCCTCGGGGCTCAGAGTGAACCCGACAAGGAGTTGTCGTCCTAGGGATCGCGGCTGCCTGTGCCTAAGTCGGGAGAATTAAGGACCCCATTCCTTAGTACACCGACACACGCCACCTGAGCCACCCTTTTGTGTTTGTGCGTATACAACACAAAGCTTGTTGTCGGCCTCTTGACTGGTGTACCATCGATGATTTAGCGAGTTCTCATTCCAATCATCGATCTTTTCCTTCTCACGGGGATCATAGTGCTTGCTCTCACGAAACCACTAATGGACCCTCCTTCAAAGTGTCCAACCTATGGTGAAGGGAGGCGATAGGGGCAATAGCATTGTGGTTTGGCCTACCGCATTATAGATGAATCCATGGTGATTTGGGGAACCGCTTCTTCCACGGAAACTATGGCATGTACTCGACATGAACACTAACACTCGAAGGATAGCAAGAGCTTTGGTGTGCCTACAATTAGGGAAAGGCAATATCAATTGCAATAATGGAGGCATTGATCTTGTGAGGGAGGCATGGCACGCACATGAAGAGAAAGTAAAAATTATATACACATGAAAGGAAAGTGGATTGAGGATGGAAGGAGAGAAGACGACCCCAAACAATGAAGGAGACTAACTTGTTCGTCGGTCTTTCGAATAATTCAAAACCTAATTAGTGCTCCGTGTATTCATATCACCATATAGCCAATGACCTGCATATAATAGACTTCATGCATGGGTTGCTGACATGGATGAGCTGATCATATGGATATTGTCATGTTAAAAAAGACATGTACTAAAAAAAGACATGTACTGAATATGAACTACTTCCTTTGAACTTAGATATTTGTTGTTGGAAAATACTAATACAAGTATCCAACTATAAGTATTGTGGTATAGAGGAAGTATTAAGGTATTTATTATAGGTATGACTTGTTGAATGCGATTTTAGTTGGATTTTAATCCAAGTGTGGCTGTAGTGTAATTTAAGTTTGCCCAAGAGAAACGCGTATTCAACAAGGAAAGACGTATACTCAGCTCCCACCTAAAATACGCTGTATCCTCCACCTCGAACGTCGTCTTCGCCCGCGCAAGCACGCGGCCTTCCAGAAGCTTCTAGAAGACCCGCCGCCGCCATGTGCGGGATCTTCGCCTACCTCAACTACTGTGCGCCGCGGGATCGACGATATGTCCTCGAGGTCCTCCTCAACGGACTCCGCCGCCTCGAGTACCGCGGCTACGACTCCTCCGGCATAGCGCTCGACGCGGACCTCCCGCCGCCTGGTTCCGCGGCGGCGTACGCGGGGGCGCCGCCACTCGTGTTCCGCGAGGAGGGAAAGATCGATAACCTCGTGCGATCCGTCTACTCCGGTGAGTACCTTCCGCTTCTGACCCTGCTGCAACTCCTTTCAGTTTAGGTTGTTCCTCGGCCAGAGGCAGGATTTACACGTCTGTTTGGACTGGGTTTCATATCACATTTCGGGAGAAATGAAGGATCGTTGATGTCGTGTACTCATTTTGGAGCCTGATATTAAAATCCCAAACTCGCATAATTCTGAAACCTCGTAGCTCCAAATGAGATTAACCCGGTTGGACGAAGTATAGGGGTTTATCAGGCCATGCCGCTTGTCATCTCCTTGTGGAATTCGCCCCTTAAACTCCTTGCTGTTGTTATTTCCAACTAATTTTACTTATGCATTTTCCCTACTCGCGTTGGTAATTTTACAGCAGAAGCTAAAACTTACCTAATTAGTCTAGCTTTTAAGGGCTGTTTGGCGTCTGATTTCTAGAGGTTGATGAGAAGGGTGTGAACCTGGATGCCACATTTTCCGTTCACGCTGGAATCGCTCACACCAGGTGGGCTACGCATGGCGTGCCTGCCCCAAAGAACAGCCACCCCCAATCCTCTGGCGCCGGTGATGAGTTCTTGGTCGTCCACAACGGAATTATCACAAACTATGAGGTCTGGTTACTCTGTTCAGTGATATTGCATATATAATTCTTTTGTGTAGTAATTGAACCTTGTTATCTTCAGAGTTGTAGAATGCACGTGCAGCGATGCACTTATGCCAGTGGAGACTATAATAAGTCGCTCCTTGTGCCAAAATCTCATGTTCTGATCCCTCCAAATGGACTCTCTCCTCATTTTCCTCTGTGTGTGCATTTTCAAGAGAATTAATCTTGTAGTTTCAAAGAATCTCCTTAGTTGGGTTGCTTGCACCATATTGCAAAAGCTTTTGTTGGAATTGCAATACATAATGTGAGACATCAAAATATGATAATATGCTTTATCAAAGACCTATGATTCAAGCATAGAGTCAATGTGACATCATATGGTAACACTTGATAATTTCCATTCTAACTTGATTTTTGGTGTATCTGTACAGATCCTGAAAGAGACACTGGTTCGACACGGGTTCACCTTTGAGTCTGATACCGACACAGAAGTCATCCCTAAGCTAGCAAAGTCCGTTTTTGACCAGGCTCGTGATGGAGAAGGTATTCTGCTCTATAAGATGTAATACTGTTGTCATAGCAAAATGTGACAAGATTAACCGCTTGTTGTTTATCTGGGTCAGTTCTTCCCTAATTTCTATTGAGTTGTTTCTTTGGAGAAGTATACTATGCTGCCACCTAGGAACCAAATATGGCAATAACGTATACACCTGTTATAATATTTGTGGTCAGCAGGAAACTTTTTTGGCAATACAACCCTAAACGTGGCAGGAGACATACTTTAGTGCAAGAGCACTCATCATAGTATTACAGAATAAATCATTGTTGACTGAGCTCTGCATTAGTTGTAATTAAGGCTGTTTGAGATTTTGTTCATTTTCTCAGGTGACATGACATTTAGCCAAGTTGTCATGGAAGTCATGAGGCAGCTTGAAGGAGCCTATGCACTTATCTTTAAAAGTCCACACTATCCCAATGAGCTGATTACGTGCAAACAAGGCAGCACGCTGATACTTGGTGTCAATGTAGGCAAACAACATCCTTGTATCTTTACTTTTAACTATTATATATATTAAACTAAAGCAAAATAATGTCGAAATTTAAGTTCAAAATTTACTTAAATTTCCATTTTTGATATTTTCATTTGGTTCCACTTGCTTTATTCCAACAACAAACTGGTTTTCTGTTCTGTGCAAGAGTATATGTTGTGCTCTAGCCTATGATGTTTGTTGTTAAAAGTTAATAATCCTCCTAACATGTGCACTATAAGTGGACATTTCATGTAACGATGCGAAGTTACTTTTCTTTTATCTGTACCATGCTTTATCGGTTTTCGCCACCTGCTAAGTAGAGATGTACATTACTGATGCAATATTCAGTTTTTCTTTTTTCATGGCACATGACCTATAATTGTTGTTTTAGCCTCGAACTCGTCATAGGTCTGCAGTCAAATACTCGATGTAGTAATTATTTTGTTCCAGATGATTCAGTATTTTCTGAGCAGTTGATGGTAATCGGTAGCAGATTGATCTTCTAGAGAGTTTGGTTATGACATACAAGTAATCATTCTAATTGCCTAACCATTTTCGCAATGATATGCCTATCTGTTATTGGCTGTTTTTATTTATTTTTTAAACGAGGCAAAAGATTTATGGCTGTTATTGGCTTTGCAGTCTTATGGATCGCATAATTCCCCCAGTTTGTGTTGACATTCCTATTTTATGGTTACACAAATCATGACTATTATCTCTGTATTATCAGGAAGTAAGTGATCAAAACAGCGTGAAGTCATTTCAGAATGTAAAATCCCTGACAACAAACGGAAACCCCATGGAGTTCTTCTCCAGTGATTTATGTGCTATTGTAGAGCACACCAAGAACTATTTGGCTATTGAAGACAATGAAATTATTCATATTAAGGTACTCTTTACTCATTACTTAAGTGCTTCATCTGTTAGTCTGCATGTGGTTCTGTTTTATTTTGTCCACGTATTAAGGTATTTTCGTTTTCTTAATCGAACACGCACCCAGATACGTATCATTTTGTATTAGAAGGATGCCTCAAAATGGCACAAGAGTTACACATCGGAAGGAAATCGAAAGCCCCGAAAGCACTAGCCAAAACAAAGAAAAAACAACAAAGCGTTCAGGAGAAAACGAAACTAGAAACAGTATAGCTAGCTAAACATCGACTGTATTTTCTTACCGTGCTTCTTTCCATTGACTGGAAAAGGGATGATAAAACACACAGTGTGCAGCAATTTTGTCGTTTTTTCCACAAGTGTTATACTTGACATCTTACCCAAGTTTTAACAATGTGGACACTGCAGGATGGTAGTGTGTCTATCCTTAAGTTTGACAAGGAAAAAGAGAAGCCCGCATCTGTGCAACGAGCATTATCTGTTCTGGAGATGGAAGTCGAGCAAATAAAGAAAGGAAGCTATGACCACTTCATGCAAAAAGAAATCCATGAACAGCCACATTCACTGACAACAACCATGAGAGGTAGACTGAAGGATAGTGGAGTTGTTTTAGGCTGACTAAAGGAACACCTCAAAACACTTAGACGCAGTAGAAGAGTAATCTTTATTGGCTGTGGTACTAGCTATAACGCTGCCTTAGCTGCACGGCCTTTTGTGGAAGAACTCACCGGTAATTCTAACCAGTTTGTCCAATTGTTTGTCATGATCTGAATTGGTTTGATAATATCATCAGCGCCATAAGTATTTAGCTAGTACTCTAGTGATCTTTAACCTCTGTACCAGGTATTCCTGTGACTATGGAGGTTGCAAGCGACTTGTTGGACAGACAAGGCCCCATCTACAGAGAGGACACTGCAGTTTTTGTGAGTCAGTCAGGGGAGACAGCAGACACCCTCCTAGCTCTTGAGTATGCACTAGAAAAGGGAGCACTTTGTGTTGGCGTTACAAATACGGTGGGGAGCACCCTGTCAAGAAAAACGCATTGTGGAATTCATATCAATGCTGGTTGTGAGATTGGTGTTGCCAGCACCAAGGCAGGTTCCAGTACATGCTTTCTTGCAGTACTTTACCAAAATTTAGGCATTTTTTCCTAACATAGAAGTATCTGGCAATCTCGCAGGCTTATACAAGTCAAATAGTAGTCATGGCGATGATAGCCTTGGCTATTGGATCTGATCAGCTATCCACTCAAGCTAGAAGGGAGTCTATAATTGTTGGTCTTTCAAGTCTTCCAAGTATTATTTTAAACACCGCATGAAGTATTCAAGTATTTCAAGACATTGGATCAACAATGTACCATGCAGTGCAAAGTGTAATTTCGCAAACACGATTTGAAACACTGCGTGAAGTATTATTTTACGATGCAGGCCATGTCAGTGAAGTTCTCAAGCTTGATGCTGAAATGAAGGAACTCGCATCTTCGTTAATCGACTCGGAGTCACTCCTTGTGTTTGGAAGAGGTTATAACTATGCCACTGCCTTGGAGGGTGCTCTCAAAGTAAAGGAGGTCGCACTGATGCACAGCGAAGGCATGCTTGCTGGCGAGATGAAGCACGGGCCACTAGCACTGGTGGATGAAAACCTTCCCATCATCGTCATCGCAACACGCGACTCGTGCTTCAGGTAAGCGCTTTGACAGAGTTAGATATGTTTTTGCTGATCATACTGGTAATGATTTCCTTGTCATCCTCTTCTTGCAGCAAGCAGAAGTCGGTGATTCAGCAGCTCCTTTCTCGCAAGGGGCGCCTGATCATAATGTGCTCCGAAGGGGACATATCGGCCGTCGGTCCTAGTGCATCCTGCAGGGTAATTCAAGTTCCAGAGGTCGCTGACTGTCTCCAGCCAGTGATCAACATAATTCCGTTGCAGGTTTGGTGCCAATCATATCCCGAAACCTCTGTTGCTGCCCTTTGTGATACTGCTATTTATCTCGATTATTTTTACCGATGAGCTTTATTTCCTTTTCTTGATTCAGTTGCTCGCATACCATCTTACTGTTCTTCGTGGATTCGATGTCGACCAGCCAAGGAATCTGGCCAAGAGCGTGACTACACAGTAAGCATACCCCCCGCGCGTACACACACACACACAGTAAACGAAGTCGTAATATTTAGAGGAAAATATGTAAAGGAAGTGTTGGCCTAAGGTTTGCGTAGACATTTTACGCAAGATGCCTGAGGACTGAGGTGGCTACCATTACATCAGAGTATGTTGATTGGTCAACTGATTGTGATGTTATTCTCAACTGATGATGATCCATTGACTCACTGCGGTTTTGCAAGGTGTCCCAGAACTGAAATTGCGTGCAGCCTTTTCCATTGGCTGATGTGCCGAGCCCGCAAGGCACCCTGTGTTTATGAATTGTATAGTGTCCATACAGTGAGGTTGTCTAGAGAGTCAGCGCTAGAGATCATCAAGCCAAGAGTTGACTGAAATTAACTTGTGCTTATATATAACCAGCAGTGCATTATAGTACACTGTTACTGCAGAATCATGGACATGACAACTGGACAAGTGGTGTGAAAAGCCAATCTTTGCTCGTCAGCTTTCTTTGAGCTCAAGCATCAGCGTTCCAGTCAGATTCAACCAAACCGACCGACTAAACTCCTCGTGATGCTTATACAATAATCAGATCACGGTGCTAGTTTATTACACGATGATTAATTACCTCCCAAGAAATTCCATCTCAACTTCTCTGATCGGCTTCGATGCATAAAATAAAGCTGTTGACTTGACCTGATTACTACATATGAACAGTAATCTTCACTGCCCTGTCCAAATCAACAACATTCCAGTGATGCTACGATCGACGAGTCCCTTGGTCCTAGTGCTCTTGATCACTGCCAGTGTTTTGAGCTTGTTGCTCCCATGTCCGGCAGCCGTCGTAGCGGCGCGCGAGAGCCTCGCCCGGGGCGCCTCCATCGCCGTCGAGGACTACGCCACCGACCTCCTGCGCTCACCGGGCGGCACCTTCGCGTGCGGCTTCTACCGCGTCTCCTCCACCGTTTTCACCTTCTCCATCTGGTTCACGCGCGCCAAGGAACGCTCCGTCGTCTGGACCGCCGACCGCACGCGGCCTGTCCACAGCAAGGGCTCGCGCCTCACGCTGGATAAGCGCAGCGGCGCGCTCGTCCTCACCGACTACGACGGCGAGCCGGTTTGGAACTCCACTGTGGCCGGCGCTCCGACGGCCTCGCGCGCCCGGCTCCGCGACACCGGCAACCTCGTCGTGGAGGACGCCGTCGGGAGAGCGCTGTGGCAGAGCTTCCACTTCCCCACGGACACGCTTCTGCCGACGCAGCGTCTCACCGCGACGACGCGCCTGGTTTCGTCGCGCGACGGCAGGCTGCTCTCCTCCGGCTACTACAGCCTCGGGTTCAGCGACTACGCCATGCTTTCCCTCTTCTACGACAACGGCAACTTCTCCAGCATCTACTGGCCCAACCCCTACAACAACTACGTCACCAACAACCGCAGGATCTACAACTTCACCCGCGAGGCCGCCATGGACCCGCTCGGCAAGTTCCTCTCCAGCGACAACGCCAACTTCGAGGCGGCTGACCTCGGCGCCCCCGGCGTCCGGAGGAGGCTGACACTCGACGCAGACGGCAACCTCAGGGCGTACAGCCTGGACGCGGCGACGGGGGCGTGGGCGGTGTCGTGGATGGCGTTCCGCAACCCCTGCACCATCCACGGCGTGTGCGGCGCCAACGCGGTGTGCCTGTACGCGCCGGCGCCTTCGTGCGTCTGTGCCCCCGGGCACGAGCGCGCCGACCGGAGCGACTGGAGCAGGGGCTGCCGGCCCACTTTCCGACAGCACGAGTGCGGGAAGCCGAGGCGGACGCCGACGAAGCTGATGGCACTGCCGCACTCCGACTTCTGGGGCTACGACCTCAACGACGGCGAGATCATGCCCTTCGCGGTGTGCGCCAAGAAGTGCCGCACCAACTGCGCGTGCGTCGCGTTCCAGCACAAGTTGAACATGGAGTGCTACCTCAAAAGCGTCCTCTTCAACGGCAGGACGTTCCCCGGCTTGCCGGGGACGGTGTACATCAAGGTCCCGGTCGACTTCGTCGTCCCGGAGTATGGCATCCACCAATGGCAAGCGCACGTACGCGGTGGCCTTGGCATCCTTGAGGAGAATATCACCGGCTGCGGCGACGTCGCTGCTCCAGAGGTCCTCCTCAACGCCTCCTCCTTGTCACACAAGCACGTCAGTGACGCCGCGGGGAAACCGGTGTGGCCGTACCTGTACGGGTTCCTGTCGGCGTTGCTCGTAGTGGAGGCCGTCGTCATCGGGCTCGGCTGCTTGCTCTTCTCCAGGAAGGGACTGTTCAGGCGGTCTTCCTCTCCGGTGTACCCCATGGACGAGGGCTACAGACTCATCCTCCTCACCACAAGCTTCCAGAGATACAGCTACGCCGCGATCAAGAAGGCCACGGGGAACTTCGCCGACGAGATCGGACGCGGCGGGTCTGGAGTGGTGTACAGGGGCGTTCTCGACGACGGCCGGGTCGTGGCCGTCAAGGCGCTGACGACGAGCGTGAGCCGCTCCCACGGGGAGGAGGAGTTCCAGGCGGAGCTGATCGTGATCGGCAGGATCTACCACATGAACCTGGTGAGGATCATCGGCTGCTGCTCCCCAGGCAAGCACCGCATCCTCGTCTCCGAGTTCATCGAGAACGGGTCGCTCGCCACGATGCTCTTCTTGGACGAAGACGGCCGCGATGGCGGCGACCACGACGTCCTCGGGTGGAGCCAGCGTTTCCGGATCGCCGTCGGCGTGGCCAGGGGGCTCGCCTATCTGCACAGCGAGTGCCTCGAGTGGATCATCCACTGCGACATGAAACCGGAGAACATATTGCTGGACCGTGACCTGGAGCCCAAGATCACCGACTTCGGGCTCGCCAAGCTGCTGGACCGCCGCCCCGAGGGGTCCGCCTCCCGCGGAGGGCGGGAGGCGAACCCGTCGCGGCGGATCAGGGGGACGAGGGGGTACATGGCGCCGGAATGGGTGTCGAGCCTGGCCATCAGCGACAAGGTCGACGTGTACAGCTTCGGCGTTGTGCTGCTGGAGCTGGTGAAAGGGGTCAGGGTGGCGGACGGCGACCAGGATACGGATGTCAGGGCCGTGGCCAAGGCTGTGGGCCAGAAGATGCGTTCCGGCAGCGTAGAGGATCTTGTGGATGACCGGCTCGCCGGGGACTTTAACCGCGCGCAGGTGAAGGTGGTGGTTGGTGTTGCCTTGTCGTGCTTGGAGGAAGAGAGGAACCGGCGGCCGAGCATGAGCGCGGTGGTGCAGGCGCTCGTCTCCGTTGAAGATGCGTGAACCAAAGGTGATCTGCGCCCTTCTCTTTGGAACAGATGACGATAACGGTATTCTTCGGAAACTCCAAAAAATATTGTGCTACCAAAAGTGCACATCACCTACATGTAAAAAAAAAAAAATTACACGTCACCTACCGTAGAATTTGTGGCGGAAAGAGTATGGACTGTACTAGCTGTCAAACTAAACGTTTTGTCTTTACTAGCAAATAGCAAAAGGGCCCGTGCGTTGCAACGGAAGAAAAAAATATCACACGTTTTTAATTTTTTATAAATATTTTGATTTATTAAAATAATAAGCTAACTAACTAATGTAGTCAGTCCTATCCTATTTTGTTGAGAAATCAATCCGTCCATTGTTAATTCCACGATGATGAGAAATTGAGCGGGACAAGCAAATCAAAACAAAGAGACTACGTGAATTGATCAAGAGACTGTTATCTTATTTCACTCATGGGGTAGAGAATGTGGGATGAGATGACAAACTAAAGATGATGTTCCATTCTCTTTCTCTACAACAATGCAATCTTACATTCAATACATTCATTCATCAGCAAACAAATTCCCACAAAACAAAATTTCTTGCCGGTGCTTGGCACACGGTTGGAGGCATGTGGAGGGGATCTCACCAAATGATGAGTTCCTGCCGGAGGAGGGATACGATGAGGGGAGCAAGGGTTAGGCGCCTCTATCTGGCCATAAGGAGTCGCCGTTGCCGCGCCATAACCTCGGAGTTCCCCGTGTGAGCCATGGAGGCCCGCCTCCGCCTGCAAGTACTTCGCTCCGCCGCGCCTTATCCGCGCGTCGCCGCCGTTCTGCATCGAGCAGACGCACCATCCCAAGTCGTTGTAGCTGTCGCATTGATTTGATCCAGAAGCTGTGCTCGAGCGCCGAAACAGGGGCAACAAGCGGGCAGAGATACGACCGCGGAGGCGGGCGGGTTGAGATCGACATCAGTGGTGGTTGAGGTCGGCCGCGGCGGCGAGTGGTGTGGCAGCGGCCTGGGCATAGGCCAGGGTGGACCAGGGTCGACGCGCTCGAGCGCCGCAACGGGGGCAGTGAGCGGGGAGAGGTACAGTCGCGGAGGCAGGTGGGTTGAGATCGGCACCGGTGGCGGTTGAGGTCAGGCGCGGCGGCGAGTGGTGTGGCGGCGGCCAGGGCACAGGCCAGGGTGGCCCAGGGTCGACGGGAGGAGGCGATGCGTACGGGTATAATTTTTTGCAGCGAATCGTTTTTTTCCTTTTGCGTTGGAGATAAATGATAGAGCGCGGGTTGAATAACAAAACTTACACGGGCTTTTTCATAAAAATGTCGTGGTGGGTTTTCCGACGGCAGCAATAGCCGATTTATTATTAGGTATAGATATGCCGTAACGGGTAATTAAGATTTCTTACATAAAATATTATTATTTTAACCCAATTTTCATTCTGACTCGTCATATTAACGGTGTGTACCTACGACCACACTCAGGCATCATCGCCGTGGTGTCGTTCGACACTAAGGAGGCCACATTTATAAATTAGGTATATTCAAAAATGGGTATATGTATAGACATCACATGTAATAGATGAAACATAATTTAAGATTGTACTTATTGATTCAACTATGACCTAAAAAATTCAACTATTAACATTCATTACTGTCAGATGAATAGTACTTCTGATATTTTTAAAATAAACATTCATGTACTTGTGATGTTCATTAATTTTATAAGTGCATGTACATCCTATAAAAATTGTTTGCGTGTTCACTAAAAAAAGTGCAGTTCATTGGTAACACTCGTAGATTCTACCAAGAAAAGACACGTACGTAAGGTCTTAGGTCATGAAATATGTGCAAAGAGTGAACCCAGTGCAAGTACATCATGTCCAAGGATTATAACATTTTCCAAATATTAACGTTAAAATTACATGTTATAATATATCATCGATACGAAATAAAGACAAATATTAATTAACATTGTATTTTATATAATATTTTAAAAGTATTTAACACGTAAAATAACAACATATTCAAACTCTACACATTTTTCTAATCAAATTTCATATATAACATGTTTAAATTGGATTCACGATTTAAAAGATATCGTTATCTAAAAATACATATTTATTCTGAATAGACTCCATGGTTATTAACGCATATATCAGGGGTGTTTATGTGAAAGTATAAAAAATGATTCGTTTTGAATAAAATATGGACCACGGTTTATCTATCGTAAAAGTCAGGGTTTTTGTCTAAATGCAGAAAACGGTTCGGTCTCACTTAAAGATGGACTGCGGGTTGATTCCACGGAAATAGAAGGGACGTTCTGCAAAAAAGAAAAACGACTCATTCATGTCACTAATGTCCGGACTGCGGATTGATTTGGGAGAAACATAGGGTTTTTTTTTTTGTAAACTGACCGACGACGTACAACCAGAAGCAGTGTTTGCTTTATTATTAGGTAGAGATTAATAGGGCTTCTTTGATTCAAAAGAATCTTTGGAAAGGATTAAAATCTATAAAAAAATCCTACGTTTATTCTTTGATTATAAGATTGAATCTCATAGAATTTTTTTCTATGAAATCTTTTATACTATATTTCATAAGAAATATAACATTCACTCCACTTATTTTTACAATTTATTTACTTTTTATGTGGCATCAAATACTCATTGCTAATCCTATAAAATTCAAATGGACATTCACTCCATTCTATACTTTTTCAATTTCAGCGTTTTCAAAATCCTATGAATCAAAGAGGCCATAATATTATCATGCAATTAACTTTTCTAGCCAAGATTCCTATCAGAGTGACTCTGCTTCTGCTAATAGCCCTCAATTTGAAGTGTGCATGCATGCATACAATGAAAAAAAAAATTGATGTTAGCAAATATTACTTTAGAATTTAAAATATTTTATAGCTCAAACCGTCAGTCAGACTCAAAAAACGTTTTCACTGAAAAAAGAGTAATGATTACTAGCGAACGCACATCCATTTGATCGCGGTCAAACTATGACAATTTTCATGAAAAAAAGCCTTCAAAAAATGAAAACTACCAACCCCCATAACTAAAATTGTCACCCCATTAACTCTAAAAGTGTCACCAAAATCGTTTGCAAATGTCACCCCCCTACCGAACATTTGCCACCTATGTGGTCCCAAGAAAAATGTGCGATGAGACCTTCAAAACCAGATCTCATATTGATATGTTTCGCTGACTTTTTTCGTCTAAAAAAACACCACATCGTGGCTAAGTAAGTTACCATGCATGTGGTGTGCATATTACCATGCTATTTACACCTAATTTAGCGAAGGTATGTTTTTAAAAAGAAAATCCCCTTCGACGTCCAAAAATAAAGTAACCTCAGCATCACATCATGTACTAATTTAAAGATTGTATTTTCCTCTCTTAGTCAAAATAATCTCAGCACTACATCATGTACTAATTCACAATTGTATTTTACCCTTCAAGGTCAAAAGTTACCATGGTGCTCGTGGGCAAGTTATCATATTTGCAATGTATATATGTTCGGGAATTACACAAACACACTTGTGGTGAATTTGGAACTGAAGAGAAAGAAAGTAATTTCAGCAGCACAACATGTACTAATTCAAGGATCATTGCTTAGCACGGAAAGAAACATATGCAACGACATATATATAAAGGAAATCAGTTTGACAGCACCCTAGACGCTCAGATCTCTGGTGGCAAGAGAAACTTTTTGGACAGCAGCAAGCATCAACACATAGACACAATATTTTTATTGGAAAAAAATCCCCCAGTTTGAAGAGGAAAACCACGGGCTGAAACTACCCAAATCCTCTTTTCACTATTATCAAAAGTGGGATGCAACAAAATACTCACGGGCAGCAAGCTAGGGATTGGAACAATCTCACTAAAGGTGATGGAACTACGGTTTGAAGGAGACTATGTGATGGATGTGGACTTCACGACCTTGGGAAGGAGTTCCCTTTGCTTGGTGGCAAGCTTCTTACTTCAATCTTCCTCTCCTCCTTCCACTATTGCAAGAAGATCCTTAGATGATACATGTATAGGGGACACTTCGACGAAACTATGTATGACGCACCAATCGCAAATGATATGGTTATAGAACCTCATCAATGAAAAGAATTGTGTGCGGTGGACGATCCGTCATGCTCGATTTAGATAAGAGTTCTATGTGTGATGCGCGGAACACAATTGTTTCATGCGAAATGTTTTTTTGAGACAAAACAAGATAAACGACTATACAGATCCAGATGTGTGCGATATAGGGCACACAGTTCACTGGGATAAACTGTATGCGATGATCCAGCACAATACAAACAATTTAGCGTAACAAGATGGGTGCCCTGACAAACAGGTGAGTAAATAGAATTGTGTGCGAACATGAAAATTAACAGAGACGATTCCTCTAGTGAAGGTTGATATGATTTTTGTCATTATTGGTGGTGTTGGGGAACGTTGCATGGAAAATAATTTTTTTCCTACACGCACCCAAGATCTATCTATGGAGATGTATATCTACGTGAGGGGGAGTGCATATACATACCCTTGTAGATTGCTAAGCACAAGTGTTGAGAAACGCGGTTGATGTAGTCGAACATCTTCGTGATCCAATCACGATTTGTCCTGATCTAGTGTCAAACGGATGACACCTCCGTGTTCAGCACACGCACAACTCGATGACGTCTCCGCCTCGATCCATCGAGCGAAGGCGGAGTAGTATATGAGTTCTCCGATAGCACGGCGGCGTGGTGATAGTGGTGGTGGTACAATCTCAGCAGGGCTTAGCCAAGCGCTACCACATATGCGGTCGGAGGAGAAAACGTGGTAGGGAGAGAGAGGGATGGTGCACCTATGGCTTGGGGTGCGGTTTCCCTCCCTCTCCCTCTCTGTTTATAGGAGAAAGGGGTAGGTAGGGTGCAGGCCTTGGCCCCTCCTCCAAGGGAGGGCTGGCCGGCCATGAGGGAGGAGTCCACCTCCCACAAGGGAGGTGGGCTCCCTAGGGGAGGTGTCCCTCCTATCCAAGGCACCTCCGACCTACCACTTGGGCGCATATGCCTTTAGGGGTAAGGCGCCCAGCCCACCATGGTTGGCGTGCCTCACTCTTCATCCCATGTGGGCCCCGGGGGTGGGTGGACCCCCTCGGTGGACCCCCAGAACCCTTTCGACACTTCCGGTACTATACCGGAAAAACCGGATACTTTTATGAAACCTGAATACCACTTTCCTACATATAAATTTAACCTCCGGTCCATTCCGAAACTCCTCGTGATGTCCGGGATCTCATCCGGGACTCCGAAAAACATTCGGTCACCAACATATATAACTCAACAATACTATATCGTCATTGAACGCTAAGCGTGCGGACCCTGCGGGTTCTAGAACTATGCACACATGACTAAGACACCTTTACGGTGAATAACCAACATCAGGACCTCCATGCCCATATTGGTTCCTACATATTCCACGAAGATCTTTATCGGTCGAACCACGATGCCAAGGATTCAATCAATCCCGTATGCAGTTCCCTTTGTTTAGCGGTATGTTACTTACTCGAGATTCAATCGTCGGTATCTCCATACCTAGTTCAATCTCATTACACACAAGTCTATTTACTTGTTTTGTAATACAAGATTCCATGGTTGTCTCCTTGGTCACATTGCTTGCAAGCTTCTTGTGATGTTGTATTACCGAGAGGGCCGAGAGATACCTCTCCGTGAAACAGAGTGACAAATCCCAGTCTCGATCCATGCCAACCCAACAGACACCCTCGGAGATACCTATAGAGCCTATTTATGATCACCCAGTTATGTTGTGACGTTTGATACATACAAGGCATTCCTCCGGTGTCACGGAGTTGCTTGATCTCATGGTTTTAGGAACAGATACTTGACATGTACAAGGGAATAGCAATAAACTTTGTGATACGATCAAATGACATGCTTACGGTTGGGTCTTGTCCATCACATCATTCTCCTAATGATGTGATTCTGTTATCAAATGACAACTCATGTCTATGGTTAGGAAACCTTAACCAGCTTTGATAAACGAGCTAGTCTAGTAGAGGCTCACTAGGGACACGATGTTGTTTATATACCCACACATGTATTTGAGTTTCCAATCAATACAATTATAGCATGGATAATAAACGATTATCATGAACAAGGAAATATGATAATAACCACTTTATTATTGCCTCTAGGGCATATTTCCAACAGTCTCACACTTGCACTAGAGTCAGTAATGTAGTTCACATCACCATGTGATTAACACCCGATGTGTTCAGGGGTTTGATCATGTTTTTCTTGTGAGGGACGCTTTAGTCAACGGGGGTGCAACGTTCAGATCCATGTGTACTTTACAAATCTCTATGCCATACTGTAGATGCTGCTACCACGCTCCACTTGGAGCTATTCCA
The DNA here is from genome assembly GCF_904849725.1 of Hordeum vulgare subsp. vulgare. Lineage (NCBI taxonomy): Eukaryota > Viridiplantae > Streptophyta > Magnoliopsida > Poales > Poaceae > Hordeum > Hordeum vulgare. Next base: position 146,031,450 of record NC_058521.1, on the reverse strand, counting down.
AATGATTGTTCCACTATATGTATCCGGTTTGCTACCCGGAATAACCCACATTGGTGTCAAAAGCTTGTATCGACGTCCAATATTCTCCATAATCAAGAAACATTTCCGTAATCCTCTAGTTACTAAGGATAATTTGTTCGCTGTCCAGTATCCACTCCTGGATCACTCTTGTACCCCTTGCCAGACTCACGACAAGGCACACACCAGGTGCGGTATACAACATGACATACTATAGAGCCTACGGCTAAAGCATAGGGAACGACTTTCGTCCTTTCTCTTTCTTCTACCGTGGTCAAGCTTTGAGTCTTACTCAAATTCACACCTTACAATAGAGGCAAGAACTCCTTCTTTGACTTATCCATTTTGAACTATTTCAAAATCTTGTCAAGGTATGTACTCATTGAAAGTTTTATCCAGCATCTTGATCTATCTCTGTAGATCTTGATGCATAGTATTTAAGTAGCTTTATCCATGTTTTCCTTTGGAAAACTCCTTTCAAACAACCCTTTATGCTTTCTAGAAATTCTACATCATTTTCGATCAACAATATGTCATCCACATAGACTTATCAAAAATTGTTTAGTGCTCCCATTCACTTTCTTGTAAATATAGGTTTCTTCATAAACTTTATATAAACCCAAAAGCTTTGATCACCTCATCAAAGCGCATATTCCAACTCCGAGATGCTTGCACGAGTCCATAAATGGATCGCTGGAGCTCGCATTCCTATTAGCATTCTTAGCATCGACAAAACCTTATGGTTGTATCACATACAACCTTTCCTCAAGGAAACCATTAAGGAAACGATGTTTTGACATCCATGTGCGATATTTCATAATTGAAAAATGCAACACCTGCTAACATAATCCCAACATACTTTCGCATCGCTACACGTGAGAAAGTCTCATCGTAGTCAACTCCCTGAACTTGTTGGAAAATTCCTTGCAACAAGAATAGCTTTATAGACAGTGACATTACCATCATCGCTTGTCTTCTTCTTAAAGATCTATTTGTACTTAATAGCCTTACGACCATCACGTAATTCTTTGAAAGTCCATACTTTGTTTTCATACATGGATCGTATCTCGTATTTCATGGCCTCTAGATATTTTTTGGAATCCGGTCCCACCATTGCTTCTTCAAAGCTCGTAGGTTCACTGTTGTCCGTCAACATGACCTCCAAGACATGATTACTGTACCACTAAGGAGCAGTACATGTCCTTGTCGACCTACGAGGTTCGGTACTAACTTGATCTGATGGTTCATGATCATCATCATTAGCTTCCTCTTCAATTGGTGTAGGCATCACAGAAACACATTTCTGTGTCGTGCTACTCTATAATTGAACTGATGGCTAAATAAGCTCATCAAGTTCTATCTTCCTCCTGTTGGAAATATGCCCTAGAGGCATTGATAAAATAGTTATTATTATATTTCCTGTTTCAAGATAATCGTTTATTATCCATGCTATAATTGTATTGAATGAAAACATAGATACATGTATGGATACATAGACAAAACAATGTCCCTAGCAAGCCTCTAGTTGGCTAGCGAGTTGATCAAGGATAGTCAATGTTTTCTGACTATATGCAAGTGTTGTCACTTGATAACTCGATCACATCATTAGGAGAATCATGTGATGGACTAGAGCCAAACTATAAACATAGCATGTGATCGTGTCATTTTGTTGCTATTGTTTCCTGCGTGTCAAGTATTTATTCCTATGACCATGAGATCATATAACTTACTGACACCGGAGGAATACCTTGTGTGTTTCAAATGTCGCAACGTAACTGGGTGACTATACAGGTGCTCTACAGGTATCTCCGAAGGTGTACGTTGAGTTAGTATGGATCGAAACTGGGATTTGTCACTCCGTGTGACGGAGAGGTATCTCGGGGCCCACTCGGTAATACAACATCACAAATAAGCCTTGCAAACAATGTGACTAAGTGTAAGTCACGGGATCTTGTATTACGGAACGAGTAAAGAGACTTGTCGGTAACGAGATTTAAATAGGTATACGGATACCGACGATCGAATCTCGGGCAAGTAACATACCGAAGGACAAAGGGAATGACATACGGGATTATATGAATCCTTGGCACTGATATTCAACCAATAAGATCTTCGGAGAATATGTAGGATACAATATGGGCATCCAGGTCCCGCTATTGGATATTGATCGAGGACTGTCTCGGGTCATGTCTACATAGTTCTCGAACCCGCAGGGTCTGCACACTTAAGTTTCGATGATGTTTTAGTATAGTTGAGTTATATGTGTGGTTACCAAATGTTGTTCGGAGTCCCGGATGAGATCACAGATGTCACGAGGGTTTTTGGAATGGTCCGGAAACGAAGATTGATATATAGGATGGTTTTATTTGGTCACCGGAAAGTTTCGGGAATTACCAGCAGTGTACCGGGAGTGACGAATGGGTTCCGGGTATTCACCGGGAGAGGCCCACCCACCCGGGAGTGATCCCAGTGACCCTAGGGTGGCGCACCAGCCCTTAGTGGGCTGGTGAGGCCAGCCCAATAGGGCCATGGCGCCACAAGTGGAAAAACACCAAAGGAAAAAAAGGAAAGAGGGAGGTGGGAAGGAAGGAGTGGACTCCTTCCCCCAAACCGAATTGGGTGGGAGTCCACCTCCTCCCTTCGTTCGGCGCATCAAGGGGCTCCTTGAGCCCCAAGGATAGCCCCTCCCCTCCTCCTATATATACTGGTTGTTCTAGGGTTTTTGAGACACAACTTTGCGACGCGCAACTCAAACATATACCACACAGTTTTACCTCTAGATCGGATTTCTGCGGAGCTCGGGCGGAGCCCTGCAGGAGTAGATCACCACCATCACCAGAGCACCGTCACGCTTCCGGAGAACTCATCTACTTCTTCATCTATCTTGCTGGATGAAGAAGGTTGAGATCGTCATCGAGCTGTACGTGTGCTGAACGCGGAGGTGCCGTCCGTTCGGCGCTAGATCGGATCGGATCTTGGGACGACGGTGATTTGAATCACGAAGCTGTACCACTACATCAACCGCGTTTCTTAACACTTCCCGGTTAGCGATCTACTAGGGTACGTAGATCTAATGTCCTCTCGTAGATGGACATCACAATGATAGGTCTTCGCGTGCGTAGGAATTTTTTTGTTTCCCATGCAACGTTCTCCAACAGTGGCATCATGAGCTAGGTTCATGCGTAGATGTTATCTCGAGTAGAACACAAAAGGTTTTGTGGATGTTGATCTTCGATTTGCTGCCCCTCTTAGTCTTTTCTCGATTCGGCGGTATTGTTGGATTGAAGCGGCCTGGACCGACATTACTCGTACGCTTACGAGAGACTGGTTTCATCGACTAACATGCAACTCGTTGGATAAAGATGACCGAAGGGTGCCTGTTTCTTCAACTTTAGTTGAATTGGTTTTGACCGAGGCGGTCCTTGGAGAGAGGTTAAATAGCAATTTGTACATCTCTGTTGTGTTTTTTGCGTAAGTAAGATGCGATCATACTAGATACCCATAATAGCCATGTAAAACATGCAACAACAAATTAGAGGACGTTTAACTTGTTTTTGCAGGGTATGCTTGTGATATGATATGGCCAATGACGTGATGTGATATATTGGATATATGAGATGATCATGTTGTAATAGTTAATATCGACTTGCACGTCGATGCTATGTCAACCGGCAGGAGCCATAGGGTTGTCTTTAAACTAACATTTGTGTTTGCAGATGCGTTTACTATATTGCTAGGTCGTAGCTTTAGTAGTAATAGCATAGATAGCATGACAACCTCGATGGCGACACGATGATGGAGATCACGGTGTGGCGCCGGTGACAAGATGATCATCCCGGTGCTTTGGTGATGGAGATCAAGAAGCACAAGATGATGGCCATATCATGTCACTTATGAATTGCATGTGATGTTAATCCTTTTATGCACCTTATTTTTCTTAGAACGACGGTAGCATTATAAGGTGATCTCTCACTAAAATTTCAAGATGAAATTGTGTTCTCCCCGACTGTGCACCATTGCGACAATTCGTCGTTTCGAGACACCACGTGATGATCGGGTGTGATAGACTCAACGTTCACATACAATGGGTGCAAAACAGTTGCACACGCGGAACACTCTGGTTAAACTTGACGAGCCTAGCATATGCAGACATGGCCTTGGAATACATGGGACCGAAAGGTCGAGCATGAATCGTATAGTTGATATGATTAGCATAGAGATGCTTACCACTGAAACTTTTCTCAACTCACGTGATGATCGTACTTGAGTTAGTGGATTTGGATCATGTACCAATCAAATGACTAGAGAGATGTACTTTTTGAGTGGGAGTTTATCAGTAATTTGATTAGTTAAACTCTAATTATCTTAAACATAGTCTAAGTCCACTTTGCAATATTTGTGTTGTAGATCAATGACTCACGCAGTAGCAACCCTAAATTTTAATACGTTCCTAGAGAAAGCTAAGTTGAAAGATGATGGAAGCAACTTTGTAGACTGGGCTCGTAATCTAAAGCTGCTCCTGCAAGCTGGGAAGAAGGATTATGTCCTTAATGCTGCGCTAGGAGATGAACCACCCGCTACGTCTAGTCAAGATGTTTTGAACGCCTGGTTAACACGTAAGGAGGACTACTCAGTAGTTCAATGTGCAGTCTTGTATGGCTTGGAACCGGGACTTCAACGTCGCTTTGAGCATCATGGAGCATATGAGATGTTCCAGGGATTGAAGTTTATATTTCAGAAGAACGCCCGGAACGAGAGGTATGAGACCTACGATAAATTCTATGCTTGCAAGATGGAGGAGAATTCGTCTGTCAGTGAACATGTGCTCAAAATGTGTGGGTACTCAAACCGTCTAGCTCAGCTGGGGATTGAACTCCCGCAAGAGGCTATCACTGACAGAATTCTTCAGCCACTGCCACCTAGCTATAAGAGATTTGTGTTGAACTATAACATGCAAGGGATGAACAAGTCACCCGACGAGTTATTCGCGATGCTGAAAGTCGCAGAGTCACAACTCCGGAAAGAGCATCAAGTGTTGATAGCCAATAAGACCACTGGTTTCAATAGAAACGACAAAGGCAAGAAAGATAACTCCAAGAAGAGCGGCAAGCCTGTTGCCAATCCGACGAAGAAACCCAAGGCTGGACCTAAGCCTGAAACAGAGTGTCATTATTGCAAGGGAATGGGTCACTGGAAGCGCAACTGCCCCAAGTATTTGGCTGATAAGAAGGCGGCCAAGAAAAAATTAGGTATATTTGATATACATGTTATTGATGTGTACTTAACCAACTCTCATAGTAGTGCATGGGTATTTGATACCGGTTCTATTGCTCATATTTGCAACTCGAAGCAGGAACTGCAGAATAAATGAAGGCTGGCGAAGGATGAAGTGACGATGCGCGTGGGAAATGGTTCCAAGGTTGATGCAATCGCTGTCAGCACAGTCTCACTTCAGTTACCATCAGGATTAGTTATGTACTTAAATAATTGTTATTTAGTGCGTGCGTTAAGCGTGAACATTATATGTGGATCTTGTTTATTGCGAGATGGTTACTTGTTTAAGTCAGAGAATAATGGTTGTTCTATTTCTATGAGTAATATCTTTTATGGTCATGCACCCAATGTGAGAGGATTTTTCATATTGAATCTTGATAGCAATGATACGCATATACATAACATTGGGACCAAAAGATGTAGAGTTAACAATGATAGCGCTATGTTTCTGTGGCACTGCCGCTTAGGTCATATTGGTGTAAAGCGCATGAAGAAACTCCATTCCGATGGGCTTTTGGAGTCACTTGATTTTGAATCACTTGACACGTGTGAACCATGCCTCATGGGCAAGATGACTAAGACTCCGTTCTCCGGAACAATGGAGCGTCCAAATGACTTGTTGGAAATCATACATACCGATGTGTGCGGTCCAATGAGTGTGGAGGCACGCGACAGATATCGTTATTCTCTCACCTTCACTGATGATTTGAGTAGGTATGGATATATCTACTTGATGAAGCAGAAATCTGAAATGTTTGAGAAGTTCAAGCAATTTCAGAGTGAAGTTGAAAATCATCGCAACAAGAAGATCAAGTTCCTACGTTCTGATCGTGGGGGTGAATATGTGAGTTTCGAGTTTGGTGCTCACTTAAGACAACGTGGAATTGTTTCACAGTTGACACCGCCCGGAACACCACAGCGTAATGGTGTGTCCGAACGTCGTAATCGTACTTTGTTAGAAATGGTGCGGTCTATGATGTCTCTTACCGATTTGCCGTTATCATTTTGGGGTTATGCATTAGAGACAGCTGCATTCACTTTAAATAGGGCACCATCAAAATCCGTTGAGACGACACCATACGAACTGTGGTATGGCAAAAGACCAAAGTTGTCGTTTCTTAAAGTTTGGGGATGTGATGCTTATGTCAAAAAGCTTCAGCCTGAAAAGCTGGAACCCAAAGCGGAAAAGTGCGTCTTCATAGGTTACCCAAAGGAGACAGTTGGGTACACCTTCTATCTCAAATCCGAGGGCAAAGTGTTTGTTGCTAAGAATGGAGCTTTTCTTGAGGAGTTTCTCTCGAAAGAATTGAGTGGGAGGAAGATAGAACTTGATGAGGTTGTCGAACCTCTAATCCCTCTAGATGGTGGTGCAAGGCAGGGAGAAATCTCTGTCAAAGCAAAGCCGATTGAGGAGGAAGTTAATGATGATGATCATGAAACTTCGGATCAAGTTCCTGTCGGACCTCGCAGGTCGACAAGATCACGTACTACTCCTGAGTGGTACGGTAATCCTGTCTTATCAATCATGTTGTTGGACAACAATGAACCTACGAATTATGAAGAAGCAATGGTGGGCCCGGATTCCAACAAATGGCTAGAGGCCATGAAGTCCGAGATAGGATCTATGTATGAAAACAAGGTGTGGACTTTGGAAGTATTACCGAAAGGCTGCAAGGCTATTCACAACAAATGGATCTTTAAGAAGAAGACGGACGCGGACGGTAATGTGACTGTTTATAAAGCACGACTTGTGGCAAAGGGTCTTTCACAAGTTCAAGGAGTTGACTACGATGAGACGTTCTCATCGGTAGCGATGCTTAAGTCCGTCCGAATCATGTTAGCAATAGCTGCATTTTTCGATTATGAAATCTGGGAGATGGATGTCAAAACAGCGTTCCTTCACGGTTTTCTTAAGGAAGTGTTGTATATGATGCAAACCAAAGGTTTTGTCGATCCAAAGAATGCGAACAAAGTATGCAAGCTCCAGTGATCCATTTATGGACTGGTGCAAGCATCTCCGAGTTGGAATAAGCGCTTGGATGAGGTGATCAAAGCATTTCGGTTTATACAAGTGGTTGGAGAATCTTGTATTTACTAGAAAGTGAGTGGGAGATCTGTGGCGTTTCTAATATTATATGTGGATGACATATTGCTGATTGGAAACAACATGGAGATTTTGGAGAGCATAAAGGATTACTTGAATAAAAGTTTCTCTATGAAGGACCTAGGAGAAGCTCCTTACATTCTAGGCATTAAGATTTGTAGGGATAGATCGAGACGCGTGATAGGACTTTCACAAAGCACATACCTTGATAAAGTTTTGAAGAAGTTCAAAATGGAACAGTCCAAGAAGGGGTTCTTGCCAGTGTTACAAGGTACAAAATTGAGTAAGACTCAGTGTCGAGCAACTACGGAAGATAAAGAACAAATGAGTTTCATCCCCTATGCTTCAGCCACAGGTTCTATCATGTATGCAATGTTGTGCACTAGACCAGACGTCAGCTTGGACATAAGTATGGCAGGCAAGTTTCAAAGTAAACTAGGAGTGGATCACTGGACGGCGGTCAAGAATATTTTGAAGTACATGAAAAGGACTAAGGAATTGTTTCTCGTTTATGGAGGTGACGAAGAGCTCGTCGTAAAGGGTTACGTCGACGCAAGCTTTGACACTAATCCGGATGACTCTAAGTCTCAAACCGGATATGTATTTATTATTAATGAGGGTGCGGTAAGCTGGTGCAGTTCCAAGCAAAGCATCGTAGCAGATTCTACATGTGAAGCGGAGTACATGGCTGCCTCGGAGGCAGCTAAGGAGGGTGTCTGGATGAAGCAGTTCATGACGGATCTTGGAGTTGTGCCGAGCGCACTAAATCGAATAACTCTGTTCTGTGACAACACTGGAGCCATTGCTTTAGCAAAGGAACCAAGGTTTCACAAGAAGACCAGGCACATCAAGCGATGCTTCAACCTCATCCGCGACTACGTCGTAGGAGAGGACGTAAATATTTGCAAAGTGCACACGGATCCGAATGTAGCAGATCCGCTGATTAAACCTCTTCCACGAGCAAAACATGATCAACACCAGAACTGTATGGGTGTTAGATTTATTACAATGTAAATCGCATGGCGATGTGAGGACTAAATTATTGACTCTAGTGCAAGTGGGAGCCTGTTGGTAATATGCCCTAGAGGCAATGATAAAGTAGTTATTATTATATTTCCTGTTTCAAGATAATCATTTATTATCCATGCTATAATTGTATTGAATGAAAACATAGATAAATGTGTGGATACATAGACAAAACAATGTCTCTAGCAATCCTCTAGTTGGCTAGCCAGTTGATCAAGGATAGTCAAGGTTTTCTGACTATATGCAAGTGTTGTCACTTGATAACTGGATCACATCATTAGGAGAATCATGTAATGGACTAGACCCAAACTATAAACATAGCATGTGATCGTGTCATTTTGTTGCTATTGTTTTCTGCGTGTCAAGTATTTATTCCTATGACCATGAGATCATATAACTCACCGACACCGGGGGAATACCTTGTGTGTATCAAAAGTCGCAACGTAACTGGGTGACTATAAAGGTGCTCTACAAGTATCTCCGAAGGTGTCCATTGAGTTAGTATGGATCAAGACTGGGATTTGTTACTCCGTGTGACGGAGAGGTATCTCGGGGCCCACTCGGTAATACAACATCACAAATAAGCCTTGCAAGCAATGTGACTAAGTGTAAGTCACGGGATCTTGTATTACAGAATGAGTAAAGAGACTTGCTGGTAACGAGATTGAAATAGGTATACGGATACCGACGATCGAATCTCGGGCAAGTAACATACCGAAGGACAAAGGGAATGGCATACAGGATTATATGAATCCTTGGCACTGAGGTTCAACCGATAAGATCTTTGGAGAATATGTAGGATCCAATATGGGCATCCAGGTCACGCTGTTGGATATTGACCGAGGAGTGTCTAGGGTCATGTCTACATAGTTCTCGAACCCGCAGGGTCTACACACTTAAGGTTCGATGATGTTTTAGTATAGTTGAGTTATATGTGTGGTTACCGAATGTTGTTCGGAGTCCCAGATGAGATCACGAATGTCATGAGGGTTTCCGGAATGGTCCGGAAACTAAGATTGATATATAGGATGGTTTCATTTGGTCACCGGAAAGTTTCGGGCATTACCGATAGTGTACCGGAAGTGACGAATGGGTTCCGGGTATTCACCGGGAGAGGCCCACCCACCCGGGAGTGACCCCAGTGACCCTAGGGTGGCGCACCAGCCCTTAGTGGTCTCGTGAGGCCAGCCCAACAGGGCCATGGCGCCACAAGTGGAAAAACACCAAAGGAAAGAAAAAAATGGAAAGAGGGAGGTGGGAAGGAAGGAGTGGACTCCTTCCCCCAAACCGAATTGGGGTGGGAGTCCACCTCCTCCCTTCGGCCGATGCACCAAGGGGCTCCTTGAGCCCCAAGTCTAGCCCCTCCCCTCCTCCTATATATACTGGTGGTTTTAGGGCTTTTGAGACACAACTTTGCCACGTGCAACTCAAACCTATACCACGCAATTTTACCTCTAGATCGGATTTCTGTGGAGCTCGGGCGGAGCCCTGTAGGAGTAGATCATCACCACCACTGGAGCACCATCACGCTGCCGGAGAACTCATCTACTTATCCGTCTCTCTTGCTGGATCAAGAAGGCCGAGATCTTCATCGAGCTGTACGTGTGCTGAACATAGAGGTGCTGTCCGTTCGACACTAGATCGGAACGGATCGTGGGACGACGGTGATTTGAATCACGAAGCTGTACCACTACATCAACCGCGTTTCTTAATGCTTCCTGCTTAGAGATCTACAAGGGTACGTAGATCGAATCTCCTCTCGTAGATGGACATCACCATGATAGGTCTTCGTGTGCGTAGGTCAATTTTTGTTTCCCATGCAACATTCTCCAACACCTCCTCCTACTCAATTGTTTCAGAAGAAACTCTTTCTCTAGAAAGGATCCATTCTTGGCAACAAAGACTTTGCCTTCTGATATGAGATAGACGGTATACCCAATTGTTTCCTTATGGTATCCTATGAATACACACTTCTCCGCTTTGTGTTTGAGCTTATCAGGCTGAAGCCTTTTGACATAAACGCCGTAGCTCCAAACTTTAAGAAACGACGGCTTAGGTTTATTGCCAAACCATAATTCATACGGTGTTGTCTCAATGGATTTAGATGATGCCCTATTTAAAGTGAATGTGGTTGTCTCTAATGCATAACCCTAAAATGATAGTCGCATATCAGTAAGAGACATCATAGATCACACCATATCCAATAGAGTGCGACTATGACGCTCGGACACACCATTATACTATGGTGTTCCACGTGGCATGAGTTGTGAAACAATTTCCACATTGTCTTAAATGTATACCAAACTCGTAACTCAGATATTCACCTCCACGATCATATCGTAGACATTTAACTTCTTGTCACGATGATCTTCAACTTCACTTTGAAATTGCTTGAACTTTTCAATATTTCATACTTGTGTTTCATCAAGTAAGCATACATGTAACTACTCAAATCATCTATGAAGGTAAGAAAATAACAATATCTAGTGCATGCTTCAACACTCATTGGACTACATACATGAAAATGTATTATTTCCAATAAGTCACTTTCCCGCTCCATCTTACCGGAATACGAGGTCTTAGTCATCTTGCTCATGAGACATGGTTCGCATGTCTCAAGATATTCAAAATCGAGTGAGTCCAAAGATCCATCAGCATGGAGTTTCTTCATGTGTTTTACACCAATATGACCTAAGCAACAGTGCACCAAGTAAGTGGTACTATCATTACTAACTTTACATCTTTTGGCATCAATACTATGAACATGTGTATCACTACGATCGAGATTCAATAACCCATTCACATTGGGTGCATGATCATAAAATATATTATTCATGTAAACAGAATAACCATTATTCTTTGACTTAAATGAATAATCGTATCGCAATAAACAAGATCAATATAATGTTCATGCTCAACGCAGACACCAAATAACATTTATTTAGGTTTAACACTAATCTTGAAGGTAGATGGAGGGTGCGATGGTTATTACATCAACCTTGGAAACACTTCCAACACACATTATCACCTCGCCCTTAGCTAGTCTCAGTTTATTCTGCAACTCCTGTTTTGAGTTACTAGTATTAGCAACTGAACCGATATCAAATACCTAGGGGCTACTACGAGCACTATTAAGGTATACAAAAACAACATGTATATCAAATATACTTTTGTTGACATTGTCAGCCTTCTTATCTGCCAAGTATGTGGGGTAGTTCCGCTTCCACTAACCATTCCCCTCACAACAGAAGCACTCAGTCTCGGGTTTGGGTTCAACCTTGGGTTTCTTCACTGGAGCGAAAACTGGCTTGCCATTCTTGATGTTTCCCTTCTTCCCTTGCCCTTCTTGAAACTAGTGGTCTTATTAACTATCAACACTTGATGCTCCTTCTTGATTTCTACCTTCGTAGTGTAGAACATTGCGAGTAGCTTGGTAGCAGTGTCTTGGAGAACTCTATCAATCACGATCTTATGTGAAAGACCAACTCCCACGTGATTAGAACGATTGTAGCACCCACACAATCTGAGCACATGCTCACCGATTGAGCTATTCTCCTCCATCTTGCAGGCAAAGAACTTGTCGGAGGTATCATACCTCTCAATACGGGCATGAGCCCGAAATAACAATTTGAGCTCCTCGAACATCTCACATTCTCCATGGCGTTGAAAACGTCTTTGGAGCCCCGGTTCTAAGTCATAAAGCATGGTGCACTGAACTATTAAGTAGTCACCGGAACATGCATGTTCGATGTTCACAACACCCATAGACGAGGCTCGAGGGGGTGGCGCACCGAGCAGTGCATCAAGGACATAAGCCTTCTGTGCATCAATGAGGACAATCCTTAGATCATGGACCTTGTCCGCATAATTGCTACCATTATCTTTTAACTTCGTTTTCTCTAGGAAAATATCAAAACATGGCAGCTACATCACGAGCTATTTATCTACAACATAATTTGCAAAGACATTTTGACTATGTTCATGATAATTAGTCTATCTAATAAAATTACTAATGAACTCCCACTCAAATCAACATGCCTTAGGTTGTCTAAGTGTAACATGATCCAAATCCACCAACCCAAGTCCGATCATCACGTGAGATGAAGTGGTTTCAATGGTGAACCTCTCCATGTTGATGATATGTACTATATGACTCATGTTCGACCTTTTGGTCTCCTGTGTTCCGAGGCCATGTCTATACATGCTAGGATCGTCAAGTTTAACCCAAGTATTTTGCATCTATAAAACTGGCTTACACTCGTTGTATGCAAACGTAGAGTCAATCACACCCGATCACCACGAGGTGCTTCGAAACGACGAACCTTCGCAACGGTGCATACTTGGGGAGAACACAATTTTATCTTGAAATTTTAGTGAGGGATCATCTTATAATGCTACCATCTTCCTAAGAAAAAATAAGATGCATAAAAGGATAAACATCGCATGCAAATCATATAAGTGACATGATATGGCCATCATCATCTTGTGCTTTTGATATCCATCTCCAAAGCACCGTCATGATATCCATCATCACCGACATGACACCATAATCTCCATCATCATGATCTCTGTCATCGCGTCGCCATGTAGTTGTCGCTCCAACTATTGGTTCTACAACTATTGCTAACTCATAGCGATAAAGTAAAGCAAATGACACAAATAAAATAAAGACAACCCTATGGCTCCTAACGGTTGCCGTACTCATTGACATGCAAGTCGTGATAACTATTAAAAATTATGATCATCTCATACATCACATATATAAAATCATGTCTTGGCCATATTACATCACAACATTCCCTGCAAAAACAAGTTAGACGTCCTCTACTTTGTTGTTGCAAGTTTTACGTGGATGCTATGGGTAACTAGAAAGAACCATTCTTACCTAAGCAAAGCAACAATAGTGATATTAAAGTTGCCTTTTAACCTTCTACAAGGACCACCTCTGTCGAATCTGATTCAACTAAAGTGGGAGAGACACACATCCGCGAGCCACCTTTATGCAAACGAGTCGGATGTGAGTCAACGGAACCGATCTCTTGTACGTGGACAAGTAAGGTTTGTGACACCCCAAATGTAATGAGCTATAGTGATCATCATTAAGGGACTAATCATTTTGCTAAATTATTCTTGATCATCTCGGTTCCAACCTCATTTCAAATTCCATCTTGAGTTCAAATTCAAATATTAAGTGTGAAACAAAAGTTCACAAACCTGAAAACAAAAATCATGTTTGAGTTACAGATATTCCCTAAGTATTTATAAAATTGAAACCAACTTTTTATCAACTATTTTTGTTCCTCTAAAACAATTTAACAAAAGGCCAAATTAATTATGAAATCCCCTTTTAATTTATGTAAATTCCAAACAATTTCAAATGACCCCAAAACTTTTTGTGGAAGCACTATAAATAGCAAGTTGATTTATGGGCCAGGTCCCATAATTTACGAATGTCGTTTGGCGTTAGAAATAAATCAAAACATAAATAACTAATAAGACCTAAAATAGGAAATGAAATGAAAGAAAGGTAAGCCCCCTTGTTCCCATCGCACTAGGCCCACCCTGTTGGAAATATGCCCTAGAGGCAATAATAAAATAGTTATTATTATATTTCGTTGTTCAAGATAATCGTTTATTATCCATGCTGGAATTGTATTTAATGGAAACTCAGATACATGTGTGGATACATAGACAACACATTGTCCACAGTAAGCCTCTAGTTGACTAGCTCGTTGATGAAAGATGGTTAAGGTTTCCTAGCCATAGACAAGTGTTGTCATTTGATAAGGGGTCACATTATTAGGAGAATGATGTGATGGACATGACCCAAACTATGAACGTAGCATGTGATCGTGTCGTTTATTGCTACTGTTTCTATGCATGTCAAGTATATGTTCCTAAGACCATGGGAACATGTAACTCACTAACACCGGAAGAATACCTTGTATGTATCAAACGTCGCAACGTGATTGTGTGACTATAAAGGTGCTCTAGAGGTATCTCTGAAGGTGTCCGTTGAGTTAGCATAGATCAAGACTCGGATTTGTCACTCTGTATGACAGAGAGGTATCTCGGGGCCCACTCGATAATACAACATCACAACAAGCCTTTCAAGCATTGTGACTAAAGAGTTAGCCATGAGATTTTTTGATACGGAACGAGTAAAGAGACTTGTCGGTAACGAGATTCAAATAGGTATATAGATACCGATGATCGAATGTCGGGCAAGTAACAAACCGAAGGACAAAGGAAATGTTATACGGGATTAACTAAATCCTTGACATAGTGGTTCAACTGATTAAGATCTTCGTAGAATATGTAGGATCCAATATGGACCTCCAGGTCCCGCTATTGGATATTGGGTGGAGAGTGTCTCGGTCATGTCTACATAGTTCTCGAACCCTCACGGTCTGCACACTTAAGGTTCGGTGACGTTTCAGTATAGTTGAATTATTGATGTTGGTAACCGAATGTTTTTTGGAGTCCCGTATGACATCCTGGACGTCACGAGGGGTTCTTGAATGGTACAGAGACAAAGATTGATATATAGGAAGTATCCATTTGGCTTCCGGAAGGATTTTGGGCATTACCGGTAAAGTACCGGGAGTGACGAATGGGTTCTGGAGTTCCACCTGGAGGGGCCACCCACCCGGGAGGGGACCAAACAGGCCCAAGGGTGGCGCACCAGCCCCTGGTGGGCTAGGCGCCCAACCCAAGAGGGCCTATTCGGTCGAAGTGGAGAAAGAGAGAGAGGTGGGGCCAAACCGAATAGGAGAGGAGTTCTCCTCCTCCAAACTAACTTGGAGGAGGACTCCTCCCTCCTCCTTACGTCGACCGAACGCTAGGGCAAGTCCCTAGGGTGCCACCCTCCCTCCCCTCCTATATATAGTGGAGGGTAGAGAGGCTTTTTGCACCACAAGCCACGATGCAGCCCTCTCTCCCTCCACCACCTCGTGACACCCCATAGTTATTTTGGTACGACACGAGGAAGCCGTGCCGAAGTAGCTCCACCATCATCACCGTCACATCGTCGTGCTGCCGAATAATTCAGCTACCTCTTCGTCTCTCTTGCTGGATCAAGAAGGCGGAGATCGTCATCGAGCTGTACATGTGCTGAACGCGGAGGTGCCGTCCGTTCGGCACTAGATCGTGATTAGATCGCGGGACGGCTTGTGATTTTGATCGCGAAGACGTTCGACTACATCAACCGCGTTTCTTAACGCTTCTCGCTTAGCGATCTACAAGGGTATGTGGATCCGATCTCCCCTCTCATAGATGGTCATCACCATGGATAGATCTTAGGTGTGCGTAGGAATTTTTTTGTTTCCCATGCAATGTTCCCCTACAGTGGCATCATGAGCTAGGTCTATGCGAGATGACATCTCGAGTAGAACACAAAGGAGTTTGTGGGCGTTGATATTCATATTGCTTCCCTCCTTAGTCTTTTATTGATTTCGTGGTATTGTTGGATGAAGCGGACCGGACCAACATTACTTGTACGCTTGCGAGAGACCGGTTCCATCGACTAACATGCAACTTGTTGCATAAAGATGGCTGGCGGGTGTCTGTTTCTCCAACTTTAGTTGAATCGGATTTGACTGAGGCAATCATTGGAGAAGGTTAAATAGCAACTTGTGTACCACCATTGTGGTTTTACGTAAGTAAGATGCGATCATGCTAGATACCCATAGCAGCCACGTATAACATGCAACAACAAATTAGAGGATGCCTAACTTGTTTTTGCAGGGTATGATGTGATATGATATGGCCATAGACATTATATGATATATTTGATGTATGAGATGATCATGTTGTAATAGTTAAATATTGACTTTCATGTTGATGCTACGACAACCGGTGGGAGCCATAGGGTTGTCTTTAATTATTTTGTGCTTGGTGATGCTTTGCTTTATCGCTAGTTCAGTAGCTTTAGTAGCAATATCATAGTTAGCGCGACAACCTCGACGGCAACACAATGATGGAGATCATGGTGTGGCGCTGGTGATGATGGAGATCATGCCGGTGATTCAAGATGGAGAATAAACGCACAAGTTCATGGCCATATCATGTCACTTATGATTTGAATGTGATGTTAATCCTTTTCTGCACCTTATTTTGCTTAGGACGACGGTAGCATTATATGGTGACCCCTCACTAAAATTTCAAGATAAAATTGTGTTCTCCCCGAGTGTGCACCATTGCGACAATTCGTCATTTAGAGACACCACGTGATGATCGGGTGTGATAGACTCTATGTTCACATACAACGGGTGCAAAACAATTGCACACGTAGAACACTCGGGTTAAACTTGACGAGCCTAGCATGTACAGACATGACATCGTAATACTAGAGACCGAAAGGTAGAACATGAGTCATATAGTAGATATGATCAACATAGATATGTTCACCATTGAAGCTAACTTAACTCACGTGATGATCGGTCATGAATTGGTCAATTTGGATCATGTGACACTCATATGACTAGAGGAATGTCAATTTGAGTGGGAGTTTATTAGTAGTATGATTAACTAAACTCAATTATCTTGAACATAGTTTAAGTAATCTTTGCAAATTTATGTTGTAGACCAATGGCTCACGCAGTAGCACCCCTGAATTTTAATACGTTCCTAGAGAAAGCTAAGCTAAGAGATAATGGAAGCAACTTTGTTGACCGGGCCCATAATTTGAGGCTTATCCTCCGGAACAATGGAGCGTGCAAGTGACTTGTTGGAGATCATACATACTGATGTGTGCGGACTGATGAGCATAGAGGCGCGCAATGGTTATCATTATTTTCTGACCTTCACAGATGATTTGAGTAGATATGATTATATTTATTTAATGAAGCATAAGTCTGAAACGTTTGGAAAGTTCAAGCAATTTGAGAGTGAAGTTGAAAATCATCGTAATAAGAAGATCAAATTCGTAAGATCTGATCGAGGAGGAGAGTATATGAGTTATGAGTTTGGTACTCACTTCAGACAATGTGGAATTGTTTCACAGTTGACACCGCGTGGAACACCACAACGTAATGGTGTGTCCGAATGTCGTAACTGTACGTTATTAGATATGGTGCGTTCTATGATGTCTCTTACCAATTTGCCATTATTGTTTTGGGGCTATGCATTAGAGACACCTGCATTCACTTTAAATAGGGCAACATCAATATCCGTTGAGACGACACCATATGAAATGTGGTATGGCAAGAAGCCGAAGTTGTTGTTTCTTAAGGTTTGGGGATGTGATGCTTATGTCAAAAAGCTGGAACCCAAAGCGGAAAAGTGCGTCTTCATAGGATACCGAAAAGAGACAGTTGGGTACACCTTCTATCTCAGATCCGAAGGCAAAGTGTTTGTCGCTAAAAATGGAGCATTTCTTGAGAAAGAGTTTCTCTTGAAAGAATAGAGTGGGAGGAAGATAGAACTTGATGAGGTTATAGAACCACTACTTCAACCAGATAGTAGCGCAGCACAGAAAGATGTTCCTGTGGAACCCACGACAGTTGAAGAGGAAGCCAATGATGATGATCATGAAACTTCAGATCAAGTTTTTGTCGGACCTCGTAGGTCAACAAGGGCACGTACTGCTCCTGAGTGGTACGCCAACCCTATCTTATCAATCATGTTGTTAGATAACGATGAACCTACGAGCTATGGAGAAGCAATGGTGGGCCCGGATTCCAAAAAATGGTTAGAGGCCATGAAATCCGAGATAGGATCCATGTTTGAAAACAAAGTATGGACCTTGGAAGTATCACCTGAAGGGCGAAAGCCCATTCAGAATAAATGGATCTTTAAGAAGAAGACAGTCACGGACGGTAATGTCACCGTCTATAAAGCTCGACTTGTGGCAAAGGGTTTTTCACAAGTTCAAGGAGTTGACTACGATGAGACTTTCTCACCCGTAGTGATGCTTAAGTCCGTCAGAATCATGTTAGCAATAGCTGCATTTTTTGATTATGAAATTTGGTAGATGGATGTCAAAACAGTGTTCCTTAACGGTTTCCTTAAGGAAGAGTTGTATATGATGCAACCGAAAGGTTTTTCCGATCCAGAGAATGATGACAAAGTATGCAAACTCTAGCGATCCACTTATGGACTAGTGCAAGCATCTCGAAATTGGAATCAATGATTTGATGAGGTGATCAAGGCATTTGGGTTTATATAAGTTTATGGATAAGCTTGTATTTACAAGAAAGTGAGTGGGAGCTCTATATCATTTCTAATATTATATGTGGATGACATATTGCTGATTAGAATGATATAGAACTTTTGGGAAGCATAAAGGATTACTTGAATAAAAGTTTTTCAATGAAGGACCTATGTGAAGCTGCTTACATATTAGGCATCAAGACCTATAGAGATAGATCAAGATGCTTGATAGGACTTTCACAAAGCACATACCTTGATAAAGTTTTGAAGAAGTTCAAAATGGAACAATCCAAGAAAGGGTTCTTGCCTGTGTTACAAGGTATAATGTTGAGTAAGACTCAACGCCCAGTAACTGCAGAAGATAGAGAAAATATGAGTGTCATCCCCTATGCTTCAGGCATAGGGTCTATCATGTATGCAATTCTGTGCACAAGACCTCATGTCAGCCTTGCCATAAATATGGCGGGAAGGTTTCAAAGAAATCCAAGAATGGAGCACTAGACATCGGTCAAAAATATTCTAAAGTACCTGAAAAGGACTAAGGAAATGTTTCTCGTTTATGGAGGTGACAAAGAGCTCGTCGTAAAGGGTTATGTCGGTGCAAGCTTTGATACTGATCCTGATGACTCTAAGTCACAAACCGGATACATATTTATTCTTAATGGGGGTGCGGTAAGCTGGTGCAGTTCCAAGCAGAGTGTGGTAGCAGATTCTACATGCGAAGTGGAGTACATAGCTGCCTCGGAGGCGGCTAAAGAAAGTGTTTGGATGAAGCAGTTCATGACATGTCTTGGAGTTGTGCCAAGTGCAATGGTTCCAATGACTCTGTTCTATTACAACACTGGTGCCATTTCTCTAGCCAAGGAACCAAGGTTTCACAAGAGGACCAGACACATAAGGCGATGCTTCAATTCCATCCGTGATTACATCAAGGAGGAGGACATAAATATTTGCAAAGTGCACATGGATCTGAATGTTGCAGACCCGTTCACTAAGCCTCTTCCACGAGAAAAACATGATCTACACTCGAACTGTATGGGTGTTAGATTTGTTACATTGTAAATCACATAATGATGTGAGTTAGGTTATTGACTCTAGTGCAAGTGGGAGACTGTTGGAAATATGCCCTACAAGCAATAATAAAATAGTTATTATTATATTTCCTTGTTCAAGATAATCGTTTATTATCCATGCTAGAATTGTATTGAATGGAAACTCAAATACATGTGTGGATACGTAGACAAGACACTGTCCCTAGTAAATCTTCTAGTTGACTAGCTTGTTGATCAAAGATGGTTAAGGTTTGCTAGCCATAGACAAGTGTTGTTAGTTGATAACGGGGTCACATCATTAGGAGAATTATGTGATGGACAAGACCCAAACTAGGAATGTAGCATGTGCTCATGTCGTTTTATTGCTACTGTTTTTCTGCATGTCCAGTATATGTTCCTATGACCATGAGACAATGTAATTCACTGACACTGGAAGAATACCTTGTGTGTATCAAATGTCGCAACGTAACTGGGTGACTATAAAGGTGCTCTACAGGTATCTATGAAGGTGTCCGTTGAGTTAGCATGGATCAAGACTGGGATTTGTCACTCCGTATGACGGAGGGGTATCTCGGGGCCCACTCGGTAATACAACATCACAACAAGCCTTGCAAGCATTGTAATTAAAGAGTTAGCCACGAGATTTTGTGTTACAGAATGAGTAAAGAGACTTTCAGGTAACGAGATTCAAATAGGTATAGAGACACCGAAGATCGAACCTCGGGCAAGTAACATACCGAAGGACAAAGGGAATGTTATACGGGACTAACTGAATCCTTGAGATAGAGGTTCAACCGATTAAGATCTTCGTAGAATATGTAGGATCCAATATGAACCTCCAAGTCCCGCTATTGGATATTGGGCGGAGAGTGTCTCGGTCATGTCTATATAGTTCTCGAACCCGCAGGGTCTCCACACTAAAGGTTCGGTGACGTTTCGATACTTGAATTATTGATGTTGGGAACCAAATGTTATTCGGAGTCTCGGATGAGATTCCGGACATCACAAGGGGTTTCAGAATGGTCCGGAGGCAAAGATTGATATATAGGAAGTATCCATTTGGCTTCCGGAAGGATTTCGGGCATTACCGGTAAAGTAACGGGAGTGACAAATGGGCTCTCGAGTTCCACCGGGAGGGGCCACCCACCCGGGAGGGGACCAAACAAGCCCAAGGATGGCGCACCAGCCCCTGGTGGGATGGGAGGCTAGCCCAAGAGGGCCTATTTGGCCGAAGTGGAGAAAGAGAGAGAGGCGGGGCCAAGCCAAATAGGAGAGGAGTTCTTCTCCTCAATACCGACTTGGAGGAGGAGGACTCCCTCCTCCTTGCGCCGGCCGAACCCTAGGGAAAATCCCTAGGGCGCCAGCCCTCCCTCCCCTCCTATATATAGTGGAGGGCAGAGAGGCTTTTTGCACCACAAGCCACGACGCAGCCCTCTCTCCCTCCAACATCTCGTGACACCCCGTAGTTATTTCGGTACGGTACGACGAAGCCCTGCCGGAGTAGTTCACCGTCACACCATCGTGCTTCCAGAGAATTCAGCCACCTCTTCATCTCTCTTGCTGGATCAAGAAGGTGGATATCATCATCGAGCTATATGTGTGCTGAATGCGGAGGTGCCGTCCATTTGGCACTAGATAGTGTTTGGACCGCGGGACGACTTGCGATTTGGATCGCGAAGACGTTCGACCACATCAACCGTATTTCTTAACGCTTCCCGCTTAGTGATCTATAAGGGTATGTGGATCCGATCTCCCCTCTCGTAGATGGTCGTCACCATGGATAGATCTTACGTGCGCGTAGGAAAATTTTCTTTCCCATGCAACATTCCCCTACACAGCCGAGGCCCCCTCATCCCCTTCTTGTGTTCACACGGGAGAGGTGGATGTCTATTCGCTGCTTGAACTTTGGAGGTGCTCTGCATTTATGTTTTGTGGTCTCATAAAGGGCTAGCCATATACCATTGTTGTCATATTATATCATGATTGTTTTGATCAAGTGTTGGCGTTTGAGTTATCTTATTATTGCTCGCTGCTAATTATGACAATGATATGAGCTAATACAACTTCCATGGGTTATTGCCAATATGATTAGTCATGATTTATGCTGAAAACCTGGGTGCCCTCTAAGCATGTATATGTAAACAAGAACAAAAGAGTGAAAACCTGGGTGCCCTCTAAGCATGTATATGTAAACAAGAACAAAAGAGTTCGTAAAAGTTTTTCCTTATCACTTTCAGTTTGTCAACTAAATGGCTTGAGGACAAGCAATGGGTTAAGCTTGGGGTAGTTAACACGTCTCTATCGTATCTACTTTTCCTAATGCTTTTGGTCTTGTTTTGGACTCTAATTTGCATGATTTGAATAAAACTAACCCGGACTAAAGCTGTTTTCAGCAGAACTACCAAGATGTTGTTTTTGTGTAGAAATAAAAGTTCTCAGAATGGAACGAAACTTTTTGGAGATTTTTATGGAACAAAAGAAAAATACTGGAACTAAGACCCACATGAGGGGAGGTCCCAGGTTCCTACTAGGCACTAGGGCGCGTGAGTCCCCCCTAGCGCAACCTGGTGTCTAGTGGGGCCCACGGGGCTCCGCTAACCCTAGTCCCAGTGATATAAAATCCTATTTTTGAAGAGAAAATAGTAGAGGGAGTTTCATCGCGTTTCATGATACGGAGCCGCCACCACCTCCTGTTCTTCATCGGGAGGACAAATCTGGAGTCCGTTTGGAGCTCGGGAGAGGGGAATCTTCAGTCTTCGTCATCACCAACCCTCTTTCTTCTCCAATTCCATGATGCTATCCACCGGGAGTGAGTAATCCCTTCGTAGGCTTGCTGGTCGGTGAGGAGTTGGATGAGATTCATCATGTAATCGAGTTAGTTATGTTAGGGCTTGATCCCTAGTATCCACTATGTTCCGAGATTGATGTTGCTATAACTTTGCTATGCTTAATGCTTGTCACTAGGACCCGAGTGCCATGATTTCAGATTTGAACCGTTTATGTTTTCACCATTGTATCTATGCTCTTAATCCTATCTTGCAAGTTATATGCACCTACTGTGTGTTAGGATCCGCATACCCTAAACTGAGAATAATTTGGATTCTTTCCAGTGTTTACCGTAGTATGAGGAGTTCATATATTCACTATGTGGCAATGCTTTGTTCTGGTTCTCTATTAAAAGGAGGCCTTAATATCCCTTAATTTCCTTATGGACCCCGCTGCCATGGGAGGGTAGGACAAAAGATGCCATGCAAGTTCTTTTCTATGAGCACGTATGACTATTTACGGACTACATGCCCACATTATATTGATGAACGAGAGCTAGTTCTATGTCTCCCTATGTTATGACTGATACATGATGAATATTATTCAGCAATATCACTGATCCAACGCCTACGAGTTTTCCACATATTGTTCTTGTTAAGTTACTACTGTTACTACTGCTGTTACAACTGCTACAAAATGCTATCACTGTTACCGTTACTATTACTACTGTTACCACTGCTATCAAAACTATCATAGTACTGTGCTACTATTCACTGTGCTGCAGATAGTAAATCTCCAAGTGTGGTTGAATTGACAACTCAGCTTCTAATAGTGGCAAATATTATTTGGCTCCCCTTGTGTCGAATCTACAAATTTGGGTTGAATACTCTACCCCCAAAAAATATTGCGATCACATATACTTGTGGGTTATCATGAATGTTTTCTGGCGCCGTTGCTAGGGAGCATAGCTATATTTGCTGAGCCACTTGGGATATCTATTTATTGATCACTATGAAGAATCTGAAAGATACAAGAACCAAGATCGTTCCCCCTAAGACATGAGGAGGTAAGGAACTGCCATCTAGCTCTGCACTTGATTCACCTTTTGTTTCGAATAGACTTGCAACACCACCGCCACATGCTATTAATCCTGATATGCCGCAAGTTATTGATGATGCTACCTCTGCTATGAATGATGCTAGTACCTTGCTTGATGATATTGTGCCACTAGGTGAATTTCCTGATGAAGAACTTGCTAGAGCTAAAGAAATTGAGCATGCTGAAACTAATGATACTATTGAAACTGATGAAGTCTTTACAACTGAAAATATTGAAATGCCTTTTAGACATGACTATCCTAGAACTAAAATGCCTGAAATACCTGAAGGTTATGTTATGGGAGAAGAAATAGCTAGAGACTTTCTTTCTTGTGAGGATACATAGGATCTCAAGAAACTAATATGCAAGTTGAAAGAAAAACACTTGAATACTAGAATGAAATATGATCCTAAGTTTGCTACTTCACCTATGTTTGTTACCGATAAGGATTGTGAATTCTCTATTGACTCAGAGATAATTACTTTGGTTGAATCTAATCCTTTTCATGGCTATGAAAATGAAACTGTTGTGGCACATCTCACTAAGCTAAGTGATATAGCCACCCTATTTACTCATGATGGTAAAATTCTCTACTACTATATTCTCAAATTATTTCTGTTCTCATTAAAGGGTGATGCTAAGATTTGGTACAATAATCTTTCTCCTGGTTGTCTGTGTAGTCCCGAGGATATGATTTAGTACTTCTCTGAAAAATATTTTCATGTTCATAAGAAACAACCTGCCTTACAGGAAATATTTAACTTTGTGCAAATTGAAGAAGAGAGACTCCCACAAGCTTGGGGGAGGCCTCTCCAACTACTTAATGCTTTGCCTGATCATCCTCGTAAGAAAAATGAAATACTTGATATATTTAATAATGGACTAACATTTGCTTCTAGGGACCACCTAGATAGTTGTGCTAGTTGTGTTTTCAGGGAACGAACTCTCGAACAAGATGAGGAGTTATTAACTAATATATTGAAGAATCATGATGAATGGACACTTCCTGAACCACTGCCTAAACCCACTCCGAAGAAGAGGGGTATCTTATTCGTTAGTCCTGAAACTATGCAAGAGGCAAAGAAATGTATGAAGGGAAAATGCATTAAAGCTGAAGATGTTAAGAATTTACCACCTATCAAAGAAATACATGGTCTCAAAATACCACCACAGGCGGTGGAGGTAAATTATCTTTTAAAGTTTAAAGAATGTGACATCCCTTACAATAAACATACTAGTCAATGCTTATATGAGTTTGATAATTGAAACAAAACTCCTATGTCCTGAAACAATTGAAACAAAACTCTGATATGATTGCTCGCTTAAGTGACTTGTTATTTAGAATCACGAATGATGTAAGAGGTGTAGGAAAACATGCTTCCATGGTTCAAATCCAACTAGAACAAGTTGCTAAATCTCAAAGTGAGCTACTTCATGAAATGAATAATAATATGAATGATCATGCTGTTAGGGTAATGACTAGAGGAGGAACAAGGATGTTCTTCTAGGAAGAAAAATAAAAATAAAAATGATAGGACCTTGCATACTTCTAGTGAACTTGAAGTAGAAAAACCTTCTGCTAATGCTAATCATATCTCTATCTCTGATGGTGAAACTCAATCTGGTAGTGAGCATTCACCTAGTGATAATGAAAATGATAATGATGATGCTCATATAGATTCTCAACCTCACAATGATAAAGAACAGATAATGATGTTGAGATAGAACCTGTTGTTGACCTTGATAACCCACAACCTAAGAATAAATGTTATGATAAAATAGATTCTGTTGCTAGAAAGCATGGCAAAGAAAGAGAGCCATTGGTTCAAAAACCCATGCCTTATCCACCTAAACCAACTAAGAAAAAAGATGATGAAGAATCTGAATGTTTTGCTAAAATGCTTAGGCCACTCTTTTTCCATACTCGTTTAACTCATCTTTTAAGGATGACCCCTTATGATAAGTACATGAAAGACATCATCACCAATAAAAGAAAAATGCTTGAAGCTGAAATATCTACCATGCTTGCTAATTATTCTTTTAAGGATGGAGTATCTAAAAAACTAGGAGATCCAGGAATACCAACTATACCATGTTCCATCAAAAGTAACTATGTGAAAACTGCTCTATGTGATCTAGGAGCTGGTGTTAGTGTTATACCTTTCTCTTTATACAGAAGACTAGACTTGAATAAACTCACATCTACTAAAATTTCAATGCAAATGGCTGACAAATCAACTCCCATACCTATCGGTATTTGTGCGGATGTACCCATTGTTGTTGCAAATGTCACTATTTTGACAGACTTTGTTATTCTTGATATTCCCGAGGATGACAACGTGTAAATTATCCTTGGTAGACCTTTCTTAAATACTGTAGGGGCTCTTATTGATTGCAATAAAAGCAAGGTCACTTTTCATGTCAATGGTAAAGTACATACGATGCATTTTCCGAGGAAACAATTTCAAGTGAATGGTGTTAATGTTATTGAAAAATCTCCGACTATCACCAATGGAAGCTTTCAACTACCTCTCCCGACTACCAAAAATAAATATGAGATACTTATTGTTGGGGATATGCACATCCCCATTGAGGTAACTTACTATTTTATGAAAATTCTTTGAATTCATGCTAATTGGAAGTGGTTGTTAATAAGACTTGATGAACCTTGTTAATGAACCATTTTCAAGAAGCATGAGGTCCATGAATTTGGTAGGCACAACTCTGTGTACCCACTTTATTTTCCCTGTTATTTTTAGTTAAATAAAATAAACACCATGTATAGCGTGTTCTCTGAATTTCACCGTGCAATAAAAAGTGCCCAAAACTAAAAACTCTCCAAATGATCTTAATTTTTCCCACATTTTTTTTGAATATTTGAGAATATCTGGAACTGAAAATATCACACGGGGGTGTTCTAGGTGCCCACCAGGCACCAGGGCGCGCCACCCCCACCAGACGCGCCCTGGTGGTTAGTGGGCCCCTCGAGGATCCCCTCACTTATTCCTTCAGCCCACCGCCTCTCTTACCTCCAGACAAAAATCTTTGTAGCTCTCGCTCTCTCTCGTGTTCTTGCTCTCAAACCCGCAGATTTCGATTTCTTTGCTCGAAACTCCATTTCTGAAACTGCTTTGGGGGATTGCTCCTTGGTATGTAACTCCCCCGCTCCTCCAATTAGTTTTTTTGATTTAGTGGTTTATCTTAGAAGTAATAAGCTACTCTAGGTGTTGGTGTAGATGAGCTTGCATGTTGAATTCTTGAATTTGCAAGTAGTTTGAAAGCTTGTTTTAGGCTCTAGGCATCCTTATGAGTAGTTTCTATCATTCTTGTGAAGTTTTGTTAACTTTATGTTGTGACCCAAAAAAATTCAGAAATTTGTTCTTGGAAAAATTACCCACTCCAAGAGGAGTTCATCCAAGAAGAATGCAAAGGGGGTTGTTGGTGAATCATCTGTTGCTGGACTCACCGCCTCATGATTGACGGAGGTCCGGCCATGCGAATGGCCACACACTCCCTTCATGGAATAAGTTGGATTGTGATATATATCCATCGTATCTTTAATTTTTGATTGTTTCATGCCAATATTATACAACTTTCATATACTTTTGGCAACTTTTTATACTATTTTTGGGACTAACATATTGATTCAGTGCCCAGTGCCAGTTCCTGTTTGTTGCATGTTTTTTGTTTTGGAGAAAATCCATATCAAACAAAATCCAAATGGGATAAAAAATTATGGAGTTTTTTTTGGAATATATGTGAATTTTGCGAAGTGGAATTAACACAAGGCGGTACCCGAGGGCCCACAAGCCAGAGGGACGCGACCTGGGGGGTAGGGCGGGTCAGGCTGTCTTGTGGCCACCCCGTAAGGTGGTTGGCCCCCTTCTTTCGCCGCAAGAAAGCTAATATCCGGATAAAATCGTGTTAAAAGTTTAGCCCAATCGGAGTTACGGATCTCCGGGAATATAAGAAACGGTGAAACGCCAGAATCTGGAATGAAGAAACAAAAACAAACACACAGAGAGATCCAATCTCATAGGGGCTCTCGCCCCGCCGCTTCCATGGAGGCCAAGGACCAGAGGCAAAACCTTTCTCCCATCTAGGGGGAAGGCGAAGGAAGAAGTATAAGGAGGGGGACTCTCTCCCCCTCTCGCCCGGTGGCACCGGAACGCCGCCGGGGCCATCATCGTGATGGAGATCTACACCAACAACTTTGTCACCATCATCACCAAGTCTCTCCCCTTCTATGCAGCGGTTCAACACCTCTTCTCACCGCTGTAATCTCTACTTAAACATGGTGCTCAATGCTATATATTATTTCCCAATGATGTATGGCTATCCTATGATGTTTGAGTAGACCCCTTTTGTCCTATGGGTTGATTGATGATCATGATTGGTTTGAGTTGCATGTTTTATTATTGTTGTTGTCCTATGGTGCTTTCCGTGTAGTGCAAGCGTGAGGGATCCCCGCTGTAGGGTGTTGCAATGTGTTCATGATTTTCCTATGGTGGGTTGCTTGAGTGACAGAGGCATAACCCCGAGTAGGTAGGTTGTTGCATATGGGCGTAAAGAGGACTTGATACCTTATAATGCTACGATTGGGTTGTACCTTAATGATCTTTAGTAGTTGCGGATGCTTTCTAGAGTTCCAATCATAATTGCATATGATCTAAGTAGAGAAAGTATGTTAGCTTATGCCTCTCCCTCATACAAAATTGCAATAATGACTACCGTTCTAGTTATCGATTGCCTAGGGACAAATAACCTTCTTGTGACAAAAAGATCTTAGTTGTTTTTTTATCTTAGGTGCTCCTATTTTTTATTTACGTGTTGTTTATTTCTTTTTGCAAACCTATCCTATCACGTCTACAAAGTACTTCTAGTTTCATACTTGTTTTTGGTAAAGCGTACGTTAAGCGTGCGTAGAGTTGTATCGGTGGTCGACAGAACTTTACGGAATATTTGTTCTACCTTTAGCTCCTCATTGGGTTCGACACTCTTACTTATCAGAAAGGCTACAATTGACCCCCTATACTTGTGGGTTTTCAAGACCTTTTTCTGGCACCATTGCCGGGGAGCAATAGTGTGGGGTGAATATTCTCGTATGTGCTTGTTTGCTTTATCACTAAGTAGATTTTATTTGCTGTTTAGCTTGTTTTCTATCTATAGATATGGGTAGGAAATGCAAAATACCAAAAAAAAAGATGTACTTGCTGCTCCAAAAGTTGAGGAATCACTAGTGTTCCGTACCATCGAAGAATATTACTTGGGTCATCTTCGATCCATTTGTGCTCGTGCTGAAACCCCAACTAGCTTAGTTGAGGGAGAATCATTAAATGAGCATGATTATTATGTGCGACACCGCTTTTCTCAAAAAGGAAACTTTTATGGCATCATATTAATACTTTGCAATGCTATGCTTGGAATTTATGCGAAATTTATGATTTTACTTGTTGTTCTGAAGACCCTAAAAAACACCTTCCCTGTCAATGTGAGTTTAAGGATAACGGAATCGTATCATCTTATGCCAAGGGTGTTCATGATTACTATGTTATTGAGCAAATTGAAGAATTTGTTGCTTTTAAGGGTGCCTATGAAATTGCTTCTTTGATTGAAAAGTATGATGCTACTCTTTACAAATCTGAAAGTTTTGCCATACTTAAATATTGCTATCAAAACTATGTTTCTAATGCTTATGTTAAGCCATATATCGAGGACTCCTCCGTTGTCCAAGAGGAGACTAATATTTTGCAGGGTCTATGGAAGAAGAAATTGATGACACTGTGAGCTCATTGGATGAAATAGATGAGGAGGAGAGCGAAGAACCAAAGGAGGAAGAGTGGATTAGCTACCCGTGCCCACCTTCTAATGAGAGTAAGTCTTCAACTCATACATTGTTTAATTTGCCTTCGTGCTTACCGAAGGATGAATGCTATGACAATTGCTATGATCCCTTAGATTCATTTGAAATATCCCTTTTCGATGAACTTCATGCTTGCTATGCTTGCGGCCATGATGCCAATATGAATGATGATTATGGAGATGAACTTGCTATAGTTCCTTATGTTAAGAATGAAATTGTTGCTATTGCACCCACACATGATAGTCCTATTATGTTTTGAATTATCCTAACTACACTATATTGGATAAGTTTGCACTTATTAAGGATTATATAGATGGGTTTCCTTTTACTATTCAACATGATGATTTTGATATATATAATATGCATGTGCTTGCTGCTCCTACTTGCAATTATTATGAGAGAGGAACTACATCTCCGCCTCTCTATGTTTCCAATACGATAAAATTGCAAGAAATTGTTTATACTATGCATTGGCCTTTACTTTGTGTGCATGGATTGTTCTTTTATGACATGCTTATGCATAGGAAGAGAGTTAGACTTAGTTGTTGTGTGATATATGTTACTTTGTTCTTACTGCTAAATTACAAATCGTTGTTAATTAAATTGGCTTTGATATACCTTGGGATCCGGGTGGATCAATTACTTGAGCACTTTATGCCTAGCTTAATGGCTTTAAAGAAAGCGCTGTCAGGGAGACAACCCGGAAGTTTTAGAGAGTCATTTTATTCTGTTGTGTGATTTTATATAGTTTATAAACAAAAAAATAAATAGGGGAACCTAAAACTTTTTGAAAAAAAAGTGAAAGTGAGAGAGACGAGCATTGTTAAAACGTGAGCATGCCTTGAACTTTGTTCATGCCCATGGAAACCTTGTGAATCTTAATTACAGAAACTTTTCAACAAAAATAATTATCCCCTTGTATAAATCCATTGTATTATAAAAATAATGTGCCAAGATTTGCCTTTAGGATGATTAGATTGCTTGTTTGGTGTGTCGAGTGCAAAAACAGAAACTTTCGATGTAGTGCGTGAATTTTATTTTTTTACTAGAACGTCAAAAGTTTCTGAAATTTTATACAGTACTAATATGAAAATTGTTTATTTATTCCTAGTGTTTCAGAATTGTTAGAGTTACATAAGTATGGTGAATGTACAGATTACTATAGACTGTCCTGTTTCTGACAGACTCTATTTTTATGCATTGTTTTGCTCGTTTTGATGAAACTATCGATTGTATCGGTGGTATAAGCCATGGAAAAGTTATATTACATTAGATAAAATGCATAAACAAAATATGAATTGGTTGGCAACAATACTAAAGTTGTATTTTTCTTTATTTTTACTGACGGATCTCACGAGAGTTTTGTTAAGTTTTGTGTGATTGAAGTTTTCAAGTTTTTGGCGAGATCACGATGGATGAAGGAATAAGGGGTGGAAAGAGACTAAGCTTGGGGATTCCTATGTCACCCCAAGGTAATATTCAAGGACTCCCAAGAACTAAGCTTGGGGATGCCTTCCGGGGCATCCCCTCTTTCTTCTAACAACCATCGGTAGTTTCACTTGGAGCTATATTTTTATTCGTCACATGATATGCGTAAATCTTGGAGCGTCGTGTGATTTTTCTTTTTCTTTTAATAATGCACCATTCTGGTATGAGAAAGTACTTGGTTGATTTATATAAGGCTCTTTGCACCTCACTTATATCTTTTAAGTATGGCTTTATAGAATGCTTCATGTGCTTCACTTATATCATTTGAAGTTCAGATTGCCTGTTTCTCTACACATAGAAACCGCCATTTGTAGAATTCTCTTTTAGTTCACTTATATTTGTTAGACCATGGCCATATCTTTCGTAGAAAGAATTAAACTCTCATGCTTCACTTATATCTATTTAGAGAGTTAAGATGAGTTGGTCATTCACATGGTTAGTCATAAAATCCTACATAAAACTTGTAGATCACTAAATATGATATGTTTGATTCCTTACAATAGTTTTGTGATATAAAGATGGTGATATTTGAGTCATGCTAGTGAGTAATTGTGGATTGGTAGAAATATTTGTGTTAAAGTTTGTGATTCCCGTAGCATGCACGTAAGGTGAACCGTTATGTGAAGAAGTCGGAGCATGATTTATTTATTGATTCTCATCCTTTGTGTGGAGGTCGGGATTGCACGATAGTTAATTCCTACCAACCCTTCCCCTAGGAGCATGCATGTAGTACCTTGTTTCGATGACTAATATATTTTTGCAATAAGTATGTGAGTTCTTTATTACTAATGTTGAGTCCATGGATTATACGCACTCTCACCCTTCCACATTTGCTAGCCTCTCTAGTACCGCGCAACTTTTGCCGGTGCATTAAACCCACCTTCCTCAAAACAGCCACCATATACCTTCCTCAAAAAATCCATAATACCTACCTATTATGGCATTTCCATAGCCATTCCAAGATATATTGACATGCAACTTCCACCATTCCGTTTATTATGACACGCACCATCATTGTCATATTGTTTCGCATGATTGTAAGATAGCTAGCATGATGTTTTCATGGCTTGTCCATTTTTTGATATCATTACTACGCTAGATCGTTGCACATCCCGGTACACTATCGGAGGCATTCATATAGATTCATATTTTGTTCTAGTATCGAGTTGTAATTCTTGAGTTGTAAGTAAATAAAAGTGTGATGATCATCATTGTTAGAGCATTGTCCCATGTGAGGAAAGGATGATGGAAGCTATGGTTCCCACACAAGTTTGGATGAGTCTCCAGACTTTTATGAAAAAATGGGCCAAAGAAGCCCACCAAAAAAAGTGAGAAAAAATGAGAGAAAAGAGAGAAGGGGCAATGCTACTATTCCTTTTTCCATACTGATACGTCTCCAGCGTATCTATAATTTTTGATGGTTTCATGCTATTATCTTGTCAAAATTTGGATGTTTTGTATGCCTTTTATATCTTTTTTGGGACTAACTTATTAACTCAGTGCCAAGTGCGAGTTCCTGTTTTTTCCGTGTTTTTGACCCTTTTCAGAGGAGGATTTTAAACGGAGTCGAAACGGAACGAAACTTCCAATTTTTTTTTCCGAAATAGAAGACGATCGGGGAACTTGAGAACCAAGGCAGGGGCCACCAGGAACCCCACAAGCCCCCTAGTCGCGGCCAAGGGGGGCGCGCCTCCCAGGCTTGTGGGCTCCCTGGGCCTCCTCTGCCATAGGTCTTTCGCCTATATATTCCCAAAAATTCCAGAAAAAATCAGGAGATCATCGAAAGTACTTTTCCGCCGCCGCAAGCTTCTGTCTCCGCAAGATCCCATCTGGGGCACGTTCTGGTGCCCTGCCGGAGGGGGATTCGGATACGGAGGGCTTCTTCATCAACACCATGACCTCTCCGATGATGCGTGAATAGTTCACCATAGACCTACGGGTCCATAGCTAGTAGCTATATGGCTTCTTATCTCTCTCTTGGATCTTCAATACAAAGTTCTCCATGATCTTCATGGAGATCTATCTGATGTAATCTTCTTTTGCGGTGTGTTTGTCGAGATCCGATGAATTGTGGATTTATGATCAGATTATCTATGAATCTTATTTTGGTTTCTTCTGATCTCTTATATGCATGATTTCATATCCTTGTAATTCTCTTCGAGTTGTGGATTTTGTTTGGCCAGCTTGATCTATGATTCTTGCAATGGGAGAAGTGCTTGGTTTTGGGTTCATACCGTGCGGTGACCTTACCTAGTGACAGAAGGGGTAGCGAGGCACGCATCGTGTTGTTGCCATCAATGGTAAAAAGATGGGGTTTTCATCATTGGTTTGAGTTTAGCCCTCTACATCATGTCATCTTGCTTAAGGCGTTACTCTGTTCGTCATGAACTCAATACACTAGATGCATGCTGTATAGCAGTCGATGTGTGGAATAATAGTAGTAGATGCAGAAAGTATCGGTCTACTTGTCTCGGACGTGATGCCTATATGTATGATCATTGCCTTAGATATCATCATGACTTTGCGCGGTTCTATCAATTACTTGACAGTAATTTGTTCACCCACCGTAATATTTGCTATTTTGTGAGAAGCCTCTAGTGAACACTATGGCCCCCGGGTCTAGTTCACACCATATTTTCAGCCTTACTCTTTTACTTCGTTGCACTTTCCGCCCTCAGATCTCACTTTGCAATCAATCATGAAGGGATTGACAACCCCTTTATAGCGTTGGGTGCAAGCTCTTTTGTGTTTACGCAGGTACTCTGGACTTGACGAGATTCTCCTACTGGATTGATACCTTCGTTCTCAAACTGAGGGAAATGCTTACTACTCCTGTGCTGCATCACCCTTTCCTCTTCAAGGGAAAAACCAATGCAAGCAAGTCTCCATCAACGTGTAAATTTCTGGCGCTGCTGTTTGAGAAGTAGCACATACTTGTGCTTCAAAGTAGCACCATGATCTTCATGATAGAGAGTCTCCTATATTGTCACTTTCATATACTTGTGGGAATTTTTCATTATAGAACTTAGCTTGTATATTCCAATGATGGGCTTCCTCAAATTTCCCTAGGTCTTCGTGAGCAAGCGAGTTGGATGCACACCCACTTAGTTTCTTTTTGAGCTTTCATAGACTTATAGCTCTAGTGCATCCGTTGCATGGCAATCCCTACTCACTCACATTGATATCTATTGATGGGCATCTCCATAGACCGTTGATACGCCTAGTTGATGCGAGACTATCTCCTTCTTTTTGTCTTCTCCACAACCTCCACCATATTCTATTCCACCTATAGTGCTATACCCATGGCTCACGCTCATGTATTGCATGAAAGTTGAATTTTTTTGAGAATACTAAAGTATGAAACAATTGCTTGGCTAAAACCGGGGTTGTGCATGATTTAATACTTTGTGTGATGAAGATGGAGAATAGCCAGACTATATGATTTTGTAGGGATAACTTTCTTTTAGCCATGATACTTTGAGAAGACATGATTGCTTTATTAGTATGCTTGAAGTATTATTGTCTTAATATCAAATGATAGACTATTGCTTTGAATCACTCGTGTCTTAATATTCATGCCATGATTAGATTATATGATCAAGGTTATGCTAGGTAGCATTCGACATCAAAAATTATCTTTTTTATCTTTTACCTACTCAAGGACGAGCGGGAATTAATCTTGGGGATGTTGATATGTATCCGTCGTATCTATAATTTTTAATTGCTTCATGCCAATATTCTACAACTTTCATATACTTTTGGCACCTTTTTATACTATTTTTGGAACTAACATATTGATCGAGTGCCCAGTGAGAGTTCCTATTTGTTGCATGTTTTTTGTTTCACAGAAAATCCATATCAAACGAATTCCAAACGGGATAAAAACTTACGGAGGTATTTTTGGAATATATGTGAAGTTTGGGAAGTGGAATCAACAGAAGGCGGTGTCTGAGGGGCCCACAAGCCAGAGAGGCGCGACCTGGGGGGTAGGGCGTGCCAGGCTCTCTTGTGGACACCCCGTAAGGCGTTTGGATGCCCCTGTTTCACCGCAAGAGTGCTAATATCCAAATAAAAATTGTGTTAAAATTTCAGCCGAATCGGAGTTACAGATCTCCGAAAATATAAGAAACGGTGAAACACGAGAATGTGGAACGCAGAAACTGAAAGAAATAGAGAGAGAGATACAATCTCGGAGGGGATCTTGCCCCTCGGCCGCCATGGAGGCCAAGGACCAGAGGGGAAACCCTCCTCCCATCTTGGGGGAGGCCAAGGAAGAATAAGAAGTAGGGGGATCTCTCCCCATATCTCCCGGTTGCACCGAAACGCCGCCGGGGCCATCATCATGATGGCGATCTACACCAACAACTTCGCCGCCGTCATCACCAACTCTCTCCCCCTCTATGCAGAGGTTCAACACCTCTTCTCACCTCTGTAATCTCTACTTAAACACGGTCCTCAATGCTATACATTTTATCCCAATGATGTATGGCTATCCTATGATGTTTGAGTAGATCCCTTTTGTCCTATGGGCAACTTTTTATACTATTTTTGGGACTAACATATTGATTCAGTGCCCAGTGCCAGTTCCTGTTTGTTGCATGTTTTTTGTTTCACAGAAAATCCATATCAAACAAAATGCAAATGGGATAAAAACTTACAGATTTTTGTTTGGAATATATGTGAATTTTGCGTAGTGGAATCAACACAAGGCGGTACCCGAGGGCCCACAAGCGAGAGGGACGCCACCTGGGGGGTAGGGCGGGCCAGGTTGTCTTGTGGCCACCCCGTAAGGCGGTTGGCCCCCTTATTTCGCTGCAAGAAAGCTAACATCCGAATAAAAATCGTGTTATAATTTTAGCCCAATCAGAGTTACGGATCTCCGGGAATATAAGAAACGGTGAAACGCCAGAATTTGGAATGCAAAAACATAAAGAAACACACAGACAGATCCAATCTCAGAGGGGCTCTCGCCCCGCCACCTCCATGGAGGCCAAGGACCAGAGGGAAAACCTTCCTCCCATCTAGGGGGAGGCCAAGGAAGAAGAAGAAGGAGGGGGACTCTCTCCCCCTCTCGCCCGGTGGCACCGGAACGCCACCGGGGCCATCATCGTGATGGCGATCTACACCAACAACTTTGTCGCCATCATCACGAGCTCTCTCCCCCTCTATGCAGCGGTTCAACACCTCTTCTCACTGCTGTAATCTCTACTTAAACATGGTTCTCAATGCTATATATTATTTCCCAATGATGTATGGCTATCCTATGATGTTTGAGTGTATCCCTCTTTTTCTATGGGTTGATTGATGATCATGATTGGTTTGAGTTGCATGTTTTATTATTGGTGTTGTCCTATGGTGCTTTCCATGTAGCGCAAGCGTGAGGGATCCCCGCTGTCGGGTGTTGCAATGTGTTCATGATTTGCCTATGGTGGGTTGCTTGAGTGATAGAGGCATAACCCCGAGTAGGTGGGTTGTTGCATATGGGCGTAAAGAGGACTTGATACCTTAAAATGCTAGGGTTGGGTTTTACCTTAATGATCTTTAGTAGTTGCAGATGCTTTCTAGAGTTCCAATCATAATTGCATATGATCTAAGTAGAGAAAGTATGTTAGCTTATGCCTCTCCCTCATATAAAATTGCAATAATGATTACCGTTCTAGTTATCGATTGCCTAGGGACAAATAACCTTCTTGTGACAAAAAAAATCTCTACTAAGACCAACTTAGTTGTTTCTTTATATTAGGTGCCCCTAGTTTTTATTTACGTGTTCTTTATTTTCTTGCGAACCTATCATATCACGCCTACAATGTACTTCTAGTTTCATACTTCTTCTAGGTAAAGCGAACGTTCAGCGTGCATAGAGTTGTATTGCTGGTCGATAGAACTTGAGGGGAAAATTGTTCTACCTTTAGCTCCTCGTTGGGTTCGACACTCTTACATATCGAGAAAGGCTACAATTGATCCCCTATACTTGTGGGTTATCAGATTCCACCATGAGTTTGCGCAATTCGCGGAAAATGCTGGGTTGACCAACTTCATCGCAGATAAGTGCGACCAACACCATACCCTCACTAATTCCCTTGTTCAAAATTTCTATATTCTAAATAGGCATAATCCACCTTCAGTGCGACTTAGTCTATATGGTGAAACCCTCCAAATGCTGCTTACTGAGTTCTGTCAGATATGTTTAATTCCCTCTCACGGGGAGTTAAGAGAACCCAAACCGACTGAGTTTGAGGATTTCTTTCTCACTTTAACAGTCGATGAGATAATAGGTGTGTCAAAAGCCACTGTCACAGGCCTATAGTTTTCTTCGGTGCATTACTTTGCTTTATTTTTCATGAAGTGTTTAACTGCTAGGGAGAAGGGTAGTATACTTAGCGCTCCTGACATAGCCATTGTAGGCCGTGCAATCCATAATGGTCACACCTTTAATTTGGGAGCTATTATTGCTCGTCTTTTACACACTAACATATCTAAGGGTCAAATCCACGGTGGTACGTATGCCACTCTATTAGCGAAATGCTTTAACATCCCTTTTCGTCATGATTACTATCTTGTACCACGAGCTTATCTAGATCACCAGTCTATGGTGGATCACCATTTTATTGAAAGTGATAATTCCTTGAATAACTTTCATTATAACTTAGTTTTTAGTGAGGTTACCCGTGATGTTATTCCGCTGCCTGCACATGCTTTGTTTGATTCTATATCCAGGAATGGATACATGATCATGCCTGAGGACATTATTGCCTACCGGAACGCCCAAGTAGTGGCTGAGCAGGAGCCCCAGGAGTGGGACTCTCTGGTGCCGCCACCCAAACACTTCAACATGAGGCCAGACGGCTACTACGGGTGGTGATTACCAAGCTAGGGCAAAATCCTAAACTTGGGGGAGTACATGTTTCCACCGACTTTACATCCATGCTTACATATTCTAGTTGTCGGTGTCCACACTCTTGCATTGTATAATCCATGTTAGATTTATTTTATTTCCTTCTTCTTGTGTCTTTGAATAACTTGCACAAAATCCAAAAATATTTCTCACTTCTTTTTGGTTTTTATTTCTAGTGTAATTTAGTTGTGGTATTAAAAGAAACCCCAAAACTATTTTTCTTTTATTCTTTTACTTGTTGGGACCTTTCCCGCGTAAATAGTTTTTCTCATTTTAGTTTTCCCTTCTTTAATTCGCTTTCTTCTAGGAAAACTAAAAACTCCAAAAAAAATTTAGTGTGTTTCTCTGAATTTTTGTTCCCTTCATTGAGTTATACCCAAGGGGAAGACCACGATGAAAATATTGGGTGGATCTCATATGCATTGTTATTGATCTAATAAAGAGCCCATATTACTTTATCTTCTCCTTCTCAATAAAATGTTGCACATTCCATCTTAGTTCACATCACTCTTGCACTATTATTATTTTCATATCGTTCGGTCGTGCAAATCGAAGGCAATAATGACGATATTTGATGAAGTGACTGTCGGAGAGAGAAGCGGGTATGGACTCAACTTGTTTTTTTTGTAAATATGTTTAGACCTGTATCCATGATTTAGCGTATTATGACCAAACATGTTTGCAATGACAATTAGACACTATAGTTGTTCATGCCATGCTTAAGTAGCTAGGAGTGGATAATGATTTATCTTAGATGTCAACATGCATTAAAATGGTTGTGATGTAGTATGATGATATGGTATCCTCCTCTAAATGTTCGAGTGGCTTGACTTGGCACATGTTCACGCATGTAGTTGAATAAAAACCATATAGCTTCCACGATATTTATATTCATGGTGTTTATATCCTACTCATGCTAGTATGCAATGATAATTATTCATAAATCATGTTCATGACCGTCTTCGCTCTCTAGCTTGTCATTTCCCAACCTATTTGCTAGCCTTCCCCTATACTTGTTGGAAATATGCCCTAGAGGCAATGATAAAAAAGTTATTATTATATTTCTTGTTTCAAGATAATCATTTATTATCCATGCTACAATTGTATTGAATGAAAACATAAATGCATGTGTGGATATATAGACAGAACAATGTCCTTAGTAAGCCTCTAGTTGACTAGCCAGTTGATCAAGAATAGTTAAGGTTTTCTGACCATATGCAAGTGTTGTCACTTGATGACTGGATCACATCATTAGGAGAATGATGTGATGGACAAGACCCAAACTATAAACGTAGCATGTGATCGTGTCATTTTGTTGCTATTGTTTTGTGCGTGTCAAGTATTCATTCCTATGACCATGAGATCATGTAACTCACTGACACCGGAGGAATACCTTGTGTGTATCAAACATCGCAACGTTACTGGGTGACTATAAAGGTGCTCTATAGGTATCTCCGAAGGTGTCCGTTGAGTTAGCATGGATCAAGACTGGGATTTGCCACTCCGTGTGATGGAGAGGTATCTCGGGGCCCACTCGGTAATACAACATCACTTATAAGCCTTGCAAGAAATGTGGCTAATTAGTCATGGGATCTTGTATTACGGAACTAGTAAAGAGACTTTCTGGTAACGAGATTGAAATAGGTATGGGGATACCGACGATCAAAGCTCGGGAAAGTAACATACCGAAGGACAAAGGGAATGGTATATGAGATTATATGAATCCTGGCACAGAGGTTCAACCGATAAGATCTTCGTAGAATATGTAGGATCCAATATGTACATCCAGGTCCCGCTGTTGGATATTGACCGGGGAGTGTCTGAGGTCATGTCTGCATAGTTCTCGAACCCGCAGGGTCTGAACACTTAAGGTTCGGTGACGTTTCAGTATAGTTGAGTTATAGTTGTTGGTGACCGAAGGTTGTTCGGAGTCTCGGATGAGATCACAGACGTCATGAGGTTTTCCGGAATGGTTCAGAAACGAAGATTGATATATAGGATTGTTTCATTTGGCCTCCGGAAAGAATTCAGGCATTACCGGGAGTGTACCGGGAGTGACGAATGGGTTCCGGATCTTTACCGGGAGGGGGCCACCCACCCGGGAGAGAACCCAATAGCCCGTGGGTGGCGCACCAGCCCTTGGTGGGCTGGTGAGGCTAGCCCAAGTGGGCTATGTCGGCTAGAAGAAAAAATCAAAGGAAAGAAAAGAGGGAGGTGGGAAGGAAGGAGGGGACTCCTCCTTCCCCAAACCGAATTGGAGTTGGAGTATCCCCCTC
Source organism: Hordeum vulgare subsp. vulgare (assembly GCF_904849725.1). NCBI lineage: Eukaryota > Viridiplantae > Streptophyta > Magnoliopsida > Poales > Poaceae > Hordeum > Hordeum vulgare. Next base: position 145,991,438 of record NC_058521.1, on the reverse strand, counting down.
CTCCTCTCGGCCGACGCCCTATGGGCTCCCTTGAGCCCCAAGGCTATACCCTCCCCTCCTCCTATATATACTAGAGGTTTTAGGGGTTTTGACACACAACTTTGCCACGTGCAACCCTAAACCTCTACTTCATAGTTCCTCCTCTAGATCGGTTTTCTGCGGAGCTCGGGCGGAGCCCTGCAGGAATAGATCATCACCATCACCGGTGCGCCGTCACGCTGCCGGAGAACTCATATACTTCCCCGTCTCTCTTGCTGGATCAAGAAGGCGGAGATCGTCATCGAGCTGTACATGTGCTGAACGCGGAGGTGCCGTCCGCTCAGCGCTAGATCGGAACGGATCGTGGGACGACGGTGATTTGAATCACGAAGATGTACCACTACATCAACCGCGTTTTGTTAATGCTTCCTGCTTAGCGATCTACAAGAGTATGTGGATCCGACCTCCCTCTCATAGATGAACATCACCATGATAGGTCTTCGTGTGCGTAGGAATTTTTTTGTTTCCCATGCAACGTTCCTCAACAGTGGCATCATGAGCTAGGTTCATGCATAGATGTAATCTCGAGTAGAACAAAAAAGTTTTGTGGGCGTTGATGTTCAATTTGCTGCCCTCCTTAGTCTTTTCTCGATTCGACGGTATGGTTGGATTAAAGCGGCCCAGACCAACATTACTCGTACGCTTACGAGAGACCGGTTTCAACGACTAACTTGCAACTTGTTGCATAAAGATGACTGGCGGCCTGTTTCTTCAACTTTAGTTGAATTGGATTTGACCAAGGCGGTCCTTGGAGAGAGGTTAAATAGCAATTTGCACATCTCCGTTATGGTTTTGCGTAAGATGCGATCATACTAGATACCCATAGCATCCACGTAAAACATGCAACAACAAATTAGAGGACGCCTAACTTGTTTTTGCAGGGTATGCATGTGAGGTGATATGGCCAAAGACATGATGTGATATATTGGATGTATGAGATGATCATGTTGTAGTAGTTAAATATCGACTTGCACGTCGATGCTACGACAACCGGCACGAGCCATAGGGTTGTCTTTAAACTAACGTTTTGTGTTTGCAGATGCATTTACTATATTGCTAGGTTGTAGCTTTAGTAGTAATAGCATAGATAGCATGACAACCTCGATGGCGGCACGATGATGGAGATCCTGCTGATGGAGATCATGGTGTGGCGTCGGTGACGATGAAGATCATGTCGATGCTTTGGTGATGGAGATCAAGAAGCAGAAGATCATGGCCATATCATGTCACTTATGAATTGCATGTGATGCTAATCCTTTTATGCACCTTATCTTGCTTAGAATGACGGTAGCATTATAAGGTGGTCCCTCACTAAATTTCAAGATAAAATTGTGTTCTCCCCGACTGTGCACCGTTGCGACAGTTCGTCGTTTCGAGACACCACGTGATGATCGGGTGTGATAGAGTCAATGTTCACATACAACAGGTGCAAAATAGTTGCACACGCGGAACACTCGGGTTAAACTTGACGAGCCTAGCATGTGCAGACATGGCCTCAGAACACATGAGACCGAAAGGTCGAGCATGAATCGTATAGTTGAGATGATTAACATAGAGATGTTTACCATTGAAACTACACTCAACTCACATGATTATCGGACTTGAGTTAGCGAATTTGGATCATGCCACACTCAAGTAACTAGAGGGATGTCTATTTGAGTGGGAGTTTATTAGTAATTTGATTAGCTAAACTCTAATTTTCTTGAACATAGGCTAAGTCCACTTTGCAATATTTTATGTTGTAGATCAATGGCTCACACAGTATCAACCCTGATTTTCAATACATTCCTAGAGAAAGCTAAATTGAAAGATGATGGTAGCAACTTTGTAGATTGGGCTCGTAATCTAAGGCTCATCCTACAAGCTGGGAAAATGAATTATGTCCTTGATGCAGCGCTAGGATATGAACCACCCACCACGTCTGATCAAGATGTTTTGAACGCTTGGCAAGCACGTAAGGAGGACTACTCAGTAGTTCAATGTGCAGTCTTGTATGGCTTAGAACCAGGACTACAACGACGCTTTGAACGTCATGGAGCATATGCGATGTTCCAGGAGTTGAAGTTTATCTTTAAGAAGAATGCCCGGATCGAGAGGTATGAGACCTCTGATAAATTATATGCTTGCAAAATGGAGGAGAATTCGTGTGTCAGTGAACATGTGCTCAAAATGTCTGGGTACTCAAACTGTCTAGCCGAGCTAGGGATTGAACTCCTGCAAGAGGCTATCATTGACAGAATTCTTCAATCACTGCCACCTAGCTACAAGAGCTTTGTGTTGAACTATAACATGCAAGGGATGAATAAGTCACCCGGCGAGTTATTCGCGATGCTGAAAGTCGCACAGTCAGAACTCCGAAAAGAACATCAAGTGTTTATGGTGAATAAGACCACTGGTTTCAAGAAAAGCGGCAAAGGCAAGAAGGGTAACATCCAAGAAGAGTGGCAAAGTGTTGCTCCTCCGACGAAGAAACCCAAGGCTGGACCTAAGCCGGAAACTGAGTGCTATTATTGTAAGGGGATGGGTCACTGGAAGCGCAACTGCCCCAAGTATTTGGCTGCTAAGAAGGCGGCTGATGTGCGCAGTCTCTGGCGTTAACTAGACGAATGCTTATGACAACAAACGTTCTCCTGCAACGGCACCAGAAGAATGCTGATAGCACTCCCCGACAATGAAACTGGAAGAATGTTGTTGATGGCCCACCAGCGCGTGGGTTCGCAACAGTTTTCGAGGGTAGAGTATTCGACCCAAATTTGTAGACCGCCTGAAGGAGGTGAGAGAATACTCTCGAGTATTAGCAGCTGAATTTGTCGGATTCAACCACACCTAAAAGGTTAGTATCTGCAAGCATAGTAGTAACAACAAAGTAATATGATAACAATGGTGTGAGGAACTATCTGTCACTCCAGGGTTGCCGGATCATAACACATAGTAGGTAACTACAACTTGCAAGATCGGATCTAAAACACACATATATTGGTGACAACATAATAATTTCAGATCTGAAATCATGGCACTCGGGCCCTAGTGACAAGCATTAAGCATGGCAAAGTAGTAGCAACATCAAATCTCAGAACATAGTGGATACTAGGGATCAATCCCCATCAAAACTAACTCGTTTACATGATAGATCTCATCCTACTCATCACCGCCCAGCGAGCCTACGAATAGATTACTCATGAACGACGAAGAGCTTCATGGAATTGGAGAGGGAAGAAGGTTGATGATGACGATGGCGGCGATTTGGAAAAGAGTTTGGAAAAGTAGATACGTTGGAGACGTATCAACTCCCCAAGCTTAAAACCTTGCTTGTCCTCAAGCAACTCAGTTGACAAACTGAGAGATAAAGAAAAACTTTGACAAACTCTATTTGATCTTGTTGTTGCAACTATGTCTAACTCATAACCAGAATTTCAGCAAGATCACAAGTTAACCACATAACCAAATGACACAAAGGTCTCAGTGTAAACTATTATCAATGGCAAAATCAGCTAACGAGCAAATAATAATGAGTTTCAAATACCAACACTTCAATCAAAACAAGCATGAAGCAATATGAATAGGTGGTATCTCGCTAGCTCTTTTTGAGACCGCAAAACATAAATGCAGAGCACTTTCAAAGATCAAGGGCTGACTAAACATTGTAATTCATAGCAACGAAGATCCAGTCATAGTCATACTCAATATCAATCAAAAGCAAAGCATAAAAATGACAGAGGTGCTCTCTAATTGGTTCTTATATAAGAGGAGGATGACTCGACAGGAAAATAAATAGACACGCCCTTCGCAGAGGGAAGCATTGATTTGCAGAGGTGCCAAAGCTCAAGCTTTGAAAACAGAGATAATAATTTTGGGTGGCATGCTTTCATTGTCAACACAATGACCAAGAGTACTGAATATATTCCATGCTACTCATGCTATAGGCGGTTCCCAAACAGAAAAGTAAAGTTTTAACTCCCCCACCACCAATCAATTACACTCCACGGCTAGCCGAATCCTCGGCTACCGTCCATACTAACATCAATCCGGGGGGAGTCTTGTTCTACAATTATGTTTTCGATTTAAGCATGGAACTGGGCATCCCAAATACCCGCCCCTTTCTCGTGAATGACTGTGAATAAACACATGTCGAGGGTAACACTCCTAGCATGGTAGATACCAATAGCCCTCTGTCACCACATGAGCGGTTCGGGCATGCAAAACAGATTTATTTCTTGAAGGTTTAGAGAGTGGCACATGCAAATTTACTTGGAACGGCAGGTAGATACCGCAAATAGGTAGGTATGGTGGACTCTCGTGGAAAAACTTTTGGTTTATGGAAGTGGATGCACAAGAAGTATTCTCGCTTAGTACAAGCAAAGGCTAGCAAAAGACTGGGAAGCGACCAACTAGAGAGCGACAACAGTCATCAAGATGCAATGAGTTTGACTAACATTGAATGCAAGCATGAACTGGATATAAATCACCATGAACACGAACATCATAGAGGCTATGTTGATTTTGTTTCAACTACATGCATGAACATGCGCCAAGTCAAGCCACTTGAAACATTCAAAGGAGAATACGATCCTATCATACTACATCATAGTCATCTCAAAATCTATGTTGGCATTCAAGACAAACCATTATAAGCTCTCAGCTAAATAAGCATGGCATCAGAAACTATGATCTCTAAGTTGTCATTGCAAACATGGTTCTCTCACAACAAAGCTAAATCTGGGTCGACAAGCTAGTCATATTTACAAAAACAAAATAGATAGAGTTCATACCAGCTTTTCAGTCTCAGTCACTTCATCATATACCATCATTGTTGCCTTTCATTTGCACGATCGAACGATGTAAACGATAATAAGCGCATTGGACTAAGCTGAATCTGCAGGCAAACACAAAGGAGAAGACAAAATAATATGGCTCTTTGAAAGCTAAACAGGTAAGCATGTAAGAACCGATAAGCATTGTAACCAAGATCTTCTACCTTGACACAAAGAAAAAGAAAACTATTTACACGGGAAAGCTCCCAAGAAGCAAAAGAAGAAAGAAAAATCTTTTTGGGTTTTCTCAAAAGGACACAAAACAAGAAAACAAGAAAATGAAAAGAAACAAGCATGGATAATACAGTGGCAAAGTGTAAACACCGGCTAACAAAGTGAAAGCATAAGCATGAATGTAAAGTCGGTGAGAACACGTACTCCCCCAAGCTTAGGATTTTGGCCTAGCTCGATCTACTCCCAAGGTGGGAAATCACCAGCTCCAGTATACTCCGAAGCAGACTGTGGATGCCACTGCTACGTGAGCTCCTCTGGCTCCCACTGATAAACTGGCGTTTGGTACTCGACTGGCGGCTCGGGCACGTGCGCCTGTGGTTGGGCCAAGCCCCAATATGCGTAGATGTCCGCGGGCATAATAGTGTACCTACCTGCATGAAGATCAAACAAAGAAGGAGCAGGCAAAGTAATAGTCTCTCAAGTACCCTGACTAAACACCAGGTTATAAATCATCCGTCTACTAGCATCTCTATCCAGAAAATCATGGCGAACCATGCTGTCATAATCCAGATATCTCTCAGGGAGAAGCATTTCTCCTTCCTCTCCCAGTCTAATCAGTATCTCAAAGTGTCTGGCAAGACAGGTAGCATAGATACCTCCATAGACAACACCTTTAGAACGGTTCAGGTTCAACTGTTGAGCTACTATAGCGCCCAATCTATAAGTCTTATCGTTATAAAGGCCTTTGCGCAAAACCGCAAGGTCTGGAGAACTGAGTGATCGAGCCTCCCCACGACCAATCAAACATTTTCCCACAAATAGTGAGAAGTACCGAAGCACAGGAAAATGTATGCTAGCAATTCTAGCGCAAGACACACCTCTCTCCTCTCCAACAGCAATAGAACAAATCAAATCCTCCAAGTCCCATGGACGAGGGTCACGGATATCCCCAACATAAGGTAATTTGCATACATTGCAAAAATCCTGCAGCGTCATGCACTCGGGGACATCATATATCATGAACTCAACCATGGGAGGATTCTTCCTCGGATAAAAGTTGAAGCTTTGAACGAAAATATTGGTGAGGAGGAGATATTGTGGGCACTTATCTTCAACAAACGCAGTAAGACCTGCGTTCTCCACCAAGTAATAAAAGTATTCATAAAGTCCGGCGGCGCGCAAAAATTCATCACTTGGCCACTCGCACGCTCGAACTTCTGTGACTCGAGGGACTGTGTACTTGGGGTGATTCTTCTCATCCTCCTTGTGGTTACGGCTTGAAGAGCCTCTCAAGAACCTCCTCATCCCTTCCTTTTTCTAGCTCTGAAAAATTCTGGAATTTTTAGAGACTTCGAAAGAAAAGTGAACAAGGATCAACCCAACTTGTAGCAACTACTCCTACTAGTGCCTAGAGACTGTATCACGCGCTAAAACTACTTGGGACCAGCTAAAATCAACATTTATAGCTCAAGAACAGGGTCACCAAGGTAGCAAGAATTCGAGAAGGATAAAACACTAGAGCAAAAACTAATTGGACCAATGGAGGAGTCACTTACCAAGGAGCAATTTCCCCAAAACAGTTTGGAGAATGGTGCTTTGAGCAAGGAGATCGAAAATCACAGCTAAATGAGCAAGAACACGGGTTTGAGCTGCGAAACAATTTTTTCTGGAGGTGGAAGAAGAGGTTGGGAGCTAGAATGAGTGGAGGGGGTGCCTGTGGGCCCCACAAGTTTGCACCACGCCACCAGGGGGGTAGGTGGCGGTGGGGGGGCTTGTGGCCCACTGGTCAGGCCCTCAGGCCAGCTCTCAGGCCCAGAAATTTTCAAAAATTCCAGAAAAAATCATACTAAATTTTCAGGACCATCGGAGAACTTTTATATTCGAGGTATTTTTCTCCGGGACGCTAAAACAGAAAACAGGAAAACCTAAACTAATACCATCATTTTTCTTCTAAGCAACAGAAAATGAAGACTCAAAACAGAGGTATGTGACTCTCTGATTCATCCGTTTCATGGTCATCGGAAGAAATTCGTCAATGGGGTTGATCAAATCCTTATGACAAAACCTTCTCGAATCGCAAGAGAGAATGGAGAATTTTCAAATAGCCACTAAGTCACCTCAATGGGGATATGTATCTCCCCAACAAGCAAATCATACTTCATCTTGACACGAGGAATAGGGCATTCAAAGCTCCCAATAAGAATCGATGAAGTCTTTTCGATAGCATTGATGCAATGTATTGGATATCGTTTCTTCGGAAAGTGCACTGTGTGCTCATTACCGTTAACATGGAAAGTGACATTGCCTTTGTTGCAATCTATAACAGCCCCTGCCGTGTTTAAAAATGGTCTTCCGAGGATGATAGCCATGGCATCATCCTCGGGGATATCCAAGATAACAACGTCTGTTAAGATAGTGGTATTAGCAACCACAACAGGCACATCCTCGCAAATGCCGATAGGGAAAGCAGTTGATTTGTCGGTCATTTGCAGAGAGATTTCAGTGGGTGTCAACTTATCCAACTCAAGTCCACGATAAAGAGAGAGTGGCATAACACTAACACCGGCTCCAAGGTCACATAAGGCAGTTCTTACGTAGTTTCCATTAATGGAGCAAGGTATAGTGGGCACTCCGGGATGACCAAGTTTCTTAGGAGTTCCACCTTTGAAAGTGTAATTGGCAAGCATGATGGAGATCTCAAGATCTGGTATCTTCCGTTTATTAGTCACGATATCTTTCATGTACTTGGCATACAAAGACATCTTGAGCATATCAGTTAACCGCATCTGCAGAAAGACGAGTCTTATCATCTCAACGAAGCACTCAAAATCCTCATCATCCTTTTTCTTGGATGGCTTAGGAGGGAAGTGAATAGGTCTCTGAACCCATGGCTCTCTTTCTTTACCATGCTTCCTAGCAGTGAAGTCATTCTTGTCGTATTTCTTAGGTTGTGGGTTATCAGGATTAACCGTAGGTTCAATCTCCACATCCTCATCATTGCTAGGTTGAGCATTATTATGAACATCACTGTCCATATTGTCACCAGGTTCATGTTCATCACCTGATTGTGTTTCTGCATCAGACGTAGAAATATCATTAGGTTCTTCAGGTGTGACAGTATTTTGTGAACTGGCGTGTAGGTGTCTATCATCCTTCTTCTTCTCCTTAGGATGACTAGGTGTATCAGCATTGATTCCTTGAGAATCTTGATCAATTCTCTTAGGATGACCTTCAGGATACAAAGGTTCCTGAGTCATTTTGCCTCCTCTAGTAATGACTCTGACAGAGTTGTCATTTAGTTCATTGAGCAGGTCATTCAGAGCTTTAAGTACTTGTTCTACCTGAGTAGTAATCATAGAGGCATGTTTACTCAAAAGCTTCAGAGCATTGACATTTCTGTCTACACAAGCACTTAAATGGCTAAGCATACGAGTACTTTGTTCCAAATGTGTGCTAACATAATCGTTGAAACTTTGTTGTTTGGAAACAAAGTTGTCAAATTCATCAAAGCATAGGCTAGCAGGTTTATCAAAAGGAATATCACTCTCGTCAAACCTACGCAGAGAATTCACTTCTACTACCTGTATCGGGTTATCGAGACCATGGATCTCTTCGATAGGTGGTAGATTTTTGACATCTTCAGGTCTAATGCCTTTCTCTTGCATAGATTTCTTGGCTTCTTGCATATCTTCGGGACTGAGGAATAGAATACCTCTTTTCTTAGGAGTTGGCTTAGGAGGTAGTTCAGGAATAGTCCAAGCATTATCGTTGATCAAGAGGTTATTTAGTAGAGTCTCAGCTTGTTCTACAGTTCGTTCCCTAAAAACACAACCGACACAACTATCTAGGTGGTCTCTAGAGGCATCGGTAAGTCTGTTATAGAGGATATCAAGTATCTCGTTCTTCTTAAGAGGGTGATCAGGCAAAGCATTCTGTAGCTGGACGAGCCTCCCCCAAGCTTGTGGAAGACTCTCTTCTTGGAGTTGAGCAAAGTTGTATATTTCCGGCAAGGCAGCTTGCTTCTTATGGGCAGGGAAATATTTCTCACAGAAGTAATAGACCATCTCCTGGGGACTACGCACACATCCAGGAGCAAGAGAGGTGAACCAGGCTTTAGCATCATCCTTTAGAGAGAAAGGAAACAACTTCATGATATAGTAGTGGAGAATCTTCTCCTCATTAGTGAAGAGGTTGGCTATTTCGGATAGTTTGGCAAGATGGGCTATGACCGTCTCAGACTCATAACCGTGAAAAGGATCAGATTCGACTAGAGAGATTATCTCAGGGTCGACAGAGAATTCATAATCCTTATCGGTGACAAAGATAGGTGAAGTGGCAAACTTCGGGTCATTTTTCATCCTAGCTTCCCGAGATTTTTCCTTCCACTTGAGAAGTAATTTCTCAGCGTCATAGGCATCCTTACACGCAAGAAAATCCTCAGCTATCTCTCCCTCCATAACATAACCCTCGGGTATATCAGGCAATTCATATCTAGGAGAGCTAGATCTAGCAGGAGCAAAAGCAGGTTCTATCTCAATAGTATCGGCAGCTTCAAAAGCATCACGAGCATTGGCAGTAACTCTAGCAATATGAGCATCAAGGAACACTCCTAGTGGAACATCAGGCAAAGGAGTATCTCTAGCAGTATCAAGCATAGCATCATCAGGCAAAATAGCATCTCTAGCGTCATCAGGCAAAGTAGTATCAGGCATAGCATCTCTAGCAGTATCAGGTATAGTATCTCTAGCAGTATCAGGCATAGTATCAAGCATAGTATCATCAGGCATAGTATCAAGCCTAGCATCTCTAGCACTAGTATCACAAGCATCATCAAGCACAACCGACATATCAAGATTTCTAGCAGGAGGTGATGTCGCAAACTTACTCATAACTGAAGGTGAATCAAGTGCAGAGCTAGATGGCAATTCCTTACCTCCCCTCGTAGTTGAGGGACAGACTTTGGTCTTCGGATCCTTCAGATTCTTCATAGTGATCAGCAGATATAAATCCCAAGTGACTCAGAGAATATAGCAATACCTCCCCGGCAATGGCGCCAGAAAAATGCTGATCTGCGCAATCTCTAGCGTTAACTAGACGAATGCTTATGACAACAAACCTTCTCCTGCAACGACACTAGAAGAATGCTGATAGCACTCCCCGGCAATGAAACTGGAAGAATGTTGTTGATGGCCCACCAGCGCGTGGGTTCACAGCAGTTTTTGAGGGTAGAGTATTCGACCCAAATTTGTAGATCGCCTGAAGGAGGTGAGAGAATATTCTCGAGTATTAGCAGCTGAATTTGTCGGATTCAACCACACCTGAAAGATTAGTATCTGCAAGCATAGTAGTAACAACAAAGTAATATGATAACAACGGTGTGAGAAACTATCTGTTGACGGCAGACTATTCCTAACGATTGTATCAATGGCGCTTCCGTTGCCGCATTGATGGAAGTTGTCAATTCCCGTCAACGGTCTGGCGAATCAACAGTGTAGCAGGTAGTAGCAGTGTAACGAGCAATAGCAATGGCAAGGAACAGCAGTAGCAAGTAGAAACAGTAGCAAGCGACAGTAGTAGCAACAGTAGTAGCAGCAGCAGAGCAAGACAAGTAAGAACAGTAGAAATAGTAGTAGCAGCAGAGCAAGACAAGTAACAGCAGTAGCAACAGTAGTAGCAGCAGAGCAAGACAAGTAACATCAGTAGCAATAGTAGGACAAACTCATAGGCAATGGATCGGTGATTTGTTTGGATGATATTCACCATGCAACAGCTATAACACGGAGAGATAAGTGGCTAGCTCCCGTTCGTCAATGTGATGTAGGCATGCATTCCGTGTGTCGTCATACGTGCTTAGGGAAAAGAACTTGCATGACATCTATTGTCCATCCCTCCCGTGGCAGCGGGGTCCAAAAGGAAACTACGGGATATTAAGGTTCTCCTTTTAATAAAGAACCGGACCAACGCATTAGCACTTGGTGAACACATGAACTCCTCAAACTATGGTCATCACCGGGAGTGGTTCCGGTTATTGTCACTCCGGGGTTGCCGGATCATAACACATAGTAGGTAACTACAACTTGCAAGATCGGATCTAAAACACACATATATTGGTGACAACATAATAATTTCAGATCTGAAATCATGGCACTCGGGCCCTAGTGACAAGCATTAAGCATGGCAAAGTAGTAGCAACATCAAATCTCAGAACATAGTGGATACTAGGGATCAATCCCCATCAAAACTAACTCGTTTACATGATAGATCTCATCCTACTCATCACCGCCCAGCGAGCCTACGAATAGATTACTCATGAACGACGAAGAGCTTCATGGAATTGGAGAGGGAAGAAGGTTGATGATGACGATGGCGGCGATTTGGAAAAGAGTTTGGAAAAGTAGATACGTTGGAGACGTATCAACTCCCCAAGCTTAAAACCTTGCTTGTCCTCAAGCAACTCAGTTGACAAACTGAGAGAGAAAGAAAAACTTTGACAAACTCTGTTTGATCTTGTTGTTGCAACTATGTCTAACTCATAACCAGAATTTCAGCAAGATCACAAGTTAACCACATAAGAAAATGACACAAAGGTCTCAGTGTAAACTAATATCAATGGCAAAATCAGCTAACGAGCAAATAATAATGAGTTTCAAATACCAACACTTCAATCAAAACAAGCATGAAGCAATATGAATAGGTGGTATCTCGCTAGCTCTTTTTGAGACCGCAAAACATAAATGCAGAGCACTTTCAAAGATCAAGGGCTGACTAAACATTGTAATTCATAGCAATGATGATGGCGATGATTGCCCCTCTCCGGAGCCCAAGACGGACTCCAGATCTGCCCTCCAGATGAAGAATAGGTGGTGGCAGCGCCTCCGTATAAAAAACGTGATGAAAACTTCTCTTTTTATTTTTTCTAGGACGAAAGACAACTTATAGAGCTGGAGTTGGGGGCGGCAGGTGCCTGTGGGCCCCACAAGCCTGCCCACCGCCACCAGGGGAGTGGTGGTGGAGCAGGGGCTTGTGGCCCACTGGTCCACCCCTTGAGGTGGAACTTGGCGCAGATATTTTTGAGATTTTCCAAACTGCTCCCCGTAAATTTTGAGGACGTTTGGAGAACTTTGATTTCTGCACAAAAATAACACCAAGGCAATTCTGCTGAAAATAGCGTCAGTCCAGGTTAGTTCCATTCAAATCATGCAAATTATAGTCCAAAACAAGGGAAAAAGAGTTTGGAAAAGGAGATACGTTGGAGACGTATCAGCGGCCAACGCCAAACCAGGTATATGTGATATACATGTTATTGATGTGTACCTAACCAACTCTCGTATTAGTGCCTGGGTATTTGATACCGGTTCTGTTGCTCATATTTGCAACTCGAAGCAGGAACTGCGGAATAAACAAAGGCTGGCGAAGGATGAAGTGACGATGCGCGTGGGAAATGGTTCCAAGGTTGATGCAATCGCCGTTGGCACAATCTCACTTCAGTTACCATCAGGATTAGTTATGAACTTAAATAATTGTTATTTAGTGCATGCGTTAAGCATGAACGTTATATCTGGATCTTGTTTATTGCAAGATGGTTACTCATTTAAGTCTCACTTTATTTACCATCAGAATAATGGTTGTTTTATTTTTATGAGTAATATTTTTTATGGTCATGCACCCAATGTGAGGGGTTTGTTCATATTGAAGCTTGATTGTGATGACACACATATACATAACATTGAGACCAAAAGATGTAGAGTTAACAATGATAGAGCCACCTTTTTGTGGCACTGCCGCTTAGGTCATATTGGTGTAAAGCGCATGAAGAAACTCCATGCTGATGCGCTTTTGGAGTCACTTGATTTTGAATCACTTGACACGTGCGAACCATGCCTCATGGGCAAGATGACTAAGACTCCGTTCTCCGGAACAATGGAGCATGCAAGTGACTTGTTGGAGATCATACATACTGATGTGTGCGGTCCAATGAGTGTGGAGGCGCACGGCGGATATCGTTATTTTCTCACCTTCACTGATGATTTCAGTAGGTATAGATATATCTACTTGATGAAGCACAAGTCTGAAACGTTCGAAAAGTTCAAGCAATTTCAGAGTGAAGTTGAAAATCATCGTAACAAGAAGATCAAGTTCCTACGATCTGATCGAGGGGGTGAATATCTGAGTTTCAAGTTTGGTGCTCACTTAAGACAATGTGGAATCGTTTCACAGTTGACACCGCCTCGAACACCACAGCGTAATGGTGTGCCCGAACGTCGTAATCGTACTTTGTTAGATATGGTGCGATCTATGATGTCTCTTACCAATTTGCCATTATCGTTTTGGGGTTTTGCATTAGAGACAAATGCATTCACTTTAAATAGGGCACGATCAAAGTCCGTTGAGACGACACCATATGAGCTATGGTATGGCAAGAGGCCAAAGTTGTCGTTTCTTAAAGTTTGGGGATGTGATGCTTATGTCAAAAAGCTTCAGCCTGAAAAGCTGGAACCCAAAGCGGAAAAGTGCGTCTTCATAGGTTACCCAAAAGAGACAGTTGGGTACACCTTCTATCTCAGATCCTAGGGCAAAGTGTTTGTTTCTAAGAACAAAGCTTTTCTTGAGAAGGAGTTTCAATCGAAAGAATTGAGTGGGAGGAAGATAGAACTTGATGAGGTTGTGGAACCTCTGCTCCCTCTAGATAGTGGCGCAGGGCAGAGGGAATTCTCTGACGAGGCAACACCGATTGAGGAGGAAGCCAATAATGATGATCATGAGGCTTTGGATCAAGTTAATATCGGACCTCGCAGGTCAACAAGATCACGTACTGCTCCTGAGTGGTACGGGAATCCTGTCATATCTATCATGTTGTTAGACAACAATGAGCCTGCGAATTATGAAGTAGCAATGGTGGGCCCGTATTCCAACAAATGGTTAGAGGCCATGAAGTCTGAGATATGATCTATGTATGAAAACAAAGTGTGGACTACTGAAGTATTACCTGAAGGTCGTAAGGCTATTCAGAACAGATGGATCTTTAAGAAGAAGACGGACGCGGACGGTAATGTGACCATTTATAAAGCTTGACTTGTGGCAAAGGGTTTTTCACAAGTTCAAGGAGTTGACTACGATGAGACATTCTCACCGGTAGCGATGCTTAAGTCCGTCCGAATCATGTTAGCTATAGCTGTTTTTTTCGATTACGAAATCTGGCAGATGGATGTCAAAACGGTGTTCCTTAACGGTTTTCTTAAGGAAGAGTTGTATATGATGCAACCTGTCGAGGATATACCCCGCAGTGTAACCCGCCTTGAAGTATGACCCGCCAAGGACTTGGCGACTCACCAGCAACTCATGCTTGACCCCACAGGCGACTTAGATAAATAACGAAGGCCCAAGGCCCGGCGTGCACCCTAGCATAAGGCGGCTCATAGAGAGGCCAAGAGGGCCGGCTCACAAGAGAAGGCCCAAGAAGAGGAGAGACTCCCTCACAAAGGAAACAAGACCCGGATTAGGACTCTAGAGAGACTAGTCATATTCCTACTCCTAGTAGGACTCTACATGTAAGCCTACCCCTCCCACCTATATAAGGAGGGGTAAGGCGCCCCAAGAGGGAACATATTCACAACTTAGGTCTAGACAAGACAAATCATGAGATAGACAGATTAGACACCCACGAGATTAGAGGTGGCGAGTCTGCACCCTTGTAATCGAGATCATCATCCTCATCAATGAAACACAAGCAGGACGTAGGCTTTTACCTCAATCTGAGGGGCCGAACTTGGGTAAACTCGCGTCTCTCGATTTCGACCAACCCCTCTCAAGCCGCCACGTGGTTGCGATGGCCTCACACCTATGTCCTTGTACGACGACATCTGACGTGACAAAACCACGACAGTTGGCGCCCACCGTGGGGCAAATCGTACGGTGGTATTGTGTTCTTGGAGGGAAACCTCGAGGGATCAAGAGGCTTGTGATTCAACGGATGAAGAAAAAATACGAGATTCGTTTAAGATGAGAGATTAGGATTTACATGTGCCACCACACGCGCGTGGGCGTTCCGTTGAATCCGATCGGAATTTGAGTTCCGCTACTGCACCGTTTACGAAGTTAAGTCTGACACGCTGAAAGTCGTAAATTATGTTGCTGCGGCATACAAGGTCAAGACCCAAAGCTACGGCCATTGTCGTCGGCCTAGTTGCTCCCGCTGGTCATCTGAGGTCCTGAGGAAAAACGACAATCAGCTGCCACTAACTCACGAGGAGATCGAAGGAATTATCAAGTGTTGCTCCAGTGTTATACTTCTGACGTGGGGGTTCAGATTTGTTTTTCATCTTTCCTTCCTGTGTACACTACTAGTACTATTAGCCATCGAGCAATCTAGCCCTATTCTGAAGAAGGAAGTGTACACGGACTCTGTCGGCACCTACCGTGGCCACCAAGATCCGCATCCGAGCCGGCCTTGCTTTCCCCTGGCATGCTACAGCAGCTGCCCGTCTTCCTGTGGTGGCTCGGCGACATCACCTTGAGTCCGCGTCTTGCCTCTATTGCAGCTGGGCCTCCACCGACACGGCCATGTGTCGTCGCCGCCAACACGCAACACCTAACACGGCCGTCGTGGTTCACCTTGCCATTCGCATCCACTGAGCCACCGCAGCCGCAACCCGCTCCGCTCAGCCAGAGCTGATTCACTATTTTCGCTCCAGTTGGCCGTCCAAGGTGTAGCCTGCTGGTCTCTCGCATTGCGGCGACCCTGCTTCATCGACCAGCCGTGACCGCCTGCTTTTTCATGTCTCTGTGGCTTCGACATTCCTCGTGTCTACCACACGTGGCCCGTTTTGGACTCGTCCTCGTCCAGATCTGCATCCGTGCCTTGAGCCACCCCTGCGTCGCTTCCTCCGCGCATGCCTTCGCCTCGTCGTGCACCGCTACCGTCTCCCGAAGCCCGCATCTGGAGCCGTTAGTCTCGTAGCCACAACCATCACCTACGCACCAGTCAATTTGTATCCCGTAGAAGCAACTACAATATCCCAAGATGGTGTAACTGGCGATTTGAAAAGATGGTCAATTTGTATCCCGTAGAAGCAACTACTTGTTCATGGAGAAGTCACAGATCCTCATATTGACACCTTTGACCGCGAGAAGGATGCAGTGAACTTTGTACGATGGATTAAAAAGAACTTAGCGCCGTTCTATAATAAGGAGGATTACCCGGTGAAGGCTATCTTTTTCGTCTCACTACGATGAGCATTATCCAACACCAGCGTCCTTATTTATCCAACAAAATTATCAGGTGATATTTATTCTATCTATTTTCTATTATATATATTTAGTCCAAGAACAATCACTCTGTCCTACAATATTTTTATGTGCAGGACAATTACTCATTACAAAGGCGATGTTATATTGCGAGTACGAAGCTTGTGTCAAATCAATGCCACGGGCGACTCACTATCCGCGGTGGCTTACAATGACGCGGCCAACTCTCACGTCTGCGAAAACCAAGACGTCTTGCAATGCAGCAGCCAACTCTCGCGTCCGCATGACCAAGGCGGCTTACGACGCCGCGACTGATTCTCGAGTACGTGTCAAATCGCCAGACAATTCACGCATTCAACTCAAACCGCCGGTGCAGTGCTCGTCTGTACGAGCCGCCCAATAGACGGAGGCAAGACGCCGCCCTCACGGTCCGACTTATGTCAACCCTCCGGTGCAGTGCTCGCCCGTACGAGCTACCCAACAGACGGATGCAAGACGCCACCCTCGCAGCCTGGACGACATCAACCCGTCGGTGCAGTGCTCGCTTATACGAGTCGCCCAGCAGACGCGTGCAAGCCGTCATCCCCACAATCCATTCCACACCAACATATCAGTGCAGTGCTCGCTTATACGAGCCGCCCAATGGACGCGTGCAAGCCGCCATCCCCATGACGCATTGACAATACTATCTTCTTCAACACATCAAGACAAATAGGAGGCTTGTCATGAAGGAAACATCCCTCGTGAAGCTACAATTTCAGCTGCCATCGATGAGCCGGGAGAGTCGGACCACCCCAGAATTAAGCACGGGTCAAAAATCCATCATCATTTGTCAAACCTTATGCCAGCTTATGCCACAATCAAGTATGGAGAGTCTCAAGCCGCCTCCTTGAGTCGACTTAAGATTCGGGGGGTACACAGACATGGCTCGCTAGATCCAACCACGCTGAATAAATTCAAGAACACCGGGTCATTGCAGGCAAGATAACCCGGCCCCGAGGGATATTACCTCATTGGCAGGCATTTTAAAGTCGCCCAAGAGGACGAGTCGCCATGATGCGCCGTTCAAACATGGGCGCCCTCCTTCATTGGCAGGCATTTTAAAGTCGGTCAAGAGGACGAGTCGCCACGATGCGTCGTTCAAACATGGGTGCCCTGCTTCATTGTCAGGTATTTTAAAGTTGCCCAAGAGGACGAGTCGCCACGATGCGCAATTCAAACATGGGTGCCCGGCTTAATGGCAAAAATTCATGGTTAAACCTGCCTGTCTACGTGATGCTACTCCGAACCCCGTGTACTCCATTTCATGATAAGTCAATCCATATGGACCCTGAACTTATCTGGGTTAAAACATCGATTGGTCGTGAGTGCCGGCTTACAGAAAGTGAGGATACTCCATGTGTCATTAAGCTGACTTCTTGGTCAAACCTACCTGTCTGCATGATGCTACTCCGAACCCCGTGTACTCTCGATATGTCAATCCAGTTGGACCCTGAACTATCCAGGTTAAAACATCGATTGGTCGTGAGTGTCGGCTTACAGAAAGCGAGGATATTCCATGGGCTATTCAGCCGCCTTCTTTGAAACTTGGTTAAACCTTCCTGTCTGCATGATGCTACTCCAAACCCCGTGTAATCTCGATAAGTCATCCATTTGGCCCTAACTTCTAGGTTAAAACATTTATCGGGTAGTGAGGGTCGTCTTACAGAGAGCGAGGAAAAACCAGTGGCTACCAAGCTAGTTTCATTGAAGTAAGATTCAAGTCTCATATACCAGCACTATTCTGTCATATACATGCATCATTGTTGCCTCTTGAGCGTGCGTTGGTTTTTCCCTTGAAGAGGAAAGGGTGATGCAACACAGGAGCAATAAGTATTTCCCTTGGTTTGAGAACCAAGGTATCAATCCAGTAGGAGAATCGCGCCAAGTCCAGAGTACCTGCGCAAACACAAAAGAGCTTGCACCCAACGCTATAAAGGGGTTGTCAATCCCTTCAAGATCGATTGCAAAGTGAGATCTGAAGGCAGAAAGTGCAACGAAGTAAAAGTGTAAGGCTGAATATATGGTGTGAAGTAGACCCGGGGGCCATAGTGTTCACTAGAGGCTTCTCTCAAAATAGCAAATAATACGGTGGGTGAACAAATTACTGTCGAGCAATTGATAGAACCACGCAAAGTCATGATGATACCTAAGGCAATGATCATACATATAGGCATCACGTCCGAGACAAGTAAACCGATACTTTCTGCATCTACAACTATTACTCCACACATCGATCTCTATCCAGCATACATCTAGTGTATTGAGTTCATGACGAACAGAGTAACGCCTTAAGCAAGATGACATGCTGTAGAGGGATAAACTCAAACCAATGATGAAATCCCCATCTTTTTACCCTTGATGGCAACAACAGGATGCGTGCCTCGCTGCCCCTTTTGTCACTGGGAGAGGTCACCACACGGTATGAACCCAAAACCAAGCACTTCTCCCATTGCAAGAATCATAGATCAAGTTGGCCAAACAAAATCCACAACTCGAAGAAAATTACAAGGATATGAAATCATGCATATAAGAGATCAGAAGAAACTCAAATAAGATTCATAGATAATCTGATCATAAATCCACAATTCATCGGATCTCAACAAACACACCACAAAAGAAGATTACATCGGATAGATCTCCATGAAGATCATGGAGAACTTTGTATTGAAGATCCAAGAGAGAGAAGAAGCCATCTAGCTACTAGCTATGGACCCGAAGGTCTATGGTGAACTACTCACACATCATCGGAGAGGTCATGGTGTTGATGAAGAAGCCCTCCGTATCCGAATCCCCCCTCCGACAGGGCACCAGAATGTGCCCCAGATGGGATCTTGCGGAGACAGAAGCTTACGGCGGCGGAAAAGTATTTTCGTGGATCTCTCGCGCAGTTTTGGAATTTTTCTGAATTTATAGGCGGAAGAGGTAGGGAACACGAGCCACAAGGGGCCCACAAGCCTGCTAGGCGCGGCCCCCCTGGCCGCGCCTACGGGGCTTGCGGGGTCCCCTGGTGGCCCCTGCCTTGGTTCTCAAGTCTCGTGTGTATCTTCTGTTCCGGAAAAAATCTTTTCGGAAGTTTTATTCCGTTTGGACACCGATTAAAATCCTCCTCTGAAAAGGGTCAAAAACACGGAAAAAACAAGAACTCGCACTTGGCACTGAGTTAATAAGTTAGTCCCAAAAAATATCTAAAAGGCATACAAAACATCCAAAGTTTGACAAGATAATAGCATGGAACCATCAAAAATTATAGATACGTTGGAGACGTATCAAGCATCCCCAAGCTTAACTCCCGCTCGTCCTCGAGTAGGGAAGTGATAAAGACTGAATTTTTGATGTGGAATGCTACCTAGCATAGTTGTCCTTTGTAACTTCTTTCATGTGACATGAATGTTCAGATCCATAAGATTCAAAACAATAGTTTGCTATTGACATGAAAATAATAATACTTCAAGCAAACTAGCAAGGTAATCATGAACTTTCAAAATAACAATGCCAAAGAAAGTTATCCCTACAAAATCATATACCCTAGCTATGCTCCATCATCCTCACACAACTAATTTAAATCATGCACAACCCCGATATTGGCCAAGTAATTGTTTTCGCACTCTTACTTTCTCAAACCTTTTTCAACTCTCACGCAATACATGAGCGTGAGCCATGGATATAGCACTATAGGTGGAATAGAGTGTGGTGGTGGTTTTGAGACAAAAAGGAGGAGATGGTCACATTGACTCGGCGTATTAAAGGGCTATGGAGATGCCCATTAATAGATATCAATGTGAATGAGTAGGGATTGCCATACAAAGGATGCACTAGAGCTATAAGTATGTGAAATCTCAAAAGGAGAACTAGTGGGTGTGCATCCAACTTGCTTGCTCATGAAGACCTAGGGAAATTTTGAGGAATCCCATCATTGGAATATACAAGCCAAGTTATAAAATAAAGATTCCCACTAGTATATGGTGGTGACAAAATGAGAGGCTCTCAATCATGAAGAACATGGTGCTTATTATGAAGCACAAGTGTGGAAAAGATATAGTAGCATTGTCCCTTCTCTCTTTTTCTCTTTTTTTTGTTTGGGCTCTTGGGACTCTTTTCTATCTTATTTTTTATTGTGGGCAACTTTGGCCTCTTTTTTTTTCCTCACATGGGACAATGCTCTAATAATGACGATTATCACACTTTTATTTACTCACAGCTCAAAGCTCAAAACGATGATGACACTATAGGAAATGCCTCCGGCAGTGTATCGGGATGTGCAACGACCTAGCTTGGCGTATGACGTTGAACCATCTCTCCAGCTATCTTACGATCATGCAATGGAAATATGAGAGTGACGACACATGTCATGAGACGGAACGGTGGGAGTTGCATGGCAATATATCTCTGAATGGCTATGAAAATGCCACAGTAGGTAGGTATGGTGGCTGTTTTGAGGAAATTATATGGTGGGTTTGTGCACTGGCGAAAATTGTGCGGTACTAGAGAGGCTAGCAATGGTGGAAGGTGAAAGTGCATCTATACCATGGACTCACATTAGTCATGAAGAACTCACATACTTGTTGCGAAAGTTTTTATTAGTAATCGAAACAAAGTGCTAAACGCATACTCCTAGGGGAAGGGTTGGTATGTGTTAACCATCGCGTGATCCCGACCGCAACACAAAGGATGACACTCAATAGATCAATTATGCTCTGACTTCCTAACATACCGGTTCACCATACGTGCATGTTACGGGAATCACTAACTTCAACACAAGTATTTATAGATTCACAACACCCTACTAACATAACTCTTAATATTACCAAATCCACATCTCAAAACTAATTGACAAGAATCAAACTTCTGTTTCTACTCAATGCACATGAAGTTGGAAGTTTGTGTATCCCCTTTGGGTACCTATCACCTTTGGGACTACTTTGATAGCACAAACCAACTACCAAGTCACGCACCGCCGTGCTCTAAAAGATCTAAGTGAAGCACATAGAGCAAAATTATCTAGCTCAAAAGATATAAGTGAAGCACAATGAGCATTCTAGCAAATTCACGATGAGTGCATGTATCTCTCAAAAGGTGTGCAGAAAGGATGATTGTTACACAACAAAAAGAAAAGATTTCTACGATACAAGACGCTCCAAGCAAGACACATATCATGTGGTGAATAAAAATATAGCTCCAAGTAATGCTACCGATGGATTGAAGACGAAAGAGGGGATGCCTTCCCGGGGCATCCCCAAGCTTTGGATTTTTGGTGTCCTTGAATTTGGCTTGGGATGCCTTGGGAATCCTCAAGCTTGAGCTCTTTCCACTCTTTATCCCTTTGTCCATGAGAACATCACCCAAAACTTGAAAACTTCACAACAAAAACTTAAACAGAAACTCGTGATATCATTAGCACAAGAAAACAAACTACCACCTCTTTAGGTACTGTAGCAAACTTGATTTATATTTATATTGGTGTTAGATTACTATATTATCACTTTTCCATGGCTAGTACCCCCGGATACTAACCATAGTTTCATCAAAACAAGCAACCAACTCAACAAAAAACAGAACATGTCAAAAACAGACCAGTCTGTAGCAATCTGTATACTTCGTATACTTCTGGTACCTCAAAAATTATGAAAAATTAAGACTGCCTGGGCAAAAGGCATATCAACTAGCAGCAAACAAAATCAACTCAAGATCTCTTTCTGAATAAAAATGAAAAATAATTTTGTGAGCGAAAAGTTTCTGTCTTTTTCCAGCAGCATCAAACAACCATCACCAAGACTAGTCATAAAGGTTTTGCTTGGCTCAAACACAAAAAGAAACACAAAAGACACAATCATAACATAATTATGATGGTGTGTACGCAACAAATAAGAAATAAAAAGATAAATTCATTGGGTTGCCTCCCAACAAGCGCTATTGTTTAACGCCCTTAGCTAGGCATAAGGCGATAGAATCACGTATCGTCGTCTTTGGTGCTCAAACCATAAGTAGCCCTCATCATGGATTCATAAGGCAATCTTATTTTCTTTCTAGGAGAATGCTCCATGCGCTTCTTTAAAGCAAATTAAATCTAATATTCCCTTCCTTCATATCGATGATAGCACCGATAGTCCTTAGGAAAGGTCTACCAAGAATGATAGGGCATGTAGGATTGCAATCAATGTCAAGCACAATGAAATCCACGGGTACATAGTTCCTATTTGCAATAATAAGAACATCTTTTATCCTTCCCATGGGTTTCTGGACATTAGGATCCGCAAGATGCAAATTAAGAGAACACTCCTCAATCTCATTAAAACCCAGAACATCACATGAATACTTAGGAATCGCAGAAACACTAGCACCCAAATCACACAAAGCATTGCATTCATAGTTTTTATTTTGATTTTGATAGTAGGTTCCCACTCATCATGAATATTTCTAGGGATAGAAACTTCCAATTCAAGTTTCTCTTCAAGAGATTTTATCATAGCATCAACGATATGATCGGTAAAGGCCTTGTTTTGGCTATAAGCGTGTGGAGAGTTTAGCATGGATTGCATCAAGGAAATGCATTAAATCAAGGAGCAACTATCATAATTGAATTCCTTGAAATCCAAAGTAGTAGTTTCATTACTACTCAAGGTTTTAATATCTTCTACTCCACTTTCAATGCTTTTAGCATCAAGATAGATGGACTCCGAATCATTGGGGCGTTTTTCAACCAAAGTGGATTCATATCCAACCCCATCATCATTAGGTTTTACACAAGAAAACAAAGATTCAATGGGAGTCATACCAAGCACTTTAAGATCTTCGTGATTCTTATCACGAGAACATGCCTTTTTAAGCCATTCATGTCTAGCACGAATTTGGGCGGTTCTTTCTTTGCTCTCACTCATGGAAACACGCATAGCTTTCAAAGTTTCATCCATATTGATCTTGGGAGGAGCACATATAGGTTTCAAAGCATCAATGTCACTACTCCACTTTCTATCAACGTTCCTAGCCAAATCGTCAATTTTGAGTAGTTTTTCCTCTATGGACGCATTGAAAACCTTTTTGCGAGTTGATAAACTCTTTGATATTACTCTCTAGATCACAGGGTAATCTATTGTAATTTCCATGAGTATTATTGTAGGAGTTGCCAAAGTTATTAGAGGGGTTACTAGGAAAAGGCCTAGGAACATAGTTTCCTCTAAAAGCATTGTTGTTGCCAAAATTATTCCTACCAACAAAATTAACGTCCAAGCTAGCGTTGCTACTCTCAATCAAGGAAGACAAGGGCATGTCATTAGGATCTAAAGGAGCAATTCTACTAGAAACCAAATTCATTAACTCATCCATCTTAGCACTCAACGAGTTAATTTCTTCTATAGCATGTACCTTCTTACTAGTAGGTGACCTTTCAGTGTGCCACTGAGAGTAGTTCGTCATGATATTGTCTAGGAGTTTTGTGGCTTCTCCTAACATGATTTCCATGAACGTTCCACATGAGGCGGAGTCCAAGATATTTCTAGAAGCGAAATTCAAGCCAACGTAGAAGATGTGTATAATCATCCAAAGACTCAAGCCATGAGCGGGACAATTTCTAATCATCAATTTCATTCTCTCCCAAGATTGTGCAACATGTTCATGATCAAGTTGCTTAAAATTCATGATATCATTACGGAGAGAGATAATCTTAGCCGGTGGAAAATACTTGGATATATAAGCATCTTTGCACTTGTTCTAAGAATCAATACTATTTTTGGGAAAATACGAAAACCAAGTTTTTGCTCGATCTCGCAACAAGAACGGAAAAAGCTTCAATTTAATCACATCATTATCCACATCTTTTTTGTTTTGCATATCGCAAAGCTCAATGAAGGTATTAAGATGGGATGCGACATCTTCACTAGGAAGGCCGAAGAATTGCTCTTTCATAACAAGATTCAGCAAAGCAGCATTGATTTCATATGATTCCGTACTAGTGGTGGGAGCAATCGGAGTACTAATAAAATCATTATTATTAGTATTCGAGAAGTCACCAAGTTTGGTGTTTTCAGTCATGGTGACTTCAGCATGCAAACAAGCACACAAGCGAACAGAAAGCAAGCGAGAAAAGGGCAAACGAAAAAGGCAAATATTTTTGTAAATTTTTGTTTTTCAGAAGTGGGGGAGAGTAAAACGAGAGGCAAAAAAGTAAATGCAAGAGACGAGTTTGCGACACTTGCTTGGATGAGTTCTTGACTTGATCCTCCCCGACAACGGCGCCAGAAATCCTTCTGCTGCCTCTTGAGCTTGCGTTGGTTTTTCCCTTGAAAAGGAAAGGGTGATGCAGCACAGGAACAGTAAGTATTTCCCTGAGTTTGAGAACCAAGGTATCAATCCAGTAGGAGAGTCGCGCCAAGTCCAGAGTACCTGCGCAAACACAAAAGAGCTTGCACCCAACGCTATAAAGGGGTTGTCAATCCCTTCAAGACTGATTGCAAAGTGAGATCTGAAGGCGGAAAGTGCAACGAAGTAAAAGTGTAAGGCTGAAAATATGGTGTGAAGTAGACCCGGGGGCCATAGTGTTCACTAGTGGCTTCAATCAAAATAGCAAATAATACGGTGTGTGAACAAATTACTGTCGAGCAATTGATAGAACCGCGCAAAGTCATGACGATATCTAAGGCAATGATCATACATATAGGCATCACGTCCGAGACAAGTAGACCGATACTTTCTGCATCTACTACTATTATTCCACACATCGACCGCTATCCATCATGCATCTAGTGTATTGGGTTCATGACGAACAGAGTAACGCCTTAAGCAAGATGACATGATGTAGAGGGATAAACTCAAATCTATGATGAAAACCCCACCTTTTTACCCTTGATGGCAACAACATGATGCGTGCCTCGCTTCCCCTTCTGTCACTGGGAGAGGTCACCGCACGGTATGAACCCAAAACGAAGCACTTCTCCCATTGCAAGAATCAAAGATCAAGTTGGCCAAACAAAACCCACAACTCGAAGAGAATTACAAGGATATGAAATCATGCATATAAGAGATGAGAAGAAACTCAAATAAGATTCATAGATAATTTGATCATAAATCCACAATTCATCGGATCTCGACAAACACACCGCAAAAGAATATTACATCGGATAGATCTCCATGAAGATCAAGGAGAACTTTGTATTGAAGATCCAAGAGAGAGAAGAAGCCATCTAGTTACTAGCTATGGACCCGAAGGTCTATGGTGAACTACTCACGCATCATCGGTGAGGTCATGGTGTTGATGAAGAAGACCTCCGTATCCGAATCCACCCCTCCGGCAGGGCACCAGAATGTGCCCCAGATGGGATCTAGCGGAGACAGAAGCTTGCGGCGGCGAAAAAGTATTTTCGTGGATCTCTCGCGCAGTTTTGGAATTTTTCTGAATTTATAGGCGGAAGAGGTAGGGCAGACGAGCCATAGGGGGCCCACAAGCCTGCTAGGCGCGGGCCCCCCTGGCCGCGCCTAGGGGGCTTGTGGGTTCCCTTGGTGGCCCCTGCCTTGGTTCTCAAGTCTCGTGCGTATCTTCTGTTCCGGAAAAAATCTTTTCGGAAGTTTTATTCCGTTTGGACACCGTTTAAAATCCTCCTCTCAAAAGGGTCAAAAACACGGAAAAAACAGGAACTGGCACTTGGCACTGAGTTAATAAGTTAGTGCCAGAAAAGATATAAAAGTCATACAAAACATCCAAGGTTTGACAAGATAATAGCATGGAACCATCAAAAATTATATATACGTTGGAGACGTATCAATCATCTTGCATTGCATGATGCATCATACATACATATCATGTCGGTCTTCAAACCGAATCAAAGCATAAATTCTTGCAGGTGCTAATAAATCTTTGAATAGCCAATTTGGCTGGATTTTCATCATGGTTTATCATAACCAGTATTAAATGATTGGGGTTTTTAAAGCCAGTTCGGAAGAATTGACTATTGTCAAAGAGCCGCCCTATCACATATAATGCCGAGTCATCTAATTGACCGACCCTTGGATTTCTTCAACTTGTGCTCTGTAGTAAACTACAACATTTATGGATTTCTCAAACATACGGATTTCTCAAGCATATATTTGCTGGGTTACATGACAACCACTGTCAAGGATTTCTTTCATCACAAAGGTATCATGAGAGTGGATATGATTCTACAAAGGAAGGAATAGTCCCAAGTCACTGCAGGCACACAACCTGGCACTTGGGGGCTACATTATTCAAATCAAGATTACATCAAAGTATGAAAGTCCCATGTCGCTGCAAGCATGCACCATGACACTTGGAGGCTAATGCAAACTGCTCTTTCAAATTGTCACATCATCAATAGACTCGGCTATTTCAAGGAGATAAGCCGGCCTTCGGGGGCTATAGGTCGCTCTTTATTCAAGTATGGATTCAAGGAAGAACCGGCTCATCCTTTCTATAATGACTCGGCCCTTGGGGCTACACATTGCCGCTCAAGTTTACGTAGTCAGATTTACAAAGTCCCTGCTCAGTATTGCATAATGACCCGACCCTTGGGGGCTACATCATATGATTTTTTATTTTCAAAGAAGAAGAACGTGGAAGTCCCGAGTCGCTGCAAGCAATCGACCCGTCACTTGGGGGCTACACTGTTCAGATCATAATTTCTAAAGTCCCAGGTTGCCGCAGGCAAGACAACCCGGCACTTGGGGGCTACAGCACTAAGTTATTTCACAGATCATGAGGTTCAAATTGAAGACCCGGCCTATCACACACTGATGACCCGGCCCTTGGGGGCTACAGGTAATATGGATATATCAAAAAATTGAAGAGCACATTTCATTTCGTCATGGAGGTGAAGTATTGGGAGACCGGCTCAGCATATTTTTATCTAGTTGAAGCATTGAAGGACCGGCTCAACATCACACGGATTTCTTTATCCCCAGTAACTCAATATAGTCAATTGGATTTCAGTTGTTTGACGGGGTATTACCAATAATTATGACTTGCCATTAGCAATCATGACCCGCCATTAGCAATCATGTCCCGCCATTGTCAATCTTAACCCGCCGAAGCAAGAGAAGTCGGTTCAACATTGTGTGGATTTCTTATTCCCCAAATTTTCATAAGCCAAAGCATTAGAGGCCGATTCAATGACATATGTATTTTATTGTGGAGGACACGTATGTGCAAAATAATTGAGGACAGTTCAAAGAACAAACCCGGATTATTCAAGGAGCCACGCCAGTAAATCAAGCCGGCTAGAGGAGCAAGTCGGTCCTTAACATATTTATTATTCTTATTTCAGGAGCTTACCATGAATAAATTCAAGCTAATCTCGGGGCTAATGTCGGGGATATACCCCGCAGTGTAACCCGCCTTGAAGTATGACCCGCCAAGGACTTGGCGACTCACCAGCAACTCATACGTGACCCCACATGCGACTTAGATAAATGACGAAGGCCCAAGGTCCGGCATGCACCGTGGCATAAGGCGGCTCATAGAGAGGCCAAGAGGGGCGACTCACAAGAGAAGGCCCAAGAAGAGGAGAGACTCCCTCCCAAAGGAAACAAGACCCGGATTAGGATTCAAGAGAGACTAGTCATATTCCTACTCCTAGTAGGACTCTACATGTAAGCCTACCCCTTCCACCTATATAAGGAGGGGTAAGGCGCCCCAAGAGTGAACAGATTCACAACTTGGGTCTAGACAAGACAAATCATGAGATAGACAGATTAGACACCCACGAGATTAGAGGTGGCGAGTCTGCACCCTTGTAATCGAGATCATCATCCTCATCAAAGAAACACAAGAAGGACGTAGGCTTTTACCTCAATCTGAGGGGCCAAACCTGGGTAAACTCGCGTCTCTCGATTCCGACCAACCCCTCTCAAGCCGCCACATGCTTGCGATGGCCTCACACCCAAGTCCTTGTATGAGGACATCTGTCGTGACAAAACCACGACAGTTGGCGCCCACCCTGGGGAAAATCGTACGATGGTATTGTGTTCTTGGAGGGAAACCTCGAGGGATCAAGAGGCTTGTGATTCAACGGATGAAGAAAAAATGTGAGATTCGTTAAAGATGAGAGATCAAGATTTACATGTGCCACCACACTCATGTGGGCGTTCCGTCAAATCCGATCAGAATTTGAGTTCCGCTACTGCACCGTTTACGAAGTTAAGTCTGACACGCTGAAAGTCGTGAATTGTTTTGCTGCGGCATAGAAGGTCAAGACCCAAAGCTACAGCCGTTGTCGTCGGCCGAGTTGCTCCCGCTGGTCATCTGAAGTCCTGAGGCAAAAACAACAATCAGCTGCCACTAACTCACGAGGAGATCGAAGAGGTATCTCAGGGCCCACTCGGTAATACAACATCACATATAAGCCTTGCAAGCAATGTGTCTAATGTGTTAGTCACGGGATCTTGTATTACGGAAGGAGTAAAGAGATTTGCCGGTAACGAGATTGAAATAGGTATAGGGATACCGACGATCAAATCTCGGGCAAGTAACATACCGAAGGACAAAGGGAATGGTATACGGGATTATATGAATCCTTGGAACAGAGGTTCAACCGATAAGATCTTCATAGAATATGTAGGATCCAATATGGACATCCAGGTCCCGCTGTTGGATATTAACCGGGGAGTGTCTCAGGTCATGCATAGTTCTCAAACCCGCAGGGTCTGCACACCTAAGGTTCGGTGACGTTTCGGTATAGTTGAGTTATAGGTGTTGGTGACAGAAGGTTGTTCGGAGTCCCGGATGAGAACACGGACGTCATGAGGGTTTATGGAATGGTCCATAAATGAAGATTGATATATATGATTGTTTCATTTTGCCTCTGGAAAGATTTCAGGCATTACCGACAGTGTACCGGGAGTGACGAATGGGTTCTGGATCTTTACCGGGAGGGGGCCACCCACGCGAGAGAGAACCCAATAGTCCATGGGTGGCGTACCAGCCCTTGGTGGGCTGGTGAGGCCAGCCCAAGTGGGCTATGTCGGCTAGAAGAAAAAATCAAAGGAAAAAAAGTGGGAGGTGGGAAGGAAGGAGGGGACTCCTCCTTCCCGAAACCAAATTGGAGTTGGAGTCTCCTCCTCCTCCTCTCGGCCGGCGCCCTAGGGCCTCCCTTGAGCCCCAAGGCTAGCCCCTCCCCTCCTCCTATATATACTAGAGGTTTTAGGGTTTTTGACACACAACTTTGCCACGTGCAACCCTAAACCTCTACTTCGTAGTTCCTCCTCTAGATCATCACCATCAGCGGCGCGCTGTCACGCTGCCGGAGAACTCATCTACTTCTCCGTGTCTCTTGCTATATCAAGAAGGCGGAGATCGTCATCGAGCTGTACATGTGCTGAACGCGGATGTGTCGTCCGTTCGGCGCTAGATCGGAATGGATCGTGGGACGACGGTGATTTGAATCACGAAGCTGTACCACTACACCAACCACGTTTCTTAACACTTCCCGCTTAGCGATCTACAAGGGTATGTGGATCCGACCTCCCCCGCATAGATGAACATCACCATGATAGGTCTTCGTGTGCGTAGGAGTTTTTTTGTTTCCCATGCAACGTTCCCCAACAATACTAAGCGTGAATACTGCTTGTGCATCAAAATCCTTGAAACAAAGTTATTCCATATGAGTCCCTATTCCTACCTATATGCGTTATTACCCTGCCGCTCCAAGTAAATTTGCATGTGCCACCTCTAATAGTTCAAATGAACTTCTGTTTTGTGTGGCTAGACAACTCATGGAGCGACACGGGGCGGTCATTGTCTTCCATGCTAAGCGGGTTATTCTCATGATGAGTGTTTATTCACTCGTCCTTACACGAGCGGGGCTAGTAAAAAGGGACTCCCAATCCCGAAATCATAAATAAAAAATAATTAAACAAAATTCCCGTGGATTGTTGTTGGTATGGACGGCACCCGTGGATTCGGCTAGCCGTGGAGTGTGTTTGTTGGTGGAGGGGGAGTAAACATTTAATTTCATCGTCTCGGAACCACCGCTAATTTGTTTAGCATGGAAGATACCGATACCAATATAATATATGTCTAATTTTCTCTATGAGCTCTGGCACCACTGCAAATCCCTGCTTCCCTTTGCAAAGGGACTTTCTATTTATTTTCATGTTATTTTACCTTTACTTTAAGTCATTAGCTTCTCATATAAGTACTAGACCTCAAAGCACTGTTGTCACCCTCATGCTTTGTGTCTAGTTAGACGTTGTTTGTAGCATTACTGGATCTCTTCTACAATGAATTACAATGTCTAGTCGCTGCTTGAACTTTGGAGGTGCTCTGCATTTATGTTTTTGGTCTCAAAAAGGGCTAGCCAGATACCATTGTTGTCTTATTATATCATGATTGTTTTGACCAAGTGTTGGCGTTTGAGTTATCTGATTATTGCTCGCTAGCTAATTATGACAATGATATGAGCTAATACAGTTTCCAAGGGTTGTTGCCGATATGATTAGTCATGATTTATGCTGAAAACCTAGGTGCCCTCTAAGCATGTATATGTAAACAAGAACAAAAGAGTGAAAACCTGGGTGCCCTCTAAGCATGTATAAGTAAACAAGAACAAAAGAGTTTGTAAAAGTTTTTCTATATCACTTTCAGTTTGTCGGCTAAATTTCTTGAGGACAAGCAATGGGTTAAGCTTGGGGGAGTTGATACATCTCCATCGCATCTACTTTTCCTAATGCTTTTGGTCTTGTTTTGGACTCTAATTTGCATGATGTGAATGAAACTAACCCGGACTAAAGTTGTTTTCAGCACAACTACCATGATGTTGTTTTTGTGCAAAAATAAAAGTTCTCAGAATGGAACGATACTTCTTGGAGATTTTTTATGGAATAAAAGAAAAATATTGGAACCAAGACTCATCAGAGGGGAGGCCCCACGCGCCCACTAGGCACCAGGGTGCGCGAGCCCCCCCTAGCGCGACCTGGTGTCTAGTGGGTCCCACGGGGCTCCGCTAACCCTAGTCCGAGCGCTATAAAATCCTATTTTTGGAGAAAAAATAGGAGAGGGAGTTTCATCGCGTTTCGCGATACGGAGCCGCCAACACCTCCTGTTCTTCATTGGGAGGCCAAATCTGGAGTCTGTTTGGGGCTCCGGAGAGGGGAATCTTCAGTCTTCGTCATCACCAACCCTCCTTCATCGCCAATTCCATGATGCTCTCCACCGGGAATGCGTAATCCCTTTGTAGGCTTGCTGGCCGGTGAGGAGCTGGATGAGATTCATCATGTAATCGAGTTAGTTTTGTTAGGGCTTGATCCCTAGTATCCACTATGTTTGGAGATTGATGTTGCTATGACTTTGCAATGCTTAATGCTTGTCACTAGGACCCGAGTGCCATGATTTCATATGTGAACCATTTATGTTTTTACCATTATATCTATGTTCTTGATCCGATCTTGCAAGTTATATGCACCTACTACGTGTTAGGATCCGCATACCCCAAAGTGACAACAATTGGGACTCTTTCCGGTGATTACCATAGTATGAGGAGTTCATGTAGTCATTCTGTGTTAATGCTTTGTTCTGGTTCTCTATTAAGAGCAGGCCTTAATATCCCTTCGTTTCTTTATGGACCCTGCTGCCACAGGAGGGTAGGAAAAAATATGTCATGCAAGTTCTTTTCCATATGCACTTATGACTATTTTCGGAATACATTCCAACATTATATCAATGAACGGGAGCTAGTTCTGTGTCTCCCCATCTTATGACTGATACATGATGAATATTATCCACCAATATCACCGATCCACTGCCTACGAGTTTTCCACATATTGTTCTTGCTAAGTTACTACAATTGCTACTGCTATTACAACTACTACAAAACTACTATCACTGTTACCATTACTATTGCTAGTGTTACCACTACTATCAAAGCTATCATATTACTGTGCTACTCATCACTATGTTGCACATACTAATTCTCCAAGTATGGTCGAAATGACAACTCAGCTGGTAATACCTGCAAATATTCTTTGGCTCCCATTATGTCGAATCTATATATTTGGGTTGAATACTCTACCCTAAAAAACTATTGCGATCCCATATACTTGTGGGTTAGCATAACCGCACGCGCGCCGCCGTGCCGTTGTCCGCCGCCTCCGTTGCCTCCGCTACCCTGTAGCTACTGTTGCTAACCGCGCACGCGCGCCCCACACGCGCGCACCACCGCGCCACCCCGTGCCACCAAACATGCCCACATAACCGTTCCGACGAGCCCCACCAATGTCCTCTGCCTCAGCTCGCCGCCGGTGCGAAATCCGTCCACTCTTGGCCCGACCACCAACCCAGGTCGATGCAACGCCCTGCTCCCGATCGAACGCACCCTAGCGTGCGCCACATGGCCGCCCACAGCCAGATTCCAAACGAGACCCGAGCCCTGCACCGTGGATTTTGGCCACCGGGGTGGTGCCTCCGGCGCGCCACCGCGTGAGACAGTGCAAGGTGGGCCCCGGGCAACTAACCCCCTGCTGGCTCACTTACACATGTGCCCCATGTGTCATATGATTAGATTAGGACTAATTAAAATGTTTAAGTTGATTAGCCGAGTGAGTGAGTGGTGGACCCCTCTAATTAACCTGTTAATTTAATTAGGTTAAAGTTCATAACCCACTTACACGTGGGTCTGTGTTAGTTTAATTAGATGTTTTTAATTAAACTAGACCCTCTTAGCTCGAGTCTATGATAGGTCGGTCCCATTGGTGAGTATGACTAGTCAAACTAGTTGGTTGACCTATGATGTCATGCTGATGTCATGTTGTTGCATTAAATCAATTTTTGAATTAAAATAAATATATATTAATTTCAGAATATTAATAAGACTTTGAAAATTAATATAAAATAATCTACAACTGAGATGAAAATAATTTATATATGAAAGTTTCTCAAAAAAATCCCACTAATCCGAATACGCCGTCCATTCATCCATCACATGCCCCTATCTTGATGAACATGGAAATTTGGCGTTAGGATCATCTATCCGGAAAATGTTGAACATCGGGAAAACTTTCCCGGATAAATTCCTCCTCTATGTGAAACGTGTAGTATCGCGTTAAGTCAGTCGTGGCACAGCATCTTACCATGTCACGCATACTAATGCATTTGTTTGCTATGTATTTATTGTTCCTTCCCCCTTCTCTTTGGTAGACCTCGAGATTGACACCACTGTCGCGTAGTACGACTACAGAGTCGACGACCCCTCCTTCTCGATCAAGCTTCCAGGCGAGCATTCCCCCCTCCTTTATCATTCAAATATCGCCTACTCTTTTCTCCCTACTGGTTCCATTAGAGTAGTGTAGCTGTTACTACTTACCAGTTTGATCCCATACTTTTTCATAGCCCGTCCTTGCTACTTTTATTGATACTCTACATGTTATCCTAAATGCCCAGTATAGGTTTGCTAGTATTCCATCAGTGGCCCTAAATTTCTTGTCCGTCTGCTATGCTATACTATTGGGCGGTGATCCCCCAAGTGAGGTGATCTTGGGTATATTATATACATACCATACATGATACAATGATGTGACTAAAGTCGGGTCGTCTCGTAGAGTACCCATGAGTGATTCACAAACTTGGGGCTGAAAGGACATGTTTCCCGACGGCCCTCTGTGTGGATCTTTGTGGCAGAGCGATAGGGCAGGTTGACATCGCCTAGGAGAGAGGTGGGGTTGGTCCCTAGTTGTTGTCTGCGGTTATTTCATAATAACACACTTAACGAGTTTGGGTATTTGATCCGAGTTGGTCGATTGACCTATATGCACTAACCTTCACACGAAAACAACTATAGGCATCTCGGTGTCATTGTATCAGCCAAAGCTCTTCGGACGTTAGCACTGGAGCCAAAGGAGGTCGCTAGGACTGATCTCGGCCGCTCATGCAACATGCAGGAGCGCAAAGGGTGATGGGTGATGTGTACTACACAATTTGTTCTTTTAGACTCATGTTGGGACTCCAAGTGGATGAACTATGGTTTATCAATCCATGGGAGGCATAGGATGAATATGGTCTCTCTCAAACAACCCTGCAACCAAATAACACAGAGTCACTTTTGTCCCCAACACACCCAATACGATGGTAAATTGTATAGGTGCACATGTTCGGCGAAGAGATGGTGATACAAGTCTAATACGGATGGTAGAAATGTATTTCTATACTCTAAATAAATAAAAATAGGAAGGTGGCAATTCATAAAACATAGCACAAACAATATTGCAATGCTTAAAAACAAGTCCCAGGGTGTGTACTTTCGCTAGTGCAATCTCTCAACAATGCTAATATAATTGGATCACATAACAATCCCTCAACATGCAATAAAGAATCACACCTGAGTTCCTATCTAGCAGAGAACATAAGAAGAAATTGTTTCTAGGGTATGAAACCACCTCAAAGTTATTTTTTCCGACAATCCTTTCCAAGAGTTGGTACTAAAATAACAAGTTATCCGTTCCGATAGATCTATCCAAGAATTTGTACTAAAATAACACCATAAAAAAATCAGATTCATAATAATCAATCCAACACAAACAACCCTAAAGAGTGCCCCAAGATTTCTACCGGAGAAACAAAGACGAGAATGTGCATTAACCCCTATGCATAGATTACCCCAATGTCACCTCAGGAATCCGTGAGTTGAGTGCCAAAACATATATCAAGTGAATAAATATTATACCCCATTGTCACCACGTGTATTCATAGCAAAAAATAAATCAAGTGCTCTGAAATCCATAAAAGTATTCAATTCGATAAAACTAAATCTCAAAGGGGAAATTCAATTCATCACAACAAGATAGAGAGGGAGAAACACCATATGATCCAACTATATTAAGAAAGCCCGCGATACATCAAGATTGTAACATTTCAAGAACACGAGAGAGAGAGAGAGAGAGATTAAACACATAGCTACTGGTACAAACCCTTAGCTCCGAGGGTGGACTACTCCCTCCTCATCATGGTGGTCACCGGGATGACGAAGATGGCCTCCGGTGATGATCTCCCCCTTCAACAGGGTGTCGGAACAGGCTCCTGAATGGTTTTTCATGGCTACACAGGCTTGCGGCACTATAACTTCTTATCTAGGGTTATTTCTGGGGATTTTTGTATTTATCGGAATTTTTGGCGTCAGTCTCACGTCAAGATGGGCCACGAGGTGCCCACTACCCACCAGGGCGCGCTAGGGGGTAGGCGTGCCATGGTGCCTAGTGGGCCCCATGGGCCTTCCCTCGCGTGCTTCCTTGACTCTCTAGATGTCTTCTGGGCACAAAACAATCTCCAAAAAGTTTCATGACATTTGGACTCCGTTTCACATTGACTTTCTGCAAAGTAAAAACAAGCAAAAAACAGCAACTGGCACTGGGCACTATGTCAATAAGTTAGTCCCAAAAAATAATATAAAGTTGCTATAAAATCATTGTAAAACATCCAAGAATGATAATATAACAACATGGAACAATAAAAAATTATAGATAGATTGGTGATGCATCAACATCCCCAGGCTTAATTCATGCTCGTCCTCGAGTAGGTAAATGATAAAACAGAATTTTTGATGTGGAATGCTTCCTAACATTTTCATCATATTATTTTCTTTATAGCATGGACATATGGACTTGTAGATGATTCAAAGAAATAGTCTATATTTTGACATGAAAACTTTAATGCTCAAGCATATCAAAAAGCAACCGAGTCTTTCAAAATATCAATGCTAAAGAACGCTATCCGTAGCCCATCATGCTCAATAATTGATCCATTCATGCAACACACACAAATATTAGCTACATCCAATGCTCAATTATGATAATAATGTTCCGTAGTTGGTGCTTTATAAGAAAATATGGAGGCTCAAATAAAAAATAGAAATTGCATAGAAGTAAATAGATAGACCTTCGGAGTGGGAAGTAGAGATTCGTAGCGGTGCCAGAGCTCAAGGCGAAACAATTGAGAGATAAAATATTTTGGATGGCATGCTTTTCCTGTCAACGAAAACGACTAAGAATTCCCAATATATTCCATGCTAAAAAATCATAGGTGGTTCCCAAACTGAAAATAAAATTTATTCCTTTTTCCACCATTCTTTCATACTCCATGGGTAGCCGCATCCACGTGTAACGTCCATACCAACACTTTCCAAGAACTTAATATTTGACAGCATAAAATAAATTTCTTTGCATTTCGAGACTGGGCATCCCTATTACCGCCATACTCTCATGCAATGACAAGTGAATAAACACTCATCTTGAGAATAACCTATTTAACCTCGAAGATACCGGCCACCCCTTACCGCTTCATGAGCGGTACGGGCACACAAAACAAAAGTTTATTTTGAACATTAGAGTTTGCACATACAAATTTACTTGGAACGACACTGAAGTACCACATATATGTAGGTATGGTGGACTCATTTCGCCCAACTTTGTGTTTAGGGTTTGGATGCACAAGCAACATTCCCGCTTAGTACAACTGAAGGCTAGCAAATAAATTGAGAAGCACCCAACCAAGGAACAAAAACCATCATAAGCAAACACTAAACATAACTGACACCGAATAATGCAACACAAGTAGGATGTAATTTCATATCATATTTATTGACTTAATGTGCATGCATAGGGAATCAAAAACCTTAACACCAATATTCTTACTAAAGCACAATTACTCACCAACATGACTCATAAATTATTATCTCCATATCCCATAACTATTGCAAGGAATCAAGTTTAATATCCAATGATCTTCATGAAAGTTTTTATTATATCTCTCATGGATATCTATCACTTTGGGACAAAATTATTTTACTGCATATTGCCATTGCTAATAACAAGCTCTCAAAAAACAATTAAGTGGAGTACGAGAGCACATATTTCTTCAAAATTTCAGCACCACCGTGCTCAAAAAGATATAAGTGAAGCACAAGATTAAACAATCAAACTACTCTCAAAAGATATAAGTGAAGATCAATGAGTAGTCAAACAATGAAGTAGCTATGTGAGGACTCTCTCTCAATAAAGATTTCCAGATATGATAATTTCTTTTTAACAGAAAACTAAATAAAAATACACTCCAAGAATAACACATATCATGTGGAGAAATAAATTTTTAGGCTCAACATAGGCTAACCGATAGTTGTTGATGAAGAAAGCTAGGATGCTGTCGGGACCCCGATCCTAAGCCATAGGAATCCAGCATGTAACACATCAAATCTCTTTGCGGTCTCACGCACGGTTATCCCCATGGCTGCAACCTTACCTTAGCCGGGACCGTTTGCGCCTTTTGACTCGCGTATGCAATTGTGTCGCTAGCAATCCAACGACAAAGAACCCGGATCGACATGTCTAGTCATAAACCAAAGCGGAAGTTCTGCACAGGGACAGGCATACATGACCCAGCAAAGCAGGTGTCGGTCACCAGCGAATGTAGACGAGTCATAGCAAGCTACAAGGACTCCATTACATCGCGTGACATTTCCCCAAAGGGGACAGACCCAACAGCTAAGAAGGACACATGTCGGTCAACCAATGTGTCCGGAGCAGGAGCGAACTACCATGGCTCGTTGGATCACAAAGGGCCATTTCCCTGTAAGGAGTGCTACTAAAGCCTAAGGCTAGGTAATTGAACCCCATACATATCAAGTACAACACACGTACGCATGGCATACCGATATGTATAGATACATCGATGGCATCACAACATAACCATAAACATGCAAACTTTATTTAGAAGGCTCGGAAGAGCCACACACATAATATTCCAAGGTAGGGGTCTCACGACCCATCATCACAAGTCATACACACAATTCTTACAAACCAGCGGAAGAGTAAAGCTGTCTGAGTACAGAGAGATGGAAAGATAAAGGCACATGGCCTGACTATCTACAGACCCATCCTAGGGCCAGATCGTAGCTGGGATACCAGCTACTCGTCGTCGTCGATGTCTAGGTAGAACCCTCCATTATGGTCATTAACAACCTCTGCAACAATTTATTAAGCAAATGTGAGTACAAAAGTACTCAGCAAGACTTTAGGATAAGCTATCTACTCATGCAATGTATCAATAAGGAATTGTGGGGTTTCATGCGGAAAGCCAACATTTGACTCGTGGCTAGACAACTTGCATTTTTAAATAGTTTTGACAACTTTGATTTCTCGCACACGAGTTCACTAACACCACAACAATACTCCATCGTGGAATCATTCCGTCTCCATACGGAAATCTCGTCCACGACACTCATGCTTATCTTGACAATTTTATGAGTAGCCATTAAAGTTATCTATGAACAACATATGTCTCCAAGTAGTCCATATCCGCGGACGCGGCTATTCGAATAGATCCACACACGCTCTCGCCACTTATCGCCATGTGCACGTCATGCACCTCGGCAACCTTCAAGCAGAACCCAGTGAGGGAGTCGGCCACGACCGTTAACCACGCTAATACTTAGTCCAGGTCTATCGCCTATCTGAGGGTAACCCGCAAGGAAGTCCGGCCGAGGTTTCCGTCACAGCCTCAAACGATGTGTGTAGGGTTCCCAAGCCCACCATCTGGGTGCCACTTGGTACACCGTGCCACTGCCTACCGCATCATAGCCCACCTCTAAGGTCAGCGCTATGCACGGCCTCCAGCATGACTATAAACACCAGAAACTACTTGCAACTCCTGGACCGAGTACTAAGCGGTTAATAAGTCGAGAGGGGTCATATTTCAGGGTCCAGCATGTGCTAGTATCTCGTCTTGGATTACATACACGGAACTCAGTTCCTAAGGACGGTTCGAATGAAACAACCCTCCATGTACTCCTACATAGCTTTTCACTGGTACCTTTACCAAATCAGGTTCAACACACAACCTTTACTTACTGAACATATTCTCACAATTCTGTTCATCACCCAGATGACAGACCATACACAACTCTAAGCATAGCATGCATAGCAGGATAAGGCACATCATGGCTCAAGCATCTACCAGGTATGCTAGGTTGCAAGGTTCAGCTATTTACTTTGACAAAGACAGGTCATGCAAAGGAAGTGGGTTCAACTAACGTGGCAAAAGCATTTGAAGCATTTGATCCTAATGCAATAAGTAAGTGCAGGAGTGAGAACATGGGATTTATCAGGATGATCAAAATGGTTGCTTGCCTTGTTGCTTAGCAGAGGGACAATATCCGTCATTCGGATATTCGGTGGAATCCGGAGGAGCGGGGCCTACCGGTAAGAACAATATCAATCAATAACAATCATATGCAACAAGATGATGCATGAGCATGGCATGAAAATGAAAGGTGGTAAGCTAATGTGACTACCATTTCTTAAGTTGAAGTTGATTTGAATCAAGATTCAAATTATCACTTCAAACAAGGTATTTTCAAATACCATGTTAATTGATTCGACCTGATGCTCAGGTAATCTTGTTTTAGCATGCATGAAGATGGTATTTTGAGGTGCTGATTGTTCTTGATCATTGTTTGGTCATAATATTTGAAGTGGAATTCAAATGGATTTCGAATTCCAACTCCATGTTATTTAATAAGGTTATCCTAATCATCATTTAATCTGTTTGGTGATGTTAACATTTTCAAACATGTTTGAAAATATCAAAATCGGATTCCTTGGATTTTTCTGATACTTTTTCATATATAAATTATTTTCATTGGAATTACAGATTATTTTCTTTGATTCTTAGAAGTTTTGGGCATTTTCTGGAATTCTTTTAAATGAGAAAATCTCTTTATTGCGTCATAACCACGTCAGCACTGCGTCAGCACGTCAACTGACCTGGTCAGGTCAAACCTGACACGTGGGGGCCACTTGTCGGCATCTCAGGAGTTAATCCCGCGCTGACCAGCCCCTAAGTAGGTTTGACCCACTACTAGGGCCCACTATCACTGGCTACTTAGTGCTAATCCACCGGGATTAGGCCGGCCACATCATCCCCCGCCGGAGACTGACCGGCGGCGACTAGATCCGCGGCGGATCTTCGCTGGAGACGCGCTAGAGCGCGCTGTGGTGCTCGGGATCGAGTGCCGGGAGCACTGGGATGATCGCCAGGCTCGGCCTCATCCTCTACGGGCATCAGGAGGGGCTATAGGTGGTCAGAGCATGCCGGCGACGAGCCGAGGCGGCTGCCGGAGCTCGGGTTCATGGGTCTCGGGGCTAGAGTGCCGGGGAGAGAGGGGAAACAAAGGGGAAATGCTCGCAAGCTCACGATGGAGACGAAGCTGGGCTCAGACTGCTCGGGGAGGGGCTGTAGCCGGCGATCCATCGTCGATTTGCCGGCGGTCGGAGGTTGAAGATGACGACACTGGGGGCGTTGCAGGGCTCGGGGTGGACGGTTTCATTGACGTGCGCGTCGAGCTCGACGTTGCATAGAGGATGGAGCACTCGGGGGGGGGGCTTCCCTGTGGCCAGAGTGCTCGGGCTCCTCGAGCTCAAGCTTCTGTCAATGGCGGCAGGAGGAGAGGGAAGAAACCGAGAGGAGGGGAGGAATGGAGAGCGAGGATGGATAGGGACGCGCCCGGGGAAGTCATCCCCGTTGTCGCGCTGTCCCGTGGCACCGGAGGAAGCCACGGCGAAGCAGGAGGTGGAGGAGGCGGCCGTGGTCGGTCTCTCCTCTGCCAGAAGGCAGAGGAAGAAGACGACCCTGCCCATGGTGGGCTGGGCCTCACAGGTAGCGTAGCTTAGGTTTTTTTTCATTTTCTGCTATTTCTGTTTTCTAATTTATTTGTTTGAAAATCCCTGAGTGATAGTTGGAATATTCCCAACTACTCCTGAGGTTTGCAACATTTTTGAAACTTGAAAATATTTGAATTCAAATTTAAGTTTGAATTCAGGGGCTTTCTGAATTAAAAATAAATACCAAGGGTGTTTTGAAAATAGTTTTCTCCGCTGATAAATTGTTTTCAATATTTATCAGAAATATTGAACTTTTAAGAAGGCCATTTTGGGTTCATTGATTTTGGCAAGATTTGAATATCCTTTGAATAAGAAGTGGCTACGGTTTTTGGTTTGAGTTTCACCACTTCTTTGGAGTTTGTTTCAAATTCTTGAATGCAATGGAAGAAAACATGAACACAAATGCTAAACCCTAGTTAGGGATCGAGGGATGTGACAACTCACCCCCACTCAAAAGAATCTCGTCCCGAGATTTAGAAGTCGTCGGGAATAGCACGGGATACTCAAGTCGGAGACGATTCTCTCTTCCCCATTTTGCCTCCTTTTCGGAATGATTTGACCATTGAACTTTAAGAAACTTGAGGTTTTGACGTCGAGTGGTATGCTCAGCTTGATCAAGAATACGCACAGGGTATTCTCGGTATGAAAGGTTATCTTGGAGATCAAGCGTTTCGTGGTCCACTTCACAGATAGGATCCGAAAAGCAACGCCTGAGTTGCGAGACGTGGAAGACATCATGAACCTTGTAAAGATGCGGAGGAAGTTCCAATTGGTAGGCAACTTCTCCTCGTTTGGCAAGAATGCGAAAAGGACCAATGTAACGAGGAGCCAACTTGCCCTCGATACCGAATCGATGGGTACCCTTCAAAGGTGTAACCCGAAGCTAAGCCTTCTCGTCAACTTCAAAGGTCACAACCTTATGATGACGATCATATTGGCTCTTTTGACGAGATTGGGATGTTTTCAACTTTTCACGAATAATGCGAACCTGCTCTTCTGCGTCCTGGACCATATCCGGGCCAAAGAGTTGCCTCTCTCCGGTTTCTGACCAATTAAGAGGTGTTCGACATGTTCATCCATAGAGAACTTAAAAAGGGGCTTTGCCCAAGCTTGAGTGATAACTATTGTTATAAGCAAATTCAGCAAATGCAAGGCACTTCTCCCAATTCATATCGAACGATATAACACAAGCTCGGAGCATATCTTCTAGGACTTGATTAACTCTTTCTACTTGACCACTTGATTGAGGATGGAAAGCAGTGCTAAAAGATAAGTGAGTCCCCATAGCATTCTAAAAACTCTCCCAGAAGCGAGAAGTAAAGATACTTCCACAATCTGAGTTAATCTCCAAAGGAACACCATGAAGAGACATTATTCGAGAGATATATAACTCTGCTAGCTGGCTAGCTGTTATACTCTCATGAACTGGAAGAAAATGAGCTACTTTGGAGAGACGGTCAATGACCACAAAGATAGCATTATTTCCTTTCTTCATCTTGGGAAATCCGGTGATGGAATCCATACTGACTTTATCCCATTTCCATTCAGGAATAGCTAAAGGTTGAAGGGTGCCAGCAGGCCTTTGATGTTCTGCCTTAACTCGATGACAAACGTCGTAGTTAGCAACGAACTCAGCAATTTCTCTCTTCATCCTAGTCCACCAAAACCTCTGGCGTAGGTCCTGATACATCTTAGTACTACCAGGATGAATGGTGAGAGGAGAATCATGAGCCTCCTTAAGGATTAACTGCATTAGATGTGGATTCTTAGGAACCACTAGACGATTCTGGAAGCACACAATACCTTGATCATTCATGGAGAATTCATTGGCATTTCCGCTAATAATATTCTCCTTGATCCGTGATATACCCTTATCACGCTTCTGGCCAGCTATGATTTGATCCTTAAGAGTAGGCTTCGCCACCAGGGTAGAAAGGAATCCTTGAGGAACAATATGAAGATTTAACTTCCGAAATTCCTCATAGAGACGTGGTTGACCTCGTTGTAGCATCAAATTGTTACAATAAGACTTACGACTTAGTGCATCAGCCATAACATTGGCCTTCCCCAGGGTGTAAGTTATACCAAAGTCGTAATCCGTGATCAACTCAACCCACCGTCTTTGGCTGAGATTCAAATCCGGCTGGGTGAAGATATATTTCAGACTTTGGTGATAGGTGAATATTTCGCAACGATTACCAAGAAGGTAATGTCGCTAGGTTTTAAGTGCATGGACTACAGCTGCAAGCTCAAGATCATGTGTGGGATAATTATCCTCATGTGGACGCAACCATCGAGATGCGTATGCAATCACATGACGATCTTGCATGAGAATGCAACCTAATCCTTGTCGCGAGGCGTCGCAATAGATAACAAAGTCCTTAGAGAAATCTGGTGGTAGCAACACAGGTGCAGAAGTCAGGCGTCTTTTCAGTTCCTGAAAACTATGCTCACACTGTGGTGTCCACTCGAAATTTTTATCTTTCTTGAGGAGTTCAGTTAGAGGCTTTGCAACCTTGGAGAAATTCTCGACAAAGCGGCGACAATAGCTCGCTAGACCAACAAAACTCCTAACTTG
The DNA here is from genome assembly GCF_904849725.1 of Hordeum vulgare subsp. vulgare. Classification (NCBI taxonomy): domain Eukaryota; kingdom Viridiplantae; phylum Streptophyta; class Magnoliopsida; order Poales; family Poaceae; genus Hordeum; species Hordeum vulgare. The sequence continues at coordinate 145,947,911 of NC_058521.1, read as the reverse complement.
CTTAACCGATTCAGGTTGAGTCCAATCAAGGACAGCTTGAACTCTCTCGGGATTGACAGCAATACCATTACCAGAGATTACGTGACCTAGATAGGTCACTTCTGGTAACCAAAATTCACATTTTGAAAACTTGGCATAAAGGCGATGCTCTTGAAGTTTCATCAATACCAGCCTTAGATGCTCGGCATGTTCTTGTTCGTTCTTCGAGTAGATGAGAATATCATCGAGGTATACTACGACGAATTTATCCAAATACTCCATGAAGATTGAATTCAGCAAGCGAGAGAAGGTGGCTGGGGCATTGGTTAAACCGAAGGACATGACGGTGTACTCGTATTGGCCATAACGAGTGACAAAAGCTATTTTTGGAATGTCCCCGTTCTTGATCCCAACCTCAAATCCATTTTTGAGAAGACTGAGGATCGAGCGAGCTGATCATACAGGTCGTTGATCCTGGGGAGTGGATACTTGTTCTTTATGGTGACCAGGTTAACTGGTCGGTAATCTACAACCATCTGATCCGTTCTGTCTTTCTTCTTGACGAAGAGGACGGGACAAGACCAAGGAGAAGAGCTAGGATGAATGAAACCTTTATTCAAGGCCTCATCTAATTGTTTCTTAAGTTCGGCTAGCTCCAGGGGTGCCATCTTATATGGTCTTCTGGCTATTGGAACGGTTCCCGGAACAAGATCTATCACAAACTCTACATCTCTGTCAGGTGGAATTCCTGGCAGTTCCTCTGGAAAAACATCCGGGAAGTCACGGACTACTGGAATGTCTGCAAGTTCCGGAAGAGGGTTGGAATTGAGGGAATAGAGTTGGCATTTGGCAACTCGAGTAGAGACATTGACTATCTCACCCGAGGGATGGGTAAGCTGAACATTTCTGGAATGAGTATCAATCTTGGCATAGTGAGTTGACATCCAGTCCATACCCAAGATGATATTGATATCTGAAGATTTCAGGGCTATCAAGGATGCTAGAAAAACTAGCCTGTCTACTAGAATTTCATTGTCATAGGTTATCCTCGAGGTTTGCCACTTACTACCAGGGGTTTGTGTAACGACCAAGATGCGGTCCTTTCCGATCTGGGGGTCGAGGCCCCCGAATAGGAAAGAAGCGCATCCAAGCATTTCGCAAGCAAGTAACATAGCACAAATAATAATAGAAGTAGACAATTCGGGATTCAACTGTCTTCTCATTAATAACTCAGAGTACATCACAGATACAATCAAGGTAGTTCGGCTACGGACTACAAAACATGAAATGCTATGCTACCCTGCCTGCAGGCCCACGATCACGACCACGCCTCAGTCCTCTGGATAGTTCACGTAGAGGCGGTCTGTCTCCTCGTCGTACTGCCACGCCAACTGGGTGCCGTCGGAATCATCTATCTTTGGGGTACCTGTACCTGTTGGGAGTTTCGGAGGAATCCGTGAGCCACGGGGACTCAGCAATCTAAGACCTTGGTGCCAGAACTAGTCATGTTATTAGGTAGGGTAAGGGTGAAGTGTAAAAGGCTGCAGCATCCTAAGCTTGATTAATTGGTTGACTTACGCAAAGTAATTGTGAGGGTGGTCTACACTAGCGGTCGGGATTACTTGATCACTAAGTGATCCTGAACACCTACCTACGGCATTCATAACCCCACCGTGTTCCCGATCGAAGAGAGATCTTCGAGGGGGACAGTCACGGTTACGCACACAGTTGGCAATTTTATTAACTTATGTTAAAGTTCTCTAATACCGGATGTTATCAAAATATTCCAAGTTGCCACATAACCGCGGGCACGGCTTTCCGAAAGATTAAACCCTTCAGGGGTGCTCCAACTAGTCCATCACAAACGTACACAGGCCGCAAAGGCATCCTCTACCGGATTCCTTAGAGGAAAACCTCAACTCTGGGGGAAACCAAAGCTTCGCTGGGATTCCTATACGCAAGATATACCGCAAAGGTAAGGCAAGGCTAGCAGGACCTCCCGACGTGTCGACGACCCTGATAAGAGCCGCGTATCTCAGTCTCAGGACACGACGGATGGAAAAGCCTACAGGAGCCGAACCTCAAGTTTCCCTGTGGTGGCCCCCGCAGTCTGTCCATGTTGGACCAACACTCATGCGGAGCACTGGCCCGGGTTGTTGATTAAAATCCTCGGGGTAGCTATTCCCTATGCAGTTTATTATTAAGTGATTAGCAAATTAACACCAATGTTGGGTCGTGCCGGACAAGCCTTAGCACTACGCGATTTATCAAGGGGGTCCCCATAACAACCCCGAACGTGTTAGGAGCGATCAATATGGAATCAAACACCGGTAACCGGTAACTAAGGCGGTAAAAACAGAACAAAGCACCCGGCAAAAGGCTAGGCCTCCCGTCATTTACCAAGTATATAGGTGCATTAATTAAATAACAGAATTTAAGATAATGATATCAAGCTCATGTTATCACATGAGTCAAAGCACCTGCATCTAGCAACGCTATCATTAGTAGCTGAGCAAAGCCTACTTAGCCATACAAGTTTTGCTAGGAAGGGGAACAGTGTTTGGGCTCATGGCATATGAAGAGGCAATTTAATTCAATCGTAGGCAGCGAGCAATAAGTCATGGAAACGAAAACTAGCATAACAAGTCTAGAGATGGAATCAAGGTCATATCATCTTGCCTGTGATATCCTCAGCTTGGAATGGTTCTGGTTCGTCCTGCACGTACTCTCCTGACTCCACGTATTCGTTCTTCGATCCCGGTGCTACCCAACATAATAATAACAACCAATGAACAACATCACCACAAGATGCAACAATCACATGATGCATGAGATGAAAATTGAGCATGCACCACTATTTCTATCACTAGCACAAGCAAAAGAAACTAGTACAAGTTTCTGGACAGAACTTTAAACTAAGATATTTTGACATGCATGAGGATGGCATAAACGGATGCGGCTCGTGAAAACGATGCAAAACCATATAAAGAACATTGCAACCGGAGCTACGGATCAACGGGAATCAACGAAACAAGATATGAAGCTCTACGTGGAAGAATCAACACCACACCCACAATTGGCACAAATCTGGTATTCCCAGGTTGCCAAGACATATAACAACCCAACATGAATGGATTGGAGCAAGGAAGAACACCACAACATCAACTAAGCACACACAATCATCAAAATGACTATACTACACAATCTGCCCCAATCTGCTTCTTAGCTCTTTGTGAGCTACATGCAACATAGCTACAGCCCTCCAAATATGACAAATAATATATGTGGCTGTAGCCAACCAAGAACACTACAAGCACCAGCAAGAATCACAGCAAAAGGAATTAAACTCTAGAAGATACAAGGCCACAAACGTTCCCAAAACCATCAGATCTCAGGGACTTTGTGAAAATTCCAGCACCTGAATTTCTGTCTTTGTTCTGAAGCTTTTTGACAGCAATCAAGACACAACCTACTGGACTCCAAATGAGATGAAATTTGACAGGGAGCTTCACAAACATATCAGGTCCAAAATCCTGGCACTGAACTAAGGCTAGTTCTCAACACAATGACCAGCACATCCTCATCTATAGGAGAAGAAAATGTTTCCAGAATTCCCAGACTTAGTGAAATTTCAGATTTCACTAAGCTGGACTTTTTCAGCCACATGCCCACTTTGTCTAGGCATAGTTTGCACACAAATAACACCAAGTGATAAATGACACCACTATGGTGTAGAGCAAAACCCCTACTACTATCACACAAAAACTCATGCCCTTGGGCTCCACCTATTCCATGGAAACAAAGAGCAAACTTGCAACAAATCTGAATATGTCAACTCCATAAAATATCCCAATGGCAAAACAAACTTCACCACTGGATTCCTTGGGAGATTCTATCCCAAAATCATATATAATATGTGCGCACTTACTTGGAACAAGTGACCACAAATTAACGGAGAGGTAACTACTTCAAATCATGCCTAGTGAATAGGGCATCATTTCATGTAGTTCCACTATATCACAACTACAAAGGTTGAGCTCATGTGCACAATGACAAAGTGACATGGGGGTCTGAACCCCATGTTTGTGTCATGCACATAAACTTCACAACCCCAACTTTTAAGCTTCTCACACAAATATCATGCCATGCCCTCTCACATATGGACATGTGGAGGTGCAAGGCTTGCTTGCCAAGGTGGGATGTTACTCACACACACTCCTAGTCCACATCACCCACAAGCACAACATATTCAAGGTCAACACCACACACTTACACATATTATCTTAGCAACCAACTAGAACAAGGTCCACTCCATATATAAACACACAACCTAGTGCATCAACAAAGGTTTACAAGCTAGCAAAAACTACAACACTCCCTCTTGCCTGAGAAGGGAAAAGATACATGCTCTCATGTGCAAGCACATCACAATTACTACAATGAACAGGGCTGCAAGAAATTAAAACAGCAAAGGAAAACAAAATAAAAGAAACAAAGAAAAAGATAAAAGGGGTGGTTCTAGGGTCGAACCCAGCATCTTCTGGTACTGTCATGTGGTGCATACCACCCTGCTAGAGCCTTGTGTTCGACAGAAACAGACCCGCTGCGAGGATAAGCTGATCTGCTGCGCTAGGATACTACTGCATCGCAATAAACCAAAAAAAAGGGGGGAGCACCCCTGGGATTCGAACCCACGACCTGATGCATCAACACACAAACGCGCTCCACTACCCTACGACTGGGAACCTGACAGAGGAGGATAGTTTGGCAAGGTAAACTTCCCCTACCGCGAGCTCTGCCCTGCACGTATAGAGACGCGCCTCGACAGGAAGGAACGCCGGCTCCTCGTCGAGCTGCTCCTGCTGCTGCGCCATGACAGAGAGGCGGCCCTACAACTGATCGCTACCAGGGGAGGGAGGACCCCTGCTATGCCGCTCCCTACCGCACACAAGCCTGACTGAGAAGATACACACATGCATTGCTACGGCTCTGGTCTACCCTGCATCAGAGAAGAACACGGCGAACTCTACCTCGTATCCGACCGATCTACGGGGGGAAGAAGGAAGGGGGAAGGTACCTCACCTTGGGGAAGGAAGGAGAGGACCAAACGGAGGAAGAGGCGACAGAGAGGAAGCAGTCCGACGTGGAAGAAGCTCCCTGCTGCAAGTCGATGGGGAGGAAGAAGTTCACCGCGGACGACGCGGTGACGAGCTCCTGGCCATCGAGGAGGGCACTCCCCGGCCTCAGCAAGGTCGGGAATGGGACGCGGGGAGTCTTCCCGAGCTCCTGGACATGGTGGTGGCGCTGCTCGACGGTGTAGACGGGGATAGACGGCGGCGGTCCTTCTCCTCTCTCTCTGCTTAACTCCTGCAGCAGCTTACCTGCGGGGAGGAAGAGAGATGGGGAAGGTGGCGGCAAACTGGAGGGGGAGAGGGAACCCTACGGAGGAGGAGGAAGACCTGGGGCTTTATTCACCTCGGGGAACGAGCTTGAGCCGCTGGATCGGGGGGAAAGGCGATCGGGAGGTGGAGCGAGGTTCGTACAGGCGTGACGTCGCCAAGAGGAAGACGAGCGACGGTGAGGTGGGCTACTGCTGGGCTACTGGGAGAGATGGGCCTCTCCGGTGGGAGGAAGCCCACCAGAGCATCACTTAAAAGAAAAAGGCCCTCCCTGCAAATTCCTATTAGATAAAACCACACAGAAAAGGGAAAAGGCCACAGAGAAAAAGAAAGAAGATAAATTAAAAACAAAAATGTTCCTGGGCCTGAAAAATAACAAGCTAATTAAATAATATAACAGAATGATTTTTGGGGCATATGAAATAAATACAAAACAACATTATATATACTGTTTTGTGTTTATTTGCACCTTCAAAACACTTTTCAAAATACCAAATTTAGCACCCCAAATATACCCACAATATTTCCTTAATAAAAGACAATTTTTTTTAAAAACAGCTTAGGAGCAAGTAGCATTTGAACTTGAGAACAAAAGAGAGAAAAGGTTCTTTTGATTTAGAGAAGGGCTTGAAGTAAACAACCACCACAACAATTCTACTCACTCCAACATCTCATGAGCATCCCACATGAATTCACAAGATCACAAGCATCACAAGGTACCTAACCACAAGGTCACAACCACCACATGAAATGCTATGACCATATTGCAACAACACAAGACAAGGGCATGCAATGGCATGCTATGCATGCATGCATGAGAGGGAAGTAGTAAGGAACAAACATGAAATCATGGTACCAAATATAACATCATAATCTCTGACAAGGTGGACCCACTTGCAATAGGTTCCAAATATGGCAAGGTTTACATCTGGGGCACTACAGTTTGGACAACCAATGGGATTGGCATATCACAGAAAGAGATGTTATGCAACTGTGCATAACTTTCTGAAATGAAGGAACGAGAAGACCCAGTGTCAAAAAGAACAGACGTCGGGTGATGATTTACAAGGAGCGTACCCGGTATGACGTCGGGATCCTCTGCAGCTTCTTCTGCTGAAACATAGTTCACACGGCCACGTGCATGAGTTGGCTTCACATAGTAAGCTTTGCCCGACTTGCCTTGCCCAATGGACTTTCCGGGTTGCTTGGCACCTACATTCTGAGGACACTCTCGGGAATAGTGCCCTAGTTCTCCACACGTGTAATAGATCACCTGATTGGCACGTGGTGCTGCATTGTTAGCTGGACCACCATAGGTTTTTGCTGGAGGGTTGGTCTGATTCGTCTGAGGCGCCACATAGGATGGCCTCAGAGTGTATCTCGGCGGCAAAGAACTATTTGGAACCCACAGCCTGCGTTTTGGAAACGCGGAACCATATGATGAGCCAAAGTCACGGGAGTGCTTCTTTGTGGCTTCATAGTCGGTATGACCAGTCTCGGCACTGATCGCTTTGTTGACCAGGGCTTGGAAGCTTGTACATTCGTGGAGTCGCAAATCACGAAGAAGCTCAGGGCTCAGACCCTTACGGAATCTTGCTTGCTTCTTGGTATCAGTAGACACCTCCTCTATTGCATAGCGGGCAAGGTTACCGAACTCGCGGCTATAGGCATCCACGGTCAACTTTCCCTGGGTGGATGCACATAACTCCTCTCTCTTTCTGTCCATGAGGCCCTCTAGAATATGGTGCAGACGGAAGGCTGCACTAAAGTGTTCCCATGTGGCTGCTGGCTCAGCAGGACGCATAGCTTCAAAGTTCTCCCACCACAGATTGGCGGGTCCTTCCAGAAAGTACGCCGCAAAGGTCACCTTGTCGGCCTCAGAAACATTCGCAGAGAGAATCTTGCGTGAAATACTGCACAACCAATCATCAGCGTCAGGAGGATCGACGGAGTGATGGAACTTTGGAGGATGCAGCTTCACAAAGTCATTGAGGGACACTGCAGCATTCCTAGGCTGACGAGCTGTATTTTGCTCAATACGCTCTAACAGTCGGTTGGTCTCCCTTTTGTTTCTCTCTGCCTCAAGCATAACTTCCGCCAGAGAGGGTGGGTGAGGCAGTTCCTCCTGCGACGCTTGACTACCCTTGCCTTGCTCATGAGCAGGGGCACGGTTCAACCTGGTGAACACCATCCTGACAAACAAACTCACAGCTTAGACTAATATCATGATGAATACTAGCTATGGATTAAGATGCACTGAACACATGGAATGCGGAAATGAATATCCGAACAGCATGGTAACAAGCAACTGCTATATATACACCATGGTTCATACACACCATTACATAGTTCAGTACAACCTTAACCGAAGAGCAAACTACGGAAAATATGAAACTACTCATCAGAGGCTTACAAGCTTCCTATACATTATTTATCTATGCCTCCGGAATTCATTTCACGACACAAGCATACTTCACAAGTCAGACAGGACTGTGAAAGTACAGCTACTACCATACTAACCTTCCACTCACGGTTCAGGCATCCGCGTAGAACATCTCATAAAGATTGCCTCCATGGCCTGGAAGCTCAACTTGCGGATCAGGAAATACTCCAGCCTGAGACCCCTGGGATCCATAAGGACACGGATGTGGCCTTGGTCCCCTAACTGGTGGTAGTAGAGGTCCCCGAAGAGGGGTGACTCCTCCTATAGCAGGTCAGTCAACATGAGCCGGAAGATGGGTCCTAACAGGCTTCAACATCTCCATATCTCCATACCCTGTCTAGACTACCGGTGCCAGCTGCGACAAAGCCGTCCACAGACGGGCACGTGTAGCATAGAGCTCCATACGAAGAGCACGAGCATCCCTGTCTCTATTCTCTAGCATCTCAGCAGTGGACTGCAGCAGCGGATCCTCCATAGAGGAATCAAAGTAGACCCCAGTGAGGTATCCTTCTTCACCTGGCTGAGAGGCAGGAACATAGCAGAACTCTGAATTCTGCAGCAGTGCATGTCTAGCCCTCATGATGGTCAGCATTGAATAGGCAGCATCTTGTATTGCCATGTCAACAGTGACCCCCAATCCATAAGACCAATGGATTGGCTCCTTAGCTCCAGGGTAATCTGGGAATACCGTAACAGTGCAGAGGTACTAGCTTCGATTAAAATCCCGATACTGCTCATCCACCGTGTACTCTGGGTACTAGCGCTAACCGGACACTGACATCATCCTGACTAGCATGGCCGTATGACCCGGCACATCAATGCACCTAGTCAGACGAACCACCTAACGAGAAGGACGGCTAGACATCTGAAAATAGAGAGTAATGCAAAAGCATTAGAGCTCTGAAGACAAAATTGGGCAGCATAACGGCTATAAATGCTCAAAAACAATTTTGAGACAACCCATAAAAATAGGATAGCGTAACCACTAAACTATCAAGTTCAATTCTCTGATCATCAATACTTACTTCCTTTTCCTAGGGATAAAAGAAACCAGAAGTAACTCTCCACCCGTTGTCCTATGATCTACCGATCAGAAACACGAGCCTAAGAGAAGATAAGTAACCTAGTCCTTAATCCCCGCAGAAAAGACGAGGATGACCAGAATAGAATATCTTGAGAAGAGAAGCAAGAGTCTTACGTTCCCATCCACAAACAATTCCCTTATATATAACTAAAGCAATTCTAGACTCAACTTCGACCAGTTTGGCTTAGTAATCCTACAGTCAGTCATGCTCTGATACCAACGCTGTCGGGACCCTGATCCTAAGCCATAGGAATCCAACATGTAACACATCGCATCTCTTTGCGGTCTCACGCACGGTTATCCCCACGGCTGCAGCCTTACCTTAGCCGGAACCGTTTGCGCCTTTTGACTCACGTATGCAATTGTGTCGCTAGCAATCCAATGACAAAGAACCCGGATCGACATGTCTAGTCATAAGCCAAAGCGGCAGTTCCTCACAGGGACATGCATGCATGACCCAGCAAAGCAGGTGTCGGTCACCAGCGAATGTAGACGAGTCGTAGCAAGCTACAAGGACCCCATTACATCGCGTGACATTTCCCCAAAGGGGACAAATACAACAGCTAAGAAGGACACATGCCGGTCAACCAATGTGTCTGGAGCAGTAGCGAACTACCATGGCTCGTTGGATCACAAAGGGGCATTTCCCTGTAAGGAGTGTTACTAAAGCCTACGGCTAAGTAATCGAACCCCATACATATCAAGTACAACACACGTACGCATGGCGTACCGATATGTATAGATACATCGACGGCATCACAACATAACCATAAACATGCAAACTTTATTTAGAAGGCTCGGAAGAGCCACACACATAATATTACAAGGTAGGGCTCTCACGACCCATCATCACAAGTCATACACACAATTCTTACAAACCAGTGGAAGAGTAAAGTTGTCTGAGTACATACAGATGGAAAGATAAAGGCACATGGCCTGACTATCTACATACCCATCCTAGGGCCAGATCGTAGCTGGGATACCAGCTACTCGTCGTCGTCGATATCCAGGTAGAACCCTCCATTAGGGTCATTAACAACCTCTGCAACAATTTATTAAGCAAATGTGAGTACAAAAGTACTCAGTAAGACTTTAGGATAAGCTATCTACTCATGCAATGTATCAATAAGGAATTGTGGGGTTTCATGCGGAAAGCCAGCATTTGAGTCGTGGCTAGACAACTTGCATTTTTAAATAGTTTGGACAACTTTGATTTCTCGCACACGAGTCCACTAACACCACAACAATACTCCATCGTGGAATCATTCCGTCTCCATACGGAAATTCCGTCCACGACACTCACGCTTATCTTGACAATTTTATGAGTAGCCATTAAAGTTATCTATGAACAACATATGTCTCCAAGTAGTCCATATCCGCGGACGTGGCTATTTGAATAGATCATAACCCTGCAGGGGTGTACTTCTTCAGACACGCTCTTGCCACTTATCACCATGTGCACGTCATGCACCTCGGCAACCTTCAAGCGGAAGCCCAGCGAGGGAGTCAGCCACGACCGTTAACCACGGTAATACTTCGTCCAGGTCTATCGCCTATCTGAGGGTAACCCGCACGGAAGTCCGGCCGAGGTTTCCGTCATGGCCCCAAACGATGTGCGCAGGGTTCCCAAGCCCAACATCCGGGTGCCACTTGGTACACCGTGCCACTGCCTACCGCATCATAGCCCACCTCTAAGGTCAGCCCTACGCACGACCTCCAGCATGACTATAAACACCAGAAACTACTTGCAACTCCTGGACCGAGTACTAAGCGGTTAATAAGTCGAGCGGGGTCATATTTCAGGGCCCAACATGTGGTAGTATCTCGTCTTGGATTACATACACGGAACTCAGTTCCTAAGGACGGTTCCAATGAAACAACCCGCCATGTACCCCTACATAGCCTTTCACCGGTACCTTTACCAAATCAGGTTCAACACACAATCTTTACTTACTGAACACATTCTCACAATTCTGTTGATCACCCAGATGACAGACCACACACAACTCTAAGCATAGCATGCATAGCAGGATAAGGCACATCATGGCTCAAGCATCTACCAGGTATGCTAGGTTGCAAGGTTCAGCTATTTACTGTGACAAAGACAGGTCATGCAAAGGAAGTGGGTTCAACTAACGTGGCAAAAGCATTTGAAGCATTTGATCCTAATGCAATAAGTAAGTGCAGGAGCGAGAACATGGGATTTATCGGGATGATCAAAATGGTTGCTTGCCTTGTTGCCCAGCAGAGGGACAATATCCGTCAGTCGGATATTCGGTGGAATCCGGAGGAGCGGGGCCTATCGGTAAGAACAATATAAATCAATAACAATCATATGCAACAAGATGATGCATGAGCATGGCATGAAAATGAAAGGTGGTAGGCTAATGTGACTACCATTTCTTAAGTTGAAGTTGATTTGAATCAAGATTCAAATATCACTTCAAACAAGGTATTTTCAAATACCCTTTTAATTGATTCGACCAGATGCTCATGTAATCTTGTTTTAGCATGCATGAAGATGGTATTTTGAGGTGCTGATTGTTCTTGATCATTGTTTGGTCATAATATTTGAAGTGGAATTCAAATGGATTTCAAATTCCAACTCCATGTTATTTAATAAGGTTATCCTAATCATCATTTAATATGTTTGGTGATGTTAACATTTTCAAACATGTTTGAAAATATGAAAATCGGATTCCTTGGATTTTTCTCATACTTCTTCATATATAAATTATTTTCATTGGAGTTACAGATTATTTTCTACGATTTTTAGAAGTTTTGGGCATTTTCAGGAATTCTTTTAAATCAGAAAATCTCTTTATTGCGTCATAACCACGTCAGCACTACGTCAGCAGGTCAACTAACCTCGTCAGGTCAAACCTGACAGGGGGGGGGGCCACTGGTGAGCGTCTCAGGAGTTAATCCCGCGCTGACCAGCCCCTAAGTGGGTTTGACCCACTGCTAGGGCCCACTGTCAGTGGCTACTTAGTGCTAATCCACCGGGATTAGGCCGGCCACATCGTCCCCCGTCGGAGACTGACCGCGGCGACCAGATCCGCGGCGGATCTTCGCCGAAGACGCACCAGAGCGCGCTGTGGTGCTCGGGATCGAGTGCCGAGAGCACTGGGATGATCCCCAGGCTCAACCTCATCCTCTACGGGCATCCGGAGGGGCTATAGGTGGCCGGAGCATGCCGGCGACGAGTCGAGGCGGCTGCCGGAGCTCGGGTTCATGGGTCTCGGGGCTAGAGTGCCAGGGAGAGAGGGGAAACAGAGGGGAAATGCTCGCAAGCTCACGGTGGAGACGAAGCTGGGCTCAGACTGCTCGGGGAGGGGCTGTAGCCGGTGATCCACCATCGTTTTGCCGGCGGCTGGAGGTTGAAGACGACGGCACTGGGGGCGTTGCAGGGCTCGAGGAGGACGGTTTCATTGACGTGCGCGTCGAGCTCGACGTTGCGGAGAGGATGGAGCACTCGGGGGGCTTCCCTCTGGCCAGAGAGCTCGGGCTCCTCGAGCTCAAGCTTCTGTCAATGGCGACAGGAGGAGAGGGAAGAACCGAGAGGAGGGGGAGGAATGGAGAGCGGGGATGGATAGGGACGCGCCCGGGAAAGTCATCCCCATTTTCGCGCTGTCCCGGGGGCACCGGAGGACGCCACGACGAAGCGGGAGGTGGAGGAGGCCGCCATGGTCGATCTCTCCTCTGCCAGAAGGCACATGAAGAAGACGACCCTGCCCATGGTGGGCTGGGCCTCACAGGTGAGCGTAGCTTAGTTTTTTTTCATTTTCTGCTATTTCTGTTTTCTAATTTATTTGCTGATTTTATTTGATATTTATTTTGGCTTCAAAAAGCAATTCAAAACTTAGCTTGAAAAGCCCTGAGTGATAGTTGGAATATTCCCAACTACTCGTGAGGTTTGCAACATTTTTGAAACTTGAAAATATTTGAATTCAAATTTGAGTTTGAATTCAGGGGCTTTTTGAATTAAAAATAAATACCAAGGATGTTTTTAAAATAGTTTTCTCCCCTGATAAATTGTTTTCAATATTTATCAGAAATATTGAACTTTTAAGAAGGCCATTTTGGGTTCATTGATTTTGGCAGGATTTGAATATCCTTTGAATAGGAAGTGGCTAGAGTTTTTGGTTTGAGTTTCACCACTTCTTTGGAGTTTGTTTCAAATTCTTGAATGCAATGGAAGAAATCATGAACACAAATGATAAACCCTAGTTAGGGATCCAGGGATGTGACAGATGCGTAGCACCCCCAAGATTAGATGCTTGAGACTTATTGAAATATTTACTTGGGGTGACTTGGGAATCCCCAAGCTTGAGCTTTTGTATCTCGTTCAATCCTCTCATATCCCAGTTTCACCTAAGTCTCAAAAACTTGATCCACACAATACTTAAAAAGAACTCGTGAGATAGGTTAGTGCACATAAGCATAAATCAACTCTTTATGTACTGACAAGACAAGTTGCATAATAATTATCAAACACTAGGTATTGTATACTATCGTTTCCACAAATTATATCTACCAATATAAGCTATGGAAACTATAGGATAAGTAAATAACAAAACTATGACAACAATCTGTCTAAACAGGACAGTCTATAGCAATCTACTTAAAACTTGTACCTATGTATCTCAAAAAAATCTGAAATTTTGTACATGATAAATAATTTGTATGAAAGTACTATGTAATGATTTCAGAAACTTTCCATGTTCGAGCAAAATATGATAGTTCAAATACTACAACAAAAGTTTCTATTTTTGTGCAGCTCACATTACACATGTAATTCAAGCATTCTAAACGACATTCTTGGAACTTTTTATTCAAAAACAACATAATAAAGAACATATAACAGAGGACAAAAAATTGATGCTCCAAGCAAAACACATATCTTGTGACAAATAAAAATATAGCTCCAAGTAAGATATACCGATAATGTTGGAGATGAAAGAGGGGATGCCTACCGGGGCATCCCCAAGATTAGACGCTTCATTCTTCCTTGGATATAACCTTGGGGATGCCTTGGGAATACCCAAGATTAGGTCCTTACTTCTCCTTATTCTCCTCATATTGGTATGTCACCCAAAACATGAAAACTTCAATCACACAAAACTTAACAGAACTTGGTGAGATGGGTTAGTATGATAAATATAGATCATTCATTTAGTTAATGCCAAGACAAGACAAATAATTATTCTCAAATGATTCCTATTGTATTATATCATTACCATAATTTTAATCACTCAATATAAGCTATGGAAATACTAAAACACGCAAACTATGCACGCAAAACAGAATGTATCAAAAACAGAATAGTTTGTGAAGATCTTCACAAATACCATACTTCTCTGCCTCAAAAAATTATAAAAAATTAGGTAATTGCAGAAAATTTGCATACAGAAGCTGATTAAAAAATTCAGAATTTTTGGTCGCTCGAGTAAAATCATATAAATTCTGCACTGGACATAAAAGTTTCTATTTTTTACAAAATCAAACAAGCAAGTAACCACACTATCCCAAAGGCTTTACTTGGCACTTTACTGAAATAAAAGCTATAACACATGATTAATACAGTAGCCTAATCATGTTAGAACTAAAAACAGTAAGTATAAGTGTTGGTTTGTCTCCCAACAAGCGCTTTTCTTTAATGCCTTTTAGCTAGGCATGATGATTTCAATGATGCTCACACAAAAAGTAGTAACTAAAACATGAATAGGGCATCATGAATCACATGGCAAACACATTTAAGCCTAACCCACTTACTATGCATAGGGATTTTGTAGAAAAACAATTTATTGTAGCAATGATCAACTTGCATAGGAAGGAGAAACAAGCATGACTTCAATACTTTGAACACATAAGGAGGAAACTTGATATTATTGCAATTCCTACAAGCATATGTTCCTCCCTCATAATAATTTTCAGTAGCATCATGAAGTAATTCAAAAATATAAATATCACATAAAATCATTATTTTCATGATGCACAAGCATATAATTTTGATTACTACCCACACAAGAAAAATTCTTATCATTCATAGTAGTGGGAGAAAACTCAACAAAATAACTATCCTGAGATACTTGTTTGATATAATCCATTTGAAAATTAAAATCATAATGAAAACTTTCATGGTTATTATTACTCTTTATAGAAAACATGTCATCACAATAATCATCATAGATAGCCACTTTGTTGTCATAGTCAATTGATACATGTTCCAAAATAGTGGACTCATCACTAAATAAAATCAAGACCTCTCCAAATCCAGTTTTATCAATATGAAAAGACTCAACACCCTCTAAAATAGTGGGATCATTAGAACCTAGAGTTGACACTCTTCCAAACCCACTTCAATCAATATAATCATAATAAATAGGACGAATGCGTTCATCATAATAAATTTGATCATCAAAACTTGGGGGACTAAAAATATAATCTTCATGAAACATAGCATCCCCAAGCTTGTGGCTTTGCATATCATTAGCATCATGGATATTCAGAGAATTCATACTACCAATATTTCTATCATGCTCATTATTCAAGTAATTCAAATTAAGCATTTTCATAAATTCTTCCTCTAGGAATTGAGCACAATTTTCCGAACCATCATTTTTACGAAAGACATTATAAAGATGAACAATATGAGACCACCTCAGTTCCGTTTTTTTGTAATTTTATTTTTTATAAACCAAACTAGTTAAAAACAAGAAACTAAAACATTTAATTTCAAGATATAAAGATATACCTTCAAGCACTCACCTCCTCGGCAAGGGCGCTAGAAAAGAGCTTGATGTCTACTACACAACTTGTTCTTATAGACTCGTGTTGGGCCTCTAAGCGCAGAGTTTTGTAGGACAGTAGAAAATTTCCCTCAAGTGGATGACCTAAGGTTTATCAATCCGTGGGAGGCGTAGGATGAAGATGGTCTCTCTCAAACAGCCCTACAACCAAATAACAAAGAGTCACTTTTGTCCCCAACACACCCAATACGATGGTAAATTGTATAGGTGCACTAGTTCGGCAAAGAGATGGTGATACAAGTGTAATATGGATGGTAGAAATATATGTCGATGCTCTGAATAAATAAAAATAGGTAGGTAACAATTCATAAAACGTAGCACAAACGGTATTGCAATGCTTAAAAACAAGGCCTAGGGTCCGCACTTTCGCTAGTGCAATCTCTCAACAATGCTAATATAATTGGATCACATAATAATCCCTCAACGTGTGATAAAGAATCACTCCTAAGTTCCTATCTAGCACAGAACATAAGAAAAAAACTTGTTTGTAGGGTACGAAACCACCTCAAAGTTATTCTTTCTGATCAATCTTTCCAAGAGTTCGTACTAAAATAACAAGTTATACTTTCCGATTGATCTATCAAAGAGTTACTACTAAAATAACACCATAACAAATTCAGATTCATAATACTCAATCCAACACAAAGAAGCTCAAAGAGTGCCCCAAGATTTCTAATGGAGAAACGTGCATCAACCCCTATGCATAGCTTACCCCAATGTCACCTCGGGAATCCGCGAGTTGAGTGCCAAAACATATATCAAGTGAATCAATATGGTACCACATTGTCACCATGGCTATTCATAGCAAGACATAAATCAAGTCCTCTCAAATCCATAAAATTATTCAATCCGATAAAACAAAATATCGAAGGTAAAACTCAATTCATCACAACAAGATAGAGAGGGAGAAACACCATATGATCCAATTATATTGACAAAGCCTGCGATACATAAAGATCATGCCATCTCAAGAACATGAGAGAGAGAGATTAAACACATAGCAACTGGTACAAACCCTCGGCCCCGAGGGTGGACTACTCCCTCCTCATCATGGTGGCTGCTGGGATGATGAAGATGGCCTCCGGTCATGGTCTCCCCCTCCGGCAGGGTGCCGGAACGGGCTCCCGATTAGTTTTTTGTGGCTATAGAGGATTGTGGTGGCGGAACTTCTTATCTAGGGTTATTTCTCGGGGTTTCTGTATTTATAAGAATTTTTGGCATCGGTCTCATGTCAAGGTGGGCCATGAGGTTCCCACTACCCACCAGGGCGCGCCAGGGGTAGGCGAGCCCTGGTGCCAAGTGGGCCACACGGGCCTCCCCTCATGTGTTTCCTTGACTCTCTGGATGTCTTCTGGGCAGAAAAAATCTCCAAAAAGTTTTGTGATATTTGGCCTCCCTTTGATATTGATTTTCTGCAAAGTAAAAAATAGGCAAAAAACAACAACTGCCACTGGGCACTATGTCAATAAGTTAGTCCCAAAAATGATATGAAGTTGCTCTAAATGACTGTAAAACATCCAAGAATGAAAATATAACAGCATGGAACAATCAAAAACTATAGACACGTTGGAGACGTATCAATGGGGCCCAAGACCCTGCTGTGCATAGGGTTTAGTCTGGCAGGCTAGCCTCTTTATCAAGTGTAGGTCGGGTGACAACATGTTGATATCCCGAGGCCAGTCAGGACCCAGGAAAGGGTGTTCGGCCAGAGGTTATCAAGCGTGTTGGGAAATGTGGTGCACGCTTGCAGGGATGAATTAACTATTCGAATAGTCGAGTCTACGGTAACAGGATGACTTGGGTTGTATTCTGACCTCCTACAACTAAAACTGGATACTTAATAAAATACACAAGATAAGTGACACATACAACTCGGCAATCTCTCTCTCTCGGGGAGACGAGGAGAGGATCTTTGGATTAGGATTATTGCTATATGTTGATACTCGTTACTATAAAATTTGTTCTCTTCTCATGTTGCAAGATGATGGCTGCCAATAGTGTAGTCCTCGACATGACTAGCTTCCCCCCTTATTATTTTCTACAGTTTAGTCCACATATACTACACCTTTCATTTGATACCCAATGCATATGTAGTTTAGACCCGATGTAAGTCTCGCAAGTACTTTGGATGTAACATCCCAAATTTTGGAATGTTAATAAAATTATTAGATTGTTTGTTTGTTTGTTTGTTTGAGTGAATGAAAACTGGAGTGAAATTTGAAACTTTTTTAAAAAAACTTTTGAATGAGAGGGAATAAAATGACTTTCCCCTTTTTCCTGTGAATTCAAATTCATCTATTTTAAAATCAGCGATAGGAGATAGCATGACTTCTTCAACTATAAAGAATTTGAATCAAGGTGGCATTGGAATTCTTTCAATTTTGCTTTGCATTTTGTTTGTTCCTCACTCACGGAATGTCGGGAACCATATCATGTCAAGCAAGAAAAAGAGAGGAGAAACATGACCCTCCAAACCCGGGGATATTCTTTGAAATATTTGAGCCATGACACCCAAGATTTATTTGTAATTATTTGCAAAAATAAATAAAGCATTTAGGGGATTTTCTGAAGAAAAAAAATAAATTTTTTTATTTTAGTTGTGGAAAAATGTCCACCATTTAGATTTTATTTTTCTGATAATTTTAGTATATAGAAACTCTATATTCCGAATTTATTTGGTTTCCCTTTTATCGTTTACTTTCCATTTTTTGAAAATAAGAAAGAAATCTTGTTTATTAGGAAACATTGCTCTGGCCCATTAATGCCTTTCCAACTTCGGCCCAACCGACATCTTCTCCTTCCTCACGCTCTCCCTCCTCACACAACCTTCCTTAGCCATGGAGACAGGAAATCTCCACCTTCCCGATCTCCTTGCTCTTTCCATCCCGGAGCACCCCAAGTCCCTATAAATACTCGCCTCAACCTCCTCTCCCCATTTTCCCCAGAACCGCCGCCTCCCCTCGCCGCAGCGCCCCGCCCCGCCTCGCCGGAGTTCGCCTCCAACAGGAACTCGCCGGAGCTCTTGTTGCTACCTCCCACCGACCCCACGCCCCGCCGATGCCACCAACTTTCGGCCCGAGCCCTCCTCCATCGCCTGGACCCCTCCATCGCCTCAGCCGGCCACCGGAGCAACCTTCCCGCCGTCTTCTCCAACTCCGGCGACTAACTCCAGTGAGATCCATGAAATCACGTATTGTAGTTTTTTCAGAAAAGTGCAATCTTAGAAAATTCATATCTATTAGTCTATAACTCCGAATTAGGTGATTCTTTTTGTGTTAGATCAAAAATTTCTTGTAGTTCCCGAAAATATATAATTTGTCTATGTTTGGATTTAAAAATTTGAATTATATCAGATTTAGTTTAAACCTTGTTTTGCTTATTCCAGGAGTTTAAAAATAGCTTTTAATTTGATTCTTTTTGCTGCTGCTTCCTAGTGATAATATATTTCAGTAGTTTAAGTTTCAATTTTTTTAAATATTTTTACTTGGGGTTTTTACCAAAACAGATTCTGTTTTAGTTCTTTTAGGATTATGGCTATTTCTTTTTTTATAATTGTTTTTAAGATATTTTCTTTTATATTTCAGAAAGTTTAGATTTTGTTTCTGTTAGTTAACAGTAGGTTTTCAACAAATTTTTAATTTATTTTTATTTGTTATCATGAAATTAATTCTAGTTCTCTAATAACTTGCAATTGATTTCCCTATTTTATTCTCTATTATTTTACTATTTTAGTGTTTTATTTTTAGTTAGAACAAAAACTATACAGTGTTTGATGTACTAGAAGGCTCCCTAGCTTCTTTGAAGTTTCCTTTGGATTTTTGATTGCATCAACTTTTATTGATGTTTGTTAATTGATTGCTAGAATGATTGCTAGTGTGAGTGCTTATGTGAATACTATGTTTGATTATATAGATTTCATCGGAGAGTGACGAATAGTTCTATCATGTATTTCCCGAGAACGATAATTCTTCTTCATCAACCTCACCAGGAGAGTCATTTCATCATGTATTACCTATGTTTTTATGCATAGTAGTTCTACCTTTCTTCACCCAATTGCATACAAAGTATGTACTTGGAAATTTGGATCTTGATGTAGTATCATGTGGTAGGCACCCAACACCCTTGTTACTTGGCCCGGGACGATGAACTTTATTCTGCTATGCTTTTAGTAGACGGGGTTTTGGTGGAGTGTTGACCATGAGTGTTGTGAGAACTTAATAATCAAGACCTGAAGACTCCAAGACTTGCAAGACCTCGGAAACAAATATACCTCTGGGTGAAGGATGGTTTAGATGGGATCCCTGGAGAAACCAGTGGACGACCCGGGATGCATGCGGAAGCTGTCACGCCCAAGATGCGACCCTATCCTCAATTTGGCACGAAGGCCTCGTCAGGGTTAGAAGCGCATCTCGTCGTGTCGCAAGAATGGATATCGTTACAAGTACATGTACTGAAAAGAAGAGATATATATAGAATTGGCTTACACTCGCCACAAGCTACATCAGAGTCACAACAGTACAGTACATAATCATCATGAAGAAGAGCAGGGTCCGACTACGGATGAAAACAAACGAGAAAAGAAGAATGACGTCCATCCTTGCTATCCCAGGCTGCCGGCCTGGAACCCATCCTAGATCGATGAAGAAGAAGAAGAAGAAGAAGCAACTCCAAATGAACAATCAACGCGCTCGCGTCAAGTAACCTTTATCTGTACCTGCAACTGGTGTTGTAGTAATCTGTGAGCCACAGGGGACTCAACAATCTTATTTCCAAAGGTATCAAGACTAGCAAAGCTTAATGTGTGAGGTATGGTAAAGTGGTGAGGTTGCAGCAGCGACTAAGCATATATTTGGTGGCTAAACTTACGAGTACAAGAAATAAGAGGGGGAAGATCTACGCATAAACAGACGTGACTACTGATGATCAAATGAATGATCCTGAACACCTACCTACGTCAGACATAACCCCATCGTGTCCTCGATCGGAGAAAGAACTCACGATAGAGACAGTCACGGTTACGCACACAGTTGGCAAGTTTTATTTAAGTTAACTTCAAGTTATCTAGAACCAGTGTTAAACAAAGTTTCCACGTTGCCACATAACCGCGGGCACGGTTTTCCGAAAGATTTAACCCTGCAGGGGTGCTCCAACTAGTTCATCACAAATTACCACAAGCCGCATAGAAATCCTCAATCACGAAGCTCGCGATCTCGTCGGATTCCCTAGTGGAAAACCTCAACTCTGAGATTACCCAAAGCATCACCGGAATCCCGATGCACAAGATATCTCACCAAAGGTAAAACTAATCCAGCAAGGCCGCCCGGCGTGTCGACGATCCCGATAGGAGCCGTGTATCTCGTTCTCAGGACACGACGGATAAGCTACGCGTACGAGTGCCAAACCACGAGTTTCCTCGCGGTGGCCCCGCACAGTGCTCTGTTTTGGACCAGCACCATCAGCACTGGCCCTACCTGTATTATGTAGAGTTACTCCTCAGGTAGCGCTAACTCCCTATGCATTTCAGATTAACAGAATTATTATGTTGGGCAAATAGTACCAAAGTTGGGCCTTGTCAGACCAGCTTTAATCTAAAACGAATTATCAAGGGGGTCCCCATAACAACCCAGATCGTGTTAGGAGCGCTCAATTATGGAACATAACACCGGTAGCCGAAACTAAGGGGGCAAAGGTGGAACAAAACACCAGGCTAGAAAGGTCGAGCCTTCCACCTTTTACCAAGTATATAGGTGCATTAAATTAAATAGAATTAATATGGTGATATGACAAGGAACCCATGTTTTCACATGGAAGCAATGCACCTGCAACTAGCAACGCTAACACAGGGTTAAGCAAGCAGTAACATATCCAATCAGTGGTTTGCTAGGTCGAACAGGTTGAAGGTTATCATGGCATTGTTGAGAGGCTGATATTTAACATGTGGTAGGCAACGAGACATAATCTATAGAAGCGGTAAAACTAGCATGGCAATGATAGTAATGGTATCTGGGGAAATGATCATCTTGCCTGAGATCCCGCTTGGAAGAAGAATGACTCCGTGAAGCAGACGAACCGGTGTAGTCGAACGGTCCTCACATCCGACACACTTGCGGAACTCTATCGAGACGGAGGAAACCAGAAACACAAATCAACACACGATATTCACCACACGATGCAAGACACACATGATGCATGAACGGTCTAATGCACGGCATGACAATCACAACAATCAAACACTACACATTAAGTGAAGCTCGATATGCAACGAGTTGTATATCGACGAAGCTCCACGTTTAATTATTTAGTTCATTCCCGTTTATTAACACGACAATATTAAAATGTTGTTAACATGACACGGGGTGAAGCACAAATTAATCTACCTAGCTAGGCATTTTAAATGAGGCCGGAAACGTCATATAGCATCTCCAAAATGACCCCATGCGTTAAATTATAATTCTGTCCAGATTTGTCCTAATCACATTTTAAGTTTGTTAAACGTCAAAACAAAGTGGTTCATGTGAAACTACATGTCGTTCTAGCCCATTTACATATATGGCTCATCTCCAACGGACCTACGGATAAATAGTTACGACCTAAACCTTTTTCAACACGTTGACATGCAAACTGATGCAAACAACACACTAAACAGTTCTAATTATGCATGAGAGTTGGAAATTATTAACCTACGCGAAATTCTAGACAAGTTAAAAATTTGAATCACTCCGATCCGATGCACGGTTTAGAAACTATGCTCGTTTGAAAAACAAAGCTTTTACTGAAATTAGCAAAGTCCCTGGAAATTGGAAAAACATCACATGACGCTAAAAAAAACAACAATGGACCGAATTGCACTATTGTGCAGTGGTCCAGTGCTCAAATCGGCCCAAGTGGGCATGTGTGTGAAAAATAAAAAAAACATGGGGTTCCTGGGACTTGAACCCAACACCTCCTAGTTGTAAACATGGAGGCTAACCAGTTGGCTAGTCAAGCATCCCTGAACGAAATAAGACTAGACATGCTATAAAACATGGCAACAGCTGATCCGAAGGAGAGACAAAAAATTGCATGTTAAATAACGCAGCCGTAGGGACTCGAATACGGGATCTACTGAATGGAGTTTGGTGGAGCTAACCACTGAACCAAAGCAGTGTTTGTATCCAACTACGGGCGCTACCGCAGTTGAGCTAATCTGACGCGGGTGCCTGGTTCCCACGAATGCACAAGGGTTCTCACCATCAGATGCAGCAGGCAAACGCGACGGCGAGGCTTGCTGATGGTTGGAGGCAAGTTGGGGCTGCAGCGAAGTTCGCGGGAACGGGCTGACTGACTTGCGCCTGTCCAGATCCGGCACCTAGCTGTGCTTTGGAGGCAGCCGGTTGGGTTAACGCCGACCCCATCCATGGTGCGGCAGTCCCTGGTTCAGAAAAGATGGTCAGAGAGAGAGGGAGAGCAGAGGAGGAAAGGAGAAGGAAGTAAGGGAGGTGCGCAGAGGCTCAACACGGAGGAGCTCCTCTCCTCTGAGCTTGTGCGTGCGGGAACGGGGCGAGCTTCTACGGGTTGCCGGCCGGTGGTGACGGGGCGGACATGAACGACGACGCCATGACTCCTATAGCTGCAAAAGAAACAGAGAGAGGGAACTCTCAGAGAGAGAGAGAGAGAGAAACAAAAGCAGGGAGGAGAAAGAGAGAGAGGATCGGGGAAGCTCCGGACTCGAACGATGAGCATCTCCGGCGAGGCTCGGGACCACGGGAGCTGGCGGCGACTGAACTGGGAAAGACCGCCGGTCAACGCGGGGGGGGGGGGGGGGGACCGAGCTCTGCAGGAGCCCACGCGGGGTGCAGCGAGCGGGATGCCGCGGCTGCTGGCGCTCTGCTGGAGCAGACCGAGGGAAGGGGTTGCGCGCGCGATTGGGACGGCGGGGAAAACGAGGACGGGAGACGGCGGCGAAAAACAAGGAAGGCGGTCTGAGCTATGTGGCGGTGAGGGAATTGATGGATGGGAAAGCTAGGGCTAGGTTAGATTAGGTGGTCTATATATAAGGTAGGTTAGATTAGGGATCATTTGGACCCTCCGATTCGGATCGGACGATCAAAAAAATAATAACTAGGTTAGAGAGTCCAATGGACAAACTGGTGACTGTTTGCGGTAAAACGGGGTTGATCCGGATCCAACGGTCACGTCCGCCGGGTTCGGGTTCCGGGAGTTTTTCGGACTGGGCTGCGTGTATGGTCGGTGCACTGCGTAGAGGGCCTCGGCGGGAATGAGAGGGAAAACAGGCGGCGCGGAAACGCGATTTAAAACACCGGGACACGTCCGACGAATAACCGAATACGGTGCCGCTATGGTCGATCGTTCGGGTACTAGACGGACTCCGATTGCGACGAAATTTGGCACGCGGCCTACCTATATTAAAATAAGACCACACACCAAGTTTCAACTCAATCTGAGAATATTTTCTGGACACTTTTGAAAACAAATATTTAAACGTTGCCGCGGGCACGTGCGTGTGCGGTCGGACTCAGAACGGACAACGTCGAGAACCGGCAACTACTAACGGATGCAAGTTTTGAAGACGGGCGGCAACGGAATGCTGATGCAATGCTGATGATGCGCATGATGCGATGATGATGCGACAAAATAAAACAGACAGACGACGAAAACGGAAAGAAAGGGGAATCTTCTGGAACGTCGGCATCGGGCTGTCACAGAAGCGCCATGACATCTTGCGGAAAGCTTCACCCAGGCTCAAAGAGTGGACGGATATTTTCAAGACCCAAGGCATACCTGCACAGCCACAAGTCATTATGGGCTCTGGCTTGGTTGGACAACGTGGCGACTCTGGACAGGCGGTGCTAGCAGATGTATAAGAACGGTAGGATTGGATGGGCACCGATAGGAATTCAGAGGGACCCGTTCAAAGACCATGGTTTGAGCATCTGGTCTTCAAACACCCTGAAGTGCGAGGACATACTCGGAGGCGATCAAATCTTGTGGGGAACGTGTGCAAAACTCTGCAGAGTACTCAAACCTCATTGATTAGCCGTGTCCACGGTCATGGACAACTTGAGCCAAAGGAACTGAAACTATCTGAAATTCTCAACACCATTATATATATTTGATGTGGGTAATACTGATTTAACTGGGTATGAGAAGTGGTTGGAAGAACCATCTCATTAACAACCCACACGTAGTAATATTTTTCTTTTTAGCCCCTCTCTTGTTGTAGAAGAAAACTTTACTTTCCGCTAAAAACTTACAGCCCCACCTACCATATATGCATATAGTATAGATGATATTTTTACCCCTCTCCTTTATGACTTGCCGGCATATTCAATATGCTGACCTACAGGGCTGCAACGTCTTATGTTGCAGATATTTCTTCGACGAGTAAGAGTACGACTCAGGGTTACGGTCTACACTCAACTTGCCGTTGGTGTTTATTGGGACTCCACTCCATTGACTGTTTCCGCTGAGATTTTAAGGTATATATCAGTTTTACGTTATTTACATGTGATTGCACTTTGATATATACATTGATGTACTGTGTGTGCCAGCATACTGATCCAAGGATGGCACAGATACATAGAGGCTTGACTCGTTTCGACTCGGGTCGCTACAGATATGGTATCAGAGCACATGTTGACTGTAGGACGTGGCCCTAGAAACTGGAAATTTCTTAGGAAAGGATCTCTCAAAAAATTTATTCTCAAGAACACCTTTTACTTCTCATCTCTTCTGATTTCATCAAATGTTCTCTCTCACCTCAAATAGTTATGCAATACCCTTTCCTCTTTGACCCCATGAAGAATCAATGGAGTTCTACTTCAAAGTAAAGAGGATTCCACCATGCATTTGAAGAATTGAAGCTACACCAATTGAAGACCCTCAAGACCCGAAGAATTTGAAGACCCTGAAGCGTTCGAATATTTATATGACCATTAGAAGTCCAAACCCCTGTTATATACCCATGTTAGATACGATGATTTGTGAGCCGTCATTGGTGTGTGTTTTTCGACAGCCACAAGTAAAACCTATTCTAAAAAATATTGTTTTTATTGTGTGTATCTCCCTCTATCTCTCTCTCTCTTACCCGTCTCATACCAACAACCTTGGACCCAATAGATGGCGTATGAAGTTGGACTTGAAGTCTCTGGACCAATGACCCAGCTGGAGGCTGAAATATGGATTCAGAACATGGAGAACCACTTCGGGAGCAATTTGATTTCAAGGAAGTATGAAGTGGCACACGCTCTTCAGTACTTTACATAAAGTGCTGCAATATGGTGGAAAATGCATCAAGCCATACAAGGACTTAGTGGAGCAGAAACTTGGGACGAATTCAAGAAGACTCTGTTAAGATCCTGTCTTACTCAGAAGTGCTATGATAATCCGAAGAAGAAGACTTGTGCATGCAAGATCTATGGAGAAATAGGACACACCCAAGAGGAACACAAGGATGGATGCACTCATTGGGAAGAGAATCACCCAGCGGAGGAATGCCCAACTAGTCAGGTGACTTGTTTCTTGTGTGAAGGAACCACCCACTACCCAGCCTAGTGTTACATTTACCCCAAGGTGCAACAAGTTGTCAAGCAGCAGAAAGAAGCAATGGAGGAAACACTCACGAAGAAGATTTTAGAAGAACATGTGATGAAGGAAAATATTGGAGACCCTGATGGACAGAGCCTAACTAGATTTTTTCTCCAATGCCTGTTACTCATGTGGAGAGGAAGGACATTTTTCATAGGATTGCATGAAGAAAAGCCAAGGGTATCTGGGAAACTTCCAGACGGAAAAAGTAGAGTTTGATCTACTTGAAATAGAAGAACTGGCCAAAATGAAGGAGTCCAGAAAGAAGAGAAAATACACCAGCTAGAGTCAAATCCCTGCACATAAGGACCTGAGTCATATCAGATGTTTCAAGTGTAAGGAGTTGGGCCACTACATCAATATGTGCCCATGAAGGAAGCAGGAAACCCAAGGAGCAAAAGCAAACAGTAAGAAGCCTAGAGACTTGTCCGAACTCATTTTCTTTCGTTGCAAGGAAGCAGGACATTATGCTAGTGATTGTCCACATGGGAAGAAAGCTAAAATGGAGTAGTTAAGTTTTGACAGTGGCAATAAGTGTAACCTGAAGCACTCTTGTTTTTCATGAGATTATGGAGTTGAATTTTTGTAACAGAAGTCTCTGAGATTGTAATAACTCATCAATCAATAAAATTTATTGTGTCATGATTGCCTATGTTGAAACTGTATGAGTTGTTTCTCTATGAACAAAGAATCTCTGAACAATTATGAGGATATGAGAAAATATGGTCTATGCACGCATGAGTACATTTAATTTTAAGTGTGGTAGTAATAGGTAAACCCACAGGATCCAATGAGTAGGAATGTACCATGCATACCAAGGAGCCAAACCCACTAAATACCATTGAAGGAAATGTTGGACCATCTCAAACAATGTGGCTGACAACATTTGTAACCAAGTATTTTGAAGTGGAATTTCGAGAATAGAACGAGGATGAAATAAATGAATTATTATGAGGAACAAGTACCTGAGGATAAACAGGCCAAAGGAAAGGAAAATGAGTTCAAGGAATACAACCTGTACCAAGGATGCATCTCAAGATTTCATGAAGGTTGCCCCAAGAGCATGAAGGAAGAAACTATGATGGATCAGCAAGCGTTTTCTTAGGAGCATGCATAACACCGAGAGTTGTGAAGATACGATAGATGTTTTGTTCAGCTTGCAGAACCAATGGATTATTCGAACTTCGTTCGTGGACAAGAGAAATTCTGCAATGCTTCTGAGGATGCCCAAGTGTAAGAATACGAGATTCACTAAGCCTTATACAAGGTAATGATTTCAGTGCGACATGGCTTGGCCACCATGACGACTTACTCTTATCATTCTCTTGCTATTCGGAATGGTAAGTCTGAGAGACTTACCCATAGAGAGAGATGACATTCTTTGAAGCTTTTGTTTAAGCCTTAGAATGGTATATTGGAAGCCCATGTACATGGCAATTGTTGTCACACGTAGGAAATTTTACGGTGAGGATGAAGCCAGGACCCCTCTCTCTGCAGGATAACCACAAATGGTAGACCACCATGAGAATCATCGATACATTATTTAGAATCGATCGCGAGACTGTCAGCTAAGGAGACTCAGTGGTGGAAGAAACTTATATCAACAGAAGAACCCTCGATTTTGATGGAAACATTATGAATGTAATGAAAGATGCATCACCAAAGGAGTTAGTATGAAGAATGTGAGGAGGCAGATGCCAAGACCTCAGAGGATTGCTAAAATTTTGAGGGACCAGTAATCCTCATTTTAAGTGTGGTAGCATCCCACTTTGCAGGAGATTGGATTTGTTAGAAGACCCCCAAACCCTAACCTTTCTTTCTAGCCTCTTCGAATCTCGAGGACGAGATTCATTTTAAGTGTGGTAGGTTTGTAACATCCCAAATTTTGGAATGTTAATAAAATTATTAGATTACTTGTTTGTTTGTTTGAGTGAATGAAAACTGGAGTGAAATTTGAAACTTTTTAAAAAAAACTTTTGAATGAGAGGGAATAAAATGACTTTCCCCTTTTTCGTGAATTCAAATTCATCTATTTTAAAATCAGCGATAGGAGATAGCATGACTTCTTCAACTATAAAGAATTTGAATCAAGGTGGCATTGGAATTCCTTTCGTTTTTGCTTTCCATTTTGTTTGTTCCTCACTCACGGAATGCCGGGAACCATATCTTGTCAAGCAAGAAAAAGAGAGGAGAAACATGACCCTCCAAACCCGGGGATATTCTTTGAAATATTTGAGCCATGACACCCAAGATTTATTTGTAATTATTTGAAAAAAGAAATAAAGCATTTAGGGGATTTTCTGAAAACATTTTTTTGAAAGTTCTTATTTTAGTCGTGGAAAAATGTCCATCATTTAGATTTTATTTTTCTGATAATTTTAGTATATAGAAACTCTATATTCCGAATTTATTTGGTTTCCCTTTTATCGCTTACTTTCCGTTTTTTGAAAATAGGAAAGAAATCTTGTTTATTAGGAAACATTGCTCTCGCCCATTAATGCCTTTCCAACTTTAGCCCAACCGACATCTTCTCCTTCCTCACGCTCTCCCTCCTCATAGAACCTTCCTTAGCCATGGAGACAGGAAATGTCCACCTTCCCGATCTCCTTGCTCTTTCCATCCCGGAGCACCCCAAGTCCCTATAAATACTCGCCTCAACCTCCTCTCCCCATTTTCCCCAGAACCGCCGCCTCCCCTCGCCGCAGCGCCCCGCCCCGCCTCGCCGGAGTTCGCCTCCAACAGGAACTCGCCGGAGCTCTTGTTGCTACCTCCCGTCGACCCCACGCCCCGCCGATGCCACCAACCTTCGGCCCGAGCCCTCCTCCATTGCCAGGACCCCTCCACCACCTCAGCCGGACACTGGAGCAACCTTCCCGCCGTCTTCTCCAACTCCGGCGACTAACTGCGGTGAGATCCATGAAATCCCGTATTGCAGTTTTTTTCACAAAAGTGCAATCTTAGAAAATTCATATCTATTAGTCTATAACTCCGAATTAGGTGATTCTTTTTGTGTTAGATCAAAAATTTCTTATAGTTTCCGAAAATATAAAATTTACCTATGTTTGGATTTCTAAAATTTGAATTAGATCAGATTCAGTTTAAACCTTGTTTTGCTTATTCCAGGAGTTTAAAAGTAGCTTTTAATTTGATTCTTTTTGCTGCTGCTTCCTAGTGATAATATATTTAAGTAGTTTAAGTTTCAATTTTTTTAAATATTTTTACTTGGGGTTTTTACCAAAACAGATTATGTTTTAGTTCTTTTAGGATTATGGCTATTTCTTTTTCTATAATTGTTTTTAAATTATTATCTTTTATATTTCAGAAATTTTATATTTTGTTTCTGTTAGTTAACAGTAGGTTTTCAACAAATTTTTATTTTAGTTTTATTTGTTATCACGAAATCAATTCTAGTTCTCTAATAACTTGTAATTGATTTACCTACTAGATTAACTCCCATTTGAAAATACTTTCAAATAGTTTTATGAAAAATACTTGATTTTATCTTAGTTAAATTTATATTTTATTCTATATTATTTTACTATTTTAGTGTTTTATTTTTAGTTATAACAAAAACTATACAGTGTTTGATGTAGTAGAAGGCTCCCTAGGTTCTTTGAAGTTTCCTTTGGATTTTTATCCGCTCTCTCTTATTGATTTTTGATTGCATCAACTTTTATTGCTGTTTGTTAATTGATTGTTAGAATGATTGCTAGTGTGAGTGCTTATGTGAATACTATGTTTGATTATATAGATTTCATTAGAGAGTGACGAATAGTTCTATCACGTATTTCCCGAGAATGATAACTTCTTCATCAACCTCACCAGGGAAGTCATTTGATCATGTATTACCTATGTTTTTATGCATAGTAGTTCTACCTTTCTTCACCCAATTGCATACAAAGTAGGTACTTGGAAATTTGGATCTTGATGTAGTATCATGTGGTAGGCACCCAACACCCTTGTTACTTGGCCCGGGACGATGAACTTTATTCTGCTATACTTTTAGTAGATGGGGTTTTGGTGGAGTGTTTACCATGAGTGTTGTGAGAACTTAATAATCAAGACCTGAACACACCAAGACTTGCAAGACCTCAGAACGAAATATACCTCTGGGTGAAGGATGGTTTAGATGGGTTCACTAGAGAAACCAGTGGACGACCCGGGATGCATGGGGAAGCGCCATGGCATCTTGCGGAAAGCTTCACCCAGGCTCAAAGAGACGGACGAATATTTTCTAGACCCAAGGCTTACCTGCACAGCCACAAGTCATTATGGGCTCTGGCTTGGTTGGAGACCATGGCGACTCTGGACAGGCAGTGCTAGCAGATGTAGAAGAACGGTAGGATTGGATGGGCACCGACAGGGATTCAGAGGGACCCGTTGAAAGACCATGGTTTGATCATCCGGTCTTCAAACACCCTGAAGTGCGAGGACATAATCGGAGGCGATCAAATCTTGTGGGGAACATGTGCAAAACTCTGCAGAGTACTCAAACCTAATCGATTAGCCGTGTCCACGGTCATGGACAACTTGAGCCAAAGGAACTGAAACTATCTGAAATTCTCAACACCATTATATATATTTGATGTGGGTAATATTGATTTAACTGGGTATGAGAATTGGTTGGCGGAACCATCTCATTAACAACCAACACGTAGTAATATTTTGCTTTTTAGCCCCTCTCTTGTTGTAGGAGAAAACTTTGCTTTCCGCTAAAAACTTACAGCCCCACCTGCCATATATGCATATAGTATAGATGATATTTTTACCCCTCTCCTTTATGACTTGCCGGCATATTCAATATGCTGACCTACATGGCTGCAACGTCTTATGTTGCAGATATTTCTTCGACGAGTAAGAGTACAATTCAGGGTTATGGTCTACACTCAACTTGTCGTTGGTGTTTATTGGGACTCCACTCCATTGACTGTTTCCGCTGAGATTTTAAGGTATATATCAGTTTTACATTATTTACATGTGATTGCACTTTGATATATACATTGATGTACTGTGTGTGCCAGCATACTGATCCAGGGATGGCACAGATACACAGAGGCTTGACTCGTTTCTAGTCGGGTCGCTACATTGGATGAGTACTCACACCCGCTTTCGCTACCTTTTCCCCCTATGTTCTGCTACCCAATTGCCACAATCAGATGGAGGATCCCAGTATCTAGATGTTACCGCCGGCGGCTGCTACTATACCGACGGAGCCTACTACTACATGGAGGCCGCTAACGACCAGGAGTAGTTAGGAGGATCCTAGGCACGAGGCCTTGCCTTTTCGATCGATGTATCTTTTGTGCCCGCCTTCTTGAGGCAAAACTTGTTTACCTAATGTGTGTACTGAGATAATGTTGCTTCCGCTAACTGATGTATTCAAGCCCTCCTGGCCATGGCTCGTAATTTATACCTTTATGTTTGAATTTGCATCTAGAGTTGTGTTGTGATATTGATTAGTGAGTCCTTGAGCTCGATCGTACACGTTTGTGTGTATGATTAGTGTACGATCAAATCAAGGGCGTCACAAGTTGGTACCACAGCTGACTGCGTGTAGGTAGCCCCCTTTCCAAATCCTTGGCCGAAGTTGAGTCTAGTCTTTGAATTTTTTTTACTAACATTGCTGTGAGTCTTACGGGCCCACATCGCAATTGGGTGGTATTCGCATCTTTTACTCCTCTTCTATATTGTGGATTTTGTTCTCTTCCCTATTAGAGTTAAAAGTTTTCTTACTCTAGCATTAGGTTCTCGTGATCACATAAACCTGGAGAGCTGGATTATCTACTACTATTGTTTTGAAAGTATGTTGCACACACTGTCTTTTGGCATCTGTGAACCTCCTTGTCATAGATGTGTCCCGTAAGACAGTTCGTACGTGTGACTATGGTTGTCGATGCAACTGGGTTCCCATAAGACATCTCGTACGTGTGACCATGGATATCGTTGGTACCCCAAGTACACTATTTACGAGGACTATTGTGAGTTCAACCAGGAGCAGTACCAGGCCGTGGTTCATATCTTCGATCGACAAAATATCTTCATCACTGACCTGCACACCTATCGTCGTGTTGGGGTGACTGTTGATATGGCAGTCCATAACGTTGCCTATACTGCTACCACCCGCGTACGTGGAGAGTACCCCTGCTTGGAGGAGACTGGATTCAGATACATCATGTATGCCTCCGCTGGGGATGAGACTGGATCTGACACTGCTGCCTACAACCATTACGTGCAACAGCATAACAACCAATCCTACACCATTGTCTATACCCTTATGTAAGTCCTCGTTACGACCCATAGATTTTGGTTCAGTACACTCAGGCGCTGGATCGTGTTGTCTGAGCTCTGACAATTAAGTTGTACACTACCCGTACTCGTCTTTATGATGCTATGACACAGTTGATACCAGCGATCAGTGCGAGGATGCATCTAGAGTAAATCCTTTACCCACGCAGGACAGAGCTACCACCAGGTCTTGAGTGGCCTGCTGTTGGAGGTCGTACTCCTTCACATGGACCTCTCCTCCCCGTTCGAGACCAATATCTGCATCAAAGTGTTCAGGGTTTGCAGCATCCTTCCCCTGGGTTTGCCATTTAGGGTCACTGTCAGTTACCTACGTGGCTTCAGTGGTTGTCCCTGATACATCTCAAACGTATCTATAATTTTGGATGGTTTCACGCTGTTATCTTGTCATCTTTGGATGTTTTATGTACCTTTTATATCTTTTTTGGGACTAACTTATTAATTCAGTGCCAAGTGCCAATTCCCGTTTTTTCTGTGTTTTTGGCTCTTTTCAGATCTGATTTTGGAACGGAGTCCAAACGGAATAAAATCCCGGAAATGATTTTTTCCCGAACGAAAGAAGGTCAGGGGGCCTGTGGGCCAAGCCACGAGGGCTATAGGGAGCCCACAAGCCCCCACTCCGCCACCAGGCGGGCGGCAGTGGGCAGGCTTGTGGCCTCCCTGGCGCCCCCTGACCTAGATCTTGCGCCTATATATTCCCTAAAAATCAGAAAAAAAATCAAGGGAGCCACGAAAATACTTTTCCGCCGCCGCAAGCTTCCGTTTCCGTGAGATCTCATCTGGAGACCCTTCCCGGCGCCCTGCCGGAGGTGACTTTGGAGTTGGAGGGCTTCTTCATCATCATCATCGCCCCTCCAATGACTCGTGAGTAGTTCACTTCAGACCTACGGGTCCGTAGTTAGTAGCTAGATGGCTTCTTCTCTCTCTTGGATCTTCAATACAAAGTTCTCCATGATCTTCATGGAGATATATCCGATATAATCTTCTTTGGCGGTGTGTTTGTCGAGATCCGATGAATTGTGGATTTGTGATCAGATTATCTATGATATATATTTGAGTCTTTGCTGATTTCTTATATGCATGATTTGATATCCTTGTAAGTCTCTCCGAGTCTTGAGTTTTGTTTGGCCAACTAGATCTATGATTCTTGCAATGGGAGAAGTTCTTGGTTTTGGGTTCTTGTCGTGTGGTGACCTTTCCCAGTGACAGTAGGGGCAGCTAGGAACACATCGTGTAGTTTCCATCAAGGGTAACAAGGTGGGCTCTGTCGTAGATATGAGATTGTCCATCTACATCATGTCATCTTGCTTAAGGCGTTACTCCGTTCTTTTGGACATAATACACTAGATGCATGATGGATAGCGGTCGACGTGTGGAGTAATAGTAGTAGATGCAGAAAGTATCAGTCTACTTGTTTTGGATGTGATGCCTATAGATATAATCATCGCCATAGATATCGTCACGACTTTGCGCGGTTCTTTCAATTGCTCGACGGTAATTTGTTCACCCACCATCTACTTGCTTTCATGAGAGAAGCTAGTAGTAAACACTACGGCCCCCGGGTCTATTCACATCTATCGTTTCCACTTTCGTTTTTTACTTTGCTTTGTTACTTTGCTGCTTTCAGTTCTCACTTGGCGAACAATCTATAAGGGATTGACAACCCCTTCATATCGTTGGGAGCAAGCTTTTTGTGTTTGTGCAGGCACTTGTGATACTCCTTCACTGGATCGATACCTTGCTTCTCAAACTGAGGGAAATACTTACCACCACTGTGCTACATCACCCTTTCCGCTTCGAGGGAACACCAACGCAAGGCTCCAAGGCCACGGGGGAAATCCTTTGCATATTTGCCTAGGAAGTGCCTTAAGGCATAGCCGTAGCAGAAGGATTCCTGGTGCCGTTGCTGAGGAGTATCAAGCAACACTCCTATTTCTGGCGTTGTTGGAAGGTCTTTTGTTGCAGTAGGAGAAGTATTTCTGGCTCCGTTGCCGGGGAAGGAGAGATCTATCCAAGTAGGTATCACAAACTCATCTCCTGCATTTACTTTTTTGCCAGTTGCCTCTCGTTTTCCTCTCCCCCACTTCACATTTGCCTTTCTCCTTTGCCTTTTTTGTTCACCCTTTTCTCTCGCTTGCTTTCTGTTCGCTTGTGTGCTATGTGCCTTCATTATGCTTGCATCTTTGCTTGCTGAAAATCTATTTATATGGATCCTCATCCAGTAGCTAATCTCTTTAAGAGACCCACTTATGTGGAACGAATTGCTAGTGAGTTGAGTGCACTTGACTATCTTTATGGAGTTTTGCTTGAGATGCGTGAATCTGAAAATTGTGAGGAGGAAATTTATGAAGTGATTCACGAGGGCTCCTTGGATGAAAAGCATGATTGCAATGGTTTCACTATAAATTCTACTAGTGACAATCATGTTAAAAATATGCAAAACCCTAAGGTTGGGGATGCTAGTTTTGCTTTGTCCACTACTTGTTGCAATAACCATGATTGGGGTGATGATCTTTCTTATGATCTTGAAAATTTGTTCAAACCTCATGATGAATATGATATTTGTAACAATATTGAAAGTGGGATTGGAGAAGTCATGACTTTAGTTGATGACAATCCCACTATTTTTGAAGAGCGTCAACTTTGCATGCATGTGGATCATGAAAAGAATATCCTATGGGATAGCTATATTGTTGAATTTGAATATGATCCCACATGTAATTGCTATGAGAGAGGAAAATATTGTGGTAGAAACCTTCATGTTACCAAATCACCTCTCGTGATGTTGAGATTGCTCTTGTCTTTTTCTTCTTCCTTGCATATGGCAGCTATTGGTTGTCTTGACAATTTGTTTTCCTATAAAATGCCTAGGAAGTATGTTAGACTTAGATGTGATTTTCATATGCTTTAGGATGCTCTCGTTGTGCTTCAATTCTTGTCTTTTGTGAGAGCATCATGGAATGCCTAGCTAAGGGCGTTAAACAAAAGCGCTTGTTGGGAGGCAACCCAACGAATCTATCCTTTTTCTTTCTGTTTTGTGTTTTCCACACTATCATAATTCTGTTATGATTGTGTTTTTTGTGTTTCTTTTTGCATTTGTGCCAAGCAAAACCGTTATGATTAGTCTTGGGGATGATCGTTTGGTCATGCTGGAAAAGACAGAAACTTTCTGCTCACGAAAAGAATTTTCATTTTTTTCTGTAAGAGCTTTTGAGTTTATTCTTTTTGCTGCTGATTGCTACGCAAATTTTTCAGAATTTTTTAAGTACAGAAGTATACGAAATATACAGATTGCTACAGACTGGTCTGCTGTTAACAGATTCTGTTTTTGTTGTGTTGGTTGCTTATTTTGATGAAACTACGGATAGTATCGGGGGGTATTAGCCATGGAAGATTGAAAATACAGTAATCCAACATCAGCACAAGTAGAATTTAAGTTTGCTACAGTACCTAAGGAAGTGGTGGTTTGCTTTCTCATACTGATGTTATCACGAGTTTCTGTTTAAGTTTCGTGTTGTGAAGTTTTCAAGTTTTGGGTGAAGTTCTTATGGACAAAGAGATAAAGAGTGGCAAGAGCTAAATCTTGGGTATGCCCAAGGCACCCCAAGATATTCAAGGATGCCGTAAAAGCCTAAGCTTGGGGATGCCCCGGGAAGGCATCCCCTCTCTCGTCTTCAATCCATCGGTAACGTTACTTGGGGCTATATTTTTATTCACCACATGCTATGTGTTTTTGCTTGTAGCGTCTTGTATCGTAGGAGTCTTTTATTTTTGTTGTGTCACAATCCTCCTTGCTGCACACCTAGAGAGAGATACATGCACTCACCGTGATTTTGTCGAGCTTCACTTATATCTTTTGGTAGACAATTCAGCTCACATGTGCTTCACTTATATCTTTTGAGCTAGATACTTTTGCTCTATATACTTCACTTATATCTTTTAGAGCACAGCGGTGCGTGGCTTGGTAGTTGATCTATTCTTTGAAAGTAGTCTCAAAAGGGGTAGTTATCCAAAGGGATACGAAAACTTCCACCTTCATGTGCATTGAATAGTTAGAGAAGTTTGATTCCTCTCAATTAGTTTTGAGATATGGTTGTGGTAATATTGAAGTTATGCTAGTAAGGTGTTGTGGATCTAGAAATACTTGTGTTAGAGTTAGTGATTCCCGTAGCATGCACATGTGGTGAACCGCTATGTGATGAAATCTGAGCATGATTAGTCTATTGATTGTCATCCTTTGCGTGGCGGTCGGGATCGCGCGATGGTTTATACCTACCAACCCTTCCCCTAGGAGTATGCATTGAATTATTTGTTTCAATTACTAATAAAACTTTTGCAACAAGTATATGAGTTCTTCATGACTAATGTTGAGTCCATGGTTTAGATTCACTTTCACCTTCCACCATCACTATCTCCTTAGTGCCGTGCAACTTTCGCCGGTGCACAAAACCCACCATTAGCCTCCCTCAAAACAGCCACCATACCTACCTACTATGGCTTTTTCAAAGTCATTCCGAGATATATTTTCATGCAACTACCACCATAACATGTGCCACCACGTCTCCATTGCCATTGCACGATCGTAAGATAGCTAGCATGATGCTTCCATTGATGTCTATGCCATGCTAAATCATTGCCACGGTACACTACCGAATGCATTCCATATAGAGTCATCGTTGCTCTAAATTTTGAGTTGTAAGTGTGATGATCATCATTGATGGAGCATTGTCCCATGTGAGGAAATAAAAGAGGCCAAAGAAGCCCACCAAAAAAAATAGGCCAAAGAGCCCACCAAAAAATAAAAAAAATGAGAGAAAAAGAGAGAAGGGACAATGTTACCACTTTTCCACACTTGTGCATATTAAGCACCATGATCTTCATGATTGAGAGTTTCTCGTTTTGTCACCACCATATAGCTAGTGGGAAATTTTCATTATATAACTTGGCTTGTATATTCCAATGATAGGCTTCCTCAAAATTGCCTTAGGTCTTCGTGAGCAAGCAAGTTGGATGCACACCCACTAGTTTTCTTTAAGAGCTTTCACATACTCTTAGCTCTAGTGCATCATTTGTATGGCAATCCCTACTCATTCACATTGATATCTATTGATGAGCATCTCCACAGCTCATTGATATGCCTAGTTAATGTGACCATCTTCTCCTTGTTTTGTCTTGCAACCTCCACCACACTCCACACCATCTATATTGCTATAACCATGGCTCACGCTCATGTATTGCGTGAAAGTTGAAAAGGTTTGAGAAAGTAAAGGTGTGAAACAATTACTTGGCCAATACCGGGGTTGTGCATGATTTAAATTCATTGTGCAATGATGATAGAGCATAGCCAGACTATATGCTTATGTAGGGATAACTTTCTTTTGGCCTTGTTATTATGAAAGTTCATTATTATTGTTTCCACGTCAATAGCAAACTATTGTTTTGAATCTAATGGATCTGAACATTCACGTCACATAAGAGGAGTTACAAAGGACATCTATGCTAGGTAGCATGAAAGCATCAAAAATTCATTCTTTATCACTTCCCTACTCGAGGACGAGCATGAGTTAAGCTTGGGGATGCTTGATACGTCTAAAATGTATCTATAATTTTTGATGGTTTCACGCTGTTATCTTCTCATCTTTGGATGTTTTATGTACCTTTTATATCTTTTTTGGGACTAACTTGTTAATTTAGTGCCAAGTGTCAGTTCCTGTTTTTTCTGTGTTTTTGGCTCTTTTCAGAACTGATTTTGGAACGGAGTCCAAACGGAATAAAATCCCCGAAATTATTTTTTCCGGAACAAAAGAAGATCAGGGGGCCTGTGGGCCAAGCTAGGAAGGCTACATGGAGCCCACAAGCCCACACTCCGCCACCAGGGGGCTGCGGTGGGCAGGCTTGTGGCCTCCCTGGCGCCCCGTGACCTGGATCTTGCGCCTATATATTCCCTAAAAATCAGAAAAAAATCAGGGGAGCCACAAAAATACTTTTCCGCCGCCGCAAACTTCCATTTCCGCGAGATCTCATCTGGAGACCCTTCCCGGTGCCCTGTCGGAGGGGACTTTGCAGTTGGAGGGCTTCTTCATCATCATCATCGCCCCTCCAATGACTCGTGAGTAGTTCACTTCAGACCTACGGGTCCGTAGTTAGTAGCTAGATGGCTTCTTCTCTCTCTTGGATCTTCAATACAAAGTTCTCCATGATCTTCATGGAGATCTATCCGATGTAATCTTCTTTGGCGGTGTGTTTGTCAGCATCCGATGAATTGTGGATTTGTGATCAGATTATCTATGATATATATTTGAGTCTTTGCTGATTTCTTATATGCATGATTTGATATCCTTGTAAGTCTCTCCGAGTCTTGGGTTTTGTTTCGCCAACTAGATCTATGATTCTTGCAATGGGAGAAGTGCTTGGTTTTGGGTTCTTACCGTGTGGTGACCTTTCCCAGTGACAGTATGGGCAGTAAGGCACACATCGTGTAGTTGCCATCAAGGGTAACAAGGTGGGCTCTGTCGTAGATATGAGATTGTCCATCTACATCATGTCATCTTGCTTAAGGAATTACTCTATTCTTTTGGACTTAATACACTAGATGCATGCTGGATAGCATTCGACGTGTGGAGTAATAGTAGTAGATGCAGAAAGTATCGGTCTACTTGTTTTGGACGTGATGCCTGTAGATATAATCATCGACATAGATATCGTCACGACTTT
The DNA here is from genome assembly GCF_904849725.1 of Hordeum vulgare subsp. vulgare. NCBI lineage: Eukaryota > Viridiplantae > Streptophyta > Magnoliopsida > Poales > Poaceae > Hordeum > Hordeum vulgare. The sequence continues at coordinate 145,908,590 of NC_058521.1, read as the reverse complement.
GCGTGGTTCTATCAATTGCTCGACAGTAATTTGTTCACCCACCGTCTACTTGCTTTCATGAGAGAAGCCACTAGTAAACACTACGGCCCCCGGGTCTATTCACATCTATCATTTCCACTTTCGTTTTTTACTTTGCTTTGTTACTTTGCTGCTTTCAGTTCTCACTTGGCGAACAATCTATAAGGGATTGACAACCCCTTCATGGCGTTGGGAGCAAGTTTTTTGTGTTTGTGCACGCACTTGTGATACTCCTTCACTGGATCGATACCTTCATTCTCAAACTGAGGGAAATACTTACCACCGCTGTGCTACATCACCCTTTCTGCTTCGAGGGAACACCAACGCAAGGCTCCAAGGCCACGGGGGAAATCCTTTGCATATTTCCTTAGGAAATCCCTTAAGGCGTAGCCGTAGCAGAAGGATTCCTGGTGCCGTTGCTAAGGAGTATCAAGCAACACTCCTATTTCTGGCGCCGTTGGAAGGTCTTTTGTTGCAGTAGCAGTCCCCGACGTTGATGTAGCATTATTGCTATGTCTCGTTGTTGTATCCCTCTATCGCATGCCTGTGTGCCGCCTAGTTGGTCTAGGTTATCGTAAAATTTTGAACTTGTAACCGTTGGTTTCTAATCAAACTTATGTATGGATCTATATGTCGTACTTGTCTACTATGAAGTATCTATCACATTTCCCTTTCGTTATGCTTGTTACTTCATGAATGATTCCATACCCGTGCATTTACGCTATGCTAAACTATCCATGTTAAATTTTATCGGGATGGTTAGACCCACTGGTCGTGGCTGTGGTGCCAACAATCCACCACCCCCTAAATATATGGCTGGTATGATCCAATAGTTCGAGCTGAATCGTCAGTTCATGCAAGGTCTCATGGACTAGTTCCCACGTCTGAACATGAACCAGTAGAAAGTTGTGACACTGCGAGAGTTCTATCTTCTCAACCCTACAATTTACCGTAGCTTAAGACAACCTCTCGATGTCGATGACTCGCTCCATGACATCACCTATGAACTGGAATCTGTCAATGTGCCCCGAGAGAGCTATGCCAACTTTCCCACATACTTTATGAAAGGTCCCGCTACTCAATGATGGGACAATCACATGCGTTCTCAGCCGGCTGGAACAATCATCACCTCGGATGAGTTCCATGCTCCTTTCTGTGCCCGCTTTATTCCTCAAGGAATTATGGACGGAAATATAAAGAACCCCATTGTTCTAGTTCTTATGATGCAATGGGAGCTTATAGACAAAAACTAAATAGTTTAGATGGAAGAAGCGAGAGTTCCGCAACCTCTTCCAAGGCAACAAAGTCATAGATGCTTATCAGTGGGAATTCCTGGAAATGTCCCTCTATGTTGAAGAAGACATTGCCACAGATGCTCGCAGATAGTAGGAATTCCATGAAGGACTTCACCCTGATATCAAGCTCACGCTCCATGTTCACGACTATCCTGATTTCACCACCTTGGTGAACAGGGCCATTTCGGTCGAAATAGGTCTGCAGGAATACAAGGATGGCAGCAAGCGCAACCGTGACATGGGCTCGTCTTTGGGCTGAGCATCATAGAACCAAAAGATCTGGATTCCCCACAACATGTACCATGCACCTGGTCCATCTCCAAGTCCGTCTTATGTTGCACCTCGTTTGCCTCCTCCACTAGCTAGGCAGCCGAGGCCCCTAGCTCCACCACCCCGAGTTCCCCTTTCCCGTCCTCAGGATGGGTTGTGCTTCAAAGTGCGGCCGTCCACGTCACCGTGCAAGGGAATGTCCTCACAATCAGAACCAACTGGCTCTTCTTGCAGCTAGTCGTGGAAACAATCAGCCCCGCGACAACAATGCTAGGTCATATGTCGTGTTCAAGCCAACAACATTGATGTGAATGAAGCTTAGGGTCAGCCTACTACTGTGATGGGTACCCTCCTCATTAACTCATTTCCAGCAGTTGCTTTATTTGATTCAGGTGCATCATATTCATTCATATAAGAAGACTTTGCATACACACACAACCTTAGATGTGGGGAAATGAATATGTCAATATTAGTGCACACCCTCGCGGGCCAATGTCGAACCTCCATGGTTTGCAACAACGTCCATGTCGAAATTGAAGGACTAAAATTCCACGTCTCTCCCATCATACTAAAGTCATTCACTATCGACCTCAATCTAGGGATGGATTGATTGAAAGTGCATACTGCTTCTATAGTTTGTGCTACTAAGACCGCTCATCTCCTACACCCGTCGGATGAGATAGTAACCTACCACACTGTTCTTGTACAAAATGTCAAAGCATGTCTTTATGCCTTGAATGCGTTGAACGCAACACCAATTGAAGGAATCGAGAACATTCCTGTCGTTTGCGATTTCCAGGATGTATTTCATGAAGAACTTCCACGGATACCCCTTGTTAGAGCTGTCGAGTTTGTCATCAACTTGAAACCAGGCACCACTCCTATCGCCAAACGACCCTACAAAATGCCACCACATGAACTCCTTGAACTTAAAGAAGAAATAGACAAATCTCTTCGTTGTGGTTTTATTCGTCCAAGTTACTCTGCTTGGGGAGCACTTCTCTCTTTGTTAAGAAGAAGGATGGAACAAATCGTTTGGTTCAAGATTACCATCCTATCAACGAGTCAACTATTCAGAACAAGTATCTCTTCCTTAGATAAATGATCCGTATGATCAAGTTGCTAGTTCCTTAGTCTTCTCTAATCTCGACTTGAGGTAGGGATACCACTAGACCCGTGTTCGCGAAGAGTATATCCCAAAAACCGCCATCCTTACTCGATATGGTTCATACGAGTACACCGTCATGTCCTTCGACTTGACCAACGTTCTAGCGACATTCTCTAGTGTGATGAACTATATATTCATGGACTACCTCGACAAGTTCGTTGTGGTTTATCTGGATGATATCCTTGTATACTCCAAGAATGAAGAAGAACATGATGAGCTTCTTCGACTAGTTCTGGCTAAGCTTCGAGAGCATCAACTATACGCCCAATATTCAAAGTGTGAATTTTGGCTACCCGAGGTAACCTACCTTGGTCATGTCATCTCCATGGATGATATCACTATCAACCGTAAGTGAGTTTAGGCTATTCTTGATTGGAATACCCCCAAAAATGTCAAGAAAATCAGATGTTTTCTCGAACTCGCAAGCTATTGTCGTCGATTCGTCAAGAAATGCACCAAGATTTCCAAAGCCCTAACTAGTCTACTTCACAAAGGCGTCAAGTTCCAATGGAGAGATAATTGTCAAGAAAGTTTCCAGACACTCAAGGACAAGCTGACTTCTGCCCTAGTGCTTTATCCTCCACACACTAAGAAGGATTTCGTCATATACTGCGATTCTTCGTGTCAAGGATTAGGTTGTGTCCTAATGCAAGAGCATACAGTGATTGCTTATGCCTCTCGTCAGTTGCGCCCACACAAAGAGAACTACCCAGTTCATGACCTTGAACTTACTACAGTAATGCATGCACTAAAAGAGTGGCGACATTACCTTCTTGGTAACCGTTGCGAGATCTTCACTGATCACCAAAGTCTGAAGTACCTATTTACTCAGCGAGATCTAAACCTCCGTCAACAAATATGGATGGAGCGCATAGCATATTTCGACTTCAGTATTTCTTATACACCTGGCAAAGCTAATGTAACGGCTGATGCCTTGAGGCGCAAGTCATACTACAACCGCCTCAAGGTTCGAAGGTTCACACCCTTCTTCATGAAGAATTCAACAAGCTTAACCTCCATATTCTTGCTCATGGTTATCTCGCTCCCCCTCCTAAAGAGTTTCACAAGATGAACCTCCGTATTGTTAACCAGGGTTCCCTTGATTACTTGGTTGCTAAACCAGATCTTGTGGGTGACATCAAAACTATTCAGCACTATCACGATGATGTTGAAAGGATTAAACGCTATCTTGCAGAAGGCAAACCCTCTTTCTTCGCTGTTGTTGATGATAGTGCCTTGTACTTCAAGGGTCGCTGATACGTCCCAAACGTATCTATAATTTCTGCTTGTTCCATGATCTTTTCAGTGACATTGTTATATGTTTTGCTACACTTTTATATCATTTTACACATATTTGGACTAACCTACTAACTCAGTGCACCCAGTGCCAGTTTCTGTCTGCTGATGTCTATCTTGCAGGGGCTTTTGCCCAATTTTCCAAAGCCCGAAAAAATCCAGAAAAATATAAAAAACTTCAGCAAAACATAAGCTTCGGGATCACCGAAGGGAGGGCCAGAGGAGGGCCAGGGGCCTCCCAGGCAGCCTGCTGGCGTGGCCAGGCCCTAGGCCGCGCCGGGAGGTCGCCTGCGTGGGTCCCACCTACTTCGGTGCCCTCCTTTGGCCTATATTTAGAGATCTGTGAGGAAACTCTCGCAGACTTTATACCACCGCAGCGCTTCCAAGATCGGGAGCGTCACGAGACCTCTTCCCGGCACCCTGCCGGAGGGAGGATTGACCTCCGGAGCTTCTCCACCACCATGGACGCTTCACGGACATGCCGTGAGTAGTCCTCCTTGGACCATGAGTCCATGACCAGTAGCTATGTGATGTATTCTCTCCAATCTTGTGCTTCAATGGTTAGTCCTTGTGAGTTGCCCTACATGATCAAGGCATCTATGTAATTATCTTGCTATTGCTATGATCGGTTTGTTGGGATCCGATGGATTATGAGATTGTGTTCAGATTGTTATGAGTTATATATTTGATTATCCTTTTATATTATGTTCCTTAGTGATTCATGCATGTTCTCCGTTGCTTTTTATTGCTTTGGCCAAGTAGTAGATCGTAACTCCAAGAGGGAGCGTTATGCATGATTGTGGGTTCGGTCCCCTCGATGTCTAGCTTGAGTGACATAAACATGAGACTAGGGAATGTGCTTGTTGCCACCAGGGAGAAAACAACAATGCTTGTGACCACGGTTGCAAGGATTGTTTACCTTACGCATAGTCCATTGCTTTGAGTTTACACTTTGGGTGGGGCTCGCAACTTAATACCGGAGAGATGTTCTAGATAGATATCTCAAGGTGGATGATTAGTAAGTAGATGGTGATGAACAAAACAGTCTACTTTTCTTGGCGTACTGCCCATTACTATTGAACCTCTAACTATCAAGGAGCATAATTATCATTGCGGTGCGATCATAATTATGTCAATTGCCCAACTGTGATTTGTTTACGCAAGCATAGTTGTTTATCTTGTTTTGGGAGAGAGACATCACTAGTGAACATCATGTGACTCCGGTCCATATCACCATCATTGTTTACACCTCCACCATTTACCGCTTTCATTTACTTTTTCGTTGCAATCACTATTACCTTACCGCTTATGTTTTGATCCTTTGCAAACTACAAGGACAGAGAGATTGACAACCTCTCTCTACTCGTTGGGAGCAAAGTTATTTGTTGTGTCTGCAGGTCCACGTCTTCTGCTAGTGCCAGGGTGGAAGACTCCTGCTTGCTGATCCTAGGAGCCCTACTGGTTCGATAAACCTTATAGGCTCCGTGTGAGGGAAATTTGTTGCTGACTACATCTCCACCTTCTACTCGGGGTAACCAACGAGGGGCGAGAAGTATATCCATCAACTCGTCATCAAGCGAATTTCTGGCGCCGTTGCCGGGGACTCCACTCTTCAAGATAGGGGAGTTGCACACTATCTTCTACCTTTGATTTTTAGTCTTGCTAGTTTGCTTTCTAGTTTTTGCTTTAGAGTCCTATACCAAAAGCCACAAAAAATAGTTACTTTGCTTTTAGTTGTCAAACATGTTAAGGTTTGATGCTTGGAAGAAATCTGAGGTCCTAGATTGCCATCAAAGGAATGGAGAAAATATGAAGGAAGCATGGGATAGAATTTCTGAAGCACACAAAAGAATTATGCCTTGGATACCTATCAAAATTGTGCTTAGAAATTTTTATCATGGTCTCTTTATATGGTGCAAACACTCTCTTGACATTATAGCTAAAGGGGATTTCTTACAGTGTGATGAGGCTAGAGCACTTGATATTATACATGGTCTATCTAATAATCTTGTTTATAATCATGGTTATGACACTATTTTAGATAGACTTGCTACTATTGAAGGGAAAATAGATGCTATAGACTTAAGAGAAAGAGAGAAACCCATGGTTGATAAGGAACGAATTTTGAAAATAGACGATGACTAGGAACCCTTTGTCAGAATTAGCATCTCTAACCAAGACTTCCTTGCTTATTGTGATATTGGATCCATGGTTTCTACTATGCCAAAAGTTGTTTATGATTCTCTCTGGTTAGACATGGAATTTTTTTTATCTTATCATGAGCAAGCTAATGGGGATATTTCTGAAATCTAGGGAAAGGTAAGAGATGTCCAGCTTACGTTCTCTAAAAGGAATGCAACGGTTGATTTCTTTATCATGGAGCCCAACAAAGGGAATATAGTGCTTGGAAGGGACTTCCTCCGAGCCATGAGAGGCTTCATTGATGTAGGTAAAGGACATATACGCTTACGTGGGAAAGAAAAAGGTACGTACCGTTCCCTAGGAAAAATAAGGATGAACTTGTTGAGGATCCGTTTGAAGGATTTTACAATTCCGATGTCTTCGGAGAATCTTGATCCTCATTCTTGCATTATGCCTAGCTCAAAGGTATAAAAGAAAGCGCTTTTTGGGAGGCAACCCAATTTGTTTTTTACTTTCTGTTTTAGTGGTCTTGATGTGTGTTACTACTGTAGTAACATCATTTATCTTTATTTTAAGCTTTGTGCCAAGTTTTAGCCTCCGATTGCAAGAAAGTTCAAAAATTGTGACATCCTGTCTAGAAATAGATTTTTTCTGCTTGACGGAAAAATTCGCCAAATATTACCAGATCATATTTTTGATCTGAATGTTTTTTACAGTATGCTATATATAATTGTCTTTCTGGCATCTGTTCTGAGTTTTTTGATTTGAGTTGCAGAAGTACCCCAAATAAATTGTTTACTACCTGTTGTTCTGTTTTTCACAAATTCTGCCATGTTTTTTGTTTTCATTGTTTTGCGAATCCTAAGCTTGTGTTTTATTTGCAAAAACCTTTTGGCAATCATGATAAGCAGTAGCTTTTCATGAAAATCTTTATTTCCAGCAGGTATTGAATTATTTTATTAAGGGAACTAACCACTCTAATCAGCTTACGATGAGTTTTGTATGAAGGGAGTTTTCAAGTATGTGATGGGAGAGATGTTGAAAGAAGATAAAGGAGTGTCAAACGCTCAAGCTTGGGGATACCCCATGCATCCCAAGAAATATTCAAGGAGACTCAAGCGTCTAAGCTTGGGGATGCCCCCGTGCATCCCCTTCTCTATCAACAATCATCAGTTCGTCCATCTCCATGCTATATTTTTATCACTTCATATGATATGTGTTATACTTGGAGCATCTCGCTATTTGCTTTTTAGTTTGTTTTAGTTTTTTTTCTGGTCATAACAAGTCGGAACCTATCCTACCTTGTTTGGGAGAGAGACACGCTCCATTCCACTCTAGAACACAACATAGCTTTTCATGCCTATCTTTTTGTGTGTTCTTCATCTTTTGTACCTACTGTCATGCTCAGCTCTTAGTTTTCATGTTTATCTTTTTAAGAGCTTTTATTTAGGTTGATTTTGGAACTCTCTAGAGTTATCATGCTAATATTGTTTAGAGAGTTGGCTCGTTGCACTGAGTTGTGTGTCTTGCATGAGTAGGTAAATGAGGTTGCTATTTAAGTATAGTAGTAACTTGCAATAGTTTTGAGGTATTGATTTGAGTAATGTTTGGACTATTCATGCCAAGAGCTTGAGCCTATTAGTGATAGGTGTCGTATTTTGGGAAATATGTGTGTTTTTCAAAAACTAAAAATTAGTTGAGAACTCTAGCTACTAAATTGATCGCAAACCTCTGGAGGGGTTGGAATATATAGAGTACCCTCACGTTACCATGAGTTGAGGATGTGCAAGGATAACCAAACCCCCAAACATTCCTCCTCGGGGTACTTGTCTCTTTGTAAATTTCCTAACTAGACAGAGAGTTACTGATAATAAGTGTATGAGTTCTTCGGACTAATGTGAGTATTCGATTGTTGGCACTTCCACCATCCATATTTTGCTAGCCTCTTCGGTACCGTGCATTGCACTTTCTCACATTGAGAGTTGGTGCAAACTCCGCGGGTGCATCCAAACCCATGCCATGATACGCTATGTCATACATAAGCCTCATTATATCTTTCCTCAAAACTGCCACCGTACCTACCTATTAAGGCATTTCCATAGCCTTTCCGAGATACATTGACATTCAACAGCCATCATCTCATGACTTGATCTTCATGTCATACATGCTTTTGCTTGATCATAGAGCCGCACGATAGTTGGTCCTTGCCCTCATTACTGCTACATGACGCGCTAGTATCATTGCATATCCTGCTACACCGGCAGAGGCATACATTTGCATACATCATGATAGTTCTCACTTGTCTTTATGTTGAGTACTTCTTATAAAGTGTGATGATTTTTCTTTATATTCATGTAAAACATAGAGTGTTTCCCTTAAGAGAGCAAAAGATCCCAAAGTGGACAAAACAAAAGATACCAAAGAGGACAAATGAGAGATAAAAAGGAAGAGCCAAAGAGGCCACAAAAAATGAAAATAAAGAGAAAAGGAAAAAGAAATAAAAAGAAATAAAAAGAGAGAAGGGGATAACACTAGTATTCATGCATAACTATGTGGGGACCCTTACACTATAGAACTTGGTTTGCATATTCCAATGATGAGCCTGCTCAAATGAGCTCTAGGTCTTCATGAGCAAACAAGTTGGATGCACCTCCACTAGTTCCATTGGAGAGCTTACCTTATCTCATATGTGCATCCGTTACATGGCAATCCCTACTCCTCACACCATATCTATCATTTGGCTTTCTCTCGCCTATGGTTGTCCTCATTGATGTGAGCCTTTCACAATTTTTTGTCTTCCTTTCCCATCGTTATTCTATTTGGCATCCTAAGTGCCAACATATCTTGCTCACGCTCATCCATTGCATGAGTGCTCAAAATCAAAAGGGAGAGGATCATTTTGACTTGTGCCTGACAAGTGGTCTGGGGATGAGTCAAAATAAGATTCTGAAGGAGACTAAGTGTGAGGTTTAGTAGATTGAGTTCTCAATTAAAAAAATATTTTATCTCTGAACCCATATCCCACTTCTTGCACGCAAACACCATTTGGAGACATTTGAGTCACGGACACCAAGATCTCTTGCACCTTTATGTTCTTACTTTGCTAAATTCAATACTAGATATAGACTCTTTCTTGTTATTGTCTTGACTTGAATTGCATATCTCACTTGCTTTACTTTGAAGTTCTTATATGTGTGTTAGCTTGTCACCACAGAAATTATTGTGTTATCATTTATCTACTCAAGGACGAGCAGAAATTAAGCTTGGGGATGTTGATACGTCCCAAACGTATCTATAATTTATGCTTGGTCCATGATCTTTTGGGTCACATTGTTATATGTTTTGCTACACTTTTATATCATTTCACACATACTTGGACTAACCTACTAACTCAGTGCACCCAGTGCCAGTTTCTGTCTGCTGATGTCTATTTTGCACGGGCTTTTACCCAATTTTCCGAAGCCCGAAAAAATCCAGAAAAATATATAAAAAATCAGCGAAACAGAAGCTTTGGGATCACCGAAGGAGGGCCAGAGCAGGGCCAGGGGCCTCCCAGGCGGCTTGCTGGTGCGCCAGGCCCTAGGTCGTGCCAGGAGGTTGCCTGGGTGGGTCCCACCTCCTCCTATGCCTTCCTTTGGCCTATATTTAGAGATCTGTGAGGAAACCCTCGCAGACTTTCTGGAATTATGAATTTCTCCATCGTTCCGCCGCCACAGCGCTTCCAAGATCGGGAGCGTTAGGAGACCTCTTCCAGGCACCCTGTCGGAGGGAGGATTGACCTCCAGGAGCTTATCCACCGCCATGGACACTTCCCGTACATGCCGTGAGTAGTCCTCCTTGGACCATGAGTCCACGACCAGTAGTCATGTGATGTCTGCTCTCCAATCTTGTGCTTCAATGGTTAGTCCTTGTGAGCTGCCCTATATGATCAAGGCATCTATGTAATTCTCTTGTTATTGCTATGCTCGGTTTTTTGGGATTCGATGGATTACGAGATTATGTTCAGATTGTTATAAGTTATATATTTGATTATCCTTTTATATTATGTTCCTTAGTGTCGGTGAATACTCACAACATATGCCATGGGTAGGCTAAAGAAGGTAGGAACCAAAGTGGCAATGGAGGGCGCTGGGGGCGAGGTTGGTACATGCATGCATGAAACACAAGATGTACCCAGGTTCAGGGCTCTCCGGAGAGATAATACCCCTAGTCCTGTCGGAGTGTATGATATGTATGGATGGGATTACAGGGTTGCTCCTAGAGCTGTATTTCGGAGGAGGATGAAGGAGCAGTCGGCTCGTCTCTACCTCTCCTATGTGGTTGGTGTGTGTATGTGTGATCAGTTGACCAACCCTCTGCATGGAGGGGGCCGGGGGTTTTATAGACGAACCCACCGGCCTACAATATGGATAAGGGGTACAAGAGTGGGACCCGGCTGGCAGCCTCGCCGGCTGGCCAGGGGGCCCACGAGGGTCTTGTCTTGTCGCTTGAGGGGCCCGTTGGCTGTGAGGTCTCGTCTGGCTGTGGGACCCGTCGGCTAGCCAATGGGGCTCTCGCATAAGGTTGACGCAGGACACGCATGGTACGTCCGGCGTCGTCCAGCGAGATTCGTCATGGGTAGACGGTACGGCCGCCTCCACTGTTCCCACGCTGAGTGCAGTAATGGAGTGGGAGTTTGACGGCCGACATTGTGTTGGGTGATGGATCAGAGCCAGGGGAGGTCAGTGGCATGGCCGTCGACGCTGGTACCCGCCGTGCACTCTGATCCAGTACCTTTGCTGACGCGTATCCACCTTTAATCGTAGGGTCTCGTCCTGACCTATGATCTCATGTGACTTCAGATCCCTGGTCGGCTAGCCCGCTTGGATAGCCGGCTTGGGCATGGGCGCCTCGTTCCTAGCCGACTGGCTTGGCCTAGGCGGCCAGGAAGAGGTAGTCATCTTGCTTCTAGCCGGCAGGTGCTGCCCGGCCGGCCAGAGAGTTGGTCGTCTCGCCCCCTAGCCGGTAGGTGTTGCCTAGCCGTCCAGAGGACTTGGGCCTTGCAGAATGGTTCTTGGTCATTCCTTTGGGGTCGGACATAAAGGAACAGGCTCGTTGAGCCTACCCCGGGGTTATCCCCCCGACAGTAGTCCCCGAAGCTGGAGAGGCCCGCCGCGTGCATGCGGGCGGTCTCACTGGCTTGATTTTTTGTCATTGTATCCCTGCCGCCACCTGTGGCAGGGGTCGCTGGCTCGGAAGCCGGCTGGCTTCGAAGCGACGCCTCGGCTTCGTCGTAAGCTGCGCAAATCGTGCTACGTGCCAGGCCCGGCCTAACGTGATGATGGTTTTTACTGGTGACGGGACCGGGCCTGGGCCCTGGGTCCCGCCACGAGCCTCCTCGACCGCCGCGCGGAGGATCCTCTGCGTATTTACTCCGTGACGGTTGGGTTTCGGGAAGCGCTACCGTCCATAATACACGGGATTAGTGGGGCTCCGCGCGCACCGGATCCCCTCCCCACGATCCTTTGTGGGGTTGAAATGGGATGCGGGGGTACCAAGGAGGCCATTCGCCCCCTTCTCGCCCCGCATCGACGCCCTCTTCCTCCCTGAGCCCAGGGAGAAAGAGCCCGTCTACCTTCGTCTTCTTCTTCTCCATCGCCGTCGCGCCACCAGCCTTCCCGAGCATCCGCTGCCCGCAGTCATGGCGAGCGGCTCTTCCTCGAAGAAGACCTCGTCTCACGGAGCTTGGCTCGGCAGTGAGAACTGCGATGGACGCATTGAGGCACTTCGCCACTGCCGAATGCTGCCCTGGGCCTCTCAGGTGTCGGTGCGGATCCCTGGCGCCGAGACAACTCCAACATCGGAAGATGGAGAAATCGTCGTGTTCGATGAGCACTTCTACAGGGGCTTTGGGCTCCCGGCGAGCACCTTCTTCTCCAACTGGCTCATCTTCTTGGACCTGCAGCCGCACCACCTGGCGCCAAACGCCATCCTTCAGCTGTCGGCCTTCGTTATCCTGTGCGAGGGCTTCCTGGGGATCGAGCCTCGCCTCGACCTCTGGCAAAGCTTATTCTTCTTCAAGCAGCAATCCAAGAAGATGGACAAGGCTGAGCTAGAAAAGCTCGTCGGGCCTCGCCCGATGACGCCGTGCGGAGCCGCACTGGTGCATCATCGCTCGAAGTCCGGCTTCCCCCCGATGCCGCTGCAGCAATCCATCAAGCAGTGGCAGAGAGGCTTCTTCTATGTGAAGAACGCCAACCCCGCACACAACGCCCTCAACATGCCCCCATTCAACATCGATCCTCCGACGAAGTTGAACTGGGGGGGCGAAGTACACGAAGCCAATTCCCGAGGTGGCGCAGATCGGCGCCCATCTCGATGTCTTGCAGGATCGCGGCCTCCTCGACCGTGACCTGCTTACCACCATGGTTACCCGCCGGATCCTGCCTCTGCAGAGGCAGCCCCATCTGGTCTGCCAGATGAGTGGCCGGTATGACCCCTGCCGGACCTCCACCAAGAGCTTCACCGCAAGCGCGGTGGCGTGGGGGGTGAACCAGATTTCCATCGCCCGTATGGACGACAGTGGGAACTGGGCGTGCGGGATGGCCCCTTACAGCAGGTCTCGTCCGCCTCCGGTGGTAAGCACTTTTCGTTGCATCTGTTCTGGCTGTTTTTCTTGTGGTTCGCCGTCTTTTTGAGCCGGCGTCAACTCCATCGCGCAGGTGTTCGAGAAGCTGCAGGCACTCAACCCGCCTGCCCCCGACGTGGTAATGTCTGACGCCTCAGAGATCGAGGACGAGGGCAAGATCGAGTCTCGTTCTGCATCCTCCGAAGGTTCGGAGGATGCACTGGAGTCGGAGGGGACGGAGCCGTCTGGTGAGCATCTGAGGCCCTCCATTGTAGATTTGACGGATGATTAGACTCCCTCCTCCCTATCTGATGCAGCCTTCGAGGAAGACTCTGACGGGGTGGAGGAGGTCACCAGTCCGCCCCTGACGCGCGGACGGCGCCATAAGGCCGAGGCTGTCGGTCTTGACGAGGCGGCTCGGAAGAAAGGCAAGGGTGCCACAGCTTCCAGGCCGGATCCCAAGCGATCCGCGACGGGTCCTCCCGCCGGAGCACGAGCAGGCGCCGCTAAGAAGCGCCATGTTGGTGGCGGCAGGAGGCAGTTGCCATCGTCGCGGGGTAAGGGCTCCCGTTTTGATCTTTTTACTTTGTCTTGCGTGAAGTTTTGTTCCTCAAAGCGTCGCTTGGCAGGGAGGCGGAAGACGTGAAGGAAGACACCGCCTCTGCCGCCAAGCGAGCCGGCTGGGCAGCGGCTTACGCTGCTCGGAAGGAGCTCGAGGAGCAGTCTGCCGGCTGCTGGGATGCGGCTGCAGGGAAGACGACTGAGGGCCAGTCTCGGCCCAGCCGGGCCGAGAAGCCAGCAAAAAAGCATACGAAGGCTAGATATGACCCCTCCATGCGTGCTCACGTGGAGGAGCTAGCTAGCGAGGCAGCCCCGAGGCACGCCCCGAGGACCGAGGAGGCCCAACCGTCCGAGCCGGACGTCTCTGCGCCGGTGGATCTCGAGGTGATCCCTGATTCACCGGAGGCCGAGGCGGCTGCCGACGCGCCAGAACTGAACCTGGCCGCGCCAGACGTGGCCCAGGATGCGCCAGGGGTGAACATGGATGCGCCGTACGCGGCCCATCCACCTCCTGCTGAGGAGACGGCACCGGCTGGGGCGTCAGCCGAGCCAGCCGGCATGCGAGCGAGTGGAGACGGCACCATCATCGTCTCCAACCGTGGCCCGGCTGCTTCAGGAGCCGGCCCCATTGCCGGGAGCCGGCCCATGAAGGCTTGGCGAGAGGCCAATCTAGAGCGCCAGAAGCTGCCCACTGGCACCGTGCTCCACGGTGTCCCGGAGCTGGTATTGCTGTTTGCCAGCAGCCGGTACAAGGTGGACCAGGCGGCCCGCGTGGTGGGCAGCGATCTGGAGCGTCTTGAGGAGCGCACCAGGGTAAGTGTCTCGTCTCTGTCTTCGACTTTTTCTTCATCTTGAATCAGTGGGGGCGCGCCAGCACACCCACTGACTGTAGCCCCCGAGAGTCGGGCCGGCCGATCATCGGCCAGGCCTAACCTCTTTGAGCTTCATCTCTTGCTTTGCTTTTTTAGTGGGGGCGCGCTAGTGCACCCACTAGGTGTAGCCCCCGAGAATCGGGCTGGTTATGATTTAACCAGGCCGAATCTTACTTTTGCTTCTTCATTGCTTGTAGGATCTTTATGATGCCCAGGTGCAAGCCTATAACACACTGCGGGCTCAGAACCAGGCGGCTGATGGCCAGATCACCAAACTTGAGGCCCGGCTGGGCGAGGTTGCCGTGGAGCGGGACGCCCTGCGCGAGGCGGATGGTCGGCTCCAGCAGCAGCTGACTCTTCTCGAGGCAGAGAAGAAGAAGCTAGAGGCGGCCCGCCAGGCTGAGCAGGAGCAGCTGCGCACCTCCCTACAGGAGAAGGACGCCTCCCATACTGCCGACATGGAGCGTCTTGAGACGCTTCATCTCGAGGAGATGAAGCTCAAGGACGCTGCCTTGAAGGAGAAGGAGGAAGCCCTGATCCAGAAGTAGGCGCAGCTGGCCAAGGACCTGGACATGGCGGTGGCCCTCCAGGAAGAACTCACCCGCATCAGCCAAGCGAGCAAGGTGCGGGAGCTTGAGGCCCTGGAGGGCGCTCACGAGACTGACAGCCACTTTGACCATGAGTCCTATCTGTTTTGTCTTGAATTTTCTTCTTTGCCGCCTCCTCTTCTTATTTTCTTTTTGCCCCTCCCCTATCTCAAGTCTCTTCCCTGAAACACGGGACGCAGCCGACACGGTCGTCGAGGTGAGCCACAAGGAGCGCCGCGCGGCCGGGCAGGAGGTAGACGTTACCTCCGGCTGGAGCATGGAGGAGATCGGGGTGGGACTAAGAGCCCGCCTGCGTGTCCTGGGCGAGTCCGTGGCTTGGCTCCAGGTCGTGGGCTCGTCGATGGTGAAGGTTGTGTGTCCTGACGGCGTGGAGCCGGCGTCGATGAGCCGGCTCTCCCGCTGGCCTGCGGCTGGCGTAGACCGTCTTGATGCCTGGCATGCTTCGGCCGCGCGTGCTGGAGCCTACATGGCCCTACGCTTGGCCAAGTCCTGGTACCGAAACCTAGACTTGGGCAAGCTCGTCGCTCAGCTCGACGGCTCAGAGGTGGAGCTGTAGGCCGTGGAGGAGGAGCTGCGCGTGAGGGCCAGCGACGTCGCCTCGTACGCCGCCTAGGATGAGCTCAACTTGGAGCAGGGTGAAGGCGGCAATGTGATCCCTGAGGATCTGCATGGCCTTCATCCCTATGACGCCGATGGCAGCTCCAACGAGGCGTCCCATGAAGTGGAGAACGCCGCCTCCAGCAGCGAGGCATATGCTGACTCCGACGAGGACGGAGCCGGAAGCCCTCGCGGAGGAGACGACGCCACCGCCTCGGGAGCAGCCGGCGATGGTGAAGCCACCACTTCAGGAACAGCAGCCGGGACGACAGACGAGGCCGCCGCCCTTAGCCGATCTTGTTTTTCTTTTCGTTGTCTGCAATTATTTTGTCAGTCCAACAGTTCCACCCACTGGGGGTCTAATGAACCTCGGTCGTGGGCCAATGCTTTTGAATGTATGGATTCAACATTATATTCGTATTGCCATGTGTGTTGTTTTATATCTTCATCTTTTGATTCCTGCTTGACTTCTTTTTCTCCAACTCCTTGCTACGGCGACAGAAATCTTCTGTCGTCTTTTGAGCTTGCGTTGGTTTTTCCCTTGAAGAAGAAAGGGCTATGTAGCACAGGAGCAGTAAGTATTTCCCTCAGTTTGAGAACCAAGGTATCAATCCAGTAGGAGAATCACGTCAAGCCCAGAGTAGCTGCACAAACACAAAAGAGCTTGCACCCAACGCTACAAAGGGGTTGCCAATCCCTTCAAGATTGATTGCAAAGTGAGATCTGAAGGCGGAAAGTACAACGAAGTAAAAGTGTAAGGCTGAAAATATGATGTGAAGTAGACATGGGGGCCATAGTGTTCACTAGAGGCTTCTCTCAAAATAGCAAATATCACGGTGGGTGAACAAATTACTGTCGAGCAATTGATAGAACCGCGCAAAGTCATGACGATATCTAAGGCAATGATCATACATATAGGCATCACGTCCGAGACAAGTAGACCGATACTTTTTGCATCTACTACTATTACTCCACACATCGACCGCTATCAAGCATGCATCTAGTGTATTGAGTTCATGAAGAACAGAGTAACGCCTTAAGCAAGATGACATGATGTAGAGGGATAAACTCAAACCAATGATGAAAACCCCATCTTTTTACCCTTGATGGCAACCACACGATCCGTGCCTCGCTGCCTCTTCTGTCACTGGGTGAGGTCACCGCACGATATGAACCCAAAACCAAGCACTTCTCCCATTGCAAGAATCATAGATCAAGCTGGCCAAACAAAACCCACAATTCGAAGAGAATTACAAGGATATGAAATCATGCATAAGAGAGATCAGAAGAAACTCAAATAAGATTCATAGATAATCTAATCATAAATCCAGAATTCATCAGATCTCGACAAACACACCGCAAAAGAAGATTACATCAGATAGATCTCCATGAAGATCATGGAGAACTTTGTATTGAAGATCCAAGAGAGAGAAGAAGCCATCTAGCTACTAGCTATGGACCCGTAGGTCTGTGGTGAACTACTCACCCATCATCGGAGAGGTCATGGTGTTGATGAAGAAGCCCTCCGTATCCAAATCCCCCCTCCGGCAGGGCACCAGAACGTGCCCCAGATGGGATCTTGCGGAGACAGAAGCTTGCGGCGGCGGAAAAGTACTTCTGATGATCTCCTGATTTTTTCTGGGATTTTAGGGAATATATAGGCGGAAGACCTAGGGCAGAGGTGGCCCAGGAAGCCCACAAGCCTGGGAGGCGTGGGCCCCCCTGGCCGCCGCTAGGGGGCTTGTGGGGTCCCTATTGGCCCCCTGCCCTGATTCTCAGGCTTCCTTATCTTCTTCTGTTTCGGAAAAAATCTTTTTGGAAGTTTCGTTCTGTTTGGACTTCGTTTAAAGTCCTCCTCTGAAAGGGGTCAAAAACATGGAAAAAACAGGAACTAGCACTTGGCACTGAGTTAGTAAGTTAGTCCCAAAAAAGATATAAAAGGCATACAAAACATCCAAAGTTTGACAAGATAATAGCATGAAACCATCAAAAATTATAGATACGTTGGAGACGTATCACTCCTCTACCCCCCAAGTTTCCACCCCACCAGCCCGACAGCCGGGAGCCGGTCTGTGACTCGGTCGAGGTTTGTGACTTTAAGAATATAGGACTTAGATTTTTCGAAGCCATCAAGACTTAAAGATTAAAACATAAACCAGCAGAGGTCGTCTAGAATGAGATCGTAAAATAGATCAAGCCAACCCGAGCCGGCAAACTTTTTCTAGTCAAACTTTACATGTATCCGGCCTTACCTGGCGTCGCCTCGCTAGACGGGCAGCCGGGAGCCGGTCTGTAGCTGTTACGAGGTGACGAGGGATCGGTCCGGCATATACTATGCGTTTTTCTACAACATAAGGAAGTCGTCCGGGCGGCTAGCGAGCCCCCGAGCTTATTGAGAGCCGGCAAGGGACTCACAGAGTGAGCACTCTAAGTATGGCATGCTCTTTTCATTGCATTCATTAGAAATCCCTAAAGAGGGAGAAAGATACATATATGCATGCTCTTTCCATGTTTGATACTTGCCTTCTAGCAATAGAATGGGCGAAGCAACGCCACGTTACATGGACGCTCCGTCTCCTGGCCGGAGTCGTCCCTCTTGCGCTTCGTTGGCTTCTGGGCATCGATCAAGTAGTATGCGTTGTTGTGCACTGCCCTACTGATGATGAAGGGTCCCTCCCATGGGGATGAGAGCTTGTGTTGGCTGGCGGTGCACTGGATTCTTCTGAGCACCAAGTCTCCCTCTCTAAAAGAGAGGGGCTTGATCTTCTTGTTGTGGTAGTATCTCATCTTCTCTTGATAGATGGCCGTCCGGCTCAAGGCTAGTTCCTTTGCTTCCTTGAGGAGATCAATGCTACCTCTTGAGCTTGCATTGGTTTTTCCCTTGAAGAGGAAAGGGTGATGCAGCACAGTAGCAGTAAGTATTTCCCTTAGTTTTGAGAACCAAGGTATCAATCCAGTAGGAGAATCAAGCCAAGTGTCCAGAGTACCTGCGCAAACACAAACAAGCTTGCACCCAACGCTATAAAGGGGTTGCCAATCCTTTCAAGATTGATTTCTAAGTGAGATCTGAAGGCGGGAAGTGCAACGAAGTAAAAGTGTAAGGCTGAAAATATGGTGTGAAGTAGACCCGGGAGCCATAGTGTTCACTAGAGGCTTATCTCAAAATAGCAAATATTACGGTGGGTGAACAAATTACTGTCAAGCAATTGATAGAACCGCGCAAATTCATGATGATATCTAAGGCAATGATCATACATATAGGCATCACGTCCGAGACAAGTATACCGATACCGTCTGCATCTACTACTATTACTCCACCCATCGACCGCTATCCAGCATGCATCTACTGTATTGAGATCATGATGAACAGAGTAACGCCTTAAGCAAGATGACATGATGTAGAGGGATAAACTCAAACCAATGATGTAAACCCCATATTTTTACCCTTAGTGGGAACAACACGATGCGTGCCTCGCTACCCCTTCTGTCACTGGGTGAGGTCACCGCACGGTATGAACCCAAAACCAAGCACTTCTCCCATTGCAAGAATCATATATTAAATTGCCCAAACAAAACCCCCAACTCGAAGAGAATTACAAGGACATGCATATAAGAGACTAGAAGAAGCTCCAATAAGATTCATAGATAATCTGATCATAAATCCGCAATTCATCGGATCTCGACAAACACATCGCAAAAGAAGATTACATCGGATATATCTCCATGAAGATCATGGAGAACTTTGTATTGAAGATCCATGAGAGAGAAGAAGCCATCTAGCTACTAGCTACGGACCCGGAAAGTCTATGGTGAACTACTCATGCATCATCGGAGAGGCCATGGTGTTGATGAAGAAGCCCTCCGTATCCAAATCCCCCCTCCGGCAGGGCACCAGAACGTGCCCCAGATGGGATCTTGCAGAGACAGAAGCTTGCGTCGGCGGAAAACTATTTTCGTGGATCTCTCGCGTAGTTTTGGATTTTTCGGGAATTTATAGGCGGAAGAGGTAGGGCAGACGAGCCACAGGGGGCCCACAAGCCTGCTAGGCGCGGGGCCCCCCTGGCCGCGCCTAGGGGGCTTGCGGCCTCCCTTGGTGGCCTTTGCCTTGGTTCTCATGCCCCATGCGTATCTTCTGTTCCGAAAAAATCTTTTCGGAAGTTTTATTCCGTTTGGACTCCGTTTAATATTCTCCTCTGAAAAGGGTCAAAAACACGGAAAAAACAGGAACTGGCACTTGGCACTCAGTTAATAAGTTAGTCCCAAAAAAGATATAAAAGGCATACAATACATCCAAAGTTTGACAAGATAATAGCATGGAACCATCAAAAATTATAGATACGTTGGAGACGTATCAATCAACACCGTCTTCTCTTGCCTCCTTCACCTCCGTTATTGTGTACAGGGTGACCCGAGGCGAGTCAAAATCAATATCCATAGGGATGATGGCCTCGGACCCATATACCAGAAAGAATGGAGTGAAGCCGGTTGACCGGTTAGGCATGGTGCGGATTACCTGACAAGTGGTGCCACCAGTCTTGGCTTGATGCCGGCCAGGATTAGGCCGTTGGCCCTCTCCACCTGGCCATTGGACTAGGGACGTGCCACTGACGGCAAGTCAAGCCGGATGCCTACCTTGGAGCAGTAGAGCGCCAGAGCGCACTTGGCAATGCTAGTGTCGTTGTCGGTGATGATGCAGTGGGGGACGTTGTATCGGACAGAGATGTCCGTGATGAACTTGACAGTCGTGGGTCCATCAAGCTTCTTGATGGGCCTAGCCTCGATCCACTTGGTAAATTTGTCAACGACCACCAAGAGGTGAGTCATGCCACCGCGAGTCGTCTTGAAAGGCCCCACCATGTCCAACCCCCAGACGGCGAAAGGACATGACAAGGGGATGGTTTTGAGGGCCGAAGGCGGCATGTGGCTCTGCGTGCCAAAGAATTGGCAGCCCTCGTATTTGTTGACCATGTCCACGGCCTCCTCGAGGGTCGTGGGCCAGTAGAATCCGTGGCGGAATGCCTTGGCCACCAGGGTTCTAGAGGCGGCATGATGCCTGCACTCCCCCTGGTGAATGTCTCCAAGGATCTCATGTCCCTTTTCTAATTCGACGCAACGCTGGAACACGCCCGTCACGCTACGCCGAACCATCTCGCGATTCATGATGGCGTAGGCTGCAGATCTGCGCTGGATCTGCCTCGCCTCTGCCTCTTCTTGAGGAAGTTCGCCGCGAAGGAGGAAGGCCAGGATGGGTTGAGCCCATGATGGAGCCGACACAAGGGCTGGCTCTGTCTCGACCTGACTGTCAGGGGCTTCTGCAGCCCCCGCGCTTGATGAAGCGGTAGTCGTGGGCTCAAGACATGGTGTCTCTGATGCCCTCGTGGAGGCCGGCTCACCGTCTACCTCCATGACGTCCACCCACCGGGCATCGAGACGACAGGATTCGAGGCAGGGCGGAGCCGGGTTTGTTGTTGTAGCCGACGAAGTAGTCATAGCCGGTGAAGTGGTTATAGCCGGTGCCGCAATTGGAGTCGAGAGAGCCAGCGTAGCCGGCACAGGATTTGTAGCCGCTGTAGCTGGTGGAGCCAACGGCGCTTGCACCAAAGAATCAGCCGGCACGAAAATTGATGCCGACTCTCGAGACGGCCTGATAGACGGCTTGTGTAGCTGCTCGAGGGAGACGCTGGCTGGGATAGCCTGTCTCATGGAGCCAATCTTGGCCAATGTATCGGCCACCTCGTTGTCCGCCCTGGGAACGTGGTGGAACTCGCAACCCTCGAAGGGGTCGCTGAGCTGCTGGATGAGGAAGCGGTAGCTTGCCATGTTGGCGTCCCTGGCGTCCCATTCGCCAGAAACTTGCTGCACCACAAGTTCTGAGTCGCCGAAGCAGATGAGCCGTCGGATGCCAATCTCCTTGGCGAGCCGGAGGCCGTGAACGAGTGCTTCGTACTCGGCGACGTTGTTGGGGGCGGCGAAGTGGATCTAGAGAGCATACTTGAGCTGGTCTCCTTTCGGAGACGTCAAGACGATGCCGGCTCCCAGACCAGTCCGCATCTTCGAGCCATCGAAGTGCATCTGCCAATGCGTGGAGTCTGGAGGTGGTGGCTCAAACTGGGTTTCAGCCCAGTTGGTCAGGAAGTCGGCCACCACCTGAGATTTGATGGCGGTGCGAGGCTCGTAGCGGATATCGTGGTCCGCCATGGCGATGGACCACTTGGTGATCCTGCCAGTTGCATCACGGTTGCCCATGATTTCTGAAAGTGGAGCAGTGCTCATCACGGTGATAGCATGCTCTTGGAAGTATTGCTTCAACTTCTTTGCAGCAAAGTAAATGATATAACACATTTTTTGGTAGTGGGGATAGTTTTGCTTGGAGGCGGACAAGACCTTGCTGAGGTAGTAGATAGGGCGTTGCGCTAACAATACCATGCCCTCCTCCTTGCGTTCAACTACCAGCACTACACTAACCACGCGAGTGGTCACGGCAATGTATATGAGCATGGGTTCCCTTTCAGCCAGCGCTGCCAAGATTGGCAGGCTCGAGATGACCCGCTTGAGGTCGCGGAAGGCCTCGTCCACCTGGTCGTTCCACTCGAATTCCGCCTTCTTCTTCATGAGCTGGTAGAGTGGAAGGGCCTTCTCGCCGAGCCGCTCACGAACCGACTAAGGAACGACAGACAGCCGACGAACTTCTGGACATCTAGGATTCGAGCCGGCTTCACCATCCGCTCGATGGTGCCGATCTACTCGGGATTCACCTCGATGCCACGAGCGGACACGAAGAACCCCAAGAGCTTGCCGCCTGGAACCCCAAAGACGCACTTCTCCGGGTTGAGCCGGATCTTGTACTCGCGCAGGTTGGTGAACGTCTCCCGCAAGTCGTCGAGGAGGCTGAAGTGCTGCTTGGTCTTGACGATGATGTCATCCAGATAGACGTGGATGTTTCTACCGATCTATGGCAGTAGGCACTGATGCATGCAGCGTTGGAATATCGCACCAGCGTTCTTCAGACCGAACGTCATGGTGGTGTAGTAGTAGGCCCCGAAGGGCGTGATGAAGGAGGTCTTCAAGCGATCATCTGGATCCAGCTTGATTTGATAGTAGCCTGAATAAGCATCCAGAAATGACAGCATTTCGCAGCCTGCAGTGGAGTCGATCACTTGATCTATCCTAGGCAACGCGAAAGGGTCTTTCGGACAGGCCTTATTCAGGCTTGTGTAGTCAATACACATTCGCCATGTATTGTTTTTCTTCAGCACCAGGACTGGATTAGCTAACCAGTCCGGGTGGAAAACCTCCATGATGAAGTCGGCTGCAAGGAGTCGGGTAATCTCTTCTCCAATTGTGCGCCGCTTCCCCTCGGCGAAGCGGCGCAAAGGTTGTTTTACCGGCTTTGCATCCGGTCGCACGTGAAGTTTGTGCTTGGCGTACTTCCTCGGAACACCTGGCATGTCTTTGGGGAACCACGCAAAGATGTCTCAATTCTCACGGAGGAAGTCGACGAGCTCGCCTTCCAATTTGGGGCTGAGGCCAGCCCCAATGGTGACGCACAGCTTGGGGTTTGCAGGGTCGAGTGGCACCTGCTTGGTTTCCTTAGCCGACTTGAAGGATCCTTCGCCGGCCGACTGGGACGGAGGAGAAGGGATCGTCGGCTTCTCGGTAGCCTGAGCCACGGGCCGGTCGATCTGTCTCTTCTCCTCAGCAATCACCATGGCGTCGGCCAGGCGGCTGCTGTCCTGTGCACACTCGAGCGACTTCTTGTAGTCGCCAGCAATGGTGATGATGCCCTTTGGACCCGACATCTTCATCTTCAAGTAGGCGTAGTGGGGGATAGCCATGAACTTGGCCAGAGCCGGTCTGCCCAGCAGCGCGTGATACGGGCTGCTGAGGTCCACTACCTCGAACCATATGGACTGGTGATAACCCACAAGTATAGGGGATCACAACAGTTTTCGAGGGTAGAGTATTCAACCCAAATTTATTGATTCGACTCAAGGGGAAGCCAAAGAATATTCTCAATTATTAGCAGCTGAGTTGTTAATTCAACCACACCTGAAAGATTTAGTATCTGCAGCAAAGTAGGGTGATAGCAGCAGTAGCAATGGTAACCAGTAGCAGCAAAGTGACAGCAGTAGCAGCAAAGTAACATAGCAAGGACCAGTAGGAAAATACTCGTAGGCATTGGATCGGTGATGGATGATTAACCCGGATGTTATTCATCATGCAACTAGCTCCAGTTCGTCAATCTAATGTAGGCATGTATTCCGTATGTAGTCATACGTGCTTAGGGAAAAGAACTTGCATGACATCTATTGTCCATCCCTCCCGTGGCAGCGGGGTCCTAATGGAAACTACGGGATATTAAGGTCCTCCTTTTAATAAAGAACCGGACCAACGCATTAACACTTGGTGAATACATGAACTCCTCATACTATGGTCATCTCCGGGAGTGGTTCCGGCTATTGTCACTCCGGGGTTGCCGGGTCATAACCCATAGTAGGTGACTACAACTTGCAAGATAGGATCAAGAACACACATATATTGGCGAGAACATAATAGGTTCAGATCTGAAATCATGGCACTCGGGCCCTAGTGACAAGCATTAAGCATGGCAAAGTAGTAGCAACATCAATCTCGGAACATAGTGGATACTAGGGATCAATCTGTTGGAATTATGCCCTAGAGGCAATGATAAATAAGTTATTATTATAATTCATGTATCAAGATAATCATTTATTATCCATGCTATAATTGTATTAAATGAAGACTTAGATACATGTGTGGATACATAGACAAAACATTGTCCCTAGCAAGCCTCTAGTTGGCTAGCCAGTTGATCAAGGATACAGGGTCTTCTGACTATGTACAAGGTGTTGTTGCTTGATAACTGGATCACATCATTGGGTGAATCATGTGATGGACTAGACCCAAACTAATAGACGTAGCATGTTGATCGTGTCATTTTCTTGCTACTGTTTTCTGCGTGTCAAGTATTTATTCCTATGACCATGAAATCATATAAATCACTGGCACCAGAGGAATGCTTTGTGTGTATCAAACGTCACAACGTAACTGGGTGACTATAAAGATGCTCCACAGGTATCTCCGAAGGTGTCCGTTGAGTTAGTATGGATCAAGACTGGGATTTGTCACTCCGTCTGACGGAGAGGTATCTCGGGGCCCACTTGGTAATACAACATCACACACAAGCCTTGCAAGCAATGTGACTTAGTGTAAGTCACGGGGTCTTGTATTACGGAACGAGTAAAGATACTTGCCGGTAAACGAGATTGAAATAGGTATGCGGATACTGACGATCGAATCTCGGGCAAGTAACATACCGAAGGACAAAGGGAATGACATGTGGGATTATATGAATCCCTGGCACTGAGGTTCAAATGATAAGATCTTCATAGTATATGTAGGATCCAATATGGGCATCCAGGTCCCGCTATTGGATATTGACCGAGGAGTTCCTCGGGTCATGTCTACATAGTTCTCGAACCCGCAGGGTCTGCACACTTAAGGTTCGGCGTTATTTTATGCATATTTGAGTTATATGGTTGGTTACCGAATGTTGTTGGGAGTCCCGGATGAGATAATGGACGTCACGAATGTTTCCAGAATGGTCTGGAGACGAAGATTGATATATAGGATGACCACATTGGATTACCGGAAAGTTTTCGGCATTACCGAGAATGTACCGGGAGTGACGAATGGGTTCCGGATATTCACCGGGGGGCAGCCCACCCCGAGGAAGCCCATAGGCCTTAGGGGTGCCGCACCATCCCTTAGTGGGCTGGTGGGCAAGCCCAAGAAGGCCCCTGCGCAGGAGAGAAAGAAAATCAAAGAGAAAAAAAGGGGAAGTTGGAAAATAGAGAAGGACTCCACCTTCCAATCCTAGTTGGACTAGGATTGGAGGAGGAATCCTCCTCCCCCCACTTCGGCCGACACCTTGGGGCTCCTTGAGCCTCAAGTCAAGGTCCCTCCCCTCCCTCCTATATATACTGAGGTATTAGGGCTGATTTGAGACAACTTTGCCACGGCAGCCCGACCACATACCTCCACGGTTTTTCCTCTAGATCGCGTTTCTGCGGAGCTCGGGCGGAGCCGTGCTGAGATAAGATCACCACCAACCTCCGGAGCTCCGTCATGCTGCTGGAGAACTCATCTACCTCTCCGTCTCTCTTGCTGGATCAAGAAGGCCGAGATCATTGTCGAGCCGTACGTGTGCTGAACGCGGAGGTGTCGTCCGTTCGGCACTAGATCGGAGTGGATCGTGGGACGGATCACGGGACGGTTCGTGGGACGGTTCACGGGACATATCGAGGGACGTGAGGACGTTCCACGACATCAACAACGTTTCTTAACGCTTCCTGATGTGCGATCTACAAGGGTACGTAGATCAGAAATCCCCTCTCGTAGATGGACATCACCATGATAGGTCTTCGTGCGCGTAGGAAATTTTTTGTTTCCCATGCGACCTTCCCCAACAGTGGCATCATGAGCTAGGTTCATGCGTAGATGTCATCTCGAGTAGAACACAAAAGTTTTTGTGGGCGGTGATGTGCGATTTGCTACCCTCCTTAGTCTTTTCTTGATTCCGCGGTATTGTTGGATCGAAGCGGCTCGGACCGACATTACTCGTACGCTTAAGAGAGACTGGGTTCATCACTACGAGCAACCCCGTTGCTCAAAGATGACTGGGAGTGCCGGTTTCTCCAACTTTAGTTGAATCGGATTTGACCGAGGAGGTCCTTGGATGAGGTTAAATAGCAATTCGTACATCTCCGTTGTGGTGTTTGCGTAAGTAAGATGCGATCCTACTAGATACCCATGGTCACCACGTAAAACATGCAACAACAATTAGAGGACGTCTAACTTGTTTTTGCAGGGTATGCTTCTGATGTGATATGGCCGACAATGTGATGTGATATATTGGATGTATGAGATGATCATTTGTAATAGTTAATATCGACTTGCACGTCGATGGTACGGCAACCGGCAGGAGCCATAGGGTTGTCTTTAAACTAATGTTTGTGCTTGCAGATGCGTTTACTATATTGCTAGGATGTAGCTTTAGTAGTAATATCATGAGTAGCACGACAACCCCGATGGCGACACGTTGATGGAGATCATGGTGTGGCGCCGGTGACAGAAGATCGTGCCGGTGCTTTGGTGATGGAGATCAAGAAGCACATGATGATGGCCATATCATGTCACTTATGAATTACATGTGATGTTAATCCTTTTATGCACCTTTTTTGCTTAGAACGACGGTAGCATTATGAGGTGATCTCTCACTAAAATTTCAAGACGAAATTGTGTTTTCCCCGACTGTGCACCGGTGCTATAGTTCGTCGTTTTGAGACACCACGTGATGATCGGGTGTGATAGACTCAACGTTCACATACAACGGGTGCAAGACAGTTGCACACGCGGAACACCCGGGCTAAGCTTGACGAGCCTAGCATGTGCGGACATGGCCTCAGAACACATGAGACCGAAAGGTCGATCATGAATCATATAGTTGATATGATTAGCATAGGGATGCATACCACTGAAACTATCCTCAACTCACGTGATGATCGGACTTGAGCTAGTGGAACTGGATCATGAACCACTCAAATGACTAGAGAGATGTACTTTTTGAGTGGGAGTTTAGAAAGTAATTTGATTAGTTAAACTCTAATTATCTTGAACATAGTCTAAGTACACTTTGAATATATTTGTGTTGTAGATCAATGGCTCACGCGACAGTCACCCTGAATTTTAATACGTTCCTAGAGAAAGCTAAGTTGAAAGATGATGGAAGCAACTTTGTAGACTGGGCTCGTAATCTTAAGTTGCTCCTGCAAGCTGGGAAGAAGGATTATGTCCTTAATGCTGTTGTAGGAGATGAACCACCCGCCATGAGTGACCAAGATGTTAAGAACGCTTGGTTAACACGTAGGGAGGACTACTCAGTAGTTCAATGTGCAGTCTTGTATGGCTTAGAGCCGGGACTTCAACGTCGCTTTGAGCATCATGGAGCATATGAGCTGTTCCAGGAGTTGAAGTTTATCTTTCAGAAGAACGCCCGGATCGAGAGGTATGTGACCTCCGATAAATTCTATGCTTGCAAGATGGAGGAGAATTCATCTGTCAGTGAACATGTGCTCAAAATGTCTGGGTACTCAAACCGTCTAGCTGAGCTGGGGATTGAACTCCCGCAAGAGGCTATCACTGACAGAATTCTTCAATCACTGCCACCAAGCTATAAGGGCTTTGTGTTGAACTATAACATGCAAGGGATGAACAAGTCACTCGATGAGTTATTTGCGATGCTGAAAGTCGCAGAGTCAGAACTCTGTAAAGAGCATCAAGTGTTGATGGTGAATAAGACCACTAGTTTCAAGAGAAACGGCAAAGGAAAGAAGGGCAATTCGAAGAAGAGCGGCAAGCCTGTTGCCAATCTGACGAAGAAACCCAAAGCTGGACCTAAGCTTGAAACGGAGTGCTATTATTGCAGGGGTATGGGTCACTGGAAGCGCAACTCCCCAAGTATCTGGCTGATAAGAAGGCGGCCAAAGAGAAATCCGGTATATTTGATATACATGTTATTGATGTGTACTTAACCAGCTCTCGTAGTAGTGCCTGGGTATTCGATACCGGTTCTGTTGCTCATATTTGCAACTCGAAACAGGAACTGCGGAATAAGCGAAGGCTGGCGAAGGATTAAGTGACAATGCGCGTGGGAAATGGTTCCAAGGTTGATGCAATCGCCGTCGGCACAGTTTCACTTCAGTTACCATCAAGATTAGTTATGAACTTAAATAAATGTTATTTAGTGCCTCTGTTAAGCATGAACATTATATCTGGATCTTGTTTATTGCGAGACGGTTACTCGTTTAAGTCAGAGAATAATGGTTGTTCTATTTCTATGAGTAATATCTTTTATGATCATGCACCCAATGTGAGAGGATTGTTCATATTGAATCTTGATAGTGATAATACACATATACATAACATTGAGACCAAAAGAGTTAGAGTTAACAATGATAGCGCCATGTTTTTATGGCATTGCCGCTTAGGTCATATTGGTGTAAAGCGCATGAAGAAACTCCATACCGATGGACTTTTGGAGTCACTTGACTTCGATTCACTTCACACGTGTGAACCATGCCTCATGGGCAAGATGACTAAGACTCCGTTCTCCGGAACAATGGAGCGTGCAAGTGACTTGATGGAAATCATACATGCCGATGTGTGTGGTCCGATGAGTGTGGAGGCACGCTGCGGATATCATTATTTTCTCACCTTCACTGACAATTTGAGTAGATATGGTTATGTCTACTTGATGAAGCACAAGTCTAAAACATTTGAAAAGTTCAAGCAATTTCAGAGTGAAGATGAAAATCATCGTAACAAGAAGTACGGTCTGATCGTGGGGGTGAATATCTGAGTTTCGAGTTTGGTGCTCACTTAAGACAATGTGGAATTGTTTCACAGTTGACACCGCCTGGAACACCACAGCGTAATCATGTGTCCGAACGTCGTAATCGTCCTTTATTAGAGATCGTGTGATCTTTGATGTCTCTTACCGATTTGTCGTTATCGTTTTGGGGTTATGCATTAGAAACAACTGCATTCACTTTAAATAGGGCACCATCAAAATCCGTTGAGACGACACCATACGAACTGTGGTATGGCAAAAGACCAAAGTTGTCGTTTCTTAAAGTTTGGGGATGTGATGCTTATGTCAAAAATCTTTAGCCTGAAAAGCTGGAACCCAAAGCGGAAAAGTGTGTCCTCAGAGGTTACCCAAAATATACAGTTGGGTATACCTTCTATCTCAAATCTGAGGTCAAAGTGTTTGTTGCTAAGAACGGAGCTTTTCTCGCGAAGGAGTTTCTCTCAGGAGAATTGAGTGGGAGGAAGATAGAACTTGATGAGGTTGTCGAACCTCTCATCCCTCTAGATGGTGGCGTGAGGCAAGGGGAAACCCGTGTCGTTGTGATGCCGGTTGAGGAGGAAGTTAATGATGATGATCATGAAACTCCGGATCAAGTTCCTATCGGACCTTGCAGGTCGACGAGATCGCGTACTGCTCCAGAGTGGTACGGTAATCCCGTCATATCAATTATGTTGTTAGACAACAATGAGCGTGCGAATTATGAAGAAGCAATGGTGGGCCCGGATTCCAACAAATGGTTGGAGGCCATGAAGTCCGAGATAGGATCTATGTATGAAAACAAAGTGTGGACTTTGGAAGTATTACCTGAAGGCCGCAAGGCTATTCAGAAAAAATGGATCTTTAAGAAGAAGACGGACGCTGGCGGTAATGTGACCGTTTATAAAGCTCGACTTGTGGCAAAGGGTTTTTCACAAGTTCAAGGAGTTGACTACGATGAGATGTTCTCACCCGTAGTGATGCTTAAGTCCGTCAGAATCATGTTAGCAACAGCTGCATTTTTCGATTATGAAATCTGGCGGATGGATGTCAAAACGGCATTCCTTAACAGTTTCCATAAGGAAGAGTTGTATATGATGCAACCCGAAGGTTTTGTCGATCCTAAAAATGCTAACAAAGTGTGCAAGCTCCAGCGATCCATTTATGGACTGGTGCAAGCATCTCGGAGTTGGAATAAACGATTTGATGAGGTGATCAAAGCATTTGGGTTTATACAAGTGGTTGGAGAATCTTGTATTTACAAGAAAGTGAGTGGGAGTTCTATGGCATTTCTAATATTATATGTGGATGACATATTGCTGATTGGAAACAACGTGGAGCTTTTGGAGAGCATAAAAGGTTACTTGAATAAAAGTTTCTCTATGAAGGACTTAGGAGAAGTTGCTTACATTCTAGGCATTAAGATCTATAGGGATAGATCAAAACGCGTGATAAGACTTTCACAAAGCACATACCTTGATAAAGTTTTGAAGAAGTTCAAAATGAATCAGTCCAAGAAAGGGTTCTTGCCAGTATTACAAGGTATAAAATTGAGTAAGACTTAGTGCCCAGCAACTGAGGAAGATAGAAAGACAATGAGTTCCGTCCCCTATGCTTCAGCCATAGGTTTTATCATGTATGCAATGTTGTCCACTAGACCGAACGTTAGCCTGGCCATAAGTATGGCAGGCAGGTTCCAGGGTATTCCAGGAGTGGATCACTGGACAGCGGTCAAGAATATCTTGAAGTACTTGAAAAGGACTAAGGAGATGTTTCTCGTATATGGAGGTGACAAAGATCTCGCCGTAAAGGGTTACGTCGATGCAAGCTTTGACACAGATCCGGACGACTCTAAGTCGCATACCGGATACGTATTTATTCTTAATGGGGGTGCGGTAAGCTGGTGCAGTTCCAAGCAAAGCGTCGTAGCTAATTCTACATGTGAAGCGAAGTACATGGCTGCCTCGGAGGCAGCTAAGGAGGGTGTCTGGATGAAGCAGTTCATGGCGGATCTTGGAGTGGTGTCGAGCGCACTGCATCCAATAACCCTATTTTGTGACAACACGGGTGTCATTGCCTTAGCAAAGGAACCACGGTTTCACAAGAAGACCAGACACATCAAACGACGCTTCAACCTCATCTGCGACTACGTCGAGGAGGAGGACGTGAATATATGCAAAGTGCACACGGATCTGAATGTGGCAGACCCGCTGACTAAACCTCTTCCACGGGCAAAGCATGATCAACACCAGAACTGTATGGGTGTTAGATTTATTACAATGTAATTCGCATGGTGGTGTGAGGGCTAGATTAATGACTCTAGTGCAAGTGGGAGACTATTGGAATTATGCCCTAGAGGCAATGATAAATAAGTTATTATTATAATTCCCGTATCAAGATAATCGTTTATTATCCATGCTATAATTGTATTGAATGAAGACTTAGATAAATGTGTGGATACATAGAAAAAACATTATCCCTAGCAAGCCTCTAGTTGGCTAGCCAGTTGATCAAGGATAGTCAGGGTCTTCTGACTATGTACAAGGTGTTGTTTCTTGATAACTGGATCACATCATTGGGTGAATCATGTGATGGACTAGACCCAAACTAATAGACGTAGCATGTTGATCGTGTCATTTTGTTGCTACTGTTTTCTGCGTGTCAAGTATTTATTCCTATGACCATGAGATCATATAACTCACTGGCACCAGAGGAATGCTTTGTGTGTATCAAACGTCACAACGTAACTGGGTGACTATAAAGATACTCTACATGTATCTCCGAAGGTGTCCGTTGAGTTAGTATGGATCAAGACTGGGATTTGTCACTCCGTGTGACGGAGAGGTATCTCGGGGCCCACTCGGTAATACAGCATCACACACAAGCCTTGCAAGCAATGTGACTTAGTGTAAGTCACGGGATCTTGTATTATGGAACGAGTAAAGAGACTTGCCGGTAAACGAGATTGAAATAGGTATGCGGATACTGACGATCGAATCTCGGGCAAGTAACATACCGAAGGACAAAGGGAATGACATACGGGATTATATCTATCCCTGGCACTGAGGTTCAAACAATAAGATCTTCGTAGAATATGTAGGATCCAATATGGGCATTCAGGTCCCGCTATTGGATATTGACCGAGGTGTCCCTCGGGTCATGTCTACATAGTTCTCGAACCCGCAGGGTCTGCACACTTAACGTTTGGCGTTGTTTTATGCGTATTTGAGTTATATGGTTGGTTACCGAATGTTGTTCGGAGTCCCGGATGAGATCACGGACGTCGTGAGGGTTTCCGGAATGGTCCGGAGACGAAGATTGATATATAGGATGACCTCATTTGATTACCAGAAAGTTTTCGGCATTACCGGGAATGTACCGGGAGTGATGAATGGGTTCCGGATGTTCACCAGGGGGGCAGCCCACCCCGGGGAAGCCCATAGGCCTTAGGGGTGCCGCACCAGTCCTTAGTGTGCTGGTGCGCAAGCCCAAGAAGGCCCCTGCGCAGGAGAGAAAGAAAATCAAAGAGAAAAGAAAAAAAAGGGGGGAAGTGGGAAAATAGAGGACTCCACCTTCCAATCCTAGTTGGACTAGGATTGGAGGAGGAATCCTCCTCCCCCACTTCGGCCGACCCCTTGGTGCTCCTTGAGCCTCAAGGCAAGGTCCCTCCCCTCGCTCCTATATATACTGAGGTATTAGGTCTGATTTGAGACAACTTTGTCGCGGCAGCCCGACCACATACCTCCACGGTTTTTCCTCTAGATCGCGCTTCTGCGGAGCTCGGGTGGAGCCCTGCTGAGATAAGATCACCACCAACTTCTGGAGCACCATCACGCTGTCGGAGAACTCATCTACCTCTCCGTCTGTCTTGCTGGATCAAGAAGGTTAGGATCATCGTCGAGCTATACGTGTGCTGAACGCGGAGGTGCTGTCCGTTCGGCACTAGATCGGAGCGGGTCGTGGGACGGATCGCGGGACGGTTCGTGGGACGGTTCGCGGGGCGGATCGAGGGACGTGAGGACGTTCCACTACATCAACCGTGTTTCTTAACGCTTCCTGTTGTGCGATCTACAAGGGTACATAGATCGGAAATCCCCTCTCGTAGATGGATATCACCATGATAGGTCTTCGTGCGCGTAGGAAATTTTTTGTTTCCCATGCGACGTTCCCCAACACAATCCCCGTCAAAACTAACTCGATTACATGATAGATTGATACGTCTCCAACGTATCTATCATTTTTGATGGTTCCATGCTATTATCTTGTCAAACTCTGGATGTTTTGCATGCCTTTTATATATTTTTTTGGGACCAACCTATTAACTTAGTGCCAAGTGCCAGTTTCTATTTTTTCCGTGTTTTTGACCCTTTTTAAGATGGAGTCCAAATGGAATGAAACTTTACGATGATTTTTTTTGGACCAAAATAGACCCCCGAAGCTTTGGAAGAAGGCTAGAAGAGCCACGAGGGAGTCACAAGCCCATGGGGCGCGGCCTACCCCCCAGGTCGCACCGTGCAGGCTTGTGACCCCCTCGTGGGCCCAACTGACACAATTCCACCGCCATAAATTCCTATAAATTCAGAAACCCCCAAAAACGAAAACTAGATCGGGAGTTCCGCTGCCGCAAGCCTCTGTAGCCACCAAAAACCAATTTGGAGCCCGTTCCGGCACCCTGCCGGAGGGGGAATTCATCTCCGGTGGCCATCTTCATCATCCCGGCAATCTCCATGACGAGGAGGGGGTAGTTCTCCTTCGGGGTTGAGGGTATGTACCAGTAGCTATGTGTTTGATCTCTCTCTCTCTCTCGTGTTCTTGAGATGTCTTGATCTCGATGTACCGTGGGCTTTGCTACTATAGTTGGATCTTATGATGTTCTTCCCCCTCTCCCTTCTTGTAATGAATTGAGTTTCCCCTTTGAAGTTATCTTATCGGATTGAGTCTTTGAGAACACTTGATGTATGTCTTGCACGTGTCTATCTGCTTTGATCAACTTGTGGGTTTGTGACAATTGGGAACCTATGCATATGGGTTGGCACACGTGGATTCATGTGAGTACTCGATGTATGTTTTGGTTATCAACTTGCGGGTTCGTGACATTGGGAACCTATGCATAGGGGTTGGCACACGTTTTGACTCTTCGGTAGAAACTTTGGGGCACTCTTTGAAGTTCTATGTATTGGTTGAATAGATGATTCTGAGATTGTGTGATGCATATCGTATAATCATGCCCATGGATACCTGAGGTAACATGGAGTATCTAGGTGACATTAGGGCCTTGGTTGATATGTATCTTAAGGTGTTATTCTAGTACAAACTCTTGAATAGATCGATCGGAAAGAATAACTTGATGGTGGTTTCGTACCCGACAATAATCTTTTCGTTTGTTCTCCGCTATTAGTGACTTTGGTGTGATTCTTTGTTGCATGTTGAGGGCTAGTTATATGATCCAATTATGTTATCTTTGTTGAGAGAACTTCACTAGTGCAAGTATGAACCCTAGGCCTTGTTTCCACGCATTTCTGTACCGTTCGTGATCACTTTTGTTATTTGTTACCTTGCTGTTTTTGTAATTTCAGATTACAAAAACCTATATCTACCATCCATATTGCACTTGTTTCACCATCTCTTTGCCGAACTAGTGCACCTATACAATTTACCATTGTATTGGGTGTGTTGGGGACACAAGAGACTCTTTGCTATTTAGTTGCAGGGTTGCTTGAGAGAGACCATCTTCATCCTACGCCTCTCGCGGATTGACAAACCTTAGGTCACCCACTTGAGCGAAAATTGCTACTGTCCTACAAACCTCTGCACTTGGAGGCCCAACAACGTCTACAAGGAGAAGGTTGCGTAGTAGACATCAAGCATTTTTCTGACGCCGTTGCCGGGGAGGCTAGGTAAGCGGCACTAACATCCCGTCAACGAAGCTCTTTTCTGGCACCGTTGCCGGGGAGGTTAGCGCTTGAAGTTATATCTTTATATCTTGCAATCGAATCTTTTTGTTTCTTGTTCTTTCGCTAGAAAACTACAAAAAATGAAATTGAGGATGCCACAGATGCTCCATCTTTTCAATGTCTTTCGTGAGCATGATGGGAAGGAAAATTGTGCTCAAGTGTTGAAAGAAGAATTACATAGAATGCTTGGCATAGAATATGTGAATGATGAGCATGATTGCAATGTGGTTAGCACAAATTCTTTGAATACCCATGATGTTAATGATATGCAAAGCCACAAGCTTGGGGATGTTATATTTGACGAATATGATCTTTTAGTTCTTCCACTTTGAATGATCAAAATCATTTTGATGAAAGCATGCCCCCTATATATGATGATTATTGTGAGGATACTTATGCTTTGAATAAGAGGGATGATAAAGCTTGTCATACTTTCAAAAACCCGTTTGCTAAACCTTGCCTTTTCATTGTGGACACAATTTGTAGTGCTCAAGTCTTTTACGATACTCCCACTACTATTCTTGAGAATAGATTTCCTTATGTGGAGAGTAGTAAAATTCCTATGCTTGTAGATCATGAAAAGAAATCCTTAGGTGCTGGTTATATTGTTGAATTCATTCATGATGCTACTGAAAATTACAATGAGAGAGGATCATATGCTTCTACTTATTGCAATAGTATCAAGCTTCCTCTCAATGTGTTGAAATTTTTGAAGCTATGCTTGTTTTGCCTTCCTATGCTAGTTGATTCTTGCTCCAATAAATTGTTTGATCACAAAATCCCTATGCATAGGAAGTGGGTTAGACTTAAATGTGCTAGCCATATGCTCCATGATGCTCTCATTGTGTTTCTATCCTTACCTTTTATGTGAGCATCATTGAAATCAATGCCTAGCTAAGGGCGTTAAACAATAGCGCTTGTTGGGAGGCAACCCAATGAATTTATTTTTTCTTTTTGATTTCTGTTTTTCTTTTTCCACACCATCATAATTCTGTTTTGATTGTGTTTTTTGTGTTTCTTTTTTGCGTTTGTGTCAAGTAAAGCCTTTATGATAGCTTGGGTGATAGTTGTTTGATCATGCTGGAAAAAGACAAAAACTTTCTGCTCACGAAATTATTTTTCATTTCTATCAGAAATAGATTTTGAGTTGATTCTTTTTTATGCTGATTTATAAGATAAATTCCCTTACTTTCGTAATTTGTTCAGAATTTTTGGAGGAGCAGAAGTATGGTGATCATTCAGATCATTACAGACTGTTCTCTTTTTGACAGATTCTGTTTTCAATGCATAGTTTGCTTGTTTTGGTGTTTCCATAGATTATTTTGAGTAATATAAATTGTGGAAATAGTAATATACAGTAGGCATTGTGTGAAAATAATTATGAGTCTTGTTTTTACAGTACCCAAGTGATTGATTTTCTCGTTATCATACTAACTCATCTCACGAAGTTCCGTTAAGTTTTGTGTTGTGAAGTTTTCAAGTTTTGGGTGATGTTCTCATGGACGATGGAATAAGGAGTGGCAAGAGCCTAAGCTTGGGGATGCCCAAGGCATCTCAAGCCATATTCAAGGATACCAAAAAGCCTAATCTTGGGGATGCCCCGGGAAGGCATCCCCTCTTTCGTCTTCAATCCATCGGTAACATTACTTGGAGCTATATTTTTATTCACCACATGATATGTGTTTTGCTTGGAGCGTCTTGTATCTTAGGAGTCTTTTATTTTTATTTGGTCACAATAATCCTTGCTGCACACCTTTTTGAGAGAGAGAGACATGCACTCATCGTGATTTTGCTAGAATGATCATAGTGCTTCACTTATATCTTTTGAGCTAGACACTTTTGCTCTTGTGCTTCACTTATATCTTTAGAGCACGGCGGTGCGTGACTTGGTAGTTGGCTTATGCTATGAAAGTAGTCCCAAATGTGATAGGTACCCAAAGAGGATACAAAAACCTCCATCTTCATGTACATGAGTAGAAAGAGAAGTTTGATTCCTCTCAATTAGTTTTGAGACGTGGATTCAGTAATATTAAGAGTTATGTTAGTAGGGTGTTGTGAATCTAGAAATACCTGTGTTAAAGTTGCTGATTCCCGTAGCATGCACGTATGGTGAACCGCTATGTTAGGAAGTCGGAGCATAATTGATCTATTGATTGTCATCCTTTGTGTTGAGGTCGGGATCGCGCGATGGTTAACACCTACCAACCCTTCCCCTCGGAGTATGCATTTAGCACTTTCTTTCGATTACTAATAAAAACTTTCGCAACAAGTATGTGAGTTCTTTATGACCAATGTTGAGTCCATGGATTATACGCACTTTCACCCTTCCACCATTGCTAGCTTCTCTAGTACCGTGCAACTCTTGCCGGTGCACAAACCACCATATGCCTCCCTCAAAACAGCCACCGTACCTACCTATTATGGCATTTTCATAGCCATTCCGAGATATATTGCCATGCAACCTTCACCGTTCCGTCTCATGACTTGTGCCATCATTGTCATATTGCTTTGCATGATCGTAAGATAGCTAGCATGATGTTTTCATGGCTTGTCCATTTTTTGATGTCATTTCTACGCTAGATCATTGCACGGAGGCATTTCCTATGGAGTCATCCTTGTTCTAAGCTTTGAGCTTTGAGTAAATAAAAAGTGTGATGACCATCATTATTAGAGCATTGTCCCATGTGAGGAAAACAAAAGAGGCCAAAGAGCCCAAAAACAAAAATTAAAAAAAAGGGGAGAGAAAAGAAAAATAGAGAGGCCTAACAGCCCAAATAAAAAAATAAAAAAGAGAGAAAAAGAGAGAAGGGACAATGCTACTATCATTTTCCACACTTTTGCTTCATGATAGCACCATGTTCTTCATGATTGAGAGCCTCTCGTTTTGTCACCACCTTATACACTAGTGGGAATCTTCATTATATAACTTGGCTTGTATATTCCAATGATGGGCTTCCTCAAAATTGCCCTAGGTCTTCGTGAGCAAGCAAGTTGGATGCACACCCACTAGTTTTCCTTTTGAGCTTTCACATACTTATAGCTCTAGTGCATCATTTGTGTGGCAATCCCTACTCATTCACATTGATATCTATTAATGGGCATCTCCATAGCCTTTTGATACGCCGAGTCAATGTAACCATCTCCTCCTTTTTGTCTCACAACCACCACCACACTCTATTCCACCTATAGTGCTATATCCATGGCTCGCGCTCATGTATTGCGTGATAGTTATATAAAGTTTGAGAAAGTAAGAGTGCAAAAACAATTACTTGGCCAATTCCGGGGTTGTGCATGATTTAAATTAGTTGTGTGGGGATGATGGAGCATAGCCAGACTATATGATTTTGTAGGGATAACTTTCTTTGGCCTTGTTATTTCAAAAGTTCATGATTACCTTGATAGTTTGCTTGAAGTATTATTGTTTTCATGTCAATAGAAAACTATTGTTTCGAATCTTACAGATCTGAACATTCATGTCACGTGAAAGAAGTTGCAAAGGACAACTATGCTAGGTAGCATTCCACATCAAAAATTCATTCTTTTTCACTTCCCTACTCGAGGACGAGCAGGAGTTAAGCTTGGGATGCTTGATACGTCTCCGACATATCTATAATTTTTTATGGTTCCATGCTATTATCTTGTCAAACTTTGGATGTTTTGCATGCCTTTTATATCTTTTTTGGGACTAACCTATTAACTCAGTGCCAAGTATCAGTTTCTGTTTTTTCCGTGTTTTTGACCCTTTTTCAAACGGAGTCCAAATGGAATGAAACTTTACGATGATTTTTTTGGACCAAAAGAGACCCCCGAAGCTTTGGAAGAAGGCGAGAAGAGCCACGAGGGAGTCACAAGCCCATGGGGCGCGGCCTACCCCCCAGGTCGCACCGTGCAGGCTTGTGACCCCCTCGTGGGCCCAACTCACGCAATTCCACCGCCCTAAATTCCTATAAATTCAGAAACCCCCAAAAAAGAAACCTAGATCGGGAGTTACGCCACCGCAAGCCTCTGTAGCCACCAAAAACCAATCTGGAGCCCGTTCCGGCACCCTGCCGGAGGGGGAATTCATCTTCGGTGGCCATCTTCATCATCCTGGCGATCTCCATGACGAGGAGGGAGTAGTTCTCCTTTGGGGCTCAGGGTATGTACCAGTAGCCATGTGTTTGATCTCTCTCTCTCGTGTGTTTGAGATGTCTTGATATCGATGTACCGTGGGCTTTGCTACTATAGTTGGATCTTATGATGTTCTTCCCCCTCTCCCTTCTTGTAATGAATTGAGTTTCCCCTTTGAAGTTATCTTATCGGATTGAGTCTTTGAGAACACTTGATGTATGTCTTGCACGTGACTATCTGCTGTGATCAACTTGCGGGTTTGTGACAATTGGGAACCTATGCATATGGGTTGGCACACGTAGATTCATGTGAGTACTCGATGTATGTTTTGGTGATCAACTTGCGGGTTTGTGACATTGGGAACCTATGCATAGGGGTTGGCACACGTTTTGACTCTCCGGTAGAAACTTTGGGGCACTCTTTGAAGTTCTATGTGTTGGTTGAATAGATGATTCTGACATTGTGTGATGCATATCGTATAATCATGCCCACGTATACTTGATGTGACAATGGAATATCTAGGTGACATTAGGGCCTTGGTTGATATGTATCTTAAGGTGTTATTCTAGTACAAACTCTTGAATTGATCGATCAGAAAGAATAACTTTATGGTGGTTTCGTACCCGACAATAATCTCTTCGTTTGTTCTCCGCTATTAGTGACTTTCGAGTGACTCTTTGTTGCATGTTGAGGACTAGTTATATGATCCAATTATGTTATCTTTGTTGAGATTACTTCACTAGTGAAAGTATGAACCCTAGGCCTTGTTTCCACGCATTGCAATACCGTTCATGCTCACTTTTGTTATTTGTTACCTTGTTGTGTTTGTAATTTCAGATTACAAAAACCTATATCTACCATCCATATTGCACTTGTTTCACCATCTCTTCGCCGAACTAGTGCACCTATACAATTTACCATTGTATTGGGTGTGTTGGGGACACAAGAGACTCTTTGCTATTTGATTGCAGGGTTGCTTGAGAGAGACCATCTTCATCCTACGCCTCCTGCGGATTGATAAACCTTAAGTCACCCACTTGAGGGAAAATTGCTACTGTCCTACAAACCTCTGCACTTGGAGGCCCAACAACGTCTACAAGGACAAGGTTGCGTAGTAGACATCATAGATCTCATCCAACCCATCACCGTCCAGCAAGCCTACGATGAGATTACTCACGAACGGTGAAGAGCATCATGGAACTGGGGATGAAGGAAGGTTGATGATGACGATGGCGACGATCTCCCCTCTCCGGAGCCCAAAACGGACTCTAGATCTGCCCTCCAGAAGAAGAATGGGAGGTGGCGGCGCCTCCGTATCATAAAACGCGACGAACTCTTCTCCTTGATTTTTTTCGGGCGAGACGGACTAAATAGAGCTGGATTTGGAGGCGGTGGAGCGTTGTGGGCCCCACAAGCCTGCCAGGCGCGGCCAGGGGGGCCCGTGCCTGGTGGGCTTGTGGGCTCACGGCTCCACATTCTCCGCTGATTCTTGCGCCAGTATTTTTCATAAATTCCACAAAAATTCTCCGTAAATTTTCAGGTCATTCCGAGAACTTCTATTTTTTGTGCAAAAACAACACCATGGCAATTCTGCTGAAAACAGCGTTAGTCCGGGTTAGTTCCATTCAAATCATGCAAATTAGAGTCGAAAACAAGGGCAAAAGAGTTCGAAAAAGTAGATACGACGGAGACGTATCAACTCCCCCAAGCTTAAAGCCTTGCTTGTCCTCAAGCAATTCAGTTGACAAACTGAAAGAGACAAAAGAAAAACTTTTACGAACTCTGTTTGATCTTGTTGTTGCAACTATGTCTAACTCATAACCAGAATTTCAGCAAGATCACAAGCTAACCACATAAGCAAATGACATCTAGGTCTCACGGTAAACTCATATCAATGGCATAATCAACTAGCGAGCAAATAATAATAAGTCTCAAACGTCAACACTTCAATCAAAACAATCATGAAGCAGTACGAACAGATGGTATCTCGCTAGCTCTTTCTGAGACCGCAAAACATAAACGCAGAGCACCTTCAAAGACCAAGGGCTGACTAAACATTGTAATTCATGGCAAAGAAGATCCAGTCACAGTATTATTTCTTGAAAGTTTAGAGAGTGGTACATGCAAATTTACTTGGAACGGAAGGTAGATACCGCATATAGGTAGGTATGGTGGACTCATATGGAACAACTTTGGGTTTATGGAAGTGGATGCACAAGCAGTATTCCCGCTTAGTACAAGTGAAGGCTAGCAAAAGACTGGGAACCGACCAACTAGAGAGCGACAAGAGTCATCAAAATGCATTGATATTAACTAACATTGAGTGCAAGCATGAGTAGGACATAAATCACCATGAACATGAATATCATAGAGGCTATGTTGATTTTGTTTCAACTACATGCGTGAACATGCGCCAAGTCAAGCCACTTGAAACATTGAGAGGAGGATACCATCCTATCATACTACATCATAAGCATCTCAAAATTCATGTTGGCATCCAAGGAAAACCATTATAAGCTCATAGCTAAGTAAGCATGGCATCAGAAACTATGATCTCTAAGTTGTCATTGCAAACATGTTTCTCTCACAAGAAAGCTGAACTAGGAATAGTGAGCTAGTCATATTTACAAAAACAAAATAGATTGAGTTCATACCGGCTTTTCCAGGCTCAGTCACTTCATCATATATCATCATTATTGCCTTTCACTTGCATGACCAAACGATGTGAACAATAATAAGAGTGCTCGTGCATTGGACTAAGTTGGAATCTGCAGGCAAACACAAAGGAGAAGACAAAGTAATATGGCTCTTTGACAGCTAAACAGGTATGCATGCGAGAGCCACTAAACATTGTAACCATTATCTTCTACCTTGACCCAAAGAAAAAGAAAACTATTTACACGGGAAAGCTCCCAACAAGCAAAAGAAGAAAAAGAAAATCTTTTTGGGTTTTCTCAAACTAGACAGACACACGAAAAGAAAACGAGAAAAAGAAAATAAACTATCATGGATGATACAGCGGCAAAGTGTGAACACCGACGAACAAAGTGAAAGCATAAGCAAGAATGTAAAGTCGGTGAGAAACACATACTCCCCCAAGCTTAGGCTTTTGGCCTAAGTTGGTCTACTCCCAAGGATGGTCCGGGCAATACCGAAAATCATAATGGGGGTTATACGGGAGTGGTGCAGCCACTGCCTGAATAGCTGCCTCACGGAGACGAGCAGCCTTTGCCTCCCTCTCATACTCCTCTGCCTCTCCTCTGGTTATGTAATATCTCCATTTTACCTGAAAGTCAAAGAAGGCAGGAGCAGGAAGGGTAATATGGAAAACATGTTGTCGTTTAAATATCAAACGGTATAGGAGGGATTCGTCATCCCTCTCAAGGAACTGATAGCGTGTCAAAGTGGTGCGATCAAGGAAAGCTGTATGGAGCGGGGGATCTCCTTCGCGGATGGGTACTCCAAGAAAATTCCCTTTTCGAGTGGCATAGATCCCACCAAAGAAATTCCCTTAATTAGCATTATTATTCAGCCTCCTTGCTATAATAGCTCCCATGTTGAAACTTCTATCACCCGTTACTGCGCTCTTAAGAATACTAAGGTCGGGTGCGCAGAGGTGACAATGGTCAATCTTGCCATTAATGCATCTGCCTATGAAGAGGGCAAAATAATGCAAGGCAGGAAAATGAATGCTCCCCATGGTAGCCTGTGTAATATCTCTAGTTTCTCCAACAGTTATACTAGAGAAAAAATCTCTAACCGAAGATTTAGGAGGATCATCGAGACTACCCCAAATAGGTATCTTGCAAATTCTATTGAAATCATCTAAATCCATGGTATAAAAAATTTCATAGAGATCAAACAGTACAGATGTATCACGGCCAACAAAAAATTTGAATCTACGAACAAAAGAGGCAGTGAGAGCAACATACTGTTCACATTTATCGGAGATGAATTCTTCGAGTCCGACGTTGTGAAGAAGTGTATCAAACTCGTCTTTGAAACCTGCCTCAATCATGAATTCATCAGAAGGCCATTCACATGCTTGTACCTGTGTCCTCGGTTGGTAAGGATCGGGCTCCCGAATCGTAAGACGGGGACCTCTCTTGCTTGAGGAACCACCATGATAGTTTCTCCTGAACATCTTCCTTTTTTGAAATTTTCAGTGACCCAAAGGAAAAGTGAACAAGGCTCAACTAAACTCATAGAAACTACTCCGACAAGTGCCTAGAGGCCATATTACGCATCAAAACTACTTGGGGCCAGCTAAAATTAGCATGCAAAGCTCAAGAATAGGGTCACCAAGGCAGCAAAAATACGCGAAGTATAAGGCACTAGAGCAAAAACTAATTGGACCAATGGAGGAGTCACATACCATGGAGTAATTTCCCCAAAACAGTTCGAAGAATGGTGCTTTGAGCAAGGAGATCGAAAATCCCAGCAAGAAGAGCAAGAACACGGGTTTGAGCTCTGAAACGATTTTTTCTGGAGGTAGGAGAAGCAGATGGGAGCTAGAATGAGTGGAGGGGGTGCACGTGGGCCCCACAAGCCTGGTAGGCGCGGCCAGGGGGGTGCCCGCACCTCCAGGGCTTGTGGCCCACTGGTGCAGCC
Source organism: Hordeum vulgare subsp. vulgare (assembly GCF_904849725.1). Lineage (NCBI taxonomy): Eukaryota > Viridiplantae > Streptophyta > Magnoliopsida > Poales > Poaceae > Hordeum > Hordeum vulgare. Next base: position 145,865,052 of record NC_058521.1, on the reverse strand, counting down.
CCCAGTCTAGCTCTTCGTCTCAGTATTTTTCAAAAATTCCAGAAAAAATCATACTTGATTTTCACGACGTTCGTAGAACTTTTATTTTCGGGGTACTTTTCTACGGGACGCTAAAAGCGGAAAACAGGGAAAACTAAACTAAATCTATCATTTTTCTTCTAAGCAACCGAAGGTGAAAGCTTGGAATAGAGGTTTGTGACTCCTCCATTCATCCATCTCATGGTCATCGAAAGAAATCAGTCAATGAGGTTGATCAAGTCTCCTCGACAAACTTTTTTGAATCGCAGAAGAAGACGGAGAATTTTCGAATAGTCACTAGGTTACCTCAATGGGGATGTGTATCTCCCCAACAAGCAAATCATACTTCATCTTAACAGGAGGAATAGGGCATTCAAAGCTCCCAATAAGAATCGATGAAGTCTTTTCGATAACATTGATGCAATGTACTCGATATCGTTTCTTCGGGAAGTGTGCCGTATGCTCATTACCGTTGACATGGAAAGTGACATTGCCTTTGTTGCAATATATAACAGCCCCTGCAGTGTTTTAAAAGGGTCTTCTCAGGATGACTGCCATGGCATCGTCTTTGGGAATATCCAGAATAACAAAATCTGTTAAGATAGTGACATTGGCAACCACAACAGGCACATCCTTGCAAATGCCGATAGGGAAAGCAGTTGATTGTCAGCCATTTGCAGAGAGATTTCAGTGGGTGTCAACTTATCCATTTCAAGCCTACGATAAAGAGAAAGAGGCATAACACTAACACCGGCTCCAAGGTCGCATAAAGCAGTTCTAACGTAGTTTCCTTTAATGGAGCAAGGTATAGTGGGCACTTCGGGATCACCTAGTTTCTTAGGAGTTCCACCCTTGAAGGTATAGTTAGCAAGCATGGTGGAAATCTCAACCTCGGGTATCCTCCTCTTATTAGTCACAATATCTTTCATGCACTTAGCATACGGAGACATTTTGAGCATATATGTCAAATGCATTTGCAGAAAGACAGGTCTAATCATTTCAACAAATCGCTCAAAATCCTCATCATCCTTTTTCTTGGATGGTTTGGGAGGAAAGGGCATGGGTTTCTGAACCCATGGCTCCCTTTCTTTACCATGCTTCCTAGCAGAGAATTCGTTCTTATCGTATCTCTTCTTCTTAGGCTATGGGTTATCAAGATCAACAGGTTCAATCTCCACATCCTTATCATTGCTAGGTTGAGCATCATCATGAAGATCACTATTGATATTATCATTAGGCTCATGCTCATCACCATATTGTGTTTCAGCATCAGAGATAGAGACATCGTTTCGACTCTCAGGTGTAGCAGCAACAGGGTTGCTAGCAGTGCTAACTCCTTGAGAATCTTGTTCAATTCTCTTCGGATGACCCTCAGGATACAAAGGTTCCTGGGTCGTTCTACCGCCTCTAGTGACGACTCTGACAAAATTTTCATTCAACTCATTGACCAAGTCATTCTAAGATTTAAGTACTTGTTCTACCTGAGCAGTAACCATAGATGCATGTTTACTCAGAAGTTTAAGATCATTGACATTTCTGTCCACACAAGCACTTAAATGACTAAGTATACGAGCATTCTGTTCCAATTGTCTACTAACATAATCAATGAAACTCTGTTGTTTGGCAACAAAGTTATCAAATTCATCCAGGCATAGGCTAGCAGGTTTATCAAAAGGAATATCACTCTCATCAAACCTATAATGAGAATTTACTTCTGCTACCTGTATTGGGTTATCAAGACCATGGATCTCTTTGATAGGTGGTAGATTTTTGACATATTCAGATTTGATGCCTTTCTCTCGCACAGATTTCTTAGCTTCTTGCATATCTTCAGGACTGAGGAATAGAATACCTCTTTTCTTTGGAGTTGGCTTAGGAGGTGGTTCGGGAATAGTCCAAGCATTCTCATTGCACAAGATGTTATTCAATAGAATTTCAGCTTGTTCTACGGTTCGTTCCCTAAAAACACAACCACCACAACTATCTAGGTGGTCTTTAGAAGCGTCGGTAAGTCCATTATAGAATATATCAAGTATTTCATTCTTCTCAAGAGGGTGATCAGGCAAAGCATTCAGTAGCTGGATAAGCCTCCCCCAAGCTTGTGGGAGACTCTCTTCTTCAGCTTGAGCAAAGTTGTATATTTCCTACAAGGCAGCTTGCTTCTTATGGGCAGGGAAATATTTTTTCAGAGAAGTAGTAGACCATATCCTGGGGGCTACGCACACAACCAGGAGCAAGAGAAGTGAACCTGGTCTTAGCATCATCCTTTATAGAGAAAGGAAACAGCTTGAGGATATAGTAGTGGCGGATCTTTTCCTCACTAGTGAATAGGGTGGCTATATCGTGCAGTTTGGTAAGATGGGCTACAACCGTTTCAGACTCATAACCGTGAAAAGGATCAGATTTGACGAGAGTGATTAACTCAAGGTCGACAGATAATTCATAATCCTTATCAGTCACAAAGATGGACGAAGTAGCAAACTTTGGGTCGTATTTCATCCTAGCGTTCAGAGATTTTTCTTTCCACTTGCGCAGTAAATTCTCAACATCTAGCTATACTTACACGCAAGAAAATCCTCAGCTATCTCGCCCTCCATAACATAACGCTCAGGCATATCAGGCAATTCAGGCATAATAGCAGGTTCTACTTCAATAGCATCAGCAGTTTCAGAAGTATCATCACATCTAGCAGCAACTCTAGCAATTTGTGCATCAAGGAATGCACCAAGTGGCAAAGCAGTATTAAGCATAGCATCATCAGGCAGAGCAGTATCAAGCATAGCATCATCAGGCAAAGCAGTATCAAGCATAGCATCATCATAAGAATCATGGGCAGCAGAAGTAGCATCATCAAGCACATGCGACATATCAAGATTTCTAGTAGGAGGGGGTGTCGCAAACTTACTCATAACTGAAGGTGAATCAAGTGCAGAGCTAGATGGCAGTTCCTTACCTGTCCTCGTAGTTGAGGGCAAGACTTTAGTTCTTGGATCTATCGGATTCCTCATAGTGACCAGTAGACATAAATCCCAAGTGACTCAGAGAACATAGTTGTGCCTCCCCGGCAACGGCGCCAGAAAATAGTCTTGATAACCCACAAGTATAGGGGATCGCAACAGTTTTCGAGGGTAGAGTATTCAACCCAAATTTATTGATTCGACTCAAGGGGAAGCCAAAGAATATTCTCAAGAATTAGCAGCTGAGTTGTCAATTCAACCACACCTGAAAGATTTAGTATCTGCAGGAAAGTATCAGTAGCAAAGTAGGGTGATAGCAGCAGTAGCAACAGTAACCAGTAGCAGCAAAGTGACAGTTGTAGCAGCAAAGTAACGTAGCAAGAACCAGTAGGAAAAGACTCGTAGGCATTGGATCGGTGATGGATGATTAACCCGGATGTTATTCATCATGCAACAGTTCTACCACAGAGAGATATGTAACTAGCTCTAGTTCGTCAATCTAATGTAGGCATGTATTCCGTATGTAGTCATACGTGCTTAGGGAAAAGAACTTGCATGACATCTATTGTCCATCCCTCCCGTGGCAGCGGGGTCCTAATGGAAACTACGGGATATTAAGGTCCTCCTTTTAATAAAGAACCGGACCAACGCATTAACACTTGGTGAATACATGAACTCCTCATATTATGGTCATCTCCGGGAGTGGTTCCGGCTATTGTCACTCCGGGGTTGCCGGGTCATAACACATAGTAGGTGACTACAACTTGCAAGATAGGATCAAGAACACACATAAACTGGTGAGAACATAATAGGTTCAGATCTGAAATCATGGCACTCGGGCCCTAGTGACAAGCATTAAGCATAGCAAAGTAGTAGCAACATCAATCTCAGAACATAGTGGATACTAGGGATCAATCCCCGTCAAAACTTACTCGATTACATGATAGATCTCATCCAACCCATCACCATCCAGCAAGCCTACGATGAGATTACTCACGAACGGTGAAGAGCATCATGGAATTGGCGATGAAGGAAGGTTGATGATGACGATGGCGACGATCTCCCCTCTCCGGAGCCCAAAACGGACTCCAGATCTGCCCTCCAGATGAAGAACAGGAGGTGGCAGCGCTTCTGTATCATAGAATACGATGAACTCTTCTCCTTGATTTTTTTCCCTAGCGAGATGGACTAAATAGAGCTAGATTTGGAGGCGGTGGAGCGTTGTGGGCCCCACAAGCCTGCCAGGCACGGCCAGGGGTGCCCGCGCCTGGTGGGCTTGTGGGCTCACGGCTCCACATCCTCTGCTGATTCTTGCGCCAGTATTTTTCTTAAATTCCACAAAAATTCTCAGTAAATTTCGAGGTCATTCCGAGAACTTTTATTTCTGCGCAAAAACAACACCATGGCAATTCTGCTGAAAATAGCGTTAGTCCGGGTTAGTTCCATTCAAATCATGCAAATTAGAGTCCAAAACAAGGGCAAAAGAGTTCGTAAAAGTAGATACGACGAAGACGTATAAACTCGCGGCGGAAGTGAGCCTTGTCACCAAAGAGGACGTCCAGCTGGATTTTGCCGATAGGCGAGCTGGACTGCCCCGGCACGATGCCGTGGAAGATAGTGTTGGTCGGCAGGACGTCCGTCTCCTTGATCCTGAGCTTGCGGAGAGTGTCGAGGTAGAGGATGTTGATGCTGTTGCCGCGACCAACACCCAGGAGAACCGGTACGTGAGCCTCTTGGAGGCGAAGGTGGGGTCGAGGACGAGCACGTATGAGCCCGGGTTGGGCATCACTACAGGATGGTCGACCCGACTCCATGTGATGGGCTTTTCAGACCAATGCATGTATTGGGGAACCGGGGGGACCGTAGCATTCACCTCACGCCGTCGCTGGCGCAGGCTATGCTTGTCGTCGCCTTCACTAGTGAAGACAACGAATGCTCCGTATTGATGGGGGTAGTCATCGTGGAGGCGGCCGTCGTCGCGAGGCGGCGGCGATGGAGCCGGAGCAGGACCAGGAGCCAGGGCTTGAGGCGCAGCGTGTGCACCTAGGGCAGCCGGCAGGCCCTCCCCTTGCGACAACCATCGTGAAAAGCTGTACTATCGAAGGGTGTGGGTAGAAGGTTGTGCCCCAGAGTGTATCTTGCAGGGGCGTCAAGCAGCTGCTCGAAAGTCTGCTTGGGCAACCAGTTGCTCCTGTTGGGCCGCTTCCGTTGAGAGCCGGCTTGAGAAGCCGATGCCTCACCCTCCATGCTGGCCACCAACTTGTTGTTGGAGCGCGAATCTAGTTGATCCACCTTGCGCTTATTGTTGTTCTGGCCGCCTCGACTGTCTCCAGCCGGCTTGGGAGTAGCCGGCGTGGGGACAGCCTTGTCCGAGGCGGTCACCTTGACTCGCATCACGGAGTCGGCCATGGCGTACTTGTCCGCCTTGGCCCTGAGCACCGCCAGAGAGGTGGGCTCGGCGCACATGAGCTTGTGCTTGAGGAGAGTGTCGTCTCGGCAACCGTCGATGAAGTACTGGATGGCCTGTACCTCATGCACTCCCTCGCAGGAGTTGCGAAGCTCTGTCCAGCGAGTGACGTAGTCGCGAAGGGGTTTGTCGGGCCTCTGGACGCACATGGCCAGCTTGCGAGGCTGGCCAAGGCGCTTGTAGGTGCCAGTTAAGTTGTAGACGAAGGCCTCCTCAAAGTCCACCCATGAGTTGATGCTGCCGGCTGGAAGGTTGTTAAGCCAAGTCCGAGTCGAGCCGGCGAACATGAGTGGGACGTAGCGGACTGCTACGCGTTTGTTGCCCCTGGCAATGCCAACGGCGGTGGTGTAGTCGATCAGCCAGTCCTCTGGCTTATCGGTGTCGTTGTACTTGGGAGTGTCCCGAGGCAAGGTGAAGCCTCGGGGAAACGGCTCCCCTCGGATCCGGGGGCCGAAGCAGGCCGGACCGATGGGGCCGTCCTCCTCCAGGAGGGCTTGATACGTCTCCAACATATCTATAATTTTTGATGGTTTCATGCTATTATCTTGTCAAACTTTGGATGTTTTGCAGGCGTTTTATTTATTTTTTGGGACTAACTTATTAACTCACTGTCAAGTGCCAGTTCCTGTTTTTTCCATGTTTTTGACCCCTTTCAGAGGAGATTTTGAAACGGAGTCCAAACGAAAGAAAACCCCCAAAAAGATTTTTTTTCTGGAACGGAAGAAGATCGGGGAGCTTGGGAGCCAAGGCAGGGGAGCATCAAGGGCCCCACAAGCCCCCACCCCGCGGCCAGGGGAGGTTGCGCCATCCAGGGTTGTGGGCCCCCTGAGCGTCCCCTGACCTAGGGTTGCGCCTATATATTCCCTAAATATCCCAAAAAAATCACGAGATCATCGACAGTACTTTTCCGCCGCCGCAAGCTTCTGTCTCCGCAAGTCCCATCTGGGGCACATTCTGGTGCCCTGTTGGAGGGGGGATTCGGACACGGAGGGCTTCTCCATCAACACCATGACCTCTCCGATGATGCGTGAGTAGTTCACCATAGACCTACGGGTCCATAGCTAGTAGCTAGATGGCTTCTTCTCCCTCTTGGATCTTCAATACAAAGTTCTCCATGATCTTCATGGAGATCTATCCGATGTAATCTTCTTTTGCGGTGTGTTTGTCGAGATCCGATGAATTGTGGATTTATGATCAGATTATCTATGAATCTTATTTGAGTTTCTTCTGATCTCTCTTATGCATGATTTCATATCCTTGTAATTCTCTTCGAGTTGTGGGTTTTGTCTGGCCAACTAGATCTATGATTCTTGCAATGGGAGAAGTGCTTGGTTTTGGGTTCATACTGTGCGGTGACCTCACCTAGTGACAGAAGGGGTAGCGAGGCATGCGTCGTGTTGTTTCCATCAAGGGTAAAAATATGGGGTTTTCATCATTGGTTTGAGATTATCCCTCTACATCATGTCATCTTGCTTAAAGCGTTACTCTGTTCGTCATGAACTCAATACACTAGATGCATGTTGGATAGCGGTCGATGTGTGGAGTAATAGTACTAGATGCAAAAAGTATCGGTCTACTTGTCTCAGACGTGATGCCTATATGTATGATCATTGCCTTAGATATCGTCATGACTTTGCGCGGTTTTATCAATTGCTCGGCAGTAATTTGTTCACCCACCGTAACACTTGCTATTTTGAGAGAAGCCTCTAGTGAACACTATGGCCCCCAGGGTCTACTCCACACCATATTTTCAGCCTTACACTTTTTACTTTGTTGCACTTTCCGCCTTCAGATCTCACTTTGCAAACAATCTTGAAGGGATTGACAACCCCTTTGAAGCGTTGGGTGCAAGCTTGCTTGTGTTTGTGCAGGTACTCTGGACTTGACGGGACCCTCCTTCTGGATCGATACCTTGGTTCTCAAACTGAGGGCAATACTTACTGCTCATGTGTTGCATCACCCTTTCCTCTTCAAGGGAAAAACCAACGCAAGCCCAGCCTTTGTCAACGTGTCAATTTTTGGCGCTGTTGTCTATGGGATAGCAGGGTTGACTGGGTCAGGGCGTTGAGTCGCCTGCGTGCATCCTGGTCGCCCTAGGGAACGCGAGTGCCGATCCGAGCCGCAATCGGAAGGACACCTTGCGAACCGGTGGCATGGGTCCTCCCCGGATGAGCAACCTCATACACCGAGTCGCTCTCGTCGCCTCCGCGACGCCAGCTCGAAGTATGCTCGCTCTGGCGCTGGGAGCGCCTGTCTTGGCTTCCCTCGCCCTTCCGGCCGGAAGTGCGATGCGAGGAAGCTCCCTCCGCATGCTAATGACCGCTAGGGTTGCGGCGTACTCTGGGGTTGGGTCCCGAAGACTCTGATTGAGCTTGACCGGGGTCAATCCGTGTCTGCTGCTCATTGGCAGCGTCAAGGAGATCCTTGACCCACTTCTCCTGGAAGGCACGCTCCTCGCCCTCCAAGATTGGCGTTTCTTCCATGGCCGCATGTGCTGCCCGCAAGTTGGATGCCCGAGTCTCGTAGACGTCCTGTTTTCTGCCTAGAATCTCGGTAATGAACCGGTCGCGGCCGCGGACCGAACCAAACCGGCTAGGGGCCTCGGAAACCGGAGTGAGGCCATATGCTGATTTATACTTACGATGCGTGGCCTCCATCCGGCGCTTCGCCGAAGCGATGGCGGTGCCCTCCTCCAAGATTTGCTTGCGATCCTCCTCGAGCAGGGCTCGTGCGTCGTTAGGGTTTGTGCAGGCGGCGATGGGCATCTTCAGGCCGGTTAGAGCAGCCTGAAGAGTGTCAGCGGTGACAGCAGCAGGGTCAGCAGCGTCTGCTGACGCTTTGCCCTGAGCCGTGCTGGTGTCGGCGCCGATCACCATCACCTCCACGATGTTGGAGACGATGGCGACATGGTATGGGGTGAAGAATCCCACCGACTGCGGAAGGCCGTCGAAGACGGGTACGTTGCTGGGGTACACGTCGTGCGTAGGCGTCTCAGCGATAGAGAGCCTACTCAAGCTGGCGCACAGCGCCTCGACATCGAAGTCCTCGCCAAAGTAGCGAGGATCGTCATAGAGGCGCGGGTCGCTAAAGAGAATGTTGAGGTTCTCCATAGCAGCGACAACGACGTTAGGAGGCGCCTCGTCATCGGACTCCTCGTCTGAATCCGCACGGCGGACCGGGACGTAGATCATCCTCGGCGTTGGCTCATCGAAGGCGGGCTCCACGGGCATGCAGATCGATCCGGACGCGATGCATCCGGTGGTGTAGGTGCGAGGCCCCGCCCAGCGCGTAAAGCCAACCGATGTCGTGATCGGCCCCACGGTGGGCACCAAATGTCAACGAATACTCACAACATATGCCATGGGTAGGCTAAAGAAGGTAGGAACCGAAGTGGCAACGGAGGGCGCTGGGGGCGAGGTTGGTACAAGCATGAAACACACGATGTACCCAGGTTCAGGGCTCTCCGGAGAGATAATACCCCTAGTCCTACCGAAGTGTATGATATGTATGGATGGGATTATAGGGTTGCTCCTAGAGCTGTATTGCGGAGGAGGAAGAAGGATCAGCCGTCTTGTCTCATCCGGTTGGTGTGTGTGTGTGTGTGTGATCAGTTGGCCGACCCTCTGCATGGAGGGGGGCCGGGGGGGTTTTATAGACGAACCCACCAGCCTACAATATGGATAAAGGGTACAAGAGTGGGACCCGGCTGGCAGCCTCGCCGGCTGGCCAGGGGGCCCACGAGGGTCTTGTCTTCTCGCTTGAGGGGGCCGCCGGCTGCGAGGTCCCATCTGGCTGTGGGACCCGTCGGCTAGCCAATGGGGCTCTCGCGTAAGGTTGGCGGAGGACACGCATGGTACGTCCGGCGTCGTCCTGCGAGATTCGTCATGGGTAGGTGGTACGACCACCTCCACTGTTCCCACACCGAGTGAAGTAATGGAGTGGGAGTTTGACGGCCGACACTGTGCTGGGTGATGGATCAGAGCCGGGGGGAGGTCAGCGGCGTGGTCGCCGACGCTGGTACCCGCCGTGAACTCCGATCTAGTACCTTTGCTGACGCGTAGCCACCTTTAGTCGTAGGGTCTCGTCATGACCTACGATCTGATGTGACTTGAGATCCCCGGCTAGCCCGCTTGTCTAGCCAGCTTGGGCATGGCCGCCTCGTTCCTAGCCGGCTGGCTTGGCCTAGGCGGCCAGGAAGAGGTAGGCGTCTTGCTTCTAGCCGGCAGGTGCTGCCCAGTCGGCCAGAGAGTTGGTCGTCTTGCCCCCTAGCCGGTAGGTGTTCCCTAGCCGGCAAGAGGACTTGTGCCTTGCAGACTGGTTCTTGGACATTCCTTTGGGGCCGGCGATAAAGGAGCAGGCTCGTTGAGCCTACCTCGGGGTTATCCCCCCGACACTTAGTGATTCATGCATGTTCTGTGTTGCTTTTTATTGCTTTGTCCAAGTAGTAGATCGTAACTCCAAGAGGGAGCGTTATGCATGATTGTGGGTTCGGGCCCCTCGATGTCTAGCTTGAGTGATAGAAACATGATACTAGGAGATGTGCTTGTTGCCACCAGGGAGAAAACAACGGTGCTTGTGACCACAGTTGCAAGGATTGTTTACCTTACGCATAGTTCGTTAATGCAGTTGTCCGTTGCTTTGAGTTTACACTTTGGGTGGGGCTCGCAACTTAATACCGGAGAGATGTTCTGGATAGATATCTCAAGGTGGATGATTAGTAAGTAGATGTTGATGAATAAACGGTCTACTTGTCTTGGCATACTGCCCATTACTATTGAACCTCTAACTATCAAGGAGCATAATTAGCATTGCGGTGCGATCATAATTATGTCAATTGCCCAACAGTGATTTGTTTACCCAAGCATAGTTGTTTATCATCTTTTGGGAGAGAGACATCATTAGTCAACATCATGTGACTCCGGTCCATATCACCATCATTATTTACACCTCCACCATTTACCGCTTTCATTTACCTTTTCGTTGCAATCACTATTACCTTCCCGCTTGTGTTTTGATCCTTTGCAAACAACAAGTCCGGAGAGATTGACAACCTCTCTGTACTCATTGGGAGCAAAGTTATTTGTTGTGTGTGCAGGTCCACGTCTTCTGCTAGCATCAGGGTGGAAGACACCTACTTGTTGATCCTAGGAGTCCTACTGGTTCGATAAACCTTACAGTCTCTGTGTGAGGGAAATTTGCTGCTGACTACATCTCCACCTTCCACTTGTGTTAACCAACGAGGGGCGAGAAGTATATCCATCAACTCGTCATCAGTCGCCTATTCGTTGCAAGTACGAGGGAAAACCTGAATATGACACGGAGGGTGATGAAAGAAGCTGATGATACACCTGTGTCTATTCATCCGGGTAGTACCAAGATGTACTAAGACATCCGTCAAAGGTTCTGGTGGTCAAACATGAAGCAAGACATTGCCAGCTATGTTGCAGAATGTGACATTTGCTGTCGAATCAAAGCATAACATCAAAGGCATGCTGGAACTCTACAACCTATTACTATTCCTCAATGGAAATTGGACCTTGTCAAAATGAACTTTGTTACTGGTTTTACCAGATCACAGAAAGGTAATGATGCTATTCTTGTCATCATTGACCGTCTGTCCAAAGTTGCACATTTTCTGGCCATCAAAGAAACCATCAATGCTAATCAGCTCGTAGAAATATATATGTCCAGAATTGTTTCACTCCATGGTATTCCATTGGTAATTAGCTTAGACCGTGGCAGCTTATTCACTTAAAGATTCTTGGCCAGTTTCCACGAGGCTATGGGAACTTATCTATTCTTTAGCACCAATTTTCATCCTCAATCCCAGGGATAAGTTGAACGAGTCAACCATACTCTTGAACACATGCTTCGAGCTTGTGTCATTTCCTTCGGCAAGAAGTGGGAGGAATCTCTCCCGTATGCCGAGTTCTCCTACAACAATAGCTATCAAGCTAGTCTGAAGATGCCCCCCTTTGAAGTGTTGTATGGATGAAAGTGTCGAACTCCTCTGAATTGGTCAGAAACTGGGGAACGTTCACTCTTCGGTCTGAATATTATCCAACATGGCGAATATCAAGTTCGCGTTATTCGTGAGAATGTGAAGGCTGCTCAGTCTCGTCAGAGGAGTCAGTATGAGTGTCATCACAAATATATGGTCTATCAACCGGCAAAAAAGCTTATCTTCGAGTCACACAATGAGGGATGCACACCGCTTTGGTATCTAGGGCAAGCTAGCTCCTCGCTATATTGGTCCATTCACTATTCTCGAAAGGCGCGGAAAGGTGGCATATCAATTGGAACTACCGTCTAACCTTTCTCAGGTTCACGATGTCTTCCGTGTGTCATAGCTCCGCCACTGCTTCAAGGATCCTATCCGAGCAGTGGATCATGATATGTTTGAGCTGCAATAAGACATTTCTTATAAAGAGATCCCGGTCCGCATTCTCGATCAAACTGAACGTCAGTTTGGTCACAAGTCAATCAAATACCTTAAAGTTTAGTGGTCAAACCATTCTGAAGATGAAGTCACTTGGGAACACGAGGATCATCTTCGTGATAATACCTCGAGCTTTTTTTCTTCTACCTCTTAATTCTTAGGACGAGAATTTCTTTTAGTAGGGGAGAATTGTGACACCCTAAATGTAATGAGCTACACTGATCATCAACAAGGGACTAATAATTTTGCTAAATTAGTCTTGATCATCTCGGTTCAAACCTCATTTCAAATCCCACCTTGAATTCAAATTCAAATATTAAATGTGAAACAAAAGTTCACAAACCTGAAAACAAAAATCATGTTTGGGTTCGAGATATTCCCTAAGTATTTATAAAATTGAAACCAACTTTTAATCAAGTATTTTAGTGCCTCTAAAATAATTTAACACACGCCAAATCATTTACTAAATTTGTGGCAGCGCTATAAATAGCAAGTTGATTTATGGGACACACCTCATAATTTACAAAATTCTTTTGGCCTTAGAAATAAATCAAAATAGAAGTAACTAATAAAACCTAAAACATGAAATGATATAAAAGAAAGGTAAGCCCCCTATTCCGTGGGGCTTAGCCCACTGCACGAGGCCGAGCCCAGCTCCCCTCATCCCTTCCTGTGTTCACACGGGCGAGGTGGATGCCTAGCAGCCGCCCATGGCCAGGATGGCCACGCGCCGGCCATCCACCAACCACCCCCACTCTATAAGGCGCCAACGACCCCATGGTACCCTAGCCCTAGACACTCCACTCCCCATTGCCTCTCCCTCTCGCCTCTCCCTCGCCTCGGAAACGTGCCCGATGCGGGCACCACCGTCGCCGCCTTGTCGTCATTGCTTCGTCGCCGTGCCGCTGCACCAATGGCTCCATCGAGACTCGTCGAACACTCTCTCGTCAACGCTAGTGAGGCCCTGGCCATTCGCCCCTTATCTCTCCAACTCTATGGTCTGCTTCCTGCGCGCATCACCGCGCCATCGTCCAATGTTGGACGCTGCCTTCGTTGCCCTGGAACTAATGTTGCTACCTGCGCACGCTCGCCCCACGCACGTGCACCGTCACGCCCTATAGTGTTGCCAAATGTGCCCCGCATCACCATTCCAACGAGCCCCGCCAACGACATCTGCCTCGACTCATCGCTGGTGCTAAATCCGTCCACTCTCGGCCCAACCACAAACCCTAGTCGATGCGGGGTTTTGGCGAGGCCAGAGCCCTCCGTCGTGGATTTTGACCACTGGTGTGATGCCGCCGACGTGCCACCGCCTGAGACACCGCTAGGTGGCCCCTGGTCAAATAACCCCTCAACTCGCTTAATGACCCATGGGCCCGTGTGTCATACGATTAGATTAGGACTAACTAAAATGTTTAAGTTAATTAGCCCAGACACTCACTCGTGGACCCCCATAATTAACTTACTAATTTAATTAAATTAAGTAGTTTAATTAGTTGAAAGTTAATAACCCATTGACAGATGGGGCCTGTTAGTTTAATTAGAAGTTTTTAATTAAATTAAACCATGTTAGCTCCACTCTCTATGATAGGTAGGTCCCATTGGTCTGTTTGACCAGTCAAACTTGGTGGTTGACATGTGATGTCATGTTGTTGCATTAAAAGAATTCTTGAATTAAAATAAATATATATTAATTTCATAATATTATAAAACTTTGGAAATTAATACAAAATAATCTATGAGTCAGATGAAAAAAAAATATGAAAGTTGCTCAGAAAAATCCCACAAATCCAAATACTTTGTCCTTTCATATATCACATGCTCCTAGCATGATGAACATGGACATTTGGTGTTAGGATCACCTGTCAGGAAAATGCCGGACACTGGGAAAACTTTCCCGCATGAATTCCTCCTCCATGTGCAAATGTATGACACGGGGAAAACTTTGCCGCATGAATTCCTCCTCCGTGTGCAATGTGTAGTACCGTGTTAGGTCAACCCTGACACAACATCTTACCATGTCACGTATACCAATGCATTTGTTTGCTATATATTTATTGTTTCTTATCCTCCTTCTCTCTGGTAGACTTCGAGACTGACGCCACTGTGACCTAGTACCACTACGGAGTCGACAACCCCTCCTTCTCGACAGAGCTTCCAGGCGAGCATTCCCCCTCCTTGAGCATTATGATATCGCCTACTATTTTGTCTCTACTGCATTAGATTAGTGTAGCTATTACTACTTATCGACTTGATCCCATAGTGCTGCATAGCATGTCCTTGCTACTGTTGTTGATACTCTACATGTTATCCTAAATGCCTAGTATAGGTTTGTTAGTATTCCTTCACTGGCCCTACATTTCTTGTCCGTCTGCTATGATATACTATTGGGATGTGATCCCCTAAGGGAGGTGATCATGGGTATATATTATACATACTATACATGATAAAATTATATGCTTAAATTCGGGTCGGCTCGTAGAGAACCCGCAAGTGATTCACAGACTGGGGGCTGGAAGACATGTTTCCCGACAACCCTCTATGTAGATCTTTGTGGCGGAGCAACACGGTAGGTTGAGACCGCCTAGGAAAGAGGTGGGCCTGGTCCCTGGTCATTGTTCGTGGATATTTCATAATAACACGCTTAATGAGTTTGTATATTTGATGTGAGTTGGTCGATTGACCTATACGCACCAACCTTCATGCGGGAACAGTTATGGGTATCTCGACATCATTGTATTAGCCGAAGCTCTTCGGACGTCAACATTGGAGTGAAGCGTGCCTGAGTGGTCCGCGTAAGCACCTGCCCTGTAAAGAGGTCGCCGGGACTGATCTCGGCTGCCCACGCAACGTGAAGGAGCGCAAAGGGCGATGGGGCCTAAGACCCCTGCGCGCATAGAATTTAGTCCGGTGGGCTGACCTTTTTGTTGAGTCTAGGTGGGGCGATGGCATGTGGATCTCCCGAGGTCGGTCATGACCCAGGAAAGTGTGTTCGGCCAGAGGTTATCAAGCATGTTGGGAAATGTGGTGCACCCTTGTAGGGGTGAATTAACTATTCGAATAGTTGTGCCTATGGTAACAGGACGACTTGGAGTTGTATTTCGACCTCTTACAACTAAAATCAAATACTTGATCAAATTCACCAAAAATAAGTGACAGATACAACTCGGCGATTTCTCTCTCTCTCTCAGGGAGACGAGGAGAGGATCTTCGGGTTAGGATTATTGCTATATGTTGATACTGATTACTATAAAATCTATTCTCTTCTCATGTTGCAAGATGATGGCTGCCAGAAGCGTAGTCTTCGAGAGGACTAGCTTCCCCCTTATTCTGGCATTCTATAGTTTAGTCCACACATACTACCCATTTCATTTGATACCAATGCATATGTAGTTTAGACCTGATGTAAGTCTCGCGAGTACTTTGGATGAGTACTCACAACCGCTTTTGCTACCTTTTTCCCCTGTGTTTTTCTACCCGGTTGTTGTGATCAGATAAAGGATCCCAGGAGCGAGATGCTACCGTCAATGACTGCTACTATCTCGACGGAGCCTACTACTACTTGGAGGCCACTAACGACTAGGAGTAGTTAGGAGGCTCCGAGGCAGGAGGCCTTGCCTTTTCAATCAATATATCTTCTAAATTTGCCTTCTTAAGGCAAAACTTGTTTACTTAATGTCTATACCCAGATAATGTTGCTTCCATTCACTGATGTATTCAAGCCCTCATATACCTTTATGTTTGAATTTGTGTCTAGAGTTCTGTTGTGATATTGATTAGTGAGTCCTTGATCTTGATCGTACACGTTCGTGTCTATGATTAGTGTACGATCAAATCGAGGGCGTCACACGCTGGTCCGAGCTGCTTCATCCCACAATACCGCCGAATAAAAATAAGACTAGGGGGTAAGCAATTTGAACATCAATGCCCATAAACACTTTGTGCTCTACTCGTTCATATCATCTACACGTAGACCTAGCTCATGATGTCATTGTTCGGCAACGTTGCACGGGAAACAAAAAATATTCCTACGCATACCCAAGATCTATCTATGGATATGTATAGCTACGATAGGGGAGTGTATATGCATACCCTTTTAGATCGCTAAGCGGAAGCGTTAAGAAACACGGTTGATGTAGTCGAATGTCTTCGTGATCCGACCATGATCCGCCCGATCTAGCACCAAACGGACAACACCTTCGTGTTCAACACATGTACAGCTCGATGACTGATGACCCACAAGTATAGGGGATCAATCGTAGTCCTTTCTATAAGTAAGAGTGTCAAAATAAGAATTAAGACAAACATCCCACTTATGATAAATCAGGAAAAAAATCCTCGTTGATTTTTACGGCGTTTGGAGTTGCGCAGAATAGGTATCTCAACTTTGCTCCACTTTCAGGACAGAATTCCAGTTGCGGGCATTCTCCCTCTTCATGTAAACCTTGCAAAATAAGAGAGAAAAGGCATAAGAATTGTACCGTGAAGTGAAATAACAGCCAAAGAAGCGATAAATATCAACATGAAAACATGATGCAAAATGGACGTATCAACTCCCCCAAGCTTAGACCTCGCTTGTCCTCAAGCGAAAGCCTATCTCAATAAATATGTCCACATGTTTAGGGGAGAGGTGTCGACAAAACAAGATGCGAACATGCATGCATCATGATCAAGATCAGAACAGCAATACCAACATATAATCTCTCATGCTAAAGTGATAATTCCTTCACAAAGTAAAGCATGGATCAAGAACCTTACCGAGCAGTAACAACCGATAGCCTTTAGTCATTGAAGCAATTGCAATTTATCACAACATCACAAAGAGTCAAATAAGAGCTTGTAAAGAAAATCCAAATACTCAATCATTCTTTCGTTCTCTACAATTGCTACAACTCACATGGTACTCATGAGATCAAAGTTTCAGCTGGACACATAGAAAGATAGGGGCTTATAGTTTTGCCTCCCAACCGCTTACCTCAAGGGTAATGTCAACAATAATAATTCAAGAATACTTACCTCCAAGTTGACATATGAATATAGATCTTTCCCAAGCATGTGACGGTAGCCAAGACAAAGGCAAAATAAGGAATTGATGAAGATCACCATGACTCTTTCAAGGGAAAAAAGTAAAGGTACAAGATAGGCCCTTCGCAGAGGGAAGCAGAGGTTGTCATGCGCTTTTGATGTTTGGATGCGTGTCCTCTTAGTGCGGAGGAACGTCACTTTATATTGCCTCCTGTGATAAAGAACTTTATTATGCAGTCTGTCGCTTTTATGTCTTCCTCATCACAGGTTCGTACAAAGCTTATTTTCCACACACTAATAGATCATACATATTAGAGAGCAATTTTTATTGCTTGCACTGATGACAACTTACTTGAGGGATCTTATTCAATCCATAGGTAGGTATGGTGGACACTCATGGCAAAACTGGTTTGAAGGTTTATGGATGCACAAGTAGTATCTCTACTTGGTGCGGGAGTTTTGGCTAATATGAGATGGAAACAATCGTCACATGCTAAGGTATCACTAATCATATAACATTGTTCGGAGCCAAGCAAACACAATTCATTACATGGTCTTCCTTGTCCAACATCTAGTTCTAGGCATGTAATAGTTTAGTGAGTGTTCACAATCATAGATGGTGTCAGAGATGATATATTTATATGTGAAACTCTCCTTCTTTATCACTTCCTATTAATTGCAACCATGACCAAGGTCTACGTTTGTCTACCCTCAACAAGTTTCAATCATCATTCTTTTTTTAAGTGAAGCCATCACTTCCCATAAGATCATTACATGATCTTTCATGCTTTTGTTCTATTCTCACTCTTTTGATCATGGCAAGAGGCAAAGCCCTTCAACTAAGACACTCTTTATTATATGGCTCGCGAGCAAGAATACATCGGGGGTGACACAAAGCAAAACTCGAAACTAAAACACTAAGACTTTTAAACTACTAGAGAAAGAGAAAACTGTGAAGGAAAACTAAAAAAATGGTAAAGGCAAAAGATGTGATGGTGATACGATACCGGGGAAACTCCCCCAAGCTTGGCAAAAGCCAAGGGGATTGCCCATACCAATGCTCAGTTGTCATCCTTTGGTGGTGATGGTGGAGTTGTTGCAACATGAGTTTGATCCTCCGTCTTCCAAGGCATAGATGCTCCATCATGGAAAGATGAACGAGTCTCCGGAATCCTCAAATCTGCAGCCAACCTTATTGATTTAAATCTATACTCATACTCACAGTTTTGGTTCTGCAGGTCATAGATCTGGCCCTGGAGTTGATCAACCCTGTCATAGAGCTTGGAGAGGTGCTTCCCAATGTCATGGCATCAATCCTGTGCTTGTTGGTGAACTCCATGATCATCATGTGGTTTGCGTTGAGTCCACGCTCCATCATCCCTTGGCACTTGAAGACTTGTTGCTCCATTGCTTCGAGCCTCGTCTTCACGCTTCCGGTCTTCTTAGGCCCCTCAACATCATGGATGTGCAACATCCCCTCACGCATCTCGATAGATTGAGGGTGTTGCAGCACTTCCGTAAGGTAGGTATTGATGACCTTCTCGAAGATCTTGTCCTTCGGAGCTTTTGGGGAAGTCATAGTGATCTAGATCTGCAACAGAAACATGCTCGAAATGAAAAACAGAGGAAATGAGCGTGATGCAGGGGTCAGACCAAACGGAAGTATATATAATGATTTTTTCCAGACCGGAAGGAGTACCCTGCACGAAAACAGAGTCCGGGAGGCGCACGAGGTGGCCACAAGCCCTCACGGCGCGGCCAGGGGGTGGGCCCGCGCCGTGCAGGCTTGTCGCCTCCTCGCGCACTTTCCGGACTACTTCCAATTTTTGTATTTTTTTCAAATATTCCAAAACAGAGAAAAATTCCTACTAGAAAAGTTTTGGACTCTGTTTTCTTACTGAATCACATACCTCTTCGTTTTCGGAGTCTGAAACAGGCTGATAAATATCCCTTAGGTATTCTTCTGGAGTTATGGTATTGATAATATTGCTTTCAACATTTATGGGAGTACCTGAGATATAATGCTTGATTCTCTGCCCATTTACCACTCTCGGACAATTACCTTCCGTGTTGTTGATCTTGATAGCACCGAAACGATATACTTCCTCAACAACATAGGGACCTTCCCATTTAGAGAGAAGCTTGCCTGCAAAGAAACTTAAACGAGATTTATATATCAAGACATAATCACCTACATTGAACTCATGCTTTTGTATCCTCTTATCATGCCACCTCTTAACCTTGTCCTTGAACAGCTTGGCATTCTCATATGCCTGAGTTCTCCACTCATCAAGCAAGCTAATATCAAATAACCTCTTCTCAGCGGCAAGTTTGAAATCAAAGTTGAGCTCTTTGATTACCCAATAAGCTTTATGCTCTAGCTCAAGAGGTAAATGACATGCTTTCCCATACACCATTTTGTACGGAGACATGCCCATGGGATTCTTATAGGCAGTTCTATAAGCCCACAGTGCATCATCGAGCTTCTTAGACCAATTCTTTCTAGACCTGTTGACAGTCTTTTGCAAAATCAGTTTAATCTCTCTATTGCTTAGCTCTACTTGACCACTGGACTAAGGGTGATAGGGAGACGCAATTCTATGGTTGACATCGTACTTAGCGAGCGCTTTACGGAAAGCACCATGAATGAAGTGTGAACCACCGTCGGTCATTAGATATATAGGGACTCCAAATCTAGGGAAGATAACTTCTTTGAGCATCTTGATAGAGGTGTTGTGATCAGCACTACTAGTGGGGATAGCTTCTACCAACTTAGTGACGTAATCAACAGCAACTAAGATATGTGTATACCCGTTGGATTTTGGAAAAGGTCCCATATAATCAAAGCCCCAAACATCAAATGGTTCAATGACAACTGAATAGTTCATAGGCATTTCCTGACGTTTGCCAATATTACCTATTCTTTGACATTCGTCACAAGACAAGACAAACTTACGGGCATCCTTGAAGAGAGTGGGCCAATAGAAACCTAATTGCAATACCTTGTGTGCAGCTCTATCTCCCGCATGGTGTCCTCCGTAGGCCTCGGAGTGACACTTCTGTAGGATCTATCCCTGTTCATGTTCAGGTACACAACGTCTAATAACACCATCTACTCCTTCCTTATAAAGGTGAGGATCATCCAAAAAGTAATGTCTCAAGTCAAAGAAGAATTTCTTCTTTTGCTAGTACGTGAAACTAGGTGGTATATATTTGGCAACGATATAGTTTGCATAATCAGCATACCACGGTGCACTACATGAAGCATTGATGACATTCAATTGCTCATCGGGAAAGCTATCATCAATAGGTTGTGGGTCATCAAGAATGTTCTCCAACCTAGACAAGTTATCTTCTACGGGGTTATCAGCACCCTTTCTGTCGACAATGTGTAAATCAAATTCTTGTAGCAAGAGAACCCATCTGATAAGTCCAGGTTTAGCGTCTTTCTTCTCCATGAGGTACTTAATAGCAGCATGATCAGTGTGAATAGTGACTTTGGAATCAACTATGTAAGACCTGAACTTTTCACGTGCAAACACGACTGCTAAAAATTCCTTCTCCGTAGTGGCATAGTTTCTCTGGGCACTGTCTAGAGTTTTACTAGCGTAGTGAATAACATTCAACTTCTTATCAACTCTTTGCCCTAGAACAGCACCAACAGCATAATCACTAGTGTCACACATGATCTCAAAAGGCAAGTTCCAATCAGGTGGTTGAACAATAGGTGCAGTTATCAAAGCCCTCTTAAGTATTTCGAAGGCTTCCTCACAATCATCGTCAAAGACAAAAGGAATATCCTTTTGCAAGAGATTGGTAAGAGGCCTAGAAATCTTAGAGAAGTCTTTAATGAACCTTCTATAGAAACCAGCATGACCAAGGAAACTTCTTATCCCTTTGATATATGTGGGGTATGGCATTTTCTCGATTGCATCAACCTTAGCCTTATCGACTTCAATACTCTTTCAAAAAATTTATGTCCTAAGACGATGCCTTCATTAACCATAAAGTGGCACTTCTCCCAATTCAAGACAAGATTGGTATCCTTACATCTCTGCAAGACTCGATCAAGGTTGCTGAGGCAATCATCAAAGGAAGACCCGTAAACGGAGAAGTCATCCATGAAAACCTCAACAATCTTTTCACAAAAGTCAGAGAATATAGCCATCATACATCTTTGAAAGGTGGCAGGTGCATTACATAAGCCAAAAGGCATACGTCTATAAGCAAAGATACCGAAAGGGCAGGTGAAAGTGGTTTTCTCCTGATCAGATTGTGCAACTGGTATTTGGGAGAAACCAGAATAACCGTCTAGAAAGCAGAAGTGTGTGTCTTTGGACAGCCTTTCTAGCATTTGGTCGATAAAAGGCAAAGGGTAATGATCTTTCCTAGTGGCTTTATTCAATTTCCTAAAATCGATCACCATCCTATAGCCAGTAATAATCCTCTGTGGGATCAATTCATCCTTAATTAGGGACAACGGTAATGCCTCCCTTCTTAGGGACGCAATGCACCGGACTCACCCAATCGTTGTAAGCAACAGGGTAAATGATACCTGCTTCCTGGAGCTTTAGTATTTCTTTTCTCACTACTTCTTTCATCTTAGGATTAAATCTCCTTTGATGACCAGCAACTGGTTTGAAGTCAGGATCAGTTTTAATCTTGTGCTGGCACAGAGTAGGACTAATGCCCTTAAGATCATCAAGAGTATATACAATAGAAGCACGATGCTTCCTCAGAGTTTTTAGTAACTTCTTTTCTTCTTGCTCTGAGAGGCAAGCACTAATTATAACAGGATATATCTCATTTTCATCAAGGTAGGCATACTTAAGAGTATCAGGCAATTGTTTAAGCTCGAACACAGGATCACCCTTTGGTGGGGGTGGATCCCCAAGCAGTTCAACAGGCAAGTTATTCTTAAGGATAGGATATTGTTCTAAGACAACTCTACTATCTCATCCCTTTCATCCATATGCATATCATTTTCATGCTCAAGAAAGTATTGCTCTAAGGGATCAGTAGGAGGCACGGCAATAGAAGCTAAGGCAATAGTTTCATCCCTACTAGGCAACTCCTTTTCATGAGGTTGTCTACCAAACTTAGAGAAATTGAACTCATGTGACGCACCTTCAAAGCCAACAGTGACAGTTTGCTTCTCACAATCAATATGAGCATTGACAGTATTGAGGAAGGGTCTGCCAAATATGATGGGACAAAAGCTATCTTGTGCAGTAGCAAGAACGAGGAAATCAGTAGGATACTTCGTTTTACCACACAAGACTTCAACATCCCTAACAATTCCCACAGGGCAGATAGTATCTTTATTGGCAAGCTGAATAGTGACATCAATAGGTTCTATCTCAACAGGTGCAATCTCATCTTTGATTTCATCGTATAAGGATTAAGGTATTGCACTAACACTAGCACCCACATCACATAAGCCATGATAACAATGATCTCCTATCTTAACAGAAACCACATGCATGCCAACAATAGGCCTATGTTTGTCTCTAGCGTGAGGTTTAGCAATTCTAGCAGCATCTTCACAGAAGTGAATATTTTGTCCCTCCACTTCTCCAGACAGAAGATCTTTATAATAGCAATGCTAGGTTCAACTCTAATTTGCTCAGGGGGTGTAGGTGTTCTAATATAGCCTCTACGTATCACAGTTGAAGCTTTAGAATGATCCTTTATCCTAACAGGGAAAGGTGGTTTCTTAATGTAAGCACTGGGAACAAAAGGATCACTATAGGCAATGACTTTCTCTTCAACTGGAGTGGGTTTAACTATATTGACTTCTAAAGGAGGATGATATTTGAACCACTTATCTTTGGGGAGATCAATATGAGCAGCAAAGGATTCACACAATGAAGCTACTATCTCAGAGTCAACTCCATACTTAGCGATAAATCACTAAAGATATTTGTCTCAACAAAGGATTTAACGCAATCAAACGTGAAATTCATACCTGGCTCCTTACCTTCTTCAAGCTCCCAATCTTCAGAGTTGCATTTAATTCTCTCCAATAAATTCCATTTGAAGTCAATATCTCTCTTCATAAAGGAACCGGTACAAGAAGTGTCAAGCATGGTGCGATCATCATGAGAAAGCCGAGCATAGAAGTTCCGAATGATAATTTCTCTCGAGAGGTCATGATTGGGGCATGGATATAACATTGATTTAAGCCTCCCCCAAGCTTGAGCGATCCTTTCTCTGTCACGAGGACAGAAATTGTAAATATAATTTCGATCACGATGTACTAAATGCATAGGATAAAACTTTTGATGAAATTCCAATTTCAACCGATTGTAGTCCCATGATCCAGTATCATCACATATCTTATACCATGTCAACGCCTTATCCTTCAAAGATAAAGTAAAGACCTTCTTCTTGACCTCATCCTCGCGCACACCTGCAAGCTTAAATTAACCACAAACTTCATCTACATAGATTAGATGCAAGTCTGGATGTGATGTTCCATCTCCTGTAAAAGGATTAGCCAGCAGTTTCTCAAGCATACCCGAAGGAAATTCAAAGCAAATATTTTCAGTAGGTGCAGCAGGTTGAGGAGAAACCATTCGTGCTTCCGTTCGAGGTGAAGATACCCCGAACAAGCCCCTCAAAGGATTAGTATCGATAGTGACAAGTGACAATAAATTTCAGCACACTATATGAATGTTTCCTTACCAAGTTCCACTTACCAAAGGCGCTTCATTCCCCGGCAACGGCGCCAGAAAAGAGTCCTGATGACCCACAAGTATAGGGGATCAGTCGTAGTCCTTTCTATAGTAAGAGTGTCGAACCCAACGAAGAGCAGAAGGATCTGACAAGTGGTTTTCAGCAAGGAAATATCTGCAAGCACTGAAATTGTCGGTAACAAGTGATTGTGTGGTGAGATGATTCGCAACAAGCAACAAGTAACAAAAGTAGCAACGGTGCAGCAAAGTGACCCAATCCCTTTTGTAGCAAGGGACAAGCCTGGACAAAGTCTTATAGGAGGAAAACCGCTCCCGAGGACACACGGTAATTTCTGTCATGCCAGTTTCATCATGTTCATATGATTCGCGTTAGTTACTTTGATAGTTTTTGATAGTTTGATATGTGGGTGAACCGGCGCGTGGGTACTGCCCTTACTTGGACAAGCATCCCACTTATGATTAACCCCTCTCGCAAGCATCCACAACTACGAAAGAAGAATTAAGACAAAGTCTAACCATAGCATTAAACTAGTGGATCCAAATCAGCCCCTTACGAAGTAACGCATAAACTAGGGTTTAAGCTTCTATCATTCTAGCAACCCATCATCTACTTACTACTTCCCAATGCCTTCCTCTAGGCCCAAATAATGGTGAAGTATTATGTAGTCGGCGTTCACATAACACCACTAGAGGAAAAACAACATATAACACATCAAATTACCGAACGAATACCAAATTCACATTACTACTATTAGCATGACTTATACCATGTCCTGAGGAACAAAAGTAACTACTCACAAAGCATAATCATATTCATGACCAGAGAGATAATGAGTAGCATCAAGGATCTGAACATAAACTCTTCCACCAAGTAATCCAACTAGCATCAACTACAAAGAGTAATCAACACTACTAGCAACCTTACAAGTACCAATCGGAGTCGGGAGACGGAGATTGGTTACGAGTGATGAACTAGGGTTTGGAGATGAGATGGTGCTGATGAATATGTTGATGGTGATGAGTCCACTCCGATGAGAGGAGTGTTGGTGATGACGATGGCGACGATTTCCCCCTCCGGGAGGGAAGTTCCCCCGGCAAGATCGTCCTGCCGGAGCTCTAGATTGGTTCTGCTCAAGTTCCGCCTCGTGGCGGCGGCGAAACCACGAAAAAGCTCCTCCTTGATTTATTTTTTCCTGGACGAAACCCTCCATATAGCAAAAGAGGGGAGCAAGTGGGCCAGTGGGATGCCCACAAGCCCTCATGGCGCGGCCTGGGGGGTGGCCGCGCTGTGGAGGCTTGTGGGCACCCCCTGGTGCCCCTCTGGCACTTCTTCGGCCCGGTATTTTTGATAAATCGGGAAAAAATCCTCGTCGATTTTTACGGCGTTTGGAGTTGCGCAGAATAGGTATCTCAACTTTGCTCCACTTTCAGGCCAGAATTCCAGTTGCCGGCATTCTCCCTCTCCATGTAAACCTTGCAAAATAAGAGAGAAAAGGCATAAGAATTGTACCGTGAAGTGAAATAACAGCCAAAGAAGCGATAAATATCAACATGAAAACATTATGCAAAATGGACGTATGAGATGCCCATATTGGTTCCTACATATTCCATGAAGATATTTATCGGTCGAACAACGATGCCAAGGATTCAATCAATCCCGCATGCAGTTCCCTTTGTTCAGTGGTATGTTATTTTCCCGAGATTTTATCGTCGGTATCTCCATACCTAGTTCAATCTCGTTATCGAAAAGTCTCTTTACTCGTTGTGTAACACAATATCGCATGACCAACTCCTTAGTCACATTGCTTGCATGCTTCTTGTGATTTTGTATTACCGAGAGGGCCGAGAGATACCTCTCCGTCAAACGGAGTGACAAATCCTAGTCTCGATCCATGCAAACCCAACACACACCCTCGGTGATACATGTAGAGCATATTTGTGATCACCCAGTTACGTTGTGACGTTGTATACACATAAGGCATTCCTACGGTGTCAGGGAGTGGCATGATCTCATGGTTTTAGGAACAGATACTTGACATGTAGAAAGCAATAATAATAAACTTTGTGATACGATCAAATGCTATGCTTACGATTGGGTCTTGTCCATCACATCATTCTCCTAATTATGTGATCCCGTTATCAAATGACAACTTGTGTCTATGGTTACGAAACCCTAACCATCTTTGATCAACAAGCTAGTCTAGTAGAGGCTCACAAGGGACACAGTGTTGTTTATATAGCCGCACATGTATCTGAGTTTCCAATCAATACAATTATAGCATGGATAATAAAATATTATTATGAACAAGGAAATATGATAATAACCACTTTATTATTGCCTCTAGGGCATATTTCCAACTGGTGGTTGCTACTATATGGGCGGGTAAAACACCCCTTTCCTCATGTTTAAAGTCTAAAATGACCCTAAGTCATAACCCTAATGGTTAGTGGGCTCTTGCACACTTTGGGCTGCCTAAAAGGATTCAAATGATCATCTTCTCACATTTCACGCGAGGAGGATATCACAATAATATATTATCAAGGTATTTACATGCTTTTTTGGGAGGGGCAGGGGGTTATATTTCAACAACTTATTTTCCCGGGGTCAAAGTTACCATAGTGTACATACGTAAGTTGTTCGATCCGTGAGGTATATATTACAATGTTATTCACACAAAAGTTATCTGAGGTAGATTCCCAACAACTTATTCTCGGGGTAAAAAATTTGTCACTGTGTTTGTACTTTGTACGTGAGTTATCTATTCTGTGATGCGTAAATTATGATGCAATTTACACAAATGTTACCGATGCTTGTTTTCAAAGTTAACGTGGTGTTTGTATGAAAGTTATCAGGTTTGCGGTTCGTATATTATCAAGCTATTTACAGAGAAGTTAGAGTGGGTGTGTTTTGAATAACTTTTCATCGGGTCAAAAATTACTATGATGCTTGTACGTAAGTTAATTAGATCCGTGATGCTTAAAGTACCATACTATTTAAACAAAAGTTACTAATGTATGTTTGAACATTTTTTTAGGTCAAAGTTAACACGATGTATGTACATATACTATAACACTAATCTCCCTAGAATTGGAGAGCCCACATTCAATTGAGGTCTCCAATTAACATTGCGGCCTCCAATTTTGACTTGGTCAATAATTTCTCAAAGCTCTCTCATTTAATTATTTTATTTTTACCACTCTAACTCTATACTCTTTAGTTTTAAAGAGTCCACATTCAATTGAGGTCTTTAAGACTCCAATTTAAAATTGGGTCACCTGATTTTGACTAGGTCAACCATTTCTCAAAACTCAGCGTTCAATTCTTCACACAAATACACTATGCTTCCTAACATGTTTGGTTTACGATTTTAACCAAACAAACAGTTTTTCAAATCAACCAAGAGTAACCGGCCTATAAAAACATATCAATCACGCTCATGCAGCCGTCGATGTAGAAAATTTTCCCACATATATAAGGCTGGTTGGCATATAATATAGAATCACACCACGGAAGGCCCATCAAATTACCAAATTATAAATAAAAACAAAACACACTATTTCATCTCCCCCACACATCTAACAAAATATTCCATTAGTTTCAAAATATAAGGGGTATTAGTTTCTTCGAAAGTCAAATTCTTCAACTTTGACCAAGTTGAGAGAAAAAAAGGTCAACACCCACAATATTAAATAAAAATATAAAAAATCATTTAATGATGAATCTAATCACAACGGTTTGATATTCTGGATTTTGACATATTTAACTACAAATTTATTCAAATTTAAAAGGTTTCGCATTTCAAAAAAGCAATACACATTGTATTTTGAAATAGAGTGATTAGTTTTTTAATCTAACATCCTAGCAAAGCACGCCCAGTCCTTCTAGTAAGTTATCAAATCTGAGATGGTTAAATTGTGTTATGATATTTCCATGTTGGTAATTATAGCACATGATATGTGGTCTCCGTGCACGGCCCCTCCTGCACGGGAGTACCATTACGACTATGATGACTTCAAGACAACATATCGCCTTTCCGTCACCAACTAAAAGCACATATGCTCCCTTGCTGGTTTTGATAATTCATGACAACATACATTGTATCTTAGACTAACACTTTTACCTAGTATATTTCAGGTTTAGTCCACAGAGAGCTTTGGCTATAGGATTGAGTGGAGATGCCCCTTGATGAAGGAAGGAATAGCATTGGCACATGATTCAAGCAAGAAGACTCTTCATTTTACACTTTGTGAGAAATCACATTTGAGTTCATAGGAAAGCCAATACTATTAAAAGGGGATGAGGTGTTATGATGAACTGGTTGCTTGATTGGCACTCTCTGGCAATGGCTAGACGAATGCTATTCTCGATTGCTCAACAAATAGAAATTGTCTTGCAATGACCCACCAGCGAGTGGGATCGAGGCAATTTTCGAGGGTAGAGTATTCAACCCAAATCTGTTGATTCGCCAATAGGAAGTGAGAGGATACTCTCAAGTATTAGCAGCTGAATGTGTCAGATTCAACCACACCTGAAAGATTAATATCTGCAAGCAAAGTATCAACAGCAAAGTAGTATGATAGCAATAGTGTCAGAAACGATCTGTTGACGGCAGACTATTCCTAACTGTCGTATCAATGGCGCCAGAAGTTGCCCATTGACGGAAATTGTCTTTTCCCGTCAACGCCGAGCGAATCAGAATTGTAGCAAGTAGCAGCAGTGTAACGAGTAGCAGCAGTGGCAAGGAACAGCAGTAGCAAGTAGCAACAGTAGAAAATAACAGTAGTAGCAAGTAGCAACAGTAGCAAGTAACAGCAGTAGCAAGTAGCAACAGTAGTAACAGCAGCAGAGCAAAACAAGTAACAGCAGCAGTGGGACAAACTCGTAGGCAATGGGTCGGTGATTTGTTTGGATGATATTCATCATGCAACAGTTATAACACGGAGAGGTATGTGGCTAGCTCCCATTCGTCAATGTCATGTAGGCATACATTCCGTGTGTCGTCATACGTGCTTAGGGAAAAGAACTTGCATGACATCTATTGTCCATCCCTCCCGTGGCAGCGGGGTCCAAAAGGAAACTAGGGGATATTAAGGTTCTCCTTTTAATAAAGAACCGGACCAACGCATTAGCACTTGGTGAACACATGAACTCCTCAAACTATGGTCATCACCGGGAGTGGTTCCGGTTATTGTTACTCCGGGGTTGCCGGGTCATAACACATAGTAGGTAACTTCAACTTGCAAGATCGGATCTAAAACACACATATATTGGTGACAACATAATAATTTCAGATCTGAAATCATGGCACTCGGGCCCTAGTGACAAGCATTAAGCATGGCAAATTAGTAGCAACATCAATCTTAGAACATGGTGGATAGTAGGGATCAATCCCCGTCAAAATTAACTCGATTACATGATAGATCTCATCCTACTCATCACCGCCCAGCGAACCTACGAATAGATTACTCACGAACGATGAAGAGCTTCATGGAATTGGAGAGGGAAGAAGGTTGATGATGACGATGGCGACGATTTCCCCTCTCCGGAGCCCAAAACGAACTCCTGATCGGCCCTCCAGATGAAGAACGGGATGTGGCGGCGCCTCCGTATCGCAAACGCGATGAAATCTTCTCTCTTGATTTTTTCTGGGACGAAACTGAATTTATAGACCTGGGTTTGGGGGCGGCCGAGCCACATGGGCCCCACAAGCTTGCTAGCCGCCACCAGGGGGTGGCGGCTACAGGGCTTGTGGCCCACTGGCCCATCCCCTCCGATGGATCTTTGCGCACATATTTTTCATATTTTCTAGAAATATTCTCCGTAAATTTTTAGGACATTCTGAGAACTTTCATTTCTGCACAAAAACAACACCAAGGCAATTCTGCTGAAAACAGCGTCAGTCCAGGTTAGTTCCATTCAAATCATGCATTTTAGAGTCCAAAACAAGGGCAAAAGAGTTTGGAAAAGTAGATACGATGGAGACGTATCAACTCCCCCAAGCTTAAAACCTTGATTGTCCTCAAGTAACTCAGTTGACAAACTGAGAGAGAAAGAAAAACTTTGACAAACTCTATTTGATCTTGTTGTTGTAACTATGTCTAACTCATAACCAGAATTTCAGCAAGATCACAAGTTAACCACATAAGCAAGTGACTCAAAGGTCTCACGGTAAACTAACATCAATGGCATAATCAGCTAACGAGCAAATAATAATGAGTTTCAAATACCAACACTTCAATCAAAACAAGCATGAAGCAATATGAATAGGTGGTATCTCGCTAGCTCTTTCTAAGACCGCAAAACATAAATGCAGAGCACTTTCAAAGATCAAGGGCTGACTAAACATTGTAATTCATAGCAACGAAGATCCAGTCATAGTCATACTCAATATCAATCATAAGCAAAGCATAAAAATTACAGAGGTGCTCTCTAATTGGTGCTTATACAAGAGGAGGATGACTCAACAGGAAAATAAATAGACAGGCCCTTCGCAGAGGGAAGCATTGATTTGTAGAGGTGCCCTAGAGGCAATAATAAATATAGTTGGGAAGACCTTCCCCCCTTGGCTCGGGAGGAGGTGGGAAGGGAAGGAAGGACTCCCACCCACCAAACCAAGTCCAACTCGGTTTGGGGGGGAGACCTTCCCCCCTTGGCTCGGCCGACCCCCTTGGGGCTCCTTGAGCACCAAGGCAAGGCCCCCCCTCTCCCACCTATATATACGGAGGTTTTAGGGCTGATTTGAGATGACTTTTCCACGGCAGCCCGACCACATACCTCCACGGTTTTTCCTCTAGATCGCGTTTCTGCGGAGCTCGAGCGGAGCCGTGCTGAGACAAGGTCATCACCAACCTCCGGAGCGCCATCACGCTGCCGGAGAACTCTTCTACCTCTCCGTCTCTCTTGCTGGATCAAGAAGGCCGAGATCATCGTCGAGCTGTACGTGTGCTGAACGCGGAGGTGTCGTCCGTTCGGTGCTAGATCGTGGGACTGATCGCGGGATAGTTCGCGGGGCGGATCGAGGGACGTGAGGACGTTCCACTACATCAACCGCGTTCACTAACGCTTCTCCTGTACGGTCTACAAGGGTACGTAGATCACTCATCCCCTCTCGTAGATGGACATCACCATGATAGGTCTTCGTGCGCGTAGGAAAATTTTTGTTTCCCATGCGATGTTCCCCAACAGTGGCATCATGAGCTAGGTTCATGCGTAGATGTCTTCTTGAGTAGAACACAAAAGTTTCTGTGGGCGGTGATGTGCGTTTTGCTGCCCTCCTTAGTATTTTCTTGATTCCGCGGTATTGTTGGATTGAAGCGTCTTGGACCGACATTACTCGTACGCTTACGAGAGACTGGTTTCATCGCTACGAGTAACCCCGTTGCTCAAAGATGACTGGCAAGTGTCGGTTTCTCCAACTTTAGTTGAATCGGATTTGACCGAGGAGGTCCTTGGATGAGGTTAAATAGCAACTCATATATCTCCGTTGTGGTGTTTGCGTAAGTAAGATGCGATCCTACTAGATACCCGTGGTCACCACGTAAAACATGCAACAACAAAATTAGAGGACGTCTAACTTGTTTTTGTAGGGTATGCTTGTGATGTGATATGGCCAACGATGTGATGTGATATATTGGATGTATGAGATGATCATGTTGTAATAGATAATATCGACTTGCACGTCGATGGTACGGCAACCGGCACGAGCCATAGGGTTGTCTTTATACTAATGTTTATGCTTGCAGATGCGTTTACTATTTTGCTAGGATGTAGCTTTCATAGTAATAGCATGAGTAGCACGACAACCCCGATGGCGACACGTTGACGGAGATCATGGTGTGGCGCCGCTGACAAGAAGATCGTGCCGGTGCTTTGGTGATGGAGATCAAGAAGCACGTGATGATGGCCATATCATGTCACTTATGAATTGCATGTGATGTTAATCCTTTTATGCACCTTATTTTGCTTAGAACGACGGTAGCATTATGAGGTGATCTCTCACTAAAATTTCAAGACGAAATTGTGTTCTCCCCGACTGTGCGACGTTGCTACAGTTCGTCGTTTCGAGACACCACGTGATGATCGGGTGTGATAGACTCAACGTTCACATACAACGGGTGCAAAACAGTTGCGCACGCGGAACGCTCGGGTTAAGCTTGACGAGCCTAGCATGTGCAGACATGGCTCGGAACACATGAGACCGAAAGGTCGATCATGAATCATATAGATGATATGATTAGCATAGGGATGCTTACCACTGAAACTATACTCAACTCACGTGATGATCGGACTTGAGCTAGTGTAAGTGGATCATGAACCACTCAAATGACTAGAGAGATGTACTTTTTGAGTGGGAGTTTAGCGAATAATTTGATTAAGTTAAACTCTAATTATCTTGAACATAGTCTAAGTCCACTTTGAATATATTTGTGTTGTAGATCATGGCTCACGCGACAGTCACCCTGAATTTTAATACGTTCCTAGAGAAAGCTAAGTTGAAAGATGATGGAAGCAACTTTGTAGACTGGGCTCGTAATCTTAAGCTAATCTTACAAGCTGGGAAAAAGGATTATGTCCTTAATGTTGCGCTAGGAGATGAACCACCCGCTACGGTTGATCAGGATGTTAAGAACGCTTGGTTAGCACGTAAGGAGGACTACTCAGTAGTTCAATGTGCAGTCTTGTATGGCTTAGAACCGGGACTTCAACGTCGCTTTGAGCGTCATGGAGCATTTGAGATGTTCCAGGAGTTGAAGTTTATCTTTCAGAAGAACGCCCGGATCGAGAGGTATTAGACCTCCGATAAATTCTATGCTTGCAAGATGGAGGAGAACTCGTCTGTCAGTGAACATGTGCTCAAAATGTCTGGGTACTCAAACCGTCTAGCTGAGCTGGGGATTGAACTCCCGCAAGAGGCTATCACTGACAGAATCCTTCAATCACTGCCGCCAAGCTATAAAGGCTTTGTGTTGAACTACAACATGCAAGGGATGAACAAGTCTCCCGGCGAGTTGTTTGCGATGCTGAAAGTCGCAGAGTCTGAACTCCGTAAAGAGCATCAAGTGTTGATGGTGAATAAGACCACTAGTTTCAAGAGAAACGGCAAACGCAAGAAGGGTAATTCAAAGAAGAGCGGAAAGCCTGTTGCCAATCCGACGAAGAAACCCAAAGCTGGACCTAAGCCTGAAACAGAGTGTTACTATTGCAAGGGTATGGGTCACTGGAAGCGAATTGCCCCAAGTATCTGGCAAATAAGAAGGCCGCCAAAGAAAAATCAGGTATATTTGATATACATGTTATTGATGTGTACTTAACCGGCTCTCGTAGTAGTGCATGGGTATTCGATACCGGTTCTGTTGCTCATATTTGCAACTCAAAACAGGAACTGTGGAATCGACGAAGGCTTGCGAAAGATGAAGTGACGATGCGCGTAGGAAATGGTTCCAAGGTTGATGCAATCGCCGTCGGCACAGTTTCACTTCAGTTACCATCAAGATTAGTTATGAACTTAAATAATTGTTATTTAGTGCCTGCGTTAAGCATCAACATTATATCTGGATCTTGTTTATTGCGATACGGTTACTCGTTTAAGTCAGAGAATAATGGTTGTTCTATTTCTATGAGTAACATCTTTTATGGTCATGCACCCAATGTGAGAGGATTGTTCATATTGAATCTTGATAGCTATGATACACAGATACATAACATTGAGACCAAAAGAGTTAGAGTTAACAATGATAGCGCCATGTTTTTGTGGCACTGCCGCTTAGGTCATATTGGTGTAAAGCGCATGAAGAAACTCCATGCCGATGGACTTTTGGAGTCACTTGACTTTGATTCACTTGACACGTGTGAACCATGCCTCATGGGCAAGATGACTAAAACTCCATTCTCCAGAACAATGGAGCGTGCAAGTGACTTGTTGGAAATCATACATACCGGTCTGTGTGGTCCGATGAGCGTGGAGGCACGCGGCGGATATCGTTATTTTCTCACCTTCACTGACGATTTGAGTAGATATGGTTATGTCTACTTAATGAAGCACAAGTCTGAAACATTTGAAAAGTTCAAGCAATTTCAGAGTGAAGTTGAAAATCATCGTAACAAGAAGATCAAGTTCCTACGGTCTGATCGTGGGGGTGAATATCTGAGTTTCGAGTTTGGTGCTCACTTAAGACAATGTGGAATTGTTTCACAGTTGACACCGCCTGGAACACCACAGCGTAATGGTGTGTCCGAACGTCGTAATCGTACTTTATTAGAGATGGTGCGATCTATGATGTCTCTTACCGATTTGCCGTTATCGTTTTGGGGTTATGCATTAGAAACAGTTGCATTCACTTTAAATAGGGCACCATCAAAATCTGTTGAGACGACACCATACGAACTGTGGTATGGCAAAAGGCCAAAGTTGTCGTTTCTTAAAGTTTGGGGATGTGATGCTTATGTCAAAAAGCTTCAGCCTGAAAAGCTGGAACCCAAAGCGGAAAAGTGCATCTTCATAGGTTACCCGAAAGAGACAGTTGGGTACACCTTCTATCTCAAATCCGAGGGCAAAGTGTTAGTTGCTAAAAATGGAGCTTTTCTCGAGAAGGAGTTTCTCTCGAGAGAATTGAGTGGGAGGAAGATAGAACTTGACGAGGTTGTCGAACCTCTCATCCCTCTGGATGGTGGCGCAGGGCAAGGGGAAACCTCTGTCGTTGCGACGCCGGTTGAGGAGGAAGTTAATGATGACGATCATGAAACTCCGGTTCAAGTTTCTGTCGAACCACGCAGGTCGACGAGACCACGTGCTGCTCCAGAGTGGTACGGTAATCCCGTCTTATCAATCATGTTGTTGGACAACAATGAACCTGCAAATTATGAAGAAGCAATGGTGGGCCCAGATTCCAACAAAAGGCTAGAAGCCATGAAGTCCGAGATAGGATCCATGTATGAGAAAAAAGTGTGGACTTTGGAGGTACTGCCTGAGGGCTGCAAAGCTATTCAGAACAAATGGATCTTTAAGAGGAAGACGGACGCTGACGGCAATGTGACCGTTTATAAAGCTCGACTTGTGGCAAAGGGTTTTTCACAAGTTCAAGGAGTTGACTACGATGAGACATTCTCACCTGTAGCAATGCTTAAGTCCGTCAGAATCATGTTAGCAATAGCTGCATTTTTCGATTATGAAATCTGGCAGATGGATGTCAAAACGGCGTTCCTTAACGGTTTCCTTAAGGAAGAATTGTATATGATGCAACCCGAAGGTTTTGTCGATCCTAAGAATGCTAACAAGGTGTGCAAGCTCTAGCGATCCATTTATGGACTGGTGCAAGCATCTCGGAGTTGGAACAAACGTTTTGATGAGGTGATCAAAGCATTTGGGTTTATACAAGTGGTTGGAGAATCTTGTATTTACAAGAAAGTGAGTGGGAGCTCTGTGGCGTTTCTAATATTATATGTGGATGACATATTGCTGATTGGAAACAACGTGGAGTTTTTGAAGAGCATAAAGGATTACTTGAATAAAAGTTTCTCTATGAAGGACCTAGGAGAAGCTGCTTACATTCTAGGCATTAAGATCTATAGGGATAGATCAAAACGCCTCATAGGACTTTCACAAAGCACATACCTTGATAAAGTTTTTGAAGAGGTTCAAAATGGAACAGTCCAAGAAAGGTTTCTTGCCAGTTTTACAAGGTACGAGATTGAGTAAGACTCAGTGCCCAGCAACTGATGAAGATGGAGAGCATATGCGCTCCGTCCCCTATGCTTCAGCCATAGGTTCTATCATGTATGCAATGTTGTGCACTAGACCGGATGTTAGCTTGGCCATAAGTATGGCAGGTAGGTTCCAGAGTAATCCAGGAGTGGATCACTGGACGGTGGTCAAGAATATCCTGAAGTACCTGAAAAGGACTAAGGAGATGTTTCTCGTATATGGAGGTGACGAAGAGCTCGCCGTAAAAGGTTACGTCGATGCAAGCTTTGACACAGATCCGGACGACTCTAAGTCGCAAACCGGATACGTATTTATTCTTAATGGGGGTGCGGTAAGCTGGTGCAGTTCCAAGCAAAGCGTCGTAGCAGATTCTACATGTGAAGCGGAGTACATGGCTGCCTCGGAGGCGGCTAAGGAGGGTGTCTGGATGACGCAATTCATGACGGATCTTGGAGTGGTGCCAAGCGCATTGAATCCAATAACCTTGTTATGTGACAACACGGGTGCCATTGCCTTAGCAAAGGAACCACGATTTCACAAGAAGTCCAGACACATCAAACGACGCTTCAACCTCATCCGCGACTACGTCGAAGGGGAGGACGTGAATATATGCAAAGTGCACACGGATCTGAATGTAGCAGACCCGCTGACTAAACCTCTTCCACGGGCTAAGCATGATCAACACCAGAAATGTATGGGTGTTAGATTTATTACAATGTAATTCGCATGATGATGTGAGGACTAGATTATTGACTCTAGTGCAAGTGGGAGACTATTGGAATTATGCCCTAGAGGCAATAATAAATATAGTTATTATTATAATTCCTGTATCAAGATAATCGTTTATTATCCATGCTATAATTGTATTGAATGAAGACTCATTTACATGTGTGGATACATAGACAAAACACTGTCCCTAGCAAGCCTCTAGTTGCCCAGCCAGTTGATCAAAGATAGTCAGTGTCTTCTGATTATGAACAAGGTGTTGTTGCTTGATAACTAGATCACGTCATTAGGAGAATCACGTGATGGACTAGACCCAAACTAATAGACGTAGCATGTTGATCGTGTCATTTTGTTGCTACTGTTTTCTGCGTGTCAAGTATTTGTTCCTATGACCATGAGATCATATAACTCACTAACACCGGAGGAATACTTTATGTGTATCAAACATCGCAACGTAACTCGCTGACTATAAAGATGCTCTACAGGTATCTCCGAAGGTGTTCGTTGAGTTAGTATGGATCAAGACTGGGATTTGTCACTCCGTGTGACGGAGAGGTATCTCGGGGCCCACTCGGTAATACAACATCACACACAAGCCTTGCAAGCAATGTAACTTAGTGTAAGTTGCGGGATCTTGTATTACGGAACGAGTAAAGAGACTTGCCGGTAAACGAGATTGAAATAGGTATGCGGATACTGACGATCGAATCTCGGGCAAGTAACATACCGAAGGACAAAGGGAATGACATACGGGATTATATGAATCCTTGGCACTGAGGTTCAAATGATAAGATCTTCGTAGAATATGTAGGATCCAATATGGGCATCCAGGTCCCGCTATTGGATATTGACCGAGGAGTCTCTCGGGTCATGTCTACATAGTTCTCGAACCCGCAGGGTCTGCACACTTAAGGTTCGACGTTGTTTTATACGTATTTGAGTTATATGGTTGGTTACCGAATGTTGTTCGGAGTCCCGGATGAGATCACGGACGTCACGAGGGTTTCCGGAATGGTCCAGAAACAAATATTGATATATAGGATGACCTCATTTGATTACCGAAAGGTTTTCGGAGTTACCGGGAATGTACTGGGAATGACGAATGGGTTCCGGGAGTTCACCGGGGGGGCAACCCACCCCGGGGAAGCCCATAGGCCTTGAGGGTGGCGCACCAGCCCTTAGTGGGCTGGTGGGACAGCCCAAAAGGGCCCTATGCGCATTGGAAGAAAAATCAAAGAGAAAGAAAAAAAAAGGAGGAGGTGGGAAGGGAAGGAAGGACTCCCACCCACCAAACCAAGTCCAACTCGGTTTGGGGGGGGAGACCTTCCCCCCTTGGCTCGGCCGACCCCCTTGGGGCTCCTTGAGCCCCAAGGCAAGGCCCCCCCTCTCCCACCTATATATACGGAGGTTTTAGGGCTGATTTCAGATGACTTTTCCACAGCAGCCCGACCACATACCTCCACGGTTTTTCCTCTAGATCGCGTTTCTGCGGAGCTCGGGCGGAGCCCTGCTGAGACAAGGTCATCACCAACCTCCGGAGCGCCGTCACGCTGCCGGAGAACTCTTCTACCTCTCCGTCTCTCTTGCTGGATCAAGAAGGCCGAGATCATCGTCGAGCTGTACGTGTGCTGAACGCGGAGGTGTCGTCCATTCGGTGCTAGATCATGGGACTGATCGCGGGATAGTTCGCGAGGCGGATCGAGGGACGTGAGGACGTTCCACTACATCAACCGCGTTCACTAATGCTTCTGTTGTATGGTCTACAAGGGTACGTAGATCACTCATCCCCTCTCTTAGATGGACATCACCATGGTAGGTCTTCGTGCGCGTAGGAAAATTTTTGTTTCCCATGCGACGTTCCCCAACATAACTCATAACCAGAATTTCAGCAAGATCACAAGTTAACCACATATGCAAGTGACTCAAAGGTCTCACGGTAAACTAACATCAATGGCATAATCAGCTAACAAGCAAATAATAATGAGTTTCAAATACCAACACTTCAATCAAAACAAGCATGAAGCAATATGAATAGGTGGTATCTCGCTAGCTCTTTCTAAGACCGCAAAACATAAATGCAGAGCACTTTCAAAGATCAAGGGCTGACTAAACATTTTAGTTCATAGCAACGAAGATCCAGTCATAGTCATACTCAATATCAATCATAAGCAAAGCATAAAAATGACAGAGGTGCTCTCTAATTGGTGCTTATACAAGAGGAGGATGACTCAACAGGAAAATAAATAGACAGGCCCTTCGCAGAGGGAAGCATTGATTTGTAGAGGTGCCAGAGCTCAAGCTTTGAAAACAGAGATAATAATTTTGGGTGGAATGCTTTCATTGTCAACACAATGACCAAGAGTTCTCAATATCTTCCATGCTACTCATTCTATAGGCGGTTCCCAAACAGAAAAGTAAAGTTTTAACTCCCCCACCACCAATCAATCACACTCCACGGCTAGCCGAATCCTCGGGTACCGTCCATACTAACATCTATCCGGGGGGAGTCTTGTTTTACACTTATGTTTTCGATTTAAGCGTGAAACTGGGCATTCCAATTACCGGCCCCTTTCTAGTGAATGACAGTGAATAAACACATGTAGAGGATAACACTCCTAGCATGGAAGATACCAATAGCCCCCTGTCACCACATGAGCGGTTCGGGCATGCAAAACAGATTATTTCTTGAAAGTTTAGAGAGTGGCACATGCAAATTTACTTGGAACGGCAAGTAGATACCGCAAATAGGTAGGTATGGTGGACTCTCATGGAAAAACTTTTGGGTTTATGGAAGTGGATGCACAAGCAGTATTCCGCTTAGTACAAGTGAAGGGTAGCAAAAGACTAGGAAGCAACCAACTAGAGAGCGACAACAGTCATCAAGATGCAATGAGTTTGACTAACATTGAATGCAAGCATGAACAAGATATAAATCACCATGAACACGAACATCATAGAGGCTATGTTGATTTTGTTTCAACTACATGCATAAACATGCGCCAAGTCAAGCCACTTGAATCATTCAAAGGAGAATACCATCCTATCATACTACATCATAGTCATCTCAAAATCTATGTTGGCATTCAAGACAAACCATTATAAGCTCCTAGCTAATTAAGCATGGCATCAGAAACTATGATCTCTAAGTTGTCATTGCAAACATGGTTCTCTCACAACAAAGCTGAATCAGGCATGACAAGCTAGTCATATTTACAAAAACAAAATAGATAGAGTTCATACCAGCTTTTCTAGTCTCAGTCACTTCATCATGTATCATCATTATTGCCTTTCATTTGCACGATCAAACAATGTGAACAATAATAAGAGCGCTTGTGCATTGTACTAAGCTAAATCTGCAGGCAAACACAAAGGAGAAGACAAAGTAATATGGCTCTTTGAAAGCTAAAAAGGTATGCATGCAAGAGCCACTAAACATTGTAACCAATATCTTCTACCTTGACCCAAAGAAAAAGAAAACTATTTACACGGGAAAGCTCCCAACAAGCAAAAGAAGAAAGAAAAATCCTTTTGGGTTTTCTCAAAAGGACACAAAACAAGAAAATGAAAATAAACTAGCATGGATAATACAGTGGCAAAGTGTAAACACCGGCTAATAAAGCGAAAGCATAAGCATGAATGTAAGGTCGGTGAGAACACGTACTCCCCCAAGCTTAGGCTTTTGGACTAGCTTGGTCTACTCCCAAGGTGGGAAATAACCAGCTCCGGGATACTCCGGAGAAGACTGTGGATGCCACTGCTGTGTGAGCTCCTCTGGCTCCCACTGATAAACTAGCGTCTGGTACTCGACTGGCGGCTCGGGCACGGGCACCTGTGGTTGGGCCGAGCCCCAATATGCGTAGATGTCCGAGGGCATAATAGTGTACCTGCCTGCATGAAGATCGAACAAAGAAGGAGCAGGCAAAGTAATAGTCTCTCGAGTACCCTGACTAAATACCAGGTTATATATCATCCGTCTACTAGCATCTATATCCAGAAAATCATGGCGAACCATGCTGTCATAATCCAGATATTTCTCAGGGAGAAGCATCTCTCCTTCCTCTCCCAGTCTAATGGGTATCTCAAAGTGTCTGTCAACACGGGTAGCATAGATACCTCCATAGACGACACCCTTGGAACGATTGGTGTTCAACCGCTGGGCTACTATAGCACCTAGGCTATAAGTCTTATCGTTATAAAGGCCCTCGCGCAAAACCGCAAGGTCTGGAGAACTAAGTGATCCAGCATCCCCACGGCCAATCAAACATTTTCCCACAAATAGTGAGAAGTACCTGATGGGGTTATAGTCCTAGGGTAGGGTCCTAGGCCTGCCCTGTGGGGCCTACCCAAGGACAACCCTTCATAAAGGACAAGGCCCTTAGTCAGTTCCGACTGAATTAAGGACTTCCCATCATCCAGTCGGTGATGATCCCACCCTCATCCAGTCGGAGATGAGCATTCGGAGTGTATCAAACTTACCGACTGGATTCCACTTTGTACATCGTAACCCCCCTGGAGGGCAACGGTCATACGTTTCCATATACCTTTATTAGCATTTAAGACATACGTTACCTGTAACGTATGCAGTTATTCACCACTACTCCACCCCTGTGCACCGAACCGTTGTGAAGGGTAGCGCACTCTATATAAGCCGCCCTTCCCCACTGGTGCAGGGGGAGCAATTCACTGTAATCCATATTCCACTCGACAACAAGCTCCAAGAGCACTGAGACGTAGGGCTTTTACCTCCACCGTAGAGGGGCCTGAACTCATACAACCTCGCCGTAGCTAAGGCTCTGCCCATCCTTTCGTACCCTACACATCGACTATCAGACTTATACCCACGACAGTTGGCGCCCACCGTGGGGCAGGCGTCTAAGCGACTTCCGGCGAGTTTGCAACTAAATCTTTTCATCATGTCATCCGGTGGAGATTTGAGCATGGGTCACGAGATCCTCTTCGGTGCTCTCTCCTTCATCGTCGATGATTCGGCATGGCTCCGGGATGCCCCTCTCGACGTCGAGGCGCTCCCTAGTCGCGGGGCTACGCACTTCCGTGCCGGCGCCCGCGGTATTCTTCTTCTCCAGCAGTCGGCTCCGGTGTCGACCTACGCCGCCGTCGCGCGCTGCAACAAGCGGTCCCGCCGTCCGCGGCTCCAGCGTTGGGTGCAACACGCCCAGGCGTGCCAGAACGCGTCCTCACAAGTGGCGGTCCTAGAGTCGGTTGTGGTTGCACCGCCGTCCCAGCGCTCGGAGTCAGTTCCGACTGAGTTTCCTTCCGAGTACTTGGGTCGCGGGCCTGCAGCTGAAGTGCACATGGCCAACTCCCATGAAAGTCCCCGCCAAACTGGCCGAAACGAGCACGAGGTCGGCGAAACATCCGGCGCTCGTCGTCAGCCCCGCCGTTCTGCCAGTCGGCACACTCAGCGGAACAACCTGGAGGTGTTCCGCACACCCGTCCTCAACCTGGCTGCCGCCGCCAGGATAGCCGATTCCCTCCAGCCGACTGATTCAGAGACTGGCAGGGGGATCGAGCAAATCTGCGCCCTGCTGCACACGGCGCAGCAGCAAAATTCGGCGGTCTCCCAGTCGCACAACAAGATCCACAATAGCTCTGTTCATGCGAACACGCATCGGTCAGTTCACAGCCCCGGTTCTCATCAGCGACACAGGGTAGGCAGCCGTTCCTTGAATCCCGAAGATCGTCGCTGCTCACGCACCCCTCCGCGAGGTGGGCCCTATGAGCCCCAACATCATGATGATCGGCGTTCAGCCGGTGACACTTATGATCCAAGGCCCGACGTGAGAGGGCATATCGCGCAGAGGAGGGTCGACAGGGGTCGAGCCCACCGCGATGGTCACGATATGGACCGTCCGAGTGGAAGCAGGACCATCGTCTCTGGTCCCGAGTGTTTCAGTCGAGCCATCCATTCGGCTGACATCCCTCCCAGCTTCCGATTGGCGATGAGGATCAGCAAGTTTACAGGAGAACCCAAACCAGAAACGTGGCTGGATGACTACCGAGTGGCAGTCCAGATCGGAGGAGGGGACGACCAAGTCGCCATGAAACACCTCCCTCTGATGCTCGACGGCTCGGCACGAGCATGGCTGAACCAGTTGGCTCCCTCAAGCATCTACAGTTGGGCAGATCTGGCCCGAGTCTTCATCAGGACCTTCGAAGGGACGTGCAAACGCCCTGCTGGCCTCGTGGAGCTCCAGCACTGTATCCAGAAGCAGAATGAGCCCCTACGCGATTTCATTCAGTGTTGGACGACCCTCTACCACACTGTGGAGAACGTCACAGAGCACCAAGCAGTCTGCGCCTTCAAGGCAGGTGTGCGGTACAGAGATTTGTACCTGAAGTTCGGTCGAACAGGCGATATCTCCATGAGTAAGATGATGGAGATAGCGGCACGCTATGCAAATGGCGAAGAAGAGGACCGCATTCGTAGCGGCAAGCACAAAGCAGTCGCCAATGGAGATGGGAATGGCACTCGGAAGCAGAAAGCTCCGTCCACTCCGCAGGCAGAGGCCGCAGCCGTTACCAATGCCAAGTTCAAGGGCAAAGGGAAGGCTCAGTTCACCCCCAAGAAGAAGCAGTTCGAAAACCCCATCCTGGACCAGCCATGTCCAATTCACACGAAGATGGATGAAGAGGGCAACGCCATATATCCGAAGCATGCCACTCGGCAATGTCGCCTCCTGATCTAGGGGTTCGGCGAAGGACAGCCGAGTGAAAAGGGCAATGAACAGGATGAGGAGGACAAGGAGGATCCGTTCCCCCAAGTCCATGCAACATTGATGATTTTTGCTGACATTGAGAGCAAGAGTCGACTGAAGCTGGTGAACAGGGAGGTGAACATGGCCACACCGACCAACCCCACGTTCCTCAAATGGTCTCAGACTGCAATCACCTTTGACCAGTCGGATCATCCGGCACACGTGCCCACCCCAGGGAGGCAGGCTCTGGTCATCGACCCGGTGGTAGAAGGAGTCCGACTGCGCAAAGTCCTCATGGACGGCGGCAGTGGCTTGAACATCATGTACGCTCACACTCTCAAGGGGATGGGCATTCCGATATCCAAACTTAGCGAGAGCAGCATGCAGTTCCATGGAGTCGTCCCTGGACAAAAGGCCAAGTCACTCGGTCAGATCGCGTTGGACGTCGTCTTCGGCTCCGACAAGAACTTCCCCAAGGAAAAGCACACGTTCGAGCTGGTGGACTTCCACAGTGCGTACCACGCAATTCTGGGCCGCCCGGCGTATGCACGTTTCATGGCCCGTCCATGTTACGTGTACCTGAAGCTGAAGATGCCAGGCCCAAAAGGTGTGATCACTATCACAGGCAATCGGCAGCGGGCCGAGGAGTGTCTGCAGCAGGGATCGAGGATCGCCAATCAGCAGATGGCTGTCCTCGAGCTTGACGAGTACAAGAAAACAGTTGACCCCGCTGACTTGATGCGTTCGAAGAAGCCAGCTTCGGAGTCCGTATTCCAGTCGGCGGGAGAGACGAAGAAGGTCAGCATCCACCCGACGGACGACACCGCTGCCCCGACGAACATCTCCACCACCCTCGATCCTAAATAGGAAGCCGAGCTCACCCAATTCCTCCGTGAGAACTGGGACATCTTCGCATGGAAGCCCGCTGACATGCCAGGTGTACCCAGGGAGTTGGCTGAGCACCGACTGCATGTGGATCCCGCCGCTCGGCCTGTCCGAGAACGCCTGCGTCGGTCCGCCGCGCACAAGAGGAAGGCAATCGGAGAAGAGGTGGCTAAACTTTTGGCAGCCAACTTCATTCGCGAGGTACACCACTCCGAGTGGCTCGCCAATGTTGTCATGGTGCCCAAGAAAGACAAGTCGCTCCGAATGTGCATCGACTTCAAGCATCTCAATAAGGTCTGCCCGAAAGACCATTTACCGCTCCCCCGCATCGATCGAATTGTCGATTCGACTGCGGGTTGCGAGCGGTTGTCATTCCTTGATGCCTACTCGGGCTATCATCAGATCCGTCTGTATGGCCCCGATGAATTAAAAACAGCCTTCATCACCCCATTCGGGTGCTTCTGCTACATCACTATGCCATTTGGTTTGAAGAATGCAGGAGCAACCTTTATGCGCATGACCCAAAAATGCCTCCTCGACCAGATCGGTCGGAATGTGGAGGCCTATATGGATGATATCATAGTCAAGTCACGCAAAGGTTCCGACCTGCTGACTGATTTGGCAGAAACATTCGCCAACCTTCGTAGGTATGATATCAAGCTCAATCTAGCCAAGTGTTCATTCAGCGTTCCCAGTGGAAAGTTACTCGGTTTCTTCGTTTCCGAACGAGGGATCGATGTCAACCCCAAAAAGATCGAGACCATCGTCTGAATGGAGCGGCCGGTCAGAATACATGATGTTCAAAGACTCACAGGTTGCCTAGCGGCTTTGAGCAGGTTTATCAGTCGACTCGGCGAGAAGGCACTTCCTCTGTACCGACTCATGAAGAAATCAGATACTTCCGAGTGGACAGCCGAAGCCCAAATCGCATTCGACGACCTCAAAGTCCTACTTTCCACCCAGCCGGTTCTTACTGCTCCGCTGAGTAAAGAACCCCTTCTTCCATACATCACGGCTACAAATCAAGTCGTCGGCACTGTTCTCACAGTCGAACGGGAAGAAGAAGGCAAAGCATACAAGGTTCAGCGGCCAGTGTATTATGTCTCCGAAGTCCTGACTCCTTCCAAGCAGAGGTATCCCCATTATCAAAAACTTATCTACGGGATTTACATGACTGCGAAGAAGGTGGCTCATTATTTTCAAGACCACTCGGTGTCCGTCGTTTCTGATGCTCCGTTGTCGGAAATCCTACACAATCGGGACGCATCGAGCCGAGTGGCGAAGTGGGCAATGGAGATGTTATACTGCAACATCAGGTTCGAGGCCAAGAAAGCTATAAAGTCTCAAGCTCTGGCTGACTTCATAG
Source organism: Hordeum vulgare subsp. vulgare (assembly GCF_904849725.1). Lineage (NCBI taxonomy): Eukaryota > Viridiplantae > Streptophyta > Magnoliopsida > Poales > Poaceae > Hordeum > Hordeum vulgare. The sequence continues at coordinate 145,820,053 of NC_058521.1, read as the reverse complement.
CAGAATGGGTAGAACAACAGCAACCGACCCACATCTACTCGGCTCATTGGACAATGGTCTTCGATGGGTCCAAGATGTTGAATGGCTCCGGCGCTGGCGTTGTGATCATATCGCCAAAGGATGACAAACTCAAATACGTGTTGCAGATACACTTTGATTCCTCCAACAGCGAGGCAGAGTATGAAGCTCTCCTTTATGGACTGCGCATGGCCATCACACTCGGCGTCCGTCGCCTGATGGTCTATGGCGATTCGGATTTGGTGGTTAATCAAGTGATGAAGGAGTGGGATGTCAGGAACCCCACCATGACCACATACTGCAATGCAGTGAGGAAGCTCGAGAAAAAGTTTGAAGGTCTGGAACTCCACCATGTTCCGCGACTGAAAAACCAAGCAGCTGATGAGTTGGCAAAACTCGGATCCACTCGGAGACCAGTCCCGAGTGATGTCTGCCTCGAGCACCCCCACCTTCCCTCAGTTAAAGAAGATCCTTTCACAGAGGAACCAGTACAACCAAAGAGCTCGAAAGATCCGACTGAAGTCGAAGTCCCTGCTGTGGTTGATTTGATCATGGAGATTCTTGCTATCATCCCCGATTGGACTGTGCCGTTTATTGCATACATCCTGAGGCAAGAATTACCAGAAGACGAAGTCCAAGCAAGACAGATCGTCCGCAGGTCAAAGTCGTTCACTGTCATTGATGGCCAGTTGTACAAAGAAAGCGTTTCAGGCGTCCTTCAACGGTGTATCTCCCCTGAGGAGGGACAGTTAATCCTGGAAGAAATTCACTCGGGAACCTGCGGTCATCACGCCTCCTCAAGGGCAATCGTCGCCAAAGCATTCAGAGTTGGCTTCTTTTGGCTGCACGCGAATGAAATGACGAAAGATATGGTCGATCGATGTGAAGGCTGTCAGTTCTACTCTAAAAAGTCCCACAAGCCAACATCTGCGTTGAAGACAATCCCTCTTGTTTGGCCGTTTGCAGTATGGGGATTAGATACAGTCGGTCCATTCAGGACAGGCCAAGGGGGATTCACACATCTGTTGGTGGCAGTCGACAAGTTCACAAAGTGGATTGAAGCCAAGCCCATCAAAAAGCTCGACGCCCTTACGGCCATCAAGTTTGTCAGGGACATCATCTCCAGATTCGGGGTACCTCACAGCATAATCACTGGCAATGGAACAAACTTTGACTCGGACAGACTCAAAAGTTTCTGTACATGCCAAGGTATCCGAGTGGATTTTGTATCTGTGGCGCATCCCCAAATAAACGGGCAAGCAGAGCGGGCGAATGGACTTATTCTGCAAGGTTTGAAGCCTCGACTCCTGCGAGAAGTGGGGCATGCCGCCAGCGCATGGGTCACCGAGCTGCCTTCGGTGCTTTGGGGTCTCCGCACAACCCCAAACATATCTACAGGGCGATCCCCGTTCTTCCTCGTTTACGGAGCAGAGGCAGTCCTTCCGAGTGACTTGCTTCACAACGCTCCACGAGTTGAACTCTTCTCTGAAGCTGAAGCAGAGCAAGCAAGGCAAGACGGAGTGGATCTTCTAGAGGAGGAGCGCGAGATGGCACTGACTCGCTCAACCATTTATCAACAAGACCTGCGGCGTTTTCACGCGCGACACGACAGGAGTCGTACTTTCCAAGCAGGCGACCTGGTGCTCCGAGTGGATCAGCAGAGACCTCACAAGTTGGCTCCCGCTTGGGAAGGACCCTTCATCATCTCCAAGGTGCTGAACAACGGAGCATATCGACTCTACAACCTCGACAGGGAAATGGACGAGCCGCGAGCATGGAACGGAGATCTCCTGAAGCGCTTCTACACGTGACCGTCGACTGAAGCAATGTAAAGAACAAGTATCGTTGAAGTAATACAAAGCAGATTGAGTTTTTGCAGATTCAAAATTCTTCCGCGGTCGTAGACTCCGGTCTCAAAAAAAAACTTAGCTGCGATCCAGAATCGCCTAAGTACAAACTTTCTCCGAGTGTGCACTAAACGTCGCACTCGGGGACTTAGCTGCGATCAAAAATTGCCTAAGTACAAACTTTCTCCAAGTGTGCACTAAACGTCGCACTCGGAGACTCAGCTGCGATCAAGAATCGCCTAAGTACAAACTTTCTCCGAGTGTGCACTAAACGTCACACTCGGGGACTTAGCTGCGATCAAGAATCGCCTAAGTACAAACTTTCTCCGAGTGTGCACTAAATGTCGCACTCGGAGACTTAGCTGCGATCAAGAATCGCCTAAGTACAAAATTTCTCCGAGTGTGCACTAAACGTCGCACTCGGGGACTTAGACGCGATCCAGAATCGCCTAAGTACTAACTTTCTCCGAATGTGCACTAAACGTCGCACTCGGGGACTTGTCTGCGATCAAGAATCGCCTAAATAGAAAGCTTCCTTCGAATGTATCTTACAGATCCACTCGGAGGCTTAGCAGACCCTCAGTGAGGCTCATGCAGATGTCAAGACAACTGATAATTACATGAGTAGCAGAACCTCATTGAGGCTCATGTAGATGTCAAGACAACTGACAATTACATGAGTAACAACTCGCTCCGAGTACGACCTTACAGTCGCACTCGAAGACTTAGCCGCGATCACGAATCGCCTAAGTACACAATTGCCTTCGAGTGTATCCTACAGATCCACTCGGAGACCCAGCAGACCCTCAGTGAGGCTCATGCAGATGTCAAGACAACTGACAATTACATGAGTAGCAGAACCTCATTGAGACTCATGTAGATGTCAAGACAACTGACAATTACATGAGTAACAACTCGCTCCGAGTACGACCTTACAGTCGCACTCGAAGACTTAGCCGCGATCACGAATCGCGAAAGTACACAATTGCCTTCGAGTGTATCCTACAGATCCACTCGGAGACCCAGCAGACCCTCAGTGAGGCTCATGCAGATGTCAAGACAACTAACAATTACATGCTCCCCATGTTTGCCATTGGCTTCACCAAGAAACGCCAAACAAAAACCACGAGCCAAAATTGTGTCAACAATTCTTTGGCAAAGGAAGAGCAAAAGATTCGATTCAAATTCAAAGTTCGTCTAAAGATAGTTGGTTCGGTGTAGATCAAGCTTATCCACACCGAACCACGAATGTGATGGCCAACGGCAGTGGCCAAAGTTTCATACAGCTAACACTCGGCATACCGAGGTAAAAGTTTTCTCAAGAGTCATCAGGACTGGCACTGGGACTGGCAGGCTCCACGAAAGTATCGAGGTCGATCCCGTCTGCGATGCGAGTGGCACTCTAAAGGAAGGTCTCCATGAAATCTTCGAATCGAAGCTTCTTGGTGTTTGCGACCTGCAACGCCTTCAGCTTCTCTTCGCGAGCCTCCTTGCAGTGCACTCGGACCAGCGACAGCGCCACGTCCGCACCACAGTGAGCCGTAGACTTCTTCCACGCCTGCACTCAGTTCGGGACCTCCTCCAGCCGAGTCATCAAACCTTCCATCTCTTGCCGAGACTCATCTTCGGGCCATAGCTCCTTGTCGATTCGGCCGACGACCTCTCTCAGTCGACCGATGAAAGGTTCCACTTTACCCAGGCGAATGTGCGCTCGGAGCATGTCTCAATTGGCGTTGTCGCCGAGTGGAACGTTCGGAATAACTGACCGCTCAACGTCAGTTGCTTCAGACGCAAAAATCTGCAAAGACAAGATGAGCAGCAAGTAAGCGCAGAATGAACTACACAGTCAACAAACACTCGGAAAAACAGAACTTACCACCGAGAAGCGCAATCATCTGCCTTGCCCAGTCACTGACGTACTTCTCGTGTGCTATGCACCGCCTGTTCAGCACCTGCATCTGTCCCATCGGCTCAGTTCTTTGTTTCCCCATTTTCTCCACTTCGGCCACCAATGCCTTGTTTGCATCACGGTACTCCTCCAAGGACTTCTCTCGTTCAGCCAGAACACCCTTCATACCAGCCAAGGCAAGCATTGTTGCATCCAGTTCAGCAGCAAACTGAATCTTTTCAGCTCGCAGAGTTTCCTACGCTAATCCCATCTCGCAAGTCTTCTGGAAGTCAGCCCGAAGAGACGATCAGACAAATTCAACAAAGACAACAATACGAACTCCAAGCTCTTCAGACCCCTGCCGACGCAAGCAGTCGACAGCGGTCTCGGGGACTACACCCAGTGGGTTCACTAAGAGTGACCCCACTGGCATGACGCTCAAACAGGTCCGCCCTATTGAGATACATAACAAAAAAAGCCTATGAGGCTACTACTACCCAACCTGAGTAAAATTACTCTCGGGGACTAATCCAGTAGGCGCACTCGGAATGCCCCCACCGGTAACATTCGAATAGATTGGTTTTGATCTGATCAAGTTAAAAGAAAATTTATATAAAGACAACTGCCGGTGCAAGCACTCGACGGAAATCTCGGGGACTACACCCACTGGGTTCACTAAGAGTGAACCCACCGCAAACTAATCATTCTGTATCCGAGTATCTGGCTTAAACACCGAGTGGGTTACAAGGGGAAAGCAAATACTTACTAGCCCACTTACTCGGATATCGTCCCGGAGTTCCAAGCTTTGCTTGTACACAGACATGATGGAGTCGTATGCTCTCTTGGCATCACCAGCCATCAACTCTGCCTGCACCATGGCCTCCTTGGCAGCTCCCACCTGATCTTTCGGGAGGCGCCGGGCGTCATACTGGACAGTCGACGGACCTGGCACCACAAGAGATTCCTTGGGCATCCCAAGTCCTGCTCCAGTTGGTTCGGCAGCGATAAGCGTCGTCTCAGTCAGCGGCATCGTCTCGGTTGGCGGCGCGTCCATGGCGGGGATAGTAACAGATGGAACAGCCTCAAGGACAGGCACCGCAGCTTGCTCGGACCTCTTCTGGTCGTCTTCCTCCACATGGATCACCTCTGAAGGAAGCCCGACCAAACGATGTGAGACCATAGAAAAAAGGGCAAGACTAAAGACGTAATTCGCGAAACAATAATGTAAGCTCTCAGAGTCGCCACGACGTACCTTGCTGGGACGTGACAACATTGTCTGTATCCATGGGATCGTCTTCGTGGTGCGGCATAGAAGTGGCGGAGGTGGCAGCTCTGTCAAGTTAAATTCATTCGACCGATAAGCATGAGTTCAATCAAATACTGGAAGAAGATGGAAGAACAATGCACTTACGCTGAGGCGACGGGAACGGCGGTCCTCATCCGCGGCAAAGCCTTCCGAGGCTTAGATCCACTCGGTTTGGCCACCTTAGGGGGCTGGCCCGCGGGCTCAGCAGCAGAATCCCTGGCCCTCTTTGTGCTCCGAGCACTCGGAACCATGGGAGCAGCTGGCGAGGCACTCGGAACCACAGGAGCGGCTGGCGGGGCACTCGAGGCCGCTGGAGGAGCCGACGGAGCCACGGGTTCGTGGCGGCATTTGGTTCGAGGCTCTGGAGGTGGGTGTGGCAAGTTCTGCTCCTCATCTTCCCCCTCTTCTTCTTCGGACTCCTCCTCCGTCTCCCCACTGTCGGAGACGTACTCGACGCTCTCCACGCTGCCCTCCTGGATGCCTTCCTCCTCCTCGGTCGGATTCCCGTTTGAGACAGGAGAGAACCAGTTGGTCCACGTCTGCACGAGATACAGTCGACAACATCAGACATCAGACAGTGATACAATAAAAAGCGATAAATCTAAGACAATTGTGTGCACTCGACAAGTTATACTCACCTCATTTGGAGGAGGGTTGTTCGCGCGGAAGGGCTTCACTCGCCGGGCTCCTCTGGGATTATCGCAGGCGCCTGTGATGTTGAGGACCCACGACGCCACCAGCTCCCCGTTCACGCACTCGGGGTTAGTCCGAGTGGAGTCCTCAGGCCCCGTGTAGTGCCACATGGCGTGATGTCGAGCTTGCAAAGGCTGGATACGCCGGCCTAGAAAAACCTCCAGCAAATCTATGCCAGTGACTCCCTTTCGGACGACCTCTACAAGCGCATCGACCAGAGGCTGGATCTGGATCTTCTCCATCTTCGTGAGCGCGAGCTGCCTAGGTGGAGCTGGACGGTCTAAGCTAAAAGGTGGTAGTCCAGTGGCGGCATTCGGACCAGCAACGTCCTGGCAGTAAAACCAAGTCGACTGCCAATTCCTAACGGATTCAGATAGCTGAAGAGCGGGATAGCTACTTTTACTTTTCTTTTGGAAGCCTAAGCCTCCGCAGAGCTGGATAAGGTGAGTTTTGTCATCCGACTGGCTCAGCCTTTTGATGGTTTGAGATCTAGCAGAGAAGATGTGCTTAAAAAGCCCCCAATGGGGAGGGCAGCCGACAAAACACTCGCACAGCACGACGAAGGCAGAGAGATGAGCTATTGCGTTGGGGGGGGAATGGTGGAGCTGCGCCCCGAAGTGGTTCAGTATACCTCTGAAGAAGGGATGAGGAGGCAGAGAGAAGCCTCGGTGCACGTGACTGAGCAACAAGACGCGCTCCCCCTCCTGGGGAGCCGGCTCGGTCTCGCCCTCCGCCGGCAACCTCCACGTCTTGTGCTCGATCATGTCGTGCTCCACCAGCTCCAGCATGTCCTCCTCCGTCACCGTGGAGGGGAGGAAATCCCCCTGGATCCAACCCGCCGGCAGTGCTTGCTGCCGCCGCTGAGCAGGAGCCGCCGCCTTCCCCTTCTTCTTCCGTGCCTCGAGCTTGCTCGTCTGCCCCTTTGTGATGGTGGAGGCTGCAGGCCCGCGGGGGAGAAGGAGAAGGAAAGAGCTTGAGATGCACAGGAGGTGGCGAGAGAAGCAGGGCAAGTGCGAGCTATCACGCAAGTGCAACGAAAAACCCTTGTTGTAGAGGTTTAAATCTTATCCCCCGACCGGTCGCTGCGATATTAGTGGAGGAGATGAAGGCGCGGAAATCGAGGTGGCAGATACTACTCGATTACGATGTCGTCACCACCGCCGAGCGCGCGGCAACCGAAATTTGAGGATCCCGGAAAATCCGCCGCTATCACTTGACTGGTCACGTCAAAAGATACCACGGAAGCACTCGGTCCCTGACGGTTCGTTTCACAAATACATCCACTCGGATCACTCGTCAAGAAGATAAAATGGATCGAGGCAAACAACGCCAAAGTCGCATCCGTACCAGTCGGACCCGTACTCCAAGCATCGCTTCGTCGTTCCAACCCCAATCCATTCGGGGACTAATGATGGGGTTATAGTCCTAGGGTAGGGTCATAGGCCTGCCCTGTGGGGCCTACCCAAGGACTACCCTTCATAAAGGACAAGGCCCTTAGTCAGTTCCGACTGAATTAAGGACTTCCCATCATCCAGTCGGTGACGATCCCAACCTCATCCAGTCGGAGATGAGCATTCGAAGCGTATCAAACTTACCGGCTGGATTCCACTCTGTACATTGTAACCCCCCTGGAAGGCAACGGTCATACGTTTCCATATACCTTTATCAGCATTTAAGACATACGTTACCTGTAACGTATGCAGTTATTCACCACTACTCCACCCCTGTGCACCGAACCGTTGTGAAGGGTAGCGCACTCTATATAAGCCGCCCTTCCCCACTGGTGCAGGGGGGAGCAATTCACTGTAATCCATATTCCACTCGACAACAAGCTCCCAAGAGCACTGAGACATAGGGCTTTTACCTCCACCGTAGAGGGGCCTGAACTCATACAACCTCGCCGTAGCTAAGGCTCTGCCCATCCTTTTGTACCCTACACGTCTACTGTCAGACTTATACCCACGACAGTACCGAAGCATAGGAAAATGTATGCTAGCATTTCTAGCGCGAGACACTCCTCTCTCCTCTCCAACAGCAATAGTACCAATGAAATCCTCCAAGTCCCGTGGACGAGGGTCACGGATATCCCCAACATAAGGTAATTTGCATACATTGCAAAAATCCTGTAGCGTCATGCACTTGGGGGATATCGTATATCATGAACTCAACCATGGGAGGATTCTTCCTCGGATAAAAGTTGAAGCTTTGAAAGAAAATATTGGTGAGGAGGAGGTACTGCGAGCACTTATCTTCAACGACCGCAGTAAGACCTGCGTTCTCCACCAAGTAATAAAAGTCTTCATAAAGCCCAGCGGCGCGCAAAAATTCATCACTTGGCCACTAGCACGCTCAAACTTCTGTGACTCGAGGGACTATGTACTTGGGATGGTTCTTCTCATCCTCCTTGGGGTTATGGCTTGAAGAGCCTCTCAAGAACCTCCTCATCTTTTCCTTTTTCTAGGTCTGAGAAATTCTGAAATTTTTAGAGACTTCGAAAGAAAGGTGAATAAAGATTAACCCAACTCGTAGCAACTACTCCTACTAGTGCCTAGAGACCGTATCACGCGCTAAAACTACTTGGGACCAGCTAAATCAACATTTCTAGCTCATGAATAGGGTCACCAAGGTAGCAAGAATACGCGAAGGATAAAGCACTAGAGAAAAAACTAATTGGACCAATGGAGGAGTCACTTATCAAGGAGTAATTTCCCCAAAACGGTTCGGAGAATGGTGCTTTGAGCAAGGAGATCGGAAATCACAGCCAAATGAGCAAGAACACGGGTTTGAGCTGCGAAACAATTTTTTCTGGAGGTGGAAGAAGAGGATGGGAGATGGAATGAGTGGAGGGGGTCCCTATGGGCCCCACAAGCTTGCTAGCCGCCACCAGGGGCAGCGGCTGCAGGGCTTGTGGCCCACTGGTCTGGCCCCCAAGCCAGCTCTCAGGCCCAGTATTTTTCAAATATTCCAGAAAAAAATCATACTAAATTTTCAAGACCATCGGAGAACTTTTATTTTCGGAGTATTTTTCTCCGGGACGCTAAAACAGAAAACAGGAAAAACTAAACTAAATCTATCATTTTTCTTCTAAGCAACAGAAAATGAAAGCTCAAAATAGAGGTATGTGACTCTTTGATTCATCCATTTCATGGTCATCGAAATAAATCCGTCAATGGGGTTGATCAAGTCCTCATGACAAAACCTTCTCGAATCGCAAGAGAGAACGGAGAATTTTTGAATAGCCACTAAGTCACCTCAATGGGGATATGTATCTCCCCAACAAGCAAATCATACTTCATCTTGACACAAGGAATAGGGCATTCAAAGCTTCCAATAAGAATCGATGAAGTCTTTTCGATAGCATTGATGCAATGTACTTGATATCGTTTCTTCAGAAAGTGCACTGTGTGCTCATTACCGTTGAGATGGAAAGTGACATTGCCTTTGTTGCAATCTATAACAGCCCCTGCAGTGTTTAAAAAGGGTCTTCCGAGGATGACAACCATGGCATCATCCTCGGGAATATCCAAGATAACAAAGTCTGTTAAGATAGTGGTGTTAGCAACCACAACAGGCACATCCTCACAAATGCCGATAGGGAAAGCAGATGATTTGTCGGCCATTTGCAGAGAAATTTCAGTGGGTGTCAACTTATCCAATTCAAGTCTACGATAAAGAGAGAGCGGCATAACACTAACACCGGCTCCAAGGTCACATAAGGCAGTTCTTACGTAGTTTCCTTTAATGGAACAAGGTATAGTGGGCACTCCGAGATCACCAAGTTTCTTAGGAGTTCCACCGTTGAAAGTGAAATTGGCAAGCATGGTGGAGATCTCAAGATCTGGTATCTTCCGTTTATTAGTCACGATATCTTTCATGTACTTGGCGTACGGAGACATTTTGAGCATATCAGTTTACCGCATCTGCAGAAAGATGGGTCTTATCATCTCAACGAAGCGCTCAAAATCCTCATCATCCTTTTTCTTGGATGGCTTAGGAGGAAAGGGCATAGATCTCTGAACCCATGGCTCCCTTTCTTTACCATGCTTCCTAGCAGTGAAGGCATTCTTATCGTATCTCTTAGGTTGTGGGTTATCAGTATTAACCGTAGGTTCAATCTCCATATCCTCATCATTGCTAGGTTGAGCATTATTATGAACATCACTGTCCATATTGTCACCAGGTTCATCTTCATCACCAGATTGTGTTTCTGCATCAGACGCAGAAATATCATTAGGTTCTTCAGGTGTGACAGTATTTGGTGAACTGGCATGTAGGTTTCTATCATCCTTCTTCTTCTCCTTAGGATGACTGGGTGTATCAGCATTAATTCCTTGAGAATCTTGATCAATTCTCTTAGGATGACCTTCAGGATACAAAGGTTCCTGAGTCATTTTGCCTCCTCTAGTAATGACTCTGATAGAGTTGTCATTTAATTCATTGAGCAAGTCATTTTGAGCTTTAAGTACTTGTTCTACCTGAGTAGTAATCATAGAGGCATGTTTGCTCAGAAGCTTCAGATCATTGACATTTCTGTCTACACAAGCACTTAAATGGCTAAGCATACGAGTACTTTGTTCCAAATGTCTGCTAACATAATCATTGAAACTCTGTTGTTTGGCAACAAAGTTGTCAAATTCATCAAAGCATAGGCTAGCAGGTTTGTCAAAAGGAATATCACTCTCATCAAACCTACGCAGATAATTCACTTCTACTACTTGTATCGGGTTATCGAGACCATGGATCTCTTCGATAGGTGGTAGATTTTTGACATCTTCAGATCTAATGCCTTTCTCTTGCATAGATTTCTTGGCTTCTTGCATATCTTCGGGATTGAGGAATAGAATACCTCTTTTCTTCGGAGTTGGCTTAGGAGGTGGTTCGGGAATAGTCCAAGCATTATCGTTGATCAAGATGTTATTCAGAAGGATCTCAGCTTGTTCTACAGTTCGTTCCCTAAAAACACAACCGGCACAACTATCTAGGTGGTCCCTAGAGGCATCGGTAAGTCCGTTATAGAGGATATCAAGTATCTCATTCTTCTTAAGAGGGTGATCAGGCAAAGCATTCTGTAGCTGGACGAGCCTCCCCCAAGCTTGTGGGAGATTCTCTTCTTGGAGTTGAGCAAAGTTGTATATTTCCTGTATGGCAGCTTGCTTCTTATGGGCAGGGAAATATTTCTCATAGAAGTAATAGACCATATCCTCGGGACTACTCACACATCCAGGAGCAAGAGAGGTGAAACAGGCTTTAGCGTCATCCTTTAAAGAGAAAGGAAACAACTTAAGGATGTAGTAGTGGCGGATCTTCTCCTCACTAGTGAAAAGGGAGGCTATATCGTGTAGTTTGGTAAGATGGGCTACGACTGTCTCAGACTCATAACCGTGGAAAGGATCAGATTTGACTAGAGAGATTATCTCAGGGTCGACAGAGAATTCATAATCCTTATCGGTGATAAAGATAGGGGAAGTGGCAAACTTCGGGTCGTATTTCATCCTAGCTTTCAGAGATTTTTCCTTCCACTTGAGAAGTAATTTCTCACCATCATAGGCATCCTTACACGCAAGAAAATCCTCACCTATCTCTCCCTCCATAACGTAACCCTCAGGTATATCAGGCAATTCATATCTAGGAGAACTAGATCTAGCAGGAGCAAAAGCAGGTTCTATCTCAATAGTATCGATAGTTTCAGAAGCATCACGAGCAATGGTAGTAACTCTAGCAATATGAGCATCAAGGAACACCCCTAGTGGCACATCAGGCAAAGTAGTATCTCTAGCAGTATCAAGCATAGCATCATCAGGAAAAATAGCATCTCTAGTATCATCAGGCAAAGCAGTATCAGGCATAGCATCTCTAACAGTATCATGCATAGCATCTCTAGCAGTATGAGGCATAGCATCTCTAGCATCATCAGGCATAGCAGCATCATAAGCATCATCAAGCACAGGCGACATATCAAGATTTCTAGCAGGAGGTGATGTCGCAAACTTACTCATAACTGAAGGTAAATCAAGTGCAGAGCTAGATGGTAGTTCCTTACCTCCCCTCGTAGTTGAGGGCAAGACTTTGGTTTTCGAATCCTTCAGATTCTTCATAGAGATCAGCAGATATAAATCCCAAGTAACTCACAGAATATAGCAATCGCCTCCCCGGCAACGGCGCTAGAAAAATGCTGTTTAGCAGATCCCCGGCAACGGCGCTAGAAAAATGCTGATTGGCACTCTCTGGCAATGGCTAGACGAATGCTATTCTTGATTTCTCAACAATTATAAATTGTCTTGCAATGACCAACCTCGCGTGGGATCGAGGCAGTTTTTGAGGGTAGAGTATTCAACCCAAATTTGTTGATTCGCCAATAGGAAGTGAGAGGATACTCTCAAGTATTAGCAGCTTAATGTGTCAGATTCAACCACACCTGAAAGATTAATATCTGCAAGCAAAGTATCAACAGCAAAGTACTATGATAGCAACGGTGTTAGAAACAATCTGTTGACGGCAGACTATTCCTAACTGTCATATCAATGGCGCCAGATGTTGCCCGTTGACGGAAATTGTCTTTTCCCGTCAACGCCGAGCGAATCAGAATTGTAGCAGGTAGCAGCAGTGTAACGAGTAGCAGCAGTGGCAAGGAACAGCAGTATTAACAGCAGTAGAAAGTAGCAACAATAGCAAGTAACAGCAGTAGCAAGTAGCAACAGTAGCAAGTAACAGCATTAGCAAGTAGCAACAGTAGTAATAGCAGCAGAGCAGAACAAGTAACAGCAGCAGTGGGACAAACTCGTAGGCAATGGGTCGGTGATTTGTTGGGATGATATTCATCATGCAACAGTTATAACACAGAGAGATATGTGGCTAGCTCCCGTTCGTCAATGTGATGTAGGCATGCATTCCATGTGTCGTCATACGTGCTTAGGGGAAAGAACTTGCATGACATCTATTGTCCATCCCTCCCGTGGCAGCGGGGTCCAAAAGGAAACTACGGGATATTAAGGTTCTCCTTTTAATAAAGAACCGGACCAACGCATTAGCACTTGGTGAACACATGAACTCCTCAAACTATGGTCATCACCGGGAGTGGTTCCGGTTATTGTCACTCTGGGGTTGCCGGGTCATAACGCATAGTAGGTAACTACAACTTGCAAGATCGGATCTAAAACACACATGTATTGGTGACAACATAATAATTTCAGATCTGAAATCATGGCACTCGGGCCCTAGTGACAAGCATTAAGCATGGCAAAGTAGTAGCAACATCAATCTCAAAACATAGTGGATACTAGGGATCAATCCCTGTCAAAACTAACTCGATTACATGATAGATCTCATCCTACTCATCACCGCCCAGTGAGCCTACGAATAGATTACTCACGAACGATGAAGAGCTTCATGGAATTGGAGAGGGAAGAAGGTTGATGATGACGATGGCGACGATTTCCCCTCTCCGGAGCCCAAAACGGACTCCAGATCTGCCCTCCAGATGAAGAACAGGATGTGGCGGCGCCTCCGTATCGCAAACGCGATGAAATCTTCTCTCTTGATTTTTTCTGAGACGGGAGTGAATTTATAGACCTGAGTTTAAGGGCAGCAGAGCCACGTGGGCCCCACAAGCTTGCTAGCCGCCACCAGGGGGGTGGTGGCTACAGGGCTTGTGGCCCACTGTCCCATCCCCTCCGGTGGATCTTTGCGCAGGTATTTTTCATATTTTCCAGAAATATTCTCCGTAAATTTTCAGGACGTTTTGAGAACTTTCATTTCTGCACAAAAACAACACCAAGGCAATTCTGGTGAAAACAGCGTCAGTCCAGGTTAGTTCCATTCAAATCATGCAAATTAGAGTCCAAAACAAGGGCAAAAGAGTTTGGAAAAGTAGATACGATGGAGACGTATCATTGCTCAAGTGCTTAAAGTTAGCCACCCAAAATACTCACCCACTCTTCCATAAGATAATTTTGCCCCAAGCCAAATACCAAAAATCGGTGCCACCAACAATTTCCACTCGGCCCTACTGATTTCAAACTTAGACAGATCCCAGCCAAACCCTACCACTTCGGTGCAACCAAAACTGCATCGGTGCTACCGAGTTCATGTGACCAACTTTCTGTTGCCTCGGTACACAAAATTAGATTTTTTGAATTTCAGTATCGGTGTCACCGAGTTGTGTCATCTGGCCGTTAGTCATCTTTTCGGTTCCACCGAGTTGTATATATCAGTTCCACCGACATTCAAAGTTACTGCCTTTTGAGCAAGTCGATAGCATCAAGTTTGTAACTTCGGTGTCACCGAGTTGGTCAATCATGGTGTAACGGTTGGATTTTGTTTGCTGCCTATATAGACCCCTCCACCTACCTCTCATTCATAGAGGAAGCACTCAAAACACACACTTCATGGCGAGGTCCATTTTTCTAAGAGAGAGCCACCTATTGATGTGTTGAGATCAAGAGATTCCATTCCAACCATTTGAAACTTGATCCCTAGCCTACCCAAGTTGCTTTCCACAACATCAATCTCTCCTACCCCTGCCAAATCTAAGAGAGAGTGATTGAGTGTTGAGGAGACTATCTTTTGAAGCACAATAGAAAGGAGTTCATCGTTCTACCACATCTATTACCTTTTCGGGGGTGGTGCCTCCTAGATTGGTTAGGTGTCGCTTGGGAGCCTCCTACTTCGTGTTGTGGAGTTGAACCAAGAAGTTTCTAAGGGCAATGAGATCGCCTACTTCGTGAAGATCTACCGTGAGTGAGGCTAGTCCTGTGTGGGTGGAAGCCGTGGTGGAATAAACAAGGCCGCTTCTTCGTGGACCCCTTATGGGTGGAGCCCTCCAGGGACTCTCGCAGTCGTTACCCTCCGTGGGTTGAAGTCTCCACTAACATGGACGTACAATAGCACCACCTATCGGAACCATGCCAAAAATAGTCGTGTCAACTTCTTCGCGTTTGATCTTCCTAAACTCTACTCCTTACTACATGTGCAAAGTCTTTACTTTCTATTGTCATACTTGTTGACTAGCATGTGTAGGGTGCACTAGACTTGTTAGAATCGCTAAAATCTGCCAACCATTAAATTGGGAAAAGGCTAGGATTTTAATTATGCTAGTAGTCTATTCACCCCCTCTAGACACCTCTTCTATCGATCTCACAATTGGTATGAGAGCTAGGTCTCCAAAACCTTGGTTAAATCGGTATTGGAGGAAGATGAATGTGCCTAATTTGGGGAATATTAGTTGTAGAGTGCCTATTCTTGATGGGGAATATTTTAGACAACGAAACATGAAATGCTTGATATATTTGATAAATTCCATTTGCGCAGGTATGTTAAATATCCCAATGAGCCTCCCATTGATCCTTTGCATCCTTCTCATGATGAAGAACTTGATATGCTTGGTAATCTCAAAATTGTAAACCTAATCATTATAGGACTGCCAAGTAATGTGCTTAATCAATGCAAAGTTTTGAGTGTTCTCTTACTTTGTGGAAAGACTTAGAGAAAATATATCCCGGTTATTCATTGAAAAATCTTGAGATCATTTTCCGTAAATGCATTGCCTTTCACAAAATGAAGCCAACTGATCCTAATTTTGATAAATGCCTTTTTATGCTTCGTGACCTCATGCATGCTAAAGGAGATGTCATTACCATTAATAATGTCATTGTCGAAGCCATTCGCATGCATAAATATGAACATTGCCATAGTCAAAATTCAGATGAAATTCTTGTTTCTTATGAAAAGAATATTTCGTCTCACGACGACAATGTGGATCATGGCTACTATGATGAAGATGAAGACTTTGGCATCGAGTATGACAAGACCATGAGGAACCTTAGTCTTATGGCTAACCTTAGAGACTACATGACCGGTGGAAAGGAGTGGGTTATCGACAGTGGATGCATCGATCACATGAACGGAGATAAAGACATGTTCCAAGGTATGTGACCTTTGGAGACAACTCAAGGGTAAGGTAGTTGGTCTTGGTAAGGTGGCCATATCTCATGACAGTTCTATTCAAAATGTCAAGCTTGTTGAATCGCTTGGTTACAATCTTCTTTCCGTATCTGGACTAGCAGATTTTGGTTTCGATGTGCTATTTACGAAAGTTGACTGCCAAGTGTTTCACCGTGATAACTATAACATGGTCTTTACTGGTTTCCGTAGAGGTGATCTATACATAGTCTATTTCACTAAAAAATTCAAACCACGTACATGTCTTATTGCTAAATCTTCTAAATGTTGGTTATGGCATAGAAGGTTAGGACATGTAGGTATGCGTAACCTTGACAAACTTATCAAAGGTGATCATATTCTTGGTGTTAGAGATGTTATCTTTGACAAAGATAGACTTTCTAGTGCTTGTCAAGCAGGAAAGCAAGTTGGTGGAAGTCATCCCGTGAAGAACATCATGACTACAAGAAGGCCACTCGAGCTACTTCACATGGATCTTTTTGGTCCCAATGCTTACAAGAGCCTCGGTGGAAATTCTTATGGTGTAGTCATTGTTGATGATTTTTCCAGATTCACATGGATATTCTTTCTTCATGATAAGTCACAGATACAAATGATCTTCAAGAACTTCGCTCGAAAAGCTCAAAATCAGTTTGAAGTGAAGATCAAGAAGGTTCACAGCGACAACGGAACGGAGTTCAAGAACACAAATGTGGATACTTTTCTTGACAAAGAAGGTATCTCGCATGAGTTCTCGGCAACGTACACACCTCAACAAAATAGAGTTGTTGAGGAAGAACTGGATTCTCATGGAAATGGCCAAAACGATGCTTGATGAATACAAGACGCCAAGACACTTTTGGGCAGAAGCCGTGGAAACAGCTTGACATGCCATAAACCAACTCTACTTCCACAAGCTCCTCGGTAAAACGGCATACGTGCTACTCACCTGTAACAAACCCAAGTTGGATACTTTCGAGTATTCAACTCTAAGTGCTACATTCTTGATAATCATCATCACGCTAAATTTTCTCCTAAATCACATTAAGGTTTCCTACTCGGTTATAGATCAAACTTGTTGGGGAACGTCGCATGGGAAACAAAAAAATTCCTACGCGCACGAAGACCTATCATGGTGATGTCCATCTACGAGAGGGGATTTCCGATCTACGTACCCTTGTAGATCGCACAGCAGAAGCTTTAGTGAACGCGGTTGATGTAGTGGAACGTCCTCACGTCCCTCGATCCGCCCCGCGAACCGTCCCACGAACCGTCCCGCGATCCGTCCCACGATCTAGTGCCGAACGGACGGCACCTCCGCGTTCAGCACACGTACAGCTCGACAATGATCTCGGCCTTCTTGATCCAGCAAGAGAGACGGAGAGGTAGATGAGTTCTCCGACAGCATGACAGCGCTCCGGAGATTGGTGGTGATCTAATCTCAGCAGGGCTCCTCCCGAGCTCCGCAGAAACGCGATCTAGAGGTAAAACCGTGGAGGTATGTGGTCGGGCTGCCATGGCAAAAGTTGTCTCAAATCAGCCCTAATAGCTCCATATATATAGGAGGAGGGGAGGGGAGGCTTGCCTTGAGGCTCAAGCATCCCCAAGGGCTGCACCACCAAGGGAGTTGGAGTCCTCCTCCAATCCTAGCCCAACTAGGATTGCAAGGTGGAGTCCTTCTCTCCTATCCCACCTCCTTTTTTTTCTTTTCTCTTTGATTTTCTATCTATGGCGCATAGGGCCTTCTTGGGCTGTCCTACCAGCCAACCAAGGGCTGGTGCGCCACCCCAAGGCCTATGGGCTTCCCCGGGGTGGGCTGCCCCCCCCCCCCCAGTGAAAACCCGGAACCCATTCGTCATTCCCGCTACATTCCCGATAACTCCGAAAACCTTCCGGTAATCAAATGAGGTCATCCTATATATCAATCTTCATTTCCGGACCATTCCGGAAACCCTCGTGACGTCCGTGATCTCATCCGGGACTCCGAACAACATTCGGTAACCAACCATATAACTCAAATACGCAAAAAAACAACGTCGAACCTTAAGTGTGCAGACCCTGCGGGTTCGAGAACTATGTAGACATGACCCGAGTGACTCCTCGGTCAATATCCAATAGCGGGACCTGGATGCCCATATTGGATCCCACATATTCTACGAAGATCTTATCGTTTGAACCTCAGTGCCAGGGATTCATATAATCCTGTATGTCATTCCCATTGTCCTTCGGTATGTTACTTGCCCGAGATTCGATCGTCAGTATCCGCATACCTATTTTAATCTCGTTTACCGGCAAGTCTCTTTACTCATTCCGTAATACAAGATCCCGCAACTTACACTAAGTTACATTGCTTGCAAGGCTTGTGTGTGATGTAGTATTACCGAGTGGGCCCCAAGATACCTCTCCGTCACACGGAGTGACAAATCCCAGTCTCGATCCATACTAACTCAACGAACACCTTCGGAGATACCTGTAGAGCATCTTTATAGTCACCCAGTTACGTTGCGACGTTTGATACACACAAAGCATTCCTCCGGTGTCAGTGAGTTATATGATCTCATGGTCATAGGAACAAATACTTGACACGCAGAAAACAGTAGCAACAAAATGACACGATCAACATGCTACGTCTATTAGTTTGGGTCTAGTCCATCATGTGATTCTCCTAATGACGTGATCCAGTTATCAAGCAACAACACCTTGTACATAGTCAGAAGACCCTGACTATCTTCGATCAACTAGCTAGCCAACTAGTGGCTTGCTAGGGACAGTGTTTTGTCTATGTATCCACACATGTATATATGTCTTCATTCAATACAATTATAGCATGGATAATAAATGATTATCTTGATACAGGAATTATAATAATAACTATATTTATTATTGCCTCTAGGGCATAATTCCAACAGTCTCCCACTTGCACTAGAGTCAATAATCTAGCCCTCACATCACCATGCGAATTACATTGTAATAAATTTAACACCCATACAGTTCTGGTGTTGATCATGCTTTGCCCGTGGAAGAGGTTTAGTGAGCGGGTCTGCTACATTCAGATCCGTGTGCACTTTGGATATATTTACGTCATCCCCTTTGATGTAGTCGCGGATGAGGTTGAAGCGTCGTTTGATGTGTCTGGTCTTCTTGTGAAACTGTGGTTCCTTTGCTAAGGCAATGGCACCCGTGTTGTCACAGAACAAGGTTATTGGATTCAATGCGCTTGGCACCACTCTAAGATCCGTCATGAACTGCTTCATCCAGACACCCTCCTTAGCCGCCTCCGAGGCAGCCATGTACTCCGCTTCACATGTAGAATCAGCTATGACGCTTTGCTTGGAACTGCACCAGCTTACCGCACCCCCATTAAGAATAAATACGTATCCGGTCTGCGACTTAGAGTCGTCCGGATCTGTGTCAAAGCTTGCATCGACGTAACCTTTTACGGCGAGCTCTTCGTCACCTCCATACACGAGAAACATCTCCTTGGTCCTTTTCAGGTACTTCAGGATATTCTTGACCGCCGTCCAGTGATCCACTCCTGGATTACTCTGGAACCTGCCTGCCATACTTATGGCCAGGCTAACGTTCGGTCTAGTGCACAGCATTGCATACATGATAGATCCTATAGCTGAAGCATAGGGGACGGTGCTCATATGCTCTCTATCTTTATCAGTTGCTGGGCACTGATTCTTACTCAATCTCGTACCTTGTAAAACTGGCAAGAACCCTTTCTTGGACTGTTCCATTTTGAACCTCTTCGAAACTTTATCAAGGTGTGTGCTTTGTGAAAGTCCTATCAGGCGTTTCGATCTATCCCTGTAGATCTTAATGCCTAGAATGTAAGCATCTTCTCCTAGGTCCTTCATAGAGAAACTTTTATTCAAGTAATCCTTTATGCTATCCAAAAACTCTACGTTGTTTCCAATCAGTAATATGTCATCCACATATAATATTAGAAACGCCACACAGCTCCCACTCACTTTCTTGTAAATACAAGATTCTCCAACCACTTGTATAAACCCAAATGCTTTGATCACCTCATCAAAGCGTTTATTCCAACTCCGAGATGCTTGCACCAGTCCATAAATGGATCGCTAGAGCTTGCATACCTTGTTAGCATTTTTAGGATCGACAAATCCTTCAGGTCGAATCATATACAACTCTTCCTTAAGGAAACCGTTAAGGAACGCCGTTTTGACATCCATCTGCCAGATTTCATAATCGAAAAATGCAGCTATTGCTAACATGATTCTGACGGACTTAAGCATCGCTACGGGTGAGAATGTCTCATCGTAGTCAACTCCTTGAACTTGTGAAAAACCCTTTGCCACAAGTCGAGCTTTATAAACGGTCAGATTGCCGTCAGCGTCCGTCTTCTTCTTAAAGATCCATTTGTTCTGAATAGCCTTGCGGCCCTCAGGTAGTACTTCCAAAGTCCACACTTTGTTTTCATACATGGATCCTATCTCGGACTTCATGGCCTCCAGCCATTTGTTGGAATCTGGGCCCACCATTGCTTCTTCATAATTTGCAGGTTCATTGTTGTCTAACAACATGATTGACAAAACGGGATTACCGTACCACTCTGGAGCAGCACGTGGTCTCTCGACCTGCGTGGTTCGATAGGAACTTGAACCGGAGTTTCATGATCATCATCATTAACTTCCTCCTCAACCGGCGTCGCAACGACGGGGGTTTCCCCTTGCCCTGCGCCACCATCCAGAGGGATGAGAGGTTCGACAACCTCATCAAGTTCTATCTTCCTCCCACTCAATTCTCTCGAAAGAAACTCCTTCTCGAGAAAAGCTCCGTTTTTAGCAACAAACACTTTGCCCTCGGATTTGAGATAGAAGGTGTTCCCAACTGTCTCTTTTGGGTAACCTATGAAGATGCACTTTTCCGCTTTGGGTTCCAGCTTTTCAGGCTGAAGCTTTTTGACATAAGCATCACATCCCCAAACTTTAAGAAACGACAACTTTGGCCTTTTGCCATACCACAGTTCGTATGGTGTCGTCTCAACGGATTTTGATGGTGCCCTATTTAAAGTGAATGCAGCTGTGTCTAATGCATAACCCCAAAACGATAACGGCAAATCGGTAAGAGACATCATAGATCGCACCATCTCTAATAAAGTACGATTACGACGTTCGGACACACCATTACGCTGTGGTGTTCGAGGCGGTGTCAACTATGAAACAATTCCACATTGTCTTAAGTGAGCACCAAACTCGAAACCCAGATATTCACCCCCACGATCAGACCATAGGAACTTGATCTTCTTGTTACGATGACTTTCAACTTCACTCTGAAATTGCTTGAACTTTTCAAATGTTTCACACTTGTGCTTCATTAAGTAGACATAACCATATCTACTCAAATCGTCAGTGAAGGTGAGAAAATAACGATATCCGCCGCGTGCCTCCACGCTCATCGGACCGCACACATCGGTATGTATGATCTCCAACAAGTCACTGGCACGCTGCATTGTTCCGGAAAACGGAGTTTTAGTCATCTTGCCCATGAGGCATGGTTCGCACGTGTCAAGTGAATCAAAGTCAAGTGACTCCAAAAGTCCATCGGTATGGAGTTTCTTCATGCGCTTTACACCAATATGACCTAAGCGGCAGTGCCACAAAAACATGGCGCTATCATTGTTAACTCTAACTCTTTTGGTCTCAATGTTATGTATATGTGTATTATCACTATCAAGATTCAATATGAACAATCCTCTCACATTGGGTGCATGACCATAAAAGATGTTACTCATAGAAATAGAACAACCATTATTCTCTGACTTAAAAGAGTAACCGTCTCGTAATAAACAAGATCCAGATATAATGTTCATGCTCAACGCAGGCACTAAATAACAATTATTCAAGTTCATAACTAATCCTGATGGTAACTGAAGTGAAACTGTGACGACGGCGATTGCATCAACCTTGGAACCATTTCCTACGCGCATCATCACTTCATCTTTCGCCAGCCTTCGCCTATTCCGCAGTTCCTGTTTCGAGTTGCAAATATGAGCAACAGAACCGGTATCGAATACCTAGGCACTACTACGAGAGCCGGTTAAGTACACATCAATAACATGTATATCAAATATACCTAATTTTTTCTTGGCCGCCTTCTTATCAGCTAGATACTTGGGGCAGTTGCGCTTCCAGTGACCCATACCCTTGCAATAGTAGCACTCTATTTCATGCTTAGGTCCAGCTTTGGGTTTCTTTGTCGGATTGGCAACATGCTTGCCGCTCTTCTTTGAATTACCCTTCTTCCCTTTGTCGTTTCTCTTGAAACTAGTGGTCTTATTCACCATCAACACTTGATGCTCTTTACGGAGTTCAGACTCTGCAACTTTCAGCATCGCAAACAACTCGCCGGGTGACTTGTTCATCCCTTGCATGTTGTAGTTCAACACAAAGCCCTTATAGCTTGGCGGCAGTGATTGAAGAATTCTGTCAGTGATAGCCTCTTGCGGGAGTTCAATCCCCAGCTCAGCTAGACAGTTTGAGTACCCAGACATTTTGAGCACATGTTCACTGACAGACGAATTCTCCTCCATCTTGCAAGCATAGAATTTATCGGAGGTCTCATACCTCTCGATCCGGGCGTTCTTCTGAAAGATAAACTTGAACTCCTGGAACATCTCATATGCTCCATGACGCTCAAAGCGACGTTGGAGTCCCGGCTCTAAGCCATACAAGACTGCACATTGAACTACTGAGTAGTCCTCCTTACGTGTTCACCAAGCATTCTTAACATCTTGGTCAGCCGTAGCGGGTGGTTCATCTCCTAGCGCAGCATTAAGGACATAATCCTTCTTCCCAGCTTGTAGGATCAACTTAAGATTACGAGACCAGTCTACAAAGTTGCTTCCATCATCTTTCAACTTAGCTTTCTCTAGGAACATATTAAAATTCAGGGTGACTGTCGCGTGAGCCATGATCTACAACACAAATATATTCAAAGTGGACTTAGACTATGTTCAAGATAATTAGAGTTTAACTTAATCAAATTACTTGCTAAACTCCCACTCAAAAAATACATCTCTCTAGTCATTTGAGTGGTTCATGACCCACTTACACTAGCTCAAGTCCGATCATCACGTGAGTTGAGTATAGTTTCAGTGGTAAGCATCCCTATGCTAATCATATCAACTATATGATTCATGATCGACCTTTCGGTCTCATGTGTTCCGAGGCCATGTCTGCACATGCTAGGCTCGTCAAGCTTAACCCGAGTGTTCCGCGTGTGCAACTGTTTTGTACGCGTTGTATGTGAACGTCGAGTCTATCACACCCGATCATCACGTGGTGTCTCGAAACGACGAACTGTAGCAACGGTGCACAGTCGGGGAGAACACAATTTCGTCTTGAAATTTTAGTGAGAGATCACCTCATAATGCTACCATCGTTCTAAGCAAAATAAGGTGCATAAAAGGATTAACATCACATGCAATTCATAAGTGACATGATATGGCCATCATCACGTGCTCCTTGATCTCCATCACCAAAGCACCGGCACGATCTTCTTGTCACCAGCGCCACACCATGATCTCCATCAACGTGTCGCCATCGGGGTTGTCGTGCTACTCATGCTATTACTACTAAAGCTACATCCTAGCAAAATAGTAAATGCATCTGCAAGCACAAACGTTAGTTTAAAGACAACCCTATGGCTCCTGTTGGTTGCCATACCATCGACGTGCAAGTCGATATTATCTATTACAACATGATCATCTCATACATCCAATATATTACATCACATCGTTGGCCATATCACATCACAAGCATACCCTGCAAAAACAAGTTAGGCGTCCTCTAATTTGTTGTTGCATGTTTTACGTGGTGACCATGGGTATCTAGTAGGATCGCATCTTACTTACGCAAACACCACAACGGAGATATATGAATTAATATTTAACCCTATCCAAGGACCTCCTCGGTCAAATCCAATTCAACTAAAGTTGGAGAAATCGACACTTGCCAGTCATCTTCGAGCAACGGAGTTACTCGTAGCGATGAAACCAGTCTCTCGTAAGCGTACGAGTAATGTCGGTCCAAGCCGCTTCAATCCAACAATACCGCGGAATCAAGAAAAGACTAAGGAGGGCAGCAAGACGCACATCACCGCCCACAAAAACTTTTGTGTTCTACTCGAGATTACATCTACGCATGAACCTAGCTCATGATGCCACTGTTGGGGAACGTCGCATGGGAAACAAAAAATATCCTACGCGCACGAAGACCTATCATGGTGATGTCCATCTACGAGAGGGGATTTCCGATCTACGTACCCTTGTAGATCACACAGCAGAAGTGTTAGTGAACGCGGTTGATGTAGTGGAACGTCCTCACGTCCCTCGATCCGCCCCGCGAACCGTCCCATGAACCGTCCCGCGATCCGTCCCACGATCTAGTGCTGAACGGACGGCACCTCCGCGTTCAGCACACGTACAGCTCGACGATGATATCGACCTTCTTGATCCAGCAAGAGAGACGGAGAGGTAGATGAGTTCTCCGACAGCATGACGGCGCTCCGAAGGTTGGTGGTGATCTAATCTCAGCAGGGCTCCGCCCGAGCTCCGCAGAAACGCGATCTAGAGGTAAAACCGTGGAGGTATGTGGTCGGGCTGCCGTGGCAAAAGTTCTCTCAAATCAGCCCTAATAGCTCCATATATATAGGAGGAGGGGAGGGGAGGCTTGCCTTGAGGCTCAAGCAGCCCCAAGGGCTGCGCCACCAAGGGAGGAGGAGTCCTCCTCCAATCCTAGTCCAACTAGGATTGGAAGGTGGAGTCCTTCTCTCCTATCCCACCTCCTTTTTTTTCTTTTCTCTTTGATTTTCTATCTATGGCGCATAGGGCCTTCTTGGGCTGTCCCACTAGCCCACCAAGGGCTGGTGCGCCACCCGCAAGGCCTATGGGCTTCCCCGAGGTGGGCTGCCCCCCCCCCCCCGGTGAACACCCGGAACCCATTCGTCATTCCCGGTACATTCCCGGTAACTCCGAAAACCTTCCGGTAATTGAGGTCATCCTATATATCAATCTTCGTTTCCGGACCATTCCGGAAACCCTCGTGACGTCCATGATCTCATCCGGGACTCTGAACAACATTCGGTAACCAACCATATAACTCAAATACGCAAAAAAACAACGTCGAACCTTAAGTGTGCAGACCCTACGGGTTCGAGAACTATGTAGACATGACCCGAGTGACTCCTCGGTCAATATCCAATAGCGGGACCTAGATGCCCATATTGGATCCCACATATTCTACGAAGATCTAATCGTTTGAACCTCAGTGCCAGGGATTCATATAATCCCGTATGTCATTCCCTTTGTCCTTCGGTATGTTACTTGCCCGAGATTCGATCGTCAGTATCCGCATACCTATTTTAATCTCGTTTACCGGCAAGTCTCTTTACTCATTCCGTAATACAAGATCCCGCAACTTACACTAAGTTACATTGCTTGCAAGGCTTGTGTGTGATGTTGTATTACCGAGTGGGCCCCAAGATACCTCTCCGTCACACGGAGTGACAAATCCCAGTCTCGATCCATACTAACTCAACGAACACCTTCTGAGATACCTGTAGAGCATATTTATAGTCACCCAGTTACGTTGCGACGTTTGATACACACAAAGCATTCCTCCGGTGTCAGTGAGTTATATGATCTCATGGTCATAGGAACAAATACTTGACACGCAGAAAACAGTAGCAACAAAATGACACGATCAACATGCTACGTCTATTAGTTTGGGTCTAGTCCATCACGTGATTCTCCTAATGACGTGATCCAGTTATCAAGCAACAACACCTTGTACATAGTCAGAAGACCCTGACTATCTTCGATCAACTGGCTAGCCAACTAGAGGCTTGCTAGGGACAGTGTTTTGTCTATGTATCCACACATGTATATAAGTCTTCATTCAATACAATTATAGCATGGATAATAAACGATTATCTTGATACAGGAATTATAATAATAACTATATTTATTGTTGCCTCTAGGGCCTAATTCCAACAAAACTCTCACACTTATTGTGTCCACAACAACTTCACTCGAAAAGTTGAAGAGACGGTAGATGTGAAGTTTGATGAATCTAACGGTTCGCAAGTCGAACAGTTGCCAAATGATGTAGGAGATAGGAACCTTTGAAAGCCATCCGAGATCTACCTATCTATCGGCAAAATTCGTCCCATGGAGGTGAAGGAAAGTACTTCATCAACCCAAGTGGAAGCTCCTACTTTGTGTCAAGGCAAACCACAAAACAACATGGAGGCATCCACAAGCGGTACACGACATGACAAAAAAGAAGAAGAAGTACATCATGATTATCCACCTCAACCTTCCTCACCACCACCTCAAGGAGATGACACCGTCAATGAAAATGTGCAAAAAGATGATGATGAATAAGATCCACAATCCAACAAGAAGAAGCCATCACGAGTTCGAGCAAGAGTGGACAAAGATCATCCGCTGAATCAAATCTTCGGTGACATACAAACCGAGAGAACCACTCGCTCTAAATATCATTTAGCTAAATTTTGCGAGCATTATTATTTCATCTCTAGCATTGAGCCTTTTAAGGTAGAAGAAGCCCTTCAATACCCGGATTGGGTGAATTCCATGCACGAAGATCTACACAACTTCGAGAGGAATCAAGTGTGGACACTTGTTTAAAAGCCCGAAGGCGAGCAAAACATCATCGGTACAAGCTGGCTGTTTAGAAACAAGCAACATGAAGATGGAAAAGTTGTATGCAATAAGGCGTGTCTCGTAGCCCAAGGATGCACACAAGTCGGAGGTATGGACTACGGTGAGACCTATGCCCCCATTGCTAGACTTGAAGCCATTCACATTCTTCTCGCTTATGCCAATCACCATGATACTACTCTTTACCCAATGGATATCAAAAGTGCTTTTGTAAATGATGAAATTGAGGAGGAGTTTTATGTCAAACAACCTCCCGAATTTGTGAACTATAAGAAAGGTAATCATGTTTACAAACTTTGTAAAGCTTTATATGGTCTTAAATAAGCCCCTGGAGCTTGGTACAAATGGCTAATGAAGTTTCTTATAGAAAAGGGTTTTGAAATTGGTAAAATTGATGCAACCTTATTCACTAAAAGAGGTGTATGCAAAATATATGTGGATGATATTATCTTTGGTTCTACCAACCCACATTTTACTGAAAAGTTTGGAAGGTTGATGTCAGAGAAATATGAGATATCAATGATGTGCAAGCTGAAATTCTTCCTTGGATTGCAAATCAAACAATCGAGAGAAGGTACGTTTATCTCTCAAACCAAGTACATCAAGGACTAAATCAAGAAGTTCAATATGCAATAGTGCAAAGGTATGAGAACCCCCATGCCTAGTAGTGGATGTATTGACCTCACTAAGGAGGGCAAACCAGTTGATCAAAGAGTTTATCAATCAATGATTGGTTCATGGCTATATCTATGTGTCTCCCGTCCTGATATTACATTGAGTGTTTGCATGTGTGCCGATACCAAGCGGCACCTAAAGAGTGTCATCTATTGGCTGCTAAAAGAATCGTGAGATACCTAATACATACACCAAACTTTGGCATATGGCATCCCAAGGGATCTTATTTTAATCTTGTTGGCTATTTTGACTCTGACTACACCGGAGAGAAGGTTGATAGAAAATCCACCTCCGGTACATGTCAATTTCTTGGGAGATCTCTTGTGTCCTGGTCATCCAAGAAACAAAACTCGGTACCTTTATCTACTATCGAAGTTGAATATATGGTCGCCAGATCATGTTGTGCACAATTACTATGGATGGATCAAACTCTTAGGGATTATGGCATTCATGTTAGAAATGTTCCATTGTTGTGTGACAATGAAAGTGTTGTTAAAATTGCCTATAATCATGTGCAACATTCTCGAACAAAACATATTCAAGTGCGACATCATTTCATTCGTGATCATGTTGGTAAAGGAGATATAGATCTTAGCATGTTCGTACTCACAAACAATGAGCTGATATCTTTACCAAACCACTTGATGAGAAAGTATTTTGTCATTTGAGGAGTGAGTTGAACATCATTGATGTTTCAAACTTGAGCTAGACTCACTCGGATGCATGCAAGGGCATGAGCTTGATTGACTATTCCTTAATGCTATTGGTTTGACACTATCTTATATCTTGGAAAACTATGATCCCTTGTGTTGCATCTAACCTTTTGTAGGTACTTGGAAGAAATACACTTCACAAGATTTCCATCAACTCACATCGAAAGCAATCCTGACATAGCCAAGTATCAACAATCCCTTCTTCGGAGAAGGAGGAAGAAGACAACAAAATCATATCCTTGACAATTATATAATGATGAAATTCACTCATGCCATTTGGATGTATTATGTTCTTCCTTGCATTACTAACCACTGTAGGTGAAAAGTGAACCAAAATGACATGGATAGCTCCCAAGTCAAGATGATCTTCATGAACTTTGAGCATCCACAACAAGTTCACCTACATGCCATGTCATCAACATCATTCGAAGGTATGTACTCATGTTCTTGATAAAGCTTTGCACCAATCCATGAGGTGAAGCAACTCAAGCGATATGAAGACATTAAAATGCTTAATCAAAAAATCGTAACCACATTTTTGTGCTTAACGATGAGTATGACCTATGATCAAGCAATCTTGCTTGACTCCTCAAGTCAAATACTCTAATATAGGTCACCTAGTCACCGCCCCACATCTAGATGGAGATTCATGTATGGTTCACAATTTTCATTGCATATATTCTTGGAACCATTCAACTCTCATCTAAATGTATGTATATATAATAATACTTCGAAAAACACAAAACAATATTTGGTATTGTTTCTTGTCTTGATTTCCTTTCTCAATTGGTAACTTCAGATTTTCTTTGTCTATTTTCAGTTAGGGAGTTGATTTTTATTTGCAACTCGGTCTCAGTGATCTGGGAAACTCGGTCTAACCGATTTCTCCCAGAGGCCTGATTGTCATTCTCGGTTCTACCGAACCACTTTGCCTCGGTGACTCCGATGTTATCACTGTCGTTGATTTTTCTGATATATTATGGACTTTTGCCTTAGGGGGAGAAAGATTATCAATGATCCCGTGTTTCATTTCCTTCCAAGATCTTATTGAGAATTTTAAGAAACAAAATCAGTTTTAGCATTATTCTTCTAGGGGGAGAAAACTTCTCTAGGGGGAGAAAACCTCAATGATCCCATAATATAAGAGGGAGAATCATCTAGGACCCCTAACATAGGGTGAGATAGTTCAAGGAACTCTTATCCATATCAAAGGGGGATACCATTCAATGAACCCTTACCTACCATCTAAGGGGGAGAAATTTAAATGGACTCTTATTTCATGTTCAAGGTACCCTTTGTTGGGGTAACATAGTAAATTTAACAGTTTTCCTACGCCATACAAGGATCTATCTATGGAGAGACCAGCAACAAGAGAGGTTGTAGAGCATCTTCATACCTTTGAAGATCGCTAAGCGGAAACGTTACTATGAACGCGGTCGATGGAGTAGTACTCGCAGCGATTCAGATCGCGGTCGGTTTCGATCTATGTGCTGAATCACGACACCTCCGCGTTCAACATACGTACAGCCCGGTGACGTCTCCCACGCCTTGATCCAGCAAGGAGGAGGGAGAGTTTGAGGGAAAGCTCCGGAATCACGACGGCATGGTGGCGATGGAGCTACGAGGTCTCCCGACAGGGCTTCGCCAAGCACCGTGGGAGAGGTGAAAGAAGAGAAGCACGGGTGCGTCGAGAGAGAGATTTCGTGTGTCTCAAATCAGCCAAAACCTCTACTATATATAGGGGGAGAGGGAGGGGTGCCCCCTTTAGGGTTCCCACCCCCAAAGGGTGTGGCAGCCCCATCTAGGGCTGGTGGTGGCGGCCAGGGCAAGAGAGAGAGGGGGTGGCGCACCCCATATGGGCCTTAGGACCATCTGCACTAGGGTTCCCCCTTCCCTCTCTTGTGGCGCCTTGGGCCTAGGTGGGAGGCGCACCAGCCCACTCTGGGCTGGTTCCCTTCCACCTTTTGGCCCATGCTAGCCTTTGGGGCTGGTGGCCCCTCCTGGTGGACCCCCGAAACCCTTTCGGTGGTCCCGGTACATTACCGATGTCGCCCGAAACAATTTCGGCGACCAAACCCTCACTTCCTATATATAATTCTTTACCTCCATACTATTTCGGAGCTCCTCGTGACGTCTGGGATCTCATACGGGACTCCAAACAACCTTCCGTAACCTCGTATAACAATTCCCTATAACCCTAGCGTCATCGAACCTTAAGTGTTTAGACCCTACGGGTTCGGGAGGCATGCAGACATGACCGAGACACCTCTCCGGCCAATAACCATCAGCGGGGTCTAGATACCCATGGTCGCTCCCGCATGTTCCATGATGATCTCATCGGATGAACCATGATGTCAAGGATTCAATCAATCGCGTATACAATTCTCTTTGTCTACCGGTATAGAACTTGCCCGATATTCGATCGTCGGTATCCCCATACCTTGTTCAATCTCGTTGCCGGCAAGTCTCTTTACTCGTTCCATATATAGCACATCATCCCGTGACTAACTCCTTAGTCACATTGAGCTCATTATGATGATGTTCTACCGAGTGGGCCCAGAGATACCTCTCCGTCATACGGAGTGACAAATCCCGGTCTCGATTTGTACCAACCCACAGATACTTTCGGAGATACCCGTAGTGCACCTTTACAGTCACCCAATTACATTGTGACATTTGATACACCCAAAGCACTCCTAACTCCTACGGTATCCGGGAGTTGCACAATCTCATGGTCGAAGGAAAATATACTTGACATTAGAAAAGCTTTAGCATACGAACAACACGATCTAGTGCTATGCTTAGGATTGGGTCTTGTCCATCACATCATTCTCCTAATGATGTGATCCCGTTATCAATGACATCCAATGTCCATGATCAGGAAACCATGATCATCTATTGATCAACGAGCTAGCCAACTAGAGGCTTGCTAGGGACACATTGTGTTCTATTTATCCACACATGTATTAT
The DNA here is from genome assembly GCF_904849725.1 of Hordeum vulgare subsp. vulgare. Taxonomy (NCBI): domain Eukaryota; kingdom Viridiplantae; phylum Streptophyta; class Magnoliopsida; order Poales; family Poaceae; genus Hordeum; species Hordeum vulgare. The sequence goes on along the minus strand of NC_058521.1, from coordinate 145,789,290 downwards.
TGTTTCCTGTTAAAAAAATTATAGCATGAAAAATAGACGATTATCATGAACAAGGAATTATGATAATAACCATTTTATTTTTTCCTCTAGGGCATATTTCCAACAGTCTCCCACTTGCACTAGAGTCAATAATCTAGTTCACATCACTATGTGATTGCAATGAATTCAACACCCATGCAGTTCTGGGGTTCGATCATGTCTTGCTTGTGAGAGAGGTTTATAGTCAACGGGTTTGAACCTTTCAGATCCGTGCGTGCTTTACAAACCTCTACGTCATCCTATAGATGCTACTACGCCCCATCTGGAACCATTCCAAATGATTGCTCCACTATACGAATCTGGTTTACTACTCATAGTCCTCCGGATTAGTGACAAAGCTTGCATCGACGTAACTCCTTTACAACGAACTCTTTAATCACCTCCATAATTGAGAAAATTCTTTAGTCCATTAGTTACTAAGGATAACTTAGACCGTTGTCCAGTGATCCATTCCTGGATCACTCTTGTACCCCACGACTGACTCATGGCAAGGCACGCTTTAGGTGCGGTACACAACATAGCATACTTGTAGAGCCTACGGCTGATGCCTAAGTGACGACATTCGTCCTTTCTCTTTCTTCCGTCGTGGTCGGGCTTTGAGTCATACTCAAATTTACACCTTGCAACATGGCCAAGAACTCCTTCTTTGCTGATCTATTTTGAACTCCTTCAAAAACTTGTCAAGGCATGCATTTCGTTGAAAGTTCCATTAAGCACTTTGATCTATCTTTATAGATCTTGATGCTCAACTCTCAAGTAGCTACATCTAGGTTTTCCTTTGAAAAAACTCCTTTCAAACAACCCTTTATGCTTTACAGAAATTCTACATTATTTCCGATCAACAGTATGTCAACCACATATATTCATCAGAAATTCTGTAGTGCTCCCACTCACCTTTTGGAAATACAAGTTTCTTACAAACTTTGTATAGAACCAAAAACTTTGATCATCTCATCAAAGTGTATATTCCAACTCTGAGATGCTTGCTCCAGTCCATAGAAGGATTACTGGAGCTTTGCATACTTGTTAGCAACTTTTAGGATCGACAAAATCTTCTGGTTGTACAACCTTTCCTCAAGGAAACCGTCGAGGAAACAATATTTTGACATCCTATCTGTAATATTTTATAAATGATGCAGCAACTTCTAACATAATTTCAACAGACTTTCAGCATCGCTACGAGTGAGAAAGTCTCATCGTAGTCAACTCTTTGAACTTTGTCGAAAACACCTTTGCGACAAGTCGAGCTTTCTTAATGTTGACATTTCACCATCATTTTCTGTCTTCCTTTTAAAGATCCATTCACAGTTAATAGTCTTATGACCATCAAGTGGTTCCTCTAAAGTCTATACTTTCTTTTTCATACATGGATCCTCTCTCGAATTTCATGGCCTCCAGCCATTTGTCGGAATCTGGGCCCACCATCGCTTCTCCATATCTCGTAGGTTCGTTGTTGTCCAACAACATGACCTCTAAGATAGGATTACCATACCACTCTGTAGTAGTACGCATCCTTGTCCGCCTACGAGGGTTTTGGCAGTGACTTGATCCGAAACTTCATGATCACCATCATAAGCTTCCACTTCAATTGGTGTAGGCGCCACAGGAACAACTTCCTGTGCCCTGCCACACACTGGTTGAAGTGATGGTTCAGTAACCTCATCAAGTATCCACCATACTCCCACTCAACTCTTTCGAGAGAAACCTTTCCTCGAGAAAGGACCCGTTTCTAGAAGCAAACACTTTTGCTTCCGGATCTGAGATAGGAGGTATACCCAACTATTTTGGGTGTCCTATGAAGATGCATTTATCCGCTTTTGGGTTCGAGCTTATCCGGCTGAAACTCTTTCACATAAGCATCGCAGCCCCAAACTCTTAAGAAATGACAGCTAAGGTTTCTCTAAACCATAGTTCATACGGTGTCATCTCAATAGAATTGAATGGTTCCCTATTCAAAGTGAATGCGGTTGTCTCTAATGCCTAACCCATAAATGATGGTGGTAATTTTATAAGAAATATCATAGTATGCACTATATATAATAGTGCACGATTATGACATACAGACACACCATCAGACTATGGTGTTCCAGGTGGCATGAGTTGTGAAACATTTTTCACGTGCAACAATTTTCACCTTGTCTTAAACGTTTACCAAACTCGTAACTCAGATATATATGATTACCTCCACGATCACATCGTAGACATATTATCCTCTTGTCACGATGATCTTCAACTTCAGTCTAAAATTACTTGAACCTTTTTCAATAATTCAGACCTATGTTTCATCAAGTAAATACACTAGTATCTACTCAAATCATTTGTGAAGTATGAACATAATGATATCCACTGCGTGCCTCAGTACTCATCGGACTGCACACATCAAAATGTATTACTTCCAACAAGTTACATTTTTGTTCCAGATCACTGGAAAAAGAGGTCTTCAGTCATCTTGCCCATGTGGTATGATTTGCATGGCTCAAGTGATTCAAAAATCAAGTGAGTCAAACGATCCATACGCATGGAGTTTCTTCATGCGTTTATACCGACAGGCATGGTTTGCATGTCTCAAACGTTTCAAAAATGAGTGAGTACAAAGATCCATCAACATGGAGCTTCTTCATGCATTTTATACCAATATGACTCAAGCAGCAGTGCCACAAGTAAGTGGTACTATCATTACTACTTTGTATCTTTTGGCAACAATATTATGAACATGTGTATCACTATGATCGAGATTCAATAAACCATTCATTGTAGGTGCAAGACCATTTAAGGTATCATTCAGGTAAACAGAATAACCATTATTCTCTTTAGATGAATCAATCATTTAGTGGTAAACAAATTTAAGGTATTTGCCATTTAACATAATCCAATCATGTCTATGCTCAATGCAAACACCAAAAACAATTATTTAGGTTTCACACTAATCTCGATGGTAGAGGGAGTGTGCGATGTGTGATCATATCAACCTTGGAAACACTTCCAACACACATCGTCACCTCGCCTTTAGCTAGTCTCCGTTTATTCCGTAGATTTTATTTCGAGTTACCAACACTTAGCAACCGAACCGGTATCTAATACCCTGGTGCTACTAGGAGTACTAGTAAAGTACACATCAATATCATGTATATCCAATATACTTTTGTCGACTTTGCCAGCCTTCTCATCTAGCAAGTGTCTAGGGTAGTTCCTCTTCAGTGACCGTTCCCCTCATTACAGAAGCACTTAGTCTCGGGTTTGGGTTCAACCTTGGGTCTCTTCACTAGAGCAGCAACTGGTTTGCGTTTAATTAAGTATCCCTTCATGCCCTTTCCCTTCTTGAAACTAGCGGTTTCACAAACCATCAACAATTGATGCTCCTTTTTGATTTCTTGTTCCGTGGTATCAAACATCGCGAATAGCTCAAGGATCATCATATCAATCCTTGATATGTTATAGTTCATCACGAAGCTCTAGTAGCTTGGTGTCAATGACTTTGGAGAACTATCATTGTCTCATCTGGAAAGATCAACTCCCACTCGATTCAAGCGATTGTAGCACTCAGATAATCTGAGCACATGCTCAATGATTGAGCTCTTCTCCTTTACTTTTGCAGACAAAGAATCTTGTCGGAGGTCTCATACCTCTCAACAAGGGCACGAGCATGAAATCCCAATTTCATCTCTTGGATCATCACGTATGTCCTGCGACGTTCGAAACGTCTTCAACGCCTTAATTCTAAGTCGTTCAAGCAATATGCACTGAACTATCATGTAGTTATCAAAATTGTGTATGTAGGATGTTCGCAACATCCATAGATCACACTTGGGGTTAAGCACACCGAGCGGTGCGTTAAGGACATAAGCCTTCTGTTTAGCAATGAGGACAATCCTCAGTTAACGGACCGAGTCCGCATAATTGCTACTTCTATCTTTCAACCGTATTTTCTCTGGGAACGTATCAAATATCGTGGAGCTATAGCGCAAGTTACAACATAATTTACAAAGACCTATTTGACTATGTTCATGATAATTAAGTTCATCTGATGAACTCCCACTTAGATCGACATCCCTCTAGTCATCAATGGTGAGCATCTCCATGCTGATCGTATCAACCATACGACTCATGTTCGACCTTTCGGTCTCCTGTATTCGAGGCCATGGCTGTACATGCTAGGCTCGTCGAGTCAACCTAAGTGTTCTGCGTGTGTAAACTGGCTTACACCCGTTGTATGCGAACGTTAGAATCTATCACACCCGGTCATCACGTGGTGCTTCGAGACAACAATCCTTCGCAACGGTGCACACTTAGGGGAATACTTTCTCGAAATTTTCATGAGGGATCATCTTATCTTTGCTACCGTCATTCTAAGCAATAAGATGTAAAAAAAACATGATAGTCATCACATGCAATCATATAGTGACATGATATGGCCATTATCATCTTGCTCCTTTGATCACCATCTTCGGGGCACCATGATCATCATCGTCACCAGCATGACATCATGATCTCCATCATTGTGTCTCCGTGAAGTTGTCACGCCAATCTATTACTTCTACTACTATAGCTAACATTTAGCAATAAAGTAAAGTAACCAACATGGCGTTGCATCTCTTACAATAAATTGAGACAACTCCTATGGCTCCTGTCGGTCGTCATACTCATCGACATGCAAGTCGTGAATTCTATTACAAGAACATGATCAATCTCATACATCACATATGCAACATCACATTCTTTTGGACATATCACATCACATAGTATACCCTGCAAAAACAAGTTAGACGTCCTCTAATTGTTGTTGCAAGTTTTACGTGGCTGATTTGGGTTTCTAGCAAGAATGTTTCTTACCTACGTGACAGCCACAACGTTGATATGCCAATGCTATTTACCCTTCATAAGGACCCTCTTCATCGAATCCGATCTGACTAAAGTGGGAGAGACAGACACCCGCTAGCCACCTTATGCAACTGATGCATGTGTGTTGGTGGAACCATTCTCACGTAAGAGTACGTGTAAAGTCGGTCCGGGCCGCTTCATCCCACGATGCCGCCAAATCAAGATAAGACTAGTAACGGCAAGCAATTGACAAAATCAGTGCCCACAACTTTTGTGTTCTACTCGTGCATAGAATCTACGCATAGAACCTTGGCTCGGATGCCACTCTTGGGTAACGTAGTAAATTCAACATTTTTCCTACGCCATACAAGAATTTATCTATGGAGAGACCAACAACGAGAGAGGTTGTAGAGCATCTTCATACCTTTGAAGATCGCTAAGCGGAAGCGTTACTATGAACGCGGTCGATGGAGTTGTACTCGCAGTGATTCAGATCGCGGTCGGTTCCGATCTATGTGCCGAATCACGACACCTCCGCGTTCAACACACGTACAGCCCGTTGACGTCTTCCATGCCTTGATCCAGCAAGGAGGACGGAGAGGTTGAGGGAGAGCTCCGGCATCACGACGACGTGGTGGCGATGGAGCTACGAGGTCTCCAGCAGGGCTTCGCCAAGCACCGTGGGAGAGGAGAAAGAGGAGAAGCGGGGCTGCACCGAGAGAGAGATTTCGTGTGTCTCAAATCAGCCAAAACCTCCACTGTATATAGGGGGAGAGGGAGGGGCACCCCCTTTAGGTTTCCCACCCCAAAGGGTGTGGCAGCCCCATCTAGGGCTGGTGGTGGCGGCCAGGGCAAGAGAGAGGGGGGTGGCGCACCCCAGATGGGCCTTAGGCCCATCTGCACTAGGGTTTCCCCCTCCTTCCCTCTCTTATGGCGCCTTGGGCCTAGGTGGGAGGTGCACCCGCCCACTCTGGGCTGGTTCCCTTCCACCTTCTGGCCCATGCTAGCCTTTGGGGCTGGTGGCCCCTCCTAGTGGACCCCCGAGACCCTCTCGGTGGTCCCGGTACATTACCGGTGTCGCCCAAAACAATTCCGGCGACCAAATCCTCACTTCCTATATATAATTCTTTACCTCTGGACTATTCCGGAGCTCCTCGTGACGTCCGGTATCTAATCCGGGACTCCGAACAACCTTCGGTAACCTCGTATAACAATTCCTTATAACCCTAGCGTCATCGAACCTTAAGTGTGTAGACTCTATGGGTTTGGGAGGCATGCAGACATGACTGAGACACCTCTCCGGCCAATAACCATCAACGGGGTCTGGATACCCATGGTGGCTCCCGCATGTTCCACTATGATCTCATCGGATGAACCACGATGTCAAGGATTCAATCAATCCCGTATACAATTCTCTTTGTCTACCGGTATAGAACTTGCTCGAGATTCGATCGTCGGTATCCCCATAACTTGTTCAATCTCGTTGCCGACAAGTCTCTTTACTCGTTCCGTAGCACATCATCCTATGACTAACTCCTTCGTCACATTGAGCTCATTATGATGACGTTCTACCGAGTGGGCCCAGAGATACCTCTCCATCATACGGAGTGACAAATCCCGGTCTCGATTTGTACCAACCCACAGATACTTTCGGAGATACCCGTAGTGCACCTTTATAGTCACCCAGTTACGTTGTGACGTTTGATACACCCAAAGCACTCCTACGGTATCCGGGAGTTGCACAATCTCACGGTCGAAGGAAAATATACTTGACATTAGAAAAGCTTTAGCATACGAACAACACGATCTAGTGCTATGCTTAGGATTGGGTCTTGTCCATCACATCATTCTCCTAATGATGTGATCCCGTTATCAATGACATACAATGTCCATGATCATCTATTGATCAACGAGCTAGCCAACTAGAGGCTTGCTAGGGACACATTGTGATCTATTTATCCACATATGTATTACTGTTTCCTGTTAATACAATTATAGCATGAACAATAGACGATTATCATGAACAAGGAAATATGATAATAACCATTTTATTATTGCCTCTAGGGCATATTCCAACACCCTTATCAAAGAGAGAAGTATCAAGGATCCCTTTCTCTCAATGAGCCCTTACCCTCTGACCTTTCTAGCAATTAATGTCAAAGGTGGGTAAATATGAAAGCTTCCAATGAACCTATATAAAAGGGGAGAAATGTAATCAATAAGCTTACATAAAGAGGGAGAAATATCAATATGGGGAGATATTTGTTCCTAAAGGAAGGTTTACCTAAGGGGAGATCTACCTCGGGGGAGATGTATCAAACCTTACATATTAAGGGGGAGAGAGATAAAATTGTTTCAGTTATCTTTGCTATTGGATTGAATTTATCTTACCCTACCTACTCCTAATATCTACATGCTATGATTCAAGGGGAGAGGAAGTTTTTATATATTCATTCTTAAGGGAGAAAGTTCTAAATTCTCTTGGAGACATATCTATCATCAAATCCTATTTTCAATATGTCTTCAATATCCTGGTACTTTTGAAGCTCTTTGCATCTTTACAATTTATCTAACATTTGTTTTCCCAAGTGTACTTCTACTGCTGAGATGCTCAAGAACCTCAAGGTAAATATATGCATCATATCCCTGTTCATGATAATCTCTTGTCTCTTGCACATATTGTTTGCAAGAGTGAGTCTTGAACATGGAAGTTCCTCATTCACATATGTTTGATGCATATAGCCAAGATCTATGGCTTGTATTGTTCCTTCTACCTTGTGTGTGCCCATGCATTCCAAAGCAACTATCCTTTAAAAGGGATTGCACACATTTAGGGGGAGCTTGCACTTGTCATGTATCTTTCAAAGCTGTCATATACTAATGTTTATCTTTATTTGAAGCTTTGATTGTATGTTGTCATCAATTACCAAAAAGGGGGAGATTGAGAGCACATATTTTCCCTTGGTGGTTTTGATAATTCATGACAACATACAATGTCTCTTCGACTAACACTTTTACCTAGTATGTTTCATGTTTAGTCCACAAAGAGCTTTGGCTATAGGATTGAGTGGAGATGCCCCTTGATGAAGGAAGGAATAACATTGGCACAAGCTTCAAGCAAGAAGACTCTTCATTTTACACTTTGTGAGATATCACATTTGAGTCCATGGAAAAGCCAATATTATTAAAAGGGGATGAGGTGTTATGATGAATTGGTTGCTCAAGTGCTTAGAGTTAGCCACCAAGAATACTTAGCCACTCTTCCACAAAATATATCTGTCCCAAGCCAAATATCCAAAATCAGTGCCACCAACAATTTCCACTCGGCCCTACCGATTTTAGACTTAGACAGATCCTAGCCAAACCCTACCACTTTGGTGCAACCGAAACTGCATCGTTGCTACCGGGTTCATGTGACCAACTTTCTGTTGCCTTGGTACACAAAATTAGAATTTTTGAGTTTGCCTATCGGTGTCACCAAGTTGTGTCATGTGACCGTTAGTCACTTTTTCGGGCCACCGAGTTGTGTATATCGCTTCCATCGAGATTCATAGTTACTGCCTTTTGAGCAAGTCGGTACCATCGAGTTTGTAACTTCGATATCACCGAGTTGGTCAATCATGGTGTAACGGTTAGATTTTGTGTGCTGCCTATATATACCCCTCCACCTACCTCTCATTCGTAGAGGAAGCACTCAGAACACACACTTCATTGCCAGATCCATTTTTTGAGAGAGAGCCACCTCACGTGTTGAGATCAATAGATTCCATTCCAATCATTTGAAACTTGATCTCTAGCCTCCCCAAGTTTCTTTCCACAAGATCAATCTCTCCTACGCGTGCCAGATCTAAGAGAGAGTGACTGAGTGTTGATGAAACTATCTTTTGATGCACAAGAGCAAGAGTTCATCTATCTACCACATCTATTACCTTTTGGAGGGTGGTGCCTCCTAGATTGGATAGGTGTCACTTGGGAGCCTCCTACTTCATGTGTGTGGAGTTGAACCAAGAATTTTGTAAGGGCAACGAGATCGCCTACTTCGTGAGATCTACCGTGAGTGAGACTAGTCATGTGTAGACGGAAACCGTGGTGGAATAGACAAGGACGCTTCTTGGGTGAAGCCCTCCGTGGACTCTCGTAGCCGTTATGCTCCCTGGATTGAAGTCTCCACTAACATGGACGTACGATAGCGCGACCTATCGGAACCATGTCAAAAATCGTCGTGTCAACTTCTTCACGTTTGATATTCCTAAACTCTACTCCTTACTACATGTGCAAAGTCTTTACTTTTCGCTGCCGTACTTGTTGAATAGCATGTGTAGGGTGCACTAGACTTATTAGAATCGCTAAAATCTTCCAACCATTAAATTGGAAAAAGGCTAGAATTTTAATTATGCTGGTAGTCTATTCACCCCCCCTAGAGACCTCTTCTATCGACCTCACACCAACCCCTCTAACTGCATCTCTTAGAGAGGCCTCATCACTAACATCATTCTTACTATTATTGAATGGTTTAGTTCAGACACCCTTCACCACTTAAAATGCAAACACTGATCAGAGGCATGTGCCTTTTGGAGACATCAAACTTCCTCCACCACATGAATATTAATAGTCATCATAGTGTTCATGAAAACATTAACAAATTATGCAATAGATAAATTCAAAATAAAAACATTTTTTGCTAATACGCAAGCGAAGAAGGTTAAATATCATTTTCCAATATACTATAAGACTAACAGCACCTCCAACAGCCGCGCGATATAAGCACCGCACTGAAAAAATTGTGTTTTTTCACGCGCGTAGACGCTCCGGGTGCTTCGGCGGAGGCGCAAAAACTGCCCGTGCGACATAAGTGGTTCAACGCGCGGGGCGAAATGGCATCGGACGCTGCTTATTTCGTGTGCTCGCTCCCGCGCGCTGCACACTCGAGCGCCTGCGCCGCACCCTCTCCGACCGCGCAGCTTTCGCCCCGCCCACGCCGCCGCCAACGAATTCGCCCGATGGACGGCCGCGTCAACATCCCCCTCACCCCTCCCTACCCCATGACCCCCCTGCCGCCGCCGCCTCATGGGTGGCATGTATGACTTTGGAACTACCATGTGGGGCATGTGAGGAATGGGTGGCTTCGGAGCTACCATGTGGGGCATGAGAGGCATGAGTTTTGCGTCTCTCATGGGAGGCATGGGAGCACCTCTGAGTGACACGGGTGGACACATGTCTTTCGGTGTGCCTCACATACCTTCGCATGATGTCGTTGAAGATCTTGCCAACACCTTCCGAGCTCCCCATGATGATGCGATGTGTGACAATGAAGAGGAGGAGGAAGAAACATCTTCAGATGAGGAAGAATAATTGGAGGAATAGGATGACGAAGATGAGGATGCGACATGATTGATGATGTGCCATTTGTTTGTGTGAACTTTTATGTCATGAACTTCGTTGGGTGATTTTGAACTTGGTTGGATGATGATGTGATGTGACATGATTTCGAACTTTTATGTCATGATGAACTTGGTTGGGTGATTTTAAACTATAATATGTCTTGTTTTGATGTTTGAAATATCATTATATTGTCAAAAAGGAACATATTGCAAGCGACGGCTGCTCGCAGCGCGCTGTAGTTTAGCGCGCCTACTGAAGCGGCTCGCGTGTGCTATTTTTTGCGGCAGCCGCTGGAGCCAGTGCTCTCCGGCACGCTAAAAGTCGCTATTTCCACACACCAAATTATTTTTAGCGCGCGGGGCGGTTGCACGGCTGTTGGAGATGCTCTAATCTGTCTAGAATTGAAGAGCCTACATTTAATTAAGGCCTCCAATTGACATTGTGACATCCAATTTTGATCTGGTCAATAATTTCTCAAAGCTCTCTCATTTTATTATTTTATATATAGTTCTATAACACTATACTCCCTAGTAGTTTTAAAGAGAACGCATTCAATTATGGTGTCCAAAACTTTAATTAAAATTGGATCCTTCAATTTTGATCGGGTCAACAATTTCTTAATACTCACTCGTTAATTTTTTTAAAAAATACACTAGGCTTCCTAATGGATTTAATTTACGATTTTGACAAAACCAGGAGTTATTCAAATCAATCAACAACAACCATACTATAAAAAATATATCAATCACGCTCATGCAGTCGTCGACGTAGAATTTTTTCCGCATATATAAGGTTGGTTGGTATATAATATAGAATCACACCATGAAAGACCCATCGAATTATCGAATTATAAATAAAAATAAAACACACTGTGTCATCTTCCCACACATCAAACAAAATATTCCATTAGTTTCAAAATATAAGGGGTATTAGTTTTGAAAAAATCAAATTCTTCAACTTTGACCAAGTTGAAAGCAAAAATATCGACATCCATAATATTAAATAAAATAAATAAATTCATTTAACGATGAATCTAATCACAACAATTTAATATTATGAATTTTGATATATTTATCTAAAAATTTAATCAAATTTAAAAGGTTTGACATTTAAAAAAATACACATTATATTTTAAAACAAAGTAATTAAGTTTTATTAATCTAACAACGCCTAGTCCTCCTAGTCATTAGACAACAACAAAGACAGGATGAGTTGGTTTGCGTGTTGCTTCTACATACTATAAAATCTGTGGTCGGGCAGATACATTTTTCGTTTTGAAAGTTATATATAACTATTTATATTTTTCTTGAATTTCAGAAAATAATCAAAAGCAAAAGAAATGGGCCGGCCCATGAGACCATGTCGGGCTGATGGGGCTCGTGGTGGGCAGATGGTCCCTATCTCTCGCAAGAAGCGGAGAAAAATAGGAGCCGGTGGTGATAGTGAAGCTGTTTGCCCAAGTCCAAGTGGATAACCATGCCGCTCGCCATTGCCGTCCCCTCGGCGGCGGCGCCGCTCCGGCGACCACATCACTTCCGCTTTCTCCAGCCATCAAGAAAGCTTAGCCTATCCAGAACACGCTGCGCCTCTTCGCTCCCGGCAGAGACGCAGCCAGCTCCTCCGCAACCCCGGCGGTACCCGAGGCAGTACCCAGGCGAGGCGGTGGGCGTTGCCGAGGAGATACGGTTCGTTGCCATGCGCCTCCGCAACACTAAGCGCAGTACTCGTAAGGGAAATAATAGGGCTGACGGAGTCGAGGAAGACGATGAATCGGAGGAGGAGGTGGAGGACAACGAGGAGATGGACGAGGAGGGCAACGACGAAGTGAAGGAGGAGGAGGGGGAGGACAACCATGAAGTGGAGGAGTGGATGCCCAGCATGGAAGGGTTCGTGAGGTACCTTGTGGATAGCAAGCTTGTCTTCGACACCGTCGAGCGGATCATCGCCGGGTCTACGGACGTCGCCTGTGAGTGAGATTTTTCTTCCCCATTCTTTGCTACAGTTCTGGTTCTTGTCAATTGCTGCAGCCAGACAGCAATTGGTGCAGGTGTTATTTTCCCGAGCGGCAATGTGATCCTGCAGTCCGATTTTCGGTCCAGGAACGGGACTTGTAGTGGTCACTGCCCATTGGTCGCATGTTAAGTAATTGAGTGTTTCATTATCATGTTAAGCTGTGACTCCATACTCACTGTCACGAGTGTTTGCATTCTATTTACCATACCTCCTAATTAGTTGCAAGCTGTTACTTTCTGCTGCTCATACTCTTGATAGCTTGCTTGTTAAGTTGTTTGGGAAGTTTACTACCTGTTGTGTTATCCTAAAAAACTGCCATTCCTAAAATTGGAGTAGAAATTTGTCAAACGACTATTCACCCCCTCTAGTTCTTAGACCTTGATCCCAACTGACTGTCAGGTAAACCCTGCGCTGTTTTAGGATAGCTTTCGTTTAGTAGAATAAACCCACGATCGTGTGAGCATGTTCACAGCGTGGCGCATAAGTTTGCTTTCCTAGAGTTTAGGGGATCACCACTGACCCCGTCGTGGGATGGCGCGGCATCAGGGGTTCATGGCGATAATGTAGGATCGCGGGAGAGAGTCGTTGGGATGGCAGCGGCCGTAGCTCGATCGTGGTCCGAGTCCGTAGCTAGTGCTTTGGGAGTTGGTTAGCACCCCCGTGTAATCAGAGTACAAATAAGGCAACAGAATAGAAAAGCAGTTAAGTTGTTCACTGCAAAAACCTCTCTCTCTCGAGCTCGTTCTAGCGCACTGTCAGAGATCTTGCGAGAGCTTAGGGAGCGGGCTGACAATTGGCATCAGAGCCTCTACGATCCGGGGGGGCCATGTCGAACGGACGGCAGCGCACGCCATCGATCCCTCCCAACGGAGGGGAAGGAAACGACGCACCAGCAGCGGCGCAAGGGGCACCGGCACCGGCCCCTGCTACCCCGACACATCCACGACAGGAAGCCGCGGACGCAGCGTCATCAGGGGGGCGGCAACGAGGTGGTCGTCCGCGAGCGCGTCGTGCAGGAGCGCACGAACTACGGCAGCACGATCTTCTACCCCACGCTCACCGCCACGAACTACGTCGAGTGGTCCCTGATAATGCGGATCAATCTGCGCGCCCAAGGTCTCTGGGAGGCCATGTCAGGTATGGGTGTGCCCGGCGATCGCGAGGACATGGCAGCGCTTTCGGCGCTGTTGCGGGCCGTCCCGCCTGAGATGATCCCGGTCCTCGCCGTCAAGGAAACCGCGAGGGAAGCGTGGGAAGCCGTCAGGCTCATGCGCATGGGGGTGAGCCGCGTCCGCGAGGCGACCGCGCAATGCCTCCGCAGGGAGTTCGAGCAGATCGCTTTCAAGGAGGGCGAAACCCTCGACGCGTTTGGACTGCGGATCACCGCCCTCGTCAACAACCTGCGCTCGCTCGGGGACACCGTCGACGAGGTGAAGGTAGTTCAGAAAATCCTCAGGGAGGTACCCAGCCAGTACGTTCAGATCGCATGCTCCATCGAGACACTGCTTGATCTGAACAACCTGACTGTGGAGGAGCTGATCGGGCGCCTGCGATCATCTGTCGAGCGGTGCTCCGGCGCCGCGACGGACAACGCCAGCGGGCAACTTCTGCTCACAGAGCAGGAGTGGCTGGCTCGTGGGAAGCAGCGCGAGCAAGGACAGGGCTCCGGCGCGAACGGGGGAAAAGCCAAGCAGAAGGGCAAGCCGCAGGGACGGGGCCGCGACAACGACCGACGCGACTCCGGCGGCAAGCGCGACATGTCGCAGGTAAAATGTTACAACTGCAACAAATACGCCGGACACATCTCCAGGGACTGCCCGGAACCACGACGCGAACGAAAGGGCCAACAGGCGAACCTGGCCAAGGTGGAAGAAGACGAGCCGGCCCTGCACCTAGCTAGGGCCTGCAGGTTCCACGACGACGACGACGGGCCCGCGCTCCTCATGTCCGTGGTGACCCCTGACGACAAGGGAAAGGCATTGCAGGCGGGAGGTGCCGAGGCCACGCCCATGGCGACCAGCGCTCTAACCAGCAGCGTGGAGCTGGTCGAGGAATGCGTCTTTCTCACCAAGGAGGGTCAACCCGACGACATCTGGTTCCTGGATACAGGCGCCCGCAACCACATGACCGGCTGCGCGTCTGTCTTCGCCGAGCTGGACACCGGCGTCTCTGGCACGGTGAAATTCGGCGACGGCTCCGTGGTTGACATAAAGGGGCGAGGAACGATCCTGTTCTCGTGTCAGAACGGAGAATACCGTGCGCTCACCAACGCCTACTACATCCCTCGCCTTCGCAGCAACATCGTCAGCCTCGGCCAGCTCCTCCACCTCCGGGATCGCCAGAATCGTCTACTGGCACGAATACCGCGGGCGCGGAACCGGCTGTACGTGGTCACCCTCAAGATCGCGCAGCCGATGTGTCTCGCCGCACACCACGAGGAGAATGCATGGAGGTGGCATGCTAGGTATGGCCACCTCAACTTCGACGCACTCCGCCGGCTAGCGAGCCGCGGCATGGTGCGTGGCCTTCCGTCGATCGAGCACGTCGAGCAACTGTGCGACAACTGCCTAGCAGGATAGCAACGTCGAGCCCCCTTCCCGCAAGCCGCCAAGCACCGCGCCGAGGGACTCCTCGACCTCGTGCACGGGGACCTCTGCGGGCCGATCACGCCGGCAAGAACTACTTCCTGCTACTCGTCGACGATCAGAGCCGCTACATGTGGCTCACCTTGCTCCGGACGAAGGACGAAGCAGCAAACGCAATCAAGCAATTCAAGGGGCACGCGGAGGTTGAGATGGGCCGCAAGCTTCGCCTCCTTCGCACGGACCGCAGAGGCGAGTTCAACTCCATCACCTTCGCCTCCTACTGCGCTGATGAGGGAGTGGGGCGCCCGCTGACTGCGCCGTACTCCCTGCAGCAAAACGGAGTGGTGGAGCGACGGAACCAAACCATCGTCGCAACGGCACGCAACATTATGAAGGCAAGGGGCGTACCTGCGAGGTTCTGGGGCGAGGCGGTGAACACTGCGGTGTTCATGTTGAATCGCTCGCCTACGAAGAGCGTCGACGGCAAGACACTGTATGAGGTATGGCATGGGCACAAACCAAACGTAAGCTACCTTCGTGTCTTTGGGTGTGTCGCGCACGTCAAGACGGTGAAGCCACACCCGGCCAAGCTAGATGACCGGAGCACACCCATGGTGTTCTTCGGGTACGAACCAGGCTCGGCCGCATACCGGGTGTATGATCCGTCGCGGCAGCGCGTCCATGTCACCAGAGACGTGGTGTTCGACGAACAGGCAAGCTGGAACTGGACGGAGCAGGGAGCAGTGATCGCCACGGCCTCCTTCACCGTCAACTCCTACACGCATACGATGACACGCTCGCTGCCACGCGCGGCAAGCCCCGCCGAGACAGGCAGTGCACGACCAAGCCCCACTGCACCACCGGAGCAAGAACAAGACCCTGCATCGGCGGCTCCATCTCCTTCACCGCCGCCGGCTGCGTCATCTCCCCCGCCTGAACTGCGGGCGGTGTCGCCAGAAGCAGCACCGACACCGACGCAGCTCCAACACCCCATGACGACGCGATCCCGCAACGGCATCGTGCAGCCGGCGGTGTCGCCAGAAGCAGCACCGACACTGACGCAGCTCCAACACCCCATGACGACGCGATCCCGCAACGGCATCGTGCAGCCGAAGTCCTTCGAGGACTACGTGATGGTGCACGAGGACGAACTCGACCCCGACGCGGGCGAGGAGGAAGAACTCCACCTCGGGGTCATGGGCGAGCCACTCACGTTCGCCGAAGCCGAGCGCGATGCAAACTGGAGACGCGCCATGGACGAGGAGATGGCGTCGATCATCGACAATGAAACTTGGCGCCTCGCCGATCTACCTGCAGGGTTTCGGCCCATCGGACTCAAATGGGTCTACAAGCTGAAGCGGGACGCAAATGGAGACGTTCGGAAGCACAAAGCGAGGCTCGTCGCGAAGGGATACGTCCAGAGGCAGGGAGTGGACTTTGAGGAGGTGTTTGCCCCAGTGGCACGCCTCGAATCTGTCCGGTTGCTCCTCGCTCTGGCAGCTCAAGAAGGGTGGCCCGTCCACCACATGGACGTCAAGAGCGCCTTCCTCAACGGCGATTTACAGGAGGAAGTGTACGTAGCGCAGCCGCCCGGCTTCATTGTCGCTGGAAAGGAGGGCAAGGTGTTGCGCCTGGACAAGGCGCTCTATGGCCTACGACAGGCACCACGCGCGTGGTACTCCAAGCTAGACAGCTGCCTGGTGGCGCTCGGGTTCAGCAGAAGCGAGTCCGAGCATGCCATCTACGGGCGCGGCGCTGGGACGGCAAGGCTCCTCGTCGGCGTCTACGTCGACGACCTCGTCATCACGGGCAACGACAAGCTGGAGATCACACGGTTCAAGGAGGAGATGAAGAAGCTCTTTCGCATGAGCGATTTGGGGCTGTTCAACTTCTACCTTGGAATCGAGGTAAAACAGGAGAAGGACTGCATCACGCTGAGCCAGGCCGCGTATGCCACGAAGATCCTCGACAAGAGTGGCATGGTAGGGTTAGACCCTGTCCAATGCCCATGCAGCCACGGCCTAAGCTCAGCAAGGGGAGCACTGCGCCGGCGACTGACGCAACGGAGTACCGCAGCATCGTCGGGAGCCCCAACATCGCCTACTCGGTGGGCTACGTCAGCCGCTTCATGGAGTCCCCCACTACAGAGCACCTGGCAGCCGTCAAGCAGATCCTCCGGTACGTCGCCGGAACACTGCACTTCGGCTGCCGGTACACACACGGAGATAAACGCGCGACGCTGAACGGGTACAGCGACAGCGATCTCGCGGGCGACATGGACACCCGCAAGAGCACAACCGGCGTTCTGTTCTTTCTAGGGCCGAACCTCATCAGTTGGCAATCCCTGAAGCAGAAGGTGGTTGTGCTCTCCTCATGCGAGGCAGAGTACATCGCCGCAACGACGGCGGCATGCCAGGGCATCTGGCTGGCTCGGCTTCGTGGAGAACTGCAGAACAAGAAGACCGAGAGGATCAAGCTGAAGGTGGACAACAAGTCCGCGATCTCCCTCTGCAAAAACCCCGTTTTTCACGACCGAAGCAAGCACATCGACATAAGATATCACTTCATCAGGGAGTGCGTGGAAGACGGGCGCGTGGAGGTCGAGTTCATTGGCACTGATGGACAGCTTGCGGACATACTGACAAAGGCACTAGGGCGTGTCAAGTTTCAGGAACTGCGAGTTGCAATCGGCGTCGCCGGAATCAAGTAAACAGCACAGGGATTAGGGAGTGCTTGTCGGGTAAACCCTGCGCTGTTTTAGGATAGCTTTCGTTTAGTAGAATAAACCCACGATCGTGTGAGCATGTTCACAGCGTGGCGCATAAGTTTGCTTTCCTAGAGTTTAGGGGATCACCACTGACCCCGTTGTGGGATGGCGCGGCATCAGGGGTTCATGGCGATAATGTAGGATCGCGGGAGAGAGTCGTTGGGATGGCAGCGGCCGTAGCTCGATCGTGGTCCGAGTCCGTAGCTAGTGCTCGGGGAGTTGGTTAGCACCCCCGTGTAATTAGAGTACAAATAAGGCAACAGAATAGAAAAGCAGTTAAGTTGTTCGCTGCAAAAACCTCTCTCTCTCGAGCTCGTTCTAGCGCACTGTCAGAGATCTTGCGAGAGCTTAGGGAGGGGGCTGACACTGACTACCAAATGAGCCCTAAGAGATCATCTTTTAGCTAAGAGAACCATGTAGTGGTAGTGCTGAGTTGATGAGTTGAGGCATGCTGTGAAAATGTGAAGTTTTGACAACTTTGATGCTTTCGGTAGCAAATGGTGTAAGATACATTTTTAGTAATCAATTCGATGTATCCTGTCTATGTAGTGATTTGCTCGAAGTTTAATCTTTTAAGAGCAACTTTGTATTTCCAAAGATAACTTTCATGACAGTGAGTATCCCATTTAAGGATTTTGTCACCAATGTACCCCCTACAAGAAACTTGTTGACATGAAGTACTCCACTTAACAATTTAACACCAAACTGACAGAGCATGCCCACACGTTGGGCTGACATGGTTCGACACGTAGACATGGAATCCTTGAATATGGTTCCTAGCCAGCGTAGCAATGGCAGACCTAGGAATTTGTCGAAGCCTGGGCAAGCTCATGGTCAAGGAGGCCCAATAGCAGGGCATATTGTCTAGAAGAGCTAGCACAGGCCACAGCCCAAGAATCTGGTTTGTGCGGTGCGCAGCCGTGAAGCCTGGCCAAGGACCCGGGGAGTAGGGATGTAGGTCCGTCGGAATAGGGGCACCGTTTAGCCGAACCAGGTTCTCCTAATCGTCCGCTTGCTCCTTCCTTGAATAGAAAATAAACCCACGCTTTTAGCAGTCTCCAATCGGCTTGCATTACTTGATAAACCTGTTAGTACTTTTCATCGTTCTTAGCAGTCTCCTGTCTCTCCCCCATGCCTAGAATTATCTCTCACCCCACGCTGTTTACACCATTCCTTTTCAGGCACATTTTTATCATTCATAATTCTTGTTAACTCCATCATAGTCTATAGGCCTGTCTTTGTAGCACAATATATACTTTATTAAAGACCTCACTTAGATTGTTTAGTACCAAATCCATTTTGAACGGCCATGCATGGCCTTGTTTGGTACTGGACGGAGCACCTGACGGAGTGAGGAGGCCTGGTTCAGCTAACGGTACGACCCGGACAGCTGAATGATGCCCTATGCCAGCTAGTCAGTATAATCAAGGGAGTAAGTGTCTATGTGTTGAACCTTGTCAGCTCGATGTGTGGGCCCATTGTCAATTGGAGGCAAATTATTAAAGGGTACATTCTGTCAACAAGTTTCTTAAACAGGGTATATTGGTGATAAAATCCTTAAATGGGGTACTCACAAAAATGATGTTTGAGGTTAAAAAGTGAAATTTATTCATTTTTAATGAACTGCAGAACACATATCTTTGGGCTGCCCTGGAATGTAAATAGCAGAACAAATTTTGGTGCACTTAAGTATCTCCATGAATATCTCAGAAACAGCATGGAGCACTAATCATGCTGCCTCATATGCGGAACACCTAAATTATTAGAAATCAGAACTTTAATTTATATATATGGCCTTCAAGAAAAATCTAGTGCTTATTGTAGCTCCCAAGTAACTTCTTGAATCAGTAGAGCAGAAACTGTAGCTGCTACTCGCATATTATTAATTTAATGTTCATTCAGATGTTTACTTCAGGAGAAGTGGTATGGAACGTGCGGCTAGCATTGAAAAAGATTTGGAGTGGTTCAGAGAACAAGCAATTGAAATTCCAGAGCCAAGTACTTTTGGATCAACATATGCAGCTTATCTGTCTGAATTGGCTGGGAGGAGTGCCCCGGCCTTCCTTTCCCACTATTACAATATTTATTTTTCCCATACAACAGGAGGGTTGGCGATTGGTAAAAAGGTAACTCCCTTTCCATACCTGATTAAATATCCATAATCTTGTCTCGGTTATGCTGGCGCTTCTTCCATTACTAAACCAGATTGAGTTCAGTATTGTGTATGCAATAGAATTAGAAATTAGATGCTTTGTGCTGTATTAAGACTCCCTGGCAAAAATGCCGCTTGCGTTGGCTGAATGATATTGAGATCAAATGAGGTTAACCTGGCTATCACCATGAGGTCCACAAAGCTCGTGGTGCAAGCTTTCAACGCCTCCTCTCCCTCAATGACACCCTCGTCCTGCTCAGGTTTATCTTTTGTTTCCTATGACGCCCATTCGCCAGAAGATGGAAATATCTTGTATTAGTACTCCCCTTTCTTTAATATGCTTCACTTTAGCCCATTGGCGACAATAGATCTCCTCTCTAAGTAGAGTGGCTACCCGGTCATTGGAGAGTTAAGAGCCGAGAAATTTCCACTTTGTATCTAATTATCTATAATTGTCATCAATCTTTTGTTTTCCATTTTATAAATATACCACTTGTATTTTCGGACCAACCTTCTAAGAATCGGCACAAACAGCTTATTTTAAATTGTCAACGTTCGATTGACGTGAATCCTCACTGCTCTTGTTGCCAAACTTTGGCGACTAATCATAAAAACCATCCTAATTCAGCCAACTTAGCTCAAACTTAAAAAGGGGCTGGTTGCCAAGATGGGCAGCATTGCCGGCATCAAGGAGCAGCGAAGTACGGTCCGAAAGAAAGTCTCCAGAGCCCAAGCTAAGACCAAAGGAAACTTATGTTCCCAGTCTGAATTCATAAGAACATGGTTCAACTTTTCAAAAGTAGGGTTGTCAAGTGAATTAGCCCAAGTATATTTCCTCCCTGCCAAATCTATCTCACGCAGATCGTGACTATCAATGACTTCGTTGAATAGGAATGACCCGAGAGGTTCAAAATTATCATTGTTCTTATCATTAGCCCTATGAATGATATCGAAGTCCCCACCGTAAGCATTGGGAGGATTTCCTTCTTACAAGCATGAACTAACTCAATAATTAATGGTTTGCCTAATAATATATGCTTGGTAGAACACACCCGACCCTGTGTTGCCCTCATGGACTACACAGGGTGAAACCTGTTAGAGTTGTAATATAAGTCATGTACCCCTTTGTATTTATCCCGTTGTATAAGGGGTTTCCTGCATATGTTCCACACCTGTACATGTATATATATCGGCCTATGGCCTCATGAGAATACAAGTTGCATATTCCTAACATGGTATTAGAGCTAGGTCAATTTTTTGCTCGCTGCAACTCGTGCTATTGATCCGTCTCTCCCCGATCGAAGCCTCTGCCTCGATCTCCTCCTCCTGTCGGTCCCGGCTCGAGGTCCCGGCTCGATCTGCTCGCCCTGCTCGCGGTTCTCCCGCAGGTTCCCGCTCCCGTCCGTTCTCCCACAGGCTCTCGCTTGATCTGTTCGCCAGATCCAGCTCGAAGCTGCCCGCAGGTCCCGTTCTCCCGCAGGCTCCAGATCCAGCTCGAAGCTGCCCGCAGGTCCCGTTCTCCCATCCTCGCGCAGGCTCCCGGCCTCGTTCCCGCAGGTCCCTTTTGCCCGTCACCGCTCAAGCTTCAAGCCGCCGCCTCCAGCCGCCGCCCCGCCGGATCCCCCACTGCCTCCAGCCGCCGCCGGATCCTGCAGGCTCCCGCAGGTCTCGGTCCGCCGCCGCCTCCAGTCGCCTCGATCTCCTGCAGGCCTCCGCGGGTCCCTCCTGCTCCCCAGATCCGCCGGCCCGTCCCCTGCTGCGGATCGATCTCTAGGGCGCTCTCGTTCTCCAGATCGACATGCCTCGATCCCGTCCCGATCCCGATCCGGCTCGTCTAGCTACAGCTGCTGGTTCTCGCTATCTCAAAAAAAAAGAGAGAGAAAAAAAATGGTCTACACCAGCACGCAATGTTGCAGTCCCTTGCTTCCCGTGACTCTTGACGGTTGTGCTGGTAGTTCTTCTGTTGCTCCTGCGAGCTCTACATATGGTGATTGTCGCTCTACACCGACTCCTCTCGCGACTTTCATCGGTGCATGTCGCTCTTCCCCGACACCTCTCGCGACTTTCACCGGTTGTCCTGGTGCCTATGACTCCATGGACTGCTCTTCGTCCACGCGTCTTCCCTTGGCGCTTGGTGCTTGTCTGCACACGGCCTCATCTTCTCCACCGGTCTTTGCCGACGATACTGGACATGCTACACCGCCATATTTAGCGGCTTCCACATGTGATGGTGGTCGCTTCTCTCCTCGTGCCATTACGCCCCCTACTTCAGCTGTGTACTTCACCGAGGACGAGATTGCGCGACTTCGCGCCCTGCTGCTTGCCTTCGACTCTCCGTTGTCGGGTGTGTCTACATCGACATCTTCAGTTGCGCCCCTGACTGAGCAGGAGATTGGACGATTTCGATGTCTGCTAGCTCCATCTTTTGTTTCTTCATCGACAGGTTCTGTTGGTTCTGCTACAGACTCTTCTGGCATTGTGAGACCACCTTCTACACACGCAGGTACATCTTTGTGGGTTCTTGATACTAGAGCATCTTTTCATATGACTCATGATTCATCCACTCTGTCATCTACTCGACCTCTTGATTCTCCTGTTCATGTTCTTACTGCTGATGGTACTTCTCTCCCGGTTACTGGCCGAGGCACTCTTAGCACTTCATCTTTTCATGTCCCGATGTTGCTCATGTTCCTCGGCTTACCATGCAGCTCCTTTCTGGTGGTCAGATTGTTGACTCTGATTGTCGGGTCATTCTTGACTTTGACTCATGTTCAGCTCTGGACCATCACACTGGTGCTCTTCTTGGTGCTGGCCCCCGGCGCCGTGACTCTTAGGGTCTCTGGGAGCTTGACTGGCTTCACCTTCCATCCGCTGCCACCGCAGCCAGTCTCTCCTCCTCTGTTGCCTTGTCTACCAGCTCTTTTCAACAGTGGCATCATCGTCCGGGTCATCTATGTGGTCCCCGTCTCTCATCCTTAGTTCGATGTGGTCTTCTTGGATCCGTCTCCGGTGGTGTGTCTTTAGACTGTTAGGGCTGCCGGCTTGGTAAACAGGTTCAGTTACCTTATCCTCAGAGCGAGACTGTGTCTCAGCGTCCTTTTGACCTTGTTCACTCGGATGTTTGGGGTCCAGCTCCCTTTTCCTCGAAGGGAGGCCATCGCTACTATATTATCTTTATAGATTATTTCTCTCGATACACGTGGATCTATTTTATGTCTTCTCGTAGTGAGGTATTATCTATCTATAAGCGTTTTGCTGCCATGGTTCACACTCAGTTCTCTACGCCTATTCGTGTGTTCCATGCTGACTCTGCTGGAGAGTATATCTCCAAGATGTTGCGTGGATTTCTCGCTGAGCAGGGTACACTTGCTCAGTTCTCTTGTCCTGGTGCTCATGCTCAGAATGGTGTGGCTGAGCGCAAGCATCGTCACCTTCTTGAGACGGCTCGTGCGATGATGATTGCTGCCTCTCTCCCGCCTCATTTCTGGGCTGAGGCCGTCTCCACCTCCACCTATCTCATCAATCTACAACCTTCTGCCACTCTACAGGGTGGTGTTCCTTTTGAGCGTATTTTTGATCGTTCTCCTGATTATTCGATGCTTCGCCTGTTTGGTTGTGTTTGCTATGTTCTTCTTGCCCCCCGCGAACGCACCAAACTGACCGCTCAGTCTGTTGAGTGTGTCTTCTTAGGCTACAGTGATGAGCATAAGGGCTATCGTTGTTGGGATCCTATCGGTCATCGGATGCGTATATCTCGGGATGTGACTTTTGACGAGTCTCATCCCTTCTACCCACGCCCATCTTCTTCGACCTTTTCAGTGTAGGATATCTCTTTCCTCACTTTTCCTGATACACCTCTCACCCCCATCGAGCCTTTGCCTATTCGTTCCGCTCCCTCTGCTTCTCCACCTCTTGTCGATTTGCTACCACCATCTCCCACGGTTTCCTCTCCTGGCATGTCATCGGATTCTGCACCTTCATCTCCGGTGACTTTTACGTCTTCACCCCTCGATTCTACCTTGGCGATCCCTCCTTGCATTGTTCCATCTTTTCCTCAGTGTTACACTCGTCGTTCACGTCATGTGGATGCCTCTGTGGATGTGTCGTCATCCTCATCTCAGCCTCCCTATGCCTTGCGTTCTCGCCCTCGTCCGCCTGTTGATCGCCTTGGGTTTCCCACCGTTGTTCTTGAGCCGACTTCCTATCATCAGGCTGTTGTTCATCCTGAATGGCAGTTTGCGATGGCAGAGGAGATTGCTGCTCTTGAACGCACGGTGACTTTTACGTCTTCACCCCTCGATTCTACCTTGGCGATCCCTCCTTGCATTGTTCCATCTTTTCCTCAGTGTTACACTCGTCGTTCACGTCATGTGGATGCCTCTGTGGATGTGTCGTCATCCTCATCTCAGCCTCCCTATGCCTTGCGTTCTCGCCCTCGTCCGCCTGTTGATCGCCTTGGGTTTCCCACCGTTGTTCTTGAGCCGACTTCCTATCATCAGGCTGTTGTTCATCCTGAATGGCAGTTTGCGATGGCAGAGGAGATTGCTGCTCTTGAACGCACTGGTACGTGGGATCTTGTTTCACTTCCTCCCGGAGTCCGTCCCATCACTTGTAAGTGGGTCTACAAGGTTAAGACTCGCTCCGATGGTTCTCTTGAGCGTCACAAAGCTCGTCTTGTGGCTCGTGGTTTTCAGCAGGAGCATGGTCGTGATTATGACGAGACTTTTGCTCCTGTGGCCCATATGACCACCGTTCATACACTTCTTGTCGTGGCCTCTGCACGTCACTGGTCTATATCTCAGTTTGATGTTAAGAATGCCTTTCTTAATGGTGAGTTGCGTGAGGAGGTGTACATGCAGCCACCACTTGGGTATTTTGTTCCTGATGGCATGATATGTCGTCTTCCTCGCTCTCTCTATGGCCTTAAGCAAGCCCCTGGTGCTTGGTTTGAGCGTTTTGCCTTTGTGGTGACTGCGCTGGGTTTTCAGCGAGTGCTCATGATCCAACATTGTTTATTCACCTTTCTCCTCGTGGTCGGACTCTTCTTCTTCTCTATGTTGATGACATGATCATCACTGGTTTGTAAAGGCCCGTCTTAGTGAGCAGTTTCTTGTGTCTGATCTTGGACCTCTTCGCTACTTTCTTGGGATTGAAGTCTCTTCTACCTCTGATGGCTTTTTTATATCCCAGGAAAAGTATATCCAGGATCTTCTTGCTCGTGCTGCTCTTACTGACAAGCGCATTGTTGAGACTCCTATGGAGCTCAATGTTCACCTCCGTGCTACTGATGGTAATCCCCTGCCTGACCCGACGCGTTATCGTCATCTTGTTGGTAGTCTTGTCTATCTAGCTGTCACTCGTCCGGATATCTCTTATCCGGTTCATATTCTGAGTCAGTTCGTCTCCGCTACCACATCGGTTCACTATAGTCATCTCCTTCGTGTTCTCCGATATCTTCGGGGCACGATCTCTCACCATCTATTCTTTCCTCGCTCCAGTTCTTTACAGCTTCAGGCCTATTCGGATGCTACGAGGGCTAGTGATCCTTCAGATCGCCGTTCACTTTCTGCTTACTGTGTTTTTTTGGTGGTTCTCTCATTGCCTGGAAGACGAAGAAACAAATTGCAGTTTCCCGTTCGAGTGCAGAGGCTGAGTTGCGAGTATTTATCCCGTTGTATAAGGGGTTTCCTGCATATGTTCCACACCTGTACATGTATATATATCGGCCTATGGCCTCATGGGAATACAAGTTGCATATTCCTAACAAAACCCTGGCCGCCAACCGTTGCAACCCACTCCTGTCATCAACCCCTTGCCACCGCCAGAGCTCACGGTGCACGATGCTTTTTCCTTGTTATTCAAAGCTCAGGTGGTGGACATCCGTGGCGTTGGAGCTTTCTCCGAGCGATGCAGCGACCCAAGCGGTGCGGCGGTGGATCCGGGCGTCCCTGCTGCCGGTGAAGCGTCTCTACGCCTGGGTGCACCCTCTTTGCAGGGGCCTCAACGGGCTTCCTCGTGGCAAGGTGTAGGGCAACATCGCTCCGATCTAGAATCCCAGATTCGATGGTTGTGGGCACCTGGGCCGGCGTGCCTGGTGTGGGCCCTCTCTATGGCATGGCGGATGATGTGGGTCGTGGTCCAGGCAGCCCAGCCAACCATTGGTTTGTGAGGCGAGGCGGAGGCAGCCAGCGAAAACTAGGCTCGGACGTGGTCTGGGCCGACGACAGCAGCGTTTGTGGGAACTGTTACTTGTCGTTGATGCTTCGGGGAAAACCCTAGGTCTGAGAATACCTAGACCGGGCGATGGCGGCACTACTGTCGTGTTTTCCACTTGGGGACATCGGAGGGACCCGTGGTTGTTAATGGTGGTTGTCGGCAGCTTTTGTGGGAACAGCTATGTGGATGTGTGATGGCTTGGTCGCAATAGAGTTGCGGCGTGTCCTCTGGTTCATCGTGGGACTGGGATGGTTGCTGCGGTGAAGTCGGAGCTGCGCGGCGACGAGGTCTTTGAAAGAACGATGACAGACAGTGGGTAGCCTGGTTCGGTGATCCGCCAACCCTGCATAAGTTTTTTGTCATGGTTCATTCTCGGATCCACAGCTGCCTTGTTCCTGGCGTGTGGCTAATTGCACGACTTCGTTCTTCATGTGGCGCCTCACAGCCTTTGCAGCGTGGGCTTTGTCGATGGTTGATTGCGGCGAAATCAGGGTTGCTTGTTCCGGGAGAAGTTATGACGATGATCAATGTGCAGCGCCAACTTTTCTTCATAGCAGTGAGGGTAGTGTCTTGTTTTGTGTGCCTTGTCAGCGAGTTGTGATGGCGCAGTTTTCCGCTAATTAACGGGGCAACTCTCTTCTTAATTAATGAAAATGGCACGACTTTTGCATTTTTTAATTTTAAAAAATTCGATTAAAAATTTGTGCTTGGATTCAGGTTGTGCCACTGCCACCCCATAAATTGCGACGAGGATCCATTCAAAACCATCTTCCTTATTGCATAGCCGTAACTTAATAAAAGATTCCCCATATTGTCTTGGATGAAAGCCTCTGAAGAAGTATTCATTTCATGGAACCGTGCATAACTGGTAGTCCCTCCGTTCTTAAATATAAGTCTTTTTAGAGATTCAACTAAAGATTACATACGGATGTCTATAGACATACTTTAGAGCATAGATTCATTCATTTTGCTTTGTATTGTATGTAGCCCGTAGTGAAATCTTTTAAAAGACTTATATTTAGGAACGGAAGGAGTATTTGTCTTGGATTTTATGAAAGTCTCTGAAGAAGTATTGGTTTCATGTAACAGACATGCGACAAAATTTTGGAAGGAAGACTGCTGGAGTTCTACAAATGGGATTCTGACCCAGAGATTTTACTAAAGGATGCTAGGGAGAAGCTTAATGAGCTTAGCAAGGTACACATTGCACAATATCTTCCTGCTTTCATCAAATTTTGGAAGGAAGGATATGATTTGTGCGTCTTCTTGTGCTGTGCAGCACTGGTCTCGAAAGGACAGGAACTTGTGCTTGAAAGAAGCTGCAAAATGCTTTCAGTACATGGGGCGGATTGTGCGGCTAATGGTTTCATAGATTCATGGACAAACGACCAATCTCTCTAGAGGCTTCAGTTGATTTGAACCTGATGACGGAGAAAAGCTCGAGGCTTACTGCAGTTTCATCTTTCTAGAGACAGTGTTTTCTTTCTAGAGGCGGCTCGGCCCCGCGACCCCTGTTCGTCTATTCTCGGTATCGCAGGCGCTCAAGGATTAGTGGATTACAGTAGAACGTACCGGATGCTCGTCTATTCATCTACTGGCAGGTGCTCCCCTGGGCAGTTGACTGCCTACTTCCTGCCTTGCTTCTTCCTTATATATGGAGAATAATGTAAAGGATTACAACTTAGGGGGTGCTTAATGTAGTTCGGAGCATAAATGTACCACACGCGGGAGAGTACCAAATATCAATATACTGTTGCCGAGCAGTTCAGAGTACTAACGTTGGGGAGTAAAATGTACTTCCTCCATCCGGAATTACTTGTCACTACTACATAGGTAACTGCAAGTTAACTACTCCCTCCGTTCCTAAATATAAGTCTTTTTAGAGGTTTCATTAGAGGACTGCATACGGATGTATATAGATATATTTTAAAATGCTGATTTACTCATTTTACTTCGTATGTAGACCCTTAGTGAAATCTCGTAAAAGACTTATATTTAGAAACAGAGGGAGTATATTTTAGAGTACAACTTGCCATAAAAGATCGTGAAAATCTATTAATATGAGATAATTTTAAAGATGTTGACAAGAGAAACGGAATGGTTTGTTGCTCGCTGCAAGAGATACTTCAACTTTGAAAATCGAATAAAGAAACACGTACAGGCAAACCCCTCCCATCCCCATCACCAAAACTTTCTGACAACTTCCTTTTTAGGCAACCAACAAAATAAACAAATCAGTCCACAGCAAGGGCAACACTACGTGTCGGCCGGATCCGCTGCCTTGCTAGCCATTGAAATTCAAGTGGGATGCCATCTGATTCCGTTAGTTTTACAACTAGGATGATGTTGCGTTCAAAGGTTTGTACAAAGTTCATGTTGCAAAACTTTTTCAACGGAGATATTGTTGCATATTTTTTTTCAACAAAACTAATGTTGCAGAATATTTATAAGTGTTATGAAAAAAATGCAACATCAATGATGTTGCAGAAATCTTTTTGCAACATGGCAGATGTTGCAAGTAAAAAAAATCCCCAACAGTCATTCGCAGCGAGCTCCCGTCGAACAGTGATGAGGGAGGAGCAGCGTCGCCCGTCCTCGTCGCACCGCGGTCGAAGAGCAACAGACCTCCGACCAGGTTGCCTCGCCGCCACTCTCCTATCGGGTGAGGTATGTGCACCGCGTGCTACCGACGGTTGTGGTGAAGGTGGGCGACAACGGCGGCCACCGTGCCCGACCCATGCAGCAACCTTACCGCCATCTTCCCCTCCAGCGAGATAGACATGTTCTAGTGCCATACCTGAGCATCTGTGTTACGGGATCTGGATGCATCGTCATGCCTTCGTCTTCATCAGACTACAACATACCGATCGTTACAGTGGTAAGATTGCAACAATGGTTCAGTTGTAAATCTAAGTGATGGTAACCCATGGACATGTGGCGTGCGCGGAATGTGACGGACACGGAAGTTGTAATCCGTCGGGTGATTAGGCATGTGCCAATGCAAGTCTCTTAGCGCAGTTTCATAGGCATTTTGCTTATGTGGCACTATATTTAATGAAGAGAGATAGTGATGTTGTATCTTAGCTAACATACAACCTTGGCACGTGGTCATAGGTAAAAAAAGGTGCTAATCCAATCACATGCATGCATGAGCCATAAATCATTAAATTTAGATACAATGCATTGTACTAGTTGTTTCTTATATTTTTATTACGCATATGATTACGTACTAAGAGACGATGCATTGACACAAGCCTTAGAGCAAGTATAATAAGGTACAGTCAGCAGACTGTAAGGACTAAAGTATTATATTTTTGCTGGGCTGGATGAAAAAGAAGAGGAGAGAGAAGGGAAGCGGACTGCAGATTAATAGTCGGCTGTAGCACGAGCTCCAAAAAACCTTATGAGGATGTAAGGTGAGTCATGTAGTAATAAAGTAATACTTCTTAGCAATTTGTTACTGTACATGTTGACTATTAGGTCGGCTACACTAGTAGAAAAAGAGGCTTTCGGCTGGAGCTGCAAAAGCCATTAGCCCCGGGTCAAAATAACCCAAGACCAATGCCAGACATTGGTCCCGGTTCGAGCTGCCAGGGCCTCGCGGGGCAATAGTCCCGGTTCGGTTCGACGCATTAGTCCCTGTTCGTATAAAAAACCGGGACTAAAGATCCAGCGACAGACACGTGACGTGCCCCAGAGCATTAGTCCCGGTTGGGGGCTGGAACCGGGACTAAATGGTAGGCTATTTGTCCCGGTTTTAGACAAAAACCGGGACTAAAGTTTTGCCTATATATACCCTCGCCCCTGTTGGGGAACGTTGCATGGGAAACAAAAATTTTCCTACGCACACGAAGACCTATCATGGTGATGTCCATCTACGAGAGGAGATTTGGATCTACTTACCCTTGTAGATCGCACAGCAAGAAGCGTTGAGAAACGCGGTTGATGTAGTGGAACGTCCTCACGTCCCTTGATCCGCCCCACGAACCGTCCCACGAACCGTCCCGCGACCCGTCCTATGATCCCTTCCGATCTAGCGCCGAACGGACGACACCTCCGCGTTCAATACACGTACAGCTCGACGGTGATCTCGGCCTTCTTGATCCAGCAAGCAAGACGGAGAAGTAGATGAGTTCTCCGGCAGCGTGACGTCGCTCCGGTGGTGGTGACGATCTACTCCTGCAGGGCTCCGCCCGAGCTCTGCAGAAATACGATCTAGAGAAAGAACTATGGTGTCTAGATCTGAGTTGCACGTGGCAAAAGTTGTCTCAAATTAGCCCTAAATCACCACTATATATAGGAGGGAGGGGGAGGAGGCTTGCCTTGAGGGCCAAGCCCTGAAGGGTGCGCCGGCCAGGGAGGAGAGGAGGAATCCTACTCCAATTAGGATTGGAAAGTGGAGTCCTTCTCTTCCTTCCCACCTCCCCTTTTTTTTCTCTTTCTTTGGTTTTCTTCCTTGGCGCCAAGGCCCTCTTGGGCTGTCCCACCAGCACACTAAGGGCTGGTGCGCCACCCCTAAGGCCATTGGGCTTCCCCCGGGTGGGTTTCCCCCCTCCCGGTGAACTTCCGGAACCCATTCGTCACTCCCGGTACAATGCCAGTAATGCCCGAAAACCTTCCGGTAACCAAATGTAACCATCCTATATATCAATCTTCATTTCTGGACCATTCCGGAAACCCTCGTGATGTCCGTGATCTCATCCGGGACTCCGAACAACATTCGATAACCACACATATAACTCAACTATACTAAAACATCATCGAACCTTAAGTGTGCAGACCTGGCGGGTTCGAGAACTATGTAGACATGCTCCGGGACACTCCTCGGTCAATATCCAATAGCGGGACCTGGATGCCCATATTGGATCCTACATATTCTCCGAAGATCTTATCGGTTGAACCTGAGTGTCAAGGATTCATATAATCCCGTATGTCATTCCCTTTGTCCTTCGGTATGTTACTTGCCCGAGATTCGATCGTCGGTATCCGCATACCTATTTCAATCTCGTTACCGGCAAGTCTCTTTACTCGTTCCGTAATACAAGATCCCGTGACTTACACTTAGTCACATTGCTTGCAAGGCTTGTGTGTGATGTTGTATTACCGAGTGGGCCCCGAGATACGTCTCCGTCACACGGAGTGACAAATCCCAGTCTTGATCCATGCTAACTCAACGGACACCTTCAGAGATACCTGTAGAGCACCTTTATAGTCACCCAGTTACGTTGCGATGTTTGATGCACACAAGGTATTCCTCCGGTGCCAGTGAGTTATATGATCCGACATGATCAATATGCTACGTTCATAGTTTGGGTCTAGTCCATGACATGATTCTCCTAATGATGTGATCCAGTTATCAAGTGACAACACTTGCACATAGCCAGAAAACCTTGACTATCCTTGATCAACTGGCTAGCCAACTAGAGGCTTGCTAGGGACATTGTTTTGTCTATGTATCCACACATGTATCTATGTTTTCATTCAATACAATTATAGCATGGATAATAAACGATTATCTTTAATCAGGAAGTATAATAGTATCTATTTATCATTGCCTCTAGGGCATATTTCCAACAGTCTCCCACTTGCACTAGAGTCAATAATCTAGTCCTCACATCGCCATGCGATTTACATTGTAATAAATCGAACACCCATATAGTTCTGGTGTTGATCATGTTTTGCCCATGGAAGAGGTTTAGTCAGCGGGTCTGCTACATTCAGATCCGTGTGCACTTTGCAAATATTCATGTCCTCTCCTTCGACGTAGTCGCGGATGAGGTTGAAGCGTTGTTTGATGTGTGTCGTCTTCTTGTGGAACTTTGGTTCCTTTGCTAAGGCAATGGCACCAGTGTGTCACATAACAGAGTTAATGGATCTAGTGCGCTCAACACAACTCCAAGATCTGTCATGAACTGTTTCATCCAGACACCCTCCTTTGCTGCCTCCGAGGCAGCCATGTACTCCGCTTCACATGTAGAATCTGCTACGACGCTCTGCTTGGAACTGCACCAGCTTACTGCACCCCCATTAAGAATAAATACCTATCCGGTTTGCGACTAAGAGTCATCCGGATCGGTGTCAAAACTTGCGTCGACGTAACCTTTTACGACAAGCTCTTTGTCACCTCCATAAACGAGAAACATTTCCTTAGTCCTTTTCAGGTACTTTAGAATATTCTTGACCGCCGTCTAGTGATCCACCCCTGGATTACTCTGAAACCTGCGTGCCATACTTATGGCCAAGATGACGTCTGGTCTAGTGCACAACATTGCATACATGATAGAACCTACGGCTGAAGCATAGGAGACGGAACTCATTTGTTCTCTATCTTCCGCAGTTGCTGGGCATTGAGTCTTACTCAATTTTATACCTTGTAATACTGGCAAGAACCCTTTCTTGGACTGATCCATTTTGAACTTCTTCAAAACTTTATCAAGGTATGTGCTTTGTGAAAGTCCTATCAGGCGTCTCGACCTATCCCTATAGATCTTAATGCCTAGAATGTAAGCAACTTCTCCTAGGTCCTTCATAGAGAAACTTTTATTCAAGTAATCCCTTATGCTCTCCAAAAGCTCCACGTTGTTTCCAATCAGCAATATGTCATCCACATATAATATTGGAAACGCCACAGAGCTCCCACTCACTTTCTTGTAAATACAAGATTCTCCAACCACTTGTATAAACCCAAATGCTTTGATCACCTCATCAAAGCACTTATTCCAACTCCGAGATGCTTGCACCAGTCCATAAATGGATCGCTGGAGCTTGCATACTTTGTTAGCATTCTTTGGATCGACAAAACCTTCGGGTTGCATCATATACAACTCTTCCTTAAGAAAACCATTAAGGAACGCCGTTTTGACATCCATCTGCTAGATTTCATAATCGTAAAAGGCAGCTATTGCTAACATGATTCCGACAGACTTAAGCATCGCTACCGGTGAGAATGTCTCATCGTAGTCAACTCCATGAACTTGTGAAAAACCCTTTGCCACAAGTCGAGCTTTATAAACGGTCACATTACCGTATGCGTCCGTCTTCTTCTTAAAGATCCAGATGTTCTGAATAGCCTTGCAACCTTCAGGTAGTACTTCCAAAGTCCACACTTTGTTCTCGTACATGGATCCTATCTCGGACTTCGTGGCCTCCAGCCTTTTGTTGGAATTCGGTCCCACCATTGCTTCTTCATAATTCACAGGTTCATTGTTGTCCAACAACATAATTGATAAGACAGGATTACCGTACCACTCAGGAGCAGTACGTGATCTTGTCGATCTCCGAGGTTCGATAGGAAGTTGATCTGAAGTTTCATGATCATCATCGGTAACTTCATCCTCAACCGGCGTCACAATGACAGGGGTTTCCCCTTGCCCCGCACCACCATCTAGAGGGATTAGAGGTTCGACAACCTCATCAAGTTCTATCTTCCTCCCACTCAATTCTTTCGAGAGAAACTCCTTCTCAAGAAAAGCTTC
Organism: Hordeum vulgare subsp. vulgare; assembly: GCF_904849725.1. Taxonomy (NCBI): domain Eukaryota; kingdom Viridiplantae; phylum Streptophyta; class Magnoliopsida; order Poales; family Poaceae; genus Hordeum; species Hordeum vulgare. Next base: position 145,755,843 of record NC_058521.1, on the reverse strand, counting down.
GTTTTTAGCAACAAACACTTTGCCCTCGGATTTGAGATAGAAGGTATACCCAACTGTCTCTTTTGGGTAACCTATGAAGACGCACTTTTCCGCTTTGGGTTCCAGCTTTTCAGGCTGAAGCTTTTTGACGTAAGCATCACATCCCCAAACTTTAAGAAACGACAATTTTGGTATTTTGCCATACCACAGTTCGTATGGTGTCGTCTCAACGGATTTTGACGGTGCCCTATTTAAAGTGAATGCAGCTGTCTCTAATGCATAACCCCCAAACGATAACGACAAATCGGTAAGAGACATCATAGATCGCACCATCTCTAATAAAGTACGATTACGACATTCAGACACACCATTACGCTGTGGCGTTTCACGCGGTGTCAACTGTGAAACAATTCCACATTGTCTTAAGTGAGCACCAAACTCGAAACTCAGATATTCACCCCCACGATCAGACCGTAGGAACTTGATCTTCTTGTTACGATGATTTTCAACTTCACTCTGAAATTGCTTGAACTTCTCAAATGTTTCAGACTTGTGCTTCATCAAGTAGACATAACCATATCTACTCAAATCGTCAGTGAAGGTGAGAAAATAACGACATCTGCCGCGCGCCTCCACACTCATCGGACCGCACACATCGGTATGTATGATTTCCAACAAGTAACTTGCACGCTCCATTGTTCCGGAGAACGGAGTCTTAGTCATCTTGCCCATGAGGCATGGTTCGCACGTGTCAAGTGAATCAAAGTCAAGTGACTCCAAAAGTCCATCGGAATGGAGTTTCTTCATGCGCTTTACACCAATATGACCTAAGCGACAGTGCCATAAAAACATGGCGCTATCATTGTTAACTCTAACTCTTTTGGTCTCAATGTTATGTATATGTGTATCATCGCTATAAAGATTCAATATGAACAATCCTCTCACATTGGGTGCATGACCATAAAAGATATTACTCATAGAAATAGAACAACCATTATTCTCTGACTTAAACGAGTAACCGTATCGCAATAAACAAGATCCATATATAATGTTGATGCTTAAGCAGGCACTAAATAACAATTATTTAAGTTCATAACTAATCTTGATGGTAACTGAAGTGAAACTGTGCCGACGGCGATTGCATCAACCTTGGAACCATTTCCCACGTGCATCGTCACTTCATCCTTTGCCAGCCTTCGCTTATTCCGCATTTCCTGTTTTGAGTTGCAAATATGAGCAACAGAACCGGTATCGAATACCCAGGCACTACTACGAGAGCTGGTTAAGTACGCATCAATAACATGTATATCGAATATACCTGATTTTTCCTTGGCCGCCTTCTTATCAGCCAGATACTTGGGGCAGTTGCGCTTCGAGTGACCAATACCCTTGCAATAATAACACTCCGTTTCAGGCTTAGGTCCAACTTTGGGTTTCTTCGTCGGATTGGCAACAGGCTTGCCGCTCTTCTTCGTATTACCCTTCTTTCCTTTGTTGTTTCTCTTGAAACCAGTGGTCTTATTCACCATTGACACTTGATGCTCTTTACGGAGTTCTGACTCTGCGACTTTCACCATCGCGAATAACTCGACGGCTGACTTGTTCATCCCTTGCATGTTATAGTTCAACACAAAGCTCTTGTAGCTTGGTGGCAGTGATAGCCTCTTGCGGGAGTTCAATCCCCAGCTCAGCTAGACGGTTTGAGTACCCAGACATCTTGAGCACATGTTCATTAACAGACGAATTCTCCTCCATCTTGCAAGCATGGAATTTATCGGAGGTCTCATACCTCTCAATCCGGGCGTTCTTCTGAAATATAAACTTCCAACTCCTGGAGCATCTCAAATGCTCCATGACGCTCAAAGCGACGTTGAAGTCCCGGCTCTAAGCCATACAAGACTTCACATTGAACTACTGAGTAGTCCTCCTTACGTGTTAACTAAGCGTTCTTAACATCTTGGTCAGCCGTAGCGGGTGGTTCATCCCCTAGCGCACCATTAAGGACATAATCCTTCTTCCCAGCTTGCAGGAGCAACTTAAGATTACGAGCCCAGTCTACAAAGTTGCTTCCATCATCTTTGAACTTAGCTTTCTCTAGGAACGTATTAAAATTCACTGTGACTGTCGCGTGAGCCATTGATCTACAACACAAATATTTCAAAGTGGACTTAGACTATGTTCAAGATAATTAGAGTTTAACTAATCAAATTACTTGCTAAACTCCCACTCAAAAAGTACATCTCTCTAGTCATTTGAGTGGTACATGATCCAAATTCACTAACTCAAGTCCGATCATCACGTGAGTTGAGAATAGTTTCAGTGGCAAGTATCTATATGCTAATCATATCAACTATACGATTCATGCTCGACCTTTCGGTCTCATGTGTTCCGAGGCCATGTCTGCACATGCTAGGCTCATCAAGCTTAACCCGAGTGTTCCGCGTGTGCAACTGTTTTGCACCCGTTCTATGTGAACGTTGAGTCTATCACACCCGATCATCAAGTGGTTTCTCGAAACAACGAATTGTAGCAACGGTGCACAGTCGGGGAGATCACAATTTCGTCTTGAAATTTTAGTGAGAGATCACATTATAATGCTACCGTCGTTTTAAGCAAAATAATGTGCATAAAAGGATTAACATCACATGCAATTCATAAGTGACATGATATGGCCATCATCATGTGCTTCTTGATCTCCATCACCAAAGCACCGGCATGATCTTCTTGTCACCGGCGCCACACCATGATCTCCATCATCATGATCTCCATCAACGTGTCGCCATCGGGTTGCCGTGCTACTTATCCTATTACTACTAAAGCTACGTCCTAGCAATATAGTAAACACATCTGCAAACACAAACATTAGTTTAAAGACAACCCTATGGTTCCTGCCGGTTGCCGTACCATCGACGTGCAAGTCGATATTAACTATTACAACATGACCATCTCATACATCCAATATATCACATCACGTCATTGGCCATATCATATCACAAGCATACCCTGCAAAAACAAGTTAGACGTCCTCTAATTTGTTGTTGCATGTTTTACGTGGCTGCTATGGGTATCTAGTATGATCACATCTTACTTACGCAAAACCCACAACGGAGATGTGCAAATTGCTATTTAACCTCTCCAAGGACCGCCTCGGTCAAAACCAATTCGACTAAAGTTGAAGAAATCAACACCCTCCAGTCATCTTTATGCAATGAGGTTGCATGTCAATCGATGAAACCAGTCTTCCATAAGCGTACGAATAATGTCGGTCCGGGCCGCTTCAATCCAACAATACCGACGAATCGGGAAAAGACTAAGGAGGGCAGCGAATCGAACATCACCGTCCACAAAACCCTTTGTGTTCTACTCGAGATAAAATCTACGCATGAACCTAGCTCATGATGCCACTGTTGGGGAATGTTGCATGGGAAACAAAAAATTTCCTACGCACATGAAGACCTATCATGGTGATGTCCATCTACGAGAGGAGATTTGGATCTACGTACCCTTGTAGATCGCACATCAGGAAGCATTGAGAAACGCGGTTGATGTAGTGGAACGTCCTCACGTCCCTTGATCCGCCACACGAACCGTCCCACGAACCGTCCCGCGATCCGTCCCACGATCCGTTCTGATCTAGCGCCGAACGGACGAGACCTCCGCGTTCAACACACGTATAGCTCGACGATGATCTCAGCCTTCTTGATCCAGCAAGAAAGAGGGAGAATTAGATGAGTTCTTCGGCAGCGTGACGTGCTCCGGTGGTGGTGACGATCTACTCCTGTAGGGCTCCGCCCGAGCTCCGCAGAAATACGATCTAGAGGAAGAACTATGGTGTCTAGATCTAAGTTGCACGTGGAAAAAGTTGTCTCAAATCAACCCTAAATCACCACTATATATAGGAGGGAGGGGGAGGAGGCTTGCCTTCAGGGCCAAGCCCTCAAGGGTGCGCCGGCCAGGTAGGAGTGGAGGAATCCTACTCCAATTAGGATTGGAAAGTGGAGTCCTTCTCTTCCTTCCCACCTCCCCCCTTTTTTTTTTCTTTCTTTGGTTTTCTTTCCTTGGCGCCAAGGCCCTCTTGGATTGTCCCACCATCCCACTAAGGGCTGGTGCGCCACCCCTAAGGCCATTGGGCTTTTCCCGGGTGGGTTGCCCCCCTCCCGGTGAACTTCCGGAACCCATTCGTCACTCCTGGTACAATGCCAGTAATGCGCGAAAACCTTTCGGTAACCAAAGGAAACCATCCTATATATCAATCTTCGTTTTCGAACCATTCCGGAAACCCTCATGACGTCCGTGATCTCATCCGGGACTCCGAACAACATTTGGTAACCACACATATAACTCAACTATACTAAAATATCATCGAACCTTAAGTGTGGAGACCCTGCGGGTTCGAGAACTATGTAGACATGCTCCAAGGCACTCCTCGGTCAATATCCAATAGCGGGACCTGGATGCCCATATTGGATCCTACATATTCTCCGAAGATCTTATCAGTTGAACCTGAGTGTCAAGGATTCATATAATCCCGTATATCATTCCCTTTGTCCTTCGGTATGTTACTTGCACGAGATTCGATCGTCGGTATCCGCATACCTATTTCAATCTCGTTACCGGCAAGTCTCTTTACTCGTTCCGTAATACAAGATCCCGTGACTTACACTTAGTCACATTGCTTGCAAGGCTTGTGTGTGATGTTGTATTACCGAGTGGGCCCCGAGATACCTCTCCGTCACACGGAGTGACAAATCCCAGTCTTGATCCATACTAACTCAACGGACACCTTCGGAGATACCTGTAGAGGACCTTTATAGTCACCCAGTTACGTTGCGACGTTTGATGCACACAAGGTATTCCTCCAGTGCGAGTGAGTTCTATGATCTCATGGTCATAGGAACAAATACTTGACACGCAGAAAACAATAGCAACAAAACGACACGATCAATATGCTACGTTCATAGTTTGGGTCTAGTCCATGACATGATTCTCCTAATGATGTGATCCAGTTATCAAGTGACAACACTTGCACATAGCCAGAAAACCTTGACTATCCTTGATCAACTGGCTAGCCAACTAGAGGGTTGCTAGGGACATTGTTTTGTCTATGTATCCACACATGTATCTATGTTTTCATTCAATACAATTATAGCATGGATAATAAACGATTATCTTTAAACATGAAATATAATAATAACTATTTATCATTGCCTCTAGGGCATATTTCCAACAGCCCGTGCCCACCCTCTCCTCTGTTTTTTGGCTGTTGAGGTGTGCATGCCATGATCTTGCCACCCTTCTATTTCATGCACATGAGGTGTTCGATGAAATGTCCGAGCCACACTACTTAAGCTTTTTGCTCTGCAAGCTCGACCCCCAAGCTCCATTTTCCTCAATATTTGTCTAGGTTTGGCAGTGCACCAACTACACAAGTGTTCTAAAAGGTTAGCTACTTTATCCTTTCATCTCTCACCGGTAGTTTAGCTCATTTTAAATGCTCTAGAAGTAGAGTGGTTGGTGGGTTTTAGTGTAGGAGTGTATTTGGGAGTTATTTTGATTTAGATGCAAAATTTCAGCTCAAATTAACTTCTTAGAGTCTGCACATACGTAGGGTGCCGTCCCGTTCTCGTCCTCACCGTTGTCGATTGCCCGCGCTGATCTCGTCGCGAGCACCACCGTGGTGAGCCTCTTGTTCTTATCTTCTTTTTAAAAGAAAAAAAATCTTGTATGATTTAGATAGATACTTGTATAAATTACTTACTTTCATTATTTTTTGTTATTATATAGTGCGATGGTTTTGGTATCCGCCTCCGTCGGCCCTCGTCCTGTCTATGATTCGGATGTGGTATATATTATCTTTTATAACTATTTGTTTTATTTAGTGTTTATGACAATTATGACGACCAACGTGACATATATTTTTTAATCTAGGAGGTATGTGAACTGGAAATTCCAACCCACATAGAAATTCTTGTCGAGAAGTTAAATTTGGTTGAAAAAGAAAACAATTACTTGAAGAAAAAATTGAAAATAATTGAGGAGAAGAATATGGAACTGGAGTTGCATGTTGCCGATGTCGTCGATGATCGCAAGATGAAGATGGATGCAATGCGGTTGAAGATGGATGCAATGCGCTTGAAGGTGGATGAAATGCGCTTGAAGATTAGGAATATTAGAAAATATGCCATTGATAAAGAGGCTTGGTATCATTATGTTGTTGGGTCAATTGTTACCTTAGTTGCGATTTTGATCGCATTTTTTGTTGCATTTAAATGTTTTACATAGTTGTATGTTGTTTTATGAGAGAACTTTATGTAATTATTTTTGCAATAATAACATTTGATCACTATCGTGTTTTGGTTTTGATGTGATGATGAACTTGTATTAATTTGGTCATTTATCTATACATGATGTTCTGCAATGTTTTTTTTGATATACTTAATTTCATAATACATATGAACCGCCAATGGATTTACGGTGACCAACACACTTTGGAGTACATTACGAACCGGGACTAATGCCCGAGTCACATTTAAGTTCACACAAAATGGTATCCTCGACCGAGGTTAGCAACCTTATCCTTTTCATCTGTAATTGATACAAAAATATTGCATGTGGCTATGTACGGTGGTCATTTCACTATGCATGTATGATACAGATCGATGCACGGAAGCGATGGATGTACGGCGAACGACGCGATTCCGTATTTATTGCAGGCCTGCATAAATTTATCGATGTGGCTGAGGCAAAGAAAGTGGATAATTTTATGCCTTGTCCATGTGTTGACTGTCGAAACATGAAGGGGTACTCTAGCTCGAAAACCATTCAAGTCCACGTGCTTCGGAGAGGTTTCATGCCCACATATTATTGTTGGACCATGCATGGAGAAAGAAGGGTTATGATGGAAGACAATGAAGAAGAACATGATGATGACAACTATCCTATGTTCACTGAAGAATACAGTGATACTGCAATGGAAGACAATGAAGAAGGAGGAGGTGAAGAACAACCGGCATCAGATGATCCCGTTGATGGTCTTGGTCGGGTCATTTCTAATGCAAAGAGATAATGCGATACAGACAAGGAGAAGCTAAAGTTGGAGGCCATGCTAAAGGATCATAAAAAGTTGTTGTACCCAAATTGCGAAGATGGCAGCACAAAGCTCGATACCACACTGGAACTGTTGAAATGGAAGGCAGAAACTGGTTTATCTGACAAGGGATTTGAGAAGCTACTGAAAATATTGAAGCCGAAGCTTCCAAAGGATAACAAATTTCCCGAGACTACGTACAAAGAAAAGAAGGCTATCTGCCCTCTTGGATTAGATGTGCAAAAGATACATGCATGCATTAATGACCGCATCCTGTTCCGAAGTGAGAAGTACGAGAATATGAACAAATGTCCGGTATGCACTACATGTCGGTACAAGATCAGACAGGATGACCCTGGTGATGTTGAGGGCGATGACCAGCCCCCCCAGGAAGAAGGTTCCTGCTAAGGTTATGTGGTATGCTCCTATAATACCATGGTTGAAACGTCTGTTCAGAAACAATGAGCATGCCAAGTTGATGCGATGGCACAAAGACGAGCGTAAGAAAGACAGGAAGTTGAGACACCTCGCAGATGGGTCGCGGTGGAGGAAAATCGAGAGGGAGTGGCCGGACTTTGCAGATGACCCAATGAACTTATGGCTTGGTCTAAGTACAGACGACATGAATCCTTTTGCGGAGCAGATCTGCACTCACATCACCTAGCCCGTGACTCTATGTATCTAGAACCTTCCTCCTTGGTTGTGCATGAAGCGGAAGTTCATTATGATGCCAGTGCTCATCCAAGGACTGAAGCAACCCGACAACGACATTGATGTGTACCTAAGGCCATTAGTTGATGAACTTGTGCAGTTGTGGGCCAAACCAGGTGTACGTGTGTGGGATGAGCACAAACAGCGGGAATTTGACCTACGAGCATTGCTGTTCGTAACCATCAACGATTGGCCTGCTCTTAGTAACATTTCAGGATAGTCAAACAAGGGATATAATGTATGCACGCATTGTTTAGATAAGACTAAAGGTACATATTTGGAAAAATCTAAGAAGGTTGTTTACCTGGGGTGTCGTCAATATATTCCGACCAATCATCCCGTAAGAAAGAAAGGCAAGCATTTCAACGGTGAGGCAGATCACCGGAAGAAGCCTAACCTCCCTACTGGTAATGAGTTATTGGCTATGGTCAAGGATTTGGATCAAATAGTAATCTTTGGAAAGGGTCCGGGCGGTCAATCTGTTCTGAAAGACGACGTTATCGGACAAGTGCCCATGTGGAAAAAGAAATCTTTATTTTGGGAGCTACCCTATTGGAAACACCTAGAGGTCCGATCTTCAATCGACGTGATGCACGTGACGAAGAATCTTTGCGTGAACCCGCTAGGCTTCCTGGGCATGTATGGGAAGACAAAAGATACAACAGAAGCACGTGAGGAGCAGCAACGCATGAAAGACCCATACGACAAGAATACTAATAAATGGCACCAATACTTAAGCAGCTACGCTCTTACCAAGGCAGAGAAGGAAATATTTTTTGAATGCCTGAGCAGTATGAAGGTCCCCGCTGGCTTCTCGTCTAATATAAAGGGAATAATAAATATGGCAGAGAAAAAATTCCAGAACCTGAAGTCTCATGATTGCCATGTGATTATGACGCAGTTGCTTCCAGTTGCATTGAGGGGGCTTCTATCGGAAAATGTTCGATTAACCATTGTGAAGCTATGTGCATTCCTCAATGCAATATCTCAGAAGGTAATCGATCGAGAACATCTGGAAATGCTACAGAAGGATGTGGCCCAATGTCTTGCCAATTTTGACTTGGTGTTCCTCCGTCCTTCTTCAATATTATGACGCATCTCCTGGTTCACCTAGTCGACGAGATTTCCATTCTCAGGCGTGTATTTCTACACAATATGTTCTCCTTCGAGAGGTTCATGGGAGTCTTAAAAAAATATGTTCATAACCGTGCTAGGCCAGAAGGAAGCATCTCCAAGGGCTATGGAACAGAGGAGGTCATTGGGTTTTGTGTAGACTTTCTTCCTGACCTTAAGCCGATTGGTGTTGCTGAATCGTGGCATGAGGGGAGACTGAGCGGAAAAGGAATGCTAGGAAAGAAAGCAGTGATATGTAGGGATGGGCATTCTTTCACTCAAGCACACTACATAGTTCTAAAAAGTTCCACCTTCGTGGCTTCGTATATCGAGGAACACAAGAATTTTGTACGCTCCGAGTTCTCGGGGAAGGCTATCTCCTGGATTGAAGAAAAACACATGGATACTTTTGGTAGTTGGTCGCGAGCACGTCTCATGAATGACAACACTGTTGGAGATCAACTCTACTTGTTGTCTGCATCACCTTCTTCGACTATATTACATTTCCAAGGGTAGGAGATAAACGGGAATACATTTTACACGACCGCCCAAGATAAAAAGAGCACCAACCAAATAAGTGGTGTCTGCTATGATGCGACAGACGAGAATGGGAAAAAGGACACATACTATGGTTACATAGAGGAGATATGGGAACTTGACTATGGACCTACTTTTAAGGTCCGTTCGTTTCGGTGTAGTTGGGTGAACATGAATGGAGAAGGGGTAAAGATAGACTACTTGTACGGAATGACAACAGTTGATCTCAAGAATTTTGGTTACAGAGACGAGCCATTCATCCTAGCCAATGATGTGGCTTAGGTTTTCTACGTGAAAGACATGTCCTCCACACCGAAAAAAGAAAAAAAAAATTAATACATCGGACAATGAGCCAAAGCGTCACATAGTTCTTTCAGGGAAAAGAAACATCATGGGGATCGAGGACAAGACAGACATGTGAGAAGATTATAATAAGTTTGATGAAATTCCGCCCTTATAGTAGATCATATCCTGGGGACTACGCACACAACCAGGAGCAAGAGAAGTGAACCAAGTCTTAGCATCATCCTTTATCAAGAAAGGAAACAGCTTAAGGATATAGTAGTGGCGGATCTTTTCCTCACTCGTGAATAGGGTGGCTATATCGTGTAGCTTAGTAAGATGTGCTACAACCATTTCAGACTCGTAACCATGAAAAGGATCAGATTCGACCAAAGTGATTAACTCATGATCGACAGAGAATTCGTAATCCTTATTGGTCACAAAGATAGGCGAAGTAGCAAACTTAGGGTCGTATTTCATCCTAGCGTCCAGAGATTTTTCTTTCCACTTGCGCAGTAATTTCTCAAGATCATAGCTATCCTTACAAGAAAGAAAGTCCTTAGCTACCTCTCCCTCCATAACATAACCCTCAGGTATATCAGGCAATTCATATCTAGGAGAGCTAGTTCTAACAGGTGAAATAGCAGGTTCTACTTCAATAATCTTAGCAGTCTTAGAAGTATCATCACATTCAAAAGCAACTCTAGCAATTTGTGCATCAAGGAATGCACCTAGCGGCAAAGCAGTATCAAGCAAAGCATCATGACAAGCATCATGGATAGCAGAAGTAGCATCATCAAGCACATGCGACACATCAAAATTTCTAGCAGGAGGCGGTGTCCCAAACTTACTCATAACTGAAGGTGAATCAAGTGCAGAGCTAGATGGCAGTTCCTTACCTGTCCTCGTAGTTGAGGGCAAGACTTTAGTTTTTGGATCTCTCGGATTCCTTATAGTGATCAACAGACGTAAATCCCAAGTGACTCAGAGAATAGAGCTATGCCTCCCCGGCAACGGCGCCATAAAATAGTCTTGATAACCCACAAGTATAGGGGATCGCAACAGTTTTCGAGGGTAGAGTATTCAACCCAAATTTGTTGATTCGACAAAGGGGAAGCCAAAGAATATTCTCGAGTATTAGCAATTGAGTTGTCAATTCAACCACACCTGAAAGACTTAGTATCTGCAGCAAAGTTTCAGTAGCAAAGTGGTGTGATAGCAACGGTAGCAACGGTAACAGTAGCAGCAGTGAGAGCACTAGCGGCAAAGTAACTTAGCAAGGACCAGTAGGAAAAGCTCGTAGGCATTGGATCAGTGATGGATAATTATGCCGGATGACATTCATGATGTAACAGTTATAACATGGGGAGATATGTAACTAGCTCCAGTTCGTCAATATAATGTAGGCATGCATTCCATATATAGTCATACGTGCTTATGGAAAAGAACTTGCATGACATCTATTGTCCATCCCTCCCGTGGCAGCGGGGTCCTAATGGAAACTAAGGGATATTAAGGTTCTCCTTTTAATAGAGAACCGGAACAAAGCATTAGCACTTAGTGAATACATGAACTCCTCATACTATGGTCATCTCCGGGAGTGGTTCCGGCTATTGTCACTCCTGGGTTGCCGGGTCATAACACATAGTAGGTGACTACAACTTGCAAGATAGGATCAAGAACACACATATATTGATGAAAACATAATAGGTTCAGATCTGAAATCATGGCACTCGGGCCCTAGTGACAAGTATTAAGCATGGCAAAGTAGTAGCAACATCAGTCTCAGAACATAGTGGATACTAGGGATCAATCCCCATCAAAACTAACTCGATTACAAGATAGATCTCATCCAACCCATCACCGTCGAGCAAGCCTACGATGAGATTACTCACGAACGATGAAGAGCATCATGGAATTGGCCGTGAAGGATGGTTAGTGATGACGAAGGCGTCGATTCCCCCTCTCCGTAGCCCAGAACGGACTCCAGATCTGCCCTCCAGAGGAAGACTAGGTGGTGGCGGCGGCTTCGTATCGTAAAACGCGATGAACTCTTCTCCCTGATTATTTTCCGGTCGGAGGAAAATATATAGAGCTAGAATTGGAGGCGGCGGAGTCCCGAGGGGCTCACAAGCCTGCCAGGCCCGGCTAGGGGGGGGGCCTGGTGGGTTTGTGAGCTCCTGGCTCCGTCCCTCTAGTTGATTCTTGCGCCAGTATTTTTTATATATTCCACAAAAATTCTCGTAAATTTCCACGTCATTCCGAGAACCTTTATTTCTGCGCAAAAGCAACACCATGACAATTCTGCTGAAAACAACGTCAATCCGGGTTAGTTCCATTCAAATCATGCAAATTAGAGACCAAAACAAGGGCAAAAGAGTTTGGAAAAGTAGATACGATGGAGACGTATCATGTACTAATGTATTAAACTTCGAAAGAGATTGTCCGTTTTGTACACGAAGTGCATCCAGTTTTTGTCGTAACTCTCTCAACTTTTTAGCACATGCTATGTGGGTGAAATGATGATACCAAGCCAAATTTTAACATTTTCAGAGTTCATTTGTAGTGCTTTTCAATTTCAGGGTCAATTAGCTAAAAAAAATAAGTAAATGCACGAAAAAAACAAATGAAGTCAGAAATTGTTGAAAATTTATGATGTGCCTTTGAATGGTGCATTTTGAACACACAAAAAGTATGGACTTCAAATAAGTTCAAAAAAATGAAATCCCTTTGTAACAGATGAGTTCTCGTTCGAAACCCTGATACGTCGAAAGAGATTGTCCATTTTGTACACGAAGTGCATCCAGTTTTCGTTGTAACCCTCTCAACTTTTTAGCACATGCTATGTGGGTGAAATGATGATACCATGCCAACTTTGAACATTTTCATAGTTCATTTGTAGTGCTTTGCAATTTCAGGGTCAATTAGCTCAAAAAAAAAGTAAATGCACGAAAAATACCAAATGAAGTCAGAAATTGTTAAAAATTTATGATGTGCCTTTTAATGGTGCATTTTGAACACACAAAAAGTATGGAGTTCAAATAAGTTCAAACAAATGAAATCCCTTTGTAACAGATGAATTCTCGTTCGAAACCCTAATACTTCGAAAGAGATTGTACGTTTTGTACATGAAGTGCATCCATTTTTTGTCATAACTCTCTCAACATTTTAGCACATGCTACGTGGGTGAAATGATGATACCATGCAAACTTTCAACATTTTCAGAGTTCATTTGTAGTGCTTTTCAATTTCAGGGTCAATTAGCTCAAAAAAATAAGTAAATGCACGAAAAATACCAAATGAAGTGAGAAATTGTTGAATATTTATGATGTGCCTTTGAGTTGTGTATTTTAAACATACAAAAAGTATGGAGTTCAAATAAGTTAAAAAAATGAAATCCCTTTGTAACAGATGAGTTCTCGTTCGGAACCATGATACTTCGAAAGAGATTGTCCGTTTTGTACATGAAGTGCATCCAGTTTTTGTCATAACCCTCTAAACATTTTAGCACATGGTATGTGGGTGAAATGATGATACCATGCGAACTTTCAACATTTTCAGAGTTCATTTGTAGCGCTTTTCAATTTCAGGGTCAATTAGCTCAAAGAAATAAGTAAATGCATGAAAAATACCAAATGAAGTCAGAAATTGTTGAAAAATTTATGATGAGCCTTTGAATGGTGCATTTTTAATACACAAAAAGTATGGAGTTCAAATAAGTTCAAAAAAACGATTTCCCTTCGTAACAGATGAGTTCTCGTTCGAAACCCTCATACTTCGAAATAGATTGTCTGTTTTGTACACGAAGTGCATCCAGTTTTGGTCGTAACCCTCTCAACTTTTTAGCACATGCTATGTGGGTGAAATTATGATACCATGCCAACTTTCAACATTTTCAGAGTTCATTTGTAGTGCTTTTCAATTTCAGGGTCAATTAGCTAAAAAACGTAAATGCACGAAAAATACCAAATGTAGTCAGAAATTGTTGAAAATTTATGATGTGCCTTTGAACGGTGCATTTTCAACACACAAAAATTGTGGAGTTCAAATAAGTTCAAAAAAATGAAATCCCTTTGTAACAGATGAGTTCTCGTTCGAAAGCCTCATACTTCGAAAGAGATTGTCCGTTTTGTACACGAAGTGCATCCAGTTTTTGTCATGACCCTCTCAAATTTTTAGCACATGCTATGTGGGTGAATTGATGATACCATGCGAACTTTGAACATTTCCAGAGTTCATTTGTAGTGCTTTTCAATTTCAGGGTCAATTAGCTCAAAAAAAGTAAATGCACGAAAAATACCAAATAAAGTCAGAAATTGTTGAAAATTTATGATGTGCCTTTGAATGGTTCATTTTGAACACACAAAAAGTATGGAGTTCAAATAAGTTCAAAAAATGAAATCCCTTTGTAACAGATGAGTTCTCGTTCGAAACCCTCATACTTCGAAAGAGATTGTCCGTTTAGTACACGAAGTGCATCCAGTTTTCGTCGTAACCCTCTCAACTTTTTAGCACATGCTACGTGGGTGAAATAATGATACCATGCCAACTTTCAACATTTTGAGAGTTCATTTGTAATTCTTTTCAATTTCAGGGTCAATTAGCTAAAAAAAAAGTAAATGCACGAAAAATACCAAATGAAGTCAGAAATTATTGAAACTTTATGATGTGCCTTTGAATGGTGCATTTTCAACACACAAAAAGTATGGAGTTCAAATAAGTTCAAAAAAATGAAATCCCTTTATAACAGATGAGTTCTCGTTCGAAACCGTGATAGTTCAAAAGAGATTGTCCGTTTTGTACATGAAGTGCATCCAGTTTTCGTCTTAACCATCTCAACTTTTTAGCACATGCTATGAGGGTGAAAGGATGATACCATGCCAATTTTCAACATTTTCAGAGTTCATTTGTAGTGCTCTTCAATTTCAAGGTCAATTAGCTCAAAAAAAGTAAATGCACGAAAAATACCAAATGAAGTGAGAAATTGTTGAAAGTTTATGATGTGCCTTTGAATGATTCATTTTGAACACACAAAAAGTATGGAGTTCAAATAAGTTCAAAAAAATAAAATCCCTTTGTAACAGATGAGTTATCGTTCGAAACCCTCATACTTCGAAAGAGATTGTCTGTTTTATACACGAAGTGCATCCAGTTTTTTTTGTAACCCTCTCAACTTTTTAGCACATGCTATGTGGGTGAAATGATGATACCATGGAACTTTCAACATTTTCTCAGTTCATTTGTAGTGCTTTTCAATTTCAGGGTCAATTAGCTCAAAAATACCTAAATGCACGAAAAATACCAAATGAAGTTAGAAATTGTTGAAAATTTATGATATGCTTTGAATGGTGCATTTTGAACACACAAAAAGTATGGAGTTCAAATAAGTTCAAACAAATGAAATCACTTCGTAACAGATGAGTTCTCTTTCGAAACCCTGATACTTCGAAAGAGATTGTCCGTTTTGTACACGAAGTGCATCCATTTTTTTTCGCAACCCTCTCAACTTTTTAGCACATGCTATGTGGGTGAAATTATGATGCCATGCCAACTTTCAACATTTTCAGAGTTCATTTGTAGTGCTTTTCAATTTCAAGGTCAATTAGCTCAAGTAAATGCACGAAAAATACCAAATGAAGTGAGAAATTGTTGAAAAGTTATGATGTGCCTTTGAATGGTGCATTTTGAACACACAAAAAGTATGGAGTTCAAATAAGTTCAAAAAAATGAAATCCCTTTGTAACAGATTAGTTCTCGTTCGAAACCCTAATACTTCGAAAGAGATTGTCCGTTTTGTACACGAAGTGTATCCAGTTTTTGTCGTTACCCTCTCAACTTTTTAGCACATGCTATGTGGTTGAAATGATGATACCATGCGAACTTTCAACATTTTCACAGTTCATTTGTTGTGCTTTTAAATTTCAGGGTCAATTAGCTCAAAAAAAGTAAATGCACGAAAAATACTAAATGAAGTCCAAAATTGTTGAAAATTTATGATGTGCCTTTGAATGGTGCATTTTGAACACAAAAAAATTATGGAGTTCAAATAAGTCCAAAAAATGAAATCCTTTGTAACAGATGAGTTCTCGTTCGAAACCGTTATACTTCGAAAGAGATTGTCCGTTTTGTACGCGAAGCGCATCCAGTTTTCGTCGTAACCCTCTCAACTTTTTAGCACATGCTATGTGAGTGAAATGATGATACCATGCCAACTTTCAACATTTTCAGAGTTCATTTGTAGTGCTTTTCAATTTCAGGATCAATTAGCTCAAAAACAATTAATTAAATGCACGAAAAATATCAAATGAAGTAAGAATTTTCATAAAGTTTTTTTGTTAAAATATTTAATAGAAAACAAAAAAAGAGTCACCTAAAAAGAATCAACTAAAAAATTAACTAAAAAGAATGAATTAAAAATAATCAACTAAAATTATCAAAGTGTTTATGTGTTAAAAAGAATCAAGTAAAACATTAGCTAAAAAGAAACAAAAAAATATCAAGTCAAAAGAATTTTCATAAAGTTGTTTTGTTAAAATCTTTAATAGAAAAACTAAAATAAAAGAGAAAAAAATTAATAGCAAAGAATGAAAGTAAAGTTATTCACAAATTTCAAAGAATTCAAATTTAAACTATTCAACTTTGAAAACTAAATATTAAGGTGTAAGTAGAAAAAAATAAAGCAAAAAACAAAACAAAAATAATGGAAAAAATTGAAAATAGATGCGAATTTATAGAGAAAATTCAACTTAATATCAAAGTGGACTTAGCACTTTGAATTTAGGTTGAGTTTTATCTTTAAATTCGCATCTATTTTCAATTTTAGGTAGAGAGAGTGCGTCTAGGCCCGTAAGCTTGCTTTAGAGAGGAGCTCAAAAGAGCTGGCGCAACGGTGCTTATAAAGCACTGCGAGCGCCCCTCGCTCGGCGAGGTGGGACTAAACATTGCCTTGTCGTGCACTGGTGCCGGCCCGAGGCCTTTAGTCCCGGGTTGGGGCTAGAACCGGGACTAAAGACCCCCCCCCCCTTTAGTCCCGGGTCTAGCCCCAACCTGGGACTAAAGGCCCTCGCTTCGCGCCTCTCGGCCTGCCGAAAAAGGGTCTTTAGTCCCGGTTGGTGGCTAGACCTGGGACTATGGGGGGGGGGGGGGTCTTTAGTCCCTGTTCTAGCCCCAACCCGGGACTAAATGTCTATGTATATAAGCGGTAGTCCAATTTTTCCAATCCACAATCGCCAGTTCCTTCTTCCTCTCCTGGCCTTGACGCCTCCAGGCTGCTCGTCGTCACCGTCGCCACCAGGCTGCCCCCGTCTCCGATTGGCACCGTCCTGCCCCAACCCAACGCCGCGACGCCCTCCGACGCCCTCGCCGACATGCCCCCCGACGCCCTCCGACGCATCCCGGCGGCCACCCCCTCCCCCACAACTTCGGCCGCCCCTTCCCCATCACGAGCGCCACCCCGGGCCCGTGCCCCACCGCGGTGCCATCCCCTTCCCCACCGTGCCGCTACCCCCCTTCCCCACCGCCGGCGCCTTCCTCCCCCACCGTAAGTTCTTTTTTTGCCTTTTTTCATTTTATTGCATATATATTAGGTTAATTTAGTTAGTTGAGGGCTTTGTTAGTGTTAGTTTAGGTCAAATAGGTTAGTTTAGGGCTTTGTTAGTTTAGGTCATTAGGTTAATTTAGTTAGTTTAATGCTAAATAGGTTATTGTTAGTTTAGGTTAAGTAGGTTATTAGTGCAAAAAAGAATATTTTGGTTCGATTTTGATTTTGGTTAGGTTATTATTAGTTTAGGTTAAGTAGGTTATTAGTGCAAATGTTTGTTATGTATTTGCAATTAATTAGTATATATATGTAGACAATAGATTCTATTAGTCCTTTAATAATAATTGGATTTATCAAGAATGCCACATTATGTTTGTGCACAAGTTGATCCAATTTTTTTTCTGATCTCATCTATGTAACCTAGCTAGCTAGCTTCTATATGCCACGTTGTGTGTCAAAGTGTTGAAGAAATCCATGGCTTCATCATTAGCTCGTAGTAATAGACGCATGATGCTATGAAGCTCTCGAAAGTTGCTTTGGAACGGAGTTCCTGATAGGATAATTCGCTTTTTGGTACAAAGTTCAGCAAAGTCCTTCCAAATAGAGATATTTGGATGGCTCTTTTTGAACTGTGTACCAAAAAGCTAATTATCATATTCAGGATTCGATTACAAAACAACTTTGTAAAGCTTCATAGCATCATGCGGCTATTACTACCAGTTAATGATGAAGTCATGGTTTTCTTGAATCCTTTGACAGTAGACAATGTGACATATAGAAGGGTAGATGAGATCAAGAAAAATATGGATCATTTTCTGCACATCAAGAATGTCGCCATTTTGTTAAATCCCTTGAAGGTTAAGAGAATTCGTTAGACATATTTTAGAGTATAGATTCACTCATTTTGCTCAGTATGTAGTTTTTTGATGAAATCTTTAAAAGGTCTTATATTTTGGAACGGAGGGAGTACAAGTTTAGAAAAGTTTATTAAATAGTAGGAATTTAAATAGTAGGACATACGATGCCCGACCCGCATCCTTGTCGTCGACTCGGTGGCGACCACCTGCTTGATAGGCGCCAACATGTGCGGGACTGGGCTCCGCCGGGCTGGCACTGGGAGGAGTTACCTTCCGGGGCGCGCAGCTTGGTGAGGAACCGGGCTCCCGTCGTCGACCCGGAGCTTCTTTGGTGGCGGTCCGAGGGGCCACTTTTGGTGCCTAGGGTGCCGATCCCTGAGGAGGAGGTACATCGCCGTGTCACGGAGGAGGACGACCACGTCTGTCGCTACATGGAGGCATTGGATGCCAGGTTCTCTAGTACCTGGCAGGTTCTTCAGGGATGTCACTCGAGCTATGATCCGGTGATGGTCCCTGCTCTTTGGGTGTCCACCACCTGCGCCTCAGTACAACGACGACTCTTTGTTGGTTGACCAGTTATATATTATTCGATGTATTACTCTATTCGAGAGATGTATTATTTATGTATTCCACATTATATATTCGATAATATTAAGTGGATTATTCGATGATGCATTAATTAAGTGGATTATTCGATGTATATAAGCGAGATTTTTTTGTTAGTTAATTTAGTTTTTATGTTTAATTAATAAGTAGATACTATGGATCCAATACACGGCAGAGACAAATATCAGGAAGACGTGATGCATGGTGTCATCCGCGGGTATGATATTTTGGTTGGCGATATCAATGTCACCAATCAGTATCTGAACGAGTCCGGCGAGGGAGATGAGTCTCTCAACACACGAGGTAGAAGATCCGGTGAGGTAGACGCCCACACCTCGGGCGAGGGAGGAATCAGCGACTCCAATGAGGAAGAAGCCGATGAGGGAGAAGCCGATCGCTCCGTCGAGGTGCATATATATATAAATAAATTAATCCTCTGCTATATACATATATTAACACTCTTTATTTTAGCCCTTCGGATCGAGCAAATCTTTAGTCGGACGAAACGAGGCCCAACCAAGAAGATGGATGACGGTGAGAGGTACATGATCAAAACAGTCTCAAATGCCGGGCAACCAATTGCTCCCACAGATGTAAAGCAGAAGTTTGTGAAGGCATGCAGAGTTTATGTTAGGGACCACATCCCTATCACCACTCGAGAATGGATTAAGCCAAGGGAGGAAGGAATCTCATATGTCGGCAAAGGAGCCAAAGAAAACCTTTGGAGAAAGCTCATGCTTCATTTCACCCTGTCGGCGCCAGAGGTGGATCCAGATGAGGAGGAGCCAAATGAGGAGGAAATGAAGAGGCGAAAAGAGGCCCTGGAGAAAAAAGTCAAGGAGTGGGCTCTTAAGAAGATGGCCGATCTATTCAGGGGCTGGAAAAAAAGATTGCATCAGGAATTTATCTTGAAAGATAAGACTCCAGATTTCGATCACGGCTATGAGAAGATAAAAGACTACTGGGCCGAATTTGTGGCGTACAAGAAATCGGAGGACGCTTCAAAAAAGTCTGCAATAAATAAGACGAATGCACGTAAGAAGAAGTACCACCATATTATGGGGCCTGGTGGCTACGACGGTAACATGGCTAAGTGGGAAGCACTTGAGGCATCATTTCTGGAAAAAATATCACTCTAGAGCCCTTAAGATGGCTCGAACGGGGAAGAAACTGGTTTTACGGGCATGGGGGCTTGTTGGACGAAGAAGGGAAGGCAATATATAACCAAAGACACAAAGATAATCCCCTACCCATCAAGGACATTAGACGTGCAGTACATGATGTTGAAGAGGGACGGTTCATTCCCGATAGAGAGAACGACGAGCTCACACGCGCCCTTGGGAATGATGAACACAATGGGCGAGCACAAGGCTTACCAGGCTCCCCGCCGTGGATGCTTGCGTTTTCCGAGGAAAGGAAGAGATTTCCCGATAGAAGCCATCAGAGGAGAAAGGAAAAGGAGGCAGCTGAGAAAGAGGCTGTTGCAGACCGGCTGCGTAATATAGAAGAAGTAGTAAAGCGGGTGCAGCAGGATCAAATTGACAGACAGCAAGGTAGCAACCAATCTTAGCGGCTCATGATATAAGCTACATCGAATCGAAAAAGTAGTGTTGCTTCCACGCAGCTCCAAGATGATGGTGATGATGCACTGATGATGGATCCTCCTCGTCGCTACCCAGTGGATGATATCACAGAGAGCACACCTTGTGAGCTAAAGGTGAAAGTTGCTAACTTAAGGTTGAAGGTGGCGGTCGGCATGGCCGTACCAATTGGACATAATCCAACTTGGCATTGCTCTTCGGTTCCAGAAGGGTACGCTGTCGTCGCGGTGGATGAAGTGATGAAAGGTTATGAGGAGCTAAAGCTCGACCACCCTGCAGGTGAAGATAGGGATTTGACTCAACTTGGAGAAGTCAAGAAAGAAACCGTTGTATGGCCAAAGGAGGGCATATTGCTTCCAAATTGGCCGCCAAGGCCACCGACTCCTTAGAGCAGCAATTCTTCTTCCCCTCCACCTCACCAGTCTCCAGCGCAACCGTCGTCTTCGCCGCCTCACCAATCTCTAGCGCATCTGTCATCTTTGCCGCCTCACCAGTCTCTAGCACAGCCGTCTTCACCGCCGCATCAACCGTCTCCACTGCTGCATCAACCGTCTCCACCGCCGCATCAACCATCTCCACCGCCCCGTCAGCTGTCTCCATCCACTAAGGATCAGAGCAAAAAGCGGAAACGTACCACCGCTAATAGTGGCGGCAGAAAGGGGTTCCGTTCACCGAAACGTAAGTTGTCGCCCCTCCCAAAAGTACCTCATAAGGATATGGAGAAGAGACCTTGGGACTATACTGGAGATGACAATATTAAGAGGGCAGACGCCCAACATTAATAGTGGATGTCTGACAAGGCTAACAAGAACAAGCCGAAAGAGCCAGAGTTCCCGGTCACCCCACAAGATCATGCCGCATGCGTGAAAATGCTGAAAACCCTTGCAGATCCACCGCCACCGTTGCCAGCAGACTATGAACGCTCTATTCTCAAGTCGGCTCAGGCAAAAAAGTAGTGGTTGAAGAGTAGTACATCCAGCGGGAAATCAATTGCCCAGCTCGGACAACAGAAAAACCAATCGTGCCCCCCGCTCAAAGTGTATTCCGATACAAAGGTGTGCTCGAGCGGAGCTGCCGTCGAGCAGAGGAATGATGAAACAGCTGGTATCGATCCAGAGTTTGTTGCACAATACGGAGAAGTGGCCAAGGCTCATGGCATGTCTTTGATGAGTACTTAAACCTTATGCAGTAATTCACTGACATAACATACGTGTACTGGTACGGGACTCCTCTAGTCAAACCTGAGTTAGTCAACGAGCTACCAACCAAAATGCGAAGATTGCATGACTGGTACATGCGAGCATGTGTTGAACAGCTAAAGTAGATCTACTGTGCATATAAAGACGAGCATTACGGGCATGGAGAGTGCGTGATAATGATTGAATTCGATGAATTATTTCAGTTATACAAACAAGACGCCCTCGACAAATCTATCATCAGGGCCTATTGTTTGTAAGTATTATTAATTTATGTCATTAAGTCTTACTCATCTCGTTCTTTCATGTATAAACTTAGTCATCACTATATTAATTTTGCAGAATGAAGATTCTCGAATGCAAAATAGGACAAATCTACGACATTGGGTTCATTGACCCATATTTCATTCATCACCAAAGTCTCCCAACGAACCCTCGCGAGACACAGAATAACTTGGTACAAGGGTTAAGGTTTTCCGGTACCAAAAGGGAAATATTATATCCTTACAACTTCAAGTGAGTGTTAGTACACACATTCTATTTTCGCTTACTCGATGTTATTATTGTTAGGGAATGTTGCATGGGTAACAAAAATTTCCCTACGCACACGAAGACCTATCATGGTGATGTCCATCTACGAGTGGAGATTAGATCCGCGTACCCTTGTAGATCGCACATCGGGAAGCATTGAGAAACGCGGTTGATGTAGTGGAACGTCTTCACGTCCCTTGAACCGTCCCACGAACCGTCCCGCGATCCGTCCCATGAACCGTCCCGCGATCCGTCCCATGATCCGTTCCGATCTAGTGCCGAACAGACGACACCTCCGCGTTCAGCACACGCACAGCTCGATGACGATCTCGTCCTTCTTGATCCAACAAGAGAGACGGAGAAGTAGATGAATTCTCCGGCAGTGTGATGGCACGACAGTGTTGGTGATGAACTATTCCTGCAGGGCTCTGCCCGAGCTCCGGAGAAATCTAATCTAGAGGAAGAACTACGAGGTGTAGGTTTGAGTTGCACATGGCAATGTTGTGTCTCAAAAGACCTAAACCTCTAGTATATATAGGAGGAGCAGAGAGGCAGCCTTGGGCAGCCTTGGCGCACCAAGGAGTCCTCCTTGGGTCGGCCGAAGTGGGAGATAGGGAGGAGTCC
Source organism: Hordeum vulgare subsp. vulgare (assembly GCF_904849725.1). NCBI lineage: Eukaryota > Viridiplantae > Streptophyta > Magnoliopsida > Poales > Poaceae > Hordeum > Hordeum vulgare. Next base: position 145,733,179 of record NC_058521.1, on the reverse strand, counting down.
TTCTCCAATCCCACTTGGATTAGGACTCCTCCTTATTTTCCCACCTCTTTTGGATTTTCCACTTTTTCCTCATGGGCTTTCCTTGGATGACTTTGTCAGCCCATTATACCTTATTGTGCATCCAATAAACCCATGTGGACCCCTTGGGGCGTGGTGGGCCCACCCAGTGGGCCCCCGGAAACCATTCGTCACTCCCGGTACACTACCGGTAATGCCCGAAAACTTTCCGGAATCCAAACACCAACTTCCTATATATCAATCTTCATTTCCGGACCATTCCGGGAACCCTCGTGACGTCCGTGATCTCATCCGGGACTCTGAAAAACATTCGGTCACCAACACATATAACTCAACTATACTAAAAACATCATCAAACCTTAAGTGTGCATCCCCTACGGGTTCGAGAACTATGTAGACATGACTCGAGACACTCCTCGGTCAATATCCAATAGCGGGACCTGGATGCCCATATTGGATCCTACATATTCTACGAAGATCTTATCGGTTGAACCTCTGTGCCAATGATTCATATAATCTCGTATATCATTCCCTTTGTCCTTCGGTATGTTACTTGCCTGAGATTTGATCGTCGGCATCCGTATACCTATTTCAATCTCGTTACCGGCAAGTCTCTTTACTCGTTCTGTAATACAAGATCCCGTGACTTACACTTTGTCACATTGCTTGCAAGGCTTGTTTGTGATGTTGTATTACCGAGTGGGCCCCGAGATACCTCACCATCACACAGAGTGAGAAATCCTAGTCTTGATCCATACTAACTCAACGGACACCTTCGGAGATACCTGTAGAGTACCTTTATAGTTACCCAGTTATGTTGTGATGTTTGATACACACAAGGTATTCCTTCGGTGCCAGTGAGTTATATGATCTCATGGTCATAGGAATAAATACTTGACACGCAAAAAACAATAGCAATAAAATGACACGATCAATATGCTATGTTCGTAGTTTGGGTCTAGTCCATCACATGATTCTCCTAATGATGTGATACAGTTATCAAGCGACAACACTTGCACATAGTCAGAAAACCTTGACTATCCTTGATCAACTGGCTAGCCAACTAGAGGCTTGCTAGGGACATTGTTTTGTCTATGTATCCACACATGTATCTATGTTTTCATTCAATACATTTATAGCATGGATAATAAACGATTATCACGAACAAAGAAATATAATAATAACTAATTTATTATTGTCTCTAGGGCATATTTCCAACAGTCTCCCACTTGCACTAGAGTCAATAATCTAGTTCACATCACCACGTGACTTTAACAAATCCATCACCCATATAGTTCTGGGGTTTGTTCACGTCTTGCTCGTGAGAAAGGTTTTAGTTAACGTTTCTGAATCTTTCAGATCCGTGTGTGCTTTACAAATATTTATGTCATCTTATAGATGCTGCTACTACGTGCTATTCGGAAATACTCCAAATATCTACTTTACTATATGAATGCGTTTTACTACTCACAGTTATTCGGATTAGTGTCAAAGCTTGCATCGACGTAACTCTTTACGATGAACTCTTTAACCACGTCCATAATCGAGAAAAATTCCTTAGTTCATTAATTTACTAAGGATAACTTTGACCGCTGTTTAGTGATTCAATCCTGGATCACTCTATGTACCTCTTAACAGACTTGTGGCAAGGCACACACTAGGTGCGGTACACAGCATAGCATACGTTAGAGTCTATGGGCAAGGCATAGGAGACGACCCTCGTCCTTTATCTTTCTTCTGTCGTGGTCGGGTTTTGAGTCTTACTCAAATTCACACTTTACAACACAGCCAAGAACTCCTTCTTTGTTGATCTATTTTGAACTCCTTCAAAAACTTGTCAGGGCATGCATTTCATTGAAAGTTCTATTAAGCGTTTCGATCTATCTCTATAGATCTTGATGCTTAATGTTCAAATAGCTCTATCTAGGTCTTCCTTTGAAAAACTCCTTTCAAACAACCTTTTATGCTTCACAGAAATTCTACATCACTTCCGATCAACAATATGTCAACCACATATACTTATCAGAAATTCTATAGTGCTCCCACTCACTTCTTTGGAAATACAAGTTTCTCATAAACCTTGTACAAACCCAAAAGCTTTGATCATCTCATCAAAGCGTATTTTCCAACTCCGAGATGTTTGCACCAGTCCATAGAAGGATTGCTGGAGCTTGCATACTTGTTAGCATCCTTAGGATCAACAAAACCTTCTGGTTGTATCACATACAACCTTTCCTTAAGGAAACCGTCGAGGAAACAATGTTTTGACATCCTATGTGCAATATTTCATAAATAATGCAGCAACTACTAACATAATTCCAACAGACTTTTAGCATCGCTACGAGTGAGAAAGTCTCATCATAGTCAACTCTTTGAACTTGTCGGAAACATCCTTGCAACAAGTCGAGCTTTTCTTAATGGTGACTTTTCACCATCATCGTCTGTCTTTCTTTCAAAGATCCATCTTTACTTAATAGTCATACGACCATCAAGTAGCTCTTCTAAAGTCTACACTTTGTTTTCATACATGGATCCTCTCTCGTATTTCATGGCCTCCAGCCATTTGTCGGAATCCGGGCCCACCATCGCTTCTCCATAACTCATAGGTTCATTGTTGTTCAACAATATAACCTCCAAGACAGGGTTACCGTACCACTCTGCAGTAGTACGCGACCTTGTCGACCTATGAGGTTTGTAGTAACTTGATCCGAAGCTCAATGATCACCATCATCAGTTTCCACTTCAATTGGTGTAGGCGCCACAGGAACAACTTCCTACGCCCTGCTACACACTGGTTGAAGTCACGGTTCTTTAACCTCATCAAGTTCCACCACTCTCCCACTCAATTCTTTCGAGAGAAACCTTTCCTCGAGAAAGGATCCATTTCTAGAAAGAAACACTTTGCTTCCGGATCTGAGATAGGAGATGTATCCAACTGTTTTGGATATCCTATGAAGATGCATTTATCCGCTTTGGGTTCAAGCTTATCAGAGTGAAACTTTTCCACATAAGCATCGCACCCCCAAACTTTTAAGAAACGACAGCTTAGGTTTCTCCAAACCATAGTCTATACTATGTCATATCAACGGAAATACGCGGTGCCCTATTTAAAGTGAATGCGGTTGTCTCTAATGCGTAACCCATAAACAATAGTTGTAAATCGATAAGAGACATCATAGTATGCACCATATCAAATAGGGCGTGGCTATGACATTCGGACACACCATCACACTATGGTGCTCTAGGTGGCATGAACTGCAAAACAATTTCCACATTGTCTTAACTGTGTACCAAAACTCGCAACTCAGATATTCATCTCTATGATCATATCGTAGACAATTTATCCTCTTGTCATGATGATCTTCACTCTGATATAGCTTTGAACTTTTCAATATTTCAGACTTTTGATTCATCAAGTAAATACTCATGTATCTACTCAAATCATCAGTGAAGTAAGAACATAACAATATCCACTGCGCGCCTCAACACTCATTGGACTGCACACATCAAAAATGTATTGCATCCAACAAATTACTTTCTTGTTCCATGTGGTATGCTTTTGCATGTCTCAAGTGATTCAAAATCAAGTGAGTAGAAACGATCCATCTGCATGGAGTTTCTTCATGCGTTTATACCAACAGGTATGGTTTGCATGTCTCAAACATTTCAAAAATGAGTGAGTACAAAGATCCATCAGAATGTAGCTTCTTCATGCATTTTACACCAACACGACCCAAGTGGCAGTGCCACAGGTAAGTGGTACTATCATTATTACCTTGTATCTTTTGGCACCAATATTATGAACATGTGTAACACTACGATCGAGTTTCAATTAACCATTGAGGGTAATTATTAAAGCAAATAGAATAACTATTATTCTCTTTAAATGAATAATCATATTGCAATAAACATGATCCAATCATGTTCATGCTCAACGCAAACACCAAATAACAATTATTTAGGTTTAACACCAATCCCGATGGTAGAGGGAGCGTGCGATGTTTGATCACATCAACCTTGGAAATACTTCCAACACTTATCGTCACCTCGCCTTTAGCTAGTCTCCGTTTATTTTGTAGCTTTTACTTCGAGTTACTAATCACTTAGCAACCGAACCGGTATCTAATACCGTCGTGCTACAAGGAGTACTAGTAAAGTACACATCATTATCATGTATATCAAATATACTTCTGTCGACTTTGCCAGTCTTCTCATCTACCAAGTATCTAGGGCAGCCCCGCCTCAGTGACCGTTCTCCTCATAACAGAAGCACTTAGTCTCGGGTTTGGGTTCAATCTAGCCCTTGCCCTTCTTGAAACTAGTGGTTTTACTAACCATCAACAATTGATGCTCCTTCTTGATTTCTACTTTCGCAGTGTCAAACATTGCGAATCATTCAAGGATCATCATATCTATCCTTGATATGTTATAGTTCATCACGAAGCTCTAGCAGCTTAGTGGCAGTGACTTTGGAGAGCCATCACTATCTCGTCTGGAAGATTAACTCCCACTTGATTCAAGCGATTGTTGTACTGAGACAATCTGAGCACATGCTCAACAATTGAGCTTTTCTCTTTTACTTCGTAGACAAAGAATCTTGTCGGAGGTCTCATACCTCTCAACAAGGGCACGAGCATGAAATCTCAATTTCATCTCTTAGAACATCTCTTATGTTCCGTGACGTTTCTAAATGTCTTAGGTGCCTTGCTTCTAAGCCATTAAGTATTATGCACTGAACTATCATGTAGTAATCAGAAACGTGTATGTATGATGTTCACAACATCCACAGATGACGCTCGAGGTGCAGCACACCAAGTGGTGCATTAAGGACATAAGCCTTCTGCACAACAATGAGGACAATCCTTAGTTTTACGGACTCAGTCCGCATAGTTGCTACTATCATCTTTCAACTAAATTTTCTCTAGGAACATATAAAAATAGTAGAGCTATAGCGCAAGCTACATCATAATTCGCAAAGACCTTTTGACTATGTTCAATTTAATTAGTTCAATTAATCATATTACTTAAGAATTCCCACTCAAAAAATACATCTCTCTAGTCATTTGAGTGGTACATGATCCAAATTCACTAACTCAAGTCCGATCATCACGTGAGTTGAGAATAGTTTCAGTGGTAAGAATCACTATGCTAATCATATCAACTATACGATTCATGCTCGACCTTTCGGTCTCATGTGTTCCGAGGCCATGTCTGCACATGCTAGGCTCGTCAAGTTTAACCCGAGTGTTCTGCGTGTGCAACTGTTTTGCACCCGTTGTATGTGAACGTTGAGTCTATCACACCAGATCATCACATGGTGTCTCGAAACGACGAGCTGTCACAACGGTGCACAGTCGGGGAGAACACAATTTCGTCTTGAAATTTTAGTGAGAGATAACCTTATAATGCTACCGTCATTCTAAGCAAAATAAGGTGCATAAAAGGATTAACATCACATGCAATTCATAAGTGACATGATATAACCATCATCTTGTGCTTCTTGATCTCCATCATTGAAGCACCGACATGATCTTCTTGTCACCGGTGCCACACCATGATATCCATCATCATGATCTCCATCAACGTGTCGCCATCGAGGTTGTCGTGCTACTTATCCTATTACTACTAAATCTACGACCTAGAAATATCGTAAACACATCTGCAAACACAAATGTTAGTTTAAAGACAACCCTATGGCTCCTGCCGGTTGCCGTAGCATCGACGTGCAAGTCGATATTAACTATTACAACATGATCATCTCATACATCCAATATATGACATCACGTCATTGGCCATATCATATCACAAGCATACCCTGCAAAAACAAGTTAGACGTCCTCTAATTTGTTGTTGCATGTTTTACGTGGCTGCTATGGGTATCTAGTATGATCGCATCTTACTTACGCAAAAACCACAACGGAGATGTGCAAATTGCTATTTAACCTCTCCAAGGACAGCCTTGGTCAAAACCAATTCAACTAAAGTTGAAGAAACATGCACCCGCCATTCATCTTTATCCAACGAGGTTGCATGTCAATCGATGAAAACAGTCTCTCGTAAGCGTACGAGTTATGTCGGTTCGGGCCGCTTCAATCCAACAATACCGCAGAATCGAGAAAAGACTAAGGAGGGCAGCAAATCGAACATCACCGTCCAGAAAACCTTTTGTGTTCTATGCGAGATAACATCTACGCATGAACCTAGCTCATGATGCCACTGTTAGGGAACGTTGCATGGGAAAGAAAAAATTTCCTACGCACACGAAGACCTATCATGGTGATGTCCATCTACGAGTGGAGATTAGATCTACGTACCCTTTAGATCGCACAGCAGGAAGTGTTGAGAAACACGGTTGATGTAGTGGAACGTCTTCACGTCCCTCGGACCGTCCCACGAACCGTCCCGCGATCTGTCCCACGAACCATCCCGCGATCTGTTCTGATCTACTGCCGAACGGACGACACCTCCGCGTTCAGCACACATACAGCTCGATGACGATCTCGGACTTCTTGATCCAGCAAGAGAGACGGAGAAGTAGATGAGTTCTCCGGCAGCGTGATGGCGCGAAGGTGTTGGTGATGAACTATTCCCGCAGGGCTCCGCCCGAGCTCCGCAGAAATCTAATCTAGAGGAAGAACTACGAGGTGTAGGTTTGAGTTGCACGTGGCAAAGTTGTGTCTCAAAAGCCCTAAACCTCTAGTATATATAGGAGGAGGGGAGAGGAAGCCTTGGGCAGCCTTGGCGCACCAAGGAATCCTCCTTGGGTCGGCCGAAGTGGGAGAGAGGGAGGAGTCCTTCTCCAATCCCACTTGGATTAGGACTCCTTCCTTATTTTCCCACCTCTTTTGGATTTTCCACTTTTTCCTCATGGGCTTTCCTTGGATGACTTTGTCAGCCCATTATACCATATTGTGCATCCAATAAACCCATGTGGACCCCTTGGGGCGTGGTGGGCCCACCCAGTGAGCCCCCGGAAACCATTCGTCACTCCCGGTACACTGCCGGTAATGCCCGAAAACTTTCCGGAATCCAAACACCAACTTCCTATATATCAATCTTCATTTCCGGACCATTCCGTGAACCCTCGTGACGTCCGTGATCTCATCCGGGACTCCGAACAACATTCAGTCACCAACACATATAACACAACTATACTAAAACATCATCAAACCGTAAGTGTGCAGACCCTGCGGGTTCGAGAACTATGTAGACATGACCCGAGACACTCCTCGGTCAATATCCAATAGCGGGACCTGGATGCCCATATTGGATCCTACATATTCTACGAAGATCTTATCAGTTGAACCTCTGTGCCAAGGATTCATATAATTCCGTATATCATTCCCTTTGTCCTTCGGTATGTTACTTGCCCGAGATTTGATTGTCGGCATCCTATACCTATTTCAATCTCGTTACCGGCAAGTCTCGTTACACGTTCTGTAATACAAGATCCCGTGATTTACACTTAGTCACATTGCTTGCAAGGCTTGTTTGTTATGTTGTATTACCGAGTGGGCCCCGAGATGCCTCTCCATCACACGGAGTGAGAAATCCCAGTATTGATCCATATTAACTCAACGGACACCTTCAGAGATACCTGTAGAGTACCTTTATAGTCACTCAGTTACGTTGTGACGTTTGATACACACAAGGTATTCCTCCGGTGCTAGTGAGTTATATGATCTCATGGTCATAGGAATAAATACTTGACACGCACAAAACAATAGCAATAAAATGACACGATCAATATGCTACGTTCGTAGTTTGGGTCTAGTCCATCACATGATTCTCCTAATGATGTGGTCCAGTTATCAAGCGACAACACTTGCACATAGTCAGAAAACCTTGACTATCCTTGATCAACTGGCTAGCCAACTAGAGGCTTGCTAGGGACATTGTTTTGTCTATGTATCCACACATGTATCTATGTTTTCATTCAATACAATTATAGCATGGATAATAAACGATTATCACGAACAAAGAAATATAATAATAACTAATTTATTATTTCCTCTAGGGCATATTTCCAACAATTATAAGTGTATAGTTGACTTGTTATGCCTGCGTAGGTTCCACTATATTCTGTTAATTATTGTACCTCACGAGGGACAAGTAAAAGTCATGGACCCGTAACGCACACCCCTCGCTGAATGGGCGAACATGCAGAAATGCCTCCAGAGGTAATTTCAATCATTATGGCACTATATAGGTAACTTTTCGTTCATTTCCTGATAGCAAGGAATTAATATAGAACTCCTTTATTCATTTCCTTTTCTTGACAGGGCTTGGAAATGGTTCACCACCAAGGCTCAGGGTGTTTGGAAGTCAAAGCTTACATTTAGACAAATGGATGTAAGTAACTACTAGCTAGATCAGCACATCTCTTTATTCTAGTTTCAATACCATTATCATTCTTGATTATGTTTTTGATTGAACTCTGTTCTCGTAAAGTGCTTGAGGCAGTAACGAGGGAAGAATTTATGTGGATACTATGTTTGCGAGTTCATTCGTCAAACGACCCATGAGATGGGCAAAAACCGAGACATAAAAAAATTGGAGTACGATAAACAATACTCACAACTTTATTTTATTACTGTCAATTGTATTCGGTTTCATTGATATATATTGACCCCTTCTTTAAATTAGATCAAACAGTTGCGGGACGGTCTTCTACCATAGGAACGTGTACGAGCAATTCAAGAGGAAATTGCCGAATTCTTAGATGCAGAGGTCCTAGATGTGAAGGGAGAATATTATTGCCCGTCGATGCAATTCAAATGAAATGTTAAAGTGTAAAAGAGATGCATATGTGCATGTGTAACTCGTGTCTACATTTTGTAATATGTTTGACAAAGCATGACGGATGAGATGATGTAATATATTTATGAAGATGATGTGCAATATAATTGTTCCTTTATTGTTGTGTATGTATGATACGTCCATTTTGCATCATGCTTTCATGTTGATATTTATTGCTTCTTGGGCTGTTATATTACTTGTGGTACCATATTTATGCCTTTTCTCTCTTATTTTGCAAGGATTATTTGAAGAGGGAGAATTCAGGCAGCTGGAATTCTAGACTGGAAAAGGAGCAAATCCTAGTCCACTATTCTGCACATCTCCAAATGCCCTGAAAATTTACGTGGATTTTTTCTGGAATATATTAAAAATATTGGGCGAAAGAACTACCGGAGGGGGGCCACCAGGGCCCCACAAGCTTGCCCACCGCCACCCCCCCCCTTGTGGCGCATTGCAGGCTTGTGGGCTGCCTGAAGGCCCACTAGCCCCCTCTTTTGCTATATGAAGCGTCCTGGTCTGGAAAAAATCAAGAGGGAGCTTTTTCGTGGTTTCGCCGCCGCCACGAGGGGAACTTGAGCAGATCCAATCTAGAGCTCCGGTAGGACGATCCTGCCGGGGAAATTTCCCTCCCGGAGGGGGAAATCGTCGCCATCGTCATCACCAACACTCCTCTCGTCGGAGGGGAGGCATCTTCATCAACATCTTCATCAGCACCATCTCCTCTCTAATCCCTAGTTCATCTCTTGTAATCAATCTTCGTCTCGCGACTCCGATTGGTACTTGTAAGGTTGCTAGTAGTGTTGATTACTCTTTGTAGTTGATGCTTGTTGGATTACTTGGTGGAAGAGTTTATGTTCAGATCCTTGATGCTATTCATTACACCTTTGATCATGATTATGATTATGTTTTGTGAGTAGTTACTTTTGTTCCTGAGGACATGGGATAAGTCATGTTAATAATAGTCATGTGAATTTGATATTCGTTCGGTATTTTGATATGTTGTATGTTGTCTTTTCCTCTAGTGGTGTTATGTGAACGTCGACTATATAACACTTCACCATATTTGGGCCTAGAGGAAGGCATTGGGAAGTAGTAAGTAGATGATGGGTTGCTGGAGTGACAGAAGCTTAAACCCCAGTCTATGTGTTCCTTCGTGAGGGGCTGATTTGGATCCACTAGTTTCATGCTATGGTTAGACTTTATCTTAATTCTTCTTTTTTAGTTGCGGATGCTTGCGAGAGAGGTTAATCATAAGTGGGATGCTTGTCCAAGTAAGGGCAGTACCCAAGCGTCGGTCCACCCACATATCAAACTATCAAAGTAACGAACGCGAATCATATGAACATGATGAAACTAGCATGATAGAAATTCCCGTGTGTCCTCGGGAGCGTTTTTCCTCCTATAAGACTTTGTTCAGGCTTGTCCCTTGCTACAAAAGGGATTGGGCCACTTGCTGCACCGTTGCTACTACTTGTTACTTGTTACTCTTTGCTTGCTACGTTTCACATCGCTACACAATCACTTGTTACCGCTACTTTCAGTGCTTGCAGTTATTACCTTGCTGAAATCCGTTTATCAGAGCCTTCTGCTTCTCGTTGGGTTCGACACTCTTACTTATCGAAAGGACTACGATTGGTCCCCTATACTTGTGGGTCATCAATGTACCATTCAATTTAGTGCAAAACAAGAATTAAAAAGTGTCCAAGACAAATAAATGGGAAAATAGGGGGCATCAAAATAGCCCCATCCAATTTAGTGTAAAACCCTAAACCCTAAAAAGTGCTCAAAAATAAATAAAAAGTTAAAAACAGCGAAGCAATAGCCCCGGTTCATAATACGAACCGGGACTAATACCCCTCCCCCTCGCTCCAAACCCCGTCATGTGGAGAACCATTAGCCCCGGTTCGGGGCCGAACCTGCGCTAGCATTAGTCCCGGTTGTTTAGTCCCGGTTCACGGGACTAATGGCCCAAACTAACCAGGCTGTAGGCCCTTTTTCTACTAGTGTTATATATGACATGGTAATGACAGTTGACTATACTATGTATTAACCATGCTCTTACTTCCTTCGTCACAATTTATGAGGCATGCACGTGTACCTAGGTCATTAATTTGAATTATATAAAATATATTATTTAACGTAAAAATTATATCATTAGGAAATAAAACATCTAAAGTTTCTAATGATATATTTTTTAATATATATCTCTCATTAAGTTGGTCAAATTGACGATCTAAATACACGTGTCGGACTTATAAACTGAAGGGGAGTACTAGGCGCCGGCGCGCCGGCGCGAGCGCTAGCGCCGGTCGCAGGCTGACCGCCCGATTTGCACGGGGGACCGTCAGATCTTTCCATACAACATTTTTATCTCCATGCAACAAATTTTGATGCTATGCAGCATTTTTCGCAACGGTTGCAACAAAAAAAATTAATTATAGCAAAAAAATATCTACATGATCGTAGAAAAAAAACAAAGAAGATGATGCGTGGTAACAAAAGTTAAACGCCGGTTGTAGCAAAAATCTACGTGACGTGCATGGAACTTTTTTAGTGAACGGTTGCAGCAAAAAATGATGCCGGTTGTAGCAAAAAATAACACGGTTGTAGCAAAAGTCAAAACGCCGGTTGTAGCAAAAATTCAACGAACTCGAGTTGCAACCAAACGTATATACAATTTTTTTACTATACAAATCCAATAAATAAAAAACACTTGTAGCAAATATGAACGCTGGTTGCAACAAATTTACACGAGAAACAAACTGCATGAAAAACGTTTGTAACAAAAAATTCACGGTTACAGTAATTTTTACGAAAAAATGCTGCATACACGTGCGAGCGACCGCGACCCGCGCGGGCCGGGGGAAACGTTTCCCTAAACTGAAACGGAGGGAGTAGAAGGGTTTTCCCCACAGCAACGTCAACGTAGCTACATTTATGCGCTTATTTAAGACCACTCTGCTAACTCCTTCTCCTCCCCCTCCGTCCCAACGCTACAACTCCGAACCAACAGCCCCATAAATCCAACCAACACATAACCACGCACTCTCTCTCTCTCAAACAAGGGAAGCAGCAAGGTACGCCCATGGCGCCATCACCTCGGCCGTACACCTCTCTGCTGTTGCCATCTCTCCTCCTGCTCCTCCTCGTCTCCTCCAACGCAGTGAGAGCGGGAGCAACCTCAAGAAACCATGCAGCCCAGGACGACCACGGAGAGGTGGACGCCAGCGGCGAGGCGGCGGAGGCGGGGGATGATCGTTGCGGCGAAGGGGGAGAAGGAGGCGATGATGAGTGCTTGATGAGGAGGACGCTGGTGGCGCACACGGACTACATCTACACCCAGGGAGGAAACCACAACTAGCTAGCTGGCACCGTATGTTTATGATCAACGGAGGTTGCAGTTTGTTGCAAAGCCTTTTTTTTTTAATATCAGTAATTGGGCCTTTGTTCTGCGAATCGGGGGCTAGTAAAGAAATCTTGTTGAGTTGTTTGTGATCTGCTGGTCAAGTCAGTGCGTTGGCTAGAGTAAGAGCACAGGAAAGGATATTGTAGGTCACCCTGAACAATAATGATACTACGTACTACCATTGTGTACGGGTGATGTGTTATTTGTTCAACTTTCAAAATCTAATTGGCATGTCCATCTCGATCGATCGCTGACCCATGCATGCAAGCTCGCTCGTACTACTAGCTAGATCTTCATACATGCCTAGGAGTAAAACTACCACCGATGCCTCCCCTCGTGTTTAATCAGTTTAGACCACGGGATTGTGGTGCAGGCGTGCAGCCGGAGAAAAGAAATCATGTTGAACGCACCGACGGTTAGCGGGTTAGGCACGGCGCGCTGCCTACCGTGTCCCGTGGTGTACGTACCGTACCCTACGCAGATGGGCAGCACAAACCAAGTCTCCATGTCGTCTTCCACTCATGGTCTCCAACTCCAAGCCTGCTTGACTCGGACGCACACGTGGCCACGCGGTATTGGCAGGTACAGGGCGACGCATGTGACCAGTGGGTGTCGTCGTCGACCAGACGGTCAAAAACTCAATCTAGACTTATCAAGACTTCATGGTAGCAACCGAAGCAATGATGGAGGAGCACGCATCACACCTCATGTCATGACTCGTGAGCAGACCACGTACCATCCAACCTTAGGACTTGTATACAATGCAACATGTTTAAAAAAGTGCTTAGAAAAATAAATCAGTTTTTTCTTATACGTTCATGTTTATTTATACATGATAGATATTTAGTTAGACGTCTTTCATGTAAAAATAGGCATCGATACTTAAAAAAAACTCGATTTGTTTTTTAAGCACCTACCTAAACGTCTAGCATTGTATAAGTCCTTATGCCGTCAAGGTCCAAGACGACAACTCGAAAACAACTCATGAAACATGACTTAAAAATGGAGGGATCAACATCTAAAATAATAATAATAATGGAGGGATTCAGCTTGAGCTAGCTACCTGCAGTATGACAAGCTTGTGACTCTTGTCGTATGTAGTAGCATCATGCTCATAGTACAAGCAGCAAACCAGGTAGAGCCCAGCTGACGCATGATGTTCCCCTGAAGTTCTTTTAGTTGAACTTCATCACTGGACTGAACGCATCGTCCAGCGTTAAACCATGGTTGAAGCCGCACCGGCCAAAGGCATCCATCTGCCAAACAACTTGTCACATAAAGAACAAGAGAAAGATGCTGGATTGAGCAGAAGAATATATATATGGTCCCTGCTCTGCCAAACTTCATCATGTTCTCGCTTACCTTTTTTATAGGGTTTTAGGCATGCCATATATGTGATATGACATTGATTGTTTTCCTGTTCACTCAGACGTTAAGGATAGTAAAACCGAACCTATTCCGAGCTCTTTCACGCATCCTTGCTCGTGAGCCGTTGATTTCGTGTGTGGGGTGTAGATCACCGTCAAATCAATGTTCAGGTGGCAAACTGGGTTGTCTGATGCGCCTCTATTCACGCGTGGGCTACTAACGGGCCGACTGTCCTGGGGGCTGCTACTCTCGAAGCCAGTTTGAAGCCCTCTCATTTGTCTATACGAGTTAACGTCTGATCACGAACGAACGGCCGTGATACGCTTATGGTTGGGCTAACCCCATCCCACCTCCTCGTGACTTGCCTTGTCTCGCTCGTCTCCATCTAAGCGATGGCGGCGCAGCAGCTTCCCAAGCTCCTCGGAGCCTTCCCTGGTGGGGACGCCATCGGGCATGTCACTGAGCATCGGATCCCCTTGGAGCCGCAACCACACTTGCGAGGGTATCGAGCACGAGAGAAGCAAGCTGATCCAACGCACGGGGAGCAAAACCGGCGCGAGGGGAGGCGACCGAGGGGATCCAGCAGGACACGCTTCAGCCGATGCGCTTGAGGGAAATGGATCCAGCAGACGAGGGGATCCAGTGGGCGTGAGAGACGGTGGCCAGCCGTGCTGTCCTTCTACAATATTTTCTCTGAAGGTGCAGGCAGCAGGTATGGGCTTCACTCCCAAATCGCTGGCGATGAAGGATTTTCTCTCAGATCGGTACAACAGGGAGGAACTTTGCTGCAGAGGACGTCTTGGCAGGGGAAAAGGGTCCGGACCTACATCCCAATGTCTATGCAAATATAACTTCTCTTTATCTTGGATGTTCTAATCTTCAGATTTGTCTACTTTCTACATGGCGAGTAGTATTCCACGACAATCAGGAAGTGGCCACCGTTAGTGTCCTTTTACTCAAAATGCTCGTCACTGAACTTTGCTTTTTTACTGCTTTCTACCATGAAGTCCTTACTTTTTGTTGAATGTTGATCTATGCTACAAATCTGTGCATATGTTCTTTTACTCAGTTTATTCATGTTGCAGGATAGCAATATTTGCATATGTTCTGCCTGAAGGCCAATCGGTCAGTATATTTTCTTCCTATTCCATCTCTAATTAGTGATAGTTACTTCTGGCATGGAGATCGTGCACAAGTTAAAGTTCAGCTTAGCGAGCAATGTAAACTAAAAGTTACATGCAAAGATAATTATACACAATCTGCTAAAAACAACATGCATTCTTATCCAGATTACTGTTCCATCTGAGAGAGACATGGTTTCATTCTAATCTGCATTGTGTGAGTATGTAAAAATTTGGATTGCACAATATTCATATTTGTTTATTGTCTCCACAAGGATTTTTCTATTGTAAAGTAGAAAGGCGAGAGGAGGATGTTGTGATTAATGTGAATCAGCATCAGTTATTTATTTATTTTGTAATTATTTATTTCCCTTGTCATGATTTTCTTAACTAAATCCATTTTGATATTTTCCTCAAACAGGTTCCAAAACGATGACTTCATCTACTCTTTCCTAATGTATGGTATTCACTTTGGATCGATGGGAAACTTAAACTTCTGAAGGATCCTTATCATCTATCAGAGAGGTAAATATCAGTTTCCCTCGCTGATTCTCTGTCTACTACTTGTTGTAACTACTCTGCACATAACTCAATGAGGCTCTGCTGCATCATCGGTTGGGGCTCTGCATCTCGTGTCAATGGGTACACCTGGTGTCAACCCTTTTGCTCTGCTCCTGTATGTATGACCTAGGTTGGTGATCATCTTCTGGTGGAACCCTATGATAGTACTCCATCCATTCTGCAGTGAAATATTACCCGTTGAAGGTGTTGTATTTCGTGCAGGTTGCAGCTTTTAGCTATGGTGGTTTATAATTCTTCTCCCGTGTTGGCAAATAGTTGATGTGTCAACATGTTTTCTAAGACAATATTGATGTAGATTATTGTGTGTTTCGTTTACTGTCAAACATATATTCTTTATCTACACAAACTTAACTTTATTTTCACAAGCCCATGCATTAAAAAAATTCCTATCATCCAACTGAAAAAATTCATGGGCGCTGCAACGCGCGCCACCAATGTTCTAGTAATAGTTGAGAGTCCGCTTATGCTCCCCAGCTCGAGATGAACAGTAAAAAATAAATCTGCATTCCCTTTTTTTGTCAAACTTTGACAAATGTTAAGCATGCTTGACAAATTTCATTACGAAATGACATTCGTGCAAATAATGGCAAACAAATATCAGAACAGAAAGCATTTTACCACGACTTCCACGAACGTCCTTTCATGATAATTTTCTGTGAGCATACAAAACAAATGTTAAAGTTGAGCAAAGAAAATCGTTTTTTTGAATTCTTTTACTATTTTACTGTTTATTAGACAGCATTTGAGCTCACGAGCATATACTCTAGGTTCACATCATCATTGTTCAAGGACACATGCTTGACCCCCTCCAAGAATCAGAGTATTGATCCAAATCACAATAACAATTCTTTTTTCTTTTTGCGGGGAACCAAATAAAAATTCAGTATAAATAACAAATTTGGCAAAGGGAGTCCTGGATTGCGAAACTGATGTTGGCGGCACATAGCTAGGTCCAGAAGGTGAACGCCCCCCCTCAGAAAAAAAAAAGTGGAGAAGGTGAACAATTCTGCTGCAGTGGGAATTGATCCATGGGACCGTACAGTGGACAGAACCCAGATGCGCCAAGAAGGCGATGACCAAGCTCACCATTGCTATCATTCATGCATGCTGCATCGCTATCTTCCTCCAGGCCGCTGAAAGATGCATCCTTGTTGTTGCCTGCCAATGGAGCGTCCATGCTTTCTGCATGGACCACCCGTACGTGTCTCTTCCAACCATTCATCCTAATGACGAATCTTGAAGGAAAATGAAGGGGCTCAAAGTTAACTATGTGTACAAAAAATAAAAAAACTCTCAATTTTTTTATCCAAATAAGGTTAATTTTTTTATAGAATAGTAGTAATTTTTCTTTTTCCAATATTTGAAGGAGGGTTGGAGTCTGTCGAAGCCCCCCTGCTAGATTCGTCACTAATTCATCCCCATCATCATCAATCACTGTCATCGCTACGAGCCTTCTGAATCACAACTCTTGGTAGCTCACTAAGGTAAACTCAGTGGCCGTTTTCGTCCATCTTCTTCCGATGGAGCACTATCTACAAACGGTACACATTGCTCATCTGTTACGACATGTTCTTTAGAGGAAGTGTGAATGCTTTCTTCCATCCTTGATTATGACTTGTGAGAACCCGTGCCATCTCTTAATACGGGCAAAAGTTGTACACGCACACAACCACTGATGTTATCTGAAGAAACAGCTCCAGCATCACTGATTGACTGTATCTTTTGATGGCGCTTCCATATGAGTTGGTTCAAGTACACCATAATCTGCGTTGCCAAAAGATGTGGCCATGCCGGAAGCATCTTCATCTTGTAATAAGCTGAACACCTCCATAGGCATAGGTACAGTACCATCAGCCTTACTGAAAGTAAGACCTACGGTGCCTTCATTGTTCTCTAGCTTTGTCTAATATTGCAAATTTTGTGACAACTTCTTTCTAGCTTTCAAAATCCATGCCAAATCAGAAAAGGAAAGGATATCTAAAATTCGCCACAAAATAATAATAATGATATCAGCTTATCTATTGTGCAATCATGAAGAAATGAAGCGTTGACCATGAGATAATAAAAAACGTCTTAATCCGAGATCGTATGCAACCCCTAGAGTCAGAACAAAATAAAAGAGAGAAGGTGTTGAGTCATTTCAGACAGGCAAAAGCAGTAGTATCTCTACTATTAAAGGGGGATCTGCCGTCGTCGTGATGGTTCGACCACCTCGCAGCCCATCCCCTCGTACAGGCACTCCCATCCTCCCGCTCCCTCCCACTGATTTTCTTCAATTAGCCTGCGAAAACCGGTTCATTCAACCTCTTCCTCCCATTTACTTACCACGGTTAAAAAAAGACCAACCCACGATGTATACCTCCCACCCCAAACCAAACCCCAACTCCAACCAACCCGAGCTCTGTCTTTCCGCAACCCCCAACCCCGCCGCCGGCCTCCTCTCCCCTCACAGGCCATAGCGTCGCTGCCGACCAACTCGCCCCTACCACCGCCGACGAGCTCCTCCTTCTACCACACCCTCCTCTTCTCTCCTTCTATCCAGCAGGCCGAAACCCTAGGAGGACCTGAACCCGGCCATGGATGGCGCGGATCAAATCCACAGGAGGTGGATCCTCCAAGACCTACCTCCTCCCCTTTCTTCTTGTCGATTTATTCAGTTTCCTTAAGTCTGATTCATTTTTTTGTTTTTTTCTTCTTTTTTTGCATCTGGTCTGGTCAAGGGATGGGGGGAGATGGTGGCATGGTGCGTTCGGTGCTCGGCGATGGGGAAGCACGGGGAACACCTGTTGGTCGTCCCCGTACACACATCTAGAAGGCCGTCCTCGTCGGATCGCCCTCATGTTGCTAGATGCCGCACTGCCCCATCACAAGATTTGCAGTGCAATCCTCCACAGGGATCCCCCATCAAGCGCTCCTGGTTGTAGGTCTTCCTTTTCTCTCATTTTTCTTCTGTGCACACAGGAACGAGTATGAGGTCTTAAAACCAGGGCCCATGGTTTTATCCAAATCATGGTTCATTGTACACAAATCATGACTTTGTAAGTTTTGCAATACTTCTTAGTGCAGGGAAGTTAGTGCAGGGAAGGTGTTTGACAAATTTCTCAACAGAAACTAGAATACATTTATGTATTGTTTATGAATGTTTGACAATTTCTCAACAGATACTAGAACACCTTTGTGTACTATTTATGAATGTTAATTGTTTTTTCAATTTCAGATAATGAATATTGGGTGCAAGAGCCATCACCGCCAGTTTTGATCGGCCTCCCAACTCATTTCCAAGGTCTTTGACTCCTCCGTCCACTTCTGGTACTCTTGCCGGTCTGGGATTTGGAGCATCGAAATATGACCAATGGTCTGGGATCTGGAGCATCTAAAGATTGATTGATTCATTGGACCGGTTGATAGAAATTATCTTGGAGAACATAACGACACTTCCTTTGATCGACAAAAATTCCTAAGGGCAGTTTTAGTTTCATTTACGCATGTACATTATCTTACACTCGTGTTTCTAAATTATTTTCCAGGTTTGTTTGTACGCTATTATGTCCGACGTTCGTCTCGCCGTGGCAACAGTGAACTACAGTGTATGATCACACATATACACTGAACACCGATGTGTATTTGTCCCTTCATTGGTTACTTTGGAAGTAGATTCTACAATTTAAAAATCTATCTTGGCCTTCTAGGCTCTTTGCAACAAGTTAATGGTTTTCACTGGTTTGGGTTGTGTCACTATAAATCCATGTGCAGTTTCCTGTGATGAACAATAGGGAGAAGAAAACATGTATACTATAATGGGGTGAAACTAATGCATGATTGCAAAATTTGGCATGCTTCTACTATCTCCTAATATCTGTTTGTGCTTGATTGATTGTTTGCCTAAAGGTATTTAGTTGTAAAATTTCCTTGATTATCAGCATTTCTCTATGAATTCTTGTAGGAGTATGAGAAACGAGACTAGGTTGCCTTACAAGTGGCTGCTGAGGAGCGACCTATACAAACCTGGCTAGACAACGCCATAGGCGGCGCCACCACCTGTCCTCCCCGTGCATGTTGTTGTCACCATCGTAAGTAGATGTGTGGGTGCTTGCTTCTGCGGGTATTAAAGGAGCGTCAGCAACATGGAGTATGTTTTGTTGATTAAAAGTTCTAGCATGCAACTTATCTACCGACACCTACGATGAAGGGCTACAACAACGGCGACGCCGACGCCACGGCCATAGCGATCTAGCATGCATCAAAGGAGGAGGCTGGCCATGGCAACACCAGATCCGGAAGCCACGGTCGCCAGCGCCGTCGACCTGGCTTGGTTGGGTATCGAAGTGGATCGCCTGCGTTCCCACAACCGCGAGCGGTGCGCCTCTCCTTTTGCTGATCAACTGCAACGTGGGGTGTTTGTGTTCTATCACAGGTACTCTCTCTTTTCCGTCTTATTTTTTTCTGTACTTTATCCTCTTATATTGGTGACTGCTAATTTCACTGTCTACTCGGAGGAGGAAGCTTTGTTTCAATCATGTGCTTTGTTTCAACTCATAAAGTGTCACATATACCTTAAGCTATCAAATCATAAAATATAGTTTTGTTGTTGACTTTTCTATAATTCCCAGTGTACTGCTTCACATGGACTATTTGGGGCTTATTTGAAATAACCTTATTTGATAGTGCAGGAAAACAAGAAGAACAAAAACAAAAGATTTGAAAAGAAGGCACACCATGATTTGGAGGACAAGACGAAAGGCTTTTGTAGAAAAGTAGGTTCCAAACTCAAAACATAGATTATAAATTACCCTTGGCTACCATTGATCTATATATCCTTCAAATTCTTTTTATGAAAAACCAGAAATATGGGTGCAATAAAGATGCGCCTCTGCAGATATATTGCGTATTTATGCTTAGTTGTTCTGGCCTTTTTCCATTCTTCACCACTGCTGGTTCTGTTTCCAGGATACTAACCAATTCGAAGCCTTGTTCCAAGTGCAAGCTGGTCGTTCAGAAAATATACAGGGTGCATGCACATTCCCTTCGATCACATCCTCACATCCGACACAAACTGTAAGTGTGAGAAAGCTTTGATATGTCAGGGTGATCATATCAGACGTTGGCATTATGACGTCTCGCCTTTCCGAATTGGCATTATGACGTCGCCACCGCCGCCTGTTCCTTCCCAAGGTCATGAGCCCGAGCACTTGTGCATATACGCACATAGAGCAAGAATGCAGCTCCATTCTTCCACTAGCAGCTAAAATGTTCTATTCGTTTCCTTCAATTGTCAGGGTGATGGTATGTGTTTACCTTTTATCTCTCAATTCAGCTTTCAGTAGCTTTGAACTTTTCCTCCATAGGCAATACTAAGTGGAGTCTCTTATATTCTTTCTTTTTTGTTCTTAGTTCTAGCGACTGTCATTAGATTAGGGAGACGGAAAGAGTGCTAAGGAGAAAGGAACATGGGATAGTTTTCTTCAGTTCATCGTCAATTCTGTTTACTAGGAGGCCTTATTTTCTTGCCACAGATCCAGACACCACTATCCAGCCATATTAAGGTGCTTTTATTCCTTGTGTTGGTCATTTTTAAGCATTGTGTCTGTTGATGCTTCCAGAATATCTAATCTTGAAAACACTTTGTGTTTGAATCAATCTTTTCTGGAACCATAATGTGTTCCTTAGTATGATAATATTGGCCTCTTTTATTGTAGAAGGAAGCTATTTTTTTGCGGATGATATAAGTAAGGTGTTTGTAATGTTTCTTTAGATTCTAGAGACCATGAATCTAAACGATGTACTCGTTATTAACTTTGCATCAGAATACAGTAGCATATGTACTGGTCATTTGCTTTTGTAGTATATTATTTCAATCTGTCTGAAATAGGGACCTCAATATCTTCTCACCCCTGGGCCCCCAATATCGGTGGACCGACCCTGCCGGCCGTGAGACCATGATGAAGCGTATGTAGCATCAGGATGTGGCATCTGATGAGGAGGGCAGTGGCTCTGCATGCTCGCCTGCCGTAGGTATGAATCAGATCCGTAATCGTCATTCCGGCCTCACGTTTCATGAAGCAAGGAGATGTTTTCTGCTCTCTTTTTTTGTATATAGAAAAAAATACCATTTTGTTATGCTGCTGGCCTTTGTTGTAACATTCTGGAAATGTTTTGGTTCATGAGATAACCAAGTCGGTATCATCATACTTATACGAGTGCTTGGCAGTAAGTTGTTTCTTTGCGGATGATATAAGTAAGGTGTTTGTAATGTTTCTTTAGATTCTGGATACCATGAATCTAAACGATGTACTCGTTATTAACTTCGCATCAGAATACAGTAGCATATGTACCGGTCTGCATAGAAAAAATGGACAAGGTATTGTTTCTTTTCTTGCCATCTTAGTGTTAAATAATTACCCTATACCTTAGTATCCTTTGATAAAAAAGTTATATAGCAAAGGTGATAGCTAGATCATAAAATTGGCTGATCTGCATGCCTGATTTGAAAGTACAATTTGTACTCATAGCAAGACTTTATCGCTCAATATGTCAGAGATACTTAGATTCTTGGGTGTTCACTCTATATCTTACTATGACAATTATGTTACCGTGCTAACGAATGTACACAATTTATAATGCGGTGGCTAATTTCATGAACTAAGTAGGTGTTATAGTTTTTTGCCTTTTCTTTAATGGTGTATATGTAGCTCTGCACAACACACTTTCTTGTTGAATGACATCAACAGAACCTGTTACACTAAAAGTAACAATGCTCTTATGCGAAATTTACTTATGTGACAATTTTCACATTTTACCACTCGATCAGCTGCTTAATCCGTCCCCTAAACTGCACATCGCTTAATTACATTATTTATTGCCGAGCTTTTGCTTGGTGTATGTTAAATATCAGTTTGCTTTAGTGACATTTTGTTGCTCAACGGTAGTAGCATTACAAGGTATGAGAAGTAAACATGAAGCGTAAAACACAATGCAAACGAAGTTGTCGCATCATACCTCAAACTGATATCCTGCAGAACTACTACATGGGAGTATTAAAGTAAATAGAGTACTATTTTTTGTTATATATATGCTATGTGGTTGCAGCACAATGGAACCTTGGTAAATATATTTCTTTCGGGTTCTAGATGAGGAGGCCAACCAATTAAGAAAAACCTTCTGCCCTATAGAGATGCAGGTTTGTCACATTTCACAAAACCAAACATAATCATGTTCCTCATGCAGACTGCAGCAATGCAAGATGCCTTGAGACCGCTGCCCTTATGGAGAAAACTGAAGGTTGCCATGTTTTTCCAGCATTACAAGCAAGCCGCTATAACAATTCCATGTGCCTAGAGGCAAAAACTTGCAAAAAAGAAGCTAATGGAACTCGAAAAGGTATTTTTGTTGTTGTAATTATGTCACTAATTTATGATATAAAAAATCAATTTTCATGCTGCATCAGAAGTATTGCTATGCTAGAAGTACTTTATTGCTTCTTGAGTGCAAATGAAAGTGGTGTACTATAGGAGATGAGGAATAAGCTTGTGGAAAAGTTGGATGATCTCAGTTTAAGACTTTCTCTGGATAGAAGAATGAGGGTATAATTTGTTGACTTTATTGATTTTGTGCCATCATGCAAGTTCTGATTGTTCCTCACAGTATAAGGTCAACTATTTTTGCTACTCGCAGCTACATGTTCTTTTGAACATTTCTGTGTGGCAGCGTTTGAGTTTATGATATTTAACCTTTGTTTTCTTTTTTATGATATACTGGATTGTTTAATCTTTGATATGTGGACTTCCAAATGTAGGTTCCTGATGAAGAAACAAAGTTAGCAGAAGAATCAAAGCGGGACAAGATAGAATTGCTTACCTAGAGGCAATTGGACGGTTCTTTGAGATATATAACTATGTTATGCAGTAACGAGATTTCGAGAGCACAATAACAGAAAGAGAACTCAAATCTAAGGTGTGAAGGTGTCTCTATTTTATACATTTATCAAAAATATGTTTGGTCTGCCGTTCACTTTCAGTTTGCTTCTTAAGTTTTCTTTCTTTCATTCATCTTTCCAGCTGGAGCGTACAATTTTCTGATGTCAGATTTGTTTACTAACTGATGTACTTCTTGCATGTGAGCAATTTCATTTTTTTCTATAATAAGGTTCCTTCAAACGCATATTCATGGAACTCAGTCTTAGTGTGTGCTACGATTTGTCTCAGTGTGTTGTTGTTCCAATTTCAGTCTCTTCACGATATGTAGTGTGTGTGTGTGTGTGTGTTGTGCGTGTGTGTTGTCGTCGGTGGATGGTTGCTTTTCTGCAGCATCTGTAGGGGTTGCCTGTGGTCCCTAGGGATCTGGCCTTGGCAAGGTGCAACATATCAAAGATCCCTTGCCATGACAACCTTGTGTGGTTGTTTTTTCTCTCCAGATCCCCGATCTTTGCAGGCGTGTGGTCGAGTGTTGTAACCTTTGGAATCATCCTGGGATAAATAAAATTTGTTTCCGTCCAAGTTCTATGCGTTTTTACATAACTGGAACCTTATGATTTTATGAATTGTTACGTTCCTTGTACTGTGTCTAAATGCCTGTGATATCTGTTGCTTGATGCCACCACCACTGAGATGAACATCCTTGACAACTGCCTGAAATGTATTTTCTGCTCTGAATTTTGTTGAAGTTGTAGAGCTGATTGAAACAACACCTGGTGTATGTTGTGTGCTTGGGGAACTGCCATACGGATAATCATGTGAAATTCTTCTCCAAATGATCTCAAACAGGTTCTATTGTACGCTAAATTGTTGTAAGATCATGTGTTTCCCTTCTTGCAAGGCTCCTAGGGCCAAGCCTTTCTCCTGTTGATCTTCATCAGCAGGACTGTGGATTTGCTCTGGCGGGCTGGTGGCGTGAAGGAGAATCCTGGTGCCTCAGCTTCGGCGGGCTTCGATCCTCTTTGAATTTGTTCGCGGGGACGGATTATACATAGCTCAAAAGTCGGCTCCTCGAGATGACGAGTTTTTTGTTTTGTTTTTTGTTATGCATACGTGAGGATGATATTTGGTGGCAGGTTCTTCGGCTTGATTCAAGAGTTCAACAACGATGACTACGGCTCCGGGGTGCAGGTCCTCATGGCACGGTGTTGTTCGGTGATTGAAAGACCTCTGTGTAATTTCTACAGTATTATGTTTGAGATGCTTTAAATCTGGGTCTTTTGGAAAGAGGAAAATGTGCTAAGATCAACATGCAGCTCCTGAAGGTGTTTGCCGTTCAGACGTTGCCAAGTGGTACCAGTATGAAGTTTCTCCGGCCTCGGCGCTACCGATTCCTCCTCCTTTCCGTTCGGGTGAGCATGGCAGGTCCATGTACGTCCCCTCGCCGCCGTTCCTTTCGCCTTGCTTCCATCCTCCCCCACCTCCTGTTTCTGGTTCATGCACCTTTTCTCTTCTGTTTGTTGCCTCGTTAATCGCCTTACGTCACCGGGGTGACGAAATTACCGGTTGTTTGTTTTTCCTGCATATCTATACCTATTAATAAAGCAAGGATAAATTCTGCCCGTATGTCATAAACATCGCCCTTAAAGTTGATGAAAATTACCCACCAATGCCATTAATAAGTGAAACGCAATTCGTTTTTCCCCTTAAATCGCCGCTGCTAGCTTCTGGTTCATCAACCGCTATGCCATTTGACTACACAAGGGCACTAGCCAGCCTGTTGGCTACGCCGTATCAATCCCGTCCGAGAGACCTAGGTTTGACCCAAGGTACTCCCCATTTTTTCTAGCCTTTTCTCAAACCTCAAATATTTTACAGATTAAAGTATATTTTAAAATATTCATATCTTTCAAACCTCAATTTCAAATTTAGCATGTTATTTTTTTCACAAAGGCCATCTCGCAAAATTGTCGCTTAATTGTCACCTTAACCCATTGGCAAA
The DNA here is from genome assembly GCF_904849725.1 of Hordeum vulgare subsp. vulgare. NCBI lineage: Eukaryota > Viridiplantae > Streptophyta > Magnoliopsida > Poales > Poaceae > Hordeum > Hordeum vulgare. The sequence goes on along the minus strand of NC_058521.1, from coordinate 145,707,973 downwards.
TATCACCTATAAGTGATAAAAAATATTCATGATTTTAAATATGTTCATGATTTTTAGAAAATGTTATGATTTCTAAATTGTTCATGATTTCACGAAATTAAGAGTGATAGTGTATCTCAGTGATGCAGTAAAATATGGTCATCTTCATTGGAAATTAGGAAGAAAAAGTCCGTTGCAACGCACGGGCCTTTTGCTAGTCATCATTAATTTCAGAAATAACATCATCAAGTTCACATGACATATCAGAACGAGCAACAGGCGGTGTCGTTATAAGCTGATTCAAAATAGTAGGTGAATCAAAATAAGGGCTAGATGATAGTTCCTTACCTCCTCTCGTACGAGAAGCAACGATCTTGGTTGGAGTAACTTTCAGATTCTTCATAGTAGCAATTGGATATACTCAAGTGAACACAATAAATAGAGTTATGCTCCCCAGCAACGGCGCAAGAAAATAGTCTTGCTAACTCGATTACATGATCAATATCATCCAATCCCATCACCGTCTAGCAAGCCTATAAAGTAATTACCCATTCCCGGTGGTGAGCATCATGATGGTGTTGATGAAAAAGGGTTGGTGATGACGACGACGACGAATCCCCCTCGATGGAGACCCAAACGGATTCCAGATTAGCCCTCCCAAGGAAGAACAAGAGGTGACAACGGCCCCGTCTCGTAAAACGTAATGGAATGTTCTCTCTATTTTTTTCTCCGAAGATGTGAATTTATAGGACTAGAATTAAGGTCGGGGGAGCCACATGGGCCCCACAAGTTAACAAGCGCGCCGAGGGGGTGGGCGCGCCCTGTTGGCTTGTGGCCCAATGGCAGCCCCCTCCGACTGTTCTTCGCTCCATAAATCTTCATATATTCCAGAAATAATTCATAAAAAGTTTCGTCTGATTTCGAGAACTTTTATTTCTGCACAAAAATAACACCACAGTAGTTCTCGTGAAAACAGCCTGAGTCCGGGTTAGTTCCATTCTAATCAGGAAAATTAGAGGTCAAAATAAGAGCAAAAGTGTTGGAAAAAGTAGATACGTTTGAGACGTATCAACTCCCCCAAGCTTAACTCATTGATTATCCTGAAGCAATTCAGTTGATAGACTGAAAGCGATAAAGAAAACTTTTACAATCTCTTTTGTTCTCGTTGATATATATATGCTTAGCGAGTGTTTAGATTTTCAACATAAATCATAGATAACCATATCCATGATAACAATTAAACATCATATTTACTCATGGCAATACATAACCAACTAGCAAGAATAGTAAAATATCTCACATGCCAACAATTTATCAAAACAATCATAATATAATATGATGACATGGTATTTTGCTAGCCCTTTCTGAGATCGCAAGACATAAATGTAGAGCACATCTGAGGTTCAAACAATGACTAAACATTATAATTTTGGGTAAAAGAGATCCAATCATGCTAAAATTCAGCATTAACTAGACTCAATGCATAAAAAAAGTGCTTTTAGTAAGAAGATGATGACTCAAAAATAACGTTAAAGTAAATAGACATGTCCTTCGTAGAGGAAAGTATTGATTTGCAGAGGTGCCAAAGGTCAAGGTTTAAAATAGAATTGAAATTATAATTTTGGGTGATGCGCTTTTCCTGTCAACATTACGACAAAGGTTTTCAATATCTTTCAGTCCAAACACATTATTGGCGGTTTCCAAGCGGAATTATAAAGTTTACTTCTATCCACCATCTATACACAAACAATTAGTAATCGAATCCATGGGTACCTTCCAACATATCAACTATCCTAGGAGTTTTGTTTAATTATTTTTTATTTTTGCAGGACTCAACATCCTTTTTATGAGCCTTTCTCGTGACACGCGAATAAACGCCGATCTTGAGAATAACCCACTTAGCATGGAAGATACCGACTGTCGCGTCGCTCCATGAGCCGTATGAGCGCACAAAACATATGTTTATTTGAATATTAGAGGTGACACATGCAAATTTACTTGAAACAATAGGATAATACCGCGTATAGATAGGTATGGTAGACTCATTTGGCATAACTTTGGGTCTTAGGATGTTGGATGCACAAGCAACATTCCCGCTTAGTACAGGTGAAGACCCGCAATAGATTGAGAAGCGACCAACTATAGAGCAAAAACGGTCATAATCATGCATTGCGAATAATTAACACTGAACATTAGGATGAATAGGATACGAACACTCTGAATTTAAACATCATGAAGGTTGCATTGGTTTTGAATTAACTACATGTTTGCACACGGGCTAAGTCAAGCCGCTCGAATTACTCAAAGGGAAATACCATACTCAGGGCCGTCTCGAGGAATTCGGGGGCCCGATGTGAAATATAACATGTGGTCCAAAAATTTGCAATTTTTTTATATAACTGATATATAAGACATATTTTCACTTAATTATGTAGTTTTGAATATGTGTTATCTATAAAATTTAGAAATGTATAGTATAGTAGTGCCAAAGAGTAAATGTACTACTAGGCAATAAAGTTTTCTTTGTGTGTGAATTGTACTGAAACAGTAAACTGACCATGTGTTCTACTGAAAAGCATCATCCGTCTAGTATTTCTTGAAACAAAATCTCTAAGTCCATCAAGTCTATTCTCGCAAAAGAGAATCGAATAAGTCTTTCTTGTAATGAAATTTGTTAGTAGTGTAGAAGAAGAGCACACAACAAAGAATTAGTACTAATTAAAAATCAGATTCTTGCAATGTAGTAATCCTATTAATTTTGATTAAAGTGAAGTACATGCATAATCGAGTAGCACTGCTGTACTAGTAGGGATTGCATTGGATACGGTATTAGAACATGAAAAACCAGAATTTTTAAAAGAGATAATCCTATCTAGTTTTTCCTCATCTATTTTGAATGCGGTTTTATGGCTTACGTCTTACCTCAAAAATATATTCGGGATGACCCGATAAGGCCGCTACAGCAACGAAACAGGCGGCGACGGCTCGGCCATACAACATACTTGTGGTAGCCGTCCGACATGGCAAACCCTATTTGGCGTTGCAGGCGTAGGTTATAGTGCTATTTCCCTAACTGATGCGTGCACCCGGGTTACCTGGGCTCGGCTCGTATAGTCCCTTTTCAGTCGCAAAAAAGAGCACCATCAGGATTCAATCTTATGATTTCTTACACATTCGCACAATGGAACAACCATTCGGCCATGGACCATCAGTTGCTCTTCTATTGCTTCTTCCCTCTTTTCTACTAGAACATCTTTTTCTTTTTCCATTTTGTTTTTCATTTTCTTTTTTCGTCTTTTTTGAAAGGGTTTTGTTGTCTTTTTTGCTACTTTTCTTTGTTCGTTTTTTCTTTTTAGTTTGGTTTTTTTTTTGGTTTTTGTTCTTTTTATTTTTTAAATTTGATGAACTGTTTTTAAAATTTCATGAACTTTTTTTCAAATTTGTGAACTTTTTTCAAATTCGATGATTTTTTTTAAAATGATAATTTTTTTATCAAATTTCATGAACTTTTTTCAAAATAGGTGATTTTTTCTCAAAATTTGTGAACTTTTTTTAAATTTGATGTTTTTTAAAAAATGATAAATTTTTTAAAAAAAATCGGTGAACGTTCTTCAAAAATGATGAAATTTTATCAAATTTGATGAACTTTTAAAAAAAATTGGTGAACGCTTTTGAAAATACAATGAACATTTTTAAATTCAATGTTTTTTTAAATGATGTTTATTTTTAAATTTGATGAAGGATTTCTGAAAATTAGTGAACTTTTTTTGAATTTGATTGACCTTAGAAAAATTGGATGAACATTTTCAGAATTAAAGAACTTTTTTGAAATGTCGATTTTTATTTCTATTTTATATTTTTTTTCTTCTTTTTTGGTAAAGTCAACGATTTACTAATTAATTGATCAACCATGTACGACCAAAACTGTTCACGAGCAAGCGAGAGAGCGATCAGGCGGGAACGAGCGAGCAAGCAGGCGGGAGCTAGCGATCAGGCAGCGTTACATGGGCCGGTCCAAAATCAAGCTGCTGCAGGCGCCAGTTCCTGATCGGGCACGTGCAACGCTGATTATGACTTCCGTCCGGCATCCCCTTTGTAGAATGATGTAGGCGGTTGCGGCGGCTCCCTGTTTATTGCTAGTAAAGTTGTTTTTTACAGAGATATAGAGAGACCTATTTGATCTCATGCATCCGGCCGGGGGCCTGTTCTTTTTGGCTGCGATTAGTGGAACGATGTTGACTAGGGCCTCGACATAATGAGTGCACGCTTCTGTTTTCTGGTCTCGGGATCAAGCAAGCCAGCTAAAAAAGCTAACCTTCTAGAGCACAAGCCAGATTGTATGCTGGTCTCGGAATTCCATCGGGTCCTACGATTTCAAGAGACCCGTGCTATCGCACCGTTTGCAACAACTTTTTTGACGGCTCTGATCATACCATCATGCACACCATAAATTATTTTAATTCATGTTGATACATAAGATAAATCAGTATCCATTTCTATCTATTTAAGCATGGTATAAGAAATTATAATCTTTAATTGTCATCATAAATATATTTACTCATGATATGCTAAATCAAGATCAACCGCGCTAAATATATTTACAAAAACAGAAAACAAGAAGGGTTCATACCAACTTTCTTTGCAACGATTACTTTATCAAATATCGTCATTATTGTCTTTCACTTGCACGACCGAATGATGTGATAATAATAATAGTGCAAGAATATCGTGGACTAAGCTGAAATCTGCAAGGAAAATGTATACAAAGAAGAAGATATGGTAGAAATTTAAAGAAAAACACTCAAATATTTTTGAAGTTTTTTTTACGAAAAAAGCAAATAAACAAGGAAAAACAAGAACGAGAAAAAAATATTTACACGAGAAAGCTCGCAGAATTCAAAGGAAATCTTTCTGGTTTTTTTCAATACCATGGAGTAATTAAACTTAGAAAAAAAACTTTAACATAATCGAGAAATACTTTTAGATTTTCAAAGTTTTTCGAGCACACAAGAAGTAAACAGAAAGTAAAAACTATCATGTACTCCCGTAAGCTTAGGCTTTTGCCTAGCTTGGTGATCACCACGACTCGTGTGGATAATAATCAAAGTGATAGCTTGTAGGGGAATTCCGCGTTGCCTCCTCACCGAAGCGAGCAGCCTCCACAACTGCATTGTGCTCCTCTCCTTCGCTCTCAGAAATGTAATATCTTTGTTTATTTTAGAAACAAAGAGAGTAGGCAAGGCAAAGTAAGATAGACAGGGTTATATTTATCAAATATTAAAATATACTCATAACCCGAGCCCCATCCTTAATAAAATCATGACGCCTCACGACTTTAAGGTCTAAATATGTTTCACGTAGCATAGGGTCATTAAACTGAGGTAAGACTCCTAATTGTGTAGCTACGTGGAAAGCATAAATTTCCCCATACAAGTCACCAATACATGCGTTAAGATGCAGTCTTCGTGCAAGAATTGCCCAAGGTTATATTGTTTAACACCAGTTATTACAGTGTAAATGGTGCTCAGGTCAGGGGCACACAATGCACTACCCATAACCCGAGGTTATATTTATCAAATATTAAAATATACTCGTAACCCGAGGTTATATTGCTTACCCACAAGACATTTCGTGTTAAATAAGGCAAAGTAGCGGATAGATGAAAATTGAATACTCTTTATTCTAGCCCGCGTCACTCCTCTATCCTCTACTACGCAAAGGTTCTCAAGGAACAAATTATAATCAATTTTTAATGGTTTTCCAAGTGAGCCTAATATGGAAGTTTGTATGCACCACTAAATTATTCTAGAGTCATACTGAAAGAATTATCATAGAGATTAAACAACACTCTAGAAGTATGGGGATGATACTAAAACATTTGTGTGAATGAACATGTAAGCTCATAGTATTGGGTGCATTTATCTATGAGGAAGTCGGCGAGGTAGGTATTATAAATGTATTGATCAAATTCCTCCTTGATACCTGCACCTATCATGAACTCATCACTCGGCCATCGACATGATTTGGCGTCTGCCATGATGGTCAAGCTTGCTGTTGGTTCAACATATGCCCGTCATACTCAGCTCCCGCTCGACGACTCACCAGAAGTACGTCTCCTTGAAGAATTCCTCCTGAAGAAACTCATTTTCCTATGAATAAATTTCTGAATTTTTTGGGCCACAAAATTATGTCAATAAAACTTTGCAAGATTGCTAGCAACAACTCATATAGATGCCTAGAGGTCATATCAAGCATTCATATATACTACTTGGATCTCAAAGTATTCAACATACAAGCTCATTTTCAGTAGCATCAAGTGCAAAAATATATGCAAAATATAAATCACTAAAGAAAAAACTATTTGGAGGAATGAGAGAGTTACATACCAATGGGCAATTGCTCAAAACAGTTTCGGAAACGAAGTTCTGAGTAAAGAGATCGAAAATCTTAGTTTGAGGAGCAAGGATACGAGAGAGTGATACGGTATGAATTTTTTCTGGAGGTACGTGATGACATAGGCTGAAGGGATAAGGTAGGGGGCCTATGGGCCCCATTAGCTACCAGGGCGCGCCCGGGGGGGGGGGGGCTATTGGCTTGTGGCCCATAGGTGCACCCCCATGATGTGTTTTCATCACCAAAAATTCTTAAATATTCCAAAAAATCATGTCAAAATTTTGTGCAATTTGAGACCTTTTATTCTGGGTCATTTTTATTGCACAGAAAATTCAGAAAACAAGATAATCATGGCATTTTATTTTATTTGACTAAAAATAATAGAGGGTAAACTAATGGTACAAAAAGTTGTGTTCATTGAATTCATCAACCACATGTCTTTCAAAAAGGATCCATTAACAAGGTTGATCAAGTATTATTAATAAATGTTTCCAATTGACATGAACCGGAAGAATTTTCGTATAACACTAAGTTAGATCAATGGGGATTTGCATGTCCCGAACTATAAGAATATAATAATTCTTCTTGGATGTAGGAAGAGGAAATTTAAAACCACCAATGTTTATTGTGGCACTTGTCTCAATGACATTAATATTATTAACCAAAGTTTTCTTCTTCGGAAAATGCACGATATGTTGTTTGCCATTGACGTGAAAAGTAACCTTGCTTTTGTTGCAATACATAACAACCCATACAGTATTTAAAAATGGTCTACCAAGGATAATCGACATGTTGTCATCCTCGGGCATCTCGAGAATAACAAAGTTTGTTAAGATAGTAATATTTGCAACCACAACAGAAACATCCTCACAAATTATAATAGGTATAGCAATAGGTTTGTCAGCCATTTGCAAAGATGTCTTAGTAGGCGTAAGCTTATTCAAATCAAGTCTTTTATATAGGCTGAAAGGCGTAACACTAACACCGGCTCCTAAATCACATAAAGTAGTTTTAACAAAACTTCATTTAATAGAACAAGGTATTGCAGGTATACCAAGATATCCCAACTTCTTAGGCACTCCACCATCGAAAGAATAATTAGCAAGCATAGTAGCAATTTCAGTTTCACGAACTTTTCTTTTGTTGGTAATAATATCCTTCATATAATTAGCATATGGAGGCATCTTTAAAATATGAGTCAAGCGAGTGCGCAGAAAGACGGGTCTAATCATTTCATCAAAGCGTTCAAACTCCTCATCATCCTTACTCTTGGAAGGCTTACGAGGGAACGACATGGTTTTTTGAACCCATGGCTCTCTTTCTTTACCATGTTTTCTAGCAACAAAGTCTTTCTTCTCATAACGTTTATTTTTAGATGTGGGTTATCAAGATCTTCAACATGTTCTATTTCCACATAATTATCAGGTTCTTCATTACTATCTGGTTGAGCATGTATGTGAACATTATAATTATCATTCTCATTATCACTAGGTGAATGTTCACTACCAGGTTGTGTCTCAACATCAGATATAAAAACATCATTATGATTCTCATTAGGTTTTTCTGTAACATGTTCACTAGAAGCATGCAATGTCCTATAATGTTTCCTTTACTTTTTCTTCTTAGATGAACTAGGTGCATTATCATTAATTCTCTGAGAATCCTGTTCAATTCTTTTAGGATGACCTTCAGGAAAGAGAGGTTCCTGAGTCATTCTATCTCCTCTAGTCATTACTCTAACAACATGGTCATTCATATTCTCATTTATTTCAGCAAGTAAATCATTTTATGACTTAGCAACTTGGTCTAATTGAGTATGAACCATGGAAGCATGTTTACCTATACCCTTCACATCATTATGAATTCTACACATCAAGTCACTCAAGCGATCTATCATCATAGCATCACGTCTTAATTGATCTTTAACATAGTTATTGAAATATTTTTTCTTAACAATGAATTATAAAATTCATCCATGCACTGACTAGGAGTCTTAGTATAAGGTATATCACTTTCATTAAAGGCACAGAGAGAATTTACCTCTACTATATGTGTCGGGATGTCAAGTCCATATATTTATTTCATAGGTGGTAATTTCTTGACATCTTCAGATTTAATACCTTTTCCCCTCATAGTTCTTTTGGCTTCTTGCATATATTCACTACCGAGGAATATAATACATCTTCTTTTGAATAGGTTCCGGTGATGGCTGAGGAAGTGTCCAATTATCTGCATTTTGCAATATATTATTCAATAATTTCTCAACTTGTTCAACAGTTCTTTCCCTGAAAACACAACCAGCATAACTATCTAGGTAGTACCTAAAAGTATTAGTTAGTCCATTATAAAAGATATCAAGTATTTTATTTTTCTTAAGAGGATGATCAGTCAAATCTCTTAGTAGCTCGAGAAGCCTCCCCCAAGATTGAGTGATATTCTCTTATTCAATTTGAACAAAGTTAAATATTTCCTCTAAAGCAGCTTGTTTTTTATGAGTAGGAAAATATTTTTCACAGAAGTAGTATATCATATCTTGGGGGCTTGAAACGTCTCTAATGTATCTATAACTTTTGATTGTTCCATGATATTATATTATCATTCCAGGATACTTTTTGGGTGTCTATTTACCAATTAATATTATTTTTGAGAACTAACCTATTAACCCAGTGCTCATTGCCACTTGCTGTTTTCTGCATGTTTTTGGCTTTTCAGGTTTACAGTACCAAACGGAGTCCAATTGCCACGAAACTTTAACATGATTTTTTTGGACCAAAATAAGACCCGAAAGCTTCGGGAGCAGACAAGTGGCCTAAGAGGGAGGCACGAGCCAATAGGGCACGCCTAGGGGGTAGGCCGTGTCCTGTTGCCTCGGGAGCCCCCTTGGGCGCCTCCTGGTGCCCCTCTCTGGCCTAAAAATTCACATATATTCCAAAACCCTAGAGAGCTTCCTGAAACACTATTTCCGACGCTGCAAGTCTGTGTTCCACCGTGTGCCCATCTAGAGCCCTCTCCCAGTGACCTGTCAGAGGGGGGATCGATCATGGAGGGCCACTACATCATCCTTGCTGCTCCCATGGTGATGTGTGAGTAGTTCACCACAGACCTACGGGTCCGTAGTTAGTACCAAGATGGATGTCTCTCTCTCTTGATCGTCAATACAATGGTCAACGCATCTTTGCTTTGATCTATCCGATGTAATTCTTTTGTTCGGTGCGTTTGTTCGAATTCGATGAATTGTGGGTTTATGTTCATATTATTCATTAAAATATTTGAATCTTCTGTGAAATCTATTATGATTCTTATGTGCATGACCATCATAGCTTCGTAAATCTCTCTGATCTATTGATTTGCTTTGGCCAAGTAGATTGATCAATCTTCACTAAGAGGGGTGCATTGTAGTGGGTTCAATCTGACGGGTTTCTATATGCCAGTGATAGAAGGCGACAAGATGTGTTTTTGTATTGTTGCCACTCAGGATAAAAGGATGTGGTTAGTTCATATCAACTGAATTCTCTTTGTGTACATCATGTCATTGTTGTCCATGCATTACTCTGTTTTACTTAATAGTCTATATGCATGCTGGATAGCGGTCGATGGGTGGAGTAGTAGTAATAGGTGCACGCAGGAGGCGACCTATTGTCTTATGGACGTGATGCCTATATACACATGATCATTGTCGTGAATATCACATAACTATGCGATTTTCTATCAATTTCCCAACAGTAATTTGTTTACCCACCTATGCTTACTTTCATGAGAGATGCCACTAGGGAAAACTATGCCCCTGGGTCTATTCACTTATAAGTTTACAAATGATAGAATAACTTGCTGCCATTATTTACTTTTTATTTTATTTTGCATCTTATAATTATCTACTACCAACCACACTACTTACAAGCTTGCAAATAACAAGTCCAAGGGGATTTACAACCCTCTTGCCTGCATTGGGTGCAAGTGTTTGATCTTGTGTGTGTAGCCACTGAAGACGGGGGTTGGTTTTTACTCCTATTGGTTCGATAGACCATGGTTCTCTACTTAGGGAAATACTTACCTATATTGTGCTCCATCACCCGTTCCCCTTCATGGAAAACCCAACGTAGATCACAAGTATTAGGGAGGATTTCTCGCACCGTTGTGGGGGAGTATCATCAACCTACTATAAAGTAACTTCACACAAATTATCATTCACTTTTTATTCTTTTTATTTGTTTATATTTTGTTTGCTTCATAAAAATCAAAAATACAAAAATATTTATCTTTGCTAGTTACTAGTTTATTTCTTTGTTTGTCGTTATGGCTAGTTCTTCTTTTGTTCCCTTTACTCCCGATAATGAGGTAGTCAATTTTAAACAAAGGGGAGGAGAAAGCTTAAAAGGTGCATGGTATATGGTTTGCAATTCTCAAAATGAAACAATTCATAAGCAATCACCCCAACATCTTGCTATGTAATTTCTATGTTGGTATTACTACTTGGCATAGATCTGTACTTGATACGATTACCGGTGGTAATTTCTTAATGAGTCACACTTCAAAGCTTTTAAGGCCATGGAAAATTTAGTTGTGTCACCACCTATTATCATGAATGAAAATATTTTGACCATGGAACATGTTATGCAAAGGCTTGATGCTATTGAAAAGAAAATAAATACTAATGAACAAATTGAGGAGTTTGATAAAAAGCTTCACAAGCATATCACTCAATGTGGGTCACAAGTAGGAATGACTTTAAAAACTTTAAGGCAGAAGGATAAATTTTTTGATGAGAGGGTAGAGCAAAGCATGAATAGGATGTATAAAATAGAGGAAGTCGTTGGTAAGTAGGTTCCGCTTTCACACCCTCAAGAACTAATGCTAGTACCACTCGGAATAAAAGTCCCAAGTTCATATATGTTCCTAAGAGCATTAGTACCCCTCCTACCAAAAGAAACAAAGATCTCAAAATGATTAGTGTGCATCCCAACTTTATAAACTTGATAAATTATCCTATTTTCAAGACTCCTATTGTTCCTATTATTCAGGGTTGTGTTATTGATGAGATTGATGTCAAGGACGACAACACTTGATCATATGCATTATGCCTAGCTAGGGGCATAAAACAATAACGCTAGTTGGGAGGCAACCCAATAGTTATCTTTGATTTTGCTTTTTTACTTTCTGTTTGTGTGTCTTAACATGATTGTTGACTCTGTAATGATTGTGTTTTTTTGTTTAAATTAGTGCTTGTGTCAAGTAAAGCCTTTGAGATGACTTGCATGATGCGTAGAATTGATACTGTGCAAAAATAGAAATTTATTGTCTAGTGCAAAATTTCTATGATTTTACAGGAATGTCTTTTTGATTTGAAATTCTTACACAATATTTCTATACAACTTCCTCAGGTAGTACTAATTGTTCTGAACTTTTGGAGTTACATAAGTATGGTACTTAACTATATCTTTGCAGATTGTTCTATTTTGGACATATTCTATTTTTTTCTTGCGGAGTTTGCTTGTTTTGATGATGTTATGGATTATATTGGGGGGAATAAATCATGGAGAAGTTGGAATATATTACCTTATGAAATAATAAAATATGAATCAATTTATAACAATACCTAAAGCATTCCATATGTTTATTATACCAACGGATCTCACGAAGTTTCTGTTGAGTTTTGTGTGCTGAAGTTTTCAAGTTTTGGGTGTTATCACGATTGACAAAGGAATAAGGAGCGGTAGGAGCCTAAGCTTGGGAATTAACAAGGCACCCCAAGTTAATAGTCTAGGAAGACCTTAGTGTCTAGGCTTGGGGATGCCCGGGAAGGCATCCGCTCTTTCGTCTCAATCCATCGGTATGTGACTTGGAGCTATATTTCTATTCATCACATGATATGAATTTTCCTTGCAGAGTCATTTGCTTTAGTTTGTTTTTTGAATTGAGTTTCCAACAATCATTGTTTGCTGGACACACCTATTTGAAAGAGACACACTATCACGATGATTTGTTAAAATACTCTATGTGCTTCACTTATATCTTTTGAGCTTAGCAGTTTCTCAAGTACTTCACTTATATCTTCTAGAGCACGATGGCATATAGATTTTATAGAAATAATTGCACTCTCGTTATTCACTTATATTTGTTTGAGAGTTAATAAATAGTGATAGTAATTCGCATGGGTTATAAGACTAGTCCAAAAATAACAGGTATTCAATGGGTGCATAATCAAAACCACATAGAGCACATAAAAGAGAAATCATGGTTAATGATATTAATGTGGTAATATGAAAGAGCATGGGTCCATGATCATTGGTTAATAAGAGTATCATGAATTAGACGTTGTTAACTTGTTGTTCATCCAAATATTTGTATGACATGGTGATAATGTGTGAGCATACTTATCCCTCGTTGAAATCCTAGTGGCGTTTAAGTCGGTGGTGGGTGATACGTCTCCAACGTATCTACTTTTCCAAACTCTTTTGCCCTTGTTTTGGACTATAATTTGCATGATTTGAATGGAACTAACCTGGACTGACGCTGTTTTCAGCAGAATTGCCTTGGTGTTATTTTTGTGCAGAAATCAAAGATCTCCAAACGTCCTGAAAAATAACGGGGAGCAGTTTTGGAAAATATCAAAAATACCTGCGCCAGAATCCACCTGAGGGGGTGGGCCAGTGGGCCACAAGCCCCTGCTCCGCCACCACCCCCTGGTGGCGGTGGGCAGGCTTGTGGGGCCCACAGGCCTCTGCCGCCCCCAACTCCATCTCTATAAGTTGTCTTTCGTCCCAGAAAAAATAAAAAAGAGAAGTTTTCGTCGCGTTTTCGATACGGAGGCGCCGCCACCACCTGTTCTTCATCTGGAGGGTAGATCTGGAGTCCGTCTTGGGCTCCGGAGAGGGGAAATCGTCGCCATCGTCATCATCAACCTTCTTCCCTCTCCAATTCCATGAAGCTCTTCGTCGTTCGTGAGTAATCCATTCGTAGGCTCGCTGGACGGTGATGAGTAGGATGAGATCTATCATGTAATCGAGTTAGTTTTGACGGGGATTGATCCCTAGTATCCACTATGTTATGAGATTTGATGTTGCTACTACTTTGCCATGCTTAATGCTTGTCACTAGGGCCCGAGTGCCATGATTTCAGATATGAAATTATTATGTTGTCACCAATATATGTGTGTTTTAAATCCGATCTTTTAAGTTGTAGTTACCTACTATGTGTTATGATCCGGCAACCCCTGAGTGACAATAACCGAAACCACTCCCGGTGATGACCATAGTTTGAAGAGTTCATGTGTTCACCAAGTGCTAATGCGTTGGTCCGGTTCTTTATTAAAAGGAGAACCTTAATATCTCGTAGTTTCCTTTTGGACCCCGCTACCACGGGAGGGATGGACAATAGATGTCATGCAAGTTCTTTTCCCTAAGCACGTATGACGACACACGGAATGCATGCCTACATCACATTGACGAACGGGAGCTAGCCACATATCTCTCCGTGTTATAGCTGTTGCATGATGAATATCTTCCAAACAAATCACCAATCCAATGCCTACGAGTTTGTCCTACTGTTGCTACTGCCGTTACTTGTCTTGCTCTGCTGCTACTGTTGCTACTGCCGTTACTTGTCTTGCTCTGCTGCTACTACTGTTGCTACTGCTGTTACTTGTCTTGCTCTGCTGCTGCTGCTACTGTTGCTACTTCTGTCGCTTTCTACTGTTGCTACTTGCTACTGCTGTCACTACTGCTATTCCTTGCCACTGTTATTGCTCGTTACACTGCCGATACCCGCCACTTCGCTGTTACTACTTCGCTGTTACTATTGTGCTTGCAGATACTAATCTTTCAGGTGTGGTTGAATCTCACAAATTCAGCTGCTAATACTTGAGAGTATACTCTCACCTCCTGTCTGGCGTACCTACAAATTGGGTCGAATACTCTACCCTCGAAAACTGCTGCGAACCCACGTGCTGGTGGGCCATCAACAACATTCATCCAGTTTCATTGCCGGGGAGTGCTATCAGCATTCTTCTGGTGCCGCTGCAGGAGAAGGTTAGTTGTTTATAAGCATTCATCTAGCTAACACTAGAGATTGCAGGATCAACCCTTTTCTAGAGCCATTGCCAGGGAAGCACAACTGACGTCAGTGGGCAATGGTTAACTACTACCAACCTCCTCCCTAGGGTCATGCGAGTAGTGCTTTGCTTCGAGAGAGCTAATAAAAGCTTGCAATAAGTATGTGAGTTCTTTACGACTAATGTGAATTGATACGTCTTCATCGTATCTATAATTTTTAATTGGTTCATGCCAATATTCTACAACTTTCATATACTTTTGGCAACTTTTTATACTATTTTTGGGACTAACATATTGATCTAGTGCCCAGTGCCAGTTCCTGTTTGTTGCATGTTTTTTGTTTCGCAGAATATCCATACCAACGCGAGGCCATTTTTGGGACTAACATATTGATCCAGTCCAAACATAATAAAAACTTACGGGGATTTTTTTGGAATATTTATGATTTTTGGGAAGAAGAATCAACGCGAGGCGATGCACGGAGTGCCCACAAGCCCTGTCGCCGCGGCCAGGGGGTGGGCCCGCGGCAAGCAGGCTTGTGGCTACTCCTTAAGGCGGTTGGAGGCCTTCTTTCGCCGCAAGAAAGATAATATCCAGAAGAAAATCGTGTTGAAATTTCAGCCCAATCGGAGTTACAGATCTTCGGAAATTTAAGAAACGGTGAAACGCAGAATCTCGGAGCGCAGAAACAGAAGGACACAGAGAGAGAGATCCAATCTCGGAGGGGCTCTCGCCCCTCCGCAGCCATGGAGACCATGGACCAGAGGGGGAAACCCTTCTCCCATCTAGGGAGGAGGTCAAGGAAGAAGAAGCAGGAGGGGGGCTCTCTCCCCCTCTCTCCCGGCGGCGCCGGAACGCCGCCCGGGACATCATCGTGCGACGGCGATCCACACCAACACCTCCATCATCTTCACCAACATCTCCATCATCTTCCCCCATCTATATTCACCGATTCACTCTCCCGCAACCCCCTGTACCCTCTACTTGAACATGGTGCTTTATGCTACATATTATTATCCAGTGATGTGTTGCTATTCTATGATGTCTGAGTAGATTATCGTTGTCCTATCGGTGATTGATGAATTGCTATGATTGGTTTAATTTGCTTGTGGTTATGTTGCTGTCCTTTGGTGCCCATCATATGATCGCGCGCGTGGATCACACCATAGGGTTAGTTGTATGTTGATAGGACTATGTATTGGCAGGCTAGAGTGACAAAAGCTTCAAACCTAGCATAGAAATTGATGCATATGGGATTGAAGGGGGACCAATATATCTTATTGCTATGGTTGGGTTTTACCTTAATGAACGTTAGTAGTTGCGGACGCTTGCTAATAGTTCCAATCATAAGTGCATAGAATTCCAAGTGTCGTGGGTATAAGTCTGACAGTAGATGTGTAGGGTACAAAAGGATGGGCAGAGCCTTAGCTACGACGAGGTTGTATGAGTTCAGGCCCCTCTACGGTGGAGGTAAAAGCCCTACGTCTCAGTGCTCTTGGGAGCTTTTTGTCGAGTGGAATATGGATTACAGTGAATTGCTAACCCCTGCACCAGTGGGGGAGGGCGGCTTCTATAGAGTGCGCTACCCTTCATAACGGTTCGGTGCACAGGGGTGGAGTAGTGGTGAATAACTGCATACGTTACATGTAACGTATGTCTTCAATGCTAATAAAGGTATATGGAAACGTATGACCGTTACCCTCCAGGGGGGGGGGGGTTACGATGTACAGAGTGGAATACAGTCGGTAAGCTCGATATGCTCCGAATGCTCATCTTCGACTGGATGATGGAGGAATCGTCACCGACTGGATGATGGGAAGTCCTTAATTCAGTCGGAACTGACTAAGGGCCTTGTCCTTTATGAAGGGTAGTCCTTGGGTAGGCCCCACAGGACAGGCCTATGACCCTACCCTAGGACTATAACCTCATCATTAGTCCCCGAATGGATTGGGGTTGGAACGACGAAGCGATGCTTGGAGTACGGATCCGACTGGTACGGATGCGACTTTGGCGTTGTTTGCCTTGATCCATTTTATCTTCTTGACCAGTGATCCGAGTGGATGTATTTGTGAAACGAACCATCCGGGACCGAGTGCTTCCGTGGTATCTTTTGACGTGACTAGTCAACTGACAGCGGTGGATTTTCCGGGATCCTCAAATTTCGATTGCCGCGCGCTCGGTGGGGGTGACGACACCGTAATCGAGTAGTATCTGCCGCCTCGATTTCCACGCCTTCATCTCCTCCACTAATATCGCAGTGACCGGCCAGGGGATAAGATTTCGGGGCCACCTGCTAGTGACCCAGTCGGAACCTTATTTGAACCTCTCCAGCGAGGGTTTTTCGTTACACTCACCTGATAGCTCGCACTTGCCCCGTTTCTCTCGCCACCTCCTGCGCATCTCAAGCTCTTTCCTTCTCCTTCTCCCCCGCGGGTCTGCAACCTCCGCCATGACAAAGGGGCAGACAAGCAAGCTCGAGGCACGGAAGAAGAAGGGGAAGGTGGCGGCTCCTGCTCAGCGGCGGCAGTGAGCATTGCCGGCGGGCTGGATCCAGGGGGATTTCCTCCCCTCCACGGTGACGGAGGAGGACATGCTGGAGCTGGTGGAGCACGACATGATCGAGCACAAGACGTGGAGATTGCCGGCGGAGGGCGAGACCGAGCCGGCGTCCCAGGAGGGGGAGCGCGTCTTGTTGCTCAGCCACGTGCACCGAGGCTTTTCTCTGCCTCCTCATCCCTTCTTTAGAGGTATACTGAACCACTTCGGGGCGCAGCTCCACCATTTCCCCCCAACACAATAACTCACCTCTCTGCCTTCGTCGTGCTGTGCGAGTGCTTTATCGACTGTCCTCCCCATTGGGGGCTTTTTAAGCACATATTCTCTGCTAGATCTCAAACCATAAAGAGGCTGAGCCAGTCGGATGACAAAACTCACCTCCTCCAGCTCTGCGGAGGCTTAGGCTTCCAAAAGAAAAGTAAAAGTAGCTATCCTGCTCTCCAGCTGTCTGAATCCGTTAGGAACTGGCAGTCGACTTGGTTTTACTACCAGGACGTTGCTAGCCCGAATGCCACCACTGGACTGCCACCTTTTAGCTTAGACCGACGGGCTCCGCCTAGGCAACTCACGCTCACGAAGATGGAGAAGATCCAGATCCAGCCTCTGGTCGATGAGCTTGTAGAGGTCGTCCGAAAGGGAGTCACTGGCATAGACTTGCTGGAGGTTTTTCTGGGTCGGCGTATCCAGCCTCTGCAAGCTCGACACCACGCCATGTGGCACTACACGGGGCCTGAGGACACCACTCGGACTAACCCCGAGTGCGTGATCGGGGAGCTGGTGGCGTCGTGGGTCCTCAACATCACAGGCGCCTGCGACAATCCCAGAGGAGCCCGACGAGTGAAGCCCTTCCGCGCGGACAACCCTCCTCCGAATGAGGTGAGTATAACTTGTTGAGTGCATCCAATTGTCTTAGATTTATCTCCTTTTCTTGTATTACTGACTGACGTCTGATGTTGTCGACTGTATCTTGTGCAGGCGTGGACCAACTGGTTCTCTCCTGTCTCAAACGGGAATCCGACCGAGGAGGAGGAAGGCAGCTAGGAGGGCAACGTGGAGAGCGTCGAGTATGTCTCCGATAGTGGGGAGACGGAGGAGGAGTCCGAAGAGGAAAAGGGGGAAGATGAGGAGCAGAACTCGCCACATCCACCTCCAGAGCCTCAAACCAAACGCCGCCACGAACCTGTGGCTCCGTCGGCTCCTCCAGCGGCCTCAAGTGCTCTGCCAGCCGCTCCTGTGGTTCCGAGTGCCTCGCCAGCTGCTCCCGTGGTGTCGAGTGCTCGGAGCACAAATAGGACCAGGGACTCTGCTGCTGAGCCCGCGGGCCAGCCCTCTAAGGTGGCCAAACCGAGTGGATCCAAGCCTCGGAAGGCTTTGCCGCGGATGAGGATCGCCGTTCCCGTCGCCTCAGCATAAGTGCATTGTTCTTCCATCTTCTTCCAGTATTTGATTGAACTCATTCTTATCGGTCGAATGAATTTAACTTGACAGAGCTGCCACCTCCGCCACTTCTGTGCTGCGCTAGGAAGACGATCCCATGGATACAGACAATGTTGTCACGTCCCAACAAGGTACGTCGTGGTGAATCCGAGAGCTTACATTATTGTTTCATGAATTCTGTCTTTGGTTTTGTCCTTTTTGGTCTCACGCCGTTTGGTCGGGCTTTCGTCAGAGGTGATCCATGTGGAGGATGACGATTAGAAGAGGTCCGAGCAAGCTGCGGCGCCTGTCATTGAGGCCGTTCCGTCTGTTACCACTCCTGCCATGGAAGCGCCGCCAATTGAGACGATGCCGTCGACTGACACGGCGCTCGTCATTGCTGAACCGACTGGAGCGGGACTTGGGATGCCCAAGGAGTCTCTTGGGATGCCAGGTCCGTCGACTGTCCAGTACGACGCCCGACGCCTTCCAGAGGATCAGGTGGGAGCTGCCAAGGAGGCCATGGTGCAGGCGGAGTTGATGGCGGGTGACGCCAAGAGAGCGTACGACTCCATCGCGTCTGTGTACAAGCGAAGCTTGGAACTCCGGGACGATATCCGAGTAAGTGGGCTAGTAAGTATTTGCTTTCCCCTTATAACCCACTGGGTGTTTAAGCCAGATACTCGGATACCGAATGTTTAGTTTGCGATGGGTTCACTCTTAGTGAACCCAGTGGGTGTAGTCCCTGAGACTTCTGTCGAGTGCTTGCACCGGCAGTTGTCTTTATATAAATTTTCTTTTAACTTGATCAGCTCAAAACTAATCTGTTCGAATGTTACCGGTGGGGGCATTCCGAGTGCACCTACTGGATTAGTCCCCGAGAGTAATTTTACTCAGGTCGGGTAGTAGTAGCCTCATAGGCTTGTTTTTTGTTATGTATCTCAATAGGGCGGACCTGTTTGAGCATCATGCCAATGGGGTCACTCTTAGTGAACCCACTGGGTGTAGTCCCCGAGACCGCTGTCGACTGCTTGCGTCGGCAGGGGTCTGAAGAACTTTTAGTTTATATTGTTGTCCTTGTTGAATCTGTCTGATCGTCTCTTCGCGCTGACTTGCAGAAGACTTGTGAGATGGGATCAGCGTATGAAACTCTCAGAGCTGAAAAGATTCAGTTTGCTGCGGAACTGGATGCAGCAATGCTTGCCTTGGCTGGTATGAAGGGTTTTCTGGCTAAACGAGAGAAGTCCTTGGAGGAGTCTCGTGAAGCAAACAAGGCATTGGTTGCCGAAGTGGAGAAGATGGGTAAACAAAGAACTGAACTGATGGGACAGATGCAGGTGTTGAACAGGCGGTGCATAGCGCAGGAGAAGTACGTTAGTGACTGGGCAAGGCAGATGATTGCGCTTCTCGGTGGTAAGTTCTGTTTTGCCGAGTGTTTGTTGACTGTGTAGTTCATTCTGCGCTTACTTGCTGCTCATCTTGTCTTTGCAGATTTCTGTATGGACGCTGAGGCTGAAGCAACTGACGTGGAGCGGTCGGTTATTCCGAACGTTCCACTCGGCGACGATGCCAATCGAGATATGCTCCGAGCGCACATTCGCCTGGGTAAAGTGGGACCTTTCATCGGTCGACTGAGAGAGGTCGTCGGCCGAATCGACAAGGAGCTATGGCCCGAAGACGAGTCTCGGCAAGAGATGGAAGGTTTGATGGCTCGGCTGGAGGAGGTCCTGAACCGAGTGCAGGCGTGGAAAAAGTCTACGGCTCGCTGTGGTGCGGACGTGGCGCTGTCGCTGGTCCGAGCGCACTGCAAGGAGGCTCGCGAAGAGAAGCTAAAGGCGTTGCAGGTCGCAAACACAAAGAAGCTTCGATTCGAAGATTTCATGGAGACCTTCCTTGAGAGCGCCACTCGTATCACAGACGGGATCGACCTTGACACTTTCGTGGAGCCTCCCAGTCCCAGTGCCAGTCCTGATGAGTCTTGAGAAAACTTTTTACCTCGGTATGCCGAGTGTTAGCTGTATGAAACTTTGGTCACTGCTGTTGGCCGTCACATTTGTGGTTCGGTGTGGATAAGCTTGATCTACACCGAACCAACTATCTTTAGACGAACTTTGAATTTGAATCGAATCATTTGCTCTTCATTTGCCAAAGAGTTGTTGACACGATTTTGGCTCGTGGTTTTTGTTTGGCATTTCTTGGTGAAGCCAATGGAAAACATGCGGAGCATGTAATTGTCAGTTGTCTTGACATCTACATGAGCCTCACTGAGGGTCTGCTGGGTCTCCGAGTGGATCTGTAGGATACACTCGAAGGCAATTGTGTACTTAGACGATTCGTGATCGCGGCTAAGTCTTCGAGTGCGAGTGTAAGGTCGTACTCGGAGCGAGTTGTTACTCATGTAATTGTCAGTTGTCTTGACATCTACATGAGTCTCAATGAGGTTCTGCTACTCATGTAATTGTCAGTTGTCTTGACATCTACATGAGCTTCAATGAGGGTGTGCTAAGCGTCCGAGTGGATCTGTAAGATCGTACTCGGAGCGAGTTGTTACTCATGTAATTGTTAGTTGTCTTGACCTCTACATGAGCCTCAATGAGGTTCTGCTACTCATGTAATTGTCAGTTGTCTTGACATCTACATGAGCCTCAATGAGGTTCTGCTAAGTCTCCGAGTGTGCACACTCGGAGAAAGTTTGTACTTAGGCGATTCTTGATCGCAGCTAAGTCCCCGAGTGCGACGTTTAGTGCACACTCGGAGAAAGTTTGTACTTAGGCGATTCTTGATCGCAGCTAAGTCCCCGAGTGTAGCGTTTAGGGCACAATCGGAGAAAGTTTGTACTTAGGCGATTCTTGATCGCAGCTAAGTCTCTGAGTGCGACGTTTAGGGCACACTCGGAGAAAGTTTGTACTTAGGCGATTCTTGATCGCACCTAAGTCTCCGAGTGCGACGTTTAGTGCACACTCGGAGAAAGTTTGTACTTAGGTGATTCTTGATCGCAGCTAAGTCCCCGAGTGCGACGTTTAGGGCACACTCGGAGAAAGTTTGTACTTAGGCGATTCTTGATCGCAGCTAAGTCTCCGAGTGCGACGTTTAGGGCACACTCGGAGAAAGTATGTACTTAGGCGATTCTTGATCGCAGCTAAGTCTCCGAGGGCGATGTTTAGTGCACACTCGAAGAAAGTGTGTACTTAGGCGATTCTTGATCGCAGCTAAGTCCCCGAGTGCGATGTTTAGTGCACACTCGGAGAAAGTTTGTACTTAGGCGATTCTGGATCGCAGCTAAGTCTCTGAGTGCGACGTTTAGGGCACACTCGGAGAAAGTTTGTACTTAGGCAATTCTTGATCGCAGCTAAGTCTCCGAGTACGACGTTTACTGCACACTCAGAGAAAGTTTGTACTTAGGAGATTCTTGATCGCAGTTAAGTCCCCGAGTGCGACGTTTAGTGCACACTCGGAGAAAGTTTGTACTTAGGCGATTCTGGATCGCAGCTAAGTCTCCGAGTCCGACGTTTAGTGCACACTCGAAGAAAGTTTGTACTTAGGTGATTCTGGATCGCAGCTAAGGTTTTTTTTGAGACCGGAGTCTGCAACCGCGGAAGAATTTTGAATCTGCAAAAATTCAATCTGATTTGTATTACTTCAACGATACTTGTTCTTTACATTGCTTCAGTCGACGGTCACGTGTAGAAGCGCTTCAGGAGATCTCCATTCCATGCTCGCGGCTCGTCCGTTTCCCTGTCGAGGTTGTAGAGTCGATATGCTCCGTTGTTCAGCACTTTGGAGATAATGAAGGGTCCTTCCCAGGCGGGAGCCAACTTGTGAGGTCTCTGCTGATCCACTGGGAGCACCAGGTCGCCTGCTTGGAATGTACGACTCCTGACATGTCGCACGTGAAAACGCCGCAGATCTTGTTGATAAATGGTTGAGCGAGTCAGTGCCATCTCGCGCTCCTCCTCTAGAAGATCCACTCCGTCTTGCCTTGCTTGCTCTGCTTCAGCTTCGGAGAAGAGTTCAACTCGTGGAGCGTTGTGAAGCAAGTCACTCGGAAGGACTGCCTCTGCTCCGTAAACGAGGAAGAACGGGGATCGCCCTGTAGATCTGTTTGGGGTAATGCGGAGACCCCAAAGCACCGAAGGCAGTTCGGTGACCCATGCGCCGGCGGTATGCCCCACTTCTTGCAGGAGTCGAGGCTTCAAACCTTGCAGAATAAGTCCATTCGCCCGCTCTGCTTGCCCGTTTGTTTGGGGATGCGCCACTGATGCAAAATCCACTCGGATACCTTGGCCTGTACAGAAACTTTTGAATCTGTCCGAGTCAAAGTTTGTTCCATTGTCAGTGATTATGCTGTGAGGTACCCCGAATCTGGAGATGATGTCCTTGACAAACTTGATGGACGTAAGGGCGTCGAGCTTTTTGATGGGCTTGACTTCAATCCACTTTGTGAACTTGTCGACTGCCACCAACAGATGTGTGAATCCCCCTTGGCCTGTCCTGAATGGACCGACTGTATCTAATCCCCATACTGCAAACGGCCAAACAAGAGGAATTGTCTTCAACGCAGATGTTGGTTTGTGGGACTTGTTAGAGTAGAACTGACAACCTTCACATCGGTCGACCATATCTTTCGCCATTTCATTCGCCTGCAGCCAAAAGAAGCCAGCTTTGAATGCTTTGGCGACGATTGCTCTTGAGGAGGCGTGATGACCGCAGGTTCCCGAGTGAATTTCTTGCAGGATCAACTGTCCCTCCTCAGGGGAGATGCATCGTTGAAGGATGCGTGAAACGCTTTCTTTGTACAACTAGCCATCAATGACAGTGAACGACTTTGACCCGCGGACGATCTGTCTTGCTTGGACTTCGTCTTCTGGTAATTCTTGCCTCAGGATGTATGCAATGAACGGCACAGTTCAATCGGGGATGATAGCAAGAATCTCCATGATCAAATCGACCATAACAGGGACTTCGACTTCAGCCGGATCTGTCGAGCTCTTTGGTTGTACTAGTTCCTCTGTGAAGGGATCTTCTTTAACTGAGGGAAGGTGAAGGTGCTCGAGGCAGACGTCACTGGGGACTGGTCTCCGAGTGGATCCGAGTTTTGCCAACTCATCAGCTGCTTGGTTTTTCAGTCGCGGAACATGGTGGAGTTCCAGACCTTCAAACTTTTTCTCGAGCTTCCTCACTGCATTGCAGTATGTGGTCATAGTGGGGTTCCTGACGTCCCACCCCTTCATCACTTGATTGACTACCAAATCCGAATCGCCATAGACCATCAGGCGACGGACGCCCAGTGAGATGGCCATGCGCAGTCCATAAAGGAGAGCTTCATACTCTGCCTCATTGTTGCAGGAATCAAAGTGTATCTGCAACACATACTTGAGTTTGTCACCCATTGGCGATATGATCACAACGCCAGCGCCGGAGCCATTCAACATCTTGGACCCATCGAAGAACATTGTCCAATGAGCCGAGTAGATGTGGGTCGGTTGCTGTTGTTCTACCCATTCTGCTATGAAGTCAACCAGAGCTTGAGACTTTATAGCTTTCTTGGCCTCGAACTTGATGTCGCAGTACAACATCTCCATTGCCCACTTTGCCACTCGGCCTCATGCGTCCCGGTTGTGTAGGATTTCCGACAACGGGGCATCAGAAACGACGGACACCGAGTGGTCTTGAAAATAATGAGCCACCTTCTTCGCAGTCATGTATATCCCGTAGATAAGTTTTTGATAATGGGGATACCTGTGCTTGGAAGGAGTCAGGATTTCGGAGACATAATACACTGGCCGCTGAACCTTGTATGCTTTGCCTTCTTCTTCCCGTTCGACTGTGAGAACAGTGCTCACGACTTGATTTGTAGCCGCAATGTACAGAAGAAGGGGTTCTTTACTGAGCGGAGCAGTAAGAACCGGCTGGGTGGAAAGTAGGACTTTGAGGTCGTCGAATGCGATTTGGGCTTCGTCTGTCCACTCGAAAGTATCTGACTTCTTCATGAGTCGGTACAGAGGAAGTGCCTTCTCGCCGAGTCGACTGATAAACCTGCTCAAAGCCGCTAGGCAACCTGTGAGTCTTTGAACATCGTGTATTCTGACCGGACGCTCCATTCAGACGATGGTCCCGATCTTTTCGGGGTTGACATCGATCCCTCGTTCGGAAACGAAGAAACCGAGTAACTTTCCGCTGGGAACGTCGAATGAACACTTGGCTGGATTGAGCTTGATATCGTACCTATGAAGGTTGGCGAATGTTTCTGCCAAGTCAGTCAGCAGGTCGGAACCTTTGTGCGACTTGACTACGATATCATCCATATACGCCTCCACATTCCGACCGATCTGGTCGAGGAGGCATTTTTGGATCATGCGCATAAAGGTTGCTCCTGCATTCTTCAAACCAAATGGCATAGTGATGTAGCAGAAGCACCCGAATGTGGTGATGAAGGCTGTTTTTAATTCATCGGGGCCATACAGACGGATCTGATGATAGCCCGAGTAGGCATCAAGGAATGACAACCGCTCGCAACCCGCAGTCGAATCGACAATTTGATCGATGCAGGGGAGCGGAAAATGGTCTTTCGGGCAGACTTTATTGAGATGCTTGAAGTCGATGCAGATTCGGAGCGACTTGTCTTTCTTGGGCACCATGACAACATTGGCGAGCCACTCGGAGTGGTGTACCTCGCGAATGAAGTTGGCAGCCAAAATTTTAGCCACCTCTTCTCCGATTGCCTTCCTCTTGTGCGCGGCGGACCAACGCAGGCATTCTCGGACAGGCCGAGCGGCGGGATCCACATGCAGTCGGTGCTCAACCAACTCCCTCGGTACACCTGGCATGTCAGCGGGCTTCCATGCGAAGATGTCCCAGTTCTCATGGAGGAATTGGGTGAGATCGGCTTCCTATTTAGGATCGAGGGTGGTGAAGATGTTCGTCGGGGCAGCGGTGTCGTCCGTCGGGTGGATGCTGACCTTCTTCGTCTCTCCCGCCGACTGGAATGCGGACTCCGAAGCTGGCTTCTTCGAACGCATCAAGTCAGCGGGGTCGACTGTTTTCTTGTACTCGTCAAGCTCGAGGACAACCATATGCTGATCGGCGATCCTCCATCCCTGCTGCAGACACTCCTGAGCCCGCTGCCGATTGCCTGTGATAGTGATCACACCTTTTGGGCCTGGCATCTTCAGCTTCAGGTACACGTAACATGGACGGGCCATGAAACGCGCATACGCCGGGCGGCCCAGAATTACGTGGTACGCACTCTGGAAGTCCACCACCTCGAACGTCAGCTTTTCCTTGCGGAAGTTCTTGTCGGAGCCGAAGACGACGTCCAACGCGATCTGGCCGAGTGACTTGGCCTTTCATCCTGGGACGACTCCATGGAACTGCATGCTGCTCTCGCTAAGTTTGGACATCGGAATGCCCATACCCTTGAGAGTGTCAGCGTACATGATGTTCAAGCCACTGCCGCCGTCCATGAGGACTTTGCCCAGTCGGACTCCTTCCACCACTGGGTCGACGACCAGAGCCTGCCTCCCTGGGGTGGGTACGTGTGCTGGATGATCCGACTGGTCAAAGGTGATCGCAGTCTGAGACCATTTGAGGAACGTGGGGTTGGTCGGCGTGGCCATGTTCACCTCCCTGTTCACCAGCTTCTGTCGACTCTTGCTCTCAACGTCAACAAAAATCATTAGTGTTGCATGGACTTGGGGGAACGGATCCTCCTTGTCCTCCTCATCCTGTTCATTGCCCTTTTCACTCGACTGTCCTTCGCCGAACCCCTGGATCAGGAGGCGACATTGCCGAGTGGTATGTTTCGGATATATGGCGTTGCCCTCTTCATCCATCTTCGTGTGAATTGGACAGGGCTGGTCCAGGATGGGGTTTCCGAACTGCTTCTTCTTGGGGGTGAACTGAGCCTTCCCTTTGCCCTTGAACTTGGCATTGGTAACAGCTGCGGCCTCTGCCTGCGGAGTGGACGGAGCTTTCTGCTTCTGCTTCCGAGTGCTGTTCCCATCTCCATCGGCGACTGCTTTGTGCTTGCCGCTACGAATGTGGTCCTCTTCTTCGCCATTTCCATAGCGAGCCGCTATCTCCATCATCTTACTCATGGAGATGTCGCCTGTTCGACCGAACTTCAGGTACGAATCTCTGTACCGCACGCCTGCCTTGAAGGCGCAGACTGCTTGGTGCTCTGTGACATTCTCTACCGTGTGGTAGAGGGTCGTCCAACGCCGAATGAAATCGCGCAGGGGCTCATTCTGCTTCTGGACACAGTGCTAGAGCTCCACGAGGCCAGCAGGGCATTTGCACGTCCCTTCGAAGGTCCTGATGAAGACTCTGTTGGAAATATGCCCTAGAGGCAATAATAAATTAGTTATTATTATATATCTTTGTTCACGATAATCGTTTATTATCCATGCTATAATTGCATTGATTGGAAACACAGTGCATGTGTGGATACATAGACAAAACACTGTCCCTAGTAAGCCTCTAGTTGACTAGCTCGTTGATCAAAGATGGTCAAGGTTTCCTGACCATAGGCAAGTGTTGTCACTTGATAACGTGATCACATCATTAGGAGAATCATGTGATGGACTAGACCCAAACTAATAGACGTAGCATGTCGATCGTGTCATTTTGTTGCTACTGTTTTCTGCGTGTCAAGTATTTGTTCCTATGACCATGAGATCATATAACTCACTGACACCGGAGGAATGCTTTGTGTGTATCAAACGTCGCAACGTAACTGGGTGACTATAAAGATGCTCTACAGGTATCTCCGAAGGTGTTCGTTGAGTTAGTATGGATCAAGACTGGGATTTGTCACTCCGTGTGACCGAGAGGTATCTCGGGGCCCACTCGGTAATACAACATCACACACAAGCCTTGCAAGCAATGTGACTTAGTGTAAGTTGCGGGATCTTGTATTAGGGAACGAGTAAAGAGACTTGCCGGTAAACGAGATTGAAATAGGTATGCAGATACTGACGATCGAATCTCGGGCAAGTAACATACCGAAGGACAAAGGGAATGACATACGGGATTATATGAATCCTTGGCACTGAGGTTCAAACGATAAGATCTCCGTAGAATATGTGGGATCCAATATGGGCATCCAGGTCCCGCTATTGGATATTGACTGAGGAGTCACTCGGGTCATGTCTGCATAGTTTCGAACCCGCAGGGTCTGCACACTTAAGGTTCGACGTTGTTATATGCGTATTTGAGTTATATGGTTGGTTACCGAATGTTGTTCGGAGTCCCGGATGAGATCACAGACATCACGAGGGTTTCCGGAATGGTCCGGAAATGAAGATTGATATATAGGATGACCTCATTTGATTACTGGAAGGTTTTTGGAGTTACCGGGAATGTACCGGGAATGACGAATGGGTTCCGGATGTTCACCGGGGGGGGGGGGCAACCCACCTCGGGGAAGCCCATAGGCCTTGGGGGTGGCGCACCAGCCCTTAGTGGGCTGGTGGGACAGCCCAAGAAGGCCCTATGCGCCACAGGAAGAAAATCAAAGAGAAGAAAAGGAGGAGGCGGGAAAGGGAAGAAAGACTCCACCTTCCAAACCAAGTTGGATTCGGTTTGGAAGGGAAGACCTTCCCCCCTTGGCTCGGCCGACCCCCTTGGGGCCTCTTGAGCCCCAAGGCAAGGCTCCCCCTCTTCCCCCTATATATACGGAGGTTGTAGGGCTAATTTGAGACAACTTTGCCACGGCAGCCCGACCACATATCTCCACGGTTTTACCTCTAGATCGCGTTTCTGCGGAGCTCGGGCAGAGCCGTGCTGAGATTAGATCACCACCAACCTCCGGAGCACCGTCACGCTGCCGGAGAACTCATCTACCTCTCCGTCTCTCTTGCTGGATCAAGAAGGCCGAGATCATCGTCGAGCTGTACGTGTGCTGAACGCGGAGGTGCGGTCCGTTCGGCACTAGATCGTGGGACGGATCGCGGGACGGTTCGCGGGGCAGATCGAGGGACGTGAGGACGTTCCACTACATCAACCGCGTTTCTTAACGCTTCTGCTGTGCGATCTACAAGGGTACGTAGATCGGAAATCCCCTCTCGTAGATGGACATCACCATGATAGGTCTTCGTGCGCGTAGGAAATTTTTTGTTTCCCATGCGACGTTCCCCAACAGACTCGGGCCAGATCTGCCCAACTGTAGATGCTTGAGGGAGCCAACTGGTTCAGCCACGCTCGTGCCGAGCCGTCGAGCATCAGAGGGAAGTGTTTCATAGCGACGTGGTCGTCCCCTCCTCCGATCTGGACTGCCACTCGGTAGTCGTCCAACCACGTTTCTGGCTTGGATTCTCCTGTAAACTTGCTGATCCCCATCGCCAATCGGAAGTTGGGAGGGATGTCAGCTGAACGGATGGCTCGACTGAAACACTCGAGACCAGAGACGATGGTCCTGCTTCCACTCGGACGGTCCATATCGTGACCATCGCGGTGGGCTCGGCCCCTGTCGACCCTCCTCTGGGCGATATGCCCCCTCGCGTCGGGCCTTGGATCATAAGTGTCACCGACTGAATGCCGATCATCATGATGTCGGGGCCCGTAGGGCCCACCCCGCGGAGGGGTGCGTGAGCGGCGATGATCTTCTGGATTCATGGAATGGCTGCCTCCCTTATGTCGCTGGTGAGAACCAGGGCTGTGGACGGACCGATGCGTGTTCGCGTGAACAGAACTATGGTGAATCCTGTTGTGCGACTGGGAGACCGCTGAATTTTGCTGCTGCGCCGTGTGCAGCAAGGCACGGATTTGCTTGATCCCTCTGCCAGCCTCTGAATCAGTCGGCTGGAGAGAATCGGCTATCTTGGCGGCGGCAGCCAGGTTGAGGACGGGTGTGCAGTACACCTCCACGTTGCTCCGCCGAGTGTGCCGACTCGCAGAACGGCGGGGCCGACGGCGAGCGCCGGATGTTTCGCCGACCTCGTGCTCGTTCCGCCCAGTTTGGCGGGGACTTTCATGGGAGTTGGCCATGTGCACTTCAGCTGCAGGCCCGCGACCCAAGTACTTGGAAGGAAACTCAGTCGGAACTGAGTCCGAGCGTTGGGACGGCGGTGCAACCACAACCGACTCTAGGACCGCCACTTGTGAGGATGCATTCTGGCGCGCCTGGGCGTGTTGCACCCAACGATGGAGCCGTGGACGGCGGCACCGCTTGTTGCGGCGCGCGATGACGACGCAGGTCGACACCGGAGCCGACTGCTGGAGAAGAAGAATACCGCGGGCGCTGGCACGGAAGTGCGTAGCCCCGCGTCTGGGGAGCACCTCGACGTTGAGAGGGGCATCCCGAAGCCATGCCGAATAGTCGACGATGAAGGAGAGAGCGCCGAAGAGGATCTCATGACCCATGCTCAGATCTCCACCGGATGACATGATGAAAAGATGTAGTCGCAAACTCGCCGGAAGTCGCTTAGACGCCTGCCCCATGGTGGGCGCCAACTATCGTGGGTATAAGTCTGACAGTAGATGTGTAGGGTACGAAAGGATGGGCAGAGCCTTAGCTACGACGAGGTTGTATGAGTTCAGGCCCCTCTACGGTGGAGGTAAAAGCCCTACGTCTCAGTGCTCTTGGGAGCTTGTTGTCGAGTGGAATATGGATTACAGTGGATTGCTAACCCCTGCACCAGTGGGGGAGGGCAGCTTATATAGAGTGCGCTAACCTTCACAACGGTTCGGTGCACAGGGGTGGAGTAGTGGTGAATAACTGCATACGTTACAGGTAACGTATGTCTTAAATGCTAATAAAGGTATATGGAAACGTATGACCGTTACCCTCCAGGGGGGTTACGATGTACAGAGTGGAATACAGTCGGTAAGCTCGATACGCTCCGATTGCTCATCTCCGACTGGATGATGGAGGAATCGTCACCGACTGGATGATGGGAAGTCCTTAATTCAGTCGGAACTGACTAAGGGCCTTGTCCTTTATGAAGGGTAGTCCTTGGGTTGGCCCCACAGGGCAGGCCTATGACCCTACCCTAGGACTATAACCCCATCACCAAGTAAGGGATGGAATGCTAGGAGAGGCCTCTCCCACATGATACTTGCTATCGATCTAGTAACGTAGTCAATTGCTTAGGGACAATTCCGCAACTCCTACCACCACTTTTCCACAGTCGTTAGACACTCGTAGTTGTTTCTTTTTCTAACCAGCCCCTAGTTTTATTTACGTGTTCTTTACTTTCTTGCAAGCCTATCCTTTCACTCCTACAAAGTACTTATAGTTTCATACTTGTTCTAGGTAAAGCGAACGTAAAGTGTGCGTAGAGTTGTATCGGTGGTCGATAGAACTTGAGGGAATATTTGTCCTACCTTTAGCTCCTCATTGGGTTCGACACTCTTACTTATCGAGAAAGGCTACAATTGATCCCCTATACTTGTGGGTTATCAAGACCTTTTTCTGGCGCCGTTGCCGGGGAGAGATAGCGTGGGGTGAATATCCTCGTGTGTGCTTGTTTGCTTTTATCACTAAGTAGATTTATTTGTTGTTCTAAGTTGTTCTCTATCTTTAGTTATGGATATGGAACACGAAATACCAAAAACATTAGGTGTACTTGCTACTCATGGAGATGGGGAACCTCCTAAAACCCTCGAGGCTCGTTATGTGGAAAATATTATGCACTTCTTTAATAATCCTGAGAAAGCCCCATTCAATTATATAATGGGATACACGTTGGATCAACGTGAATACTTTAGGGATTATCGCTTGACTCAAAAAGGGAAATTTTTATGGGATCAAATCCATTTGTTGAAATGGTATGCTTGGGAACTATGCAAGAGATATGGTGTTACTTGTTGCTCTAGGATGAAGGCTCCACACCTTCCCTTTTCTTGTGAATTTAATGATCATAGAACCTTGGCTTCTTATGCTAATGGTATATATGATTACTATGATGTGGATCAAATAGAAGAGTTTGTTGCTTTTATGGGTGCTTATGAAATTGAGGCTGTGTTTAAAAGGTGTGATGATAATGATGATGCTCCTTACCGATCTGAAAATTTGGCTATGCTTCGTTATTGTTATACTAATTATGAATATAATGCCCATATTGAACGATTTAAGGAGAAATCCTATGCTTCCCAAGAATAGACTATTATTTTGCAGGAAACTATGGAAGAAGAAAATGCTGAAATTGTGAGCTCATTAGATGAAAAAGATGAAGAGGAGAGCGAAGAACAAAAGGAGGAAGAGCGGACTAGCTACCCGTGTCCACCTTCTAATGAGAGTAACTCTTCTACTCATACATTATTTAATTCCCCTTCGTCCTTACCGAAGGATGAATGCTATGATCCCTTGGATTCGTTTGAAATATCCCTTTTTGATGAACTTGATGCTTGCTATGCTTGTGGCCATGATGCCAACATGAATGATGCTTATGAAGATGAGCTAGCTATAGTTCCTTATGTTACACATGATGATTTTGATGAATATAATATGCATCTGTTTGCTGCTCCTACTTGCAATTATTATGAGAGAGGAACTACATCTCCACCTCTCTATGTTTCCAATACGATAAAATTGCAAGAAACTGCTTATGCTATGTATTGGCCTTTACTTGATGTGCATGAATTGTTTTTTTATGACATGCCAATGCATATGAAGAGAGTTAGACTTCGTCATTGCATGATATATGTTACCTTGTGCTCACTACTAAATTTCAAATCATTGCTAATTAAAATTGGCTTTGATATACCTTGGGATCCGGGTGGATCCATTACTTGAGCACTTTATGCCTAGCCTAATGCCTTTAAAGAAAGCGCTGCCTGGGAGACAACCCGGAAGTTTTAGAGAGTCATTTATTTCTGTTGAGTGCTTTTATTTAGTTTAAAAACAAAAAAAATATATAGAGGGGAACTTAAAACTTTTTCAAAAAAAGAATCGATTGAAAGGTGATGCATTGCGGAAGTGAGGGTCGACCTTGAACACTTGTGTTCATGCTCATGGAAACAATGTAGAATTTTTCATGGAAGTTTATCACAAAAATAATTATCCACTTGTACAATTCCTTTGTATTTTAAAAATAATGTGCCAAGCAAAGCCTTTACGATTAGTTTGGGTGATAGTTGTTTGATCACGCTGAGAAAAGACAGAAACTTTCTGCTCACGAAATTAATTTTCATTTTTATTATGGAAGAGATTTTGAGTTGATTCTTTCTTCTGCTGATTGATATGCAAATTTTCCAAACGTTCGTAATGTTTCAGATTTTTTGAGATATCACAGGTATACGGAATATACAGATTGCTACAGACAGTTCTGTTTTGACAGATTCTGTTTTCTATGCATTATTCTCTTATTTTGATGAATCCATGGGTAGTATCGGGGGGTATGAACCATGGTGAAGTTGGATTACAGTAGATATAATTCCAATATGAATTTAGAATGAGTTCACAACAGTACTTGAAGTGGTGATTTATTTTATTATACTAATGGATCTCACGAAGTTTTGTTGAGTTTTGTGTGATTGAAGTTTTCAAGTTTTGGGTGAGAGCACGATGGATGAAGGAATAAGGAGAGGCAAGAGCCTAAGCTTGGGGATGCCCGAGGCACCCCAAGGTAATATTCAAGGAAGACTCAAGCGTCTAAGCTTGGGGATGCCCCGGAAGACATCCCCTCTTTCGTCTATAATCTATCGGTAATTTTACCCGGAGCTATATTTTAATGCGTCACATGATATGTGCAAATGCTTGGAGCGTCTTTTGTGTTTATTTTTCCTTTTTATTTTATGCACCATGCTGGTATGAGATATTCCTTGGTTGGCTTTATAGAATGCTTCTTGTGCTTCACTTATATCTTTTGAAGTTTGGATTGCCTGTTTCCCTACACATAGAAAACCGCCATTTGTAGAATGCTCTTTTGCTTTACTTATATTTGTTAGAGCGGGGCATATCTTTTGTAGAAAGAATTAAACTCTCATGCTTCACTTATACCTATTTAGAGAGTTAACAGGAGTTGGCCATTCACATGGTTAGTCATAAAATCCTACATAAAACTTCTAGATCACTGAATATGATATGTTTGATTCCTTGCAATAGTTTTGCGACATGAATATGTGATATTAGAGTCATGCTAGTGAGTAATTGTGTATTTTTAGAAATACTTGTGTTAAGTTTTGTGATTCCCGTAGCATGCACGTATGGTGAACCATTATGTGATGAAGTCGGAGCATGATTTATTTATTGATTGTCATCCTTTGTGTGAAGGTCGGGATCGCGCGATGGTTAACTCCTACCAACCATTCCCCTAGGAGCATGCGTGTAGTACCTTGTTTTGATGACTAATAGACTTTTGCAATAAGTATGTTAGTTCTTTATGACTAATGTTGAGTCCATGGATTATACGCACTCTCACCCTTCCACCATTGCTAGCCTCTCTAGTACCGCGCAACTTTCGCCAGTGCATTACACCCACCATATAGCCTTCCTCAAAACAGCCACCATACCTACCTATTATGGCATTTTCATAGCCATTCCGAGATATATTGCCATGCAAGTACCACCTTTCCGTCTCATGACATGTGCCACCACTTCCATATTGCCATTGCATGATCGTAAGATAGCTAGCATGATGTTTCCATGGCTTGTCCATTTTTTTGATGCCATTGCTATGCTAGATCATTGTCACGGTACACTACCGAAGGCATTTCATATAGAGTCATCATTGCTCTAAGTATTGAGTTGTAAGTGTGATGATCATTATTAATAGAGCACTGTCCCATGTGAGGAAATAAAAGAGGCCAGCGAAGCCCATTTACAAAAAGAGGCCAAAGATGCCCACCAAAATAATAAAATATATATAAAAAAAGGGAGGCCAAAGAGCCCACAAAAAAAAGAGAGAAAAGAGAGAAGGGACAATTGCTACTATCCTCTTTCCACACTTGTGCTTCAAATAGCACTATGATCTTCATGACAGAGAGTCTCCTATGTTGTCACTTCCATATACTAGTGGGGAATTTTCATTATATAACTTGGCTTGTATATTCCAATGACGGGCTTCCTCAAAATTGCCCTAGGTCTTCGTGAGCAAGCAAGTTGGGTGCACACCCACTAGTTCCTTTTGTGAGATTTCATACACTTATAAGCTCTAGTGCATCCGTTGCATGGCAATCCCTACTCACTCACATTGATATCTATTGATGGGCATATCCATAGCCCGTTGATACGCCTAGTTGATGTGAGACTATCTCCTCCTTTTTTGTCCTCTCCACGACCACCATATTCTATTCCACCTATAGTGCTATGTCCATGGCTCACGCTCATGTATTGTGTGAAAGTTGAAAAGGTTTGAGAACACTAAAGTATGAAACAATTGCTTGGCTAAAACCAGGGTTGTGCATGATTTAAATACGTTGTGTGGGGAAGATGGAGCATAGTTAGACTATATGATTTTGTAGGGATAACTTTCTTTGGCCATGATATTTTGAGAAGACATGATTGCTTTGTTAGTATGCTTGAAATATTATTTTCTTTATGTCAAATGATAGACTATTGCTTCGAATCACTCGTGTTTTAGTATTCATGCCATGATTAGATTATATGATCAAGATTATGCTAGGTAGCATTCCACATCAAAAATTATCTTTTTATCATTTACCTACTCGAGGTCGAGCAGGAATTAAGCTTGGGGATGCTGATACGTCTCCGTTGTATCTATAATTTTTTATTGTTTCATGCCAATATTCTACAACTTTCATATAGTTTTGGCAACTTTTTATACTATATTTGGGACTAACATATTGATCCAGTGCCTAGTGCCAGTTCCTGTTTGTTGCATGTTTTTTGTTTCGCGGAATATCCATACCAAACGACGTCAGAACGTAATAAAAACTTACGGGGATTTTTTTGGAATAATTATGATTTTTGGGAAGAAGAATCAACGCGAGGCGATGCACGGAGTGCCCACAAGCCCTGTCACCGCGGCCAGGGGGTGGGCCCGCGGAAGGCAGGCTTGTGGCTACTCCTTAAGTCGGTTGGAGGCCTTCTTTCGCCGCAAGAAAGATAATATCCAAAAGAAAATCGTGTTGAAATTTCAGCCCAATCGGAGTTACGGATCTCCGGGAATTTAAGAAACGGTGAAACGCAGAATCTGGGAGCGCAGAAACAGAAGGACACACAGAGATAGAGAGATCCAATATCGGAGCGGCTCTCGCCCCTCCGCCGCCATGGAGACCATGGACCAGAGGGTAAACCCTTCTCCCATCTAGGGAGGAGGTCAAGGAAGAAGAAGAAGGAGGGGGGCTCTCTCCCCCTCTCTCCCGGCGGCGCCGGAACGCCGCCCGGGACATCATCGTGTGACGGCGATCCACACCAACACCTCCGTCATCTTCACCAACATCTCCATCATATTCCCCCATCTATATTCACCGGTTCACTCTCCCGCAGCCCGCTGTACCCTCTACTTGAACATGGTGCTTTATGCTACATATTATTATTCAATGATGTGTTTCTATTCTATGATGTCTGAGTAGATTATCGTTGTCCTATTGGTGATTGATGAATTGCTATGATTGGTTTAATTTGCTTGTGGTTATGTTGCTGTCCTTTGGTGCCCATCATATGATCGTGCGCGTGGATCACACCATAGGGTTAGTTGTATGTTGATAGGACTATGTATTGGCATGCTAGAGTGACAGAAGCTTCAAACCTAGCATAGAAATTGATGCATATGGGACTGAAGGGGGACCAATATATCTTATTGCTATGGTTGGGTTTTACCTTAATGAACATTAGTAGTTGCAGACGCTTGCTAATAGTTCCAATCATAAGTGCATAGAATTTCAAGTAAGGGATGACATGCTAGCAGATGCCTTTCCCACATGATACTTGCTATCGATCTAGTAACGTAGTCAATTGCTTAGGGACAATTCCGCAACTCCTACCACCACTTTTACACACTCGTTAGACACTCGTAGTTGTTTCTTTTTCTAACCAGCCCCTAGTTTTATTTACGTGTTCTTTACTTTCTTGCAAGCCTATCCTTTCACTCCTACAAAGTACTTCTAGTTTCATACTTGTTCTAGGTAAAGCGAATGTAAAGTGTGCGTAGAGTTTAAACGGTGGTCGATAGAACTTGAGGGAATATTTGTCCTACCTTTAGCTCCTCGTTGGGTTCGACACTCTTACTTATCGAGTAAGGCTACAATTGATCCCATATACTTGTGGGTTATCATGAATCCATGGATATTAATGTGGTACGATCCAATTGCATGACTTGACACCGTGGTGCTTAACATTTGTATTTATGTAGAGAGGACGGAGCCATGCTATATTTATATGATAAAAATGAATAGGGGGTGAGCATTCTTTAAGGATCATATGGTTTGAATCTTGATGATTATGTTGCTTATGTTTATAAGTATTACTATGTTAATGTTTATTAATTCATCGTTTCTCAATGATCAAACCTGCAATAGATTACATGTTGGGTAGTATGTCACATCAAAAACTCTGTTTTTATCATTTACCTACTCGAGGATGAGCATGAATTATGCTCGGGGATGTTGATACGTCTCCAACGTAACTATAATATTTAACTATTCCATGATATTATATTATCAATCTAGGGTACCTTTGGGTGTTTATTTACCAATTAATATTATTTTCAAGCACTAACCTATTAACCCAGTGCCCAGTGCCAGTTGTTGTTTTCTACATATTTTTGACTTTTCAGATTTACAGTATCAAACAAAGTCCAATTGTCAAGAAACTTTAATATGAGTTTTTCTGGACCAAAAGAAGACCTGGAAGCATTGGGAGGAGACCATAGGCCTCAAGAGGAAGGCACGAGCCAACAAGGCACGCCCAGGGGGTAGATTCCACCTTGTTACCTTTTGCCCGCCTCGAGTGTCTCCTAGTGTCCCTTGCTGGCCTATAAATTCACATATATAGAGAGCCTCCTGAAACACTTTTTCCACCGCCGCAAGTCTTTGTTCCTCCGTGTGCCCATTTAGAGACCTGTTCTGGTGCCCTGTCGGAGGGGGGATTGATCACATAGGACCTCTACATCATCATTGTTGCTCCCGTGGTGATGTGTGAGTAGTTCACCATAGACCTACATGTCCGTAGTTAGCACCTTGATGGCTATCTCCCTCTCTTGACCTTCAATAAAATTTATGATCGCTTCTTCGCTTTGATCTATCCGATGTAATTCTTTTATGCGGTGCGTGATGGGGTTATAGTCCCAGGGTAGGGTCATAGGCCTGCCCTATAGGTCCTACCCAAGGACTACCCTTCACAGAGGGCAAGGCCCTTAGACAGTTCCGACTGAACTAAGGACCCCCCATCATCCAGTCGGTGACGAGCATTCGGAGCATATTTATCGTACCGACTGAACTTCACTCTGTACATCATAACCTCCCGGGAGGGCAACGGTCGTACGTTTTCATACACCATTATTAGCATTTAAGACATACGTTACCTGTAACGTATGCATTTATTCGCCACTACTCCACCCTGTCCACCGGACCGTTGTGAAGGGCAGCACACTCTATATAAGCCGCCCTTCCCCACTGGTGCAGGGGTTGGCATTTACTGTAATCCTATATTCCACTCGACACTAAAGCTCCCAAGAGCACTGAGACGTAGGGCTTTTACCTCCACCGCAGAGGGCCTAAACTCATACAACCTTGCCGTAGCTAAGGCTCTGCCCATCCTTTCGTACCTTACACATCTACTGTCAGACTTATACCACGACAGTTGGCGCCCACCGTGGGGCAGGCGTCTAAGCGACTTCCGGCGAGTTTGCAGCTTCATCTTTTCATGATGTCGTCCGCCGGAGATTTGTGCATGGGTCGGGTGATCCTCTTCGGCGCACTCTCCTTCGTCGTCGACGATTCGGCATTGCTTCGGGACGCGTCTCTCGACGTCAAGGCGTTCCCCAGTCGCGGGGCTACGCACTTCCATGCCGGTTCCCGCGGCGTCCTTCTTTTCCAGCAGTCGGCCCCGGTGTCGACCTTCGCCCCCGTCACGCGCCGCAACAAGCGGTCTCGCCGTCCGCGGCTCCAGGGTTGGGTGCGACACGCCCAGGCGCGCCAGAACGCGTCCTCTCAAGTGGCGGTCCTCGAGTCGGTTGTGGTCGCGCCACCGTCCCAGTGCTTGGACTCAGTTCCGACTGAGTTGCCTTCTGAGGACTTGGGTCGCGGGCCTGCAGCCGAAGTTCTCATGGCAAATTCCCATGAAAGTCCCCACCGGACTGGCCGGAACGAGCACGAGGTCGGCGAATCATCCGGTGCTCGCCGTCAACACCACCGTTCTGCCAGTCGACGCACTCGTCAGAGCAACGTCGAGGTGTTCCGAACACGCATCGATCGGTTTACAACCCCCACTCTCATCAGCGACGCGGAGGAGGCAGCCGTTCCACGAATCCCGAAGATCGTCGCCGTTCACGCACCCCTCCGCGGGGTGGGCCTTACGGGCCTCGACATCATGATGTTCGGCGTTCAGTCGGTGACACGTTTGATCCAAGGCCCGACGCAAGAGGGCACATCGCCTAGAGGAAGGTCGACAGGAGTCGAGCCCACCGTGATGGTCACGATAGAGACCGTCCGAGTGGAAGCAGGACCATCGTCTCTGGCCCCGAGTGCTTCAGTCGGGCCATCCGTTCAGCTAACATCCCTCCCAACTTCCGATTGGCGATGGGGATCAGCAAGTTCACAGGAGAATCCAAGCCAGAAACGTGGCTGGACGACTACCGAGTGGCGGTCCAGATCGGTGGCGGAGATGACCAGGTCGCCATGAAACATCTCCCCCTGATGCTCGACGGCTTGGCACGAGCGTGGCTGAATCAGTTGGCTCCATCAAGCATCTACAACTGGGCAGATCTGTCCCGAGTGTTCATGAGGACCTTCGAAGGCACGTGCAAACGCCCTGCTGGTCTCGTGGAGCTCCAGCACTGCATCCAGAAGCAGAATGAGCCCCTGCGCGATTTCATCCAGCGCTGGACGACCCTCTACCACACGGTGGAGAACGTCACTGAGCATCAAGCAGTCTGCGCATTCAAGGCAGGCGTGCGGTACAGAGATCTGTACCTAAAGTTTGGTCGGACAGGCGACATCTCCATGAGCAAGATGATGGAGATAGCCACACGCTATGCAAATGGCGAAGAAGAAGACCGCATACGTAGCGGCAAGCACAAGGCAGTCGCCGACGGAGATGGGACAACAATCGGAAGCAAAAGCAGAAAGCTCCGTCCACTCTGCAGGCAGAGGCAGCTGCCGTTACAAATGCCAAGTTCAAGGGCAAGGGGAAAGCTGAGTATACCCCCAAGAAGAAGCAGTTCGGGAACTCCATCCTGGATCAGCCGTGTCCGATCCACACGAAGAAGGATGAAGAAGGCAACGCCATATTCCCGAAGCACACCACTCGGCATTGTCGCCTCCTGATCCAAGGGTTCGGCGAAGGGTAGCCGAGTGAAAAGGACAACGAGCAGGATGATGAGGACAAGGAGGATCCGTTCCCCCAAGTCCACGCAACATTAATGATTTTTGCTGACGTGGAAAGCAAGAGTCGACTGAAGCTGGTGAACAGGGAGGTGAACATGGCCACCCCGACCAACCCCACGTTCCTCAAATGGTCTCAGACTGCGATCACCTTTGATCAGTCGGATCATCCAGCACACATACCCACCCCGGGGAGGCAGGCTCTGGTAGTCGACCCGATGGTGGAAGGAGTCCGACTGCGCAAAGTCCTCATGGATGGCGGCAGCGGCTTGAACATCATGTATGCTGACACTCTCAAGGGGATGGGCATTACGATGTCCAAACTTAGCGAGAGCAGCATGCAGTTCCACGGAGTCGTCCCAAGACGAAAGGCCAAGTCACTCGGCCAGATCGCGTTAGACGTTGTTTTCGGCTCCGACAAGAACTTCCGCAAGGAAAACCTGACATTCGAGGTGGTGGACTTCCAAAGTGCATACCATGCGATTCTGGGCCGTCCGGCGTATGCACGTTTCATGGCCCATCCATGTTACGTTTATTTGAAGCTGAAGATGTCGGGTCCCAAAGGTGTGATCACCATCACAGGCAATCGGCAACGGGCCGAAGAGTGTGTGCAGCAGGGGTCGCGGATTACCGATGAGCAGATGGCTATCCTCGAGCTGGATGAGTACAAGAAGACGGCCGACCCCGCTGACTTGATGCGTTCGAAGAAGCCAGCTTCGGAGTACGCATTCCAGTCGGCGGGCGACACGAAGAAAGTCAGCATCCACCCGACGGACGACACCGCCGCCCCGACGAACATCTCCACCACCCTTGATCCAAAATAGGAAGCCGAGCTCATCCAATTCCTCCGTGAGAACTGGGACATTTTCACATGGAAGCCTGCTAACATGCCAGGTGTACCCAGGGAGTTGGCTGAGCACCGACTGCATGTGGATCCTACCGCTCGGCCCGTCCGAGAACGCTTGCGTCGGTCCGCCGCGCACAAAAGGAAGGCAATCGGAGAGGAGGTGGCTAAACTTTTGGCAGCCAACTTCATTCGTGAGGTACACCACTCCGAGTGGCTCGCCAATGTTGTCATGGTGCCCAAGAAGGACACGTCCCTTCGTATGTGCATCGACTTCAAGCATCTCAATAAGGTCTGCCCGAAAGATCATTTCCCGCTCCCCCGCATTGATCAAATTGTCGATTCGACTGCGGGTTGCGAGCGTTTATCATTCCTTGATGCCTATTCGTGCTATCATCAGATCCGTCTGTATGGTCCCGATGAAATAAAAACAGCCTTCATCACCCCATTCGGGTGTTTCTGCTACATCACTATGCCATTCGGTTTGAAGAATGCAGGAGCAACTTTTATGCGCATGATCCAGAAATGCCTCCTTGACCAGATCGGTCGAAATGTGGAGGCATATATGGACGATATCGTAGTCAAGTCACGCAAAGGTTCCGACCTGCTGACTGACTTGGCAGAAACATTCGCCAACCTTCGTAGGTACGATATGAAGCTCAACCCTGCCAAGTGTTCATTCGGTGTTCCCAGCGGAAAGTTACTCGGTTTCTTCGTTTCCGAACGAGGAATCGATGTCAACCCCGAAAAGATCAGGACCATCGTCCGAATGGAGCAGCCGGTTAGAATACATGATGTTCAAAGGCTCACAGGTTGCCTAGCGGTTCTGAGTAGGTTTATCGCTCAACTCACCAAGAAGGGATTACCTCTGTACCGACTCATGAAGAAATCAGATACTTTCGAGTGGACAGACGAAGCCCAGATTGCATTCGACGACCTCAAAGCCCTGCTTTCCACCCAGCCGGTTCTTACTGCCCCGCTCAGTAAAGAACCCCTTCTTCTGTACATCGCGACTACAAATCAATTCATCAGCACTGTTCTTACAGTCGAACGTGAAGAAGAAGGCAAAGCGTACAAGGTTCAGCGGCCAGTATATTATGTCTCCGAAGTCCTGACTCCCTCCAAGCAGAGGTATCCCCATTATCAAAAGCTTATTTATGGGATCTACATGACTGCAAAGAAGGTGGCTCACTATTTCCAAGACCACTCGGTGTCTGTCGTTTCTGATGCTCCGTTGTCGGAAATCCTCCACAATCGAGACGCATCAGGCCGAATGGCGAAGTGGGCTATGGAGATGTTATACCGTGACATCAAGTTTGAAGCCAAGAAGGCTATAAAGTCTCAAGCCCTGGCTGACTTCATAGCAGAATGGGTAGAACAACAGCAACCGACTCACATCTACTCGGCTCATTGGACTATGTTCTTCGACGGGTCCAAGATGCTGAATGGCTCCGGCGCCGGCGTAGTGATCATATTGCCGAAAGGTGATAAGCTTAAGTATGTGTTGCAGATACATTTCGATTCCTCCAACAATGAGGCAGAGTATGAAGCTCTCCTTTACGGATTGCGCATGGCCATCACACTCGGCGTCCGTCGCCTGATGGTTTATGGCGATTCAGATTTGGTGGTTAATCAAGTGATGAAGGAGTGGGATGTCAGGAACCCCACTATGACTGCATACTGCAACGCAGTAAGGAAGCTCGAGAAGAAGTTTGAAGGTGTGGAACTTCACCATGTTCCGCGACTGAAGAACCAAGCAGCTGATGAGTTGGCAAAACTCGGATCCACTCGGAGACCAGTCCCGAGTGATGTCTGCCTCAAGCACCTACATCTCCCTTCGGTGAAAGAAGACCCCTTTACAGAGGAACCGGTACAACCGAAGAGCTCAACAGATCCGACTGAAGTCGAGGTCCCCGCTGTGGTTGATTTGATCGTGGAGATTCTTGCTATCATCCCCGATTGGACTGTGCCGTTCATTGCATACATCCTGAGGCAAGAATTACCAGAGGACGAAGTCCAAGCGAGGCAGATCGTCCATAGGTCGAAGTCCTTCACCGTCATTGATGGCCAGTTGTACAAGGAAAGTGTTTCAGGTGTCCTTCGGCGATGCATCTCCCCTGAGGAGGGACAGTTAATCATGGAAGAAATTCACTCAGGAACTTTCGGCCTTCATGCCTCCTCAAGAGCAATCGTCGCCAAAGCATTCAGAATTGGCTTCTTCTGGTTGCAGGCGAATGAAATGGCAAAGGATATGGTCGACCGATGCGAAGGCTGTCAGTTCTATTGGAACAAGTCCCACAAGCCAACATCTGCGTTGAAAACAATCCCTCTTGTTTGGCTGTTCGCAGTGTGGGGATTAGATACAGTCGGTCCATTCAGAACAGGCCAAGGGGGATTCACTCATCTGTTGGTGGCAGTCGACAAGTTCACCAAGTGGATTGAAGCCAAGCCCATCAAGAAGCTCGACGCCCTTACGGCCATCAAATTTGTCAGAGACATCATCTCCAGATTCGGAGTCCCGCACAGCATAATCACTGACAATGGCACAAACTTTGACTCGGACAGATTCAAAGGTTTTTGCATAGGCCAAGGTATCCGAGTGGATATTGCATCTGTGGCGCACCCTCAAACCAACGGGCAAGTAGAGCGGGCGAACGGACTTATTCTTCAAGGGTTGAA
The DNA here is from genome assembly GCF_904849725.1 of Hordeum vulgare subsp. vulgare. Lineage (NCBI taxonomy): Eukaryota > Viridiplantae > Streptophyta > Magnoliopsida > Poales > Poaceae > Hordeum > Hordeum vulgare. Next base: position 145,664,611 of record NC_058521.1, on the reverse strand, counting down.
GGCTCGACTCCTGCGAGAAGTTGGACATGCCGCCGGCGCGTGGGTCACCGAGCTGCCTTCGGTGTTGTGGGGCCTCCGCACAACTCCGAATAGATCTACATGGCGATCCCTGTTCTTCCTCGTTTATGGAGCAGAGGCAGTCCTTCCGAGCGACTTGCTTCACAACTCTCCATGAGTCGAACTCTTCTCTGAAGCCGAAGCGGAGCAGGCCAGGCAAGACGAAGTGGATCTACTAGAAGAAGAGCGTGAGATGGCACTGACTCGCTCAACAATTTATCAACAAGATCTGCGGCGTTTTCACGTGCGGCACGTCAGGAGTTGCACATTCCAAGCAGGTGACCTGGTGCTCCGAGTGGACCAGCAGAGGTCTCACAAGTTGACTCCCGCCTGGGAAGGACCCTTCATCATCTCTAAGGTGCTGAACAACGGAGCATATCGACTCTACAACCTCGACAGGGAAACGGACGAGCCGCGAGCATGGAACGGAGATCTCCTGAAGCGCTTCTTCACGTGACCGCCGACGGAAGCAATGCAAAGAACAAGTATCATTGAAGTAATACAAAGCAGACTGATTTTTTGTAGGTCCAAAATTCTTCCGCGTTTGCAGACTCCAGTCTAAAAAAAAGATTCTCTCCAAGTGTGCGCTAACAGCCGCACGCGGGGACTTAGCTGCGATCCAGAATCGCCTAAGTCAAAAATTCTCTCCGAGTGTGCGCTAACAGCCGCACTCGGGGACTGAGCTATGATCCAGAACCTCCTAAGTCAAAAATTCTCTCCGAGTGTGCGCTAACAGCCGCACTCGGGGACTTAGCTGCAATCCAGAATCGCCTAAGTCAAAAAAATCTCTCCGAGTGTGCGCTAACAGCCGCACTCGGGGACTTAGCTGCGATCCAGAATCGCCTAAGTCAAAAGTTCTCTCCGAGTGTGCGCTAACAGCCGCACTCGAGGACTTAGCTGCGATCCAGAATCGCCGAAGTCAAAAAAATTCTCTCCGAGTGTGCGCTAACAGTCGCACTCGGGGACTTAGCTGCGATCCAGAATCGCCTAAGTCAAAAAATTATCTCCGAGTGTGCGCTAACAGCCGCACTCGGGGACTTAGCTGCGATCCAGAATCGCCTAAGTCAAAAATTCTCTCCAAGTGTGCGCTAACAGCCGCACTCGGGGACTTAGCTGCGATCCAGAATCGCCTATGTCAAAAAATTCTCTCCGAGTGTGCGCTAACAGCCGCACTCGGGGACTTAGCTGCGATCCAGAGTCGCCTAAGTAAAAAACTCTCTCCGAGTGCGCCCTAAAAGCCGCACTCGAGGACTTAGCTACGATCCAGAATCGCCTAAGTAAAAAGCTTCCTTCGAGTGTATCCTCGAGATCCACTCGGAGGCTTAGCAAACCCTCATTGAGGCTCATGTGGATGTCAAGACAACTGACAACTACATGAGTATCAACTCGCTCCGAGTGCGCACGAGATGCCGCACTCGGGGACTTAGCTGCGATCCAGAATCGCCTAAGTAAAAAGCTTCCTTTGAGTGTATCCTCGAGATCCACTCCGAGGCTTAGAAGACCCTCACTGAGGCTCATGTCGATGTGAAGACAACTGACAATTACATGCTCCGCATGTTTGCCATTGGCTTCACCAAGAAACGCCAAACAAAAACCACGAGCTCAAATCGTGTTAGAAAATAAACTTGGCGAAAGAACAGCAACATATTCGATTCGAACTCAACGTTGGATCTAAGATAGTCGGCTCGGTGTGGATCAAGCTTACCCACACCGAACCACGAATGTGACGGCCAACAACAGTGGCCCAAGTTTGATACAGATACCACTCGGCATACCGAGGTAAAGTTTTTCAAGCGTCATCAGGACTGGCACCAGGACTGGCAGGCTCCACAAAGGTCTCAAGATCGATCCCGTCCGCGATACGAGTGGCTGTCTCGAGGAAGGTCTCCATGAAATCTTCGAATCGAAGCTTCTTGGTGTTGGCGACCTGCAACGCCTTCAGCTTTTCTTCGCGAGCTTCCTAGCAGTGCACTCGGACCAGCGATAGCGCCACGTTCGCACCACAACGCGCGGCAGACTTCTTCCATGCCTGCACTCTGTTCGGGACGTCCTCCAGCCGAGTCATCAACCCTTCTATTTCCTGCCGGGAATCGTCTTCGGGCCACAGCTCCTTGTCGATCCGGCCGATGACTTCTCTCAGACGGCCGATGAAAGGCCCCACTCTACCAAGGCGAATATGTGCTTGGAGCATGTCCCGATTCGCTTCGTCGCCGAGTGGAACGTTCGGAACAACCGACCGTTCAATGTCGGCTGCTTCAGCCTCAGCGTCGAGACAAAAATCTGCATAGAAAAGAAGAGCAGAAAGTAAGCGCAGAATGAATTACAAAGTCAAGAAGCACTCGGCAAGAAGCTTATCACCGAGCAGTGCAATCATCTTCCTCGCCTAGTCGTTGACATACTTCTCCTGCGAAATGCATCGACGGTTCATCACCTTCATTTGACCCATCAGTTCACTTCTTTGCTTGCCCATTTTCTCAATTTCGGCCACCAATGCCTTGTTGGTCTCCCGGGACTCCTCCAAAGACTTCTCTCGGTCAGCAAGCGCCCCCTTCACACCAGCCAAGTCATTCACAGCCGCCTCCAATTCCGTAGCAAGCTGAACCTTTTCCGCCTTCAGAGTATTTTACGCGGATCCCATTTCGCAAGTCTTCTGCCAAATCAGCCCAAAGGAAAGCTCGGACACATTCAACAAGGAAAACAAACAAAGTTCTTCAGACCCCTGCCGATGCAAGCACTCAACAACAGTCTCGGGGACTACACCCACTGGGTTCACTATGAGTCAACCCACTGCACAATAATCCTACTGTATCCGAGTATATCACTTGGACACCCAGTGGAATACAAGAGGGAAGTAAAAACTTACTAGCGCACTTACTCGGATATCGTCTTGGAGCTCCAAGCTTCTCTTGTGCAAAGACGCGATGGAGTCGTACGCTCCCTTGGCATCACCCACCATCAACTCCACCTGCACCATGGCCTCCTTGGCGGCTCCCACTTGGTCTTCCGGGAGGTGTCGGGCGTCGTACTAGACTATCGACGGGCCTGGCACAACAGAAGACTCCTTGGGCATCCCAAGTCCCGCTCTAGTCGGTTCCGCCCCGAGGGACACCGCCTCAGTCGACGACATCGTCTCGGTCGGCGGCGCGTCCACAGTGGGAGCAGCAACAGATGGAACAACCTCAAGGACAGGCGTCAAAGTTGGCCCTGATCCCCTTTGGCCGTCCTCCTCCAGATGAATCACCTCTGAAGGAAGCTTGACTGAACAACATGAGGTTGCAGAAAAAGGGCAAGATTAAAGACAGCACTCGCGAAACAATAATGCAAACTCTCGGAGTCGTCACAACGTACCTTGCTGAGATGTGGCAACGTTATCCGCATCCATGGGATCATCGTCCTGGCGCGGCAGAGAGGTGGCAGAGGTGGCAGCTCTGTCGAGTAAAATCCACTCGTCCGATAAGCATGAGTTCAGCCAAATATCGAATGAAGATGGGAGAACAAGACACTTACATTGAGGCAACTGGAACAGCGATCCTCATCCGAGGCAAAGCTTTCCGAGGCTTGGGCCCAATCGGTTTGGCCACCTTGGACGGTTGGTCCGTAGGCTCGGCAGCAGTGTCCCTGGTCCTCTTCACGCTCCGAGCACTCGGAGCTACGGGAGGAGCTGGCGGAGCACTCGGAGCCACGGGAGAAGCAGGCGGAGCACTCGGAGCTGCTGGAGGAGCCGACGGAGCCACGGGTTCGTGACGGCGCTTAGTTCGAGGCTCTGATGGTGGAGGTGGCGAGCTCTGCTCCCCAGCCTCCCCCTCCTCCTCTTTAGACTCCTCCTCCATCTCCCCATTGTCGGAGACGTACTCGGCGCTATCCACGCTGCCCTCTTGGCTGCCCTCCGCTTCCTCAGCAGGATTCCCGTTCGAGATGGGAGAATACCAGTTGGTCCACTCCTGCACAAAATACAGTCGACAACGTCAGACACCAAGCGGCGACACAAGAAAAGCGATAAATCTAAGATATTGAAAGCACTCGACAAGATGCGCTCACCTCATTCGGAGGAGGGTTGTCGGCGCGGAAGGGCCTCACTCGTCGGGCTCCTTGGGGGTTGTCGCATGCGCGTGTAATGCCGCGGACCCACGCTGTCACCGTCTCCCCGGTCACGCACTCTGGGTGAGTCCGAGTGGAATCCTCAGGCCCCACATAGTGCCACATGGCGTGGTGTCGGGCTTGCAGCGGCTGGATGCGCCGACCCAGAAAGGTCTCCAGCAAGTCCATGCCAGTGACTCCCTTGCGGTCGACGGTTATCAGCGCGTCGACCAGAGGATGGATCTGAATCTTTTCCAACTTGGAGAGCGCAAGTTGTCTGGGAGGAGCCGGACGATCTATGCTAAAGGGCGGCAACCCAGTCGTAGCATTCGGACAAGCTATGTCCTGGCAGTAGAACTAGGTCGACTGCCAGTTCCTAACTGACTCGGACAACTCGAGAGGGGGGTAGCTACTCTTCGTTTTCTTTTGGAAGCCTAAGCCCCCGCAGAGCTGGAGGAGATGGGTTTTATCGTCCGACTGGCTAAGCTTTTTGACAGTCTGAGACCTAGCGGAGAAGATATACTTAAAGAGCCCCCAATGGGGGGGGACATCCAATAAAGCACTCACACAGAGTGAAGAATGCGGCGAGATGAGCTATCGCGTTGGGAGGAAAATGATGTAGCCGCGCCCCGAAGTGATTCATAATACCTCTAAAAAAGGGGTGGGGAGGCAGGGAGAAGCCCCTGTACACGTGGCTGAGCAGCAAGACCCGCTCTCCCTCCTGTGGTGCCGGCTCGGTCTTGCCCTCCGCCGGCAACCTCCACAACTTGTTGGCAATCATGCCTTCCTCCACCAGCTCCAGCAGGTCGTTCGTCGTCACCGTGGAGGGGAGGAAATTCCCCTGGATCCAACCCGCCGGTAGTGCTCGCTGTCGCCGCTGAGCAGGAGCCGCCGCCTTCTTCTTCTTCTGCGACTCAAGCTTGCTCGTCTGCCCCTTCGTCATGGTGAAGGCAACAGATCCGCAGAGGAGGAGAGGAAGGAGGAGGCTTGGAACGCACAATGAGCCACGGGAGAAGCGGGGCGAGTGCGAGTAACAAGGGCAGCGCAACAATAAACCCCCGCCGGAGAGGCTTAAATAAGGTTTCGACTGGGTCACTAACAGGTGGCCCCGAAATCTTATCTCTCGACCGGCTGCTGCGATATTAGTGGAGAAGATAAAGGCGCGGTAATCGAGGCGGCAGAAACTACTCGATAACGATGTCGACATCCCCACTGAGCGCGCGGCAACCGAAATTTGAAGATCCCAGAAAATCCGCCGCTGTCAGTTTGACCGGTCACATCAAAAGATTCCGCGTAAGCACTCGGTCCCCGACGGTTCGTTTCACTGGTATATTCACTCGGATCATTGGTCGAAAGGATAAAATGGACCAAGGCTAAAAACGCCAAAGTCACATCCATACTAGTCGGATCCGTACTCCAGGTGCCACTTCGTCGCTCCAACCCCGATCCATTCGGGGACTAATGATGGGGTTATAGTCCCAGGGTAGGGTCATAGGCCTGCCCTATAGGTCCTACCCAAGGACTACCCTTCACAGAGGGCAAGGCCCTTAGACAGTTCCGACTGAACTAAGGACCCCCCATCATCCAGTCGGTGACGAGCATTCGGAGCATATTTATCGTACCGACTGAATTCCACTCTGTACATCGTAACCTCCCGGGAGGGCAACAGTCGTACGTTTTCATACACCATTATTAGCATTTAAGACATACGTTACCTGTAATGTATGCATTTATTCGCCACTACTCCACCCATGTCCACCAGACCGTTGTGAAGGGCAGCGCACTCTATATAAGCCGCCCTTCCCCACTGGTGCAGGGGTTGGCATTTACTATAATCCTATATTCCACTCGACACTAAAGCTCCCAAGAGCACTGAGACGTAGGGCTTTTACCTCCATCGCAGAGGGGCCTGAACTCATCCAACCTCGCCGTAGCTAAGGCTCTGCCCATCCTTTCGTACCCTACACATCTACTGTCAGACTTATACCACGACAGTGCGTTTGTTGGGATTAGATGAATTGTGGGTTTGTGTTCATATTATTCATGAAAAATATTTGAATCTTCTATGAAATCTATTATGATTCTTATGTGCATGATCATCATAGCTTCTTAAATCTCTCACATCTATTGATTTTCTCTTGCCAAGTAGATTGATCTATCTTAAGTGAGGGGGTGCGTTGTAGTAGGTTCAATCTGACGGGATTCTATAACCCAGTGACTGAAGGGGACACTACATCTTTGTATTGCTGCCACTAATAATAAAACGATGGGGTTAGTTCATATTAATTGAATTCTATTTGTCAAAATCATGTCATTGTTCTCCAAGTATTGCTTTGTTTTACTTAATACTCTAGATGCATGGTGGATAGCGGTCGATGGGTGGAGTAGTAGTAATAGGTGCAAACAGGAGCCAACCTATTTTCTTATGGACGTGATGCATATATACACATGATCATTGCCATGAACATCACATAACTATGCGCTTTTCTATTAATTTCCCAACAGTAATTGTTTATCCACTGTACACTTACTTCCATGAGAGACACCACCAGGGAAAACTATGGCCCCAAGGTCTATTCACTAAGAAGTTTACAAATGCTACAATACCTTGCTGCCATTATTTAATTTTTATTTTATTTTGAAATTTATATTTATCTAATACCAACCACACTACTTACAAGCTTGCAAATAATGAGTCCAAGGGGATTGACAACCCTCTTGCCCGCGTTGGGTGCAAGTGTTTGTTCTTTTGTGTGTAGCCGCTGAAGACAGGGGTTGGTTGTTACTCCTATTGGTTCGATAAACCTTGGTTGTATACCTAGGGAAATACTTACCTATATTGTTTTGCATCATCCGTTACTCTCCGTGGAAAACCCAACGCATATCACAAGTATGAGGAAGGTTTCTGGCGCTGTTCCGGGGAGTATCTTCAACCTACAAGCAAGTAACTTCACACAAATTATCATTCACTTGTTCTTATTTTTAGTTGTTGTTGTATTTTGCTTGCTTCATAAAAATAAAAAATAAAAAATATTTATCTGTGCTATTTACTAATTTATTTCTTTGCTTGTCGTTATGGCTATTTATTCTTTTGTTCCCTTTCCTCCCGATAATGAGGTACTCAATTTTAAACAAAGGGGGGAGCTTAAAAGATACATGGTATAGGATTTGCAATGCTCAGAATAAATAAATTCATAAGCAATCCCCCAACATCTTGCTATGTAATTTCTATGTTGGTATTACCACTTGGTATAGATTTGTACTTGATACGATTACCAGTGGTAATTTCTTAACGAGCCGCACTTTGGATGCGTTTAAGGCCATGGAAAATTTAGTTGGCTCACCACCTATTATGATTAATGAACTAGTTTGACCATGGAACCTATGCAAATACTTGATGCCATTGAAAATAAAATGACTATTAATGAACAAATCTAGGACTTAGATAAAAAGCTTCACAATCATATCACTCAATTTGGGTCACAAGTAGGAATGACTTAAAAACTTTAAGGGAGAAGGATACAATTTTTGATGAGAGGGTAGAGAAAAGCATGAATAGGATTGATAAAATAGAGGAAGTCATTGGTACAGTAGGTTCCGCTTTCACACCCTCAAGAACTAATGCTAGTACCTCTCAAAATAAAAGTCCCAAGTTCATATATGTTCCTAAGAGCATTAGTACCCCTCCTACCAAAAGAAACAAAGATCTCAAAATGATTAGTGTGCATCCCAACTTTATAAACATGATAAATTATCCTACTTTCAAGGCTCCTATTGTTCCTATTATTCAGGGTTGTGTTATTGACGAGGTTGATGTCAAGGATGAAAAGACTTGATCATATGCATTATGCCTAGCTAGGGGCATAAAACAATAGCACTTGATCATCGTAGCTATGTAAATCTCTCTGATCTACTGATTTTTTAGGCCAAGTAGATTGATCTATGTTAAGTGAGAGGGGTGCATTGTAGTGGGTTCAATCTGACGGATTCATATATCCAAGTAATAGAAGGGGACAAGATTTGTCTTTGTATTGTTTCCACTAAGGATAAAATGATGGGGTTAGTTCATATTAATTGAATTCTCTTTGTCTACACCATGTCATTGTTCTCCATGTGTTAGAGCATATTTCTTTATATGTGGTTTTGGTAATTAATGATAATCTGTATGGACTAATGGTTGCATTGAGTTATATTCGAAGGATTTGTCCATAGGCACTTCTTGAAGTGCATCTGTTGGTTTCAAGGAGTTTATATGATGACCAAGGTGGTATTCAAAGTATTATCCAAAGGTTGGTCATAAAGACACAAGGTTGATCAAGACTAAGCAAAGAGTAAATCAAGATGATCAGCACAAAAAGTGTACAAGATGTACCGAGAGGGATCAAGTGATCCCATGGTATGGTAAGCATTGTCCATAACGCTTTTGTGTACTAACCCATGTCTTCGTGAGAGTTCTATGTGGGGTTAAGTGTGTCTCCATGGGTTTGGGTCAAGAGGAAGATCTCATTCAACCTATGAACGATGACATCAAGTGGTGATTGTCATCAAGATTGCGGTTGTTCAAGTGGAGCATCACGAAGATATCATGCTTGAAGCTTGTCGTCCATTGTGGTGGTAATGGACTTGTGAAGATGTGCTGAAGAGTGGCTCACCCATAGTGAGTATCAGGGGGCAATCAACTTGTCTTCATCAAACCAATGCAATCAAGAAAGGTGGTCCATCATGAGGAAGCAAAGATCATCATCATCTAGCTCAAGAGGACTAGATTCAAAGTATAGGTTTGCCCTTGATAGGTTTTCTATTTTAGGACACATTGCCATACTGTCAATGGGGGCTCTCAAGTGAGTAGCTTGATCGTATCATTCGTTGAGAGCTCAAAGCATTTGCATCCTTGCATCATATTTCTTGGTTCTTGTTTGGTGTTTATTTTTGTGAGTTTTAGAGCTTATGGTCATCTTCATGACAAGCTTGAGTTCATCGAAAATAGAGTCCATATGCATCTTCTATGATGTTTTCGATGTTGGAAGGTTTTTGCCGGTTCTTCATTCATAGAGGTCCCACATCTCTATATCATTGACATTTTCATAAATACATGCTCTTAAGATTTGTTGTCGTTGTTGGATAGCTCTTGTCATCCTGAATTCAACAAGCTCGAGTTTGCTCGATTCGGAGTTCATATGCGAAAGTTATGGCAGTTTCGGTATCTAGCGGTAGTACCGCTCCTGGAGCGGTAGTAGTTTTTTACTACGACTCTCGGGCGGTAGTACCGCTCCCTCGGACTTTCTCTGCATCTACAGCCTCAGCGGTGGCAGTCACGGTATAATTGTTTTACTACTGTGTGGTAGTACCGCTCGTGGCAGCGGTAGTACCACTCGTGGCAGCGGTAGTACCGCTCCGCTCGGGCTGTGAGTGGGGGTAATGGTTGGATTCTTTCCCCCACTATATAAAGGGGGTCTTCTTCCCCATTGGATCGAATCCATTTGTTGAGCTCGTGTTCTTCCCCATTGTTGATCTTCTTAGAACTTACTAACTCTCAACCCCTCCAATGATTCTTGCTAGTTCTTGAGGGAAAAGAGAGAGGAGATCTAGATCCACATCTCCACCAATCACTTTCTCCTCTATGTGAGGGGAACCCCTTGGATCTTGATCTTGGAGTTCTTTGTGAGCTCCTTGTTCTTCCTCTCATATTTCTCCACAACTTTTGTTCTTGTGGAGGGATTTTAGTGGGAGGGACTTGACCACTTTGTGTGTTATTGCCATTGCAATAGTTGAATCGGTTTGAGTTCTCCACGGTGATACGTGGAAGTGAGAAGTTGAGAAGCTTATTACCCTTGGGTACTTGGTACCCCTAGAAGCTTGGTGGTGCATCGGAGCTCAATCATTGTGGTGTAAAGCTCCAGGCAAGCGTCGGGGTCTCCAATTAAGTTGTGGAGATTGCCCCGAGCATTTGTGGTCACCTCGAAGCCATATGCCATTGTGGTGAAGCTTCGTGGTGTTGTTGGGAGCCTCCAATTAAGTTGTGGAGATTGCCCCAACCTTGTTTGTACGGGTTCGGTGACCGCCCTCAAGGGTCTCTTAGTGTAATCACGACATCTTGCATTGTGCGAGGGCGTGAGGAGATTACGGTGGCCTTAGTGGCATCTTGGGGAGCATTGTGCCTCCACACCGCTCCAAACGGAGATTAGCATCCGCAAGGATGTGAACTTCGGGATACATCATCGTCTCCGCGTGCCTCGACTACATCAACTGCATTACGTTCGCTTCCTCTTAGTGATCTACAAGGGTATGTAGATGCACTCCCCCCTCTTTTAGATGTTAGTCTCCATAGATTGATCTTGGGTGAGCATAGGATTTTTTTTGTTTCCCATGTGACGATACCCAACAGTTGTATTAGAGCTAGGTCTATGCATGGATGACATCATGAGTAGAACACAAAGGAGTTTGTGGGCGTTGATATTCAGATTGCTTCCCTCCTTAGTCTTTTCTTGATTTAGCGGTATTGTGGGATGAAGCGACCCGGACCAACCTTACTCGTCCACGTACGACAGACCGGTTCCATCGATTGACATGAAAATTGTTGCATAAAGTTGGCTGGCAGATGTCTGTCTCTCCCACCTTAGTTGAATCGGATTCAACAAAGGGCGGTCCTTGTAGAAGGTTAAATAACAACTTGCATATCACCATGTGGTTTTGTGTAGGTAAGAAGCGTTCTTACTAGTTACGCATAGCTGCAACCACGTAAAACATGCAACAACAAATTAGAGGACGTCCAACTTGTTTTTGTAGTGTATGTTGTGATATGATATGGCCAAAGACATGATGATATATATTTGATGTATGAGATGATCATGTTGTAATAGTTAATATCGACTTGCATGTCTATTCTACGGCAACCGACAGGAGCCATAGGGTTGTCTTTAATTTCAGTATGACTTGCGTGTCAATCATTAAGCGCTATGTAATGCTTTACTTTATCGCTAAACGGTAGCAATAGTAGTACAAGAATGGTTGGCGCGACAACCTTGATGGCAACAGAGTCATGGAGATCATGGTGTTGTGCCGGTGATGATGGAGATCAGACGAGTGCTTTGAAGATGGAGATCAAAAAGCACAAGTTCATGGCTATATCATGTCACTTATGATTTGCATGTGATGTTAATCCTTTTTATGCACCTTGTTTTGCTTAGGACGACGGTAGCATTATAAGGTTATCCCTCAATAAAATTTCAAGAAACAATTGTGTTCTTCCCGAGTGTGCACCATCGCGACAGTTCGTCATTTCGAGACACCACGTGATGATCGGGTGTGATAGACTCTATGTTCACATACAACAGGTGCAAGACAGTTTTGCACACGCGGAAAACTCGGGTTAAACTTGACGAGCCTAGCATGTAAATACATGGACTCGGAACACTAGAGACTGAAAGGTCGAACATGAGTCATATAGTTGATATGATCAACATGGAGATGTTCATCGTTGAAACCACCTGATCTCACGTGATGACCGTGTTGGAAATATGCCCTAGAGGCAATAATAAATTGGTTATTATTATATTCCCTTGTTCATGATAATTGTCTATTATTCATGCTACAACTGTATTAGTCGGAAACCGTAATACATGTGTGAATATATAGATCACAATTTGTCCCTAGTGAGCCTCTAGTTGGCTAGCTTGTCGATCAATATATGATCATGGTTTCCTGATCATGGACATTGGATGTCATTGATAACATGATCACATCATTGGGGAATGATGTGATGGATAAGACCCAATCCTAAGCATAGCACTAGATCGTGTTGTTCATCTGCTAATGCTTTTCTAATGTCAAGTATCATTTCCTTAGACCATGAGATTGTGCAACTCCCGGATACCATAGGAGTGCTTTGGGTGTATCAAACATCACAACATAACTGGGTGATTATAAAGGTGCACTACAGGTATCTCCGAAAGTATGTATTGGGTTGTATGAATCGAGACTAGGATTTGTCACTCCGTGTGACGGAGAGGTATCTCTGGGCCCACTCGGTAATACATCATCATACTGAGCTCAATGTGACTAAGGAGTTAGCCACGGGATGATGTGTTACGGAACGAGTAAAGAGATTTGCAGGTAACGAGATTGAACAAGGTATAGGGATACCGACGATCGAATCTCGGGCAAGTGTCATGCTGGTAGACAAAGGGAATTGCATACGGGATTGATTGAATCCCCGACATCGTGGTTCATCCGATGAGATCATCGTGGAACATGTGGGAGCCAACATGGATATCCAAACCCTGTTGTTGGTTGTTGACCGGAGAGGTGTCCCGGTCATGTCTGCATGCTACACGAACCCATAGGGTCTACACACTTAAGGTTCGATGACGCTAGGGTTATATGGGAATAGTGTACGTGGTTACCGAAGGTTGTTCGGAGTCCCGGATGAGATCCCGCACGTCATGAGGAGTTCCGGAATGGTCTAGAGGTAAAGATTCATATATAGGAAGTGAGGATTTGATCGCAGGAAGTGTTTCGGGCGTCACCGGTAATGTATCGGGACCACCAAAAGGGTTTCGGGGGGTCCACGGGGAAGAGACACCAGCCCAAAGTGCTACATGGGCCAAAAGTGGATGGGAACTAGCCCCTAGGTGGGCTGGTGCGCCACCACTAAGGGCCCAATGTTGGGAAACGTAGCATGGGAAACAAAAATTTTCCTACGCACACGCAATACCTATCCATGGTGATGATCATCTACTAGAGGGGAGCGTGAATCTACATACCCTTGTAGATTGCTAAGGCGAAGTGTATATAATGCGGTTGATGTAGTGGAACATCTTCGCGATCCAAATTGCAGCCCGTCCTGCGATCCCATAACGATCCATCCCGATCTAGTGCCGAACGGACGACACCTCCGCGTTCAGTACACATACAACTCGATGACGATCCCCGCCTTCTTGATCCAGCAAGAGGGGAGGAGAGGTAGATGAGTTCTCCAACACGGCGGCGTGGTGGTGGTGGTGAACTAATCCAGCAGGGCTTCGCCTAAGCACCGCCAAACTAGACTAGAGGAGAAACAGATCTAGAGAGAAGTAGAGGGAGCATACGTCAATTAGGGTTAGCTTTTCCCTCTAAATCCTCTAGTATATATACGAGAGAGAGAGGAGAGGAGGCAGCCTCAAACCCTCAAGTTTGGCCGAAATTGGAGGTGGAGGACACCTACTCCAATCCTACTAGGAGTAGGATTCCTCCTCTCCACTTGGAAACCCTTTCCACTTTTTCCACCTTTGGGTTTCTTTCCTTCCCACCTCCAATCTGCCATGGGCTTTAGTGGAGGCTTAGGCTAGACATTAAGGGCTGGTCCACGTCCTCCCATAGCCCATGAGACCCTTTGGGGTGGGTGGGCCCACTGGTGGAACCCCGGAACCCATTTGTCACTCCCCGTACGATGCCGGAAATGCCTAAAACTTTTCCGGAGTTCAAAACCCACTTTCCTATATATCAATATTTAACTCCGGACCATTCCGGAGCTCCTCATGATGTCCAGGATCTCGTCTGGGACTCCAAACAACTTTTGGTTATCAAACACACACAACTCAATAATACCGAAACGTCACTCAACGTTATGTGTGTATACCCTGCGAGTTCGAGAACTATGCGTACATGACCTGAGACACTCCCCGGTCAATAACCAATAGCGGGACCTGGATGTCCATATTGACTCCTACATATTCTACGAACATATCTATCGGTCAAACCTCTATGTCAAGTATTGAGTTAATCTCGTATGCTGTTCCCTTTGTCCTTCGGTATGTTACTTGCCCGAATTTGATCATCGGTATCTCCATACCTAGTTCAATCTCGTTACCGGCAAGTCGCTTTACTCGTTCCGTAATACAAGATCCCGTAACTAACTCCTTAGTCACATTGCTTGCAAGTCTTGTTGTGATGTTTTATTACCGAGTGGGCCCCGAGATGCCTCTCCGTCACACGGAGTGACAAATCCTAGTCTTGATCCATGCCAACCCAACAGACACCTTTGAAGATACCTGTAGAGTACCTTTATAGTCACCCAGTAATGTTGCGATGTTTGATACAGACAAGGTATTCCTCCGGTGTCCGGGAGTTTCATGATCTCATGGTCATAGGAACACATACATTGACATGCAGAAAACAGTAGCATTAAACTGACACGATCCTATGCTACGTTTATAGTTTGGGTCTTTTCCATCACATCATTCTCCTAATGATGTGATCCCATTATCAAGTGACAACACTTGCCTATGGCCAGGAAACCTGGACCATCTTTGATCAACGAGCTAGTCAACTAGAGGCTCACTAGGGACAATATGTTGTCTATGTATCCACACATGTATTTGTGTTTCCAATCAATACAATTCTAGCATGGGTAATAAAAGATCATCATGAACAAGGAATAATAATAACCAATTTATTATTGCCTCTAGGGCATATTTCCAACAGTCTCCCACTTGCACTAGAGTCAATAATCTAGGTCACATCACTGTGTGATTGTAATGAATCTAACACACATACAGTTCTGGGGTTCGATCATGTCTTTCTTGTGAGAGAGGTTTTTAGTCAATTGCTCTAAACCTTTCAGATCCGTGTGTGCTTTACAAATCTCTATGTCATCATATAGATGCTGGTACTATGCCCCATTTGGAACTATTCCAAATGACTGCTCCACTATACGCATCCGGTTTACTACCCAGAGTTATTATGATTAGTGTCAAAGCTTGCATCGACATAACCCTTTACGATGAACCCTTTAATCACCTCCATAATAGAGAAAAAAAATCCTTAGTCTACTAGTTACTAAGGATAACTTTGACCGCTGTTCAGTGATTCAATCCTGGATCACTCTTTGTACCCCTTGACATACTCATGACAAGGCGCACATCAGGTGCGATACACAACATATCATACTTTAGAGCCTATGGCTAAAGCATAGGGGATGACCTTTGTCCTTTGTCTTTCTTGTACCGTGGTCAGGCTTTGAGTCTTACCCAAATTCACACCTTACAACAGAACCAAGAACTCCTTCTTTGCTGATCTATTTTGAACTCCTTCAAAAACTTGTCAAGGCATGCATTTCATTGAAAGTTCTATTAAGCGTTTGGATCTATCTCTATAGATCTTGATGCTCAATGTTCAAGTAGCTCTATCCAGGTTTTCCTTTGAAAAACTACTTTCAAACAACCCTTTATGCTTTCCAGAAATTCTACATTACTTTCTATCAACAATATGTCAACCACATATACTTACCAGAAATTCTATAGTGCTCCTACTCACTTCTTTGGAAATACAAGTTTCTCATAAAGCTTGTATAAACCCAAAAGCTTTGATCATCTCATCAAAGCATATGTTCCAACTCCGAGATGCTTGCACCAGTCCATAGAAGGATCGTTGGAGCGTGCATACTTGTTAGCATCCTTAGGATTGAAAAAACCTTCTGCCTGTATCACATACAACCTTTCCTCAAGGAAACCGTCGAGGAAACAATGTTTTGACATCCTATGTGCAATATTTCATAAATAATGCAGAAACTGCTAACATAATTCCAACAGACTTTTAGCATCGCTAAGAGTGAGAAAGTCTCATCATAGTCAACTCTTTGAACTTGTCAAAAACATCTTTGCGACAAGTCGAGCTTTTCTTAATGGTGACTTTTCACCATCATCGTCTATCTTCCTTTTAAAGTTCCATCTATACTTAATAGTCTGACGACCATCAAGTAGTTCTCCCAAAGTCTACACTTTTTTTCATACATGGATCCTCTCTCGGATTTTATGGCCTCCATCCATTTGCCGGAATGTAGGCCCACCATCGCTTCTCCATAGCTCGTAGGTTCATTGTTCTCCAACAACATGACCTCCAAGACAGGGTTACTGTACCACTCTCTAGCAGTACGTGACCTTGTCGACCTACGAGGTTTGTAGTAACTTGATCCAAAGTTTCATGATCACTATCATTAGCTTCCACTTCAATTGGTATAGGCACCACAGGAACAACTTCCTACACCCTACTACACACTGGTTGAAGTGATGGTTCAATAACCTCATCAAGTTTCCACCATCCCCCACTGAATTCTTTCGAGAGAAACTTTTCCTCGAGAAAGGACCCGTTTCTAGAAACAAACACTTTGCTTCCGGATCTGAGATAGGAGATACACCAAATGTTTTGGGTATCCTATGAAGATGCATTTATCCGCTTTGGGTTCGAGCTTATCAGACTCAATTTTTTCTCATAAGCGTCGCAACCCCAAACTTTTAAGAAACGATAGCTTAGATTTCTCCAAACCATAGTTCATGTGGTGTCATCTCAATGGAATTATGTGGTGCCCTATTTAAATCAAATGCGGATGTCTCTAATGCCTAACCCAAAAACGATAGTGATAATTCGATAAGAGACATCATAGTATGCACCATATCCAATAGGATGCGGCTATGATGTTCGGACACACCATCCCACCATGGTGTTCCAGGTGGCATTAGTTGTGAAACAATTTCCACATTGTCTTAACTGTGTACCAAACTCGCAACTCGGATATTCATCTCTATGATCATATCGTAGACATTTTATCCTCTTGTCACGAAGATCTTCATTCTGAAATAGCTTGAACTTTTCAATATTTCAGACTTGTGATTCATCAAGCAAATACTCATGTATCTACTCAAATCGCGAGTGAAGTAAGAACATAACGATATCCACTGCGTGCCTCAACACTCATTGGACTGTACACATCAAAATGTATTACTTTCAACAAGTTACTTTCTTGTTCCATTTCACTGAAACAATGAGGCCTTCGGTCATCTTGCCCATGTGGTATGATTTGCATGCCTCAAGTGATTCCAAATCCATTGAGTCCAAATGATCCATCTGCATGGAGTTTCTTCATGCGTTTATACCAATAGGCATAGTTTGCATGTCTCAAACGTTTCAAAAATGAGTGAGTACAAAGATGCATCAGCATGGATTTCCGTCATGCATTTTATACCAATATAACTCAAGCAGCAGTGCCACAAGTAAGAGGTACTATCATTACTACTTTGTATCTTTTGGCATCAACATTATGAACATGTGTACCACTACGATCGAGATTCAGTAAACCATTGAAGGTAATTATTCAAACAAATACAATAACCATTATTCCCTTTAAATGAATAACTGTATTGGAATAAACACGATCTAATCATGTTCATGCTCAACGCAAACACCAAATAACAATTATTTAGGTTTAACACTAATCCCGATGGCAGAGGGAGTGTGCGATGTTTGATCACATCAACCTTGGAAACACTTACAACACATATCGTCACCTCGCCTTTAGCTAGTCTCCATTTATTCCGTAGCTTTTATTTTGATTTACTAACACTTAGAAACCGAACCGGTATCTAATACCCTCGTGCTACTAGGAGTACTAGTAAATTATACATCAATATCATGTATATCCAATATACTTCTGTCGACTCTGCTAGCCTTCTCATCTACCAAGTATCTAGGGTAGTTCCTCTTCAGTTACTGTTCCCCTCATTATAGAAGCACTCAGTCTCGGGTTTGGGTTCAACCTTTGGTCTCTTCACTAGGGCAACAACTGGTTTGCCATTTCATGAAGTATCCCTTCTTGCCCTTGCCCTTCTTTAAACTAGTGGTTTTACTAACCATCAACAATTGATGCTCCTTTTTGATTTCTACTTTCGTGGTGTCAAACATCGCAAATAGCTCAAGGATCATCACATCTATCCTGATCTGTTATAGTTCATCACGAGCTCTAGTAGCTTGGTGGCAGTGAATTTTGAGAACCATCACTATCTCATATGGAAGATTAACTCCCACTTGATCCAAGCAATTGTAGCACTCAGACGATCTGAGCACATGCTCAACGATTCAACTTTTCTTCCTTACTTTGTAAACAAAGAATCTTGTCGGAGGTCTCATACCTCTCAACAAGGGCACGAGCATGAAATCCCAATTTCATCTCTTGGAACATCTCATATGTTCCGTGACGTTCAAAATGTCTTTGGCGCCTCAATTCTAAGCCGTTAAGCATTACACACTGAAGTATCACGTAGTCATCAAAAACGTGTATG
The DNA here is from genome assembly GCF_904849725.1 of Hordeum vulgare subsp. vulgare. Classification (NCBI taxonomy): domain Eukaryota; kingdom Viridiplantae; phylum Streptophyta; class Magnoliopsida; order Poales; family Poaceae; genus Hordeum; species Hordeum vulgare. Next base: position 145,646,387 of record NC_058521.1, on the reverse strand, counting down.
TCAGATGTTCGCAACATCCACAGACGACACTCGAGGTTCAGCACACTGAGCGGTGCATTAAGGACATAAGTCTTCTACACAGCAATGAGGACAATCCTTTGTTTACAGACCCATTCCGCATAATTGCTACTATCATCTTTCAACTAAATTTTCTCTAGGAACATATCAAAAATAGTAGAGCTACACCGCAAGCTACAACATAATTTGCAAAGACCCTTTGACTATGTTCATGATAATCGAGTTTAGCTAATCATATTACTAATAATTCCCACTCAAATAGACATCCCTCTAATCATTCAAGTGGCACATGATCCAAATCCACTAACTCAAGACCGATCATCACGTGAGTTGAATATAGTTTCCGTGGTGAACATCTCCATGTTGATCATATCAACTATATGATTCATGCTCGACCTTTCGGTCTCTTGTGTTCCGAGGCCATGTATTTACATGCTAGGCTCGTTAAGTTTAACCCGAGTGTTCCGCTTGTGCAACTGTTTTGCACCCATTGTATGTGAACGTTGAGTCTATCACACCCGATCATCATGTGGTGTCTCGAAACGATGAAGATTCGCAACGGTGCACAGTTGGGGAGAACACAATTTTATCTTGAAATTTTAGTGAGGGATCACCTAATAGTTATACCGTCGTTCTATGAAAAATAAGGTGCATAAAAAGATTAACATCACATGCAAATCATAAGTGCATGATATAGCCAGGATCATGTGCTTCTTGATCTCCATCATCCAAGCACCGGCATGATCTCGATCGTCACGGGCGTCACACCATGATCTCCATCATCATGCCGCCATCGAGGTTGTCGTGCTATCTATGCTATTACTACTAAAGCAACTACCTAGCGATATATTAAACGCATCTGCAAGCACAAATGTTAGTTTCAAGACAACCCTATGGCTCCTGCCGGTTGCCGTAGCATCGACGTGCAAGTCTATATTTAACTATTACAACATGATCATGTCATACATCCAATATATCATATTATGTCATTGACCATATCACATCACATGCATACCCTGCAAAAGCAAGTTAGACGCCCTCTAATTTGTTGTTGCATGTTTTACGTGGCCGCTATGGGTATCTAGTATGATCACATCTTACTTAGGCAAAGCCACACCGGTGATATGCAAATTGCCATTTAACCTTCTCCAAGGACCACCTCGGTCAACTCTGATTCAACTAAAGTTGAAGAAACAGACACCTGCCAGTCATCTTTATGCAACTAGTTGCATGTCAGTCGATGAAACCGGTCTCTCGTAAGCGTACGAGTAAGGTTGGTCCGAGCCGCTTCAATCCAACAATACCGCCGAATCAAGAAAAGACTAAGGAGGGAAGCAAATTGAACATCAACGCCCACAAACTCTTTTGTGTTCTACTCAAGATATCATCTACGCATGAACCTAGCTCATGATGCCACTGTTGGGAAATGTAGCATGGGAAACAAAAATTTCCTACGCACATGCAATACCTATCCATGGTGATGATCATCTACGAGAGGGAAGAGTGAATCTACATACCCTTGTATATCGGTAAGAAGAAGCATATATAATGCGGTTGATGTAGTGGAACATTTCGCGATCCAAAGTGCAGCCCGTCCCGCGATCTCATCACGATCCGTGTCGCGATCCCATAACGATCCATCCCGATCTAGTGCCGAACGGACGGCACCTCCGCGTTCAGCACACGTACAGCTCGATGACGATCTCCGCCTTCTTGATCAAGCAAGAGGGGCGGAGAGGTAGATGAGTTCTCCAGCACGACATCGTGGTGGTGGTGGTGGTGGTGAACTAATCTAGCAGGGCTTCGCCTAAGCACCGCCGAACTAGACTAGAGGAGAAACAGATCTAGAGAGAAGTAGAGGGAGCACGTGGTAATTAGGGTTAGATTTTCCCTCTAAATCCTCTAGTATATACAGGAGGGAGAGAGGGGAGGAGGCAGCCTCAAACTCTCAAGGATTGGCCGAAATTGGAGGTGGAGGAGTCCTACTCCAATCCTACTAAGAGTACGTTTCCTCCTCTCCACTTCGAAACCCTTTCCACCTTTTCCACCTTTGGGTTTCTTTCCTTCCTACCTCCAATCTGCCTTGGGCTTTAGAGGAGGCTTCGTCCAACCCACTAAGGGATGGTCGACGTCCTCCCATAGCCCGTGAGACCCTTTGGGGTGGGTGGGCCCACCTGGTTGACCCCCAGAATCTATTCGTCACTCCGAGTGCACTGCCGAAAATGCCCGAAACTTTTCCGGAGTTCAACACCCACTTTCCTATATATTAATTTGTACCTCCGGACCATTCTGGAGCTCGTCGTGATGTCCAGGATCTCATATAGGACTCCGAACAACTTTTGGTTACCAAACACACATAACTCAATAATACTAAAACATCACCGAACCTTAGGTGTGCAGACCTAGCGGGTTCGAGAACTATGCACACATGACCTGAGACACTCCCCGGTCAATAACTAATAGTGGGACCTGGATGTCCATTTTGGCTCCTACATATTCTACGAAGATCTCTATCGGTTGAACCTCTATGTCAAGGATTCAGTTAATCCCGTATGCTGTTCCCTTTATCCTTCGGTATGTTACTTGCCCAAGGTTCGATCGTCGGTATCTTCATACCTAGTTCAATCTCGTTCCCGACAAGTCTCTTTACCCGTTTCGTAATACAAGATCCCGTAACTAACTCCTTAGTCACATTGCTTGCAAGTCTTGTTGTGATGTTGTATTACCCAGTGGGCCCCCAGAGACCTCCCCGTCACACGGAGTGACAAATCCCAGGCTTGATCCATGACAACCCAACAGACACCTTTGAAGATACCTGTAGAGCACCTTTATAGTCACCCAGTAATGTTGCGATGTTTGATACACACAAGGTACTTCTCCGGTGCCCAGGAGTTGCATGATCTCATTGTCATAGGAACAAATACATTGACATGCAGAAAACAGTAGCAATAAACTGACACGATCATATGCTACGTTTATAGTTTGGGTCTTGTCCATCACATCGTTATCCTAATGATGTGATCCCATTATCAAGTGACAACACTTGCCTATGGCCAGGAAACCTTGACCATCTTTGATCAACGAGCTAGTCAAGTAGAGGCTCACTAGGGACAGTTTGTTCTCTATGTATCCACACATGTATTTGAGTTTCCAATCAATACAATTATAACATCGATAATAAACGATTATCATGAACAAGGAATAATAATAACCAATTTATTATTGCCTCTAAGGCATATTTCCAACACCCAAGGCGCATCAAGGGGCTGAGGGGCCAGACCCTAGGCGTGGAGGGGCTGCCTTGGGCCCAAGGCCCACCCTAGGGCACCACCCCTCCACCCATCGAGGGCTTCCGCACCCCTTAGTGTGGAAACCCTATGGGTGGGCACCCTCCTCCCTCTCCTCCTATATATAGTGGAGGGTTTGGAGCTGTTTTGAGACACAATCTCTCTCTCTCTCTCTCTCTCTCTCTCTCTCTCTCTCGGCACAACCCTACTCTTCCTCCTCCTCGTCCTCTATAGTGCTTGGCGAACCCCTGTCGGAGTACCACACAGCTCCACCGTCACCACGCCCTCGTGCTGCCAGAGCTCTCCCTCAACCTCTCCTCCCTCCTTGCTGGATCAAGGCGTTAGAGACGTCACCGGGCTGCACGTGTGTTGAACGCAGAGGCACCGTTGTTCGGTGCATAGATCGGAATCTACCACGATCTGAATCGCTGTGAGTACGACTAAATCAACCGTGTTCTAGCAACGCTTCCGCTTAGCGATCTTCAAAGGTATGAAAATGCCCTACCCCTTTGCTCGTTCCTGGTCTCCCCTAGATAGATCCTTGGTATGGCGTAAGAATTTTTTTAAAAATACTATGTTCCCCAACCGTGGCATCCGAGCTAGGTTATATGCATAGATTCTATCCACGAGTAGAACACAAAAGTTGTGTGCGGTGATTTGTCAATTGCTTGCCGTTACTAGTCTTATCTTGATTCAGCGGCATCGTGGGATGAAGCGGCCCGGACCGACTTTACACGTACTCTTACGTGAGACTGGTTCCACTGGCCGACATGCACTAGTTGCATAAGGTGGCTAGCGGGTGTGTGTCTCTCCCACTTTAGTCGGATCAGATTTGATGAAGAGGCTCCTTATGAAGGGTAAATAGCATTGGCATATCAATGTTGTGGCTGTAACTAGGTAAGAAGCGTTCTTTCTAGAAACCCTAACCAGCCACGTAAAACTTGCAACAACAATTAGAGGACGTCTAACTTGTTTTTGCAAGGTATGCTATGTGATGTGATATGGCCAAAAGGATGTGATGTTACATATGTGATGTATGAGATTGATCATGTTCTTGTAATAGGATTCACGACTTGCATGTCGATGAGTATGACAACCGGCAGGAGCCACATGACTTGTCTTAATTTATTGTATGAGATGCAACGCCATGTGATTACTTTACTCTATTGCTAAACGTTAACTATAGTAGTAGAAGTAATAGTTGGCGTGATGACTTCACGAAGACACAGTGATGGAGATCATGATGATGGAGATCATGGTGTCATGCCGCTGACAATGATGACCCCTCATTAAAATTTCGACATATGTATTCCCCTAAGTGTGCATCGTTGCGAAGGATCGTTGTCTCGAAGCACCACGTGATGATCGGGTGTGATAGATTCTAATGTTCACATACAACGGGTGTAAGCCAGTTTACACACGCAGAACACTTAGGTTGACTCGACGAGCCTAGCATGTACAGACATGGCCTCGAATACGGGAGACCGAAAGGTCGAACATGAGTCGTATGGATGATATAATCAGCATGGAGATGCTCATCATTGATGACTAGTCCTTCTCACGTGATGATCAGACACGGGCTAGTCGATGTGGATCATGTATCACTTGGATGACTAGAGGAAAGTGGATCTGAGTGGGAGTTCATTAAATAATTTGATTAGATGAACTTAATTATCATGAACATAGTCAAAAGGTCTTTGCAATTTATGTTACAACTTGCGCTGTAGCTCTATGAGTTTTGATATGTTCCTAGAGAAAACTTAGTTGAAAGACAGAAGTAGCAATTATGCGGACTGGGTTCGTTAACTGAGGATTGTCCTCATTGCTGAGCCGAAGGCTTATGTCCTTAATGCACCGCTCGGTGTGCCGAACCCCAAGCATGGTCTGTGGATGTTGTGAACATCCGACATACACGTTTTAGATAACTACATGATACTTCAATGCATATTGCTTAAATGGCTTAGAATTGAGGCGCTAAAGATGTTTCGAACATCGCGGGACATACAAGATGTTCCAAGAGATGAAATTGGGATTGCATGCTCGTGCCCTCGTTGAGAGGTATGAGACCTCGAACAAGATTTTTTGTCTACAAAGTAAGGGAGAAACGCTCAATCATTGAGCATGTGCTCAGATTGTCTGAGTGCTACAATCGCTTGAATCGAGTGCGAGTTGATCTTCTAGATGAGGTAGTGATGGTTCTCCAAAGTCACTGCCACCAAGTTACTAGAGCTTCGTGATGAACTATAACATGTGAGGGATAGATATGATGATCCTTGAGCTATTCACTATGTTTGACACCGCAAAAGTAGAAATCCAGAAGGAGCATCACTTGTTGATGGTTAGTAAAACCACTAGTTTCAAGAAGGGCAAGGGCATGAAGGGACACTTCGTGAAATGGCAAACAAGTTGCTGCTCTACTGAAGAGACCCAAGGTTGAACCCAAACCCGAGACTAAATGCTTCTGTAATGAGGGGAAGAGTCACTGAAGAGGAACTACCCTAGATACTTGGTAGATGAGAAGGCTGACAAAGTCAACAAAAGTATATTGGATATACATGATCTTGATGTGTACTTTACTAGTACTCCTAGTAGCACCAGGGTATTAGATACCGGTTTAGTTGCTAAGTGTTAGTAACTCAGAATAAAATCTACGGAAAAACCGGAGACTAGCTAAAGGCGAGGTGAGGATGTGTGTTGGAAGTGTTTCCAAGGTTGATGTGATCAAACATCGCACGCTTCCTCTACCATCGGGGTTATTGTTAAACCTATATAACTGTTATTTGGTGTTTACTTTGAGCAAAACATGATTGGATTATGTTAATTGCAATACGGTTATTCACTTATAGAGAATAATGGTTATTCTGGTTATTTAAATAATACCTTCAATGGTCTTGCACCTAAAATGAACGGTTTATTGAATCTTGATCGTAGTGATCCACATGTTCATTATATTGTTGCCAAAAGATACAAAGTAGTACTGATCGTACCACTTACTTGTGGCACTGCCGCTTCAGTCATATTGGTACAAACCGTATGAAGAAGCTTCATAGGGATGGATCCTTGGGGCTCACTCGTTTTCGAATCGTTTGAGACATGTGAACCATGCCTATTGGTATAAACGCATGAAGAAACTCCATGCAGATGGATCATTTGGACTCACTTGATTTTGAATCACTTGAGACATGCAAATCATACCACATGGGCAAGATGACTGAAGACCTCGTTTTCAAGTGAGATGGAACAAGAAAGTAACTTGTTGGAAGTAATACATATTGATGTGTGAAAACCAATGAGTACTGAGGCACGCAGTGGATATCATTATGTTCTTACTTCACAGACAATTTGAGTAGATACTGGTATATTTACTTGATGAAACTCAAGTATGATTTATTGAAAGGTTCAAGTAATTTTAGAGTGAAGTTGAAGATCATCGTGACAAGAGGATAATATTTCTACGATGTGATCATGGAGTTAAACATATATATCTTAGTTGCGAGTTTGGTAAACATTTAAGACAATGAGAAAATTGTTTCACAATTAATGCCACTTGGAACACCATAGTCTGGTGGTGTGTCCTTATTCCATAGCTGTGCCCTATTAAATATGGTGCATACTATGATATCTCTTATCAAATTACCACTATCGTTTATGGGTTAGGCATTAGAGACAACAACATTCACTTTAAATAAGGCACCACGTAATTCCGTTGAGATGACACCGTATGAACTATGGTTTAGAGAAACCTAAGCTGTTGTTTCTTAAACTGTTGTTTCTTAAAAGTTTGGGGCTGCGATGCTTATGCGAAAGAGTTTCAGCCTGATAAGCTCGGACCCAAAGAGGATGAATGCATCTTCATAGGACACCCAAAATAGTTGGGTATACCTCCTATCTTAGATCCGGAAGCAAAGTGTTTGTTTCTAGAAACCGGTCCTTTCTCGAGGAAAAGTTTCTCTCGAAAGAATTGAGTGGGAGGATGGTGAAAACTTGATGAGGTTATTCAACCATCACTTCAACCAAGTGGGTGTAGCAGGGCGCATGAAGTTGTTCCTGTGGCGCTGATACGTCCATTTTGCATCATGTTTTCATGTTGATATTTATGGCTTCTTTGGCTGTTATTCCACTTCACGGTACAATTCTTATGCCTTTTCTCTCTTATTTTGCAAGGTTTACATGAAGAGGGAGAATACCGGCAACTAGAATTCTGGCCTGAAAGTGGAGCAAAGTTGAGATACCTATTCTGCACAACTCCAAACACCGTAAAAATCAACGAGGATTTTTTCCCGATTTATCAAAAATACTGGGCAGAAGAAGTGCCAGAGGGGCACCAGGGGGTGCCCACAAGCCTGCACGGTGCGGCCACCCCCAGGCTGCGCCATGGGGGCTTGTGGGAAGACCACTGGCCCACTTGCTCCCCTCTTTTGCTATATGGAGGGTTTCGTCCAGGAAAAAAATCACGGAGGAGCTTTTTCATGGATTCGCCGCCGCCACGAGGCCGAACTTGAGCAGAACCAATCTAGAGCTCCGGCAGGACGATCCTGACGGGGAAACTTCCCTCCCGGAGGGGTAAATCGTCGCCATCGTCATCACCAACACTCCTCTCATCAGAGGGGACTCGTCACCATAAACATCTTCATCAGCACTATCTCATCTTCAAACCCTAGTTCATCACTTGTAACCAATCTCCGTCTCGCGACTCCGATTGGTACTTGTAAGGTTGCTAGTAGTGTTAAATTCCTCTTTGTAGTTGATTCTAGTTGGATTATTTGGTGGAAGAGTTTATGTTCAGATCCTTGATGCTACTCATTACCTCTCTGGTCATGAATATGATTATTCTTTGTGAGTAGTTACTTTTGTTCCTGAGGACATGGGATAAGTCATGCTAATAGTAGTCATGTGAATTTGGTATTCGTTCGGTAATTTGTTATGTTGTATGTTGTTTTTCCTCTAGTGGTGTTATGTGAACGTCGACTACATAACACTTCACCATTATTTGGGCCTAGGGGAAGGCATTGGGAAGTAGTATGTAGATGATGGGTTGCTAGAGTGACAGAAGCTTAAACCATAGTTTATGCGTTGCTTCGTAAGGGGCTGATTTGGATCCACTAGTTTAATGCTATGGTTAGACTTTGTCTTAATTCTTCTTTCGTAGTTGCGGATGCTTGCGAGAAGGGTTAGTCATAAGTGGGATGCTTGTCGAAGTAAGGGCAGTACCCAAGCTCTGGTCCACCCACATATGAAACTATCAAAGTAACGAACGCGAATCATATGAACATGATGAAACTAGCATGACAGAAATTCCCGTGTGTCCCCGGGAGCATTTTTCCTCCTATAAGACTTTGTCTAGGCTTGTCCCTTGCTACAAAAGGGATTGGGCCACTTTGCTGCACCGTTTCTACTTTTGTTACTTGTTGCTTGCTATGAATCATCTCACCACACAATCACTTGTTACCGACAATTTCAGTGCGTGCAGATTTTACCTTGCTGAAAACCACTTGTCACATCCTTCTGCTCCTCGTTGGGTTCGACACTCTTACTTATCAAAAGGACTACGATTGATCTCCTATACTTGTGGGTCATCAGGCGCCTACACCAATTGAAGTGGAAGGTGATGATAGTGATCATGAATCTTTAGATCAAGTCACTACCAAATCTCGTAGGTCGACAAGGACGCGTACTAGTCGAGAGTGGTACGGTAATCCTATCTTGGAGGTCATGTTGCTAGACAACAATGAACCTACGATCTATGGAGAAGAGATGGTGGGCCCGGATTCCGACAAATGGCTCGAGGCCGTGAAATCCGAGAGAGGATCCATGTATGAAAACAAAGTGTAGACTTTGGAAGAACTAATTGATGGTCATAAGACTGTTAACTACAGATGAGTCTTTAAAAGGAAGACGGACGATGATGGTGAAAAGTCACCATTAATAAAGCTCGACTTGTCGCAAAGATGTTTCCGACAAATTCAAAGGTATGACTACAATGAGACTTTCTCACTCGTAGCGATGCTGAAAGTCTATTGGAATTATGTTAGCAGTTACTGCATCATTTATGAAATCTTGCAGATATGATGTCAAATATTGTTTCCTCGACGGTTTCCTTGAGAAAAGGTTGTATCTGATACAACCAGAAGGTTTTGATGATCCTAAAGGATGCTAACACGTATGCAAAGCTCCAGCGATCCTTCTAAGGTCTGGAGCAAGCATCTCGAAGTTGGAATATAAGCTTTGATGAGATGATCAAAGTTTTTGGGTTTAGACAAGGTTTATGAGAAACTTGTATTTCCAAAAGGTGAGTGGGAGCACTATAAAATTTCTCATAAATATATGTGGTTGACATATTGTTGATCGGAAATGATGTAGAATTTTTGGAAAGCATATAAGGTTGTTGGAAAGGAGTTTTTCAAAGTAAAAAGCTACTTGAGCGTTGAGCATCAATATCTATGGAGATAGATCAAAGTGCTTAATAGAGCTTTCAACGAAATGCATGCCTTGACAAGTTTTTGAAGTAGTTCAAAATAGATCGGCAAAAAAGGAGTTCTTGGCTGTGTTGTAAGGTGTGAATTTGAGTAAGAATCAAAAGCCCGACCACGAAAGAAGAAAGAGAAAGGACGAAGGTTGTCCCCTATACATTAGCCGTAGGCTCTATAGTATGCTATGCTGTGTACCGCAACTGAAGTGTGTCTTGCCATGAGTCAGTCGAGGGGTACAAGAGTGATCCAGGAATGGATCACTGGACATCGGTCAAAGTTATCCTTATTAACTGGTGGACTAAGAAATTTTCTCGATTATGGAGGTGATTAAAGAGTTCGTCGTAAGGGGTTACGTCGATGCAAGTTTTGGCACTAATCCGGATAACTCTCAGTAGTAAACTGGATTCGTATAGTGGAGCAGTCATTTAGAATGGTTCCAAGTGGTGCATGGTAGCAGTATCTATAGAAAGACATAGATATTTGTAAAGCACACACAGATCTGAAAGGTTCAGACCCGTTGACTACAAAAAACCTCTCTCACAAGCAAGACATGATCGAAACCCAAAACTGTATGGGTGTTAGATTCATTGCAATCAGTTGTGATGTGAACTAGATTATTGACTCTAGTGCAAGTGGGAGACTGTTGGAAATATGCCATAGAGGCAATAATAAATTGGTTATTATTATATGTCCTTGTTCATGATAATTGTCTATTATTCATGCTATAATTGTATTAACTGGAAACCGTAATACATGTGTGAATATATAGATCACAATGTGTCCCTAGTGAGCCTCTAGTTGGCTAGCTCGTTGATCAATAGATGATCATGGTTTCCTGATGATGGACATTGGATGTCATTGATAACGGGATCACATCATTGGGGAATGATGTGATGGACAAGACCCAATCCTAAGCACAACACTAGATCGTGTTGTTCGTCTGCTAAAGCTTTTCTAATGTCAAGTCTCATTTCCTTAGACCATGAGATTGTGCAACTCCCGGATATCGTAGGAGTGCTTTGGGTGTATCAAACATCACAACATAACTGGGTGATTATAAAGGTGCACTACAGGTATCTCCGAAAGTATCTGTTGGGTTGTACGAATCGAGACTGGGATTTGTCACTCCCTGTGATGGAGAGGTATCTCTATGCCCACTCGCCAATACGCCATCATACTGAGCTCAATATGACTAAGGAGTTAGCCACGTGATGATGTGTTACGGAACATGGCAACACTGTCATTACAACACACGAATACAACGTTACATGGCAACGTGGTCATCAGGGCTTGACTGCTACTCTGACGGACTCGCTCCGCCTTCATCGTCCTCTGAGATGACGGGCTCAGTACCCATTAGGGCTCCTCTATTTGCTGAGGCTCGTGAGTCAACAGGGCCATGGAGTGGGGTTGCAGGGGTGCGGTGGCAACGACGTCTCAGACGACGCGCTCTTGGCACAACTTCATTGCAGAATGCATCCAAACTGCGGTGAAGCACTGCTGGGGTCATGGCTGGCGGGGTAAACCTTAAGGGTCCAACAGGTCTTCCAACCAAAAGGTGCTGGTTGTTGGAGGGAGTTGCGACTTCATAGCTTGCCGGGGTCCGGCGAGCAGTTGGCGTGCGGCTCATGACCATGTCACAGGTGATTTGTTCGATGAGTGCCTCCTGCGCTCTCAAATAGCGCACAACTTGCACCAGGGCAAGGTCTGCCTCAAGGTCTTCGCTGGCAAATCGGGTCAGACTACCATAGCCTTCACGACTAGGATAGTAGCAGAACGGTCGGCTGTTCATCCACGGCGACAGATGTCACAATTGGACTATAGCTTCTCGGGCTCGAAGATGACGGTCTTGGGCTTCGTTGGTGGCTGCTCTATCAGTGAAATGGTGAGGGCACTCCAACGAGGGATTTCCTCCATAGATGTGCACCGAGGCCCGAAAGTAACGAATAGCATCACTCGTAGGCTCCTCATGCGCAACATATACTGGAGGTTCTTCTATGCCAAAAACTTGGCGGCTCAGGTCCGCGAGGAGGACTACGAAGTCTCCAGGCTCGGGCATGAGGGTCTCGTTGCAAGGAATGCGGCCAGGCATCTTGCAAGCAAATGGGGTTTACTAGGGTAGTGGTCTTGCGGTTGCGGGCTGCTGGGTTGAGGCAAGGCTTCCTATGTAGGCTAAGGAGTCTTTCATCGCACGCTAAGGGATGCGACAACTCCGGTGTCGGTCATAGACACATAGCTGAAGGGTTGAGCTGACAGATTAGGCACCGACTGCCAAAAAGGTGTCGGATGGCCACTTTGGTTGGCTATTGGGTAGGCTAGGCTTGGGGTGGATATATAAATATCCGGTTTAGGGATAGCGAGCTGGCTAAGATAGGTTTAGCCAATGGTTAGCCTGGCTCTGATACCAAGGTTGTAGCGACGTGTTTTTCAGAAAATAATTTCCAGAAAACATGTCTCTGTGTTTACCAGCCCAAGGATTGCTGTTAGCTCGTAGACACTTACTTGATACAGAATATCCAAGCAAAAATACAAAATCTGGGTTACAAGACCATGAAGGTCTACTGGGTTGAACAAAAGTCTGAGGTTGACGGCAGAAGCGACTTGAGGAATCTCCAGTGCCCATGGGACTCCATTCCCACAGGAACAAAATGTCCTGGATAAATTCCTATCTCACAAGGTTGCTATCCTTGACTCCTAGGTTTCGGGTTTGGCGGCACCGTGCTCCTCTCCAAACGCAATCTGTCCAAGACAATAGCCAGGGACAAGCAATTGAGTACTTTGAATGTACTCGCAAACATCAAGAAAACAAACACGTTAAGCAGGTGAGATGTAAGAAAATTCCACTAACAATGATATCTTGCCATTATAGTTTAATTCCTCGATGCATTCATGAAGATATGCAATGTATCCACCAATGTTTTATAAACAAGCAAGGATGATAATGCTGAAAAGTAATAATATGCGTGTCACAGTAGGGCGTCTGAGCGACACCACATAAAGGGCTTATATGAAACAATAAACATGCCACAGTCGGGCGTTTGAGCGACACCACATAAAGGGCTTATAAGAAATGATAATAAGCATGCCAAAGTCGGGCGTCTCAACGACACCACATAAAGGGCTTATATGAAACAATAATAAATATTGAATGTCAAGGAGGTAGAACTGTCCCAGGGATATCCAACAACATAATCATAGGGGTTAGTCCAGAGTAGTAATCATAATATGGTCATCCACCACATCATCATATGAATTACCACAACCATTATTATTATCACTGTTTATACTCCAAAGACCTACTCTAGGACCGACAGTTGACTCGTCAAACAACGTCCTTGACCGGGGACACGGCTACTCGAATAGTTTTGACTCTGTAGAGGGTGTACTCTTTACCTACAATTCGCGATTTCAGATAGTCGATAAGACTAATCCCGCATATGGCATTTTAGAAGCGGACACTCAGAATCAGCACACACCGGTTTTCCTCCGCGAAGCCCGACATCACCCGGACTACGCTGCCAAGGCAAAACCATAAGACGGGGAGGCTCCAACCTCGACTAGCATGGGATCAAAAATTTATATCGCACACTCACTGGGAAGGGCCATTCCCTTCCAGTCCCAGACCGGAAACACCCATGCCCCCTAACCGGATGACTGGATTTATTCCAGGGCCACGGATACCTTCATACCGACCGCTCTACTTGGTGTGTGACTGATAATAGGTCTACAACTGACTTTATGAAAAGACCTCGATGACGCCTAGAGGGGGGGGGGTGAATATGCTATTTAAAAACTTCTTCAGATTTGGCTTGAACCTGATGCGGAAATAAACTAAGAGGGTACTTGTCAAGCACAAATCCTAAATGCACTAGGCACTGCAACGTGTATCAACAACATGATCTACTAAGATGGACACAATGCAGTTACTAACAAGCACAAGTGAGTTACACAAACTTACTTGAGCTATATTACACGACAAGTAGGTGAACAACACAAGATACTAGATCACACTATATCACACGGTATATCAAGGGCTGCAAGTATGCACGTGTGGATATAGAGGGTATGCTTGAATGATTAATCTTGTACAAGAAATAGCCAACACAATATAATGAGCACAAACAATATGCATTGTATGTATGCTCAAGTAACACAAGTAAACCACAAGTAAGGAGTTAGGGTTAAGGATAACCAAGGTCACTGAGACGAAGATGTATCCCGATGTTCACTTCCTTGGAGGGAAGCTAGTCACCGTTAGAGAGGTGGATGTTACCACGAAGGCACACCAACGCCACGAAGTCTCACCCTATTCTCCCTTTGAGATAACACCACGAAGCCGTTTCTCAACCACTAGTGGTAAGCCTTTGAGGTGGCTTCCAAACCCTCACAAACTTTTCCGGGGGAAATCACACGGATTGATTCCTCTTCGAAGAACTCCTACCGCCTAGGAGTCTCCAACCTCCAAGAGTAACAAGATCACGGGGAATGCTCAAAACTTGCTCAAATCACAAATAGCTTGGGGTGAGAGAAGGAGAGGGAGACGATCTATCTTTTGATTGGAACAACTCTCAAAGGGGCTCACAAATGCTCTTGGGATCTAAGATTTGGAGTGAGCAAATGTGTGTGAGGTGGAAATGTGTTCTTATGAGGATAAGGCTGTGTTGGGCAACCCTCTCACGAAGTGGGAGGGGGGTATTTATAGTAGGGAGAAAACAGAGCCGTTGGGGACACTTTAAGTCACACAGGGTCCGGACGTCCGACAGTTGTCGGAAGTCCGGTCGTCCGCGAGGGGTCGGACGTCCGACAGGGGTCGGTCGTCCGAGGCCTATAGATACGACTGAAACTATTTTGAATTAAACAGCGACCGGACGTCCGACAGGGGTCGGTCGTCCGAGGCCTGTAGATACGACTGAACCTATGTTGAATTTATCCGCCACCGGACGTCCGGAGAGGACCGGAAATCCGAGTTATACAACTCAACTTCTACTGGTGGTAGGTTCCGGATTTCCGACGGGTGTCGGACGTCCGGCGCTCGGACGTCCGGAGGGAGCCGGATTTCCGAGATATAGAACTCAACTTCTACTGGTGCAGGCTTCCGGATTCCCGAAGCTGGACGGATATCCGGGCCTCGGACGTCCGGAGGAGGCCGGATGTCCGGGCCTCGGACGGCCGGAGGAAGCCAGATGTCCGAGGCACTGGTCCTGTTTTCTGATAACAGCAGAGCAGTGGAGATGTGGTATGAGCAGAACAATGGAGATGTAGTTTGAGCAAGTTCATCGCAAAACCTGTGATCCCCTCTTAATAGTGCGGGATCCCTAAAGACTCAAGAATCATAAAAGGGGTACTGATGATCCATACTTGAGTGTATACGTTTATTCGCTGATCATCACTCCGCACAACTAACGTCAAAGGAACTGATACCTTTGAGTTAGCCCTTTCACTTGAGCTTGATGTTGTTGTTCCTTCTTGGCTCAAGTTGAAAGCACGACATGATGAAGTCTTCAAGTAGCTCTCCCATACTCAATGTGGAAAGCCTAGCTTATGTATTCATCTTCATTTTTCCACCATGTGAACATCCACAAGAATCAAGCATGTAGTGCTCAAGAACTCTTATCTTGATCTTGTCCTTGTTAGCACAAGAGGTTGTCCTTATCAACACAAGATCATTGACCATAGTTTCAATGATATATTCGTGCTGATCCACTTGAACTTTCACACCACAATCTTGATGACGATCACCACTTGACGTCATCCTTCATGGGTTGTATGAGATCTTCCTTTTGACACAAGCCCAATGGAAGCACACCTAACCCCCACATAGGAGTCTCACAAAGACCATGGGTTAGTACACAAACACGTAATAGACAATGCTTACCATACCATGGGATCACTTGATCCCTCTCGGTACATCTTATACGCTTTGTGTGTTGATCATCTTGATTTACTCTTTGTCTGAGATCTTGATCAACCTAGTGTTTCTATGACCATTCTTTGGATAATACCTTGAATAACGTCTTGATCATCATATAAACTCCTTGAACCCAACAGATGGATTTCAAGAAGTGCCTATGGACAAATCCTATAAATATAACATACCATGGGATCACTTGATCCCTCTCGGTACATCTTATACGCTTTGTGTGTTGATCATCTTGATTTACTCTTTGTCTGAGATCTTGATCAACCTAGTGTTTCTATGACCATTCTTTGGATAATACCTTGAATAACGTCTTGGTCATCATATAAACTCCTTGAACCCAACAGATGGATTTCAAGAAGTGCCTATGGACAAATCCTATAAATATAACTTAAGGCAACCATTAGTCCATAGGAATTGTCATCAATTTCCAAAACCACATATGGAGATATATGCTCTAACAATCTCCCCCATTTTGGTAATTGAAGACAACCACTTCAAGAGAGTTTATATAAGGAAATAAGCATAACCAAGCGCACACATACAAGGTAATAATGCATGTGTGCAAGATGTAAATGCTTACGCAATAAAATCAAAACCCTCTAAACATATCCAAAGTAAACTCTCTAAACTTCTCCCCCATTGGCATCGATTGCCAAAATGGATGACAAGTTTAGAAAGCCAAAATAGTAGGTGGTCCTCCAAAAAGTGTGTACTTCTCAGCAAATGAGTGCAGAAAAATACACAAATACAATGATAAGTAGTTGGAGGAAAATAGACTATATTGAGGACCCAAAGATTGCAAATAAAAGGATCGTATGCCACAAAGACATACAAATATAGAGGCAAGCAATCAAAGAATTCCAGATGGAACAAACAATCATATGGTCCTTCGAACCACATGAATAAAAGATATTATGATAGAGGCAACATAGTGCTTTATCAAAAACTAGAGAAGTTCCCCATGATTTGTGCACTAATATGAGATTTTTGTATTTGACACACGTGCACAAAGTAGGATCGTTGCTCCCCCAGAATTAATACAAACACACAACGAGTGCAAGAAGATAGATGAGACAATAAGCATATCAATTGCACAAAACTAATGGTTGAGCAACATGTAAAGGTAGCAACTTAAGAATAAGCTCAACCAAAGTAATGTGTGTGAGTCATGGCAAAGGACTTGAGAAGACTTAAGATAAGGATGAGCATTACTCATCAACATAGTCTTGATGAATATGAGATACAAAGTGCAAGACATATCATTCCCACACACACATAATAGAAAATGGGTTCACAAGCTTACTAATAAACAAAATAAGAACCAACGCTTGTGACAACCCATTGTGAAGATAGGAAGTAAGAACCTTGTCAATAGGAGGGATACTAGTTGAAATGGCAAAACCCTACTCAAGACAAGCATGAGGAAAAAAATAATCTTCACTTCCAAAGAGTGCATCAAGATGTAGAAATAAGATGCGCACTCAAAACAAATCCTTTCACGAAGCCATAAAAAAAACTTGAAAGAGGAAATGCAACGATGGACGTGAAAGAAAAGAGGATATCAATTAGAGATGTAACTTCTCTCTTGTGTAAAAGATTCTAAGTAGAAGACAATCATGATGATATATATCCACAAAGAAGGATGTACACACGAAATGGTTACAAGAAGGAACAAACTAGATATCCAAAAAGGAAGTCATAAATAGATCAATGAGATCTTTTGCTTGGAAGCATAGCACATGGCCTAATATTTTCTTATTGTACAATATGAACTTCCAACATACGAACATCAAAGACATCCCAACTAGTAGTAAGACATCATCGTTCGGATGCTTTGAGAAAGCAAACAAGTACTACAAGAACAAATCAAGAGATTCATGCCATGATGCAACCTGAAAAGGAAAGACAGGTTGGGTCCTTTGCAAGAAAAGAATGCATGAAGTGGATACTTGTTACCGAGACAACATTGGATTGACATAGTAGATAGTTGTTCTTTGATCATCCTAACTTGGCTCCAATAATCACATGGTCTTAACATCTTCCTTATAGGTGAGCCGAGCATCCAATCCATTTCCAGTTGTTCCTGGAACAACAAAACAAACAAAATGGTGCCCAAACTCATTGGGACCAACGAGTTAGAAAACCAGCAATGCATAGGACAAACTCCAGATACATATGTGCATATAGATATGAATGTGAATTTCATGCACACTTTTAGCCAATTTATGGCAAGGTGGAGTTTCCCCTATATATTGGGTCAATGAAGGAAAGCAAGCAAAAGAAGTTGTATATAGTAGCTAGATACGCATGCTCAAGACTCTTAAGAATCAACTCAACACAAAGTTGATAAGTCACCAAAAGACAAGATATCAAGTGATAATAAGATCCTAAAACAAAAGAGCTATCACTTGAAGGATATCAATTAAAAGATACCTCAAGGAATGAGATATCCATTGACACATGCCAAATACAAGGCAACAAGAAACCAATTGAAGGAAAACAAACACGAGGTTTCTAGTTTCCAAAAGAGAGCTAGGTTCCAACAAACCAAGCCCTCGACAAATTTTCATGATGGCACAAAGCATCATAAAGAGCAAGACTTGCCTCCCATCAACACACACTTGATGGGGATCAAAAGATTTTATGATGGGTGAATAAAGAGAGTGTTCTAAAGAAAATAGGATAACTCCCCCAAGGGACGTGCATTATATAGAATTTGCATTTAAATACAAAACGCACACGATGGGATCATCACTTTCTCTATATCTATAAAAGTACTAGACAGGTTAGAATAGATCCATAAGAGGCAAGGAAGACAAACGAAACACAAAATCCAATGTAAAGATGATTAGCAATTCCAATCACATGATGGGAATACCAATTGTCAAGGACAAGAAGTATTTTTGAAATGATACTCATTGGTAGATCACAAATATATCCAAGATGATCTTTACCCATAAAACGCAAGCAAATGACACTTGTAGAGATAACATGCCACCTAGGAACAGGATAATTTACAATATCAACACTAATTGGCAACACCTCAAATGTACACATTTTCTAGGTTTGTAATATGCACATAGCATATTACTCCCCCATAATGTGATAAACCAACAATATTAACGAGTGGCAAATTGAAACCAACAAGAGATAATTAATGGACCATATAGAATTTGAATTTCTCATGAGTAAGACATACCACATAGAAACTAGATAATCTTGAAATATCAAAACTAAGTGGTATTCCCCATGTATACACATTTATAGGATTGAGAGGTGTGCAAAGCACATCACTCCCCCACAATGGGATAATCCATTAATCTCTCACAAGAGCCAACAAAAATACAAACAAGACACAAAAGGCTCAATACAAGACTCACATGTACATGATATGCAAAACAACATACCCCTACTCGATTACTCAAGATAAGCAAGTTGGAAGCACAACATATACAAACGCATGCAAGGTACAAAACCACAACCTGCAAAGGGGCAAGCACCTAACAATGTAAACAGTTTAAGTATAAGTTACCGCAAGGAGGCACATTGGATATAAGATAGAAACTTGATAATCCAAATGACTTGGCTTGAGATAATATGAATGATGAAGACCCCTTAATTCTTCATTATGTATCCAAGTCTCTAATGTCCTCCATAGTCACCTATCGATCAAGTTTTAGCTTGTTGGTCCCCAACTACGTTGGGTCCTAAGAGGTTAATCACAATAGGCTTGGCAACCGAAATGGTTCTTTTCTTGACACCATTTTGAGTACCAACAAACTTGGCAAACATATTGCCAACCTTATCCTTCCCAAGGGAATAGGTATCATCAATAGTGATTGAGTTGGATAAGTTACCTCTGGTGCAAGACGAAGCGACGTGACCCTTCTCACGACATAAGTAGCAACATCTACCCTTTGTTTTCTTCCCAGTTGATTTCTCACCTTGGGGAGTGTTGGTTTGGGTCTTATTGGGAAGAGGCCTTCCTTCAACTTGTAGTTGAATATGTGATTGAGTTTGTGGCCGCTTCCCTTGTTGCTTGTGACTTTGAGACTTCGTCTTCATAGGGCAAGATCTAACATGGTGCCCTTTAACTTTGCACTTGAAGCAAATGATTTTGGCCGAATTCTTGACTTGTTCTACGCCCCTCTTGTTCTTGTTTGAGTTTACTCCAACATCATTTTGTCATTCGGAGATGTTTGCTCACATAGGACGTTGTTGAGTGTGGACATCCCTTCATGACACTGTTCCAAGTCTTTCTTCAAAGAAGTGACTTGGGCCTTGAGCTCTTTGATTTCCTCTGCACGGTTAGTATCAATGCAAGTACTAGAGGAAGTGTAAGCTTCAATGTTAGAGCAACAAGGCAAGGAAAGTAATTCATCACACGAGGTAGCAACATTGTGAGTAG
Organism: Hordeum vulgare subsp. vulgare; assembly: GCF_904849725.1. Lineage (NCBI taxonomy): Eukaryota > Viridiplantae > Streptophyta > Magnoliopsida > Poales > Poaceae > Hordeum > Hordeum vulgare. The sequence goes on along the minus strand of NC_058521.1, from coordinate 145,626,284 downwards.
ACGAATTACGAGGACTAGCACATGGAAATATAGTACTTTGACTAGAAGTAGTGCCATTGTCCACATGACGCTCACTTGATGTTACCTTGGTGATGATAGCCTCATGAGCTAACTTTTGCACATTATGGGATGTTAGAAGATCGGCATGAGAGCTTGTGAGCATTACATGGTTTTCTTCCAACTTCCCATAATTGCTAGTTAGTAAGTCAAGTTGAGCACGTAGCTCAACATTCTCCTTCAATGTTGATACTTCAAAAGAGATAGGGTTAGATGTACAAGTATCATCAACAACATGAGAGGAGTAAGTAGCAAATAGAGACTTCTCATGAGTAGATTGAAGCTCCTCATAGATCTTAGAGGTTTTGATGAGCTCTCCCTTGACATTATTGCATTCAAGGAGAAGGACCTCAAAATCCTTTTTAAGTTTATCATGAGCAACTTCAATCTCTCCTTTTGAAAATCTTAAGTCTCTACATGCTTGATGACTCTTCTCAAGTTCATGTTCAAGTTGTTCACTTTTAACTTGTTCATGATCAAGTGAATCATTACAATTTTAAAAGTAAGCAAGAACATCTTGGAACCTTTGAAGAGCGTTATTTTTAGCTTTATGAAGAATTTTACTGATCACATAGATATTTTCAGTCAAGTCATCATCATCATCCTCATCGCAAATATCATCGTTATTGCACAGGGAAGATGACACCTCATTATTACCTCTTGCCATGAGGCACATGTGAACTGGAGGATTTGATGATGATTCTTTTGGTGAATCAGATTCTTCATTAGTCAAAAGTACTTCATATTTCTTGATTTCCCCTAAATGGTTAGTCATAGAGCAACTAGGGAGAAACAAGATATTTTGATCAAGAGGACACGAGGAAGGAGGCATATCACCACAGACATTTGTCGAGGGATCTTTAGGTGAAATGCATGACCTATCAGCACAATAATTTACACTAGTGTGGTGCTAGATATGCTAGTGTCCATAGAGGCTATGACATTTTCATCAACATATATTTATTCACTCACGATGTCATTACCTTGTGAGATTGAAGATGCTGAGGTGTGCAAGCAATCGGATATGGAAGTAGTGGTGGACTCTATAAGATCGAAAAGAGTGAAGAGCTCATGCAACAACTCCTTCATCATAATACAGTCTTCATCAAGATTGGACCCACCATATATATCTTCAAGTTTAGTCCAAACATCATGAGCTGACTTGCAAGTCGAAATAGACTTAAACACTTCAGGACTTATGGTTCGATGAATGGCAAGAAAAGCCTCACAATCAAAATACATCTCATTAGTAGATGAAGATGCATCATCCTTTTTGTCGGCAATCCCTACAAGAACAATTCGTAAAGTATTTGGGCCCATGGCCCAAAAGTGATGAAGCATACGAATTCTCCATAGGGTATAATTTGTGCCATCAAAGTCAAAGATGCCATTGTGCACTAATCCAATAGTCGACATCGATACTCTCTAGGTCGTGAAACCTAATTAAAGAGAGACCTAGCTCTGATACCAATTGAAAAGACCTCGATGACAACTAGAGGGGGGGGGGTGAATAGGCTATTTAAAAAATTCTTCAGATTTGGCTTGAACCTGATGCGGAAATAAACTAAGAGGGTACTTGTCAAGCACAAATCCTAAATGCACTAGGCACTGCAACGTGTATCAACAACATGATCTACTAAGATGGACACAATGCAGTTACTAACAAGCACAAGTAAGTTACACAAACTTACTTGAGCTATATTACACGACAAGTAGGTGAACAACACAAGATACTAGATCACACGATATATCAAGGGCTGCAAGTATGTACGTGTGGATATAGAGGGTATGCTTGAATGATTAATCTTGTCCAAGAAATAGCCAACACAATATAATGAGCACAAACAATATGCAATGTATGTATGCTCAAGTAACACAAGTAAACCACAAGTAAGGAGTTAGGGTTAAGGATAACCAAGGTCACTGAGACGAAGATGTATCCCGATGTTCACTTCCTTGGAGGGAAGCTAGTCACCGTTAGGGAGGTGGATGTTACCACGAAGGCACACCAACGCCACGAAGGCTCACCCTATTCTCCCTTTGAGATAACACCACGAAGGCGTTTCTCAACCACTAGTGGTAAGCCTTTGAGGTGGCTTCCAAACCCTCACAAACTTTTCCGAGGGAAATCACACGGATTGATTCCTCTCCGAAGAACTCCTACCGCCTAGGAGTCTCCAACCTCCAAGAGTAACAAGATCACGGGGAATGCTCAAAACTTGCTCAAATCACAAATAGCTTGGGTTGAGAGAAGGAGAGGGAGACGATCTATCTTTTGATTGGAACAACTCTCAAAGGGGCTCACAAATGCTCTTGGGGTCTAAGATTTGGAGTGAGCAAATGTGTGTGAGGTGGAAATGTGTTCTTATGAGGATAAGGCTGTGTTGGGCAACCCTCTCACGAAGTGGGAGGGGGGGGGGGTATTTATAGTGGGGAGAGAAAAAGAGCCGTCGGGGACACTTTAAGTCACATAGGGTCCGGATGTCCGACAGTTGTCGGAAGTCCGGGCGTCCGCGAGGGGTCGGACGCCGACAGGGGTAGGTCGTCCGAGGCCTGTAGATATGACTGAAACTATTTTGAATTAAACATCGACCGGACGTCCGACAGGGGTCGGTCGTCCGAGGCCTGTAGATATGACTGAACCTATGTTGAATTTATCAGCCACCGGACGTCCGGAGAGGACCGGAAATCCGAGTTATACAGCTCAACTTCTACTGGTGGTAGGTTCCGGATTTCCGACGGGTGTCGGACGTCCGGCGCTCGGACGTCCGGAGGGAGCCGGATTTCCGAGATATAGAACTCAACTTCTACTGGTGCATGCTTCCGGATTTCCGAAGCTGGTCGGATATCCGGGCCTCGGACGTCCGGAGGAGGCCGGATGTCCGGGCCTCGGACGTTCGGAGGAGGCCGGATGTCCGAGGCACTGGTCCTGTTTTCTAATAACAGCAGAGCAGTGGAGATGTGGTATGAGCAGAACAATGGAGATGTAGTTTGAGCAAGTTCATCGCAAAACCTGTGATCCCCTCTTAATAGTGCGGGACCCCTAAAGACTCAAGAATTATAAAAGGGGTACTGATGATCCATACTTGAGTGTATACTTCTATTCGCTGATCATCACTCCGCACAACTAACGTCAAAGGAACTGATACCTTTGAGTTAGCCCTTTCACTTGAGCTTGATGTTGTTGTTCCTTCTTGGCTCAAGTTGAAAGCACGACATGATGAAGTCTTCAAGTAGCTCTCCCATACTCAATGTGGAAAGCCTAACTTATGTATTCATCTTCATTTGTCCACCATGTGAACATCCACAAGAATCAAGCATGTAGTGCTCAGGAATTCTTATCCTGATCTTCTCCTTGTTAGCACATGAGGTTGTCCTTATCAACACAATATCATTGACAATAGTTTCAATGATATATTCGTGCTGATCCGCTTGAACTTGCACACCACAATCTTGATGACGATCACCACTTGACGTCATCCTTCATGGGTTGTATGAGATGTTCCTTTTGACGCAAGCCCAATGGAAGCACACCTAACCCCCACATAGGAGTCTCACAAAGACCATGGGTTAGTACACAAACACGTAATAGACAATGCTTACCGTACCATGGGATCACTTGATCCCTCTCGGTACATCTTATACGCTTTGTGTGTTGATCATCTTGATTTACTCTTTGTCTGAGATCTTGATCAACCTAGTGTTTCTATGACCATTCTTTGGATAATACCTTGAATAACGTCTTGGTCATCATATAAACTCCTTGAACCCAACAGATGGATTTCAAGAAGTGCCTATGGACAAATCCTATAAATATAACATACCATGGGATCACTTGATCCCTCTCGGTACATCTTATATGCTTTGTGTGTTGATCATCTTGATTTACTCTTTGTCTGAGATCTTGATCAACCTAGTGTTTCTATGACCATTCTTTGGATAATACCTTGAATAACGTCTTGGTCATCATATAAACTCCTTGAACCCAACAGATGGATTTCAAGAAGTGCCTATGGACAAATCCTATAAATATAACTTAAGGCAACCATTAGTCCATAGGAATTGTCATCAATTTCCAAAACCACATATGGAGGTATATGCTCTAACACTTTACCGAACCCATTATCCAAGAAACTGTGGTAGCACGATAATAAGTATGACACGGACAAGACTCGATCTAGGTCGATACTGGAGTTAACCAAGTTTTGACGGCATCATCGTGCTCATGTCATGACTAGGCCATAACCTATCACGTTCCGCGTGACTAGGTTATTCCATGACCTCTCATAACTAGCGCATGCCACTGATATGTCCATTTTGCATCATGCTTTCATGTTGATATTTATCGCTTCTTTGGCTGTTATTTCACTTCACGATACAATACTTATGCCTTTTCTCTCTTATTTTGCAAGGTTTACATGAAGAGGCAGAATGCCGGCAGCTTGAATTCTGGCCTGAAAAGGGAGCAAGTTTGAGATGCCTATTCTGCGCAACTCCAAAAGACGTGAAAATCAACGTGGATATTTTTGGGATTTATAAAAAATACTAGGCCGAAGAAATGCCAGAGGGGCGCCAGCAGGGGCCACAAGCCTGCTAGGCGCGGCCACCCCCTGGCCGCGCCTAGGGGGCTTGTGGCCTCCCAGCTGGGCCTCTGGCTCCCCCCTTTTGCTACAAGAAGGGTTTTGGTCTGGAAAAAATCAGGAGGAGGCTTTTCGGAGGATTCACCGCCGCCACGAGGCGGAACTTGAGCAGAACCAATCTAGAGCTCCGGCAGGACGATCCTGCCGGGGAAACTTCCCTCCCGAAGGGGGAAATCGTCGCCATCATCATCACCAACACTCCTCTCATCGGAGGGGACTCATCACCATCAATATCTTCATCAGCACCATCTCATCTCCAAACCCTAGTTCATCACTTGTAACCAATCTCCGTCTCGCGACTCTGATTGGTAGTTGTAAGGTTGCTAGTAGTGTTAATTACTCTTTGTAGTTGATGCTAGTTGGATTACTTGGTGGAAGATTATATGTTCAGATCCTTGATGCTACTCATTACCTCTCTGGTCACGAATATGATTATGCTTTGTGAGTAGTTACTTTTGTTCCTGAGGACATGGGATAAGTCTTGCTATAAGTAATCATGTGAATTCGGTATTCGTTCGATATTTTGATGTGTTGTATGTTGTTTTTCCTCTAGTGGTGTTATGTGAACGTCGACTACATAACACTTCACCATTATTTAGGCCTAGAGGGAGGCATTGGGAAGTAGTAAGTAGATGATGGGTTGCTAGAGTGACAGAAGCTTAAACCCTAGTTTATGCGTTGCTTAGTAAGGGGCTGATTTGGATCCACTAGTTTAATGCTATGGTTACACTTTGTCTTAAGTCTTCTTTCGTAGTTGCGGATGCTTGCGAGAGGGGTTAATCATAAGTGGGATGCTTGTCCAAGTAAGGGCAGTACCCAAGCGCCGGTCCACCCACATATCAAACTATCAAAGTAACGAACGCGAATCATATGAACATGATGAAAACTAGCGTGACAGAAATTCCCATGTGTCCTCGGGAGCGTTTTTCCTCTTATAAGACTTTGTCTAGGCTTGTTCCTTGTTACAAAAGGGATTGGGCCACTTTGCTGCACCATTGCTACTTTTGTTACTTGTTGCTTGCTACGAATCATCTCACCACACAACTACTCGTTACCGATAATTTCAGTGCTTGCAGATATTACCTTGCTGAAAACCACTTGTCACATCCTTCTGCTCCTCGTTGGGTTCGACACTCTTACTTATCGAAAGGACTACGATAGATCCCCTATACTTGTGGGTCATCAAGACACTTTTCTAGCGCCGTTGCCGGGGAGTGAAGCGCCTTTAGTAAGTGGAATTTGGTAAGGAAACATTTATATAGTGTGCTGAAATTTATTGTCACTTGTTACTATGGAAACTAATCCTTGGAGGGGCTTGTTCGGGGTATCTTCACCTCGAACGGAAGGACAAAGAGTTTCTCCTCAACCTGTTGCACCTACTGAAAATATTTGCTATGAATTTCCTTCGGGTATGCGTGAGAAACTGCTGGCTAATCCTTTTACAGGAGATGGAACATCACATCCCGACATGCATCTAATCTATGTAGATGAAGTTTGTGGTTTATTTAAGCTTGCAGGTTTGCCCGAGGATGAGGTCAAGAAGAAGGTCTTTCCCTTATCTTTGAGGTATAAGGCGTTGACATGGTATAGGCTATGTGATGATACTGGATCATGGAACTACAATCAGTTGAAATAGGAATTTCATCAAAAGTTTTATCCTATGCATTTAGTACATCATGATCGGAATTATATTTATAATTTTTGGCCTTGTGACAGAGAAAGCATCGCTCAAGATTGGGGGAGGCTTAAATCAATGTTATATTCATGCCCCAACCATGAGCTCTCGAGAGAAATTATCATTTAGAACTTCTATGCTCGGCTTTCTCATGATGATCGCACCATGCTTGACACTTCTTGTACCGGTTCTTTTATGAAGAGAGATATTGACTTCAAATGGAATTTATTGGAGAGAATTAAACGCAACTGTGAAGATTGGGAGCTTGATGAAGGTAAGGAGTCAGGTACGAATTTCAAGTTTGATTGCGTTAAATCCTTTGTTGAAACAAATACTTTTTGTGATTTTAGCGCTAAGTACGGACTTGACTCTGAGATAGTAGCTTCATTGTGTGAATTATTTGCTGCTCATATTGATCTCCCCAAAGAGAAGTGGTTTAAATATCATCCTCGCTTAGAAGTCAATGTAGTTAAACCCAATCCAGTTGAAGAGAAAGTCATTGCCTATAATGATCCTATTGTTCCCAGTGCTTACATTGAGAAACCACCTTTCCCTGTTAGGATGAAGGATCATTCTGAAGCTTCAACTGTGATGCGTAGAGTCTACATTACAACACCTACACCCCCTGAGCAAATTAGAGTTGAACCTAGCATTGCTATTAACAAAGATCTCCAGTCCAACAATGTTGATGGCCATAACATTCACTTCTGTGAAGATGCTGCTAGAATTGCTAAACCACACGCTAGAGACAAACATAGGCCTGTTGTTGGCACGCCTGTTGTTTCTGTTAAGCTGGAGATCATTTTTATCATTGTTTATGTGATGTGGGTGCTAGTATTAGTGCAATACCTCAATCCTTACATGATGAAATCAAAGACGTGATTGCACCTATCGAGATAGAACTCATTGATGTCACTATTCAGCTTGCCAATAGAGATACTATCTGCCCTGTGGGAATTGTTAGGGATGTTGAAGTCTTCTGTGGTAAAACGAAGTATCCTGCTGATTTCCTCGTTCTTGCTACCAGCCAAGATAGCTTTTGTCTCATCATATTTGGCAGACCCTTCCTCAATACCGTCAATGCTCATATTGACCGTGAGAAGCAAACTGTCACTGTTGGCTTTGAAGGTGTGTCACATGAGTTCAATTTCTCCAAGTTTGGTAGACAACCTCATGAAAAGGAGTTGCCTAGTAAGGATGAAAATATTGCCCTAGCTTCTATTGCCGTGCCTCCTACTGATCCCTTAGAGCAATACTTGCTCGAGCATGAAAATGATATGCATAGGGATGAAAGGGATGAGATAGATAGAGTTATCTTAGAACAATATCCTATCCTTAAGAATAATTTGCCTATTGAACTGCTTGGGGATCCACCCCCACCAAAGGGTGATCCTGTGTTCGAGCTTAAACAGTTTCCTGATACTCTTAAGTATGCTTATCTTGATGAAAAAGAGATATATCCTGTTATTATTAGTGCTAGCCTCTTAGAGCATGAAGAGAAGAAGTTACTAAAAACTCTGAGGAAGCACCGTGCTGCTATTGGATATACTCTTGATGATCTTAAGGGCATTAGTCCCACTCTATGCCAACACAAGATTAAAACTGATCCTGATTCCAAACCAGTTGCTGATCATCAAAGGAGATTAAATCCTAAGATGAAACATGTAGTAAGGAAAGAAATACTAAAGCTCCTGGAAGCGGGTATTATCTATCCTGTTGCTCATAGTGATTGGGTGAGTCCGGTGCATTGCGTCCCTAAGAAGGGAGGTATTACCGTTGTCTCTAATGATAAGGATGAATTGATCCCACACAGGATTATCACTGGCTATAGGATGGTGATCGATTTTAGGAAATTGAATAAAGCCACTTGGAAAGATCATTACCCTTTGCCTTTTATCGACCAAATGCTAGAAAGACTGTCTAAACACACACACTTCTTCTTTCTAGACGGTTATTCTGGTTTCTCCCAAATACCAGTTGCACAATCTGATCAGGAGAAAACCACTTTCACCTGCCCTTTCGGTACCTTTGCCTATAAACGTATGCCTTTTGGCTTATGTAATGCACCTGCTACCTTTCAAAGATGTATGATGTCTATATTCTCTGAATTTTATGAAAAGATTGTCGAGGTTTTCATGGATGACTTCCCCGTCTACGGGTCTTGTTTTGTTGATTGCCTCAGCAACCTTGATCCAGTCTTGCAGAGATGTAAAGACACCAACCTTGTATTAAATTGGGAGAAGTGCCACTTTATGGTTAATGAAGGCATCGTCTTAGGACATAAAATTTCTGAAAGAGGTATTGAAGTCGATAAGGCTAAGGTTGATGCGATCGAGAAAATGCCATACCCCATAGATATCAAAGGCACAAGAAGTTTCCTTGGTCATGTTGGTTTCTATAGAAGGTTCATTAAAGACTTCTCTATGATTTCTAGGCCTCTTACCAATCTCTTGCAAAAGGATATTCCTTTTGTTTTTGAAGATGATTGTGAGGAAGCCTTCAAAATACTTAAGAAGTCCTTGATAACTGCACCTATTGTTCAACCACCTGATTGGAACTTACCTTTTGAAATCATGTGTGATGCTAGTGATTATGCTGTCGGTGCTGTCCTAGGGCAAAGAGTTGATAAGAAGTTGAATGTTATTCACTATGCTAGTAAAACTCTAGACAGTGCCCAAAGAAACTATGCTACTACGGAAAATGAATTTTTAGCAGTCGTGTTTGCATGTGAAAAATGTTCAGATCTTACATAGTTTATTCCAAAGTCACTATTCACACTGATCATGCTGCTATTAAGTACCTAATGGAGAAGAAAGACGCTAAACCTAGACTTATCAGATGGGTTCTCTTGCTACAAGATTTTGATTTGCACGTTGTCGACAAGAAGGGTGCTGATAACCCCGTAGGAGATACCTTGTCTAGGTTGGAGAATGTTCTTGATGACTCACAACCTATTGATGATAGCTTTCCTGATGAGCAATTGAATGTCATCAGTACTTCACGTAGTGCACCATGGTATGCTGATTATGCAAACTATATCGTTGCTAAATATATACCACCTAGTTTCACATACCAGCAAAAGAAGAAATTATTCTTTGACTTGAGACATTACTTTTGGGATGATCCTCACCTTTATAAGGAGGGAGTAGATGGTGTTATTAGACGTTGTGTACCTGAACATGAACAGGGACAGATCCTACAGAAGTGTCACTCCGAGGCCTACGGAGGACACCATGCGGGAGATAGAACTGCACACAAGGTATTGCAATCAGGTTTCTAGTGGCCCACTCTCTTCAAGGATGCCCGTAAGTTTATCTTGTCTTGTGACGAATGCCAAAGAATAGGTAATATCGGTAAACGTCAGAAAATGCCTATGAACTATTCACTCGTTATTGAACCATTTGACGTTTGGGGCTTTGATTATATGGGACCTTTTCCAAAATCCAACAAGTATACTCACATCCTAGTTGCTGTTGATTACGTCACTAAGTGGGTAGAAGCTATCCCCACTAGTAGTGCTGATCACAACACCTCTATGAGGATGTTTAAAGAAGTTATTTTCCCGAGATTTGGAGTCCCTAGATATCTAATGACCGACGGTGGTTCACATTTCATTCATGATGCTTTCCGTAAAACGCTTGGTAAGTACGATGTCAACCATAGAATTGCGTCCCCCTATCACCCTCAGTCCAGTGGTCAAGTAGAGCTAAGCAATAGAGAGATTAAAATAATTCTGCAAAAGACTGTCAATAGGTCTAGAAGGAATTGGTCTAAGAAGCTCGATGATGCACTGTGGGCTTATAGAACTGCCTATAAGAATCCCATGGGCATGTCTCCGTACAAAATGGTGTACGGTAAAGCATGTCATTTACCTCTTGAGCTAGAGCATAAGGCTTATTGGGCAATCAAAGAGCTCAACTTTGATTTCAAACTTGCTGGTGAGAAGAGGTTATTTGATATTAGCTCGCTTGATGAATGGAGAACTCAGGCATATGAGCATGCCAAGTTGTTCAAAGAAAAGGTTAAGAGGTGGCAGGATAAAAGGATACAAAAGCATGAGTTCAATGTAGGTGATTATGTCTTGCTATATAATTCTCGTTTAAGATTTTTTGCAGGCAAGCTTCTCTCTAAATGGGAAGGTACCTATATTGTTGAGGAAGTATATCGTTTCGGTGCTATCAAGATCAACAACACGGAAGGTAATTGTCCGAGAGTGGTAAATGGGCAGAGAATCAAGCATTATATCTCACGTACTCCCATAAATGTTGAAAGCAATATTATCAATACCATAACTCCGGAGGAATACCTAAGGGATATTTATCAGCCTATTTCAGACTCCGAAAACGAAGAGGTATGCGATTCGTAAGTAAACAGACTACAAAACTTTTCTAGTAGGAATTTTTCTCCTTTTTGGAATATTTAGAAAAATAGAAAAATTTGAAGTAGTCCGGAAAGCGCACGAGGAGGTGACAAGCCTGCCAGGCACGGGCCCACCCCCTGGCAACGCCTGGGGGGCTTGTGGCCACCTCGTGTGCCTCCCGGACTCCGTTTTCTTGCGGAGTACTCCTTCTGGTCGGAAAAAAATCATTATATATTCTCCTGAAAGGTCTGACCCTCATATCACGCAGATTTCCTCTATTTTCGTTTCGAGCCTGTTTATGTTGCAGATCTAGATTGCTATGACGTCCCCAAAAGCTCCGAAGGACAAGATCTTCGAGAAGGTCATCAATCCTTACCTCACGGGAGTGCTGCAACACCCTCAATCTATCGATATGCGTGAGGGGATGTTGCACATCCGTTATGTTGAGGGGCCTAAGAAGACTGAGAGCATGGAGGCGAGGCTCGAAGCAATGGAGCAACAAGTCTTCAAGTGCCAAGGGATGGTGGAGCGTGGACTCAGCGCTAACCACATGATGATCACGGAGTTCACCAGCAAGCACAAGATTGATGCCAATACATCAGGAAGCACCTCTCCAGGCTCGATGACAGAATTGATCACCTCCAATCCCAGATCTATGACCTGCAGAACCAAAACTGTGAGTATGAGTATAGATTTAAATCAATACGGTTGGTTGCAGATTTGAGGATTCCGGAGACTCGGTCATCTTTCCATGATGGAGCACCTATGCCTTGGAAGACGAAGGATCAAGACCACGTTGCAACAACTCCACCACCATAACCTCCAAAGGAAGACAACTGAGCACGGGTATGGGCAATCCCCTTGGCTTGTGCCAAGCTTGGGGGAGTTGCCCCGGTATCGTATCACCATCACATATTTTGCCTTTACCTTTGTTTTAGTTTGGTCCTTTTCAGTTTTCCCTTTCTCTAGTAGATTAAAGGTCTTAGTGTTTTAGGCTTGAGTTTTGCTTTGTGTTACCCCCGATGTATTCGAGCTCGTGAGCCATATAATAAAGAGTGTATTAGTTGAAGGCTTTCCCTCTTGCCATGATCAAAAGAGTGAGAAAAGAACAAAAGCATGAAAGATCATGCAATTATCTTATGGGAAGTGATGGCTTCACATATAAAAAGGATGATGGTTGAAACTTGTTGAGGGTAGACAAACGTAGACCTTGGTCATTGTTGCAATTAATAGGAAGTGATAAAGAAGGAGAGGTTCACATATAAATACATCATCTTTGACGCCATCTATGATTGTGAACACTCACTACACTATTGCTTTCTTAGAAGTAGATGTTGGACAAGGAAGACAACATAATGAATTGTGTTTGCTTGGTTCCGAACAATGTTATATGACTAGAGATCCCTTATCGTGTGACGATTGCTTCCACCTCATATTAGCCAAAACTCACGCACCAAGTAGAGATACTACTTGTGCATCCATAAACCTTCAACCCAATTTTGCCATGAGAGTCCACCATACCTACCTATGGATTGAATAAGATCCATCAAGTAAGTTGTCATCGGTGCAAAAAAAAATTGCTCTCTAATATGTATGATCTATTAGTGTGTGGAAAATAATCTTTGTACGAACCTGTGATGAGGAAGACATAAAAGCAACAGACTGCATAATAAAGTTCTTTATCAGAGGAGGTAATATAAAATGACGTTCCCTCGCACTAAGAGGACACACATCCAAAACTCAAAAGCGCATGACAACCTCTGCTTCCCTCTGCGAAGGGACTATCTTGTATCTTTACTTTTTGCCCTTGAAAGAGTCATGGTGATCTACACCAATTCCTTATTTCGCCTTTATCTTGGATAACGTCATATGCTTGGGAAAGATCTATATTCATATGTCAACTTGGAGGTAAGTATTCATGAAATATTATTGTTGACATTACCCTTGAGGTAAATGGTTGGGAGGCGAAACTATAAGACCCTATCTTTCTCTGTGTCCGACTGAAACTTTGATCTCATGAGTACCACGTGAGTTGTAGAAATTGTAGAAGACAAAAAGATGATTGAGTATGTGGATTTGCTTTGCAACCTGTTATTTGACTCTTGCCGATGTTATGATAAATTGCAATTGCTTCAATGACTAAATGCCATCGGTTGCTAATTCTCGGTAAGGCTCTTGATCCATACTTCACTCTGTGAAGGAATTATCACTTTAGCATGAGAGATTATATGTTGGTATTGCTGTTCTAATTATGATCAGGATGCATGCATGTTCGTATCTTGTTTTGTCGACACCTCTCTCTCTAAACATGTGGGCATGTTTATTGATCTCGGCTTTCGCTTGAGGACAAGCGAGGTCTAAGCTTGGGGGAGTTGATACGTCCATTTTGCATCATGCTTTCATGTTGATATTTATCGCTTCTTGGGCTGTTATTTCACTTCACGGTACAATACTTATGCCTTTTATCTCTTATTTTGCAAGGTTTACATGAAGAGGGAGAATGCCAGCAGCTGGAATTCTCGCCTGAAAAGGGAGCAAGTTTGAGATGCCTATTCTGCGCAACTCCAAAAGCCGTGAAAATCAATGTGGATATTTTTGGGATTTATAAAAAATACTGGGCCGAAGAAGTGCTGGAGGGGCGCCAGCAGGGGCTCACAAGCCTGCTAGGCGCGGCCACCCCTGGCCGCGCCTAGGGGGCTTGTGGGTTCCAGCTGGCCCTCTGGCTCCCCCCTTTTTCTCAAGAAGGGTTTCGATCTGGAAAAAAATCAGGAGGAGGCTTTTCGGAGGATTCGCCGCCGCCACGAGGCGGAACTTGAGCAAAACCAATCTAGAGCTCCGGCAGGACGATCCTGCGGGCGAAACTTTCCTCCTGGAGGGGGAAATTGTCGCTGTCGTCATCACTGCTATGGTAACAAAAGTCCTTCCTTGGCGGTAGGAATTCTTCTTGCTACTTCTCTTGTTCGCGTCGGTTTTTCCCTTGAAGTTGAGAGGGTGATGCAGCACAGGATCAATAAGTATTTCCCTCAGTTTGAGAACCAAGGTATCAATCCAGAAGGAGGGTCTCGTCAAGTCCAGAGTACGTGCGCAAACACAAACAAGCTTGCACCCAACGCTTCAAAGGGGTTGTCAATCCTTTCAAGATTGTTTGCAAAGTGAGATCTGAAGGCGGAAAGTGCAACGAAGTAAAAATTGTAAGGCTGAAAATATGGTGTGGAGTAGACCTGGGGACCATAGTGTTCACTAGAGGCTTCTCGCAAAATAGCAAGTAATACGGTGGGTGAACAAATTACTATCGAGCAATTGATAGAACCGCGCAAAGTTATGACAATATCTAAGGCAATGATCATACATATAGGCATCACGTCCGAGACAAGTAGATCGATACTTTCTGCATCTACTACTATTACTCCACACATCGACCGCTATCCAGCATGCATCTAGTGTATTGAGTTCATGATGAACAAAGTAACGCCTTAAGCAAGATGACATGATGTAGAGGGATAATCTCAAACCAATGATGAAAACATCATCATTTTTATCCTTGATGGCAACAACATGATGCGTGCCTCGCTACCCCTTCTGTCACTGGGTGAGGTCACCGCACGGTATTAACCCAAAACCAAGCACTTCTCCCATTGTAGAATCATAGATCTAGTTGGCCAAACAAAACCCACAACTCGAAGAGAATTACAAGGATATGAAATAAGGCATAAGAGATATCAGAAGAAACTCAAATAAGATTCATAGATAATCTGATCATAATCCACAATTCATCGGATCTCGACAAACAGACCGCAAAAGAAGATTACATCGGATAGATCTCCATGAAGATCATGGAGAACTTTGTATTGAAGATCCAAGAGAGAGAAGAAGCCATCTAGTTACTAGCTATGGACCCGTAGGTCTATGGTGAACTACTCATGCATCATCGAAGAGGTCATGATGTTGATGAAGAAGCCCTCCGTGTACGAATCCCCCCTTCGGCAGGGCACCAGAACGTGCCCCAGATGGGATCTTGCGAAGACAGAAGCTTGCGGCGGCGGAAAAGTACTTTCGATGATCTCCTGATTTTTTTGGGATTTTTAGGGAATATATAGGCGCAACCCCTAGGGCAGAGGGCGCCCCGGGGGCCCACAAGCCTGTGGGCCGTGGTCTCCCCCTTGGCTGCGACGTGGGGGCTTGTGGGGCCCCTGAGGCTCCCCTGCCTTGGCTCTCAAGCTTCCCGATCTTCTTCCATTACAGAAAAAACCTTTTCGAGGATTTCTTCCGTTTGGACTCTGTTTCAAAATCTCCTCTGAAAGGGGTCAAAAACATGGAAAAAATAGGAACTGGCACTGGGCACTAAGTTAATAAGTTAGTCCCAAAAAATATATAAAAGGCATGCAAAACATCCAAAGTTTGACAAGATAATAGCATGAAACCACAAAAAAATTATAGATACGTTGGAGACTTATCAAGCATCCCAAGCTTAACTCCTGCTCGTCCTCGAGTAGGGACGTGATAAAGAATGAACTTTTGATGTGGAATGCAACTTCTTTCACGTGACATGAATATTCAGATCCGTAAGATTCGGAACAATAGTTTGCTATTGACATGAAAACAGTAATACTTCAAGCAAACTAGCAAGGTAATCATGAACTTCCAAAATAACAAGGCCAATGAAAGTTATCCCTACAAAATCATATGGTCTGGCTATGCTCCATCATCCTCACACAAGTAATGTAAATCATGCACAACCCCGGTATTGGCCAAGTAATTTTTTTCGCACTCTTACTTTCTCAAAATTTTTATAACTATCACGCAATACATGAGCATGAGCGATGGATATATCACTATAGGTGGAATAGAGTGTGGTGGTGGTTGTGAGACAAAAAGGGAGGAGATAGTCACATTGACTCGGCGTATCAAAGGGTTTTGGAGATGACCATTAATAGATATCAATGTGAATGAGTAGGGATTGCCATACAATAGATGCACTAGAGCTATAAAGTATGTGAAAGCTCAAAAGGAAAACTAGTGGGTGTGCATCCAACTTGCTTGCTCACAAAGACCTAGGGCAATTGAGGAAGCCCATCATTGGAATATACAAGCCAAGTTATATAATGAAGATTCCCACTAGCATATGGTAGTGACAAAGCAAGAAGCTCTCAATCATGAAGAACATGGTGCTATCATGAAGCACAAGTGTGGAAAAAGATAGTAGCATTGTCCCTTCTCTCTTTTTCTATCTTTCTTTTTTTTCATTTGGGCTCTTAGGCCTCTTTTTTTTTCTTTTTTTTCTCCTTTTTTGTTTTTGTTTTTGGGCTCTTTGGGCTCTTCTTTTTTATTTCCTCACATGGGACAATGCTCTAATAATGATGATCATCACACTTTTATTTACTCGTAGCTCAAAGATCACAATGATGATGACTCCATAGGAAATGCCTCCGGCAGTGTACCGGGATGTGCAACGATCTAGCATGGCGTATGACATTGAAACATATCGCTAGCTATCTTAGGATCATGTAATGGAAATATGAGAGTGACGGCACAAGTCATGAGACGGAACGGTGGGAGTTGCATGGCAATATATCTCGGAATGGCTATGAAAATGCCATAGTAGGTAGGTATGGTGGCTGTTCTGAGGAAGGAATTTAGTGGGTTTGTGCACCGGCGAGAATTGCGCGGCACTAGAGAAGCTAGCAATGGTGGAAGGTGAAAGTGCATCTATACCATGGACTCACATTAGTCGTGAAGAACTCACATACTTGTTGCGGAAGTTTTTATTAGTAATCGAAACAAAATGCTAAACGCATACTCCGAGGGGAAGGGTTGGTAGGTGTTAACCATCGCGTGATCCCAACCTCAACACAAAGGATGACAATCAATAGATCAATTATGCTCCGACTTCCTAACATAGCGGTTGTCACATCCCTGGATTCCCTGTTAGGGTTTAACAACTTGTGCTCATGTCTTCTTTCATTGCATTCAAGAAATGGAAATAAACTCAAAAGAAGTGGTGAAATCCAAAGCAAAACCCTAGCCACTCCTTATTCAAAAGAAATCCAACCATTGTCAAAATCAATGAATACAAAATGGCCATTATAAAAGTTCACCTTTCCTGATAAATGTAGAAAACAAGATATCAGGGGTGAAACTTATTTTCAAACTACTTTTGGCATTTTGAATCTAAGTTAAAAGCTACTAAAATCAATTATATATTTGATTTCAAATATTTCAAAGTTTCCAAAAATGTTGAAAACTTTATGAGTGGTTGGAAATATTCCAACTAACACTCTGGTATTTTTCGAACTATTTTTAGGAATAGTTTGGAGCCAAAAACAAATGAAACAATATCAGAAAGAATAAAACAAAAGCAGAAAATAAAAGAAATGCAAAAACCTTACCTGTCGCTCACCTGAGGCCCAACCCACTTAGCGCCTGTCGTCTTCCTCCTTGCCAGCGAGCAGCAGGAGGTGGCCGCAGCTCGTTCCAGCGCGGCCACGCACGTGTGCGTCTACCTGGCCGCCGCGTCGCGCTAGCGCAAAGGGGATAAGATCCCCGAAGGCCTCCCCGTGCTCATCCTCTCGCCATTCGCCCCTGTTCTCTCTCTCTCTCTCTCTCGGCCGCCATGACCGCAAGCTTGAGCTCGAGCTCGCCGTCGCTCCCGCCTCTCTTCCTCTCTCCCGAGCTGCGCGTTAGCTTCGCCGTGATCCCCTGAAGATCTCCAGCCAGTCGCTCGACGCCGAGAAGCTCTGAAATGCCGTGACGCCGTCATCTTCCTCCTCGTGTCACCGGAGCTCGTCGCCGTCGTTCTCCCTCCTCAGGCCATCCCCGAGCCCACTCTCGACGCCTCTGCACTCCCCGTGAGTTCAAGGTTCTTGCCCTCAAGTTTCCCCCACGATCCCTTCCTCTAGGCCTCGATTCCACCGGAGCCCGACGAGATCCGCCGCGGGACCTCATCGCCGGTAGCTCTCCGGTGATCGGCTGGTCCATCTGAGGCCACCAATGGCTTCAGGCATCGTGTAGATGCTGTAGGAGCCCAGCCCCGCGCGAAATGCCCTCTGTTTCGATGAACCCGACATAGCCCGAGCTTCAGCCGCCGCCAAGCTCGTGGCCATCGTCATCTCCGGCCATCTTAGTCTCGGTACTATGCAAAAATGGAACTGCAGCTGAGTGCTGGTTTGTTTGGTGCCCTCCGCCGTGCATTTGGTCATCGGAGATGCATTTCCGAGCCCCTCCGCCGTCTCTGGTGCTGCCGGAGTCTCACCGCCGGCGAGATCGACATCGCCGCTAGTGGATCTGACTCCCCTGAGTCACTGGCATGTGGGGCCAGCCCCCTGGCTAATTAGGATTAGTCTAATAAAAATAATTAATTAAATAAAAATTTAAAAATACACTGACATGTGGGTCCAACCCTGATAATTAGTTAATTAAGTTAAATTTAAACTAAAACCTGGCCAGAGTCACTGACCAGTGAGTCCCACTGGTCAGGTTTGACTTTCAACGGCTAGTTGGACCTGCTGATGTAATAAAGCCTTTTCTATTTAAAAATAATTCTAGAATAAGTTCAAAACTTTGGAAATTCATAGAAAATTGAATATAACTCCAAATTTGACAAATAATATATGTAAAAGGATCACAAAAATTCAAGGAATCCAATGGTGCTATTTTCATGCATGAAAACCAAAGTTATGAAACAACATCATGTCAAATCAATTAAAAGAGTATGCTAAATTATAATTCAAATGATATTTGAATTATGATTTCAAATCAAGATCACCCAAAAGGTTCTGTTAGTCATCTCAAACCATGCTACATTGCATTTCATGCATCATTTTGTTGCCTATGTTTGATATTGATTGATTGTTGTTATTCCGGTAGGCTCCGCCCCTCCGGATACGACTAATTATCCGACTGACGGATATCACCCCTCGGCTGAGCAACAAGGCAAGCAACCATTTTGATCATCCCGATAAATCCCATGTTCTCGCTCCTGCTCTTACTTATTGCATTAGGTCAAAATGCTTTCAATGCTTTTACCACGTTTGTTGAACCCACTTCCTTTGCATGACCTGTCCTTGTCACAGTAAATAGCTGAACCTTGCAACCTAGCATACCTGCTAGATGCTTGAGCCATGATGTGTCTTATCCTTCTATCCATGTTATGCTTAGAGTTGTGTATGGTCTGTCATTTGGGTGATGAACAGGATCGTGAGAATGTGTTCAGTAAGTAAAGGTTGTGTGTTGAACCTGATTTGGTAAAGGTACCGGAGAAAGGCTATGTAGGAGTACATGGTGGGTTGTTTCATTGGAACCGTCCTTAGGAACTGAGTCCCGTGTATGTAATCCAAGAAAAGATACTACCACATGCTGGGCCCTGAAATATGACCCCGCTCGACTTATTAACCGCTTAGTACTCGGTCCAGGAGTTGCAAGTAGTTTCTAGTGTTTATAGTCATGCTGGAGACCGTGCGTAGCGCTGACCTTAGAGGTGGGCTATGATGCGGTAGGCAGTGGCACGGTGTACCAAGTGGCACCCGGATGGTGGCATTGGGAACCCTGCGCACATCGTTTGGGGCCATAGCGGAAACCTCGACCGGACTTCCGTGCGGGTTACCCTCAGATAGGTGATAGACCTCGACTAAGTATTAGCATGGTTAACGGTCGTGGCCGAATCCCTCGCTGGGCTTCCGCTTGAAGCTTGCCGAGGTGCATGACGTGCACATAGCGATAAGTGGCGAGAGTGTGTGTGAAGAAGTACACCCCTGCAGGGTTATGATCTATTCGAATAGCCGCGTCCGCGGATATGGACTACTTGGAAACATATGTTGTTCATAAATAACTGTAATGGCTACTCATAAAATTGTCAAGATAAGTGTGAGTGTCGTGGACGACATTTCCGTAGGGAGACGGAATGATTCCACGATGGAGTATTGTTGTGGTGTTAGTGGACTCGTGTGCGAGAAACATAGTTATCAAAACTATTTAAAAATGTGAGTTGTCTAGCCAAGAGTCTAATGTTGGCTTTCTGCATGAAACCCCACAACTCCTTGATGATACATTGCATGAGTAGATAGTTTATCCTAAAGTCTTGCTCAGTACCTTTGTAGTCACGTTTGCTTAATAATTTGTTGCAGAGGCTGTTAATGATCCTAATGGAGGGTTCTACCTAGACGTTGACGACGACGAGTAGCTGGTATCCTAGCTATGATCTGGCCCTAGGATGGGTCTGTAGATAGTGAGGCTATGTGCCTTTGCCTTTCCATCTGTCTGTACTCAGACAGTTTTACTCTTCCGCTGGCTTGTAAGACTTGTGTGTATGAATTATGATGATGGGTCGTGAGACCCCTATCTGTGTAATATTATGTGTGAGGCTCTTCTGAGCCTTCTAAATAAAGTTTGTATGTTTATGGTTATGTTGTGATGCCATCGATGTATCTATACATATCGGTATGCCATGCGTACGTGTGTTGTACTTGATATGTATGGGGTTCGAATACCTAGTCGTATGCCTTAGTAGCACTTCTTACGGGGAAATGCCCCTTTGTGATTCCATCGAGCCATGGTAGTTCACTACTGCTCCGGACACATTAGTTGACCGGCATGTGTCCTTCTTAGCAGCTGTGTATGTCCCTTTGGGAAATGTCACGCGTATGTAATGGAGTCCTTGTAGCTTGCTACGACTCTTCTACATTCGTTGATGACTGACACCTGCTTTGCTGGGTCATCTATGCCTGTCCCTGTATGGAACTGCCACTTTAGTTTATGACTAGACATGTCGATCCGGGTTCTTTGACATTGGATTGCTAGCGACACAATTGCATACACGAGTCAAAAGGCGCAAACGGTACCGACTAAGGTAAGGTTGCAGCCGTGGGGATAACCGTGTGTGAGACCACAAAGAGATGCGATGTGTTACACGTTGGATTCCTATGGCTTAGGATCGGGGTCCCGACAGCATTGGTATCAGAGCCTGATTGACTGTAGGATTACTAAGCCAAACTGGTCGAAGTTGAGTCTAGAATTGCTTTAGTTATATATAAGGGAATTGTTTGTGGAAGGGAACTTAAGACTCTGGCTTCTCTTCTCAAGTCATTCTATTCTGGTCATCCTTGTCTTTTCTGCGGGGATTAAGAACTAGGTTACTTATGTTTCTCTCAGGATCGTGTGTTATTGATCAATAGATTATAGGACAACGAGTCGAGAGTTACTTAGGGTTTCTTTTATTTCAAGGAAAAGAAAGTAAGTTTTGATGACCATGGAATTGAACTTGATAGTTGAGTGGTTATGCTATCCTATCTTTGTGGGTTGTCTCAAAATTGTTTTTGAGCATTTACAGCCGTTATGCTGCCCAATTTTGTCTTCAGATCTCTAATGCTTTTTTGCATTACTCTCTATTTTCAGATGCCTAGCCGTCCTTCTCGTCAGGTGGTCCGTCTGACTAGGTGCATTGATGTGCCGGATCACACGGCCATGCTAGTCAGGATGATGTCAGTAGCTGGTTACCGCTGGTACCCAGAGTACACAGTGGAGGAGCAGTACCGGGATTTTAATCAGAGTCAGTATCTGTGCACTGTTATGGTATTCCCAGATTACCCTGGAACTGAGGAGCCGATCCATTGGTCTTATGGATTGGGGGTCAGTGTTGACATGGCAGTACAAGATGCTGCCTATTCAATGCTGACCATCATGAGGGCTAGACCTGCACTGTTGCAGAATTCAGAGTTCTGCTATGTTTCTGCCTCTCAGCCATGAGAAGAAGGATACCTCAGTGGGGTCTACTTTGATTCCTCTATGGAGGATCCGCTGCTGAAGTCCACTGCTGAGATGCTAGAGAATAGAGACAGGGATGCTCGTGCCCTTCATATGGAGCACTATGCTACACGTTCTCGTCTGTGGATGGCTTTGACATAGCTAGCACCTGTAGTCCAGACAGGGTATGGAGATATGGAGATGCTGAACCCTGTTACGACCCATCTTTCGGCTCATGTTGACTGGCCTACTATAGGAGGAGTCACCCCTCTTCGGGGACCTCTACTACCACCAGTCAGGGGACCAAGGCCACACCCGTGCCCTTACGGTTCCCAGGGGTCTCAGGCTCGAGTATTTCTTGATCCGCAGGTTGAGCTCCCAGGCCATGGAGGCAACCTTTATGAGATGTTCTATGCGGATGCCTCAACCCGTGATTGGAAGTATAGTATGGTAGTAGTTATACTTCCACAATCCTGTGCGTCTTGTGGACTATGCTTGCGTCGTAAGATGAATTCCGGAGGCATAGATAAATAATGTATAGGAAGCTTGGAAAGCCTCTGATGAGTTGTGTCATCTTTTCAGTAGTTTGCTCTTCGGTTAAGGTTGTACTGAACTTTGTAATGGTGTGTATGAACCATGGTGTATATATAGCAGTTGCTTGTTACCATGTTGTTCGGATGTTCATTTCCGCATTCCATGTGTTCAGCGCATTCTTAATCCATAGTTAGTGTTGATGTTGATATTGGTCTAAACTGTGAGTTTGTTTGTCAGGATGGTGTTCACCAGGTTGAACCGTGCCCCTGCTCATGAGCAAGGAGAGGGTAGTCAAGCATCGCAGGAGGAACTGCCTCACCCGCCCTCTCTGGTGGAAGTTATGCTTGAGGCAGAAAGAGACAAAAGGGAGACCAACCGTCTGCTAGAGCGTATTGAGCAAAATACAGCTCGTCAGCCTAGGAATGATGCAGTGTCCCTCAATGACTTTGTGAAGCTAAATCCTCCAAAGTTCCATCACTCCGTCGACCCCCTCGACGCTGATGACTGGTTGTGCAGTATATCGCGCAAGATTCGCTCTGCAAATGTTTCCGAGGCCGACAAGGTGACCTTTGCGGCGTACTTTCTGGAAGGACCCGCCAATCTGTGGTGGGAGAACTTTGAAGCTATGCGTCCTGCCGAACCAGTAGCCACATGGGAAGACTTTAGTGCACCCTTTCGTCTGCACCATATTCCAGAGGGTCTGATGGACAGAAAGAGAGAGGAGTTGTGTGCATTCACCCACGGAAAATTGACCGTGGATGCCTATAGCCGCGAGTTCGGTAACCTCGCCCGCTATGCAACTGAGGAGGTGTCAACTGATGCCAAGAAGCAAGAAAGATTCCGTAAGGGTCTGAGCCCTGAACTTCATCGTGATTTGCGCCTCCACGAATGTACAAGCTTTCAAGCTCTTGTCAACAAGGCCATCAGTGCCGAGACTGGTCATACCGACTATGAAGCCACCAAGAAGCACTCCCGTGACTCTGGCTCATCATCTGGTTCCGTGTTCCTAAAATGCAGGTTGTGGGTTCCAAATAGTTCTCTGCCACCAAGATATACCCCGAGGCCATCCTATGTGGCGGCTCACACGAATCAGACCAACCCTACAGCAAAAACCTATGGTGGCCCAGCTAGCAATGCTGCACCACGTGCCAATCAGGTGATCCGTTACAAGTGTGGAGAACCAGGGCACTATTCCCGAGAGTGTCATCAGAATATGGGTGCCAAGCAACCCGGAAAGTCCGTTGGGCAAGGCAAGTTGGGCAAAGCTTACTATGTGAAGCCAACTCCTGCACGTGGCCGTGTGAACTATGTTTCAGCAGAAGAAGGTGCAGAAGATCCCGACGTCATTTGGGGTACGCTCCTTGTTAATCATCACCCAGCGTCTGTTCTTTTTGACACCGGGTCATCTCATTCCTTCATTTCAGGAAGTTATGCACAGTTGCATAACATGTCTTTCTGTGATATGCCAATCCCGTTGGTTGTCCAAACCCCTGGTAGTAAGTGGCGAACCTCCAGGATAACCTATGACAATGAAATTCTAGTAGACATGCTAGTTTTTCTAGCATCTCTGATAGCCCTGAAATCTTCGGATGTCAATATCATCTTGGGTATGGACTGGATGTCAGCTCACTATGCCAAGATTGATACTCATTCTAGAAATGTTCAGCTTACCCATCCCTCGGGTGAGATAGTCAATGTCTCTACTCGAGTTGCCAAATGCCAACTCTATTCTCTCAATGCCAACCCTCTTCCAAAACTTAAATACATTCCGGTAGTCCGTGACTTCATGGATGTTTTTCCAGAGGAACTGCCAGGAATTCCACCTGACAGAGATGTAGAGTTTGTGATAGACCTTGTTCCGGGAACCGTTCCAATAGCCGGAAGACCTTATAAGATGGCACCCCTGGAGCTAGCCAAACTTAAGAAGCAACTAGATGAGGCTTTGAATAAAGGTTTCATTCGTCCTAGCTCTTCTCCTTGGGCTTGTCATGTCCTCTTCATCAAGAAGAAAGACGAAACAGATCGGATGGTTGTAGATTACCGCTCCCCAGGATCAACGACCTGTATGATCAGCTCGCTGGATCCTCAGTCTTCTCCAAAATGGATTTGAGGTTGGGTTACCATCAAATCAAGATCAAGAACGGGGATATTCCAAAACGGCTTTTGTCACTCATTATGGCCAATACGAGTACACCATCATGTCCTTTGGTTTAACCAATGCCCCAGCCAACTTCTCTCGCTTGATGAATTCGATCTTCATGGAGTATTTGGATAAATTCGTCGTAGTATACCTCGATGATATCCTCATCTACTCGAAGAACGAACAAGAACATGCTGAGCATCTAAGGCTGGTGTTGATGAAACTTCGAGAGCATCGCCTTTATGCAAGTTTTCAAAATGTGAATTTTGGTTACCAGAAGTGACCTATCTGGGTCACGTAATCTCTGGTAAGGGTATTGCTGTCAATCCCGAGAGAGTTCAAGCTGTCCTTGATTAGACTCAACCTGAATCGGTTAAGCAAGTCAGGAGTTTTCTTGGTCTAGCGAGCTACTGTCGCCGCTTTGTCGAGAATTTCAACAAGGTTGCAAAGCCTCTAATTGAACTCCTCAAGAAAGATAAAAATTTCGAGTGGACACCATAGTGTGAGCATAGTTTTCAGGAACTGAAAAGACGCCTCACTTCCGCACCTGTGTTGTTACCACCAGATTTCTCTAAGGACTTTGTTATCTACTGCGACGCCTCGCGACAAGGATTAGGTTGCATTCTCATGCAGGATCATCATGTGATTGCATACGCATCTCGACAGTTGCGTCCACATGAGGATAATTATCCCACACATGATCTTGAGCTTGCAGCAGTAGTCCATGCACTTAAAACCTGGCGACATTACCTTCTTGGAAATCATTGCGAAATATTCATGATCACCAAAGTCTGAAATATATCTTCACCCAGCCGGATTTGAATCTCAGGCAAAGACGGTGGGTTGAGTTGATCACAGATTACGACTGAGGGATAACTTACACCCCGGGGAAGACCAATGTTATGGCTGATGCACTAAGGCGTAAGTCTTATTGTAACAATTTGATGCTACAACGAGGTCAACCACATCTTTATGAGGAATTTCGGAAGTTAAATCTTCACATTATTCCTCAAGGATTCCTTTCTACCCTGGTGGCGAAGCCTACTCTTAAGGATCAAATCATAGCTGGCCAGAAGCGTGATAAGGGTATATCATGGATCAAGGGGAATATTATTAACGGAAATGCTAAGGAATTCTCCATGAATGATTAAGATGTTGTCTTCTTCCAGAATCTTCTAGTGGTTCCTAAGAATCCACATCTAAGGCAGTTAATCCTTAAGGAGGCTCATGATTCTCCTCTCACCATTCATCCTTGTAGTACTAAGATGTATCAAGACCTACGCCAAAGGTTTTGGTGGACTAGGATGAAGAGAGAAATTGCTGAGTTCGTTGCTCACTGCGACATTTGTCGTCGAGTTAAGGCAGAACATCAAAGGCCTGCTGGCAACCTTCAACCTTTAGCTATTCTTGAATGGAAATGGGATAAAGTCAGTATGGATTTCATCACTTGATTTCCCAATACCAAGAAAGGAAATAAAGCTATCTTTGTGGTCATCGACCGTCTTTCCAAAGTAGCTCATTTTCTTCCAGTTCGTGAGAGTATAACAGCTAGCCAGCTAGCAGAGTTATATGTCTCTCGAATAGTGTCTCTTCATGGTGTTCCTGTGGAGATTAACTCAAACCGTGGAAGTATCTTTACTTCTCGCTTCTAGGAGAGTTTTCAGAATGTCATGGGGACTCACTTATCTTTTAGCACTGATTTCCATCCTCAATCAAGTGGTCAAGTAGAAAGAGTGAATCAAGTCCTAGAAGATATGCTCCGGGCTTGTGTTATATCGTTCGGTATGAATTGGGAGAAGTGCCTTCCATTCGCCGAATTTTCCTATAATAATAGTTATCAATCCAGCTTGGGCAAAGCTCCTTTTGAAGTTCTCTATGGACGAAGATGTCGAACATCTCTTAATTGGTGAGAAACCGGAGAGAGGCAACTCTTTGGTCTGGATATGATCCAGGATGCAGAAGAGCAAGTTTGCATTATTCGTGAAAAGTTGAAAACAGCCCAGTCTCGTCAAAAGAGCCAATATTATCGTCATCATAAGGTTGTGACCTTTGAAGTTGATGAGAACGCTTACCTTCGGGTTACACCTTTGAAGGGTACCCATTGTTTCAGTATCAAGGGCAAGTTGGCTCCTCGTTACATTGGTCCTTTCCGCATTCTTGCCAAATGAGGAGAAGTTGCCTACCAATTGGAACTTCCTCCGCATATTTCCAAGGTTCATGATGTATTCCACGTGTCGCAACTCAGGCGTTGCTTTTCGGATCCTATCCCCGAAGTGCACCACGAAACGCTTGATCTCCAAGATAACCTTTCATACCGAGAATACCCTGTGCGTATTCTTGATCAAGCTGAGCGTACAACTCGACGTCGAAACCTCAAGTTTCTTAAAGTTCAATGGTCAAATCATTCTAAAAAAGAAGCAACATGGGAAAGAGAGGATCGTCTCCGACTTGAGTATCCCCCGCTATTCCCGACGACTTCCAAATCTCGGTACGAGATTCTTTTGAGTGGGGGTGAGTTGCCACATCCCTGGATTCCCTGTTAGGGTTTAACAACTAGTGCTCATGTATTCTTTCATTGCATTCAAGAAATGGAAATAAACTCAAAAGAAGTGGTGAAATCCAAAGCCAAACCCTAGCCACTCCTTATTCAAAAGAAATCCAACCATTGTCGAAATCAATGAATCCAAAATGGCCATTATAAAAGTTCACCTTTCCTAATAAATGTAGAAAACAAGATATCAAGGGTGAAACTTATTTTCAAACTACTTTTGGCATTTTAAATCTAAGTTAAAAGCTACTGAAATCAATTATATATTTGATTTCAAATATTTCAAAGTTTCCAAAAATGTTGAAAACTTTATGAGTGGTTGGAAATATTCCAACTAACACTCTGGTATTTTTCAAACTATTTTTAGGAATAGTTTGGAACCAAAAACAAATGAAACAATATCAGAAAGAATAAAACAAAAACAAAAAACAAAAGAAATGCAAAAAAACCTTACCTCTTGCTCACCTGAGGCCCAACCTATTATTACCTGTCGTCTTCCTCCTTGCCAGCGAGCAACAGGAGGTGGCCGCCGCTCGTTCCGACGCGGCCACACACCTGTGCGTCTGCCTGGCCACTGCGTCGCGCAGGCGCGAAGGGGATAAGATCCCCGAAGGCCTCCCCGTGCTCATCCCCTCGCCATTCGCCCCTGTTCTCTCTCTCTCTCGGCCGCCATGACCGCAAGCTTGAGCTCGAGCTCGCCATCGCTCCCGCCTCTCTTCCTCTCTCCTGAGTTGCGCGTTAGCTTTGTCGTGATCCCGTGAAGCTCTCCAGCCAGTCGCTCGATGTCGAGATGCTCTGAAATGCCGTGACGCCGTTAGCTTCCTCCTCGGGTCACCGGAGCTCGCTGTCGTCGTTCTCCCTCCTCAGGCCATCCCCGAGCCCACTCTCGATGCCTCTGCACTCCCCGTGACCTCAGGGTTCTTTCCCCCAAGTTTTCCCCCTCGATCCCTTCCTCTAGGCCCCGATTTCACCGGAGCCCGACAAGATCCGCCGCGGGACCTCGTCGCCGGTAGCTCTCCGGTGATCGGCTGGTTCATCTGAGGCCACCAATGGCTTCAGTGCATCGTGAAGATGATGTAGGAGCCCAGCCTCGCACGAAATGCCCTCTTTTTCGATGAACCCGACATAGCCCGAGCTTTGGCTGCCGCCAAGCTCGTCGCTGGTGTCATCTCCGGCCATCTTAGCCTCAGTTCTATGCAAAAATGGAAATGTGGCTGAGTGCTAGTTCGTTTGGTTCCCTCCGCCGTGCATTTGGTCATCGCAGATGCATTTCCGAGCCCCTCCGTCGTCTCTGGTGCTGCCGGAGGCTCACCGCCGGCGAGATCGACCTCGCCGCCGGTGGATCTGACTACCCTGAGTCACTAGCATGTGGGGCCAGCCCCCTGGCTAATTAGGATTAGTCTAATAAAAATAATTAATCAAATAAAAACTTAAATAGACACTAACATGTGGGTCCAACCCTGATAATTACTTAATTAAGTTAAATTTAAACTAAAACCTGGCCAGAGTCACTCACAAGTGGGTCCCACTGGTCAGGTTTAACTTTGAACGGCCAGTTGGACCTGCTGATCTCATGCTGATGCAATAAAGCCTTTTCTGTTTAAAAATAATTCCAGAATAAGTTCAAAACTTTGGAAATTCATAGAAAATTGAATATAACTCCAAATTTGACAAATAATATATGTAAAAGGATCAGAAAAATTCAAGGAATCCAATGGTGCTATTTTCATGCATGAAAGATAAAGTTATGAAACAGCATCAGGTCAAATCAATTAAAAGAATTTGCTAAATTATAATTCAAATGATATTTGAATTATGATTTCAAATCAAGATCACCCAAAAGGTTCTGTTAGTCATCTCAAACCATGCTACATTGCATTTCATGCATCATTTTGTTGCATATGTTTGATATTGATTGATTGTTGTTATTCCGGTAGGCTCCGCCCCTCCGGATACGACTGATTATCCGACTGACGGATATCACCCCTCTGCTGAGCAACAAGGCAAGCAACCATTTTGATCACCCCAATAAATCCCATGTTCTCGCTCCTGCTCTTACTTATTGCATTAGGTCAAAATGCTTTAAATTCTTTTACCACATTAGTTGAACCCACTTCCTTTGCATGACCTGTCCTTGTCACAATAAATAGCTGAACCTTGCAACCTAGCTTACCTGGTAGATGCTTGAGCCATGATATGTGTTATCCTGCTATGCATGCTATGCTTAGATTTGTGTATGGTCTGTCATCTGGGTGATGAACATGATCGTGAGAATGTGTTCAGTAAGTAAAGGTTGTGTGTTGAACCTGATTTGGTAAAGGTACCGGTGAAAGGCTATGTAGGAGTACATGGGGGTTGTTTCATTGGAACCGTCCTTAGGAACTGAGTTCCGTGTATGTAATCCAAGACAAGATACGACCACATGCTGGGCCCTGAAATATGACCCCGCTCGACTTATTAACCGCTTAGTACTCGGTCCAGGAGTTGCAAGTAGTTTCTGGTGTTTATATTTATGCCGGAGACCGTGCGTAGCGCTGACCATAGAGGTGGGCTATGATGCGGTAGGCACTGGCACGGTGTACCAAGTGGCACCCGGATGGTGGGCTTGGGAACCCTGCGCACATCGTTTGGGGCCGTAGCGGAAACCTCGGCCGGACTTCCGTGCCGGTTACCCTCAAATAGGCGATAGTCGTGGACTAAGTATTAGCGTGGTTAACGGTCGTGGCCGACTCCCTTGCTGGGCTTCCGCTTGAAGGTTGCCGAGCTGCATGACGTGCACATTGCGATAAGTGGCGAGAGCTTGTGTGAATAAGAACACCCCTGCAGGGTTATGATCTATTCGAATAGCCGCGTCCGTAGATATGGACTACTTGGAAACATATGCTGTTCATAGATAACTATAATGGCTACTCATAAAATTGTCAAGATAAGTGTGAGTGTTGTGGACGGCATTTCCGTAGGGAGACGGAATGATTCCACGATGGAGTATTGTTGTGGTGTTAGTGGACTCGTGTGCAACAAACATAGTTATCAAAACTATTTAAAAATGTGAGTTGTCTAGCCAAGAGTCTAATGCTGGCTTTCTGCATGAAACCCCACAACTCCTTGATGATACATTGCATGAGTAGATAGTTTATCCTAAAGTCTTGCTGAGTACTTTTGTACTCACGTTTGCTTAATAATTTGTTGCAGAGGTTGTTAATGACCCTAATGGAGGGTTCTACCTAGACGTTGACGACGACGAGTAGCTGGTATCCCATCTACGATCTGGCCCTAGGATGGGTTTGTAGATAGTCAGGCCATGTGCCTTTGCCTTTCCATCTGTCTGTACTCAGACAATTTTACTCTTCCGCTGGCTTGTAAGACTTATGTGTATGAATTATGATGATGGGTCGTGAGAGCCCTATCTGTGTAATATTATGTGTGAGGCTCTTCCGAGCCTTCTAAATAAAGTTTGTATGTTTTTGGTTATGTTGTGATACAATCTATGTATCAATACATACTGGTATGCCATGCGTATGTGTGTTGTACTTGATATGTATGGTGTTCGAATACCTAGTCGTATGGCTTAGTAGCACTTCTTACGGGGAAATGCCCCTTTGTGATTCCATCGAGCCATGGTAGTTCGCTAATGCTCCGGACACATTGGTTGACCGGCATGTGCCCTTCTTACTAGCTGTGTCTGTCCCTTTGGGAAATGTCACGCGTATTTAATGGAGTCCTTGTAGCTTGCTATGACTCGTCTACATTCGTTGATGACCGACACCTGCTTTGCTGGGTCATGTATGCATGTCCCTGTACGGAACTGCCACTTTAGTTTATGACTAGACATGTCGATCCGGGTTCTTTGACATTGGATTGCTAGCGACACAATTGCATACGCGAGTCAAAAGGCGCATACGGTCCCGACTAAGGCTGCAGCCGTGGGGATAACCGTGCGTGAGACCGCAAAGAGATGTGATGTGTTACAGGCTGGATTCCTATGGCTTAGGATCGGGGTCCCGACAGCTGTTCACCATATGTGCATGCTACGGGAATCACTAACTTCAACACAAGTATTTCTAGATTCACAACACCCTACTAACATAGCTCTTAATATTACCAAATCCACGTCTCAAAACTAATTGAGAGGAATCAAAACTTCTCTTTCTACTCAATGCACATGAAGATGGAGGTTTTTGCATCCTCTTTGGGTACCTATCACATTTGGGACTTCTTTCAAAGCATAAGCCAACTACCAAATCACGAACCATCGTGGTCTAAAAGATATAAGTGAATCACTAGAGAAAAAGTATCTAGCTCAAAAGATATAAGTGAAGCACTATGAGCATTCTAGCAAAATCACGATGAGTGCATGTCTCTCTCTCTCAAAAAGGTGTGCAGCAAGGATGATTGTGACACAACAAAAATAAAAGACTACTAAGATACAAGACGCTCCAAGCAAAACACATATCATGTGGTGAATACGAATATAGCTCCAAGTAATGTTACCGATGGATTGAAGACGAAAGAGGGGATGCCTTCCCGGGGCATCCCCAAGCTTAGGCTTTTTGGTGTCCTTGAATTCTGCTTGGGATGCCTTAGGCATCCCCAAGCTTGAGATCATTCCACTCCTTATCTCTTTGTCCATGAGAATGTCACCCAAAACATGAAAACTTCACAACACAAAACTTAAACAGAAACTCGTGATAACATTAGCACAAGAAAACAAACTACCACTTCTTTTGGTACTGTAGCAAACTTGAATTATATCTATATTGGTGTTGGGCTACTGTATTCTCACTTTTCCATGGCTAGTACCCCCGATACTAACCATAGTTTCATCAAAACAAGCAATCAACTCAACAAAAACAGAATCTATCAAAAACACACCAGTCTGTAGCAATCTGTATACTTCGTATACTTCTGGTACCTCAAAAAATCTGAAACATTACGACGGCTTGGGAAAAAGGCATATAAACCAAAAGAAAAAAGAATCAACTCAAAAGCTCTTGCTGAATAAAAATTAAAAATCATCTCGTGAGCGAAAAGTTTCTGTCTTTTTCCAGCAGGATCAAACAACCATTACCAAGACTAGTCATAAAGATTGTGCTTGGCTCAAACACAAAAAGAAACATAAAAAACACAATCACAACAGAATTATGAGAGTGTGGATGCAAAAAAACATAAAGAAAAAGATAAATTCATTGGGTTGCCTCCCAACAAGCGCTATTGTTTAACGCCCTTAGCTAGGCATAAAAGCGATAGAATCACGTATCGTCGTCTTTGGTGCTCAAACCATAAGTGGCCCTCATCATGGATTCATAAGGCAATCTTATTTTGTTTCTAGGAAAGTGTTCTATGCCCTTCCTTAAAGGAAATTGAAATCTAATATTCCCTTCCTTCATATCGATGATAGCACAGATAGTCCTTAGGAAAGGTCTACCAAGAATAATAGGGCATGTAGGATTGCAATCAATGTCAAGCACAATGAAATCCACGGGTACATAGTTCCTATTTGCAATAATAAGGGCATCATTGATCCTTCCCATGGGTTTATTGACAGTAGAATCAACAAGATGCAAATTAAGAGAACACTCTTTAATCTCATTAAAACCCAGAACATCACATAAAGACTTTGGAATCGCAGAAACACTAGCACCCAAATCACACAAAGCATTGCATTCATAGTTTTTGATTTTGATTTTCATGGTAGGTTCCACTCATCAAGAATCTTTCTAGGGATAGAGACTTCCAATTCAAGTTTCTCTTCAAGAGATTTTATCATAAATTCGACGATATGATCGGTAAAGGCCTTGTTTTGGCTATAAGCGTGTGGAGAGTTTAACATGGATTGCATCAAAGAAATGCATTCAATTAAGGAGCAACTATCATAATAAAATTCCTTGAAATCCATGGTAGTAATTTCATTACTACTCAAAGTTTGAACATCTTCTACTCCACTTTCAATGCTTTTAGCATCAAGATAGATGGACTCCGAATAATTGGGGCACTTTTCTTATCACGAGAACACGCCTTTTTAAGCCATGCATGTCTAGCACGTGATAAGAAAAGTGCCCCAATGATTCGGAGTCCATCTATCTTGATGCTAAAAGCATTGAAAGTGGAGTAGAAGATATTAAAAGTTTGAGTAGTAATGAAATTACTATCTTGGATTTAAAGGAATTCAATTATGATAGTTTCTCCTTGATTGAATGCATTTCCTTGATGCAATCCATGTTAAACTCTCCACACGCTTATAGCCAAAACAAGGCCTTTACCGATCATATCGTCGAGGCCATGATAAAATCTCATGAAGAGAAACTTGAATTGGAAGTCTCTATCCCTAGAAAGCTTCATGATGAGTGGGACCCTACTATCAAAATCAATATCAAAAACTATGAATGCAATGCTTTGTGTGATTTGGGTGCTAGTGTTTCCGCGATTCCAAAGTCTTTATGTGATGTTCTGGGTTTTAATGAGATTGAAGAGTGTTCTCTTAATTTCCATCTTGAGGATTCTACTGTATAGAAACCCATGGGAAGGATCAATGTTGTTCTTATTGTTGCAAATAGGAACTATGTACCCCATGGATTTCATTGTGCTTGACATTGATTGCAATCCTACATGCCCTATTATTCTTGGTAGACCTTTCCTAAGGACTATCGGTGCTATCATCGATATGAAGGAAGGGAATATTAGATTTCAATTTCCTTTAAGGAAGGGCATGGATCACTTTCCTAGAAATAAAGTAAGATTGCCTTACGAATCCATGATGAGGGCCACTTATGGTTTGAGCACCAAAGACAACGATACGTGATTCTATCGCTTTTATGCCTAACTAAGGGCGTTAAACAATAGCGCTTGTTGGGAGGCAACCCAATGAATTTATCTTTTTCCTTCTGTTTTGTTGCGTCCACACCATCATAATTCTGTTGTGATTGTGTTTTTTGTGTTTGTTTTTGTGTTTGAGCCAAGCAAAACCTTTATGACTAGTCTTGGTGATGGTTGTTTGATCCTGCTGGAAAAAGACAGAAACTTTTCGCTCACGAGATGATTTTTCATTTTTATTCAGAAAGAGCTTTTGAGTTGATTTGTTTTGCTGCTGGTTGATATGCCTTTGTCCCAGGCAGTCATAATTTTTCATAATTTTTTAGGTACCATAAGTATACTAAGTATACAGATTGCTACGGACTGGTCTGTTTTCG
Source organism: Hordeum vulgare subsp. vulgare (assembly GCF_904849725.1). Classification (NCBI taxonomy): domain Eukaryota; kingdom Viridiplantae; phylum Streptophyta; class Magnoliopsida; order Poales; family Poaceae; genus Hordeum; species Hordeum vulgare. Next base: position 145,592,409 of record NC_058521.1, on the reverse strand, counting down.
ACAAATTCTGTTTTTGTTGAGTTGGTTGCTTGCTTTGAGAATACAGTAGCCCAACACCAATACAAATAGAAATCAAGATTGCTACAGTACCTAAAAGTGGTGGTAGTTTGTTTTCTTGTGCTAATGTTATCACGAGTTTCTGTTTAAGTTTTGTGTTGTGAAGTTTGCAAGTTTTTGGTGATGTTCTCTTGGACAAAGAGATAAGGAGTGGAAAGAGCTCAAGCTTTGGGATGCCCAAGGCATCCCAAGCCAAATTCAAGGACACCAAAAAGCCTAAGCTTGGGGATGCCCCGGGAAGGCATCCCCTCTTTCGTCTTCAATCCATCGGTAACATTACTTGGAGCTATATTTTTATTCACCACATGATATGTGTTTTTCTTGGTGCGTCTTGTATCATAGGAGTATTTTATTTTTGTTGTGTCACAATCATCCTTGCTGCACACCTTTAGAGAGATACATGCACTCATCGTGATTTTGCTAGAATGCTCATAGTGCTTCACTTATATCTTTTGAGCTAGATAATTTTGCTCTATGTCCTTCACTTAGATCTTTTAGAGGACGAGGGTGCGTGACTTGGTAGTTGGCTTATGCTATGAAAGTAGTTCCAAATGTGATAGGTACCCAAAGAGGATACAAAAACCTCCATATTCATGTGCATTGAGTAGAAAGAGAAGTTTTGATTCCTCTCAATTAGTTTTGAGACGTGGATTTGGTAATAATAAGATTTATGTTAGTAGGGTGTTGTGAATCTAGAAATACTTGTGTTGAAGTCAGTGATTCCCATAGCATGCACGTATGGTGAACCGCTATGTTGGGAAGTCGGAGCATAATTGATCTATTGATTGTCATCCTTTGTGTTGAGGTCAGGATCGCGCGATGGTTAACACCCACCAATCCTTCCCCTAGGAGTATGCGTTTAGCACTTTCTTTCGATTACTAATGAAAACTTTCACAACAAGTATGTGAGTTCTTCATGACTAATGTGAGTCCATAGATGCACCTTCACCTTCCACCATTCCTAGCCTCTCTAGTGCCGCGCAATTCTCGCCGGTACACAAACCCACTATATGCCTTCCTGAAAACAACCACCATACCTACCTACTATGGCATTTCCATAGCCATTCCGAGATATATTGCCATGCAACTCCCACCGTTCCGTCTCATGACTTGTGCCGTCACTCTCATATTTTCATCGCATGATCGTAAGATAGCTAGCGAGATGTTTGAAAGTCATATGCCACGCTAGATCGTTGCACATCCCGGTACACTACCAGAGGGATTTCCTATAGAGTCATCATCATTCTAAGCTTTGAGCTGTGAGTAAATAAAAGTGTGATGATTCATTATTATTAGAGCATTGTCCCATGTGAGGAAATAAAAAAAGGCCAAAGAGCCCAAAAATAAAAAGAAAAAGAAAAAAAGTGGCCTAAAAGCCCAAATAAAAAAAGAAGAGAGAAAAAGAGAGAAGGGACAATGCTACTATCTTTTTCCACACTTGCGCTTCATAAAATCACCATGTTCTTCATGATTGAGAGATTCTTGCTTTGTCACCACCATATGCTAGTGGGAATCTTCATTATATAACTTGTCTTGTATATTCCAATGATGGCTTCCTCAAAATTGCCCTAGGTCTTCGTGAGCAAGCAAGTTGGATGCACACCCACTAGTTCTCCTTTTGAGCTTTCACATACTTATAGCTCTAGTGCATCCTTTGTATGGCAATCCCTACTCATTCACATTGATATTATTAATGGGCATCTCCATAGCCTTTTGATATGCCGAGTCAATGTGACCGTCTCCTCCTTTTTTGTCTCACAACCACCACCACACTCTATTCCACCTATAGTGCTATATCCATGGCTCACGCTCATGTATTGCGTGATAGTTATAAAAAGTTTGAGAAAGTAAGAATGAGAAAACAATTACTTGGCCAATACCTGGGTTGTGCATGATTTACGTTAGTTGTGTGAGGATGATGGAGCATATCCAGACTATATGATTTTGTAGGGATAACTTTCCTTGGCCTTGTTATTTTGAAATTTCATGATTACCTTGCTAGTTTGCTTGAAGTATTATTGTTTTCATGTCAATAGCAAACTATTGTTTTGAATCTCATGGATCTGAACACTCATGTCACATGAAAGAAGTTGCAAAGGACAACTATGCTAGGTAGCATTCCACATCAAAAATTCATTCTTTATCACTTCCCTACTCGAGGACGAGTAGGAGTTAAGCTTGGGGATGCTTGATACGTCTCCAAGGAATCTATAATTTTTGGTGGTTTCATGCTATTATCTTGTCAAACTTTGGATGTTTTGCATGCCTTTTATATATTTTTTGGGACTAACTTATTAACTCACTGCCAAGTGCCAGTTCCTGTTTTTTCCATGTTTTGACCCCTTTTAGAGGAGGATTTTGAACGGAGTCCAAACGGAACGAAACTGCCAAAAAGATTTTTTTCGAAACAAAAAAAGATCGGGAAGCCTGAGAATCAGGGCAGGGGGCCTGCAGGGACCCCACAAGCCCCCTAGCCGTGGCCAGGGGGGCCCGCGCCTCCCAGGCTTGTGGGCTCCCTAGGCCACCTCTGCCCTAGGTTTTCCACCTATAAATTCCCTAAAATCCCAGAAAAAATCAGGAGATGATCGAAAGTACTTTTCCGCTGCCACAAGCTTGTGTCTCCGCAAGATCCCATCTGGGGCACGTTCTGTTGCCTTGCCGGATGGGGGGATTTGGACACGGAGGGCTTCTTCATCAACACCATGACCTCTGCGATGATGCGTGAGTAGTTCACCATAAACCTACGGGTCCATAGCTAGTAGCTAGATGGCTTCTTATCTGTCTTGGATCTTCAATACAAAGTTCTCCATGATCTTCATTGAGATCTATCCGATGTAATCTTCTTTTGCGGTGTGTTTGTCGAGATCCGATGAATTGTGGATTTATGATCAGATTATCTATGAATCTTATTTCAGTTTCTTTTGATATCTCTTATGCATGATTTCATATCCTTGTAATTCTCTTCGAGTTGTGGGTTTTGTTTGGCCAACTAGATCTATGATTCTTGCAATGGGAGAAGTGCTTGGTTTTGGGTTCATACCGTGCGGTCACCTCACCCAGTGACAGAAGGGGTAGCTAGGCACGCATCATGTTGTTGCCATCAAGGGTAAAAAGATGGGGTTTTCATCATTGGTTTGAGATTATCCCTCTACATCATGTCATCTTGATTTAGGCGTTACTCTGTTTGTCATGAACTCAATACACTAGATGCATGTTGTATAGCGGTCGACGTGTGGAGTAGTAGTAGTAGATGCAGAAAGTATCGGTCTACTTGTCTCGGACGTGATGCCTATATATATGATCATTGCCTTAAATATCGTCATGACTTTGCGCAGTTCCATCAATTGCTCGATAGTAATTTGTTTACCCACCGTGATATTTGCTATTTTGAGAGAAGCCTCTAGTGAACACTATGGCCCCCGGGTCTACTCCACACCATATTTTCAGCCTTACACTTTTTCTTCGTTGCACTTTCCGCCTTTAGATCTCACTTTGCAATCAATATTGAAGGGATTGACAACCCCTTTATAGCGTTGGGTGCAAGCTCTTTGTGTGTGTGTAGGTACTCTGGACTTGACAGGATTCTCCTACTGGATTGATACCTTGGTTCTCAAACTGAGGGAAATACTTACTGCTCCTGTGCTGCATCACCCTTTCCTCTTCAAGGGAGAAACTGACGCAAGCAAGTCTCCGTCAACATGTTAATTTTTGACGCTGTTGATTGAGAAGTAGCAGTGGTCATGGCTGTTGCAGAGGGGAAGCAACAACGATCGCGCTGCCATTGCTCTGCTTGCACAGGGGCAACGACTGGCTGTCGGGGGAAGAGAGGGTTGACGCGGCTCTGCATCTGGTCGAGAGGGCAGGGTCACGGGGGACGCGGCGGCTCGGACATGCGCGTGCAAAACATGCGCTCTGGCCACGTCCAGAGCATGCACAACACCTCTTTGACGAATTGCCAGGGATCACCACACGGCTCCACTCCTGCTCTAACTTAACAGGGTTAGGCTATGGACTAAGGCAAGACTGTTGGACATGCTGGTTTGAGTGGAGGGGCAACTCCACAATGCAAACATAAACTCATGCCAAATCTGGTCATGCTCCAAGGTGTTTGATTAAATGCCAGGGACTCCTAGGTAGCTCTTCTGGCCACCAACTGTACCAGACCAGGGTCTCTCTAAGTGCTAGTAATGGTGGTAGGGTTAGTTTGGCAAACATCAAAACTAGTCAATGCAATATTTTGAGAAACACAATACTAGACAGAAACTTGGGGCTATCATCACATGTATCGGTTTTCATCCAATGGGGCTCAAATCCTGGATTTAAGGTTTTGGTAGGGTTGCAAACAAGCATGCAAAATTTCAAAGTAATCAGAGCAAGGAAAATTAGGGTTGCAGTGTAAAGCACCAAACTGGACCAGAACAGAAAATTGGTTGTACTGCTCAAATTTTACATAGCACATAGTGAGATTTTCACATAAAAATGAATCTTATGCTATACTTGACATCTCTAAATTTTTATGGAATTTATGAAATAATATTTCTAGGGGTGGTAGTACAAACTCAATTCTGGACCAGATTAGGAAAGAAGTTGTTGTGCTTAAAACATTCAAAATACTTGAGTAGGTTTTTGCATAAATGTGACCTAGAAACATCACTCGTCACCTACAAATTTTTATAGAATTTTCAGAAGAATTGTCACAAGGTTGCAGTGCAAATCAGCCTTATAAAGAAAATATAAATCTGTTTTTAATAAAAGGGATCTTGTTTAAAATGTTAAATTAAAATATCCCAAGACTTTACCAGAAGAAGGAATGATTTTATGCAAGTATTTAGATTCCAACATAAATTATCAAAAGAATTCCCCAAGGAAAAATATCTTTATAAACGAAAAGAAGTGTTTCAAACCTTAATTAAAAATCTAGAAATTCAAACATCAAATGGACATAGCCAAAAATAATATTCCCCTCTAATTGAATAAATGATTCAGATGGCCTCAAATAAGGGCTCAAGCATGAAAAGAAATTTTGAAAGGTCACTTGAAAAGAAATTTTTTGGAAAGAGGCTTCGAAAATAGCCATGAAGCAATTCATTTTCTCAAAAAAATTATTCTAGGCAAAATTTTATTTCAGAACAATATTTTTAAAATTTTTAGGGTGTGACAGAAATGTAGCATGGGAAACAAAAATTTCCTACGCACACGCAATACCTATCCATGATGATGATCATCTACGAGAGGGGAGAGTGAATCTACATACCCTTGTAGATCGCTAAGCAGAAGCGTATATAATGCGATTGATGTAGTGGAACATCTTCGCGCTCCAAATTGCAGCCCGTCCCGCGATCTCATCACGATCCGTCCCGTGATCCCATAACAATCCATCCCGATCTAGTGCCGAACGGACGACACCTCCGCGTTCAGCACACGTACAACTCGTTGATGATCCCCACCTTCTTGATCAAGCAAGAGGGGCAGAGAGGTAGATGAGTTCTCCAGCACGACAGCGTGGTGGTGGTGGTGGTGAACTAATCTAGCAGGGCTTCGCCTAAGCACCGCCGAACTAGACTAGAGGAGAAACAGATCTAGAGAGAAGTAGAGGGAGCACGCGGTAATTAGGGTTAGATTTTCCCTCTAAATCCTCTAGTATATATAGGAGGGAGAGAGGGGAGGAGGCAGCCTCAAACCCTTAAGGTTTGGCTGAAATTGGAGGTGGAGGAGTCCTACTCCAATCCTACTAGGAGTAGGATTCCTCCTCTCCACTTGGAAACCCTTTCCACCTTTTCGACCTTTGGGTTTCTTTCATTCCCACCTCCAATCTGCCTTGGGCATTAGTGGAGGCTTCATCCAACCCACTAAGGGCTGGTCCACGTCCTCCTATAGCACGTGAGACCCTTTGGGGTGGGTGGACCCTCGGAATCCATTCGTAACTCACGGTACACTGTCGGAAATGCCCGAAACTTTTCCGGAGTTCAAAACCCACTTTCCTATATATTAATCTGTACCTCCGGACCATTTCGGAGCTCCTCGTGATGTCCGAGAACTCATCCAGGACTCCGAACAACTTTCGGTTACCAAACACACATAACTCAATAATACCAAAACGTCACCGAACCTTAAGTGTGTAGATGCTACTTCTTGAGATTGTGTTGGTTTTTCCCTTGAAGAGGAAAGGGTGAGGCAGCAAAGTAGAGATAAGTATTTCCCTCACTTTGAGAACCAAGGTATCAATCCAGTAGGAGTATGAAGATGAGGCACCAAGGCACCTGCGCGAAAACAAACAAACTTGCACCCAACGTGATAAAGGGGTTGTCAATCCCTTTACGATTACTTGCAAAGTGAGATGTGATAGTGATAATAGGTAAATATAAATAAATAAATAAAAGTGCAGCAAGGTATTTTTGGTATTTTGTATGTAGATCTGAATATATAATGTGTAAAATAGACCCGGGGGCCATAGTGTTCACTAGAGGCTTCTCTCATGATAGCAAGTATTACGGTGGGTGAACAAATTACTGTCGAGCAATTGATAGAATCACGCAAAGTCATGACGATATCTAAGGCAATGATCATACATATAGGCATCATATCCGAGACATGTAGAACGATACTTTCTGCATCTATTACTATTACTCCACACATCAACCGCTATCCAGCATGCATCTAGTGTATTAAGTTCATAACAAACAGAGTAAAGCCTTAAGCAAGATGACATGATGTACAGGGATAAATTCATGCAATATGATATAAACCCCATATTTTTACCCTTGATGGCAACAACACGATGCGTGCCTCGCTACCCCTTTTGTCACTAGGTGAGGACACCGCATGGTATGAACCCAAAACCAAGCACTTCTCCCATTGCAAGAATTATAGATCATGTTGGCCAAACGAAACCCATAACTCAAAGAGAATTACAAGGATACGAAATCATGCATATAAGAAATCAGAGGAGACTCAAATAATATTCATAGATTATCTGATCATAAATCCAAAATTCATCGGATCTCGACAAACACACCGCAAAAGAAAGTTACATCGGATAGATCTCCATGAAGATCATGGAGAACTTTGTATTGAAGATCCAAGAGAGAGAAGAAACCATCTAGCTACTAGCTATGGACCCGAAGGTCTGCGGTGAACTACTCACGCATCATCGGAGAGGCAATGGTGTTGATGAAGAAGCACTCCGTGTCCGAATCCCCCTCCGGCAGGGCACCAGAACGGTCCCTAGATGGGATCTTACGGAAACAGAAGCTTGCGGCGGCAGAAAAGTATTTTCGTGGCTCTCTCTGTTGGTTTGGGTATTTTAGGGAATTTATAGGCGAAATAGGTAGGGCAAAGGAGGCATGGGGGGCCCACAAGCCTGCTAGGCGCACCCCCCTGGAGCGCGCCTAAGGGGCTCGTGGCCTCCTCCGTGGCCCTCTGCCTTGGTTCTCAAGTCTTCTGGATCCCTTCTGTTATGGAAAAAATCACCCCGAAGGTTTTATGCCGTTTGGACTCCGTTTAATATTCTTATCTGAAAAAGGTCAAAAACACGGAAAAAACAGAAACTGGCACTGGGCACTGAGTTAATAGGTTAGTCCCAAAAATTATATTAAATAGCATATAAACGCATATAAAACATCCCAAGTTGATAATATAGTAGCATGGAACAAACAAAAATTATAGATACTATGGAGACATAACAACAGACCGTGCGGGTTTGAGAACTATGCAGACATGACCTGAGACACTCCCCGATCAATAACCAATAGCGGGACCTGGATGTCCATATTGGCTCCTACATATTCTACAAAGATCGCTATCGGTCGAACCTCTATGTCAAGGATTTAGTTAACCCCGTATGTTGTTCCCTTTGTCCTTCGCTATGTTACTTGCCCGAGATTCAATCGTCGGTATCTCCATACCTAGTTCAGTCTCGTTACCGGCAAGTCTCTTTACTCGTTTCTTAATACAAGATCCCGCAACTAACTCCTTAGTCACATTTCTTGCAAGTCTTGTTGTGATGTTGTATTACCGAGTGGGCCCCAAGATAACTCCCCGTCACACGGAGTGACAAATCCCAGTCTTGATCCATGACAACCCAACATAGACCTTTGAAGATACCTGTAGAGCACCTTTATAGTCACCCGGTAACGTTGCGACGTTTGATACACACAAGGTACTCCTCCGGTGTCCGGGAGTTGCATGATCTCATGGTCATAGGAACAGATACATTGACATGCCGAAAACAGTAGCAAGAAACTGACACGATCATATGCTACGTTTATAGTTTGGGTCTTGTCCATCACATCATTATCCTAATGATGTGATCCCATTATCAAGTGAAAACACTTGCCTATGGCCAGGAAACCTTGACCATCTTTGATCAACAAGCTAGTCAACTAGAGGCTCACTAGGGACAGTATGTTGTCTATGTATCCACACATGTATTTGAGTTTCCAATCAATACAATTATATTATGGATAATAAACGATTATCATGAACAAGGAATAATAATAACCAATTTATTATTTACTCTAGGGCATATTTCAAACACCCAAGGCGCATCAAGTGGCTGAGGGGCCAAACCCTAGGCGTGGAGGGGCTGCCTTGGGCCCAAGGCCCACCCTAGGGCATCACCCCTCCACCCATCTAGGGCTGCCGCACCCCTTAGGGTGGAAACCCTATGGGAGGGCACCCTCCTCCCTCTCCTCCAATATATAGTGGAGGGTTTGGAGCTGTTTTGAGACACAATCTCTCTCTCTCTCTCTCTCTCGGCCCAGCCCTACTCTTCCTCCTCCTCGTCCTCCGTAGTGCTTGGCGAAGCCCTCTTGGAGTACCATGCAGCTCCACTGTCACCATGCCATCGTGCTGCCGGATCTCTCCCTCAACCTCTCCTCCCTCCTTGCTGGGTCAAGGCGTTGGAGACGTCATCGGGCTGCACGTGTGTTGAACGTGGAGGCACCGTTGTTCGGTGCATAGATCGGAATCTACCACGATCTGAATCGCCGCGAGTACGACTCCATCAACCGTGTTCTAGAAACGCTTCCACTTAGCGATCTTCAAAGGTATGAAGATGCTCTACCCCTTTGCTTGTTGCTGGTCACCCCTAGATAGATCCTTGGTATGGCGTAAGATTTTTTTTGAAATTACTATGTTCCCCAACCGTGGCATCCGAGCCAGGTTATATGCATAGATTCTATCCACGAGTAGAACACAAAAGTTGTGGGCGATGATTTGTCAATTGCTTGCCATTACTAGTCTTATCTTGATTCACCGACATCGTGGGATGAAGCGGCCCGAACCGACTTTACACGTACTCTTATGTGAGACTGGTTCCACTGACCGACATGCACTAGTTGCATAAGGTGGCTAGCGGGTGTGTGTCTCTACCACTTTAGTCGGATCGGATTCGATGAAGAGGGTCCATATGAAGGGTAAATTGCATTGGCATATCAACGTTGTGGCTGTCACGTAGCTAAGAAGAGTTCTTTCTAGAAACCCTAATCAGCCACGTAAAACTTGCAACAACAATTAGAGGACGTCTAACTTGTTTTTGCAAGGTATGCTATGTGATGTGATATGGCCAAAAGGATGTGATGTATGAGATTGATCATGTTCTTGTAATAGGATTCACGACTTGCATTTCGATGAGTATGACAACCGAGAGGAGCCACATGAGTTGTCTTAATTTATTGTATGAGATGCAACGCCATGTGATTACTTTACTTTATTGCCAAACGTTAGTTATAGTAGTAGAAGTAATAGTTGGCGTGACGACTTCACGGAGACACAATGATGGAGATCATGATGATGGAGAGCATGGTGTCATGCCGGCGACAATGATGATCATGGTGCCCAGAAGATGGAGATCAAAGGAGCAAGATGATATTGGCCATATCATGTCACTATATGATTGCATGTGATGTTTATCATGTTTTTCATCTTATTGCTTAGAACGACGATAACAAAGATAAGATGACCCCTCATTAAAATTTTGACATATGCATTCCCCTAAGTGTGCATCGTTGCGAAGGATCGTTGTCTCGAAGCACCACGTGATGATCGGGTGTGATAGATTCTAACGTTCACATACAACGGGTGTAAGCTAGTTTACACACGCAAAACACTTAGGTTGACTCGACGAGCCTAGCATGTGCAAACATGGCCTCGAATACGGGAGACCGAAAGGTCGAACATGAGTCGTATGGATGATACAATCAGCATGGAGATGCTCACCATTGATGACTAGTCCGTCTCACGTGATAACCGGACACGGGCTAGTCGACGTGGATCATGTATCACTTGGATGACTAGAGGGATGTGGATCTGAGTGGGAGTTCATTAAATAATTTGATTAGGTGAACTTAATTATCATGAATATAGTCAAAAAGTCTTTGCAATTTATGTTATAACTTGCGCTGTAGATCTACAGGTTTTGATATGTTCCTAGAGAAAACTTAGTTGAAAGACAGAAGTAGCAATTATGCGGACTGGGTCCGTTAACTGAGGATTGTCCTCATTGCTGAGCAGAAGGCTTATGTCCTTAATGCACCGCTCGGTGTGCTGAACCCCAAGCGTGGTATGTGGATGTTGTGAACATCCAACATACACGTTTTAGATAACTAAATGATAGTTCAATGCATATTGCTTAAACGGCTTAGAATTGAGGCGCTAAAGACGTTTCGAACGTCGTAGGACATATGAGATGTTCCAAGAGATGAAATTGGTATTTCATGCTCGTGCCCTCGTTGAGAGGTATGAGACCTCGGACAAGATTCTTTGTCTACAAAGTAAGGGAGAAATGCTCAATCGTTGAGCATGTGCTCAGATTGTCTGAGTGCTACAATCGCTTGAATCGAGTGGGACTTGATCTTCCAGATGAGATAGTGATGGTTCTCCAAAGTCATTGCCACCAAGTTACTTGAGCTTCGTGATGAACTATAACATGTCAAGGATATATATGATGATACTTGAGCTATTCGTTATGTTTGACACCGCGAAAGTAGAAATCGGAAAGGAGCATCAATTGTTGATGGTTAGTAAAACCACTAGTTTCAAGAAGGGCAAGGGTAAGAAGGGATTCTTCAAGAAATGGCAAACAAGTTGTTGCTCTAGTGAAGAGACCCAAGGTTGAACCCAAACCCCAGGTTGCTCTAGTGCTTCTATAATGAGGGCACTACCCTAGATACTTGGTAGATGAGAAGGCTGGTAAAGTCAACAAAAGTATATTGGATATACATGATATTGATGTGTACTTTACTAGTACTCATAGTAGCACCAGGGTATTAGATACCGGTTCAGTTTCTAAGTGTTAGTAACTCAAAATAAAAGCTACGAAAAAACCGTAGAATAGCTAAAGGCGAGGTGATGATGTCTGTTGGAAGTGTTTCCAAGGTTGATGTGATCAAACATCGCACGCTCCCTCTACCATCGGGGTTATTGTTAAACCTATATAATTGTTATTTGGTGCTTGTGTTGAGCATAGATATGATTGGATTATGTTAATTGCAATGAATTTATTAACTTAAAGAGAATAATGGTTATTCTGGTTATTTGAATAATACCTTCAATGGTCTTGCACCTAAAATAAACGGTTTATTGAATCTTGATCGTAGTGATACACATGTTCATTATATTGTTGCCAAAAGATACAAAGTGGTAATGATAGTACCACTTACTTGTGGCACTGCCGCTTCAGTCATATTGGTACAAAACGCATGAAGAAGCTCCATATGGATGGATCCATGGGGCTCACTCGGTTTCGAATCGTTTGAGACATGTGAACCATGCCTATTGGTATAAACGCATGAAGAAACTCCATGCAGATGGATCGTTCGGACTCACTTGACTTTGACTCACTTGAGACATGCAAATCATACCACATGGGCAAGATGACTAAAGACCACGTTTTCCAGTGAAATGGAACAAGAAAGTAACTTGTTGGAAATAATACATTTTGATGTGTGCAATCCAATGAGTACCGAGGCACGTAGTGGATATCATTATGTTCTTACTTCACAAACAATTTGAGTAGATACTGGTATATTTACTTGATGAAACTCAAGTCTGATTTATGGAAAGGTTCAAGTAATTTCAGAGTGAAGTTTAAGATCATCGTGACAAGAGGATAATATGTCTACGATGTGATCGTGGAGTTAAAAATATTTATCTTAGTTGCGAGTTTGGTAAACATTTAAGACAATGAGAAATTTTTTTCACAACTCATGCCACTAGGACCACCATAGTATGATGGTGTGTCCGTATGCCATAGCTGTGCCCTATTAGATATGGTGCATATTATGATATCTCTTATCAAATTACCACTATCGTGTATGGGTTAGGCATTAGAGACAACCGCATTCACTTTAAATAAGGCACCACGTAATTCCGTTGAGATGACACCTTATGAACTATGGTTTAAAGAAACCTAAGTTGTTGTTTCTTAAAAGTTTGGGGCTGCGATGCTTATGTGAAAGAGTTTCAGCTTGATAAGCTCGGACCCAAAGAGGATGAATGCATCTTCATAGGACACCCAAAATAGTTGGGTATGCCTCCTATCTCAGATCTGGAAGCAAAGTGTTTGTTTCTAAAAACGGGTCCTTTCTCGAGGAAAAGTTTCTCTCGAAAGAATTTAGTGGGAGGATGGTGAAAATTTGATGAGGTTATTGAACCATCACTTCAACCAAGTGGGTGTAGCAGGGCGCAGAAAGTTGTTTCTGTGGCGCCTACACCAATTGAAGTGGAAGCTGATGATAGTGATCATGAAGCTTCGGATCAAGTCACTACCAAACCTCGTAGGTCGACAAGGACTCGTACTACTCTAGAGTGGTACGGTAACCCTGTCTTGGAGGTCATGTTGGTAGACAACAATGAACCTACGATCTATGGAGAAGAGATGGTGGGCTCGGATTCCGACAAATGGCTCGAGGCCTTGAAATCCGAGAGAGGATCCATGTAGGAAAACAAAATGTAGAATTTGGAAGAACTACTTGATGGTCGTAAGAGTGTTAACTACAGATGAATCTTTATAAGGAAGACAGACGACGATGGTGAAAATTCACCATTAATAAAGCTCGACTTGTCGCAAAGATGTTTCCGACAAATTCAAAGATATGACTACAATGAGACTTTCTCTCTGGTAGTGATGCTGAAAGTCTGTTGGAATTATGTTAGCGGTTACTGCATCATTTATGAGATCTTGCAGATAGGATGTCAAATATTATTTCCTCGACGATTTCCTTGAGGAAAGGTTGTATCTGATACAACCAGAAGATTTTGACGATCCTAAAGGATGCTAACAAGTATGCAAAGCTCCAGCGAACCTTCTAAGGACTGGAGCAAGCATCTCGAAGTTGGAATATACGCTTCGTTGAGATGATCAAAGTTTTTGGGTTTATACAAGGTTTATGAGAAACTTGTATTTCCAAAAGGTGAGTGGGAGCATTATAGAATTTCTGATAAATATATGTGGTTGTCATATTGTTGATCGGAAATGATGTTGAAATTCTGGAAAACATATAGGGTTGTTTGAAAGGAGTTTTTCAAAGGAAAAAGCTACTTGAGCGTTGAGCATCAAGATCTATGGAGATAGATCAAAATGCTTAATATAGCTTTCAACGAAATGCATGCCTTGACAAGTTTTTGAAGTAGTTCAGAATAGATCAGCAAAGAAGGAGTTCTTGGTTGTGTTGTAAGGTGTGAATTTGAGTAAGACTCAAAAGCCCGACCACGACAGAAGAAAGAGAAAGGACGAAGGTTGTCCCCTATGCATTAGACGTAGGCTCTATAGTATGATATGTTGTGTACCGCACCTGAATTTTGCCTTGCCATGAGTAAGTCAAGGGGTACAAGAGTGATCGAGGAATGGATCACTGGACAACGGTCAAAGTTATCCTTATTAACTGGTGTACTAAGGAATTTTTCTCGATTATGGAGGTGATAAAATTGTTCGTCCTAAGGGGTTACATCGATGCAAGCTTTGGCAGTAATCCGGATAACTCTGAGTAGTAAACCGGATTCGTATAGTGGAGCAGTCATTTGGAATGGTTCCAAGTGGTGCATGGTAGTAGTATCTATAGAAAGACATGGATATTTGTAAAGCACACACAGATCTGAAAGGTTCGGACCTGTTGACTACAAAAAACCTCTCTCACAAGCAAGACATGATCGAAACCCAAAACTGTATGGGTGTTAGATTCATTGTAATCAGTTGTGATGTGAACTACATTATTGACTCTAGTGCAAGTGGGAGACTGTTGGAAATATGCCCTAGAGGCAATAATAAATTGGTTATTATTATATTTCCTTGTTCATGATAATTGTCTATTATTCATGCTATAATTTTATTAACTGGAAACCGTAATAGATGTGTGAATATATATATCACAATGTGTCCCTAGTGAGCCTCTAGTTGGCTAGCTCGTTGATCAATAGATGATCATGGTTTCCTGATCATGGACATTGGATGTCATTGATAGTGGGATCACATCATTGGGGAATGATGTGATGGACAAGACCCAATCCTAAGCACAACACTTGATTGTAGTGTTTGTCTGCTAAAGCTTTTCTAATGTCAAGTCTCATTTCCTTAGACCATGAGATTGTGCAACTCCCGGATACCGTAGGAGTGCTTTGGGTGTATCAAACGTCACAACGTAACTGGGTGATTATAAAGGTGGACTACATGTATCTCCGAAAGTATCTGTTGGGTTGTACGAATCGAGACTGGGATTTGTCACTCCCTGTGATGGAGAGGTATCTCTAGGCCCACTCGGTAATACATCATCATACTGAGCTCAATGTGACTAAGGAGTTAGCCACGAGATGATGTGTTACGGAACGAGTAAAGAGACTTGCGGGTACCGATAATTGAACAAGGTATAGGGATGCCGACGATCGAATCTCAGGCAAGTATCATACCGGTAGACAAAGGGAATTGCATACGGGATTGATCGAATCCCTGACATCGTGGTTCATCCGATGCTATCATCGTGGAACATGTGGGAGCCAACATGGATATCCAGACCCTGTTGTTGGTTATTGATGAAAGTGTGTTATATCGACTAGAGGGGGTGAATAGGAGATTTTTAGAATTTCATCACTCAGGAAATTCCTTTTGTGGAAATTCCTCACTAATGACTAACTTGCAGCGGAAACAACAAAGGATCAGGGGTGCAAAGTATCACTACATCAGTTTTCAAGGTGAAGAATATGAAAAGCAGTTTGCACAGTATGTAGGAACTGAGAAAGCAGGTGAGGATTAACTTTCCGTGAAGAATTTGGGGTTGAGGAATTTCAGAGAAAGTCTTCAGCAAATTCTTCAAATAGTGACAATGAAAATCTTCAACATACAATATGAGGAACTTAAAGAGTTGAAGAAATAGAACTTGTTTCTCAGTGAAGACAATGGTTGATGACCCAGTTCCAACTGTTGTGGCAGTTGTACATATGGTTTGGAGCGGCTTGGTATTGAAACCAAAAGACACACAGTCTCGGGACACATAGTCCCTACCTTATTCTCCTTGAGCTAAGAACACACAGTCCTCGCCCAACACTCGTGGTAATTCTTCAGGGTAGACTTCCAAACCCTCAGAAACTTGGTCACCCGGCGATCCACAATTGAGTGCTGGATTGCTCTAGACCATGACGCCTAACCATCTGGAGGATGAACAGTCCTCAAAGGTAAAAGGCTTCGGTTCCACACAGGAACAACTTCTTCAATGATGCTCAATCACTTGGTTTTTGGTTTGTGATTTGGTGTTTGGGGTATTTCCTCACTGATGATTTACTCTCGAAGACTCTGAGGAATTTGGGTTGCTCTTATGACAAGTGTCAGTTTCTAACGAAGCAGCCAACCAGCTAATGGTTGTGGGGAGCGGCTATTTATAGCCTAGGAGCATCCCAACATGATTTGATATTAATGCCCTTAAATAATATGACCGTTGGAGTGGATAAGATCGGTGATGTGGCGCGAATTGCGGCAACGGTCGGGACCCTCAACTGTGAGAGTCCTCATGTCTCTCATATTCCTCACTTGAGGCTTTTGGTAGGATTAGGATTGGGCTGAGCATCATGAGGAAATTCATTCCGAACTGTTACCTCGACCCCCTTTAACAGTACGGTGTTCCTATGACTCAAGAGTGAAGAAAATAAAACAGAAAGAATAAATCTTCATGCTTCAAAGTCTTCAGATTGAATTTCTTCAGGACACATCGAATTTGTCATCTTCAATATCTTCCTGAGGAATATAAATTTCATCGCAGTTTCTTCGCGATTCAATTCTTCAACAGAAGACCAATTTCTTTAGCGAAGATATACATTTTTAGGGGTTGATATTCATCGAATATTTGAAACTCCTTAGCTTCTTATAGACCTGTGTACACTCACGAACACATTTGATACTTAACCTATAAGTCTTCAAACCACCAAAATCACTAAGGGGCACTAGATGCACTTACAATCTCCCCCTTTTTGGTGGTTGATGACAATTAGGTTCAGTCTTCTATAGGGATAAAAATATGAAGTGTAAATACTCATTTTGAGGAATCTGAAATCAAGATACATAGAGACTCCCCCTGAAGATGTGCATATTTTGAGGATTTTGCTTTTCACAGCAAATGCACATTGATGATTTATATCATGGAGATCTCCCCTTGAGTCTTGTAAATCATGCATACAAATGACATATAATACGAAGAATTTGAGGATGCATGATGAGAAATGGTATCTGACAAATTCCAGCATGCGTGCATTAATATTTTGAGGAATAAGCTTGCGAAGAAAAACGTTCAAAAGCGTCAGAGTACCATCGGGCTTAAGTTACAACTCATTACATAAAATTCTTCAGAAGAACCAAGAGTTTTTAACTTAATAAAGTTCATAGGCCCCAATATATATCCCGCGTGAAGACTAACTCTTAGATCCCCCCCCCTTTTCAACAAGTGACGAAAAGGGACAAAACTGAGGACTAACGCCCCGTGAAGACTTTCACTTCTTGGCAGTTGAGGAAGACGCGTGAGGATTCTTGGGAGCAGGCTTCCTCCTTGGACCAGCGGCAGTGTCTTCTTGGTCTTCATCAGGTTCTGTAGTGCGGAATGAAGAAAAGAAACTGTCCTCAAGGTCTAGAACTGGAATTGGCTTGAATTTCTTCTTTGGTGGCCATGACCAGTCAAAGTCCTGTGTAAACTCCAATTCTTCAAGTTCTGCTGGAGTCTTCAAATGAGCCAGTGTGGCCCAAGTGCGATCAAAAACCTCATGAAGATAGTGGTGATTAATCTTCACTGCATTCTGAGTCTCATTGAGGGTTTTCACAATGGCACCGAATTGGTGTTTGACCCATTTGTGATTGCGATCGACCTTCTGATGAAGACTGAAGAGTAGATCCCTGTTAGTCATCACCCATGGGGCAACTGGGCTTGGCGGCTCCTAGGTTTCCGTATCATCCCATGAAGAATGTGCATCTGGTTCACGAAACTTGCCATCAAGGGGCCGACTTCCTTCATCGATCACATACTTGCCTTTTCCTCCAACTGACGCGAAGGTATTCTTGTTGACTCTGATTGGAGGCATATATCTAGTTGATGCCTGACCTGTGTCTGATGAATCTCATGATCCATCGAGCGTAAATCTTCAGGTCAAAAGGTGACATAGCATTGTCAGTCAGAGTCCTCACGAAGAAGTCATGAAGGTTTATGGGGATGCCATGCATGATGTTGAAGAGGATATTCTTCATGATGCCTACAACATCTTCTTCATCATCATGGCCCTTGATTGGAGCAAGAACACTGCACTTAATCCTGTAGAGAATCTTGGGTTCATACTTCAGATCTTGGACCAGGAAGGTCGTTCTTGGTGGTTGATTCTTGTCCAAAGGCTTCATGAGGACTTCCATCAGCTTATTGGGCAGCTCCCTTTCATCATACATCTTCACAACATGTTCTGAAGGAATTGAAACAGGAAGTAATCGCAGTAGCTCATTTGCAGGGGCCTTGAAGTGTGGATGCTGTGTCATCCAATCCAGCACCCAAGTGTTGATATCTGTTGGATCTCCAGAGATGTGCAAAGTTGCATAGAATTGAAGAACAATGTCGCTGTTCCAATCACAGATATCAGTGTAAAATGGCAGCAGTCCTACTTCATGAAGAACGTTGAGGACTGGAGCGAAGCAGGGAATTTCTTCAAGCTCAACATGAGGAATATGCATGTGCTGAAATATTTTGTTTCTTCCACAGAGCACAGATGCATAATAGTTGAGCTGAGTCCATGTCCAAAACTTCATGTGCCTGATGCGAGGCTTTTCATAAGGGTTGTCTCCGATGAAATACATGCGTTCTTCATAGAACGCTTCCTTCTGAAACTTTGGCCTCTTGGAGAAGGGTTGATGCTGCATAGGCTGAAGATTTTGCTGCTTCCCTTGAGGAGAGACTATCATGGCAGTCTCCATATTGATAACCACAATAGCAGTTTCTGTATTTGGCGCAGGAGCATTTTCTTCAGCATGTTCCTCAGGATGAGGAATTTCATCAGCCTGTGCCTCAGGTGGAGGGTTTTGCTCAACATGAGGAATTTCTTCAGCCTGAACTTCAGGTTGAGGATTTTTCTCAGGATTAGGATTTTCCTCGGGCTGAGGATCTTCTCCTTGGTTTTCCTCAGCTTGAGGAATTTGCTTGGAGGAGGAGCCAAATTCTTCAGCTGTTGGAGCTGATCCTTGAGCAGGTTCTTCAGGAGGAATGAATGTCTAAGGACTATCATCAATTTGAATATCCTCATCTCTGTGTTCTCAAACTCAGCAGTCTTCATTTCCTCATCAGTCAGATGCTCCTTGTCTTTGCTTTCAAAGAGAATCATAGTGTAGGATGGAGCAATCTTGAGAGGCACAACATCCAAAGGAGCATTTTCATCAAGAGATTTTAGGCGCTTGGCCTCTATTGATTCTGGAGTTGAAGAAGCTTTTCTTTTCTTAGCCACTTTTTTTTGCAGCCCTGGTTTTCTTCATGTATGATGCAGGCGGAGTCATTTTCTTCACTTTTGAGGATTTTGGTGAAGGCATTTTCTCTTCAGGAGGCGGAGTCGTATCCGTCCTGGCAGTTTCCTCAGCTGAAGCATTTTCTTCAGCTGGAGTAGATTCATCAGCTGGCTTAGATGCATTAGCTAGAATATCCTTAGCTATTTCCTCAATAGCCGGTCCATCAACACGGTTTTCTTGAGGCATTTCCTCAGAAGGGGTTGCTTGTTGTTCCTCTACCTCAGGCTGCTGTGGTTTTGCTGGAGGGGCAGCCTTTTTGTTGTAATCATCAATTGCGCTGGTTGCAAACTTGATGAAATTGTTCTTGAGACTTTGACGATCAGATAGCTTGGTATACTTATCTGTCAAATTCTTCAGTTCTGCCTAGGTTGACACAAGAGCATCAGGCGTCAGGCTGAGGAGATTTTTTCAAAGGAATTTCTCCTTCTTCAGCTTTGCAGCCTTTGCTTGTTTGGCTTGCGTCTCCTTCCACTTGGCCTCGTTGATGAATGTGGACACCATATGGCTCATGCCCGGGGGAAACAACAAGTCATCAATGGGTGTGTTAGGATCATCATACCAAACATTGATGTAGTCCAACAGGACTTTCGGGTCCATGGCCAGAGGAACGGCGCTGCCTGAAGGTTGAGCGACCCGTTCTTGTTTGCTTCTGATGATTGCTTGCTGTGTATGATCATCAAATTCATCACTTCCTTCTCATGCAGAAGGTACTTTGATGACTTTGCTTGGGCTGGTTCTGTTTCCTCTTGCAGCAGTCATCTTAGTCTCCAATGGTGTTGGTGAAGACTTTGTCTCTGAGCTCGTGGCAGATGGAACACAGGAGCTGGAGACAGTAGGCAGTTGCTTCATAGCTGCTTGTGTTCAGGCTTTGAAGCATGTGTGGTTGTTGAGGGTTTTGGCGCAGACGCAGGCGCGTCCTTCTGAAAAAATTTCACGTGAGGCTTTGAAGCCTTTGATTTCTTTGGCACAGGCTTCACTTGAGGAATGGCCGTGCGAGAAGTTTTAGCAGCTGAGGAGGTGGTTGCGGCAGCAGCAACATATTCTTCATTGAATTTCTTCACAGCAGCTTCTGCTTGCTTCTGAAGCTTTGACAAGTGTTTGGTCTTTTCCTCAGGATAGTCATCAATCGTCTTGAGGCTTGAAGGATGGGCATTTTGATGATCCTTGAGAGGAGGCCTTTTGCCAGGTGGCTTAAGAGTGAATTTTTCGCGTACTTTGGAGTGACGAATCGGTATTCCTTTCACTCCTTAGCCCATCTGTGTTCTATCTTTTGGAGCCATATTTTCCTCTTGGGCATTGTTTCTTGCTCATCTGGTGTGCAATATTCCAAGTATATATCTTTAGGGATATCAATGGCAGTGTTTTGTTCGAGTTTCTTGCCACCCTTTTGCTTCCTGTCATCTTCCATTTTCTTCAGCTGAGGCTTTTGCTAAGGAAATTGAGCTCTTGAGGAATCTGATGACACTCGTATATTTTCTTCATGAAACGCTGCAAATGAGTTAAGTTGATGAGAACCTAGAGATTCATCAGCTGGCATTTTTGTACTTGTGAACAGAGTATAGTTGCGAGGAATTTGGAGAGGTCATATGCGTTCTCGGTTTTGAAGAAATTGAAAAAATTTAAAGTTGAGGAATTTGTCCAGTGGGTTGAGGAATTTGGCTAAGCACTCTGATCTTGGGTTCCAGAGTTGTACATATTCGAAAATTTGCACAACTGAGAAATCACGTGAAGAATTTTAGTTGCTTAGTATAATTCATCAAGTGATTGAGGAATAAGCAGTGTTTGATGAATAGAGACTGATAGACACTGAGGAAAAACAGATTCCACCAATCACAGGTAAAATAGTAGATTGAAAGGGACTGTAAAAACAGGATTATATTTCCTCTTCAACGACGAAACTTCTAGCGGTGGCGCTAGGTCTTTGCTGTAGCGGAGAGGAGGTCCATGGAGAACGAAGAGTTTTGACCGGAGGTGGTAAGGACATATTTATAGCTCAGGTGAAAACAGTCAGGCCGATTTTTTTGGACCGAACTGCCCCTGCCCTTTCGTCTCCGCAGGACACGTGTAGCTACCATTTAAAGCGGTGGAGATCGTGCTTATCTGATTGTGGGAAGTGGGGTTCAGTTACCGTGTAACAATATAAAAATCATTTTTGAGGATTTGAGGATTTTGTTACAAAATCATCAGCTGACAAGGACGCACTGAGGATTTTGAACAAAGTTTGAAGTAGAACACATATGAAGAATTGAATAGACTAGGTGAGTATAGCATACACGGGAGTAGGGTCCGATCACATTCTCTTAGATGAAATATCAAGTTGAATAAATAGCTATAAGTGAATGTTGTTGAGGACTTTGAAATCACGTGAATTCTGTTGAGGCAAATGAAAATCATTAAGTGT
Source organism: Hordeum vulgare subsp. vulgare (assembly GCF_904849725.1). Lineage (NCBI taxonomy): Eukaryota > Viridiplantae > Streptophyta > Magnoliopsida > Poales > Poaceae > Hordeum > Hordeum vulgare. The sequence goes on along the minus strand of NC_058521.1, from coordinate 145,570,945 downwards.
TTTGAAGATTTTGATTAACTTGAGGATTTTGTGACAAAGCGTCATGTTGATGAATTTTAGCTTTGAATAAAAAAAGTTTCAAGAAAATCAACTTATTTGAGGAAAATTAGCCTTTAAAGAAAATCAACTTGAAGATTTTCAAAGTTGGGTGGTGGCGTGACCCACCGTATAAGAATGATGATTTCAGACGCCACGTACAATTGTCGTAGGGCCCTGAGAACCAAGTTCTTCATTAATTTCCTCACACTAAGAGTGATATTCTTCATTGGTTGAACAAAATCGATTCTTCGTGTGTTGCACATCTAAGTCATTAATTTTGCATAAGTGTTAGGATGTGTGCATGTTTTTACAAAACATTTGAAGATTCTAAGATATTTAGCTCACACCGCAACTTGCAAAACCTTTTCTCATCCAAGGGCTTAGTGAAGATATCAGCTTGTTGATCGTCAGTCTTCACATGGTCTATGAGGATATTGCCCTTGAGGACATGGTCCCGAAGAAAATGATGACGAATCTGGATGTGCTTAGTCTTCGAGTGTTGTACTGGGTTGTATGCAATCTTGATTGCACTCCCATTGTCATAGTAGAGAGGCACATTCTTAATGTTGATGCCGTAGTCCTTGAGGGTTTGCTTCATCCATAGCAATTGAGCACAGCATGAACCAGCAGCAATGTACTCAGCTTTGGCAGTGGAGAGAGAAACACAGTACTGCTTCTTTCAGGACCAGCATACTAGTGATCTTTCGAGGAAATGACATGTGCCAGAAGTTGACTTGCGATCCACAGGGTCACTAGCATAGTCAGAATCAGAATATCCCACAAGATGAAGATTTGAGCCCTTGGGGTACCATAATCCTAGTGTTGGTGTGTGAGCTAAGTATCGAAGAATATGCTTCACAACCTTATAGTGTGATTCCTTCGGTTTTGCTTGAAAACAAGCACACATGCAAACACTAAGCATTATACCTGGCCTAGATGCACACAAATACAGTAAAGAGACAATCATGGAGCGATATACCTGCTGATCGAATTCTTTACCATTTTCGTCAGTGCAGAGGTGGCCGTTGGTAGGCATGGGAGTCTTTGCGCCTTTGCATTCATGCATGTCGAATTTCCTCAGAACATCCTTGAGGTATTTCTCCTGTGATATGAAGATCCCATTGCGTTGTTGACGAATTTGAAGGCCTAAGAAGAATGTGAGCTCCCCCATCATAGACATCTGATATTCTCCACTCATCATGTAAGGAAATTCATCACTTTAACATTTGTCAGTACAGCCAAATATGATGTCATCGTCATTTATCTCGCACACAAATAGTTCATTATCATAGGATTTTGTGAAAAGAGTTGGATCGAGTGAACCAGGTTTGAAGCCTTTCTTCATGAGGAATTCCCTCTAGGTATAGTACCACTCCCGAGGGGCTTGCTTGAGACCATAGAGCGCCTTTTTGATTCTGAAGACTTTGTCTGGATTCTTTGGATCCTCAAAACCTGGGGGCTGAGCATACTATACTTCTTCCTCAAGCTTACCATTGAGGAATGCACTTTTCACATCCATTTGATATAAGGTAATGTTAGGATGATTAGCATAAGGAAGTAGTATTCGAATAGCTTCAAGTCTAGCAACAGGTGCCAAAGTTTCATCGAAATCAATTCCTTCAACTTATGTGTAGCCTTGGGCTACAAGTCGTGCCTTATTCCTCACCACTTGACCATCCTCATCTTGCTTGTTTCGGAAAATTCACTTGGTGCCTATGATATTGTGCTTGCGACGATTTGGTGGTTTGATGAGCTCTGATACGTCATTCAGCTTGAATTGAAGAAGTTTGTCTTGCATGGCTTGAATCCATTCCGGTTCCATGAAAGCCTCATCAACTTTTGAAGGTTCTGTGATAGACACAAAGGAAGAATGCCCACAAAAGTTAACTAAGTGTGAAGCTTTTGAGCGAGTGAGAGGACCTGGCGCCTTGATGTCATCGAGGATTTTGTCAAGTTCTACTTCATTTGCAATCCTCGGATGAGCTGGTTGAAGATTTCATCTGGGCTGAGGAATTGGTTCTGGAGCAATTTGCTCTGGAGCATCTTCTTGATTTTCATCGGTGCTGGGTATGATTTCTTCAGCAATTTCGTCAGTAGGAACAATGTCTTCAGTAGCTTTGAGCTTTATTGCTTCCTCAAGAGACAACTTATCTGGATCACGAGGCAATTGCTCTTTTTGCGACCCATTAATTTCATCGAACCGCACATCTACAGTTTCAACAACCTTGTTGTGATAGGTTTTGAAGACTCTGCAGGTGTGCGAGTCCTTTCCGTAACCAAGCATAAAACCCTCATGTGCTTTAGGTGCAAACATTGAGCTATGGTGAGGATCTCTAATCCAGCATTTTGCACCGAAGACTTTGAAATAACTTACATTGGGCTTCTTGTCAGTGAGGAGTTCATATGAGGTTTTCTTGAGGAATTTGTGAAGATATACCCTGCTGATGATATGGCAGGCAGTGTTGATTGCTTCAGGCCAGAAACGACGAGGAGTCTGATATTCTTCAAGCATGGTTCATGCCATCGCAACCAGAGTCCTGTTCTTTCTTTCGACGACGCCATTCTGTTGAGGAATATAAGGAGCACACAATTCGTGAGAAATACCAAGTTCATCAAGATAATTATCAAGACCAGTGTTTTTGAATTTTGTTCCATTATCACTCCTCATGTGTTTGATCTTGATGCCGAAGTTTGTCGAGGCCCTTGAGGAAAATCGTTTGAAGACTTCCTGCACTTCAGTTTTAAACAGAATGATATGGACCCAAGTGTATCTGGAATAATCATCAACTATGACAAAGCCATATAAAGATGATGCGTTTGTTAGAGTGGTATAATGAGTAGGTCCAAATAGATCCATGTGAAGAGATTCAAATGGACGAGTAGTGGTCATGAAAGTCTTCGAGGGATGCTTGGATCTGGTCATTTTCCGAGACTCACAAGCACCGTAGAGGTGGCCCTTGAGGAATTTGACTGATTCGATGCCAATGACATGCTTCTTCTTCGCCAGTGTGTGCAAGTTCCTCATGCCTGCATGACCAAGTCTTCGATGACATAGCCACCCTTTCCGAGGTTTTTTCTAGTAAGCAAGTGGCTGGTTGAGGACCTATAGAGAAATCAACAATGTACAAATCCCCTCTTCTAACACCTTCGAAGACTTTGGATCTGTCAGATTCCATGATCACAACACATCTACATCTTCCAAAGATAACAACAATATCAAGATCACAAAGCATTGAGACTGATATGAGGTTAAACCCAAGGGATTCAACAAGCATCACTTTGTCCATGTGCCTGTCCTTGGAAATAGCCACTTTGCCAAGTCCCAATACCTTGCTTTTACCTTTGTCAGCATAAGTGATTTGCTTCAGGGGTGATGGAGTTAGTGGCATATTCATCAGCAAGCTTTTGTCACTAGTCATGTGATGTGTGCAGCCGCTATCAAGAACCCACGCAGTACTCTTGGGTTTGTCATCCTGCAGATGAATTACTACAGCTTACCATCTCATATGCTTCAGATTTGAAGAATATGATATCAATTTCATCAAATAGGAATTTCATCATAAACAGTAATTATGAGGACGTGTGAAATGTTTTTCATTTCATCAATGTTAGCTTGTATCCTATCAAGCATTTTCCTCAGGTCTCCAGCAAATTCTTCAAATGACGATTTTCATCTGGAGCCCTAACCTGCAGAAGTGATTAGTTCAATTTCTTCACCACGCACATCTGAAGGGGTGGTAAAGAATTCATCATCCTGCGAGCACCGTATGAGAAAGGGGGCATTGAAGCTAATGCACTTCTCTTTATAGTAGGGGGGTTAAAGTACTCATACGGGTACGCAGAGAATATCTCTGGGGATTTATGAACATAATGATTTGAAGAATAATGCTCATATTCATATTCCTTGTACTTTCCCTCCATTTTAGAAGCATTAGCACTGGTACGAGCATAATTTTGACCAGTTGAGGATTTTGATCCTCTTGAAGACTTTGGTCCTCCTGAGGAATTTGATCTGGGGTTCAAATTCTTCATAGGTGGTGTCATGAGGACATTCACCTGAAGATTTTCAAGGCAACTTTTGGGGACCCAGATTTTCCTCAGGGGTGGTTGCTATCCCACAAACAACAGCGCCAGAAATTGACACGTTGACGGAGGCTGGGCTTGCGTTGGTTCTTCCCTTGAAGAGGAAAGGGTGATGCAGCACAGGAGCAGTAAGTATTTCCCTCAGTTTGAGAACCAAGGTATCGATCCAGAAGGAGGGTCTCATCAAGTCCAGAGTACCTGCGCAAACACAAACAAGCTTACACCCAACGCTTCAAAGGGGTTGTCGATCCCTTCAAGATTGTTTGCAAAGTGAGATCTGAAGGCGGAAAGTGCAACGAAGTAAAAATTGTAAGGCTGAAAATAAGGTGTGGAGTAGACCCTGGGGGCCATAGTGTTCACTAGAGGCTTCTCTCAAAATAGCAAGTGTTACGGTGGGTGAACAAATTACTGTCGAGCAATTGATAGAACCGTGCAAAGTCATGACGATATCTAAGGCAATGATCATGCATATAGGCATCACGTCCGAGACAAGTAGATCGTTAGTTTCTGCATCTACTACTATTACTCCGCACATCGACCGCTATCCAGCATGCATCTAGTGTATTGAGTTCATAACGAACAGAGTAACGCTTTAAGCAAGATGACATGATGTAGAGGGATAATCTCAAACCAATGATGAAAACCCCATCTTTTTACCCTTGATGGCAACAACACGATGCGTGCCTCACTACCCCTTGTGTCACTGGGTAAGGTCACCACATGGTATGAACCCAAAACCAAGCACTTCTCTCATTGCAAGAATCATAGATCTAGTTGGCTAGACAAAACCCACAACTCGAAGAGAATTACAAGGATATGAAATCATGCATAAGAGAGATCAGAAGAAACACAAATAACATTCATAGATAATCTGATCGGATCTCGACAAACACACCGCAAAAGAAGATTACATCGGATAGATCTCCATTAAGATCATGGAGAACTTTGTATTGAAGATCCAAGAGAGAGAAGAAGTCATCTAGTTACTAGCTATGGACCTGTAGGTGTATGGTGAACTACTCACGCATCATCGGAGAGGTCATGGTGTTGATGAAGAAGCCCTCTGTATCCGAATCTCCCCCTACGGTAGGGCACCAGAACGTGCCCCAGATGGGATCTTGCAGAGACAGAAGCTTGCGGCGGCGGAAAAGTGATTTCGATGATCTCTTGATTTTTTCTGGAATTTATGGGAATATATAGGCGAAAGACCTAGGTCAGGGGACGTCCACGGGGCCCACAAGCCTGGATGGCGCGCCCCCCTAGCCGCGGGGTGGGGGCTTGTGGGGCCCATGTGGCTCCCATGCCTTGGCTCCCAAGTTCCCCGATCTTCTTCCATTCCAAAAAAAATCTTTTCGGGGATTTTCTTCTGTTTGGACTCGATTTCAAAATCTCCTCTAAAAGGGGTGAAGCACCATATGAGAAAGGGGGCATTGAAGCTAATGCACTTCTTTTAACAGTAGGTGGGTTAAAGTACTTAAATGAATATGCAGAGAATTTATTTGAGGATTTATGAACATAATGATTTGATGAATAACGCTCATATTCATATTCCTTGTAGTTTCCATGCATATTAGAAGCATTAGCACGGGTACGAGCATAGTTTTGACCAGTTGAGGATTTTGATCCTCTTGAAGACTTTGGTCCTCCTTAGGAATTTGATCTGGGGTTCAAATTCTTCATAGGTGGTGTCATGAGGACATTCACCTGAAGATTTTGAAGGCAACTTTTGGGAACCCAGATTTTCCTCGGGGGAGGCCCATTCGTGCAGTTAGTTCCAACATATCGAGCAAATACTTCATCAGAAATTTTTGAACAGTTTATAGTTGAGTCAAATGACTCATCAGAGGAATAGGATAATTCACATTAAAAGCCTGTTAGGTTGGATGGATCGAAAGGAGGCCTAGTAGCATCAACCCATGAGGTTTTGGGATACTGCTCAGGCTTCCAATAAGATCCATCAGCATTCAATTTCCTCTCAAAGGCAATTCCTTCTTTCCTCGGGTTCCTGTTCAAGATCTGCTTTTTGAGCACATCACAAAGGGTTTGGTCTCCTTTGAGACTTTTGTATATGCCTATCACATACAATTCCTTCAGCCCTGCATTTTCATCAGTGACATTTGTGGTTTCCTCAAGTGAGGAATTTGACACTACAAGAGCAGTTGAAGAATTTGTAGCAATAGAAGCATATGATGATTCTGGTGAAGAATTAGCAGTTTCACGTTCGATGCATTTAAGACATGGAGGAATGAATTCATCTTGAGCAGTACTGATCTGTTGAGCTAGTCATGAATCGTTTTCCATACGAAGATCATCATGAGAAATCCTCAGCTTCTCAAGATCAAGATTCCTTTGAAGAAATTCATAGGAAAGTTTCTCATGATTAGCGAGGAGTGTAACATGACGATCTTGAAGATTATCAAATCTGGACTGAAGACTTTTCATATCTTCAGTGAGGATTTGGGTAAGATTCATTTCATCATTCAACAAATCATCACTTCCATCTAGGAGTTTTTGAAGCTTTTCCAGGGTAGTTTGTTGTTTAGTGGCAATGATAGCAAGTTTACTGTAACTTGGTTTTTTATAATCATCAGGTTTCCAGTCACTTGAATCAGAGGAGGAAGCATCATTCGGTACCTTTGAACCTTTTGCCATCAAGCAATAGGTTGGAGCAAAGTCATCAGCATAGTCATCAGTGTGGATGGTGTTGTCATTTTCTTCAAGGTTGAAGATTGACTTGCTAACGAATGTGGTTGCAAGTACAAGGCTAGCCTGTCTAGATTCTGAGTCTTCATCAGAACCCTCCTCTTCATCACATTCCTCGGATTCTTCCACGGAATCCATTTCCTTGCCAATAAGTGCCCGAGCCTTTCTGAAACTAGTCTTCTTGTGGGATGAGGATTTTGAAGATTTCTTCTTTTCCTTCGAGTCATCAGAAATTTCTTCCTTGTATTTCTTCTTCTTTGATTCCTTTCCCCAACAAGGACAATCAGCAATATAGTGACCCGATTTCTTGCATTTGTGGCAGGTTCTTTTCATGTAGTCCTCAGATGAAGATTCTGATTTCCTCATATCTCTTCTTGAAGATTTACCAAACTGGCCACGTCGTGTAAACTTCTGGAATTTCCTCACGAGCATTGCAAGCTACTGTCCAAATTCTTCAGGATCACCAATGCTACCATACGAGTCTTCTTCTTCATATGAGGAAATTGCTTTGGCCTTCAGTGCACGTGGTCTAGAATAGCTTGGTCCATATAGATCTCTCTTTTCTTCTTGTTGGAATTCATGAGTATTGAGTCTTTCAAGTATATCAGCTGGATCAAGCATCTTGTAGTCTAGTCTTTCTTGAATCATCAGAACTAAAGTATCAAATGAAGAATCCAAAGATCTTAGCAGTTTCTGCACAATTTCATGATCAGTAATGTCTCGAGCTCCCAGTGCTTGCAGTTCATTTGATATGTCAGTGAGGCGATCAAGGTATCTTGGCAGCTTTCATTGTCAAGACTCTTGAAGTGATTGAAGAGATTGTGAATAACACCAACACGAGAATCACACCGGGTTGATACTCCTTCATTAACTTTGGACAGCCTTTCCCAGATAAGTTTTGCTGAGCCCAAAGCACTTACTCTGCCATACTGGCCCTTGCTCAGATGGCCACAGATGATATTCTTCGCTTGAGAATCAAATTTCTTGAATTTCTTCACATTAGCGGCAGAGACAGTAGCAGTGACGATAGGTACGCCATGTTCCACAATATACCAGAGATCATTGTCAATAGCTTGTAGATGCATCTGCATCTTGGTCTTCCTAAAGGGAAAGTCCTTTCCTTCGAAAGTAGGACAACCTGCAGTAACCTTGATCATGCCTGCAGTCGACATAACTAAAACTCCAGGTGGGTAAACCAAAATCACACAGAACAAGGGAGTACCTTGCTCTGATACCAATTGAAAGTGTGTTATATCGACTAGAGGGGGTGAATAGGAGATTTTTAACATTTCATCACTAAGAAAATTCCTTTTGAGGAAATTCCTCGTTGATGACCAACTTCCAGCGGAAACAACAAAGGATCAGGAGTGCAAAGTATCACTACAACAGTTTTTCAGGGTGAAGAATATGAAAAATAGTTTGCACAGTATGCAGGCACATAGAAAACAGATGAGGATTAACTTGCGTGAAGAATTTGGGGTTGAGGAATTTCAGAGAAAATTTCTTCAGCAAATTCTTCAAACAGTGACAGTGAAAATCATCAACATACAATCTGAGGAATGTAAAGAGCTGAAGAAATAGAACCCGTTTCACACAGAAGACAGTGGTTGATGACCCAGTTCCAACTGTTGTGACAGTTGTACATCTGGTTTGGAGCGGCTTGGTATTGAAACCAAAAGACACACAGTCCCGGGACACACAGTCCCTACCGTGTTCTCCTTGGGCTAAGAACACACAGTCCTCACCCAACACTCGTGGTAAGTCTTCAGGGAAGACTTCCAAACCTTCACAAACTTGGTCACCTCGCGATCCACAATTGACTGCTGGATTGCTCTAGACCATGACGCCTAACCGTTTGGAGGATGCACAGTCCTCAAAGGTAAAATGCTTTAGTCCCACACAGGAACAACTTCTTCAGTGATGCTCAATCACTTGGTTTTTGGTTTGGGGTTTGGTGTTTGGGGTATTTCCTCACTGATGAATTACTCTCGAAAACTCTGAGGAATTTGGGTTGCTCTTATGACCAGTGTCAGTTTCTAACGGAGCAGCCAACCAGCTAATGGTTGTGGGGGTGGCTATTTATAGCCTCGGAGCATCCCGACATGATTTGACATGAATGCCCTTAAATAATATGACCGTTGGTGTGGATAAGACCAATGATGTGGTGCGACTTGCGGTGAAGGTCACGACCCTCAACTGTGAGAGTCCTCATGTCTCTCATATTCCTCACTTGAGGCTTTTAGTTGGATTAGGCTTGGGTTGAGCATCATGAGGAAATTCATTCCGACGTGTTACTTTGACCCCCTTTAATAGTACGGTGTTCCTATGACTCAAAAGTGAAGAAAATAAAACAGACAGAATAAATCTTCATGCTTCAAAATCTTCATCTTGTTTTTCTTCAGGACACACCGAATTCCTCATCCTCAATTTCTTCACGAGGAATATCAATTTCATCGCAATTTATTCGCGATTCAATTCTTCAGCTTCATACCAATTTCTTCAGCCAAAGATATACATTTTTAGGGGTCCATATTCATCGAATATTTCAAACTCCTCAGCGACTTATAGATCCTGTGTACACTCATGAACACATTACATACATAACCTATAAGTCTTCAAACCACCAAAATCACTAAGGGGCACTAGATGCACTTACAATCTCCCCCTTTTTGGTGGTTGATGAAAATTAGGTTAAGTCTTCAACGGGGATAAAAATATGAAGTGTAAATACTCATTTGAGGAATTTGAAATCAAGATTCAGAGAGACTCCCCCTAAAGATGTGCATATCTTGAGGATTTTGCTTTTCCCAGCAAATGCACATTGATGATTTATATCATGGAGATCTCCCCCTGAGTCTTGTAAATCATGCATACATACGACATATAGTATGAAGAAATTGAGTATGCATGATGACAAATGGTATCTGACGAATTCCAGCATGCGTGCATTAATATTTTGAGGAATAAGCATGCGAAGAAAAATGTTCAAAATCGTCAGCGTACCATCGGGCTTAAGTTACAACTCATTACACAAAACACTTCAGAAGAGCCAAGAGTTTGTAACTTAAATAAAGTTTATAAGCCCCCAAAATATATCCCGCGCGAAGACTAACTCTCATATTTCTCCCCCTTTGTCATCAAGTGACAAAAAGGGACAAACTGAGGACTAACGCCCGTGAAGACTTTCACTTCTTGGCAGTTGAGGAAGATGCATGAGGATTCTTGGGAGCCGACTTCCGCCTTGGACCAGTGGCAGTATCTTGTTGGTCTTCATCTGATTCAGCAGTGCGAAATGAAGAAAACAAACTGTACTCAAGGTCTGGATCTGGAATTGGCCTGAATTTCTTCTTTGGTGGCCACGACCAGTCGAAGTCCTGTGCAAACTCCAATTCTTCAAGTTCTGCTGGAGTCTTCAAATGAGCCAGTGTGGCCCAGGTGCGATCAAAAACCTCATGAAGATAAGGATGGTTAAGCTTCACGGCATTCTGTGTTTCATTGAGGGTTTTCACAATGGCGCCGAACTGGCATTTGACCCACTTGTGATTCCGATCAACCTTTTGGTGAAGACTGAGAAGACTCTCTCTGGTATTCATCACCCTTGGAGCAACAGGACTTGGTGGATGGGTTTCAGTGTCATCCCATGAGGAATATGCATCTAGCTCTCGGAACTGTCCATCAAGGGGCCGACTGCCTTCATCAATAACAGACTTGCCTTTTCCTTCAACAGGCTTGAAAGTCTTCTTGTTGACCCTTAGGGGAGGCATATAACCTTGATGATTGTTGAAATCAGCGTGATAGTTGATGCCTCACATGCGTATGATGAATCTCATGATCCATGGAGCATAAATCTACAGGTCAAAAGGCGACATAGCATTTTCCGCCAGAGTCCTCAAGAAGAAATCATGGATGATGTTGAAGAGGATATTCTTCATGATGCCTACGACATCTTCTTCATCATCATGACCCTTGATAGGCGCAAGAACACTGCAGATAATTCTGTAAACCGTCCTGGGTTCGTACTTCAGCTCATGGACCAGGAAGGTTGTTCTTGGTGGTTGCCCCTTGGCCAAAGGGTTCATGAGGACTTCCATCAGCTCGTTTGGCAGCTCCTGTTCAGCATACAACTTTACTGCCTGCTCGAAGGGAATTGACACAGAAAGTTCTCGCAGCAGCTCATTGGCAGCAGCCTTGAAGTGTGTGTGCTGCGTCATCCAATCCAGCACCCAAGTGTTGATGTCTGTTGGATCTCCAAACATGTGCAGAGTTGCATAGAATTGAAGAACAATGTCGCTGTTCCAATCACAGATATCAGAGCACATGGGGAGCAGTCCTGCTTCATGAAGAACGTTGAGGACTGGAGCAAAGCACGGAATTTCTTCAAGCTCAACATGAGGAATATGCCTGTGCTGGAAAATCTTGTTTCTTCCACACAGCACAGATGCATAGTAGTTGAGCTGTGTCCTGGTCCAAAACTTCAGATGCCTGATGCGAGGATTGTCATAGGGATTTTCTCTGATGAAGTACAGGCGTTCTTCAAAGAAGGATTCCTTTTGAAACTTTGGCCGCTTGGAGAACGGCTGACGTTGCATCGGCTGAAGGTTTTGCTTCTTCCCTTGAGGAGAGACAATCATCGCAGTTTTTGGATTGATGACAACAAGAGCATTCTTTGGATTTGGTGCATTTTCCTCAGCATGTTCCTCAGGATGAGGAATTTCATCTGCTTGTGCTTCAGGCTGAGGAGCTTGCTCTGTTTGAGGAATGTCATCAACGGGAGCCTCTGGTTGAGGTTTTGCTCAGGAGGAGGAATTGCTTCATCCCGAGCCTCGGGTTGAGGATTTTGCCCAGTAGGAGGAATTTCTTCATCCCGAGCCTCAAGTTGAGGATTTTGCTCAGGATTTTGAATTCTGTCAGGCTGAGGGTTTTCGCTTTGTTTTTCCTCAGCTTGAGGGTTTGCTTGGTGGAGGAGCCAGAGTCATCAGCTGGTTCAGCTGATCCTTGAGCAGTTTCTTCAGGAGGAATGAAAGTCTGAGGACTGTCATCAATCCAAATTTCCTCATCAGTGTGTTCCTTAGACGCAGCATTCTTCATTTCCTCATCAGTCAAGTGCTCCTTGTCTTCACTTTCGAAGAGAGTCATCTCATAAAACGGAGCAACGTTGAGGGGCACAGGATCCAGAGGTGCATTTTTATCAAGTGATTTGAGGCGCTTGGCCTCAGTTGATTCTTCTGCTGAGAAAGCTTTTCTCTTCTTGGTTTCCTTTTTAGCAGCTCTGGTCTTCTTCACGTCTGATGCAGACGGAGTCATTTTCTTCACCTTTGAAGCTTTTGGTGAAGACATTTTATCTTCAGGAGACAGAGACAGATGCCTCCTGAAATTTCCTCAGCTGAAGCAGTTTCTTCAGCTGGAACAGAGTCATCAACTGGCTTAGATGCATCAGTTGTAGCAGTTTCATCAGCTAGAGCAGAGTCATTAGCTGGAGTTTCCTTGGTTATTTCCTCAATAGCCGGTTCATCAGCATGGCTTTCTGTAGGGATTTCCTCAGCATGAGCAGTTTCATCAGCTGGTTCCTCAATTTGAGGTTGTGGTGTTGTTACTGGAGGGGCAGGCTTCTTGTTGTAATCATCAGCTGCATCAGTAGCAAATTTGATGAAATTTTTCTTGAGACTTTGATGATCAGAGAGCTTAGTGTCCTTGTCAGTCAAAGTCTTCAATTCTGCCTGAGTGGACACAAGTGCATCAGGCGTCGGGTTGAGGAGATTCTGTCTGAGGAATTTCTCCTTTTGAGCTTCGCAACCTTAGCTTGTTTGGCTTGCTGCTCCATCCACTTGGCCTCGTTGATGAATGTGGCCACCATGTGGCTGATGCCTGGGGGAAGCTTCAAATCATCAATAGGATTGTTGGGGTCCTCATACCATATGTTGATGTAATCCAGGAGGACTTTTGGGTCCATGACCAGAGGAATGGCGCTGCCTGAAGCTTGTGCTACCCTCTCTTGCTTGTTTCTGATGATGGCTTGCAGAGTCTCATCATCACATTCATCACTACCTTCTGATGCAGAAGGGACTTTGATGATTTTGCTAGAGCTTGGTTTGGTTCCTCTCCCAGCAGTCATCTTAGTCTTCATTGGAGTTGGTGAAGACTTTGTCTCGGAGCTTGTTGCAGACGGAATAGAGGAGCTCGAGACAGTAGGTAGTTGCTTCACAATCTGGTTCTGTTCAGGCTTTGAAGCCTTTGGTGGTGCTGAGGGTTTTAATGCTGATGCTGGTGCAGCTTTCTGAGGCATTTTCTCCTAACGCTTTGAAGCCATTGGTTTTAGTGGCACAGACTTCATTTGAGGAATTGTCGTACCACAAGTTTTAGCTGCTGAGGAGGTGGCGGCAGTTGTAGCAGCAACAAATTCTTCATTGAATGTCCTCACAGCGGCTTCTGCTTGCTTCTGAAGCTTTGACAAATATTTTGACTTTTCTTTAGGATAGTCATCAATTGTCTTGAGGCTTGAGGGGTGTGCATCCTGATAATCGTCAAGAGGAGGCCGTTTGCCAGGAGGCTTCAGAGCGAATTTCTTCGCGTACTTGGGAGTGACGAATCTGTATTCTTTCCACTCCTTAGCCCACCGGCGTTCTATCTTTTGAAGCCTTATCTTCCTCTTGGGCATAGTCTCTTGTTCATGAGGCATGCAGTATTCCAAGTATATATCCTCAGGGATATGAATGGCATTGTTCTGCTCGAGCTTCTTGCCACCCTTTTGCTTCCTTCCATCTTCCATTTTCTTCAGCTGAGGCTTTTGCTGAGGAAATTGAACTCTTGAGGATTCTGATGGAACTTGCAGATTTTCTTCAAGAAACACTGCAAATGAGTTAAGTTGATGAGAACCTAGAGATTCATCAGCTAACATTTTTGTACCTATGAACAGAGTATACTTGCGAGGAATTTGGAGAGGTCATATGCGTTCTCATATTTGATGAAATGAAAAAATTTAAAGTTGAGGAATTTGACCAGTGGATGAGGAATTCGTCTAAGCACACTGTTCTTGGGTTCCAGAGTTGTACAGATTCGAAAATTTGCACAATTGAGGAATCTCGTGAAGATTTTTAGATGCTTAGTGAAATTCATCAATAGTTGAGGAATAAGCAGTGTTTGAAGAAAAGAGGCTGATGGATACTTGAGGAAAAAACAGATTTCACACATCTAAGGTAAAATAGTAGATCGAAAGAGCTGTAAAAATAGGGTTTTTATTTACCTTATATAGCGCGCATGAAGAACAGAGAAGGAAGTAGCAGTAGATGCTCTTCGGTGCGAGTCCACTGCGCCCTAACTCGGCAATAGAGGACAGCTACGACGGAGGCGGACAAAGATGGTCCGGTTCCGGCGTGGTTTCGGCGACGGAGAGGTCGAGGCAGTCAAGATTTTCCTCGCCGGTGTCGAGACTTCTAGCGGTGGCGCTAGGGCTTTTGAACTTTGCTGTAGCAGGAGGGCGATAGGACAAGGAAGATTTTACCAAAGGGAGATGGGGACATATTTATAGCTAGGTGGTGACTGTTGGCGTGAAAGTATCGGACCAAATAGCCCCTGTCTCTACGTCTCCGCAAGACACGTGTATCCCACGACCTAAGCGGTGGAGATCGTGGTTATCCGAACGGGGAAAGTGGGGTTCAGCTACAGTGTAATTTTTTTTTTGAAGATTTGAGGATTTTGTTACAAAATCATCAGCTGACAAGGACGCAACGAGGATTTTGAACAAAGTTTCAAGTAGAACGCATATGAAGAATTGAATAGACTAGGTGAGAGTAGCATAGAGGGAAAGTAGGGTCCGATCACATTCACTTAGATGAAATATCAAATTGAAGAAATAGCTATAAGTGAATGCTGTTGAGGACTTTGAAAACACAGTCTCTCTAGGTAAATGAAAATCATCAAGTGTTTTTGAAGATTTTGATTAACTTGAGGATTTTGTGACAAAGCGTCATGATGATGAATTTCAGTTTTGAAGAAAAAAAACAAGTTTGAAGAACAATTGTTTTGAAGAAAATCAACTTTTGAAGAAATTTAGCTTTGAAGAAATTCAACTTGAGGAATTTCAAGTTGGGTGATGGCGTGACCCACCATATAAGAATGTCGATTTCAGACGCCGCATACAATTGTCGTAGGGCCCTGAGAATCAATTTCTTTGTTGATTTCCTCACACTAAGAGTGATATTCTTCATTGGTTGAAGAAAATCGATTCATCGTGTGTTGCACATCTAAGTCATCAACTTTACATAAGTGTTAGGATGTGTGCATGTTTTTACAAAACATTTGAAGATTCTAAGATATTTAGCTCACACCGCAACTTGCAAAACCTTTTCTCATCCAAGGGCTTAGTGAAGATATCTGCTAGTTGATCGTCAGTCTTCACAAGGTCGACGAGGATATTGCCCTTGAGGACATGGTCCCGAAGAAAACGGTGACAAATCTGGATGTGCTTAGTCTTCGAGTGTTGTACTGGGTTGTATGCAATCTTGATTGCACTCTCATTATCGCAGTAGAGAGGCACATTCCTCATGTTGATGTCGTAGTCCTTAAGGGTTTGCTTCATCCATACCAACTGAGCACAACATGAACCAGCAGCAATATACTCAGCTTCGGCAGTGGAGAGTGAAATGCAGTTCTGCTTTGAGGACCAGCACACTAGTGATCTTTCGAGGAAATGACATGTGCGAGAGATTGACTTGCGATCCACACGGTCACCAGCATAGTCAGAATCAGAATATCCCACAAGATGAAGATTTGAGCCCTTGGGGTACCATAATCCTAGTGTTGGTGTGTGAGCTAAGTAGCGAAGAATATGCTTCACAGCCTTATGGTGTGCTTCCTTCGGTTTTGCTTGAAAACGTGCACGCATGCAAACACTAAGCATTATATCTGGCCTAGATGCACACAAATACAGTAAAGAGCCAATCATGGAGAGATATACCTGCTGATTGAATTCTTTACCATTTTCGTCAGTGCAAAGGTGGCCGTTGGTAGGCATTGGAGTCTTGGCACCTTGCATTCATGCATGTCAAATTTCCTCAGAACATCCTTGAGGTATTTCTCCTGTGATATGAAGATTCCATTGCGTTGTTGACGAATTTGAAGACCTAAGAAGAATTTCAGCTCCCCCATCATAGACATGTGATATTCTTCACTCATCATGTAAACAAATTCATCACTGTACCGTTTGTCAGTACAGCGAAATATGATATCATCGACATATATCTGGCACACAAATAGTTCATTATCATAGGATTTAGTGAAAAGAGTTGGATGAAGTGAACCAGGTTTGAAGCCTTTCTACATGAGGAATTCCTTCAATGTATCATACCATGCCTGAGGGGCTTGCTTGAGACCATAGAGCGCCTTTTTGAGTCTGAAGACTTTGTCTGGAATTTTTGGCTCCTCAAAACCTCGGGGCTGAGCAACATATACTTCTTCCTCAAGATTACCACAGAGGAATGCACTTTTCACATCCATTTGATATAAGATGATGTTATGATGATTAGCAAAAGCAAGTAGTATTCGAATAGCTTCAAGTCTAGCAACAGGTGCAAAAGTTTCATCGGAATATACTCCTTCAACCTGTGTGTAGCCTTGGGCTACAAGTCGTGCCTTATTCCTCACCACTTGACCATCCTCATCTTGCTTGTTTCGGAAAATCCACTTGGTGCCGATGATATTGTGCTTGCGACGATTTGGTCGTTTGATGAGCTCCGATACGTCATTCAGCTTGAATTGAAGAAGTTCATCTTGCATGGCTTGGATCCACTCTGGTTCCATGAAAGCCTCAGCAACTTTTGAAGGTTCTGTGATAGACAGAAAGGAGAAATTCCCACAAAAGTTAACTAAGTGTGAAGCTTTTGAACGAGTGAGAGGACCTGGCGCGTTGATGTCATTGAGGATTTTGTCAAGTTCCACTTCATTTGCAATCCTCGGATGAGCTGGTTGAGCATTTCATCTGGGCTGAGGAATTGGTTCTGGAGCAATTTCCTCAGGAGCATCTTCTTGATTTTCATCAGTTCTGGGAATGATTTCTTCATCAATTTCCCCAGTGGGAACAATGTCTTCAGTAGCTTTGAGCATTATTGCTTCCTCAGGAGACATCTTATCTGGATCAGGAGGCAGTTGCTCTCTTTGTGAGCCATTAGTTTCAACGAACCTTACATCTATAGTCTCAACAACCTTGTTGTGATAATTGTTGAAGACTCTGTATGTGAGCGAGTCCTTTCCATAACCGAGCATAAAACCCTCATGTGCCTTAGGTGCAAACTTTGAGCTATGGTGAGGATCTCTAATCCAACATTTTGCACCAAAGACTTTGAAATAACTTACATTGGGTTTCTTCTCTGTGAGGAGTTCATATGAGGTTTTCTTGAGGAATTTGTGAAGATATACCCTGTTGATGATATGGCATGCAGTGTTGATTGCTTCAGGCCAAAAGCGACGAGGAGTCTGATATTCTTCAAGCATGGTTCTTGCCATCTCAACCATAGTCCTGTTCTTTCTTTCGACGACACCATTCTATTGAGGAGTATAAGGAGCACACAATTCATGAGTAATACCAAGTTCATCAAGATAATTATCAAGACCAGTGTTTTTGAACTATGTTCCATTATCACTCCTGATGTGTTTGATCTTGACGTCGAAGTTCGTCGAGGCCCTTAAGGAAAATTGTTTGAAGACTTCCTGCACTTCAGTTTTATATAAAATGATATGCACCCATGTGTATCTGGAATAATCATCAACTATGAAAAAGCCATATAAAGATGCTGCATTTGTTAGTGTGGCATAATTAGTAGGTCCAAATAGATCCATCTGAAGCAATTCAAATGGACGAGTAGTGGTCATGATAGTCTTTGAGGGGTGCTTGGATCTGATCATTTTCCCAGACTCACAAGCACCGCAGAGATGGTCCTTAAGGAATTTGACTGATTCGATGCTGATGACATGCTTCTTCTTCGCGAGCGTGTGCAAATTCCTCATGCCTACATGACCAAGTCTTCGGTGCCACAGCCACCCTTCTCAGGTTTTTCCTAGTAGGAAAGTGGCTGGGTGAGGACCTCTAGAGAAATCAACAATGTACAAATCCCCTCTTCTAACACCTTCGAAGACTTTGGATCTGTCAGATTCCATGATGACAACACATCTATATCTTCCAAAGATAACAATCATATCAAGATCACAAAGCATTGAGACTGACATGAGGTTAAATCCAAGGGATTCAACAAGCATCACTTTGTCCATGTGCCTATCCTTGGAAATAGCCACTATGCCAAGGCCCAATACCTTGCTTTTACCTTTGTGAGCATATGTGATTTGCTTCAGGGGTGATGGAGTTAGTGCATATTCATCAGCAAGCTTTTGTCACCAGTCATGTGGTGTGTGCTGCCACTATCAAGAACCCACTCAGTACTCTTGGGTTTGTCATCCTGCAGATGAATTAGTACAGCTTACCATCTCATATGCTTCAGACTTGAAGAATATGACATCAATTTCATCAGATAGGAATTTCATCATAAACAGAATTTTAAGGACGTGTGAAATATTTCTATTTCATCAATATTGGCTTGCGTCCCATCAAGCGTTTTCCTCAGGTCTCGAGCAAATTCTTCAGATGATGATTTTCATCTGGAGAGCTGACCTGCACAAGTGATTAGTACAATTTCTTCACCACCCACATCTGAAGGGGTGGTAAAGCATTCATCATCGTGCGAGCACCATATGAGAAAGGGGGCATTGAACCTAATGCACTTCTTTTAACAGTAGGGGGGTTAAAGTACTTAAATGAATATGCATAGAATTTATTTGAGGATTTATGAACATAACGATTTGAAGAATAACGCTCATATTCATATTCCTTGTAGTTTCCCTGCATATTAGAAGCATTAGCACGGGTACGAGCATAGTTTTGACCAGTTGAGGATTTTGATCCTCTTGAAGACTTTGGTCCTCCTGAGGAATTTGATCTAGGGTTCAAATTCTTCATAGGTGGTGTCATGAGGACATTCACGTGAAGATTTTCAAGGCAACTTTTGGGAACCCAGATTTTCCTCAGGGGAGGCCCATTCCTGCAGTTAGTTCCATCATATCGAGCAAATACTTCATCAGATTGATTTATGAACAGTTTATAGTTGGAGTCAAATGACTCATCTGAGGAATAGGATGTATCAAAAGGAGGCCCAGTAGCAGCAACCCATGAGGTTTTGCGATACTGCTCAGGTTTCCAATAAGATCCATCAGCATTCAATTTCCTCTCAAAGGAAATTCCTTCTTTCCTCGGGTTCCTATTCAAGATCTGCGTTTTGAGCACATCACAAAGGGTTTGGTGTCCTTTGAGAATTTTGTATATGCCTGTCACATACAATTCCTTCAGCCTTGCATTTTCATCATTGACATTTGTGGTTTCCTCAAGTGAGGAATTTGACACTACAGGAGCAGTTGATGAATTTGTAGCAATAGAAGCATATGATGATTCCGGTAAAGAATTAGCAGTTTCACGTTTGATGCATTTAAGACATGGAGGAATGAATTCAGCTTGAGCAGTACTGATCTGTTGAGCTAGTAATGAATCATTTTCCACACGAAGATCATCATGATATATCCTTAGCTTCTCAAGATCAAGCTACTTTGAAGAAATTCATAGGAAAGTTTCTCATGATTAGCGAGGAGTGTAACAGGACAATCTTGAAGATTATCAAATCTAGACTGAAGATTTTTCATATCTTCAATGAGGATTTGGGTAAGATTCATTTCATCATTCAACAGATCATCACTTCTATCTAGCAGTTTCTGAAGCTTTTCCAGGGCAGTTTGTTGTTTCGTGGCAATGATAGCAAGTTTACTGTAACTTGGTTTTTTATAATCATCATGTTCACAGTCACTTGAATCAAACGAGGAAGCATCATTCGGTACCTTTGAACCTTTTGCCATGAAGCAATAGGTTGGAGCGAAGTCATCAGCACAGTCATTAGTGTGGATGGTGTTATCATTTTCTTCAAGGTTGAAGATTGACTTGCTGACGAATGTGGTTGCAAGTGCAAGGCTAGCATGTCCAGATTCTGAGTCTTCATCAGAACCCTCGTCTTCATCACATTCCTCGGATTCTGCCTCGGAATCCATTTCCTTGCCAATAAGTGCCCGAGCCTTTCTGAAACTAGTCTTCTTGTGCGATGAGGATTTTGAAGATGAGGATTTTTAAGATTTCTTCTTTTTCTTTGAGTCGTCAAAACTTTCATCCTTGTATTTCTTCTTCTTTGATTCCTTTCCCCAACGAGGACAATCAGCAATGTAGTGACCTGATTTCTTGCATTTGTGGCAGGTTCTTTTCTTGTAGTCCTCAGATGAAGATTCTGATTTCCTCATATCTCTTCTTGAAGATTTACCAAACTGGCCACGTCGTGTAAACTTCTGGAATTTCCTCACGAGCATTGCAAGCTCCTGTCCAAATTCTTCAGGATCACCAATGCTACCATCCAAGTCTTCTTCTTCAGATGAGGAAATCATTTGGCCTTCAGTGCACGTGGTCTAGAATAGCTTGGTCCATATAGATCTCTTTTTCTCTCTCTTGGAATTCATGAGTATTGAGTCTTTCGAGTATATCAGCTGGATCAAGCATCTTGAAGTCTGGTCTTTCTTGAATCATCAGAACTAAAGTATCAAATGAAGAATCCAAAGATCTTAGCAGTTTCTTCACAACTTCGTGATCAGTAATGTCTCGAGCTCCAAGTGCTTGCGGTTCATTTGATATGTCAGTGAGGCGATCAAAGGTATCTTGTCAGCTTTCATTGTCAAGCCTCTTGAAGCGATTGAAGAGATTGCGAAGAACATCAACACGAGAATCACGATGGGTTGATACTCCTTCATTAACTTTGGACAGCCTTTCCCAGATAAGTTTTGCTGAGCCAAAGCACTTACTCTGCCATACTGGCCCTTGCTCAAATGGCCACAGATGATATTCTTCGCTTGAGAATCAAGTTGCTTGAATTTCTTCACATTAGCGGCAGAGACAGTAGCAGTGACGATAGGACGCCATGTTCCACAATATACCAGAGATCATTGTCAATAGCTTGTAGATGCATCTGCATCTTGGTCTTCCAGAAAGGAAAGTCCTTTCCTTCGAAAGTAGGACATCCTGCAGTAACCTTGATCGTACCTGGAGTCGCCATAACTAAAACTCCAGGTGGTTAAACCAAAATCACACAGAACAAGGGAGTACCTTGCTCTGATACCAATTGAAAGTGCGTTATATCGACTAGAGGGGGTGAATAATAGATTTTTAGAATTTCATCACTGAGAAAATTCCTTTTGAGGAAATTCCTCACTCATGAATAACTTGCAGCGGAAACAACAAAGAATGAGGAGTGCAAAGTATCACTACAGCAGTTTTTTAGGGTGAAGAATATGAAGAACAGTTTGCACAGTATGCAGGCACGGAGAAAACAGATGAGGATTAACTTGCGTGAAGAATTTGGGGTTGAGGAATTTCAGAGAAAAGTCTTGAACAAATTCTTCAAACAGTGACAGTGAAAATCATCAACATACAATCTGAGGAATGTAAAGAGGTGAAGAAATAGAACATGTTTCATAGTGAAGACAGTGGTTGATGACCCAGTTCCAACTGCTGTGGCAGTTGTACATCTGGTTTGGAGCGGCTTGGTATTGAACCAAAAGACACACAGTCCTGGGACACACAGTCCCTACCGTATTCTCCTTGGGCTAAGAACACATAGTCCTCTCCCAACACTCGTGGTAAGTCTTCAGGGCAGACTTCCAAACCCTCAGAAACTTGGTCACCTAGCGATCCACAATTGACTGGTGGATTGCTCTAGACCATGACGCCTAACAGTTTGGAGGATGCACAGTCTTGAAAGGTAAAAGGCTTCAGTCCCACACAGGAACAACTTCTTCAGTGATGCTCAATCACTTGGTTTTTGGTTTGTGGTTTGGTGTTTGGGGTATTTCCTCACTGATGAATTACTCTCGACAACTCTGAGAAATTTGGGTTGCTCTTATGACAAGTGTCAGTTTCTAACGGAGCATCCAACCAGCTAATGGTTGTGAGGGGCGGATATTTGTAGCCTTGGAGCATCCCGACGTGATTTGACATTAATGCCCTTAAATAATATGACCGTTGGTGTGGATAAGACCAATTATGTGGCGCGACTTGCGGTAACGGTCGGGACCCTCAACTGTGAGAGTCCTCATGTCTCTCATATTCCTCATTTGAGGCTTTTAGTAGGATTAGGCTTGGGTTGAGCATCATGAGGAAATTCATTCGGACGTGTTACTTTGACCCCCTTTAACAGTACAGTGTTCCTATGACTCAAAAGTGAAGAAAATAAAACAGACAGAATAAATCTTCATGCTTCAAAATCTTCAGCTTGTTTTTCTTCAGGACACACCAAATTCCTCATATTCAATTTCTTCATGAGGAATATCAATTTCATTGCAATTTCTTCATGATTCAATTCTTCAGCTTTAGACCAATTTCTTCAGCCGAAGATATAAATTTTTAGGGGTCGATATTCATCGAATATTTCAAACTCCTCAGCAACTTATAGATCCTGTGTACACTCATGAACACATTAGGTACTTAACCTATAAGTCTTCAAACCACCAAAATCACTAAGGGGCACTAGATGCACTTACAAACAGTCTCATTCTGAAGCCTCTCCAGCCTGATCTTTGTGAATCTTTCAGAAAGCTCAACCTTCAGTTAGTGCCTCACGGATTTCTTGCTAATATTCAGATTTCTCCTACCTTGGAAGACCAAGTCCGCCAAGCTCAACTTCTTGATGTTATGGTGAAGAAAGTTAAGATTGGATTGGCAAAGGGAGTTCCCAAATATAAGTGCTTCAGTGTTGATGCCAGAGATACATTGTTCTTTGAGGATCGCCTTGTCGTTCTGAAAGGGGATCTCAGAAAGGTTATCATGGAAGAAGCTCATAACTCTCTTCTCTCGATACATCCAAGAAGTTCCAAGATGTATCAGGATCTGAAAAAGACCTTCTGGTGGACTCGCATGAAGCGTGAAATTGCTCAGTTCGTAAATGAATGTGATGTCTCTCGAAGAGTGAAAGCAGAGCATCAACGTCCAGCAGGTCTTTTGCATCCCTTTCCCATTCCCGAGTGGAAGTTCTACCATGTTGAGATGGATTTCTTCACCGGGTTTCCGAAGTCCAAGAAAGGTAACGATGTTATATTTGTCGTCATTGACAAGTTGAGCAAAGTCGCTCATTTAATTCCAGTCAAGGAGTCTATCTCGGCAGCTGAGCTTGCGGAGCTGTATACGTCAAGGGTAGTATCATTACATGGTGTTCCAATGCTGATTTCTTTGAAACGAGGAAGCATCTTTAGTTCCAAGTTCTGGGATTCATTTCAGTCTGCGATGGGTACTAAGATTCGAATCAGTACAACCTTCCATCCTCAGACTAGTGGGCAAGTTGAGAGAGTCAATCAGGTCCTCGAAGATATGCTGAGAGCATGTGTCATTTCCTTTGGCATGAAGTGGGAAGACTGCCTACCTTTTGCCGAGTTCTCATATAACAACAGCTATCACGCAAGTTCAGGAAAAGCTCCGTTCGAGATTCTCTATGGCAGGAAGTGTCGTACCCCGCTCAATTGGTCAGAGACTGGTGTAACGACCAAGATGCGGTCCTTTCCGATCTGGGGGTCGAGTCCCCCGAATAGGAAAGAAGCGCATCTAAGCGTTTCGCAAGCAAGTAACATAGCAAAAATAATAATAAAAGTAGACAATTCGGGATTCAACTGTCTTCTCATTATTAACACAGAGTACATCACAAATACAATCAAGGTAGTTCCGCTACGGACTACAAAACATGAAAATGCTATGCTACCCTGCCTGCAGGCCCACGATCACGACCACGCCTCAGTCCTCTGGATAGTTCACGTAGAGGCGGTCTGTCTCCTCGTCGTACTGCCACGCCAGCTAAGTGCCGTCGGGATCATCTGTCTCTGGGGTACCTGTACCTGTTGGGAGTTTCGGACGAATCTGTGAGCCACAAGGACTCAGCAACCTAAGACCTTGGTGCCATAACTAGTCATGTCATTAGGTAGGGTAAGGGTGAAGTGTATAAGGCTGCAACATCCTAAGCTTGCTTTAGTGGCTAACTTACGTAAACGGCTATGAAGGTGGTTTACACTAGCGGTCGAGATTACTTGATCACTAAGTGATCCTGAACACCTACCTACAGCATTCATAACCCCACCGCGTTCCCGATCGAAGAGAGATCTTCGAGGGGACAATCACGGTTACGCACACAGTCGGCAATTTTATTAGCTTGTGTTAAAGTTTTCTAATACCGGATGTTAACAAAATATTCCAAGTTGCCACATAACTGCGGGCATGGCTTTCTGAAAGATTAAACCCTGCAGGGGTGCTCCAACTAGTCCATCACAAACAAACACGGGCCGCAAAGGCATCCTCTATCACGAATCTTGTGATCTCATCGGATTCCTTAGAGGAAAACCTCAACTCTAGGGGAAACCAAAGCTTCACTGGGATTCCTATACGCAAGATATACTGCTAAGGTAAGACAAGGCTAGCGGGACCTCCCGACGTGTCGACGACCCCGATAAGAGCCGTGTATCTCAGTCTCAGGACACGCCGGATGAGCACAGCGTACAGTGGCGTGATAGACATCTCCCGAGTTGCCCCGGGTTGGCCCCGCACACGACTCTAGTTTGGACCAACACTCATGAGGAGCACTGACCCGGGTTGTTGATTAGAATCCTCGGGGGTAGCTATTCCCTATGCAGTTTATTACTAAGTGATTAGCAAATTAACACCAATGTTGGGTCCTGCCGGACAAGCCCTATCACTACGCGATTTATCAAGGGGGTCCCCATAACAACCCCGAACGTGTTAGGAGCGATCATTATGGAATCAAACACCGGTAACCGGTAACTAAGGCGGCAATAACGGAACAAAGCACCTGGCAAAAGGCTAGGCCTCCCGTCATGTACCAAGTATATAGGTGCATTAAATAAATAACAGAATTTAAGATAATGATATCATGCCCATGTTATCACATGAGTCAAAGCACCTGCATCTAGCAATGCTAATATTAGTAGCTGAGCAAAGCCTACTTAGCCATACAAGTTATGCTAGGAAGGGATCAGTGTTTGGGCTCATGGCATATGAAGAGGCAATTTAATTCCAGTGGTAGGCAGCGAGCAATATGACATGGAAACGAAACTAGCATAACAAGTCTAGAGATGGAATCAAGGTCATATCATCTTGCCTGTGATATCCTCAGCTTGGAATGGTTCTGGATCATCCTGCACGTACTCTCCTAACTCCACGTATTTGTTCTCCGATCCCGGTGCTACCCAACATAAGAATAACAGTCAATGAACAGCAGCACCAGAAGATGCAACAATCACATGATGCATGAGATGAAAAATGAGCATGCACCACTATCTCTATCTCTAGCACAAGCAAAAATAAACTACTGCAAGTTTCTAGATAGAACTGTACACTAAGCTATTTTGACATGCATGAATAGATGCGGCTCGTGAAAACGATGCAAAACCATATAAAGAACATTGCAAACGGAGCTACGGATCAACAGGAATCAACGAAACAAGATATGAAGCTTTACGTGGAAGAATCAACACCACACTCACAATTGGCACAAACCTGGTATTCCCAGGTTGCCAAGACATAAAACAACACAACATGAATGGATTGGAGCAAGGAAGAACACCACAACATCAACTAAGCACACACAATGATCAAAATGACTATACAACTCAATCTGCCCCAATCTGCATCTTAACTCTTTGTGAGCTACATGCAACTTAGCTACAGCCCTCTAAATATGGCAAATAATATATGTGGCTGTAGCAACCAAGAACACTACAAGCACCAGCCAGAATCACAGCAAAAGGAATTAAACTCTAGAAGATACAAGGCCACAAACTTTCCCAAAACCAACAGATCTCAGGGACTTTGTGAAAATTCCTGCACCTGAATTTCTGTCTTTGTTCTGAAGCTTTTGACAGCAATCAAAACACAACCTACTGGACTGCAAATGATATGAAATTTTACAGGGAGCTTCACCAACATATCAGGTCCAAAATCCTAGCACTGAACTAAGGCTAGTTCTCAACACAATGACCAGCACATCCTCATCTATAGGAGAAGAAAATGTATCCGGAATTCCCAGACTTTGTGAAATTTCAGATTTCACTAAGCTGGACTTTTTCCAGCCACATGCCCACTTTGTCTAGGCATAGTTTGCATGCAATTAACACCAAGTGATAAATGACACCACTATGGTGTAGAGAAAAACCCCTACTTCTATCACACAAAAACACATGCCCTTGGGCTCCACCTATTCCATGGAAACCAAGATCAAACTTGCAACAAATCTGAATATGTCCACTCCATAAAGTTTCCCAATGGAAAAAGTAACTTCACCACTGGATTCCTTGGGAGTTTCTACCCTAAAATCATATATAAAATTTGGGCACCTACTTGGGACAAGTGACCACAAATTAAGAGAGAGGGAACTACTCCAAATCATCCCTAGGGAATGGGCATCATATCATGTAGTTCCTACTAAAACAAGAACTACAAAGGTTGAGCTCATGTGCACAATGACAAAGTGACATGGGGGTTTGAACCCCATGTTTGTGTCATGCACATCAACTTCACAAACCCTACTACTAAGCTTCCCACACAAAAAATATACCATGCCCTCTCACATATGGACATGTGGAGGTGCATGGCTTTGCTTGCTAAGGTGGATTGCTTCTCACACACACATCTACTCCACATCACCCACAAGCACATCCTGCTCAAGATCAAATCACATACCTACACATGCTAATCATAGCTTGCAACACATGGCCACCATACACACATCATAACCCCCATAAGATGCACTTACATATGAAACTCTAGTCATCACACACAACAAAATGCTATGCTTGCAAGCCCAAGATTTCACTAGCATATGCACCTACATGCACTCCCTCTAG
The DNA here is from genome assembly GCF_904849725.1 of Hordeum vulgare subsp. vulgare. NCBI lineage: Eukaryota > Viridiplantae > Streptophyta > Magnoliopsida > Poales > Poaceae > Hordeum > Hordeum vulgare. The sequence goes on along the minus strand of NC_058521.1, from coordinate 145,544,098 downwards.
AGCACACCCACACATCTACTTACAAACACACACACACACACATACATGCTCTCAATTATATCCATGCTTACCTTCACAAGTTATATCTACCATGCACAAAACTAGAACAAGGAGTAAAACCTACTGGTCTTCATATTTTTGACAACACAACATTGCTGCCCAAGCATCACAACTAACTAGCAAGGAAAAACAGCAAAAGGCAAAAACAATAGCAAGAAAAAGAAAAGAGGATGCCCTGGGAATCGAACCCAGGACCTACTGGTCCACCCACCACCACACAACCACTGGGCTAACACCACCTCTCGAAAGAACAGAGGGCTTATACAGGATAAGCCATCCCCTGCTGCTACTGCTGCACGAAAAATAGGCAGACAAACAAAAGGGGTTGAGGGGGGACTCGAACCCGCAACCTCACGAGAACAAACACGAGTCTCCAACCACTGCGCTACGAATCGATGTCTGCTAGCTAGGGGAACTGATACAAGGTAAGCAACACGAGATTCTGCATTGTCTACAGAACAGCACCTGTGATAGGGAGGTCGTCGGGCTGATCTCGCGTGACTGCTGATGCTGCTGCGCTACCGGAGGGAACCATCTACTGAAGTGCTCGACGGCTTCCCGAGGAGGGATCCCCTGCTACTCCGCAACGCCGAGACACCCACAACATCACGCACACGATCTGCTGTTGTTGCAGCTTGGCAGAGAACTCGCGACAGGGATGTCGCCGTGCCTTACTGCTGCAGCTCCTACCTGAGGACTCTACCACCACGTCGACGCAACATGACGGAGGAGAGCTCCTCCTACCGCTGCAAACTACACGTCGCCCTGATAGAGGAGTAACACACGTACACACACACATCCGCTGCTACTACTGCTGCTCGAGGTCGAGGATGCACACGCACTCATCAGTTCTCGGCTGAACTACGGAGGAGGAAGGAAGGGGAAGGTGCGGCCTCACCTTGGGAAGGAAGGAGGGGCCGATCTGTGGAGGAAGGAGCACCGGTGGTGTAGAAGAACGTCGACGAGGAAGATCTAATGCTGCTGAAGTAGAGGAAAGAGGACACCGTGGCCTCGGCGAAGACGAGCTCGGCCCCGTCGGTGTGGTCGCTCCCCGACCCTACCGACGACGGTAATGGAACGCGGGGTCGAACCCCGAGCTCCTGGACATGGCTGACGTCGCCGGAGACGACGAGAGGCAGGGGATCAACGACGGGTTACTTCTGTGCTTCTCTGCTACTCTACAGAGTACTTACCTTGGGGAGGAAGGGAGAGATGGAGGGGAAGAAGAGAGGTGGCGGCGGCGAACTGGGAAGAGGAGGAACCCTAGGAGGAGGGGGAGGCACGGACACCCAGGTTATATGGGGCCCCTCGACGTTTGTGCAACGGCGTCATTCCTCTCGGTCTCTCGGCTACTGACGGAAAGGTGAGCACTCGGAGGGAACGGCGTCAGAAAGAAGGAGGTGTCGCGCTGGGCCGTGTGCGCGAGAGGGAAGGAGAGGGAGATGGGCCCTGACCGATGGGAAAGGCCCATGCTGCACCAGGAGGAGAGAAAGAATTCCCTGGGGTTTTATTTTATTTTTAACCAACACCAGAAAAGCAAAATAAGGCACAAGCTAGACTATAGATACTAAAAATATAACAAACACACCCCTGGTCATAAGGAATTATGACCTAATAGGATAAAATGAAAAAGGGATTTTAGGAGCAAGTAAATATTGACAAAACAGAATATGTTGAGCTGTTTTGTGAATATTTGCACCCTCACAACATAGTTTCAAAACAGCAAAATCACATCTCCATATCCAACACAAAATATGCTAAATCAAGGACATCTTTAAAACAAGGATGGGACAAGTGAATATAGAGCTTAAGATAAAAGAGAGGGGGGAAGTCTTATAATCCTAGAGCAACCACATAGCTTCCTACTACCATTGCACCACTCCACAAGTCCACTTATCACACATATCATGATCACATCACAACTCATGGAACACAAGAACAACAATACAAAGGCAAGGATGAATGGGATGGAATGGATGCATGCATGCAAAAGGAAACAAAACAAGGGAAGCATCACATGGAATATCACATGCACATAAACTCATGTCAATGACAAGTTGGACCGACATAGAGAAGGTTCCAAATAGGGAAGGTTTACATATGGGGCACTACAAACTCTCCCACACTACAAAGAAGATCTCGCCCTCGAGATCTAAGACTGAAACAACTCGGGAAATTCGGAACGGAGGTGATCCTCGCGTTCCCACGTAGCCTCTTTATCGGAATGGTGAGACCACTGCACTTTGAGAAATTTGACAGTCTTGTTACGGGTCTTGCGCTCAGTCGCCTCGAGAACTGCAACTGGATGCTCACGATAAGAAAGGTCAGGCTGAAGGTCGATATCTTGAAGATGCAGAGTGCGCTCGGGGGTCTAGAAACACCTCTGAAGCTGAGAAACATGGAACACATCATGGACATGTGAAAGGTTGACGGAAGCTCAAGCTGGTACGCAAGGTCGCCCTCTTGCCAACCACTCTGAACGGACCAACGAAACGAGGCACAAGCTTGCCTTTGATGCCAAAGCGCTGCATACCCTTCATAGGTGACACCTTGAGATAGACAAAGTCATCAAGCTCATACGACATGTCACGGTGCTTGCTATCGTAATAGCTCTTCTGCCGGGACTGAGCTGCTCTGAGGTTGTCGCGAATGATCCGACACATCTCCTCGGCTTCTTCTATCATATCATTGCCAAGGATCTGACGCTCGCCGGTCTCGGACCAGTTGAGCGGAGTACAGCACTTTCTACCATAGAGAATTTCAAACGGAGCCTTGCCAGAACTAGCTTGATAACTATTGTTATACGAGAACTCTGCAAAAGGCAGACAATCCTCCCACTTCATACCAAAAGACATAACACAGGCTCTCAGCATATCCTCAAGAACTTGATTCACTCTCTCCACATGGCCACTAGTCCGAGGATGGAACGCTGTGCTGAAGCGGATCTTCGTGCCCATAGCAGACTGAAAGGAGTCCCAGAACTTGGAAGCGAAGATACTTCCGCGGTCTGAAGAGATCATCATCGGCACGCCGTGCAAAGAGACAATCCTGGAGGTGTACAACTCTGCCAACTGAGCTGTTGAAATGGACTCCTTGATTGGAAGGAAATGAGCCACTTTACTCAATTTGTCGATGACGACGAAGATAGCATCATTGCCCTTCTTGGACTTCGGAAACCCGGTGACAAAATCCATCTCAATGTGATCAAACTTCCACTCAGGAATCGGCAAAGGCTACAAGAGGCCTGCTGGTCTTTGATGTTCTGCTTTCACCCTTCGACATACATAACACTCGTTTACGAACTGTGCAATTTCACGTTTCATACGAGTCCACCAGAAAGTATGCTTCAAGTCATGCTACATTTTGGAACTTCCAGGATGAATAGAGAGCAGAGAGTTATGAGCTTCTTCCATGATCACCATCCTGAGATCACCTTTCAAGACGACAAGGCGATCCTCGAAAAACAACGTGTCCCTGGCATCAACAGTGAAACACTTATACTTGGGGAGACTCTTTCCCACGCCAATCTTGACCTTCTTCACCATAGCGTCAAGTAGCTGAGCTGCTCTGACCTGATATTACAAGGTAGGAGAGATCTGAAGGTTCGCAAGAAAACCCTGAGGAACTAGCTGAAGATTAAGCTTCCTCAAAGACTCAGAAAGACCCGGCTGGAGAGGTTGCAGAATCAGACTGTTGCAATATGCCTTCCTGCTCAATGCATCTCCCACAACATTTGCCTTGCCTGGCGTATACTCAACACTCGGATTAAAATCCTGGAGCATTTCCACCCAACGTGTTTGCCGAAGATTCAAGTTAGGCTGAGTAAAGATATACTTGAGACTCTTGTGATCGATGAAAACTTCCACCTTATGTTCCAACAAGAGATGTCTCCAAGTCATCAAGGCGTGCACCACAGCTGCTAGCTCGAGATCGTGCACAGGATAGTTCTTCTCCGTAGGCTTCAGCTGCCTGGAGATATAAGCAACCACCTTCCTATCTTGCATCAAGACTGCACCGAGACCCTGGAGAGAAACGTCGCAAAAGACCTGGTACGGCTTGGAATCATCCGGAGGGGCCAAGACCAGAGTGGAGATAAGCTTCTCTTTTAGTATATCGAAAGCCAGTTGACACTCTGGAGACCAAACATACTTGGCACCCTTCTGAAGAAGACTAGAGAGCGGCTTGGCGATTTTGAAGAAGTTCTCAACGAATCTTCTGCAATATCCGACAAGCCCGAGAAAGCTTCAAAGCTGCTTCACATTTTGCGGAGGTTCCCATTCAACAATGGCTTGAACCTTGGACGGGTCAACCTTAATGCCCTCGGCAGAGATAATATGCCCAAGATAAACCACTTCTTTCAGCCAGAACTCGCACTTGGAAAACTTGGCATACAGCTTGTATTCTCTCAGTTTATCAAGCACCAACCTGAGATGTCTTTCATGTTCTTCCTCATTCTCAGAAAAGACCAGAATGTCGTCGAGATAGAGCAACACAAATTCATTCTTGCATGGTGAGAAAATATAGTTCATCAATCGACAAAATGTCGGAGGAGCATTAGCCAGACCAAAAGACATGACCGTATACTCATACGAGCCAAAACTAGTCCTGAATGTCGTCTTCGGAATGTCTTCCTCGCGAATGTGAATTTGATGATAGCCCATTCTGAGATCAAGCTTGGAGAATACTTTAGCACCTTTCAACTGTTCGAACAACTCAGTTATGTTCGGAAGTGGATATTTGTTCTTGATTGTCTTCTTGTTCAATGGACGGTAATCAACACACAGCCGGTCCGAGCCATCCTTCTTCTTGACAAATAGAACACCACAGCCCCACGGAGATGAGCTCGGTCTGATCAAACCCAAACGCTCCTGCTCATCGAGTTGCCTCTTAAGTTCCTTCAATTCTTCTGGACCCAGCTTGTACGGACGTTTGCACACTGGCTCTGTGCCTGGCTCAAGCTCAATGACAAACTCAACTTCACGGTGCGGAGGCATGCCTGGCAGCTCTTCAGGAAACACATCTTGATATTCGTAGACCACTGGAACTTGCTCAATAGGATTGATCTCACCCTTTTCATTCAAGGAGAACAGACGGATTGTATCATCTCGCGCCGTGAATATAATCACATCCTCCGAAGAGTGGGTAAGCTTCACTTCTTTAGCTTCACAATCAATTGACCCCTTGTTCATGGCCAACCAGTCCATACCAAGAATCAAGTCGATGTCGGAATTTCCCAAGACAATAGGAGATGCCAGAAAAGCATAAGCGCCCATCTTGACAGAAACTTCCGGAACCAGACAATTGGAATTCATCAATCTACTAGGAGACACTATAAACATAGGCTTAACCAAATCTTGACAAACAAACTCATGCTTTGCAAAGAAAGGACGGGACATGAAGCAGTGTGATGCACCAGAATCAAATAACACTTTAGTAGGAATATCATTGACGAGGAGGTTACCCATGATCACATCAGAGGAGTTGTCTGCTTCAGTTGCATTCACCATGTTGACTCGAGCTGATCTGGCGTTGAATTTGACAAGAGCGTTGCTTGGAGGTTTGCCTGGAGGAGGAGGCGGCAGACGGAGCTGAGAAGTACATTTGTTGGCATAGTGATCCTTCTGCCCACATTTGTGACAAGTGACATCTGCTGGCTGCCGGAACTGGGTCTGAGGAAACCCTTGCTTCTGATGCTGGTATCTCTGCTGGAAGCCAGGGTTGGGTGGGTGGAAAGAACCATGTCCTCCTGAGTGCTTTAGCTGCTGTGAGTGCCGAGGAGGAGGAGGAGAAACCCAAAACCTCTGTTGCTTCTGAACCACGTCAGTCAAGGAAGAGCTGGAATCTCTGAAGCGCTTCTTGGAGTTTTCCACCCTGAGCAAGGCTGCCTTTGCTCGGAGAGCTAAGTTGTAAAACTTGTCAAACTCCTTAGGATCGTGCAAAGCAAGCGCTAACTGCAAATCCTCCTTTAAGCCACCCCTGAACTGGTAGATCTTGCTCTTCTGATCCGGGACATCCTGCAGCGCGTAACGGGGCAACTCGTGGAACTCGACATTGTACTTGTACACAGAATTGCTGCCCTGCTTCAAACACCTGAACTTCTCACGCATCTCCTCAACAAAACTGGAAGGGATGTAGTGGGACCTGAAGTCACGACAAAACTCGTCCCAAGACATCACCCTGTCACCTCTGGAGTCCTTAAGCTGCTGCCACCAAATAGAAGCCTATCCCTTCAACTGAAACGTAGCAAACTTGACATAGTCCTCCGGACGCACATTGCTACACTCGAAATGCTTGTTCATATCACGGATCCAATCTTCCGCATCAAACGGCTGGTCGCAAGAAGTGAACGTCTTAGGCTGGTTTGACAGGAACTGACTCAGGTTGGCGAAGTGATTGCCACCCTGCTGGAAATTGCCCTGCTGATGATTGGCTCTCTCCTGGATCAACTGCAACAGCATCTGAGTGTTTGCATTAGTAGCTGCCATCATCGCCTGCCAGGCCTCTGCAGGAGGAGGCGGCGGCGATGGAGGAGGAGGAGGTGGAGGCGGCATATCCTCACGCGCTGGGGTCTGACGAGTCGGTGGAGCCATCCTGAAGACGGACATCATATTAGTCCACAGAATAATTGAAGATATTGCTGAATCAAAAGACAGAATATCTGAACAGAATTTAGCATTGCACTCGAACAACATAGCAAGAGTGTAACCTCAAAGTAACAGACGACAAAATTCCGATAAGGACCACTGCAAACAAGTGTGAGCTAGAACCGTTCGGAACAAACATATGCTCGAGATTTCCCAAACCTCAATCAAGCGTCTGTAGGAAGATAGTCCTATAAGATACTACTAGATATCCCACCTATGAATTCCCGAAATAACTGGTCATGCAATCTGGTACACGGATACAAGGAGTATTTCACACAACTCCTAAATTAACCCGTCACCTGTATCACATCCTTCAACACACGACCAGCACCTCGGACCTTCATCTACAACAGATCCTCGTGATCACAACGATACCAAGTGTGGTAATACCCCCGAACAATCTACACCAGTACTGGGGACATCGGGGTTATCTCACCACTACCAGTATTGAAGAAATAACGAACACCCTCCGTTCTTAGATACTTAGAAATCTGAATGATGGCGATGTGCGCGGTAATCCCTGGAGCTCAACTCCCCTGATACTTAGAGCAGATAGGAGGCACCAAGACAGGATTCCGTGACATCGAAATCATATAGATTTCACAAATACCCGCGTGATCCTAAAAAAAATTGAGCGAGAAAAGGAGTAGAGTTAAAGATTTCCTAGGACGGGAACCTCACCAGAGCAAAGAAGAGGAGAAAAAAGAATCCTACTCTCCGATATAACTAAGACTCAAAACATTTTTCTAGACTCAACTCGGCCAAATACGATCACACAAAGGCTCCTATGGTCGTAAGGCTCTGATTGCCAACTTGTAACGACCAAGATGCGGTCCTTTCCGATCTGGGGGTCGAGGCCCCCTAATAGGAAAGAAGCGCATCTAAGCGTTTCGCAAGCAAGTAACATAGCATAAATAATAATAAAAGTAGACAATTCGGGACTCAATTGTCTTCTCATTATTAACTCAGAGTACATCACAGATACAATCAAGGTAGTTCCACTACGGACTACAAAACATGAAAATGCTATGCTACCCTGCCTGCAGGCCCATGATCACGACCACGCCTCAGTCCTCTGGATAGTTCACGTAGAGGCCGTTTGTCTCCTCGTCGTACTGCCACGCCAGCTGAGTGCCATCGGGATCATCTGTCTCTGGGGTACCTGTACCTGTTGGGAGTTTCGGAGGAATCCGTGAGCCACGGGGACTCAGCAATCTAAGACCTTGGTGCCAGAACTAGTCATGTCATTAGGTAGGGTAAGGGTGAAGTGTATAAGGCTGCAGCATCCTAAGCTTGCTTTAGTGGCTAACTTACGTAAACAGCTATGAAGGTGGTTTACACTAGCGGTCGAGATTACTTGATCACTAAGTGATCCTGGACACCTACCTACGACATTCATAACCCCACCGTCTTCCCGATCGAAGAGAGATCTTCGAGGGGACAGTCACGGCTACGCACATAGTTGGCAATTTTATTAGCTTGTGTTAAAGTTTTCTAATATCGGATGTTAACAAAATATTCCAAGTTGCCACATAACCGCGGGCACGGCTTTCCGAAAGATTAAACCCTGCAGGGGTGCTCCAACTAGTCCATCACAAACGAACACGGGCCGCAAAGGCATCCTCTATCACGAATCTCGTGATCTCGTCGGATTCCTTAGAGTAAAACCTCAACTCTGGGGGAAACCAAAGCTTCACTGGGATTCCTATACGCAAGATATACCGCTAAGGTAAGACAAGGCTAGCAGGAACTCCCGACGTGTCGACGACCCCGATAAGACCTGCGTATCTTAGTCTCACGACACACCGGATGAGCATAGCGTACAGTGGCCTGATAGACATCTCCCGAGTTGCCCCGGGTTGTCCCCGCACACGACTCTAGTTTGGACCAACACTCATGAGGAGCACTGGCCCGGGTTGTTGATTAGAATCCTCGGGGTAGCTATTCCCTATGCAGTTTATTATTAAGTGATTAGCAAATTAACACCAATGTTGGGTCCTGCCGGACAAGCCTTATCACTACGCGATTTATCAAGGGGGTCCCCATAACAACCCCGAACGTGTTAGGAGCGATCATTATGGAATCAAACACCGGTAACCGGTAACTAAGGCGGCAATAACGGAACAAAGCACCCGGCAAAAGGCTAGGCCTCCCGTCATGTACCAAGTATACAGGTGCATTAATTAAATAACAGAATTTAAGATAATGATATCAAGCCCATGTTATCACATGAGTCAAAGCAGCTGCATCTAGCAATGCTAATATTAGTAGCTGAGGAAAGCCTACTTAGCCATACAAGTTATGCTAGGAAGGGATCAGTGTTTGGGCTCATGGCATATGAAGAGGAAATTTAATTCCAGTGGTAGGCAGCGAGCAATATGACATGGAAACGAAACTAGCATAACAAGTCTAGAGATGGAATCAAGGTCATATCATCTTGCCTGTGATATCCTCAGCTTGGAATGGTTCTGGATCGTCCTGCACGTACTCTCCTGACTCCACGTATTTGTTCTCCGATCCCGGTGCTACCCAACATAATAATAATAGCCAATGAACAGCAGCACCACAAGATGCAACAATCACATGATGCATGAGATGAAAAATGAGCATGCACCACTATCTCTATCTCTAGCACAAGCAAAAATAAACTACTGCAAGTTTCTGGACAGAACTGTACACTAAGCTATTTTTACATGCATGAGGATGGCATGAACAGATGCGGCTCGTGAAAATGATGCAAAACCATATAAAGAATATTGCAAACGGAGCTACGGATCAACGGGAATCAACGAAACAAGATATGAAGCTCTACGTGGAAGAATCAACACCACACTCACAATTGGCACAAATCTGGTATTCCCAGGTTGCCAAGACATAAAACAACCCAACATGAATGGATTGGAGCAAGGAAGAACACCACAAAATCAACTAAGCACACACAATGATCAAAATGACTATACAACTCAATCTGCCCCAATCTGCATCTTAGCTCTTTGTGAGCTACATGCAACTTAGCTACAGCCCTCTAAATATGGCAAATAATATATGTGGCTGTAGCCAACCAAGAACACTACAAGAACCAGCAAGAATCACAGCAAAAGGAATTAAACTCTAGAATATAAAAGGCCACAAACTTTCCCAAAACCAACAGATCTCAGGGACTTTGTGAAAATTCCTGCACCTGAATTTTTGTCTTTGTTCTGAAGCTTTTGATAGCAATCAAAACACAACCTACTGGACTCCAAATGATATGAAATTTTCCAGGGAGCTTCACCAACATATCAGGTCCAAAATCCTAGCACTGAACTAAGGCTAGTTCTCAACACAATGACCAGCACATCCTCATCTATAGGAGAAGAAAATGTATCCGGAATTCCCAGACTTTGTGAAATTTCAGATTTCACTAAGCTGGACTTTTTCCAGCCACATGCCCACTTTGTCTAGGCATAGTTTGCATGCAATTAACACCAAGTGATAAATGACACCACTATGGTGTAGAGAAAAACCCCTACTTCTATCACACCAAAACACATGCCCTTGGGCTCCACCTATTCCATGGAAACCAAGATCAAACTTGCAACAAATCTGAATATGTCCACTCCATAAATTTTCCCAATGGCAAAAGTAACTTCACCACTGGATTCCTTGGGAGTTTATACCCTAAAATCATATATAAAATGTGGGCACCTACTTGGGACAAGTGACCACAAATTAAGGGAGAGGGAACTACTCCAAATCATCCCTAGGGAATGGGCATCATTTCATGTAGTTCCTACTAAAACAACAACTACAAAGGTTGAGCTCATGTGCACAATGACAAAGTGACATGGGGGTTTGAACCCCATGTTTTTGTCATGCACATCAACTTCACAAACCCTACTACTAAGCTTCCCACACAAACAATATACCATGCCCTCTCACATATGGACATGTGGAGGTGCATGGATTTGCTTGCCAAGGTGGATTGCTTCTCACACACACATCTACTCCACATCACCCACAAGCACATCCTGCTCAAGATCAAATCACATACCTACACATGCTAATCATAGCTTGCAACACATGGCCACCATACACACATCATAACCCCCATAAGATGCACTTACATATGAAACTCTAGTCATCACACACAACAAAATGCTATGCTTGCAAGCGCAAGATTTCACTAGCATATGCACCTACATGCACTCCCTCTAGAGCACACACACACATCTACTTACAAACACACACACACACATACATGCTCTCAATTATATGCATGCTTACCTTCACAAGTTATATCTACCATGCACAAAACTAGAACAAGGTGTAAAACCTACTCGTGTTCATATTTTTGACAACACAACATTGCTGCCCAAGCATCACAACTAACTAGCAAGGCAAAACAGCAAAAGGCAAAAACAATAGCAAGAAAAAGAAAAGAGGATGCCCTAGGAATAGAACCCAGGAACTACTGGTCCACCCACCACCACACAACCACTTGGCTAACACCTCCTCTCGAAAGAACAGAGGGCTTATACAGGATAAGCCATCCCCTGCTGCTACTGCTGCACGAAAAATAGGCAGACAAACAAAAGGGGTTGAGGGGGGACTCGAACCTGCAACCTCACGAGAACAAACATGATTCTCCAACCACTGCGCTACGAATCGATGTCTGCTAGCTAGGGGAACTGATACAAGGTAAGCGACACGAGATTCTGCACTCTCTGCAGAACAACACCTGTGACAGGGAGGTCGTCGGGCTGATCTCGCCGTCACTGCTGATGCTGCTGCGCTACCGGAGGGAACCATCTACTGAAGTGCTCGACGGCTTCGCGGGGAGGGAGCCCCTGCTACTCTGCAATGCCGAGACACCCACAACATCACGCACACAATCTGCTGTTGCTGCAGCTCGGCAGAGAACTCGCGACACGGAGGTCGCCGTGCCTTCCTACTGCAGCTCCTACCAGAGGACTCTACCACCATGTCGACGCAACATGACGGAGGAGAGCTTCTGCTACCGCTGTAAACTACACGTCGCCCTGATAGAGGAGTAACACACGTACACACACACATCCGCTGCTACTGCTGCTGCTCGAGGCCGAGGATGCACACGCACTCATCAGTTCCCAGCTGAACTATGGAGGAGGAAGGAAGGGGAAGGTGCGGCCTCACCTTGGGAAGGAAGGAGGGGCCGATCTGTGGAGGAAGGAGCACCGGTGGTGTAGAAGAACGTCGACGAGTAAGATCTGCTGCTGCTGAAGTAGAGGAAGAAGGACACCGTGGCCTCGGCGAAGACGCGCTCGGCCCCGTCGGTGTGGTCGCTCCCCGACCCTACCGACGACGGGAATGGTACGCGGGGTCGAACCCCGAGCTCTTAGACATGGCCGTCGTCGCCGGAGACGACGGGAGGCAGGGGATCGACGGCGGGTTACTTCTCTGCTTCTCTGCTACTCTGCAGAGTACTTACCTTGGGGAGGAAGGGAGAGATGGAGGGGAAGAAGAGAGGTGGCGGCAGGGAACTGGGAAGAGGAGGAACCCTAGGAGGAGGCGGAAGGCACGGACGCCCAGGTTATATGGGGCCCCTCGACGTTTGTGCAACGGTGTCATTCCTCTCGGTGTCTCGGCTACTGACAGAAAGGTGAGCACCGGGAGGGAACGGCGTCAGAAAGAAGGAGGTGTCGCGCTGGGCCCTGTGCGCGAGAGGGAAGGAGAGGGAGATGGGCCCTGGCCGATGGGAAAGGCACATGCTGCGCCAGGAGGAGAGAAAGAATTCCCTGGGGTTTTATTTTATTTTTAACCAACACCAGAAAAACAAAATAAGCACAAGCTAGACTATAGATGCTAAAAATATAACAAACACACCCCTGGTCATAAGGAATTATGACCTAATAGAATAAAATGAAAAAGGGATTTTAGGAGCAAGTAAATATTTACAAAACAGAATATGTTGAGCTGTTTTGTGAATATTTGCACCCTCACAACATAGTTTCAAAACAGCAAAATCACATCTCCATATCCACCACAAAATATGCTAAATCAAGGACATCTTTAAAACAAGGATGGGACAAGTGAATATAGAGCTTAAGATAAAAGAGAGGGGGAAGTATTATAATCCTAGAGCAACCACATAGCTTCCTACTACCATTGCACCACTCCACAAGTCCACTTATCACACATATCATCATCACATCACAACTCATGGAACACAAGAACAACAATACAAAGGCAAGGATGAATGGGATGGAATGGATGCATGCATGCAAAAGGAAACAAAACAAGGGAAGCATCACATGGAATATCAGATGCACATAAACTCATGTCAATGACAAGTTGGATCCACATAGGGAAGGTTCCAAATAGGGAAGGTTTACATATGGGGCACTACAACTTGTGAGCGTCAGATTCTTGGGAATGACATGATTGCTGAAGCAGAAGAAATGTGTCGTGTCATTCGGGATAATCTCAAAGCAGCGCAGTCCCGTTAGAAGAGCTACTACGATAGCAAGCATCATGACATGGTTTATCAGCTCGATGACTTCGTCTATCTCAAAGTGTCTCCTATGAAGGGCACTCAGCATTTCGACATCAAAGGAAAGCTTGCTCCTCATTTTGTTGGGCCTTTCAGAATTGTTGGCAAGAGAGGCGACCTTGCATATCAATTAGAGCTCCCTTCAAACTTCTCAAATGTGCATGACGTGTTTCATGTCTCTCAGCTCCGGAGATGCTTCAAGACTCCCGAGCGCACAGTTGATCTTCAGGATATTGACCTTCAACCCGACCTATCCTACCGTGAGCATCCAGTTGCAGTTCTTGAGGCGACTGAGCGCAAGACCCGCAATAAGTCAATCAAGTTTCTCAACGTGCAATGGTCACATCATTCCGACAAAGAGGCCACTTGGAAGCGCGAGGATCACCTCCGTTCCGAATTTCCAGAGTTCTTTCAGTCCTAGATCTCGGGTCAAGATCTTTTTGTAGTGTGGGAGAGTTTGTAACAGCCCAGATGTATTCCTTTCCATATTTGGGTCCTTCCTATTTTGTGGAACCATGCTTTGGATGTTATATAAAGTTATCATTTCATGTCATCATCTTGCATCATGGCATCCTTTTCAATTGCATTGCTTTCCTTCTTGTGTTGCTCGGAGTTGATCCATCATGCTAGTGCTAGCTTTCTTTGAGTGATGTGAAATGATGTGGTGTTTTCAAACAATGATTTTCAAACAATGCTAAAACCTTCCCCCCCCCCCCTTAGTTATTAAACTTGTGTGTTAGAATTTGTTTGAACCTGTTTTAAAAATGTTAAACATTTAGAGTATTTACTTTTGGTTGAGGGGGAAGATGTCATTGTTGTATTAGACTTTAGTTCATGTGGGGTTTTAATCAAAACAGCATGTTAATTCCTGTTTTGGGTTGTAATTTAGTTAGTCTAAAAAACTGGTTTATATTTGTATCAAATAGGGCATAAATCCCTCATGTCGTATTTGTTTTTATCTTCTTTTTCAAAACCCTGTGTGGCTCTGAGGATTTAGTTTGTTGTTTATTTATTTTAAAAAGGAAAACCCCTTTATTTTTTCCTATCTTACCCACGCGCTAGAGAAGCCCAGGCGGATGGCTCCCTCCCTCTCCACCTGGGCCTCGCCTCTTTTCCTCGCTCGCACGGCCTTCTCCCGGTCCCTTCTTACTCCTCTGACGTCGTTCGCCTCTGTGTGCTTTCCGTCAGAGCATGTGAGAGAGAGAGGCCGACATCGTGGCTCACGAACGTCGAGGAGTGTCCTCTGCGCCTATTTAACCCCCCTCGACGTGTGTGCCCCTCTAGATTTCCCTCTCCCCGCCGCCACCTCGTTCCCATCTCCTTTCCTCTCTCTCAGGTAAGTTTTGGAGAGGAGCAGGTTCAGTCCGAGAACTTAGGTCCGCCGATCCACGCCGTCCCCTCGCTGGTGGTAGCCTTCCGGGGAGGCCGTGGTGGTAGGTAGGATGCTAGATCCTCCATCAACCCGTTCCCGTCGCTAAGGGGCCAGTTCCCCTCCTCTGCTTCGCTCCCCGCGTCGCCCTCGTCGCCGCTGGAGCAGATCGTGCATGTCTGTCGTCGCCTCGCCCCTTCTTCCTCGTCACGGCAACAGGCGTGTCATCGAGACCCTCAAGGTGAGCCTCGCGACGTCCTCCTCCCTCTCCTTCGCCATTTCTGCATCGAGCCCTCGCCGTAGGCATCTGCCGTCGCCGTCATTGCCATAGGTAGCTGCGTCGTCGAGCCGTCGCAGTGGGGCTCCTCCCAGGGAGCTAGCCTCGGGAATGGAACCCCTGGGGTTCCCTCCTTCCCTGCGTGGTAGTCGCCGTAGGGATTAGTCAACGGAGAGCCACCGGCGTTCTCCCCTGTTCCGGCCGCATAGGGGGTAGTAGAGCAAAGGGGGCTACTCAAAAGAGCAACACTCCCCTCTATGTTTAGATCGGTTACCTTAGGGCAGTGGCAACAGAGCCGGGCGCCTCCGCCAGTGTCGCGGGTTCGAATCCCCTCGGGTGCCCTTTTTGTTTTATGTGGACTAGTTCCTGTGCAGCGCCACAGAGGGTTACCTTGCATATAACCCTCTCTCTGGTAAGCCTCGATGGCCTAGCCGAGTGGTGTGTCTCTGGTAGTTGCGCCAGGGGGTTGTGGGTTCGATCCCACTTCCTCCCCTTTTTATTTTGATTTTTATTTTATTCCTTTCCCTGTTATTTTGTGTTGCTAATTTCTGCCAGGGGTTTTGCTTGTTGTTTTCTTTTTTTTCTTTCACTCATGTGGCACTAGGGTGTAGTGTATGTGTGTGTAGATAGGATGTGTTGTGTGTGTGCATGAGTGTGTAGATACACTTGTGCAAGAGGGCCTAATCCCTCATGTTTACAACTAGACATGTGTGTTGTGTGAGTAGTTCTTGTGTGTGTGTATGTGTAGGTGTAGATGGTGTGGTATGAGTCCATATATACATGTGCATGTGTATGTGTGTGCACATGTGTGTGTGTGTGTGTGGATGACCACATTTCTCTATGTTAGTGTGACAATGTTAGTGAGTCCATGCTATGCCTAGATAGGTTGATCTTGCCCCATTGAATGCGCATGTGTAGATGATACCAATTGTGCTAGCTCTACATGCAACTACCCATGCATGATATATGGATTTGGGGTAGAATCATCCCAGGAATCCATTGGTGCAGCCATATTTCACTTTAAGCAACTTCATAAAACTGTTATTTTCTGATGTGATGCCATGTTTAGAGCTCTACATTAGGTGGTGCTTTGACCCTTGGTGGATGATTCCTTGATGGAATGGTAGTGGGTGAACCCCTCTACAGCATGTGACTTACATTTTGTTCTTAGGGATTTGTATGCACCTATTGTGCCCTATCAAAGTGGACACTTGGCTGAAACTGTCAGATTTGTGAAACCTTGTGATTTTCACTAAGTTTGGGAAACTGGAGTTATTTTCTTCCCCTGTTGTCTTGTGTGAATTAGATCCTGTGTTGGAAATTAGCCCATGCAACAAACTAATGTTTGTGAGCTTTTATGTTTGTGTAGCTCCCTTTAAATTTCATGCCTATACACCTCCTATAGATATCATTTTGGAGGCTTCCAAAATGCTTCAGAGCATAAGGAGCTGGTGAAAATCTGTGATTTTCACTAAGTCCCAATCTATGATAGTTTTTGTCCAAGTTAGTGTCTATAGATCTGCTCATGTGTGGTTCCTTTGCATTAGCTTCTTGTACAGGGTTGTAGACCTTTTGGATGGCTTCAGTTTCATGCCTTGTGTGATTTATTTAGAAGGTTGTAGCTACTTTAAATCTTGTAGACAAACTGCTATGTTGCTGTTGAAATCAGATTGTATGTTTGTATTATTTTGAAGCTTGTGTGGGCATCG
Organism: Hordeum vulgare subsp. vulgare; assembly: GCF_904849725.1. Classification (NCBI taxonomy): domain Eukaryota; kingdom Viridiplantae; phylum Streptophyta; class Magnoliopsida; order Poales; family Poaceae; genus Hordeum; species Hordeum vulgare. The sequence goes on along the minus strand of NC_058521.1, from coordinate 145,527,528 downwards.
TTGATGGTGTGGTTTGTTCCCATGCACCACCTCACTTATAATTTGTTGATTGATCATGTGACAACCTGGTTACACCAGTGAGTGCCCATTAGAGTGTGTCTGTGGCTGTTTTGACCCGTAGATGTTCGTAACTTGTTTTGTAGTTTCCGGTTGAACCGTGGCTCCGTTCCCTACGTTCTTTATATGTTTTTGCATCATTTTCTCGTGATGCACATGTTGATGACATATTCATGCATGTAAAGATAACTTAATATGAGGTTCTGTCCATGATTCAATTAACTCAACTAATGCATATGAAAGTGACTAGAATAGTGATGCATGTTTCTTTCTTCACAAATGCATCGTATTGGTTGTTGCATTATGTTTCACCGGTGTTCATTGGCTATTATCTTATCTTGGGTAGCATCGGGAACGGACAGCGAGTACGTGGATTCTGGAGAGTACGTGCAGGAAGAACAAGAGAAGTTCCAAGCTGAAGACATCACATGCAAGATGACCGTGACCTTGACACCGTTTCTAGCTTTGTTATTCTTAGAATCATGTTTCCTTCGTTACATGCTCGCTGCCTACCACTTGATATAAATGTCCCCTGTCTTTGCCATGAACCCCAAACACCTCGCTCTCCTAGCAAATGTTGTTTGGCTAAGTAGGCTTGCTTAACCCCTAATGAGTAGCTTTGCTAGTTGCAGGTGCCCGCTGTTCCATCTGATAACATGGGTATTTTGATATCATTATGTTTGAACTTCTATTTAATTAATGCACCTATATACTTGGTAAATGTCGAAAGGCCTAACCTTTTGCCGGGTGATTTGTTCCGTTGTTGCCTCCTTAGTTTCGATTACCGGTGTTCGACTCCAAAACTGATCGCTCCTCACACGTTCGGGGTTGTTATGGGGACCCCCATGATAAATCGTGTAGTGTTAAGGCTTGCCTGGCAGGACCCAACATTGGTTTTAATCTGCTCACAACTTAATAATAATTTGCATAGGGAATAGCTACCCCGAGGATTTAATCAACAACCCGGACCAGTGCTCCTCATGAGTGTTGGTCCAAACTAGAGCACTGTGTGGGGCCAACTCAGGGCAACTTGAGTGATTTCTATCAGGCTTTGTACACTTAGCTTATCCGATGTGTCCTGAGACTGAGATACGCGGCTCTTATCGGGGTCGTCGACACGTCGGGAGGTCTTGCCAGATTTGTCTTACCTTAGCGATATATCTTGCGTATAGGGATTCCGGTGAAACTTTGGGTCTCCTCAAAGTTGAGGTTTTCCTCTAACGAATCTGACGAGATCACGAGTTTCGTGATAGAGGATTACTTTGCGGCCCGTGATAGTTTGTGATGGACTAGTTGGAGCCCCCCTGCAGGGTTTAATCTTTCGGAAAGTCGTGCCCGCGGTTATGTGGCAAATGTGGATATTTTGTTAACATCCGGTTCTAGACAACTTGAAGCAACTCTAATAAAACTGCCAATTGTGTGCGTAACCGTGACTGTCTCCTTCGGAGATCTCTCTCCGATCGAGAACATGGCGGGGTTATGTTTGACGTAAGTAGGTGTTCAGGATCACTTAGTGATCAATCTAGTCTTTGATCGCTCGCGTAGACCACCATATGATTACCCTGATCATTGTAAGGTAGCCACCATATATGCTTAGGTTGCTGCAAACCCATACACTTATCCTTCCTCACCCAATAACTTGGCTAGATTCGATACCAAGGTCATACGATTGTTGAGTCCCCGTGGCTCACAGATTACTACAAACACCAACAGGTACAGGTACGCCCGACGTAGGAGATCCTGATGACAACCATCTGAAGTGGGAGTTCGATGAGGACTCTGGTCGACTGTACGTGAACTATCCGGAGGAGTGAGGCCGTGGTCGTGATCATGGGGCTAGCATGCGGGATGTCATAGTTTTACTTGTTTCATTTTGTCCGTAGCGGGACTAGACTATGCTCTGAATAATGTGTGTGTGTAAGCTTAACGCTATACTCTTATCAGATGGCAAGTGTATGCCCTACTTGTCACTCTTTCAGTTATGTAATGTTATGATTATCTCGCTTGCAAAATGTTTAGATGCGCACCTTTCCCTTTTTAGGCCTCGCCCCCAAAATAGGAAAGGGCCGCATCTTAGTCGTTACAGTATGCCCAACTATTTTGGATATCCTATGAAGATGTGTTTACCTACTTTGGGTTTGAGCTTATCAGGACGAAGCCTTTTGACATAAACATCGTAGCCCCAAACAATAAGGAACGACAACTTAGGTTTCCCCAAAGCATAGTTCATATGGTGTCATCTCAGCGGAATTAAATGGTGCCCTATTTAAAGTGAATGTGGTTCTCTAATGCATAACCCTAAAACTATAGTTGTAAATCGACAAGAGACATCATAGTATGCACCATATCCAATTGGGTGCGGCTACGATGTTTGGACACACCATCACACTATGGTGTTCCAGGCAGCATGAGTTGTGAAAACAATTTCCACATTGTCTCAAATGTATACCAAATTCGCAACTCGGATATTCACCTCTACGATCATATCGTAGACAATTCATCCTCTTGTCACTACGATCTTCCACTTCACTCTGAAATTGGTTCAACTTTCCAATATCTCAGACTCTTGATTCATCAAGTAAATACACCTGTATCTACTCAAATAATTTGTGAAGTAAGAACATAACAATATCCACTACGTGATTTGGCACTCATTGGACTACATACATCAAAATATACTATTTCCAACAAGTCACTTGCTTGTTCCATATCACTGGAAAATGAGGCCTTCAGTCATCTTTCCCATGTCGCATGATTTGCATGTCTCAAGTGATTCGATATCAAGTGAGTCCAAAAGATCCAAGTGCATGGAGTTTCCTCGCGCGTTTACACGAATAGGCATGGTTTGCATGTCTCAAACAATTCACAATCTAGTGAGTCCAAAGATCCATCAACATGGAGCTTCTTCATGCATTTTGATACCAATATGACTTTAAGTGGCAGTGCCACAATTAAGTGATACTATCATTACTACTTTTTATCTTTTGGCATCAATATTATGAACATGTGTATTACTACGATCGACATTCAATAAACTATTCATATTAGATGCATGACCATTGCAGGTATTATTCAAGTAAACAGAATAACCATTATTCTCTTTAAGTGAATAACTGTATTGCAATAAACACAATTGAATCATGTCCATGCTCAACGCAAACACCAAACAACTTTTAGGTTTAACACTAATCCCGAACGTAGAGGGAGCGTGCGATGGTGATTTCATCAACCTTGGAAACACTTCCAGCACACATCGTCACCTCGCCTTTAGCTAGTCTACCTCTATTCCATAGCTTTCATTTCGAGTTACTAACATTTAGCAACTAAATAGGTATCTAATACCCAGGTGCTATTAGGAGTACTAGTAAAGTACACATCAACAACACGGATATCTAATATACTTTTGTTGACGTTGCTGGCATTCTTATCTACCAAGTGTCTAGGGCAGTTCCGCCTCAGTGGTCATTCCCTTCATCATAGAAGTACACAGTCTCGGGTTTGGGTTGAACCTTGGGTTTCTTCATTGCAGTGAAAACTAACTTGTCATTCTCGAAGTTTCCCTTCTTTCCCTTGTCCTTCTTGAAACTAGTGGTTTTACTAACCATCAACACTTGATGCTCCTTCTTGATTTCTACCTTCGCGGTGTCAAACATCGCAAATAGCTCAAGGATCATCTTCTCCATCCCTGGTATGCTATAGTTCATCACGAAGCTCAATACCTTGATGGCAATAACTTTGGAGAACTATGTCAATCACTATCTCATCTGGAAGATCAACTCCCACTCGATTCAAGTGATTGTAGCACCCAGACAATCTGAGCACATGCTCAACGATTGAGCTTTTCTCCTTTAATTTGTAGGCGAAGAATCTTGTCGGAGATCTCATACCTCTCAACACGGGCACGAGATTGAAATCCTAGTTTCATCTCTTGGAACATCTCATATGTTCTGTCACATTCAAAACTTCTTGGGCGCCTCAATTCTAAGTCGTAAAGCACGACACACTGAACTAACATGTAGTCACCAAAACATGTATGTCATATGTTCGCAACATCCATAGAAGACACTTAGGGTAGCACACCGAGAGGTGCATTAATGACATAAGCCTTCTGTGCAGCAATGAGGGCAATCCTCAGTTTACGGACCCAGACCGCATAATTTCTACTATCATCTTTCAACTTTGTTTTCTCTAGGAACATATCAAAATACAAGGGAGCTACAGCGCAAGCTAATCATCTACTACATAATTGGTAAAGACATTTTGACTGTGTTCATGATAATGAGTTCAATTATTCATATTACTTAAGAACTCCCACTCAAATTGACATCCCTCTGGTCATTCAAATGGCACATGATCCAAATCCACCAACCCATGTACGATCTGTTGGGGAACGTAGTAATTTCAAAAAAAATCCTACGCTATACCAAGGATCTATCTAGGAGAAACCAGCAACGAGAAAAGAGGTAGAGCATCTTCATACCTTTGAAGATCACTAAAAGGAAGCGTTTCTAGAACGCAGTTGATGGAGTCGTACCCGCAGCGATCCAGATCGCGGTGGATTCCGATCTATGCACCGAAGAATGGTGCCTCCGCATTCAACACATGTGCAGCCTGGCGATGTCTCCAACGCCTTGATCCAGCAAGGAGGGAGGAGAGGTTGAGGGAGAGGTCCGGCAGCACGACGGCGTGGTGACGGTGGAGCTAAGTGGTACTCCGGCAGGGCTTCGCCAAGCACTACGGAGGACGAGGCGGAGGAGGAGTAGGGCTGCACCGAGAGAGAGAGAGAGAGAGAGAGAGAGAGATTGTGTCTCAAAACAGCTCCAAACCCTCCACTATATATAGGAGGAGAGGAAGGAGGGTGCCCATCATTAGGGTTTCCACCCTAAGGGGTGCGGCAGCCCTTGATGGGTGGAGGGGTGGCGCCCTAGGGTGGGCCTGGGTCCCAAGTCAACCCCTCCATACCTAGGGTTTGGCCCTTCAGCCCATTGTTGTGCCTTGGGTCCTTAGTGGTGGCGCACCAGCCCACCTAGGGGCTGGTTCCCATCCAATTTTGGCCCATGTAGCACTTTGGGGCTGGTGTCCCTTCCCGGTGGACACCCTGGAACCCTTCCGGTGGTCCCGGTACATTACTGGTGACGCACGAAACACTTTCGGCGATCAAATCCTCACTTCCTATATATGAATCTTTACCTCTATACCATTCCAGAACTCCTCGTGACCTCCGGGATCTCATCCGGGACTCCGAACAACCTTCGGTAACCATGTACACTATTCCCATACAACCCTAGCGTCATCGAACCTTAAGTGTGTAGACCCTACGGGTTCGGGTAGCATGCAGACATGACCGAGACACCTCTTCAGTTAATTGTAAGTGCATCTAGTGCCCCTTAGTGATTTCGGTGGTTTGAAGACTTATAGGTTAAGTATGTAATGTGTTCGTGAGTGTACACAGGATCTATAAGTCGCTGAGGAGTTTGAAATATTCGATGAATATCAACCCCTAAAAATGTATATCTTCGGCTGAAGAAATTGGTCTTCTGTTGAAGAATTGAATCGCGAAGAAATTGCGATGAAATTGATATTCCTCATGAAGATATTGAAGATGAAGAATTCGGTGTGTCCTGAAGAAATTCAATCTGAAGACTTTGAAGCATGAAGATTTATTCTTTCTGTTTTATTTTCTTCACTCTTGAGTCATAGGAACACCGTACTGTTAAAGGGGGTTGAGGTAACACTTCGGAATGAATTTCCTCATGATGCTCAACCCAAGCCTAATCCTACCAAAAGCCTCAAGTGAGGAATATGAGAGACATGAGGACTCTCACAGTTGAGGGTCCCGACCGTTGCCATAATTCGCGCCACATCACCGATCTTATCCACTCCAACGGTCATATTATTTAAGGGCATTAATGCCAAATCATGTTGGGATGCTCCCAGGCTATAAATAGCCGCCCCCCATAACCATTAGCTGGTTGGCTACTCCGTTAGAAACTGACACTTGTCATAAGAGCAACCCAAATTCCTCAAAGTCTTTGAGAGTAAATCATTAGTAAGGAAATACGCCAAACACCAAACCAAAAACCAAAAACCAAGTGATTGAGCATCACTGAGGAAGTTGTTCCTGTGTGGAACCGAAGCCTTTTACCTTTGAGGACTGTGCATCCTCCAGACGGTTAGGCGTCATGGTCTAGAGCAATCCAGCAGTCAATTGTGGATCGCCGGGTGACCAAGTTTGTGAGGGTTTGGAAGTCTGCCCTGAAGACTTACCACGAGTTTTGGGCGAGGATTGTGTGTTCTTAGCTCAAGGAGAATACGGTAGGGACTGTGTGTCCCGGGACTGTGTGTCTTTTGGTTTCAATACCAAGCCGCTCCAAACCAGATGTACAACTGTCACAGCAGTTGTAACTGGGTCATCAACCATTGTCTTCACTGAGACCGGGTTCTATTTCTTCAACTCTTTCAATTCCTCATGTTGTATGTTGAAGATTTTCATTGTCACTGTTTGAATAATTTGCTGAAGACTTTCTCTGAAATTCCTCAACTCCAAATTCTTCACGCGAGTTAATCCTCACCTGCTTTCTCTATGCCTGCATACTGTGCAAACTTCTTTTCATATTCTTCACCTTGGAAACTGCTGTAGTGATACCTTGCACCCCTAATCCTTTGCTGTTTTCCGCTGCAAGTTAGTCATCAGTGAGGAATTTCCTCAAAAGGAATTTCCTCAGTGATGAAATTTTAAAAATCTCCTATTCACCCCCCTCTAGTCGATATAACGCATTTTCAATTGGTATCAGAGCTAGGTACTCCCTTGTTCTGTGTGATTTTGGTTTAACCACCTGGAGTTTTAGTTATGTCGACCGCAGGCATGATCAAGGTTACTGCAGGATGTCCTACTTTCAAAGGAAAGGACTTTCCCTTCTGGAATACCAAGATGCAGATGCATCTACAAGCTATTGACAATGATCTCTGGTATATTGTGGAACATGGTGTCCCTATCATCATTGCTACTATCTCTGCCGCTGATGTGAAGAAACTCAAGCAACTTGATTCTCAAGTGAAGAATATCATTTGTGGCCATCTGAGCAAAGGTCAGTATGGCAGAGTGAGTGCTTTGTGCTCAGCACAACTAATCTAGGAAAGGTTGTCCGAAGTAAATGAAGGAGTATCAACTCAGCATGATTCTCGTGTTGATGTTCTTCACAATCTCTTCAATCACTTCAAGAGGCTTGACAATGGAAGCTGCCAAGATACCTTTGATCGCCTCACTGACATATCAAATGAACTGCAAGCACTCGGAGCTCGAGACATTACTGACCATGAAGTTGTTAAGAAACTGCTACGATCATTGGATTCTTTATTTGATACTTTGGTTCTGATGATTCAAGAAAGACCAGACTACAAGATGATTGATCCTGCTGCTATACTCGAAAGACTCAATATTCATGAATTCCAACAAGAAGAAAAGAGAGATCTATATGGACCAAGCTATTCTAGACCTCGTGCACTGAAGGCCAAAGCAATTTCCTCATCCGAAGAAGAATACTTGGATGGCAGCATTGGTGATCCTGAAGAATTTGGACAGGAGCTTGCAATGCTCGTGAGGAAATTCCAGAAGTTTACAAGACATGGTCAGTTTGGTAAATCTTCAAGAAGAGATGTGAGGAAATCAGAATCTTCATCTGAGGACTACAAGCAAGAAACCTGCCACAAATGCAAGAAATCGGGTCACTACATTGTTGATTGTCCTCATTGGGTGAAGGAACCCAAGAAGAAGAAATACAAGGATGAAAGTTCTAATGACTCGAAGAAAAAGAAGAAATCTTGAAAATCCTCATCCTCAAAGTCTTCATGCACAAGAAGACTAGTTTCAGAAAGGCTCGGGCACTTATTGGCAAGGAAATGGATTCTGAGGCAAAATCTGAGGAATGTGATGAAGAGGAGGGTTCTGATGAAGACTCAGAATCTGGACAGGCTAGTCTTGCACTTGCAACCACATTTGTCAGCAAGTCAATCTTCAACCTTGAAGAAAATGATAACACCATCCACACTGATGACTATGCTGATGACTTCGCTCCAACCTATTGCTTCATGGCAAAAGGTTCAAAGGTACCGAATGATGCTTCCTCCTGTGATTCAAGTGAATGTGAACCTAATGATTATAAAAAACCCAGTTACAGTAAACTTGCTATCATTGCTACTAAACAACAAACTGCCCTAGAAAAGCTCCAGAAACTGCTAGACAGAAGCGATGACCTGTTGAATGATGAAATGAATCTTACCCAAATCCTCACTGGAGATATGAAAAGTCTTCAGTCCAGATTTGATAATCTTCAAAATCGTCATGTCACACTCCTCGCTGATCATGAGAAACTTTCCTATGAATTTCTTCAAAGGAAACTTGATCTTGAGAAGCTGAGGATTTCTCATCATGATCTTTGTAGGGAAAATGATTCATTACTCGCTCAGCAGATCAGTGCCGCTCAGGCTGAATTCATTCCTCCATGTCTTAAATGCACCGAACGTGAAACTGCTAATTCTTCAGCAAAATCATCAAATGCTTCTATTGCTACAAATTCTTCAACTGCTCCTGTGGTATCAAATTCCTCACTTCAGGAAACCACAAGTGTCACTGATGAAAATGCAGGGCTAAAGGAATTGTATGTGACAGGCATGTACAAAAGTCACAAAGGGCACCAAACCCTTTGTGATGTGCTCAAAAAGCAGATTTTGAACAGGAACCCGAGGAATAAAGGAATTGGCTTTGAGAGGATATTCAATGCTGATGGATCATACTGGAAACCTGAGCAGTATCCCAAAACCTCATGGGTTGCTGCTAAAGGGCCTCCTGTTAATCCATCCAATCTAACAGGCTTTGCATGTGAATTATCCTATTCCTCAGATGAGTCATTTGACTCCAACTATAAATTGTTCAAAAATCTCCAACGTATCTATAATTTTTGATGGTTTCATGCTATTATCTTGTCAAACTTTTGATGTTTTGCATGCCTTTTATATATTTTTTGGGACTAACTTATTAACTCAGTGCCAAGTGCCAGTTCCTGTTTTTAGGATGATGAATGCTTTACCACCCCTTCAGATGTGGGTGGTGAAGAAATTGAACTAATCACTTCTTTACGTTAGGTCTCCAGATGAAAATCATCATCTAAAGAATTTGCTGGAAACCTGAGGAAAACGCTTGATGGGACGCAAGCCAATATTAATGAAATAAAAATATTTCACACGTCCTTATAATTCTGTTTATGATGAAATTCCTATCTAATGAAATTGATGTCATATTCTTCAAGTCTGAAGCATATGAGATGGTAAGCTGTACTAATTCATCTGCAGGATGACAAACCCAAGAGTACTGAGTGGGTTCTTGATAGTGGTTGCACACCCCACATGACTGGTGACAAAAGCTTGCTGATGAATATGCCACTAACTCCATCACCCCTGAAGCAAATCACATATGCTGAAAAAGGTAAAAGCAAGGTATTGGGACTTGGCAAAGTGGCTATTTCCTAGGATAGGCACATGGACAAAGTGATGCTTGTTGAATCCCTTGGATTTAACCTCATGTCAGTCTCAATGCTTTGTGATCTTGATATGATTGTTATCTTTGGAAGATATAGATGTGTTGTCATCATGGAATCTGACAGATCAAAAGTCTTCGAAGGTGTTAGAAGACGGGATTTGTACATTGTTGATTTCTCTACAGGTCCTCCACCAGCCACTTGCCTACTAGCAAAAACCTCCGAAGGGTGGCTGTGGCATCGAAGACCTGGTCATGCAGGCATGAGGAATTTGCACACGCTCGCGAAGAAGAAGCATGTCATCGGCATCGAATCAGTCAAATTCCTCAAGGACCATCTCTGCGGTGCTTGTGAGTCTGGGAAAATGACCAGAACCAAGCACCCCTCGAAGACTATCATGACCACTACTCGTCCATTGGAATTGCTTCACATGGACTATTTGGACCTACTCATTATGGCACGCTAACAAATGCAGCATATTTATATGGCTTTGTCATAGTTGATGATTATTCCAGATACACATGGGTGCATATCATTTTATATAAAACTGAAGTGCAGGAAGTCTTCAAACGATTTTCCTCAAGGGCCTCAACGAACTTCGGCGTCAAGATCAAACACATTAGGAGTGATAATGGAACATAGTTCACAAACACTGGTCTTGATAATTATCTTGATGAACTTGGTATTACTCACGAATTGTCTTCTCCTTACACTCCTCAACAGAATGGTGTCGTCGAAAGAAAGAACATGACTATGGTTGAGATGGCAAGAACCATGCCTGAAGAATATCAGACTGCTCGTCGCTTTTGGCCTGAAGCAATTAACACTGCATGCCATATCATCAACAGGATATATCTTCACAAATTCCTCAAGAAAACCTCATATGAACTCCTCACACACAAGAAACCCAATGTAAGTTATTTCAAAGTCTTCGGTGCAAAATCCTGGATTAGAGATCCTCACCATAGCTCAAAGTTTGCACCTAAGACACATGAGGGTTTTATGCTCGGTTATGGAAAGGACTCGGGCACCTACAGAGTCTTCAACAACTATCACAACAAGGTTGTTGAGACTATAGATGTGCGGTTCGATGAAACTAATGGCTCGCAAAGAGAGCAATTGCCTCCTGATCGAGATAAGTTGTCTCCTGAGGAAGAAATAAAGCTCAAAGCTACTGAAGACATTGTTCCCACTGAGGAAACTGATGAAGAAATCATTCCCAGCACTGATGAAAATCAAGAAGATGCTCCTGAGGAAATTGCTCCAGAACCAATTCCTTATCCCAGACGAAATCCTCAACCAGCTCAACCGAGGATTGCAAATGAAGTGGAACTTGACAAAATCCTCAATGACATCAACGCGCCAAGTCCTCTCACTCGCTCAAAAGCTTCACACTTAGTTAACTTTTGTGGGCATTTCTCCTTTGTGTCTATCACACAACCTTCATAAGTTGCTCAGGCTTTCATGGAACCGGAGTGGATCCAAGCCATGCAAGACGAACTTCTTCAATTCAAGTTGAATGATGTATGGGAGCTCGTCAAACAACCAGATCCTCGCAAGCACAATATCATCGGCACCCAGTGGATTTCCGAAACAAGCAAGATGAGGATGGTCAAGTGGTGAGGAATAAGGCACGACTTGTAGCCCAAGGCTACACACAGGTTGAAGGAATAGATTTCGATGAAACTTTTGCACCTGTTGCTAGACTTGAAGCTATTCGAATACTACTTGCTTATGCTAATCATCATAGCATCATCTTATGTCAAATGGATGTGAAAAGTGCATTCCTCTATGGTAAGCTTGACGAAGAAGTATATGTTGCTCAGCCCCCAGGTTTTGAGGATCCAAAAAATCCAGACAAAGTCTTCAGACTCAAAAAGGCGCTCTATGATCTCAAGGAAGCCCCCCGGGCATCTTATGACACATTGAAGGAATTCCTCATGAAGAAAGGCTTCAAACCTGGTTCACTTGATCCAACTATTTTCACTAAATCCTATGATAATGAACTATTTGTGTGCCAGATGTATGTCGATGATATCATATTTGGCTGTACTGATAAACGTTACAGTGATGAATTTGCTTACATTCTTCTTAGGTCTTCAAATTCGTCAACAACGCAATGGAATCTTCATATCACAGGAGAAATACCTCACAGGAGAAATTCGACATGCATGAATGCAAAGGTGCCAAGACTCCAATGCCTACCAACGGCCACATCTGCACTCACGAAAATGGTAAAGAATTCAATCAGCAGGTATATCTCTCCATGATTGGCTCTTTACTGTATTTGTGTGCATCTAGGCCAGATATAATGCTTAGTGTTTGCATGTGTGCACATTTTCAAGCAAAACCTAAGGAATCACACCATAAGTCTATGAAGCATATTCTTCGAAACTTAGATCACACACCAACACTAGGATTATGGTACCCCAAGGACTCAAATCTTCATCTTGTGGGATATTCTGATTCTGACTATGCTGGTGACCGTGTGGATCGCAAGTCAACCTGTGGCACATGTCATTTCCTCGGAAGATCACTAGTCTGCTGGTCCTCAAAGAGGCAGAACTGCATTTCACTCTCCACTGCCGAAGCTGAGTACATTGCTGCTGGTTCATGTTGTGCTCAATTGCTATGGATGAAGCAAACCCTTAAGGACTACGGCATCAACATGAAGAATGTGCCTCTCTACTGCGATAATGAGAGTGCAATAAAGATTGCATATAACCCAGTATAACACTCGAAGACTAAGCACATCCAGATTCGTCACCATTTTCTTCGGGACCATGTCCTCAAGGGCAATATCCTCGTCGACCATGTGAAGACTGACGATCAACTCGCAGATATCTTCACTAAGCCGTTGGATAGGAAAAGGTTTTGCAAGTTGCGGTGTGACCTAAATATCTTAGAATCTTCAAATGTTTTGTAAAAACATGCACACATCCTAACACTTATGCAAAGTTGATGACATAGATGTGCAACACACGATGAAACGATTTTCTTCAACCAATGAAGAATATCACTCTTAGTGTGAGGAAATCAACGAAGAAATTGATTCTCAGGGCCCTACGACAATTGTACGCGACGTCTGAAATCGATATTCTTATATGGTGGGTCACGCCACCACCCAACTTGAAATTCCTCAAGTTGAATTTCTTCAAAGCTGAATTTCTTCAAAAGTTGATTTTCTTCAAAACAATTGTTCTACAAACTTGTTTTTTTTCTTCAAAACTGAAATTCATCATCATGATGCTTTGTCAAAAAATCCTCAAGTTAATCAAAATCTTCAAAAACACTTGATGATTTTCGTTTACCTAGATAGACTGTGTTTTCAAAGTCCTCAACAGCATTCACTTATAGCTATTTTTTCAATTTGATATTTCATCTAAGTGAATGTGATCAGACCCTACTTTCCCTCTATGCTACTCTCACCCAGTCTATTCAATTCTTCATATGCGTTCTACTTGAAACTTTGTTCAAAATCCTCGTTGCGTCCTTCTCAGCTGATGATTTTGTACCAAAATCCTCAAATCTTCAAAAATGTTTTTTACACTATAACTGAACCCCACTTTCCCCGTTCGGATAACCACGATCTCGACCGCTTAGGTCGTGGGCTACACGTGTCTTGCGGAGACGTAGAGGCAGGGGCTATTTGGTCCGATACTTTCGCGCCAATAGTTACCACCTGGCTATAAATATGTCCTCATCTCCCTTCGGTAAAATCTTCTTCGTCCTATCGCCCTCCTGCTATAGCAAAGCTCAAAAGCCCTAGCGCCACCGCTAGAAGTCTCGACGCCGGCGAGGAAAAGCTTGACTGCCTTGACCTCTCCGTCGCCGAAACCATGCCGGAACCGGACCATCTTCGTCCGTCGCCGTCGTAGTTGTCCTCTGTTGCCGAGTTAGGGCGCAGTGGACTCGCACCGAAGAGCATCTACTGCTACTTCCTTCTCTGTTCTTCGTGCGCGCTATATAGGGTAAATAAAAACCCTATTTTTACAGCTGTTTCGATCTACTATTTTACCTTAGATGTATGAAATCTGTTTTTCCTCAAGTATCCATCAGCCTCTTTTCTTCAAACACTGCTTATTCCTCAACTATTGATGAATTTCACTAAGCATCTAAAAATCTTCACGAGATTCCTCAATTGTGCAAATTTTTGAATCTGTACAACCCTGTTTGAGGAAAAGAAACTGATGGATTCTTGAGGAAAAACAGATTTCACATCTCAAAGGTAAAATAGTAGATCAAACCGGCTCTAAAAATAGGGTTTTTATTTACCCTAGATGGCGCACACGAAGAACAGAGAAGTAGTAGCAGTAGATGCTCTTTCGGTGCGAGTCCAATGTGCCCTAACTCGGCAGCAGAGGACGGCTATGGCGGCGGTGGACGAAGATGGTCCGGTTCCGGCGTGGTTTCATTGACGGAGAAGTCGAGGCAGTCAAGCTCTTCTTCGCCGGTGTCGAGACTTCTAGCGGTGGCGCTAGGGCTTGGAGCTTTGCTGTAGCAGGAGGGCGATGGAACGAAGAAGATTTTACCGAGGGAGATGGGGACATATTTATAGCCAGGCGGTAACTGTTGGCGCGAAAATATCAGACCAAATAGCCCCTGTCTCTACGTCTCCGCAGGACACGTGTAGCTCACGAGAGAATCGGTGGAGATCGTGGAGATCGTGGTTATCCGAACGAGGAAAGTGGGGTTCAGTTACAGTGTATTAAAAAAACATTTTTGAAGATTTGAGGATTTTGTTACAAAGTCATCAGCTAACAAGGACGTAGTGAGGATTTCAAACAAAGTTTCAAGTAGAACGCATATGAAGAATTGAATAGACTGGGTGAGAGTAGCATAGAGGGAAAGTAGGGTCCGATCACATTCACTTAGATGAAATATCAAATTGAAGAAATAGCTATAAGTGAATGCTGTTGAGGACTTGAAATCACAGTATACCTAGGTAAACGAAAGTCATCAAGTGTTTTTGAAGATTTTAAATAACTTGAGGATTTTGTGACAAAGCGTCACTATGATGAATTTCAGTTTTGAAGAAAAACAAGTTTGAAGAACAACTGTTTTGAAGAAAATCAACCTTTTGAAGAAATTCAACTTGAGGAATTTCAAGTTGGGTGGTGGCGTGACCCACCATGTAAGAATGTTGATTACAGACGCCGCATAAAATTGTCGTAGGGCCCTGAGAATCAATTACTTTGTTGATTTCTTCACACTCAGAGTGATATTCTTCATTAGTTGAAGAAAATCGATTCATCATGTGTTGCACATCTAAGTCATCAATTTTGCGTAAGTGTTAGGATGTGTGCATGTTTTTACAAAACATTTGAAGATTCTAAGATATTTAGCTCACACCGCAACTTGCAAAACCTTTTCTCATCCAAGGGCTTAGTGAAGATATCTGCCAGTTGATCATCAGTCTTCACATGGTCGATGAGGATATTTCCCTTGAGGACATGGTCCCGAAGAAAATGATGACGAATCTGGATGTGCTTGGTCTTCGAGTGCTGTACTAGGTTGTATGCAATCTTGATTGCACTCTCATTGTCGCAGTAGAGAGGCACATTCTTCATGTTGATGTCGTAGTCCTTGAGGGTTTGCTTCATCCATAGCAATTGAGCACAACATGAACCAGCAGCAATGTACTTAGCTTCGGAAGTGGAGAGTGATACGCAGTTCTGCTTCTTTGAGGACCAGCAGACTACCGAGGAAATGACATGTGCCACAGGTTGACTTGCGATCCACACGGTCACCAGCATAGTCAGAATCAGAATATCCCACGAGATGAAGATTTGAGCCCTTGGGGTACCATAATCCTAGTGTTGGTGTGTGAGCTAAGTATCGAAGAATATGCTTCACAGCCTTATGGTGTGATTCCTTCGGTTTTTCTTGAAAACGTGCACACATGCAAACACTAAGCATTATATCTGGCCTAGATACACATAAATAAAATAAAGAGCCAATCATAGAGCCATATACCTGCTGATCGAATTCTTTACCATTTTCGTCAGTGCAGAGGTGGCCGTTGGTAGGCATTGGTGTCTTGGCACCTTTGCATTCATGCATGTCGAATTTCCTCAGAACATCCTTGAGGTATTTCTCCTGGGATATGAAGATTCCATTGCGTTGTTGACGAATTTGAAGACCTAAGAAGAATTTCAGCTCCCACATCATAGACTTCTGATATTCTTCACTCATCATGTAAGAAAATTCATCAATGTATCGTTTGTCGGTACAGCCAAATATGATGCCATCGACATATATCTGGCACACAAATAGTTCATTAACATAGGATTTAGTGAAAAGAGTTGGATCGAGTGAACCAGGTTTGAAGCCTTTCTTCATGAGGAATTCCTTCAATGTATCATACCATGCCCGAGGGGCTTGCTTGGGACCATAGAGCTCCTTTTTGAGTCTGAAGACTTTGTCTGGATTCTTTGGATCTTCGGAACCTGGGGGCTGAGCAACATATACTTCTTCCTCAAGCTTACCATTGAGGAATGCACTTTTCACATCCATTTGATATAAGATGATGTTATGATGATTAGCATAAGCAAGTAGTATTCGAATAGCTTCAAGTCTAGCAACAGGTGTAAAAGTTTCATCGAAATCTATTCCTTCAACATGTGTGTAGCCTTGGGCCACAAGTCGTGCCTTATTCCTCACCACTTGACCATCCTCATCTTGCTTGTTTCGTAAAATCGACTTGGTTCCGATGATATTGTGGTTGCGAGGATCTGGTCGTTTGACGAGCTCCCATACGTCATTCAGCTTGAATTGAAGAAGTTCGTCTTGCATAGCTTGGATCCACTCCGGTTCCAGGAAAACCTCATCAACTTTTGAAGGTTCTGTGATAGACACAAAGGAGAATTGCCCACAAAAGTTAACTAAGTGTGAAGCTTTTGAGCGAGTGAGAGGACCTCGCGTGTTGATGTCATTGAGTATTTTGTCAAGTTCCACTTCATTTGCAATCCTCGGATGAGCTCGTTGAGGATTTCGTCTGGGCTGAGGAATTGGTTCTGGAGCAATTTCCTCAGGAGCATCTTCTTGATTTTCATCAGTGATGGGAGTGATTTCTTCATCAATTTCCTCAGTGGGAACAATGTCTTCAGTAGCTTTGAGCTTGATTGCTTCCTCAGGAGACAGCTTATCTGGATCAGAAGGCAATTGCTCTCTTTGCGAGCCATTAGTTTCATCGAACCGCACATCTACAGTCTCAACAACCTTGTTTTGATAGTTGTTGAAGACTCTGTAGGTGTGCGAGTCCTTTCCATAACCGAGCATAAAACCCTCATGTGCCTTAGGTGCAAATTTTGAGCTATGGTGAGGATCTCTAATCCAACATTTTGCACCAAGACTTTGAAATAACTTACATTGGCTTTCTTGTTAGTGAGGAGTTCATATGAGGTTTTCTTGAGGAATTTGTGAAGATATACCCTGTTGATGATATGGCATGCAGTGTTGATTGCTTCAGGCCAAAAGCGATGAGGAGTCCGATATTCTTCAAGCATGGTTCTTGCCATCTCAACCAGAGTCTCGTTCTTCCTTTCGACGACACCATTGTGTTGAGGGGTATAAGGAGCAGACAATTCGTGAGAAATACCAAGTTCATCAAGAAAATTATCAAGACCGGTGTTTTTGAACTCTGTTCCATTATCACTCCTGATGTGTTTGATCTTGATGCCAAAGTTCATTGAGGCCCTTGAAGAAAATCATTTGAAGACTTCCTGCACTTCAGTTTTATATAGAATGATATGCACCCATGTATATCTGGAATAATCATCAACTATGACGAAGCCATATAAAGATGTTGCATTAGTTAGTGTGGCATAATGAGTAGGTCCAAATAGATCCATGTGAAGCAATTCGAATGGATGAGTAGTGGTCATGATAGTCTTCGAGGGATGCTTGGATCTCGTCATTTTCCCAGATTCACACGCACCGCAAAGGTGATCCTTGAGGAATTTGACTGACTCGATGCTGATGATATGCTTCTTCTTCGCAAGCATGTGCAAATTCCTCGTGCCTGCATGACCGAGTCTTCGATGCCACAGCCACCCTTCTGAGGTTTTTGGTAGTAAGCAAGTGGCTGGTTGAGGACCTATAGAGAAATCAACAATGTACAAATCCCCTCTTCTGACACCTTCCAAGACTTTGGATATGTCAGATTCCATGATGACAACACATCTATATCTACCAAAGATAACAATCATATCAAGATCACAAAGCATCAAGACTGACATGAGGTTAAATCCAAGGGATTCAACAAGCATCACTTTGTCCATGTGCCTATCCTTTGAAATAGCCACTTTGGCAAGTCCCAATACCTTGCTTTTACCTTTGTCAGCATATGTGATTTGCTTCAGAGGTGATGGAGTTAGTGGCATATTCATCTGCAAGCTTTTATCACCAATCATGTGATGTGTGCAGCCACTATCAAGAACCCACTCAGTACTCTTGGGTTTGTCATCCTGCAGATGAATTAGTACAGCTTACCATCTCATATGCTTCAGACTTGAAGAATATGATATCAATTTCATTAGATAGGAATTTCATCATAACAGAATTATAAGGACGTGTGGAATATTTCTATTTCATCAATATTAGCTTGCATCCTATCAAGCATTTTCCTCAGGTCTCCAGCAACTTCTTTAGATGATGATTTTCATCTGGAGACCTGACCTGCAGAAGTGATTAGTTCAATTTCTTCACCACCCACATCTGAAGGGGTGGTAAAGCATTCATCATCCTGCGAGCACCATATGAGAGAGGGGGCATTGAAGCTAATGCACTTCTCTTAACAGTAGGGGGTTGAAGTATTCATATGAATATGCAGAGAACTTGTTTGAGGATTTATGAACATAACGATTTGAAGAATAACACGCATATTCATATTCCTTGTAGTTTCCCTGCATGTTAGAAGCATTAGCACGGGTACAAGCATAGTTTTGACCAGTTGAGGATTTTGATCCTCTTGAAGACTTTGGTCCTTCTAAGGAATTTGATCTGGGGTTCAAATTCTTCATCGGTGGTGTCATGAGGACATTCACCCGAAGATTTTCAAGGCAACTTTTGGGAACCCAGATATTCCTCACGGGAGGCCCATTCCTGAAGTTAGTTCCAACATATCGAGCAAATAGTTCACCAGATTGATTTTTGAACAGTTTATAGTTGGAGTCAAATGACTCATCTGAGGAATAGGATAATTCACATGAAAAGCCAGTTAGATTGGATGGATCAAAAAGAGGCCCACTAGCAGCAACCCATGAGATTTTGGGATACTGCTGAGGTTTCCAATAAGATCCATCAGCATTCAATTTTCTCTCAAAGGCAATTCCTTCTTTCCTCGATTTCCTGTTCAAGATCTGCTTTTTGAGCACATCACAAAGGGTTTGATGTCCTTTGAGACTTTTGTATATGCCTGTCACATACAATTCCTTCAGCCCTGCATTTTCATCAGTGACATTTGTGTTTTCCTCAAGTGAGGAATTTGACACTACAGGAGCAGTTGAAGAATTTGTAGCAATTGAAGCATTTGATGATTCTGGTGAAGAATTAGCAATTTCATGTTCAATGCATTTAAGACATGGAGGAATGAATTCAGCTTGAGCAGCGCTGATCTGTTTAGCTAGTAATGAATCATTTTCCATTCGAAGATCATCATGAGAAATCCTCAACTTCTCTAGATCAAGCTTCCTTTGAAGAAATTCATAGGAAAGTTTCTCATGCTCGGCGAGGAGTGTAACATGACGATCTTGAAGATTATCAAATCTAGACTGAAGACTTTTCATATCATCAGTGAGGACTTGGGTAAGATTCATTTCGTCATTCAACAGATCATCGCTTCTATCTAGCAGTTTCTGAAGCTTTTCGAGGGCAGTTTGTTGTTTAGTGGCAATGATAGCAAGTTTACTGTAACTAGGTTTTTTATAATCATCAGGTTCACAGTCACTTGAATCAGAGGAGGAAGCATCATTCGGTACCTTTGAACCTTTTGCCATGAAGCAATAGGTTGGAGCGAAGTCATCAGCATAGTCATTAGCGTGGATGGTGTTATCATCTTCTTCAAGGTTGAAGATTGACTTGCTGACGAATGTGGTTTCAAGTGCAAGACTAGCCTGTCCGAATTCTGAGTCTTCATCAGAACCCTCGTCTTCATCACATTCCTCTGATTCTGCATCGGAATCCATTTCCTTGCCAATAAGTGCCCGAGCCTTTTTGAAACTAGTCTTCTTGTGCGATGAGGACTTTGAAGAGGAGGATTTTGAAGATTTCTTCTTTTTCTTCGAGTCATCAGAACTGTCATCCTTGTATTTCTTCTTCTTTGATAATTTTCCCCAACGAGGACAATCAGCAATGTAGTGACCTGATTTCTTGCATTTGTGGCAGGTTCTTTTCTTGTAGTCCTCAGATGAAGATTCTGATTTCCTCATATCTCTTCTTGAAGATTTACCAAACTGGCCACGTCGTGTAGACCTCTGGAATTTCCTCACGAGCATTGCAAGCTCCTGTCCAAAATCTTTAGGATCACCAATGCTATCATCCGAGTCTTCTTCTTTAGTTGAGGAAATTGCTTTAGCCTTCAGTGCACGTGGTCTAGAATAGCTTGGTCCATATAAATCTCTCTTTTCTTCTTGTTGGAATTCATGAGTATTGAGTCTTTCGAGTATATCAGTTGGATCAAGCATCTTGTAGTCTTCAGCAAATTCTTCAAACAGTGACAGTGAAAATCATCAACACACAATCTGAGGAATATAAAGAGTTGAAGAAATAGAACTCGTTTCACACTGAAGACAGTGGTTGATGACCTAGTTCCAACTGTTGTGACAGTTGTACATCTAGTTTGGAGTGGCTTGGTATTGAAACCAAAAGACACACAGTCCCGGGACACACAGTCCCTACCGTATTCTCCTTGGGATAAGAACACACAGTCCTCGCCCAACACTCGTGGTAAGTCTTCAGGGCAGACTTCCAAACCCTCACAAACTTGGTCACCCGGCTATCCACGATTGACCTCTGGATTGCTCTAGACCATGACGCCTAGCCGTCTAGAGGATGCACAGTCCTCAAAGGTAAAAGGCTTCAGTCCAACATAGGAACAACTTCTTCAGTGATGCTCAATCACTTGGTTCTCGGTTTGTGGTTAGGTGTTTGGGCTATTTCCTCACTGATGAATTACTCTTGAAGACTCTGAGGAATATGGGTTGCTCTTATGACAAGTGTCAGTTTCTAACGGAGCAGCCAACCACCTAATGGTTTTGGGGGTGGCTATTTATAGCCTAGGAGCATCCCGACATGATTTGACATTAATGCCCTTAAATAATATGACTGTTGGTGTGGATAAGACCAATGATGTGGCGTGGCTATCGATAACGGTCGGGACCCTCAACTGTGAGAGTCCTCATGTCACTCATATTCCTCACTTGAGGCTTTTGGTAGGATTAGGCTTGGGTTGAGCATCATGAGGAAATTCATTCCAATGTGTTACCTCGACCCCCTTTAACAGTACAGTGTTCCTATTACTCAAGTGTGAAGAAATAAAACAAAAAGGATAAATCTTCATGCTTCAAAGTCTTCACATGGATTTTCTTCAGGACACACCGAATTTCTCAATTTCAATATCTTCATGAGGAATATCAATTTCATCACAAATTCTTCGCGATTCAATTCTTCAGCTTCAGACCAATTTCTTCAACCGAAGATATACATTTTTAGGGGTCGATATTCATCGAATATTTCAAACTCCTCAGTGACTTATAGATCTTGTGTACACTCAAGAACACATTAGATACTTAGCCTATAAGTCTTCTAACTACCAAAATCACTAAGGGGCACTAGATGCACTTACAGGTACTCTGACGCTTTTGAACATTTTTCTTCGCATGCTTATTCCTCAAAATATTAATGCACGCATGCTGGAATTCGTCAGATACCATTTGTCATCATGCATCCTCAATTTATTCATATTATATGTCATATGTATGCATGATTTACAAGACTCAGGGGGAGATGTCCATGATATAAATCATCAATGTGCATTTGCTGGGAAAAGCAAAATCCTCAAGATATGCACATCTTCAGGGAGAGTCTCTCTGAATCTTGATTTCAAATTCCTCAAATGAGTATTTACACTTCATATTTTTATCCCCGTTGAAGACTTAACCTAATTGTTATCAACCACCAAAAAGGGAGATTGTAAGTGAATCTAGTGCCCCTTAGTGATTTTGGTGGTTTGA
Source organism: Hordeum vulgare subsp. vulgare (assembly GCF_904849725.1). NCBI lineage: Eukaryota > Viridiplantae > Streptophyta > Magnoliopsida > Poales > Poaceae > Hordeum > Hordeum vulgare. Next base: position 145,505,705 of record NC_058521.1, on the reverse strand, counting down.
AGACTTATAGGTTAAGTATCTAATGTGTTCATGAGTGTACACAGAATCTATAGGTCGCTGAGGAGTTTGAAATATTCAATGAATATCGACCCCTAAAAATGTATATCTTCGGCTGAAGAAATTGGTCTGAAGCTGAAGAACTGAATCGCGAAGAAATTGCGATGAAATTGATATTCCTCATGAAGAAATTGAAGATGAGGAATTCGGTGTGTCCTAAAGAAAAACAAGCTAAAGATTTTGAAGCATGAAGATTTATTATGTCTGTTTTATTTTCTTCACTTTTGAGTCATAGGAACATCGTACTGTTAAAGGGGGTCAAAGTAACACGTCGGAATGACTTTCCTCATGATGCTCTACCCAAGCCTAATCCTACTAAAAGCCTCAAGTGAGGAATATGAGAGATATGAGGACTCTCACAGTTGAGGGTCCCAACCATTACCACAACTCGCGCCACATCATTGGTCTTATCCACACCAATGGTCATATTATTTAAGGGCATTAATGTCAAATCATGTCGGGATGCTCCCAGGCTATAAATAGCCCCCCCCCCCACAACCATTAGCCGGTTGGCTCCTCTGTTAGAAACTGACACTTGTCAGAAGAGCAACCCAAATTCCTCAGAGTTTTCGAGAGTAATTCATCAGTGAGGAAATACCCCAAACACCAAACCACAAACCGAAAACCAAGTGATTGAGCATCACTGAAGAAGTTGTTCCTGTGTGGGACTGAAGCCTTTTACCTTTGAGGAATGTGAATCCTCCAGACGGTTAGGCGTCATGGTCTAGAGCAATCCAGCAGTCAATTGTGGATCGCTAGGTGACCAAGTTTGTGCGGGTTTGGAAGTCTGCCCTGAAGACTTACCACGAGTGTTGGGCGAGGACTATGTGTTCTTAGCCCAAGGAGAATACGGTAGGGACTGTGTGTCTTTTGGTTTCTATACCAAGCCGCTCCAAACCAAATGTACAACTGTCACAGCAGTTGGAACTGGGTCATCAACCACTGTCTTCACTGTGAAACGGGTTCTATTTCTTCAACTCTTTACATTCCTCAGATTGTATGTTGATGATTTTCACTGTCACTGTTTGAAGAATTTGCTGAAGACTTTTCTCTGAAATTCCTCAACCCCAAATTCTTCACGCAAGTTAATCTTCATCTGTTTTCTCCGTGCCCGCATACTGTGCAAACTGTTTTTCATATTCTGCACCCTGAAAAACTATTGTAGTGATACTTTGCACTCCTGATCCTTTGTTGTTTTCGCTACAAGTTAGTCATCAGTGAGGAATTTCCTCAAAAGGAATTTACTCAGTGATGAAATTCTAAAAATCTCCTATTCACCCCCCTCTAGTCGATATAACACACTTTCACTATTGCAGTAAGCCTTCCTGCTCAAAGCATCTGCCACGACATTAGCTTTGCCTAGAGTTTACTCAACACTCGGATTAAAATCTTGGAGCATTTCCACCCAACGAGTTTGCCGAAGATTGAGGTTAGGCTGGGTGAAGTTGTATTTGAGACTCTTGTGATCGGTGAACACTTCAACCTTTCTTTCCAACAAGAGGTGTCTCCAAGTCATCAGAGCATGTACCACTGCCGCCAACTCAAGATCATGAGTGGGGTAATTCTTCCCACTTTGCTTCAACTGCCTCGAGGTATAAGCCACCACTTTCTTGTCTTGCATCATAACTGCGCTAAGACCTTGAAGAGAGGCATCGCAGAACACTTGAGAAGGTTTGGAGTCATCAAGAGGAACCAAGACTGGAGTAGAAGTAAGCTCCTCTTTGAGCGTGTCGAAGGACAACTAACACTCTGGAGACCATACATACTTCACACCCTTCTGAAGAAGACTTGAGAGAGGCTTAGCAATCTTGGAGAAATTCTCAACGAATCTTCTGCAATAGCTTGCAAGCCCGAGAAAGCTTCGAAGCTACTTCACATTTTGCGGAGGTTCCCACTCAACAATGGCCTGCACCTTCAATGGAACAACTTTGATGCCCTCGGCAGAGATGATGTGCCCAAGGTACACAAGTTCCTTCAACCAGAAATCACATTTGGAAAACTTAGCATAGAACTTATGCTCTCTTAGCTTATCAAGCACAAGCCTGAGATGTTCTTCATGCTCTTCCTTAGTTTCCGAAAAGACCATAATATCATCAAGATACAACAAGACGAATTCATTCTTGAATGGGGAGAAGATATAATTCATCATCCGACACAAGGTCGGTGGAGAATGCCAGACCGAAAGACATCACCGTGTAATCATACGAGCCAAATCTTGTTCTGAAAGCAGTCTTTGGAATGTCCTCTTCGTGAATGTGAATATGATGATAACCCATCCTCAGATCAAGCTTCGAGAAGATCTTAGCCCCTTTCAATTGCTCAAACAACTCATTGATGTTGGGAACTGGATACTTGTTTTTGATCGTCTTCTTATTTAATGGACGGTAATCGACACAGAGTCGTTCCATACCATCCTTCTTCTTGACGTAAAGAACTCCACAACCCCGAGGAGATGAGCTTGGTCTAATCAGACCTAGACGCTCTTGCTCATCAAGTTGTTTCTTTAGCTCCTTCAGCTCTTCTGGACCCAGTTTGTACGGCCGTTTACACACAGGCTCAGTACCTGGTTCAAGCTCAATTACGAACTCAACTTCTCGGTGCGGAGGCATTCCTGACAGTTCTTCCGGAAAAACATCTTCATACTCGCAAATCATCCAGACTTGAGAAACCGTAGAGATCTCACCCTTCTCATTCAAGAAAAATAGACGGACTGTGTCATCACGCGCTGCGAAGATAATCACGTCCTCCGAAGAATGAGTTAGCTTCACCTCTTTAGCTTCACAATCAATAGATGCCTTGTTCATAGCCAACCAATCCATTCCAAGGATCAAATCAATATCAGAGCTGCCAAGGACAATAGGAGAAGCCAGAAAGGCATAATTACCCATCTTGATAGTGACATCCGGATTGACCACATTAGAACTCATCAACATACCCGGGGAGACCACACGGAAAGGTTTGTCCAAAGTCTTAGAAAAGAAATCGTGCTTCCATGCAAATGGTCTAGACATGAATGAATGAGAAGCACCATAATCAAATAAAACCTTAGCAGGAATATCATTAACTGAAAGATTACCCATTATCACGTGTGAGGAGTTCTCTGCTTCAGTTGCATTCACCATATTGACTCTCGCAGACCTGGGGTTGAACTTTACCATAGCATTGATTGGAGGCTTCCCTGGAGGAGGGGGCAAAAGACGTAGCTGAGAGGTGCACTTGTTGGAGTAGTGACCCTTCTGCCCATACTTCTGACAAGTAACATCTGACAGCGCACGGAATTGCACCTGAGGATTCCCTTGCTTCTGCTGCTGAAACCTCTGCTGGAAAGCTGGGTTGGGTGGGTGGGAAGAACCACGTCCACCTGACTGCTTGAACTGCTGAGTTTGCCGAGGAGGAGGAGGAGACACTCAGTATTTCGGCTGCTACTGGACCACCTGAGTTGAGGGCGACGAGCTGGAATATCTGAAACGCTTCCTCGAATTCTCCACTCTGAGCAAAGTTGCCTCAGCCTTGAGAGCCAAGTTACAGAACTTATCAAACTCGTCGGGATCGTGCAAGGCAAGGGCCAGCTACAAGTCCTCTCTCAGACCACCTCTGAACGTATAGATATTGCTCTTCTGATCTGCAATGTCCTGCAAAGCATATCGAGCCAACTCATGGAACTCGACGTTGTACTTGTACACAGAGCAACCACCTTGCTTCAAGCGTCTGAACTTCTCACGCATCTCTTCTAGAAAGCTAGACGGGATATAGTGAGACCTGAAACCTCTACACAAATCGTCCCAACTGATCATTCTGCCTCCCCTGGAGTCCTTCAACTGCTGCCTGCCCCTTGAGCTGAAACGTCACAAACTTGACGAAGTCCTCTGGACGGACATTGCTGCACTCAAAGTGTTTGATCATGTCCCGAATCCAGTCCTCAGCATCGAACGGCTGGTCACAAGACGTGAAGGACTTCGGCTGGTTCGCCAGGAATTGATTCAAAGATGCGAATTGATGAGCACCATGGTTGAAATTGCCCTACTGCTGATTGGTACTATATTGCAACAGCTAGATTAACATCTGAGTGTTAGCATTTGTTGCAGCCATCACCACTTGTCAAGCCTCTGCAGGAGGAGGCGGCGACGGAGGAGGAGGCGGAGGAGGTGGTGGAGGAGCATCAGCGCCCTCGCAACCCGGATTCTGGCGAGTTGGTGGAGCCATCCTAAAGACGGACAACACATTAGCCGAGAGAATAACATTCAAGGTAAAGCTGAATCAATAGGCAGAAATATCTGAACAAGAATATTTAGCAATTGCACTCGAACAAAATAGTAAGAATGCTTCCTCAAAGTGATTGTCGACAATAGCTGATTAAAGACCACTTGCAAACCAAGTATGAGCTAGAACTGCTCGGAACAAACGTATGACAAAGATTCCATCCGATATCTTCGTGGATATGATCGCACGGGCTCGAATTTATAGTAGCCATCCTGTGCAAGGCAGTGCACATGACTTACGAAGCGTCCCCGAGTCGTAGCAAGCTACAAGGACTCTTTAAGACACAACGAGAACTGCTGTAAGACCACCATGAACAAACTTACCCACTGAATGTCGAATCCCAACCTCACATCATGCATCTATAGGAAGATTGTCCTATAAGTCACTACCTGATATCCCACCTATGAATTCCGAAATATCTGGTCATGCAATCTAGTACACGGATACAATGAGTAATATGTCACACAACTCCTATACTAACCCGTCTAGTGTATCACATCCGTCAACACATAACCAGAATCTCGGACCTTCATCTAACACAGACCCTCGTAATCACAACGATACAAAGTGTGCGATACATCCGGAACTCTCTGCACCAGTACTGGGGAAGCCGGACTCCTCTCGTCACTACTAGTATTGAAGCAATTACGAACATCCTCCGTCCTGAGATACCAAAAAATTTGAATGATGGCGATGTGCACAAGAATCCCCTGGAACTCAACTCCCCAGAAGAAATCAAGTCAGACAGGAGGCACCAAGACAGAACTCTGTCACATCGATATCATATAGATTTCAAAATATCCGTCTGATCCTAATTTTTTTTTGAGTGAGAAGAGGAGTAGAATTAAGATTTCCTAAGTCGAGAACCTCACCAGAGCATAGAAGAGGAGAAAAAAAGAAACCTACTCTCCGATATAACTAAGACTCAAATCATTTTACTAGACTCGACTCGGCCAAGTTCGACCACACAAAGGATCATATGGTCGTAAGACTCTGATTACCAACTTGTAATGACTAAGATGCGACCCTTTCCTATTTTGGTGGCGAGGCCTCAAAAGGGAAAGGGGCGCTCTAAATGTTTTGCAAGCGAGATAATCATAACATTACATAAATGAAAGAGTGACAAGTAGGGCATACACTTGCCATCTGATAAGAGTATAGCATTAAGCTTACAGACACACATTATTCAGAGCATAGTCTAGTCCCGCTACGGACAACATGAAACAAGTAAAACTATGACATCCCGCATGCTGGCCCGACGATCACGACCACGGCCTCAGTCCTCCGGATAGTTCATGTACAGTCGACCAGAGTCCTCATCCAACTCCCACTTCAGCTGGTTGTCATCAGGATCTCCTGCGTCGGGCGTACCTGTACATGTTGGTGTTTGTAGTAATCTGTGAGTCACGGGGACTCAGAAATCGTATGACCTTGGTATCGAATATAGCCAAGTTATTGGGTGAGGAAGGATAAGTGTATGGGTTTGCAGCAACCTAAGTATATATGGTGGCTACCTTACAATGATCATGGTAATCATATGGTGGTCTAGGCGAGCGATCGAAGACTAGATTGATCACTAAGTGATCCTGAACACCTACTTACATCAAACATAACCCCACCGTGTTCTCGATTGGAGAGCGATCTCCGAAGGACACAGTCACGGTTACGCACACAGTTGGCAGTTTTATTAGAGTTACTTCAAATTGTGTAGAACCGAATGTTAACAAAATATCCATATTTGCCACATAACCGCGGGCACGGCTTTCTGAAAGATTAAACCCTGCAGGGGGGCTCCAACTAGTCCATCACAAACTGTCACGAGCCGCAAAGTAATCCTCTATCACGAAACTCGTGATCTCGTCGGATTCCTTAGAGGAAAACCTCAACTTTGAGGAGACCCAAAGTTTCACCGGAATCCCTATACGCAAGATATATCGCTAAGGTAAGACAAATCTGGCAAGACCTCCCGACGTGTCGACGACCCCGATAAGAGCCGCGTATCTCAGTCTCAGGACACGTCGTGTTGGGGATATACCCCACGGTGTAACTCGGCTTGAAGTATGACCCGCCAAGGAATTGGCAACGCATCAGCGACTCAACAGTGACCTGGAGGGCGGGTCATACATGACCCAGCAGGCGACTCACACAAACGACAAAGGCCCAAGGCCCAGCATGCACCCTGGCATAAGACGACTCATAGAGAGGCCAGGAGGGCCGACTCACACAGAAGGCCCAAGAAGAGGAAAGACTCCCACAAGAAGGAAACAAGGCCTGGAATATGATTCAAGAGAGACTAGTCCTATTCCTACTCCTAGTAGGACTCTACACGTAAACCTACCCCTTCCACCTATATAAGGAGGGGTAAGGCGCCCCAAGAGGGACACGATTCACAACTTAGGTCTAGACAAGACAAATCATGAGATAGACAGATTAGACACCCACGAGATTAGAGATGCCGAGTCTGCACCCTTGTAATCGAGGTCATCATCTTCATCAATGAAACACAAGCAGGACGTAGGCTTTTACCTCCATCGGAGGGGCCGGACCTGGGTAAACTCGCGTCCCTCGATTCCGACCAGCCGCGACATGGTTGTGATGGCCTCACACCTAAGTCCTTGCACGAGGACATGTGCCGTGACAAAACCACAACAGTTGGCGCCCACCTTGGGGCCAAATCGCATGGTGGTATTGTGTTTTTGAAGGGATCTTTCCAGGGATCAAGGAGCTCACGATCGATCGTCTGAAGAAGAGTCGGCAAGGAACCGTTGCATTGGATAACCCGACATTCGACAACTTTCAGGGAGAGCCGGTAAATTAATTGTTTGGCAATCAAAATTGTGACGATCAATACAAGATTCAAGATCGAAAGATCAGGGTTCCAACATGTGCACCGTCGCGTGCATCTATGGCAATCTGTCGAATCCGAAGACAGATCAATTACTGACAGAATATTGTTTTCCGCCGCTGAGCCGTCCTACAAAGCCACGTGCGTGCAATCGATCTGGTTCCGTACGCATGGCGGTGCTTGCATCTGTGAGGAAAATCACGACTTCCGCCGATTCGTAGGTTCAGTTTTGCTCTGCACGTATACCAAGGCCGCAGTTTGTTCCGCAGGCCGATAGTAAAAAACCATTCATCGCCACTACGTTAATTGCGCACATCACGGCGTGAGGTAAATTCTTTATGAAGAGCTGAAGAGTGCAAAATCATGCAGAGTTCCTCGAAACAGCCAAAACCAGGAGGTCCTAGCTTTCAGACAGCATACTATGATTGATGGATGTGACTTAATAAGAATACAATGTCTGGTACGATCTCAAGTACATGGTTCGGTTTTCACGTGAAGAAGAATCAACCATAGGCGTGATTTCATGCTAGCTAAATCACATAGTACATGGTTTTTTCCCTAGTAAATTAAGTTCTGAAGAATTCGAAGCCCTGCCCAGGTTGCCATCCAGAAAGGAGGACGCAACGCGAATTCGCCCAGCCAGCCACGACTCGGAATTGGATGTGCATAGGGACTCGTCTCCACCGCTGGAGTTGTCCGCCTTCGAGCCGGCCCGTCGCATCACCCGCTTCGCTCCGACGCCGCACCTACCTGCCCTCGAGCCGGATTCGCCTCTGCCACCATCGTGCCATAGCCGGCTCGGCCTCGCCACCCGGCCATCGTCTCGCTGAGATGTCGCCGCTCTCGGCCCCCAACCGCGGTCGTCGTCACGGGCGACTCGCCGTCGTCGGCCAGTGCTTCGTCGTTACGGACAACATCGACACCGTTCGGATCATCTTGGTCGAACACCTGACCCCGGGCCTGTCCAAGCCCGACGAGCACTACAAAGCTCGGCTCCTTTACCTTTTGCCTTTACCATGCTAGAACGAGGCTCAATAATTGTAACATCCCAATTTTCTTAAATGCGGATGTTAATAGATCATTCATATAAATCTCATATTTTTATACATTATTTTGCTCTTTTGAAAATTTTGTTCATTATGTAACTTCAGACAAGTTATTCGAGTGGAGATAATATGACTTCTTCCCTGTCAAATAAAAATGCATAATGTTTCGAAAATTATTTGGAGTCACCAATTTGGTTTTGCAAATTTTATAATGTCCGAAATTATTTTTTGTCGAGTTTTTAAAAGCTCGTTGTTCGTCCTATTGCATAAAAGCTATTTTCAAAAGTTTGCATTAGGTGGAACTAGGTTCCTTTATTATTTATTAGGGAACTTATTTTATACTTATAGCAAAAGGACACGTGCGTTGCAGCGGGAAAAAACACCATCTTCAATGGCGATGACCACATTATGTCCATATCCCATTGCATGATTTCAAAATTTTGTTCACAAATGCAAGAAAATATTTCTTCTTTTAATTTTTCTCACAATTCACAAGTTGAAACAATATTCAGGTTTTTAAAAAAATATCATTGTTGTCAAAAAACTTGATAACTCAAATAATTATTCTGAATTTCAAGAAACATTTTTTAAAATATACTATAATATTCCAATCCACCCTCACAATTAATTCTTCAATATTCACTCACGTATATAATCTAAAAGACTCAGAAGCATTAATGTTTAAATGCATACACTCGATTATTCGTGAACATTTTTACAAATTTGGGAACATTTCTAAAATCAAAAACATTTTTTTTACTATTTATAAACATTTTTTAAAAAATTCCAAACAATATTTTATATTACGAACTGTTTTCAAGTATTTTCTTATGAATTGGCGAATAATTCATTTTTTGAATTATTAAACATTTTTTAATTGCATTAAAGAAATTTCGCAAAATGATAGACTTTTTTTTATTCACGAATGTTTTCTCCAAAATTACGATTTTTTAATATGTAAAGATTTAAAAAAAATCATGAACAACTTTTGAATTTGCAAACATTTTATGTTTTATGAAACATTTATGTAAATACAATTTTTTGCATTTCGAAAGTTTACTTTTAGTTAATTTGAATTAGAAAAAATAAAAAGGAACAGATAAATAATAGTAACTCAAAAACTAAAAAATAGGCCCCCTCCCATGGGCTGGCCCAAATGGGCGTGCTGTGTATTTTCCAGCGAGCAGAGCGTAGTATAGCTAGTCCCTATGCTTGGGCCGGCCCATGCAAGGATTTCCTGCAAAACATTTTTTAAAACTTATATAGTGGCATTGGTGGGTATTATATAGTGGCATTGGTGGGTAATATTAGAGAACTTTACAGGCAGTTTTAATGACGTATCACAGAAGCAATAGGTGATTTATTAGTCGGGATAGATATATATGTGTCTATATTAGCATTTTAATATATATATTACTATATGCGTATATTATATGTATATATTTTGTGTATATATTATTCTGTTTTTTTTCTAAGTATTATAGTATATATGTATGTTATTTTCTGGTATTTTATTTAACTAGAAAATATAAATATATATATATATACTTTTTATTATTTATATATACATATTTTTTCTTTTATGGCTGTTTGTTCATTTTATTTAAAAAAAAGAGGAACCGGCCAGGCCGAGCCGAAGGCTCAGCCTAGCCAGCGATTCCATCGCCCCAGGCCACCAAGGGCTCCTAGCGTTGACTAGCCCCACCGAGCCAGCTCGAGCCCCAGCGCTAGCTAGCGCAGCTCCCAGGCAACGAGGCCACTAGCGCACCACGTGCCCCCATTGAGCCAGCAAGGTTCCCCAGCGCTGGAGCCCCAGCCACGGGACTCCCAGCGCCCATGCCTCACGCCCCAACGCCCAAGCCTCCTGTCGTTGCCAGGGGGCCCGCACCGTATTGCATCCCGAGCCGGACTCCTATCGCCCCATCGCCCGAGGTCGCTTTAGTTTTCCTGTCCCGAGCAGGATCAGAGAACCGAGCAGGACTCCCCTCGCGAGGGCATAAAGTCCCACGGATCGAAGCCCCAGGAACAGAAGCCCCTGCTCCCGATTCGCACAGCACGCACAGCAGCCTCGAGCATCGCAGGAACACGCCGCGCACGTCCGAAGTTCGTCCGTGTTCGCCGGAGTTCGCGGAGCCGCCATCACCGGAGTCCGTTCGACCGCCACCGGAGCACCATCGGAGGAGCCACACCGAGACGGTTCCGTTTTTCCCCGCTGTTCGTGGTGAGAACGCACGCACGAGCCGATTCATCAAACCCCGATGAATAGCTTCAGGACGAAATTTAGTCTATTTTTAACCTGTTTTTAGCTCTTTCAGATTCTTTTTACTCGTAACTCCGAATCAGAAAATTCTTTTTCCTGTGATCTCGTATTGATGAGTAGAACATGTTAGAACCAGTAGTTTTCAGTTTTCAAAAATTAAGTTTTTTGTTAAATCGGATTTATATTAGACCTATCGGAGGCCATATTTTGCAAACCGTTCATCCTATTTAGTTGATTCTTTTTGCGTTGTCATCGTATCAGCATGTAGATGATTTTATACCTGCTGCCATGCTATTTATGCTTGGGTTTTAAACAAGTTGTTTTATTGCTGATGGTTTTATTTGGTGTTATGTGATTGTGGTGATTGATTGGTGTGATTGTTTGCAACGTGTAGATTGTGCGGAGTGCGACGCAAACTATTGTCAGGAGTGTGACTTTCTGAACCAGAATCAAGGCAAGTTACATATTGATCATCCTTTACCTATTATTTTCTATGCATGTAGTATTATATCACCCTATGAAAATTATGCATGTATAGAAATATTACTATTGCTATGCTATGGAGCTATATTGCCTTGTCATGAAGATCGTGTTAGATAAAATTTTGCTATGCTATGTAGACGGGGATTGGTTCCAGTATTCATTGAGATTATGTGAGGATTACTACAAAATAAATTGAGTAGTAATTCAGGATATAATACACCTCTGGGCGGATATGGTATTGCTGGGTGGTTTCAAGAACATCATGGTTTCTACCCTCTGAATGTAAGTGGAATGCCGCCCAGGTTCAAAAAGATCAGACAGACTTAGTGACTAGTAGCTTCCGTGCGCAACCACTAGCTATATGGGGTCTAGCTTAGTTGAGTAGGTTGTGGGGACCTTGCCTGGGCAAAGCTAGCAGATGTAGATATAAATAGGTGTACCGGCTTGCCGTTGGGTGGAGGTGACTGCTTCTGAAAGACTTCGTCTCAATCTTCGGGTTGGGTCTAGTGGGTACAGTGTGCAAACCTCTGCAGAGTGTATAAACTAATCATGATTAGCCGTGTCCCCGGTTATGGACAATTTTGAGCAGCTAGGCCATTGCAGTTGTTGGATGTTCTTGACAGATGACACACTTAATAAAACTTGGTGGGAAACTTAATGATGGTAATAGGTTGGAGTTGGAGATGCCAATTCAACCATATGTGAGTTATTGTAGCAAACAAATTAAAACTTGACTATTAGGTAGCTATGAGGATAAAATCAGCTTTCTGCAAAATAACCATCAGCCTTTCTCTTGTTATACTATGCATATACATGTAGGTCTGTTATATTACTTTTCCTGTGTAACTTGCCAATACATTCAAAGTATTGACCTATATGGCTGCAACGTATCATGTTGCAGGATATTCAGACGAGGAGTAAGGTACCGTTAGGGTCGCGAGTCTTCACTCAACATCGCCAGTGGGCTATGATGGGACTCATCGTTATTATTCTACTACTTTTCCGTTGTTTAATAGAATAAAGCTAGCTAAGTGCTATGCAGATTGTTATATTTTATAAATTCTGGATCATACGTTGTAATAAATGATGCACCTGCTATTCTGCTATTCATCTATACTGTGTGTGCTAGTGAGTCGATCCAGGGACTAGCACAGTAAAGCACAGAGACTCAAATCCTTCGAGGTTTGGTCGTTACAGATGGTATCAGAGCAATGCGCTGACTGTAGGTCGTGGCCCTAGAAAATGGATTAGAAAAGCCATAGGAGTGAAAATTTATTCTATACACTTTGTCTACATCTTACTCTTTCATTAGACAACCACTCTAGTATCTTGACCAGCTTAAGTAGGAACTAGTGTTGAGACCACCACTTATCTTGTTTTTATTTCCGATATTAACATGTTAGCGTATCTGATTATGCCCGCTTTGTGGCATGACGATACTGGGTTGCTTGCTTGATTGTTATTTTACATGTTTGTGAAACTAGGATCTTGTCGAGATTATTCGACTATATATATAGATATGTTTGATTATTGTTATGCTTGTTTGTGTTATTTATTGTGATGTTTTGTTGCCTCATATATATTACCTTGATCATAATATGCATATGGGTAGAATATCTATATTCCTCTAGACCTATTCTATCTATTTTCTTATCTATTCTTGCCCACCAGATGCCGCCGAGACGTGAGCCTAGGGACAGGAATGCAGGAGCAGGCAACAATGATGGCAATGCCAATGATGCACCGCGATATGTGCGGCAGATACTTGAGGGACAAGGCCAGTTGATCCAGTTGCTTGCCCAGAGCTTGGCCAACAATAACAACAACAACCCACCGCCTCCGCCACCTATGGATATGCTCACTAGGTTCTTGAGGTTGAATCCTCAGAGGTTCTCCAGCAGCCCTGAACCTATTATGGCGGATGATTGGCTTCGTTCTATTGGTAGGAACCTGTAGACCGTTGGATGCACAGATGCAGAGAGGGTGAGGTTTGCCTCACATCTATTGGAGGGCCCTGCCGCAGCTTGGTGGGACAACTACTTGGTCACCTATCCCATTGATACTATCACATGGGCGCAGTTTGAGGCAGCTTTCCGCGCCGCACATGTGTCTGCTGGCGCCATGAGTCTAAAGAAGAAGGAGTTTCGCAGCTTGCGTCAGGGAGGTCGCTCAATTAATGAGTATGTGGAGGAGTTCAATAAACTTGCACGTTATGCTCCTAATGATGTTAATACTGATGCAGCTAGACAAGAGAAGTTCTTGGAGGGCCTGAATGATGATTTGGGAGTTTAGATGACTGTGGCCACTTTTGGTAATTACCAGGAGCTTGTTGATAAGGCTATTGTGCTTGAGGGAAAGCATCAGGAAACAGAGAACCGCAACAGGAAGTATAGCAACAACAAGTTTAATTCAGGACCACAGCAGAAGCCACTCACTTCATATCATAATCATGGAGGTAATGGACATCATCACCATGGAGGTAATGGGCATCATCATAGTGGAGGTAATGGCCACAATCATAATGGACACCATCATCATAATGGACACAAGGGCAACAATGGCAATGGTAATGGCAATGGTAATGGAGGTAGTAATAATCAGAACCGCCAGAATGTGCCAGTGCAGAGAGACCTTAATCAGGTCCAGTGCTTCAAGTGCAGAAAGATGGGCCACTACTCCAATGCATGCCCAGAGAGCAATAATGGTAATGGGAATTCTGGAGTCATCAAGCCAAACCCCTTTCAAAAGGTCATGTCAACCATGTTAATGTGAAGGAGGTCTATAATGAGCCTGATGTCGTGATTGGTAAGTTTTTGATTAACTCAGTACCCGCTCTTGTGCTTTTTGATACTCGTGCATCGCATTCATTCATATCACGGGTATTTGTGGATAAACATAAGTTGCCTACCGTAGTCCTTAAGTCACCTATTCTAGTAAGTTCTCCTGGGGCTGAGATGGCAGCAAGTTTGGGATGTTTTCAGATGCCCTTGTCTATTGGGAAGCATGTTTTCCCGACAGATTTGATCATATTGAAGTCATAGGGTCTTGATATTATTTTGGGTATGGATTGGATGGCAAAATATGAAGGAGTTATCGATTGTGCTAGTCGATCTATTTCTCTCAGTGCACCAGGAGGGAAGAGATTCAGATATGTATGTAAGTACCAGCATAAGAGGATGCAGGTGAACTCTCTTAAGGGGGGTAGCCTGGAAGAGGTGCGAGTTGTGAAGGATTATCCAGATGTGTTTCCGAAGGAGTTGCCTGGTATGCCACCAGATAGAGATATTGAGTTTCTTATTGATTTAATACCTGGTACTGGACCTATTGCAAAGAGACCATACCGAATGCCTCCTCAAGTGTTGGAGGAATTGAAGAAGCAGTTGAGGGAGTTACAGGCACAAGGATTTATTCGCCCAAGTTCATCACCTTGGGGAGCCTGTGTTTTGTTTGTTGAGAAGAAGGATGGGACCTTGAGGATGTGTGTTGAATATCGTTCTCTGAATGAGGTAACCATTAAGAATAAGTATCCTTTGCCTACGATAAATGATTTGTTTGAACAGTTGGAGGGAGCTACTGTGTTTTCTAAGATTGATCTTCGTTCTGGTTATCATCAGTTAAAGATTTGTGAGCAAGATATTCCAAAGACCGCTTTCACTACGAGGTATGGGTTGTATGAGTATACTGTTATGTCATTTGGATTGACTAATGCCCCAGCATACTTCATGAATATGATGAACAAGGTGTTTATGGAGTTCTTGGATAAATTTGTGGTTGTTTTCATTGATGATATATTGGTGTTCTCCAAGAATAAGCAAGAGCATGAAGTGCATCTGCGTTTGGTGTTGGAGAAACTGAGGGAGCACGAGTTGTATGCCAAGTTCAGTAAATGTGAGTTTTGGATGGATGAGGTAGCATTCCTTGGCCATGTTATATCAGGTAATGGAGTTGCAGTTGATCCATCTAAGGTTGCTGTTGTTACAGAGTGGGAGTCACCCACGTCAGTTGGTGAGATTCACAGCTTTTTGGGCCTAGCAGGTTATTACACAAGGTTTATTGAGAATTTCTCAAAGATTGCAAAGCCTATGACTGAATTGTTGAAGAAGGGGAATAAGTTTGTTTGGACTGATGATTGTGAAGCTAGCTTTCAGGAGTTGAAGCAGCGTTTAGTCACAGCACCAGTCTTAACTCTGCCAGACATACACAAAGACTTTCAGGTATATTGTGATGCTTCTCGTCAGGGACTTGGGAGTGTTTTGATGCAGGAAGGTAAGGTTGTTTCTTATGCTTCACGTCAGCTTAAGAATCATGAGCATAATTATCCTACACATGATTTGGAGTTAGCCTCAGTTGTGCATGCATTGAAAACTTGGAGGCATTATCTCGTTGGTAATCATTGTGATATATTTACTGATCATAAGAGCCTGAAGTACATATTTACTCAGAGGGAGTTGAACCTCAGACATAGGAGATGGTTGGAGCTTATTAAGGATTATGATATGAATGTGCAATATCATCCTGGTAAGGCTAATGTTGTTGCTGATGCATTGAGTCGTAGGAGCCATGCTAATGCAATTAATATTGATGATATGCCATCGGAGTTATGTGAGCAGTTCCGAAATCTGAGATTGGAGATGGTCCCTAGAGGCTATTTGGCTACACTTGAGGTAAGGCCTACTTTGCTGGACAGAATTAGAGAAGCTCAAAAGGATGATAAGTATATTGCTGAGATAAAGGAGAATATGCTAAAAGGGAAAGCAAAGGATTTCCATGAGGATGAACATGGAACCATATGGTTTGAGAAGCGTATTTGTGTACCTCAGGATGCAGATATAAGGAAGTTTATTCTTCAGGAGGCGTATGATTCACCTTATTCTATCCACCCAGGTAATACTAAGATGTATTTGGATTTGAGGGAGAGATTTTGGTGGCCTAGCCTGAAGAGGGAAATTGCTGAGTACATTGCAGTATGTGATGTGTGCCAGAGAGTTAAAGTAGAGCATCAGAAACCAGCAGGTTTGTTACAACCCTTGCCTATACCTGATTGGAAGTGGGATCAGATTGGTATGGATTTCATCACTGGATTACCCAGGACTCGATCAGGTTATGATTCTATTTGGGTAGTTGTTGATCGTTTGACTAAAGTCGCTCACTTCATCCCCGTAAAGACTACCTATACCAGTGCTAAGCTAGCTAAGATTTATATGTCCAGAATTGTCTGTCTGCATGGAGTTCCAAAGAAGATAGTGTCTGATAGAGGTACTCAGTTCACTTCTAAATTTTGGCGTCAGTTGCACGAACCACTGGGTACTAGACTGGAGTTCAGTACAGCATTCCATCCACAAACAGATGGGCAGACTGAGAGGGTGAACCAGATATTGGAGGATATGTTGAGAGCTTGTGCTTTGACCTACGGGTCCAGTTGGGATGATAATTTACCATATGCAGAGTTCTCATATAATAACAGTTATCAGGCTAGTTTGCAGATGGCACCGTTTGAGTTTCTGTATGGTAGGAAGTGCAGGACACCATTGATGTGGGATGAGGTTGGAGAGCGTCAGTTCTTTGGACCAGACTTGATTAGAGATGCTGAGGAGAAAGTCAGACTGGTTCGTGACATGCTAAAGATACCACAGTCCAGACAGAAGAGTTAGCCAATGCAAAGCGTAAGGAGGTGACATATGAGGTAGGAGACCGTGCATATCTTAGAGTTTCACCACTTCGTGGAATTAAGAGGTTTGGAATCAAAGGTAAGTTAGCACCACGCTTTGTGGGGCCTTACAGGATCTTGGAGCGTCGAGGAGAGGTAGCTTATCAGCTGGAGTTGCCAGAAGCTTTGTCAGGAGTTCATAATGTGTTCCACGTATCCCAGCTGAAGAAGTGTCATGCCGAGATGGCAGATGTCCCTTTGAGAGATACAGTGCCACTTGAGGCAATTCAGTTGGAGACTGACTTGACATATGAGGAGAAGCCTGTTAAGATTGTGGAGACAACACAGAGAGTTACTCGCACCAAGGCAATCAGGTTATGCAAAGTTCAGTGAGATCATCATACCAAAGAAGAGGCTACTTGGGAACGAGAGGAGGATCTCAAGCAGGATCACCCACACCTATTTGCTAGCCAACCCGAATCTCGAGGCCGAGATTCATCTTAAGGGGGGTAGGTTAACGACCAAACCTCGAAGGATTTGAGTCTCTATGCTTTACTGTGCTAGTCCCTGGATCGACTCGCCAGCACACACAGTATAGATGAATACCAGAATAGCAAGTGCATCATTTATTACAAGGTATGATCCATAATTTATAAAATATAACAATCTGCATAGCACTTAGCTAGCTTTATTCTATTAAACAGCGGAAAAGTAGTAGAATAATAACGATCAGTCCCATCATAGCCCACTGGCGATGTTGAGTGAAGACTCGCGACCCTAACGGTACCTTACTCCTCGTGTGAATATCCTGCAATATGATACGTTGCAGCCATATAGGTCAATACTTTGAATGTATTGTCAAGTTACACAGGAAAAGTAATATAACAGACCTACGTGTATATGCATAGTATAACAAGAGAAAGGCTGATGGTTATTTTGCAGAAAGCTGATTTTATCCTCATAACTACCTAATAGTCAAGTTTTAATTTGTTTGCTACAATAACTCACATATGGTTGAATTGGCATCTCCAACTCCAACCTATTACCATCATTAAGTTTTCCACCAAGTTTTATTAAGTGTGTCATCTGTCAAGAACATCCAACAACTGCAATGGCCTAGCTGCTCAAAATTGTCCATAACCGGGGACACGGCTAATCATGATTAGTTTATACACTCTGCAGAGGTTTGCACACTGTACCCACTAGACCCAACCCGAAGATTGAGACGAAGTCTTTCAGAAGCAGTCACCTCCACCCAACGGCAAGCCGGTACACCTATTTATATCTACATCTGCTAGCTTTGCCCAGGCAAGGTCCCCACAACCTACTCAACTAAGCTAGATTCCATATAGCTAGTGGTTGCGCACGAAAGCTACTAGTCACTAAGTTTGTCTGATCTTTTTGAACCTGGGCGGCATTCCACTTACATTCAGAGGGTAGAAACCATGATGTTCTTGAAACCACCCAACATTACCATATTCGCCCAGAGGTGTATTATATCCTGAATTACTACTCAATTTATTTTGTAGTAATCCTCACATAATCTCAATGAATACAGGAACCAATCCCCGTCTACATAGCATAGCAAAATTTTATCTAACACGATCTTCATGACAAGGGAATATAGCTCCATAGCATAGCAATAATAATATTCCTATACATGCATAATTTTCATAGGGTGATATAATACTGCATAGAAAATAATAGGTAAAGGATGATCAATATATAACTTGCCTTGATTCTGGCTCAGAAAGTCACACTCCTGACAATAGTTTGTGTCGCACTCCGCACAATCTACACGTTGCAAACAATCACACCAATCAATCACCACAATCACATAACACCAAATAAAACCATCGGCAATAAAACAACTTGTTTAAAACCCAAGCATAAATAGCATGGCAGCAGGTATAAAATCATCTGCATTCTCATACGATGACAACGCAAAAAGAATCAACTAAATAGGATGAACGGTTTGCAAAATATGGCCTCCGGTAGGTCTAAAATAAATCTGATTTAACAAAAAAAAATTAATTTTCGCAAAACTGAAAACTACTGGTTCTAACTTGTTCTACTCATCAATACGAGATCACAGGAAAAAGAATTTCTTGATTCGGAGTTACGAGTAAAAAGATAAACGCGTTTCAAAATTTTATCAAGAATCTGATAGAGCTAAAAACAGGTTAAAAATAGACTAAATTTCGTCCTGAAGCTGTTCATCGGGGTTTGATAAATCGGCTCGTGCGCGCGTTCTCACCACGAACAGCGGGGAAAAACGGAACCGTCTCGGTGTGGCTCCTCCGATGGTGCTCCGGTGGCGGTCGAACGGACTCCGGTGATGGCGGCTCCGCGAACTCCGGCGAACACGGACAAACTTTGGACGTGCGCGGCGTGTTCCTGCGATGCTCGAGGCTGCTGTGCGTACTGTGCGAATCGGGAGCAGGGGCTTCTGTTCCTGGGGCTTCGGTCCGCGGGACTTTATGCCCTCGCTAGGGGAGTCCTGCTCGGTTCCCTGATCCGGCTCGGGATAGGAAAAATAAAGCTAGGTCGGGCGATGGGGCGATAGGAGTCCGACTCGGGATGAAATACGGTGCGGGCCCCCTGGCAACGATAGGAGGCTGGGGCGCTGGGGTATGAGGCATGGGCGCTGGGAGTCCCGTGGCTGGGGCTCCAGCGCTGGGGAACCTTGCTGGCTCCATGGGGCACGTGGTGCGATAGTAGCCTCGTTGCCTGGGAGCTGCGCTAGCTAGCGATGGGGCTGCGCTGGGGCTCCAGCTGGCTCGGTGGGGCTAGTCAACGCTAGGAGCCCTTGGTGGCATGAGGCGATGGAATCGCTCTCTGGGCTGAGCCTTCGGCTCGGCATGGCCGGTTCCTTTTTTTTTAAAAGAAAAAGAACAAACAGCCATAAAAAAAAAATATATATATATATATATATATATAATAAAAAGTATATATATATATATATTTATATTTTCTTGTTAAATAAAATACCAGAAAATAACATACATATATACTATAATACTTAGAAAAAAATAGAATAATATATACATATAATATACGCATATAATATATATATATATATATATATATATATATATATATATTAAAATGCTAATATAGACACATATATATATAAGTATAAAATAAATCTCCTAATAAATAATAAGGAAACCTAGTTCCACCTAATGCAGACTTTTAAAAATAGCTTTTATGCAATAGGACGAACAACGAGCTTTTAAAAACTCGACATAAAAATAATTTCGGACATTATAAAATTTGCAAAACCAAATTGGTGACTCCAAATAATATTCGAAACATTGTGCACTTTTGTTTGACAGGGGAGAAGTCATATTATCTCCACTCAAATAACTTGCCTGAAGTTACATAATGAAAAAATTTATCAAAAGAGCAAAATAATGCATAAAAATATGAGATGTATATGAATGATCTATTAACATTCGAATTTAAGAAAATTGGGATGTTACAAGAATAGTTTGATTGATTCCGATGGCTGATGCGCATGAAGGCGATGCACACGCATACGCTGATGGATCATCAAGCTAGCTACGTAGAAGAAGCTGACACAAGACATTGAAGTGGCTCCTTGGACTTACTTCACTCCGAGCCAGCCACGACTCGCTTCACCACGACTACCTCCATCTCGGCGCGCCCACTCTGAGCCGGACTCGACGCCATTGGCCCTGCTTCTGCGCCTCGCCTCAAGTTGACCTGCGTTGCCCCCATCGCATCGCTTGGTCCTGCAGCACCAGCCTTCATTGTGCCTTGAGCCGCCGCGGCGCCCACCTCCGCGCGTCGTCACGCCGGGCCGCTCCTGTCGTCGCTCGCCTGCACCAGGCTAGCTACGCCTCTCCTGGCTCCGCCTCGAGCCGGCCGGACGGCGGATGTGTGCAAAGGCGTACTTGTGTGCGTGAGTGCGCTGTGCGCGTGCAGTGTGAGCATGGTGTGTGCCTACTCGCTCTGGCACCCAACCATGCGCGATGTGTGCTGCGTCTGTGTGTGTGCTTGGGCGTGCATGTGTGGGCGCGCTGCTGCTGTATCTCGTGAATCCAAAGGCATGCTCCTACCTGGGACGTGGAGAGATTCGATGCGATAAGAAAAAAGGGGGAAAAGGCTACAGCGGTGACTACAAAACGCTGCAATCCAGAGGCAATTTGACCGGCCGCTGACACGGAGCTATACGCTACACAAATATGTTGGATGGTCGTCCGATTTCATCCAGCATTATGCAGCACCAACATCTGTATTCATCCGACAAAAAATCCAGGTGATATTCATTCTATTTATTTTCTTTCATACATATTCATTCATCCGAGAACAATTACTCCCGCCTGTCATATTTTACTACGAAGGAGAATTACTCATTACGAAAGCGACATCATATTGCAAGTATGAAGCTGGTGTCAATCAACGCCACGGACGACTCACTATCCGCCTCGGCCTACGAACGTCATGGACGACTCACCGTCCGTGCTGGTTTATAGTGATGCGGCCAACTCTCACGTCCGCGCGACCAAAACGGCTTACAATGTCGCGACCGATTCTCGAGTTTGTGCCAAATCGCAAGATATCTCTCGCATTCAACTTAACCCGTCGGTGCAGTGCTCGCCTGTACGAGCCGCCCAACAGACAGACGCAAGACGCCGCCTTCACGGTACAGATTATGTCAACCCGCTGGTGCAGTACTCGCCTGTACGAGCCGCCCAACAGACAAACGCGAGACACCGCCCTCGCGGTCCGTACGACATCAACATATCAGTGCAGTGCTCGCTTATACGAGCCGCCCAACACACGCATGCAAGCTGCCGCCCCTCGGTCCAATCTCCATCAACATATTAGTTCGGTGCTCGCCTATACGAGCTGCCCAACAGACGCATGCAAGCCTCCTCTGCGGCCAATTTCCCCCAACAACATTGGAGCAATGCATATCAAGAGTAACAGGAGAGGTTGACACAGAAACATCCCTCATGAAGCTACAATTTGAGCTGGCCATTATTGAACCGACAATTCAAAGCAAGCAGCAAAAGAAAAGGAAAGTGGCCCTGAAGGAACCACGAGAGCCGGACTACCTGAGAATTAAGTACGGGTCAAAAGTCCATTATTCACCGTCAACCCTATGTTGGCTTACGTCCCAATCAAGTATGGAGATTCTCAAGCCACCTCCTTGAGTCGACTTAAGACTCGTGGGCTACACAGACATGGCTCACCAAATACAACCAGGCTGAATAATTCAAGAACACCGGGTCATTGCAGGCAAGATAACTCGGCCCCGAGGGCTATTGCCTCATTGGCAGGCATTTTAAAGTCGCCCAAGAGGACGAGTCGCCATGATGTGCCATTCAAATATGGGTGCCCTGCTTCATTGGCAGGTATTTTAAAGTCGCCGAAGAGGATGAGTCGCCACGATGCGCAGTTCAAACATGGGTGCCCGACTTAATGGCAAAAATTCATGGTTAAACCTGCCTGTCAGCATGATGCTACTCCGAACCCCGTGTACTCTGTTTCATGATAAGTCAATCCATATGGACCCTGAACTTATCCGGGTTACAACATCGATTGGTCGTGAGTGCCGGCTTACAGAAAGCGAGGATACTCCATGTGTCATTAAGCCACCTTCTTTGTCAAACCTGCTTGTCAGCATGATGCTACTCCGAACCCTGTGTACTCTCGATATGTCAATCCAGTTGGAACCTGAACTATCCAGGTTAAAACATCGATTGGTCGTGAGTGACGGCTTACAGAAAGCGAGGATATTCCATGGGCTATTAAGCCGCCTTCTTTGAAACTTGGTTAAACCTGCTTGTCTGCATGATGCTACTCCGAACCTCATGTACTCTCGATAAGTCATCCATTTGGCCCTGACTTCCAGGTTAAAACATTGATTGGGTAGTGAGGGCCGGCTTACAGAGAGCGAGGATAAACCAGTGGCTATCAAGCTAGTTTCATTAAAGTAATATTAAAGTCTCTAAACCAGTACTATTTTGTCATATACATGCATCATCTTGCATTGCATCATGCGTCATGTATACATATCATGTCGGTCTTCAAACCTGGTCAAAGCATAAATTCTTGCAGGTGCAAATAAATCTTTGAATAGCCAAGTTGGTTGGAGTTTCATCATGGTTTATCATAACCAGTGTTAAATGATTGGAGTTTTTAAGCTAGCTCGAAAGAATTGACTATTGTCGAAGAGCCGCCCTATCACATATAATGCCGAGTCATCTAATTGACCGGCCCTTCGATTTCTTCAACTTGTGCTCTGTAGTAAACTACAACACTTATGGATTTCTCAAACATATGGATTTCTCAAGGATATACTTGTCGGGTTACATTGCAACCACGGTAAAGGATTTCTTTTATCACAAAGGCATCATCAGCTCACAGAGTGGATATGATTTTATTTTACAATGGAAGGAATAGTCCCAAGTCCCTGCAGGAACGCAACCCGACACTTGGGGGCTACATTATTCAAATCAAGATTTCGTCAAATTCTGAAAGACCCATGTCGCTGCAAGCATGCACCATGACACTTGGGTGCTAATGCAATCCGCTTTTCAAATCATCACATCATCAACATACCCGGCTACCTCAAGGAGATAAGCTGACCCTAGGGGCTACATGTCGCTCTTTATTTCAAATATGGATTCAAGGAAGAACCGACTCATCATTTTTATAATGACCCGGCCCTTGGGGGCTACACATTGTTGCTCAAGGTTACATCATCAGATTTACAAAAGTCCCTACTCATTGTTGCATAATGACCCGGCCCTTGGGGGCTACATCATACGATGTTTTATTTTCAAAGGAGAACAACGTGGAAGTACCGAGTCGCCGCAAGCAATCGACCCATCACTTGGGGGCTACACTATTCAGATCATAATTTCTAAAGTCCCAGGTTGCCGCAGGCAAGACAACCCGGCCTTTGAGGGCTACAACACTAAGTTGTTTCACAGATCATGAGGTTCAAATTGAAGACCCGGCCCATCACACACTGATGACCCGGCCCTTGGGGGCTACACGTAATATGGATATATCAAAAATTTGAAGAGCACATTTCATTTTGTCATGGAGGTGAAGTATTGGGAGACCGGTTCAACATATTTTTATCTAGTTGAAGCATTGAAAGACCGGCTCAACATCACACGAATTTCTTTATCCCCAATAATTCGATATAGTCAATTGGAGTTCAGTTGTTTGACGGGGCACTACCAATAATCATGACCCGCCATTAGCAATCATGACGTGCCATTGTCAATCATAATCCGCGAAGCAAGAAAAGCTGGTTCAACATTGTGTGGATTTCTTATTCCCCAAATTTTCATCAAGCCAAAGCATTGGAGGCCGATTCAATGGCATATGTATTTTATTGCAAAGGACACGTACCTACGAGATGATTGAAGGCGGCTCGAAGAAACCCGGATTTTTCAAAGAGCCACTTCAATAAATCAAGCCGGTCAGTGGAGCAAGCTGGTCCCTTGACATATTTATTATTTTGATTTCAGGAGCTTACCTTGAATAAATTCAACCTAACCTGGGGGCTAATGTTGGGGATATAACCCACGGTGTAACTCAGCTTGAAGTATGACCTGCCAAGGACTTGGCGACTCACGGGCGACTCAGCAGTGACCTGGTGGGCGGGTCATACATGACCCGACAGGCGACTCACACAAACGACAAAGGCCCAAGGCCCAGCGTGCACCCTGGCATAAGGTGACTCATAGAGAGGCCAGGAGGGCCGACTCAGTTAGAAGGCCCAAGAAGAGGAAAGACTCCCACAAGAAGGAAACAAGTCCTGGATAAGGTTTCAAGAGAGACTAGTCCTATTCCTACTCCTAGTAGGACTCTACACGTAAACCTACCACTTCCACCTATATAAGGAGGGGTAAGGCGCCCCAAGAGGGACACGATTCACAACTTAGGTCTAGACAACACAAATCATGAGATAGACAGATTAGACAATCACGAGATTAGAGATGCCGAGTCTGCACCCTTGTAATCGAGATAATCATCTTCATCAATGAAACACAAGCAGGACGCAGGCTTTTACCTCCATCGAAGGGGCCGAACCTAGGTAAACTCGCTTCCCTCGATTCCGACCAACCCCTCTCAAGCCGCGACATGGTTGCGATGGCCTCACACCTAAGTCCTTGCACGAGGACATCTGCCGTGACAAAACCACGACACGTTGGATAAGCTACGCGGACGGAGCCTGATAGAAATCACTCAAGTTGCCCTGAGTTGGCCCCGCATAGTGCGCTAGTTTGGACCAACACTCATGAGGAGCACTGGTCCAAGTTGTTGATTAAATCCTCGGGTTAGCTATTCCCTATGCAAATTATTATTAAGTTGTTAGCAGATTAAAACCAATGTTGGGTCCTGCCAGGCAAGCCTTAACACTACACGATTTATCAAGGGGGTCCCCATACCAACGCCGAACGTGTTAGGAGCGATCAATTATGGAATCAAACACCGGTAACCGAAACTAAGGCGGCAACAACAGAACAAATCACCTGGCAAAAGGCTAGGCCTTCCGTCATTTACCAAGTATATAGGTGCATTAATTAAATAGCAGTTCAAACATAATGATATCAAAATACCCATGTTATCACATGGAACAGCTGGCACCTGCAACTAGCAAAGCTACTCATTAGGAGTTATGCAAGCCTACTTAGCCAAACAACATTTGCTAGGAGAGGGAGGTGTTTGGGATTCATAGCAAAGACACGGGCATTTATATCAAGTGGTAGGCAGCGAGCATGTAACGAAGGAAACGTGATTCTAAGCATAACAAAGCTAGAAACAGTGTCAAGGTCACGGTCATCTTGCATGTGATGTCTTCAGCTTGGAACTACTCTTGTTCTTCCTGCACGTACTCTCCAGAATCCACGTACTCGCTCTCCATTCCCGATGCTACCCAAGATAAGATAACAACCAATGAACACCGGCAAAACATAATGCAACAACCAATACGATGCATGTGTGAAGAAGGAAACATGCATCACTATTCTAGTCACTTTCATATGCATTAGTTGAGTTAATTGAATTCTGGACAGAACCTCATATTAATTTATCTTGACATGCATGAATATGGCATGAACATGTGCATCACGAGAAAATGATGCAAAAACATATAAAGAACGTAGAGAACGGAGCCACGGTTCAACTGGAAACTACAAAACAAGTTATGAAGACCTACGGGTCAAAACAGCCACAAACACACTCTAATGGGCACTCACTGGTGTAACCAGGTTGCCACATGATCAAGCATCAAATTATAAGTGGGGTGGTTCATGGGAACACACCACAACATCAACAATGCCCACACAAGCTTCAAAACAATACAAACATACAATCTGTTTTCAACAGCAACATAGCAGTTTGTCTACAAGATTTAAAGTAGCTACAACCTTCTAAATAAATCACACAAGGCATGAAACTGAAGCCATCCAAAATCTCTACAACCCTGTACAAGAAGCTAATGCAAAGGAACCACCCGTGAGCAGATCTATCACATATTGGGACTTGGTGAAAATCACATATTTTCACGAGCTGCTTATGCTCTGAAGCATTTTGGCAGCCTCCAAAATGATATCTATAGGAGGTGTATAAGCATGAAATTTAACAGGGAGCTACACAAACATAAAAGCTCACAAACATTAGTTTGTTGCATGGGCTAATTCCTAACATAGGAGCTAATTCACACAAGACAACACGGGAAGAAAATAACTCAGTTTCCCACACTTAGTGAAAATCACAAGGTTTCACAAATCTGAAAATTTCAGCCAAGTGTCCACTTTGACAGGGCACAATAGGTGCATACAAATCCCTAAGAATAAAATGAAAGTCACATGTTGCAGAGGGGTTCACCCACTACCATTCCATCAAGGAATCATCCACCAAGGGTCAAAGCACCACCTAATGCAAAGCTCTAATCATGGCATCACATCAGAAAATAACAGTTTTATGAAGTTGCTCTAAAGTGAAATCTGACTGCACCAATGGATTCCTGGGATGATTCTACCCCAAATCCATATATCATTCATGGGTACTTGCATGTAACAACAATGCACAAAGCTAGCTCGCAAAATCGCAAAGAATCATATAAGCTACAAATGATTATAATCACATGTAGAGCTAGCACAATTGGTATCATCTACACATGCACATTCACTGGGGCAAGATCAACCTATCTAGGCATAGCATGGACTCACTAACATGGTCACACTAACATAGAGAAATGTGGTCATCCACACACACACACATGTGCACACACATACACATGCCCATGTATATATGGACTCACACCACACCATTTACACCTACACATGCACACACACAAGAACTACTCACACAACACACATGTCTAGTTGTAAACATGAGGGATTAGGCCCTCTTGCACAAGTGTATGTGCACACTCATGCACACACACACAACACATCCTATCTACACACACATACACTACACCCTAGTGCCACATGAGTGAACGAAAAAAAAGAAAACAACAAGCAAAACCCCTGGCAGAAATTAGCAACACAAAATAACAGCAAAAGGAATAAAATAAAAATAAAAATAAAAGGGGATGAAGTGGGATCAAACCCACAACCCCCTGGAACAACTACCAGAGACACACCACTGGGCTAGGCCATCGAGGCTTACCAGAGAGAGGGTTATATGCAAGGTGACCCTCTCTGGCGCTGCACAGGAACTAGTCCACATAAAAGAAAAATGGCGCCCGAGGGGATTCGAACCCGCGACGCTGGCGGAGGCGCCTGGCTCTATTGCCACTGCGCTAAGGTAACCGATCTTAACAGAGAGGGAGGGTGTTGTTCTTTTGAGCAGCCCGCTCTGCTCTACTACTCCCTACGCGGCCGGAACAGGGGAGAACGCCGGTGGCTCTCCGGTGACTAATCCCTACAGCGACTACCACACGGGGAAGGAGGGAACCCCAGGGGTTCCATTCCCAAAGCTAGCTCCCTGGGAGGAGCCCCACTGCAACGGCTTGACGATGCAGCTACCTACGGCAAGGACGGCGACGGCAGAGGCCTACAGCGAGGGCTCGGCGCGGAAATGGCGAAGGAGAGGGAGGAGGACATCGCGAGGCTCACCTTGAGGGTCTCGGTGACGCACCTGTTGCCGCGATGAGGAAGAAGGGGCGAGGTGACGACAGACGCGCACGATCTTCTCCGGCGGCGACGAGGGCGACGCGGGGAGCGAAGGAGAGGAGGGGAACCGGCCCCCCTAGCGACGGGAATGGGTTGAGGGAGGATCCAGCATCCTCCCTACCACTACGGCCTCCCCGGAAGGCTACCGACGGCTAGGGGACGGCGTGGATCGGCGGACCTAAGAGCTCGGACTGAACCTGCTCCTCTCTAAAACTTACCTGAGAGAGAGGAAAGGAGATGGGAACGAGGTGGCGGTGGCGAGAGGGAAACCTAGAGGGGCACACATGTCGAGGGGGGTTAAATAGGCGCGAAGGACACTCCTTGACGTCCGTGAGCCACGGCGTCGGCCTCTCTCTATCACATGCTTTGATGGAAAGCAGATAGAGGCGAATGGCGTTAGAGGAGGAAGAAGGGACGGGGAGAAGGCCGCGCGAGCGAGGAAAAGAGGCGAGGCCCAGGTGGAGAGGGAGAGAGCCAGCCCACCTGGGCTTCTCTCGCGCCTGGGTAAGACAAAAAAAATAAAGGGGTTTTCCTTTTTAAAATAAATAAACAACAAACTAAATCCTCACAGCCACACAAGGTTTTGAAAAACAAGATAAAAACAAATAGGGCATGAGGGATTTATGCCCTATTTGATGAAAATATAAACCAGATTTTTAGATTAACCAAATTACAACCCAAAACAGGAATTAACATGCTGTTTTGACTAAAACCCCACATGAACTAAAGTCTGATGCAACAATGACATCTTCCCCCTCAACCACAAGTAAATACTCTAAATGTTTAACATTTTTAAAACAGGTTCAAATAAAGTCTAACACACAAGTTTAATAACTAAGGGGGGAAGGTTTTAGCATTGTTTGAAAACACCACATCATTTCACACCACTCAAAGCAAGATAGCACTACCATGATGGATCATCTCCTAGCAACACAAGAAGGAAAGCAATGCAATTGAAAAGGATGACATGATGCAAGATGATGACATGAAATGAAGCCACATGAAATGATAACTTTATATAACATCCAAAGAATGGTTCCACAAAATAGGAAGGACCCAAATATGGAAAGGAATACATCTGGGCTGTTACAAACTCTCCCACACTACAAAAAGATCTCGACCCAAGATCTAGGACTGAAAGAACTCTGGAAATTCGGAACGGAGGTGATCCTCGCGCTCCCAAGTGGCCTCTTTGTCAGAATTATGTGACCATTGCACCTCGAGAAACTTGATTGACTTACTGCGGGTCTTCCGCTCAGTCGCCTCAAGAACTGCAACTGGATGCTCACGGTAGGATCGGTCGGGTTGACTAAGATGAGACTTTCCCACTCGTAGAGATGGTAAACTCTGTTGGAATTATGTTAGAGTTGCTGCATTTTTCGATTACGAAATTTGGCAGATGGATGTCAAACATTATTTCCTTGACAGTTTCCTTCACGAAAGGTTGTATGTGATACAACCAGAAGGTTTTGTCAATCCTAAGGATGCTAATGAGGACGCAAGCTCCAACGATCATTCTATGGACTGGAGCAAGCATCTCGGAGTTGGAATATATGCTTTGATGTGATGATCAAAGCTTTTGGGTTTATACAAAGTTTATGACAAACTTGTATTTCCAAGAAAGTGCGTGGGAGCACTATAGAATTTTTGATAAGTATATGTGGTGAACATATTGTTGATCGGAAATGATGTAGGATTTTTGTAAAGCATATAGGGTTTCTTGAAAGAAGTTTTTCAAAGAAAAACCTGGATAAAGCTACTTGAACATTAAGCTTCAAGATCTATACGCTTGATAAAACTTTCAATGAATGTATACCTTGACAAAAGTTTGAAGGACTTAAAAATAGATCGGTCAAAGAAGGAGTCCTTGGCTGTGTTGTAAGGTGTGAATTTGAGTAAGACTCAAAGATCGACCACGGTAGAAGAAAGAGAAAGGAAGAAGGTCGTCCCCTATGCCTTAGCCGTAGGCACTATAGTATGTCATGCTGTGTACCACAACTAATGTGTGACTTGCCATGAGTCTGTCAAGGGGTACACGAGCAACTCGACAACGGTCAAAATTCTCCTTAGTAACTTGAGGACTAAGGAAATAGTTCTTGATTATGGAGGTGATAAAAGAACTCTCCGTAAAGGGTTGCATTGATGCAAGCCTTAACACCAATCTGGATGACTCTGAGTAGTTGATACGTCTCCAACGTATCTATAATTTTTGATTGTTCCATGCTACTATATTATCAACTTGGGATGTTTCATATGCATTTATGTGCTATTTTATATCATTTTTGGTACTAACCTATTAACTCAGTGCCCAGTGCCAGTTTCTGTTTTTTTTCGTGTTTTTGACCTTTTTCAGATAAGAATATTAAACGGAGTCCAAACGGAATAAAACCTTCGGGTTGATTTTTTTTCATAACAGAAGGGATCCAGAAGACTCGAGAACCAAGGTAGAGGGCCAAGGAAGAGGCCATGAGCCCCCTAGGCGCGCCCCAGGGGGGCGCCTAGCTGGCTCGTGGCCCCACCGTGCCTCCTTTGCCCTACCTATTTCGCCTATAAATTCCCTAAAATCCCCAAACCAATAGAGAGAGCCACGAAAATACTTCTCCGCCGCCGCAAGCTTATGTTTCCGCGAGATCCCATCTGGGGACCATTCTGGTGCCCTGCCAGAGGGGGATTCGGACACGGAGGGCTTCTTCATCAACACCATTGCCTCTTCGGTGTTGCGTAAGTAGTTCACCACAAACCTTCGGGTCCATAGCTAGTAGCTCAATGGCTTTTTCTCTCTCTTGGATCTTCAAAACAAAGTTCTCCATGATCTTCATGGAGATCTATCCGATGTAACTTTCGTTTGCGGTGTGTTTGTCGAGATCCGATGAATTGCGGATTTATGATCAGATTATCTATCAATATTATTTGAGTCTCCTCTGATTTCTTATATGCATGATTTCGAATTCTTGTAATTCTCTTCGAGTTATGGATTTCGTTTGGCCAACTTGATCTATAATTCTTGCAATGGGAGAAGTGCTTGGTTTTGGGTTCATACCGAGCGGTGTCCTCACCTAGTGATAGAAGGGGTAGCGAGGCACGCATCGTGTTGTTTCCATCAAGGGTGAAAAAATGGGGTTTTATCATATTGCATGGATTTATCCCTCTACATCATGTCATCTTGCTTAAGGTGTTACTCTGTTTGTTATGAACTTAATACACTAGATGCATGCTGTACAACAGTCGATGTGTGGAGTAATAATAGTAGATGCAGAAAGTATCGGCCTACTTGTCTCGGACGTGATGCCTATATGTATGATCATTGCCTTAGATATCATCATGACTTTGCGCGATTCTATCAATTGCTCGACAGTAATTCGTTCACCCACCGTAATACTTGCTATCATGAGAGAAGCCTCTAGTGAACACTATGGCCCCCGGGTCTATTTTACACATTATATATTCAGATCTACATAAAAAAATACCAAAAATAGCTTGCTGCACTTTTATTTATTTATTTATACTTACCTATTATCAGTATCAGATCTCACTTTGCAAGTAATCGTAAAGGGATTGACAACCCCTTTATCCCGTTCGGTGCAAGTTTGTTTGTTTTTGCGCAGGTGCCTTGGTGCCTCATCTTGATACTCCTACTAGATTGATACCTTGGTTCACAAACTGAGGGAAATACTTACCTCTACTTTGCTGCATCATCCTTTTCTCTTCAAGGGTAAAACCAATGCAAGATCAAGAAGTAGCAGGAAGAATTTCTGGCGCCATTGTTGGGGAGTATTCAAGTGAAGCATATCTACCAAGTACCTATCGCAAACTCATCTCTTGCATTTACATCATTTTCCATTTGTCTCTCGGTTTCCTCTCCCCCACTTCTAAAAAAAATCACGAAAATATTTGCCTTTCTTTATTTTGCCTTTTTGGTTCGCCCCTTTCTTTCGCTTACTTTCTGTTTGCTTGTGTGGGTTAGTCTACTTATCCTTATGGCTAGTCCTATCGCTATGATCATTACTCCCGAGAGCGAGGTTCTTAACTTTAAACAAAATGAGGGAGAAAACTTAAAAGATGCTTGGTATAGAATTTGCAATGCTCAGAATAGATCTACTCGTAACAAATCTATTACCGTTCTACTTCGCAATTTTTATGTGGGTATTTCCCCTCGTAATTGGTATGTTCTTGACACCATCGTAGGCGGAAATTTCTTGGGTAGCCATACCGTTGATTCTTATAGTGCTTTAATAAATTTGGTAGGCTCACCCCCACTCATGGTTAATGGAACTACGTTAACTTTGGAACATGTGATGCGTAGGCTGGATATTATTGAAAATAAAGTTGCGACGATAGAACTCATTGAAAATTTGGATAAAAATATCCACAATCAAATCTCTCAATATGGATCCAAGGTGGGAATGACTTTGAAAAATTTAAAGGAGAAGGAACCCATAGTTAACAAAAAACTAGATCATGATTCCGCTAGAATTGGCAAACAAGCGGAAGTTATAACCAACTTGGGTTCCGCTTTTGCTGCTGTTCAGAACACTCCAAATTTTGCCCACAATAAGGCCACTAAGCTTGTTTATGTTCCTAAAAATAATGGTGAACCATCTAGTAAGAGAGATGAAGATCTTAAAATGTTGAGTGTTCACCCTACCTATCTTGATATCTTAAAAAACCCTATCATCACTAATGATTATGTTTGTTGCCTATTAGGAGTATAATTATTGATAAAATTAAAGAACTCTCTAGTAATGATGATGGTATGAGTGGTTTTAGCACGAAAGATAACAATACTTGATTTTATTGCCTTACGCCTAGCTAAGGGCGTTAAACAATAGCGCTTGTTGGGAGGCAACCCAATGAAAAAAATTATTTTTGCTTTTTACTTTCTATTTTGTTGAGTCCACACCATCATGTTTCTGTTATGATTTTGTTTTTTATGTTTTAATTAGTGTTTGTGCCAAGTATAACCTTTATGATTAGTTTTGGTGATAGTTGTTTAATCATGCGGAGAAAAGACAAAAACTTTGTGCTCACGAAATTATTTTTAATTCCTGTCCAGCAAGAGATTTTGAGTTGATTCTTTTTGCTTCTGATTGATATGAAAATTTCCCTAATTTTAAGAATTGTTTCAGAATTTTCGGGATAGCAGAGGTATACCAAATAGACATATTGCTACAGACTGTTCTGTTTTTGACAGATTTTGTTTTTGTTGTGTTGATTGCTTATTTTGATGAAACTATGGTTAGTATCGGGGGGTACGAGCCATGGAGAAGTGATAATACAGTAATATCACATAATTTAAATGTAAATTAAGTTTACTTAAGTACCTAAAAAGTTGGTGGTTTTTTTTCTTATGCTAATGATATCACGAGTTTCTGTTTAAGTTTTGTGTTGTGAAGTTTTCATGTTTTGGGTGATGTTCTTATGGACAATGGAATAAAGAGTGGAAAGAGCCTAAGCTTGGAGATGCCCAAGTCATACCAAGCCAAATTCAAGGACAACTAAAAGCCTAAGCTTGGGGATGCCCCGGGAAGGCATCCCCTCTTTCGTCTTCAATCCATCGGTAACGTTAC
Source organism: Hordeum vulgare subsp. vulgare (assembly GCF_904849725.1). Classification (NCBI taxonomy): domain Eukaryota; kingdom Viridiplantae; phylum Streptophyta; class Magnoliopsida; order Poales; family Poaceae; genus Hordeum; species Hordeum vulgare. The sequence goes on along the minus strand of NC_058521.1, from coordinate 145,472,360 downwards.
TTGGAGCTATATTTTTATTTACCACATGATATGTGTTTTTCTTGGAATGTCGTGTATTATAGGAGTATTTGCTTTTTGTATTATCACAATCATACTTGATACACACCTTTTGAGAGGGACATGCACTCATCGTGAATTTGTTAGAATACTCAATGAGCTTCACTTATATCTTTTGAGTTAGGCAATTTAGCTCGCATGTGCTTCACTTATATCTTTTGAGCTAGATAATTTTGCTCCCATGAGCTTGACTTATATCTTTTGAGCTATATAATTTTTATCTAGTGCTTCACTAAAATCTTTGTAGAGCACGGCGGTGTCATATTTTGTAGAAATAAAAACTCTCGATCTTCACTTATATCATTTTGGGAGCGCTCTCTCTAAGTAACTTGGTAATTGGCGTGTGTTATGAAATTAGTCCTAAATATGATAGGCATCCAAAGAGGATATAATAAAAACTTTCATATTCAAGTGCATTTATTAGTAAGAGAAGTTTGATTCCTCACAATTAGTTTTGAGATATGGATATTGTAGGGTGTTGTGAATCTAGAAATACTTGTGTTAAGGTTAGTGATTCCCGTAGCATGCACGTATGGTGAACCGCTATGTTAGGAAGTCGGAGCATAATTGATTTATTGATTTTCATCCTTTGTGTCACGGTCGGGATCGCGTGATGGTTAACTCCTACCAACCCTTCCCCTAGGAGTAAGTGTTTAGCACTTTGTTTCGATGACTAATAAAACTTTTGCCATAAGTATATGAGTTCTTCATGACTAATTTGAGTCCATGGTATAGATGCACTCTCACCCTTCCACCATTGCTAGCTTCTCTAGTGCCGCGCAACTTTCGCCGGTGCACAAAACCACCATATACCTTCCTCAAAACAGCCACCATACCTACCTATTATGGCATTTTCGTAGCCATTCCGAGATATATTGCCATGCAACTTCCACCGTTCTGTCTCATGACATGTGCCATCACTTCCATATTGCCATTGCATGATCATAAGATAGCTAGCGAGATGTTTGAACGTCATACGCTAAGCTAGATCGTTGCACATCCCGGTACACTGCCGGTGGCATTTCATATAGAGTCATTATTGTTCTAAGTATTGAGTTGTAAGTAAATAAAAGTGTGATGATCATCATTATTAGAGTATTTTCCCATGTGAGGAAATAAAAAAGAGGCCAAAGATGCCCACCAAAAAAAAGAAAAAAATGAAATGAAAGAAAAAGAGCCCAAAGAGCCCAAACAAAAAAAATGAGAGAAAAAGAGAGAAGGGACAATGCTACTATCTTTTTCCACACTTGTGCTTCAAAATAGCACCATGTTCTTCATGATAGAGAGTCTCTTGTTTTGTCACTTCCATATACTAGTGGAAATTTTCATTATATAACTTGGCTTGGGCTTCCTCAAAATTTCCCTAGGTCATCGTGAGAAAGTAAGTTGGGTGCACACCCACTAGTTTTTATTTTTGAGCTTCCATACACTTATAGCTCTAGTGCATCCGTTGCATGGCAATCCCTACTCATTCGCATTGATATCTATTGATGGGCATCTCCATAACCCATTGATACGCCGAGTCAATGTGACCATCTCCTCCTTTTTGCCTCACAACGTCCACCACACTCTATTCCACCTATAGTGCTATATCCATGGCTCACGCTCATGTATTGCGTGAGAGTTGAAAAAGTTTGAGAAAGTAAGAGTGCGAAAACAATTACTTGGCCAATACCGGGGTTGTGCATGATTTAAATTCGTTGTGTGGGGATGATGGAGCATAGCCAGACTATATGATTTTGTAGGGATAACTTTCTTTGGCCTTGTTATTTCAAAAGTTCATGATTACTTTGCTAGTATGCTTGAAGTATTATTGTTTTCATGTCAATATTAAACTATTTTTTTGAATCTTATGGATCTGAACATTCATGCCACAATAAAGAAGTTACAAAGAACAAATATGTTAGGTAGCATTCCACATCAAAAATTCGGTCTTTATCACTTCCCTACTCGAGGACGAGCGGGAGTTAAGCTTGGGGATGCTTGATACGTCTTCAACGTATCTATAATTTTTGATTGTTCCATGATACTATATTATCAACTTGGGATGTTTTATATGCATATATATGCTAATTTATATCATTTTTGGGACTAACCTATTAACTCAGTGCCCAGTGCCAGTATCTGTTTTTTCCGCGTTTTTGACCTTTTTCACATAAGAATATTAAACGGAGTCCAAACGGAATTGATGTGGTTATAGTCCCAGGGTAGGGTCATACGCCTGCCTTATAGGTCCTACCCAAGGACTACCCTTCATAAAGGACAAGGACCTTAGACAGTTCCGACTGAACTAAGGACTCCCCCATCATCCAGTCGGTGATGAGCATTCGGAGCGTATTTAACGTACCGACTGAATTCCACTCTGTACATCATAACCTCCCAGGAGGGCAACGGTCATACGTTTTCATACACCATTATTAGCATTTAAGGCATACGTTACCTGTAACGTAGGCATTTATTCGCCACTATTCCACCCCTGTCCACCGGGCCGTTGTGAAGGGCAGCGCACTCTATATAAGCCGCCCTTCCCCACTGGTGCGGGGGTTGGCATTTACTGTAATCCTATATTCCACTCGACACTAAGCTCCCAAGAGCACTGAGACGTAGGGCTTTTACCTACACCGTAGAGGGGCCTGAACTCATACATCCTCACCGTAGCTAAGGCTCTGCCCATCCTTTCGTACCCTACACATCTACTGTCAGACTTATACCCACGACAGTTGGCGCCCACCGTGGGGCAGGCGTCTAAGCGACTTCCGGCGAGTTTGCAACTTCATCTTTTCATCATGTCGTTCGGTGGAGATTTGTGCATGGGTCATGAGATCCTCTTCGGCGCGCTCTCCTTCATCGTCGACGATTCGGCATGGCTTCGGGATGCGCCTCTCGACGTCGAAGCGCTCACCAGTCCCGGGGCTACGCACTTCCGTGCCGGTTCCCGCGGCGTCCTTCTTCTCCAGCAATCGGCCCCGTTGTTGATCTTCGCCCCCGTCACGCGCCGCAACAAGCGGTCCCACCGTCCGCGGCTCCAGCGTTGGGTGCGACATGCCCAGGCGCGATAGAATGCGTTTTCTCAAGTTGCGGTCCTCGAGTTAGTTGTGGTCGCGCCGCCGTCCCAGTGCTTGGACTCAGTTCCGACTGAGTTACCTTCCGAGTACTTGGGTCGCGGGCCTGCAGCCGAAGTTCTCATGGCTGATTCCCATGAAAGCCCCTCCGAACTGGTCGGAACAAGAATGAGGTCGGTGAATCATCCGGCGCTCGTCGTCAACACCGCCGTTCTGCTAGTTGGCGCACTCGCCACAGGAACGTCGAGGTGTTCCGCACACCCGTCCTCAACCTGGCTGCCGCTGCCAAGATAGCTGATTCCCTCCAACCGACTAATTCAGAGGCTGGTAGAGGGATCGAGCAGATCCGTGCCCTGTTGCACATGGCACAACAGCAGAATTCGGCGGTCTCCCAGTCGCACAACAGGATCCACAACAGTTCTGTTCATGCGAACACGCATCGGTCGGTTTTCAGCCCCGACTCTCATAAGCGACGCGGAGGGGGCAGCCGTTCCATGAATCCCGAAGATCGTCGCCGTTCACGCACCCCTCCGCGGGGTGGGCCTTACGGGTCCCGACATCACGATGATCGGCGTTTAGTCGGTGACCGTATGATCCTAGGCCCGACGCAAGAGGGTACATCGCCCAGAGGAAGGTCGACAGGAGTCGAGCCCACCGTGATGGTCACGATAGAGACCGTCCGAGTGGAAGCAGGACCATCGTCTCTGGCCCCGAGTGCTTCAGTCGGGCCATCCGTTCAGCTGACATCCCTCCCAACTTCCGATTGGCGACGGGGATCAGCAAGTTCACAGGAGAGTCCAAGCCAGAAACGTGGCTGGACGACTACCGAGTGGTGGTCCAGATCGGTGGCGGAGATGACCAGGTCGCCATGAAACATCTCCCCCTGATGCTCGATGGCTCGGCTCGAGCGTGGCTGAACCAGTTGGCTCCGTCAAGCATCTACAGCTGGGCAGATCTGTCCCGAGTCTTCATCAGGACCTTCGAGGGCACGTGCAAACGCCCTGCTGGTCTCGTGGAGCTCCAGCACTGTGTCCAGAAGCAGAATGAGCCCCTGCGCGATTTCATCCAGCGATGGACGACCCTCTACTGTTAGAGCAAATATCTCCATATGTGGTTTTGGTAATTGATGACAATTCCTATGGACTAATGGTTGCCTTAAGTTATATTTATAGGATTTGTCCATAAGCACTTCTTGAAGTCCATCTGTTGGGTTCAAGGAGTTTATATGATGACCAAGGTGGTATTCAAGGTATTATCCAAAGAATGGTCATAGAGACACATGGTTGATCAAGATCTCAGACAAAGAGTAAATCAAGATGATCAACACACAAAGCGTACAAGATGTACCGAGAGGGATCAAGTGATCCCATGGTATGGTAAGCATTGTCCATTACGTGTTTGTGTACTAACCCATGGTCTTCGTGAGAGTTCTATGTGGGGGTTAGGTGTGTTTCCATGGGCTTGCGTCAAAGGGAAGATCTCATACAACCCATGAAGTATGACGTCAAGTTGTGATCGTATTATCCAAAGAATGGTCATAGAGACACATGGTTGATCAAGATCTCAGACAAAGAGTAAATCAAGATGATCAACACACAACGCGTACAAGATGTACCGAGAGGGATCAAGTGATCCCATGGTATGGTAAGCATTGTCCATTACGTGTTTGTGTACTAACCCATGGTCTTCGTGAGAGTTCTATGTGGGGGTTAGGTGTGTTTCCATGGGCTTGCGTCAAAGGGAAGATCTCATACAACCCATGAAGTATGACGTCAAGTTGTGACCGTCATCAAGATTGCGATGTGCAAGTTCAAGTGGATCAGCACGAAGATATCATGCTTGAAGCTTGCCGTCCATTGTGGTGGCAATGGACTTGTGAAGATATGCTGAAGAGTGGCTCACCCATAGTGAGTATGGGGAGCAATCAATTAGTCTTCATCAAGCCAACGCAATCAAGAAAGGTGGTCCATCTTGAGGAAGCCAAGATCATCATCATCTAGCTCAAGAGGACGAGGTGCAAGGTATAGGTTTGCCCTTGATAGGTTTTCTGTTTAGGATAGATTGCTATACTATCAAGGGGGGCTCTCAAGTGAGTAGCTTGATCGTATTGTTCGTTGGGAGCTCAAACCATTTGCATCCTTGCATCATACTTCTTGGTTCTTGTTTGGTGTTTCTCTTTGTGAGTTTTAGAGCTTATGGTCATCTTCGTGACAAGCTCGAGTTCATCGAAGACGGAGTCCATATGCATCTACTATGATGTTTTCGCTGTTGGAGTTTTTGCCAGTTCTTCATTCATAGAGGACTCACATCTCTATATCATTGGCATTTTCATATCTGCATGGTCTTAAGATTTCCAACAAGCTTGGGTTTGCTCGATTCGGAGCTCGTATGCGAAAGTTATGGCTGTTTCACTGGCGAGCGGTAGTACCGCTGGACCTAGCGGTAGTACCGCTAGAGTTGGCGGTAGTACCGCTGGCCCCAGCGGTAGTTTTGCTGGCTGGCGGTAGTACCGCCCCTGGTCAGCGGTAGTACCGCTCCAGGAGCTAAGTACCGCCTGCCTAGCGGTTGTTCGTGGACGGACCTTTTTGCGAAGACTTTCTTGGCGGTAGTAGTGCCTTTGCACTACCAGGGGCCAGCGGTAGTACCGCTGGAGTGCCAGCGGTAGTACCGCTGGAGCTCGGGCAGAGAGTGGGGGTAACGGTCTGATTCCTTCCCCCACTATATAAAGGGGGTCTTCTTCCTCCTTGGCTTTATCCATCCGTTGAGCTCTTGTTCTACCTCCATTGTTGACATTCTTAGAGCTTGCTTACTCTCAATCCCTCCAATGATTCTTGCTTGTTCTTGAGGGAAAAGAGAGAGGAGATCTAGATCCACATCTCCACCAATCACTTTCTCCTCTATGTGAGGGGAACCCCTTGGATCTTGATCTTGGAGTTCTTTGTGAGCTCCTTGTTCTTCCTCTCATATTTTCTCCATAGCTTTTGTTGTTGTGGAGGGATTTGAGTGTGAGGGACTTGACCACTTCATGTGTTCTTGCCATTGCATTAGTTGCATCGGTTTGAGTTCTCCACGGTGATACGTGGAAGTGAAGTTTGAGAAGCTTATTACCTTTGGTACTTAGTACCCTAGATATTGTTCTTCGTGGATGCTTTGGCGTCCTAGAAGCTTGGTGGAGTCTCGGAGCTCAATCATTGTGGTGTGAAGCTCCCGGCAAGCGTCGGGGTCTCCAATTAGGTTGTGGAGATTGCCCCGAGCAATTTGTACGGGTATCGGTAACCGCCCCCAAGGGTTGCCACGTGTACGGGTTCGGTGACCGCCCCCAAGGTTTGCCATTTGTACGGGTTCGGTGACCGCCCTCAAGGGTCCCTTAGTGGAATCACGGCATCTTGCATTGTGCGAGGGCGTGAGGAGATTATGGTGGCCTTAGTGGCATCTTGGGGAGCATTGTGCCTCCACACCGCTCTAACGGAGATTAGCATTCGCAAGGGTGTGAACTTCGGGATACATCATCGTCTCCCTGTGCCTCGGTTATCTCTTACCCGAACCCTTTACTTATGCACTTTACTTTGTGATAGACATATTGTTTATTGTAATATATCTTGCTATCACTTAGTTGTTTATCTTGCTTAGCATAAGTTGTTGGTGCACATAGGTGAGCCTAGTTGTTTGTAGGTTTTGTGCTTGACATATTAAACGTTAGTTTTATTCCGCATTTGTTCAAGCCTAAACCTTAATTATTTTAAAGCGCCTATTCACCCCCCCCCTCTAGGCGACATCCACGTCCTTTCATCTACCACACGGTGGAGAACGTCACAGAGCACCAAGCGGTCTGCGCCTTCAAGGCAGGCGTGCGGTATAGAGATCTGTACCTGAAGTTCGGTCGGACAGGCGACATCTCCATGACCAAGATGATGGAGATAGCCGCACGCTATGCAAATGGCGAGGAGGAGGACCGCATACGTAGCGGCAAGCATAAGGCAGTCGCCGACGGAGATGGGAACAGCAATCGGAAACAGAAGCAGAAAGCTCCGTCCACTCCGCAGGCAGAGGCAGCAGCCGTTACAAATGCCAAGTTCAAGGGCAAGGGGAAAGCTTAGTACACCCCCAAGAAGAAACAGTTCGGGAATTCCATCCTGGATCAGCCATGTCCAATCCACACGAAGATGGACGAAGAAGGCAACGCCATATTCCCGAAGCACACCACTCGGCAATGTCGCCTCCTGATCCAAGGGTTCGGCGAACGACAGCCGAGTGAAAAGGACAACGAGCATGATGATGAGGACAAGGAGGATCCGTTCCCCCAAGTCCATGCAACATTGATGATTTTTGTTGATGTGGAAAGCAAGAGTCGATTGAAGCTGGTGAACAGGGAGGTGAACATGGCAACCCCAACCAACCCCACGTTCCTCAAATGGTCTCAGACTGCGATCACCTTTGACCAGTCGGACCATCCAGCACATGTGCCCACCCCAGGGAGGCAAGCTCTGGTTATCGACCCGGTGGTGGAAGGAGTCCGACTGCGCAAAGTCCTCATGGACGGCGGCAGCAGCTTGAACATCATGTACGCCGACACTCTCAAGGGGATGGGCATTCCGATGTCCAAACTTAGGGAGAGCAGCATGCAGTTCCACGGAGTCGTCCCAGGCCGAAAGGCCAAGTCACTCGGCCAGATCGCGTTGGACGTCATTTTCGGCTCCGACAAGAACTTCCGCAAGGAAAGGCTAACATTCGAGGTGGTGGACTTCCAGAGTGCATACCATGCGATTCTGGGCCGTCCGGCGTATGCGTGTTTCATGGCTCGTCCATGTTACGTGTATTTGAAGCTGAAGATGCCGGGTCCCAAAGGTGTGATCACGATCACAGGCAATCGGCAGCGGGCTGAGGAGTGTCTGCAGCAGGGGTCGAGGATTGCCGACCAGCAGATGGCTATCCTCGAGCTAGATGAGTACAAGAAGACAGCCGACCCCCTGACCTGATGCGTTCGAAGAAGCCAGCTTCGGAGTCCGCATTCCAGTCGGTGAGAGACACGAAGAAAGTCAGCATCCACCCGACGGACGACGTCGCTGCCCCGACGAACATCTCCACCACCCTTGATCCAAAATAGGAAGCCGAGCTCATCCAATTCCTCCGTGAGAACTGGGACATTTTTGCATGGAAGCCCGCTGACATGCCAGGTGTACCCACGGAGTTGGCTGAGCACCGACTCCATGTGGATCCTGCTGCTCGGCCCATCCGAGAACGCATGCGTTGGTCCGCCGCACACAAAAGGAAGGCAATCGGAGAGGAGGTGGCTAAACTTTTGGCAGCCAACTTCATTCGCGAGGTACACCACTCCGAGTGGCTCGCCAATGTTGTCATGGTGCCCAAGAAGGACAAGTCCCTCCGTATGTGCATCGACTTCAAGCATCTCAATAAGGTCTGCCCGAAAGATAATTTCCCACTCCCCCGCATTGATCAAATTGTCGATTCGACTGCGGGTTGCGAGCGTTTATCATTCCTTGATGCCTATTCGGGCTATCATCAGATCCGTGTGTATGGTCCGGATGAATTAAAAACAGCCTTCATCACCCCATTCGGGTGCTTCTGCTACATCACTATGCCATTCGGTTTGAAGAATGCAGGAGCAACTTTTATGCGCATGATCCAAAAATGCCTCCTTGACCAGATCGGCCGAAATGTGGAGGCATATATGGACGATATCGTAGTCAAGTCACGCAAAGGTTCCGACCTGTTGACTGACTTGGCAGAAACATTCGCCAACCTGCGTAGGTACGATATCAAGCTCAACCCAGCCAAGTGTTCATTCGGCGTTCCCAGCGGGAAGTTACTCGGTTTCTTCGTTTCAGAACGAGGGATTGATGTCAACCCCGAAAAGATCGGGACCATCGTCCGAATGGAACGGACGGTCAGAATACATGATGTTCAAAGGCTCACAGGTTGCCTAGCGGCTTTGAGCAGGTTTATCGCTCGACTCGGCGAGAAGGCGCTACCTCTGTACCGACTCATGAAGAAATCAGATACTCTCGAGTGGACAGACGAAGCCCAAATTGCATTCGACGACCTCAAAGCCCTGCTTTCCACCCAGCCGGTTCTCACTGCCCTGCTTAGCAAAGAACCTCTTCTTCTGTACATCGCGGGTACAAATCAAGTCGTCAGCACTGTTCTCACAGTCGAACGCGAAGAAGATGGCAAAGCGTACAAGGTTCAGCGGCCAGTATATTATGTCTCCGAAGTCCTCACTCCTTCCAAGCAGAGGTATCCCCATTGTCAAAAGCTTATTTATGGGATATACATGACTGCAAAGAAGGTGGCTCATTATTTCCAAGACCACTCGGTGTCTATCATTTCTGATGCTCCGTTGTCGGAAATTCTCCACAATCGGGACGCATCAGGCCGAGTGGCGAAGTGGGCAATGGAGATGTTATACTGCGACATCAAGTTCGAAGCCAAGAAGGCTATAAAGTCTCAAGCTCTGGCTGACTTCATAGCAGAATGGGTAGAACAACAGCAACCGACTCACATCTACTCGGCTCATTGGACCATGTTCTTCGATGGGTCCAAGATGTTGAATGGCTCCGGCGCTGGCGTAGTGATCATATCGCCAAAAGGTGATAAACTCAAGTATGTGTTGCAGATACATTTCGATTCTTCCAACAATGAGGCAGAGTACGAAGCTCTCCTTTATGGATTGCGCATGCCCATCACACTCGGCGTCCGTCACCTGATGGTCTATGGCGATTCAGATCTGGTGGTTAATCAAGTGATGAAAGAATGGGATGTAAGGAACCCCACCATGACCGCATACTGCAACGCAGTAAGGAAGATCGAGAAGAAGTTTGAAGGTCTGGAACTTCAGCATATTCCCCGACTGAAAAACCAAGCAGCTGATGAGTTGGCAAAACTCGGATCCACTTGGATGCCAGTCCCGAGTGATGTCTGCCTCAAGCACCTACATCTCCCTTCGGTGAAAGAAGATCCTTTCACAGAAGAACCAGTACAACCGAAGAGCTCAACAGATCCGACTGAAGTCGAGGTCCCTGCTGTGGTTGATTTGATCATGGAGATTCTTGCTCTCATCCCCGATTGGACTGTGCCGTTCATTGCGTACATCCTGAGGCAAGAATTACCAGAAGACGAAGTCCAAGCTAGGCAGATCGTCCGCAGGTCGAAGTCCTTCACCATCATTGATGGCCAGTTGTACAAGGAAAGTGTTTCAGGCGTCCTTCAGCGGTGCATCTCCCCTGAGGAGGGACAGTTAATCCTGGAAGAAATTCACTCGGGAACCTGCGGCCATCATGCCTCCTCAAGAGCAATCGTCGCCAAAGCATTCAGAGCTGGTTTCTTCTGGTTGCAGGCGAATGAAATGGCAAAAATATGGTCGACCGATGCGAAGGCTGTCAGTTCTATTCGAACAAGTCCCACAAGCCAACATCTGCGCTAAATACAATCCCTCTTGTTTGGCCGTTCGCCGTGTGGGGATTAGATACAGTCGGACCATTCAGAACAGGCCAAGGGGGATTCACTCATCTGTTGGTAGCAGTCGACAAGTTCACCAAGTGGATTGAAGCCAAGCCCATCAAGAAGGTCAACACCCTTACAACCATCAAATTTATCAGAGACATCATCGCCAGATTTGGGGTTCCGCATAGCATAATCACCGACAAATGGCAGAAACTTTGACTCGGACAGATTCAAAGGTTTTTGCACATGCCAAGGTATCCGAGTGGATTTTGCATCTGTGGCGCATCCCCAAACAAACGGGCAAGCAGAGCGGGCGAATGGGCTTATTCTTCAAGGGTTGAAGCCTCGACTCCTGCGAGAAGTTGGACATGCCACCGGTGCATGGGTCAGCGAACTGCCTTCGGTGTTGTGGGGCCTCCGCACAACTCCGAATAGATCTACAGGGCGATCCCCGTTCTTCCTCGTTTATGGAGCAGAGGCGGTCCTTCCGAGTGACTTGCTTCACAACTCTCCACAAGTCGAACTCTTCTCCGAAGCCGAAGCAGAGCAAGCTAGGAAAGACGGAGTGTATCTTCTGAAAGAAGAGCGCGAGATGGCACTGACTCGCTCAACAATTTATCAACAAGATCTGCGGCGATTTCACGCGCGACACGTCAGGAGTCGCACATTCCAAGAAGGCGACCTGGTGCTCCGAGTGGATCAACAGAGACCACACAAGTTGGCTCCCGCTTGGGAAGGACCCTTCATCATCTCTAAGGTGCTGAACAATGGGGCGAATCGACTTTACAACCTCGACAGGGAAACGGACGAGCCGCGGGCGTGGAACGAAGATCTCCTGAAGCGCTTCTACACATGACCGCCGATGAGGACAATGTAAAGAACAAGTATCATTGAAGTAATATAAAGCAGATTGATTTCTTGCAGGTACAAAATTTCTCCACGTTTGCAGACTCCGGTCTAAAAACTCACTCCGAGTGCGCACCAAAAGCCGCACTCGGGGACTTAGCTGCGACCCAGAATCGCCTAAGTAAAAACTCACTCCGAGTGCGCACCAAAAGCCGCACTCAAGGACTTAGCTGCGACCCAGAATCGCCTAAGTAAAAACTCGCTCCGAGTGCACAACAAAAGCCGCACTCGGGGACTTAGCTGCGACCCAGAATCGCCTAAGTAAAAACTCGCTCCGAGTGCGCACCAAAAGCCGCACTCGGAGACTTAGCTGCGACCCAGAATCGCCTAAGTAAAAAAATTCACTCCGAGTGCGTACTAAAAGTCGCACTCGGGAACTTAGCTGCGACCCAGAATCGCCTAAGTACAAACTCGCTCCGTGTGTGCACTAACAGCCGCACTCCGGGACTTAGCTGCAACCCATAATCGCCTAAGTACAAACTCGCTCCGAGTGCACACCAAAAGCCACACTCGAAGACTTAGCTGCGACCCAGAATCGCCTAAGTACAAACTCGCTCCGAGTGCGCACCAAAAGCCGCACTCGGGGACTTAGCTGCGACCCAGAATCGCCCAAGTAAAAAATTCACTCCGAGTGCGTACTAAAAGTCGCACTCGGGAACTTAGCTGCGACCCATAATCGCCTAAGTACAAACTCGCTCCGAGTGTGGACTAACAGCCGCACTCGGAGACTTAGCTGCGACCCAGAATCGCCTAAGTACAAAACTCGCTCCGAGTGCGCACTAAAAGCCGCACTCGGAGACTTAGCTGCGATCCAGAATCGCCTAAGTAAAAAGCTTCCTTCGAGCGTATCCTCGAGATCCACTCGGAGGCTTAGCAGACCCTCATTGAGGCTCATGTGGATGTGAAGACAACTGACAACTACATGAGTAACAACTCGCTCTGCTTACAGCCGCACTCGGGGACTTAGCTGCGATCCAGAATCGCCTAAGTAAAAACTCGCTCCGAGTGCGCACCAAAAGCCACATTCGGAGACTTAGCTGCGACCCAGAATCGCCTAAGTACAAACTCGCTCCGAGTTCGCACTAAAAGACGCACTCGAGGACTTTGCTGCGATCCAGAATCGCCTAAGTAAAAAGCTTCCTTTGAGTGTGTCCTCGAGATCCACTCGGAGGCTTAGCAGACCCTCATTGAGGCTCATGTAGATGTGAAGACAACTGACAACTACATGAGTGTCAACTCACTCCGAGTGCGCACGAAAAGTCACACTCGGGGACTTAGCTGCGACTCAGAGTCGCCTAAGTAAAAAGCTTCCTCATGTTTTCCATTGGCTTCACCAAGGAACGCCAAACAAAAACCACGAGCCAAAATCATGTCAAATTTTTTTTTTGGCGAAAGAAGAGCAAAATATTCGATTCGAATTCAAAGTTGGATCTACGATCAGTCGGCTCGGTGTGGATCAAGCTTATCCACACCGAACCACGAATGTGACGGCCAACATCAGTGGCCAAAGTTTGATACAGATACCACTCGGCATACCGAGGTAAAGTTTTCAAGCGTCACCGGGACTGGCAGGCCCCACAAAGGTGTCAAGGTCGATCCCGTCTGCGATGCGAGTGGTTGTGTCGAGGAAGGTCTCCATGAAATCTTCGAATCGAAGCTTCTTGGTGTTGGCGACCTGCAACGCCTTCATCTTTTCTTCGCGAGCTTCCTTGCAATGCACTCGGACCAGCGATAGCGCCACGTCCGCACCACAACGAGCGGCAGACTTCTTCCATGCCTGCACTCTGTTCGGGACGTCCTCCAGGCGAGTCATCAACCCTTCTATTTCTTGCCGGGAATCGTCTTCGGGCCACAGCTCCTTGTCGATCCGGCCGATGACTTCTCTCAGGCGGCCGATGAAAGGTCCCACTCCGCCAAGGCGAATATGCGCTCGGAGCATGTCCCGGTTGGCTTTGTCGCCGAGTGGAACGTTCGGAACAACCGACCGTTCAATGTCGGCTGCTTCAGCCTCAGCGTCCAGACAAAAATCTGCCAAGAAAAGACAAGCAGAAAGTAAGCGCAGAATAAACTCCAAAGACAAGAAGCACTCGGCAAAAAGCTTACCACCAAGCAGCGCAATCATCTTCCTTGCCCAGTCGCTGATGTACTTCTCCTGCGCCATGCACCGATTGTTCATCAACTTCAGCTGATCCATCCGTTCGGTTCTTTGCCTGCCCATTTTCTCAGTTTCGGCCACCAATGCCTTGTTGGTCTCCCGGGACTCCTCCAAAGACTTCTATCGGTCAGCAAGAGCCCCCTTCACACCAGCCAAGTCATTCACAGCCGCCTCCAATTCCGCAGCAAGCTGAATCTTTTCAGCCTTCAGAGCATTGTACGCGGATCCCATTTCGCAAGTCTTCTGCCAAATCAGCGCAAAAGGAAGATCAGACACATTCAACAAGGAAAACAAACAAAGCTCAAAGTTCTTCAGACCCCTGCCGATGCAAGCAATCGACAGCGGCCTCGGGGACTGCACCCAGTGGGTTCACTAAGAGTGACCCCACTAGCATGAAGCTCGAACAGGCCGGCCCTATTGAGCTACATGACAAACAGACAAATCTATGATACTACTATCACCTGACCTGAGTAACACTACTCTCGGGGACTACACCCAGTGGGTGCACTCGGACTGCCCCCACTGGAACCTTTCGGGTAGATCAGCTCTGATCCGCTCAGGTAACGGAAAATGCATCTAAAGACAACTACCGGTGCAAGCACTCGACAGAAGTCTCGGGGACTACACCCACTGGGTTCACTCGGAGTGAACCCACTATAAAATCATCCTACTGTATCCGAGTCTATCACTGCAAACCCCAGTGGGTGACAAGAGGAAAGTAAACACTTACTAGCGCACTTACTCGGATATCGTCCAGGAGTTCCAAGCTTCTCTTGTACAAAGACGTGATGGAGTCATACGCTCCCTTGGCGTCACCCACCATCAGCTCCACCTGCACCATGGACTCCTTGGCGGCCCCCACTTGGTCTTTCGGGAGATGTCGGGCGTCGTACTGGACGATCGACGGACCCGGCACGATAGAAGACTCCTTGGGCATCCCAAGTTCCTCTCCAGTCGGTTCCGCCGCGAGGGGCACCGTCTAAGTCGGCGGCATCATCTCTGTCGGCGGCACGTCCATGGTGGGAGAAGCAGCACATGGGACAACCTCAAGGACAGGCGCCAAAGCTGGCCCTGACCCCCTTCGGTCGTCGTCCTCCAGGTGAATCACCTCCGAAGGAAGCCCGACTGAACAACATGAAATTACAGAAAAAGGGCAAGATTAAAGACAGTGCTCGCGAAACAATAATACAAACTCTCGGAGTCATGACAGCGTACCTTGCTGGGATGTGGCAACGTTATCCGTGTCCATGGGATCATCATCTTGGCGCGACAGAGAGGTGGCGGAGGTAGCAGCTCTGTCGAGTAAAATCCACTCGACGGATAAGCATGAGTTCAACTAGATACTGAAGGAAGATGGGAGAACAAGACACTTACGCTGAGGCGACTGGAACAACGATCCTCATCCGAGGCAAAGCTTTCCGAGGCTTGGGCCCGCTAGGTTTTGCCACCTTGGACGGCTGGTCCATGGGCTCGGCAGCAGCGTCCCCAGTCCTCTTCACGCTCCGAGCACTCGGAGCCACGGGAGAGGCTGGCGGAGCACTTGGGGCCGCTGGAGGAGCCGGCGGAGCCGCGGGTTCGTGACGGCGCTTAGTTCGATGCTCTGATGGTGGAGGTGGCGAGCTCTGCTCCCCAACCTCCCCCTCCTCCTCTTCAGTCTCCTCCTCCATCTCCCCACTATCGGAGACGTACTCGGTGCTATCCACGCTGCCCTCCTGGCTGCCCTCCTCCTCCTCAGCTGGATTCCCGTTCGAGACGGGAGAATACCAGTTGGTCCACTCCTGCACAAAACACAGTCGGCAACGTCAGACATCAGGCGGCGGTACAAGCAAAGCGATAAATCTAAGAATATTGAAAACACTCGACAAGAGGTGCTCACCCGCCGGGCTCCTCTGGGTTATCGGCGCGGAAGGGCTTCACCCGCCGGGCTCCTCTGGGTTATCGCATGCGCCTGTGATGCCGCGGACCCACGCTGTCACAACCTCCCCGGTCACGCATTCTGGATGAGTCTGAGTGGAATCCTCAGGCCCCGTGTAGTGCCACATGGCGTGGTGTCGGGCTTGCAGCGACTGGATGCGCCTACCCACAAAAGTCTACAGCAAATCTGTGCCGGTGACTCCCTTGCGGACGACAGCTATCGGTGCGTCGACCAGAGGTTGGATCTGGATCTTTTCCACCTTTGAGAGCGCAAGCTGCCTAGGAGCGGCCGGACGGTCTAGGCTAAAGGGTGGCAACCCAGTCGCGGCATTCGGACAAGCGATGTCCTGGCAATAGAACCAGGTCGACTGCCAGTTCCTAACTGACTCGGACAACTGGAGAGGGGGGTAGCTACTCTTCGTTTTATTCTGGAAGCCTAAGCCCCCGTAGAGCTGGAGGAGATGGGTTTTATCGTCTGACTGGTTAAGCTTTTTGACAGTCTGGGACCTAGCGAAGAAGATGTACTTAAAGAGCCCCCAATGGGGGGGGGACATCCAATAAAGCACTCGCAAAGGGTGACGAATGCGGCAAGATGGGCTATCGCGTTTGGAGGAAAATGATGGAGCTACGCCCCGAAGTGATTCATAATACCTCTAAAGAAGGGGTGGGGAGGCAAGGAGAAGCCCCTGAACACGTGGCTGAGCAGCAGGACGCTCTCCCCCTCCTACGACGCCGGCTCCGTCTCGCCCTCCGCCGGCAGCCTCCACGACTTGTTGGCGATCATGCCGTGCTCCACTAGCTCCAGCAAGTCGTCCGCCGTCACCGTGGAGGGGAGGAAATCCCCCTGGATCCAACCCGCCGGCAGTGCCCGCTGTCGCCGCTGAGCAGGGGCTGCCCCCTTCTTCTTCTTCTTCTGCAACTCGAGTTTGCTGGTCTGCCCCTTCGTCATGGTGAAGGCAACAGATCCGACGAGGAGGAGAGGAAGGAGGAGCCTTGGAGCGTGCAGGGAGCTACGGGAGGAGCGAGGTGAATGCGAGTAACAAGGGCAGCGCAACAAGAAACCCCCGCCGGAGAGACTTAAATAAGCTTCCGACTAAGTCACTAACAAGTGGCCCCGAAATCTTATCCCCCGACCGGATGCTGCGATGTTAGTGGAGAAGATAAAGGCGCGGTAGTCGAGGCAACATAAACTACTCGATGGCGATGTCGTCATCCCCGCTAAGCGCGCGACAACCAAAGTTTGAGGATCCCAGAAAATCCGCCGCTGTCAGTTCGACCTGTCACATCGAAAGATTCCGCGGAAGCACTCGGTCCCTGACGGTTCGTTTCACTGGTATATTCACTCGGATCACTGGTTGAAAGGATAAAATGGATCGAGGCAAACAACGCCGAAGTCACATCCATACCTGTCGGATCCGTACTCCAGGCATCACTTCATCGTTCCAACCCCGATCCATTCGGGGACTAATGATGGGGTTATAGTCCCAGGGTAGGGTCATAGGCCTGCCCTATAGGTCCTACCCAAGGACTACCCTTCATAAAGGACAAGGCCCTTAGACAGTTCCGAATGAACTAAGGACTCCCCCATCATCCAGTCGGTGACGAGCATTCGGAGCGTATTTAACGTACCGACTGAATTCCACTGTGTACATCATAACCTCCCAGGAGGGCAACGGTCATACGTTTTCATACACCATTATTAGCATTTAAGGCATACGTTACCTGTAACGTAGGCATTTATTCGTCACTATTCCACCCCTGTCCACCGGGCCGTTGTGAAGGGCAGCGCACTCTATATAAGCCGCCCTTCCCCACTGGTGTGGGGGTTGGCATTTACTGTAATCCTATATTCCACTCGACACTAAGCTCCCAAGAGCACTGAGACGTAGGGCTTTTACCTCCACCGTAGAGGGGCCTGAAATCATACAACCTTGCCGTAGCTAAGGCTGTGCCCATCCTTTCGTACCCTACACATCTACTGTCAGACTTATACCCACGAAAGGAATAAAACCTTCGGGATGTTTTTTTCATAACAGATGGGATCTAGAAGACTTGAGAACCAAGGCAGAGGGCTACGAAGGAGGCCAAGATCCCCCTAGGCGTGCCCCCGAGGGGGGGCTGATGACCCACAAGTGTAGGGGATCTATCATAGTCCTTTCGATAAGTAAGAGTGTCGAACCCAACGAGGAGCAAAAGGAACTGACAAGTGGTTTCCAGCAAGGTATTCTCTGCACGCACTCAAATTATCGGTAACACATAGTTGTGTGATAAGATAATTCGTAGCGAGTAGCAAGTAACAATAGTAACAAAGGTGCAGCAAGATGGCCCAATCCCTTTGTAGCAAGGGACAAGCCTGGACGAACTCTTATATGAGGTGAAGCGCTCCCGAGGACACATAGGAATTTCTATCAAGCTAGTTTTCATCATGCTCATATGATTCGCGGTTCCTACTTTGATATTTTGATATGTGGGTGGGCCGGTGCTTGGGT
This sequence comes from Hordeum vulgare subsp. vulgare, assembly GCF_904849725.1. Lineage (NCBI taxonomy): Eukaryota > Viridiplantae > Streptophyta > Magnoliopsida > Poales > Poaceae > Hordeum > Hordeum vulgare. The sequence continues at coordinate 145,454,316 of NC_058521.1, read as the reverse complement.
GCTACCCTTATTGGACAAACATCCCACTTATGATTAACCCCTTTCGCAAGCATCCGCAACTACGAAAGAAGAATTAAGACAAACTCTAACCATAGCATTAAACTAGTAGGTCCAAATCAGCCCCTTACGAAGCAACGCATAAACTAGGGTTTAAGCTTCTGTCACTCTAGCAACCCATCATCTACTTATTACTTCCCAATGCCTTCCTCTGGGCCCAAATAATAATGGTGAAGTGTCATGTAGTCGACGTTCACATAACACCACTAGAGGAAAGACAACATACATCGCATCAAAATTTCTAACGAATACCAAATTCACATGACTACTTATACCAAGACTTATCCCATGTCCTCAGGAACAAAAGTAACTACTCACAAAGCATTGTTATGTTCATGACCAGACATGTATTGAACAACATCAAGGATATGAACGTATAATCTTCCACCGAGTAATCCAACTAGCATCAACTACAAAGAGTAAGTAACACTACTAGCAACCTTACAAGTACCAATCAGAGTCACGAGACGTAGATTGGTTACAAGAGATGAACTAGGGTTTGGAGATGAGATGGTGCTGATGAAGATGTTGATGGTGATGAGTCCCCTCCGATGGGAGGAGTGTTGGTGATGACGATGGTGACAATTTCCCCCTCGTGGAGGGAAGTTTCCCCGGCAGGACGGCCCTGCCGGAGCTCTAGATTTGTTCTGCTCAAGTTCCGCCTCGTGGCGGCGGCGATTCCTCCCGAAAGCCTCCTCCTGATTTTTTCTGGGACGAAACCCTACTTATAGCAAAAGATGGGAGCCGGAGGGGCAACAGGGGGCCCACAAGCCACCTAGGCGAGGCCAGGGAGGTAGGCCGCGCGTGGCAGTCTTGTGGCCTCCTGGTGGCTCCCCTCCGGTACTTCTTCCGCTCGGTATTCTTTATAAAATCCAAAATAATTCCTCGTTGATTTTCACGGCTTTTGGAGTTGAGCAGAATAGGTATCTCAAACTTGCTCCTTTTCAGACCAGAATTCCAGCTGCCGGCATTCTCCCTCTTCATGTAAACCTTATAAAATAAGAGAGAAAAGGCATATGTATTGTACTGTGAAGTGTAATAACAGCCCATGAAGCGATAAATATCAACATAAAAGCATGATGCAAAATGGACGTATCAACTCCCCCAAGCTTAGACCTCGCTTTTCCTCAAGCGGAAGCCGAGATCAATAAATATGCCGACATGTTTAGAGATAGAGGTGTCGATAAAACAAAATACGGACATGCACGCATCAAGATCATAATTGGAACATCAATAATGTCATATAATCTCTTATGCTAGAGTGATAATTCCATCACAAAGTAAAGTATGGATCAAGAACCTTATTGATAATTAACAACCAATAGCCTTTAGTCATTGAAGCAATTGCAATTTATCATAACATAAGAAAGAGTAAAATAAGAGCTTGTAAAGCAAATACACATACTCAATCATCCTTTCGTCTTCTACAATTGCTAAAACTCACGTGGTACTCATGAGATCAAAGTTTCAGTTGGACACAGAGAAAGATAGGGGCTCATAATTTTGCCTCCCAACTACTTACCTCAAGGGTAATGTCAACAATAATAATTCATGGATACTTACTTGCAAGTTGACATATGAATATAAATCTTTCCCTAGCACATGACGTTAGCCAAGATAAAGGCGAAATAAGGAATTGGTGTCGATCACCATGACTCTTTTCAGGATAAAAAGTAAAGGTACAAGATAGGCCCTTCGCAGAGGGAAGCATAGGTTGTCATGCGCTTTTGAGGTTTGGATGTGTGACCTCTTAGTGTGAAGGAACGTCACTTTATATTGCCTCGTGTGATAAAGAACTTTATTATGCAGTCTGTCGCTTTTATGTCTTCCTCATCACAGGTTCGTCCAAAGCTTATTTTCCACACACTAATAGATCATACATATTTAGGGAGCAATTTTTATTGCTTGCACCGATGACAACTTACTTGAAGGATCTTCTTCAATCCATAGGTAGGTATGGTGGACTCTCATGGCAAAACTGGGTTCAAGGTTTATGGATGCACAAGTAGTATCTCTACTTAGTGCGGAAGTTTTGGCTAGGATGAGGTGGAAGCAAACGTCACATGCTAAGGGATCTCTAGTCATATAACATTGTTCAGAATCAAGCAAACATAATTCATTATGTTGTCTTCCTTGTCCAACATCTACTTCTAAGCATGTAATAGTTTAATGAGTGTTCACAATCATAGACGGTGTCAAAGATGATATATTTATATGTGAACCTCTCTTTCTTTATTACTTCCTATTAATTGCAACAATGACCAAGGTCTACGTTTGTCCACCCACAACAAGTTTCAATCAACATTCTTTTTATATGTGAAGCCATCACTTCCCATAAGATCACTACATGAACTTTCACGCTTTTGTTCTCTTATTATTCTTTTCTTTAGATCATGGCATGAGGCAGGGCCCTTAACTAAAACACACTTTATTATATGACTCACGAACTCGATTACATTGGGGGTGACACAAAGCAAAACTCAAGCCTAGATCATACTAAGAACTTTATTCTACTAGAGAAAGATAAAACCAAAAAGGATCGAAATAAGAAAAAAAGTAAAGGCAAAAGATGTGATGGTGATACGATACCCGGGAAACTCCCCCAAGCTTGGCACAAGCCAAGGGGAGTGCCCATACCCGTGCTTAATTGTCTTCCTTCAAAGGTGATGGTGGTGGAGTTGTCCTGTGTTTTGATTCCAAGTGGTCCATCATTCTTTGATTTGTACTTTGGAGCTTTGTGATATGTTTCTCCAGCAAAACAACTTCACGGGTGAGATAAGTATTACGAACACGAGTTATTTCACATAACCTCAAGAGTTCGATCAAGGATGGAGGTAAAAGGTGGAGGTAGGGTTGAAGAAAATCCTCTTCCTCGGCTTCTTCCTTGTTGAGCGCAGACTGCCCTTCGTCCGACGCCGGATTCTCCTCCTTAGTTTTGCCCTTAGTTTCTTCCAGCAGCCCTTCCTTGGCCTCCATTATTTTTAGGTCAGCAATTACTTCTTCATAGACTTGAGGGAGATCGTTCTCCCTGACAGATTCCTAAGATGACATCCTTGCCCTAAATCTGCGGCAGAAACAAGATCGAAACGAAAACAAAAGGATATTTGCGTGATACGAGGGTCAGACCTTTCGGGAGAATATATAATGATTTTTTCCCGACCAAAAGGAGTACTACGCAAGAAAACGGAGTCCGGGAGGCACACGAGGTGCCCACAAGCCACCCAAGCGCGACCAGGGGGTAGGCCGCGCCTGGCAGGCTTGTCGCCTCCTCGTGTGCTTTCCGGACTACTTTAATTTTTTCTATTTTTCTAAAAATTCCAAAACAGAGAAAACTTGCTATTGGAAAAGTTTTGGAGTCGGTTTACTTACCGAATCACATACCTCTTCATTTTTGGAGTCTGAAACAGGCTGATAAATATCCCTTATATACTCCTCCAGAGTTATGGTATTAATAATATTGCTTTCAACATTTATGGGAGTACCTGAGATATAATGCTTGAATCTTTGCCCATTTACCACTATCGGAAAATTACCTTCCGTGTTATTGATCTTGATGGCACCGGAACGATATACTTCCTCAACAATGTAAGGACCTTCCCATTTAGAGAGAAGGTTGCCTGCAAAAAATCTTAAACGAGAATTGTATAGCAAGACATAATCACCTACATTGAACTCATGTTTTTGTATCCTTTTATCATGCCACCTCTTAACTTTTTCTTTGAACAACTTGGCATTTTCATATGCCTGAGTTCTCCATTCATCAAGTGAGCTAATATAAAATAACCTCTTCTCACTAGCAAGTTTGAAATCAAAGTTGAGCTCTTTGGTTGCCCAATAAGCCTTATGCTCTAGCTCAAGAGGTAAATGACACGCTTTACCGTAAACCATTTTGTACGGAGACATGCCCATGGGATTCTTATAAGCAGTTCTATAAGCCCACAGTGCATCATCAAGCTTCTTAGACCAATTCTTTCGAGACCTATTAACAGTCTTTTGCGGAATTAGTTTAATCTCTCTATTACTTAGCTCCACTTGACCACTGGACTCAGGATGATAGGGAGATGCAATTCTATGGTTGACATCATACTTAGCAAGCGTTTTACGGAATACACCATGAATAAAATGTGAACCACCATCAGTCATCAAATATCTAGGGACTCCAAATCTAGAGAAAATTACTTCTTTAAGAATCCTAATAGAGGTGTTGTGATCAGCACTACTAGTTGGGATAGCTTCTACCCACTTAGTAACGTAATCAACAACAACTAGGATATGAGTATACCCGTTTGACTTTGGAAAAGGTCCCATATAATCAAAAGCCCAAACATCAAATGGTTCAATGACAAGTGAATAATTCATAGGCATTTCCTGACGTTTACTGATATTACCTATTCTTTGACATTCATCACAAGACAAGAAAAACTTACGGTCATCCTTGAAGAGGGCGGGCCAATAGAAACCGGATTGCAATACCTTGTGTGCAGTTCTATCTCCCGCATAGTGTCCTCTGTAAGCCTCGGAGTGACACTTCTGTAGGATCTGTCCCTGTTCATTCTCAGGTACACAACATCTAATAACACCATCTACTCCTTCTTTATAAAGGTGAGGATCATCCCAAAAGTAATGTCTCAAATCAAAGAAGAATTTCTTCTTTTGCTGGTATGTGAAACTAGGTGGTATATATTTGGCAACAATATAATTCGCATAATCATCATACCACGGTGTACTACATGAAGCATTGATGACATTCAATTGCTCATCAGGAAAGCTATCATCAATAGATTGTGGGTCATCAAGAAAATTCTCCAACCTAGACAAGTTATCTCCTACGGGGTTCTCAGCACCCTTCCTATCAACAACATGCAAATCAAATTCTTGTAGCAAGAGAACCCATCTGGTAAGTCTAGGTTTAGCATCTTTCTTTTCCATGAGATACTTAATAGCAGCATGATAAGTGTGAATAGTAACCTTGGAATCAACTATGTAAGATCTGAACTTTTCACATGCAAACACGAGTGCTAAAAATTCCTTTTTAGTAGTAGCATAGTTTCTTTGGGCACTGTCTAGAGTTTTACTAGCATAATGAATAACATTCAACTTCGTATCAACTCTTTGTCCTAGAACAACACCAACAGCATAATCACTAGCATCACACATAATTTCAAAAGGTAAGTTCCAATCAGGTGGTTGAACAATAGGTATAGTTATCAAGGCCTTCTTAAGTATTTCAAAGGCTTCCTCCCAATCATCGTAAAAAAAGGAATATCCTTTTGCAAGAGATTGGTAAGAGGCCTAGAAATCTTAGAAAAGTCCTTAATGAACCTTCTATAGAAACCAGCATGACCAAGGAAACTTATTATACCTTCGATATCTGTAGGCCATGGCATTTTCTCGATCGCATCAACTTTAGCCTTATCGACTTCAATACCTCTTTCAGAAATTTTATTTCCTAACACGATGCCTTCATTAACCATAAAGTGGCACTTCTCCCAATTCAAGACAAGGTTGGTGTCTTTACATCTCTCCAAAACTCGATCAAGGTTGCTCAGGCATTCATCAAAAGAAGAACCGTAAACGGAGAAGTCATCCATGAAAACCTCAACAATCTTTTCACAAAAGTTAGAGAATATAGCCATCATACATATTTGAAAGATAGCAGGTGCATTACATAAGCCAAAAGGCATACGTCTATAAGCAAAGGTACCGAAAGGGAAGGTAAAAGTGGTTTTCTCCTGGTCAGATTGTGCAACTGGTATTTGGGAAAAACCAGAATAACCATCTAGAAAGCAGAAGTATGTGTGTGTAGACAATCTTTATAGCATTTGGTCAATAAAAGACAAAGGGTAATGATCTTTCCTAGTGGCTTTATTAAATTTCCTAAAATCAATCACCATCCTATAGCTAGTAATAATCCTCTGTGGGATCAATTCTTCTTTATCATTAGGGACAACGGTAATATCTCCCTTCTTAGGGACGCAATGCACCGGACTTACCCAATCACTATGAGCAATAGGATAGATAATACCTGCTTCCAGGAGCTTTAGTATTTCTTTTCTTACTACCTCTTTCATCTTAGGATTTAACCTCCGTTGATAATCAGCAACTGGTTTGGAATCAGGATCGGTTTTAACTTCGTGCTCGCATAGAGTGGGACTAATGCCCTTAAGATCATCAAGAGTGTATCCAATAGCAGCACGATGCTTCCTCAGAGTTTTCAATAACTTCTTTTCTTCATACTCTGAAAGGCTAGCACTAATAATAACAGGATATATCTCTTTTTCATCAAGATAAGCATACTTAAGAGTATCAGGTAACTGCTTAAGCTCAAACACAGGATCACCGTTTGGTGGGGGTGGATCTCCAAGTAGTTCAACATGCAAATTATTCTTAAGGATAGGATGTTGTTCAAATATAACTCTATCTATCTCATTCCTTTCATCCATATGCATATCATTTTCATGCTCAAGCAAGTATTGCTCTAAAGGATCAGTAGGAGGCACATCAATAGAAGCTAGGGCAATAATTTCATCCTTACTAGACAATTCTTTTTCATGAGGTTGTCTACCAAACTTGGAGAAATTGAATTCATGTGACACACCTTCAAAGCCGATAGTGACAGTTTGCTTCTCACAGTCAATATGAGCATTGACTGTATTGAGGAAACGTCTGCCAAATATGATGGGACAAAAGCTATCTTGTGTGGTAGCAAGAACGAGAAAATCAGCAGGATACTTAGTTTTACCACACAAGACTTCAACATCTCTAACAATTCCCAAAGGGCAGATAGTATCTCTATTGGCAAGCTGAATAGTGACATCAATAGGTTCCATCTCGACAGGTGCAATCTCGTCTTTAATTTCATCATATAAATATTGAGGTATTGCACTAACACTAGCACCCACATCACATAAACCATGATAACAATGATCTCCTATCTTAACAGAAACAACAGGCGTGCCAACAATAGGCCTATGTTTGTCTCTAGCATTAGGTTTAGCAATTCTAGCAGCATCTTCACAGAAGTAAATATCATGGCCATCAACATTGTCGGACAAGAGATCTTTGATAATAGCAATGCTAGGTTCAACTCTAATTTGCTCAGGGGGTGTAGGTATTCTAATGTAGCCCCTACGTATCACAGTTGAAGCTTTAGAATGATCCTTTATTCTAACATGGAAAGGTGGTTTCTCAATGTAAGCACTAGGAACAATAGGATCATTATAAGCAATGACTTTCTCTTCAACTGGATTGGGTTTAACTACATTGACTTCTACGGAAGGATAATATTTAAACCACTTCTCTTTAGGGAGATTAATATGAGAAGCAAATGATTCACATAATGAAGCTACTATCTCAGAGTCAAGTCCATGTTTAGCGCTAAAATCACAAAAAGTATTTGTTTCAACAAAGGATTTAACGCAATCGAACTTAAGATTTATACCTGACTCCTTACCTTCATCAAACTCCCAATCATCAGAGTTGCGTTTAATTCTTTCCAATAAATTCCATTTGAAGTCAATATCTCTCTTCATAAAAGAACCGGTACAAGAAGTTTCAAGCATGGTGCGATTATCATGAGAAAGCCGAGCATAAAAGTTCTGAATAATAATTTCTCTCGAGAGCTCATGGTTGGGGCATGAATATAACATTGACTTAAGCCTCCCCCAAGCTTGAGTGATACTTTCTCTACCACGAGGCAAAAAATTATAGATATAATTCCGATCACGATCTACCAAATGCATAGGATAAAACTTTTGATGAAATTACAATTTCAATCGGTTGTAGTTCCATGATCCAGTATCACCACATAGCCTATACCATGTCAGTGCTTTATCCCTCAAAGATAAGGGAAATACCTTCTTATTGACCTCATCCTCGGGCAAACCTGCAAGCTTAAATAAACCACAAACTTCATCTACATAGATTAGATGCAAGTCAGGATGTGATGTTCCATCTCCTGTAAAAGGATTAGCCAACAGTTTCTCTAGCATACCAGAAAGAATTTCATAGCAAATATTTTCAGTAGGTGCAGCAGGTTGAGGAGCAACTCCTTGTGCTTCCGTTCGAGGTGAAGATACCCCGAACAAGCTCCTCAAAGGATTAGTTTCCATAGTGACAACTGACAATAAATTTCAGCACACTATATAAATGTTTCCTTACCAAATTCCACTTACCAAAGGCACTTCACTCCCCGGCAACGTTGCCAGAAAAGAGTCTTGATGACCCAAAAATATAGGGGATCTATCGTAGTCCTTTCGATAAGTAAGAGTGTCAAACCCAACGAGGAGCAAAAGGAACTGACAAGTGGTTTCCAACAAGGTATTCTCTGCAGGCACTGAAATTATCGGTAACAGATAGTTGTGTGATAAGATAATTCGTAGCGAGTAGCAAGTAACAATAGTAACAAACGTGCAGCAAGATGGCCCAATCCCTTTTGTAGCAAGGGACAAGCCTGGACGAACTCTTATATGTGGTGAAGCGCTCCCAAGGACACATAGGAATTTCTGTCAAGCTAGTTTTCATCATGTTCATATGATTCGCGTTCGCTACTTTGATACTTTGATATGTGGGTGGACCGTTCATTGGGTGCTGCCATTACTTGGACAAACATCCCACTTATGATTAACCCCTCTCGCAAGCATCCGCAACTACGAAAGAATAATTAAGACAAAGTGTAACCATAGCATTAAACTAGTGGGTCCAAATCAGCCCCTTACGAAGCAACGCATAAACTAGGGTTTAAGCTTATGTCACTCTAGCAACCCATCATCTATTTATTACTTCCCAATGCCTTCCTCTAGGCCCAATTAATGGTGAAGTGTCATGTATTCTACGTTCACATAACACCACTAGAGGAAAGACAACATACATCGCATCAAAATATCGGACGAATACCAAATTCACATGACTACTTATAGCAAGACTTATCCCATGTCCTGAGGAACAAAAGTGACTACTCACTAAGCATAATTACGTTCATGACCAGAGAGGTATTGAAGAGCATCAAGGATCTGAACATATAATCTTCCACCGTTTAATCCAACTAGCATCAACTACAAAGAGTAATTAACACTACTAGCAACCTTACAAGTACCAATCGGAGTCGCGAGACGGAGATTGGTTAGAAGAGATGAAGTAGGGTTTGGAGATGAGATGGTGCTGATGAACACGTTGATGGTGATGAGTCCCCTCCGATGAGAGGAGTGTTGGTGATGACGATGGCGACGATTTCCCCCTCCAGGAGGGAAGTTTCCCCGGCAGGACGGCCCTGCCGGAGCTCTAGATTGGTTCTGCTCAAGTTCCGCCTCGTGGCGGCGGCGATTCCTCCCAAAAGCCTCCTCCTGATTTTTTCTGGGACAAAACCCTCCTTATAGCAAAAGATGGGAGCCGGAGGGGCAACAGGCGGCCCACAAGCCAGCTAGGCGCGGCTAGGGGGCTAGGCCGCGCCTGGCAGGCTTGTGGCCTCCTGGTGGCTCCCCTTCGGTACTTCTTCCGCCCAGTATTTTTATAAAATCCAAAATAATTCCTCATTGATTTTCACGGCTTTTGGAGTTGCGTAGAATAGCTATCTCAAACTTGCTCCTTTTTCAGACCAGAATTCCAGTTGCCGGCATTCTCCCTCTTCATGTAAACCTTATAAAATAAGAGAGAAAAGGCATAAGTATTGTACCGTGAAGTGTAATAACAACCCATAAAGCAAAAAATATCAACATAAAAGCATGATGCTAAATGGACGTATCAGTGCCTATCAGGCTCGTGCCCCCCCCCCCCGCGCCTCCTTTGCCCTACCTCTTTCGCCTATAAATTCCCTAAAATCCCCAAACCAACACAGAGAGCCACGAAAATACTTTTCCGCCGCCGCAAGCTTCTGTTTCCGGTAGATCCCATCTGGGGACCGTTCTGGTGCCCTGCCAGAGGGGGATTCGGACACGGAGGGCTTCTTCATCAACACCATTGCCTCTCCGATGATGCGTGAGTAGTTCAACACAGACCTTCGGGTCCCTAGCTAGTAGCTAGATGGCTTCTTATCTCTCTTGGATCTTCAATACAAAGTTCTCCATGATCTTCATGGAGATCTATCCGATGTAACTTTCTTTTGCGATGTGTTTGTCAAGATTCAATGAATAGTGGATTTATGATCATATTATCTATGAATATTATTTGAGTCTCCTCTGATTTCTTATATGCATGATTTCGTATCCTTGTAATTCTCTTCGAGTTATGGGTATCGTTTGGCCAACTTGATCTACAATTCTTGCAATGGGAGAAGTGCTTGGTTTTGGGTTCATACCGTGCGGTGTCCTCACCTAGTGACAGAAGGGGTAGCGAGGCACGCATCATGTTGTTGCCATCAAGGGTAAAAAGATGGGGTTTATATCATATTGCATGAATTTATCCCTCTACATCATGTCATCTTGCTTAAGGCGTTACTCTCTTTGTTATGAACTTAATACACTAGATGCATGTTGGATAGCGGTTGATGTGTGGAGTAATAGTAGTAGATGGAGAAAGTATCGGTCTACTTGTCTCGGACGTGATGCCTATATGTATGATCATTGCCTTAGATATCGTCATGACTTTGCGCGATTCTATCAATTGCTCGACCGTAATTTGTTCACCCACCATAATTCTTGCTATCATGAGAGAAGCCTATAGTGAACACTATGGCCCCCGGGTCTATTTTACACATTATATATTCAGATATACATACAAAAATACCAAAAATACCTTTCTGCACTTTTATGTATTTATTTATATTTACCTATTATCACTATCAGATCTCACTTTGCAAGTAATCGTAAAGGGATTGACAACCCCTTTATCGCGCTGGGTGCAAGTTTGTTTGTTTTTGCGCAGGTGCCTTGGTGCCTCATCTTGATACTCCTACTGGATTGATACCTTGGTTCTCAAACTGAGGGAAATACTTGTCTCTACTTTGCTGCATCACCCTTTCCTCTTCAAGGGAAAAACCAACGCAAGCTCAAGAAGTAGGAGTAGCAGACCGGATTCGTATAATGGAGCAGTCCTTTGGAATAGTTCCAAATGGAGCGTGGTAGCAGCATCTACAGTATGGCATAGAGATTTGTAAAGAACACACGGATCTGAAAAGGTTCAAACCCGTTCACTAAAACCTCTCTCACAAGCAAAACATGATAAACCCCAGAACTCACTGGGTGTTAATCACACAGTGATGTGAACAAGATTATTTACTCTAGTGCATGAGGGAGACTGTTGGAAATATGACCTAGTGGTAATAATAAGTTAGTTATTATTATATTTCCTTGTTCGTGATAATCGTTTATTATCCACACTAGAATTGTACAGATTGGAAACTCGAATACATGTGTGGATACATAGACAACACGTTATCCCTAGTGAGCCTCTGAGGACTAGCTCGTTGATCAAAATAGTCAAGGTTTCTTGACCATAGACATGAGTTGTCATTTGATAACAGGATGGCGTCATTAGGAGAATGATGTGATGGATCAGACCCAAAATATGAACGTAGCACATGATCGTGTGATTTTATTGCTACTGTTTTCTGCATGTCAAGTATCTATTTCTATGACCATGAGATCATGCAAATCCTGAGAACTGGAGGAATTCCTTGTGTGTATCAAACGTCACAACATAACTGGGTGACTATAAAGGTGCTCTGCACGTATCTCTGAAGGTGTCTGCTGGGTTGGCATGAATCGAGACTGGGATTTGTCACTTCGTATGGCGGAGAGGTATTTCTAGGGCCAACTCGGTAATACAACATCACAATGAGCTTGCAAGCAATGTGACTAAGGAGTTAGTCACGGGATCTTGTATTACGGAACGAGTAAAGAGACTTGCCGGTAACGAGATTAAACTAGGTATGGAGATACCGACAATTGAATCTCGGGCAAGTAACATATCGACGGACAAAGGGAACAATATACGACATTGATTGAATCCTTGACATCGTGGTTCGATCGATAAAGATCTTTGTAGAATATGTAGGAGCCAATATGGGCATCCAGGTCCCGCTATTGGTTATTGACCGGAGAGTGTCTCGGTCATGCCTACATAGTTTTCGAACTCGTAGGATCTGGATACGTAAGGTTCAGTAACGTTTCAGTGTAGTTGAGTTATGTATGTTGGTGACCGAAGGTTGTTCGGAGTCTCAGATGAGATGCTGAACGTCACGAGGAGTTCCGGAATGGTCCAAAAATGAAGATTGATATATGGGAAATAGGTATACGGGTCCTGGAAAGGTTTCAGACATTGCAGGTAAAGTACCGGGAGTGATGATGGGTTTCGCGGGTTCGCCGAGAGGGGCCACACACCCCGGGGGACACATAGGCTTCAGAGATGGCGCACCAGCACATGGTGGGCCCGGCGACCAGCCTCTATGGGCCTATGTGCCCAAAGTGAGGAGGTGGAGAGGAGTCCAATAGGAGGAGGACTCATCCTAGCGCCTCCACCACTCCAATTGGAGGAGGACTCCTCCTCTTGGGGCCGCCGGCCAACCCTAGGGTTTTTATCTAGGGAGCCACCTTTCCCTCCCTCCTATATATATTAGAGAGGAGAGAGGAAAGCCACGTCCAAGCCACGATGCAGGTCTCTATCCCCCCTCTAGTTCGTCCCTCCTCTAGATTGATTCGGTAGCGCACGAAGCAGCCCTGCCGGATCAGCTCCACCAACACCGCCGCCATGCCGTCGTGCTGATGGAGAATTCTACTACCTCTCCATCCTTGCTTGCTGGATCAAGGAGGTGGAGATCGTCATCGAGCCGTATGTGTGCTGAACGCGGAGGTGTCGTCCATTCGACATTAGATCAGGACGGATCGTGAAGGGATCGCGGGACGGATCGTGATGAGATCATGGGACAAATTGTGATTGGATCGCAAAGACGTTCGAGTACATCATCCACGTTATATATGCTTCCGCTTAGCGATCTACAAGGGTATGTAGATGCACTCCCCCCTCTCGTAGATGTTAGTCTTCATAGATTGATCTTGGGTGAGTGTATAATTTTTTCCATGCGATGTTACCCAACAACTTTTACATGTGAAATCCGATTTTGATGATCTTGGGCTTGTTTTGTAGCTATTAAAAGATCCAGGTCCTCACATAGACAACCACCCAATATCAAAAAAAATTGATGATGCAATCAATCCAAATGTTTGAGTATAGAATTTGCGTAACCTTTTTTGGCTTATGTTTTACTTTGGGATATATAGTAGGAGTAGAATTGTGTATAGAAGATGTTGACTTGAGAAAATTGAGCACGACCCCTTTGATCGCCTCTTAATAGTATGGGGTCCCTATAACTCAGGAATCATAAAAGAGCTATACTACATAGCTATCAGTAATCCATTCTTAAGTGTATATGTTTCTTCGGTGGTTATCACTCCACACCACTAACATCAAAGGAACTAATAACTTTGAGTCGAGCATTTCACTTGACCTTGATGTTATTGTTTCTTCTTGGCTCAAGTTGAAGGCAAGACATTGGTGAAGTCTTCAAGTAGCTCTCCCATACACAATGTGTTAAGCCTTGCTTTGTATAAACCTTCACTTGTCCGTCATGTGAACATCCACAAGATTAAAGCATGTAATCCTTCGGGGTGGTTATCTTGAACTTTCCCTTGTCAACCATGATCATGAACACTTGATGTCATCCTCTCCTGGACACTTGGAATCTCTCTATTTATAAGAGCCCATGATAATTACCTAACCCCCATAAACATAGACAACACATAGTATGGGTTAGTACACAAAGTGCAATTGACAATTACTTACCATACCACAACATCCCATGTGGTACATCATTTGCGCTTGTGTGATGACCAACTTTGAGTTAACTCTTTGATCTTCATCTTGGTCAACATTTATCTTTGATCCATGATTAATCTTGATGTCTTGATGGCCCTACTGATTTCTTACTAGGCTTCATTGCTTTAAGACATGATTACCAATATATCAATTCACCATCAATACAGGAATCAGCTTCTTTGTCATCTGCCATAGCGGACGGCAAAGACCATTGCTGTCTGCTCGCTGATGACCCCACTTTCCGCACTGAAAGTCACTTTAAATACATTCTTTGACGTGTGCGTGCACGCAGGAGATGACAAAGATCTTAGTCGTCGGTCTTCCAAGACGAGCAAACGACAAAGGGGCTAGACAACAAAGCATAGCTCTCAGCCCCGCTAGGGGGCTAACGGCAGCCTTTGTCATCCGTCACCTGATGCCAAAGAAGCTACGCCTTTGCAGTCTGCCACCGGACGTCACTTCTACCTCTGCCAGCCCATGCCCTTCGTCGTCTGCCTGCCATGCCCTTTGTTGTGTGCCTGCCTCGAGCTGACGGCAAAGTGACCAAATGGGTCAGACCTGCTGCTCCCAAGTTGCATAGGTGGATGCCACGTGGCACCTTTGCCATCAGCTGGCCGATGGAAAAGGCATTTGCCGTTGGCTAGCAGACCGCAAAATGCTTGTATTGCCACTTTTTTGTTTGTTTTCATTTATTTCCCTGTATTTTTAGAATACATCTATGACATATATAATTTCAAACATCATATATAGTTTCAAATATTATATAAGAAGCATAGGACATGTATCTAACATCATCGTAAAAATATTGAGCAAGACAAAAAATAGGCTAGCTTCACATTGTTCATCCATATATACACATAGTTTCAAATCTCATACTCTTCATCCATACAAATCGAAACGAAAAGTAAACAATAGTAGTCCATCAATGCCAACTTCCATGAATGCCACCTTCCATGAAATGAATGAAATCTGCAAAATAGAATAAGAAAGTTAGAATAAGAAGAAGAAAACTAGAAGAAAAAGAAGAATAAGACTAGAGGAAGAACAAGAAGAAGAAGAAGAAAAAGAAGATGAAGAAGAAGATGAAGTAGTAGTAGTAGTAGTAGTAGTAGTAGTAGTAGTAGTAGTAGCAGTAGTAGTAGTAGAAGAAGAAGAAGAAGAAGAAGAAGAAGAAGAAGAAGAAGAAGAATTAGAAGAAGAAGAACAAGGAGACTAGAAGAAGAGGAAGAAGAAGAAGAAGAAGAAGAAGAAGAAGAAGAAGTCTAGAAGAAGAAGAAGAAGAAGAAGACTAGAAGAAGAAGAAGAAGAAGAAGACTAGAAGAAGAAGAAGAACAAGAAGAACAAGAAGAACAAGAAGAAGAAGAAGAAGAAGAAGAAGAAGACGAAGAAGACTAGAAGAAGAAGAAGAAGAAGAAGAAGAAGAATAAGAATTAGAAGAAGAAGAACAAGGAGACTAGAAGAAGAGGAAGAAGAAGAAGAAGAAGAAGAAGAAGAAGAAGAAGTCTAGAAGAAGAAGAAGAAGAAGAAGAAGACTAGAAGAAGAAGACTAGAAGAAGAAGAAGAAGAAGAAGACTAGAAGAAGAAGAAGAAGAAGAAGAAGAAGAAGAAGAAGAAGACGAAGAAGACTAGAAGAAGAAGAAGAAGAAGACTAGAAGAAGAAGAAGAAGAAGAAAAATAAGAAGGAAGAGAAGGAAAATAATAATAAGAAAGAAAGAAGAATATAATTCTTCTTATTTTATTCTTTCTTTTTCTTATCTTTCCTCTTCTATTCTTTCTTTTTCTTTTTATGCCATTTTTGAGCTTATTATGTCATTTTGGAGGAAAATAAGCTAAGGACATGACATTTATGAGCTAACCAAGGTTATTATGACATTTTTTGACCTAACTAAGTTAATTATGTCATAAATGAACTAAATAAGCTAATTATGTCATTTTGGAGGATAATTAGCTAAGTATGTTTTTCTTGGGGAAAAATAAGCTAAGTATGTGGCATAATAGGGCTAACTAGCATGTACGAAGCTAATTATGCATTTGTTAAGCAGAACACTAGAGAAAACTTACCGTCGTCGTCATCACGGATGTGAAACATCGGGGTTGCTCGGGCCGGTTTCACTTGGAGAAGGGTTGTGCGATGCGGCCCGAGAGTTATTCTGCACCAAAGATCATTTCCAATGTCTCGTTAGCATGATGACACTCAAATGTTAATACTAGTAACTAATAACCATTCAAATGAAACTCACCATTCCAACCACAGAAATGACTGACATCGGCGGAGGGGTCTAACCGGTCTTCAAACACATAGACTGCACATTTTGTTTTGACGAGTCAGTTATATTAGTTAGTAATGAAATAGACATTACATGCATGATTTGGCTAATATGAAAAAGAAAGTTACCACAAAGAGCTCGTACATGGCTCGGTGAGCTGCCTCATTCCGTGCCCTATCCTCCTCCAACAACCGAGCCATCTTCTCCTCCTCGGCCCAAGCCGTCTCCACCGCCACCCGGTCCCTCCCCTATAGAAGCGCCTGGGTTGTCGCGCTCTCTCTCTAGATTAGCCTGCAACACCACTTCTCGTTAGCATTGTAATCATCGATGGCCACACACACAATGTAATGGAGGAAAGTTATCTGAGTCCGTATAACTAACCTCGATGGCGAGAGTGATTGGCCATGGGTGAGTCCTTATCTCAGGACAGGAGCTCGTTTGGCGTGCCTTGTTCTCCGGGAGAGTGAGAGGACAATGTATCAGCCCATCTCTAATGGCTATCAAGCCATGGGGCCTCCCGCCACCAGATATCATCACCAGCTCTGGATCCAAAGGTTGTTGGCTCGGGTTAAATTCCTCCCCTTTCCTTGCCTTCCCCACCTTGTTGTACCTCACGAGCTTGTGGTGGGAGGAGATGTTGGTGAACTTCTCTGGATGATCGAGGTTAGACTCAGGAATGCCTTGGCCTTCTTGTAGGAGGCAGTATGGGCCCTGTCATAAAGGTCGTACACGTCTGAAACCTCCGTGTTATTGTGATGCGCCTAAAAGAGAGGAAAAAAACATTAGTAAAGGGCTCAATCTAGCATGAAGAATGAATTGCATGAATCATGAAGCAAACCACATACCTAGTTCCGCCCGAACTAAAATAAGTTGGCGCTGCCTTGATGGTGTGGCACATCAGCCCTTTGCATTATCGTGGATGGCTCGCCATTGGCCTGTGCACCACTCATCCACCAACGCCTCCCAACAATCCATCATATATGTGCACCATCTTGGAGGCACCAATAAGATAGTAAAGAGAAATTTGAGCGCTACACCTACGAATCAAATCAAGGAAACTAAGTACAAGGCCATAAGAATAGTTAGTTACCTTCATGTACTGCTCCTTCCTCAAAAACGTTTCGCGGCACGATGACTTGTCCTTCTTAATATGATGTGATGCGTAATAGTCTCGAACAGCCTACGGCCGAGCCTCGTGGCGTAAGTTCGATAATAGGCGCTTGCACTCGGTATCGATAACCTTGGCCGCCACCTCCTCGCGTCCCTCCTCACACATGTAGAAGGTCTGCATTAAAACGAGAGAACGTTGATTAGTACAATAATTAGCTATATTGTTAATTTCAGATTGTGTAAAATGATAAATTACCCAAAAGCTATTGATCACCATCTCGTCCCTCGTGTGGCACAAGACACCATCAATAATCTCCTCTAACGGGGACAAGGTAGCCTTGTAGTGCTCCCAGCTCAATCCTAGTTGAGGAAGCTGACCCTCACCGGGCAACGTGACAAACCCTGGGAAATTTAGCTAGCAAAGCACACCAAGGACGGTGTTCGGCTTGCAGACTCGACAGGGGTGATCCCAACCCCTGCAGTATGTTAAGGTCAACACATTAGATATTTGAATAAACATGAAGGCAAAAGGTACAAAAATAGTAAATGCACTCACTTCTCCCCCATCATGCCGTGTACCGCCAAACTGGTACACGGTGACCCCCTCAACCACCTCGCCCTCATTATCAGTAGATTCATCCCTGCCACCATCAGCTTGGCCACCCGCCCCCTCAGTCGGATACGGCTAGGTACCCCATCCGGACGTATCCTGGGACGTAGCCCATAGATCCCAAGTCTCATTGGCCGAAGCCTCTGGGCCCGGAGTCTCCTAGGACGTAGCCCCTAGGACCGAAGTCTCGTGGGCTGAAGCCTTTGGGACCGGGGTCCCCATATCATCCACCTAAAACGGGTCTAGCCTAATAGTCTTGTGCTCGGGTGAATGAGTTGAGGGTGGCGGTAAGGAAGGCGTAGCAGTCCCGTACCTCTCCCGCGGCCACGTCCTGTACCCTTCTATTTATTCCCTCCCCGACCTCCTCTCCCGGTGCGCAACAACACCGATGAAGAAGCACCCACGAGTGTCCCCAGATTGTCTACCAACTTTCCACACAGAGATTGCAGTGGAATGGAATATCCCTCCCGTGGGTCGCCGACGAAGAAGTACCCGCGGAGCAATCTGGACCCGTGCCCACCATCTTTCAACACCTGCAATGATAAAGAGTAAAATAAATTAGTACAACATAAAAAAATTGAATACCCGACATGAACAATAATATGTACATAATTAAAGTTGGGATGCATACAGACTAATAATAGTCTGGATCGTCTATATATGATCTCGGATCAGTAAGTGCATCATCGTCATCACTATCACGCGTGTCATCATGAATGACGTGCTCATCGGGTTCAGCGACATCAACATGTGGAAGGCCTTTCTGTAATCTGTCAAGCATTGATAGGTCATCCACAGAAGTAACCTCTTCTAGTTCTAGCTCAGGGGTGAAGTCGGATTCACTGTCGAGGTCTACTTCCATGTTCTAGGGTGAAGTAGAGAGGTTCTTGAAATGTTTCTTGGAAATATGTGTTTCTTCAAAGAATGATCCTTCATATGTGTCTGAGTTAATGTGAGGTTCATAATCCTCTTCATTGGGGGGAGGTGGTCTAGCATGTGGCGGCACCTCATAAACAACATCCCAACCATTCAGATTCTCATCAGTTTGGCAGGCCCATGGTAGGTAGAAAACTTGGGTTGCGTGTTGAGTCGTAGTATAGACATCGAAAACATCTAAATAGGTGCTTTGTTTGATTTGGACTAGCCCTGTATGTTCATGAGTCCTAGTCTCCTTAGGCTAGAACCAATAACATTTGAAGACTACGACGATCGGTGGGTTTTCACCATAGAATTGAAGTCCATAAATTGCTTCGAATCTTCCATAATACTCGATACCTCCTTCATCGATAGCAGAGACACAACAATTTTTAGATTTTTGGTCGGCCATAGATAGCTCTTTAGCAAAGGTATAAAAGTGATACCCATTGATGTTGTATTTTTCAAATGTACGAACCTTATAGTCAAAACCATCAGCGGGTTGTCTCAATTCGGCGCCCATAGACTCTAGATTAGCCTACAAGTTTAATATGAAAGGATTGGTCCATTAGCCGCAAATTAGACTAAGAAATGAAATGGTCCATTAATGATAATTACCATTTGTTTGAACCAAGAGATGAAACCGGGATAGACGCCTCCATGCTTTGCCAGAAGCTCATACTCTTTGACGTAGTCCTTTTGGATCACTGATCCATCTGAGAATTTGGTGATGTATCGAGTGTATCAAATATCCAGGAATAAGAGAAGTTCAAAGGAATTAGAAGTAGAAAAAAATGTACCAAGAACTTACTCGATGTACGGACGCACTCCTGCTAGGTTGTTGAAGATATACAGCCAAATGGTGTGCCATTCTTCGACATCCAATGCTATTGGTTTCGAAGCACCGGCTGGTGCGAGCTTCGCTTTGAATAGGCTGATGTTGGGTCCACCATTTTTAGGTTTGCCAGCATTGTACCGAGGCTTTGGATTATGCGAATGACGGTTTTTTGGCTTCATAGTATGATGTCATGAAGTTTGCCACCTCCTTAGTAATGAATGCCTCGGCCATTGATGCTTCAATTCTTCGTTTATTTCTACATTTTGCTTGAAGCGTATTATGCATCCTCTGAGTTACAAAGCTCCAATGATTTTGCATGCCCCCCAATCTTGCCTCGGTCGGAAGATGTAAAATCAAATGTTGCATTGGATTAAAGAAGCCCGGTGGAAAGATCTTCTCTAACTTCCAGAGCAACTCCATCGCCAGCTCCTTCATGTCATCTACCATGCCAGGAGATAGTTCTTTCGCACAAAGAACACATAAGAAATAGCTCATCTCTGCCAGTACTAGCCATTCATTCTCAGGAATAAAGCCACACAACATCACCGGCATTACCCACTCAAGCCATATATGCCAATCATGACTCTTGAGACCAAATAGTTTCAACTTTTCAAGACTCGCCCCCCTCTTTAGATTCGCTGCATACCCATTGGGAACATCAACTGCATTTTGACCCACAAGATAACTTCCCTCATAGCTCCCTTTTTATATTGAACCATGCCTTTGACTTCGACTAGTTCTTCTTTCCTTTCCATGGTCGCATGTTTTCTAACAGTCTATCACAAAGAGTCTGTTGATCGACTCAAGCCTTAGGATTATCCTTTGACTACCCTCTATGCCGAACAATGTACCAAAACTGGCCTCTCCGATATTCTTTTGAGTGTGCATCATGTCGATGTTGTTCGAAAGAAGAAGGTCTTTGAAGTAAGGCAGATCCCACAAGAATGTCTTGTGACTTCAGGCGTATTCCGAATTATACCCCTTGAAATACCATGGACGCTCTGGATCAGGCTCGGGGGCGTTTAATTGATCCAAGATCTGTTGGCCTTTCAACATAGATGGTGTCATGTTTTTGACAACTTTACCTTTGATAAAGTTCTTCTTGTCTTTTAAGAACTGATGGTGAGGATCCAGGAACTGTCTATGCAAGTCAAAGTAACAATACTCCCGACTCGCCTCCAGCCAATGAAATTGAAGATCTGCCATGCATCTGGGGAACAGGAACCGTCCATGCATACACTAGCCAGCGAATAGCGCATACTCCGACAAGTCATGCATCTAGTACATGTACCAGACATGCATTTTGAAGTTCTCTTTTCTAGCGGCGTTGTATGTCTGGAACCCATTATCTCAAGCTTCTTGCAATTCATCCTTAAGCGGCTGGATGTACACATTCATATTATTCCCCATATAGTTGGGCCTGGAATTATCAACGTCGGGAATATGTTCTTTCTTTGCATAATATTTCCGGGAGGATATTGACTGGAATGACAAATATAGGCCAGCTACTGTATTGGGTTGCTATCATACCAAAGGGATTGAACCTATCTGTAGCGACGCACACTCGAGGATGCCTTGGATCTTTTGCTTTATTCAGATGTAATGCATCGAAGTGCTTCCACCCAAAAGCATCCCATGTGTGTACCAACATCTTATTCACATCCGCTTCTAGTTTGGTTATTTTTCCCAATTTGTGCCATGTCATCTGTCTGTCCATCTCTTGAACCGTGAAATACGTTGAAGTCTTGGTATGATTGGCATATACCGAAGACCATTAACGGGGATTTTGGTCTGCCTCTTCTCAACCATACCGTTGTCTACCACAAGATATCTGGAAGACTTGCAAATGGGACAATAGTTCAACTTCGCATATCAAACCTAAATAAGGCACATCCTTTCTCACAGGAATCTATCTTCTCATAGGGAATCTTAAGTACACGGAGTATTTTGTCCGACTGGTACATGTTTGTAGGCATGACATGGCCTTTGGGTTGAAAGCGTCCAAATAGTGTCATCATCGCATCGTAAAATTCTCTGTCCAAGTTGAACTGAGCCTTCAGAGCCATTACTTGTGCTATGGCATCCAGCTGACAAAGCTTAGTGTGCTCGTGGAGAAGACGTTTTGAAGACTCCAACATTTCATAGAAGGCCTTTGCAGATTCCTCCATCTCATCGTCGAATCCCGAGCATCATCAAAGTCTTGCACCATGTCTTCCATCCCGATAGCATGCTCGTCGGTGTGACGAAGAACCACCTCAGCTATGGTACGTTGGGCAGACTCACCATGAAATGTCCACACTGTATAATCAGATGTAAAACCCCTCTTCTAAAGGTGTTTACCCATTTCATCCGCTCTCATCTATTTACAGTTGTCACACTGATGACAGGGGCACCAGGTTTCTATCTGGCCATTTGCAAATGCGGCTTTCACAAACCCCTTGGTTTTTGTTGACCAGTCTTTGGCCATCTCTTTCTAACTAGTGTATCTGGTGTACATCAATGCACGATCACCCATGATGGTACTTGCACTGACAGTAGGTGCACCAAATTCATATTCATCAAGTTATGTAGAATGTAATTGCGACTAGATACAGCACTAATTACCTTTGTTATATTTTTTTATACCACAGTTTTATTTTTTACCATACAAAAGGGAAACGTGATTGAATGTATCTCTAATAGGTAGAGATGGGTCCTAGTCCCACCCGAATACATGTAGCCTGGGTTCGTTTCCCATGCTCTGCTCCGTATCCTATGCAAAATTTCGGTGGCAGCTCCGTGTTGTTCTCGTGATACACGTGTTTGAAACAAGACAAGAAAATTTGTACCAGGAGAACAACAGGGTGGCGCTGATGATATTTTGCCTTAGACCGAAATAGAGCATGGGAAGCAAAACCCAATCTACACGTACTCAGGATGTCCATGGATAATGTGAACAATTTGAAAGGATGTCGGTTATAAATATGCAAAGACATGCATATTTATAGATGCCACCCTTTCGAACGGGAGATTGCTACCTCTTGAGCTTGCGTTGGTTTTCCCTTGAAGAGGAAAGGGTGATTCAGTGAAGTAGATAAGTATTTTCCTCAGTTTGTTGAGAACCTAGGTATCAATCCAGTATGAGGAACAAGCAAGGCTCCAATAGTAGTACCTACACAAATAATCAAACACTTGCACCCAACGCTATAAAGGGGTTGTCAATCCCTTCGGAGTTACTTGCAAGGATGAGATCTAATAGAGATAGATATAAAATATTGCGGAAACAAAAGTAATAAATTGAAGCAAAGTATTTTTGGTTTATGGATCTGAAAATATAATATAAAAAATAGACCCCGGGGCCATAGGTGTCACTATAGAGGCTTCTCTCATAAAGGAAAATAATACGGTGGGTGAAGAAATTACTGTCGAGCAATTGATATAATAGAGAATAATTATGAAGATATCTAAGGAAATGATTATGCATATAGCCATCACGTCCGTGTCAAGTAGACCGAAATGATTCTGCATCTACTACTATTACTCCACACACTGACCGACTCCTGCCTGCATCTAGAGTATTAAGTTCATGAAGAACAGAGTAACACATTAAGATGGCATGATGTAGAGGGATAAACTCAAGCAATATGATGAAAACCCCATCTTTTTATCCTTGATGGCAACAATACAATACGAGCCTCGCTACCCCTACTTTGTCACTAGGTGACGACACTGCAAGATTGAACCTAAAACTAAGCACTTCTCCCATTGCAAGAATTACCAATCTAGTTGCCCAAACCAAACCAATAAATCGAAGAGACTTGCAAAGATATGAAATCATGCATATAAGAATTCTAAGGAGACTCAAATAATATTCATAGATAATCTGAAGATAAACTCACAAATCATCGGATCACGACAAACACACCGCAAAAGAGTATTACATTGGATAGACCTCCATGAAGATCATTGTCGGTGTTTACTCACAACATAAACCATGGGTAGGATAAAGATGGTGGGAACCGAAGTGACACCGAAGGGTGCTGGGGACGAGGTTGGTACGAGCGTGGAACACACGATGTACCAAGGTTCAGGGCTCTCCATAGATATAACACCCCTAATCCTGCCGGAGTGTATAATGTATCAATGAGGCTACAATGTGCTCCTGGAGCTGTTCTGCGGAGGAGGAAGAAGGAGCAGCCGGCTCGCGTCTACCTCTCCTGTATGGTATGTGTGTGTGTGCTGAGTTGACCGACCCTCTGCATGGAGGGAGCTTAGGGGTTTTATGGACGAACCCACCGACCTACAATAAGGATAAAAGTACGGAAGTGGGACCCGGCTGGCAGCCTCTCCGGCTGGCCACGGGGCCCACGGGGGTCTTGTCTTATCATTGGAGGGGCCTGCCGGCTGTGAGGTCCTGTCTGGCTATGGGACCTGCCGGCTAGCTAGTAAGGCTCTCGCGTAAGGTCGACGCGGGACACGTGTGGTACGTCCGGCGTCATCCGGCGAGATTCGTCATGGGCCGTCAATATGGTCGTCCCCACTGTTCCCACGCGGAGTGCAGTAATGGAGTAGGAGTTTGACAGGATGACACTGTGTAGGGTGATGGATCGGAGCCGGAGGAGGTCAGCGGCATGGCCGCCGACGCTATACCTGCCGTGCACCCCAATCCAGTACCTTGGCTGATGCGCAACCACCTTTAACCATGGGGTCTCGTCATGACTTACGGCCTGATGTGACTTGAGCTCCCTAGCCGGCTAGTCGCTTAACTAGTCGGCCTGGGCACGGCCACCTCGCCTCTAGCCGGCCGGCTTGGCCTAGACGGCCAGAGGTAGGTAACCGTATCGCCTCTAGCCGGCAGGAGCTTCTTGGCCGGCCAGAGAGTTGGTCGTCTCGCCCCCAGCCGACAGGTGCTTCCTAGCCGGCCAGGGTGACTTGGGCTTTGTAAATTGATTCATGTTGTTCCTTCATGGTTATCCCCCCGACAGTAGTCCACGAAGCAGGGGAGGCCCGCCGCTTTGGAGCGGGTGGCCTCGCTGGCTTGAGTCGTTTGCTGTTGAATTCATGTCGCCGCGTGTGGCAGGAGACGTCGGCTCGGAAGCCAGCTAGCTTCCAAGAGATGCCTCGGCTTCGTCGCAAGTCGTGCAGAATGCGCCACGTGCCAGGCCCCGGCTTGGCGTGATACTGGTTTGCTCATATGACGGGACTGGGCCGGAGACCTGGGTCCCCCCACGACGCCCCCTCGGCCCTCTTGCGGAGGATCCTTTGCGGATTTACTCTGTGACGGTTGGGTTTCGGGAGTCGTAATGTCCCCATAATAATCGGGGATGGTGGATGATACGTCTCCAACATATCTATAATTTTTGATGGTTTCATGCTATTATCTTGTCAAACTTTGGATGTTTTGCATGCTTTTTATTTATTTTCTGGGACTAACATATTAACTCAGTGCCAAGTGCCAGTTCCTATTTTTTCCATGTTTTTGACCACTTTCAGAGGAGATTTTGAAACAGAGTCCAAACGGAAGAAAACCCCGAAAAGATTTTTTCTGGAACGGAAGAAGATCAGAGAACTTGGGAGCCAAGCCAGAAGAGCCCCAGGGGCCCCACAAGCCCCCACCCCGCGGCCAGGGGGGCGCGCTATCCAGGCTTGTGGGCCCCCTGGAGGTCCCCTGACCTAGATCTTGCGCCTATATATTCCCAAATATTCCCAAAAAAATCAAGAGACGATCGCAATCACTTTTCCGCCGCCACAAGCTTCTGTCTCCGCAAGATCCCATCTGGGGCACGTCCTGGTGCCCTGCCGGAGGGGGGATTCGGACACGGAGGGCTTCTCCATCAACACCATGACCTCTGCGATGATGCATGAGTAGTTCACCATAGACCTACGGGTCCATAGCTAGTAACTAGATGGCTTCTTTTCTCTCTTGGATCTTCAATACAAAGTTCTCCATGATCTTCATGGAGATCTATCCGATGTAATCTTCTTTTGTGGTGTGTTTGTCGAGATCCGATGAATTGTGGATTTGTGATCAGATTATCTATGATTCTTATTTGAGTGTCTTCTTATCTCTCTTCTGCATGATTTCTTATCCTTGTAATTCTCTTCGAGTTGTGGGTTTCGTCTGGCCAACTAGATCTATGATTCTTGCAATGGGAGAAGTGCTTGGTTTTGGGTTCATACCGTGCGGTGACCTCACCCAGTGACAGAAGGGGTAGCGAGGCACGCATCATGTTGTTGCCATCAAGGGTAAAAAGATGGGGTTTTCATCATTGGTTTGAGATTATCCCTCTACATCATGTAATCTTGCTTAAAGCGTTACTCTGTTCGTCATGAACTCAATACACTAGATGCATGCTGGATAGTGGTCGATGTGTGGAGTAATAGTAGTAGATGCATAAAGTATCGGTCTACTTGTCTCGGACGTGATGCCTATATGCATGATCATTGCCTTAGATATCGTCATGACTTTGCACGGTTCTATCAATTGCTCGACAGTAATTTGTTTACCCACCATGATATTTGCTATAATGAGAGAAGCCTCTAGTGAACACTATGGCCCCCAGGGTCTACTCCACACCATATTTTCAGCCTTACACTTTTTACTTCGTTGCTCTTTCCGCCTTCAGATCTCACTTTGCAAACAATCTTGAAGGGATTGACAACGCCTTTGAAGCGTTGGGTGCAAGCTTGTTTGTGTTTGCGCAGGTACTTTGGACTTGATGAGGCCCTCCTTATGGATCGATACCTTGGTTCTCAAACTGAGGGAAATACTTACTACTCCTGTGCTGCATCACCCTTTCCTCTTCAAGGGAAAAACCGACGCAAACCAGAGAAGTAACAAGAAGAATTACTAAGCACCAGGGAAGGACTTTTGTTGCCGTAGCAGTGGGTCATGTGCGCATCGGATCCCCTCCCCACGATCCACCGTGGGGTTTAAATGGGATGCGGGGGTACCGAGGAGGCCATTCGCCCCCTTCTCGCCCCGCACTTGTGCCCCTCCTTCCCTAAGCCGATACAAAGAGAGAGACTCTCCTTCGTCTTCTTCTTCACGGTCGCGCAGACCATCGCCGCCAACCCCCTCGAGCTTACGTCGCCCACCGCCATGTCGAGCGGTACCTCCAAGAAGGGCCAGCACAACGGTGCCTGGCTCGGCAGCGACATCTGCGACGGACATATCGATGCGCTCCGCCATCACCGTATGCTGCCTCCGGCCTCCCTCGTGGCCGTGCAGATTCCCGGAGCCGAAACCACCCCGACGCCGAGGGAGGGAGAAGTAGTTGTGTTCAATGAACACTTCTACAGAGGCTCCCGGTGAGCAACTTCTTCGCCAACTTCCTTACTTTCTTCGGCTTGCAGCCGCATCATCTGGCGCCGAACACCATTCTTCAGCTCACCTCCTTCGTCGTCCTGTGCGAGGGCTTTCTGGGGATCGAGCCCCGCCTCGAACTTTGGCAAAGCCTCTTCTTCTTCAAGAAATAGACCATAAAAATGGACAAGGCCAAGGCGGAGAAGCTCATGGGCCCTCGCCCGATGACCCCGTGCGTCGCAGTACTGGTGCATCATCGGTCGAAGTGCGGCTTCCCCCAGATGCCGCTCCAAGACTCCATCAAGCAGTGGCAGAGGGGATTCTTCTACGTGAAGAATGCCAACCCCTCCCACGATGCCATCAACATGCCCCCTTCGCCATCGATGCTCCGACGATGAAGAATAACTGGCAGGCTAAATACCTGAAGACAATTGCCAAGGTAGCGCATATATGCGTCTACCTCGAAAGTATGAAGACTCGCGGCCTCCTGGGCCGCGACTTGCTCACCACCATGATGACCCGCCAGATCCTGCCTCTGTAGAGACGGCCCCATCTGATTTGTCAAATGAACGGCCGGCGTGACCCATGCTGGCTCTCTGATGACCCACAAGTGTAGGGGATCTGTCGTAGTCCTTTCGATAAGTAAGAGTGTCGAACACAACGAGGAGCAGAAGGATCTGACAAGTGGTTTTCAGCACGGTAATCTCTGCAAGCACTGAAATTATCGGTAACAGATAGTGGTGTGAAAACATGATTCGTAGCAAGTAGCAAGTAACAATAGTAACAAAGGGGCAGCAAGATGGCCCAATCCCTTTTGTAGCAAGGGACAAACCTCGACAAACTCTTATAGTAGGTAAAGCGCTCCCGAGGACACACGGGAATTTCTGTCATGCTAGTTTTCATCATGTTCATATGATTCGCGTTTGTTACTTTGATAGTTTGATATGTGGGTGCACCGGCGCTTGGGTACTGCCCTTACTTGTACAGGCATCCCACTTATGATTAACCCCTCTCGCAAGCATCCGCAACTACGAAAGAAGAATTAAGACAAAGTCTAACCATAGCATTAAACTAGTGGATCCAAATCAGCCCCTTACGAAGCAACGCATAAACTAGGGTTTAAGCTTCTATCACTCTAGCAACCCATCATCTACTTACTACTTCCCAATGCCTTCCTCTAGGCCCAAATAATGGTGAAGTGTTATGTAGTCGACGTTCACATAACACCACTAGAGGAAAACAACATACAACGCATCAAAATATCAAACGGGTACCAAATTCACATGACTACTATTAGCGTTCATATTGAAAACATGATGCAAAATGGACGTATCATGGGTTCATGCCCCCCGATGTCTAGCTTGAGTGACAGAAACATGAGACTAGGGGATGTGATCTTGCCACCAGGGATAAAACAACGGTGCTTGTGACCACGATTGCAATGATTGTTTACCTTACGCATAGTTCGTTAATGCAGTTGTCCGTTGCTTTGAGTTTACACTTTGGGCGGGGCTCGCAACTTAATACCGGCAAGATGTTCTGAATAGATATCTCAAGGTGGATGATTAGTAAGTAGATGCTAATGAATAAACGGTCTACTTGTCTTGGCGTACTGCCCATTACTATTGAACCTCTAACTATCAAGTAGCATAATTAGCATTGTGGTGCGTTCATAATTCTGTCAATTGCCCAACTGTAATTTGTTCACCCAAGCGTAGTTGTTTATCATCTTTTGGGAGAGAGACATCACTAGTGAACATCATGTGACTCCGGTCCATATCACCATCATTGTTTACACCTCCATCATTTACCGTTTTCATTTACTTTTCCGTTGCAATCACTATTACTTTTCCCGCTTATGTTTTTATCCTTTGCAAACTACAAGGCCGGAGAGATTGACAACCTCTCTGTACTCGTTGGGAGCAAAGTTATTTGTGTGTGTGAAGGTCCACGTCTTCTGCTAGCACCAGGGTGGGAGATACGTACTTGTTGATCCTAGGAGTCCTCCTGGTTCGATAAACTTTACAGTCTGTGTGTGACTGAAAAATTGCTGCTGACTACATCTGAACCTTCCACTTGGGGTAACCAACAACGTGCGAGAAGTATATACATCATCTTGTCATCAGCAGATTATGGGAAAAGGCTCCTAGATTGGATCTCACGGGAACAGAGGCTCCCGGTGGCGGAAAAGTATTTGCGTGGCTATTTTTGGCGATACGGGAATATTTGGGAATTTATAGGCCAAAGAATAGGGTTAGGAGGCCTCTAGGGGACCCACAATAAAGGGGGCGCGACCACCCCCTAAGGCGCGCCCTGCAGGCTTGTGGCCTCCCGGCAGGTGCCCTGTCCCCTACTCCAAGTCTCCTAGGTGTCTTCTGGTCGAAGAAAAATATTTTCGGAGATTTTGTTCCGTTTGGACTCCGTTTAATATTCCTTATGTGCAATACTCAAAAACATGGAAAAATAGAAACTAGCACTAGGCTCTAGATTAATAGGTTAGTCCCAAAAATAATATGAAACAACATATTGATGCATATAAAACATCCAAAACAGATAATATAATAGCATGGAACAATCAAAAATTATAGATACATTTGAGACATATCAGCATCCCCAAGCTTAATTCCTGCTCGTCCTCGAGTAGGTAAATGATAAAAATAGAATTTTTGACGTGGAATGCTACCTAACATATTTATCCATGTAATATTCTCTATTGTGGCATGAATACTCAGATCCATAAGACTCAAAACAAAAGTCTAATATTGACATAAAAAACAATAATATTTCAAGCATACTAATAAGGCAATTGCTTCCTTTCAAAATAACATGGTCTTAGAATGTTATCCCTAAAAAATCATATGGTCTGGCTATGCTCCATCTTCACCACACAACATATCTAAATCATGCACAACCCCAATGATAATCAAGAAATTGTTTCACACTTTTTATGTTCTCAAACCTTTTCAACTCTCACGCAATACATGAGCGTGAGCCATGGATATAACACTATAGGTGGAATAGAGTGTGGTGGAGGTTGCAAAAAGAAAGAAAGAAGATAGTCTCACAGCAACTAGGCATATCAACGTGCTATGGAGATGCCCATCAATAGATATCAATGTGAGTGAGTAGGGATTGCCATGAAACAAATGCACTAGAGCTATAAGTGTATGAAAGCTCAAAAAGAAAACTAAGTGGTTGTACAAAAGATGTAATCACACTAGTTATATGAAAGTGACAAAATAGGAGACTCTCTATGAAGAACATGGTGCTATTTTGAAGCACAAGTGTGGAAAAAGATAGTAACATTGTCCCTTCTCTATTTCTCTCATTTTTCATTTTTTTTCTCTTTTTTTTTCTTTTTTTGGATGGGCTTCTTTGGCCTATTTTATTTTTTTATGGGCTTTGATGGCCTCTTTTATTTTTTGTAAAGTACGGAGACTCATCCCAACTTGTGAGGGAATCATAGCTTCCGTCATCCTTTTCTCACACGGGACAATGCTCGAATAATGCAAATCATCGCGCTTTCATTTACTTACAACTCAGAGATTACAACTTGATATCTAGAACAAAGTATGACTCTATAATCAATATGAAAGTGATGGTGCGTGTCATAAAAACTAGACGGTGGTGTTGCATGGCAATATATCTCGGAATGACTATGGAAACGCCATAATAGGTGATATGGTGGCTGTTTTGAGGAAAATATATGGTGGATGTTTCGAGGAAGGCGGGTTTAATGTACCGGCGAAAGTTGCGCGGTACTAGAGAGGCTAGCAAAGGTGGAAGGGTGAGAGTGCGTATAATCCATGAACTCAACATTATTCATAAAGAACTCACATACTTATTACAAAAGACTATTAGTTATCGAAGTAAAGTATTAGACGCATGCTCCTAGGGGATAGGTTGGTAGGAGTTAACCATTGCGCGATCCCGACCTCCACACAAAGGTTGACAATCATTAAACAAATCATGCTCCGACTTCATCAAATAACGGTTCACCTTACGTGCATGCTACGGGAATCACAAGCTTGAACACAAGTATTTTTTTCTAATTCACAATTACTTACTAGCATGACTCTCATATTACCATCTTCACATCTCAAAACTATATGCAAGGAATCAAACTTCTCATCATATTCAATGCACTTAGTATGAAAGTTTTTATTGTATCCCTCTTGGATGCATATTATATTAGGACTAAATTCATAACCTAAACCAATTACCATGCTATTTAAAGAAATCTCAAAATAATATAACTGAGGTAATGAGAGTTTAATAATTTCTATAAAACACAACACCGACGTGCTCTAAAATATTTAAGTGAAGTACTAGAGCAACATTGCCTAGCTCAAAAGATACAAGTGAAGCACAAAGACTATTATACTAAATTCACGATTCAGCGTGTCTCTCTCTCAAAAGATGTGTACAGCAAGGATGATTGTGTCAAACTAAAAAGCAAAGACTTATATCATACAAGACGCTCCAAGCAAAACGCATATCATGTGGTGAATAAAAATATAGTCTCAAGTAAATTTACCGATGGATTGAAGACGAAAGAGGGGATGCCTTCGAGGGCATCCCCAAGCTTAAGGTCTTTGGTATACTTGAATATGGCTTGGGGTGCCTTGGGCATCGCCAAGCTTAGGCTCTTGCCACTCTGATTCCGTAGTCCATCAAATCTTTACCCAAAACTTGAAAACTTCACAACACAAAACTCAACAGAAAACTCATGAGATCCGTTAGTATAAGAAAAATAAATCACCACTTTAGGTACTGTTGTGAACTCATTCTTTATTTATATTGATGTAATATCTACTGTATTCCAACTTCTCCATGGTTCATACCCCCCGATACAACCCATAGATTCATCAAAATAAGCAAACAACACAAAGAAAAACAGAATCTGTCAAAAACAGAACAGTCTGTAGCAATTTGTTTACTTCGAATACTGTTGTAACTCCAAAAGTTCTGAAATCTTAGGAAGATCTGGGAAATTTGTAATCCAATCCTATGTAACAAATTCAGATCAAAAGCATGTTCCAGTGAATTTACAAAATTCCTGGACTGATAGCGAAAGTTTCTGTTTTTCAACAGAATCGACTTGCAAACACCATAGATCATTCCAAAGGTTTTACTTGGCTCAAACACTAACTAAATCAATAAAACACAATTATTACAGAGGTAATAATATGTGCAGTACACAAAAACAGAAGAAAAAACAAAAGCAAATCAAATAAAATTGGGTTGCCTCCCAACAAGCCCTATTGTTTAACGCCCCTAGCTAGGCATAATGAAATAGATGTAGCTATTGCCATAGTAGTAAGGGAGATTATCAATGCTCTTACCATACTCTCTTCTTTCAGCAGCAAGTTTCCTTTGTGGGAAGCAAAAGTAATCAAAAGGGCTGAATTTAATAGGATAAGGATCATTAAGATCAAGTGCAGGAGGAATAGGTTCCTCCTTCGGCCCTCTATAGTGTATGAACAATTCATCATTGTAGGCTTTCCTTTGGCGGAAGGTCATAAGTATATCTCTTCATATGAACCCTAATCTATCCTTTTGTATAGCAAAATCATCTTTGAGTTCAGAAATTTTATCAACCAAAACCTCAATAGGAACCCTTTTTCTCAAATTTTCACTATAAGCCACAAAATTCGGGGATTGCAATCTCATTATTTATTCTTGGTTAAAAAGGATCTCCTCAATGGGGGGACATCCTCCATTAATTTTATAATGAGTTAAAATTTCAGTAGCCTCTTTCATAATGAATCTAAACTCATGGGCTAGAAATATAGTGGCGATAGGCTTAACAGAAGCAAGTTGAATATTAGAGAACTCAAGAAAAATCCTTTGTACGCAAGGGTTCATATGAACAAATTGTCTCTCAAGTTCAATTATTAGTAGTGTTATGGCATCCGCAAGACTATTAGTTTTATTGAGGATAGACCCTCCTAAAGTAGGTAGCGTACTAGCACAAGTAAAAAATCTTGAGTAACACCTTTTCCATTTATATTGCCACTACCTATGCGGAGTTTTTTTGTATGAATGGTAGCAGGTTCTCTATGGGAATCATTATTTTCTTCAAAATTATTAGTATCCTTTTCAATGTAAACCTCCCCAGATTCAGACATGGTGGCAACTGATAGATCTAGCACACAAGCTAGCAAACAAAAAATACGAACGGAAAAAGGTCAAATAAAAAGGCAAATCTTTTTGGTATATTATGAAAATCGTTTTAGAAGCGGGGTAGAGAAAACGAGAGACAAATGGCAAATAAACAAAATGCAAGAGATGAGTTTGTGATGGGTACTTGGTAGGCTTGATCTTGCTATGTGTCCTCCCCGACAACGGCGACAGAAATCCTTCTTGCTACCTCTTGAGCTTGCGTTAGTTTCCCCTTGAAGATGAAATGGTGATGCACCAAAGTAGATAAGTACTTCTCTCAGTTTGTTGAGAACCAAGGTATCAATCCAGTACGAGGAACAAGCAAGGCTCCAATACTAGTACCTACACAAATAATCAAACACTTACGCCCAACGGTATAAAGGGGTTGTCAATCCCTTCAGAGTTATTTGCAAGCATGAGATCTGATAGAGATAGATATAAAAGATTGTGGAAACAAAATTAAATTAATTGCAGCAAAGTACTTTTGGTATTTTTGGTTTATAGATCTGAAAATATAATATGGGAAATAGACCGGGGGGCATAGGTTTCACTAGAGGCTTCCCTCATAAAGGAAAATAATACGGTGGGTGAACAAATTATTGTCGAGCAATTGATGGAAAAGCTAATAATTATGAAGATATCTAAGGCAATGATTACGCATATAGGCATCACATCTGTGTCAAGTAGACCGAAACGATTCTGCATCTACTACTATTACTCCACACATCGTCCGACTCATGCCTGCATCTAGAGTATTAAGTTCATGAAGAACAGAGTAACGCATTAAGTAAGCTGACATGATGTAGACGAATAAACTCAAGCAATATGATGAAAACCCCGACTTTTTATCCTTGATGGCAACAATACAATATGTGTCTCGCTACCCCTACTTTGTCACTAGGTGAGGACACCGCAAGATTGAACCCAAAACTAAGCATTTCTCCCATTCAAAGAATTACCAATCTAGTTGGCCAAAACAAACCAATAACTTGAAGAGACTTTTAACGATATGAAATCATGCATATAAGAATTCAGAGGGGTCTCAAATAATATTCATAGATAATCTGAACATAAACTCACAATTCATCAGATCTCGATAAACACACCGCAAAAGAGTCTTACATCGGATAGATATCCATGAAGATCATGAAGAACATGGTATTGAAGATCAAAGAGAGAGAAGAAGCCA
The DNA here is from genome assembly GCF_904849725.1 of Hordeum vulgare subsp. vulgare. Lineage (NCBI taxonomy): Eukaryota > Viridiplantae > Streptophyta > Magnoliopsida > Poales > Poaceae > Hordeum > Hordeum vulgare. Next base: position 145,420,074 of record NC_058521.1, on the reverse strand, counting down.
TCTAACTACTAGCTATGGACCCATAGGTCTGTGGTGAACTACTCACGCTTCATCGGAGGGGCAATGGAGTTGATGTAGATGCCCTCCGCGATCAATTCCCTCTCCGGCAGATTACCGGAAAATGCTCCCAGATTGGATCTCACGGGAACATAGGATCTCGTCGACGAAAAAGTATTTGTGTGGCTCTTATTGGCGATACGGGAATATTTGGGAACTTATAGGCCAAAGAATAGGGTTAGGAGGCCTGCAGGGGACCCACAAGCGAGGGGGCGCGACCACCCCCTAGGACACGCCCTGCAGGCTTGTGGCCTCCCGGCAGGTACCCTGCCCCCTACTCCAAGTCTCCTAGGTGTCTTCTTGTCCAAGAAAAATATTTCCAAAGATTTTGTTCCGTTTGGACTCCGTTTAATATTACTTATCTGCAATACTAAAAAACATGGAAAACACAGAAAGTGGCACTAGGCTCTAGATAAATAGGTTAGTCCCAAAAATAATATAAAAATGCATATTAATGCATATAAAACATCCAAAACAGATAATATAATAGCATGGAACAATCCAAAATGATAGATACGTTGGAGACGTACGAGAGATGCATATTGGGCACGCATACTCATGATTGAATATACATATATCTAGCAAGTATCATCGACATGAAAAGACCGAAAGAGATAAAATGAAGGGAAGACGACGAGATGTCATTTGTGCTCACCCACGAACGTAAGGAGCTCGTAGAATGCACGAGAAGGTCGTCCAACACCAGACTATCACAACGACGAAACAACTACACATTCAAATCCACACGATCAACATGAATATTCAATCCAGATAGAAAAATCAATATATATATATATAACTAATTTTCCACTTCTATTTTCATCATTTTCTCCTCTATTTCTTCTTATTCTCCTCTTCTTGTTCTTCCATTTCTTCTCTCCTTCTTCTTATTGTTTTTCTTCTCCTTCTCTTCTTCTCTTCTTCTTCTTCTTCCTCTCTTTTTCTTCGTCTTTCTCCTCACCTTATGTTTTTCCTCTTCGTCTCTTCTTCTTATTCTCCTCCTCCTCCTCCTCCTCCTCCTCCTCCTCCTCGTCTTCTTCTTCTTCTTCTTCTTCTTCTTCTTCTCTTCTCCTTCTTCTTCTTCTTCTCTCCTTGTTCTTCTTCTTCTTCTTCTTGTCCCTTTTCCTATTCTTATCCTCTTCTTCTTCTCCTCTTCTCCTTTTCTACTCTTCTCTTCTTCTTCTTATTATTATTATTATTCTTATTCTTATTCTTTTCTTCTTCTTCTTCTTCTCTTCTTCTTCTTATTCTTCTTCTTCTTCTTCTTCATCATCTTCTTCTTTTTTTCTTTATCCTCTTCTTCTTCTACTTATTTTTTTATACTAACCTAATTTACCTAAACTAACATAACCTAATTAACGCTAATAGTAATCTAAACTAATAGTAAACTAAACTAACAGATGTAATGAAACAAAAAAAGCAAAAAATGAAAGATGATGAACTCACCGGAGGAGGTCCGATGGAGGAGGGCAGACGCCAAGAGGAAGGTCGGCACGGGGAGTACGCCGCAGTGGTGGGGGAGGGCCGTGGAGAGGAGGGCTCGCCGTAGGGAGGGGGTGGGCGTGATGGTGGAGGAGGGTCGTGGGGTGGTGGAGGAGGGCCGCAGGGAGGGTGCCTCGCCGCGGGGAGGGGGTGTCGCGGGCTCGCTCCGGTGGTGGGGTGCTGATATGTCTCCAACATATCTGTTATTTTTTCTTGTTCCATGATATGATATTATTATTCTTGGATGTTTTTGTTATCATTTTATACCCTTTTATATATTTTTGGGGACTAACCTACTAACTTAGTGCCAAGTGTGAGTTCCTGTTTTCTGCCATGTTTTTGTTTCGCATGAAATCAATATCAGATAAGATCAAATCATCTCGAAACTTTTTGAGGATTTTTTTTATTGGAGATAAGGATCACCTGGAACTTGGAGGCCAAGGATGATCTTGCCGGAGGTCCCCACACAACACTAGGGTGTGCCCGAGGGTGGGTGCCCTGATGTTGTGTGGGCCCCTCCACGCTCCATTTGCCCTACCTCCTCCACTATAAATTCAACAATATTCCAAAACCCTCAAGGGAGCACACGAAATACTTTTTCCACCGCCGCAAGCCTCTGTTCTCGCTAGATCCCATCTGGAGGCCTTCTCCGGTACTCCGCTAGAGGGGGAACTCATCACGGAAGGGCTCTCCTTCAACTTTGCCGCCTCTCCGGTGATGCGTGAGTAGTTCGCCACAAACCTACGGGTCTGTAGGTAGTATATATATGGCTCTCTGTCTTCGTATCTCAGTAAAACGGTGTCCATGATCTTCATGGAGATCCGTTCAATGTAATGACTTTGTGCGGTGTGTTTGTTTGGATTCAATGAATTGTGAGTTTATGATCAGATCTATCCTTGTTTTATTCGAATTCTTTGTTGATCTCTTTTATGCATAATTTAGTATAGCCTTGTATTTCTTCTCCGAAGTTTTGGTTTGGTTTGGCCAGCTAGATAGAACTTCTTGCAATGGGAAGAGATGCTCTTTAATGGGTTCAATCTTGTGGTGTTCAGTCCTAGTGACAAAAGGGGGGTTGATACACATGTGTTGTTGACATTAAGGATAAACAGTTGGGATGAATTCTTACATGCTTTTGTATTGACTACATCATGTCATCGTTCTTAATGGATTACTTTGTTCTTATGAACTTAATACACTAGATGCATGCTGCATATAGGTCGATGTGTGAAGTAATAGTAGTAGATGCAGGCAGGAGTCGGTCTACTTGATTTGGATGTGATGCCTATATCATGATCATTGCCTTGGATGTGGTCTTGCGGTGGAAGATCATGTTGAGCTTATGTTCCCTTGAAGAGAGTAGGATCATACTTCTCCTTTTGGGGAACAAACTATGTCTTGGGGTATTGATCTTCTTCTGATTCAACTCCATTAGCATTGAACTTTCATTCTAAACCAACACCTTTGTTCTTCCGGTGCCATCCTTACTTGCATAGAATCTCCTCAAATTGTTTGCTTCCGACAAGACTCTTGTAGACACCTTTCTCTGTAATTCCTTTCAATAAATCATTTTCTTGATCAAGTGTAACTTGGCTAAGAGAATCGTCGGTGGGACCAATAAAACTACTAGAAGCAACATCTTGGGAATTAGCATTTTTATTGTTGCTACAAGATGAAGAATCGTTCTTGCCTTTGTTACTAGTTTGCTTAGATTTTATGTGTGGCACAAAAGTAGACAAGATTAGTCATTTGACAAGATAATAAGAACTCTTCTTTCGAAGACCATCATTGATAGCTTTAAAAAACTCATGCTCTTGCTCTAAATTTATCTTCTCGGAGCATCGCTTCTCATGAGATCTTAGAATCTCTCTATGATCTTCTTGAGTAGATTCATGAGCTAACTTAGGAGTGTTTAGTTCTTTAGTTAACTGCTCAATGTCCTTCTTATCATCATAAAATGACTCATATTGACTAGCATTATTTCATCAAGTTCATTTTGACTAACATCACTAGTTTTATCAAAGAGCAAGTCATCATCTCCTAGTACGTCATCCTCATCACTATTAAAGTCAATGTACTCGGGGTGTGATACCTTTGGGCATTTAGCCATGAAGGAACTTCCAATCCCTTCATTTGGTGAATCAAATAAATCATACGAGTTGGAGCATACGAGTGCTATTCTGGTAACACCTTCATCTTTATTGTTGTAGGAGTTGGAGTGTTAACTTCTCCCGGATTTGTTGTCGGGTTCGGAGCCGGAAACCCATTCACCAACATGATCTGGATGTCTAGGTCTTGGTGTACGTGTCCTTCTTCTTCGAGTCTTTACTTATCCGGGTGGGTCTTCGTTCATATCGATATGCTCTACTCCAGTTATGTCTTCGAGGTGACTCATCTCTTGAGATTATTCTCCTAGATGACTCTTCTCTCCTTTTGGAAGGAGCCGTGCACTAATTGGAAAAGTGTACACGGCTTCCACAATTGTAACAATTTCGGTCACCACTAGAAGAGCGCTTTTATTTTTATGTTGAGCTGTAGCCTCTCTATTTGCATCTATACTTTTAGAATTTGTTGAATTTCTTAACCATGAGGCTTATCTCTTAATTGATAACAAGGTTGTGACTTGAAGTTGCAGGAGCATTACTTGTGTCTCTTTAAGCACCGCTTGAATTTTTGTGAAGCTTATCTTTGTCTTTGAGTGACATCTTATGAGCAACAATCCTACCAGTGACTTCCGTGGCATGACATCTTTGTAGTTTAGCATCATTTGGATCAATGTGCACACAGTGTCGTACTTTCCATCCAAGGCTCTAAGTATCTTCTTGATGATAAATTTGCCAATCATGTCTTCACTTCCTAAGCTGGCAATCTCATTTGTGATGATAGCAAGCCTAGAGTACATTTATGTGACTCCTTCACCATCCTTCATCTTGAACTTTCAAGTTGACTTTGAAGCACATTCAACTTAGATTCCTTGAATGGTTTAGTTCATTCATGCATATCAACCAAACTATCCAAAATTCCACTTGCATTCTCAAGATGACTTATCTTGTTGAATCCTTTGGGGCATAGACAGTTGAATAGAATGTCGCATGCTTGGGCTTTGTATTGCAACATCTTCAATTCTTCCGTTGTCGCTTGACGATCCAGTTCCTTTCCATCACCAAAGAATTCACCTTGCAAGCCAACACGAACAACAACCCAAATGGCAGGGTTATGACCAGGAATATGCATTTTCATTTTATGCTTGCAACTAGCAAAGTTTGTACCATCAAAATATGGACCTCTATGATGGTAATTTTGTTGGAAATATGCCCTAGAGGCAATAATAAATTGGTTATTATTATATTTCCTTGTTCATAATAATCGTTTATTATCCATGCTAGAATTGTATTGATCGGAAACTCAAATACATGTGTGGATACATAGACAACACACTGTCCCTAGTGAGACTCTAGTTGACTAGCTCATTGATCAAAGATGGTCAAGGTTTCCTGGCCATAGACAAGTGTTGTCACTTGATTACGAGATCACATCATTAGGAGAATGATGTGATGGACAAGACACAAACTATAAACATAGCATATGATCGTGTCAGTTTGTTGCTACTGTTTTCTATATGTCAATATGTCTGTTCCTATGACCATGAGATCATGCAACTCTCGGACACCGGAGGAATACCTTGTGTGTATCAAACATCGCAACGTTACTGGGTGACTGTAAATGTGCTCTACAGGTATCTCCGAAGGAGTCTGTTGGGTTGGCATGGATCAAGACTGGGATTTGTCACTCCGTGTGACGGAGAGGTATCTCGGGGCCCACTCGGTAATACAACATCACAATAAGCCTTGCAAGCAATGTGACTAAGGAGTTAGTCAGAGGATCTTGTATTAAGGAACGAGTAAAGAGACTTGCCGATAACGAGATTGAACTAGGTATAGAGATACCGACGATCGAATCTCGGGCAAGTAACATACTAAAGGACAAAGGGAACTGCATACGGGATTAACTGAATCCTTGACATAGAGGTTCAACCAATAAAGATCTTCGTAGAATATGTAGGATCCAATATGGACGTCCAGATCCCGCTATTGGATATTGACCGGAGAGTGTCTCTGTCATGTCTGCATAATTCTCGAACCTGCAGGGTCTGCACACTTAAGTTCGGTGATGTTTTGGTATAGTTGAGTTATAGGTGTTGGTGACCGAAGGTTGTTCGGAGCCCCGGATGAGACCCTGGACGTCACAAGGAGCTCCGGAATGGTCCGGGGGTAAAGATTGATATATAGGAAGTCCTGTTTTGGTCACGGGAAAATTTTCAGGCTCATCGGTAGTGTACCGGGAGTGCCGGGATGGTACCGGGGGACCACCGGGAGGGTTGTGATGACCCAAGGGATTCATGGGCTGTGAGGGGAGGCATACAAGCCCCTGATGGGCTGGCCGAAACCTCCCCTAAGGGTCCATGCGGCTGGAGTGGAGGAATAAAGCAAAAAGGCCAAAAGGTGGAAAGAGTTTCCAAGTGGGAAGGAGTCCTAATCCTACTAGGATTGGAGGAGGACTCCTCCTCTCTTCCTTGTGGCCAAGGCAATGGGGCCAGATCTAGGGTGCAGCCTCCTCCCTCCCTCCTCCTATATATACTAGAGGTATTAAGAGTTTTTGTACAACAGAAATCAGCCACTGTTGCGTCTCTCTCTGGATCTGTTTCTCCTCTAGTCTAGTTCGGCAGTGCTTAGGCGAAGCCCTGCTGGATTAGTTCACCACCACCACCAAGCTGCCGTGCTGGAGAACTCATCTACCTCTCCGCCCCTCTTGCTGGATCAAGAAGGCGGAGATCTTCATCGAGCTGTACGTGTGCTGAACGTGGAGGTGCCGTCCGTTCGGCACAAGATCAGGATGGATTGTGATGGGATCGCGGGACGGATCGTGATGAGATCGTGGGATGGGTTAATATATGAATCGGTAAGATGTTCCACTACATCAACCGCGTTATATACGCTTCTGCTTAGCGATCTACAAGGGTATGTAGATGGATCCCCTCTTGTAGATTATCCTCATCATTGATAGGTATTGCGTCTGCGTAGGAAATTTTTTGTTTCCCATGCAACGTTCTCCAACAGTGGCATCATGAGCTAGGTTCATGCGTAGATGATATCTCGAGTAGAACACAAAAGAGTTTGTGGCCATTGATGTTCAATTTTCTGCTCTCCTTAGTCTTTTCTTGATTCAACGGCATTGTTGGATTGAAGCGGTCTGGACCAACTTTACTCGTACGCTTACGAGAGACCGGTTTCATGGACGGACATGCAACTTGTTGCATAAAGATGACTGTCAGGTGTATGTTTCTTCAACTTTAGTTGACTCGGATTTGATCGAGGCGGTCCTTGGAGAAGATTAAATAGCAATTTGCATATCACCATTGTTTCGACACCTGGACGCTGCGCTGCCGCATGCGGAATGCGCTGGCACTTGGGGGTAGTGGCACTGTGGCAAGGGCGGTTGCACACCAGTGGCCAGGCCCGTCATCCCGGCAAGGAGCTTTCCGGGGCCTTGAGTCTTCGTCCCGGCAAGGGATCTTGCCGGGGGCTTCGGTCGTCATCCTGGCAAGGGAGCTTGCCGGGGTCCTGTACTTGGTGAGTTCATCACGCCCACCAAATGGGCGCGGCCTTGGTCATCTTCCCAGCAAGGCAGGCTTGTCAAGGCCTTGATAATCTTTGGTGTTGCATCTTGACTGGGTCCTTCCATGCCCTACCGGCAGGGGCTCTTCGCACCCATGCACAAGTCTAGGGCACTAAGGACCCCAGTCTTTAGTGCACCGACATATGGCAACCGACATGAGCCATAGGGTTGTCTTTCAATTTATTTTAGGCTTGAATATTCTCTTGCTATATCGCTAGGTAGTAGCTTTAGTAGTAACAACATAGATAGCGCAACAACCTTGATGGCAGTACGATGATGGAGATCATGGTCCAGCGCCGGTGATGATGGAGATCATGTCGGTTCTTTGGTGATGGAGATCAAGAAGCACAAGTTCATGGCCATATCATGTCACTTTTTATTTGCTTGTGATGTTAATCCTTTTATGAACCTTATTTTTCTTAGGACAACAGTAGCATTATAAGGTGATCCCTCACTAAAATTTCAAGATAAAATTGTGTTCTCCCCGACTGTGCACTGTTGCGACAGTTTGTCGTTTCGAGACACCACGTGATGATCGGGTGTGATAGACTCAACGTTCACATGTGGGTGCAAAATAGTTGCACACACGGAACACTCGGGTTAAACTTGACGAGCCTAACATGTACATACATGGCCTCGGAACAGAAGAGGCTGAAAGGTCGACCATGAATCATATTGTTGATATGATCAAAATGGAGATGTTCACCATTGAAACTAATCTCAACTCACGTGGTTATCAGACTTGAGTTAGTGGATTTGGATCATGCGCCACTCGAATGACTAGATGGATGTCTTTTTGAGTGGGAGTTCTCAAGTAATATGATTAATTGAACTCATTATCATGAACATAGTCAAAAGGTATTTGCAAATTATGTTGTAGCTTGCGTTGTAGCTCTACTGTTTTAGATATGTTCCTAGAGAAAATTTAGTTGAAAGTTGATAGTAGCAATTATGTAGATTGGGTTCATAAACTGAGGATTGTTCTCATTGCTGCACAGAAGGATTATGTCCTTAGTGCACCGCTCGGTGTGCTGAACCTCGAGCATCATCTATGGCTGTTGCAAACATTTCACATACACGTTTTTATGAATACGTGATAGTTCATTGCGTAATGCTTAACGGCTTAGAATTGAGGCGTCAAAGATGTTTTGAACGTCGCATAACATATGAGATGTTCCAAGAGCTGAAATTGGGATTTCAGGCTCGTGCCCATGTCAAGAGATATGAGACCACCGACAAGTTTCTTGGCCCGCGAACTAAGGGAGAAAAGCTCAATCATTGAGCATGTGCTCAGATTGTCTGAGTACTACAATCGCTTGAACCGAATGGGAGTTGATCTTCCAGATAAGATAGTGATTGACATAGTTCTCCAAAGTCACTGCCACCAAGCTACAGAGCTTCGTGATGAACTATAACATATCAGGGATAGATATGATGATCCTTGAGCTATTTGTGATGTTTGACACCGCGGAAGTAGAAATCAAGTAGGAGCATCAATTGTTGATGGTTAGTAAAACCACTATTTTCAAGAAGGGCAAGGGCAAGAAGGGATACTTCATGAAACGATAAACCAATTGTTGCTCTAGTGAAGAAACCCAAGGTTGAACCCAAACCCAGACTAAATGCTTCTGTAATAAGGGGAACAATCACTGAAGCAGAACTGCCCTAGATACTTGGTAGATGAGAAGGCTGGCAAAATCTACAAAAGTATATTGGATATACATGATATTGATGTGTACTTTACTAGTACTCCAAGTAACACCGGGGTATAAGACACCGGTTCGGTTGCTAAGTGTTTGTAACTCGAAATAAAGGCTACGGAATAAACGAATACTAGCTAAAGGCGAGGTGACGATGTGTGTTGGAAGTGTTTCCAAGGTTGATCACCATCACACTCTCCCTCTACTTTCGAGATTAGTGTTGAACCTAAATAAGTGTTATTTGCTGTTTGCATTGAGCATGAACATGATTAGATTGTCTTTATTCCAATACGATTATTCATATAAAGAGAATAATGGTTATTATATTTGCTAGTAAATACCTTCAATGGTTTATTGAATCTCGATCGTAGTGATACACATGTTCATAATATTGATGCCAAAAGATACAAAGTAGTAATGATAGTACCACTTACTTGTGGCACTGCCGCTTGAGTCATATTGGTATAAAACACATGAAGGAGCTCCATACTGATGGATCTTTGTGCTCACTCGTTTTTGAAACGTTTGAGACATGTGAACCATGTCTTTTGATGTAAACACATGAAGAAACTCCATGTAGATGGATCGTTTGGACTCACTTGATTTTGAATCTCTTGAGACATGCAAATCATACCACATGGGAAAGATGACTGAAGGCCTCGTTTTTTAGTGAGATGGAACAAGATAGTAACTTATTGGAAGTAATACATTTTGATGTATGCAGTCCAATGCGTGCTGAGGCACGTAGTGGTTATCGTTATGTTCTTACTTCACAGATGATTTGAGTAGATACTGGTATATTTACTTGATGAAACACAAGTCTGAATTATTGAAACGTTCAAACAATTTCAGAGTGAAGTTGAAGATCATCGTGACAAAAGGATAGAATATCTATGATATGATCGTAGAGATGAATATCTGAGTAGTGAGTTTGGTACACATTTAAGACAATGTGGAAATTGTTTCACAACTAATGCCACCTGGTACACCATGGTGTGATGGTGTGTGCGAACGTCATAGCCGCGCCCTATTGGATATGGTGTATACTATGATGTATCTTATTGAATTACCACTATCATTTTTGGTTAGGCATTAGAGACAATCGCATTCACTACTGGAATCAGAGATTTTGCCATCTGCTGCTTCTTTGCCGTCTGCTGGCTGATGGCAAAGACCATATTTGCGATCAGCTACCAAAAATTAGACGGCAAAGAGTTGGCTGATGGAAAAGATTCTATTTGCCATCTGCCAGCTCTTTGTTGTTTGCCAGCTGACAGCAAAGAGCATTCAGGCAGACGGCAAAGAGCACGGGCGGCCCACCCAGCACCCCCTCTCTCCCCCCTAACGGCCTCTCTCTTTGTCGTCTGCTTTTCTCCTCTGTGCCGACGGGGGGCAGACGGCAAAGAGGATGCGCCTTAACGGCCGTCGCCCCCACCCCCACGCGCCTCTCTCCCCTAACGGTCGTCGCACCCCACCCACCCCTCTCTCTCACCCCCGAAACCACCACCGTAGTCGCGCCCTCCTCCTCCCTACGTCGCCACGCCCTCCTCCTCCCTGCGCCATCGCGCCCTCCTCCTCCCTGCGCCACCACCGCACCCTCCTCCTCCCTGCGCCCCCTCCTCCTCCCCGGGACCTCCTCCTCCACCACCGCCGCCGGAGCTCGCACCTTCTTCACCAACGCCCCCTCCGCCACCACCGCCCTCTCCTCCACCGTCGCGCCCTCCTCCTCCCCACGACCCCCTCCTTCACCATCGCGCCACCCCTCCTCCACCGTGCCGGCCCCTTCCTCCCAGCGCACCGCCTCCTCCCTGTGCCCCTCCCCCTCTACGGCCGTCCTCCCCACGTTGTCCTCATCGCCCGGCCGCCCCCCTCCGGTGAGTCCTTATTATTTTCCTTTTTTCGTTTAATTTGTTAATTAGGTTAGTTAGGTTAGTTGTTCATTACCTGTTGTTAGTTAGGTTAGTTAGGTTAGTTAGGTTAGTTGTTAGTGGTTACCTACTGGTAGTTAGGTTAGTTAGGTTAGTTGTTAGTTATTAGTGGTAATTAGGTTAGTTGTTAGTAGTATTACCTACTGTTAATTTGGTTAGTTAGGTTAATTTTTAGGTTAGTTGTTAATTACCTACTATGCGTTAGGTTAGTTGTTAGGTTAGTATTTTCCCGTGTAGAGCCCTCCGGCCGTCACCTATGCTTGCACTAGCCACAACGTTAGGAAACGTCGATGAGCTTGTCACGCACCTGCCATGGCTACGACACCATCGAGCTCACGGGCTGCAACAACGATGCTGCTACAACCACCCATGAGGTCGGTGCAGAAACATTACTGCTGGGACCACCCCCTTGAGGCACCAGTGATATTCCACTGCAACACCGAGGATACTACAGCAGCTTGCAATAGTAGTTGTCGCACCGACACGACATCTCGACGACACCCCTGACACCTGACACGATGCCCCGAAACCCCGACACAACGCCCTGACACGACATCTCGACGACACCCCGGCACGAAATATATTTTTTATGGAACCCTAGATGACATCTATATAGGTTATATATTTGTGTTAGGTCGTATATTTTTTATTTTATTAATGAACAAAAAATATTTATGTTGATCGGATGGATTTACATGTGATAGTTGTCTCGTCGCTGTGAGGTCTGCTGCGCGAAGACCTCCGTTCTACGAGCTCCGCCCCTGCATTCGTGGGTGAGTACAAATGTCATCTCCTCGTCGTCCCTTCATTTGATGTGGGTCGGTCTTCGGATGAAACTTGCTAGATATAGGTAATTATATTAATTTATCAGTATGCGTGACCAGTATGCATCTCCCATTCGAAAAGGTTACAGCTATAAATATGCATGTATTTGCATATATTTATAACCGTGATTCTTCCGAATTGTGCAACGTTATCCATGGACAGCCCGAGTATGTGTAGATTGGGTTCGTTTTCCCATATGCTTTGTTCCGGATCCGATGCATAATTTCTTCAGTATCTCCCTCTTGTTCTCCGGATACACACCCTCTCTGTTTATTACGGAGACGTGTATCAGGAGAACAGCGGGGAGGTGCTGCCAAAATTTTGCGTTGGATCCGGAATAGAGCATGGGAAAACAAACCCAATCTACACATACTCGGGTGGGATTAGGACCTATCTTTACCTATTAGCGTGTAGGTTGCATGGACGTAATAAAACTGGCGAACTTGATTAACTGATGAATATATATGCTGAATTACATATAAATATATTTCTTGTGTGTTTAGTAACTAGGCAAGATGAGTGATCGTGCGTGGATGTACACTGGTCACCCTAATCAGAAAGAGATGAGGAAAGAATGGTTTCTAAAAACCAAGGAGTTTGTGAAAGCCGCATTTGCAAATGGCTAGGAAACAAACTGGTGCCCTTGTCCTGAATGCGACAACTATAAAAAGAGGACAGAGGCTATAATGATTAAACACCTCCAGAGGATGGGTTTTAAGCCTAATTATACGGTTTGGACATTTCATGGAGAGTCTATACAACGCACCAAAGCTGAGGTGGTTCGTCGTCACACCGACGAGCATGGTACCGGGATCGTAGACATGGTGCAGGACTTTGATGATGCTCGGGATTCAGAAGATGAGATGGAGGAATCTACAAAGGCCTTCTATGAAATGTTGGAGTCTTCAAAACGTCCTCTCCATGAGCACACTGAGCTTTGTCAGCTCGATGCCATTGCAAAAGTAATGGCTCTGAGGGCTCGGTTCAACTTGGGAAGAGAATGCTACGACGCGATGATGACACTATTTGGACGCTTTCTACCCAAAGGCCATGTCATGCCGGCAAACATGTACCAGTCGGACAAAATACTTCGTTTACTTAAGATGCCCTATGAGAAGATAGATGCATGTGAGAAAGGATGTGCCTTATTTAGGAAGGAGTATGCACACTTGGACTATTGTCCCACTTGCGAGTCTTGCAGGTTTCTTCTAGTAGACAACGGTATGGGTGAGAAGAGGCAGACCAAAATCGCATTTAGTTTTCTTCGATATATGCCAATCATACCAAGGCTTGAACGTCTTTTCATGGTCCAAGAGACAACTAGACAAATGACATGGCACAAAATGGGCAAAAGAACCGAACTAGATGCGGATGCGAATAAGATGGCGGTACACACATCGGATGGGGAAGCGTGGAAACATTTTGATGGATTGCATCAGGATAAAGCGGCAGATCCAAGGAATCCTTGATTCTGCATCGCCAAGATGGTTTTAATCCCTTCAGCATGACGGCAACCCAATACAGTAGTTTGCCTGTATTTTTCATTCCACTCAATCCTCCCCCCCCCCCCGGGCAGATTATGCAAAGAAATAACATATTTCTGACGTTGATAATTCCAGGGCCCAATTATCTGGGAAATAATATGAATGTGTACATGCGGCCGCTTAAGGATGAATTGCAAGAAGCTTGGGATAATGGGGTCAAGACATACGTTGCCGCTAGAAAAGAAAACTTCAAAATGCATGTGTGGTGCATGTACTCTATGCATGACTTGCCGGCGTATGCACTATTCTCTCGATGGTGTGTGCATGGAAGGTTCCCGTGCCCCACATGCAAGGCAGCTCTTCAGTTTCTTAGTTGCAGGAGGGTCGCAAGTATTCTTGCTTTGACTTGCATAGACAGTTCCTGGATCCTGACCATCAGTTCAGAAAAAGACAAGAAGAACTTTACCAAAGGTAAAGTTGTCAAAAACTTGGCACCACCTGCGTTGATAGGCCAATAGATCCTGGATCAGTTAAATGCCCTCGAGCCTGATCCAGATCGTTCAGGGTATTTCAAGGGGTATAATTCAAAACATGCCTGGACTCACAAGCCATGCTTGTGGGATCTGCCTTACTTCAAAGACCTCCTTCCACACAATATCGACATGATGCACACTGAAAAGAATATCGGAGAGGCTATTTTTGGTACATTGTTCGACATAGATGGGAAGACAAAGGATAATACTAAGGCTAGAGTCGATCAAGAGACACTATGTCACATACCGTTACAAAACATGCGAGAAGGCAAAGGAAAGCAGAAGTGGTCGAAGCCAAAGGCCTCATTCAATATTGGAAGGCGAGCTATGAGGGAAATTATCTTGTGGGTCAAAATGCACTTGATGTTCCCCGATGGATATGAAGCGAATCTAAAGAGGGGAGCGACTCTTGAAAAAATAAAAATATTTGGTCTCAAGAGTCATGATTGGCACATATGGCTTAAGTGGGTAATGTCGGTGATGTTACGTGGCTTTATTCCTGAGGATGAATGGCTAGTACTGGGAGAGCTGAGCTATTTCTTCTGTGTTCTTTGTGCGAAAGAATTGTCGCCTCGCATGGTAGATGACATGGAGGAGTTTCCACCGGAGTTGTTGTGCAAGTTAGAGAAGATCTTTCCGCTGGGCTTCTTTAATCCAATGCAGCATTTGATTTTACATCTACCGACCGAGGCAAGATTTGGTGGGCCCATGCAAAATCGTTGGTGCTATGCAACTGAGAGGATGTAGAAGACGCTTCGAGCTAAATGTAAAAATAAGCATAGAATTGAAGCATCAATGGCTGAGGCATTCATTAGTGAGGAGGTGGCAAACTTTGTGACAGCACACTAAGAAGCCAAAAATCATCATTTGCATAACCCGAAGCCTCAGTACAATGATGCAGACCCTAAAAAGGTGGATCCAACCTCAGCCTATTGAGATGGAAGCTCGCACAGTCGGTGCTTCGAAACCAATAACGTTGGATATCGAAGAATGGCGAAACATTTCGTTGTATATCTTCAACAACCTAACAGAAGTGTGGCCGTACATCGAGTAAGTTCTCGACACATTTTTTCATAACTTCTAATTCCTTTGAACTGCTCTTATTCCCGGATATTTCATACAGCCGATACGTCGCCAAATTCTCGGATGGAGCGGTGATCCAAAATGATTCCGTCAAAGAGTATGAGCTTCTGGCAAAGCATGGAGGAGGCTATCCCGGTTTCATCTCTTGGTTCAAACAAACGGTAATTATAAATAATGGACCATTTCATTTCTTGGTCTAACTTTAGGCTAATGCAACAATCTTTTCATATTAAACTTGTAGGCTAATTCAGAGTCTATGGACGCCGAATTGAGACCAACCCTAATGGTTTTGACTATAAGGTCCATTCATTTGAGAAATACAACATCAACGAGTATCTATTTCGTACCTTTGGCAAAGAGCTATCTATTCCCGACCGGAAATCTACAAATTGTTGTCTCTCTGCTATCGGCAAAGGTGGTATCGAGTATTATGGAAGAGTTGAATCAATTTATGAACTTCAATTCTATGGTGAAAACCCACTGAACGTCGTAGTCTTCAAATGTTATTGGTTCCAGCCGAAGGAGACCAGAAGGACTCATGAACATATAGGACTATTCGAAATCAATCCAAACACCCATTTAGATGTTCCCGATGTCTATATTACGGCTCAACAGGCGACCCAAGTTTTCTATCTACCGTGGGCATGCCAAACCGATAAGAATCTGGAAGGTTGGTATGTTGTTTATGAAGTGCCGCCACGTGTTAGATCACCTACCCCAAATGAACAGGATTATGAACCTCACATTAACCCAGACACATATGATGGAGAATTCTTCCAAGAAACACGTCTTTCCAAGAAACGTTTCAAGAACTGCCGTGCTTCACCCCAGATCATGGAAGTAGACAGCGACAATAAATCCGACTTCACCCCTGAGCCGGAACCAGCACAGCTGGAACTAGAAGAGGTTACTGATGTGGATTACCTATCAATGCTTGACCGATTACAGAAAGGCCTTCCACAACTTCATGTCGTTGAACCCGATGAGCACGTCATTCATGAAGACATGCGTAATAGTGATGATGATGATGCATTTATTGATGATGATTATTAGTTTGTAAGATTCCCAACTTAAATTATATATGTACATATTATTATTCATGTCAGTTATTCAACTTTTTTATGTTGTACTAATTTATTTTAATCTTTATCATGGCAGGTCAGCAGGTGTTGAAAGATGGTGGGCACGGGTCCAGATCACTCGACAGGTTCTTCTTCGGCGCCCCGCACGAGGGGTGGTACTTCCATTCCACCCCTATCTCTCCGTAGAGCCTTGGCAGACAGTCTGAAGACACCACCCGCGGGTGCTTCTTCGTCGGCGACATTGCCCACTGGGAGAGGTGTTGGTCGAGTAGGGAAGAAGGGGAAGGGTACAGGGATAGGTGGTGGCTGCGGAAGAGGTAGGCGGACTGTTGCGTCATCCTCGCCACCACCACCAGCTCATTCACCCGAGCACAGGACTACTATGATGGACCCATTTGCGGAGGAGGCTACGGGGACTCCGGTCCAGGAGCCTCGGGTGGACGGGCATTTGTCCCATGAGACTCTGGTCCAGGATCAGCCTCGGGTCGAGGTGCCTTTGGCCCACGAGACTCCGGTTCCTGAGGCTACATCCCAGGACACTCCTACCACATGCTTCGGACGACGTGGAGACATCCGGATGGGGTGCCTGGCCGGATCGGACCGAGGTGCCGGATTGGACCGACGGGGATGATTCTACGGATAGTAAGGGCGACGTGCAGGTGGACGGAGCCACCGTGTACAAGCGTGGTAATACATGTCTCCCGTTCGCGTTGGCTACCCGCGAGCAGAGGTCGGTTATTAAGCCTGAAGGGGATACGCAAGTACATTTACTCCTTTTTTAGCTTTTGCCTTCAAGTTTCTTCAAATATCTAATGCGTTGACCTTATCATACTACACGGGATGGAAACACCCTGGTGGAGTCCGCAAGCCGAACAACGTCCTTGGTGTGCTTTGTCGGACAAATTTCCCGTGGTTTGTCACGTTGCCTCGTGAGGGTCAGGTTCCTACACTAGGATTTGCCTGGGAGCACTACCAGCCTGCACAGGCCCCGCCGGAGGAGATTATAGATGGTGTCTTGTGCCACACGAGGGCCGAGATGGTGATCCACAGCTTTTGGGTAAATTATCCTTTTACACAATCTAAAATTAACAATATAGCTAATTATTGTACTAATCGGTGTTGTCTCGTTTGATTGCAGACCTTCTGTAGGTGTGAGGAGGGATATGAGGAGGAGGAGGCCAAGCTAATCGAGGTCGAGTGTAGGCGGTTATTACAGAACTTACGCCACAAGGCTCGGCCGCATGCCATCCGAGACTACTACGCCACGCATGGTATTAAGAAGCAGAAGAAGGAGTGCCGCGGAAAGTATCAGAAGAAGGAGCAGCACATGAAGGTAATTACCTATTCTTAAGGCCTTGTACATAGTTTTTTTGATTTTATTCATAGGCATAGCGCTCAAAATCTTTCTAATAACTTATAGGTTCCCCCGAGATGATGTGCGAATAAGATGGATTGTTGGCATGCGCTGGTGGATGAGTGGTGCACAGGCAACTGGCGAACCGTCCACGACAATGCGAAGGATCGGCGTAGCCAAATGGTTGGTGTGCCACACCATCAAGGCAGTGCCAACTTACTTCAGTTCGCACGAAACTGGGTATGTTGTTTTCTTCATGATTCATGCAATTCATTCTTCATGCTAGCTTGAGCCCCTTACTAATACTTTGTTCCTCTCTTTTAGGTGCATCACAATAAGACGGAGATGCCAGAGTTGTACGACCTTTATGGCATGGCCCATACCGCTTCGTACAAGAAGGCAAAGGCATTCTCTGAGTCTGACCTGGATGATCCAAATAACTTCACCAACATCTCATCCCACCACAAGCTCGTGAAATACAGGGACACGGGGAAGGCTTGGAAAGGGGAGGACTTTAACCCGAGCAAGGAACCTTTGGATTCAGAGCTGGTGATGATATATGGTGGCAGGAGGCCCCATGGCTCGATAGCCATTGGAGATGGGATAATACGTTGTCCACTCACTCTCCTGGAGATCAAGGCACGCCAGCCATGCTCCTGTCCTGAGATAACGCCTCATCCACGGCCAGCCGATCTTACCATCGAGGTTAGTTATACGGACTCAAAAAACATTCATCCATTTCATTGTGTGTGTGGACATTGATCATTATTGTGGTAACGAGGAATGGTGTTGCAGGTTGCTCTTCAGAAAGAGAGAGCGGCAAACCAGGCTGCCCTTGAGAAAGAGAGATTGGCAAGCCAGGCTGCTCTTCAGGCTGCTCTTGAGGAGAGGGACTGGACCACGGCTGAGTTGATTGAGGAGGAGAGGGCCCAGAATGAGGCAGCTCACCTGGCCATGTACGAGCTTATTGTGGTAAGTTTGGTTTTTTACATTAGCCAAATCATGTGTGTAATGTCTGTTTCATTACTAACTAATATGACTAACTCTTCAAAACCGAATGTGTAGTCTATGTGCGAGAAGACCGGTCAAGCGCCTCCACTGATGCCCGTCTTCTCTGTGATTGGCACGGTGAGTATCATTTCAATGGTCATTATAAATTAGTATTAACAATTGAGTTTCATCATGCTAACTGAGACACTACGAAATATCTTTTCTGCAGAGTAACTCAGGAGCGGCATCGCATGATCCTTCTCGAGGGCAACAATCTCTAAACGAAGCCGCCGCAAGCAAACATGGTGTTTCTCCTCCTTGATGACCACTGTGGTAAGTTTTCTCCAAAATGACATAAGAAGCTCCTACCTAATTTCTACTAGGAAAAATGGATAGTGAAACCACTAGTTTCATAACTTAGCTAATTTAGCTCCAAAATGGTTAGTGAAACCACTAGTTTCATAACTTAGCTAATTTAGCTCCAAAATGACATAATAAGCTCAATTGAAATAGGAAAATGAAAAGAAGGAATAAGAATAAGAAGAGAAGAACAAGAGAAGAAGAAGGAGAAGAAGAAGGACGAGGAGGAGGAGAAGGAGCCCTCCTTCTTCTCCTTCTTCTTCTTCTCTCCTTCTCTCCTTCTTCTTCTTCTTCTCTTCTTATTTTTCTTCTTCTCTCCTTCTTCTCCTTCTTCTTTTTCTTCTCCTTCTTCTCTTCTTGCTTCTTATCTTTCTTCTTCAATTTAGCTTATTTTCCCCAACAAAGACATACATAGCTAATTATCCTCCAAAATGACATAATTAGCTTAGTTAGGTAAAAACATAATAAGAACCTTGATTAGCTCATTAAAATGACTAATTATACTCCTAAAAGACATAATAAGCTCAAAATGGCATAAGAACCTTGGTTAGCTCATTAATATTATATACTTAGCTTGTTTTCCTCTTAAATGACATAATTAGCTCATTTAGCTCCAAAGATACATACTTACCTAATTTAGCTCCAAGAAGAGGAGAAGAGGAGAAAACAAAAGAAGGAAGAAGAAGAAGAAGAAGAAGAAGAAGAAGAAGAGAAGAACAAGAGAAGAGGAAGAAGAAGAAGAAGAAGAAGAGAAGAAGAAGAGAAGAAGAAGAAGAAGAAGAAGAAGGAGGAGGAGAAGAAGAAGAAGAGAATAAGAAGAGAAGAAGGAGAAGGGGGAGAAGAAGGAGAAGGATCCCTCCTTCTCCTTCTTCTTCTCCTTCTTCTTCTCTCCTCCTTCTTCTCCTTCTTCTTCTCCTTTTTCTTCTCTTCTTCTTTTATTCTAATTTTCTTCTTCTTCTCCTTCTCCTTCTTCTTTTTCTTCTCCTTCTTATCTTCTTGCTTCTTCTCTTTCTTCTTCAATTTATCTTATTTCCCCCAACAAAGACATACTTTGCTAATTATCCTCCAAAATGACATGATTAGCTTAGTTAGGTAAAAACATCATAAGAACCTTGGTTAGCTCATTAAAAATGACTAATTAAGCTCCTAAAAGACATAATAAGCTCAAAATGGCATAAGAACCTTGGTTAGCTCATTAATATTATATACTTAGCTTGTTTTCCTCTAGAATGACATAATTAGCCCATTTAGCTCCAAAAATACATAGTTAGCTAATTTAGCTCCAAGAAGAGGAGAAGAGGAGAAATGAAAATAAGGAAGAAGAAGAAGAAGAAAAGAAGAAGAAGAAGAAGAAGAGAAGGAGAATGAGGAGAAGAAGAAGGAGGAGGAGAAGAAGTAGAGAAGAAGAAGAGAAGAAGGAGAAGGAGGAGAAGAAGGACAAGGAGCCCTCCTTCTTCTTCTCTCCACATTATTGTCCTTCTTCTTCTCCTTCTTCTTCTTCTTTTCTTCTTTTCTTCTTCTTCTCCTCCTCCTTCTCCTGCTCCTTCTTCTTTTTCTTCTCCTTCTTCTCTTGTTGCTTCTTCTCTTTCTTCTTCAATTTATCTTATTTTCCCCCAACAAAGACATACTTTGCTAATTATCCTCCAAAATGACACAATTATCTTAGTTAGGTAAAAACATCATAAGAACATTGGTTAGCTCATTAAAATGACTAATTAAGCTCCTAAAAGACATAATAAGCTCAAAATGGCATAAGAACCTTGGTTAGCTCATTAATATTATATACTTAGCTTGTTTTCCTGTAGAATGACATAATTAGCCCATTTAGCTCCAAAAATACATAGTTAGCTAATTTAGCTCCAAGAAGAGGAGAAGAGGAGAAATGAAAAGAAGGAAGAAGAAGAAGAAGAAGAAGAAGAAAAGAAGAAGAAGAAGAAGACGAAGAGAAGGATAATGAGGAGAAGAAGAAGAAGGAGGAGAAGAAGAAGAGAAGAATAAGAGAAGAAGGAGAAGGAGGAGAAGAAGGACAAGGAGCCCTCCTTCTTCTCCTTCTTCTTCTCCTTCTTCTTCTCCTTCTTCTTCTCTCCTCATTATTCTCCTTCTTCCTCTCCTTCTTCTTCTTTTTTTCTTCTTTTCTTCTTCTTCTCCACCTCCTTCTCCTTATCCTTCTTCTTTTTCTTCTCTTTCTTCTCTTCTTGCTTCTTATCTTTCTTCTTCAATTTAGCTTATTTTCTCCAACAAAGACATACTTAGCTAATTATCCTCCAAAATGACACAATTATCTTAGTTAGGTAAAAACATCATAAGAACATGGTTAGCTCATTAAAATGACTAATTAAGCTCCTAAAAGACATAATAAGCTCAAAATGGCATAAGAACCATGGTTAGCTCATTAATATTATATACTTAGCTTGTTTTCCTCTAGAATGACATAATTAGCCCATTTAGCTCCAAAAATACATAGTTAGCTAATTTAGCTCCAAGAAAAGGAGAAGAGGAGAAATGAAAAGAAGGAAGAAGAAGAAGAAGAAGAGAAGAATAAGAGAAGGATAAGGAGAAGAAGAAGAAGAAGGAGGAGAAGAAGAAGAGAAGAAGGAGAAGGAGGAGAAGAAGGAGAAGGAGCCCTCCTTCTCCTTCTTCTTCTCTCCTCCTTCTTCTTTTCTTCTTATTCTCCTCCTCCTTCTCCTTCTCCTTCTCCTCCTCCTCCTCCTTCTTCTTGTTTTTCTTCTCCTTCTTCTCTTCTTGCGTCTTCTCTTTCTTCTTCAATTTAGCTTATTTGTCACATATATGTTGTTGTTCTTCTTCTTCTGACTTTCTTATTCCCATTTTGCAGATTGGATGTACTACATGCATGGAAGCTGGCATTGATGGAGTGCTTTAGTTCTAGTTTTCATTTGAGTTGAGGAACAATGTGGAATTATATGTATATGTATATATGGATGAACAATATATGTGGAACTATATGTATATGTATATATATGGATGAAACTTTGTGCTATGAATATGTGTTGTGACCTATATATGTGCTATGTATATGTATATGTGTTGTGACCTATATATGTGCTATGTATATGTATATGTTCTATGAAATAAACAAAAAAATGTGACAATATGGGCCCT
Source organism: Hordeum vulgare subsp. vulgare (assembly GCF_904849725.1). Taxonomy (NCBI): domain Eukaryota; kingdom Viridiplantae; phylum Streptophyta; class Magnoliopsida; order Poales; family Poaceae; genus Hordeum; species Hordeum vulgare. The sequence continues at coordinate 145,398,403 of NC_058521.1, read as the reverse complement.
TTGCCGTCTGCCAGCTGATGGCAAAGGCCTTTGCCATCAGGCAGCAGACGACAAAGGTGCCACATGGCACCAAGCTGTGCAACCTGGGGCAGCAACAGCTGGCCATACAGTCTCTTTGTCGTCCGCTACCTTGGGAGGCTGACGGCATAGAGGGAGGGAGGCTAACGGCAAAGGGATGATTCCTGCGCTGGCCCTAATCTGTGCTAGCCCATAGAAGCAGACAACAAATAGAGGGAGGGAGGCCGACGGCAAAGAGAGGGAGGAAGGCAGACAACATAGAGAGGGAGGAACGCAGACGACACAGAGAGGGAGGGAGGCAGACGGCAAAGAGAGGGAGGAAGGCAGACGGCAAAGAGAGGGAGGAAGGCAGACGGGACAAAGAGGGAGGAAGGCAGACCGCAAAGCCTCCGTTAGCCCTAGCAGAGGCATTGCATGTCAGCTGTCGTCTAAGAATGTGTGCCGTATGCTCGGAGCCAAAGACTGACAGCAAAGACCTTTGTCGTCCGCTTCACGCAGACTGACGACAAAGAAGGTGATATGCCGTCGAAAGTAGTCGTAGGAAAATTGCCGACAGGAGGCTGACGACAAAGACCTTTGTCGTAGGTGGATCACCTCTTTGCCGTCCGTTATGGCAGACGGCAAAGAGTCTGATTCCTATAGTGATTCACTTTTAATAGGGCACCAAGTAATTCCATTGAGATGACACCGTATGAACTATGGTTTGGAGAAACCTAAGCTGTCATTTCTTAAGAGTTTAGGGCTACAATGCTTATGTGAAAAAGTTTATGCGTGATAAGCTCGAACCCAAAGAGGATAAATGAATCTTCATAGGATACCCAAAACAATTGGGTATACCTCCTATCTCAGATCCGGAAGCAAAGTGTTTGTTTCTTGAAACGAGTCCTTTCTCGAGGAAAATTTTCTCTCGAAAGAATTGAGTGGGGGGATGGTGGAAACTTGATGAGGTTATTGAACCGTCACTTCAACCAGTGTGTGGCCGGGCGCAGGAAGTTGTTCATGTGGCGCCTACACCAATTGAAGGGGAAGCTAAGGATAGTGATAATGAAGCTTCAGATGAAGTTACTACAAACCTCGTAGGTCGACAAGGTCACGTACTGCTCTAGAGTGGTACGATGACCCTGTCTTGGAGGTCATGTTGTTGTACAACAATGAACCTACAAGTTATGGAGAAGCGATGGTGGGCTTGGATTCCGATGAATGGCTGGACGGCATGAAATCTGAGGTAGGATCCATGTATGAAAACAAAGTGTAGACTTTGGAAGAACTACTTGATGGTCGTAAGACTGTTAAGTACATATGGATCTTTAAAAGGAAGACAGACGATGATGGTGAAAAGTCACTATTAAGAAAGATTGACTTGTCGCAAAGATGTTTCCGACAAATTCAAAGAGTTGACTATGATGAGACTTTCTTACACGTAGCGATGCTAAAATTCTGTTGGAATTATGTTAGCAGTTGCTGCATTATTTATGAAATCTTGAAGATAGGATATCAAAACATTGTTTCCTCAACGGTTTCCTTGAGGAAATGTTGTATGTGGTAGAACTAGAAGGTGTTTTCGATCCTAAGGATGCTAACAAGTATGCAAGCTCCAGCGATCCTTCTATGGATTGGAGCAAGCATCTCGGAGTTGGAATATGAGCTTTGATGAGGTGATCACAGCTTTTGGGTTTATACAAAGTTTGTGAGAAACTTGTATTTCCAAGTAAGTGAGTGGGAGCACTATAGAATTTTTTATGAGTATATGTGGTTAACATATTGTTGATAGGAAATAATGTAGAATTTGGGGAAAGCATAAAGGTTTGTTTGAAAGGAGTTTTTCAAAGGAAAACCTGGATTGAGCTACTTGAACATTGAGCATCAAGATCTATGGAGATAGATCAAAACGCTTAGCAAGAACTTTCAACCAAATGCAAGCCTTGACAAGTTCTTGAAGGAGTTCAAAATAGATCAACAAAGAAGGAGTTCTTGGCTGTGTTGTAAGGTGTGAATTTGTGTAAGACTCAAAGCTCGACCACGGCAGAAGAAAGAGAAAGAACGAAGGTCATCCCCTATGCATTAGCCGCAGGCTCTATAGTATGCTATGTTGTGTACCGCACCTCATGTGTGCCTTGCCATGAATCTATCAATGGGTACATAAGTGATCCAGGAATGGAGTAGTGGACAGCAGTCAAAAGTTATCCTTAGTAACTAGTGGACTAAGGAAATTTTTCTTGATTATGGAGGCGATAAAAGAGTTCGTCGTAAAGGGTTATGTCGATGCAAGCTTTGACACTAATTCAGATGACTTTGAGTAGTAAACCAGATTCATATAGTGGAGCAGTCGGTTGGAATTGTTCCAAATGATGCGTGGTAGTGATGTCCGTTATGCTACTGCACAAAAGACCTTCCAGTGGGGCCAGAAATGGGCACGTTGACGGCACCAGGAGTCCTTCTGCATTGGTGTTCCCTCGAAGCAGAGAGGATGATGTAGCACGGCGAAGGTAAGTATTTCCCTCAGTTTGAGAACCAAGTTATCAATCCGGCGGAGGAGTATCTCAAGATCCTGCACAAACACAAAAGCTTGCACCCAACGCTATGAAGGGGTTGTCAATCCCTTATAGATTGTTTGCCAAGTGAGAACTGAAAGCAGCAAAGTAACAAAGCAAAGTAAAAGCGGAGTTGTAAACGATGGATGTGAATAGACCCGGGGGCCGTAGTGTTTACTAGTGGCTTCTCTCATGAAAGCAAGTAGACAGTGGGTGAACAAATTACTGTCGAGCAATTGATAGAATTGTGCAGAGTCGTCACGATGTCTATGCAATGATTATTTCTATAGGCATCACGTCTGAAACAAGTAGACCTATACTTTCTCCATCTACTACTATTACTCCACACGTCGACCGCTATCCAGCATGCATCTAGTGTATTAAGTCCATAAGAACAGAGTAACACCTTAAGCAAGATGACATGATGTAGAGGGATAATCTCAAACCAATGATAAAAACCCCATCTTTTTACCCTTGATGGAAACTGCTTGATGTGTGCCTTGCTGCCCCTACTATCACTGGGAAAGGTCACCACATGGCAGAACCCAAAACCAAGCACTTCTCCCATTGCAAGAATCATAGATCTAGTTGGCCAAACAAAACCCAACACTCGGAGAGACTTACAAGGATATCAAATCATGCATATAAGAAATCAACAAAGACTCAAATATATATCATAGATAATCTGATCACAAGTCCAGAATTCATCGGATCTCGACAAACACACCGCCAAAGAAGATTACATCGGATAGATCTCCATGAAGATCATGGAGACCTTTGTATTGAAGATCCAAGAGAGAGAAGAAGCCATCTAGCTACTAACTATGGACCCGTAGGTCTGAAGTGAACTACTCACGAGTCATTGGAGGGGCGATGATGATGATGAAGAAGCCCTCCAACTCCAAAGTCCCCTCCGATAGGGCGCCGAGAAGGGTCTCCAGATGAGATCTCACGGAAACGGAAGCTTGCGGCGGCGGAAAAGTATTTTCGAGGCTCCCCTGATTTTTTGTGGAATATTTGGGAATTTATAGGCCAAAGATCTAGGTCACGGGGCGGCCAGGGAGGCCACAAGCCTGCCCACTACCGCCTCCCCCCTGGTGGCGGAGTGGGGGCTTGTGGGCTCCCTGGAGCCCACCTGGCTTGGCCCAAAAGCCCCCTGGACTTCTTCCGTTCGGGAAAAAATCATTTCGGGGTTTTTCTTCCAATTGGACTCCGTTCCAAAATCAGATCTGAAAAGAGTCAAAAACACGGAAAAACAGAAACTCACACTTGGCACTGAATTAATAAGTTAGTCCCAAAAAGATATAAAAAGGTACATAAAACATACAAAGAAGGCAAGATAACAGCGTGAAAACATCAAAAATTATAGATACGTTTGAGACGTATCTGGTAGCGACATCTATAAGATGACATAGAGATTTGTAAAGCACACACGTATCTAAAATGTTCAGACATGTTGACTAAAAACATCTCTCACAAGCAATACATGATCGCACCCCAGAACTGTATGGGTGTTAGATTCATTACAATCACATACAAGTGGGAGCCTGTTGGAAATATGCCCTAGAGGCAATAATAAATTGGTTATTATTATATTTCCTTGTTCATAATAATCGTTTAGTATCCATTCTATAATTGTATTGATTGGAAACTCAAATACATGTGTGGATACATAGACAACACAATGTCCCTAGTGAGCCTCTAGTTGACTAGCTCATTGATCAAAGATGGTCAAGGTTTCCTGGCCATAGACAAGTGTTGTCACTTGATAACGGGATCACATCATTAGGAGAATGATGTGATGGACAAGACCCAAACTATAAACATAGCATATGATTGTGTCAGTTTGTTGCTACTGTTTTCTGTATGTCAATGTATCTATTCCTATGACCATAAGATCATGCAACTCTCGGACACCAGAGGAATACCTTGTGTGTATCAAATGTCGCAACATTACTGGGTGACTATAAAGGTGCACTATACATATCTCCAAAGGTGTCTGTTGGGTTGGCATGGATCAAGAATGGATTTGTCTCTCCGTGTGACGGAGAGGTATCTTGGGGCCCACTCGGTAATACAACATCGCGATAAGCCTTACAAGAAATGTGACTAAGGAGTTACTCACAGGATCTTGTATTATGGAACGAGTAAAGATACTTTCTAGTAACGGGATTGAACTAGGTATAGAGATACCGACGATCGAATCTCGGGCATGTAACATACCAAAGGACAAAGCTAACTGCATATGGGACTAACTGAATCCTTGACATAGAGGTTTAACCGATAAAGATCTCCGTAGAATATGTAGGATCCAATGTACGTCCAAGTCCCGCTATTTGATATTGATCGGAGAGTGTCTCGGTCATGTCTGCATAGTTCTCGAACCCGCAGGGTCTGCACACTTAAGGTTCGGTGACGTTTTGGTATAGTTGAGTTATAGGTGTTGGTGACCGAAGATTTTTCGGAGTCCCGGATGAGAACTTGGACGTCATGAGGAGCTCCAGAATGGTCCGGAGATAAAGATTGATATATAGGAAATCCTTTTTTGGTCCCAGGAAAATTTTCGGGCTCATCGGTAGTGTACGAGGAGTGTCGGGAGGGTACCGGGGGACCACCAGGAGGGGTGTGACGACCCAAGGGCTTCATGGGCTGTGAAAGGAGGCAGACCAGCCCCTGGTGGGCTGGCCGAAGCCTCCCCTAAGGGACCTTGCGACTAGAGTGGAGGAATAAGGCAAAAAGGCCAAAAGGAGGAAAGAGTTTCCAAGTGGGAAGGAGTCCTAATCCTACTAGGATTGGAGGAAGACTCCTCCTCTCTTTGTTGCGGCCAAGGCAAAGGGGCCAGCCCTAGGGCGCAGCCTCCTCCCTACCTCCTTCTACATATACTAGAGGTATTGAGTATTTTTGTACAACAGAAATCAGCCACGGCTGCCTCTCTCTCTAGATCTGTTTCTCCTCTAGTCTAGTTCGCGAGTGCTTAGTCGAAGCCCTGCTAGATTAGTTCACCACCACGACCACTACGCCACCATGCTGGAGAACTCATCTACCTCTCCACCCCTCTTTCTGGATCAAGAAGGCAGAGATTTTCATCGAGTTGTACGTGTGCTGAACGCAGAGGTGTCGTCCGTTCGGCACTAGATCGGGATGGATCTTGATGGGATCGTGGGACGGGTCTTGATGGGATCGCGGGACGGGTTTGATGAACCACAAGTGTAGGGGATCTATCGTAGTCCTTTTGATAAGTAAGAGTGTCGAACCCAACGAGGAGCAGAAGGATCTGACAAGTGGTTTTCAGCAAGGTATTCTCTGCAAGCACTGAAATTATCGGTAACAGATAGTTCTGTGATAAGATGATTCATAGCAAGTAGCAAGTAACAATAGTAACAAAGGTGCAGCAAAGTGGCCCAATCCATTTTGTAGCAAGGTACAAGCCTGGACAAACTCTTATAGGAGGTAAAGCGCTCCCGAGGACACATGAGAATTTCTGTCAAGCTAGTTTTCATCATGTTCATATGATTCGCGTTCGCTACTTTCATAGTTTGATATGTGGGTGGACCGGTGCTTGGGTGCTGCCCTTACATGGAAAAACATCCCACTTATGATTAACCCCTCTCGCAAGCATCCTCAACTATGAAATAAGAATTAAGACTAAGTCTAACCATAGCATTAAACTAGTGGATCCAAATCAGCCCCTTACGAAGCAACGCATAAACTAGGGTTTAAGCTTATGACACTCTAGCAACCCATCATCTACTTATTACTCCCCAATGCCTTCGTCTAGGCCCAAATAATGGTGAAGTGTTATGTAGTTGACTTTCACATAACACCACTAGAGGAAAAACAACATACAACGCATCAAAATATAGAATGAATACCAAATTCACATGACTACTTATAGCATGACTTATCCCATGTCCTCAGGAACAAAACTGACTACTCACACAGCATAATTATATTCATGACCAGAGAGATATTGAATAGAATCAAGGATCTGAACATATAATCTTCCACCGAGTAATCCAACTAGCATCAACTAAAAGAGTAATTAACACTACTAGCAACCTTACAAGTACCAATCAGAGTCGCGAGACAGAGATTGGTTACAAGAGATGAACTAGGGTTTGGAGATGAGATGGTGCTGATGAAGATGTTGATGGTGATGAGTCCCCTCCAATGAGAGGAGTGTTGGTGATGACGATGGCGACAATTTCCCGCTCCGGGAGGGAAGTTTCCCCGGCAGGACGGCCCTGCCGGAGCTCTAGATTGGTTCTGCTCAAGTTCCGCCTCGTGGTGGCGGCGATTCCTCCCGAAAGCCTCCTCGTGATTTTTTCTGGAACAAAACCCTCCTTATAGCAAAATATGTGAGCCAGAGGGCCAACAGGGAGCCCACAAGCCCCCTAGGCGCGGCCAGGGGGTAGGCCGCGCCTAGCAGGCTTGTAGCCTCCTGGTGGCTCATCTCTGGTACTTCTTCCGCCCAGTATTTTTTATAAATTCCAAAATAATTCCTCGTTGATTTTCATGGCTTTTGGAGTTGCGCAGAATAGGTATCTCAAACTTGCTCCTTTTTCAGGCCAGAATTCCAGCTGTCGGCATTCTCCCTCTTCATGTAAACCTTGTAAAATAAGAGAGAAAATGCATAAGTATTGTACCGTGAAGTGTAATAGCAGCCCATAAAGCGATAAATATAAACATAAAAGCATGATGCAAAATGGACGTATCAACTCCCCCTAGCTTAGACTTCGCTTGTCCTCAAGCGGAAACTGAGATCAATAAATATGCCCACATGTTTGGAGATAGAGATGTCGACAAAACAAAATACGGACATGCATGAATCATGATCATAATTAGAACAGCAATAACATCATATAATCTCTCATGCTAAAGTGACAATTCCTTCACAAAGTAAAGTATGGATCAAGAACCTTATTGAGAATTAACAACCGATAGCCTTTAGTCATTGAAGCAATTGCAATTTATCATAACATCGGAAAGAGCCAAATAAGAGCTTGTAAAGCAAATCCACATACTCAATCATCCTTTCGTCTTCTACAATTGCTACAACTCACGTGGTACTCATGAGATCAAAGTTTCAGTGAGGCACAGAGAAAGATAGGGGCTTATAGTTTCGCCTCCCAACTATTTACCTCAAGGATAATGTCAACAAAAATAATTCATGAATACTTACTTCCAAGTTGACATATGAATATAGATCTTTCCCTAGCATATGAAGTTAGCCAAGATAAAGGCGAAATAAGGGATTGGTGTAGATCACCATGACTCTTTCAAGGGAAAAAGTAAAGGTACAAGATAGGGCCTTCGCAGAGGGAAGCAGAGGTTGTCATGCGCTTTTGGGGTTTGGATGTGTGTCCTCTTAGTGGAAGGAACATCACTTTATATTTCCTCCTGTGATAAAGAACTTTATTATGCAGTCTGTCACTTTTATGTCTTCCTCATCACAGGTTCGTACAAAGCTTATTTTCCACACACTAATAGATCATACATATTTAGGGAGCAATTTTTATTGCTTTCACCGGTGACAACTTACTTGAGGGATCTTATTCAATCCATAGGTAGGTATGGTGGACTCTCATGGCAAAACTGGGTTGAAGGTTTATGGATGCACAAGTAGTATCTCTACTTGGTGCGGAACTTTTGGCTGATATGGGGTGGAAGCAAGCGTCACATGCTAAGGGATCTCTAGTCATATAACATTGCTCTGAACCAAGCAAACATAATTCATTATGTTGTCTTCCTTGTCCAACCTCTACTTATAAGCATGTAATAGTTTAGTGAGTGTTCACAATCATAGATGGTGTCCAAGATGATATATTTATATGTGAACCTCTCTTTCTTTATTACTTCCTATTAATTGCAGCAATGACCAAGGTCTACGTTTGTCCACCCACAACAAGTTGCAATCAACATTCTTTTTATATGTGGAGCCATCACTTCCCATAAGATCATTACATGACCTTTCATGCTTTTGTTTTTTATCATTCTTTTCTTTAGATCATGGCATGAAGCAAGGCCCTTAACTAAAACACTCTTTATTATATGACTCACGAACTCGAATACATCGGGGGTGACACAAAGCAAAACTCAAGCCTAAAACACTAAGAACTTTATTCTACTAGAGAAAGATAAAACCAAAAAGGAACGAACTAAGAAAAGGTAAAGGCAAAAGATGTGATGCTGATACGATACCGGGGCAACCCCCCAAGCCTTGCACAAGCCAAGGGGATTGCCCATACCCGTGCTTAATTATCTTCCTTCGGAGGTGATGGTGGTGGATTTGATGCAACCTGGGTTTGATCCTCCGTCTTCCAAGGCATAGGTGCTCCATCATGGAAAGATGATCGAGTCTCTGGAATCCTCAAATCTGCAGCCAACCGTATTGATTTAAATCTACACTCATACTCATAGTTTTGGTTCTGGGGTCATAGATCTGGGCTTGGAGGTGATCAATTCTATCATAGAGCCTGGAGAGGTATTTCCCGATGTCATTGGCATCGCTCTTGTGCTTGTTGATGAACTCCGTGATCATCATGTGGTTGGCGTTGAGTCCACGTTCCACCATCCCTTGGCACTTGAAGACTTGCTGCTCCATTGCTTCGAGCCTCGCCTCCATGCTTCCGGTCTTCTTGGGCCCCTCAACATCACGGATGTGAAGCACCCCCTCACGCATCTCGATAGATTGAGGGTGTTGCAGCACTCCCGCGAGGTAGGAATTGATGACCATCTCGAAGAACTTGTCCTTCAGAGCTTTTGGGGACGCCATAGCGATCTAGATCTGTCTCTTCGTTTTTGGAGTCTGAAACAGACTGATAAATATCCCTTATGTACTCCTCCGGAGTTATGGTATTGATAATATTGCTTACAACATTTATGGGAGTGCATGAGATGTAATTCTTGATTCTTTGCCCATTTACCACTCTCGGAAAATTACCTTCCGTGTTGTTGATCTTGATGGCACTGGAACGATATACTTCCTCAACAATGTAAGGACCTTCCCATTTAGAGAGAAGCTTGCCAGCAAAAAATCTTAAACGGGAATTATATAGCAAGACATAATCACCTACATTGAACTCATGTTTTTGTATCCTTTTATCATGCCACCTCTTAACCTTTTCTTTTAACAACTTGGCATTTTCACATGCCTGAGCTCTCCATTCATCAAGTGAGCTAATATCAAATAACCTCTTCTCACCAGAAAGTTTGAAATCAAAGTTGATCTCTTTGATTGCCCAGTAAGCCTTATTCTCTAGCTCAAGAGGTAAATGACATGCTTTACCGTAAACCATTTTGTACAGAGACATGCCCATGGGATTCTTATAAGCAGTTCTATAAGCCCACAGTGCATCATCAAGCTTCTTAGACCAATTTTTTCTAGACATATTAACAGTCTTTTGCAGCATTAGTTAAATCTCTCTATTACTTAGATCTACTTGACCACTGGACTGAGGGTGATAGGGAGATGCAATTCTATGGTTGACATCATACTTAGCAAGCGTTTTACGGAAAGCACCATGAATAAAATGTGAACCACCATCGGTCATTAGATATCTAGGGACTCCGAATCTAGGGAAAATAACTTCTTTAAGCATCCTGATAGAAGTGTTGTGATCAGCACTACTAGTTGGGATAGCTTCTACCCACTTAGTAACGTAATCAACAGCAACTAGGATATGAGTATACCCGTTGGATTTTGGAAAAGGTCCCATATAATCAAAACCCCAAACATAAAATGGTTCAATGACAAGTGAATAATTCATAGGCACTTCCTGACGTTTACTCATATTACCTATTCTTTGACATTCGTCACAAGATAGGACAAACTTACGGGCATCCTTAAAGAGAGTGGGCCAATAGAAACATGATTGCAATAACTTGTGTGCAGTTCTATCTCCCGCATGGTGTCCTCCGTAAGCCTCGAAGTGACACTCCTGTAGGATCTGTCCATGTTCGTGTTTAGGTACACAACGTCTAATAACACCATCTAGTCCTTCCTTATAAAGGTGAGGACCATCCCAAAAGTAATGTCTCAAATCAAAGAAGAATTTGTTCTTTTGCTGGTATGTGAAACTAGGTGGTATATATTTGGCAATAATATAATTTGCATAATCAGCATACCACGGTGTACTACGTGAAGCATTGATGACATTCAATTGCTCATCAGGAAAGCTATCATCAATAGGTTGTGGGTCATCAAGAACATTCTCCAACCTAGACAAGTTATCTTCCACGGGGTTCTCAACACCCTTCCTATCAACAACATGCAAATCAAATTCTTGTAGCAAGAGAACCCATCTGATAAGTCTAGGTTTAGCATCTTTCTTTTCCATGAGATACTTAATAGCAGCGTGATCAGTGTGAATAGTGACTTTGGAATCAACTATGTAAGATCTGAACTTTTCACATGAAAACACGACTGCTAAAAATTCCTTTTTAGTAGTAGCATAGTTTCTTTGGGCACTGTCTAGAGTTTTACTAGCATAATGAATAACATTCAGCTTCTTATCAACTCTTTGTCCTAGGACAGCACCAACAACATAATCACTAGCATCACACATGATTTCAAAAGGTAAGTCCCAATCAGGTGGTTGAACAATAGACGCAGTTATCAAGGCCTTTTTAAGTATTTCGAAGGCTTCCTCACAATCATCGACAAAAAAAAAAGGAATATCCTTTTGCAAGAGATTGGTAAGAGACCTAGAAATCTTAGAAAAGTCCTTAATGAACCTTCTATAGAAACCAGCATGACCAAGGAAACTTCTTATACCTTTGATATCTGTAGGGCATGGCATTTTCTCGATCGCATCAACCTTAGCCTTATCGACTTCAATACCTCTTTCAGAAATTTTATGTCCTAAGACGATGCCTTCATTAACCATAAAGTGGCACTTCTCCCAATTCAAGACAAGATTGGTATCTTTACATCTCTGCAAAACTCGATCAAGGTTGCTGAGGCAATCATCAAAAGAATACCCATAAACGGAGAAGTCATCCATGAAAACCTCAACAATCTTTTCACAAAAGTCAGAGAATATAGCCATCATATATCTTTGAAAGGTAGCAGGTGCATTACATAAACCAAAAGGCATACGTCTGTAAGCAAAGGTACCGAAAGGGCAGGTGAAACTGGTTTTCTCCTGATCAGATTGTGCAACTGGTATTTGGGAGAAACCAGAATAACCATCTAGAAAGCAGAAGTGTGTGTGTTTAGACAGTCTTTCTAGCATTTGGTCGATAAAAGGCAAAGGGTAATGATCTTTCCTAGTGGCTTTATTCAATTTCCTAAAATCAATCACCATCCTATAGACAGTAATAATCCTCTGAGGGATCAATTCATCCTTATCATTACAGACAATGGTAATACCTCCCTTCTTAGGGACGCAATGCACTGGACTTACCCAATCACTATGAGCAACAGGATAGATAATACCTGCTTCCAGGAGCTTTAGTATTTCCTTTCTTACTACCTATTTCATCTTAGGATTTAATCTCCGTTGATGATCGGCAACTGGTTTGGAATCAGGATCGGTTTTAATTTTGTGCTGGCATAGAGTGGGACTAATGCCCTTAAGATCATCAAGAGTATATCCAATAGCAGCACGGTGCTTCCTCAGAGTTTTTAGTAACTTCTTTTCTTCATGCTCTGAAAGGCTAGCACTAATAATAACAGGATATATCTCTTTTTCATCAAGATAAGCAAAGTTAAGAGTATCAGGCAACTATTTAAGCTCGAACACATCACACTTTGGTGGGGGTGTATCTCCAAGCAGTTCAACAGGCAAATTATTCTTAAGGATAGGATGTTGTTCAAAGATAACTCTATCTATCTCATTCCTTTCATCCATGTGCATATCATTTTCATGCTCAAGCAAGTATTGCTCTAAAGGATCAGTAGGAGGCAGAACAATAGAAGCTAGGGCAATAATTACATCCTTACTAGGCAACTCTTTTTCATGAGGTTGTCTACCAAACTTGGAGAAATTGAACTCATGTGACACACCTTCAAAGCCAACAGTGACAGTTTGCTTCTCACAGTCAATATGAGCATTGACACTATTGAGGAAAGGTCTACCAAATATGATGGGACAAAAGCTATCTTGTGTGTTAGCAAGAACGAGAAAATCAGCGGGATACTTAGTTTTACCACACAATACTTCAACATCTCTAACAATTCCCAAAGGGCAGATAGTATCTCTATTGGCAAATTGAATAGTGACATCAATAGGTTCAATCTCAACAGGTGCAATCTCGTCTTTAATTTCATCATATAAAGATTGAGGTATTGCACTAACACTAGCACCCACGTCACATAAACAATAACAATGATCTCCTATCTTAACAGAAGCAACAGTCGTGCCAACAACAGGCCTATGTTTTTCTCTAGCATGTGGTTTAGCAATTCTAGCACCATCTTCACAAAAGTGAATATCATGGCCATCAACATTGTCGGACAGGAGATCTTTGATGATAGCAATGCTAGGTTCAAATCTAATTTCCTCAAGGGTTGTAGGTGTTCTAATGTAGCCCCTACGTATCACAGTTGAAGCTTTAGAATGATCCTTTATCCTAACAGGGAAAGGTGGTTTCTCAATGTAAGCACTAGGAACAATAGGATCATTATAGGCAATGACTCTCTCTTCAACTGGATTGGGTTTAACTACATTGACTTCTAAGGGAGGATGATGTTTAAACCACTTCTCTTTGGGGAGATCAATATGAGCAGCAAATGATTCACACAATGAAGCTGCTATCTCAGAGTCAAGTCCATATTTAGCGCTAAAATCACGAAAAGTATTTGTTTCAACAAAGGATTTAACGCAATCGAACTTAAGATTCATACCTGGCTGGTTACCTTCATCAAACTCCCAATCTTCAGAGTTGCGTTTAATTCTTACCAATAAATTCCATTTGAAGTCAATATCTCTCTTCATAAAAGAACCGGTACAAGAAGTGTCAAGCATGGTGCGATTATCATGAGAAAGCCGAGCATAGAAGTTCTGAATGATAATTTCTCTCGAGAGCTCATGGTTGGGACATGAATATAACTTTGATTTAAGCCTCCCCCAAGCTTGAGAGATACTTTCTCTGTCACGAGGCCAAAAATTATAAATATCATTCCGATCAGATGTACCAAATGCATAGGATAAAACTTTTGATGAAATTCCAATTCAATCGGTTGTAGTTCCATGATCCAGTATCATCACATAGCCTATACCATGTCAATGCTTTATCCCTCAAAGATAAGGGAAAGACCTTCTTCTTGACATCATCCTCGGGCAAACCTGCAAGCTTAAATAAACCACAAACTTCATCTACATAGATTAGATGCAAGTTTGGATGTGATGATCCATCTCCTGTAAAAGGATTAGCCAACAGTTTCTCTAGCATACCTGAGGAAATTCATTGCAAATATTTTCAGTAGCTGCAGTAGGTTGAGGAGCAACTCCTTGTGCTTCCGTTCGAGGTGAAGATACCCCGAACAAGCTCCTCAAAGGATTAGTTTCCATAGTGACAAGTGACAACAAATTTCAGCACACTATATAAATGTTTCCTTACCAAATTCCACTTACCAAAGGAGCTTCACTCCCCGGCAACGGCGCCAGAAAAGAGTCTTGATGACCCACAAGTGTAGGGGATCTATCATAGTCCTTTCGATAAGTAAGAGTGTCGAACCCAACGAGGAGCAGAAGGATCTGACAAGTGGTTTTCAGCAAGGAATTCTCTGCAAGCACTGAAATTATCGGTAACAGATAGTTGTGTGATAAGATGATTCGAAGCAAGTAGCAAGTAACAATAGTACAAAAGGTGCAGCAAAGTGTCCCAATCCCTTTTGTAGCAAGGGACAAGCCTGGACAAACTCTTATAGGAGGTAAAGCGCTCCCGAGGACACATGGGAATTTCTGTCAAGCTAGTTTTCATCATGTTCATATGATTCACGTTCGCTACTTTGATAGTTTGATATGTGGTTGGACCGGTGCTTGGGTGCTGCCCTTACTTGGACAAACATCCCACTTATGATTAACCCCTCTCGCAAGCATCCGCAACTACGAAAGAAAAATTAAGACTAAGTCTAACCATAGCATTAAACTAGTGGATCCAAATCAGCACTTTACGATGCAACACATAAACTAGGGTTTAAGCTTCTGTCACTCTAGCAACCCATCATCTACTTATTACTCCCCAATGCCTTCCTCTAGGCCCAAAGAATGGTGAAGTGTTATGTAGTCGACGTTCACATAACACCACTAGAGGAAAAACAACATACAACGCATCAAAATATCGAACGAATACCAAATTCGCATGACTACTTATAGCATGACTTATCCCATGTCCTCAGGAACAAAGGTGCCTACTCACAAAGCATAATTATATTCATGACCAGAGAGGTATTGAATAGCATCAAGGATCTGAACATATAATCTTCCACTGAGTAATCCAACTAGCATCAACTACAAAGAGTAATTAACACTACTAGCAACCTTACAAGTACCAATCGAAGTCGCGAGACGGAGATTGGTTACAAGAGATGAACTAGGCTCTGGAGATGAGATGGTGCTTATGAAGATGTTGATGGTGATGACTCCCCTCCGATGAGATGAGTGTTGGTGATGACGATGGCGACGATTTCCCCCTCCGGGAGGGAAGTTTCCTCGGCAGGACGGCCGTGCCCGAGCTCTAGATTGGTTCTCCTCAAGTTCCGCTTCGTGGCGGCGGCAATTCCTTCCGAAAGCCTCCTCCTGATTTTTTCTGGAACGAAACCCTCCTTATAGCAAAAGATGTGAGCCAGAGGGCCAACAGGGAGCCCACAAGCCCCCTAGGCGCGGTCAGGGGGTAGGCCGCACCTAGCACGCTTGTGGCCTCCTGGTTGCTCCCCTGTGGTACTTCTTCCCCCCAGTATTTTTTATAAATTCCAAAATAATTCCCCGTTGATTTTCACGGCTTTTGGAGTTGCGCAGAATAGGTATCTCAAACTTGCTCCTTTTTCAGGCCAGAATTCCAGCTGTCGGCATTCTCCCTCTTCATGTAAACCTTGTAAAATAAGAGAGAAAAGGCATAAGTATTGTACTGTGAAGTGTAATAACAGCCCATAAAGCAATACATATCAACATAAAAGCATGATGCAAAATGGACGTATCAGGGTTGCGATTTGAATCGCGAAGATGTTACACTACATCAACCGCGTTATATACGCTTCCGCTTAGCGATCTACAAGGGTATGTAGATTCACCCTCCCCTCTCGTAGATGATCATCACCATGGATAGGTATTGCATGTGCGTAGGAATTTTTTTGTTTCCCATGCAACGTTCCCCAACAAATTTCCCTCGCTTGACGGCATAGTCTCCTTGGTTGTAAAACCAATGCAATGGAGAAACAACTCTGATACCACTTGTAGGATCGAAAGTATGTCTATAGGAGGGGGTAATTACACTACTTGACCAAAGAAAAATTATACTTTTCCCAATTTTATAGGTTGGCAAGTTTTAGTAATTTTACAAAGTATAGCACACCCTACACATGCAAGTCTACGAGTATAGTAGCAAAAGTAAAGACATGCAAGTGTAAGTAGAGGGTATGGATAGGAAGATAAAATGTAATGAAGACACATATATATTTGGCATGGTTCTGATAGGTGGTGCTATCTTACGTCCACCTTGATGGAGACTTCACGCCATGGAGGGTAACGGTTGTGCGAGCCCACGGAGGGTCCACCCGTGAAGGGTCCATGGAGAAGCAACCTTGTCTATTCCACCATGTCCTATGTCCACAAAGGACTAGCCTCACTCAGGGTAGATCTTCATGAAGTTGGTGATCTCCTTGCCCTTACAAACTTCTTGGTTCAACTCCACATGATTTGGAGGCTTCTAAGCGACACCTAACCAATCTAGGAGACACCGATCTCCAAAAGGTAATAGATGTCGTATGAATGATGAACTCCTTGCTCTAGTCTTTCAAAATATAGTCTCCTCAACACTCAATCACTTCTCATAGAATTTGGCTTGGTATAAGAGATTGATCGGGTGGAAAGCAACTTGGGGAGGCTAGAAATCAAGATTCATATGGTTGAAGCGGAAGATCTTGATATCAACACATGATTAGGTGGTACTCTCTCAGAAAATGAATGGTGGAAGTGTTTGCTTGTACTGAGTTCTCTCTCTATGAATGAGAGGAAGGTGGAGGGGTATATATAGCCATCTCCCAAAATCCAACATTTACAACATTATTACCCAACTCGATGGAACCGAAGTAAAAAAGTTGGTTGCATTGACTAGTGTAAAATGTCCTAACTTCTGGTGTTTCAGTGTGATCGAAATATAACATCTCGGTGAGACCGATGCGGTTGGCTTTGGCAGTTCCTATGACTCAATGATACTCAAATGCAAAACTTGAAAATTCTGAATTTTAGCAATTTGGCAACAACAAGGTGGTCACTGCTTTTCTGTTGTACCGAAGCGAGTCTCGGTCGTACCGAGTTGTTAGGGTTTGGCTTAGGCTCTGTCTAACGAAAACTCGGTGGGGCCAAAATGGAATAAGTTGGTGCTTCATCACATGAGTTTTGGGCAAAATCTTTTGTGGGAGAATGAGTGAGGTTTTTGGTGGCTAATCTCTAAGCACTTTGAGCAACCCGGTCATTATCAATACCTCATCCCCTTTTAATAGTATTGGCTTTCCTATGGACTCAACTCTGATTTCTCACAAAAGATAAAATGTAGAGATTGAAGCTCTTGCCAAATGATGTTCCTTGCATCTAGGTATCCTGTTCACAATCATAGCGAATCCAGTCATTAAAATTTTCCTAAAATGTAGTTGATAGGCTTATTAGTTCAATGAACTATATATTGTTATTAATTACCAAAACCACCTAGGGGGAAGTTGTGCTTTAAGCATAACCAAGCTTATACGCTTCGGTCTTTTTTGACTATTACCTCGGGGTGCCTTGGGTATCCCCAAGCTTAGGGTCTTATTACTCCTAATTCCTTCATCCATCTTTTCTCACACAAAACTAGAAAACTCAACATAAACCTCATGAGATGCATTAGTATAATTGGCAAATCATAAACTTTAGATATTGTTATAAATTGATTCATACTTTATTATTGCATAAGGTATTGTATTCTAACTTCTCCATGACTTATACTCCTCGATATAATCCATAGCATCATCAAAACAAAGAAACTATGCAAGCAAAAAATAGAATCTGGCTAAAACAGAATAACGTGTAATGATCAGCACTAAAACCATACTTCTATAACTCTGAAAGTTCTGAAAAATTAGGCCAACCTGTAAAATTTCTATATAAATGATACACAAAAAACACAAATCAAAAAGATGTTCTAGTCAAAGAAATTCTACACTCGACATAAAAGTTTCTGTTTTTGCCACTTTCAAGAATTCGCCTGATTAATCAGTTAACTTGCTAGTTAATTGCTACTCGTTGGGTGGCCGAATCGAATAGCACCTATTCACCATGTTAACTTGTCAGACCGATTAATAGGTCTATCAAACCTACTAATCGCTTGTTAGGCCGATTAATCCCTTGTCAGACCGATTAATCGCTACTGGCCCACTAACTCATGGGTAAACAAAGCCCAAAATTTTGGCTCGTAAACCCTCCCACCCCCTCTCTCTCCTCAATAGCTAGGGTTCAGACCTCCTCCTACCCCCTCACGATCCTTTCCTCCCCTCTCGACCTAGCTAGTGTCAGTCGAGATCCTTGTTGATGCTAAGCATGCACTAAATCTTCAAGATCCAACACCTTCATTGCTTGAGTTGCATGCATGGACCTCGTCCCTTCCCATTTGCTACTCCCCATCCTCTCTCGAGGGTTGCACCCCATCGCCTGACCCATCGACTTCTCCCTAGCCCCTCCCGACGGCTACTCTCCAACTCCTTACTCCATGTCGTTACCAGCGAGAAAGGTACTACCACCTTCCCCTCTCTCACTGGGGAATCCAATATTCATAAATTATTAGATTGCAACTTACAAATTTGTAGATTAGTGGATGGAACTATTGCTATGGGTTATTATTTTGGCATAGTTTTTGTTTATATCTTGGTAAATACGTGGACAAGTTTAAATGTTTAATTGGTACTTTTGAATTTTGAGATTTTGCATCTTTGCATGCATAAGGATTATCAATTTTACCTCTTGCCTATGTTTTTTATAAGCATACCGTATAATTTTTTTGTATATTACATAGTTGGGACCATGAAAGTATGATATAATACATAAAAAGCTAGACATATGTTGGCAGGTTCATATTTGATCTATCGATTAATGGTCAACCGATTAATCCATTTAATAAGCCGATTCACCGATTAGTTGCTACTCCAAAGCCAAACGAGCAGTTACCAGTTACCGATTTCCTCAACAATAGTTTTTGCACAGGATCAAATCTACTATCATCCAAATTATCCAAAGGCTTAGATTGGCACAAACACTAATTAGAACGTAAAACACAATCCTTATAGTAGCAATAATCATGTCAACATAAAATAACAGAAAGTAGCACAAAACATTTGAGATGACTCTTGGGTTGCCTCCTCACAAGGGCTATCGTTTTATGCTCCTAGGTAGGCATAATTCATAGTAACAAGTGTTGTAATCTTATCGTCCACTTTGGATACTTTAGCACGACCATTTTCAGACCCCGGAGGTTCTTTCCATTTACCCTTAACTTCTAAAGTGAAGCCACCAATTTCTCAATGGACTCAATTCTTTTACTAGAAGTAGTGAGAAAGGAATTCATGCGATGAAGGCTAGGGCCTAAAGTTTTGATAGGTTCATTAACATTTTGTATGGCAGTTAGATTTTTCTGCAAGTCCTCTAGCTTTTGTAAGATGTGAATCCCTTCATGCGTAAAAGGGTATATTTGAGGTAATGGGAGAGTTCCTACCATCCATTCTATTTATCTCATAGGGAGCACTAGAATCGATCTCGATAAAATTTCCTTTAGCGGCAAAATCTAGAATTTGCCTACTGGACATACCATGTCGACTTAAAAGTTACAAAGAAGGATCTTAAAATCATTTTAGTAGAATTATGGTGAGAGTATATTATATGGTACCATGCATCTTTCAGATCCCCCCCCCCCCGGTTTTTCTTTAAAGTAGAGAACTTCAAAATCCGGAGAACATTAACACGTGGTACACACATTGTAACAAGCAAAGCAAGTAAACTAGCAAAGATAAATATTTTTTGTTTTGATATTTTTAGGCAAGGAAATATAAAGGAAAATAAAAAAGTAGAACAAGTGAATGCTAATTTGTGTGAAGGAACCTGATAAGAGTGTGATGATACTCCCCGGCAACGGCGCTAGAAATTCTGCCTGCTACTTGTAAACTGTGTTTGCTTTTTCCCTGAAGAGGAGGGTTGATGCAGCACAATAGAGATAAGTATTTCCCTCAGTGATAACTAAGGTTATCGAAACAATAGAGGTATAAATAAAACTCTAGTCGTTATTAGTTGCACACACATAACCAAACACTTCCACCCAACGTGGGCAAGAGGGTTATCAAGCCCCTTGAACTAGTTACTTGCAGTGATTAAGAAGTGATACATAGATAATATAAATATAAATATAAAAAAATAAAAATAAAAGGCAACAATATTTTTATGGGTTTTGTAATATAATTTGAATAGACACTAGGCCCATAGGTTTCCCTAGAGGCTTCTCTATTGAAGATAGCATAGAGTGGGTAGAAAAATTACTGTTGCGTAGTTGATAGAATACTACATAGTTATGACATCTTATTCAAGTAAATGAGCATGTATATAGGCATCATGTCTATATGAAAGTAGACCGATTCTTGCCTTCATCTACTACCATTACGCCACTCATCGATCGCTATCCAGCATGCATCTAGAGTATTAAGTATGAAACAGAGTAATGCTTGGGGCAAGATGACATGATCTAGACAAAGTAAACTCATGCAATATGAATAAACCCCATCGTTTTATCCTTAATGGAAGAAACATAAATATGTGTCATGCCCCTTTCTATCACTCGGATTGAGCACCACAAGATTGAACCCATCACAATGCACCACTCCCACTAAAGATAAATCAATGTAGTTTCCAAACTAGACCAATAGATTGGAGAGAAATACGAACCTATAATAATCATGCATAAAATAATTCATATAATACTCGATTAATACACATGAATAATCTAAACATAAACCAAAATTCGTATGATCCCAACAAACACAACACAAATATGATTACATCAAATAGATCACCGCGGGAATCATGGTGAACTTTGTATTGAAGATCATAGAGAGAGAAGAAGTGATTGTTGTCGTGCAACGGTCGCCGTGCCAGTCTAACATGGGGGAGGCTGAGCTTGTGGATCCGTGGCTCCGCTCATCACTCCGTCTTGCTCTGGACGAGGCACACGCCGAGCAGCCGCGCCCGTGACAGGCGCAGCCGGTGGATCGCAGCTTGATTTGGATTTGGCGCCGCCGTTGTGATCGAGGCCACTAATGCGGCGGAAGTGTGGAGCCTGGGTGTCCCTTTCACCCGTAGCACCAGGGCCAAGCCTGCCAGTACATCGCTGTTGGTTTCCTCCGGTGCTCATTGTTCCGGCTTCGGCCGCGGGGGACACGAAGGTGGCGCCACCTGTGCCGATCGCTTCGCCCGGGGCGCCCACATCGCCAAGCGCCAGCAGTGTCCGCAACCACAAGTGTCGTGGCCTTCGAAGTAGAAGGATGGGCATCTGCATCGGTCTTCTTCTTGGTAGCCATGAGGAAAAGTAGCAATGATGAAGATCAACATGCTGCTCGTAATCTCAGGTTTGCACGAACGATTCCCCCAGCCTGGCGTGCCAAAGATGTCGGGGCAGGTGTGCACTCGATTACCTATGGGACCATTGGCCCCTTCGTGATTCGGCGAGGAGATCACGTTGCACAAAGAGCAGAAACTACGAGGCAGCACGACAATGGGACTTGAGGTGTTCACCCAAGTTCGGGCCGCTATGAAGCATAAAATCCTACTCCTGCTTTGGTGGATTAATTCAGGGAAGACGGAGCTCGCACAATGTTCTGCCCGAGCAAGGGTTGTCGTGGAGAGCTACTACGTGCGTACAAATATTCTTGGGCCCATATCCTCTGGGGTCCGAATCCTATGTGTTGGAAATATGCCCTAGAGGTAATAATAAATTGGTCATTATTATATTTCTTTGTTCATGATAATCGTTTATTATCCATGCTATAATTGTATTGAATGAAAACATATATACATGTGTGGATACATAGACAAAACAATGTCCCTAGCAAGCCTCTAGTTGGCTAGCCAGTTGATCAAGGATAGTCAAGGTTTTCTGGCTATGTGCAAGTGTTGTCACTTGATAACTAGATCACATCATTAGGAGAATCATGTGATGGACTAGACCCAAACTATGAACGTGGCATATTGATCGTGTCATTTTATTGCTATTGTTTTCTGCATGTCAAGTATTTATTCCTATGACCATGAGATCATATAACTCACTGCCACCGGAGGAATACCTTGTGTGTATCAAACGTCACAATGTAACTGGGTGACTATAAAGGTACTCTACAAGTATCTCTGAAGGTGTCAGTTGAGTTAGTACGGATTAAGACTGGGATTTGTCACTCCGTGTGACAGAGAGGTATCTCGGGGCCCACTCGGTAATACAACATCACACACAAGCCTTCAAGCAGTGTTTCTAAGTGTAAGTCACGTGATCTTGTATTACAGAACGAGTAAAGAGACTTGCCGTTAACGAGATTGAAATAGGTATGCGGATACCGACGATCGAATCTCGGGCAACTAACATACCGAAGGACAAAGGGAATGACATACGGGATTATATGAATCCTTGGCACTGAGGTTCAACCGATAAGATCTTCGGATAATATGTAGGATCCAATATGGGCATCCAGGTCCCGCTATTGGATAGTGACCGAGGAGTTTCTCTGGTCATGTCTACATAGTTCTCGAACCCGCAGGGTCTGCACACTTAAGGTTTGATGATGTTTTAGTATAGTTTAGTTATATGTGTGGTTACCGAATGTTTTTCGGAGTCCCGGATGAGATCACGGACGTCACGAGGGTTTACGGAATGGTTCGGAAACGAAGATTGATATATAGGATGGTTTCATTTGGTCACCGAAAAGTTTCGGGCATTACCGGCAGTGTAACGGGAGTGACGAATGGGTTCCGGGTGTTTACCGGGAGGGGCCCACCCACCCGAGAGTGAGCCCAAGGTCCTAGGGTGGCACACCAAGTCCTTAGTGGGCTGGTGGAGTCAGCCCATGAAATCTATGGCGCCACAAGCAAAAATACCAAAGGAAAAAAAAGGAAGGTGGGAAGGAAGGAGTGGACTCCTTCCCCGCCAAACCGAATTGGGGTTGGAGTCCAACTCCTCCCCCTTGGCCGGCGCACCCTTGAGGGCCTTGATCCCCAAGGCTAGCCCCTCCCCTCCACTTATATATATTGGTGGTTTAGGGCTTTTTGTGACACAACTTTGCCACGTGCAACTCTAGCCTATTCCACATAGTTTTACCTCTAGATTGGATTTCTGCGGAGCTCGGGCGGAGCCCTGCAGGAGTAGATCATCACCACCACCGGAGCGTCGTCACACTGCCGGAGAACTCATCTACTTATCCGTCTCGCTTGATGGATCAAGAAGTCCGAGATCATCGTCGAGTTGTACGTGTGTTGAACGCGGAGGTGTCGTCCGTTCGGCGCTAGATCGGAACGGATCGTGGGACGGATCGCGGGACGGTTCATGGGACGGTTCGAGGGACGTGAAGACGTTCCACTACATCAACCGTGTTTCTTAACGCTTCCTGTTGTGCGATCTACAAGGGTATGTAGATCTAATCTCCACTCATAGATGGACATCACTATGATAGGTCTTCGTGTGCATAGGAAAATTTTTGTTTCCCATGCAACGTTCCCCAACAGTGGCATCATGAGCTAGGTTCCGGCGTAGATGTTATCTCGAGTAGAACACAAAAGGTTTTGTGGACGGTGATGTTCGATTTGCTGCCCTCCTTAGTCTTTTCTCGATTCGGAGGTATAGTTGGATTGAAGCGGCCCGGACCAACATAACTCGTACGCTTATGAGAGACTGGTTTCATCGACTGATATGCAACCTCGTTGCATAAAGATGACTAGCGGGTTCCTGTTTCTTCAACTTTAGTTGAACTGGTTTTGACCAAGGCGGTCCTTGGAGAGAGGTTAAATAGCAATTTGAACATCTCCGTTGTGCTTTTTGCTAAGTAAGATGCGATCATACTAGATACCCATAGCAGCCACGTAAAACATGCAACAACAAATTAGAGGACGTCTAAGTTGTTTTTGCAGGGTATGCTTGTGATATGATATGGCCAATGATGTGATGAGATATATTGGGTGTATGAGATGATCATGTTGTAATAGTTAATATCGACTTCCACGTCGATGCTACGGTCACCGTCAGGAGCCATAGGGTTGTCTTTAAACTAATGTTCGTGTTTGCAGATGCGTTTACTATATTGCTAGGTCGTAGCTTTAGTAGTAATAGCATAGATAGCACGACAACCTCGATGGCGACACGTTGATGGAGATCATTATGATGGATATATGGTGTGGCGCCGGTGACAAGAAGATCATGCTGGTGCTTTGGTGATGGAGATCAAGAAGCACAAGATGATGGCCATATCATGTCACTTATGAATTGCATGTGATGTTAATCCTTTTATGTACCTTATTTTGCTTAGAACGACGGTAGCATTATAAGGTCATCTCTCACTAAAATTTCAAGATGAAATTGTGTTCTCCTCGACTGTTCACCGTTGCGATAGTTTGTCGTTTCGAGACACCACGTGATGATCGGGTGTGATAGACTCAACGTTCACATACAACGGGTGCAAAACAGTTGCACACGCGGAACACTCGGGTTAAACTTGACAATCCTAGCATGTGTAGACATGGCCTCGGAACACAAGAGACCGAAAGGTCGAGCATGAATCATATAGTTGATATGATTAGCATAGAGATGCTTACCACTAAAGCTATACCCAACTCACGTGATGATCGGACTTGAGTTAGTGGATTTGGATCATGTACCACTCAAATGACTAGAGGGATGTACTTTTTGAGTGGGAGTTTATTAAGTAATTTGATTAGTTAAACTCTAATTATCATGAACATGGTCAAAAGGTCTTTGTGAATTATGATGTAGCTTGCCCTATAGCTCTACTGTTTTTTATATGTTCCTAGAGAAAATTTAGTTGAAAGATGATAGTAGCAACTTTGCGGACTGAGTCCATAAAACTGAGGATTGTCCTCATTGCTGCGCAGAAGACTTATGTCTTTAATGCACCACTCGATGTGCTTCACCTCGAGCATTGTCTGTGGATGTTGCGAACATCTGACATACACGTTTTCTATGACTACGTGATAGTTCAGTGCGTAATACTTAATCGCTTATAACCAAGGCGTCGAAGATGTTTTGAAACGTCGCGGAACATAAGAGATGTTCTAAGAGATGAAATTGAGATTTCATGCTCGTGCCCTTGTTGAGAGGTATAAGACCTCTGACAAGATTTGTTGTCTACAAAGTAAAGGGGAAAAGCTCAATCGTTGAGCATGTTCTCAGATTGTCTGAGTACAACAATCGCTTGAATCAAGTGGGAGTTAATCTTTCAGGTGAGATAGTGATGGTTCTCCAAAGTCACTGCCACTAAGCTGCTAGAGCTTCGTGATGAACTATAACATATCAAGGATAGATATGATGATCCTTGAGAGATCCGCAATTTTTGACACTGCGAAAGTAGAAATTAAGAAGGAGCATCAATTGTTGATGGTTAGTAAAACCACTAGTTTCAAGAAGGGCAAGGGCTAGAAGGGATACTTCATGAAATGGCAAACCAGTTGCTGCTTTAATGAAGAAACCCAAGTTTGAACCCAAACCCACGACTAAGTGCTTCTGTTATGAGGGGAACGGTCACTGAGGCGGAGCTACCCTAGATACTTGGTAGATGAGAAGGCTGGCGAAGTCAACAGAAATATATTTGATATACATGATATTGATGTGTACTTTACTAGTACTCCTAGTAGCACGAGGGTATTAGATACCGGTTCGACTGCTAAGTGATTAGTAACTCGAAATAATAGCTACGGAATAAACGGAGACTAGCTAAAGGCGAAGTGACGATAAGTGTTGGAAGTGTTTCCAAGGTTGATGTGATCAAACATCGCACGCTCCCTCTACCATCAGGATTGGTGTTAAACCTAAATAATTGTTATTTGGTGTTTGCGTTGAGCATGAACATGATTGGATCATGTTTATTGCAATACGATTATTCATTTAAAGAGAATACTGGTTATTCTATTTGCTTGAATAATTACCTTCAATGGTTTATTGAATCTCGATCGTAGTGTTACACATGTTCATAATATTGGTGCCGAAAGATGCAAAGTAATAATGATAGTACCACTTACTTGTGGCACTACCGCTTGAGTCATGTTGGTGTAGAATGCATGAAGAAGCTCCATGCTGATGGATCTTTGTACTCACTCATTTTTGAAATGTTTGAGACATGCAAACCATACCTGTTGGTATAAACGCATGAAGAAACTCCATGCAAATGGATTGTTAGGACACACTTGATTTTGAATCACTTGAGACATCCGAAATCATACCACATGGAACAAGAGAGTAACTTGTTGGAAGTAATACATTTTTGATGTGTGTAGTCCAATAGGTGCTGAGGCACGCAGTGGATATCATTATGTTCTTACTTCATTGATGACTTGAGTAGATATAGGAGTATTTACTTGATGAATCACAAGTCTGAAATATTGAAAAGTTCAAAGCTATTTCAGAGTGAAGATCATCGTGACAAGAGGATAAATTGTCTACGATATTATCATAGAGATGAATATCTGAGTTGCGAGTTTTCGTACACAGTTGAGACAATGTGGAAATTGTTTCGCAATTCATGCCACCTGGAACATCATAGTGTGATGGTGTGTCCGAATGTCATAGCCGCACCCTATTTGATATGGGGCATACTATGATGTCTCTTAATGAATTACCACTATCGTTTATGGGTTATGCATTAGAGACAACCGCATTCACTTTAAATAGGGCACCGCGTATTTCCGTTGAGATGACACAGTATAGACTATGGTTTGGAGAAACCTAAGCTGTTGTTTCTTAAAAGTTTGGGGTTGCGATGCTTATGTGAAAAAGTTTCAGTCTGATAAGCTCGAACCCAAAGAGGATAAATGCATCTTCATAGGATATCCAAAACAGTTGGGTACATCTCCTATCTCAGATCCGGAAGCAAAGTGTTTGTTTCTAGAAACGGGTCCTTTCTCGAGGAAAGGTTTCTCTCGAAAGAATTGAGTGGGAGGGTGGTGGAACTTGATGAGGTTAGTGAACCATCACTTCAACCAGTGTGTAGCACGGCGCAGGAAGTTGTTCCTATGGCGCCTACACCAATTGAAGTGGAAACTGATGATAGTGATCATTGAGCTTCGGATCAAGTTACTACAAACGTCGTAGGTCGACAAGGTCGCGTGCTACTACAGAGTGGTACGGTAACCTTGTCTTAAAGGTCATGTTGTTGAACAACGATGAACCTACGAGCTATGGAGAAGCGATGATGGGCCCAGATTCTGACAAATGGTTGTAGGCCATGAAATCCAAGAGAGGATCCATGTATGAAATAAAGTGTAGATTTTGGAAGAACTACTTGATGGTCGTAGGACTGTTAAGTAAAGATGGATCTTTAAAGAGAAGACAGACGATGATGGTGAAAAGTCACCATTAAGAAAAGCTCGACTTATCGCAAAGATGTTTCCGACAAGTTCAAAGAGTTGACTATGATGAGACTTTCTCACTCGTAGCGATGCTAAAAATCTGTTAGAATTATGTTAGCAATTGCTGCATTGTTTGTGAAATATTGCACATAGGATGTCAAAACGTTGTTTCCTCGACGGTTTCCTTGAGGAAAGGTTGTATGTGATACAACCAAAAGGTTTTGTCAATCCTGAGGATGCTAACAAGTATGCAACCTCCAGCGATCCTTCTATGGATTGGTGCAAGCATCTCGGAGTTGGAATGTACACTTTGATGAGATGATCAAAGCTTTTATGTTTGTACAAGGTTTATGAGAAACTTGTATTTCCAAAGAAGTGAGTGGGAGCACTATAGAATTTCTGATAAGTATATTTGGTTGACATATTGAAGATCGGAAGTAATGTAGAATTTTTGTGAAGCATAAAGGGTTGTTTGAAAGTATGCCAAGCTGTGTACCGCACCTGATGTGTGCCTTGCCATGAGTCTGTCAAGGGGTACAAAAAGGTGATCCAGGATTGAATCACTAAAACAGCGGCCAAAGTTATCCTTAGTAACTAGTGGACTAAGGAATTTTTATCGATTATGGAGGTGATTAAAGAGTTCGTCGTAAAGGGTTACGTTGACGCAAGCTTTGACACTAATCCGAATAACTCTGAGTAGTAAAACGGATTCGTATAGTAGAGTAGATATTTGGACTATTTCCAAATAGCACGTAGTAGCAGCATCTGTAAAGCTCACACGGATCTGAAAGATTCAGAACCCTTGACTAAAACCTCTCTCACGAGCAAGTAGTGATCGAACCCCAGAACTGTATGGGTGTTGGATTCGTTAAAATCACATGGTGATGTGAACTAGATTATTGACTCTAGTGCAAGTGGGGGACTGTTGGAAATATGCCCTAGAGGCAATAATAAATTGGTTATTATTATATTTCTTTGTTCATGATAATCGTTTATTATCCATGCTATAATTGTATTGAATGAAAACATAGATACATGTCTGGATACATAGACAAAACAATATCCCTAGCAAGCCTCTAGTTGGCTAGCGAGTTGATCAAGGATAGTCAAGGTTTTCTGGCTGTGTGCAAGTGTTGTCACTTGATAACTAGATCACATCATTAGGAGAATCATGTGATGAACTAGACCCAAACTATGAACGTAGTATATTGATCGTGTCATTTTATTGCTATTGTTTTCTGCGTGTCAAGTATTTATTCCTATGACCATGAGATCATATAACTCACTGGCACCAGAGGAATACCTTGTGTGTATCAACCATTGCAACGTAACTGGGTGACTATAAAGGTACTCTACAGGTATCTCCGAAGGTGTTCGTTCACTTAGTATGCATTAAGACTGGGATTTGTCACTTCGTGTGACGGAGAGGTATCTCGGGCCCACTCGGTAATACAACACCACACACAAGCTTTGCAAGCAATGTGACTAAGTGTAAGTCACGGGATCTCGTACTACAGAACGAGTAAAGAGACTTGCCGGTAACGAGATTGAAATAAGTATGCGGATACCTACGATCGAATGTCGGGCAAGTAACATACCGAAGGACAAAGGGAATGACATACGGGATTATATGAATCCTTGGCACTCAGGTTCAACCGATAAGATCTTCGAAGAATATGTAGGATCCAATATGGGCATCGAGGTCCCGCTATTGGATATTGACCGAGGAGTGTCTCGGGTCATGTCTACATAGTTCTCGAACCCGCGGGGTCTGCACACTTAAGGTTCGATGATGTTTTAGTATAGTTGAGTTATATGTGTGGTTACCGAATGTTGTTCGGAGTCCCGGATGAGATCACGGACATCACGAGGGTTTCCTGAATGGTCCAGAAATGAATATTGATACATAGGATGGTTTCATTTGGTCACCGGAAAGTTTCGGGCATTACCGGCAGTGTACCAGGAGTGACGAATGGGTTCCGGGTATTTACCGGGAGGGGCCCACCCACCCGGGAGTGAGCCCAAGGCCCTAGGGTGGTGCACCAAGTCCTTAGTGGGCTGGTGGAGTCAGCCCATGAAGGCTATGGCGCCACAAGCAAAAATATCAAAGGAAAGAAAAAAAAAGAAGGAGGTGGGAAGGAAGGAGTGGACTCCTTCCCCACCAAACCGAATTGGGGTTGGAGTCCAACTCCTCCCCCTTGGCCGGCGCACCCTTGAGGTCCTTGAGCCCCAAGGCTAGCCCCTCCCCTCCTCCTATATATATTGGTGGTTTAGGGCTTTTTGTGACACAACTTCGCCACGTGCAACTCTAGCCTATTCCACATAGTTTTACCTCTAGATCAGATTTGTGCGGAGCTCGGGCGGAGCCGTGCAGGAGTAGATCATCACCACCACCGGAGCATCGTCACGCTGTCGGAGAACTCATCTACTTCTTCGTCTTCCTTGCTGGATCAAGAAGGCCGAGATCATCGTCGAGTTGTACGTGTGCTGAACCCAGAGGTGTCGTTTGTTCAGCGCTAGATCGGAACGGATCGTGGGATGGATCGGGGGACGGTTCGTGGGATGGTTCGAGGGACGTGAAGATGTTCCACTACATCAACCACGTTTCTTAATGCTTCCCACTGTGCGATCTACAAGGGTATGTAGATCTAATCTCCACTCGTAGATGGACATCACCATGATACGTCTACGTGTGCGTAGGAAAACTTTTGTTTCCCATGCAACGTTCCCCAACACTATGCTAGGTTGCCTGGGGCCTCCTTTTATAGCTTAAGGGGCGTCCACAGTGGCAAACAGACATGATTAGATAGCTAATAGTGCTATCATACCTAACTCTCACACTCAAGACAAAATGCCATAAATGCAGTCTTAGGTGGCGTGCGGTGGTGCGTCATTGCTGAACAAGAGACTCGTGAAGTTTTATGACGTAATTAGATGTGATTGCTAAATGGTACCTGATGACCCACAAGTATAGGGGATCAATCATAGTCCTTTCGATGAGTAAGAGTGTCGAACCCAACGAGGAACAGAAGGCTCTCATAAACGGATTTCAGCAAGGTAATAATTGCAAGCACTGAAAGTAGCGGTAACAAGTGATTGTGTAGCGAGGTGAAACGTAGCAAGCAAAAAGCAACAAGTAACAAGTAGTAGAAATAGTGCAGCAAGTGGCCCAATCCCTTTTGTAGCAAGGGACAAGCCTGAACAAAGTCTTATAGGAGGAAAAACGCTCCCGAGGACACACGGGAATTTCTGTCATGCTAGTTTCATCATGTTCATATGATTCGCATTCGTTACTTTGATAGTTTGGTATGTGGGTGGACCGGCGCTTGGGTACTGCCCTTACTTGGACAAGCCTCCCACTTATGATTAACCTCTCTCGCAAGCATCCGCAACTACAGAAGAGGAATTAAGACAACGTCTAACCATAACATTAAACTAGTGGATCCAAATCAGCTCCTCACGAAGCAACGCATAGACTCGGGTTTAAGCTTCTGTCACTCCAGCAACCCATCATCTACTTACTACTTCCCAATGCCTTCCTCTAGGCCCAAATATGGCGAAGTGTTATGTAGTCGACGTTCACATAACACCACTAGAGGAAAAGACAACATACAGCATCTCAAAATACCGAACGAATATAAAATTCACATGACTATTATCAGCATGACTTATCCCATGTCCTCAGGAACAAAAGTAACTACTCACAAAGCATAATCATAATCATGATCAGAGGTGTAATGAATAGCATCAAGGATCTGAACATAAACTCTTCCACCAAATAATCCAACTAGCATCAACTACAAAGAGTAATCAACACTACTAGCAACCTTACAAGTACCAATCAGAGTTGCGAGACGAAGGTTGGTTACAAGAGATGAACTAGGGATTGGAGAGGAGATGGTGCTGATGAAGATGTTGATGAAGATGCCTCCCGTCCGACGAGAGGAGTGTTGGTGATGACGATGGCGACGATTTCCCCCTCCGGGAGGGAAGTTTCCCCAGCAGGATCGTTCTGCCGGAGCTCTAGATTGGATCTGCTCAAGTTCCGCCTCGTGGCGGCGGCGAAACCACAAAAAAGCTCCCAATTGATTTTTTCTGGACCAAAACCCTTCATATAGCAAAAGAGGGGGGCTAGTGGGCCGTCAGGGAGCCCACAAGCCCCCACTCCGCCACTAGGGGGGTGGCGGTGGCAGGGCTTGTGGCGCCCTGGCAGCCCCCCTCCGGTACTTCTTTCGCCCAGTATTTTTTATATAATCCCAAAAAAATCCATGTAACTTTTCAGGGCATTTGGAGATGTGTAGAATAGTGGACTAAGATTTGCTCCTTTTCCAGTCCAGAATTCCAGCTGCCTGAATTCTCCCACTTCAAATAAACCTTGCAAAATAAGAGAGAAAACGCATAAATATGGTACCACAAAGTAATATAACAACCCATAAAGCAATAAATATCAACATGAAAGCATAATGCAAAATGGACGTATCAACTCCCCCAAGCTTAGACCTCGCTTGTCCTCAAGCAAAAAACAAGTTCCATAAACATGTCCACATGTTTAGGGACGAAGGTGTCGATAAAACATAATACGGACATGAGGGCATCATGATCACACGTAGAACAGAAATACATCATAAAGATTCTTATGGGAAAGTAATAATTCCTTCACAAAGCAAAGCATGAAGCAAAAAACCTTACCGAGAAGTAACCAACAATAGTCCATAGTCATTGAAGCAATTGCAATTTATCACAACATTGGAAAGAGTCAAATAAGAGCTTGTAAGGCAAATCCACATACTCAATCATCTCTTTTGTTTTCCTGAATTGTTAGAACTCACGTGGTACTCATGGTGTCAAAGTTTCAGCTGGGCACAGAGGAAGATAGGGGCTTATAGTTTTGCCTCCCAACGATTTACCTCAAGGGTAATGTCAACAATAATAAAGCATAAGAACTCAACTCCAAGTTGATATATGAATATAGATCTTTCCCAAGCATGTGACGGTAGCCAAGACAAAGGCAAAATAGGGAATTGGTGAAGATCACCATGACTCTTACAAGGGCAAAAAGTAAAGGTACAAGATAGGCCCTTCGCAGAGGGAAGCAGAGGTTGTCATGCACTTTTGAGGTTTGAACGCGTGTCCTCTTAGTGCGGAGGAACGTCACTTTATATTGCCTCCTGTGATAAAGAACTTTATTATGCAGTCTATCGCTTTTATGCCTTCCTCATCACAGGTTCGTACAAAGCTTATTTTCCACACACTAATAAATCATACAAATTAGAGAGCAATTTTTATTGCTTGCACCGATGACAACTTACTTGAAGGATCTTATTCAATCCATAGGTAGGTATGGTGGACTCTCATGGAAAAACTGGGTTGGAGGTTGATGGATGCACAAGTAGTATCTCTACTTGGTGCGGGAGTTTTGGCTAATATGAGGTGGAAGCAATCGTCACATGCTAAGGGATCTCTAATCATATAACATTGTTTGGAACCAAGCAAACACAATTCATTATGTTGTCTTACTTGTCCAACATCTACTCATAAGCATGTAATAGTTTGGTGAGTGCTCACAATTGTAAAAAGTGTCTAAGATGATATATTTATATGTGAACCTCTCTTTCCTTATTACTTCTTATTAATTGCAACAATGACTGAGGTCTATGTTGATTTATTCTCAACAAGTTTCAATCATCATACGTGTCATATGTGAAGTTATCACTTTCCGTAAGATCGTCTCATGATCTTTCATGCTATCGTTCTTTTCATACTATTGATCATGGCACACCGCAAAGCCCTTGACTAAGATACTCTTTATTATATAGCTCGTAATCTCGAATACATCGGGGGAGAGACAAAAGCAAAAGACTCAAACTAAACACCAAAGACTTATTCCTCTAAGAGAATAAATAAAAACTGAAAAGGAAAGAACTAAAACAAAGGTAAAAGCAAAAGATATAAAGGTGATACAATACCAGGGCAACTCCCCCAAGCTTGGCAGAAGCCAAGGGGATTGCCCATACCAATGCTTAGTTGTCTTCCTTTGGTGGTGATGGTGGTGGAGTTGTTGCCTTTGATTCCAAGAGAGCTATCAATCTTTGATTTATACCTTTGAGATCTGTGACATGGTTTTCCAGCAAAACAACTTCACGAGAAAGGGAAATATTGCGAGCACAAGTTGTTTTGCAAAACCTCAAGAGTTCAATCAAGGATGGAGACAGCACGTGGAGGAAGGGTTGGAGAAAATCTACTCCTTCAACGCCTTCAATGTTGAACATAGGTTGGACTTCCTCCCTAGCTTGGGTTTTCTCCTTAGCTTGGTCCCTGGCTTCCGTGACTTCTAATCTTTTCAGATCAGCATCTACTTCCTCACAAACTTGGTGAAGATCATTCTCCCCAACAGATTCCTGAGACATCTTTGCTCTAAATCTGCGGCAGACAACAAGCTCGAGACGAAAACAGAGGAAAACTGCGTGATACGGAGATCAAAACCTTCGGGCGAGTATACATTGATTTTTTTTGGACCAGAAGGAGTGCTCCGCAAGAAAACGGAGTCCGGGAGGCACACGAGGTGCCCACAAGCTTGCCCTCCGCCACCAGGGGGTAGGGGGCGGTGGCAGGGCTTGTGGCTTCCTCGTGCACTCTCCCGACTTCTTTTTATTTTTCTAATTTTCCAAAAATTCCAAAACGGAGGAAATTTCCTATTGGAAAAGCATCGGAGTTCAATTTCTTACCGAAACACATACCTCTTCGTTTTCAGGGTCTGAAATAGGTTGATAAACATCCCTTATGTACTCCTCTGGAGTTATGACATTGATGATATTGGTCTCAACATTTATGGGAGTACCAGAGATGTAATACTTGATTCTTTGCCCATTTACCACTCTAGGAAAATTTCCTTCCGTGTTATTGATTTTGATGGCACCGGAACGATATACTTCCTCGACAACATAGGGACCTTCCCATTTAGAGAGAAGCTTTCCAACGAAGAATCTCAAACGAGAATTGTATAGCAAGACATAATCACCTACATTGAACTCTCGTTTCTGTATTCGTTTGTCGTGCCATCTCTTAACCTTTTCCTTGAACAACTTGGCATTGTCATATGCCTGGGCCCTCGATTCATCTAACGAACTGATATCATACAACCGCTTCTCACCGGCAAGTTTGAAATCAGAGTTGAGCTCTTTAATTGCCCAATAAGCTTTGTGTTCCAGCTCAAGAGGTAAATGACAGGCCTTACCGTAAACCATTTATACTGTGACATGCCCATGGGATTCTTATAAGCAGTCCTATAAGCCCATAGTGCATCGTCAAGTTTGCTAGACCAATTCTTTCGAGATCTATTGACGGTCTTTTGCAGGATCAATTTGATCTCCCTATACTCAACTCCACTTGACCACTAGACTGAGGATGATAAGGAGATGCAACTCTATGATTGACATCATACTTAGCGAGCATCTTGCGGAAAACACCATGAATGAAGTGTGAACCGCCATCAGTCATCAGATATCTAGTGACTCCAAATCTTGGGAATATGACTTCTTTAAGCATCTTAATAGAGGTGTGGTGATGAGCATTTTTAGTGGGGATAGCTTCTACCCACTTAGTGATGTAATCCACAGCAACTAAGATGTGAGTGTACCCATTGGAACTCGGGAAGGGTCCCATATAATCAAAGCCCCAGACATCAAATGGTTCAATGACAAGTGAATAGTTCATAGGCATTTCCTGGCGCTTACTGATGTTACCTATTCTTTGGCATTCATCATAAGACAAGACAAACTTATGGGCATCCTTGAAGAGAGTGGGCCAATAGAAACCTGATTGCAATACCTTATGAGCAGTACTATCTCCAGCATGGTGTCCTCCGTAGGCTTCGGAATGACACTTCTGCAGGATCTGTCCTTGTTCATGTTCAGGCACACAACGTCTAATAACACCATCTACTCCTTCCTCATAAAGGTGAGGATCATCCCAAAAGTAGTGTCTCAAATCAAAGAAGAATTTCTTCTTTTGCTGATAGGTGAAACTGGGTGGTATGTATTTGGCTACGATATAGTTTGCATAATCGGCATACCACAATGCACTATGTGAAGTGCGGATGACATTTAGTTGCTCATCAGGAAAGCTGTCATCAATAGGTCGTGGGTCATCAAGGACATTCTCTAGCCTAGACAAGTTATCTGCTACAGGGTTATCAGCACCCTTTCAGTCAACGACGTGCAAATCAAATTCCTATAGCAGGAGAACCCATCTGATCAGTCTAGGCTTAGCGTCCTTCTTCTCCATAAGGTACTTAATAGCAGCATGATCAGAGTGAATAGTGACTTTGGAGTCAACTATATAAGATCTGAACTTTTCACATGCAAACACGACTGCTAAAAATTCCTTTTCCGTAGTGGCATAATTTCTTTGGGCACTGTCTAGAGTTTTACTAGCATAGTGAATAACATTCAACTTCTTGTCAACTCTCTGTCCTAGAACAGCACCAACGGCATAATCACTAGCGTCGCACATGATTTCAAAGGGCAAGTTCCAGTCAGGTGGTTGAACAATAGGTGCGGTTATCAAAGCCTTCTTAAGTATTTCAAAGGCTTCCTCACAATCCTCATCAAAAACAAAAGGAACATCCTTCTGCAAGAGGTTGGTAAGAGGCCTAGAAATCTTAGAGAAGTCTTTAATGAACCTTCTATAGAAACCAACATGACCTAGGAAACTTCGTATGCCTCTGATATCTGTGGGGCAAGGCATTTTCTCAATTGCATCAACCTTAGCCTTATCAACTTCAATGCCTCTTTCAGAAATTTTGTGTCCTAAGACAATGCCTTCATTAACCATAAAGTGGCACTTCTCCCAATTCAAGACGAGGTTGGTATCTTCGCATCTCTGTAAGACTCGATCAAGGTTGCTGAGGCAATCATCAAAGGAAGACACATAAATGGAGAAGTCATTCATGAAAACCTCGACAATCTTTTCACAAAAGTCAGAGAATATAGCCATCATACATCTTTGGAAGGTGGCAGGTGCATTGCATAAGCCAAAAGGCATACGTCTATAGGCAAAGGTACTGAAGGGGCAGGTGAAAGTGGTTTTCTCCTGATCAGATTGTGCAACAGGTATTTGTGAGAAACCTGAATAACCATCTAGAAAGCATAAGTGTGTGTGTTTTGATAGCCTTTCTAGAATTTGGTCGATAAACGGCAAAGGATAATGATCTTTCCTAGTTGCCTTGTTCAGTTTCCGAAAGTCTATCACCATCCTATAGCCGGTAATAATCCTTTGTGGGATTAGTTCATCCTTATCGTTAGGAACGACGGTGATACCTCCCTTCTTAGGTACGCAATGTACTGGACTTACCCAATCACTATGAGCAATAGGATAAATGATTCCTGCTTCCAGAAGCTTTAATATTTCTTTTCTAACGACCTCTTTCATCTTAGGATTTAATCTCCTTTGATGATCAGCAACTGGTTTAAAGTGAGGATCAGTTTTAATCTTGTGCTGACATAGAGTGGGACTAATGCCCTTAAGATCATCAAGAGTATATCCAATAGCAGCACGGTGCTTCCTCAGCGTTTTTAGTAACTTCTTCTCTTCGTGCTCTGAGAGGAGAGCACTAATAATAACAGGATATATCTCC
Source organism: Hordeum vulgare subsp. vulgare (assembly GCF_904849725.1). NCBI lineage: Eukaryota > Viridiplantae > Streptophyta > Magnoliopsida > Poales > Poaceae > Hordeum > Hordeum vulgare. The sequence goes on along the minus strand of NC_058521.1, from coordinate 145,361,429 downwards.
TTCTCATCAAGATAGGCATACTTAAGAGTATCAGGCAACTCTTTAAGCTCGAACACAGGATCACCCTTTGGTGGGGAGGATCCCCAAGCAGTTCAACAGGCAGATTATTCTTGAGAATAGGATATTGTTCTAAGACAATTTTATCTATCTCATCTCTCTCCTCCATATGCATATCATTTTCATGCTCAAGCAGATATTGCTCTAAAGGATCCGTAGGAGGTACGGCAATAGAGGCAAGAGCAATGATTTCATCCCTACCAGACGACTCTCTTTCATGGGGTTGTCTTCCAAACTTGGAGAAGTTAAATTCATGAGACACACCCTCGAAACTAACTGTGACGGTCCGCTTAATGCAATCAATGTGAGCATTGACAGTGTTGAGAAAGGGTCTACCAAATATGATGGGACAAAATCTATCTTTTGCAGTACCAAGGACGAGGAAATCAGTAGGATACTTCGTCTTACCACACAGGACTTCTACGTCTCTCACAATTCCCAGAGGGCAGATAGTGTCTCTATTAGCTAGCGTAATAGTGACATCAATGGGTTCTAGCTCAGCAGGTGCAATCTCATCTTTGATTTCATCATATAGGGAACGGGGTATTGCACTAACACTAGCTCCCATATCACATAAACCATGGTAACAGTGATCTCCTATCTTGACAGAAACAACAGGCATGCAAACTACAGGTCCGTGTTTGTCTTTCGCGTGAGGTTTAGCAATTCTAGCAGAGTCCTAACAGAATTTGATAACATGCCCATCTATGTCTTCGGCTAAGAGATCTTTGATAATAGCAACACTAGGTTCAACTATAATCTCCTCAGGGGGTGCAAGTGGTCTAATGTAACCCCTACGTATCATAGTTGGAGCTTTAGAATAATCCTTTATCCTAGCAGGGTATGGTGGTTTTTCAGTGTAAGCACAAGGAACAACAGGATCACTAAAAGCAATGACTTCCTCCCCAACTAGATTGGTTTTGGCTATGTTGCTTTCTACAGGAGGATGATATTTAAACCACTTCTCTTTGGGAAGATCAACATGAGCAGCAAAAGATTCACATAGAGAAGCTACTATCTCAAAGTCAAGTCCATACTTAGCGCTAAAATCTCTAAAAGTGTTTGTCTCAACAAAAGATTTAACGCAATCAAACTGGAAATTCATACCTGACTCCTTACCTTCCTCCAGCTCCCAATCTTCAGAGTTGCGTTTGATTCTTTCTAATAAATTCCACATGTGATCAATATCCTTCTTCATAAAATAACCGGTACAAGAAGTGTCAAGCATGGTACGATCTTCATGAGAAAGCCGAGCATAAAAGTTTTGAGTAATGATTTCTCTCGAGAGCTCATGATTGGGGCATAAATATAGCATTGATTTAAGCCTACCCCAAGCTTGAGCTATGCTTTCCCTGTCACGAGGCCAAAAGTTATAAATAAAGTTCCGATCACGATGTACTAAATTCATAGGATAAAACTTTTGATGAAATTCCAATTTCAACCGATTGTAGTCCCATGATCCAGTATCATCACATAGCCTATACCATGTCAATGCCTTATCCTTCAAAGTTAAAGGGAAGACTTTCTTCTTTACCTCATCCTCGGGCAAACCTGCAAGCTCAAATAAACCACAAACTTCATCTACATAGATCAGATGCAAGTCTGGATGTGAAGATCCATCTCCTGTAAAAGGATTAGCCAGCAGTTTCTCAAGCATACCCGAAGGAATTTCATAAAAGATATTTTCAGTAGGTACCTCAGGTTGAGGAACAACTCCTCGTGCTTCCGTTCGTGGTGAAGATACCCCAAACAAACTCCTCAAAGGAACAGTTTCCATAGTGACAAGTAACAATAAATTTCAACACAGTATAAAAATGTTTTCTTACCAATTTCCACTTACCAAAGGCGCTTCACTCCCCGGCAACAGCGCCAGAAAAGAGTCTTGATGACCCACAAGTATAGGGGATCAATCGTAGTCCTTTCTATAAGTAAGAGTGTCGAACCCAACGAGGAGAAGAAGGCTCTGATAAACGGATTTCAGCAAGGTAATAACTGCAAGCACTGAAAGTAGCGGTAACAAGTGATTGTGTAGCGAGGTGAAAGGTAGAAAGCAAAAAGCAACAAGTAACAAGCAGTAGCAATGGTGCAGCAAGTGGCCCAATCCCTTTTGTAGCAAGGGACAAGCCTGAACAAAGTCTTATAGGAGGGAAAACGCTCCCGAGGACACAAGGGAATTTCTGTCATGCTAGTTTCATCATGTTCATATGATTTGTGTTTGTTACTTTGATAGTTTGATATGTGGGTGGGCCGGCGCTTGGGTACTGCCCTTACTTGGACAAGCCTCCCACTTATGATTAACCCCTCTCGCAAGCATCCGCAACTACAAAAGAAGAATTAAGACAATGTCTAACCATAGCATTAAACTAGTGGATCTAAATCAGCCCCTCACAAAGCAACGCATAGACTGGGCTTTAAGCTTCTGTCACTCTAGCAACCCATCATCTACTTACTACTTCCCAATGCCTTCCTCTAGGCCCAAATATGGTGAAGTGTTATGTAGTCGACGTTCACATAACACCACTAGAGGAAAAGACAACATACAGCATATCAAAATACCGAACGAATATCAAATTCACATGACTATTATCAGCATGACTTATCCCATGTCCTCAGGAACAAAAGTAACTACTCACAAAGCATAATCATAATCATGATCAGAGGTGTAATGAATAGCATCAAGGATCTGAACATAAACTCTTCCACCAAATAATCCAACTAGCATCAACTACAAAGAGTAATCAACACTACTAGCAACCTTACAAGTACCAATCGGAGTTGCGAGACGAAGATTGGTTACAAGATATGAACTAGGGATTGGAGAGGAGATGGTGCTGATGAAGATGTTGATGAAGATGCATCCCCTCCGACAAGAGGAGTGTTGGTGATGACGATGGCGACGATTTCCCCCTCTTGGAGGGAAGTTTCCCCGGCAGGATCGTCCTGCCGGAGCTCTAGATTGGATCTGCTCAAGTTCCGCCTCGTGGCGGCGACGAAACCACGAAAAAGCTCCCGATTGATTTATTTTTTCTGGACCAAAACCCTTCATATATCAAAAGAGGGGGCTAGTGGGCCGTCAGGGAGCCCACAAGCCCCCACTCCGCCACCAGGGGGTGGCGGTGGCAGGGCTTGTGGCGCCCTGGCAGCCCCCCTCCGGTACTTCTTTCGCCCAGTATTTTTTATATAATCCCAAAAAAATCCACGTAACTTTTCAGGGCATTTGGAGATGTGTAGAATAGTGGACTAAGATTTGCTCCTTTTCCAGTCCAGAATTCCAGCTGCCTGAATTCTCCCTCTTCAAATAAACCTTGCAAAATAAGAGAGAAAAGGCATAAATATGGTACCACAAAGTAATATAACAGCCCATAAAGCAATAAATATCAACATGAAAGCATGATGCAAAATGGACGTATCAGTACCCATTACCTGTGGATCTTGTGGGTCAAAACCCTATTAGCGTAAGGGTATGGGTCAAAAAAAAATACCCATGGGTACATAAACGGGAAAATTTGAAACCCATCGGGTATAGTGGGTATGGTTATGCTTTAGTATAACCCATACCCGTGTACCCATGTACCTGCATATAATTCAAAAAATAGGCCTTAAATATTATTTATCAACATATTAAACGTATTATATGTACAGAAATCCCGCAGCTAGCTCACGTCCAGAATGTGTTGTTGTTTACGAGTATGTATTGTTGTTAGGAAGTGCTCTTGTTTATAGTATTATAAGTTGTTATTTATGACTATGTAATACTCTAATTGATGTGTTGCAAATATAGGTAATTTTACCCGCGGATACCCATTTACCCTAACGGGTGATGGGTATGGGAAAAAGTTGTACCCGTCGATGGGTATGGTTATGGATGATGGGTAAGGTTTGGGCCGACGGGTAAGGGTATGTGGTGGATCCACCCGTACACAAACCCGACGGGTGCCATCCCTATTGCTAATTGTACGTGTTGCCTGTCGTGTAATGTGAGATAGTATGTTTGTACTTTTGTATGTTGTATTACAAAGCTTGAAAAGAAATCATATAGCAGATTTTTGGTGTGCATGTTTTGTGTTATGTTTGTGTATGAAAAGGTGATTATAGTAAATTGATTACTATATAGCTGATTTTAGGACTAATTAACATGTCATTAAGATCACACATCGCACACAGTTTGGATTGTACAAATGTGTGTGATGGCATTTACATCACACATAGTTTTTTTATTTTTAATCATGGGCAATGACTCGTGCATTACATACATTTTTTATGAAATAACCGTGTGTGACGCTAATACAAATTGCACACATTTTTTGTGTTGAATTGTGTTGGATGTACCCCCAATCACAAACAATTTTAGTAGAGTGTGCGATGGACCCCCCCTCCTATCGCACACGCAAACACGGTGAAAGTTTGAAACTGCGTCAATGAAAGGGGTTTAAAACCTTTTACTTAGGACGTAGTTGCACCAGTGGTGTGTGCTAGCTATTGATCCAAGGACTAGCACAGTAAATGCAGAGTCTCGAATCTTATCAGGTTTGGTCATTACACTAATAAAGCTCAATATTTATCCATATCATCATATGACACTTTGCACTTTTCATAACGTTTTGCATTTTTCTTAATTTCTAGTTTTTTGAAAAAAAAAATTGCAAAGCTGAAGACTCGGAAAGCTGAAACGGTCCACAAGATAGAAAATCAACGGGGCCGGTCCCTAGCCATGCCATGTAGGGCCGACCATTTTAGATTTTTTTAGGCGATATTGCAATGCTTTATTATATCCTAACAAATTTTACATGGCGAAAATAAGATCCCAGGGTTGTACTAATCAAGCATGGCAATCAACCACTAAAGTAAGTGCATGCTTTTCAAGATTATGAGTCTCAAAATATGAGGTTCTAAATTCGCAGCTAAAAATACAAGAATTAAAAGTTGAAGAATTGTTATTTTATTTCATGCACTAGAACTCCAAAAGTTGTTGCATTGCCCCTCTTTATAGCATGGATGACCACCTTGCAATTGAACGCCACGTAAATCTGTTGAATGGATAGATCCTCGACTAGGTCCAAGGCCTCTCTAGTAGCCAAAGTTTCAAGAATAGTTGGGTCCTCAATGTTTTCTGAAAATGACTGAAGATGCGCCTACAATTTCATGTTTGATCATGACATATCTTGCCATTGTTGCATCCACATTTATATTATCATGATTCAATGGAGGATTTAACCACTGCTTTGGTCTTGGAACCGAAGCTGCAGCCTGAGTAGTGGCAGGTTTTTGTAGGATCTGGATCTATGCCAAGTAAGAAAAGTATGAATCAATGAGTGGATAGAGGACTCCAATAGATATCATCATGGATTTCTTTTCTGCGTGCACTCCATAGAAATCAAAGCGTGAAAATCGTCCAGGTGAACCTATCAGCAGACAAAGGTTCGTTCATACTCCCTCTATATCAAAATCTAAAACATTTATTGAACAAGTATCAAAAAATGTCTTATATCTTGAAACTGTGTCAAAAAGTGTCTTATATTTTGATACATAGGAGTAGCAAACAACTAGTTCTTGGCATTGCATTTCTGATTCATGCACATATGCTCCACCATAACCTCCTCGAAAAGGGCACATATGCTCCGACCGAGGATGAGCTTCTATATGGTTGGCCCTTTTAGTTGATGTGTTTGGCTGATCTGCGAGGCAAACCCTTTGGATCGACACAACATGCCCCTTTTTGTAAAAGGACCTATGTGGGTTGTGCTGTGTCAGGCCTTTATATGTCCGGGGTCGGGCCGAGCTACCTATATAACTAGGTGTGGTCTCGCGATGCTAGTATGTCGCTTATGAACAAGGACAGAGAACTAGTGTGACGATCAAAGATACTCCCTCTGATCCATATTACTTGTTGTTGGTTTTTATATATTTCAACATGATCCTTGCTTTCCATGTCAATGAACCAACTACAGTGTTGGAGTTAGACTTTGCACGGCTAGGATGGTCACACGGGCAGCCTTAAGCTTGGCTCCCTATGGGCTATTGATGACCCACAAGTATAGGTGATCAATCATAGTCCTTTTGATAAGTAAGAGTGTCGAACCCAACGAGGAGGAGAAGGAATGACAAGCGGGTTTCAGTAAGTTAATTTCTGCAAGCACTCAAATAGTGGTAACAAGTTGTTCGATAGCAAGATAATTGTAAGAAGTAATGAGTAGCAACAACAACTATAGGTGACGCAACGTAGACCAATCCTTTTGTAGCAAAGGGCAGGCCGAAACAGTTTCTTATAATAGGCAAAGCGTTCTTGAGGGCACACGGGAATTTCATCTAGTCAGTTTCATCATCTTGGGTTAATTTGCGTTCGGTACTTTGATAATTTGATATGTGAGTGGACCAGTGCTTGGGTGTTGTTCTTACTTGAAAAATCCTCCCACTTATTATTAACCCTCCCGCAAGCATCCGCAACTACGAGAAAAGTATTAAGAGTAAATTCTAACCATAGCATTAAACAAAGGGATCCAAATCATCCCCTTGCGAAATAGCGCATAAACTCGGGTTCAAATTTTTGTCACTCTCGCAACCCACCATCTAATTACTACTCCACAATGCATTCCCTTAGGCCCGAATATGGTGAAGTGTTATGTAGTCGGCGTTCACATAACATCACTAAGGGAATCACAACATTCATATCATCAAAATATCGAACGAATATCAACTTCACATGACTACTTACAACATGACTTCTCCCATGGCCTCAAGAAAAAAAGTAACTACTCACAAGTGATAAACATGTTCACGGCCAGAGAGGTATTAAATAGAATATTGGATCTGAGCATATGATATTCCACAAAATAAACCATAGAGCATAAACTACAAGATGTAATCAACACTACTAGTCACACCCTAGGTACCAATCTGAGATTACGGTACAAGATTGAGCAGAAGAGATGAACTAGGGTTTTGAGATGATATGGTGTTGTTTAAGATGTTGATGAAGATTGGCCTCCCCAAGATGGGAGGGTTGTTGGGGATGACGATGGATGTGATTTCCCCCTCCTGATGGGAAGTTCCTCCATCGGAATCGCTCTGCTGGAGGGCAAAAGTGCTCCTGCCCAGGTTCTGCCTCGAGCCAGCGGTGCTCCATCCCGAAACTCCTCTCTTATTTGTTTTCCAGGTCAAAAGAGAGTTTATACCAGAAGTTGGTCGTGAGATGTGGGTTGGGTGTCCCACTAGCCACCAAGCCACGCCAGGGGGTGGCGCGCCCTGGTGTCTAGTGGGCACCTGGCATCCCCCTCCAATACTTCTTTCCTCCAATATTTCTTCTATATTCCATAAAAATCCTCGTGAAGTTTCAGCCCATTTGGAGATGTGCAGAATAGGTATCTCTAAGGTAGCTTTTTCAGGTCCAGAACTCCATTTGCCGGCATTCTCCCTCTTGGTGTAAACCTTGCATATTATGAGAGAAAAGACATTAGGGTTACTCCAATAAGTGATATAATGCATAAAAACACTATAAATACCGGTAACAAAACATGATGCAAAATGGATGTATCAACTCCCCCAAGCTTAGACATCGGTTGTCCTCAAGCAAAAGCCAATAACGAAAATCATGACCACATGCTTTGAGACAGAGATGCTGATAAAATCAAAATACGGACATATTAGCATCATGCTCATTATTATAACAGCAAATAAAACTTTATAAAATACTTCATCACAACATTTTCATCATATAACTTTCATTATAAAGGATTCTTATAAACAAGTAATGATTCATCACATTGTCAAAGTATGGAGCATAAACTCTGTTGAAAACTAACAAACTATGTTTTGAGTCGACTTTGCAATATAATTCATCACCTTTTCAGGAATGATCACATCGAAGCTTTTAAGCAAGTCTACATACTCAACCATCATTTATTCTTCTATGATTGCTAACACTCACCGCATACATATGAGCAAAAGGTTTCAACCACACACATAGAAAGATAGGGGCTTAGTGTGTCACCTCCCAAAATATTTACCTCAAGGGTGATGTCAACAATAATAACTCATGGCCACTCACATTCAACTGGATATATATGCTTAGATCTTTCCCCACCACATGAAGAATGCAAAGGATAAAATAAAAAGGAGTAGAGAAGAATACTTTGACTCTTGCATAAAAGTAAAATATATGCCCTTCAAAGAGGGAAGCAGAGGTTGTCATGCGCTTTTTGGTTGTATGCAAAATCTCTTAGTGCAAATGAACATTATGTTATATTGCCCCTTGTGAGGGCAACCTTTATTATGTAGTCCGCCGCTTTTATTATCATCATCACAAGTTCGTACAATGCGTAATTTCCCTTACACTAAAAGATCAAACTTGTTTAGAAGCAATTTTTATTGCCTTGTACTCCAATGACAACTTACTTGAAGGATCTTACTCAATCCATAGGTAGGTATGGTGGACTCTTGAAACATGGATTTGGGTTTAAGGTTTTGGATCCACAAGTAGTATCTCTACTTAGTGTGGAGTTTTCGCTAGAAAAGATATTGGGCAAGCACCAGATGTTAGAGGATCTATAACAATATAACTTCTATGTGAATGTAAGAAAACATAAATCATTACCTTTGTCTTCCTTGTCCAATGTCAACATTTTTGCATACTATAATTAATGGGGGCTCACAATCATAAAAGATGTCAAGGATAGTGTATTTGCATGTAAATCTTGTCTTCCCTAATTAATTATTTCATGTGTTGCATTACCGATCAATGCTATGTTTGTCAATCTTCAACAAATTTTACCACTTATACTTTTCCTTATGTGGTGTCACTACGTATTATAAGATTAGCATATGATCTTTTTCATTATTTCCCTTTATTTTGATTGCATCAAGAAAGTAAAGAAGCAAAACTCAAACTAACTTTATTATATAGCTCTCACTCGATTACATAGATGGATAGATAGATAGATAGATAGATAGATCACAAAACTAGCACTCAAAAAGATTGAACATACTAAACTTTTATTTGACTAAATTACAAAATAACTAAAGGTCAAACTAAGATGGATAAACATAATAAGAGTGAGGGTGATACGATACTGGGGCACCTCCCCCAAGATTGGCACAAGCCAAGGGGAGTGCCCATACCCTTGTACTCAAGTCTCCATCTTTGGTGATGAATATGGAGGTGGATTATTGGCAATGATGCAATTCAGGATGCGATTTTCCTCGTAGAGCTTATTAACTTGTTGTTTGAGGTTCATTGTTTCCTTACATAGATTTCCAGTGACAGTTAAAGCGTCGTCCACCCATGGATGCATCCTGACTGCGGGGGAACCGCAACACTCTTTTTCAAGTTATTATAAGAGATGAACTTAGCATTGGGAGGTTTAACCAAATCTGGCAGGGCTGAGCTCGTGAATTCCTCGTGCCATCCATCACGTTGAAGGGGAGAAGTAAATTCCTATTTTATAGTTTCTTTTGGTTCCTCTCTTTTCAGCTCCATCTTCATCAGCCAATAACCATCCTCTACTCAGTTGGAGGAGGGAGAAGACATGATGCCTGGCTTGATAGTTCTGACAAAAAAACAACACGAAAGAAGAACAGAGGATTTCTCTGTGGTACTGAGGTTAAATCATTGGGAGGTATATATAAAGAATGTTTATACAAGAAATCCCACAAGAAAACAGAGCCACGAAGGTTAGCCACCAGGTCGCGCCAGGGGTGTCTGGCGCGTTGTGGTATCTAGTGGGCACCTGGGTTGCCTGCTCGTGTTTTTATCAATTTCCTAATTTTTCTCATATTTCAAAACTGACAGAAAAGATTTTTGTTGATTTTTCAGACTCCGTTTACTTACTGTATCACATACCTCTCCCTTTTAAGGGTCCTGGAGTGTTCTGGAAGGTCTCATTTATGTGTTCCTCTGGTCTCATGGTTTGGATAATATTTGTTTCAGTATTAGTTGGTGTTCCTGAAATATAGTGCTTTATTCTTTGTCCATTGATAACTTTTGGGTTAGTACCTTCGGTATTATTGATCTTATAAGCTCCACACCGATAAACTTCTTCGATGATATATGGTCCTTCCCATTTGGAGAGAAGTTTTCCTCCAAAAAATCTAAGACGAGAATTGTACAATAGAACATATTCACCCACTTTGAATTCTCTCTTTTGGATTCTTTTGTCATGACATCTTTTAACTTTTTCTTTGAATAGTTTGGCATTTTCATAAGCTTGGGTTCTCCATTCATTTAATGAGATAATATCAAATAACCTCTTTTCACGAGCAAGTTTCAAATCATAGTTAAGTTCTTTAATTTCCCAATAGGCTTTATGTTCCAACTCAAGAGGTAAATGACATGCTTTCCCATAAACCATTTTATAAGAAGACATACCCATAGGATTTTTATAATCTATTCTAACGGCCCACAATGCATCATCTAATTTCTAAGACCAATTCTTTCGAGACCTATTGACAGTCTTTTGCAATATAAATTTTATTTCCCTATTGGTTAATTCTACTTGACCACTAGATTGAGGATTATCGGGGATGCATTTCTATGCTTAACATCATATCTAGCAAGCGGCTTACGAAAAGCACCATGAATAAAATGTGAACCACCATGAGTCGTTAAGTATCTAGGGACTCCAAAACGTGGGTAAATAACTTTCTTAAGCATTTTAATAGAGGTGTTATGATCAGCACTATTGGTTGGAATAGCTTCTACCCATTTACTGACATAATCAACAGCAACCAAAATATGTATATACCCATTATAGGAAGGAAAAGGTCTCATATAATCAAATACCCAAACATCAAATGGTTCAATAACAAGTGAGTAATTCATAGGCATTTCTTGACGTCTACTAATATTAACAATTCTTTGGCATTCATTACAAGAGAGGACAAACTTACAAGCATCTTTGAAAAGAATAGGCCAATAAAATCCAGACTATAATACCTTTTGTGCAGTTCTATCTCCCGCATGGTGTCCTCCATAAGCCTCGGAGTTCATGCTGAGGTATACAATGTCTAATAATACCATCTACTCCCTCTTTATAAAGATGTGGGTCATCCCAAAAGTAATGTCTTAAGTCAAAGAAGAATTTTTTTCTTTTGTTGATAAGTGAAACTGGGAGGTATGTATTTGCCAACAATGTAATTAGCATAATCATCAAACCACGGGGTGTTATGAGAAACATTGACCACAGCTAGTTGTTCACCTGGGAAGCTATCATCAATAGGTAGTGGGTCATCAAGAATATTTCCTAACCTAGACAAGTTATCACCTATGGAGTTCTCAACTCCTTCCCTATCAATGATATGCAAATCAAATTCTTGTAACAGAAGACCCCACCTAATAAGTCTAGGTTTAGCATCTTTCTTTTCCATAAGATATTTAATAGCAGCATGATCAGTGTGAAAAATTACTTTAAAATAAACAATGTAAGGTCCGAATTTATCATAAGCAAATACAACTGCTAATAATTCTACTTCAGTGGTAGCATAATTTCTCTGGGCTTTGTCTATAGTTCTACTAGCATAATGGATAACAATAATTTCTTATCAACTCTTTGTCCTAGAACAGTACCAACAACATAATCACTAGAATCACACATAATTTCAAAAGCCAAGTTCCAATCAGGTGGTTGAACAATAGGTGCATAAGTTAAAGCTTTCTTAAGTGTTTCGAAGGCTTCTACACAATCATCATCAAAAACGAAAGTAACATCCTTTTGTAATAAATTGGTAAGAGGTCTAGAAATTTTAGAGAAATATTTAATAAACCTCCTATAGAAACCAGAATGACCAAGGAAACTACGGATACCTTTAATATCTTTAGGACATGACATCTTCTCAATTGCATCAACTTTAGCCTTATCCACCTCAATACCTCGTTCAGAAATTTTATGACCCAAGACAATACCTTCATTTACCATAAAGTGGCACTTCTCCCAATTCAAGACAAGATTAGTTTGCTCACATTTCTGCAAAACTCGATCAAGGTTGCTTAAGAAATTGTCAAAAGAAGTTCCATAAAATCATCCATGAAAACTTCAACAATATTTTCACAAAAATCAGAGAATATAGCAGTCATACATCTTTGAAAGGTAGCAAGTGCATTGCATAATCCAAAAGGCATGTGTCCATAAGCATAGGTTCCAAAAGGGCATGTAATGGTGGTTTTCTCTTGATCAGGTTGTGACACAGGTATTTGAGAGAAACCACAATAACCATCTAGAAACCAAAAATATGTGTGCTTCGATAATCTTTCTAACATTTGGTCTATGAAGGTAAAGGATAATGATCTTTTCTAGTAGCCTTGTTTAATTTTCTAAAATCAATTACCATTCTATAGCCAGCCATAATTCTTTGTCGAACGAATTCATTTTTATCATTAGGAACAAAAGTAATACCTCCTTTCTTAGGGACACAATGAACGGGACTTACCCATCTACTATCAGCTATGTGATAAATTATACCTACTTCCAGAAGCTTCAATATTTCATTTCTTACCACTTCTTTCATTATGGGATTTAGTCTTCGTTAATGATCAACAACGGGTTTGGCATGTGGTTCCATATTAATCTTGTGCTGACAGAGAATGGGACTAATGCCCTTAAGATCATCAAGAGTATACCCAATAGCAACTCGGTGCTACCTCAAAGTTTTTAACGATCTTTCTTCTTCATGCTCTGTAAGGTTAACACTGATAATAACAGGATATATCTTCTTTTCATCAAGATAAGCATATTTTAAAGTTTAAAGTAATTGCTTTAACTCAAACACAAGATCACCCATAGGTGGAGGAGGACCTCCTAGAGTTTCAACATGCAAGTTGTGTTTAAGGATAGGCTTTTGCCCGAAGAACATATTATCTAGTTCATTTCTTTCACGCATATGCATATCGTTTTCATGGTCTAGCAAATATAGTTCTAATGGATCAGTAGGAGGAACGGCAATAGAAGCAAGACCAATTATTTCATCTTTACTAGGCAATTCTTTATCATGGGGTTGCTTACTAAACTTGGAGAAATGAAACTCATGAGACATACCAGCAAAATTAACACTGACAGTTTCCTTTTTTGCAGTCTACTTGAGCATTGGCAGTGTTCAAGAAGGGTCTACGAAATATGATGGGACAAAAATTGAGGAAAGTACTAGAAAATCAGTAGGGTATTTTACTTGTCCACACAAGACTTCAACATCTCTAACAATCCCAAGTGGTGTCATGGTCTCTCTGTTGGCAATTTTAATAGTAATATCTATGTCTTCTATTTCAGTGGGTGCTATCTCATGCATAATTTCTTGATATAAGGTAAAAGGAATAGCACTAACACTAGCACCCATATCACATAAACCATGACAGCAATGATCTCATATTTTGACTGAAATGACACACATGCCAACAACGCGTCTATTTTTATCTTTAGTACTGGTTTGGCAATTCTAGTAGCTTCATCATAGAAATAAAAAAAAACATGCCCATCAATATTATTGACCAAGAGATCTTTAACCATAGCAGTACTAGGTTCTTTTCCTTCATACATTTCTTTGCCTCTTGCATAGTTTCAGGACTAAGGAATAAGATACCCCCCCCTTTTTTGGAGTAGGTTTAGGCGGTGGTTCAGGAAGTGTCCATTCATCATAACTCTTCAATATATTAGCCAATAACTCCTCAGCTTGTTCGACAGTTCGTTCCCTGAAAACACAACCAGCACAACTCTCTAGGTGCCCCCTAGAAGCATCGGTTAGTCCATTACAATATATATCAAGTATTTCATTTTTCTTAAGAGGGTGGTCAGGCAAAGCATTGTGTAATTGGATAAGCCTCGCCCAAGCTTGTGGGAGACTCTCTTCTTCAATTTGCACAAAGTTAAATATTTCATGTAAGGCAGCTTGTTTCTTATGAGCAGGAAAATATTTTTCAAAGAAGTAATAAATCATATCCTCGGAACTACTTACACAACTAGGATCAAGAGTATTGTACCAAATCTTAGCATCGCCCTTTAATGAGAACAGAAATAACTTAAGAATATAGTAGTAGCGGATTTTCTCATCATGTGCAAATAGGGTAGCTATATCATTTAGCTTAGTGAGATGTGCCGCAACAGTTTCATTTTCATAGAAATGAAAAGGATCAAATTCAACTAAAGTAATTATCTGTCGATCGACATAGAATTCATAATCATTATTGGTAACAAAGATAGGCGAAGTAGCAAACTTAGTATCATATTTCATTCTAGCATTCAAGGATTTTGCTTTCAACTTGCATAGTAGTTTCTTAAGATCTTCTCTATCCTCACAAGCAAGAAAGTCTTTACCTATTTCTTCATCCATAACATAACCTTCACGTATTTCATGCATTTCAATTCTAGGATATTCATGTATAAAAGGTGTTTCAATATTTTCAGTTGCAAAGACCTCATCAGTTTCAATAGTATCATCAGTTTTAGCATGCTCAATTTCTTTAGCTCTAGCAAGTTGTTCATCAAGAAATTCACCTACTGGCACATTATCATCAAGCATAGCATCATCATAAGCATCATTCATAGCAGAGGTAGCATCATAGCATGTGGTGGTGGTGTTGCAAGTCTATTCAAAATAGAGGGTGAATCAAGTGCAGAGCTAGATGGCAGTTCCTTACCTCCCCCCATCTTAGAGGGAACAATATTGGTTCTTTGACCTCTCAGGTTCTTCATAGTGACCAATAAATAGATATCCCAAGTGACTCAGCAAATATAGCTATGCTCCCCGGCAACGATGCGATAAAACGTTCTTGATAATCCACAAGTATATGGAATCACAATAGTTTTGGAGGGTAGAGTATTCAACCCAAATTTATAGATTCGACACAAGGGAAGCCAAAGAATATTTGCAAGTATTAGCAGCTGAGTTGTCAATTCAACCACACTTGGAGATTTAATATCTACAACACAGTGATTAGTAGCACAATAATATGATAGTTTTGATAGCAGTAGTATTAGTAGCAGCAGTAATGGTAACAATAATAGCAGTTTTCTAGCGGTTGTAACGGCAGTAGCAACAGTAGTAGCTTAGCAAGCACAATATGTGGAAAACTCGTAGGCACTGGATCGGTGATATTGCTAGATATCATCATATATCAGTCATAACATAGGGCGACACGGGACTAGCTCCCGTTCATCAATATAATGTAGGCATGTATTCCGTAAATAGTCATACGTGTTTATGGAAAAGAACTTGCATGACATCTTTTGTCCTACCCTCCCGTGGCAACGGGGTCCATAAGCAAACTAAGGGATATTAAGGCCTCCTTTTAATAGAGAACCGGAACAAAGCATCAACACATAGTGAATACATGAACTCCTTATACTACGGTAATCACCAGAAAGAATCCCAATTATTGTCACTTTGGGGTATGTGGATCCTAACACGTAGTAAGTGCATATAACTTGCAAGATCGGATCAGAAACATAGATATAATGGTGAAAACATAAACGGTTCAGATCTGAAATCATGGCACTCGGGCTCTAATGACAAGCATTAAGAATAGCAAAGTCATAGCAATATCAATCTTCAAACATAGTGGGTACTAGGGATCAAGCCCTAACAAAACTAACTCGATTACATGATGAATCTCATCCAGCTCTTCACCGACCAGCAAGCCTATGAAGGGATTACTCACTCCCGGTGGAGAGCATCATGGAATTGGCGATAAAGGAGGGTTGGTGATGATGAAGACCAAAGATTCCCCCCTCCGTAGCCCCAAACAGTCTCCGGATTAGGCCTCCCGATGAAGAAGAGGAGGTGGCGGTGGCTCCATATCGTGAAACGCGATGATACTTACTCCCTGATTTTTTCTCCAAAAATAGGATTTTATAGCGCTGGAATTAGGGTCGGCGAAGCCCCGTGGGCCCAACTAGACACAAGGCCGCGCCAGGGGGCTGGCGCGCCCTAGTGCCTAGTGGGCGCGTGGGGCCTCCTCTCTGGTGGGTCTTGGTTCCAGTATTTTTCATTTATTCCATAAAAATCTCCAAAGAGTTACGTTCCATTCCGAATTTTTTTATTTCTACACAAAAACAAGACCATGTTAGTTCTACTAAAATAGCGTTAGTCCGGGTTAGTTTCATTCAAAACATGCAAATTAGAGTCCAAAACAAGAGCAAAAGCATTAGGAAAAGTAGATACTATGGAGACGTGGCAATCAGTTCAGATTTTTGTAATGCAATGTGCATCCTTTTTAATTATGAACCATATTTGTGGTTTTGCTAATCAATGAACAAATAGCTGATATGTTGTACACCATGCTATTTGTTAGTGTATATATTACTGAAATACCTTATGCATAGGTAAGAAAAGAAGATGATCCAAAGGCGATAAAACTTGTGTTGCTTTATATGGAAAAGAGGACATGAGGGTGGTGTAAGGTAACTTCTCATGTTAGTATTTGGTGCAAGATCAGTCTTTTTCTAACTCATCTTGATTGGTTATGTTTCTCTTGCGTGCTCTAATTTACATTCAACGCGGGGAAACTTTGGGTTGGCCTCATCATCAAATGGATAACGTGAGTTACCTCTGTTATTAGATAATAGTGTTTTGGACGCCAACATTGTCGTCCTTTATCTGAAGAACAGAAAATTGATAAAGATGGAATCTCTATTGAGTTGTGGAAGATGATAATGAGCTTGACATGAGTGTCCTCTGTTGTCGAAAACTGTAGTGATAGAGAGTGGCGGTGACATGCACATGGATAACAAGCTAGCTCTACTTAAGGACAGTTGGTGTAGTTTAGTAGAATGTGAACAACTTCTAAGTTGCAACGCCTGTAACATGTTGTTTTGTACAAAATGCTTGTGCCCCTATGTACGATGTATATTTTGACCATGAGTGTGATGTATGTGTTCATTGATAATCTGATGTGTATGATGAATTTTGGTTGCAATTTATAAATTTGAATTATGGATTTGAATTTAGTTATTTGAATTATATTGGATAGGAATTTAAATTTGAATTGCATATTTTTATATGAAAATATGAATACGATTATCCCTAGGGCATTACTCAAACATCTGGTAGGGAAAGAATTGTAAGGAATTTGTGGGGTGTCAAAATTTGGATGGACCCCACAATCTTTCCCTAGGGATTGTGCCCCTAGGTAAAGAAATTTTCCCTAGAGCTTGCCACATGCACCCTGGGGAAAGAGGTCTTTCCCGACTATACTACACCTAGGGTTCTTTACCTAGGGCAAGCTGTAGGTAAAGTCTTTCCCTATGGTTTTTCACATTTCACCTAGGTAAAATGTGGGTTTCTAGTAGTGATGGATTATAAAGAGTGTGTCGTTTCCCATCTCCTACGTTACAAGGGAATCATGGTGATCATTATTCATGTCCACTAAATAAAGTAACAGGCATCATAAATACTAGTAAGCTACGCCTTCACTCATGATAACAATGCTTTAGTTATGTCCACGGCTATTATGTTTCTCTTGCGTGAGTATCATTCATCCGAGTGTTCACACGCATATCGTCCAACTAGATCTATGACATGACACCTTCTGAGTGATCAAAGCCCTTCGGATTCCGGACGGTGTTTTCGTATCTTTAAGATGTGGGCTTAAGCGCCATGGGCTTCTATGAAGCTGAACCACTGGGGCCTATGCCGTGGTAGGCATCCCATCACTTCTCGTGGAAGCACATGCTGCGATTTATTCTTTTCGAGAATCACGGTTGTGCTTCTTGTGAAAGCACGAGTTGTGTTTTTTCCTTTTCAAGAAAAAGGAGAAGCATCGCTTAAAAAACTTATTTTTTTCCTGTCAAATCCTAGGAAAGTCAATCAAATCCGGAAGATCGAACAAAATAGAACCTAGAAACACGTGCAGAAAAAATAAATCCCGAGAATGCTCTGGCATGTAACATGTGGTGGCTATTAGGTGCATCACTTGACACACTAATAAGTCAAGAGAGTGATCTTTGTGGGAGCCCTCTAAAGGATACCCCTAGTTAGTTGCTCCCAAGGGCCATCACAACAACAAGGAGACAACTTCAACAAGTTAAAGATGTAAGCTCATTGTTTTTAATCCCGATCAATCTATACTAATGTACAAAGAGTGAATTGTGCACATCTAACAAATCACCACCATTCAACCGCATCTACTAATGTTCTACATCGCTCTAGAATTTAGTGTTAACCATGTTTAGCACTAAACACATTTATCACTCTTCACTAATTAATATTATGTCTAATATCATTGTAGCATTAACCAAGTAATTATATCCATCTTATTCATGCAATTTATATCTTGCCTACTATTCCCTCTGTACATAATAATTGTAGTTGGGCAACATACACGTACACTTTTTTTGAAACATAATACATACACACACGCCTTTTTTTTACGAAAAAAACGATTCACACACTATCCATATGAAGACCTATGAAAGACTAAGTCAACGACAACATTTTTTTCACCAAAGAACATCGTTATAAGATCCGAAATAACCAAAAAAGTCTAGTCTAGTACACAATTACAAGTAATAGCTGGAATAAGAGATTACTGTGTTTCAATTAACATCTTTATTATGACGATAGTCTGACAAAATAGCACATGTCATAGTCTAATATATAATCTTATATAAAAATATCACAAAATATCCATGCTAGAGATCACATCAATCACAAAATGGCAAGTGGCAAAAAAGTTTGCAATTGTATGCCCTCCTCGATTCTAGATAGCTTTGCTCGGTCAGGATGCTTACCCTATCCAAACAATTCCTTCCCTAGTGTCAGGCAGCTCCAGCACTAACGATTTCTTTTGTCCCGGCCTAATCAGTGATCACCGACCAAGCTCAGCTCAGCACGGCCATGACCTCAGCCAGCGGCTTTACTCTGCTTCTGCTCTCCCTCCTCGCGCTCCAGGGCACCGGGCGTGCGGGGGCGCAGCGCGAGCGGGGCAGCAGCCTGCCCCGTGGCGCCTCGATCGCCGTCGAGGACCACGCGGCCGACCTCCTCGTCTCCCCGGACGGCGCGTTCGCCTGCGGCTTCTACGCCGTCTCCCCCACCGTCTTCACCTTCTCCGTCTGGTTCGCGCGCTCCGCAGACCGCGCCGTCGTCTGGACGGCCGCCGCCAGCGCCACAGCGCGCCGCGCCGTCCACAGCCAGGGCTCCCGCCTCGCGCTCGACCGCCGCCACGGCGCGCTCGTCCTCACCGACTACGACGGAGAGGTCGTGTGGAACTCCACCGCCCACGACGGCGCCGCGCGGGCGCGGCTCCGCGACACCGGCAACCTCGCCGTGGAGGACGCCCGGGGGACCGTCCTGTGGAAGAGCTTCGACCACCCCACCGACACCCTGCTCCCCGCCCAGCGCGTCGGCGGCGCCGCGGGGAGCGGTCTCGTCTCCACCAGCAGGCTCCTCGCGGCTGGGCACTACGGCTTCCGGTTCAGCGACTACGCGATGCTCTCAATGGTGTACGACGACGGCGGCGAGGTGTCCAGCATCTACTGGCCCAACCCCTACTTCAGCTACTGGCAGAACAGCCGCAAGATCTACAATTTCAGCCGCGAGGCCGAGTTGGATTCCTCGGGGCATTTCTTGGCCAGCGACAACGCGACGTTCGATGCCGCCGATCTGGGCGATGCCGGGGTCAGGAGGAGGCTGACGCTGGACACCGACGGCAACCTCCGGCTGTACAGCTTGGACGCCGGCGACGGTGGGGCATGGACCGTGTCGTGGATGGCGTTCCCCAACCCCTGCATCATCCACGGCGTGTGCGGCATCAACGCGGTGTGCCTCTACACGCCTTCACCGGCGTGCGTCTGTGCCCCCGGGCACGAGCGCGCCGACCGGAGCGACTGGAGCAGGGGCTGCCAGCCGACGTTCAGCAACTTGACCCTTGGGCGCGACGAGCAGGTCAAGTTCGTGGCGCTGCCGCACACCGACTTCTGGGGCTTCGACCTCAACAACAGCGAGTTCCTGTCGCTGGACGCGTGCGAGGCGCAGTGCACCGGCGAGCCGTCGTGCGTGGTGTTCCAGTACAAGCAGGGCAAAGGCGAGTGCTACCCCAAGAGCCTCATGTTCAACGGCAGGACGTTCCCCGGCCTGCCCGGCACGGCCTACCTCAAGGTCCCCGCCGGTTTCAGTGTGCCGGAGCTACTGCACATCCATCAATGGCAGACCGACGGCCTCGCCATCCAGGAGGACATTGCCGGATGCGATGCCGCGGTGCCGGAGGTCCTGCTCAACGTCTCCAGCACGGCGAGGAGCAGCAACCAGGGCAAGTCGCTATGGTTCTACTTCTACGGATTCTTGTCCGCGTTCTTGGTCATCGAGGTGTTTGTCATTGCGTTTGGGTGCTGGCTCTTCTCCAAGAAAGGGATACTGTCGAGGCCATCGGAGCTGCTGGCCGTGGAGGAAGGGTACAGGATGATCACCAGCCATTTCCGGGCATACAGCCACTCAGAGCTGCAGAAGGCCACCAGGAAGTTCCGCGCCGAGATCGGGCATGGAGGTTCTGGCACCGTGTACAAGGGGGTCCTGGACGACGACAGGACGGTGGCCGTCAAGGTGCTGCAGGACGTGAGCCAGAGCGAGGAGGTGTTCCAGGCCGAGCTGAGCGCCATCGGCAGGATCTACCACATGAACTTGGTGAGGATGTGGGGGTTCTGCTCGGAAGGCGCGCACCGGATTCTGGTCTACGAGTACGTCCACAACGGATCATTGGCAAATGCGCTGTTCCAAAGCGCCGGAAATTCCGGCGGGCTGCTGGGGTGGAAGCAGAGGTTCAACATCGCCGTCGGCGTGGCCAAAGGACTGGCATATCTTCACAACGAGTGCCTAGAGTGGATCATCCACTGCGACATGAAGCCGGAGAACATACTGCTGGACGACGAGATGGAGCCCAAGATCACCGACTTCGGGCTGGCCAAGCTGCTCAACAGAGACGGGTCCGACTCGGGCCTGTCGCGGATCCGAGGGACAAGGGGGTACATGGCGCCCGAGTGGGTCTCCAGCCTCCCCATCACCGACAAGGTGGACGTGTACAGCTACGGCGTGCTGCTCCTGGAACTGATGAAAGGGAAGAGGGTTTCGGATTGGGTGGTGGATGGGAAAGACGGGCTTGAGACTGATGTCAGAACCGTGGCGAAGATGATCGTCGACAGATCCAAGCACGGCGATGGAGGATGGGTTGCAGACCTGGTGGATGAACGCTTGGATGGCCAATTCCATCATGCGCAAGCTAAAACATTTGCCCAGTTGGCTGTCTCATGTTTAGAGGAAGACAGGAACAAAAGGCCCGGTATGAAGAGTGTTGTGCTCATGCTCATCTCTGCAGATGATGAGTCCAGAGATCATGAATATCCAGAAATCTGATCCAGTTCATTCTGGACATGTGTTAGTGTTAATTGTTAGTGTTAGTGTCAGTGTTAGTGTTACTGTGTGTATGTATACAAACAACCTTTGTCACATCAAATTATATATATTCCTCCTTAAAGAAATATAAGAGCGTTTAAATCACTACTTTAGTGATCTAAATGCTCTTATATTTGTTTACAGAGAGAGTAGAAACTAGAACCGCAAATTATGTCTTTGTCAATGCATGACGGCAGAAATTTACAAGTTTACCTGTTGCAAATGTTGGACAAGCTGCACTTGGATCTGTTCTGTTTGCCCAAATCTATTGGTTTGACAGTGGTATCATACCTGATTTGGGACAGCACTTAGATTGTCAAACTGGATCGGCATACATGTGCAGTCCTGCTGCATTTTCTCGAGTTGCCACATGAAAAAACTTTGATACAGAATATCTTACATACAGAATAAAACACCTATATCAGCGGAAAAGGGGAACACTGGAATAAACTAAAGTACATTTCGGCAAGCAGTTACCAGATGATACCACAGGCTAGCACAGACCCGATATGTGACCAACCTCATTGGTTTTACCGTTGTCAGATTTACAATATGTTCTCATCTACCAAGAGGGCCTAAGTAATTTCAGAAACAAAAAAGACTGAATATACACAGGAACAGGTAGTACATACGTTGCTATTATCACTCAATTACTACCACATAAACATTGAATGCTTACGAATCAACGCACTACTATGTTCGAATGTTCAAAGTTCAAACAGAAGCTTCTTCAACTGAGAGGAGGCTCTCAACTATTGATTCCATTGTTGGCCTGTTCTTCCTGTCCTCCTCCAGGCATGAAACGGCTATCCTGATCAACTCTTTCGTTTGCATGTAGTTGAAATCGCCATCCAGTCTGATATCTACGAACTCCGTTAACCACAACAGTTCATCCCCTTCCAACCTGTAAGAAAGCATCTTAACAAACTTCTTGAGCACCGCATGGACATCCTCCTCCAAATCAACAACGAAGTCGAGAATTCTTGTTCCTGACACTAGTTCAAGAAGAACGATTCCATAGCTGTACAAGTCAACCTTCGCTGTTATCGGCAAACCTGTGACCCACTCCGGCGCCATGTAACCCAAGGTTCCTCGCGCCCGCGACACATTCTGATTAGACCCTGTTCTACTGAGCAGCTTTGCAAACCCAAAGTCGGTGATCTTAGGCTCTAGATCCTGATCCAGCAGAATGTTCTCTGGCTTCAGGTTGCAGTGGATGACCCACTCTAGGCACTCATGGTGAAGATAGGCCAGCCCCTTTGCTACACCTAAAGCAATGTTGAACCTCTGATCCCACAGCAGCGAGATTTTGTTGCCGAATAGTATGTTAGCTAATGAGCCGTTCTCAAAGTACTCCAAGACCAACATTCTATGGGATCTCTCTGAGCAAACCCCCCATATTCTTGCCAGATTCATATGGTTAATCCTTGCAATGACATGCAACTCATCCTGGAACTCTGCCCTGTTCTGTGTTACATTTTCCAGCCTTTTTATGACCACCTCTCGCTCATCATCCAAGGTTCCCTTGTAGACAATACCTGAACCTCCCCATCCAAGCTCATGCTTGAACTTTTCAGTCGCCTTGGCCAGCTCTCTGTAACTATACATCCGGGAATGACTAGTCATCACCTTGTAGCCTTCCTCGGCCGCCCATAATTGAGATGACCTAAACTCTCTCCGTAGAACGAAGAACCATGCAAACGAGAAGAAAAAAACCTCAATGACAAAAAATGCAGCAATGAACCCATATAGATAGGACCATTTTGGATCATCACTGCCATCTTCACGAACCACGTTTAGCACTGATTCTATGGTTATTTGGCTCACACGATCACATTCAAGACGATGTATTTCAGTGTTGAGCACATTGGACTGTGGAAGTGGGGTATTTGAAACATTGACACTTGTGGGGAGCTTGATGTACATGGTTCGCACAGTGGGCGTTGGGAAGGTCCTTCCATTGAAAAGAAGATTCTTCGGATAGCATGTGCCGTTTCCTTGTTGGTACTGAAAACCCTTGCACGTGCAATCACTCAAGCATACGTTCCTACAATGCTGCAAGGATACTTTGTTGATGCGCTGCTGATCAGATCCCCAAAAATCAGTGTTTGGAAGCCGCAAAAATTGCACATTCCGTTCACTGTCCCCACATCCGATGGTATCTACGGTAAGCTCGCATCCCTGTGTCCAGTTGCCAGGATTCCTCATTGCATAACCAGGTGGGCAAGAACATGTTGGTGAAGGGGAGTAGTGGCAGATCCCGTATGGACCACACAGGCCATGTATCATGCATGGCTGAGACACAGCCACCCATGAAACTGTCCATCTCCTGTTTGAATCTGATCCATTGCTCAAGCTGTATATCCTAAGATTACCATCAGAATCAAGGGTAAGTCTTCTCTTAATCCCATAGCCTCTATTAGAGGCAACAAGAGGCCGGTGCCACGCGAAATCACTGGCGAAAAACTCCCCGTAATCATCAAGGCTCCCCATCCTAGTACTGTTATAGAGGTTCCTGTTATTCTC
This sequence comes from Hordeum vulgare subsp. vulgare, assembly GCF_904849725.1. Lineage (NCBI taxonomy): Eukaryota > Viridiplantae > Streptophyta > Magnoliopsida > Poales > Poaceae > Hordeum > Hordeum vulgare. The sequence goes on along the minus strand of NC_058521.1, from coordinate 145,337,489 downwards.
ATAATACTGGTAATCAGGATCAGGCCAGTATATGTCAGAAACATTGGTGTCATCATAGAAGAGAGACAGCATGGATTGGTCGCTGAAACGGAAGGTGTAGTGACCAGGAACATGCAGCCGGCTGGTAGAGACTATCTTCGCCGTGGCAGTGATTCGCTGGGTGGGTAGGAAGGTGTCTGTTGGCGAATCGAAGCTCTGCCAAACAATGGTGTCGCTTGTGTTCTTCAGGATGAGGTTCCCGGTGTCAAGAAGCTGAGCATACTGGACATTTGGCAGATCGCCCTCAGTTTGCCAGACGGCGGTGCCGTCATGGTCGGTAAGGACCATGTTGCCGTCCTTGCGCAGGGTGATGGCCGATCTCCTGGAGTGCACGGGGCGGCCGCGGTTGGCACTCCAGACGACGGTTTGGTCAGGTGTGTCCGAGTACCAGATGGAGAAGGTGAAGGCACCGCTGTAGATGCTGTGGAAGCCGCAGGAGAACGTACCGTCGGGTGACCGCAGGAAGCTGGTCTCATGATCCTCGACGGCGAGGGAGGACTTCAGAGCTAGCACGTCGCCGGGAGGTGCCACACCCCCAGCACATACGGCTGGTAGAAGGAGCAAAGATAGGAGCAGAGCGGGTAGGAAGGGGGTAGCCATGGTTGGTTGCAGAGATTATCTGAGCTGTTACCTGCAGGGCCGGGATGAGGATGAGTTGAGTAGGCGATGAAGTTCCAGATGCTCCCCCTTGTCTTGGTCAAATCCACCGGCAGCCATGGTTGGAATACATCTTGTCTGCATGCAGGTTGAGACTTGTAAAAACGAAATCCTGTATAAGAGAAGGACTACAAATTGGACTCTGTTACCTGAAATGTATCATAAGTCCACAAGCTGAGGGATGCATCTTGTCCAACGCACGAGTTTATCTGTCTAAGCCTGAGACTCGTCAATGAACATAGAGCCACATGCCGGCGCTTGATTGTGACATCTCCAGAATATTAAGAATCAGGTCGCTGTCCAGCAAAGTGGCAGCGTCTAAACTTCTTTCCAACCCCTTTGTACCCCTGCTCACCAACCCCTTCTGTGTGCTGCAACTTGGACCGTCAATGAACTATTCAGGTGGGGAATCGCTCTCATCAGTAAACTTTTGAGAAAGGGAAGCTTGAGGATGCTTTTGTTAGGAAAGCAACCTATGTTTATTGAAGGCCCAAGGGACATATATATATATTACACAAGACTTGAGGTGCAAGGAAAGTAAACATAGACTAATAAGGACTCCTAGACTAATACTAATAGACTATGAGGACTCCTGGACTAATACTAATACTTCCTAACACCCCCCCTCAAATGCAAAGCGTATGCAATAGCATTGCATTTGAAGAAGTGTAATACTAAAAAACAAATGATAATCCAAATCCGCGTCTTGAGAGTGTCGTCTTAGCATGAAGAGTCTTCAAAACTTGTCGAGTCGCCGAAGGAGAGAACGAAGAGATGGCACATCAGAGGTAGACACCGCATCACTTGAAGATACAAGATAAGTATCAAGAGAAGATGGGTTGTCAAAAGAAGATGACACATCAGAGGAAGACACCGAAGAGATGGCACATCAGAGGAAGACACCGCATCACTTGAAGATACAACATAAGTATCAAGAAAAGATGGGTTGTCAAAAGAAGATGGCGCATCAAGAGAATAAAGCATTGTGCAGAAAATCATAGTCCACGACAACCGTCGGCAAAAGAAGCTCGGCGGATAAGGCACGATGGACGTAGATCGACGATGCAAAAAGAAGTCCAGACAATCCTATAGAAAACAACAAGGGCAAGTAGGCCACAAAAGTTGCATAGAAAGGATCAGGACCAAAGAAAGGCTGACGGACAAAGGTATGGTGGACTCGCATGGCATGAGAAAACACAAAATATCAACGGATTTGGTGGATGCAGCGGAAAACAAAGAAAACTAGAAAACACACACTAGATTAGGGATGATGGCAGCGGAAGAGAAAAAATAATATCATGGCGGCGAAGGCCAATTCCAACCAGAGTGTGCATGAGACAGTCCTGACTGTGTAGAAGGTGGTTGCTCAGTGCGGGAAGCCTGAATCAGAATACCAGCAGTACCCGTCGAGGAAGAACCTGAAGCGGCGAGCAGACGCTTAAGTCGCAGAATATCCTGCTCAGTCAAAGCGATGGCTGAAGCTGTCGAGGTAGATGACGAAGTCTTTGTAGATGATGATTGCGCCTGGCGCAAGTGTTTCTTCTTTGTGTAGCAGTGGGACTCAATATGACCATCACTGTTGCAGTAGCCACAATGTGGACGGGGGCGACCTGAGCCTCCATAAGGAGTGGGCAAGAGCGGCGGAGCACTCGAGTGAGAAGTGGTCGGTGCAGCAGGGGGCGTAGAAATAGCCCGAGCAGCGAGCACCGAGGGAACCTCCAGCAAACCAGCACCACATAAGCGAGTCTCCTCAGCACGAATCTCAGAAAGCGCCTCCATGAGAGAAATACGGCCACGAGCAAACAACTGAGCACGCCGAGGCTTAAACTCCTTACGGAGCCGAGACAGGAACTCGTAGACGCGATGAAACTCCAAGTTGGTCTGGACAGCCTGGCAACAGGGGCAAGTACGACAACCAGCGGTGCGGAGAGAATCGAGCTGGCGCCAGATAGCAGAACTCTGTGCATAGAAGTCATCAACAGTAGAGTCACCCTGCTGAAGAGCATGCTCCTGACGAACCACGGAGAGGTGTAAGACATCACCAGAGGGCGCATAGCGCTGACGAAGGCGAGTCCACATCTCAAAGGCAGTAGGAAGGCCCAAAAACTCAGAGGCAAACTGAGGCAGAACACTAGCAGTGAGAACAGCTGCAGCACGAGCATCATCATCAAGCCACTGGGTGTAAGCGGACAGAGCACCATGATACACCTGAAGAGCCTCCTCATAAACCAAGACCTTCTCATCATAAGCACTCACAGCGGCCTCATCATCAAGCTTAGCCGCATCCTTTCTGGCCTGAGGAGCATCCGCAGGAAGAGCCGGAGGGATCGGCGGAGTGGGAGCCACAGGAGGAACCGGACGTGACGGACACCAGACCTCGCCAGAAAGAACACCCCAGAGACGGATGCCACGCATGTGAATGCGCATAAAGCCAATGAACTCGGTATAGTTACTACCATCAAAGATCACCGAACAACGAGGGATAGCAACATAGCCCGATCCAGTAGACATCTTTTTTTTTATTATAATTATTATTTAGAACTCACGGGAGCTACAGAGGGCCGGCGTAAGCGAAGCTTGAGCGGGAGCAAAGCAGACGACGAGGCAGCGGCGGCTTGCGTCCCGATCGAAGTCAAAGCAGGAGGAGGCGCTCTTCTCTCTGGATCGAGGCACTGTCCCGTTTGGATGAAAAGCGGCAGGAGGATTCGTCTGGATGAAAAGCAGCAGGACGAGGCGCTCGATCCCGTCTCAAGGCGCTCGATCCCGTCGGGCCTCCCGCTGTGGACAGCCTCCCGCTGGAACAACGTCTGGAGATCGACCAGAATATGCCCCTTGGACCTCCCGCTGGAACAACCTCCCACTGGGATCCCAGAGGCAGGCGCTGGAGGAGATCCCAGAGGCAAGCGCACGAGGAGGAGGAAGCACCAGAGATCGATCCCAGAGGCAGGCCTCGATTCGGATCGACCGGGGCCTCGATTCGGCGGCCGGGGGCAGGGCCCTGTCGATCTGGAAGAGCAGGGGCACGGGGTCGATCGAGAGCGCCCTGGAGATCGACGTGAGATCGAGACGGGAGACCGAGAGGAGCGCCGGCGAGAAGAAAAATTAGCCTGCGTGGAGGGAGATTGGATCGAGAGCACGAGTTGCGCGTGCGGAAAAAAAACCTAATGCTCTAATACCATGTTAGAAAAGCAACTTATGTTTATTGAAGGCCCAAGGGGCATATATATATTACACAAGACTTGAGGTGCAAGGAAAGTAAACATAGACTAATAAGGACTCCTAGACTAATACTAATAGACTATGAGGACTCCTAGACTAATACTAATACTTCCTAACAGCTTTAAACCTTGCCTTGCCGTTACTTGATATGTTCATGAACATACAGTGCTTTAGAAAGCATAAACGTCTGTAACTCCGAGAAGCAAACATGTAAAAGGTATTTAGACGGCTCGTGTGGAATAAAACCGTTATTAGGCTTGTTGTTAGAGTGTATTCATAACTTGTGAACTTATAACGTTACTACTTATAACACCTCCTCTTCTTCAAGAACATGGGAGTACTGTTACAATGCAATAGACGCGGTCCACAGTAACAGGGGTCTAGGCAGAACATTCTGTAAGATGGTGAAAGGAGCAAACGTCCTCTGTATCTGCGACAAAATCACAGCCAAGCAGAAACCCGTGATCAGCCTGAAGAAGCGGGTTGCTATCACAGCAAAATGTGTCAATGGATTGCCCACAGGGGCTAACTAACTCGCTAGTTAGAATATAAAAAGTTACATGCTTTGGTTTGATGTTTCAATGAAAGTTTCCCCTGTTTATCTTCTGAAAGGTGCAATATTTGCTTCGGACCAGCGGCCTATGCCTGAGCATTTATTGTAAGACCTCTGATCAATGGAGAAATGAAGGAAGGATAGAAGGGAGACTGTAATTTACACTTTTTACATTTTGCATAGTAATATATGCGTTGTTTAAAATTTTAATTCAGAAGGACAGAAGGTTACAATTTTAATTCAGAATGAGTATCAGCTACTACAACATATGCAACGTTCAAATTTTACCCAAAAACACGACAAGCAATTAAGTAGTCTAGCTAATGTACTTTTCTGTCAGCAACGAGCTTCGTTGAATAGTCTCAAAGAAAGAAACTTCAGCGTAAAGAATGCATTATCCTAGAAAAGACATGCATATGATGAATACAAGAAGAAAAATCTGATGGGAGTTTATTCAGTACCAAATTTAGGAACCCTTGCCCAACTACTTGTACTTCAGAAAGCACCAGAAGCTTGTTTGTTGTCTGCTGAACGCTTCAGGTTCTCCCATTACTGCATTATTTCATCGATTACTATTTTTGCGTGAGTCACAACAAGACTCCCGTTGTCTTTGTCAAATCCACTGGTAACCACGTTGTAATACTTGTTGTCTGCATGCAGGTCTGAGACTTGTAAAAATGATATAGTGCAGAAGAGAGGGATTACTAATTGGACTTTGTTACCTGAAATAGATTAAAAGTCAACAAGCTGAGAGATGCATCTTGCCCAACACAATAGTTTATCTGTCTGAGCTTGAGACTCATCAATGAACATAGAGTCTCACGGCGACCCTTGATTGTGACATTTCAAGAATATTAAGGATCAGGTCAGCTTTAAACAGAGGCGGTCACTGTCCACCAAGGTGGCAGCATCTAATTTCTTTTCAACCTCATGTAGCCTGTTCACCAACCATCCATGTGCTGCAACTTTCACAGTCAATGAAATATCACATAAACAACAAAGCCGGTCAAATAGCACATGCAAAATTGAATCAAGGTGTATCCTAGTCTAAGCCTGTTCGTAGTAAATATTGTTCAGTGTTCACAAATGTGAGATATTGTTGATCTCAGCCACTAAAGTCAGCCACAACACATGAGATGTCGTGAACCCAATACAAATATTCAAATCAGTGAACAACGAGCAGCAATAACATGCAAGTTTGCAAAACAAATTAACAGGAGCATCATTCACAACAAGATGACAAGTGCTCAAGTGTTACACATATTCTGCCCGCTAGTCTCTACTCTCTACAGCCATGCCTCCTCTTCTTCAAGAGCAGAGAAACACTACTACAGCGTAATAGACGCTGTCCACAAAGGCCGGGATCCAGTTAACCCAAGCCTAGGAAGAACCTGCTGTGAGATGGTAAAAGAAGCAAACGTCCACAGTATCTGCGATAAATTTACGGCAACAGAAATCCATGATCAGTTTGAAGAAGTGGGTTGCTGTTACAGAAAAATGTGTTAATGGATTGCGCACAGGTGATAATTTTGCTAGTTAGAAGGGTTAATTTACATGCTCCGGTTTGACCTCACAATCAAAGTTTCCCATGTTTATCTTCTGAGGGTGGGATATTTTTACAGGTTACATTGCTTCAGAGCAGTGGACGAACGCATGAGCATTTGCTGTAAGACAACTCTGATCAATGAAGAAATGAAGGAAAGACAGAAGGCTGCAGTTTACTTTTGCATCGTCTATCACGACATCTGCAGACTGAACCTTATTTTTATCAATGTAAATAGTACCATAAAAGTGGGTGTTATCCGCTTCCTTCTTTTTGTCTCTGTTGCCACGTTCACACTACTGTACTTTTACCAGTGTCTTTAAACTAGAACTCTACCAGATAAATACTTGAATAAAGTAAATTAGAAGACGTTTATAATAAGCTCAGCAGCAGCAGAAGAAAGCAGGCAATGAAATCAGCTAGAAATGTACTCTAATTCAGCATGAATGCCAGCTACAACATATGCAGCATTTAAATTTTACACAAAAACACTACAAGAAATTAAGTAGTCTAGCTAATGCACTTCTCTGTCAGCAACGAGCTTCGTTGAATAGACTCAAAGAAAGAAACTTCAGTGGAAAGGATGCGTTATCCTAGAAAAGCCATGCATATGAATACAAGAAGAAAATCTGATGGAGTTTCTTCAGTACCAAATTTAGGAACCCCTGCCTGACTACTTGTACTTCAGAGAGCGCCAAAAGCTTGTTTGTTGCCTGCTGAACGCTTCAGATTCTCCCATTCCTGCATTATTTCATCGAATCCTATTTTCACTCGAGTCACAGCAAGACTCCTCAAGAAATGACTCTACAGAGGATTCACTTTCAGACTGTGACATGGAATTCATGTTATCCACCTGGCACGTGTGATTCCCTGACCCATGACTGCTTCCCTGGCTATCCTCCTCAACAAGCGAGATAGCATTTTCAGTTTGAACAATGCCACGACATCCGGCCAGAATCAGATCTAGCATTTTCCTTCGCACGCTATAAACAGGATTCGGCTCAAGCAAACATCCTTTATTATAGCTCTCCCTAAGAAGCACAGTTTGTGTGCTACCTTTAGTCGAGATGTAGAAAATGCCAGGGTGCTTAAGAAGAAGTTCCCGCAAGTTTACCCCTATCGAAAATGGTCTCCTGAAGTGTGACAACCTCTCAAGTGGCACCATCTTTTCGACTGTCGAGCTTAAGAGTTCATGAAGAATACCAACAATACGTTTCTCAAGCCTCTCAGCGTTGGTGATTGGATGCAAATCATTCTTCTCGTAAGGTTTGGTATAGGGAAGCCTCTGCCAATTCTTAAGCTTTTCTCTGGAACCTTTCTCAATCTTAAAGCCGGTAGGGAAGTTTACTGGAAAAGCATATTTGGTCTCATATTCTGCCAACAATTTTTCTGTATACTCCTTATCCCTCCATTCTTCGACACTAGCAACAGCTAGATTCTCATCCCTGGCGATCAATGTCAGAGTATCAGGGGTTTCAAGAGAGAAATGAGATTGATGGTTTGGCAGCATAGTGGACCTGTAGTCATCGGGCAGACCAAGCTCCTTCCTTATGAGCCATAACGCATGCATATTGAGAGTGCCGTCCATAGACATCATGAGAAGTTTCTTGAGCCGCCGAACCACGGCGGGCTCATTTTCCCTGAGGACAGCATCTTCTTCCCCAACCAAGTCAGCCATCTTTCGGGTGATCCTGCAGCAATGGTTCCTTTTGACAGGGTGCACGTAGATCTCGAAAATGTGGGGGTATTTCTTGAGGAAAGCACCGATCTCGGTGTTGAGGCCGATCTCACGCCTCCACCTAAGAAGGAGCTGGAGCGACGCGTAGCCGTTCCTCTGCTGGGATATCACGGCGTGCAGGTCCAAGGCCAGCCTCAGGTTCTTGAGTTGGATCATCAGCTTGTCCAGCCTATGGTCCCTTGTTCTGCTCTCCAGGCGGGTTCGTGCTGAGTCCACCGGCTTCTTCCACCTCCTCTGCATGCTACGGTTAAACGGGCCGTAACAAAACGCCTCATCCAGCATCTGCGGCTTCAGGGAGAAAATGCGCAGATGCTTTCGACTGAACAGCTTGGATGCCATTGATCTCGCTTGTGTGCTAACAAACAGAATCCTTGCCCGGCTGAGAAGAAAAAAACTGAATCTGTACTGTTAAGTAGCAATGTCAGCTTCTACTGGAACAACACGCACGCATGCATCATGTGAGCGGTTGCGGGTGTGACTGGAGAAACAAGGGTCGACTGCGAGCTGGGCATTTCGTCGAACAGGACGCGCTCTAGGTGGATAGGAGCGAGCTCTGCCCGGCGGAGTGGTCGCTTGCGCGCGAAAGGAAGGAGAGCATGAGGATAGGGGCAGAGCGTGGTGGCAGAAGAGGACGAGGGCGACGGCGCGACCAGTGGTAGCGGCGGCCGCGGTGGTGGTGGACTCGTGGTATCGGCGCGACGGGGGAATGGGAGTGAGGACTGAGCAGAGCGATGTGGAGGTGTGATAACCAAAACCAGCCCCCCCTCCTCGTTTCGGTTGGGTCGAAATAACAGCCAGCGAGCCTCGTGGGAGTGTGGGAGGCGCCGGCCGAAGCAAAAAAAAAAATCAAGTGGGTCCGCGTTATCTGTGATACATGAGTTTATTTTCGTCGTTTTCTACCTCTTTTCCTTCGTTTCTTCATTGCTTCACCTTGTTCGCCCCGCTGTTCCCGCCATTCTCCTTTCACTCCCGTCATCCGACCGCCATGCAATCGAAGAAGTATACCGTCCCTCGCCCCGCTGCCGTTGTCTATTCCACCCGACCGAAGCAGAGGAAGCCGAGGGCGCCGATGGCTAGGCCGAAGGGCATGTCGGACGCCCACTGGAGGGCGGATGTCCAGCGCCGGGAGGCGGTCACAACCGACCGACGGAGAAGGCTCTATGCCAAGAGGGTCAGGGACGCGACGACAGCGGCGGTCGATCATGGAGAGGCGTCTCGGGCGGGATGATGAATCTGTCCGGTTGTAACCCACAGGTCGCGTGGAGCCACCAACAGAGCGTCACGTCGCCAGCCAACCTCTCACCGCCGATGTCGCCCTGGGTAAGCACCCTTGCTTGGCTACTCCGACGGCGACACACATGGCGGTTTTAACCACAACACCACCTTCCCGCATGGCGTGCCGTAACGTTCCTCCCCCACCGGCTTCAGCCACGACCCGCGCACTCCCCCCGCACGTTCAATGCCGGCCTCAACATCCAATACAGCTACTCACCGCCGGCTTACTCGTCAGCCTCACCTGCGCCGCCTCTACCCCGTGGTGCCCTTCCCTTCGTGCCCGGCTCAGTGCTATAGTTTAACCACATCGACACCGACATGGACAAGATCATCACGAGCGGCTCCCTCGCCGTCGCGTCCTGTCCGGGGTTTGGCGTGCAAGATGAAACGATGGACACCGCCGACTGAAAGGATTGAGATGGACCTAGAGGGGGTGAATAGGTAGAATTACAAATTTTAATTGTTTCTTAGCAATTTTAGGCAATAACGCGGAATTTGAAGGTGAGCCTAACAATTGCAAATATGGTAGTCGTGCTACGCGTAGTGAGCAAGACAATAATTAATTAAAGAGTTAAGCACAGGTAATACAAGTAATATAAGAAATATCACAAAAACAAATAACCACAAGTAGAGAGTTAGGGTTAGGGATAGCCGCAACTCTGAGAGACGAGGATATATGCCGATGTTCACTTCCTTGGAGGGAAGCTACATCACCGTTTAGAGAGGTGGATCTTACCACGAAGGCACACCAACGCCACGAAGGCTCACCTTATTCTCTCTTTGAGACAACACCACGAAGGTGATTCTCAACCACTAGTGATAGACCTTGGGGTGGTCTCCAAACCCTCACAAACTTTCTGGGGGTAATCACAATGAAAGATTCCTCGCCCGAGTACTCCTGCCACCTAGGAGTCTCCAACCTCCAAGAGTAACAAGATGCATCGCGAAAACAAAGGGGGAATCAACTTTTGCTTTGCTGAATGTGTAGATCAGGCACTCCTCCTTCACTCCTCAAAAGATCAAGAGCTTTGGTTGGCTAAGGAGGGAGAACTCCAAGAAATAGAGGTCTGAAAATGGTGGAGAGAGAAAAATGGAGTAGCTGCCTGTGCCTCGGAAGAAGAAGGCAATTTATAGGTGGGGAAGAAATCCAACCGTTGGGGGCCAGATTTCTACCAACCCTAGAAGTTCCGGGTGGACCGGAGGTTCCGGACCCCGGAGGTTTCTGTCAGGTTCCGGGCAGGCCCCGGCCTACACAGAGTGATTGCACCCTGGTTGGAGTGCCCCGGAAGCAGAGAGGATGGGGACGAAAGTTCCGGCACCCGGAAGTTCCGGCCAGGGTACGACAAGGTTCCGGCCTAAACAGAAACATTGCACGGAAGCTGACAATTTCTCTGGTTGGCCCGGAAGTTCCAGCCGTTCCGAAAGTTCCGGCCTAGACAGAGTCTTTGCACTGTCAATTTTGATAGATTTGAGAAATGATTTTGTTAGAACTTATTTTTATGAAGAGTTGATTCCCAGACAATTTTCACGATGCATCCCCTCTTAACAGTGTGGTTGCCCTAAGGACTGAAGAAAGAAAGAAAAACTTTCATGGCACTCCGTCTTTATCCTTTTTCTGAGTAGAGGGGAAATAACCATCCATGCTTCTCTTTACTTTTGTCGGATTTGTTTACACTAGAGCATGTGGTTAGAAATACAAATGAAATTGTCCTGGATGTCAAAAATAATTAAGGGCAATGATGCACTTTCAATCTCCCCCTTTTTGACATAGATGACAATAATGCTTGAGAGGGTAGACAGACAAAGTATATATGTTATAAAGAAGTTTTGATGAAAGGAAATAACTCCCCCACATCCTATGCCTTATTTTAGATTTGTATTTGAATGTTAAAGACACAATTGGAAGTATATCCCCCTCACACTGTGCTACCCATACAAGAAGGACATATCAACATGGAATGATTTACTAACCATGATTTTTTTGTGACGACACATATATGGGAATATTACTCACAATATGAGATCAGAATATGAAAGATGTCTTGCAGCACATGTAACCCATAAAGTGCACACACATGGATAAATAGTTTAACGCAAACACAACAGTAAGGTTCAAATAGTAGAAAATAAAGCAAAGGTAGCAAATAAGAAAATAGGCAAATGATAACGATGACCCTTATTGATGACCCCCTATCAAGAAATCCAACATCTCCCCCTTTGTCATCAAGATGGCAAAAAGGAAAAGACGAAGGATGCACTACTGCAGCCTCTAGCTGAGGGAATCAGATTAGTCGTCGGAGGACTTGTCAGAGGACACTGGGCCATGAGGGCGATGAGAAGTGGCTTCATCTCCAGCTTCGACATCAAATCGAGCAAATTTGGACTGGTATTGATCAAACGGAGTCACATCAGACTCAGAACCATGAGCAATGGTCATGCCATATGCACGCATCCCATCATTAAGGGCCTCCATTCCCTCCTTCCAAGACTTGTGCTCTTCCCACTGCTTCTTGTGCATATCTTGCTGCAGACAGAACATGGTCTTCAGAAGCCACCAGAGTTTGTTGCTCTTCCTTGACCCGGAGTTACTAGGTTCCCCACGATGATAAGCATGGGAGTGAGAGTGAGGTTCAAAGTGTTGTGAATCTGCAGCATGAAAATCCTCTTCCTCTTCCTCATCACCCTCATGAATGGTAGCCTTGCCCTTTTTACCAACAAGCTAACACTGGCGTGAGCAGTCAGACGCCGGCCAGCAAGCGCATGAGGAGCACTCTCAGGAATCAAGGCAGTGATATAGGAAGCATAAATCGGTACCTTGCGGTTCATCACCACATCGTAGATTTCATTCCATATGAAATCCATCACATCAATAGGACGAGTTGTGACAAGTGAAATGAAGAAGGTTGATGAGATGACCACGAATCTTGTTTTGGTCACCAACCTTGATAGCAAGCACTTCGCGAAAAAAATCCGGTGCATGATATCATAGAAGGGGAGAAGATCACCAACAGAGCCGACCTGTCCACCAGTCGGGTACAAGGCAGCCAAGTGATGAACCTGAAAGACCCCTTTGTCATGGATCTTGTACCCGCGATCAACAGTAGTGTTAGTGAACTCATATCCCAAGAGACAAGCCAGCACAGAGAACGGGATAGAGACCTTCCCATCACTAGACATCCATGTGAGAGTGCGCTGAGGATCAGTCCAAAGTGCACCATGGCATAAAACTGAGCCACAAGAGGTGGGGACACCTGAAAGTGTATGCTATGCCCCTAATCGACTTTTGGTGTTAATGACAACACATACATAGGAAACTAATCCTATTTGTTGAGTGTATCTCAGGATGGCAAGTAATAGTAGATTGAGAATTATGTGCCAAAGGTGGTCTGAGAAGATCGGGATTTATATGTCAAGAAGGCTAGGGATTGAGAAAATATGATGTAGACTATCCTTTTGAGTTTACTATTCTTGAGTATAGGGATCCCGCACTATTAAGAGGGGATCACAGGTTTTGCGATGAACTTGCTCATACCACATCTTCACTATTCTGCTCAATACCACATATTCTCTACCCTGCTCCTATCTCAAAACAGGTCTAATGCCTCGGACTTCCGGCTCCCTCCGGACGTCCGAGGGCCGGTCAAGGGTCGGACGACCGACAGGCTTCGGAAATCCGGAGCTCTGCACCAGAAGAACTTGAGCCCTATAACTCGGATTTCCGGCTCCCTCCGGACATCCGAGGGTTGGTCGATCGACAAGCTTAGGAAATCCGGAGCCCTGCACCAGAAGAACGTGAGCTCTATAACTCGGATTTCCGGCTCCCTCCGGACGTCCGAGGGCCGGACGTCCGACCCCTTTGGTAATCCGAAACCTTGCACCAGAAGAAGTTGAGTCGAATAACTCGGATTTCTGGCCTTCTCCGGACGTCCGGTCCCTGTTCAACTCATAGTGTTTCCAGACATATCTACAGCTCTCGGACGACCGACCCCTGTCGGACGTCCGACCCCTTGCGGACGCCCGGACTTCCGTAAACTGCCGGACGTCCGAACCCTGTGTGACTTAAAGTGTCCCCAACGGCTGTTTTACACTCCCCACTATATATATACCCCCTCCCACTTCGTGAGAGGGTGTCCAACACAGCTAGAACACATCCAAGAACACCTTTCTTCTCACTCACTCTTGTCTACACCAAATCTTAGATCCCAAGAGCATTTGTGAGTCCCTTTGAGTGTTGTTCCAATCAAAAGATAGATCGTCTCCTTCTCCTCCTTCCCACCAAAGTGATTTGTGATTTGAGAAAGTTTTGAGCAATCCCCGTGATCTTGTTACTCTTGGAGGTCGGAGACTCCTAGGCGGTAGGAGTCTTCGGAGAGGAATCAAACCATTGTGATTTCCCCCGGAAAGTTTGTGAAGGTTTGGAAGCCACCTCAAGGCTTACCACTAGTGGTTGAGAAACGCCTTCGTGGAGTTATCTCAAAGGGAGAATAGGGTGAGCCTTCGTGGCGTTGGTGTGCCTTCGTGGTAACATCCGCCCCTCTAACGGTGACATAGCTTCCCTCCAAGGAAGTGAACATCGGGATACATCCTTGTCTCTCTTGGAGTTTCGGTTATTCCTAAGCCTAACTCTGTACTTGTGTTAATCCTTATTACGTACTTGTATTTGATTATTGTTTACCGCTTGCCTTACTTCACTCTAAATAGCTTACTGCTTGTCGTAGCAATTATTAGGCCTACACTCATATTGCGTACTTTTGCCTAAAATTGCTAAGTAATTATAAAAATAAGGAACTGTACCTATTCACCCCCCCTCTAGGTCCATATCGATCCTTTTCAATTGGTATCAGAGCCTCGTGCTCTATTCTTGTGGCTTAACCGCCCTAGAGCGAGATGGACGGGATTCCAGCTACGGTAGCTCCAGTGGAGAGGGACGGGACTTCCACGGAAGTCAAGTCTTTCACCTCTTGAGGCCTTGGTCCAAATAAGACTGGCATCATTAACCACGGGGACAACCACGTCCCCGAGGGCCTCAGGGCCACATGTGCACGGTTCTTCATTTGGCCAACAACCTCCGGAAAGGAACCAAACCAGTGTCCCATGGCTTTATGCTAGATCTCAAATTGAGAAACCTAAGTACAATCCTGGAGGAAAACCTCCCTTGCTTGATGACAATTCCGATTTTGCTTTGTGGAGAGTTGGTATGCAGGATCATCTTAGGTACGCCAATGATGAGATGTTGGACATCCTCGAGCATGGGTACAATCCTGTAGATCCAAGGTGCCTCACTCCCAGAGAAACTTATGACAAGCATCTCAATGACACTGCGATCATGTGCATAAGAAAAGGAATGAATGACAAGCAACGGAGACCTTACAGTCACATCACAAGTGCCAAGGAACTGTGGGATAGCATTATAAGGACCAAGACCGGTACCTCCACTCTTCGGCTTGCTCAATATGAAATTGCCAAGGGGCAATTACAAAATTTCTGTATGGAAAAGGGTGAATCTCCCAAGCAACTGCTAGAACGGCTCATGACTCTCGCCGCAGACATTGAGTCATGTGACTGTGACAAGACGCAAGATGGCTTCAATCTGACCAAGAGATTTCTCGTGGACAAGTTACTTCATGCTCTTGCTCCGTATCACCATCAAATGGTATGGGACATGAGGCATCGCCATGGTTTCAAAGAAATGACTCCAGATGACATCATATCCACTTTCCAATTATTTGAAGAGTCAAAGGCAAATGCAACAAAGCACCTTGCCATGCATGGCACTTCAACATCAAAGATCAATCTTGCTTTGAAAGCCAAGCATGAATGTGACGAAGAAGAAAGTGAAGAAGAAGAGGGTGATGATGACTGCGAAGATGGTGATGATGTTGACTCTGATGAAAGCCCATCTTATGAGGACATTGCTCTCTTTGTAAAGAAGTTCGGTGCAGGAAAATTCAAGGGAAGATTCCCAAAGAAGAAGGTAAGGAAATGCTACAACTGTGTGGAAACCAACCACTTCTCCAATGACTGCCCTTATGAGAAGAGAGAAGACAAACCAAGGTTTCCAAATACCTTTGTAAAGAAGAAGTTGCCAAACCCTATGAACTCCAAGCTGAAGAGGACAGATGGAAGAGCAATGGTTGCACAAGAAGAATCAGATCCAAAAGACGTTGGTGGGGTTGCCGGAGTAGCTCAGGATACGCAAAACACCTTAACGCTAGTCAACAAAAGTGGTGATGTTGTTCACTAGAACTATATGAAAGACTACAAGGGCAACGCTCACAAGTGTTTGATGGCAAAGACTGCCATGGGAGATGAGGAATCCAAAGCTCCCATGATAAGGTTAAGGTAACTCCACGGTTAAACTCTTTCAGTCTAGCTTCTACCCCATCTGATGAGTATCTTGATGCGGAAGATCACTATGAGGATAATGACTTAGATCATCCCATGTTTGCTAAAATAAACAAATTTATGTGCTCTCTTAAAGGAAAGAAGCTCACTATGTTTCGCATACTTATGGAAATGGTGAGTAAGCACACCAATACCATCAAGGAACTCAAAACCCTCGTCACTAAGGAGAAGGAAATAAATGAAATCCTTGAGCAGAAAGTCCTGTATGAGGAAGCACAAAATGATGCATTATGCTCAAAAGTAGGTGAAAACCTTGATAAATATGCTAATGATCTTGCCTCCTTGAAAAAGGCTGAATCTGTGCGCAAAGAGTTACTAAATGATAAAAACCGACTAGTGAACTCTCATGCTTCCCTTTCTAAGGACTGTGAGCGTCTATCCTTGTCTCTCAAAGACAAGGAAGAGAAACTCACTGTTCTTACAAAGAGCTTTGAGGCACTCAAGGTTACTTATCTTGACACTTTAGCTAAGGCTTACTCCTCACCTATTATTAATGTTGATACCTGCACTACTAACTCTAGTAGTGAACTGACATCTATCCTTTAGGAAAACTGTTCGCTAAAGGCACAGCTAGACAGAGGTCTCATGACATGTGCACAAGGACAAAAGACTCTCAATGAGATCTTAAGTCGACACAATGGAGGCCTTGCCAAGGAAGGGCTTGGGTTCAACCCAAGCACCGCCAAGAAAAGTGCATCTCCTCTCAAGTGTACCACTCCGCTTAAAGAAATATTTGTACGAGAGGGACACAAGGAGAAAGGTAAGGTTGTGAGTGGGTCGGCCACTAGGGGTTCGCCTACTCACAACAAGACAACTGAATTCATGCCTCCATCCTATGTACTACACAAATCAAAGGAAGGAGAGGTTTATGCTAAATTCGTTGGTCCCCGTAATGCATTCCGATTTTATGCTATTTGGGTCCCTAAGACTCTTGTAACTAATGTGAAAGGCCCCATGACGAAATGGGTACCTCAAACAAAGTCTTAATTCGTTACAGGCTGTTTTCTCCGGAGGAGCCAAATGGGTGATCGACAGTGGATGCACCAATCATATGACCGGAGATAGTAACTTGCTCTATGACTTCATGCAAGCCATTCGACCATACATGAGCATTGTATTTGGTGGAGGGTCGAAAGGGCAGGTAATTGGGTTGGGCAAGGTGGCAATCACTAATGACATGTCTATTGCAAATGTCATGCTTGTCCAATCTCTTCAATATCATTTACTTTCAGTTCGCCAATTGGCTTCCGTTGGTTATGACACATTATTTGGACTAACGGATGTGAAAGTCTTTAAGAGAGACACTCTTGAAGTGGCCTTTGTTGGAGAGTTGGATGGCAACCTTTACACGGTTGATTTCTCGAAAGAGAGCACCTTCCATACAACTTGTCTAATGGCCAAGGCCGACATGGGATGGTTGTGGCATCGCCGGCTCGCCCATGTCGGCATGAGAAATCTTCAAAATCTCTTAAACGGCAATCACATCCTTGGACTAACAAATGTATCTTTTAAGAAAGATCGTGTGTGCAGTGCATGCATAGCTGGGAAACAACATCAATCAAAACATCCACCCAAGAACATTGTATCCACTTCGAGGCCGTTAGAGCTCCTTCATGTGGATCTGTTTGGGCCTCCTTCATGGGCAAGTCTTGGAGGGAAAAAGTATGGCCTAGTCATTGTTGATGATTACTCAAGATATACATGGGTGTTCTTTCTCAAGTCCAAGGACGAGACGAAGATCACCTTCATTGATTTTGCCAAACAAGCCCAGCGGAAGTTTGACAAGGACATCAAGGCAATAAGAAGTGATAATGGCTCTGAGTTCAAGAACTACACCCTAGAAGAATTTCTTAGTGATGAGGGAATTGAACATCAGTACTCCGCACCTTATACCCCTCAGCAAAATGGTGTGGCAGAGAGGAAGAACCGGACACTTGTGGAAATGGCAAGGTCCATGTTAGACGAATACAAGTCACCACATAGTTTTTGGGCTGAGGCCGTCAACACAGCATGTCATGCATCAAACCGGCTCTTCCTTCGATCAATATTGGAGAAGACTCCATATGAGCTCCTAACTGGGAACAAGCCCAATGTTAAGTACTTTCGTGTGTTTGGATGCAAGTGTTTCATCCTCAACAAACGGGAACGGTTAGGAAAAATTTCAATCCAAAACAACTGAAGGGATTTTTGTTGGCTATGGATCAAACTCTCACGCCTACAGAGTCTACAACAAATCCACTGGATGTGTTATAGAAACCTGTGACGTGACATTTGATGAATTTAACCGCTCCCATGGGGAGCAAGTTGATCTAAATGATGCAGGTGAAGAAGACTCCTCACAAGATGTCGTGGTTTTGTCACGGCAGATGTCCTCGTGAAAGGACTTAACACTGGAGCCATCGCACCTTGGTGGCGACTCAAAGGGGTTAAGCGGGAGAGACACGGCGATTTACCCAGGTTCGGCCCCTCGTGAGGAGGTAATAGCCTACGTCCTGCTTTTGTGTGTATTGATGTGGATTCGATTACAAGGGGGCGTAATTCGCCAAACCTAGCACTCGATGATTTCTAACCTCCCCTCTCTTCCCCTGGGACTCGCCTTTATATACAGGTCAAATCCCCGAGGGTTTACAAGGATACTTTCCTTCCTACGAATCGTGACCCCGATGGTCTCTAAGTCGCTATCTTCCGAAGCTTGGAGACCTTCCCTGATTCACAAACCGTCATATGACCTTGGCTTGACCAGGACAAGGCCCAAATACCTGCTCGGATGAATCGCCTAATGACTAACTCGGCCCAACTAGGGCGGGTCAGTCACAGGTAATATCCCCAACATTAGGCCCCAAATTGACTTGAACTTTTTTTATGCCAATACATCTGCTTAGTTGAAGGCGATTCATCCCTCATTTTCCCTCATATGTCAGAAATTGTAACCCGCCATCGGGCACCGAAAATTCTTTAAGTCGCCAAACCATTTCTTGTTGGTCTCTTCTTATCCCTCGATTTCCGGGAAGATTGACACAACCCCAACAGATCTTAGCATATCGTTATCCCGAAGTCTTCGGCGCGCATTTATAGCGAATCTTTTTATTCCCTGGCGGTTCCCTCTCACGGTGCCTCGATTCCAGCGCCGACTCTGATAAATAGACAGGGGGGGACAGGACTGGTGCTCCCCACCTACCAGTCTCGTCAATCTCTTCCCCATCACTGCAGCGAGAAAACCCCATCGCTTTCCGAGGACTTCGGCGCCGCCGTCCTCCCCACCTTCACGCGAGAGGCTTTGGCGCCACCCCTAGGCCTTCGCCGTCGTCCATCTTCGCGCCGCGGCCAATCTGTCCGCCGCCTTCGACCACCACATCGTCGCCGACCACCTTGCCGTCTGCAACGAACTCCGCCGCCGCCGAAGACCTCGTCGTCCGACGAAAACTCCGTGCTTCTCCAACAACCTTCGTCGTCGTCGGCCCTGTTCGTCTGAGAGCATCAGGTTAGGCCTTCGCCCCCTTTTTAGGAAAAGATCCAATCCCTGCTCAAAGTTCCGACCATTGCCATGTTCATGCCATTGCTAAGTTCTTGATATTCCTCGCGAGTAGACGTCGCATACCCGATTAACACGAACATTGATGAGATATCCAATGCCCTTGAATACCTTTATTTATCCATCTTTACTCGTAGATCTTTTAGTATAATGTTCCATCAAATGAGGGGCGTCATCTTGCTCTGGTAAGAAATGGCCGCATCCAGTCGTTTTCCTCAGGTTTTTTTTACCTGCCTAATAGATCCACCATTTACCTACTGTTTGCGGAAAGCTGTTTGTAGTCTTCATACTTAGACATTTCGGACGAAACGTCCCCTTCATCTCTAGAGCGCAGATCTTGTAAATAGCCACACCCCGTAAGTCGCCATAATAAACCGACTCGGCCCTTTGATATGGCGAGTCAATTCCTTCCCTTAGTCCGTGGACAAAGTACTTGGCGATTTAATGAACTTATTTCATCCCTTACAGTAGATGTTCGAGGCATGTAAGTTCACACCTTACCTCTTTGTAGCATGGGCGCCGTCTTCAAAAGTGACTGTCTTCCTACTAAGGTTGACGATACCATATTGGCCGATTACGTGAAAACGGGCAACCTGGATCCCCAGAATGTTATCGGCTGGCGCACCGGGTTTGGAGAGGATCTTCCTAACCCCAGGGAAGGGGAAATAGTCGTCTTTGTTGAACACCTGGAGCGAGGTTTTAAGCCGCCTGGATCGAAGTTTCTTAGACACGACATGGCCTTCATGAACGTCCGCCTCCAGGATTTGGGACCCAATTCCATAAGCAACTTATGCCAATTCCAAGTTTTCTGTGAAGCTTATCTGCGGATTGAGCCCTCTGTTCCTCTATTCTGGCACTTTTTTCATCTGAATCGCCAAACGGAATTCCACAACGGTCCCAGCCTGGAACTCGGCGGTGTCAATGTCCAACACCGCAGGGATAGCCTGTTACCCTCACTCGCCATGCCCAGCCATCCCAAAGGTTGGGGCGAGTCTTGGTTCTACTATCAAGAGACTTCTCGTGCAGGCGAAAACAAACTTCTGGGCTACCAGCCAACTCGCCTTCCAACAAACTTCAAGCTCCCAGACAAACTCACCGAGGAAGAAGAGTCGGAGTTCATCCCAGTATTGTCCGAATTAAGGTCCTTGACGAATGATGGCCTTACTGGAGTTGACCTAATCCACTGCTGGGTCGAATGGCGTATCCTCCCTCTGAGTCGCCGGGACGGTCTGATGTGCGAATTTGATGGCACCCTAGATCATCCTCAATGTTATTTCCGTACGGCTTTAACAGAAGAAGACATTGTCACCATTATCAAGAAACTGACTGGCGAGCCTGCGGGAAAATGCGGTCAAATCGGCCTCAAGCCTTTCTGCAAAATTAACCCAGCGCCCAAGGTGAACAAATCTAACCCGCTTTTGGTTTTTACTCCTTATGCTTCATTTGTATTGTGTTTTTGTAACATATACTATTTCAGAAAGGCGATAAGTTCTGGTCCAGAAAACCCAAAAGGCCAGCCATGAAAAATGTTAAGCCGCCCTCAAAGAAAACCAAGGGTAAGGGCAAAGCTGCTGTGGCTGAACCATCCGAAGTCGATGAATCTCAAGTCGGTGATGCACTTTCAGAGGTAAAAATTCATGCTCTTTTCACTCGCCATCCACTATTGTTAATCTTTGTATTTACGTCTTTCCCTTTCTTTGTAATAGAACGAAGACAATCAAAGCCAGGAGGACTCTGTTGAGGTAATTTCTGTTTCCTCCAATTCATCTCCTTCTCCACCTAAGCCGGCCAGGCGAGTTTGTGGGAAAGTTCCCTTCTCACACCCAAATGCCTGTTTGGACCCAAATTTCCTACTGAAGAAAGCACATCACACTTCAAATCGGAAGACGCGAAGTCATTCCGGTGATCTGGTGTCCGGCTTACCAGCAACAAACAAGAGGAAACCGAATGAGGTATTTTGTGAATGACAATTCTTCATGTTCTCCTTGAATCACGCCTGTAACCCGCCAATACTGTTGACGTATAATTCTTGCAGAACTCTCCTCCTACATCTGGCGACTCAGTGATGTCGACACTTGCACCAATGATTCGAGTTCCTGGGTAAATCTTTTGATAATCTTGTTTTGAATTCTGGAAGTAATGAGCCTTTAAATTCCTCAATACGCTTCTCCCTTCTTTTTAGGGCACAGGCCAAGAAAAGGAAAACCAGCGGGTCAACACCTGTCCCAACTTCAGAACCCATCGAAGACTCAGCACCAAATCAGGATGAACCGGATCAAGCCGAGCCTGAAAATCAGATGGATCTTCCTGAATCGCCAAAGGAAACAACGAATATCCCTAAGCAGCCAAGTCCATTGATGACAATAGAAGACCCAGATGCTGTGATTATTACTGGTACTGGCTTCTCGAAACCGGCGGCGACAGTTTTGTCAAAACATGTGGCATCCTCCTCCCAAGCCATTCCTGAATCGGGACTCTCCAAGGCCAAGCTTTCTGAGTATGAAAACCTGGAGTTCGGGGAACTCTGCTCTGGTTTTTTAAGTCGCCTGGAGGCGAGCTATGAGATGGAAAAGAGCCTGCTGCGAATGTTAAAAAACAAACATGAGGTAAAGTTGTTATATTGTATTACTCCCATTAACCCCCAAGGGTCGGGTCATCCAAAAAGATGAGCCGGGACTTAAGAAAATTTAGAAAAAACTTTGTGACCAGTAACCCCCAAGGGCCGGGTCATCAGTAAAAAGATGAGCCGGGTCTTGAAAAAGTTAGGAAAACTTTGCGACCAGTAACCCCCAAGGGCCGGGTCATCAGTAAAAAGATGAGCCGGGTCTTGAAAAAGTTAGGAAAACTTTGCGACCAGTAACCCCCAAGGGCTGGGTCATCAGTAAAAAGATGAGCCGGGTCTTGAAAAATTTAGAAAAACTTTGCGACCAGTAACCCCCAAGGGCCGGGTCATTAGTAAAAAGATGAGCCGGGTCTTGATATTGTATAATTTTATCTGAAAGAAAAAATTATACATTAGCCCCCAAGTGTCAGGGATATTGCTTGCAATAGTTCTGAGACTTGCCCTTGTTTTGTACTTTCAACAGGAAACTCTTGCTCAAACTGAATCGGCGCTTGGCGATTTAAAGAAAAACTTATCTGGTCAGCAAGACGCCCGAGCCAAGTCGGAGGAGAAATACCAATTAGCGTTGGCTGAGCTGGAAAAACTCAAAGCCGAGTTGAAAAGGGCTCAAGCTGACCAAGGTGCCGCCATAAAAAGAGCAGAAAAGGCTGAAGCCAGGCTGGCCACTGTGCAACAGGAATTATCCGGCTTGAAGCGTCATATCTCCAACATGACGCAAGCCGTCTTTGGTAAGTTTACTTAAACTTTTGATCTCCATTTATTTTATAAATAATTCTTATCGTAAGTCGCCGATCATCATGACCCCTTACTCAGGTCCGAGAGCCGCCAACCTTCAAGAAGACTGTGTGCTGATGCTGAAGGCGATTTACACGCTGATAGAGCAACTGTACACCGGCAGTGTCTTGACTGTTAAGGCCGTGATGGGTGCCAAAGAGCCTATCACTTCCATAAAGAAGGTGCTTGGCTGCTTATCCACACTTCCCCCTCAAATTGGCGAGCTAACTCGGTCAGCCGCTCGAAAGGGTGCTCTGACTGCCCTGAGTCGCTGCTTGGCGTATGCTCCAGAAATCAACCCGGAGGAGGTAGCAGCCGGCTTTCCTCAGCCTAAAGATGATGGGGCAGAATTTGTTGAAGAGGACTATCAACGTGTCGTCAAGGACTCCCGACTGGCAGCAACCCAGCTTGCAGCAAGCCTTGATTTATCAAAGTATCAGGCGGCTAATGATAATAAAAACAAAAGGGTCAACCCGCCAGCCTTTGCGACGACCAGTTTAACTCCTCGGCGACCCAAGAACCCTTTTGACTTGGAAGCAGACCTGGCATTGATCCTGACTGATGACGATAACTTCGCAGCCTTGGCTAAGTGCAATTGGGTACTGGGCGACTTGCAAATCGAAGTTGGCCAAAGCTCACAATAGGATGATCCTAAGGCGCCAATAGAATAAACCTTACCGATTTTGGCCTCAGAGCCATGTAATAGGTTAAGTCGGTACTGTTTTGGTGATACCCTTGGCAAGAATCTTTATGTCGCTCGTAAGGCGATTTTAAAATATTTGAGACTCCTTTAAGATGCTCAACTCGCCATGGACAAAGCAGTCCTGATCATTAACCTGTCTTTAGGCCTTGAAAACAACATATATGAAAACCCAAAAAGTGAGAACAAAAATTTCCCAAAGGGATCAGAAAGAAAGGTACAAAACCCTCAAGGCTATGCCAAAAAACAACAATTTCATCGGCTCATAAGGTCGCGACAGAATGAGGCGAGTCAGAAAACTCAAGCATGCACCCAAAAATGCAAGTTTCATCGGCTCATAAGGTCGCGATAGGATGAGGTGAGTCAGAAAACACAAGCATGCACCCAAAAATGCAAGTTTCGTCGGCTCATAAGGTCGCGACAGGATGAGGCGAGTCAGAAAGCTCGTGCATGCACCCTAAATGCAGGTTTCGTCAGCTCATAAGATCGCGACAGCATGAGGCGAGTCAGAAAGCTCGAGCACTCACCCTAAATGCAGGTTTCGCCGGCTCATAAGGTCGCGACAGGATGAGGCGAGTCAGAAAGCTCGAGCACACACCCTAAATGCAGGTTTCGTCGGCTCATAAGGTCGCGACAGGATGAGGCGAGTCAGAAAGCTCGAGCACACACCCTAAATGCAGGTTTCGTCGGCTCATAAGGTCGCGACAGGATGAGGCGAGTCAGAAAGCTCGAGCACACACCCTAAATGCAGGTTTCGTCGGCTCATAAGGTCGCGACAGGATGAGGCGAGTCAGAAAGCTCGAGCACACACCCTAAATGCAGGTTTCGTCGGCTCATAAGGTCGCCACAGGATGAGGCGAGTCAGAAAGCTCGAGCACTCACCCTAAATGCAGGTTTCGTCGGCTCATAAGGTCGCGACAGGATGAGGTGAGTCAGAAAGCTCGAGCACTCACCCTAAATGCAGGTTTCGCCGGCTCATAAGGTCGCGACAGGATGAGGCGAGTCAGAAAGCTCGAGCACACACCCTAAATGCAGGTTTCGTCGGCTCATAAGGTCGCGACAGGATGAGGCGAGTCAGAAAGCTCGAGCACACACCCTAAATGCAGGTTTCGTCGGCTCATAAGGTCGCGACAGGATGAGGCGAGTCAGAAAGCTCGAGCACACACCCTAAATGCAGGTTTCGTCGGCTCATAAGGTCGCGACAGGATGAGGCGAGTCAGAAAGCTCGAGCACTCACCCTAAATGCAGGTTTCGTCGGCTCATAAGGTCGCGACAGGATGAGGCGAGTCAGAAAGCTCGAGCACACACCCTAAATGCAGGTTTCGTCAGCTCATAAGGTCGCGACAGGATGAGGCGAGTCAGAAAGCTCGAGCACTCACCCTAAATGCAGGTTTCGTCGGCTCATAAGGTCGCGATAGGATGAGGCGAGTCAGAAAGCTCGAGCACACACCCTAAATGCCGGTTTCGTCGGCTCATAAGGTCGCGACAGGATGACACAATTGCTTTTTAATAAAGAAGCCCCCAAGTCAGGGTGTATTTTATTACTTCATAATGAAACTGAAAAACTTACATAGCGTAGAGATTTAAGAGCTCAAATGTAATAAGGCCGCAGATGGGCAATATTCCAGGGGCGAGTCGACTCAGCCTCCGTGGTCGGCCGATTAGGCCGGAGATCCACCAAATAATAAGAGCCATTGCGGAGGTTCTTGCTGACTACGAACGGCCCTTCCCAAGGTGGTGACAGCTTGTGCATGCCTGCTCGATCTTGTATCAGCCGAAGAACCAAGTCGCCTTCCTGAAAGGTCCGACTCTTAACCCGGCGACTATGATACCGCCGCAGATCCTGCTGGTAGGTAGCCGAATGGGCCGCGGCCAGGTCACGCGCCTCCTCTAAGGCATCCAAAGAGTCTTGACGCGCCAGCTCATTGTCTTGTTCCACATATGCGGCAACTCTAAGCGAGTCATGCCTTATGTCAGTAGGGAGAACAGCCTCTGCTCCGTAGACCAAAAGGAAAGGGGTGAATCCCGTGGATCGGTTCGGGGTAGTCCGAATACTCCACAGTACTGAAGGTAACTCTTCAACCCAACACCCTGGGGTTTTTTCCAGGGGAACCATGAGTCGGGGCTTAATCCCTCGCAAAACTTCCTGATTTGCCCGCTCTGCCTGCCCATTAGATTGTGGGTGAGCGACCGCAGAAACATCAAGTCGGATATGTTCTCGACGACAAAACTCCTGCATTGCCCCTTGGGACAAGTTAGTACTATTATCAGTGATGATACTATGCGGATATCCAAACCGGAAAATAAGCTTGTTCAAAAATTTGACCGCTGTTTCCGCATCGCAAGCCCCAACAGGTTCCGCCTCAACCCACTTGGTGAACTTATCAACCGCCACCAGCAGGTGGGTCTTCTTGTTGGAGGGCATCTTAAAAGGGCCAACCATGTCCAGCCCCCAGACCGTAAAGGGCCAAGTAATGGGAATCATTCTTAATTCTTGAGCCGGCACATGAGCCTGTCTCCCATAACGCTGGCACCCCTCGCACCGACGAACTATGTCTTCTGCATCTGCATGAGCCGTCAGCCAAAAGAAACCATGACGAAAAGCCTTTGATACCAAAGAACGTGACCCGACGTGATGCCCACAGTCTCCGGAATGAATGTCATTTAAGATTATGCATCCTTCTTCGGGGGAAACACATCGCTGAAAAACTCCAGAGGCGCTCCGTTTATATAACTCGCCATTAATGATGACCATGGATTTGCTGCGCCGAACGATCTGGCGAGCCAAAACTTCGTCGGCCGGTAACTCGCCCCGAGCGAGATAAGCCAGATAAGGGAGAACCCAATCCGGAGTGACATGGAGAGCCGCCATGAGCTGAGACTCGGGATGTGGTATTGCCAATTCCTCCTCTGACGGTAGAATCACAGATGGTTTATGTAAGATATCCAGAAAAACATTAGGGGGAACCGGCTTTCTCTGAGAGCCAAGTCGCGAGAGGGCATCAGCTGCTTCGTTGAGGCGCCGATCAATATGGTCCACCTGATAACCATGAAAATGACCCGCCACATCAGACACAGCTCGCCTGTAAGCCGCCATCATGGGGTCCCGAGAATCCCAGGTACCCGACACTTGTTGTGCCACCAAATCAGAGTCACTGAAACATCTGACTCATGTTAGGTTCATCTCCTTGGCGAGTCGCAAGCCGTGAAGCAAAGCCTCATATTCCGCCGCATTGTTAGTGCACGGAAACATGAGTCGGAGAACGTAACAGAACTTATCTCCTTGAGGGGATACCAACACCACACCAGCCCCCGAGCCTTCCAGCTGTCTGGATCCATCAAAGTAAATAGTCGAGTAAGTGAGATCAGGCCGGTCTTCCGAAGCCTGTAGCTCTGTCCAGTCGTTAACGAAATCAACTAGTGCCTGAGACTTGATAGCTGTGCGAGGAGTATATTGTATGTGATGAGGCCCAAGCTCTATTGCCCACTTGGCGATTTGCCCTGTTGCCTCCCGATTCTGGATGATATCCCCATGGGGGGCAGAGCTAACCACTGTGATAGGGTGCTCCTGGAAATAATGCTTAAGTTTTCGACTTGCCATAAACACCCCATATACCAGCTTCTGCCAATGTGGGTACCGCTGCTTGGAAAGAGTTAGTACCTCGCTGATAAAATATACTGGGCGCTGCACTGGGTATTCCTTTCCTTCTTCCTTTCTCTCAACGACCACTGCCACACTTACTGCTTTGGAATTTGCCGCGATATACAGAAGCATGGGCTCCTTTTTCAGTTGGGGCTGCCAGGACCGGCGGTTAACCAATTGGCGTTTCAGGGCCTCGAGCGCCTCGTTTGTCTCATTTGTCCAAACTAATCGATCGGATTTCCTCAACAATTGATAAAGAGGGATCACCTTCTCCCCAAGGCGACTCACAAATCGACTTAAGGCCGCAATGCGACCCGCCAGTCGTTGAACTTGATTAACGTTCGCCGGCTTTCCGAGGGAGGTAACCGCTTCGATCTTGTCCGGGTTAGCTTTGATGCCGCGCTCTGATACCAGGAAACCCAACAACTTTCCTGCAGGCACACCAAAAACACACTTGGTAGGATTTAGTTTCATCTGATATACTCGTAGATTATCGAACGTTTCCCTGAGGTCTTCCAGTAATGTCTCCCCCTGGCGGGTCTTGATCACAATATCGTCGACATAGGCATGGACGTTGCGACCAATTTGGTTATGAAGACAATTCTGGATGCAGCGTTGATAAGTCACCCCCGCACTCTTGAGTCCGAAGGGCATGGACACATAACAAAAGGCCCCAAAGGGGGTTATGAAGGCCGTTTTCTCTTGATCCTCCACGACCATCTTGATCTGGTGATATCCTGAATAGGCGTCCAGAAAGCACAATCGTTCGCATCCCGCCACCGAGTCAATGATTTGGTCGATGTGGGGAAGGGCGAAGGGATATTTTGGACAAGCTCTGTTGAGGTCTGTATAGTCAATACACATACGAAAAGTACCATTCTTCTTGAGTACCAAAACCGGGTTAGCCAGCCATTTGGGGTGAAAAACTTCCACGATGAATCCGGCGGCTAGAAGACGGGCGACTTCTTCCCCAATCGCCTTGCGTCGCTCCTCGTCGAATCTGCGAAGGTATTGCTGGACGGGCTTGCACTTTGGGTCAACATTAAGATGGTGCTCAGCGAATTCTCTCGGCACACCAAGCATGTCAGAAGGTTTCCATGCAAAGATGTCCCGATTCTCACGGATGAATTCGATGAGCGCGCTTTCCTATTTGGGGTCCAGACCCGTCCCAATGGTGAACTGCTTGGACGAATCGCCAGGCACGAAATCGATTGTCTTAGTGTCATCCGTTGGTTTGAACTTGAGGGGCGACTCAGAGTTTGTAGTTGGCTTTTTTAGGGGTGACATGTCCGCCGGGTCAACATTGGCCCGATGATGTTTGAGCTCTTCCGCAGCACAGGCGACTTCCGCATAGGCCGCGTCCCCTTCTTCACATTCCTTTGTGATCCTTCTATCTCCATCAACTGTGATGGGTCCTTTGGGACCAGACATTTTGAGCTTGAGGTAGACATAGCACGGGCGAGCCATGAAGCGGGCGTAAGCCGGTCGCCCAAACAGCGCATGGTAGGGGCTTTTCAATTTGACCACCTCGAAGATTAGAGACTCCGACCTATAATTCTGTGTAGTTCCAAATGCCAGTGTGAGCCTGACCCGGCCTATGGGATAAGCCGACTTGCCTGGGACAATTCCGTGGAAAACTGTGGTTGAAGGCATCAGGTCTTTCTCCAATAGATTCATTCTTCGGAAGGTGTCGAAGTATAGGATATTGATGCTACTGCCACCATCCATTAGCACCTTTGATAGGGTGTAACCCCCCACTTGGGGAGCCACGACCAATGCTAGATCGCCCGGGTTATCTACTCTCGGCGGGTGATCCTCCCTGCTCCATGTTATGGTCTGCTCAGACCAATGGAGGTATCTGGGAATCGCCGGTTCAGATACACTGTACGCCCGGTGACTCACCTTCTTATCACGCCTGCAAGCATTAGTGGTGAAAACGTGGTACTGCCCATTACTTAACTGTTTGGGGTTGCTGCGAAAGCCCCCATTATCATCCTGACCCTGCGGAGCCCCCTGTGGGGGTGGCTGCTGAAAGACTCCTGGCGGTTTGTACCGCCGCTGGTGGTGCACCGGGTATTGGCCGCCGCCTGGCTGTGGGCCTCCCCGAGCCCCCTGTTCGGGAAAACCGCCGAAGGGGTTCTGTCTTTGGTTGGGCGCGGTGAATTGCTCCTGGCGCTGGTCCGGGTCTTCGCCTTGACTCTTCTTGATTGCCTCTGCCCAAAACTCTCGCATCACGAAGCAGTTTTCCCAAGAGTGACTCGCCGGGCCGTCAGCCGTGGCGTGGTGCGGGCAAGGGCCATTGAGTAGCTCTTCATAGTTACGCGGCCTCTTCCCACTGAAACCTCGATTCTTCTTTTTGCCGTTATTAGCGTTGGTATTGGCGACTAAGTCCGAGGGCTCCTCCTATGGTCGCCGCTTGCCATTGGTCCCTTGATTGTGACGGTTACGCCCCTGGAACCGGGTATGATTTTTGGATGACTCGCCCTTCTTAGGCGAATTAGCCTTACCATCCTCGCCGGGATCTTTGGTGTCATCAGCCTCGGCATATCTAGTGAGGGTGTCCATCAGCTCGCCCATGTCTTGGACCTTTCGTTTGAGTCGCCCCAATTTCTGCACCAAGGGTTCATAATAACAATTGTGCTCGAGGATGAGCACAGCTTGAGCCGCCGTAATACCATCTGACGAATGAATAATTTCTGCAACCCGCCGTGACCAATGGTGGGCCGACTCATCCGGACGCTGAACACAGTGTTGTAGATCGACGATCGTCATCGGACGTTTGCAAGTTCCTCGGAATTTTTTGATGAAACGCTCTTTTAACTCGGCCCAGGACTGGATGGAATTGGGAGGCAAGTTTTTCAACCAAGTGCGTGCCGACCCCTCGAGCATCATTGTGAAGTATCTGGCGCAAACCGCCTCGTTTACGTCGAGCATGTCCATGGCGATTTCATAACTCTCGATCCATGACGTCGGCTCGAGGTCCGGTGTATAATTAGGCAGTTTCCTTGGTCCCTTGAAGTCTTTGGGCATCCTTACGTTCCAAAGGTCCGGGGACAAGCATGGTACCCCAACTCGCCCTCCGCCCCCGACGAGGGTGGCCGGGGCATCTTGGATGTTTGGGAGATCTCGGCCCGGCGGGTTTCGTTCGGGCGCGTTGTCCTGTGGGAAGTGTCGCGGCCCGCTGTTTACGGCGGGCTGGTCCTCTGACCGGCTCCTGGTGTAACTTGCCTGGGGGTGGAATGCAACCTCTCGAGGCTATGTGAGAACTGGGCGTTTTGAACCACCGCCGTCTTCAGCATCTCGATGGCGTTCCTTGCTTCTATCTCGGCAGGGGTGTTTCCGTGAATCGGAAGAGACTCCAGATGGCGAGTTGCGGCAAGCACGTTATCCACCGGGTTGGAAAAGTGGCCTTGAGGCGTCCGGAATCGGGGAACGTGATCCTCAACCGGCCGAGCCGGCGGGTTAGGCGGGCGGCCCGGTCCTCCCCCCGGGGCGACTCCTGCCCTAGGAGTTCGTGGAGTGTCGAACAGGCGGGTCGGGTTGAGATCATGGGGCAGGCGACCCTGGTGTCTCCGCTGATGGATGGCGTTGGACGCGCGCTGCTGTCTCTCGAGCCGCCAGTTGTCAGTGTTTAAACGCGTCCTTTCGGCCGTAATTTGGGCTTGTCGAGTCTCGATCCTTGCAGATTCCATCTCGGAGTCCTGATGAGCCTTTGCCACCGCCTCTCTGAGCTTCGCTAGCTCCGCGTTTATCTCTTCTTGGTTCTCTAGTGTGAGGGGAGTCGCCATTAGCCTCGCGATCTCCGCCGCTAAATCTACCAGGTCTGCGGCCGGGCTCCTGGACGTCTCGCCGGTTCCATCGCCTCGAGTAGGGTTTTGTGTGGGTTGAGTCGCCCCAACCATGTAGATGGCGATCTGGCGGCGGGTTCGGTCAAGGATTTCTAGATCCAAGGCCAGCGACAAGCCCCCGAGACAATTCCCATGAAGAGACCGGATGGAGTCCGAGTCGCCAATGGATGATTCATCATCAGAATTGACCGGGGTAGTCTCCTGAGTCGCCGAGCGCTCTGGCTCCTCCGATACCTGCGTGAACCCCACAAAGACCGGGCGAGTCAGGTTTGGCGTTATGACTTGGCGAACGTACCTGGCCGGCTCGACGATGTCGGTGGAGATGTCTGGCTCAGGCGCGGATGACCCGATCATGCCGATGAAGATGTTGATCTTGCCGAAGGGGACCCTGTAACTAGATTCAATCGAATCCGCTTCAGGTCCCCATTGCTGGTTGTCGATGTAGGTTATCCCGCGGCGGCTACGAGTCATGAGCCCCGTCGCGTAACTCCCAAACCCTGGTAGGGCTCCCTTTGAGAACTCAACTCCACCATGCGTAGGCCCCACGGTGGGCGCCAACTGTCGTGGTTTTGTCACGACAGATGTCCTCGTGAAAGGACTTAACACTGGAGCCATCGCACCTTGGTGGTGACTCAAAGGGGTTAAGCGGGAGAGACACGACGATTTACCCAGGTTCGGCCCCTCGTAAGGAGGTAATAGCCTACGTCCTGCTTTTGTGTGTATTGATGTGGATTCGATTACAAGGGGGGCGTAATTCGCCAAACCTAGCACTCGATGATTTCTAACCTCCCCTCTCTTCCCCTGGGACTCGCCTTTATATACAGGTCAAATCCCCTAGGGTTTACAAGGATACTTTCCTTCCTACGAATCGTGACCCCGATGGTCTCTAAGTCGCTATCTTCCGAAGCTTGGAGACCTTCCCTGATTCACAAACCGTCATATGACCTTGGCTTGACCAGGACAAGGCCCAAATACCTGCTCGGATGAATCGCCTAATGACTAACCCAACCCAACTAGGGCGGGTCAGTCACAGGTAATATCCCCAACACAAGATATCTTAAAACATGGGTGTAGGTGCACTTCTTCCCATGGAACAAAGACCCCATGATGATGATGAAGATGATGAGAGTATTTCTCATCCTCAAGACAGTTCACTGCCCGTACCTCCACAAGATACTAGCACACATATCATGCCAGTTGTTGAGGATCAAGTGGGAGAACATGTCTCTCACTCTGATCACACTCAAGAACAAGTTGATCTTCAAGAGCTAGACCAAAGTATGGGTATGTTTGATGATGAACCTCAACAGGTGCAACGCGAAGAGGAATATCTTCCTCCGCACATAAATGATCCATATGTTGAGGATGTTGATGATGGAAACGAAGTCGAACCTCGTGAAACCCTGACCTCCATCATGCCACGTGTGGCCGATCGTGTTGATATTGATCAAATCCTCACCGGCGTGTCGAAAGGTAGAGTGACTCGTAAAAAATTAACAAACTTTTGTGCTCACTTTTCGTTTGTCTCTAGTACCGTGCCACACAGGGTTCAGGATGCATTGTGTGACAATGACCGGCTCCTTGCTATGCAAGAGGAGTTAAATAGTTTTACACGCAACGAAGTATGGTCATTGGTAGAACGACCAACTGAGGAACATAATGTCATTGGAACTAAATGGATTTTCAAGAACAAGGAAGATGAGAATGGGACTGTCCTACGCAACAAGGCAAGGTTAGTAGCATAGGGGTACTCCCAAGTTGAAGGTTTGGACTTCGGTGAAACTTTCGCCCCTGTTGCTCATCTTGAATCCATTTGCATTTTATTGGCCTATGCTGCTTTCAATGGTTTTACTTTGCATCAAATGGATGTGAAAAGTGCTTTTCTTAACGGTCCTCTACAAGAAGAGGTATATGTATCACAACCACCTGGGTTTGTTGACCCTCACCACAAAGACCATGTATACAAACTTCACAAGGCTCTGTATGGCCTCAAACAAGCACCCCGTGCTTGGTACGATCATCTTAAGAAGTTCCTACTCGATGATGGCTTTGTGGTGGGGGTGATCGATCCCACTCTTTTTACTAAGAGGGAAAATGGCGACTTGATCTTATGCCAAATCTATGTAGATGACATCATTTTTGGTTCTCCTAACATCCATTTGTGCAAGAAGTTTGCAGCCTCCATGACCAAAACCTTTGAGATGTCACTCAACACGGAATTGAAGTTCTTTCTTGGGTTTCAAATACAACAATTTCAAGAAGGGATTTTCTTGTCTCAAACTAAGTACCTCAAGGACATTCTTGAAAAAATTTGATATGACAATTGCTAAACCAATGAAGACACCCATGGCCACGGATGTAGTTCTAAATGAAGACACCAACGGTATTCCTTTTGACCCATCTACTTACCGCTCCATGATTGGTTCGCTGCTTTATCTTTGCGCATCTAGACCGGACATCATGTTAAGTGTAGGCATATGTGCTAGATTTCAAGCTTCCCCTAGGGAAAGCCATCATACGGCGGTTAAGCATATTCTTAGATACCTTGTTCACACCCTAAAGTTAGGCTTATGGTACCCTAAGGATGCAAAGTTCGAGCTTATTGGGTACTCCGATGCGGATTGGGCCGGTGACAAAGTGGGACGGAAATCCACTTCCGGTGCATGTCAGTTTCTTGGACGCTCCTTGGTAAGTTGGTCCTCGAAAAAGCAGAACTATGTTTCTCTCTCCACGACCGAGGCCGAATATATTGCAGCCGCAAGCTGTGCAACCCAACTGCTATGGATGAGGCAAACCCTAAAGGATTATGGTATCACGTATCGACACGTTCCTCTTCTCTGTGATAATGGAAGTGCCATAAAGATCTCCGAGAACCCCATTGATCACCCTCGCACAAAACATATTGATATTAGGTATCATTTCTTGAGAGACCATGTGCAAAAGGGTGACATTGATATTACCCATGTGGGTACCGACATGTAGCTCGCCGACATTTTCACCAAGCCACTTAGCGTAGCTAGGTTCTGTCAACTTAGGCGTGAACTTGGTATCTTGGAGCTTGATAACATAACTTGAAACCTTGCACACATACACACACTCATATTATGTTTGTGTCTTGATGTGGGCATGCTTTTAGGGGGAGTGGGTCATAATTTTGTGTTTTGAGCTTACAAAGTATGCATAAATCCACTTCTTTCCACAAGTAGTATATGTAATTCTTGTAGGCAACTATGTTCGTGCTCTTTGTGAGAAACCATGAAAAATCATCATCTCATCATCAAAAATTCCAGAATCAGCCTCTGCCTCCTCCTCTCTCTCGGTCGTCCGACGTGTCTCGGACTTCCGACGGCTTACCTCATTCCGGACGTCCGACCAGTGTCGGTCGTCCGACGGCAAAATCCTCTCCGGACGTCCGACAGGCATCGGGGCCTATAAATAGCTGGGCGCGGGGCTGGGCTTTGCCCTAGCCCTCACGCGCCCCCTTTTTCCCCTGCAGCCGCCGCCGCCAGCTCCAGGAGCGCTCGCCCGCGCCGCCACTTCCGAGATCTGCCTGATCTCCTCCGCAGATCCTTCTCTTCTTCCTCCACGGGATCCGTCTACAGGTATCTCCTCCGTTCCCCTCGCGTTTGGTTCCCTCTCCCCCAAGTCCACGTGTTCGTTCGTAAGGTTTGACCATGTTCGTTCCTCATTTGGGGTTTCCATCCGTGTAGGTTGTTGTGCACCATGCCCAAGGTTAAGCACGCCGCCCAGAAGGACGTTGCTGGCTCATCCGCTCGTGCCCCTACTGGCACGGGGTCGGACTCGGAAGGGCAACGTCATCCCTTCAAACGGACTATCCGGCGTCCTCCGTCTCCACAGCTCCCCTCGTCGTCTGATGGTGATGACTCTGACTTCGAGGATGAGCTTGCCACCGAGGACCTTGCTGACCAACCCGCCGATCGGAGATCCATGCCAAAGCCCGGGACTCGCAGGGCGTCCTATATGCCACCACCTCCTCCTGCCCAGCCCACAGGTGAAGCTCGTTGCATCTCACTTGAACCCCCTGCTACCTTAGGTCGTGAAGTCACGAACTTCACCACACTTGCCAAGTCTTCATACCTCACTTCCCGCCACGGCATTGATCAATTCTCTGTCGTACGTGACTCTACGGACTCATGTTTCCGCACACACGTCCATGCGGACATTTTTACTACAGTCATAGTTCCTAAGGGTCTCTCTGTTCATCACTTCATAGATATTGAGCATATTCGCATGCACCCGGCGAAATACCCGGGTGCCATTGAGATTATTGAGGCATCAGGGCTTGCCGCCCCGTTTGCTTTTCATCGCGATTTTAACGTTGCTGCCATTCACCAGTTCTATGCCACATGCTTCTTTGCTCCAAACCACACTGTTAGCCGGATCACCTCTGACGTTCGCTTCACAGCTTCTTATGATACGTTTGTTGCCGCACTTGGTTTCCCCAACACCGGCTTCAAAATACATAGGAATGATCCTAACCATGCACCTAAGTCCATTGAGGCATGTGGGTATCTCCTCAAACCACTCCGTAAGCTTGATGCGGATGAACGCATGAAGGATCTTAACCAGGTATCCATCTGGCGTTCACCTTACTTTATCATCTTTCAGTGTCTTATCCGCACCATCTATCCCAAGATGGGTGATAAGGGCTCTTGCAGTGGCTATTGTATTGACATCATGTCACACTTGTACGAGCACCCCAAGAGCAAAATTAATGTGCCTCACTTTCTCTGGCATGAGATTCGGCTTGCTAGTTTTCAATACAAGCAAGCTTTCCCTCATGCCCCCTTCATCCAGGCTCTTATTAATCATGTTGCTGATTTTTCTGTTGCTGTCACTCACACACATCGCAAGTGGGTCATTCCCGCTCACATGGCGGATAACTATGCTCCCAAGAAAACCCCATCCTCCACATCCACTCGCCGCACTGCTGCCCGGTCAGCAACCCCCTCATCTAGCTCCGCTCCTCTCGGTCGCTTTGCCAACTTCATTGGCAAGGCACATTCTGCTATGATGAAGGCCATCTCTTTCCAGTGTGGTCAAACCCATGATGTGGTTTCTCGCCTAGTCTCCTCCAAGAATGCCCTCAAGGCTCGTCTGAGAGACTCGGGCGCTCTTGATGTGAGTGATGATGATGCCCTTCCTGCTGCTCCTCCTTCTGACTTTGGCTTCCCATCTGGTCCTGAGTGGGTTGATTTCCTTGACGAGGCTGGTGGTAGTGGCTTGCCTGACGATGAGGATGATGCTGATGATGATGCTGATGAGCTCTGAGCATGGTTGATGCTGTTGGTGCCTCCCTTTTTGGTACTTGGTGCCAAAGGGGGAGTAATGTATCGTAGTTTTTAGTCTTTGGAGATTTAGTCTAAATTTGCATGGTTGAGTAATGTAATGGATAAACTCATGTATGGCTACTTATGAATGTTGTGATTGCTATGGATTGCTATGATATCATCATAGGCTATTATGTTTTGCTCCACTACTTCTATGATGATCTATTGTCTTTCTATGATGATCTATTATATTTACATGATGATCCATTATATGTTCGATACACACATTAAAATGGAGCTCCGTACTAAATCTCTCCAAGGCTATAATGTATGTTAAATCTTTTTGAGACCTATGTATATGTTGTCATCAACTACCAAAAAGGGGGAGATTGAAAGTGCATGCTATGCCCCTAATCGACTTTTGGTGTTAATGACAACACATACATAGGAAACTAATCCTATTTGTTGAGTGTATCTCAGGATGGCAAGTACTTTAGTAGATTGAACATTATGTGCGAAAGGTGGTCTGAGAAGATCGGGATTTATATGTCAAGAAGGCTCGGGATTGAGAAAAGATGATGTAGACTATCCTTTTGAGTTTACTATTCTTGAGTATAGGGATCCCGCACTATTAAGAGGGGATCACAGGTTTTGCGATGAACTTGCTCATACCACATCTTCACTATTCTGCTCAATACCACATATTCTCTACCCTGCTCCTATCTCAAAATAGGTCTAATGCCTCGGACTTCTGGCTCCCTCCGGACGTCCGAGGGCCGGTCAAGGGTCGGACGACCGACAGGCTTTGGAAATTCGGAGCTCTGCACCAGAAGAACTTGAGCCCTATAACTCGGATTTCCGGCTCCCTCCGGACATCCGAGGGCCGGTCGACCGACAAGCTTCGGAAATCCGGAGCCCTGCACCAGAAGAACGTGAGCTCTATAACTCGGATTTCCGGCTCCCTCCGAACGTCCGAGGGCCGGACGTCCGGCCCCTTCAGTAGTTCGGAACCTTGCACCAGAAGAAGTTGAGTCGAATAACTCGGATTTCCGGCCTTCTTCGGACGTCCGGTCCCTATTCAACTCACAGTGTTCCCAGACATATCAACAGCTCTCGAACGACCGACCCCTGTCGGACGTCCGACCCCTTGCGGACGCCTGGACTTCCGTAAACTGCCGGACGTCCGAACCTTGTGTGACTTAAAGTGTCCCCAACGGCTGTTTTACACTCCCCACTATATATATACCCCTCCCACTTCGTGACAGGGTGTATAACACAGCTAGAACACATCCAAGAACACCTTTCTTCTCACTCACTCTT
Organism: Hordeum vulgare subsp. vulgare; assembly: GCF_904849725.1. NCBI lineage: Eukaryota > Viridiplantae > Streptophyta > Magnoliopsida > Poales > Poaceae > Hordeum > Hordeum vulgare. The sequence continues at coordinate 145,300,329 of NC_058521.1, read as the reverse complement.
GTCTACACCAAATCTTAGATCCCAAGAGCATTTGTGAGTCCCTTTGAGTGTTTTTTCCAATCAAAAGATAGATCGTCTCCTTCTCCTCCTTCCCACCAAAGTGATTTGTGATTTGAGCAAGTTTTGAGAAATCCCCGTGATCTTGTTACTCTTGGAGGTTGGAGGCTCCTAGGCGGTAGGAGTCTTCAGAGAGGAATCAAACCATTGTGATTTCCCCCGGAAAGTTTGTGAAGGTTTGGAAGCCACCTCAAGGCTTACCACTAGTGGTTGAGAAACGCCTTCGTGGAGTTATCTCAAAGGGAGAATAGGGTGAGCCTTCCTGGCGTTGGTGTGCCTTCGTGGTAATATCCGCCCCTCTAACGGTGACGTAGCTTCCCTCCAAGGAAGTGAACATCGGGATACATCCTTGTCTCTCTTGGAGTTTCGGTTATTCCTAACCCTAACTCTCTACTTGTGTTAATCCTTATTACGTACTTGTATTTGATTATTGTTTACCGCTTGCCTTACTTCACTATAAATAGCTTACTCCTTGTCGTAGCAATTATTAGGCCTACACTCATATTCCGCACTTTTGCCTCAAATTGCTAAGTAATTATTAAAATAAGGAACTGTACCTATTCACCCCCCCTCTAGGTCCATCTTGATCCTTTTCAACACCTCATGCTGAAAGTTCATGAGAGGAAGAAGATTGAGCTTGACACACATATTCTGAACCCCCGCAAAATATGCAGTGTTGGTGAGGGTCTTGTTAGAATGAGCGACGTTGATACTCTTATGAATGACAAACTTGTTGAAAAACTGATTGAAGATTTCATCATAAGTGTGTTGCTGAAATAAGGTCCAAAACTTGGAGCTTGTCACATGTTCATGCTCTTCGTTAAAGGGATTGATCCGGTGCTGAGCAACCCACTCCAGTGCCAACAACTCTTTCATGGAGATGGGGACGGGAGGAGGAGGATGGCCGTGAACTGGGTTTCCCTTTGTGGAACTGCCCTTTTTGGAAACAGTCTTCCGTTTCTTGGACTAAGTAGGTGCAAGAGAAGGCGAGTCATGATCTTTGGACTCGGCATTAGGCTCAGGATAGCAGCCAAACATGTTCTCAGGACCTAACACGACAACCTTTGCCTTCTTGACTGTCACACCCAAGATGCGACCCTATCCTCCATTTGGCACGAGGGCCTCGTCAGGGACAGAAGCGCATCTCATCGTTTCGCAGGAATGGATATCGTTACAATTGTTAGAGCATATATCTCCATATGTGGTTTTGGTAATTGATGACAATTCCTATGGACTAATGGTTGCCTTAAGTTATATTTATAGGATTTGTCCATAGGCACTTCTTGAAGTCCATCTGTTGGGTTCAAGGAGTTTATATGATGACCAAGATGGTATTCAAGGTATTATCCAAAGAATGGTTATAGAGACACTAGGTTGATCAAGATCTCAGACAAAGAGTAAATCAAGATGATCAACACACAAAGCGTATAAGATGTACCGAGAGGGATCAAGTGATCCCATGGTATGGTAAGCATTGTCCATTACGTGTTTGTGTACTAATCCATGGTCTTTGTGAGACTCCTATGTGGGGGTTAGGTGTGCTTCCATGGGCTTGCGTCAAAAGGAAGATCTCATACAACTCATGAAGGATGACGTCAAGTGGTGATCGTCATAAGATTGTGGTGTTCAAGTTCAAGTGGATCAACACGAATATATCATGCTTCCATGGGCTTGCGTCAAAAGGAAGATCTCATACAACTCATGAAGGATGATGTCAAGTGGTGATCGTCATCAAGATTGTGGTGTGCAAGTTCAAGTGGATCAGCAGAAATATATCATTGAAACTATTGTTAATGATCATGTGTTGATAAGGACAAGCTCATGTGCTAACAAGGACAAGATCAAGATAAGCATTCCTGAGCACTACATGCTTGATTCTTGTGGATGTTCACATGGTGGACAAATGATGATGAATACATAAGCTAGGCTTTCCACATTGTGTATGGGAGAGCTGTTTGAAGACTTCATCATGTCTTGCTTTCAACTTGAGCCAAGAAGGAACAACAACATCAAGCTCAAGTGAAAGGGCTAACTCAAAGGTATCAGTTCCTTTGACATTAGTGGTGCGGAGTGATGATCAGCGAATAAAAGTATACACTCAAGTATGGATCATCGGTACCCCTTTTATAATTCTTGAGTCTTTAGGGATCCCGCACTATTAAGAGGGGATCACAGGTTTTGTGATGAACTTGCTCAAACTAGATATCCACTGTTCTGCTCTTACCACATCTCCACTGCTCTGCTGTTATCAGAAAACATGACCAGTGTCTCGGACATCCGGCCTCCTCCGAACGTCCGAGGCCCGGACATCCGGCCTCCTCCGGACGTCCGACCAGCTTCGGAAATCCAGAACTATGCACCAGAGAAACTTGAGCCATATAACTCGGACTTCCGGCTCCCTCCAGACGTCCGAGGGCCGGACGTCCGACCAGCTTCGGAAATCCGGAGCTTTGCACCAGAGAAACTTGAGCCATATAACTCGGACTTCCGGCTCCCTCCGGACGTCCGAGGGCCGGACGTCCGTCCCCTTTCGGAAATCCGGAATCTTGCACCAGAGAAGTTTGAGTCGAATAACTCGGACTTCCGGCCTTCTCCGGACGTCCGGTCCCTGTTCAACTCCAGAGTGGTTCCAGATATATTTACAGCCCTCGGACGTCCGACCCCTGTCGGACGTCCGACCCCTTGTGGACGCCCGGACATCCGTGAACTGCCGGATGTCCGACCCCTGTGTGACTTAAAGTGTCCCCAACGGCTGTTTTTCTCTCCCCACTATAAATACCCCCCTCCCACTTCGTGAGAGGGTGCCCAACACAGCCTTATCCTCATAATAACTCATTTCTACCTCACACACATTTGCTAACACCAAATCTTAGATCCCAAGAGCATTTGTGAGCCCCTTTGAGAGTTGTTCCAATCAAAAGATAGATCGTTTCCCTCTCCTTCTCTCAACCCAAGCTATTTGAGATTTGAGCAAGTTTTGAGCATTCCCCGTGATCTTGTTACTCTTGGAGGTTGGAGACTCCTAGGCGGTAGGAGTTCTTCAGAGAGGAATCAATCCGTGTGATTACCCCCCGGAAAAGTTTGTGAGGGTTTGGAAGCCACCTCAAAGGCTTACCACTAGTGGTTGAGAAACGCCTTCGTGGTGTTATCTCAAAGGGAGAATAGGGTGAGCCTTCGTGGCGTTGGTGTGCCTTCATGGTAGCATCCACCTCTCTAACGGTGACTAGCTTGCCTCCAAGGAAGTGAACATCGGGATACATCTTCGTCTCAGTGACCTTGGTTATCCTTAACCCTAACTCCTTACTTGTGGTTTACTTGTGTTACTTGAGCATACATACATTGCATATTGTTTGTGCTCATTATATTGAGTTGGCTATTTCTTGTACAAGATTAATCATTCAAGCATACCTTCTATATCCACACGTTCACACTTGCAGCTTTTGATATATCTTGTGCTAGTGTGACCTAGTATCTTGTGTCGTTCACCTACTTGTCGTGTGATATAGCTCAAGTAAGTTTGTGTAACTTACTTGTGCTTGTTAGTAACTATATTGTGTCCATCTTGGTAGATCGTGTTGTTGATACACGTTGCAGTGCCTAGTGCATTTAGGATTTGTGCTTGACAAGTATCCTCTTAGTTTATTTCCACATTAGGTTTAAGCCAAATCCGAAGAAGTTTTTAAATAGCCTATTCACCCCCCCTCTAGGCGTCACCGAGGTCTTTTCAACAAGTACATGCACTGAAAAGAAGATATATATATATATATATATATATATATATATATATATATATATATATATATATATAGAAATTGGGTTACACTCGCCACAAGCTACATCAGAGTCACATCAGTACAATACATTAACATCATGAAGAAGAGCAGGGTCCGTCTACGGACGAAAAACAAACGAGAAAAGAAGAACGACGTCCATCCTTGCTATCCCAGGCTGCTGACCTGGAACCCATCCTAGATCGATGAAGAAGAAGAATAAGAAGCAACTCCAAATGAACAATCAACGCACTTGCGTCAAATAACCTTTACCTGTATCTGCAACTGGTGTTGTAGTAATCTGTGAGCCACACGGGACTCATCAATCTCATTTCCAAAGGTATCAAGACTAGCAAAGCTTAATGGGTGAGGCATGGTTAAGTGGTGAGGTTGCAGCATCGACTAAGCATATATTTGGTGGCTAAACTTACGAGTACAAGAAATAAGAGGGGGAAGATCTACGCATAGCGGACGTGACTACTCATGATCAAATGAATGATCCTGAACACCTACCTACGTCAGACATAACCCCATCGTATCCTCGATCGGAGAAGGAACTCACGAAAGAGACAGTCACGGTTACGCACACGGTTGGCATATTTTAATTTAGTTACTTCAAGTTATCTAGAACCAGTGTTAAACAAAGTTTCCAAGTTGCCACATAACCGCGGGCACGGCTTTCCGAAAGATTTAACCCTGCAGGGGTGCTCCAACTAGTCCATCACAAATTACCACAAGTCGCATAGAAATCCTCGATCACGACACTCGCGATCTCGTCAGATTCCTTAATGGAAAACCTCAACTTTGATATTACCCAAAGCATCACCGGAATCCCGATGCACAAGATATCTCGTCAAAGGTAAAACTAATCCAGCAAGGCCCCCCGGCGTGTCGACGATCCCGATAGAAGCCACATATCTCGTTCTCAGGACACGACGGATGAGGGATGGTTACCACGCCAAACACCGAGTTGCCCCAGGTAGCGTTAGTAAGCTGCTCTCTTTTGGACCAGCACCATCAGTACTGGCCCTCCCTGTATTATGTAGAATTACTCCTCGGGTAGCGCTAACTCCCTATGCATTTTAGTATTAACAGAAATATTATGTTGGGAAAATGTAGTACCAATGTTGGGCCTTGCCAGACCATCTTTAATCTAAAACAAATTATCAAGGGGTCCCCATAACAACCCCGGTCGTGTTAGGAGTGCTCAATTATGGAACATAACACCGGTAGCCGAAACTAAGGGGGCAAAGGTGGAACAAAACACCAGGCTAGAAAGGCCAAGCCTTCCACCTTTTACCAAGTATATAGGTGCATTAAATTAAATAGCAATTAATATGGTGATATAACAAGGAACCCATGTTGTCACATGGAAGCAACTGCACCTGCAACTAGCAACGCTAACACATGGTTAAGCAAGCGGTAACATAGCCAATCAGTGGTTTGCTAGGTTGAACAGGTTGAGGGTTTTCATGGCATTGTTGAGAGGCCGATATTTAACATGTGGTAGGCAACGAGACATAATCGACAGAAGCAATAAAACTAGCATGGCAATGATAGTAATGGTATCTCGGGAAATGGTCATCTTGCCTGAGATCCCGCTTGGAAAAAGAATGACTTCATGAAGCATACGAACCGACGTAGTCGAACGGATCCTCACATACCGACACGCTTGCGGAACTCTATCGAGACAGAGCAAACCGGAACAAGCATCAACACATATATTCACCACGGCAAATGCACGACATGAAGCACAACCTAATATGATGCATGATTAGATCAATAATGCAAGGGATGGCATGGCAATTCACCTCACGCAAACACTACACATTAAGTGAAGCTCGATATGCAACGAGTTCCATATCGACGAGACTCCACGTTTAATTATTTAGTTCACTCCTGGTTATTTACACGCAATATTAAATGTTGTTTCACATGGGAAGAGGTGAAGCAGGTAATTCTACATGACATCCTAGTCGCTTAACACACGGGACTTTGAACGTCGCTACGTTACAAGAAACATGCAACACAAGAAATTATGCCATGAATGTGCCATGAATGCGAGTTCATAACAACACTGGCAAGAAGGAAAAGAAGCATGTGTCGCCATGGCGAACGAAAGGGAACCATGGCGGCAAAACGGAAACGATGCCACGACAACGTTCCGGTCCCGAAAACTCGAGGAGATACCGGTGCCAACGAATAGGGAGCACGTGCGTGTCATGCCAAATAATGATGGGGTGATCCCGTTTATCGGGTTCCCATGTGTCGGGGGCACAACAAAAGAGGGGCAATGTGCAACGGCAACATAAATGGTGCAAGCATACTGTTACAACTCATACATCACATGCACTCGGTTCACGACAATGTTCCAACGGTATACCTTCAAAGCATGCATATCGGAGCGGTTCGAGTCATTGCGGTGTGAACATAGGTCGTCATGGTCGTCGTGGAAGTAGTGGTACTCGCGATCTTGTCGACGGTAGTTGTACACTTGGCGTAGTGGTACACGGTTCTTTGCGACGGTAGTAGAGGCACATGGTCAACTCACACTTGCATGGTCCAATCTAACTGGCACAAAATATACACCTACGCATCAAAATGGCCAACCCCAACTAGTTCATCTCAAAGCAACAAGGAGGCATGGCAACGGTCGGCGGCGACAACAGCATGCAGCGGACGCAGCAGCAGGCAACAACAAGCAGACATGCAACAGCGACAGTAGGAGGCATGGCATGAGGCAACAACAAGCAGCGACAGAAAGCAACAGCAGCAAGCAACAACAGCAAGCAACAGTGATGCGGCAACAAAAGTCCTTCCCTGGCGCTTAGGAATTCTTCTTGTTACTTCTCTGGTTTGCGTCGGTTTTTCCCTTGAAGAGGAAAGGGTGATGCAGCACAGGAGCAGTAAGTATTTCCCTCAGTTTGAGAACCAAGGTATCGATCCAGAAGGAGGGCCTCGTCAAGTCCAAAGTACCTACACAAACACAAACAAGCTTGCACCCAACGCTTCAAAGGGGTTGTCAATCCCTTCAAGATTGTTTGCAAAGTGAGATCTGAAGGCGGAAAGTGCAATGAAGTAAAAAGTGTAAGGCTGAAAATATGGTGTGGAGTAGACCCTGGGGGCCATAGTGTTCACTAGAGGCTTCTCTCATAATAGCAAGTATCATGGTGGGTGAACAAATTACTGTCGAGCAATTGATAGAACCGCGCAAAGTCATGACGATGTTTAAGGAAATGATCATGCATATAGGCATCACGTCCGAGACAAGTAGACCGATACTTTTTGCATCTACTACTATTACTCCACACATCGACCGCTATCTAGCATGCATCTAGTGTATTGAGTTCATGACGAACAGAGTAACGCTTTAAGCAAGATGACATGATGTAGAGGGATAATCTCAAACCAATGATGAAAACCCCATCTCTTTACCCTTGATGGCAACAACATGATGCGTGCCTCACTACCCCTTCTGTCACTGGGTGAGGTCACCGCACGGTATGAACCCAAAACCAAGCACTTCTCCCATTGCAAGAATCATATATCTAGTTGGCCAGACAAAACCCACAACTCGAAGAGAATTACAAGGATATGAAATCATGCATAAGAGAGATAAGAAGAAACTCAAATAAGATTCATAGATAATCTGATCATAAATCCACAATTCATCGGATCTCGACAAACACACCGCAAAAGAAGATTACATCGGATAGATCTCCATGAAGATCATGGAGAACTTTGTATTGAAGATCCAAGAGAGAGAAGAAGCCATCTAGTTACTAGCTATGGACCCGTAGGTCTATGGTGAACTACTCACGCATCATCGAAGAAGTCATGGTGTTGATGAAGAAGCCCTCCGTGTCCGAATCCCCCCTCCGGCAGGGCACCAGGACGTGCCCCAGATGGTATCTTGCGGAGACAGAAGCTTGCGGCGGCGGAAAGTAATTGCGATCGTCTCTTGATTTTTTGGGAATATTTGGGAATATATAGGCGCAAGATCTAGGTCAGGGGACCTCCAGGGGGCCCACAAGCCTGGATGGCGCGCCCCCTGGTCGCGGGGTGGGGGCTTGTGGGACCCCTGGGGCTCTTCTGGCTTGGCTCCCAAGTTCTCCGATCTTCTTCCGTTCCAAAAGAAATCTTTTCGGGGATTTTCTTCCGTTTGGTCTCCGTTTAAAAAACTCCTCTGAAAGGGGTCAAAAACAGGGAAAAAACAGGAACTGGCACTTGGCACTGAGTTAATAAGTTAGTCCCCAAAAAATAAATAAAAAGCATGCAAAACATCCAAAGTTTGACAAGATAATAGCATGAAACCATAAAAAATTATAGATATGTTGGAGACGTATCAAACAGCAGCAAGCAACAGGCAACAGCGACAGCAGCAAGCCTCAGCGGCAGCAACAGTCAACAACGACAGCAGCAAGCAGTAAGAGCAAGCGGCGACAGCAGCAGCTCGAGGTGAGGGGAACAGAGAGTCAACGCTCGGGTCGGCCATGACCAGCGGCCATGCGCGGCGACGGCGAGCTCGTCTTCGGCAGGGAGGCGGCGGTGAGCTCCTTGCGGCAGGGCGACACGGACATGGCGGCGGCTTGCAGGGAGGCGGCCGACGGGAAACCTTGGCAGGAGCTCGCGAGGGACGGTGGCGCGGGGGGAACTCCGGCGGCATCCGGCAGGCGGGCGGCGGCCGTCGAGGGGCTTCGGCGAGGGAGAGGCTGCTGCCTCGGCAGGGGCGCCATGGGGAGGAACCTCGGGGTCCCTGGCGGGAACGACGACTCGCTCGGGCAGGGGAGTTGCTCCCCGGCGCGAGCGAGTTGGAGAGGGAGAGGGGAGACGGGGCATCGGGCTAGGGAGGTTGCCAGGAGCACGAGACGGGGGAGGGAGAACGAGACGGGGGAGGAAGCGGCGCTGGTGGCAGGAGGGAAACGAGCGAGGAGCTCGCTCCCTGGCGCTAGGGTTCGTGGGAGCTGGGTTGGGCCTTGGCCCAACTTGGCTACAGGCTGGGCTACTCTCTCTCCCTCTCTTACTTGTTTTTTTTATTTCTTTTACACCAACTTGCAAAGAAAGAAAACAAAGGATGTAGTTGGAATTCCAACAAGAGAGATATTATCCCGGAACCAGAAAAATATGGAGGATTTTAATAAATTGGTTTGGGGATTTTATAGAATATAAATTCGGACAAGTTTTGAATTTATTTCAAACTTGCCTAAATTTAACCCACAACCAAACCAACCCCAAATGGTCGGAGATTTTACATGGTGACCCTATACAATAGATATTATTTATGGGCTCAACAGAAACATTTATTTGAGCATTACATTTGCAACTCAAATAAATGAAAGCAGAGGAAAATAAGAAATTGCAAGGGATATCATGGGAAGTATGTCAAAGGCATTGCGAATGAGATAAAGAGCGAAGTTGGTATGCCACACAAGATTCCAATGGATTGAAATAAGTTGAGAATGGGAAAAGGAAAGGATCAAGGAGTGGCTAGGAGAAGAGGGAAAAAATGAACACAACAAGGGAAGCAATCACACCAGAGATGATGGAGATGATGCATGATGCGTGATGAATGCAACAAACAAAATAAAACACATTGCGACAACGAATTAAAAGGGGAATCTTCTGGAGCGTCGGTGTCAGGCTGTCACAACTCTCCTACACTACAAGAGGATCTCGCCCCGAGATCCAAGAATGAAAGGGGGAAGAGGATGAGAAAGCAAGAGGTAAAACTTAATCGCTTCTTTGACAAATGAGTGAAACCAACGATCCTTGAAGGTTGCAAAGAGATGAGGAATGACATGAGAAACAAGCAAGAATTCACGGAAAATTTTGGCAGCACTTCGGTAGGAAAATGGGACAAAAAATTCGATAAGATGGGAGAAGTAGACAATATTCATAACAAACAACTAAATAGAACAAGGGAACACCATGATCTTGATAGAACAACATGATTGACCCAAATGAGCAACATCACAATGCCTCCAGAACAATAGAATAGGGACTAGCTCATACGGAGTAAAAGAATGAAGAAAAGAATGACAACTACTATCTCAAATGAACTTGGCAAGCATCCTTGCAATAAGAATTGAACGGAGTTGTTGGTAAAACAACAACGGAAAGAACAAGATGGTAGTGGGCTTATGGAAACCTTTTCAAACTAATGAAGTGACAACCAGCCCCTAACAGAAACAAGGATTGTTTTGGGAAACAAGATAAGCAAAACTTCTTACACCAAGAGGGTGCATTGAGAACTTGGATTAATGACAAGCACCATAATTGCGACAATCCTTAGGAAAGGCTTTAGGTGAAACTAAACCAAGATACTCAACCCAGAAATCATGAGTTGAAAAATATCTCATGATCATAGAGTTGGTGGATTTAATTATCTCACTCTTGAAAGGAAAACTCTTCGAGGCTCCTACACTAACAAGAATGCTATAATACCACCTCAAAGGATAAAGGAAGAACAAATGCACTGGAAATGCAAGTGAAAGAATACTTGAGGTACTCCAACAGGAATCTTGAAGAAGACTTTGAGAAAATCACATCCTTGAAGAACCACCATGACGAGCCTCCGTATCAAAAGGATTATGCAAGAATGAAGGATGAAAGAATAAGATTGAAGCCTTGCAAAGGCTTCGATGAAGATTCAAGAAGAGATACTTGAGAAAACTTGACCTCCGAAAAGGAAAGATGAAGCACTTGAGATAAAGAGTTGATATCATGAGGCACTCTGGAAGAAAGATTGAAATCACTATGAAACATGCATAAGAATTATGTTATGCTTATCCTTCATCAATTCTAATTGATGACAAGCAACGGATTTAGCGTAGCACTTATTCCTCTTGAAAGAATCTTGAAGAGACTGAGAGATAAGTACCACTTGAGGCATAATTGAAGGAAGCACCGATAAGAATTCACAATTGAATGGAAACACCACGAATTAATGGAGATACATGAGAATGAAGAGATCATGAGCCACCAGAGAGAAAAAACTTGAACTAGGCACCAGAATAATTGAGAGACGAACGAAGAGACAACAATGAAGAAGAATTTGAGAATGAAACCTGCAAGCTGAGAACGAACAAAATCTTGTGGATGATGGCCTTCATAGGATCGAGAGTGAAAACAACTTAGAAAAGCACCGGATAGCAAGAAATAGATTACTCATGATTGACAACAACTAAGAAGATGCGAGAAAGCTAAAATGATGGATCTCCAAGAGAATAGACCAAGATTTGAGAGAAACACTCCTTCGGTCTTGAAGCTGAAAATGACGAGGAGAACACCACCAAGAATAACTGAGACACTCCGGAATAAATAAAAATGCAAGGTTGAGACAAATATGAGAATTAACTCAAATTGATCTTGAAGAAGGAATATGACTGATGTAATTCATACTTATGTCATAGTTGAAAGCATAGAGATCTTCGGGAAAAGATTACAAGAGCTAAATAAGATCCTGGGAAAGAACCTGTGGGTTATGGGCCCATTCAAAGAAATCACCGTTGGAACAATTGCTAACAAAGAAAGATACCGCACCGGTACAATGAAAACTTGATGAGGTTGAGCACCTCGAAATAATTGAAAGGATTGAAAAATAAGAACTACTGAGATAACTTCAACGCTTCGGAAAGAATAGAGATAAATGCCAACAGAAGACTAGATAAGAATTTCCAACACAGGAAAGAATTTAAAGGATGACAAGGATATGATGAACACGGATAACTGCATTGAATTCACCGGAAAAGATAACAAGACTGAATAAAGATGAACACGAATCTCGTGAGAATCTTCACAATGAATCACCTGATAGGACACGGAAGAAAAGATAGCGGAAGCACAAGAAATAAAACTCTTGGATAAAAACTAATCACTGAAGAAAAGGGTGGGAGGGCGGGGAAAAACAAAGACAGCTTGCGACAGATGATATGAACTCCGGAAAGAAAAGAGAGAATGATCTTGCAAAATTGGAGAGGAAAGAATTACTTGAAGAGAGACACACCGGTTGAAAAGACTTGACATAACAACTCCGGTTGACAAGAATTGATAAGACAATTGATTGAGAAAAGAATTTTCATTCTCACATAAAAATAAGAGAACGCCTCTTGGAAGGATATGAATTCACCACTTGACATCGAAGCAACTCGCATTACCATATTCCAACAAAACAAAGGGTGAGGCTTATGAAGCAAGCGAGAACAAACTCATGAGAGGGATTTCCGTTCGATATTTTCGTGGACAGGATCGACGGGCTCGAACCTTACAGTAGCCATCAAGTGCAAGGCAGTGCACCCGACATACAAAGCATCCCCGAGTCGTAGCAAGCTACAAGGACTCTTTAAGACACAACGAGAACCGCTGTAAGTCGACCGTCAACAAACGAATCCACTAGATGTCGAACCCCAACCTAACATCATGCATTTGTTGGAAGATTGTCCTATAAGCAACTACTTGAATTCCCACCTAAGAATTCCCGAAATTTCTGGTCATGCAATCTGGTACACGGATACAAAGGAGTAATATATCACTCAACTCCTATACTAACCCGTCCAGTGTATCACATTCGTCAACACATAACCAGAATCTCAGGCCTTCATCTACTACAGATCCTCGTGATCACAATGATACAAAGTATGGCAGTACTCCCGAACAATCTGCACCAGTACTGGGACATCGGGGTTATCTCGCCACTACTAGTATTGAAGCAATTACGAACATCCTTCGTCCTGAGATACTAAGAAATCTGAATGATAACGATGTGCTCGAGAATCCCCTGGAGCTCAACTCCCTGGAAGAAATCAAGTCAGACAGGAGGCACCAAGAGAGAACTCCATCACATCGGCATCATATAGATTCCAAAAATATCCGCATGATCCTAAAAAAAATTTGAGTGAGAAGAGGAGTAGAATTAAATTGTTACGTCAAGATTTCTCACCAGAGCATAGAAGAGGAGAAAAAAGAATCCTACTCTCCGATATAACTAAGACTAAAAATAGTTTTTCACTAGACTCGACTCGGCCAAGTTCGATAAATCAAGGGGGCTCCTAGCTAGGTCGGTACTTCTCTCATACCAACTTGTCACGCCCAAGACGCGACCCTATCCTCAATTTAGCACGAGGGCCTCGTCAGGGATAGAAGCGCATCTCGTCGTTTTGCAAGAATGGATATCGTTACAAGTACATGTACTGAAAATAAGATATATATATATATATATAGAAATTGGCTTACACTCGCCACAAGCTACACCAGAGTCACATCAGTACAATACATTAACATCATGAAGAAGAGCAGGATCCGTCTACGGACGAAAAACAAACGAGAAAAGAAGAACGACGTCCATCCTTGCTATCCCAGGCGGCCGGCCTGGAACCCATCCTAGATCGATGATGAAGAAGAAGAAGAAGCAACTCCAAATGAACAATCAACGCGCTCGCATCAAATAACGTTTACATGTACCTGCAACTGGTCTTGTAGTAATCTGTGAGCCACAAGGGACTCAACAATCTCATTTCCAAAGGTATCAAGACTAGCAAAGCTTAATGGGTGAGGCATGGTTAAGTGGTGAGGTTGCAGCAGCGACTAAGCATATATTTGGTGGCTAAAATTACAAGTACAAGAAATAAGAGGGGGAAGATCTACGATAGCAGACGTGACTACTGATGATCAAATGAATGATCTTCAACACCTACCTACGTTAGACATAACCCCACCATATCCTTGATTGGAGAAGGAACTCACGAAAGAGACAGTCACGATTACGCACACGGTTGGCATATTTTAATTTAGTTACTTCAAGTTATCTAGAACTAGTGTTAAACAAAGTTTCCACGTTGCCACATAACCGCGGGCACGGCTTTCCAAAAGATTTAACCCTATAGGGGTTCTCCAACTAGTCCATCACAAATTACCACAAGCCGCATAGAAATCCTAGATCACGACACTCGCGATCTCGTCAGATTCCTTAGTGGAAAACCTCAACTCTAAGATTACCCAAAGCATCACCGGAATCCCGATGCACAAGATATCTCGTCAAAGGTAAAACTAATCCAGCAAGGCCGCCCGACGTGTCGATGATCCCGATAGGAGCCGCGTATCTCGTTCTCAGGACACGACGAATGAGCGATGGTTACCACGCCAAACGCCAAGTTGCCTCGGGTAGCGTTAGTAAGCTGCTCTGTTTTGGACCAGCACCATCAGCACTGGCCCTCCCTGTATTATGTAGAATTACTCCTCGGGTAGCGCTAACTCCCTATGCATTTTAGTATTAAAAGAATTATTATGTTGGGCAAATGTAGTACCAGTTTTGGGCCTTGCTAGACCAGCTTTAATCTAAAACAAATTATCAAGGGGGTCCCCATAACAACCCCGATCGTGTTAGGAGCCCTCAATTATGGAACATAACACCGGTAGCCGAAACTAAGGGGGCAAAGGTGGAACAAAACACCAGGCTAGAAAGGCCAAGCCTTCCACATTTTACCAAGTATATAGGTGCATTAAATTAAATAGCAATTAATATGGTGATATAACAAGGAACCCATGTTGTCACATGGAAGGAACTACACCTGCAACTAGCAACGCTAACACATGGTTAAGCAAGCGGTAACATAGCCAATGAGTGGTTTGCTAGGTTGAACAGGTTGAGGGTTTTCATGGCATTGTTGAGAGGCTGATATTTAACATGTGGCAGGCAACGAGACATAATCGACAGAAGCGATAAAACTAGAATGGCAATGATAATAATGGTATCTCGAGAAATGGTCATCTTGCCTAAGATCCCGCTTGGAAGAAGAATGACTTCATGAAGCAGACGAACCGACATAGTCGAACGGATCCTCACATACCGACACGCTTGCGGAACTTTATCGAGATGGAGCAAACCGGAACAAGCATCAACACAAATATTCACCATGGCAAATGCACGACATGAAGCACGACCTAATATGATGCATGATCATATCAATAATGCAAGGGATGGCATGGCAATTCACCTCACGCAAACACTACACATTAAGTGAAGCTCGATATGCAACGATTTGTATATTGACGAGACTCCACGTTTAATTATTTAGTTCACTCCTGGTTATTGACACGCAATATTAAATGTTGTTTCACATGGCAAGAGGTGAAGCAGGTGATTCTACATGACATCCTAGTCGCTTAACACATGGGACTTTGAACGTCGCTACGTTACAAGAAACATGCAACACAAGAAATTATGCCATGAATGTGCCATGCATGCGAGTTCATAACAACAGTGGAAAGAAGGAAAAGAAGCATGTGTCGACTTGGCGAACGAAAGGGAACCATGGTGGCAAAACGTAAACGATGCCACGGCAACGTTCCGGTCCCGAAAACTTGAGGAGATACCAGTGCCAACGAATAGGGAGCACGTGCGTGTCATGCCAAATAATGATGGGGTGATCCCGTTTATCGGGTTCCCATGTGTCGGGGGCACAACAAAAGAGGGGAAACGTGCAACGGGCAACATAAATGGTATAAGCATAGGTTACAACTCATACATCACATGCGCTCGGTTCACGACAACGTTCCAATGGTATACCTTCGAAGCGTGCATATCGGAGCGGTTCGAGTCATTGCGGTGTGATCATAGGTCGTCGTGGTCGTCGTGGAAGTAGTGGTACTCGCGATCTTGTCAACGGTAGTCGTACACTTGGCGTAGTGGTACACGATTCTTCGCGACGGTAGTAGAGGCACATGGTCAACTCACACTTGCGTGGTCCAATATAACTGGCACAAAATATACACCTACGCATCGAAATGACCAACCCCAACTAGTTCATCTCAAAGCAACAAGGAGACACGACAACGGTCGGCGGCGACAACAGCATGCAGCGGATGCAGCAGCAGGCAACAGCAAGCAGACATGCAACAGCGACAGCAGCAGGCATGGCATGAGGCAACAAGAAGCAGCGACAACAAGCAACAACAGCAAGCAACAACAACAAGCAACAGGCAACAGCGACAACAGCAAGCCTCAGCGGCAGCAGCAGTCAATAGCGACAGTGATACGTTTCCGTCGTATCTACTTTTCCGAACTCTTTTGCCCTTGTTTTGGACTCTAATTTGCATGATTTGAATGGAACTAACCCAGACTAACGGTATTTTCAGTAGAATTGCCATGGTGTTGTTTTTGTGTAGAAATAGAAGTTCTCGGAATGACCTAAAAATTTATGGAGAATTTTTCTTGAATTAATGAAAAATACCTACGCAAAGATCCACCAGAGGGGGTGAGCTAGTGGGCCACAAGCCCAGGTGGCGCGGCAACCCCCCCAGGCCGCACCAACCAGGCTTGTGGGGCCCATGAGGCTCCACCGCCTCCAAACTCAGCTCTATATATTCCGTTTCACTCGGAAAAAATCAGAGAGAAGGATTCATCGCGTTTTACGATACGGAGGCGCCGCCACCTCCTGTTCTTCATCTGGAGGGCAGATCTGGAGTCCGTTCTGGGCTCCGGAGAGGGGAGATCGTTGCCATCGTCATCATCAACCTTCCTCCATCGCCAATTCCATAATGCTCTTCACCGTTCGTGAGTAATCTCATCGTAGGCTTGTTGGACGGTGATGAGTTGGATGAGATCTATCATGTAATCGAGTTAGTTTTGACGGGGATTGATCCCTAGTATCCACTATGTTCTGAGATTGATGTTGCTACTACTTTGCCATGCTTAATGCTTGTCACTTGGGCCCGAGTGCCATGATTTCAGATCTGAACCTATTATGTTGTTGCCAATATATGTGTGTTTTAGATCCTATCTTGCAAGTTGTAGTCACCTACTATGTGCTCTGACCCGGCAACCCCGGAGTGACAATAGCCGGAACCACTCCCGGAGATGACCATAGTATGAGGAGTTCATGTATTCACCAAGTGTTAATGCGTTGGTCTGGTTCTTTATTAAAAGGAGAACCTTAATATCCCGTAGTTTCCATTAGGACCCAGCTGCCACGGGAGGGATGGACAATAGATGTCATGCAAGTTCTTTTCCCTAAGCACGTATGACTACATACGGAATACATGCCTACATTAGATTGACGAACGGGAGCTAGTTACATATCTCTCCGTGTTATATCTGTTACATGATGAATCACATCCGGCATAATCATCCATCACCGATCCACTGCCTATGAGTCTTTTACTACTGGTCCTTGCTATGTTACTTTGCTATTACTACTGCTGTTACTTGCTGCTACTGTCACTACTGCTGTTACATGCTGCTGCTGTCACTACTGCTGTTACATGCTAGTGCTGTCACTATTGCTGTTACTTGTTACTTTGCTGTTACCTGTTGCAAGACTTTTCTAGCGCCATTGATACAACAAGTCAGGAATAGTCTGCCGTCAACAGACCTTTTTCTAGCACCGTTGCTATCATACCACTTTGCTACTGATACTTTGCTTGCAGACACTAATCTTTCTCGCGTGGTTGAATTGAAAACTCAACTGCTAATACTTGAGAATATTATTTTGCTTCCCCTTGAGTCGAATCAATAAATTCGGGTTGAATACTCTACCCTCGAAAACAGTTGCGACCCCCTACACTTGTGGGTTATCAGGACTATTTTTTGGCGTCGTTGCCGGGGAAGCACAACTATATTCTCTGAGTCACTTGGGATTTACGTCTGCTGATCACTATGAGGAATCCGATAGATCCAAGAACTAAAGTCTTGCCCTCAACTACGAGGACAGGTAAGGAACTGCCATCTAGCTCTGCACTTGATTCACCTTCAGTTATGAGTAAGTTTGCGACATCACCTCCTGTTAGAAATCTTGATATGTCGCCTTTGCTTGATGATGCTATGCTTGATACTACTTTGCCTGATGATGCTATGTTTGATACTACTTTGCCACTAGGTGCATTCCTTGATGCATAGATTGCTAGAGTTGCTGCTAGATGTGATGATACTTCTGAAACTGCTGATACTATTGAAGTAGAACCTGCTACTATGCCTGAATTGCGTGTTATGCCTGAACGATATGTTATGGAGGGAGCGATAGCTACTTTCTTGTGTGTGAGGATACTATGATGTTGAGAAATTACTGCGCAAGTGGAAAGAAAAATCTCTGAACACTGGGATGAAATACGACCCGAAGTTTGCTACTTTGCCTATCTTTGTGATCGATAAGGATTGTGAATTCTCTGTCGACCCTGAGCTAATCACTCTGGTTGAATCGTATCCTTTTCATGGTTATGAGTCTGAAACGGTTGTATCCCATCTTACCAAACTTCACGATATAGCCACCCTATTCACGAGTGAGGAAAAGATCCGCCACTACTATATCCTCAAGCAGTTTCCTTTCTTGCTAAAGGATGATGCTAAGACCTGGTTCACTTCTCTTGCTCCTGGTTGTGTGCGTAGCCCCCAGGATATGGTCTACTACTTCTGTGAAAAATATTTCCCTGCCCATAAGAAGCAAGCTGCCTTGCAGGAAATATACAACTTTGCTCAAGCTGAAGAAGAGAGTCTCCCACAAGCTTGGGGGAGGCTCATCCAGCTACTGAATGCTTTGCCTAATCACCCTATTGAGAAGAATGAAATACTTGATATCTTCTATAATGGACTTACCGATGCTTCCAAAGACCACCTAGATAGTTGTGCCGGTTGTGTTTTTAGGGAACGAACCGTAGAACAAGCTGAAATCCTACTGAATAACATCTTGTGCAATGAGAATGCTTGGACTATTCCCGAACCACCTCCTAAGCCAACTCCGAAGAAAAGAGGTATTCTATTCCTCAGTCCTGAAGGTATGCAAGAAGCCAAGAAATCTATGCGAGAGAAAGGCATTAAATCTGAAGATGTCAAAAATCTACCACCTATCGAAGAGATCCATGGTCTCGATAACCTGATACAGGTAGTAGAAGTAAATTCTCTGCGTAGGTTTGATGAGAGTGATATTACTTTTGATAAACCTGCTAGCTTATGCCAGGATGAATTTGATAACTTTGTTGTCAAACAACAGAGTTTCAATGATTATGTTAGGAGACAATTGGAACAGAATGCTCGTATGCTTAGTCATTTAAGTGATTGTGTGGACAGAAATGTCATTGATCTTAAGCTTCTGAGTAAACACGCCTCTATGGTTACTACTCAAGTAGAACAAGTACTTAAAGCTCAAAATGACTTGCTCAATGAGTTGAATGAAAATTCCGTTAGAGTCATTACTAGAGGCAGTAGAATGACCCAGGAACCTTTGTATCCTGAGGGTCATCCTAAGAGAATTGAACAAGATTCTCAAGGAGTCAGCACTGATGCACCTAGTCATCCTAGAAAGAAGAAGAAAGATGATAGGAACCTGCACGCTAGCAACCCTGTTGCTGCTACCCCTGAGAGTCCAAAGGATGCCTCTATTTCTGATGCTGAAACACAATCTGGTGATGAACATGAGCCTAATGATAATATCAATAGTGATGTTCATGAAGATGCTCAACCTTGCAATGATAAGGATGTGGAGATTGAACCTGTTGATCTTGATAACACACAGCCTAAGAATAAGAGATACGATAAGAATGACTTTGCTGCTAGGAAGCATGGTAAAGAAAGGGAACCATGGGTTCAGAAACCCATGCCCTTTCCTCCCAAACCATCCAAGAAAAAGGATGATGAGGATTTTGAGCGATTTGTTGAAATGATCAGACCTGTCTTTCTGCAAATGCGTTTGACAGATATGCTCAAAATGTCTCCGTATGCTAAGTACATGAAAGATATTGTGACTAATAAGAGGAGAATACCTGAGGTTGAGATTTCCACCATGCTTGCTAATTATACCTTCAAGGGTGGAACTCCTAAGAAACTAGGTGATCCCGGTGTGCCCACTATACCTTGCTCCATTAAAGGTAACTACGTTAGAACTGCTTTATGCGACCTTGGAGCTGGTGTTAGTATTATGCCTCTCTCTCTTTATCGTAGACTTGAACTGGATAAGTTGACACCCACTTAAATCTCTCTGCAAATGGCCGACAAATCAACTGCTTTCCCTATCGGCATTTGCGAGGACGTGCCTGTTGTGGTTGCTAACGTCACTATCTTAACAGACTTTGTTATCTTGGATATTCCAGAGGACGATACCATGGCGATCATCCTCGGAAGACCCTTTTTAAACACTGCAGGGGCTGTTATTGATTGCAACAAAGGCAATGCAACTTTCCATGTCAACGGTAATGAGCATACGGTGCACTTTCCGAAGAAACAATATCGAGTACACTGCATCAATACTATCGAAAAAACTTCATCGATTCTTATTGGGAGCTTTGAATGCCCTATTCCTCGTGTCAAGATGAAGTATGATTTGCTTGTTGGGGAGATACACATCCCCATTGAGGTAACCTACTGACTATTCAAAAATTCTCCGTCTTCTTTTGCGATTCGAAAAGGTTAGTCGAGGAGACTTGATCCACCTCATTAACGGATTTTGTTTCGATGACCATGAGATGGATGAATCGAGGAGTCACAAACCTCTGTTCCAAGCTTTCACTTTAGGTTGCTTAGAAGAAAAATGATAGATTTAGTTTAGTTTTCCCTGCTTTCTGTTGCAGCGTCCGGTAGAAAAGTACCCCGAAAATAAAAGTTCTCCGACCGTCCTCAAAATCAAGTATGATTTTTTCTGGAATTTTTGAGACAAAGAGCTTGTTTGGGGGCTGTACCAGTGGGCCACAAGCCCTGATGGCGCGGGTACCCCCCTTGACCGTGCCACCTAGGCTTGTGGGGCCCACAGGTAGCCCCTCTACTCATTCTTGCTCTCATCTGGTTCTCCTACCTCCAGAAAAAATCGTTTCGCAGCTCAGACCCGTGTTCTTGCTCCTCTTGCTGGGATTTTCGATCTCTTTGTTCAAATCACCAATCTCCGAACTATTTTGGGGAAATTACTCCTTGGTAAGTTACTCCTCCATTGGTCCAATTAGTGTTTGCTCTAGTGCCTTATACTCTACCTCCTCCTCACTAATATCTTCGTACAAAGCTTTAACTTCTATCCGAGGAAGAATCCTCCTATGGTTGAGTTCAAACTTTATGATATCCCCCAGCGCATGTCACTCCAGGATTTTTGCAATGTTTGTAAATTACCTTACGTTGGGGATATTTATGAACCTCATCCATGGGACTTGGAAGCTTTCATCGATACAATTGTTGTAGGAGAGGCGAGAGGAGTGTCTTGCGCTAGAGCAGCTAGCATTCATTTTCCCCTGCTTCGGTACTTCTCACTATTTGTGGGAAAATGTTTGATTGGCCGTGGGAAAGCTGGGTCACTTAGTTCCCCAGATCTTCTGGTCCTGCACGAAGCCCTTTATAACGATAAAACTTATAGCTTGGGCGCTATAGTAGCTCAACGGTTGGACACGAACCGTTCTAAGGGCATTGTCTATGGAGGTATCTATGTTACTCATCTTGCTAGACACTTTGAGATACCTATTAGACTGGAGGAGGAAGAAGAGATTCTTCTTCCCGAGAGATATCTAGATTACGGTAGCATGGTTCTCCATGCCTTTCTTGATAGAGATATAAATAGAAGGATGATTAATAACCTGGTGTTTAGTCAGGGTACTCGTGAGACTATTACTTTGCGTGCTCCTTCTTTGTTCAATCTTCATGCAGGCAGGTACATTATTATGCCCTCGGACATCTACGCATATTGGGGCTTAGCCCAACCACAGGTGCCCATGCCCGAGCCACCAGTCGAGTACCAGATGCCAGTTTATCAGTGGGAGCCAGAGGAGCTCACACAACAGTGGCATCCTCAGTCCACTCCGGAGTACCCCGGAGCTGGTTATTTCCCTCCTTGGGAGTAGACCAACTTAGGCCAAAAGCCTAAGCTTGGGGGAGTACGTTTTCTCACCGACTTTACATTCTTGCTTATGCTTTCACTTTGTTCGTCGGTGTTCACACTTTGCCACCGTATCATCCATGCTAGTTTATTTCTTTTTCTCGTTTTCTTTTCGTGTGTCTGTC
This sequence comes from Hordeum vulgare subsp. vulgare, assembly GCF_904849725.1. Taxonomy (NCBI): domain Eukaryota; kingdom Viridiplantae; phylum Streptophyta; class Magnoliopsida; order Poales; family Poaceae; genus Hordeum; species Hordeum vulgare. Next base: position 145,278,543 of record NC_058521.1, on the reverse strand, counting down.
TAGTTTGAGAAAACCCAAAAAGATTTTCTTTTTCTTCTTTTGCTTGTTGGGAGCTTTCCCGTGTAAATAGTTTTCTTTTTATTTGGGTCAAGGTAGAAGATATTGGTTACAATGTTTAATGGCTCTCGCATGCATACCTGTTTATCTGTTAAAGAGCCATATTACTTTGTCTTCTCCTTTGTGTTTGCCTACAGATTCCAGCTTAAGTCCAATGCACGAGCACTCTTATTATTGTTCACATCGTTCGGTCGTGCAAGTGAAAGGCAAAAATGATGGTATATGATGAAGTGGCTGAGCCTGGAAAAGCTGGTATAAACTCGATCTATTTTGTTTTTGTAAATATGACTAGCTCATCATGCCTGATTAAGATTTGTTGTGAGATAAACATGTTTGCAATGACAACTTAGATATCATAGTTGCTTATGCCATGGTTACTTAGCTAGGAGCTTATAATGGTTTGTCTTGGATGCCCACATGAATGTTGAGATGACTGTGTTGTAGTATGATAGGATGGTATCCTCCTTTGAATGATTCAAGTGGCTTGACTTGGCGCATGTTCACGCATGTAGTTGAAACAAAATCAACATAGCCTCTATGATATTCATGTCCATGGTGATTTATGTCCTACTCATGCTTGCACTCAATGTTAGTTAATCTCAATGCATTTTGATGACTGTTGTCGCTCTCTAGTTGGTCGCTTCCCAGTCTTTTGCTAGCCTTCACTTGTACTAAGCGGGAATACTGCTTGTGCACCCACACCCATAAACCCAAAGTTGTTCCATATGAGTCCACCATACCTACCTATATGCGGTATCTACCAGCCGTTCCAAGTAAATTTGCATGTGCCACTCTCTAAACCTTCAAGAAATAATCTGTTTTGCATGCCCGAACCGCTCATGTGGTGACAGGGGGCTATTGGTATCTTCCATGCTAGGCGTGTTATCCTCGATATGTGTTTATTCACTATCATTCACGAGAAAGGGGCCGGTAATTGGAATTCCCAGTTCCATGCTCAAATTGAAAAGATAATTGCAAACAAAACTCCCCCAGGATTGATGTTGGTATGGACGGTACTCGAGGATTCGGCTAGCCGTGGAGTGTGATTGATTGGTGGTGGGGGAGTCAAAACTTTAGTTTTCTGTTTGGGAACCGCCTATAGCATGTGTAGCGTGGAAGATGTTGAGAACTCATGCTTGCACTCAACATTGGTTAATTTCAATGCATATTGATGACTGTTGTCGCTCTCTAGTTGGTCGCCTCCCAGTCTTTTGCTAGCCTTCACTTGTACTAAGCGGGAATACTGCTTGTGTATCCACTTCCATAAACCCAAAGTTGTTCCATATGAGCCCACCATACCTACCTATATGCGGTATCTACCTGCCGTTCCATGTAAATTTGCATGTGCCACTCTCTAATCTTCAAATAATAATCTGTTTTGTATGCCCGAACCGCTCATGTGGTGACAAGGGGTGGTCAGTATATTCGATGCTAGGTGTCTTATCCTCGATACGTGTTTATTCACTATCACTCACGAGAAAGGGGCCGGTAATCAGAACGCCCAGTTCCATGCTCAAATCAAATCAAAAATATAATTGCAAACAAAACTCCCCCTGGATTGTTGTTGGTATGGACGACACCCAAGGATTCGGCTAGTCGTGGAGTGTGATTGATCGTTGGTGGGGGAGTCAAAACTTTATTGTTCTGTTTGGGAACCGCCTGTAATATGTGTAGCATGGAAGATGGTGAAAACTCATGGTCATCGCGTTGCCAATGGAAGCATGCCACCCAAAATTATTATCTCTGTTTTAAAAGCTTGAGCTCTGGCACCTCTACAAATCAATGCTTCCCTGTGCGAAGGGCATGTCTATTTATGTTCCTGTTGAGTCATCCTCCTCTTATAAAAGCACCAATTAGAGAGCACCTCTGTAGTTTTTATGCTTTGCTTTTAACTGTGTTGAGTATGAATGTGACTAGATCATCTTTGCCATGAGTTACAATGTTTAGTCAGCCCTTGATCTTTGAAGGTGCTCTGGATTTATGTTTTGCGGTCTCAGAAAGAGCTAGCGAGATACCATCTATTCGTATTGCTTCATACTCGTTTTGATTGAATTGTTGGTATCTGAAACTCATTATTATTTGCTCGCTAGCTGATTATGCCATTGATATTAGTTTACCGTGAGACCTTTATGTCACTAGCTTATGTGGTTAACTTGTGATCTTGCTGAAATTCTGGTTACGAGTTAGACATAGTTGCAACAACAAGATCAAACAGAGTCTGTCAAAGTTTTTCTTTCTCTTTCAGTTTGTCAACTGAGTTGCTTGAGGACAAGCAAGGTTTTAAGCTTGGGGGAGTTGATACGTCTCCATCGTATCTACTTTTCCAAACTCTTTTGCCCTTGTTTTGGACTCTAATTTGCATGATTTGAATGGAACTAACCCGGACTGACGCTGTTTTCAGCAGAATTGCCATGGTGTTGTTTTTGTGCAGAAAGGAAAGTTCTCGTAACGTCCTAAAAATTTATGGAGAATATTTCTGGAAAATATGAAAAATACCTGCGCAAAGATCCACCGGAGGGGATGGGCCAATGGGCCACAAGCCCTGTTGCCGCGCCCCCTGGCCGCGGCAACCAAGCTTGTGGGGCCCACATGGCTCTGCCGCCCCCAACTCCAGCTCTATAAATTCACTTTCGTCCAGAAAAAATCAGAAGAGAAGATTTCATCGCGTTTGCGATACGGAGGCGCCACCACATCCTGTTCTTCATCTGGAGGATAGATCTGGAGTCCGTTTTGGGCTCCGAAGAGGGGAAATCGTCGCCATCGTCATCATCAACCTTCTCCCCTCTCCAATTCCATGGAGCTCTTCATCGTTCGTGAGTAATCTATTCGTAGGCTCGCTGGGCGGTGATGAGTAGGATGAGATCTATCATGTAATCAAGTTAGTTTTGACGGGGATTCATGCCTAGTATCCACTATGTTGCGAGATTGATGTTGCTACTACTTTGCCATGCTTAATGCTTGTCACTAGGGCCCGAGTGCCATGATTTCATATCTGAAATTATTATGTTGTCACCAATATATGTGTGTTTTAGATCCGATCTTGCAAGTTGTAGTTACATACTATGTGTTATGACCCGGCAACCCCGGAGTGACAATAACCGGAACCACTCCCGGTGATGACTGCTACTGCAACAAAAGACCTTCCAATGCTGCCAGAAATAGGCACGTCGATGGGATAATACTTGGCTTGATCCTTCCGCTGTGGCTACGCCTTAAGGGACTTCCTGGGGAAGTATGCAAAGGATTTCCCCTGTGGCCTTGGAGCCTTGCGTTGGTGTTCCCTTGAAGCGGAAAGGGTGATGTAGCGTAGCGGTGGTAAGTATTTCCCTTAGTTTGAGAACCAAGGTATCAATCCAGTGGAGGAGTATCTCAAGATCCTGCACAAACACAAAAGCTTGCTCCCAACGCTATGAAGGGGTTGTCAATCCCTTATAGATTGTTTGCCAAGTGAGAACTGAAAGCAACAAAGTAACAAAGCAAAGTAAAAGCGAAGGTGTAAACGATGGATGTGAATAGACCCGGGGGCCGTAGTGTTTACTAGTGGCTTCTCTCATGAAAGCAAGTAGATGGTGGGTGAACAAATTACTGTCGAGCAATTGATAGAACCGCGCAAAGTCGTGACGATATCTATGCAATGATTATATCTATAGGCATCACGTCCAAAACAAGTATACCGATACTTTCTGCATCTACTACTATTACTCCACACGTCAACCACTATCCAGCATGCATCTAGTGTATTAAGTCCATAAGAATAGAGTAATGCCTTAAGCAAGATGACATGATGTAGAGGGATAATCTCAAACCAATGATAAAAATCTCATCTTTTTACCCTTGATGGCAACTACTTGATGTGCGCCTTGCTGCCCCTACTGTCACTGGGAAAGGTCACCACATGGTAGAACCCAAAACCAAGCACTTCTCCCATTGCAAGAATCATATATCTAGTTGGCCAAACAAAACCCAAGACTCAGAGAGACTTACAAGGATATCAAATCATGCATATAAGAAATCAGCAAAGACTCAAATATATATCATAGATAATCTGATCACAAATCCACAATTCATCGGATCTCGACAAACACACCGCCAAAGAAGATTACATCGGATAGATCTCCATGAAGATCATGGAGAACTTTGTATTGAAGATCCAAGAGAGAGAAGAAGCCATCTAGCTACTAACTACGGACCCGTAGGTATGAAGTGAACTACACACGAGTCATTGGAGGGGCGATGATGATGAAGAAGCCCTCCAACTCCAAAGTCCCGTCCGGCAGGGTGCTGGAAAGGGTCTCCAGATGAGATCTCGCGGAAACGGAAGCTTGCGGCGGCGGAAAAGTATTTTCGAGGCTCCCATGATTTTTTGCTGAATATTTGGGAATATATAGGCCAAGGATCTAGGTCAGGGGGCTGCCAGGGAGGCCACAAGCCCTGACCGCCGCCCCCCTGGTGGCTGAGTGGGAGCTTGTGGGCTCCCTGGAGCCCACCTGGCTTGGCCCAGAGGCCCCCTGATCTTCTTCCGTTCAGAAAAAAATCATTTCGGGGTTTTTATTCCGTTTGGACTCCGTTCCAAAATCAGATCTGAAAAGAGTCAAAAACACAGAAAAAAACAGGAACTGGCACTTGGCACTGAATTAATAAGTTAGTCCCAAGAAAGATATAAAAGGTACATAAAACATCCAAGGATGACAAGATAACACGTGAAAAGCATCCAAAATTATAGACACGTTTGAGACGTATCAATGACCATAGTTTGAGGAGTTCATGTGTTCACCAAGTGCTAATGCGTTGTTCCGGTTCTTTATTAAAAGGAGAACCTTAATATCCCGTAGTATCCTTTTGGACCCCGCTGCCACGGGAGGGATGGACAATAGATGTCATGCAAGTTCTTTTCCCTAAGCACGTATGACTACACACGAAATGCATGCCTACATCACATTGACGAACGGGAGCTAGCCACATATCTCTCCGTGTTATAACTATTGCATGATGAATGTCATCCAAACGAATCACCGACCCATTGCCTATGAGTTTGTCCCACTGCTGCTGTTACTTGGTTTGCTCTGCTGCTGTCACTTGTTTTGCCTTGCTGCTGTTGCTACTTGCTACTGCTGTTACTACTGTTGCTACTTGCTACTGCTGTCACTACTGCTGTTCCTTGCCACTGCTGATACTCGTTACGCTGCTGCTACCTGCTACAATACTTTTTCGCACGACGTTGACGGGAAAGAATATTTCCCGTCCACGGGCAACTTCTGGCGCCATTGATACGACAGTTAGGAATAGTCTGCCTTGTCAACAGATCGTTTCTGACACCGTTGTTATCATACTACTTTGCTACTGATACTTTGCTTGCAGATACTAATCTTTCAGGTGTGGTTGAATCCGACACATTCAGTTCCTAATACTTGAGAGTATCCTTTCACTTCCCGTCTAGCGAACCAACAAATTTGGGTTGAATACTCTACCCTCGAAAACTGCCGCGAACCCACGCGCTGGTGGGCCATTGCAAGAAAATTGCTAATTGTTGAGCAACTGGGAGCAGTTCTGGCTCTGTTGCCGCGGAGGCATCAAGTCAGGGACACGTCAACAACATTTCTCTAGTGCCGTTGCCGGGGACTGCTAGCAGCAACTTTTTCTGGCGCCGTTGCCGGGGAAGGATTGCTATATTATCTGAGTCACTTGGGATTTATATCTGCTGATCACTAGAGATACTACTTTGCCTGATTTGCCACTAGGGGTATTCCTTGATGCTCATATTGCTAGAGTTACTGTCAATGCTCGTGATGCTTCTGAAACTGCCGATACTATTGAGATAGAACCTGCTTTTGCTCCTGCTAGATCTAGCTCTCCTAGATATGAATTGCCTGATATACCTGAGGGTTATGTTATGGAGGGAGAGATAGCTGAGGATTTTCTTGTGTGTAAGGATGCCTATGACGCTGAGAAATTACTTCTCAAGTGGAAGGAAAAGTCTTTGAAAGCTAGGATGAAATACGACCCGAAGTTTGCCGCTTCACGTATCTTTATCACTGATAAGGATTATGAATTCTCTGTCGATCCTGAGATAATCTCTCTAGTCGAATCTGATCCTTTCCACGGTTATGAGTCTGAGAAGGTCGTAGCCCATCTTACCAAACTACACGATACAGCCACCCTTTTCACTAGTGAGGAGAAGATTTGCCACTACTATATCCTTAAGTTGTTTCCTTTCTCTCTAAAGGATGACACTAAAGCCTGGTTCACTTCTCTTGCTCCTGGATGTGTGAGTAGTCCCGAGGATATGGTCTATTACTTCTGTGAGAAATATTTCCCTGCCCATAAGAAGCAAGCTGCCTTGCAGGAAATATATAACTTTGCTCAACTCAAAGAAGAGAGTCTCCCACAAGCTTGGGGGAGGCTCGTCCAGCTACATAATGCTTTGCCTGATCACCCTCTTAAGAAGAATGAGATACTTGATATCTTCTATAACGGACTTACTGATGCTTCTAGAGACCACCTAGATAGTTGTGCCGGTTGTTTTTTTAGGGAACGAACTATAGAACAAGCTGAGATCCTACTGAATAACATCTTGATCAACGATAATGCTTGGACTATTCCCGAATCACCTCCTAAGCCAACTCCGAAGAAAAGAGGTATTCTATTCCTCAGTCCCGAAGATATGCAAGAAGCCCAGAAATCTATGCAAGAGAAAGGCATTAGATCTGAAGATGTAAAAAATCTACCACCTATCGAAGAGATCCATGGTCTCGATAACCTGATACGGGTAGTAGAAGTAAATTCTCTGCGTAGGTTTGATGAGAGTGATATTCCTTTTGATAAACCTGCTAGCCTATGCTTTGATGAATTTGACAACTTTGTTGCCAAACAACAGAGTTTCAATGATTATGTTAGCAGACATTTGGAACAAAGTACTCATATGCTTAGTCATTTAAGTGCTTGTGTAGATAGAAATGTCAATGATCTAAAGCTTCTGAGTAAACATGCCTCTATGATTACTACTCAGATAGAACAAGTACTTGAAGCTCAGAATGACTTGCTCAATGAATTAAATGACAACTCTGTCAGAGTCATTACTAGAGGAGGCAAAATGACTCAGGAACCTTTGTATCCTGAGGGTCATCCTAAGAGAATTGATCAAGATTCTCAAGGAATTAATGCTGATACACCCAGTCATCCTAAGGAGAAGAAGAAGGATGATAGAAACCTGCGTGTTAGTCCACCAAATACTGTCAAACCTGAAGAACCAAATGATATTTCTGCGTCTGATGCAGAAACACAATCTGGTGATGAACATGAACCTGGTGACAATATGGATAGTGATGTTCATAATGATGCTCAACCTAGCAATGATAAGGATGTGGAGATTGAACCTACGGTTAATCCTGATAACCCACAACCTAAGAGATACGATAAGAATGACTTCACTGCTAGGAAGCATGGTAAAGAAAGGGAGCCATGGGTTCAGAGACCTATGCCCTTTCCTCCTAAGCCATCCAAGAAAAAGGATGATGAGGATTTTGAGCACTTTATTGAAATGATAAGACCCATCTTTCTGCAGATGCGGTTAGTTGATATGCTCAAAATGTCTCCATATTCCAAGTACATGAAGGATATCGTGACCAATAAACGGAAGATACCAGATCTTGAGATCTCCACCATGCTTGCCAATTACACTTTCAATGGTGGAACTCCTAAGAAACTTGGTGATACCGGAGTGCCCACTATACCTTTCTCCATTAAAGGTATCTACGTAAGAACTGCCTTATGTGACCTTGGAGCCGGAGTTAGTGTTATGCCTCTCTCTCTTTATCGTAGACTTGAACTGGATAAGTTGACCCCCACTGAAATCTCTCTACAAATGGCCGACAAATCAACTGCTTTCCCTGTCGGCATTTGCGAGGATGTGCCTGTTGTGGTTGCTAATACCACTATCTTAACAGACTTTGTTATCTTGGATATTCCCGAGGACGATGCCATGGTTGTCATCCTTGGAAGGCCCTTTTTAAACACTGCAGGGGCTGTTATAGATTGCAACAAAGGCAATGCCACTTTCCATGTCAACGGTAATGAGCATACCGTGCACTTTTCGAAGAAACGATATCAAGTACATTGCATCAATGCTATCGAAAAAACTTCATCGATTCTTATTGGGAGCTTTGAATGCCCTATTCCTCGTGTCAAGATGAAGTATGATTTGCTTGTTGGGGAGATTCACATCCCCATTGAGGTAACTTAGTGGCTATTCGAAAATTCTCCGTTCTCTTTTGCGATTCGAGAAAGTTTTGTCATGAGGATTTGATCAACCCCATTGACGGATTTCTTTCGATGACCATGAAATGGATGAATCAAAGAGTCACATACCTCTGTTTTAAGATTTCACTTTCTTTTGCTTAGAAGAAAAATGATAGGTTTAGTTTAGTTTTCCCCGTTTTCTGTTTTAGCGTCCGAGAGAAAAATACCCCGAAATAAAAGTTCTCCGATGGTCCTGAAAATCTAGTATGATTTTTCTGGAATATTTAAAAAATACTAGGACTGAGAGCTGGCCTCAGGGCCACACCAGTGGGCCACAAGCCGTGTCACCGCGGCCACCCCCCTGGCCACGGAAAGCAAGCTTGTGGGGCCCACATGGACCCCCCTCCACTCATTCCAGCTCCCATCCTCTTCCTCTACCTCCATAAAAAATCGTTTCGCAGCTCAAACCCGTGTTCTTGCTCATTTGGCTGTGATTTTCGATCTCCTTGCTCAAAGCACCATTCTCCGAACCGTTTTGGGGAAATTACTCCTTAGTAAGCGACTCCTCCATTGGTCCAATTAGTTTCTACTCTAGTGCTTTATCCTTCGCGTATTGTTTCTACCTTGGTGACCCTGTTCTTGAGCTTGAAATGTTGATTTTAGCTGGTCCCAAGTAGTTTTAGCACGTGATACGGTCTCTAGACACTAGTAGGAGTAGTTGCTACAAGGTGTGGTTGGTCTTTATTCACTTTTCTCTTGAACTTAGAAATTTCAGCAAAAAGAAATTATGTTCAGGAGGAAGTTTCATGGTGGTTCCTCAAGTAAGAAGGGTCCCCGTCTTTCTATTCGGGAGCCCGATCCTTATCAACTAAGGGATGCACTGGTACAACCATGTGAATGGCCTTCCGATGAGTTCATGATCGAAGCAGGCTTCAAGGATGAGTTTGATACACTTGTCCGCAATGCCGGGTTAGAAGAATTCCTCTCAGATAAATCTGAACAGTATGTTATGCTCACTGCCTCTTCCGTGCGTAGATTTAAATTTTCAGTTGGTCGTGACTCATCCATACTGTTTGATCTGTATGATAAATCCTACACCATGGATTTGGAGGATTTTAACAGAATTTGCAAAATTCCCGATGGGGGTAACCTTAAAGATCCTGCTAAATCTTTAGTTAGAGATTTTTTTCTCTAGTATATCTGTTGGAGAAACTAGAGACATCACACAAGCTACCATAGGAAGCATTCATTTCCCTGCCTTGCACTACTTTGCCCTCTTCATAGGTAGATGCATTAACGGTAAGGTTGAACATTGTCACCTATGCGCATCCGACCTTAGTATCCTTAAGAGCGTAGTTACGGGTGACAAAAGCTTCAACATGGGAGCTATTATAGCAAGGATGCTGAATAAGAATGCTATTGAGGGGGATTTCTTTGGCGACATCTATGCCACTCGCATGGCAAATTTTCTTGGAGTACCCATCCGCACAGGAGATCCCCCGCTCCATACAACTTTCCTTGACTGCGTCGCTATGACACGCTACCAGTTCCTTGAGAGGGATGATGAATCCCTCCTATACCGATTGATATTTAACCAGCAGCGTGTCTTCCATATTACCCTTCCTGCTCCCACTTTCTTTGTCTTTCAGGTAAAACAGAGATACTACATAACCATAGGAGAGGCAGAGAAGTATGAGAGGGAGGCGACGACTGCTAGTCTTTGTGAGGCAGCTATTTAGGCAGTGGCTGTAGCGCTCCCGTATAACCCCGATTATGATTTTGGGTTTCGCCAGGACCGTCCTTGGGAGTAGACTAAGCTAGGCCAAAAGCCTAAGCTTGGGGGAGTACGCGTTCTCACCGACCTTACATTCATGCTTATGCTTTCACTTTGTTCGGCGGTGTTCACACTTTGCCACTGTATTATCCATGCTAGTTTATTTTCGTTTTCTTGTTTTCTTGTTTTGTGTCCTTTTGAGAAAGCCCAAAAAGATTTTCCTTTCTTCTTTTGCTTGTTGGGAGCTTTCCTGTGTAAATAGTTTTCTTTTTCTTTGAGTCGAGGTAGAAGACCATGGTTACAATGTTTAGTGGCTCTCGCATGCATACCTGTTCATTTGTTAAAGAGCCATATTACTTTGTCTTCCCCTTTGTGTTTGCGTGAAGATTCAGCTTAGTCCAATGCACGAGCACTCTTATTATTGTTCACATCGTTCGATCGTGCAAGTGAAAGGCAATAATGATGATATATGATGAAGTGACTGAGACTGGAAAAGCTGGTATGACCTCTATCTATTTTGTTTTCGTAAATATGACTAACTTGTCGTCCCAGATTCAGCTTTGTTGAGAGAGAACCATGTTTGCAATGATAACTTAGAGATCATAGTTTCTGATGCCATGCTTAATTAGCTAGGAGCTTATAATGGTTTGTCTTGAATGCCAACATAGATTTTGAGATGACTATGATGTAGTATGATAGGATCGTATTCTCCTTTGAATGATTCGAGTGGCTTGACTTGGCGCATGTTCATGCATGTAGTTGAAACAAAATCAACATAGCCTCTATGATGTTCGTGTTCATGGTGATTTATATCCTGTTCATGCTTGCACTCCATGTTAGTCAAACTCATTGCATCCTGATGACTGTTGTCGCTCTCTAGTTGGTCGCTTCCCAGTCCTATGCTAGCCTTCACTTGTACTAAGCAGAATACTTCTTGTGCATCCACTTCCATAAACCCAAAAGTTTTTCATGAGAGTCCACCATACCTACCTATGTGCGGTATTTACCTGCCGTTCCAAGTAAATTTGCATGTGCCATTCTCTAAACCTTCAAGAAATAATCTGTTTTGCATGCCCGAACCGCTCATGTGGTGATAGGGGGCTATTGGTATCTTCTATGTTAGGCGTGATATCCTCGACATGTGTTTATTCACTGTCATTCACGAGAAAGGGGCCGGTAATTGGAATGCCTAGTTCCATGCTTAAATCGAAAACATAACTATAAAACAAGACTCCCCCCGGATTGATGTTAGTATGGACGGTACCCGAGGATTCGTCTAGCCGTGGAGTGTGATTGATTGGTGATGGGGGAGTTAAAACTTTACTTTTCTGTTTGGGAACCGCCTATAGCATGAGTAGCGTGGAAGATATTGAGAACTCTTGGTCATTGCGTTGACAATGAAAGCATGCCACCCAAAATTATTATCTCTGTTTTCAAAGCTTGAGCTCTGGCACCTCTGCAAATCAATGCTTCCCTCTGCGAAGGGCCTGTCTATTTATTTTCCTGTTGTGTCATCCTCTTCTTATATAAGCACCAATTAGAGAGCACCTCTATCATTTTTATGCTTTGCTTTTGATTGATATCGAGTATGACTATGACTGGATCTTCGTTGCTATGAATTACAATGTTTAGTCAGCCCTTGATCTTTGAAAGTGCTCTGCATTTATGTTTTGTGGTCTCAGAATGAGCTAGCGAGATACCACCTATTTGTATTGCTTCATACTCGTTTTGATTGAATTGTTGGTATCTGAAACTCATTATTATTTGCTCGCTAGCTGATTATGCCATTGATATTAGTTTACCGTGAGACCTTTATGTCACTTGCTTATGTGGTTAACTTGTGATCTTGCTGAAATTCTGGTTACGAGTTAGACATAGTTGCAACAACAAGATCAAACAGAGTTTGTCAAAGTTTTTCTTTCTCTTCCAGTTTGTCAACTGAGTTGCTTGAGGACAAGCAAGGTTTTAAGCTTGGGGGAGTTGATACGTCTCCATCGTATCTACTTTTCCAAACTCTTTTGCCCTTATTTTGGACGCTAATTTGCATGATTTGAATGGAACTAACCCGGACTGACGCTGTTTTCAGCAGAATTGCCATGGTGTTGTTTTTGTGTAGAAATGAAAGTTTTCGGAACGTCCTAAAAATTTACGGAGAATATTTGTGGAAAATATGAAAAATACCTGCGAAAGATCCACCGGAGGGGATGGGCCAATGGGCCATAAGCCCTGTTGCCGCGGCCCCCTAGCCACGGCGACCAAGCTTGTGGGGCCCACGTGGCTCTGCCACCCCCAAGTCCAGCTCTATAAATTCACTTTCGTCCAGAAAAAAATCAGAAGAGAAGATTTCATCGCGTTTGCGATACGGAGGCGCCGCCACATCCTGTTCTTCATCTGGACGACAGATCTGGAGTCCGTTTTGGGCTCCGGAGAGGGGAAATCGTCGCCATCGTCACCATCAACCTTCTTACCTCTCCAATTCCATGAAGCTCTTCATCGTTCATGAATAATCTATTCGTAGGCTCATTGGGCGGTGATGAGTAGGATGAGATCTATCATGTAATCGATTTAGTTTTGACGGGGATTGATCCCTAGTATCCACTATGTTCTGAGATTGATGTTGCTACTACTTTGCCATGCTTAATGCTTGTCACTAGGGCCCGAGTGCCATGATTTCAGATCTGAAATTATTATGTTGTCACCAATATATGTGTGTTTTAGATCCGATCTTGCAAGTTGTAGTTACCTACTATGTGTTATGACCCGGCAACCCCGGAGTGACAATAACCGGAACCACTCCCGATGATGACCATAGTTTGAGGAGTTCATGTGTTCACCAAGTGCTAATGCGTTGTTCCGGTTCTTTATTAAATGGAGAACCTTAATATCCCGTAGTATCCTTTTGGACCCCGCTGCCACGGGAGGGATGGGCAATAGATGCCATGCAAGTTCTTTTCCCTAAGCACGTATGACTACACACGGAATGCATGCCTACATCACATTGACGAACGGGAGCTAGCCACATATCTCTCCGTGTTATAACTGTTGCATGATGAATGTCATCCAAACGAATCACCGACCCATTGCCTACGAGTTTGCTCCACTACTGTTGTTACTTGTTTTGCTCTGCTGCTGTCACTTGTTTTGCCTTGCTGCTGTTGCTACTTGCTACTGCTGTTACTACTGTTGCTACTTGCTACTGCTGTCACTACTGTTGTTCCTTGCCACTGCTGATACTCGTTACGTTGCTGCTACCTGCTACAATACTTTTTCGCACGACGTTGACGGGAAAGAATATTTCCCGTCCACGGGCAACTTCTGGCGCCATTGATACGACAGTTAGGAATAGTCTCCCTTGTCAACAGATTGTTTCTCACACCGTTGTTATCATACTACTTTGCTACTGATACTTTGCTTGCAGATACCAATCTTTCAGGTGTGGTTGAATCCGACACATTCAGCTGCTAATACTTGACAGTATCCCTTTTACTTCCCGTCTGGCGAACCAACAAATTTGGGTTGAATACTCTACCGTCGAAAACTGCCACGAACCCACGCGCTGGTGGGCCTTTGCAAGACAATTGCTAATTGTTGAGCAACTGGGAGCAGTTCTGGCTCTGTTGCCGCGGAGGCATCAAGTCAGGGACACGTCGACAACATTTCTCTAGTGCCGTTGCCGGGGACTGCTAGCAGCAGGAGGCGGCCGGTGGGAAACCTTGGCAGGATCTCGCGAGGGACGACGGCGCGGGGGGAACTCCGGCGGCATCCGACAGGCGGGCAGCGACCGGCGAGGGGCTCCGGCGAGGGAGAGGCTGCTGCCTCGGCAGGGGCGCCATGGGGAGGAACCTTGGGGTCCCTGGCTGGAACGGCGACCGGCTCGGGCAGGGGAGCTGCTCCCTCGCACGAGCGAGTTGGAGAGGGAGAGGGGAGATGGGGAATCGGGCTATGGAGGCTGCCAGGTACACGAGACGGGGGAGGGAGAACGAGATGGGGGAGGAAGCGGCGCTGGCGGCAGGAGGGAAACAAGCGAGGAGCTCGCTCCCTAGCGTTAGGGTTCGCGGGAGCTCGGTTGGGCCTTGGCCCAACTTGGCTATAGGTTGGGCTACTCTCTCTCCCTCTCTTACTTGTATTTTTTTATTTCTCTTCCAGCAACTTGCAAAGAAAGAAAACAAAGGATGTAGTTGGAATTCCAACAAGAGAGATATTATCCCGGAACCAGAAAAATATGGAGGATTTTAATAAATTGGTTTGGGGATTTTACAGAATATAAATTCGGACAAGTTTTGAATTTATTTCGAACTTGCCTAAATTTAACCCATAACCAAACCAACCCCAAATGGTCAGAGATTTTAGATGGTGACCCTATACAATAGATATTATTTATGGGCTCAACAGAAACATTTATTTGAGCATTACATCTGCAACTCAAATAAATGAAAGCAAAGGAAAATAAGAAAGTGCAAGGGATATCATGGGAAGTATGTCAAAGGCATTGCGAATGAGATAAATAGCGAAGTTGGTATGCCACACAAGATTCCAATGGATTGAAATAAGTTGAGAATGGGAAAAGGAAAGGATCAAGGAGTGGCTAGGAGAAGAGGGAAAAATGAACACAACAAGGGAAGCAATCACACCAGAGATGATGGAGATGATGCATGATGCGTGATGAATGCAACAAACAAAATAAAACACACTGCGACAACGAATTAAAAGGGGAATCTTCTGGAGCGTCGGTGTTGGGCTGTCACATTGACCCTTTCTCTGGATTTCCATTAATACACCTTGGATGGTCGAGCACCCGAGCCAGAGCCACGTGCTGAAGGGAGGTGATAGAAATAGAGAGGGGATAGAGTAAGTGCACAAGCTTCAAAGGAAAAAATCGCATTGCAGGAGGAAAAATGCAAGAACTCTACTTAGCCGGGAAGTTCTAGGTGGGCCGGAAGGTCCGGCGACCGAAAGTTGTAGCCTTCCCGGAATTTCTAGGCACCTGTCAGTCCGCAGGGCTAATTCCAAATCGAAGGGGAGGACGGAATAATCCATGCAATGGCTGAGAATGAAAAGTATATTGCAGAGCTATGGTGGAGGCAGTACAGGAAAACATAGAGGGAGGTGTTTATCCTCAACCTGCAAGCAAGTCCATAATCCCTAGGATCGAATGCAGAGGGAAGGCGGAGAAAAAAAACTACCTTGATACATGGGGAACATGAAGAGCACACGAGAGGCCCTCCGAGCGCGATGGAAGGAGGGAGGCTCTGGGAGCCGGCATCACGCCTGGAAGCCATCAATGGGAGAGGGGGTGCCGGGGAAGAGGAGAGGGGGAGAGGAGCAGAGGGTAGGCAATTGGGGAATATCCCCTTTGGTAACCCCTGCCCGCATCTAAGAGCCCCTAATCGCGATGCCCGGAAGTTCCGGTGTCCGGAAGTTTCGGCGACCGGAAGGTCCGGGTTATCCAGAGAGAAGACGGTCTCTGTGAAAACCTGAGAACTTGAGGGGTGAGGTCGAGAGATACCAAGACCGCCACAATCTCAACAACATTTTTAAGTGGATGGAATAAGCTTGTGACGCGGATGAGATCTCAGAGTTTTTATATATATATAGATGAGAGAGGCTTAGGTAGGGTCCGATCTAGGGTCATATATATCGACTACACTCATAATGCAAAAAATAGAAAACAAATTAGAGAGAAACGACCACAATTATGAGTGTAGAGAAAAGAGAAAAAAAATAGTCCAAACTCTCGGAGACAAAGAGAGGGTGGTGGATGGATCCACCATGTTTGAGCATATGTGACTTGGCACTGCGAAGATTTTAACCTTGAGTCCAACATCACAACTCCATCATTTAAAGCACCGGGTCACACAAGTGAGACACAGTAACTTTGAGAGTGTTTGGTTTGTTTATGCATCATATATGGTGAGATAACTCATGAATTGAGTGTCTCCCCCTAAACACATGCCTACATCTAGACCGGACATGACATAATTGTATGCATGAGTGCAAAATTTCACATAATGTTGTCAAGTTCTAAGATACCAAGTTCACTTCTGAGTTGACACAACCTACGTTCATCTAGTGGCTTGGTGAAAATATTAGCAAGTTGCATATCCGTGCCAACATGAGCAATACCAATATCACCCTTTTGCACATGGTCTCTTAAGAAGTGATACGGAATGTAAATGTGCTTGGTGCGAGAGTGATCACTAGGGTTTTCAGCAATCTTGATGGCACTTTCATTGTCACATAGTAGAGACACATGTCTGCAGGTTATACCATAGTCCTTGAGAGTTTGCCTCATCCATAACAATTGTGTTGCACAGCTTGCGGTTGCAATATATTCCGCTTCAGCAGTGGAGAGGGAGACGCAATTTGTCTTTTTCGAGACCAACTTACCAATGAGCGTCCAAGAAACTGACATGCCCCAGAGGTGGATTTTCTTCCCACTTTGTCTCATGTCCAATCTGCATCTGTGTACCCAATGAGATCAAACTTGGCATCCTTGGGGTACCATAGACCCAACCTTGGGGTGTGAACAAGGTATCTAAAAATATGCTTAACCGGCTTATGATGGCTTTCCTTAGGGGAAGCTTGAAATCTAGCAAAAATGCCTACACTTAGCATGATGTCTGGTCTAGATGCACAAAGGTCAAGCAATGAACCAATCATATAGCGTTAACAGATGGGTCAAATGGAATACCGTTTGTGTACTCTCTAAGAGCAGTTGTGGTTGGCATGGGTACCTTGCATGGACTAGCGTTTGTCATGCTGAACTTTGCAAGAATATTCGTTAAGTACTTGGTTTGAGATAGAAAAATTCCTTCTTGACATTGTTGGATTTGGAAACCGAGAAAGAATTTCAAATCCGTGTTCAGCGACGTCTTGAAGTTCTTTGTCATGGAGTCCGCAAATTTCTTGCATAAAAATATTGGGGGAACCAAAATGATACCATCTACGTAAATTTGACACAATATTAAATCACCCTTTTTCCCTCTTAGTGAAGAGAGTAGGTGTAACAGCCCAAGTGCTTTTCTTTCCCCTTTTGTAACCTTTCCATGTTTGGCAACTATGTTAAGGCAATGTTATGGATGTGAGGCTTGTGGCATTGTCATTTCATTTGCATCTCATGCATCATGCATATCTTGTTTCTTTTTTCCTTGAGGGTTGATCTTCTGTGTTGTGCCACCTTGATAACCATGTGGTGATGTGTGGTTTGGATCTTGTGCATCTGAGTGGGTGCAGCAAAGCCATTCAAAACCTTTGAAGCACCATGGTCCAAATCCTTTCTATTCAAATATGTGATTACTTGCGTTTTTCAACTTGCTTTAAAAATCCAATAAAAATGTCCCACCTCTCCTGTCTATTTTTGTGAGTGGCTTAGTGTGGTTCTTTTATTTTTTCCAAGCCTTGGCATTTTGTTGTTATTTAAAAACTGCCTAGGTTTTATTGTAAAATCATTTATTTTGCTTGGTCTAAAAATAGATAACCCTGTTATAATAAACAGGTTGTATTTCTATACTTAGAAAATATTTCTATTTTGTTTTAAAACCCCTTTAATTGGTGTGGAGATTAATTTGAGTGGGGCTGCTTTAGTTAATAGGAAAGGGGTTCCTTTTCTGTTTTTTCTTTCAAGAGACACGGGACTTAGCCCTAGCCTTCTTCCCCTTAAGGCCCAGCCGGCCCAACTTACCCCTTAGCCAGCCTGTAGACGTGTCCCTCGTCTTCTTCCTCGCGTGCGTCAGCAGTACAACGCCATAGCCACCACCAGATCGAGTTTCCCCTCGATCAAACGGCTGGCTCGCATTCCGAGGTCCATAAGAGCAGCCCTGTGGCTCTCCTAGGGTTCCTTCTCCCCGCCGCCATCTCCTTCTTCTACACCTTCTTCCCCCTCTTCAGGTAAGCCTCTGTAGTTTCAGAAGTTTCAAAGCGATAGGTCAAGGTCATCGCCGTTGTCTCCCTCATCGATGAGAGCCCCTCCGTGGATACCAAGATGGGGACGAGGATACAGGAGTCATCCCGTTCCATTGTTGTCGCTAGAAGGGTGGATCATCCTCCCTGGCATCGGCCCCACGTCGTCGTTGCCGGAGCAGAGCAGCGGGTCTACGTCCATGCGTCGCCTTCTTCTTCCTCTTCCCGAGCAATCGTCGACGCCGTCGTGTGCTAGGGTGAGCGCCAGCTCCTCCTCCTCCTTCTTCCCGCGCGTAGATAGCCTCTCGTTGTGTGTACATCGTTGTCATCATGGTCAGTGATGACCCACAAGTATAGGGTATCAATCGTAGTCCTTTCGATAAGTAAGAGTGTCGAACCCAACGAGGAGCAGAAGGACCTGACAAGTGGTTTTCAACAAGGAAGTATCTGCAAGCACTGAAATTATCGGTAACAAGTAGTTGTGTGGAGAGATGATTCGTAGCAAGGAACAAGTAACAAAAGTAGCAACGGTGCAGCAAAGTGGCCCAATCCCTTTTGTAGCAAGGGACAAGCCTGGACAAAGTCTTATAGGAGGAAAAATGCCCCCGAGGACACACGGGAATTTCTGTCATGCTAGTTTTCATCATGTTCATATGATTCGCGTTCATTACTTTGATAGTTTGATATGTGGGTGGACTGGCGCTTGGGTACTGCCCTTACTTGGACAAGAATCCCACTTATGATTAACCCCTCTCGCAAGCATCCTCAACTACGAAAGAAGAATTAAGACAAAGTCTAACCATAGCATTAAACTAGTGGATCCAAATCAGCCCCTTACGAAGCAACGCATAAACTAGGGTTTAAGCTTCTGTCACTCTAGCAACCCATCATCTACTTACTACTTCCCAATGCCTTCCTCTAGGCCCAAATAATGGTGAAGTGTTATGTAGTCGACGTTCACATAACACCATTAGAGGAAAAATAACATACAACACATCAAAATATCGATCGAATACCAAATTCACATGACTACTATTAGCGTGACTTATCCCATGTCCTCGGGAACAAAAGTAACTACTCACAAAGCATAATCATATTCATGACCAGAGAGGCAATGAGTAGCATCAAGGGTCTGAACACAAACTCTTCCACCAAGTAATCCAACTAGCATCAACTACAAAGAGTAATTAACACTACTAGCAACCTTACAAGTACCAATCGGAGTCGCGAGACGGAGATTGGTTACAAGAGATGAACTAGGGTTTGGAGATGAGATGGTGCTGATGAAGATGTTGATGGTGACGAGTCCCCTCCGATGAGAGGAGTGTTGGTGATGACGATGGCGACGATTTCCCCCTTCGGAAGGGAAGTTTCCCCGGCAGGATCGTCCTGCCGGAGCTCTAGATTGGTTCTGCTCAAGTTCCGCCTCGTGGCGGTAGCGAATCCACGAAAAAGCCTCCTCTTGATTTTTTTTCCGAACGAAACCCTTCATATAGCAGAAGAGGGGGGCCAGAGGGCCAGCTGGGTGCCCAGAAGCCCCCTAGGCGCGGCCAGGGGTTGGCCGCGCCTAGCAGGCTTGTGGCCACCTACTGGCGCCCCTCTGGCACTTCTTCGGCCCAGTATTTTTTATAAACCCCGAAAAAAATCCTCGTTGATTTTTACAGCGTTTGGAGTTGCGCAGAATAGGTATCTCAAACTTGCTCCAATTTCAGGCCAGAATTCCACCTGCCGACATTCTCTCTCTTCATGTAAACCTTGCAAAATAAGAGAGAAAAGTCATAAGTATTGTACCGTGAAGTGAAATAACAGCCCAAGAAGCGATAAATATCAACATAAAAGCATGATGCAAAATGGACGTATCAAGCAGCCATGGCCGGGAGCATAAGCTCCTTGTGCTGCCGACAGCTTCCGCCTCCCGTCGCGTTTGCCATTGGAATGGAACCCCGAGGGTTCCCTCTCCCCCCGCCGGTAGTTACTCGCCGCAGTTGTCGCCTCCCCGCTCGCCGGCGTCGATCTCTTCTCCTCTGCAGTTTCGGTCTGGGGGTAGAAGATGTCCGTGGATTTAGCACATTAGGAGCAGAACCCCTTCTGGTTCAACTCCTCCCGTCCTAGCCCAGTGGCGCCAGCACCGCGCCTCCACCAAGAGGTTGTGGGTTCGAGACCCCCCTGGCACCCCTTTTGTTTTCGGTTTATTTTTCTCATGTGGTGGATTCGGTAGCAAAGTTGGTTTACGTGGTAGAATGCCCATGGTAGAGCAACTAGAAGTAGCTAACTCCACCAGTGCGGTGGTGGGTTCGTTTCCTCCTCGTGGCATCTTTTATTTTTCTTGTGTGTGGTGTATTAGATGTTGTGTGTGTATGACAGTGGGCCCTATGGACCCACATGTCATCCTGAGAGGGGTCACTGCCACGTGGGCCCCCTCCTCATAATAATTCCCTGTTATTTTTTTATTTTTGTTTGCGATTTTTCCTTGAGCTAAATTGGCATATTTCCATTTTTGGAATATGTCCAAATATGGACTTGCCATTTTGGGCAGTGGTCAAATAGGGTTAAGTTTTGTCTGTGATATTTCCTTTTGAGGAATAATTCCAGAAGTAGAATTGTGTGATGATACGTCTCCAACGTATCTATATTTTTTGATGGTTCCATGCTATTATCTTGTCATCTTTGAATGTTTTCTATGCATGAATATGCTATTTTATATCTTTTTTGGGACTAACCTATTAACTCAGTGCCAAGTGCCAGTTCCTGTATTTTTCCGTGTTTTTGACCTTTTTCAGAGGAGAATATTGAACGGATTCCAAACGGAATAAAACCTGCGGAATGATTTTTTCCATAACAGAAGACACACAGGAGACTTGAGAACCAAGGCAGGGGACCTCGTAGGAGGTCACAAGCCACCCAGGCCCGACCTGGGGGGGGGGGGGGCGGGCCTAGCCGGCTTGTGGGCCCCCTGTGGCTCCCCTGCCCTAGTTCTTCTGCCTATAAATTACCTAAAAATATGAAACCACGGAAAGGAGCCACGAAAATACTTTTTCGCCGCCGCAAGCTTCTGTCTCCGCAAGATCCCATCTGGGGCACGTTCTGGTGCCCTGCGAGAGGGGGGACTCGGACATGGAGGGCTTCTTCATCACCACCATTGCCTCTCCGATGATGCGTGAGTAGTTCACCATAGACCTTCAGGTCCATAGCTAGTAGCTAGATGGCTTCTTCTCTCTCTTGGATCTTCAATACAAAGTTCTCCATGATCTTCATGGAGATCTATCCGATGTAATCTTCTTTTGCGGTGTGTTTGTCGAGATCCGATGAATTGTGGATTTATGATCAGATTATCTATGAATGTTATTTGAGTCTCCTATGATCTCTTATATGCATGATTTCATATCCTTGTAATTCTCTTCGAGTTGTGGGTTTCGTTTGGCCAACTTGATCTATAATTCTTGCAACGGGAGAAGTGCTTGGTTTTGAGTTCATACCGTGCGGTGACCTCACCCAGTGACAGAATGGGTAGCGAGGCACGTATCGTGTTGTTGCCATCAAGGGTAAAAAGATGGGATTTATATCTATTGCATGAATTTATCCCTCTACATCATGTCATCTTGCTTAAGGCGTTACTCCATTTGTCATGAACTTAATACACTAGATTCATGCTGTATAGCGGTCGATGTGTGGAGTAATAGTAATAGATGCAGAAAGTATCGGTCTACTTGTCTCGGACGTGATGCCTATATGTATGATCATTGCCTTAGATATCATCATGACTTTGCGCGGTTCTATCAATTGCTCGACAGTAATTCGTTCACCCACCGTAATGTTTGCTATCATGAGAGAAGCCTCTAGTGAACACTATGGCCCCCGGGTCTACTTCACATAATATTTTCAGCCTTACACTTTTACTTTGTTGCACTTTCCGCCTTCAGATCTCACCTTGCAGTTAACCGTGAAGGGATTGACAACCCCTTTGTAGCGTTGGGTGGAAGTTTGCTGTTTTTCCGCAGGTACTTTGGAGACTTGACTTGATACTCCTACTGGATTGATACCTTGGTTCTCAAACTGAGGGAAATACTTACTGCTACTGTGCCGCATCACCCTTTCTTCTTCATGGGAAAAACCAACGCAAGCTCAATACGTAGCACCTGATCTGGCTTATACCAGATAAAGTAGGGCAAGAACAACTCCTGTTCTTGGCAGAGCTAGTTTTAATCTGGTGTAGTATTTGTTTTGCTGTTTGTGGTGTTTTTCTGTATGCAAAGGTGGCACTACGATATATGGATTTTGGGTATAAAATCCCAATGAATCCAATGGTGTTGTTGGTTTCCGATTTTGAGCATCTCTGTAGAAAATCCCCTTGTGGTGAGCTAGCAATAGTTTTGTCGATGTAGGGTTATTTTATGTGCTTGTTTGGAGCAGTGCATGCATGCATCATATTGTCTATTGCATAATTTGTTGCGCATGCATCATATTGTTTGTTGCATAATTTGTTGTTGGTGTTTATTAGATGTTGTTTCTTTTGGGTAGTTACCGGGGCCGGAAACGAGTTCGAGGAGTCCGAAGAGTTCGTGGAGGAAGAACAAGAGAAGTTCCAGTCCGAAGAAATCACAGACAAGATGATCATGACATTGACACCGTTTCTAGCTTTCTTATGCTTAGTGTTACGTTTCCTTATTTACATCTCCGCTGCCTACCACATGATATATAGGCCAGCAAACATTGCCATGAAACCTGAAACACTTCCCTTCCTAGCAAATGTTGTTTGGCTAAGTTAGGTTGCTCAACCACTAATTATTAGCGTTGCTAGTTGCAGGTGCCAGCAGGTGCATGTGATAACATGGGCAACTTTATATCATCTTATATAACTACTATCTAATTAATGCACTTATATACTAGGTAAATAACGGAAGGCCTAGCCTTTTTCCGGGTGATTTGTTCCGTTGTTGCCGCCTTAGTTTCGGCTACCGCTGTTGTATTCCATACCCGAGCGCTCCTAACACGTTCGGGGTTGTTATGGGACCCCCCTCGATAAATCATTTAGTGTTAAGACTTGTCTAGCAGGACCAAACTTTGGTGTTAATTTGCCAATAACTTAATAATAAAGTATATGGAATAGCTACCCCGAGGAATTAATCTACAACCCGGGCCAGTGCTCCTCATGAGTGTTGGTCCAAAACCGTCAACCGCGAGTGGCTACTAGGGGCAACTCTGCGATTGGCCTACCGGAAGTTTGGCCAATCCCTCGTGTCCTGAGAACGAGATACGCGGCTCCTATCGAGATCGTCGACACGTCCGGAGGTCTTGCCGGACTTGTCTTACCTTAGCGATATATCTTGCGCATTAGGATTCCGGTGTGACCTTGGGTCTTCTTAGAGTTTAGGTTTTCCTCTAAGGAATCCGACGAGATCACGAGTTTCGTGGTAGAGGATTACTATGCGGCCTGTGGTAATTTGTGATGGATTAGTTGGATCACCCCTGCAGGGTTTAATCTTTCGGAAGCCGTGCCCACGGTTATGTGGAAAACATGGATATTTTGTTAACATCCGGTTCTAGACAACTTAAAGTAATTCAAATAAAACTTGCCAACTGAGTGCGTAACCGTGACTATTTCTTTCAGAGCTCCTTTTATGATCGAGAACACTGTGGGGTTATGAATGACATAAGTAGGTGTTCAGGATCACTTAGTGATCAACCTAGTCTTCGACCGTCTTGCGTAGTCCACCATATGTTAAATCTGTTCATCGTAAGATAGCCACCACCACATAAGCTTAGGATGCTGCAAACTCAAACACTTAACTTTCCTCACCCATTTAACTCAGTTAGATTTGAAACCAAGGTCATAAGATTGCTGAGTCCTCGTGGCTCACGGTTTACCTCAAACACCCACAGGTACAGGTACCCCTGATGCAGGAGTTCTTGATGACAACCATCTGAAGTGGGAGTTCGATGAGGACAACGACAGGCTGTATGTGACTTATCCCGAGGACTAGATGCCTTGGTCGTGAGCATGGGGCCAGCATGCGGGATATCATAGCTTTTGCTATTTATCTTGTCCGTAGCTGGACCATTCCATGTTCTGAATAATGTATGACTGTATGACTATGTTCTTTATCAGATGGCAAATGTATGCCCTACTTGTCACTCTTTCAGTTATTTGTATTTCTATGATTACCTCTTTCCCCTTTTGAGGCCTCGCCCCCAAATAAGGAAAGGGTCGCATCTTAGTCGTCACAAGTTGGTAATCAGAGCCTTACGACCATAGGAGCCTTTGTGTGATCGAACTTGGCTGAGTCGAGTCTAGCAAAACTATTTTGAGTCTTAGTTATATCGGAGAGTAGGTTTATTTTTCTCCTCTTCTATGCTGTGGTGAGGTTCACGACTTAGGGAGTTTTAATTCTACTCCTCTTCTCGCTCAAATATTTTTTAGGATCACGCAAATATTTTTGGAATTTATATGATGTCGATGTGACGGAGTTCTGTCTTGGTGCCTCCTGTCTGACTTGATTTATTCCGGGGAGTTGAGCTCTAGGGGATTCTTGAGCACATCGCTATCATTCAGATTTCTTAGTATCTCAGGACGGAGGATGATCGAAATTGCTTCAATACTAGTAGTGACGAGAGGAGTCCGGCTTCCTGAGTACTCGTGCAGATAGTTCTGAATATATCACCACACTTAGTATCATTGTGATTACGAGGGTCTGAGATAGATGAAGTTCTGAGATTCTGGTTATGTGTTGACGGATGTGATACACTGGACGGGTTAGTATAGGAGTTGAGTGATATATTACTCCTTGTATCCATGGACCAGATTGCATGACCAGAAATTTCGGGAGTTCTTAGGTGTAAACTCAGGTAGTTACTTATAGGACAATATTCCAACAAATGCATGATGTGAGGTTGGGATTCGATATTCACTGGATCCGTTTGTTCACGGTCATCTTACAATGGTTCTCGTTGTGTCTTAAAGCGTCATTGTAGCTTGGTACGACTCGGGGAAGCTTCGTATGTCGTGTTCACTGCCTTGTACATGATGGCTACTGTAGGATCGAGACCGTGCGATCATATCCATGAAGATGTCGGATGGAATCTCTGTCATACATTTGTTCCGAGCAATCCTAGCTCATAATTGGTTTGCGAGTGGCTTTTAATCAAATGTTGTCGGCAGTTACTTTGAGGAAGCATTCTTACTAATTATTGTTCGAATGCAATTGCTAAGTATTCTTCTTCAGATAATTCTGTCTATTGATTCAGCTTAATCTTTGAATGTTAATCTCTGGTCTAAGTGTTGTCCGTCTCCAAGATGGCTCCACCAACTCGCCAGAATCCGGGTCGTGAGGGTGTTGATCCTCCGCCACCTCATCCGCCACCGCCTCCTCCTCCAGAGGCATGGCAAGCGGTGATGGCTGCAAAAAATGCTAACACTTAGATGTTACTTTAGTTGTTGCAAGAGAGGAACAATCAGCAGCAGGGCAATTTCAACCACGGTGGTCATCACTTTGCAACTCTGAATCAATTCCTGGTGAACCAGCCGAAGTCCTTCACGTCTTGTGGCCAGCCATTTGACGCTGATGACTGGATTCGTGACATGAACAAGCACTTCGAGTGCAGTAATGTGCGACCAGAGGACTTCGTCAAGTTTGCAACTTTTCAGCTCAAGGGTCAAGCGACAGAATGGTGACAACAGTTGAGGGACTCTAGGGGAGACAAAATGATCAACTGGGATGATTTCTGCAGAGATTTCAGGGCTCACTATATTCCGTCTAGCTTCGTGGAAGAGATGTGTGAGAAGTTCAGACGCTTGAAGAAAGGAAGCTCATCTGTGTACAAGTACAATGTCGAGTTCCATGAGCTGGCTCGGTATGCTAAACAGGACATCCCAGATCAAAAGAGCAAGATTTATCAGGTGGTCCAGAAGCAACAGAAATATTTGGTGTCTCCTCCTCCTCAACAGTTTCAGCAGTTCAAGCAGTCAGGTGGTCGTGGTTCTTCCCACCCACCCAACCCAGCTTTCCAATAGAGGTTTCAGTAGCAGAAGCAAGGGAATCCTCAAGTGCAATTCCGTCCGCTGTTAGAGGTAACTTGTCACAAGTGTGGGCAGAAGGGTCACTACTCCAACAAGTGCACCACTCAGTAGCGTCTCCTGCCCCCTCCTCCAGGGAAGCCTCGAGGCAATGCAATGGTGAAGTTCAATCCTAAGTATGCAAGGGTCAATATGGTGAATGCAGCAGAAGCAGAAAACTCCTCAGATGTGATAATGGGTAATATCTCAGTTAATGATATTCATGCAAAGGTTTTATTTGATTCTGGTGCATCGCATTCGTTCATCTCAACGCCTTTAGTTTCAAAGCATGAGCTGTTTGTGAAGAGTTGCCTAGGTCTTTAAGTGTGGTTTCACCGGGGTTGCAAATGAATTCTCGCTTCATCGTTCGGGGTGTCGCTGTCAAGATGGGTGACTATTCCTTCGCGGTCTCTCCAATTGTCCTTGGCAAGTCTGATATTGATCTGATCCTTGGGATGGATTGGCTGGCTATGAACAAGGCATTTCTTGATTGTCAAGCTAAAGAAGTCAAGCTAACTCATCCTTCAGAGGACGTGATTATCTTTGCTGCGTGTGATGACACGATCCGTCTGTTTTCCTTGAATGAGAAGGGTGAGATCTCTCCAATTTCTCAAGTCCTAGTGGTTTGTGAGTATGAAGATGTCTTTCCCAAAGAACTGCCACGAATGCCTCCGCACTGGGCAGTCAAGTTCGTAATTGAGCTTGAACCGGGAACTGAACTAGTATGCAAACGGCCATATAAACTGGGTCCAGAAGAGCTGAAAGAGCTGAAGAAGCAACTTGATGAGCAAGAGCGTCTGGGTCTGATCAGACCAAGCTCATCTCCTTGGGGTTGCGGAGTTCTTTTTGTCAAGAAGAAGGATGGCACAAACCTACATGTGTCGATTACCGTCCATTGAATAAAAAGGCAATCAAAAACAAGTATCCACTTCCCAACATCAATGAGTTATTCGAGCAATTGAAATGGGCTAAGATCTTCTCTAAGCTTGATCTCAGGATGGGCTATCATCAGATTCGCATTCGTGAAGAACACATTCCCAAGACTGCCTTTAGGACAAGCTTTGGCTCGTATGAGTATACAGTGATGTCTTTTGGTCTCGCAAATGCTCCACCAACCTTCTATCGGATGATGAATTATACCTTCTCCCTATTCAAGAATGAATTTGTCTTGTTTTATCTTGATGACATTCTGGTCTTTTCTAAAACTTAGGAAGAGCATGAAGAACATCTCTGGATTGTGCTTGATAAGCTAAGAGAGCATAAGTTCTTTGCTAAGTTTTCCAAATGTGAGTTCTGGTTGAACGAAGTTGTGTACCTGGGGCACATCATCTCTGCCGAGGGCATCAAAGTTGATCCGTCAAAGGTTCAGGCCATTCTTGAGTGGGAACCTCCTCAGAATGTGAAGCAGCTTCGAAGCTTTCTCGGGCTTGCAAGCTATTGCAGAAGATTCGTTGAGAATTTCTCCAAGATTGATAAGCCTCTCTCAAGCCTTCTTCAGAAGAGTGTGAAGTTTCTATGGTCTCCAGAGTGCGAGTTGGCCTTCGACACACTCAAAGAGAAGCTCACTTCTACTCCAGTCTTGACTCCTCCTAATGATTCCAAATCTTATCAAGTGTCCTGTGATGCCTCTCTTCAAGGTCTTGGTGCAGTTCTGATGCAAGAGAAGAAAGTGGTAGCTTATAACTCGAGGTAGTTGAACCCAAGTGAGAAGAATTACCCCACTCATGATCTTGAGTTGGCGGCAGTGGTACATGCTCTGATGACTTGGAGACATCTCTTGTTGGGTAGACAGGTTGAGGTCTACACCGATCACAAGAGTCTCAAATACATCTTCACCTAGCCTATTCTCAATCTTCGGTAAACTCCTTGGGTGGAAATGATCCAAGATTATAATCAGAGCGTTGACTACACTCCAGGCAAAGCTGATGTCATTGCAGATGCTTTGAGTAGAAAGGCTTACTGCAACAGTCTCATTCTACAGGTTGAGGTCTACACCGATCATTCTTTGATGTAGTATTTGTTTTGCTGTTTGTGGTGTTTTTCTATATGAAAAGGTGGCACTAGGATATATGGATTTGGGGTAGAAAATCACACTGAATCCAATGGTGTTGTTGGTTTCTGATTTTGAGCATCTCTGTAGAAAATCCCCTTGTGGTGAGGTGGCAATAGTTCTACCAATGTAGGGTTATTTTATGTGCTTGTTTGGAGCAGTGCATACATGCATCATATTGTCTGTTGCATCATTTGTTGCTGGTGTTTATTAGATTTTGTTTCTTTTGGGTAGTTACCGTGGCCGGAAACGAGTTCGAGGAGTCCGGGGAGTTCGTGCAGGAAAAACAAGAGCAGTTCCAGTGTGTAGAAATCATAGGCAAGATGATCATGACCTTGACACCGTTTCTAGCTTTGTTATGCTTAGTGTTACGTTTCCTTCGTTACATCTCCGCTGCCTACCACATGATATATACGCAATCAAACATTGCCATGAAACATCAAACACTTCCCCTCCTAGCAAATGTTGTTCGGCTAAGTTAGGCTTGCTCAACTACTAATTATTAGAGTTGCTAGTTGCAGGTGCCAGCTCGTCCATGTGATAACATGGGCAACTTGATATCATCTTATATAACTGCTATTTAATTAATGCACCTATATACTTGGTAAATAACGGAAGGTCTAGCCTTTTGCATGGTGATTTTCTCCGTTGTTGCCGCCTTAGTTTCGGCTACCGGTGTTGTATTCCATACCTGAGCGCTCCTAACACGTTCGGGGTTTTTATGGGGACCCCCTCGATAAATCGTATAGTGTTAAGACTTGTCTGGCTTTGGTGTTAATTTTCTAATAACTTAATAATAAAGCATAGGGAATAGCTACCCGAGGAATTAATCTACAACCCGGGCCAGTGCTCCTCATGAGTGTTGGTCCAAAACTATCAACCGCCGGTGGCTACCGGGGGCAACTATGTAATTAGCCTACCGGAAGTTTGGACAATACGTTGTGTCCTGAGAACGAGATACGCGGCTCCTATTGGGATCGTTGACATGTCGGGAGGTCTTGCTGACTTGTCTTACCTTAGCGATATATCTTGCGCATTGGGATTCCGGTGAGACCTTGGGTCTTCTCAGAGTTGAGGTTTTCGTCTAAGGAATCCGATGAGATCACGAGTTTTGTAGTAGAGGATTACTATGCGGCCTGTGGTAATTTGTGATGGACTAGTTGGAGCACCCCTACAGGGTTTAATCTTTCGGAAGCCGTGCCCGCGGTTATGTGGCAAACATGGATATTTTGTTAACATCCTTTTCTAGACAACTTAAAGTAATTCAAATAAAACTTGCCAACTGAGTGCGTAACCATGACTGTTTCTTATAGAGCTCCTTCTATGATCGAGAACATGGTGGGGTTATGAATGACGTAAGTAGGTGTTCAGGATCACTTAGTGATCAACCTAGTCTTCGACCGTCTTGCGTAGTCCACCATATGTTAACTCTGTTCATCGTAAGATGGCAACCATATAAGCTTAGGATGCTGCAAACTCAAACACTTAACCTTCCTCACCCATTTAACTCAGTTAGATCCGATACCAAGGTCATAAGATTGTTGAGTCCTCGTGGCTCACAGTTTACTACAAACACCCACAGGTACAGGTACCCCTGATGCAGGAGTTCCCGATGACAATGAGCTGAAGTGGGAGTTCGATGAGGATAGTGGTAGGCTGTATGTGACTTATCCCGAGGACTAGAGGCCGTGGTCGTGATCGTGGGGCCAACATGCAGGATATCATAGATTTTGCTATTTATTTTGTCCGTAGCTGGACCATTCCATGTTCTGAATAATGTATGACTGTATGACTATGTTCTTTATCAGATGGCAAGTGTATGCCCTACTTGTCACTCTTTTAGTTATTTGTATTGCTATGATTATCTCACTTGCGAAACGCGTAGATACGCCTCTTTCCCCTTTTGAGGCCTGGCCCCCAAATAAGGAAAGGGTCGCATCTTAGTCATTACAGTAGGGTCAATCACCCCTCTCACAAAACCATCATCGAGTAGAAACTTCTTAAGATGATCATACCAAGCACGAGGTGCTTGTTTGAGGCCATACAAGGCCTTGTGAAGTTTGTACACATAGTCTTTTGTGATTGGGGTCAATAAACCCAGGTGGTTGTGCAACATATACTTCTTCTTGTAGAGGTCCGTTAATAAAAGCACCCTTAACGTCCATTTGGTGTAAAGTAAAACCATTGAAGGCAGCATAAGCAAGTAAAATGCGAATTGATTCAAGACGGGAAACAGGGGCAAAGGTCTCATCAAAGTCCAAACCTTCAACTTGTGAGAACCATTGAGCTACTAACCTTGCCTTGTTTCTGATGATAACACCATTTTCATCTTGTTTGTTCTTGAAGATCCACTTTGTTCCAATGACATTGTGCTCCTTAGTTGGTCTTTCAACTAAATACCACATTTGGTTGCGCTCGAAGCTGTTCAAATCTTCTTGCATAGCGACAAGCCAGTCGTGATCCATCAACGCATCTTGTGAGTTAAAAGGCACAACACTAGAGACAAAGGAAAAGTGAGCACAAAAGTTTGTCAATTGTTTACGAGTGATTCTACCTTCCGATATCCTAGTGAGAATTTGGTCTACGTCAATGCGACTAGACACACGAGGCATGATGGAGGTTAAGGTTTCACGAGGTTTGATAACCCACAAGTATAGGGGACCGCAGCAGTTTTTGAGGGTAGAGTATTCAACCCAAATTTATTGATTCGACACAAGGGGAGCCAAAGAATACTCTCGAGTATTAGCAGTTGAGTTGTCAATTCAACTACACCTGAAAGACTTAGTATCTGCAGAAAAGTTTTAGTAACAAAGTAGTATGCCAGTAACGGTAGCGGCGGTAACAGTAGTAGTAGTAATTTGTATAGCAAGTGTGACATCAGTAGCGGTAAAGTAACTTAGCAAGGACCAGTATAGGAAAAGCTCGTAGGCATTGGATCGGTGATGGATAATTATGTCGGATGGCATTCATCATGTAACAGTTATAACATAGGGTGATGTGCAACTAGCTCTAGTTCATCAATGTAATGTAGGCATGTATTCCGTCATTAGTCATACGTGCCTATGGAAAAGAACTTGCATGACATCTTTTGTCCATCCCTCCCATGGCAGCGGGGTCCTAATGGAAACTAAGGGGTATTAAGGTCTCCTTTTAATAGAGAACCAGAACAAAGCATTCGCACATAGTGAATACATGAACTCCTCATACTATGGTCATCTCCGGGAGTGGTTTCGGCTATTGTCACTCCGGGGTTTCCGGGTCATAACACATAGTAGGTGACTACAACTTGCAAGATAGGATCAATAACACACATATATTGATGAAAACATAATAGGTTCAGATCTGAAATCATGGCACTCGGGCCCTAGTGCCAAGCACTAAGCATCGCAAAGTAGTAGCAACATCAATCTTAGAACATAGTGGATACTAGGGATCAAACCCCATCAAAACTAACTCGATTACATGATAGATCTCGTCCAACCCATCACTGTCCAGCAAGACTACAATGAGATTACTAACGAACAATGGAGAGCATCATGGAATTGGTGATGGAGGATGGTTGATGATGATGACGGCGTCGATTTCCCCTCTCCGGAGCCCAGAACGGACTCCAGATCTGCCCTCCTGAGGAAGAACAGGAGGTGGCAGCGGCCCTGTATCATGAAATGTGATGAACTCTTCTCTCCTGATTTTTTCTGGGTGAGAGAGACTATATAGGGTTGGAGTTGGAGGCTGCGGATCCACGTGGGCCCCACGAACTTGCCAGGCGCGCCCTAGGGGCGTGCGCCTCCTGGGCTCGTGGGCCCCTGGCTCTGTGTCTTCGGGTAATTCTTGCACCAGTATTTTTATATATTCCACAAAAAATCCTTCTAAGTTTCCAGGTCATTTCGTGAACTTTTATTTCTGCACAAAAACAACACCATGGCAATTCTGCTAAAAACAGCGTCAGTCCGGGTTAGTTCCATTCAAATCATGCAAATTAGAGTCTAAAACAAGGTCAAAGGAGTTTGGAAAAGTAGATACGATGGAGACGTATCAACTCCCCAAGATTAAAGCCTTGCTTGTCCTCAAGCAATTCAGTTGACAAACTCTAAGAGACAAAAGAAAAAACTTTATGAACTCTGTTTGATCTTGTTGTTGTAATTATGTCTAACTCATATTCGGTTTTTGAGCAAGATCATAAGCTAACCACATAAGCAATAACATTTAGGTCTCATGGTGTACTCATATCAGTGGCATACTCAACTAGCGAGCAATAATGATAAGTTTCAAACGTCAACACTTCAATCAAAACAATCATGATACAATATGAACAGATGGTATCTCGCTAGCCCTTTCAGAGACCCCAAAACATAAATGCAGAGCACCTTCAAAGACCAAGGGCTGACTGAACATTGTAATTCATGGCAAAGAAGATCCAATCACAGTCATACTCAATATCAATTAATAGCAAAGCACAAAAATGATGGAGGTGCTCTCTAATTGGTGCCTTTTATAAGAAGAGGATGACTCAACAGTAATGTAAATAGATAGGCCCTTTGTAGAGGGAAGCATTGATTTGCAGAGGTGCCAGAGCTCAAGCTTTTAAAACAGAGATAAATAATTTTGGGTGGCATGCTTTCATTGGCAACGCGATGACCAAGAGTTTTCACCATCTTCCATGCTACACATATTATAGGTGGTTCCCAAACAGAACAATAAAGTTTTTACTCCCCCACCACCGATCAATCACACTCCACGACTAGCTGAATCCTTGGGTGCCGTCCATACCAACAACAATCCAGGGGGAGTTTTGTTTGCAATTATATTTTTGATTTGATTTGAGCATGGAACTGGGCGTTCTGATTACCGACCCCTTTCTCGTGAGTGATAGTGAATAAACACGTATAGAGGATAAGACGCCTAGCATGGAATATACTGACCACCCCTTGTCACCACATGAGTGGTTGGGGCATACAAAACAGATTATTATTTGAAGATTAGAGAGTGGCACATGCAAATTTACATGGAACGGCAGGTAGATACCGCATATAGGTAGGTATGGTGGGCTCATATGGAACAACTTTGGGTTTATGGAAGTGGATACACAAGCAGTATTCCCGCTTAGTACAAGTGAAGGCTAGCAAAAGACTGGGAGGCGACCAACTAGAGAGCGACAACAGTCATCAATATGCATTGAAATTGACCAATGTTGAGTGCAAGCATGAGTAGGATATAAATCACCATAAACATGAATATGGTAGAGGCTATGTTGATTTTGTTTCAACTACATGCGTGAACATGTGCCAAGTCAAGCCACTTGAATCATTCAAAGGAGGATACCATCCTATCATACTACATCATAATCATTTTGAAATTCATGTTGGCATCCAAGACAAACCATTATAAGCTCCTAGCTAATTAAGCATGGCATCAGAAACTATGATCTCTAAGTTGTCATTGCAAACATGTTTCTCTCATAACAATGCTGAATTAGGAACGATGAGCTAGTCATATTTACAAAAACAAAATAGATCGAGTTCATACCAGCTTTTCCAGGCTCAGTCACTTCATCATATATCGTCATTATTGCCTTTCACTTGCATGACCGAATGATGTGAATAATAATAAGAGTGTTCTTGCATTGGACTAAGCTGGAATCTGCAATAAAACTCAGAGGAGAAGACAAAGTAATATGGGCTCTCTGATAGATAAACAATAATGCATATGAGAGCCACTAATCATTTTAATCATGGTCTTCTACCTTGACCCAAAGAAAAAGAAAACTATTTACACGAGAAAGCTCCCAACAAGCAAAAGAAGAACGGGAAATCTTTTTGGCTTTTCTTTTTTGTTACCACTAAGCATGCTCGAAAGTAAACTTACAACTATTTTTTTTGTTTTTCTCATTTTTAAACAAACACACGAAAAGAATGCAAGAAAAAAAATAAACTAGCATGGAAGATACAAAGGAAAAGTGTGAACACCGACTATCAAAGTGAATGTGTGAGCATGAATATAAAGTCGGTGAGAAACACGTACTCCCCCAAGCTTAGGCTTTTGGCCTAAGTTGGTCTAGTTCCACGGCTGGTCCGGGCGATATCCAAAATCATAGTGGTGGTTGTACTGGGACGCGGCAGCTACCGCATGAACAGCTGCCTCATGGAGGCAAGCAGTCTTCACCTCCCTCTCATGCTCCTCTACGTCTCCTCTGGTTATGTAATATCTCCGTTTTCCCTGAAAGTCAAAGAAGGCAGGAGCAGGAAGGGTAATATGGAAAACACGATGGCGGTCAAATATTAACCGGTATAGGAGGGATTCATTATCCCTCTCAAGGAACTAATAACGTATCATAGCGGCGCGATCAAGGAAAGCTGTATGGAGCGGGGATCTCCTGTGCGGATGGGTATTCCAAGAAAATTTGCTATGCGAGTGGCATAGATCCCACCAAAGAAATCCCCTTCATTAGCATTATTATTTAGCCTCCTCGCAATTATAGCTCCCATGTTGAAACTTCTATCACCCGTTACTGCGCTCTTAGGAATACTAAGGTCAGGTGCGCAGAGGTGACTATGGTCATGCTTGTCGTTAATGCATCTACCTATGAAGAGGGCAAAATAATGTAAGGTAGGGAAATGAATGCTCCCCATGGTAGCTTGCGTAATATCTCTAGTTTCTCCAACAGTTATACTGGAAATAAAATCTCTAACCGAAGACTTAGGAGGGTCATTGGGACTACCCCAATCAGGTATCTGTCATATTCTATGAAAATCCTCTAAATCCATAGTATACAATTTGTCATAAAGATCAAACAGTATGGATGTGTCACGGCCAACTAAAAATTTGAATCTACGAACAAAAGAGGCAGTGAGTGTAGTATACCGTTCACATTTATTGGAGATGAATTCTTCGAGCCCGGCATTGCGAACAAATGTATCAAACTCGTCCTTGAAACCTACATCAATCATGAATTCATTGGAAGGCCATTCACATGGTTGCACCGGTGCGTTCCTCGGTTGATAAGGATCGGGCTCCCGAATCGCGAGACGGGGACCCCTTTTGCTTGAGGAACCACCATGATAGTTCTTCTTGGACATCTTCCCTTTTCTGAAATAACTCTGAAATTTTTAGTGACTCAAAATAAAAGTGAACAAAGTTTAACAAAACTCATGGCAACTACTCCTACAAGTTCCTAGAGGCCATATCATGCATCAAAACTACTTGGGACCAACTAAAATTAACATGCAAAGCTCAAGAACAGGGTCACCAAGGCAGCAATAATATGCAATGAATAAAGCACTAGAACAAAAACTAATTGGATCAATGGAGGAGTCACATACCAAGGAACAATTCCCCAAAACAGTTTGGTGAATGGGGCTTTGCACAAGGAGATCGAAAAATGCAGCAAAATGAGCAAGAACACGGGTTTGAGCTGTGGAATGATTTTTTCTGGAGGTAGAAGAAGGAGATGGGTGCTGGAATAAGTGGAGGGGGGCACGTGGGACCCACGAGCCTGCCAGGCGCGCCCAGGGGGGTGGGCGCGCCTCCTGGGCTCGTGGCCCCCTGGTGCATCCCCCTAACTAGTTATCTATCTCAGAAATTCTTAAATATTCTAGAAAAAATCATACTTGAATTTCAGGGCATTTGGAGAACTTTTATTTTCAGGTCATTTTTTATTGAACGGATAAAGCAGAAAACAGGAAAATAAAGCTATATTTATTATTTTTATACTAAATAACAAAAAGTAAAAGTTGGGAACAGAAGGTTGTGACTTCTAGATTCATCCATCTCATGGTCATCAAAAGAAATTCGTCAATGAGGTTGATCAAGTCTCCTTGACAAACTTTTTTCGAATCACATAAAACCGGAGAATTTTCAAATAATCACTAGGTTACCTCAACGGGGATGTGCATATCCCCAATAACAGGTATATCATATTTCATCTTGACAGTAGGTATAGGGAATTCAAAGCTTCCAATAATAATTGATGAAGATTTTTCAATAGCATTAATGCAATGAACTCGATATTGTTTCTTCGGAAAGTGCACCGTGTGCTCATTACCATTAACATGCAAAGTGACATTGCCTTTGTTGCAATCAATAACAGACCCTATAGTGTTTAAAAAGGGTCTTCCAAGGATGACCGCCATGGCATCATCCTCGGGAATATCAAGAATAACAAAGTCCGTTAAGATAGTAACGTTCGCAACCACAACAGGCACATCCTCGCAAATGCCGATAGGTAAAGGAGTTGATTTGTCGGCCATTTGCAAACAAATTTCAGTAGGTGTCAACTTATCCAATTCAAGTCTACGGTATAAAGAGAAAAGCATAACACTAACACCGGCTCCAAGATCACATAAAGCAGTTCTAACATAATTTCCTTTAATGGAGCAAGGTATAGTGGGCACTCTGGGATCACCTAGTTTCTTAGGAGTCCCACCCTTAAAAGTGTAATTAGCAAGCATGGTGGAAATCTCAACATCAGGTATATTTCTTTTATTAGTCACAATATCTTTCATGTACTTAGCATAAGGAGACATTTTAAGCATATCAGTCAAACACATTTGCAAAAAGATAGGTCTAATCATTTCAACAAAGCGCTCAAAATCCTCATCATCCTTTTTCTTGGATGGTTTGGGAGGGAAGGGCATGGGTTTCTGAACCCATGGTTCTCTTTCTTTACTATGCTTCCTTGCAATAAAATCATTCTTATCATATCTCTTGTTCTTAGGTTGTGGGTTATCAAGATCAATAGCAGGTTCAATCTCCACATCATTATCATTACTAGGTTGAGCTTCAACATGAACATCGTTATCAATATTATCACTAGGCTCATGTTCATCACCAGATTGTGTTTCGGCATCAGAAATAGAAACATCATTTGAATTCTCAGGTGTAACAGCAACCGGTTTACTAGCATGCAAGTTCCTATCATCTTCCTTTTTCTTCCTATTACCAGGATAACTAGGTGCATCAGTATTAACTCCTTGAGAATCTTGTTCAATTCTCTTAGGATGGCCCTCAGGATACAAAGGTACCTAAGTCATTCTACCACCTCTAGTAACAACTCTAACAGAATTGTCATTCAATTCATTAAGCAAGTCATTTTGAGCCTTAAGTACTTGTTCTACTTGAGTAGTGACCATAGAAGCATGTTTACCAATAAGCTTAAGATCATTAACATTTCTATCGACACAAGCACTTATATGATTAATCATACGAGCATTTTGTTTCAGTTGTCTGCTAACATAATCATTAAAACTTTGTTGTTTGGCAACAAAGTTATCAAATTCATCTAAGCATAAGCTAGCAGGTTTATCATAAGGAATATCACTCTCATTGAATCTACCTCTACTACCTGTGTCGGGTTATCAAGACTATGTATTTCTTCAATAGGTGGTAGATTCTTAACATCTTCAGATTTAATACCTTTCTCTTGCATAGATTTCTTGGTTTCTTGCATATCTTCAGGACTGAGGAATAGAATACCTCTTTTCTTCGGAGTTGGCTTCGGAGGTGGTTCGGGAATAGTCCAAGCATTATCATTGCTCAAGATATTATTCAATAGAATTTCAGCTTGTTCCACAGTTCGTTCCCTGAAAACACAACCAACACAACTATCTAGGTGGTCCCTAGGAGCATCGGTTAGTCCATTATAAAAGATATCAAGTATTTCATTTTTCTTAAGAGGGTGATTAGGCAAAGCATTAAGTAAGTGGACAAGCCTCCCCCAAGCTTGTGGGAGACTCTCTTCTTCAATTTGCACAAAGTTATATATATCCTTCAAGGCAGCTTGTTTCTTATGGGCAGGAAAATATTTCTCAGAGAAGTAGTATATCATATCCTGGGGACTACGCACACAACCAGGAGAAAGAGAAGTAAACCAAGTTTTAACATCACCCTTTAGTGAGAAAGGAAACAACTTAAGGATATAGTAATAGCGAATTTTTTTCCTCATTAGTGAATAGGGTGGCTATATCATTCAGTTTAGTAACATGTGCTACAACAGTTTCAGATTCATAACCATGAAAAGGATCAGATTCAACCAAAGTGATTAACTCAGGATCGACAGAGAATTCATAATCCTTATCACTAACAAAGATGGGTGAAGTAGCAAACTTAGGATCATATTTCATTCTAGCATTCATAGATTTTTCTTTCCACTTGCGTAATAAATTCTCAAGATCATAGCTATCCTTACAAGCAATAAAGTCTTCAGCTACCTCTCCCTCCATAACATAACCCTTAGGTATATTAGGCAATTCATATCTTGGAGAGCTAGGTCTAACAGGTGTCACAACAGGTTCAAATTCAATAATTTCATCAGTTTTAGAAGTATCATCAGATTCAGCAGTAACTCTAGCAATTTGTGCATCAAGAAATTCACCCAGTGGCATATCATTATCAAACAAAGCATCATCATAAGCATCATGGATACCAGAAGTAGCATCATCAAGCACATGCGACATATCAGAATTACTAGTAGGTGGTGGTGTCGCAAATTTACTCATAACTAAAGGTGAATCAAGTGCAGAGCTAGATGGCAGTTCCTTACCTGTCCTCGTAGTTGAGGGCAAGACTTTAGTTTTTGGATCTCTAGGATTCCTCATAGTGATCAACAGATATAAATCCCAAGTGACTCAGGGAATAGAGCTATGCTCCCGGCAACGGCGCCAGAAAAATGTCTAGATAACCCACAAGTATAGGGGATCGCAACAGTTTTCGAGGGTAGAGTATTCAACCCAAATTTATTGATTCGACACAAGGGGAGTGATACGTCCATTTTGCATCATGCTTTTATGTTGATATTTATCGCTTTATGGGATGTTATTATACTTCACGGCACAATACTTATGCCTTTTCTCTCCTATTTTACAAGGTTTACATGAAGAGGGAGAATGTCGGCAGCTGGAATTCTGGCCTGAAAAAGGAGCAAGTGTGAGATACCTATTCTGCGCAAATCCAAAAGCCGTGAAAATCAACAAGGAATTATTTTGGAATTTAAAAAATACTGGGCGGAAGAAGTACTAGAGGGGAGCCACCAGGAGGCCACAAGCCTACTAGGCGTGACCTACCCCCCTGGCCGCGCCTAGGGGGCTTGTGGGCTCCCTGTTGGCCCTCTGGCTCCCCTCTTTTGCTATAAGGAGGGTTTCGTTCCAGAAAAAATCAAGAGGAGGCTTTCGGGAGGAATCGCCGCCACCACGAGGCGGAACTTGAGCAGAACCAATCTAGAGCTCCGGCAGTGCCGTCCTTCCGGGGAAACTTCCCTCCCAGGGGGGGGATCGTCGCCATCGTCATCACCAACACTCCTCTCATCGGAGGGGACTCATCACTATCAACATATTCATCAGCACCATCTCATCTCCAAACCCTAGTTCATCTCTTGTAACCAATCTCTGTCTCGCGACTCCGATTGGTACTTGTAAGGTTGCTAGTAGTGTTAATTACTCTTTGTAGTTGATGCTAGTTGGATTACTCGGTGGAAGATTATATGTTCAGATCCTTGATGCTATTCAATACCTCTCTGGTCATGAATATAATTATGCTTTGTGAGTAGTCACTTTTGTTCGTGAGGACATGGGATAAGTCATGCTATAAGTAGTCATGTGAATTTGGTATTCGTTCGATATTTTGATGCATCGTATGTTGTTTTCCTCTAGTGGTGTCATGTGAACGTCGACTACATAACACTTCACCATTATTTGGGCCTAGAGGAAGGCATTGGGAAGTAGTAAGTAGATGATGGGTTGCTAGAGTGACAGAAGCTTAAACCCTAGTTTATGCGTTGCTTCGTAAGGGACTGATTTGGATCCACTATTTTAATGCTATGGTTAGACTTTGTCTTAATTCTTCTTTCGTAATTGCAGATGCTTGCGAGAGGGGTTAATCATAAGTGGGATGTTTGTCCAAGTAAGAGCAGCACCCAAGCATCGGTCCACCCACATATCAAACTATCAAAGTAGCGAACGCAAATCGTATGAACATGATGAAAACTAGCTTGACAGAAATTCCCGTGTGTCCTCGGGAGCGCTTTACATCCTATAAGAGTTTGTCCAGGCTTGTCCCTTGCTACAAAAGGGATTGGGCCATTTTGCTGCACCTTTGCTACTATTGTTACTTGCTACTTTCTATGAATCTTCTTATCACAACTATCTGTTACCGATAATT
This sequence comes from Hordeum vulgare subsp. vulgare, assembly GCF_904849725.1. Taxonomy (NCBI): domain Eukaryota; kingdom Viridiplantae; phylum Streptophyta; class Magnoliopsida; order Poales; family Poaceae; genus Hordeum; species Hordeum vulgare. The sequence continues at coordinate 145,238,328 of NC_058521.1, read as the reverse complement.
TCAGTGCTTGCACAGAATATCTTGGTGAAAACCACTTGTTAGATCCTTCTGCTCCTCGTTGGGTTCGACACTCTTACTTATTGAAAGGACCATGATAGATCCCCTACACTTGTGGGTCATCAAGACTCTTTTCTGGCGCCGTTGCCGGGGAGTGAAGCGCCTTTGGTAAATGAAATTTGGTAAGGAAACATTTATATAGTGTGCTGAAATTTATTGTCACTTGTTACTAAGGAAACTAATCCTTTGAGGATCTTGTTCGGGGTATCTTCACCTCGAATGGAAGCACAAGGAGTTGCTCCTCAATCTGCTGCACCTACAGAAAATATTTTCTATGAATTTCCTCCGGGTATGCTTGAGAAACTGCTGGCTAATCCTTTTAAAGAAGATGGAACATCACATCCTGACTTGCATCTAATCTATGTAGATGAAGTTTGTGGTTTATTTAAGCTTGCAGGTTTGCCCGAGGATGAGGTAAGAAGAAGGTCTTTCCCCTATCTTTGAGGGATAAAGCATTGACATGGTATAGGCTATGTGATGATACTGGATCATGGAACTACAACCGATTGAAATTGGAATTTCATCGAAGGTTTTATCCTATGCATTTGGTACATCGTGATCGGAATTATATTTATAATATTTGGCCTCGTGACAGAGAAAGTATAGCTCAAGCTTGGGGGGAGGCTTAAATCAATGTTATATTCTTGCCCCAACCATGAGCTCTCGAGAGAAATTATCATTCAGAACTTCTATGCCCGGCTTTCTCATGATAATCGCACCATGCTTGACACTTCTTGTACCGGTTCTTTTATGAAGAGAGATATTGACTTCAAATGGAATTTATTGGAAAGAATTAAACGCAACTCTGAAGATTGGGAGTTTGATGAAGGTAAGGAGTCAGGTATGAATTTCAAGTTTGATTGCGTTAAATCCTTTGTTGAAACAAATACTTTTTGTGATTTTAGCGCTAAATATGGACTTGACTCTGAGATAGTAGCTTCATTGTGTGAATCATTTGCTGCTCATATTGATCTCCCTAAAGAGAAGTGGTTTCAATACCATCCTCCCTTAGAAGTCAATGTAATTAAAACCAATCCAGTTGAAGAGAAATTCATTGCTTATAATGATCCTATTGTTCCTAGTTCTTACATTGAGAAACCACCTTTCCCTGTTAGGATAAAGGATTATTCTAAAGTTTCAACTGTGATACGTAGGGGCAACATTAGAACACCTACACCCCCTGAGAAAATTAGAGTTGAACCTAGCATTGCTATTATCAAAGATCTCCTATCCTACAATGTTGATGGCCATGATATTCACTTCTGTGAAGATGCTGCTAGAATTGCTAAACCACATGCTAGAGACAAACATAGGCCTGCTGTTGGCACGCCTGTTGTTTGTTTAAGATATGACATCATTGCTATCATGGTTTATGTGACGTAGGTGCTAGTGTTAGTGCAATACCTCAATCTTTATATGATGAAATTAAAGACGAGATTGCACCTGTTGAGATGGACCCTATTGATGTCACTATTCAGCTTGCCAATAGAGATACTATTAACCCTTTGGGAATTGTTAGAGATGTTGATGTCTTGTGTGGTAAAACTAAGTATCCTGCTGATTTTCTGGTTCTGGCTACCACACAATATAACTTTTGTCCCATCATACTTGGCAGACCTTTTCTCAATACCGTCGATGCTCATATTGACTGTGAGAAGCAAACTGTCACTGTTGGCTTTGAAGGAGTGTCACATGAGTTCAATTTCTCCAAGTTTGGTAGACAACCTCATGAAAAAGAATTGTCTAGTAAGGATGAAATTATTTCCCTAGCTTCTATTGTTGTGCCTCCTACTGATCCTTTAGAGCAATACTTGCTTGAGCATGAAAATGATATGCATATGGATGAAAGGAATGCGATAGATAGAGTTATCTTTGAACAACATCCTATCCTTAATAATAATTTGCCTATTGAACTGCTTGGAGATCCACCCCCACCAAAGGGTGATCCTGTGTTCGAGCTTAAACAGTTGCCTGATACTCTTAAGTATGCTTATCTTGATAAAAAAGAGATATACCATGTTATTATTAGTTCTAGCCTCTCAGAGCATGAAGAAAAGAAGTCACTAAAAACTCTCAGGAAGCACCGTGCTGCTATTGGATATACTCTTGATGATCTTAAGGGCATTAGTCCCACTCTATGCCAGCACAAGATTAAAACCGATCCTGATTCCAAACCAGTTGCCGATCATCAACGGAGATTAAATCCTAAGATGAAAGAGGTAGTAAGAAAAGAAATACTAAAGCTCCTGGAAGCAGGTATTATCTATCCTGTTGCTCATAGTGATTGGGTAAGTCCGGTGCATTGCGTCCCTAAGAAGGGAGGTATTACCGTTGTCCCTAATGATAAAGATGAATTGATCCCACAGAGGATTATTACTGGCTATAGGATGGTGATTGATTTTAGGAAATTGAATAAGGCCACTAGGAAGGATCATTACCCTTTGCCTTTTATTGACCAAATGCTAGAAAGATTGTCTAAACACACACACTTCTGCTTTCTATATGGATATTCTGGTTTCTCCCAAATACCTGTTGCACAATCTGATCAGGAGAAAACCACTTTCACCTGCCCTTTCGGTACCTTTGCTTACAGACGTATGCCTTTTGGCTTATGTAATGCACCTGCTACCTTTCAAAGATGTATGATGGCTATATTCTCTGACTTTTGTGAAAAGATTGTTGAGGTTTTCATGGATGACTTCTCCGTTTACGGGTCTTCATTTGATGATTGCCTCAACAACCTTGATCGAGTTTTGCAGAGATGTAAAGACACCAACCTTGTCTTGAATTTGGAGAAGTGCCACTTTATGGTTAATGAAGGCTTCGTCTTAGGACATAAAATTTCTGAAAGTGGTATTCAAGTTGATAAGGCTAAGGTTGATGCGATCGAGAAAATGCCATGCCCTACAGATATCAAAGGTATAAGAAGTTTCCTTGGTCATGCTGGTTCCTATAGAAGGTTCATTAAGGACTTTTCTAAGAATTCTAGGCCTCTTACCAATCTCTTGCAAAAGGATATTCCTTTTGTTTTTGACGATGATTGTGAGGAAGCCTTCGAAATACCTAAAAAGGCCTTGATAACTACGCCTATTGTTCAACCACCCTATTGGAACTTACCTTTTGAAATCATGTGTGATGCTAGAGATTATGCTGTTGGTGCTGTTCTAGTACAAAGAGTTGATAAGAAGTTGAATGTTATTCATTATGCTAGTAAAACTCTGGACAGTGCCCAAAGAAACTATGCTACTACTGAAAAGGAATTTTTAGCAGTCGTGTTTGCATGTGAAAAGTTCAGATCTTACATAGTTGATTCCAAAGTCACTATTCACACTGATCACGCTGCTATTAAGTATCTCATGGAAAAGAAAGATGCTAAACCTAGACTTATCAGATGGGTTCTCTTGCTACAAGAATGTGATTTGCATGTTGTCAATATGAAGGGTGCTGAGAACCCCGTAGCAGATAACTTGTCTAGGTTGGAGAATGTTCTTGATGACCCACAACCTATTAAGGATAGCTTTCCTCATGAGCAATTGAATGTCATCAATACTTGACGTAGTACACCGTGGTATGCTGATTATGCAAATTATATCGTTGCCAAATATATACCACCTAGTTTCACATACTAGCAAAAGAAGAAATTCTTCTTTGATTTGAGACATTACTTTTGGGATGATCCTCACCTTTATAAGGAAGGAGTAGATGGTGTTATTAGACGTTGTGTACCTGAACATGAACAGGGACATATCCTACAGAAGTGTCACTCTGAGGCTTACGGAGGACACCATGCGGGAGATAGAACTGCACACAAGGTATTGCAATCAGGTTTCTATTGGCCCACTCTCTTTAAGGATGCCCGTAAGTTTGTCCTATCTTGTGACGAATGTCAAAGAATAGGTAATATCAGTAAACGTGAGGAAATGCCTATGAATTATTCACTTGTCATTGAACCATTTGATGTTTGGGGCTTTGATTATATGGGACCTTTTCCAAAATCCAATGGGTATACTCATATCCTAGTTGTTGTTGATTACGTTACTAAGTGGGTAGAAGCTATCCCAACTAGTAGTGCTGATCACAACACCTCTATCAAGATGCTTAAAGAAGTTATTTTCCCTAGATTTGGAGTCCCTAGATATCTAATGACCGATGGTGGTTCACATTTCATTCATGGTGCTTTCCGTAAAACGCTTGCTAAGTATGATGTCAATCATAGAGTTGCATCTCCCTACCATCCTCAGTCCAATGGCCAAGTAGAGCTAAGTAATAGGGAACTTAAACTAATTCTGCAAAAGACTCTTAATAGGTCTAGAAAGAATTGGTCTAAGAAGCTCGATGATGCACTGTGGTCTTATAGAACTGCTTATAAGAATCCCATGGGCATGTCTCCGTACAAAATGGTTTCCGGTAATGCATGTCATTTACCTCTTAAGCTAGAGCATAAGGCTTATTGGGCAATCAAAGAGCTCAACTTTGTTTTCAAACTTGCTGGTGAGAAGAGGTTATTTGATATTAGCTCGCTTGATGAATGGAGAGCTCACGCATATGAAAATGCCAGGTTGTTCAAAGAAAAGGTTAAGAGGTGGCATGATAAAAGGATACAAAAACGTGAGTTCAATGTAGGTGATTATGTCTTGCTATATAATTCTCGTTTAAGATTTTTTGCAGGCAAGCTTCTCTCTAAATGGGAAGGTCCTTACATTGTTGAGGAAGTATATCATTCCTGTGCCATCAAGATCAACAACACGGAAGGTAATTTTCTGAGAGTGGTAAATGGACAAAGAATCAAGCATTATATCTCAGGTACTCCCATAAATGTTGAAAGCAATATTATCAATACCATAACTCCCGAGGAGTACATAAGGGATATTTATCAGCTTGTTTCAGACTCCGAAAACGAAGAGGTATGTGATTCGGTAAGTAAACGGACTCCAAAACTTTTCCAGTAGGAATTTTTCTCCGTTTTGGAATTTTTAGAAAATTAGAAAAATTTAAAGTAGTCCGGAAAGTGCACGAGGAGGCGACAAGCCTGCCAGGCGCGGGCCACCCCCTGGCCGCGCCTGGGGGGCTTGTGACCACCTCATGTGCGTCCCGGACTCCGTTTTCTTGCGGAGTACTCCTTCTGGTCGGAAAAAAATCATTATATATTCTCCCAAAAGGTCTGACCCTCGTATCACGCAATTTTCCTCTATTTTCGTTTCGAGCTGTTGTGCAGAGAGATCTAGATCGCTATGGCGTCCCCAAAAGCTCCGAAGGACAAGTTCTTCGAGAAGGTCATCAATCCCTACCTCGCAGGAGTGCTGCAACACCCTCAATCTATCGAGATGCGTGAGGGGGTGCTGCACATCCGTGATGTTGAGGGGCCCAAGAAGACCGGAAGCATGGAGGCGAGGCTTGAAGCAATGGAGCAGCAAGTCTTCAAGTGCCAAGGGATGGTGGAACATGGACTCAACGCCAACCACATGATGATCACAGAGTTCACCAATAAGCACAAGATCGATGCCAATGACATCGGGAAGCACCTCTCCAGGCTCTATGACAGAATTGGTCACCTCCAAGCCCAGATCTATGACCTGCAGAACCAAAACTGTGAGTATGAGTATAGATTTAAATCAATACGGTTGACTGCAGATTTGAGGATTCCAGAGACTCGATCATCTTTCCATGATGGAGCACCTATGTCTTGGAAGACGGAGGATCAAACCCAGGTTGCAACAACTCCACCACCATCACCTCCAAAGGAAGACAACTAAGCACGGGTATGGGCAATCCCCTTGGCTTGTGCCAAGCTTGGGGGAGTTGCCCTGGTATCGTATCACCATCACATCTTTTGCCTTTACCTTTTCTTAGTTCGATCCTTTTTGGTTTTATCTTTCTCTAGTAGAATAAAGTTCTTAGTGATCTAGGCTTGAGTTTTGCTTTGTGTCACCCCCGATGTATTCGAGTTCATGAGTCATATAATAAAGAGTGTTTTAGTTAAGGGCCATGCTTCATGCCATGATTTGAAAGAAAAGAATGATAAAAGAACAAAAGCATAAAAGATCATGTAATGATCTTATGGGAAGTGATGGATCCACATATAAAAAGAATGTTGATTGAAACTTGTTGTGGGTGGACAAACGTAGACCTTGGTCATTGTTGCAATTAATAGGAAGTAATAAAGAAAGAGAGGTTCACATATAAATATATCCTCTTTGACACCGTCTATGATTGTGAACACTCATTAAACTATTGCATGCTTAGAAGTAGATGTTGGACAAGGAAGACAACATAATGAATTATGTTTTCTTGGTTCCGAACAATGTTATAAGACTAGAGATCCCTTAGCATGTGACGCTTGCTTCCACCCCATATCAGCCAAAACTTCCGCACCAAGTAGAGATACTACTTGTGCATCCTTAAACCTTCAACCCAGTTTTGCCATGAGAGTCCACCATACCTACCTATGGATTGAATAAGATCCCTCAAGTAAGTTGTCATCGGTGCAAGCAATAAAAATTGCTCCCTAAATATGTATGATCTATTAGTGTGTGGAAAATAAGCTTTGTACGAACCTGTAATGCGGAAGACATAGAAGCGACAGACTGCATAATAAAGTTCTTTATCACAGGAGGCAATATAAAGTGACGTTCCTTCACACTAAGAGGACACACATCCAAACCTCAAAAGCGCATGACAACCTCTGCTTCCCTCTGCGAAGGGCCTATCTTGTACCTTTACTTTTTGCCCTTGAAAGAGTCATGGTGATCTACACCAATTCCTTATTTCGCCTTTATCTTGGCTAACGTCATATGCTAGGGAAAGATCTATATTCATATGTCAACTTGGAAGTAAGTATTCATGAATTATTATTGTTGACATTACACTTGAGGTAAATAGTTGGGAGGAGAAACTATAAGCCCCTATCTTTCTCTGTGTCCGACTGAAACTTTGATCTCATGAGTACCATGTGAGTTGTAGCAATTGTAGAAGACGAAAGGATGATTGAGTATGTGGATTTGCTTTACAAGCTCTTATTTGACTCTTTCCGATGTTATGATAAATTGCAATTGCTTCAATGACTAAAGGCTATTGGTTGTTAATTCTCAATAAGGTTCTTGATCCATACTTTACTTTGTGAAGGAATTATCACTGTAGCATAAGAGATGATATGATCATATTGCTGTTCTAATTATGATCATGATGCCTGCATGTCTGTATTTTGTTTTGTCGACACCTCTCTCTCTAAACATGTGGCCATATTTATTGATCTCGGTTTCCGCTTGACGACAAGCGAAGTCTAAGCTTGGGGGAGTTGATACGTCCATTTTGCATCATGCTTTAATGTTGATATTTATCGCTTTATGGGCTGTTATTACACTTCACGGTACAATACTTATGCCTTTTCTCTCTTATTTTACAAGGTTTACATGAAAAGGGAGAATGTCGGCAACTGGAATTCTGGCCTAAAAAAGGAGCAAGTTTGAGATACATATTCTGCGCAACTCCAAAAGCCGTGAAAATCAACGAGGAATTATTTTGGAATTTATAAAAAATACTGGGCGGAAGAAGTACCAGAGGGGAGCCACCAGGAGGCCACAAGCCTGCTAGGCACGACCTACCCCCTGGTCGCGCCTAGGGGGCTTGTGGGCTCCCTATTGGCCCTCTGGCTCCCCTCTTTTGCTATAAGGAGGGTTTTGTTCCAGAAAAAATCAAGAGGAGGCTTTCGGGAGGAATCGCCGCTGCCACAAGGCGGAACTTGAGAAGAACCAATCTAGAGCTCCGGCAGGGCCGTCATGCCTGGGAAACTTCCCTCCCGGGGGGGATCGTCGCCATCGTCATCACCAACACTCCTCTCAATGGAGGGGACTCATCACCATCAACATCTTCATCAGCACCATCTCTTCTCCAAACCCTAGTTCATCTCTTGTAACCAATCTCCGTCTCGCGACTCCAATTGGTACCTGTAAGGTTGCTAGTAGTGTTAATTACTCTTTGTAGTTGATGCTAGTTGGATTACTCGGTGGAAGATTATATGTTCAGATACTTGATACTATTCAATACCTATCTAGTCATGAATATAATTATGCTTTGTGAGTATTCACTTTTGTTCCTGAGGACATGGGATAAGTCATGCTATAAGTAGTCATGTGAATTTGGTATTCGTTCGATATTTTGATGCGTTGTATGTTGTTTTTCCTCTAGTGGTGTTATGTGAACGTCGACTACATAACACTTCACCATTATTTGGGCCTAGAGGAAGGCATTGGGAAGTAGTAAGTAGATGATGGGTTGCTAGAGTGACAGAAGCTTAAACCCTAGTTTATGCGTTGCTTCGTAAGGGGCTGATTTGGATCCACTAGTTTAATGCTATGGTTAGACTTTGTCTTAATTATTCTTTTGTAGTTGCGGATGCTTGCGAGAGGGGTTAATCATAAGTGGGATGTTTGTCCATGTAAGGGCAGCACCCAAGCACCGGTCCACCCACATATCAAACTATTAAAGTAGCGAACGCAAATCATATGAACATGATGAAAACTAGCTTGACAGAAATTCCCGTGTGTCCTCGGGAGCGCTTTACCTCCTATAAGAGTTTGTCCAGGCTTGTCCCTTGCTACAAAAGGGATTGGGCCATTTTGCTGCACCTTTGGTACTATTGTTACTTGCTACTTGCTACGAATCTTCTTATCACAACTATCTATTACCGATAATTTCAGTGCTTGCAGAGAATACCTTACTGAAAACCACTTGTCAGATCCTTCTGCTCCTCGTTGGGTTCGACACTCTTACTTATCGAAAGGACTACGATAGATCCCCTACACTTGTGGGTCATGAGGGAGCCAAAGAATACTCTCGAGTATTAGCAGTTGAGTTGTCAATTCAACCACACCTGAAGGACTTAGTATCTGCAGAAAAGTTTTAGTAGCAAAGTAGTATGACAGTAACGGCAGCGGCGGTAATAGTAGCAGTAGTAATTTGTATAGCAAGTGTGATAGAAGTAGCGGTAAAGTAACTTAGCAAGGACCAGTATAGGAAAATCTCGTAGGCATTGGATCGGTGATGGATAATTATGTCGGATGGCATTCATCATGTAACCGTTATAACAAAGGGTGATGTGCAACTAGCTCCAGTTCGTCAATGCAATGTAAGCATGTATTCCGTAATTAGTCATACGTGCTTATGGAAAAGAACTTGCATGACATCTTTTGTCCATCCCTCCCGTGGCAGCGGGGTCCTAATGGAAACTAAGGGATATTAAGGTCTCCTTTTAATAGAGAACCGGAACAAAGCATTAGCACATAGTGAATACATGAACTCCTCATACTATGGTCATCTCCGGGAGTGGTTCCGGCTATTGTCACTCCGGGGTTGCGGGGTCATAACACATAGTAGGTGACTACAACCTGCAAGATAGGATCAAGAACACACATATATTGATGAAAACATAATAGGTCCAGATCTGAAATCGTGGCACTCGGGCCCTATTGACAAGCATTAAGCATAGCAAAGTAGTAGCAACATCAATCTTAGAACACAGTGGATACTAGGGATCAAACCCCATCAAAACTAACTCGATTACATGATAGATCTCATCCAACCCATCACCGTCCAACAAGCCTACGATGAGATTACTCACGAACGTTGGAGAGCATGATGGGATTGGCGATGGAGGATGGTTGATGATGACGATGGCGTCGATTTCGCCTCTCTGGATCCCAGAACGGACTCCGGATCTGCCGTCCCGAGGAAGAACAGGAGGTGGCGGCGGCTCCTATCATGAAACGCGATGAACTCTTCTCTCCTGATTTTTTCTAGGCGAGAGAGACTATATAGGGTTGGAGTTGGAAGCTGCGGAGCCACGTGGGCCCCACGAGCCTGCCAAGCGCGCCCTAGGGGGCGCCTCCTAGGCTCGTGGGCCCCTGGCTCCATGTCTTCGGGTAATTATTGCGCCCGTATTTTTTATATATTCGACAAAAAATCCTCGTAAGTTTCCAGGTCATTCCGAGAACTTTTATTTCTGCACAAAAACAACACCATGGCAATTCTGCTGGAAACAGCGTCAGTCCGGGTTAGTTCCATTCAAATCATGCAAATTAGAGTCCAAAACAAGGGCAAAAGAGTTTGGAAAAGTAGATACGATGGAGACTTATCAAGGTTCAACTTCGTTCCCATTATCAGCTTCCTCGACATAAGGATCTAGAATGTATGGAGGAAGATCTTCATGCATCATTTGTTGAGGTTCATCATCATCATCATCAGTTTCATCAATGTCGCCATATGCATGTTCTTGGTCTTGTACTTGATGATTGATGATGAGTTGATGAAACTATACTCCTCGTCCCTTGTTGGTTACCCCAAGTGGAAGGTTGAGATGTAGTCTTTAGCAAATTTGCCTTACACGGGGACTGTAAGGTTTATCGAACTAGGAGGACTCCAAGCATCAACAAGTAGGTGTCTCCTGCTCTGGCGCTAGCAGAAGACGTGGACCTGCACACACATCAAATAACTTTGCTCCCAACGAGTTCAGAGAGGTTGTCAATCTCTCCGGCTTTTTCGTTTGCAAATGATCAAACACAAGCAGGAATAGCTATGGTGATTGCAACAGAAATGGAAATAAAAGCAGTAAATGGTGGAGGTGTAAACAATGGTGGAAATATGGACCAGAGTCCCATGATGTTCACTAGTGATGTCTCTCTCCCAAAAGATAATAAACAACTATGCTGGTTAAACAAATTACAGCTGGGCAATTGACAGAATTATATAAATGCAGTGCAATGCTAATCATGCTACAAGAAAGTTAGAGGCTCATAAGTACGGGCAATACGCCAAGACAAGTAGACCGTTTATCCATCAGCATCTACTTACTAATCATCCACCTTGAGATATCTATCCAGAACATCTCGCTGGTATTAAGTTGCGGGCCCCACCCAAAGTGTAAACTCAAAGCAACGAACAACTGCATTAACAAACTTTGCGTAAGGTAAACAATCCTTGCAACCGTGGTTACAAGCACCGTTGTTTTCTCCCTGGTGGCAACAACACATCCCCTAGTCTCATGTTTCTATCACTCAAGCTAGACATCAGGGGCATGAACCCACAATCATGCATAACGCTCCCTCTTGGAGTTACAATCTACTACTTGGCCAAAGCAATATAAAGCAACGGAGAACATGCATGAATTACTAAAGAACAAAATATAAAAGGAGAACCAAATATATAACTCATCACAATCTGAACATAATATCATAATCCATCGGATCCCAGCAAACTCAGCATAGCAACAACAGGTAAATTACATAGATGCCTTGATCATGTAGGGCAGCTCACAAGGGCTAAGCATTGAAGCACAAGATTGGAGAGAAGACATCACATAGCTACTGGTCATGGACCCATGCTCCAAGGAGGACTACTCACTACACGTCCGGGAAGCGTCCATGGTGGTGGAGAAGCTCTCGGAGGTCAATCCTCCCTCCGGCAGGGTGCCGGGAAGAGGTCTCCTCGCGCTCCCGATCTAGGGAGCGCTACGGCGGCGGAACGGCGGTGAAATTCGCGACGCGGGATATATCTTTAGGGTTTTCGCTTCGGGAAGTAAATATAGGCCAAAGGAGGACGCCAGGGGGTGGACCCGCCACCCACGCGACCTGGTGGCGCGGCCAGGAGGGGGCCCGCGCCAGGTGGCTGCCTGGGCGAGTCCTGGCTCTCCCCTGACCCACCTTGGTGCTTCCTGAAGCTTCCGTCATGCTGATTTTTGGGGCTCTAAAAATTGGGGTAAAGTCCCTGCTATTAAAAGACATCAACAGACAAAAACTGGCACTGGGTGCACTGAGTTAGTAGGTTAGTCCAAATATGTGTAAACAGGTATTAAAGTGTAGCAAAACACATAACAATGTCACCCAAAAGAGCATGGAACAAACAAAAATTATAGATACGTTTGGGACGTATCAACATCCCCAAACTTAATTCCTGTTCGTCCTCGAGTAGGTAAATGATAACACAAATAATTTCTGTGGTGACATGATAACACACATATAAGAACTTCAAAGTAAAGCAAGTAAGATGTGCAATTCAAGTCAAGAAAATAACAAGCAAGAGTCTATATCTAGTATTGAAATTAGCAAAGTAAGAACATAAAGGTGCAAGAGCTCTCGCTGTCCGTGACTCGAATGTCTCCAAATGGTGTTTGCGTGCAAGAAGTGGAAGATGGGTTTAGGGCATAAAAAATACTATATATTTTAATTGAGAACTCAATCTACTAAAACTTCACACTTGGTGTCCTTCGGAATCTTATTTTGACTCATCCCCAGACCACTAGTGAGGCACAAGTCAAAATGATCCTCTCCCTTTCGACTTTGAGCACTCATAAAATGAATGAGTGCGAGCAAGGTATATTGGCACTTAGGATGGCAAAGAGAATAATGACGGGGAAGGAAGACAAAAAGGTGTGAAAGGCTCACATCAATGAGGACAATCATAGGCGACAGAAAGCCAAATGCTAGATATGATGTGAGGAATAGGGATTGCCATGCAACGGATGCACATATGAGCTAAGGCAAGCTCTCCAATAGAACTAGTGGGGGTGCATCCAACTTGCTTGCTCATGAAGACCTAGAGCTCATTTGAGGAGGCTCATGATTGGAATATACAAGCCAAGTTCTATAATGTAAGGGTCCCCACATAGTTATGCATGAATGATAATCTCTATGGAGTACAAATATAACAATGTAGTACGAGTGTGGATCTTCTAAAAGGAATAGTAGTGTTGCCCCCTTCTCTCTTTTTTTTTTCTTTCATTTTTTTATTTTTGTGGCCTCTTTGGCTCTTTATATTTATCTCTCATTTCTCCTCTCTAGGATCTTTTCACGTGCCACCTTTTGGGATCTTTTAATTTGTCCTCTTTGGGATATTTTCCTCACTTAAGGGCAACACTGTATATTTTACAAGAAATAAAAAGAAGATCTTTACACTTTATAAGGAGTACTCAACATAAAGATAAATGAAAACTATCATGATGTATGCAAATGTATGCCTCTGCGAGTGTAGCGGGATATGCAATGATACTAGCGTGTCATGTAGCAATAACAAGGGCAAAGCCCAACTAGCATGCGGCTCCTCGATCAAGCAAAAGCATGTATGCCATAAAGATCAAGTCATGAGATGGTGGATGTTGCATGGCAATGTATCTCGGAAAGGCTATGGAAATGCCTTAATAGGTAGGTATGATGGCTGTTTTGAGGAAGGATATAATGAGGCTTATGATGACAGAGCGTATCATGCCAAGGGTTTGGATGCACCGGTGAAGTATGCACCAACTCTTAAGATGAGAAAGGGCAATGCACGGTACTGAAGAGGCTAGCAAAATATGGATGGTGCAAGTGCCAACAATCAAATACTCGCATTAGTCCGAAGAACTCATGCACTTATTATCGGTAACTCTCTATCTAGTCAGGAGATTTGCAAAGAGACAAGAACCCCAAGGAGGAGTGTTTGGGGGTTTGGTATCCTTGCACATCCTGGACCCATGATAACGTGAGGGTACTCTATATATTCCAACCCCTCCAGAGGTTAGTGATCCATCTAGTAGCTAGAGTTCTCAACTATATTTTTTTGTTTTTGAAAATAAACACGGATTGCCCAAAATATGACACCTGTCACTAATAGGCTCAATCTCTTGACACAAAAAGTCCAAACATTACTCAAATCAATACCTCAAAACTATTGCAAGTTACTACTATACTTAAATAGCAACCTCAATTACCTACTTATGCAAGACACACAACTCAGTGCAACAAGCCAACTCTCTAAAAAAGATAAGCATGATAACTCAAGAGAGTTCCAAAAGCAACCTAAATAAAAGCTCTTAAAAAGATAAAGCATGAAAACTAAGAGCTAAGCATGACAACAACTATGAAAAGATAAAGAACACACAAAAATATAAGCATGAAAACCTATCTTGTGTTCTAGGGTGGAGTGGAGCGTGTTTCTCTCCCAAACAAAGAAACCTAGGGTCCAACTTTTTATGAACAGAAAGCAAAACTAAAACAAACCAAAAAAGTAAAGAGCGGGACGCTCCAAGCATAGCACATAACATATGAAGTGATAAAAATATAGCATGGAGAAGGACGAACTGATGATTGTTCATAGAGAAGGGGATGCACAGGGGCATACCCAAGCTTAGACGCTTGAGTCTCCTTGAATATTTCTTCGGGGTGCATGGGGGCATCCCCAAGATTAAGCTCTTGGCACTCCTGGATCTTCTTTCATCATCTTCCATCACATACTTGAAAACTCCCTTCATACGAAACTCGTCATAAGCTGATTAGAGTGGTTAGTGCCCATAATAAAATATATTTTTCTCTACTGAAAATAAAGATTTTCAGGAAGAGCTATTGTTTCTCAAGATTTACAAAAGGTTTTTGCAACGAAAAATAAAGCTTAGGATTTGCAAAACAATGAAAACGCAAAACAGGGCAGAATCTGGGAAAAACAGAACAACATGTAGTAAATAAGTTTTTTGGGGCACTTTTGCAACTCAAATAAAAAAACTAAGAACAAATTGTATAGATCATTCTGTCAAAAAAATCAGATCAAAAAGATAATCTCGTGATTTGTGGCTAATTTTTCCGTCAAGCACACATAATCTGTTTCTAGGCAGCATGTCACAACTTTTGAACTTTCTTGCAATCGGAGGCTAAAACTCGGCACAAAGTTTGCAAATAAAGATACAATGATGTTGCTACAGTAGTAACAAACGTCAAGACCACTAAAACTGAAAGTAAAAACAAATTGGGTTGCCTCCCGACAAGCGCTTTGTTTTATGCCTTTGAGCTAGGCATAATGCAAATAAGATCAAGTATTATCAACTCCAAAAGTATAACTTGCCCGAGTAAAGGACTCATAAGGTAACTTAATCTTCTTTCGAGGGAAGTGTTCCATTCCCTTTTTAAGGGGAAATTGGAATCTAATGGTCCCTTCTTTCATGTCAATGATAGCACCAACGGTGCGGAGAAAAGGACGTCCCAAAATAATTGGACATGAACGATCACACTCAATTTCCATAACAAGAAAATCAACGGGAACATAATTATCATTGACAACATAAGAACATCATCAATCCTCCCTAAAGGTTTCTTTATGGAAGAATCAATAAGACGAACACCAAAAGAACATTGATCAAAAGGTTTCAAATCAAGCATATCATACATTCTTTTGGGCATAACGGAGGCACTAGCTCCAACATCACATAAAGCAAAGCAAGAGAAATTATTCAATTTAATATTGACCATAGGATCACAACCATCTTCTAATTTTATAGGAATAGAAGTCTCTAGCTTGAGCTTCTCCTCCCTAGCTTTGATAAGAGCATGGGTAATATGCTCGGTGAAGGCAATATTGAGTGTACTAGTGTGGGGGTCTTTAGCCATTCTTTGCAAAAAAAGTGATAACTTCAGAAAGACTACAATTATCAAAATAAAGATTACTACCATTAATTAAAGTGGTGGTGATGTCATCTAAGCTCATTCTTTTGGTAGTCTTTAAGTTCAAAGGACCTTCTTGTCTTAAAGTTGAGGTATTAGCATCACCATTAATACGTCCATTGGGACTACGGATGTGATGGGTGCTAAAAGTTTTTTTGATCCTCAACAACTTGTATAGTAGCAAGGGTAGTATGTGTAGGAAGGATCTCAATCCTATCTTCCTCTTCTTTTTCTCTAGCCCATCTATCCTTAAGTTCGGCTAGCATTCTAATGTTCTCATTAATTTGGACTTGGATAACATTCATGGGTGTGGTTTTCTTTTCCTCAAGGGGGGGGGGACTTCTAATTTTAAGCATCTTGATACGTCTCAGTCGTATCTACTTTTCCAAACTCTTTTGCCCTTGTTTTGGACTCTAATTTGCATGATTTGAATGAACTAACCCAGACTAACGTTGTTTTTAGCAGAATTGCCATGGTGTTGTTTTTTGCGCAGAAATAAAAGTTCTCAGAATGACCTAGAAATTTACAGGGAATTTTTGTGGAATATATTAAAAATACTGGCGCAAGAATCAACCAGAGGGGTGGAGCTATGAGCCCACAAGCCCACCAGGCGTGGGACGAAGCAGACTAAATAGAGCAGAGATTGGAGGCGGTGGAGTTTTGTGGGCCCCACAAAGCTACACCGCCTCCAATCTCAGCTCTATTTAGTCCGTTTCGTCCAGAAAAAAAATCAGGGAGAAAAGTTCATCGCGTTTTATGATACGGAGGCGTTGCCACCTCCTATTCTTCCTCTAGAGGGCAGATCTGGAGTCCATTTTGGGCTCCGGAGAGGGGAAATCATCGCCATTGTCATCACCAACCTTCCTTCATCGCCAATTCCATGATGCTCTTCACCGTTTGTGAGTAATCTTATCGTAGGCTTGCTCGACGGTGATGGGCTGGATGAGATCTATCATGTAATTGAGTTAGTTTTGACGGGGATTGATCCCTAGTATCCACTATGTTCTGAGATTGATGTTGCTACTACTTTGCCATGCTTAATGCTTGTCACTAGGGCCCGACTGCCATGATTTCAGATCTGAACCTATTATGTTGTCGCCAATACATGTGTGTTCTTGATCCTATCTTGCAAGTTATAGTCACCTACTATGTGTTATGACCCGGCAACCCCGGAGTCACAATAACCGGAACCACTCCCGGAGATGACCATAGTATGAGGAGTTCAAGTATTCACCAAGTGTTAATGCATTGGTCCGGTTATTTATTAGAAGGAGAACCTTAATATCCCGTAGTTTCCATTAGGATCCCGCTGCCACGGGAGGGATGGACAATAGATGTCATGCAAGTTCTTTTCCCTAAGCACGTATGACTACATACGGAATACATGCCTACATTACATTGACGAACTGGAGCTAGTTACATATCTCTCCGTGATATGACTGTTGCATGATGAATAGCATCCGGCATAATCATCCATCATCAATCCAATGCCTAGGAGTCTTTTCCTACTGGTCCTTGGTACGTTACTTTGCTGTTACTGCTGTCACTGCTGCTACTGTTACTCTGCTGATGCTACTGTTACTCTGCTGCTACTGCTGTCACTTTGCTGCTACTGGTTACTGTTACTACTGTTGCTATCACACTACTTTGCTACTGATACTTTTCTGCAGATACTAAGTCTTTCAGGTGTGGTTGAATTGACAACTCAACTGCTAATACTTGAGAATATTCTTTGGCTTCCCCTTGTGTCGAATCAATAAATTTGGGTTGAATACTCTACCCTCGAAAACTGTTGCGACCCCCTATACTTGTGGGTTTTGAAGACCTTATTTTGGCGCCGTTGCCGGGGAGGCACAACTATATTCTCTGAGTATTTGGTATTTACGTTTGCTGGTCACTATGAGGAATCCGAAAGATCCAAGAACTAAAGTCTTGCCCTATTGAATAATATCTTGTGCAATGAGAATGCTTGGATTATTCCCAAACCACCTCCGAAGCCAACTCCGAAGAAAAGACGTATTCTATTCCTCAGTCCTGAAGATATGCAAGAAGCTAAGAAATCTATGAAAGAGAAAGGCATTAAATTTGAAGATGTCAAAAATCTACCACCTATCGAAGAGATCCATGGTCTTGATAACCCGATACAGGTAGTAGAAGTAAATTCTCTGCGTAGATTCAATGAGAGTGATATTCCTTTTGATAAACCTGCTAGCTTATGCCTGACTGAATTTGATAACTTTGTTTCCAAACAACAAAGTTTCAATGATTATGTTAGCAGACAATTGGAACAGAATGCTTGTATGCTTAGTCATTTAAGTGCTTGTGTGGACAGAAACGTCAATGATCTTAAGCTTCTGAGTAAACATGCCTCTATGGTTACTACTCAAGTAGAACAAGTACTTAAAGCTCAAAATGACTTGCTCAATGAGTTGAATGACAATTCTGTTAGAGTCGTCACTAGAGGCGGTAGAATGACCCAGGAACCTTTGTATCCTAAGGGTCATCCTAAGAGAATTGAACAAGATTCTCAAGGAGTTAGCACTGATGCACCTAGTCATCCTAGGAAGAAGAAGAAAGATGATAGGAACTTGCACGCTAGCAACCCTGTTACACCTGAGAGTCCAAACAATGTCTCTGTCTCTGATGCCTGATACGTCTCCAACGTATCTATAATTTTTGATGCTTTCATGCTATTATCTTGTCAAACTTTGGATGTTTTTCATGCCTATTATATATTTTTTGGGACTAACTTATTAACTCAGTGCCAAGTGCCAGTTCCTGTTTTTTCCATGTTTTTGACCCCTTTCAGAGGAGAATTTCAAACGGAGTCCAAACAGAAGAAAATCCCCGAAAAGAATTTTTTCGTAACAAAAGAAGATCAGGAGACTTGAGAGCTAAGGCAGGGGGTCCCGAGGGGCCCCACAAGCCCCCACCCCGCGACCAGGGGGAGGCCACGACCCTCAGGCTTCTGGGCCCCCTGGACACCCTTTGCCCTAGGTTTTGCGCCTATATATCCCCAGAAATTCCACAAAAAATCAGGAGATCATTGAAAGTACTTTTCCGCTGCCGCAAGCTTCTGTCTCCGCAAGATCCCATCTGGGGCACGTTCCGGTGCCTTGCCGGAGGGGGATTCGGATACAGAGGGCTTCTTCATCAACACCATGACCTCTCCGATGATGCGTGAGTATTCCACCATAGACCTACGGGTCCATAGCTAGTAACTAGATGGCTTCTTCTTTCTCTTGGATCTTCAATACAAAATTCTCCATGATCTTCATGGAGATCTATCCGATGTAATCTTCTTTTGCGGTGTGTTTGTTGAGATCCGATGAATTGTGGATTTATGATCAGATTATCTATGAATCTTATTTGAGTTTCTTCTGATCTCTCTTATGCATGATTTCATATCCTTGTAATTCTCTTCGAGTTGTGGGTTTTGTTTGGCCAACTAGATCTATGATTCTTGCAATGGGAGAAGTGCTTGGTTTTGGGTTCATACCTTGCGGTGACCTCACCCAGTGATAGAAGGGGTAGAGAGGCACGGATCGTGTTGTTGCCATCAAGGGTAAAAAGATGGGGTTTTCATCATTGGTTTGAGATTATCCCTCTACATCATGTCATCTTGCTTAAGGCGTTACTCTGTTCGTCATGAACTCAATACACTAGATGCATGCTGGATAGTGGTCGATGTGTGGAGTAATAGTAGTAGATGCAGAAAGTATCGGTCTACTTGTCTCGGACGTGATGCCTATATGTATGATCATTGCCTTAGATATCGTCATGACTTTGCGTGGTTCTATCAATTGCTCGACAATAATTTGTTCACCCACCGTGATATTTGCTATTTTGAGAGAAGCCTCTAGTGAACACTATGGCCCCGAGGGTCTACTCCACACCATATTTTCAGCTTACACCTTTTTACTTCGTTGCACTTTCCGCCTTCAGATCTCACTTTGCAAACAATCTTGAAGGGATTGACAACCCCTTTGAAGCGTTGGGTGCTGATACGTCTCAAACGTATCTATAATTTTTGATGGTTTCATGTTGTTATCTTGTCATCTTTGGATGTTTTATGTACCTTTTATATCTTTTTGGGCCTAACTTATTAATTCAGTGCCAAGTGCCAGTTCCTATTTTTTCTGTGTTTTTGACTCTTTTCAGATTTTTTTTTGGAACGGAGTCCAAACGGAATTAAATCCCCGAAATATTTTTTTCCAGAACGAAAGAAGATCACGGGACTTGAGGGCCAAGGCACGAGAGCCACAGGGGGCCCACAAGCCCTGTAGACGCCACTAGGGGGCGGCGGCTACCAGGCTTGTGGCCTCCCTGGCGCCCCCCTGACCTAGCTCCTTCGCCTATATATTCCCTAAAATACAGAAAAAATAGGGGAATCCACGAAAACACTTTTCTGCCGCGGCAAGCTTCCGTTTTCGCAAGATCTCATCTGGAGACCCTTCCCGGCGCCCTGCCACAGGGGACATCGGAGTTGGAGGGCTTCTACATCAACATTATCGCCCCTCCAATGACTCGTGAGTAGTTCACTTCAGACTTACGGGTCCGTAGTTAGTATCTAGATGGCTTCTTCTCTCTCTTGGATCTTCAATACAAAGTTCTCCATGATCTTCATGGAGATCTATCCGTTGTAATCCTCTTTGGCGGTGTGTTTGTCGAGATCCGATGAATTGTGGATTTGTGATCAGATTATCTATGATATATATATTTGAGTCTTTGCTAATTTCTTATATGCATGATTTAATATCCTTGTAAGTTTTTCCGAGTCTTGGGTTTTGTTTTGCCAACTAGATCTATGATTCTTGCAATGGGAGAAGTGCTTGGTTTTGGGTTCATACCGTTTGGTGACCTTTCCCAGTGACAGAAGGGGCAACAAGGCACGCATCGTGTTGTTGCCATCAAGGGTAACAAGATGGGCTTTTATCGTAGATATTAGATTGTCCATCTACATCATTTCATCTTGCTTAAGGCGTTACTCTGTTCTCATGAACTTAATACACTAGATGCATGCTGGATAGTGGTCGACGTGTGGAGTAATAGTAGTAGATGCAGAAAGTATCGGTCTACTTGTTTTGGACGTGATGCCTATATATATAATCATTGCCTTAGATAAAGTCACGACTTTGCGCGGTTCTATCAATTGCTCGACAGTAATTCGTTCACCCACCGTCTACTTGCTTTCATGAGAGAAGCCACTAGTGAACACTACGGCCCCCGGGTCTATTCACACCTATCGTTTCCAATTTCGCTTTTACTTTACTTTGTTTCTTTTGCTTTTAGTTCTCACTTGGCAAACAATCTATAAGGGATTGACAACCCCTTCATAGCGTTGGGTGCAAGCTCTTTGTGTTTGTGTAGGTACTTGTGACAATCCTCCATTGGATCGATACCTTGGTTCTCAAAACTGAGGGAAATACTTACAGCCGCTGTGCTACACCCCCCTTTCCGTTTCGAGGGAACACCAAGGCAAGGCTCCAAGGCCACGGGGAATCCTTTGTATATTTGCCAAGGAAGTCCCTAAAGGCATAGACATCGCAGAAAGATTCCTGGTGCCGTTGCTGAGGAGTATCAAGACAAGAATAGTCTCCCGTCAGCACGCTTGTTTCTGGCGCCGTTGGAAGGTCTTTTGTTGCAGTTGCAGAAGTATTTCTGGCGCCGTTGTCGAGGAAGGAGAGATCTATCCAAGTAGGTCTCACAAACTCATCTCTTGCATTTACCTTTTTTGCCAGTTGCCTCTCGTTTTCCTCTCCCCCACTTCACATTTGCCGTTTTCATTTGCCTTTCTCCTTTGCCGTTTTCTTTTTCCTTTTGCCTTTTTGCCGTTTTCCTTTGCCTGTTTTCCTCGCTTGCTATTAGGCTTGTACATGAGAGATCTTTCCTCATGGCCAAACCAAGCTATTTCAGAAGGTTGGAAGAGATTGAAACTAGTGTTAAAGGTTTCATGTCTTCTCAATTTGACCAAAACAGTTACTTCTGTAGGGAATTAAAGGAGCAATATTCTTTTATGGCCTGTTTGAATAAAGAAGTTGATGATATGGCCAAAGAATTCCTTGCACTAAATTCTCAGCTTGCTCACCTTGAAAAATTGATGGGCCGAATTTCTGACAAGCAGGCTACCTTAGTCAATAAGATGGCAGCTAAACCTGAAATTTGTGATGCAAATCACGAAGATCTTAAAGTGCTTGGTGTGATTCCTCTTGAATCTTTGTTTTCGCGTGTCAAACCTATTGATGAAGGGGCTGGATATGAATCCACTTTGGTTGAAAAACGTCCCAATGATTCGGAGTCCACCTATCTTGATGATAAAGGTGTGGAGAGTGCAGTAGAAGAAATCAAAATTTAGGGTAGTAATGAAACTCCCACTTTGGATTTCAAGGAATTCAATTATGATAGTTGCTCCTTGTTTGAATGCATTTCTTCGATACAATCCATTGCAAACTCTCCACATACTTATAGCCAAAGCAAAGCCTTTACCGCTCATATCGTAGATGCTATGATGAAATCTCTTGAAGAGAAGCTCGAATTAGAAGTCTCTATACCTAGAAAACTTCATGATGAGTGGGAACCTACTATCAAAATCAAAATCAAAAACTATGAGTGCAATGCTTTGTGTGATTTGGGTGCTAGTGTTTCCGTGATTCCAATGTCTTTATGTGAAATTCTTGGTTTTCATGAGATTGAAAAGTTTCCTCTTAATTTGCATCTTGCGGATTCTACTATCAAGAAACCCATGGGAAGGATTGATGATGTTCTTATTGTTGCAAATAAGAACTATGTACCCGTGGATTTCATTGTACTTGTGATAGATTGCAATCCTTCATGTCCCATTATTCTTGGTAGACCTTTCCTAAGGACTATTGGTGCTATCATCGATATGAAGGAAGGGAATATTAGATTTCAGTTTCCTCTAAAGAAGGGCTTGGAGCACTTTCCTAGAAAGAAAATAAGATTGAATTATGAATCTATGATGAGGGCTACTTATGGTTTGAGCACCAAAGATGACTATACGTGATTCCATCACGTGTTGCCTAGCTAAGGGCGTTAAACAATAGCGCTTGTTGGGAGGCAACCCAACGAATCTATCCTTTTTATTTCTGTTTTTTTGTTTTCCACACTTTCATAATTATGTTATGATTGTGTTTTTTGTGTTTCTTTTTGCGTTTGTGCCAAGCAAAACCGTTATCATTAGTCTTGGGGATGATCGTTTGGTCATGCTGGAAAAGACAGAAAATTTCTGCTCACGAAAAGAATTTTCTTTTCTTTTCTGTACGGGCTTTTGAGTTGATTATTTTTTCTTCTGATTTCTACGCAAATTCTTCAGCCTTTCGTAATGTTTCAGAATTGTTGAAGTACCAGAGGTATACGAAATATACGGATTGCTACAGACTGGTCTGGTTATAACAGATTCTGTTTTTGTTGAGTTGGTTGCTTATTTTGATGAAACTATGGATAGTATCGGGGGTATTAGCCATGGAAGATTGAAAATACAGTAACCCAACATCAACATAAGTAGAATTTAAGTTTGCTACAGTAGCTAAGGAAGTGGTGGTTTGCTTTCTTATACTAATGATATCACGAGTTTCTGTTTAAGTTTCGTGTTGTGAAGTTTTCAAGTTTTGGGTGAAGTTCTTATGGAAGAAGAGATAAAGAGTGGCAAGAGCTCAAGCTTGGGGATGCCCAAGGCACCCCAAGATGATTCAAGGATGTCGTAAAAGCCTAAGCTTGGGAATGCCCCGGGAAGGCATCCCCTCTTTCGTCTTCAATCCATCGGTAACGTTACTTGGGGCTATATTTTTATTCACCGCATGTTATGTGTTTTGCTTGGAGAGTCTTGTATCGTAGGAGTCTTTTATTTTTTTGTGTCACAATAATCCTTGCTGCACACCTAGAGAGTGAGACATTCACTCACCGTGATTTTGTCGAGCTTCACTTATATCCTTTGGTAGACAATTCAGCTCACTTGTGCTTCACTTATATCTTTTGGAGCTAGTTGATTTTGCTCTTTGTGCTTCACTTATATCTTTTAGAGCACGGAAGCGCGTGGCTTGGTAGTTGATCTATGCTTTGAAAGTAGTCTCAAAAAGGGGTAGTTATCCAAAGGGATATGAAAACTTCCACCTTCATGTGCATTGAATAGTTAGAGAAGTTTGATTCATCTCAATTAGTTTTGAGTTGTGGTTGTGGTAATATTGAAGTTATGCTAGTAAGGTGTTGTGGATCTATAAATACTTGTGTTGAAGTTAGTGATTCCCGTAGCATGCACGTATGGTGAACCGCTATGTGATGAAGTCTGAGCATGATTAGTCTATTGATTGTCATCCTTTGTGTGGCGGTCGGGATGGCGCGATGGTTTATACCTACCAACCCTTCCCCTAGGAGTATGCGTTGAATGCTTTGTTTCGATTACTACTAAAACTTTTGCAACAAGTATATGAGTTATTCATGATTAATGTTGAGTCCATGGTTTAGATGCACTTTCTCCTTCAACCATCACTATCTTCTTAGTGTCGTGCAACTTTCACCGGTGCACAAAACCCACCATTAGCCTCCCTCAAAACAGCCACCATACCTACCTACTATGGCTTTTTCAAAGTCATTCCGATATATATTGCATTGCAACTACCACCATTACATGTGCCACCACGTCTACATTGCCATTGCATGATTGTAAGATAGCTAGCATGATGTTGCCATTAATGTCCATGCCATGCTAGATCATTGTCATGGTACGCTACCGAAGGCATTCCATATAGAGTCATCATTGTTCTAAGTTTTGAGTTGTAAGTGTGATGATCATCATTGATGGAGCATTGTCCCATGTGAGGAAATAAAAGAGGCAAGCGAAGCCCATATACAAAAAGAGGCCAAAGATGCCCACCAAAAAAAGAGGCCAAAGAGCCCACCAAAAAAATGAGAGAAAAAGAGAGAAGGGACAATGCTACTATCCTTCCACACTTGTGCTTATTAAGCACCATGATCCTCATGATTGAGAGTCTCTCGTTTTGTCACCACCATATAGCTAGTGGGAAATTTTCATTATATAACTTGGCTTGTATATTCCAATGATAGGCTTCCTCAAAGTTTCCTTAGGTCTTCGTGAGCAAGCAAGTTGGATGCACACCACTAGTTTTATTTAAGAGCTTTCACATACTCTTAGCTCTAGTGCATCATTTGTATGGCAATCCCTACTCATTCACATTGATATCTATTGATGAGCATCTCCACAGCTCATTGATATACCTAGTTAATGTGACCATCTTCTCCTTGTTTGTCTTGCAACCTCCACCACACTCCACACCACTTATAGTGCTAAAACCATGGCTCACGCTCATGTATTACGTGAGAGTTGAAAAGGTTTGAGAAAGTAAAGGTGTGAAAACAATTACTTGGCCAATACCGGGGTTGTGCATGATTTAAATTCGTTGTGCAAGGATGATAGAGCATAGCTAGACTATATGCTTTTGTAGGGATAACTTTCTTTTGGCCTTGTTATTTTGAAAGTTCATGATTACCTTGCTAGTTTGCTTGAAGTATTATTGTTTCCACGTCAATAGAAAACTAGTGTTTCGAATCTAATGGATCTGAACATTCACGTCACATAAGAGGAGTTACAAAGGACATCTATGCTAGGTAGCATGAAAGCATCAAAAATTCATTCTTTATCACTTCCCTACTCGAGGACGACCAGGAGTTAAGCTTGGGGATGCTTGATACGTCTCAAACGTATCTATAATTTTTGATGGTTTCATGCTTTTATCTTGTCATCTTTGGATGTTTTATGTACCTTTTATATCTTTTTTGGGACTAACTTATTAATTCAGTGCCAAGTGCCAGTTCCTGTTTTTTCTTTGTTTTTTACTCTTTTCAGATCTGATTTGGAAACGGAGTCCAAACGGAATAAAACCCCCGAAATAAATTTTTCCAGAACGGAAGAAGATCAGGGGACTTGAGGGCCAAGGCAGCAGAGCCACAGGGGGCCCACAAGCCATGTAGCCGCCACCAGGGGGCGGCGGCTACCAGGCTTGTGGCCTCCCTGGAGCCCCCCTGACCTAGCTCCTTCGCCTATATATTCCCTAAAATATAGAAAAAATAGGGGAATCCACGAAAACACTTTTCCGCCGCTGCAAGCTTCCGTTTCTGCAAGATCTCATCTGGAGACCCTTCCCGGCGCCCTGCCGGAGGGGACTTTGGAGTTGGAGGGCTTCTACATCAACATCATCGCCCTCCAATGACTCGTGAGTAGTTCACTTCAGACCTACGGGTCCATAGTTAGTAGCTAGATGGCTTCTTCTCTCTCTTGGATCTTCAATACAAAGTTCTCCATGATCTTCATGGAGATCTGATACGTCTCAAACATATCTATAATTTATGATGGTTTCACGATGTTATCTTGTCTTCTTTGGATGTTTTATGTACCTTTTATATCTTTTTTGGGACTAACTTATTAATTCAGTGCCAAGTGCCAGTTCCTGTTTTTTCTTTGTTTTTTACTCTTTTCAGATCTGATTTGGAAACGGAGTCCAAACGGAATAAAACCCCCGAAATAAATTTTTCCAGAACGGAAGAAGATCAGGGGACTTGAGGGCCAAGGCAGCAGAGCCACAGGGGGCCCACAAGCCATGTAGCCGCCACCAGGGGGCGGCGGCTACCAGGCTTGTGGCCTCCCTGGAGCCCCCTTGACCTAGCTCCTTCGCCTATATATTCCCTAAAATATAGAAAAAATAGGGGAATCCACGAAAACACTTTTCCGCCGCTGCAAGCTTCCATTTCTGCAAGATCTCATCTGGAGACCCTTCCCGGCGCCCTGCCGGAGGGGACTTTGGAGTTGGAGGGCTTCTACATCAACATCATCGCCCTCCAATGACTCGTGAGTAGTTCACTTCAGACCTACGGGTCCATAGTTAGTAGCTAGATGGCTTCTTCTCTCTCTTGGATCTTCAATACAAAGTTCTCCATGATCTTCATGGAGATCTGATACGTCTCAAACATATCTATAATTTATGATGGTTTCACGCTGTTATCTTGTCTTCTTTGGATGTTTTATGTACCTTTTATATCTTTTTGGGACTAACTTATTAATTCAGTGCCAAGTGCCAGTTCCTGTTTTTTCCGTGTTTTTGACTCTTTTCAGATCTGATTTTGGAACGGAGTCCAAACGGAATAAAATCCCCGAAATGATTTTTTTCCCGAACGGAAGAAGATCAGGGGACCTTTGGGCCAAGCCAGGTGGGCTCCAGGGATCCCACAAGCCCCCACTCCGCCACCAGGGGGAGGCAGCGGTGGCAGGGCTTGTGGCCTCCCTGGCCGCCCCCCGACCTAGATCCTTGGCCTATATATTCCCAAATATTCAGAAAAAAATCAGGGGAGCCTCGAAAAATACTTTTCCGCCGCCGCAAGCTTCCGTTTCCGCGAGATATCATTTGGAGACCCTTCCCGACGCCCTGCCGGAGGGGACTTTGGAGTTGGAGGGCTTCTTCATCATCATCATCGCCCCTCCAATGACTAATGAGTAGTTCACTTCAGACCTACGGGTCCGTAGTTAGTAGCTAGATGGCTTCTTCTCTCTCTTGGATCTTCAATACAAAGTTCTCCATTTCTTCATGGAGATCTATCCGATGTAATCTTGTTTGGTGGTGTGTTTGTCGAGATTCGATGAATTGTGGATTTGATCAGATTATCTATGATATATATTTGAGTCTTTGCTGATTTCTTATATGCATGATTTGATATCCTTGTAAGTCTCTCCGAGTCTTGGGTTTTGTTTGGCCAACTAGATCTATGATTCCTGCAATGGGAGAAGTGCTTGGTTTTGGGTTCTACCATGTGGTGACCTTTCCCAGTGACAGTAGGGGCAGCAAGGCACACATCAATTAGTTGCCATCAAGGATAAAAAGATGGGGTTTTTATCATTGGTTTGAGATTATCCCTCTACATCATGTCATCTTGCTTAAGGCGTTACTCTGTTCTTATGGACTTAATACACTAGATGCATGCTGGATAGCGGTCGACGTGTGGAGTAATAGTAGTAGATGCAGAAAGTATCGGTCTACTTGTTTTGGACGTGATGCCTATAGATATAATCATTGCATAGGTATCATCACGACTTTGCGCGGTTCTATCAATTGTTCGATAGTAATTTGTTCACCCACCGTCTACTTGCTTTCATGAGAGAAGCCACCAGTAAACACTACGGCCCCCGGGTCTATTCACATCCACCGTTTACATCTCCGCTTTTACTTTGCTTTGTTACTTTGTTGCTTTTAGTTCTCACTTGGCAAACAATCTATAAGGGATTGACAACCCCTTCATAGCGTTGGGAGCAAGCTTTTGTGTTTGTGCAGGATCTTGTGATACTCCTCCACCGGATTGATACCTTGGTTCTCAAATGTAGCGACCCGACTCAAAACGAGTCAAGCCTCTGTGTATATGTGCCATCCCTGGATCAGTATGCTGGCACACACAGTACATCAATGTATATATCAAAGTGAAATCACCTGTAAATAGCGTAAAACTGATATATATACCTTAATTATTTCAGCGGAAGCAGTCAAGGGAGTGGAGTCCCAATAAACACCAACGGCAAGTTGAGTGTAGACCGTAACCCTGAATCGTACTCTTACTCGTCGAAGAAAAATATCTGCAACACGAGACGTTGCAGCCGTGTAGGTCAGCATATTGAATATGCTGGCAAGTCACATAAGAGAGGGGTGAAAAGTAATCATCTATACTACATGCATATATGGCAGGTGGGGCTATAAGTTTTTAGCGTAAAGCAAAATTTTCTCCTACATCAAGAGGGGCTAAAAGCAAAATATTACTACAAAGGTTGGTTGTTAACGAGATGGTTCCGCCAACCAGTTCTCGTACCCGAGTTGTCAATAATTACCCTCATCAAATATATTTAATGGTGTTGAGAAATCCAGACAACTTCAGTTCCTTTGGCTCAAGTTGTCCATGACCGTGGATACGGCTAATCGATTAGGTTTGAGTACTCTGCAGAGTTTTTGCACACGTTCCCCACAAGATTTGATCGCCTCCATGTATGTCCTCGCACTTCAGGGTGTTTGAAGACCGGATGATCAAAACATGGTCTTTCAACGGGTCCCTCTAAATTCCTGTCGGTGCCCATCCATTCCTACCGTTCTTCTACATCTGCTAGCACCGCCTGTCCAGAGTCGCCGCGTTGTCCAACCAAGCCAGAGCCCGTAATGACTTGTGGATGTGCAGGTAAGCCTTGGGTCTTGAAAATATCCGTCCGTCTCTTTGAGCCTGGGTGAAGCTTTCCGCGGGATGTCATGGCCTCTCCAGCATCCCGGGTGATCCACTGGGTTCTCCAGGGAGCCGATCAACCGTCCTTCACCCAGAGTTGCATTGCATCCAAGTCTTGAAAATCTTGTCTTAACCGGTCTTGATTATTTAATCAACCTCGCATCACTCGTGTTATGCACTCAAGCGAAATCCCGTCTACTCAAGCATAGCAATATGAAATTTGTCGTCCCGGGACCAAGTATCGGGGTTGTTGTGTGCCTACCACATGATACTACAATCTATACTAAAATTTCCAAGTACCTACTCAGCATGCAATTGGGCATAGGATGGTAGAACTACAATGCATCAAACATAGGTGATAGTATGATCAAAGTGACTTGCCTGGTGATGTTGACGAAGAAGAATTTTCGTTCTCGGGAAATACGTGATAGAACTATTCGTCACTCTCCGATGAAATCTATATAATCAAACATAGTATTCACATAAGCACTCACACTAGCAATCATTCTAGCAATCAATTAACAAACAACAATAAAAGTTGATGCAATCAAAAATCAATAAGAGAGAGCGGATAAAAATCCAAAGGAAACTTCAAAGAAGCTAGGAAGCCTTCTACTACATCAAACACTATATAGTTTTTGTTCTAACTGAAAATAAAACACTAAAATAGAAAAAATAACAGATAACAAAATATAAAATAACTAAGATAACAGAAGTAAAATTTACAGAACAACATTTTTTATAAGTATTTTCAAAATAGGAAATCAAACTAGCAATGCAATCAATTCGCAAGTTAGTATATAACTAGAATTGATTCCATGCAAACAAATAAGAATAAATAAAATAAAATTTTGTTGTTGTTGAAAAGTTACTGGTAAATATGAAAAAACAAAATAGAACTTGTCACAATTACAAAAAAACAAATTAAGAACAATTAATACAAAAGAAATAGCAAGAAAACAAAAAAGGCTAAAACAGAATCTGTTTTGCTTAAAAACCTAACTAAAAATAATTAAAGAAAATTGAAACTTAAACTACTGAATGATATGATCAATACGAAGCAGCAGCAAAAAGAATCAAATTAAAAGCTATTTTTAAACTCCCGAAATAAGCAAAACAAGCTTTAATTCAAATCTGATCTAACTCAATTTTTATAAATCCAAACATAGACAAATTATATATCTACAGAAACTACATAAAATTTTTGATCCAAGGCAGAAAGAATCACCTAATTCGGAGTTATAGACTAATAGATATGAATTTTCTAAGATTGCAATTTTCTGAAAAAACTGCAATACGGGATTTCGTGAATCTCACCATGGGTGACAGAGAGGAAGAACTACGGCGAGGTAGCTGCTCCGGCGAGGTGGGGAGGTCGCCGGCGGGGCGCGGAATCGGCGGAGGAGTAGCACGGCAGGGGGTGGGGCGCTGGAGTGGCTGGGCAGGGGTGATGGGGAAGCGACACGAGACCTACTGTACTCCGTTCTTGACAGGAAGATGAGGATGGTGGCGCCGTGGCTACGAGCATGGGAACGGGGCGTTTCTCGAGGGGAATGGAACGAGGAGGACGAGGGGATCCTTTATAGGTGGCGAGGAGGTGCTGGAAGGGAAGGAGATTCGCGAATTCCGGAAGGGGGGATCTCTTGGTTCCTGCCATGGAAGTTCCTGCTAACGTGAATGACTAGAGGAAGGAGAAGATACTAAACGGGCCAGATTTGGAAACTCCTTAATGGGCCAGCTCTTTATTTCCTATTAAACGCGATTTCTTTCCTTTTTCAAAACTAGGAAACTAAAACGATAAAAGGGAAATCAAATCAATTCGGAATATAGAGTTTTTATATACTAAAATTATCAGAAAAATAAAATCTAAATGATGGGCATTTTTTTCCACTTAAAAAAATGTTTTTCCAAAAAATCCCTAAAAGCATTATTTCTTTTTGCAATTATTTTCTCAGATTAAATTTTGGTTTTTTTCTTGGCTCAAAATATTTCAATGAATGCCCCTGGTTTTTGGAGGGTCATTTTCCTCCGCTCTTTCTTGCGTGCAAGAATTTTGTCAGGGCATTTTCTCGGGGAAGAAAAATATAGAAGCAAGGGCAAATATTTTGAAAGGATTCAAATGAAAAATCCGTTCAAATTCTTTATAGTTGAATAAGTCATGTCATCTTCTCTCTTTGCTTTTAAAAGGTTGAATTTGAATTCATCGGAGATGGGGAAAGTCATTTTATTCCCTCTCATTCAAAAGTTTTTGAAAAGTTTCAAATTTCACACAAGTTTCAATCACTCAAGCAAACAAACAAACAATCTAATAATTATTTTAACATTTCAAAATTTGGGATGTTACATCAAACTGAGGGAAATACTTACCACCGCTGTGCTACATCACCATATCCGCTTCGAGGGAACACCAACGCAAGGCTCCAAGGCCACGGGGGAAATCCTTTGCATAATTGCCTAGGAAGTCCCTTAAGGCGTAGCCGCAGCTGAAGGATTCCTGGTGCCGTCGACACGACTATTCTTGGCGCCGTTGCAAGGGAAGCACAACTGACATCAAGATCTATCCGATGTAATCCTCTTTGGCGGTGTGTTTCTCGAGATCCGATGAATTGTGGATTTGTGATCAGATTATCTATGATATATATTTGAGTCTTTGCTGATTTCTTATATGCATGATTTGATATCCTTGTAAGTCTCTCCGACTCTTGGGTTTTGTTTGGCCAACTAGATCTATGATTCTTGCAATGGGAGAAGTGCTTGGTTTTGGGTTCATACCGTGTGGTGACCTTTCCCAGTGACAGAAGGGGCAGCAAGGCACGCATCATGTTGTTGCCATCAAGGGTAACAAGATGGGATTTTATCGTAGATATGAGATTGTCCATCTACATCATGTCATCTTGCTTAAGGCGTTACTATGTTCTCATGAACTTAATACACTAGATGCATGCTGGATAGCGGTCGACGTGTGGAGTAATAGTAGTAGATGCAGAAAAGTATCGGTCTACTTGTTTTGGACGTGATGACTATAGATATAATCATTGCCTTAGATAAAGTCACGACTTTGTGCGGTTCTATCAATTGCTCGACAGTAATTCGTTCACCCACCGTCTACTTGCTTTCATGAGAGAAGCCACTAGTGAACACTACGGCCCCCAGGTCTATTCACACA
This sequence comes from Hordeum vulgare subsp. vulgare, assembly GCF_904849725.1. NCBI lineage: Eukaryota > Viridiplantae > Streptophyta > Magnoliopsida > Poales > Poaceae > Hordeum > Hordeum vulgare. Next base: position 145,206,369 of record NC_058521.1, on the reverse strand, counting down.
TATCGTTTTCACTTTTGCTTTTACTTTGCTTTGTTTATTTTGCTTTCAGTTCTCACTTGGCAAACAATCTATAAGGGATTAACAACCCCTTCATAGCGTTGGGTGCAAGCTCTTTGTGTTTGTGCAGGTACTTGTGACAATCCTTCACTGGATCGATACCTTGGTTCTCAAAACTGAGGGAAATACTTACCGCCGCTGTGCTACATCACCCATTCCGCTTTGAGGGAACACCAACGCAAGGCTCCAAGGCCACGGGGGAATCCTTTGCATATTTGCCAAGGAAGTCCCTAAAGGCGTAGCCGTAGCAGAAAGATTCCTGGTGCCGTTGCCGAGGAGTATCAAGACAAAGAATAGTCTCCCGTCAGCACGCTTGTTTCTGGCGCCGTTGGAAGGTCTTTTGTTGCAGTAGCAGGTGCAAGCTCGTTTGTGTTTGTGCAGGTACACTGGACTTGACAAGACCCTCCTACTGGATCGATACCTTGGTTCTCAAACTGAGGTAAATACTTACTGCTCCTGTGCTGCATCACCCTTTCCTCTTCAAGGGAAAAACCAACGCAAACAAGAGAAGTAGCAAGAGGAATTCCTGGCGTTGTCGGGGAAGGACTTTTGTTGCCATAGCAGAAGAATTTCTGGCGCCGTTGCCGGGGAGGAAGATCAAGTCAAGAACTCATCCAAGTAAGTGTCGAAAACTTTGTTTGCCAGGTGCCTCTCGTTTTCCTCTCCCCCACTTCATAATTTGCCTTTTTTGTTTGCCTTTTCGTTCGCCCTTTTTCTCGCTTGCTCTTTGTTTGCTCGTGTGCTTGCTTGCTTGCCGAAGTCACCATGAATTAAAACACCAAACTTGGTTTTTATTATTACTCCGATTCCTCCCGCCACTAGTGCGGAGTCATACGAAATCAATGCCGCTTTGCTGAATCTTGTTATGAAAGAGCAATTCTCCAGCCTTCCTAGTGAAGATGCCGCATTCCATCTCAATACCTTCATTGAGCTTTGCGATATGCAAAAGAAGAAAGATGTGGATAATGACTTGATTAAATTGAAGCCTTTTCCTTTCTCGTTGCGAGATCGCGCAAAAACTTGGTTTTCTTCTTTGCCCAAAAATAGTATCGATTCTTGGGATAAGTGCAAATATGCTTATATATCCAAGTATTTTCCACCGGCTAAGATTATCTCTCTCCATAATGATATCATGAATTTCAAGCAACCTGATCATGAACATGTTGCACAATCTTGGGAGAGAATGAAATTAATGATTAGAAATTGTCCCGCTCATGGCTTGAGTCTTTGGATGATTATACAAATCTTTTACGCTGGCTTGAATTTCGCTTCTAGAAATATCTTGGACTCTGCCTCAGGTGGAACATTCATGGAAATCACGTTAGGGGAAGCCACAAAGCTCCTAGACAATATCATGACGAATTACTCTAAGTGGCACACTGAAAGGTCACCTACTAGTAAGAAGGTACACGCTATAGAAAAAATTAACTCGTTGAGTGCTAAGATGGATGAGTTAATGAATTTGGTTGCTAGGAGAAGTTCTCCTTTAGATCCTATTTTTATGCCCTTGTCTTCTTTGATTGAGAGTAGCAACGCTAGCTTGGACGTAGAATAACTTTAGCAACAACAATGCTTTTAGAGGAAACTATGTTCCTAGGCCTTTTCCTAGTAACTCCTCTGATAATTTTGTCAACTCCTACAACAATACTCATGGAAATTACAATAGGTTACCCTCTGATCTAGAGAGTAATATCAAAGAGTTCATCAACTCTCAAAAAAATTTCAATGCATCCATAGAGGAAAAGCTACTCAAAATTGTCGATTTGGCTAAGAGCATTGATAGAATGTCTAGTGATGTTGATGCTTTGAAAATTAGATGTGCTCCTCCCAAAATCAACATGGATGAAACTTTGACAGCTATGCGTATTTCCATGATTGAGAGCCAAGAAAGAACCGCCCAAATTCGTGCTAGGCATGAATGGCTTAAAAAGGCGTGTTCTTGTGATGAGAATCACGAAGATCTTAAAGTGCATGGTGTGACTCCCATTGAATCTTTGTTTTCTTGTGTCAAACCTAATGATTATGGGGCTGGATATGAATCCACTTTGGTTGAAAAGTGCCCCAATGATTCGGAGTCCATCTATCTTGATGCTAAAAGCATTAAAAGTGGAGTAGAAGATATTAAAACTTTGAGTAATAATGAAATTACCACCATGGATTTCAAGGAATTCAATTATGATAGTTGCTCCTTGATTGAATGCATTTCTTTGATACAATCCATGTTAAACTCTCCACACGCTTATAGCCAAAATAAGGCCTTTACCGATCATATCGTCGAAGCTATGACAAAATGTCTTGAAGATAAACTTGAATTGGAAGTCTCTATCCCTAGAAAGCTTCATGATGAGTGGGAACCTACCATCAAAATCAAAATCAAAAACTATGAATGTAATGCTTTGTGCGATTTGGGTGCTAGTGTTTCTACGATTCCAAAGTCTTTATGTGATGTTCTGGGTTTTAATGAGATTGAAGAGTGTTCTCTTAATTTTCATCTTGCTGATTCTACTGTCAAGAAACCCATGGGAAGGATCAATGATGTTCTTATTATTGCAAATAGTAACTATGTACTCGTGGATTTCATTGTGCTTGACATTGATTGCAATCCTACATGCCCTATTATTCTTGGTAGACCTTTCCTAAGGACTATCGGTGCTATCATCGATATGAAGAAAGGGAATATTAGATTTCAATTTCCTTGAAGGAAGGGCATTTAACACTTCCCTAGAAATAAAATAAGATTGCCTTATGAATCCATGATGAGGGCCACTTATGGTTTGAGCACCAAAGACGACGATACGTGATTCTATCGCTTTTATGCCTAGCTAAAAGCGTTAAACAATAGCGCTTGTTGGGAGGCAACCCAATGAATTTATCTTTTTTTCTGTTTTGTTGTGTCCACACCATCATAATTCTGTTGTGATTGTGTTGTTTGTGTTTGAGCCAAGCAAAACCTTTTATGACTAGTCTTGGTAATGGTTGTTTGATCCTGCTGGAAAAAGACAGAAACTTTTTGCTAACGAGATGATTTTTCATTTTTATTCAGAAAGATATTTTGAGTTGATTCTTTTTGCTTCTGGTTTATATGCCTTTTTCCCAGGCAGTCGTAATTTTTCAGATTTTTTGAGGTACGAGAAGTACACGAAGAATACAGATTGCTACAGACTGGTCTGTTTTTGACAGATTCTGTTTTTGTTGAGTTGGTTGCTTGTTTTGATGAAATTATGGTTAGTATCGGGGGGTACTAGCCATGGAAAAGGGAGAATACAGTATCCCAACACCAATATAGATGGAATTAAAGTTTGCTACAGTACAAAAAGAGGTGGTAGTTTGTTTTCTTGTGCTGATGTTATCACGAGTTTCTGTTTAAGTTTTGTGTTGTGAAGTTTTCAAGTTTTGGGTGATGTTCTCATGGACAAAGAGATAAGGAGTAGAAAGAGCTCAAGCTTGGGGATGCCCAAGGCATCCCAAGCCAAATTCAAGGACACCAAAAAGCCTAAGCCTGGGGATGCCCCGGGAAGGCATCCCCTCTTTCGTCTTCAATCCATCGGTAACATTACTTGGTGCTATATTTTTATTCACCACATGATTTGTGTTTTGCCTGGAGCGTCTTGTATCTTAGGAGTCTTTTCTTTTTGTTGTGTCACAATCATCCTTGCTGCACACCTTTCTAAGAGAGAGAGACATGCACTCATCGTGATTTTGCTAGAATGCTCATAGTGCTTCACTTATATCTTTTGAGCTAGATACTTTTGATCTATGTGCTTCACTTATATATTTTAGAGCACGGCGGTGCGTGACTTGGTAGTTGGCTTATGCTATGAAAGTAGTCCCAAAGGTGATAGGTACCCAAAGAGGATGCAAAAACCTCCATCTTCATGTGCATTGAGTAGAAAGAGAAGTCTTGATTCCTCTCAATTAGTTTTGGGACGTGGATTTGGTAATATTAAGAGCTATGTTAGTAGGGTGTTGTGAATCTAGAAATACTTGTGTTGAAGTTAGTGATTCCCGTAGCATGCACGTATGGTGAACCGCTATGTTAGGAAGTCGGAGCATAATTGATCTATTGATTGTCATCCTTTGTGTTGAGGTCGGGATCGCGCGATGGTTAACACCTACCAACCCTTCCCCTAGGAGTATGCGTTTAGCACTTTGTTTTGATTACTAATAAAAACTTTCGCAACAAGTATGTGAGTTCTTCATGACTAATGTGAGTCCATGGTACAGATGCACTTTCACCTTCCACCATTGCTAGCCTCTCCAGTGCCGCGCAATTCTCGCCGGTGCACAAACCCACCATATGCCTTCCTCAAAACAGCCACCATACCTACCTACTATGGCATTTTCATAGCCATTCCGATATATATTGCCATGCAACTCCCACCGTTCCGTCTCATGACTTGTTCTGTCACTCTCATATTGCCATTGCATGATCGTAAGATAGCTAGCGAGATGTTTCAACGTCATACACCATGCTAGATCGTTGCACATCCCGGTACACCGCCGGAGGCATTTCCTATAGAGTCATCATCGTTCTAAGCTTTGAGCTGTGAGTAAATAAAAGTGTGATGATCATCATTATTAGAGCATTGTCCCATCTGAGGAAATAAAAAATAGGCCAAAGAGCCAAAAAAAAGAGAAGAGGAAAAAAAGAGAGGCCTAAGAGCCCAAATGAAAAAAAAGAAAAGAGAGAAAAAGAGAGAAGGGACAATGCTACTATCCTTTTCCACACTTGTGCTTCATAATAGCACCATGTTCTTCATGATTGAGAGCTTCTTGCTTTGTCACTACCATATGCTAGTGGGAATCTTCATTATATAACTTGGCTTGTATATTCCAATGATGGGCTTCCTCAAAATTGCCCTAGGTCTTCGTGAGCAAACAAGTTGGATGCACACCCACTAGTTTTCGTTTTGAGCTTTCACATACTTATAGCTCTAGTGCATCTCTTGTATGGCAATCCCTACTCATTCACATTGATATCTATTAATGGGCATCTCCATAGCCTTTTGATACGCCGAGTCAATGTGACCATCTCCTCCTTTTTGTCTCACAACCACCACCACACTCTTTTCCACCTATAGTGCTATATCTATGGCTCACGCTCATGTATTGCGTGATAGTTATAAAAAGTTTGAGAAAGTAAGAGTGCGAAAACAATTACTTGGCCAATACCGGGGTTGTGCATGATTTACATTAGTTGTGTGAGGATGATGGAGCATAGCCAGACTATATGATTTTGTAGGGATAACTTTCCTTGGCCTTGTTAATTTGAAAGTTCATGATTACCTTGCTAGTTTGCTTGAAGTATTATTGTTTTCATGTCAATAGAAAACTATTGTTTCGAATCTTACGGAGATCTAAACATTCATGTCACATGAAACAAGTTGCAAATGACAACTATGCGAGGATGAGCATTCAACATCAAAAATTCATTCTTTATCACTTCCCTACTCGAGGACGAGCAGGAGTTAAGCTTGGGGATGCTTGATACGTCTCCAACGTATCTATAATTTTTGATGGTTTAATGCTATTATCTTGTCAAGCTTTGGATGTTTTGTATGCCTTTTATATATTTTTTGGGGCTAACTTATTAACTCGGTGCCAAGTGCCAGTTCCTCTTTTTCCCATGTTTTTGACCCCTTTCAGAGGAGAATTTGAAACGGAGTCCAAACGGAATAAAATCCCCGAAAAGAATTTTTCCGTAACAGAAGAAGATCAGGAGACTTGAGAGCCAAGGCAAGGGATCCCTAGGGGCCCCACAATCCCCCACCCCGCAGCCAAGGGGAGGCCACGGCCCTCGGGTTTTGCGCCTATATATCCCAGAAAATTCCACAAAAAATGAGGAGATCATTGAAAGTACTTTTCCGCCGCCGCAAGCTTCTGTCTCCGCAAGATTCCATCTGGGCACGTTCTGGTGCCCTGCCGGAGGGGGGATTCGGATATAGAGGGCTTCTTCATCAACACCATGACCTCTCTGATGATGCGTGAGTAGTTCACCATAGACCTACGTTCCATAGCTAGTAACTAGATGGCTTCTTCTCTCTCTTGGATCTTCAATACAAAGTTCTCCATGATCTTCATGGAGATCTATCCGATGTAATATTCTTTTGCGGTGTGTTTGTCGAGATCCGATGAATTGTGGATTTATGATCATATTATCTATGAATCTTATTTGAGTTTCTTCTGATCTCTCTTATGCATGATTTCATATCCTTGTAATTCTCTTCGAGTTGTGGGTTTTGTTTGGCCAACTAGATCTATGATTCTTGCAATGGGAGAAGTGCTTGGTTTTGGGTTCATACCGTGCGGTGACCTCACTCAGTGACACAAGGGGTAGCGAGGCACGCATCATGTTGTGGCCATCAAGGGTAAAAAGATGGGGTTTTCATCATTGGTTTGATATTATCCCTCTACATCATGTCATCTTGCTTAAGGCATTACTCTATTCGTCATGAACTCAATACACTAGATGCATGCTGGATAACGGTCGATGTGTGGAGTAATAGTAGTAGATGCAGAAAGTATCGGTCTACTTGTCTCGGACGTGATGCCTCTATGTATGATCATTGTCTTAGATATCGTCATGACTTTGCGCGGTTCTATCAATTGCTCGACAGTAATTTGTTCACCACCGTGATATTTGCTATTTTGAGAGAAGCCTCTAGTGAACACTATGGCCCCCAGGGTCTACTCCACACCATATTTCCAGCCTTACACATTTTTACTTCGTTGCAGTTTCCGCCTTCAGATCTCACTTTGCAAACAACTTGAAGGGATTGACAACCCCTTTGAAACGTTGGGTGCAAGCTCGTTTGTGTTTGCGCAGGTACACTGGACTTGACAAGACCCTCCTACTGGATCGATACCTTGGTTCTCAAACTAAGGGAAATACTTACTGCTCCTGTGCTGCATCAACCTTTCCTCTTCAAGGGAAAAACCGACGCAAACAAGATAAGTAGCAACAGGAATTCCTGGCGTTGCCGGGGATGGACTTTTGTTGCCGTAGCAATGCCGAAACACAATCTCGTGATGAACATGAGCCTAATGATAATATCAATAGTGATGTTCATGATGATGCTCAACCTAGCAATGATAAGGATGTGGAGATTGAACCTGTTGATCTTGATAACCCACAGCCTGAGAATAGAAGATACGATAAGAATGACTTCGCTGCTAGGAAGCATGGTAAAGAAAGGGAACCATGGGTTCAGAAACCCATGCCATTTCCTCCCAAACCATCCAAGAAAAAGGATGATGAGGATTTTGAGCGATTTGTTGAAATGATAAGACCTGTCTTCCTGCAAATGCGTTTGATAGATATGCTCAAAATGTCTCTGTATGCTAAGCACATGAAGGATATTGTGACTAATAAGAGGAGGATACATGAGGTTGAGATTTCCACCATGCTCGCTAATTACACCTTCAAGGGTGGAACTCCAAAGAAACTGGGTGATCCCGGAGTGCCCACTATACCTAGCTCCATTAAAGGCAACTACGTTAGAACTGCTTTATGCGACCTTGGAGCTGGTGTTAGTGTCATGCCTCTCTCTCTTTATGGTAGACTTGAACTGGATAAGTTGACACCCACTGAAATCTCTCTGCAAATGGCCGACAAATCAAATGCTTTCCCTATTGCATTTGCGAGGATGTGCATGTTATGGTTGCTAACGTTACTATCTTAACAGACTTTGTTATCCTGGATATTCCCGAGGATGATGCCATGGCGGTCATCCTCGGAAGACCCTTTTAAAACACTGCAGGGGCTTTTATAGATTGCAACAAGGGCAATGTCGCTTTCCATGTCAATGGTAATGAGCATACGGTGCACTTTCCGAAGAAACAATATCGGGTACATTACATCAATGCTATTGAAAAAACTTCATCGATTCTTATTGGGAGCTTTGAATGCCCTATACCTACTGTTAAGATGAAGTATGACTTGATTGTTGGGGATATGCACATCCCCATTGAGGTAACCTGGTGACTATTCGAAAATTCTCCGTTTCCTTTTGCGATTCGAAAAAGTTTGTCAAGGAGACTTGATCAACCTCATTGACGGATTTCCTTCGATGACCATGAGATGGATGAATCGAGGAGTCACAAACCTCTCTTCCAAGCTTTCACTTTCGGTTGCTTAGAAGAAAAATGGTAGATTTAGTTTAGTTTTCCCTGTTTTCTGCTTTTAGCGTCCCGTAGAAAAGTACCCCGAAAATAGAAGTTCTCCGAATGTCCTGAAAATCAAGTATGATTTTTCTGGAATTTTTGAAAAATACTAAGACGGAGAGCTAGTCAGGGGGGTGCACAAGTGGGCCACAAGCCATGGAGGCGCGGGCCCCCTGGCCACGCCTACGAGGCTTGTGGGGCCCACGTGTACCCCCTCCACTTATTCTAGCTCCCATCTGCTTCTCCTACCTCCAGAAAAAATCGTTTCGCAGCTCAAACCCGTGTTCTTGCTCTCCTTGCTGGGATTTTCGATCTCCTTGTGCAAAGCACCATTCACCAAACTGTTTTGGGGAAATTGCTCCTTGGTAAGTGACTCCTCCATTGGTCCAATTAGTTTTTGCTCTAGTGCCTTATATTTCGCGTATTTTTGCTGCCTTGGTGACCCTGTTCTTGAGCTTTGCATGCTAATTTTAGTTGGTCCCAAGTAGTTTTGATGCGTGATATGGCTTCTAGGCACTTGTTGGAGTAGTTGCTATGACTTTCGTTGGGCCTTATTCACTTTTCCTTAGAATCACTAAAATTTCAGAAATTTTCAGAGATAGAAAAGGGAAAAGATGAGGAGGTTCTTAAGAGGCTCTTCAAGCCGTGAGCCCAAGGATGATGGAAGTGAGAAGAAGAAACCCAAGTATCCGGTCCCCCAAGTTGCAGAAGTTCGAGCATGCGAGTGGCCAAGCGATGTGTCCTTACGCGCTGCCGGACTTTATGAGGACTTTTATTACTTGGTGGAGAACGCAGGCCTTACCGCCTTCGTTGAAGATAAGTGTCTGTAATACCTTCTCCTCACTAATATTTTCGTGCAAAGCTTTAACTTCTATCCAAGGAAGAATCCTCCTATGGTTGAGTTCAAATTATATGATATCCCCCAGCACATGTCACTTCAGGATTTTTGCAATGTTTGCAAATTACCTTATGTTGGGGATATTCATGAACCTTGTCCACGGGACTTGGAGGCTTTCATAGATACTATTGTTGTAGGAGAGCAGAGAGGAGTGTCTTGCGTTAGAGCTGCTAGCATCAATTTTCCCGTGCTTCGGTACTTCTCATTATTCGTGGGAAAATGTTTGATTGGTCGTGAGAAAGCTGGGTCCCTTAGCTCCCCAGATCTTGCGGTCTTGCATGAAGCCCTTTATAATGATAAAACTTATAGCTTGGGCGCTATAGTAGCTCCACGGTTGAACACGAACCGTTCTAAAGGCGTTGTCTATGGAGGTATCTATGCTACTCGTCTTGCTAGACATTTTGAGATACCTATTAGACTGGACGAGGAAGAAGAGATTCTTCTTCCCGAGAGATATCTAGATTATGATAGCATGGTTCGCCATGACTTTCTTGATAGAGATATAAATAGAAGGATGATTTATAACCTAGTATTTAGTCAGGGTACTCGCGAGACTATTACTTTGCCTGCTCCTTCTTTGTTCAATCTTCACGCAGGCAGGTACATTATTATGCCCTCGGACATCTACACATATTGGGGCATAGCCCAACCAAAGGTGCCCGTTCTTGAGCCACCAGTCGAGTACCAGATGCTAGTTTATCAGTGGGAGCGAGAGGAGTTCACACAGCAGTGTCACCCTCAGTACACTCCGGAGTACCCCGGAGCTGGTTATTTCCCTCCTTGGGAGTAGACCAACTTAGGCCAAAATCCTAAGCTTGGGGGGTACGTGTTTCTCACCGACTTTACATTCTTGCTTACACTTTCGATTTTTTAGTCGGTGTTCACACTTTGCCACTGTATCATCCACGCTGGTTTATTTCTTTTTCTCGCTTTCTTCTCGTGTGTTTGTCTAGTTTGAGAAAACCCAAAAAGATTTTCTTTTCTTCTTTTTTGCTTGTTGGGAGCTTTCCCGTGTAAATAGTTTTCTTTTTCTTTGGGTCAAGGTAGACGACCATGGTTACAATGTTTAGTGTCTCTCGCATGAATATATGTTCATCTTTCAAAGAGCCATATTACTTTGTCTTCTCCTTTGTGTTTGCTTGCAGATTCCAGCTTAGTCCAATGCACGAGCACTCTTATTATCGTTCACATCGTTCGGTCGTGCAAGTGAAAGGCAATAATGACGATATATGATGAAGTGACTGAGCCTCGAAAAGTTGGTATGAACTCGATCTATTTTATTTTTGTAAATATGACTAGCTCATCGTTCCTGATTCAGCTTTGTTGTGTGAGAAACATGCTTGCAATGACAACTTAGAGATCATAGTTTCTGATGCCATGCTTAATTAGCTAGGAGCTTATAATGGTTTGTCTTGGATGCCAACATGAATCTTGAGATGACTATGATGTAGTATGATAGGATGGTATCCTCCTTTGAATGATTCAAGTGGCTTGACTTGGCGCATGTTTACGCATGTAGTTGAAACAAAATCAACATAGCCTCTATGATATTCATTTTTATGGTGATTTATGTCCTACTCATGCTTGCACTCAATGTTGGTTAATCTCAATGCATTTTGATGACTGTTGTCGCTCTCTAGTTGGTCACTTCCCAATCTTTTGCTAGCCTTCACTTGTACTAAGCGGGAATACTGCTTGTGCATCCACTTCCATAAACCCAAAGTTGTTCCATATGAGTCCACCATACCTACCTATATGCGGTATCTACCTGCCGTTCCAAGTAAACTTGCATGTGCCACTCTCTAAATCTTCAAGAAATAATCTGTTTTGCATGCTCGAACCGCTCATGTGGTGACAAGGGGCGATCAATATCTTCCATGCTAGGCGTGTTATCCTCGATATGTGTTTATTCAATATCATTCACGAGAAAGAGGCCGGTAATTGGAATGCCTAGTTCCATGCTCAAATCGAAAAGATAATTGCAAACAAAACTCCCCCTGGATTGATGTTGGTATGGACGGCACCCGAGTATTCGGCTAGTCGTGGAGTGTGATTGATCGGTGGTGGGGGAGTCAAAACTTTACTTTTCTGTTTGGAACCGCCTATAGCATGTGTAGCGTGGAAGATGATGAGAACTCTTAGTCATTGCGTTAACAATGAAAGCATGCCACCCAAAATTATTATCTCTGTTTTAAAAGCTTGAGCTCTGGCACCTCTGCAAATCAATGGTTCCCTCTGTGAAGGGCCTATCTATTTGTGTTCCTGTTGAGTCTTACTCTTCTTATAAAAGCACCAATTAGAGAGCACCTCTGTCATTTTTATTCTTTGCTTTTGACTGATATTGAGTATGACTGTGACTGGATCTTCTTTGCCATTAATTACAATGTTTAGTCAGCCCTTGGTCTTTGAAGGTGCTCTGCATTTTTGTTTTGCGGTCTCAGAAAGAGCTAGCGAGATACCATCTGTTCCTACTGCTTCATGATTGTTTTGATTGAAGCGTAGACGTTTGAAACTTATTATTATTGCTCGCTAGTTGATTATGCCATTGATATGAGTTTACCGTGAGACCTAGATGTCATTTGCTTATGTGGTTTGCTTGTGATCTTGCTGAAATTCTGGTTATGAGTTAGACATAGTTGCAACAACAAGATCAAACAGAGTTCATAAAAGTTTTTCTTTTGTCTCTTTCAGTTTGTCAACTGAATTACTTGAGAACAAGCAAGGTTTTAAGCTTGGGGGAGTTGATACGTCTCCGTCGTATCTACTTTTCCAAACTCTTTCGCCCTTGTTTTGGACTCTAATTTGCATGATTTGAATGGAACTAACCCGGACTAACGTTGTTTTCAGTAGAATTGCCATGGTGTTGTTTTTGCGCAGAAATAAAAGTTCTCGGAATGACCTCGAAATTTACGGGGAATTTTTGTGGAATATATTAAAAATACTGGCACAAGAATCAGCCGGAGGGGTGGAGCTGTGAGCCCACAAGCCCACCAGGCGCCCCCCTGGCCGCGCCTGGCAGGCTTGTGGGGCCCACAAAGCTCCACCACCTCCAATCTCAGCTCTATTTAGTCTGTTTCATGCGGAAAAAATTAGGGAGAAGAGTTCATCACATTTTATGATACGGAGGCGCTGCCACCTCCCGTTCTTTCTCTGGAGGGCAGATCTGGAGTCCGTTTTGGGCTCCGGAGAGGGGAAATCGTCGCCATCGTCATCACCAACCTTCCTTCATCGTCAATTCCATGATGCTCTTCACCGTTCTGATTAATCTCATCGTAGGCTTGCTGGACGGTGATGGGTTGGATGAGATCTATCATGTAATCGAGTTAGTTTTGACGGGGATTGATCCCTAGTATCCACTATGTTCTGGGATTGATGTTCCTACTATTTTTCCATGCTTAATCTTGTCACTAGGGCCCGAGTGCCATGATTTCAGATCTGAACCTATTATGTTGTCGCCAATATATGTGTGTTCTTGATCCTATCTTGCAAGTTGTAGTCACCTACTATGTGTTATGACCCGGCAACCCCGGAGTGACAATAGCCGGAACCACTCCCGGAGATGACCATAGTATGAGGAGTTCATGTATTCACCAAGTGTTAATGCGTTGGTCCGGTTCTTTATTAAAAGGAGAACCTTAATATCCCATAGTTTCCATTAGGACCCCGCTGCCACGGGAGGGATGGACAATAGATGTCATGCAAGTTCTTTTCCCTAAGCACGTATGACTACATACGGAATACATGCCTACATTACATTGACGAACTGGAGCTAGTTACATATCTCTCCGTGTTATAACTGTTGCATGATGAATAGCATCCGACATAACCATCCATCACCGATCCAATGCCTACGAGTCTTTTCCTAATGGTCCTTGCTATGTTACTTTGTTGCTACTACTATCACTGCTGCTACTATTACTCTACTGCGGCTACTGTTACTGTGCTGCTACTGCTGTCACTTTGCTGCTATTGGTTACTGTTGCTACTTTTGCTATCACACTACTTTGCTACTGATACTTTTCTGCAGATACAAAGTCTTTCAGGTGTGGTTGAATTGACAACTCAACTGCTAATACTTGAGAATATTCTTTGGCTTCCCCTTGTGTCGAATCAATAAATTTGGGTTGAATACTCTACCCTCGAAAACTGTTGCGATCCCCTATACTTGTGGGTTATCACATCCCTACATGATGAGCTATGTTGTCTACCTTCAAAGAAAGACTATCTAATTTTTCTAATTTCTCTTCTACACTCTTGTTGAAGGCTTTTTGAGAAGTGATAAAGTCTTTAAGCACGCTCTCTAATTCAGAAGTGGAGTTTTTGGTGCTAGGATAAATGTTGTTGTTCCCATAGTTGTTAGATGGGAACGGTCTAGGATTGCTACCAATATTACTCCTATAAGCATTATTATTAAAGTTGTTCCTAGAGATAAAATTAACATCAACTTGCTCTCTTTCTTGAGCAACCGAAGAATTTAAAGGAACATCATGAGGATCAATAGGAGCTTGCTTAGTAAGTAAAGACATGATCATGTCAACCTTATCATTAAGGGAGGAGATCTCCTCAACAGAGTTTACCTTCCTACCTGTTGGAGCTCTCTCGGTGTGCCATTGAGAATAATTTGTCATCACCTCGTCCAATAGCTTTGTGGCAGCACCAAGTGTAGTTGACATAAAGGTTCCTCCTGCGGCCGAGTCAAACAGATTTCGCAACGTAAAGTTCAATCCTGCATAGAAAGTTTGGATAACCATCGAAGTAGTCAAACCATGTGTAGGGCAATTCATCAAACACCACGTCACAAGTTTCTATAACACATATGGTCGATTTGTTGTAGATCCTATAGGCATGAGAGTTTGACCCATATCCAACAATATGCCCTCAGTTGTTTTAGATTGAAATTTTCCTAACCGTTATTTCTTGTTGAGAATGAAACATTTGCAGCCAAACACTCAGATATACTTGAGATTTGGCTTATTTCATGTGATGAGCTCATATGGTGTTTTCTCCAAGATCTTACGGAGGAGTAGATGATTTGAAGCATGACATGTGGTGTTCACGGCTTCAACCCAAAAACTGTGAGGAGACCTGTACTCATACAACATGGATCATGCCATTTCCACAAGTGTGCGGTTCTTTCTTTCAGCTACCCCATTTTGTTGTGGGGTATATGGTGCAGAGTATCGATGCTCAATACCTTCATCACCGAGAAACTATTCCAGGGTGTATTTTTTGAATTCAGATCCATTGTCACTTCTTATTGCCAAGGTTTGTTTGTCAAACTTGCGTTCAACTTGCTTGGAAAAGTCAATGAAGGTGATATTTGTCTCATCCTTGGATTTAAGAAAGAACACCCATGTATATCTTGAGTAATCATCGACAATGACAAACCCATACTTCTTCCCACTAAGGCTATCCCATGAAGGATGCCCAAAGAGATCCACATGAAGGAGCTCCAGGGGTCTTGAGGTTGATGCAATGTTCTTGGGAAGATGTTTTGATTGATGTTGCTTCCCTGCAATGCAAGCACTGCACACACGATCTTTCTCAAACGATACATTAGTTAGTCCAATAACGTGTCACCCTTTAAGATATCTTGAATATTTCTCATACCGACATGGGCTAGCCGACGATTCCTTAGCCATCCCTTGTTGGCCTTGGCCATGAGGCAAGTTTCGTGGAATGTGCTCTCTTTCGAGAATTCAACCGTATAAAGGTTGCCATCTAACTCCCTCACAAAGGCAACTTCAAGAGTATCTCTCTTAAATACTTTCACATCCGTGAGTCCAAAAAGTGTATCATAGCCAACCGAGGCCAATTGACGAACAGAAAGTAAGTGATATTTAAGGGATTGGACAAGCATCACATTTGCATGTGACATGTCATTTTTGATGGCTACCTTGCCCAACCGAAGTACCTGTTCTTTAGTCCCACCGCCAAATACAATGCTCATAAATGGTTTAATTGCTTCCATGAAGTCTATAAGTAATGTGCCATCTCCGGTCATATGATTTGTGCATCCGCTATCAATCACCCATCTAACTCCATCGGAGAAGGCAACCTACACACATTTCAAACCTTGGTTAGAGGTACCCACTTTACAATGGGACCCCTCATGTTAGTAACAAGGGTCTTAGGCACCCAAATTCCATAGAATCGAAAAGCATTTCGAGGGCCAACAAATTTAGCATAGACATCTCCATATTCTGCCTTGCGGAGCACATATGATGGAGGCATGCATTCTTTTGGCTTGTTGGGAGCAGGCTGGCCCCTAGTGACCTTCCTACTCGCAACCTTCTCGACGTCTCCCAATCTGTATTTCTTGTGCCCTTCCTGCAGAAATATCTCCTCGAGGGGAGAAGTGGACTTATGTATAGTTATTGCATTCCTATTTAGGCTTCGATCAAATCCAAGCACTTCTTTAGTCACAACCTCCTTGTGTTGACTCAACACTTCATTTAGGTTCTTTTGTCCTTGGGCACATGACATGAGACCTTTTCCAATTTGAGATTTTAGCAACCAGTTCTCCTCAAGAACACTAGCTAGGTCACCACTAGGTTAGTAGCACAAGCATCAACATTTATAATAGGAGAGGAGTAAACTTTGCCTAGAATGTTAAGATATGTAAGCTTGAGTTCGTAAAACTTCTTTGTAAGACTGTTGAGCTCTAACTCCTTTGTCTTGAGAGACAAATGTAAGAGCTCACAATCTTTAGAAAGAGTGGAGTGAGACTCGTCAAGCTTACACTTGTCTCTTTTTAACACTTCATAAGCATTTTCAGTCTTTGTCAAAGAGGCAAGTTCTTCAGTGTTCTTATCAATGTTCACAATTCGTCATTACGTGCTTCCTCATATAGGACTTTCTACTCAAGGATTTCACATTTTTCCTTTTCCTCAGTAACGAGGGTTTCGAGTTCCTTAATGGAGGTGGTGTGCTTACTCACCATCTCCATAAGCATATGAAACCCAAAGAGCTTCTTTCCTTTGAGGGAGCACACGAATTTATTCATTTTAGCAAACATAGCATCACTGATTTCAGTTTCATGATTGATCCTCTATATCAAGATATTCATCACTAGATGTGTTGGAGGAAAATAGAGAAGGGTTAGGTCGTGGAGTTACCTTCACCTTGCTTGAAGATCTATGTCCCTCATCATCTTCCATCACATCTTGAGCCATGAGCCATTTGTGTGCATTACCTTTGTAGTCTTTCATGTAGTTGTATGTGACAACATCACTACCTTTGTTGACCAGCCTTAATGTGGTTTGAGTGTCTTGTGCTATGCCTGCAACACCCCCAACATCATCGGGGTCAGATTCATCTTGAGCAACCATTGCCTTCCCATCTTTTTCTAAACTTGGAGTTTAATGGGTTAGGCAACTTCTTCATCACAAAGGTCTTCGGAAATCTTGGTTTGTCTTCTCTCTTCTCATAAGGACACTCGTTTGAGAAGTGATTGGTTTCTTCACAATTATAACAAGGCCTTACTTTCTTCTTTTGGAATCTTCCCTTGAATTTTCCAGCACTGAACTTCTTGATAAAGAGAGCCCATCATCTGATTCATCTTCATAGACTTCCTCTTCATCTTCCTCTTCTTCTTCACTAACATCATCATCATCATCTTTTTCTAAACTTGGAGTTTAATGATACTCCTGATGATTTTAAGGGTATTAGTCCCACTCTGTGTCAACACAAGATTAAAACCGATCCCGACTCTAAACAAGTTGCTGATCATCAAAGGAGATTAAATCCTAAGATGAAAGAGGTCGTTAGAAAAGAAATATTAAAGCTTCTGGAAGCAGGAACCATTTATCCTATTGCTCATGGTGATTGGGTGAGTCCAGTACATTGCGTGCCTAAGAAGGGAGGTATCGCCGTCGTTCCTAATGATAAGAATGAATTAATCCCACAAAGGATTATTACTGGCTATAGGATGGTGATAGACTTCCGGAAACTGAACAAGGCAACCACGAAAGACCATTATCCTTTGCCATTTATCGACCAAATGCTAGAAAGGCTATCCAAACACACACACTTCAGCTTTCTAGACGGTTATTCAGGTTTCTCGCAAATACCTGTTGCACAATCTGATCACGAGAAAACCACTTTCACCTGCCCCTTCGGTGCCTTTGCTTATAGACGTATGCCTTTTGGCTTATGCAATGCACCTGCCACCTTTCAAAGATGTATGATGGCTATATTCTCTAACTTTTGTGAAAAGATTGTCGAGGTTTTCATGGATGACTTCTCCGTTTACGGGTCTTCCTTTGATGATTGCCTCAGCAACCTTGATCGAGTCTTACAGAGATGCAAAGATACCAACCTCGTCTTGAATTGGGAGAAATGGCACTTTATGATTAATGAAGGCATCGTCTTAGGGCACAAAATCTTTGAAAGAGGCATTGAAGTTGATAAGGCTAAGGTTGATGCAATTGAGAAAATGCCTTGCCCCACAGATATCAGAGGTATACGAAGTTTCCTAGGTCATGCTGGTTTCTATAGAAGGTTCATTAAATTATTCTCTAAGATTTCTAGGCCTCTTACCAACCTCTTGCAGAAGGATGTTCCTTTTGTTTTTGATGAGGATTGTGAGGAAGCTTTCGAAATACTTAAGAAGGCTTTGATAATCGCACCTATCGTTCAACCACCTGACTGGAACTTGCCCTTTGAAATCATGTGTGACTCTAGTGATTATGTTGTTGATGCTATTCTAGGACAAAGAGTTGACAAGAAGTTGAATGTTATTCACTACGCTAGTAAAACTCTAGACAGTGCCCAAAGAAACTATGCCACTACGGAAAAGGGGTTTTTAGCAGTCGTGTTTGCATGTGAAAAGTTCAGATCTTATATAGTTGATTCCAAAGTCAATATTCACTCTGATCATGTTGCTATTAAGTACCTTATGGAGAAGAAGGACGCTAAGCCTAGGCTGAACAGAAGGGTTCTCCTGCTACAGGAATTTGATTTGCACGTCGTTGACCGAAAGGGTGCTGATAACCCTGTAGAAGATAACTTGTCCAGGCTAGAGAATGTCCTTGACGACCCACTACCCATTGATGACAGCTTTCCTCATGAGCAATTAAATGTCATCCGCACTTCACATAGTGCACCGTGGTATGCTGATTACGCAAACTATATCGTAGCCAAATACATACCACCCAGTTTCAGCTATCAGCAAAAGAAGAAATTCTTCTTTGATTTGAGACACTACTTTTGGGATGATCCTCACCTTTATAAGGAAGGAGTAGATGGTGTTATTAGATGTTGTGTGCCTGAACATGAACAGGGACAGATCTTGCAGAAGTTTTATTCCGAAGCCTACGGAGGACACCATGCTGGAGATAGAACTTCTCATAAGGTATTGCAATCAGGTTTCTATTGGCCCACTATCTTCAAGGATGCCCGTAAGTTTGTCTTGTCTTGTGACGAATGCCAAAGAATAGGGAACATCAGTAAACGTCAAGAAATGCCTATGAACTATTCACTTGTCATTGAACCATTTGATGTCTGGGGCTTTGATTATATGGGACCCTTCCCGAGTTCCAATGGGTACACTCACATCTTAGTTGCTGTGGATTACGTCACTAAGTGGGTAGAAGCTATCCCCACTAAAAATGCAGATCACCACACCTCTATTAAGATGCTTAAAGAAGTCATTTTCCCAAGATTTGGAGTCCCTAGATATTTGATGACTGATGGCGGTTCACACTTCATTCATGGTGTTTTCCGCAAGATGCTCGCTAAGTATGATGTCAACCATAGAGTTGCATCTCCTTATCATCCTCAGTCTAGTGGTCAAGTTGAGTTGAGTAATAGGGAGATCAAATTGATCCTACAAAAGACTGTCAATAGATCTCGAAAGAATGGATCTAGTAAACTTGACAATGCACTATGGGCTTATAGGACTACTTATAAGAATCCCATGGGCATGTCGCCGTATAAAATGGTTTATGGTAAGGCCTGTCATTTACCTCTTGAGCTGGAACACAAAGCTTATTGGGCAATCAAAGAGCTCAACTTCGATTTCAAACTTGCCAGTGAGAAGCGGATGTTTGATATCAGCTCATTAGATGAATGGAGGGCTTGGGCATATGAGAATGCCAAGTTGTTCAAGGAAAAGGTTAAGAGATGGCACGACAAAAGAATACAAAAACGAGAGTTTAATGTAGGTGACTATGTCCTACTATACAATTCTCGTTTAAGATTCTTCGCAGGCAAGCTTCTCCCTAAATGGGAAGGTCCTTACGTTATCGAGGAAGTATATCGTTCCGGTGCCATCAAAATCAATAACACGGAAGGAAATTTTCCTAGAGTGGTAAATGGGCAAAGAATCAAGCATTATATCTCTAGTACTCCCATAAATGTTGAGACCAATATCATCAATATCATAACTCCAGAGGAGTACATAAGGGATGTTTATTAGGCTGTTTCAGACCCTGAAAACGAAGAGGTATCTGTTTCGGTAAGTAATTGGCTCCGAAACTTTTCCAATAGGAAATTTCCTCCGTTTTGGAATTTTTGGAAAATTAGAAAAATAAAAAGCAGTCCGGAGAGCGCACGAGGCGGCCACAGGCTTGGAAGCCACCACCTACCCCCCTGGTGGCGGCTAGAGGGCTTGTGGGCACCTCGTGTGCCTCCCGGACTCCGTTTTCTTGCAGAGCACTCCCTCTGGTCCAGAAAAAATCATTATATATACGCCCGAGGGTTTTGATCTCCGTATCAGGCAGTTTTCCTCTGTTTTCGTTTCGATCCTGTTTCTGTGGCAGATCTAGATCATCATGACTTCCCCAAACGCTCCTAAGGACAAGATCTTCGAGAAGGTCATCAATCCCTACCTCACGGAAGTGCTGAAACACCCTCAATCTATCAAGATGAGCGAGGGGATGTTGCACATCCATGATGTTGAGGGGCCTAAGAAGACCGGAAGCATGGAGACGAGGCTCGAAGCAATGGAGCAACAAGTCTTCAAGTGCCAAGGGATGGTGGAGCGTGGACTCAACGCCAACCACATGATGATCACGGAGTTCACCAGCAATCACAAGATGGATGCCATTGACATTGGGAAACACCTCTCCAGGCTCTATGACAGGGTTGACCAACTTCAGGGCCAGATCTATGACCTGCAGAATCAAAACTGTGAGTATGAGTATAGATTTAAATCAATTAGGTTGGCTGCAGATTTGAGGATTCCGGCGACTCGTTCATCCTGCCACGATGGAGCACCTATGCCTTGGAAGACACAGGATCAGACTACTCCAAGAACTCCTGCAGCACGACGGCGTGGTGTCGATGGAGAGACGAGGTCTCCCGGTAGGGCTTCGCCAAGCACCGGCACAGAGGAGGAGGAGGGGCAAGGCTGCGCCAAGGGAGAGGGAGAAGTCTATCTTCCAATGGCCAAAAGTGCCCGGTATATATAAGGGAAGGGAGGGGCTGCGCCCCCTTGAGGGTTTCCCCCTCCTGGGGGGTGGCAGCCCTAGATGGGGCTGGTGCGGCGGCCAAGGGGGGAGGAGGGGTGTGGCGCACCCCTGGTGGGCCTTAGGCCCACCTTGCTTAGGGTTTGCCCCCCTTTTTCTCTCCCCTGCGCATTGGGCTGAGTGGGGAGGCGCACCAGCCCACCTAGGGGCTGGTTCCCTCCCCCACCTAGCCCATCTTACCTCCTGGGTTCGTTGCCCCCCTTCGGTGGACCCCCGGGGCCACCTCCGGTGGTCCCGGTGGTCCCGGTACGTTACCAGTGATGCCCGAAACACTTCCGGTGTCCGAAACCATCCGTCCTATATATCAATCTTTACCTCCGGACCACTCCGGAGCTCCTCGTGATGTCCGAGATCTCATCCGGGACTCCGAACAACTTTCGGTAACCTCATATAACAATTCCCTATAACCCTAGTGTCATCGAACCTTAAGTGTGTAGACCCTACGGGTTCGGGAGACATGCAGACATGACCGAGACACCTCTCCGGCCAATAACCATCAGCGGGGTCTGGATACCCATGGTGGATCCCACTTGCTCCAAGATGATCAAATTGGATGAACCACGATGTCAAGGATTCAATCAATCTCGTATACGATTCCCTTTGTCTGTCGGTATAGAACTTGCCCGAGATTCGATCGTCGGTATACCTATGCCTTGTTCAATCTCGTTACCGGTAAGTCTCTTTACTCGTTCCGTAGCACGTCATCGTGTGACTAACTCCTTAGTCATATTGAGCTCATGATGATGTTCTACCGAGTGGGCCCAGATATACCTCTCCATCACACGGAGTGACAAATCCCGATCTCGATTCGTACCAACCCAACAGGCACTTTCAGAGATACCCGTTGTGCACCTTTATAGTCACCCAGTTACGTTCTGACGTTTGATACACCCAAAGCACTCCTACGGTATCCGGGAGTTGCACAATCTCACGGTCGAAGGAAAAGACACATGACATTAGAAAAGCTTTAGCATACGAACAATACGATCTAGTGTTATGCTTAGGATTGGGTCTTGTCCATCACATCATTCTCCCAATGATGTGATCCCGTTATCAATGACATCTAATGCCCATGATCAGGAAACCATGATCATCTATTGACTAACGAGCTAGCTAACTAGAGGCTTGCTAGGGACACATTGTGATCTATTTATTCACACATGTATTACTATTTCCTGTTAATACAAATATAGCATGAACAATAGACGATTATCATGAATAAGGAAATATGATAATAACCATTTTATTATTGCCTCTAGGGCATATTTCCAACAGTCTCCCACTTGCACTAGAGTCAATAATCTAGTTACATTGTGATGTATCAAACACCCATAGCATTATGGCGTTGACCATGTTTTGCTCGTGGAAGAGGTTTAGTTAACGGGTCTGCAACATTCAGATCCGTGTGTACTTTACAAATATCTATCACTCCACTCTGGACATGTTCCTGGATGGAGTTGTAGCGGCGTTTGATGTGCTTCGTCTTTCGGTGAAACCTAGGCTCCTTGGCTATGGCAATGGCCTAGTGTTATCACACAAGAGTGTCATTGGACCCGACGCGCTTGGAACCACTCCAAGGTCGGCGATGAGCTCCTTCATCCAAATTCCTTCATGAGCTGCTTCTGAAGAAGCTATGTACTCCGCTTGACATGTAGATGCTGCCACGACTTCTTGCTTGCTACTGCACCAGCTCACTGCCCCACCATTCAACACATATACGTATCCGGTCTGTGACTTAGAGTCATCCGGATCTGTGTCGAAGCTAGCGTCGATGTAACCCTTTACGACGAGATCTTCGTCACCTCCATAAACGAGAAACATTTCCTTAGTCCTTTTCAGGTACTTAAGGATATTCTTGACCACTGTCCAGTGTTCCATACCGGGATCACTTTGGTACCTCCCTACCAAACTTATGGCAAGGTTTATATCAGGTCTGGTACACAGCATGGCATACATTAGAGAGCCCACGGCTGAAGCGTAGGGAACATAACTCATCTTCTCTCTTTCTGCTGCCGTGGTCGGCGACTGAGTCTTACTCAATCTCATACCTTGCAAAACTGGCAAGAACCCTTTCTTTGAGTTTTCCATATTGAACTTCTTCAATATCTTGTCAAGGTATGTACTTTGCGAAAGACCTATGAGGCATCTTGATCTATCTCTATAGATCTTGATGCCTAATATGTATGCAGCTTCTCCAAGGTCCTTCATTGAAAAACTCTTGTTCAAATAGGCCTTTATGCTCTCCAAAATTTCTGTATTGTTCCCCATCAATAATATGTCATCCACATACAGTATGAGGAAAGCTACAGAGCTCCCACTCACTTTCTTGTACAGACAGGCTTCTCCGTAAACCTGTATGAACCCAAACGCTTTAATCACCTCATTAAAGCGAATGTTCCAACTCCGAGATGCTTGCACCAGCCCATAGATGGAGCACTGGAGCTTGCACACTTTGTTAGCACCCTTAGGGTCGACAAAACCTTCTGGTTGCATCATATACAACTCTTCCTTAAGGTTCCCGTTAAGGAACGCTGTTTTGACGTCCATTTGCCAAATTTCATAATCATAAAAGGTGGCAATTGCTAACATGATTCGGACTGATTTCAGCTTTGCTACGGGAGAGAAAGTCTCTTCGTAGTCAACTCCTTGAATTTGTCGAAAACCCTTTGCGACAAGTCGAACTTTGTAAACGGTTACATTACCATTTGCATCAGTCTTCTTCTTGAAGATCCATTTATTTTCTATGGCTCACCGGTCATCGGGCAAGTCCACCAAAGTCCATACTTTGTTCTCATACATGGATCCTATCTCGGATTTCATAGCTTCAAGCCATTTGTTGGAATCTGGGCCCGCCATCGCTTCTTCATAGTTCGAAGGTTCACCGTTGTCTAACAACATGATTTTCATCACAGGGTTGTTGTACCACTCTGGTGCGGAGCATGCCCTTGTGGACCTTCGCGGTTGAGTAGTAACTTGATCCGAAGCTTCATGATCATCATCATTAACTTCCTCTTCAATTGGTGTAGGCGCCACAGGAACAACTTCCCGCGCTGTGCTACTATCCTGTTTGAGAGGGGGTGTAATTACCTCATCAAGTTCTACCTTCCTCCCACTTCTTTCGAGAGAAACTCTTTCTCTAGAAAGGATCCGTTCTTGGCAACAAAGGTTTTACCTTCGGATCTAAGATAGAAGGTATACCCAATAGTTTCCTTAGGGTATCCTTTGAATACGCATTTCTCCGCTTTGGGTTCGAGCTTTTCTGGTTGAAGTTTCTTCACATAAGAATCGCAGCCCCAAACTTTAAGAAACGACAACTTAGGTTTCTTGCCAAACCATAGTTCATACGGTGTCGTCTCAACGGATTTAGACGGTGCCCTATTTAAAGTGAATGCTGCAGTTTCTAATGCGTATCCCCAAAATGATAGCGGTAAGTCGATAAGAGACATCATAGATCGTACCATATCTAATAAAGTGCGATTACGACGTTCAGACACTCCGTTGCGTTGCGGTGTCCCAGGCGGCGTCAGTTGTGAAACGATTCCACACTTCCTTAGGTGTGTGCCAAACTCGTGACTCAAATATTCTCCTCCACGATCAGATCGTAGACATTTAATTTTTTTGTCACGTTGATTCTCAACCTCACTCTGAAATTCCTTGAACTTTTCAAACGTCTCAGATTTGAGCTTCATCAAGTAGATATACCCATACCTACTCAAATCATCGGTGAGAGTGAGAACATAACGATAGCCACCGCGAGCTTCAACGTTCATTGGACCACACACATCATTATGTATTATTTCCAATAAGTCGGTTGCTCTCTCCATTATACCTGAGAATGGAGTCTTAGTCATCTTACCCATGAGGCACGGTTCGCATGTGTCAAATGATTCAAAATCAAGAGACTCTAATAGTCCATCAGTATGGAGCTTCTTCATGCTCTTAACGCCGATATGACCAAGGCGGCAGTGCCACAAGTATGTGGGACTATCATTATCAACTTTACATCTTTTGGTACTCACACTATGAATATGCGTAACATCACGATCGAGATTCATCAAGAATAAACCATTCACCAGCGAAGCATGACCATAAAACATATCACTCATATAAATAGAACAACCATTATTCTCTGACTTAAATGAGTAGCCGTCTCGCATTAGGCAAGACCCTGATACAATGTTCATGCTTAAAGCTGGTACTAAATAACAATTATTAAGGTTTAAGGCTAATCCCGACGGTAGATGTAAAGGTAGCGTGCCGACGGCGATCACATCGACCTTTGAACCATTCCCGACGCGCATCGTCACCTCGTCCTTGGCCAGTCTCCGCTTATTCCGCAGTTCCTGCTTTGAGTTGCAAATGTGAGCAAGAGCACCAGTATAAAATACCCAGGAGCTACTACGAGCGCTGGTAAGGTACACATCAATAACATGTATATCACATATACCTTTAACGTTGCCGGCCTTCTTGTCCGCTAAGTATTTGGGGCAGTTTCGCTTCCATTGACCTTTTCCCTTGCGATAGAAGCACTCAGTCTCAGGCTTGGGTCCATTCTTTTTCTTCTTCCCGGCATCTGGCTTACCGGGCGCGGCAACAGCTTTGCCGTCTTTCTTGAAGTTCTTCTTACCCTTGCCCTTCTTGAAACTAGTGGTCTTGTTGACCATCAACACTTGATGCTCTTTCTTGATTTCTACTTCTGCAGACTTGAGCATCGAGTACAACTCGGGAATGGTCTTCTCCATCCCTTGCATGTTGTAGTTAAGCACAAAGCCTTTGTAGCTTGGTGGGAGAGACTGGAGGATTCTGTCAATTATAGCATCACCCGGAAGTTCGACTCCAAGTGAAGTCAGACGATCGTGTAACCCAGACATTTTGAGTATGTGCTCACTGACAGAACTGTTCTCCTCCATCTTACAGCTAAAGAACTTGTCGGAGACTTCATATCTCTCGACACGGGCATGAGCTTGAAAAACTAGCTTCAGCTCTTGGAACATCTCATATGCTCTGTGTTGCTCAAAACGCCTTTGGAGCCCCGTTTCTAAACTGTATAACATGCCACACCTAACCAGAGAGTAGTCATCACATCGCGTTTGCCAGACGTTCAGAATGTCCTGGGCTGCCGCGGGAGCGGGAGGGTCACCTAGCGGCACATCAAGGACATAAGCCTTTTTAGCTGCTTCAAGGATGAGCTTCAAGTTGCGAACCCAGTCCCCATAGTTGCTACCACCATCTTTCAGCTTGTTTTTCTCTAGGAATGCGTTGAAATTGAGGTTGACGTTCGTCATCTACAATATTTATAAAGATAACTTTTAGAATAAGTTCATGACAATTAAGTTCATTTAATCAAATTAAGTATGGACTCCCACTTAAATCGACATCCCTCTAGTCATCTAAGTGATACATGATCCATGTTGACTAACCCGTGTCCGATCATCACGTGAGACAGACTAGTCACCATGGTGAGCAACTTCATGCTGATCGTATTCAACCATACGACTCATGTTCGACCTCTCGGTCTCTTGTATTCGAGGACATGTCTGTACATGCTAAGCTCGTCGAGTCAACCTAGGTGTTTCGCGTGTGTAAATCTGGCTTACACCCTTTGTATGCGAATGTTAGAATCTATCACACCCGATCATCACGTGGTGCTTCGAGACAACGATCCTTCGCAACGGTGCACACTTAGGGGAATACGTTCTCAAAATTTTAAGAGGGATCATCTTATTATGCTACCGTCGTTCTAGGCAATAAGATGAAAAACATGATAAACATCACAATGCAATCATATAGTGACATGATATGGCCATTATCATCTTTGCTCTTTCGATCTCCATCTTCAGGCATCGCATGATCATCATCGTCACCCGCGTGACACCATGATCTCCATCATCATGATCTCCATCATCGTGTCTCCGTGAAGTCGTCACGCCAACTACTACTATCACTACTACTATAGCTAACCGTTAGCAATGAAGTAAAAGTAGTAAGCACATGGCGTTGCATCTCATACAATAAATTAAGACAACTCCTATGGCTCCTGCCGGTTGTCATACTCATCGACATGCAAGTCGTGAAACCTATTACAATAACATGATCATCTCATACATCATACATGCAACATCACAACTTTGGTCATATCACATCACATGTCAAACCCTGCAAAAACAAGTTAGACGTCCTCTAATTGTTGTTGCAAGTTTTACGTGGCTGATTTGGGTTTCTAGCAAGAACGCCTTCTTACCTATGTGACAGCCACAACGATGATATGCCAAAGCTATTTACCCTTCATAAGGACCCTTTTCATCAAATCCAATCCGACTAGAGTAGGAGAGACATACACCCGCTAGCCACCTTTATGCACGGTGTGCATGTCTGTCGGTGGAACCAGTCTCACATAAGCGTACGTGTAAAGTCGGTCTGGGCCGCTTCATCCC
Source organism: Hordeum vulgare subsp. vulgare (assembly GCF_904849725.1). Classification (NCBI taxonomy): domain Eukaryota; kingdom Viridiplantae; phylum Streptophyta; class Magnoliopsida; order Poales; family Poaceae; genus Hordeum; species Hordeum vulgare. Next base: position 145,179,346 of record NC_058521.1, on the reverse strand, counting down.
ACAATACCGCTGGAAAAGAATAAGACTAGTAGCGGCAAGCAAATTGAAAAATCATCGCCCAAAACTTTTGTGTTCTACTCGTGCATAGAATCTACGCATAGAAAACCTGGCTCGGATGCCACTGGTGGGAAACGTAGCATAAATTCAAAATTTTCCTACGCATATTCAGATCTTCCTATGGAGAGACCAGAAACGAGAGAGGGGTAAGAGCATCTTCATACCTTTGAAGATCGCTAAGCGGAAGCATTGCTAGAACGCGGTTGATGGAGTCGTACTCGCGGCGATTCTGATCTAGTGCCGAACTACGGCACCTCCGCGTTCAACACACGTGCAGCCCGGTGACGTCTCCCGCACCTTGATCCAGCAAGGAGGAGGGAGAGGTTGGGGAAGAACTCCAGCAGAACGACGACGTGGTGTCGATGGAGAGACGAGGTCTCCTGGCAGGGCTTCGCCAAGCACCGGCAGAGAGGAGGAGGAAGAGTGGCAGGGCTGCGCCGAGGGAGAGGGAGAAGTCTAACTCCCAATGACCAAAAGTGCCAGGTATATATAGGGGAAGGGAGGGGCTGCGCCCCCTTGAGGGTTTCCCCCTCCTGGGGGGCGGCAGCCCTAGATGGGGCTGGTGCGGCGGCCAAGGGGGGAGGAGGGGTGTGGCGCACCCCTGGTGGGCCTTAGGCCCACCTGGCTTAGGGTTTGCCCCCCCCCTTTTTCTCTCCCCTGCGCATTGGGCTGAGTGGGGAGGCGCACCAGCCCACCTAGGGGCAGGTTCCCTCCCCCGCCTGGCCCATCTTACCTCCCGGGGTCGTTGCCCCCCTTCGGTGGACCCCCGGGGCCACCTCCGGTGGTCCCGGTACGTTACCGGTGATGCCCGAAACACTTCCGGTGTCCGAAACCATCCGTCCTATATATCAATCTTTACCTCCGGACCATTCCGGAGCTCCTTGTGACGTCCGGGATCTCATCCAGGACTCAGAACAACTTTCGGTAACCTCGTATAACAATTCCCAATAACCCTAGTGTCATCGAACCTTAAGTGTGTAGACCCTACGGGTTCGGGAGACATGCAGACATGACCGAGACACCTCTCCGGCCAATAACCATCAGCGGGGTCTGGATAGCCATGGTGGATCCCACTTGCTCCACGATTATCTCATCGGATGAACCACGATGTCAAGGATTCAATCAATCCTGTATACGATTCCCTTTGTCTGTCGGTATAGAACTTGCCCGAGATTCGATCGTCGGTATACCTATACCTTGTTCAATCTCGTTACCGGTAAGTCTCTTTACTCGTTCCGTAGCACTTCATCGTGTGACTAACTCCTTATTCATATTGAGCTCATGATGATGTTCTACCGAGTGGGCCCAGAGATACCTCTCCGTCACACGGAGTGACAAATCCCGATCTCGATTCGTACCAACCCAACAGACACTTTCAGAGATACCCGTAGTGCACCTTTATAGTCACCCAGTTACGTTGTGACGTTTGATACACCCAAAGCACTCCTACGGTATCCGGGAGTTGCACAATCTCACGGTTGAAGGAAAAGACACTTGACATTAGAAAAGCTTTAGCATACGAACAATACGATCTAGTGCTATGCTTAGGATTGGGTCTTGTCCATCACATCATTCTCCCAATGATGTGATCCCATTATCAATGACATCTAATGCCCATGATCAGGAAACCATGATCATCTATTGACTAACGAGCTAGCTAACTAGAGGCTTGCTAGGGACACATTGTGATCTATTTATTCACACATGTATTACTGTTTCCTGTTAATACAATTATAGCTTGAACAATAGACGATTATCATGAACATGGAAATATGATAATAACCATTTTATTATTGCCTCTAGGGCATATTTCCAACACATAGTTTGCTTTGTGAAGGAATTCTTACTTTCCCATAAGAATCTTTATGATGTATTGTTGTTCTATGTGTGATCATGATGCCCTCATGTTCGTATTATGTTTTATCGACACCTTCGTCCCTAAACATGTGGACATGTTTATGGAACTTGGTTTTCGCTTGAGGACAAGCGAGGTCTAAGCTTGGGGGAGTTGATACGTCCATTTTGCATCATGATTTCATGTTGATATTTATCGCTTTATGGGCTGTTATATTACTTTGTGGTACCATATTTATGCCTTTTCTCTCTTATTTTGCAAGGTTTATTTGAAGAGGGAGAATTCAGGCAGCTGGAATTCTGGACCGGAAAAGGAGCAAATTTGAGTCCTCTATTCTGCACAGCTCCAAATGCCCTGAAAATTTACGTGGAATTTTTTGGGATTATATAAAAAATACTGGGCGAAAGAAGTACCAGAGGGGAGCTACCAGGGCGCCATAAGCCTGGTAGCCGCCACCCCCTGGTGGCGGCTACAGGGCTTGTGGGCTCCCTGACGGCCCATTGGCCCCCCTCTTTTGCTATATGAAGGGTTTCGTTCCGGAAATAATCAATCGGGAGCTTTTTCATGGTTTCGCCGCCGCCACGAGGCGGAACATGAGCAGATTCAATCTAGAGCTCCGACAGGACGATCCTGCTAGGGAAAATTCCCTCCCGGAGGGGGAAATCTTCGTCATCGTCATCACCAACATTCCTCTCGTTGGAGGGGAGGCATCTTCATCAACATCTTCATCAACACCATCTCCTCTCCAATCCCTAGTTCATCTCTTGTAACCAATCTCCGTCTCGCGACTCCGATTGGTACTTGTAAGGTTGCTAGTAGTGTTGATTACTCTTTGTAGTTGATGCTAGTTGGATTACTTGGTGGAAGAGTTTATGTTCAGATCCTTGATGCTATTCATTAGACCTCTGATCATGATTATGATTATGCTTTGTGAGTAGTTACTTTTGTTCCTGAGGACATGGGATAAGTCATGCTAATAATAGTCATGTGAATTTGGTATTCGTTCGATATTTTGATATGATGTATGTTGTCTTTTCCTCTAGTGGTGTTATGTGAACGTCGACTACATAACACTTCACCATATTTGGGCCTAGAGGAAGGCACTAGGAAGTAGTAAGTAGAAGATGGGTTGCTGGAGTGACAGAAGCTTAAACCCCAGTCTATGTGTTGCTTCGTAAGGGGCTGATTTGGATCCACTAGTTTAATGCTATGGTTAGACGTTGTCTTAATTCTTGTTTCGTAGTTGCGGATGCTTGCGAGAGGGGTTAATCATAAGTGGGATGCTTGTCCAAGTAAGGGCAGTACCCAAGCGCCGGTCCACCCACATATCAAACTATCAAAGTAACGAACGTGAATCACATGAACATGACGAAACTAGCATGATAGAATTTCCCGTGTGTCCTCGGGAGCGTTTTTCCTCCTATAAGACTTTGTCCAGGCTTGTCCCTTGCTACAAAAGGGATTGGGCCACTTGCTGCACCATCACTACTACTTGTTACTTGTTACTTTTCGCTTGCTACGTTTCACCTCACTACACCATCACTTGTTACCGCTACTTTCAGTGCTTGCAGTTATTACCTTGCTGAAAACCGTTTATCAGAGCCTTCTGCTCCTCGTTGGGTTCGACACTCTTACTTATCGAAAGGACTACGATTGATCCCCTATACTTGTGGGTCATCAAGACTCTTTTCTGGCGCCGTTGCCGGGGAGTGAAGCGCCTTTGGTAAGTGGAAATTGGTAAGGAAACATTTATATACTGTGCTGAAATTTATCGTCACTTGTCACTATGGAAACTGTTCCTTTGAGGAGTTTGTTCGGGGTATCTTCACCACGAACGGAAGCATGAGGAGTTGTTCCTCAACCTAAGGTACCTACTGAAAATATCTTTTATGAAATTCCTTCGGGTATGCTTGAGAAACTGCTGGCTAATCCTTTTACAGGAGATGGATCTTCACATCCAGACTTGCATCTAATCTATGTAGATGAAGTTTGTGGTTTATTTAAGCTTGCAGGTTTGCCCGAGGATGAGGTAAAGAAGAAAGTATTTCCTTTATCTTTGAAGGATAAGGCGTTGACATGGTATAGGCTATGTGATGATACTGGATCATGGGACTACAATCGGTTGAAATTGGAATTTCATCAAAAGTTCCAGCCTATGCATTTAGTACATCGTGATCGGAATTATATTTATAACTTTTGGCCTCGTGACAGGGAAAGCATAGCTCAAGCTTGGGGGAGGCTTAAATCAATGCTATATTCATGCCCCAATCATGAGTTCTTGAGAGAAATTATCACTCAAAACTTTTATGCTCGGCTTTCTCATGAAGATCGTACCATGCTTGACACTTCTTGTACCGGTTCTTTTATGAAGAAGGATATTGACCACAAGTGGAATTTATTGGAAAGAATCAAACGTAATTCTGAAGATTGGGAGTTGGAGGAAGGGAAGGAGTCAGGTATGAATTTCCTGTTTGATTGCGTTAAATCTTTTGTTGAGACAAACACTTCTAAAGATTTTAGCGCTAAGTATGGACTTGACTCTGAGATAGTAGCTTCTCTATGTGAATCTTTTGCTGCTCATGTTGATCTTCCCAAAGAGAAGTGGTTTAAGTATCATCCTCCTGTAGAAAGCAGCATAGTCAAAACCAATCTAGTTGAGGAGAAAGTCATTTCTTTTAGTGATCCTGTTGTTCCTTGTGCCTACGCTGAGAAACCACCATACCCTACTAGGATAAAGGATTATTCTAAAGCTCCAACCGTGATACATAGGGGTTACATTAGACCACTTGCACCCCCTGAGGAGATTAGAGTTGAACCTAGTGTTGCTATTATCAAAGATCTCTTAGCCGAAGACATAGATGGGCAAGTTATCAAATTCTGTGAGGACTCCGCTAGAATTGCTAAACCTCACGCGAAAGACAAATACGGACCTGTATTTGGCATGTCCGTTGTTTCTGTCAAGATAGGAGATCATTGTTACCATGGTTTATGTGATATGGGAGCTAGTGTTAGTGCAATACCTCGATCCCTATATGATGAAATCAAAGATGAGATTGCACCTGCTGAGTTAGAAGCCATTGATGTCACTATTATACTAGCTAATAGAGACACTATCTGCCCTCTGGGAATTGTGAGAGACGTAGAAGTCCTATGTGGTAAGACGAAGTATCCTACTGATTTCCTCGTCCTTGGTACTGCACAAGATAGCTTTTGCCCCATCATATTCGGTAGACCCTTTCTCAACCCTGTCAATGCTCACGTTGATTGCATTAAGCAGACTGTCACTGTTAGTTTCGAGGGTGTGTCTCATGAATTTAACTTCTCCAAGTTTGGAAGACAACCCCATGAAAAAGAGTCGTCTGGTAGGGATGAAATCATTGCTCTTGCCTCTATTACCGTACCTCCTACGGATCCTTTAGAGCAATATCTGCTTGAGCATGAAAATGATATGCATATGGAGGAAAGAGATGAGACAGATAAAATTGTCTTAGAGCAATATCCTATTCTCAAGAATAATCTGCCTGTTGAACTGCTTGGGGATCCTCCCCCACCCAAGGGTGATCATGTGTTCGAGCTTAAACAGTTGCCTGGTACTCTTAAGTATGCCTATCTTGATGAGAAGGAGATATATCATGTTATTATTAGTTCTCTTCTCTCAGAGCATGAAGCGAAGAAGTTACTAGAAACTCTAAGAAAGCACCGTGCTGCTATTGGATATACTCTTCATGATCTTAAGGGTATTAGTCCCACTCTATGTCAACACAAGATTAAAACTGATCCTGATTCTAAACCAGTTGCTGATCATCAAAGGAGATTAAATCCTAAGACGAAAGAGGTCATTAGAAAAGAAATATTAAAGCTTATGGAAGCAGGAACCATTTATCCTGTTGCTCATAGTGATTGGGTGAGTCCAGTACATTGCGTGCCTAAGAAGGGAGGTATCACCGTCGTTCCTAATGATAAGAATGAATTAATCCCACAAAGGATTATTACTGGCTATAGGATGGTGATAGACTTCTGGAAACTGAACAAGGCAACCAGGAAAGACCATTATCCTTTTGTCGTTTATCGACCAAATGCTAGAAAGGCTATCCAAACACACACACTTCAGCTTTCTAGACGGTTATTCAGGTTTCTTGCAAATACTTGTTCACAATCTGATCCGGAGAAAACCACTTTGCTTATAGACGTATGATTTTGGCTTATGCAATGCACCTGCCACCTTTCAAAGATGTATGATGGCTATATTCTCTGACTTTTGTGAAAAGATTGTCGAGGTTTTCATGGATGACTTCTCCGTTTATGGGTCTTCCTTTGATGATTGCCTCAGCAACCTTGATCGTGTCTTACACAGATGCAAAGATACCAACCTCGTCTTGAATTGGGAGAAATGGCACTTTATGATTAATGAAGGCATCGTCTTAGGACACAAAATCTCTGAAAGAGGCATTGAAGTTGATAAGGCTAAGGTTGATGCAATATAGAAAATGCCTTGCCCCACAGATATCAGAGGTATACGAAGTTTCCTAGGTCATGCTGGTTTCTATAGAAGGTTCATTAAAGACTTCTCTAAGATCTCTAGGCCTCTTACCAACCTCTTGCAGAAGGATGTTCCTTTTTTTATGAGGATTGTGAGGAAGCTTTCGAAATACTTAAGAAGGCTTTGATAACCGCACCTATCGTTCAACCACCTGACTGGAACTTGCGCTTTGAAATCATGTGTGACGCTAGTGATTATGTTGTTGGTGTTGTTCTAGGACAAAGAGTTGACAAGAAGTTGCATGTTATTCACTATGCTAGTAAAACTCTAGACAGTGCCCAAAGAAACTATGCCATTACGGAAAAGGAGTTTTTAGCAGTCGTGTTTGCATGTGAAAACTTTAGATCTTATATAGTTGATTCGAAAGTCACTATTGACTCTGATCATGCTGCTATTAAGTACCTTATGGAGAAGAAGGACGCTAAGCCTAGGCTGAACAGATGGGTTCTCCTGCTACAGGAATTTGATTTGCACGTCGTTGACCGAAAGGGCGCTGATAACCTTGTAGCAGATAACTTGTCCAGGCTAGAGAATGTCCTTGACGACCCACTACCTATTGATGACATCTTTCCTGATGAGCAATTAAATGTCATCCACACTTCACATAGTGCATCGTGGTATGCTGATTACGCAAACTATATCGTATCCAAATACATACCATCCAGTTTCACCTATCAGCTAAAGAAGAAATTCTTCTTTGATTTGAGACACTACTTTTGGGATTATCCTCACCTTTATAAGGAAGGAGTAGATGGTGTTATTAGACGTTGTGTGCCTGAACGTGAATAGGGACAGATCTTGCAGAAGTGTCATTCCAAAGCCTACGGAGGACACCATGCTAGAGATAGAACTGCTCATAAGGTATTGCAATCAGGTTTCTATTGGCCCACTCTCTTCAAGGATGCCCGTAAGTTTGCCTTGTCTTGTGACGAATGCCAAAGAATAGGGAACATTAGTAAACGTCAAGAAATGCCTATGAACTATTCACTTGTCATTGAACCATTTGATGTCTGGGGCTTTGATTATATGGGACCCTTCCCGAGTTCCAATGGGTACACTCACATCTTAGTTGATGTGGATTACGTCACTAAGTGGGTAGAAGCTATCCCCACTAAAAATGTCGATCACCACACCTCTATTAAGATGCTTAAAGAAGTCATTTTCCCAAGATTTGGAGTCCCTAGATATTTGATGACTGATGGCGGTTCACACTTCATTCATGGTGTTTTCCGCAAGATGCTCGCTAAGTATGATGTCAACCATAGAGTTGCATCTCCTTATCATCCTCAGTCTAGTGGTCAAGATGAGTTGAGTAATAGGGAGATCAAATTGATCCTACAAAAGACTGTCAATAGATCTCGAAAGAATTGGTCTAGTAAACTTGACGATGCACTATGGGCTTATAGGACTGCATATAAGAATCCCATCGGCATGTCGCCGTATAAAATGGTTTATGGTAAGGCCTGTCATTTACCTCTTGAGCTGGAACACAAAGCTTATTGGGCAATCAAAGAACGCAACTTCGATTTCAAACTTGCCAGTGAGAAGCTGATGTTTGATATCAACTCATTAGATGAATGGAGGGCTCGGGCATATGAGAATGCCAAGTTGTTCAAGGAAAAGGTTAAGAGATGGCACGACAAAAGAATACAAAAACGAGAGTTCAATGTAGGTGACTATGTCCTACTATACAATTCTCGTTTATGATTCTTCGCAGGCAAGCTTCTCCCTAAATGGGAAGGTCCTTACGTTATCGAGGAAGTATATTGTTCCGGTGCCATCGAAATCAATAACACGGAAGGAAATTTGCCTAGAGTGGTAAATGGGCAAAGAATCAAGCATTATATCTCTAGTACTCCCATAAATGTTGAGACCAATATCATCAATATCATAACTCCACAGGAGTACATAAGGGATGTTTATCAGCCTGTTTTAGACCCTGAAAACAAAGAGGTATCAGTTTCGGTAAGTAATTGGACTCTGAAAATTTTCCAATAGGAAATTTCCTCCATTTTGGAATTTTTGGAAAATTAGAAAAATAAAAAGCAGTCCGGAGAGCGCACGAGGCGGCCACAAGCTTGGAAGCCGCCACCTGCCCCCCTGGTGGCGGCTGGAGGGCTTGTGGGCACATCGTGTGCCTCCTGGACTCCGTTTTCTTGCGGAGCACTCCCTCTGGTCTAGAAAAAATCATTATATATACGCCCGAGGGTTTTGATCTCCGTATCGCGCAGTTTTCCTCTGTTTTCGTTTCGATCCTGTTTCTGTGGCAGATCTAGATCATCATGACTTCCCCAAACGCTCCTAAGGACAAGATCTTCGAGAAGGTCATCAATCCCTACCTCATGGAAGTGCTGAAACATCCTCAATCTATCAAGATGAGCGAGGGGATGTTGCACATCCGTGATGTTGAGGGGCCTAAGAAGACCGGAAGCATGGAGACGAGGCTCGAAGCAATGGAGCAACAAGTCTTCAAGTGCTAAGGGATGGTGGAGCATGGACTCAACGCCAACCACATGATGATCACAGAGTTCACCAGCAATCAGAAGATAGATGCCATTGACATTGGGAAACACCTCTCCAAGCTCTATGAAACGGTTGACCAACTTCAGGGCCAGATCTATGACATGCAGAACCAAAACTGTGAGTATGAGTATAGATTTAAATCAATAAGGTTGGCTGCAGATTTGAGGATTTCGGCGACTCGTTCATCCTGCCACGATGGAGCACCTATGCCTTGGAAGATGGAGGATCAGACTACTCCAACAACTCCACCACCATCACCACCAAAGGAAGACAACTAAGCATTGGTATGGGCAATCCCCTTGGCTTCTGCCAAGCTTGGGGGAGTTGCCCTAGTATCGTATCACCTTTATATCTTTTGCTTTTACCTTTGTTTTAGTTCTTTCCTTTTCAGTTTTTATTTCTTCTCTTAGTGGAATAAGTCTTTAGTGTTTAGTTTGAGTCTTTTTCTTTTGTCTTTCCCTCGTTGTATTCGAGCTTACGAGTTATATAATAAAGAGTATCTTAGTCAAGGGCTTTGCTTTATGTCGTGATCAAAAGTATGAAAAGAACGATAGCATGAAAGATCATGAGATGATCTTATGGAAAGTGATAGCTTCACATATAACAAGTATGATGATTGAAACTTGTTGAGAATAAACCAACATAGACCTCAGTCGTTGTTGCAATTAATAAGAAGTAATAAGGAAAGAGAGGTTCACATATAAATATATCATCTTAGACACTTTTTACAATTGTGAGCACTCACCAAACTATTACATGCTTAGGAGTAGATGTTGGACAAGGAAGACAACATAATGAATTGTGTTTGCTTGGTTCCAAACAATGTTATATGATTATAGATCCCTTAGCATGTGACGATTGCTTCCACCTCATATTAGCCAAAACTCCCGCACCAAGTAGAGATACTACTTGTGCATCCATAAACCTTCAACCCAGTTTTGCCATGAGAGTCCACCATACCTACCTATGGATTGAATAAGATCCCTCAAGTAAGTTGTCATCGGTGCAAGCAATAAAAAAATGCTCTCTAATATGTATGATCTATTAGTGTGTGGAAAATAAGCTTTATACGAACCTGTGATGAGGAAGACATAAAAGCGATAGACTGCATAATAAAGTTCTTTATCACAGAAGGCAATATAAAGTGACGTTCCTCCGCACTAAGAGGACATGCATTCAAACCTCAAAAGCGCATGACAATCTCTGCTTCCCTCTGCGAAGGGCCTATCTTGTACCTTTACTTTTTGCCCTTGTAAGAGTCATGGTGATCTTCACCAATTCCCTATTTTTGCCTTTGTCTTGGCTACCGTCACATGCTTGGGAAAGATCTATATTCATATATCAACTTGGAGTTGAGTACTTATGCTTTATTATTGTCGACTTTACACTTGAGGTAAATAGTTAGGAGGCAAAACTATAAGCCCCTATCTTCCTCTGTGTCCAGCTGAAACTTCGATACCATGAGTACCATGTGAGTTGTAACAATTGTGGAAAATAAAAGAGATGATTGAGTATGTGGGTTTGCCTTACAAGCTCTTATTTGACTCTTTCTGATGTTTTGATAAATTGCATTTGCTTCAATGACTTTGGACTGTTGTTGGTTACTTCTCGGTAAGGTTTTTGCTTCATACTTTGCTTTGTGAAGGAATTGTTACTTTCCCATAAGAATCTTTATGATGTATTGCTGTTCTATGTGTAATCATGATGCCCTAATGTCCGTATTATGTTTTATCGACACCTTCGTCCCTAAACATGTGGACATGTTTATGGAACTTGGTTTTCGCTTGAGGACAAGCGAGGTCTAAGCTTGGGGGAGTTGATACGTCCATTTTGCATCATGCTTTCATGTTGATATTTATCGCTTTATGGGCTGTTATATTACTTTGTGGTACCATATTTATGCCTTTTCTCTCTTATTTTGCAAGGTTTATTTGAAGAGGGAGAATTCACGCAGCTGGAATTCTAGACTGGAAAAGAAGCAAATCTGAGTCCTCTATTCTGCACAGCTCCAAATGCCATGAAAATTTACGTGGATTTTTTTGGGATTATATAAAAAAATACTGGGCGAAAGAAGTACCACACGGGAGCTACCAGGGCGCCACAAGCATGGTAGCCGCCACCCCCTGGTGGCGGCTACAGGGCTTGTGGGCTCCCTGACGGCCCACTGGCCCCCTCTTTTGCTATATGAATGGTTTCATTCCAGAAAAAATCAATCGGGAGTTTTTCGTGGTTTCGCCGCCGCCACGAGGCGGAACTTGAGCAGATCCAATCTAGAGCTCCGGCAGGACGATCCTGCTGGGGAAACTTCCCTCCCGAAGGGGGGAATCGTCGTCATCGTCATCACCAACACTCCTCTCATCGGAGGGGAGGCATCTTCATCAACATCTTCATCAGCACCATCTCCTCTCCAATCCCTAGTTCATCTCTTGTAACCAATCTCTGTCTCGCGACTCCGATTGGTACTTGTAAGGTTGCTAGTAGTGTTGATTACTCTTTGTAGTTGATGCTAGTTGGATTACTTGGTGGAAGAGTTTATGTTCAGATCCTTGATGCTATTCATTACACCTCTGATCATGATTATGATTATGCTTTGTGAGTAGTTACTTTTGTTCCTGAGGACATGGGATAAGTCATGCTAATAATAGTCATGTGAATTTGGTATTCGTTCGGTATTTTGATATGTTGTATGTTGTCTTTTCCTCTAGTGGTGTTATGTGAACGTCGACTACATAACACTTCACCATATTTGGGCCTAGAGGAAGGCATTGGGGAGTAGTAAGTAGATGCTGGGTTGCTGGAGTGACAGAAGCTTAAACCCCAGTCTATGCGTTGCTTCGTAAGGGGCTGATTTGGATCCACTAGTTTAATGCTATGGTTAGACATTGTCTTAATTCTTCTTTCGTAGTTGCGGATGCTTGCGAGAGGGGTTAATCATAAGTGGGATGCTTGTCCAAGTAAGGGCAGTACCCAAGCGCCGGTCCACCCACATATCAAACTATCAAAGTAACGAACGCGAATCACATGAACATGACGGAACTAGCATGAAAGAAACTCTCGTGTGTCCTCGGGAGCGTTTTTCCTCCTATAAGACTTTGTCCAGGCTTGTCCCTTGCTACAAAAGGGATTGGGCCACTTGCTGCACCATTGCTACTACTTGTTACTTGTTACTTTTCGCTTGCTACATTTCACCTCACTACACCATCACTTGTTACCTCTACTTTCAGTGCTTGCAGTTATTACCTTGCTGAAAACCGTTTATCACAGCCTTCTGCTCCTCGTTGGGTTCGACACTCTTACTTATCGAAAGGACAACGATTGATCCCCTATACTTGTGGGTCATCACTCCTCTTTGTGCTTAGCAAGGGCCTGTTCGAGATCTTCAGAAGTGAAATATCTCCCTTCATCCATGGATGAAGCTCCTCCTTCAAGAGGAGGAGCAGGCAGCGGGTTCCCAACCTTATCCATCTTGCTCTAGGGCGGTTAAGCCACTAAATTAGAGCACAAGGCTCTTATACCAATTGAAAGGATCGAGATGGACCTCGAGGGGGGGTGAATAGGTATAATTAAAAAAATTAATAGTTTCTTAGCAATTCTAGGCAATAACGTGGAATATGAAGGTGAGCCTAACAATTGCAAAGATGGTAGTCGTGCTACGCATACTGAACAAGACAGCAATTAATTAAAGAGTTAAGCACAAGTAATATAAGAAATATCACAAAGACAAATAACCACAAGTAGAGAGTTAGGGTTAGGGATAACTGCAACTCCGAGAGACGAGGATGTATGCCGATGTTCACTTCCTTGGAGGGAAGCTACGTCACCGTTTAGAGAGGTGGATGTTACCACGAAGGCACACCAACGCCACAAAGGCTCACCCTATTCTTTCTTTGAGACAACACCACGAAGGCGATTCTCAACCACCACTGGTAGACCTTGAGGTGGTCTCCAAACCCTCCCAAACTTTCTGCGGGTAATCACAATGAACGATTCCTCGCCGGAGTACTCCTACCGCCTAGGAGTCTCCAACCTCCAAGAGTAATAAGATGCACGATGAAAACAAAGGGGGAATCAATTTTTGCTTTGGTGAATGTGTAGAGCAGGCACTCCTCCTTCACTCCTCAAAAGATCAAGAGCTTTGGTTGGATAAGGAAGGATAACTTCAAGAAATAGATGTCTGAAAATGGTGGAGAGAGAAAAATGGAGTAGCTTCCTGTGCCTCGGAAGAAGAAGGCAATTCATAGGTGGGGAAGAAATCCAGCCGTTGGGGGCCAGATTTCTACCAACCCCGGAAGTTCCGGGTGGATTGGAGGTTCCGGACCCCCGAGGTTCCGGCCAGGTTCCGGGCAGGTTCCGGCCTACACATAGTGATTGCACCATGGTTGGAGTGCCCCGGGAGCAGACATGATGGGGACGGAAGATCGAGTGCCCGGAAGTTTCGGCCACCCCAAAAGTTCCGGCAAGGTTTCGTCCTAAAGAGAAACATTGCGGGGAAGCTGCCAATTTCTCTGGTTGGCGTGGAAGCTCCTCGGACCTTGTGGTCCCCGGAAGTTCCCTGGACCTTCTGGTCCCCGAAAGTTCCGGCCATCCCGAAAGTTCCGGCCTAGATAGAGTCCTTGCACTGTCAATTTTGACAGGTTTGAGAAATGGTTTTGCTAGAACTTATTTTTATGAAGAATTGATTCCTAGATAATTTTCACAATGCATCCCCTCTTAATAGTGCGGTTTCCCTAAGGACTCAAGAAAGAAAGGAAAACTTTCATGGCACTCTGTCTTTATCCTTTTTCCGAGTAGAGGGGAAATAACCATCCATGCTTCTCTTTACTTTTGTCGGAGCTTTTTACACTAGAGCATGTGGTTAGAAATACAAATGAAATTGTCATAGATGTAGAAAATAATTAAGGGCAATGATGCACTTTCACCAGGGACATGGACGATGAGCTCGACGACATCAAGGAAGAGGGGGAGGAAGAACAGGCACATGTCGAACCGGTACCAGCGCCGAAAGCGAGAAAGAAGAAACAAGCGTCGAACGCCAAGCCAGCAGAACCCTGAGTCAAGTGGACGTCCAAGGAAGACGAGTGCCTTGCTGGAGCGTGGAAGACCGTCAGCATCGACCCGATCACCGGCGCGAATCAGAACATCGACACGTATTGGGGGAGAATCAAGACGGCGTTTGATGAACACAAGCTGGTCGACCCCGACTTCACCAACATCACATGGACCACGGCGACAAGGCCATGGCGAACTACTCAGCAATGATCTAGATGGCCTGCAACAAGTGGCATGGGATTGTTGAGGAGGTCACTGCTCTCCCTGAAAGTGGCGCCAACGTCGAGTGTCACGTATGGACATAGTTCCCTAGCTCTAGTTTGTCATGTCGTCGTGTACTTTGCCATCACGTTTTGTGTGCAGCTATGCAGATGGTTCTTACGTTCAGCATGTATCGCCAAGACAACATCGACCAAGAGTTCAAGTTCCTTCATGTGTTCTCTAGGATCGAGTCATGCGAGAAGTGGAGGGAAGTTAGGCTTGCTCTCGCCAAGTCCAAGGAGACCTACAATCCGAACACGCCTGCCCTGGCTGCGGCAGGCGGGCTCCCCGATGGCACAAAAAATCCAAGGTGGTGAGGGATGCGATGCCTGCTGCCGAACGGCTACAATTTTCGATCAAGCAATGCATCGCCGACGCCAAGAACAATGCCGCCAAGAGCGAGGAGAAATCCGACGCGCGGTGATCGACGTTGATGACGAAGCAAGACGTCTAATACGTCCCAAGCGTATCTATAATTTATGTTTGTTCCATGATCTTTTGGGTGACATTGTTATATGTTTTGCTACACTTTCATACCTTTCTACACATATTTGGACTAACCTACTAACTCAGTGCACCCAGTGCGAGTTTCTGTAATTTACATGTTGTTGCTATGCTTGGTTTGCTGGGATCCGATGGATTATGAGATTATGTTCAGATTGTGATGAGTTATATATTTGGTTCTCCTTTTATATTATGTCCTTTAGTAATTCATGCATGTTCTTCATTTCTTTTTATTGCTTTAGCCAAGTAGTAGATTGTGACTCCAAGAGGGAGCGTTATGCATGATTGTGGGTTCATGCTCCCTGATGTCTAGCTTGAGTGACAGAAACATGAGACTAGGGGATGTGTTGTTGCCACCAGGGAGAAAATAACGGTGCTTGTGACCCCGGTTGCAAGTATTGTTTACCTTACGCAAAGTTCATTAATGCAGTTGTCCGTTGCTTTGAGTTTACACTTTGGATGGGGCTCGCAACTTAATACCAGCAAGATGTTCTGGATAGATATGTCAAGGTGATGATTAGAGAGTAGATGCCGATGGATAAATGTCTACTTGTCTTGGCGTACTACCAATTACTTTTGAGCCTCTAACTTTCTAGTAGCATGATTAGCATTGCGGTGCGTTTATAATTATGTCAATTGCCGAGCTGTAATTTGTTTACCCACCATAGTTGTTTATCGTCTTTTGGGAGAGAGATGTCACTAGTGAACATCATGGGACTCTCGTTCATATTACCACCATTGTTTACACCTCCACCATTTATTTTTTTTATTTACTTTTCCGTTGCAATCACTATCGCTATTCCCGCTTGTGTTTTGATCCTTTGCAAACTACAAGGCCGGAGAGATTGACAACCTCTCTGAACTCATTGGGAGCAAAGTTATTTGTTGTGTGTGCAGGTCCACGTCTTCTGCTAGCGTCAGAGCAGCGGACACCTACTTGTTGATCCTCGGAGTCCTCCTGGTTCGATAAACCTTACAGTCCCCGTGTAAGGGAAATCTGCTGCTGACTACATCTCCACCTTTCACTTGGGGTAACCAACGAGGGGCGAGAAGTGTATCCATCAACTCGTCATCAAGCAAATTTCTAGCGCCGTTGCCGGGGACTCCAGTCTTCAAGATAGGGGAGTTGCACAGTATCTTTTACCTTTGCTTTTTAGTCTTGTCAGTTTGCTTTCTAGATTTTCTTTAGAGTCTTATACCAAAAACCACAAAAAATTAGTTGCTTTGTTCTTGCTTGTTGTTGCTACTATGGGTTCCACTGAGAACACCAAGTTGTGTGACTTCACTAGTCACAACAACAATGACTTTATCGGCACTCCTATTGCTGCTCCCGCCACTGGGGCGACTTCCTATGAGATTAAACCTGCTTTACTGAACCTTGTTATGAAAGATCAATTCTCCGGTGCTGGAGATACTGCTGCTTTGCACTTAAATAGTTTTGTTGAGATTTGTGATATGCAAAAGTACAAAGAAGTAGATGGTGATATTGTTAAACTTAAGCTTTTTCCTTTCTCCTTGAGAGGAGGAGCTAAAGTGTGGCTTCAATCTTTGCCTAGGAATAGCATAGATTCTTGGGATAAGTGCAAAGATGTTTTTATTGGGAAGTATTACCTGCCTGCTAAGATTATCCACTTAAGAAGTAACATTATGAATTTTAGGCAGCTGGATAATGAACATGTTTGCCAAGCGTGCGTACGTATGAAATCTCTTGTTAAGAATTGCCCTACACATGGTTTGACTATTTGGATGGTTATCCAAACTTTCTATGCAGGATTGAACTTTACCTCGCGGAATCTGTTGGACTCGGCCGCGGGAGGAACCTTTATGTCAACTACACTTGGTGCTGCCACGAAACTATTGGACGAGATGATGACAAATTATTATCAATGGCACACCGAGAGAGCTCCAATAGGTAGGAAGGTAAACTCTGTTGAGGAGATCTCCTCCCTTAATAATAAGGTTGGCATGATCATGACTTTACTTACTAAGCAAGCTCCTATTGATCCTCATGATGTTCCTTTAAATTCTTTGGTTGCTCAAGAAAGAGAGCAAGTTGATGTTAATTTTATCTCTAGGAACAACTTTAATAATAATGCTTATAGAAGTAATTTTGGTAGTAATACTAGACCATTCCCATCCAACAACTATGGGAATAACAACACCTATAGTTACACTCCTAATGATAGAAGAATGCCTAGTTATGAAAAACTTTTAGAGATAGAGAAGGCTACAAAGAATTATATGCACACCTAATATGAACAAAACAAGGCCTTCTCTAGACAATTAGATGAGCATTCTTATATTTTGCAAAACATTGGAAGACAACTTGAGAGCCTGAATAGTGAGATTTCCAATCTCCAGACTAGACTCACCACCACGGAGATCCAAGTTTCCAATATGTCTCACACACATGCCACTTTGGTAAATAAAATGGCGGCCAAACCCGAAGTGGTTGTATCTCAAGAAGAGGAAGATAGGATTAAGTGCCTTCCTACACACACTACCCTTGCTACTATACAAGTTGTTGAGGATCTCAAAACTATTAGCACCCATCACATCCCTAGTCCCAATGGGCCTATTAATGGTGATGCTAATACCTCAACTTTAGGACAAGAAGGTCCTTTAAACTTAGAGACTACCAAAAGAATGAGCTTAAATGACATCACCGCCACTTTAATTAATGGTAGTATTCTTGATTTTGATAATTGTAGTCTTTCCGAAGTTATCACTTTTTTGCAAAGAATGGCTAAATACCCCACACTAGTACACTCAATATTGCCTTCACCGAGCATATTGGCAATGCTCTTATCAAAGCTAGGGAGGAGAAGCTCAAGCTAGAGACTTTTATTCCTAGAAAACTAGAAGATGGTTGGGATCCTATGGTCAAGATTAAATTGAGTAATTTCTCTTGCTTTGCTTTATGTGATGTTGGAGCTAGTGCCTCCGTTATGCCCAAAAGAATGTATGATATGCTTGATTTGAAACCTTATGATCAATATTCTTTTGGTGTTCATCTTGTTGATTCTTCCATAAAGAAACCTTTAGGGAGAATTGATGATGTTCTTATTGTTGTCAATGATAATTATGTTCCCGTTGATTTTCTTATTATGGACATTGAGTGTGATCCCTCATGTCCAATTATTTTGGGACGTCCTTTTCTCCGCACCGTTGGTGCTAGCATTGACATGAAAGAAGGGACCATTAGATTCCAATTTACCCTTAAAAAGGGAATGGAACACTTTCCTCTAAAGAATATTAAGTTACCTTATGAGTCCGTTACTCGGGCAAGTTACTATTTTGGAGTTGATAATACTTGATCTTTTTGCATCATGCCTAGCTCACAAGCATAAAAGAATGCGCTTGTTGGGAGGCAACCCAATCTGTTTTTTACTTTCATTTTTAGTGGTCTTGATGCTTGTTACTAATGTAGCAACATCATTGTATCTTTATTTTCAAGCTTTGTGCCAAATTTTAGCCTCCGATTGCAAGAAAGTTCAAAAGTTGTGACATGCTGTCCAGAAACAGATTCTGTCTGCTTGACGAAAAAATTCGCCAAAAATCACTAGATCTGAATTTTGATCCGATTTTTTGAAATTATGCTCTATATAATTGTCTTTCTGATGCATGTTCTGAGTTTTTTTGATTTGAGTTGTAGAAGTGCCCCAAAAAATTATTTACTACCTGCTGTTCTGTTTTCCCAGATTCTGCCCTGTTTGCGTTTTCATTGTTTTGCAAATCTTAAGCTTGCTTTTTCTTTGCAAAAACCTTTTGGAATTCTTGAGAAACAGTAGATCTTCATGAAAATATTTATTTCTAGTAGAGAATAAATTATTTTATTATGGGCACTAACCACTCTAATCAGCTTATGATGAGTTTCGTATGAAGGGAGTTTTCAAGTATGCGATGGAAGATGATGAAAGAAGATCGAGGAGTGTCAAGCGCTCAAGCTTGGGGATGCCCCCATGCACCCAAAGAAATATTCAAGGAGACTCAAGCGTCTAATCTTGGGGATGCCCCCGTGCATCCCCTTCTCCATGAACAATCATCAGTTCGTCCTTCTCCATGCTATATTTTTATCACTTCATATGTTATGTGTTATGCTTGGAGCGTCCCGCTTTTTACTTTTTAGTTTGTTTTAGTTTTGCTTGTTGTTCATAACAAGTCGGAACCTGGCCTTCTTTGTTTGGGGGAGAAACACACTCCAATCCACCCTAGAACACAACATAGGATTTCATCCTTATCTTTTTGTGTGTTCTTTATCTTTTCATAGCTACTGTAATGCTTAGCTCTTAGTTTTCATGCTTTATCTTTTTAAGAGCTTTTATTTAGTTTTCTTTTGAAACTCTCTTAAGTTATCATGCTTATCTTGTTTAGAGAGTTGGCTTGTTGAACTGAGTTGTGTGTCTTGCATGGGTAGGTAATTGAGGTTGCTATTTAAGTATAGTAGTAACTTGCAATAGTTTTGAGGTATTGTTTTGAGTAATGTTTGGACTATTGATGCCAAGAGCTTGAGCCTATTAGTGATAGGAGTCGTATTTTGGGAAATCCGTGTGTATTTTCAAAAACTAAAAAAAATAGTTGAGAACTCTAGCTACTAGATGGATCGCTAACCTCTGGAGGGTTAGAATATATAGAGTACCCTCACGTTATCATGGGTCGAGGATGCGCAAGGATAACCAAACCCCCAAACACTCCTACTCGGGGTACTTGTCTCTTTGTTAATCTCCTGACTAGATAGAGAGTTACCGATAATAAGTGCATGAGTTCTTCGGACTAATGCGAGTATTCGATTGTTGGCACTTCCACCATCCATATTGTGCTAGCCTCTTCGGTACCGTGCATTGTCCTTTATCATATTGAGAGTTGGTGCAAACTTCGCCGGTGCATCCAAACCCTTGGCATGATACGCTCTGTCATCATGAGCCTCATTGTATCTTTCCTCAAAACAGCCACCATACCTACCTATTAAGGCATTTCCATAGCCTTTCAGAGATACATTGCCATGTAACATCCACCATCTCATGACTTGATCTTCATGTCATACATGTTTTTGCTTGATCGAGGAGCCGCATGCTAGTTGGGCCTTGCCCTTATTATTGCTACATGACGCGCTAGTTTCATTGCATATCCCGCTACACTAGCACAGGCATACATTTGCATACATCATGATAGTTTTCATTTGTCTTTATGTTGAGTACTTCTTATAAAGTGTGAATGTCTTCTTTTTATTCTTGTAGAATATAGAGTGTTGCCCTTAAGTGAGGAAAAGGTCCCAAAGAGGACAAATTTAAAGATCCCAAAAGACGACACATGAAAAGACCCAAAGAGGACAAATGAGAGATAAATAGAAAGAGCCAAAGAGGCCACAAAAATAAAAAAAAGAAATAAAAAGAGAGAAGGGGGCAACACTACTATTCCTTTTGAAAGATCCACACTCGTACTCCATTGTTATATTTGTACTCCATAGAGATTATCATTCATGCATAACTATGTGGGGACCCTTACACTGTAGAACTTGGCTTGTATATTCCAATGATGAGCCTCCTAAAATGAGATGTAGGTCTTCATGAGCAAGCAAGTTGGATGCACCCCCACTAGTTCCATTGTAGAGCTTACCTTAGCTCATATGTGCATCGGTTGCATGGCAATCCCTACTCCTCACATCATATCTATCATTTGGCTTTCTCTTGCCTATGGTTGTCCTCATTGATGTGAGCCTTTCACACCTTTTTGTCTTTCTTCCCCATCGTTATTCTCTTTGCCATCTTAAGTTCCAACATATCTTGCTTGTGCTCATCCATTGCATGAATGCTCAAAGTTGAAAGGGAGATGATCATTTTGACTTGTGCCTGACTAGTGGTGTGGGGATGAGTCAAAGTAAGATTTCGAAGGAGACCAAGTGTGAAGTTTTAGTACATTGAGTTCTCAATTAAACTTTATAATATTTTTTATGATCTAAACCCATCTCCCACTTCTTGCATGCAAACACCAATTGGAGACATTCGAGTCACGGGCAGCGAGAGCTCTTGCACCTTTATGTTCTTACTTTGCTAATTTCAATACTAAATATAGACTCTTGCTTGTTATTGTCTTGACCTGAATTGCATATCTTACTTGCTTTACTTTGAAGTTCTTATATGTGTGTTAGCATGTCACCACAGAAATTATTTGTGTTATCATTTACCTACTCGAGGACGAGCAGGAATTAAGCTTGGGGATGTTGATACGTCCCAAAGTATCTATAATTTATGTTTGTTCCACGATCTTTTGGGTGACATTGTTATATGTTTTGCTATCAGCAACCTCTTTGCCGTCTGCTTTGTGCCAGCTGACGGCAAAGAGGATCTTTGCCATGCGTCAGCAGACGGCAAAGGCATGGCAGATGGCAAATTTCTCAATTCCAGTAGTGACTTTCATACATTTTTACACATATTTGGACTAACCTACTAACTCAGTGCACCCAGTGCCAGTTTCTGTCTGCTGATGTCTTTTTTGCAGGGACTTTTACCCCAATTTACAGAGCCCCAAAAGTCCCGAGAAAAAAAAAAAAAATCAGTGTGACGGAAGCTTCACTAGGCACCAAGGTGGGCCAGAGGGGAGCCAGGCCCTACCCAGGCGGCCTCCCTGCGCGGCCCACCTCCCGGTCGCGCCACCAGGTCACCTAGGTGGGTCCCACATCCTATGGTGCCCTCCTTCGGCCTATATTTACCTCTCCGATAGAAAACCCTTGGAGGAGATCCAGAATCGCGAATTTCTCCACTGTTCCGCCGCCGTAGCGTTTCCGAGATCGGGAGCGCCAGAAGACCTCTTCCCGGCACCCTACCGGAGGGAGGATTGACCTCCGGGAGCTTCTCCACCACCATGGATGCTTCCCGGACGTGTCGTGAGTAGTCCTCCTTGGACCATGAGTCCATGACCAGTAGCTATGTGATGTATTCTCTCCAATCTTGTGCTTCAATGCTTAACCCTTGTGAGTTGCCCTACATGATCAAGGCATCTATGTAATTTACCTGCCATTACTATGCCTGGTTTGCTGGGATCCGATGGATTATGAGATTATGTTTAGATTGTGATGAATTATATATTTGGTTCTCCTTTTATATTATGTTCTTGAGTAATTCATGCATGTTCTCCGTTACTTTTTATTGCTTTGGCTAAGTAGTAGATTGTGACTCCAAGAGGGAGCGTTATGCATGATTGTGGGTTCATGCCCCCTGATGTCTAGCTTGAGTGACGGAAACATGAGACTAGGGGATGTGCGGTTGCCACCAGGGAGAAAACAACGGTGCTTGTGACCACGGTTGCAAGGATTGTTTACCTTACACAAAGTTCGTTAATGCAGTTGTCTGTTGCTTTGAGTTTACACTTTGGGTGGGTCTCGCAACTTAATACCAGCGAGATGTTCTGGATAGATATCTCAAGGTGGATGATTAGAGAGTAGATGCTGATGGATAAACGGTCTACTTGTCTTGGCGTACTGCCCATTACTTTTGAGCCTCTAACTTTCTAGCAGCATGATTAGCATTGCGGTGCGTTTATAATTCTGTCAATTGTCGAGCTGTAATTTGTTTACCCAGCATAATTGTTTATTGTCTTTTGGGAGAGAGACGTCACTAGTGAACATCATGGGACTCTGGTCCATATTACCACCATTGTTTACACCTCCACCATTTACTGTTTTTATTTACTTTTTCGTTGCAATCACTATCACTATTCCCGCTTGTGTTTTGATCTTTTGCAAACTACAAGGCCGGAGAGATTGACAACCTCTTTGAACTCGGTGGGAGCAAAGTTATTTGTTGTGTGTGCAGGTCCACGTCTTCTGCTGGCGTGAGAGCAGCGGACACCTACTTGTTGATCCTCGAAGTCCTCCTGGTTCGACAAACCTTATAGTTCCCGTGTAAGGGAAATTTGCTGCTGACTACATCTCCACCTTCCACTTGGGGTAACCAACAAGGGGCGAGAAGTATATCCATCAACTCGTCATCAACATCAAGCTCGACCATCTCAGGACCAACGTCGTCGCGAAGAAGAGGAACACCGACGTGACGTTATTGATGAGGGCAGACATGTCGACGATGGCCGAGCAGGTGAAGGCGTGGTACCTCGCGGAATGCGGCCTCATCTTAAACCAGATGCTCGTGTCGGCGTCGACCACAATGGTGACCACGACGGCAACACCAACGACGACGCCTAGTTCGATCACAAAAACCACGCTAATGACGAGCCCGACTACGCCGACGACGAGCCCGACCCCTGCCAATCCCGCGACAGAGGAGCCGCCCTACGCCGAGCCGGCCGTTTTATTCGTTCCATGTCTACTATCCCTTCCTTTTGATTGTCGAACTATTGAGTGTGTTTGATCGTCGAACTATGGCATGTTGATCGCCTCACTTGTGGCATGATGACCGCTGAACTAGTGACGTCTTTTTAACCACGTGTAAGACAAGTTTGAATTAGTTGGCGTTTGGGAATTGAAACCCGGAGGCGCGACTCGAAATTCGTTCGCCCCCAAGGCAAAAAGAACGCCGACGCAAACGCCAAAAAGGACTCGCCGGATGCGTTGGGGGGCGAAACGACTAGAGTTGCTCTTATTAGCAAGACTAGCAAAAGGGCCCATGCGTTGCAACGGGAGAAAGAAATACCACACGCTCTTAATTTATAAAAAATGGTCTATAATCTGAGAATTTGTAGTTACGACACAAATAAAGATGGTCTTATCCTACAAAAATGCAGTTCAAAATTTCAAAGGTCTTCTATTTTAACACGGCTTGCATGTAGATTTAATACGTACAAAGAATCAGTCAAGTGACCTTCAGTTTCATCTCTAATCCTGATTTTGTTGACGTGTTCATCACCAACCCGGATGAGTACCGGTATGAAAGAAAGACGAATAATGACTTATTTATTAAGATTGCACCCTAGATAGTATTTTTATTAAACGTTTAACAGATAAAATAATATCATATTTAAATTCTACATATTTTTCTAATCAAATTCCATATATAATATGCTAAATTTGAAGTTACGGTTTAAAAGATATGAGTATTTTAAAAAACATTTAATATATACTACAAGTTTAATGTCATAAACAGTAAGGGCTTTTTTGTAAAATCACCTCGATGGGTTTTCCAACGAAAACGATAGCCTCTTTATTATTATAGGTAAAGAAGTATACGTGGGCATTTTCCGGGCTGGGCCAAAAGAATCCTGGTGCTAAAAAATTCAGGATCGAGCCCGGCCCGGCCCAACCGTCGGGTCAGAATTTTGGGCCCAAGCCTGGCCCGAGATAGAAAACGGCCGACTGGGCCTAATCGGCCCGGCCCGACCGCGGCTTAATTTTATTTTTTGATAGGCCCAAACCCAACCTGACATGACCATCGGGTTCAACTTTTTGGACCAAATCTGACCCGATGAGACAAATAGGCCTGGCCCGGCCCGGGATTTTTGGACCGGGCCGGTCGGGCTGGGCTGCCCATGGCTAGGTATAGCAGGAAGGGGAGATCCACACCGTCCGTCCGCCCCTCCCGCCACCCTACCTAACCACGACCGGTGGCCTCGTTCCTTTCGTTTTTCTCCCCGGAGGAGCGGCGCGGCCTCCGCCAGACGTCAGACGTGCCCATCCGTGCTCTGTCTGATCATCCCTGTCGTGAATCCAACCTGACCAACCCTGAGCCGGATGCTCCATACGCCGTGCTGGGCCGCTGAGGGCATCAACCTCGATCGGCGTCCACCAAGCTAAGGCTCCTCCTCCCTTCCTGGTCCAGCGATGTGAGTCATCTGAACCTGAATTTCTGCTCCAAAGGTTTGCTCATAACATCTGCTCCCTCCGTCCCATAATATAATATAAGATGCTATTGCAAAAAAGTTTTAACTCGCCAGTCTCCACATCATCGAGGGCAGGAGACGATCACCATTTTCGCCAATGGTTGGATGGTGGGCAGGCAGGCTTATGTGCATCATTTTACAGCATGCTCCATCTCTGCCTACACTCTCTACTACTCCCTCCGCACCACAATATAGGATCGTTTTTCAAGCTATTATGGACGGAGGGTTTGTCAATAAGACAAACACCATTCCTGGTTATTTCCCAGGGTATGGCTCCAGACAAGTTTCGTCCAACATCAGTGAGCCAAATTCTGCTTCCAACAATTTTTTTTTTGAAATAAAAATTCTGCTTCCAACTTAGTTCAAGCCAATGACAACTATTTTTGTATATGCTTGCAACAGGTCAAACAAGCGAAAGCAAATTAACAAATATATCATCGTGGGAACCTTTTCATTTATATTTTCTTATATGCTTGCGGCAGGTCAACAAGTAGTGTGTCATGGATACAAGGACCGATCACATTTTGCCTGATAGGCAAATACCAGAAAAACAAACCTATATCTATTTATCTATACTTCCAATGAACCAGGGACGAGAACTTCACATTTTGCTTGCTTTCTGGAATCCATGAACCAGACCTGATCAATGCCTCATGTAAATCATCTTGTTTCCACCTCGCCTAAACCTCTCACCATTGCTTCTTCACATCTCAGCTACGAGCTCGCCGTACTGATCCAGAGCCAGATCAAATGAAGTGAAAGAGTGAGGAACAAGCATGGCTTGCATCTCTTCTGCAGCATTGGGTAGGTCACTTCTTTCTGGCACAACCTGCACCATTTGCAAGATACATGTTACACGAAAAATTCTAGCGCGTAATGTATGAAACAGAAAATCCGTAAGAAAAGCAAAGGAACCATCTTACGTTACGTGGGTCATCGAACGTGTTCTCATCCAACACATTGTCGGATGTGAGAACGGTGACAGCTGAGCGTGACGTATTGACACCAGCTTGCAGTCCGATTGCAGATAAGGTGAGGTTCACAGCATTTGACCCAAAGTTCACAATCTGCAGAAGATCACATGAAGATCGGTACGGAGTTCTAATTCCTAAAAGCTAGACATATTACTCTAGCAGTAGAAACCATATCTGTGAGTTTTTTACTACCCTTTATCTAATGAAGTGAAGCAATGACATGCAGGCTCGGTGGAAACTGGGACAACTGAGTTTACCTTTATCCTCAGGAAGATATCCTCATTGTCTCCCCAGGTAATTGCAGATGCTGCCAATGAACCAGAGTAGCTGGAATTGAGTCTCATAGGATGGATCACAGCACCACTTGATTCACGGAAAAATGTCTGCATCCAGTAGCTAGGAGTTCCATACTGTTGCCAGGAGTTGAAGACTATTGCATCTGGGGTCCACCTGATCATTATATTCAGACATAATTATGAAACCATCATAAATAAGAATGCTAGTACGAAAACACACACAGAAAGCTGTCAGTGCTAACTGGCGGTCGTTTTCATTTACGAAGAGTGGAGCATAGCTCGCCATGTGGACGATATCACTGCAGAGGAGAATAACGCAAAACCATCTCAATAACTCATAGTAAGGCATTATTGTTAAATAAATATTTAGAAGATTATTCATTGTTCAACATATATATCTCATAGTTTCTTACCATATGAACAGGTATCAAAGAGCATTTACACCCAGGAAAACTTATACAGAAAGATAACTTATGATAAAAAGACAACCCTTTGCATTAGTAGTGTTTCCCTAAACCTCAAGAAAAGAAGGAAGGCAAGACATTACCTATTCACTTCTAATCCAATGAGGAATGCAGCTTCTGCCAATGAAGCTAGAAGGGTTCCCTTGCTGGTATCCCCATCAACATGAACAGCATACTCACTAACGAATACCTGAAATAAGATCTTAGGATAATTATAAGACACCTTCAGTCTACAGAACACACAATTCTAGAACATGATAACAGTGTGGCGCTTATCACTATGGATCTGTTAAGATCTTTCTTCCAAGAATCTAAGAAAACTGTATGGGAATTGAAAAAATATAATACGATGATTTCAATAGATTTTTTGGTATATTAATCAGTACACATGGATGTCAATTTCAGTTGCACAATAAGCATAAGAAACAGTGACCTCAGAACTCCCTAGAAAGTCAGAAACTAGGTCCATGAAACATCTATTACCAACATAAACCACTCCATACGCCTTTAGAAACTAAGCCGTACCTTAGGCCCGGTACGTGATGTCCTGCTAAACGTATCTTTCATGAGAAAAATATTATTCGCATCCTTATATGTCTACAGAAACGAAGGCAGAGTATTTTAAGAAACCATTGATAAAATAACTACTAAAATATCTGGTGACAGTTAAACAGGGAGAAATGACAAACTAATTTGCAAGCAATAAACTCACATGGAAATCATATAAATCCGCAGGATGGTCAAGTGGCTTAGATGAGCCGTCACAGTTTGAAATAATTTGAATATCTGGATAGGCCTCTCGTATGGCATTGTAGAACTTGAGGTAATGTCCTGTTGAATAGAATTTAAGGACATCATGTGAAACATGGGAAATTCTAAGCAAGCTCTTCATTTTTTATTATTCCACCAAAACAAGTGAAGGCCACTGTAATTCTGTAAGCTAGGATGGAAAGCTTAATTTATGTGCAAATCCAATGTTAGTGGTCTAGTGGACGGCTAAATTTTTTCTTCCATTTTTGTCATGGCGTTGCTCATAATCAAGTCCACAATTCAATTATGGCTAAAAAAGGGAAATAAAGATGTAAAATGTGGTTTTAGATATGCTTGACAAAAAAAGTCATGTCGAGGAATTGTCGATTAGACTTGGCCAATGGCCATCACATCACTTCAGAATACTAAGGTACTCCCTCTGTAAAGAAATATAAGAGCGTTTAGATCACTCTTTAGTGATCTAAACGCTCTTATATTTCTTTACAGAGGGAGTATTAAATGGCAAACATTACCTTTACAGTTTACGCATGTTAATTACTAATAAAAATTTACCCTGGTAAAATGGTTTGGTGTTGTCACAGTCTTCATTCCCAACCGCGACATACTTCAGTGGAAATCGTTCAGGATGCCCCATTGCAGCTCTAACGGATCCCCATGTTGATTTTAAACTTCCCCTAGCGAACTCAAGGCTGTCCAATACATCCTATAGCAAGGCAAAAAAAAACAAAGAACTTACAATCATGAGAAATGCATAGGCCTAAATATTTTTTAGATGAGAAATTTTAAGATGCTCCCAAATTGTTCTGGATCGTCCAGTTATGTTGATATAATAGCTAGGATGATATATTACTTTGTACTCCCTCCGTTCCTAAATATAAGTCTTTTAGAGATTTCACTAGGGGGCTACATATGAAGCAAAATGAGTGAATCTACGCTCTAAAGTGTGTCTATATACATCCGTATGTAGTCCCCTAGTGGAACCTCTAAAAAGACTTATATTTAGGAACGGATGGAGTAGAGGATAAGAGGCCACTTTAACCTTTCTAAAGATATTGATGCCTTTTCACAAATACATAATATTTTTTTTGGAAAAGGAGGTTAAACCCTCTGCATCACAAATACATAAATACACCAGTACAATTTTAAAAGAGCTCTTGTTAGATCCATAGCATCTGCTATGTGGGTTAACTTTTTTTGAAGAACATTGACAGTGACATAGGTGACACACTATGTCCCATTGTGCCAGTTTGGCTTTTCATTATGCTAACTATCTTCCCTCTGAGCAATGTTCCATTGAGTATACACACTATATGTCTATGTGTTGTTGTCATTCAGATACCATACCAGTAAACTAGTGTGTACAGCTGCTATTTTCAAGACCACCTAACTTACCTGGATCTAATATGCTCATAAATATGTTCTGAAAAGAGACGCCATATGTTCTTTTTGTATATGCACCCATAAAAAAGAACATTAAACTGTACTGCACTAAGAGTGATCCATACAGTGAAAGATCTATTCCATAAAAAAATACCTTTACAAAGGGTGCAATAGCAGTGATATCAACTTGATCATGCCGGCTGATCCCTAAAATTCAAGAGAAAAAAGTTCAAGAAATTAATCGGTATGCAGGTGATTATTCTGCAAGATATGTTAAAGTACGATTAAAGGAAAAATTGCAAGAGTACTATTTACCAGCGTTAAAAACCCAGATTGGTTCGGCGGCCAGGTCTTCCGCAAGCTTTCATAGACATCGCACACTCAATGTATGAGTTAAGATATGGCTACACCTAGAAAATTCATATGAGATTAATCAGCATACCTGGAGAAGCTCATAATACCCAAGACCATCATCTGTCCAGTAGTTCCAGACGTCTCCATAGTGACCAGGCCTCTCTTCCCATGGACCGATAGTTTCCCTCCATCTGAAAGCATTTCTTAACAAATTCCCTTCAACAAAGGTACCACCTATAAAAAAATGGTGTGAAATATCAATATATGTATGATTGAAGAATTTTTAAAAATCTGGTTACAAAATTTCATTTGTTTCTAGAATAAAGTACCCAGCATGGCATTCATATGAAAAAATACAGAGAAATATGGCATCCATATGAAAAATACAGAGAAATATGGCACATATGACATTAGGCGTAAGATAGTCATTTTCAGTTTAACTTGTCGTCAAATTTGAAACTTCTACTCATTCTTCAAATTTATGCGTTAAGCATACAGTGCCAAGTACATTAGCATCATCACTCTAATCTGGACGAAGATTAATAAGTTGTACAGTTCTAAAAAGGCAATGATATACTTAAGCATATCATCTCAATTCTCAAATCAACCTAAACAGAATGACTATGTAAAAAGAACGTTGCATGAGACACTAAAATAATAAGAATTTTGTGCTCAATTACAGTTTGTTCTGGTAAAGTAGTTTTAGATTTTTGTGTTATCCATATCTTGGACTATACCACAAGATAAATTTGTGTGTATGAATCTTATGATGCAGAGGCCGGGGGTAATAAAAGCTTCCATTATGAATTAAAAATACCACAGTATAAAAACTGTCTGCTGGGTACACCAGCTGCAAGATCTGCTTTTCGGGTTAGCCAACTTGATACATAAGAGAACATTAAGGATCTATTTGATCATATATGTTTAACACTCTTGTGTAATAAGGTCAGCTATTGATATGGGCCTAATGCGGGCATATATAAACACAGTACATGGTACAATAGAGAGTCCTACTCTATCTTGCACATCAAACCTTGTCAGTTTTAACTTGATTTCGCAACCATAAAAAATGCATTCTACAGAACAAAAGGTGATATGCAGTACAAAGGAGACTACAGTGTACTTCTACAGTTTTGTGCTTCTGTAATTAGTAGTTCCTTTGGCAGACATAATAATGTTTATGATTGTCCGTCTAGGCATATTCCGGTTTGAGATGGGTTGCTTAATTAGTTCCTGCCAAAACCTAATGGCTGAATATGATCTAAAAAAATACAAAGGAATACCAATCGAAAGTTTGCAAGAATCATTGGATATAAACAGTATCATAAACATGCTAAAAGTTTAGAACGTAAACGTGCAGCATTTATTAGTTGATCTTAATTTAAAAAACATATGAAATACCAGGAAATCGAAGGAACCGTGGTCTTAAGTCCATAAGCATGTGTATGAGTTCCTTGCGAAAGCCATGGCCCTGTATATATACAACAAAATAACGATTAAGGTACAACAAACCAGTTCCTACTCTTATTATTTATATTTTAGAAGCATTAGATAAGGTGGATTAAATTATCATCATCATCATCATTATTTTTATTATTATTGTTATTATTATTCGAGTTTCTAAATTATAAATGCAAACTATTATTATTGTTATTATTCCAGATCACATCATGTGTTTGGAATTTTCAGTACCCGTTAGGAAGACAGGATAAAAATGCAATTCACCTTGTATGTATCTGAAGGTATGAGTGACACTTGATCGATCCATATGACTCCCCTTTTGGAAGTTGTTAACTCAAGTCTTGAAGTTCTGCACGTTCCTTTAGCTAATAATTGCATCTCTATCTTTCTCCAATCTGACACATCTGTATCTCTGTAACCACACCGTATTTAATCCTTTCAGTCTTAGTGAAAAAAATAACAAATTGAAAAATCATCTTATCTCAGTGCTAGGGAAGGTATATACACTATGACAGCTGTTGCTATATTTTGCAGTCCATCTGAACATGTGAGTGAAGCAGCTAACTCCACGGATTCTAGTGATCTGATATACATTACCAGATTATAGCTCTTCCCTTCTTCTATGTTCTGGAAGTTGAAATGGTCAGGTGCAGCACAAAACCAGAGGGGAAAAGTGGAAATGCCTCTGAGAAAAGATTGGCAGTAAAATGCCCAAGGAAGCAAAAGCACAGCATTAAATGGAGAGCTAAAATTATCCAAGGAAAATATGGATGTGGATTAGAACAGGTGAATTTATGTTTCAGTTTTACTTTTGGGAAGAAAAACATTTGACATCATTTTTCAACTGGCAATACTGTAGCTTGTAAACTGTTGACCGTAATTTTTTTTATGATTAATATTTTCATGCTGATGTAACTGTCCACTTGGTATATGGATGAATAAAACATACCATGCCCCAGAATCCTGGGTTGTAAATACCAACACCGCCAGCTGGACACTTGGCACAAAGAATTTCCATCCTTAGAGCAACGATATTTCTACTGAAACAAGATGTTCTTTCAGTCTTCACGTATATGGAGGATTCGTCACCAATGATAGACCATGGATCTATGTTTGAAGGAGTGTGAGGCCCTCCGGCTTCAAAACCTAAAGCATAATTCTGCAACAGTCAGTACTCGGCTAAACGTGAAATTTTGTCGACAGGTTATAAAAGGGAAAGGCCAAACAATTTTTTCCTGTTGTTATTGATAGTAATAATGATTTGTTTTGTTCTGCGGTGATTGCAGGACTACCTAGGGAACAGAAAACAAGAAGCAGGAAGGACTGCCAACTGTCAATATGGTACGGGAATAAAAATAGAAATATGTTCTGTTATTGTTCTTTGTACAAAATTTCGTACAATCCAGTTGCGCAAAAAGGGCACTGTACTCTCTTATTTCATAAACTGGCCATTTGGCCTATATGAATCCTTGTTATAAAGGGAAATTAGGATATAGGTCAGTGAAAATTTTCAGAGTCCCAGAAGATGTAACTAGGTGTATCACTGCCTTGTAAGTATGGCCTTTGGAGCTATGTATCAAGCGCATTTGTCTGTAACGTAGTCAAGTGCATCTAGAACTTTCTGATAACATGTTCCCTTTTTTTCTGATAACATGTTCCCAAGAGGCAGTGTACATATAACAGCTGATAGTGATAGTACGTAACAGAAGTACCTTTGTTACTGACAAGCTCCGCCCATAATCCACCAGCTCCAGCGTGGTTGATTTCCTAGAATAAATATTCAGTGGAGGAATATTGTGAACAAACAAGAATACTCAGATGGAATTTAAAAGGCAATAGTTGTTAACCAAAAGATGTTATGCACCTCAAAGAACAAGCCAAAGAGGGTTTGAGGGATCTTTCTGGCGGCCTTCCATGATGTATCGACTTGTAGCAGCGCCGTCTGAGCCCCCTCGAGCTCTGCCGCCAGCGCCAGGCACCCGCAGCTCAACGAGAGAAGAAGCAAGGAGCAGAGGATGGCATGCAAAGTTGCCGCATCCTTGCTGCCCATCCTCCCCTTACTCCAGCCTGCAGATAAGGATCGCCAGCTCAGTTCGGGATCGATCGAGCATGTACAATGGCAACAAACAGTAGAATTGCTTCCACAATAAAACCGAATAATTGGGGGCGCCGATCAAGGAAAGAAGAGAAAAACCAAGCGGCAAAGGTGAACTGGTTTGGGAAATTTAGCGGGAATAAAGCATAACACACAAGGGAAACCAAGTAAACCTCCTCCCTTAGTCATTCCATCGAACACCTCAACCTCTCAGCCATGAGGCCCGTGAACAGTACTGACCGGAGCACGGGAGCAGGGAGAAAATGACGCAGACAGAGAGGGGGACGTCGTAACGAACAAGATCGGATCATGGAACTGCTCACCTCTTGCCAACGCTCGAGGAAGGAGCGATGGGGATGCCGAGCGCGCGTGAACTGCGATGCCGCGATGGTGTTGGTGGGGAGCTCGGGGAGGAAGGGGAAGTGCCGCTGCTTAAGTAGCTCCTGCTGAGAGCCCATGACTACGAACGAGGAAGAGAAGAGAGGTGGGTGGGTTTGGTGGGTCCAAGAGAGTGGGACCGCATGCCACCTGGAGCCGGCAGCCAGCATCCTTGCGCGTATCAGCCGTTCGATGTTGATCGGGCGGCGAGCGCGTGGCGATGGGCAAGGCTCACGCTCACCTTTGGTCCTGGCTTCCCGGGCTAGGCCTGATATGTCGCGTTGTGATAGACATGTCAGTGTTGGGAGGTTTTTTGGGTGTCTGGAATTCAGTCTTTGACACAACAGGGTGTGTAATCTTTTTTATGACAAAAAGCATTCACTTCAGTCAATAAGTTAACTGGAAACGGTTGATCACCTGTTCTTGCAATGCCCCATGGATGGCACGCTTGGCGATGGTCAATTGTGCCTTTTAGTTCTGATGATGGTATGAATTTGACTTCGGTTAGTAAAATTTGTAATCGAGTTTCTAGTTTCCAATAGTTTAACATGAGTGCATTTATTTGTGCAGATGCTTTCTTTCTGGGGTTGTAGGAGAATAGATTTCAGAAGTTAGGATGATGAAATATGCTTTCTTAAAAAACAATGACAGTCGTATCGAGGCCAAAGGGGCAAAACTGCTACTGTAAGTTGCAACCGAAGAATAGATGGATGATGTACTTTTGTTTGCACCCTAAAACCTATTGTATACAAGTATGGGCGAAAGAAGAGAACTTTTTGCTACTGCTAGCTACGAGGGAGAGGCCATCTTTATACGAATAACATCTTACAAAAAAATGAAACTGAGTTTATTTTTAAAATTTCAAAGCAATCAAAGCAAAAAATATGGTGACCCTACCACCGAATCCGTTACCTAATTTAGTTGACCCAATTCAGTTGTAACATACAAAAATGCCCTAAAACACGACATATTAAGGAGACGTGTGTAGCCGCAACATTCTTAGTCTCACACTCTCTAAAGAAGAAATGACCGAAGGAACTTGTAGAGGTCTACTCATCCTTACTACGCAAACGCATCGACGAGATAATTTTTGCAAAACTTAAGCAGGGCCGGCCCTGAGGGGGGCGGGAGGGGTGGCCGCCCCGGGCCCCCGCAAAGTTAGGGGGCCCTCCCAGGTATTACGCCGCAGGTAGTGGCTGTAATCACGAAATCGCGAGTACGTTTCGCAGTTGTTTTTGTTCTGGCTGATAACGAGAAGCAAAAGGTAGTAGGGCCTGTATGGCTGGACCATGATTGCACATAAAAAATAGATTATTGGGTCTGGCACTTATTTGTGCGTAACTAGGGCCAGCCATCTGATGCACATAACTTCTCTCAAAAAGAATTCTACTAAGCAAAACTCATGTATCAATTAGGATCCCGCCGCTTGGAGCCCTCAAAATAAAATTAGGATCCAGCCACTGGGAGCCAACATCATGCACGTCAAACCTAGCGGCGCCGCCCTTCACCTCCTTCCAGATCGTCGAAGGTGAACAGAGAAGGTTTGCCTTAGGAGGAGGCCCCCATTGCAAGCAATAGGACTTGGCGCCGGACTTCGGCGGCACACCAAAACATCATCTGTTGATATGGGCTTTTGTAGTCGAAGTCTTCCACGGTATGCCTCATTAACAGATATATGTTTTCAGTTTAATAATGATATTTGTGGTGCCGATCTCAAACAGATTATGAAGGAAGCGATGTTTTAGATGCTGATCTTGACTAGTACTTTTCGAATGATCTGTTCGATGACCATATAGATATGGCAATTAACTCTTGATTTACTAATTTGCACAACTAGATAAGCATAACTTAAGTGCCGTTTGATTTGATTTTGAAAGATATGGATATGGAGTAATATTTGCATACCATCCATATTAACTGGCTCGTCTTTCTTAATTTTTCATATACTGCTATTTAGAAAAATTATACCTATTTATTTTGAACTATTTACAGCCATTTGGCCCCTCAAATACATTATGTACTCATATAACTATATTAAGCCTGGCACTAAACATGGCTTTGCACTCCCATGAAAAAAAATATGCTTCTTTGTCAATTTCCTCCATAGACCATCATATATGCAATGATTACGTATCTATCAATTGTTATGACGTTTATATTAAAGGGCCTCAAGATTTAGTTTCACCCCGGGCCTTTAAAATCTCAGGACCTGCCCTGAACTTAAGGGACTGTCACATGTCCATGCCTACATAATCCATTTGTAGGAGACATTCTGTGTCAATGATTGCATACATCCACATGAAGGTGTTGCTTCTAAACCATAGTCTCTCTATGGCCTGATTTGTATGGAAAGCCCTACACCATGTTGCTTGTGTCTTTTTTTATTTTCTTTATGTAAGAAATAGAAATGTGGTGGCCGCTCATCATTGCACCCCTTTGGTTGGCATCATGCCTTGATTGTCATTGCCTGTTTTTTAGGTCTCATTATATTATCACCTCTCGGAGCACTTCCTTGCGTATAAGATTGCATGCATAGTATTTTGTCTCTTACTCAATTTGCGGGCCAGAATATTTCCTCAAATCACAATAAAGGAAAACGAATATAGTCATTTGTAGGTGGTAGAGCGAGGAGCAATAATATGTGTCGTGACATGCAACGTGATGAGATGGGAACCCTATCACAGTATCACTGAATCGGTTACCTAATTAAGTTGACTCAGTTTGACCCGAACATACACAAGTGCCCTAATGCACACCATATCAGAGAGATGCGTGTAGCCGCAACATTCTTAATCTCGTGCTCTCAAAAGAACAAATAATCAAAGTACCTCGTAAAGGCCTACTCATCCTTATTAAGCAAGCCCATTGACTAGAGCATTTTTTGCAGAAGTTAAATGGGCTACCATGTATCACATGCCTATAAATTCCATACTGTATGAGCCACCATTTGTCAGGATTACATCCATCCACATGATTGTTTCTGGACCATAGTCTCTCTCTATGACCTGATTTGTACAGAAAGCCCCACTCGCATGTTGCTTGCGTCTTATTTTCATTCATTTTTAGTAAGAAATAGAGAAACAATAAATGTCAGGGCCCGCTCATAATTGTACCTCTTTGGTTGGCATCTTTTGCCTCGGTTATCATCACCTATTTTTCGAGTCTAATTATTCTGTGTCATACTTGATTTGCAGGCTAGAATATTTTCTCAAATCACAACAAAAAGGAAAATGAATATAGTCACTTGTAAGTTGTAGAGTGAGGAGCAATAACGTGTGTCGTGACATGCACCGTGACGAGATGGATACATACACGGATGATGAAACTTAGAAATGATAGCTACAGCTGACAGGTCCATTGCTTGCTGCGATGGCTCACTGGCTAGTTATGTTGGTCCCAAAAAGCATAAAAGGAAACCACTATGGCACGATAGTTAGCGTGACTCATTTGCATCGAAACGTAGTAGTTTGGCAGTTCTGTTGCGAATTAATCTATGGTTGAATTGTTAGAAGGATTATGGTATTTTTAGTTCATCAGGGTTTAAATTTTGATGCTCGTATTATTTCTGAAATTTTAGGATTTTGGACGATGCGTATTCAGTGGGAGGAGACGTTTTCGTTGACGACGAGACGTCTACGATAACTTCGTAAATCTTAAGATTATATGTTGATTATGTTTTTTAAAGGTACTCATAAAGATATAATGTATGTATGTGCGTCTATAGGGATGAGTGAGCGCTTGCATCTGTATTATATTAAAAAAAAGTCTGCCTGTTCTGTTCTATGGTGCTAGGCTGCTAGCCACGTGTTGGGCTTCTCTGGCTTTTCCTGACGGTGTGAAGTGCCATTTATCTGAAATACCGGGGCAACTTTTTAATGCCATAATATAAATCCAAAAGTACCCATGGTATTAGTATGAGCATGAAGAACAGTCCATTGATGCTCGCGTGATGAGCGTGGTGGGCAAATATAGAATCAAATCGAAAAGTAAAATATATGCAATCAATCTTCCAGCACATCACATTTCATCTGCCATCCTCAACACATAGCGTGATGAACGCGGTGTGCGTCATCTTGCTGCTCTTCCCCGTCCTCCTTTCGGCGGCTGAGGCGTTTGCGAATGCGCCGCCGGCCAGTGCTAACATGATACTTGCCGCATGCAAGACCGTCGGCGGCGGGAGCACCTACTTCGACGTCACGTTCTGCTTGGGTGCCCTCCGCTCCGCGGGCGGCGCCGGCGACTACCAAGGCCTCGCCGCCGTCGCCTTGGACCTCCTCGCGACCAACGCCACCAGCACGGAGGCCAAGATCGACCGCCTGCTTGGTATCAGCGGCGCGGAGGTCAAGGCGGATGGCGCCGCCCTGGCGCGGTGCCTCCGGTCGTGCCAATCGATGTACGGTGGCATAGTGGACGACGAGCCTGCGTGCACCGCTGCGGTCAAGGGCGGGAGGTTCGGCGAGGCAACAGCGATCCTGGAGAAGGCCGCGGCCGCGGCGAAGGAATGCGAGGGCGGGTTCGAGAAGAGCAAAGCGGCTTCGCCTCTGACGACGGAGAACGACAACGCGTTCAAGCTCGCAAAACTCGCCGTTGCGTTGCTCCGTTTTGCGTAAGAGCCCGGAAAGGGACATTGTTTTTTTTCTCTCTCTCTCTCTTTTCATTTCTGAATATTTTCGTATAGTCAAAAGATAGGCGGCGGTCGACTCTCTCTCTTTTCATTTCTGAATATTTTCGTATAGGCAAAAGATAGGCGGCGGTCGACCTGCATGCGTTCAATTGAGTTAGTACGCGTATGTCTTATACACTTGGACGAAGGTAGTACTTCAAACCGTACAATTTTGATCAAGCTTGTTTATTATGACTTTCGGATCCTCTCCGCTTTACAAGTACGACTCCCAAAACAGAAGGAGCGTCGACATGATTTCGAGGAGTGGCTAAAACTGAGCTCCTCTACAGCGTGGAGCGGAATTTTGATAAGAGATGTTTCTAATAGGCTCTCACTCTTTTGTCCATCTCGCACATCACCCTTCTCTTACTAGCGACCTTCACTCTATGTTGTTGTAGCAATTTCGTCTTCCATCGCATCTTCCCGGCATCATCGTCGCCAACTCATTGCAATACTGGTTCTAGTAAAAAAAGTGATGGTTTCAGTATTCCATGGTCCATCGTATCTTTCGGTGTTGATTCGCCAGCTTTCTACATCAATGGTTCCAACAAAATAAAAATGTTGGTTCCAGCATTTTCGAGCCCGTCGCCCCTTTGTGCTGCCGTTGCCAGCTTCCTGCATCAAAGGTTCTAGCAAAAAAAGATTGCATCATTTGCGGCGGCTGGTTCCAGCACCTCCCATGCCCGGTTTCCAACTTCATTGCTTGTTGGTCATATCTTCTCGCTTTGCAGGTTGCAGCTTCGTCATTGCTGGTTGCAACTCCGCCTAGCCGCTTCCAGCTTGCCGTCTCATTGGTTGCAACGTGGGAGGTCACCGGGATTTGACGACCGTAAATTGACTCACACAACATCGATATCGGTGGTGTCCTTTCCAACATATCATTGGCCGACCCAGGGGTCTCCCGCTTTTAGCACCATGCCACACAATGCCGAAGGCTGCGGCAACCTCGTCACACGTCGTCGGATCCTTTCCTTGACCACATGATGTGCAACAGCGCAACAAGTGGTCCTTCCCCCACCCAAATAGAAAAGCACGCCCGAGCATGCGTTGTCCTCTCCTGATGCCAGCAGGATGAGAAATCCATAGATTTGTTGGGGAATTTGTGGGGAAGAAGAACAAGGGGATGAGAGGCACGGGCCAGCAGGGGCCCTTGCCCCTCCTAACACCATGGATATGTTATATATTTACTAATGACCATTGCAAGATCAATGGGGATTTGTTGTTAAAAACATATTTTCAATTGTTGTTGCCCTTTTCAATCAGTTTTAAGAGCACTTGGCCCCTCGATTGAATTTTTCTGGCCCCGCCACTAATGAGGGAGTAGCATCAGTGCAAAAGGAAAAAGATGAGTGGACCACAACGTGCCTTGCATGTAAAAGGATAAGGTGGGAGGCCCGAGCGGTGTGTGGAACCCACGCCGTGTATCAAGCGCGCGCATGACCGACACAAACAGTGGGTCGGCCGGCTGGAAGCCAACATTACCCTTTCGTATATTGCATAATAACCTTTGTGATTAGTTGTTCTATCTGTAATATGAGTGGTTGGTTAGATAAGGACGCATTCGATCCGTGGTAAACAATCCAAACAATTCAAAAAAAGGACGCATTCGGTTCGTTCCTGTTTGTTTTGGATCGAGACGGACAAATACAACGACCCAACGGGCTATCTCACGCGGAAAATCTGTCGATCTCATGACCATGTGGGCCAATTTGTAGCGTAAATTTTGGCCGGATTTACGTCCAGGTGGACACTGGACAGATGCGTGCGTGTTCTCTCGATGTATGTCTTCAGACCCGTGTGTCAGCCGACCAAGCACTTCACATATGATCGATAAAATGAACTTTTTTTCCTAAATAGAGTTGCAACATGGAGGACAATCTATTGGTGCAAGGATTCGGGCGGGGATGATTGAGTCACAGGCATCAACGTCCATGGAGCACCATTCATGTTATACGTACGATGAATTTCGGTCCAACACTTTATTCGATTGAAGACAACCATAGATGATTCAGTTTGTGGGCTATAGTATTTAGAGATGATCAACTGTCTTGTCGTACCGTTCATATGCAGAGTAGTTTCAATATGTACTTATTCATGTTCATGCACAAGAAGGATTTTGGGACCTCTTATAGGGCGCCTTCTACGCCACGAAAGGTAACTGGCGCGTGCAGCTGTGGCTGGATGGGCCAGCACACACTGGCGGATCCAGCTCAATATTGCAGCATGGTCCAACAGTGTAATTCTTTATAGAAATATATTTTTTTTCTATTTTTTTATGATACATAGACTATGTGAAAATCTCGAGGTTGTCCATGGACCACCCTAGCCACCCCCTAAATCCGCCACAACCGGCCCACGATTGTGCAACGCTAAAAAGGACCGCCAAAAATAGCTCACGAGAATTCGACCTCGCACCCTAGCGCTTCCGCAAAGCAAGGGAAACCACATGACCAACTAGCTGCTAGTGCTTCTCTACAGCGCGTAGGTTTAAAACTGTTGGAAATATGCCCTAGAGGCAATAATAAATTGGTTATTAATATATTTCCTTGTTCATGATAATCGTTTATTATCCATGCTAGAATTGTATTGATTGGAAACTCAAATACATGTGTGGATACATAGATAACACACTGTCCCTAGTGAGCCTCTAGTTGACTAGCTCGTTGATCAAAGATGGTCAAGTTTTCCTGGCCATAGACAAGTGTTTTCACTTGATAACGGGATCACATCATTAGGAGAATGATGTGATGGACAAGACCCAAACTATAAACGTAGCATATGATCGTGTCAGTTTATTGCTGCTGTTTTCTGCATGTCAATGTATCTGTTCCTATGACCACGAGATCATGCAACTCCCGGACACCGGAGGAATACCTTGTGTGTATCAAACGTCGCAACGTTACTGGGTGACTGTAAAGGTGCTCACTCGGTAGTTCTTATAAAGGTGTTTGTTGGGTTGGCATGGATCAAGACTGGGATTTGTCACTCGGTGTGTCGGAGAGGTATCTCGGGGCCCACTCGATAATACAACATCACATACAAGCCTTGCGAGAAATGTGACTAAAGAGTAAGTCACGGGATCTTGTATTACGGAACGAGTAAAGAGAATTGCCGGTAACGAGATTGAAATAAGTATGGAGATACCGACGATCGAATCTCGGGCAAGTAACATACCGAAGGACAAAGGGAACAACATACTGGATTAACTGAATCCTTGACATAGAGGTTCAACCGATAAAGATCTTCATAGAATATGTAGGAGACAATACGGGCATCTAGATCCCTCTATTGATTATTGACCGTAGAGGTGTTTTGGTCATATCTGCATAGTTCTCGAACCCGCACGGTCTGCACACTTAAGGTTCGGTGACGTTTCGGTATAGTTGAGTTATAGTTGTTGGTAACCGAAAATTGTTCAGAG
This sequence comes from Hordeum vulgare subsp. vulgare, assembly GCF_904849725.1. Classification (NCBI taxonomy): domain Eukaryota; kingdom Viridiplantae; phylum Streptophyta; class Magnoliopsida; order Poales; family Poaceae; genus Hordeum; species Hordeum vulgare. The sequence goes on along the minus strand of NC_058521.1, from coordinate 145,138,472 downwards.
TCCCGGATGAGATCTCGGACGTCATGAGGAGCTCCGGAATGGTCTGGAGGTAAAGATTGATATATAGGAAGTCCTGTTTTGGTCACCGGAAAAGTTTCGGGCTCATCGATAGTGTACCAGGAGTGCCGGGAGGGTACTGGGGACCATCGGGAGGGGTGCCACTCCCCGAGGGGCCTTATTGTTGCAAATATGCCCTAGAGGCAATAATAAATTAGTTATTATTATATTTCTTAGTTCATGATAATTGTTTATTATCCATGCTATAATTGTATTGATTGGAAACACAATACTTGTGTGGATACATAGACAAAACACTGTCCCTAGTAAGCCTCTAGTTGACTAGCTCGTTGATCAAAGATGGTCAAGGTTTCCTGACCATAGGCAAGTGTTGTCACTTCATAACGGGATCACATCATTAGGAGAATCATGTGATGGACTAGACCCAAACTAATAGACGTAGCATGTTGATCGTGTCATTTTGTTGCTACTGTTTTCTGCGTGTCAAGTATTTGTTCCTATGACCATGAGATCATATAACTCACGGACACCGGAGGAATGCTTTGTGTGTATCAAACGTCGCAACGTAACTGGGTGACTATAAAGATGCTCTACAGGTATCTCCGAAGGTGTTCGTTGAGTTAGTATGGATCGAGACTGGGATTTGTCACTCCGTGTGACGGAGAGGTATCTCGGGGCCCACTCGGTAATACAACATCACACACAAGCCTTGCAAGCAATGTGACTTAGTGTAAGTTACGGGATCTTGTATTACGGAACGAGTAAAGAGACTTGCCGGTAAACGAGATTGAAATAGGTATGCGGATACTGACGATCGAATCTCGGGCAAGTAACATACCGAAGGACAAAGGGAATGATATACGGGATTATATGAATCCTTGGCACTGAGGTTCAAACGATAAGATCTTCGTAGAATATGTAGGATCCAATATGGGCATCCAGGTCCCGCTATTGGATATTGACCGAGGAGTCTCTCGGGTCATGTCTACATAGTTCTCGAACCCGCAGGGTCTGCACACTTAAGGTTCGACGTTGTTTTATGCGTATTTGAGTTATATGGTTGGTTATCGAATGTTGTTCGGAGTCCCGGATGAGATCACGGACGTCACGAGGGTTTCCGGAATGGTCCGGAAACGAAGATTGATATATAGGATGACCTCATTTGGTTACCGGAAGGTTTTCGTGCATTACCGGAAAAGTTTCGGGCTCATCGGTAGTGTAACGGGAGTGCCGGGAGGGGTGCCGGGGACCATCGGGAGGGGTGTCACGCCCCAAGGGGTCTCATGGGCTATGGGAAGAGATAAACCAGCCCCTAGTGGGCTGGAATAAGTTCCCACTAAGGCCCATAAGGTTTGAGAAGGAAAAAACACAAGGTGGAAAGAGTTTCCAAGTGGGAAGGTGGAATCCTACTCCAAATAGGATTGGAGTAGGACTCCTCCACCTCCAATTTCGGCCAAACCTTTAGGTTTTGAGGCTGCCTCCTCCCCTACCTCCCTCCTATATATAGTGGGGTTTTAGGGCTGATTTGAGACGACTTTTCCACGGCAGCCCGACCACATATCTCCACGGTTTCACCTCTAGATCGCGTTTCTGCGGAGCTCGGGCGGAGCCCTGCTGAGACAAGATCATCACCAACCTCCGGAGCGCCGTCACGCTGCCGGAGAACTCTTCTACCTCTCCGTCTCTCTTGCTGGATCAAGAAGGCCGAGATCATCGTCGAGCTGTACGTGTGCGGAACGCGGAGGTGCCGTCCGTTCGGCACTAGATCGTGGGACTGTTCGCGGGATAGTTCGCGGGGCGGATCGAGGGACGTGAAGACGTTCCACTACATCAACCGCGTTCACTAACGCTTCTGCTGTACGGTCTACAAGGGTACGTAGATCACACATCCCCTCTCGTAGATGGACATCACCATGATAGGTCTTCGTGCGCGTAGGAATTTTTTTTGTTTCCCATGCGACGTTCCCCAACAGTGGCATCATGAGCTAGGTTCATGCGTAGATGTCTTCTCGAGTAGAACACAAAAGTTTTTGTGGGCGGTGATGTGCGTTTTGCTGCCCTCCTTAGTCTTTTCTTGATTCCGCGGTATTGTTGGATTGAAGCGGCTTGGACCGACATTACTCGTACGCTTACGAGAGACTGGTTTCATCGTTACGAGTAACCCCCTTTGCTCAAAGATGACTGGCAAGTGACGGTTTCTCCAACTTTAGTTGAATCAGATTTGACCGAGGAGGTCCTTGGATGAGGTTAAATAGCAACTCATATATCTCCGTTGTGGTGTTTGCGTAAGTAAGATGCGATCCTACTAGATACCCTTGGTCACCACGTAAAACATGCAACAACAAAATTAGAGGACGTCTAACTTGTTTTTGCAGGGTATGCTTGTGATGTGATATGGCCAACGATGTGATGTGATATATTGGATGTATGAGATGATCATGTTGTAATAGTTAATATCGACTTGCATGTCGATGGTACGGCAACCGGCAGGAGCCATAGGGTTGTCTTTATAACTAACGTTTGTGCTTGCAGATGCGTTTACTATTTTGCTAGGACGTAGCTTTAGTAGTAATAGCATGAGTAGCACGACAACCCCGATGGCGACACGTTGATGGAGATCATGATGATGGAGATCATGGTGTGACGCCGGTGACAAGAAGATCGTGCCGGTGCTTTGGTGATGGAGATCAAGAAGCACGTGATGATGGCCATATCATGTCACTTATGAATTGCATGTGATGTTAATCCTTTTATGCACCTTATTTTGCTTAGAACGACGGTAGCATTATGAGGTGATCTCTGACTAAAATTTCAAGACGAAATTGTGTTCTCCCCGACTGTGCACCGTTGCTACAGTTCGTCGTTTCGAGACACCACGTGATGATCGGGTGTGATAGACTCAACGTTCACATACAACGGGTGCAAAACAGTTGCGCACGCGGAACACTCGGGTTAAGCTTGACGAGCCTAGCATGTGCAGACATGGCCTCGGAACACATGAGACCGAAAGGTCGAGCATGAATCGTATAGTTGATATGATTAGCATAGAGATGCTTACCACTGAAACTATTCTCGACTCACGTGATGATCGGACTTGAGATAGTGGATTTGGATCATGTACCACTCAAATGACTAGAGAGATGTACTTTTTGAGTGGGAGTTCTTAAGTAATATGATTAATTGAACTAATTGTCATGAACATAGTCTAATGGTCTTTGCGAATTACGATGTAGATTGCGCTATAGCTCTACTGTTTTTATATGTTCCTAGAGAAAATTTAGTTGAAAGTTGATAGTAGCAAACTTTGCAGACTGAGTTTGTAAAACCGAGGATTGTCCTCGTTGCTGCACAGAAGGCTTATGTCCTTAATGCACCACTCGGTGTGCTGCACCTCGAGCGTCGTCTGTGGATGCTGTGAACATCCGACGTACACGTTTCTGATGACTACACGATAGTTCAGTACAAAATACTTAATGTCTTAGAAGCAAGGCGCCGAAAATGTTGTAAAACGTCACGGAACATAAGTTATGTTCTAAAGAGATGAAATTGTGATTTCATGCTTGTGCCCTTGTTAAGAGGTACGAGACCTCCGACAAGATTCTTTGTCCACAAAGCACAGGAGAAAAGGCTCAATCGTTGAGCATGTGCTCAGATTGTCTGAGTACGACAATCGCTTGAATCAAGTGGGAGTTAATCTTCCAGATGAGATAGTGATAGTTCTCCAAAGTTACTGCCACCAAGCTGTGAGAGCTTCGTGATGAACTATAACATATCAAGGATACATACAATGATCCTTGAGCGATTCGCGATGTTTGACACTGCGAAAGTAGAAACCAAGAAGGAGCATCAATAGTTGATGGTTTGTAAAGCCACTAAGTTTCAAGAAAGGCAAGGGCTAGAAGGGATACTTCGTGAAACGGCAAAACAGTTGCTGCACTAATGAAGAGACCCAAGATTAAACCCAAACCCGAGACTAAGTGCTTCTGTAATGAGGGTAACAATCACTGAGGCGGAGCAACTCAAGATACTTGGTAGATAAGAAGGCTGGCAAAAGTCGAAAGAAGTGTATTTGATATACATGATGTTGATGTGTACTTTACTAGTACTCCTAGTAGCACGAGGGTATTGGATACCGGTTCGGTTGCTAAGTGATTAGTGACGCGAAATGAAAGCTACGACAGAAACGGAGACTAGCTAAAGGCGAGGTGACGATACGTGTTGGAAGTGTTTCCAAGATTGATATGATCAAACGTCGCACGCTCCCTCTACCATCGGGATTGGTGTTAAACCTAAATAATTGTTATTTGGTGCTTGCGTTAAGCATGAACATGATTGTATCGTGTTTATTGCATTACGATTATTCATTTAAAGAGAATAATGGTTACTCTATTTTCTTGAATAATCACCTTCAATGGTTTATTGAATCTCGATCGTAGTGTTACACATGTTCATGATATTGGTGCCAAAAGATACGAGTTGATGATGATAGTAGCACTTACTTGTGGCACTGTCGCTTGAGTCATGTTAGTATAAATTGCATGAAGAGGCTCCATGCTGATGGATCTTTGTACTCACCTGATTTCGAATCACTAGTGACATGCAAATCATACCACATGAGCAAGTCCTTGTTTTCATTGAGATGAAATAAGATAGCAACTTGTTGGAAGTGATACATTTTGATGTATGCAGTCCAATGGGTGCTGAGGCACGGAGTGGATATCATTATGTTCTTACTTCACTGACGATTTGAGTAGATACAGGAGTATTTACTTAATGAATCACAAGTCTGAAATGTTGAAAAGTTCAATTCCGTTTCAGAGTGAAGTTCGTCATAACAAGAGGATAAACTGTCTACGATATGATCGTAGAAATGAATATCTGAGTTACGAGTTTTGGTACGCAGTTAAGACAATGTGGAAATTGTTTCGCAGTTCATGCCACCTGGAACATCATAGTGTGATGATGTGTCTGAACGTCATAGCCACGCACTATTTGGTATGGTGCATACTATGATGTCTCTTATCGAATTACCACTATCGTTTATGGGTTATGCATTAGAGACAACCGCACTCACTTTAAATAGGGCACCGCATATTTCCGTTGAGATGACACAGTATAGACTGAGGTTTAGAGAAATCTAAACTGTCGTTTCTTGAAAGTTTGGGGCTTCGACACTTATGTGAAAAAGTTTCAGTCTGATAAGCTCGAACCCAAAGCGGATAAATGCATCTTCATAGGATATCCAAAACAGTTGGGTACATCTCCTATCTCAGATCCAAAAGCAAAGTGTTTGTTTCTAGAAACGGATCCTTTCTCGAGGAAAGGTTTCTCTCGAAAGAATTGAGTGGGAGGGTAGTAGAACTTGATGAGGTTATTGAACCATCACTTCAACCAGTGTGTAGTAGGGCGCAGGAAGTTGTTCCTGTGGCGCCTACACCAATTGAAGTGGAAGCTGATGATGGTGATCATCAAGCATCGGATCAAGTTACTACAAGCCTCGTAGGTTGACAAGGTCGCATACTACTACAGAGTGGTATGATATCCCTGTCTTGGAGGTCACGTTGTTGAGCAACAGTAAACCTACGAGTTATGGAGAAAGCGATGGTGGGCCCAGATTCCGACAAATGGCTGGAAGCCATGAAATCCGAGAGAGGATCCATGTATGAAAACAAAGTGTAGACTTTGGAAGAACTACTTGATGGTCATAGGACTATTGAGTAAAAATGGATCTTTAAAATGAAGACAGACGATGATAGTGATAAGTCACTATTAAGAAAAGCTCGACTTGTCGCAAAGATGTTTTCGACAAGATCAAACAGTTGACTATGATGAGACTTTCTCACTCGTAGCGATGCTAAAGGTCTGTTAGAATTATGTTAGTTGTTGATGCATTATTTATGAAATATTGCACATAGGATGGGAAAACATTGTTTTCTCGACGGTTTCCTTGAGCAAACATTGTATGTGATACAACCAGAAGGTTTTGTCGATCCTAAAGATACTAGCAAGTATGCAAGCTCCAGTGATCCTTCAATGGACTGGTGCAAGCATCTCGGAGTTGGAATATACACTTTGATGAGATGATCAAAGATTTTGGGTTTGTACAAGGTTTATGAGAAACTTGTATTTCCAAAGAAGTGAGTGGGAGCACTATAGAATTTCTGATAGGTATATGTGGTTGACATATTGTGGATCATAAGTAATGTAGAATTTCTGTAAAGCATACAAGGTTGTTTGAAAGAAGTTTTCAAAGGAGTACCTGGATTACGCTACTTGAACGTTGAGCATCAAAGATCTATGGAGATAGATCGAAAACGCTTAATAGAAGTTTCAACAAGATGCATGCCTTGACAAGTTTTTGAAAGAGTTCAAAATAGATCAGCAAAGAAGGAGTTCTTGGTTGCGTTGTGAGGTGTGAATTTGAGTAAGACTCAAAACCCGACCATGGCAGAATAAAGAGAATAGACGAAGGTCGTCTTCTATGCCTTAGCCGTAGAATCTAAAGTATGCCATGCTGTGTACCGCACCTGATGTGTGCCTTGACTCAAAGTATGTTGAGAGGTACAGAGAGTGATCCATGATTGAATCACTAGCAGCGGTCGAAATTTATCCTTAGTAACTAATGGACTAAGGAATTTTTCTCGATTATGGAGGTGCTTAAAGAGTTTGTCGTAAAGGGTTACGTCAATGCAAGCTTTGACACTAATCCGAATAACTATGAGTAGTGAAACGGATTCGTATAGTAGAGTAGATATTTGGAGCATTTCCGAATAGCACGTACTAGCAGCATCTATAAGATGACATAAATATTTGTAAAGAACGCACGGATCTGAAAGTTTCAGAACCGTTGACTAAAACCTCTCTCACGAGCAAGACGTGATCAGACCCCATAACTATATGGGTGTTGGATTTGTTGGAATCACATGGTGATGTGAACTAGATTATTGACTCTAGTGCAAGTGGGAGACTGTTGGAAATATGCCCTAGAGGCAATAATAAATTAGTTATTATTATATTTCTTAGTTCATGATAATTGTTTATTATCCATGCTATAATTGTATTGATTGGAAACACAATACTTGTGTGGATACATAGACAAAACACTGTCCCTAGTAAGCCTCTAGTTGACTAGCTCGTTGATCAAAGATGGTCAAGGTTTCCTGACCATAGGCAAGTGTTGTCACTTCATAACGGGATCACATCATTAGGAGAATCATGTGATGGACTAGACCCAAACTAATAGACGTAGCATGTTGATCGTGTCATTTTGTTGCTACTGTTTTCTGCGTGTCAAGTATTTGTTCCTATGACCATGAGATCATATAACTCACGGACACCGGAGGAATGCTTTGTGTGTATCAAACGTCGCAACGTAACTGGGTGACTATAAAGATGCTCTACAGGTATCTCCGAAGGTGTTCGTTGAGTTAGTATGGATCGAGACTGGGATTTGTCACTCCGTGTGACGGAGAGGTATCTCGGGGCCCACTCGGTAATACAACATCACACACAAGCCTTGCAAGCAATGTGACTTAGTGTAAGTTACGGGATCTTGTATTACGGAACGAGTAAAGAGACTTGCCGGTAAACGAGATTGAAATAGGTATGCGGATACTGACGATCGAATCTCGGGCAAGTAACATACCGAAGGACAAAGGGAATGATATACGGGATTATATGAATCCTTGGCACTGAGGTTCAAACGATAAGATCTTCGTAGAATATGTAGGATCCAATATGGGCATCCAGGTCCCGCTATTGGATATTGACCGAGGAGTCTCTCGGGTCATGTCTACATAGTTCTCGAACCCGCAGGGTCTGCACACTTAAGGTTCGACGTTGTTTTATGCGTATTTGAGTTATATGGTTGGTTATCGAATGTTGTTCGGAGTCCCGGATGAGATCACGGACGTCACGAGGGTTTCCGGAATGGTCCGGAAACGAAGATTGATATATAGGATGACCTCATTTGGTTACCGGAAGGTTTTCGTGCATTACCGGAAAAGTTTCGGGCTCATCGGTAGTGTAACGGGAGTGCCGGGAGGGGTGCCGGGGACCATCGGGAGGGGTGTCACGCCCCAAGGGGTCTCATGGGCTATGGGAAGAGATAAACCAGCCCCTAGTGGGCTGGAATAAGTTCCCACTAAGGCCCATAAGGTTTGAGAAGGAAAAAACACAAGGTGGAAAGAGTTTCCAAGTGGGAAGGTGGAATCCTACTCCAAATAGGATTGGAGTAGGACTCCTCCACCTCCAATTTCGGCCAAACCTTTAGGTTTTGAGGCTGCCTCCTCCCCTACCTCCCTCCTATATATAGTGGGGTTTTAGGGCTGATTTGAGACGACTTTTCCACGGCAGCCCGACCACATATCTCCACGGTTTCACCTCTAGATCGCGTTTCTGCGGAGCTCGGGCGGAGCCCTGCTGAGACAAGATCATCACCAACCTCCGGAGCGCCGTCACGCTGCCGGAGAACTCTTCTACCTCTCCGTCTCTCTTGCTGGATCAAGAAGGCCGAGATCATCGTCGAGCTGTACGTGTGCGGAACGCGGAGGTGCCGTCCGTTCGGCACTAGATCGTGGGACTGTTCGCGGGATAGTTCGCGGGGCGGATCGAGGGACGTGAAGACGTTCCACTACATCAACCGCGTTCACTAACGCTTCTGCTGTACGGTCTACAAGGGTACGTAGATCACACATCCCCTCTCGTAGATGGACATCACCATGATAGGTCTTCGTGCGCGTAGGAATTTTTTTTGTTTCCCATGCGACGTTCCCCAACACTTATGGGCTGTGGGAGGATACAAACCAGCCCCTAGTGGGCTGACATAAGCTCCCACTAAGGCCCATGAGGTTTGAGAGGCAAAAAACCTAAAGGTGCAAAAGGTGGAAAGGGTTTCCAAGTGGAAAGGAGGAATCCTACTCCTACTAGGATTGGAGTAGGACTCCTCCACCTCCAATTTCGCTCAAACCTTGAGGGTTTGAGGTTGCCTCCTCCCTCCTATATGTACTAGAGGTATTGAGGGTTTTTGAGACACAATTTCAGCCACGTGCTACCCTTTCCTCTAGTTTGTAGTTCTTCCTCTAGATCGGAATTTTGCGGTGCTTAGGCAAAACCCTGCAGGAATAGATCACCACCATCACCGGCGCACCTTCATGCTGCCGGAGAACTCATCTACTTCCCCGTCTCTCTTGGTGGATCGAGAAGGTGGGGGTTGTCATCGAGCTGTACGTGTGCTGAACGCGGAGGTGCCTTCCGTTTTGCACTAGATCGGGATGGATCGTGATGGGATCACGGGACAGATCGTGATGAGATCGCGGGACGGGCTGCGATTTGGATCGCGAAGATGTTCCACTACATCAACCGCGTTATATACGCTTCCGCTTAGCGATCTAACAGGTATGTAGATTCACTCTCCCCTCTCGTAGATGATCATCACCATGTATAGGTATTGCGTGTGTGTAGCAAATTTTTGTTTCCCATGCGACGTTCCCCAACAAAAACAATAGAAACTTAGACGCGCTATTTATTGCACATTATGTCATAGCGTTTAGTTTTTTCAATTATTTAAAAACATGTTCACATATTACAAATGAGGTTCACGAACATGCACAAAAAGTTCATCTATTCAAAAAAATAGTTCACCAAATCGAAAAAGTTCATGTATAAAAAAAGTTCACAAATTAAAATAAGTTCACCGATTTTTTTCAAAAAAGTTCATCGAATAATCAAAATATTTCATCGATTTTAATAAAATGTTCATCGAATTTGGAAATAGTGCATCTAAATTGAAAAAGTTCATCGTTTTGAAAAAAATCAAAAATTTGAATCAAGTTCATCAAATTTGAAAAAATACGATCATTGATTTCGAAAAAGCTTCATCTATTTTAAAAAATTCACGAGTTTCAAAAAAAATAGTTTATGGATTTGGAAAGAAATTTATCTGTTTGAATTTTTTTTTAGGAATTTGGAAAAAGAAAGAAGAAAAGGACAATAAAAAGAGAAAAAGGATAAAGGGAAAGGAGGAATCAAGAAATGTATGAAAAACTTGTATGTTTTTTAGGCTGGAAACAGTAGGAGAGTCTCCTACTTCATATATATTAACTTAAGACATCCAACAACAATACATTTGGGAGATGACAAAGAGAGGGGGGTACAGAGGAAAAGAAAGAAACTAGTTTACACTATAGAGTTTCCGAGATCACACATATGAGAATGCAGGCTTTCAGGGGTTTTGTATCTTAGGTTATCTAGATTAACTTTAAGTCGCCTCCGCCAGACTTGTAGTGTCGATGTAATCCCTCTAAAGTATTTGTTAATCATTTCCTTCCATATATTCCAGGCAGCCAGTAGGAAGGTATCCATGAAGATCTTCTTGCCCCATTGCTCTCTTGCGTAAGTGAGCAATTCCAATCTATGGTCTGCATTGTTCCATTTGATGCCCACTTTATCCCAGCATTGTTTTGGGGAACGTCACATGGGAAACAAAAATTTTCCTACGCGCACGAAGACCTATCATGGTGATGTCCATCTACGAGAGGGGATTTGGATCTACGTACCCTTGTAGATCGCACAGCAGGAAGCGTTAAGAAACGCGGTTGATGTAGTGGAACGTCCTCACGTCCCTCGATCCGCCCCGCGAACCGTCCCACGATCCGTCCCACGATCCGCTCCGATATAGTGCCGAACGGACGACACCTCCGCGTTCAGCACACGTACAGCTCGACAATGATCTCGGCCTTCTCGATCCAGCAAGAGAGACGGAGAGGTAGATGAGTTCTCCGGCAGCATGACGGCGCTCCGGAGGTTGGTGGTGATCTATCCCAGCAGGGCTCCGCCCGAGCTCTGCAGAAATACGATCTAGAGGAAAAATCGTGGAGGTATGTGGTCGGCCTGCCGTGGCAAAGTTGTCTCAAATCAGCCCTAAAACCTCAGTATATATAGGAGGGAGGGGGAGGGCCTTGCCTTGAGGCTCAAGGGAGCCCCAAGGGGTCGGTCGAAGCAAGGGGAGGAGTCCTCCCCTTCCAATCCTAGTCCAACTAGGATTGGAAGGTGGAGTCCTTCTCCACTTTCCCACTTCCCCTTTTTTCCTTTGATTCCTGCGCATAAGGCCTCTTGGGATGTCCCACCAGCCCACTAAGGGTTGGTGCGGCACCCCTAAGGCCTATGGGCTTCCCCCGGGTGGGCTGGCCCCCCCGGTGAACATCGGGAACCCATTCGTCACTCCCGGTACATTCCCGGTAATGTTCAAAAACTTTCCGGTAATCAAATGAGGTCATCCTATATATCAATCTTCGGTTCCGGACCATTCCGGAAACCCTCGTGACGTCCCTGATCTCATCCGGGACTCCGAACAACATTCGGTAACCAACCATATAACTCAAATACGCATAAAACATCGCCTAACCTTAAGTGTGCAGACCCTGCGGGTTCGAGAACTATGTAGACATGACCCGAGGGACTCCTTGGTCAATATCCAATAGCGGGACCTGGATGCCCATATTGGATCCTACATATTCTACGAAGATCTTATCGATTGAACCTTAGTGCCAAGGATTCATATAATCCCGTATGTCATTCTCTTTGTCCTTCGGTATGTTACTTGCCCGAGATTCGATCGTCAGTATCCACATACCTATTTCAATCTCGTTTACCAGCAAGTCTCTTTACTCGTTCCGTAATACAAGATCCCGTGGCTTACACTAAGTCACATTGCTTGCAAGGCTCATGTGTGATGTTGTATTACCGAGTGGGCCCCGAGATACCTCTCCGTCACACTGAGTGACAAATCCCAGTCTTGATCCATACTAACTCAATGGAAACCTTCGGAGAAACCTGTAGAACATCTTTATAGTCACCCAGTTACGTTGTGACATTTGATACACAGAAGGCATTCCTCCGGTGCCAGTGAGTTATATGATCTTATGGTTGTAGGAATAAATACTCGACACGCAGAAAACAGTAGCAAGAAAATGACACGATCAACATGCTACGTTCATTATTTTGGGTCTAGTCCATCACATGATTCACTCAATGATGTGATCCAGTTATCAAGCAACAACACCTTGTACATAGTTAGAAGACCTTGACTATCCTTGATCAACTGGCTAGCCAACTAGAGGCTTGCTAGGGACAATGTTTTGTCTATGTATCCACACATGTATCTAAGTCTTCATTTAATACAATTATAGCATGGATAATAAACGATTATCTTGATACAGGAATTATAATAATAACTTATTTATCATTGCCTCTAGGGAATAATTCCAACAGTCTCCCACTTGCACTAGAGTCAATAATCTAGTCCTCACATCGTCATGCGAATTACATTGTAATAAATCTAACACCCATACAGTTCTGGTGTTGATCATGCTTTGCCCATGGAAGAGGTTTAGTCAGCAGGTCTGCCACATTCAGATCCGTGTGCACTTTGCAGATATTCACGTCCTCCTCCTCGACGTAGTCGCGGATGAGGTTGAAGCATCGTTTGATGTGGCTGGTCTTCTTGTGAAACTGTGGTTCCTTTGCTAAGGCAATGGCACCCGTGTTGTCACAAAACAGGGTTATTGGATTCAGCGCACTCGACACCACTCCAAGATCCGTCATGAACTTCTTCATCCAGACACCCTCCTTAGCTGCCTCCGAGGCAGCCATGTACTCCGCTTCACGAATCAGCTACGATGCTTTGCTTGGAACTGCACCAGGATTCTGCACCCCCATTAATAATAAATACGTATCCGGTCTGTGACTTTGAGTCGTCCGGATCTCTGTCAAAGCTTGCATCGACGTAACCTTTTACGGTGAGCTCTTTGTCACTGATACATCCATTTTGCATCATGCTTTCATGTTGATATTTATCGCTTTATGGATTGTTATATTACTTTGTGGTACCATACTTATGCCTTTTCTCTGTTATTTTGCAAGGTTTATTTGAAGAGGGAGAATGCCAGCAGTTGGAATTCTGGACTGAAAAAGGAGCAAGTCTGAGTCCTCTATTCTGCGCAACTCCAAATGCCCTGAAAATCAACGTGGAATTTTTTGGGAATATATAAAAAATAGTGGGCGAAAGAAGTGCCAGAGGGGAGCTACCAGGGGCCCACAAGCTTGGTAGCCGCCACCTACCCCCTTGCGGCGGCTACAGGGCTTGTGGGCACCCTGGCGGCCCACTGGCCCCCCTCTTTTGCTATATGAAGGGTTTCGTCCAGGAAAAAAATGAAGGTGAAGCTTTTTCGTGGATTCTCCGCCGCCACAAGGCGGAACTTGAGCAGAACCAATCTAGAGCTCCGGCAGGACGATCCTGCCGGGGGAACTTCCCTCCCGGAGGGGGAAATCATCGCCATCGTCATCACCAACAGTCCTCTCGTCGGAGGGGAGTCATCTCCATCAACATCATCATCAGCACCATCTCCTCTCCAAACCCTAGTTCATCTCTTGTAACCAATATCTGTCTCGCGACTCCGATTGGTACTTGTAAGGTTGCTAGTAGTGTTGATTACTCTTTGTAGTTGATGCTAGTTGGATTACTTGGTGGAAGAGTTTATGTCCAGATCCTTGATGCTACTCATTACACCTCTGATCATGATTATGATTATGCTTTGTGAGTAGTTACTTTTGTTCCTGAGGACATGGGATAAGTCATGCTGATAATAGTCATGTGAATTTTGTATTCGTTCGGTATTTTGATATGATGTATGTTGTCTTTTCCTCTAGTGGTGTTATGTGAATGTTGACTACATAACACTTCACCATATTTGGGCCTAGAGGAAGGCATTGGGGAGTAGTAAGTAGATGATGGGTTGCTAGAGTGACAGAAGCTTAAACCCGAGTCTATGCGTTGCTTCGTAAGGGGCTGATTTGGATCCACTAGTTTAACGCTATGGTTAGACGTTGTCTTAATTCTTCTTTCGTAGTTGCAGATGCTTGCGAGAGAGGTTAATCATAAGTGGGATGCTTGTCCAAGTAAGGGCAGTACCCAAGCGCCAGTCCACCCACATATCAAACTATGAAAGTAACGAACGCGAATCACATGAACATGATGAAACTAGCATGACAGAAATTCTCGTGTGTCCTCGGGAGCGCTTTCCCTCCTATACGACTTTGTTCAGGCTTGTCCCTTGCTACAAAAGGGATTGGGCCACTTTGCTGCACCGTTGCTACTACTTGTTACTTGTTACTTTTCACTTGCTGCGTTTCACCTCATTACACCATCACTTGTTACCGCTACTTTCAGTGCTTGCAATTATTACCTTGCTGAAAACTGTTTATCAGAGCCTTCTGCTCCTCGTTGGGTTCGACACTCTTACTTATCGAAAGGACTAGATTGATCCCCTAGACTTGTGGGTCATCAAGACTCTTTTCTGGCACCGTTGCCGGGGAGCGAAGCGCCTTTGGTAAGTGGAATTTGGTAAGGAAACATTTATATACTGTGCTGAAATTTATTGTCACTTGTCACTATGGAAACTGTTCCTTTGAGGAATTTGTTCGGGGTATATTCACCACGAATGGAAGCACGAGGAGTTGCTCCTCAACCTGAGGTACCTACTGAAAATATCTTTTATGAAATTCCTTCGGGTATGCTTGAGAAACTGCTGGCTAATCCTTTTACAGGAGATGGATCTTCACATCGAGACTTGCATCTAATCTATGTAGATGAAGTTTGTGGTTTATTTAAGCTTGCAGGTTTGCCCGAGGATACTGGATCATGGGACTACAATCGGTTGAAATTGGAATTTCATCAAAAAATTTATCCTATGCATTTAGTACATCGTGATGGGAATTACATTTATAACTTATGGCCTCGTGACAGGGAAAGCATAGCTCAAGCTTGGGGGAGGCTTAAATCAATGCTATATTCATGCCCCAATCATGAGCTCTCGAGAGAAATTATCACTCAAAACTTTTATGCTCGGCTTTCTCAAGATGATCGTACCATGCTTGACACTTCTTGTACCGGCTCTTTACGAAGAAGGATATTGACCACAAGTGGAATTTATTGGAAAAAATCAAACGCCACTCTGAAGATTGGGAGCTTGAAGAAGGTAAGGAGTCAGGTATGAATTTCCAGTTTGATTACGTTAAATCTTTTGTTGAAACAAACACTTCTAGAGATTTTAGCGCTAAGTATGGACTTGACTCTGAGATAGTAGCTTCTCTATGTGAATCTTTTGCTGCTCATGTTGATCTTCCCAAAGAGAAGTGGTTTAAGTATCATCCTCCTGTAGAAGTCAACATAGTTAAACCCAATCTAGTTGAAGAGAAAGTCATTGCCTTCAGTGATCCTATTGTTCCTTGTGCCTACGCTGAGAAACCACCTTACCCTGCTAGGAAAAAGGATTATTCTAAAGCTCCAACTGTGATACGTAGGGGTTACATTAGACCACTTGCACCCGTGAGGAAATTGGAGTTGAGCCAAGTGTTGCTATTATCAAAGATCTCTTAGCCGAAGACATAGACGGGCATGTTATCAAATTCTGTGAGGACTCCGCTAGAATTGCTAAACCTCACGCGAAAGACAAATACGGACCTGTAGTTGGCTTGCCCGTTGTTTCTGTCAAGATAGGAGATCACTGTTATCATGGTTTATCTGATATGGGAGCTAGTGTTAGTGCAATACCCCGGTCCCTATACGATGAAATCAAAGATGAGATTGCACCTGCTGGGTTAGAACCCATTGACGTCACTATTACGCTAGCTAATAGAGACACTATCTGCCCTGTGGGAATTGTGCGAGATGTAGAAGTCTTGTGTGGTAAGATGAAGTACCCTACTGATTTCCTCGTCCTTGCTACTGCACAAGATAGCTTTTGTCCCATCATATTTAGTAGACCCTTTCTCAACACTGTGAATGCTCATATTGATTGCATTAAAATACTGTCACTGTTAGTTTCGAGGGTGTGTCTCATGAATTTAACTTTTCCAAGTTTGGAAGACAACCCCATGAAAAAGAGTCGTCTGGTAGGGATGAAATCATTGATCTTGCCTCTATTGCCGTACCTCCTACGGATCCTTTAGAGCAATATCTGCTTGAGCATGAAAATGATATGCATATGGATGAAAGAGATGAGATAGATAAAATTGTTTTAGAACAATATCCTATTCTCAAGAATAATCTGCGTGTTGAATTGCTTGGGGATCCTCCCCCACCAAAGGGTGATCCTGTGTTCGAGCTAATACAGTTACCAGGTACTCTTAAGTATGCCTACCTTGATGAGAAGGAGATATATCCTGTTATTATTAGTGCTCACCTCTCGAATCACGAAGAGAAGAAGTTATTAAAAACTTTGAGGAAGCACCGTGCGGCTATTGGAAATACTCTTGATGATCTTAAGGGTATTAGTCCCACTCTATGTGAGCACACGATTAAAACGGATCCTGATTCTAAACCTGTTGCTGATCATCAAAGGAGATTAAATCCTAGGATGAAAGAGGTCGTGAGAAAAGAAATATGAAAGCTTCTGGAAGCAGGAATCATTTATCCTGTTGCTCATAGTGATTGGGTAAGTCCAGTACATTGCGTACCTAAGAAGGGAGGTATCACCGTCGTTCCTAATGATAAGAATGAACTTATCGCACACAGGATTATTACTGGCTATAGGATGGTGATAGACTTCCGGAAACTGAACAAGGCAACCAGGAAAGACCATTATCCTTTGTCGTTTATCGACCAAATTCTAGAAAGGATATCTAAATACACACACTTCTGCTTTCTAGACGGTTATTCAGGTTTCTCGCAAATACCTGTTGCACAATCTGATCAGGAGAAAACCACTTTCACCTGCCCCTTCGGTACCTTTGCTTATAGACATATGCCTTTGGGTTTATGCAATGCACCTTCCACCTTTCAAAGATGTATGATGGCTATATTCTCTGACTTTTGTGAAAAGATTCTTGAGGTTTTCATGGATGATTTCTCTGTTTACGGTTCTTCCTTTGACAATTGCCTCAGCAACCTTGATCGAGTCTTACCGAGATGCAAAGATACCAACCTCGTCTTGAACTGGGAGAAGTGCCACTTCATGGTTAATGAAGGCATCATCTTAGGACACAAAATATCTGAGAAAGGCATTGAAGTTGATAAGGCTAAGGTTGATGCAAGTGAGGAAATGTCTTGCCCCACAGATATCAGAGGTATACGAAGTTTCCTAGGTCATGCTGGTTTCTATAGAAGGTTCATTAAAGACTTCGCTAAGATTTCTAGGCCTCTTACCATCCTCTTGCAGAAGGATGTTCCTTTTGTTTTTGATGAGGATTGTGAGGAAGCTTTCGAAATACTTAAGAAGGCCTTGATAACCGCACCTATGGTTCAACCAGCTGATTGGAACTTGCCCTTTGAAATCATGTGCGATGCTAGTGATTATGCTGTTGGTGCTGTTCTACGACAAAGAGTTGACAAGAAGTTGAATCTTATTCACTACGCTAGTAGAACTCTAGACAGTGCCCAAAGAAACTATGCCACTACGGAAAAGGAGTTTTTAGCAGTCGTGTTTGCATGTGAAAAGTTCAGATCTTATATAGTTGACTCCAAAGTCACTATTCACTCTGATCATGCTGCTATTAAGTACCTTATGGAGAAGAAGGACGCCAAGCCTAGGCTAATCAGATGGGTTCTCCTGCTACAGGAATTTGATTTGCACGTTATTGACCGAAAGGGTGCTGATAACCCCGTAGCAGATAACTTGTCTAGGCTAGAGAATGTCCTTGATGACCCACGACCTATTGATGACAGCTTTCGTGACGAGCAATTAAATGTCATCCGCACTTCACATAGTGCACCGTGGTATGCTGATTACGCAAACTATATCGTAGCCAAATACATACCACCCAGTTTCACCTACCAGCAAAAGAAGAAATTCTTCTTTGATTTGAGACACTACTTTTGGGATGATCCTCACCTTTATAAGTGAGGAGTAGATGGTGTTATTAGACGCTGTGTGCCTGAACATGAACAGGGACAGATCCTGCAAAAGTGTCATTCCGAAGCCTACGGAGGACACCATGCTGGAGATAGAACTGCTCATAAGGTATTGCAATCAGGTTTCTATTGGCCCACTCTCTTCAAGGATGCCCGTAAGTTTTTCTTGTCTTGTGGCAAATGCCAAAGAATAGGGAACATCAGTAAGCGTCAGGAAATGCCTATGAAGTATTCACTTGTCATTGGACCATTTGATGTCTGGGGCTTTGATTATATGGGACCCTTCCCGAGTTCCAATGGGTATACTCACATCTTAGTCACTTTTGATTATGTCACTAAGTGGGTAGAAGCTATCCCCACTAGAAATGCTGATCATCACACATCTATTAAGATGCTTAAAGAAGTCATTTTCCCAAGATTTGGAGTCCCTAGATATCTGATGACTGATGGCGGTTCACACTTCATTCATGGTGTTTTCCGCAAGATGCTTGCTAAGTATGATGTCAACCATAGTGTTGCATATCCTTATCATCCTCAGTCTAGTGGTCAAGTGGAGTTGAGTAATAGGGAGGTCAAATTGATCTTACAAAAGACTTTCAATAGATCTCGAAAGAATTGGTCTAGCAAACTTGATGATGCACTATGGGCTTATAGGACTGCTTATAAGAATCCCATGGGCATGTCGCCGTATAAAATGGTTTACGGTAAGGCCTGTCATTTACCTCTTGAGCTGGAACACAAAGCTTATTGGGCAATCAAAGAGCTCAACTTCGATTTCGAACTTGCCGGTGAGAAGCGGTTGTTTAATATCAGCTCATTAGATGAATGGAGGGCCAAGGCATATGAGAATGCCAAGTTGTTCAAGGAAAAGGTTAAGAGATGGCACGATAAAAGAATACAAAAATGAGAGTTCAATGTAGGTGATTATGTCCTGCTATACAATTTTGGCTTAAGATTCTTCGCAGGCAAGCTTCTCTCTAAATGGGAGGGTCCTTACGTTGTCGATGAAGTATATCGTTCTGGTGCCATCAAAATCAATAACACGGAAGGTAATTTTCCTAGGGTGGTAAATGGGCAAAGAATCAAGCATTATATCTCTGGTACTCCCATAAATGTTAAGACAAATATCATCAATATCATAACTCCAGAGGAGTACATAAGGGATGTTTATCAGCCTGTTTCAGACCCTGAAAACGAAGAGGTATGTGTTAAGGTAAGTAATTCGACTCCGAAACTTTTCCAGTAGGAATTTTTCTCCGTTTTGGAATTTTTGGGAAAATAGAAAAATAAAAAGCAGTCCGGAGAGCGCACGAGGCGGCCACAAGCTTGGTAGCCGCCACTTGGCCCCCCTGGCGGCGGCTACAGGGCTTGTGGGCACCTTGTGTGCCTCCCGGACTCTGTTTTCTTGCGGAGCACTCCTTCTGATCCGGAAAAAATCATTATATATACGCCCGAGGGTTTTGATCTCCGTGTCGCACAGTTTTCCTCTGTTTTCGTTTCGAGCCTGTTTCTGTCGCAGATCTAGATCGTCATGACTTCTCGAAAAGCTCCTAAGGACAAGATCTTCGAGAAGGTCATCAATCCCTACCTCATGGAAGTACTGAAACACCCTCAATCTATTGAGATGCGTGAGGGGATGTTGCACATCCGTGATGTTGAGGGACCTAAGAAGACGGGAAGCATGGAGACGTGGCTCGAAGCAATGGAGCAACAAGTCTTCAAGTGCCAACGGATGGTGGAGCATGGACTCAACGCCAACCACATGATGATCACGGAGTTTACCAACAAGCACAAGATGGATGCCATCGACATTGGGAAGCACCTCTCCAGGCTCTATGACAGGGTTGATCAACTCTAGGGCCAGATCTATGACATGCAGAACCAAAACTGTGAGTATGAGTATAGATTTAAATCAATACGGTTGGCTGCAGATTTGAGGATTCCGGCAACTCGTTCATCCTGCCATGATGGAGAACCCATGCCTTGGAAGATGGAGGATCAGACTGCTTCAACAACTCCACCACCATCACCACCAAAGGAAGACAACTAAGCATTGGTATGGGCAACTCCCTTGGCTTGTGCCAAGCTTGGGGGAGTTGCCCTCATATCGTATCACCTTTATATCTTTTGCTTTTACCTTTGTTTTAGTTCTTTCCTTTTCAGTTTTTATTTCTTCTCTTAGTGGAGTAAGTCTTTAGTGTTTAGTTTGAGTCTATTTCCTTGTTTCTCCCCCGATGTATTCGAGCTTGCGAGCTATATAATCAAGAGTATCTTAGTCAAGGGCTTTGTTTTGTGCCGTGATCAAAAGTATTAAAAGAACGATAGCATGAAAGATCATGAGTTGATCTTATGGAAAGTGATAGCTTCACATATAACAAGTATGATGATTGAAACTTGTTGAGAATAGACCAACATAGACCCCAGTCATTGTTGCAATTAATAAGAAGTAATAAGGAAAGAGAGGTTCACATATAAATATATCATCTTAGACACTTTTTACAATTGTGAGCACTCACCAAACTATTACATGCTTAGAAGTAGATGTTGCACAAGGAAGAAAACATAATGAATTGTGTTTGCTTGGTTCCAAACAATGTTATATGTTTAGAGATCCCTTAGCATGTGACGATTGCTTCCACCTCATATTAGCCAAAACTCTCGCACCAAGTAGAGATACTACTTGTGCATCCATACACCTTCAACCCAGTTTTGCCATGAGAGTCCACCATACCTGCCTATGGATTGAATAAGATCCCTCAAGTAAGTTGTCATCGGTGCAAGCAATAAAAATTTCTCTCTAATATGTATGATTTATTAGTGTGTGGAAAATAAGCTTTGTACGAACTTGTGATGAGGAAGACATAAAAGCGACAGACTGCATAATAAAGTTCTTTATCACAGGAGGCAATATAAAGTGACGTTCCTCCGCACTAAGAGGACACGCATCCAAACCTCAAAAGCGCATGACAACCTCTGCTTCCCTCTGCGAACGGCCTATCTTGTACCTTTACTTTTTGCCCTTGAAAGAGTCATGGTGATCTTCACCAATTCCTTATTTTGCCTTTGTCTTGGCTACCGTCACATGCTAGGGAAAGATATATATTCATATATCAACTTGGAGATGAGTACTTATGCTTTATTATTGTTGACTTTACCCTTGAGGTAAATGGTTGGGAGGCAAAACTATAAGCCCCTATCTTTCTCTGTGTCCAGCTGAAATTTGATACCATGAGTACCACATGAGTTGTAACAATTGTGGAAAACAAAAGAGATGATTGAGTATGTGGGTTTGCTCTACAAGCTCTTATTTGACTCTTTCTGATGTTATGATAAATTGCAATTGCTTCAATGACTATGGACTATTGTTGGCTACTTCTCGGTAAGGTTTTTGTTTCATACTTTGCTTTGTGAAGAAATTGTTACTTTCCCATAAGAATCTTTATGATGTATTGCTGTTCTATGTGTGATCATGATGCCCTCATGTCCGTATTATGTTTTTTCGACACCTTCATTCCTAAACATGTGGACATGTTTATGGATCTTGGTTTTTGCTTGAGGACAAGTAAGGTCTAAGCTTGGGGGAGTTGATACGTCCATTTTGCATCATGCTTTCATGTTGATATTTATTGTAGTATGGACTATAATATTACTTTGTGGTACCATACTTATGCATTTTCTCTCTTATTTTGCAAGGTTTATTTGAAGAGGGAGAATACCGGCAGCTGGAATTCTGGATTGAAAAAGGAGCAAGTCTGAGTCCTCTATTCCGCGCAACTCCAAATGCCCTGAAAATCAACGTGGAATTTTTTGGGAATATATAAGAAATACTGGGCGAAAGAAGTGCCAGAGGGGAGCTACGAGGGGCCCACAAGCTTGGTAGCCGCCACCTACCCCCCTGGCGGCGGCTACAGGGCTTGTGGGCACCCTGGTGGCCCACTCGCCCCCTCTTTGGCTACATGAAGGGTTTCGTCCAGGAAAAAAATCAAGGTGGAGCTTTTTCGTGGATTCTCCGCCGCCATGAGGCGGAACCTGAGCAGAACCAATCTAGAGCTCCGGCAGGACGATCCTGCCGGGGAAACTTCCCTGCTGGAGGGGGAAATCGTCGCCATCGTCATCACCAACACTCCTCTCATCGGAGGGGAGTCATCTCCATCAACATCTTCATCAGCACCATCTCCTCTCCAAATCCTAGTTCATCTCTTGTAACCAATCTCCGTCTCGCGACTCCAATTGGTACTTGTAAGGTTGCTAGTAGTGTTGATTACTCTTTGTAGTTGATGCTAGTTGGATTACTTGGTGGAAGAGTTTATGTCCAGATCCTTGATGCTACTCATTACACCTCTGATCATGATTATGATTATGCTTTGTGAGTAGTTACTTTTGTTCCTGAGGACATGGGATAAGTCATGCTGATAATAGTCATGTGAATTTGGTATTCGTTCGGTATTTTGATATGCTCTATGTTGTCTTTTCCTCTAGTGGTGCTATGTGAACGTCGACTACATAACACTTCACCATATTTGGGCCTAGAGGAAGGCATTGGGGAGTAGTAAGTAGATGATGGGTTGCTAGAGTGACAGAAGCTTAAACCCCAGTCTATGCGTTGCTTCGTAAGGGGCTGATTTGGATCCACTAGTTTAATGCTATGGTTAGACGCTGTCTTAATTCTTCTTTCGTAGTTGCGGATGCTTGCGATAGGGGTTAATCATAAGTGGGATGCTTGTCCAAGTAAGGGCAGTACCCAAGCGCCAGTCCACCCACATATCAAACTATCAAAGTAACGAATGTGAATCACATGAACATGATGAAACTAGCATGACAGAAATTCTCATCTGTCCTCGGGAGCGCTTTTCCTCCTATAAGACTTTGTGTTCAGGCTTGTCCCTTGCTACAAAAGGGATTGGGACACTTTGCTGCACCGTTTCTACTACTTGTTACATGTTAGTTTTCACTTGCTACGTTTCACCTCATTACACCATCACTTGTTACCGCTACTTTCAGTGCTTGCAGTTATTACCTTGGTGAAAACCGTTTATCACAGCCTTCTGCTCCTCGTTGGGTTCGACACTCTTACTTATCGAAAGGACTATGATTGACCCCCTATACTTGTGGGTCATCAGTCACCTCCATATACGAGAAACATCTCCTTAGTCCTTCTCAGGTACTTCAGGATATTCTTGACCGCTGTCTAGTGATCCACTCCTGGATTACTCTGGAACCTGCCTGCCACACTTATGGCCAGGCTAACGTCCGGTCTAGTGCACAACATTGCATACATGATAGAACCTATGGCTGAAGCATAGGGGATGGAACTCATTGTCTTTCTATCTTCCTCAGTTGCTGGGCACCGAGTCTTACTCAATTTTATACCTTGTAATACTGGCAAGAACCCTTTCTTGGACTGATCCATTTTGAACTTCTTCAAAACTTTATCAAGGTATGTGCTTTGTGAAAGTCCTATCAGGCGTTTCGATCTATCTCTATAGATCTTAATGCCTAGAATGTAAGCAGCTTCTCCTAGGTCCTTCATAGAGAAACTTTTATTCAAGTAATCCTTTATGCTCTCCAAAAGCTCCACGCCGTTTCCAATCAGTAATATGTCATCCACATATAGTATTAGGAATGCCACAGAGCTCCCACTCACTTTCTTGTAAATACAAGATTCTCCAACCACCTGTATAAACCCAAATGCTTTGATCACCTCATCAAAGCATTTAATACAACTCCGAGATGCTTGCACCAGTCCATAAATGGATCGCTGGAGCTTGCACACTTTGTTAGCATTTTTAGGATCGACAAAACCTTCGGGTTGCATCATATACAACTCTTCCTTAAGGAAACCGTTAGGGAACGCCATTTTGACATCCATCTGCCAGATTTCATAATCGAAAAATGCAGCTATTGCTAACATGATTCGGACGGACTTAATCATCGCTACGGGTGAGAATGTCTCATCGTAGTCAATTCCTTGAACTTGTGAAAAACCCTTTTCCACAAGTCGAGCTTTATAAACGGTTATATTACCGTCAGCGTTCTTCTTCTTCTTAAAGATCCATTTGTTCTGAATAGCCTTGCGGCCTTCAGGTAGTACTTCCAAAGTCCACACTTTTTTTTCATACATAGATCCTATCTCGGACTTCATGGCCTCCAGCCATTTGTTGGAATCCGGGCCCACCATTGCTTCTTCATAATTCACATGCTCATTGTGGTCCAACAACATAATTGATAAGACGAGATTACCGTACCACTCTGGAGCAGTACGCGGTCTCGTCGACCTGCGAGGTCCTATAGGAACTTGATCCGGAGTTTCATGATCATCATCATTAAATTCCTCCTCAACCAGTGTCGCAACGACATGGGTTTCCCCTTGCCCTGCGCCACCATCCAGAGGGATGAGAGGTTTGACAACCTCATCAAGTTCTATCTTCCTCCCACTCAATTCTCACGAGAGAAACTCCTTCTCGAGAAAAGCTCCGTTCTTAGCAACAAACACTTTGCCCTCGGATTTGAGATAGAAGGTATACCCAACTATCTCTTTTGGGTAACCTATGAAGACACACTTTTCCGCTTTGGGTTCCAGCTTTTCAGGCTGAAGCTTTTTGACATAAGCATCACATCCCCAAACTTTAAGAAACGACAACTTTGGTCTTTTGCCATACCACAGCTGATATGGTGTTGTCTCAACGGATTTCGATGGTGCCCTATTTAAAGTGAATGCAGCTGCTTCTAATGCATCACCCCAAAACGATAACAACAAATCGGTAAGAGACATCATAGATCGCACCATCTCTAATAAAGTACGATTACAACGTTCGGACACACCATTACGCTATGGTGTTCTAGACGGTGTCAACTGTGAAACAATTCCACATTGTCTTAAATGAGCACCAGACTCGAAACTCAGATATTCACCCCCACGATCAGACCGTAGGAACTTGATCCTCTTGTTACGATGATTTTCGACTTCACTCTGAAATTGCTTGAACTTTTCAAATGTTTCAGATTTGTGCTTCATCAAGTAGACATGACCATATCTACTCAAATCGTCAGTGAAGGTGAGAAAATAACGATATCCACCGTGTGCCTCCACACTCATCGGACCACACACATCGGTATGTATGATTTCCAACAAGTCACTTGCACGTTCCATTGTTCCGAAGAACGGAGTTTTAGTCATCTTGCCCATGAGGCATGGTTCGCACGTGTCAAGTGAATCAAAGTCAGGTGACTCCAAAAGTCCATCGGTATGGAGTTTCTTCATGCGCTTTACACCAATATGACCTAAGCGGCAGTGCCATAAAAACATCGCGCTATCATTGTTAACTCTAACTCTTTTGGTCTCAATGTTATGTATATGTGTATTATCACTATCAAGATTCAATATGAACAATCCTCTCACATTGGGTGCATGACCATAAAAGATATTACTCATAGAAATAGAACAACCATTATTCTCTGACTTAAACGAGTAACCATCTCGCAATAAACAAGATCCAGATATAATGTTCATGCTTAACGCAAGCACTAAATAACATTTATTTAAGTTCATAACTAATCCTGATGGTAACTGAAGTGAAACTATGCTGACGGCGATTGCATCAACCTTGGAACCATTTCCCAACGCATCATCACTTCATCCTTCGCTAGCCTTAGCTTATTCTGCAGTTCCTGTTTCAAGTTGCAAATATGAGCAACAGAACCGGTATCGAATACCCATGCACTACTACGAGAGATGGTTAAGTACACATCAATAACATGTATATCGAATATACCTGATTTTTCTTTGGCCACCTTCTTATCAGCCAGATACTTGGGGCAGTTGCGCTTCCAGTGACCCATACCCTTGCAATAATAGCACTCCGTTTCAGGCTTAGGTCCAACTTTGGGCTTCTTAGTTGGATTGGCAACGGGCTTGCCGCTCTTCTTTGAATTACCCTTCTTTCCTTTGCCGTTTCTCTTGAAACTAGTGGTCTTTTTCACCATCAACACTTGATGCTCTTTACGGAGTTCTGACTCTGCGACTTTCAGCATCGCGAATAACTCGCCAGGTGACTTGTTCATCCCTTGCATGTTATAGTTCAACACAAAGCCCTTATAGCTTGGTGGCAGTGATTGAAGAATTCTGTCAGTGATAGCCTCTTGCGGGAGTTCAATCCCCAGCTCAGCTAGACGGTTTGAGTACCCAGACATTTTGAGCACATGTTCACTGACAGACGAATTCTCCTCCATCTTGAAAGCATAGAACTCATCGGAAGTCTCATACCTCTCGATCCGGGCATTCATATGAAAGATAAACTTCAACTCCTGGAACATCTCATATGCTCCATGATGCTCAAATTGACGTTGAAGTCCCGGCTCTAAGCCATACAAGACTGCATATTGACTTACTGAGTAGTCCTCCTTGCATGCTAACCAAGCGTTCTTAGCATCTTGGTCAGCCGCGTCAGGTGGTTCATCTCCTAGTGCAGCATTAAGGACATAATCCTTCTTCCCAGCTTGTAGGAGTAACTTAAGATTACGAGCCCAGTCTACAAAGTTGCTTCCATCATCTTTCAACTTAGCTTTCTCTAGGAACGTATTAAAATTCAGGGTGACTGTCGCGTGAGCCATTGATCTACAACACAAATATTTTCAAAGTGGACTTAGACTATGTTCAAGATAATTAGAGTTTAACTAATCAAATTACTTGCTAAACTCCCACTCAAAAAGTACATCTCTCTAATGGTAAGCATCACGTGAGTTGAGGATAGTTTCAGTGGTAAGCATCCCTATGCTAATCATATCAACTATATGATTCATGATTGACCTTTCGATCTCATGTGTTCTGAGGCCATGTCTGCACATGCTAGGCTTGTCAAGCTTAACCCGAGTGTTCTGTGTGTGCAACTGTTTTGCACCCGTTGTGTTGAGTCTATCACACCCGATCATCACGTGGTGTCTTGAAACGATGAACTGTAGCAACGGTGCACAGTCGGGGAGAACACAATTTCATCTTGAAATTTTAGTGAGAGATCACCTCATAATGCTACCGTCGTTCTAAGCATAACAAGGTGCATAAAGGATTAACATCACATGCAATTCATAAGTGACATGATATGGCCATCATCAAGTGCTCCTTGATCTTCATCACCAAAGCACCGGTATGATCTTCTTGTCACTGGCGCCACACCATGATCCCCATCATCATAATCTCCATCATTGTGCCACCATCGAGGTTGTCGTGTATGCTATGCTATTACTACTAAATCTATGTCCTAGCAATATAGTAAACGCATCTGCAAACACAAACGTTAGTTTAAAGACAACCCTATGGCTCCTGCGGGTTGCCGTAGCATCGACGTGCAAGTCGATATTAACTATTACAACATGATCATCTCATACATCCAATATATCACATCACATCATTGTCCATATCACATCACAAGCATACCCTGCAAAAACAAGTTAGACGTCCTCTAATTGTTGTTGCATGTTTTACGTGGTGACCATGGGTATCTAGTAGGATCACATCTTACTTACGCAAACACAACAACGGAGATGTATGAATTGCTATTTAACCTCTCTCCAAGGACCTCCTCGGTCAAATCTGATTCAACTAAAGTTGGAGGAACCGACACTCGCCAGTCATCTTTGAGCAACGGGGTTACTTGTAGCGATGAAACCAGTCTCTCGTAAGCGTACGAGTAATGTCGGTCCGAGCCGCTTCGATCCAACAATACCACGGAATCAAGAAAATACTAAGGTGGGCAGCAAATCGCACATCACCGCCCACAAAAACTTTTGTGTTCTACTCGAGATTGGAATCCTACTCCTACTAGGATTGGAGTAGGACTTCTCCACCTCCAATTTCGCTCAAACCTTGAGGGTTTGAGGTTGCCTCCTCCCTCCTATATGTACTAGATCACCACCATCACCGGCGCACCTTCATGCTGCCGGAGAACTCATCTACTTCCCCGTCTCTCTTGCTGGATCGAGAAGGCGGGGGTCGTCATCGAGCTGTACGTGTGCTGAACGCGGAGGTGCCGTCCGTTCGGCACTAGATCGGGATGGATCGTGATGGGATCACGGGACAGATCGTGATGAGATCGCGGGATGGGCTGCATTTGGATCACTAAGATGTTTCACTACATGAACCATGTTATATACTCTTCCGCTTAGCGATCTAACAGGTATGTAGATTCACTCTCCCCTCTCGTAGATGATCATCACCATGTATAGGTATTGCGTGTGTGTAGCAAATTTTTGTTTCCCATGCGACGTTCCCCAACAAAAACAATAGAAACTTAGACACGCTATTTATTGCACATTACGCCATAGCGTTTAGTTTTTTCAATTATTTAAAAACATGTTCACATATTACAAATGAGGTTCACGAACATGCAGAAAAAGTTCATCTATTCAAAAAATAGTTCACCAAATCGAAAAAGTTCATGTATAAAAAAAGTTCACAAATTAAAATAAGTTCACCGTTTTTTTCAAAAAAGTTCATCGAACAATGAAAATAATTCATCGATTTTAATAAAATGTTCATCGAATTTGGAAATAGTGCATCTAAATTGAAAAAGTTCATCAACTTTGAAAAAGTTCATCGTTTTGAAAAAAATCAAAAATTTGAATCAAGTTCATCAAATTTGAAAAAATACGATCATTGATTTCGAAAAAGCTTATCTATTTTAAAAAATTCACGAGTTTCAAAAAAATTAGTTCATGGATTTTGGAAAGAAATTTATCTATTTGAAAAAAACAATTAGGAATTTGGAAAAAGAAACAAGAAAAGGACAATAAAAAAGAAAAAAGGATAAAGGGAAAGAAGGAATCAAGAACTGTATGAAAAACTTGTATGTTTTTTTAGGCTGGAAACAGTAGGAGAGGGTCCTACTGCATATATATTAACTTAAGACATCCAACAACGGTACATATCTATACATGTGTCCCCAGCCATTTGGGAGATGACAAAGAGAGGGGGGTATAGAGGAAAAGAAAGAAACTACACTAAGAGTTTCCCAGATCACACATATGAGAATGCAGGCTTTCAGGGGTTTTGTATCTTAGGTTATCTAGATTAACTTTAAGTCGCCTCCGCCAGGCTTGTAGTGTCGGTGTAATCCCTGTAAAGTATTTGTTTATCCTTTCCTTCCATATATTCCAGGCAGCCAGTAGGAAGGTATCCATGAAGATCTTCTTGCCCCATTGCTCTCTTGCGTAAGTGAGCAATTCCAATCTATGGTCTGCATTGTTCCATTTGATGCCCAGTTTATTCCAGCATTGTGTTGGGGAATGTCGCATGGGAAACAAATTTTTTCCTACGCGCACGAAGACCTATCATGGTGATGTCCATCTACGAGAGGGGATTTGGATCTACGTACCCTTGTAGATCGCACAGCAGGAAGCGTTAAGAAACGCGGTTGATGTAGTGGAACATCCTCACGTCCCTCGATCCGCCCTGCGAACCGTCCCACGACCCGCTCCGATCTAGTGCCGAATGGACGGCACCTCCGCGTTCAGCACACGTACAGCTCGACGATGATCTCGGCCTTCTTGATCCAGCAAGAGCGATGGAGAGGTAGATGAGTTCTCCAGCAGCGTGACGACGCTCCGGAGGTTGGTGGTGATCTATCCCAGCAGGGCTCCGCCTGAGCTTCGCAGAAATACGATCTAGAGTAAAAACCGTGGACGTATGTGGTCGGGCTGCCGTGGCAAAGTTGTCTCAAATCAGCCCTAATACCTCAGTATATATAGGAGGGAGGGGGAGGGCCTTGCCTTGAGGCTCAACAGGAGCCCCAAGGGGTCCGCCGAAGCAAGGGGAGGAGTCCTCCCCTTCCAATCCTATTCCAACTAGGATTGGAAGGTGGAGTCCTTCTCCACTTTCCCACTTCCCCCTTTTTTCCTTTGATTCCTGCGCATAGGGCCTCTTGGGCTGTCCCACCAGCCCACTAAGGGCTAGTGCGGCACCCCTAAGGCCTATGGGCTTCCCCCGGGTGGGCTGCCCCCCCGGTGAACATCCGGAACCCATTCATCACTCCCGGTACATTCCCAGTAATGTCCGAAAACTTTCCGGTAATCAAATGAGGTCATCCTATATATCAATCTTCGTTTCCGGACCATTCCGGAAACCCTTGTGACGTCCGTGATCTCACCCGGGACTCCAAACAACATTCGTAACTAACCATATAACTCAAATACGCATAAAACATCGCCTAACCTTAAGTGTGCAGACCTTGCGGGTTCGAGAACTATGTAGACATGACCCGAGGGACTCCTCGGTCAATATACAATAGCAGGACCTGGATGCCCATATTGGATCCTACATATTCTACGAAGATCTTATCGATTGAACCTCAGTGCCAAGGATTCATATAATCCCGTATGTCATTCCCTTTGTCCTTCGGTATGTTACTTGCCCGAGATTCGATCGTCAGTATCCGCATACCTATTTCAATCTTGTTTACCAGGAAGTCTCTTTACTCGTTCCGTAATACAAGATCCCGGGACTTACACAAAGTCACATTGCTTGCAAGGCTTCTGTGTGATGTTGTATTACCGAGTGGGCCCCAAGATACCTCTCCGTCACACCGAGTGACAAATCCCAGTCTTGATCCATAATAACTCAACGGACACCTTCGGAGAAACCTCTAGAGCATCTTTATAGTCACCCAGTTACATTGTGACGTTTGATACACACAAGGCTGTAGCGACCCGACTCAAAACGAGTCAAGCCTCTGTGTATCTGTGCCATCCCTGGATCAATATGCTGGCACACACAGTACATCAATGTATATATCAAAGTGCAATCACATGTAAATAGCGTAAAACTGATATATACCTTAAATATTTTAGCGGAAGCAGTCAAGGGAGTGGAGTCCCAATAAACACCAACGGCAAGTTGAGTGTAGACCGTAACCCTGAATCGTACTCTTACACGCCCAGGAAAATACCTGCAACATAAGAGGTTGCAGCCGTGTAGGTCAGCATATTGAATATGCCGGCAAGTCACATAAGAGAGGGGTGAAAAGTAATCATCTATACTATATGCATATATGGTAGGTGGGGCTATAAGTTTTTAGCGAAAAGAAAGTTTTCTCCTACATCAAGAGAGGCTAAAAGAAAAATATTACTACAAGGTTGGTTGTTAACAAGATGGTTCCGCCAACCAGTACTCGTACCCGAGTTGTCATTAATTACCCTCATCAAATATATTTAATGGTGTTGAGAAATCCAGATAACTTTAGTTCCTTTGGCTCAAGCTGTCCATGACCCTGGACACGGCTAATCGATTAGGTTTGAGTACTCTGCAGAGTTTTGCACACGTTCCCCACAAGATTTGATCGCCTCCGAGTATGTCCTCGCACTTCAGGGTGTTTGAAGACCGGATCATCAAAACATGGTCTTTCAACGGGTCCCTCTGAATCCCTGTCGGTGCCCATTCAATCCTACCGTTCTTCTACATCTGCTAGCACCGTCTGTCCAGAGTCGCCGCGTTGTCCAACCAAGCCAGAGCCCATAATGACTTGTGGCTGTGCAGGTAAGCCTTGGGTC
Organism: Hordeum vulgare subsp. vulgare; assembly: GCF_904849725.1. Lineage (NCBI taxonomy): Eukaryota > Viridiplantae > Streptophyta > Magnoliopsida > Poales > Poaceae > Hordeum > Hordeum vulgare. Next base: position 145,107,010 of record NC_058521.1, on the reverse strand, counting down.
TTGAAAATATCCGTCCGTCTCTTTGAGCCTGGGTGAAGCTTTCCGCAGGATGTCATGGCCTCTCCAGCATCCCGGGTCATCCACTGGGTTCTCCAGGGAGCCGATCAACCGTCCTTCACCCAGAGTTGCATTGCGTCCGAGGTCTTGAAAATCTTGTCTTAACCGGTCTTGATTATTTAATCAACCTCGCATCACTCGTGTTATGCACTCAACCGAAATCCCGTCTACTCAAGCATAGCAATATGAAATTTGTCGTCCCGGGGCCAAGTATCGGGGTTATTGTGTGCCTGCCACATGATACTACAATCTATACTAAAATTTGCAAGTACCTACTCAGCATGCAATTGGGCATAGGATGGTAGAACTACGATGCATAAAACATAGGCGATAGTATGATCAAAGTGACTTGCCTGGTGATGTTGACGAAGAAGAATTTTCGTTCTCGGGAAATACGTGATAGAACTATTCGTCACTCTCCGATGAAATCTATATAATCAAACATAGTATTCACATAAGCACTCACACTAGCAATCATTCTAGCAATCAATTAACAAACATCAATAAAAGTTGATGCAATCAAAAATCAATAAGAGAGAGCGGATAAAAATCCAAAGGAAACTTCAAAGAAGCTAGGAAGCCTTCTACTACATCAAACACTATATATAGTTTTTGTTCTAACTGAAAATAAAACACTAAAATAGAAAAAAAAACAAAAAACAAAATATAAAATAACTAAGATAACAGAAGTAAAATTTACAAAACAATATTATTTTATAAGTATTTTCAAAATAGGAAATCAAACTAGCAATGAAACCAATTCGCAAGTTAGTATGGAACTAGAATTGATTCCATGCAAACAAATAAGAATAAATAAAATAAAATTTTGTTGTTGTTGAAAAGTTACTGGTAAATATCAAAAAACAAAATATAACTTGTCACAATTACAAAAAAAAACAAATTAAGAACAATTAATACAAAAGAAATAGCAAGAAAACAAAAAAGGCTAAAACAGAATCTGTTTTGCTTAAAACCCTAAGTAAAAATATTTAAAGAAAATTGAAACTTAAACTACTGAATGATATGATCAATACGAAGCAGCAGCAAAAAGAATCAAATTAAAACTATTTTTAAACTCCCGGAATAAGCAAAACAAGCTTTAATTCAAATCTGATCTAACTCAATTTGTATAAATCCAAACATAGACAAATTATATATTTACAGAAACTGCATAAAATTTGTGATCCAATGCAAAAAATATCATCTAATTTGGAGTTATACACTAATAGATATGAAATTTCTAAGATTGCAATTTTCTGAAAAAACTGCAATACGGGATTTTGTGAATCTCACCATGGGTGACAGAGAGGAAGAACTCCGGCGAGGTAGCTGCTCCGGCGAGGTGGGGAGGTCGCCGGCGGGGAGGGGGGACGGCGGAGGGGGTCCCGGAGGCGAGGAAGGGGGCGTCAGGGGCTCCTGGGCGCTCTTCTGTTCGGCTCCTTGCAGGAACAACAATGGTGAGGGCGTCGTGGCTACGGGCAGGAAGAGGGCGAGCTGATGGGGAAAATGGAACGAGGAGAGGAGGGGCGTTCTTATAGGGGTGGTGGGAGGCTTAGGAAGGAAGTGTAGCCCGCGAATCGGGGGAGGGAAGCTTCCTGAGAAGCTTCTGCCATGGCCACAGAAGGAAGCTCGTGAGGAGGAAGAAGAAGGTGGGATTGGGCCAGATTGGTTTCCTAACGTGGCCCAAGTACATTCCTAAAATAAGAGATCTCTTTCCCTTTTTATTAAAACAGGAATTAATATGATTAAAAGGAAATAGAATATCCTCGGAATATAGGGGTATAATATATTAAAATTTTCAGAAAAATAAATCCAAAAAGATGGGCATTTTTCCACTACCAAAATAAATACTTGAAAAAAAATGTTTTTTAGGAAATCCCTAAATGCTTTATTTATTTTTGCAAATATTTTCTCAAATAAATCTTGGGTTTCATAGCTCAAGTATTTCAAAGAATATCCCCGGGTTTTGGAGGGTCATGTTTCTCCTCTCTTTTTCTTGCTTGACAAGATATGGTTCCGGCATTCCGTGAGTGTGGAAGAAACAAAATGCAAAGCAAAATCGAAAGGAATTCCAATGCCACCTTGATTCAAATTCTTTATAGTTGAAGAAGTCATGCTATCTCCTCTCGCTGATTTTTAAAAAAAGATGAATTTGAATTCATCGGAGATGGGGAAAGTCATTTTATTCCCTCTCATTCAAAAGTTTCGAAAAGTTTCAAATTTCACACAAGTTTCAATCACTCAGGCAACCAACAAAAAATCTAATAATAATTATATTAACATTCCAAAATTTATAATTTTGGAATGTTACAAACTACCACACTTAAAATGAATCTCGTCCTCGAGATTCGAAGAGGCTAGAAAGAAAGGTTAGGGTTTTGGGGGTCTTCTAACAAATCCAATCTCCGGCAAGGTGGGATGCTACCACACTTAAAATGAGAGATACTGGTCCCTCAAAATGCTTTAACGATCCTCTGGGGTTTTTGGCAACTGACATCGCACATCCTTCATATTAAATCGTTTGGTGATGCTCTCCCGTTGATATAAGCTTCTTCCATCACTGGGTCTTCTTAACTGACAGTCTCGTGGTCAATTCTAAATAACATATCGATGGTTCTCATGGTGGTCTTCCATTTGTGGTTATTCTGCAGAGAGAGGGGTCTTGTCTTCATCCTCACCGTAAAATTTCCTACGTGTGACAACAACTGCCATGTACTTGGGGCGTTCATCATACCATTCTATGGCTTAAACAAAAGCTTCAAAGAACGTCGTCTCTCACTATGGGTAAGTCTCTCAGATTTACCATTCCGAATAGCAAGATAAATGATAAGAGTAAGTCGTCATGGTGATCAATCCATTCCGCACCCAAATCATTTCTTTGTATAAGGTTTAGCGAATCTCGCATTCTAACACTTGGGCATCCTCACAAGCGTTGCAGAAATTCTCTTGTCCACGAACGAAGTTCGGATAATCCATTGGTTCTGCAAGCTGAACGAAACATCTATCGTATCTTCACAACTCTCAGGTTTTCGTATGCTCCTAAGAAAACGTTTGCTGATCCATCATAGCTTCTTCCATAAATCATATTCATTTCGTAATCAATCCTTTATTACATCCTTAATTTCTTATCAAAAACTCCAATTCAAAAGTACTCTATTACAAGCTGCCATCCACATGGTTCGGTATGGTCAAACATTTCTGCCAACTTTATTCATCTGTCTCTCTTGGAGGTACTTTAGTTCCACTGGAACTTACCGAGGTGCTCCTTGAAATCATCCATCTTTTGCTTCATCATGGTGGTCATGAGCTTCATCTCCATCATCTCCGCACGTACCTCACTCAGGTATTCCTGGGTATGACGGAGTCTTGCTTCAAGTATTTCTCCAATCTGACGTATGGCTTCCATGGCAGCTTCACGAACATCATCAAAGAAGGTTGCTCGTGGTACACGTGAAATGAAAAAGTATTGCCCCATAGTCTTTGGACAAACTCCTTTCACATGGTGGAGGTGTGCTTCCACATACCAAAGTTCTACTCCACTTTCCATGAATGGGTAGCCTTTGTAGACTGCATCTCCTTCAAGGTGAATGTGCTTCATCATGCCCTTCAGGATTTTCGGGTAATCATGATCACTGGTCAGGGTCATGATCGTTTCTGGGCCCTTGAGGAATGACTCGTAGAGAGTTGTCATCTGCAGGTGCCAGTAAATAGGTACTGAGAGGAATGTATGTGTCTCCTTGGTAATCATGGTACATTCCTACTCAGTGGATCCTGTGGGTTTACTGATTACTACCACACTTAAATGAATTATACTCATGCCTGCATAGACCGTATTTTCTCATATCCTCATAATTGTTCAGAGATCTTTGTTCGAAGAGAAACAATGCATACAGTTTCAACATAGACAATCATGAGACAATAAATTCCATTTATTCATGATGTTATTACAATCTCAGGGACTTCTGTTACAAAAATTTCACTCCATGATCTCATGAAAACAAGAGTTCTTCATATTACACTAATTGCCGCGGTCAAAACTTAACTACTCCTTTCTAGCTTTCTTCCTTTGCGGACAATCGCTAGCAAAATGTCCTGCTTCCTTGCAACGAAAGCAAATGAGTTCTGACAAGTCTCGAGGCTTCTTAGCTTTTGCTTTTGCTCCTTGGATTTCCGGCTTCCTTCCTGAGCACATGTATTTGTGGGGGCCAAATTCCATGCACTTGTAACATCTGACATGACTCAGGTCTATATCTACAGAGATTTGGCTCTTCCGAGGGTACTTTTTATTCTTTCCGGACTCCTTTATTTTGGCCAGTTCTTCTATTTCAAGTGGATCAAACTCCACTTTTTCCGTCGGAAAGTTTCCCAGATACTCTTGGCTTCTCTTCGTGCAATCCTGTGAATAATGTCCTTCTTCTCCACATGATTAGCATGCATTGGAGAAAAATCTGGTCAGACCTTGTCCATCAGGGTCTTCAATATTTTCGTTCATCACCGGTCCTTCTAGAATCTTCTTCTTGAGGGTTTCCTTCACTGCATCTTTCTGCTGCTTGACAACTTGTTGCACCTTGGTGTAAATGTGACACTGAGCTGGGTAGTGGGTGGTTCCCTCACAAAGGAAACAAGTCACCTGACTACTTGGGCACTCCTTAGCTGGGTGATTTTCATCACAATGAGTGCATCCATCCTTGTGTTCTTCCTGGGTGTGTCCTATTTCTCCACAGATCTTGCATGCACAAGTCTTCTCCTTCGGATTATCATAGCCCTTCTGAATGAGACGTGATCTTAACAAAGTCTTCTTGAATTCGTCCCAAGTTTCTGCTCCACTAAATCCTTGTATGGCATGATGCATTTTCCACCAGATTGCAGCACTTTGTGTAAAGTACTGAAGAGCATGTTCCACTTCACACTTCCTTGAGATCAAGTTACTCCCGAAGTGGTTCTCCATGTTTTGAATCCATATATCAGCCTCCAACTGGGTCATTGGTCCAGAGACTACAAGTCCAGCTTCATACTCCATCTGGTAGGGTTGAGGTTTTTGGGATGAGACGGGTAAGAGAGGGAGGGAGATACACACAATACAAACAATATTTTTGAGAATAGATTTTATTTGTGGCCGTCGGGAAACACACACCAAAGACGGCTCACAAACCATCGTATCTAACGTGGGTACATAAAAGGGGTTTGGACTTCTAATGGTCATATAATTATTCGGACACTTCAGGGTCTTCGAATTCTTCGGGTCTTCTTAGTCTTCAATTGGTGTAGCTTCGATTCGTCAAATGCATGGTGAAATCCTCTTTACTTTGGGGTAGAACTCAGTTGATTCTTCATGAGGTCAAAAGAGGAAAGGGTGTTGCATAACTATTTGAGGTGAGAGAGAACATTTGATGAAATCAGAAGAGATGAGAAGTGAAAGGTGTTTTCGAAAATAAGATTTTTGAGAGATCCTATCCTAAGAAGTTTCCAGTTTCTAGGGTCACGTCCTACAGTCAACATGTGCTCTGATACCATTTCTGTAGCGACCCGACACAAAACGAGTCAAGCCTCTGTGTATCTGTGCCATCACTGGATCAGTATGCTGGCACACACAGTACATCAATGTATATATCAAAGTGCAATCACATGTAAATAGAGTAAAACTGATATATACCTTAAATATTTCAACGGAAGCAGTCAAGGGAGTGGAGTCCCAATAAACACCAACGGCAAGTTGAGTGTAGACCGTAACCCTGAATCATAGTCTTACTCGTCAAAGAAAAATATCTGCAACATAAGACGTTGCAGCCGTGTAGGTCAGCATATTGAATATGCCGGCAAGTCACATAAGAGAGGGGTGAAAAGTAATCATCTATACTATATGCATATATGGTAGGTGGGGCTATAAGTTTTTAGCGAAAAGCAAGTTTTCTCCTACATCAAGAGAGGCTAAAAGAAAAATATTACTACAAGGTTGGTTGTTAACAAGATGGTTCCGCCAACCAGTTCTCGTACCCGAGTTGTCATTAATTACCCTCATCAAATATATTTAATGGTGTTGAGAAATCCAGATAACTTCAGTTCCTTTGGCTCAAGTTGTCCATGACCGTGGACACGGCTAATCGATTAGGTTTGAGTACTCTGCAGAGTTTTGCACACGTTCCCCACAAGATTTGATCGCCTCCGAGTATGTCCTCGCACTTCAGGGTGTTTGAAGACCGGATGATCAAAACATGGTCTTTCATCGGGTCCCTCTAAATCCCTGTCGGTGCCCATCCAATCCTACCGTTCTTCTACATCTGCTAGCACCGCCTGTCCAGAGTCGCCGCGTTATCCAACCAAGCCAGAGCCCATAATGACTTGCGGCTGTGCAGGTAAGCCTTGGGTCTTGAAAATATCCATCCGTCTCTTTGAGCCTGGGTGAAGCTTTTCGCAGGATGTCATGGCCTCTCCAGCATCCCGGGTCATCCACTGGGTTCTCCAGGGAGCCGATCAACCGTCCTTCACCCAGAGTTGCATTGCGTTCGAGGTCTTGAAAATCTTGTCTTAACCGGTCTTGATTATTTAATCAACCTCGCATCACTCGTGTTATGCACTCAACCGAAATCCCGTCTACTCAAGCATAGCAATATGAAATTTGTCGTCCCGGGGCCAAGTATTGGGGTTATTGTGTGCCTACCACATGATACTACAATCTATACTAAAATTTCCAAGTACCTACTCAGCATGCAATTGGGCATAGGATGGTAGAACTACGATGCATAAAACATAGGCGATAGTATGATCAAAGTGACTTGCCTGGTGATGTTGACGAAGAAGAATTTTCGTTCTCGGGAAATACGTGATAGAACTATTCGTCACTCTCCGATGAAATCTATATAATCAAACATAGTATTCACATAAGCACTCACACTAGCAATCATTCTAGCAATCAATTAACAAACAGCAATAAAAGTTGATGCAATCAAAAATCAATAAGAGAGAGCGGATAAAAATCCAAAGGAAACTTCAAAGAAGCTAGGAAGCCTTCTACTACATCAAACACTATATATAGTTTTTGTTCTAACTAAAAATAAAACACTAAAATAGAAAAAATAACAGAAAACAAAATATAAAATAACTAAGATAACAGAAGTAAAATTTACAAAACAATATTATTTTATAAGTATTTTCAAAATAGGAAATCAAACTAGTAATGCAACCAATTCGCAAGTTAGTATAGAACTAGAATTGATTCCATGCAAACAAATAAGAATAAATAAAATAAATTTTTTGTTGTTGTTGAAAAGTTACTGGTAAATATCAAAAAACAAAATATAACTTGTCACAATTACAAAAAAAACAAATTAAGAACAATTAATACAAAAGAAGTAGCAAGAAAACAAAAAAGGCTACAATAGAATCTGTTTTGCTTAAAACCCTAAGTAAAAATATTTAAAGAAAATTGAAACTTAAACTACTGAATGATATGATCAATACGAAGTAGCAGCAAAAAGAATCAAATTAAAAGTATTTTTAAACTCCCGGAATAAGCAAAACAAGCTTTAATTCAAATCTGATCTAACTCAATTTTAATAAATCCAAACATAGACAAATTATATATCTACAGAAACTGCATAAAATTTGTGATCCAACACAAAAAGAATCATCTAATTTGGAGTTACACACTAATAGATATGAATTTTCTAAAATTGCAATTTTCTGAAAAAACTGCAATACGGGATTTCGTGAATCTCACCATGGGTGACAGAGAGGAAGAACTCCGGCGAGGTAGCTGCTCCGGCGAGATGGGGAGGTCGCCGGCGGGGAGGGGGACGGCGGAGGGGGTCCCAAAGGCGAGGAAGGGGGCGTCAGGGGCTCCTGGGTGTTCTTTTGTTCGGCTCCTTGCAGGAACAACTATGGTGGGGGCGTCGTGGCTACGGGCAGGGAGAGGGCGAGCTGATGGGGAAAATGGAACGAGGAGGGGGGGGGGGGGCGTTCTTATAGGGGTGGTGGGAGGCTCGGGAAGGAAGTGTAGCCCGCGAATCGGGGGAGGGAAGCTTCCTGAGAAGCTTCTGCCATGGCCACAGAAGGAAGCTCGTGAGGAGGAAGAAGAAGGTGGGATTGGGCCAGATTGGTTTCCTAACGTGGCCCAAGTACATTCCTAAAATAAGAGATCTCTTTCCCTTTTTATTAAAACAGGAATTAATACGATTAAAAGGAAATAGAATATCCTCGGAATATAGGGGTATAATATATTAAAATTTTCAGAAAAATAAATCCAAAAAGATGGGCATTTTTCCACTACCAAAATAAATACTTGAAAAAAATGTTTTTTAGGAAATCCCTAAATGCTTTATTTATTTTTTCAAATATTTTCTCAAATAAATCTTGGGTTTCATAGCTCAAATATTTCAAAGGATATCCCCGGGTTTTGGAGGGTCATGTTTCTCCTCTCTTTTTCTTGCTTGACAAGATATGGTTCCGGCATTCCGTGAGTGTGGAAGAAACAAAATGCAAAGCAAAATCGAAAGGAATTCCAATGCCACCTTGATTCAAATTCTTTATATTTGAAGAAGTCATGCTATCTCCTCTCGCTGATTTAAAAAAAAGATGAATTTGAATTCATCGGAGATGGGGAAAGTCATTTTATTCCCTCTCATTCAAAAGTTTCGAAAAGTTTCAAATTTCACACAAGTTTCAATCACTCAGGCAACCAACAAACAATCTAATAATAATTATATTAACATTCCAAAATTTATAATTTTGGGATGTTACAAAGGCATTCCTCCGGTGCCAGTGAGTTATATGATCTCATGGTCAGAGGAATAAATACTTGACACGCAGAAAACAGTAGCAACAAAATGACATGATCAACATGCTATGTTCATTAGTTTGGGTCTAGTCCATCACATGATTCACTCAATGATGTGATCCAGTTATCAAGCAACAACACCTTGTACATAGTCAGAAGACCTTGACTATCCTTGATCAACTGGCTAGCCAACTAGAGGCTTGCTAGGGACAGTGTTTTGTCTATGTATCCACACATGTATCTAAGTCTTCGTTTAATACAACTATATCATGGATAATAAACGATTATCTTGATACATGAATTATAATAATAACTTATTTATCATTGCCTCTAGGGCATAATTCCAACACATTGCTGGCTCAAAGTGCATTTGAAGATCATGTGTACCACAGTCTCTTCTACATGTCGGCCGCAAAGCAAGCAGTCTTGATCATTCCCTATGTTATAATGCCTCCTCTTTAGCATGTTTTATGTGTTAAGGCGTTCAGATAACAAGAGCCATCCAAACACTTTGATTCGGAGGTTGCTTTTTGCCTTCCACAACCACTAGTAATCTTTGTGTGTTTGCACATCGCGGAGATAGAAGGCATAGTATTGACTAGGTTTAAATTCCGAGGCTCCCCATATATATGTCCATTCATCCTCTTCTTGCCTTGGAATCTCCAACTCTTTGGTAATCTCCAGGAGCTCTCTTACTTCCCCACATGCCTGAGGCGAGAGTGGTAGCCAGAATAACTCATTCAGATTCCATGTACCCAGGAAATCCATTGCTGATATGTCTTCTTGAGTGGTGTATGAGTATGCACGTGGAAAAGCCGATGATGCCACTTCATCGCACCATTTGTCTTTCCAGAACAACACCGAGTTTCCCCTTCCAACTTGAACCATTGTGATCCCACGAAATATCGGGGCAAGTTTCATGACATCTCTCCACCAGAAGGATCCGCATGGTTTTGTAGCATGTGGGATATCATTTTGGTAGTATGTCTCCCATATCAGCCTCACCCAAGGGGTATCATGGTGATTATAGAATTTATGTAAGAATTATAGGAGGAGCGCATCATTTTGCACTTTTAGATCAATGACTCCGAGTCCACCATGTTTCTTTGGTGTGCAGACTAAGTCCCTAGCAGCCAGTGAGTTGCATCTGTCCCCATGTTTGGCTTTCTTGTTCCATAGGCAGATTCTCCTTATCTTGTCTAGTTGGGCAATACTCTTGGGATCAACCTTAAGAGTGCACATTGCAAAGATGGCCAAGGATGAGAATATCGAATTGACCAGCGATGGTTTTGCTCCATAGGACAACATCGACATGGTGGAGGTGACTCTACATTTTTCCCTACACACCAGTGGCATGAGGTCCTGCATTGAAGGTTTGGTGGTCCCCAACGGCAACCCAAGGTATGTGAACGACATTGATCCCATGCAGCAGCCAAAGATATCCGTAATCTCCTTGCAGATTGTGTCAGGCGTGTTTATCGGGATTAGAGTATATTTCTGAAAGTTGATTTTTAGTCCAATCGATGTGACATAATCTGTCATGATTTTCGTCATGGTTGTGGCTTGTTGGATGCAAGCAGGCATCACTATAATCGTATCATCAGCGTACTATATGACTGGGTAGTCTTCATTATCTCGATGTTGAATGGGCAGTTTTCGCATATTTTTTCTAAAGGCATCATTTATTACAGCTTGTAGGAGATCCGCGACAAGAACAAAGATCAGAGATGATAGTGGACCTCCTTGACAGACTCCACATTTGCAGGGAATTGGCGCCCCATGACACCATTGAGAAGTACTGATGATTTACCCGAGGAGAATATGGAGTTGATCCATTGCAACCATTTATCATTAAACCCATTTGTTTCATGATGAGCCTTATTGCCGAGTGATCAACTGTGTCGAATGCCTTGGCAAAGTCTAGCTTCAGGAGAATAATCTCCTTGTTGGAGGTGTGGCATTGGTAGATGTATTCAAAGGCCAATGCTAGATAGTCTTGTATGGAACTCCCTTTGAGAAATCTCTATTGGTTTTTGTGGATTAATTGTAGGATTATCTTCTGTAGTCGATTGGCAAGTAACTTAGTGATCACTTTGAGGCTGCAGTTGAGTAATGTGATTGGTCTATAATCATTGGTGGATCTAGGGGCATTGTTCTTGGGAATAAGAGTGATATAACCATAATTCAGACAATCTAGTTTCAGCGATCCTTCATGGAATTCGGAGCACAACATATAGAAATCTTCCTTGATGATATGCCAACATTATTTGAGGAAGGTGCCATTGAAGCCGACATGTCCTGGGGCTCTGTCCGCCGTCATTTCCTTGATCACATTATCGATCTTAGTTTCAGTGAATGCGGAGGTTAGCGAGTCCAAGTTTTCTTCGGTTTTAACAATGGCTGGTAGGTCAAATTTCATCTCATGATTAGTGGTAGAGCCTAGTCTTTCTTTGAAAGCTTCAAATAGTATCGACTCTTTACCAACACGATATTCTGCGGTAGTACCATCTTGAGCCACCAGGGACGCAATTGAGTTTTTTTGGTATCGTTTTATGGCAATAGGTTACAGTAGTTTGGAATTCTCATCACCAAAGCGGATCCAACGCATGGTGCATTTCTTCTTCCAATATTCCTTTTGATAATTCAAGAGCCGCCAGAGATGTGACTTGAGGATTCGGCGAAAGTTATATTCTGTGTGGTGAGTGGTCATTTATCCACTAGATCATTGACTTCTAGGAGAGCTTCATTAGTGTTGGCAATGGCTGTTGAGAGTCTTGAGATATGTTTGCTCCATTGTTTGAGTGCATACCTTACGTGTTCGATTTTCTTGCATAAAATCGAGGCCAGATTTTCATTTTTAATCTTCAATGGCTTGTCGCAAGCTTGTTGAACAGTGTTAAGAAATCCCGGATGAGCAATCCAGAAGCTTTCAAACCTGAAGATTTTGCTTCGAGGAATTGATGTTTCAATGATAATTGAGGAGGGAGTATGATCGGAGAATGGTTTACCCAACGGTTTAATAGTGGTATTAGGAAAATGGTGGTCTAGTTTATGGTCATGAGAAACCATTCAATTTGCTCCAAGAGTGGATCAACCTGCATGTTGCTCCAAGTGTACATTCTGCCTTTGATGGGGAGTTCCACCAAGTGATGTGTTTTGATGAAGTCATTGAAAGTAATCATATCATGGACACTACCACCTTGTTTGTTTCGATTGTCACGGAATCGGATGAAGTTGAAGTCTCCCAGCAATAGCCAATCATCACAGGGGGTATATCCACATCGAACATCTAGTGGATGAAATGTTCTCTGTGTTCTCCCACGCATGGGCCGTACACATTAACCAGTGTCTAGTATTGTGAAGGTTGTGTGGATAGGAATCTTAACTCCTAGGGCAAAAGATTCCGTGAGGGTGACTGTACCAGTGAAAATTGAGTTGTTCCATATGGTTATAATCCCCACAGGCCCCAACAGATGGAATGAAGGCAAATTTATCAAAACATTGTGGGCATATGGACTTAAATACTATAAGATTAAGACCGACATCTTTGATTCTTGAATGCAGATAATCAAACAACCGCTTGAGATAATGGCATTGGAAAGAGCTAAACGTTCCTTATCAGAATTCAAACCATAGACATTCCAACAAAGGATGTTCCAACATTGCAACATAGTCATAAGATAAATATAGAAGTCTGCAAGTTTAACGCAAAATAAAAGATGCAGTATCACTCAAGAGCTGTGAGGCTAAATTAAATCGAGAGGTGGAGGGCCCTGCTACTTCTCAAACAGCAGCACCAAAAATTGACACATTGACGGAGACTGGGCTTGCGTTGGTTTTTCCCTTGAAGAGGAAATGGTGATGCAGCACAAGAGCAGTAAGTATTTCCCTCAGTTTGAGAACCAAGGTATCGATCCAGAATGAGGGTCTCGTCAATTCCAGAGTACCGGCGCAAACACAAACAAGCTTGGACCCAACGCTTCAAAGGGGTTATCAATCCCTTCAAGATTGTTTGCAAAGTGATATCTGAAGGCGAAAAGTGCAACGAAGTAAAAAGTGTAAGGCTGAAAATATGGCGTGGAGTAGACCAGGGGGCCATAGTGTTCACTAGAGGCTTCTCTCAAAATAGCAAATATCACGGTGGGTGAACAAATTACTATCGAGCAATTGATAGAACCGCGCAAAGTCATGACGATATCTAAGGCAATGATCATACATATAGGCATCACGTCCGACACAAGTAGATCGATACATTCTGCATCTACTACTATTATTCCACACATCGACCGTTATCTAGCATGCATCTAGTGTATTGAGTTCATGACGAACAGAGTAACGCCTTAAGCAAGATGCCATGATGATGTAGAGGGATAATATCAAACCTATGATGAAAACCCCATCTTTTTACCCTTGATGGCAACAACACGATGCGTGCCTCGCTACCCCTTCTGTCACTGGGTGAGGTCACCGCACTGTATGAACCCAAAACCAAGCACTTCTACCATTGCAAGAATCATAGATCTAGTTGGCCAGACAAAACCCACAACTTGAAGAGAATTACAAGGATATGAAATCATGCATAAGAGAGATCATAAGAAACTGAAATAAGATTCATAGATAATCTGATCATAAATCCACAATTCATCGGATATCGACAAACACACCGCAAAAGAAGATTACATCGGATAGATGTCCATGAAGATCATGGAGAACTTTGTATTGAAGATCCAAGAGAGAGAAGAAGCCATCTAGTTACTAGCTATGGACCTGTAGGTCTATGGTGAACTAGTCACGCATCATCGGAGAGGTCATGGTGTTGATGAAGAAGCCCTCCGTTTCTGAATCCCCCTCCGACAGGGCACCAGAACGTGCCCCAGATGGGATCTTGCGGAGACAGAAGCTTGCCACGTCGGAAAAGTGATTTCGATGATCTCCTGATTTTTACAAAAAAATCTTTTCAGGGATTTTCTTCCGTTTGGACTCCGTTTCAAAGTCTCCTCTGAAAGGGGTCAAAAACATGGAAAAAACAGAAACTAGCACTTGGCACTGAGTCAATAAGTTAGTCCCAAAAAATATATAAAAGGCATGCAAAACATCCAAAGTTTGACAAGATAATAGCATGAAACCATCAAAAATTATAGATACGTTGTAGACGTATCAAGCATCCCCAAGCTTAACTCGTGCTCGTCCTCGAGTAGGGAAGTGATAAAGAATGAATTTTTGATGTGGAATGCTACCTAGCATAGTTGTCCTTTGAAACTTCTTTCACGTGACATGAATGTCCAGATCCGTAAGATTCAAAACAATAGTTTGCTATTAACATGAAAACAATAGTACTTCAAGCAAACTAGCAAGGTAATCATGAACTTTCAAAATAACAAGGCCAAGGAAAGTTATCCCTACAAAATCATATAGTCTGGCTATGCTCCATCATCCTCACACAACTAATGTAAATCATGCACAACCCCGGTATTGGCCAAGTAATTGTTTTCACACTCTTACTTTCTCAAACTTTTTACAACTATCACGCAATAAATGAGCACGAGCCATGGATATAGCACTATAGGTGGAATAGAGGTGGTGGTGGTTGTGAGACAAAAAGGAGGAGATGGTCACATTGACTCGGCGTATGAAAAGGCTATGGAGATGCCCATTAATAGATATCAATGTGAATGAGTAGGGATTGCCATACAAGAGATGCACTAGAGCTATAAGTATGTGAAAGCTCAAAAGGAAAACTAGTGGGTGTAGATCCAACTTGCTTGCTCACGAAGACCTAGGGCAATTTTGAGGAAGCCCATCATTGGAATATACAAGACAAGTTATATAATGAAGATTCCCACTAGCATATGGTGGTGATGAAGCAAGAAGCTCTCAATCGTGAAGAACATGGTGCTATTATGTAGCACAAGTGTGGAAAAAGATAGTAGCATTGTCCCTTCTCTCTTTTTTTCATTTGGGCTCTTAGGCCTCTCTTTTTTCTTTTCTCTTTTTTTATTTTTGGGCTCTTTGGCCTCTTTTTTTATTTTATTTCCTCACATGGGACAATGCTCTAATAATGATGATCATCACACTTTTATTTACTCACAGCTCAAAATGACGATGACTCAAAAGGAAATGCCTACGGCAGTATACCGGGATGTGCAACGATCTAGCATGGCGTATGACGTTGAAAACATCTCGCTAGCTATCTTACGATCATGCAATGGCAATATGAGAGTGACGACACAAGTCATGAGACGGAACGGTGGGAGTTGCATGGCAATATATCTCAGAATGGCTATGAAAATGCCATAGTAGGTAGGTATGGTGGCTGTTTTGAGGAAGGCATATGGTGGGTTTGTGTACCGGGGAGAATTGCGCGACACTAAAGAGGCTAGCAATGGTGGAAGGTGGAAGTGCATCTATACCATGGACTCACATTAGTCATGAAGAACTCACATACTTGTTGCGAAAGTTTTTATTAGTAATCGAAACAAAGTGCTAAAGGCATACTCCTAGGGGAAGGGTTGGTAGGTATTAACCATCGCGCGATCCCGACCTCAACACAAAGGATGACAATCAATAGATCAGTTATGCTCCGACTTCCTAACATAGCGGTTCACCATACGTGCATGCTACGGGAATCACTAACTTCTACACAAGTATTTCTAGATTCACAACACCTTACTAACACAGCTCTCAATATTATCAAATCCACGTCTCAAAACTAATTGAGAGGAATCAAAACTTCTCTTTCTACTCAATGCACATGAAGATGGAGGTTTTTGCATCCTCTTTGGGTACCTATCACATTTGGGACTACTTTCATAGCATAAGCCAACTACCAAATCCCGCACCGCTCTACTCTAAAAGATATAAGTGAAGCACTAGAGCAAAAATATCTAGCTCAAAAGATATAAGTGAAGCACTATGAGCAAAAGTATGTAGCTCAAAAGATATAAGTGAAGCACTATGAGAATTCTAGCAAAATCACGATGAGTGCATGTATCTCTCTCTCAAAAAGGTGTGCAGCAAGGATGATTGTGACACAACAAAAAGAAAAGACTCCTATGATACAAGACGCTCCAAGAAAAACACATATCATGTGGTGAATAAAAATATAGCTCCAAGTAATGTTACCGATGGATTGAAGATGAAAGAGGGGATGCCTTCTCGGGGCATCCCCAAGCTTAGGCTTTTTGGTGTCCTTGAATTTGGCTTGGGATGCCTTGGGCACCCCCAAGCTTGATCTCTTTCCACTCCTTATCTCTTTGTCCATGAGAACATCACCCAAAACTTAAAAACTTCACAACACAAAACTTAAACAGAAACTCGTGATAACATTAGTACAAGAAAACAAACTACCACTTCTTTTGGTATAGTAGCAAACTTGAATTCCATCTATATTGGTGTTGGGCTACTGTATTCTCACTTTTCCATGGCTAGTACCCCCCGATACTAACCCTAGTTTCATCAAAACAAGCAACCAACTCAACAAAAACAGAATCTGTCAAAAACAGACCAGTCTGTAGCAATATGTATACTTCGTATACTTTTGGTACCTCAAAAAAATCTGAAAACTTACTATGGCCTGGGCAAAAAGCATATAAACCAGAAACAAAACGAATCAACTCAAAATCTCTTTCTGAATAAAAATGAAAAATCATCTCGTGAGCGCAAAGTTTCTGTCTTTTTCCAGCAGGATCAAACAACCATTACCAAGACTAGTCATAAAGGTTTTGCTTGGCTCAAACACAAAAAGAAACACAAAAAACACAATTAAAACAGAATTGTGATGGTGTGGATGCAACAAAACAGAAAGAAAAAAGATAAATTCATTGGGTTGCCTCCCAACAAGCGCTATTGTTTAACGCCCTTAGCTAGGCATAAAAGCGATAGAATCACGTATCGTCGTCTTTGGTGCTCAAACCATAAGTGGCCCTCATCATGGATTCATAAGGAAATCTTATTTTATTTATAGGAAAGTGTTCCATGCCCTTCCTTAAAGGAAATTGAAATCTAATATTCCCTTCCTTCATATCGATGATAGCACCTATAGTCCTTACGAAAGGTCTACCAAGAATAATAGGGCAAGTAGGATTGCAATCAATGTCAAGCACAATGAAATCCACGGGTACATAATTCCTATTTGCAATTATAAGAACATCATTGATCCTTCCCATGGGTTTCTTGACAGTAGAATCAGCAAGATGCAAATTAAGAGAACACTCTTCAATTTCATTAAAACCCAGAACATCACATAAAGACTTTGGAATCACAGAAACACTAGCACCCAAATCACACAAAGCATTGCACTCATAGTTTTTGATTTTGATGGTAGGTTCCCACTCATCATAAAGCTTTCTAGGGATAGAGACTTCCAATTCAAGTTTCTCTTCAAGAGATTTTATCATAGCTTCGACGATATGATCGGTAAAGGCCTTGTTTTGGCTATAAGCGTGTGGAGAGTTTAACATGGATTGCATCAAAGAAATGCATTCAATTAAGGAGCAACTATCATAATTGAATTCCTTGAAATCCACGGTAGTAATTTCATTACTACTCAAAGTTTTAACATATTCTACTCCACTTTCAATGCTTTTAGCATCAAGATAGATGGACTCTGAATCATGGGGCACTTTTCAACCAAAGTGGATTCATATCCAGTCCCATAATCATTAGGTTTGACACAAGAAAACAAAGATTCAATGGGAGTCACACCAAGCACTTTAAGATCTTCGTGATTCTCATCACGAGAACACGCCTTTTTAAGCCATTCATGTCTAGCGCGAATTTTGGCGGTTCTTTCTTGGCTCTTAATCATGGAAACACGCATAGCTTTCAAAGTTTCATCAATGTTGATTTTAGGAGGAGCACATCTAACTTTCAAAGCATCAACATCACTAGACATTCTATCAACGCTCTTAGCCAAATCCTCAATTTTGAGTAGCTTTTCCTCTATGGACGCATTGAAAATATTTTGAGAGTTGATGAACTCTTTGATATTACTCTCTAGATCAGAGGGTAATCTATTGTAATTTCCATGGGTATTGTTGTAGGAGTTGCCAAAGTTATTAGAGGAGTTACCAGGAAAAGGCCTAGGAACATAGTTTCCTCTAAAAGCATTGTTGTTGCCAAAGTTATTACTACCAACAAAATTAATGTCCAAGCTAGCGTTGCTACTCTCAATCAAAGAAGACAAAGGAATATCATTAGGATCCAAAGGAGCACTTCTACTAGCAACCAAATTCATGAACTCGTCCATTTTAGCACTCAACGAGTTAATTTCCTCTATAGCATGTACCTTCTTACTAGTAGGTGACCTTTCAGTGTGCCACTGAGAGTAGTTCGTCATGATGTTGTCTAAGAGCTTTGTGGCTTCTCCTAACGTGATTTCCATGAACGTTCCACCTGAGGGAGAGTCCAAGATATTTCTAGAAGCGAAATTCAAGCGAGTGTAAAAGATTTGAATAATCATCCAAAGGCTCAAGCCATGAGCGGGACAATTTCTAATCATTAATTTCATTCTCTCCCAAGCTTGTGCAACATGTTCATGATCAAGTTGCTTGAAATTCATGATATTATTCCGAAGAGAGATGATCTTAGCCGGCGGAAAATACTTGGATATATAAGCATCTTTGCACTTATCCCAAGAATCGATACTATTTTTGGGCAAAGAAGAAAACCAAGTTTTTGCGCGATCTCGCAACGAGAAAGGAAAAAGCTTCAATTTAATCACGTCATTATCCACATATTTCTTATTTTGCATATCACAAAGCTCAATGAAGGTATTGAGATGGGATGCGACATCTTCACTAGGAAGGCCAGAGAATTACTCTTTCGTAACAAGATTCGACAAAGCGGCATTGATTTCGTATGACTCCGCACTAGTGGTGGGAGCAATCGGAGTACTAATAAAATCATTATTATTAGTATTCGAGAAGTCACAAAGTTTGGTGTTTTCGTTCATGGTGACTTCAGCAAGCAAGCAGGCACACAAGCAAACAAAGAGCAGGCAAGAAAAAAGGGCGAACGAAAAGGCGAACAAAAAAGGCAAACGAAAAAGGCAAATTAGTGGAGTGGGGGAGAGGAAAATGAGAGGCAACTGGCAAACAAAGTAAATGCAAGGGATGAGTTTGCGACACCTACTTGGATGAGTTCTTGACTTGATCTTCCTCCCCGGCAACGGCACCAGAAATTATTTTGCTACTTCTCAAACAAGAGCGCCAAAAATTGACACGTTGACGGAGAATGGGCTGCGTTGGTTTTTCCCTTCAAGAGGAAAGGGTGATGCAGCACATGAGCAGTAAGTATTTCCCTCAGTTTGAGAACCAAGGTATCGATCCAGAAGGAGGGTCTTGTCAAGTCCAGATTACCTGCGCAAACACAAACAAGCTTGCACCCAACGATTCAAAGGGGTTGTCAATCCCTTCAAGATTGTTTGCAAAGTGAGATCTGAAGGAGGAAAGTGCAACGAAGTAAAAAGTGTAAGGCTGAAAATATGGTGTGGAGTAGACCCGGGGCCATAGTGTTCACTAGAGGCTTCTCTCAAAATAGCAAATATCACGGTGGGTGAACAAATTACTGTCGAGCAATTGATAGAACCGCACAGCGTCATGACGATATCTAAGGCAATGATCATACATATAGGCATCATGTCCGAGACAAGTAGACTGATACTTTCTGCATCTACTACTATTACTCCACACATCGACTGCTATCTAGCATGCATCTAGTGTATTGATTTCATGATGAACAGAGTAACGCCTTAAGCAAGATGACATGATGTAGAGGGATAATCTCAAACCAATGATGAAAACCCCATCTTTTTACCCTTGATGGCAACAACACGATGCGTGCCTCGCTACCCCTTCTGTCACTGGGTGAGGTCACCGCACGGTATGAACCCAAAACCAAGCACTTCTCCCATTGCAAGAATCATAGATCTAGTTGGCCAGACAAAACCCACAACTCGAAGAGAATTACAAGGATATGAAATCATGCATAAGAGAGATCAGAAGAAACTCAAATAAGATTCATAGATAATCTGATCATAAATCCACAATTCATCGGATCTCGACAAACACACCGCAAAAGAAGATTACATCGGGTAGATCTCCATGAAGATCATGGAGAACTTTGTATTGAAGATCCAAGAGAGAGAAGAAGCCATCTAGTTACTAGCTATGGAACCGTAAGTCTATGGTGAACTACTCACGCATCATCAGAGAGGTCATGGTATTGATGAAGAAGCCCTCCGTGTCCGAATCCCCCCTCCGGCAGGGCACCAGAACGTGCCCCAGATGGGATCTTGCGGAGACAGAAGCTTGCGGTGGCGGAAAAGTGATTTCGATGATCTCCTGATTTTTACGAAAAAAAATCTTTTCGGGGATTTTCTTCCGTTTGGACTTCGTTTCAGAATCTCCTCTGAAAGGGGTCAAAAACATGGAAAAACAGGAACTCGCACTTGGCACTGAGTCAATAAGTTAGACGCAAAAAATATATAAAAGGCATGCAAAACATCCAAAGTTTGACAAGATAATAACCATCAAAAATTATAGATACGTTGGAGACGTATCAGGGCCTGCATCTTTCGGTGCCAGCATTGCCTTCATGGATAGTTCCTTAGCCAGGACTGCACAAAGATGAGTGCCAAATGCATGCATGACTAGTATGGGTGTTGGGGGGTGTAGTTACAGCTGCAGAAGTATTTGATGATGATCTCGGCGCATATGGAATCACACGATCTTTCCCTTTGGATTTATACTACTTAGTATGATTTGGCTAAGGGACTCTGAATCGATCTTATTTGTTGGACCTATTTCTGCTATGAACATTGGTGGTGTCCAGTGGTACTTGTATTTTGCCTCTTCTAGCAGGGAGGATAACCTCTGATTCAGCGGGTGCATTCACATTCTGCTACTGCTGCTTTGAGATGTTGGGTCTTGTAGCGACCCGACTCAAAACGAGTCAAGCCTCTGTGTATCCGTGCCATCCATGGATCAGTATGCTGGCACACACAGTACATCAGTGTATATATCAAAGTGCAATCACATGTAAATAGCGTAAAACTGATATATTCCTTAAATATCTCAGCGGAAACAGTCAAGGGAGTGGTGTCCCAATAAACACCAACGGCAAGTTGAGTGCAGAACGTAACCCTGAATTGTTCTCTTACTCGTCGAGGAAAATACCTGCAACATAAGAGGTTGCACCGGTGTAGGTCAGCATATTGAATATGCCGACAAGTCACAAAAGAGAGGGGTAAAATATCATCTATACTATATGCATATATGGTAGGTGGGGCTGTAAGTTTTTAGCGAAAAGCAAAGTTTTCTCCTACATCAAGAGAGGGGCTAAAAGCAAAATATTACTACATAGTTGGTTGTTAATGAGATGGTTCCGCCAACCAGTTCTCATACCCAAGTTATCAATATTACCCACATCGAAATATAAATAATGGTGTTGAGAATTCCAGATAACTTCAGTTCCTTTGGCTCAAGTTGTCCATGACCGTGGACACGGCTAATCGATTAGGTTTGAGTACTCTGCAGAGTTTTGCACACGTTCCCCACAAGATTTGATCGCCTCCGAGTATGTCCTCAAACTTCAGGGTGTTTGAAGACTGGATGATCAAAACATGGTCTTTCAACGGGTCCCTCTGAATCCCTGTCGGTGCCCATCCAATCCTACCGTTCTTCTACATCTGCTAGCACCGCCTTCCAGAGTCGCCGCATTGTCCAACCAAGCCAGAGCTCATAATGACTTGTGGCTGTGCAGGTAAGCCTTGGGTCTTGAAGCCTCCGCCCATCTCTTTGAGCCTGGGTGAAGATTTCCGCAAGATGTCATGGCACGTCTCAACAATCCCGGGTCATCCACTGGTTTCTTCAGGGAGCCGATCAACCGTCCTTCACCCAGAGTAGCATTGCATCACGAGGTCTTGAAAAGTCTTGACTTAACCGGTCTTGGTTATTAAATTATTCTCGCATCACTCATAATAAACTCTCAACCAGAATCCCGTCTACTCAAGCATAGCAATATGAAATTTGTCGTCCCGGGCCAAGTAACGGGGTTGTTGGGTGCCTACCACATGATACTACAATATGTAACCATAATTTCCAAGTACCTACTCAGCATGCAATTGGGCATAGGATGGTAGAACTACGATGCATAAAACATAGGTGATACATGATCAAATGACTTGCCTGGTGATGTTCACGAAGAAGAATTTTCGTTCTCGAGGAATAACTTGATAGACTACTTGTTCCGATGAAATCTATATAACAACCATATCATTCACGTAAGCACTCATACTAGCAATCATTCTAGCAATCAAAACAAAAGAGAGAGCGAATAAGAATCCGAAAGAAACTTCAACTAAAACTAGGAGTCTTCTACTACATCAAACACTAAATAGTTTTTTTTGCTCTAACTGAAAATAAAACATTAAATAACAGAGAACTAAGATATAAATTTAACCAATATAAAATGAAGTATTTTACATAAAACTATTTTGAAAGTATTTACAAATGGGAGTTGAAACAGTAGAGAAACCAATTGCAAGTTATTAGAGAACTATAATTGATTTCATGATAACAAATAAAAATAAAAATAAAAATTTGTTGAAAACCTACTGTTAACTAACAGAAACAAAATATAAACTTTCTGAAATATAAAAGAAAATAATTTAAAAACAATTATAGAAAAAGAAATAGCCATAATCCTAAAAGAACTAAAACAGAATCTGTTTTGGTAAAAACCCCAAGTAAAATTATTTAAAAAAAAATTAAACTTAAACTACGGAAAGATATGATCACTAGGAAACAGCAGCAAAAAGAATTAAATTAAAATCTATTTTAAACTCCGAGAATAAGCAAAACAAGGTTTAAACGAAATCTGGTCTAATTCAAATATTATAATTCCAAACATAGACAAATTATATATTTTCGGAAACTACAAGAAATTTGTGATCTAACGCAAAAAGAATCAACTAATTCGGAGTTATAGACTAATAGATATGAATTTTCTAAGATTGCACTTTTTTCTGGAAAAAAACTGTGACGGGATTTTTTTGAAGCTCACCGTGGGTGGAAGGTTGGCCGGCGAGGTGGGGCTGCTTCAGCGAGGGGGGAGGGCGATGGGGTGCTGCAGGTTGGTGTAGGGGGCGACGTGGAGTACCAGGGGAGGGCTCGGCAGGGAGCTTGGGCGATGGGGAAACTCCTGTAGAGCTCGGTGAGGCAGGGAAGTGGAGGGTGATGGTGAGGTGGCTGCGGGCAGGGAGAGGTCGTGGTCAGGGGGAAAATGAGACGAGGGGAGTCGGGGCTCTCTTATAGGGGGGTCGGGAGGCGTCGGGATGGAAAGGAGAGGTAGATCGAGCAACTGGAGATTCCTGTCTCCATTGCCATGGAAAGCTTCTCTACATGGGAAAGTGACGGGAGGTAGGAGATGATGCCGGTTGGGCCAAGTTGGAAAGTCCTTAATGGTCCAGCTCAAGGTTTCCTAATAAACGATATATCTTTCCCTATTTTCAAAAACCGGGAAGTAAACGATAAAAGGGAAACCAAATAAATTAGAAATATAGAGTTTCTATATACTAAAATTATCAGGAAAATAAAATCTAAATGATGGACATTTTTCCACGACCAAAATAAAAACTTAAAAAAAATGTATTTTTCAGAAAATTCCCAAAATGCTATATTTCATTTTGCAAATATTTTCTCAATTAAATTTTGGTTTTCTTGGCTCAATAATATTTCAATGAATGTCCCTGGTTTTGCAGGGTCATGTTCCTTCTCTCTTTCTTGCTTGGCAAGGATTTATTCCCGGCATTTCTTGAGTGGAGAAAAATAGAATTGCAATACAAAAATCCAAAGAAATTCAAATGCCACCTTCATTCAAATTCTTTATAGTTGAAGAAGTCATGTCATCTTCTCTCATTGATTTTAAATGGATGAATTTGAATTCACAGGAAAAGGGGAAAGTCATTTTATTCCCTCTCATTCAAAAGTTCTTTAAAAGTTTCAAACTTCACTCAAGTTTCAATCACTCAAGCAAACAAACGACCAATCTAATAATTATTTTTAACATTCCAAAATTTGGGATGTTAGAGGTCTGTTGTTGCTATCCAAGGTGGTTGCTTGCAGTATGTTGTGTGCCAGATGTTCCAACTGTGAATCAGCTAGAGTTCGTGTAGATTCCATAGCATGATGTGTATCACTAGAAGACATACCATTAGCTGTAATATGTGAAACATCATTGATCTCCTGTATCTCTTAAATACTGACACTTGGCTGGTTCCTACGAGTTATTTGAGGAGAGGACCTTGCAGTGTTGAAGATCAGGCCCTCCACTCCTTGAGTAACTTTAACCTCTATGAGAAAATTCTCTGATAGCAGCCCCTATTTGTCAGACCAGGGACCATAGGTTGCTAAGAGAGGTCTGAGATCCCTTATCAAAATGGAGTTGAGATGTTGTGCAGGAGCTTGGTTATGAACCAACATATAAGCAACAAGATCTCCTTGGGCAGCCAAGATGAGAGTGAACCCACCATTGTGCAGGTTGACCGAGATAGAGGCAGAGTCTTCAGTGGCTGTGAGTAGATACTATTTGTGTAGCTCATTTTGCATGTGCAGACCCATAACATCTAGTTCAAGGATGGAGTTCTTTGAGCTTGAACTGTCAACCATAGTGATTAAATCATTCCATGCCATCCGTGGGCTATCAATAGTATTATTCGGAGGTTCTATACCATCTTGCACTTGTAGACCTTGAGCATTCAACCATGCTTGACTGTTGAACAAAGCAAGCGACGACGGTGGGGCAGGAGGTGCAGGTGGCTCCAGCCAATCGACCCAACCATCATTGGGTTGGGCATCATTGATTTGAACATCTTCAGTACTGGTATTGCTGTTGTTGGCATTATTGGCTGCATTGGTGCATTAGGAGCAGCCTTCTTCGTGAACCTGTTATCGACCTGTTGCAGGTAGATTTGTCCTGCCATCAAATTGGGTCTAAACATGGGATGAGGGTTACCATCCGGCGGCTCTTGCTTTTCTCCGGCCGGTGGCACCTCTGGCAGATGAGCATTCTAGTCACTGCTGTGTAAGATAGTAATCTGCACAGTCCAACATTCTCTTGGTCCACCAAGTTGGTGTACTACAAAACTCTTGGGGATCAGACTCATATGATCACTCTAACTTTGAGCAAAACGTACCTACAGTCCTGACGTGGGTTATACGAGGAGGGCATTTCCCAAAAAACCACAGACTTGTTGATGTAGTGATCTATCTGATATATAGTCATATGGGAAGCACAAGTACAACATCCAAAGTTCTAGACCGTAAGTAGTTTGTCTCGTGTTGTTTGATGCATTGCAGGATACGAAAGAAACCACTAACTCTTCATCATCGATAGCAAAGGTGGTGCCTACTGCTGAATCTCTCAAGAAGGAGTCCACAAATCCATAGATTCCAATGCCAAACGGGTGGTCACT
This sequence comes from Hordeum vulgare subsp. vulgare, assembly GCF_904849725.1. Taxonomy (NCBI): domain Eukaryota; kingdom Viridiplantae; phylum Streptophyta; class Magnoliopsida; order Poales; family Poaceae; genus Hordeum; species Hordeum vulgare. Next base: position 145,081,706 of record NC_058521.1, on the reverse strand, counting down.
CACCTCTGTAGTGAAGAGTTGAGCTTCATGAAGCAATCCCTCGACCGTGTCTCAAAGTTCCTGGCGGCGGAAATAGGCCAATATCCTGTATATTGTTCTGGGCACATACTTAAATTTCTTCACCATGAATCTAGTCCGTGGTGGTTGGCCCAGAGCTAAAGGCTTCATGAGTGCCTCCATTAGATGATTTGGCAACTCTTTTTCATCATATAGGTTTCTGCTTCATCTGAAGGAATTGATATTGGTAGAGCTCGAAGCAATTCTGTGGCTGGAGCTGTTAAGTGAGTGTGCTGAGTCATCCAGTCCAAGACCCACGAGTTGATGTTTTTGGGGTCACCTGAGATGTGCAGTGTGGCATAGAACTGAAGAATGATGTTTGTATTCCATTCACTGATATCCGTGCAGAATGGCAGTAGCCCTGCATCGTGAAGAACACTCAAAACATGGGTAAATCGAGGAATTTCCTCCATGTCACAATGAGGAATGTGTGTGTGATGGAATATCTTTCTCTTTTCCACAAGCACAATAGCATAGTAATTGAGTTGTGTTCTGGTCTAGAACTTCTCGTGCCTCATACGAAGCTTGTCGTATGGATTTTCTCAAGTGAAGAAATGATGTTCATCATAGAAATCCGCTTTCAGAAACTTTGGCCTCTCTGAGTATGTCTGATGAGGTTTTGGTTGAAGATTTTGATGTGGAATTTTATCAGCTTGAGGAATTTTGGCCACCACAATTGCGGTTTCAGGATTTTCAACAAGTGGTGCATCAGTTGTATCTTTATTCTGTGCTGAGGCAGTTTCTTCACACACTTGGTCTTCAGTGTGAGGAATTTGCTGTGCCGTTGGTGCAGGTGCGGTTTCAGGTACAACAGTTTCATTTTCATTTTCATCAGCTAATGCTGCTGAATCTTGGTCTGGTGCTGACTTCACACGTGAGCTCTTTTCTTCACAACCAGTCAGAATTTCTGTAGCTGACGGGGATGCAGTAGTTTGAAGAATTTGAGAAGTCATTGGCGAGTTTGGATGAGCCTTTTCCCAGAAATCATCATGGATTACAGGTGTGGTGTAGCCATTGTCCACATCATCCTCTTTTTCTTCAGCAATTGTTTCTGGGTTTTGAGAAGGAGGTGTTGGGACTTGAGAAAATTGATCATCTTGAATTTCCTCATCTATTTGTGTGGATGGTGCAGAGGGATTTTCATCCATTTCCTCATCCTTTTCTGGAATGATATGTTCTTCACCAAATGGTACAATCATGTACGACGATGCAACGCTGAGAGGAGTTGCAACAACTGGAGCCGATGATGAAGTAGGCAGAGTCTTCATACGTTTTGTCTCTGCAAACTTTGAAGGTGTTGATGCCTTTCTCTTCTTGGCTACCTTCTCAGCAGCTTTTGTTTTCTTCACGTCTAAGGCAGAAGGAAGTGTCACTTGCTTCACTTTTGAAGACATTGGTGAAGGAGCATTTTCTTCAGGCATTGCATAGGCTGTTTCACGCCTGGCAGATTCTTCAGCGGTTACATTCTGAGGAGCAGGTTCTTCATCTTCATAAGTGAGCTGTATTGTGTAGCTGGCTTGAGGACTAGTTGGTTGCTTTGGAGCTACAACCATGTTGTTGTATTCAGCAATGGCGTCAGTTGCGACCTTCACAAACCTCACTTTGACACTCTTTCGGTCTGCATGAAGACTTGTATTTGTTAGTGAGGGTTTTCAGATCAGCTTGAGTAGAGACAAGTTTCTCTGGCATCAGGTTAAAGGGATTTTGTTTCAAGTACTTCTCCTTTTTAACATTTGATGTCCGAGCCTGTTTGGCTTGCTGATCCTTCCACTTTGCTTCATTTATGAATGAAGTTACCATGTGGCTGAGTCCATGTGGAAGCTTCAAATCATCAATGGGTGTGTTTGGATCTTCCTACCAAAGATCGATGAAGTCCAACACCACTTTTGGATCCAGTGCGAGGGGAATGGTGTTGCGAGTAGCTTGTGCAACCCTTTCTTGTTTGTTCCTGATTATGGCTTGGAGAGCTTCATCATCATATTCCTCACTTCCCTATGATGCAAAAGGAATATTGAGGACAACTTTGCTTGGGCTCGGCCTTATTCCTCTCCCAGCAGTCATCTTAGTCTTCAGTATGCCAATTGAAGATTTGTGAGCTGAGCCAGAGGCAGATGACATTGAGGAAATTAGAGTGCAAGTTGGATACTGACTGGGCTGTGGCTGCGGAGGAAGTGAAGACGGTGCTGCAGTTGAGGACTTGGCAACCGTTGTAGTTTCTCTCTGACGATTTTACTCTTTGGATAATGTTGTTGAAGGTTTTGACTTGACACCAGATTTTCTTCACTAGTGTCTTCTTGGGAGGTTGTTCTGTAGCAGAAGCCTCAATAGCTGAGGAGGAGGAAGCAGCAACAGCAGAATCCTCATTGAACTTTGTTACAACCTCTTTTGCCTTTTTGTTCAGCTTTGCCAAATACTTGGTTTTTCTTCTTCAGGATAGTCTTCAACTGTGACCATGCTGGAGGGATGGGCACTTAGTTGATCTCCCAAAGGCAGTCTTTTGCAAGAAGGTTTGAGAGCAAACTTCTTGGCATACTTGGAAGTGACATACTTGTAATTCTTCCACTCCTGAGCCCATCTACGTTCAATCCTCTAGAGCCTGATTTTGCATTTTGCTGTTGTTTCTTTCCCATGAATTTCTTCATTCGGTGTGCAGTAATCAGCATAGATGTCTTCTGGGATTTCAAAGGCAGTGTTCTGTTCTAGCTTCTTGCTACCCTTCTGTTTTTTGTCATCCTTCATTTTCTTCAGTTGAGGTTTTTTGCGGAGGAATTTGTATTCTGGAGGAATCTGATGACACATGTATAGTTTCTTCAAGAAATGCTGCAAATGAGTTAAGTTGATGAGAACCTAGTGATTCACCAGCTGGCATTTTGTACCTATGAACATAGTATGGGTTTAAAGAGTTTGGAGAGGTCATATGCGTTCTCAGATTTGAGGAATTTGAAAAATGACTCAAGTTAAGGAATTTGATGAGTACTGTGTAGAGGAATTTGACTAAGCATTTTGATCTTGGGTTCCGGAGTTGTGGATATTCGAAAATTTACACAATTGAGGAATCTTGTGAAGAATTTAGTGACTTAGTGTAATTCATCAATTGTTCTAGACATGGGTGTGCACAGCTGAAGGATTTTCTGAGGAATAACATATGTCATAGATCTAAAGAATATAAATGGATCAACAGAGTTAGTAAAGTAAGATTTTAATTACCCTGTTTGGTGAACTTAATGAACCATGGAAGTAAAAAACAGAAGCTCTTGGTTTAGATCTTCAGTGCCCTAACTCGGTGACTGAAGACAACTACGGCGGTGGCGGAGGGACATGTTCCACAGTCGACATGAGTACGACAATGTCGAGGTCGAGGCAGTGAAGTTGTTCCTCACCGGCGACAAAGATTGCTAGCGTCGACGCTAGGTTTTGAGCACGAGCAGAGAATACGAGAGTGAGTGAAGAGTTTTTCCTGGAGGGGGAAAGGGGCTATTTATAGCTCAGGTGAAAACTGTCCGAAGTGAAATCTTCGGACAAAACTGCCCCTGCCCTTTCGTCTCCGTATGACACGTGCTACCCACGTACGAAGAGGTGGAGAGAGTGGACATCATGGTTATTCTATCGTGAATAGTGGGTGTAGTTACAGTGGTAACAATATATTTTTTTTGAAATTTGAGGATTTTGTTGCAAAGTCATCAGCTGACAAGGACTCAGTGAGGACTTTGACCAAGTGTCAAATAGAAGGAATATGAAGAATTGAGAATAAACTGGGTTGAGCTTAGCATAGAGGGCAGACGGGTCCAATCACATTCACTTCGAAGAAATACCAACATAGAAGAAATACCAACTTGAAGACTTACAATAAGTGAATATTGTTGAGGACATTGAAAGCTCATATATATTCAATGAAGATCATCACATATTTTCTTTGAAGAATTCAATTTTTTGAAGACTTTTAAAACTTTGAGGAATTTGTGAAAAGTCTCAAATTTGAAGAATTTCAACTTTGAAGAATTCAAAGTTTGGTGGTGGTGTGACCCACCATATAAGAATGATGATTTCAGGCGCCGCGTACAATTGTCGTAGGGCCTTGAGAATCATATTCTTCATTAATTTCTTCACACTTAGAGAGTTATTCTTCATTGATTGAAGAACAACGTTACTACGTGTGTTGTGCATCTAAGTCATCAAGTTTGCGTAAGTGTTAGGATGTGTGCATTTTTACGGAACATTCGAAGATTCTAGGATATTTAGCTCACACCGCAACTTGCAAAACCTTTTCTCATCCAAGGGCTTAGTGAAGATATTTACTAGCTGGCCATCAGTCTTCACATGGTCAATGATGATATTGCCCTTGAGTACAGAATCACAAAGAAAATGATGACGAATTTGGATGTGCTTGGTCTTTGAGTGTTATACTAGGTTGTAGGTGATCTTGATTGCACTCTCATTGTTGCAGTAGAGGGGCACATTATTCATGTTGATGCCGTAGTCCTTGGGGGTTTTCTTCGTCGATATTAGTTGAGCACAACAAGATCCAACATCATTGTAATCAACTTCAGAAGTGGAGAGTGATACACAGTTCTGCTTCTTTGAGGACCAGCAGACTAACGATCGTCCGAGGAAATGACATCTCCCTGACGTTGACTTGCGATCAACACGATCGCAAGCATAATAAGAATCAGAATATCCAACGAGGTGAAGATTTGAGCCCTTTGGGTACCATAATCAGAGCGTTGGTGTGTGAGCTAGATATCAAAGAATATGTTTCCCAGCCTTATGGTGTGATTCCTTCGGTTTTGCTTGGAAACATGCACACATGCAAACACTAAGCATAATGTCTGGCATAGATGCACATAGGTACAATAAAGAGCCAATCATAGAGCGATATACTCGCTGATCGAAATCTATACCATTTTCGTCAGTGCAGAGGTGGCCATTGGTAGGCATAGGAATCTTGACGCCTTTGCATTCATTCATGCCGAATGTTTCATGCCATCCTTGAGGTATTTCTCTTGAGAGATGAAGATGACATTGCGCTATTGACGAATTTGCAGACCTAAGAAGAATTTCAGCTCCACCATCATGGACATTTGATATTCTTCACCCATCATGTAGGCAAATTCATCACTATAATGTTTGTCAGAACAACCAAAGATAATGTCGTTGCCATATATTTGGCACACAAATAGTTCATTGTCAAAGGATTTTGTGAAAAGAGTAATATCATGTGAACTGGGTTTGAAGCCTTTCTTCATGAGGAATTCCTTCAATGTGTCATACCATGCCCAAGGGGCTTGCTTGAGGCCATATAGTGCCTTTTTGAGTGTGAAGACTTTGTCAGGATGCTTCGAGTCTTCAAAACGTAGGGGCTGAGCAACATATACTTCTTCCTGAAGCTTACCATTGAGGAATGCACTTTTCACATCCATTTGATATAGAATTATATTGTGACGGTTAGCATAAGCAAGCAATATACGAATAGCTTCAAGTCTAGCAACAGGTGCAAAACTTTCATCAAAGTCGATTCCTTTAACCTGTGTGTAGCCTTGGGCTACAAGTCGTGCCTTGTTTCTCACAACCTGACCATCCTCATCTTGCTTGTTTCGGTAGATCCACTTGGTGCCGATGATATTGTGCTTGCGAGGATCAGGTCTTTTGACGAGTTCCCATACATCATTTAGCTTGAACTGAAGAATTACATCTTGCATGGCTTGAATCCACTTAGCTTCCATGAAGGCTTCAGCAAATTTTGAGGTTTCTCTGATAGACACAAAGGAGGGATGCCCACAAAAGTTAACTAAATGTGAAGCTTGTGAGCGAGTGAGAGGACCTCGCGCATTGAGGACATCGAGGATTTTGTCAATTTCCACTTCATTTGCAATCCTCGGATGTGTTGGTTGAAGACTTTGGTTGGGCTGAGGAATTTGATCTCGAGCATTTTCCTTAGGTGCGCCCGTGTCAATTTCATCATTGTTGGGATGAGTTCTTCAACAAGGGGTTGTTCTCGGTAGGAATGGTATCCTCAGTAGCCTTGTGCTTAATAGATTCCTCATGAGTCAATTTATCTGGCACAGGAGGTAGTTGTTCTCTTTGCGAGCCATTAGTTTCATCGAACCGCACATCTATAGTTTCAACAACCTTCTTGTGATAGGTGTTGAAGACTCTGTAGGTGTGCGAGTCCTTTCTATAACCAAGCATAAAACCCTCATGTGCTTTAGGTGCAAACTTTGAGCTATGGTGAGGATCTCTAATCCAGCATCTTGCACCGAAGACTTTGAAAAAACTTACAATGGGTTTCTTGTCAGTGAGGAGTTCGTATGAGGTTTTCTTATGGAATTTATGAAGATATACCCTGTTGATGATGTGGCAAGCAGTGTTGATTACCTCATGCCAAAAGCGCTGAGGAGTCTGATATTCTTCAAGCATGGTCCATGACATTTCAACCAGAGTCCTGTTCTTGCGCTCAACGATGCCATTTTGTTGAGGAGTATAAGGAACAGACAATTCGTGAGTAATACCAAGTTCATCAAGATAATCATCAAGACCGGTATTCCTGAATTCTGTCCCATTATCACTCCTCATGTGTTTGATCTTGGCGTTGAAGTTCGTTGAGGCCTTTGAGGAAAATCGTTTGAATACTTCCTGCACTTCAATTTTCTAAGCAATGATGTGTACCCAAGTATAACGAAAATAGTCATCAACGATGAGAAAGCCATATAGAGATGTTGCATTAGTTAGAGTAGGATAGTGAGTAGGTCCAAAGAGATCCATATGAAGCAATTCAAACAGACGAGTAGTAGTTATGATAGTCTTCGAGGGGTGTTTGGATCTGGTCACTTTTCTAGACTCACAAGCACCGCAGAGATGGTCCTTGAGGAATTTGACGGTTTCGATGCCAATGACATGCTTCTTCTTCGCCAGTGTGTGCAAATTCCTCATGCGTGCATGACCAAGTCGTTGATGCCATAGCCAGCCTTCTGAAGTTTTTGCTAGTAGACAAGTGGCTGGTTGTGGACCTGTAGAGAAGTCAACAATATACAAGTCTCCTCTCCTAAAGCCTTCGAAGACTTTGGATTTGTCAGATTCCATGATGACTACACATCTATATTTTCCAAAGATGACAATCATATCAAGATCACTAAGCATTGAGACTCACATGAGGTTAAACCCAAGGGATTCGACAAGCATGACTTTGTCCATGTGTTGATCCTTAGAGATAGCCACTTTACCAAGTCCCAATACCTTGCTTTTACCTTTGTTAGCGTAGGTAATATGCTTCAGTGGTGATGGAGTCAGTGGGATATTCATCAATAAGATTTTATCACCAGTCATGTGATTTGTACATCCACTGTCAAGAACCCACTCTGTGTTCTTGGGTTGATCATCCTGCAGATGAATTAGTACAAATTATCATCGCATATGCTTCAGATTTGAAGAATATGATATCAATTTCATCAGATTTGAATTTTCATCACAAACAGTAATTTGAGGTCATAATGAGGATGAGTGAAATGGTGGATCATTTCATCATGTTTTAGCTTGCATCCTCTCAAGCAATTTCCTCAGGTCTCCAACAAATTCTTCCAGTGATGACTTTCATGTGGAGACCTGACATGCAGAAGTGATTAGTTCGACTTCTTCACCAAGCACATATGAAGGGGTGGCAACGAGTTCATCATCCTATGAGCACCATATGAGAATTGAGGAATTGAAGCTAATGCACTTCTTTTCACAGTAGGGGGGTTAGAGTACTCAGCTGAATAGGAAGAGAAATTCTTGAAGGACTTATGAACATAATTATTTGAGGAATAGTGCATATATTCATGTCCCTTGTAGTTTCCTTGCATATCAGAAGCATTAGTGCGAATACGAGCATAATTTTGAGCATTTGAGGAATTTGATCCTCATGAAGAGTTTGGTCCACCTCAGGAATTTCATCTAAGGTTTCGATTCTTCAGTGGTGGTGTCATGAGGACATTCACTTGAAGATTTTCGAAGCAACTTTTGGGAACCCAGATTTTCCTCAGGGGAGGTCCATTCCTGTAGTTAGTTCCAACGTATTGAGCAAATACTTCACGAGATTGATTTTTTAACAATTTATATTTGGAGTCAAATGACTCATCAGAGGAATAAGACATTTCACATCCAAATCCTGTTAGAGTGGATGGACCAATGGGAGGTCCTTTTGCACGAACCCATGAGATTTTTGGGTTCTGCTGAGGTTTCTAGTATGACCCATCAACGTTGAGTTTCCTCTCAAAGGCAATGCCCTCTTTCCTCGGGTTCCCGTTCAGAATTTTCTTTTTGAGCACATCACAAAGGGTTTGATGCCCTTTGAGACTTTTGTATATGCTCGTCACATACAATTCCTTCGATCCTGCATTTTCGTCGGTAATATTTGTGGTTTCCTCAAGTGAAGAATTTGATACCACATGAACAGTTGAAGAATTTCTAGCGATAGAAGCATTTGATGTTTCAGGTGAAGAATTAGTAGTTTCACGTTCGATGCATTTCAGACATGGTGGAATGAATTCTTCCTGAGCGATACTGATCTGTTGAGGAAGCAATGAATCATTTTCCATTCGAAGATCATCATGAGACATTTTCAACTTCTCAAGATCAAGCTTCCTTTGAAGAAATTCATAGGAAAGCTTCTCATGATTAGCCAAGAGTGTACGATAACGATCTTGAAGACTATCAAATCTATACTGAAGACTTTGAACATCTTCAGTGAGTATTTGAGTATGATTCATTTCATCATTCAATAGATCTTCGCTTTTGTCTAACAGTTTCTGAAGGTTTTCATTAGCACTTTTTTGCTTAGTGGCAATGTTGGCAAGTTTATAGTAACTGGGTTTTGATAATCATCAGGTTCACAATCATTATAATCAAAGGAGGATGTGTGGTTTGGTACCTTTGAACCTTTTTCCATGAAGCAATAGGTGGGAGCGAAGTCATCATCATATTCATCAGTGTTGTTGACGTTGCCATTTTCTTCAAGGTTGAAGATCGCCTTGCTGACGAAAGCGGTAGCAAGAGCAAGACTTGCCACACCACATCCTGACTCCACTTCAGAACCTTCTTCTTCATCACATTCCCCAGATTCTTCTTCAAAATCCATTTCCTTGCCAATGAGTGCCGGAGCCTTTCTGAAACTGGTCTTCTTGTGCAATGAGGACTTTGAAGATTTCTTCTTTTTCTTCAAGTCGTTAGAACTTTCATCCGTGTATTTCTTATTTCTTGATTCCTTCACCCAACAAGGACAGTCAGCAATGAAGTGACCAGATTTCTTGCATTTGTGGCTGGTTCTTTTCCTGTAGTCCTCAGATGAAGATTCTGATTTCTTCATATCTTTTCTTGAAGACTTTCCGAACTGGCCACGCTTTGTGACTTTCTGGAATTTCTTCACGAGCATAGCATGTTCCTGCCCAAGTTCTTCAGGATCACCAAGACTACAGTCAGATTCTTCTTCTTCAAATGAGGAAACAACCTTTACCTTTAGCGCACGAGGTCTTGAATATCTTTGTCCATATAGATCTATGTTTTCTTCTTGTTGGAGTTCACGAGTATTGAGTCGCTCAAGTATATCAGCTGGATCAAGCATCTTGTAGTCTCTTCGGTCTTGGATCATCAGAACGAGTGTGTCAAACAATGGATCAAGAGATAGTAGGAGTTTCTTCACAACTTCATGGTCAGTGATGTCTCTGGCTCCTAGAGCTTGCAATTCTTTTGAGATGTCAGTGAGGCGATCAAAGGTGTCTTGGCAGCTTTCATTATGAAGCGTCTTGAAACAGTTGAAGAGATTGTGAAGAACATCAACACCAGAGTCATATTTTGCTTAGGTGTCCACAGATGATATTCTTTGCTTGCGAGTCGAGTTGCTTGAGCTTCTTCACATCAGCGGCAGAGATAGTTGCAGTGATGGAGGGAACACCATTTTCCACAATGTACGAGAGATCGTTGTCAACTGCATGAAGATGCATTTGCATCTTGGTCTTCCAGTAGGGGGAGTCCTTTCCTTCAAAGGTAGGACAACCTGCAGTAACCTTGATCATACCTGCGGTCGACATAACTAAAACTCCAGGCGGTTAAAAAAATCACACAGAACAAGGGAGTAACTTTGAAAGTGTGTTATATCGACTAGAGGGGGGTGAATAGGCAATTTTTACAATTTCATCACTGAGGGAATTCCTAGTGAGGAAAGTCCCCAGTCATGAACTGGGTACTCAGCGAGATTTCAGAGATTCGGTTTGCACATGTCACAAGTATAGTATAAGCACGTGAAGATTAACTCAGGTGAAGAATTTGAGATTGAGGAAATTCAGAGAAAGTCTTTAGTCAAATTCTTCAAACAGTACAGATGAAAGTATTCAACATGCATTTGAGGAAATGAGAGAGTTGAAGAAATAGAACCAGTAGCTTGATGAAGACAGTTGTTGATGACCCAGTTCCAACTGCTGTGACAGTTGTAGGTCTGGTTTGGAGCGGCTTGCTATTGAAACCAAAGGACACACCGTCCCTACCGTATTCTCCTTGAGCTAAGGACACACAGTTCTCGCCCAACACTCGTGGTAAGTCGTCAGGGAAGACTTCCAAACCCTCAAAAACTCGGTCACCCGGCGATCCATAATTGATTGCTGGATGCTCTAGACCATGACGCCTAGCCTTCGGGAGGATGCACAGTCCTCAAAGGTAACAAGCGTCGGTTCCACACAGGAATAACTTCTTGAGTGATGCTCAATCACTTTGGTTTTGGTTTGGTTTGGTGTTTGGGGTATTTCCTCACTTGATGATTTTCGCTCGAAGACCCTGAGGAATTTGGGTTGCTCTAAATGACTAGTGTCAGTTTCTCTCGGAGCAGCCAATCAGCTAGTTGTTGCGGGGGAGGCTATTTATAGCCTCGGAGCATCCCAACATGATTTGACATAAATTCCCTTTAATAATATGACTGTTGGGTGGATAAGATCTATGACACGTGGCGCGTGGCGCGACAGCGGTCAGAACTTTCAACTATGAAAGTCCTCATGTCTCTCATATTCCTCACTCTGAGGCTTTGGTAGATGTAGGTTTGGGTTGAGCATCATGAGGAAATTTGTTCCATAGTTTTACCTCGACCCCTTTAACAGTACGGTGTTCCTATGACTCAAGTGTAAAGAAAATGAAACAGAAAGTATAAATCTTCAAGATTGAAAGTATTTAGAGTCTTTTCTTCTTGACACACTGAAATACTCATCTTCTATTTCTTCATGAGGAATATCAATTTCTTCGCAATTTCTTTGCGATCAAAGTCTTCAAGGAATGACCAAAGTCTTCACTAGAAGACATTCATTTTTAGGGGTCGATATTCATCGAATAACTCAAACTCCTCAGCGACTTATAGAGCCTATGTACACTTACAAACATACCAGTCTCTTAACCTATAAGTCTTCAAACCACCAAAATCACTAAGGGGCACTAGATGCACTTACAATCTCCCCCTTTTTGGTGGTTGATGACAAGTAGGTTAAGTTTGCAATGGGGATAATAATATGAAATGTAAGTACTGAGTTTGAGGAATTTGAAATCAAGATACAGAGAAGCTCCCCCTCAAGATGTGCATGTTTTGAGGAATTTTTTTTTGAAAAACTCATGCACATTGATTATATATATCATGGAGATCTCCCCGTGTATCTTGTAATTCATGCATGCATTTGACATATTGTATGAGGAATTTGAAATGCATGATGAAAAATGGTGTCTGACGAATTTCAACATGCATGCATTAATTCACTTGAGGAATAAGCATGCGAGGAAAAATGTTCAAAAGTGTGAGAACACCATCGGGCTTAAGTTTCAACTCATTACAACCAAAACTTCAGAAGAACCAAGAGTTTGTAACTTATTAAAATTTAAAAGCCCATAAAATCCCACTTGAAGACTAACTCTCATATTTCTCCCCCTTTGTCATCAAGTGACGAAAAAGGGACGAAACTGAGGACTAACGCCCATGAAGAATTTCACTTCTGTGTTCAGTAAGAGGCGCAAGCAGTCTTCGGGTCACACTTCCTTGTTGGGCCAGTTGTAGTATCCTCAGGTTCTTCATCTGAATCAGCGGTGCGGAATGAAGAAAATGAGTTGTCCGCCAAGTCAGGAACTAGAATAGACTTGAATTTCTTCTTAGGTGGGCATGACGAGTCAAAGTCGCGAGAGAATTCCAATTCTTCAAGTTCGTGTGGAGTCTTCAGGTGAGGCAATATGGCCCAATAGCGATGAAATACCTCATGAAGATAATAGTGATTTTTCTTCACATCATTTTGAGTCTCCTTGAGGGTTTTCACAATGGAGCCAAATTGGTGTTTTACCCACTTGTGATTGTGATCGACATTCTGGTGAAGACTGAGGAGAAGCTCTGTGTTAGTCATCACCCTTGGGGCTATTGGGCTTGGAGGTCTTGCTGTGCCATCAGATTCTTTTTTTAGTGAAAATCAGTAGGAAAGGTTCCTACTGCATGTATATATCAGGACAACTTCTTACATGTACACAAGGAAGGAGGGGTGTGGAGTGGGGGGTGGGGGTGGGGGGTGTTCGTGGTGTTAACAACTAGGGATGGTCAGTCAGAGACGTTACAACATTGTCTATGAGCTGCAACTTGCTAGCAGTCACCCTAAACCTAATATTGGAGCAGTCTTTTGTGAATCGACATCTCCAAGAAGCCAGAGAAGGGGTCACATTCTCAAAGTAGTTGTTGTTGCGTTCTTTCCATAAGCTCCAAGCCGCTACAAGGAAGATATCCATAAACATTTTGCGGGGCTGCTCGCCTTCTAATGCTGCAGGATGTCCAACCGGTGCCGGTGTCCAGTGCATTTGATATTCAAAGTTTCCCAGCATCGTTGGCTGAAGCTGCATCCAAAGAACAGGTATTCCAACGTCTCCTCCACATGCTGTCCACACAAGAGGCAGTCAAGGGTAGACCCGATGTTATAGTGTCTTCTCTTGAGAATGTTTCTAGGGTTAAGCCTGTCCATCAGCAAGAACCATCCGAAAACCTTGATCTTAGGGACGCACTTCGATTTCCATAGCCAACAAATGCTGGATGGGCCACGACCTCTCTGAAGCAGAAGCGGCAGTTCACCCCGGTTGAGAAGATGTTAGTGCCCTAGATACATCACCAATCATCACCACCCGAGTTGAGCTCCACTGCACGCACTTCCAGTTGCAGCAATTTGTCTTCTTCGTGCGCTTGCGCAGAAAGCGGCACCAAGAACATGTCTTGCAGCGAGGATGCCCTAGGAAAGCTTGAACCGAGGCATCATCCGAGCTAGCGAAAGAGAACGCCCGAGGGAATTTGTCCGCGTAGATGGCATTGTTCCATTCATCTTTCCAAAATAGAGCCGAATCACCACTGTTTACCTTCACCTGGGTCACTCCTCGAAACACCGGCATAAGATTGATGAGCTCCCTCCACCAGAACGAGCCACATAGGTCCCGGGCGTGTGGAACGGTGTCGAGATAGTATGTACTCGAGATCAACGACACCCATGGAATATCCTGCCGGTTGTAAAATTTGTGCAGCATTTTCAGTAGTAGGGCGTCATTCTGTATCTTGAGGTTCAACACCCCGAGACCACCGTTTTCCTTGGGACGACAGATCGAGTCCTAGGACGCCAGAGCGTTGCACTTAATCCCATTGTTTGTCTTTTTTCTCCACATACACCTTCTTTGAATCTTATCAATCTGTTCGACGATTTTTGGAGGGACTCTAAGGGTCCCCATCGAGAACATAAGCAGGGACGTGATAAGTTAATTCATTAGGGATAGTTTGCCAGCGTACGACATCATCGACATGGCGGCTGTAAATTTTCTTTCTGCTTTGCAGACCAGTGGCGTCATGTCCAAAACCGTGGGCTTGGAAGTGCCAAGGGGAAGTCCAAGGTAGGTGAAGAGCATGCTGGCCGTCTTGCAGCCAAAGATCACCATGATGTTATTGCATGTATCGGAGGGAGTATTGATGGGGATTAGGGTCAACTTGTGGTAGTTGATCTTAAGGCCGGTCGATGCACAATAGTCATTGAGTATGTTTATGATGGTGTCATCGGTGTACTGAACCACGGGAAAATTACTAGTACCCCGGGGGTTCATGGGGTGTGTCAATGCTCCTTGCATAAGCTCCTTGTTGATTTGAGTCTAAAGGAGATCCGCAACAGGAACAAAGATCAGTGGTGAGAGGGGGTCCCCCTGCCTGACCCCGCATCTGCAGTGAAACTGTCTTCCAGGGGTTCCATTTAGCAGCACTGACGATTTCCCAGAGGAGAAGATGCAGTTCATCCATCCAATCCACGTTGAGTTGAATACCATGTGTTGCATAATCTTGATCATCGCCGAATGCTCAATGGTGTCAAATGCCTTGGTGAAGTGAAGATTAAGGAGAAAAATTTCCTTTCGAGAGGCTTGACATTGGTGAATGTATTCAAATGCCCAGGCCAGGTAGTCATGAATTAATCTACCCCGAAGAAACCCATAGTGGTTGTGGTGCACGAATTGCAATATGATTTTCTGAAGACGGTTGGCCAAAATTTAGGTAATCATTTTTAGGCAGTAGTTGAGAAGAGTGATTGGGCGGTAGTCGTCCACCGGCTCAGGAGAACTCGTCTTCGGGATCAGCGTGATATAACCATAGTTAAGAGGTTCCATGTTTAGGGTACCCTTGTGAAATTCCTCGCATAGATTGTAGAAGTCAGATTTGATGATCGGCCCACAGGCTTTCAGGAAAGCTTTGTTAAACCCATCCGGTCCTGGGGCTCGGTCAGCGGGCATGTCTTTGATGACAATATCAATTTCAAAGTGTTCAAAAGGTGTAGTGAGAGCATCAAAATCTATCCCTTGTCGGAACAAAGAGGTCAGATTGAAGCGTATGTCGGGTGCCTTCTTGTTTCCCATCCTCTCTCTGAAGGTATCGAAGATAACAGACTCTTTACCCTTGTGGTTCTCAATCATGGCACCATCTGTGGTTTTTAGGGTAGCTATCAAGTTACGCCATACTTTTCTATCGCCACAGTTTGAAAAAACTTAGTGGTCTCGCCCCCAAATTTGATCCACCTGATCGTGCACCTTTTACTCCAATAGTATTTCTGGTACTACAACAGCGTGAGGAGGTGTTTTTTGAGGACGGTCCTGAAGTTCTTCTCTGGTGTCGTGAGATTTCTTTTGTCTTCAATGGCATCAATCTCGAGCAGAGCTTTGTTGGTATTGTCAACGGCTACCTTGAGGCGGGAGATTTTTTTGCTCCATCGTTTTAACGCAAATCTCACCGCTTTCATTTTCTGACAGATAATCGACGCAGCGTTGCAGTTTTTGCCATGCTTGATGTGTTTATCCCACGCTTGGGAGACAATATCCATGAAGCCCGGATGAGCGATCTAGTAAGTTTCGAAACGAAAACTTTTGTTTCTGGGAATGGTTGTTTGTCTGGATCACCAGAGAGCATGTAATGTGGTCAGATACAGGACGAGCTAGAGGATGTACCAATGTGTTGGGGAAGGATGAGGTCCAATTCAGTGAGGTAAAAAAACAATCCAATTGTTCCATAAGGGGTGTTTGTTGCATGTTAGACCAGGTATACGATCGCCCCTTAATGCGAAGCTCAGCTAACGTTTGCTCATGAAGGAAATCATTGAACGTGAACATGTCTTGGACATCACCCCCAGGTAGGTTACGGTTTTCAGGGGCTCTAATATAGTTAAAGTCCCCAAGAATCAGCCAGTCTTCGGATGCTGGGATGTCAAGATTCAGTAGTTTCCATTGGTGAGCTGATTGGGTTGATTTAAAGTTGATCCCTAGAGCGAAATTTTCTTCCAGGAAGATATCCCCTGAGAACAAATTACTATTCCAAATCGTAATTATGCCCCCTGATGCACCTCTAGAGGGTATATACGCGAACTTATCAAAGTGTTTTGGGCACACAGACCTGAGAGTATTATCATCGAATAACAACATTTTAGATTCTTGCAAGAAAATGATAGCACAACCACTGTCACACATAGCATTCGAGAGAGCTAAATGTTTTTTTAGGAGAGTTAACACCTTAGATGTTCCAACACAACACATTCCAATTCTACAAAAGAACCATAGGAAAGTTTAAAGGCAACGGAGTTGCAGGAATTAAGCGTGGCCCGCAACGGTTTTTGGTATCTCCTTGAGCAGCTCACTAGTGGATAGTTCTTCTTCAGGGATGGCATAGAGCTAGACCCCAATGGCCTGCATAGAGCGAATAGAAGTAGGAGGGGGCACATCTTCCTCAATTGAGCCGGCGCCACTAGAGATTGACATGTTAGGTATCACCCTTGGCTTGACTTTTGACTTGCCAACACGACCATCAGCAATCGGTGGAACTATGAATCCATCATACTTGTTTGAGCGGTTGCTGCGGCGGAGGTTTGTGGTATCTACTGGAATAGTTATTTTACCTTTCCTCTGCTTGGAAATCCTGTCCTCCATGAGCTCAGCAGAGTGGGGCGACCTAGACAGGGTAAACCCATAGATAGCAACAGGCTCCGCTTGAACTGCCTCCCCTGTGGAGCTCTGGGTATCATTCAGGGCCACATGCATGTTAATATCTGTATCCACTAGCGCGACCACATTGTTTACCAGGGTGGACATATTTGGATCAGGTGAGAGTTCTTCGATGATAATGGAAGGTTCAGTCATCAGTGAGGACAGCGCAGAATTGATATATTTGAAACTCAGGCCCTCGTCTCCAAGAGAAACTTGAAACCCCACACGCAATAGAGATCATCATGGTTTCCTCACTGTGTAGCTCAATAGAGATCATCATGGTTTCCTCATAGTGCTGTTGCGGTGATAGTTGAGGGTGGATCGCCACCGAGGTCACAGAGCCAGAGGAGTTATTGGGGCTGCTTGCATCTTCAGAAGTAGTGATAGCATCATTCCAAGCCTGAGATGCACTGTCACAGATGTTATCCTCTGGAACCAGACCATCTTGTACCTGAAGCCCTTGCGCAGCTAGCCAAGCCTGAAAGTTATATAAGTGCGGAGGTAGTTTGGGTTCTGCTGGACGAGTGGAGGGGGGAGCAGGCCAAACACCCCAACCCGCATTATGGCCCTGCTGATTGAAGGCAGCATTACCAGGATGAGCTTCATTGGGGGGGGGGTGTCGTGGTTTTGTCACGACAGATGTCCTCGTGAAAGGACTTAGTGTTGGAGCCATCACACCTTGGTGGCGACTCAAAGGGGTTGAACGGGAGCGAGACAAAGATTTACCCAGGTTCGGCCCCTCGTGAGGAGGTAAAAGCCTACGTCCTGCTTTGTGTTGTATTGATGGTGTTTCTATTACAAGGAGGGCGTAACTCACCTGACCTAGCACTTGATGATTTCTAACCTGCCCTCTCCTTCCCTAGGACTCACCTTTATATACAGGTCGAGTCCTTAGGGTTTACAAGGGTCCTTTCCTTTACACAAATCGTGACTCTTCCTGTCTCTAGGTCGCCATCTTTTCAAGACTTGGAGACCTTCTCCACTATGGAGTCCTCCCGAAGGTCTTGAACCGCCATACGACTCCCGACCTTACTGGGCCAAGGCCAAAACCACTTGGAGATGAGTCGCCAGGTTCGGTGACCCGGCCCAACTAGGGCGGGTTACCCAATGGATAATATCCCCAATATTAGGCCCCAGATTGACTTGAATTTCTTTCACACCAATATCCTCACTCAGTCAGGGGCGATTCATCTTCACTCTTCTTATGCACCATACACTTAAACCGCCATCTGCTGCGGAAAAACTCAAGTCGCCAAATTACCTCTTGTTGGCGCCTTCTTATCCCTTGTATCTCGGAAGAGATGATGACGTAATCTCCAAAGGATCCTTCGGTATGGTTATCCCAAAAATTTCGGGGCGCCATCATGGCGAATATTTATCTTTTGGCAGTTCCCGCTCGTGGCGCCTCGATCCTAGCGCCTGACCTGATAAATAGGCGGGAGGAAGGGACAGGGTACATTTCACCTACCCATCTTGTCGCCCTTCTCTTCCTCGCCGTCGCACTGAAAGCCTTATCACCACCCGAGAGTTCCGCCACCACCCAAAGACTTCGACATCATCTGAAAGCTTCGAATCAGCCCGAAGACTTCGTCGCCGCCGAACATCTCGTCGTGGCCGAGCATTTCGTCGCCGTCGAATGCCTTGCCACCGTGGAGCACCTTGTCGCCGTCGAGCACCTCGTCGCCGCCCGAGATCTTCGCGTCCGTCCGAGATCTTTGCCGCCGTCCGCGCAACGCTCGCAGCGAACCCCTCTTCGGACGCCTCCAGCCATATCCACCAGGTCAGCATCCCGCCATTGAAGGCAGATCCAAGTGTTTCGAGGTTCATGCCTACTATGTTCTTGGTACATCCCGAACGGCTTCGTAATTCCTGATTAGTTGGCGGTGATGATAGGGAGCACAACAATGTTTTCCATACCTTTAGTTGTTCGGCCTTGATTTGCATACTTTAGAAAAGGTTTCACCAGATCAACAGTACTGTTCCCACCTTAGTCACAGGCCGTTTTATCCAGACCTTTTTCGCATTCATTTCTGTCTGTCCAGTAGATCCATAATCTATCGCTTGTCGAGTGAAATTGGTTTATAATCTCATACTTCACCATCTTGGCAAATACTACTGAAGCTCTGAAACACCTCTCCTTTAAGTAGTAAGAGTTTCATAAGTCGCCCTGGCAGCCTGACCCGGACCTTCATCGGCGGGTCAAAAAACTCCCTCAGTCATCAGGCAAATTGTTTGGCGAGTCAAATGAACTTGTTTCACCATTTTCAGTAGATGCTTGGCGTGTTGATTTACCCGTAATTTTATCCCTTTTTAGCATGGGCACTGTTTTCAAAAGTGATTGGCTCCCAACCAAGGTCAATGATGCCATACTTAACGACTATGTAAAAACGGGGAGTCTGGACCCTCAAGAGGTTATCGGTTGGCGCACCGGGTTAGGAGAAGAAGTCCCCAATCCGAAGGAAGGGGAGATAGTTTTTTTTGTTGAACACCTTGAAAGGGGCTTTTAGCCGCCCGGATAAAAATTCCTCAGAGATGCCATGACCTTTATGAATGTCCGCCTCCAGGATTTAGGGACCAACTCGATAAGCAATTTATGCATGTTGCAAGTGTTTTGTGAGGCTTACTTGCGGATGGAACCCTCAGTTCCTTTATTCTGGTACTTCTTCCATTTGAATCACCAAAAAGAATTTCACAATGGCCCTAGTCTGGAGCTTGGAGGTGTCAATGTTCAGCGTCGTAGGGATAGTTCATTCCTGTCACTCGCCATGCCAAGCCATCCCAAAGGCTGGGGCGAGTCTTGGTTTTACTGCCGGGAGACTTCGCCTGAGGGCGAAAACAAGCTTCTCAGTTATAGGGAAGATCGCCTTCTAACAAATTTCAAACTCCCAGACAAGCTCACCGAAGAAGAGGAGTCAGACTTTATCCCAGTACTCTCCGAGTTAAGATCTCTGACAAACAACAACCTTACTGGGGTTGACTTGATCCGCTGCTGGGTTGAATGGCGTATCCTCCCCTTAAGTCGCCGGGACGGATTAATGTGTGATTTTGATGGCACCCTGGATCACCCTCAATGCTACTTCCACACGGCTCTGAGGGAAAGTGATATTGTAACCATCATCAAGAAATTGACCGGCAAACCCGCGACAAAATGCGGCCAAATAGGTCTTAAGCCGTTCTGCAAGATCAACCCGGCACCAAAGGTAAATAACTTAACCCGCCTCTTGTTTTTATTCCTTACGTCTTACTTGAACTATGACCTCTTATAAAATATGCCATTTCAGAAAGGTGATAAATTCTGGTCCAAGAGGCCAAAGAAGTCGGCCATGAAGCAAGCTAGGCCGCCTCCAAAGAAAAAGTCCAAGGGCAAGGGCAAAGCCGTCGTCACTGAGCCATCTGAAGCCGATGAATCCCAAGTTGGCGACGTACTTTCAGAGGTAAAAAATCCATCCTCTTTAACTCGCCATTCATTACTGATAGTTTTGTGTTTACACCTCTGTATCTCTTTTGTAGAATGAGGACAATGATAGCGAGGAAGACTCCATAGAGGTAATTTCTGTTTCCTCTGACTCATCTTCTCCTCCACCTAAGCCGGCCAGGCGAATTTGTGGGAAAGTTCCCTTCTCACACCCAAATGCTTGTTTGGATCCAAATTTCCTTTTGAAGAAAGCGCACCATACTTCAAATCGGAAAACTCGGAGTCATTCTGGAGACTTGGTGTCCGGGTTACCAACAAAAACCAAGAAAAGGCAAAATGAGGTATCTTTTAATAACACTTCTTCGTGTCCTTTTGGATAACATTTGTAACCTGCTCATATCTTTGAAGTATTTATTTTTGCAGAGTTCTCCTCCCACATCCGGTGACTTAGTGATGTCGGCACTTCCACCGATGGTCCGTGTCCCTGGGTAAGCCTTTGAGAACATTTACTTTTGTTCTGATGGTGGTAATATCCTTTCCTTTAAACGCACCCCTTCTCCTTTTAGGGCATAGGCGAAGAAAAGGAAGACTGGCGGGTCAACTCCCATTATAGCTTCGGAGCCTATTGAAAAATCGGCGCCAATCCAGGATAACCCGGACCAAGACAAACCTGAAGATCAAGTGGATCTCCCCAGCTCGCCCAAGGAAACCATGGAAGCGCCTAACCCGCCAAGTCCATTGAAAACAACAGAAGACCCAGACGCTGTAGTTATCACCGGTACTCACTTCTCTAAGCCGACCACATCGGTTTTATCGAAGCATGTATCATCATCAGCTCAACTTCTTTTTGAGCATGAACTTTCCAAGGCTAAGCTCTCCCAGTATGAGAATCTCGAATTCAAAGAACTTTGCTCTGGCTTTGCAAGTCGCCTGGAGGCGAGTTATGAGATGGAGAAAAGTCTGCTTCGATTGCTGAAGAACAAACATGAGGTACGTCTTATTGCACACTGTATTATCCTCATTAACCCCCAAGGGCCGGGTCATCAGTAAAAATATGAGCCGGGTCTTGATAGTAAAAATGAATCTGCCAACCTGTAACCCCAAGGGCCGGGTCATCTGTAAAAAGATGAACCAGGTCTTGATACTTGAAGAAAAAACTTTCGACCTGTAACCCCCAAGGGCCGGGTCATCTGTAAAAAGATGAGCGGGCTCTTGATAATTGAAGAAAAAACTTTCGACCTATAACCCCCAAGGGCCGGGTCATCTGTAGAAAGATGAGCCGGGTCTTGATAATTGAAGAAAAAACTTTCTACCTGTAACCCCCAAGAGCCGGGTCATCTGTAAAAAGATGAGCCGGGTCTTGATAATTGAAGAAAAAACTTTCGACCTGTAACCCCCAAGGGCCGGGTCATCTGTAAAAAGATGACCCGGGTCTTGATACTATATAATTTTGTCTAAAAAATTATACATTAGCCCCCAAGTGTCTGGGATGTTGCTTGCAATAATTCTGAGACTTGCCCCTTGACTATATATTTCGACAGGAATCACTTATCCAAACTGAATCAACATTTGGTGACTTGAAGAAAAGTTTAACCGATCAGCAGGATGCCCGGGAAAAATCAGAAGAGAAGTGTCAACTGATCTTATGTGAGATGGAGAAGCTAAAAGCCGACTTAAAAAGGGCTCAAGCTGATCAAGATGCCTTAATTGGACACTGTGCAACAAGAGCTGTCCGGCTTAAAGCGACATATCTCCAACATGGCGCAAGCTGTCTTTGGTAAAAACCAACCCTTGACCTTGCACTTTGTAAATAAATAGCTTTATATAAATCGCTGCCTATCATTACCTCTTATACAGGTCCGAGAGCCGCCAATCTTCAGGATGATTGTGTCCTGATGCTGAAGGCGATTTATACGTTGACGGAGCAACTGTATACCGGAAGTGTGCTGACCATGAAAGCAGTGATGGGCACCAAGGAACCCATAACATCAATAAAGAAGATGCTTGACTGCTTATCTACTCTTCCTCCTCAAATTGGCGAGCTAACTCGGTCAGCCGCCCGAAAAGGAGCACTGACTACGCTGAGTCGGTGTTTGGCGTATGCTCCAGAAATAAACCCAGAAGAAGTAGCGGCGGGCTTTCCCCAACTCAAGGATGACGGGTCAGAATTTGCTGGAGAAGACTACCAGCGTGTTGTGAAAGAATCCCGTTTGGCGGCGACTCAACTTGCTGCAAGTTTGGATTTATCAAAATACCAAGCCGCCTATGACAACAAGAACAAGAAAGTTAACCCGCCAACTTTTGTAACGACCAGCTTAACTCCGCGTCGACCCTAGAATCCTTTTGACTTGGAGGAGGATCTCTCATCAGTGCTGAACAATGAAGATGAATTTGCCGCGTTATCCAAGTGTAACTGGGTACTGGGCGACTTGCAAATTGAAGTCGGCCAGAGCTCGCAACAGGTTGATCTGAGGACATCAGCAGAATAAAACTTCATAGATTTGGCCATGAGAGCCATGTAATAAGTCTTTTTAGAGATCAAACTGCTTCTGTGATATCTTGAAAAATCCTTATGTCGCCCTTAAGGCGTTTTGAAATGCTTGATCCGCCGTTGAGGCGTTTTTATGATGCTTGACCCGCCATGGCTAGAATGATTTTGATCATCAACCTGTTAAGCTTGAAAACATATATCAAACCATCTCAGTGAGTAATGGGTGATAATAAATAGCAATCGGCCCAAGATATTTGAGGCGAGTCAGAAAAAAAGTCTGAAAAACCTTGTGGCAGTGCCAGGAAGGTAAAAAATAGCAATTTCGTCGGCTCATCAGGTCGCGGCAGGATAGGACGAGTTAAATAAACTCTAGTGCTACCCAAGGGAGACTTTTGTATCAAAAGCTCAAGTATTTAGACCGGCTGATCAGGCACGAGTCAAGCTTCAGTGAAGCGGGTTCAATGAACCAATGGTTTCTCTATTTTCCATGTGAGGCGCTTGCCGGTACCAGACATGTTTTAACCAAGGCGAGTTCAGGGTCCATGAGCGGAATAACTCGCCAAGAGTTCACGGGTCCATATGGCGATTCGGTCAACACACAGTCCAGTATAACCATTTGTAATGCGGTAATTTTCGCAGGCCAAGTGGGTAGTAAGGCTGATCTCAGTGAGAGGAAGCCCCCAAGTGACCTATGATTAAGGGAAAGACCGTCATAGGATTGTAGAAGCGTATACGCTATTACCAAAAAATGACTTGAGAACAAACTGTCCTCAAGTAAGTCGGCCTAATCAATAGAATCATATAAGGCGCCTATGTCTGAATCGCGCGCTTATGGCGACTTCGATCCTCTTTGGCTTATCGATACCCAGTTTTGGAATAAGCGCATCATGGCGACTTAAGCCCTTTGGTATGGATAGCGTCCATGCTTGGACGTCTTGTTGATGAAAAAATAAAGATCCATGCCTTTCAATAAGATGAATTAGCAGGAAAGCCCCCAAGTTGGGAGGCGTTAGTTTTATTGCTTCATAAAAAATGAAAAAACTTACAAAACATAGATCTAATAGCTCAAGTGTAATAAGGCCGCAAGTGGGCTATGTTCCAGGGGCGAGTTGACTCAGCCTCCGTGGTTGGCCGATCAGGCCATAGATCCACCAGATAGTAGGACCCATTGCGAAGGTTTTTGCTGACGACGAACGGTCCTTCCCATGGCGGTGATAACTTTTGCATGCCAGTACGATCTTGTATCAGTCGAAGCACTAAGTCGCCCTCCTGAAAAGTTCGGCTCTTGACCCGGTGGATGTGATAACGCCGTAAGTCCTGCTGATAAATGGCCGATCGGGCTGCAGCCAAATCACGTGCTTCCTCCAAGGCGTCCAAAGAGTCCTGACGCGCCAGCTCATTGTCCCGTTCCACATAAGCGGCGACTCTTGGTGAGTCATGCCTAATGTCAGTGGGAAGAATGACTTCTGCTCCATAGACCAGAAAGAAAGGAGTAAAACCCGTAGAAAGGTTCGGGGTGGACCGGATGCTCCATAGTACTGAAGGCAACTCCTCAACCCAACATCCCGGGGTACGTTCCAAGGGAACCATGAGTCGGGGTTTGATTCCTCGCAAAACTTCTTGATTCGCCCGCTCCACCTGTCCATTAGATTGTGGGTGAGCAACTGCAGAAACATCAAGCCGGATGTGCTCACGATGGCAAAACTCTTGCATCACTCCTTGAGACAGATTAGTGCCATTATCAGTAATGATGCTCTGTGGATATCCGAATCGGAAGATCAATTTTTTCAAGAATTTGACCGCTGTCTCTGCATCGCAAGCTCCAACAGGCTCTGCTTCAACCCACTTGGTGAATTTATCAACCACCACCAGCAACATCTTAAAGGGGCCAACCATGTCTAACCCCCAGACCGCGAAAGGCCAAGTGATGGGTATCATCCTTAGTTATTGAGCCGGCACATGGGCTTGTCGCCCGTAACGCTGGCATCCATCACATCGACGAACTATCTCCTCTGCATCAGCATGGGCCGTCAACCAGATGAAGCCATGACAGAACGCTTTTGAAACCAAGGAGCGTGACCCGGCGTGATGCCCACAATCTCCGGAATGAATGTCATTTAGAATTATACACCCTTCTTCGAAGGAAACACATCTTTGGAAAACCCCGGAAGTGCTTCATTTATATAATTCGCCATTGATGATCACCATGAATTTGCTTCGCCGAACGATTTGGCGAGCCAACACTTCATCCGTAGGTAACTCGCCTCGGGCGAGATAGGCCAAATACGGAAGAACCCAATCCGGTGTAACATGGAGAGCCGCCACGAACTGGGACTTAGGATCTGGTATTGTCAATTCTTCCTCCGAGGGCAACCTTACGGAAGGATTATGCAGAGTATCCAGAAAAACATTGGGGGGAACCGGCTTATGCTGGGAACCGAGACGTGAAAGGGCATCAACTGCTTCGTTAAGGCGCCGGTTGATGTGAACGACCTGATAGCCATGGAAATGACCCGCCACATCAGACACAACCCTCCTGTAAGCCGCCATCAAGGGGTCCCGAGAATCCCAAGTACCTGAAACTTGCTGAGCCACCAAATCAGAATCGCCAAAACATCTGACCTGCGTAAGGTTCATCTCTTTGGCGAGTCGCAAGCCATGAAGCAAAGCTTCGTATTCCGCGACGTTATTGGTACGTGGAAACGTGAGTCGGAGGACATAGCAGGATTTGTCTCCTTGAGGCGATATCAGCACCGCACCAGCCCCCGAGCCTTCCAACTGTCTAGATCCGTCAAAATAAATAGTCCAGTATGTAAGGTCAAGCTTGTCTTCCGGTCTGTAACTCGGTCCAATCATTGACGAAATCCACCAAGGCCTGAGACTTGATAGCCGTGCAAGGGGTGTATCGCACGTGGTGCGGCCCAAGTTCGATCGCCCACTTGGCGATTCGCCGTGTCGCCTCCCGATTTTGGATGATGTCCCCGAGGGGAGCGGAGCTAACCATCGTGATGGGATGCTCTTGGAAATAATGTTTGAGCTTCCGGCTTGCCATAAAGACCCCATAAACTAATTTCTGCCA
Organism: Hordeum vulgare subsp. vulgare; assembly: GCF_904849725.1. Lineage (NCBI taxonomy): Eukaryota > Viridiplantae > Streptophyta > Magnoliopsida > Poales > Poaceae > Hordeum > Hordeum vulgare. Next base: position 145,056,146 of record NC_058521.1, on the reverse strand, counting down.
GTGTGGGTATCGCTGCTTGGAAAGAGTTAGCACTTCGCTGATAAAATACACCGGGCGCTGCACAGGATATTCCTTCCCTTCCTCCTTCCTTTCGACGACCACCACCACACTCACCGCTTTGGAGTTTGCCGCAATATATAAAAGCATGGGCCCTTTCTCAGTCGGGGCGGCCAAGACCGGTGGGTTGAACAGCTGCCGTTTTAAGGTTTCGAAAGCTTCATTGGCTTCGTCTGTCCAAACAAAATGGTCAGATTTCCTAAGCAATTGATAAAGGGGAATAGCCTTTTCTCCCAGACGGCTTATGAAGCGACTTAAGGCCGCAATACGACCCGCCATCCGTTGGACTTGATTAATATTCGCTAGTTTTCCAAGGGAAGTAACCGCCTCGATCTTGTCCGGGTTAGCTTCAATGCCGCGCTCGGATACCAAAAAGCCCAACAATTTCCCTACAGGAACACCAAAAACACACTTGGTAGGATTACGCTTCATCTGATATACCCGCAGATTATCAAAAGTTTCCTTGAGATCTCCCAATAGCGTTTCCTTCCTCTGAGTTTTAACCACAATGTCATCAACATAGGCATGGACGTTGCGTCCGATTTGGCCTCGGAGGCAATTTTGGATGCATCGCTGATAAGTCGACCCTGCACTCTTGAGCCCGAACGGCATGGACACGTAGCAAAAGGCCCCAAAGGGGTTATAAAAGATGTTTTCTCCTGATCTTCCACGACCATCTTGATTTGGTGATATCCGTAATAAGCGTCCAAGAAGCACAAACGTTCGCATCCCGCCACTGAATTAATAATTTGATCAATGCAGGGAAGAGCGAAAGGATCCTTTGGACAAGCTCTGTTAAGATCCGTGTAATCAATGCACATATGGAAGGTACCGTTCTTCTTGAGCACCAGGACCAGGTTAGCCAACCATTTGTGGTGGAAGACCTCTACGATGTATCCGGCAACCAAGAGACGGGCAACTTCCTCCCCGATTGCCTTGCGTCGTTCGTCATTGAACCTACGAAGATATTGCTGAATAGGTTTCGCCATTGGGTCAACATTAAGATGGTGCTCAGCGAATTCTCTCGGCACACCAGGCATGTCAGAAGGTTTCCATGCGAAGATGTCCCGATTCTCATGGATGAATTCGATGAGCGCGCTTTCCTATTTGGGATCCAGACCCGTCCCAATAGTGAACTGCTTGGTTGAGTCGCCAGGGACGAAATCCACTGTCTTAGTGTCATCTGTTGGTTTGAACTTGAGGGGCGGCTCAGCGTGTGTCGTTGGCTTCTTTAAAGGTGACATATCAGCCGGATCAACATTGGCCTGGTGATACTTCAGTTCTTCCACAACACAGGCGACTTCTGCGTAAGCCGCATCCCCTTCTTCACACTCCATTGCAATCCTCCTATCGCCATCAACCGTGATTGGTCCTTTTGGACCAGGCATCTTGAGATTAAGGTATACATAGCAGGGGCGAGCCATGAACCGGGCGTAAGCCGGTCGCCCAAACAACGCATGGTAGGGGCTCTTTAACTTGACCACCTCAAACATAAGCGACTCACTCCTGTAATTAGACGCTGTTCCAAACGCAACCGTGAGCCTAACTCGGCCTATGGGATGCGCCGATTTACCTGGGACAATCCCGTGGAATACCGTGGTTGAGGGCATCAAATCTTTCTCCAACAGGTTCATCCTTTGGATGGTGTCGAAGTATAATATGTTGATGCTGCTGCCACCATCCATCAGTACCTTCGACAAAGTATATCCTCCAACTTGGGGAGCCACGACCAACGCTAAGTCGCCGGGATTGTCAACTCTTGGCGGGTGATCCTCCCTACTCCATGATATAGTCTGCTTGGACCAGTGGAGGTATCTAGGGAGTGTCGGCTCAGATACACTGTACGCTCGGTGACTCACCTTTTTATCACGCTAGCAGGCATTGGTGGTGAAAACGTGGTACTGCCCATTGCTTAACTGCTTGGGATTTTTGCGGAAGCCGCCATTGTCGTCCTGCCCCTGCGAAGCCCCGTGTGGGGGTGGTTGCTGAAAAACTCCAGGCAGGTTATACCGTCGCTGGTGATGCACCAGATACTGGCCATTGCTTGGCTGCGAGCTACCCTGAGCCCCGGGTTCGGGGAAATCGCCGAAGGGGTTCTGGCGTTGATTAGGTGCGCCGAACTATTCCTGCCGTTGGTCCGGGTCACCGCCTTGCCCTTTTTTGATCGCCTCCGCCCGAAACTCCCGCATCACGTAAGAGTCCTCCCAGGAATGAGTCGCCGGTCCATCTGCCATGGCGTGGTGCGGGCAGAGGCCCTTGAGTAACTCATTATAGTTGCGCGGCTTTTTGCCACTGTAACCCCTATTCTTTTTCTGACGCTAGTTGCCATTATTGGTGTTGGTGTTGGCGACTAAGTCCGAAGACTCTTCCTGTTGCCTTCTCTTGCTATTCGCTCCCTGATTATGGCGGGCGCGTCCGTGGAACCAGGTACGATTTTTGGATGACTCGCCCTTCCTTGGCGAGTTAGCTTTACCACCATCCTCGCCGGGATCTTTGGTGTTGTCCGCCTCAGCGTACCTAGTGAGGGTGTCCATTAGCTCCCTCATGTCTTGGACCTTTCGCTTGAGTCGCCCAAACTTCTGCACCAAGGGCTCGTAGTGGCAATTTTGCTCAAGGATTAGCACAGCATGAGCCGCCGTAATACCGTTCGACGAGTGAATGATTTCCGCGATCCGCCGCGACCAGTGGTGGGCCGACTCATCCGGCCGTTGAACGCAGTGCTGTAGATCGACTATTGTCATCGGGCGTTTGCAGGTTCCTCGGAAGTTTTTGACGAAACGCTCTTTCAATTCAGCATCAGGTTCCTCGGAAGTTTTCGACCAAGTCTGGATGGGGTTGGGGGGCAAGTTCTTTAACCAAGTACGTGCTGTTCCTTCGAGCATCATTGTGAAGTACCTAGCGCAGACTGCTTCGCTTACATCGAGCTTGTCCATGGCGATTTCGTAACTCTCCACGACGTCGGCTCAAGGTCTGGAGTGTAGTTAGGCACCTTTCTTGGCCCTTTAAAATCCTTGGGCATTCGCTCGTTGCGAAGGGCGGGGGCCAAACACGGCACCCCCACTTTCTGCCGCTTCCAACAAGAGGCGCTGGGGCGACTTGAGTGCCCGGGTGGTCCCGACCTGGCGCGTCTCGATGATCAGGTGAGTTGACTTGGGGAAAGGGTCGCGGTCCGCTGGTTATAGCGGGCTGGTCCTCCGGCGGACTCCTGGTGCGGCTTGCCTGGGGAGTGGAGTGCAGCCGATCCAGGCTGTGCGAGAACTGGGTGTTTTGCACCACCGCCGTCTTCAACATCTCAATGGTGTTCCTTGCCTCTATCTCGGCTGGCGTGTTGCCGTGAATAGGAAGGGATTCTAAATGGCAAGTTGTAGCAAGGACGTCGTCCACCGGGTTGGAAAAGTGACCTTGAGGTGTCTGGAATCGGGGAACGCGATCCGCAGCTGGCTGAAACGGCGGGTTCGGTGGCTGGCCCGGCCCTCCCCCCGGGGCGACTCCTGCCCCAGGAGTTCGTGGAATGTCGAACCGGCGGGCCGGGTTGAGATCAGGGGGCAAGCGACCCTGGTGCCTCCGCTGATGGACAGCGTCAGATGCGCGCTGGTGCCTTTCGAGCCGCCAGTTGTCGATATTCAAGCGAGCTATCTCAGCGGTAATTTCAGCCTGCCGGGTCTCGATCCTGGCAGCCTCCATCTCGGCGTCCCGCCGAGCCTTTGCCACCCCTTCTCTTAGCTTCGTCAGTTCAGTGTTTACCGCCTCCTTGTTTTCTGGTGTGATGGGGGTCGCCATGAGCCTTGTTATTTCCGCTGCTAACTCCACCAAAATCGCGGCCGGGCTTCTAGACATCTCTCCAGTTCCATCTCCGCCTGCCGGGTTTGGCGAGGGTTGAGTCGCCCCTGCCATGTCAACAGCGATTTGACGGCGAGTCCGGTCAAGAACTTCGGGGTCCATGGCCAGTGACAAGCCCCCAAGGCAGCCCCCGTGTAGAGACTGGATTGAATCTGAATCGCCCATGGACGATTCGTCATCAGTGTTGACCGGTGTGGTTTCCTGTGTCGCTGAGTGTTCTCGCTCCTCAGATCCCTGCGTGAATCCAACAAAGACCGGACGGGTTAGGTTTGGCGTCACGACGGGGCGGACGTACCTGGCCGGCTCGACGATGTCGGAGGAGGTGTCCGGCTCAGGCACGGGCGATCCAATTATGCCGATGAAGACGTTGATCTTGCCGAAGGGGACCCTATAACTGGATTCGATCGAATCGACCTCGGGCCCCCATTGCAAGTTGTTGATGTAGTACTTCCTGCGGCGGCTCCGAGTCATGAGCCCCGCTGCATAGCTCCCAGACTCTGGTAGGGCTCCCTTTGAGAACTCGACTCCACCGTGCGCAGGCCCCATGGTGGGCGCCAACTGTCATGGTTTTGTCACGGCAGATGTCCTCGTGAAAGGACTTAGTGTTGGAGCCATCGCACCTTGGTGGCGGCTCAAAGGGGTTGAGCGGGAGCGAGACAAAGATTTACCCAGGTTCGGCCCCTCGTGAGGAGGTAAAAGCCTACGTCCTGCTTTGTGTTGTATTGATGGTGTTTCGATTACAAGGAGGGCGTAACTCGCCTGACCTAGCACTCGATGATTTCTAACCTGCCCTCTCCTTCCCTGGGACTCGGCTTTATATACAGTTCGAGTCCTTAGGGTTTACAAGGGTCCTTTCCTTTACACGAATCGTGACTCTTCCTGTCTCTAGGTCGCCATCTTTCCAAGACTTGGAGACCTTCTCCACTATGGACTCCTCCCGAAGGTCTTGAACCGCCATACGACTCCCGGCCTTACTGGGCCAAGGCCAAAACCACTTGGAGATGAGTCGCCAGCTTCGGTGACCCGACCCAACTAGGGCGGGTTACCCAACGGATAATATCCCCAACAGGGGGTGCAGCATTCTGAACTAACTAGTTGTGAACTTGTTGTTGGTACAGTTGCTCGGCTGTTAGATCAGGAGCAAACTAAGGATGTGGGTTGCCATCTGGAGGAGGAAGTTCTTCCCCCGCAGGTGGAACTTCCGGCAGCAGATCATTCCAGTCATTGCTTCATAGAATAGTGACCTTAACTGTCTAACAGTCACGAGCCCCTCCAAGCTGCCAAACCACGAAACTCTTCGAGATGGACCGAATGTTAATGACTCTTACTTTGAGCAAAACAAACCTCCTATCTTGCCTCGGATTATAGCAAGAAATGAGAGAGCCAAAACCACCTAAAGATTTGTTGATATAGTACTCTATTTGATAGTCATATGGGAATCCAAAGTACATAATCCAAAACTCCGACCCAAAAGTAGTGATGCGACGATTCATTGCTTCATTGTGTGGCACAAAAGTGATAAGAAAATCCTCCTCCTCAAGTTCTAGTGGTGTAGCAATAGCGGTATCATGCATAAAGGAATCCAAAATACCAAAAAACCCAATGCCCAGAGGGTGGTCAGAAGATTCAGTGGTAAAGATCTGGGCCTCATACAGGAAACCTTCAATCTAGTTGCGAATGGCCGCACGATGATGCAGGGGGATGTAGTGGCTTTCCTCTGCAATTGCCAGGAAGTCGTGGTTGAGTTGTGGGATTGGGCCGACCACCATGCCACTCCTCACTAGTCTGTCAACAGGGTCAGGTTCGACGGCGAAGCCCGGTGGTAGGAACGACACCGGGGTCAATGGGTAGTTGGCCATGGTGGTGATCTCAAGGGATGGTAATGGAGGTAGAAAGGGTGGCGGCGATGGATTTGATAGCACGAGAGGGGACGATGGATGTGACAGGGAGGTGGTGGTGAGCTCCGTTTGGGAAGGTGTGTGAGAATACGAAGCGAGAGGGGTAGTACCGGAAATTTTGGGCACCCACACCCATTTGGAGGCTTTGTCCCTCTTGAGGCAAGATTGTTTCACGTGGCCATAGGCCCCACACCGGTCACATCTAACTGAGCTGCGAGCCCTGCCCAGTTTAGGATTGGAAACGGTTCTAAAATCGGCAACGTGAGGCTGATTGGTATATGTGATTTTGTTACCCAAATTAAGAGATGTGTGCGCTGGCAAGAGTTTTTTTGAATCCCCGGACAGGAGAACGCCTTATGGTCATGAGCCGAGCATTGAATGCAAATTAGCCTTGATTGGCAAGTGCGCTTATGATGGCCCCATTGGAGGCATCTCGAACATAAAATCGACCAATTAACGGCCAAATCCATGATTTCCTCGTTAGAATACTGTGCCTGCGCCAAATCTACCTTGTGACGTGCCTCTAACGTAGAGGGCCACTCATAATGAGGCGGAGATTATTTAAATGCAGATTTTAAGAAACATTGTGGCGGGGAAGGATAGGGAATATTGATCTTAAATTGGAAATTTCCCAGAGTGAGGCAATCAATGAATAATTCCCCCAACTCCTCCATTTCCGCTTGAGCAGCATAATTCTCCATTAATCGCATATGAATGTGGCCATCCGAAACTGACGATTTGAAATTCAAACTTGAGTGCACTGACTTGAGCTTACGAGCTGGATGAGCATCAGCACCCGAGGAAGATGCTTCCTCCACATTGCAATTGGAGAAGATCATATGGTCAAGTGGATCCAGTCGCGACCTCTTGTTATCCAAAACCGTTGTCTGATTCATGTCAGCACTAGTACGTAGAAAACTCAAGTTGGTTTTGACCGCCAAACTACGCCTAGACGAAATGTCCACCAGTTCCTCGTCCGCATGCTAGTGAGAATCAGGTGTCGAGGCCTGGGCAAAACTTCCCTTGAAGAGATGGAAGTGACAAACAAAATACGCCCACACTCTATCTTTAAGACCATAGATGAAGTGTCCCACGTTGTTGTTGGCGACACCAAACGAAAAGCTCTAGCAGAAATCTTGTGAACACTGAAACCCGTGCTGTATCCACCCAGACAGCATTGGAGTGCAATGCCCACCGAATCAACATTGAGGGGGAAGGAAGCCGAAGACAAAGAAACCACCAAAAATAACTCCTTGCCACCCCGGGAGGTGGAAAAGTGAACAGTGGTACCAAACTTGCGTCTCACCTGATTTGCCAGGGCTAATACTGGCGAGAAATCCTAGTGTAGGAGTCCCTCCATCTTGATTAACATGAGAGATCTTCATGGTTTGGATGGAGAGCAGGTGGAGAGGGAGGGGGAGGAGGAGGGGGAGGAGGAGAAGAACATTTTTTGGCAGTGTCATCATAAGAGGAATAAGAGGCAGCCTTGCGAAATTGACCATCAACGGGTCGATTTCCTTCATCAATCACTCACTTGCCTTTGCCCTCAATAGGTTCAAAAGATTTCTTGATGACTTTGAGAGGTGCCAGATAGCCGAGGTGATTCTGAAAGTCAGCTTGGTAGTTGATGGCGAATCTGTTTCTAATGAATCTCATGATCCAAGGTGCATAAGTCTTCAATTCAAATGGTGACAAAGCATTATCGGCCAAAGTACTCAAGAAGAAATCATGAAGGTTCATCTTGATGCCATGAATGATGTTGAATAGGATATTCTTCATGATTCCAACAACATATTCTTCCTCGTAATGCCCTTTGATTGGTGCGATGGAATATGCCAATATTCTGTAAACAGTTCTAGGCACATACTTCAAATCCTTCACCAGGAATCTAGTCCTTGGAGGTTGGCCCGGAGGCAAAGGTTTCATGAGGACTTCCATTTGATGACTTGGCAGCTCTCGTTCATCATACAGTCTGACTGCATCTTCTAAAGGAATTGAGATAGGAAGAGCTCGAAGCAATTCTATGGCTGGAGCTTTGCACTGAGTGTGCTGTGTCATCCAGTCCAAGACACAAGGGTTGATGTCTTTGGGGTCACCTGAGATATGTAGTGTGGCATAGAACTGAAGAATAATGTCAGTATTCCCGTCATTGATATATGTGCAGGATGGAAATAGCCTTGCATCGTGAAGAACACTCAGTACTGGGATGAAGCAAGTAATTTCCTCCATGTCACCATGAGGAATGTGGGTGTGATGAAATATCTTCCTTCTTCCACAAAGCACAGAGTCATAGTAATTTAGTTGAGTTCTGGTCCAGAACTTTCTGTGCCTGATACGAAGCCTATCGTAAGTGTTTGCTCCAGTGAACAAATGATGTTCATCATAGAAGTCTTCCTTCAGAAACTTTCGCCTCTTTGAGAAGGGCTATTGAGGCTTTGGTTCAAGATTATGTTGTTGATCATCTTGAGGATTTCTGATCACCACAACTGCAGTTTCAGGATTTGCAACTACAATTGCAGTTTCATCTGCGGTATCCTTATCGTGTGATGAGGCATTATCATCAGGGGTTTGTTCTTCAGCTTGAGCAATTTGCTGTTCCGAGGGAGGAAATGCAGTTTTTGGTGCAACCGTTTCCTTTTCATTTTCTTCAACTGATGCATCTGATTCTTGGTCAAGTGCTGATTTCACATATGTGCTATTTTCATCAGAGCCAGTCAGAATTTCAGTGGCAATAGGATTTTGAGGAATTTGGGTGGTTACTGGCGAGTTTGGGTGAGCCTTTTCCCAAAACTCATCATGCATAACAGGTGTGCTGCTGCCAATGTCTTCATCACCCTCCTCTTCTTCAACAATCATTTCTAGGTTTTGTGGAGGAGGTGTTGAGACTTGAGGAATTTGATCTGCTTGAATTTCCTCATCAATTGGCGTGGATGCAACAGAGCGATGGTCATCCATTCCTCATCCTGTTCTGGAATGATGTGCTCTTCACCAAATGGAACAATCATATATGATAGTGCAACATTGAGGGGAGTTGCATCCACTAGAGCTAATGATGTAGTAGGCAGAGTCTTCATGCGTTTTGCCTCTGAAGACTTTGAAGGTGTTGAGGCCTTTCTCTTCTTAGCTTCCTTCTTAGCAGCTTTTGTTTTCTTCACGTCTGATGCAGATGGAAGATTCACTTTCTTCACCTTTGAAGTCTTTGGTGAAGGAGCATTTTCATCAGGAATTACTTTAGCAGTGTCAGGCCTGGCAGATTCTTCAGCTGTAATATTCTGAGTAATTTCATCAGAAGCTGGTTCTTCATCTTCATCAGCCAGTTGCACAGTATAGCTTGGCTGAGGATGTGTTCGTTTCTTTGGAGCAGCAACCCTCCTGCTGTATTCATCAATTGCATCAGTCGTAGCTTGGACAAACCTCACTTTGACACCCTTACGGTCTGCATAAAAACTTGTGTACTTGTCCGTGACGGTTTTTAATTCTTCCTGAGTCAAAATAAGTTTCTCAGGCATCAGGTTAAGGATGTTTTGCTTCAAGTACTTCTCCTTTTTAACCTTCGCAGCCCTAGCTTGTTTGGTTTGCTGATCCTTCCATTTTGCTTCATTGATGAATGAAGTAACCATGTGACTGAGTCCAGGTGGTAGTTTCAAATCATCAATTGGAGTGTTTGGATCCTCATACTAAAGGTCGATGAAGTTTAGCAGTACTTTGGAATCCAATGCGAGGGGAATGGTGTTGCCAGTAGCTTGTGCAACCCTTTCTTGCTTGTTTCTGATGATGGCTTGAAGAGTTTCATCATCATATTCTTCACTTCCTTATGATGCAGAAGGAATGTTGACAACCTTGCTTGGGCTTGGCCTTGTCTTCAATAGACCCGGTGAAGATTTTGGAGCTGAGCCTGAGGCAGATGGTACAGTGGAACTTGGATTTTCTGTTTGATGCTTACTGAGCTGTGACTGTAGAGCAGTTGAAGACTTTGCTACAGTTGAGGATTTGGCACTTGTTGCTACTTTCTGAGGATATTTATCTGTTGAGGATTTTGGCTTGAGACCTGGTTTCTTCAACAAAACTTTCTTCTGAGGTTTTTGTGTAGCAGAAGAAGTGGCAGGAGTTGCTGCAGCAGCAGAATCCTCATTAAACTTTGTGATTGCAGCTTTTTCCCTTTTCTGAAGCTTAGACAAATACTTGTCTTTCTCATCAGGATAGTCCTCAATGGTGGCTATGCTTGAAGGATGTGTTGCTTGTTGGTCTCCCCGTGCCAATCTTTTGCAAGGAGGTTTGAGGGCAAACTTCTTGGCATATTTTGGAGTGACATATCTGTATTCGTTCCACCCCTTTGTCCATCCGCGTTCAATATTTTGAAGGCTTATCTTGCATTTTGCCATAGTCTCTTTTCCATGAATTTCTCCATCTGGCGTGTAGTACTCAACATATATCTCCTCAAGGATCTCAAAAGAAGTGTTTTGTTCCAGTTTCTTGCCACCCTTCTATTTTCTGTCGTCCTCCATTTTCTTCAGTTGAGGTTTTGCCGAGGAATTTGTATTCTTGAGGAATCTGAGGACACATGTAATGTTTCTTCAAGAAATGCTGGAAATGAGTTAAGTTGATGAGAAACTAGTGATTCATCAGCTGGCATTTTGTACCTATGAACAGAGTATAGGTGCGAAGAATTTGGAGAGGTCATATGCGTTCTTAGATTTGAGGAAATTGAAAATTTTCTTAAGTTGAGGGCTTAGACAAGTGTGTTGAGGAATTTGACTAAGCATTCTGTTCTTGGGTTCCAAAGTTGTGCAGATTCGAAAATTTACACAATTGAGGAATCTCGTGAAGAATTTAAGGGCTTAGTGAAATTTATCAAGTGTTCTAGGCATGAGTTTGCACAACTGAGAGATTCTCTAAGGAAAAACTTATTTCACGAATCCAGAGAGAATAAATGGATCAAACGGGATGGTAAAACAGGATTTTAATTACCCTGTATGAAGAACACGATGAACCGAGGAGGTAAAAACGGAAGTTCTTCGGCTCAGATCTTTAGTGCCCTAACTTGGCGACTGAAGACAGCTACGACGACGACGGAGGAAGATATTCCGCAGTCCACGTGAGTCCGGCGACAGCGAGGTCGAGGCAGTGAAGCTGTACCTCACTCAAGACGAGGATGCTAGCGGCGGCGCTAGGTTTTGAGCTTGAGCGGAGTAGTCGAGAAGGAGAGAAGAGTTTTTGACTTAAGGTGGAAGGGGCTATTTATAGCTCACGTGAAAATTGTCTATAGCGAAAACTTCGAACGGAACTGCCCTTGCCCTTTCGTCTCCGCATGACACGTGCTATCCATGATCGAAGCGGTGTTGATTGTGGTTATCCTATCGTGAGTAGTGGGTGCAGTTACTGATGACCCACAAGTATAGGGGATCAATCGTAGTCCTTTCAATAAGTAAGAGTGTCGAACCCAACGAGTAGCAGAAGGATCTGACCAGTGGTTTTCAGCAAGGTAAAATCTGCAGGCACTAAAATTGTCGGTAACAAGTGATTGTGTGGTGAGATGATTCGTAGCAAGCAACAAGTAACAAAAGTAGCAACGATGCAACAAAGTGTCCCAATCCCTTTTTAGCAAGGGACAAGCCTGGACAAAGTCTTATAGGAGGAAAAACGCTCCCGAGGACATACGGGAATTTCTATCATGCTAGTTTTCATCATGTTCATATGATTCGTGTTCGTTACTTTGATAGTTTGATATATGGGTGGACAGGCGCTTGGGTACTGCCCTTACTTGGACAGGCATCCCACTTATGATTAACCCCTCTCGCAAGCATCCGCAACTACGAAAGAAGAATTAAGACAAAGTCTAACCATAGCATTAAACTAGTGGATCCAAATCAGCCCCTTACGAAGCAACGCATAAACTAGGGTTTAAGCTTCTGTTACTCTAGGAACCCATCATCTACTTACTACTTGCCAATGCCTTCCTCTAGGCCCAAATAATGGTGAAGTGTTATGTAGTCGACGTTCACATAACACCACTAGAGGAAAAACAACATACAACATATGAAATTACCGAACGAATACCAAATTCACATGACTACTATTAGAAGACTTATCCCATGTCATCAGGAACAAAAGTAACTACTCACAAAGCATAATCACAATCATGATCAGAGAGGTAATGAGAAGCATCAATGATCTGAACATAAACTCTTCCACCAAGTAATCCAAATAGCATCAACTACAAAGAGTAATCAACACTACTAGCAACCTTACAAATACCAATCGGAGTCGCGAGACGGAGATTGGTTACAAGAGATGAACTAGGGTTTGCAGAGGAGATGGTGCTGATGAAGATGTTGATGGTGACGAGTCCCCTCCGATGAGAGGAGTGTTGGTGATGACGATGGTGACGATTTCCCCCTCCGGGAGGGAAGTTTCCCCGACAGGATCGTCCTGCCGGAGCTCTAGATTGGTTCTGCTCAAGTTCCGCCTCGTGGCGGCGGTGAAACCAGGAAAAAGCTCCTCCCTGATTTTCTCCTGGACGAAACCCTCCATATAGAAAAAAGGGGGGCAAGTGGGCCAGCAGGTTGCCCACAAGCCCTCATGGCGCGGCCGGGGGGGGGGGGGGCGCCGTGTAGGCTTGTGGCCAACCCCTAGCGCCTCTCTGGCGCTTTTTCAGCCCAGTATTTTTTATAAATCAGGAAAAAAATCCTTGTTGATTTTTACAGTGTTTGGAGGCAGAATAGGTATCTCAAACTTTCTCCACTTTCAGGCCGGAATTCCAGTTGCCGACATTCTCCCTCTTCTTGTAAACCTTGCAAAATAAGAGAGAAAAGGCATAAGAATTGTACCGTGAAGTGAAATAACAGCCCAAGAAGTAATAAATATCAACATGAAAACATGATGCAAAATGGGCGTATCAGTTACTATGGTAACGTTAAAATTAAAATTTGAATTTTGAAGATTTCGTTGCAAAGTCCTCAGCTGACAAGGACTAAGTGAGGATTTTGAACAAGTGTCAAACAGAACGCATATGAAGAACTGAGAATAGACATGGTTGAGCTTAGCATAGAGGGGAGTTGGGTCCGATCACATTCACCTAGAAGAAATACCAAATTGAAGATTTCGCAATAGGGGAATGCTATTGAGGACATTGAAAGCTCACTATAATGTATATATAGTCAATGAAGATCATCACCGAAAATTTTGAAGAATTTGAAAAATATAAGACTTTGAAAATTGCAGGAACTTGTGGAAATTCTGAGATTGAAGAATTTCAACTTTGAAGGATTTCTAACTTGAAGAATTTCAAAGCTTGGTGGTGGCGTGACCCACCGTATAAGAATGATTATTTCAGGCGCCGCGTACAATTGTCGTAGGGCCTTGAGAATGAAATTCTTTATTAATGTCTTCACAATTTGAGTGATATTCTTCATTGATTGAAGAAAATCGCTACTTTGTGTGTTGCCCATCTAAGTGATCAATTTTGCATAAGTGTTAGGATGTGTGCATGTTTACACAACATTTGAAGATTCTAAGATATTTAGCTCACACCGCAACTTGCAAAACCTTCTCTCATCCAAGGGCTTTGTGAAGATATCTTCTAGCTGGTCGTCAGTCTTCACATCATCGATGACGATATTGCCCTTGATTACATGATCACGAAGAAAATGATGACGAATCTGGATGTGCTTGGTCTTCGAGTGTTGTACTGGGTTGTAGGCGATCTTGATTGCACTCTCATTGTCGCAGTAGAGTGGCACCTTCTTTATGTTGATGCCGTAATCTCTGAGGGTTTGCTTCGTCCATAGCAGTTTAACACATCAAGATCTAGTAGCAATGTATTCAGCTTCAAGAGTGGAGAGTGATACACAGTTCTGCTTCTTTGAGGACCAGCAGACTAAGGATTGTCCGAGGAAATGACATGTGACTGATGTTGACTTGCGATCCACACGGTCACCAACATAATCAGAATCACAATATCCGACGAGGTGAAGATTTTATCCCTTGGGGTACCATAATCCTAGTGTTGGTGTGTGAGCTAGATATCGAAGAATATGTTTCACAGCCTTATGGTGTGATTCCTTCGGTTTTGCTTGGAAACATGGACACATGCAAACACTAAGCATAATATCTGGCCTAGATGCACATAGGTACAATAAAGAGCCAATCATATAACAATATACCTATTGATCTAAATCTATACCATTTTCGTCAGTGCAGAGGTGGCCGTTTGTAGGCATAGGAATCTTGACGCCTTTGCATTCATGCATGCCAAATTTCCTCAGAACATCCTTGAGATATTTCTCTTGAGATATGAAGATGCCATTGCGTTATTGATGAATTTGCAGACCTAAGAAGAACTTCAGCTCCCCCATCATGGACATTTTATATTCCTCACCCATCATGTAGGCAAATTCATCACTGTAACGTTTGTCATTATAACCGAAAATAATGTCGTCGACATATATTTGGCACACGAATAGTTCATTGTCATAGGATTTTGTGAAAAGAGTAGGATCAAGTGAACCGGGTTTAAAGCCTCTCTTCATGAGGCATTCCTTCAGTGTATCATACCACGCCCGAGGGGCTTGCTTGAGGCCATAGAGTGCATTTTTGAGCGTGAAGACTTTGTTAGGATGCTTCGAGTCTTCAAAACCTGGGGGCTGAGCAACATATACTTCTTCCTCAAGCTTACCATTGAGGAATGCACTTTTCACATCCATTTAATATAGAGTAATATTGTGATGGTTAGCATAAGCAAGTAATATTCGAATAGCTTCAAGTTCAGCAACAGGTGCAAAAGTTTCATCAAAGTCAATTCCTTTAACCTGTGTGTAGCCTTGGGCTACAAGCCATGCCTTGTTCCTCATAATCTGACCATCCTCATCTTTCTTGTTTCGGTAGATCCACTTGGTGCCGATGATATTCTGTTTGCGAGGATCTGGTCTTTTGACGAGTTCCCATACATCATTTAGCTTGAGCTGAAGAAGTTCATCTTGCATCACTTGAATCCACTCAAGTTCCATGAAGGCTTCAACAACTTTTGAGGGTTCTGTGATAGACACAAAAGACGAATGCCCACAAAAGTTAACTAAATGTGAAGCTTTTGAGCGAGTAAGGGTACCTGGCACATTGATGTCATCGAGGATTTTGTGAAGTCCTACTTCATTTGCAATCCTTGGATGAGCTGGTTGAAGACTTTGGTTGGGGTGAGGAATTTGGTATGTAGCATTTTCCTCAGGTGCACCAGCTTTAATTTCATCAGTGTTTGGGATGACTTCTTCAACAAGGGGTTGTTCCTTAGTAGGAATGATATCTTCAGTAGCCTTGCACTTAATAGCTTCCTCAGGAGTCAATTTATCTGGCATAGGAGGTAGTTGCTCTCTTTGCGAGCTGTTAGTTTCATCAAACCTCACATCTACAGTTTCAACAACCTAGTTGTGATAGGTGTTGAAGATTCTGTAGGTGTGCGAGTCCTTTCCGTAACCAAGCATAAAACCCTCATGTGCTTTAGGCGCAAACTTTGAGCTATGGTGAGAATCTCTTATCCAACATCTTGCACCGAAGACTTTGAAATAACTTACATTGGGTTCCTTGTCAGTGAGGAGTTCATATGAGGTTTTCTTGAGGAATTTGTGAAGATATACCCTTGTGATGATGTCGAAAGCAGTGTTGATTGCTTCAGGCCAAAAGCGACGCGGTATCTGATATTCTTCAAGCATAGTCCGTGCCATTTCAACCGGAGTCATGTTCTTACGTTGAACAACGCCATTATGTAGAGGAGTATAAGGAGAAGATATTCATGCGTAATACCAAGTTCATCAAGATAATCATCAAGACCAGTATTTTTGAATTATGTCCCATTATCACTCCTAATGTGTTTGATCTTGACACCGAAGTTTGTCGAGGCCCTTGAGGAAAATCATTTGAAGACTTCCTTCACTTTTGTTTTATACATAATGATGTGTACCCAAGTATAGCGAGAATAGTCATCAACGATGACAAAGCCATATAAAGATGCTGCATTGGTTAGAGTAGCATAGTGAGTAGGTCCAAACAGATCCATGTGAAGTAATTCAAACGGACGAGTAGTAGTCATGATAGTCTTCGAGGGGTGTTTGGATCTCGTCATTTTACCACACTCACAAGCACCGCAGAGATGGTCCTTCAGGAATTTGACCGATTCGATGCCAATGACGTATTTCTTATTCGCTAGTGTGTACAAATTCCTCATGCCTGTGTGACCAAGTCGACGATGCCATAGCCAGCCTTCTGATGTTTTTTGCTAGTAAACACGTGGCTGGTCGAGGACATGTGGAAAAATCAACAATGTACAAGTCTCCTCTCCTAAATCCTTCGAAGACTTTGGATTTGTCAAATTCCATGATGACTACACATGTATATTTTCCAAAGATGACAATCATATCAAGACCACAAAGCATTGAGACTGACATGAGGTTAAACCCAAGGGATTCGACAAGAATGACCTTGTCCATGTGCCGATCCTTAGATATAGCCACTTTACCAAGTCCCAATACCTTGCTTTTACCTTTATCAACATAAGTGATTTGCTTCAGTGGCGATGGAGTCGGTGGTATATTCATCAATAAGCTTTTATCACCAGTCATCTGATTTGTGCAACCAGTGTCAAGAACCCACTCTGTATTCTTGGGTTTGTCATCCTGTAGATGAATTAGTACATCTTACCATCTCATATGCTTCAGACATGAAGAATATGATATCAATTTCATGAGACAATAATTTCATCATAAACAGTAAAATGAGGGCGTGTGAAATGTTATCATTTCATCATGTTTTAGCTTGCGCCCAGTCAAGCAATTTCCTCAGGTCTCCAGCAAATTCTTTAGATGATGACTTTCATCCAGAGACCCGACCTGCGGAAGTGATTAGTTTGATTTCTTCACAACCCACATACGAAGGGGTGGCAAAGCGTTCATCATCCTACGAGCACCATATGAGAATGCAGGCATTGAAGCTAATGCACTTCTTTTCACAGTAGGGGGGGGTTAGTGTACTCAAATGAATGGGCACATAAATTATTTGAGGACTTATGAACATAATGATTTGAGGAATAATGCTCATATTCATGTCCATTGTAGTTTCCCTGCATATTAGAAGCATAAGTGCGAGTACGAGCATAATATTGACCATTTGTGGAATTTGATCCTCATGAAGACTTTGATTCACATGAGGAATTTGATCTAGGGTTCTGGTTCTTCACTGGTGGTGTCATGAGGACATTCACCTGAAGATTTTCCAAGCAACTTTTGGGGACCCAGATATTCCTCAGGGGAGGTCCATTCCTGCAGTTAGTTCCAACATATCGAGCAAATAATTCACCAGATTGCTTTTTGAATATTTTATAGTTGGAGTCAAATGACTCATTAGAGAAATAGGACATTTCACATGCAAAGCCTGTTAGAGTAGATTGATCAATTGGAGGGCCTTTAGCAGCAACCCATGAGGTTTTGGGGTACTACTCAGGGTTCCAGTATGATCCATCGACGTTCAGTTTCCTCTCGAAGGCGATGCCCTCTTTCCTCGGGTTCCTGTTCAAAATCTGCTTTTTGAGCACATCGCAAAGGGTGTGATGCCCTTTGAGACTTTTGTATATGCTTGTCACATACTATTCCTTCAATCCTGCATTTTTGTCAGGAGCATTTGTTGTTTCTTCAAGTGAAGAATTTGATACCACAAAAACAGCTGAAGGATTTGTAGCGACAGAAGCATTTGATGATTCAGGTGGATAATTAGCAGTTTTACGGTCGATGCATTTCAGACATGGTGGAATGAATTCTACCTGAGCGATACTGATCTGTTCAGCAAGTAATGAATCATTTTGGATTCTAAGATCATCATGAGACATTCTTAACTTCTCAAGATCAAGCTTCCTTTGAAGAAATTCATAGGAAAGTTTCTCATGACCAGTCAAGAGTGTGCCATAGCGATCTTGAAGACTCTCAAATCTAGACTGAAGACTTGGAATGTCTTTAGTGAGGACTTGAGTACAATTCATTTCATCATTCAACAGATCATCGCTTTTGTCTAGCAGTTTCTGAAGCTTTTCAATGGCATTTGTTGCTTAGTGGCAACGTTGGCAAGTTTATAGTAACTGGGTTTTTGATAATCATCAGGTTCATAGTCACTAGAATCAGAGGAGGAAGTGTGGTTTGGTACCTTTGAACCTTTTCCCATGAAGCAATAGGTTGGAGAGAAGTCATCAGCATATTCATCATTATAGTTGACATTATCATTTTCGTCAAGGTTGAAGATTGACTTGCTGACGAATGTGGTGGCCAGTACAAGCCTTGCCAGACCAGACTGTTAATCTACTTCAGAACCCTCCTTTTTGTCATATTCCTCAGATTCTTCTTCAGAATACATTTCCTTGCTAATGAGTGCCCGAGCCTTTCTGAAACTGGTCTTCTTGTGCGATGAGGACTTTGAAGATGAGGATTTTGAAGATTTTTTCTTTTTCTTCAAGTCATCAGAACTTTCATCCTCCTATTTCGTCTTCCTTGATTCTTTCACCCAGCGAGGACAATCAACAATATAGTGACCAGATTTCTTGCATTTGTGGCAGGTTCTTTTCTTGTAGTCCTCCGATGAAGGTTTTGACTTCCTCATATCTTTTCTTGAAGATTTTCCAAACTGGCCATGTTTTGTGAACTTCTAGAATTTCCGCACGAGCATAGCAAGTTCCTGTCCCAGTTCTTTAGGGTCACCAAGACTGCAATCAGATTCTTCTTCTTCAGATGAGGAAATAGTGTTAGCCTTTAGCGCACGAGGTCTAGAGTAGATTGGTCCATACAGATCTCTCTTTTATTCTTGTTGGAATTCATGAGTATTGAGTCTCTCAATTATATCAGAAGGATCAAGCATCTTGTAGTCTCTTCATTCTTGGATCATCAGAACCAGTGTGTCAAATGATGGATCAAGAGATCATAGCAGTTTCTTCACTACTTGATGGTCAGTGATGTCTCTAGATCCCATTGCTTGCAGTTCATTTGAGATGTCAGTGAGGCGATCAAAGGTATCTTCGCAACTTTCATTGTCAAGCCTCTTGAAGGGATTGAAGAGATTGTGAAGAACATCGACACGAGAGTCACATTGTGTTGAGACTCCCTGATTTACTTTGGACAGCCTATCCCAGATAAGCTTAGCTGTTCCCAAAGCACTCACTCTGCCGTACTGACCTTTGCTCAGGAGGCCACAGATAATATTCTTCGCTTGTGAGTCAAGTTGCTTGAACTTCTTCACATCAGCGGCAGAGATAGTAGCGTTGATGGAGGGAATACCATTTTCCACAATATACCAGAGATCATTGTCAATTGCTTGAAGATGCATTTTCATCTTGGTCTTCCAATAGGGGAAGTCCTTTTCTTCGAAGGGGGGACATCCTGTAGTAACCTTGATCATACCTATGGTCGACATAACTAAAAATCCAGGCGGTTAAACAAAAATCACACGCACCAAGGGAGTACCTTGCTCTGATACCAACTGAAGGTGCGTTATATCGACTAGAGGGGAGGTGAATAGGCAATTTTTACAATTTCACCACTGAGGAAATTCCTAGTGAGGAAAGTCCTCAATCATGAACTGAGTGTAGTGGAAATAGAACCAGATCAGGAGCGCAAAAACATATACTGCTAAGTACTCAGCGAGATTTCAGAGATTCGGTTTTCACAGGTCACAAGTATAGGATAAGTAGGTCAAGATTAACTCACGTAAAGAATTTGAGTTTGAGGAAATTCAGAGAAAGTCTTCAGTCAAATTCTTCAAACAGTATAGATTAAAGTCTTCAACATACATTTGAGGAAATGAGAGAGTTGAAGAAATATAACCAGTAGCTTGATGAAGACAGTTGTTGATGACCCAGTTCCGACTGATGTGACAGTTGTACGTTTGGTTTGGAGCGGCTTGGTATTGAAACCAAAGGACACACAGTCCCTACTGTATTCTCCTTGAGCTAAGGACACACAGTCCTTGTCCAACACTCGTGGTAAGTCTTCAGGGTAGACTTCGAAACCCTCACAAACTCGGTCACCCGACGATCCACAATTGACTGCTGGATGCTTTAGACGATGACGCCTAGCCGTCTGGAGGATGCACAGTCCTCAAAGGTAACAAGCGTCAGGTCCACACAGGAATAACTTCTTCAGTGATGCTCAATCACTTGGGTTTTGGTTTCAGTTTGGTGTTTGGGTAGTTCCTCACTTGATGATTTTTGCTCGAAGACTCTAAGGAATTTGGGTTTCTCTAAATGACTAGTGTCAGCTTCTCTCGGAGCAGCCAACAGCCTAGTGGTTGTGGGGATGGCTATTTATAGCCTCGGAGCATCCCGATATGATTTCACATAAATGCCCTTTAATAATATGACCATTGGATGGATAACATCTTTGATACGTGGTACGTGGCACGGCAACGGTCGGAAGTTTCAACTGTGAAAGTCCTCATGTCTCTCATATTCCTCACTCTGAGGCTTTGGTAGATGTAGGTTTGGGTTGAGCATCATGAGGAAATTCGTTCCATAGTTTTATCTCGACCCCTTTGACGGTATGGTGTTCCTATGACTGAAGTGTAAAGAAAATAAAACATAAAGAGTAAATCTTCAAGCTTCAAAGTATTCATATTGTTTTCTTCAGGACACACCGAATCCCTCATCTTCAATTTCTTCATTAGAAATATCAATTTCTTCGCAATTTCTTCGCGATCAAAGTCTTCAAGGAATGACCAAATTCTTCACTCGAAGACATTCATTTTTAGGCATCGATATTGATCGAATAACTCAAACTCGTCAGTGACTTATAGAGCATGTGTACACTAACAAACATATTAGTCTCTTAACCTATAAGTCTTCAAACCACCAAAATCACTAAGGGGCACTAGATGCACTTACAACCTTGCTCTGATACCAATTGAAAGTGCGTTATATCGAGTATAGGGGGGGTGAATAGGAGATTTTTACAAATTCATCACTAAGGAAATTCCTAGTGAGGAAAGTTCGCAGTCATGCACTGAGTGCAACGGAAATAGTACTTAGGCAGAAGTGATAAAACGACTACAACAAAGTACTCAACGTGAATTTAGAGAATCGGTTTGCACAAGTCATGTATACAGGATAAGCAGGTGATGAATAACTTAGGTGAAGAAT
The DNA here is from genome assembly GCF_904849725.1 of Hordeum vulgare subsp. vulgare. Taxonomy (NCBI): domain Eukaryota; kingdom Viridiplantae; phylum Streptophyta; class Magnoliopsida; order Poales; family Poaceae; genus Hordeum; species Hordeum vulgare. The sequence continues at coordinate 145,035,197 of NC_058521.1, read as the reverse complement.
TTGAGGTGAGGATTTCAGAGAAAGTCTTCAGTCAAATTCTTCAAACACTACAGGTGAAAGTCTTCTACATGCAATTTGAGGAAATGAAAATAGTTGAAGAAATCTAACCAGTAGCTTGATGAAGATAGTTGTTGATGACCCAGTTCCAATTGTTGTCATAGTTGTACATGTGGTTTGGAGCTGCTTGGTATTGAAACCAAAGGACACACAGGCCTGGGACACACAGTCCCTACCGTATTCTCCTTGAGCTAAGGACACACAGTCCTCACCCAATAGTCGTAGTTAGTCTTCAGGGCAGACTTCCAAGCCCTCACAAACTCGGTCACCCGGTGATCCACAATTGGTTGTTGGATGCACTAGACCATGACGCGTAGCCATCTGGAGGATGCACAGTCCTCAAAGGTAACAAGCGTCGATTCCGCACAGGAATAACTTCTTTAGTGATGCTTAATCACTTGGGTTTTGGTTTGGGTTTGGGTGTTTGGGGTATTTCCTCACTTGATGATTTTCTTTCAAATTCCTCGAGGAATTGGGTTGTTCTAAATGACAAGTGTGAGTTTATCTTGGAGAGGCCAACTAGCTAGTGGTTGTGGGGGTGGCTAATTATAGCCTGGGAGCATCCCGACATGATTTGACATAAATGCCCTTAATGATATGACCATTGGGTGGATAAGATTTGGGACAGGTGGCGCATGCCGCGGCGACGGTCGGAGCTTTCAACTGTGAAGTCATCAGGTCTCTCATGTTCCTCACTTTGAGGATTTGGTAGGTGTAGGTTTGAGTTGACCATCATGAGGAAATTCTTTCCATAGTTTTACCTCGACTCCCTTTAATAGTACAGTGTTCATATGACTCAAGAATGAAGAAACTGAAACAGAAAGAGTAAATCTTCAAGCTTCAAAGTCTTGAGAGTATTTTCTTCAGGACACACCGAGTTCCTCATCTTCAATATCTTCATGAGGAATATCAATTTCTTCGCGATTTCTTCGCGATTAAAGTCTTCAAGGAATGACCTAACTCTTCACCCGAAGACATACATTTTTAGGGCTCAATATTCATCGAATAACTCAAAGTCCTGAGTGACTTATAGAGCATGTGTACACTTACAAACTTATCAGTCTCTTAACCTATAAGTCTTCAATCCACAAAAATCACTAAGGGGCACTAGATGAACTTAAATTAATACTAACAATATTACTATCATGCTCATCATTCAAGGAATTCACATTAAGCATTTTCATATATTCTTCCTCTAGCAATTGAGGACATTCTTCCTTTCCATCATTTTCAAGAAAGACATGATAAATATGAACAATATGAGACCACCTCAATTCCATTTTTTGTAGTTTTATTTTATAGAACCAAACTAGTGATAAAACAAAAAACTAAAAGATTCAATTCCAAGATCTAAAGATATACCTTCAAGCACTCACCTCCCCGGCAACGGCGCCAGAAATGAGCTGGATGTCTACTACATAGCTTGTTATTGTAGACTCGTGTTGGGCCTCCAAGCGTAGAGTTCTGTAGGACATTAGCAAATTTCCCTCAAGTGGATGACCTAAGGTTATCAATCTATGGGAGGTGTAGGGTGAATATGGTCTCTGTCAAACAACCCTGCAACCAAATAATAAACATGGTTGTTTGTTAGTAGAAATATCGGTATTAAAGGAAGTTATTAGTTAGTCATCTAAAATTTGGTTATGGGTGACGATGATGTGTGAGCATTCTTATGTCTGAATGAAGTCATATGTGTTATTTGGGTCGGAGGCGCGCGATGGTTAACTACTACCAATCTTATCTCTAGGGGTATGCGATAGTACTTTAAGTATGGTGGCTATTTTGAGGAAGATATAAGGAGGCTTATGTGTGATAGAGAGTATCATATCACTGGGTTTGGATGCACCGACGAAGGTTGCACCGATCCTCGAGGTGAGAATGGGCATTGCATAGTATCAAAGAGGCTAGCAACTATGAAAAGGTGAGAGTGCGCATATCCATGGATGCAGATTAATATACTTATTGCAAAGCCTATTAGATATCTCTAAGCACCTATTATGGCATTTCAGTAGCCATTCTGAGATATATTGCCATGCAACTTCCACCATTACACCACATGACTTGTGTGTTCATCATCATATTGCTTTGCATGATCATGTAGTTGCCATTGTATTCATGACGTTCATCATTATTTACATGTTATGCGAGAGCCATTCATATAGAGTCAATTCTTTTATCATCATTGAGTTGTTATATACAGTTATAAGTAGTTAAAAGTGTTATGATCAATCATTATAAGAGCACTATTCCAGAGTGGAAAGGGTGATGTAGACTATGATTCCCCCACAAATCGGGATCATAATCCGGACAAAAAATAAAATAAAAAGAGAGAAAAGGGAAGGAAAAAATAAAAGAAAAATGCAAAGAGAAAAATAATAATAATAAATAATAAATGAATAAGAAAAGAAAAGGAAATAAATGAGAGATAAAGAGAGGGGGTAGTGCTACTACTTCTTTTTCCACACTTGTTCTTAGAGGGAGCACCATGTTCTTCATATAGAGAGTCTCATGAGTTTTCACTTTCATATGCTAGTGGGAATTTTTTATTATAGAACTTGGCTTGTATAATTCATCGACGGGCTTCTCAAACGTGTGATTTGTGTTGGGTTTTTTCACGGAGAGGAGGGGATGATGCAACACGGTAAAGGTAAGTATTTCCCCGTAGTGAGAACCAAGGTTATCGAAACGATAGAGGACCACGCAATTTCCCGTCGTCAGCACCTACACACAAAAGAGCACACACTTGCACCCAACGCACGCAAGAGGGTTGTCAATCCCCTTGAACTCATTACTTGCAAGCGATAAGTAATGGTAGACAGATAATTTGATAAATATAAATTGAAAATGCCAATAAAGTAATTATTGGCAGCAACATATTTTGAATTTTTATAAATATATTTGAATAGACCCAAGGCCACGGTTTTTGCTAGAGGCTTCTCTCTCAAAGAAAGCATACGACGGGTAGACAAATTACTGTTGGTCAATTGATAGAAAAGCGCATAGTTATGAAATATATATTCATGGCAATGGTCAAACATATGAGCATCTTGTCCGTAACTAAATAGACTGACTCGGGCCGGCATCTACTACTATTACTCCACCCATCGAACGCTATCCAGCATGCATCTAGAGAATGAAGTAAAAATGGAGTAATGCTTTGAGGATGATGACATGATATAGACAAAGTAAATCCAATTACTATGAATAAACTCCATAGTTTTACCCTTAGTGGCAGCAATACAATACATTGTCCCTTTCTGTCACTGGGATTGAGCATTGCAAGATTAAATCCACTACAAGGCACCTCTCCCGCTAAAGATAAATCATTCTAGTTGGCCAAAACAAACCGATTGATTGGAAAAAAATACGAAGCTATCATAATCATGCATATATATTATCTAGCAACAAGGAACACAATATAATCTCATGAATAATCTGAACGTAAACCCACAATTCATGGATCCCAAGAAATGCACCGCACAAAGTGATTACATAAGATAGATCACCGTGGGAATCATGGTGATCTTGGGAATGAAGAACATAGAGAGACATAGCCATCTAGTTACTAACTAAAGACCCGTAGGTCAGTGGTGAAATACTCACACATCACAATGGGAGAAGGAAGGTTGATGTAGACGCCCTCCATGATCGAACCCCCTCCGTTAGGGTACTAAAACGGGGCTCTAGATGGGCACAAGGAGGAACATAGACTTAAGATGGTGGAAAAAGTGTTTCGAGAGGCTCTCTAGGGTTTTTGGAATACATGTGAATTTATAGGGAAGAAAATAGGGCGAGGAGCGTTGAGAGGTAGCCCCAAGACATCAGGGAGCGACCACCCCCTAGGCGCATGCTCTTGGCTTGGCGCCACCCTGTGTGGCCTTCGGTCTTCCTATAAAGCTTCTAGATCTTATTTTTGTCGAGAAAAAATCATCAAAAAGTTTCAGGATATTCGGACTTGTTTGGTACTGTATTCGTGAAAGACCAAAAACTTGCAGAAAACATCAACTTGCACTTGGCACTGGGTTAATAGGTTAGTGCTAAAAAATAAAACAAAATCGCAAGTAAATGCTTAGAAAGTATCCTAGAATGATGATATAATAGCATGGAACAATAAAAAATTATAGAAGCGTTGGAGACTTATCAACATACCCAAGCTTAATTTCTGCTCGTCCTCGAGCACGTAAATGATAAAAACAGAATTTTTGATGTGACAAGCCTGGTCACATGTAATCTTTTGCATGTATGATCATCGAGAAACGATGAATTAACAAACATCAACATAATAACATCCATGAACATAAGTAACACACTCATCAACTTTCAAAATATGTGATCCTTAAAGAATGCTTACCCCCCTTCAACTTATCATATTAGCATGGCATGGCTCCATCTTCACCACATAAATACAAATGTGAAGCACCACGGTGTTAAGACAAGCAATTGGATCATACTTTTTAACGCGCTTCAACATTTTATACCTCACTCGATACATGAGCGTGAACCATGGACAAAGCATATATGTGGAATAGAATATGGTGGTATGTTTCAAAGGGGTAAAAGTGGAGAAGAAAGTCTCGCATCAACTAGGCGGGTCAATGGGCTATGGAGATGCCCATCAATCAATAGCAAGCAAGGAGTAGGGATTGACATGCAATAGATGCACTGAAGCTATAAGTGTATGTAAGCTCAACTGAAGCTAAGTGGGTGTGCATCCACCTTTCTTGTTCATGAAGACCTCAGGCATTTGAGGATGCTCGTCATCAGAATATACAACCCAAGTTCTATAATACAAAATTCCCACTAGCATAAACATGAGACTCCCTATATGAAAAACATGGTGCTACTTTGAAGGAAAAGTATGGAAAAAGAGGTAGTAGTAGTGTCCCTTCCCTATTTTATCTTATTTATTTTGTTGATTTTTCTATTTTTATCTTTTTTTCTCTCTTTTGTTTTCTTTTGTTTTGTTTACTTCTTTTTCTTTTCTCTTTCTTTTTTCGTCCGGAGTCTCATCATGACTTGCGGGGAAACCTTTGGCACGAGGGCCTCGACAGGGATAGAAACGCATCTCGTCGTTTTGCAACAATGGATATCGTTACAAGTACATGTACTGAAAAGAAGAGTATAAGGAGTGGGCTTACACTTGCCACAAACTACTTCAGAGTCACATCAGTACAATACATACAATCACCATGAAGAAGAGCAGGGTCCGACTACGGACGAAAACAAACGACAAAATAACGACGTCCATCCTTGCTATCCCAGGCTGTCGGCCTAGAACCCATCATAGATCGACGACGAAGAAGAAGAAAATCCAAATAGCACAATCAGCGCACTCACGTCAAAGTAACTCTTTACCTGTACCTGCAACTGGTGTTGAAGTAATCTATGAGCCACAGAGGACTCAGCAATCTCATTTCCAAAGGTATCAAGACTAGCAAACTTACTGGGTGAGGTATTGTTAAGTGGTGAGGCTGCAGCAAGCGACTAAACATTTATTTGAGGTGGATAAATTACGACTACAATAATAAGAGGGGGAAGATCTACGCACAATGGACGAGAAATAATAATGATCAACTGATTGATCCTGAACACCTACTTATGTCAAACACAACCCCATCGTGTCCTCACTCGGAGTAAGGAACTCATGGGAGAGACAATCATGGTTATGCACATAATAGGCAAGTTTTTAATTAAGTTAACTTCAAGTTATCTAGAACCGAATGTTAACCAAAGTTTCCATGTTGCCACATAACCGCATGCACGGATTTACGAAAGATTTAACCCTGCAGGGGTGCTCCAACTAATCCATCACAAGTTACCACAAGCTGCATAGAAATCCTCGATCACGAAGCTCGCGATCTCGTCGGTCTCCTTAGTGGAAAACCTCAACTCTCAGATAACCCAAAGCATCACCGGAATCCTGATGCACAAGACATTAGTCAAAGGCAAAACTAATACAGCAAGGCCACCCGGTGTGTCGACGAAGCCGATAGGAGTCGCGTATCTCGTTCTCAGGACCCAACCGTCCATGCATAGTGGACGATAGCCAAATGGCTCGAGTTGCCCCGAGGTGGCACCGCCGACTGCTTGGTGGGTGGACCAACATTCATGAGAAGCACTGGCCCGGGGGTTGATTAATTATCCGTGGGTGGCGGCGGGTCCCTATGGTATTTATTAGTTATTAGGCAAATGTAAAACCAATGTTGGGCCTTGCTAGACCAGTTTTAATCTAAGATGATTTATCAAGGGTGTTGGTGCACTTGAGATTAGGGTCTCCTGTGCCCTGTGCACGGGCACCGGCACCACGCTTGGCGGCAGTACGCTAAGAGAGCCGACGAGAAGTTAAACCCCAGGCTCACCAAGACCACACCCCACCAAAGTTGTGAAGAGCTAGCCCAGGCTACAAGGCCCCATCAAGCCGTTCTCACCTGGAAGACTCACAAGGCTCTGACAAGCACTCCTTGTAGGGAAGAGTTACAAGGCCCTGACGAGCCCTCCTTGCCGGGAAGACTAACAAGGCCCCGGCAAGCACTCCTTGCTGGGAACATGGGCGAGGCCACAGGCAAGGAAGCCAGGCCGGCACGCTCTCTTCGCCCGCCAGGTGTCCCTCCTGCCACAGTGCCACCGACCGCCACTGCTCCAGCGAATCCCCCATGCGCCAGCACAAAGCCCAGGTGTCAATACACTTGGGTACGTGTCGAAGCCACCTTGATGCAAGTCAGGGGCCAGACAAGGTTTTTACTGCCCCTGACACCACAGTAGAAAGATAAGCGGTGAACCCTGTTCACTATGCAACCAGTGAGCACAGTGTTGGTGACCCCTTTGCCTATAAAAGGAGGCCCAAAGCTCATTCCTAGGGGTTGGGCCTTTTGGGTTTATACTCTTTAGTCACCAGCTAAATTACTATAGCAAATAACCCTACAGTAAGAACCCAATACAAACAAAGCAGGAGTAGGGTTTTACGCGCAAAGCGGCCCGAACCTGGGTAAACGACCTTGCCGGTGCTGATTGCTAGTTCCGCTCTTGGCTCCACCTCTCTCCCTCCGCCGAACGATCAAGGGACCCTTAGAGTTTCCCATAGGTGTCGATTTCCCGACATCTTTGGCACGCCAGGTAGGGGTAGCTGCTGAGAGCTTTTTCATGGATTCGAGCAAGTTCCGCATCAAATCTTGGGAAGTTGAGTGCACTGCCGCCGTTCCTAAAGGCGGAATCCTCCGGTGGGTGCTCCACTTCACTAAGGCCTCATAACGCGTGCGCGAGTGCACCGCTGCGCGAGCACTGGGCAAGGAGGCGAAGACCCCGAGCTTGATGGCATCAGGTTGATACGTTACTCCAAGACAGTGCGTTGCTGTCGAGGGTGTGCTTGGGGGCTTCGGCGAGGCCTCCGGCGCATACTCCGGCAGACGCACCTCCGCGGAGTGATGCATAGGCGTCGAGGATGTGCTAACAGGCCCCGAAGCCCAGACACGCACTCCGGCGGAAACACTTTCCCCCCTTGGTAGTGCCGCGTCGCCGCCGAAGTTGCGCTCGGGGGCTCCGCCAGCATGGCCTGGCAAAATAGAAAAAAGAGTTATACTCCGGCAACCCCTTTCCAATACGGTAGTCAAGGACTGTCGGCAAGAACCTTGACATAGAGGAATTCGCTGGGAGAGTGTAACATCGTGCTTGCCGGGGATCTGAGGCCCAGGAAAAAGACCCAAACACAGCGGAAAGAAGTGTCGTGACACAATAGATAAGTGATAGAGGTTCTAGATGAAGTTTTTGAGTAGATAGGTTGTTTCCTTTCTAGAAATCCCAATCTTTGTTTGAGAAACATGCACGTAGATGGAACCTTGTCAGGATCGGTGCACCTTGGCTCTGTTTCGAACTTGTTCAACGACCTCAGTGGCCACAGAGAACCTTCACACTGTTTTGAACTTGCTCAACACACCAAGAAGCTACGCAGCGCCTTATTTCGCCTCGAGCCGCGCTCGACGATCTAATGGTTGCACTAAGTGCAGCAAGGAGTCTTGGCGGTAATGACCCCTCCGACAAACTGCCAAGGATCCGTTCCTCAAAGTAGTAGCGGCAGGACCAGTCATGTCGGCAAGCTTCCGGAAAACGCAAAGGATGTTTCATACAAAGAGGGGGATCAGACACAACGGAAACAACATTTCATTCATCTGTTTGAGGCAAACTCAGACATACTACATGGATGATTTTTGCTACTCTAACCTATGATACTGTCTTTTGGCGAGGAACATGCTTGCCAGACAGAAGTTCAAGAAGACAAAAAGCGGCAAGGCCTCCGGCACAACCCAGGCTGGCTCCTCCTGGACCAGCACTGCGTGGAGGAGAATGGGGCCAAAAGGGACGGCGGAGCTGAGAACCAAGCGCTTCCCGCAAAATTTGGTAGCGTCGGTTCTTCCGACTCGTCGGTCCCAACTCAGGAGGAGGAGAGCTGCGGACTGACGGTGATGGTGCGACCAATGGTCAGTCCGAGGTCAGATCCTCGTACCCAGGCTTAGCCTGCCGAGGGTCTGGACCGTGCCCGCTATCGCTACCATTTGTCCCGTCCTCGTCGCCCCCGCGCGAGGAAAGGCTTTCAGTCCCGCTCGAGCTCTCTTCACAGCAATTGAGGCCCACACCTGAGCTCCCATATATCTTGACGGAGAGCAGGTTGTCCGCCATCATCTTGAAGCGAAGAACGTGCCCACCCCAGAGATTATGGGCACATGCGAAGCTCTTCCACCCGCGGCCTAGGAACAGGAGCCGAGGCTCCGGTTGCTCCATGGCCATCGGTACGGCGCCGTTGCCGCAGCCATGCACCCTAAGCCACAGCATCAGGAGCTTCTCTTCGCTCATCACCTCGGCGAAGGCGATAGGGAGTTGAAGACGGGTCCTGATGCGGCCTTGCAGTTTCACGAGAAACTCCAGCGGAGTCCTTTCAACATGAGTCCCCTTGGGAACGAGTCTGGGAGAAGGCTGGGGTGCTGGAGTAGCATCCCGCCTTCCTCGGCCACGGCCTTCGCGGCGACTGCGACCCCTCGCCCCTCCGCCACCTTGGGTGCTCGGGACGCCCTCCGCAGCTGCGGTCCCTAAAGTTGTGGCATGATCCGAATGAGATCCTCTTTCCGCTCTAGTGGCCGATGGTGGCCTCCCTCATCCCCTAGCCATGGTTAGGGGCGAGCGCCACCTGAAGCTGAAGAAGACACTTCACAAACAAGCTAAGGACGCTGAGTGTTTCAGGAGTTGGATGGATGAGCAAAACCCCCTCACAAACCTCCTAATTTATAGGGTGAGGCGCGGGGGCTAGCTCTCCTCACTCCAGAAACTGCCGCCCCTCTCGCCCAGTCGCTCTTGATCACGGGCGAACAGGGAACCGTCCTGCTGTACCAATGCATGTAGAGGCGGGCCCTGCCACGACTACGACCTTTAAGGCCATGAACGCCACATGCCTGACGGTTACTGCGCATGCCTCACGCATGGTAGTAATGCTTCAGGAGGTGGGAAGGCCACTGTGCGCACGCCTCTCCACCTCGGGCGCTCGATGCGCGACGTGAGGAAAGGCCACTTGCAACGGCTCCAAGTTGCCAAGCGCCCTATCAGCAGAAGCCTGTGCACCACTTTGGGCCTGGCCCAATGACGCCTCGCATGCATGTGTGGCCAGGCGCGGGGGCTTCAATCGGTGCACTAGAGATTAGGGTCTCCTGTGTCCGAGACTTCTGCATCGGCACCTTCAACACGCTTGGCGGCAGTACGCTAAGAGAGCTGACGAGAAGTTAAACCCCAATCTCACCAAGACCCCACCCCACCAAAGGTGTGAAGAGCCAACCCACGCTACAAGGCCCCGGCGAGCCATCCTCGCGGGGAAGACTCACAAGGCCCCAACAAGCCCTCCTTGCCGGGAAGAGTTGCAATGCCCCGACAAGCCCTCCTTTCGGGGATGACTCACAAAACCCCGAGAAGCCCTCCTTGCTGGGAAGATGGGCGAGGCCACATGCAAGGACGCCAGGCCGTTAGGCTCTCTTCGCCCGCCAGGTGTCCCTCCTGCCGCAATGCCACTAGCCGCCACCGCTCCAGCGCACTCCCCATGCACCAGCACAAAGCCCAGGTGTCAATACACATGGGTATGTGTTGAATCCACCTTGATGCAGGTCAGGTGCTAGACAAGGCATTTACTGCCCCTGACACCACAGTAGAAAGATAAGCGGTAAACCCTATTCACTATGCAACCAGTGAGCGCACTGTTGGTGACCCCTTTGCCTTTAAAAGGAGGCCCAAAGCTCATTCCTAGGGGTTGAACCTTTTGGGGTTACACTCTTTAATCACTAGCTAAGTTACTGTAGCAAATAACCCTACAGTAAGCACCCAATATAAACAAAGCAGGAGTATGGTTTTATGCGCCAAGCAACCAGAACCTGGGTAAACGACCTTGTGAGTGCTGATCGCTAGTTCCGCTCTTGGCGCCACCTCTCTCCCTTCGCCGAACGATCAAGGGACCCTTATAGTTTCCCGTAGGTGTCGATTTACCGACAAAGGGGGTCCACATAACAACCCCGATCGTGTTAGGAGCGCTCAATTATGCAATATAACACCGGTAGCCGAAACTAAGGCGGCAAAGGTGGAACAAAACACCAGGCTAGAAAGGCCGAGCCTTCCCCCTTTTACCAAGTATATAGGTGCATTAAATTAAATAGCATTAATGTGGTGATATAACAAGGAACCCATGTTATCACATGGAAGCAACTGCACCTGCAACTAGCAACGCTAATAGATGGTTAAGCTTGTCGTAACATAGCCAATCAGTGGTTTGCTAGGTTGTGAACAGGTTGGAGGTTTTCATGGCAATGTTGAGAGCTGACATTTAAGTGGTAGGCAGTGAGACATATCGAAAGAAACGAGACAACTAGCATGGCATTGATAGTAATGGTATCTAATGAAATGATCATATTGCCTGAGATCCCACTTGGAAGGAGAACAACTCCGTGAAGTAGACGAACCGACGTGGTCGAACAGGTCCTCACATTCCAACACGCTTGCGGAACTCTATCGAGACGAAGCAAACCGGAAACAGGAATCAACACACGATATTCACCACAGCACATGCACGACATGATGCACAACACATATGATACATGAGCAGTTTCAAATATACAAGGCATGGCACGTCAATTCACATCACGCAAACACTACACATTAAGCGAATTTCAATATGAAACGAGTTGCATATTGACGAAACTCCATGTTTAATTATTTAATTCACTCCCGTTTATTTCAACAGAAATATTAAAATGTTGTTAACATGGCAAGGGGTGAAGGACAAGTTAATCTACCTATATACACTACAGGAATCAGAGACTTTGTCGCCTACCATGGCGGACGGCAAAGGGGAGCACCCCGGACGGCAAAGGCCTTTGCCATCCGTGTGCAGACGGCAAAGAAAAATTTGGTAAAGAGGTCCTTTGCCGTCTGCCTTGGGTCTACGTATGGCAAAGAAACTTTACCGTGGGGGGCAGATGGCAAAGAACCTGGACGACGGATCCACGGGCTAGGGCCGTCAAGTGGTAACGACATATTTTGCCATCTGTTGGGCCCACCATCCCTTTGCCGTCTCCCATGGCCCCCTTTGCCGTGTGTGGGCGGACGACAAAGTTGGCAAATAGTTCTGGCATTCAGGGACTTTGCCGTCTGTTGGGCTCCCTCTGCCGTCGGTGGGCGGACGATGAAGAAACCAAAATGCCCCTATTTATTTTATTTTTTATTATATCCAACAATTTTCACAGGAATATATGATACATACATATATATATATATCATAGAAATAATGGTATTGCCATACTGATAACCATATTAAAATAAGTTTAATCCATACATACATACATACATATTATGCAAGTTTCATCCATCCATACATACATATTGTGCAAGTTTCATCCCTACCAAACCATATATTACAATAGTTTCATCCATACATACAAAGTTTCATATCCATATATTACAATAGTTTCATCCATACATATTATCCAGAAAAAATACAAGTACCCAAGCACTCCATCAATCCAAGCTACCGTGAAGTGAATGTAATCTACAAAATGGGAAATAAGAAAGTTAGAAGAAGAAGACTAGATGAAGAAGAGAACTAAGCTAAGTATCGGTCATTTTTTATTAAATAGGCCAGTTTGGAGCTAATTTAGCTTACTACATCATCTAGGAGGAAACTAAGCTAAGTATATTTCATATTGGACCTACTTGGGTAAAATAGGTCATTTAGGAGCTAACTATGCTTATTAAGCCATTTTGAAGCTAACTAATCTAATTATAAGCCATTTAATAGCTAAGTTAGGTATAATAGGTCATTTTGTAGCTAAGTAAACTTATTATGTCATTTAGGAGAGAACTTAGCTAAGTATATGTCATTTTTGATTAAATAGACCATTTTGGAGCTAATTTAGCTTACTACGTCATCTAGGAGGAAACTAAGCTAAGTATATGTCATTTTGGAGCTACTTAGGTAAAAATAGGTCATTTAGGAGCTAACTATGCTTATTAAGCCATTTTGGAGCTAACTAAGCTAATTATAGGCCATTTAATAGCTAACTTAGGTACAGTAGGTCATTTTGTCGTTGCGTAAGCTTATTATGTCATTTAGGAGAGAACTTAGCTAAGTATAAGTCATTTTTTATGAAATAGGCCATTTTGGAGCTAATTTAGCTTACCACGTCATCTAGGAGGAAACTAAGCTAACTATATGTCATTTTAGAGCTACTCGGGTAAAAATACGTCATTTAGGAGCTAACTATGCTTATTAAGCCATTTTGGAGTTAACTAAGCTAATTATAGGCTATTTAATAGCTAAGTTAGGTACAATAGATCATTTTGTAGCTACTTAAGCTTATTATGTCATTTAGGAGAGAACTTAGCTAAGTATAGCTCATTTTTATGAAATAGGCCATTTTGGAGCTAATTTAGCTTACTACGTCATCTAGAAGGAAACTAAGCTAACTATATGTCATTTTAGAGCTACTTAGGTAAAAATAGGCCATTTAAGAGCTAAGTATGCTGATTATGCCATTTTGGAGCTAACTAAGCTAATTATAGGCCATTTAATAGCTAAAATAGGTACAATAGGTAATTTTGGAGCTAGGTAAGCTTATTATGTCATTTAGGAGAGAACTTAGCTTAGTATAGGTCATTTTTTTATTAAACAGGCCATTTTGGAGCTAATTTAGCTTACTACGTCATCTCGGAGGAAACTAAGTTAACTATATGTCATTTTAGAGCTACTTAGGTAAAACAAATAGGTCATTAGGAGCTAACTATGCTTATTATGCCATTTTGGAGCTAACTAAGCTAATTATGTCATTTAGGAGGAAACTAAGCTAAGTATAGGTCATTCTAGAGCTAACTTAGGTAAAATATGTCATTTTGGAGCTAAGGTAAGGTAAGTAAACATCATCATGCGGTTGTTAGGCAAAACACTAGAAAAAACATATCATTCTCAACCCTTTCCCACCATTTTTCAACACCTACCATGACAAAGAGTAAATGAAATTAGTACAACATAAATATGAACATGAGTAATAAAATGTATATAATTTCAGTGTATCATCATCATAAATACCAACATGACTAATAAAAATTGAATACCTAACATGAACAAAAAATTTATATATGTATATAATAATAGTTGAATACTGAGATGAACTAATAACAATCTTGATCCTCTATATATGCTTCGGGGTCAATAAATGCATCATGATCATCACTATCATCAATAAATGCACCATCATCATCACTATCAGGAAGAACATGTGGAAGGCCTCCATTATGTAATCGGCCAAGAAGTGACAGGTCATCCGTAGTAGTAACCTCTTCTTCTTCCAGCTCTTCCTGTTCCGGCTCACGGGTTAAGGCGGATTCATTGTCGTTGTCTACTTCAATGTTCTGGGGTGAAGTAGAGCGGTTCTTGAAACGTTTTTTGGACATACGTGTTTCTTGGAAGAATTCTCCTTCATATGTGTCTGGGTTAATGTGAGGTTCGTAATCCTATTCATTGAGCGTAGGTGGTCTAAAACATGGCGACACTTCATAAACGACATCCAAACCTTTTACATTTGGATCATTTTGGCAGGCCCACGGTAGATAGAAAACTTGTGTTGCCTGTTGAGCCGTAATATAGACATCGGGAACATCTAAATGGGTGTTTTGATTGATTTCGACTAGTCCTATATGTTCATGAGTCCTTCTAGTCTCCCTCGGCTCAAACCAATAACATTTGAAGACTACGACGGTCGTTGGGTTTTCACCATAGAATAGAAGTTCATAAATTGCTTCAACTCTTCCATAATACTCGGTACCTCCTTCGCCGATAGCAGAGACAGAACAATTTGTAGTCTTTAGGTCGGGCATAGGTAGCTCTTTGCCAAAGGTACAAAAGTGATACCTGTTGATGTTATATCTGTCAAATGAACGGACCTTGTAGTCAAAACCATTAGCGACTTGTCTCAACTCGGCGTCCATAGACTCTGCATCAGGCTACAAGTTTAATACGGAAGGATGGATGCATTAGCCGGAAATTAGACCAAGAAATTAAATGGCCATTAATGGTAATTAATTACCCTTTGTTTGAACCAAGATATGAAACCGGGATAGTCGCCTCCATGCTTTGCAAGAAGCTCATACTCTTCGACAGAATCCTTTTCGATGACCGCTCCATCCGAGAATTCGGCAACGTATCGACTATATCAAATATCTGGGAATAAGTGCAGTTCAAAGGAATTATAAGTTGTGGAATAATAATATACCGAGAACTTACTCGATGTACGGCCGCACTTCTATTAGGTTGTTGAAGATATACACTGAAATGGTCCGCCATTCTTCGACATCCAACGATTTCCCTTTCGAAGCATCGGATGATGTGAGCTTCCCTTTGAATAGGCTGAGGTTGGATCGACCTTTTTTAGGATCGCCATCATTGTACCGAGGCTTTGGGTTATGCAAATGATGATTTTTGGCTTCGTAGTGTGTTGTCACGAAGTTTGCCGCCTCCTCAGTATGAATGCCTCGGCCATCGATGCTTCAATTCTACGTTTATTTTTACATTTAGCTCGAAGCGTCTTCTGCATCCTCTCAGTTGAGAAGCACCATCGATTTTGAACGGGCCCCCCAATCTTGCCTCGGTCGGGAGATGCAAAATCAAATGATGCATTGGATTAAAGAAGCCCGGTGGAAAGATCCTTTCTAATTTGCAGATCAACTCCGCCGCCAACTCTTCCATTTCATCTAGCACGCCAGGCGATAGTTCTTTCACACAAAGAGAACGAAAGAAATAGCACAGCTCTGCCAGTACTAGCCATTCATCCTCAGGGATAACGCCACGCAACATCACCACATTACCCGCTCAATCCATATGTGCCAATCATGACTCTTGAGACCAAATATTTTCAATTTCTCAAGACTCTCTCACCTCTTTAGATTCACAGCATACCCATCGGGGAACATCAACCGCATTTTCACCCACAATAGCATTTCCCTCATAGCTGGTCTTTCAAGATTGAACAATGCATTTGGCTTCGCTACACTTTGCTTTCCTTTCCGTTGTCGCAAGTTTTGTAACGGTCTATCAATATAGCCTCCTGGTCGATTCTAGCCTTAGGATTATCCTTTGACTTCCCCTCCATGCCGAACAATGTACCCAGAATGGCCTCTACAATATTATTTTCAGTGTGCATCAGGTCGATGTTGTATGGGCAAATGAGGACTTTGAAGTAAGGCAGATCCCATAAGCATGCCTTGTGATTCCAGGTGTGTTCGGTATTATACCCTTTGAAATACCCTGGACGCAAAGGATGAGGCTCGAGAACGTTTAACTGATCAAGGGTCTGTTGGCCTGTCAACGCAGCTGGTGCAGTGTTTTTGACAACTCTACCTTTGATGAAATTCTTCTTCTCTTTTCTGAACTTATGGCCAGGATCCAGGAATTGTCTATGCATGTCCAAGCAAGAAAACTTGTGACCCGCCTGCAGCCAACGAAACTGAAGAGCTGCCTTGCATGTGGTGCATGGGAACCTTCCATGCACACATCAGCCAATGTATAGCGCATACGCCAGATAGTCATGCGTTGAGTACGTGTACCACACATGCATTTTGAAGATTTTTTGGTAGTGGCGTCGTATGTCTTGATCCCATTATCCCAGGCTTCTTGCAATTCATCCTTAAGCGGCTGCATGTACACATTCATATTCTTCCCCAGATATTTGGGCCCTGGAATTATCAACGTGAGGAAACTGTTCTTTCTTTTCATAATCTCTCCGGGGGGAGATTGAGTGGAATGACAAATACAGGCCAACAAATGTATTATGCTGCCACCATACCATACACATTGAACCCATCCGTGCTGATGGCAACTCGAGGATGCCTTGGATCTGCCGATTTATCCTTATATAATGCATCGAAGTGCTTTCACGCAAAAGCATCTGAAGTGTGTACCAACATCTTGTTCTCACCCGCATCAAGTTCGATTCTTTTCCCCAATTTGTGCCATGTCATCTGTCTGGCCATCTCTTCGACCTTCAAAAGACGTTGAAGTCTTCGTACGATTGGCAGATACCGAAGAACATTAACGGGGATTTTGGTTCGAATCTTCTCACCCAAACCGTTGTCTACCACAATATACCTCAAAGAATTGCAAACACTACAGGAATTCGCTTCTTTGCCGTCTGCCATCACAGACGGCAAAGAGTATATCACAGATAGCAAAGAGTATATCACAGACGGCAAAGAATCCCACTGTCGGCAAAATTTCTGCGTGAGCCTACGAAGGCATTGTAGCTTCTTTGCCGTCTGCCTCACCGAAGCGGACGACAAAGAGCTTTGCTGTCAGCTTTTCATAAGAGCAGACGGCAAATATGTCGAGACAGCAGCAGGCAGGCGTTACCTCCGTTAGGGGCTAACGGAGGCTTTGCCGTATGCCTCCCCCCTCTTCTTTGTCGTCTGCCTCCCCCCTCTTCTTTGTCGTCTGCATCCCCCTCTTCCTTGTCGTCTGCCTCCCCCCTCTTCTTTGCCATCTGCCTCCCCCTCTTCTTTGTCGTCTGCCTCCACCTCCTCCTCCCCCTCCTTTGTGCCCTTTTCTTTGTCGTGTTCCCCCTGGAAGCAGACAACAAAGATACTATATGGCCAGCTGCTGCTGCCCAGGTTGCACAGCTGGGCGCCACGTGGCACCTTTGCCATCGGTCAGCTGATGGAAAAGGCCTTGGCCATCAGGTGGCAGACGGCAAAGAGCCCATATTGTCATAGTTTTCTTTGTTTTGTTTATTTCACAACACATATACATATACATAGCACATATATAGGTCACAACACATATACATATACATAGCACATATATAGGCCACAACACATATTCATAGCACAAAGTTTCATCCATATTCATAGCACATATATAGGTCACAACACATATACATATAGTTCCACATATACTGTTCATCCATATATACATATACATATAATTCCACATTGTTCATCAACTCAAATGAAAACTAGAACTAAAGCACTCCATCAATGCCAGCTTCCATGCATGTAGTACATCCATTCTGCAGAGGAGGGGAAGGAGAAGGAGAAGGAGGAGGAGTAGAATAAAAAATAAGAAGAGAAGAAGAAGGATAAGAAGGAGGAGAAGAAGGAGAAGAAGGAGGGCTCCTTCTCCTTCTTCTCCTCCTTCTCCTTCTTCTTCTCTTCTTCTCCTCCTCCTTCTTATTATTCTCCTTCTCCTTCTCCTTCTCTTCTTCTTCTCTTCTTCTTCTTCTTCTTCCTTATTTTCATTTCTCCTATTCTCCTCTTCTTGGAGCTAAATTAGCTAACTATGTCTTTTTGCAGCTAAATGGGCTAATTATGTCATTCTAGAGGAAAACAAGCTAAGTATATAATATTAATGAGCTAACCAAGGTTCTTATGCCATTTTGAGCTTATTATGTCTTTTAGGAGCTTAATTAGTCCTTTTATTGAGCTAACCAAGGTTCTTATGATGTTTTTACCTAACTAAGCTAATTATGTCATTTTGGATGATAATTGGCTAAGTATGTCTTTGTTGGGGAAAATAAGCTAAATTGAAGAAGAAGAGGAGAAGAAGGAGAATAAGGAGGGATCCTTCTCCTCCTTCTCCTTCTCCTTCTTCTCTTCTTCTTCTCCTCTTCCTTCTTCTCCTTCTCCTTCTCTTCTCTTTCTCTTCTTCTTTTTGTTCTTCCTTTTCATTTCTCCTCTTCACCTCTTCTTGGAGCTAAATTAGCTAACTATGTCTTTTTGGAGCTAAATGGGCTAATTATGTCATTATAGAGGAAAACAAGCTAAGTATATAATATTAATGAGCTAACAAGGGTTCTTATGCCATTTTGAGCTTATAATGTCTTTTTGGAGCTAAATTGGCTAATTATGTCATTGTTGGGGAAATTAAGGCAAGGAGAATATGAAAGAGGAGAAGAAAGAGGAGGAGGAGGAGAAGAAGAAGAAATAAAGAAGAAGGAGGAGAAGGAGGAGGAGGAGGAGGAGGAGGAGAAGGACTAGAAGGTCCTTGGCCTTCTCCTCCTTCTCCTCCTCCTCCTCCTCCTCCTCCTTCTTCTCTTCTTCTTCTTCTTTCTTTTCATTTTTCCTATTTCTTCTCCTCTTCTCCTCTTCTTGGAGCTAGATTAGCTAACTATGTCTTTTTGGAGCTAAATGGGCTAAGTATCCCATTTTAGAGGAAAACAAGCTAAGTATATAATATTAATGAGCTAACCAAGGTTCTTATGCCATTTTGAGGTTATTATGGCATTTTGGAGCTAAATGGGCTAATTATGTCATTGTTGGGGAAATTAAGGCAAGGAGAATATGAAATAGGAGAAGAAAGAGGAGGAGGAGGAGAAGAATAAAAAATAAAGAAGAAGGAGGAGAAGGAGGAGGAGGAGGAGAAAGACTAGAAAGTCCTTGGCCTTCTCCTCCTTCTCCTCCTCCTCCTCCTCCTCCTCCTTCTTCTTCTCCTCCTCCTTCTTCCCCTTCTCCTGATGTTCTCTTTCTCTTCTTCTTTTTGTTCTTCCTTTTCATTTCTCCTCTTCTCCTCTTCTTGGAGCTAAATTAGCTAACTATGTCTTTTGGAGCTAAATGGGCTAATTATGTCATTGTAGAGGAAAACAAGCTAAGTATATAATATTAATGAGCTAACCAAGGTTCTTATGCCATTTTGAGCTTATAATGTCTTTTTGGAGCTAAATGGGCTAATTATGTCATTGTTGGGGAAATTAAGGCAATGAGAATATGAAAGAGGAGAAGAAATAGGAGGAGGAGAAGAAGAATAAGAAAGAAATAAGAAGAAGAAGGAGGAGGAGGAGAAGGACTAGAAGGTCCTTGGCTTTCTCCTGCTTCACCTCCTCCTCCTCCTTCTCCTTCTTCCCTTCTTCTTCTTCTTCTTTCTTTTCATTTTTCCTATTTCTTCTCCTCTTCTCCTCTTCTTGGAGCTAAATTAGCTAACTATGTCTTTTTGGAGCTAAATGGGCTAATTATTCCATTTTAGAGGAAAACAAGCTAAGTATATAATATTAATGAGCTAACCAAGGTTCTTATGCCATTTTGAGGTTATTATGACATTTTGGAGCTAAATGGGCTAATTATGTCATTGTTGGGAAAATTAAGGCAAGGAGAATATGAAAGAGGAGAAGAAAGAGGAGGAGGAGGAGAAGAAGAATAAATAAAGAAGAAGGAGGAGAAGGAGGAGGAGGAGGAGGAGAAGGACTAGAAGGTCCTTGGCCTTCTCCTCCTTCTCCTCCTCCTCCTCCTCCTTCTCCTTCTTCTCCTTCTCCTTCTTCTCCTTCTCCTTCTCTTCTCTTTCTCTTCTTATTTTTGTTCTTCCTTTTCATTTCTCCTCTTCTTGGAGCTAAATTAGCTAACTATGTGTTTGTGGAGCTAAATGGGCTAATTTTTTCATTGTTGGGGAAATTAAGGCAAGGAGAATATGAAAGAGGAGAAGAGAAACTTACCGTAGTGGTCATCAAGGAGGAGAAACACCTAGAGAAGGGTCGTGCGATGCCGCTCGAGAGTTATTCTGCAGAATAGATATTTTGCAATGTCTCACTTAGCATGATGACACTCAATTATTAATACTAGTTTATAATGAAACTCACCGTGCCAATCAAAGAGAAGGCGGGCATCGGCGGAGGGACTTGACCGCTCTTCTCGCACAGACCCTGAAGAGTGGGTCGTATTAGTTAGTAATGAAACAGACATTACACACATGATTTGGCTAATGTGAAAAAAAATTACCACAAAAAGCTCGTACAAGGCCCGTTGACCCGCCTCATTCCGGGACCTTTCCTCCTCAATCAACCGTGTCGTGGTCTGGTCCCTCTCATCAAGAGCAGCCTGAAGAGCAGCCTGGCTTGCCAATCTCCCTTTCTCAAGAGCAGCCTGGTTTGCCAATCTCTCTTTCTCAAGAGCAGCCTGGTTTGCCAATCTCTCTTTCTGAAGAGCAGCCTAAAACACCATTCCTCGTTACCACAGTAATGATCTATGGTGACACACATAATGAAATGGATAAAAGTGTTCTTAGTCTGTACAACTAACCTCGATGGCAAGATCGACTGGACGTGAATGACGCGTTAACTCAGGACAGTTGCTCGACTGGTGCGCCTTGATCTCCAAGAGAGTGAGTGGACAATATATTATCCCATCTCCAATGGCTATCGAGCCATGGGGCATCCCGCCACCAGATATCATCACCAGCTCTGGATCCAAAAGTTCCTGGCTAGGGTTAAATTCATCCCCTTTCATAGCCTTCCCCGCGTCCCTGTATGCCATGAGCTTGTGGTGGGATGATATGTTGGTGAAGTTATTGGGATCATCCAGATCAGACTCAGAGAATGCCTTCACCTTCTTTTACGAGGCAGTATGGGCCATGCCATAAAGGTCGTACAAGTGTGGCATCTCCGTCTTATTGTGATGCGCCTAAAAGAGAGGAACAAAATATTAGCATGAAGAAAGAATTGCATGAATCATGAAGCAAATCACATACACAGTTTCGTCCGAACTGAAGTAAGTTGGCGTTGCCTTGATGGTGTGGCACACCAACCATTTGGCTACGCTGATCCTTCGCATTCTCGTGGACGGCTCGCCAGCTGCCTGTGCACCACTCATCAACCAACGCCTCCCAACAATCCATCTTATTCGCACACCATCTCGGGGGCACCTGTAAGTTATTAGAAAGAATTTTGAGCGCTACGCCTATGAATGAAATCAAGAAAACTACGTAGAAGGACTTAAGAATAGGTAATTACCTTCATGTATTGCTCCTTCTTCAGAAACTTTCCACGGCAATCCTTCTTCTGCTTCTTAATACCATGCGTGGTGTAGTAGTCTCGAATAGCCTGCGGCCGAGCCTCATGGCATAAGTTCGGTAGTAACCGCCTACACTCGGCCTCGAGAACCTTGGCCGCCTCCTCCTCATATCCATCCCCACACTTATAGAAGGTCTACAATCAAACGTGAAAACACTGATTAGTACAATAATTAGCTATATTGTTAATTTTAGATTGTGTAAAAGGATAATTTACCCAAAAGCTCTTGATCACCATCTCGGCCCTCGCGTGGCACAAGACACCATCTATAATCTCCTCCGACGGGGCCTCCGCAGCCTGGTAGTGCTCCCAGGAAAATCCTAGTGTAGGAACCTGACCCTCACCAGGCAACGTGACAAACCCCGGGAAATTTGTCCGGCAAGCACACCAAGGACGGAGTTCGGCCTGCAGACTCCAAGAGGGTGTACCCATCCCCTGCAGTATGATAAGGTCAACGCATTAGATATTTGAACAAACTTGAAGGAAAAACCTAAAAAAAGAGAAAATGTACTTACCTATCTCCTTCCAGTTTAATCACCGGCCTCTGCTCGCGGGTAGCCGGCACGACCGGGAGACGTGTACTACCACGCTTGTACACGGTGGCCCCGTCCACCTGCACATTGCCCTCACTATCCGTAAACTCATCCCTGCCATCCCTGCCCCCCGAGCCACCCGGACCCTCGGTCCAATCCGGCAACTCGGTCCGATCCGGCCAGGTATCCCATCCGGGCCTCTCCACGTCGGTTGAAGCCTCCGGAACTGTAGTGTCGTGGGCCGAATGCACCTCGACCCGAGGCTGATCCTGGACCGGAGTTGTCGGTGAATACTCACAACATATGCCATAGGTAGGCTAAAGTCGGTTAGAACCGAAGGGACAAAGATGGGCGCTGGGAACGAGGTTGGTACACGCATGGGTGTACCCAGGTTCAGGGCTCTCCGTAGATATAATACCCCTAATCCTGCCGGAGTGTTTGATGTATGGGAACAGAGTACAATGTCGCTCCTGGAGCTGTGTTGGGAGGAGGAAGAGAGGAGCAGCCGGCTCGTCTCTACCTCTCTCTCCGTGGTTGGTGAGTGTGTAGTGTTGAATGACTGGTGAATGATCGGCCCCCTTGCATGGGGGGCGACCGGGGGGGTTTATTGGACGAACTCGCCGGCCTACAATATGGATAAAGGGTACAAGCATGGGACCCGGCTGGCTGCTTCACCGGTTGGCCAGGGGCCCACAAGGGTCTTGTCTTGTCGATGAGGGCCCCGCCGGCTGCATGGTCTCGATTGCCTGTGGGACCCACCGGCTGGCCAATGGGTCTCTCGCGTAAGGCTGACGCGGAGCACGTGTTGTACGTCCAGCGTCGCCCCGCGAGATTCTTCATGGGCAGGTAGTACGACCACCTGCACTGTTCCCCACGCCGAGTGCAGTAATGGACTGGGAGTGTGACGGTCCAACACTATGCTAGGTGATGGATCAGAGCCGGGGTAGGTCAGCGGCGAGGCCGCCGACGCTCGTACCTGTCGGGCGCCCTGGTCCTGTAGCTTTGCTGACGCGTAGCTACCTTTAATCGAGAGGTCTCTTCCTGACCTACGATCTGATGTGACTTATGATCCTCGGCCGGCTAGCCTGCTTGGTCAGCCGGCTTGAGTATGGCCGCCTCCTCCTCAGTCCGGCTCTGAAGGGGAGGCCGCTTGGATTCTAGCCGGAAGGGGTTGCCTGGCCGGCCAGAAAAATGGCCGCTTCGTCTTCCAGTCGGCAGGTGATGCCTAGCCGGCCAGAAGACTTGGGCCTTGGGAATCTTCATACGTTCATGTCCATTGGGCCGGAAATGAAGGAACAAGCTTGATGAGCCTACCCCGGGGTTATCCGCCCGACAGTAGTCCCCGAAGCTGGCGAGGTTTGCCGCCTGCGGGCGGGCGGCCTCACCGGCTTGTGGATTTGTCTTGATATTTTGGCTGTTGTTCGCGGCGAAGGACGCCAGCTTCGGAACCGGGTGGCTTCGTAACGATGCCTCGGCCCAGTCATAATTGGCGCGGAGAACGCCACGTGCCATGCCTCGCCTGGCGTAATAATGGCGATTACTGCTGACGGGACCGGGTCTGGGCCCTGGGTCCGGCCACGACGCCCCCTCGGCCTCCGCGCGGGAGATCCTCTACGGATTTACTCCGCGACGGTTGGGCTTAGGGGAGCGTTACCGCCCGTAATACACGGAATTAATGGGGCCCAGTGTGCACCGGATCCCCTCCCCACGATGCTTCGTGGGGGTTTAAATGGGACGCGAGGGTTTCGAGGAGGCCATTCGCCCCCTCTTCTCGCCCTGCTCCGTGCTCTCTTCCTCCTTGCGTCCTGAGAAGAAGAGCTCGCGCCCTTCGTCTTCTTCATCTTCGCCGTTGAGACCTCCGTCGACCGCTTCGAGCTCTCACTACCCGCAGCCATGGCCGGCGGTTCATCCATGAAGAAGTCGTCGGCGTAGCACGCGTCCTCGTAGGGGGCCTGGCTGGGCAGCGACGTCGACGAGTGGCACATCGAGGCGCTTCATCACCATCGACTGCTGCCCCCGGCCTCCCAAGTGTGGGTGCGCCTTCCCAGCTCCGAGACCGCTCCCGCACCCACCGCAGGAGAGGTTGTGGTCTTCGTCGAGCAGTTCTACCGGGGCTTCAGGCTCCCGACTAGCTCCTTCTTCGCCGAATGGCTCCAGTTCTTCGGCCTGGAGCCGCATCATCTGGCGCCGAACGCCATACTGCAGCTGGCCGCCTTCGTGGTCCTGTGTGAGGGCTTCATGGGGATCGAGCCTCGCGTCGATCTGTGGCGCATCATATTTTTCTTCAAGCAGCAATCCATCACCATGGAGAAATCCGAGGTGGAGAAGCTCAGGGGGCCGCGCCCCATGACGCTGTGCGGGGCCGCGTTGGTGCATCATCGCCTGAAGTCCGGCTTCCCCCAGATGCCTCTGCAAGACTCCATCAAGCATTGGCAGAAGGGTTTCTTCTACGTGAAGAGCGCCGACCCGGCCCAGGACGCCCTCAACATGCACTACTGAAATTCATAAATTTGCCGTCTGCCAAAGCGGACGGCAAAGGGTGCAACCACGGACGGCAAAGGCTTTGCCGTCGGTCAGCTGACGGCAAAAAAAATCGGTGAAGAGGTTATTTGCCGTCTGCTTTCCCAAAGCGGACGACAAAGAATCTTTGCCATGAGGGGGCAGACAACAAATTAACTGGGACGGCATATATTGCAACGTCCCCGTTAAGTGTTAACGGCAGGCCTCCTCCCTTTGCCGTCTGCCTCCCCCCTTTGCCATGTGAGGGCAGACGGCAAAGAGGGGAGAGAGAGGGGGCAGATTCCCCCCTCAGCCGTCTGCCTCCCCCCTTTACCATGTGGGGGCAGACGGCAAAGAGGGGAGAGAGGGGGCAGATTCCCCCCTTTGCCATGTGGGGCCAGACGGCAAAGAGGGGAGAGAGAGGGGGCAGATTCCCCCCTTTGCCGTCTGCCTCCCCCCTTTGCCATGTGTGGGCAGACGGCAAAGAGGGGAACCAACCCCTTATTTATTTATTTTTTGTTATATCCAGCATTTAAAAAAATAATCAGGATATATATATATATATATATATATATATATTTGACATAAATAAATTTCTTTCCATACTCATAACCATATTAAAATAACCTCTTATATCCAGCTTTCAAGTTGCATCCACGTGCATACAAAGTTTCATATATTACACCAGATTCATCCACGTGCATACAAAGTTTCATATATTCATATACTACAATAGTTTCAATACAACCCATGGTACAAAAATCATCTTCAAGCATTCCATCAATATTTTCCAAGCTTCCCGTGAAGTGAAGGTAATCTGCAAAATGACAAATAAGAAAGTTAGAAGAATAATACTAGATGAAGTAGTGTATATATAGGTTATTTCGGATAGAAATTAGCTAAGTATAGACCATTTAGGACCTAACTAAGCTAATTATGTCATTTAGGTGGAACCCTAGCTAACTATAGGTCGTTTTGGAGCTAACATGGGTAAAATAGGTCATTCCGGAGCAAACTATGCTTATTAAGCCATTTTTAGCTAGCTAGGCTAATTATAGGCCATTTAATACCTAAGTTAGGGGAATAGGTCATGTTGCAGCTATGCAAGCCTTATTATGTCATTTAGGAGAGAACTTAGCTAACTATAGGTCATGTTTTATTAAATAGACCATTTAGGAGCTAACTAAGCTAATTATGTCATTTCGTAGGATAATTAGCCAAGTATAGGTCATTTTTTATTAAATAGGTCATTTTGGAGCTAACTAAGCTAATTATGTTGTTTAGATGGATAATTAGCCAATTTAGGCTTTCTTGGATGAGTCTAAGCTACATAGAAGAAGAGAAAGAGAAGAAGAAGTAAAAGAAGGAGGAGGAGGAGGAAGAGGAGGAGAAGGACAAGGAGAGGAGAAGAAGAAGAAAAGAAGAAGGAGAAGGAGAAGGAGGACGAAGGAGGAAGAAGAAGGAGAAGGAGGAGCTCCTTCTCCTTTTTCTCCTCCTTCTTCTTATCCTCCTCCCTCTCCTTCTTCTTCTTCTCCTCTTCTTCTTCTTCCTTCCTTTCATTTTTCCTCTTTCTTCTCCTCTTGTCCCCTTCTTCGGGCTAAGTTGGCTAAGAATGCCTTTTTGGAGCTAATTATGTCATTTCGAGGATAATTAGCTAAGTATAGGTCATTTTTTATTAAATAAGTCATTTTGGAGCTAACTAAGCTAATTATGTCATTTAGATGGATAATTAGCCAATTTAGCCTTTCTTGGATGAGTCTAAGCTACGTAGAAGAAGAGAAAGAGAAGAAGAAGTAAAAGAAGGAGGAGGAGGAGGCGGAGGAGAAGGAGAAGGAAGAGGAGAAGAAGAAGAAAAGAAGAAGGAGGAGGAGGAGGAGGAAGAAGGAGTAAGAAGAAGGAGAAGGAGGAGCTCCTTCTCCTTCTTCTCCTCCTTCTTCTCCTTCTTCTTATCCTCCTCCCTCTCCTTCTTCTTCTTCTCCTCTTCTTCTTCTTCCTTCCTTTCATTTTTCCTCTTTCTTCTCCTCTTGTCCCCTTCTTCGGGCTAAATTGGCTAAGAATGCCTTTTTGGAGCTAATTATGTCATTTCGAGGATAATTAGCTAAGTATAGGTCATTTTTTATTAAATAGGTCATTTTGGAGCTAACTAAGCTAATTATGTCATTTCGATGGATAATTAGCCAATTTAGGCTTTCTAGTCTAAGCTACGTAGAAGAATAGAAAGAGAAGAAAAAGTAAAAGAAGGAGGAGGAGGAGGAGGAGGAGAAGGAGAAGGAGAGGAGAAGAAGAAGAGAAGAAGAAGGAGAAGGAGAAGGAAGAAGAAGGAGGAAGAAGAAGGAGAAGGAGGAGCTCCTTGTCCTTCTTCTCCTCCTTCTTCTCCTTCTTCTTATCCTCCTCCCTCTCCTTCTTCTTCTTCTCCTCTTCTTCTTCTTCCTTCCTTTCATTTTTCCTCTTTCTTCTCCTCTTGTCCCCTTCTTTGGGCTAAATTGGCTAAGAATGCCTTTTTGGAGCTAATTATGTCATTTCGAGGATAATTAGCTAAGAATAGGTCATTTTTTATTAAATAGGTCATTTAGGAGCTAACTAAACTAATTATGTCATTTAGATGGATAATTAGCCAATTTAGGCTTTCTTGGATGAGTCTAAGCTACGTAGAAGAACAGAAAGAGAAGAAGAAGTAAAAGGAGGAGGAGGAGGAGAAGGAGAAGGAGAGGAGAAGAAGAAGAAAAGAAGAAGGAGAAGGAGAAGGAGGAAGAAGGAGGAAGGAGAAGGAGAAGGAGGAGCTCCTTCTCCTTCTTCTCCTTCTTCTTATCCTCCTCCCTCTCCTTCTTCTTCTTCTCCTCTTCTTCTTCTTCCTTCCTTTCATTTTTCCTCTTTCTTCTCCTCTTGTCCCCTTCTTCGGGCTAAATTGGCTAAGAATGCCTTTTTGGAGCTAATTATGTCATTTCGAGGATAATTAGCTAAGTATAGGTCACTTTTTATTAAATAGGTCATTTTGGAGCTAACTAAGCTAATTATGTCATTTAGATGGATAATTAGCCAATTTAGGCTTTCTTCGATGAGTCTAAGCTACGTAGAAGAAGAGAATGAGAAGAAGAAGTAAAAGAAGGAGGACGAGGAGGAGGAGAAGGAGAAGGAAGAGGAGAAGAAGAAGAAAAGAAGAAGGAGAAGGAGAAGTAGGAAGCAGGAGGAAGAAGAAGGAGAAGGAGGAGCTCCGTCTCCTTCTTCTCCTCCTTCTTCTTATCCTCCTCCCTCTCCTTCTTCTTCTTCTCCTCTTCTTCTTCTTCCTTCCTTTCATTTTTCCTCTTTCTTCTCCTCTTGTCCCCTTCTTCGGGCTAAATTGGCTAAGAATGCCTTTTTGGAGCTAATTATGTCATTTCGAGGATAATTAGCTAAGTATAGGTCATTTTTTATTAAATAGGTCATTTTGGAGCTAACTAAGCTAATTATGTCATTCAGATGGATAATTAGCCAATTTAGCCTTTCTAGTCTAAGCTACGTAGAAGAATAGAAAGAGAAGAAAAAGTAAAAGAAGGAGGAGGAGGAGGAGGAGGAGGAGGAGGAGAAGGAGAAGGAGAGGAGAAGAAGAAGAGAAGAAGAAGGAGAAGGAGAAGGAAGAAGAAGGAGGAAGAAGAAGGAGAAGGAGGAGCTCCTTCTCCTCCTCCCTCTCCTTCTTCTCCTTCTTGTTATCCTCCTCCCTCTCCTTCTTCTTCTTCTCCTCTTCTTCTTCTTCCTTCCTTTCATTTTTCCTCTTTCTTCTCCTCTTGTCCCCTTCTTCGAGCTAAATTGGCTAAGAATGCCTTTTTGGAGCTAATTATGTCATTTCGAGGATAATTAGATAAGAATAGGTCATTTTTTATTAAATAGGTCATTTAGGAGCTAACTAAACTAATTATGTCATTTAGATGGATAATTAGCCAATTTAGGCTTTCTTGGATGAGTCTAAGCTACGTAGAAGAAGAGAAAGAGAAGAAGAAGTAAAAGGAGGAGGAGGAGGAGGAGGAGAAGGAGAAGGAGAGGAGAAGAAGAAGAAAAGAAGAAGGAGAAGGAGAAGGAGGAAGAAGGAGGAAGGAGAAGGAGAAGGAGGAGCTCCTTCTCCTTCTTCTCCTTCTTCTTATCCTCCTCCCTCTCCTTCTTCTTCTTCTCCTCTTCTTCTTCTTCCTTCCTTTCATTTTTCCTCTTTCTTCTCCTCTTGTCCCCTTCTTCGGGCTAAATTGGCTAAGAATGCCTTTTTGGAGCTAATTATGTCATTTCGAGGATAATTAGCTAAGTATAGGTCATTTTTTATTAAATAGGTCATTTTGGAGCTAACTAAGCTAATTATGTCATCTAGATGGATAATTAGCCAATTTAGCCTTTCTTGGATGAGTCTAAGCTACGTAGAAGAAGAGAAAGAGAAGAAGAAGTAAAAGAAGGAGGAGAAGGAGGTGGAGGAGAAGGAGAAGGAAGAGGAGAAGAAGAAGAAAAGAAGAAGGAGAAGGAGAAGGAGGAAGCATGAGGAAGAAGAAGGAGAAGGAGGAGCTCCTTCTCCTTCTTCTCCACCTTCTTCTCCTTCTGCTTATCCTCCTCCCTCTCCTTCTTCTTCTTCTCCTCTTCTTCTTCTTCCTTCCTTTCATTTTTCCTCTTTCTTCTCCTCTTGTCCCCTTCTTCGGGCTAAATTGGCTAAGAATGCCTTTTTGGAGCTAATTATGTCATTTCGAGGATAATTAGCTATGTATAGGTCATTTTTTATTAAATAGGTCATTTTGGAGCTAACTAAGCTAATTATGTCATTTAGATGGATAATTAGCCAATTTAGCCTTTCTTGGATGAGTCTAAGCTACGTAGAAGATGAGAAAGAGAAGAAGAAGTAAAAGAAGGAGGACGAGGAGGAGGAGAAGGAGAAGGAAGAGTAGAAGAAGAAGAAAAGAAGAAGGAGAAGGAGAAGTAGGAAGCAGGAGGAAGAAGAAGGAGAAGGAGGAGCTCTGTCTCCTTCTTCTCCTCCTTCTTCTTATCCTCCTCCCTCTCCTTCTTCTTCTTCTCCTCTTCTTCTTCTTCCTTCCTTTCATTTTTCCTCTTTCTTCTCCTCTTGTCCCCTTCTTCAGGCTAAATTGGCAAAGAATGCCTTTTTGGAGCTAATTATGTCATTTCGAGGATAATTAGCTAAGTCTAGGTCATTTTTTATTAAATAGGTCATTTTGGAGCTAACTAAGCTAATTATGTCATTCAGATGGATAATTAGCCAATTTAGCCTTTCTAGTCTAAGCTACGTAGAAGAATAGAAAGAGAAGAAAAAGTAAAAGAAGGAGGAGGAGGAGGAGGAGGAGGAGAAGGAGAAGGAGAGGAGAAGAAGAAGAGAAGAAGAAGGAGAAGGAGAAGGAAGAAGAAGGAGGAAGAAGAAGGAGAAGGAGGAGCTCCTTCTCCTCCTCCCTCTCCTTCTTCTCCTTCTTCTTATCCTCCTCCCTCTCCTTCTTCTTCTTCTCCTCTTCTTCTTCTTCCTTCCTTTCATTTTTTCTCTTTCTTCTCCTCTTGTCCCCTTCTTCGGGCTAAATTGGCTAAGAATGCCTTTTTGGAGCTAATTATGTCATTTCGAGGATAATTAGCTAAGTATAGGTCATTTTTTATTAAATAGGTCATTTTGGAGCTAACTAAGCTAATTATGTCATTTAGATGGATAATTAGCCAATTTAGCCTTTCTTGGATGAGTCTAAGCTACGTAGAAGAAGAGAAAGAGAAGAAGAAGTAAAAGGAGGAGGAGGAGGAGGAGGAGAAGGAGAGGAGAAGGAGAAGAAAAGAAGAAGGAGAAGGAGAAGGAGGAAGAAGGAGAAGGATTAGCTCCTTCTCCTTCTTCTCCTCCTTCTCCTTCTTCTTATCCTCCTCCCTCTCCTTCTTCTTCTTCTCCTCTTCTTCTTCTTCCTTCCTTTCATTTTTCCTCTTTCTTCTCCTCTTGTCCCCTTCTTCGGGTTAAATTGGCTAAGAATGCTTTTTTGGAGCTAATTATGTCATTTCGGGGATAATTAGCTAAGTATAGATCATTTTTTATTAAATAGGTCATTTTGGTGCTAATAAGCTAATTATGTCATCTAGCTATCTTTTATTAAAACACTAGAAATAACATAACTAAGTTAGGGTCAAGCACGGTGGCTCTGGCTTGTTTCACCTGGAGAAGGCTGCCCTGGAGAAGGCTCGACTGTAGAAGGGTCGTGCGATGCGTTTCGGGATATATTCTGCACCAAACATTGTTTGCGATGTGTAGTTAGCATGCGGTCACTCTTAAGATCACTCCACTGAAATGAAACTCACCGTCCCCGCCACGTTAATGACTGGCATTGGCGGAGGGACTTGGCCGTTCTTCTCGCACATAGACTGTACATTTGGTTTCGACAAGTCAAACTTTTTATTTATTAATGAAACGGACATTCAAATGCAAGATTTGAAATAACATGAAGAACAAACTTACCACGAAGAGCTCGTATATGGCCCTGGTAGACGCATCATTCCATGCCCTCTCCGCCTCCACCAATGCAGTCGTCCTCTCCTCCAGCTCCCTAATTTCCTTATCCTTCTCCGCCATAGCTGCCTGCATTGCCTCTCTCTCTTTCTGAATAGCAGCCTACAACACAACTCATTGTTAGCAATGTAATCATATTGGTTCCAACGCACAACATAATGCGGAAAGATAGTTGAGTCCATTAAACTAACCTCGATGGCGAGCTCGACTGGCCGTGGACGACGTGTTATCTCCGGACAAGAGCTCGTTTGGCATGCCTTTATCTGCCGAAGAGAGCTAGGACAACGTATAAGGCCGTCTCCAATGGCAATCGAGCCATGGGGCCTCCCGTTGCCAGCTATCATCACCAGCTCTGGATCAATAGGCCCCTCGCTCGGGTTAAAGTCCTCCCCTTTCCTCGCCTTCCCGTGATCTCTGTACTTCACGAGCTTGTCGTGGGAGGAGATGTTGGTGAAGTTTTCTGGATGCTCGAGGTCAGACTCAGAGAATGCCTTGACCTTCTTGTACGAGGCAGTATGGGCCATCGCATACAGGTCGTACATCTGTGGCGCCTCCGCCTTATTGTGACGCGCCTAAAAGAGAGAGAGAGGAAAATTGTATTGGTAAAGGGCTCAAGATAGCATTAAGAATGAATTGCATGAGGCATGAAGCAAACCACATACCCAGTTCTCGCCAAATTGGATTAAGTTGACACTCCCTTGATGGTGTGGCATGCCAACCATTTTGCCACGCCTCTCCTTGGCGTTGTTGTGGCTGGCCTCCCACGTTTCGGAGCACCACTGATCCACCAAGGCCTCCCAACAATCCATCTTATCCACACACCATCTCGGGGGCACCTAAGTTAATAAAGAGAAATTTGAGCGCGTAAGAACCAAATCAAGGAAACTAACTACAAAGCCTTAATAATATGTAATTACCTTCATGTAATGCTCCTTCCCCATCTTAGCATCACAGCACTTCGCCTTGTCAAGCCTAATACGCCGCGTGGCATAGTAGTCTCGAACAGCCTGCACCCGAGCCTCGTGCCGAAAGTTTTGAAGTAGGCGGCGACATTCGATTTCGATAACCTTTGCCGCGTCCTCCTCGTATCCCTCCTCACACCTGTAGTAGGTCTGCAAACGAGACAACACCGATTAGTACAATAAATAGCTATGGTTAATTTATAATTGTGTGAAAGAGAAATTACCCAGAACTTTTGGATCACCATGTCCGCCCTCGTGTCACACAAAACACCGTCGATCTCCACCTCCGGCGGGGCCACGACACCCAAGTAGTGCTCCCAGGTCATTCCTACCTCTCGCTCCCGACCGGGCAACGTAACAAACCCTGGGAAGTTTTGACGGCAAAGAACACCAAGGACGCTGTTGGGCTTGCGGACACCCTTGGCAACAATCCAACCCCTACAGTATGACAAATTAAAGCCAGAACATTAGATATTTGAGAAAACGCGAAGGCAGAAGGTTAAATAAGATTAAATTAACTTACTTGTCACCATTTGGCCTAATCAACCACCTCTGCTCGGGGGTCGCTCGCATGAGCGGGAGCCCCGAACTACCACGCTGGTAGACGGTAGCCCCCTCACCCAGCTCCTCGTCGCTACCAGCATGGCCACTTGGCTCATGCCAGGTATCCCACTTGGTCTCTTGGGACGTACCCTCATCCCTGCTTTGCTCCGGAGTCGCCTGGAAGGAAGCCTCTAGGACACGAGTCTCGTGGGTCGAAGGCTCGTCGACCCGAGGCTTGTGAACCGGAGACCGTGTAGCCTCCACCGCAGACGAATCCACCCTAGAAGTCCTATGCTCAGGTGAATCAGCTTGGGGTGGTGGCGGAGACCGTGTAGCCCTACCTCTCCCGCGGCCACGTGTACCTTTAGTACAACATAAATACCAACATGAGTAATAAAATGTATATGAATACCAATATGCATACAACATGAGTACAACATAAATACCAACATGAATACAACGTGTAGCTTTAGTGCCTCTCGGCTTCGCGGGGGGGTCGACCTCCTCTCACGGGGGGCGCTCCTTGCAAAGTAGAGAGCAACACTCTCCGAAGAAGCGAGGCAGGAATGGAAGTACCCATCCCATCACCCGCCGACGAAGAAGCAGCCGCGGAGTGCTTTCGACCCTTTCCCACCATCTTTCAACACCTGTCATGACAAAGAGTAAATGAAATTAGTACACCATAAATACCAACAGGAGTAATTAAATGTATATAATTTAAGTGTATCATCGTCATAAATACCAACATGACTAATAAAAATTGAATACCTAACATGAACTCAAAATTTATATATAGTATAATAGTTGAATACCTCACATGAACTAATAACAATCGTCCTCGTCTATATATGCTTCGGGGTCAATAAATGCATCATGATCATAACTGTCATCAATAAATGCATCATCATCATCACTATCACGAAGAACATGTGGAAGGCCACCATTATGTAATCGGTCAAGAAGTGATAGGTCATCCGCAGCAGTAACCTCTTCTTCTTCCAGCTCTTCCATTTCGGGCTCAGGGGTTAAGACGGATTCACTGTCGCTGTCTACTTCAATGTTCTGGGGAGAAGTAGAGCGGTTCTTGAAACGTTTCTTGGACATACGTGTTTCTTGGAAGAATTCTCCTTCATATGTGTCTGAGTTAATGTGAGGTTCGTAATCCTCTTCATTGAGGGTAGGTGGTCTAAAATATGGTGGCACTTCATAAACGACATCCCAACCTTTGAGATTTGGATCAGTTTGGCAGGCCCACGGTAGATAGAGAACTTGTGTCGCCTGTTGAGCCGTAATATAGACATCTGGAACATCTAAGTGGGTGTTTTGGTTGATTTCGACTAGTCCTATATGTTCATGAGTCCTTCTAGTCTCCCTCGGCTCAAACCAATAACATTTGAAGACTACGACGGTCGGTGGGTTTTCACCATAGAATAGAAGTTCATAAATTGCTTCAACTCTTCCATAATACTCGGTGTCTCCTTCGCCGATAGCACAGACAGAACAATTTCTAGTCTTTAGGTCGGGCATAGATAGCTCTTTGCCAAAGGTACGAAAGTGATACCCGTTGATGTTGTATTTGTCAAATGAACGGACCTTATAGTCAAAACCATTAGCGACTTGTCTCAACTCGGCGTCCATAGACTCTGCATCAGCCTACAAGTTTAATACGAAAGAATGGATGCATTAGCCGCAAATTAGACCAATAAATAAAATGGGCCCTTAATGGTAATTAATTACCCTTTGTTTGATCCAAGAGATGAAACCGGGATAGTCGCCTCCATGCTTTGCGAGAAGCTCATACTCTTCGACGGAACCCTTTTCGATGACCGCTCCATCCGAGAATTCGGTGACGTATCGACTATATCAAATATCCGAGAATAAGAGTAGTTCAAAGCAATTAGAAGTTGCGGAACAATAAATTACCGAGAACATACTCGATGTACGGCCGCACTTCTGTTAGGTTGGTGAAGATATACAATGAAATGGTTCGTCATTCTTCGATATCCAACGATTTCCCTTTCGAAGCACCGGATGGTGCGAGCTTACCTTTGGATAGGCTGAGGTTGGATCGAACTTTTTCTCGATCGCCATCATTGTACCGAGGCTTCGGGTTATGCAAATGATGATTTTTTGCTTCGTAGTGTGTTGTCACGGAGTTTGCCGCCTCCTCAGTAATGAATGCCTCGGCCATCGATGCTTCAATTCTATGTTTATTTTTACACTTAGCTCGAAGCGTCTTCTGCATCCTCTCAGTTGAGTAGCACCATCGATTTTGAACGGGCCCCCCATTCTTGCCTCGGTCGGGAGATGCAAAATCAAATGTTGCATTGGATTAAAGAAGCCCGGTGGAAAGATCCTTTCTAATTTGCAGATCAACTCCGCCGCCAACTCTTCCATTTCATCTAGCACGCCAGGCGATAGTTCTTTCACACAAAGAGAACGAACGAAAGAAAGGAGGTCTTTGAAGTAAGGGAGATCCCATAAGCATGACTTGTGAGTCCAGGCGTGTTCCGTATTATACCCTTTGAATTATCCTGGACGCAAAGGATCAGGCTCGAGAGCGTTTAACTGATCAAGGGTCTGTTAGCCTGTCAACGCAGCTGGTGCAGTGTTTTTGACAACTCTACCTTTGATGAAATTCTTCTTGTCTTTTCTGAACTTATGGTCAAGATCCAGGAATTGTCTATGCATGTTGAAGCAAGAATACTTGCGACCAGCCTGCAGCCAACCGAACTGAAGAGCTGCCTTGCATGTGGTGCACGGGAACCTTCCATTCACACACCAGCCAGCGAATAGCGCAAACGCCGGATAATCATGCGTCGAGTACATGTACCACACATGCATTTTGAAATTTGTTTTGGTAGCCGCGTCGTAGGTCTTGATCCCATTATCCCAGGCTTCTTGCAACTCATCCTTAAGCGGCTGCATGTACACATTCATATTCTTCCCCGGATAGTTGGGCCCTGGAATTATCAACGTCAGGAAAATGTTCTTTCTTTTCATAATCTCTCCGGGTGGCAAATTTAGTGGAATGACAAATACAGGCCAACAACTGTATTGTGCTGCCGTCATACCATACACATTGAACCCAGCCGTGCTGATGGCAACTCTAGGTTGCCTTGGATCTTCCGATTTATCCTTATGTAATGCATTGAAGTGCCTCCATGCAAAACCATGTGACGTGTGTACCAGCATCTTGTTCCCATCTGCATATAGTTCGGTTCTTTTGCCCAATTTGTGCCATGTCATCTGTCTGGCCGTCTCTTCGACCATGAAAAGACGTTGAAGTCTTGGTACGATTGGCAGATATCGAAGAACACTAATGGGGATTTTGGTCTGATTCTTCTCACCCATGCCGTTGTCTACCACAATATACGTGGAAGAATTGAAAATGGGGCAATAGTTCAAGGCCGCATACTCAAGCCTAAATAAGGCACATCCATTCTCACAGGCATGTATCTTCTCATAGGGCATCTTAAGCACACGGAGGATTTTCTCTGACTGGTACAGGTTTGCAGGCAGTACATGGCCTTTGGGTAGAAAGCGTCCAAATATCGTCATCATCGCGTCGTAGCATTCTCTGCCTAGGTTGAATAGAGCCTTCAGAGCCATTACTTGCGCGATGGCATCCAGCTGACAAAGCTCAGTGTGCTCGTGGAGAGGACGTTTTGATGACTCCAGCATTTCATAGAAGGCCTTTGCAGATTCCTCCATCTCATCGTCCGAATCACGAGCATCATCAAAGTCTTGCACCATGTCTTCAATCCTGGTACCATGCTCGTCGGTGCGACGACGAATCACCTCAGCTCTGGCACGTTGGTCAGACTCACCATGAAAAGTCCACATCGTATAATTAGGCGTAAAACCCCACTTTGGCAGGTGTTTACCCATTTCAAACGCTGTCTGCTTTTTCCAGTTGTCGCAGTTGGGACAGGGGCACCATGTTTTATGCTGGCCATTTGCAAATGCAGCTCTCACAAACCCCCTGGTTTTTGTTAACCATTCATGGGTCATGTCTTTCTGACTAGGGTGACCAGTGTACATCCAAGCACGATCACTCATGTTGCCTAGCTACCTATGGGGGCACAAGAAATAAATATATAATTCATCATCTATATTCATACGCTAATCAAGTTTGTCAGTTTTATTACGTCCATGCAACCTACACGCTAATAGGTAAAGATAGGTCCTAATCCCTCCCGAGTATGTGTAGACTGGGTTCGTTTTCCCATGCTCTGCTCTAGATGCGACGCATAATTTCGGCAGCACCTCCCCGCTGTTCTCCTGATACATGTCTCGGCAATAAGCAAAGAGGATGTGTACCCAGAGAACAACAGGGGACGCACTGACGAAATTCCGCATCGGATCCGGAGCACAGCATACGGGAAAACAAACCCAATCTACACATACTCGGGCTGTCCATGGATAATGTTGGACAATTCGAAAGGATGGCGTTGATAAATATGCAAAGAAATGCATATTTATAGATGTCGCCCTTTCGAACGGGAGACACATACTGGTCACGCATACTCATGATTGAAGAAACCTATAGCTAGCAAGTTTCATCGGCACGAAGACCGGGACAGGGCAAATTAAGGGGGTAGGAGGAGAAGTCATTTGTGCTCACCAACAAACGCAAGGGCGGAGCTCGTCTAACGCACGTGGAGGTCGTCGAACAATTGCACATTGAAATTCACCCGATCAACACAAATATGATGTTTTTATTATTAACATAATCAGAAAATATGTGACCTAACTCATAATTTACAAAATTATGACCCCGTCGGCTTAGTGGCGTCGATGGTCGGTGGTGTCGTGTGTCGGTGGCGTCGATGGTCGGTGGTGTCGGGTGTCGGTGGCGTCGGCGGTCGGGGGTTAGTTGTGTCGGTGGTCGGGGGATAGTGTTGTCGGGGGTCGAGGATCACTGGCGTCGGGGGTTGGGGTCTCTTTGGTCAACAAGAGGCCGAAGAGGTGTCGGGGGTCGGGGGTTGGGGGTCAATGGTGTCGGGGGTCGGGGGTAGGGGGTCGGGGGTCGAGGATCAGGGGCGTCGGGGGTCGGGGGTCGAGGGTCAGTGGCGTCGGGAGTCGAGGGTCAGTGGCGTCGGGCGTCGGGGGTCGAGGGTCGAGTGTCAGTGGCTTCTGTACTCGAGGGTCAATGGCGTCGGGCATCGGGGGTCGGGGGTTAGTGGAGTCGGGGGTCGGGAGTCGGGGGTTGGGGGCCAGTGGTCTCGGGCGTCGGGGGTCGGGAGTCGGGTCTGAGTGGCGTCGGAGGTCGGGGGTCGAGGGTCGGGGGTTGGTGGCGTCGGGCATCGGGGGTCGTGGGCCGGGGGTCGGGGGTCGGGGTCCTTTTCTTTCTTCTTCTCCTCTCTCCTCTTCTTCTTCTTCTTGATCATCATATTATTATTATTCTTCTTCTTTCTCCTCCTCCTCCTCCTCTTCTTCTTCTTTCTTTTATCTTTCTCCTCCTTTCCTCTTTCTTCTTCTTCTTCTTCTTCTTCTTCTTCTTCCTTTTTCTTCTAGTTTATTATTCTCTTATTTTCTTCTAAGTTTTTTTCTATCTTTGTTTTCTTCTCTATCTACTTTTTCTACCTAATAAACTAACTATCTAATTTCACATAAAAAACGGAAAAAAACTAACTATCCAATTTAACAGAAAAAATAGAAAATAAACTAACAATACTTCGAATACCATGGTGGGTAGAAAAAGAGTTATATTGTGAGCCATCTTCAGCTAGGAGCCATTACATTGTTGCAGACGTCCTACTTGGTCAGGCCGGCGTCGGCCGAGCAGGATAAACCTCTTGTCCAAGCCAGTGGCATCAGCAAGGCGGACGATTGTAGTGGTGTGGAGGTGCGATCTATCATGCATCTCAATCTGTTTGTGGTCAATTTTTTTGCTCCATGATTTGAAAACAAGCGTGAAGAGCTAAAGATACTGGTGTGAAAACGAGATGAGAACGGGCTGAGATGAGATTAAGAAACTAATGCTGTTGTTGCAAGCTTTCTTTTTTATATATACGGTATCCACATATCTACTGATGGATAATTGACCACTGTAATTATATACTAATGCTGTTGCTGCAACCTTTCTTTTTTATTTATTATCTTTCATATTTTTCATTGTGAGAACCTCTTAATATTTTCAGCCATCTCTTCATAGGTACTACTAACTTGGAGGTCTTTATTATGTAGTCCAGTTTCTTCATGCTTGAATTTGTCCATATTTCTCTTTTATTTTCACCATCGAGAAGTTAAGATGTTGGTTTGGACGATATTCTGATCTTGGTTAGTAAGAGTAGGATATTCTGATGTAGTTGATCGTTTCCAGGCTAGAGTTCATTGGAAAATATATATTGGAACTACCATCTATGATGCTAGACGATGATAATAGTTTATTCTGTTTGACACGAGATGAGCTAATCCGGGTGCTTGGTCTAGAAGGTTAAGATGGTAGATGATGAAAATGATTCTTTTGAACATAAAAGTACACTAGAGATTCTCTCCTGACAATTGGAACACCACATTACCAAATGTTTTGGTCAGCTTGGTTTCAATTTTTTAGTGATATTACTGTCTGTACTTTTCTCTCCGTGATGATTAGCGCTGGTTTACGAGTACGGCGGCTCGATCATTGTCTGTTCATAGTCATTCAGGCATATCTTTGAAAAGAAAAAAAATCATGTGAAGCCTAAACATGACATGGTTACGAAGGTGTAATGTTCAACCATTAGTCCGTGGCTGCAATGAGGTGTTTCCGTTGGTGTTCATGCCAGGTGCTTACAGATCAGCCAAACCAAAAATAAATGACACACTATATGTCTATACTATATACTATCTATTGTGTATGTAAAATCAAAAGTGTCATTTAACTGAATCATAAGATGTGTCTTATAGAGACGTGCGTGCACGTGCAAGGCTACTAGTTTAAAAGGAAAAACAGGAAATAAAGACAAAAAGAAAAAAAAAACTTACTTGCAGTGGGAGGAGGGCAGTGGGAGGAGGGGAGGGCGAGCTCCGGCCCTGGGCGACGGGGAGGAGGGGCGTGGGGAGGAGGTGCGCGGGGAGGAGGGGAGGGCGAGCTCCGGCCGTGGGGGTGGCGCCCCTTTGCGGGGAGGAGGCGAGCGGGGAGCTCCGGTCGTGGGTGGCGAGGAGGAGGGCCGCGGGTAGGAGGGCCGCAGGGAGGAGGGACGCGGGGAGGAGGGGAGCGGGGAGCTCCGGTCGTGGGCGGCGACGGTGGGCCGGAGCAGCTCAGGTGGTGGTGGCGGCGACGCTGGAGTGGGCAGGGGCGCGCGCGAGAGAGGCAGGAGATCGAGGGGAGCGGGGGTGGAGCATGCCGTTAGGGGAGCAGGGGTGGGGGCTGGGTGCCGTTAGGGGGAGCGCCGCTTTGCCGTCTGCAGAAGCTGGGAGGCACACGACAAAGGGGTGGGTGGGGTGGGGCGGGCTTCGGCCGTTAGGGTGGTGCCCCTTTGCCGTCTCGGTGCTCTTTGCCGTCCGCCTCTGGGGCCTTTGCCATGCGTCAGCAGATAGCAAAGAGGTGGCCGACGGCAAATAAAACCTTTGCCCTCAGCAACCTCTTTGCCGTCTGCTTTGTGCGAGCTGACGGCAAAGAGGATCTTTGCCATGCATCAGCAGACGGCAAAGGCATGGCATATGGCAAATTTGTCAATTCCAGTAGTGATGCCCCCGATCGCTATCGCTCCTCCGACGCGGCGGAACTCGTATGCGATGACTCCCAGGCCGCATCCTGAGGTGGCGCTTATCTGCGCCCACCTCGACATCTTGGGGAAGAGCGGCCTGCTCGGCCGCGACCTTCTCGCCACCATGGTGGTCCGCCGGATTCTGCCTCTGCAGAGGCGGCCGCATCTGGTCTGCAAGATGAGCGGCCGGCTTGATCCATGCCGGCTGTCCACCAAGAGGTTTACCTCGGGCGCTGTAGCGCGAAGGGCGAACCTGATCTCCACCACCCGCGTGGATGAGGGCAGGGAATGGACATGGGGGATGTCCCTGTTCAACCGGGCTCACCCGCCTCCGATGGTAGCCTTATTCCATTCTTCTCTGTTGTTTTGTCTTGAAGATGGTGACGTTGCTGAGCCTTTGGTTGAATTCCTTTTTTGTAGCTGTTCAAGACCCTGCAGGGGTCCCTCCTTGAGCCTGCTCCTGATGTGGAGGTGTCTGACGCCTCCGAGATGGAGGACGAGGGCGCGATGGAGCCCTGCTCAGACTCCTCCACCGGCTCGGAAGATCCCCTCGAGTTGGAAGGGACCGAGCCGTCTGGTAAGTACACACGGCACGCTGTAGCAGACTGGACGGACGACGATGAGGTAGCCTCATTCTGTTCTGATGCAGCCTTCGAGGGAGACTCTGATGAGGTGGAGGAGGTCACCAGCCCACTACTGACGCGTGGCCGGCGTCAAGGTGACGGAGCGACCGCTGCTGACGAGGCAGCCGGGAAGAAGGGTAAGGGTGCCACAGCTTCTCGGCCGGCCTCTAAGCTCCCAAGAGGCGCCATGGCGGTGGCCGGAGGCAGGTCCCGGTAGTTGCAGGGTATGGTTTCCTCCTCTTTTCCTTTCCCTATCTTGAGATGAGCTTTGTTCCTTAGGAGCTTTGCTTGATAGGGAGGCGGAGGATGCGGATGAAGACACCGCCTCCGCAGCCGAACGGGCCGGCTGGGCCGCTGCTGATGTTGCCGAGAGGGAGCTCGAGATAGAGTCCATGCGCCGATGGGACACGGCTACGGGGAAGGCCGCCGTGGGCCAGCCTCGCCCCAGCCGGGTCGAGAGGCCGGCGGAGAAGCGTGCGAAGTCTAGACATGACCCCTCCGCACATGCCCGTGCGGAGGAGCCAGCTAGCGAGGCCGCCTCCAGGCCGGCCCGAAGGACCGAAGGGGCCCAGCCATCTGAACCAGCAGCATCGGAGCAGGTGGACCTGGAGACGATCCCTGTTTCTCCCAGGGCCGAGGCGGCTCCTGACGTGCTAGAGCTGGACCTGACAGCGCCGGACGCGACCCCTGATGCCCCAGGGGCGACCATGAATGTACCGGACGTGGCCCATCCGCCTCCTGCGGGGGAGGTAGCGCCGGTCGGGACGGCGCCCGAGCCGGCTGTCGAGCCGGCACCAGGAGCCGGTGCCATCGTCGTTCCCCAGCACGGCCCTGTTGCGCCAAGGGCCGGGGGCCGGGCTGGGAGCCGGCCCATGAAGACGTGGCGGGCGACGAACTTGGCCCACCTGCGACTGCCCGCCGGTACAGCTCTTTCCGGCGTACCGGAGCTGGTGACGATGTTTACCAGCAGCCGATCGAAGGTGGAGCAGTCGGCCCACGTGGTATGCGGCGACATGGAGCGCCATGAAGCCCGCACCCAGGTAGGCCTTGCCTTCTTTGGTTTTTCTTTGTACTTTTTCTCTTCTCTTGGCGTTAGTGGGGGCTCGACAGCGCACCCACTGGGTGTAGCCCCCGAGAATCGGGCGGGTTGATTGCCAACCGGTCCGAATCTCTTGGAGGCCTTATTCCCTGCGCATTTTTCTTCAGTGGGGGCGAGCAAGCGCACCCACTGGGTGTAGCCCCTGAGAATCGGTCTGGTTAGGCTTTTAACCAGGTCAAATCTTAATCTTGTTCCCTTTTTCTCCCCTTTGGCAGGCGCTTTACGATGCTCAGGTACAGGCGTACAACGAGCTACGGGACCAGCACCTGGGGGCTAATAGCCGGATTGCCGAGCTTGAAGCCCGGCTAGGCGAGGTTGCCGCAGAGCGTGATGCCCTGCGCAACGCCGGCGGCCGGCTCCAAGAGCAACTGGACCTTCTTCAGGCGGAGAAGAAGGAGCTCAAGGCGGCTGGCCGGGTTGAGTTGGAGCGGCTGCGGGCCACGCTGCAGGAGAAGGAGGCATCCTACTCTGCCGACGTGGACCGCCTCGCGTCGCTTCACCTCAAGGAGGTGGACCTCAAGGACGCCGCCCTGAGGGAGAAGGATGAAGCCCTTGCCCAGAAGCAGACGCAGCTGGCCAAGGCTCTGGAGTCTGCTGCGACCCTCCAGGAGGAAGTCGCCCTCCTTACTCATGCGAGTAAGGTGCGGGAGTGCGAGGTCCTCGAGGTCTCTCATGAGACCGATGGCGCCTTCCATCGTGGGTCTCCTTTCCTTGTTTTGTGTTTGGTCTTTTTGCCGTCTCCTCCTCTTGTTGTGTTCTTACGTCCTGGTTGCCATTACTCTAGATCTCTTCCCTGAGACCC
The DNA here is from genome assembly GCF_904849725.1 of Hordeum vulgare subsp. vulgare. Lineage (NCBI taxonomy): Eukaryota > Viridiplantae > Streptophyta > Magnoliopsida > Poales > Poaceae > Hordeum > Hordeum vulgare. The sequence goes on along the minus strand of NC_058521.1, from coordinate 144,992,557 downwards.
AGATCACAGCCGACACCGCCGTTGAGGTGTGCCATGAGGAGCGCCGCGTGGCCGGGCAGGAGGTAGACACTACCTCCGGCTGGAGCGTGGATGAGATTGGGGTGGTCTTTCGGGCCCGCCTGCACGCCCTGGGCGAGTCTGTGGCTCAGCTCCAGGTTGCAGGTTCGTCGATGGTGGCGGCCCTGTGGCCGGAGGGCATGGAGCCGGTGTCCATGAGTCAGCTTGCCCGCTGGCTCGAAGTGGGTGGAGAGCGCCTGGACGCCGGGCGTGCCTCCGCAGCGCGCTCTGGGGCTTATATGGCCCTACGCTTGGCCAAGTCATGGTATCCAAACCTGAACTTGGGCAAGCTGGCTGCCCAGCGCGACGGCTCAGAGGCGGAGCTCCAAGGAATGGAGGAGGAGCTCCGTGTGAGAGCCAGCACCGTCGCCGAGTATGCAGCCTAGGATGACTTCGTCTTGGAGCAGGGTGAAGACGGCGGTGTGATCGCTGAAGATCTGCACGACCTTCAGCCCTATGACGCTGTCGGCAGCTCCGACGAAGCGGTCTGGGCTACGTAATCTGATGCCGCCTCCAGCGGTGCGGCGTATGCCGACTCCGGGATTTGCGGAGCTGGGGGCCTCAGCGGGGGAGACGGCGCAACCACCTCGGGAGGAGCCGGAGGCGGTGATGTCACCACATCAGGAGCAGTGGCCGAGACGACCACTAAGGCCGATGTCCCGTAACCGGTATCCTTCTGTGTTTTTGGTTCTACCCCCGGAGTGATGTAACGAATGTGGGCCGTGGGCCAATGCTTTTGTGAATGTATATATTAAGCATTATATTCGTCACCAAGCGTGTTTTCTTATGATCCCGTCTTTTGATTCCTGGTTGACTTCTCTTATCCGAAGCCATCAAGACATAAAGAACAAGACATAAGCCAATCAGAGGCCGGCTTGAATGAGCCAACTCGAGCCAGTCGTCCCAAGTGTAGCCGTACTTTGCATGTATTCGACCTGACCTGGCGTCACCTCGCAAGCTAGGCGACCGGAGCCAGCCCGCAAGCTCGTACGAGGGACCAGGGATGAGCCGGTACACTATGTGTCCATTTACAAGGGTGGACCATCCGAGCGGCTAGCGAGCCCCCGAGCTTGTTTAAAGCCAGCAAGGGGCCGCATCGCGTAGCCTCCGATCTTGATTAAGCCAGCAAGAGGTGGTACGCAGTGTAGCCCGTACACTGAGTGAAAACTCTTAACAAGAAGAAACATGGAGCATGCTCTTTTTATCGCTTTTGTTGTTCCCGGCAATCGGAGGCCGTCTTGAGTCTTGAGCGAGATCGTATATGTGATCGAGCCAGCCTGAGCCGGCGTCCCAAGTGTAGCCGGACTTTGCATGTATTCAACCTGACCCGGCGTCACCTCGCGAACCGAGCGACCAGAGCCAGCCCGCAGGCTCGAGCGAGGGATCAGGAGTCAGCCGGTACACTATGTCTCCATTTACAAGGGTGGGTCGTCCAGGCGGCTAGCGAGCCCCCAAGCCTGTTAAAGCCAGCAAGGGGCCGCACTGCGTAGCCTCCGGGCTTGATTAAGCCAGCAAGAGGTGGTACGCTGTGTAGCCCGTACACTGAGTGAAAAGTCTCAATAAAAAGAAACATGGAGTATGCTCCTTTTATTGCCTTCGTTGTTCCCTGAAGAGGGAGGAAGATACATGTGCATGCTCTTTCCTTTGCTTGACTTCTGCCTTTTAGCAATAGAACGGGCGAAGCAACGCCGTGTTCCATGGGCTTTCTGTTTCTTGGCCGGAGTCGTCCCTCTTGTGCTTCCTTGGCTTCTGGGCGTCAATCAGGTAGTAAGCATTGTTGTGCAGCGCCCTACTGATGATGAAGGGTCCCTCCCAGGGGGGTGAGAGCTTGTGCTGGCCGGCAGTGCGCTGGATTCTTCTGAGAACCAAGTCTCCCTCCCTGAAAGAGAGAGGCATGATCTTTTTGCTGTGGTAGTATCTCAGCTTCTGTTGGTAAATGGTCGTCCGGCTCAAAGCCAAGTCCCTTGCTTCTTCGAGGAGATCCACACCGTCTTCTCTGGCCTCCTTCGCCTCCGTTTCTGTGTATAGGGTGACCCGAGGCGAGTCGAACTCGACATCCGTGGGGATAATAGCCTCAGACCCATATACTAGAAAGAATGGAGTGAAGCCGGTCAACCCGTTGGGCGTGGTGCGGAGGCTCCATAGCACAGCCGGCAGTTCTCCAATCCAGCAGTCGGCTGACCTGACCAGTGGTGCCACCAGCCTTGGCTTGATGCCGGCTAGGATCAAGCCGTTGGCCCTCTCTGCTTGGCCGTTTGACTGAGGGTGTGCCACTAAGGCCAAGTCGAGCCGGATGCCTACCTTGGAACAGTAGAGCGCCAGGGCGCCCTTGGTGAAGTTGGTGCCGTTGTCCGTGATGATGCTGTGGGGAATGCCATATCGGACAGAGATGTCTGTGATGAACCTGACAGCAGTGGGGCCGTCAAGTTTCTTGATAGGTCTGGCTTCGATCCACTTGGTGAACTTGTCGACGGCTACCAAAAGATGGTTCATCCCTCCGCGAGCCGTCTTGAAGGGTCCAACCATGTCCAGTCCCCAGACGGCGAATGGCCATGTTAAGGGAATGGTTTTCAGCGCTGAAGGCGGCATGTGGCTTTGTGCACTGAAGTGTTGGCAGCCTTCGCATTTGTCCACCAGGTCCACGGCCTCCTCGAGGGCCGTGGGCCAGTAGAATCCATGGCGGAATGCTTTGGCCACGAGGGTTCTGGAGGCGGCATGATGCCCACACTCCCCCTGGTGGATGTCTCTGAGGATATCGTGCCCTTTTTCTGTTTCGACGCAGCGTTGGAACACGCCGGTCGTGTTGCGTCGCACCAGTGCGCGATTGATGATGGCGTAGGCGGCGGATCTGCGTTGGATCTGTCTCGCCTCCGCCTCGTTCCGAGGAAGTTCGCCGTGAAGAAGGAAGGCCAGAATGGCTTGAGCCCATGATGGAGCCGACACAAGGGTCGCCTCTGCTCCGTCTTGACTGTTGGAAGCTTCTGCAGCCCCCGATCTTGATGGTGTTTCAGGTGTTATTACTGCAGCCGTCTCACCGTATATTTCCATGACATCCACCCACTAGGAGGATTCGAGCCCGGGCAGAGCCGGGGTTGTCGTTGTAGCTGGAGCCGCTATTGGAGTCGGTTGGGCCAATGGAGCCGGAATAGGATCTGAAGCCGGCTTAGTTGGTGGAGCCGACGGCGCTTGCACCATGGACTCAGTCGGTGCCGTATTTGGAGCCGGTGCCGCCGGTGCATCCGGCGTGGGGTCCGCAGCCGGCGTAACCGGCGGAGCCGGCGGTGCTTGTATCGTAGAGTCGGACGGTACAAAGATTGATGATGACTCGAGAGACGACTTGATAGACGGCTTGTGCAGTTGCTCGAGGGAGACGCCGGTTGGAATGGCCTGTCTCGTGGAGCCGATTTTCGCCAGTGTATCGGCCGCCTCATTTTCCGCCCTGGGAACATGGTGGAACTCACATCCCTCGAAGGGGCCGCTGAGCTGCTGGATGAGGAACCGGTAGCTCGCCATGTTGGCGTCCGTGGCATCCCATTCGCCAGAGACCTGCTGCACCACCAAGTATGAATCGCCGAAGCATATGAGTCACCGAATGCCGATCTCCTTAGCAAGCTGGAGGTATGAGCCAGTGCTTCGTACTCGGCGATGTTGTTGGAGGCGGCGAAATGGATCTGGAGAGCGTACTGGAGCTGGTTCCCTTTCGGAGACGTCAAGATGACGCCGGCTCCCAGCCCTGTCCGCATCTTCGAGCCGTCGAAGTGCATCCGCCAATGCGTGGAGTCTGGAGGCGGTGGCTCGAACTAGGTCTCGGCCCAGTCGACTAAGAAGTCGGCCACCACCTGTGATTTGAGGGTGGTGCGAGGCTCGTACCGAATATCATGGTCCGCCATGGCGATGAACCATTTGGCAATTCTTCCCATGGCATCACGGTTACCCATGATCTCTGAAAGCGGAGCAGTGCTCACCACAGTGATGTCATGCTCTTGGAAGTATTGTTTTAATTTCTTTGCACCAAGGTAAACACCATAACACATTTTCTGATAATGAGGGTAGTTCTGCTTAGAGGCGGACATGACGTCGCTAAGGTAGTAGACAGGGCGTTGCACTGGCAGGGCCTTGCCTTCCTCTTTACGCTGAACTACCAACACTACGCTGACCACGCGAGTGGTCGCCGCGATGTATATGAGTATGGGTTCCCTTTCAGATAGGGCTGCCAAGATTGGCAGGCTCGAGATTACCCACTTGAGGTCGCGGAAGGCTTCGTATGCCTGGTCGTTCCACTCGAACTTTGTCGTCTTCTTCATGAGCTGGTAGAGTGGAAGGGCCTTCTCGCCAAGCCGGCTGACGAACTGGCTGAGGGATGCCAAGCAGCCGGCGAACTTCTGGACATCGAGGATCCGAGCCGGCCGCACCATCCGCTCAATGGTGCTGATCTTCTCAGGGTTTGCTTCGATGCCGCCGGCTGACACAAAGAACCCCAAGAGTTTGCCGCCTGGGACCCCGAAGACGCACTTCTCGGGTTGAGTCGGATCTTGTATTCGTGCAGATTGGCGAATGTCTCCCGCAGGTCATCGAGGAGGCTGAAGTGTTGCTTCGTCTTGACGACGATGTCATCCACATAGACGTGGATGTTCCTGCCAATCTGTGGCAGTAGGCACTGCTGCCTGCAGCGTTGGAATGTCGCACCTGCGTTCTTCAGACGAACGTCATGGTGGTGTAGCAGTAGGCCCCGAAGGGCGTGATGAAGGAGGTCTTTAGGCGATCATCTGGATCCAGCTTGATTTGATGGTAGCCTGAATAACCATCCAGAAACGACAGCAGTTCGCAGGCTGCAGTGGAGTCGATCACTTGATCTATCCTAGGCAATGCGAAAGGGTCTTTCGGATAGGTCTTATTTAGGCTAGTGTAGTCGATACACATTCGCCATGTGTTGTTCTTCTTCAGCACCAGGACTGGGTTCGCCAGCCAGTCCGGGTGGAAAACCTCCGTGATGAAGCCGGCTGCAAGGAGCCGGGTGATCTCTTCTCCGATTGTGCGCCACTTCCCCTCGACGAAGCGGCGCAAAGGTTGTTCCACCGGCTTTGCATCCGGACGCACATGAAGTTTGTGCTCGGCATACTTCCTCGGAACACTCGACATGTCCTTTGGGGACCATGCAAGGATGTCCCGATTCTCACGGAGGAAGTCGACGAGCTCACCTTCCTATTTGGGGCTAAGGCCAGCCCCGATGGTGACGCACTGCTTCGGGTTGGCAGGGTCGAGTGGGACCTGCTTGGTCTCTTTGGCCGGCTTGAAAGAGCCCTCGCCGGCCGATTGGGATGGAGGAGAAGGTATCGTCGGCTGCTCGGTAGACTGGGCCACGAGCCGGTCGATCTACCGCTTCTCATCAGCAATCACCAAGGCGTCGGCGAGGCGGCTGCTATCTTGGGCACACTCGAGCGTTTTCTTGTAGTCGCCAACAACAGTGATGATGCCCTTGGGACCCGGCATCTTCATTTTCAGGTAGGCGTAATGCGGAATAGCCATGAACTTGGCCAGAGTCGGTCTTCCCAGCAGCGCGTGATATGGGCTACTGAGGTCCACTACCTCGAATCATATGGACTCTTGGCGGAAGTGGGCCTGGTCGCCGAAGAGGACGTCCAGCTGGATATTGCCGATGGGCGAGCTTGACTGCCCAGGCACGATTCCATGGAAGACACTGCTGGTTGGGAGGACGTCCGTCTCCTTGAGCCCGAGCTTGAGGAGAGTGTCGAGGTAGAGGATGTTGATGCTGCTGCCGCCATCGACCAGCACCCAGGAGAATAGGCAGGTGAGCCTTTTGGAGGCGAAGGTGGGGTCGAGGACGAGTGCGTATGATCCCGGGTTGGGCATCACCGCAGGATGGTCCACCCGGCTCCATGTGATTGGTTTGTTGGACCAATGCATGTACTGGGGAACCGGGGGGACAGTGGCGTTTACCCCGTGCCGTCTTTGGCGCAGGTTGTGCTTGTCGTCGCCTTCGCTAGTGAAGACGACGAACGCTTCGTCTTGATGAGGGTAGTCGTCTGGGTGATGACCATCATCGCGAGGCGGCGGTGGCGGCGGAAGCGGAGCGTGGTTGGGAGCCGGTGCACGGGGCGCCACCTGCGCACCTGGAGGAGCCGACAGGCCATCCCCTAGCCACAGCCGGCGTGCGATGCTGCACTGTCGAAGGGTATGGGTAGACGGTGTCGCCCCAGAATGTAACTTGCAGGGGCGTCAAGCAGCTGCTCGAGGGACTTCCTGGGCAGCCAGTTGGGGTTGCCCCGATTGGGACGCTTTCGTGGAGGGCCGGCTTGAGAATCCGACGCCTCGCCCTCGACATTGGCCACCAGCTTGTTGTTGGAGCGGGGATCCATCTGATCCGCCTTGCGCTTGTAGTTGTTCTGGCCGCCTCGGTTGTCCCCAGCCGGCTTGGGAGTAGCCGGTGTAGGCACAACCTTGTCCAATGCGGTCACCTTGATGCGCATTGCGGAGTCGGCCGTGGCGTACTTGTCCGCCTTGGCGATGAGCACCGCCAAAGAGGTGGGCTCGGCGCACATGAGCTTGTGCTTGAGGAGGGTGCCGTCTCGGCATCCGTCAATGAAGTACTGGATGGCTTGTACCTCATGCACCCCCTTGCATGAGTTGCGGAGCTCAGTCCACCGGGTGACGTAGTCGCGAAGGGGTTCGTCGGCCTTCTGGATGCACATGGCCAGCTCGCAGGGCCGGCCAGGGCGCTTGTAGGTGCCAGTGAAGTTGCGGACGAACGCCTCCTCGAAGTCCACCCGGGAGTTGACACTACCGGCCGGGAGGTTGTTAAGCCAAGTCCGGGCCGAGCCGGCAAACATGAGTGGCACGTAGTGAACCGCTACGTGCTTGTTGCCCCTATCGATGCCTACGGTCGTGGTGTAATCGATCAGCCAGTCTTCTGGCTTGGCCGTGCCGTTGTATTTCGGCGTATCCCGAGGTAGAGTGAAACCTCGGGGGAACGGCTCCCCTCGGATCCGGGGGCCGAAGCATGCTGGACCGACGGGTCCGTCTTCCTCTAGGAGGGCCGACTGGGCCAGGGTGATGATACGCCGGCGAGCATCCCGCTCATCCTGGGTGGCGTGGGTGCCAACCCCGGTGGCGAGAGGGGAGGCGCCCCATGAGCCGGAGACGTGAGGTCTTCGTGGGGGAAGAACCTGACACTCCGAGTCGCCCTCGTCGCCTCCGCGATGCAAGCCCGAAGTGTGCTCGCTCTGGCGCTGGGAGCGCCGGTTTTGGCTTCCCTCGCCCCTCCAGCCGGAAGGGCGATGCGAGGAAGATCCTTCTGCGTGGTGTTGGCCGCTAGGGTTGCGGCGAGCCCCCGAGTTCGGTCCCGGGGACTCCGATTGAGCCTGACCGGGGTCAAACCGAGCGTGTTGCTGGTTGGCGGCGTCAAGGAGATCCTTGACACGCTTCTCCTGGAAGGCGTGCTCCTCGCCTTCCAGGCTTGCCATCTCCTCCATGGCTGCATGCGCCGCTCGCATGTTGGCTGCAGGAGTCTTGTAGGTGGGTAGACCATCGCCTAGAACTTTGTCGATGAACCGGCCGTGGCTGCGGATCGATCCAAGCCGGCTGGGGGCCTTGGAAATCGGAGTGAGACCGTATGCGGAGTTATACTCGCGTCGCATAGCCTCCAACCGATGTTTCGCTGATGCAACGGTGATGCCCTCCTCCAAGATGCGCTTTCGGGCCTCCTCCAGCGAGGCCCGAGTGTCAGCAGGGTCAGCGGAAGTGGTGACAGGTGTCTTGAGGCCGGTGATGGTGTCCCGAAGAGTATCAGCGGGGGCCGCAGCGGGCTTGCCAGCTCCTGCGGAGGCCTTGCCGGGAGCCGTGCTGGTGCCAGCGTCGATAACCATCACCTCCACGGTGTTGGAGACGGCAGCGACGTGGTATGGGGTGAAGAACCCCACCGATGGCGAGGGGCCGTCGAAGATGAGGACGTTGCTGGGATAAACGTCGTGGGATGGAAACTCAGCGATAGAGAGCCTGCTGAAGCTGGAGCAGAGCGCCTCAACGTCGAAGTCCTTGCCGAAATAGCGTGGGCCGTCGTTGAGACGAAGGTCGCTGAAGAGAACGCTGAGGTTCTCCATAGCAGCGACGACGACGCTAGAGAGCGCCTCGTCATCAGAATCTTCGTCCGAATCCGCATGGCGAATGGGGACGTCGATCATCATGTGTGTTGCCTCATCGAAAGCGGGCTCCACGGGCATGCAAACTGATCCGGACGCGATGCATCCGGTGGTGTAGGTGCGGGGCCCCGCCGAGCGCGTAAAGCCAACCGATGCCGCGATCGGCCCCACAGTGGGCGCCAAATGTCGGTGAATACTCACAACATATGCCATAGGTAGGCTAAAGTCTTGAGAACCGAAGGGACAAAGGTGGGCTCTGGGAACGAGGTTGGTACACGCATGGGACGCACGATGTACCCAGGTTTAGGGCTCTCCGTAGAGATAATACCCCTAATCCTGCCGGAGTGTTTGATGTATGGGAACAGAGTACATTGTCACTCCTGGAGCTGTGTTGGGAGGAGAAAGAGGGGAGCAGCCGGCTTGTCTCTACCTCTCTCTCTATGGTTGGTGAGTGTGTAGTGTTGAATGACTGGTGAATGATCGGCCCCATTGCATGTGGGGCGACTGGGGGGTTTTATAGACGAACCCGCCGGCCTACAATATGGATAAAGGGTACAAGCGTGGGACCCGGCTGGCTGCTTCGCCAGCTGGCCAGGGGCCCACAAGGGTCATGTCTTGTCGATGAGGGGCCCGCCGGCTGAATGGTCTCGATTGCGTGTGGGACCCGCCGGCTGGCCAATGGGGCTCTCGCGTAAGGCTGACTCGGAGCACGCGTTGTACGTCCAGCGTCGCCCCGCGAGATTCTTCATGGGAAGGTAGTACGACCGCCTCCACTGTTCCGCACGCCGAGTGCAGTAATGGAGTGGGAGTGTGACGGTCCAACACTATGCTAGGTGATGGATCAGAGCCGGGATAGGTCAGCGGCGTGGCCGCCGACGCTCGTACCTGCCGGGCACCCTGATCCTGTAGCTTTGCTGACGCGTAGCTACCTTTAGTCGAGAGGTCTCTTCCTGACCTACAATCTGATGTGACTTATGATCCTCGACCGGCTAGCCTGCTTGGTCAGCCGGCTTGACTGTGGCCGCCACCTCCTAAGTCCAGCTGGCGGGACCAGACCGGCTCTGAAGGGGAGGCCGCATGGATTCTAGCCGGCAGGGGTTGCCTGGCCGGCCAGAAAGGTGGCCGCCTTGTCTTCCAGTCGGCAGGTGATGCCTAGTCGGTCAGAAGACTTGGGCCTTGGGAATCTTCATACGTTCATGTCCATTGGGTCGGAAATGAAGGAACGGGCTTGATGAGCCTACCCCAGGGTTATCCCCCCGACAGGAGTCTCATGGGACGAATGCCCGTCAACACCAGGCTCCTGGACCGGAGTCCCCGTAGCCTCCTCCGCAAACAGGTCGACCATAGTAGTCCTATGCTCGGGTGAATGAGCTAGTGGTGGTGGCGAGGACGGCTCAACAGTCCTCCTCGATCTTCCGCGGCCACCACCTCTCCCTGTACCCTTCCCCTTCTTCCCTACCCGACCAGCACCTCTCCCAGTGGGCAATGCCGCAGACGAAGAAGAACCCACGGGTGGTGTCGACAGACTGTCTGCCAAGGCTCTACAGAGAGATAGGGGTGGAAGGGAAGTACCACCCCTCGTGTGGGGCGGCTGGGAAGAACCCATCGAGCGCTCTGGACCAGCGCCCACCATCTTTCAACACCTGGTGACCTACCATGATAAAGATTAAAAGAAATTATTACGACATAAAAAAATTGAATAACTGACATGAATAATAATATGTACATGAATAATAAAGATTAAAATATATATAATTTAAGTTGTGGATCTTACAAACTAATAATCATCATCAATAAATGCATCATCATCATCACTATCACGCATGTCTCCATGAATGACGTGCTCGTCGGGTTCAACGGCGTGAAGTTGTGAAAGGCCTTTCTTTAATCGTTGAAGCATTGACAGGTCATCCGCATCAGTAACCTCTACGAGTTCCAGGTCTTCTGGTTCTGGCTCAGGTGTGGAGTCGAATTCATTGTCACTGTCTACTTCCATGTTCTTGGGTGAAGCACGGCGGTTCTTGAAACGTTTCTTGGAAAGACGTGTTTCTTGGAAGAATTCTCCATCATATGTGTCTGGGTTAATGTGAGGTTCATAATCCTGTTCATTTGGGAGAGGTGGTCTGACATGTGGCGGCACTTCATAAACAACATACCAACCTTCCAGATTCTTATCCGTTTGGCATGCCCATGGTAGATAGAAAACTTGGGTCGCCTGTTGAGCCGTAATATAGACATCGGGAACATCTTAATGGGTGTTTGGATTGATTTCGACTAGTCCTATATGTTCATGAGTCCTTCTAGTCTCCTTCGGCTAGCACCAATAACATTTGAAGACTACAACGTTCGATGGGTTTTCACCATAGAATTGAAGTTCATAAATTGCTTCAACTCTTCCATAATACTCGATAACACCTTCGCCGATAACAGAGACACCACAATTTGTAGATTTCCGGTCGGGCATAGATAGCTCTTTGCCAAAGGTACGAAAGAGATACCCGTTGATGTTGTATTTCTCAAATGAACGGACCATATAGTCAAAACCATAAGCGACTTGTCTCAATTCGGCGTCCATAGACTCTGAATTAGCCTACAAGTTTAATACGAAATGATTGTTGCATTAGCCGCAAGTTAGACCAAGAAATGAAATGGTCCATTATTGATAATTACTGTTTGTTTGAACCAAGAGATGAAACCGGGATAGCCGCCTCCTGTCTTTGACAGAAGCTCATACTCTTCGACGGAATCATTTTCGATCACTGCTCCATCCGAGAATTTGGCGACGTAACGGCTGTATGAAATATCCGGGAATAAGAGCAGTTCAAATGAATTAGAAGTTACGGGAAGATGTGCCGAGAACTCACTCAATGTACGGCCACACTTCTGTTAGGTTGTTGAAGATATACAACGAAATGTTCTGCCATTCTTCGACATCCAACGTTATTGGTTTCGAAGCACCGGCTGGTGCGAGCTTCCCTTTGAATAGGCTGAGGTTGGACCCACCTTTTTTAGGGTCTGCATCATTGTGTCGAGGCTTCGTATTATGCAAATGATGATTTTGGCTTCGTAGTGTGCTATCACAAAGTTTGCCACCTCCTCAGTAATGAATGCCTCAGCCATCGATGCTTCAATTCTACGCTTATTTTTACATTTAGCTCGAAGGGTCTTGTGCATCCTCTCAGTTGCATAGCACCAACGATCTTGCACGGGCCCACCCAATATTGCCTCGGTCGGTAGATGTAAAATCAAATGCTGCATTGGATTAAAGAAGCCCGGTGGAAAGATCTTCTCTAACTTGCACAACAACTCTAGTGCAAACTCCTCCATGTCTTCTACCACGCTAGGCGAAAATTCTTTCTCACAAAGAAGACGGAAGAAATAGCTCAGCTCCGCCAGTACTAGCCATTCATCCTCAGGAATAAAGCCACATAACATCACCGGCATTACCCGCTCTAGCCATATGTGCCAATCATGACTCTTGAGACCAAAGATTTTTAATTTTTCAAGACTCGCTCCCCTCTTTAGATTCGCTGCATACCCATCAGGGAACATCAGGTGCATTTTGACCCACAAGATAATTTCCCTCATAGCTGGCCTTCCAAGATTGAACCAGGCCTTTGGCTTCGACCACTTCTACTTTCCTTTGCCTTCTCGCATGTTTTGTAACGGTCTATGACATAGTGTCTCTTGATCGACTCTAGCCTTAGTATGATCCTTTGTCTTCCCATCTATGTCGAACAATGTACCAAAAATAGCCTCTCCGATATTGTTTTCAGTGTGCATCATGTCGATATTGTGTGGAAGAAGGAGGTCTTTGAAGTAAGGCAGGTCCCAGAAGCATGGCTTGTGAGTCCAGGCGTGTTTTGAGTAATACCCCTTGAAATACCCTGGACGCTCTGGATCAGGCTTGAGGGCGTTTAACTGATCCAGGATCTGTTGGCCTGTCAATGCAGGTGGTGCCAAGTTTTTGACAACTTTACCTTTGGTAAAGTTCTTCTTGTCTTTTCTGAACCGATGGTTAGGATCCAGGAACTGTCTATGCAAGTCAAAGCAAGAATACTTCCGACCCTCCTGCAACCAATGAAACTGAAGAGCTGCCTTGCATTGGGGGCACGGGAACCTTCCATGCACACACCATCCAGAGAATAGTGCATACGCCGGCAAGTCATCCATGGAGTACATGTACCACACATGCATTTTGAAGTTTTGTTTTCTAGCGGCATCGTATGTCTTGACCCCATTATCCCAAGCGTCTTCCAATTCATCCTTAAGCGGCTGTAGGTACACATTCATATTCTTCCCCGAATAATTGGGCCCTGGAATTATCAACGTCAGAAATATGTTCTTTCTTTGCATAATCTGTCCGGGGGGAGATTGAGTGGAATGACAAATACATGCCAACAACTATATTTGGTTGCCGTCATGCCGAAGGGATTAAAACCATCCGTGGCGATGCAGACTCAAGGATTCCTTGGATCTGCCGCTTTATCCTGATGCAATCCATCGAAATGTTTCCACGCTTCCCCATCCGATGTGTGTACCACCATCCTATTCCCATCCGCATCTAGCTCGGTTCTTTTGCCCAATTTGTGCCATGTCAGCTGTCTGGCTGTCTCTTCGACCATGAAAAGACGTTGAAGTCTTGGTATGATTGGCATATACCAAAGAACACTAACTGGGATTTTGGTCTGCCTCTTCTCACCCATACTGTTGTCTACCACAAGATACCTACAAGACTTGCAATTGGGACAATAGTCCAAGTGTGCGTACTCCTTCCTAAATAAGACACATCCTTTCTCACATGCATCTATCTTCTCATAGGGCATCTTAAGTACACGAAGTATTTTGTCCGACTGGTACAGGTTTGCAGGCATGACATGGCCTTTGGGTAGGAAGCGTCCAACTAGTGTCATCATCGCGTCGTAGCATTCTCTTCCCAAGTTGAACTGAGCCTTCAGAGCCATTACTTGTGCAATTGCATCCAACTGACAGAGCTCAGTGTGCTCATGGAGAGGACGTTTTGAAGACTCCAACATTTCATAAAAGGCCTTTGCAGATTCATCCATCTCATCTTCCGAATCTCGAGCATCATCAAAGTCTTGCACCATGTCTTCGATCCCGGTACCATGCTCGTCTATGCAACGACGGACCACCTCAGCTCTTGTGCGTTGTATAGACTCACCATGAAATGTCCACATCGTATAATTAGGCTTAAAACCTCTCCTCTGCAGGTGTTTAATCATTACAGCCTCTGTCGTCTTTTTATAGTTGTCGCATCCAGGACACGGGCAATAGTTTCTTTCCTGGCCATTTGCGAATGCGGCTTTCACAAATTCCTTTGTTTTTACAAACCATTCTTTCGTCATCTCTTTCTGACTAGGGTGACCGGTATACATCCACGCACGATCACACATCTTGCCTAGCTACTAAAGACAGAAGAAATATATTTACATATAATTTAGCATTTATATTCATCGGTTAATCAGGTTAGCCATTTTTATTACGTCCATGCAACCTACACGCTAATAGGTAAAGATAGGTCCTAATCCCACCCGAGTATGTGTAGATTAGGTTCGTTTTCCCATGCTCTGCTCCGGATCCAACGCAAAATTTCGGCAGCATCTCCCCGCTGTTCTCCTGATACACGTCTCCGCAATAAACAGCGAGGATGTGCATCCGGAGAGCGACAGGGAGGCACTGACGAAATTCTGCATCGGATCCAGAGCACAGCTTACGGGAAAAAGAATCCAATCTACACATACTCGGGCTGTCCTTGGATAATGTTGGACAATTCGAAAGGATGGCGGTTATAAACATGCAAAGACATGCATATTTATAGATGTCGCCCTTTCGAACGGGAGACGCATACTGGTCATGCATACTGATAAATTAATTTAATTACCTAAATCTAGAAAGTTTCATCCGGAAATCGAGCCACAGTAAATGAAGGGGCGAGGAGGAGATGAAATTTGTACTGACCCACGAATGCAGGGGCGGAGCTCGTACAATGCACGGCTAGGTCTTCGCACAGCAGACCTCACAGCGACGAGACAACTATCACATGTAAATCCACCCGATCAACAAAAATATTCTAATTATGTCATTTTAGAGGAAAACAAGTTAAGAGTATAATATTCATGAGCTAACCAAGGTTTTTAAGCCATTTTGTAGCTAAATGGAATAATTATCTCATTGTTGGAGAAAATAAGGTAAGGAGAATAAGATAGAGGAGAAGAAAGAGGAGGAGGAGAAGAAGAAGAAGAAGAAATCAAGAAGAAGGAGAAGGAGGAGGAGAAGAAGGAAAGGAGGAGAAGGTATTCTTCTTCTCTTCTTCTCTTCTTCTTCTCTTCTTCTTTTATTCTTCTTTTCTTCTTCTCCTTCTTATTTTTGTCTTCTTCTTCTTCTTCTTCTTCTTCTTCTTCTTCTTCTCCTCCTCCTCCTCCTCTTCTCCTCCTCGTCCTCCTCTTCTTCTTCCTATTCTACCTATTAAGCTAACTAACTAACTAACCTAACTAACCAAGCTAACTAAACCTATCGCTAAACCTATATAGCACTAAACATAAAAAAATAACAAAAACAGAATCTACCACTAAGTAACTAAAAAAGAATCTAGCTACCACTAAATACCAAACAATAAAAAATCAACTTCTTCTTCTTTTTTCTCTTCTTCTCCTTCTTATTTTTTTCTTATTTTTTTCTTATTCTCTTCTTCTCTTCTTCTTTACTTCTTCTCCTTCTTATTTTTTTCTTCTCTTCTTCTTATTCTTCTTCTTCTTCTTCTTCTTCTTCTTCTCCTTCTTATTTTTTTGTTCTCCTCTTCTTCTTCTTATTCTTCTTCTTTTTATTCTCCTCCTCCTTCTCCTCCTACTCCTCTTCTTCTTTACCTCTTCTCGTCCTCCTCCTCCTCCTCTTCTCCTCTTCTCCTCCTCCACCTAACTAACCAAGCTAACTAACTAACCTAACTAATTTAACAAGCTACCACTAATTAACAAAACAAAATCTACCACTAAACTACCTACTAAATCTACCACTAAAACTACTAACAAGAACAACTACTAAAACTACTAAAACTACTAACAAGAAAACTACTTAAACTACTAACAAGAACAACTACTAAAACTACTACCACTAAAACTACTAACAAGAACAAAAATCATGCGGGTGCGGGGGGGGGGGGGGGGGGGGGGGTCACCGGGAGGGGAGGTTGTGGCGGGGCCGGGATTGTTGGGGGTGGCGGGGCGGTGCCGGGGGCGCCAGGGGCGGCGGCGCGACGGTTGTGGGGCAGCGGTGGCGGGGGCGAGGTGGGGCAGCGGCACGACGGTGGTGGTGGCTCAGGTGGTCGTCGGGGAGAGGTGGGGCAGCGGCGCCAGGGGGTTGTGGGACACCGGGGCGGGGACGAGGGCGGTGGGGCGGCGGCGGGGGGCGACAGGGCGGCGGCGCGACGGGGGCGGCGGCGTGACGGTGGTGACGGCAGTGGGCGTCGGGGAGAGGAGTGGGAGAGAGAGAGGGGTGGGGTGAGCCGTTACACAGTGAGGGTGAGAGAGAGAGGGGGGCGGGGTCGGGGGAAAGAGTCGTTAACGGAGTTACCTCTTTGCCGTCTGCCTCCGGACTCTTTGTCGTCCGCTAGCACACGGCAAAGAAGGGAATTCAGTTTGCCCTAACGTCCCCGCGGTCAGGTGGGGCACTCTACATGTTTGCCTTCTGCTGTGAGACTCTTTGTCGTCTGCTAGCTGACGGCAAAGATGTGACTGATGGCAAAAACACTCTATGCCATCAGCGAGTGCTTTGCCGTCTGCTTTGTGGAAGCTGACGGCAAAGACACTCTTTCCCATCAGCTATCAGACGACAAAGATTTGGCAGATAGCAAAAAATTGTTTTCCAGTAGTGAAATGGGGCAATTGTTCAAGGCCGCATACTCAAGCCTAAATAAGGAGCATCCATTCTCACAGGCATGTATCTTCTCATAGGGCATCTTAAGTACACGGAGGATTTTCTCTGATTGGTACAGGTTTGCAAGCAGCACATGGCCTTTCGGTAGAAAGCGTCCAAATATCGTCATCGTCACATCGTAGCATTCTCTGCCTAGGTTGAATTGAGCCTTCAAATCCATTACTTGCGCGATGGCATCCAGCTGACAAAGCTCAGTGTGCTCGTGGAGAGGATGTTTTGAAGACTCCAACATTTCATAGAAGGCCTTTGCAGATTCCTCCATCTCATCGTCCGAATCGCGAGCATCATCAAAGTCTTGCACCATGTCTTCGATCCCGGTACCATGCTCGTCGGTGCGACGACGAACCACCTCAGCTCTGGCACGTTGGTCAGACTCACCATCAAAAGTCCACATCGTATAATTAGGCATAAAACCCCACTTCTGCAGGTGTTTACCCATTTCAAACTCTATCTGCTTTTTCCAGTTGTCACAGTTGGGACAGGGGCACCATGTATTTTGCTGGCCATTTGCAAATGCGGCTCTCACAACCCCCCTGGTTTTTGTTAACCATTCATTGGTCATGTCTTTCTGACTAGGGTGACCAGTGTACATCCAAGCATAATCACTCATCTTGCCTAGCTACCTATGGGCACACAAGAAATATATATACAATTCATCATCTATATTCATCCGCTAATCAAGTTTGTTAGTTTTATTATGTCCATGCAACCTACACGCTAATAGGTAAAGATAGGTCCTAATCCCACCCGAATATGTGTAGATTGAGTTTGTTTTCCCATGCTCTGCTCCGGATCAAACGCAAAATTTCTGCAACACCTCCCCGCTGTTCTCCTGATACACCTCTCGGCAATAAACAGAGAGGATGTGTATCCGGAGAACAACAGGGAGGCACTGACGAAATTATGCATCGGATCCGGAACAAAGCATATGAGAAAACGAACCCATTCTACACATACTCGGGCTGTCCATGGATAACGTTGGACAATTCACAAGAATCACAGTTATAAATATATGCAAATGCATGCATATTTATAACTATAACCCTTTCGAACGGGAGACGAATACTGGTCACGCATACTGATATATTAATTTACCTATATCTAGGAAGTTTCATCTTAACACCAACCAAAGATGTCATTTGTACTCACCCATGAATGCAGGGGTGGAGCTCGTCGAACGCACGGGGATGTCTTCGAACAGCAGACCTCACAGCGACGAGACAACTGCACATATAAATCCACCTGATCAACACAAATATTAGATTGCAAAACCCTTCAAACCTCGGCATGAGTATAATTAGCTAAGTATATCTCTGACTCGATTATTATTTTCTTCTTTTCTTCTAATTTTTTTTCTCTTTCTTCTTCTTCTTCTTCTTCTTTTTTTTCTTCTAGTTTTTTTCTTCTCTTATTTTCTTGTAATTTTTTCTTTTCTATCTACTTTTTCTACCTAATAAACTAACTATCTAATTTAAGAAAAAAACAAAAAAACTAACTATCTAATTTAAAAGAAAAAACAGAAAATAAACTAACTATCTAATTTAACAGAAAAAACAGAAAATAAACTAACTATCTAATTTAAAAGAAAAAACAGAAAAAAAACAGGGGTGGGGGCACTCACAGGAGTTGGGGATGACCGGGGTGGCCGGCGACCGAAGGAGGGGAAGCCGCGGGGAGGCGGGAGCCACGAGTAGGGGGCGGCGCCGGGAGCCGGTGAAGGGAGGGGAGGGGTGGCCGCCGAGGAGGGGGGAGCCGTAACAAGGGGGCGGCTCCGGGAGCCGGGGGCAGGGTGGCCGCTTGGGAGGGGGCGCCGCCGGGGGCGATGGCCGTTAGGGAGGGGGAGCCATGGGGAGGGGGCGGCGCCAGGTATCGGCATGGAGAGGGGGCAGGGTGGCCGCGGGGGATGGGGCGGGGCAGGAGTGGCCGCCGGGGTGAGGGCGGTGCCTGGGGCGGTGGAGGGGTGGCCGGCCGCGGGTGTTGGTGGATCCAGATGCATGCGCGGGTGGAGAAAGAGAGTAGTGGGGGATAGAGTGGGGGAGGTGCAGCGAGGGGGAAACGACCGTTATAGGCACGTCCCCTTTGTCGTCTGCCCCCGGATGGCAAAGAGTCCCACGACAAACGGAAAATGCCAGGCGGACGGTAAAGAGCCCGTCCGTTGGATCTGGCCATGCCCAAGGCCCAGTGGGTCCCATCTTGCCCCTTTATCGTCTTCCCTGGGTCTCTTTGTCGTCCGCTGGTGGACGACAAAGGCTTGACAGATGGCAAGTAGTCTGTTTTCCATCAGTCCTCACTTTACCGTCTGCTTTATGTCAGCTGACGGCAAAGAGCATCTTTGGCATCTGCCAGCAGACGGCCAAGAACCGGCTAATGGTAAATTACTGGATTCCACTAATGCTAGGCATTTTAAATGAGGCTGAAAACGACATATAGCATCTCCAAAAGGACCCCACGTGTTAAATCCTAAATCTGTCTAGATTTGTCCTAATCACCTTTTAGATTTGTTAAACGCCAAAACAAAGTGGTTCACGTGATTCTACTCGTCGTTCTAGTCCATTTACATATATGGCTCATGTCCAACAGAGCTACGGTTAAATAACTACGACCTAAACCGTTTTTAACACGTCGACACACAAATTGATGCAAACTACACATCTAATAGCCTTAAAATGCATCAGAGTTGGAAAATGTTATTCTACGCGAAATTCTAGGCAAGTTACATATCTAACTTGTCGCAATCCGACGCACGGATTAAAATATACAGGCGTTGAAAAATATGCCTATTTTTGAAATAAAATAAATTCAAAAAACCTTAAAAAATCTAACGGGCCGAATCTGCTAAACTAGGCCAACAAGGCATGGGCGCTTGTAAATTAAAAGGCACCGCGGGTGCAAAATAGAGGGGGATGTGAGGGCTCACCTTCAGGCCTGGCTGGGCCGCGGTGGGGCGAACTGGGCTGGCCGGCTTGGGCGGTCGAGCTGGGCCGAGGGAGGAGCTCAGCCCACGGGACGATGGAGCAGGCCGGCTCGATGGAGAGCGCCAGGCTCGGCCTCGTGACGTGGAGGGAAGCCTTGAGGAGCGCCTGCTGGGTGAGCTGGCCTGGCGGTTGGTGGCCGGCCCAGGCGCGGATCAACGCCCGACCAGATCGGGGCACTGATTCTACCCTCCCACACAACACCGAAGGCGCACATGGTGCTGTACTGTGCCGGCAACGATCGCGTGGACCCGGTGCGGAGGAGGTCAACGGGGTTGGACGGATACGCCGGGAATGGGTGGATGGTCCCCGGCTGCCGGATTTGGCAAGGTCCGGCTACGAACAAATCGGTGGCGGCCAATCCGGAGCAGCTCCGGCGAGTAGGGGGTTCGTGCCGGCGGCGGGCGGATTAACGCGGCAGCGTGGCGAGCGGCCATCGGCAAGGCGAGCTACGATAACTCGGGATCGGCCGGCTGCCCCGGATTGAGCATCGGGAGGAGCTCGGGCTGGATCTCGGGCACGAGCTGGCGGCGGCGGCTCGCTCGATTCGGGCCCGACGGACCCCGGATGGGCTCGGCGGGCACGGCGCTTGGAGGGAGGAGGCTGGCGGCTAGAGGGTTGTTGGGGCGTGGATCTTGAGGCAAATGCTAGGGTTTCCAGATTTGGCATCGGAGGGGTCTATTTATAACAATGGGGGCTAGGGTTTGGTGTTTTTTGCCCTGATTTCGACCGTAGGATCGGAATCGGATGGTCCCGGTCGCGGGGACGGCTAAGTGGGTTGTGTAGAGTGTCTAGGCGGGGATGAGAGGGAATGTGCAGCCCGACAAGATATTTTAAAACATCGAAAAACTTCCGACGATAACCGATAACGGTGCCGCTAAGGTCGACCATTCGGGTGACAAACGAACTCCGACTGCGATGAAATATGGCACACGACCTACCAACACTAAAATAAGACCACACACCAAGTTTCGACCCAATCCAAGAATATTTTCTGCACACTTTTGAAAACAAATATTTTAGCGATGTCGCAGGCGCATGCGTGTGTGGTTGGGCTCAAAACGGTCAACGACGAAAATGGAGAGAACCGACAACTACTAACGGATGCAGGTTTTGAAAAATGGCGGCAACGGAGTGCTGATGCAATGCAGATGATGCGCATGATGCAATGATGAGTGCGACAAACAATAATTAAGCCGACGACAGCGAAAAGAAAGGGGAATCTGTCGGTGTTCTAGGAATGGGGGTACCCAGACCTGCCTGCCTGCGGCCCAGGGCGGGCCCACTTCATCAAAACATGGACGACTGGAACGACACCTCTCGGGACAAGGACCTCGTGAGGGGCCAAGCCTCGTGAGGAGGAGGAGCGTCAAGACCTGCAGGGGGCCTCGTCAGGACCCCTCCGGAGCGGCGGACATTCCGAGGCAAGGCCGGGCCTCAGGAGTCAAGGGTGACGCGAGGAAAGGACAGGCGAGTAGCAGATGGCAGGATGGGGCACTTTCCCCTTTGGTGCAAAGAAGGCGGGACCATACAGGGGTTCCAAAGGCATCTTCCAAAGGTTTCCCTCTTGGTGCAACAAAGCCACAGCCGCCAGCCAGCAGGGCAAATGTCACCCACGGGCTCGTCTCTGAACCGGGGACAGGTACTTTGCAGGTGAAGACCACCTTTGGGCAGGGGAGCATGTTCCCCTATCCCCCCTCAAAATTGGTCGTTGTGGGATCCCTTCCCACCGACGCTATGAGGGAAGAGGACCCAGGCCCCCGCTATAAATAGAGGAGGTAGGATACTTGAGAAAGGGGCGGTTTTCATTTGGACGGGAGAACAAGATACCTAGCCACCTAGCCTCCGAAGGCAAAAGAGCACTGTACTAGTTCATCCACCACCTCCGCGAGAGGCAATCCACCAAAAGCAGGAGTAGGGTTTTACGCTTCGTAGCGGCCCGAACGTGGGTAAACTATTGTGTGTTGTGTTCCCCTCACCATCGAGTGAGATCTTTGTTGTTTACATCGAGTGGCGGGCTAGGTGAGGCAAAGTAGGGAGAGACCTTCGTACACGCCCGAGTGTTCGAATCCCTAGGGTTTTGTGGAGCCCGAAATCCAACATTTCGCGGCAGGTAGGGGGCGTGTCAAGGTCTCCCCCAAAGTTCGGCTCACCGAAGCTGACCGCGTCCATGGCGGGGAAACGACGAGTCCGCATGGAGAGACGTGCTGCCCGTGTGGTGCAACGGCGTGGGCGGGCCATGATGCCCAACTGCCCCCATCCACCTCGACGGTCGACAGCCATGCCGGACAAACTTGAGGCAAGCCGCGGGTTTGCCAACTTCACCAATCGTACAGCACCCCCGCGTCGCCCCGTCTCTTCCGCGTGTCCCACTGGTCCCTCCCCTTGTCCGAGCTTGCCAACACACGACGCACAGGCATGTCGCGCTGCGAGTGGCGTACGAGCTCAGGCGCCAGCGCACCGTACGTCACCGTCGCGTCAGAGGTCACGCGTGCCACCTCGTTCTCTTCGCCGCCGACGTAGCCCGACACCGCCCCCGCGCGAGCCATGTCCGTCAGCCCGCGCCGCCAGGACTTGCAACAGAAGGACCGTGCGAGCACGCCCCAAACCTCCATCACGGCTCACCTCTACAGGGGATCAGGCGGGGGCAGATGGGGGTGCAAGACTCAGCCTCACTTGGAGGGCGTCATCCAGTGTTCCCTAGCACGCTTCACGGAGCAGGGAGCGATCACGAGAGGCTCGACTACATCAACCATCGGGGGCTCATGCGAATTGATGACAACCATTCCGGCACATCTACGGGCCATGGAGGAGACCACGCGGGCCGTCACTACAATAGGAGGCACGAGCGCGACCCCATGGACCGCCCCCGCATGAACATGTAAGAACAATGTTGTGGGGTGATCCGAGGGGGTGACTCTGCGAGGGCACCCAGTGCGGACACACTCGTGGGGCACACATGCTGGTTGGGAGCTGCCCGAGGCAGGCATCTGGGTCTGGGGACCGCGGACCTCTCGCCTTGGATAGGGTGGACGCACCCTCGTGTCCAGGTCGAGGGGCCCCAACCTGGGGACGTAGGTTCGAACATACACCCATGTTCCCGGGCCAGACGATCCCAACCTGGGGGCCGGGGGTGGTATACCCACTCCCGCCCCCAGGCGCGCGACACTCACTTGGGGACAGAGGGTGGAACACACGCCCATGTCACCGGTGCAGGCTTCGTTCGGTTACCTACAGGTGTTCGGGTAGCCGTCGCTACCCTTAGGCTGGGCCAAACCATCCTGGGGGCGCGGGCTAGGGTACCAGCCAGGGAACCCAGGGGCCTAGTGAGGCGCGCTGGGGCATCGCCCCGGGGATCCCGCACCCACCGCCTCGTCGAGCCTTCCGGCCGAAGGGCGCAGGAGGCCCCCCTCGCTCGAGGACTCGCTCGGGGCGGGGGTCACGCTACGCCGCTACAAGCCCGGGGACCGCGAGCGGGGCACACGCCCATGGGGCATGGAGCCCTCAAAGCATCCACGGGCCTCGCATCGAACCGTAGCACCTCGGCGCAGCCTCGCGATGCCCCAGCGCCACCACTTCATCGACACTGCATCGTCCTTCAATTCTTCTGGAACCTACTTCATCCTGTGACACTCTCACGTAATAACGAACCGAGGCTGTATACGCCCAAGGCCCGCTGAGGACGCGAAAGGGGCCCATACCACGCCTAGTGAAGAAGACAAAGGAATTAACACAGTCCCCCAATGGCTTCCGGAATGAGGTGCCTAATGCCTCGGGGGTAGGGACACTAGCGAGGCCAAAGCGTCCTTGCGACCTCCCATATACATCCCCACTGTGACACTCTCATGTAATAACGAGCCGAGGATGTATACGCCCAGGGACCCCCGACAACGCGGAAGGGGTCCACCCCACGCTTAGTGGAAGCCCTATGCTCAGCGCTGGGGGAGAAGGAGGCGGTGAATAGCTAGGATACCGGACGCGGCTTCTTCTCGTTTCTTCATTGTGTTTTCAGTTGAGGCCCTCTAAGGCCTTTCCTTTTCTGCTGTATCCTGAGCTGTCAAGGGCTAACAGGTTTCCCTGCTTGACGTTTTGAAAAGAAAAGAAGGGTGGGGATTTCGTTTTTATGTTCCCTTGTTTTGCCGAACTCGCGTTCTCTTTTCCCCTTTGCTTTGATTGGTATTTCACACGAACCTTGGGAGGTCTTTGGTTCTCCCGAGGCAATCGCAAAAAGGGGCGGAATGCGGAATCGCTCGAGCGCTAGAAAGGGGGTTCCTGGGCCCTGCCTCAGGATCCTTACCGGTCATAACGCCACTTGCCACTACCGGCGATGATCCGGAAAGCGTCGGGAGTGATGGGGCCCCGCCCCGTGAAGCACGAGCTCCGCGGTGGCAGGGAGATGTGCGGGACTGGGGCCTGATGACGCAGAGCGGCTTGAGTGTCAAAGGGGGCTCATGAGTGTCGCGGCCCTCTGGAGAGATCCTTGCCACCAGGTCTTCCACGTGAACCTCGGCCCATTCAGCCAAGGCGGCGCGGATCGTCTCTCGCACCGGATCCAGCTGTAAGTGCATCTAGTGCCCCTTAGTGATTTTGGTGGTTTGAAGACTTATAGGTTAAGTATCTAATGTGTTTATAAGTGTACACAGGATCTATAAGTCATTGAGGAGTTTGAGATGTTTGAAGAATATCGACCCCTAAAAATATATTTCTTCAGTTGAAGAAATTGGTCTGAAGCTGAAGAAATGAATCGCGAGGAATCTGTGAAGAAATTGATATTCCTCATGAAGATACTGATATTGAGAAGATCGGTGGTTCCTGAAGAAAATCATTCTGAAGAAATTGAAGCGTGAAGATTTACGTTTTCTGTTTTACTTTCTTCGCATAGGATGAATAGGAACACCGTACTGTTAAAGGGGGTCAAAGTAACACTATGGAATGGATTTCCTCATGATGCTCAACCCAAGCCTAATCCTACCAAAAGCCTCAAGTGAGGAATATGAGTGACATGAGGACTCTCACAGTTGAGGGTCCCGACCGTTTTGATAACCACGCCAAGTCACTGGTCTTATCCACTCCAACGGTCATATTATTTAAGGGCATTAGTGTCAAATCATGTCGGGATGCTCCCAGGCTATAAATAGCCACTCCCACAACCACTAGCTGGTTGGCTGCTCCGTTAGAAACTGACACTTTCCATAAGAGCAACCCAAATTCCTCAGAGCCTTCGAGAGTAATGCATCAGTGAGGAAATACACCACCCATCGAAACCACAAACCAAACCTAGTGATTGAGCATCACTGAAGAAGTTGTTCCTGTGTGGGACTGAAGCCTTTTACCTTTGAGGACTGTGCATCCTCCAAACGGTTAGGCGTCATGGTCTAGAGCAATCCAGTAGTCAATTGTAGATCGCCGGGTGACCAAGTTTGTGAGGGTCTGGAAGTCTGCCCTGAAGACTTACCACGAGTGTTGGGCGAGGACTGTGTGTCCTTAGCTCAAGGAGAATACGGTAGGGACTGTGTGTCCCGGGACTAGGTGTCCTTTGGTTTCAATACCAAGCCGCTCCAAACCAGATGTACAACTGTCACAGCAGTTGGAACTGGGTCATCAACGACTGTCTTCTCTGAGAATCGGGTTCTAATTCCTCAACTCTTTACTTTCTCTGTATTATGTGTTGATGACTTTCACTGTGACTGTTTGAAGAATTTGCTGAAGACTTTCTCTGATTTTCCGCAACCCCAAATTCTTCACAATAGCTAATCATCATCTGTATTTTGTGTGCCTGCTTACTGTGCAATCTGTTTTCACATTCTTCACTGTGAAATATTGCTGGTGTGAACGTTTGCACGTCTGATCCTTTACTGTTTCCGCTGTAAGTTAGTCATCAGTGAGGAATTTCCTCAAAAGGAATTTCCTCAGTGATGAAATTCTAAAAATCTCATATTCACCCCCCCCCCTTTAGTCGATATAACGCACTTTCACCAGCACCGAAGCAAAGACAAAGTCGGGATCGAGGCGAAGGAGGTGGCTGAATACGTCTAAGGTGGCCTGACCCAAAAGGTCGTGACTCTTCTACTCTGCAAGAGCAAGGGCCTTCTTGGCGTTCGTCTCGAGATGCTCCACGACACGGTAGAAGAATCCCAAGTACCCGGCGTCATTAGGAATCAGGGGACCGGAGACGCCTTCTCCGCAGAGGTCGCTCAGGGCGCGGGAAGCCCTCCGCTCAAGGGACTGGAACATCCTGGAGCGTTCAAGTTTGAGGCTGCGAGCTCGGGCGGCCTCTTCGGAAGCCTCTCCAACTAGGGAATACGCGCCTTTCAATTGTGTGCAGATATTGGACAACTTACCCTCGACAATGGCATGTGCCTCCAGCGTGGCCTATCGGCTTTCCATTTCCTGATCCAACCTCCTCCGGAGGGCACTGACCTCATTTTGTAGGTAGTCACGGCGCTTGAGGAAGCGGGACTCCTGGAGCCTCAACTTCGCACGATAATCAAGAAGAAGGGAATGTCGAGCCTCCGCCACCCCTGTCTATCTCCTCCTGAAGCTTCGCTTCACGAGAGGCAAGGGATTCCTCGGCAAGCGATGATACGTCTCCATCATATCTACTTTTTCGAACTGTTTTGCCCTTGTTTTGGACTCTAATTTGCATGATTTGAATGGAACTAACCCGGACTGACGCTGTTTTCAGCAGAATTGCCATGGTGTTGTTTTGTGAAGAAATAAAAGTTCTCAGAATGTCCTGGAAATTTACAAAGATTTGTTCTGGAATAAAAGAGAAATACCTGCACAAAGATCCACCGGAGGAGGTGGACCAGTGGGCCACAAGCCCACAGGCCGCGGCCACCCCCCTGACCGCGTCATGAGAGCTTGTGGGGCCCATGTCGCTCCACCGCCCCCAAACTCGGCTCTATATCTTCCGTCTCGCTCGAAAAAAACCTGGAGAGAAGGTTTCATCGCGTTTTGCGATACGGAGGCGCCGCCACATCCTGTTCTTCATTTGGAGGGCAGATCTGGAGTCCGTTTCGGGCTACGAAGAGGGGAAATCGTCGCCATCGTCATCATCAACCTTTCTCCATCGACAATTCCATGATGCTCTTCATCGTTCGTGAGTAATCTCATCGTAGGCTTGTTGGACGGTGATGAGTTGGATGAGATCTATCATGTAATCGAGTTAGTTCTTGACGGGGATTGATCCCTAGTATCCACTATGTTCTAGATTGATGTTGCTACTACTTGACTATGCTTAATGCTTGTCAATAGGGCCCGAGTGTCATGATTTCAGATCTGAACCTATTATGTTGTCGCCAATATATGTGTGTTTTAGATCCTATCTTGCAAGTTGTAGTCACCTAATATGTGTTATGACCCGGCAACCCCGGAGTGACAATAGCCGGAACCACTTCCGGAGATGACGATAGTATGAGGAGTTCATGTATTCACCACGTGTTAATGCGTTGGTCCGGTTCTTTATTAAAAAGAGAACCTTAATATCCCGTAGTTTCCATTAGGACCCCGCTGCCATGGGAGGGATGTACAATAGATTTCATGCAAGTTCTTTTCCCTAAGCACGTATGACTACATACGAAATACATGCCTACATTAGATTGATGAACGAGAGCTAGTTACTTATCTCTCCGTGTTATAGCTGTTACATGATGAATCACATCCGTCATACTCATCCATCACCAATCCACTGCCTACGAGTCTTTTACTACTGGTCCTCGCTACGTTACTTTGTCTAGGCTTGTCCCTTGCTAAAAAAGGGATTGGGCCACTCTGTTGCTACTACTGTTACTCTTCTGCTGCTGGTACTGTTGTTCCTTGCTACATCGTTGTTACTTGTTGCAAGATCCTTTTTCATCAACGTTGTCAGGGAAGAATAGTTCTCCGTCCACGGGCAACCTATTGGCGCCATTGATAAAACAGTTAGGAATAGTCTGCCGTCAACAGATCGTTTCTGGCACCGTTGCTATCATACTAATTTGCTACTAGTACTTTGCTTGCAGACACTAATCTTTCAGTTGTGGTTGAATCTGACAAACTCAGTTGCTAATACTTGAGAATATTATTTCGCTTCTTCTTTGGTGAACCAACAAATTTGGGTTGAATACCCTACCCTCAAAAACTAATGCAATCCCATTCACTTGTGGGTCATCAAGCGACAGTAGGCGCTCCCGTGTCTCTAGACGTTCCTGCTCCAAGCACTACTCCACTTCTGCAAGCACCAGCGAGTCGGCGGATGCTCGAGGACCAACGAGGAAGGGCTTCGCCGGCAGGCCCCCAGGAAGTCCATCGGTGGAGCTTGCTCTTCGAGATAGGCAATGAGGGTGCAAAGCACCTTGTGGTGGTCCTCGGAGGCCCTGCATTGATAATCAGCCTCGTGAGCTTCGGCGAGGGCACGCTCGCGGGCTTCTACCACCACATCAAGGGATGCCTCTACCTGTGTGCAAGCGCGCTCCGCTAGAAACGGCCGAGGTTTACGGTGACTTCAAGCTGGCGCCACCCCGATGCAAGGTACTGGCGTTCACTTTCGTGGCGGCCCTCATGACTAGCAAACCCTGCCCCTAGGCGTGGAAGCGCATCTGCAGCAGTGCGGAGCAAGCCCTAGGGTGCAGCAGGTGACCCCGCGGCAAGCCCCAGAGGCCAGCAGGGGTCCTCGCCTCTCGAACAGCGAACATGAGAAGCACGCAAGGGGTCTCCCGGCCCAAGTCTCTGCCCGGAGGCTGGGGGCTCCCGTGCGGTCGTTTTGTTGCCATTAAGCGCCCCATGAGGCCCCTCACCGCCATGCTGGAGGGGTTCATGGGGAAAGTGTGGCATGGCCCCAGGAGGTGCCACAGATGAGGGGAACGGTATCCCCTCGAAGTATTGGAGGCCTCCCACGAAGAAGACCGCAGGGGGGTCACTCGCAAGAGGCTCGGGAGATCGGATTCCATGGAGTACGAGAGAAGAGGCCGCGGGATGCCCAGCGACCTCCGGAGCGGACGACACGGATCCGCCCCCCTGGACGCCGAAAGGAGACCTGAGGAACAGACGCTCAGAAGACAGGCGCGTAAAGGAAGATTAGGAGGGATACGGGTGCTTACTCGTCAATGGCCATCCACTTCTTCCTCGCCAGAGCCCCACGCATCAGGAGCAGGCCTCCCTCAGATGACCTCCTCTTTCGGCCAGCGGGGGTGCCTCGGCGGAGGGACTCGGCGGCCCCCGAGCCAGGCTCGATATTGGGGGCGGTGCTTTCCATCGTCGACCAATCGTCACCACCAACACCAGCTCGACGCGGAGCCAGAGCCGGGAGGGCGGGCGCCAGCGCATCACCCGCCATGATCCCGGAGGTAACCGCATAATCACGGTCTTCGTGGGGCTGAACCCCTCAGGGGGGAGCCGGGAGGGCGGGCGCCGGCACATCAACCGCCATGATCCCGGAGGTAACCACACAATCAGGGTCCTCGGGAAACGCTCTTACCCCTCAGGGAGGAGCCCCCATTCATTGAAGAATGGCACCTCCGCGGCGAGAGCTTCCGGGGCCTTGAAGCGGTATAGCGGCAGGCCGATTGGGGGAAGCTTGTCAGGATTGTCGCCGGTCAGCCGACGAAGTAGCTCATGCAGGACATCAGGGGAAAAGGGGATGACTTGGGTCCTCATCGAGTCGCTGGGCCCTGTATAGGCCACATGGGGCGCGAGTGGCGTTGAAGGGGAGCAATCCACCGATAGATGAACTCACGCACCACCATCACCATCGACACCCCCGCGCGCCTTAGTTTCCCACCGAATCAAGACCGGCGCAAGCCAGGGGTCGCTGAGCTCTTCGCGCTCCCACCACCGATGCGGCGTCACTGGGGACGAAGGAGGCTGAAACAGAGCTCCAGCCCGGGCAGCCTCAACCTGCACCCACTGCCGCTGGAACCCTTCCACCTCGGGGAGGAGCTCAACGCATGGGATCCCGAGGGCCGATGCGTCGACAATTCTCAAGGACGCACACCCAGAGCACTACACCTTGGAGACCAACTTGAGGCAGAAGAAATGGCGGAGCAATGCCACGGAAGGAGTGACGCTGACAAAAGCCTAGCACAAGAACGCGAAGGCACAAAGGAGGACCAAAGAGTAGGGGTCAAGATGGAGCGCATGGATCTGGCAATGTGAAAGCACTACATTGAGGAAGCTCGAGAATGGCATCAGCACACCTGAAAGGAGGGCATGGAAATGGAGAGGAATTGCGGGGGACACCCTCTCGCCCCCAAGGCCATGAGCCCAACCGGATCTGGGTGGCCCCCCATTCGTTGGAGTTGGTGACAACTCCAACCCCAAGAGGTTCACCACCGTCGACCATTCTAGCGCGGGCTGGGGCGCCACCGGGGCGGGTGGGCCCCGCGAGCTCCCGCATTCTCCCCCTTTCTGAGGCATGACGAAGAGAACAAGGCAAAAACGACATGACGCGCGTGGATCAGAAGGAAGAGCCGGTGACAGAGTGGATAGGGGGTGGAGACGGGCGACAGACTCAGGTCAGGAGATACGGTGCAAAGAGGATGGGCTCACCATTTTAAAGGCCCAGCCCCCAGGAAAAAGGGGCCAGCGACGCTTTGGGCCGCCTTCAAAGCTTTGCCGAGAAGCCAACCCAGGCACGCCGGGGGCCCGAGGGCTACTGTCGGCGTTCTTGGAACGGGGGTACCAAGACCTGCCTGCGTGCGGCTCAGGGCAGACCCACTTCATCAACACGTGGATGACTGGAATGACACCTCCCGAGACAAGGCCCTCACGACGGGCCAAGACTCACGAGGAGGAGAAGCGTCAAGAGCCACAGGGGGGCTCCTCAGGACCCCTTCGGAATGGCGTGTTGGAAATATGCCCTAGAGGCATTAATAAATTAGTTATTATTATATTTCTTTGTTCATCATAATCGTTTATTATCCATGCTATAATTGTATTAATTGGAAACAGAAATACATGTGTGGATACATAGACAAAACAATGTCCCTAGTAATCCTCTAGTTGACTAGCTCGTTGATCAAAGATCGTCAAGGTCTCCTGACCATAGAAAAGTATTGTCACTTGATAACGGGATCACAGCATTAGGAGAATCATGTGATGGAAAAGACCCAAATCATAAACGTAGCATGTGATCGTGTCATTTTGTTTCTATTGTTTTCTGCGTGTCAAGTATTCATTCTTATGACCATGAGATCATGTAACTCACTGACCAGAGGAATAGCTCGTGTGTATCAAACGTCACAACGTTACTGGGTGACTACAAAGGTGCTCTACAGGTAACTCTGAAGGTGTCCGTTGAGTTAGCATGGATCAAGACTCGGATTTGTCACTCCATGTGACGGAGAGGTATCTTGGGGCCCACTCGGTAATACAACATCACACACAAGCCTTGCAAGCAATGTGACTCAAGTGTAAGTCACGGGATCTTGTATTACGGAACGAGTAAAGAGACTTGTCGGTAACGAGATTGAAATAGGTATACGGATACCGACGATCAAATCTCAAGCAAGTAACACACCGAAGGACAAAGGGAATGATATATGGGATTATATGAATCCTTGGCAAAGAGGTTCAATCGATTAGATCTTCGTAGAATATGTAGGATTCAATATGGACATCTAGATCCCGCTATTGGATGTTGACCGAGGAGTGTCTCGGGTCATGTCTACATACTTCTCAAACCCGCAGGGTGTGCACACTTAAGGTTTGATGATGTTTTAGTATAGTTGAGTTATATGTGTTGGTGACCGAAGGTTGTTCGGAGTCCCGGATGAGATCACGGACGTCACGAGGATTTCCCGAATGGTCCGGAAACAAAGATTGATATAAGATGGTTTCATTTGGTCACCGGAAAGTTTTCGGGCATTACCGGCAGTGTACCAGGAGTGACGAATGGGTTCCGGGTATTCACCGAGAGGGGCCCACCCACCCGGGAGTGAGCCTAGTAACCCTGGAGTGGCGCAGCAGCCCTTAGTGGTCTGGTGAGGCCATCCCAAGAGGTCTATGGCGCCACAAGAGAAAAATACCAAAGGAAAAAGAAAAACAAGGAAAGAGGGAGGTGGGAAAGAAGGAGTGGTCTCCTTCCCCCAAACTGAATTTGGATGGGAGTCCACCTCCTCCTCCTTGGCCGGCGCCCTTGAGGCTCCCTTGAGCCTCAAGGCTAGACCCTCCCCTCCTCCTATATATATTGATGGTTTTAGGGCTTTTGAGACACAACTTTAGCCACGTGCAACTCAAACCTATACCATGTAGTTCTAGATCTAGACCTGATTTCTGCGGAGCTCGGGCGGAGCCCTGCAGGAGTAGATCATCACCACCACTGGAGCGTCGTCACGCAGCCGGAGAACTCATCTACTTCTCTATCTCTCTTCCTGGATCAAGAAGGCAGAGATCGTCATCGAGTTGTACGTGTGCTGAACGCGGAGGTGCCGTCCGTTCGGCGCTAGATCGGAACGGATCGTGGGACGACGGTGATTTGAAACACGAAGCTGTACCACTACATCAACCGCATTTCTTAATGCTTCCCGCTTAGAGATCTACAACGGTATGTAGATCTAATCTCCTCTCGTAGATGAACATCACCATGATCGGTCTTCGTGTGCGTAGGAATTTTTTTGTTTCCCATGCAACGTTCCCCAACAGTGGCATCATGAGCTAGGTTCATGCGTAGATGTTATCTTGAGTAGAACACAAAAGGATTTGTGGGCGTTGATGTTCGATTTGCTGCCCTCCTTAGTTTTTTCTCGATTCGGCGGTATTGTTGGATTGAAGCGGCCCGGACCGACATTACTCGTACGCTTACGAGAGACTGGTTTCATTGACTGACATGCAACTCGTTGCATAAAGATGACTGGAGGGTGTCGGTTTCTTCAACTTTAGTTGAATTGGATTTGCCTGATGCGGTCCTTGGAGAGAGGTTAAATAGCAATTTGCACATCTCCCTTGTGGTTTTTGCGTAAGTAAGATGCGTTCAAACTAGATACCCATAGCAACCACGTAAAACATACAACAACAAATTAGAGGACGTCTAACTTGTTTTTGCAGGGTATGCTTGTGATATGATATGGCCAAAGACATGATGTGATATATTGGATGTATGAGATGATCATGTTGTAATAGTTAATATCAACTTGCGCGTCGATGCTACGGCAACGGGCAAGAGCCATAGGGTTGTCTTTAAACTAACATTTGTGTTTGCAGATGTGTTTCCTATATCGCTAGGTTGTAGCTTTAGTAGTAATAGCATAGATAGCACGACAATCTCGATGACGGCACGATGATGGAGATCATGGTGTGGCACCGGTGACAAGAAGATCATGTCGGGGCTTTGGTGATGGAGATCAAGAACCACAAGATCATGGCCATATCATGTCACTTATGAATTGCATGTGATGTTAATCCTTTTATGCACCTTATTTTGCTTAGAATGACGGTAGTATTATAAGGTGATCCCTCACTAAAATTTCAAGATGAAATTGTGTTCTCCCCAACTGGCACCGTTGCGACAGTTCGTCGTTTCGAGACACCACGTGATGATCGGGTGTGATAGACTCAACGTTCACATAGAACGGGTGCAAAACATTTGCACATGCGGAAAACTCGGGTTAAATTTGACGATCCTAGCATGTGCATACATGAATTGTATAGTTGATATGATTAGCATAGAGATGTTTACCACTAAAGCTATACTCAACTCACGTGATGATCGGACTTGAGTTAGTGGATTTGGATCATGCACCACTCAAATGACTAGAGGGATGTACTTTTTGAGTGGGAGTTCTTAAGTAATATGATTAATTGAACTGATTATCATGAACATAGTCAAAAGGTCTTTGTGAATTATGATGTAGCTTGCGCTATAGCTCTACTATTTTTATATGTTCCTAGAGAAAATTTAGTTGAAAGATGATAGTAGCAACTTTGCGGACCGAGTCCGTAAAACTGAGGATTGTCCTCATTGCTACATAGAAGGCTTATGTCCTTAATGCACCACTCGGTGTGCTGCACCTCGAGCATCGTCTGTGGATGTTGCGAACATCTGACATACACGTTTTTTATGACTACGTGATAGTTTAGTGTGTAATACTTAATGGCTTAGAAGCAAGGCGCCGAAGACGTTTTGAAACGTCGCGGAACATAAGAGATGTTCTAAGAGATGTAATTGAGATTTCATGCTCGTGCCCTTGTTGAGAGGTATGAGACCTCTGACAAGATTCTTATGCTATAAGGTAAAGGAGAAAAGCTCAATCGTTGAGCATGTGCTCAGATTGTCTCAGTACAACAATCGCTTGAATCAAGTGGGAGTTAATCTTCCAGATGAGATAGTGATGGTTCTCCAAGAGCCACTGCGACTAAGCTTCTAGAGCTTCGTGATGAACTATAACATATCAAGGATAGATATAATGATCCTTGAGCGATTCGCAATGTTTGACACCGTGAAATTAGAGATCAAGAAGGAGCATCAATTGTTGATGGTTGGTAAAACCACCAGTTTCAAGAAGGGAAAGGGCTAGAAGGGATACTTCATGAAATGGCAAACCAGTTGCTGCTCTGATGAAGAAACCCAAGGTTGAACCCAAACCTGAGACTAAGTGCTTCTGTTATGAGGGGAACGGTCACTGAAGCGGAACTACCCTAGATACTTGGTAGATGAGAAGGTTGGCAAAGTCGACTAACATATTGGATATACCTGATATTGATGTGTACCTTACTAGTATTCTTAGTAGCACCAGGGTATTAGATACCGATTCAGTTGCTAAGTGTTAGTAACTCGAAGTTATAGCTATGGGTTAAAAGGATACTACCAAGGGTGAGGTGACGATGTGTGTTGGGAATATTTCTAATGTTGATGTGATCAAACCTCGCATGCTCCCTCTACCATCGGGATTGGTGTTAAACCTAAATAATTTTTATTTGGTGTTTGCGTTTAGCATGAACATGATTGGATCATGTTTATTGCAATACGATTATTCATTTAAAGAGAATAATGATTATTCTATTTGCTTGAATAATTACCTTCAATGGTTTATTGAATCTCGATCGTAGTGTTACACATGTTCATAATATTGATGCCAAAAAGGTACAAAGTAGTAATGATAGTACCACTTACTTGTGGCACTGCCGCTTGAGTCATGTCAGTGTAAAATGCATGAAGAAGCTCCATGCTGATTGATCTTTGTGCTCACTCAGTTTTGAAACGTTTGAGACATGCAAACCATACCTATTGGTATAAAACGCGTGAAGAAACTACATGCAGATGGATCATTTGGACTCACTTGATTTTGAATCACTTGAGACATGCAAATCATACCACATGAAACAAGAAAGTAACTTGTTGGAAATAATACATTTTTGATGTGTGAAGTCCAATGAGTACTGAGGCACGCAGTGGATATCGTTATGTTCTTACTTCACTGGCGATTTGAGTAGACACACGAGTATTTACTTGATGAATCACAAGTTTGAAATAGTGAAAAGTTCAAATAAATTTTAGAGTGAAGATCGCCGTGACAAGAGGATAACTATCTATGATATGATCATAGAGATGAATATCTGAATTGTGAGTTTTGGTACATAGTTAAGACAATGTGGAAATTGTTTCGCAATTCATGCCACCTAGAACACCATAGTGTGATGGTTTGTCCGAACGTCATAGCCGCGCCCTATTTGATATGGTGCATATTATGATGTCTCTTATCAAATTACCACTATCGTTTATGGGTTATGCATTAGAGACAACCGCATTCACTTTAAATAGGACACCGCGTATTTCCGTTGAGATGACACAGTATAGACTATGGTTTGGAGAAACCTAAGTTGTCGTTTCTTAAAAGTTTGGGGCTGCGATGCTTATGTGAAAAAGTTTCAGTCTGATAAGCTCGAACCCAAAGCAGATAAATGCATCTTCATAGGATATCATAAATAGTTGTGTACATCTCCTATCTCATATCCAGAAGCGAAGTGTTTGTTTCTAGAAACGGGTCCTTTCTCGAGGAAATGTTTCTCCCGAAAGAATTGAGTGCGAGGGTGGTGGAACATGGTAAGGTTATTGAACCATCACTTTAGCTAGTGTATAGCAGGGCACAGGAAGTTGTTCCTGTGGAACCTACACCAATTGAAGTGGAAACTAATGATGGTGATCATTAAGCTTCAGATCAAGTTACTACAAACCTCGTGGGTCGACAAGGTCGCGTACTACTACAGAGTGGTTTGGTAACCTTGTCTTGGAGGTCATGTTATTGAACAACATTGAACCTACGGATTATGAAGAAGCAATGGTGGGCCCGGATTCCAACAAATGGCTAGAGGCCATGAAGTCCGATACAGGATCTATGTATGAAAACAAAGTGTGGACTTTGGAAGTATTACCTGTAGGCCGTAAGGCTATTCAGAACAAATGGATCTTTAAAAGGAAGACAGATGATGATGGTGAAAAGTCACCATTAAGAAAAGCTCAACTTATCGCAAAGATGTTTCCGACAAGTTCAAAGAGTTGACTATGATGAGACTTTCTCACTCGTAGCGATGCTAAAAGTGTGTTGGAATAATGTTAGCAGTTTCTGCATTATTTATGAAATATTGCACATAGGATGTCAAAACATTGTTTCCTCGATGGTTTCCTTGAGAAAAGGTTGTATGTGATACAATCAGAAGGTTTTTTCAATCCTAAGGAGGCTAACAAGTATGCAAGCTCCAGTGATCCTTCTATGGACTGGTGCAAGAATCTCGGAGTTGGAATATACGCTTTGATGAGATGATCAAAGTTTTTGGGTTTATACAAGG
Source organism: Hordeum vulgare subsp. vulgare (assembly GCF_904849725.1). Lineage (NCBI taxonomy): Eukaryota > Viridiplantae > Streptophyta > Magnoliopsida > Poales > Poaceae > Hordeum > Hordeum vulgare. The sequence continues at coordinate 144,956,661 of NC_058521.1, read as the reverse complement.
TTTATGAGAAACTTGTATTTCCAAAGAAGTGAGTGGGAGCACTATAGAATTTCTGATAAGTATATGTGGGTGACATATTGTTGATCGGAAGTAATATAGAATTTCTGTAAAGCATAAAGGGTTGTTTGAAAGGAGTTTTTCAAAGGAATACTTGCATAGAGCTACTTGACCATTGAGCATCAAGATCTATGGAGATAGATCAAAATGGTAAATAGAACTTTCAATGAAATGCATGCCTTGACAAGTTTTTGAAGGAGTTCAAAATAGATCAGCAAAGAATGAGTTCTTGGTTGTGTTGTAAGGTGTGAGTTTGAGTAAGACTCAAAGCCCGACCACGACAGAAGAAAGAGAAAGGACGAAGGTCGTCCCCTATGCCTTAGCCGTAGGCTCTAAAGTATGCCAAGCTATGTACCGCACCTGATGTGTGCCTTGCCATGAGTGTGTCAAGGGGTACAAAGAGTGATCCAGGATTGAATCACTAAACAGCGGTCAAACTTATCCTTAGTAACTAATGGACTAAGGAATTTTTCTCGATTATGGAGGTGGTTAGAGAGTTTGTTGTAAAGGGTTACGTCGATGCAAGCTTTGACACTAATCCGAATAACTCTGAGTAGTAAAACGGATTCGTATAGTAAAGTAGTCATCTGAATATTTCCAAATAGCACGTAGTAGCAGCATCTATAGGATGACATAATGATTTGTCAAGCACACACGGATCTGAAAGGTTCAGACTCATTGACTAAAACCTCTATCACAAGAAAGACGTGATCAAACCCCAGAACTGTATGGGTGTTGGATTCGTTAAAATCACATAGTGATGTGAACTAGATTATTGACTCTAGTGCAAGTGGGAGACTATTGGAAATATGCCCTAGAGGCAATAATAAATTAGTTATTATTATATTTCTTTGTTCATGATAATCCTTTATTATCCATGCTAGAATAGTATTAATTGGAAACACAAATACATGTGTGGATACTTAGACAAAACATTGTCCCTAGTAAGCCTCTAGTTGACTAGCTCGTTGATCAAAGATGGTCAAGGTTTCCTGACGATAGACAAGTGTTGTCACTTGATAACGATATCAAATCATTAGGAGAATCATGTGATGGACAAGACCCAAATTATAAACGTAGCATGCGATCGTGTCATTTTGTTGCTATTGTTTTCTGCGTGTCAAGTGTTCAATCCTATGACCATGAGATCATGTAACTCACTGACACCGGAGGAATACCTTGTGTGTATCAAACATCATAACGTTACTGGGTGACTATAAAGGTACTCTACAGGTATCTCCGAAGGTGTCCGTTGAGTTAGCATGGATCAAGACTGGGATTTGTCACTCCGTGTGACGGAGAGGTATCTCAGGGCCCACTTGGTAATACAACATCACACACAAGCCTTGCAAGCAATGTGACTCAAGTGTAAGACACATGATCTTGTATTACAGAATGAGTAAAGAGACTTGCCGGTAACGAGATTGAAATAGGTATATAGATAACGACGATCAAATCTCGGGCAAGTAACATACCAAAGGACAAAGGGAATGATATACGGGATTATATGAATCCTTGGCGCAGAGGTTCAATCGATAAGATCTTCATAGATGTAGGATCCAATATGAACATCCAGTTCCCGCTATTGGATATTGACCGAGGAGTGTCTTGGGTCATGTCTACATAGTTCTCGAACCCGCAGGGTATGCACACTTAAGGTTCGAAGATGTTTTAGTATAGTTGAGTTATATGTGTTGGTTACCGAAGGTTGTTCGGAGTCCCAGATGAGATCACAGACGTCATGAGGGTTTCCGGAATGGTCCGGAAACAAAGATTGATATATAGGATGGTTTCATTTGGTTACGGGAAAGTTTTCGGGCATTACCGGTAGTGTACCGGGAGTGACGAATGGGTTCCAGGTATTCACCGGGAGGGGCCCACCCACCCGTGAGTGAGCCCAGTAACCCTGGAGTTGTGCACCAGCCCTTAGTTGGTTGGTGAGGCCAGCCCAAGAGGGCTATGGCGCCACAAGATAAAAATACCAAAGGAAAAATAAAAACAAGGAAAGAGGGAGGTGGGAAGGAAGGACTGGACTCCTTCCCGCGAACCGAATTGGGATGGGAGTCCACCTCCTCCTCCTTGGCCGGCGCCCATGAGGCTCCATTGAGCCTCAAGGCTAGCCCCTCCCCACCTCCTATATATGTTGTGGTTTTAGGACTTTTGACACACAAATTTTGCCATGTGCAACTCAAACCTATACCATGTAGTTCTACCTCTAGATCGGATTTCTGTGGAGCTCGGGCGGAGCCCGGCATGAGTAGATCATCACCACCACTGGAGCGTCGTCACGCTACCGGAGAACTCATCTACTTCTCCGTCTCTCTTGCTGGATCAAGAAGGCCGAGATCGTCATCGAGCTGTACGTGTGCTGAACGCGGAGGTGCCGTCCGTTCGGCGCTAGATCGGAACGGATTGTGGGACGACAGTGATTTGAATCACGAAGTTGTACCACTACATCAACCGTGTTTCTTAACACTTCCCTCTTAGCGATCTACAAGGGTATGTAGATCTAATCTCCTCTCATAGATGAACATCACCATGATAGGTCTTCGTGTGCGTAGGAAATTTTTTGTTTCCCGTGCAACATTCCCCAACACGGCGGACATTTTGAGGCAAGACCAGGCCTCAGGAGTCAAGGGTGACACCAGGAAAGGACAGGCGAGTAGCAGATGGCAGGACGAGGCAGTTTCCCCTTTGGTGCAAAGGAGGCGGGAGCGTACAGGGGATCCAAAGGCATCTTCCAAAGGTTTCCCTCCTCGTGCAACAAAGCCGCAGCAGCCAGCCAGTAGGGCAAACGTCACCCGCAGGCCCGTCTCTGAAGCGCGGACAGGAACTTTGCACGCGAAGACCACCTTTGGGCAGGGGAGCATCTTCCCCTGTTCCCCTTCAAAATTGGCCGATGTGGGATGCCTTCCCGTCGAAGCTATGAGGGAAGAGGACCCAGGCCCCCGCTATAAATAGAGGAGATAGGACACTTGAGAAAGGGGGTTTTCATTCGGACGGGAGAACAAGACACTTAGCCACCTAGCCTCCGAACGCGAAACACCACTGTACTAGTTCATCCACCACCTCCGCAAGAGGCAATCCACCAAAAGCAGGAGTAGGGTTTTACGCTTCGTGGCGGCCCGAACCTGGGTAAACTATTGTGTGCTGTGTTCCCCTCACCATCGAGGGATTTCTTCGCTATTTCCGTCGAGTAGCGGGCTAGGTGAGGCAAAGCAGGGAGATACCTTCGTCCACGCCCAGTGTTTGAATCCTTAGGCTTTTGCGGAGCCCGAAATCCGACAGAATCTTTTGGAGCATCGGTCTCGGGTTGTCACAACTCTCCTACACTACAAGAGGATCTCGACCCGAGATCCCAGAAAGAAAAGGGAAGAGGAAGAGAAAGAGCAAGAGGTAAAATTTAATTGCTTCTTTGACAAATGAGTGAAACCAACGATCCTTCAAGGTTGCAAAGAGATGAAGAATGGCATGAGGACCAATCAAGAATTCGCACAATATTTCGGCAGCACTTCGGTAGGAAAAGGGGACACAAATTCGATAAGATGGAAAGATCTTGACAAGATTCACAACGAACCAACTAAATTGAACAAGCAAGGAGAGAACATGATGTTGATAGAACAAGATGATAGATTGAAGAGAGCAACATCACCCCAACTCCGGAACAAGAGAATAGAAACTAAATCTTTGAGAAGTATAGAATGAAAAAGAAAATGACAACTACTATGACAATTGAATTTGATAAGCAGCCTTGGAAGAATAATAGAACGAAGTTGTTGGAGACCAACAACGAAAAGAGCAAGCTTGTTGTTGACTTATGAAAACCATATCAATAATTATGAGGTGACAACCAGCCACTAACAGAAAGAAGGATAGATTGGATGCTCCAAGAAAGGCAAAACTTCTTACACCAAGCGGATACATTGAAGACCTGGATTAATGGCAACACGATAATAGCAACAATCCTTAGACAAAGTTTTAGGTGAAGTCTAATCCAAGATAACTCAATGAAGAAACCATGGGTCAAAATATCTCATGATCAAAGGATTTGGTGGGTTTACATATTTAATTCTTGAAACAACTTCTCTTTGAGACTCCTCCACTAACAAGAACGCTATAATACCACCTCAAGGATAAAAGAAAAGAAAAGATGAAGTAGTTGGGAAAGAATCAACATCATGAACCACTCCGAAAGAAGAATTGAAACCACTATGAAACAGGAATAAGAATTATGTTATGCTTATCCTTCATCAAGTTAAATTGACGACAAGCAACGGATTTAGCATACCACTTATTCTTCTTGGAAGAATTCAGGAGAGCTATGATCACAAACTAGAAAAAATCATGAAAGAAACACCGTAAGAATTGAAATGAATGATGGAACCATGAATGAATGAATATACTTGAGAATGAAGAGATCGTGAGACACCTGAGAGAAAAAATAGAACAAGGCACCAGAACAATTGACAGACGAACGAAGAGACAACAATTAAGAAAAATTAAGGATGAAAGCTGAAAGCTGAGAACGAAGAAAGCTTTTGAATGCTGGCCTTCGGAGGATCAAGGATGAAAACAATTCTAAAATGCACCGGATAGCAAGAAAGGGATTACTCATGATTGGAAACAATTCAAGAGGATAACAGAAAGCTGAAATGATGAATCTTCAGGAAAATGGACCAAGATTTGAGAGAAACACTCCTTCGGCCTTCCAAGCTGCTAATGATGAGGAGAACACCACCAGGAATAACTAAGACACTCCGGAATAAGAATATGAAAAGTTGAGCCAATGATGAGATAATAAATTTGAAAGGATCTTGGAGAAGTAATACGACTGATGGAATTCATACTTACGTCATAATTGAAAAGAATTAGAGATCTCCAGAAAAGATTACAAGAGCTAGATAAGATGCTCGGAAAGAACCTGTGGATTATGGGCCCACTCAAAAGAAACACAGTTGAAACAATTCATTACCAAAAGGGAGAGATTGCACCGGTATCAATGAAAACTTAAAGAGGTGAGACCCTTGAAATAATGGAAAGAACTGAAAGAAGAAACTTCTGAGATATCTTGAACACTCCAGATAGAAAAGAGAGGAATGAATAAACAAGATAGGTTTGATGAGAATTTCCACACAGGAATCATTGAACTAATGAAAAGGATATGATGAACATCGAAAGATTGAATTGAATCCACCGAAGAAGAAAAGAAGAATGAAGAATGATAAACTCGAACTCCTGAGAATCTTAACAATGAATCACCGGATACAACACAGAAGAGAAAACAGAGGAAGCAACACTGAAAAGAAAGGCACTTGGATGAAAACTAAAACATTGAAGAAAAAGGGAGGGTGGGCGGGAAAAATAAAGACAACTTGGGACAGATGACATGAAATCCTGAAAGAAAGGAGATATGATCTTGCAAAACTGGAGAGGATTGAATCCACTTGAACACAAGCACTCCGTTTGAAAAGAAATTGATATGACGGCTCCGGTTGACAAGAACTGAAAACACAACTTGATTGAGCAAAATAATTAATAAGCATTCCCACAGAAATATGAGAACAACTGTTGGAAAGATATGAAATCACCATTTGACATCGAAGTCACTCGAATTACCATCTCCAACAAAACAAAGGATGAGGCTTACAACACAAGCCGGAACAAATTCATGACATAGATTTCGCTCGATATTTTCGTGGATGAGGTTTGCATGGGTTCTATCCTACAGTAGCCATCATGTACAAGGCAGTACACACGACATACGAAGCGTCCCCGAGTCGTAGCAAGCTACAAGGACTCTTTTAGACACAACGAGAACCGTTGTAAGACGACCGTGAACAAACGAATCCACTAGATGTCGAACCCCAACCTTACATCATGCACCTGTTGGAAGATTGTCCTATAAGAAACTTCTTGAATTCCAACGTAAGAACTCCCTAAATTTTCTGGTCATGCAATCGGGTCCATGGATACAAGGAGTAAAATCCATCACTCAACTCCTAGAAATAACACTACCCGGCCAGTGTATCACATCCGTCAACACATAACCAGAGATCTCGGAAACTCATCTAGCTTAGATCCTCAAAAACAATGATACTAAGTATGGAAGTACCCCCGAACTCTCTGCACCAGTACTAGGGACGTCGGGGTTATCTCGCCACTACCAGTATTGAAGCAATTTCGAACATCCTTTATTCCAAGATACTAAGAAATCTGAATGATAACGATGTGCTCAAGAATCCCTTGGAGCTCAGCTCCCCAGAATAAAATCAACACAACAGGAGGCACCAAGTCAGAACTCCGTCACATTGACATCATATAGATTCCAAAAATATTCACGTGATCCTAAAATATTTTGAGTGAGAAGAGGAGTAGAACTAAAACTATTACATCAAGATTCCTCACTATAGCATAGAAGAGGAGAAAAAAGAATCCTACTCTCCGATATGTAACTAGACTCAAAGCAGTTTTACTAGACTCGACTCGGCCAAGTTTGATCAATCAAGGGGGCTCCTAGGTCGGTACTGCTCTGATACCAACTTTTAACACCCAAGATGCGGTACTATCCTTATTTTAGCACGAGGGCCTCGACAGGGATAGAAACGCATCTCGTGGTTTTGCAAGAATGGATATCGTTACAAGTACATTTACTGAAAAGAAGAGTATAAGGAGTGGGCTTACACTTGACACAAACTACTTCAGAGTCATATCAATACAATACATACAATCATCATGAAGAAGAGCAGGGTCCGACTACGGACGAAAACAAACGACAAAATAACGACGTCCATCCTTGCTATCCCAGGCTGCCGGACTGGAACCCATCCTAGATCGAAGAAGAAGAATAAGAAGAAGAAACTCCAAATAGCACAATCAGCGCGCTCACGTCAAAGTAACTCTTTACCTGTACCTACAACTGGTGTTGAAGTAATCTGTGAGACATAGAGGACTCAGCAATCTCATTTCCAAAGGTATCAAGACTAGCAAAGCTTACTGGGTGAGGTATGGTTAAGTGGTGAGGCTGCAGCAAACGACTAAGCATTTATTTGAGGTGGCTAACTTACGAGTACAAGAATAAGAGGGGGAAGATCTATGCACAGTGGACGAGAAATAATAATGACTAACTGAATGATCCTGAACACCTACTTATGTCAGACATAACCCCACTGTGTTCTCATTCGGAGAAAGGAACTCACGAGAGAGATAGTCACGGTTAGGCACACAGTTGGCAAGTTTTTAAATAATTAAGTTAACTTCAAGTTATCTAGAACCGGATGTTAAACAAAGTTTCCACGTTGCCACATAACCGCGGGCACGGCTTTCCGAAAGATTTAACCCTGCAGGGGTGCTCCAACTAGTCCATCACAAATTACCACAAGCCGCATAGAAATCCTCGATCACGAAGCTCGCGATCTCGTCGGACTCCTTAGTGGAAAACCTCAACTCTGAGATAACTCAAAGCATCACCAGAATCCCTATGTACAAGACATTCGTCAAAGTTAAAACTAATCTAGCAAGGCCACCCGGTGTGTCGACGAACCCGATAGGAGTCGCGTATCTCGTTCTTAGGATAGAGCCATCTATGCATAGTTGACGATAGCCAAACGGCTCGAGTTGCCCCGAGGTGGCACCGTCGACTGCTAGGTGGGTGGACCAACATTCATGAGGAGCACTGGCCCGGGGGTTGATTAATTATCCATGGGTGATGGCGGGTCCCTACGCTATTTATTAGTTATTAGGCAAATGTAAAACCAAAGTTGGGCCTTACCAGACGAGTTTTAATCTCAGACGAATTATCAAGGGGGTCCCCATAACAACCCCGATCGTGTTAGGAGCGCTCAATTATGGAATATAACACCGGTAGCCGAAACTAAGGTGGCAAAGGTGGAACAAAACACCGGCTAGAAAGGTCGAGCCTTCCACCTTTAACCAAGTATATAGGTGCATTAAATTCAATAGCATTAATATGGTGATAAAACAAGGAACCCATGTTATCACATGGAAGCAACTGCACCTGCAACTAGCAACGCTAATAAATGGTTAAGCAAGCGGTAACATAGCAAATCAGTGATTTGCTAGGTTGTGAACAGGTTGAAGGTTTTCATGGAAATGTTGAGAGCGTGACATTTAAGTGGTAGGCAGCGAGACATATCGAAAGAAACGAGACAGTTAGCATGGCATTGATAGTTATGGTATCTAGGATGATCATCTTGCCTGAGATCCCTCTTGGAAGGAGAACGACACACGGACCGACGTAGTCGAATGGGTCCTCACATTCCGACACGCTTGCGGAAATTTTCGAGACGAAGCAAACTAGAAACAGGAATCAACACACGATATTCACCATAGAACATGCACGACATGAGGCACAACACATATGTTGCATGAGCAGTTTCAAATATGCAAGGCATGCCACGACAATTCACATCACGCAAACACTACACATTAACTGGAGCTCAATATGCAACCAGTTGCATATTGACGAAACTCCATGTTTAATTATTTAATTCACTCACGTTTATTTCAACGGCAATATTAAAATGTTGTTAACATGGCAAGGGGTGAAGCACAAATTAATCTACCTATCTAGGCATTTTAAATGAGGCCGGAAACGACATTTAGCATCTCCGAAAGGACCCCACGTGTTAAATCCTAAATTTGTCTAGATTTGTCCTAATCAACTTTTATGTTTGTTAAAAGGCAAAACAAAGTGGTTCACATGATTCTACTTGTCGTTCTAGTCCATTTACATATATGGCTCATCTCCAATGGAGCTACCGTAAAATAACTACGACCTAAACCGTTTTTAAGACGTCGACATGCAAACCGATGCAAAAAAGCACAGCTAACAGCCTTAGACATGCATAAGGGTTGGAAAATGTTATTCTACGTGAAATTATAACCAAGTTACATATCTAACTTGTCACAATCCAACGCACGGATTAAAATCTACGGGCGTTTGAAAATATGCCTATTTTTTGAAATTAAGTAAGTCCAAAAAAAACTAAAAAAAATCTAACGGACTAAATCTGCTAAACTGGGCCAACAAGGCATGGGAGCTAGTAAACTAAAAGGCACCACAGTCGCAAAATAGAGGGGAATGCGAGGGCTCACCTTCGGGCCTGGCAGGGCCGCGCTGGGGCGAACTGGGCTGGCTGGCTTGGGCGGTCGAGCTGGGCCGAGGGAGGAGGTCAGCCCACGGAATGATGGAGCATGCCGGCTAGGAGGAGAGCGCCAGGCTCGGCCTCACGACCTGGAGGGAGGCCTTGGGGAGCGCCGGCTGGGCCAGCTGGCCTAGCGGCTGGTGGCTGGCCCAGGCGCGGGTCAACGCCCGACCAGATCGGGGCGCTGGTTCTGCCCTCCCGCACGACGCCAAAGGGGCACAGGGACGAGACGGCGGTGCTATACGATGCCGGAAACGATGGCATGGACCCGGTGCGAAGGAGGTCAACGAGGCTGGCCAGATATGCCGAGAATGCGTGGATCGGCCCCCCGGGTGCCGGATCTGGCAAGGCCGACTACGAACCAAGCGGTGGCGGCCAATCCGGAGCAGCTCCGGCGAGCGGGGGAGGGGGGTTCGTGCCGGCGGCAGGGCGGCTTAATGCGGTGGCGTGGCGAGCGGCCATCGGCAAGGCGAGCTACGGCGGCTCGGGATCGACTGGCTGCCCCGGGTTGAGCATCGGGAGGAGCTCGGGCTGGAACTCGGGCACGAGCTGGCGGCGGCGGCTGGCTCGATTCGGGAACCGACGGGCCCTAGATGGGCTCGACAAGCCATCACACTAGGAGGGAGGAGGTTGGTGGCTGGAGGGTTGGTGGGGAATGGATCCCGAGGCGAATGCTAGGGTTTCCAGATTTGGCATTGGAGGGGTCTATTTATAACAATGGGCTAGGGTTTGGTGTTTTTCGCCCTCATTTCGACCGTAGGATCAGAATCGGACGGTCCCGGTTGCAGGGACGTCTAGGTAGGCTGTGTAGAGTGTCTAGGCGGAGATGAGAGGGAATGTGCGGCCCAGCATGATATTTTAAAATACCAAAAAACGTCCAACGAAAACAGATGACGGTACCGCTAAGGTCAACCGTTCGGGTGTCAAACAAACTCCGATTGCGACGAAATTTGGCAGGTAGCCTACCAACACTAAAATAAGACCGCACGCCAAGTTTTGACCCAATCCGAGATTATTTTCCGAACACTTTTAAAAACAAATATTTTAACGATGACGCGGGCGCGTGCGTGTGTGGTTGGGCTCGAAACTGTCAACGGCGAAAACAGAGAGAACCAACAACTATTAACGGATGCAAGTTTTGAAAACTGGCAGCAACAGAGTGCCGATGCAATGCACATGATGCGCATGATGTGATGATGAGTGCGACAAACAATAATTAACCCGGCAACAACGGAAAAGAAAGGGGAATCTTCTGGAGTGTCAGTCTTGGGCTGTCACAAAACCATTGTCTCATCATCGTTTCCTCAGAGAGATAGTGGTCTAACTATGAAAAACATCACACTTTTATATACTTACAACTCACTGTGAAAAACTACTGCAATATAACCCTATATGAATGCCTCTGGCAGTGTACCAAGATGTGCAATGATATAGCGTAACTTGTAAACAATGATGGATGGTGGCTTTGCCGCGAAAACTATGTTAGCTACATGATCATGCAAAGCAATTTGACAATGAGTTTACAAGTCATATCATGTAATAGTGGAAGTTGCATAGCAATATATCTCATAATAGCTATGGAAATGCTATGGTAGGTAGGTATGGTGGATGTTTTTAGGACGATATAAGGTGCCTTATGTGTAACTGAGTGTATCACGTCGCTGGGTTTGGATGCACCGACAAAGTTTGCAGCGATCCTCCAGGTGAGAATGGGCAATGCACAGTACCTAATAGGCTAGCAAATATGAGGAAGTGAGAGTGCATACATCCATGGATTCACATTAGTCACAAAGAAATCACATACTTATCACAAAGCTTTTTTATCTCTCTCGAAGCGAAGTACTACTCGCATGACCCTAGGGAGGAGGTTGGTACGAGTTAACCATCGCACGCCCCCTACCTAAACAACATTAGGATTTCAACGAGGAATAATAATGATCACACATCATAACCATGTGATAACCAATATTAACATGAACAAAAAGTTAACACCCTTTAATATTGATATTTCTACTAACCAACAACCATGCACTCAAGCCCTGTCATATTAGCACATCAATATCATTAACCCACAATTTCTCATTTTTTGTGCTACATGAAGGTTTTGATTATGCACTCATTGAATACCTATTGTTTTTGGACTGGTCTTATAATCCATGCAAATAACTGTCACTATTTACTAAACTCTCGAACAAATTTAAGTGAAGAGGAAGAGTGTAATTATTTTATAAAATCTATACTACATTGTGATGTAAAAGATATAAGTGAATCAATAGGGAAACTACTTAGCTCAAAAGATATAACTGAAGCACATATAGTATTCTAACAAATCATGGAGAACATGCCTCTTTCTCAAGTAGCTGTGTCCAGAAAACAATGATTTTGGAAAACTAAAATAAAAGAAAACTATAATACACGACGCTCCAAGCAAAACACATATCATGTGATGAATAAAATTGTAGCTCCAAGTGACATATGGATTGAAACGAAAGAGGGGATGCCTTCTAGGGCATTCCCAAGCTTAGATGCTTGAGTCTTCCTAGAATTTGTCTTGGAGTTCCTTGGTTATCCCCAATCTTAGGCTCTTTGTCGCTCCTTATTCCTTTGTCCATTATGATAACACCCAAAAAGTGAAAACTTCAGCACACAAAACTCAACAAAAACTTATGAGATCCGTTAGTATGATAGGTGAACCTTAAACTATATGTACTGTTATTAATTGATGCATATTTAATTATTGCATAAGGTACTGTATTATAACTTCTCCATGACTTATACCCCCTGATATAATACATAGCATCATCAAAACAAGCAAACTATGCAAGCAAACACATAATCCATCTAAAACAGAATAGTCTTTAGTGATTTGAAAATACACCATACTTCTGTAACTCCAAAAATTCTCAAAAATTAGGGCAACATGGGTAATTTGCATACCAATACTTTGTAAAAAATCAGATCAAAAATATTTGCAGTAAAATCACAAAAATTATGCACTGGACGTAAAAGTTCATGTTATTCCATCGTATCAATTTTACTTATCATCCAAATCATCCCAAAGGCTTTACCTGGCACAAACACTAATTTAAACATAAAAACACAATCATTATAGTAGCAATAATCATGTTAACTCACATAAATAGGAAGTAGAACAAGAAAAAATAAGATAACTATTGGGTTGCCTCCCAACAAGCGCTATTGTTTTATGCCCCTAGCTAGGCATAATGCATGGTTTCAAGTATTGTGCCATTACCTTTCGCAATTTTGATGTTTTGTTCACAAAGAGCATCTAGCTTTTGTTCTAAAGCATAGCATCTCCTATTTTTTATCATAACATTGCCATTGATTTTGGTAATTAGATTGAACAACCCTCTAAAGTTGGAATCCGTACTAGCTTTACTTTCTTTTATAAACTTAGTTTGACGATAACTCAATAGTATGGTAGGTTCAATGGTTGAATCCTTCACGTGTGCACCTCACGATAGGCACCTAAGGACAACACCATATCAACATACAACTCATATCAATAACATCATACCACAATTAACCAGTAGGACAAAAGAGATCTACTAAAACATTACAGGATAGCCACACGTCATTGGGTAATAAGATATAACATTAAGCACCATGTTTAAGTAGAGATTACAACAGGGTGAAGAGGGTTTACACTACTGCATAAAGGTGGAGATAGTTGGTGATGACGACATGGAAGTTCTTGGTGTAGATCGCCGTCACGATGGTTGCCTAGGCGGCGCTCCGACGCCACCAGGGGAGAGGGGGAGAGAGAGCCCACTTTATTATTCTTCCTTTATCTATCCCTATATGGGAGGAGAGTTTCCCCTCTAGTCCATGGCTGCCATGGTTCCCGGAGGGCTGGAGCCCCTCTGAGATTGGATCTTTCTCTTTGTCTCTCTTATGTTTTCGCGACTGTTTTGTGAACCCTTCACCGTTTCTTCAATATCTGAAGATCCGTAACTCCGATCGACTGGTTTTTTGAGTGGATTTATATGATGAAAATAGCTTTCATGTGGCAAAAATAGGGCCCCAATTGACTTAAGGGGGATGCACAAGCCATCAAGGCATGCTGACCACCCCTCGACACGCCCTATTTGCTTGTGCCTCCCTCAGGCACCGTGTTGCATTGATTCTTCTTCCCAAAATTCACATATGTTCCAAAAAAATATCCATAAATGTTTATCTCTTTTGGATTCCGTTTGATATGGAAATTTTGCAAAACGAAAAATACACAAAAAATAGGAACTAGTACTAGGCACTGGATAAGTAAGCTGGTCCCAAAAAATAAAATAAAATGTTGTCAAAAGTATATGAAAGTTGTAGAATATTGGCATGGAAAAAATAAAAAAATTATATATATGACGAAGACGTATTAGTGTACCCAAGCTTAATTCATGCTCGTCCTCGAGTAGGTAACTAATAAAAATATATTTTTATGTGGAATGCTACCTAACATTATCTTGAACAAATGTCTAATCATGGACTGAATATTAAGATACAAGTGATTCAAAGCAATAGTCCATCATTTGACATAAAGAGATCAATACTTAGATTTACTAGCAAACAATCATAACCTTTCAAAATAACAATGCTAAAGAACGCTATCCCTACAAAATTTCATGCTTGTGTTGGAATTATGCCCTAGAGGCAATAATAAATATAGTTATTATTATAATTCCTCTATCAAGATAATCGTTTATTATCCATGCTATAATTGTATTGAATGAAGACTTATATACATGTGTGGATACATAGACAAAACAAGCAAGCCTCTAGTTGGCTAGCCAGTTGATCAAAGATAGTCATGGTCTTCTGATTATGTACAAGGTGTTGTTGCTTGATAACTGGATCACGTCATTAGGAGAATCACGTGATGGACTAGACCCAAACTAATAGACGTAGCATGTTGATCGTGTCATTTTGTTCCTACTGTTTTCTGCGTGTAAAGTATTTGTTCCTATGACCATGAGATCATATAATTCACTGACACCGGAGGAATGCTTTCTGTGTATCAAACGTTGCAACGTAACTGGGTGACTATAAAGATATTCTACAGGTATCTCCGAAGGTGTTCGTTGAGTTAGTATGGATCGAGACTGGGATTTGTCACTTCGTGTGATGGAGACGTATCTTGGGGCCCACTCGGTAATACAACATCACACACAAGCCTTGCAAGCAATGTAACTTAGTGTAAGTTGCGGGATCTTGTATTACGGAACGAATAAAGAGACTTGCCGGTAAACGAGATTGAAATAGGTATGCGGATACTGACGATCGAATCTCGGGCAAGTAACATACCGAAGGACAAAGGGAATGACATACGGGATTATATGAATCCTTGGCACTGAGGTTCAAACGATAAGATCTTCGTAGAATATGTGGGATCCAATATGGGCATCCATGTCCCGCTATTGGATATTGACCGAGGAGTCACTCGGGTCATGTCTACATAGTTCTCGAACCCGCAGGGTCTACACACTTAAGGTTCGACGTTGTTTTATGCGTATTTGAGTTATATGGTTGGTTACCGAATGTTGTTCGGAGTCCCGGATGAGATCATGGACGTCACGAGGGCGAATGGTCCAGAAACGAAGATTGATATGTAGGATGACCTTATTTGATTACCGGAAGGTTTTCGGAGTTACCGGGAATGTACTGGGAATGACGAATGGGTTCCGGGTGTTCACCGGGGGGGCAACCCACCCCGGGGAAGCCCATAGGCCTTGGGGGTGGCGCACCAGCCCTTGGTGGGCTGGTGGGACAGCCCAAGAAGGCCCTATGCGCCATAGATAGAAAATCAAAGAGAAAAGAAAAAAAGGAGGTGGGAAACGAGAGAAGGACTCCACTTTCCAATCCTAGTTGGACTAGGATTGGAGGAGGACTCCGCCTCCCTTGGTGGCGCAGCCCTTGGGGCTCCTTGAGCCTCAAGGAAAGCCTCCCCTCCCTCCTCCTATATATATGGAGCAATTAGAGCTGATTTGAGACAACTTTTTCAAGGCAGCCTGACCCCATACCTCCACGGTTTCACCTCTAGATCGCGTCTCTGCGGAGCTCGGGCGGAGCCCTGCTGAGATTAGATCACCACCAACCTCTGGAGCGCTGTCATGCTGCCGGAGAACTCATCTACCTCTCCGTCTCTCTTTCTGGATCAAGAAGGCCGAGATCATCGTCGAGCTGTACGTGTGCTGAACGCGGAGGTGCCGTCCGTTCGGCACTAGATCGTGGGACGGATCGCGGGACGGTTCGTGGGACGGTTCGCGGGGCGGATCGAGGGACATGAGGACGTTCCACTACATCAACCGCGTTCACTAACGCTTCTGCTGTGCGATCTACAAGGGTACATAGATCGGAAATCCCCTCTCGTAGATGGACATCACCATGATAGGTCTTCGTGCGCGTAGGAAATTTTTTATTTCCCATGCGACGTTCTCCAACAGTGGAATCATGAGCTAGGTTCATGCGTAGATGTAATCTCGAGTAGAACACAAAAGTTTTTGTGGGCGGTGATGTGCATCTTGCTGCCCTCCTTAGTCTTTTCTTGATTCCGTGGTATTGTTGGATTGAAGCGGCTTGGACCGACATTACTCGTACGCTTACGAGAGACTGGTTTCATCGCTACGAGTAACTTTAGTTGAATCGGATTTGACCGAGGAGGTCCTGGGATAAGGTTAACTAGCAATTCATATATCTCCGTTGTGGTGTTTGCGTAAGTAAGATGCGATCCTACTAGATACCCATGGTCACCACGTAAAACATGCAACAACAAATTAGAGGACGTCTAACTTGTTTTGCAGGGTATGCTTGTGATGTGATATGGCCAACGATGTGATGTGATATATTGGATGTATGAGATGATCATGTTGTAATAGATAATATCGACTTGCACGTCGATGGTACGGCAACCGGCAGGAGCCATAGGGTTGTCTTTAAACTAACGTTTGTGCTTGCAGATGCGTTTACTATTTTGCTAGGATGTAGCTTTAGTAGTAATAGCATGAGTAGCACGACAACCCCGATGGCGACACATTGATGGAGATCATGGTGTGGCGTCGGTGACAAGAAGATCGTGTCGGTGCTTTGGTGATGGAGATCAAGGAGCACGTGATGATGGCCATATCATGTCACTTATGAATTGCATGTGATGTTAATCCTTTTATGCACCTTATTTTGCTTAGAACGACGGTAACATTATGAGGTGATCTCTCACTAAAATTTCAAGACGAAATTGTGTTCTCCCCGACTGTGCACCGTTGCTACAGTTCGTCGTTTCGAGATACCACATGATCATCGGGTGTGATAGACTCAACGTTCACATACAACGGGTACAAAACAGTTGCACACGCAGAACACTCGGGTTAATCTTGAAGAGCCTAGCATGTGCAGACATGGCCTCGGAACACATGAGACCGAAAGGTCGATCATGAATCATATAGTTGATATGATTAGCATAGGGATGCTTACCACTGAAACTATACTCAACTCACGTGATGATCGGACTTGAGCTAGTGTAAGTGGGTCATGAACCACTCAAATGACTAGAGAGATGCACTTTTTGAGTGGGAGTTTAGCAAGTAATTTGATTAAGTTAAACTCTAATTATCTTGAACATAGTCTAAGTCCACTTTGAATATATTTGTGTTGTAGATCATGGCTCACGCGAAAGTCACCCTGAATTTTAATACGTTCCTGGAGAAACCTAAGTTGAAAGATGATGGAAGCAACTTTGTAGACTGGGCTCGTAATCTTAAGTTGATCCTACAAGCTAGGAAGAAGGATTATGTCCTTGATGCTGCGCTAGGAGATAAACCACCCGCTACGGCTGACCAAGATGTTAAGAACGCTTGGTTAACACGTAAGGAGGACTACTCAGTAGTTCAATGTGCAGTCTTGTATGGCTTAGAGCCGGGACTTCAACGTCGCTTTGAGCGTTATGGAGCATATGAGATGTTCCAGGAGTTGAAGTTTATCTTTCAGAAGAACGCCCGGATCGAGAGGTATGAGACCTTCGATAAATTCTATGCTTGCAAGAGGGAGGAGAATTCGTCTATCAGTGAACATGTGCTCAAAATGTCTGGGTACTCAAATTGTCTAGCTGAGCTGGGGATTGAACTCCCGCAAGAGGCTATCACTGACAGAATTCTTCAATCACTACCGCCAAGCTATAAGGGCTTTGTGTTGAACTACAACATGCAAGGGATGAACGAGTCACCCGGCGAGTTGTTTGCGATGCTGAAAGTCGCAGAGTCTGAACTCCGTAAAGAGCATCAAGTGTTGATGGTGAATAAAACCACTAGTTTCAAGAGACACGGCAAAGGCAAGAAGGATAATTCAAAGAAGAGCGGCAAGCCTATTGCCAATCCAACGAAGAAATCCAAAGCTGGACCTAAGCCTGAAACAGAGTGCTACTATTGCAAGGGTATGGGTCACTGGAAGCGCAACTGCCCCAAGTATCTGGCTGATAAGAAGGCGGCCAAAGAAAAATCAGGTATATTTGATATACATGTTATTGATGTGTACTTAACCAGCTCTCGTAGTAGTGCCTGGGTATTCGATACCGGTTCTGTTGCTCATATTTGCAACTCGAAATAGGAACTGCGGAATAGGCGAAGGCTGGCGAAAGATGAAGTGACGATGCGCGTAGGAAATGGTTCCAAGGTTGATGCAATCGCCGTCGGCACAGTTTCACTTCAGTTACCATCAGGATTAGTTATGAACTTGAATAATTGTTATTTAGTGCCTGTGTTGAGCATGAACATTATATCTATATCTTGTTTATTGCGAGACGGTTACTCTTTTAAGTCAGAGAATAATGGTTGTTCTATTTCTATGAGTAACATCTTTTATGGTCATGCACCCAATGTGAGAGGATTGTTCATATTGAATCTTGATAGTGATGATACACATATACATAACATTGAGACCAAAAGAGTTAGAGTAAACAATGATAGCGCCATGTTTTTGTGGCACTGCCGCTTTGGTCATATTGGTGTAAAGCGCATGAAGAAACTCCATACCGATGGACTTTTGGAGTCACTTGACACGTGCGAACCATACCTCATGGGCAAGATGACTAAAACTCCGTTCTCCGGAACAATGGAGCGTGCCAGTAACTTGTTGGAAATCATATATACCGATGTGTGCGGTCCGATGAGCGTGGAGGCACGCGGCGGATATCATTATTTTCTCACCTTCACTGACGATTTAAGTAGATATGGTTATGTCTACTTAATGAAGCACAAGTCTGAAACATTTGGAAAGTTCAAGCAATTTCAGAGTGAAGTTGAAAATCATCGTAACAAGAAGATCAAGTTCCTACGGTCTGATTGTGGGGGTGAATATCTGAGTTTCAAGTTTGGTGCTCACTTAAGACAATGTGGAATTGTTTCACAGTTGACACCGCCTGGAACACCACAGCGTAATGGTGTGTCCGAACATCGTAATCGTAATTTATTAGAGATGGTGCGATCTATGATGTCTCTTACCGATTTGCCGTTATCGTTTTGGGGTTATGCATTAGACACAGCTGCATTCACTTTAAATAGGGCACCATCAAAATCCGTTGAGACGACACCATACGAACTGTGGTATGGTAAAAGGCCAAAGTTGTCATTTCTTAAAGTTTGGGGATGTGATGCTTATGTCAAAAAGCTTCAGCCTGAAAAGCTAGAACCCAAAGCGGAAAAGTGCATCTTCATAGGTTACCCAAAAGAGATAGTTGGGTACACCTTCTATCTCAAATCCGAGGGCAAAGTGTTTGTTGCTAAAACGGAGCTTTTCTCGAGAAGGAGTTTCTCTCGAAAGAATTGAGTGGGAGGAAGATAGAACTTGATGAGGTTGTCGAACCTCTCATCCCTCTGGATGGTGGCGCAGGGCAAGGGGAAACCCCTGTCGTTGCGACGCCGGTTGAGGAGGAAGTTAATGATGATGATCATGAAACTCCGATTCAAGTTCCTATCGAACCACGCAGGTCGACGAGACCACGTGCTGCTCCAGAGTGGTACGGTAATCCCGTTTTGTCAATCATGTTGTTAGACAACAATGAACCTACAAATTATGAAGAAGCAATGGTGGGCCCAGATTTCAACAAATGGCTGGAGGCCATGAAGTCCGAGATAGGATCCATGTATGAAAACAAAGTGTGGACTTTGGAAGTACTACCTGAGGGCCACAAGGCTATTCAGAACAAATGGATCGTTAAGAAGAAGACGGACGCTGACGGCAATGTTACCGTTTATAAAGCTCGACTTGTGTCAAAGTGTTTTTCACAAGTTCAAGGAGTTGACTACGATGAGACATTCTCACCCATAGCGATGCTTAAGTCTGTCAGAATCATTTTAGCAATAGCTGCATTTTTCGATTATGAAATCTGGCAGATGGATGTCAAAACGGCGTTCCTTAACGGTTTCCTTAAGGAAGAGTTGTATATGATGCAACCCGAAGGTTTTGTCGATCCTAAAAATGCTAACAAGGTATGCAAGCTCCAGCGATCCATTTATGGACTGTTGCAAGCATCTCGGAGTTGGAATAAACGCTTTGATGAGGTGATCAAAGCATTTGGGTTTATACAAGTGGTTGGAGAATCTTGTATTTACAAGAAAGTGAGTGGGAGCTCTATGGCGTTTCTAATATTATATGTGGATGACATATTGCTGATTGGAACAACGTAGAGTTTTTGGAGAGCATAAAGGATTGCTTGAATAAAAGTTTCTCTATGAAGGACCTAGGAGAAGC
Source organism: Hordeum vulgare subsp. vulgare (assembly GCF_904849725.1). Classification (NCBI taxonomy): domain Eukaryota; kingdom Viridiplantae; phylum Streptophyta; class Magnoliopsida; order Poales; family Poaceae; genus Hordeum; species Hordeum vulgare. The sequence continues at coordinate 144,936,694 of NC_058521.1, read as the reverse complement.
TGCTTACATTCTAGGCATTAAGATCTACACGGATAGATCGAAACGCCTGATAGGACTTTCACAAAGCACATACCTTGATAAAGTTTTGAAGAGGTTCAAAATGGAACAATCCAAGAAAGGGTTCTTGCCAGTTTTACAAGGTACGAGATTGAGTAAGACTCAGTGCCCAACAACTGATAAAGATAGAGAGCATATGAGCACCGTCCCCTATTCTTCAGCCATAGGGTCTATCATGTATGCAATGTTGTGCACTAGACCGGACGTTAGCCTGGCCATAAGTATGGCAGGCAGGTTCCAGAGTAATCCAGGAGTGGATCACTGGACGGCGGTCAAGAATATCCTGAAGTACCTGAAAAGGACTAAGGAGATGTTTCTCGTGTATGGAGGTGACGAAGAGCTCGCCGTAAAGGGTTACGTCGATGCAAGCTTTGACACAGATCCCGACGACTCTAAGTCGCAGACCGGATACGTATTTATTCTTAATGGGGGTGCAGTAAGCTGGTGCAGTTCCAAGCAAAGCGTCGTAGCTAATTCTACATGTGAAGCGGAGTACATGGCTGCCTCGGAGGCGGCTAAGGAGGGTGTCTGGATGAAGCAGTTCATGACGGATCTTGGAGTGGTGCCAAGCGCACTGAATCCAATAACCTTGTTCTGTGACAACACGGGTGCCATTGCCCTAGCAAAGGAACCACGGTTTCACAAGAAGACCAGACACATCAAACGACGCTTCAACCTCATCCGTGACTACGTCGAAGTGGAGGACGTAAATATATGCAAAGTGCACACGGATCTGAATGTAGCAGACCCGTTGACTAAACCTCTTCCACGGGCAAAGCACGATCAACACCAGAACTGTATGGGTGTTACATTTATTACAATGTAATTCGCATGATGATGTGAGGGCTAGCTTATTGATTCTAGTGCAAGTGGGAGACTGTTGGAATTATGCCCTAGAGGCAATAACAAATATAGTTATTATTATAATTCGTGTATCAAGATAATCGTTTATTATCCATGCTATAATTGTATTGAATGAAGACTTATATACATGTGTGGATACATAGACAAAACATTGTCCCTTGCAAACCTCTAGTTGGCTAGCCAGTTGATCAAAGATAGTCAGGGTCTTCTGATTATGTACAAGGTGTTGTTGCTTGATAACTGGATCATGTCATTAGGAGAATCACGTGATGGACTAGACCCAAACTAATAGACGTAGCATGTTGATCGTGTCATTTTGTTGCTACTGTTTTCTGCGTGTCAAGTATTTGTTCCTATGACCATGAGATCATATAATTCACTGACACCGGAGGAATGCTTTGTGTGTATCAAACGTCGCAACGTAACTGGGTGACTATAAAGATACTCTACAAGTATCTCCGAAGGTGTTCGTTGAGTTAGTATGGATCGAGACTGGGATTTGTCACTCCGTGTGACGGATAGGTATCTTGGGGCCCACTCGGTAATGCAACATCACACACAAGCCTTGCAAGCAATGTAACTTAGTGTAAGTTGCGGGATCTTGTATTACGGAACGAGTAAAGAGACTTGCCGGTAAACGAGATTGAAATAGGTATGCGGATACTGACGATCGAATCTCGGGCAAGTAACATACCGAAGGACAAAGGCAATGACATACGGGATTATATGAATCCTTGGCACTGAGGTTCAAACGATAAGATCTTCGTAGAATATGTGGGATCCAATATGGGCATCCAGGTCCCGCTATTGGATATTGACGAAGGAGTCACTCGGGTCATGTCTACATAGTTCTCGAACCCGCAGGGTCTGCACACTTAAGGTTCGACGTTGTTTTATGCGTATTTGAGTTATATGGTTGGTTACCGAATGTTGTTCGGAGTCCCGGATGAGATCACGGACGTCACGAGGGTTTCCGGAATGGTCCGGAAACGAAGATTGATATATAGGATGACCTCATTTGATTACCGGAAGGTTTTCAGAGTTACCGGGAATGTACCGGGAATGACGAATGGGTTCCGGGTGTTCACCGGGGGTGGGCAACCCACCCCGGGGAAGCCCATAGGCCTTGGGGGTGGTGCACCAGCCCTTGGTGGGCTGGTGGGACATCACAAGAAGGCCCTATGCGCCATAGATAGAAAATCAAAGAGAAAAGAAAAAAAGGAGGTGGGTAAGGAGAGAAGGACTCCTCCTCCCTTGGTGGCGCAGCCCTTGGGGCTCCTTGAGCCTCAAGGCAAGCCTCCCCTCCCTCCTCCTATATATATGGAGCAATTAGGGCTGATTTGAGACAACTTTTTCAAGGCAGCCCGACCACATACCTCCACGGTTTCACCTCTAGATCGCGTTTCTGCGGAGCTCGGGCGGAGCCCTGCTGAGACAAGATCATCACCAACCTCCGGAGCGCCGTCACGCTGCCGGAGAACTCTTCTACCTCTCCGTCTCTCTTGCTGGATCAAGAAGGCCGAGATCATCGTCGAGCTGTACGTGTGCTGAACGCGGAGGTGCCGTCCGTTCGGCACTAGATCGTGGGACGGATCGCGGGACGGTTCGTGGGACAGTTCGCGGGGCGGATCGAGGGACATGAGGACGTTCCACTACATCAACCGCGTTCACTAACGCTTCTGCTGTGCGATCTACAAGGGTACGTAGATCGGAAATCCCCTCTCGTAGATGGACATCACCATGATAGGTCTTCGTGCGCGTAGGAAATTTTTTGTTTCCCATGCGACGTTCTCCAACAGCTTGGTCTTCCTAGCATAAAGTATAAATCATGAGCACCCCGGTGTCAAACCAAGCAATTGGATGATACCTTTTAACGTGCTTCAGCTTTTTATCTCACTCAATACATGAGCGTGAACCGTGGATATAGCATAAAGGTGGAATATAATATGGTGGTAGGTTTAAAAGGGGTGAAAGTGGAGAAGAAAGTGTCGCATCAACTAGGTGTATCAACAGGCTATGGACATGCTCATCAATAGATGTCAATGCGAGGAGTAGGGATTGCCATGCAATGGATGCACTAGAGATATAAGTCTATGAAAGCTCGACTGAAGCTTAGTGGGTGTGCATCCAACTTGCTTGCTCATGAAGACCTCGGGCATTTGAGGAAGCCCATCATCAAAATATACAAGCCAAGTTTTAGAATGAAAAATTCCCACTAGCATATGAAAATGACAACTCAAGAGACTCTCTATATGAAGAACATGGTGCCACTTTGAGGCACAAGTGTGGTAAAGGATAGTAGCAAAGTCCCATCCCTATTTTCTTGCATTTATTTATTTGTTGTTTTTTACATAATTTTTTCATGTTGGGCTCTTTTTTCGCCTCCCGATTTCTCTTTTTTTGTGGTGAGCTCATTCGGCCTCCCCCATTTCTATTTTTTGGTGGTTGGCTCATTTGGCATCCCCCATTTTTCACTTTTTTCCAAAGTCTAATCCCGAGTTGTGTGGGAGTCATAGTCTCCATCATCATTTCCTCACTAGGACAATGCTCTAATAATGATGATCATCTAACTTTCAATTACTTAGAACTCAATATGAAAACCTATGAAATAATAAGACTCAATATGAATGCCTCTAGCAGTGTACCGTGATGTGCAATGATCTAGCGTAGCAAAAGATATCAAAAAATGGACAAGCCATGGAAATATCATGCTAGATATCTTACGATTACGATCATGCAAAGCAATATGATAATGAATGCTCAAGTCATGTATATGATGATGATGGACGGAATGACTATTTGAATGCCATGATAGGTAGGTATGGTGGTTGTTTTGAGGAAGATATAACTAGGCTTATGTGCAATAGAGTGTATCATGCCGCGGGGTTTGGATGCACCGATGAAACTTGCAACAATCCTCGAGGTGAGAATTAGCAATGCACGGTACTGAAGAGGCTAGCAAATATGTGCATGTGAGAGTTGATACGTCCATTTTGCATCATGCTTTCATGTTGATATTTATCGCTTCTTGGGCTGTTATTTCACTTCACGGTACAATACTTATGCCTTTTCTCTCTTATTTTGCAAGGTTTACATGAAGAGGGAGAATGCCGGCAGCTGGAATTCTGGCCTGAAAAAGGAGCAAGTTTGAGATGCCTATTCTGCGCAACTCCAAAAGCCGTGAAAATCAACGTGGATTTTTTTGGGATTTATAAAAAATACTGGGCCGAAGAAATGCCGGAGGGGCGCCAGTAGGGGCCACAAGCCTGCTAGGCGCGGTCACCCCCCTGGCCACACCAAGGGGGCTTGTAGGCTCCCAGCTGGCCCTCTGGCTCCCCCCTTTTGCTACAAGAAGGGTTTGAAAAAATCAAGGAGGAGACTTTTCGGAGGATTCGCCCCGCCACGAGGCGGAACTTGAGCAGCACCAATCTAGAGCTCCGGCAGGACGATCCTGCCGAGGAAACTTCCCTCCTGGAGGGGGAAATCGTCGCCATCGTCATCACCAACACTCCTCTCATTGGAGGGGACTCATCACCATCAACATCTTCATCAGCACCATCTCATCTCCAAACCCTAGTTCATCTCTTGTAACCAATCTCCATCTCGCGACTCCAATTGGTACTTGTAAGGCTGCTAGTAATGTTAATTACTCTTTGTAGTTGATGTTAGTTGGATTACTTGGTGGAAGAGTTTATGTTCAGATCCTTGATGCTACTCATTACCTCTCCGGTCATGAATATTATTATGCTTTGTGAGTAGTTACTTTTGTTCCTGAGGACATGGGATAAGTCTTGTTATAAGTAGTCATGTGAATTTGGTATTCGTTCGATATTTTGATGTGTTGTAAGTTGTTTTTCCTCTAGTGGTGTTATGTGAACGTCGACTACATAACACTTCACCATCATTTGGGCCTACAGGAAGGCATTGGGAAGTAGTAAGTAGATGATGGGTTGCTAGAGTGATAGAAGCTTAAACCCTAGTTTCTGCGTTGCTTCGTAAGGGGCTGATTTGGATCCACTAGTTTAATGCTATGGTTAGACTTTGTCTTAATTCTTCTTTTGTAGTTGCGGATGCTTGCGAGAGGTGTTAATCATAAGTGGGATGCTTGTCCAAGTAAGGGCAGTACCGAAGCGCCGGTCGACCCACATATCAAACTATCAAAGTAACGAACGCGAATCATATGAACATGATGAAAACTAGCTTGCCAGAAATTCCCATGTAACCTCAGGAGCGTTTTACCTCCTATAAGACTTTGTCCAGGCTTGTCCCTTGCTACAAAAGGGATTGGGCCACTTTGCTACACTGTTGTTACTTTTTTTACTTGCTACTTGCTATGAATCTTCTCACCACACAACTACTTGTTACCGATAATTTTAGTGCTTGCAGATAATACCTTGCTGAAAACCACTTGTCAGATCCTTCTGCACCTCATTGGGTTCGACACTCTTACTTATCGAAAGGACTACAATAGATCCCCTATACTTGTGGGTCATCAAGACTCTTTTCTGACGCCATTGACGGGGAGTGAAGCGCCTTTGGTAAGTGGAAATTGGTAAGGAAACATTCATATAGTGTGCTGAAATTTATTGTCAGTTTTCACTATGGAAACTAATCCTTTGAGGGGCTTGTTCGGGGTATCTTCACCTCGAACAGAAGCACAAAGAGTTGCTCCTCAACCTGCTGCGCCTACTGAAAATATTTTCTTTGAATTTCCTTGGGGTATGCTTGAGAAACTGCTAGCTAATCCTTCTACAGGAGATTGAACATCACATCCAGAGTTGCATCTAATCTATGTAGATGAGGTTTGTGGTTTATTTAAGCTTGCAGGTTTTCCCGAGGATGAGTTCAAGAAGAAGGTATTTCCCTTATCTTTGAGGGATAAGGCGTTGACATGGTATAGGCTATGTGATGATGCTGGATCATGGAACTACAATCGGTTGAAATTGGAATTTCATCAAAAGTTTTATCCCATGCATTTAGTACATCGTGATCGGAATTATATTTATAATTTTTGGCCTCGTGACAGAGAAAGCATCGCTCAAGCTTGGGGGAGGCTTAAATCAATGTTATATTCATGCCCCAACCATGAGCTCTCGAGAGAAATTATCATTCAGAACTTCTATGCTCGGCTTTCTCATGATGATCGCACCATGCTTGACACTTCTTGTACCGGTTCTTTTATGAAGAAAGATATTGACTTCAGATGGAATTTATTGGAGAGAATTAAACTCAACTCTGAAGATTGGGAGCTTGATGAAGGTAAGGAGTCAGGTATGAATTTCAAGTTTGATTGCGTTAAATCCTTTGTTGAAACAAATACTTTTTGTGATTTTAGCGCTAAGTATGGACTTGACTTTGAGATAGTAGCTTCATTGTGTGAATCATTTGCTGCTCATATTGATCTCCCCAAAGAGAAGTGGTTTAAATATCATCCTCCCTTAGAAGTCAATGTAGTTAAACCTAATCTAGTTGAAGAGAGAGTCATTGCCTATAATGATCCTGTTGTTCCCAGTGCTTACATTGAGAAACCACCTTTCCCTGTTAGGATAAAGGATCATTCTAAAGCTTCAACTATGATACGTAGAGGCTACATTAGAACACCTACACCCCCTGAGAAAATTAGAGTTGAACCTAGCATTTCTATTATCAAAGATCTCCTGTCCGACAATGTTGACGGCCATAACATTCACTTCTGTGAAGATGCTGCTAGAATTGCCAAACCACACGCTAGAGACAAACATATGCATGTTGTTGGCACGCCTGTTGTTTCTGTTAAGATAGGAGATCATTGTTATCATGGTTTATGTGACGTGGGTGCTAGTGTTAGTGCAATACCTCAATCCTTATATGATGAAATCAAAGAGGAAATTGCACCTGTTGAGATAGAGCCTATTGATGTCACTATTCAGCTTCCCAATAGAGATACTATTTGCCATGTGGGAATTGTTAGGGATCTTGAAGTCTTGTGTGGTAAAACGAAGTATCCTGCTGATTTCCTCGTTCTTGCTACCACCCAAGATAGCTTTTGTCCCATCATATTTGGCAGACCTTTTCTCAATACTGTCAATGCTCATATTGACTGTGAGAAGCAAACTGTCACTGTTGGCTTTGAAGGTGTGTCACACGAGTTCAATTTCTCCAAGTTTGGTAGACAGCCTCATGAAAAAGAGTTGCCTAGTAATGATGAAACTATTGCCTTAGCTTCTATTGCCGTGCCTCCTACTGATCCTTTAGAGCAATACTTGCTTGAGCACGAAAATGATATGCATATGGATGAGAAAGATGAGATAGATAGAGTTGTTTCAGAACAATATCCTATCCTTAAGAATAATTTGCATGTTGAACTGCTTGGGATCCACCCCCACCAAAGGGCGATCCTGTGTTCGAGCTTAAATAGTTGCCGGATACTCTTAAGTATGCTTATATTGATGAAAAAGATATATATCCTCTTATAATTAGTGCTAGCCTCTCAGAGCATGAAGAAAAGAAGTTACTAAAATTTTTGAGAAAGCATCGTGCTGCTATTGGATATACTCTTGATGATCTTAAGGGCATTATCTCACTCTATGCCAGCACAAGATTAAAACCAATCCTGATTCCAAACCAGTTGCTGATCATCAACGGAGATTAAATCCTAAGATGAAAGTAGTAAGAAAAGAAATACTAAAGTTCCTGGAAGCAGGTATTATCTATCCTGTTGCTCATAGTGATTGGGTGATTCCGGTGCATTGCGTCCCTAAGAAGGGAGGTATTACCGTTGTCCCTAATGATAAGGATGAATTGATCCCACAGAGGATTATTACTCGCTATAGGATGGTGATCGATTTTAGGAAATTCAATAAAGCCACTAGGAAAGATGATTACCCTTTGCCTTTTATCGACCAAATGCTAGAAAGACTGTCTAAACACACACACTTCTGCTTTCCAGACGGTTATTCTGGTTTCTCCCAAATACCTGTTGCACAATCTAATCAGGAGAAAACCACTTTCACCTGCCCTTTCGGTACCTTTGCTTATAGACGTATGCCTTTTGGCTTATGTAATGCACCTTCCACCTTTCAAAGATGTATGATGGCTATATTCTCTGACTTTTGTGAAAAGATTGTTGAGGTTTTCATGGATGACTTCTCCGTCTACGGGTCTTCTTTTGATGATTGCCTCAGCAACCTTGATCGGGTCTTGCAGAGATGTAAAGACACCAATCTTGTCTTGAATTGGGAGAAGTGCCACTTTATGGTTAATGAAGGCATCATCTTAGGAAATAAAATTTCTGAGAGAGGTATTGAAGTCGATAAGGCTAAGGTTGATGCAATCGAAAAATGCCATACCCCACAAATATCAAAGGTATAAGAAGTTTCCTTGGTCATGCTGGTTTCTATAGAAGGTTCATTAAAGACTTCTCTAAGATTTCTAGGCCTCTTACCAATCTCTTGCAAAAGGATATTCCTTTTGTTTTTGATGATGATTGCGAGGAAGCCTTCAAAATACTTAAGAAGGCTTTGATAACTGCACCTATTGTTCAACTACCCGATTGGAACTTACCTTTTGAAATCATGTGTGATGCTAGTGATTATGCTGTTGGTGTTGTCCTAGGGCAAAGAGTTGATAAGAAGTTGAATGTTATTCACTATGCTAGTAAAACTCTAGATAGTGCCCAAAGAAACTATGCTACTACGGAAAATGAATTTTTAGCAGTCGTGTTTCATGTGAAAAGTTCAGGTCTTACATAGTTGATTCCAAAGTCACTATTCACACTGATCACGCTGCTATTAAGTACCTCATGGAGAAGAAAGACGCTAAACCTAGACTTATCAGATGGGTTCTCTTGCTACAAGAATTTGATTTGCACGTTGTCGACAGGAAGGGTGCTGCTAACCGAGTAGCAGATAACTTGTCTAAGTTGGAGAATGTTCTTGATGACCCACAACCTATTGATGATAGCTTTCCCGATGAGCAATTGAATGCCCTCAATACTTCACGTAGTGCACCGTGGTATGCTGATTATGCAAACTATATCGTTGCCAAATATATACCACCTAGTTTCACATACTAGCAAAAGAAGAAATTCTTCTTTGACTTGAGACATTACTTTTGGGATGATCCTCACCTTTATAAGGAAGGAGTAGATGGTGTTATTAGACGTTGTGTACCTGAACATGAACAGGGACAGATCCTACAGAAGTGTCACTCCGACGTCTACGGAGGACACCATGCGGGAGATAGAACTACACACAAGGTATTGCAATCAGGTTTCTATTGGCCCACTCTCTTCAAGGATGCTCGTAAGTTTGTCTTGTCTTGTAACGAATGTCAAAGAATAGGTAATATTGGTAAACGTCAGGAAATGCCTATGAACTATTCACTTGTCATTGAACCATTTGATGTCTGGGGCTTTGATTATATGGGACCTTTTCCAAAATCCAACGGGTATACTCATATCCTAGTTGTTGTTGATTACATCACTAAGTGGGTAGAAGCTATCCCCACTAGTAGTGCTGATCACAACACCTCTATCGGGATGCTTAAAGAAGTTATTTTCCCTAGATTCGGAGTCCCTATATATCTAATGACCGACGGTGGTTCACATTTCATTCATGGTGCTTTCCGTAAAACGCTTGCTAAGTACGATGTCAACCATAGAATTGCGTCCCCCTATCACCCTCAGTCCAGTGGTCAAGTAGAACTGAGCAATAGAGAGATTAAACTAATTCTACAAAAGACTGTCAACAGGTCTAGAAAGAATTGGTCTAAGAAGCTCGATGATACACTGTGGCCTTATAGAACTGCCTATAAGAATCCCATGGGCATGTCTCCGTACAAAATGGTGTACGGTAAAGCATGTCATTTACCTCTTGAGCTAGAGCATAAAGCTTATTGGGCAATCAAAGAGCTCAACTTCGATTTCAAACTTGCTGGTGAGAAGAGGTTATTTGATATTAGCTTGCTTGATGAGTGGAGAACTCAGGCATATGAGAATTTCAAGTTGTTCAAAGAAAAGGTTAAGAGGTGGCATGATAAAAGGATACAAAAGTGTGAGTTCAATGTAGGTGATTATGTCTTGCTATATAATTCTCGTTTAAGATTTTTTGTAGGAAAGCTTCTCTCTAAATGGGAAGGTCCCTATATTGTTGAGGAAGTATATCGTTCTAGTGCTATCAAGATCAACAACACGGAAGGTAATTGTCCGAGAGTGGTAAATGGGCAGAGAATCAAGCATTATATCTAAGGTACTGCCATAAATGTTGAAAGCAATATTATCAATACCATAACTCCGGAGGAATACCTAAGGGATATTTATCAGCCTGTTTCAGACTCCAAAAACAAAGAGGTATGTGATTCGGTAAGTAAAGAAACTCCAAAACTTTTCCAGTAGGAATTTTTCTCCCTTTTGGAATATTTGAAAAATAGAAAAATTGGAAGTAGTCCGGAAAGCGCACGAGGAGGCGACAACCTTGCCAGGCGCGGGGCCAGCCCCTGGCCATGCCTGGGGGGCTTGTGGCCACCTCGTGTGCCTCCCGGACTCCGTTTTCTTGCGGAATACTCCTTCTAGTAAAAAAATCATTATATATTCTCCCGAAAGGTCTGACCCTCGTATCACACAGATTTCCTCTGTTTTCGTTTCGAGCCTGTTTTCTGTCGCAGATTTAGGGCAAGATGTCTTCTCAATATTCAGAGGGGGAGAGCTATGTGGCCGATTACCTTGCTAACCCCAAGGTCAATGGGGACTTGGATCCTTATGGCTGGACCACCGATGAGGAAGAAGATTATGATCCCAAGGGGAAGGAACAAACAAGTTCTGATAAGGAGGAGGCTCATCTACCTCAACTTGGACACACACATGTGGAGTTCAAGAAGTCGAGCCTCCCTGGCTCAAGGAAGAAGCCTAAGACTTTGTTTATCCCTTCTCGTTTCTTGCAGGAGAGTAAGCAGGAATTATGCCAAAGGGTGTTGAATCCTGAAGAGGAAAATGATGATCTGAGGGAGCATAATTTTATGCTCAAGCGGAAATTAAACAAGCTCAAGACCTCTACAACAACTCCACCACCATCACCTCCAAAGGAAGAAAACTAAGCACGGGTATGGGCAATCCCCTTGGCTTGTGCCAAGCTTGGGGGAGTTGCCCCGGTATCGTATCACCATCACATCTTTTGCCTCTACCTTTGTTTTCGTTTGTTCCTTTTCAGTTTTATCTTTCTCGAGTAGAATAAAAGTCTTAGTGTTTTAGTCTTGAGTTTTGCTTTGTGTCACCCTCGATGTATTCGAGCTCGTGAGCCATATAATAAAGAGTGTCTTAGTTGAGGGCTTTGCCTCTTGCCATGATCAAAAGAGTGAGAAAAGAACAAAAGCATGAAAGATCATGTAATGATCTTATGGGAAGTGATGGCTTCACATGTAAAAAGAATGATGATTGAAACTTGTTGAGGTAGACAAACGTAGACCTTGGTCATTGTTGCAATTAATAGGCAATGATAAAGAAGGAGAGGTTGACATATAAATACATCATCTTTGACCCCATCTATGATTGTGAACACTCACTAAACTATTGCATGCTTAGAAGTAGATGTTGGACAAGGAAGACAACATAATGAATTGTGTTTGCTTGGTTCCGAACAATGTTATATGACTAGAGATCCCTTGGCATGTGACGATTGCTTCCACCTCATATTAGCCAAACCTCCCGCACCAAGTAGAGATACTACTTGTGCATCCATAAACCTTCAACCCAGTTTTGCCATGAGAGTCCACCATACCTACCTATGGATTGAATAAGATCCCTCAAGTAAGTTGTCATCGGTGCAAGCAATAAAAATTTCTCCCTAATTTGTATGATCTATTAGTGTGTGGAAAATAAGCTTTGTACGAACCTGTGATGAGGAAGACATAAAAGAGACAGACTGCATAATAAAGTTCTTTATCACAGGAGGCAATATAAAGTGACGTTCCTCCACACTAAGAGGACACGCATCCAAACCTCAAAAGCGCATGACAACCCCTGCTTCCCTCTGCGAAGGGCCTATCTTGTATCTTTACTTTTTGCCCTTGAAAGAGTCATGGTGATCTTCGCCAATTTCTTATTTCGCCTTTATCTTGGCTAACGTCATATGCTAGGGAAAGATCTATATTCATATGTCAACTTGGAAGTAAGCATTCATGAATTATTATTGTTGACATTACCCTTGAGGTAAGTGGTTGGGATGCGAAACTATATGCCCCTATCTTTCTTTGTGTCCAACTGAAACTTTGATCTCATGAGTAGCACGTGAGTTGTAGCAATTGTAGAGAACGAAAAGATGATTGAGTATGTGGATTTCCTTTACAAGCTCTTATTTGACTCTTTCCAATGTTGTGATAAATTGCAATTGCTTCAATGACTAAAGGCTATCGGTTGTTAATTTTCGGTAAGGTTCTTGATCCATGCTTTACTTTGTGAAGGAATTGTCACTTTAGCATAAGAGATGATATGATGGTATTGTTGTTCTGATCATGATCATGATGCCTGCATGTTCATATTTTGTTTTGTCGAGACCTCTCTCCCTAAACATGTGGGCATGTTTATTGATCTAGGCTTTCGCTTGAGGACAAGCGAGATCTAAGCTTGGGGGAGTTGATACGTCCACCTTGCATCATGCTTTCATGTTAATATTTATCGCTTCTTGGGTTGTTATTTCACTTCATGGTACAATACTTATGCATTTTCTCTCTTATTTTGCAATGTTTACATGAAGAGGGAGAATGCCGACAGCTGGAATTCTGGCCTGAAAAAGGAGCAAGTTTGAGATGCCTATTCTGCGCAACTCCAAAAGCCATGAAAATCAACGTGGATTTTTTTTCTGAATTTATAAAAAATACTGGGTCTAAGAAGTGCCGGAGGGGGGCCAGCCGGGGGCCACAAGCCTGCTAGGCGCGGCCACGCCCCTGGCCGCGCCTAGGGGGCTTGTGGGCTCCCAGCTGGCCCTCTGGCTCCCCCCTTTTGCTACAAGAAGGGTTTCGGTCTGGAAAAAATCAAGGAGGAGGCTTTTCGGAGGATTCGCCGCCGCCACGAGGCGGAACTTGAGCAGAACCAATCTAGAGCTCCGGCAAGACGATCCTGCGAAGAAACTTCCCTCCCGGAGGGGGAAATCTTCGACATCGTCATCACCAACACTCCTCTCATCGGAGGGGACTCACCACCATCAACATCTTCATCAGCACCATCTCATCTCCAAACCCTAGTTCATCTCTTGTAACCAATCTCCGTCTCGCGACTCCGATTGGTACTTGTAAGTTTGCTGGTAGTGTTAATTACTCTTTGTAGTTGATGCTAGGTGGATTACTTGGTGGAAGAGTTCATGTTCAGATCCTTGATGCTACTCATTACCTCCCTGGTCATGAATATGATTATGCTTTGTGAGTAGTTACTTTTGTTCCTGAGGACAAGGGATAAGTCTTGCTGTAAGTAGTCATGTGAATTTGGTATTCGTTCGATATTTTGATGTGTTGTATGTTGCTTTTCCTCTAGTGGTGTTGTGTGAACGTCGACTACATAACACTTCACCATTATTTGGGACTAGAGGAAGGCATTGGGAAGTAGTAAGTAGATGATGGGTTGCTAGAGTGACAGAAGCTTAAACCCTAGTTTATGCGTTGCGTCGTAAGGGGCTGATTTGGATCCACTAGTTTAATGCTATGGTTAGACTTTGTCTTAATTCTTCTTTCGTAGTTGCGGATGCTTGCGATAGGGGTTAATCATAAGTGGGATGCTTTTCCAAGTAAGGGCAGTACCCAAGCGCCGGTCCACCCACATATCAAACTATCAAAGTAACGAACGCGAATCATATGAACATGATGAAAACTAGCTTGACAGAAATTCCCATGTGTCCTCGGGAGCGTTTTACCTCCTATAAGACTTTGTCCAGGCTTGTCCCTTGCTACAAAAGGGATTGGGCCACTTTGCTGCACCGTTGTTACTTTTGTTACTTGCTACTTGCTACGAATCTTCTCACCACACAACTACTTGTTACCGATAATTTCAGTGCTTGTAGATAATACCTTGCTGAAAACCACTTGTCAGATCCTTCTGCTCCTTGTTGGGTTCGACACTCTTACTTATCGAAAGGACTATGATAGATCCCCTATACTTGTGGGTCATCAAGAGTGCGTATATCCATGGATTTACATTAGTCATAAAGAACTCACATACTTATTGCAATATTTTATTAGATCTCTTGAAGCAAAGCACTACTCACATGCCCCTAAGGAGGAGGTTGGTAGGACTTAACCATCATGCGCCCCCGATTATAACAACACAAAGGATTTCAATCAAGGAAAAATTATGCTCCAATCTTCATCGCATAACTAGAGACTATATGTGCAAGCTTCGGGAATCACAAACCTTAACACAAATATTATTAATAATCCACAATCATCCACTAGTGAATCCACATATTACTATCTTAATGTCACAAAACTATTACACAGAATTAAACATATCATATTCAATGATCTACAAGTTTTATGTAGGATTTTACGACTAACCATGTAAATGACCAATTCGAGTTGACTCTCTGAATAGGTATAAGTGAAGCATGAGAGTTTAATTATTTCTACAAAATACCACGCTCTAATACATATAAGTGAAGCGAAATAGCATTCTGCAAATAACAATTTTCTATATGTAGAGAAACATGCATCCAATTTCAAATGATAGAAGTGAAGCACATGAAGCATTCTATAAAGCTATACTGAAAAGATATAAGTGAGGTGCAAAGAGCATTCTATAAATCAACCATGTACTTTCCCATACCATCATGGTGCATAGATAAAAGTAAAATAAAACGCACACGACGCTCCAAGAATTTACGCATGTCATGTGTACAAGACAAAAACCGAGACATATCGATAATTGTTGAAGAAGAAAGATGGGATGCCTTTTGGGGAATCCCCAAGCTTAGATGCTTGAGTCTCCTTGAATATTTACTTGGGGTTCCTTGTTCATCCAAAAGTTTGAACTCTTGTCTCTCCTTATCCGACACATATCGATACCTCCTCGATCTTCGAACACTTCATCCACACAAAACTTACCACAACTTTGATTAGAGAGGTTAGTTCATATAACATCAAATCTCATCATGTCCTACCATAACATTATTGTATAATTATATTCCAACATTACCTACTGTATGCTCCTAAGTCAATGGGGCTCAACAAGAATTCAAATATAAGCGCAGAAAGCAACTATAATAGCAATTTGTGAAAAACAGGACATTCTGGAAAGATGCACACGAAACGTATACTTCTGTAACTCATAAAATTGTGAAAAAATAGGAAGTGGTAAAAGAATTGTATAAAAGTATTGTTTACTAATTTCAGATTTTTTGACGTTCCAGTAAAATAGGAAAAATCTAACAATACAACACAAATGAAACAAGCAATTTAACCATCCTAAAGGTAAATCTTGGCACATTATTTTTATATTACAACAAATTTGCACAAGGGGATAATTATGTTTGTTGAAAAGTTTTTGTAATCAAGATTCACAAAGTTTTCATGGGCATGAACAAAGTTCAGGGCTAGCCCCCACTTCAACTATGCTCGTCCTTCTCACTTTCACTTTTATTTTTGAAAATGTTTTAGGTTCCCCACTTTAATTTTTTGTTTTAAATTATTTTAAAATCACACAACAGAATTAAATGGCTCTATAAAACTTCTGCATTCTCTCCTTCTCAGCACTTTCCTTAAATCCATTAATCTAGGCTTATAGTTCTCAAGTAATTGATCCACCCGGATCCCAAGGTATATCAAAAGAAAATTTAATTAACAATGTTCTGTAATTAAGTAGTGAGGATAAAGTGGTATATATCATGAGAAAACAAAGTCTAACTATCTTCCTATGCATTGGCATGTCATAAAAGAACAATTCATTCACACAAAGTAAAGACCAATACATAACATAAGTAGTTTCTTTCAATTTTATCATACCGGAAACAAAAAGAGGTGAGGATTGGATCCTATATCATAATAATTGCAAGGACGAGTAGCAAGCACATGCATATGATATTCATCAAAATCATCATATGTAATATTAAGACACAACCCATCAACATAGTCCCTAATGAGTGCAAACTTCTCCGATATAGTGTAGTTGGGAAAATTCGAAAAAGATAATATGACTATCGTGTGTGCGTGCAATAGCAACTATTTCATGTTAAATATAAGGAACTATATCAATTTCATCTCCATAAGCATAATTAATATTGGCATCATGGCCACAAGCATAGCAAGCATCAAGTTAATCAAAAAGGGATATTTCAAACGTATCCAATGGTTCATAGCATTCATCCTTCGGTATGTGCGAAGGGAAATTAAGCAGTGTATGAGTTGAATAGTTACTCTCAATATAAGGTGGACACGGGTAGGTAATCCACTCTTCCTCCTTTTGTTCTTCTCTCTCCTCCTCATCTTTTCATCTAATGAGGTCACAGTTTCAGTAATTTCTTCTTCCATAGATTCCTGCAAATTATTAGTCTCTTCCAAGGCAACAGACATTCTGTCAATTAATTCATTAATATCGACATTGTATTCATAATTCTTGTAGCAATATTTAAGTATGGCAAAATTTTCAGGTCTGTAAACATCATCATCGCAGTTATCATACTTTTCAAAGAACGATTCAATTTCATAAGAGCACCCTTGAAAGCAACAAATTCTTCTATTTTTTCCACATCATAGTAATCATAATTACCATTAGCATAAGAAGCCAGGTTTTATTATCATTAAATTCACATTGAAAGGGAAGGTGTAGACACTTACTCTTAGAGCAACAAATATAATCACATCTCATGCATAAATCCAAAGCATACCAACGCAACATTTTAATTTGATCCCATAAGTGTTTTCGTTTTTGCGACAATCAATAATCTCGAAAATACTCACGTTGATCCGACATGTCTTCCATTATCAAGTGGAATCGGGATTTCTCAGGATTATCAAAGTAGTATTTAATGTTTTTCACATAACCAGCATCAAGGGTTTTAGGAGGTTCCCCATCTCGATGAGTAGTAAGTACAACTAAATTTTTTGGTGTTTCATAATCCATATCCATAACTAAAGATATAAAACAACTTAGAACAGATTTTTTTTACTTGGTGATAAATCAAACAAGTGCACATAAGAATATCAACCGCTACGTTATTGCTTCCTGGCAACGGCATGAGAAAAAGGTCTTGATAACCCACAAGTGTAGGGGATCTTTTGTAGGCTTTTTCAATAAGTAAGAGTGTCAAACCCAACAAGGAGCCAAAGGTAGAATTAGTATTGTCTCAAGTTCTATCGACCACCGATACAACTCTACGCATGCTAACGCTTACTTTAACTTGAACAAGTATGAAACTACATTGCGGGAATGAAATTAGAAGTACTTAGTAGGTGTAATAGATAATTTTGCAAGATAATAAAGAACACAAAAATACAAGTCAGGTACTATTTTAGATAAATATTAATTTAGTTAGTTGTTTAGTAGAAAGCTTTTTGTAACGCAAGAGAAAAATTGTCCATAGGCAATTTAATATAACATGATAGATACTTGTCATATGCAATGAGGGAGAGGCATACGCTAACACACTTTCTATACTTGGATCATATGCACTTATCATTGGACCTCTATCAAGCAACCACAACTAATAGAAATCATTAAGGTAAACCCAACCATAGCATTAAACATCATGTCCTCTTTACTCCCATACGCAAACAGCTCCCGTACTCGGGTCTAAGCTTTTGTCACTCTAGCCACCCACTATAAGGGAATCATGAACATATTGCAAACCCTCCAGCGTGAATCCTTCATGTGTGATCCTCACGGAAGACACCTTACGATAGCACCATACCAACATACAACTCATATCAATAACATCATACCACAATTAACCCGTACAACAAAGATTTCTACTCAAACATCATAGGATAGCCACACATCATTGGATAATAATATATATCATTAAGCACAATGTTTAAGTAGATATTACAACAGGGAGAAGAGGGTTTACATCGCTACATAGAGGGGGGGAGTTGGTGGTATCGGTGGAGAAGTTGTTTGTGTAGATCGTCGTCATGATGGTTGTCCCGGTGACGCTCCCGCGCCACCGGGAGAGAGGGGGCGAGACAGCCCCTCCTTATTCTTATTCCTTCGTCTCCCCTAGATGGGAGGAGAGTTCAGCCATTGGTCCATGGCTACCATGGCTCCCAGAGGGCAGGAGCACCTCTGAGATTGGATCTATCTCTTTGTCTCTCTTCTATTTTCATGATTGTTTTCTGACCCCTTAACCATTTCTTAAATATCCAAAGATCCGTAACTCCGATCGGGATGATGTTTTGAGGGGAATTTTATCATGAAAATATCTTTCTTGCGGAGAAAGTAAGTCCTGAAATGACTTAAGGGGGAGGCACAAGGAATTAGGGCGCACTGACCACCCCTGGATTCACCATGTTGGTTTGTACCTCCCTCAGGCATCGTGTTGCATTGATTCATCTTTCGAAAATTCACATCTATTCCAAAAAACTCCATAAATTTTTATCGCGTTTGGACTCTATTTGATACATAATTTCCGCGAAACAGAAGACACAAAAAACAGGAAATGTCACTAGGCACTAGATAAGTAAGTTAGTCCCAAAAAATAATATAAAATGCTGCCAAAATTATATGAAAGTTGTAGAATATTGGCATGAAACAATCAAAAATTATAGCTACGATGGAGACGTATCATTCTTCAACACTCATTGGACCGCACACATGAGTATGTATGATTTCCAACAAGTCACTTGCTCGTTCCATTATTCCGTAAAATAGGGTTTTCATCATCTTGCCCATGAGGCATGGTTCACATATATCAATCAATTCAAAATCGAGTGATTCCAAAAGCCCATCAGCATGGAGCTTCTTCATGGGCTTTACACCAATATGACCTAAGCGGTAGTGCCATAAGAAAGTTGTACTATCATTATTAACTTTGCATCTCTTGGCATCAATGTTATGAACATGTGTGTCACTA
Source organism: Hordeum vulgare subsp. vulgare (assembly GCF_904849725.1). NCBI lineage: Eukaryota > Viridiplantae > Streptophyta > Magnoliopsida > Poales > Poaceae > Hordeum > Hordeum vulgare. The sequence continues at coordinate 144,917,750 of NC_058521.1, read as the reverse complement.
CGAGCGTGATTCAAAAAGAATAAACCATTCACTTTAGGTTCATGACCATAATATATGTTAGTCATATAAATAGAACAACAAGTATTCTCTTATTCAAATAAATAACTGTCTCACAATAAACAAGATCCAGATATAATGTTCATGCTCAATGCAATCACTAAATAATTATTATTTAGGTTTAAAACTAATATCGATGCCAATCGAAGAGCGAGCATGCTGATGGAGATCACATCAACCTTGGAACCGTTACCGATGTGCATCATTACTTTGTCCTTTGCTAGCCACATTTTATTTAGTAGTTCGTGCTTTGAGTTACAAATATAAGCAACTGAACCGGTATCAAATACCCAGACACTACTATGAGAGCTAGTAAGGAACACACCAATAACATATATATCAAATATATCTTTGTTGATGTTGCCACCCATCTTATCAGCCAGGTACTTGGGGCGATTCGACTTCCTGTGGCCAATCCCCTTGTAGTAGAAGCAGTGAGTCTCAGTCTTAGGTCCATCCTTGGGTTTCTTCATGGGAGTGGCAATTGGCTTGCCGTCCTTCTTGAAGTTTCCCTTCTCTCCCTTGCTTTTTTGAAAGTAGTGGTTTTATTCACCATCAACACTTGATTCTCCTTCTTGATTTCTAATTCCATGACTTTCAGCATCACGAATAGCTCGGAGATTGACTTATTTATCCCTTGCATATTATAGTTAATCACGAAGCCATAATAGTTAGGAGACAGTGACTGGAGAACTTTGTGAGTAACCGTCTCAAGCGGAAGCTCAAATCCCAACTGATTCAAGCAGTTGTAGTACCCATACATTATAAGTATATGCTCACTGAGAGAACTATTCTCCTCCATCTTGCAGGCGAAGAACTTATCGAGGGTTTCATACCTCTCAATACGGGCATTAGCTTGAAATACTAGTTTCAGCTCCTCGAACATCTCATATGCGCCATGGCGTTCAAAACGGTTTTGAACTCCCTATTCTAAGTTATACAACATGGTGCACTGAACTATTGAGTAGTCATTAGATCATGCCTGCCAGACATTCAGAACGTCTGCAGACAACACTCGAAGGGGTGGTGCCTCAAACAATGCATCCAGGACATAAGGCTTTTGTGAAGCCGTGAGGATAAATCCTAAAATTATAGACCCAGACCGCATAGTTACTTCCATCATGTTTCCACTTAGCTTTCTCTAGGAACGCATTAAAATTCAGGGGAGCTACCGCGTGAGCCATTGATCTACATCATAATTTGCAAAGATAACTTTAGACTATGTTCATGATAATAAGTTCAATTAATCAAATTATGAATGAACTCTCACTCAGATCAACATCCCTCCGGTTGTTTAAGTGTGACATGATCCAAATCCAACAACCCAAGTCCGATCATCATGTGAGGTGAGGTGATTTCAAGGGTGAACATCTCCATGTTGATCATATCTACTATATGACTCCTGTTTGACCTTTCGGTCTACTATGTTTCGAGTCCATGTTTTTACATGCTAGTCTCTTCAAGTTTAACCCAAGTATTCCGCATGTGTAAAACTAGCTTACACCTGTTGTATGCGAACGGAAAGTCTATCACTCCAAATCATCACATGGTGCTTCGAAGCGACGAACTTTCACAGTCGTGCATACTTGGGGAGAACACCATTTTATCTTGAAATTTTAGTAAATGACCGCATTACAATCCTACTGTCATCCTAAGCAAAATAAGATGCATAAAAGATAAACATCACATGCAAATCAAATAAGTGACATGATATGCCCATCATCATCTTGTGCTTTCCATCTCCATTTTCAAAGCACCGACATGATCTCCAACATGAGCGGCATGACACCATGATATCCATCAACGTGTCGTCATGTGGTTGTTGTGCCAACTATTGCTTCTACAACTATTGCTAACTCATAGCGATAAATTAAAGCAAATGGCATGAAATAATTAAAGAAAACCCTATGGCTCCTATCGATTGCCATACCCATTGATATGCAAGCCGTGATAACATATTACAAAACATGATCATCTCATACATCACATATATCATAGCACGTCTTGGCCATATCACATCACAACATGCCCTACAAAAACAAGTTAGACGCCCTCTACTTTGTTGTTGCAAGTTTTAGGTGGCTACTGTGGGTAACAAGCAAGAACTGTTCTTACCTACGCAAAGCCACAATAGTGATATTCAAGTTGCCTTTTAACCTTCTACAAGGACCGCCTCTGTCGAATCCGATTCAACTAAAGTGGGAGATACACACACCCGCCAGCCACCTTTTTGCAAACAAGTTGCATGCCAGTCGGTGGAACCAGTCTACTGTGTGAGGACAAATAAGGTTGGTCCGAGCCGCTTCAACCCACAAAACCACCGAATCAAAATAAGACTAAGAAGGTAAGAAATTTGAGCATCAACGCCCACAAAGACATTGTGTTCTACTCATGCATATGATCTACGCACAGACCTAGCTCTGATACCACTATAGGGGAACGTTGCATGGAAAGCAAAAAAATTGCTACACATACGCATTATCTATCCATGGAGATGCATGGCTACAAGAGGAGGAGTGTATATACATACACTTGTATATCGCTAAGCGGAAGCATTAAAAACGCGGTTGATGTAGTCGTACGTCTTCATGATCAAATCGCAATCCATCCCGATCTAGCGCCAAACGGACGACACCTCTATGTTCAACACACGTGCAGATCAATGTCGTCTCCGCCTCCTCAATCCAGCGAGTGAGGGCCAAGTAGTAGATGGAATCTCCAGTAGCACGATGGTGTGGCAGCAGTGGTGGTGGAGTAATCCAGGCAAGGCTTCACCGAGCGCTACTGGAACTATGATCGGAGGAGAAAACGATCTAGGGAGAGAGGGAGGGCTGCGCCAAGGCTTGTGGTGCGGCTTTACTCCCTCTCCTCTCATATATATAGGGGTAAGGGGAGGTGGCCAGCCACCCTAGGGTTTCCCCTAGGGGTAAGGGCGCCGCCCTAAGGGCTGCCTTGCCCCCCCCCCCAAGGCAAGGGGCGGTGGCCACCCTAGGGAAACCCTAGCCCTTAGACGCATGTGCCTTGGGGAGCTGGGGGCTCCCAACCCACGAGGGGCTGGTGCGCCACCCCTCATAGCCCATGGGGCCCTTTGGGGCAGGTGGACAACCCCGGCAGACACTCGGAACACCTTCTAGCATTCCCTACTAAATCCAGAAAAACCTGGAAGCATTCAGGAGTCTGAATATCGGTTTTCCATATATGAATCTTTATCTCTGGAATATTCCGAGGCTCGTCGGTATGTCACCCCTAAACCCTACAGGACTCGAATGTCCCTACGGGACTCCAAACAACATTCAATCACCAACATACACATCCCAATAATACTATATCATCATCAAACGTTAAGCGTTTGAACCCTATGGGTTTGAGAATCATGCAGACATGACCGAGACACCTCTCTGGTAAATAACCAATAGCGGTATCTAGATGCCCATATTAGTTCCTACATATTCCACAAAGATCTTTATTGGTCGAACCACGATGTGAATGATTCAGTTAATCCCGTATGCAGCTCCCTTTGACCATTGATATGTTACTTGCCCGAGATTAGATTGTCGATATCTCCATACCTAGTTCAATATCGTTACCGACAAGTCTCTTTACTCGTTTCATAATAGAAGATATCTTGACTAAGTCCTTATTGACATTGCTTGCAAGTTTCTTGTGATGTTGTATCACCGAGAGGGCCTAGAGATACCTCGCTGTTCTAGTGAGTGAGAAATCCTAGTCTTGATCCATGCCAACCCAACAGACACCCTTGGAGATACCTGTTTAGTACCTTTATTATCATCGAGTTATGAATTGACATTTGATACACACAAGTCATTCCTCCGGTGTCAGGGAGTTGGATGATCTCATTGTCTTAGAAACAAATACTTGATAGAAAGCAGTAACAATAAAGTTAGCGATATAATTGAATGCTATGCTTACAGTTGCGTCTTGTCCATCACATCATTGTCCTAATGATGTGACCATGCTATCAAATGACAACTCATGTCTATGGTTAGGAAACCTTAACCATCTTTGATCAATGATCTAGTGTAGTAGAGGCTCACTAGGTACACAGTGTTGTCTATGTATCCACACATATATAAGATTTTCCGGTCAATAATATTATAGCATGGATAATAAACAATTACCATGAACAAGGAAATATGATAATAACTACTTTATTATTTCCTATAGGATATATTTCCAACACTAACCATAGCATGAAACATATGGACCCAAATCAGCCCCTTATGGAATAACTCATAAACTAGGGTTAAGTTTCTATCACTCTCGCAACCCATTAACTACTTATTACTCCCCAATGCAATACCTTAGGCCCAAGTATAGTGAAGTGTCATTTAGTCGACATTCACCTCACACCACTAAGAGAAGAATACCATGCATATCGTAAAAATATCAAACGAATACCAACATCACATGATTACTTATAACTGTTGGGGAATGTTGCATGGGAAACAAAAAATTTCCTACGTACACGAAGACCTATCATGGTGATGTCAATCTACGAGAGGAGATTTGGATCTACGTACCCTTGTAGATCGCACAGCAGGAAGCGTTAAGAAACGCGATTGATGTAGTGGAACGTCTTCACATCCCTCGATCCGCCCCACGAACCGTCCCACGAACCGTCCCGCGATCCGTCCCACGATCCGTTCCAATCTAGTGCCGAACGGACGGCACCTCCGCGTTCAGCACACGTACAGCTCGATGATGATCTCGGCCTTCTTGATCCAGCAAGAAAGACGGAGAAGTAGATGAGTTCTCCGACAGCGTGACGACGCTCAGGTGGTGGTGACGATTTACTCCTGCAGGGCTCCGCCCGAGCTCCGCAGAAATACGATCTAGAGGAAGAACTATGGTGTCTAGATATGAGTTGCACGTGTCAAAAGTTGTCTCAAATTAGCCCTAAATAACCACTATATATAGGAGGGAGGAGGAGGAGCCTTGCCTTGAGGGCCAAGCCCTCAAGGATGCGCCGGCTAGGAGGAGAGGAGGAATCCTACTCCAATTAGGATTGCAAAGTGGAGTCCTTCTCTTCCTTCCCACCTCCCCTTTTTCCTATTTGGTTTTTCTTCTGTTGGCGCCAACGCCCTCTTGGGCTGTCCCACCAACCCACTAAGGGCTGGTGCGCTACCCTCAAGCCATTGGGCTTCCTCCGGGTGGGTTTCCCCCCTCCCGGTGAACTTCCGGAACCCATTCGTCACTCCCGGTACAATGCTTGTAATGCCCGGAAACCTTCCGGTAACCAAATGAAACCATCCTATATATCAATCTTCATTTCTGGACCATTCGGGAAACCCTCGTGACGTCCGTGATCTCATTTGGGACTCCAAACAACATTCGGTAACCACACTTATAACTCAACTATAATAAAAATCATCGAACCTTAAGTGTGCAGACCCTGCGGGTTCGAGAACTATGTAGACATGCCCCGAGGCACTCCTCGGTCAATATCCAATAGCGGGACCTGGATGCCCATATTGGATCCTACATATTCTCCGAAGATCTTATCGGTTGAACCTCGGTGTCAAGGATTCATATAATCCCGTATGACATTCCCTTTGTCCTTCGGTATGTTACTTGCCCGAGATTCGATCGTCGGTATCCGCATACCTATTTCAATCTCGTTACCGGCAAGTCTCTTTACTCATTCTGTAATACAAGATCCCGTGACTTACACTTAGTCACATTGCTTGCCAGGCTTGTGTGTGATGTTGTATTACCAAGTGGGCCCCGAGATACCTCTCCGTCACACAGATTGACAAATCCCAGTCTTGATCCATACTAACTCAACGGACACCTTCGGAGATATCTGAGAGTACCTTTATAGTCACCCAGTTACGTTGTGACATTTGATACACACAAGGTATTCCTCCGGTACTAGTGAGTTATATGATCTCATGGTCATAGGAACAAATACTTGACACGCAGAAAACAATAGCAATAAAATGACACGATCAATATGCTACGTATATAATTTGGGTATTGTCCATCACATGATTCTCCTAATGATGTGATCTTGTGATCAAGTGACAACACTTGCCTATGGCCAGGAAACCTTTGACCATCTTTGATCAACGAACTAGTCAACTAGAGGCTCACTAGGGACAGTGTGTTGTCTATGTATCCACACATGTATTTGAGTTTCCAATCAATACAATTCTAGCATGGATAATAGATGATTATTATGAGCAAGGAAATATAATAATAACTAATTTATTATTGCCTCTAGGGCATATTTCCAACAATAACAACACTTCTATCCTCAAGAACAAAAGTAGCTACTCACAAATCATTTTTACATTCAAGATCAGAGGTGTGTTTAATATGCTTAAGGATATGAACATATGATATTCCACCAAGTAAACCGACTAGCATCAACTATAAGATGTAATCAACAACACTAACTAGCATCAACTATAAGATGTAATCAACCGTACTAGCAACCCCCAGGTACCAACCTGAGGTTTTGAGACAAAGATTGAATAGAAGAGATGAACTAGGGTTTAAGATAAGATGGTGATGGTGAAGATGTCGATGAATATTGGTCCTCACACGAAGGAGGGAACATTGGTTATGATGATGGCCTCGATTTCCCCATCCCGGACGGAAGTTTCCCTAGCAGAATCACTCCGCTCGAGAGCAAAAGTGCTCATGCCTAGGTTCCGCCTCGATACGGAGGTGCTTCATACCAAAAGTATTCTATTGATTTTTTTTATGGGGCAAATAGCACCTTATATGATAAGATGGTCCATGGAGGCCGGCCATGTGATCCACGAGCCTGCATGGCGTGCCCTTGGGGTAGGGCTCGCCATGTGGGCTCATGACTCCCTAATGGCTTCCCTTATGGTAATTGCTTCACCAATAATTTTTTAATATTCGAAAATAGTTCTCAATACATTTTTAGGTCATTGAGTTCTAGAGAATATCCAACTCTTTTATAGCCTTTTCCGATCAAGAATTCCAATTGCGGGCAATCTCCCTCTTTGTAACAAACTTGCAAAATAATGGAAAAGGGCATTAGGATTGCATCATAAAGGTAAATAATGATGCAAAACATAATAAATATCAATGGGAGAACATGATGTAAAGTGGACGTATTAGGGTTACCTCGGTAATTAAGATAGAATCATACAAAAGCATTGAGTGTTTAATAACTATGCCTCTCGTATCCCCATAGAAGTTATCGTACTAAATTTTTCTGTCCCTGATATTTAGAATAGTGTTTCATGGTCTGTGGATCTCTATGATCCTAGGTACCTGAGGGACAAAGAATGTGAACGAGACGATATAACTATGAAGAAATTTTATTCCACACATGCGAGATGCTCCAACAAATACGTGGGGTTGTAGGGCTGCGTGTCAACCCATGACCTTACTGAATTACTCAGACATATCGATCATATCACAAGACGAAGGCATTAAAGAACACATCAAGATGAATTATTGGTTGATAATATGTCTTACAATAGTTACCGTATACAATACACGATTACAAGGTGTAGCTAACTAGGTTGAATGTTGCGGTGACTGTGGTGGAAATAGCTATCAAAATGTAGATGGGAAATTATGCCAGCTGGGGTTTGTAGATGTTGTGGATGACAAAGATGGAGGTATGGGTGTTGTTCTGCTGCCCTTCTAATGGTGCCCACATTTTAATAGTTGTAGATTTGGATGAGAGGGAGCCACTGGATCTCATATGACCGAACATATGAGTGTGTGCTCCTTATCTCCTCTTTTCTCCTTTCCATATGTATACTTGATTTTATCCCTGTATGGCCCCATTTCATGTGGAAACAAATAAAGAGAGGATTTTGAAATCATTTCCATTCATTAGCCATTAGTAGCAACATAGGAGCTGATATATCTTTTTATGCAATATACTGATTTAAACTTAGGTGTGATGAGCAGTTGCCTCCTTTTGTGTAATTGTTGTGGCAATTGCCTCCTTGTCGTGGGCTAACTCCTCATCTCGGGTCTCGGTGCCATTATTGTATTCCCTCCAGTATGTGCATCTTTAGTGCGATCTTCCTCGGGCGATCATTTGCATCACCATTCCCTCGAGCTGGGGCAAAACCATGGCGAGTGCCACCGTGGCCTCGACCCACTGCCACCCCGATATGGGAGCCTTCCTCCCGTTGGGTGAGAGTATGAGATAGTACGACGTTCAGCTACCATCCATCTGCCCCCACTTTGTTTCCTCCTCCTTCCACACGTCGTTAACACACTTCTCATGGCCATGGCCCATGGAGCGGCACACTTGACAAAAAAGGAATCTTCTCACACTTAACAACAAACATGTGTCATTCCCTTCAACAGTATGCGATGTAAAATGAGTCAAAGCCTTTGTGGTCAACACCCTTGCCCTTAAATGAATGTAATATCCCTCGTAGTAGAAGGTGGGACGATGCTGAACCTCCTGACCTATTTCAATTCTACAAGCCAAGTGATCAAAAACCAGTTCGTGGCGATAGATATCACATATCTTATGTATTTGATCCCGAAAATACAGACCACCTAGAGCCACTTCCTTGGCATCCGTCTTGCCGTCATATTCCTCAGTGATCACCCTTAGCCTCGTTAAGAGGTATGGTACTCCATGAAGAACCCTCTTCCAATCCCCAAGGCAAAAGAGTTGGAAGATGAACATGTTACATCCTGCCTCACAAAACTTTAGTGTATGGGCCATCCCTCATATGAGCTTCATATTACCAAAGAACGTCGTGGAGCTAAAGGGTTTGTCGATATTGACCTAGGTGATTGACAAACACCAGGCCTCTGCCTCGAAATTCTGTGCATCAGCATTCCGAATGACCACGTCATCCAGTTTCTCTCCGAGCAGTTCCATGTTTTTCATCATCTCTTCAAGATCAATGACCACCTTTTCCCTAGTTGCGATGAATAGCTTCACCGCCATGGGATGCGTTGAAGAGCGCCATGCAGTGTATCGAGTCTCCGGAAACCTTTTAACAGACCTTGGAGGATGGCAATTCGGTAGCAATGGAAACCAGCGTACCTTCCTGGCGATTGCACAATCACGAGAAGCTACAAATCTATACCAGTGACTTGCATATGAATGACACACGTGAACTCTAGCTAACACACACAAGGGAAGGAGAGATTGATTTATATGTGCTAGCCACGTAGGCCCATAACCCAAGAAACAACAACACAAACATATGAATAGGTAATGTAGCATCCTGCGGAGAACAACAACACGAATCTCCACGGATCCAATCGAATAGTATTTTTTCCCGAAAGGAAGAATATGCAAATGGCCGTGAATGAGATCATACCAAAATCCAGCCGTATGAAAATAATGTTATGTTCTTGTGTTTTGTGAATGAGAGTGGTTTTTTAGATCCCGGGTACCTAGGCACCCCCTTATCTCTAATGTTCGTCGTGGATCTAGTGCATTGAGATATGTGCCACATACTGTAATGATAGCCTGATTAGTACGACTATTGACTTGTTAAAATCTAGATGATTAACTTAATCGTTGCTCGTCTTAGTCTCGCACTGTTTTAATGTTGGCTGGTTCAACCAAGCGGGACGAGAGACATAGACTTTGGAGATGACATGTGGATTTGATGTATAAAACTACCTATAGTGGAAGTAACATCAAGAGTAACACCTAAGCAAAAATGATGACGCGTCACCTAATTAATGAGGAGAGAGACAAATTAACTAACATAGCTAGTTACTCATACTATGAATAACATTGTACATACCAAAACAAGATGAGTCTATAACCTAACAAATTAAGTGTTGCATAACACCGCACATATGTTATTCCTTACTATAGAGATAGTAACATAGACTAGTAATGTGAGTCTTTTTTAGTCTAAGTCTTTTCGTTGAGAGAAAAAGGGTCGTTCCCATGTATTTGCAGGTCTGTGACTGGTCATATCAACAAAAAGACTTCACATGTTTCGTAGCGTTTAGTGTATTTGAACATTGTGTGTACTACTACAAATCTGAAGACATTATATTGTATTATAAAAATAGATGGATCGGTAAAAACAATATTGTGACATACTAGTACTGCTACTTAGCTCGGAGCAACAAAAAGAATACCTTGCAAGCATGAGCGAGGACGTGGTCCTACACGCGCCATTGCATGTACACTCAATGTCTAGTCTTTTTGAGTAAATTGCATCAAGTTAGCACAATTGAGGCATTGGAAGGAGATTGGTATCAAGATTAATAATTTTTCTGGGTCAGTATCATGTTTGGGGCGATATGTTGAAAAAAGGACTAAAACCAGGGTTTATACGTATTGGCGGTGTATCTGATCGGCTGTGCCTCGTCAGGTGCCCACGTGGCATGTTTTTTTGCAGAAAAGCCCTTTGCTTTATACATAATCACATAAACGTAAATTATTGTGGAAAAATAATTTCTATGAAAGATTTTTTTGTCGTTAGAAAATTTTCAACACACAAAAGGACTCTTCTAGAAGTTTCCATCGAATGGAACAATCAAAAACATGAAATAAAACTAGGCATTGGCGGGGTTCGAACTCGCGACCTCTGGGGCGGCGCCCTCGGCACCGCACTACAGAGCCACTCATGTCTAAGTACCGGCGGATTTCCTTTTATACTGGTATGAAATGCTGGGCCGGCTGGTTAGGCCCAAGTTCAACACGCGACTCGGCGCGCCTCACTGGGCCTCTATTTTCAAAAATTGTTCCTGCTTCAAACATTGTTCACAAATTTGAAAAAATGATTGTGGTTTAATAGTTTTCTTCGAGAGTTTATAAATGTAAGTGCATGATAACCCACAAGTGTAGGGGATCGCAACAGTTTTCGACGGTAGAGTATTCAACCCAAATTTGTTGATTCGCCTCAAGGGGAAACAAAAGAATATTCTCAAGTATTAGCAGCTGAGTTTGTCAGATTCAACCACACCTGAAAGGTTAGTGTCTGCAAGCAATGTATCAGTAGCAAAGTAGTATGATAGCAACGGTGTCAGAAATAGAACTGTTGACGGCAGACTATTCCTAACTGTTGTATCGATGGCGCCAGTAAGTTGCACGTGGGCAGGGAAGTATTCTTTCCCGACAACGGTGTCGAAAAAGTCTTCCAACAAGTAACAGCGAAGTAGCAAGGAACAGCAGTAGCAGCAGAGTAACAGCAATAGCAACAGAGTAACAAAGTGGCCCAATCCCTTTTGTAGCAAGGGACAAGCCTGGACAAAGTAACATAGCAAGGACCAATAGTGAAAGACTCGTAGGCAGTGGATCTGTGATGGATGAGTGTGACGGATGTAATTCATCATGTAACAGCTATAACACGGAGAGATAAGTAACTAGCTCCCGTTCGTCAATCTAATGTATGCATGTATTCCATATGTAGTCATACGTGCTTAGGGAAAAGAACTTCCATGACATCTATTGTCCATCCCTCCCATGGCAGCGGGGTACTAATGGAAACTACGGGATATTAAGGTTCTCCTTTTAATAAAGAACTGGACCAACGCATTAACACGTGGTGAATACATGAACTCCTCATACTATGGTCATCTCCGGGAGTGGTTCCGGCTATTGTCACTCCGGGGTTGTCGGGTCATAACACATAGTAGGTGACTACAACTTGCAAGATAGGATCTAAAACACACATATATTGGCGACAACATAATAGGTTCAGATCTGAAATCATGGCACTCAGACCCTAGTGACAAGCATTAAGCATGGCAAAGTACTAGCAACATCAATCTAGAACATAGTGGATACTAGGGATCAATCCCCGTCAAAACTAACTCGATTACATGATAGATCTCATCCAACTCATCACCGTCCAGCAAGCCTATGATGAGATTACTCACGAATGGTGAAGAGCATCATGGAATTGTCGATGGAGGAAGGTTGATGATGACTATGGCGATGATTTCCCCTCTCCGGAGCCTAGAACACACTCCAGATCTGCCCTCCAAATGAAGAACAGGAGGTGGCGGTGCCTTCATATCGTAAAACGCGATGAAACCTTCCCTCTGATTTTTTTTCGGCGAGACAGAAGATATAGAGCTGAGTTTGGGGGCGGTTGTACCACGTGGGCCCCACAAGCCCTCACGGCGCGGCCTAGGGGGTGGCCGCGGCCTAGGGGCTTGTGGCCCACTGGCACGCCCCCTCTGGTGGATCTTTGCGCATGTATTTTTCTTTTATTCCAGAAAAATTCTCCATAAATTTTCAGGACATTCCGAGAACTTCTATTTCTGCACAAAAACAACACCATGGCAATTCTGCTGAAAACAACGTTAGTCCGGGTTAGTTCCATTCAAATCATGCAAGTTAGAGTCCAAAACAAGGGCAAAAGAGTTTGGAAAAGTAGATACGTTGGAGACGTATCAACTCCCCCAAGCTTAAAGCCTTGCTTGTCCTCAAGAAACTCAGTTGACAAACTGAGAGAGACAAAAGAAAAACTTTGACGAACTCTTTTTGATGTTGTGGTTGTAACTATGTCTAACTCATAACCAGAATTTCAGCAAGATCACAAGCAAACTACATAAGTAAATGACATCTAGGTCTCACGGTAAACTCATATCAATGGCATAATCAACTAGCGAGCAAACAATAATAAGTCTCAAACATCAACACTTCAATCAAAACAACATGAAGCAGTACAAATAGATGGTATCTTGCTAGCTCTTTCTGAGACTGCAAAACATAAATGCAGAGCACCTTCAAAGAACAAGGGCTGACTAAACATTGTAACTCATGGCAAAGAAGATCCAGTCACAGTCATACTCAACACAGTTAAAAGCAAAGCATAAAAACGACAAAGGTGCTCTCTAATTGGTGCTTTTGTAAGAGGAGGATGACTCAACAGGAACATAAGTAGACAGGCCCTTCGTAGAGGGAAGCATTGATTTGCAGAGGTGCCAGAGCTCAACCTTTGAAAACAGAGATAATAATTTTGGGTGGCATGCTTTCATTGTCAACGCAATGACTAAGAGTTCTGAACATCTTCCATTCTACACATGCTATAGGCGGTTCCCAAACAAAAAATTAAATTTGTGACTCCCCCACCACCAATCAATCACACTCCACGGCTAGCCGAATCCTCGGGTACCGTCCATACCAACATCGATCCTGGGGGAGTTTTGTTTGCAATTATCTTTTCAATTTGAGCATGGAACTGGTAATTCCAATTACCGGCCCCTTTCTCGTGAATGATAGTGAATAAACACATATTGAGGATAACACGCCTAGCATGGAAGATACCAATAGCCCCCTGTCACCACATGAGCGGTTCGGGCATGCAAAACAGATTATTTCTTGAAGGTTTAGAGAGTGGCACATGCAAATTTACTTGGAACGGCAGGTAGATACCCACATAGGTAGGTATGGTGGACTCACATGGAACAACTTTGGGTTTATGGAAGTGGATGCACAAGCAGTATTCCTTCTTAGTACAAGTGAAGGCTAGCAAAAGACTGGGAAGCGACCAACTAGAGAGCGACAACAGTCATCAAAATGCATTGATATTAACTAACATTGAGTGCAAGCATGAGTAGGACATAAATAACCATGAACATGAACATCATAGAGGCTATGTTGATTTTGTTTCAACTACATGCATGAACATGCGCCAAGTCAAGCCACTTGAATCATTCAAAGGAGGATACCATCCTATCATACTACATCATAGTCATCTCAACATTCACGTGGGCATCCAAGACAAACCATTATAAGCTCCTAGCTAAGTAAGCATGGCATAAGCAACTATGATCTCTAAGATGTCATTGCAAAACTGTTTCTCTCACAACAAAGCTGAATCAGGCATGATGAGCTAGTCATATTTACAAAAACAAAATAGATCGAGTTCATACCAGCTTTTCCATGCTCAATCACTTCATCATATATTGTCATTACTGCCTTTCACTTGCACGACCGAACGATGTGAACAATAATAAGCGTGCTCGTGCATTGGATTACGCTAGAATCTGCAGGCAAACACAAAGGAGAAGACAAAGTAATATGGCTCTTTAACAGCTAAACAGGTATGGATGCGAGAGATACTAAACATTGTAACCATTATCTTCTACCTTGACCCAAAGAAAAAGAAAACTATTTACATGGGAAATCTCCCAACAAGCAAAAGAAGAAAAAGAAATCTTTTTGGGTTTTCTCAAACTAGACAGACACACGAAAAGAAAACGAGAAAAAGAAAATAAACTAGCATGGATGATACAGTGGCAAAGTGTGAACACCGGTTAACAAAGTGAAAGCATAAGCAAGAATGTAAAGTCGGTGAGAACACGTACTCCCCCAAGCTTAGGCTTTTGGCCTAAGTTGGTCTACTCCCAAGGATGGTCCTAGCGAAACCCAAAATCATAATGAGGGTTATACGGGAGTGCTGCAGCCACTGCCTGAATAGTTGTCTCACGGAGACGAGCAGCCTTTGCCTCCCTATCATACTCCTCTGCCTCTCCTCTGGTTATGTAATATCTCCGTCTCACCTGAAAGTCAAAGAAGGCAGGAGCAGGAAGGGTAATATGGAAAACACGCTGTCGGTTAAATATCAAATGGTATAGGAGAGATTCGTCATCCCTCTCAAGGAACTGGTAGTGTGTCAAAGCGACGCGGTCAAGGAAAGTTGTATGGAGCAGGGGATCTCCTTCGCGGATTGGTGCTCCAAGAAAATTTGCTATGCGAGTGGCATAGATCCCACCAAAGAAATCCCCTTCATTAGCATTCTTATTCAGCCTCCTTGCTATTATAGCTCCCATGTTGAAGCTTTTGTCACCCGTCGCTGCGCTCTTAAGGATACTAAGGTCGGGTGCGCAGAGGTGACAATGCTCAATCTTGCCATTAATGCATCTGCCTATGAAGAGGGCAAAATAATGCAAGGAGGGAAAGTGAATACTCCCCATGGTAGCTTGTGTAATGTCTCTAGTCTCTCCAATAGTAATACCAGAGCAAAAATCTCTAACCGAAGATTTAGGAGGATCATTGAGGCTACCCCAAATAGGTATTTTGTAAATTCTATTGAAATCTTCTAAATCCATGGCATACGATTTATCATAGAGATCAAATAGTACCGATGTCTCACGGCCAGCTGAAAATTTGAATCTACGAACAAAAGAGGCAGTGAGAGCAACATACTGTT
Organism: Hordeum vulgare subsp. vulgare; assembly: GCF_904849725.1. Classification (NCBI taxonomy): domain Eukaryota; kingdom Viridiplantae; phylum Streptophyta; class Magnoliopsida; order Poales; family Poaceae; genus Hordeum; species Hordeum vulgare. The sequence goes on along the minus strand of NC_058521.1, from coordinate 144,902,574 downwards.
CACATTTATCGGAGATGAATTCTTCGAGTCCGACGTTGTGAATAAGTGCATCAAACTCATCTTTGGAACCTGCCTTAATCATAAATTCATTAGAATGACATTCACATGGTTGTACTTGCACATCCCTTGGTTGCTAAGGATCAGGCTCCCGAATCGCAAGACGGGGACCTCTCTTGCTTGAGGAACCACCATGAAAGTTTCTCCTGAACATCTTCCTTTTCTGAAATTTTCAGTGATTCTAAGGAAAGGTGAACAAGGCTCAACAAAACTCGTAGCAACTACTCCAACAAGTGCCTAGAGACCATATTATGCATCAAAACCACTTGGGACCAGCTAAAATTAGCATGCAAAGATCAAGAACATGGTCACCAAGGCAGCAAAAATACGCGGAGTATAAGGCACTAGAGCAAAAACTAATTGGACCAATTGAGGAGTCACTTACCAACGAATAATTTTCCCGAAACAGTTCGGAGAACGGTGATTTGAGAAAAGAGACCGAAAATCCCAGCAAGAGGAGCAAGAACACGGGTTTGAGCTGCGAAACGATTTTTTATGGAGGTAGGAGAAGGAGAGAAGAGCAAGAAGGAGTGGAGGGGGTGCCAATGGGCCCCACTAGCCTGGGTGGCGCGGCCAGGGGGTCCCCGTGCCGTCAGGGCTTGTGGCCCACTCGTGTGGCCCCCAGAAAAGCTCTTTGTCTCAAAAAAATTCAAAAATTCTAGAAAAATCATACTTGATTTTGAGGACGTTCGCAGAACTTTTATTTTTGGGATACTTTTCTACCGGACGCTAAAACAGAAAACAGGGAAAACTAAACTAAACCTATCATTTTTTCTTCTAAGCAACCGAAGGTGAAAGCTTGGAACAGAGGTTTGTGACTCCTCAATTCATCCATCTCATGGTCATCGAAAGAAATCTGTCAGTGAGGTTGATCAAGCCTCCTCGACAAATCTTTTCGAATCGCAAAAGAGAATAGAGAATTTTCGAATAGCCACTAGGTCACCTCAATGGGGATGTGTATCTCCCCAACAAGCAAATCATACTTCATCTTGACACGAGGAATAGGGCATTCAAAGCTCCCAATAAGAATCGATGAAGTTTTTTCGATAGCATTGATGCAATGTACTCGATATTGTTTCTTTGGAAAGTGCACCGTATGCTCATTACCGTTGACATGGAAAGTGACATTGCCTTTGTTGCAATCTATAACAGCCCATGCAGTGCTTAAAAAGGGTCTTCCGAGGATGACCGCCATGGCATCATCCTCGGGAATATCCAAGATAACAAAGTCTGTTAAGATAGTGACATTAGCAAACACAACAGGCACATCCTCGCAAATGCCGATAGGGAAAATAGTTGATTTGTCGGCCATTTGCAGAGAGATCTCAATGGGTGTCAACTTATCCAGTTCAAGTCTACGATAAAAGAGAGAGAGAGGCATAACACTAACACCGGCTCCAAGGTCGCATAACGCAGTTCTAACGTAGTTACCTTTAATGGAGCAAGGTATAGTGGGCACACCGGGATCACCTAGTTTCTTGGGAGTTCCACCCTTGAAGGTATAATTAGCAAGCATGGTGGAAATATCAACCTCACGTATCCTCCTCTTATTAGTCACAATATCTTTCATGTACTTAGCATACAGAGAAATTTTGAGCATATCTGTCAAACACATTTGCAGAAAGACAGGCCTCATCATTTCAACAAAGCGCTCAAAATCCTCATCATCCTTTTTCTTGGATGGTTTGGGAGGAAAGGGCATGGGTTTCTGAACCCATGGTTCCCTTTCTTTACCATGCTTCCTAGCAGTGAAGTCAATCTTATCGTATCTCTTATTCTTAGGTTGTGGGTTATCAAGATCAATAGGTTCAATCTCCACATCCTTATCACTGCTAGGTTGAGCATCAACATGAACATCACTATTGATATTATCATTAGGCTCATGTTCATCACCAGATTGTGTTTCAGCATCAGAGACAGAGGCATCGTTTGGACTCTCAGGTGTAGCAGCAACAGGGTTGCTAGCATGCAGGTTCCTATCATCTTTCTTCTTCTTTCTAGGATGACTAGGTGCATCAGTGCTAACTCCTTGAGAATCTTGTTCAATTCTCTTCGGATGGCCCTTAGGATACAAAGGTTCCTAGGTCATTCTACCGCCTCTAGTGACGACTCTGACAGTATTGTCATTCAACTCATTGAGCAAGTCATTCTGAGCTTTAAGTACTTGTTCTACCTGAGTAGTAACCATAGAGGCATGTTTACTCAGGAGCTTAAGATCATTGACATTTCTGTCCACACAAGCACTTAAATGACTAAGCATACGAGCATTCTGTTCCAATTGTCTGCTAACATAATCATTGAAACTTTGTTGTTTGGCAACAAAGTTATCAAAATCATCCATGCATAAGCCAGCAGGTTTATCAAAAGGAATATCACTCTCATCAAACCTACGCAGAGAATTTACTTCTACTACCTGTATCGGGTTATCGAGACCATGGATCTCTTCGATAGGTGGTAGATTTTTGACATCTTCAGATTTAATGCGTTTCTCTCACATAGATTTCTTGGCTTCTTGCATATCTACAGGACTAAGGAATAGAATGCCTCTTTTCTTCGGAGTTGGCTTAGGAGGTGGTTCGAGAATAGTCCAAGCGTTCTCATTGCACAAGATGTTATTCAGTAGAATCTCAGCTTGTTCTACAGTTTGTTCCCTAAAAACACAACCGACACAACTATCTAGGTGGTCTTTGGAAGCATCGGTAAGTCCATTATAGAAGATATAAGGTAGTTCATTCTTCTCAAGAGGGTGATTAGGCAAAGCATTCAGTAGCTGGATGAGCCTCCCCCAAATTGTAGGAGACTCTCTTCCTCAGCTTGAGCAAAGTTGTATATTTCCTGCAAGGCAGCTTGCTTCTTATGGGCAGGGAAATATTTCTCAGAGAAGTAGTAGACCATATCCTGGGGACTACGCACACAACCAGGAGCAAGAGAAGTGAACCAGGTATTAGCATCATCCTTTAGCGAGAAAGGAAACAGCTTGAGGATATAGTAGCGGCGGATCTTTTCCTCACTAGTGAATAGGGTGGCTATATCGTGCAGTTTGGTAAGATGGGCTACAACCGTTTCAGACTCATAACCATGAAAAGGATCAGATTCGACCAGAGTAATTAACTCAGGGTCGACAGAGAATTCATAATCCTTATCGGTCACAAAGATAGGCGAAGTAGCAAACTTCGGGTCGTATTTCATCCTGGCGTTCAGAGATTTTTATTTCCACTTGCGCAGTAATTTCTCAACATCATAGCTATCCTTACACGCAAGAAAATCCTCAACTATCTCTCCCTCCATAACATAACGCTCAGGTATAAGAGGCAATTTAGGCATAGTAGCATGTTCTACTTCAATAGTATCAGCAGTTTCAGAAGTATCATCACGTCTAGGAGCAACTCTAGCAATTTGTGCATCAAGGGCACCTAGTGGCAAAGCAGTATCAGGCATACCAGGCATAGTATCAAGCATAGCATCATCACGCATAGTATCTAGCATAGCATCATTAGGCATAGTATTAAGCATAGCATCATCAGGCATAGTATCAAGCATAGCATCATGGACAGCAGAAGTAGCATCATCAAGCACAAGCGACATATCAAGATTTCTAGCAGGAGGTGATGTAGCAAACTTTCTCAAAACAGAGGGTGAATCAAGTGCAGAGCTAGATGGCAGTTCCTTACCTCTCCTCGTAGTGGAAGGCAAGATTTTAGTTCTTGGATCTTTCGGATTCCTCATAGTGACCAGCAGACGAAAATCCCAAGTGACTCAGAGAATATAGTTGTGCTTCCCCGGCAACGGCGCCAGAAAAAGGTCTTGATAACCCACAAGTGTAGGGGATGGCAGCAGTTTTCGAGGGTAGAGTATTCGACCCAAATTTGTTGATTCGCCTCAAGGGGAAACGAAAGAATATTCTCAAGTATTAGACGCTGAGTTTGTCATATTCAACCGCACCTGAAAGATTAGTGTCTGCAAGCAAAGTATCAGTAGCAAAGTAGTATGATAGCAACGGTGATAGAAACAGACCTGTTGACAGCAGACTATTCCTAACTGTTGTATCGATGGCGCCAGTAAGTTGCGCGTGGGCGGGGAGCTATTTTTTCCCGACAACGGTGCCGAAAAAGTCTTGCAACAAGTAACAGCGAAGTAGCAAGGAACAACAGTAGCAGCAGAGTAACAGCAGTAGCAACAGAGTAACAAAGTGGCCCAATCCCTTTTGTAGCTAGGGACAAGCCTGGACAAAGTAACGTAGCAAGGACCAGTAGTAAAAGACTCGTAGATAGTGGATCGGTGATGGACGAGTGTGATGGATGTGATTCATCATGTAACAACTATAACACGGAGAGATAAGTAACTAGCTCCCGTTCGTCAATCTAATGTATGCATGTATTCCGTAAGTAGTCATACGTGCTTAGGGAAAAGAACTTGCATGACATCTATTGTCCATCCCTCCCGTGGCAGCGGGGTCCTAGTGGAAACTATGGGATATTAAGGTTCTCCTTTTAATAAAGAACCGGACCAACGCATTAACACGTGGTGAATACATGAACTCCTCATACTATGGTTATCTCCGGGAGTGGTTCCGGCTATTGTCACTCCGGGGTTGTCGGGTCATAACACATAGTAGGTGACTACAACTTGCAAGATAGGATCTAAAACACACATATATTGGCGACAAAATAATAGGTTCAGATCTGAAATCATGGCACTCGGGCCCTAGTGACAAGCATTAAGCATGGCAAAGTAGTAGCAACATCAATCTAGAACATAGTGGATACTAGGGATCAATCCCCGTCAAAACTAACTCGATTACATGATAGATCTCATCCAACTCATCACCGTCCAGCAAGCCTACGATGAGATTACTCACGAACAGTGAAGAGCATCATGGAATTGTCGATGGAGGAAGGTTGATGATGACGATGGCAATGATTTCCCCTCTCTGGAGCCCAGAACGGACTCCAGATCTGCCCTCCAGATGAAGAACAGGAGGTGGCGGCGCCTTCGTATCGTAAAATGCGATGAAACCTTCTCTCTGATTTTTTTCCCGGGCGAGACGGAAGATATAGAGCTGAGTTTAGGGGCGGTGGTGCCACGTGGGCCCCACAAGCCCTCACGGTGCGGCCTAGGGGGGTGGCCGCGGCCTGTGGGCTTGTGGCCCACCAGCACGCCCCCTCCGGGGATCTTTGCGCAGGTATTTTTCCTTTATTCTATAAAAATTCTCTGTAAATTTTCAGGACATTCCGAGAACTTTTATTTCTGCACAAAAACAACACCATGGCAATTTTGCTAAAAACAGCGTTAGTCCGGGTTAGTTCCATTCAAATCATGCAAGTTAGAGTCCAAAATAAGGGCAAACGAGTTCGGAAAAGTAGATACGTTGGAGACGTATAAGTGCAACAACTGCCCCTTAGTGATTTGGTTGTTTGAAAACTTATAGGTTAAGTATCTAATGTGTTCATAAGTGTACACACGATCTATAAGTCGCTGAGGAGTTTGAAATATTCGATGAAAATTGACCCCTAAAATGTATATCTCCGGCTGAAGAAATTGGCCTTGTGTTGAAGAATTGAATCGCGAAGGAATTGTGATGAAATTGATATTCCTCATGAAGATATTGAAGATGAGGAATTCGGTGTGTCCTGAAGAAAATCAATCTGATTACTTTGAAGCATGAAGATTTATTCTGTCTGTTTTATTTTCTTCACTCTTCAGTCATAGGAACACCGTACTGTTAAAGGGGGTCGAGGTAACACTTCGGAATGAATTTCCTCATGATGCTCAACCCAATCCTAATCCTACCAAAAGCCTCAAGTGAGGAATATGAGACACATAAGGACTCTCACAGTTGAGGGTCCCGACCATTACCGCAATTCGCGCCACATCATTGATCTTATCCACACCAACGGTCATATTATTTAAGGGCGTTAATGTCAAATAATCTTGGGATGCTCCCAGGCTATAAATAGCCGCCCCGCACAACCATTAGCTGGTTGGCTGCTCCGTTAGAAACTGACACTTTTCATAAGAGTAACCAAAATTCCTCAGAGTCTTCAAGAGTAATTCATCAGTGAGGAAATACCCCAAACACCAAACCACAAACCAAAAACCAAGTGATTGAGCATCACTTAAGAAGTTGTTCCTGGGTGAGACTGAAGCCTTTTACATTTGAGGACTGTGCATCCTCTAGACGGTTAGGCGTCATGTGGTCTAGAGCAATCCAGCAGTCAATTGTCGATCGCCAGGTGACCAAGTTTGTGAGGGTTTGGAAGTCTGTCCTGAAGACTTACCATGAGTGTTGGGTGAGGACTGTGTGTTCTTAGCCCAAGGAGAATACGGTAGGGATTGTGTGTCCCGGGACTGTGTGTTTTTTGGTTTCAATACCAAGCCGCTCCAAACCAGATGTACAACTGTCACTGCAGTTGGAACTGGGTCATCAACCACTGTCTTCACTGTGAAACGGGTTCCATTTCTTCAACTCTTTCAATTCCTCATATTGTATGTTGAAGATTTTCATTGTCTGTGTTTGAAGAATTTGCTGAGGACTTTCCGTGAAATTCCTCAACCCCAAATTCTTCATGCAAGTTATTCTTCACATGTTTTCTCTGTGCCTTCATACTGTGCAAACTGCTTTTCATATTCGTCACCTTGAAAATTGTTGTAGTGATATTTCCACTCCTGATCCTTTGTTGTTTCCGCTGTAATTTAGTCATGAGTGAGGAATTTCCTCAAAAGGAATTTCCTCAGTGATGAAATTCTAAAAATCTCCTATCCACCCCCTCCCCTCTAGTCGATATAACGCACTTTCAATTGGTATCAGAGCAAGGTACCCCCTTGTTCTGTGTGATTTTGCTTTAACCACCTGGAGTTTTAGTTATGTCGACAGCAGGCATGATCAAGGTTACTGCAGGATGTCCTACTTTCGAAGGAAAGGACTTTCTCTTCTGGAATACCAAGATGCAGATGCATCTACAAGCTATTGACAATGATCTCTGGTATATTGTGGAACATGGTGTCCCTATCGTCACTGCTACTGTCTCTGCCGCTGATGTGAAGAAATTCAAGAAACTTGATTCTCAAGCGAAGAATATCATCTATGGCCATCTGAGCAAAGGTCAATATGGCAGAGTGAGTGCTTTGGGCTCAGCAAAACTTATCTGGGAAAGACTGTCCAAAGTTAATGAAGGAGTATCAACCCAGCGTGATTCTCATGTTGATGTTCTTCGCAATCTCTTCAATCGCTTCAAGAGGCTTGACAATGAAAGCTGCCAAGATACCTTTGATCGCCACACTGACATATCAAATGAACTGCAAGCACTCGGAGCTCGAGACATTACTGATCATGAAGTTGTGAAGAAACTGCTAAGATCTTTGCATTCTTCATTTGATACTTTAGTTCTGATGATTCAAGAAAGACCAGACTACAAGATGCTTGATCCTGCTGATATACTCCAAAGACTCAATACTCATGAATTCCAACAAGAAGAAAAGAGAGATCTATATGGACCAAGCTATTCTAGACCTCGTGCACTGAAGGCCAAAGCAATTTCCTCATCTGAAGAAGAAGACTCAGATGGTAGCATTGGTGATCCTGAAGAATTTGGATAGGAGCTTGCAATGCTCGTGAGGAAATTCCAGAAGTTTACAAGACGTGGCCAGTTTGGTAAATTTTCAAGAAGAGATATGAGGAAATCAGAATCTTCATCTGAGGACTACAAGAAAAGAACCTGCCACAAATGCAAGAAATCAGGTCACTACATTGCTGATTGTCCTCATTGGGGAAAGGAATCAAAGAAAAAGAAATACAAGGATGAAAGTTCTGATGACTCGAAGAAAAAGAAGAAATCTTCAAAATCCTCATCCTCAAAGTACTCATCGCACAAGAAGACTAGTTTCAGAAAGGCTCGGGCACTTATTGGCAAGGAAATGGATTCTGAGGCAGAATCCGAGGAATGTGATGAAGAGGAGGGTTCTGATGAAGACTCGGAATCTGGACAGGCTAGCCTTGCACTGGCAACCACATTCGTCAGCAAGTCAATCTTCAACCTTGAAGAAAATGATAACACCATCCACACTAATGACCATGCTGATGACTTCGCTCCAACCTATTGCTTCATGGCAAGAGGTTCAAAGGTACCGAATGATGCTTCCTCCTCTGATTCAAGTGACTGTGAACCTGATGATTATAAAAAACCCAGTTACCGTAAACTTGCTAGCATTGCTACTAAACAACAAACTGCCCTAGAAAAGCTTGAGAAACTGCTAGACAGAAGCGATGATCTGTTGAATGATGAAATGAATCTTACCCAAATCCTCACTTAAGATATGAAAAGTCTTCAGTCCAGATTGGATAATCTTCAAGATCATCATGTTACACTCCTCGCTGATCATGAGAAACTTTCCTATGACTTTCTTCAAAGGAAACTTGATCTTGAGAAGCTGAGGATTTCTCATGATGATCTTCGTATGGAAAATGATTCATTACTAGCTCAACAGATCAGTGCTGCTCAGGGTGAATTCATTCCTCCGTGTCTTAAATGCATCGAACATGAAACTGATAATTCTTCACCAGAATCATCAAATGCTTATATTGCTACAAATTCTTCAACTGCTCCTGTAGTGTCAAATTCCTCACTTGAGGAAACCACAAATGTCACTGATGAAAATGCAGGGCTGAAGGAATTGTATGTGACAGGCATATACAAAAGTCTAAAGGACACCAAACCCTTTGCGATGTGCTCAAAATAAGATCTTGAATAGGAACCCGAGGAAAGAAGGAATTGCCTTTGAAAGAAAATTGAATGCGGATGGATCATACTGGAAACCTGAGCAGTATCCCAAAACTTCATGGGTTGCGCAAAAGGGCCTCCTTTTGATCCATCAAATCTAACAGGCTTTGCATGTGAATTATCCTATTCCTCAAATGAGTCATTTGACTCCAACTATAAACTGTTCAACAATCAATCTGGTGAAGTATTTGCTCGATATGTTGGAACTAAGTGCAGGAATGGGCCTCCCTGAGGAAAATCTGGGTTCCGAAAAGTTGCCTTGAAAATCTTCAGGTAAATGTCCTCATGACACCACCTATGAAGAATTTGAACCCCAGATCAAATTCCTCAGGAGGACCAAATTCTTCAAGAGGATCAAAATCCTCAACTGGTCAATACTATACTCGTACCCATGCTAATGCTTCTAACATGCAGGGAAATTACAAGGGATATGAATATGAGCGTTATTCTTCAAATCATTATGTTCATAAATCCTCAAAGAAATCCTCTGCATATTCATTTGAGTACTTTAACCCCCCTACTGTTAAGAGAAGTGCATTAGCTTCAATGCCCCCGTTCTCATATGGTGCTCGCGGGATGATGAATGCTTTACCACCCCTTCAGATGTGGGTGGTGAAGAAATTGAACTAATCACTTCTGCATGTCAGGTCTCCAGATGAAAATCATCATCTGAAGAATTTTCTGGAGACCTGAGGAAAATGTTTGATAGGACGCAAGCTAATATTGCTGAAATAAAAATATTTCACACGTCCTCATAATTACTGTTTATGATGAAATTCCTATCTGATGAAATTGATATCATATTCTTCAAGTCTGAAGCATATGAGATGGTAAGCTGTACTAATTCATCTGCAGGATGACAAACCCAAGAGTACTGAGTGGGTTCTTGATAGTGTCTGCACACATCACATGACTGGTGACAAAAGCTTGCTGATGAATATGCCACTAACTCCATCAACCCTGAAGCAAATCACTTATGCTGACAAAGGTAAAAGCAAGGTATTGGGACTTGGCAAAGTGGCTATTTCCAAGGACATGCACATGGACAAAGTGATGCTTGTTGAATCCCTTGGGTTTAACCTCAAGTCAGTCTCAATGCTTTGTGCTCTTGATATGGTTGTTATCTTTAGAAGATATAGATGTGTTGTCATCATGAAATCTGACAGATCCAAAGTCTTCGAATGTGTTAGAAGAGTGGATTCGTACACTGTTGATTTCTCTACACGTCCTCAACCAACCACTTCCTTACTAGCAAAAACCTCGGAAGGGTGGTTGTGGCATCGAAGACTTGGTCATGCAGGCATGAGAAATTTGCACACGCTCGTGAATAAGAAGCATGTCATCGGCATCGAATCGGTCAAATTCCTCAAGGACCACCTCTGCGGTGCTTGTGAGTGTGGGAAAATGACCAGATCCAAGCACCTCTCGAAGACCATCATGACCACTACTCGTCCATTTGAATTGCTTCACATGGATCTATTTGGACCTACTCATTATGCCACTCTCACAAATGCAGCATCTTTATATGGCTTTGTCATAGTTGATGATTATTCCAGATACACTTGGGTGCATATGATTTTGTATAAAACTGAAGTGCAAGAAGTCTTCAAACGATTTTCCTCAAGGGCCTCAACGAACTTCGGCGTCAAGATCAAACACGTCAGGAGTGATAATGGAACAGAATTCAAAAACACTAGTCTTGATAATTATCTTGATGAACTTGGTATTACTCACGAATTTTCTGCTCCTTATACTCCTCAACAGAATGGTGTCGTTGAAAGAAAGAACAAGACTCTAGTTGAGATGGTAAGAACCATGCTTAAAGAATATCAGACTCCTCGTCATTTCTGGCCTGGAGCAATCAATACTGCATGCCATATCATCAACAGAGTATATCTTCACAAATTCCTCAAGAAAACCTCATATGAACTCCTCACTGACAAGAAACCCAGTGTAAGTTATTTCAAAGTTTTCGGTGCAAAATGCTGGATTAGAGATCCTCACCATAGCTCAAAGTTTGCACCTAAGGCACATGAGGATTTTATGCTTGGTTATGGAAAGGACTCGCACACCTACAAAGTCTTCAACACCTATCACAACAAGGTTGATGAAACTATAGATGTGCGGTTCGATGAAACTAATGGCTCTCAAAGAGAGCAATTGCCTCCTGATCCAGATAAGTTGTCTCATGAGGAAGTAATAAAGCTCAAAGCTACTGAAGACATTGTTCCCACAGAGGAAATTGATCAAGAAATCATTCCCAGCATTGATGAAAATCAAGAAGATGCTCCTGAGGAAATTGCTCCAGAGCCAATTCCTCAGCCTAGACGAAATCCTCAACCAGCTCATCCGAGGATTGCAAATGAAGTAGAACTTGACAAAATCCTCGATGACATCAACGCGCCAGGTCCTCTCACTCGCTCAAAAGCTTCACACTTAGTTAACTTTTGTGGGCATTTTTCCTTTGTGTCTATCACAGAACCTTCAAAAGTTGTTGCGGCTTTCATGGAACCGGAGTGGATTCAAGCCATGCAAGACAAACTTCTTCAATTCAAGCTGAATGACGTATGGGAGCTCGTCAAACGACCAAATCCTTGCAAGCACAATATCCTCGGCACCAAGTGGATTTTCCAAAACAAGCAAGATGAGGATGGTCAAGTGGTGAGGAATAAGGCACAACTTGTAGCCCATGGCTACACACAGGTTGAAGGAATTTATTTAGATGAAACTTTTGCACCTGTTGCTAGACTTGAAGCTATTCGAATACTACTTGCTTATGTTAATCATCATAACATTATCTTATATCAAATGGATGTGAAAAGTGCATTCCTCAATGGTAAGCTTGAGGAAGAAGTATATGTTGCTCAGCCCCCAGGTTTTGAGGATCCAAAGAATCCAGACAAAGTCTTCAGACTCAAAAAGGTGCTCTATGGTCTCAAGCAAGACCCTCGGTCGTGGTACGATACGTTGAGGGAATTCCTCATGAAGAAAGGCTTCAAGCCTGGTTCACTCGATCCAACTCTTTTCACTAAATCCTATGATAATAAACTATTTGTGTGCTAGATATATGTCGATGACATCATATTTGGCTGTACTGACAAACATTACTGTGATGAATTTTCTTACATGATGAGTGAAGAATATCAAATGTCTATGATGGGGGAGCTGAAATTCTTCTTGGGTCTTCAAATTCGTCAACAACGCAACGGGATCTTCATATCACAGGAGAAATACCTCAAGGATGTCCTGAGGAAATTCGACATGCATGAATGCAAAGGTGCCAAGACTCCCATGCCTACCAACGGCCACCTCTGCCCTGACGAAAATGGTAAAGAATTCGATCAGCAGGTATATCGCTCCATGATTGGTTCTTTACTGTACTTGTGTGCATCTAGGCCACATATGATGCTTAGTGTTTGCATGTGTGCACGTTTTCAAGCAAAACCAAAGGAATCATACCATAAGGCTGTGAAGCATATTCTTCGATACTTAGATCACACACCAACACTAGGATTATGGTACCCCAAGGGCTCAAATCTTCATCTTGTGGGATATTCTGATTCTGACTATGCTGGTGACCATGTGGATCGCAAGTCAACCTCTGGCACATGTCATTTCCTCGGAAGATCATTAGTCTGCTCGTCCTCAAAGAAGCAGAACTGCGTTTCACTCTCCACTGCCGAAGCTGAGTACATTGCCGCTCGTTCATGTTGTGCTCAATTGCTATGGATGAAACAAACCCGCAAGGACTACGTCAACATGAAGAATGTGCCTCTCTACTGCGACAATGAGAGTGCAATCAAGATTGCATACAACCCAGTACATCACTTGAAGACTAAGCACATCCAGATTCGTCATCATTTTCTTTGGGACTATGTCCTCAACGGCAACATACTCATCGACCACGTGAAGACTGACGATCAACTAGCAGATACTTCACTAAGCCCTTGGATGAGAAAAGGTTTTGCAAGTTGTGGTGTGAGCTAAATATCTTAGAATCTTCAAATGTTTTGTAAAAACATGCACACATCCTAATACTTATGCAAAATTGATGACTTAGGGGTAAAACACACGAAGAATCGATTTTCTTCAACCAATGAAGAATATCACTCTTAGTGTGAGGAAATTAACGAAGAAATTGATTCTGAGGGCCCTACGATAATTGTACGCAGCGTCTGAAATCAACATTCTTATACGGTGGGTCACGCCACCACCCAACTTGAAATTCCTCAAGTTGAATTTCTTCAAAGCTGAATTTCTTCAAAGTTGATTTTCTTCAAAGTGTTCTTCAAAATTGTTTTTCTTCAAAGCTAAAATTCATCAACATGATGCTTTTTCACAAAATCCTCAAGTTTATCAAAATCTTCAAAAACACTTGATGATTTTCATTTGCCTAAATATGTATATATATACTGTGATTTCAAAGTCCTTAACAACATTCACTTATAGCTATTTCTTCAACTTGATATTTCATCTAAGTGAATGTGATCGGACCCTACTTCCCCTTTATGCTATACTCACCCAGTCTATTCAATTCTTCATATGCGTTCTACTTGAAACTTTGTTCAAAATCCTCACCGCGTCCTTGTCAGCTGATGATTTTGTAACAAAATCCTCAAATCCTCAAAATTATTTTTATATTGTTACACAGTAACTGAACCCCACTTCCCACGATCAGATAAGCACGATCTCCACCGCTTTAAACGGTTGCTACACGTGTTCTGCGGAGACGAAAGGGCAGGGGTAGTTCGGTCTGAAAGAATCGGCCGAATAGTTTTCACCTAAGCTATAAATATGTCCTTACCCCCTCCGGTCAAAACTCTTCATTCTCTCTCGACCTCCTCTCCACTACAACAAAGCCCTAGCACCACCGCTAGAAGTTTCGTCGCCGACGAGGAAAAGCTTCACTGCCTCGACCTCTCCGTCGTCGAAATCACGCCGGAATCGGAACGTCTTCATCCGCCGCCGCCGTAGCTATCCTTTGTTGCCAAGTTAGGGCGCAGTGGACTCGCACCGAAGAGCATCTACTGCTACTTCTTCCTTTGTTCTTCGTGCGCGCTATATAGGGTAAATAAAACCCTATTTTTACAGTCCCTTTCAATCTACTATTTTACCTTAGATTCGTGGAATCTGTTTTTCCTCAAGTGTCTATCAGTCTCTATTCCTCAAACTCTGCTTATTCCTCAACTGTTGATGAATTTCACTAAGCAACTAAAAGTCTTCATGAGATTCCTCAATTGTACAAATTTTCGAATCTATACAATTCTGGAACCCAAGATCAGAGTGCTTAGACAAATTCCTCAACCCACTGGTCAAATTCCTCAACTTTAAAATTTTTGATTTCTTCAAATCTGAGAACGCATATGACCTCTTCAAATTCCTCGCAACTATACTATGTTCACACGTACAAAAATGTCAGCTGGTGAATCTCTAGGTTCTCATCAACTTAACTCATTTGCAGTGTTTCTTGAAGAAAATATGCCAGTATCATTAGAATCCTCAAGAGTACAATTTCCTCAGCAAAAGCCTAAGCTGAAGAAAATGGAAGATGACAAGAAGCAAAAGGGTGGCAAGAAGCTCGAGCAGAACACTGCCATTGATATCCCTGAGGATATTTACTTGGAATACTGCATGCCTGATGAGCAAGAGACAATGCCAAAGAGGAAAATAAGGCTTCAAAAGATAGAATGTCGGTGGGCTAAGGAGTGGAAAGAATACAGATTCGTCACTCCAAAGTACACGAAGAATTTCGCTCTTAAGCCACCTGGAAAAAGGCATCCTCTAGAGGATTATCCAGATGCCCATCCTTCAAGCCTCAAGACAATTGATGAATATCCTGAGGAAAAGACAAAACACTTGTCAAAGCTTCAGAAGCAAGCAGAAGCCACCGTGAGGAAATTTGATAAATAATTTGTTGTTGCTGCTGCTGCTGCAGCCACCTCCTCAGCCGCTAAAACTTCTGGCACAACCATTCCTCAAGTGAAGCCTGTGCCACAGAAATCTAAGGCTTCAAAGCCTCACGAGAAATTGCTTCAGAAGGCTACACCTGCATCTACGCCAAAACCCTCAGGAACACCAAAGGCTTCAAAGCCTGAACACAAGCAGATTGTGAAGCAACTGCCTACTGTCTCCAGCTCCTTTGTTCCTTCTGCAACGAGCTCAGAGATAAAGTCTTCACCAACACCAATGAAGACTAAGGTGACTGCTGGAAGAGGAACCAGACCCAGCCCAGGAAAAATCATCGACGTCCCTTCTGCATCAGAAGGCAGTGATGAATATGATGATGAGACTCTACAGACAATCATCAGAAACAACCAGGAGAGGGTTGCTCAAGCTTCAGGCAGCGCCATTCCTCCGGCCATGGACCCAAAAGTCCTTTTGGACTACATCAATCTTTGGTATGATGACCCAAACACACATATTGATGACTTGAAGCTTCCCCCAGGCATCAGCCACATGGTGGCCACTTTCATCAACGAGGCCAAGTGGAAGGAAACGCAAGCCAAACAAGTGAAGGCTACGAAGCTGAAGAAGGAGAAATTCCTCAAACAAAATCTCCTCAGCTTGACGCCTGATGCTCTTGTGTCCACCCAGGCAGAATTGAAGACTTTGACAGACAAGTATACCAAGCTATCTGATCGTCAAAGTCTCAAGAACAATTACATCAAGTTTGCTACCAGCGCAATTGATGATTATGACAAAAAGGCTGCCCCTCCAGCAACACCACAGCTGCCTGAGATAGAGGAAGAACAACCCACCCCTGCTAATGAAATGCCTCAAGAAAGCCGTGCTGATGCACCGTCTATTGAGGAAATAGCCAAGGAAATTCCAGCTGATGCATCTAAGCCAGCTGATGAAACTGCTCCAGCTGATGCGTCTAAGCCAGCTGATGAATCTGCTCCAGCTGAAGAAAATGCTTCAGCTGAGGAAACTGCCAGGACGGATACAACTCCGACTCCTGAAGAGAAAATACCTTCACCAAAACCTTCAAAGGTGAAGAAAATGACTCCGTATGCATCAGACGTGAAGAAAACCAGGGTTGTAGAAAAGGAAGCTAAGAAAAGAAAAGCTTCCTCAACACCAGAATCAACTGAGGCCAAGCGCCTCAAATCTCTTAATGAAAATGCTCCTTTGGATCTGGTGCCGCTCAAGATTGCTCCATCCTATGAAATGGTTACCTTCGAGAGCGAAGACAAGGAGCATATGACTGATGAGGAAATGAAGACCGTTGAGTCTGAGGAACACACTGATGAGGAAATTCAAATTGATGACAGTCCTCAGACATTCATTCCTCCTGTAGAACGTACTAAAGGATCAGCTGCACTACCTAAAGAATTTGGCTCTTCCACCAAGCAAACTCCTCAAGCTGAGGAAAACCAAGGAGAAGATCCTCAGCCTGAAGAAAATTCAAATCTTGAGCAAAATCCTCAACCTGGGGCTCAACATGAAGAGATTCCTCCTCCTGAGCAAAACCCTCAACCAGAGGCTCAGGCAGAAGAAAATCCTCACCCGGAGCAAAATCCTCAACCTGAGGCACAAGCTGATGAAATTCCTCATCCTGAGGAACATGCTGAAGAAAATGCCCCTGCGCCAAATACAGAGACTGCTCTTGTAGTTGTCAATCCGGAGACTGCCATGATTGTCTCTCCTCAAGGGAAGAAGCAAAATCTTTAGCCTATGCAGCATCAGCCCTTCTCCAAGCGGCCAAAGTTTCAGAAGGAAGCGTTCTATGAAGAATGCATGTATTTCATCGGAGAAAATCCCTATGACACGCCTCGCATCAGGCACATGACGTTTTGGACAAGGACTCAGCTCAACTACTATGCATTTGTGCTTTGTGGAAGAAACAAAATATTTCAGCACAGGCATATTCCGCATGCTGAGCTTGAATAAATCCCTTGCTTCGCCCCAGTCCTCAACGTTCTTCACGAAGCAGGACTGCTCCCTCTTTGCTCTGATATCTGCGATTGGAACAGTGACATCGTTCTTCAATTCTATGCAACTCTGCATATCTCTGGAGATCCAACAGATATCAACACTTGGGTGTTGGATTGGATGACGCAGCACACACACTTCAAGGCCCCTGCAAACGAGCTGTTGCGAGAACTTCTTGTGTCAATTCCTTCAGAACAGGCCGTGAAAATGTATGATGAAGGAGAGCTGCCAAATAAGGTGATGGAAGTCCTCATGAAGCCTTTGGCGAAGGACCAACCACCAAGAACAACTTTCCTGGTCCATGAACTGAAGTATGAACCCAGGACTATTTACAGAATCCTCTGTAGTGTTCTTGCGCCAATCATCCATGGCATTCCCATAAACATTCACGATTTCTTCTTGAGGACTCTGGCGGACAATGCTATGTCACCTTTTGACCTGAAGATTTACGCTCCATGGATCATGAGATTCATCAGACGCAGGTCAGGCATCAACTATCATGCTGATTTCAATAATCACCTTGGATATATTCCTCCGATCAGAGTCAACAAGAAGACATTCGAGCCAGTTGAAGGAAAGGGCAAGTCTGTGATCGATGAAGGCAGTCGGCCCCTTGATGGCCAGTTTCGCGAACCAGATGCATATTCTTCATGGGATGATACTGAGACACAGCCGCCAAGTCCAGTTGCTCCAAGGGTGATGAATACCAGAGAGCTACCTTAGTCTTCATCAAAAGGTAGATCGCAAACACAAGTGGGTCAAATGCCAGTTCGGCGCCATTGTGAAAACCCTCAATGAGACTCAGAATGCAGTGAAGATTAATCATCACTATCTTCATGAGGTTTTTGATCGCACGTGGGCCACACTGGCTCATTTGAAGACTCCAACTGAACCTGAAGAATTAGAGTTTACACAGGACTTCGACTGGTCATGGCCACCAAAGAAGAAATTTAGGCCAATTCCAGTTCCAGACCTTGAGGACAGTTCTTTTTCTTCATTCCGCACTGCAGAATCTGATGAAGAACAACAAGACACTGCCACTGGTCCAAGGAGGAAGCGTGCTCCCAAGAATCCTCACGCGTCTTCCTCAACTGCCAATAAGTGAAAGTCTTCACGGGGCGTTAGTCCTCAGTTTTGTCCCTTTTCGTCACTTGATGACAAAGGGAGAGAAATCTGAGAGTTAGTCTTCACATGGGATATATTTTGGGGGCTTATGAACTTCATTAAGTTACAAAATGGCTCTTCTGAAGTATTTTATGTAATGAGTTGTAACTTAAGCCCGATGGTACTCTGACGCTTTTGAACGTTTTTCTTCGCATGCTTATTCCTCAAAATATTAATGCACGCATGCTGGAATTCGTCAGATACCATTTCTCATCATGCATTCTCAATTTATTCATGCTATATGTCATATGTATGCATGATTTACAAGACTTAGGGCGAGATCTCCATGATATAAATCATCAATGTGCATTTATTGTGAAAAGCAAAATCCTCAAGATATGCACATCTTCAGGGGGAGTCTCTCTGTATCTTGATTTCAAATTCCTCAAAATGAGTATTTAAACTTCATATTTTTATCCCCGTTGAAGACTTAACCTAATTGTCATCGACCATCAAAAAGCGGGAGATTGTAAGTGCATCTAGTGCTCCTTAGTGATTTTGGTGGTTTGAAGACTTATAGGTTAAGTATCTAATGTGTACATAAGTATACACATGATCTGTAAGTCGCTCAGGAGTTTGAAATATTCGATGAAAATCGACCCCTAAAAATGTATATCTTGAGCTGAAGAAATTGGCCTTCTATTGAAGAATTGAATCGCGAAGAAATTGTGATGAAATTGATATTCCTCATGAAGATATTGAAGATGAAGAATTCGATGTGTCCTGAAGAAAATCAATCTGAAGACTTTGAAGCATGAAGATTTATTTTGTCTGTTTTATTTTCTTCACTCTTGAGTCATAGGAACACCGTACTGTTAAAGGGGGTCGAGGTAACACTTCGGAATGAATTTCCTCATGATGCTCAACCCAAGCCTAATCCTACCAAAAGCCTCAAGTGAGGAATATGAGAGACATAAGAACTCTCACAGTTGAGGGTCCCGACCGTTACCGCAATTCGCGCCACATCACTGATCTTATCCACACCAACGGTCATACTATTTAAGGGCATTAATGTCAAATCATGTCGGGATGCTCCCATGCTATAAATAGCCGCCCCCACACAACCATTAGCTGGTTGGTTGCTCTGTTAAAAACTGACACTTGTCATAAGAGCAATCCAAATTCCTCAGAGTCTTCGAGAGTAATTCATCAGTGAGGAAATACCCCAAACACCAAACCACAAACCAAAAACCAAGTGATTGAGCATCACTGAAGAAGTTGTTCCTGTGTGGGACTGAAGCCTTTTACCTTTGAGGACTATGCATCCTCCACACGGTTAGGCGTCATGGTCTAGAGAAATCCAGCAGTCAATTGTGGATCGCCAGACGACCAAGTTTGTGAGGGTTTGGAAGTCTGCCCTGAAGACTTACCACGAGTGTTGGGCGAGGACTGTGTGTTCTTAGCCTAAGGAGAATACGGTACAGACTGTGTGTCCCGGGACTGTGTGTCTTTTGGTTTCAATATCAAGCCGCTCCAAACCAGATGTACAACTGTCACAGCAGTTGGAACTGGGTCATCAACCACTGTCTTCGCTGTGAAACGGGTTCTATTTCTTCAACTCTTTCAATTCATCATATTGTATGTTGAAGATTTTCATTGTCACTGTTTGAAGAATTTGCTGAAGACTTTCTTTGAAATTCTTCAACCCCAAATTCTTCACGCGATTTATTCTTCACCTGTTTTCTCTGCGCGTGCATAGTGTGCAAACTGTTTTTAATATTCGTCACCTTGAAAACTGATGTAGTGATACTTTGCACTCCTGATCCTTTGCTGTTTCCGCTGCAAGTTAGTCATCATTGAGGAATTTCCTCAAAAGGAATTTCCTTAGTGATGAAATTCTAAAAATCTTCTATTCACCCCCTCTAGTCGATATAACACACTTTCAATAAAAATGTTCTTCATTTTCTAAAAAAGGTTCTCCTTTTTATAAAATGTAGGTAAGTTCAATAAGTTTCATGTTTCTAAAATTTGTTCATAAATTAAGAAAATTTTCGCACTTCAATAAAAAAAATTCAGAGTTCAAAAATTTATTCACAAATGCACAATTCTGCTTTTTTCCAGAATTGGTAACTAATTTGAAAAGTTACCGTTTTAAAATTTGGCCGCACATTCAAAAAATGTTCACATCTTTTAAAAACTTTTTCATGTTTGTAAAAAATTGTTCGAAATTTAATAAAAGCTCCTGTTTTCAATATTTTTAACAAAATTGTTCGAGTATAAAATATATTTACGTTTGAAAAAAAAGTTAAAAGGTTGTATTTATTATGGTAATTTTCAAAAAATGTTCGCATTCTTGTTTTTGTTCACAAATTATATAAATTTTTGCATATTATAAAAATGTTCACACATTATTAAATGTGAAATGATTTTACACAGTAATTAGTAAAAAAATACACATTGTCAAAAAAAAACATTATGTATTAAAAAAATGTTTACCATAAATTACACTAGCTTGGTTTCTGTTCTTATGTGTATAGTGGTTTTTTTTAATTTACAATGAATTTTTCTTTACGAACATTGAAAATTGTTTAGTACGATTAACTATTGGTAATATACTATGAACACATTTTAAGTGGAAATTGAACATTTTTGTAATATATTTTATACAATTTCCCTTAGATATGATGAACATTTTACATAGATAATACTCCCACTGTTCCAAAATAATTGACGTAATTTTTTTATTAAGTTAGTATAAATTTTATACTAAAGCGGCGATACATATTTTTGGACGAAGGGAGTACTAGTGTGCATTTAAGTTGACAGTCTAGTTTTTGACACTTAATAAATAATGGTACTGTGCATTTAGTGCGCGCTGCCCAATGGGCCCAGTCCCAGGCCCAGTGTTCCCGACAAACTATAAAATATCTTTTGCCCCCTGATGGAACACGAGTCTGGTTGTGGCCGGGTGGCCATCGTGCGTGGCTCCTGCGGCAGGTCGCAGGTTTGATTTTTGCCAGCGCGAGTATTTGGGTTATTTTATTTATTTGTTTAATTAGATTAAAACTTCCAAAAAATATCAAAAAATATATTCTCCCACAGAAACTATTTTTTCATAAAAATGGGCATTTATGTGATTACGTATAAAGGAAAGGACTTTTCTGAAGAAAAAAAACACCACATGGACACCTGGCACGGGCCGAGGCATCTAACGGGCGGGCCCATACGGTCAGAAAGCCAGTCAATACGTATAAACCCCGGTTTTAGTCCTTTTTGCAACGTATCGCCCCAAACATTGTACTGACACGGAAAAATTACCAATCTTGATACCAATCTGCTTCCAATGCCCCAATTATGCTACCTTCGTGCAATTTACTCGGTCCGTGTTTTTTGAGATTTTAGTTTAACTATAAACTTAACCAGCATGGATGACTACAACAGAAATAAAATTTATACCATTGAATTCGTATTTGGAAGAAGTTTTTAATGATATAATTTTTCTCTAGCTACAATAGTCCATGATTAAATTTATTATTAAAGTTAAACCTCAAAAAACACAAATGCACTATATTATAGAAGGAGGGTGGCCTAACACCTGTTCCCAATCCTGCGCTGCATGTCCCAGGAGCACCAGTATTTCGTAGCTCGGTCAAGTGTCCTACTAAGCAAACTTCCAATGTTAATGCTCTCCAGTTCGTCAGGCTATCACACGAATCTAAGCGGGCTACTACGGACATAATCCCCCCCCCCCCGTGTCGTCTCCTCTAAGGCGACTCGGGGGTTACCCTAGTCGCCGTCGTCACCCTCCCCCCACCCCCCTCCCTACCCTCCGCCACCTCCACGGATATCCTCCGTCTTGTGTGTGCGGCACCGATGAAGGTGGCGACGGGGATACGGCTCCACCTTGCGTGGAGGGCCTTGGCAGCCAGGGCAGCAACCCATAGGATGCGCAGTGTGGCCCTTGTGGTAGGGCGCGCCCGCAGGTGCTGGTGAGCCATCTGCCACCATTCGTGTGGGCGACGAGGCGATGTCGGCCATCAGTTGTTAGTGCAGCAGTGCTCCCTGGAAGCCTGCTGCCGTCCATGAGAAGCTGCTCCTTTCTCTTGCCTTGATCTTCTCCTTTCATCGCCAAAACCGGTCTCTGGTAGCGCTAGCCGCTGCCCCCGGTGTTGGACACGGGATGCTCATTGGGTGGGTTGATTTGGGGGAAACCCTTGCCCGGCGCGACGGCTACATCAAAGTCGATGCCTTGGGGTGCCGATCTCCTTCATGGAAGATGTGGCAAGGATCGACTCCCTCTCATCCCCTCTCGTACACCGTGGTGAAAACCAAGGTCCCCTACTTCGGGTGGTGACAACACATCTGTGTGTGTTCCTTCTTGGAACCTCCATTCATGGATCATAGGGGTGGTGTGTGAGCGGTCGTGGGTGTGGAGGCTGTCGGTGTCAAAAATGACCGATGTCGAGTAGGGGGTCTGAATTGTGGATCTAGGGTTGATGGGTAACAAGAGACAATGGGGACGGTGTTTTACCCAAGCTCGGGCCCTCTTGATGTAGGTAAAACCCGATGTCATGTTCTTGATGTTATCGATGAGATAGTACAGAGTACAGTGTTGATCTACTGCGAGGTCGATGTTGTGGTCTAACCATAATCGTAATGAGCTGGATATGTGTCATACGTCCATTTTGCATCATGTTTTGTTACTGTTATTTCTAGTGTTTTTATGCATTTTTCCACTTGGTGTAGTAATTCTAATGCCTTTTCTCTCATAATATGCAAGGTTTATATCAAGTGGGAGAATACCGGGAGATGGAATTCTGGACCTGAAATAGCTACATCAGAAATACCTATTCTACACATCTCCAATTGGGCTGAAACTTTACGGAGATTTATCTTGGAACAAATAAAAAATACTGGAGCAAAGAAGTACCAAAGGGGGCTACCACGCGCCCACTAAGCACCAGGACGCGCCAGCCCCCTGGCACGGCCTGATGTCTAGTGCCCCCCAGCCCACCTTTGGCGACCATCTTCTGGTATAAATTCCATTTTAACCTGGAAAAAAAATCATAGGAGGGATTTTGAGACGAAGCGATACCGTCTCGAGGTGGAACCTCGGCACGAGCACTTTTGCCCTCCAGAGGAGCGATTCCGCCGGAGGGACTTCCCTCCCGGAGGGGGTAATCGAGGCCATCATCATCACCAACAATCCTCTCATCTTAGGGAGGACGATCTTCATCAGCACCATCTCCTCTCAAAATCCTAGTTCATATCTTGAACTCCGTCCTGTACCGGAACATTGGCTTGGTACCTGGGTGTGACTAGTAGTGTTGTTTACATCTTGTAGTTGATGCTTTATGGTTTATTTGGTGGACGATCATATGTACTGATCCAATATACTATTTAATACCTCTATGATCATGAGGATGTTTATCACTTGTGAGTAGTTACTTTTGTTCTTGAGGCCATGGGAGAAGTCATGTTGCAAGTAGTCATGTGAAG
Organism: Hordeum vulgare subsp. vulgare; assembly: GCF_904849725.1. NCBI lineage: Eukaryota > Viridiplantae > Streptophyta > Magnoliopsida > Poales > Poaceae > Hordeum > Hordeum vulgare. The sequence continues at coordinate 144,879,202 of NC_058521.1, read as the reverse complement.
TTGATATTCATTCGATATTTTGATGATATGAATGTTGTGATTCCCTTAGTGGTGTTATGTGAACGTCAACAACATGACACTTCACCATCTTTGATCCTAAGGGAATGCATTGTGGATAAGTAATTAAATGGTGGGTTGAGAGAGTGACAGAAACTTAAACCCTAGTTTATGCTCTATTACGTAAGGGGTTGATTTGGATCCCTATGTTTAATGTTATGGTTAGAATTTATTCTTAATATTTTTCTTGTAGTTGCGAATGCTTGCGAGAGGGTTAATCATCAGGGGGAGGTTTGTTCAAGTAAGAACAACACCCAAGCACCGACCCACCCACATATCCAATTATCAAAGTATCGAACGCGAATTAACCCAACATGACGAAAGTGACTAGATGAAATACCCATGTGCCCTCAAGAACGCTTTGCCTATTTTAAGAATCTATTTGAGCCTGTTCATTGCCATAAAAGGATTGGGCAACCTTGTTGCACCTATTGTATTGCTACTTATCACTTGTTAGAATTATCTTTGTAAGTGCATCTAGTGCACCTTAGTGATTTTGGTGTATTGTAGACTTACATGTTAAGAGACTAATATGTTTGTGAGTTTACATAGGCTCTATAACTCGCTGAGGAGTTTCAGTTATTCGAGGAATATCGACCCCTAAAAATGTGTGTCTTCGGCTGAAGACTTTGGTATTTCCTCTCAAGACTTTGAAAGTGAGGAAATTGGTGTGGTCATAAAGAAATTGATGCGAGGACTTTGAAGCATGAAGACTTCTGTTTTCATAGTTTCATTTTTTGTATTCTGTGTCATAGGACCATCGTACTGTTAAAGGGGGTTGAGGTAAAGCTAAGTAAAAGTTTCCAAGTGATGCTCATCTCAAATCCTACACATACAAACCCTTCGGTTGAAGCCTTTGGAAATCTTCAACAGCTTTGTCAAATTCTTCAGTGACACAGATGAAGTTCTTCTGGTCTGTGAGAAATTTTCTCTAACTAACGAGTTAGGTCTTTGCCAGTGTGAATCACCTATCTGTGAGGATCGTGAGTGACATGAGGACTTTCATAGCTGAAATGTTCCGACCGAGGTTGTGCTACGCGCCAACTGTCCCTAGCCTTATCCATCTAACGGTCATACCATTAGGGCATTTATGTCAATTCATGTTGGGATTGCTCCCCGGCTATAAATAGCGACCCCCATAACCACTAGTTGGTTGGCTGCTCCGCGAGAGAAACTAACACTTGTCATTTGAGAGCAACACAATCCTCGAAGACTTTGAGAGAAATTCATCAGTGAGGAAAAACCCCAAACACCCAAACCAAAATATAAAACCCAAAGTGATTGAGCATCACTAAAGAGATTGTTCCTGTGTGGAACCGATGCTTGTTACCTTTGAGGACTATGCATCCTCCAAACGGTTAGGCGTCATGGTCTAGAGCATCCAGGAGTGAATTGTGGATCTTCGAGTGACCAAGTTTGTGAGGGTTTGGAAGTCTTCCCTGAGGACTTACCACGTGTGTTGGGCGGTGACTATGTGTCCTTAGCTCAAGGATAATACGGTAAGGACTTAGGGTCCTGGGACTGTGTGCCGTTTGGTTTAAATACCAAGTCAATCCAAACTAGACGTATGAGTGTCACATAAGTTAGAACTGGTTCATCACATCATTGTCTTCATCGAGCACCGGGTTCTAATTCCTCAACCCTTTCATTTCTTCAATTTTGTGTTGACGACTTTGATCTTTACTATTTGAAGAAATTGACACAAGACTTTCTCAAATTCTTCATTTAAGTTATTTGTCACCTACTTATCCTGATCATGCTACTTGTGCAACTTAAACGTTTCATTTTACTCTAATGACTAAGCTGTCGTTGTTTTGCACATGTGTTTGAGTACTTATTCCGTTGCACCCAATTCGTGACTCAAGACTTTCCTCACAAGGAATTTCCTAAGTGATGTATTCGTAAAAATCGCCTATTCACCCCCCTCTAGTCGATATAACGCATTTTAAATTGTTATCAGAGCAATGTACTCCCTTGTTCTATGTGATTTTGATTTAAGCACATGGAGTTTTAGTTATGTCGACCGCACGTATGATGAAGGTCACGGTGGGTTGTCCTACCTTTGAAGGAAAGGACTTCCCCTACTCGAAGAACAAGATGTGCATGCACCTTGAAGCTATTGACAACAATCTCGGGTATATTATGGAAAGAGGTGTTCCCATCATGCCTGAAACTATCAATGTTGCTGATGTGAAGAGATTCAAGCAACTCCACTCTCAAGCAAAGAATACCATATGTGTCCATCGAAGCAAAGGTCAGTATGGCAAAGTGAGTTATTTTTGTACTGTAAAGCAAATATGGGAAAGGCTATCCTAGGTCAATGTAAGAGTTTCCACTCAACATGACTCTTGAGTTGATGTTCTTCGCAATATCTTCAACCGCTTCAAGAGACTTGACAATGAGAGCTGCCAAGAAACCTTCGATCACCTCACTGAGATCTCCAATGAACTACAGGCTCTTGGAGCCAGAGACATCACTGATTATGAAGTTGTGAAGAAACTGGTGAGATCTTTTGATTCTTCATTTGATACATTGGTTGTGATGATTCAAGAACAAAGAGACTACAAGGCACTAGATCCTGCTGATATTCTTGAGAGACTCAATACTCATGAATTCCAACAAGCTGAGAAACAAGACCTTTATGGATGAAGCTATGGCATACCTCATGCGCTGAAGGCAAAGGTTGTTTCCTCATCTGAAGAAGACTCTTATTGTAGCCTTGGTGATGCTGAAGAACTTGGTCACAAATTTGCAATGCTTGTGAGTAAATTCCAGAAGTTCTCAAGACGAGGCCAGTTTGGAAAGTCTTAAAGAAGAGATGTGAGGAAGTCAAAATCTTCACCTTAGGACTACAAGAAGAGGACCTACCATAAATGCAAGAAATCCGGTTACTATATTGCTCACTGTCCTCGCTGGGTGAAGGAATCAAAGAAAAAGAAGTATAAGGATGACAATTCTAATGACTTGAAGAAAAATAATAAATATTCAAAGTCCTCATCCTCAAAGTCCTCATCGCACAAGAAGACCAGCTTCAGAAAGACTCGGGCAGTTATTGGCAAAGAAATGGATTCTGAGGAAGAATCTGAAGCATGTGATGAAGAGGAAGGTTCTAAAGAGGGGTCACAGTCTGTTGTGGCAAGGCTAGCTCTTGTTACTACATTCGTCGGCAAGTCCATCTTCGACCTCGAAGAAAATTACAACGTCCACAACACTGATTAGTATGATGACGACTTTTCTCCCACCTATTGCTTCATGACAAAAGGTTCAAAGGTACCAAGACACACTTCCTCTTATAATTCTAGTGGTTGTGGACCTGATGACTATCAAAAACCCATTTACTGCAAGTTTGCTAATATTGTCACTAAGCAACAATCTGTGATTGAAAAGCTTTAGAAACTGCTAGACAAAAGCGATGACCTATTGAATGAGGAAATGGATCGGACTCAAACCTTGAGTGATGATGTCAAAAGTCTTCAGTCTAGGTTTGATAGTCTTTAGGATCGTCATGTCACTCTATTAGCCGATCATGAGAAGCTTTCCTATGAATTCCTTCAAATAAAGCAAGATCTTGAAAAGTTAAGGGCATCTCATGATGATCTTCGAATTGAAAATGATTCTTTGCTTGCTCAACAGATCAGTACCGCTTAGGAAGAATTCATCCCCCCATGCTTGACATGCATCGAACGCGAATTTGCTAATCCTTCATCTGAAACTTTAAATTCTTTTATTGCTACAAATTATTCAAGTGTATATGTGGTCAAAAATTCCTCACTTGAGGAAACCACAAATGTCACTAACAAAAATGCAGGGTTGAAGGAATTGTATGTGATAGGCATATACAAAAGTCTCAAAGGGCATCAAACCCTTTGCGATGTGCTCAAAAAGAAGATTCTCGACAAAAAAACCCTAGGAAAGAGGGTATTGCCTTTGAGAGGAAATTGAATGTTGATGGGTCATACTAGAAACCTGAACAGTATCCCAGGACCTCATGGGTTGCTGCAAAAGGACCTCCTATTTATCCATCTATTCTAACAGGCTTTGCATGTGAAACTTCATATTCCTCTGATGAGTCATTTGGCTCAAACTATAAACTGTTCAAAAATCAGGATGGCGAAGTATTTGCTAGATGTGTTGGAACTAACTATAGGAACGGACCATCCTTGAGGAAACTCTGGGTTCCCAAAAGCAGTTTGGAAAGTCTTCAGGTGAATGTCCTCATGACGCCACCATTGAAGATCAGGAACCCCAGATCAAATTCCCCAAGTGGACCAAAGTCCTCACAAGTAACAAATACCTCATATGGTCAAAAATATGCTCGTACTCGCACTAATGCTTCTGATATGTAGGGAAACTACAAGGTACATGAGTATGTACATAATTCCTCAAATAATTTATCTACTTATTCATTTGAGTACACTAACCCCCTCATGTGGAACAAAGTGGATTAGCTTCAATGCCTCAATTCTCTTATGGCGCTCGCACGATGATGAACTCTTTGCCACCCCTCCAGATGTGGGTGGTTAACAAATTGAACTAATCACTTCTGTAGGTCAGGTCTCCAGATGAAAGTCATCATCTGAAGAATTTGTTGGAGACCTGAGGAAATTGCTTGATAGGACGCAAGATAATCCTGATGAAATGTCTTATCATTTCACACGTCCTCATTATATCTCAAATATACTTTATGTGATGAAATTCAAGTCTGATGCATCTGATATCATATTCTTCACTCTGAAGCATATGAGATGGTAAGTAGTACTAATTCATCTCCAGGATGACAAACCCAAAACCAGAGAGTGGGTTCTTAATAGTGGGTGTACAAATAACATGAACGGTGACGAAAGCTTATTGATGAATATCCCACTGACTCCATCACCACTGAAGCATATCACCTACCCAGACAAACGTAAAAGCAAGGTATTAGGACTTGGTAAGGTGGCTATTTCCAAGGACCAACACATGGACAAATTCATGCTTGTCGAGTCCCTTGGGTTTAACCTCATGTCAGCCTCAACGCTTTGTGATCTTGATATGATTCTCATCTTTGGCAAATATCGATGTTTAGTCATCATGGAATCTGACAAATCCAAAGTCTTCGAAGGATTTAGGAGAGGAGACTTGTACATTGTTGATTTGTCTACAAGTCCTCAGCCGGCCACGTGTCTTCTTGCAAAAGCTTCAGAGGGCTCGCAATGGCATCAACGACATGGTCATGCAGGCATGTGGAATTTGCACACGTTGGCGAAGAAGAAGCATGTCATTGGCATTGAAAGTGTCAAGTTCCTCGGGGAACATCTCTGCGGGGCTTGTGAGTCTGGAAATATGATGAGATCCAAGCACCCCTCGAAGACTATCAAGATCAGTACTCATCCTTTTGAATTGCTTCACATGGATCTCTTTGGACCTACTTATTATGCTACTCTAACCAATGCAACATCTCTATATGGCTTTGTCATCGTTGACGATTATTCACGTTATACTTGGGTGCATATCATTCTTTACAAAACTAAAGTGCAGGAAGTCTTCAAACAATTTTCCTCAAGGGCCTAGACGAACTTCGGTGTCAAGATCACACACATCAGGAGTGACAGTGGGACAGAATTCAAGAACACTTGTCTTGATGACTATCTTGATGAACTTGGTATTACTCATGAATTATTTTCTCCTTATACTCCTCAAAAAATGACATCGTCGAGTGCAAGAACATGACTCTGGTTGAGATGGCATGAACTATGCTTGAAGAATATCAGGCTCCTCGTCGCTTCTGGCCGGAGGCAAACAATATTGCCTGCCACATCATCAACAGGGTATATCTGTTGGAAATATGCCCTAGAGGCAATAATAAATTAGTTATTATTATATTTCTTAGTTCATGATAATCGTTTATTATCCATGCTATAATTGTATTGATTGGAAACACAGTGCATGTGTGGATACATAGACAAAACACTATCCCTAGTAAGCCTCTAGTTGACTAGCTCGTTGATCAAAGATGGTCAAGGTTTCCTGACCATAGGCAAGTGTTGTCACTTGATAACGGGATCACATCATAAGGAGAATCATGTGATGGACTAGACCCAAACTAATAGACGTAGCATATTGATCGTGTCATTTTGTTGCTACTGTTTTCTGCGTGTCAAGTATTTGTTCCTATGACCATGAAATCATATAACTCACTGACACCGGAGGAATGCTTTGTGTGTATCAAACGTTGCAACGTAACTGGGTGACTATAAAGATGCTCTACAGGTATCTACGAAGGTGTTCGTTGAGTTAGTATGGATCGAGACTGGGATTTGTCACTCCGTGTGACGGAGAGGTATCTCGGGGCCCAGTCGGTAATACAACATCACACACAAGCCTTGCAAGCAATGTGACTTAGTGTAAGTTGCGGGATCTTGTATTACGGAACGAGTAAAGAGACTTGCCGGTAAACGAGACTGAAATAGGTATGCGGATACTGACGATCGAATCTCGGGCAAGTAACATACCGAAGGACAAAGGGAATGACATACGGGATTATATGAATCCTTGGCACTGAGGTTCAAACAATAAGATCTGCGTAGAATATGTAGGATCCAATATGGGCATCCAGGTCCCACTATTGGATATTGACCAAGGAGTCTCTCGGGTCATGTCTACATAGTTCTCGAACCCGCAAGGTCTGCACACTTAAGGTTCGACGTTGTTTTATGCGTATTTGAGTTATATGGTTGGTTACCGAATGTTGTTCGGAGTCCCGGATGAGATCACGGACGTCATGAGGGTTTCCGGAATGGTCCGGAAATGAACATTGATATATAGGATGACCTCATTTGATTACTGGAAGGTTTTCGGAGTTACCGGGAATGTACCGGGAATGATGAATGGGTTCCGGGTGTTCACCGGGAGGGGCCAACCCACCCCGGAGAAGCCCATAGGCCTTGGGGGTGGCGCACCAGACCTTAGTGGGCTTGTGGGACAGCCCAAGAAGGTCCTATGCGCCATACGAAGAAAATCAAAGAAAAAAAGAAAAAAAGGGGGAGGTGGGAAGAAGGGGAAGGACTCCTCCTTCCAAACCTAGTTGGATTCGGTTTGGAACGGGAGGACTCCCCCCCTTGGCTCGGCCGACCCCCTTGGGGCTCCTTGAGCCCCAAGGCAAGGCCCCCCCTCTCCCACCTATATATACGAAGGTTTTAGGGCTGATTTGAGACAACTTTTGCCACGGCAGCCCGATCACATACCTCCACGGTTTTTCCTCTAGATCACGTTTCTGCGGAGCTCGGGCGGAGCCCTGCTGAGATTGGATCACCACCAACCTCCGGAGCGCCGTCACGCTGCCGGAGAACTCATCTACCTCTCCGTCTCTCTTGCTGGATCAAGAAGGCCGAGATCATCGTCGAGCTGTACGTGTGCTGAACGCGGAGGTGCCGTCCGTTCGGCACTAGATCATGGGACTGATCGCGGGACGGTTCGCGGGGCGGATCGAGGGACGTTAGGACGTTCCACTACATCAACCGCGTTTCTTAACGCTTCTGTTGTGCGGTCTACAAGGGTACGTAGATCGGAAATCCCCTCTGGTAGATGGACATCACCATGATAGGTCTTCGTGCGCGTAGGAAATTTTTTGTTTCCCATGCGACGTTCCCCAACAGTGGCATCATGAGCTAGGTTCATGCGTAGATGTAATCTCGAGTAGAACACAAAAGTTTTTGTGGGCGGTGACGTGCGTTTTTCTGCCCTCCTTAGTCTTTTCTTGATTCCGCGGTATTGTTGGATCGAAGCGGCTCGGACCGACATTACTCGTACGCTTACGAGAGACTGGTTTCATCGCTACGAGTAACTCCGTTTCTCAAAGATGACCGGCGAGTGTCGGTTTCTCCAACTTTAGTTGAATCAGATTTGACCGAGGAGGTCCTTGGATGAGGTTAAATAGCAATTCATATATCTCCGTTGTGGTGTTTGCGTAAGTAAGATGTGATCCTACTAGATACCCATGGTCATCACGTAAAACATGCAACAACAATTAGAGGACGTCTAACTTGTTTTTGCAGGGTACGCTTGTGATGTGATATGGCAACGATGTGATGTGATATATTGGATGTATGAGATGATCATGTTGTAATAGATAATATCGACTTGCACGTCGATGGTACGGCAACCGGCAAGAGCCATAGTGTTGTCTTTAAACTAATATTTGTGCTTGCAGATGCGTTTACTATATTGCTAGGACGTAGCTTTAGTAGTAATAGCATGAGTAGCACGACAACCCCGATGGCGACACGTTGATGGAGATCATGATGATGGAGATCATGGTGTGACGCCGGTGACAAGAAGATCGTGCCGGTGCTTTGGCGATGGAGATCAAGAAGCACATGATGATGGACATATCATGTCACTTATGAATTGCATGTGATATGCACCTTATCTTGCTTAGAACGACGGTAGCATTATGAGGTGATCTCTCACTAAAATTTCAAGACGAAATTGTGTTCTCCCCGACTGTGCACCGTTGCAACAGTTCTTCGTTTTGAGACACCACATGATGATCGGGTGTGATAGACTCAACGTTCACATACAACGGGTGCAAAACAGTTGCACACGCGGAACACTCGGGTTAAGCTTGACGAGCCTAGCATGTGCAGACATGGCCTCGGAACACATGAGACCGAAAGGTCGAGCATGAATCGTATAGTTGATATGATTAGCATAGAGATTCTTACCACTGAAACTATTCTCGACTCACGTGATGATCGGACTTGAGATAGTGGATTTGGATCATGTACCACTCAAATGACTAGAGAGATGTATTTTTTGAGTGGGAGTTCTTAAGTAATATGATTAATTGAACTAATTGTCATGAACATAGTCTAATGGTCTTTGCGAATTACGATGTAGCTTGCGCTATAGCTCTACTGTTTTTATATGTTCCTAGAGAAAATTTAGTTGAAAGTTGATAGTAGCAAACTTTGAAGAGGATTATCCTCGTTGCTGTGCAGAAGGCTTATGTCCTTAATGCACCACTCGGTGTGCTGCACCTCGAGCGTCGTCTGTGGATGCTGTGAACATCCGACATACACGTTTCTGATGACTACACGATAGTTCAGTGCAAAATACTTAATGGCTTAGAAGCAAGGCGCCGAAGACGTTTTGAAACGTCACGGAACATAAGTGATGTTCTAAAGAGATGAAATTGTGATTTCATGCTTGTGCCCTTGTTAAGAGGTACGAGACCTCCGACAAGATTCTTTGTCCACAAAGTAAAGGAGAAAAGCTCAATCGTTGAGCGTGTGCTCAGATTGTCTGAGTACGACAATCGCTTGAATCAAGTGGGAGTTAATCTTCCAGATCAGATAGTGATGGTTCTCCAAAGTCACTCCACCAAGCTGTGAGAGCTTCGTGATGAACTATAACATATCAAGGAGAGATACAATGATCCTTGAGCGATTCGCGATGTTTGACACTGCGAAAGTAGAAATCAAGAAGGAGCATCAATAGTTGATGGTTAGTAAAACCACTAAGTTTCAAGAAAGGCAAGGGCTAGAAGGGATACTTCGTGAAACGGCAAAACAGTTGCTGCACTAATGAAGAGACCCAAGATTAAACCCAAACCTGAGACTAAGTGCTTCTGTAATGAGGGGAACAGTCACTGAGGCGGAGCAACTCTAGATACTTGGTAGATAAGTAGGTTGGCAAAAGTCGAAAGAAGTATATTTGATATACATGATGTGTACTTTACTAGTACTCCTAGTAGCATGAGGGTATTGGATACTGGTTCAGTTGCTAAGTGATTAGTAACACGAAATGATAGCTACGGAATAAACGAAGACTAGCTAAAGGCGAGGTGACGATACGTGTTGGAAGTGTTTCCAAGATTGATATGATCAAAACGTCGCACGCTCCCTCTACCATCGGGATTGGTGTTAAACCTAAATAATTGTTATTTGGTGCTTGCGTTAAGCATGAACATGATTGGATCGTGTTTATTGCAATACGATTATTCATTTAAAGAGAATAATGGTTACTCTATTTGCTTGAATAATCACCTTCAATGGTTTATTGAATCTCGATCGTAGTGTTACACATGTTCATGATATTGGTGCCAAAGGACACGAGGTAATGATGATAGTACCACTTACTTGTGGCACTGCCGCTTGAGTCATGTTGGTATAAATTGCATGAAGAGGCTCCATGCTGATGGATCTTTATACTCACTTGATTTTGAATCACTAGTGACATGCAAATCATACCACATGAGCAAGGCCTTGTTTTCATTGAGATGAAACAAGATAGTAACTTGTTGGAAGTGATACATTTTGATGTATGCAGTCCAATGGGTGCTGAGGCACGCAGTGGATGTCATTATGTTCTTACTTCAATGACGATTTGAGTAGATACAAGAGTATTTACTTAATGAATCACAAGTCTGAAATATTGAAAAGTTCAATTCTGTTTCGGAGTGAAGTTCGTCGTAACAAGAGGATAAACTGTCTACAATATGATCATAGAAATGAATATCTGAGTTACGAGTTTTGGTACGCAGTTAAGACAATGTGGAAATTGTTCCGTAGTTCATGCCACCTGGAACATCATAGTGTGATGATGTGTCTGAACGTCATAGCCACGCACTATTTGGTATGGTGCATGCTGTGATGTCTCTTATCGAATTACGACTATCGTTTATGGGTTATGCATTAGAGACAACTGCATTCACTTTAAATAGGGCACCGCGTATTTCCGTTGAGATGACACAGTATAGACTGAGGTTAAGAGAAATCTAAACAGTCGTTTCTTGAAAGTTTGGGGCTTCGACACTTATGTGAAAAAGTTTCAGTCTGATAAGCTCGAACCCAAAGCGGATAAATGCATCTTCATAGGATATCCAAAACAGTTGGGTACATCTCCTATCTCAGATCCGAAAGCAAAGTGTTTGTTTCTAGAAACGGATCCTTTCTCGAGGAAAGGTTTCTCTCGAAAGAATTGAGTGGGAGGGTGGTAGAACTTGATGAGGTTATTGAACCATCACTTCAACCAGTGTGTAGCAGGGCGCAGGAAGTTGTTCCTATGGCGCCTACACCAATTGAAGTGGAAGCTGATGATGGTGATCATTGAGCATCGGATCAAGTTACTACAAGCCTCGTAGGTTGACAAGGTCACGTACTACTTCAGAGTGGTACGGTAACCCTGTCTTGGAATTCATGTTGTTGAGCAATAGTGAACCTACGAGTTATGAAGAAAGCAATGGTGGGCCCGGATTTCGACAAATGGTTGGAGGCCATGAAATTCGAGAGAGGATCCATGTATGAAAACAAAGTGTAGCCTTTGGAAGAACTACTTAATGGTCGTAGGACTATTGAGTAAAGATGGATATTTAAAAGGAAGACAGATGATGATGGTGATAAGTCACTTTTAAGAAAAGCTCGACTTGTCGCAAAGATGTTTCTGACAAGATCAAACAGTTGACTATGATGAGACTTTCTCACTCGTAGTGATGCTAAAAGTCTGTTAGAATTATGTTAGTAGTTGATGCATTATTTATGAAATATTGCACATAAGATGTTAAAACATTGTTTCCTCGACGGTTTCCTTGAGCAAACATTGTATGTGATACAACCAGGAGGTTTTGTCGATCCTAAAGATACTAGCAAGTATGCAAGCTCCAGCGATCCTTCAATGGACTGGCGCAAGCATCTCGGAGTTGGAATATACACTTTGATGAGATGATCAAAGATTTTGGGTTTGTACAAGGTTTATGAGAAACTTGTATTTCCAAAGAAGTGAGTGGGAGCACTATAGAATTTCTGATAAGTATATGTGGTTGACATATTGTGGATCAGAAGTAATGTAGAATTTCTGTAAAGCATGCAAGGTTGTTTGAAAGGGTTTTTCAAAGGAATACCTGGATTGAGCTACTTGAATGTTGAGCATCAAAGATCTATGGAGATAGATCGAAAGCGCTTAATGGAAGTTTCAACAAGATGCATGCCTTGACAAGTTTTTGAAGGAGTTCAAAATAGATCAACAAAGAAGGAGTTCTTGGTTGCGTTGTCAGGTGTGAGTTTGAGTAAGACTCAAAACCCGACCACGGCAGAATAAAGAGAATAGACGAAGGTCGTCTTCTATGCCTTAGCCGTAGACTCTAAAGTATGCCATGCTGAGTAGCGCACCTGATGTGTGCCTTACAGCAAGTCTGTTAAGAGGTACACAGAGTGATCCAGGATTGAATCACTGATCAGCGGTCAAAGTTATCCTTAGTAACTAAATAGACTAAGGAATTTTTATCGATTATGGAGGTGGTTAAAGAGTTCATCGTAAAGGGTTACGTCGATGCAAGCTTTGACACTAATCCGAATAACTATGAGTAGTGAAACGGATTCATATAGTAGAGTAGATATTTGGAGCATTTCCGAATAGCACGTAGTAGCAGCATCTATAAGATGACATAAAGATTTGTAAAGAAGCACGGATCTGAAAGTTTCAGAACCGTTGACTAAAACCTCTCTCACGAGCAAGACGTGATCAGACCCCATAACTATATGGGTGTTAGATTCGTTGAAATCACATGGTGATGTGAACTAGATTATTGACTCTAGTGCAAGTGGGAGACTGTTGGAAATATGCCCTAGAGGCAATAATAAATTAGTTATTATTATATTTCTTAGTTCATGATAATCGTTTATTATCCATGCTATAATTGTATTGATTGGAAACACAGTGCATGTGTGGATACATAGACAAAACACTCTCCCTAGTAAGCCTCTAGTTGACTTGCTCGTTGATCAAAGATAGTCAAGGTTTCCTCACCATAGGCAAGTGTTGTCACTTGATAACGGGATCACATCATTAGGAGAATCATGTGATGGACTAGACCCAAACTAATAGACGTAGCATATTGATCGTGTCATTTTGTTGCTACTATTTTCTGCGTGTCAAGTATTTGTTCCCATGACCATGAGATCATATAACTCACTGACACCGGAGGAATGCTTTGTGTGTATCAAACGTCGCAACGTAACTGGGTGACTATAAAGATGCTCTACAGGTATCTCCGAAGGTGTTCGTTGAGTTAGTATGGATCGAGACTGGGATTTGTCACTCCGTGTGATGGAGAGGTATCTCGGGGCCCACTCGGTAATACAACATCACACACAAGCCTTGCAAGCAATGTGAATTAGTGTAAGTTGTGGGATCTTGTATTACGGAACGAGTAAAGAGACTTGCCGGTAAACGAGATTGAAATAGGTATGCGGATACTGACGACCGAATCTCGGGCAAGTAACATACCGAAGGACAAAGGGAATGACATACGGGATTATATGAATCCTTGGCACTGAGGTTCAAACGATAAGATCTTCGTAGAATATGTAGGATCCAATATGGGCATCCAGGTCCCGCTATTGGATATTGACCAAGGAGTCTCTCGGGTCATGTCTACATAGTTCTCGAACCCGCAGGGTCTGCACACTTAAGGTTCGACGTTGTTTTATGCGTATTTGAGTTATATGGTTGGTTACCGAATGTTGTTCAGAGTCCCGGATGAGATCACGGACGTCATGAGGGTTTCTGGAATGGTCCGGAAACGAAGATTGATATATAGGATGACCTCATTTGATTATCGGAAGGTTTTCGGAGTTACCGGGAATGACGAATGGGTTCTGGGTGTTCACCGGGAGGGGGCAACCCACCCCGGAGAAGCCCATAGGCCTTGGGGGTGGCGCACCAGCCCTTAGTGGGCTTGTGGGACAGCCCAAGAAGGTTCTACACACCATAGGAAGAAAATTAAAGAGAAAAAGAAAAAAGGGGGAGGTGGGAAAAAGGGGAAGGACTCCTCCTTCCAAACCTAGTTGGATTCGGTTTGGAAGGGGAGGACTCCCCCCTTTGCTCGGCCGACCCCCTTGGGGTTCCTTGAGCCCCAAGGCAAGGCCCCCCCTCTCCCACCTATATATACGAAGGTTTTAGGGCTGATTTGAGACAACTTTTGCCACGGCAGCCCGACCACATACCTCCACGGTTTTTCCTCTAGATCGCGTTTCTGCGGAGCTCGGGCGGAGCCCTGCTGAGATTAGATCACCACCAACCTCCGAAGCGCCGTCACGCTGCCGGAGAACTCATCTACCTCTCCGTCTCTCTTGCTGGATCAAGAAGGCCGAGATCATCGTCGAGCTGTACGTGTGCTGAGCGCGGAGGTGCCGTCCGTTCGGCACTAGATCGTGGGACTGATCGCGGGACGGTTCGCGGGGCGGATCGAGGGACGTGAGGACGTTCCACTACATCAACCGCGTTTCTTAACGCTTCTGTTGTGCGGTCTACAAGGGTACGTAGATCGGAAATCCCCTCTCGTAGATGGACATCACCATGATAGGTCTTCGTGCGCGTAGTAAAATTTTTGTTTCCCATGCGACGTTCCCCAACAATATCTTCACAAATTCCTCAAGAAGACTTCATACAAACTCCTCACTGACAAGAAATCCAATGTAAGTTATTTCAAAGTCTTCGGTGCAAGATACTAGATTAGAGATCCTCACCATAGTTCAAATTTTGCACCGAAAGCACATGGGAGATTTATGCTTGGTTACAGAAAGGACTCGCACACCTTCAAAGTCTTCAACAACTACCACAACAAGGTTGTTGAAATTGTAGATGTGTGGTTCGATGAAACTAATGGCTCGCAAAGGCAGCACCTGCCTCCTGTGCCAGATAAATTGCCCCCTGAGGAAGCTATTAAGCTTAAGGCTACTGAAGATATCATTCCTACCGAGGAACAACCTACTCTTAAAGAAGTCGTCCCAAACAAAGAAGAAATTCGAGCTGGTGCACATGAGGAAATTGCTCCGGATCAAAGTCCTCAACCCAATCAAAGTCTTCAGCCCGCGCATCCAAGGATTGAAAATGAAGTGGAAACTGACAAAATCCTTGATGACATCAATGCTTTAGGTCCCCTCACGCACTCAAAAGCTTCATACTTGATTAACTTTTGTGGGCATTCTTCCTTTGTGTCTATCACAAAACCCTCAAAAGTTGATGAAGCCTTCATGGAACTTGAGTGGATTAAATCTATGCAAGATGAACTTCATCAATTCAAGCTTAACAACGTGTGGGAACTCATCAAACGGTCTGAACCTCACAAGCACAATGTCATCGATACCAAGTGGATCTACCCAAATAAGCAAGATGAGGATGCTCAGGTAGTGAGGAACAAGGCATGAGTTGTAGCCCAAGGCTACACACAGGTTGAAGGAATTGACTTCGATGAAATTTTTGCACGTGTTGCTAGACTTGAAGCTATTCGCATATTGCTTGCTTATGCTAATCATCACAATATTAAATTGTATCAAATAGATGTGAAAAGTGCATTCCTCAATGGTAAGCTTGAGGAATAAGTATATGTTGCTTAGCCCACAAGTTTTTAAGACCTAAAGCATCCTGACAAAGTCTTCAGACTCAACAAAGCACTCTATGGCCTCAAGCAATCCCCTCGGGCGTGGTATGATACATTGAAGGAATTCCTAGTGAAGAAAGGCTTCAAACATGGTTCACTCGACCCTACTCCTTCCAAAAAATCCTATGATAATGAACTATTTGTATGCCGAATATATGTGGACGATATCATGTTTGGTTGTACTGACAAACATTACAGTGACGAGTTTTCCTACTGATGGTGAAGAATATCAAATGTCCATGACGGGGGAGCTAAAATTATTCCTAGGGCTTCAACTTCGTCAACAACGAAACGACATCTTCATTTCTCAAGAGAAATACCTCAAGGATGTCCTGGAGAAATTCATAATGCACGAATGCAAAGGCGTCAAAATTTCCATGCCTACCAGCGGCCACCTCTGCACTGAAGAAAATGGTACAAATTTTGATCAGCAAGTATATCGTTCTATGATTTGCTCTTTATTGTACATTTGTGCATCTAGGCCAGACAATATGCTTAGTGTTTGCATATGTGCATGTTTCCAAGCAACACTGAAGGAATTACTGAAAGTGCGTTATATCGACTAGAGGGGGGTGAATAGGAGATTTTTAGAATTTCATCACTGAGGAAATTCCTTTTGAGGAAATTCCTCACTGATGACTAACTTACAGCGGAAACAGTAAAGGATCAGATGTGCAAAGTTTCACAACAGCAGTTTTTCGGAATGAAGAATGTGAAAACAGATTGCACTGTGAGGAGGCACGCAGAATACAGATGAGGATTAACTGACGTGAAGAATTTGGGGTTGAGGAAATTCAGAGAAAGTCTTTAACAAATTCTTCAAATAGTCGCAGCGAAAGTCATCAACACATAGTACGAGGAAAGTAAGGAGTTGAGGAATTAGAACCTGTTTCTCCGTGAAGACAGTCGTTGATGACCCAGTTCCAACTGTTGTGACAGTCGTACATCTGGTTTGGAGCGGCTTGGTATTGAAACCAAAGGACACCCAATCCCGGGACACACAGCCCCTACCGTATTCTCCTTGAGCTAAGGACACACAGTCCTCGCCCAACACTCGTGGTAAGTCTTCAGGGCAGACTTCCAAACTCTCAAAAACTTGGTCACCCGGCGATCCACAATTGACTGTTGGAAAGCTCTAGACCATGACGCCTAACCGTTTGGAGGATGCACAATCCTCAAAGGTAAAAGGCTTCAGTCCCACACATGAACAACTTCTTCAGTGATGCTCAATCACTAGGTTTGGTTTGTGGTTTCGCTGTATGGTGTATTTCCTCACTGATGAATTACTCTCGTAGGCTCTGAGGAATTGGGTTGCTCTTATGACAAGTGTCAGTTTTTGACGGAGCAGCCAACCAGCTAGTGGTTGTGGGGGGTGGCTATTTATAGCCTGGGAGCATCCAGACATGATTTGACACTAATGCCCTTAAGTAATATGACCGTTGGAGTGGATAAGACCAGTGACTTGGTGTGGCTATCGAAACGGTCGGAACCCTCAACTGTGAGAGTCCTTATGTCACTCATATTCCTCACTTTGGGGCTTTTGGTAGGATTAGGCTTGGGTTGAGCATCATGAGGAAATTCATTCCATAGTGTAACTTCGACCCCCTTTAACAGTACGGTGTTCCTATTACTCAAATGCGAAGAAAATAAACAGAAAGTGTAAATCTTCTGTTGGAAATATGCCCTAGAGGCAATAATAATTAGTTATTATTATATTTCTTTGTTCATGATAATCGTTTATTGTCCATGCTATAATTGTATTGAATGAAGACTTATATACATGTGTGGATACATAGACAAAACACTGTCCCTAGCAAGTCTCTAGTTGGCTAGCCAGTGGATCAAAGATAGTCAGGGTCTTCTGATTATGAACAAGGTGTCTTTGCTTGATAACTCGATCACGTCATTAGGAGAATCACGTGGTGGACTAGACCCAAACTAATAGACGTAGCATATTGATCGTGTCATTTGGTTGCTACTGTTTTCTGCGTGTCAAGTATTTGTTCCTATGACCATGAGATCATATAACTCACTGACACCGGAGGAATGCTTTGTGTGTATCAAACGTCGCAACGTAACTGGGTGACTATAAAGATGCTCTACAGTTATCTCCAAAGGTGTTCGTTGAGTTAGTATGGATCGAGACTGGGATTTGTCACTCCGTGTGACGGAGAGGTATCTCGGGGCCCACTCAGTAATACAACATCACACACAAGCCTTGCAAGCAATGTGACTTAGTGTAAGTTGCGGGATCTTGTATTACGGAACGAGTAAAGAGACTTGCCGGTAAACGAGATTGAAATAGGTATGCGGATACTGACGATCGAATCTCGGGCAAGTAACATACCGAAGGACAAAGGGAATGACATACGGGATTATACGAATCCTTGGCACTGAGGTTCAAACGATAAGATCTTCGTAGAATATGTAGGATCCAATATGGGCATCCAGGTCCCGCTGTTGGATATTGACCGAGGAGTCGCTCGGGTCATGTCTACATAGTTCTCGAACCCGCAGGGTCTGCACACTTAAGGTTCGACGTTGTTATATGCGTATTTGAGTTATATGGTTGGTTACCGGATGTTGTTCGGAGTCCCGGATGAGATCACGGACGTCACGAGGGTTTCCGGAATGGTCCGGAAACGAAGATTGATATATAGGATGACCTCATTTGATTACCGGAAGGTTTTCAGAGTTACCGGGAATGTACCGGGAATGACGAATGGGTTCCGGTTGTTCACCGGGGGGCAACCCACCTCGGGGAAGCCCATAGGCCTTGCGGGTGGCGCACCAGCCCTTAGTGGGCTGGTGGGACAGCCCAAGAAGTCCATATGCGCCATAGGAAGAAAATCAAAGAGAAAAGAAAAAAAAGGAGGACGTGGGAAAGGGAAGAAGGACTCCACCTTCCAAACCAAGTTGGATTCGGTTTGGAAGGGGAGACCTTCCCCCCTTGGCTCGGCCGACCCCCTTGGGGCCTCTTGAGCCCCAAGGCAAGGCTCCCCCTCTTCCCCTTATATATACGGAGGTTTTTGGGCTGATTTGAGACAACTTTTGCCACGGCAGCCCGACCACATACCTCCACGGTTTTACCTCTAGATCGCGTTTCTGCGGAGCTCGGGCGGAGCCCTGCTGAGATTAGATCACCACCAACCTCCAGAGCGCCGTCACGCTGCCGCAGAACTCATCTACCTCTCCGTCTCTCTTTCTGGATCAAGAAGGCCGAGATCATCGTCGAGCTGTACGTGTGCTGAACGCGGAGGTGTCGTCCGTTCGGCACTAGATTGGAGCGGATCGTGGGACGGATCGCGGGACGGTTCGCGGGACGGTTCGCGGGACGGATCGAGGGACGTGAGGACGTTCCACTACATCAACCGCGTTTCTTAACGCTTCTGCTATGTGATCTACAAGGGTACGTAGATTGAATATCCCCTCTCGTAGATGGACATCACCATGATAGGTCTTCGTGCGTGTCGGAAAAAATTTGTTTCCCATGCGACGTTCCCCAACATCTTCATGCTTCAAATTCTTCAGAGTGATTTTCTTCAGGAACCATCAGACTTCTCAATATCAGTATCTTCATGAGGAATATCAATTTCATCGCAGATTCCTCAATATCATTTCTTCAGCTTCAGACCAATTTCTTCAACTGAAGACATATATTTTTAGGGGTCGATATTCTTCAAATATCTCAAACTCCTCAATGACTTATAGATCCTGTGTACACTCACAAACACATTAGATACTTAACCTATAAGTCTTCAAACCACCAAAATCACTAAGGGGCACTAGATGCACTTACAATCTCCCCCTTTTTGGTGGTTGATGACAATTAGGTTAAGTCTTCAACAGGGATCAAAAATATGAAGTGTAAATACTCATTTGAGGAATTTGAAATCAAGATTCAGAGAGACTCCCCCTGAAGATGTGCATATCTTGAGGATTTTGCTTTTTACAGCAAATGCACATTGACGATTTATATCATGGAGATCTCCCCCTGAGTCTTGTAAATCATGCATACAAGTAACATATCATATGAAGAATATGAAGATGCATGATGACAAATGGTATCTGACGAATTCCAGCATGTGTGCATTAAAACTTGAGGAATAAGCATGCAAAGAAAAACGTTCAAAAGCGTCAGAGTACCATCGGGCTTAAGTTACAACTCATTACATAAAAACTTCAGAAGAGCCAAGAGTTTGTAACTTAAATATGGTTCATAAGCCCCAAAAATATCCCACTTGAAGACTAACTCTCAAGTTTCTCCCCCTTTGTCATCAAGTGACAAAAAGGGACAAACTGAGGACTAACGCCCGTGAAGACTTCACTTCTTGGCGGCTGAGGAAGAGCCGTGATGCTTCTTGGGAATGAAGAAAAGGAGTTGTCTTCAAGGTCTTGCACTGGAATAGGCCTGAAATTCTTCTTGGGAGGCCACGACCATTCAAAGTCTCGCTCAAAGTCCATTTCTTCAAGCTCAGTCTGAGTCTTCACATGTGCAAGTGTAGCCCAGGTGCGATTGAAAACCTCATGCAGATAGTGATGGTTGAGCTTCACAGAGTTCTGTGTTTCAGTGAGGGTTTTCACAATGGCACCAAACTTGCGTTTGACCCATTTGTGGTTGCGATCCACCTTCTGGTGAAGACTGAGGAGGAGCTCTCTGGTATTCATCACGCGAGGAGGAACGAGGCTTGCCGGACGAGTCTCAGTATCATCCCATGAAGAATAAGCTTCTGGCTCTCTGAACTGGCCATCAAGGGGCCTACTGCCTTCTTCAATCACAGATTTTCCTTTTCCTTCAATGGACTCGAAAGTCTTCTTGTTGACCCGGATAGGAGGCATATAACCCATATGGTTTTGGAAATCAGCGTGGAAGTTGATGCCTGTCCTTGTCCTGATGAATCTCATGATCCATGGAGCATATATCTTGTGATCAAAAGGACACATAGCATTGTCGGCCAAAGTCCTCAAGAAGAAATCATGGATGTTGATAGGAATACCATGAATGATGTTGAATAGGATATTCTTCATGAGGCCTACAACATCTTCTTCATCATCATGGCCTTTGATCGGCGCGAGCACATTGCAGAGGTTTCCGTAGACAGACCTGGGTGTGTACTTGAGCTCGTGGACGAGGAAGGTTGTTCTCGGAGATTTTCCTTCAGCCAAAGGCTTCATGAGGACTTCCATCATTCCATTTGGCAGCTCACGCTCACCATAAAGCTTCACAGCCTCATCTGAGGGAATTGGTACGGGCAGTTCTCCGAGGAGTTCAGTAGCAGGAGCCTTGTAGTGAGTGTTTTGGGAGATCCAATCAAACACCCATGTGTTAATGTCTTCAGGGTTGCCAGATATGTGAAGAGTGGCATGGAACTGAAGAATTAACTCGCTGTTCCAGTCAGATATGTCGAAGCACATTGGGAGTAAACCTGCATCATGGAGTACACTGAGGACTGGCTCCAGGCACGGTATTGCTTCAAGTTCAACATGACGAATATGCCTATGCTGGAATATCTTGTTTCGTCCACATAGCATAGAGGCATAGTGATTCATCTGAGTCCTAGTCCAAAACTTCAGATGCCTCATTTGAGGCTTGTCATAGGGGTTCTCTCCGATGAAGTACATGCGTTCTTCAAAGAAATTTTCCTTTTGAAACTTTGGACGCATGGAGAATGGCTGTCACTGAATTGGCTGAAGATTTTGCTGAGGAACAGGAGGGGAGACAACAATGTCAGTCTGTTGGTTGAGCACGACGAATGCATTGTCTTGATCAGGTGCATTCTCATCAGCATTTTCCTCAGGGTGAGGAATTTCAGCAGTTGGTACCTCAGGCTGAGGAGATAGTGCTTGCTGGGCGTCAGGCTGAGGAGCTTGCTCTGGCTGTGCTTCAGGCTGAGGAATTTCTTCTTCTTGCTCAGTTGGAGGAGTTGGATCAGCCTGATCCTCATCTTGAGGATTCTGCACAAAGTGATGAATTTCATCAGCTTGAGGATTTTCAGTTTGCATTTCCTCAGCTGGCTTGGTGGCAGATGCAGTTTCATCAGCTGGTGCAGCTCATGCTTGAACATTGTCTGTTTGAGGAGTGAAAGGTTGAGGACTGTCGTCTATCTGAATTTCCTCATCAGTGTGTCCCTCAGGGGCGACATCTTTCATTTCCTCATCTGCCTTTTTCGCTGGATCATCAATGATGACCATTTCATAGGAAGGAGCGACATTCAAGGGCACAGGGTCCAGAGGAGCAGATTCTTCAAGTGCTCAGAGGTGCTTTGCCTCAGTTTCTTCTTCTGCTGAGGAGGCCTTTCTCTTTTTGGCTTCCTTTTCAACAGCCTTGGTTTTCTTCACGTCTGATGTAGACGGAATCATCTTCTTCACCTTTGAAGCTTTTGGTGAAGGGGTTCTCTCTACAGATTCTTCAGCTGGTATTGAGGAACCAGCTGGAACAGAGTCATCAGCCTGCTTTGATGAAGCAGCTGGATCAGTGGCAGTCTCATTAGCTACAGAAAATTCATCAGCT
Organism: Hordeum vulgare subsp. vulgare; assembly: GCF_904849725.1. Taxonomy (NCBI): domain Eukaryota; kingdom Viridiplantae; phylum Streptophyta; class Magnoliopsida; order Poales; family Poaceae; genus Hordeum; species Hordeum vulgare. The sequence continues at coordinate 144,857,216 of NC_058521.1, read as the reverse complement.
GGAGTGTCCATGATGATTTCTTCAATAGCTGGTTCATCAACACGGCGCTCTTGGTGTACTTCTTCAGCTTGAGGAGTTTCCTCATCATGAGGAGATTCATCTGCTGGCTCCTCAATCAAGGGCTGAGGAGTTGGTGCTGGGGGTGCAACCTTCTTGTTGTAGTCATCAACAACACTAGTAGCCATCTTGATGAAATTGCTCTTGAGGCTTTTACGATCTGACAACTTGGCGTACTTGTCAGTCAATTTCTTCAGCTCTGCCTGTGTTGTCACCAGTGCATCAGGAGTCAATTTGAGGAGATTCTGCTTGAGGAATTTATCCTTTTTAACCTTTGCAACTTTGGCCTGCCTGGCCTGCTATTATTTCCACTTGGCTTCATTGATGAAAGTGGTCACCATGTGGCTTATGCCAGGAAGAAGCTTCAAATCATCAACTGGAGTGTTTGGGTCCTCATACCAGATGTTGATGTAGTCAAGGAGGACCTTGGGGTCCATGGCCAGAGGAATGGCACTGCCTGATGCTTGAGCTACTCTTTCTTGCTTGTTTCTGATGATGGCTTGCAGGGTTTCATCATCAAATTCATCACTTCCCTCTGATGCAGACGTGACTGTGATGATTTTGCCGGGGCTTGGCAGAGTTGCACGTTCAGCAGTTACCAAAGTCTTCGCAGGAGGTGTTGAAGACTTTGCCTCCGAGCTGGTTGCAGCTGGGAGTGAGGAGCTGGAGCTGGCGGTCATAGGCTTCATGACTTGCTTCTGTACTGGTTTCTCTTGAGGCTTTGGAGGTGGAGCTGAGGATTTTGGAGCTGAGGAGATTGGTACTGAGGGCTTTGGCACTGATGGTTTGGTGTTGAAGGTTTTGGTGCTGAAGCTTTTGTGACTGAAGCCTAAGAAGACTTCTCTTGAGGCTTTGGAGCCCTTGGCTTTGATGGCACAGACTGCATTTGGGGAATTTCTGAGCCAGAGGTTTCTGCGGCAGAGGAAGTAGTAGCAGCTGAGGCAACAGCTGAGGATTCATTGAATTTCCTCACTGCAGCTTCTGCCTGCTTCTTGAGCTTCGACATATGCTTTTCCTTCTCATCTGGATAGTCATCAATAGTCATGAGGCTTGAGGGATGTGCTACTTGATGATGTTAAAGTGGGGCTCTTCTGCCACGGGCTTCAGGGCGAATTTCTTCGCATATTTGGGAGTCACAAACATGTATTCCTTCCATTCCTTCGCCCATCGGCGTTCTATCTTCTGCAGCCGTATCTTTCTCTTGGCCATTATCTCATTTTCATCAAGCGTGCAATAGTCCAAGTAAATATCCTCAGGGATATCCACAGCTGTGTTTTGCTCAAGTTTCTTTCCGCCCTTCTGTTTTCTGTCTTCCTCCATTTTCTTCAGTTGAGGATTTTGATGATGAGATTGAATTCTTGAGGATTCTGATGAGCCTTGAAGAGTTTCTTCCAGAAACGCTGCAAATGAGTTAATGTGATGAGAACCGAGAGATTCATCAGCTCACATGTGTGTACCTGTGAACAGAGTATAGTTGCGAGGAATTTGGAGAGGTCATATGCGTTCTCAGATTTGAAGAAAATGAAAAAGTTTGACAGTTTGAGGAATATAACCAGTGGTTGAGGAATTTGCCTAAGCATACTGTTCTTTGGTTCCAGAGTTGTACAGATCCGAAAATTCGCACAATTGAGGAATCTCGTGAAAATCTTAGATGCTTAGCATAGTTCATCAATGATGTGGTGATAGGCAGTGTTTGAGGAATCCAGTGCTTATCGTTTCTTGAGGAAAAACAGATTTCACATAGAAGATGTAAAATTTTAGATCTAACTTGCTGTAAAAATGGGATATATTTACCCTGGAAGGTGCGCACGAAGAACACAGAAAGTTGTGTGTGGAGAAGCTCTTCGGTTGCGTGTCCAATGCACCCTAACCCGGCGACAGAGGACGTCTACGGCGGCGGCGGACGAAGATGGTCCGACTCCGGCGTGGTTCCGGCGACGGAGAAGTCGAGGCAGTGAAGCTCTTCCTCACCCGCGACGAGACTACGAGCGATGGCGCTAGGGTTCGGTGGTGTATGCTGTGGCAGGAGAGTGATGGGGCGAAGAGTATGCCGAGGGGGATAAGGACATATTTATAGCCAAAAGTTACTGTTGGCGCAAGAATTTCGGACCAAATAGCCCCTGCCTCTACGTCTCCGGAGGACACATGTAGCTCCCGTACGATGCGGTGGAGATAGTGGAGATTGTGGTTATCCGATCGTGGGGAGTGGGGTTCAGTTACTGTGTCTTAAAGAAATAATTTTTTAAGATTTGAGGATTTTCGTTGACGCAGTGAGGATTTTGAACAAAGTTTCAAGTAGAACGCATATGAAGAATTGAATAGACTGGATGAGTATAGCATAGAGGGAAAGTAGGGTCCGGTCACATTCACTTAGCACAAATAGCAACTTGAAGAAATAACAATAAATGAATGCTGTTGAGGACTTGAAATCACAGTCTATCTAGTCAAACAAAAGTCATCAAGTGTTTTTGAAGATTTTGTGATAAATCATCACAATGAAGAACAGCTGTTTTGAAGAAAAACACATTTTGAGGAAATAGAACATTTGAAGAAAATCAACTTGAGGAATTTCACATTGGGCGGTGGCGTGACCCACCATATAAGAATGTTGATTACAGACGCCGCGTACAATTGTCGTAGGGCCCTGAGAATCAATTTCTTCGTTAATTTCTTCACATTCAGAGTGACATTCTTCATTAGTTGAAAAAAATCGATTCATCATGTGTTGCACATCTAAGTCATCAACTTTGCATAAGTGTTAGGATGTGTGCATGTTTTTACAAAACATTTGAAGATTCTAAGATATTTAGCTCACACCGCAACTTGCAAAACCTTTTCTCATCCAAGGGCTTAGTGAAGATATCTGCCAGTTGATCATCAGTCTTCACATGGTCGATGAGGATATTGCCCTTGAGAACATGGTCCCAAAGAAAATGATGACAAATCTGGATGTGCTTGGTCTTCGAGTGCTCTACTGGGTTGTATGCAATCTTGATAGCACTCTCATTGTCACAGTAGAGAGGCACATTCTTCATGTTGATGCCATAGTCCTTGAGGGTTTGCTTCGTCCAGAGCAATTGAGCACAACAAGAACCAGCAGCAATGTACTCAGCTTCGGCAGTGGAGAGTGATACGCAGTTCTGCTTCTTTGAGGACCAGCAAACTAGTGATCTTCTGAGGAAATGGCATGTGCCAGAAGTTGACTTGCGATCCACACGGTCACCAGCATAGTCAGAATCAGAATACCCTACGAGATGAATATTGGAGCCCTTGGGATACCATAATCCTAGTGTTGCTGTGTGAGCTAAGTATCGAAGAATATGTTTCACAGCCTTATGGTGTGATTCCTTCGGTTTTGCTTGAAAACGTGCACACATGCAAACACTAAGCATTATATCTGGCCTAGATGCACATAGATACAATAAAGAGCCAATCATAGAACAATATACCTGTTGATCGAAGTCTTTACCATTTTCATCAGTGTCGAGGTGGCCATTGGTAGGCATTGGAGTCTTGGCACCTTTGCATTCATGCATGTCGAATTTCCTCAGAACATCCTTGAGGTATTTCTCCTATGATATGAAGATTCCATTGCTTTGTTGACGAATTTGAAGACCCAAGAAGAATTTCAGCTCTCCCATCATGGACATCTGATATTCTTCACTCATCATGTAGGAAAATTCATCACTGTATCGTTTGTCAGTACAACCAAATATGATATCATCGACATATATTTGACATACAAATAGCTCATTATCATAGGATTTTGTGAAAAGAGTTGGATCGAGTGAACCAGGTTTGAAGCCTTTCTTCATGAGGAATTCCTTCAATGTATCCTACCATGCCCGAGGGGCTTGCTTGAGACCATAAAGAGCCTTTTTGAGTCTGAAGACTTTGTCTGGATTCTTTGGATCCTCAAAACCTGGGGGTTGAGCAACATATACTTCTTCCTCAAGCTTACCATTGAGGAATGCACTTTTCACATCCATTTGATATAAGATGATGTTATGATGATTAGCATAAGCAAGTAGTATTCGAATAGCTTCAAGTCTAGCAACAGGTGCAAAATTTTCATAGAAATCTATTCCTTCAACCTGGGTGTAGCCTTGGGCTACAAGTCGTGCCTTGTTCCTCACCACTTGACCGTCCTCATCTTGCTTGTTTTGGAAAATCCACTTGGTGCCGATGATGTTGTGCTTGCGAGGATCTGGTCATTTGACGAGATCCCATACATCATTCAGCTTGAATTGAAGAAGTTCGTCTTGCATAGCTTGGATCCACTCCGGTTCCAGAAAAGCCTCAGCAACTTTTGAGGGTTCTGTGATGGATACAAAGGAAAAATGCCCACAAAAGTTAACTAAGTGTGAAGCTTTTGAGCGAGTGAGAGGACCTGGCGTGTTGATGTCGTTGAGGATTTTGTCAAGTTCTACTTCGTTTGCAATCCTTGGATGAGGTGGTTGAGGATTTTGTCTAGGCTGAGGAACTGGTGCTGGTGCAATTTCCTCAGGAACATCTTCTTGATTTTTATCAGTGATAGGGATCGTTTCTTCACCAATTTCCTCAGTCGGGACAATGTCTTCAGTAGGCTTGAGCTTTATTGCTTCCTCAGGAGACAGCTTATCTGGATCAGAAGGCAATTGCTCTCTTTGCGAGCCATTAGTTTCATCGAACCGTACATCTATAGTCTCAACAACTTTGTTGTGATAGTTGTTGAAGACTATGTAAGTGTGCGAGTCCTTTCCATAACCGAGCATAAAACCTTCATGTGCCTTAGGTGCAAATTTTGAGCTATGGTGAGGATCTCTAATCTAGCATTTTGCACCGAAGACTTTGAAATAACTTACATTGGGTTTCTTGTCAGTGAGGAGTTCATATGAGGTTTTCTTGAGGAATTTGTGAAGATATACCCTGTTGATGATATGGCATGCAGTGTTGATTGATTCAGGCCAAAAGCGACGAGGAGTCTGATATTCTTCAAGCATAGTTCTTGCCATTTCAACCAGAGTCCTGTTCTTCCTTTCGACGACACCATTCTGCTGAGGAGTATAAGGAGCAGACAATTCGTGAGTAATACCAAGTTCATCAAGATAATCATCAAGACCAGTGTTTTTGAACTCGGTTCCATTATCACTCCTGATATGTTTGATCTTGATGCCAAAGTTCGTCGAGGCCCTTGAAGAAAATTGTTTGAAGATTTCCTGCACTTCAGTTTTATACACTATGATATGCACCCAAGTGTATCTGGAATAATCATCAACTATGACGAAGCCATATAATGATGTTGCATTGGTTAGTGTGGCATAGTGAGTAGGTCCAAATAAATCCATATGAAGCAATTCGAATGGACGTGTAGTGGTCATGATAGTCTTAGAGGGATGCTTGGATCTGGTCATTTTCCCAGATTCACAAGCACCGCAGAGATGATCCTTGAGGAATTTGACTGTTTCGATGCCGATGACATGCTTCTTCTTCGTGATCATGTGCAAATTCCTCATCCCTGCATGACCTAGTCTTCGGTGCCACATCCATCCTTCTGAGGTTTTTGCTAGTAAGCAAGTGGCTGGTTGAGGACCTGTAGAGAAATCAACAATGTACAAATCCCCTCTTCTTACACCTTCGAAGACTTTGGATCTGTCAGATTCCATGATGACTACACATATATATCTACCAAAGATAACAATCATATCAAGATCACAAAGCATCGAGACTGACATAAGGTTAAAACCAAGGGATTCAACAAGCATCACTTTGTCCATATGCCTATCCTTGGAAATAGCCACTTTGCCAAGTCCCAATACCTTGCTTTTACCTTTGTCAGCATATGTGATTTGCTTCACAGGTGATGGAGTTAGTGGCATATTCATCAGTAAGATTTTATCACCAGTCATGTGATGTGTGCAGCCACTATCAAGAACCCACTCAGTATTCTTGGGTTTGTCATCCTGCAGATGAATTAGTACAGCTTACCATCTCATATGCTTCAGATTTGAAGAATATGATACTAATTTCATTAGATCAGTAATTTCATCATAACAGAAATGTAAGGACGTGTGAAATATTTCTATTTCATCAATCATTAGCTTGCGTCCGATCAAGCATTTCCTCAGGTCTCCAGCAAATTCTTCAGATGATGATTTTCATCTGGAGACCTGATATGTAGAAGTGATTAGTTCGATTTCTTCACCACCCACATCTGAAGGGGTGGCAAAGCATTCAACATCCTGCGAGCATCATATGAGAAAGGTGGCATTGAAGCCAATGCACTTCTCTTAACAGTAGGGGGATTAAAGTACTCATATGAATATGCAGAGAACTGGTTTGAGGATTTATGAACATAATGATTTGAGGAGTAACGCTCATATTCATATTCCTTCTAGTTTCCCTGCATGTTAGACGCATTAGCACGGGTACGAGCATAGTTTTGACCAGTTGAGGATTTTGATCCTCTTGAAGACTTTGGTCCTCCTGAGGAATTTGATCTGGGGTTCAGATTCTTCAGTGGTGGTGTCATGAGGACATTCACCTGAAGATTTTCAAGACAGCTTTTGGGAACCCAGATTTTCCTTAGAGGAGGGCCATTCCTGCAGTTAGTTCCAACATATCGAGCAAATACTTCACCAGATTGATTTTTGAACAGTTTATAGTTGGAGTCAAATGACTCATCTGAGGAATAGGATAATTCACATGAAAAGCCAGATAGATTAGATGGATCAAAAGGAGGCCCAGTAGCAGCAACCCATGTGGTTTTGGGATACTGCTCAGGTTTCCAATAAGATCCATCAGCATTTAATTTCCTCTCAAAGGCAATTCCTTCTTTCCTTGGGTTCCTGTTCAAGATCTGCTTTTTGAGCATATCACAAAGGGTTTGATGTCCTTTGACACTTTTGTATATGCCTGTCACGTACAATTCCTTCAACCCTGCATTTTCATCAGTAACATTTGTGTTTTCCTCAAGTGAGGAAATAGACACAACAGGTGCAGTTGAAGAATTTGTAGCAATGGTAGCATTTGATGATTCTGGTGAGGAATTAGCAGTTTCGCGTTCAATGCATTTAAGACATGGAGGAATAAATTCAACTTGACTAGCACTGATCTGTTGAGCTAGTAATTAATCATTTTCCATACGAAGATCATCATGAGACATCCTCAGCTTCTCAAGATCAAGCTTCCTTTGAAGAAATTCATAGGAAAGCTTCTCATGATCAGTGAGGAGTGTATCATAACGATCCTAAAGATTATCAAATCTAGACTAGAGACTTTTCACATCATCAGTGAGGATTTGGGTAAGGTTCATTTCATCATTCAACAGATCATCACTTTTATCTAGCAGTTTCTAAAGCTTTTCCAGAGCAGTTTGTTGATTAGTGGCAATGATAGCAAGTTTACTGTAACTGGGTTTCTTATAATCATTAGGTTCACAGTCACTTGAATCAGAGGAGGATGCATTATTTGGTACCTTCGAACCCTTTGCCATGAAGCAATAGGTTGGAGCGAAGTCATCAGCATAGTCATTACTATGGATGGTGCAATCATTTTCTTCAAGACTGAAGATTGACTTGCTGACGAAAGTGATTGCTAGTGCAAGACTAGCCTGTCCTGATTCTGAGTCTTCTTCAGAACCCTCTTCTTCATCACATTCCTCTGATTCTGCCTTGGAGTCCATTTCCTTGCCAATAAGTGCCCGAGCGTTTCTGAAACTAGTCTTCTTGTGTGATGAGGGCTTTGAAGATGAGGATTTTGAAGATTTCTTCTTCTTCTTCGAGTCATCAGAACTGTCATCCTTGTATTTCTTCTTCTTTGATTCCTTTCCCCAACGGGGACAATCAGCAATGTAATGACCTGACTTCTTGCACTTGTGACAGGTTCATTTCTTGTAGTCCTCAGATGAAGATTCTGATTTCCTCATGTCTCTTCTTGAGGATTTACCGAACTGGCCACGCCGTGTAAATCTCTGGAATTTCCTCACGAGCATTGCAAGCTCTTGTCCAAATTCTTCAGGGTCACATATGCTGTCATCTGTGTCTTCTTCTTCAGATGAGGAAATTGCTCTAGCCTTCAGTGCACGTGTTCTGGAATAGCTTGGTCCATATAGATCTCTCTTTTCTTCTAGCTGGAATTCATGAGTATTTAGCCTTTCAAGTATATCAGCTGGATCAAGCATCTTGTAGTCTGGTCTTTCTTGAATCATCAGAACTAAAGTATCAAATGAAGAATCCAAAGATCTCAGCAGTTTCTTCACAACTTCGTGATCAGTGATGTATCGAGCTCCCAGTGCTTGCAGTTCATTTGATATGTCAGTGAGGCGATCAAAGGTGTCTTGCCAGCTTTCATTGTCATGTCTCTTGAAGCGATTGAAGAGATTGCAAAGAATATCAACACGAGAGTCACGCTGGGTTGATACTCCTTCATTTACCTTGCACAGTCTCTCCCAGATCAGTGTTGCAGAGCCCAGAGCACTTACTCTTCCAAATTGGCCTGGGCTCAGATGGCCACAGATGATGTTCTTCGCTTGAGAATCGAGTTGCTTGAATTTCTTCACATCAGCTGCAGTGACACTGCCAGAGATGATGGGGACGCCATTTTCCACAATATACTAGAGATCATTATCAATAGCTTGTAGATGCATTTGCATTTTGTTCTTCCAGAAGGGAAAGTTCTTTCCTTCGTAGGTAGGACATGCTGCAGTCACCTTAAACATGCCTACAGTCGACATAACTAAAACTCCAGGTGGTTAAACCAAAATCACACAGATCAAGGGAGTACCTTGCTCTGATACCAATTGAAAGTGCGTTATATCGACTAGAGGGGGTGAATAGGAGATTTTTAGAATTTCATCACTGAGGAAATTCCTTTTGAGGAAATTCCTCACTGATGACTAACTTACAGCGGAAACAGTAAAGGATCAGATGTGCAAAGTTTCACAACAGCAATTTTTCTGAGTGAAGAATGTGAAAACAGATTGCACTGTGAGCAGGCACGCAGAATACATATTAGGATTAACTGACGTGAAGAATTTGGGGTTGAGGAAATTCAGAGAAAGTCTTCAACAAATTCTTCAAACAGTCGGAGTGAAAGTCATCAACACATAGTACGAGGAAAGTAAGCAGTTGAGGAATTAGAACCCGTTTCTCAGTGAAGACAGTCGTTGATGACCCAGTTCCAACTGCTGTGACAGTCGTACATCTGGTTTGGAGCGGCTTGGTATTGAAACCAAAGGACACCCGGTCCCGGGACACACAGTCCCTACCGTATTCTCCTTGAGCTAAGGACACACAGTCCTCGCCCAACACTCGTGGTAAGTCTTCAGGGCAGACTTCCAAACCCTCACAAACTTGGTCACTCGGCAATCCACAATTGACTGCTGGAAAGCTCCAGACCATGACGCCTAACCGTCTCGAGGATGCACAGTCCTCAAAGGTAAAAGACTTCAGTCCTACACAGGAACAACTTCTTTAGTGATGCTCAATCACTAGGTTTGGTTTGTGGTTTCGTTGTATGGTGTATTTCCTCACTGATGAATTACTCTCGTAGGCTCTGAGGAATTGGGTTGCTCTTATGACAAGTGTCAGTTTCTAACGGAGCAGCCAACCAGCTAGTGGTTGTGGGGGTGGCTATTTATAGCCTGGGAGCATCCCGACATGATTTGACACTAATGCCCTTAAGTAATATGACCGTTGGAGTGGATAAGACCAGTGACTTGGCGTGCCTATCGAAACGGTCGGAACCCTCAACTGTGAGAGTCCTTATGTCACTCATATTCGTCACTTTGAGGCTTTTGGTAGGATTAGGATTGGGTTGAGCATCATGAGGAAATTCATTCCATAGTGTAACTTCGACCCCCTTTAACAGTACGGTGTTCCTATTACTCAAATGCGAAGAAAATAAACAGAAAGTGTAATTCTTCATGCTTCAAATTCTTCAGGGTGATTTTCTTCAGGAACCACCGGACTTCTCAATATTAGTATCTTCATGAGGAATATCAATTTCATCGCAGATTCCTCGCGATTCATTTCTTCAGCTTCAGACCAATTTCTTCAACTGAAGACATATATTTTTAGGGGTCGATATTCTTCAAATATCTCAAACTCCTCAATGACTTATAGATCTTGTGTACACTCACAAACACATTAGATACTTAACCTATAAGTCTTCAAACCACCAAAATCACTAAGGGGCACTAGATGCACTTACAATCACACCATAAGGTTGTGAAACATATTCTTTGATATCTAGCTCACACACCAACGCTTGGATTACGGTACCCCAAGGGCTCAAATCTACACCTTGCTGGATATTCTGACTCTGACTATGCTGGTGACCATATGGATGTCAACATCTGGCACCTGCCATTTCCTCGAACAATCCTTAGTCTGTTGGTCCTCAAAGAAGCAAAATTGCGTGTCACTTTCCATTGCTGAAGTTGAGTACATTGGTGTTGGTTCTTGCTATGCTCAACTACTATGGATGAAGAAAAATGTTGGTGAAGGTGTGCACACGGTCACCTATGGGACCTTTGGGCCCCTTGTGGTTCGGCGGGGAGGTCGTATCACACAAAGAGCAGAGACTACAAAACAACACGATGATGAGACTCGAGGGTTTTTACCCAGGTTCGGGCTGTTGTGAAGCGTAAAACCCTACACCTTCTTTGGTGGATTGATTGGGGAAGACGAAGTTTGCATGGAGCTATGCCTCGGCAAGGGTTGCTAGGGAGAGATATCATGTGTGTACCCTTACACCTGGCTCTGAAATCACGGGGACCTAATCTACCAAGTGTCGAGCCTCTATGTGCTCAAATACCTAAAGATCTGAATCCTTTGCTAGGTTGCCTCGAGCCTCCTTTTATAGCTCAAGGGGCGTCCACAGTGGAAACTGACATGATCAGATAGCTAACAATGCTATCATACCTAAATCTGGCACTTAAGATAGAGCACCATAAATGTGGCCCAAGGTGGCGAGCGGGGGTGCGTTCCCGGCATGCTTCTGCCACCTATCAGTTGGCCATGTCTTGAGGTCTTGACACGCTTGTGGACAGGTGTCAACAGGTTGCAACTTGTCTTCCAGCGCGGCTACACGTAGCTAGCGAGAGCCACCTAGCCATCTAGGGGCTTGATACCTTATCAACAAGTGATTGGTGTAGTGATGAGGCGGAGCTGTGGCAGGCTGGCTCACGCTTGCCAAGGAGGTGCCTTGCCAGGTCTTGGTGAGGATGATTGTGACTTCGCCCCCGGAATGTGCCAAGGGTTCTTGACACGTCTTGGGATGTTTGGAGTTGGCGGTTGCTCTTGCGATTGGGGATTCTCTCAACGCCCGTGCATAAGTCAGGAGCACTAGGTACCCCATTATTAGTGCACCATTAGGAGCCCCCGGGCTTGGCCCATACTCACTCGCCTAGCATTGTTGGGTCAGGCCCAAAGTTCGTGCGCGGGCGTGGAATTTGCAAAAAGGTAACAACCATCCCACTGTTTCGCGACGTCCCACCACCACAGGCCGTTTCTGCCACGCGTGCCGCATGCATTACATGAATCTCGCGGCGGGTGCACATGACTTAAAGGCCTGGTTGTGGCATGAGCCGCAGCGTCGTGGATTGGATTGATGGGGCGGTTACCTTTTCACCCGTGATGGTGGGCAAAGGCATAGGTGGAGATGGGCGGCAACCCTTGGAGTGCAGGAGATCCAGCCCCCCGTTGATAACCCACAAGTGTAGGGGATCGCAACAGTCTTCGCGGGTAAGTTAACCCAATTTATTGATTTGACACAAGGGGAGCCAAAGAATATTTATAAGCTTTAACAGTTGAGTTATCAATTCAACTGCACCTGAAAGATACTTTCTTGGCAACGAAATATTAGTAGCAACAGTGATATGAAAGTGATTGTGGCAACGGATATAATGGTGGCAAAGCAACGAAAGGAAAACAGCTAAAGTAGAGCAACTGGTAACTAGCAGGATTAAAACACTGTAGGCTAGGGGGATAGTTGGTTGGTCATGGCTTAGATATATCATGTATTTAACTTGGGGGCAAGGCACATAGAAAAGTAATGATCATCTAGGCAAATATCAAACATTAGGCGTGTATCCCAAGGTAGTCGTGCCTGCTTGCAATAAGAACTTGCACAACATCTTTTGTCCTACCATCCTGCTACCAACGGGGCCAAAAGGAACTTACGGAGATTAAGGTGCTCCTATCAAAGAGCACCGGAACAAAGCATTAACAATCAATGGATACATGGAATCCTCAAACTATAGTCTATCCCCTTTGGTGTCCCAAGCTCTCACCATTGGGATCACCGGTTCCGGACTATAATAGGTGCATACTACTCATAGATAGGATCAAGAACACAAATATATTCATGCAAACATAAGGTATTCAGATCTGAAATCATGGCACTCGGGCCCAAAGTGACAAGCATTAAGAGTAACAAGTAGTAGCAAAGATAATAAACACCATAGTAGATGATAGGCAACATGCCCCCAACAATCCGACGAACTATTACATGATCTAACTCATCCAATCCCTACCATCCCTTCACTTACAAGAGGGAATTACTCTCACGTTATGGGGTAAGCCATGGAAGGGTGATAGAGTGATGATGGTGATGACGATGGCGACGATTTCCCCTCTCCGGAGGCCAAAGCAGCCTCCAGATTAGCTCTCCTGGAGAAGAACCAAGGGTGGCGGCGGCTCCGCGTTGAGAACTTGCAAAACAACTTCTGTTCTGGGATTTCTCCATCATAGGTAAAAAATAGGAGCCAAAGTAGGGCACCAAAGGGGGTGGACCCCACCCAGGCGGCCTCCTAACACGACCAGGGGGCAGGCCGTGCCCACAGGTCGCTTGGAGCCCTGGTGGGCCCCCTCTCGCCCATCTTCTGGCCTAGTGTTCCTCCGAGTGCATGGATTTTCTCTATTTTCTATTGGAATTTTCCAGGACATCTAAATATCCATTTTCCTGCACACAAGAAAACCATACATGCAGCTCTGCTGAAAACAACGTCAGTCCGGGTTAGTTTCATTCAAATGATGCAAGAATGAGGCCAATACAATAACAAAAGTGTTTGGAAAAGTCAATACGTTTGAGTCGTATCAACTCCCCCAAGGTTAGCATATTGCTTGTCCTCAAGCAATTCAGTTCAACGATCTGGACGCGACAAAGAAAACTTTGACAAACTCATTTGCTTCATTAGATGTATATAAGCATGCACTACGAACAAGTCCAACAAGTATTGATGCAATGCTACAAAGACAATGCACGAAGCAATCCATCGATCATGTGAAGAGTTTCAAACAACTAAGAATGAATAATATCCAACTGAAAATCATGACGAGACCACAATGCACATGACTTGTACAAACTAGAGTGGTGTCTCGCTAGCCCCCAAGAGTGAAGCAAATCATAAATGCAGATGCTCCTTTGGAATCTTAAAGGAGACTAGAAATAAATATTTTAGAATAAGTAATATCACAATCATGCAGAAGACAATGTCGTACTTTGTGACGATGCACATTACACTCAGAATGACAATTATGCTGTCTATAGTTGGTGCTTTTTTATAAGAAGAGGATGACTCAACAGTAAAGGAAAATAGATTGGCCCTTCGCAAAGGGAAGCATTGATTTGGAGAGGTGCCAGAACTTGAGCTTTTAAAACAGAGATGAATCAAAATTTTGGATGGTATGCATTCATTGTCAATGTAACGACTAAGAGATCTCAATATCTTCCATGCTAAATACATTATAGGTGGTTCCCAAACAGAATAGTAAAGTTATTACTCCCCCTCCACCAATCGATCGCACTCCACGGCGGGCCGAATCCATAGGTACCGTCCATAGAAACAACAATCCGGGGGAGTTTTGTTTCATTAAATTTGATTTGACTTTGAGCATGGAACTGGGCATCCCGGTTACCAGCCACTTTCTCGTGAATGATAGTGAATCAACACATATCTTGAGAATAATCCACTTAGCATGGAATACTGATAGCCCCTAGTCACTACATGAGCGATTCGGGGATACAAAACAAAATATTTATTTGAAAATTTAGAATACGGCACATGCAAATTTACTTAGGACGACACATAAATACCACATGTAGGTAGGTATGTGGACTCATATGGCGCAACTGGTTTCAAGGATTTTGGATGCACAACCAGTCGGTTCGCTTAGTACAGGCGAAGGCTAGCAAAAGACGGGGAAGCGATCAACTAGAGAGCAATAACGGTCATAATCATGCAGAGCGACAAAGCAACATTGAATCGGGCATGAAAGTGATATAACTATTCTGAAATAAAAAGATCATCAAGGATTGATAGACTTCTAGTCATAAACATGTGTAAGCATTTGCCAAGTTAATCCTAAAATTCTTCGAAGGGAAATACCACTTCAATATGCCAAACCATGAACAAAGCAATACATGCAAATCATTTCAATAACACATTATGCACTCCTGCTATTTGAAACTAGTCACAAAGAAAGCATGAACTACTGGGAAAGCATTGCAAACATAGCACTATGTCGCTACAAGCTGGTCTCTAGATCAGAAATACAAGCATATGTACAAAAGTAGAAACAAATAGAGTTCATACCAGCTTTCCTTGTTGCATCCCTTCCGTTGATCTTCGTCATTATTGCATCATCACTTGCACGATCGAATGTAAAAGGATGTAATCAAGTGCAATTGCAACCATGGAGGTGAGCTGAACTCTGCAAACAAAGCAAACTAAAGAGAGAAAATAAATCTTTTTGGGTTTTCCAAAGGTTAAACGAAAGCAAATGAAAAGAGAAATCTTTTTGTTGTTTTTGCAAAGAAGGAACAAAGAAGAATAGGCAAAAACTATGAAAAGGTGAAAAAGGAAACCACGGATGATACAATGAAAGGGGAGAAGGGTACGTACTCCCCCAAGCTTAGTCTTTTGGCCTAAGTTGAGCTTGTCTACTGTGGGCTCCAGAAGCTCTCTCTGGCTTCGGAGTGGTACGAGTGGCTCCAAGAATCATAGGAGGCCTCAGGTGCGTACACTGATGCCCGGCTAGCTTCCCAAGAAGAAGGCTCTTCTTCCTCAGTAACAACCCCCTCCATGGGGTTGTGGAACTGCTACTGGATCCGGAACTCGTCCAGCTCAATCGAGATGAGGGACCATCCATTCCTGCTAGTGTAATCAAACAAAAGTGGTGCAGGTAGACGGATCTCGCGAGTAGTAAGCTTGCCAAACCTCATAATATAAACAAGGTTACCAAACTCAGAAGTCCTAGTAAGAAACTCATGCCTATTCATAGCGGTAAGATCAACTCTTATGAATGAAAAAGGCGTATGATGCCTGCGTATAGTGCGCCTGAGGTGCTCGAGAATAAGTGCAGCATAAATGCCACCAAAGTGAGGCCCTTTGCCGCTGTTAGCGACGAGGCGACGAGCAATCAAAGCACCAATATTATACGTGTTATCTCCTAAGAGGGCGGCTGCCAAGATAGCGAGATCCGGAGCCGAAATGTTGCTCGTGTTGTCACGAGCTAACACCCCTCGGGCAATATAGTATGCGAAATACCTAATGTGGGAAACAAGATGCTGGAGATCTTCCCCCGGTGAATGTCTCGCGGATACTTGCTCCAAAGGGAAGCGAATAGGAATTTCAGCTCGTAGGGCTGAATTTTCATTTTGGTCGTCTTCCCGACATTCCACACACCTATAACGTCACGAAATTCATCCAAAGACATGGTAAAGACATCCTCATATAATCTGAATTCAATCATGGAAGTTTTATCATTATATCTAAACCAGTTGACAAAATAATAGGTGAATTTTGGATATTGTTGCACACGTCGTGTTACGAGACGTGTCAAACCTGCAGCTGCACAGAGGTTATCAAACTCATCCTTAATACCTATCGCCATAAGGAAATCTGAACACGGGTATACCATGGCATGTGCCATGTCCATCTCATGGAGCAACTTCGGTGGCACGATATTATGATTGTAACTTGTCCTCACAGTAGAAGGTGAAGTTGCTGCTCTAGTTAGTCTATTGGTAGGCTCGGGTCTCTTCTTCCCAAGCCATCCTTTTGCTTTTCCAAACAAACTCATTTATGAAAAATTTGGTACATCACAAAAATGAAGGTTTAAGAAAAATGAGTTGGAGCAAACTATTCTACTCACTTCCCTAAGGCATAAACTTGCATCAAAACTTCATAAATAAATTTCTAAACATGTATGCAAGCTTCATATGAACATCACCAAGAACTCCTAAATACTCACAAATAAGACTACTAATGAAAATTCTAATTGGAGGAGTGGAGGAGTCACATACCAAGGAGCAAATGCTCAAATTCTCAATGCAAATGATGGGTTGTAGAGAGAGATCAAAAATTGCCACCAAGAATAGCAAGAACTCAAGCTCCAGGAGAAAAATCAGGATTTTTTGAGTGAGTGAGAGAGAATGGATGAAGAAGTACCTGGAAAGGGGACCACGTGGGCCGAGGCGACCTGTGGGCGCGGCCAGGGGGCAGGCCATGCCAGCTGGGCGCCTGGAGCTGGGGTGCCCCCTGGTTGGCCCCAGGTGCCCATGCGTCTCTTTTTCGGTGGAAATTTGTATTATGATTTTTTTGGAATTTTTCTCACAACTTCACTTTTGAAAAAAAATTGAAGTACAGAAAGCTGCAAAACATCCGGAAAACTTGAAGCAATGGTTAAACATATGAAGCTTCAAAAACATAAAATTTTGGTACATCAAGGAGGATGAAAGATAAAAGAAATGAAAACATAACAAGCTTCTCTTTTTACTCATATAAAACATATTTGTTAGCAAGGTTGATCAAGTATTACTACCAAACAGGTGTTATATCGAGCAAAAGGTTTCACTTCTTATAAAGCAATCATGGTACCTTTATTTTAATGGATATTGTCCCCACCATAATGGTTTTGTATTTGTGTGTGCACATGTAGAGGACAATCCCACTCTCCAACCTTCACGGTCTCAATATTCTCAATAGAATTAAAGCCATGCCTTTTATCAATGTTCTTCGGAAAATATACTGTGTGCTCCTTCTCAATAACATTGAAAGTCACATTTCCTTTATTGCAATCAATAATAGAACCTGCAGTGTTAAGAAAAGGTCTACCAAGAATAATAGACATGCTCCCATCCTCGGGCATGTCAAACACAACAAAGTCAGTAAGGATCAAGCAATTAGCAACTTCAACAGGAACATCCTCACAAATACCAACAGGAACGGTCATTGGCTTATCAGCCATTTGAAGAGATATATCTGTAGGGATTAGTTTATCCAAACAAAGCCTTTTGTAAAGAGACAAAGGCATAACACTCACTCCTGCACCAAGATCAAATAAAGCAGTTCTGACATAATTATTTTTTATGGAGCAAGGAATGGTGGGTATACCTGGATCACCAAGCTTTTCAGGAATCTTACCGCTGAAAGAGTAATTAGCAAGCATAATATATACTGCCTCATTAGGAACTTTTCTTTTATTAGTAACAATATCTTTCATATACCTCGAGTACAGAGGCAACTTAATAGTACCAGTCATAGGAATTTTAAGAAAAAGAGGTTTCATCCATTCACAAAATTTATTGCAGTGCTCTTCTTCTTCGGTTTTGAAAGACTTACCTCGGAAGGGCATTGATTTATGCACCCATGGTTCTCTTTCCTTCCCATGTCGTCTTGCAACAAAGTCTTCTCTAGTATACCTCTTGCGCTTGTCAGGTGCTTCTTCTTCTTGTACCTCAGGAGGATCATTCTTCTCATTATCTTTTTCAAGTTCAGCACCATCTTCAGTTTCAGCATCGGAAATAGATATAGTATTAGGATCAACAATAGGTTCTTCATCGATTATGGGATCATTGGAGTTGTCAGCTTCCTTGTGTTTCTTCTTCTTCTTTGGGGAGCTGACAACGTCTTCTTCCAACAATTGAGAATCTTTATTGATCAGCTTTGGATGCCCTTCCGGATAGAGGGGGTCCTGGGTGTGTGTACCACCTCGGGTCTTTATACTATATGTATGCGTATCAACTTGTTTGGTATTGTTAGCAAGCAAATATTTTTGCACATTAGAAATTTGTTCAAGCTGAGTTTGAACCATATGAAAATGCTTAACAAGACCTTTAACATCATGAACAGTTCTACTTAAAACATCAAGCAAACTTTTGATAAGAAGGGAATTATCATGCAATTGTCTTTGAATCCTCTCATTAAAATGATTTTGCTTGACAATGAAATTATCAACCTCATCTAAGCATTGATCAGGGGGCTTACCATGAGGGATGTCACTTGAATTGAATTCTAAAAGAGAGTGTACCTCTACCATAGCTGGGTGAGTGGTAGGCTCACATAATTGCTCAAGAGGAGGTAGATTCTTCACATCTTCAGCTTTAATACCATTCTCTTTAATAGACTTCTTGGCTTCTTGCATAACTTCGGGGCTCAAGAAAAGCATACCCCTCTTCTTGGGTGGTGGAGGTGGTTCACGAACGGACCAATCATCATGATTTTTAGCTATCTTGCCCATTAGTTCTTCAACATTGTCCGATGTTCTTTCCCTAAAAACACAACCAGCATAACTATCCAGATAGGTTCTAGATTCATCGATTAGACCAGCGTAAAATATATCAAGAAATACATTCTTAGGGACTCCATGTCCCGGTCTAGCCTTGAGTAAAGTGCAATACCTCCCCCCTTTAGGGAGGTGCTCATCCTGCAACTGTTTAAAGTTATATATTCTTTGTAAAGCAGCATGTTGCTTAGGCACAGGAAAATATTTAGCAACAAAAGATTGACTTAAATCTTGAGGACTCTTAATGGAACCACATGGCAGTGCATCATACCATGCTTTAGCATCTTCCTTCAAAGAGAAAGGAAGTAGCTTAGTAACATAATAATTTCTCTTCTTGTCCTCTGTAGTGAATAAACCACCCAACTCAGTGAGTTTGGTAAGGTGTGCAATAGCATCGTTATTTTCTCTGCCAAAAAAGGGGTCAGCTTCAACTCTGGATATAAGTGAAAGATCGATAGAGAAATCAAAATCAGCATCCTCAATGCAAATAGGAGATGAAGCAAATTTGGGATCAGGAGTAAATTTGTTCTTTATAGAATGCTTTTCAAGCATCTTCTTAACACAAGCAGGGTCAGAGTCAGCACACTGTGTAAGCTCCCTGCATAAATCATCATCAAGAATTCTTTCCCTGAGACCACTCAAGTCTGGGTAACCAAAGGATATACCAATGGGGTAGCGTGTAACAGGAATTTCAACCCCAGACTACTTTGCAGCCTTAGCAAACTGAGATTCAATAAAATAACCAAGTAAACCAGTCTCATCAATAATAGTAGAAGCATCATCAATAGTATCAGACATAGTGACGGACTCGGTAGAAGCAGCATGTGGTGGTGGTGAAGCAAACTTACTCATAACAGAAGGTGAATCAAGCGTAGCGCTAGTGCTAAGAACAGTACCTTTTCGTGTAGTGGATGGTAAAATAGGTACCTTGGGGTCTCCTTTCTTACACATAGTGGATAAATTGCAGCAAACAAAATAACTCCAAGTAGACTTGTAAATAAAGCTATGCTCCCCGGCAACGGCGCCAGAAAATAGTCTTGATAACCCACAAGTGTAGGGGATCACAACAGTCTTCGCGGGTAAGTTAACCCAATTTATTTATTCGACACAAGGGGAGCCAAAGAATATTTATAAGCTTTAACAGTTGAGTTGTCAATTCAACCGCACATGCAAGATACTTGCTTGGAAACGAAATATCAGTAGCAACGGTGATATGAAAGTGATTGTGGCAACGGAGATAATGGTGGCAAAGCAACGAAAGTAAAACAACTAAAGTAGAGCAACTGGTAACTAGCAGGATTAAAACACTGTAGGCTAGGGAGATGGATGGTTGGTCATGGATGAGAGATATCATCTATTCAACTTGGGGCAAGGCACATAGAAAAGTAATGATCATCTAGGAAAATATCAAACATTAGGCATGTATCCCAAGGTAGTCGTGTGTGCTTGCAATAAGAACTTGCACAACATCTTTTGTCCTATCATCCCACTACCAACGGGGCCAAAAGGAACTTATGGAGATTAAGGTGCTCCTATCAAAGAGCGCCAGAACAAAGCATTAACAATCTATGGATACATGGAATCCTCAAACTATAGTCTATCCCCTTTGGGGTCCCAAGCTGTCACCATTGGGATCGCCGGTTCCGGACTATAATAGGTGCATACTACTCATGGATAGGATCAAGAACACAAATATATTCATGGAAACATTAGGTATTCAGATCTAAAATCATGGCACTCGGGCCAAAAGTGACAAGCATTAAGAGTAACAAGTAGTAGCAAAGATAATAAACACCATAGTAGATGATAGGCAACATGCCCCCAACAATCCGATGAACTATTACCTGATCTAACTCATCGAATCCCTACCATCCCTTGACCTACAGCAGGGAATTACTCCCACATGATGGGGGAAGCCCTGGAAGGGTGATGGAGTGGTGATGGTGATGACGATGGCGACGATTTCCCCTCTCCGGAGGCCAAAGTGGCCTCCAGATTAGCTCTTCCGGAGAAGAACCGAGTGTGGCGGCGGCTCCGCATCGAGAACTTGCAAAACGACTTCTATTCTGGGATTTCTCCATCACGGGTAAAAATATGAGCCAAAGTAGGGCACTAGAGGGGGTGGACCCCACCCAGGCGGCCTCCCGGCGCGGCCAGGGGGCAGGTGCTACCTCTTGAGCTTGCATTGGTTTTTCCCTTGAAGAGGAAAGGGTGATGCAACACAGTAGCAGTAAGTATTTCCCTCAGTTTGAGAACCAAGGTATCAATCCAGTAGGAGTATCAAGGCAAGTCTCCAAAGTACGTGCGCAAAAACAAGCAAGCTTGCACCCAACTCTACAAAGGGGTTGTCAATCCCTTCACGATTGATTTCAAGGTGAGATCTGAAGGTTGAAAGTGCAAAAAAGTAAAAGTGTAGAGCTGAAAATATGATGTGAAGTAGAGAATTACACAACCCACAACTCGAAGAGAATTACAAGGATATGAAATCATGCATATAAGAGATCAGAGGAAACTCAAATAAGATTCATAGATAATCTGATCATAAATCCACAATTCATCGGATCTCGACAAACACACCGCAAAAGAGGATTACATCGGATAGATCTCCATGAAGATCATGGAGAACTTTGTATTAAAGATCCAAGAGAGAGAAGAAGACATCTAGCTACTAGCTAGGGACCCGAAGGTCTGTGGTGAACTACTCACGCATCATTGGAGAGGCAATGGTGTTGATGAAGAAGCCCTACATGTCTGAATCCCCTCCAGTAGGGCACCAGAACGGTCCCCAGATGGGATCTTGCGGAGACAGAAGCTTGCGGCGGCGGAAAAGTATTTCCGTGGCTCTGTCCCGTGGTTTCAGATTTTTAGGGAATTTATAGGTGGAAGAAGTAGGGCAAAGGCGCCATGGGGGGCCCACAAGCCTGCTAGGCGGGGCCCCTAGGACGCGCCTAGGGGGCTTGTGGCCTCCCCTGGAGCCCTTTGCCTTGGTTCTCAAGTTCCCTGCGTATCTTCTGTTCTGGAAAAAATCTTTCCGGAGGTTTTATGCCGTTTGGACTCCGTTTAATATTCTCCTATGAAAAAGGTCAAAAACAGGAAAAAACAGGAACTGGCACTTGGCGCTGAGTTAATAGGTTAGTCCCCAAAAAGATATAAAATGCATACAAAACATCCAAAGTTGACAAGATAATAGCATGGAACCATCAAAAATTATAGATACGTTGGAGACGTATCAAGCATCCCCAAACTTTATTTTTATTTATATTGGTGTTAGATCACTGTATTATCACTTTTCCATGGCTAGTACCCCCGATACTATCCATAGTTTCATCAAAATAAGCAATCAACACAACAAAAACAAAATCTGTCAAAAACAGACCAGTCTGTAGCAATCTGTATACTTCGTATACTTCTCGTATCTCAAAAATTCTGAAAACTTTGACAATTTGGGAAATTGGCATATCAACCAACAACAAAAATAATCAACTCAAAAGCTCTTTCTGTATAGGAATGAAAAATAATTTCGTTAGCGCAAAGTTTCTGTCTTTTTCAGCAAGATCAAACAACCATCACCAAAACTAGTCATAAAGGTTTTACTTGGCTCAAACACAAAAAGAAACAAAAAAAACACAATCATAACAGAATTATGATGGTGTGGACACAACAAAACAGAAAACAAAAATCAAAGATAAATTCATTGGGTTGCCTCCCAACAAGCGCTATTTTTAACGCCCTTAGCTAGGCATAAGGCGATAGAATCATGTATCGTCGTCTTTGGTGCTCAAACCATAAGTATCCCTCATCATGGATTCATAAGGCAATCTTATTTTATTTCTAGGAAAATGTTCCATGCCCTTCTTTAATGGAAATTGAAATATAATATTCCCTTCCTTCATATCGATGACAGCACC
Organism: Hordeum vulgare subsp. vulgare; assembly: GCF_904849725.1. Taxonomy (NCBI): domain Eukaryota; kingdom Viridiplantae; phylum Streptophyta; class Magnoliopsida; order Poales; family Poaceae; genus Hordeum; species Hordeum vulgare. The sequence continues at coordinate 144,834,700 of NC_058521.1, read as the reverse complement.
AATAGTCCTTAGGAAAGGTCTACCAAGAATGATAGGACACGTCGGATTGCAATAAATATCAAGCACAAGGCTTGTACAAAAGGTGGTTGTCGGGGAATGGGCTCAACAACCGCGCCTTATGGGTAGAACTTACGAAGATGCTAAATATTCCATGAGTTAAGCACCTTTATGACATCTTTGGTCTCCAAACGGACTGCGCCACGCCTGGTGACTCGTACTACCGGTAAGGGCCTTCCCACTTTTGGCGTCAACTGTTTGGAACCCTTGGCAAACTGAGCGTGCCAAAGGACAAGGTTGCCTTCCTCAAAGCTCTAGGCGTGGACCCTGCAGCTATGGTAGTGGCGCACGGCCTGCTAGTAGCGTGCATCACGCATAGCAGCCCAGAGACTATCTTCCTCGAGGAGCATGGCAACATCATGCCGTAGTTGCGGTTGCTCCACTTCATCATAGGCAAGCACTCAAGGTGACCCACATATGAGTTCCGTGGGGATAACTGCTTCTACCCCATATACTAGGGAGAAAGGTGTCTGGCCGGTAGCTCGATTTGGTGTTATTCTGAGGGACCAAAGAACCACCGACAACTCATCAATCCAGCGCTTGTCGCATCTTCGTAGTCTATCGAAAGTTCTCATTCTGAGCCCTCGCAGCACTTCAGCATTCATCCTCTCTACTTGCCCGTTCCTCCTTGGGTGTGCAACAGAGGTGAAGGAGACCTTGCTTCCAAGGCTTTGGACGTATTGGATGAACGCTTGGCTCGTAAATTGGGTGTCGTTGTCAGTGATTACTTTGTTGGGTACTCCAAAGTGGCACACTAGTCCCTTCATGAACTTGATAGCTGACTGCATGATCACATTTCTCACTAGCTCTACCTCAGGCCATTTCGGGAACTTGTTGACTACTACGCACAAGAACTCGAAACCCCCGGTAGTGCGGGGGGAGGGCCCAAGATACCGAGCCCCCAGACTGAGAATGGCCAAGATAGAGGGATCGTCTGGAGGGATTGCGCTGGTTGATTGATGTTCTTGGCATGGAACTGGCAGGCTTCACACTTGGTGACCAAGTGAGTCGCACTTGGAGGGCTATGGGCCAATATAAACCCTGGCGGAAAGCTTTCCCGACGAGGGCCCTTGATCCTATGTGTGACCCACACATGCCTCCGTGAATCTCGGCCAATAGCCTTAGTCCTTCTTTCTGGAAGATGCACCTCAATTTCACACTGTTAGGTCTTCTTCCATACAGAGTGTCATCGACGAACAGGTACATATTAGACCGGTGGGCTACTCTTTCGGCCTCTTCTTGTTCTTCGGGAAGTTCTCCTGTCGGATGGAATTGGATGATGTGTTGCACCCAAGCCAGAGCCTGTGTCTTGACGACAAGGACTAAATTCATTTCCGTGTTCATGGGAGCACTTGCCTCTACCGTGAGAACCTAGGGTTCCGCGGGAGGGAGCAGCTCACCACGCGAAATGAAGCCGTCTCCGGCAACTTCTCTACCGGGGGCTTAAGGAAGCTCTATCGGGAGATGTTTGCCAGAGTTCAGTTTTCTTCTCTTCTTGGTCATCGTTGAGGGGGGCACGGAGGGTTGAGTGAGGTGAAGTATAAAGACACCTAGTTCCACAGGAAGCTTCTACATGACACACTTTGACAAGTGATCGGCGACACTGTTTTCTGCACGTGGTACATGTTTTGCATGTAGCCCGTCAAAGTGTTCCTACAACTTCCTCACTTCCTCTATGTATGCCTCCATCAACGGGCTCTAATAATACTTATTGACCTGCTTCACCACAAGGTAGAAGTCCCCTCTGATGACCAGTTTTTTGATCCCCAACTCCACCGTGATTTTGAGTCCCGCGAGGATCCCTTCATACTCAGTGGAATTGTTGGTAGCTTCTTCCCATGGAAAGTGCATTTTGACCACATACTTGAGGTGCTCTTTGGTGGGGGCGATGAGGAGCACACCTACCCCGGCACCCTGAAGTGAGAAGGCACCATCAAAGTACATGACCCATTCCTTGGGTGTTTCCCTGCTGGGAAGAGTGGTTTATTGGACTTATTCGTCTTGTGTGGGCGTCCATTCAACAATGAACTCCGCTAGTGCTCTGCCCTAGATGGTGGAAGTGCTTTCATACCTCATCCCAAAAGTTCACAGCTCAAGCGCCCACTCGACTATCCTGCCTATGGCTTCGGGATTCCTCAAGATGCGATAGAGTGGGAAGAAGCGGGTGACAACTGTGATCTCATGGGCTTGGAAGTAGTGGCGCAGCTTCCTCGAGGCCATGATGAGGCTGAAGATTACCTTTTGCACTCCAAAGTACCTTGATCTAGCCCCGTGTAACAGGGAGCTCACAAAGTACACTCATCCCTGAACCACCTTCTTCTTCACCAATTCCTTGGAGCCCTCATTGCTAGCCTGCGGGGTTTCATCTCAGCCTATGTTGGGCATTGATGCGGATATTTTGGTTTCATCCCCGACAGCATCTGTCGCCGCGGCTGCATCCTCATTTATCTCTCGCTGCGCCACCAAGGCCTCGCTAACCACTTGATTTGTTGTCGCCCTGTATAGCAGCAACAACTCTTGCGGTTTGGGAGCGACCAAGGTGGAAGCAGAAGAGAGGTATGTTTTTAGATCTTGCAGTGTCGCCTCTACTTTCGGATTCCACCTCATCGGGCCAGCCTTCTTCAGGATTTTGAAGAACGACAAGGCCCGTTCGGCATATTTGGAGATGAATCTACTCAACACGGTAATGCATCCGGTCAGGCATCTCACGTCCTGAACTATCTTGGGGGCTTGTATCTACTCGATAGCATTGATATTGTAGGGATTGGCTTCAATCCCTTGATGAGACACAGAGAACCCAAGTAGCTTGCTGGATGGGACACGAAACACACACTTCTCAGGGTTGAACTTCAGGTTGATCTTGCGCAGGTTGGCAAAGGCATCTTCTAAGTCTTGCACAAGGGTAGCTTTGTTCCTGGTCTTGACCACTATGTCATCCATGTATGCTTCCACATTTCTGCGCAACTGGGGTCCAAATCTAATTTGCACGGTTGTGGCAAAGGTAGAACCAGCACTCTTTAACCCGAAGGGCATTCGTATGAACCAGTACATGCCGCATGGGGTTATGAACGAGGTCTTTTCCTCACCCTCTTTGGCCATGAAAATCTGGTGATATCTGGAATACGCGTCCAAGAAGGGAAGCTGGTCACACCCGGAAGTGGCTTCAACTATTTGATCAATGCGTGGCGAGGGAAATGGGTCCTTCGGGCATGCTTTGTTTAAGTCTATGAAACCAATACAAAGCCTCCATTTCCCATTCGCCTTGTGTACTAGTACCAGGTTAGCTAACCATGTTGGATGTAGTACTCCTCAGACCAAACCAGCCGCTTCCAGCTTCTTGATTTCCTCAGCGATAAAATGATGCCTCTCCAAGGCCCGCTTCCTAACATTCTACTTGACGGGTCTGACGTGATGGCAGACAACAAGGTGGTGCTCAATTACCTCTCTCGGAACACCGGGATGTCATAAGGTTGCCAGGCAAACACATCGACATTCGCCTGCAGAAAGGCAACGAGCGCGCTTTCCTATTTGTCACTAATAGTGGCGCTGATGGTGAACGTACCATCAGAGCCGTCCTCCCGTATCGGGACCTTCTTCATCGTAGGGTAGGAGACCTTGGGCTTCCTGCCGGCGGAACTCTCCGGAAGGTCATCGATGGGTGCAGTGCACTCCATGGAGGCACGCTTCCCGGAGTCCTTGCCGGTGTTTCCGCTGGACTTCTTCTCCTTCTGGCTTCTGGCAGGAGCAGATTCTCATGTGGCTTCGACTGCCACCACATCTCGGAACATCCAATCTAAGCAAATGACAGTGTCCTTCTTGTCGGACGGGGTGGAGATTACTCCCATGGGGCCTGCCATCTTCAAAACATTGTAAGCATAGTGGGATGCTGCCATGAATTTTGCCAAAGACGGGCGCTCAAGGATTCCATTATATGGCAGGCACAGCTCGACCACATCGAATATGAGCTTTTCAATTTGGTAATTGAGCTCTCCACCGAATGTAACCGTCAATGTTATCTTTCCCTTTGGTTGGCCTCTGCTAGGGTTGATCCCTTGGAATGAACCTGTCGGCTTGAGCTCGCTGTCGGGGATCTACAGTCTCTTGACCACCTCGGGAGAAATCAGATTCATCCCTACCCCGTCGTAAACTAACATATTGCAGACCTTGAGGTTGCGGACTGTCGGGGAAACCAACAGCCGCACACACCCGACCATGATAACTAGGTTAGGGTGATCCTCTCCATCAAAGATAATAGGCGTGTGGGACCACTCGAGTGGTCTTCGAGACCGTGTCGCTGGCTCCATGGCGTTAACTTTGCGTACCCACTGTTTGAGCTTGCAGCGAGAGGAGTACAAGGATGCACCCCCATCAACACACATGGCATCGGTTGCCTTCTAGAACTCCATGTCGCTGGAATCCTCCCTATCGTCTTTGTCGTCACTTGCGTTGTCATCTTCTTTCCTCTCGCGACCTCTGGCAGGTTTTTCATTTTGCTGTTGGGCCTTGCCACGGTGGCGTGCTCCGCCACCGCACTCCTTCCCGACAACATTATCTTGGCCCTGCTCCTTGTCGCACTTCTCGTATTCAGCCTTCTCCTTCTCAGCAAGCTGCTCAACTTGGCGGCATTCATGGAGATTGTGGCCCTTGGTGCAATGGATCTTGCAGCATGGCCCATCAGACTTTCCGGCTTTCTGTGCCGTGGCGGCCTCCCGGCAATCAGCGCACGAAGTAGCTCCCTTGCCGGGGGTCTCGGCTTTCACCTTCTTGTGGGCGTTGAGACTTCTAGAACCTTCCACGGCCAACACTTCCTTGCCCTTGCGCTTCTTATTGTGTTTTCGGTTCCTCCCCTTCTTTACACAGGCATCGTCATCATCATCGGAGTCGACTTTGATGCCCGCTTCCTCTCCGAGGAGTCGCCTTCCGTCTTCAGTGCGAGCAAACTTGTCCGCCAACGTGTATAGATCGTTGACGGTCTTCGGGAGTTTGACGTTTATCTTGGCCCGCATTCTCCCGTTGCGCATGTTCGAGTGGAACGCGGCAATCACGGCTACGGGGTGTATCTTCGGAATGTTGTGATGCACTCTGCTGAATCACTGGATCTATTTTCGCATGGTTTCACCCTCCTTCTGTGGGAGGACCTACAAGTCGCTGGGTTGTCTTGGCTCCTGGTGGCCACCCATAAAGGCGCCAACAAACTTGTTGCACAGGTCAGCCCATGACACAATGGAATTCTCTGATAGGTGCATAACCACGATCTCACATTCGGCTTGAGCACCAAAGGGAAATAGTTGGCGAGCACCTTCTCATCTCTTCCTTAGGCGGCTTGGACGATAATCGTGTAGATGCCCAAGAACTCTGTCGAGTTGAGCTTTCTGTCAACTCGGGTTTTAAAGCCCGGCTCGACGGCCAGCGGACCTGCCGCAGCTCGCGACTGAAGGCGGGACACGTGACCTCGTGAGGTAGGTTCCTGCCCGCACTGGGTGTGGGGTTGCCAGCGTCTACGTCATCGCGTTTGTTGGATTAACAGTGTGCTTTCCCTGCGTCATTCGATGGTGGTGTGTGCATCCTCTTTCCGCCGGTCTTCCAGGACACGCCGCTGGTCGCGCGGGCCGGTCGAGGCCATAGATGCCTCGTCGTGGCCCAGTGCGCACAGCTTTTCGCGGCTGTCCTTGAGCTTGCAGTCGAGGAGGGGACTACACCATCGGCGTGACCCCTCAACACGACCATCTGTTCAGGTCATCATTGCCATCCGTGGAGAACGAGACGACCCTGCTTGCTGTGATGGGCCGGCTTCGGCGAAGCCGATCAAACTTTGGATGGTGTCTCCCCACTCATCAATCTTGTCAGTCGCTGGATGGAAGTTTAACAAAAGCTGAGCCCGCGCCATTGCCTCCGCGGCCATGTCCGGCATGGGCAAAGACGTGGACCATGACATGGCTCGACTCCTGGTGTGTAATAGCCCAAGTGATTTTCCTTCCCCTTTTGTAATCCTTTCCTTGTTTGGCAACTCTGTTGAGGCAATATTATGGATGTGAGGCTTGTGGCATTGTCATTTCATGTGCATCTAATGCATCATGCATATCTTGTTTCTTTTCCCTTTTGCCTTGATTGTTTGATCTTTTGTTGGATGCGACCTTGATGATCATGTGAGTAGGTGCAAAAAAGCCCCCTTCAAAATCCTTGTTGCACCATGATTCAAAATACCTCCCTATTAAATATTTGGTTACTTGTGTTTTCATCTTGCTTTAAAAATCCTATTAAAGTGTTCCACATTTCCTCTCAATTTTTGTGAGTGGTGAAGTGGAGTTATTTTATTTTTTCTCCAAGCCTTGATTCCTGTTTCTTTAAAAAACAACCTAGGTATATTAATGAAGCATATATTTATGCCTTGCCTAAAAATAATCAAACCTATTTTATTAAATAGGTTATATTATATTTTTTAGCCAAGTACTTTTATTTTATTTTAAAAAACCCTTCTTATATATGTGGTATTTAATGGTGTTGTCTGATTTTATAAAAATAAAACAGAGGCTTTCAGTTTTGTGTAAGAGAGAGAGAGGGCTCTGGGCCAGCTCCTTCCCCTTGGCCCATTTCCCTCAGCCAGAGAGGCCCATTGACGCGTCCCTCTTCTTCCTTGCATTCATCACCCTGTACCACGTCATAGCCACCACCGATTCCCTCCCCTCCTTAATCGGGCGGCTCCAAGCGCGCATCCCGAGGTCCATAAGATTAACCCCAACCTTCTCCAACCCTAGCCCTCTCAATTTTTCCCTCTTCCTCCTCCTCCGCGCAGCCACCCCTTCTCCCTCGCCTCCTTCTTCCCTCTCTCTCGCAGGTAAGTTTCAGAGATAGAGAGGTTCAGGTTCAGAGACACAGGAGAGTGTGTCGTCCCCGCCTTCTCTTTCGTCGCCGACAGCCCCTCCGGGGCGTCCGGGATGCCCGCGAGGATGCTAGGTCTGTCCTCGTCCCGTTCCCGTCGCTAGGAGAGGCCGAGCCCCCTCCGTGGCGTCGGCCCCATCGTCAGTCGCCAGCGCAGAAGCTTCACTGCAGCAGGCCGCCCCGAGCGTCTTCTTCCCCTGCGCGTCCTCGTCCTCGTCTTCAGTGTAACCTGGGTGAGCAGCGTAGCCCTCTTCCCCTCTTCCGCGTGCTCGATTTCCTCGTTGTAGCGTAGCATTGCCGCTGTCGTGGTCCTCCATGGCCGGAAGCATGAGCTTCTTGCGCCGCCTGTAGAGTCCCCCTCTCGCCGTGATTGCTTCAGGAATGGAATCCCCAATGACTCTGCATCCCCCGCCGGTGTCCATCCCCGCCGTTGGTGGCCCATGTGCTCGCCGGCGTTCGCCTCTGTTTTGGTCGCCGGAGCTGCAGTGCAGCGTAGAGGGGCCTGCTCAAAAGGGCAAGACCCCCTCAAAGTTCAGATGTTCCCCTCTTATCCCATCTGGCAGCACGCGTGCGCAAAACCCTCTCGGTCTTGGGTTCGACCCCCAAGCACCCCTTTTAAACCTGTATGTTTTTCCTTCCTTGCTGTAGTACGATGAGTGAGAGGTTACTTTGCTTTATTGCCCGTATGGGTGCGCATCGCAGCGGTGTGGTGCCGTGCGTGTGTGCGTGAGATCCAGCTTTCGATCCCCACGCACGCGTCCTTTGTTTTTTTGGTGGACTTAATTCGAATTGCGTGGCAGGGTAGCTTACCTTGCCTGACGCCGTAGTCTGTGCTGCTGGCAGTAGCTAGCCCAGTGGTGGGGGTCGCTAGCTCCACCAGAGAGGTGGTGGGTTCGAATCCCCCATGGCTCTTTTTATTTCATGTGTGTAGTTGCTATGTGTGTGTATGACAGTGGTCCACAAGGGGTCACATGTCATCGAGTGAGGGGCCACTGCCACGTGGGCCCCCCTCATCATCATATTTTCCCTTGCATTTTTTATTTATTGTTTGTGAATTCCTTGTGCTCAGTAGAGCATATTTCCATTTCTAGAGATGTCCAGATATGGCAGGGAAAGAACAGCTTCCGTTCTTGACAGAGGTAGTTTTGATCCTGTGTAGATTTTCTTTTGCTGTTTCTGGAGTTTTTCTGTATGCAAAGATGGCACTATGATATATGGATTTGGGGTAGAAGAACACAAGTAATCCAATGGTGGCACTGGATTCTAGATTTGAGCATTTCTGCAGAAGTATAACTTTTTGGTGAAGTAACACCTTATAGTATCAGTAGGGTTGTTTTCTGTGCTTGTTTGGAGCAGTGCATACATGCATCATATTGTGTGTTGCATCATTTTTTGCTGGTGTTTATTAGATGTTTCTTTCTTTTGGGTAGTTACCGGGGCCGGAAACGAGTTCGAGGAGTCCAGAGAGTTCGTGGAGGAAGATCAAGAGCAGTTCTAGTCTGAAGAAACCACAGGCAAGATGATCGTGACCTTGACACCGTTTCGAACTTTGTTATGCTTAGTGTTACGTTTCCTTCATTACATCTCCACTGTCTACCACATGATATATAGGCCATCACACATTTCCATGAAACCTCAAACACCTCCCCTCCTAGCAAATATTGTTTGGCTAGGCTAGGCTTGCTCAGCCACTAATTGTTAGCGTTGCTAGTTGCAGGCGCCCGCTGGTCCATGTGATAACATGGGCAATTTGATATCATCATATTAATTGTTATTTAATTAATGCATCTATATACTTGGTAAAGAACGGAAGGCCTAGCCTTTTGCCGGGTGATTTGTTCCATTGTTGTCGCCTTAGTTTCGGCTAACAGTGTTTTATTCCATAACTGAGCGCTCCTAACACGTTCGGGGTTGTTATGGGGACCCCCTCGATATATCGTATAGTGTTAAGACTTGTCTGGCAGGACTCATCTTTGGTTTTTAACTTGCTAATAACTTCATAATAAAAGCATAGGGAATAGCTACCCCGAGGAACTTAATCAACCCCCCCCCCCCCCCCGGGGGGGGGCGAGTGCTCCTCATGAGTGTTGGTCCAAACTAGAGCACTGTGCGGGGCCAACTCAGGGCAACTTGAGTGATTTCTATCAGGCCACTGTGCGTGTCGCTTATCCGTCGTGTCCTAAGAACGAGATACGCGGCTCCTATCGAGACTGTCGACACGTCGGGAGGTCTTGACGGACTTTTCTTACCTTAGTGATATATCTTGTGTAGTGGGATTCCGGTGAGACTTTGGGTCTTCTGAGAGTTTAAGTTTTCCTCTAAGGAATCTGACGAGATCACGAGTTTCGTGATAGAGGATTACTATGCGGCCTGTGGTAATTTGTGATGGACTAGTTGGAGCACCCCTGTAGGGTTTAATCTTTCGGAAAGTCGTGCTCGCGGTTATGTGGCAAACATGGATACTTTGTTAACATACGGTTCTAGACAACTTAAAGTAATTCAAATAAAAACTTACCAACTGAGTGCGTAACCACGATTGTTTCTTTCAGAGCTCCTTCTCTGATCGAGAACACGGTGGGGTTATGAATGACGTAAGTAGGTCTTCAGGATCATTTAGTGATCATCCTAGTCTTCGACCGTCTTACTAGTCCACCATATGTTAATTATGTTCATCGTAAGATAGCCACCGTATATGCTTAGGATGCTGCAAACTCAAACACTTAACCGACCTCACCCATTTAACTTAGTTAGACTCGATACCAAGGTCATGAGATTGTTGAGTCCTCGTGGCTCATAGTTTACTACAAACACCCACAGGTACAGGTACCCCAGATGAAGGAGTTCCCGATGACAGCCAGCTGAAGTGGGAGTTTGATGAGGACAGTGGCAGGTTGTATTTGACTTATCCCGAGGACTAAAGTGTTGGGGAACGTCGCAAGGGAAACAAAAAATTTCCTACGCGCACGAAGACCTATCATGGTGATGTCCATCTACGAGAGGGGATGAGTGATCTACGTACCCTTGTAGATCGTACAGCAGAAACGTTAGAGAACGCGGTTGATGTAGTGGAACATCCTCACGTCCCTTGATCCGCCCCGCGAACAATCCCGCGATCAATCCCACGATCTAGTATCGAACAGACGGCACCTCCGCGTTCAGCACACGTACAGCTCGACGATGATCTCGGCCTTCTTGATCCAGCAAGAGAGACGGAGAGGTAGAAGAGTTCTCCGGCAGCGTGACGGCGCTCCGGAGGTTGGTGATGATCTTGTCTCAGCAGGGCTCCGCCCGAGCTCCGCAGAAACGCGATCTAGAGGAAAAACTATGGAGGTATGTGGTCGGGCAGCCGTGAGAGAATCGTCTCAAATCAGCCCTAATTGCTCCATATATATAGGAGGAGGGAGGGGGACCTTGCCTTGGGGTCCAAGGGACCCTCAAGGGGTCGGCCGAGCCAAGGGGGGGAGGACTCCCCCCCCCCCAAACCGAGTTGGACTTGGTTTGGTGGGAGGAGTCCCCCTCCCTTCCCACTTCCTCCCTCTTTTTTTTTCTTTTCCTTTGATTTCCTTTTCTTGGCGCATAGGCCCCCTTGGGGCTGTCCCACCAGCCCACTAAGGGCTGGTGTGTCTCCCCAAAGCCTATGGGCTTCCCCGGGGTGGGTTGCCCCCCCGGTGAACTCCCGGAACTCATTCGTCATTCCCGGTACATTCCCGGTAACTCCGAAAACCTTCCGGTAATCAAATGAGGTCATCCTATATATCAATCTTCGTTTCCGGACCATTCTGGAAACCCTCGTGACGTCCGTGATCTCATCCGGGACTCCGAACAACATTCAGTAACCAACCATATAACTCAAATACGCATAAAACAACGTCGAACCTTAAGTGTGCAGACCCTGCGGGTTCGAGAACTATGTAGACATGACCCGAGAGACTCCTCGGTCAATATCCAATAGCGGGACCTGGATGCCCATATTGGATCCTACATATTTACGAAGATCTTATCGTTTGAACCTCAGTGCCAAGGATTCGTATAATCCCGTATGTCATTCCCTTTGTCCTTCGGTATGTTACTTGTCCGAGATTCGATCATTAGTATCCGCATACCTATTTCAATCTCGTTTACCGGCAAGTCTCTTTACTCGTTCCGTAATACAAGATCTCGCAACTTACACTAAGTTACATTGCTTACAAGGCTTGTGTGTGATGTTGTATTACCGAGTGGGCCCCGAGATACCTCTCCGTCACACGGAGTGACAAATCCCAGTCTTGATCCATACTAACTCAACTAACACCTTCGGAGATACCTGTAGAGCATCTTTATAGTCACCCAGTTACGTTGCGACGTTTGATACACACAAAGCATTCCTCCGGTGTCAGTGAGTTATATGATCTCATGGTCATAGGAATAAATACTTGACACGCAGAAAACAGTAGCAACAAAATGACACGATCAACATGCTACGTCTATTAGTTTGGGTCTAGTCCATCACGTGATTCTCCCAATGACGTGATCCAGTTATCAAGCAACAACATCTTGTTCATAATCAGAAGACACTGACTATCATCGATCAACTGGCTAGCCAACTAGAGGCATGCTAGGGACGGTGTTTTGTCTATGTATCCACACATGTAAATGAGTCTTCATTCAATACAATTATAGCATGGATAATAAACTATTATCTTGATACAGGAATTATAATAATAACTATACATTTATTATTGCCTCTAGGGCATAATTCCAACAGTCTCCCACTTGCACTAGAGTCAATAATCTAGCCCTCACATCACCATGTGAATTACATTGTAATAAATCTAACACCCATACAGTTCTGGTGTCGATCATGTTTTGGCCGTGGAAGAGGTTTAGTCAGCGGGTCTGCTACATTCAGATCCGTGTGCACTTTGCATATATTTACGTCCTCCTCCTCGACGTAGTCGCGGATGAGGTTGAAGCGTCGTTTGATGTGTCTGGTCTTCTTGTGAAACCTTGGTTCCTTTGCTAAGGCAATGGCACCAGTGTTGTCACAGAACAAGGTTATTGGATCCAGTGCACTTGGCACTACTCCAAGATCCGTCATGAACTGCTTCATCCAGACACCCTCCTTAGCCGCCTCCGAGGCAGCCATGTACTCTGCTTCACATGTAGAATCTGCTACGACGCTTTGCTTGGAACTACACCAGCTTACTGCACCCCCATTAAGAATAAATACGTATCCGGTTTGCGACTTAGAGTCGTCCGGATCTGTGTCAAAGCTTGCACCGATGTAACCTTTTACGGCGAGCTCTTCGTCACCTCCATACACGAGAAACATCTCCTTAGTCCTTTTCAGGTACTTCAGGATATTCTTGACCGCTGTCCAGTGATCCACTCCTGGATTACTCTGGAACCTACCTGCCATACTTATGGCCAGGCTAACATCCGGCCTAGTGCACATCATCGCATACATGATAGAACCTATGGCTGAAGCATAGGGAACTGAGCGCATATGCTCTCTATCTTCATCAGTTGCTGGGCACTGAGTCTTACTCAATCTCGTACCTTGTAACACTGGCAAGAACCCTTTCTTGGACTGTTCCATTTTGAACCTCTTCAAAACTTTATCAAGGTATGTGCTTTGTGAAAGTCCTATCAGGCGTTTTGATCTATCCCTATAGATCTTAATGCCTAGAATGTAAGCAGCTTCTCCTAGGTCCTTCATAGAGAAACTTTTATTCAAGTAACCTTTTATGCTCTCCAAAAGCTCTACGTTGTTTCCAATCAGTAATATGTCATCCACATATAATATTAGAAACGCCACAGAGCTCCCACTCACTTTCTTGTAAATACAAGATTCTCCAACCACTTGTATAAACCCAAATGCTTTGATCACCTCATCAAAGCGTTTGTTCCAACTCCGAGATGCTTGCACTAGTCCATAAATGGATCGCTGGAGCTTGCACACCTTGTCAGCATTTTTAGGATCGACAAAACCTTCGGGTTGCATCATATACAACTCTTGCTTAAGGAAACCGTTAAGGAACGCCGTTTTGACATCCATCTGCCAGATTTCATAATCGCAAAATGCAGCTATTGCTAACATGATTCTGATGGACTTAAGCATTGCCACGGGAGAGAAAGTCTCATCGTAGTCAATTCCTGGAACTTGTGAAAACCCTTTGCCACAAGTCGAGCTTTATAAACGGTCACATTACCGTCAGCGTCCGTCTTCTTCTTAAAGATCCATTTGTTCTGAATAGCCTTGCGGCCCTCAGGTAGTATCTCCAAAGTCCACACTTTGTTCTCATAGATGGATCCTATCTCGGATTTCATGGCTTCTAGCCATTTGTTGGAATCTGGGCCCACCATTGCTTCTTCATAATTCGCAGGTTCATTGTTGTCTAACAACATGATTGATAAGTCGGGATTACCGTACCACTCTGGAGCAGCGCGTGATCTCGTCGACCTGCGTGGTTCAACAGAAACTTGAATTGGAGTTTCATGATCATCATCATTAACTTCCTCCTCAACCGGCGTCGCAATGACAGAGGTTTCCCCTTGCCCTGCACCACCATCCAGAGGGATGAGAGGTTCGACAACCTCGTCAAGTTCTATCTTCCTCCCACTCAATTCTCTCGAGAGAAACTCCTTCTCGAGAAAAGTTCCGTTCTTAGCAACAAACACTTTGCCCTCGGATTTGAGATAGAAGGTGTACCCAACTGTCTCTTTTGGGTAGCCTATGAAGACGCATTTTTCCGCTTTGAGTTCCAGCTTTTCAGGCTGAAGCTTTTTGACATAAGCATCACATCCCCAAACTTTAAGAAACGACAACTTTGGCCTTTTGCCATACCACAGTTCGTATGGTGTCGTCTCAACGGATTTTGATGGTGCCCTATTTAAAGTGAATGCAGCTGTTTCTAATGCATAACCCCAAAATGATAACGGCAAATCAGTAAGAGACATCATAGATCGCACCATCTCTAACAAAGTACGATTACGACGTTCGGACACACCATTACGCTGTGGTGTTCCAGGCGGTTTTAACTGTGAAACAATTCCACATTGTCTTAAGTGAGCACGAAACTCGAAACTCAGATATTCACCCCCACGATCAGACCGTAGGAACTTGATCTTCTTGTTACGATGATTTTCCACTTCACTCTGAAATTGCTTGAACTTTTCAAATGTTTCAGACTTGTGTTTCATCAAGTAGACATAACCATATCTACTTAAATCGTCAGTGAAGGTGAGGAAATAACGATATCCGCCGCGTGCCTCCACGCTCATTGGACCACACACATCGGTATGTATGATTTCCAATAAGTCACTAGCACGCTCCATTGTTCCGGAGAACGGAGTCTTAGTCATCTTGCCCATGAGGCATGGTTCGCACGTGTCAAGTGAATCAAAGTCAAGTGACTCCAGAAGTCCATCAGCATGGAGTTTCTTCATGCGCTTTACACCAATATGACCCAAGCGGCAGTGCCACAAAAATATGGCGCTATCATTGTTTACTCTAACTCTTTTGGTCTCAATGTTATGTATATGCGTATCGCTATCAAGATTCAATATGAACAATCCTCTCACATTCGGTGCATGACCATAAAAGATGTTACTCATAGAAATAGAACAACCATTATTCTCAGACTTAAAAGAGTAACCGTCTCGCAATAAACAAGATCCAGATATAATGTCCATGCTCAACGCAGGCACTAAATAACAATGATTTAAGTTCATCACTAATCCCGATGGTAGCTGAAGTGACACTGTGCCGACGGCGATTGCATCAACCTTGGAACCATTTCCTACACGCATCGTCACTTCGTCTTTCGCCAGCCTTCGTCTATTCCGCAGTTCCTGTTTCGAGTTGCAAATGTGAGCACCAGAACCGGTATCGAATACCCAGGCACTACTACGAGAGCCGGTTAAGTACACATCAATAACATGTATATCAAATATACCTGATTTTTCTTTGCCCGCCTTCTTATCTGCCAGATACTTGGGGCAATTGCGCTTCGAGTGACCCATACCCTTGCAATAGAAGCACTCTGTTTCAGGCTTAGGTCCAGCCTTGGGTTTCTTCGGCGGATTGGCAACAGGCTTGCCGCTCTTCTTCGAATTGCCCTTCTTGCCTTTGCCGTTTCTCTTGAAACTAGTGGTCTTGCTCACCATCAACACTTGATGCTCTTTACGGAGTTCAGACTCTGCGACTTTCAGCATCGCAATCAACTCGCCGGGAGACTTGTTCATCCCTTGCATGTTGTAGTTCAACACAAAGCCTTTATAGCTTGGCGGCAGTGATTGAAGGATTCTGTCAGTGATAGCTTCTTGCAGGAGTTCAATCCCCAGTTCAGCTAGACGGTTTGAGTACCCAGACATTTTGAGCACATGTTCACTGACAGACGAGTTTTCCTCCATCTTGCAAGCATAGAATTTATCGGAGGTCTCATACCTCTCGATCCGGGCGTTCTTCTGAAAGATAAACTTCAACTCCTGGAACATCTCAAATGCTCCATGACGCTCAAAGCGACGTTGAAGTCCCGGTTCTAAGCCATACAAGACTGCACATTGAACTATAGAGTAGTCCTCCTTACGCGCTAACCAAGCGTTCTTAACATCCTGATCAGCCGTAGCTGGTGGTTCATCTCCTAGCGCAGCATTAAGGACATAATCCTTCTTCCCAGCTTGTAAGATTAGCTTTAGATTACGAGCCCAGTCTACAAAGTTGCTCCCATCATCTTTCAACTTAGCTTTCTCTAGGAACGTATTAAAATTCAGGATGACACTTGCGTGTGCCATGATCTACAACACAAATATATTCAAAGTGGACTTAGACTATGTTCAAGACAATAAGAGTTTAACTTAATCAAATTATATGCTAAACTCCCACTCAAAAAGTACATCTCTCTAGTCATTTGAGTGGTTCATGATCCACTTACACTATCCCAAGTCCGATCATCACGTGAGTTGAGTATAGTTTCAGTGGTAAGCATCCCTATGCTAATCATATCAACTATATGATTCATGATGGACCTTTCGGTCTCATGTGTTCCGAGGCCATGTCTGCACATGCTGGGCTCGTCAAGCTTAACCCGAGTGTTCCGCGTGCGCAACTGTTTTGCACCCGTTGTATGTGAACGTTGAGTCTATCACACCCGATCATCACGTGGTGTCTCGAAACGACAAACTGTAGCAACGGTGCACAGTCGGGGAGAACACAATTTCGTCTTGAAATTTTAGTGAGCGATCACCTCATAATGCTACCGTCGTTCTAAGCAAAATAAGGTGCATAAAAGGATTAACATCACATGCAATTCATAAGTGATATGATATGGCCATCATCACGTGCTTCTTGATCTCCATCACCAAGCACCGGCACGATCTTCTTGTCACCGGCGCCACACCATGATCATCCATCAACGTGTTGCCATCGGGGTTGTCGTGCTACTTATGCTATTACTACTAAAGCTACATCCTAGCAAAATAGTAAACGCATCTGCAAGCACATATGTTAGTATAAAGACAACCCTATGGCTCCTGTCGGTTGCCGTACCATCGACGTGCAAGTCGATATTTCTATTACAACATGATCATCTCAAACATCCAATATATCACATCACATCGTTGGCCATATCACATCACAATCATACCCTGCAAAAACAAGTTAGACGTCCTCTAGTTTTGTTGTTGCATGTTTTACGTGGTGACCAAGGGTATCTAGTAGGATCGCATCTTACTTACGCAAACAGCACAACGGAGATATATGAGTTGCTATTTAACCTCATTCAAGGACCTCCTCGGTCAAATCCGATTCAACTAAAGTTGGAGAAACCGTCACTTGCCAGTCATCTTTGAGCAAAGGGGGTTACTCGTAACGATGAAACCAGTCTCTCGTAAGCGTACGAGTAATGTCGGTCCAAGCCGCTTCAATCCAACAATACCGCGGAATCAAGAAAAGACTAAGGAGGGCAGCAAAATGCACATCACTGCCCACAAAAACTTTTGTGTTCTACTCGAGAAGACATCTACGCATGAACCTAGCTCTGATACCACTGTTGGGGAACGTCGCAAGGGAAACAAAAATTTTCCTACGCGCACGAAGACCTATCATGGTGATGTCCATCTACGAGAGGGGATGAGTGATCTACGTACCCTTGTAGATCATACAGCAGAAGCGTTAGAGAACGCGGTTGATGTAGTGGAACGTCCTCACGTCCCTCGATCCGCCCCGCGAACAATCCCGCGATCAGTCTCACGATCTAGTACCGAACGGACGGCACCTCCGCGTTCAGCACACGTACAGCTCGACGATGATCTCGGCCTTCTTGATCCAGCAAGAGAGACGGAGAGGTAGAAGAGTTCTCCGGCAGCGTGACGGCGCTCCGGAGGTTGGTGATGATCTTGTCTCAGCAGGGCTCCGCCCGAGCTCCGCAGAAACGCGATCTAGAGGAAAAACTATGGAGGTATGTGGTCGGGCAGCCGTGAGAGAATCGTCTCAAATCAGCCCTAATTGCTCCATATATATAGGAGGAGGGAGGGGGACCTTGCCTTGGGGTCCAAGGGACCCTCAAGGGGTCGGCCGAGCCAAGGGGGGGAGGACTCCCCCCCCCCAAACCGAGTTGGACTTGGTTTGGTGGGAGGAGTCCCCCTCCCTTCCCACTTCCTCCCACTTTTTTTTTCTTTTCCTTTGATTTCCTTTTCTTGGTGCATAGGCCCCCTTGGGGCTGTCCCACCAGCCCACTAAGGGCTGGTGTGTCTCCCCAAAGCCTATGGGCTTCCCCGGGGTGGGTTGCCCCCCCCCGGTGAACTCCCGGAACCCATTCGTCATTCCCGGTACATTCCCGGTAACTCCGAAAACCTTCCGGTAATCAAATGAGGTCATCCTATATATCAATCTTCGTTTCCGGACCATTCCGGAAACCCTCGTGACGTCCGTGATCTCATCCGGGACTCCGAACAACATTCGGTAACCAACCATATAACTCAAATACGCATAAAACAACGTCGAACCTTAAGTGTGCAGACCCTGCGGGTTCGAGAACTATGTAGACATGACCCGAGAGACTCCTCGGTCAATATCCAATAGCAGGACCTGGATGCCCATATTGGATCCTACATATTCTACGAAGATCTTATCGTTTGAACCTCAGTGCCAAGGATTCGTATAATCCCGTATGTCATTCCCTTTGTCCTTCGGTATGTTACTTGCCCGAGATTCGATCATCAGTATCCGCATACCTATTTCAATCTCGTTTACCGGCAAGTCTCTTTACTCGTTCCGTAATACAAGATCTCGCAACTTACACTAAGTTACATTGCTTGCAAGGCTTGTGTGTGATGTTGTATTACCGAGTGGGCCCCGAGATACCTCTCCGTCACACGGAGTGACAAATCCCAGTCTTGATCCATACTAACTCAACTAACACCTTCGGAGATACCTGTAGAGCATCTTTATAGTCACCCAGTTACGTTGCGACGTTTGATACACACAAAGCATTCCTCCGGTGTCAGTGAGTTATATGATCTCATGGTCATAGGAATAAATACTTGACATGCAGAAAACAGTAGCAACAAAATGACACGATCAACATGCTACGTCTATTAGTTTGGGTCTAGTCCATCACGTGATTCTCCCAATGACGTGATCCAGTTATCAAGCAACAACATCTTGTTCATAATCAGAAGACACTGACTATCATCGATCAACTGGCTAGCCAACTAGAGGCATGCTAGGGACGGTGTTTTGTCTATGTATCCACACATGTAAATGAGTCTTCATTCAATACAATTATAGCATGGATAATAAACTATTATCTTGATACAGGAATTATAATAATAACTATACATTTATTCTTGCCTCTAGGGCATAATTCCAACATAAAGGCGTATGGTCGTGATCGTGGGCATAGCATGCGGGATCTCATAGCTTTTGTCGTTTATCTTGTCCGTAGTCGGACCCTTCCATGTTTTGAATAATGTATGACTGTATGATTTTAGTTAATTATATTGCTATGATTATCTTGCTTGCGAAACGTGTAGATGCGCCTCTTTCTCCTTTTGAGGCCTCGCCCCAAAATAAGGAAAGGGCCGCATCTTGGTCGTTACAAGTTGGTAATCAGAGCCTTACGACCATAGGAGCCTTTGTGTGATCGAACTTGACCGAGTCGAGTCTAGCAAAAACTATTTTGAGTCTTAATTATATCGAAGAGTAGGTTTCTTTTTTCTCCTCTTCTATGCTCTCGTGAGGTTCACGACTTAGGAAATTTTGATTCTACTCCTCTTCTCGCTCAAAAAGAAATTTAGGATCACGCGGATATTTTTGGAATCTATATGATGTCGATGTGGCGGAGTTCTGTCTTGGTGCCTCATGCCTGACTTGATTTCTTCCGGGGAGTTGAGCTCCAGGGAATTCTTGAGCACATTACTATCATTCAAATTTCTTAGTATCTCAGGACGGAGGATGTTCGAAATTGCTTCAATACTAGTAGTGGTGAGAGGAGTCCGGCTTCCCCAGTACTGCTGCAGATAGGTCTGGATGTATCACCACACTTAGTATCGTTGTGATTACGACGGTCTGAAATAGATGAAGTTCCAAGATTCTGGTTATGTGTTGACAGATGTGATACACTAGACGGGTTAGTATAGGAGTTGAGTGATATATTACTCCTTGTATCCGTGAACCAGATTGCATGACCAGAAATTTCGGGAGTTCTTAAGTGGGAACTCAGGTAGTTACTTATAGGACAATCTTCCAACAGATGCATGATGTGAGGTTGGGATCCGACATTCAGTGGATCCGTTTGTTCACGGTCATCTTACATCGGTTCTCGTTGTGTCTTAAAGAGTCCTTGTAGCTTGCTACGACTCGGGGATGCTTCGTATGTCGTGTGCACTGCCTTGTACATGATGGCTACTGTAGGATCGAGCCCGTGTGATCATATCCACGAAGATATCGGATGGAATCTCTATCATACATTTGTTCCGAGCAATCCTAACTCATACTTGGTTTGCGAGTGGCTTTTAATCAGATGTTGTCGGCAGTTACTTTGAGGAAGCATTCTTACTAATTATTATTCGAATGCAATTGCTAAGAATTCTTGTTTAGATATTTCTGTCTATTGGTTCAACTTAATCTTTGAATGTTAATCTCTGGTCTAACGTGTTGTCCGTCTCCAGGATGGCTCCACCAACTCGCCAGAATCCGGGTCGTGAGGGTGCTGATCCTCCACCACCCCCTCCTCCGGCACCTCCTCCACCGCCGCCTCCTCCTCCAGTGGCATGGCAAGCGGTGATGGCTGCAACAAATGCCAACACTCAAATGTTACTTCAGTTGTTGCAAGAGAGGAACAATCAGCAGCAGGGGAATTTCAACCATGGTGGACCAGTTTGCAACTATGAACCAATTCCTCGCGAACCAACCGAAGTCCTTCAAGTCTTGTGACCAGCCATTTGATGATGATGACTAGACTCGTGACATGAACAAGCACTTCGAGTGCAGTAATGTGCGACCAGAGGACTTCGTCAAGTTTGCAACTTTTCAGCTCAAGAGTCAAGTGGCAGAATGGTGGCAACAGTTGAGGGACTCCAGAGGCGACAGAATGATCAGTTGGGATGATTTCTGCAGGGATTTGAGGGCTCACTATATTTCGTCTAGCTTCATGGAAGAGAGGCGTGAGAATTTCAAACGCTTGAAGCAAGGAGGATCTTCTGTGTACAAGTACAATGTCGAGTTCCATGAGCTGGGTCGGTATGCTAACGAGGACATCCCAGATCAAAAGAGCAAGATTTATCAGTTTAGAGGTGGTGTGAAGGAAGACTTGCAGTTGGGCCTTGCCTTGCACGATCCCGATGAGTTCGATAAGTTCTACAACTTGGCTCTCAGGGCTGAAGCAGCTTTGCTCAAAGTGGAGAATTCAAGGAAGTGTTTCATCGATTCCAGTTCCTCGTCCTCAACTCAGGTGGTCCAGAAGCAGCAGAAATTTTGGATGTCTCCTCCTCCTCGGCACATTCAGCAGTTCAAGCAGTCAGGTGGTCATGGTTCTTCCCACCCACCCAACCCAGCTTTCCAGCAGAGGTTTCAGCAGCAGAAGCAAGGGAATCCTCAAGTGCAATTCCTTCCCCTGTCAGAGGTGACTTGTCACAAGTGTGTGCAGAAGGGTCACTACTCTAACAAGTGCACCACTCAGCAGCGTCTTCCGCCCCTCCTCCAGTGAAGCCTCCAAGCAATGCAATGGTGAAGATCAATCCCAAGTCTACGGGAGTCAATATGGTGAATGCAGCAGAAGCATAGAACTCCTCAGATGTGATAATGGGTAATCTCTTGGTTAATGATATACCTGCAAAGGTTCTGTTTGATTCTGGTGCTTCTCATTCATTCATGTGTAGAATGTTCATTTTCGAGCATGATTTTGATTCTGAGTATTTGAGCAAGGCCTTGCGTGTGGTTTCACTCAGCTCTCTGATGAGCGCCAACAAGGTCGTTTGGGATGTCTGTGTCAAGATGGGCGACTATTCCTTTGTGGCTTCTACAATTGTCCTTACCAAGTTTGATATTGATCTGATCCTTCGGAAAGATTGGTTGGCTATGAACAAGGCATTTCTTGATTGTCAAGCCAAAGAAGTCAAGCTAACTCATCCTTCGGAGGACGTGATTATCTTTGCAGTGCGCGATGACACAATCCGTCTGTTTTCCTTGAATGAGAAGGGTGAGATCTTTCCAATTTCTCAAGTCCCAGTGGTCTGTGAGTATGAAGATGTCTTTCCGGAAGAATTGCCAGGAATGCCTCCGCACGGGGCAGTTGAGTTCGTAATTGACCTTGAACCGGGAACTGAACCAGTATGCAAGCGGCCGTATAAAGTGGGTCCAGAAGAGCTGAAACAATTGAAGAAGCAACTTGATGAGCAAGAGCGTCTGGGTCTGATCAGACCAAGCTCATCTCCTTGGGGTTGTGGAGTTCTTTTTGTCAATAAGAAGTAGGGAACGGTCCGACTCTGTGTCGATTACCGTCCATTGAATAAGAAGACGATCGGAAACAAGTATCCATTTCCCAACATCAATGATTTGTTTGAGAAATTGAAAGGGGCTAAGATCTTCTCTAAGGTTGATCTCAGGATGGGCTATCATCAGATTCACATTCGTGAAGAAGACATTCCCAAGACTGCCTTCAAGAGAAGCTTTGGCTCTTATGAGTACACAGTGATGTCTTTTGGTCTCGCCAATGCTCCACCGACCTTCTGTCGGATGATGAATTATATATTCTCCCCATTCAAGAATGAATTTGTCTTGCTGTATCTTGATGACATTCTGGTCTTTTCTAAAACTAAGGAGGAGCATGAAGAACATCTCCGGCTTGTGTTTGATAAGCTAAGAGAGCATAAGTTCTATGCTAAGTTTTCCAAATGTGAGTTCTGGTTGAAGGAAGTTGTGTACCTTGGGCACATCATCTCTGCCGAGGGCATCAAAGTTGATCCATCAAAGGTGCAGGCCATTGTTGAGTGGGAACCTCCTGAGAATGTGAAGCAGCTTCGAAGCTTTCTCAGGCTTGCAAGCTATTGCAGAAGATTTGTTGAGAATTTCTCCAAGATTGCTAAGCCTCTCTCAAGCCTTCTTCACAAGAGTGTGAAGTTTGTATAGTCTCCAGAGTGTTAGTTGGCCTTCGACACACTCAAAGAGAAGCTCACTTCTACTCCATTCTTGAGTCCTCCTGATGATTCCAAGTCTTATCGAGTGTTCTATGATGCCTCTCTTCAAGGTCTTGGTGCAGTTCTGATGCAAGAGAAGAAAGTGGTAGCTTATACCTCGAGGCAGTTAAAACCAAGTGAGAAGAATTACCCCACTCATGATCTTGAGTTGGTGGCAGTGGTACATGCTCTGATGACTTGGAGACATCTCTTGTTGGGCAGACAGGCTGAGGCCTACACCGATCACAAGAGTCTCAAATACATCTTCACCCAGCCTAGCCTCAATCTTCGGCAAACTCGTTGGGTGGAAATGATCCAAGATTATAATCTGAGCGTTGACTACACTCCACGCAAAGCAAATCTCATTGCAGATGCTTTGAGCAGAAAGGCTTACTGCAACAGTATCATTCTCAAGCCGTTCCAGCCTGATCTTTGTGAATCTTTCAGGAAGCTCAAC
Source organism: Hordeum vulgare subsp. vulgare (assembly GCF_904849725.1). Lineage (NCBI taxonomy): Eukaryota > Viridiplantae > Streptophyta > Magnoliopsida > Poales > Poaceae > Hordeum > Hordeum vulgare. Next base: position 144,811,650 of record NC_058521.1, on the reverse strand, counting down.
CTTCAGTTAGTACCTCAGGGATTTCTTGCTAACCTCCAGATTTCTCCTACCTTGGAAGACCAAGTCCGACAAGCTCAATTTCTTGATGTGATGGTGAAGAAAGTTAAGTTTGTCTTGGCAAAGAGCATTCCGAAATATAAGTGCTTCCATGTTGATGACAGAGATACCTTGTTCTACGAGGACCGCCTTGTCGTTCCAAAAGGGGAGCTCAGGAAAGTTATCATGGATGAAGCCCATAATTCCCTTCTCTCGATACATCCAGGAAGCTCCAAAATGTATCAGGATCTGAAGCAGACCTTCTGGTGGACTCGCATGAAACATAAAATTGCTCAGCTCGTGAACGAGTGTGATGTGAGTCGCAGAGTGAAGGCAGAGCATCAACGTCCATCAGGTCTTCTGCATCCCTTGCCTACACCCGAGTGGAAATTCGATCATGTAGAGATGGATTTTGTCACTGGGTTTCCAAAGTCCAAGAAAGGCAATGATGACATCTTTGTCGTCATCGACAAGTTGACCAAAGTTGCTCATTTCCTACCGGTCAAAGATTCTATCTCGGTAGCTCAGCTGGCAGAGTTGTATACGTCAAGGATAGTCTCGTTGCACGGTGTTCCTATTATCATGTGTTCAGATCGTGGAAGCATCTTTACTTCCAAGTTCTGGGATTCATTTCAGTCTACGATGGGTACTAAGATCCAATTCAGTACAACTTTCCATCCTCAGACAAGTGAGCAAGTTGAGAGAGTCAATCAGATCCTTGAAGATATGCTCAGAGCCTGTGTGATTTATTTTGGCATGAAATGGGAAGATGGCCTACCATTTGTCGAGTTCTCATACAATAACAACTTTCAAGCAAGCTCAGGCAAGGCCCCATTCGAGATTCTATATGGGAGGAAGTGTCATACCCCGCTCAATTGGTCAGAGACTGGTGAGCGTCAGATTCTTGGGAATGACATGATTACTGAAGCAGAAGAAATGTGACGTGTCATTAGGGATAATCTTAAAGCAGCGCAGTCCCGTCAGAAGAGCTACTATGATAGCAAGCATCATGACATGACTTTTCAGCTCGATGATTTTGTGTATCTGAAAGTGTCTCCCATGAAGGGCACTCAGTGCTTCGGCATCAAAGGAAAGCTCGCTCCTCGCTTTGCTGGTCCTTTCAGAATTGTTGGCAAGAGAGTCGATCTTGCATATCAGTTAGATCTTCCATCCAACTTCTCAAATGTGCATGATGTGTTCCACATGTCTCAGCTCTGGAGATGCTTCAAGACTCCCGAGCGCATAGTTCATCTCCAGGATATCGACCTCTAGCCCGACCTATCCTACCATGAGCATCCGATAGCAATACTTGAGGAGACTGAGCGCAAGACCCGCACTAAGTCAATCAAGTTCCTCAAAGTGCAATAGTCACATCACTCAGACAAAGAAGCCACTTGGGAGTGCGAGGACCACGTCCGTTCCGAATTTCCAGAGTTCTTCCAGTGCTAGATCCCGAGTTGAGATCCTCTCGTAGTGTGGGAGAGTTGTAACAGCCCAAGTGCTTTTCCTTCCCCTTTGTAATCCTTTCCATGTTTGGCAACTCTGCTGAGGCAATGTTATGGATGTGAGGCTTGTGGCATTGTCATTTCATGTGCATCTCATGCATCATGCATATCTTGTTTCTTTTCCCTTTTGCCTTGATTGTTTGATCTTGTGTTGGACGCGACCTTCATGAACATGTGAGTAGGTGCAACAAAGCCCCCTGCAAAACCCTTGTTGCACCATGATTCAAAATACCTCCCTATTCAACATTTGGTTACTTGTTTTTTCAACTTGCTTTAAAAATCCTATTAAAATCTTCCACCTTTCCTATCAATTTTTGTGAGTGGTGAAGTGGAGTTATTTTATTTTTTCTCCAAGCCTTGATTCCTGTTTCTTTGAAAAACAACCTAGGTTTATTAATAAAGCATATATTTTGCCTTGCCTAAAAATAATCAATCATATTTTATTAAATAGGTTATATTATTTTGTTTAGCCAAGTATTTTTATTTTATATTAAAAACCCCTTCTTATATCTCTAGGATTTAATGGTGTTGTGTAGTTTTATAAAAATAAAACAGAGGCTTTCAGTTTTGTGTAAGAGAGAGAGAGAGGGCTCTGGGTCAGCTCCTTCCCCTTGTCCCATTTCCCTCAGCAAGAGAGGCCTGTTGGCGCGTCCCTCTTCTTCCTTGTGTTCGTCACCCTGTACGACACCATAGCCACCACCGATTCCCTCCCCTCCTCAATCGGGCGGCTCCAAGCGCGCATCCCGAGGTCCATAAGAGCAACCCGAGCCTTCTCCAACCCTAGCCCTCTCCATTTTTCCGTCTTCCTCCTCCTTCACACAGCCACCCCTTCTCCCTCGCCTCCTTCTTCCCTCTGCCTCATAGGTAAGTTTCAAAGAGAGAGAGAGAGGTTCAGGTTCAGAGACAGAGGAGAGCGCATCGTCCCCGCCTTCTCTTTTGTCGCCGATGGCCCCTCTACGGCGTCCGGGACGCCCGCGAGGATGCTGGGGCTATCCTCGTCCTGTTCCCGCCGCTAGGAGAGGCCGATCCCCCTCCATGGTGTTGGCCCCGTCGTGGGTCGCCGGTGCGGAAGCTTCGCTATAGCAAGCCGCCCCAAGCGTCTTCTTCCCCTGCGCATCCTCATCCTTGCCTTCGGTGCAGCCTGGGTGAGCATCGTAGCCCTCTTCCCCTCTTCCGTGTGCTCGATTCCCTCGTTGTAGCGTAGCATCGCCGGCGTCGTGGTCCGCCATGGCCGAAAGCACGAGCTTCTTGCACTGCCTGTAGAGTCCCCCTCTCGCCGTGATTGCTCCGGGAATGGAATCCCCAGTGACTTTGCATCCCCCGCTGGCATCCATCCCCGCCGTTGGTGGCCCGTGTGCTCGTCGGCGTTCAACCCTCTTTCGATCGCAGAAGCAGCACTGCACCGCATAGGGGCCTGCTCAAAAGGGCAAGACCCCCTCTCTGTTCAAATCTCCCCCTCCTAGCCCGACTGGCAGCACGCGTGTGCAAAGACCCTCTCGGTCTTGGGTTCGACCCCCCAAGCACCCCATTTAAACGTGTATTTTTTTCCTTCGTAGCGTAGTAGCGTCCGTGAGAGGTTACCTCGCTTGATTCCTCGTATGGGTCAGTATCCGTAGCATAGCGCAGTGGTGTGGTGTCGTGCGTGTGTGCGTGAGATCCAGGATTTGATCCCGAAGCGCGCCCCTTTGGTTTTTTTGGTGGATTTAATTCAAACTGTGTGGCAGGGTAGCTTACCTTGCGTGATGATACGTCCATTTTGCATCATGCTTCTATGTTGATATTTATCGCTTTATGGGCTGTTATTACACTTCATAGTACAATACTTATGCCTTTTCTCTCTTATTTTGCAAGGTTTACATGAAGAGGGAGAATGCCGGCAACTGGAATTCTGGCCTGAAAAATGAGCAAGTTTGAGATACCTATTCTACGCAACTCCAAAAGCCATGAAAATCAACGAGGAATTATTTTGGAATTTATAAAAATACTGGGCGGAAGAAGTACCACAGGGGAGCCACCAGGAGGCCACAAGCCTGCTAGGCGCGGCCTACCCCCCTGGCCGCGCCTAGGGGCCTTGCGGGCTCCCAATTGGCCCTCTGGCTCCCCTATTTTGCTATAAGGACGGTTTCATTCCAGAAAAAATCAGGAGGAGGCTTTCTAGAGGAATCGTCGCCGCCACGAGGCGGAACTTGAGCAGAACCAATCTAGAGCTCCGGCAGGGTCGTCGTGCCGGGGAAACTTCCCTCCCGGAGGGGGAAATCGTCGCCATTGTCATCACCAACACTCCTCTCATCGAAGGGGACTCGTCACCATCAACATCTTCGTCAGCACCATCTCATCTCCAAACCCTAGTTCATCTCTTGTGACCAATCTCCGTCTCGCGACTCCGATTGGTACCTGTAAGGTTGCTAGTAGTGTTAATTACTCTTTGTAGTTGATGCTAGTTGGATTACTCGATGGAAGATTATATGTTCAGATCCTTGATGCTATTCAATACCTCTCTGGTCATGAACATAATTATGCTTTTTGAGTAGTTACTTTTGTTCCTGAGGACATGGGATACGTCATGCTATAAGTAGTCATGTGAATTTGGTATTCGTTCGATATTTTGATGTGCTGTATGTTGTTTTTCCTCTAGTGGTGTTATGTGAACATCGACTACATAACACTTCACCATTATTTGGGCCTAGAGGAATGCATTGGGAAGTAGTAAGTAGATGACGGGTTGCTAGAGTGATAGAAGCTTAAACCCTAGTTTATGTGTTGCTTCGTAAGGGGTTGATTTGGATCCACTAGTTTAATGCTGTGGTTAGACTTTTTCTTAATTCTTATTTCGTAGTTGCAGATGCTTGCGAGAGGGGTTAATCATAAGTGGGATGTTTGTCCAAGTAAGGGAAGCACCCAAGCACTAGTCCACCCACATATCAAACTATCAAAGTAGCGAACGCGAATCATATGAACATGATGAAAACAAGCTTGACAGAAATTCCCATGTGTCCTTGGGAGCACTTTACCTCCTATAAGAGTTTGTCTAGGCTTGTCCCTTGTTACTAAAGGGATTGGGCCACCTTGCTGCATTGTTGTTACTATTGTTACTTGCTACTTGCTACGAATCATCTTACCGCACAACTATCTGTTACCGATAATTTCAGTGCTTGCAGAGAATACCTTGCTGAAAACCACTTGTCAGATCCTTCTGCTCCTCGTTGGGTTCGACACTCTTACTTATCAAAAGGACTACGATAGATCCCCTACACTTGTGGGTCATCAAGACTCTTTTCTGGCGCCGTTGCCGGGGAGTGAAGCGCCTTTGGTAAGTGGAATTTGGTATGGAAACATTTATATAGTGTGCTGAAATTTATTGTCACTTGTTACTATGGAAACTATCCTTTGAGGAGCTTGTTCGAGGTATCTTCACCTCGAACGGAAGCACAAGGAGTTGCTCCTCAACCTGCTGCACCTACTAAAAATATTTTCTATGAATTTCCTTCGGGTATGCTTGAGAAACTGCTGGCTAATCCATTTACAAGAGATGGAACATCACATCCTGACTTGCATGTAATCTATGTAGATGAAGTTTGTGGTTTATTTAAGCTTGTAGGTTCGCCCGAGGATGAGTTCAAGAAGAAGGTCTCTCCCTTATTTTTCAGGGATAAAGCATTGACATGGTATAGGCTGTGTGATGATACTGGATCATTGAACTACAACCGATTGAAATTGGAATTTCATCAAAGGTTTTATCCTATGCATTTGGTACATCATTCAAAATTATATTTATAATTTTTGGCCTCGTGACAGAGAAAGTATATCTCAAGCTTGGGGGAGGCTTAAATCAATGTTATATTCATGCCCCAACCATGAGCTCTCGAGAGAAATCATCATTCAGAACTTCTATGCTCGGTTTTCTCATGATAATCGCACCATGCTTAACACTTCTTGTACCGGTTCTTTTACGAATAGAGATATTGACTTCAAATGGAATTTATTGGAAAGAATTAAACGCAACTGTGAAGATTGGGAGTTTGATGAAGGTAAGGAGTCAGGTATGAATTTCAAGTTTGGTTGCGTTAAATCCTTTGTTGAAACAAGTACCTTTTGTGATTTTAGCGCTAAATATGGACTTGACTCTGAGATAGTAGCTTCATTGTGTGAATCTTTTGCTGCTCATATTGATCTCCCTAAAGAGAAGTGGTTTAAATATCATCCTCCCTTAGAAGTCAATGTAGTTAAACCCAATCCAGTTGAAGAGAAAGTCATTGCTTATAATGATCCTATTGTTCCTAGTGCTTACATTGAGAAACCACCTTTCCCTGTTAGGATAAAGGATCATTCTAAAGTTTCAACTGTGATGCGTAGGGGCTACATTAGAACACCTACACCCCATGAGAAAATTAGAGTTGAACCTAGCATTGCTATTATCAAAGATCTCCTGTCCGATAATGTTGATGGCCATGATATTCACTTGTGTGAAGATGCTGCTAGAATTGCTAAACCACATGCTAGAGACAAACATAGGCCTGTTGTTTCTGTTAAGATAGGAGATCATTCTTATCATGGTTTGTGTGACGTGTGTGCTAGTGTTAGTGCAATACCTCATTCTTTATATGATGAAATTAAAGACGAGATTGCCCCTGTCGAGATGGAACCTATTGATGTCACTATTCAGCTTGCCAATAGAGATACTATCTGCCCTTTGGGAATTGTTAGAGATGTTGAAGTCTTGTGTGGTAAAACGAAGTATCCTGCTGATTTTATCATTCTTGCTACCACACAAGATAGCTTTTGTCCCATCATATTTGGCAGACCCTTCCTCAATACTGTCAATGCTCATATTGACCGTGAGAAGCAAACTGTCACTATTGGCTTTGAAGGTGTGTCACATGAGTTCAATTTCTCCAAGTTTGGAAGACAACCTCATGAAAAAGAGTTGCCTAGTAAGGATGAATATATTGCTCTAGCTTCTATAGCTGTGCCTCCTACTGATCCTTTAGAGCAATACTTGTTTGAGCATGAAAATGATATGCATATGGATGAAAGGAATGAGATAGATAGAGTTATCTTTGAACAACATCCTATCCTTAAGAATAATTTGCCTGTTGAACTCCTTGGAGATCCACTCCCACCAAAGGGTGATCCTGTGTTCGAGCTTAAACAGCTGTGTGATACTCTTCAGTATGCTTATCTTGATGAAAAAGACATATATCCTGTTATTATTACTGCTAGCCTTTCAGAGCATGAAGAAAAGAAATTATTGAAAACTCTGAGGAAGCACCGTGCTGCTATTGGATATACTATTGATGATCTTAAGGGCATTAGTCCCACTCTATGCCAGCACAAAATTAAAACCGATCCTGATTCCAAACCAGTTGTTGATCATCAACGGAGATTAAATCCTAAGATGAAAGAGGTAGTAAGAAAAGAAATACTAAAGCTCCTGAAAGCAGGTATTATCTATCTTGTTGCTCATAGTGATTGGGTAAGTCCGGTGCATTGCGTCCCTAAGAAGGGAGGTATTACCGTTGTCCCTAATGATAAGGATGAATTGATCCCACAGAGGATTATTACTGGCTATAGGATGGTGATTGATTTTAGGAAATTGAATAAGGCCACTAGGAAAGATCATGACCCTTTGACTTTTATTGATCAAATGGTAGAAAGATTGTCTAAACACACACACTTCCACTTTCTAGATGGTTATTCTGGTTTCTCCCAAATACATGTTGCACAATCTGATCAGGATGAAACCACTTTCACCTGCCCTTTCGGTACCTTTGCTTACAGACGTATGCCTTTTGGCTTATGTAATGCACCTGCTACCTTTAAAAGATGTATGATGGCTATATTCTCTGTCTTTTATGAAAAGATTGTTGAGGTTTTCATGGGTGACTTCTCCGTTTACGGTTCTTCTTTTGATGATTGCCTCAGCAACCTTGATCGAGTTTTGCAGAGATGTAAAGATACCAATCTTGTCTTGAATTGGGAGAAGTGCCACTTTATGGTTAATGAAGGCATCGTCTTAGGACATAAAATTTCTCAAAGAGGTATTGAAGTCGATAAGGCTAAGGTTGATGCGATCGAGAAAATGCCATGCCCCACAGATATCAAAGGTATAAGAAGTTTTCTTGGTCATGCTGGTTTCTATAGAAGGTTCAATAAATACTTCTCTAAGATTTCTAGGCCTCTTACCAATGTCTTGCAAAAGGATATTCCTTTTGTTTTTGACAATGATTTTGAGGAATCCTTTGAAATACTTAAAAAGGCCTTGATAATTGCGCCTATTGTTCAACCACCTGATTGGAACTTACCTTTTGAAATCATGTGCGATGCTAGTGATTATACTGTTGGCGCTATTCTAGGACAAAGAGTTGATAAGAAGTTGAATGCTATTCACTATGCTAGTAAAACTCTAGACAGTGCCCAAAGAAACTTTGCTACTACTGAAAAGGAATTTTTAGCAGTCGTGTTTGCATGTGAGAAGTTCACGTCTTACATTGTTGATTCCAAAGTCACTATTCACACTGATCACGCTGCTATTAAGTACCTCATGGACTAGACTTGTCAAATGGGTTCACTTGCTACAAGAATTTGATTTGCATGTTGTTGATAGGAAGGGTGCTGAGAACCCCGTAGAAGATAACTTGTCTAGGTTGGAGAATGTTCTTGATGACCCACAACCTATTGATGATAGCTTTCCTGATGAGCAATTGAATGTCATCAATGCTTCACGTAGTACACCGTGGTATGCTGATTATGCAAATTATATCATTGCCAAATATATACCACCTAGTTTCACATACCAGCAAAATAAGAAATTCTTCGTTGATTTGAGACATTACTTTTGGGATGATCCTCACCTTTATAAGGAAGGAGTAGATGGTGTTATTAGACGTTGTGTACCTGAACATGAATAGTGACAAATCCTACAGAAGTGTCACTCCGAGGCTTACGGAGGACACCATGCGGGAGATAAAACTTCAGACAAGGTATTCCAATCAGGTTTCTATTGGCCCACTCTCTTCAAGGATGCCCGTAAGTTTGTCCTATCTTGTGACGAATGTCAAAGAATAGGTAATATCAGTAAACATCAGGAGATGCCTATGAATTATTCACTTGTCATTGAACCATTTGATGTTTGGGTCTTTGATTATATGGGACCTTTTCCAAAATCCAACGGGTATACTCATATCCTAGTTGCTGTTGATTACGTTACTAAGTGGGTAGAAGCTATCCCAACTAGTAGTGATGATCACAACACCTCTATCAGGATGCTTAAAGAAGTTATTTTCCCTAGATTTGGAGTCCCTAGATATCTGATGGCTGATGGTGGTTCACATTTCATTCATGGTGCTTTCCGTAAAACGCTTGCTAAGTACGATGTCGACCATAGAGTTGCATCTCGCTATCATCCTCAGTCGAGTGGTCAAGTAGAGCTAAGTAATAGAGAGATTAAACTAATTCTGCAAAAGGCTGTTAATAGGTCTAGAAAGAATTGGTCTAAGAAGCTTGATGATGCACTATGGACTTATAGAACTGCTTATAAGAATCCCATGGGCATGTCTCCGTACAAAATGGTTTATGGTAAAGCATGTCATTTACCTCTTGAGCTAGAGCACAAGGCTTATTGGGCAATCAAAGAGCTCAACTTTGATTTCAAACTTGCTGGTGAGAAGAGGTTATTTGATATTAGCTCACTTCATGAATGGAGAGCTCAGGCATATGGAAATGCCAAGTTGTTCAAAGAAAAGGTTAAGAGGTGTCATGATAAAAGGATACAAAAACGTGAGTTCAATGTAGGTGATTATGTCTTGCTATATAATTCTCGTTTAAGATTTTTTGCAGGCAAGCTTCTCTCGAAATGGGAAGGTCTTTACATTGTTGAGGAAGTATATCGTTCTGGTGCCATCAAGATCAACAACACGGAAGGTAATTTTCCGAGAGTGGTAAATGGGCAAAGAATCAAGCATTATATCTCAGGTACTCCCATAAATGTTGAAAGCAATATTATCAATACCATAACTCCGGAGGAGTACATAAGGGATATTTATCATCCAGTTTCAGACTCCGAAAACGCAGAGGTATGTGATTCGGTAAGTAAACCAACTCGAAAACTTTTCCAGTAGGATATTTTCTCCGTTTTGGATTTTTTTTTTAAATTAGAAAATTTTAAAGTAGTCCGGAAAGCGCACGAGGAGGCGACAAGCCTGCCAGGCGCGGGCCACCCCCTGGCCGCGCCTGGGGGGCTTGTGACCAGCTCGTGTGCCTTCCGGACTCCGTTTTCTTGCGGAGTACTCCTTCTGGTCGGGAAAAATTCATTATATATTCTCCCTAAAGGTCTGACCCTCGTATCACGCAATTATCCTGTGTTTTCGTTTCCAGCCTGCTTCTGCTGCAGATTTAGAGCAAGATGTCATCTCAGGAATCTGTAGGGGAGAACGATCTCCCTCAAGTCTATGAAGAAGTAAATGCTGATCTGAATATAATGGAGGTCATGGAGGCCAAGGAAAGGCTACCTGAAGAAAGTAAGGGCAAAAGTAAGGAGAAGAATCCGGCGTTGGACGAAGGGCAATCTGTACTCAACAAGGAAGAAGCTGAGGAAGAGGATTTTCTTCAACCCTACCTCCAACTTTTACCTCCATCCTTGATCGAGCTCTTGAGGTTATGTGAAATAACTTGTGTTCGTAATACTTATCTCACTCGTGAAGTTGTTTTGCTGGAGAAATACATCACAGAGCTCCAAGGTATAAATCAAAGATTGATGGCCCTCTTGGAATCAAAAGACAAGACAGCTCCACCACCATCACTTTCGAAGGAAGACAACTAAGCATGGGTATGGTAAATCCCCTTGGCTTGTGCCAAGCTTGGGGGAGGTTGCCCCGGTATCGTATCACCATCACATCTTTTGCCTTTACCTTTTCTTAGTTCGATCCTTTTTGGTTTTATCTTTCTCTAGTAGAATAAAGGTCTTAGTGTTTTATGCTTGAGTTTTGCTTTGTGTCGCCCCCAATGTATTCGAGCTCGTGAGTCATATAATAAAGAGTGTTTTAGTTAAGGGCCTTGCCTCATGCCCTGATCGAAAGAATGATAAGAGAACAAAGGCATGAAAGATCATGTAATGATCTTATGGGAAGTGATGGCTTCACATATAAAAAGAATGTTGACTGAAACTTGTTGTGGGTGGACAAACATAGACCTTGGTCATTGTTGCAATTAATAGGACGTGATAAAGAAAGAGAGGTTCACATATAAATATATCATCTTGTACACCATCTATGATTGTGAACACTCATTAAACTATTACATGCTTAGAAGTAGATGTTGGACAAGGAAGACAACATAATGAATTATGTTTGCTTGGTTCCGAACAATGTTATATGACTAGAGATCCCTTAGAATGTGACGATTGCTTCCACCCCTCATCAGCCAAAACTACCGCACTAAGTAGAGATATTACTTGTGCATCCATAAACCTTCAACCCAGTTTTGCCATGAGAGTCCACCATACCTACCTATGGATTGAAGAAGATCCTTCGAGTAAGTTGTCATCGGTGCAAGCAATAAAAATTGCTCCCTAAATATAGATGATCTATTAGTGTATGGAAAATAAGCTTTGTACGAACCTGTGATCAGGAAGACATAAAAGCGACAGACTGCGTAATAAAGTTATTTATCACAGGAGGCAATATAAAGTGACGTTCCTTCACACTAAGAGGTTGCACATCCAAACCTCAAAAGCGCATGACAACCTCCGCTCCCCTCTGCGAAGGGCCTATCTTGTACCTTCACTTTTGTCCTTAAAAGTGTCATGGTGCTTGACACCAATTCATTATCTCGCCTTTATCTTGGATAAAGTCATATGCTAGGGAAAGATCTATATTCATATGTCAACTTGGAAGTAAGTATTCATGAACTATTATTGTTGACATTACCCTTGAGGTAAGTAGTTTGGAGGCGAAACTATAAGCCCCTATCTTTCTCTGTGTCCAACGGAAACTTTGTTCTCATGAGTACCACGTGAGTTTTAGCAATTGTAGGAGACGAAAGGATGATTGAGTATGTGGATTTGCTTTACAAGCTCTTATTTGACTCTTTCCGATGTTATGATAAATTGCAATTGCGTCAATGACTAAAGGCTATTGGTTGTTAATTCTCAATAAGGTTCTTGATCCATACTTTACTTTGTGAAGGAATTATCACTTTAGCATACGATATTATATGATGGTATTGCTGTTCTGATTATGATCATGATGCCCGCATGCCCGTATTTTGGTTTGTCGACACCTCTCTCTCTAAACATGTGGGCATGTTTATTGATCACGACTTTCGCTTGAGGACAAGCGAGGTCTAAGCTTGGGGGAGTTGATACGTCCATTTTGCATCATGCTTTTATGTTGATATTTATCGCTTTATGGGTTGTTATTACACTTCACGGTACAATACTTATGCCTTTTCTCTCTTATTTTGCAAGGTTTACATGAAGAGGGAGAATGTCGGTAGCTGGAATTCTGGCCTGAAAAAGGAGCAAGTTTGAGATACCTATTCTGCGCAACTCCAAAAGCCGTGAAAATCAACGAGGAAATATTTTGGAATTTATAAAAAATACTGGGCGGAAGAAGTACCAGAGGGGAGCCACCAGGAGGCCACAAGCCTGCTAGGCGCGGCCTACCCCCCTGGCCGCGCCTAGGGGCCTTGCGGGCTCCCAGTTGGCCCTCTGGCTCCCCTCTTTTGCTATAAGGAGGGTTTCGTTCCAAAAAAAACAGGAGGAGGCTTTCGGGAGGAATTGCCGCCGCCACGAGGCGAAACTTGAGTAGAACCAATCTAGAGCTCCGCCAGGGTCGTTCTGCCGGGGAAACTTCCCTCCCGGAGGGGTAAATCATCGCCATCGTCATCACCAACACTCCTCTCATTGGAGGGGACTCATCACCATCAACATCTTCATCAGCACCATCTCATCTCCAAACCCTAGTTCATCTCTTGTGACCAATCTCCGTCTCGCGACTCCGATTGGTACCTGTAAGGTTGCTAGTAGTGTTAATTACTCTTTGTAGTTGATGCTAGTTGGATTACTCGATGGAAGATTATATGTTCAGATCCTTGATGCTATTCAATACCTCTCTGGTCATGAACATAATTATGCTTTGTGAGTACTTACTTTTGTTCCTGAGGACATGGGATAAGTCATGCTATAAGTAGTCATGTGAATTTGGTATTCGTTCGATATTTTGATGCGTTGTATGTTGTTTTTCCTCTAGTGGTGTTATGTGAACGTTGACTACATAACACTTCACCATTATTTGGGCCTAGAGGAAGGCATTGGGAAGTAGTAAGTAGATGATGGTTTGCTAGAGTGACACAAGCTTAAACCCTAGTTTATGTGTTGCTTCGTAAGGGGCTGATTTGGATCCACTAGTTTAATGCTATGGTTAGACTTTGTCTTAATTCTTCTTTCATAGTTGCGGATGCTTGCGAGAGGGGTTAATCACAAGTGGTATGTTTGTCCAAGTAAGGGCAGCACCCAAGCACCGGTCCACCCACATATCAAACTATCAAAGTAGCGAACGCGAATCATATGAACATGATGAAAACTAGCTTGACAGAAATTCCCATGTGTCCTCGGGAGTGCTTTACCTCCTATAAGAGTTTGTCCAGGCTTGTCCCTTGCTACAAAAGGGATTGGGCCACCTTGCTGCATCGTTGTTACTATTGTTACTTGCTACTTGCTACGGATCATCTTACCGCACAACTATCTGTTACCGATAATTTTAGTGCTTGCAGAGAATACCTTGCTGAAAACAACTAGTCAGATCCTTCTGCTCCTCGTTGGGTTTGACACTCTTACTTATCGAAAGGACTACGATAGATCCCCTACACTTGTGGTTCATCACGTGACGCCGTAGTCTGTGCAGCTAGCAGTAGCTAGCATAGTGGTGGGGGTCGCTAGCTCCACCAGAGAGGTGGTGGGTTCGAATCCCCGTGGGCTCTTTTTATTTCTTGAGTTGAGATGTGTGTAGTTGCTCTGTGTGTGTATGACAGTGGGCCACAGGGGCCCACATGTCATCCACTGAGGGGCCACTGCCAGGTGGGACCCCCTCATCATCATATTTTCCCTGACATTTTTTATTTATTGTTTGTGAATTCCTTGTGCTAAATAGGGCATATTTCCATTTCTGAAGATGTCCATATATGGACTTACCAGATATGGCAGGGCAAGAACAGCTCTTGTTCTTGACAGAGGTAGTTTTGATCCTGTGTAGATTTTCTTTTACTATTTGTGGAGTTTTTCCGTATGCAAAGATGGCACTATGATATATGTATTTGGGGTAGAAGAACCCAAGGAATCCAATGGTGGCACTGGATTCTAGATTTGAGCATTTTTACAGAAGTATAACTTTGTGGTGAAGTAACACCTTATAGTATGAGTAGGGTTGTTTTCTGTGCTTGTTTGGAGCAGTGCATACATGCATCATATTGCCTGTTGCATCATTTGTTGCTGGTGTTCATTAGATGTGTGTTTCTTTTGGGTAGTTACCGGGGCCAGAAACGAGTTCGAGGAGTCCCGAGAGTTCGTGCAGGAAGAACAAGAGCAGTTCCGGTCTGAAGAAATCACAGGCAAGATGATCGTGACCTTGACACCATTTCTAATTTTGTTATGCTTAGTGTTACCTTTCCTTCGTTACATCTCTGCTGCCTACCACATGATATATAGGCCATCAAACGTTACCATGAAACCTCAAACACCTCCCCTCCTAGCAAATATTGTTTGGCTAGGCTAGGCTTGCTTAGCCACTAATTGTTAGCATTGCTAGTTGCAGGTGCCAGCTGGTCCATGTGATAACATGGGCAATTTGATATCATTGTATTAATTGTTATTTAATTAATTCACCTATATACTTTGTAAATAACGGAAGGCCTAGCTTTTTGCCGGGTGATTTGTTCCGTTGTTGCCGCCTTAGTTTTGGCTACCAGTGTTTTATTACATAACTGGGCGCTCCTAACACGTTCGGGGTTGTTATGGGGACCCCCTCGATATATCGTATAGTGTTAAGACTTGTCTGGCAGGACCCAACTTTGGTTTTTAACTTACTAAGAACTTAATAATAAAAGCAGTAGATATAGCTACCTCGAGGAATTTAATCAACCCCCCCCCCCCCGGCCAGTGCTCCTCATGAGTGTTGGTCCAAACTAGAGTGCTCTACGTGGCCAACTCAGGGCAACTTGAGTGATTTCTATCAGGCCACTGTACGCGTCGCTTATCTGTCGTGTCCTGAGAACGAGATACGCGGCTCCAATCGAGATCGTCGACACGTCAGGAGGTCTTGCCGGACTTGTCTTACGTTAGTGATATATCTTGCGCATTGGGGTTCCCATGAGACTTTGGGTCTTCTCAGAGTTGAGGTTTTCCTCTAAGGAACCCGACGAGATCACGAGTTTCGTGATGGAGGATTACTATGCGGCATGTGGCAATTTGTGATGGACTAGTTGGAGCACCACTACAGGGTTTAATCTTTCGAAAAGCCGTCCCGCGGTTATGCGGCAAACATGGATACTTTGTTAACATCCGGTTGTAGACAACTTAAAGTAATTCAAATAAAAACTTGCCAACTGAGTGCGTAACCGTGTCTATTTCTTTCAGAGTTCCTTCTCTGATCGAGAACACGGTGGGGTTATGAATGACGTAAGTAGATGTTCAGGATCATTTAGTGATCATCCTAGTCTTCGACCGTCTTATGTAGTCCACCATATGTTAATTCTGTTCTTCGTAAGATAGCCACCATATATGCTTAGGATGCTGCAAACTCAAACACTTAGCCTACCTCACCCATTTAACTTAGTTAGACTCGATACCAAGGTCATGAGATTGTTGAGTCCTCGTGGCTCACAGTTTACTACAAACACCCACAGGTACAGGTACCCCAGAAGCAGGAGTTGCCGATGACAACCATCTGAAGTGGGAGTTCGATGAGGACAGTGGCAGGCTGTATGTGACTTATCCCGAGGACTAAAGGCGTATGGTCGTGATTGTGGGCCTAACATGCGGGATATCATAGCTTTTGTCATTTATCTTGTCCGTAGTCGGACCCTTCCATGTTTTCAATAATGTATGACTGTATGATTATGTACCTTATAAGATGGCAAATGTATGCCCTACTTGTCACTCTTTAAGTTAATTATATTGTTATGGTTATCTTGCTTGCGAAACGCGTAGATGCGCCTATTTCCCCTTTTGAGGCCTCGCCCCCAAATAAGGAAATGGCCACATCTTGGTCGTTACATGGTGGAACTAGGAGGAGCCTCTTCGCGTCCTTGTCGCTGTGTGCCAGTCGTGGTGGTGGCCTGAAATGGGGGAGGCTGGGCGTGCGGATATGTGGCTCCGCTGAGCACTCCATCTTGCTCTGGACGAGGCGCATGGCCAGCAGTCGTGCCCGTGTCAGCGCAGCTAGTGGACCACGGTTTCCCTCGGACTGGGCCCCGTTGTTGCGAGCACGGTCACTGATGTGGCGGATGTGTGGGGCCTGGGTGTCCCTTTCGCGTGCGGCACCAGGGGAAAGCTCACTATGATGTCGTTTTTGCTCGCCTCTGGTGCCCTCGTTCCGGCTTCGACCACAGGGGACATGATGGCAACACGTCGTCTGCCGATCGTGTCGCCCATGGTGTCTGCGTCACCTGATGCCTTTGCGGCGCCAGCGGCGTCCACGGCTGCAAGCATCACGCATTCAAACTAGAAGGGTGAGGTTCTGCGCCGGTCTTCTTCTTCGGGGCCATCGTGAGAAAAAGAAAGTCACGATGAAGATCAGCACACTGCTCATATCCTTAGGATCGCGTGAACGAAGCCCCCTGCGTGGCGCGCCAAAGATGTCGGTACAGGTGTGCACACGGTCACCTATCGGACATGTAGGCCCCTTGTGGTTCAGCGAAGAGGTCGTATCACACAAAGAGAAGAGACTACGAAACAACACGATGATGAGACTTCACGGTTTTAACCCAAGTTCTGGCCACTGTGAAGCATAAACCCTACTCCTGCTTTGGTGGATTGATTGGCGAAGACGAAGTTTGCATGGAGCTATGCCTCGGCAAGGGTTGCCGAGGAGAGCTAGCACGCGCGTACCCTTACACCTGGCTCTAATCCCACAGGGACCCAATCTACCAAGTGTCGAATATCTAAGTGCTCGAATACCCGAAGATCTGAATGCTTTGCTAGGTTTCCTCCGGCCTCCTTTTATAGCTCAAGGGGCGTCCATAGTGGCAACTGACATACCTAACTCTCGCACTTAAGATAGAGCGCCATAAATGCGGCTCTAGGTGGCGAGCGGGGGTCTGTTCTCGGCACGCTTCTGCCACCTATGAGCTCGCCATGGCTTGAGGTATTGACACGCTTCTAAACGGGTGTCAACATGTTGCAAACTATCTTCCGACGTGGCGCCACCTAGATAGCGAGAGCCACCTAGCCGTCTGGGGGCTCGATACCTCATCGACAAGTGACTGGTTGTCACGCCCAAGATGCGACCCTATCCTCAATTTGGCACGAAGGCCTCGTCAGGGATAGAAGTGCATCTCGTCGTGTCGCAAGAATGGATATCGTTACAAGTACATGTACTGAAAAGGAGATATATATAAAGAGTTGGCTTACACTCGCCACAAGCTACATCAGAGTCACATCAGTACATTACATAACATCAAGAGTAAGAGTAGGGTCCGACTACGGACGAAAACAAACGAGAAAAATAAGAACGACGTCCATCCTTGCTATCCCAGGCTGCCGGCCTGGAACCCATCCTAGATCGATGAAGAAGAAGAAGAAGAAGCAACTCCAAATGAACAATCAACGCGCTCGCGTCAAGTAATCTTTACCTGTACCTGCAACTGGTGTTGTAGTAATCTGTGAGCCACAGGGGACTCAGCAATCTCATTTCCAAAGGTATCAGGACTAGCAAAGCTTAATGGGTGAGGTATGGTTAAGTGGTGAGGTTGCAGCAGCGGCTAAGCATATATTTGGTGGCTAACTTACGAGTACAAGAAGTAAGAGGGGGAAGATCTACGCATAGCGGACGTGAACTACAGATGATCAAATGAATGATCCTGAACACCTACGTACGTCAGCATAACCCCACCGTGTCCTCGATCGGAGAAAGAACTCACGAAAGAGACAGTCACGGTTACGCACACAGTTGGCATATTTTAATTACGTTAACTTCAAGTTATCTAGAACCAGTGTTAAACAAAGTTTCCACGTTGCCACATAACCACGGGCACGGCTTTCCGAAAGATTTAACCCTGCAGGGGTGCTCCAACTAATCCATCACAAATTACCACAAGCCGCATAGAAATCCTCAATCACGAAGCTCGCGATCTCGTCGGGTTACCTAGTGGAAAACCTCAACTCTGAGATTACCCAAAGCATCACCGGATTCCCAATGCACAAGATATCTCGTCAAAGGTAAAACTAATCCAGCAAGGCCGCCCGACGTGTCGACAAACCCGATAGGAGCCGCGTATCTCGTTCTCACGACACGACGGATGGAACTAGCTACAGGTGCCAAACCTCGAGTTTCCTCGCGGTGGCCCCGCAAGCAGACCGTTTGGGACCAACACCATCAGCACTGGCCCCCCTGTTTATGTAAAATTACTCCTCGGGTAGCGCTAACTCCTATGCATTTCAATTTAACAGAATTATTATGTTGGGCAAATGCAGAACCAATGTTGGGCCTTGCCAGACCAGCTTTAATCAAAAACGAATTATCAAGGGGGTCCCCATAACAACCCCGATCGTGTTAGGAGCGCTTGATTATGGAACATAACACCGGTAGCCGAAACTAAGGGGGCAAAGGTGGAACAAAACACCAGGCTAGAAAGGCCGAGCCTTCCACCTTTTACCAAGTATATAGGTGCATTAAATTAAATAGCATTTAATATGGTGATATAACAAGGAACCCATGCTTTCACATGGAAGAAAGTGCACCTGCAACTAGCAACGCTATCAACAGGGTTAAGCAAGCAGTAACATAGCCAATCAGTGGTTTGCTAGGTCGAACAGGTTGAAGGTTATCATGGCATTGTTCAGAAGGCTGATATTTAACATGTGGTAGGCAACGAGACATAACGATAGAGACGGTAAAACTAGCATGGCAATGATAGTAATGGTATCTGGGGAAATGATCATCTTGTCTTAGATCCCGCTTGGAAGAAGAATGCCTCCGTGAAGCAGACGAACTGACGTAGTCGAACGGGTCCTCACATCCAACACGCTTGCGGAACTCTATCGAGACGGGGGAAACCGGAAACAAGCATCAACACACGGAATTCACCACACGATGCACAACACAAATGATGCGTGAGCAGCTAAATACATGCAGGTCACGGCATGACAATTCACACAATCAAACTACACATTAAGTGAAGTTCAATATGCAACGGGTTGCATATTGACGAAACTCCACATATGAATTATTTATTTCACTCCCGGTT
The DNA here is from genome assembly GCF_904849725.1 of Hordeum vulgare subsp. vulgare. Lineage (NCBI taxonomy): Eukaryota > Viridiplantae > Streptophyta > Magnoliopsida > Poales > Poaceae > Hordeum > Hordeum vulgare. Next base: position 144,792,652 of record NC_058521.1, on the reverse strand, counting down.
ATTTACACAGCAATATTAATGTTGTCAAAGATGCAAGAGGTGAAGCGGAAATTAAACTACCTATCTAGACATTTAAATGAGGTCGGAAACGACATATAGCATCTCCAAGATGACCTCACATCTTAATTTACAATTCTGTCCAGATCTGAATTAACACATTTAATTAGTTGTTAAACATAAAAACAAACAGGTTCACGTGATTCTACGCGTCAAGGCAAGCAATCTACACGTGGAGAACATCTCCAACGGAGCTACGGATCAAAAGATACAAGCACCGCAAGATATGATGGCATGAATGCAATATGTGTGCAACGGCGGTCACGAGCACTTCAACACATGCAACCAGCAAGAGAAAAAGAAACTACACGAGATTCTAAGAAAGTTTCTTGTAGGTCACGATCAACTCGGAGCTACGGTTCAAGAACTACGAGCAAAACGAGATATGACTACAAACTGCCAAAATCAGCCACATAGCATTTCCTACGCCTCACAACTTCGGCTACACAACTCCGATAAGCTCAAGCAAGGCATGAGACGGAAGAGGGAAAGAAGCACTACTAAAAACAACCCACAACAACTAGCATGGCATCATGGATCACTAGGAAAAGAAGACACAACATGGCATCGCACACACTATTTCAGACTTAGTGAAAATCACACCTCTTGAAAGTGCAGTTTTGAGTCTGAAGCAATATTGACAGCAGCAAAACCTATAGCTACAGGACTCCAAATGGCATGAAACTTCACAGAATGCTAGAGAAACACAAGGGGTACAACTAACTCCATTGGACCAACCTCAAAAGAGCTACAGATCACAAGATGCAAGCAAGACAAGACAACAACAAAATATAACAGATTCCAGACTTAGAAATATTTCAGCTCCTCTAAAACAGCACTATTTCTAGCAACTTGAGAGCAAGAAAAACACACCTAAACATGCATTTCTATTGCAACCAAAAATACCCGGGGCTAAATAAAACATCTAAAAGAACTCCCTAGTTGACAACTAATTCAAACGAGGCACGGATTAAATCCTACGAATTAAACAAAAGCGCAACTTAGCAAAATATCTCGCGAACTAACTTACTCGAAAGCTAAAACTAATTGCACAGAAAAATCACATGGATTTTTCTACCCCGGAAACATATAAAATATGTGGGGTTTGCAACACAAAAATAATGCCACACATTAATGCGAGATAATCACTTATATACGGGAAAATAAACTACCGGCAAACCATACATGCAAAAATACCTACGACCGCTCTAAAATACATGGAAAATAGCTCCCTAGAGCATGAACATTTCTACTACGGAGTTCGGGCACCCGGACTCGCACGAGAAAAATAACTACGGGCAAAACAATATAAACAGCACACAAAACTAGGCGTTTGGCACGTTAAACTACGTCAAATGATTATGCAAGTTGCAAAAACGGATACTACGCGAAATTCTACACCAAATCCATATAAAGATCACCTCGACCCGACTAACGGAAAAAAAGTTACGGGCATTTATATTTACGTCTAATTCGTGAAAAAAATATTCTCAGGAAAATCCTAATAATCAAACGGGCCGAATTGGGGGCGCTTTACACTGAAAATTGCACAGGCGGGGGATAGAGGAAGGGGGGAGAGCTCACCTTGTGGGCTTCGGCCCATGAGGGGAGGCTGGAGCAGAGGGGAGGGCGAGGCTGCGAGCTGGGCCGAGGAAGGGATGCCGCGCTCGCTGTCCACGCGGGCAGGCCTGGCACTGGCGGCCCATGCGAGGCGGCGGCCCAACTCGCTGGCTAGGCGGTCAACGGCGAGCGAACGAGGCTGCCCTCGCACTGGTGATCTCGATCTGGTCGCGGCGGCGGCTGGTACACGAGGTCCCGTCGGAACGACGCCGGGCGGCGGCTACCGGCGGCCTCCATGGCGGCGCAGAGATCCGGTGAGGCCCCATTAAACGGCGGCGAGCATCAGGAACGAGGAAGGCGGCGCAGAGATCCTTGGCGCGACTGCCTGCAGTGCTCGGTCCGGTGGGAGGAGGAAGGAGGCGACGCTCCGGCGTCCATGGCCGGCAGGGCACCGAGGCGAGGCCGGCCTGAGGCTGCGGTGGCCGGCTCCGGTGAGGGGCTGCTGAGGGCGCATGGGAGGAGCGGCTGAGGGCGCACGGCGAGGACTCCGGTGTGGGGGAGCTCGGGAGGAGAACGGGCGGCGGCGGCGGTTCGGGCCCGGCAGGCCAGCCGTGGGCCTGGCGGGCCGGCGGCGCGGGGGAGGAGAGAGAGAGCAGGTGGGAGGCTAGGGTTGGGCACGGGAATTGAGGAAGAGAGAGAGAGAGGGGGCTGAAATAAATGCTTCGGCGTCTATATATAGACAAACGGGGGGCTAGGTTAGCCGGAATTTCGTTCCGGATCCAACTGCGGGGTCGGATTCGGACGATCCCGAACGTGGGTATGGGTACGCGGCCGTGTAGAGGGGATACCCGGAGACGAGAGGGAGAACGGCGGCGCGACAACGATTTATAAAACACCGAGAGACGTCCGACGGTAGACCGAATACGGTGCCGCTACGGTCGACCGTTCGGGTACCAGACGATCTCCGATCGCGACGAAATTCGACAGGCGGCCTACCTATATTAAAATAAGACCGCACGTCAAATCTCAACCCGATTAGAGAAAGTTTTACGCACGCTTTAAAAACAGGGTTTCGAACGAAGCGCGAGCGCGTGCGAGTGCAGTTGGACTCAGAACGGACGACGACGAGAACCGGCAACTACTAACGAATGCAAGTTTTTGAAAACTGGCGGCAACGGGATGCCGATGCAATGCTGATGATGCACATGATGCGATGATGATGCAACCAAAGAAAATAGACACGCGACAAAAACGGAAAGAGAGGGGAATCTTCTGGAACGTCGGCATCGGGCTGTCACACTGGTGTAGCGATGAGGCGGAGCCATGGCAGGTTGGCTCACGCCTATCGGGAAGGCGCCTTGCCGGGTCTTGGTGAGGATGATTGCACCTTCGCCCCAGGAAGGTGCCATGGGTTCTTGGCGCATCTTGAGCTGTTTGGAGTTGGTGGTTTCTCTTGAGATTGGGGATGCTCTCAACGCCCGTGCATAAGTAAGTGGCACTAGGTACCCCATTATTAGTGCACCGTCACAAACCCTCAAGGACTATGGCATCAACATGAAGAATGTGCCTCCCTACTGCGACAATGAGAGTGCAATCAAGATTGCATACCACCCAGTACAACACTCGAAGACCAAGCACATCCAGATTCGTCATCGTTTTCTTCGTGATCATGTCCTCAAGGGAAACATCGTCATCGACAATGTGAAGATTGAAGGACAGCTAGCGGATATCTACACTAAGCCCTTGGATGAAAAGATATTTTGCAAGTTGCGGTGTGAGCTAATTATCTTAGAATCTTCGAATGTTGTGTGAAAAGGACACACATCCTAACAGTTATGCAAATTTGATGACTTAGATGTGCAACACACGAAGTAACGTTATTCTTCAATTCAATGAAGAATAACTCTCTGAGTGTGAAGAAATAAATGAAGAATTTGATTCTCAGGACCATACAACAATTGTACATGGTGCCTAAAATCATCATTCTTATACAGTGGGTCACGCCACCAACCCAATTTGAAATTCTTCAAACTTGAGATTTTTGCAAATTCTTCAAATCTTCAAAGTCTTCAGAATTTGAATTTCCTCAAAGTTTAAATTCTTCAAACTTTTCAAAATGTGTTCTTCATTGATTATATTTATTGGTGATATTTTAAGTCCCCAACAACATTAACTTATATCTAAGTCTTCATGCTATGTTTTTCTTCTAAGTGAATGTGATCGGACCCGATCCCCCTCTATGGTAAGCTCAACCTAGTCTGTTATCAAATACTTCATATGCGTTCTATTTGAAACTCATTCAAAGTCTTCATTGAATCCTTGTCAGTTGATGAATTTGCGAACAAAGTCCTCAAAAAATTATTTCGTTTTTAGCCCTTACTTCTCAAACCACACCCACTACCCACGATTCGATAAGCACGATCTCCACTAACTCCACTACTTAATACATTCGTGCCACGTGTCGAGCGAAGAGGAAGGGTCAGGGGCATTCTGGTCCGAAAAATTCGGGCCAAGACATTTCTCACCTGGGATATAAATACCCCCACTCTCACCCCCACGGTCACTTCTTCCTCTCGTTCCCACTTCTTACTGCTCGAAGCCATACCTAGAGCCACCACTAGAAATCATAGCCGTCGGTGAGGAAAATCTTCAGTGCCTCGACCTCATCGTCATCGTACTCACACCGGCCGTGGATCTTCTTCCTCCTCCGTCGTTGTAGCTATCTTGAGCCGCCAAGTTAGGGCGCTGAAGATCTGAACCGACGAGCTTCTCTTTTCATAGTCTACAGTTTGTCGTAGTCTACGTGTTCTTCAACCAGGGTAATTAAAATCTAATTTTACCACCCCTATTGATCTCCATGTTTCCATACAATCTTCCAAAAGTGTTATTCCTCAGCAAATTCATCAAATGGACACTTTCATGTCTAAGAACACGTGATAAATTTCACTAAGTTACTCAATTTTTCAAGAGATTCCTTAATTGTGTAAATTTTCGGATCTCCACAACTCTGGAACCCAAGTCAAGGACACTTAGCAAAATTCCTCAAAACACTATTGGTCAATTTCCTCAACTTGAGTCATTTTTGAAAATCTTCTAAGAACACATATGACCTCTTCAAATTCTTCGCACCTATACTCTGTTCACAGGTACAAATGTGTGCTGAAAATCTCTAGTTTCTCATCAACTTAACTTATTTGCAGCATTTCTTGTAGAAAATTTGCATACCTCATCAGAGTCCTCAAAATTACATATTCCTCAAGTGAAGAAAATGGTTAATGAGAAGAAACAGAAGGGTGGAAAGAAGGCAGATCTCAACACTGCTTTTGAGATTCCTGATGACATCTATGGTGAATATTGTAGTCCTGATGAAGCCGTTTGCGTAAAGGAAATAAAGGATAAGCACAAAAAGCGCTTGCAAAAAATTGAGTGGAGATGGGCCAAATAATGGCGGGAGTACATGTACGTGACTCCCAAATACATGAAGAATTCGCCCTTAAGCCTCCGTGCAAAAGGACTCCTCTGGGCACTCAACAGAACGCTGATCCAACAAGTCTTGCAACCATTCATGACATTTCTCTATGAAGAAATTCAATGAGGATTCTGCTGCTGCACCTGCTGCTGCCTCCTCCTCTACTGCTAAGGCCTTTGGTACTGAGACTGCTCCAAAGCGAACTATTCTAAAGAAGTTTGCTATCAAACCAAAGTCCTCAACAGCTCAAACTTCAGAGCAAAATCCTCAGACAGCTCCTAAGGTGGCAGCAAAATCCTCAACTGCTGCCACACAGTCTTCACCACCACTGAAGCTGACGACCAATCAGAATCCCTCAGGGCCATCTTCTTCAAGCTCTGCACATACTTCTTCAAGTGCTAAAGTGAAGAAAAAATGACTGTTGGGCGAAGAATAAGGCCCAGCCCTAGCAAAGTCCTCAATGTTGCTTTTGCGCCAGAAGAAGACGATGAAGTTGATGGTGAAGTACTTGAAGCATTCATCAGAAAAAAGCAACAAAGGGTCGCACAGGCCAAAGGCACCACCATTCCCCTCATGATGGATCCAAAGGTGATACTGGACTTCATAGACACGTGGTATGATAATCCTCAAACACCAATTGATGACTTGAAGCTTCCACCTAGACCAAGTCACATGTTGATAGCCTTCATCAATGAAGAAAACTGGAAGGTGTAGAAGGTCAAGCAAGCTAGAAAGGATCAAACTTAGAAAGAGAGATTTATGGAGAACAACATTCTCACTATGACCCCTGATCAGCTCCTTACTACTTAGACTGAGATCAAGAACCTCACTGAAGAATATAGTCACTTCAATGCTGACTAGAAGGGCGCAAAAGTCAGATCCGTCAACATTGCCAACAAAGTCATCACTGAGCACAACAAGCAGGTTGCCGTCGAAATGCAACCTCCACCTCCAAATCCTAAGGAAAACTACATAGTTGAGATGCCTGATGACTCTGATGAAGAAATTCCTCCACCTGATAAACCTGCTAGGGCAGCTGAAGAAATGGTTGCACCTAAAGAATCTGTTACAGCAAGGACGACTGCATCAGCTGTGCCTGAAGAAAATGCCCCTCCTGCTCCAAAATGTTCACAAGTGAAGAAAGTGAAGCTTCCTTCTACAACAAAGGTGAATAAAACTAAGGCTGTTGAAAAGGAAGCAACAAACAAGAGAAAGGCCTCAATGAGCTCAGAGTCCTCAAAAGCGAAATGCTTGAGGACTTTGACAAATTCTTGAACTACTCCAACTAATGCCGCGCCAATCAACACGGTACCCCCCTATGTCATGGTGCCATTTGGTTCCAAGCACGTCATCCAAGAAGGGGATGAAGAAATGGAAGACACTCACCCTGCTGCTTCCACACTGATTGATGAGGAAACTGAAGCTGATCCAAATACTGCAATTCCTCAAGCCTCATCTCCTCAGCCATAACAGAACACACATATGTGAGATGAAGACAAGGATGAAGATGTGGAGGTAGCACAACACCTGTGATCAATGACGACTATTGGGAAGAGGCTCATCCCAATTCACCATTGACCACTCCAATTCCTCAAGAGCCTTTGTGTCACGCCTAAGATGCGACCCTATCCTCAATTTGGCACGAAGGCCTCGTCAGGGATAGAAGCGCATCTCGTCATGTCGCAAGAATGGATATCGTTACAAGTACATGTGCTGAAAAGAAGATATATATATATAGAGAGAGTTGGCTTACACTCGCCACAAGCTACATCAGAGTCACAACAGTACATTACATAAACATCAAGAGTAAGAGCAGGGTCCGACTATGGACGTAAACAAACGAGAAAAGAAGAACGGCGTCCATCCTTGCTATCCTAGGCTGCCGGCCTGGAACCCATCCTAGATCGATGAAGCAGAAGAAGAAGAAGTAAATCCAAATGAACAATCAACGCACTCGCGTCAAGTAATCTTTACATGTACCTGCAACTGGTGTTGTAGTAATCAGTGAGCCACAGGGGACTCAGCAATCTCATTTCCAAAGGTATCAAGACTAGCAAAGCTTAATGGGTGAGGTAAGGTTAAGTGGTGAGGTTGCAGCAGCGGCTAAGCATATATTTGGTGGCTAACTTACGAGTACAAGAAATAAGAGGGGGAAGATCTACGCATAGCGGACGTGAACTACGGATGATCAAAAGAATGATCCTGAAGACCTACCTACGTTAGACATAACCCCACCGTGTCCTCAATCGGAGAAGGAACTCACGAAAGAGACAGTCACGGTTACTCACACAGTTGACAAGTTTTAATTAAGTTAACTTCAAGTTATCTAGAACCAGTGTTAAACAAAGTTTCCACGTTGCCACAAAACCGCGCGGGCACGTCTTTCCGAAAGATTTAACCCTGCAGAGGTGCTCCAACTAGTCCATCACAAATTACCACAAGCCGCATAGAAATCCTCAATCACGAAGCTCGCGATCTCGTCGGATTCCTAGTGGAAAACCTCAACTCTAAGATTGCCCAAAGCATCACCGGAATCCCGATGCACAAGATATCTCGTCAAAGATAAAACTAATCCAACAAGGCCACCCGGTGTGTCGACGATCCTGATAGGAGCCGCGTATATCATTCTCAGGACACGACGGCTAAGCTATGCATACGAGTGCCAAACCTCGAGTTTCCTCGCGGTGGCCCCGCACAGTGCTCTGTTTTGGACTAGCACCACGAGCACTGGCCCTCCCTGTATTATGTGAAAATACTCCTCGGGTTCATGACGCCCTATGCTTTCAGTATTAACAAGTTATTATGTTGGGCAAATGTAGTACCAATGTTGGGCCTTGCCAGACCAGCTTTAATCTAAAACGAATTATCAAGGGGGTCCCCATAACAACCCCGATCGTGCTAGGAGCACTCAATTATGGAACATAACACCGGTAGCCGAAACTAAGGGGGGCAAAGGTGGAACAAAACACCAGGCTAGAAAGGCCGAGCCTTCCACCTTTTACCAAGTATATAGGTGCATTAAATTAAATAGTATTAATATGGTCATATGACAAGGAACCCATGTTTTCACATGGAAGCAACTGCACCTACAACTAGCAATGGTAACAACATGGTTAAGCAAGCGGTAACATAGCCAATTAGTGGTTTGCTAGGTTGACCAGTTGAAGGTTATCATGGCATTGTTGAGAGGCTCATATATAACAAGTGGTAGGCAACGAGACGTACACGGTAGAAACGGTAAAACTAGCATGGCAATGATAGTAATGCTATCTGGGGAAATGGTCATCTTGCCTGAGATCCCGCTTGGAAGAAGAATGACTCCGTGAAGCAGATGAACCAACGTGGACGAACGGGTCCTCACATTCCGACACGCTTGCGGAACTCTATCGGAACGGAGCAAACCAGAAACAAAGATCAACACAAATATTCACCACACGTTGCACAACACGATGCATAACCTACTATGATGCATGAACAGATCAATGATGCAAGTTATGGCATGGCAATTCACCTCACACAATCTCTACACATTAAGTGAAGCTCGATATGCAACGGGTTGCATATCGATGAAACTCCACGTTTTATTATTTAATTCACTCCCGTTAATTTACACGGCAATATTAAATTGTTGTTAACATGGCAAGGGTGAAGCGAGTGATTCTACCTGACATCCTAGTCGGTTAACACGAGGGGCTTAGAACGGAGCTACGACACAAGAGGCATGCAACACAAGAAATATTATGCCATGAATGCGTCATGCATGCAAGATCATCAACACCACGGCAAGAAGAGAAAGAAACACATGTCGCCACGGCGAGCGAGAGGGAACCATGGCGGCAAGACGGAAACGATGCCACGACAACGCTCCTATCCCGATAACTCAACGGGGTATCGGAGCCAACGAACTGGGAACGCGTGCGGGAACGGTAAATAAGATGGGGTGATCCCGGTTACCGGGTTCCCATGTGTCGGGCACAACATAGAGGAACACAACGTGCAACGGTCCAACATACGGTGCATACATACATACAACTCATACATCACTTGTACACGATACACAACAACGTCTCGATGTTATACCTTTGAAGCGTGCACAACGGAGCGGTTCGGTTCGGTGAAGGGGAACAACGGTCGTCGTGGACGTCGTGGAAGTAGTCGTACACGGTCTCGTCGACGGTAGTCGTTATCTCGGCGTCGGTAGACGATCTTCGGTGTCGGGAGTCGAACACATTTCCGAAGAGGCCATCGAGGACGACGTGGTACTCATGAACTCGTCGAATCCACGGCGACGGGGATGGTGCACACGGCGACGTAGGCGGCAGCACGAGCAATAAACACGGCAAGCAGGGCAAGCAAACAACTAAACATATATGGCAGCTACATCAAGCACTATAGCAGGACACGGCAACCTACAGCTACAACAGCAAAACGGCAACAGCAATAGCAAGGGCACAGGCAGCAGGCAAGCAAGAAAGCTAGCGGCGCAACCGGCAAGCAGGGCAGCAGCAAAGCAACAGCTACACAACAGCAAGAGCTACATCTATGCTACAGCAGCAAAACTACAGGCAGCAACAAGCAACAGAATCAGCAGTGACAGGGGAACGGCGGCCATGGCGAGCACGAGGACGGAGGAGCTCGGCAGCGCGGCGACGCGGGGAACGCAGCTCGGCAGGGCTCCATGGGGAGGAGGAGGCCGGCCACCGGCGGATGACCTCGGGCCGAGGAGGGCCATGGCAGGGCGGCGCCGGTGGAGGGGCTGCTGCAGGCGAGGTGCGCGGGGCGCCATGGGGAGGCGAGCAGCGAGGCAGGGGAGGTCGGCGGCACGGACTCGAGGAGGAGGAGGGGCAGAGGGGCGAGGCGGCCGGCGGCGGCGGTCCAGAGGAGCGGCGCGGCGGTGGGAGCACGAGGGGGAGATGGGGAGGTGTAGCGCACGGGAGGGACAGAGGGACGAGGGAGATGAGGGTTGGGAAGGCCTGGGCCTGGGCCGGCTGGGCCTTGGCCTGGGGTCCTCCCCCTTTTTATTTAAAGAATAAAATAAAAGCCCTTTAAAAGAGAAAAGAAAATGAGATGGTTTTAAAATAAAACAAAAGGAGAAAATAAAGAAAACCCAAGGGTTGCCCCCACATTTAATAAAAGGGTTGTAAAAGAAGACGAATCTTTTGACGGGGTTAAAACGGAAACTTTAGCAAACCGCAAAACAAATAAAAGAGGGGTGAGAAGGTTTTAGGTCCGCGGTGCAACAGGGTTTAGCGGTGGCTCTCACGAAGCCTTTCTCAACACTCCAATAAAACAACGCCACTCACAAGGCACTAACACCCAACAACACGGCAACAAGCAACACCGACAAAACACAGTTGACATGATGCCATGCATGATGCCATGATGCGCAAGATGAATGCAACAAACAAAATATGACACTACGAAAACGGAAATGACAGGGGAATCTTCTGGGGCGTCGGCATCGGGCTGTCACACTTTGTCCCCTGCAACAACTGCAATTCAGATAGGTTCTGAAGAAAGGAGCACTCCGGTAAAGTCTATCCCGGAAACTGCATCAACTGCATCAGCTGAAGACGCTGCAAATCAAACAACTACTGAGGAAATTGTTTCGCCAAAAATTGATGAATCTCCACAACATATTCCTCAAACTGAGAAGAGTGTCGCTGAAGAACATGCTCCTCAGACTGAAGACACTGCCTCTGAACCTCATGTTGATAATCCTCAGTCGGCAGTACTCGTGGCTGAAATTCCTCAAACTGAAGATCTTCGAAGACTTGTGGGCCACTTCAAGCCAAATCTTCAACCCTAAGAGTCTTCAACCTTTCACTAGAACAAAAAGGCCAAAGTTTGACAAGGCAAAATTCTTTGATGAACATCACTATTTCATCGACGCAAATCCTTTTGACTCTCTAAGGATCAAGCGCAACAGATTCTGGACCCACAGTTAGATGAACTACTATTGTGTTGTACTCTTCAAGAATGGTAAGGTTTTTCATCACTCGCAAATTCATCACGTAGATATGGAGGATATTCCTTGCTTCACTCGAGTTCTTCAAGTTCTTCAAGAAGTTGGACTACTACAATTCTGCATGGACATCTGTGACCTGAATAATGAAATCATTCTTCAATTCTATGCTACATTACACATCTCAGGAGATGTCTGAGATGTCAACACTTGGGTTCTGAACTAGATGACTCAAAATACTCACTACACAACCCCTACCACAGAATTACTTTGGGCACTCCCAGTTCCACTTCATTCGGAAGGATCCAGATGCATCTATGAAGAAATTGAACTGCCCAATCACATGATACAAGTACTCATGAAGCCTTTGGGTCATGGAAAGCCTCCAAGAACCAAAATCCTCGTGAAGGAATTGATCTATGTGCCCACGACAATGTACCGCATTTTGGCCAAAACCTTCTGTCCAATCAAGGGTCATGACTCCAACGGTGAAGAAATTGTGGGCATCGTGAACAACTTTCTCTTTAATACCATCCATGGAATTCCCATCAATTTTCATGATTTATTCATGAGGATCCTGACCAATACATCTCTGTCACCTTTTGATCTGAAGCCTTATGTGCCATTGATCATAAGATTCATTTCACCACATCTAGAATCCCTTACAAGGCAAACATTCTGAATCATCATGCCTATCTGCCTCCACTTGACGTCGCCACGAAATATTTTGAGATGATTAAAGGCAAAGGGAAATCTGTAATTGATGAAGGATCTCGGCCACTTGATGGCCAATTTCGCAAAGGTGTGTCATACTCCACCAATGACGACACTATCTCACAAGACTCAGCTGCCATAGGCGAAGCCCCTCGTCCATCTGTACCGCGTGTGATGAATGACCGTGAGCGCTTGCTAAGTCTTCACCATAAGGTTTATCACAACCACAAATGGGTAAAGCGTTAGTTTTTTGCCATTGTGAAAGGCCTCAATGCTACTTAGAATGCAGTGAAGAAAAATCACTATTATCTTCATGAGATCCTTGATCGCACATGGGCCATTCTTTCTCACCTCAAGACTCCTGAGAACTCACTGAAATGGAGTTCTAGCAAGACTTCGACTGGTCCTGTCCACCAAAGAAGAAGTTCAAGAAGATTCCAGTTCTCAACTGGTGGCCAGCTCATTTTCCTCAACGCGCACAACTGATAACGCTGAAGACCTTGACGACACTGCTGCAACGAATGACCCCAATGCTCCTCCTCCACCAACGAAGTGATATTCTTCAAGGGTGTTAGTCCTTAATTTCGTCCATTTTCGTCACTTGATGACAATGGGGGATAAATATGAGTTAGTCTTGAAGTGCGTCTACTTTGTTACTGTATGGGCTTTTGAACTATGTTCTCTTTAAGTTACAACTCTCGTTCTTCTAAAGTGTTTGGTTGTATGAGTTGTAAACTTCTGCCCGGTGGTGGTCTGACACTTTCGAACCATTTTTCCTCGCATGCTTATTCCTCGTGTTAATTAATGCATGCATGCTGAAATTCGTCAGACTCCACTTTCCATCATGCATTTCAATTTCCTGAAGATATATGTCACATGCATGCATGGATTCCATGTTATATGGGGAGATCTCCATGGCATAAATCCTCAATGTGCATTTGCAGTCCAAAGCAAATTCCTCAAATATGCACATCTTCACGGGGAGTCTCTCTATATCTTGATTTCAAATTCCTTAAACTCTGTACTTCCACTTCATATTATTATCCCCGTTGAAAACTTAACCTATTTATCATCAATCACGAAAAAGAGGAATATTGTAAGTGAATCTAGTGCCCCTTAGTGATTGTGGTGTATTGAAGACTTATAGGTTAAGAGACTGGTATGTTTGTGAGTGTACACAAGCTCTATAAGTCGCTGAGGGAGTTTGAGTTATTCGATGAATATCGACCCCTACAAATGTATGTCTTCAGCTGAAGACTTTGGTATTTCCTCTAAAGACTTTGAAAGTGAGGAAATTGGTGTGTCCGTGAAGAAATTTCATAGTTTCATTTTCCGTATTATGTGTCATAGGACCACCGTACTGTTAAAGGAGGTAGAGGTAAAACTAAGGAAAAGTTTCCAAGTGATGCTCATCTCAAAGCCTACACATACAAACCTATCGGATGAAGCCTTTGGGAAACTACAACAACTTAGTCAAATTCTTCAGTGACAAAGACGAAGTTCTTCAGGTCTCTGAGGAATTTGCTCTAATTAGGGAGTTAGGTCTTCTTGAGTGTGAATCACCTATCTGTGAGGATCATGAGTGACATGAGAACTTTCATAGCTAAAATGTTCTGACCGAGGCTGTGTTGTGCGCCAGTTGTCCCCAACCTAATTCACCTAACAATCATATCACTGGGGCATTAATGTCAATTCATGTCAGGATTGCTCCCCGGCTATAAATAGCCGCCCCCATAACCACTAGTTGGTTGGCTGCTCAATGAGAGAAACTGACACTTGCCATTTGAGAGCAACCCAAACCTCAAAGACTTTGAGAGAAATTCATCAGTGAGGAAAAACACCAAACACCCAAACCAAAACCCAAAATCGAAAGTGATTGAGCATGGCTCAAGAGATTGTTCCTGTGTGGAACCAACGCTTGTTACCTTTGAAGATTTTGCATTCTCCACACGGTTAGGAGTCATGGTCCAAATCATTTGGCGTTGAATTGTGGATCACCGAGTGACCAAGTTTGTGAGGGTTTGGAAGTATGTCATGAACACTTACCACGAGTGTTGGGCGAGGACTGTGTGTCCTTAGCTCAAGGAGAATATGGTAAGGACTTAGTTTCCTGGGACTATGTGTCCTTTCGTTTAAATACCAAGCTGCTCCAAACCAGATGTATGACTGTCACACTAGTTGGAACTCGGTCACCACATCATTGTCTTCATCGAGCACCGGGTTCGAATTCCTCAACCCTTTGATTTCCTCAATTGTATCATGATGACTTTGTTATTTACTTTGTGAAGTATTTGACTGAAGACTTTCTCAAATTCCTCACCTCAATTTCTTCACTTAAGTAATACGTCACTTGCTTATCCTCATCAGGCTACTTGTGCAACATGAACGTTTCATTTTACTCTGACGACTAAGCTATCGTTGTTTTGCACATCTGTTTGAGTACTTATTCTGCTGCACTTAGTTCGTGATTGAGGATTTTCCTCACGAGGAATTTTCTCAGTGACGAATTCATAAAAATTTCCTATTCACCCCCCTCTAGTCGTTATAATGCACTTTCAATCTTGCTATCAAACAACTTGTTACCGCTCTTTCAGTGCTTGCAGAAATTACCTTGCTAAAAACCACTTGTCATTTCCTTCCGCTCCTCGTTGGGTTTGACACTCTTACTTATCGAAAGGACTATGATTGATCCCCTATACTTTTAGGTCATCAAGACTCTTTTCTGGCGCCATTTCCGGGGAGTGAAGTGCCTTTGGTAAGCGGAATTTGGTAAGGGAAAATTTATATTACGTGCTTAAATTTACTGTTACTTGTCACTATGGAAAGTAATCCTTTGAGGGTTTTGTTCGGGGTATCTCCACCTCGACCGGAAACACCAAGAATTGTCCCTCAACCAGCTGAACCTACTAAAAGTGTTTTTTATGAAATTCCTTATGGTATGATAGAGAAACTACTAGCTCATCCTTATGCAGGAAATGGAAGAAAACATCCCGATATGCACCTAATCTATGTGGATGAAGTTTGTGGATTATTTAAGCTTGCAGGTTTATATGGAGATGTAGTCAAGAAGAAGTTTTTCCCTTTATCTCTGGGGGGAAGCATTGACACGGTATAGGCTATGTGATGATAAAGGATCTTGGAACAGGAATCGATTACAATTGGAGTTTCACCAAGAAGTTTATCACATGCATCTTGTCATTGTGATCGGAATTTTATCTATAATTTTTGGCCTCGTGAAGGAGAAAGTATCTCTCTAGCTTGGGGGAGGCTGAATTCAGTCCTACATTCATGCCCCAATCATGAGCTCCTGAGAGAAATTATTATACATAATTTTTATGCTCGGCTTTCTCATAATGATCAAACCATGCTTGAGACTTCTTGTTCTGGCTCTTTTATGAAGAAGACTATTGAATTCAGGTGGGATCTTTTGGAAATAATTAAATGCAACTCAGAAGATTGGGAACTCGACGAAGGTAAGGAGTCAGGTATAAAAATTAAGTTTGTTTGTGTTAAATCTTTTATGAATACCGATGCTTTCCATAACTTTAGCACTAAATATGGAGTTGACTGTGAGATAGTAGCCTCATTCTGTGAAACCTTTGTTGGTTATGTTGATCTACCTAAAGAGAAATGGTTTAAATATCATCCACCTATTAAGTAAAAAAGTTGAATAACCAATTAAAGTTGAGGATAAAACTATCATTTACAATGCAGTTGTGCCTACTGCTTATATTGAGAAACCACATTTCCTTGTTAGGAGAAAGGAGCATGCTAAAGATTCAACCATGGTTAACAAAAGTTATGTTAGAATAGACAAACCCTCAAAGAAAATCAAGTTATAACCTAGTATTTATTTGGTTAAAGATCTCTTGGTCGATAATATTGATGGGCATGTTATTTATTTCTTTGATGAAGTTGCTAGAGTTGCCAAACCTGGTACTAAAGATAAAAATAGACCCGTTGTTGGCATGCCTATTGTCTCGGTCAAAATAAGAGATCATTGCTATCATGGTTTATGTGATATGGGTGCTAGTTTTAGTGCCATTCCTTTCACCTTATATCAAGAAATTATGCATGAGATAGCACCCGCTAAAATAGAAGACATAGATGTTACTATCAAACTTGCTAACACAGACACCATCACACCACTTGGGATTGTTAGAGATGTTGAAGTCTTGTGTGGAAAAGTAAAATACCCTATTGATTTTCTAGTACTTCGCGCACCACAAGATGATTTTTGTCCCATTATATTTGGTAGACACTTCTTGAACACTGTCAATGCTCAGATAAATTGCAAAAAAGGAAACCGCGAGTGTTAATTTTAGTGGTATGTCTCATGAGTTTCATTTCCACAAGTTTAGCAAGCAACCCCATGATAAAGAATTGCCTAGTAAAGATGAAGTAATTGGTCTTCCTTCTATTGCCATTCCTCCTACTGATATATTAGAATATTATTGCTAGACCATGAAAATGATATGCATATGCGTGAAAGAAATGAACTAGATAATGTGTTCTTTGTGCAGAATCCTATCCTTAAACACAACTTGCCTCTTGAAACTCTAGGAAGTCCTCCTCCACCCAAGGGTGATCCTGTGTTTGAATTAAAGCAATTACCTCACACTTTGAAATATGATTATCTTCATGAAAATAAGATATGTCCTGTTATTATCAGTTCTAACCTTACAGAGCATGAAGAATAAAGATTGTTAAAACTTTAAGAAAGCACCGAGCTGCTGTTGGGTATACTCTTAATGATCTTAAGGGCATTAGTCCCACTCTCTGTTAGCATAAGATTAATATGGAACCAGATGCTAAACCCGTTGTTGATCACCAACGAAGATTGAATCCCAAAATGAAAGAAGTGGTAAGAAATGAAATATTAAAGCTTCTGGAATTAGGTATAATTTATCCCATAGATGATAGTAGATAGGTAAGTCCCATTCAGTGTGTTCCTAAGAAAGGAGGTATTACTGTTGTTCCTAATGATAAAAAAGGACTTATTCCACAAAGAATTGTGACTGGCTATAGAATGGAAATTGATTTTCGAAAATTAAACAAAGATACTAGAAAAGATCATTATCCTTTACCTTTCATAGACCAAATTCTAGAAAGATTATCGAAGCACACACATTTTTTCTTTCTAGATGGTTATTCTCATTTCTCTCAAATACCTGTGTCACAACCTCATCAAGAGAAAACCACCTTTACTTGTCCAGTTGGAACTTATGCTTATAGATGTATGCCGTTTGGATTATGTAATGCACCTGCTACCTTTCAAAGATGTATGACTTCTATATTCTCTAATTTTTGTGAAAAGATTGTTGAGGTCTTCATGGATGATTTTTCCATTTATGGAACTTCTTTTGATGATTTCTTAAGCAACCTTGATTGAGTTTTGCATAGATATGAGAAAACTAACCTTGTCCTAAATTGGGAGAAGTGCCACCTTATGGTAAATGAAGGTATTGTCTTGGATCATAAAATTTCTGAACAAGGTATTGAGGTGGATTAGTCTAAAGTTGATGCAATTGAGAAGATGTCATGTCCTAAAGATATTAAAGGTATACGTAGTTTCCTTGGTCATGCTGGTTTCTATAGGAGCTTTATTAAAGACTCATCTAAAATTTATAGGCCTCTTCTATTTTATTACAAAAGGATGTTCCTTTCTTTTTGATGATGATTGTGTAGAAGCCTTTGAAACACTTAAGAAAGCCTTAACTTCTGCACCTATTGTTTAACCACCTGATTGGAACTTGCCTTTTGAAATTATGTGTGATGCTAGTGACTATGCAGTTGGTGATGTTCTAGGACAAAGAGTTGATAAGAAATTAAATGTTATTCATTATGCTAGTAAAACTCTAGATAGTGTCTAGAGAAATTATGCTACCATTGAAAAGGAATTTTTCGCAGTTGTATTTGCTTGTGATAAATTCAGATCTTACAATGTTGCTTCTAAAGTCATTGTTCACACTAATCGTGCTGCTATTAAATATCTTATGGAAAATAAAAATGCTAAGCCTATACTTATTAGGTGGGTTCTTTTGCTACAAGAAATTGATTTGCATATCATTGATAGGAAAGGAGCTGAGAACCTTGTAGCTCATAACTTGGCTTGGTTAGAAAATGTTCTTGATGACCCACTACCTATTGATGATAGCTTTCCTGATGAACAACTAGCTATGGTCAATGTTTCTCATAACACACCATAGTGTGCTGATTATGCTAATTATGTTGTTGCTAAATACATACAACCTAGTTTAACCTATCACCAAAAGAAAAAAATTCTTCTTTAATTTAAGACATTACTTTTGGGATGACCCACATCTTTATAAAGAGGGAGTAGATGGTATTATTAGACGTTGTATACCAGAGCATGAACAGGAACAAATCCTTAGGAAGTGTCACTTCGAGGCTTATGGAGGACACCATGCGGGGGATAGAACTGCACATAAGGTATTTGTGGATTTTATCGACCTACTCTTTTCGAAGATGCTCGTAAGTTTGTCCTCTCTTATGATGAATGTCAAAGAATTGGTAATGTTAGTAGACGTTAGGAAATGTCTATGAATTATTCACTTGTTATTGAACCATTTGATGTTTGGGGATTTGATTATATGGGGCCTTTTCCTTCCTCTAATGGGTATCCACATATTTTGGTTGTTGTTGATTATGTCACTAAATGGTTAGAAGCTATTCCAACCAATAGTGTTGATCATAACACCTCTATTAAAATGCTTAAGGAAGTTATTTTTCCATGTTTTGGAGTCCCTAGATACTTAATGACTGATGGTGGTTCACACTTTATTCATGGTGCTTTTCGCAAGATGCTTGCTAGATATGATGTTAACGATAGAACTACATCTCCCAATCGTCCTCAGTCTAGTGGTAAAGTAGAATTAACCAATAGATAAATAAAATTAATATTGCAAAAGACTGTAAATATGTCATGAAAGAATTGGACTAAGAAACTAGATGATGCATTGTGGGCCTACAGAATAGCTTATAAAAATCCTATGGGTATGTATCCTCATAAAAAGGTTTATGGGAAAGCATGCCATTTACCTCTTGAGTTAGAACATAAAGCTTATTGGGAAATTAAATAACTCAACTATGAATTCAAACTTGGTGGTGAAAAGAGGTTATTTGATATTAGCTCATTAGATGAATGGAGAACCCAAGCTTATGAAAATGCCAAACTATTCAAAGAAAAAGTTAAAATATGGCATGACAAAAGAATCCAAAAGCGAGAATTTAAAGTTGGTGAATATGTTCTATTGTAAAATTCTCATCTTAGATTTTTTGCAGGAAAACTTCTCTCCAAATGGGAAGGACCAAATATCATCGAAGAGGTTTATCGGTATGGAGCTATCAAGATCAACAAACCTGAAGGCACTAATCCGAAGGTGGTCAATGGACAAAGAATAAAGCACTATATTTGAGCTACACAAATTAATTTTGAAACAAATATTATCCAAACCATGACACTCGATGAGAACATTAAGGAGACCTTCCAGAACACTCCAGAACCCTTAAAAGGAAGAAGTATGTGATACGATAAGTAAACGGACTCAGAAAAATCCGCAAAAATATTTTCCGTCAGTTTTGGAATATTAAAAAGTAGGAAATTGAGAAACACACGGGAAGGCAACCCACGTGCCCTCTAGGCACCAGGGTGCGCCAGCCCCCCTCGAGCAGCCTCATGTCTAGTGGGCCCCTCGGGCATCTTCCTGGCTCTGTTTTCTTGTGGGACACGTATTTCCTTGTAACAAAATTCTCTCCATATATAGACCTCCCGATGATTTTACCCCATTACCACGAAGAAATCCTCTGTTCTTGTTTTGTGTTGCTTTCTGTCAGAACTATCAAGACGGGCATCATATGTTTTCCCTCTTCCAACCTCATAGAAGAGGATGCTTTGCTAAAGAAGATGGAACTGAAGGAGGAGGAACTAATAGGGCAAGGAATTCAAGGGGTCAAACTCTAGAAGGGCAGGTCATGCCACCAAAAGAAGAGGAAGAAGAAGATTACCTCCAACCCTACTATGAGCATCTCACCCCTATTGCAATCGAAGCCTTTAAAGCCTTCAAAATGGTCCGTGTTCAGAATAAATATCTTACTCGTGAAAATATTTTGTAAAAGTACCAAGTCATCAATGTTTGGAGCGTTATTGAACATCTCGAGAACCTCATGAGGCTACACTGTGATGCTACTTCATCATCCACACCATCACCACCTCCATCTTGATCACCAAAGAAGGAGACTTGAGTACACGGGTATGGGCACTCCCCTTGGCTTGTGCCAAGCTTGGGGGAGGTGCCCCGGTATCGTATCACCATCACTCTTATTGTCTTTATCCATCTTAGGTTGATATATAGTTATTTTGTGATTTAGTCAAATAAAAGTTTAGTTCGATCCTTTTCTTTTGAGTGCTAGTTTCATGATCTATCCATGTATCTATGTAATCGAGTGAGGGTTATATAATAAATTTTAGTTTGAGTTTTGCTTATTTACTCTCTTGCTCCAATCAAAATAAGGGAAAATAATGAAAAGATCATATGCCAATCTTATAGTAAGTAGTGACATCACATAAGGAAAAGTATAAGTGGTAAAAGAAATTGAAGGTTGACAAACATAGCATTGGTCTCTGATGCAACACATGAAGGAATTAATAAGGGAAGAGAAGATTTACATGCAAACACACTATCCTTTTCATCTTTTATGATTGTTAGCCCCCATTAATTATAATATGCCAAAATTGTTGACATTGGACAAGTAATACAAAGTATTGATTTATGCTTGTTCAAATTCACATAGAAGTTATATTGTTATAGATCCTCTAACATGTGGTTCTTGCCCAATATCTTTTCTAGTCAAAACTCCGCACTAAGTATAGATACTACTTGTGCATTCAAAACATTACACAAATCCATGTTTCAAGAGTCCGTCATACCTACCTATGGATTGAGTAAGATCCTTCAAGTAAGTTGTCATCGGAACACAAAGCAATAAAAATTGCTTCTAAACATGTTTGATCATTTAGTGTAAGGGAAATTAAGTGTTGTACAAACTTGTGATGGCGGTAATAAAAGTGACGGACTGCATAGTAAAGGTTGCCATCACAAGGGGCAATATAACGTAACGTTCCTTTGCACTAACGGATTTGGCATGAAACCAAAAAGCGCATGAAAACCTCTGCTTCTCTGTGCCAAGGGCCTATCTTTTACCTTTATGTATTTACTTTTGTGCAAGAGTCAAAGTATTCTCCTATATATTCTCTTTGGCAAGCATCATGTGGTTGGGAAATATCTAGACATATATATCCAGCTGAATGTGGGTGGTCATGAGTTATTACTGTTGACATCACCCTTGAGGTGAATACATTGGGAGGCGACTCTATAAGCCCCTATCTTTCTATGTGTCCGGTTGAAACCTTTTGCTCATATATATGCGGTGAGTGTTAGCAATCATAGAATACTAAATGATGGCTCAGTATGTAGACTTGCTTAACAGCTCTGATATGTGACCTTTCCTGAAAGTATGATGAATTGTGTTGCAAAGTTGACTGAAAACATAGTTTGTTAGTTTTCAATAAAGTTTGTGCTTCATACTTCGATGTTGTGATGAATTGCTACTTGTTTATAAGAAGCCTTTATGATGAAAGTTATCTGATGAAAATATAATTATGAAGTATTTTATAAAGTTCTATTTGTTGTTATAATAGAGCATGATGTTGTTATATCCATATTTTGTTTTCATCGACACCTCTCTCAAAGCATGTGGTCATGATTTTTGTTATCACCTTTCGCTTGAGGACAATCGAGGTCTAAGCTTGGGGGACTTGATACGTCCATTTTGCATAATTTTTTGTTACTATTATTTATAGTGTTTTTATGCATTTTTCCACTTGGTGGAGTAATTATAATGCCTTTTCTATCATAATATGCAAGGTTTACATCAAGAGGGGGAATGTTGGTAGATGAAATTCTAGACCTAAAAAAGCTACGTCGGAGATACCTATTCTGCACATATCCAATTGGGCTGAAACTTTATGGAGATTTATTTTGGAATAAATAAAAAAATACTAGAGCAAATAAGTACTAGATGACCTTCGGGACGAAGCGCAGCTGTCTCGAGGCAGAACCTGGACGGGAGCACTTTTGCCCTCCGGCAGAGTGATTCCGCTAGAGGAACTTCCCTCCCGGAGGGGGAAAAATAGGCCATAGTCATCACCAACAACCCTCTCATCTTGGGGAGGCCAATCTTCAGCAACATCTTCATCAACACCATCTCCTCTCAAAACCATAGTTCATCTCGTGTGCTCAATCTTGTACCCGAAATTCGGATTGGTACCTCGGGTGTGACTAATAGTGTTGATTATATCTTGTAGTTGATGCTTTATGGTTTATTTGGTGGAAGATCATATGTTCAGATCCAATATGCTATTTAATACCTCTCTGATCATGAGCATTTTTGTCACTTGTGAGTAGTTACTTTTGTTCTTGAGGCCACGGGAGAAGTCATGTTGCAAGTAGTCATGTGAAGTTGATATTCGTTCTATATTTTGATGACATGAATGTTGTGATTCCCTTAGTGGTGTTATGTGAACATCGACTACATAACAATTCACCATCTTTGGGCCTAAGGGAATGCACTGTGGAGTAGTAATTAAATGGTGGGTTGTGAGAGTGACAGAAACTTAAACCCGGTTTATGCGTTATTCCGTAAGGGGCTGATTGGAATCCCTATGTTTAGTGCTATGGTTAGAATTTATTCTTAATACTTTTCGCATAGTTGTGGATGCTTGCGGGAGGGTTAATCATAAGTGGGAGGTTTGTTCAAGTAAGAACAGAACCCAAGCATCGGTCCACCCACATATCAAATTATCAAAGTACCGAACGCGAATTAACTCAACATGATGAAAGTGACTAGATGAAATTCCCGTGTGACCTCAAAAATGCTTTGCCTATTATAAGAATATGTTTCGGGCCTATCCTTTGCCAAAAAAGGATTGGGCTACCTTGCTTCAACTATTGGTACTATTGCTACTTCTCACTTATTACAATTATCTTGCTATAAAACAACTTGTTACCACTATTTCAGTTCTTGCAGAAATTACCTTGGTGAAAACCGCTTGTCATTTCCTTCCGCCCCTTGTTGGGTTTGACACTCTTACTTATGAAAGGACTACGATTGATACCCTATACGTGTGGGTCATCAGTGTCCTGCGAGCTATGACCCCCCAACTTATATAGATGCGTGGAGTGTCAGGGTTCACACAAGGTCGGTTACAAAACTTAAGGAATATGTTGATTACTACATCTCCTTGGTTTACACGTCATGTCTTCAGAAGATTCCATCTTGAATCCAACACGTCTGCAAATGGTTGAACAGGCTAGAGAGTCCTGCCCATGAGGACAGGTAGGTGGCCCAAGGACCCCCTAATCCTGGACCCCCTCAGTAGCCCCCAAACTAGCCTCCAAGGCCTTAGTTTAGGTCCATCGCTTCCTCGTTTCTTCGGTCTTCAGCTTGCGAGGCGAGTTCTATGTTGTATCCAGTTGACCCCTTCTTTTGCATTATTTCTTCATCCGTAACTAACGAAACTCTATATGGCCCATAAAGAGCAGATATTTTCTTTACACAAAGTTAACCACCCCCTCGATTCCTATGCGCCACTGGTAAATGGGAAGTTCCTTCCCAAAAGAAAAGGAACCACACACCCTATAACACATGCGTGCCCCCCCCAAAATGCTCCCCATCCCTTACAACACGTCGAGAAGAACACCATAGACGCGAAGTCATCACGACCGCCGCTGGCCCCTCCTCATGTCCTCATGTCTCTCTCCCCGAAGATTGGGCCAGCTGCTCTGTCTTGCGCCTCCATCTCCACGAGCTCGAGGTGCGGGGGTATTTGCCCGACTCACATCTGGCTCGCTCCCGTCCTGGGTTATCCTTCGCCAATGGTGAGGCCTTTGCACAAAGGTTCCCTACACCCAATACAGCATAGAAGGTATGCTTTGTCCCCTACCTCTTACGAGGCCTAGGCTTCCCTATCCATCCCTTTCTACAGGGCTTGCTGGAATACTATGGAATCCAACTTCACCATCTCACCCCTGGATCTATACTCCATATTTCGGGATTTGTCGCTCTTTGCGAGATGTTCTTAGGTTGTGAAGGCATTTTGAATTGTGGAAGAAGTATTTCTGCCTCGTCCCCCAAACAGAGGGTGGGATTATTTATGAACTTGGGGGTGCCAAAGTATGGCGCATAGTCGGGCTCGGGTATCCGGTAGGTACCCTGAAAGAAGCTCCCGAAGTGTGGACCTCCGAATGGTTTTATATTGAAGATGTACCTTTTTTTGACCCCGTTCGACGGGGTCTGCCCAAATTCTGAACCGCTCCACTTAAGAAGCGGTTTAATTGGTGCCCAAGAAGCCCATATAAAGAAGACCACTCGGAGGTGAGGCAACTAGTCTCCAAAGTAAAGCTGCTGACACACTACTAGCTTACCATGATCGACGTTATGGCGGAAACCATAGGGTGATGCAGCCAGCCTCTGCAATAGAGATCCCATCCTCTCTAGCAATTCAACGGTGTGAACGACGCCACCTGATACAAGTGGGAGGGTCCGACGGATCAGACGACATTAGTTGTCGTGCTAGCCGGTCTTTATAATGGCGAGAAGGAAGTCTTTATCAGCCAAAACACCAAGGATGGTTATTCGAACCATAATCCTATCGAATGGGTTAGTTCAATTCAGTTCCCTTAATTCAGATCCCCATGTTGTCTCTAGGTTGACTAAGTTTATGAAATTTTGTTCTTCAAACATGATTGGAGGCGTGTGGTCGAAAAGATCAGCTGCCCTCCTCCTCAGCCAGAGAACTATGCTAAGGACGACGACCCAGATTCCATGATGATCCGGGTACATCAATATTTTTTGCAGACAGGTTCTTTTACAGAAGAGTATAAACGACACGGAGGTCACCCTTATCACCGACTATCCGAGGAAACCTCCTTCATCAAACAAGGAGAAAAACAAGAAAGCGCCTTCATGAAAAGGTCGTTCGGCTGTCCCAATAGCCCCTCATGTTTTAACAGACCGTTGCTCCATGCGTCGAACACCCATTGTTATAGGGTCAGCTGATTCTACACTGAATACTAGTCGGCGTTCCAAATGCGGAGCTCCCACCGCTCCCCTTGCTCCCAAGAGGTATCATTTTAAGAGTAAGTATTGTTTTTTCCAATAAATGACATGTATTTACACTTGTCACTATATTCGATAGGACTCGTAACATAGCCACCCCCTTTGACGGTGGTGGAATATGCAGAAAACCCTCCTGCAGGTCAAGCCATCGAGGATTATGACGATGTTTCACTTACAAACTCTGAAGTGGAGAGTGTAATGAACCAATGTCGAAGGAAAGAATCCATACACCATCCTGATTTAACAAAACAAGAGTTTAATGCCTTGAATTTGGTCGATCTGCACCTCAGAGCTGCCCGAGCATGAATGGAAGGAGTAGCCACCATATGTCAGCAAGCTTTAAGGTATGTATTCGGATTTTGCTGTTTTTGCATATAAATTCCCAGCTACCAGCCCTCGATCCTCGATTGGGTAGCATGACCGATCCGAGGGTCTAACCCTACATGTTGACATGCTTTGTAGGCTGCAAGGGCCAAAAACAAAGAACTATCCCAGGATATCGGTTCTTACCAATCACAACTCGGAGCTGCGAAAGCTTTGGTAGAACAAGTGCAAAGTTTCACGAGACAAGCACATGGTAAGACGTTTTATATTGACCTCATATGCATAGTTGTCTATTGTCCCCTTGTTTAAAATGAAAGCATATTTTGTAGCGGCTGAATCTCTAGGTCAATTGCAAAAAGATTTGGAAATGGCCTAAGAATTGCAAAGATATGCCGAATCTCAAAACGAGGCCAACTGCAAGTCCTTATTCCGAAGTGTAAACAGAAATAAGAAGCTTGAGGCAGAAAAGCAAGAATATGTAAACCAGATTGAAGGTTTAAAGGCTCAACTAGTAAAAGCTACCGATGAAAACAAGAAAGTGAAAGGTGGAATGTTTGGTAAGTAACATGCCAAATTGTGTGAATATATTGTTAGGACTTTTGAAATCTAATCAACAATCCCATTCCTTTGGCACAACACTCTTGACCGGGAGTCCTGAAGAAGAAGCCAGCTTGTTAGCGGCAATCTTTTAAAAGATTTGTCCCTGAGCTATGAGTGTTGCCGCAAGGCGATGAGAAGCATGCTAAAGTCCTTATGTCCGGCCGAGACACCCCCAGAAAGGATGTCGGAACTGGCCGAGCGCCTTAAAGGGGCTCAGAGCCAATTTTGAGTTGTGGAAGAATTCGGCCTGCCAAGAGGGTGCTCGAGAAGCGTGGGTGATGGTCAAGACAAGGTTTACAAGAGTCAATCCCAAAGAACTGGAACGAGTCGGGCCGACTAGGCCCGACGATAAAGAGGTGCCACTTCACCTGTTTTATGACCAAGTGATGCTCGACGCATGTTTGTCGCAGCAAGATTGTCGTCTAGATGCAATAATATATAAATTAGATCAGCAACCTAACGCATGATTGGATGCGACCGAGTGTTTGTAATTCTCCGTCCGATGTGTAAATGCTATCTTAACTCACCATCCCGAATAATCATCAGGAAGTGTTCCATACTGTATAATGTGTAAAATCAGTAAACAGTTCGGGGAACTAGGCAATTCGGCCAATTGGTGCTACCAGATAGACACTTATCGTGGAGTAGTGTTATATTACTTTTTTACATTAGCAAGAAGCACCTTCCCAAGAAAATAGTTCCTTTATAGGTTCCTTTCTTGAGGTTTTGTGAGGATCCTCTTTATACATATCTACTGTATGTTCGGGGATTTTAACCCTTGGTGTTAGCCACCAAATTTTTGTTATTTACCTTCCCTTGCCACACCAATTTTTCCTTTAAGAACCCTAGCTTTCGGCTTCACCCGTCCGAGGTACGTATCCGGATTACCCGGTTGTAACAATCATAGAGGTGCTCCCTTTATCCTCTAGCCGAACAATCGGGAACATAGAGGATAAACACAGGAGCCAGGCACCCAGCTTGGCAAAATCTTAAGTAAAATTTAGAGCATATTGAGGCTATATAGTAAAGGAAGAAAAGACACAGTATATAGAAATAATGCAAATAATGTATTATTATCGGCTTTACAAAGGCCCCAGGTGCCTATAGAAATTACATATTTCACGGACACAATTTGATTAATCCGAACATGAACTGGGATATGCTAAGCCCCTTTGACAGAGGAAAAAGGAAACAAATTTTTTTGTAAAAATACAACAAGAAAATCAATAAATATAACTGCGTTAGCTTAGCTGTAGAAACACCGAAGACGAGCCTCATTCTAGGGGTTTGGTTCAAGACGATTGTCCGACCCATTGCGCAAACGATATGCCCCTCCAATAAGTACATCGTCGATAATGAAGGGCCCCTCCCATTTGAGTGCAAGTTTGTTCTTTTTCTTCTCACAGAGGCGTAGCACAAGCTCGCCCACGTTGTAAGTCTTTGTCCGAACTTCCCTACTTTGATAGAGTCGAGCCTGCTGTTGATAGAAGGTGGACCATGCCAAGGCTATGTCATGCTCCTATTCTAACGTGTCCAAGTCACCCCATCGATCTAACTCAACTTCTTTTTCCTCGTAAATGCGCACTCTAGGTGCATCATGCGTAATGTCGTAGGGGAGGACTGCATCTGCCCCGTACACCATAAAATATGGTGTGTAACCAACACTCCTTTTCGGAGTTGTTCACAGGCCCCACAATACGGAGTCAAGCTCCTCTACCCAATGGCAATCATACTCTTTAAGAGACCAAACTAGACGAGGCTTAATGCCGCTCATAATGAGACCATTAGCCCGTTCGACCTGTCCATTTGTTTGTGGGTGGTAGACGGAGGCGTAGTAGAGCTTGATGCCCAAATTCGTGCACCAGTCCTTAACCTCCTGGGCTGTAAAATTGGACCCATTATCCGTGATTATACTATACGAAACGCAGTAACGGTGAACCACATCAGATATAAACTCAATGGCCAGCCCGGATTTGGCAGAAGTTACCGATTTGGCTTCGATCCACTTTGTGAATTTATCAACCATAACCAGTAAGTACTTTTTTTCTTCGATCCTCCTTTCAGAGGCCCCACCATATCCATCCCCGAGACCATGAACGGCCAAGTGATCGGTATTGTCCAAAGAGCCGTTGCAGGCATGTGGCTCTAGTTTGCAAAGAGTTGACAACCAACACAATGTTGGACAAGCGCATGAGCGTCCGCTCGAGCTGTTGGCCAAAAGAAACCAGCTCGAAACGTCTTGCTTACAAGGGCTCTAGCCGTCGCATGATGGCCACCCATACTTGCATGTATTTCAGCCAAGAGTTGTTTACCTTCCTCTTCGTATATGCATCGCTCGAGGACACCAGTAGTGCTTTTTCTATAAAGTTCCCATTCATGAACCTTGTAAGATTTGGATCGCGAACTACCCATCTTGCTTCATTCTAGCTATCGGGGAGTTCCTAACGATGGAAGTAAGCCAGAAAAGGTTCGGTCCATGGTGAAATTATAGCCCTGATCTTATGAGCTGAGAGTGTTTCCTCTAATGCGGATCCACCAACGGTGTCATCATCTGGCTCAAGTGTAGGGGGAGCACTATGCTCCTCCTTTGTGGTTTCAATATACCCATGCTCGTCGTGCCATACCACGGAAGGCTTAAGCATTCCAAGAAGGTATTTGTAGGGACAGGGTCACATTTGGCGCCCAAGCGAGCGAGGATATCAGCGGCATGATTATTGTCCCTAGGGATGTGATGGAACTTTAAGCCTTCGAGCCGAGCCGATATTTTGAGGACATCATTTTGATAAGCTGCCATCTTTGGATTTTTGGCATCAAATTCACCATTGATTTGGGAGATAGTGAGGTTCGAGTCTCCTCGTGCCTCCAACCTTTGTACACCCATTGAGGTTGCCATTCTTAATCCATGTAGTAGAGCTTCGTATTCGACCGCATTATTGGAATCGGTATACATGATTTGTAGAATGTATCAAATGTTGTTGCCAGTGGGGGATCTAAGTATAACACTAGCCCCCAGTCCAACTAGCGTCTTGGAGCTGTCAAAGCACATCGTCCAATGGGAGTATGTGCTATACTCTTTTAGGGATTTCGACTTCCGTCCATTCTACTAGAAAGTCAGCCAACACCTGAGATTTAATAGTTCGACGTGAGTTGTATACAATTTCAAAGGGTAATAGCTCTATGACCCATTTAGATATGCATCTAGTGGCGTCCTTATCGTTGATTATATCATTCAAGTTTATCTCACATGTTACCGTTACCGAACACTCTTGAAAGTAGTGTTGGAGCTTGTGTGATGCCATGAAGACGGTATAGGCTATATTTTGGTAGTGAGGGTAGAGAGTCTTGCACGGGGTGAGGGCTTCAGACACATAGTAGACTGGCTTCTGTACCTGTAATTTGTGGTATGCCGCTTCGCGTTTGACCATGAATACTGCGCTGACAACCTGGTTCGTAGCCGATATGTACAATAGCATTGGCTCCCCTGTTGTGGGTGCTATCAGTATTGGGTTGCTGGCCAACAATGTGTTGATTTCTTCTAGGGCCGTTGTTGCCTCTTTGGTCCACTCGAAGTTTTTGGTTCTTTAAGAAGGCGATCGAGTGACAATGCCTTTTCGCCGAGGTGGGAGATAAAGTGGCTTAACGCCGCCATGCAACCTGCCAGTTTTTGGACATGTTTCAACTCCGTTGGGGTCGCCAATTGGGATAGGGCTCAGATATTCGTCGGATTGGCCTCTATTCCCCTATGAGAGACGATGAATCCGAGAAGTTTACCTACAGGGACACCGAATACACACTTCTCTTGGTTGATTCGTATGTCGTATTGTCGGAGATTGTTGAAAGTTTGCCAGTGGTCGTCCAGTAGTTGGCTAATGTGTTTGGTTTTGATGACCACATCGTCCATATATGCCTCAACTGTCTTGCCAATTTGTGTTTCTAAACATGTTTGAATCATGCGTTGATATGTGGCACCAGTTTTTTTAAACCCAAATGACATTGTGTTGAAGCAGAATGGCCCATAAGGAGTGATGAAAGCGGTTGCCGCCTGATCAAATTCCTTCATCTTTATTTGATAGTATCCGGAGTAAGCGTCTAGGAACTCCAAGTTCCCAACCGAAACTCATAACTAGGACGAAACTCCCGACCTGGGGATCGGCAACGAACTCCAAGTTCCTGAAACGAATCTCACAATTGGGGCGAAACTCCCGACCTGGTCCAGGGGACCAGCGGGATCGGCATGCAACACAAATTTATCCATATGTGGTTTTGGTAATTGATGACAATCCCTATGGACTAATGGTTGCCTTGAGTTATATTTGAAGGATTTGTCCATAGGCACTTCTTGAAGTCCATTTGTTGGTTTCAAGGAGTTTATATGATGACCAAGGTGGTATTCAAGGTTTTATCAAAAGATTGGTCTTAAAGACACAAGGTTGATCAAGACTAAGTCAAAGAGTGAATCAAGTTGATCAACACACAAAGAGTACAAGATGTATCGAGGATCAAGTGATCCCATGGTATGGTAAGCATTGTACATTACGCTTTGTGTACTAACCCGTGGTCTTCGTGAGAGTTGTTTGTGGGGTTAGGTGTGTTTCCATGGGCTTGCCTCAAGAGGAAGATCTCATACAACCCATGGAGGATGACGTCAAGTGGTGATCGTCATCAAGATTGCGGTGTGCAAGTTCAAGTGGAGCATCACGAAGAAATCATGCTTGAAGCTTGTCTTCCATTGTGGTGGCAATGGACTTGTGAAGGTGTGCTGAAGAGTGGCTCACCCATAGTGGAGTATGAGGGAGCAATCAACTAGTCTTCATCGAGCCTACGCAACCAAGAAAGGTGGTCCATCTTGAGGAAGTCAAGAGGGTCATCATCCAACTCAAGTGTACTATGTGCAAGGTATAGGTTTTCCCCTTGATAGGTTTTCAATTTTAATAGTCTCATGGTGGTAGTTGGGAGACTGGATTATAGGATAGATTACCGTACTATCAAGGGGGGCTATCAAGTGAGTAGCTTGATCATATCGTTCCTTGAGAGCTCAAACCATTTGCATCCTTGCATCATCTTTCTTGGTTCTTGTTGTTGGAAATATGCCCTAGAGGCAATAATAAATTAGTTATTATTATATTTCTTAGTTCATGATAATCGTTTATTATCCATGCTATAATTGTATTGATTGGAAACACAATACTTGTGTGGATACATAGACAAAACACTGTCCCTAGTAAGCCTCTAGTTGACTAGCTCGTTGATCAAAGATGGTCAAGGTTTCCTGGCCATAGGCAAGTGTTGTCACTTGATAACGGGATCACATCATTAGGAGAATCATGTGATGGACTAGACCCAAACTAATAGACGTAGCATGTTGATCGTGTCATTTTGTTGCTACTGTTTTCTGCGTGTCAAGTATTTGTTCCTATGACCATGAGATCATATAACTCACGGACACCGGAGGAATGCTTTGTGTGTATCAAACGTCGCAACGTAACTGGTTGACTATAAAGATGCTCTACAGGTATCTCCAAAGGTGTTCATTGAGTTAGTATGGATCGAGACTGGGATTTGTCACTCCGTGTGACGGAGAGGTATCTCGGGGCCCACTCGGTAATACAACATCACACACAAGCCTTGCAAGCAATGTGACTTAGTGTAAGTTACGGGATCTTGTATTACGGAACGAGTAAAGAGACTTGCCGGTAAACGAGATTGAAATAGGTATGCGGATACTGACGATCGAATCTCGGGCAAGTAACATACCGAAGGACAAAGGGAATGACATACGGGATTATATGAATCCTTGGCACTGAGGTTCAAACGATAAGGTCTTCGTAGAATATGTAGGATCCAATATGGGCATCCAGGTCCCGCTATTGGATATTGACCGAGGAGTCTCTCGGGTCATGTCTACATAGTTCTCGAACCCGCAGGGTCTGCACACTTAAGGTTCGACGTTGTTTTATGCGTATTTGAGTTATATGGTTGGTTACCGAATGTTGTTCGGAGTCCCGGATGAGATCACAGACGTCACGAGGGTTTCCGGAATAGTCCGGAAACGAAGATTGATATATAGGATGACCTCATTTGATTACCGGAAGGTTTTCGGAGTTACCGGGAATGTACCGGGAATGACGAATGGGTTCCGGGAGTTCACCGGGGGGGGGGGCAACCCACCCCGGGGAAGCCCATAGGCCTTGAGGGTGGCACACCAGCCCTTAGTGGGCTGGTGGGACAGCCCAAAAGGGCTCTATGCGCCAAAAAGAGAAAATCAAGAGAAAAGATAAAAAAGGGGGAGGAGGTGGGAAGGAAGGGGGACTCCCTCCCACCAAACCAAGTCCAACTCGGTTTGGGGGGGGGGAGTCCTCCCCCCATGGAGTCGGCCGACCCCCTTGGGGCTCCTTGAGCCCCAAGGAAAGGTCCCCTCCCTCCCACCTATATATACGGAGGTTTTAGGGCTGATTTGAGACGACTTTTCCACGGTTTTTCCTCTAGATCGTGTTTCTGCGGAGCTCGGGCGGAGCCCTGCTGAGACAAGGTCATCACCAACCTCCGAAGCGCCGTCACGCTGCCGGAGAACTCTTCTACCTCTCCGTC
Organism: Hordeum vulgare subsp. vulgare; assembly: GCF_904849725.1. Classification (NCBI taxonomy): domain Eukaryota; kingdom Viridiplantae; phylum Streptophyta; class Magnoliopsida; order Poales; family Poaceae; genus Hordeum; species Hordeum vulgare. The sequence goes on along the minus strand of NC_058521.1, from coordinate 144,760,175 downwards.
TCTCTTGCTGGATCAAGAAGGCCGAGATCATCGTCGAGCTGTACGTGTGCTGAACGCGGAGGTGCCGTCCGTTCGGTACTAGATCGTGGGACTGATCGCGGGATTGTTCGCGGGGCGGATCGAGGGACGTGAGGACGTTCCACTACATCAACCGCGTTCACTAACGCTTCTTCTGTACGATCTACAAGGGTACGTAGATCACTCATCCCCTCTCGTAGATGGACATCACCATGATAGGTCTTCGTGCGCGTAGGAAATTTTTTGTTTCCCATGCGACGTTCCCCAACAATGGCATCATGAGCTAGGTTCATGCGTAGATGTCTTCTCGAGTAGAACACAAAAGTTTTTGTGGACGGTGATGTGCGTTTTGCTGCCCTCCTTAGTCTTTTCTTGATTCCGCGGTATTGTTGGATCGAAGCGGCTCGAACCCACATTACTCGTACGCTTACGAGAGACTGGTTTCATCGCTACGAGTAACTCCGTTGCTCAAAGATGACTGGCGGGTGTCAGTTTCTCCAACTTTAGTTGAATCGGAATTGACCGAGGAGGTCCTTGGATGAGGTTAAATAGCAATTCATATATCTCCGTTGTGGTGTTTGCGTAAGTAAGATGCGATCCTACTAGATACCCATGGTCACCACGTAAAACATGCAAACAACAAAATTAGAGGACGTCTAACTTGTTTTTGCAGGGTATGCTTGTGATGTGATATGGCCAATGATGTGATGTGATATATTGGATGTATGAGATGATCATGTTGTAATAGTTAATATCGACTTGCACGTCGATGGTACGGCAACCGGCAGGAGCCATAGGGTTGTCTTTATAACTAACGTTTGTGCTTGCAGATGCGTTTACTATTTTGCTAGGACGTAGCTTTAGTAGTAATATCATGAGTAGCACGACAACCCCGATGGCGACACGTTGATGGAGATCATGATGATGGAGATCATGGTGTGACGCCGGTGACAAGAAGATCGTGCCGGTGCTTTGGTGATGGAGATCAAGAAGCACGTGATGATGGCCATATCATGTCACTTATGAATTGCATGTGATGTTAATCCTTTTATGCACCTTATTTTTCTTAGAACGACGGTAGCATTATGAGGTGATCTCTCACTAAAATATCAAGACGAAATTGTGTTCTCCCCGACTGTGCACCGTTGCTACAGTTCGTCGTTTCGAGACACCACGTGATGATCGGGTGTGATAGACTCAACGTTCACCTACAACGGGTGCAAAACAGTTGTGCACGCGGAACACTCGGGTTAAGAATGACGAGCCTAGCATGTGCAGACATGGCCTCGGAACACATGAGATCGAAAGGTCGAGCATGAATCGTATAGTTGATATGATTGGCATAGAGATGCTTACCACTGAAACTATTCTCGACTCACGTGATGATCGGACTTGAGATAGTGGATTTGGATCATGTACCACTCTAGAGAGATGTACTTTTTGAGTGGGAGTTCTTAAGTAATATGATTAATCGAACTAATTGTCATGAACATAGTCTAATGGTCTTTGCGAATTACGATGTAGCTTGCGCTATAGCTCTACTGTTTTTATATGTTCCTAGAGAAAATTTAGTTGAAAATTGATAGTAGCAAAACTTTGCAGACTGGGTCTGTAAAACCGAGGATTGTCCTCGTTGCTGCGCAGAAGGATCATGTCCTTAATGCACCACTCGGTGTGCTGCACCTCGAACGTCGTCTGTGGATGCTATGAACATCCGACATACACGTTTCTGATGACTACACGATAGTTCAGTGCAAAATACTTAATGGCTTAGAAGCAAGGCGCCGAAAACATTGTAAAACGTCACGGAACATAAGTGATGTTCTAAAGAGATGAAATTGTGATTTCATGCTTGTGCCCTTGTTAAGAGGTACGAGACCTCCGACAAGATTCTTTGTCCACAAAGTAAAGGAGAAAGGCTCAATCGTTGAGCGTGTGCTCAGATTGTCTGAGTATGACAATCGCTTGAATCAAGTGGGAGTTAATCTTCCAGATGAGATAGTGATAGTTCTCCAAAGTCACTGCCACCAAGTTGTGAGAGCTTCGTGATGAACTATAACATATCAAGGATACATACAATGATCCTTGAGCGATTCGCGATGTTTGACACTACGAAAGTAGAAATCAAGAAGGAGCATCAATAGTTGATGGTTTGTAAAACCACTAAGTTTCAAGAAAGGCAAGGGCTAGAAGGGATACTTCGTGAAACGGCAAAACAGTTGCTGCACTAATGAAGAGACCCAAGATTAAACCCAAACCCGAGACTAAGTGCTTCTGTAATGAGGGGAACAGTCACTGAGGCGGAGCAACTCTAGATACTTGGTAGATAAGAAGGCTGGCAAAAGTCAAGAGAAGTATATTAGATATACATGATGTTGATGTGTACTTTACTAGTACTCCTAGTAGCATGAGGGTATTGGATACCGGTTCGGTTGCTAAGTGATTAGTAACACGAAATGAAAGCTACGACATAAACGGAGACTAGCTAAAGGCGAGGTGACGATACGTGTTGGAAGTGTTTCCAAGGTTGATATGATCAAACGTCGCACACTCCCTCTACCATCGGGATTGGTGTTAAACCTAACTAATTGTTATTTGGTGCTTGCGTTAAACATGAACATGATTGGATCGTGTTTATTGCAATACGATTATTCATTTAAAGAGAATAATGGTTACTCTATTTTCTTGAATATTCACCTTCAATGGTTTATTGAATCTCGATTGTAGTGTTACACATGTTCATGATATTGGTGCCAAAAGATACGAGTTGATGATGATAGTACCACTTACTTGTGGCACTGCCGCTTGAGTCATGTTAGTATAAATTGCATGAAGAGGCTCCATGCTGATGGATCTTTGTACTCACCTGATTTCGAATCACTAGTGACATGCAAATCATACCACATGAGCAAGGCCTTGTTTTCATTGAGATGAGATTAGATAGTAACTTGTTGGAAGTAATACATTTTGATGTATGCAGTCCAATGGGTGCTAAGGCACGCAGTGGATATCATTATGTTCTTACTTCACTGACGATTTGAGTAGATACAGGAGTATTTACTTAATGAATCACAAGTCTGAAATGTTGAAAAGTTCAATTCCGTTTCAGAGTGAAGTTCGTCGTAACAAGAGGATAAACTGTCTACGATATGATCATGAAAATGAATATCTGAGTTACGAGTTTGGTACGCAGTTAAGACAATGTGGAAATTGTTTCGCAGTTCATGCCACCTCGAACATCATAGTGTGATGATGTGTCTGAACGTCATAGCCACGCACTATTTGGTATGGTGCATACTATGATGTCTCTTATCGAATTACCACTATCGTTTATGGGTTATGCATTAGAGACAACCGCACTCACTTTAAATAGGGCACCGCGTATTTCCGTTGAGATGACACAGTATAGACTGAGGTTTAGAGAAATCTAAATTGTCGTTTCTTGAAAGTTTGGGGTTTCGACACTTATGTGAAAAAGTTTCAGTCTGATAAGCTCGAACCCAAAGCGGATAAATGCTTCTTCATAGGGTATCCAAAACAGTTGGGTACATCTCCTATCTCAGATCCGAAAGCAAAGTGTTTGTTTCTAGAAACGGATCCTTTCTCGAGGAAAGGATTCTCTCGAAAGAATTGAGTGGGAGGGTAGTAGAACTTGATGAGGTTATTGAACCATCACTTCAACCAGTGTGTAGCAGGGCGCAGGAAGTTGTTCCTGTGGCGCCTACACCAATTGAAGTGGAAGCTGATGATGGTGATCATTGAGCTTCGAATCAAGTTACTACAAACCTCGTAGGTCGACAAGGTCGCGTACTGCTGCAGAGTAGTACGATAACCCTGTCTTGGAGGTCATGTTGTTGAGCAACAGTGAACCTACGTGTTATGGAGAAAGCGATGGTGGGCCCAGATTCCGACAAATGGCTGGAAGCCATGAAATCCGAGAGAGGATCCATGTGTGAAAACAAAGTATATACTTTGGGAAGAATTACTTGATGGTCATAGGACTATTGAGTAAAGATGGATCTTTAAAGGAAAACAGACGATGATGGTGATAAGTCACTATTAAGAAAAGCTCGACTTGTCGCAGAGATGTTTTCGACAAGATCAAACAGTTGACTATGATGAGACTTTCTCACTCGTAGCGATGCTAATGGTCTGTTAGAATTATGTTAGTTGTTGATGCATTATTTATGAAATATTGCACGTAGGATGTCAAAACATTGTTTCCTCGACGGTTTCCTTGAGCAAACATTGTATGTGATACAACCAGGAGGTTTTGTCGATCCTAAAGATACTAGCAAGTATGCAAGCTCCAGTGATCCTTCAATGGACTGGTGCAAGCATCTCGGAGTTGGAATATACACTTTGATGAGATGATCAAAGATTTTGGGTTTGTACAAGGTTTATGAGAAACTTGTATTTCCAAAGAAGTGAGTGGGAGCACTATAGAATTTCTGATAGGTATATGTGGTTGACATATTGTGGACCAGAAGTAATGTAGAATTTCTGTAAAGCATACAAGGTTGTTTGAAAGAAGTTTTCAAAGGAGTACCTGGATTACGCTACTTGAACGTTGAGCATCAAAGATCTATGGAGATAGATCGAAAGTGCTTAATAGAAGTTTCAACAAGATGCATGCCTTGACAAGTTTTTGGAAGAGTTCAAAATAGATCAGCAAAGAAGGAGTTCTTGGTTGCGTTGTGAGGTGTGAATTTGAGTAAGACTCAAAACCTGACCACGGCAGAATAAAGAGAAAATAGACGAAGGTCGTCTTCTATGCCTTAGCCGTAGAATCTAAAGTATGCCATGCTGTGTACCGCACCTGATGTGTGCCTTGACTCAAAGTATGTTGAGAGGTACAGAGAGTGATCCATGATTGAATCACTAGCAGCGGTCGAAATTTATCCTTAGTAACTAATGGACTAAGGAATTTTTTTCGATTATGGAGGTGGTTAAAGAGTTCGTCGTAAAGGGTTACGTCGATGCAAGCTTTGACACTAATCCGAATAACTATGAGTAGTGAAACGGATTCATATAATAGAGTAGATATTTGGAGCATTTCCGAATAGCACGTAGTAGCAGCATCTATAAGATGACATAAAGATTTGTAAAGAACGCACGGATCTGAAAGTTTCAGAACCGTTGACTAAAACCTCTCTCACGAGCAAGACGTGATCAGACCCCATAACTATATGGGTGTTGGATTCGTTGGAATCACATGGTGATGTGAACTAGATTATTGACTCTAGTGCAAGTGGGAGACTGTTGGAAATATGCCCTAGAGGCAATAATAAATTAGTTATTATTATATTTCTTAGTTCATGATAATCGTTTATTATCCATGCTATAATTGTATTGATTGGAAACACAATACTTGTGTGGATACATAGACAAAACACTGTCCCTAGTAAGCCTCTAGTTGACTAGCTCGTTGATCAAAGATGGTCAAGGTTTCCTGGCCATAGGCAAGTGTTGTCACTTGATAACGGGATCACATCATTAGGAGAATCATGTGATGGACTAGACCCAAACTAATAGACGTAGCCTGTTGATCGTGTCATTTTGTTGCTACTGTTTTCTGCGTGTCAAGTATTTTTTCCTATGACCATGAGATCATATAACTCACGGACACCGGAGGAATGCTTTGTGTGTATCAAACGTCGCAACGTAACTGGGTGACTATAAAGATGCTCTACAGGTATCTCCAAAGGTGTTCGTTGAGTTAGTATGGATCGAGACTGGGATTTGTCACTCCGTGTGACGGAGAGGTATCTCGGGGCCCACTCGGTAATACAACATCACACACAAGCCTTGCAAGCAATGTGATTTGGTGTAAGTTACGGGATCTTGTATTACGGAACGAGTAAAGAGACTTGCCGGTAAACGAGATTGAAATAGGTATGCGGATACTGACGATCGAATCTCGAGCAAGTAACATACCGAAGGACAAAGGGAATGACATACGGGATTATATGAATCCTTGGCACTGAGGTTCAAACAATAAGGTCTTCGTAGAATATGTAGGATCCAATATGGGCATCCAGGTCCCGCTATTGGATATTGACCGAGGAGTCTCTCGGGTCATGTCTACATAGTTCTCGAACCCGCAGGGTCTGCACACTTAAGGTTCGACGTTGTTTTATGCGTATTTGAGTTATATGGTTGGTTACCGAATGTTGTTCGGATTCGGAGTCCCGGATGAGATCACGGACGTCACGAGGGTTTCCGGAATAGTCCGGAAACGAAGATTGATATATAGGATGACCTCATTTGATTACCGGAAGGTTTTCGGAGTTACCGGGAATGTACCGGGAATGACGAATGGGTTCCGGGAGTTCACCGGGGGGGGGGGGGGGGCAACCCACCCCGGGGAATCCCATAGGCCTTGAGGGTGGCACACCAGCCCTTAGTGGGCTGGTGGGACAGCCCAAAAGGGCTCTATGCGCCAAAAAGAGAAAATCAAGAGAAAAGAAAAAAAAAAGGGGAGGAGGTGGGAAGGAAGGGGGACTCCCTCCCACCAAACCAAGTCCAACTCGGTTTGGGGGGGAGTCCTCCCCCCTTGGACTCGGCTGACCCCCTTGGGGCTCCTTGAGCCCCAAGGCAAGGTCCCCTCCCTCCCACCTATATATACGGAGGTTTTAGGGCTGATTTGAGACGACTTTTCCACGGTTTTTCCTCTAGATCGCGTTTCTGTGAAGCTCGGGCGAAGCCCTGCTGAGACAAGGTCATCACCAACCTCCAAAGCGCCGTCACGCTGCCGGAGAACTCTTCTACCTCTCCGTCTCTCTTGCTGGATCAAGAAGGCCGAGATCATCGTCGAGCTGTACGTGTGCTGAACGCGGAGGTGCCGTCCGTTCGGTACTAGATCGTGGGACTGATCGCGGGATTGTTCGCGGGGCGGATCGAGGGACGTGAGGATGTTCCACTACATCAACCGCGTTCACTAACGCTTCTGCTGTGCGATCTACAAGGGTACGTAGATCACTCATCCCGTCTCGTAGATGGACATCACCATGATAGGTCTTCGTGCGCGTAGGAAAATTTTTGTTTCCCATGCGATATTCCCCAACACTTGTATGGTGATTCTCTTTTGTGATTTCTTGAGCTTATGGTCATCTTCATGACAAGCCCGAGTTCATCGAAAATGGAGTTCATGTGCATCTTCTATGATGTTTTTGATGTTGGAGTTTTTGCCGGTTCTTCATTCATAGAGGTTTCACATCTCTATATCATTGGCATTTTCATAACTGCATGCTCTTAAGATAACATGTCGAGTTCATCTCTATATCATTGGATAGTACTTGTCGTGTTCTTTTCAACAAGCTTGAGTTTGCTCAATTCGGAGCTCATACGCGAAAGTTATGGCAGCTTTAGTGACACGACAGGTTTTCTCTCTCAAAGAGGAAGTACCGCGCTGAAGAGCAGTAGTACACCTCAGCAGTACTACCGCCCTCCAGGTCCGGCCTCACTTCCGCTTGTATTTTCTTCTGGCTTCTTTGATGCTTTTTCTAATTTGAGCGGAAGTACCGCTTGGGGAGGAGTGGTAGTACCACTCCAATGATACTGCCGCCCTCCCCTTCTGTCCTCACTTTTGCTTAGTTTTTTCTTCTGGCGTCTACGGTCCCTTTGTCCTTGTTGAGAGGAAGTATCGCTCTCTGCATGGCGGTAGTACCGTTGCGAGCGGAAGTACCGCTCCCCTGCGCGGTACAACCGCTTGTGCGCGGACTTAGTGCATAACGGTTGGATTTCGAGGGACCTATTAAGGGGGTCTTCTTCCCCAATGGTCTCTTATCGATTGAGCTCATGTTCTTCCCCCATTGTTAACCTTCTTTGAGCTTGCTAACTCTCAATCCCTCCAATGATTCTTGCTAGTTATTGAGGGAAAATAGAGAGGAGATCTAGATTCACATTTCCACCAATCACTTTCTCCTCTATGTGAGGTGAACCCCTTGGATCTTGATCTTGGAGTTCTTTGTGAGCTCCTTGTTCTTCCTCTCATATTCCTCCATAGATTTCGTTGTTGTGGAGGGATTTGAGTGTGAGGGACTTGACCACTTCATGTGTTCTTGCCATTGCATTAGTTGCATCGGTTTGAGTTCTCCACGGTGATACGTGGAAGTGAAGTTTGAGAAGCTTATTACTCTTGGGTGCTTAGTACCCTAGAGCGTTTTCTTCTTGGGTGCTTTGGCGTCCTAGTTCCCTGGTGGTGCCTCGGAGCTCAGTCATTGTGGTGTAAAGCTCCGGGCAAGCGTCGTGGTCTCCAATTAGGTTGTGGAGATTGCCCTGGGAATTTGAAATCATCTCGGAGCCACAATCCATTATGGTGAAGCTTCGTGGTGTTGTTGGGAGCCTCCAATTAAGTTGTGGAGATTGCCCAAACCTTATTTGTACGGGTTCGGTGACCACCCTCAAGGGTCCCTTAGTGGAATGATGACATCTTGCATTGTGCAAGGGAGTGAGGAGATTACGGTGGCCTTAGTTGCTTCTTGGGGAGCATTGTGCCTCCACACCCCTCCAAACGGAGATTAGGACCCGCAAGGGTGTGAACTTCAGGATACATCATCGGCTCTGCGTTCCTCGGTTATTTCTTACCCGAGACCTTTACTTATGCACTTTACTTTCTGATAGCCATATTGTTTCTCGTTATATATCTTGCTATAACTTAGTTTTCTATATTGCTTAGCATAAGTTGTTGGTGCACATAGGTGAGCCTAGTTATTTTAGGTTTTGTTCTTGAAAAATTAAACGTTAGTTCTATTCCGCATTTGTTCAAGCCTAAACCATAACTATTTTAAAGCTCCTATTCACCCCCCTCTAGATGACATCCACGCCCTTTCAACAACGCTGCTGAATGCGAAGATCTGCCCAGGGACAAAGATATCCCCGGTGCGGATTTTGTTGCCGACGATGATGCGAGCCATCGATCCTTCTCGTGATCCTACAACGGAGATCTCAATGAAAGCACCAATGTCAGTGTCAAAACCAGTCGATGTTGAGTAGGGAACTGTGGATCTAGGGTCGATGGGTAACAAGAGACAACGGGGACAGTATTTTATCCAGATTCGGGCCCTCTTGATGGAGGTAAAACCCTACGTCCTTCTCTTGTTGTTATTGATGAGATAGTACAGAGTACAGAGTTGATCTACTGCGAGATCGATTTTGTGGTCTAACCCTAATCGTAATGAATTGGATGTGTCCTACGAGCTACGACCCCCAAGCTTATATAGATGCCTGGGGTGTCGGGGTTAACACAAGGTCGGTTACAACACAGAAGGAATATGTCGATTACTACATCTCCTTTGTTTACACGTCAAGTCTTTGAAAGAGTCCATCTTGAATCCAACACGTCTGCCAATGGTCGAACATGCCATAGAGTCCGGCCCAAGGACCCCCTAATCATGGATTCCCTGAGAGGCGGCGGGCGCGTGCTAGGTCTTTCTCTTCGGCACCTTTTCATTGGCTGCATGTATGGCGGCTCCCTACCATGGTCGCCCGAGGATTGGCGCCCTCGTGACTGGGCGAGACGGGTTTGGGCTCCCCTCTGCGGTGACTACGGTACGCCAATTTGGTGGGATAAATGTGCTCTAGCGAGTCATGCTTCTAGCTCTTTGTTTGGTGCTATTTCTTCGTGCAGGTCCTTGCTTCCGTGACCTCGGCCGACTGCTCTCGTTCAACGGTGTGGCGAAGCCAGAGACTATGATGGTGCTCCTGAGTATTGTGGTCTGGGCTTGTTGATGTTGTTCCAGTTTCTTCTCATTGGCAACTTGGGTGCCATTTATCTGGGTTCTAGGGAGAACCGATATGTCGTTTGCTAGTGTGACACCCTCTGAACCAGGGTGAGAGGGTAGAGTCTTTCTGCGGCGACGGATCCAGATGATGTTTTTGCCCATGTCTAGTCATTCGAGGGCGGCCGCGACATCTATTCAAGTGTGGATGTGCATTCCTCGATAGCCCTTAATCCTTCTTGCAGGTGTAGGTTGTACCATAGGGCGATAGCCGTAGCATTGCTGGCGTTCATTGATAATAGCAGAAAGCAACAGAAAACAATAAGATGGTAACGTCCTAGAACCAAAAGATCCAAAGATCAAAGAAAAATAAAAATAGTAGCCCTAATAGCTGCATCCCAACACTCCAAACAAACCATACTAGGCATCGCAACTCCGACTCCAACGGTGAACAACGATGGAAAACAAGGCAAGGTTGCCTTCAGGACGGGTCACCGAACGAACCGTCTGTCACGTGTCATCGTATACCACCGACCCCTCACTGCGGCTTCGACTTCACAGCAACACATAGTCGAGGCACTCCCAGGACACGTCGGAGAAGAAGAGTCGGCTACCAGGACCAAGGCCACGCCTCCGATATTGCTCACCACCATCATTGTTGCCACATAAGCCACCGTGCACGTCCAGTCGTAGGAAGCACCAAAGTACTTGCTCACCACCATCATCGTTGCCACAAAAGTCTTCAAGACGGTGCCCTAAAGAGGAGAACGACTTTGAAGACGACGCCACCGCCCGACCCTACAGCAGGATCTGGGCTTTCACCCAAAGGACTTGATCCGTAAGAACACATTGTTAGATTCCCAATGACGCCTCCAAGGAGGATAGTGACGCCCGTAGGCGTCGTTGTCGTCGACCGGTCAGCACCAGCCAGGCTTCCACCCAAGCAGCCACTCCCGCGCAGCAGGCCGAGGTCGACTCGCACCTCCATTGGACCGCGCACCCCCACATAGCAAGCACACCACCGCTGTGAAGGGCCACTAGCAAGCCTTTCGAGTACGGGCCTGCAGAGACCAGATCGGGTCCTGCACCCCGCATCCAGCCGCAGCTGGAGCCTCCCTGCTCCAACAAGCGGCGTTCGGGCACGACCAGCAGCCGGCAGTTCCCCTCCCGGGCCGCCAGCACCAGTAGATCTGGCATATCCAGGTCTCCCTACACCAGACTGCCCCCTTGCACCCCTGACGCGCGTGTAGAACCTCCCTGCAGCGAGCCTCGCGCGTCGCAGCACTTGCGTGCCACCACACTCCCTCCAACGTCGGCCCCCGGGCCGTCGCCGCGTAGCCACCCTCCTCGGAGCCACCAGATCTGCCGCTTCCCCGACAAAGCCTTGCTGCGCCGCGTATGCGCGCCTCCATGCGCTTGAGCACAACCACCCTGGCCCATGCGCGCGCCGACGCGTGTGGGGTGTCCTGGATCCCGCCGAGATGAGCAGCCCGCCGGAGCTTCGACAGGAGGAAGAAATGCCCCCCCCCCCCCCCCCCGTCGCCGAACTGGGCGGGCTTTGCCCGACGAGCTCCCCGACGGCGTCGAGGGGAGAGGGCCGATGGATCTGCGCTAGCGGCGGCTAGGTTTCTCCCCCCTTGCCGCCCACACGAGCGACCCGAGGAAAAATGTTGCATACAAGTCACGTAAATATTTGCTACAACCGGCGTTTGACTTTTGCTACCACGTACCATTAGCTTCGTTTTTTTCTACGATCACGCAAATATTTTTTTTCTACAAATTTTGTTTTTTGTTGCAACCGTTGAAAAAAATTGGTGCATATGAGGAAAAATGTTGCATGCGGATCCAACGGTGCGGACACGCGGGGTTGGTAGATCCTGCGGCCCGCGCGCGGCCAGGCCGAAAGTTTGGGCCGGCGCATATCACTCCCTAAAAAAAAGATAAAAGGGTACGGCGAGTCCGGGACACTCGGGTGGCATCACACATTTTTTTCGTTTGTCAATAGTACCGCGTTTGTGTCGGGATCGGAATCATCGCATCATGAAGGATGGAGTAGTTTGTTTCCATATACACCACGTACTCACTCCCATACTACAGTAGTATATATAGGTAGCCAACATCCGCCTTCCCATACGCATGGCCCGCTGACCTAGCTTCCTTTCCTTGCTCCAAATCGCTGATCGCCCAGCAGCCGGCGAAACCTGAGGAACAATGACGGACCCCTACCATGCGCTAAGCTTGGGTATGCGCTTCAACCCGACGGAGGAGCAGGCGATTGCTGCGTACCTGGTGCCATGGCTCCTCGGCCAGCCGCTGCCTGACACCGCCGGAATCATCCATCACGCCGAGGTTTACAAGTCGGAGCCAAAGGATCTCGCCGCCGCGTGGCCCCGCCTTCCCAACACCCACCACCGGTTCTTCTTCACCACCTGCAGGCGGCAGAAAGCCGGGACGGGCTTCAGGATGAAGCGCACCGCCGGCGCCGGTAGCTGGGTCACGAGTACCAAGACGGAGGTCAAGAACAGCGCCGGCGAGACGATCGGGTACCACGAGAAGCTTCGCTACGCGTACAAGGGCCAGAGCGGCAAGTCCGAGTGGCTCATGGACGAGTACCACTGCCGCGGATTCGACCAATACGCCCTCCTCGATGACGGCAAGGAGGAGCGCATCCTGTGCAGGCTCTACGTCTCTCCCAGCGTCAAGCCGGGATCCGTCGCGCTTCAACAATCTGCTGCAGCGGATCACCTGCTTGTCCGTGGAACTCAAAGATCCGCCATGGCCGTCGCCGTGCCGCAGCAGCCGCGCCGTCCACAGGAACAGGTTCCCGCGACCACCCAGGCGCCGGCCGGGATGAAGAAGCCTCCTGCACCAATGTGGTCCTCTGCGACTGCAACAGGAGACCATCGCATCAGAGACAGAGTTCAAGAACCCGGCATCATGATCATGGCCGCGCCACCGCGTCCACAAGCACGACCGCAGCAAGTGATCGAGAAGCCAGCGACGCCGCGCTTCCTTGATCTTTCGTCGGGGCAACAGCAACGTCGCGTCACGGTCCCTCCGCCCGTCACCACGCAGCAGCAGGCGCCCAAGAGGCCAGCCCCTCCCATCGCCGAGCCGCCGCACCCCAAGAGGATGCGTGCTGCTGCTCTCGCTCCGGCTCACACACGTCCCGCGGTGAAGCCGGCGTCCATCCTGTCGTGGGAGCCGGCAAAGCGACCGTCCTGGTGTCCTCCGCAGCAGCCGAACTTCTTGCCGGCGCCGCTGCCTCAGCGCCAGGCGACCAAGGACAAGGCGGCCGATCTTGGATCAATGGCAGAGGGCCAGAGCCAGACCACGATCCAGCAAGGAGTCCACAAGAGGACGATCCAACAAAAGGCCTGCAATGACTACACGGACGACAAGGTGTTGCCAGAGAAGACGGAAGGCGTAGGCGGCAAGATCATCCAAAAAGATGGCGACGAGGAGGAGGACGAGGACTTCATGAGGTTCTTGGATGACGTGATTGAAATAGCGCCAGAGGAGACGGAAGACGCAGAAGGCAAGGCCATCCAAGAAGATGGCGATGAGGAGGAGGACATGAGCACCTTGTGGTGATGGAGACGGTTGGAAGAGCTGAGATGAACAAGAAGGCTTCCCTCCTGTCCTGTGATGAGTAGCTTCCTTTGGTTGGTAATGGTAGACTCTTCACTCTAACTGCAGTCTGAGACTGAAGCTTGTACTGTACTGTAATAGACACAGTGTCGTGGCTCCTAGCTTGCTAATATATAAGCTGGAGAGTGGGTGGTTGGGTGGCACGACATACTCCCTCCCTTCCTAAATATAAAGGCATTTTAGATATTTTTCTATAGACTACGTTCAAAAAGAATGAGTAAATCTATGCTTTAAAACACGTCTTGTCCATATGTAGTTTATAGTGAAATCTCTAAAATGTCTTATATTTAGAAACAGATGAAGTATATATGAACAACTTTATTTTCTTTTTCTTTTTTGTTTTTGCGCTCACATATTCAGTTAACTTCAGGGACCATGCTGGAAAACAAAGAAATTACAGTAAAACTCAATATCTGATCTTGATAAACTAGCAGCCTGGCTCACACAGTACTTTTTGGGGGTTTCTCTCGTACAATCAAACAATTCTATTTGCCAGCATTCATGGACTTCCGTGGTAGAATCTACCGTTCAGGGACAAACATTTAGGGTCTTGAGGGACAGATTTCTGGAAACACATGAGATGCTGGCAAAGACAACACGGATGCTAGTTTTATTCGTGAACAGCTGACATAATAAACTATCTTTTAGCTAGGACGGATAGATCACATATATGCCCAATTCTTTTTCTTTCACTCTCAGCAATGGTGGACGTCTCCTCTCATAGATCAGGCATACCAATTCCAGCTTTGGCATCATAGGTCTTCTCCAGCACATCCTCAATTGGTGTATCCTTTGGGCCATCTGCATCAGTCAAAGAAAATTAGTCCAATTACAAAATAGACGTGTATTCATGAGCAGATGCTCATATAGCAATGCAATACATCGCATGCCAACTAGTGGGTAGGTACTCCCCACACAAAAGTACAGGAAATTTCTACGGCATTTCGTTTGTTATTCACAAAACCGACTTGTTCTTTTTCTCCAACCGTTGTCAACGAACAGCATGAAACATCACAATTTATTCTGCACTCTTTACTATTGTTGAACTAATTTTATCATGCCTGTCAAAGTCTTTATAAAATATAGAATGCAGCAAACAAGTCAAACATCATTAGCAGAAGCACCTACAGTAGACTATCGCAGATCCGGAACATAAAACATAGTCTTCCAGAACAAGAAAATTCCAGCAACACGAGACGAAATTATGAAAAAAAAAGTCGTATTAAGTGGAGATTGGCATCATGAAGAATTCAGATGTCCACAAACAATTGCAGTATAACAAGTCAGTTAATTCTTCTCTAAACAGTATAATCATGCACTTCAAAAGCAACTAATAATGAGCAAAAAGGATCTGGTTATGGAACATGAACATACGAGATGTGGGTCTCGGCTTTTTTCTCTCCTTCAAAATTTCTGGCCGAGGTATGACAGCACCAGACGCATACATTCCCCTAGAGACCCTTACTTTAGTCCCATCTTCCAAATACTTGTATGTAGTCTTGCATGGCTTCCTGCAGACAAATAGATATTTTAGAATGTAGACAAATAAAAGATGTATCTCTAGAAAATAACGGTATCAAAAGATAAGTATCCTACCCGGTGACTGGATCAATTACTTGTACATTTGAAACATGAAGTGGAGCTTCAACTGAGAAGATCCCGCCTATATGCCCTTCTCCTTGCTTAATATGTTTCTTAACCTGAAAATATGTGAGCACACAATTACTAAGTGACTTTTCAATGCAAGAGAAACACATAAACATGCAACTAAGTACCCAGTATCCACAATTACTAAGTTTGTTGGTTGCAGTTGTCCAGTTACCCAGTATCCCCCATAAACATGCAACATCTTACAGTATATATACAAAGATTTAGAAAGACAAACATTGTGCAGTTCACAATTCCTGTTCAATATTCACTACAGCCACTTCCTCACCATATTCAAATTAATCTGCATTTATCTAACTGAGGCATTCAGCATTTGTTTGTTATGGGTTTAGGACATGTAAAAATCCAGCAAAACATCGCACGAACTTATTGTCAGTTTTTTATGGTATCTCATCGTCATTGACAATTAACTAAAAGTAAAGCATGTGACGAGGTGAGGAACATTGTAGCATAAGTACGTATAGCACTGCAACGACTTGGTAGACACCAACATGCCCAGGAAAGGAAAATATATGGTACTGTATATGCTAACCACTCAAAGGTAGATAGGCACAGACAATATTGCAACAGATCTTGCCGGGGTTGTTTTGGTCCCCTTTCCCTACCATTTTAATGAATTAGGCCTAACCTCCAGGCTTTCAAACACGCCTTAGGTGACACTTGTATTGCCTGACTTGTCCAAGATTTGACCATAAAGCCGATCTCCATCATACATATGATGATGCACTTAGGCAAACATCCTACGAGTAATATGTGCTCATTTTGTACTTCTGGTATTCTTATGTCGTTATGGATGCACAGTATGCGATGGGAAGAGTTAGATTCTCATTTACTATTTATTACAGACTTATATTAATACAGATATTATAATTATATTTTGTGGGCAGTATAGTTTTATCTCATCATTCATAAAAATTGAAGGGAAACAAAAATCCTCTGCTGCAGTAATCACCAAATAACATCTGTGCAGGCGCAGCATAGCAGCTACAACACTAGCCTTAGCCCTGAAGAATTAGCGTGCGGAATTAAGACAGACAAGTTCCCCATTCACTTTGAGTGCAGTGGGAATTTCGACAAACACCTGTAGTGCGTGCAGCACCCAGAGCACGTATCATCACATTGCATACAGCTTGTCAAAGATACGCAAATTGACACTCCCATGACACCAAAGAGTAGCACTGAATCCGAAGCAATCGCGAGAGGAGGAAGGAAGAGTGGATAGCTGTGCAGACGATTATACTATTACCAGATTCTTTCCCTCGACGATGACGCGATTCTGCGAGCGGATGACCCGCTTGATCAGCCCGCTCTCCCCCTTGTCCTTGCCCCTTATGATCATCACCTGGCGCCAAATTCAGAGAGAGAGAGAAAAGGAGATTTCAGGAGATCTCTCGAGAGCAAGGAGAGCAGCAAGAGGAGGATCTCTCGAGATGTCGCGTACGTTGTCGCCGCGGAGGATCTTCCAGTGCCTGATGAGCTTCTCCGCGGCCTTCCACCCCATTCCTGCCTCTCAGCTCAGGCTGCGGCTTGGCTTGGCTTGGCTCGATTAGGCTGGGAGGGGAGGGGAGCGAGAGTGGATGGAGAGAGACGGCGGCGCTCGCGGGAGAGGGCGGCCGGAGGAAGAAAACCACCTAGGATGGGCCTCAAAACGGGCCGGCAGAAACTGGCATGACCCACGCAGCTAGGCCGCAGGCCCGTGGCTCTCCGGTCCGGAGGCAGGCAGATCAACGGTGCTGGCCCAGTCAGCGCAGGATCGGACGGTTCGCGAGATCTCAGGGATGAGAGTGTGATGACGGAAAAGAGTGAGGGCCAGACTGCAAGTTCCTCTCTAAATGAGCCGCCACCTCGCCCTGCTCTTCTTCCTCCTCCTCCTCTAGCTAGGGCTAAGCTGACCTCCCCCACCCACCCTTCGCCGGCGGCTCCACCCCCTGCCAGATTCCGTTCACCGATATAGGAGGTAAACTCGCCAAGAGATCTGTCTATTTCTCCGGTTCCTCGCGGCCACTTTCTTCCCATGCGCCATCTCTCGTAAGCCCCGTCGCGCTAGCTTGTCCCGGCCTCCGATTCGGTCGCGATTTCGGTTCTCTGCTGCGGCAGAGGCGCCAAGTCGCCGACGACTGTCTATAGGAATACCTCGTGAAATCCCCTTGTTGCGGTTGGTTCAACTGGTAAAAGGCGTGGGCTTGCTGCTTCGATTTCTCTGCTTGTGTTTGTCCAGCTTGGGCAGACGCCCTAGTGGCATGAACCTGGGCGAAAAGGACGTGTCCTTTTGCGTCGATTGCTTTATCCAATCTGTATGGCCACTCGCTTTACTTGCGATAATGGACATCCTAGCATATCCCGCTGCAGTGTACCCCCCCCCCCCCCCCCCCCACACACATGCTTTTGCCCAATCATTTGCAGAATTAACTAGTCTCTGTAGAAGAATTACATTCGAATCTACGTATTTATCTTTCTAACTGGTCAGATTCTTGACCAGCTCCATGCTATATTTACTAGAGTTTGGTTTACCCTAGATGCTACTATTATATACGTTGTTATCTACTTCTCATAGTGTTTTTTTTCCTGTCTTTTTTCTTCTTTTCCTTCCATCCATTTCATGGATTTCAATTAAACCATCAGCCCGTTGGTTACACTTCCAATTGCATCGTCTTGGCCATCATTTGTATACTCTTTGTTTTCTTCTCTGTGCTTGTTCGGGACCGTGTTCTTGAGAACCTCCCGGTATCATCCTGGCCATACGCAATTTCTTCGTTTGTCCCTTAAGCAATTCCATGCTATCCCGTTTGGCACCTATGGATACATCCAAGTTGATATCATTGCATACCAATTGTTCTAGTTGTTTCTGTTGTTTTTCGTCCTATCCACATGTCCTCAATTTGCTCTCCCAATATTTTTGGCTCCTCTGCTCTTTCCAAAGTTGCCTTGGAACTTTGAGCTCTTCGAGATGCCTAGAAGAACAGAGGATGCTGAACCAGCTCAACCAAAAGAGTGCTTGGAGTTTGATGATAATGAAGAGGAGGAGGTAGAAGAGGAAGAAATTGAGTATGAAGAAATTGAGGAGGAGGTAGAGGAGGAGGTGGAGGAGGATGAGGATATTTTAGAGGAAGTAGAGGAGGTAGAGGAGGAGGAGGAGGAAGACCCTGAAGAAAGAGAAGTTCTTGATGAAACTGATGCTAGTCATGACAGTGACAGTAAATCGGAAGGTGTTCCTCTTCCTCGGCAGGATGGTGCCAAAGATGGGAGCGATCGAGAGAAGCATGCTGAACTTCTTGCTCTTCCTCCTCATGGATCTGAAGTATATGTTGGGGGCATCTCCAGCGATGCATCTTCTGAAGATCTCAAGAAACTATGTGAACCAATTGGCGAAGTTGTGGAAGTGAGTACCGTCTACTCTTAGGGTTAGCATTCTGATGTGTTTTTTCTGCATTCATATTCTCTTTTTTCCTGCAGGTAAGAATAATGCTGGGCAAGAAAGATAGTAGGGGATATGCTTTTGTTACTTTCAGAACTAACGATCTGGCTTTGAAGGCCATCGAGAAATTGAACAATGCAACTTTCAAGGTTTGTTTCCGTTGATCATAAAAGTTGACTATCATGTTCTCAAGTCAATGGATCATAATATACCCCTATTTATGCACTTAAGTCTTGATTTCATAGATATCGCCATATCAGCATAGTACATTACAAGCTTAAATAATTACACGTCATTTTCTGTACTCCATGCCTCCCTGGATAGCCAGGTGTAGAATACAGTTTTGTTTAAAAGAATGAAAAACGGTTAACTTCTCTACACCAGGGCACAAGCTCTTTGTACACTTGAAAACTAAACGTATAGTTTTGTTAAGAAGTAACTTTGAAGTGCCATATCTTGCTGTTGATTGTAAATTTTTATTCATTTAAATTACAGTTTTGTGGATGACTGTCACTATGATTATACTGATATTTAAAACTACATGTATGTGGAGCATATATATCGGTTCCAGTTGCATCTGTAAGCCTTTTCATTTTGAATTGTTATGCTAACTAAACTTTGTCATGTGCTTCTCGTAACAGGGAAAGAGGCTAAAAGTTTCTTCCTCCCAGGCTAAGAACAAGCTGTTTGTTGGAAATGTACCTCACAGTTGGTCACATGATGATTTCACAAAAGCAGTGAAAGAAGTTGGTCCTGGAGTATTAAAAGTTGATCTCATTAAGGTAAAGATTTTGATAATCATAACTAGGCTAGTTCCACAACTATATCGTGCACCCACACAGATAGCCTTTTAACCCTTAAAAGAGATTCTGTTTTTATAGGGCTCACATACAGATCGCAATCGGGGTTATGGTTTCGTTGAATACTATAATAATGCATGCGCTGAGTATTCAAGGCAGAAGATGACTGCGCCAAATTTCAAACTAGATACAAATGCTCCTAATGTCAGCTGGGCAGATCCTAAGAATGGTGATTCTACCTCTACAGGCTCTACTTCACAGGTTCCTGAAACATCTGATGTACAAATGTTACCCTTTTTTTCTTGTTAAATTCTCATTATATCTTATATGAACTTCCAATTTCATGGTTTTAGGTCAAATCTGTATATGTCAAAAACCTGCCCAAGAATGTTACTCAAGGGCAGCTGAAAAAGCTGTTTGAGCGTCATGGTGAAATTATAAAAATTGTTCTCCCCCCTTCAAAAGATGGTCATGATAATAGGTATGGTTTTGTTCACTTCAAGGACCGTCACATGGCCATGAAGGCTGTGAAGAGCACAGAGAAATATGAGCTTGACGGTGAGCTTTACCCTTTGGTTGGAATGTTGTACTATGTCTTGTTTGTTTTGTTTGGTGCATTTAAGGTCATAAATACTTCTCTAACAGGTCAGCTCCTGGACTGCTCACTTGCAAAACCTCCTGCCGATAAAAAGGATGATACAGTATCAGTGCCTAGTGCCAAAGGAGGTCCGCTGCTCCATGCTCCACTTGGATATGGTATGCCACGGCCAGATCCTTATGGCGCGCCTCCTGCTTACGGTGCACCTCCTGCTTATGGTGGACAGGTATATCACATCTTCTGATGCCTGCTTCATGTGGTAAATTGGTAATACATAGATACATGGAAGGGAGAAAACTTGCTAAATGTTACATGTGTTGGAACTTTTGCAGCCTCTACTATATGCTCCCGGTGCTCCTCCAGGTGCAGCAATGGTTCCAATGCTTCTACCGGATGGCCGTCTTGTATATGTTGTGTAAGTACTGCCATCTATTCTTCTGAAAACCATATGATATACACTCTTTCATTAGCTGATATAGGGAGTAGATGACTCCCTACTGCATCAGGGACTGATATTTTTATCGTGACTTGTTTATGCAAGTCCTGTGAAATAAAAAAAATCTAAGGTGCTCTCCTGTTTGTGCATGCATGCTTGCACTCTTTACATTTAACTATGCAGTACACATTAAAAGTAGTAACAAAGATATGCATAGGAAGAGAACATCAGTAAAGCATATGCCTCTCTCTTGGTGGAGGAATGGGAAGAGAAATTTCCGTTTGCCTAGTTATGGCTTCTTGCCATTTTACGGCAAACAGAGACTTGTACACCCTCTGTTTCTAAATATTAAACTGCCAGAACATCTTCTATCTAGGAACGGAGGTTGTATCATTTTGTTCAATGGTGCTGATGAAACTAGACATGTATGTCCATCTGCTATGGTGACTGGCTGATATTTCCAATGCTGAACACATATTCCATTCCTCTTTGGCAGACAACAGCCTGGGGCACAGCAACATTTTGCTTCCCCTCCACCCCAGGCGCGGCAGCATCAGCATTTCGTATCTCCTCCGCCACAGGCACGGCAAAGTGGACGCCATGGCGGCAGCGGTGGCGGTGGAGGCAGTGGTGGATCAAGTAGGTCTGGGTCCGGTACGAAGCGCCCGAGGGGGGATGACAACAACAGCAGCAGTCGCAACCGACAACGCCGGTATTGATGGTAGGAGGTGTAGGGGGTGCTTGGGTTCTAGCGCCAGCTAATCCTCTATTCTTAAATAGTTGCAGCCCACTATCTATTTTTCCTCTTCATGCAACTATGCCACATCATCAAGTCATGCATGTAGTCATGAGTTATAATTTATGTACTAATCTATTCATGCAGCCAACCATGCATGTTAATTTGTCTCACTTATTTTTATGCGGGCATATACGGTCATGTTACACTTTTGTAGCATGACCTATATATATTTGTATGTTATACATTTGGAGCGAGCAAACATATGTAGGTCATATGTTACACATTTTGGTTAAATATGGCACAACCCATTTGACTTCAATCCAATAGATTTTGCTTTTGACACAATATTTTGTCACATGCTTCATATACTTTACTGTTTTCGAAATATATCCCGAGGGTATTCTTAAATTTAGTTTTGTAATAGTTTTAGTTTTCTAGCATCTATTTATGCATATGTTTTACCAAGGTTCCTGCAGCAACGCGCAGGGCATTGTGTAATAAGTACACGTCGCCCTGGTCGGATTTTCCCTACAAACAAACCTGCTTAACCCCGGGAACTGTGAAACCATTTTCTGCATCACCATTCGTTGGAAACTGTGTTTGGAACACCTGGAGGTAGTTTTGGTTTGTCTAGCGTAATTTCTTGTTGTGTGGGTCAAGTTTAGAAATGGCAAGAACAGCATCCATGTTGGATATCCAGTATCCATAGGCTGCAATGTCAAGAAGAATCCAGAGCTGATTGCAGAAATAACAGCAAATGGCACCTTCTGCTGAGGTTCAGTCCATTTAAATGTTGCCCCGGTTAATTTTTCTTCGGGATGCAGGAAAACACGAACTACCCAAAGAAATAAAAACTGCACGCACAAAGCGACCTGGTCAAAACTATTTGACATACCACATGAGGGATAAAAAGTTCTTTTCAGGTGTCATTTAGGTTTAAAATAAACAGAAATGTCATAAAAGACATACTCCCTTTGTACCTAGTTTTTCCAACTATAATTATTTAGGTACAGAGGGAGTAAAATTTAAACTTGTTCTTAGTATCAAATAGAACATAAAATATAAACAATGTTAAATAAGGAATTCTTTCCACAATTGGCCCTCGCCATAAACCAATTGTGTGCAGTACAATTACAATTAGCTTGGAATGTGCCCTTCCTTGTTGCTACAGGCAACATTTAGCAATTTCATCGACGAATTCAGTGCAGAATTACTTTCCATATTTGAATGAATTCTTTCCATAGTTGAATGTCCATGCATTACGACAAAATGTATATTACCGTGATGACGAAAGGCGCAAAGAAGACGAAAATCAAGCATAACCAAATATTTCTCCAAGAATTGCAAAAAAGCAATGCTTGCAACTTATAAATTAAAGAAACTGGCACCATGATTTCGAACTTAGTTCCTGAACACATGCATGATTTAACCTTTGATTTGAAGTATGCTAAGTATAATGCGTAAAATTTATTACCTCCTGAGATCAACATATTCCGAGACATCAGACAACTCTGGGTGATATGAAATTAACACAACCTAAAATGACATAAAGCATTGTTCAACCAATTCTAGCTCGGTCTAAACTGAAAATAGACAAATATCACCTTGTTAGAAATGTTAGCCTTTGAGTAATTCCTTTACAAATAGACAAATATCAAGAGAAATCGGTGTGACTTCTTTGAAACAAACTACATAAAAATAGGCACTACAACATAACCTTGCTCGTTTACCGCGCGAAGCTGCCCTCCTATCCTAAAATCCACAGGAAAAAATTTGAAATAAGAGACTATCTCATGAAATATGCACCTAATTCAATGGGAAGCAAAGTTGAAAAGATCCATCACGCACATACTCTCGACGGAAGTCCAAGTTATTTTAATATTTGCCAAGAAAAAGCCTTGTTGGAGCAATCCTTTCACCATGAGATCTCTTGACTGATTGTGTGTATAGCAATTGCTATAAGAAACTAAATTGGCATGTGGATATTTTGCAAAGAGACCTTGGTGGCATGAGGCTCCTGAACACCTTCTCGCTCTTCATCTCCCCAGCGCACTACCGCCTCGCCGTGTCCCTATACACATTCTCGCTGCCGACGGTCATCCTCTTGATGGCCACTAGTACCAGCTTCGCGTTGGACGACGAGGAGGAGGCCTTCAACGCCGCAGTGGCGGCGGCATTGGTGAGGATATCGACCTCAAGGGAATACAGAGGTTGATGCGGTCGCGGTGGCACCCACAGTCTCGTCCACCGTGGGTGCCACCTCAAGACCGAACGTGGTGGAGGCCCAAGCGTGGGTTAGCCGGGGCACATGGCTGGCTATGACGACGTCGAGATCCTTGGCGGCGCGGTGTTGCAGACATGAGTGTGGCATTAGGAGGAGGAGATTGTCGAGGACGGAAAGGAACACTAGGACGTGGAGCAACGCCAACCCGTTCTAGACGTGATAGGAGACCCAGGACCGGAGTTCGCAGAGCTAATCGTCGATGTGGGTGAGCAACATGTGCCTCTCACTCCACATGAAGCCATGTCAGCGTAGGGTTAGGACATAGGAGATGGGAGGAGGGATGGCCGGTGTGGTAAGCGATCAAGATTGTTTCTAAGGAAAGGATAAAAAATGTTCGGTCTAGTTATGCTGATTATTTTCGAGAAATGGAAAGTTATAATGTGTTTCTATTTTTAGCCATATAATTTGATTTCATTATGCGGAGGCAAGCTAATGTTTGTGATTCTGATTCACTAAAGGGAACCGTGTGAAGAGTTTTGGAAGGAAATATGATAAAACTACTATAAAAATCGGTGGGAAGAGACGTCTCTTATGGAAGAGGATTAACTAGAGTGGAGGTGCCGGAACCAAAGCTGCCAACGACTGGAAAGTTCACCGGGAGTCCAATCCAAGTGACAACTTAACTAAATAGGATGGTGGATACCGAGCAACCTACATAAAGATGATCAACAACTTTAGGATCAAATAGAGCAAAAGACACATTTGTCCTTTTTTGTAAAAAGGTTGGATCTAGTATCAAAGTTCATCGAAAAGTACAAAGCATATCAATCATAATAAAAAATCGAGCCGAGATCATCGACCGGCCACTACCATTGCTAAAATGAGCCGCTGATGCACCGTTGTCATCACTCTCCTATTGGAGCCGGCTTGACCTTATCAATGACAGTTATAAAGTCTTTGTGCACGTGCCTCAAGGACCAATGCCTTGGAACTGCAATCATCGTTGTCGAACCCTTGAATAGATCTGAAGCATGTGATAGAAAATCTCACCATATGATGAGAAATCCTAACCTCACCGTCCCAAGAAGAAGGCAGGAATCTACACCGAAGCTCCATCGAGTATGTGCAGATGGAAGAATTCGAGGAGGATCAGAACCCGAAAGACAAACTCGAAGAATAAGCACCACCATCTATCCCAGCGCCACACGTGTGAGGACTAAAAACCCTAACCTAAACTACTAGCTAGAGTGGAGGCACCGACATTCTCCTCCCTTCCATTGGGCATTGGAGCGGCAATCAGAGGGGACACGAATCAATGGGAAGTTTAGAGGCGAGAGTTTGCCCTATTCATCATGGGATAATGGAGTAATGTAAGTGCATCTAGTGCCCCTTAGTGATTTTGGCGGATTGAAGACTTATAGGTTAACAGACTGATGCGTTTGTGAGTGTACACGGGCTCTATAAGTCGCTGAGGACTTTGAGTTATTCGATGAATATCGACCCCTAAAAGTGTATGTCTTCGGGTGAAGACTTTGGTCATTACTTGAAGACTTTGATCACGAAGAAATTGTGAAGAAATTGGTATTCCTCATGAAGACATTGAAGATGAGGAATTCGGTGTGTCTCAAAGAAAATACTCTGAAGACTTTGAAGCTTGAAGATTTACTCTTGCTGTTTCATTTTCTTTATTGAGTCATAAGAACATCGTACTATTAAAGGGGGTCGAGGTAAAACTATGGAAATAATTTTCTCATGATGCTCAACTCAAACCTACACCTACGAGATCCTCAAAATGAGGAGCATGAGAGACATGAGAACTTTCACAGTTGAAAGTTCCGACCGTTGCCGCGCCACGCGCCACCTGTCCCAAATCTTATCCACCCAACTGTCATATCATTAAGGGCATTAATGTCAAATCATGTCGGGATGCTCCCATGCTATAAATAGCCGCCCCCCACAACCACTAGCTGGCTGGCTACTCCGAGAGAAACTGACACTTGTCATTTAGAGCAACCCAATTCCTCGGCGACTTTGAGAGAAAATCATCAAGTGAGGAAATACCCCAAACACACAAACACAAAACCAAAGTGATTAAGCATCACTCAAGAGATTGTTCCTGTGTGGAACCGATGCTTGTTACATTTGAGGATTGTGCATCCTCCAGACGGTTAGGCGTCATGGTCTAGAGCATCCAACAGTCAATTGTGGATCGCCGAGTAACCGGGTTTGTGAGGGTTTGGAAGTCTGCCCTGAAGACTTACCACGAGTGTTGGGCGAGGACTGTGTGTCCTTAGCTCAAGGAGAATATGGTACGGACTGTGTGTCCCGGGACTGTGTGTCCTTTGATTTCAATACCAAGCCGGTCCAAACCAGATGTACAACTGTCACAACAGTGGGAACTGGGTCATCGACCACTGTCTTCATCAAGCTACTGGTTCTATTTCCTCAATTCTTTCCATTTCCTCAATTGCATGTTGAAGACTTTCATCTGGAATTTGACTGAAGACTTTCTCCAAATTCTTCACCTCAAACTCTTCACCTGTGTTATTCATCACCTGCTTATTCTGTATACGTGTCCTGTGCAAACCGAACCTATCAATTCACGCTGAGTACTTTGCTATAGTCGCTTTCATACTTCTGTCTGTGTACTATTTCCGCTGCACTCGGTTCATGACTAAGAAATTTTCTCACTAGGAATTTCCTCAGTGATGAATTTTTAAAAATCGCCTATTCATCCACCCTCTAGTCGATATAACGCACTTTCAATTGGTATCAGAGCAAGGTACTCCCTTGTTCTATGTGATTTTGGTTTAACCGCCTGGAGTTTTAGTTATCTCGGCCGCAGGTATGATCAAGGTTACTGTAGGTTGTCCTACCTTCGAAGGAAAGGACTTCCCCTACTAGAAGACGAAGATGCAAATGCATCTTCAAGCAATTGACAACGATCTCTGGTACATTGTGGAAAATGGTGTTCCCTCCATCATTGCAACTATCTCTGTCGCTGATGTGAAGAAGTTCAAGCAACTCGACTCGCAAGCGAAGAATATCATCTGTGGCCATCTGAGCAAAGGTCAGTATGGCAGAGTTTGTGCTTTGGGCTCAGCGAAGCTTATCTGGGATAGGCTGTCCAAAGTCAACGAGGGAGTTCCACACAACGAGATTCTTGTGTTGATGTTCTTCGCAATCTCTTCAACTGTTTCAAGAGGCTTGATAATGAAAGCTGCCAAGATACTTTTGATCGTCTCACTGACATCTCAAATGAATTGCAAAGCTCTAGGAGCGGGAGACATATTGACCATCAAGTTGTAAAGAAACTGCTACGATATCTTGACCCATCGTTTGACACACTCGTTCTAATAATCCAAGAACGGAAACACTACAAGATGCTTTATCCTGCTGACATACTTGAGAGACTCAATACTCATGAATTCCAACAAGAAGAAAAGAGAGACATACATGGACCAAGCTATTCAAGACCTCATGCGCTGAAGGCAAAGGCTGTTTCCATATCTAAAGAAGAAGAATATGACTGCAGTCTTGGTGATCCTCAAGAACTTGGGCAGGAACTTGCTATGCTCGTGAGGAAATTCCAGAAGTTCACAAAGCGTGGCCAGTTTGGAAAGTCTTCAAGAAAAGATATGAGGAAATCAGAATGTTCATCTGAGGACTACAAGAAAAGAACGTGCCACAAATGCAAGAAATATGGTCACTACATTGCTGACTGTCCTCGCTGGGTGAAGGAGTCAAGAAAGAAGAAATACAAGGATGAAAGTTCCGACGACTCGAAGAAAAAGAAGAAATCTTTAAAGTCCTCAGCGCATAAGAAGACCAGTTTCAGAAAGGCTCAGGCACTCATAGGCAAGGAAATGGATTATAAAGAAGAATGTGAGGAATGTGATGAAGAGGAAGGTTCTGAAGTGGAATCAGGATCTGGTGTGGCAAGTCTTGCACTTGCTACCACATTCGTGAGCAGGTCCATCTTCAACCTTGAAGAAAATGACAACGCGAACAACACTGATGAATATGGTGATGACTTCGCTCCCACCTATTGCCTCATGGCAAAAGGTTCAAAGGTACCAAGCCACACATCCTCTTCTGATTTTAGTGACTGTGAACCTGATGATTATCAAAAACCCAGTTACTATAAACTTGCCAACATTTCCACTAAGCAACAAAGTGATGTTGAAAAGCTTCAGAAACTACTAGACAAAAAGCGATGATCTGTTGAATGATGAAATGAATCGAACTCAAATCCTCACTAAAGATGTTCAAAGTCTTCAATCTAGATTTGATAGTCTTCAAGATCGTTATAGTACACTCTCGGTTGATCATGAGAAGCTTTCCTATGAATTTATTCAAAGGAAGCTTGATCTTGAGAAGTTGGAAATGTCCTATGATGATCTTCGAACAAAAATGATTCATTGCTTGCTCAACAGATCAATACCTCTCAGGAAGAATTCATTCCACCATGTCTGAAATGCATCGAACGTGAAACTGCTAATTGTTCACTGATACGTCCATTTTGCATCATGTTTTCATGTTGATATTTATCGCTTTTTTGGCTGTTATTTCACTTCACGGTACAATACTTTTGCCTTTTCTCTCTTATTTTGCAAGGTTTACATGAAGAGGGAGAATGCCGGCAGCTGGAATTCTGGCCTGAAAGTGGAGCAAGTTTGAGATACCTATTCTGTGCAACTCCAAACGGCGTAAAAATTAACGAGGATTTTTTTCGGGATTTACAAAAAATACTCGAGAGAAGAAGTGCCAGAGGGGCGCCAGCAGGTGGCCACAAAGCCTGCTAGGCGCGGCCACCCCCTCCCCGCGCCTAGGGGACTTGTGGGCACCCAGCTGGCCCTCTGGCTCCCCCCTTTTGCTACAAGAAGGGTTTCGTCCGGAAAAAAAATCAGGAGGAGGCTTTTCGGAGGATTCGCCGTCGCCACGAGGCGGAACTTGAGCAGAAGCAATCTAGAGCTCCAGCGGGACGATCCTGCCGGGGAAACTTCCCTCCCGGAGGGGGAAATCGTCGCCATCGTCATCACCAACACTCCTCTCATCGGAGGGGACTCATCACCATCAACATCTTCATCAGCACCATCTCATCTCCAAACCCTAGTTCATCACTTGTAACCAATCTCCGTCTCGCGACTCCGATTGGTACTTGTAAGGTTGCTAGTAGTGTTAATTACTCTTTGTAGTTGATGCTAGTTGGATTACTTGGTGGAAGAGTTTATGTTCAGATCCTTGATGCTACTCATTACCTCTCTGGTCATGAATATGATTATGCTTTGTGAGTAGTTACTTTTGTCCCCGAGGACATGGGATAAGTCATGCTAATAGTAGTCATGTGAATTTGGTATTCGTTTGGTAATTTGATGTGTTGTATGTTGTTTTTCCTCTAGTGGTGTTATGTGAACGTCAACTACATAACACTTCACCATTATTTGGGCCTAGAGGAAGGCATTGGGAAGTAGTAAGTAGATGATGGGTTGCTAGAGTGACAGAAGCTAAAACCCTAGTTTATGCGTTGCTTCATAAGGTGCTGATTTGGATCCACTAGTTTAATGCTATGGTTAGACTTTGTCTTAATTCTTTTTTCGTAGTTGCGGATGCTTGCGAGAGGGGTGAATCATAAGTGGGATGGTTGTCCAAGTAAGGGCAGTACCCAAGCGCCGGTCCACCCACATATCAAACTATCAAAGTAACGAACGCGAATCATATGAACATGATGAAAACTAGCATGACAGAAATTCCCGTGTGTCCTCGGGAGAGTTTTTTCTCCTATAAGACTTTGTCTAGGCTTGTACCTTTCTACAAAAGGGATTGGGCCACTTTTCTGGACCGTTGTTAATTTTGTTACTTGCTACTTGCTACGAATCATCTCACCACACAACCACTTGTTACCGATAATTTCAGTGCTTGCAGATATTACCTTGCTGAAAACCACTTGTCAGATCCTTCTGCTCCTCGTTGGGTTCGACACTCTTACTTATCGAAAGGACTAAGATTGATCCCCTATACTTGTGGGTCATCAAGACTCTTTTCTAGCACCGTTTCCGGGGAGTGAAGCGCCTTTGGTAAGTGGAAATTGGTAAGGAAACATTCATATAGTGTGCTGAAATTTATTTTCACTTGTCACTATGGAAACTAATCCTTTGAGGGGCTTGTTTGGGGTATCTTCACCTCGAATGGAAGCACAAAGAGTTGCTCCTCAACCTGCTGCACCTACTGAAAATATTTGCTTTGAATTCCCTTCGGGCATGCTTGAGAAACTGCTGGCTAATCCTTTTACAGGAGATGGGACATCACATCCAGACTTGCATCTAATCTATGTAGATGAAGTTTGTGGTTTTTTAAGGTTGCAGGTTTGCCCGAGGATGAGGTCAAGAAGAAGGTCTTTCCTTTATCTTTGAAGGATAAGGTGTTGACATGGTATAGGCTATGTGATGATACTGGATCATGGGACTACAATCGGTTGAAATTGGAATTTCATCAAAAGTTCTATCCTATGCATTTAGTACATCGTGATCGGAATTATATTTATAATTTTTGGCCTCGTGACAGAGAAAGCATGGCTCAAGCTTGGGGGAGGCTTAAATCAATGTTATATTCATGCCCCAATCATGAGCTCTCGAGAGAAATTATCATTCAGAACTTCTATGCTCGGCTTTCTCATGATGATCGCACCATGCTTGACACTTATTGTACCGGTTCTTTTATGAAGAGAGATATTGACTTCAGATGGAATTTATTGGAGAGAATTAAACACAACTCTGAAGATTGGGAGCTTGAAGAAGGTAAGGAGTCAGGTATGAATTTCAAGTTTGATTGCGTTAAATCCTTTGTTGAAACAAATACTTTTTGTGACTTTAGCGCTAAGTATGGACTTGACTCTGAGATAGTAGCTTCATTGTGTGAATCCTTTGCTGCTCATATTGATCTCTCCAAAGAGAAGTGGTTTAAATATCATCCTCCTTTAGAAGTCAATGTAGTTAAACCCAATCCAGTTGAAGAGAAAGTCATTGCCTATAATGATCCTATTGTTCCCAGTGTTTACATTGAGAAACCACCTTTCCCTGTTAGGATAAAGGATCATTCTAAAGCTTCAACTGTGATACGTAGAGGCTACATTAGAACACCTACACCCCCTGAGAAAATTAGAGTTGAACCTAGCATTGCTATTATCAACGATCTTCTATCCGACGATGTTGAGGGACATAATATTCACTTCTATGAATATGTTGCTAGAATTGCTAAACCTCACGCTAGAGACAAACATAGGCCTGTTGTTGGCACGCCTGTTGTTTCTGTTAAGATAGGGGATCATTTCTATCATGGTTTATGTGACGTGGGTGCTAGTGTTAGTGCAATACCTCAATCCTTATATGATGAAATCAAAGATGAGATTGCACCTATTGAGATAGAACCTATTGATGTCACTATTCAGCTTGCTATTAGAGATACTATCTGCCCTGTGGGAATTGTTAGGGATGTTGAAGTCTTGTGTGGTAAAACGAAATATCCTTCTGATTTTCTCGTTCTTGCTACCGCTCAAGATAGCTTTTGTCCCATCATATTTGGCAGACCCTTCCTTAATACGTAAATGTTCATATTGACTGTGAGAAGCAAATTGTCACTGCTGGCTTTGATGGTGCGTCACATGAGTTCAGTTTCTCCAAGTTTGGTAGACAACCTCATGAAAAGGAGTTTCCTAGTAAGTATGAAACTATTGCCTTAGCTTCTATTGCCGTGCCTCCTACTGATCCCTTAGAGCAATACTTGCTTGAGCATGAAAATGATATGCATATGGATGAAAGGGATGAGATAGATAGAGTTGTCTTAGAACAATATCCTATTCTTAAGAATAACTTGCCTGTTGAACTGCTTGGGGATCCACCCCCACCAAAGGGAAATCCTGTGTTCGAGCTTAAATAGTTGCCAGATACTCTTAAGTATGCTTATCTTGATGAAAAAGAGATATATCCTGTCATAATTAGTGCTAGCCTCTCAGAACATGAAGAAAAGAAGTTACTAAAAACTCTGAGGAAGCACCGTGCTGCTATTGGATATACTCTTGATGATCTTAAGGGCATTAGTCCCACTCTATGCCAACACAAGATTAAAACTGATCCTTATTCCAAACCAGTTGCTGATCATCAAAGGAGATTAAATCCTAAGATGAAAGAGGTAGTAAGAAAAGAAATACTAAAGCTCCTGGAAGCAGGTATTATCTATCTTGTTGCTCATAGTGATTGGGTGAGTCCGGTGCATTGCGTTCCTAAGAAGGGAGGCATTACCGTTGTCCCTAATCATAAGGATGAATTGATTCCATAGAGGATTATTACTGGCTATAGGATGGTGATCGGTTTTAGGAAATTGAATAAAGCCACTAGGAAAGATCATTACCCTTTGCCTTCTATCGACCAAATGCTAGAAAGACTGTCTAAACACACACACTTCTGCTTTCTAGATGGTTATTTTGGTTTCCCCAAATACCAGTTGCACAATCTGATCAGGAGAAAACCACTTTCACCTGCCCTTTCGGTACCTTTGCTTATAGTCGTATGCCTTTTGGCTTATGTAATGCACCTGCCACCTTTCAAAGATGTATGATGGCTATATTCTCTGACTTTCGTGAAAAAATGTTTGAGGTTTTCATGGATGACTTCTCCGTTTACGGGTCTTCTTTTGATGATTTCCTCAGCAACCTTGATCGAGTCTTGCAGAGATGTAAAGACACCAATCTTGTCTTGAATTGGGAGAAGTGCCACTTTATGGTTAATGAAGGCATCATCTTAGGACATAAAATTTCTAAAAGAGGTATTGAAGTCGATAAGGCTAAGGTTGATGCAATCGAGAAATTGCCATACCCCACATATATCAAAGGTATAAGAAGTTTCCTTGGTCATGCTGGTTTCTATAGAAGGTTCATTAAAGACTTCTCTAAGATTTCTAGGCCTCTTACCAATCTCTTGCAAAAGGATATTCCTTTTGTTTTTGACGATGATTGTGAAGAAGCCTTCGAAATACTTAAGAAGGCTTTGATAAACTGCACCTATTGTTCAACCACCTGATTGGAACTTACCTTTTGAAATCATGTGTGATGCTAGTGATTATGCTGTTGGTGCTGTCCTAGGGCAAAGAGTTGATAAGAAGTTGAATGTTATTCACTATGCTAGTAAAACTCTAGACAGTGCCCAAAGGAACTATGCTACTACAAAAAAGGAATTTTTAGCAGTTGTGTTTGCATGTGAAAAGTTCAGGTCTTACATAGTTGATTCGAAAGTCACTATTCACACTGATCACGCTCTATTAAGTACCTCATGGAGAAGAAATACGCTAAACCTAGACTTATCACATGGGTTCTCTTGCTACAAGAATTTGATTTGCACGTTGTCGACAGGAAGGGTGCTGATAACCCTGTAGCAGATAACTTGTCTAGGTTGGAGAATGTTCTTGATGACCCACAACCTATTGATGATAGCTTTCCCGATGAGCAATTGAATGTCATCAATGCTTCACGTAGTGCATCGTGGTATGCTGATTATGCAAACTATATTGTTGCCAAATATATACCACCTAGTTTCACATACCAGCAAAAGAAGAAATTCTTCTTTGACTTGAGACATTACTTTTGTGATGATCCTCACCTTTATAAGGAAGGAGTAGATGGTGTTATTAGACGTTGTGTACCTGAACATGAACATGGACAGATCCTATAGAAGTGTCACTCCGAGGCCTACGAAGGACACCATGCGGGAGATAGAACTGCACACAAGGTATTGCAATCAGGTTTCTATTGGCCCACTCTCTTCAAGGATGCCCGTAAGTTTGTCTTGTCTTGTGACGAATGTCAAAGAATAGGTAATATCGATAAACGTCAGGAAATGCCTATGAACTATTCACTTGTCATTGAACCATTTGATGTCTGGGGCTTTGATTATATGGGACCTTTTCCAAAATCCAACGAGTATACTCATATCCTAGCTGCTGTTGATTACATCACTAAGTGGGTAGAAGCTATCCCCACTAGTAGTGTTGATCACAACACCTCTACCAGGATGCTTAAAGAAGTTATTTTCCCTAGATTTGGAGTCCCTAGATATCTAATGACCGACGGTGGTTCACACTTCATTCATGGTGCTTTCCGTAAAACGCTTGCTAAGTAAGATGTCAACCATAGAATTGCGTGTCCCTATCACCCTCAGTCCACTGGTCAAGTAGAGCTAAGCAATAGAGAGATTAAACTGATTCTGCAAAAGACTGTCAATAGGTCTAGAAAGAATTGGTCTAAGAAGCTCGATGATGCACTGTGGGCTTATAGAACTGCCTATAAGAATCCCATGGGCTTGTCTCCGTACAAAATGGTGTATGGTAAAGCATGTCATTTACCTCTTGAGCTAGAGCATAAAGCTTATTGGGCAATCAAAGAGCTCAACTTCGATTTCAAACTTGCTGGTGAGAAGAGGTTATTTGATATTAGCTCGCTTGATGAATGGAGAACTCAGGCATATGAGAATGCCAAGTTGTTCAAAGAAAAGGTTAAGAGGTGGCATGATAAGAGGATACAAAAGCATGAGTTCAATGTAGGTGATTATGTCTTGCTATATAATTCTCGTTTAAGATTTTTTGCAGGCAAGCTTCTCTCTAAATGGGAAGGTCCCTATATTGTTGAGGAAGTATATCGTTCTGGTGCTATCAAGATCAACAACACGGAAGGTAATTGTCCGAGAGTTGTAAATGGGAAGAGAATCAAGCATTATATCTCAGGTACTCCCATAAATGTTGAAAGCAATATTATCAATACCATAACTCCGGAAGAATACCTAAGGGATATTTATCAGCCTGTTTCAGACTCCGAAAACGAAGAGGTATGTGATTCGGTAAGAAAGCAGACTCCAAAACTTTTCCAGTATGAATTTTTCTCCGTTTTAGAATATTTGAGAAAATAGAAAAATTGGAAGTAGTTCGGAAAGCGAGCGAGGAGGCGACAAGCCTGCCAGGCGCGGGCCCACCCCCTAGCCACGCCTGGGGGGCTTGTGGCCACCTCGTGTGCCTCCCGGACTCTGTTTTCGTGCGGAGTACTCCTTCTGGTCTGGAAAAAATCATTATATATTCTCCCGTAAGGTCTGACCCTCGTATCACGCAGATTTCCTCTGTTTTCGTTTCGAGCCTGTTTCTGTTGCGGATCTAGATCGCTATGACGTCCCCAAAAGCTCTGAAGGACAAGATCTTCGAGAAG
The DNA here is from genome assembly GCF_904849725.1 of Hordeum vulgare subsp. vulgare. NCBI lineage: Eukaryota > Viridiplantae > Streptophyta > Magnoliopsida > Poales > Poaceae > Hordeum > Hordeum vulgare. Next base: position 144,725,662 of record NC_058521.1, on the reverse strand, counting down.
GTCATCAATCCCTACCTCTCGGGAGTGCTGCAACACCCTCAATCTGTCGAGATGTGTGAGGGGATGTTGCACATCCGTGATGTTGAGGGGCCCAAGAAGACCGAAAGCGTGGAGATGAGGCTCGAAGCAATGGAGCAACAAGTCTTCAAGTGCCAAGGGATGGTGGAGCGTGGACTCAACGCCAACCACATGATGATCACGGAGTTCACCAACAAGCACATGATTGATGCCAATGACATTGAGAAGCACCTCTCCAGGCTCTATGACAGGATTGATCACCTCCAGGTCCAGATCTATGACCTGCAGAACCAAAACTGTGAGTATGAGTATGGATTTAAATCAATACGATTGGCTGCAGATCTGAGGATTCCTGAGACTCGTTCATCTTTCCATGATGGAGTACCTATGCCTTGGAAGACGGAGGATCAAACTCATGTTGCAACAACTCCTCCACCATCACCTCCAAAGGAAGACAACTAAACATGGGTATGGGCAATCCCCTTGGCTTGTGCCAAGCTTGGGGGAGTTGCCCCGGTATCGTATCACCATCACATCTTTTGCCTTTACCTTTGTTTTAGTTTCTTCCTTTTCATTTTTCTCTTTCTCTAGTAGAATAAAAGTCTTAGTGTTTTAGGCTTGAGTTTTGCTTTGTGTCACCCCCAATGTATTCAAGTTCGTGAGCCATATAATAAAGAGTGTCTTAGTTGAAGGGCTTTGCCTCATGCCATGATCAAAAGTTTGAGAAGAGAACAAAAGCATGAAAGATCATGTAATGATCTTATGGGAAGTGATGGCTTCACATATAAAAAGAATGTTGATTGAAACTTGTTGAGGGTAGACAAACGTAGACCTTGGTAATTGTTGCAATTAATAGGAAGTGATAGAGAAGGAGAGGTTCACATATAAATATATCATCTTTGACACCATCTATGATTGTGAACACTCACTAAACTATTGCATGCCTAGAAGTAGATGTTGGACAAGCAAGACAACATAATGAATTGTGTTTGCTTGGTTCCGAACAATGTTATATGATTAGAGATCCCTTAGCATGTGACGATTGCTTCCACCTCATATTAGCCAGAACTCCCGCACCAAGTAGAGATACTACTTGTGCATCCATAAACCTTCAACCTAGTTTTGCCATGAGAGTCCACCATACCTACCTATGGATTGAATACGATCCCTCAAGTAAGTTGTCATCGGTGCAAGCAATAAAAATTGCTCTCTAATATGTATGATTGCTACTGCAACAAAATACCTTCCAATGACGCCAGAAATAGGCACGTCGACGGGAGAATACTTGGCTTGATCCTTCTGCTGCGGCTACGCCTTAAGGGACTTCCTAGGTAAGTATGCAAAGGATTTCCCTCGTGGCCTTGGAGCCTTGCGTTGGTGTTCCCTCGAAGCGGAAAGGGTGATGTTGCATAGCGGTGGTAAGTATTTCCCTCAATTTGAGAACCAAGGTATCAATCAAGTGGAGGAGTATCTCAAGATTTTGGGAATATATAGGCAAAGGATCTAGGTCAGGGGCGGCCAGGGAGGCCACAAGCCCTGCCACCGCCGCCTCCCCCTGGTGGCGGAGTGCGGGCTTGTGGGCTCCCTGGAGCCTACCTGGCTTGGCCCAGAGCCCCCCTGGTCTTCTTCCGTTCGGGAAAAATCATTTCGGGGTTTTTATTCCGTTTGGACTCCGTTCCAAAATCAGATTTGAAAAGAGTCAAAAACACAGAAAAAACAGGAACTGGCACTTGGCACTGAATTAATAAGTTAGTCCCAAAAAAGATATAAAAGGTACACAAAACATCCAAAGAAGACAAGATAACAGCGTGAAACCATAAAAAATTATAGATACGTTTGAGACGTATCAAGCATCCCCAAGCTTAACTCCTGCTCGTCCTCGAGTAGGGAAGTGATAAAGAATGAATTTTTGATGCTTTCATGCTACCTAGCATAGATGTCCTTTGTAATTCCTCTTATGTGACGTGAATGTTCAGATCCATTAGATTCAAAACAATAGTTTGCTATTGACGGGAAAAAATAATAATTCAAGCAAACTAGCAAAGTAATCATGAACTTTCAAAATAACAAGGCCAAAAGAAAGTTATCCCTACAAAATCATATAGTCTGGCTATGCTCTATCATCATTGCACAACGAATTTAAATCATGCACAACCCCGATATTGGCCAAGTAATTGTTTTCACACCTTCACTTTCTCAAACCTTTTCAACTCTCACGCAATACATGAGCGTGAGCCATGGTTATAGCACTATAGATGGTGTGGAATGTGGTGGAGGTTGCAAGACAAAAAAAGGAGAAGATAGTCACATTAACTAGGCATATCAATGAGCTGTGGAGATGCTCATCAATATATATCAATGTGAATGAGTAGGGACAACCATACAAAAGATGCACTAGAGCTACGAGTATGTGAAAGCTCTTAAAGAAAACTAGTGGGTGTGCATCCAACTTGCTTGCTCACGAAGACCTAAGGCAATTTTGAGGAAGCCTATCATTGGAATATACAAGCCAAGTTATATAATGAAAATTTCCCACTAGCTATATGGTGGTGACAAAACGAGAGACTCTCAATCATGAAGATCATGGTGCTTAATATGCACAAGTGTGGAAAAAGTGGTAGCATTGTCCCTTCTCTCTTTTTCTCTCATTTTATTTTTATTTTTTATTTTGGTGGGTTCTTTGGCCTCTTTTTTTATTTTTATTTTTATTTTGGTGGGCATCTTTGGCCTATTTTATTTCCTCACATGGGACAATGCTCCATTAATGATGATCATCACACTTTCAACTCAAAACTTAGAGCAACTATGACTCTATATGGAATGCCTTCGGTAGTGTACCGTGGCAATGATCTAGCATGGCATAGACATCAATGGAAACATCATGCTAGCTATCTTACGATCATGCAATGGTAATGTAGACGTGGTGGCACATGTCATGGTGGTAGTTGCATGGCAATATATCTCGGAATGACTTTGAAAAAGCCATAGTAGGTAGGTATGGTGGCTGTTTTGAGGGAGGCTAATGGTGGGTTTTGTGCACCGGCGAAAGTTGCACGACACTAAGAAGATGGTGATGGTGGAAGGTGAAAGTGCATCTAAACCATGGACTCAACATTAGTCATGAAGAACTCATATACTTGTTGCAAAAGTTTATTAGTAATCGAAACAAAGCATTCAACGCATACTCCTAGGGGAAGGTTGGTAGGTATAAACCATCGCGCGATCCCGACCGCCACGCAAAGGATGACAATCAATAGACTAATCATGCTCAGATTTCATCACATAGAGGTTCACCATACGTGCATGCTACGGGAATCACTAACTTCAACACAGGTATTTCTAGATCCACAACACTTTACTAGCATGACTTCAATATTACCATAACCACAACTCAAAACTAATTGAGATGAATCAAACTTCTTTAACTATTCAATGCACATGAAGACGGAAGTTTTTCGTATCCCTTTGGATAACTACCCCTTTTGAGACTACTTTCAAAGCATAGATCAACTACCAACCTACGCACCGCTTTGCTCTAAAAGATATAAGTGAAGCACAAAGAGCAAACGTATCTAGCTCAAAAGATATAAGTGAAGCACATGTGAGCTAAATTGTCTACCAAAAGATATAAGTGAAGCTCGACAAAATCACGGTGTGTGCATGTCTCTCTCTCTAGGTGTGCAGCAAGGATGATTGTGACACAAAAAAAGACTCCTACGATACAAGACGCTCCAAGCAAAAACACATAACATGTGGTGAATAAAAATATAGCCCCAAGTAACGTTACCGATGGATTGAAGACGAAAGAGGGGATGCCTTCCCGGGGCATCCCCAAGATTAGGCTTTTATGGCATCCTTGAATCTCTTGGGGTGCCTTGGGCATCCCCAAGCTTCAGCTCTTGCCACTCTTTATCTCTTTGTCCATAAGAACTTCACCCAAAACTTTAAAACTTCACAACACGAAACTTAAATAGAAACTCGTGATATCATTAGTACAAGAAAGCAAACCACCACTTCCTTAGGTACTATAGAAAACTTAAATTCTACTTGTGCTGATGTTGGGTTACTCTAATTTCAATCTTCCATGGCTAATACCCCCCGATACTATCCATAGTTTCATCAAAATAAGCAACCAACACAACAAAAACAGAATCTGTTAACAGCAGACCAGTGTGTAGCAATCTGTATATTTCGTATACCTCTAGTACTTAAAACAATTCTGACAAATTGCGACAGTCTAAAGAATTTGTGTAGCCATCATCAGAAAAAAGAATCAACTAAAAAGCTCTTACATAAAAAAATGAAAATTCTTTTCGTGAGAAGAAAGTTTCTGTCTTTTCCAGCATGACCAAACGATCATCCCCAAGACTAATCATAACGGTTTTGCTTGGCACAAACGCAAAAAAAAACACAAAAAACACAGTCATAACAGAATTATGGAAGTGTGGAAAACACAAAACAGAAAGAAAAAGGATAGATTCGTTGGGTTGGCTCCCAACAAGCGCTTTTGTTTAACGCCCTTAGCTAGGCAAAAAGTGATGGAATCACGTATAGTCATCTTTGGTGCTCAAACCATAAGTAGCCCTCATCATAGATTCATAAGGCAATCTTATTTTCTTTCTAGGAAAGTGCTCCATGCCCTTCTTTAAAGGAAATTGAAATCTAATATTCCCTTCCTTCATATCGATGATAGCACCAATAGTCCTTAGGAAAGGTCTACCAAGAATAATGGGACATGAAGGATTGCAATCTATGTCAAGTACAATGAAATCCACGGGTACACAGTTCTTATTTGCAACAATAAGAACACCATCGATCCTCCCCATGGGTTTCTTGTCAGTAGAATCCGCAAGATGCAAATTAAGAGAACACTCTTCAATCTCATGAAAATCAAGAATATCACATAAAGACTTTGGAATCGCGAAAACACTAGCACCCAAATCACACAAAGCATTGCACTCATAGTTTTTGATCTTGATTTTGATAGTAGGGTCCCACTCATCATGAAGTTTTCTAGGTATAGAGACTTCTAGTTCGAGCTTCTCTTGAAGAGATTTCATCATAGCATCTACGATATGCGCGGTAAAGGTTTTGTTTTGGCTATAAGCGTGTGGAGAGTTTGCAATAGATTGCATCAAAGAAATGCATTAAAACAAGGAGAAATTATCATAATTGAATTCCTTGAAATCCAAAGTGGGAGTTTCATTATTACCCAAAATTTTGACTTTTTCTACTCCACTCTCCACACCTTTATCATCAAGATAGGTGGACTCAGAATCATTGGGGCGTTTTTCAACCAAAGTGGATTCATATCCAGCCCCTCCATAAGTAGGTTTGACATGCGAAAACAAAGATGCAAGAGGAGACACCAAGCACTTTAAGATCTTCGTGATTTGCATCACTAGAACGCACCCTTTTAAACCATTCATGTCTAGCGCGAATTTGGGCGGTTCTTTCTTTGCTCTCATTCATGGAGATACGCATAGCTTTCAAAGTTTCATCCAAGTTGACCTTGGGAGGAGCGCATCTAACTTTCAAAGCATAAATATCACAAGACATCCTATCAACGCTCTTAGCCAAATTGTCTATTTTGAGTAGTTTTTCCTCTATGGACGCATTGAAAATCTTTTGAGAGTTGATGAACTCTTTGATATTACTCTCTAGATCAGAGGGTAATTTTTTGTGATTTACATACGTGTTGCCGTAGGAATTGCCATAAGTGTTATAGGAGTTACTAGGAAAAGGCCTAGGAACATAGTTTGCTCTAAAAGCATTATTGTTGCCAAAATTGTTCCTACCAACAAAATTCACGTCCAAACTAGCATTGCTACTATCAATCAAGAAAATAGTGGCATGTCATTAGGATCTACGGTAGCGTTTCTACTAGCAACCAAATTCATCAACTCGTCCATCTTAGCACTAAGCGAGTTAATCTCTTCTATAGCGTGCACCTTTTTGCTAGCAGGCGACCTTTCAGTGTGCCACTGGGAGTAGTTGGTCATGATATTGTCTGGGAGTTTTGTAGCGTCTCCTAACGTGATTTCCATGAACGTTCCACCTGAGGTGGAGTCCAAGATATTGCGAGAAGCGAAATTCAAGCCAGCGTAAAAGATTTGTATAATCATCCACAAACTCAAGCCATGAGCGGGACAATTTCTAATCATAAGCTTCATCCTCTCCCAAGATTGTGCAACGTGTTCATGATCAAGTTGCTTGAAATTCATGATATCGTTACGTAAGGAGATGATCTTAGCCGGCGGAAAATACTTGGATATATAAGCGTCTTTGCACTTATCCCAAGAATCGATACTATTTTTAGGCAAAGAAGAAAACCAAGTTTTTGCGCGATCTCGCAACGAGAAAGGAAAAAGTTTCAACTTAATCACGTCATTATCCACATCTCTTTTATTTTGCATATCACAAAGCTCAATGAAGGTATTGAGATGGGATGCATCATCTTCACTAGGAAGGCTAGAGAATTGCTCTTTCATAACAAGATTCAGCAAAGCTGCGTTGATTTCATACGATTCCGCACTAGTGGCGGGAGCAATCGAAGTACTAATAAAATCATTATTATTAGTGCTCGAGAAGTCGCAAAGTTTGGTGTTTTCAGCCATGATGACTTCAACAAACAAACAAGCACACAAGCAAGCGAGAAAACTGGCAAAGGCAAAAGAAAACGGCGAAGGAGAAAGGCGAATGAAAACGGCAAACGTGAAGTGGGGGAGAGGAAAACGAGAGGCAACTGGCAAAAAAAGGAAATGCAAGAGAAGAGTTTGTGAGACCTACTTGGATAGATCTTGATTTCTCCTCCCAGGCAACGGCGCCAGAAATACTTCTGCTACTGCAACAAAAGACCTTCCAATGGCGCCAGAAATAGGCAAGTCGACGGGAGAATACTTGGCTTGATCCTTCTGCTGCGGCTACGCCTTAAGGGACTTCCTGGGCAAGTATGCAAAGGATTTCCCCCGTGGCCTTGGAGCCTTGCCTTGGTGTTCCCTCAAAGCGGAAAGGGTGATGTAGCGTAGCGGTGGTAAGTATTTCCCTCAGTTTGAGAACCAAGGTATCAATCCAGTGGAGGAGTATCTCAAGATCTTGCACAAACACAAAAGCTTGCTCCCAACGCTATGAAGGGGTTGTCAATCCCTTATAGATAGTTTGCCAAGTGAGAACTGAAAGCAACAAAGTAACAAAGCAAAGTAAAAGCGGAGGTGTAAACGATCGATGTGAATAGACCCGGGGTCCGTAGTGTTTACTAGTGGCTTCTCTCATGAAAGCAAGTAGACGGTGGGTGAACAAATTACTGTCGAGCAATTGATAGAACCGCGCAAAGTCATGATGATATCTATGCAATGATTATTTCTATAGGCATCACGCCCAAAACAAGCAGACCGATACTGTCTGCATCTGCTACTATTACTCCACACGTCGACCGCTATCCAGCATGCATCTAGTGTATTAAGTCCATAAGAACAGAGTAACGCCTTAAGCAAGATGACATGATGTAGAGGGATAATCTCAAACCAATGATAAAACCCCCCATCTTTTTACCCTTTATGGCAACTACTTGATGTGTGGCTTGCTGCTCCTACTGTCACTGGGAGAGGTCACCACATGGTAGAACCCAAAACCAAGCACTTCTCCCATTGCAAGAATCATAGATCTAGTTGGCCAAACAAAACCCAAGACTCGGAGAGACTTACAAGGATATCAAATCATGCATATAAGAAATCAGCAAAGACTCAAATATATATCATAGATAATCTGATCACAAATCCACAATTCATCGGATCTCGACAAACACACCGCCAAAGAAGATTACATCGGATAGATCTCCTTGAAGATCATGGAGAACTTTGTATTGAAGATCCAAGAGAGAGAAGAAGCCATCTAGCTACTAACTACGGACCCGTAGGTCTGAAGTGAACTACTCACGAGTCATTGGAGGGGCGATGAGGATGATGAAGAAGCCCTCAAAATCCAAAGTCCCCTCCGGCAGGGCGCTGGGAAGGGTCTCCAGATGAGATCTCGCGGAAACGGAAGCTTGCGGCGGCGAAAAAGTATTTTCGAGGCTCCCCTTATTTTTTGCTGAATTTTTGGGAATATATAGGCCAAGGATCTAGGTGAGGGGGCGGCCAGGGAGGCCACAAGCCCTGCCACCACCGCCTCCACCTTGGTGACGGAGTGGGGGATTGTGGGCTCCCTGGAGCCCACCTGGCTTGGCCCAGAGGCCCCCTGATCTTCTTCCGTCCGAGAAAAAATCGTTTCGGGGTTTTTATTCCATTTGGACTCCGTTCCAAAATCAGATCTGAAAAGAGTCAAAAACACAGAAAAAACAGGAACTGGCACTTGGCACTGAATTAATAAGTTAGTCCCAAAAAAGATATAAAAGGTACACAAAACATCCAAAGAAGACAAGATAACAGCGTGAAACCATCAAAAATTATAGATACGTTTGAGACGTATCAATGATCTATTAGTGTGTGGAAAATAAGCTTTGTACGAACCTATGATGAGGAAGACATAAAAGCGACAGACTGCATAATAAAGTTCTTGATCACAGGAGGCAATATAAAGTGACGTTCCTCCGCACTAAGAGGACACGCATCCAAACCTCAAAAGCGCATGACAACCTGTGCTTCCCTCTGCGAAGGGCCTATCTTGTACCTTTACTTTTTGCTCTTGAAAGAGTCATGGTGATCTTCACCAATACCTTGTTTCGCCTTTATCTTGGCTAACGTCATGTGCTTGGGAAAGATCTATATTCATATGTCAACTTGGAAGTAAGTATTCATGAATTATTATTGTTGACATTACCCTTGAGGTAAGCAGTTGGGAGGCAAAACTATAAGCCCCTATCTTTCTCTGTGTCCAGCTGAAACTTTGATCTCATGAGTACCACGTGAGTTGTAGCAATTGTAGAGAACGAAAGGATGATTGAGGATGTGGATTTGCTTTACAAGCTCTTATTTGACTCTTTTTGATGTTGTGATAAATTGCAATTGCTTCAATGACTACAGGCTATCGGTTGTTACTTCTCGGTAAGGTTCTTGATCCATACTTTACTTTGTGAAGGAATTACCACTTTAGCATGAGAGATTATATGTTGGTATTGCTGTTCTGATCATGATCATGATGCCTGCATGTTCGTATCTTGTTTTGTCGACACCTCTCTCCCTAAACATGTGGACATATTTATTGAGCTAGGCTTTCGCTTGAGGACAAACGAGGTCTAAGCTTGGGGGAGTTGATACGTCCATTTTGCATCATGTTTTCATGTTGATATTTATCGCTTTTTGGGCTGTTATTTCACTTCACGGTACAATACTTTTGCCTTTTCTCTCTTATTCTGCAAGGTTTACATGAAGAGGGAGAACACCGACAGCTGGAATTCTGACTGAAAGTGGAGCAAGTTTGAGATACCTATTCTACGCAACTCCAAACGCCGTAAAAATCAACGAGGATTTTTTCGGGATTTATAAAAAATACTGGGCCCAAGAAGTGCCAGAGGGGCGCCAGCAGGTGGCCACGAGCCTGCTAGGCGCGACCACCCCCTGGCCGCGCCTAGGGGGCTTGTGGGCACATAGCTGGCCCTCTGGCTCCCCCCTTTTGCTACAAGAAGGGTTTCGTCCGGAAAAAAAGCAGGAGGAGGCTTTTCACAGGATTCGCCGCCGCCACGAGGCGGAACTTGAGCAGAACCAGTCTAGAGCTCCGGCAGGATCAACTTTCCTCCCGGAGGGGGAAATCGTCGCCATCGTCATCACCAACACTCCTCTCATCGGAGGGGACTCATCACCATCAATATCTTCATCAGCGCCATCTCATCTCCAAACCCTAGTTCATCACTTGTAACCAATCTCCGTCTCGCGACTCCGATTGGTACTTGTAAGGTTGCTAGTAGTGTTAATTACTCTTTGTAGTTGATGCTAGTTGGATTACTTGGTGGAAGAGTTTATGTTCAGATCCTTGATGCTACTCATTACCTCTCTGGTCATGAATATGATTATGCTTTGTGAGTAGTTACTTTTGTTCCTGAGGACACGGGATAAGTCATGCTAATAGTAGTCATGTGAATTTGGTATTCGTTCGGTAATTTGATGTGTTGTATGTTGTTTTTCCGCTAGTGGTGTTGTGTGAACGTCGACTACATAACACTTCACCATTATTTGGGCCTAGAGGAAGGCATTGGAAAGTAGTAAGTAGGTGATGGGTTGCTAGAGTGACAGAAGCTTAAACCCTAGTTTACGCGTTGCTTCGTAAGGGGTTGATTTGGATCCACTAGTTTAATGCTATGGTTAGACTTTGTCTTAATTCTTCTTTCATAGTTGCGGATGCTTGCGAGAGGGGTTAATCATAAGTGGGATGCTTGTCCAAGTAAGGGCAGTACCCAAGCGCCGGTCCACCCACATATCAAACTATCAAAGTAACGAACGCGAATCATATGAACATGATGAAAACTAGCATGACAGAAATTCCCGTGTGTCTTCGGGAGCGTTTTTCCTCCTATAAGACTCTGTCCAGGCTTGTCCCTTGCTACAAAAGGGATTGGGCCGCTTTGCAGCACCGTTGTTACTTTTGTTACTTGCTACTTGCTATGAATCATCTCACCACACAACCACTTGTTACCGATAATTTTAGTGCTTGCAGATATTACCTTGCTGAAAACCACTTGTGAGATCCTTTTGCTCCTCGTTGGGTTCGACACTCTTACTTATCAAAAGGACTACGATTGATCCCCTATACTTGTGGGTCATCATTCACCTGAAACCTCAAATGCTTCTATCGCTACAAGTTCTTCAACTGTTCATGTGGTATCAAATTCTTCATTTGAGGAAACCACAAATGCAACTCACGAAAATGAAGATTGAAGGAATTGTATGTGACACGCATATACAAAAGTCTCAAAGGGCATCAAACCCTTTGCAATGTGCTCAAAAGCAGATTCTGAACAGGAATCCAAGGAAAGAGGGCATTGCCTTTGAGAGGACACTGAATGTTGATGGGTCATACTGGAAACCTGAGCAGTACCCCAAAACCTCATGGGTTGCTGCTAAAGGGCCTCCCATTGATCCATCCACTCTAACAGTCTTTGCATGTGAAATGTTTTATTCGTGTGATGAGTCATTTGAATCCAACTTTGATATGATTGGACAAAGGTTTATTCCTCTGATGAGTATTATTCCACTTTAAAGGATCGACACATGGACAAAGTCATGCTTGTCGAATCCCTTGGATTTAAGCTCATGCCAGTCTCAATGCTTTGTGACCTTGATATGATTGTCATCTTTGGAAAATATACATGTGTACTCATCTTGGAATCTGATAAATCCGAAGTCTTCGAAGGATTTAGGAGAGGAGACTTGTATATTGTTGACTTCTCTACAGGTCCACAACAAACCACGTGTCTATTAGCAAAAATTTCAGAAGGCTCGCTATGGCATCGATGACTTGGTCATGCAGGCATGAGGAATTTGCACACACCAGCGAAGAAAAAGAATGTCATTGGAATCGAAACTGTCAAATTCCTCAAGGACCATCTCTGCGGTGCATGTGAGTCTGGAAAAATGACCAGATCCAAACACCCCTCAAAGACTATCATGACTACTACTCGTCCGTTTGAATTGCTTCATATGTATCTCTTTGGACCTACTCATTATGCTACTCTAACCAGTGCAACATCTCCATATGGCTTTGTCATCGTTGATGATTATTTTCGATATACATGGGTGCATATCATTCTGTATAAAATTGAAATGCAGGAAGTCTTCAAACGATTTTCCTCAGGGGCCTCGATGAACTTCGGCGTCAAGATCAAACATATCAAGAGTAACAATGGGACATAATTCAAGAACACTGGCCTTCATGATTATCTTTTTGAACTTGGTATTACTCATGAATTGTCTGCTCCTTATACTCCTCAACAGAATGGCGTCATTGAGTGCAAGAACATGACTCTAGTTGAAATGGCACGTACCATGCTTGAAGAATACATGACTCCTCGTCGCTTTTGTCCTGAGGCAATCAACACTGTTTGCCACATCATCAATAGAGTATATCTTCACAAATTCATCAAGAAAACTCCGTACGAACTCCTCACTGACAAGAAACCCAATGTAAGTCATTTCAAAGTTTTCGGTGCAAGATGCTGGTTTAGAGATCCTCACCATATCTCAAAATTTGCACCTAAAACACATGAGGGTTTTATGCTTGGTTACGAAAAGGACTCGCACACCTATAGGGTCTTCAACACCTATCACAAGAAGGTTGTTGAAACTGTAGATGTGCGGTTCGATGAAACTAATGGCTCACAAAGAGAGAAACTGCCTCATGTGCCAGATAAATTGACTCCTGGGGAAGCTATTAAGCACAAGGCTATTGAAGATATCATTCCTACTAAGTAACAACCTTTTGTTGAAGAATTCGTCCCCAATAATGATGAAATTCAAGTGGGTGCATCTGAGGAAAATGCTCGAGATCAAATTCCTAAGCCCAACCAAAGTCTTCAACCAACGCATCTGAGGACTGCAAATGAAGTAGAAATTAACAAAATCCTCGATGACATCAATGCGCTAGGTCCTCTCATTCGCTCAAAAGCCTCACATTTAGTTTACTTCTGTGGGCATTCCTCCTATGTGTCTATCACAGAACCCTCAAAAGTTGCTAGAGCCTTCATGGAACCTGAGTGAATTCAAGCCATGCAAGATGAACTTCTTCAGTTCAAGCCAAATGGCGTATGGGAACTCTTCAAAAGACATGATCCTCGTAAGCACAATATCATCAACACCAAGTGGATCTACCGAAACAAGAAAGTTGAGGATCATCAGGTTTTGAGGAACAAGTCAAGACTTGTAGCCCAAGGCTACACACAGGTTGAAGGAATTGACTTCGATGAAACTTTTGCACCTGTTGCTAAACTTGAAGCTATTCGTTATTGCTTGCTTATGCTAACCATCACAATATTACTCTCTATCAAATGGATGTGAAAAGTGCATTCCTCAATGGTAAGCTTGAGGAAGAAGTATATGTTGCTCAGCCCCCAGGTTTTGAAGACCCGAAGCATCCTGACAAAGTCTTCAGACTCAAAAAGGCACTCTATGGCCTCAAGAAAGCCCCTCGAGCGTGGTATGACATATTGAAGGAATTCCTCATGAAGAAAGGCTTCAAACCTGGTTCACTTGATCCCACTCTTTTCACAAAATCCTATGATGATGAACTGTTTGTATGGCAAATATATGTGGATGACATTATTTTTTGTTGTACTGACAAACGTTACAATGATGAATTTGCCTACATGATGGGTGAAGAATATCAAATGTCCATGATGGGGGAGCTGAAATTCTTCCTAGGTCTTCAAATTCGTCGACAACGCAATGGAATCTTCATATCTCAATAGAAATACCTCAAGGATGTCTTGAAGAAATTTGGCATGAATGAATGCAAAGGCGTCAAGATTCCTATGCCTACCAACGACCACCTCTGCACTAACGAAAATGGTATAGATTTTGACCAGCAGGTATATCGCTCCATGATTGGCTCTTTATTGTACCTATGTGCATCTAGGACACACATTATGCTTAGTGTTTGCATGTGTGCACGTTTCCAAGAAAACCCGAAGGAATCACACTATAAGGCTGTGAAACATATTCTTCGATATCTAGCTCACACACCAACGCTTGGATTATGGTACCCCAAGGGCTCAAATCTTCACCTCGTTGGATATTCCGATTCTGATTATGCTGGTGATCATGTGGATCGCAAGTCAACGTCAGGCACATGTCATTTCCTCGGATGATCCTTACTCTGCTGGTCCTCAAAGAAGCAGAACTACGTATCACTCTCCACTGTTGAAGCAGAATGCATTGCTGCTAGATCTTGTTGTGTTCGACTGCTATGGATGAAGCAAACCCTCGAGGACTACGACATCAACATGAAGAATGTGCCCCTCTACTGCCACAATGAGAGTGCAATCAAGATTGCCTACAACCCAGTACAACACTCGAAGACAAAGCACATCCAGATTCGTCATCATTTTCTTTGTCATCATATACTCAAGGGCAATATCATGATTGACAATGGGAAGACTGATGGCCAGCTAGCAGATATCTTCACTAAGCCCTTGGATGAGAAAAGGTTTTGCAAGTTGCGGTGTGAGCTAAATATCCTAGAATCTCCGAATGTTCTGTAAAAATGCACACATCCTAACACTTATGCAAAATTGATGACTTAGATGCGCAACACATGAAGAAACGTTTTTATTCTATCAATGAAGACTAACACTCTAAGTGTGAAGAAATTGATGAAGAATTCAATTGTCAGGGCCCTACGACAATTGTACGTGGCGCCTAAAATCACTATTCTTATACGATGGGTCACGCCACCACCAAAATTTGAAATTCTTCAAATTCGAAATTCTTCAAAGTTGAAATTCTTCAAACCTGAGACTTCACAAATTCCTAAAAAATTTGAAAGTCTTCAAAATTCTTAAAAATCTTCAAAATTTTCTATGATGATCTTCATTTAACTATACATTAAGTAATGAGCTTTCAATTTCCTCAATAGCATTCACTTGTTGCTAAGTCTTCAAGTTGGTATTTCCTCTAAGTGAATGTGATCGTACCCATCTCCCCTCTATGCTAACCTCAACCCAGTCTATTATCAATTATTCATATGCGTTCTATTTGACACTTGTTCAAAGTCCTCACAGAGTCCTTGTCAGCTGAAGACTTTGCTACAAAATCCTCATTTTTTTTCAAAATTTAAATATTTTTACCGTTACCTCTCTAACTGCACCCACTGCTCACGGTAGGACAACCACGATCTCCACTATGTCCACCGCTCGTACGTGGGTAGCACGTGTCATGCGGAGACGAAAGAGCAGGGGCAGTTTCGACCGAAAATTTTGCTTCAGACTATTTTAACCTGAGCTATAAATAGCTCCTTTCCCCCTTCAGTAAAAACTCTTCTCTCGCTCACGACTTCTCCGCTCAAGCTCAAACCTAGTGCTACCGCTTGAAATCTTCACCGCGGCGAGGAAAAGCTTCACTGCCTCGACCTCGCCGTCGTCGAACTCATGCCGACTGCGGATCATCTCCTGCTGCCACAAGATATTCGAGTGTCCAACAAGATGCACGATGATCCTACAAGATGATGGAAAATATGACCATATGAGCGACGACGAGATGGGTGCATTGGAACATGTGGCCATGAACCGACAAGTCAATGAATATGAAGATGCACAAATCTATTGCGAGAACCCCACTTTGTTGTTTCAAAGGTGTTGACTCTTCAACAACAACAAGACGAGGACCAGGGTTGCCACATCTTCTACAGCAAGGCGGGCATTCAAGGAAAATCTGTCAAGGTCATCATCGACGGCAGTAGTGGCCACAATTTGGCAAGGGAGGAACTTTGCTCCAAGCTACAATTGGTGAAGCATAAGAATCCATGCCCCTACAAGGTATAATGGCTTAGTGACTCTGGCACACTCCAAGTTGAAAACAACGTGCAAGTATCCTTCAATATTAGCGCTTATGAAGATACATTGGAGTATGATGTAGTTCTCATGTCAGTTTTCCATCTCCTCCTTGGAAGACCTTGGTAATTCGACCGTGGCGCCATCCACAATGGCCAGACAAATCAATATAGCTTCAATATAAAGGGCAAGGAAATGTGCTTTGACCAATGACTCCAAGTCAAGTCACCACCGACAAACAAAATAGATCCCATCATGAAGATAAAAGTGAGAGAGCGACCAACCTAAAAGACAGTGAGCGCCACAAGTCTAAATTGAGTGACTCCATGATGAGTGACAAGAGAGATCAAGTTCTTCTAGCCACCAAAAGACACTTGAGGGATGTGATTGAGAGCCCATCAACCGTTCTTCCCTTTGTACTTGTGTGCAAAGATGAGATCATAAGGACTAATGCTTCACAACATCTACCTCTTGTGTTGTCTCGTCTATTGCAGGAATTCCAAGACGTCTTTCCCGGGACTACCACCAAAACGAGGGATCGAACATCGCATTGACCTCATACCCGTAGCACCACTTCCTAACAAGGCACCTTATCACGTCAACCCCGAAGAAACTAAGGAGATACAAAGGCAAGTCCATAAACTCCTAGATACCGGGCATGTACGCGGGAGCCTAAGCCCTTGTGCAGTTTTGGTAATTCTCATTCCTAAGAAAGATGGTAGTATGCGCATGTGTTCGGATTGCCACCACATAAATGTTATCACCGTTCATTATAGACATCCTATACCTCATCTTGATGATATGCTAGATGAACTTAGCGGTGCCACTATACTTTCCAAAACTGATTTGAAAAGTGGGTACTATCAAATACACATACAAGAAGGTGATGAGGGGAAAACAACGTTTAAAACTAAATCTGGTCTATATGAATGACTAGTGATGCATATGAGCTTATCCGAAGCACCAAGTACTTTTATGCGTGCCATGCATTATGTCTTACACCATCTCATTGGTGATTGTGTTGTGGTCTACTTTGATGACATTCTAGTTTTTAGCAACACTCTATAGGAGCATGCTAAACATGTTAGGGAAGTATTGCAAGTTCTTAGAAATGAACTACTTTATGTAAACATGGAAAAATGCACTTTTCTTGTTGACAAGATTGTTTTTCTTGGATTTGTAGTATCTTCTAAGGGTGTGCAAGTTGATGAAACTAAAATTGATGCTATTAAAACTTAGCCCATGCCTACGAATTTGCAACAAGTGCGTAGTTTCCTTGGACTCACCGGATTTTACTATCACTTTGTTAAGGATTTTAGCACCATTGCATCTCCTCTACATGCTTTGAGCAAGAAAAATGCACCCTTTGTTTGGAGACCATCGCAAGACACCGCTTTTCATGATCCTAAAAACTTGCTTACTCATGCACCCTTACTTGCCTTACCCAACTTTGATAAAACTTTTGAAGTGCATTGTGACACTAGTGGTAATGGCATAGGTAGTGTGCTCATGCAAGACACTCCCAAATGCTTATTTTAGTGAGGAACTTTCGGACTCTCAACTTAACTATCCCATATATGACGAAGAATTGTATGATTTAGTGGGAGTCTTCCATGTTTGGGAACATTATTTATGACCTCATGAATTTGTCATTAATACCGACCATGAAACATTGAAATACCTTAATGGTTTAACCAAGTTGAACAACTGGCATGCTAAATGGAGTGAATTCATTGAGTCTTTTCCTTATGTTTTCAAATACATTAAGGGTAAGGAGAATGTAGTAGTCGATGCGCTTTCCCGCAAATGCATGATCGTTACGCAACTTGAATTGAATGTGATTGGATTTGAGTGTATCAAAGATTTATATGGGCATGATACTTTCTTTGCGATTCCATATGCTAAATGTCATGCTAAAACTTGTTGGGAAAACTATTACATGAATGATGGCTATCTTATGTGTGCTAACAAATTATACATTCCCGAGTCTTCTCTTCATTTGTTGCTTTTGCAAGAAGCTCATGGTGGAGGACTAATGGGTCACATTGGATGCGACAAGACTTATGCCACACTCTCAAACAAGTACTTTTGGCCAAAGATGTGTCATGATGTTGCATGCTTCACCAACCGATGCTATACATGCCGCAAAGCTAATTCAAAAGCTCAATCCCATGGCCTTTACATGCCTCTCCCGATACCTATTCAACCTTGGGAAGATATAAGCATTGACTTTGTGCTTGGTTTGCCTAGAACAAAGAATTTGTTATTATTCTGTGTTTGATGATGTGGACCGTTTTTCCAAGATGGCGTGATACATCCATTTTGCATCATGCTTTCATGTTGATATTTATCGCTTTATGGGATGTTATTACACTTCACGGTACAATACTTATGCCTTTTCTCTCTTATTTTGCAAGGTTTACATGAAGAGGGAGAATGCCGGCAGCTGGAATTTTGGCCTGAAAAAGGAGCAAATTTGAGATACCTATTCTGCGCAACTCCAAAAGCCGTGAAAATCAACGAGGATTTATTTTGGAATTTGTAAAAAATACTGGGCCGAAGAAGTACCAGAGGGGAGCCAGCAGGAGGCCACAAGCCTGCTAGGCGCGACCTACCCCCTGGCCGCGCCTAGGGGGCTTGTGGGCTCCCTGCTGGCCGTCTGCCCCTCTTTTGCTATAAGGAGGGTTTGGTTCCAGAAAAAATCAGGAGGAGGCTTTCGGGAGGAATCGCCGCCGCGACGAGGCGGAACTTGAGCAGAACCAATCTAGAGCTCCGACAGGGTCGTCCTGCCGGGGAAACTTCCCTCCTGGAGGCGGAAATCGTCGCCATCATCATCACCAACACTCCTCTCATCGGAGGGGACTCGTCACCATCAACATCTTCATCAGCACCATCTCATCTCCAAACCCTAGTTCATATCTTGTAACCAATCTCCATCTCGCGACTCCGATTGGTACTTGTAAGGTTGCTAGTAGTGTTAATTACTCTTTGTAGTTGATGCTAGTTGGATTACTTGGTGGAGGATTATATGTTCAGATCCTTGATGCTACTCATTACCTCTCTGGTCATGAATATGATTATGCTTTGTGAGTAGTTACTTTTGTTCCTGAGGACATGGGATAAGTCATGCTATAAGTAGCCATGTGAATTTGGTATTCGTTCGATATTTTGATGTGTTGTATGTTGTCTCTCCTCTAGTGGTGTTATGTGAACGTCTACTACATAACACTTCACCATTATTTGGTCCTAGAGGAAGGCATTGGGAAGTAGTAAGTAGATGATGGGTTGCTAGAGTGACAGAAGCTTAAACCCTAGTTTATGCGTTGCTTTGTAAGGGGCTGATTTGGATCCACTAGTTTAATGCTATGGTTAGACTTTGTCTTAGTTCTTCTTTCATAGTTGCGGATGCTTGCGAGAGGGGTGAATCATAAGTGGGATGCTTGTCCAAGTAAGGGCAGTACCCAAGCGCCGGTCCACCCACATATCAAACTATCAAAGTACCGAACGCGAATCAGATGAACATGATGAAAACTAGCTTGACAGAAATTCCCATGTGTCCTTGGGAACGCTTTACCTCCTATAAGACTTTGTCCAGGCTTGTCCCTTGCTACAAAAGAGATTGGGCCACTTCGCTGCATCGTTGTTACTTTTGTTACTTGCTACTTGCTGCGAATCATCTTGTCACACAACTACTTGTTACCGATAATTTCTGTGCTTGCAGAGATTACCTTGCTGAAAACCACTTGTCAGATCCTTCTGCTCCTCGTTGGGTTCGACACTCTTACTTATCAAAAGGACTACGATAGATCCCCTATACTTGTGGGTCATCATGGCTCACTTCATTGCATGTCACAAGATAGACGATGCTTCACATGTCGCGAATCTATTTTGTAGGGACATCTTGAGACTACATGGCATCCCCAAGACAATTGTGTCGGACCATAACGTCAATTTCCTTAGCTACTTTTGGAAAACTCCACGCGCCAAGCTCGGAATCAAACTCCTATTCTCTTCGGCTTATCATCCGCAAACGGAGGTGACAAACCAGACACTATCAACTCTCCTCCGCGTGTTGATCAAGAATAATAGCAAAGAATGGGAAGATTGCATCCCCATTGCACAGTACGCCTACAACCGTGCAAGACACTTCACCACCGGCAAGTCTCCTTTTGAAGTGGTCTACGGCTTCAACCCCTTGTCCCCATTGGACATCCTTCGACTACCACTTCAAGAGCGCATGGACATGGACGCAAGTACAAGGGCAATATATATCAAGAAATTGCATGAAGATACATGGCGCATGATCGAACATCAAGTGGAACGTGTCACCAACAAGAACAACACCAACAAGCACCCCATGGTGTTCAAAACTGGTGATCTTGTATGTCTACACCTTCGTAAGGAGCGCTTCCCCACCGAACGCAAGTCCAAGCTACTACCACGGGCGGATAGACTTTTCAATGTGTTGGCACGGTACAACAACAATGCCTACAAGATCGACATTCCATGCGACAAGTACAACGTGAGCAACACATTCAACGTCAAGGACCTATCCCCTGTCCATGGTGATGAAGGACTTGATCCAAGGACGGATCTTTCCCAAGATGGGGAGATCATACGGAGCGTCCCATGATCATCCCCATGGATACGACACCAACACCTCAAGCTACAAGTGGACCAATGACGAGAGCACATACTCGTGCCTTTGAAAACGAGGTGACTTCTCTCTTTGCTCACCTATCATTTAATCCACTCGAGACATGGTCGCTACCTCAAGCGGAGACCCTCTACACACTCACGTGCTCGGAAGAAGACCATGGATCAATCGTGAAGGAGCACAAAGAAGAAAAAGCTGAAGCTGAATGCCCCATCGGCTAGACGATCGAGCCCAGTCTGACGTCCGAGCCATCCATGCGTTCGGACGTCCGAGCTCGTCCGGACGACCAACGCCTGGAGCCACCCGACTCCTCCCGCAATAGCACCCGGACAACTGACATCGCTCGAATGTCAGGCCTCGCCCTCACATAACCAACCACTCGGACTTCCGGACCCACCAGACGACATTTATGACTGTCCTCGCTGGGTGAAGGAATCAAGAAAGAAGAAATACAAGGATGAAAGTTCTGACAACTCGAAGAAAAATAAGAAATCTTCAAAGTCCTCATCGCACAAGAAGACCAGTTTCAAAAAGGCTTGGGCACTCATTGGCAAGGAAATGGATTCTGGAGAAGAATCTGAGGAATGTGATGAAGAGGAAGGTTTTGAAGTGGAGTCAGAATATGGTGTGGCAAGTCTTGCACTTTCTACCACATTCGTCAGCAAGTCAATCTTCATCCTTGAAGAAAATGACAACATCAACAACACTGATGAATATGATGACGACTTTGCTCCCACCTTTTACTTCATGGCAAAAGGTTCAAAGGTACCAAGCCACACAACCTCCTCTGATTTTAGTGATTGTGAACCTGATGATTATCAAAAACCCAATTACTATAAACTTGCCAACATTGCCACTAAGGAACAAAGTGCTATTGAAAAGCTTCAGAAACTGCTAGACAAAAGCGACGATGTGTTGAATGATGAAATGAATCATACTCAAATCCTCACTGAAGATGTTCAAAGGCTTCAGTCTAGATTTGATAGTCTTCAAGATCGTTATAGTACACTCTTGGCTGATCATGAGAAGCTATCCTATGAATTTTTTCAAAGGAAGCTTTATCTTGAGAAGTTAAGAATTTCCAATGATGATCTTCGAATGGAAAATGATTCATTGCTTGCTTAGTAGATCAGTACCGCTCAAGAATAATTTATTCCACCATGTCTGAAATGCATCGAACGTGAAACTGCTAATTCTTTACCTGAAACCTCAAATGCTTCTATCGCTACAAATTCTTCAACTATTCATGTGTTATCAAACTCTTCACTTGAGGAAACCACAAATGCTACTAACGAAAATGCAGGAATGAAGGAATTGTATGTGACAAGCATATACAAGAGTTTCAAAGGGCATCAAACCCTTTGCGATGTGCTCAAAAAGCAGATTTTCAACAGGAACCCGAGGAAAGAGGGCATTGCCTTTGAGAGGAAACTGAACGTTGATGGGTCATACTGGAAACCTGAGGAGTACCCAAAAACCTCATGGGTTGCTGCTAAAGGACCTCCTATTGATCCATCCACTCTAACAGGCTTTGCATGTGAAATGTCTTATTCCTCTGATGAGTCATTTGACTCCAACTATAAACTGTTCAAAAAACAATCTGGTGAAGTATTTGCTCGATATGTTGGAACTAACTGCAGAAATGGACCTCCTCTGAGGAAAATCTGGTTTCCCAAAAGTTGCTCGGAAAATCTTCAGGTGAATGTCCTCCTGACACCACCAATTGAGAATTGGAACCCTAGATCAAATTCCTCAGGTGGATCAAAGTCTTCACGAGGATCAAATTTCTCAAATGGTCAAAATTATGCTCGTACTCGCACTAATGCTTCTAATATATAGGGAAACTACAAGGGACATGAATATGTGCACTATTCCTCAAATCATTATGTTCATAAGTCCTCAAAGAATTTTTCTACCTATTCATTTGAGTACTCTAACCCCCCTACTGTGAATAGAAATGCATTAGCTTCAATGCCTCCATTCTCATATGGTGCTCGTAGGATGATGTACTATTTGCCACCCCTTCAGATGTGGGTGGTGAAGAAATCGAACTAATAACTTATGCAGGTCAGGTCTCCAGATGAAAGTCATCATCTGAAAAAATTTCTGGAGACCTAAGGAAATTGCTTGATAGGACGCAAGCTAGAACATGATGAAATAATCTAACATTTCACTCGTCCTCATTATGTCCTCAAATTTACTATTTGTGATAAATTCAAGTATGATGAAATAGATACAATATTCTTCAAATCTAAAGCATATGAGATGGTAAGCTGTACTAATTCATCTGCAGGGTGATCAACCCAAGAACACAGAGTGGGTTCTTGACAGTGGATCTACAAATCACATGCCTCGTGATAAAAGTTTATTCATGAATATCCTACTGACTCCATCACCACTGAAGCATATCACCTACGCTAACAAGGGGTTTAGGAGAGGAGACTTGTATATTGTTGACTTCTCTACACGTACTCAACAAGCAACGTGTCTACTAGCAAAAACCTCAGAAGGCTGCCTATGGCATCGACGACTAGGTCATGCAGGAATGAGGAATCTGTATACACTAGCGAAGAAGAAGCATATCATTGGCATCGCAACCGTTAAATTCCTCAAGGACCATCTCTGCGGTGCTTGTGAGTGTGAAAAAATGACCAGATCAAAACACCCCTCGAAGACTACTTGTCTGTTTGAATTCTTTCATGTGGATTTCTTTGGACCTACTCATTGTGCTACTCTAACCAATGATGCATCTCTATATTTCTTTGTCATCATTGATGACTATTCTCATTATACTTGGGTACACATCATTGCTTACAAAATTGAAGTGCAAGAAGTCTTCAAACGATTTTCCTCAGGGGCCTCAATGAACTTCGATGTCAAGATCAAACACATCAGGAGTGATAATGGGACATAATTCAAGAATACTGGTCTTGATGATTATCTTGATGAACTTGGTATTACTCATGAATTGTCTGCTCCTTATACTCCTCAACAGAATGGCGTCGTTGAACGCAAGAACATGACTCTGGTTGAAATGACATGGACTATGCTTGAAGAATATTAGACTCCACGTTGCTTCTGGCGTGAGGCAATCAACACAGCTTGCCACATCATCAATAGGGTATATCTTCACAAATTTCTCAAGAAAACTTCATACGAACTCCTCACTAACAAGAAACCTAATGTAAGTTCTTTCAAAGTCTTCGGTGCAAGATGCTGGATTAGAGATCCACACCATAGCTCAAAGTTTTCACCTAAATCACATGAGGGTTTTATGCTTGGTTACGGAAAGGACTCGCACACCTACAGAGTCTTCAACACCTATCAGAACAAGGTTGTTGAAACTGTAGATGTGCGGTTCGATGGATCTAATGGCTCACAAAGAGAGCAACTACCTCCTGTGCCAGATAAATTGACTCCCGAGGAAGCTATTAAGAACAAGGCTACTGAAGATATCATTCCCACTCAGGAACAACCCCTTGTTGAAGAAGTCGACCCCAACAATGATTAAATTCCAGCGGGTGCACGTGAGGAAAATGCTCCAGATCAAATTCCTCCGCCAAACCAAAGTCTTCAACTAACACATACGAGGATTGCCAATGAAGTGGAAATTCACAAAATCCTCGATGAGATAAATGCGCTAGGTACTCTCACACGCTCAAAAGTTTCACATTTAGTTAACTTTTGTGGGCATTCCTCTTTTGTGTCTATCACAGAACCCTCAAAAGTTGCTGAAGCCTTCATGGAACCTGAGTGAATTCAAGCCATGCAAGTTGAACTTCTTCAGTTCAAGCTCGTAAAAATACCTGATCCTCGCAAGCACAATATCATTGGCACCAAGTGGATCTACATAAACAAGAAAGATGAAGATGGTCAGGTAGTGAGGAACAAGGCACGACTTGTAGCCCAAGGCTACAGATAGGTTGAAGGAATTGACTTTGAGGAAACTTTTGCACCTGCTACTAGACTTGAAGCTATTCGTATATGGCTTGCTTATGCTAACCATCACAATATTACTCTATATCAAATTGATGTGAAAAGTGCATTCCTCAATTGTGACATCCCGATGCCGACGCCCCAGAAGATTCCCCTTTATTTCCGTTTTCGTCGTGTGGTTATTTTATTTCGTGGCCTCATCATTTAGTTTGCATCGTCGCATCATGCATGGAATCTTGCATCGTCTGTTGCGTGTGGTGTTTTGAGTGTGTGTGCTTCGAGTGCTCTCCGAGTCTTAGTGCGATAGTAACTCCCCTCCTCTCTTCTCTTTTATTTGTTTTGGGGTTGCGTAAAAGTTTTCGTTTTAACCCCTTTTAAAAATCGTCTTCTTTTAAAACTCCTTTTGTTAAAAGGTGGGGGCAACCCCTTGGGTTTTTCTCTTATTTCTTCTTTTGTTTCATTTCAACTAGAGTTGCATTTTTATTTCTAAAAGGGGTTTGATTTTATTCTTTTGTAAAAAGGGTTTTTATTATTTCTTCAAAAGGTTTCATCTTATTCTTTTAAAAGCCCAATCTATTTCTTATAGTTGGGGTATATTTTTAAAGGTGTAAAAGGCATTTTTTATTTTGTTAAAACATTTTTTTCCTTTTGTGTTTGTTCTCTGTCTTTATAAAAAAAGGAGGGAATGAGAGGAGCCTACCCAAGCCTTCCCGGGCCGCAGCTCAGCTGCCAGGCCCCAACCCTAGCGCTCGACAGCCCCCTCGTCCCGTCATCCTCCCCCGATCCCTCGTTCCCCTCGCGCAGCCGCAACCCCCTTCTCCTCGCCTCCCCTCCAGGGCCTCGATCCCATCGCCCCGTCATGGCCGCCGCCTCCCGCGAGGTCCCCTGCCGCCGCCTGCTGCAGCCCCGAGGTGCTCCGAGCCGCCGCAGCAGCTTTCCCGAGCCGCCGCCGCCATTCCCGCTCTCGCCGTGGCCGCAGCCGCCGTCTCCCGCGTCCTGCCGGCCTCTCCTCCAGGACCCGACCGCGCAGCCGCCCGCCATGGCCCTCCTCCGTCCTCGCCCTGCTGCCGCCCCACCGCCGTTTGCAGCCATGCTTCCCCCGCGCGCGAGCTCTGGCCCCGTCGCCGTGCCGCGCCGCGCCGCCTCCCTGATCTACGCACCGCCGCCGTCACCCTGCCACTATTCCCGACGCCGTGCTCACCATGTCCTAGCCTCCAGGAAACCCGTGGCCTCCTCCTTCCTCGCCGTGGCCCCTGCCGGAGCCCGAGCTTGCGTGGCCGCCGTCTCCTGCGCCGGTTCCCTGCTGCCGCACTGCCATGAAGGTTCTGCTTGCTGGTGCGTTTAGTGCTGTTGCCGCTACTTAGCTGCTTGCCATTGCTAGCTGTCGTGCATGCTTGCTGTTGCCTTGTTGCCGTGCTGTTTGCCTTGCTGCTTGCTTGCTCTGCCTCGCTGCGCCTTGCTGGCTAATGCTTAGATTGCTAGTGCCTGCTATGCTGCGGTAGCTGTTTCTCCTGCTAGGTGCTGTGTTGTAGCTTGCTAGCTTGCGTGTTAGTTGCTCTGCTAGGCTGCCATTTGCTGTAGCTGCCCGCCTGCTTGCTTGCTGTAGTTGCTAGTAGTAGCCTGCTTTGCTGCTAGGCCGATGCTGTTGCTGCCGGAGCTTGTTGTTGCATTCTACTGCTGCCGCTATAGATTGCTGCTGCTAGGCTAGTTGCCATGCCGGTTGTTGATGCTGCTGCCGATACTTGTCGCAGCTGTTAGCTGTAGCTGCTGCCACGATGTGGTTGTTGTGTTGAATGCCGTCGCCGCGTGCACCATCCCCGCCACCGTGATTGTTCGACAAATTCGACAAGCACCACGTCGTCCTCGACGACCCCCGGAAAACCTGTTCGACTACCGACGCCGAAGACCCGAGAACCACAACGCCAAGCGAACGACTACCGTCCACGAGACCCAAGTACCACTACTTCCACGACAACCACGACTTCCACGACGTCCGCTTCGAACCGGTCCGCTCCGATATGCACGCTTCGAAGGTATACCGTTGGAACGTGTCGTGTACCGAACGCATATGTTGTGTGAGATGTATTGTATGTATGCACCTATATATGTTTGCCGTTGCACATTGTCTACCACTTCGTCGTGCCCTTGACACATGGGAACCCGGTAACCGGGATCACCCCATCTTTATTTAGCATTCCCGCACGCGCTTCCTATACGTTGGCACGATATCTCGACGAATTATCGGGATAGGAACGTTGCCGTGGCATCGTTTCCGTTTTGCCGCCATGGTTCCCTCTCGCTCGCCGTGGCGACATATGTTTCTTTCCCTTCTTGCCCGTGGTGTTGCAACTTGCATGCATGACGCATTCATGACATACTTAACTTGTGTTGCATGCCTCTTGTGTCGTACCTCCGTTCTATGCTCCGCATGTTAACCGTCTAGGATGACATGTAGGATCACCGCTTCACCCCTTTCCATGTTAACAACAATTTAACATTGCCGTGTAAATAATCGGGAGTGAACTAAATAATTAAACGTGGAGTTTCGTCGGTATGCAACTCGTTGTATATCGAGCTTCACTTAATGTGTAGTGTTTGTGTGAGGTGAATTGCCATGCCACCCCTTGCATTTTGACCTGTTCATGCATCATAGTAGGTTGTGCATCATGTTGTGCATCGTGTGGTGAATATTTGTGTTGATGTTTGTTTCCGGTTTGTTCCGTCTCGATAGAGTTCCGCAAGCGTGTCGGAATGTGAGGACCCGTTCGACTACGTTGATTCGCCGACTCCATGGAGTTGTTCTTCTTCCAAGCGGGATAGCAGGCAAGATGACCATTTCCCCAGATATCATTACTATCATTGCCCTGCTAGTTTTATCGCTTCTATCGTTTATGTCTCGTTGCCTACCACATGTTAAATATCAGCCTCTCTACAATGCCATGAAACCTTCAACCTGTTCAACCTAGCAAACCACTGATTGGCTATGTTACTGCTTGCTTAACCCTGTTGTTAGTGTTGCTAGTTGCAGGTGTAGTTGCTTCCATGTGTTAACATGGGTTCCTTGTCATATCACCATATTTAAATGCTATTTAATTTAATGCACTGATATACTTGGTAAAAGGTAGAAGGCTCGGCCTTTCTAGCCTGGTGTTTTGTTCCACCTTTGCCCCCTTAGTTTCGGCTACCGGTGTTATGTTCCATAAATGAGCGCTCCTAACACGATCGGGGTTGTTATGGGGACCCCCTTGATAATTCGTTTTAGATTAGAGCTGGTCTGACAAGGCCCAACTTTGGTACTACATTTTCCTAACAACTAATGAACTGCATAGGGAGTAATTAACCCGAGGAAATTTAATCAACCCGTGGGCCCGTGCTCCTCATGAGTGTTGGTCCACCCACCTAGCAGTCGGCGGTGCCACCACGGGGCAACTCGAGGTTTGGTTACCGTCCACTATGCATAGACGGTGTGTCTTGAGAACGAGATACGCGGATCCTATCAGGATCGTCGACACACTGGGTGGCCTTGCTGGATTAGTTTTACCTTTGACGAGATACCTTGTGCATCGGGATTCCGGTGATGCTTTGGGTAATCTCAGAGTTGAGGTTTTCCACTAGGGAATCCGACGAGATCGCGAGCTTCGTGATTGAGGATTTCTATGCGGCTTGTGGTTATTTGTGATGGACTACTTGGAGCACCCCTGCACGGTTAAATATTTTTGGAAAGCCGTGCCCATGGTTATGTGGCAACGTGGAAACTTTGTTTAACACTGGTTCTAGATAACTTGAAATTAACTTAATTAAAATATGCCAACTGTGTGCGTAACCGTGACTGTCTCTTTCGTGAGTTCCTTCTCCGATCAAGGACACGTTGGGGTTATGTCTGACGTAGGTAGGTGTTCAGGATTATTCATTTGATGATCAGTAGTTCACGTCCGTTATGCGTAGATCTTCCCCCTCTTATTTCTTGTACTCGTAAGTTAGCCACCATATATATATGCTTAGCCGTTTCTGCAACCTCACCACTTAACCATGCCTCATCCATTAAGCTTTGCTAGTCTTGATACCTTTGGAAATGAGATTGCTGAGTCCGCTGTGGCTCACAGATTACTACAACACCAGTTGCAGGTACAGGTAAAGGTTACTTGACGCGAGCGCGTTGATTGTTCATTTGGAGTTGCTTCTTCTTCTTCTTCTTCATCGATCTAGGATGGGTTCCGGGCCGGCAACCTGGGATAGCAAGGATGAACGTCGTTCTTCTTTCCTCGTTTGTTTTCGTCCGTAGTTGGACCCTGCTCTTATTCATGATGATTATGTATTGTACTGATGTGACTCTCATGTAGCTTGTGGCGAGTGTAAGCCAATTCTATATATATATCTCTTCTTTTTAGTACATGTACTTGTAACGATATCCATTCTTGCGACACGACGAGATGCGCTTCTATCCCTGACGAGGCCTTCGTGCCAAATTTAGGATAGGGTCGCATCTTGGGCGTGACAAGTTGGTATCAGAGCAGTACCGACCTAGGAGCCCCCTTGATTGATTGAACTTGGCCGAGTGGAGTCTAGTGAAAAATTGCTTTGAGTCTAGTTATATGTCGGAGAGTAGGATTCTTTTTTCTCCTCTTCTATGCTCTGGTGAGGAATCTTGACGTAATATTTTTATTCTACTCCTTTTCTCACTTAAAATTTTTTTTAGAATCAAGCGGATATTCTTGGGATCTATATTATGCCGATGTGACGGAGTTCTGTCTTGGTGCCTCCTGTCTGACTTTATTTTCTTCCGGGGAGTTGAGCTCCAGGGGATTCTCGAGCACATTGTTATCATTCAGATTTCTTAGTATCTCAGGACGAAGGATGTTCGTATTTGCTTCAATACTAGTAGTGGCGAGATAACCCCGATGTCCCCAGTACTGGTGCAGATTGTTCGGGAGTACTGCCATACTTTGTATCGTTGTGATCACGAGGGTCTGTTGTAGATGAAGGTCTGAGATTCTGGTTGTGTGTTGACGGATGTGATACAGGTGACAGGTTAGTATAGGAGTTGTGTGATTATTACTCCTTGTATCCGTGTACCAGATTGCATGAACAGATATTTCGGGAATTCATAGGTGGGAATTCAAGTAGTTACTTATAGGACAATCTTCCAACAAATGCATGATGTTAGGTTGGGGTTCGACATCTAGTGGATTCGTTTGTTGACGGTCGACTTACAGCGGTCCTCGTTGTGTCTTAAAGAGTCCTTGTAGCTTGCTACGACCCGAGGATGCTTCGTATGTCGGGTGCACTGCCTTGCACTTGATGTCTACTGTAAGGATCGAGCCCGTGCGATCCTGTCCACAAAAATATCGGACGAAATCTTTCTCATGAGTTTGTTCTGGCTTGTTTCATAAGCCTCTCCCTTTGTTTTGTTGATTACGGTAATTCGTGTTGCTTCGATGTCAGGTGGTGATTTCAGATCTTTCCTAATCTGTGTTCTCATATTTTTATGTGAGAATGCAAATTCTTTTGTTCGTTCAAATTGTCATATCAATTCCTTTTCAACCGGAGTCATCGTATCAATTCCATTCAACCGGTGTGCTTCTCTTCAGTGAATTCAATCCTCTCTAATTGATGAAGATCATTCTCTCAATTCTTTCCGGGGTTCATCTCATCTGTCTCAAGTTGTCTTTGTTTTTCCCAGCCCTCCCACCCTTTTCTTCAGTAGTTCAATTTTCATCCAAGAGTTTTCTTTTCATTGTGCTTCCGCTGTCTGTTCTTTTCTCTCTTACCCGGTGATTCATTGTGAAGATTCTCAGGAGCTTCGTGTTCACCTTTGTTCATTCTTGTCATCTTTTCCGGTGAATTTAATTTAGTTGTCCGTGTTCATTATATCCTATTCTTCTTTGTAATTCTTTCCCATGTTGGAGATTCTTTTCACCCTATCCTGTTATTCATTCATCTCTTTCCTATCCGGAGTGCTGAAGATATCTCTGAGTTTCGTGTTTTCAATTCTTTTAATTATTTCGAGGTGTTAACCTCATCTAGTCTTCTTTTACCGGTGCAATATCTCTCTTCTAAGCAATCTTTTCTAATGGTGGTTTCTTTGAGTGGGCCCATAACCCACAGGTTTTCCCAGGATCTTTCCTGACTCTTTTAATCTTTTCGCGGAGATCACTAATTCTTTTCAACCATGATGTAAGTATGAATTTCATCAGTCATATTCCTTCTTCAAGATCGTTTCAAATTTATTTTCGTCTTTGGCTCAACGTTTCATAATTCTTTATTCCGGAGTGTCTCATTAATTCTTTGTGGTGTTCTCCTCCTCATTCTCAGCTTGTTATCCGAAGGAGTGTTTCTCTCTATCTTGGTTCATTCTTTTGAAGATTCATCATTTCAGCTTTGTGCCATAATCTTAATTGTTGTCAATCATGAGTATCTCTTTCTTGCTATCCGGTGCATTTCTGAGTTGTTTTCATTCTCGATCCTCCGAAGGCCATCATTTTAGAAGACTTCTTCGTTCTCAGCTTGCAGCTTTCGTTCTCTAATTCTTATGAATTATTGTCTCTTTGTTCGTCTCTCGATTATTTCGGTGCCTTGTTATAGTTTTCTCTCAAGTGGCTCATGATCCCTTCTTTCTCATGTTTTTCCATTCATTGATGGTTGCCTCATTTATTTCAATTCTTACCGTTGTTTCTTGCAACAATTCTTCTAGTTTGTGCTCATATCTCTCCTCAATCTTTTCAGAGGAATAAGTTGTATGCTAAATCCGTTGCTTGTCATCAATTAAACTTGATGAAGGATAAGCATAACATAATTCTTATTCTTGTTCATAGTAATCTGAATTCTTCTTCCGGAGTGGCTCATGATAAAAATTCCTTTTTCTCAAGTGTTTTTATCTTTTCTTTTCCGGAGTTTCAAGTTTTATCAAGTATCTCTTTGTGAAGCTTCATCTAAATCCTGGCAAGGTCATAATCTTATTGTTTCATCCTTCATATCTTTGCATCATTCATTTGTATACGGAGGTCTTTCTTGGTGGTTCTTGAAGTATGTGATTTTTCTCACGTGTTCTGCAACATTCCTGTTGGACAACCTCAAGCATTGTTTCCCTTGCATTTCCAGTGCATTTGTTCTTCCTTTATCCTTTGAGGTGGTATTATAGCATTCTTGTCAGTGTAGGAGCCTCGAAGAGTTTTCCTTTCAAGAATGAGATTATTAAATCCACCAATTCTAGGATTATGAGATATTTTCAACCCATGATTTCTTCATTGAGCTATCTTGGTTTAGATTTCACCTAAAGCTTTTCCTATGGGTTGTGCTATCATGGTGCTTGTCATTAATCCTAGTTCTCAAGGTATCCTCTTGGTGTAAGAAGTTTTGATATCTTTGCTTTCATCTATCCTTGGTCCTTGTAGTGGTTGGTTGTCACCTCATAGATGCTGAGATGATTTTCATAAGCCCACTACTATCTTGTTCTTTTCGTTGTTGGTTTTCCAACTACTACGTCAATTCTCTGTCCGGAGGCTCTTCAATTCTATTGTGATGATAGTTGTCATTCTTTTCTTCATTCTCTTCTTCCGCTTGAGCTAGTTCTTATTCACTTGTTCCGGAGGCATTGTGATGTTGCTCGTTTGGGTCTATTATGTTGTTCTATCAAGATCATGGTGTTCCCTTGTTCTATTTACTTGTTTGTTGTGAATATTGTCTAATTCTCTCTTCGTATCGAATTTTTTGTCCCACTTTTCTACCGAAGTGCTGCCGAAATTTTAAGTGAATTCTTGCTTGTTTGTCATATCATTCCTCATCTCTTTGCTACTTTCAAGGATTGTTGGTGTCACTCATTTGTCAAAGAAGCGACTAAGTTTTACCTCTTGTTCTTTCTCATCCTCTCCCCCCTTTCGTTCTTGGATCTCGGGGCGAGGTCCTCTTGCAGTGTAGGAGAGTTGTGACAGCCCGATGCCGACGCCCGAGAAGATTCCCCTTTATTTCCGTTTCCGTCGTGTGGTTATTTTATTTCGTAGCCTCATCATTTAGTTTGCATCGTCGCATCATGCATGGCATCTTGCATCGTCTGTTGCGTGTGGTGTTTTGAGTGTGTGTGCTTCGAGTGCTCTCCGAGTCTTAGTGCGATAGTAACTCCCCTCCTCTCTTCTCTTTTATTTGTTTTGGGGTTGCGTAAAAGTTTCCGTTTTGACCCCTTTTAAAAATCATCTTCTTTTAAAACTCCTTTTGTTAAAAGGTGGGGGCAACCCCTTGGATTTTTGTCTTATTTCTTCTTTTGTTTCATTTCAACTAGAGTTGCATTTTTATTTCTAAAAGGGGTTTGATTTTATTCTTTTGTAAAAAGGGTTTTTATTATTTCTTCAAAAGGTTTCATATTATTCTTTTAAAAGCCCAATCTATTTCTTATAGTTGGGCTATATTTTTACAGGAGTAAAAGGCATTTTTTTATTTTGTTAAAACATTTTTTTCCTTTTTTGTTTGTTCTCTGCTTTTATAAAAGAACAAAAAGAAGGAGGGAATGAGAGGAGCCTGCCCAGGCCTTCCCGGGCCACAGCCCAGCTGCCAAGCCCCAACCCTAGCGCTCGACAGCCCCCTCGTCCCGTCATCCTCCCCCGATCCCTCGTTCCCCTCGCGCAGCCGCAGCACCCTTCTCCTCGCCTCCCCTCCAGGGCCTCGATCCCGTCGCCCCGTCATGGCCGCCGCCTCCCGTGAGGTCCCCTGCTGCCGCCTGCTACAGCCCCGAGGCGCCCGAGCCGCCGTAGCAGCTTCCCCGAGCCGCCGCCGCCGTTCCCGTGCTCGACGTGGCCGCAACCGCCATCTCCCGCGCCCTGCCGGCCTCGCCTCCAGGGCCCGACCGTGCAGCCGCCCGCCATGGCCCTCCTCCGTCCTCGCCGTGCTGCCGCCCCACCGCTGTTTGCCGCCATGCTTCCCCCGCGCGCCAGCTCTGGCCCCGCCGCCGTGCCGCGCCGCGCCGCCTCCCTGCTCTGCGCGCCGCCGCCGTCACCCTGCTGCTATTCCCGGCGCCGTGCTCGCCATGGCCAAGCCTCCAGGAACCCCGTGGCCTCCTCCTTCCTCGCCGTGGCCCCTGCCGGAGCCCGAGCTCGCGTGGCCGCCGTCTCCTGCGCCGGTTCCCTGCTGCCGCGCCGCCATGAAGCTTCTGCTTGCTGGTGCGTTTAGTGCTGTTGCCGCCGCTTAGCTGCTTGCCGTTGCTAGCTTCCGTGCATGCTTGCTGTTGCCCTGTTGCCATGCTGTTTGCCTTGCTTCTTGCTTGCTCTGCCTCACTGCGCCTTGCTGGCTGCTGCTTAGATTGCTAGTGCCTGCCGCGTTGCGGTAGCTGTTGCTCCTGCTAGGTGCTGTGCCGTAGCTTGCTAGCTTGCCTGCTAGTTGCTGTGCTAGGCTGCCATTTGCTGTAGCTGCCCGCCTGCTTGCTTGATGTAGTTGCTAGTAGTAGCGTGCTTTGCTTTTAGGCCGATGCTGTTGCTGCCGCAGCTTGTTGTTGCGTTTTGCTGCTGCCGCTGTAGATTGCTGCTGCTAGGCTAGTTGCCATGCCGGTTGTTGATGCTGCCGCGATACCTGTCGCAGCTGTTAGCTGTAGCTGGTGCCGCGATGTTGCTGTTGTGTTGAATGCCATCGCCGCATGCACCATCCCCGCCACCGTGAGTCATCGACAAATTCGACGAGCACCACGTCGTCCTCGACTACCCCCGGAAAACGTGTTCGACTACCGACGCCGAAGACCCGAGAACCACAACGCCAAGCGAACGACTACCGTCAACGAGACCCAAGTACCACTACTTCCACGACGTCTGCTTCGAACCGATCCACTCCGATATGCACGCTTCGAAGGTATACTGTTGGAACGTGTCGTGTACCGAATGCATATGTTGTATGAGATGTATCGTATGTATGCACCTATATATGTTTGTCGTTGCACGTTGTCTACCATTTCGTCGTGCCCTCGACACAAGGGAACCCGGTAACCGGGATCACCCCATCTTTATTTAGCGTTCCCGCACGCACGTCCTATACGTTGGCACGATATCTCGACGAGTTATCGGGATAGGAACGTTGCCATGGCATTGTTTCCGTTTGCCGCCATGGTTCCCTCTCGCTCGCCGTGGCGACATATGTTTCTTTCCCTTCTCGCCCGTGGTGTTGCAACTTGCATGCATGACGCATTCATGGCATACTTAACTTGTGTGGCATGCCTCTTGTGTTGTAGCTCCGTTCTATGCTCTGCGTGTTAACCGTCTAGGATGACATGTAGGATCACCGCTTCACCCCTTGCCATGTTAACAACAATTTAACATTGTCGTGTAAATAATCGGGAGTGAACTAAATAATTAAACGTGGAGTTTCGTCGGTATGCAACTCATTGCATATCGAGCTTCACTTAATGTGTAGTGTTTGTGTGAGGTGAATTGGCATGCCACCCCTTGCATTTTTGACCTGTTGATGCATCATAGTAGGTGGTGCATCATGTTGTGCATCGTGTGGTGAATATTTGTGTTGATGTTTGTTTCCGGTTTGTTCCATCTCGATAGAGTTCCGCAAGCGTGTCGGAATGTGAGGACCCGTTCGACTATGTTGGTTCGCCGACTCCATGGAGTTGTTCTTCTTCCAAGCTGGATCTCAGGCAAGATGACCATTTCCCCAGATATCATTACTATCATTGCCCTGCTAGTTTTATCGCTTCTATCGTTTATGTCGCGTTGCCTACCACATGTTAAATATCAGCCTCTCTACAATGCCATGAAACCTTCAACCTGTTCAACCTAGCAAACCACTGATTGGCTATGTTACTGCTTGCTTAACCCTGTTGTTAGCGTTGCTAGTTACATGTGTAGTTGCTTCCATGTGATAACATGGGTTCCTTGTCACCATATTTAAATGCTATATAATTTAATGCACCTATATACTTGGTAAAAGGTGGAAGGCTCGGCCTTTCTAGCCTGGTGTTCTGTTCCACCTTTGCCCCCTTAGTTTCGGCTACCGGTGTTATGTTCCATAAATGAGCGCTCCTAACACGATCGGGGTTGTTATGGGGACCCCCTTGATAATTCGTTTTAGATTAAAGATGGTCTCGCAAGGCCCAACTTTGGTAGTACATTTGCCTAACAACTAATGAACTGCATAGGGAGTAATTAACCCGAGGAAATTTAATCAACCCGCGGGCCAATGCTCCTCATGAGTGTTGGTCCACCCACCTTGCAGTCGGCGGTGCCACCACGGGGCAACTCGAGGTTTGGTTACCGTGCACTATGCATAGACGGTGTGTCCAGAGAACGAGATACACGGCTCCTATCGGGATCGTCGACACACCGGGTGGCCTTGTTGGATTAGTTTTACCTTTGATGAGATATCTTGTGCATCGGGATTCCGGTGATGCTTTGGGTAATCTCAGAGTTGAGGTTTTCCACTAGGGAATCCGACGAGATCGCGAGCTTCATGATTGAGGATTTTTATGCGGCTAGTGGTAATTTGTGATGGACTAGTTGGAGCACCCCTGCAGGGTTAAATCTTTTCGGAAAGCCGTGCTCGCGGTTATGTGGCAACGTGGAAACTTTGTTTAACACTGGTTCTAGATAACTTGAAGCTAACTTAATTAAAACATGCCAACTATGTGCGTAACCGTGACTGTCTCTTTCGTGAGTTCCTTCTCCGATTGAGGAAACGGTGGGGTTATGTCTGACATAGGTAGGTGTTCAGGATCATTCATTTGATCATCAGTAGTTCACATCCGTTATGCGTAGATCTTCCCCCTCTTATTTCTTGTACTCGTAAGTTAGCCACCATATATATATGCTTAGCCGCTGCTGCAACGTCACCACTTAACCACGCCTCATCCATTAAGCTTTGCTAGTCTTGATACCTTTGGAAATGAGATTGCTGAGTCCCCTGTGGCTCACAGATTACTACAACACCAGTTGCAGGTACATGTAAAGGTTACTTGATGCGAGGGCGTTGATTGTTCATTTGGAGTTGCTTCTTCTTCTTCTTCTTCTTCTTCATCGATCTAGGATGGGTTCCAGGCTGGCAGCCTGGGATAGCAAGGATGGACGTCGTTCTTCTTTTCTCGTTTGTTTTCGTCCGTAGTCGGACCCTGCTCTTATTCATGATGATTATGTATTGTATTGATGTGACTCTGATGTAGCTTGAGGCGAGTGTAAGCCAATTCTACATATATATCTCTTCTTTTTAGTACATGTACTTGTAACAGTGTCCATTATTGCGACACGACGAGATGCACTTCTATCCCTGACGAGGCCTTCGTGCCAAATTGAGGATAGGGTCGCATCTTGGGCGTGACATCAATGGTAAGCTTGACGAAGAAGTATATGTTGCTCAGTCCCCAGGTTTTGAAGACCCTAAGCATCCTCACAAAGTCTTCAGACTGAAAAACGCACTCTATGGCCTCAAGCAAGCCCCTCGGGCGTGGTATGATACCCTAAAGGAATACCTCATGAAGAAAGGCTTCAAACCTGGTTCACTTGATCCAACTCTTTTCACAAAATCATATGACAATGAACTATTTTGTGCCAAATATATGTACACGACATTATCTTTGGTTGTACTCACAAACGTTATAGTGATAAATTTGCCTACATGATGGGTGAAGAATATCAAATGTCCATGATGGGGGAGCTGAAATTCTTCTTAGGTCTCCAAATTCGTCAACAACGTAATGACATCTTCATCTCTCAAGAGAAATACCTCAAGGATGTCGCAAAGAAATTCGGCATGAATGAATGCAGAGGCGTCAAGATTCCTATGCCTACCTATGGCCACCTCTACACCGACGAAAATGGTACAAATTTCGCTCAGCAGGTATATCGCTCTATGATTGGCTCTTTATTGTACCTATGTGCATCTAGGCCAGACATTATGCTTAGTGTTTCATGTGTGCACGTTTCCAAGAAAAACCGAAGGAATCACACCATAAGGCTGTGAAACATATTATACGATATCTAGCTCACACACCAACGCTTGGATTATGGTACCCCAAGGGCTCAAATCTTCACCTCGTTGGATATCCTGATTCTGATTGTGCTGGTGACCGTGTGGATCTGTAACGCCCAAGATGCGATCGTATCCTTATTTTTGTGCGAGGGCCTCGACAGGGCTCGAAGAGCATCTCATCTTTCGCAAGAATGGATATCTTTACAAGTACATGTACTTAAAAGATGAGTATAAGGAGTTGGCTTACACTCACCACAAGCTACATAAAGATCACATCAATACAACAAAATAATCAACCATCATGAAGAAGAGCATGGACCGGGTATGGATGAAAACAAACGATAAAAGAACGACGTCCATTCTTGCTATCCCAGGCTACCAGCCTGGAACCCATCCTAGATCGATGATGAAGAAGAAGAAACTTAAAATAGAACAATCACCGTGCTCACGTCAAAGTATCGCTTTACCTATACCTGCAACTGTTGTTGTAGTAACCTATGAGCCACAGGGACTCAGCAATCTCATTTCCAAAGGTATCAAGACTAGCAAAGCTTAATGGTTGAGGTA
This sequence comes from Hordeum vulgare subsp. vulgare, assembly GCF_904849725.1. Taxonomy (NCBI): domain Eukaryota; kingdom Viridiplantae; phylum Streptophyta; class Magnoliopsida; order Poales; family Poaceae; genus Hordeum; species Hordeum vulgare. The sequence goes on along the minus strand of NC_058521.1, from coordinate 144,688,073 downwards.
TGGTTAAGTGGTGATGCTTCAACAAGCGACTAAGCATTTATTTGAGGTGGCTAACTTACGAGTACAAGAATAAAAGAGGGGGATGATCTACGCATAATCGGACATGCTAATAGTGATCAAATGAATGATCCTAAACACCTACTTACGTCACGCATAACCACATCGTGTCCCTTGTCGGAGAAGGAGCTCACGGAAGAGACAGTCACGGTTACACACACAATTGGCAAGTTTTTAATTAAGTTTACTTCTAGTTATCTAGAATCGGATGTTAATTGTTTTTCCAAGTTTTTCACATAACCGTGGGCATGGCTTTCCGAAAGATTTATTCCTACAAGGGTGCTCCAACTAGTCCCTCACAAACTAACACCCGCTGCGTCGGAATGACCTCGATCAAGGAAAACCGGTGATCTCCTTGGGTTCCTATTGGAAAACCTCAACCTCGAGATAGATGCTACTGCAACAAAAGACCTTCCAACGGCGCCAGAAACACGTGCTGACGGGAGACTATTCTTGTCTTTATACTCTTCAGCAACGACACCAGGAATCCTTCTGCTACGGCTACGCCTTTAGGGACTTCCTAGGAAAATATGCAAAGGATTTCCCCCGTGGCCTTGGAGCCTTGCGTTGGTGTTCCCTCGACGCGGAAAGGGTGATGTAGCATAGCGGCGATAAGTATTTCCCTCAGTTTTGAGAACCAAGGTATCGATCCAGTGAAGGAATATCACAAGTACTTGCACAAACACAAAGAGCTTGCTCCCAACGCTATGAAGGGGTTGTCAATCCCTTATAGATTGTTTGCCAAGTGAGAACTGAAAGCAACAAAGTAACAAAGCAAAGTAAAAGCAAAAGTGGAAACGATAGGTGTGAATAGACCCGGGGGCCGTAGTGTTCACTACTGGCTTCTCTCATGAAAGCAAGTAGACGATGGGTGAACAAATTACTGTCGAGAAATTTCATATCTACGATAAAAGCCCATCTTGTTACCCTTGATGGCAACAACACGATGCGTGCCTTGCTGCCCCTTCTGTCACTGGGAAAGGTCACCATACGGTATGAACCCAAAACCAAGCACTTCTCCCATTGCAAGAATCATAGATCTAGTTGGCCAAACAAAACCCAAGACTCGGAGAGACTTACAAGGATATCAAATCATGCATATAAGAAATCAGCAAAGACTCAAATATATATCATAGATAATCTGATCACAAATCCACAATTCATTGGATCTCAACAAACACAACGCCAAAGAGGATTACATCGGATAGATCTCCATGAAGATCATGGAGAACTTTGTATTGAAGATCCAAGAGAGAGAAGAAGCCATCTAGCTACTAACTACGGACCCGTAGGTCTGAAGTGAACTACTCACGAGTCATCGGAGGGGCGATGATGTTGATGTAGAAGCCCTCCAACTCCAAAGTCCCCTCCGGTAGGGCACCGGGAAGGGTCTCCAGATGAGATCTCGCGGAAACGGAAGCTTGCGGCGGCGGAAAAGTGTTTTCGTGGATTCCCCCTTTTTTTCTGTATTTTAGGGAGTATATAGGCGAAGGAGCTAGGTCAGGGGGGCGCTAGGGAGGCTACAAGGCTGGTAGCCGCCGCCCCCTGGTGGCGGCTACAGGGCTTGTGGGCCCCTTGTAGCTCTCGTGCCTTGGCCCTCAAGCCCCGTGATCTTCTTCCGTTCGGGAAAAAATTATTTCGGGGATTTTATTCCGTTTGGACTCCGTTCCAAAATCAGATCTGAAAAGAGCCAAAAACATAGAAAAAAAATAGGAACTGGCACTTGGCACTGAATTAATAAGTTAGTCCCAAAAAGATATAAAAGGTACATAAAACATCCAAAGATGACAAGATAACAACATGAAACCATAAAAAATTATAGATACGTTTGAGACATATCAAGCATCCCCAAGCTTAACTCCTGCTCGTCCTCGAGTAGGGAAGTGATACAGAATGAATTTTTGATGCTTTCATGCTACCTAGCATAGATGTCCTTTGTAACTCCTCTTATGTGACGTGAATGTTCAGATCCATTAGATTCAAAACAATAGTTTGCTATTGACGTGGAAACAATAATACTTCAAGCAAACTAGCAAGGTAATCATGAACTTTCAAAATAACAAGGCCAAAAGAAAGTTATCCCTACAAAAGCATATAGTCTGGCTATGCTCTATCATCATTGCACAACGAATTTAAATCATGCACAACCCCGGTATTGGCCAAGTAATTGTTTTCACACCTTTACTTTCTCAAACCTTTTCAACTCTCACGCAATACATGAGCGTGAGCCATGGTTTTAGCACTATAAGTGGTGTGGAGTGTGGTGGAGGTTGCAAGACAAACAAGGAGAAGATGATCACATTAACTAGGCATATCAATGAGCTATGGAGATGCTCATCAATAGATATCAATGTGAATGAGTAGGGATTGCCATACAAATGATGCACTAGAGCTAAGAGTATGTGAAAGCTCTTAAAGAAAACTAGTGGGTGTGCATCCAACTTGCTTGCTCACGAAGACCTAAGGCAAATTTGAGGAAGCCTATCATTGGAATATACAAGCCAAGTTATATAATGAAAATTTCCCACTAGCTATATGGTGGTGACAAAATGAGAGACTCTCAATCATGAAGATCATGGTGCTTCTCTATTTTTCTCTCAACATTGTTTTTTGGTGGGCTCTTTGCCTCTCTTATTTTTTGGTGGCATCTTTGGACTCTTTTATTTCCTCACATGGGACAATGCTCCATCAATGATGATCATCACACTTTCAACTCAAAACTTAGAGCAACGATGGCTCTATATGGAATGCCTTCGGTAGTGTACCGTGACAATGATCTAGCATGGCATAGACATTTAATGGAAACATCATGCTAGCTATCTTACGATCATGCAATGGCAATGTAGAAGTGGTGGCACATGTCATGGTGGTAGTTGCATGGCAATATATCTCGGAATGACTTTGAAAAAGCCATAATAGGTAGGTATGGTGGCTGTTTTGAGGGAGGCTAATGGTGGGTTTTGTGCATCGGCGAAAGTTGCACGACACTAAGAAGATAGTGATGGTGGAAGGTGAAAGTGCATATAAACCATGGACTCAACATTAGTCATGAAGAACTCATATACTTGTTGCAAAAGTTTTAGTAGTAATCAAAACAAAGCATTCAACACATACTCCTAGGGGAAGGGTTGGTAGGTACAAACCATCGCGCGATCCCGACCGCCACACAAAGGATGACAATCAATAGACTAATCATGCTCAGACTTCATCACATAGCGGTTCACCATACGTGCATGCTACGGGAATCACTAACTTCAACACAAGTATTTCTAGATCCACAACACCTTAGTAGCATAACTTCAATATTACCACAACCACAACTAAAAACTAATTGAGATGAATCAAATTTCTCTAACTATTCAATGCACATGAAGGTGGAAGTTTTCATATCCCTTTGGATAACTACCCCTTTTGAGACTACTTTCAAAGCATAGATCAACTACCAAGCCACACACCGATGTGCTCTAAAAGATATAAGTGAAGCACACAGAGCAAAATCAACTAGCTCAAAAGATATAAGTGAAGCACATGTGAGCTGAATTGTCTACCAAAGGATATAAGTGAAGCTCGATAAAATCACGGTGAGTGCATGTCTCTCTCTCTAGGTGTGTGTAGAAAGGATTATTGTGACACAAAAAAATAATAATCCTACGATACAAGACGCTCCAAGCAAAACACATAACATGTGGTGAATAAAAATATAGCCCCAAGTAACATTACCAATGGATTGAAGACGAGAGAGGCGATGCCTTCCCGGGGCATCCACAAGCTTAGGCTTTTACGACATCCTTGAATCATCTTGGGGTGCCTTGGGCATCCCCAAGCTTGAGCTCTTGCCACTCTTTATCTTTTCGTCCATAAGAACTTCACCCAAAACTTGAAAACTTCACAACACGAAACTTAAACAGAAACTCGTGATAACATTAGTATAAGAAAGCAAACCACCACTTCCTTAGGTACTGTATAAAACTTAAATTCTACTTATGTCAATGTTGGGTTACTGTATTTTCAATCTTCCATGGCTAATACCCCCCGATACTATCCATAGTTTCATCAAAATAAGCAACCAACTCAACAAAAACAGAATCTGTTAACAGCACACCAGTCTGTAGCAATCTGTATACTTCGTATACTTCTGGTACTTCAAAAATTCCTACAAATTACAACAGTCTGAAGAATTTGCGTAGAAATCAGCAGCAAAAAGAATCAGCTGAAAAGCTCTTACAATAAAAAATGAAAATTCTTTTTGTGAGCAGAAAGTTTCTGTCTTTTCCAGCATGACCAAACGATCATCCCCAAGACTAATCATAATGGTTTTGCTTGGCACAAATGCAAAAAGAAACACAAAAAACACAACCATAACAGAATTGAAGGTGTGGAAAACACAAAACAGAAAGAAAAAGGATATTTTCGTTGGGTTGCCTCCCAACAAGCGCTTTTGTTTAACGCCCTTAGCTAGGCAAAAGGTGATGGAATCACGTATAGTCATCTTTGCTGCTCAAACCATAAGTAGTGTGATCATTTATCATCTTAAGATCTTCATCTTTATTGGATGACTCACCACTAGCTTTAGGAACAAAAACAGACTTGACGGTCTTTTTGAGAGTGAGATTTGGAGTATTTTGCACAGCGGCAAAAGCGGAACCCAAGTTGGTTATGACATCTTCTAGTTTGCCAATTCTAGAAGAATCATTAGCTATAAGTTCCTTCTCCCTTAATGTTTTCAAAACATTTCCCACTTTGGATCCGTACTGAGTAATTTGATTGTGGATCTTTCTATCCAAACCTTCAATAAGTTCAACTGGGGCAATTTTGTTTTCAATAGTGTCGAGCCTTTGCATCACGTGTTCCAAGGTTAAGGTAGTTCCATTAACCATGAGCGGGGGTGAGCCTACCAAATTCATGATAGCTCCATAGGAGTCAACAGTATGTCTCCCCAAAAAATTCCCGCCTACAATGGTATCAAGGATATACCTATTCCAAGGAGAAATTCCAACATAAAAACCACGAAGAAGAACGATAGTGGATTGCTTACGCGTAGATCTACTTTGAGCATTGCAAATCCTGTACCAAGCGTCCTTTAAATTTTGTTCTTCATTCTGCCTAAAATTCAGAACTTCATTCTCAGGGGTATCGTTTGGAGTGGTGGGTCTAGCCATTGATGGACTATCTCACACACAAACGAGCAGGAAGAGAGAGTGAAACGGGCAAAAGAAAACGACAAAGGAGAAAGGCAAATGAAAACGGCAAATGTGAAGTGGGGGAGAGGAAAACGAGAGGCAACTGGCTAAAAAGTAAATGCAAGAGATGAGTTTGTGAGACCTACTTGGATAGATCTCTCCTTCCCCGGCAACGGCGCAAGAAATACTTCTGCTACTGCAACAAAAGACCTTCCAACGACGCCAGAAACACGTGCTGACAGGAGACTATTCTTGTCTTGATACTCCTCAGCAATGGCACGAGGAATCCTTCTGCTACGGCTACGCCTTTAGGGACTTCCTAGGCAAATATGCAAAGGATTTCCCCCGTGGTCTTGGAGCCTTGTATTGGTGTTCCCTCGAAGCGGAAAGGGTGAAGTAGCACAACGGCGGTAAGTATTTCCCTCAGTTTTGAGAACGAAGGTATCGATCCACTGAAGGAATATCACAAGTACCTGCACAAACACAAAGAGCTTGCTCCCAACGCTATGAAGGGGTTGTCAATCCCTTATAGATTGTTTGCCAAGTGAGAACTGAAAGCAACAAAGTAACAAAGCAAAGTAAAAGCAAAAGTGGAAACGATAGGTGTGAATAGACCCGGGGGCCGTAGTGTTCACTAGTGGCTTCTCTCATGAAAGAAAGTAGATGATGGGTGAACAAATTACTGTCGAGCAATTGATAGAACCGCACAAAGTCGTGACGTCATCTATGGCAATGATTATATCTATAGGCATCACGTCCAAAACAAGTAGACCGATACTTTCTGCATCTACTACTATTACTCCACACGTCGACCGCTATCCAACATGCATCAAGTGTATTAAGTCCAAAAGAACAGAGTAACGCCTTAAGCAAGATGACATGATGTAGATGGACAATCTCATATCTACGATAAAAGCCCATCTTGTTACCCTTGATGACAACAACACGATGCGTGCCTTGCTGCCCCTTCTGTCACTGGGAAAGGTCACCACACGATATGAACCCAAAACCAAGCACTTCTTCCATTGCAAGAATCATAGATCTAGTTGGCCAAACAAAACCCAAGACTCAGAGAGACTTACAAGGATATCAAATCATGCATATAATAAATCAGCAAAGACTCAAATATATATCATTGATAATCTGATCACAAATCCACAATTCATCGGATCTCGACAAACACACCGCCCAAGAGGATTACATCGGATAGATCTCCATGAAGATCATGGAGAACTTTGTATTGAAGATCCAAGAGAGAGAAAAAGCCATCTAGCTACTAACTACGAACCCGTAGGTCTGAAGTGAACTACTCACGAGTCATTGGAGGGGCGATGATGTTGATGTAGAAGCCCTCCAACTCCAAAGTCCCCTCCGGCAGGGCACCGGGAAGGGTCTCCAGATGAGATCTCACAGAAACGGAAGCTTGCGGCGGCGGAAAAGTGTTTTCGTGGATTCCCCCATTTTTTCTGTATTTTAGGGAATATATAGGTAAAGGAGCTAGGTCAGGGGGGCGCCAGGGAGGCCACAAGCCTGGTAGCCGCCACCCCCTGGAGGCGGCTACAGGGCTTGTGGGCCCCTTGTAGCTCTCCTGCCTTGGCCCTCAAGCCCCCTGATCTTCTTCCGTTCGGGAAAAAATTATTTCGGAGATCTTATTCCGTTGGACTCCGTTCCAAAATCAGATCTGAAAAGAGCCAAAAACACAGAAAAAACAGGAACTGGCACTTGGCACTGAATTAATAAGTTAGTCCCAAAAAAGATATAAAAGGTACATAAAACATCCAAAGATGACAAGATAACAGCATGAAACCATCAAAAATTATAGATACGTTTGAGACGTATCAATAGACCAAAGTATCCTCGGTATCGCACGCACGAGACACTCGAGTAAGGCCGCCCAGCGTGTCGACAACCCCGATAGGAGTCGCGTATCTCGTTCTCAGGACATGACAGATGAGCAACGCGTACAGTGGCCTGATAGAAATCTCCCAACTTGCCCCGGGCTGGCCCCGCATAGTGCTCTATTTTGGACCAGCACCAACAGCACTGCCCCCCTGTATTATGTTGAATTACTCCTCGGGTTCATGACGCCCTATGTGTCACAGCCCTAGCTTAGCATTGCTTGCCATTGCATACTCATGCATGCATTCTAAATTCAAAAGGATTTGAATTGAGATATGATCAAGTTTCATAAAGAATTTTGTCAAATGACCAAGATAAAAGTTACTTCAAACAACTGCAGGGAAATGTCCTGATTTTCCAATAAAATATTGGACTGAGATATAATTGTCAACCAATATTATTGGATCACAGAATAATTTCATATTGGGCATTTGAATTAATTCAACCCTATTTGCATTGGATTTATAAATGCTATAAGTAATTTAATAGATCCAATAATTTTGGAAATTGGTGAGTGGTTCTGAATATATTATAAGAGGCCACATATAAATTTTCAGAATTTTATTAAGTGATTTGGTATTTTAAACAAATCAAAACAAATGTCAGAAATGAGAAAACAGGAAATAACAAAAAAAGAGAAAGAATCATACCTGCTTACCTGGCCCAGGAAGTAGATGGCCCAACCCACTGGCCTCTGCCAGTCATCATCTACCTCTGCCAAAAGGCAGAGGTGAGACCAGGCACGGCGCCGGGCGAGCCAGCTCCTGGTTCACGCTGGCGGTCACCCGTGCATCCCTATCCGTCCGTGGCCACCACCTAGACCACCTCGAGCTCATCCCCCTCTTTGGTCTCTCCCCAATCTCTCCGCTTGTCCCTCCCCCACGGATCCGAGCGAGGCCGTCGCCACCGTCCGTCGCAGCCATAGCCTCTGGCCACCCCTCGCCTTCCCGAGAGGTCTGTTGTCCTTGCAACATCGCCCTCGACCTCCCTGCCAGAGGAATCAAGCCCGGGAGCCTTGGAGCGCCGCCACCGCCACTGTTTTCTTCTCCGGCCACCGGAGCTTCCCGGCGTCGATTCGTCGGCTACAGGACGACCCCGACCTCCCCGTCACCGCAAATGGAACCGTCGTGAGCTCGCCGTCCTTTCCCCTCTCTTTCCACAGTCTCCCGTGCCCCGTATCCTCGTTCCACACCATGGCCGAACCCCGCCGGCGTACCTCCGGCCACCTAGCTGCCGCCAAAAGAAGCAACGCACCCACAGGAACCCATTCCACCCATCCGCGCCTTGAATGGATGCCAATGCCGTGATTCCGGCGAGCCTCCGTCGCTTTGTTGGTCGTCGGCGTCGACCTCGCCAGCCCGAGCCACTGCCATGTGGGCCCGGTCGGTCAGGGATGAGTTTAGACGCTAATTAACCACTAATAACCCCCCTGTGACTGACAAAGGGCCCCACAGGGGGTCAAAGCCTAGTTAGTCTTAGGTTTGACCGGGGATTAGCCCTATTTCCCTGACTGGTGGGCCGTGGCTGTCAGGTTTGACCTCGCTGGCCAGTTGACCTGCTGACATTAGTGCTGATGTAATAATAGTATTTTCTATTATAAAATAATTACATAAAATGCTATAAACTTTGAAAAATCATAGAAAATAAATTATAACTCCTAATTAAATAAATAATATATGAAAAATGATCAGAAAAATCCAAGGAATCCGATGATGGCATTTTCACGCATGTTTGAGAAAGTGAACATCACCAAGTAGGAAAAATGATGATTAGGGAAAATTTAATAAATAGTTTGGAGTTGGAATTTGGTATATATTTGAATTCCACTTCAATTAATAAGACCAAACATTGAGCTAGGAAACTCAGTACCTCAATATGCCATCTTCATGGATGATAAAACAAGTTATGACTGAGCATGAGGTCGAATCAATTAAAAGGGTATTTGAAAAATACCTTGTTTAAAGTGATATTTCAATTTTGATTCAAACCAGCATCAACTTAAGAAATGGTAGCTACACTAGCCCTGTCACTTTTCATTTTCATGTCATGATCATGCATTATGGTGTTGCATTTCCGTGAAGTAAATATTGTTCTTTCTTGTTTGCTGGTGTGTTCCCTCTCGGTAGACGATGGTTCCGACGATGTGATCGTTGACATTGACGAAGACTCATGGCTATCTTCAGAACTGTCAGGCAAGCAACCCCACCTTGAGCATTCTAATACAATCCTACTCTCTCCCTCCTGCTCTCTTTTATTGCATCAGGACAAACACGATTCAACTGTTACATGTTCTCGGTAGTTGAACCCATTCCTCTGCATGACCTGATTTTGCCACAGTAAATAGTTGAAACCACTTAGCATGAGTAGCAACTGCTTGAGCCTTGTTGTGCTTACTCATCCGTGCTTGCTTACTGTACCTGCTATGCTTAGAGTCATGTCGGGTCTGATCCTTCTGGATGATGAATCGGAATGGTTGTGTTCATGTTCTACAGTGTGAGAGTAAAGGTGTGAATCCGATTTGGTAAAGGTAGCGATGAGAGGCCATGTAGGAATACATGGTGGATTGTCTCATTGGGACCGGTGTATGTTATCCAAGACAAGATACTACCATGCATTGGGCCCTGAAATGTGACCCCGTTCGGCTTATTAATCGCCTAGATCTCTGTCCACGAGTTGCAACTAGTTTCTCGTGTTTGTAGGAAAAGTGTTGGCGGTCGTGTTTAGCTCTGCCCGACGAGGTAGGCTTCACTGCGGTAGATATATAGTGGCATGGTGTACCAAGTGTCACCCGGATAATGGGCTTGGGAACCCCGCGCACATCGTTTGGGGCCGTAGAGGAAACCTCAGCCGGACTTCCTTGCGGGTTCATTCTCAAATAGGCGATAAACCTGGACTAGGGTCTTGTGTGGTTAACGGTTGTGGCCGACACCCATGCCAGTGCTTCCGCTTGAAGGTTGCCGAGATGCATGACGTGCATATGGTGCTAAGTGGTGAGAGCATGTGTGAAGAAGTATACCCCCGCAGGGTGATTTAATCTGTTCGAATAGCCGCGTCCTCGGGTATGGACTACTTGGAAACATTACGTGGTACATAGACAACTTGGAATTGATACTTTAAAATATGCAAGATAAGTGTGAGTGCTATGGATGTCCTTCTCGTAGGGAGAGGAGAGTGGATCCATAGTGGTGTATTGATTGGTGAATATGTGGACTCGTGTGCGCTATCCCACCTCAAAGAAAGAACTTGTAGTCGTAGTACATGTTAGCCAAGAGTCAAAGCTGGCTTGATGCAATCAAACCCCACAATCCTTTCATAGATACTCATGCATATGTAGATAGTTCTGATATAAGTCTTGCTGAGTACCTTTGTACTCACGGTTGCTTTATTTTGTGTTTGCAGAGAATATTTTAGTCTCATTAGAGGTTTCTACGCGATGTGTTCAATGTTGACGGGAATAGCTTGGGAATTCCAGACAGAGGTCTAGCTCCTTTGGTAGGGTCGTGGTAGCTTTTCAGGCTCCTCCAGCCATTTTTAGTAGATGTCTGTACCCAGACATGTTTTGCTTCCGCTTGATGTTTGTATGACTTGAGTGTCGGGTCATGAGACCCCTGTTTGTAATATCATACTATGTTGACTCTTATGAGTCTTTAAAAAAAGCTTGAGTCATAGAGTTATGTTGTGATGCCATGTTGTATCTACACATATCGTGCATATTGTGTGTATGTTATGAAATGCATTATATATGTGGGATTCAACACCTAGTTGTGTGCTTTTAGTAGTATTCTTTACGGGGAAATGCCTCTTTGTGCTTCCACCGAGCTTTGGTAGCTTGCTACTACTCCGGACACATTGATTGACTGGCATGTATCCTTCTTTTCTGCTGTGTCTGTCCCTTCGGCAAAATGTCAAGCGGTGTAATGGAGTCCTTGTAGCTTGCTACGACTCGTCTACACACGCTGATGACCGACACCTGCTTTGCTGGGTTATGTATGCCTATCCCTGTACAGATGTACCACTTGGGTTTATAAGCAGTCATGTCGACCCGGGTTCTTTGTCGTTTCAACGCTAGCGACACATTCATATACGTGAGCCAAAAGACGCAAATGTTCCCGGCCAAGGTAAGGTGGCAGCCGTGGAGATTACCGTGCGTGAGGCCGCAAAGTGATGTGTTGTGTTACAGGCTGGGTTCTTATGATTTAGGATCGGGGTCCCGACTCTATGCTTTTTAACGATAGACAACATTATTATGTTGGGCAAATATAGTACCAATGTTGGGCCTTGCCAGATGAGTTTTATCCCAAAATTAAAATCTAGAGGGTCCCCATAACAACCCCAAGCATGTTAGGAGCGCTCATTTATGGAACATAACACCGGTAGCCAAAATTAAGGCGCCAAAGGTGGAACAAAACACCAGGCTAGAAGGCCAAACCTTCCACCTTTTACCAAGTATATAGGTGCATTAAATTAATTAGCAATAATATGTTGATATAACAAGGAACCCATGTTTTCACATGGAAGCAACTGCACCTGCAACAAGCAACGCTATCAAAGGCTGAGCAAGCAGTAACATAGCCAAACAATGGTTTGCTAGGTTGTAGAAAGGTTAAAGGTTTCCATGGCAATGTTGAGAGGCTCACATTTAATAGGTGGCAGGCAGCGAGACATAGTGATATAAACAAAACAACTAGCACGACAATGATAGTAATGGCATCTAGGGAAATGATCATCTTGCCTGTGATCCCGCTTGGAAGAAGAACGAATCCGTGAAGCAGACGAACCATCGTAGTCGAACGAATCCTCACACTCTGAAGCGGTTCGGAACTCTATCGAGAACAAACAAACCAGAACAACAATCAACACATGAAACTCACCATGGCACAAGCACGATATGATCCACAACCTAATATGATGCATGTCTAGTTTAATTATGGAAGGCATGGAAATTCACCACAATCAAACACTACACATTAAGTGAAGCTCAATATGCAACGAGTTGCATATTAACGAAACTCCACATATGAATTATTTAGTTCACTCCTGTTTAGGTACACAACAATATTAAATGTTTTTTAAACATGCCAAGAGGTGAAGCACAAATAAACTACCTATCTAGGCATTCAAAATGAGGTCGGAAATGGCATATAGCATTTTCAAAATGACCCCACACGTTAACTTTGAAATCTGTCCAGATGAGTCCTAAACATATTTTATGTTTGTTAAATGGCTAAATAAAGTGTTGCACGTGAAACTACATGTTATTCTAGTCGATTTACATATATACCTCATCATCAACGAAGTTACGGTCTAAAATATACGAGCAACAGAAGATCATATGACATGGATGCAACATGCATGCAATGTCATCCACGACACGTTCCAGTTCTGATAATTCAGTGGGATACCAGTACAAATGAATTGGGAATGTGTGTGTGTCAAATAAATAAGTACTAAACCGCATCGCAAAGAAGAAACAAAATCGATTACGGGCTGAATGCAAGGCAATGCAGTAGCCCACATGCAGACCTAGCTTAGCGAATGGAAGTGCACGATTGAAAAAAGAAAAACACAGGAAAACAGAAAGAGGCTTCGTGGGTTCGACCGAGGACCTCAGGTGCAAAAGCCTAGCGCTAACTAGCTGGGCTGGTGATACGTCTCCAACATATCTATAATTTTTGATGGTTCCATGCTATTATCTTGTCAAACTTTGGATGTTTTATATGCCTTTGATATCTTTTTTGGGACTAACTTATTAACTCAGTGCCAGTTCCTGTTTTTTCCGTGTTTTTGACCCTTTTCGGAGGAGGATTTTAAACGGTGTCCAAACGGAATAAAACTTCCAAAAAGATTTTTTCCAGAACAGAAGATACGCACGGGACGTGAGAACCAAGGTAGAGGCCACCAGGGGAGGCCACAAGCCCCCTAGGCGTGGCCAGGGGGGCCCGCGCCTAGCAGGATTGTGGGCCCCCTGTGGCTCGTCTGCCCGACCTCTTCCGCATATAAATTCCTGAAAATTTAAAACTGCGCAGGAGATCCACGAAAATACTTTTCCGCCACCGCAACCTTCTGTCTCCGCAAGATCCCATGTGGGGCACGTTCTGGTGCCCCGCCGGAGGGGGATTCAGATGCGGAGGGCTTCTTCATCAGCACCATGACCTCTCCGATGATGCGTCAGTAGTTCACCATAGACCTTCGGGTCCATAGCTAGTAGCTAGATGACTTCTTCTCTCTCTTGGATCTTCAATACAAAGTTCTCCATCATCTTCACGGAGATCTATCCGATGTAATCTTCTTTTGAAGTGTGTTTGTTGAGATCCGATGAATTGTGGATTTATGATAAGATTATCCATGAATCTTATTTGAGTTTCTTCTGATCTCTTATATGCATGATTTCATATCCTTGTAATTCTCTTCGAGTTGTGGGTTTTGTTTGGCCAACTTGATCTATGATTCTTGCAATGGGATAAGTACTTGGTTTTGGGTTCACACCGTGTGGTGATCTCACCCAGTGACAGAAGGGGTAGCAAGGCATGCATCGTGTTGTTGCCATCAAGGGTAAAAAGGTGGGGTTTACATCATTGGTTTGAGTTTATCCCTCTACATCATGTCATCTTGCTTAAGGCGTTACTCTGTTCGTAATGAACTCAATACACTAGATGCATGCTGGATAGCGGTCGATGTGTGGAGTAATAGTAGTAGATGCAGAAAGTATCGGTCTACCTGTCTCGGACGTGATGCCTATATGTATGATCATTGCCTTAGATATCGTCATGACTTTGCGCGGTTCTATCAATTGCTCGACAGTAATTTTTTCACCCACCGTAACATTTGCTATTTTGAGAGAACCCTCTAGTGAACACTATGGCCCCCGGGTCTACTTCACATCATATTTTCAGCCTTACACTTTTACTTCGTTGCACTTTCCGTCTTCAGATCTCACTTTGCAATCAATCTTGAAGGGATTGATGATACGTCCATTTTGCATCATGCTTTCATGTTGATATTTATTGCTTTTTGGGCTGTTATATTACTCGTGGTACCATATTTATGCCCTTTCTCTCTTATTTTGCAAGGTTTATTTGAGGAGGGAAAATTCAGGCAGCTGGAATTCTGGACTGGAAAAGGAGCAAATCCTAGTCCACTATTCTGCACATCTCCAAATGCCCTGAAAAGTTACGTGGATTTTTTTGGGATTATATAAAAAATACTGGGCGAAAGAACTACCAGAGGGGAGCTGCCAGGGCGCCACAAGCCCTGACACCGCCACCCCCCTGGTGGCCGAGTGGGGGCTTGTGGGCTCCCTCACGGCCCACTAGCCCCCCTCTTTTGCTATATGAAGAGTCTTGGTCCAGAAAAAAAAAATCAGAGGGGAGCTTTTTCGTGGTTTCGCCGCCGCCACGAGGCGGAACTTGAGCAGATCCAATCTAGAGCTCCGGCAGGACGATCCTGCCGGGGAAACTTCCCTCCCGGAGGGGGAAATCGTCGCCATCGTCATCACCAACACTCCTCTCGTCGGAGGGGAGGCATCTTCATCAACATCTTCATCAGCACCATCTCCTCTCCAATCCCTAGTTCATCTCTTGTAATCAATCTCCGTCTCACGACTCCGATTGGTACTTGTAAGGTTGCTATTAGTGTTGATTACTCTTTGTAGTTGATGCTAGTTGGATTACTTGGTGGAAGAGTTTATGTTCAGATCCTTGATGCTATTCATTACAACTATGATCATGATTATGATTATGTTTTGTGAGTAGTTACTTTTGTTCCTGAGGACATGGGATAAGTCATGTTAATAATAGTCATGTGAATTTGATATTCGTTCGGTATTTTGATATGTTGTACGTTGTCTTTTCCTCTAGTGGTGTTATGTGAACGTTGACTACATAACACTTCACCATATTTGGGCCTAGAGGAAGGCATTGGGAAGTAGTAAGTAGATGATGGGTTGCTGGAGTGACAGAAGCTTAAACCCCAGTCTATGCGTTGCTTCGTGAGGGGCTGATTTGGATCCACTAGTTTAATGCTATGGTTAGACTTTGTCTTAATTCTTCTTTTGTAGTTGCGCATGCTTGCGAGAGAGGTTAATCATAAGTGGGATGCTTTTCCAAGTAAGGGCAGTACCCAAGCACCGGTCCACCCATATATCAAACTATCAAAGTAACGAACGCGAATCATATGAACATGATGAAACTAGCATGAATGAAATCCCCGTGTGTCCTCGAGAGCGTTTTTCCTCCTATAAGACTTTGTTCAGGCTTGTCCCTTGCTACAAAAGGGATTGGTCCACTTGCTGCACTGTTGCTACTGCTTGTTACTCTTTTCTTGCTACGTTTCACCTCGCTACACAATCACTTGTTACCGCTACTTTTAGTGCTTGCAGTTATTACCTTGCTGAAATCCGTTTGTCAGATCCTTCTGCTCCTCGTTGGGTTCGACACTCTTAGTTATCGAAAGGACTATGATTGATCCCCTATACGTGTGGGTCATCAAGACTATTTTCTGGCACCGCTGCCGGGGAGTGAAGCGCCTTTGGTAAGTGGAAATTGGTAAGGAAACATTTATATACTGTCCTGAAATTTATTGTCACTTGTCACTATGGAAACTGTTCCTTTGAGGACTTTGTTGTGGGTATCTTCACCACGAACGGAAGCACGAGGAGTTGTTCCTCAACCTGAGGTACCTACTGAAAATATCTTTTATGGAATTCCTTCGGGTATGCTTGAGAAACTGCTAGCTAATCCTTTCACAGGAGATGGATCTTCACATCCAGACTTGCATCTGATCTATGTAGATGAAGTTTGTGGTTTATTTAAGCTTGCAGGTTTGCCCGAGGATGAGGTAAAGAAGAAATTCTTTCCTTTATCTTTGAAGGATAAGGCGTTGACATGGTATAGGCTATGTGATGATACTAGATCATGGGGCTACAATTGGTTGAAATTTGAATTTCATCAAAAGTTCTATCCTATGCATTTAGTACATCGTGATCGGAACTTTATTTATAGCTTTTGGCCTCGTGACAAGGAAAGCATAGCTCAAGCTTGGGGAGGCTTAAATCAATGCTATATTCATGCCCCAATCATGATCTCTCGAGAGAAATCATCACTCAAAACTTTTATGTTCGGCTTTCTCATGAAGATCGTACCATGCTTGACACTTCTTATACCGGTTCTTTTATGAAGAAGGATATTGATCACAAGTGGAATTTATTGGAGAGAATCAAACGTAACTCTGAAGATTGGGAGCTGGAGGAAGGTAAGGATTCAGGTATGAATTTCCGGTTTGATTGCGTTAAATCTTTTGTTGAGACAAACACTTCTAGAGATTTTAGCGCTAAGTATGGACTTGACTCTGAGATAGTAGCTTCTCTATGTGAATCTTTTGCTGCTCGTGTTGATCTTCCCAAACAGAAGTGGTTTAAATATCATCCTCCTGTAGAAAGCAACATAGCCAAAACCAATCTAGTTGAGGAGAAAGTCATTGCTTTTAGTGATCCTGTTGTTCCTTGTGCTTACACTGAGAAACCACCATACCCTGCTAGGATAAAGGATTATTCTAAAGCTCCAACTGTGATACGTAGGGGTTACATTAGAGCACTTGCACCCCCTGAGGAGATTAGAGTTGAACCTAGTGTTGCTATTATCAAAGATCTCTTAGCCGAAGACATAGATGGGCATGTTATCAAATTCTGTGAGGACTCCGCTAGAATTGCTAAACCTCACGCGAAAGACAAACACGGACCTGTTGTTGGCCTGCTCGTTGTTTCTGTCAACATAGGAGATCACTGTTACCATGGTTTATGTGATATGGGAGCTAGTGTTAGTGCAATACCCCGTTCTCTATATGATGAAATCAAAGATGAGATTGCACCTTCTGAGTTAGAACCCATTGATGTCACTATTATGCTAGCTAATAGAGACACTGTCTGCCCTCTAGGAACTGTGAGAGACGTAGAAGTCCTGTGTGGTAAGAGGAAGTACCCTACTGATTTCCTCGTCCTTGGTACTGCACAAGATAGCTTTTGTCCCATCATATTTGGTACACCCTTTCTCAACACTCTCAATGCTCACATTGATTGCATTAAGGAGACCATCACAGTTAGTTTCGAGGGTGTGTCTCATGAATTCAACTTCTCCAAGTTTGGAAGACAACGCCATGAAAGAGAGTCGTCTGGTAGGGATGAAATTATTGCTCTTGCCTCCATTGTCGTACCTCCTACGGATCCTTTAGAGCAATATCTTCTTGAGCATGGAAATGATATGCATATGGAGAAGAGAGATGAGATAGATAAAATTGTCTTAGAACAATATCCTATTCTCAAGAATAATCTGCGTGTTGAACTGCTTGGGGATCCTCCCCCACCAAAGGGTGATCCTGTGTTCGAGGTTAAACAGTTGCCTGATACTCTTAAGTATGCCTATCTTGATGAGAAGGAGATATATCCTATCATTATTAGTGCTCTCCTCTCAGATCACGAAGAGAAGAAGTTATTAAAAGCTCTGAGGAAGCACCGCGCTGCTATTGGATATACTCTTGATGATCTTAAGGGTATTAGTCCTACTCTATGTCAGCACAAGACTAAAACCGATCCTGACTTTAAACCAGTTGCTGATCATCAAAGGAGATTAAATCCTAAGATGAAAGAGGTGTTAGAAAAGAAATATTAAAGCTTCTGGAAGTAGGAATCATTTATCCTATTGCTCATAGTGATTGGGTAAGTCCAGTACATTGCGTACCTAAGAAGGGAGGTATCACCGTCGTTCCTAATGATAAGGATGAACTAGTCCCACAAAGGATTATTACCGGCTATGGAATGGTGATAGATTTCTGGAAACTGAACAAGGCAACCAGGAAAGATCATTATCCTTTGCCGTTTATCGACCAAATGCTAGAAAGGCTATCAAAACACACACACTTCTGCTTTCTAGACGGTTATTCAGGTTTCTCGCAAATACCCGTTGCACAATCTGATCAAGAGAAAACTACTTTTACCTGCCCTTTCGGTACCTTTGCCTATAGACGTATGCCTTTTGGCTTATGTAACACACCTGCCACCTTTCAAAGATGTATGATGGCTATATTCTCTGACTTTTGTGAAAAGATTGTCGAGGTTTTCATGGATGACTTCTCCGTTTACGGGTCTTCCTTTGATGATTTCCTCAGCAACCTTGATCGAGTCTTACAGAGATGCGAAGATACCAACCTCGTCTTGAATTGGGAGAAGTGCCACTTTATGGTTAATGAAGGTATCGTCTTAGGACACAAAATCTCTGAAAGAGGCATTGAAGTTGATAAGGCTAAGGTTGATGCAATTGAGAAAATGCCTTGCCCCACAGATATCAGAGGTATATGAAGTTTCCTAGGTCATGCTGGTTTCCACAGAAGGTTCATTAAAGACTTCTCTAAGATTTCTAGGCCTCTTACCAACCTCTTGCAGAAGGATGTTCCTTTTGTTTTTGATGAGGATTGTGAGGAAGCCTTCGAAATACTTAAGAAGGCTTTGATAACCGCACCTATTGTTCAACCACCTGACTAGAATTTGCCCTTTGAAATCATGTGCGACGCTAGTGATTATGCTGTTGGTGTTATTCTAGGACAAAGAGTTGACAAGAAGTTGAATGTCATTCACTACGCTAGTAAAACTCTAGACAGTGCCCAAAGAAACTATGCCACTACGGAGAAGGAATTTTTAGCAGTCGTGTTTGCATGTGAAAAGTGCAGATCTTACATAGTTGACTCCAAAGTCACTATTCACTCTGATCATGCTGCTATTAAGTACCTCATGGAGAAGAAGGACGCTAAGCCTAGGCTGATCAGATGGGTTCTCCTGCTACATGAATTTGATTTGCATGTCGTTGACCGAAAGGGTGCCGATAACCCTCTAGCAGATAACTTGTCTAGGCTAGAGAATGTCCTTGATAACCCACTACCTATTGATGACAGCTTTCCTGATGAGCAATTAAATGTCATCAACACTTCACATAGTGCATCGTGGTATGCAGATTATGCAAACTATATCGTATCCAAATACATACCACCCAGTTTCACCTATCAGAAAAGAGGAAATTCTTCTTTGATTTGAGACATTACTTTTGGGATGATCCTCACCTTTATAAGGAAGGAGTAGATGGTGTTATTAGACGTTGTGTGCCTGAAGATGAACAGGGACAGATCTTGCAGAAGTGTCATTCCGAAGCCTACGGAGGACTACACGCTGGAGATAGAACTGCCCATAAGGTATTGCAATCAGGTTTCTATTGGCCCACTCTCTTCAAGGATGCCCGTAAGTTTTTCTTGTCTTGTGAGGAATGCCAAAGAATAGGTAACATCGGTAAGCGTCAGGAAATGCCGATGAACTATTCACTTATCATTGAACCATTTGATGTCTGGGGTTTTGATTATCTGGGACCCTTCCCGAGTTCCAATGGGTACACTCACATCTTAGTTGCTGTGGATTACGTTACTAAGTGGGTAGAAGCTATTCCCACTAAAAATGTTGATCACCACACCTCTTTTTAGATGCTTAAAGAAGTCATATTCCCAAGATTTGGAGTCCCTAGATACTTGATGACTGATGGCGGTTCACACTTCATTCATGATGTTTTCCGCAAGATGCTAGCTAAGTATGATGTCAACCATAGAGTTGAATCTCCTTATCATCCTCAGTCTAGTGGTCAAGTGGAGTTGAGTAATAGGGAGATCAAGTTGATCCAACAAAAGACCGTCAATAGATCTCGAAACAATTGGTCTAGCAAACTTGACGATGCACTATGGGCTTATAGGACTGCTTATAAGAATCCCATGGGCATGCCACCGTATAAAATGGTTTACGGTAAAGCCTGTCATTTACCTCTTGAGCTGGAACACAAAGCTTATTGGGCAATCAAAGAGCTCAACTTTGATTTCAAACTTGCCGTTGAGAAGCGGTTGTTTGATATCAGCTCGTTAGATGAATGAAGAACCCAGGCATACGAGAATGCCAGGTTGTTCAAGGAAAAGGTTAAGAGATGGCACGACAAACGAATACAGAAACGAGAGTTCAATGTAGGTGATTATGTCCTGCTATACAATTCTCGTTTGAGACTCTTTGCAGGCAAGCTTCTCTCTAAATGGGAAGGTCCCTATGTTATCGAGGAAGTATATCGTTCCGGTGCCATCAAAATCAATAACACGGAAGGAAATTTTCCTAGAGTGGTAAATGGGCAAAGAATCAAGCATTACATCTTTGGTACTCCCATAAATGTTGAGACCAATATCATCAATGTCATAACTCCAGAGGAGTACATAAGGGATGTTTATCAGCCTGTTTCAGACCTTGAAAACGAAGATGTATCTGTTTCGGTAAGAAACTGGACTCCGATGCTTTTCCAATAGGAAATTTCCTCCGTTTAGGAATTTTTGGAAAATTAGAAAAATAAAAAGCAGTCCGGAGAGCGAACGAGGCGGCCACAAGCCCTGCAACCGCCCCCTACCCACTGGTGGCAGAGGGCAAGCTTGTGGGCACTTCGTGTGCCTCCTGGGCTCCATTTTCTTGCGAAGGACTCCTTCTGGCCCAGAAAAAATCAATATATACTCGCCCGAAGGTTTTGATCTCCGTATCGCGCAGTTTTCCTCTATTTTTGTTTCGAGCTTGTTTTCTGCCGCAGATTTGGAGCAAAGATGTCTCAGGAATCTGTTGGGGAGAATGATCTTCACCAAGTTCATGAGGAAGTAGACGCTAATCTAAAAAGTGTAGAAGTCACGGAAGCCAGGGACCAAGCTAAGGAGAAAACCCAAGCTAGGGAGGAAGTTCAACCTATGTTCAACATTGAAGACGCTGAAGGAGTAGATTTTCTCCAACCCTTCCTCCACGTGCTGTCTCCATCCTTGATTGAACTCTTGAGCTTTTGTGAAACAACTCGTGCTCGCAATATTTCTCTTTCTCGTGAAGTTGTTTTGCTGGAAAAACATGTCACAGATCTCAAAGGTATAAATCAAAGATTCATAGCTCTCTTGGAATCAAAGGCGATAACAACACCACCATCACCACCAAAGGAAGACAACTAAGCATTGGTTTGGGCAATCCCCTTGGCTTCTGCCAAGCTTGGGGGAGTTTCCCTGGTATCATATCACCTTTATATCTTTTGCTTTTACCTTTGTTTTAGTTCTTTCCTTTTCAGTTTTTATTTCTTCTCTTAGAGGAATAAGTCTTTAGTTTTTAGTTTGAGTCTTTTGCTTTTGTTTCTCCCCCAATGTATTCGAGCTTACGAGCTATATAATAAAGAGTGTCTTAGTCAAGGGCTTGGCTTTGTGCCATGATCAAAAGTATGAAAAGAATGATAGCATGAAAGATCATGAGATGATCTTATGGAAAGTGATAACTTCACGTATGACACGTATGATGATTGAAACTTGTTGAGAATAAATCAACATAGACCTCAGTTATTGTTGCAATTAATAAGAAGTAATAAGGAAAGAGAGGTTCACATATAAATATATCATCTTAGACACTTTTTACAATTGTGAGCACTCACCAAACTATTACATGCCTAGGAGTAGATGTTGGACAAGGAAGACAACATAATGAATTGTGTTTGCTTGGTTCCAAACAATGTTATATGATTAGAGATCCCTTAGCATGTGACGATTTCTTCCACCTCATATTAGCCAAAACTCCCGCGCCAAGTAGAGATACTACTTGTGCATCCATAAACCTCCAACCAGTTTTGCCATGAGAGTCCACCATACCTACCTATGGATTGAATAAGATCCTTCAAGTAAGTTGTCATCGGTGCAAGCAATAAAAATTGCTCTCTAATATGTATGATCTATTAGTGTGTGGAAAATAAACTTTATACGAACCTCTGATGAGCAAGACATAAAAGCGATAGACTGCATAATAAAGTTCTTTATCACAGGAGGCGATATAAAGTGACGTTCCTCCACACTAAGAGGACACGCATTCAAACCTCAAAAGCGCATGACAACCTCTGCTTCCCTCGGCGAAGGGCCCATCTTGTACCTTTACTTTTTGCCCTTGTAAGAGTCATGGTGATCATCACCAATTCCCTATTTTTGCCTTTGTCTTGGCTACCATCACATGCTTGGGAAAGATGTATGTTCATATATCAACTTGGAGTTGAGTACTTATGCTTTATTGTTGTTGACTTTACCTTTGCGGTAAATGGTTGGGAGGCAAAACTATAAGCCCCTATCTTCCTCTGTGTCCAGCTGAAACTTTGACACCATGAGTACCACGTGAGTTGTAACAATTGTGGAAAACAAAGAGATGATTGAGTATGTGGGTTTGCCTTACAAGCTCTTCTTTGACTCTTTCTGATGTTGTGATAAATTGCAATTGCTTCAATGACTATGGTTTATTGTTTGTTACTTCTCGGTAAGGTTTTTTGCTTCATGCTTTGCTTTGTGAAGGAATTGTTACTTTCCCATAAGAATCTTTATGATGTATTGCTGTCCTATGTGTGATCATGATGCCCTCATGTCCGTATTATGTTTTATCGACACCTTCATCCCCAAACATGTGGACATGTTTGTGGAACTTGGTTTTCGCTTGAGGACAAGCGAGGTCTAAGCTTGGGGGAGTTGATACGTCCATTTTGCATCATGCTTTCATGATGATATTTATTGCTTTTTGGGCTGTTATATTACTTGAGGTACCATATTTATGCCTTTTCTCTCTTATTTTGCAAGGTTTATTTGAGGAGGGAGAATTCAGGCAGCTGGAATTCTGGACTGGAAAAGGAGCAAATCCCAGACCATTATTCTGCACATCTCCAAATGCCCCGAAAAGTTACGTGGATTTTTTTGGGATTATATAAAAAATAATGGGCGAAAGAACTACCAGAGGGGGGCTGCCAGGGCGCCACAAGCCCTGACACCGCCACCCCCTGGTGGCGAAGTGGGGGCTTGTGGGCTCCCTGATGGCCCACTAGCCCCCCTCTTTTGCTATATGAAGCGTCTTGGTCCAAAAAAATCAGAGGGGAGATTTTTCGTGGTTTCACTGCCGCCACGAGGCGGAACTTGAGCAGATCCAATCTAGAGCTCCGGCAGGACGATCCTGCCGGGGAAACTTCCCTCCCGGAGGGGGAAATCGACGCTATCGTCATCACCAACACTCCTCTCGTCGGAGGGGAGGCATCTTCGTCAACATATTCATCAGCACCATCTCCTGTCCAATCCCTAGTTCATCTCTTGTAATCAATCTCCGTCTCACGACTCCGATTGGTACTTGTAAGGTTGCTAGTAGTGTTGATTACTCTTTGTAGTTGATGCTAGTTGGATTACTTGGTGGAAGAGTTTATGTTCAGATCCTTGATGCTATTCATTACACCTCTGATCATGATTATGATTATATTTTTTGAGTAGTTACTTTTGTTCCTGAGGACACGGGATAAGTCATGTTAATAATAGTCATGTGAATTTGATATTCGTTCGGTATTTTGATATGATGTATGTTGTCTTTTCCTCTAGTGGTGTTATGTGAACGTCGACTACATAACACTTCACCATATTTGGGCCTAGAGGAAGGCATTGGGAAGTAGTAAGTAGATGATGGGTTGCTGGAGTGACATAAGCTTAAACCCCAGTCTATGCGTTGCTTCGTGAGGGGCTGATTTGGATCGACTTGTTTAATGCTATGGTTAGACTTTGTCTTAATTCTTCTTTTGTAGTTGTGGATGCTTGCGAGATAGGTTAATCGTAAGTGGGATGCTTGTCCAAGTAAGGGCAGTACCCAAGCGCCGGTCCACCCACATATCAAACTATCAAAGTAACGAACGCGAATCATATGAACATGATGAAACTAGCATCAGAAAAACCCTCGTGTGTCCTCGGGAGCGTTTTTCCTCCTATAAGACTTTGTTCAGGCTTGTCCCTTGCTACAAAAGGGATTGGGCCACTTGCTGCACCGTTGCTACTACTTGTTACTTGTTACTCTTTGCTTGCTATGTTTCACCTCGCTACACAATCACTTGTTACCGCTACTTTCATTGCTTGCAGTTATTACCTTGCTGAAATCCATTTATTAGAGCCTTCTGCTCCTTGTTGGGTTCGACACTCTTACTTATCGAAAGGACTACGATTGATCCCCTATACTTGTGGGTCATCAATTGACAACCCCTTTATAGCGTTGGGTGCAAGATCGTTTGTGTTTGCGCAGGTACTCTGGACACTTGGCTCGATTCTCCTACTAGATTGATACCTTGGTTCTCAAACTGAGGGAAATACTTACTGCTCCTGTGGTGCATCACCCTTTCCTCTTCAAGGGAAAAACCAACGCAAGCTCAAGAGGTAGCAAAAGGATTTCTGGCACCGGTGCCGGGGAGTATCAAGTCAAGAACTCATCCAAGTAAGTGTCGCAAACTCATCTCTTGCATTTACTTTTTTGCCTCTCGTTTTCCTCTCCCCCTCTTCTGAAAAACAAAAATTTACAAAAATATTAGCCTTTTTTGTTTGCCTTTCTCGTTCGCCCTTTTCTCTCACTTGCATTCTGTTCGCTTGTGTGCTTGTTTGCTTGCTGATGTCACCATGACTAAAAACACCAAACTTTGTGACTTCTCGAATACTAATAATAATGATTTTATTAGTACCCCGATTTCTCCCTCCACTAGTGCGGAATCATACGAAATCAATGCTGCCTTGCTGAATCTTGTTATGAAAGAGCAATTCTCTGGCCTTCCTAGTGAAGATGCCGCATCCCATCTTAATACCTTCATTGAGCTTTGCGATATGTAGAAGAAGAAAGATGTGGATAATGATGTGATTAAATTGAAGCTTTTTCCGTTCTCATTACGAGATCGAGCAAAAACTTGGTTTTCGTCTTTGCCCAAAAATAGTATTGATTCTTGGAACAAGTGCAAAGATGCTTATATATCCAAGTATTTTCCACCGGCTAAGATTATCTCTCTCCGTAATGACATCATGAATTTTAAGCAACTTGATCATGAACATGTTGCACAATCTTGGGAGAGAATGAAATTGATGATTAGAAATTGTCCCGCTCATGGCTTGAGTCTTTGGATGATTATACAAATCTTCTACACTGGTTTGAATTTCGCTTCTAGAAATATCTTGGACGCCGCCTCAGGTGGAATGTTCATGGAAATCACATTAGGAGAAGCCACGAAACTCCTAGACAATATCATGATAAACTACTCTCAGTGGCACACTGAAAGGTCACCTACTAGTAAGAAGGTACACGCTATAGAAGAAATTAACTCGTTGAGTGCTAAGATGGATGAGTTAATGAATTTGGTTCCTAGTAGAAGTGCTCCTTTAGATCCTAATGACATGCCCTTGTCTTCCTTGATTGAGAATAGCAATGCGAGCTTGGACGTTAATTTTGTTGGTAGGAATAATTTTGGCAACAACAATGCTTTTAGAGTAAACTATGTTCCTAGGCCTTTTCCTAGTAACCCCTCTAATAACTTTGGCAACTCCTACAGCAATACTCATGGAAATTACAATAGATTACCCTCTGATCTAGAGAATAATATCAAAGAGTTTATCAACTCGCAAAAGATTTTCAATGCGTCCATAGAGGAAAAACTACTCAAAATTGATGATTTGGCTAGGAGCTTTGATAGAATGTCTAGTGATATTGATGCTTTGAAAGTTAGATGTGCTCCTCCCAGGATCAATATGGATGAAACTTTGAAAGCTATGCGTGTTTCCATGAGTGAGAGCAAAGAAAGAACCGCCCAAATTCGTGCTAGACATGAATGGCTTCAAAAGGCGTGTTCTCGTGATAAGAATCACGAAGATCTTAAAGTGCTTGGTGTGACTCCCATTGAATCTTTGTTTTCTAGTGTCAAACCAAATGATGATGGGGTTGGATATGAATCCACTTTGGTTGAAAACGCCCCAATGATTCGGAGTCCATCTATCTTGATGCTAAAAGCATTAAAAGTGGAGTAGAAGATATTAAAACTTTGAGTAGTAATGAAACTACTACTTTGGAATTGAAGTAATTCAATTATGATAGTTGCTCCTTGATTGAATGCATTTCCTTGATGCAATCCATGCTAAACTCTCCACATGCTTATAGCCAAAACAAGGCCTCTACCGATCATATCGTCGATGCTATGATAAAATCTCTTGAAGAGAAACTTGAGTTGGAAGTTTCTATTCCTAGAAATCTTCATGATGAGTGGGAACCTACTATAAAAATCAAAATCAAAAACTATGAATGCAATGCTTTGTGTGATTTGGGTGATAGTGTTTCCGCGATTCCAAAGTCTTTATGTGATGTTCTAGGCTTTAATGAGATTGAGGAGTGTTCTCTTAATTTGCATCTTGCGGATTCTACTGTCAAGAAACCCATGGGAAGGATCAATGATGTTCTTATTATTGCAAATAGGAACTATGTAGCTGTGGATTTCATTGTGCTTGATACTGATTGCAATCCTACATGCACTATCATTCTTGGTAGACCTTTCCTAAGGACTATTGGCGCTATCATCGATATGAAGGAAGGGAATATTAGGTTTCAATTTCCTTTAAAGAAGGGCATGTAGCATTTTCCTAGAAAGAAAATAAGATTACCTTATGAATCCATGATGAGGGCTACTTATGGTTTGAGCACCAAAGACGACGATACGTGATTCTATCGCCTTATGCCTAGCTAAGGGCGTTAAACAATAGTGCTTGTTGGGAGGCAACCCAATGAATTTAGCTCTTTTCTTTCTGTTTTGTTGCGTCCACACCATCATAATTCTGTTGTGATTGTGTTTTTTGTGTTTCTTTTTGTGTTTGAGCCAAGCAAAACCTTTATGACTAGTTTTGGTGATGGTTGTTTGATCCTGCTGTAAAAAGACAGAAACTTCTCGGTCACGAAATTATTTTTCATTTTTATTCATAAAGAGATTTGGAGTTACTTTTTTCTGCTGGTTGATATGCCTTTTGCCCGGCTGTCGTAATTGTTCAGAATTTTGGAGCTACCAAAAGTATACGAAGTATACAGATTGCTACAGACTGGTCTGTTTTTGATAGATTCTGTTTTTCTTGAGTTGGTTGCTTGTTTTTATGAAACTATGGATAGTATCGGGGGGTACTAGCCATGGAAAAGTGAGAATACAGTAATCTAACACAAATATAAATAGAAATCAAGATTTCTACTGTACCTCAAGAGGTGGTAGTCTGTTTTCTTGTGCTAATGATATCACAAGTTTCTGTTTAAGTTTTGTGTTGTGAAGTTTTCAAGTTTTGGGTGATGTTCTCATGGAAAAAGGGATAAAGAGTGGAAAGAGCTCAAGCTTGGGGATGCCCAAGGCATCCCAATCTAAATTCAAGGACACCAAAAATCCTAGGCTTGGGGATGCCCCGGGAAGGCATCCCCTCTTTCGTCTTCAATCCATCGGTAACATTACTTGGAGCTATATTTTTATTCTACACATGATATGTGTTTTTCTTGGAACGTCCTATATCGTAGGAGTCTTTTCTTTTTGTTGTGTTGCAATCGTCCTTGTTTCACACCTTTTGAGAGACACATGCACTCATCGTGAATTTGCTAGAATACTCATTGTGTTTCACTTATATCTTTTGAGCTAGACCATTTTGCTCTATGTGCTTCACTTAGATCTTTTAGAGCACAACGGTGCGTGACTTGGTAGTTGGCTTGTGCAATGAAAGTAGTCCCAAAGGTGATAGGTACCCAAAGAGGATACCATAAAACCTCCATCTTCATGTGCATTGATTAGAAAGATAAGTTTGATTCCTCTCAATTAGTTTTGAAACGTGGATTTGGTAATATTAAGAGTTATGTTAGTAGGGTGTTGTGAATCTAGAAATACTTGTGTTGAAATTAATGATTCCCGTAACATGCACGTATGGTGAACCGCTATGTTAGGAAGTCGGAGAATAAATGTTCTATTGATTGTCATCCTTTGTGATGCGGTCGGGATCGCGCGATGGTTTACACCTACCAACCCTTCCCCTAGGAGTATGCGTTTAGCACTTTGTTTCGATCACTAATAAAAACTTTCGCAATAAGTATGTGAGTTCTTCATGACTAATGTGAGTCCATGGTATAGATGCACTTTAACCTTCCACCATTGCTAGCCTCTCTAATACCGCGCAATTTTCGCCGGTGCACAAACCCACCATATGCTTTCCTCAAAACAGCCACCATACCTACCTACTATGGCATTTTCATAGCCATTCCGAGATATATTGCCATGCAACTCCCACCATTCTGTCTCATGACTTGTGTCGTCACTCTCATATTGCCATTGCATGATAGTAAGATAGCTAGCAAGATGTTTCAATGTCATACGCCAAGCTAGATCGTTGCACATCCCGGTACACTACCGGAGGCATTTCCTATAGAGTCATCATCGTTCTAAGCTTTGAGCTGTGAGTAAATAAAAGTGTGATGATCATCATCATTAGAGCATTGTCCCATGTGAGGAAATAAAAAAAAAGGAGGCCAAAGTTGCCCACACAAAAAAAAGAAGAGAGATATGGAAAGAGGCCAAAGAGCCCAAACAAAAATAAAATTAAAAAAAGAGGGAAAAAGAGAGAAGGGACAAAGCTACTATCTTTTCCACACTTGTGCTTCATAATAGTACCATGTTCTTCATGATTGAGAGCCTCTCATTTTGTCACCACCATATACTAGTGGGAATCTTTATCATATAACTTGGCTTGTATATTCCAATGACGGGCTTCCTCAAAATTGCCCTAGGTCTTCATGAGCAAGCAAGTTGGATGCACACCCACTAGTTCCCCTTTTGAGCTTTCACATACTTAGAGCTCTAGTGCATCCTTTGTATGGCAATCCCTACTCATTCACATTGATATCTATTAATGGGCATCTCGATAGCCCTTTAATACGTCGAGTCGATGTGACCATCTCCTCCTTTTTGTCTCACAACTACCACCACACTCTATTCCACCATAGTGCTATATCCATGGCTCACGCTCATGTATTGCGTGAGAGTTGAAAAAGGTTTGAGAAAGTAAGAATGCGAAAACAATTACTTGGCCAATACCGGGGTTGTGCATGATTTAAATTAGTTGTGTGGGGATGATGGAGCATAGCCAGACTATATGATTTTGTAGGGATAACTTTCTTCGGCCTTGTTATTTCAAAAGTGCATGATTACCTTGCTAGTTTGCTTGAAGTATTATTGTTTTCATGTCAATAGCAAACTATTGTTTTGAATCTTACAGATCTGAACATTCATGCCACATGAAAGAAGTTACAAAGGACAACTTTGTTAGGTAGCATTCCACATAAAAAATTCAGTCTTTATCACTTCCCTACTCGAGGACGAGCACGAGTTAAGCTTGGGGATGCTTGATACGTGTGCAACGTATCTATAATTTTTCATGGTTCCATGCTATTATCTTGTCAAACTTTGTATGTTTTGTATGCCTTTTATATCTTTTTTGGGACTAACTTATTAACTCAGTGCCAAGTGCCAGTTCCTGTTTTTTCCGTGTTTTTGACCCTTTTCGAAGGAGGATTTTAAACGGTGTCCAAACGGAATAAAACTTCCGAAAATATTTCTAGAACAGGCCACCAGGGGAGGCCACAAGCCCCCTAGGCGTGACCAGGGGGCCCGCGCCTAGCAGCCTTGTGGGCCCCTGTGGCTCGTCTGCCCTACCTCTTCCGCTTATAAATTCCTGAAAAATCCAAAACTACGCAGGAGATCCACGAAAATACTTTTCCGCCGCCGCAAGCTTCTGTCTTTGCAAGATCCCATCTGGGGCACGTTCTGGTGCCCTCCCAGAGGGGGGATTCGGATATGGAGGGCTTCTTCATCAACACCATGACCTCTCCGATGATGCGTGAGTAGTTCTCCATAGACAATCGGGTCCATAGCTAGTAGCTTGATGGCTTTATCTACAATACAAAGTTCTCCATGACCTTCATGGATATCTATCCGATGTAATCTTCTTTTGCGGGGTGTTTGTCGAGATCCGATGAATAGTGGATTTATGATTACATTATCTATGAATCTTATTTGAGTTTCTTGTGATCTCTTATATGCATGATTTCATATCCTTGTAATTCTCTTCAAGTTGTGGGTTTTGTTTGGCCAACTTGATCTATGATTCTTGCAATGGGAGAAGTGCTTGGTTTTGGGTTCATACCATGCGGTGATCTCACCCAGTGACAGAAGGGGTAGCGAGGCACGCATCATGTTCTTTCCATCAAGGGTAAAAAGACGGGGTTTACATCATTGGTTTGAGTTTATCCCTCTACATCATGTCATCTTGCTTAAGGCGTTACTCTATTCATCATGAACTCAATACACTAGATGCATGCTGGATAGCGGTCGATGTGTGGAGTAATAGTAGTAGATGCAGAAAGTATCGGTCTACTTGTCTTGGACGTGATGCCTATATGTATGATCATTGCCTTAGATATCGTCATGACTTTGCGCGGTTCTATCAATTGCTCGACAGTAATTTGTTCACCCACCGGAATATTTGCTATTTTGAGAGAAGCCTCTAGTGAACACTATGGCCCCCGGGTCTACTTCACATCATATTTTCACCTTACACTTTTAGTTCGTTGCACTTTCCGCCTTCAGATCTCACTTTGCAATCAATCTTGAAGGGATTGACAACCCCTTTATAGCGTTGGGTGCAAGCTCGTTTGTGTTTGCGCAGGTACTCTGGACACTTGGCTCGATTCTCCTACTGGATTGATACCTTGGTTCTCAAACTGAGGGAAATACTTACTGCTCCTGTGTTGCATCACCCTTTCCTCTTCAAGGGAAAAACCAACGCAAGCTCAAGAGGTAGCAGCTGGCTACTTGCACAAGAAATAATTGGGTCAATATACTAAATGAAAGGGAACCAGAAGCTCATTCTCAGATTGACAAAATACAGAAAACAAAAGGTGCACCCGTGGTGTTTCGATCCCAGGATCTCTTGGGTGAAGACCAACAAGCTGACCGCCCGAACTGTTGCGCTGTTGTGCTACAAACTATGGATTTCACATCATGAACCAATGTATTTGCGGAACTGAACAAGATTGAAACGCTGGGTCTGAACCTGAGAAACACAAGGGGCTGGTTATGGAATTAGCAGCAGGTCAACGACGTCGGTATGGACGCGGCTGGCGGCGAAGAGCTTGGGGAAGGCCGGATCTAGGACGAGGAGCTCGTCGGGGCTCGGTTTTCAACCGCAACGGATGGAGGGGATCGACTACAAGCGGTGTTGCTTAACCTGCTGGTTCCATGGCGTGGGGAGGAGCTCCTAGGGAAAAAGTAAGAAAAGAGATCAGGGGAGAGAGAGGGAGGGAATCAACGGGAGGAGGTGCAGGACATGGAGGAGAGAGGATCCGGGGTCGTATGGTCCGACGAGGAGGTGAGGAGGTCCGACAAGGGATGCGCTGGAGGGAGCCTATCGGACATGGCGTCCGTGCGGCCAACGACGGATTGCTCAGGCACGGGCTCCTGTGGGAATAGGCTCGTGGCGGTGTCAGTCAGAGGCGCGGCGGCAAGGGAGGTCAGCGTGGGGCTTGCTTGGACGAGGAAGGCCGAGCTCAGGCGGCCCTCCGATGGAGGAGGGATCTTGAGCGCAGGCAGTAGGGAGGCACATGGGGATGTGGTGCAGGGCCACGACGGGCATGGAAATGGGTTGCTCGAGGATGGATGGGTGGATTTGGGTGGCTAGCTTCGGTTGGCTGCGAGGGGATTGGGCAGGGGAGGATCCCGAAGTAGGTGAGGCTGGCGGTGGCGGGTTGGGACAAGGCCCCTAGATTTTCGGGGTAGGCTATATATATATATATAGGAAAAAAGACTCGCTTATGACCCTCCAATTTTGATCGGACGGTCGGGAAAATAGGTTAGGAGAGTCCAATGGACAAACCCATGACGGTTGGGGGTATAATGGGGTTGATCAGAACACAACGGTTACGACCGTCGGGTTCGAGTCCCGAGAGGTTTCTGGATTAGGTTGCGTGCATCTTAGTGCACTGTGCAGAGGGGCTAGGCATAGCAGAGAGGGAAAACGGGCAACCCGATGACACAGTTTAAAATACCGAAAGGTCCGACAATTGACCAACTATAGTGCCGCTATATGTTTAACGGTTCGAGTATTAAACGAACTCCGATTGCGACGAAATTTGGCAGGCGTCCTATCTACACTAAAATAAGATCGCACGCCAAGTTTCAACACAATCCGAGAAAGTTTTATACACACTTTTAAAAGCAAATATTTGAATGATGTCGCGGGCGCGTTTGTGTGTGGTTGGTCTCGAAATAGTCAACAACAAAAACAGATAGAACCGACAACTAATAACAGATGCAAGTTTTGAAAAACAGACGGCAACAAAGTGCTGATGCAATGCGAATGATGTGAATTATGCGATGATGAATGCGACAAACAATCTAAATACACGGCGGCAACGGAATAAAAGGGGAATCCTCTGGAGCATCGGTCTCGGGCTGTTACAACTCTCCTACACTAACAAGAGATCTCTCCCTGAGATCTAAGAATGAAACGGGAAGAGGAAGATGTAAAACTTAGTCCCCTCTATGAAAAATGAGTGAAACCAATAAAACTTGAGGTATGCAAAGGGGTTGAAGAAACACATTCAGAACAATCAAAAATTGAAACAAAATTTGGGCAACACTTCGGTAGGAAAGAGGTCAAAATTAGATAAGATGGAAAGATCTTGAGAAGATTCACAACAAACCAACTAAATTGATATGCAAGGAAAGAACATGAAGGAAAACATAACCTTCGGTTAGATGAATAAGAAAGGAAATAACACGATCTTGACAAAACTAGATAATGGATAAAAAAGAGCAACATCACAAAGCCTCCAGAACAAAAGCATAGAAACTAGATCATCGCAATGAATAGAACACAAAAAGAAAAGACATTTGTACCACATTTGAATTGAAGAGAATCCTACAAGAAGGGTAGAATGGAGTTGTTGGAAACCAACAACGAAAAGAACAAGCTTGTAGTGGACTTATGAAAACCATCTCAAATAATGAGGTGACAACCAACCACTAACGAAAACAAGGATTGATTGGGACAACAAGATATGCACAACTTCTTACACCAAGAGGATACATTAAGAACTAGGATTAATGACAAGCACCATGACAGCAACATTCCATAGGAGAAAGCTTTGGGTGAAATATAACCCAAAATAGATTAATGGAAGAAAAGATGGGTTGAAAATATCTCATGATCATAGAATTGGTGGGTTTAATTGTCTCATTCTTGAAACAACTTCTCTTCGAGACTCCTCCACTAACAAGAATGCTATAACACCACCTCAAAGGGAAATGGAGGAAGAATTTCACTTTGAAATGCAAGATAAAGAACACTTGAAGTATCCAACAAGAATCTTGAAGAACACCTTGAGAATGAATAAAATCCTTGATAAACCACCATGAAGAACCACTTGGAAGAACTCCGAAACGAAAGGATAACAGAAAAGGATTGAAGGTTTAAAAGAATATGATTAAGGCCCTGCAAAGATTTAGATGAAGCTTCATGAAGAGATGCTTGAGAAAAACTTGGAACTTCAGAAAAGAAAGATGAAGCACTTGGAATAAAGAACTTTATATCATCAACAACTCCGGAAGAAGAATTGGAAATCAGCTTGATGAAAGTAGAATAAGAATTATGTTATGCACATCCTTCATCAAGTTAAATTGATGACAAGCAACGGATTTAGAGTACCACTTATTCTTCATGAAAAGATTGGAAAGAGATAGATAGAGCACAAACTTGAAGAAGTCTTGTAAGAAACACCGATAAGAACTTGGAATGAACAGGGCACCAAATGAACTCGGCTACATGAGGATAAAGAGAGCATGTTCAGTTAGAGAATGCTTGAACAAGCCACCGATAAGAATTTCAAATGGATGGGGACACCAAGAATGAATGAAGATACATGAGAACGAAGAGACCATGATCCACCTGAGTTAAAAACTTGAATGAAGCACCGGAATAATTCAGATATGAACAAAGAGACAACAATTGAGAAGAATTTGAGAAAGGAAGCTGAAAGCTGAGAACGAAGAAATCTTCTGAAATGATGGCTTTTGGAGGATCAAGAAATGAAAACAACTCAGAAATGCACCGGATAGATATGGAAGGAATTACTCATCATTGGAAACAATTGAGAACATAGCACGAAGCTAAGATGACAATCTTCAAAAGAATGGACATGATTTAAAAGAAACACTTCTTTGGTCTTCCAAGCTGAGAATGATGGCAAGAAACACCATCAAGAATTACTGAGACACTCCGGAATAATGAATAAGGAGAAGGTTGAGCCAACGATGAAAATAATTCAAAATGATCTTGGCAAAGGGATATGACTGATGGAAATCATTCTTACGTCACATTTGAAAAGAACTAGAGATCTCCAGAAAAAGATTAGAAGACACGGGTAAGATCCTGGAGAAGAACCTGTGGGTTATGGGTCCACTCAAAGGAAACCACCATTGAAACAATTGCTTAGAAAAGAGAGATTGCATCGGTATAAATGAAGAAGTTGATTAGATGAGAGCCTTGAAACAAATGAACGGATTGAAAACAGGAAACCTCTAACATATCTTGAACACTATGGATAGAATACAGAGAGATGAATAACAAGAGAGTCTTGGATAAGAATTTCAACATGGAAAAATCATTTACAGGATGAAAAGAACTTGATGAGCACTAACAACTTTAATTGAATCCACCGCAAAAGAAAACAAGAATGAAGGAATGGTGAATTTGAAACTCCTGAGAATCTCACAAAGAACCACCAGATAGGATAGATAGAATAAAGAAGAAAAGATAGCAGAAGTAACATGAAAAGAAATGCACTTGGATGATAATATAATCACTGAAGAAAAGGGTGGGAGGGCGGGAAAACAAAGATAATTTGGGATAAATGAGACGAACACTGGAAAGAAATGAGGGATTGATCTTGCAAATTTTGTAGAGGAAAGAATTAATTTGAAGAGATGCACACCGGATGAAAATGAATTGACATGACGACTCCGGTTGAAAAGAATTGATAAGACAATTTGAATGAGCAAAAGAATTTGCATTCCCATAAAAATATGAGAACACCTCTTCGAAAGAAATGAATTGACCACTTGACATCGAAGCACCTCGAATTACCATAGTCCAACAAAATAAAGGATGAGGCTTACAAAACAAGCCGGAACAAATTCATGACACATATTTTGTCTGATATTTTCGTGGTAGGGTTCGCACGGGCTCGATCGTACATTGGATTGTCATATTGAAATGATGCTCGAATATGCTCCCTAGGTGTAGCGAACTACAAGGCTTGTCGAAGCATACTGATGACATATATCAAGACTGTCCTCTATAAAAACGATCGTGAACAAACGAATCCACTAGATGTCGAACTCCAATCTCACATCATGCATCTGTTGGAAGATTGTCCTATAGGTAACTACCTGAATTTCCACCTAAGAACTCCCGAAATTTTCTGGTCATGCAATCGGGTCCATGGATACAAGGAGAAAAATCCATCACTCATCTCCTAGCAATAACACTAACCCGTCTAGTGTATTACATCTGTCAAGACATAACCAGAGATCTCGGAAACTCATCTATCTCAAACCCTAAAAACACAACGATACTAAGTATGGATGTACATCCGAACTCTCTCCACCAGTACTGGGGATGCCGGACTCCTCTCACCACTACTAGTATTGAAGCAATTTCGAACATCCTCTGTCTTGAGATACTAAGAAATGTGAATGATAGTGACGTGCTCTAGAATCCCCTGGAGCTCAACTCCTCGTAAGGAATCAAGTCAGGCAGGAGGCACCAAGACACAACTCTGTCACATCGACATCATATAGATTCCAAAATACCCGCGTGATCCTAATTTTTTTTGAGTGAGAAGAGGAGTAGAATTAATATTCTTACGTCAAGATTCCTCACGAGAGCATAGATGAGGAGAAAAAAGAAACCTACAGTCCATTATATAACTAGACTCAAAGAAGATTTTTACTAGACTTGACTCGGCCAAGTTCAATCAATCAAGGGAGCTCCTAGGTCGGTACTGCTCTGCTACCAACTTGTAACACCCAAGATGCAATCCTATCCTTATTTTTGTATGAGGGCCACAACAAGGATCAAAGCACATCTCGTAGTTTCGCAAGAATGGATACCGTTACAAGTACATGTACTGAAAAGATGAGTATAAGGAGTTGGCTTACACTCACCAGCAGCTACATCAAGATCACATCAATACAACAACATAATCAATAATCATGAATAAGAGTAGGGTCCGGCTACGGACGAAAAACAAAAGATACAAAATGATGTCCATCCTTGCTATCCCAGGCTACAGGCGTGGAACCCATTCTAGATCGATGATGAAGAAGAAGAAACTCCAAATAGAACAATCACCGCGCTACCGTCGAAGCTCGCTTTACCTGTACCTGTAACTGTTGTTGTAGTAATCTGTGAGCCACAAGGACTCAACAATCTCATTTCCAAAGGTATCAAGACTAGCAAAGTTTAATGGGTGAGGTATAGTTAAGTGTTGAGGCTGCAACAAGCGACTAAGCATTTATTTGAGGTGGCTAACTGACGAGTACAAGAATAAAATAGGGGGTGATATATGCATAATCGGACATGAACTAATAATGATCAAATGAATGATCCTGAACACCTACTTACGTCAGGCATAACCCCATCGTGTCCTATGTCAGAGAAGGAGCTCATGAAAGAGACAGTCACGGTTACGTACAAAGTTCACAAGTTTTTAATTAAGTTTACTTCAAGTTATCTTGAACCGGATGTTAAACAAAGTTTCCAAGTTTGCCACATAACCGCAGGCACGACTTTCCGAAAGATTTAACTCTGCACGGGTGCTCCAACTAGTCCATCACAAACTAACATACGTTGCGTCGGAATGACCTCGATCAGGGAAAACCCGTGATATTCTCGGGTTCCTATTGGAAAACCTCAACCTTATGATAGCCCAAAGTATCATCGAAATCCCATGCACGAGACGCTCGAGAAAGGTAAAACAAGTCCAGCAAGGCCGCCCAGCGTGTCGACGATCCCGATAGGAGCAGCGTATCTCCTTCTTAGGACACGACGGATGAGCGATGCATACAATGGCCTTATAGAAATCTCCCGAGTTGCCCGGTGTTGGCCCCGCACAGTGCTCTATTTTGGACCAACACCAACAGCACTGGCCCCCTGTATTATGTTGAATTATTCCTCGGCTTCATGACACCCTATGCTTTTTAATGGTGGTCGGTATTATTATGTTGGACAAATATAGTACCAATGTTGGGCCTTCCCACACTAGTTTTACCCCAAACGAAAATCTAGGGGGTCCCCATAAAAACCCCGAGCATGTTAGGAGTGCTCATTTATGTAATATAACACCGATAGACGAAACTAAGGCGACAAAGGTGGAATAAAACACCAGGCTAGAAGGCCAAGCCTTCCTCCTTTTACCAACGATATAGGTGCATTAGATTAATTAGCAAGAATATGGTGATATAACAAGGAACCCATGTTTTCACATGGTAGCAACTGCACTTGCAACTAGCAACGCTATCAAAGGTTGAGCAAGCAGTAACATAGCCAAACAGTGGTTTGCTAGGTTGTAGAAAGGTTAAAGGTTTCCATGGCAATGTTGAGAGGCTGACATTTAACAAGTGGTAGGCAGCGAGACATAGAGATAGAAACGAAACAACTAGCATTGCAATGATAGTAATGGTATCTAGGGAAATGATCATCTTGCCTGTGATCCCGCTTGGAAGAAGAACGATTCCGTGAAGCAGACGAACCATCATAGTCGAACGGATCCTCACACTCCGAAGCGGTTCGGAACTATATTGAGAAGAAACAAACCGGAACAACAATGAACACACGAAATTCACCACCGCACATGCACGATATGATGCTCAACCTAATATGATGCATGTCCAGCTTAATTATGCAAGGCATGACAATTCACAACAATCAAACACTACACATTAAGTGAAGCTCAATATGCAACGAGTTGCATATTGACGAAACTCCACATATGAATTATTTAATTCACTCCCGTTTAGGTACACGACAATATTAAATGTTGTTTAAACATGGCAAGAGGTGAAGCACAAATAAACTACCTATCTAGGCATTTCAAATGAGGTTGGAAACGACAAATAGCATTTACGAAAGGACCCCACACGTTAACTTTAAAATCTGTGTAGATGAGTCCTAAACATATTTTATATTTGTTAAACAAAAAAATAAAGTGGTTCATGTGAAACTACACGTCATTCTAGTCTAATTACATATATAGCTCATCTCCAACGGAGTTACGGTCTACAAGATACGAGCAACACAAGATCACATGACATGGATGCAACATGCATGCAATGTCAGCCACGACATGCTCTGGTTCTGATAACTCGATGAGATACCGGCACAAATTAATTGGGAGTGTGCATGTGTCAAAGAAATATGTGCTAAACCGCATCACAAAG
The DNA here is from genome assembly GCF_904849725.1 of Hordeum vulgare subsp. vulgare. NCBI lineage: Eukaryota > Viridiplantae > Streptophyta > Magnoliopsida > Poales > Poaceae > Hordeum > Hordeum vulgare. The sequence goes on along the minus strand of NC_058521.1, from coordinate 144,649,492 downwards.
AAGAAACAAAATAGATTACGGGCCGAATGCAAGGCAATGTAGCAGCCCACATGCAGACCTAGCTGAGCGGATGGAAGTGCACGATTGACAAAAAAGAAAAACACACAAAAAACATAGGGAGGCCCTAATGTTGTAGCGACCCGACTCAAAAAGAGTCAACCCTCTGTGTATCTCTGCCATCCGTGGATCAGTATGCTGGCACACACAGTACATCAATGTATATATCAAAGTGCAATCACATGTAAATAACGTAAAACTGATATATACCTAATAAATCTCAGCGGAAACAGTCAAAGGGAGTGGAGTCCCAAATAACACCAATGGCAGGCTGAGTGCGGACCGTAACCCTGAATCGTACTCTTACTCGTCGAAGAAATATCTGCAACATATGATGTTGCAGCTGTGTAGGTCAGCATATTGAATATGCTGGCAAGTCACAAAAAGGGGTGAGATAGTAAAATCTATTCTACATGCATATATGGCAGGTGGGGCTTGTAAGTTTTTAGCGGAAAGCAAAGTTTTCTACTACAACAAGAGAGGGGTTAAAAGCAAAATATTACTACGTTGTTGGTTGTTAATGAGATGGTTCCGCCAACCAATTCTCGTACCCGAGTTGTCAATAATTCCCACATCATTATTAAATTGTGTTGAGAGTTCAGGAAAAATTTAATGCCTTTGGCTCAAGTTGTCCATGACCGTGGACACGGCTAATCGATTAGGTTTGGGTACTCTGCAGAGTTTGCACACGTTCCCCACAAGATTTGATCGCCTCCGTGTATGTCCTCGCACTTCACGGTGTTTGAAGACCGGATGATCAAAACATGGTCTTTCAATGGGTCCCTCAGATCCCCTGTCGGTGCCCATCCAATCCTACCATTCTTCTACATCTGCTAGCACCGCCTGTCCAGAGTCGCCGCGTTGTCCAACCAAGCGAGAGCCCATAATGACTTGTGGCTGTGCAGGTAAGCCTTGGGTCTTGAAGCCTCCGTCTATCTCTTCGAGCCTGGGTGAAGCTTTCCGCAAGATGGCATGGCACTTCCCCATGCATCCTGGGTCGTCCACTGGTTTCTCCAGGGAGCCCATCTAAACCGTCCTTCACCCAGAGTTGCATTGCATCACGAGGTCTTGAAAAGTCTTGACTTAACCGGTGTTGGTTATTAAATTAATCTCGCATCACTCGTGATAAACTCCCAACCAGAACCCCGTCTACTTAAGCATAGCAAAATAGAATTTGTCGTCCCGGGCCAAGTAACGGGATTGTTGGGTGCCTACCACATGATACTACAACAAGTAACCCAATTTCCAAGTACCTACTCAGCATACAATTGGGTGTAGAAGGGTAGAACTACAATGCTTAAAACATAGGTAATACATGATCAAATGACTTCCCTGGTGAGGTTGATGAAGAAGAATTATTGTTCTTGGGAAATAACTTGATAGAACTATTCGTCTCTCTTCGATGAAATCTATATAAGAAAACATAGTATTCAAATAAGCACTCACACTAGCAACCATTCTAGCAATCAAATAACAAACAACAATAAAAGTTGATGCAATCAAAATCAATAAGAGAGAGCGAATAAGAATCCAAAGGAAACTTCAAAGAAAACTAGGGAGTCTTCTACTACATCAAACACTAAATAGTTTTTGTTCTAACTGAAAAATAAAACACTAAAATAGTAAAATAATAGAGAATGAAATATAAATTTAACTAATATAAAATAAAGTATTTTTCATAAAACTATTTGAAAGTATTTTGAAATGGGAGTAAACTAGTAGGGAAATCAATTGCAAGTTATTAGAGAACTAGAATTGATTTCATGATAACCATTAAAAGTAAAATTTTGTTTTGTTGAAAACCCACTTTCAACTAACAGAAAACAAAATATAATTTTCTCAAATATAAAAGAAACTAATTTAAAAACAGAATATAGAACAGAAATAGCTATAATTATAAGAGAACTAACACATAATCTGTTTCATATGAAATGATGAGTTAAATTACTTCAACAATTCTGAAACTTTACCCACTGGTAAATAATGTCACTAGGGATCAGCAGCAAAAAGAATCAAATTAAAAGCTATTTTTAAACTCCCAGAATAAGCAAATCAAGATTTAAACTAAATCTAAGCTAATTCAAATTTTGAAATTTCAAACATAGGCAAATAATATGTTTTCGAAAACTACAAGCAAATTGTGATCTACTGGAAAACGAATCAACCTCATTGGACTTCTAGAACAAAAGTTATAAACGAAACAAAACTGAAACTCTCTCTATTTTTGAAACTATAACAGAAAAAAGAAAAATATCTACTAGTGAACAGGGGAGGTATGTGGCAGCTCCTGATTGGTTGGGAGGGTGTGCGCTGCGGTGCTAAACAGCGGACGGTCATAGATTAAGTAAAAGTCCTCGGCTAAAACTTAAGTGGAGAAAACCGTTTCGGTTTTTGTCTAAAGACCGGAGAGGTACCTTGTTCTAATATGGATCGTTGAGCTATTATCGGACGACTAAGGGGAGATGGAGGTTGCTCACCGTGGGGCTGTAGGGGCTGCTTCTACTCCGGCGAGGCAGGGGGCGGTGGTCGACGGGGCCGGGGCTCCGGTGGTCGACGGCGGCGTCCGAGGTGTCCAGCGGGTGGCGGCGGGGCTCCGACGTCCGAGGGAGGTGACGGTGAGGCGAGAGAGAGCCGGGGGCGACGTGCTCGAGCTCCTCGAGCTCCTGTGGCGGCCGAACTCCGGCGAGGAGCGGGGTGATGCATGGGGCGGCGAGGGCTCGGTTTGGGGGGAATGGGTTGCGGTGGAGGCGGGGTGGCTGCTGGTGGTCTCGGGTAGTGCGGGGAGGCGAGGGGTGGCGCTGCAGGGTGGCGGGGTGGTTCCTGGAGCTCGGCTCCGGCGAGGCTGTGGCAGGGGCGGCGAGGGGAGGGGGTGGCGAGGAGGGGGCCGGGGTTTAAATAGGCCGAGGGGAGGCTCGCAGACTGCAGGGGATCGCAGGATCCACTCGGATCAGATCGGCTCTGGTGGTGACCGGCGAAACATGGAAGGGAATCGGGGTGGGGAAGAAGGCGACTGAGGGGAGGTTCGGTCAGGCGTGGGGCCGAGCGGCCAGAGAGAGAGAGGGAGGGCGTAGGGGCATCGGTCGGGCGATCCCTAGGGGATTCGGTCCCGGGCCTCAGGGGATTCGGCCCGATTTGCTATAAAGCGCTCAGGCGCTTTCCTAAAAAGAAAACTTTCCCTTTTTTCTATTTTTTTAAAAGCAGAAAGTAAAATACATAAAAAAGGGAATAAAATAAAATCCAAATATAGGGGTATTATATACCAAAATTTTCAATACCAAAATTTTGAGAAAAAAAATTCTCTATCTGTTTAACATTTTTCCAAGTCCAAAATAAAAACCCCTAAAAGCTTTATTTGCTTTTGCAAATATTTTCTCAACAAAGTTTTGGTTTTATTGGTTCAAAATATATCAAAAGTGCCCCTGGTTTTGGAGGGTCATGTTCCTCCTCTCTTTCTTGCTTGTCAAGAATTTATTCCCGGCATTTCTTGAGTGGAGAAAAAATAGAATTGCAAAACAAAAATCGAAAAAAATTCAAATACCACCTTCATTCAAATTCTTTATAGTTGAAGAAGTCATGCTATCTCCTCTCATTGATTTTAAATGGATGAATTTGAATTCACCGGAAAAAGGGGAAAGTCATTTTATTCCCTCTCATTCGAATTTTTTTGAAAAGTTTCAAATTTCACTCAAGTTTCAATCACTCAAACAATCAAACAAACAATCAATCTAATAATTATATTAACATTCCAAAATTTGGGATGTTACAAACCTACCACACTTAAAATGAATCTCGTCCTCGAGATTCGAAGAGGCTAGAAAGAAAGGTTAGGGTTTGGGGGTCTTCTAACAAATCCCATCTCCTGCAAAGTGGGTTGCTACCACACTTAAAATGAGAGTTACTGGTCCCTCAAAATTTTAGAAATCCTCTGGGGTCTTGGCATCTGACTCCTCACATTCGTCATACTAACTCCTTTGGTGATGCATCTTCCATTACATTCATAACGTTTCCATCAAAAATGACGGTTCTTCTGTTGATATAAGCTTCTTCCGTCACTGAGTCTTCTTAACTGTCAGCCTCGTGATCATTGTAAATAACCTATCGATGATTCTCCTGGTGGTCTACTATTTGTGGTTATCCTGCAGAGAGAGGGGTCTTGGCTTCATCCTCACCGTAAAATTTCTTACGCGTGACAACAAATACCATGTCAATGGGGTTTTCATCATACCATTCTAAGGCTTAAACAAAAGCTTCAAAGAACGTCGTCCCTCACTATGGGTAAGTCTCTCAGATTTACCATTCTGAATAGCAAGAGAACAATAAGAGTAAGTCGTCATGGTGATCAATCCATTCCACACCCAAATCATTACTCTGTATAAGGTTTAGCAAATCTCGTATTCTAACACTTGGGAATCCTCACAAGCATTGCAGAATTTCTCTTGTCCACGAACGAAGTTCGGATAATCCATTGGTTCTGCAAGCTGAACAAAACATCTATCGTATCTTCACGACTCTCAGGTTTTCGTATGCTCCTAAGAAAACGTTTGCTGATCCATCATAGCTTCTTCCAAGTTTCTTTCTTCGTAAAGGTAGTACTTGATCCTTATTAGCCCCGGGGTTTGTGGGTTGCAGGCATACCTGGAATTGCTCTGCCTTTAAATCCTATAGTATTTCATTCCATCATACTCTTGGGGTAACCATCATATAATAAAAATCCTGAGACTTATTTTTGGTTCACACGCCACTCTATGGGATACCCTTTTTTTCCATGGGTGTGTTTACCATAAAAGGTATTGCTTCATCCATAAATCATATTCATTTCATATTCAATCCTTTATTACATCCTTAGTTTCTTCTCAAAAACTAGAAATTCAAAAGTACTTTATTACAAATGCTGCCATCCACATTGTTCGGCATGGTCAAGCATTTCTGCCAACTTTATTCATTTGTCTCCCTTGGAGATACTTTAGTTCCACTGGAACTTTCCAATGCGTTCCCTGAAATCATCCATCTTTTGCTTTCTCATGGTGGCCATGAGCTTCATTTCCATAATCTCCGCATGCACTTCACTCAGGTATTCCTGGGTATGATGGAGTCCTGCTTCAAGTATTTCTCCAATCTGACGTATGACTTCCATGGCAGCTTCACGAATAGCATCAAATAAGGTTGCTCGTGGTAAACGTGAAATGAAAAAGTATTGCCCCATAGTCTTTGGACAAACTCCTTTCACATCGTGGAGGTGTACTTCCACATACCAAAGTTCCACTCCATTTTCCATGAACGGGTAGCCTTTGTAGACTGCATCTCCTTCAAGATGAATGTGCTTCATCATGTCCTTCAGGATTTTTGGGTAATCATGATCACTAGTCAGGGTCATGATCGATTCTGGGCCCTTAAGGAATGACTCGTAGAGGGTTGTCATATGCAGGTGTCAGAAAATAGGTACTCAGAGGAATGTATTTGTCTCCTTGGTATGCATGGTACATTCCTACTCAGTGGATCCTGTGGGTTTACCGATTACTACCACACTTAAAATGAATTATACTCATGCCTGCATAGACCATATTTTCTCATAACCTCATAAATGTTCAGAGATCTTTGCTCGTAGAGAAAACAACGCATACAGTTTCAACATAGGAGATCATGACACAACAATTTTATTGATTCATGAAGTTATTACAATATCAGGGACTTGTGTTACAAAAATTCAACTCCATAATCTCATGAAAACAAGAGTGCTTCAGGTTACACTTATTGCCACTGTCAAAACTTAACTACTCCATTTTAGCTTTCTTCCCATGTGGACAATCACTAGCATAATGCCCTGCTTCCTTGCAATGAAAGCAAATGAGTTCGGACAAGTCTCGAGGCTTCTTAGTGTTTGCTTTTACTCCTTGGTTTTAATGCTTCCTTCCTGGGCACATATTGATGTAGTGGCCCAACTCCTTACACTTGAAACATCTGATATGACTAAGGTCCTTATGTGCAGGGATTTGACTCTAGCTGGTGTACTTTCTCTTCTTTCCAAACTCCTTCATTTTTGCTAGTTCTTCCATTTCAAGTGGATCAAACTCTACTTTTTCCGTCGGGAAGTTTCCCAGATACTCTTGGCTTTTCTTCATGCACCCCTGTGAAAAATGTCCTTCCTCTCCACATGAGTAACATGCATTGGAGAAAAATTCTGTTAGGCTGTGTCCATCAGGGTCTCCAATATTTTCCTTCATCACATGTTCTTCTAAAATCTTCTTTGTGAGTGTTTCCTCCATTGCTTCTTTCTGTTGCTTGACAACTTGTTGCACCTTGGGGTAAATGTAACACTGGGCTGGGTAGTGGGTGGTTCCTTCACACAAGAAACAAGTCACCTGACTAGTTGGGCATTCCTCCGCTGGGTGATTCTCTTCACAATGAGTGCATCCATCCTTGTGTTCCTCCTGGGTGTGTCCTATTTCTCCACAGATCTTGCATGCACAAGTCTTCTTCTTCGGATTATCACAACACTTATGAATAAGACGGGATCTTAACAGAGTCTTCTTGAATCCGTCCCAAGTTTCTGCTCCACTAAACCCTTGTATGGCATGATGCATTTCCCACCAGATAGCAGCACTTTGGGTAAAGTACTGAAGAGCGTGTGCCACTTCATATTTCCTTGAAATCAAATTGTTCCTGAAGTAGTTCTCCATGTTCTGAATCCATATTTCAGCCTCCAGCTGGGTCATTGGTCCAGAGATTACAAGTCCAGCTTCATACTCCATCTGGTAGGGTTGAGGTTTTGGGGATGAGATGGGTAAGAGAGAGAGGGAGATACACAAAATACAAACAATATTTTTCAGAATAGGTTTTATTTGTGGCTGTCGGAAAACACACACCAATGACGGCTCACGAATCATCGTATATAACGTGAGTAGATAACAGGGGTTTGGACTTCTAATGGTCATATAAATATTCGAATGCTTCAGGGTCTTCGAATTCTTTGGGTCTTGAGAGTCTTCAATTGGCGCAGCTTTACTTCTTCAAATGCATGATGAAATCCTCTTTACTTTGAAGTGGGACTCAGTTGATCCTTCATGTGGTCAAAGGGGTAAGGGTATTGTCTAACTATTTGAGGTGAGAGGGAACATTCGATGAAATCACAAGAGATGAGAAGTAAAAGGAGTTGTTGAAAATAAATTTTTTGAGAGATCCTTTCCTAAGAAATTTCCAGTTTCTAGGGTCACGTCCTACAATCAACATGTGCTCTGATACCATTTCTGTAGCGACTCGACTCAAAACGAGTCAAGCCTCTATGTATCTGTACCATCCGTGGATCAGTATGCTGACACACACAATACATCAATGTATATATCAAAGTGCAATCACATGTAAATAACGTAAAACTGATATATACCTCAAAATCTCAGCGGAAACAGTCAAAGGGAGTGGAGTCCCAAATAACACCAATGGCAGGTTGAGTGCGGACCGTAACCCTGAATTGTACTCTTACTCGTGAAAGAAATATCTGCAACATAAGACGTTGCAGCCGTGTAGGTCAGCATATTGAATATGCTGGCAAGTCACGAAAAGGGGTGAAATAGTAAAATCTATTCTACATGCATATTTGGTAGGTGGGGCTTGTAAGTTTTTAGCGGAAAGCAAGGTTTTCTCCTACAACAAGAGAGGGGCTAGAAGCAAAATATTACTACGTTTTTGGTTGTCAATGAGATGGTTATGCCAACCAATTCTCGTACACGAGTTGTCAATAATTCCCACATCATTATTATATTGTGTTGAGAGTTCAGGAAAAATTCAATGCCTTCGGCTCAAGTTGTCCATGACCGTGGACACGTCTAATCGATTAGGTTTGGGTACTCTGCAGAGTTTTGCACATGTTCTCCACAAGATTTCATCGCCTCCGGGTATGTCCTCGCACTTCAGGGTGTTTGAAGACCGGATGATCAAAACATGGTCTTTCAACGGGTCCCTCTGATCCCCTGTCGGTGCCCATCCAATCCCACCGTTTTTCTACATCTGCTAGCACCGCCTGTCCAGAGTCGCCGCGTTGTCCAACCAAGCCAGAGCCTATAATGACTTGTGGCTGTGCAGGTAAGCCTTGGGTCTTGAAGCCTCCGTCCATCTCTTCGAGCCTGGGTGAAGCTTTCCGCAAGATGTCATGGCACTTCCCCATGCATCCCGGGTCGTCCACTGGTTTGTCTAGGGAGCCCATCTAAACCGTCCTTCACCCAGAGTTGCATTGCATCACGAGGTCTTGAAAAGTCTTGACTTAACCGGTCTTGGTTATTAAATTAATCTCGCATCACTCGTGATAAACTCTCAACCAGAACCCCGTCTACTTAAGCATAGCAAAATAGAATTCGTCGTCCTGGGCCAAGTAACGGGGTTGTTGGGTGCCTACCACATGATACTACAACAAGTAATCCAATTTCCAAGTACCTACTCAGCATGCAATTGGGTGTAGAAGGGTAGAACTACAATGCATAAAACATAGGTAATACATGATCAAATGACTTGCCTGGTGAGGTTGATGAAGAAGAATTATCGTTCTCGAGAAATAACTTGATAGAACTATTCGTCACTCTCCGATGAAATCTATATAAGCAAACATAGTTTTCACATAAGCACTCACACTAGCAACCATTCTAGCAATCAAATAACAAACAACAATAAAAGTTGATGCAATCAAAATCAATAAGAGAGAGCGAACAAGAATCCAAAGGAAACTTCAAAGAAAACTAGGGAGTCTTCTACTACATCAAACACTAAATAGTTTTTGTTCTAACTGAAAAATAAAACACTAAAATATTAAAATAACAGAGAATAAAATATAAATTTAACTAAGATAAAATAAAGTATTTTTCATAAAACTATTTGAAAGTATTTTCAAATGGGAGTAAACTAGTAGGGAAATCAATTGCAAGTTATTAGAGAACTAGAATTGATTTCATGATAACCATTAAAAATAAAAATTTGTTTTTGTTGAAAACCCACTGTCAACTAACAGAAAACAAAATATATAAACTTTCTCAAATATAAAAGAAACTAATTTAAAAACAAAATATAGAAAAGAAATAGCTATAATTATAAAAGAACTAAAACTGAATCTGTTTCACATGAAATGATGAGTTAAGTTACTCCAAAAATTCTGAAACTTTACCCCCTGATAAATAATGTCACTAGGGATTAGTAGCATAAAGAATCAAATTAAAATCTCTTTTTAAACTCCAAGAATAAGCAAATCAAGATTTAAACTAAATCTCATCTAATTCAAATTTTGAAATTTCAAACATAGGCAAATAATATGTTTTCGGAAACTACAAGAAAATTTTGATCTACTGGAAAAAGAATCAACCTCATTGGACTTCTAGAAGAAAAGTTATAAAAGAAAGAGAACTAAAACTCTCTCTGTTTTTGAAACTACAACAGAAAAAGAAAAAAATCTACTAGTGAACAGGGGGGGTATGTGGCAGCTCTTGATTGGTTTTGGAGGGTGTGCGCTGCGGTGCTAAACAGCGGATGGTCGCAGATTAATTGAAAGTCCTCGGCTAAAACTTAAATGGAGAAAACCGCTTCGGTTTTTGTCTAAAGACCGAAGAGGTAACTTGTTCTAATCTGGATCGTTGAGCTATTATCGGACGGCTAAGGGGAGATGGAGGTTGCTCACCGTGGGGCTCCAGGGGCTGCTTCTACTCCAGCGAGGCAGGGAGGCCGTGGTCGACGGGGACGGGGCTCCGATGGTCTACGACGGCGTCCGAGGTGTCCATGGGGTGGCGGCGGGGCTCCGGAGTTAGAGGGAGGCGATGGTGAGGCGAGAGAGAGCCGGGGGCGACGTGCTCGAGCTCCTCGAGCTCTTGTGGCGGCCGAACTCCGACGAGGAGCGGGGTGAGGTGTGGGGCGGCAAGGGCTCGGTCTGGGGGGGGGGGAATGGGGTGCGGTGGAGGTGGGGTGGCTGCTGGTGGTCTCGGGTGGTGTGGGGAGGCGAGGGGTGGCGTGGCAGGGTGGCGGGGTGGTTCTTGGAGCTCGGCTCCGGCGAGGCTGTGGCAGGGGCGGCGTGGGGGCGGCGAGGGGAACGGGGTCGAGGAGGGGGCCGGGGTTTAAATAGGCCGAGGGGAGGCTCGCAGACGGCAGGGGATCACGGGATCCACTCGGATCTAGTCGGCTCCGGTGGTGGCCGACGAAACATGGAAGGGAATTGGGGTGTGGAAGAAGGCGACCGAGGGGAGGTTCGGTCGGGCGCGGGGCCCAGTGGCCAGATAGAGAGAGGGAGGGCGCAGGGGGATCGGTCGGGCGATCCCTAGGGGATTCGGTCCCGGGCCTCAGGGGATTCGGCCCGATTTGCTATAAAGCGCTCATGCGCTTTCCTAAAAAGAAAATTTCCCTTTTTTCTCTTTTTTTTTAAAAACAGAAAGTAAAATACATAAAAAGGGAATAAAATAAAATCCAAATATAGGGGTATTATATACCAAAATTTTCAGAAAACAATTCTCTATCCGTTTAACATTTTTCCAAGGCCAAAATAAAAACTAAAAAAAATATTTTTTCAGAAAACCCCCTAAAAGCTTTATTTTCTTTTGCCAATATTTTCACAACAAAGTTTTGGTTTTATTGGCTCAAAATATATCATAAGTGCCCCTGGTTTTGGAGGATCATGTTCCTCCTCTCTTTCTTGCTTTGCAAGAATTTATTCCCGGCATTTCTTGAGTGGAGAAAAAATAGAATTGCAAAACAAAATCGAAAGAAATTCAAATGCCACCTTCATTCAAATTCTTTATAGTTGAAGAAGTCATGCTATCTCCTCTCATTGATTTTAAATGGATGAATTTGAATTCACCGGAAAAAGGGGAAAGTCATTTTATTCCCTCTCATTCAAAAGTTTTCGAAAAGTTTCAAATTTCACTCAAGTTTCAATCACTCAAACATACAAACAAACAATCAATCTAATAATTATATTAACATTCCAAAATTTGGGATGTTAAAAATGCCAACCAGCTGGGCTGGCTACTTGCACACGAAATAATTGGGTCAATATACTAAATTGAAGGGCACGAGAAGCTCATTATGAGAGAGACAAAATGCAGAATACAAAAGGTGCACCCGTGGTGTTTCAAATCGAGGATCTCCTGGCTGAAGACCAACAAGCTGACCAGCTGGACTGTTGCGCAGTTGTGCTAAAAATATGGATTTCGCATCATGAACCAATGCAGGAGGGATATGAAAGAGATTGAAATATTGGTTCCGAACCTGAGAAACACACTTGGCCAGTTATGGAGGTAGCAGCTGGTCAACGGCGTCGGCATGGACGCGGCTGTCGGCGAAGAGCTCGGGGAAATGTCGGATCTGGGACGAGGAGCTCGCCTAGGCTCGGTTTTTCCACCATAGCTGGTGGAGGGGACCAACTACACGTGGTGTTGCTGAACCTGCTGGTTCCATGGCATGACGAGGAGCTCCTGAGGGAAAAATAAGAAAAGATATCAGGGGAGAGAGAGTGAGGGAATCAATAGGAGGAGGTGCATTGCACGGAGGAGAGAGGACCCGGGGTCGTGTCGTTCGACTAGGACGCGATGAGGTTCGGCAAGGGAGTCCGTGCGGCACACGTGGGCTCACTCAGGCACTGGCTCCTACGGGAACAGGCTCGTGGCGGCGTCAGTCAGAGGTGGGGCGGTAGGTGATGACCGACAAGCGTATGGGATCGCAACAGTTTTCGAGGGTAGAGTATTCAACCCAAATTTGTTGGTTCGCAAAAGAAGAAGCGAAAGAATATTCTCAAGTATTAGCAGCTGAGTTTGTCAGATTCAACCACACCTGAAAGATTAGTGTGTGCAAGCAAAGTATCAGTAGCAAAGTAGTATGATAGCAACGGTGCCAGAAACGATCTGTTGACGGCAGACTATTTCTAACTGTTGTATCAATGTCGCCAGTAGGTTGCACGTGGACGAGTAACTATTCTTCCCCGACAAGAGTGTCAGAAAAGATCTTGCAACAAGTAACAACGAAGTAGCAAGGAACAGCAGTAGCAGCAGTAGCAGAGTAACAACAGTAGCAACTGTAGTAGCAAAGTAGCCCAATCCCTTTTGTAGCAAGGGACAAGCCTAAGCAAAGTAACGTAGCAAGGACGAGTAGTAAAAGACTCGTAGGCAGTGGATCGGTGATGGATGAGTATGACAGATGTGATTCATCATTTAACAGCTATAATACGAAGATATATGTAACTAGCTCCCGTTCATCAATCTAATGTAGGCATGTATTCCGCATGTAGTCATACGTGCTTAGGGAAAAGAACTTGCATGACATCTATTGTCCATCCCTCCCGTGGCAGCGGGGTCCTAATGGAAACTACGGGATATTAAGGTTCTACTTTTAATAAAGAACCGGACCAACGCATTAACACGCGGTGAATACATGAACTGCTCATACTATGGTCATCTCCGGGAGTGGTTCCGGCTATTGTCACTCTGGGGTTGCCGGGTCATAACACATAGTAGGTGACTACAACTTGCAAGATAGGATTTAAAACACACATATATTGGCGATAACATAATAGGTTCAGATCTGAAATCATGGCACTCGGGCCCTAGTGACAAGCATTAAGCATAGCCAAGTAGTAGCAACATCAATCTAGAACATAGTGGATACTAGGGATCAATCCCCGTCAAAAACTAACTCGATTACATGATAGATCTCAACGAACTCATCACCATCCAGCAAGCCTACGATGAGATTACTGATGAACGGTGAAGAACATCATGGAATTGTTGATGGATAAAGGTTGATGATGACGATGGCGACGATTTTCCCTCTCCGGGGCCCGAAACGGACTCCAGATCTGCCCTCCAGATGAAGAACACGATGTGGCGGCGCCTCCGTATCGCAAAACGCGATGAAACCTTCTCTCTGATTTTTTCCGAGCGAGACGGAAGATATAGAGCTGAGTTTGGGGGCGATGGTGCCACGTGGGCCCCACAAGGCCTCACGGCGCGGTCAGAAGGGGTGGCCGCGACTTGTTGGAATGTGTCCCACTGGTCCACCTCCTCCGGTGGATCTTTGCATAGGTATTTTTCTGTTATTCCAGAAAAAATCTCCGTAAATTTTCAGGACATTCCGAGAACTTTTATTTCTGCACAAAAACAACACCATGGCAATTCTGCTGAAAACAGCGTCAGTCCGGGTTAGTTCCATTCAAATCATGCAAATTAGAGTCCAAAACAAGGGAAAAAGAGTTCGGAAAAGTAGATACGACGGAGACGTATCAACTCCCCCAAGCTTAAAGCCTTGCTTGTCCTCAAGCAACTCAGTTGACAAACTGAGAGAGACAAAAGAAAAACTTTGATGAACTCTATTTGATCTTGTAGATGCAACTATGTCTAACTCATAACCAGAGTTTCAGCAAGATCACAAGCAAACCACATAAGCAAATGCATCTAGGTATAACGGTAAACTCATATCAATGGCATAATCAACTAGGGAGCAAATAATAACAAGCCTCAAATGTCAACACTTCAATCAAAACAACATGAAGCAGTACGAACATATGGTATCTCGCTAGCTCTTTCTGAGACCGCAAAACATAAATGCAGAGCACCTTAAAACACCAAGGGCTGACTAAACATTGTAATTCAAGGCAATGAAGATCCAGTCATAGTCATACTCAACACAGTTAAAAGCAAAGCATAAAAATGACAGAGATGCTCTCTAATTGGTGCTTTTATAAGAGGAGGATGACTCAACAGGAACATAAATAGACAGGCCCTTCGCAGAGGGAAGCAGTGATTTGCAGAGGTGCCAGAGCTCAATCTTTGAAAACAGAGATAATAATTTTGGGTGGCATGCTTTCATTTTCAACACAATGACCAAGAGTCCACGCTACATATGCTATAGGCGGTTCCCAAACAGAAAAGTAAAGTTTTGACTCCCCCACCACCAATCAATCACACTCCACGGCTAGCCGAATCCTCGGGTACCGTCCATCTCGGGTACCGTCCATACCAACATCAATCCTGGGGGAGTTTTGTTTGCAATTATCTTTTCGATTTGAGCATGGAACTGAGAATTCCAATTACCGCCCCCTTTCTCGTGAATGATAGTGAATAAACACATATCGAGGATAACACGCCTAGCATGGAAGATACCAATAGCCCCCTGTCACCACATGAGCGGTTCGGGCATGCAAAGCAGATTATTTCTTGAAGATTTAGAGAGTGGCACATGCAAATTTACTTGGAACGGCAGGTATATACCGCACATAGGTAGGTATGGTGGACTCATATGGAACAACTTTGGGTTTATGGGAGTGGATGCACAAGCAGTATTCCCGCTTAGTACAAGTGAAGGCTAGCAAAAGACTGGGAAGCGACCAACTAGAGAGCAACAACAGTCATCAAAATGCATTGAGATTAACTAACATTGAGTGCAAGCATGAGTAGGACATAAATCACCATGAACATGAATATCATAGACGCTACGTTGATTTTGTTTCAACTACATGCGTGAACATGCGCCAAGTCAAGCCACTTGAAACATTCAAAGGAGGATACCATCCTATCATACTACATCATAGTCATAACAAAATTCATGTGGGCATCCAAGACAAACCATTATAAGCTACTAGCTAAGTAAGCATGGCATAAGAAACTATGATCTCTAAGTTGTCATTGCAAACTTGTTTCTCTCACAACAAAGTTGAACTAGGAACAGTGAGCTAGTCATATTTACAAAAACAAAATAGATCGAGTTCATACCAGCTTTTCCAGGCTCAGTCACTTCATCATATATCATCATTATTGCCTTTCACTTGCACGACCGAACGATGTGAACAATAATAAGCATGCTCGTGCATTGGACTAAAGCTAGAATCTGCAGGAAGACACAAAGGAGAAGACAAAGTAATATGGCTCTTTGAAAGCTAAACAGGTATGCATGCAAGAGCCACTAAACATTGTAACCAATATCTTCTACCTTGACCCAAAGAAAAAGAAAACTATTTACACGGGAAAGCTCCCAACAAGCAAGAGAAGAAAAAGAAAATCTTTTTGGTTTTTCTCAAAATAGACAGACACACGAAAAGAAAACGAGAAAAAGAAAATAAACTAGCATGGATGATACAGTGGCAAAGTGTGAACACCGGCTAACAAGGTGAAAGCATAAGCAAGAATGTAAAGTCGGTGAGAACACCTACTCCCCCAAGCTTAGGCTTTTGGCCTAACTTGGTCTACTCCCAAGGAGGGAAATAACCAGCTACGGGGTACTCTGGAGTGGAATGAGGATGCTACTGTTGTGTGAGATCCTCTGGCTCCCACTGATAAACTGGCGTCTGGTACTCGACTGGCGGCTCGGGCACGGGCACCTGTGGTTGGGCTAATCCCCAATATGCGTGGATGTCCGAGGGCATAATAGTGTACCTGCCTGCATGAAGATTGAACAAAGAAGGAGAAGGCAAAGTAATAGTCTCAAGCGTACCCTGACTAAGTACCAGGTTATAAATCATCCTTCTACTTATATCTCTATCAAGAAAGTCATGGCGAACCATGCTATCATAATCTATATATCTCTCAGGAAGAAGAATCTCTTCTTCCTCCTCCAGTCTAATGGGTATCTCAAAGTGTCTGGCAAGATGGGTAGCATAGATACCTCCATAGACAACACCTTTAGAACGGTTCAGGTTCAACCGTTGAGCTCCTATAGCGCCCAAGCTATAAGTTTTATCGTTATAAAGGGCTTCGCGCAAGACCGCAAGATCTGGGGAACTAAGTGACCCAGCTTTCCCACGGCCAATCAAACATTTTCCCACAAAAAGTGAGAAGTAACGAAGCACGGGAAAATGAATGCTAGCAGCTCTAGCACAAGACACTCCTCTCTCCTCTCCTACAACAATTGTACCGATGAAAGCTTCCAAGTCCCGTGGACGAGGTTCATGAATATCCCCAACGTAAGGTAATTTGCGAACATTACAAAAATCTTGGAGTGACATGCGCTGGGGGATATCATAATGTTTGAACTCAACCATAGGAGGATTCTTCCTCGGATAGAAGCTAAAGCTTTGTACGAAGATATTAGTGAGGAGGAGGTATTGCGGACATTTATCTTCAACGAAGGAGGTAAGGCCTGCGTTCTCCACCAAGTGATAAAAGTCCTCGCAAATTCCAGTGGCGCGTAAGAACACGTCGCTTGGCCATTCGCATGCTCGAACTTCTACGACTTGAGGGAACGGATACTTGGGCTTCTTCTCACTCCCATCATCCTTGGGGTCACGACTTGAAGAGCCTCTTAAGAACCCCCTCATCTTTTCCCTTTTCTATCTCTGAAAATTTCTGAAATTTTTAGTGATTCTAAGGAAAAGTGAATAAGGCTCAACAAAACTTGTAGCAACTACTCCAACAAGTGCCTAGAGACCATATTACGCATCAAAACTACTTGGGACCAGCTAAAATTAGCATGCAAAGCTCAAGAACATGGTCAGCAAGGCAGCAAAAATACGCGGAGTATAAGGCACTAGAGCAAAAACTTATTGGACCAATCGAGGAGTCACTTACCAAGGAGTAATTTCCCCAAAACAGTTCGGAGAACGGTGTTTTGAGCAAAGAGATCGAAAATCCCAGCAAGAAGAGCAAGAACACGTGTTTGAGCTGCGAAACAATTTTTTTTGGAGGTAGGAGAACCAGATGAGAGCAAGAATGAGTGGAGGGGGTGCCTGTGGGCCCCACAAGCCTAGGTGGCGCGGCCAGGGGGTGCCCGCGCCCCTAGGTCTTGTGGCCCACTGGTGTGGCCCCCAGACAGACTCTTTGTCCTAGTATTTTTCAAAAAATCCAGAAAAATCATACTTGATTTTCAGGACGTACGGAGAACTTTTATTTTTGGGGTACTTTCTGCGTGACGCTAAAACAGAAAAGAGGGAAAACTGAACTAAATCTATCATTTTTCTTCTAAGCAACCGAAGGTGAAAGCTTGGAACAGAGGTTTGTGACTCCTCGATTCATCCATCTCATGGTCATCGAAAGAAATCCGTCAATGGGGTTGATCAAATCCCCTCGACAAAACTTTCTCGAATCTCAAAAGAAGACAGAGAATTTTTGAATAGTCACTAAGTCACCTCAATGGGGATGTCTATCTCCCTAACAAGCAAATCATACTTCATCTTGACACGAGGAATAGGGCATTCAAAGCTCCCAATAAGAATCGATGAAGTCTTTTCGATAGCATTGATGCAATGTACTCGATATTGTTTCTTCGGAAAGTGCATCGTATGCTCATTACCGTTGACATGGAAAGTGACATTGCCTTTGTTGCAATCTATAACAGCCCATGCGGTGTTTAAGAAGGGTCTTCCGAGGATGACAGCCATGGCATCGTCCTCGGGAATATCCAAGATAACAAAGTCTGTTAAGATAGTGGTGTTAGCAACCACAACAGGCACATCCTCGCAAATGCCGATAGGGAAAGTAGTTGATTTGTCGACCATTTGCAGAGAGATTCCAGTGGGTGTCAACTTATCCAGTTCAAGTCTACGATAAAGAGAGAGAGGCATAACACTAACACCGGCTCCAAGGTCACATAAAGCAGTTCTAACGTAGTTACCTTGAATGGAGCAAGGTATAGTGGGCACACCGGGATCACCTAGTTTCTTAGGAGTTCCACCCTTGAAGGTATAGTTAGAAAGCATGGCGGAGATCTCAAGATCAGGTATCCTGCTCTTATTAGTCACAATATCTTTCATGTACTTAGCATACGGAGACATCTTGAGCATATCCGTCAAACGCATTTGCAGAAAGACAGGTCTGATCATCTCAACGAATCGCTCAAAATCCTCATCATCCTTTTTCTTGGATGGTTTGGGAGGAAAGGACATAGGTTTCTGAACCCATGGCTCCCTTTCTTTACCGTGCTTCCTAGCAGTGAAGTAATTTTTATCGTATCTCTTATTCTTCGGCTGTGGGTTATAAAGATCAACAGGTTCAATGTCCACATCCTTATCATTGCTAGGTTGAGCATCAACATGAACATCACTATTGATATCATCATTAGGCTCATGTTCATCACCAGATTGTGTTTCAGCATCAGCGACAGAGGCATCGTTTGGACTCGCAGGTGTAGCAGCAACAGGGTTGCTAGCGTGCAGGTTCCTATCATCTTTCTTCTTGTTTCTAGGATGACTAGGTGCATAAGTGCTAACTGCTTGAGAATCTTGTTCAATTCTCTTCGGATGACCCTCCGAATACAAAGGTTCCTGGGTCATTCTACCGCCTCTAGTGACGACTCTGACATAATTGTCATTCAAATCATTGAGCAAGTCATTCTGAGCTTTAAGTACTTGTTCTACCTGAGTAGTAACCATAGAGGCATGTTTACTCAGGAGCTCAAGATCATTGACATTTCTGTCCACACAAGCACTTAAATGACTAAGCATATGAGCATTCTTTTCCAATTGTCTGCTAACATAAACATTGAAACTCTGTTGTTTGGCAACAAAGTTATCAAATTCATCCATGCATAGGCTAGCAGGTTTATCAAAAGGAATATCACTCTCATCAAACCTACGCAGAGAATTTACTTCTACTACCTGTATCGGGTTATCAAGACCATGGATCTCTTCGATAGGTGGTAGATTTTTGACATCTTCAGATTTAATGTGTTTCTCTCGCATAGATTTCTTGGCTTCTTGCATATCTTCAGGACTGAGGAATAGAATACCTATTTTCTTCGGAGTTGGCTTAGGAGGTGGTTTGGGAATAGTCCAAGCATTCTCATTGCACAAGATGTTATTCAGTAGAATCTCAGCTTGTTCTACGGTTCGTTTCCTAAAAACACTACCGGCACAACTATCTAGGTGGTCTCTAGAAGCATCGATAAGTCCATTATAGAAGATATAAAGTATTTCATTCTTCTCAAGAGGGTGATCAGGGAAAGCATTCAGTAGCTGGATGAGCCTCCCCCAAGCTTGTGGGAGACTCTCTTCTTCAGCTTGAGCAAAGTTGTATATTTCCTGCAAGGCAGCTTGCTTCTTATGGGCAGGGAATTTTTTCAGAGAAGTAGTAGACCATATCCTGGGGGCTACGCACACAACCAGGAGCAAGAGAAGTGAACCAAGTCTTAGCATCATCCTTTAGCGAGAAAGGAAACAACTTGAGGATATAGTAGTGGCGGATCTTTTCCTCACTAGTGAAT
This sequence comes from Hordeum vulgare subsp. vulgare, assembly GCF_904849725.1. Classification (NCBI taxonomy): domain Eukaryota; kingdom Viridiplantae; phylum Streptophyta; class Magnoliopsida; order Poales; family Poaceae; genus Hordeum; species Hordeum vulgare. The sequence goes on along the minus strand of NC_058521.1, from coordinate 144,630,292 downwards.
AGGGTGGCTATATCATGCAGTTTGGTAAGATGGGCTACAACCATTTCTGAATCATAACCGTGAAAAAGGATCAGATTCGACCAGAGTGATTAACTCAGGGTCAACAGAGAATTCATAATCCTTCTCGCTCACAAAGATTGGCGAAGTAGCAAATTTCAGGTCGTATTTCATCCTAGCGTTCAGAGATTTTTCTTTCCACTTGCGCAGTAGTTTCTCAACATCATAGCTATCCTTACACGCAAGAAAATCCTCAGCTATCTCTCCCTCCATAACATAGCGTGTATCAGGCATAACAGGCAAATTCAGGCATAGTAGGTTCAGCAGTTTCAGAAGTATCATCACGACTAGCAGCAACTCTAGCAATTTGTGCATCAAGGGCACCTAGTGGCAAAGCAGTATCAGGTATATCAGGCATAGTATCAAGCAGAGCATCATCAGGCATAGTATCAAGCATAGCATCATCAGGCATAGTATCAAGCATAGCATCATCAGGCATAGTATCAAGCATAGCATCATAAGCATCATGGGCAGCAGAAGTAGCATCATCAAGCACAGGCAACATATCAAGATTTCTAGCCGGAGGCGAAGTCGCAAACTTACTCAAAACTGAAGGTGAATCAAGTGCAGAGCTAGATGGCAGTTCCTTACCTCTCCTCGTAGTGGAAGGTAGGATTTTAGTTCTTGGATCTTTTGGATTCCTCATGGTGACCAGCAGACGAAAATCCCAAGTGACTCAGAGAATGTAGATGTGCTTCCCCGGCAACGGCCACCAGAAAAAGCCTTGATGACCGACAAGCGTATGGGATCACAACAGTTTTCGAGGGTAGAGTATTCAACCCAAATTTCTTGGTTCGCCAAAGAAGAAGCGAAATAATATTCTCAAGTATTAGTAGCTGAGTTTGTCAAATTCAACCACACCTGAAATATTAGTGTCTGCAAGCAAAGCATCAGTAGCAAAGTAGTATGATAGCAACGGTGCCAGAAACGATCTATTGACGGCAAACTATTCCTAACTGTTGTATCAATGGCGCTAGTAGGTTGCACGTGGACAAGTAACTATTCTTCCCCGACAATAGTGTTGGAAAAGATCTTGCAAACAAGTAACAGTGAAGTAGCAAGGAACAGCAGTAGCAACAGCAACAGAGTAACACCAGTAGCAACAGTAGTAGCAAAGTGGCCCAATCCCTTTTGTAGCAAGGGACAAGCCTAAGCAAAGTAACATAGCAAGGACCAGTAGTAAAAGACTCGTAGGCAGTGGATCGATGATGGATGAGTATGACGGATGTGATTCATCATTTAACAGCTATAACATGGAGAGATATGTAACTAGCTCCCGTTCGTCAATATAATGTAGGCATGTATTCCGTATTTAGTCATACGTGCTTAGGGAAAAGAACTTGCATGACATCTATTGTCCATCCCTCCCGTGGCAGCGGGGTCCTAATGGAAACTACGGGATATTAAGGTTCTCCTTTTAATAACGAACCGGACCAACGCATTGACACGCAGTGAATACATGAACTCCTCATACTATGGTCATCTCCGGGAGTGGTTCCGGCTATTGTCACTCCGAGGTTGCCGGGTGATAACACATAGTAGGTGACTACAACTTGCAAGATAGGATCTAAAACACACATATATTGGCGACAATATAATAGGTTCAGATATGAAATCATGGCACTCGGGCCCTAGTGACAAGCATTAAGCATAGCCAAGTAGTAGCAACATCAATCTAGAACATAGTGGATACTAGGGACCAATCCCCGTCAAAAACTAACTCGATTACATGATAGATCTCATCCAACTCATCACTGTCCAGCAAGCCTATGATGAGATTACTCACGAATGGTGAAGAGCATCATGGAATTGTCGATGGGGAAAGGTTGATGATGACGATGGCGACGATTTCCCCTCTCTGGAGCCCGAAACGGACTCTAGATCTGCCCTCCAGATGAAGAACATGATGTGGCGGCGCCTCCGTATCGCAAAACGCGATGAAACCTTCTCTCTAATTTTTTCCGGGCAAGACGGAAGATATAGAGCTGAGTTTGGGGGCAGTGTTGCCATGTGGGCCCCACAAGCCCTCACGACGCATCCAGGGGGGTGGCTGCGGCCTGTGGGCTTGTGGCCCACTGGTCCACCTCCTCCAGTGGATCTTTGCGCAGGTATTTTTCTTTTATTCCAGAAAAAATCTCCGTAAATTTTCAGGACATTCTGAGAACTTTTATTTTTGCACAAAAACAACACCATGGCAATTGTGCTGAAAACAGCGTCAGTCCGGGTTAGTTCCATTCAAATCATGCAAATTAGAGTCCAAAACAAGGGCAAAAGAGTTCGGAAAAGTAGATACGACGGAGACGTATCAGTAGGCGAGATCAGGCGGGGTGTGCTCGAACGAGGAAGGCCGAGCTTAGTCCGTCTCTACCATGGTAGCTAGGGCAGGAGGCCCTGGTGCGGTTGTTGCTGACTAAAGGAAGGAGACAGAAAGAAAATTCAGAGAGGGAAAGAGAGAAAGGGAGGAGGAAAAAGGATAGCGACTAGTCCGACCTGGTCTGATGGTGCTGGTTGCTCGTGGCCTCAGGCGGCCCTCCGATGGAGGCGGGATCTCGGGCGCACGCAGCAGGGAAGCGTATGGGGATGTGGTGCAGGACCACAACTGGCATGGCGTTGGGTTCCTCGAGGATGGATGGGTACATATGGGTGGCCGACTTCGGTTGGCTGCGAGGGGATTGGGCAGGGGAGGATCCCGAAGTAGGTGAGGCTGGCGGCGGCGGGTTGGAGCAAGGCCCATGGATTTTAGGGCTAGTCTAGGTATTCATCTATATATAGGAAAAAGGACTCGCTCATGACAGTCCAATTTCAATCAGACGGTCGGGAAAATAGGTTAGGAGAGTCCAATGGACAAACCGATGATGGTTTGGGGTATAACGGGGTTGATCTAGACCCAACAGTTATAACCGTCGGGTTCGGGTTCCGGGAGGTTTTCTGGCTAGGTTGAGCGCAGGTCACTACACTATGCACAGGGGCTAGGCATAGAAGAGTGAGAAAACGGGCAACCCGACGACATAGTTTAAAATACCGAAACGTCCGACAATTGACCTGCTATAGTGCTGCTATAGGTTTAACGGTTCGGGTATCAAACGAATTCCAATTGCGACGAAATTTGCTAGGCGACCTATCTACACTAAAATAAGACCGCACTCCAAGTTTGAACCCAATCCGAGAAAGTTTTATACACACTTTAAAAAAAAATATTTTAATGATGACGTGGACGCGCGTGTGTGTGGTTGGTCTCGAAGAGGTCAACGACGAAAATGGAGAGAACTAACAACTAATAACGGATGCAAGTTTTTTAAAACAGATGGCAACGGAGTGTTGATGCAATGCGAATGATGCAAATGATGCGATGATGAATGCGACAAACAATCTAAACACACGGCAGAAACGGAATAAAAGGGGAATCTTCTAGAGCGTCGATCTCGGGTTGTTACAGGATCGAGGTGAACGTCAGGCACTTGTCATTTCCTTGGACGATCCTTAGTCTACTGGTCCTCAAAGAAGAAGAATTGTGTATCACTCTCCACTGCTTAAGCTAAATACATTGCTGCTGGATCTTGCTGTGCTCAAATGCTATGGATGAAGCAAACCCTCAAGGACTACCGCATCAACATGAAGAATATGCCCCTCTATTGCGACAATGAGAGTGTAATCAAGATCGCCTACAATCCAGTACAACACTCGAAGACCAAGAAAATCCAAATTCGTCATCATTTTCTTTGTGATCATGTACTCAAGGGCAATATCATCATCGACCATATGAAGACTGATAGCCAGCTAGCAGATATCTTCACTAAGCCCTTGGATGAGAAAAGGTTTTTGCAAGTTGCGATGTGAGCTAAATATCCTAGAATCTTCGAATGTTCTATAAAAATGCAGACATCCTAACACTTAGGAAAAATTGATGACTTAGATGCACAACGCACCAAGAAACATTTTTCTTCAATCAATGAAGAATAACAATCTAAGTGTGAAGAAATTAAAGAAGAATTGATTCTCGGGCCCCTACGACAACTGTACGCGGCGCCTGAATTCATCATTCATATACGGTGGGTCACGCCACCATGAAACTTTGAAATTCTTCAAATTCAAAATTCTTCAAAGTTGAAATTCTTCAAATGTGAGACTTTGCGAAAATTCCTCAATGTTTTCAAAGTTTTCAATTTTTTTTCAAATTCTTCAAAAATTTCTATGATGATCTGCATTGACTATATATTATATAATGAGCTTTCAATGTCCTCAACAACATTCACTTATTGATATGTCTTCAAGTTGGTATTTCTTCTAAGTGAATGTGATCGGACCCGTCTCCCTTCTATTCTAAGTTCAACCCAGTCCATTCTCAATTCTTCACATGCGTTATATTTGACACTTGTTCAAAGTCCTCACTGAGTCCTTGTTAGCTCATGACTTTGCTACAAAATCCTCAAATCTATAAAAAAATACGGTTCCTACTCTAACTACACCCACTACTCACGATAGGATAAGCACGATCTCCACTATCTCCACCGCTTTGTATGTGGGTAGCACATGTCATGTGGAGACGAAAGGGCAGGGGCAGTTTCGTCCGAAGATTTCGCTTTGGACCGTTTTCACATGAGCTATAAATAGCACCTTCCCCCCCTCTAGTGAAAAACTATTCTATCACTCTCGTCTTCTCCGCTCGAGGTCAGAACCTAGCACCGCCGCTAGCAATCTTCATCACTGGTGCGGAACAACTTCACTGTCTTGACCTCACCGTCGCCGGACCCACGCCGAATGTGGAACATCTCCCTCCGCTGCTGCCATAGCTCTCTTCAGTCGCCGAGTTAGGGCACTAAAGATCTGAACCAAAGAGCTTCTGTTTTTTTACTTCCATAGTTCATCGAGTTCTTCATATAGGGTAATGAAAATCTTATTTTACTATCCCTCTTGATCCATTTATTTTCTTTAGATCTGTGAAATGAGTTATTCCTCAGAAAATCCTTCAGCTGTGCACACCCATGTCTAGAACACTTGATGAATATCACTAAGTTACAAAATTCTTCACGAGATTCCTCAATTGTGTAAATTTCCGAATCTGCACAACTCTAGAACCCAAGGTCAGAATGCTTGGTCAAATTCCTCAACACTATACTGGTCAAATTCCTCAACTTGAGTCATTTTTAAATTCGTCAAATCTGAGAATGCATATGACCTCTCCAAACTTTTCGCACCTATACTATGTTCATAGGTACAAAATGTAAGCTGATGAATCACTAGGTTCTCATCAACTTAACTCATTTGCAGCATTTTTGAAGAAACTATACCTATGTCATCAGATTCCTCAAGAATACAAATTCCTTAGCAAAAACCTCAGCTGAAGAAAATGGAGGATGACAGAAAACAAAAGGGTGGCAATAAGCTAGAAACCAACATTGCTTTCGAGATACCTGAAGAAATATATGCTGATTATTGCACGCCTGATGAAGAAATTCATGGGAAAGAAACCACTGTAAACGTAAGATCGGGCTTCACAGAATTAAACGCAGATGGGCAAAGGAGTGGAAAGAATATAAGTATGTAACTCCAAAATATGCCAGGAAGTTTGCCCTCAAACCTCCTTGCGAAAGACTGCCTCTCGGAGATCAACAAAGTGCCCATCCCTCTAGCATGGTCACAGTTGAAGACTATCCTGAAGAAAAAGGCAAGTATTTGGCCAAGCTGAAGAAAAAGGCAAATTAGGCTGTAACAAAATTCAATGAGGACTCTGCTGCTGCAGCTACTGCTACCTCCTCCTCTGTTGTTGAGGCTTTTGCTACAGAACAACCTCCCAAGAAGACAATGGTAAAAAAGGCTGGTGTCAAATCAAAGCCCTCAACAGCATTATCTAAAGAGCAAATTCCTCATACAGATATCTCAACGGCTACAAAATCCTCAAATGCTGCCAAGTCCTCAATTATAGCAAAGTCATCACTACCTCTACAGCCACAACCCAGTCATCAAAGAGGGACTCCAATTTCCTCAATACCATCTGCCTCTCGCTCGGCCCACAAATCTTCAATTGGCATACTGAAGACTAAGATGACTGTTGGGAGAGGAACAAGGCCCAGCCCAACAAAAGGTATCCTCAATATTCCTTCTGCATCAGAAGGAAGTGATGAATATGTTGATGAAGCTCTTCAAGCCATTGTCAAGAACAAACAAGAAAGGGTTGCACAAGCTACTCGCAACACCATTCCCCTCGCACTGGATGCAAAAGTGGTGCTGGACTTCATTGATCTTTGGTATGAAGAGCCAAACACACCCATTGATGATTTGAACCTTCCACGTGGACATGCCACATGGTAACATCGTTCATCAATGAAGCAAAATGGAAGCATCAGCAAGCCAAACAAGCTCGGGCTGGAAAGGTTAAAAAGGAGAAGTACTTGAAACAAAATCTCCTCAACGTGACGCCGGAGCAACTTGTCTCTACTAAAGCTGAGCTGAAAACCCTCACTGACAAATACACAAGTCTTCATGCAGACCAAAAGGGAGTAAAAGTGAGGTTTGTCAAGGTTGCAACTGAAGCCATTGCTGAATACAACAACAGGGTTGCAGCCCCAAAGCAACCAACTATTCCTCAAGCCAGCTAACAGTACAACTAGCTGATGAAGGTGAAGAACCTGCTGCTGATGAATCTACTCATGATGAAACTGCTGAAGAATCTGCCAGCCTGAAACTACCTATGCAATGCCGAAGAAAATGCTCCTTCACCAATGTATTCAAAAGTAAAGAAAGTGACACTTCTGTCTGCCTCAGATGTCAAGAAAACAAAAGTTGCTCAGAAAGAAACCAAAAAGAGAAAGGAATCAACACCTCCAAAGTCTTTAGAGGCAAAACGCGTGAATACTTCGCCTACTTCATCATCCGCTTCAGCTGAGGCAACCCCTCTCAGCGTTGCACCATCGTACATGATTGTACCATTTGGTGAAGAACATACCATTCCAGAAAGGGATGAGGAAATGGATGAGAATCGCTCTGCAACATCCACACCAATAGATGAGGAAATTCAAGCTGACCAATTTCCACAAGTCTCAACACCTCCTCCTGAGAACCCAAAAATGACCGCTGAATAAAAAGAGGATGATGTGGACATTGGCTGCACCACACCTGTAATCCATGATGATTTCTGGTAAAAGGCTCATCCAAATCTGCCAATGACTTCTCATATTCCTCAAACTGCTGAATCCCCTACAGCAACAGAAGTTCTGACTGGCTTTGAAGAAAAGAGCTCACTTGTGAAATCAGCACCAGACTAAGAATCAACTGCATTAGCTAATGAAAATGCAAATGAAACTGCTATACCTGAAACTGCATCTGCACCAATGGCACAACAAATTCCTCAAACTGGAAAATGTGTGCCTGAAGATACTGCCTTAGCACAGAATAAAGATAGAACTGCTGAACTGCATGTTGAAAATCCTGAAACCGCAATTGTGGTGGCCAGAATTCCTCAAGCGGATGAAATTACACATCAAAATCTTCAACCAAAGCCTCATCATATATTCTCAAAGAGGCCAAAGTTTCTGAAAGCAGATTTCTATGATGAACATCATTTATTCACTAGAGAAAATCCATACGACAAGCTTCGTATCAGGCACAGGAAGTTCTGGACCAGAACACAAATCAATTACTATGTTGCTTTGCTTGTGGAGTAGAGAAAGATATTCCATCACACACACATTCCTCATTGTGATATGGAGGAAATTCCTTGCTTTACCCTTGTTCTGAGTGTTCTTCACGATGCAGGGCTTGTGCCATTCTGCACGGATATCAGTGACTGGAATACAGACATCATTCTTTTGTTCTATGACACACTACACAACTCAGGTGACCCCAAAAACATAAACTCATGGGTCTTAGACTGGATGACTCAACACACTCACTTAACTGCTCCAACCACAGAATTGCTTCGAGCTCTACCAATCTCAATTCCTTCAGATGATGCAATAAACTTATATGATGAAAAAGAGTTTCCAAATCATCTAATGGAGGCCCTCATAAAGCCTTTAGCTCCGGGCCAACCTCCAAGGACTAGATTCCCGGTGAAGGAATTGAAGTATGTGCCCAGAACAGTCTACAATATATTGGCCTATTCCTTCGCACCTATTAAAGGGCATGATAATGAAGAAGATATTATCGGGATCGTGAAGAACATACTGTTCAACGTCATTCATGGCATCAAAATGAACCTTCACGACTTCTTCTTGGGGACCTTGGGAAACAATGCATGGTCACGATTTGAGATAAATATTTATGCTCCTTGGATCAGGAGATTCATGAGAACCAGATCCGCAATCAACTATCAAGCTGACTATCAGAATCATCTCGGCTATATGCCTCCTCTCAAAGTCATCAAGAAATCGTTTGAACCAGTTGAGGGCAAAGGCAAGTCTGTGATTGATGAAGGAAATCGACCACTGGATGCTCAATTTCACAAGGCTGCATCATACTTCTCCTATGATGACACTCCCACCCAAGAATCTGATGGCAGAGCAAAACCTCCAAGTCCAACTGCCCCACGGGTGATGACTAACAGAGAACTACTCCTCAGCCTTCAGCAGAAGGTTGATCAAAACCATAAGCGGGTTAAGCGTTAGTTTGGCTCTATTGTGAAAACCATCAATGACACTAAAAATGATGTGAAGAAAAACCATTATTATCTTCGTGAGGTATTTGATCACACTTGGGCCATACTATCACACCTCAAGACACCTGAGGAACTCAAAGAACTGGAATTCACTTAAGACTTTGATTGGTCATGGCCACCAAATAAGAAATTCAAGAAGATCCCAGTTCCTGACTTGGTGGACAGCTCATATTATTCATTCCGCACTTCTGATTTTGATGAAGAATCTACTGATACTGCAATAGGACCAACCAGGAAGACTGACACGAAGAATGATGGCGCCTCTCCTCCACCACAGAAGTGAAGTTCTTCATGGGCGTTAGTCCTCAGTTTTGTCCTTTTTGTCACTTGATGGCAAAGGGGGAGAAATCTGAGAGTTATTCTTCAAGTGGGTCAAATTTATGGGCTTATAAACTTTATTAAGTTACAAACTCTTGTTTCTTATGAAGTGTTTGATGTAATGAGTTGTAACTTAAGCCCGATGGTGTTCTGACACTTCTGAACATTTTTCCTCGCATGTTTATTCTCATGTTAATTAAATGCATGCATGCTGAAATTTGTCAAACACCATTTTTCATCATGAATTTCAAATTCCTCATACTACATGTCAAATGCATGCATGAGTTACAAGATACAGGGGGAGATCTCCATGATATAAATCATCAATGTGAATTTGCACTCCAACGCAAATTCCTCAGATATGCACATCTTGAGGGGGGTTTCTGTGTATCTTGCAATCAAATTCCTCAAACTCTGTACTTACATTCCATATTTTTGTCCGTGTTGAAAACTTAACCTATTTGTCATCAACCACCAAAAAGGGAGAGATTGTAAGTGCATCTAGTGCCCCTTAGTGATTTTGGTGGATTGAAGACTTATAGGTTAATAGATTGATATATTTGTAAGTGTACACACGCTCTATAAGTCGCTGAGGAGTTTGAGTTATGCGATGAATATGGACCCCTAAAAATGTATGTCTTCGGGTGAAGATTTTGGTCATTCCTTGAAGATTTTGATCGCGAAGAAATTTTAAAGAAAATGATATTCCTCATGAAGACATTGAAGATTAGGAATTCAGTGTGTCCCGAAGAAAATACTCTGAAGTCTTTGAAGCTTGAAGATTTACTCTTTCCGTTTTATTTTGTTCACTCTTGAGTCATAGGAACACCGTACTATTAAAGGGGGTCGAGATAAAGCTATGGAAATAATTTCCTCATGATGCTCAACTAAAACCTACACCGACAAGATCCTAAAAGTGAGGAACATGAGAGACATGAGGACTTCCACAGTTGAAAGTTCTGACCGTTGCTGCGCCACATGCCACGTGCCCCAAATCTTATCCAGCCAACGATCATATCATTAATGGCATTTATGTCAAATCATGTCGGGATGCTCCCACGCTATAAATAGCAGCCCCCCACAACCACTAGCTGGTTAGCTGCTCCTAAAGAAACTGACACTTGTCATTTAGAGCAACCCAATTCCTCAAGGTCTTTGAGCTAAAATCATCAAGTGAGGAAATACCCCAAACACCCAAACCCAAACCAAACCCCAAGTGATTGAGCATCACTCAAGAAGTTATTCCTGTGTGGAACCGACGCTTGTTACCTTTGAGGACTGTGCATCCTCTAGACGGTTAGGCATCATGGTCTAGAGTATCCAGCAGTCAATTGTGGAACGTCGGGTGACCGAGTTTGTGATGGTTTGGGCGAGAACTATGTGTCCTTAGCTCAAGGAGAATACGGTAGGGACTGTGTGTCCCGGGACTGTGTGTCCAGGGACTATGTGTCCCGGGATTGTGTGTCCTTTGGTTTCAATACCAAGCCGCTCCAAACCAGACGTACAATTGTCATAGCAGTTGGAACTGGGTCATCAAGGTACTGGTTCTATTTCTTCCACTCTTTTCGTTTCCTCAATTACATGTTGAAGACTTTCATCTGTACAGTTTGTAGAATTTGAGTGAAGACATTCTCTGAATTCGTCACCTCAAATTCTACACCTAAGTTTCTCATCATGTGCTTATCCTATATACATGGCATGCGCAAACCGATTATCTCAATTCACGTTGAGTACTTTGCTGTAGTCGTTTTTGCACTTCTGCCTAAGTAGTATTTCCGCTACACTCACTTCATGACCAAGGAATTTCCTCACTGGGAATTTCCTCAGTGATGAATTTGTAAAAATCGCCTATTCAGCCCCCCCTTTATTCGATATAACACACTTTCAAAGTTTTGAAAGGAAATCTGATAAAACCAACAATAAAAATCAATGGGAGGAAGATCTATGCCCACCTCGTATCAACACAGGGCTCTCTTGGTCGCTCCCGCGAGCGGCCTGGGAGCCAACCCCAGCAGCTGCCAGCGAGCCCACCATCCGTCCTCTCCTTCCCTCGTCGCCACAGGCACGTCACCGGGCGAAGCCTGCACGGCTCTGCGACGGTGGGACCCATCCCTCCTCCAGCTTAGACGGGGGTAGCACTAGCCGTGTGCTCTCGCTGGACCACGGTGCGGCGCTCAGCGATGCGTTGCTCGCGCGGGTGCGTGCACGGGCGTGGGAAATTGCGTTCAGGGTGGCGCGGGTGGGAGCGCGGGGCGGGGTGCGGCTCGGGCGTGCCGGGGTTCGGCGCGGGGCGAGGCTCGGCTGCGTGGGGCTTCCGGCGGCGTAGATCTGGCGCCTTGTGGAGGCTGGCCGCGGGGGAGGCTGTCTTCCTTACACGGCGTTGCGGATCCAGCAAGTGGGGCCCCGAGGCTGCTCTCCGATGGGTGGAGGCCGCGGTGGCATCGTTGGCGGGATCTCGGGCTGTGCCCCGACGGCTCCTGCCCGACGAGTGGGTGTGGGGTGGGGCCCCCCTTGCTATGTCTTCGGGCCCTTCGTCTCCGCATGGGTCTACTTCTTGCTGACTCATGGGGCTTTTACGGTGCTGCGTGGAGGTGGTGTCAGATCTGATTGCTTTTGGCTGGTTCCGGCTCATTTGCGGCCGCCATCGATGTGGGTTGGTGGTGGTGCTATGATCGTTGGCGGTGGCTCTCGCGTGTTGTCGGTGCAGCGGCGGCATGGCAGGTGTGTGGTCGAGCGGAGGTGTGGCGCGTGGGGGTGTGGTCTTGGGCGATGCTTCGGGCGAAAGCTTGCTGATCGGCGGCGTCGGTGTTCGTGGACGTCCTTTTACCTCCTTGGAGGCACCGTCGAGGAGCCCATCCCCAACACACCCTCGGTTCCAGGTCTTGAGGTGAAAACCTAAAGTTCGATCGGGTTCGGTGTCAGCGTCAGCATCGTCGCTTCCCCCTTTGGGGTATCATCCTGAAGGCCATGAGATCTGGTTGCGCTCTTCATGGGCTAGGCGCTAACGACGCTTCAGTCGGCTGGTGCCCAACTAGCAGTGAGGAGGTTTTGCCATCGCGATTTGTGTGGCGACAGTTATGGTGGTGCAGCCGGACTGGGTTCTGTGGTGGTGTGTGTCGTGTTTTAGTTCTCCTAGTGTGTCTCTCCTTGGTTGTCCCCGTGGCTATACTATTGGCAGATAGGTGTCATGGTGTCGTGTCGCCCTCGCATTACCGTATGAATGCGCCACCGATGCAGGTGGTGTTGCGGTGTCGTGCGATCTTGGTTTGTGAGGTTGTGACCCCCTCGATTTGATCGTATGCTAATCATACACGCAAATGCGTACGACAAAGTTCAAGGACTCATGAGAACATATCATAACATAACTCTAGACACAAATAAAAACATGCAAGCTTCATAATACAAGCCAAGGCCCTCAAGGGCTAGAATAGAGAAGCTCGATAAAAACACGAGTCACCGGAAGCAACAAATATCTGAGTACCAACATAAAACAAGGATAATGCCTTAGAGAAGGCTAGCACAAAAGATACAACAATCGAACGAGGCGAGGCCTCCTGCGTGGGAACCTCCTAAATACTCCTGGTCATCAGCGGCCTCCACGTAGTAGTAGGTACCGTCGGGTTAGCAGCCGTCGGCGGCGGCATACGCCATCTCCTGGGCTCCATCATCTCGTCGCAGCAATCGTATCAAGGGGAAAATGGGGAGCAAAGCAATAGTGAGTACTCATCCAAAGTAGTCGCAAGACTGACTTCAGAACTATACTAAGTATGCATCACGTATCAGAGCAAAGGGGGGTTATATGTGGACTGACTGCAACAATGTGAGAATAGAGAGAGGGGACTAGTCCTACCGAAGACTAGCATCTTCAGCGTCTTGCAGCAATAGACAAGAGTAGAGCAAGTAACACAACTAAATGTATATTGTTGCAGCAATATTAATTAAGGTCACACCCAGAGAATGTCCCTCGACTCTGTGCGAGGAAGCAATCCCGGAGCAAACAATTTAGTTAAGTAACAGTTGTAGTTGTATAAGATCGGGGCACAACTCCAAAACGTCCTGTAACCGTGGACACGGCTATCCGAATAGTTAATTTTTATCCATGCAGGGTGAAAGTGCGTTATATCGACTAGAGGGGGGGTGAATAGGCGATTTTTAGAATTTCACCGCTGAGGAAATTCCTTTTGAGGAAATTCCTCACTGATGAATAACATGCAGCGGAAACAACATAGGATCACAGGTGCAAAGATTACAACAACCGTTTTCTTGATGTAGATTATGAAAAAAAGTTTGCACAGTACGCAGGCACAGAATAAGCAGGTGAAGATTAACGGGTATGAAGAATTTGAGGTTGAGGAAATTCAGAGAAAGTCTTGAGCAAATTCTTCAAACAGAGACAACGAAAGTCTTCAACATACATTATTGAGGAATTGAAAGAGTTGAAGAAATAGAACCCATATCACAATGAAGAGAGTTGTTGAGAACCCAGTTCCAACTGTTGTGACAGTCATATGTCTGGTTTGGAGCGGCTTGGTATTGAAACCAAAGGAGACACAGTCCCGGGACACACAGTCCCTATCGTATTCTCCTTGAGCTAAGGACACACAGTCCTCACCCATAACTCGTGGTAAGTCTTCACGACAGACTTCCAAACCCTCACAAACTTGGTCACCCGACGATCCACAATTGACTGTTGGATTGCTCTAGACCATGACGCCTTACCGTATGGAGGATGCACATTCCTCAAAGGTAAAAGGATTCAGTTCCACACATGAACAAATTCTTCAGTGATGCTCAATCACTTGGTTTTGGTTTGAGGTATTAGGAATTTGGGTTGCTCTAAATGACAAGTGTCAGTTTCTCGCGGAGCAGCCAACCAGCTAGTGGTTTTGGGGGCGGCTATTTATAGCCTGGGAGCATCCCGACATGATTTGACATAAATGCTTTTAAATATTATGATCGTTGGTGTGGATAAGATCGGTGAGGTGGCGCGAATCGCGGCAACGGTTGGGACCCTCAACTGTGAGAGTCCTCATGTCTCTCATACTCCTCACTTGAGGCTTTTGTAGGTTTTGACTTGGGTTGAGCATCATAAGGAAATTCATTCCATAGTATTACCTCGAACCTCTTTAATAGTACGGTGTTCCTATGACTCAAGAGTGAAGAAAATGAAACAGAAAGAATAAAATCTTCACGCTTCAAAGTCTTCGGACTGATTTTCTTCAGGACACACCGAATTCCTCATCTTCAATATGTTCATGAGGAATATCAATTTCATCGCAATTTCTTCGCGATCAAAATCTTCAGCATAAGACCAATTTCCTCAGGCGGAGATATGCATTTTTAGGGGTCGATATTCATCGTTCAACTCAAACTCCTCAGCGACTTATAGAGACTGTGTACACTTATAAACACATTAGTACTTAACTTATAAGTCTTCAAACCACAAAAATCACTAAGGGCACTAGATGCACTTACACAGGGGTGCACATTGTACCCAACACGCTTGATAAACTCTGGCCGGACACACTTCCCCCGGTCATGCCCGGCCTCGGAACATCAACACGTCGCAGCCCTACCTAACCTCAATAGAGAGGCCAGCCCGCTGGTCTAAATACTAAGCATGAAGGAGTCATGGGCCCATCACCCTTTGCACTCCTACATGATGCAAGGGCGGCCGATGTCAGTCCTAGCACCTATTATACAAGAATGATGCTTATCCAGGCCACTCGGGCGCGCGACACTCCATTGTTGACGTATGAAGAGCTTCGGCTGATACCACGACGTCGTGTACCCGTAACCTCTCCCACGTGAAGGTTAGTGCGAAAAGGTCTCCTGACCAACTCAGATCAAATACCCAAATCCATTAGCATTTTAACTAATTCTCGATGATGTGTGGCAAAGACCAGAATGCCCAGCCACGCCTCGTCACATTCATGCGGGAATCCACCCGCAACACACCTTTCATGTTCCCGATAGCACGGTCAAGTAATTGTGTGGTTGTAACATCAGAGGGATCCGAGGTATCGCCCTCGATGGATTCCGAATGATGTGACCGTCAAGGTGACCAGCGGGGAATCACGCTTGAAGGATTCCGAATGATGTAACCGTCAAGGTGACCTGCGGGGAATCACCCTCGATGGACCACACTTGATGGTTTGTACGACAGAGTCATTATCGGAGGTTGTGAAAGAGGAATCACCATCCGAAAACCACCGCTGGTCAACTACACTATAGATCTAAGATCAGGAGTAAGTATCGAGATGTCAGCCTCAGTACTCGATAGTAGCTCTGCAGTGTCATCCAACTATGGGAGTGTGAGTGCTGTGATAGGTCTTGGCTCGTCAATCAGATGATCGAGACTTCGATGATAAAGCGGGGCAATTGGACTAACATGGGTACATGGGGATCATTGCTCCACCTATACAAAAAAGTTTAAAGTGTGGTTGAGTAAAGTAGCAGTTCATCAAAAACAGGCTATGCATCACATATAGGAGGTAACTGCAATAGTAGCAAAAGCTAATGCAAGCATGAGGGAGAAGGAAATAGGCGATATAGGAATGATCAAGGGGGATTTTCTTGCCTTGTTGCTCTACGACAAAGGGCTGGTCGTTAGGAGGGTAGTCGTACCCGGCAGCAGCGTCAGTCATGGGGTCTACTAGGGAGAAGAAGGGGAATAAACAATAAATATAACGCACAGACGCAATACGATGCATGACATGGGAATATGCACGGCTAGGTATGAGCTAACGCAGTAACACCCGTCATTGACGGATCGGGAAAATATCTGATGATATTTCCTAGGTCTCTAGCTGCTACCGGACATGTGAAACGGATGTAAGAGTTCCATATTCACTATGATAGAGACGGGTGGTAGACGAACGGGTAGCGTATCCGGGTTCCTCTCGTTTTTCTCATCAACTTTCATGTATAATTTTTTCATCCGGATTACGGATTATTTTATATTAATTTTTAAACTTTTATTAATTATTTAGGAATTAAATAGATTTAATTAAATTCAATAATTAGTTATTACCTTAGCATGATGTCATGCTGAAATCATGAGTCAATAGTCCTATTGACTGGTCAAAATGGCCTATGGGTCCTGATGGGGTTATAGTCCCAGGGTAGGGTCATAGGCCTGCCCTATAGGTCCTACCCAAGGAATACCCTTCACAGAGGGCAAGGCCCTTAGATAGTTCCGACTGAACTAAGGACCCCCCATCATCCAGTCGGCGACGAGCATTCGGAGCGTATTTATCGTACCGACTGAATTCCACTCTGTACATCGTAACCTCCCGGGAGGGCAACGGTCATACGTTTTCATACACCATTATTATAATTTAAGATATACGTTACCTGTAGCATATGCATTTATTCGCCACTACTCCACCCCTGTCCACCGGACCATTGTGAAGGCCAGCGCACTCTATACAAGCCGCCCTTCCCCACTGGTGCAGGGGTTGGCATTTACTGTAATCCTATATTCCACTCGACACTAAAGCTCCCAAGAGCACTGAGACGTAGGGCTTTTACCTCCACCGCAGAGGGGCCTGAACTCATACAACCTCGCCGTAGCTAAGGCTCTGCCCATCCTTTCGTACCCTACACATCTACTGTCAGACTTATACCACGACAGTTAGCGCCTACCTTGGGGCAGGCGTCTAAGCGACTTCCGGCGAGTTTGCAGCTTCATCTTTTCATCATGTCGTTCGCCTGAGATTTGTGCATGGGTCGGGAGATCCTCTTCGGCGCACTCCCCTTCATCGTCGACGATTCGGCATGGCTTCAGGACGCGTCTCTCGACGTCAAGGCGCTCCCCAGTCGCGGGGCTACGCACTTCCGTGCCGGTTCCCACGGCGTCCTTCTTCTCCAGCAGTTGGCCCCGGTGTCGACCTTCGCCCCCGTCACGCGCCGCAACAAGCGGTCCCGCCGTCCGTGGCTCCAGCGTTGGGTGCGACACGCCCAGGCGCGCCAGAACGCGTCCTCTCAAGTGGCAGTCCTCGAGTCGGTTGTGGTCGCGCCACTGTCCCAGTGCTTGGACTCGGTTCCGACTGAGTTGCCTTCCGAGTACTTGGGTCGCGGGCCTGCAGCCGAAGTTCTCATGGCAAATTCCCATGAAAGTCCCCAGCGGACTGGCCGGAACGAGCACGATGTCGGCGAATCGTCCGGCGCTCGCCGTCAACACCACCGTTCTGCCAGTCGACGCACTCGTCAGAGCAACGTCGAGGTGTTCCGTACACCCGTCCTCAACTTGGCTGCCGCTGCCAAGATAGCTGATTCCCTCCAACCGACTGATTCGGAGGCTGGTAGAGGAATCGAGCAGACCCGTGCCTTGTTGCACACGGCGCAGCAGCAGAATTCGGCGGTCTCCCAGTCGCACAACAGGATCCACAACAGTTCTGTTCACGCGAACACGCATCGGCCGGTTTACAGCCCCCACTCTCATCAGCGACGTGGAGGGGGCAGCCGTTCCAC
Source organism: Hordeum vulgare subsp. vulgare (assembly GCF_904849725.1). Lineage (NCBI taxonomy): Eukaryota > Viridiplantae > Streptophyta > Magnoliopsida > Poales > Poaceae > Hordeum > Hordeum vulgare. Next base: position 144,612,789 of record NC_058521.1, on the reverse strand, counting down.
GAATCCCGAAGATCGTCGCTGTTCACGCACCCCTCCGCGGGGTGGGCCTTACGAGCCTTGACATCATGATGATCGGCGTTCAGTCGGTGACACGTATGATCCAAGGCCCGACGCAAGAGGGCACATCGCCCAGAGGAAGGTCGACAGGAGTCGAGCCCACCGTGATGGTCACGATAGAGACCGTCCGAGTGGAAGCAGGACCATCGTCTCTGGCCCCGAGTGCTTCAGTCGGGCCATCCGTTCAGCTGACATCCCTCCCAACTTCCGATTGGAGACGGGGATCAGCAAGTTCACAGGAGAATCCAAGCCAGAAACGTGGCTGGACGACTACCAAGTGGCAGTCCAGATCGGTGGCGGAGATGACCGGGTTGCCATGAAACATCTCCCCCTGATGCTCGACGGCTCGGCACGAGCGTGGCTGAATCAGTTGGCTCCATCAAGCATCTACAGCTGGGCAGATCTGTCCCGAGTGTTCATCAGGACCTTCGAGGGCACGTGCAAACGCCCTGCTGGTCTCGTGGAGCTCCAGCACTGCGTCCAGAAGCAGAATGAGCCCCTGCGCGATTTCATCCAGCGCTGGACGACCCTCTACCACACGGTGGAGAACGTCACTTAGCATCAAGCAGTCTGCGCATTCAAGGCAGGCGTGCGGTGCACAGATCTGTACCTGAAGTTCGGTCGGACAGGCGACATCTCCATGAGCAAGATGATGGAGATAGCCACACGCTATGCAAATGGCGAAGAAGAAGACCGCATACGTAGCGGCAAGCACAAGGCAATCGCCGATGGAGATGGGAACAACAACAAGCAAAAGCAGAAAGCTCCGTCCACTCCGCAGGCAGAGGCAGCTGCCGTTACAAATGCCAAGTTCAAGGGCAAGGGGAAAGCTCAGTATACCCCCAAGAAGAAGCAGTTCAGGAACTCCATCCTGGATCAGCCATGTCCGATCCACACGAAGATGGATGAAGAAGGCAATGCCATATTCCCGAAGCACACCACTCGGCAACGTCGCCTCTTGATCCAAGGGTTCCGCGAGTCCACGAAGATGGATGAGAAGGACAACGAGCAGGATGATGAGGACAAGGAGGATCCGTTCCCCCAAGTCCATGCAACATTAATGATTTTTGCTGACGTGGAAAGCAAGAGTCGACTGAAGCTGGTGAACAGGGAGGTGAACATGGCCACCCCGACCAACCCCATGTTCCTCAAATGGTCTCAGACTACGATCACCTTTGACCAGTCGGATCATCCAGCACACGTACCCACCCCGGGGAGGCAGGCTCTGGTAGTCGACCCGGTGGTGGACGGAGTCCGACTGCGCAAAGTCCTCATGGATGGCGGCAGCGACTTGAACATCATGTACGCTGACACTCTCAAGGGGATGGGCATTCCGATGTCCAAACTTAGCGAGAGCAGCATGCAGTTCCACGGAGTCGTCCCAGGACGAAAGGCCAAGTCACTCGGTCAGATCGCGTTAGACGTCGTTTTCGGCTCCGACAAGAACTTCCGTAAGGAAAAGCTGACATTCGAGGTGGTGGACTTCCAGAGTGCATACCATGCGATTCTGGACCGTCCGGCGTATGCACGTTTCATGGCCCGTCCATGTTACGTGTATTTGAAGCTGAAGATGCCGGGTCCCAAAGGTGTGATCACCATCACAGGCAATCGGCAACGGGCCGAAGAGTGTCTGCAGCAGGGGTCGCGGATTGCCGATCAGCAGATGGCTATCCTCGAGCTGGATGAGTACAAGAAGACGGCCGGCCCCGCTGACTTGATGCGTTCAAAGAAGCCAGCTTTGGAGTCTGCATTCCAGTCGGCGGGCGACATGAAGAAAGTCAGCATCCACCCGACGGACGTCACCGCCGCCCTGACGAACATCTCCACCACCCTTGATCCAAAATAGGAAGCCGAGCTCATCCAATTCCTCCGTGAGAACTGGGACATTTTTGCATGGAAGCCCGCTGACATGCCAGGTGTACCCAGGGAATTGGCTGAGCACCGACTGCATGTGGATCCTACCGCTCGGCCCATCCGAGAATGCCTGCGTCAGTCCGCCGCGCACAAACGGAAGGCAATCGGAGAGGAGGTGGCTAAACTTTTGTCAGCCAACTTCATTCGCGAGGTACACCACTCCGAGTGGCTCGCCAATGTTGTCATGGTGCCCAAGAAGGACAAGTCCCTCCGTATGTGCATCGACTTCAAACATCTCAATAAGGCCTGCCCGAAAGATCATTTCCCGCTCCCCCGCATTGATCAAATTGTCGATTCGACTGTGGGTTGCGAGCGTTTATCATTCCTTGATGCCTATTCGGGCTATCATCAGATCCGTCTGTATGGTCCCAATGAAATAAAAACAGCCTTCATCACCCCATTCAGGTGTTTCTGCTACATCACTATGCCATTCGGTTTGAAGAATCCAGGAGCAACTTTTATGGGCATGATCCAGAAGTGCCTCCATGACCAGATCGGTCGAAATGTGGAGGCATATATGGACGATATCGTAGTCAAGTCACGCAAAGGTTCCGACCTGCTGACTGACTTGGGAGAAACATTCGCCAACCTTCGTAGGTACGATATCAAGCTCAACCCTGCCAAGTGTCAATTCAGTGTTCCCAGCGGAAAGTTACTCGGTTTCTTCGTTTCCGAAAGAGGAATCGATGTCAACCCCGAAAAGATCGGGACCATCGTCCGAATGGAGCGGCCGGTTAGAATACATGATGTTCAAAGGCTCACAGGTTGCCTAGCGGCTTTGAGCAGGTTTATCGCTCGACTCGGCGAGAAGGCATTACCTCTGTACCGACTCATGAAGAAATCAGGTACTTTCGAGTGGACAGACGAAGCCCAGATTGCATTCTACGACCTCAAAGCCCTGCTTTCCACCCAGCCGGTTCTTACTGCCCCGCTCAGTAAAGAACCCCTTCTTCTGTACATCGCAGCTACAAATCAAGTCGTCAGCACTATTCTTACAGTCGAACGTGAAGAAGAAGGAAAAGCGTACAAGGTTCAGCGGCTAGTATATTATGTCTGCGAAGTCCTGACTCCTTCCAAGCAGAGGTATCCCCATTATCAAAAGCTTATTTATGGGATCTACATGACTGCAAAGAAGGTGGCTCACTATTTCCATGACCACTCGGTGTCTGTGTTTCTGATGCTCCGTTGTCGGAACTCCTCCACAATCGAGATGCATCAGGCCGAGTGGCAAAGTGGGCTATGGAGATGTTATACTGAGACATCAAGTTTGAAGCCAATAAGGCTATAAAGTCTCAAGCCCTGGCTGACTTCATAGCAGAATGGGTAGAACAACAGCAACCGACTCACATCTACTCGGCTCATTGGACTATGTTCTTCGACGGGTCCAAGATGCTGAATGGCTCCGGCGCTGGCGTAGTGATCATATCGCCGAAAGGTGATAATCTTAAGTATGTGTTGTAGATACATTTCGATTCCTCCAACAATGAGGCAGAGTATGAAGCTCTCCTTTACGGATTGCGCATGGCCATCACACTCGGCGTCCGTCGCCTGATGGTCTATGGCGATTCAGATTTGGTGGTTAATCAAGTGATGAAGGAGTGGGATGTCAGGAACCCCACCATGACTGCATACTGCAACGCAGTAAGGAAGCTCGAGAAGAAGTTTGAAGGTCTGGAACTTCACCATGTTCCGCGACTGAAGAACCAAGCAGCTGATGAGTTGGCAAAACTCGGATCCACTCGGAGACCAGTCCCAAGTGATGTCTGTCTCGAGCACCTACATCTCCCTTAGGTGAAAGAAGACCCCTTTACAGAGGAACCGGTACAACCGAAGAGCTCAACAGATCCGACTGAAGTCAAGGTCCCCGCTGTGGTTGATTTAATCATGGAGATTCTTGCTATCATCCCTGATTGGACTGTGTCGTTCATTGCATACATCCTAAGGCAAGAATTACTAGAGGACGAAGTCCAAGCGAGGCAGATCATCCGCACGTCGATGTCCTTCACCGTCATTGATGGCCAGTTTTACACAGAAAGTGTTTCAGGAGTCCTTCAGCGATGCATCTCCCCTGAGGAGGGACAGTTAATCCTGGAAGAAATTCACTCGGGAACTTGCGGCCATCATGCCTCCTCAAGAGCAATCGTCGCCGAAGCATTCAGAGCTGGCTTCTTCTGGTTGCAGGCGAATGAAATGGCAAAGGATATGGTTGACCGATGCGAAGGCTGTCAGTTCTATTCGAACAAGTCCCACAAGCCAACATCTGCGTTGAAAACAATCCCTCTTGTTTGTCCGTTCGCAGTGTGGGGATTAGATACAGTCGGTCCATTCAGAACAGGCCAAGGGGGATTCACTCATCTGTTGGTGGCAGTTGACAAGTTCACCAAGTGGATTGAAGCCAAGCCCATCAAGAAGCTCGACGCCCTTACGGCCATCAAATTTGTCAGAGACATCATCTCCAGATTCGGAGTCCCGCACAGCATAATCACTCACAATGGCACAAACTTTGACTCGGACAGATTCAAAGGTTTTTGCACAGGCCAAGGTATCCGAGTGGATTTTGCATCTGTGGCGCACCCTCAAACCAACGGGCAAGCAGAGCGGGCGAACAGACTTATTCTTCAAGGGTTAAAGCCTCGACTCCAGCGAGAAGTTGGACATGCCGCCGACGCATGGGTCACCGAGCTGCCTTCGGTGTTGTGGGGCCTCCGCACAACTCCGAATAGATCTACAGGGCGATCCCCGTTCTTCCTCGTTTATGGAGCAGAGGCAGTCCTTCCGAGCGACTTGCTTCACAACTCTCCACGAGTCGAAATCTTCTCCGAAGCCGAAGCGGAGCAGGTCAGGCAAGACGGAGTGGATGTACTAGAAGAAGAGCGCGAGATGGCACTGACTCGCTCAACAATTTATCAACAAGATCTGCGGCGTTTTCACGCGCGGCACGTCAGGAGTCGCACATTCCAAGCAGGTGACCTGGTGCTCCGGGTGGGCCAACAGAGGCCTCACAAGTTGGCTCCCGCCTGGGAAGGACCCTTCATCATCTCTAAGGTGTTGAACAACGGAGCATATCGACTCTACAACCTCGACAAGGAAATGGACGAGCCGCGATCATGGAACGGAGATCTCCTGAAGCGCTTCTTCACGTGACCGCCGACGCAGTCAATGTAAAGAACAAGTATCATTGAAGTAATACAAATCAGACTAATTTTTTGCAGGTCCAAAATTCTTCCGCGTTTGTAGACTCCGGTCTAAAAAAATAAATCTCTCCGAGTGTGCGCTAACAGCTGCACTCCGGAACTTAGCTGCGATCCAGAATTGCCTAAGTGAGAAATTCTCTCCGAGTGTGCGCTAACAGCCGCACTCGGGGACTTAGCTGCGATCCAGAATCGCCTAAGTCAAAAAAATTCTCCGAGTGTGCGCTAACAGCCGCACTCGGGGACTTAGCTGCGATCCAGAATCGCTTGAGCCAAAAATTCTCTCCGACTGTGCAATAACAGCCGCACTCGGGGACTTAGCTGCGATCCAGAATCGCCTAAGTCAAAAATTCTCTCCGAGTGTGCGCTAACAGCCGCACTCGGGGACTTAGCTGCGATCTAGAATCGCCTAAGCCAAAAAATTCTCTCCGAGTGTGCGCTAACAGCCGCACTCAGGGACTTAGCTGCGATCCAGAATCGCCTAAGTCAAAAATTCTCTCCGATTGTGCACTAACAGCCGCACTCGGGGACTTAGCTGCGATCCACAATCGCCTAAGTCAAAAATTCTCTCCGAGTGTGCGCTACCAGCCACACTCGGGGACTTAGCTGCAATCCAGAATCGCCTAAGTCAAAAATTCTCTCTGAGTGTGCACTAACAGCCGCACTCGGGGACTTAGCTGCGATCCAGAATGGCCTAAGTCAAAAATTCTCTCCGAGTGTGCGCTAACAGCCGCACTCGGGGACTTAGTTGCGATCCAGAATCGCCTAAGTCAAAAATTCTCTCCGAGTGTGCGCTAACAGCCGCACTCGGGGACTTAGCTGCGATCCAGAATCGCCTAAGTCAAAAATTCTCTCCGAGTGTGCGCTAACAGCCGCACTCGGGGACTTAGCTGCGATCCAGAATCGCCTAAGTCAAAAATTCTCTCCGAGTGTGCGCTAACAGCCGCACTCGGGGACTTAGCTGCGATCCAAAGTTGCCTAAGTAAAAACTCTCTCCGAGTGCGCCCTAAAAGCCGCACTCAGGGAATTAGCTACGATCCAGAATCGCCTAAGTAAAAAACTTCCTTCGAGTGCATCCTCGAGATCCACTCGGAGGCTTAGCAGACCCTCATTGAGGCTCATGTGGATGTCAAGACAACTGACAACTACATGAGTATCAACTTGCTCCGAGTGCGCACGACATGCCACACTCGAGGACTTAGCTGCGATCCAGAATCGCCTAAGTAAAAAGCTTCCTTCGAGTATATCCTCGGGGTCCACTCGGAGGCTTAACAGACCCTCATTGAGGCTCAAGTGGAATTCAAGACAACTGACAACTACATGAGTATCAACTCGCTCCGAGTGCGCACGAGATGCCGCACTCGGGGACTTAGCTGTGATCCAGAATCACCTAAGTAAAAAAGCTTCCTTCGAGTGTATCCTCGAGATCCACTCGGAGGCTTAGCAGACCCTCATTGAGGCTCATGTGGATGTCAAGACAACTGACAACTACATGAGTATAAACTTGCTCCGAGTGCGCACGACATGCCGCACTCGAGGACTTAGCTGCGATCCAGAATCGCCTAAGTAAAAAGCTTCCTTCGAGTATATCCTCGAGGTCCACTCGGAGGCTTAGCAGACCCTCATTGAGGCTCAAGTGGATGTCAAGACAACTGACAGCTACATGAGTATCAACTTGCTCCGAGTGCGCACGAGATGCCGCACTTGGGGACTTAGCTGCGATCCAGAATCGCCTAAGTAAAAAGCTTCCTTTGAGTGTATCCTCGAGATCCACTCCAAGGCTTAGAAGACCCTCATTGAGGCTCATGTGGATGTGAAGACAACTGACAATTACATGCTCCGCATGTTTGCCATTGGCTTCACCAAGAAACGCCAAACAAAAACCACGAGCTCAAATCGTGTCAGAAAATAAACTTGGCGAAAGAACTGCAAAATATTCGATTCGAATTCAACGTTGGATCTACGATAGTCAGCTCGGCGTGGATCAAGCTTACCCACACCAAACCACGAATGTGACGGCCAACAGCAGTGGCCCAAGTTTGATACAGATACCACTCGGCATACCAAGGTAAAGTTTTTCAAGCGTCATCAGGACTGGCACCAGGACTGGCAGGCTCCACAAAGGTCTCAAGATCGACCCCGTCCGCGATACGAGTGGCTGTCTCAAGGAAGGTCTCCATGAAATCTTCGAATCAAAGCTTCTTGGTGTTGGCGACCTGCAACGCCTTCAGCTTTTCTTCGCGAGCTTCCTTGCAGTGCACTCGGACCAGCGATAGCGCCACGTCTGCACCACAACGCGCGACAGACTTCTTCCATGCCTGGACTCTGTTCGGGACGTCCTCCAGCCGAGTCATCAACCCTTCTATTTCCTGCCGGGAATCGTCTTCGGGCCACAGCTCCTTGTCGATCCGGCCGATGACTTCTCTCAGACGGCCGATGAAAGGCCCCACTCTGCCAAGGCGAATATGTGCTCGGAGCATGTCCCGATTCACTTCGTCGCCGAGTGGAACGTTCGAAACAACCGATCGTTCAATGTCGGCTGCTTCAGCCTCAGCGTCCAGACAAAAATCTGCAAAGAAAAGAAGAGTAGAAAGTAAGCGCAGAATGAATTACAACGTCAAGAAGCACTCGGCAAGAAGCTTACCACCGAGCAGTGCAATCATCTTCCTCGCCCAGTCATTGACATACTTCTCCTGCGAAATGCATCGACGGTTCATCACCTTCATTTGACCCATCAGTTCACTTCTTTGCTTGCCCATTTTCTCAATTTCGGCCACCAATGCCTTGTTGGTCTCCCGGGACTCCTCCAAAGACTTCTCTCGGTCAGCAAGTGCTCCCTTCACACGAGCCAATTCATTCACAACCGCCTCCAATTCCGTAGCAAGCTGAACCTTTTCCGCCTTCAGAATATTGTACGCGGATCCCATTTCGCAAGTCTTCTGCCAAATCAGCCCAAAGGGAAGCTCAGACACATTCAACAAAGAAAACAAACAAAGTTCTTCAGACCCCTGCCGATGCAAGCACTCGACAGCGGTCTCGGGGACTACACCCAGTGGGTTCACTAAGAGTGACCCCACTGGCATGAAGCTCGAACAGGCCGGCCCTATTGAGCTATATGACGAACAGGCAAATCTACGAGAATGATATAACCCGACCTGAGTAACACTACTCTCGGGGACTACATCCAGTGAATGCACTCCGAGTGCCCCCACTGGTAATATTCGGGCAGACCAGCTCGGATCTGCTCAGATAACGGGAAATATATATAAAGACAATTGTCGGTGCAAGCACTCAACAGCAGTCTCGGGGACTACACCCACTGGGTTCACTCTGAGTGAACCCACTGGAAAATAATCCTACTGTATCCGAGTATATCACTTGGACACGCAATGGGTTACAAGAGGGAAGTAAAAACTTACTAGCGCACTTACTCTGATATCGTCTCGAAGCTCCAAGCTTCTCTTGTACAAAGACGCGATGGAGTCGTACGCTCCCTTGGCATCACCCACCATCAACTCCACCTGCACCATGGCCTCCTTGGTGGCTCCCACTTGGTCTTCTGGGAGGTGTCGGGCGTCGTACTGCACTATCGACGGGCCTGTCACAACAGAAGACTCCTTGGGCATCCCAAGTCCCGCTCCAGTCGGTTCCGCCGCGAGGGACACCGCCTCAGTCGACGGCATCGGCTCGGTCGGCGACGCGTCCACGGTGGGAGCAGCAGCAGATGGAACAACCTCAAGGACAGGCGCCAAACTTGGCCCGGATCCCCTTTGGTCGTCCTCCTCCAGATGAATCACCTCCGAAGGAAGCTCGACTGAACAACATGAGGTTGCAGAAAAAGGGCAAGATTAAAGACATCACTCGCGAAACAATAATGTGAACTCTCGGAGTCGTCACAACGTACCTTGCTGAGATGTGGCAACGTTATCCGCATCCATGGGATCATCATCCTGGCGCGACAGAGAGGTGGCAGAGGTGGCAGCTCTGTCGAGTAAAATCCACTCTTCCGATAAGCATGAGTTCAGTCAAATATCGAATGAAGATGGGAGAACAAGACACTTACGTTGAGGCAACTCGAACAGCGATTCCCATCCGAGGCAAACCTTTCCGAGGCTTGGGTCCACTCGGTTTGGCCACCTTGGATGGTTGGTCCGTAGGCTCGGTAGCAGCGTCCCTGGTCCTCTTCATGCTCCGAGCACTCGGAGCCACGGGAGGAGCTGGCGGAACACTCGGAGCCACGGGAGAAGCAGGCGGAGCACTCGGAGCTGCTGGAGGAGCCGGCGGAGCCACGGGTTGGTGACAGTGCTTAGTTCGAGGCTCTGATGGTGGAGGTGGCGAGCTCTGCTCCCCAGCCTCCCCCTCCTCCTCTTCAGACTCCTCCTCTGTCTCCCCACTGTCGGAGACGTACTCGGCGCTATCCACGCTACCCTCCTGGCTGCCCTCCTCTTCCTCAGCAGGATTCCTGTTCGAGACGGGAGAATACCAGTTGGTCCACTCCTGCACAAAATACAGTTGACAACGTCAGACACCAAGCGGCGACACAAGAAAAGCGATAAATCTAAGAATATTGAAAGCACTTGACAAGATGCGCTCACCTCAGTCGAGGAGGGTTGTCGGCGCGGAAGGGCCTCACTCGCTAGGCTCCTTGGGAGTTGTCGCATGCGCCTGTGATGCCGCGGACCCACGCTGTCACCGTCTCCCCGGTCACGCACTCTGGGTGAGTCCGAGGGGAATCCTCAGGCCCCACATAGTGCCACATGGTGTGGTGTCGGGATTGCAGCGGCTGGATGCGCCGACCCGGAAAGGTCTCCAGCAAGTCCGTGCCGGTGACTCCCTTGCGGACGACGGTTATCAGCGCGTCGACCAGAGGCTGGATCTGAATCTTTTCCAACTTGGAGAGCGCAAGTTGTCTGGGAGGAGCCGGACGGTCTAGGCTAAAGGGCGGCAACCCAGTCGCAACATTCGGACAAGCTATGTCCTGGCAGTAGAACCAGGTCGACTACCAGTTCCTAACTGACTCAGACAACTGGAGAGGGGGGTAGCTACTCTTCGTTTTCTTTTGGAAGCTTAAGCCCCCGCAGAGCTGGAGAAGATGGGTTTTATCGTCCGACTGGCTAAGCTTTTTGACAGTCTGAGACCTAGCAGAGAAGATATACTTAAAGAGCCCCCAATAGGGGGACATCCAATAAAGCACTCGCACAGAGTGACGAATGCGGCAAGACGAGCTATCGCGTCGGGAGGAAAATGATGGAGCTGCGCCCCGAAGTGATTCATAATACCTCTAAAAAGGGGTGGGGAGGCAGGGAGAAGCCCCTGTACACGTGGCTGAGCAGCAAGACGCGCTCTCCCTCCTGCGGCGCCGGCTCCGTCTCGCCCTCCGTCGGCAACCTCCATGACTTGTTGGCAATCATGCCTTGCTCCACCAGCTCCAGCAGGTCGTTCGTCGTCACCGTGGAGGGGAGGAAATCCCCCTGGATCCAACCCGCCGGTAGTGCTCGCTGTCACCGCTGAGCAGGAGCCGCCGCCTTCTTCTTCTTCTTCTGCAACTCAAGCTTGCTCGTCTGCCCCTTCGTCATGGTGAAGGCAGCAGATCCGCAGAGGAGGAGAGGAAGGAGGAGGTTTGGAACGCACAGTGAGCTACGGGAGAAGCGGGGCGAGTGCGAGTAACAAGGGCAGCGCAACAAGAAACCCCCGCCGGAGAGGCTTAAATAAGGTTCCGACTAGGTCACTAACAGGTGGCCCCGATATCTTATCCCCCGACCGGCTGTTGCGATATTAGTGGAGAAGATAAAGGCGCGGTAATCGAGGCGGCAGAAACTACTCGATGACGATGTCGACATCCCCGCTGAGCGCGCGGGAACTGAAATTTGAAGATCCCAGAAAATCCGCCGCTGTCAGTTTGACCGGTCACATCGAAAGATTCCGCGGAAGCACTCGGTCCCTGACGGTTCATTTCACTGGTATATTGACTCGGATCACTGGTCGAAAGGATAAAATGGACTAAGGCTAACAACGTCAAAGTCACATCCATACCAGTCGGATCCGTACTCCAGGTACCACTTCGTCGCTCCAACCCCGATCCATTCGGGGACTAATGATGGGGTTATAGTCCCAGGGTAGGGTCATAGGCCTGCCCTATAGGTCCTACCCAAGGACTACCCTTCACAGAGGGCAAGGCCCTTAGACAGTTCCGACTTAACTAAGGACCCCCATCATCCAGTCGGTGACAAGCATTCGGAGCGTATTTATCGTACCGACTGAATTCCACTCTGTACATCGTAACCTCCCGGGAGGGCAACGGTCGTACGTTTCCATACACCATTATTAGCATTTAAGACATACGTTACCCGTAACGTATGCATTTATTCGCCACTACACCACCCCTGTCCACCGGACCGTTGTGAAGGGCAGCGCACTCTATATAAGCCGCCCTTCCCCACTGGTGCACGGGTTGGCATTTACTGTAATCCTATATTCCACTCGACACTAAAGCTCCCAAGAACACTAAGACGTAGGGCTTTTACCTCCACCACAGAGGGGCCTGAACTCATACAACCTCGCCGTAGCTAACGCTCTGCCCATCCTTTCGTACCCTACACATCTACTGTCAAACTTATACCACGATAGGTCCCACGTGTCGTACTCGCATTTTAATTTAGTTTAATTGGTAATTAATCAAACTAATTTAGGGGGTGGGACCCACCTGTCATTCTCCAATTAACTAAACTAATCAACAAGTTTTAATTAACTAGAATTAATTAGTGTTAATTGGGCTGCTCCCACAGGTCATTGGTATTTAAATTAACAACCAATTAATTAAACTAATTAATCTTAATCATACATAATTAACTAATTAGTTAATTACTTAATTCAATTGTTATTATTATTACATTTTTTATTCACACTTTCATTTTTGTGTGTAGGGGACGTAGGCCCCCTCCCTCACATAGTGAGGAAAGGGTTAGTGGTGGGCCTGCGGAAGGCCGTGGGGAGGTGCCGGCGACGGGGTGGCGTACACGGGTGCGGGCGCATGCAGTTGTGGTCGACCGGAGGGGCCGCACAGCACCGGGGAAGGGACCAGGTCGGCGGGGAGGTGGGCGGCAGCGGCGTTGGGGAGGCACGGGCGTGGCTAAAGGCAGACGTGGGCGCGGGGCGAGCGGGAGTTGCGATGGGGTAGTGCGGAATTGCCAACAAGGGGAGAGGGGGGTGCCGAAACTGTGGGGCCAACGGTGGCAGGAGGTCAGGCGGAGCTCGCCGGAGGGAGAGTGGGGAAGGAGCGAGGGTGGAGCCTGGTGGCCTCACCGGCGTTGGAGGGTAGGGGGGTCGTCGAGGCGTGAGGAAGCTGTCGAGGGGAAGGACGGGGATACGACAGGTCGGAGGAGAGGTGGACGGCGGTGAGAAGGCGGTTGGCGGGGGTCGGCGGCTCGCCGGAGTGGTCAATGCGCAGGGGCATGGGGCAGTCGCCGGCACACGGGGGCTCGTTGGGGAGGGGAGGAAGTGAGTGGGGTGGGCAGTGGAGGTTAGGGTTCCCTCGGGGCTTTTATACACCCTCGGGTAGATGGGTCACCTGGGCTGCTATAGCCATGGGTGGGCCGGTGGAGGGGAGGTGGGCCGTCCTAGTAGGCTGGGCGGTTGGGGAGGGGGTTAGCCTTTTGTTTTTTTCTTCTCTTTTCTTTTATTTTAATTCTGTTTTATTAATTTGGCTTTAAAATATCCCTTTGTAAAATATGTCGCTTGGTCTAACTATTTACAAAACAATAATTTACAATGACATAAAAAGATTGGAGCACCCATGAATTTATTTGGAATTTACGTAAACCAACAAGGGATTTAAATATTATTTTGGCGAGTGCTAAAATAGATTTGAGGCACCTAATCACATGATAAAATGTTGGTTACAATTTCATAATAACTTTGGGATTATCTCCAACCTAAGCATGATTTTTATTCTGAAGCTTTGCAAAACTTTTATATCCACTTTTAACAATGAATTTGAATTGCAAAATAAATTGAATCAGAGTTTGATTCCAATCGTGATCATAACTTTGTTTGCAAAAGCATTAGCTTAATCTTAACCATCATTGTAGCTTAATTACAATGATTACTATAGCATAATGCGGGGATGTCCCAACTCTCGCCTACTAACAAGAATTCTCATCCCAATAATTAAGAGGTAGAAGGAAAGAGCTCGGCGTATTAATCACGAAGATGATCCTCGCGTTCCCAAGTGGCTTCATCTTGAGAATGATTTGACCACTGCACTTTAAGGAACTTGGTGACCTTGCGACAAGTCTGACGTTCAGTCTGATCGAGAATGCGAACCGGATGCTATTTATCAGAGAGGTCTTGTAGCATCTCAAGCATATCATGATCCACTTCTCGAACATTATCTTTGAAGCAACGGTGAGGCAGACACGCATGGAAGACATCACGAACCTGAGAAAGGTTCCCCCATAGTTCCAATTGATAAGCTACTTTTCCACGCCTTTCGAGAATAGTGAATGGACCAATATAGCGAGGAGTGCTACTTCTCAAACAACAGCGCCAGAAATTGACACGTTGATGGAGACTTGCTTGCGTTGGTTTTTCCCTTGAAGAGGAAAGGTTGATGCAGTACAGGAGCAGTAAGTATTTCCCTCAGTTTGAGAACCAAGGTATCAATCCAGTAGGAGAATCTCGTCAAGTCCAGAGTACCTGCGCAAACACAAACGAGCTTGCACCCAACGCTATAAAGGGGTTGTCAATCCCTTCAAGATTGATTGCAAAGTGAGATCTGAAGGCGGAAAGTGCAACGAAGTAAAAGAGTAAGGCAGAAAATATGGTGTGAAGTAGACCCGGGGGCCATAGTGTTCACTAGAGGCTTCTCTCAAAATAGAAAATATTACGGTGGGTGAACAAATTACTGTCGAGCAATTGATAGAACCGCGCGAAGTCATGCCGATATGTAAGGCAGTGATCATACATATAGGAATCACGTCCGAGACAAGTAGACCGATATTTCTGCATCTACTACAATTACTCCACACATCGACCGCTATCCAGAATGCATCTAGTGTATTGAGTTCATGACGAACAGAGTAACGCCTTAAGCAATATGACATGATGTAGAGGGATTAACTAAAACCAATGATGAAAACCCCATCTTTTTACCCTTGATGGCAATAACATGATGAGTGCCTCGCTACCCCTTCTGTCACTGGGTGAGGTCACCGCACGGTATGAACCCAAAACCAAGCACTTCTCCCATTGCAAGAATCATAGATCAAGTTGGCCAAACAAAACCCACAAATCGAAGAGAATTACAAGAATATGAAATCATGCATATAAGAGATCAGAAGAAACTCAAATAAGATTCATAGATAATCTGATCATAAATCCACAATTCATCGGATCTCGACAAACACGCCGCAAAAGAAGATGACATCGGATAGATCTCCATGAAGATCATGGAGAACTTTGTATTGAAGATCCAAGAGAGAGAGGAAGCCATCTAACTACTAGCTATGGACCCGTAGGTCTATGGTGAACTACTCACGCATCATTGGAGAGGTCATGGTGTTGATGAAGAAGCCGTCCGTATCCGAATCCCCCCTCCGACAGGGCACCAGAACGTGCCCCAGATGGGATCTTGTGGAGACAGAAGCTTGCGGCAGCGGAAAAGTACTTTCGATGATCTCCTGATTTTTTCTGGAATTTTTGGGAATATACAGGCAAAGGACCTAGGGCAGAGGAGGCCCAGGGTGCTCACAAGCCTGGGAGGCGCGGCCCCCCTGGCCGTGGCTAGGGGGCTTGTGGGTTCCCTGGTGGCCCCCTGCCTTGGTTCTCAAGTCTCCCGATCGTCTTCTGTTTCGGAAAAAATCTTTTTGGAAGTTTTATTCCGTTTGTACTGCGTTCAAAATCCTCCTGTGAAAAGGGTCAAAAACACGGAATAACAGAAACTGGCACTTGGCACTGAGTTTATAAGTTAGTCCCAAAAAAGATATAAAAGGCATACAAAAAGTCCAAAGTTGGACAAGATAATAGCATGAAACCATCAAAAGTTATAGATACGTTGGAGACGTATCAAGCATCCCCAAGCTTAACTCCTGCTCGTCCTCGAGTAGGGAAGTGATAAACACTGAATTTTTGATGTGGAATGCTACCTAGCATAGTTGTCCTTTGGAACTTCTTTCGTATGACATGAATGTTCAGATCCGTGAGATTAAAAATAATAGTTTGCTATTGACATGAAAACAATAATACTTCAAGCAAACTAGCAAGGTAATAATGAACTTTCAAAATAACAAGGCCAAAGAAAGTTATCCCTACAAAATTATATAGTGTGGCTATGCTCCATCATCCTCACACAACTAATTTAAATCATGCACAACCCCGGTATTGGCCAAGTAATTATTTTCGCACTCTTACTTTCTCAAACTTTTTATAACTATCACGCAATACATGAGCGTGAGCCATGGATATAGCACTATAGGTGGAATAGAGTGTGGTGGTGGTTGTGAGTCAAAAAGGGAGGAGATGGTCACATTGACTCGGCATATCAAAGGGCTATGGAGATGTCCATTAATAGATATCAATGTGAATGAGTAGGGATTGCCATACAAAGGATGCACTAGAGCTATAAGTATGCGAAAGCTCAAACGGAGAACTAGTGGGTGTGCATCCAACTTGCTTGCTCACGAAGACCTAGGGCAATTTGAGGAAGCCCATCATTGGAATATACAAGCCAAGTTATATAATAAAGATTCCCAATAGAATATGGTGGTGACAAAATGAGAGGCTCTCAATCATGAAGAACATGGTGCTATTATGAAGCACAAGTGTGGAAAAAGATAGTAGCATTGTCCCTTCTCTCTTTTTCTATCCTTTTTTTATTTGGGCTCTTGGGCCTCTTTTTTCTCTTTTTTTTTGGGCTCTTTGGCCTATTTTTTTATTTTCTCACATGGGACAATGCTATAATAATGATGATCATCACACTTTTACTTACTCACAGCTCAAAGCTCAGAACGATGATGACTCTATAGGAAATGCCTCCGGCAGTGTACCGCGATGTGCAACGATCTAGCTTGGCGTATGACATTGAAAAATCTTGCTAGCTATCTTACGATCATGCAATGGCAATATGTGAGTGACGGCACAAGTCATGAGATGGAACGGTGGGAGTTGCATGGCAATATATCTCGGAATGGCTATGGAAATGCCATAGTAGGTAGGTATGGTGGCTGTTTTTAGGAAGGCATATGGTGGGTTTGTGTACTGGCGAAAAATGTGTGTCACTAGAGAGGCTAGAAATGGTGGAAGGTGAAAGTGCATCTATACCATGGACTCAAATTTGTCATGAATAACTCACATACTTGTTGCTAAAGTTTTTATTAGTAATCGAAACAAAGTGCTAAACGCATACTCCTAGGGGAAGGGTTGGTAGGTGTTAACCATCGCGTGATCCCGACCGCAACACAAAGGAAGACAATCAATAGATAAATTATGCTCCGACTGCCTAACATAGGAGTTCACCATATGTGCATGTTACGGGAATCACTAACTTCAACACAAGTATTTCTAGATTCACAACACCCTACTAACATAACTCTTAATATTACCAAATCCACGTCTCAAAACTAATTGAGAGGAATCAAAACTTCTCTTTCTACTCAATGCACATGAAGAGGGAGGTTTTTGTATCCTCTTTGGGTACCTATCACCTTTGGGACTACTTTCATAGCACAAGCCAACTACCAAGTCACGCACCGCCATGCTCTAAAAGATCTAAGTGAAGCACACACAGCAAAATTATCTGGCTCAAAAGATATAAGTGAAGCAGGATGAGCATTCTAGCAAAATCACGATGAGTGCATCTCTCTCTCAAAAGGTGTGCAGCAACGATTATTGTGACACAACAAAAAGAAAAGACTCCTACGATACAAGACGCTCCAAGCAAAACACATATCATGTGGTGAATAAAAATATAGCTCCAAGTAATGTTACCAATGGATTGAAGACGAAAGAGGGGATGTCTGCCCGGGGCATCCCCAAGCTTAGGCTTTTTGGTGTCCTTGAATTGGGCTTGGGATTCCTTGGGCATCCCCAAGCTTGAGATCTTTCCAATCTTTATCCCCTTGTCCATGAGAACATCACCCAAAACTTGAAAACTTGACAACACAAAACTTAAACAGAAACTCGTGATAACATTAGCACAAGAAAACAAACTACCACCTCTCTAGGTACTGTAGCAATCTTGATTTCTATTTATATTGGTGTTAGAATACTGTATTCTCACTTTTCCATGGCTAGTACCCCCGATACTATCCATAGTTTCATCAAAACAAGCAACCAACTCAACAAAAACAGAATATGTAAAAAACAAACCAGTCTGTAGCAATCTGTATACTTCGTATACTTCTGGTACCTCCAAAATTCTGAAAAATTACGACTGCTTGGGAAAAAGGCATATCAACCAGAAGAAAAAGAATTAACTCAAAATCTCTTTCAGACTAAAAAAGACAAATAATCTAGTGAGCGAAAAGTTTCTGTCTTTTTCCAGCAGGATCAACCAAACATCACCAAGACTAGTCATAAAGGTTTTCCTTGGCTGAAACACAAAAAGAAACACAAAATACACTATAATAACATAATTATGATGGTGTGGACGCAACAAAATAGAAAGAAAATATATAAATTCATTGGGTTGCCTCCCAACAAGCGCTATTGTTTAACACCCTTAGCTAGGCATAAAGCGATAGAATCATGTATCGTCGTCTTTGGTGCTCAAACCATAAGTAGCCCTCATCATGGATTCATAAGACAATCTTATTTTCTTTCTAGGAAAGTTCTCCATGCCCTTCTTTAAAGGAAATTGAAATCTAATATTCCCTTCCTTCATATCGATGATAGCACCGATAGTCCTTAGGAAAGGTCTACCAAGAATAATAGGGCATGTATGATTGCTATCAATGTCAAGCACAATGAAATCCACGGGTACATAGTTCCTATTTGAAATAATAAGAACATCATTGATCCTTCCCATGGGTTTCTTGACCGTAGAATCCGCAAGATGCAAATTAAGAGAACACTCTCAATCTCATTAAAACCCAGAACATCACATAAAGACTTTGGAATCGAGGAAACACTAGCACCCAAATCACACAAAGCATTGCATTCATAGTTTTTTATTTTGATTTCGGTAGTAGGTTCCCACTCATCATGAAGCTTTATAGGGATAGAAACTTCCAATTCAAGTTGCTCTTCAAGAGATTTTATAATAGCTTCGACGATATGATCGGTAAAGGCCTTGTTTTGGCCATAAGCATGTGGAGAGTTTCGCATGGATTGCATCAAAGAAATGCATTTAATCAAGGAGCAACTATCATAATTGAATTCCTTGAAATCCAAAGTAGTAATTTCATTACTACTCAAGGTTTTAATATATTCTACTCCACTTTCAACGATTTTAGCATCAAGATAGATGGACTCTGAATCATTGGGGCGCTTTTCAATCAGAGTGGATTCATATCCAGCCCCATCATCATTAGGTTTGACACAAGAAAACAAAGATTCAATGGGAGTCACACCAAGCACTTTAAGATCTTCGTGATTCTTATCACGAGAACACGCCTTTTTAAGCCATTCATGTCTAGCACGAATTTGGGGTGGTTCTTTCTTTGCTCTCACTCATGGAAACACGCATAGCTTTCAAAGTTTCATCCATGTTGATCTTGGGAGGAGCACATCTAACTTTCAAAGCATCAATATCACCAGACATTCTATTAATGCTCCTAGCCAAATCGTCAATTTTGAGTAGTTTTTCCTCTATGGACGCATTGAAAATATTTTGTGAGTTGATAAATTCTTTGATATTACTCTCTAGATTAGAGGGTAATCTATTGTAATTTCCATGAGTATTGTTGTAGGAGTTGCGAAAGTTATTAGAGGAGTTACTAGGAAAAGTCCAAGGAACTTAGTTTCCTCTAAAAGCATTGTTGTTGCCAAAATTATTCCTACCAACAAAATTAACGTCCAAGCTAGCGTTGCTACTCTCAATCAAGGAAGACAAGGGCATATCATTAGGATCTAAAGGAGCACTTCTACTAGCAACCAAATTCATTAACTCATCCATCTTAGCACTCAACGAGTTAATTTCTTCTATAGCGTGTACCTTCTTACTAGTAGGTGACCTTTCAGTGTGCCACTGAGAGTAGTTCGTCATGATATTGTCTAGGAGTTTTGTGGCTTCTCCTAACGTGATTTCCATGAACGTTCCACCTGAGGCAGAGTCCAAGATATTTCTAGAAGCGAAATTCAAGCCAGCGTAGAAGATTTGTATAATCATCCAAAGACTCAAGCCATGAGCGGGACAATTTCTAATCATCAGTTTCATTCTCTCCCAAGATTGTGCAACACGTTCATGATCAAGTTGCTTAAAATTCATGATATCATTACGGAGAGAGATAATCTTAGCCGGCGGAAAATACTTGGATATATAAGCATCTTTGCACTTGTTCCAAGAATCAATACTATTTTTGGGCAAAGACGAAAACCAAGTTTTTGCTCGATCTCGCAACGAGAAAGGAAAAAGCTTCAATTTAATCACATCATTATCCACATCTTTCTTCTTTTGCATATCGCAAAGCTCAATGAAGGTATTAAGATGGGATGCGGCATCTTCACTAGGAAGGCTGGAGAATTGCTCTTTCATAACAAGATTCAGGAAAGCGGAATTGATTTCGTATGACTCCGCACTAGTGGCGGGAGCAATCGGAGTACTAATGAAATCATTATTATTAGTATTCGAGAAGTCACAAAGTTTGGTGTTTTCAGTCATGGTGACTTTAGCAAACAAGCAAGCACACAAGCTAACAAAGAGCAAGCGAGAGAAAAGGGCGAACGAAAAGGGCAAACGAAAAAGGCAAACGAAGAAAAGGGCAAACGAAAAAGGCAAATCTTTTTTTGTAAATTTTTGTTTTTCAGAAGTGGGGGAGAGGAAAACGAGAGGCAAAAAATTAAATGCAAGAGATGAGTTTGTGACACTTACTTGGATGAGTTCTTGACTTGATCCTCCCCGGCAACGGCGCCAGAAATCCTTCTGCTACTTCTCAAACAACAGCGCCAGAAATTGACACGTTGACGGAGACTTGCTTGCGTTGGTTTTTCCCTTGAAGAGGAAAGGGAGATGCAACACAGGAGCAGTAAGTATTTCCCTCAGTTTGAGAACCAAGGTATCAAACCAATAGAAGGATCTCGTCAAGTCCAGTGTACGTGCGCAAACACAAACGAGCTTGCACCCAACGCTATAAAGGGGTTGTCAATCCCTTCAAGATTGATTGCAAAGTGAGATTTGAAGGCGGAAAGTGCAACGAAGTAAAAGAGTAAGGCTGAAAATATAGTGTGAAGTAGACCCGGGGGCCATAGTGTTCACTAGAGGCTTCTCTCAAAATAGCTAATATTACGGTGGGTGAACAAATTACTGTCGAGCAATTGATAGAACCGCGCAAAGTCATGATGATATCTAAGGCAATGATCATACATATAGGCATCACGTCCGAGACAAGTAGACCGATACTTTCTGCATCTACTACTATTACTCCACACATCGACCGCTATCCAGCATGCATCTAGTGTATTGAGTTCATGATGAACAAAGTAACGCCTTAAGCAAGATGGCATGATGTAGAGGGATAAACTCAAACCAATGATGAAAACCCCGCCTTTTTACCCTTCATGGCAACAACATGATGCGTGCCTTGCTACCCCTTCTGTCATTGGGTGAGGTCATCGCACGGTATGAACCCAAAACCAAGCACTTCTCCCATTGCCAGAATCGTAGATCAAGTTGGCCAAACAAAGCCCACAACTTGAAGAGAGTTACAAGGATATGAAATCATGCATATAAGAGATCATAAGAAACTCAAATAAGATTCATAGATAGTATTGTTGGAATTATGCCCTAGAGGCAATAATAAATATAGTTATTATTATAATTCCTGTATCAAGATAATCGTTTATTATCCATGCTATAATTGTATTGAATGAAGACTCATTTACATGTGTGGATACATAGACAAAACACCGTCCCTAGCAAGCCTCTAGTTGGCTAGCCAGTTGATCGAAGATAGTCAGTGTCTTCTGATTATGAACAAGGTGTTGTTGCTTGATAACTGGATCACGTCATTAGGAGAATCACGTGATGGACTAGACCCAAACTAATAGACATAGCATGTTGATCGTGTCATTTTGTTGCTACTGTTTTTCTGCGTGTCAAGTATTTATTCCTATGACCATGAGATCATATAACTCACTGACACCGGAGGAATGCTTTGTGTGTATCAAACATCGCAACGTAACTGGGTGACTATGAAGATGCTCTACAGGTATCTCCGAAGGTGTTAGTTGAGTTAGTATGGATCAAGACTGGGATTTGTCACTCCGTGTGGCGGAGAGGTATCTCGGGGCCCACTCGGTAATACAACATCACACACAAGCCTTGCAAGCAATGTAACTTAGTGTAAGTTGCGGGATCTTGTATTACGGAACGAGTAAAGAGACTTGCCGGTGAACGAGATTGAAATAGGTATGCGGATACTGACGATCGAATCTCGGGCAAGTAACATACCGAAGGATAAAGAGAATGACATACGGGATTATATGAATCCTTGGCACTGAGGTTCAAACGATAAGATCTTCGTAGAATATGTAGGATCCAATAGGGGCATCCAGATCCCGCTATTGGATATTGACCGAGGAGTCTCTCGGGTCATGTCTACATAGTTCTCGAACCCGCAGGGTCTGCACACTTAAGGTTCGACGTTGTTTTATGCGTATTTGAGTTATATGGTTGGTTACCGAATGTTGTTCGGAGTCCCGGATGAGATCACGGACGTCACGAGGGTTTCCGGAATAGTCCGGAAACGAAGATTGATATATAGGATGACCTCATTTGATTACCGGAAGGTTCGGAGTTACCGGGAATGTACCGGGAATGACGAATGGGTTCCGGGAGTTCACCGGGGGGGCAACCCACCCCGGGGAAGCCCATAGGCCATAAGGGTGGCGCACCAGCCCTTAGTGGGCTGGTGGGACAGCCCAAAAGGGCCCTATGCGCCATACAAAGAAAAATCAAAGAGAAAAAAAAGGAGGTGGGAAGGAAGGGAAGGACTCCCACCCACCAAACCAAGTCCAACTCGGTTGGGGGGGAGCCTTCCCCCCTTGGACTCGGCCGACCCCCTTGGGGCTCCTTGAGCCCCAAGGCAAGGTCCCCTCCCTCCCACCTATATATACGGAGGTATTGGGGCTGATTTGAGACGAATTTTCCACGGCAGCCCGACCACATACCTCCACGGTTTTTCCTCTAGATCGCGTTTCTGCGGAGCTCGGGCGGAGCCCTGCTGAGACAAGGTCATCACCAACCTCCGCAGCGCCGTCACGCTGCCGGAGAACTCTTCTACCTCTCCGTCTCTCTTGCTGGATCAAGAAGGCCGAGATCATCGTCGAGCTATACGTGTGCTGAAGGTGGAGGTGCCGTCCGTTCGGTACTAGATCGTGGGACTGATCGCGGGATTGTTTGCGGGGCGGATCAAGGGACGTGAGGACGTTCCACTACATCAATCGCGTTCACTAACGCTTCTGTTGTACGATCTACAAGGGTACGTAGATCACTCATCCCCTCTCGTAGATGGACATGACCATGATAGGTCTTCGTGCGCGTAGGAAATTTTTTGTTTCCCATGCGACGTTCTCCAACAAGTATGATCATAAATCCACAATTCATCGGATCTCGACAAACACATCGCAAAAGAAGATTACATCGGATAGATCTCCATGAAGATCATGGAGAACTTTGTATTGAAGATCCAAGAGAGAGAAGAAGCCATCTAGCTACTAGCTATGGACCCGTAGGTCTATGGTGAACTACTCACGCATCATCGGAGAGGTCATGGTGTTGATGAAGAAGCCCTTCGTATCTGAAGACCCCCTCCGGCAGGGCACCAGAATGTGCCCCAGATGGGATCTTGCGAAGACAGAAGCTTGCGGCGGCGGAAAAGTACTTTCGATGATCTCCTGATTTTTTCTGGAATTTTTGGGAATATATAGGAGAAAGACCTAGGGTAGAGGAGGCCCAGGGAGCCCACAAGCCTGGGAGGCGTGGGCCCCCCTGGCCGCGGCTAGGGGGCTTGTGGGGTCCCAGGTGGCCCCTTGCGTTGGTTCGCAAGTCTCCCGATCGTCTTCTCTTTCGAAAAAATCTTTTCGGAAGTTTTATTCCGTTTGGACTCCATTAAAAATCCTCCTCTGAAAAGGTTCAAAAACACGGAAAAAACAAGAACTGACACTTGGCACTGAGTTAATAAGGTAGTCCCAAAAATGATATAGAAGGCATACAAAACATCCAAAGTTTGACAAGATAATAGCATGAAACCATCAAAAATTATAGATACGTTGGAGACGTATCAAGGAGCTAGCTTGCCCTTGATCCCAAAATGGTGTGCACCTCTCATTAGTGTGACACGAAGATAAGCCTTTTCGCCAGGTTGATAGGCCATATGTTGATGATGACGGTCATACTGACTTTTCTCATGAGACTGAGCAGCCTTCATATTCTCATGAATAATGCGGACCTGATATTCGGCATGTTGGAGAATATCCAGACAGAAGAGTGATCATTCCCCAGTTTCTGACCAATTCATAGAAGTTCGACACCTTCGTCCCTACAATACTTCAAAAGGGGCCATCTTTCGACTAGCTTGATAGCTATTGTTGTAGGAGAACTCGGCATACAGGAGATATTCCTCCCATTTCTTACTGAAAGAAATTACACAAGCTCGAAGCATGTCCTCGATAATTTGGTTGACTCGTTCAACTTGTCCCTCGGATTGAGGGTGAAATGTGGTGCTAAATTACAAATGAGTTCCCATAGCTTTTTGAAAACTTTCCTAGAATTTTGAAGTGAACAAGCTGACACAGTCCAAGCTGATTACCAATGGAATACCGTGAAGTGAAACAATTATGGACATATACATATCTGCTAACTGACTAGCAGTAATTGTTTCTTTGACGACCAGAAAATGTGCAACTTTGGACAGTCGGTCAATGACGACACGAAGAGAATCATTACCTTTCTGAGATTTGGGAAAACCAGTGACAAAGTCCATTTCAACATGGTCCCATTTCCATTCAAGAATAGAGATAGGTTGCAGAGTTTGAGCAGGCCTTTGATGTTCTGCTGTGATTCTCTGTCAAATGTCACATTCTGCAACATAGCATGCAATGTATTGTTTCATATTTGACCACTAGAATCTTTGGCGGATGTCTTGGTACATCTTGGTACTACGCGGATGGATAGACAGTGGGGTATCATGAGCTTCTTCCATCCCCTTTCTGGTCATCCTCAGGTTCCCCCCCCCCCTATGCAGTACATAAAGACGACCCTTGAAGTACAAGGCCCTTCATGAGCAAGAGGAAGCAAGAGGGTTTACCTTCTACAAGGTAGCTCTTAATCTTATCGACTTCAGGGTCAAATAGTTGAATAGTTTTGATGCTGCTCACGACATCCGGTTCAACAACCAGGTTACTGAGGGAACCCAGATTAAGAACACGGAGGTTCATCTTTTGAAACTCTTCAGGAGGGGGAACAAGGAAACCCTGAGGAATAATATGGAGGTTCAACGTACGGAATTCCTCTTGAAGACGGTCATGAACCTTATGAACCTGGAGGTGGTTGCAATACGACTTGCTGCTCAAGGCATCAACCATTACATTAGCCTTGCCGGGGGTATAATATATACCACAGTCAAAATGTTATATGCGCTCCATCCATCTCTGCTGACGGAGGTTTAGATCCGACTGAGTAAACAAGTACTTCAGACTTTGATGATCGATGTAGATCTCACAATGATTACCAAGAAGGTATCGTCGCCACTCTTTTAGTGAATGTGCTACTTCGGCAAGTTCGAGTTCATGAACTGGATAGTTCTCTTCATGAGCATGCAACTGACGTGAGGCATACCCAATCAGTTTGCTATCTTGCATAAGGACACAACCTATTCCTTGATGAGAAGCGTCACAATATATGACGAAATTCCTTTTAGTATCCGGATGAGCAAGTACTGGAGCATATGTCAGTTTGTCCTTGAGTGTGTGGAAACTTTCCTCATATTTATCAGTCCACTCATACCTAACACCTTTTTGAATCAGATTGGTTAAGGGCTTTGCAATGTTCGAGAAGTTCTCGATGAATCGAGGCAATAGCTCGCGAGTCCGAGAAAACTTCTGACTTGCTTGACATTCTTTGGGGGAGTCCAGTCAAGAATAGCTTGAAATCGTTCAGGGTTGATCGCCATACCATCCTTGGAGATCATATCACCAACGTACATCACTTCATCCAACCAGAATTCACACTAGGAATACTTCGCATAGAGATGATGCTCCCGAAGCTTATCCAGTACAAGACGTAGATGTTCGGCATGCACTTATTTATGCTTCGAATATACCAGAATATCATCCAGATATACCACGACGAATTTGTCGAGGTAGTCCATGGATATATAAATCATCAATCGAGAGAAGGTTGCCAGTGCATTAGTTAAGCCGAAGGACATGACAGTGTACTCATATGATCCATACCGAGTAACAAAGGCGGTCCTTGGGATATAATCTTTGCAAACACAGATCTGGTGGTATCCGAGCCTCAATTCGACCTTAGAGAAGACTGAGGAACCAGCAAGTTGATCATACAGATCATTTATCCGAGGAAAGAGGATATTTATTTTGAATAGTGGCCTGATTGATAGACGGTAGTCTTGAACGAGATGATTTGTTCTATCCTTCTTCTTAACAAAGAGAGAAAGTGCTCCCCAAGCAGAGGAACTAGGGTGAATGAAACCCATACAAAGTGAATTGTTAATTTCTTGCTTAAGTTCAAGGAGTTCGTATGGTGGCATTTTATAAGGACGCTTGGCTATAGGAGAGGTACTGGGTACCAAGTCGATGACAGATTCGACAGCTCGAGCAAGGGGAATCCCCATAAGTTTTTCTGGAAAGACATCTTGGAATTCCCGGACAATTGGAATGTTTTTATCCCTTCAAGAGGTGACGCATTTAATGCATTCAATGCATATAGACATGCCTCAGCATCTCTAACGAGATGAGCATGGTAGCTTATTAACTCATTTGAAGGGTGTTGGAGGTGGACAGTTTTGGTGGCACAAACGATTAAAGTCGTATGAGCTTTCAACCAGTCCATTCCCAGTATGAGGTCAATGTTGGAAGAAATCAATAACATGGGAGCGGCAAGGAATTCCAATCCTTCAATTTCAATGGGGACATTGGGGCAAACCATGGAGGGTCGACATTGGCCCACGGGGGTGTTTACCACTATCGGGATGTTCATCTCTTCGTATTTAATGCCATGCATGAATGCAAAAAAAATTATGACATGAAGGAATGCGATGCTCTTGTATCAAATAATACAGAAGAAGGTACTGAGTTAACGAGAAGCGTACCCATCACGGTAGCAGGCTGGTCGTGAGCTTGACCCATATCAATGTTGTTGGCTTGACCACGAACATAAGTAGGCTTGGCATTGTTGTTGTGGTCTTGATTGTTGCTACTGCCAGTTGAGGGAAGTGCGAGCTCGTTCGGATTCTGCATGCAGTCTCTAGAACGGTGACCTGGATGGCCACACTTGAAGCATGGCCTGTCCTCCGGACTGGAAGGACAAGCTCAAGGCGGTGGAGTTGGAAGCCTCGCCTACCTAGGTGGTGGAGGAGGCAGACTAGGTGCAGCATAGGACGGCCTTGGAGCAGGAGCAGGTGCATGATACATGTTGTGGGGAATCCAGATCTTCCGCTTGTGTGCAGATGGGCCTGAAGATGAACCCATGTCCCGGTTGCGCTTGCTGCTATCCTTGTACTCATGCAGACCAGTTTCAACCTAAATGGCCTTATCCACCAAGGTGGCGAAATCAGCATAGTCCTGAACAAGGAGCGCCAGCTTGACGTCAGGCTGGAGGCCATCACGGAACTTCTCATGTCTGCGAGCATCAGTTGCAATGTATTCTTCTGCATAGCGGGATGAGTCTAGAAATTCCCGCCAATAAGCAACCACAATTTTGTTTCCCTAGGCAAGGTTGTGGAACACACGCTTCTTCCGTTCCATGATTCCTTAAGGAATGTAGCGAGCACGAAAAGCGGCTTGGAACTCACGCCAGGTGATGATAGTTCCAACAGGATGAGAGCGCTTGTGACTATACCATCATTGAGCAGTGGGACCCTTCACAAAGTAGGCTGCAAAGTTGACATGGCTTGCGACGGGCACATTGGCAGACTCCAGCTCATAAGTGATATCACAGAGCTAGTCATCTGTTAGAAATATGCCCTAGTGGCAATAATAAAATAGTTATTATTATATTTCCTATTTCAAGATAAGCGTTTATTAGCCATGCTATAATTGTACTGAATGGAAACATAAATGCACGCATGGATATATAGACAAAATAATGTCCCTAGTGAGCCTCTAGTTGACTAGCTCGTTGATCAAAGATGGTTAAGGTTTCCTAGCCATAGACAAGTGTTGTCACTTGCTGACAGGATCACATCATCAGGAGAATGAGGTGATGGATAGGACCCAAACTATAAACGTAGCATATGATCGTGTTATTTTGGTCCTATTGTTTTCTGCATGTCAAGTATAATTCCTATGACCATGAGATCATGTAACTCCCAGACACTAGAGGAATGCCTTGTGTGTATCAAACGTCGCAATGTTACTGGGTGAATATAAAGGTGCTCTACAGGTATCTTCGAAGGTGTCCGTTGAGTTAGCATGGATCAAGACTGGGATTTGTCACTCCGTGTGACGGAGAAGTATCTCGGGGCCCACTCGGTAATACAACATCACAAACAAGCCTTGCAAGCAATGTGACTGAAGAGTTATCCATGAGATCTTGTATTACGGAACGAGTAAAGAAACTTGTCGGTAATGATATTGAAATAGGTATGTAGATACCGACGATCGAATCTCGGGCAAGTAACATACCAAAGGACAAAGAGAATGATATACGGGATTGTGAATCCTTGACATAGAGGTTCAACCGATAAGATCCGCCTCGAGGCTCCGTCCCGAGACTCCCCGCGCCTCCACATCGCCCCTGGCCGGCCTCCTTGTTGCGAGAACTAGACCACGGCTCGTCCCCAGCAAGCGACCTAGGAGAACGAACGGCGCTTCGAGCACACTGCCCCACCGCGTGGGCCGCTGATACGTGTCTAACGTATCTATAATTTTTTATGGTTTCATTCTATTATCTTGTCAAACTTTTGATGTTTTCCATGCCTTTTATATATTTTTTGGGACTAACTTATTAACTCAGTGCCAAGTGCCAGTTCTAGTTTTTTCCATGTTTTTGACCCCTTTCAGAGGAGATTTTGAAACAGTGTCCAAACGGAAGAAAATCCCCGAAAATATTTTTTTTGGAATGGAAGAAGATCGGGGAGCTTGGGAGCCAAGGCAGGGGAGCCCCAAGAGCCCCACAAGCCTCCACCCCACGGCCAGGGGGGCACGCCATCCAGGCTTGTGGGCCCCCTAGACGCCCTTTGCCCTAGGTCTTTCGCCTATATATTCCCATAAATTCCAGAAAAAATCAGGAGATCATCGCAATCACTTTTCCGCCGCTGCAAGCTTCTGTCTCCGCAAGATCCCATCTGGGCACGTCCTGGTGCCCTGCCGGAGGGGGATTCAGATACGGAGGGCTCCTTCATCAACACCATGACCTCTCCGATGATGCGTGAGTAGTTGACCATAGACCTACGGGTCCATAGCTAGTAACTAGATGGCTTCTTCTCTCTCTTGGATCTTCAATACAAAGTTCTCCATGATCTTCATGGAGATCTATCCGATGTAATCTTCTTTTGCGGTGTGTTTGTCGAGATCCGATGAATTCTGGATTTATGATCACATTATCTATGAATCTTATTTGAGTTTCTTCTTATCTCTCTTACGCATGATTTCATATCCTTGCAATTCTCCTCGAGTTGTGGGTTTTGTTTATCCAACTACATCTATGATTCTTGCAATGGAAGAAGTGCTTGATTTTGGGTTCATACCGTGCGGTGACCTCACCCAGTGACAGAAGGGGTAGCGAGGCACGCATCATGTTGTTGCCATCAAGGGTAAAAAGATGGGGTTTTCATCACTGGTTTGAGATTATCCCTCTACATCATGTCATCTTGCTTAAAGCGTTACTCTGTTCGTCATGAACTCAATACACTAGATGCATGCTGGATAACGGTCGATGTGTGGAGTAATAGTAGTAGATGCAGAAAGTATCGGTCTACTTGTCTCGGACGTGATGCCTATATGTATAATCATTTCCTTACATATCGTCATGACTTTGCTTGGTTCTATCAATTGCTCCACAATAATTTGTTCACCCACCGTGATACTTGCTATTTTGAGAGAACCCTCTAGTGAACACTATGGCCCCAAGGGTCTACTCCACACCATATCTTCAGCCTTACACTTTTTACTTAGTTGCACTTTCCGCCTTCAGATCTCACTTTTCAAACAATCTTGAAGGGATTGACAACCCCTTCGAAGCGTTGGGTGCAGGCTTGTTTGTGTTTGCGCAGGTACTCTGGTTTTGACGAGACCCTCCTTCTGGATCGATATCTTGGTTCTCAAACTGACGGAAATACTTACTGCTCCTGTGCTGCATCACCCTTTCCTCTTGAAGGGAAAAACCAACGCAATCCCATCCTATGCAACGTGTCAATTTTTGGCGCTGTTGTCTGTGGGATAGCAGAAGAATTTCTGGCGCCGTTGCCGGGGAAGATCAAGTCAAGAATAGTCTCCCGTCAACGTTCCAATTTCTGGCGCCGTTGCCGGGGAGGAAGATCAAGTCAACAACTCATCCAAGTAGGTGTCGCAAACTCATCTCTTGCATTTACTTTGTTTGCCAGTTGCCTCTCGTTTTCCTCTTCCCCACTTCACCAATTTGCCTTTTCGTTCGCCTTTTTGTTCGCCCTTTTTCTCGCCTGCTCTTTGTTTGCTTGTGTGCTTTCTTGCTTGCTGAAGTCACCATGAACGAAAACACCAAACTTTGTGACTTCTCGAATACTAATAATAATGATTTTATTAGTACTCCGGTTGCTCCCACCACTAGTGCGGAGTCATACGAAATCAATGCCGCTTTGCTGAATCTTGTTATGAAAGAGCAATTCTCTGGCCTTCCTAGTGAAGATGCCGCATCCCATCTCAATACCTTCATTGAGCTTTGCGATATGCAAAAGAAAAAAGGTGTGGATAATGAAGTTATTAAATTGAGCTTTTTCCTTTCTCGTTGCGAGATCGTGCAAAAACTTGGTTTTCTTCTTTGCCCAAAAATAGTATCGATTCTTGGGATAAGTGCAAAGATGCTTATATATCTAAGTATTTTCTCCCGGCTAAGATCATCTCTGTCCGTAATGATATCATGAATTTCAAGCAACTTGATCATGAACATGTTGCACAAGCTTGGGAGAGAATGAAATTAATGATTGGAAATTGTCCCGCTCATGGCTTGAGTCTTTGGATGATTATTCAAATCTTTTATGCTGGCCTTAATTTCGCTTCTAAAAATATCTTGGACTCCGCCTTAGGTGGAATTTTAATGGAAATCACGTTAGGGGAAGCCACAAAGCTCTTAGACAACATCATGACAAACTACTCTCAATGGCACACTGAAAGGTCACCTACTAGTAAGAAGGTACACGCTATAGAAGAAATTAACTCGTTGAGTGCTAAGATGGACGAGTTAATGAATTTGGTTGCTAGTAGAAGTGCTCCTTTGGATCCTAATGATATGCCTTTGTCTTTTTTGATTGAGAGTAGCAATGCTAGCTTGGACGTTAATTTTGTTGGTAGGAATAACTTTGGCAAGAACAATGCCTTTAGAGGAAACTATGTTCCTAGGCCTTTTCCTAGTAACTCATCTAATAACTTTGGCAACTCCTACAGCAATACTCATGGAAATTACAATAGATTACCCTCTGATCTAGAGAGTAATATCAAAGAGTTCATCAACTCTCAAATGATTTTAAATGCGTCCATAGAGGAAAAACTACTCAAAATTGATGATTTGGCTAAGAGCATGGATAGAATTTCTTGTGATGTTGATGCTTTGAAAGTTATATGTGCTCCTCCCAAAATCAACATGGATGAAACTTTGAAAGCTATGCGTGTTTCCATGATTGAGAGCCAAGAAAGAACCGCCCATAATCGTGCTAGACAAGAATGGCTTAAAAAGGCGTGTTCCCGTGATGAGAATCACGAAGATCTTAAATTGCTTGGTGTGACTCCCATTGAATCTTTGTTTTCTTGTGTCAAACCTAATGATTATGGGGTTGTATATGAATCTACTTCAAGTCTCTATCCAATTCTAGGGATATACAGCCCCATAATCAATTGGAAGTCTCTATCCCTAGAAAGCTTCATGATGAGTGGGAACCTACCATCAAAATCAAAATCAAAAACTATGAGTGCAATGCTTTGTGTGATTTGGGTGATAGTGTTTCTGCGATTCCAAAGTCTTTATGTGATGTTCTGGGTTTGAATGAGATTGAAGAGTGTTCTTTTAATTTGCATCTTGCTGATTCTACGGTCAAGAAACCCATGGGAAGGATCAATGATGTTCTTATTATTGCAAATAGGAACTATGTACCCGTGGATTTCATTGTGCTTGAAATTGATTGCAATCCTACATGCCCCATTATTCTTGGTAGACCTTTCCTAAGGAATATCGGTGCTATCATCGGTAAGAAGGAAGGGAATATTTGATTTCAATTTCCTTTAAGGAAGGGCATGGAACATTTTCCTAGAAAGAAAATAAGATTGCCTTATGAATCCATGATGAGGGCCACTTATGGTTTGAGCACCAAAGACAACGATACGTGATTCTATCGCTTCTATGCCTAGCTAAGGGCGTTAAACAATAGCGCTTGTTGGGAGGCAACACAATGAATTTATCTTTTTCTTTCTGTTTTGTTGCCTCCACACTTTCACAATTCTGTTGTGATTGTGTTTTTTGTGTTTTATTTCTGTTTGAGCCAAGCAAAACCTTTATGACTAGTCTTGGTAATGGTTATGGGATCCTGCTGGAAAAAGACAGAAACTTTTCGCTCACGAGATGATTTTTCATTTTTATTCAAAAAGGCATTTTGAGTTGATTATTTTTGCTGCTGATTGATATGCTTTTTCCCCAGGCCGTCGTAATTTTTCAGATTTTTTGAAGTACCAGAACTATACAAAGTATACACATTGCTACAGACTGGTCTATTTTTGACACATTCTGTTTTTGTTGAGTTGGTTGCTTGTTTTGATGAAACTATGTGTGGGGACCCCGACTTACTAGTCGAGAATCGCCGTGCTCAGTGATCCCAACGATCAATGCTCACCGAACACTGATACTGAATAAAGAGTCTTACATCCAAGTACCGATTATTACAAGACGTGACCGAAGGGTCAAGTTCACAAGACAGGGCCTAAGGCCAAATCACAGGAATACACTATTAGCGGAAAACCTAGGGGCTAAGTGGGTGCCCATGCCATCAAGCCTACACCGACATGCGTTCTAAATCGGAAGCGTCCTAGTTCGCAGGGGTGTCTCCGAAGCCGTACTCATCTCCAAACTCCGGTCCTTCCATGTGTGGTCAATAACATAACCAGTGGCAAGCCAATGAGTACTTTGAATGTACTCGCAAACAGCCCATGATAATAATCATCGAAAGTGAAGGATAACAATATCATGCAGTTCTAGTGTAACTCATCTGGGTGGAATGATCATGAATATGCATCAAGTTAAAGAATTACTCTTGAAGAACAGGATACAGATATCAATATATTTGTCGAAGGCTGAATCGTCCGGGTTCACCCTATATGCCAAGTCACCAAACTTGGTTGTATCATTGCTATCATAGCAACACCTTTCTGATCACCATACACACACACACTCACGCACACTTGATTTATGCGGAAATATCAGGATGTAGTTTAAGCAGGATTAGCCAACTGTCCTTGATCGTGGACATGGCTATTTGAATAGTTTACACTCTGCAGAGGTAGTACGCTGGACCCACGAGATCCGGGAAACTTCTGTGTCATCCACGACTCGCGGTATATCACATACTCGAGGTAAGTACCCGATCAATGCCTTTCCCCTGACGATACTAGACAAAGACGTCCACTCAATTGGTACCCAACCCACATGTTATACGTCTTACGAGCACCATCTCTGGACAATACCAACCATGCAGGGACCAACGGTGTGACTGGAACTCATAAAAATGGCATAATCGTCATACCCGGCACGAGCCCATCACGAGTGTGACCACACATCACTCCCGCCACTAGTAATGTGGCTCTTTGCTAGCACCGACCAGAGTAATTAACATAGCCCCGTCCCATAAGGGGTAACGTGGTCGTACTGGTAAGATTGGGACGATCGACACATCATAAATCTAATCCCATTTCCGAAACATTACTCACACAAATA
Organism: Hordeum vulgare subsp. vulgare; assembly: GCF_904849725.1. Classification (NCBI taxonomy): domain Eukaryota; kingdom Viridiplantae; phylum Streptophyta; class Magnoliopsida; order Poales; family Poaceae; genus Hordeum; species Hordeum vulgare. The sequence goes on along the minus strand of NC_058521.1, from coordinate 144,579,120 downwards.
TTGGGTGCATCACTTCACCAAAAGTGACCACCTATCTCATCATCACCCTCGTGCATTAGTGGCACCCGATGAGGTTTTCATAAACTCTTGCTTTAGGTCAACAACATGCTCATGAATATACTACTTCTATCTTTACTTTTCAACATGGTATTAGCATGACCCTAAGGGGTAGAGTCAAACTCAATACATGTGCTCCAGGGGAGCCTTCATTAAAATCATATCAAATGATTGCCGGCACTTATGATCATATGCAACGGGAATACTTGCTATTATAACATGCAAAGTAACATATGCTCAGTCATGGTCAAAGGGCTGCTTGCCTTGGTGAGCTAACTATCCGGGTCTTCGAGGTCTTCCGCTTCGATTCCCTCGTCACACGGATTTTCTATCGTCGATAAAACAATAAATAAGAAATAGCTCACACAGAAACAGTCCACAAAGTCATTTTAAAAATGTTCCCTATTACTGATAAATCTAAGATATCATTTAAAAAATATTTGCCTTAGTTTTTCCTTGAAGGAATATTTTTTAAAACAACCAAGAAGAATCAAAACTATTCCAATTTATTCCTTTTTATTATTATAAAATAGAATAGTTGCTGGAAAAATTCCTCTAAGCATATCATTAAATACTACACATTTTTTGAAAAATAACAGTGGAAGAATTATATTTTTACACTGGATAAATGTTTTTATAAAAAAATCTTAGAAATCAGGGTTTTTAATAAAAGGAAAAACAGGCTAGCTCCTGGCCTGGCTTGGCCCAGAGCTGGGCTGGCCCATAGCCAGCCGACAGCCTGCCCAGGCGCGCGCGCCGTCAGGTTTGAACGTGACGCGCTGGGCCTTGCGGTCAGTGGCTGAGGCCAGCGCGGGGGAGGAGGCTGGGCCACCGACACGTGGGGCACACCTGTCGGGGTCGTCTCCTACCTCCGGCCAGAGAGGAGGATGAGGACGCCGACGAGGTTGCCGATGCGGTCATGCTCCAACGAACACGGGAATGGGTATGCCTGACCGTCGCCTACCTGCTGGTGGTTGAAACAACGACGGGGAGGCAGGGGTTCGCCGACGACGAGGAGCCGTGGCGGAGGAGTTTCGGGATGTGGTCGAGGGAGTGGCTAGAGACAACGAAAAGCTCGGGCGAGTTGGGGGAAAGCTTCCTGGGATCGAGGGGGTCAGTTTGGTGGGTCGAGGGGCGCAAGAGCCGTCGTGTAGGCGGAGACGGATCGGAGCTCTGAGGCGGAGGGGCCTCGGTCGATCTCGAGCACCGGGGCTCTGCTGGTTTGCTGGGGTGGCTAGGGACGTGCTAGTGATCGTGGCGAAGCTATCTGAGGGCTGCTGGAGCGAGGCGGAGGGCTATTTATAGGCCCGCGACGGTGAGCAGATTCGGGAGCGCCGGTGACTCACCGTGGCGCGCATGGGGGCGCAGAGACAGGTTGGGGTTAAAACCACGGTCTCTGGACGTGGTATTGGACCGCCCGAACCATCTGCAGCAACCTTGGCTGGTTCTGGAGCACGCTGGCACGCGTCGCGCGAGCTCTAGTGCGAGAGAGGAGGGGCCCTGAGGCTTGACGGACGCAGAGGGGTTGTCGGGGAAGAGGCTGTACATCTCGGGGGAGGCTGGAACTAGCCGACGCCCCCACCTTGGTGACTCCCTAAAGCGCGCCCAGAGCGCAGTTTTGGCATGCCACGGCATGCTGGTGCGCTCTGAGGCACTTTGGACGTGTCTAGCATGTCCTGTCACTTGCTGGGGGTGTGGCTAGCCGTTTGGTTTTAGTGGGAGCTTCGGCTGGTCAAAGGAGGCAAGAAATACTGGTGCTGTTAGTCATGAACTGAGGTCTAAATTAGGGTTTTTGGCCTTTCCACTTTGAACCAGTGAGGGGCCAGTTGACTAGGGTTAGATACAGGTGCTGGCCACTTAATCTAAGAGTTTGAAGCAAAGAAATTTGGTTTAGCTGTGGCTAAGGTGCCTTTTTCCTATCTGTCACAAGGTGTTCGACATTGGGTTTAGGGGGTTGCACCCCACCACTGGTGCTGAGACTTAACATGTTTGGTTTTGGTGGTAAACCATGGGGTTCCACCAAATTTGAGCTCCAAAGGACAATTTTAGCTTTGTAAACTTGAAATCACTCCAATATGACCAGATCTGTTCCTTCCAAAGGGAGTGTGGGAAAACTAAGTCCCACAAATCCCATTTTTGGTGTAGAACCCTCATTTGAGGTATTAGGCACTCCTGCAAAGTTTTAGCCTCATTGGACAAACTTTGCGATGTAGAGTTGCTCTAACTTGATTCTGGACAGACAAGGTTTTTGGGTTATTTGGGGTCCTTATCCACCTTTGATCAAGGTGAAACTTTATGTGGATACCAAACAAGGCTTAGGGACACCACTAGAATTTTCTAGGAATTTATTGAGAATATTTCCTTTGGAAATATTTCAAAATGCCAAAACAGACAGAAATATCTTTTATAGTTTTAGTCAATAAATATAATATAAAAATGGGTTTTAAATCCTATGTATGGAAAATATATGTCATTTTGATTATCTCCAAATTTAATCAGATTTTTCCAAGGCAGAAAAGTATTTTTCCATGTTGGAATACCAATTGTGACCTTAGAAATGGATAGGTTATTTAATTAGCAAAATAATCAAAAAATAATTATTTTTGTGGTTTTGAAATATAAAGATAGGTAAAAATTATATTACCAAATATGAGTAGAAGCACTGCTTGCTATCAAGGACATGTAGTGCAACTCAAGGTGGTTTTACTTTGGTCAGCAATAAGGAAAGGTTTTTGGAAATCAGTATAATACCAAGGAATTTAGGGTTTTAAATCCTCACATGATCAAGCATACAAGCATACAATGTCAATCATGGCACTCACATCATTAGTTTGGAAAAGGTTTTAACAAGCTCAGAATTTTACAACACAAACAAGTGATAGCAAAAACAGGGTGTGACAGACCTATCCCCCTTAAAAGAATCTCGTCCCCGAGATTCCTAAGCTAGGTGCTAAAAAGGTGTGTAAACTCAGATTGGAGATAGTCTTCACGCTCCCATGTAGCTTCGGCTTCGGTGTGGTTGCTCCATTGAACCTTGAAATACTTGATGGTGCGGCTTCTGGTGCATCGCTCTGCTTCATCCAGAATGCGGATTGGCCTCTCGCGGTAGGTGAGATCAGACTGAAGGCCAATGGCCCGGCGATCAATGTCCTTGCAAGGATCGGAATGACTTGGCCCTTGGAGACACTTCCGAAGTTGTGACACGTGGAAAACATTGTGCACACTTGAAAGTTTTGGAGGTAACTCCAACGAATAAGTAACTTCTCCACGCCTTGCCGTGATCTTAAGTGGCCCAATGAACGTTGGAGCGAGTTTCCCCTTAACGTGGAAACGCTTGGTTCCCTTGAGAGGTGTGACACGGAGGTACACTAGATCTCTGGTAATGAACTCCACATTCCTGCGACGAGAGTCCGCATAACTCTTTTGTCGCGTCTTGGCTGCTGTCAGATTTTCTTGGACTAGTTGCACCTTCTCTTCTGCCCGGTGCAAAACTTCTGGTCCGAAAATCTGCCCGTCTCCGGTTTCTGACTAGTTGAGCGGGGTGCGGCATTTCCATCCGTACATCACGTCGAACGGGGCCATCTGGAGACTAGACTGGTAGCTGTTGTTGTATGAAAATTCAGCGAACGTTAGACAGTCTTCCCATTTGGCTCCGTGCCCTAGGACGCATGCGCGGAGCATATCTTCGAGTATCTGATTCACCATTTCCGTCTGTCCTCCCGTCTGCAGGTGGAAGGCGGTGCTGAAAGAGACCTTGGTACCCACGGCTTCCTGAAGTTTCCTCCAAAACATTGAGGTGAACTGCGTGCCTCGGTCAGATACAATCTCCTTGGGAACTCCATGAAGGCTTTCTATGCGCTCGGTATAGAGACTAGCCAACTTGTTCTCGTCATAAGTGGTGTTGACAGGGATGAAATGGGCCACTTTGGTCAAATGGTCGATGCTACTGCGACAACAGACCTTCCCTGACAACGGCGCCAGGAATCCTGCTGCTACGGGCTACGCCTATAGGGACTTTGTTGGGGATATTATGTATTGATAACCCGCCCTAGTTGGGCCGGGTCACCAAATCTGGCGATTCATCTAAGCATGGTTCGGGCCTTGGCCTGGCAAGACCGAAGGTTGTATGGCGGTTTACAACTTCCGAAAGGTTTCCAAGCTTTGGAAAGATGGCGACTTAGAGATCGTAAGAATCACGGTTTGTAGAAAGGAAAGTACCCTTGTAAACCCTAGGGACTCGACCTGTATATAAAGGCGAGCCCCAGGGAAGAAGAGGGTAGGTTAGAAATCATCGAGTACTAGGTCTGGCGAGTTACACCCTCCTTGTAATTGAAACTCCATCAATACAACTCAAAGCAGGATGTAGGCCTTTACCTCCTCACGAGGGGCCGAACCTGGGTAAATCGCCGTCTCACTCCCATTCAACCCCATTGAGTCACCACCAAAGTGCGATGGCTCCAATACTAAGTCCTTTCACGAGGACATCTGCCGTGACAAAACCACGACAGTTGGCGCCCACCGTGGGGCCTGCGCACAGTGGAGTTGAGTTCTCAAAGGGAGCCCTACCAGGGTTTGGGAGCTACGCGACGGGGCTCATGACTCGGAGCCGCCGTGGGAAGTACTACATCAACAACCTGCTATGGGGGCCTGAGGCGGATTCGATCGAATCTGGTTACAGGGTCCCCTTCGGCAAGATCAACGTCTTCATCGGGATGATCGGATCATCCATGCCTGAGCCGGACATCTCCACCGACATCGTCGAGCCGGCCAAGTACGTCCGTCCAGTAATGACATCAAATCTAACTCGCCCGGTATTTGTTGGGTTCACGCAGGGATCGGAGGAACCAGAACACTCAGCGACCCAGGAAACCACACCGATCAACACCGACGACGAATCGTCCATTGGCGATTCAGATTCAATCCGGTCTCTACATAGGGATTGTCTTGGGGGCTTGTCGCTGGCCATGGACCCTGAAGTCCTTGACCGAACCCGCCGCCAGATCGCCATTTACATGGCTGGGGTGACTCAACCCTCGCCAAACCCGACAGGCGGGGATGGAACTGGCGAGACATCTAGAAGCCCGACCGCTGTCTTGGTGGAATTAGCAGCGGAAATTACAAGGCTTATGGCGACCCCAATCACACCGGAAAACCAGGAGGCAGTAAACACGGAATTGGAGAAACTAAGAGAAGCAGTGGCAAAGGCTCATCGGGATGCCGAGGTGGAGTCCGCCAGGATCGAGACCCGGCAAGCTCAAATTACCGCCGAGAGAACTCGCTTAAATACTGACAACTGGCGGCTCGAAAGACACCAGCGCATCTGACGCCGTCCATCAGCGGAGGCACTAGGGTCGCGTGCCCCCTGATCTCAACCCGACCCGCGTGTTCAATACCCCGCGAACTCCCGGGTGGGAGCCGCCCCAGGGGGAGGACCTGGCCAACCACCTAACCCGCCGGTTCAACCAATTGAGGATCGCATTCCCCGATTCCGGACACCTCAGGTTCACTTTTCCAACCCAGTGGACAACGTCCTTGCTGCAACTCGCCTTTTGGAATCTCTTCCGATTCACGGCAATACTCCTGCCGAGATAGAAGCAAGGAACGCCATTGAGATGTTAAAGACGGCGGTGGTTCAAAACGCCCAGTTCTCACATAGCCTAGATAGGCTGCATTCCACTCCCCAGGCGAGTCACACCAGGAGTCGGCCAGAGGACCAGCCCGCTGTAAACAGCGGACCGCGACTCATCCCCCAGGACAACCCGCCTGATCATCAAAACCCGCCGGGCCGGGATCTCCCGAACATCCAAGTCGCCCCAGCCCCTCTCGTCGGGAGCGGTGGACGAGTGGGGGTGCCGTGCTTGGCCCCCGCCCTTTGCAACGAACGAATGCCCAAGGATTTTAAAGGACCAAGAAAGGTGACTAACTACACCCTGGACCTTGAGCCGGCATCATGGGTCGAGAGTTATGAAATCGCCATGGACATGCTCGACGTAAACGAAGCAGTTTGCGCCAGATACTTCACGATGATGCTCGAAGGGTTAGCACGTACTTGGTTAAAAATCTTACCCCCAACTCCATCGAGACCTGGGCTGACTTGAAAGAGCGCTTCATCAAAAACTTCCAAGGAACCTGCAAACTTCCAATGATGATTGTCGATCTACAGCACTGCGTTCAGCGCCCCGATGAGTCGGCCCACCATTGGTCACGGCGGGTCACGGAAATTATTCATTCATCAGACGGTATTATGGCGGCTCAGGCGGTGTTGAACCTCGAGCAGAATTGCCACTACGAACCTCTGGTGCAGAAGTTGAGGCGACTCAAGCGAAAGGTCCAAGACATGGGGGAGCTAATGGATACCCTCACTAGATACGATGAAGCGGACGACACCAAAGATCCCGGTGAGGATGGTAAAGCTAACTCGCCAAGGAAGGGCGAGTCATCCAAAAATCATACCCGGTTCCAGGGACGTAACCGCCACAATCAGGGAGCCAATGGCAAGAGAAGGCAGCAAGAGAAATCTTCGAATTTAGTCGCCAATATCAACACCAACAATGGCAACCAACGCCAGAAAAAAACAGGGGATACAGTTGTAAAAAGCCGCGTAACTATGCAAGGGCCCTTGCCCGCACCATGCCATGGCAGACGGACCGGCAACTCATTCCTGGGAGAACTATTACGTGATGCGGGAGTTTCGGGCAGAGGCAATCAAAAAAGAGCAAAACCCTGACCCGGACCAACGGCAGGAGCAGTTTGCTTCCCCCAACCAACGTCAGAACCCCTTTGGCGGTTTTCCCGAGCCGGGGGCTCAGGGGGGCTCGCAGCCGAGCAGCGGCCAGTATCCGGTGCATCACCAGCGGTGGTATAACCCGCCCGGAGTTTTTCAGCAACCGCCTCCACAAGGGGCATCACAGGGCCAGGATGACAACGGAGGTTTTCGCAACAACCCCAAACAGTTAAGCAATGGGCAGTACCACGTTTTCACCACCAATGCTTGCAGGCGTGATAAAAAGGTGAGTCACCGGGCGTACAGTGTGTCTGAGCTGGCACTTCCCAGGTACCTCCACTGGTCCGAGCAGACCATATCATGGAGTAGGGAGGATCATCCGCCAAGAGTTGACAATCCTGGCGACTTAGCGTTGGTCGTAGCTCCCCAAGTTGGGGGGTACACCCTGTCGAAAGTACTAATGGATGGTGGCAGCAACATTAATATCTTATATTTTGACACTTTCCAAAGGATGAACCTATTGGAAAAGGATTTGATGCCTTCAACCACGGTATTCCACGGAATCGTCCCGGGTAAGTCGGCGTACCCCATAGGCCGAGTCAAACTCACAGTTGCATTTGGAACAGCATATAACTACAGGAGTGAGTCGCTGATGTTTGAGGTGGTCAAATTGAAAAGCCCCTACCATGCGCTATTTGGGCGGCCGGCTTACGCCCGGTTCATGGCTCGCCGATGCTATGTTTACCTTAAACTCAAGATGCCTGGTCCTAAGGGACCCATCACTGTTGATGGTGATAGAAGGATTGCAAAGGAATGTGAAGAAGGGGACGCGGCTTATGCGGAAGTCGCCTGCGCTGCAGAGGAGCTCAAATATCATCGGGCAAATGTTGATCCGGCTGACATGTCACCCTTAAACAAGACAACAACAGATGCTGAGCCGCCCCTCAAGTTCAAACCAACGGATGACACTAAAACGGTTGATTTCTCTCTTGGCGATTCATCCAAGCAGTTCACCATTGGGACGGGTCTGGATCCCAAATAGGAAAGCGCGCTCATCGAATTCATCCGTGAGAATCGGGAAGTCTTCACATGGTAACCTTCTTACATGCCTGGTGTGCCGAGAGAATTCGCTGAGCACCATCTTAATGTTGACCCAAAGGCAAAACCTATCCAGCAGTATCTTCACAGGTTTAACGAGGAACGGCGCAAGGCAATCGGGGAAGAGGTTGCCCGTATCTTAGCCGCCGGATTCATCGTAGAAGTTTTCCACCCCAAATGGTTGGCTAACCCGGTCTTGGTACTCAAAAAGAATGGTACCTTCCGTATGTGCATTGATTACACGGACGTCAACAGAGCTTGTCCAAAAGACCCTTTCGCTCTTCCCCGCATCGACCAGATTATTGACTCGGTGGTGGGATGCGAACGTTTGTACTTTTTGGACGCCTACTCTGGATATCACCAAATCAAGATGGCCGTGGAGGATCAAGAGAAAACATCTTTTATAACCCCCTGTGGGGCTTTTTGCTATGTGTCCATGTTGTTTGGGCTCAAGAGTGCAGGGGCTACTTATCAGCGCTGCATCCAGAAATGCCTCCGCAGCCAAATCGGATGGAACATCCACGCCTATGTCGATGACATTGTGATTAAAACCCGCCAGGGGGAGACGCTACTGGAGGATCTCAAGGAAACTTTCGATAATCTGCGGGTGTATCAGATGAAGCTGAATCCCACCAAGTGTGTTTTTGGTGTTCCTGCAGGAAAATTGTTGGGCTTCCTGGTGTCTGAGCGTGGCATTGAAGCTAACCCGGACAAAATAGAAGCAGTTACGTCCCTTGGAAAACCGGCAAATGTTAACCAAGTCCAACGAATGGCGGGTCGCATTGCGGCTTTAAGTCGCTTCGTAAGCCGCCTGGGAGAAAAGGCGATTCCCCTTTATCAATTACTAAAGAAATCTGACCATTTTGTTTGGACAGATGAAGCAGATGAAGCTTTCGAAGCCTTGAAACGGCAACTGGTCAACCCGCCGGTCTTGGCCGCCCCGACTGAGAAAGAACCCATGCTTTTGTATATTGCGGCAAACTCTAAAGCAGTAGGTGTGGCGGTGGTCGTTGAAAGGAAGGAGGAAGGGAAGGAATACTCAGTGTAGCGCCCGGTGTATTTTGTCAGCGAAGTGCTAACTGTTTCCAAGCAACGGTACCCACATTGGCAGAAGTTAGTGTATGGCGTGTTTATGGCGAGTCGGAACCTTAAGCATTATTTTCAAGAGCATCCCATCACGGTGGTTAGTTCCGCCCCCCTTGGGGACATCATCCAGAATCGGGAGGCAACAGGGCGGATTGCCAAGTGGGCGATTGAACTTGGCTCGCATCACGTATGATACACCCCTCGCACAGCCATCAAATCTCAAGCTTTAGTTGATTTCGTCAATGATTGGACGGAGTTGCAGACCCCGGAAGACAGGCCTGATCTTACATACTGGACTATTTATTTTGATGGATCCAGACAGCTGGAAGGCACGAGGGCTGGTGTGGTACTGGTGTCCCCTCAAGGAGATAAATTATGTTATGTCCTCCGACTCATGTTTCCGTGCACTAACAATGCTGCGAAATATGAAGCTTTGCTTCATGGCTTGCGACTCGCCAAGGAGATGAACCTTACACAGGTCAGATGTTTTGGCGATTCTGATCTGGTGGCGCAGCAAGTTTCACGCACTTGGGATTCTCAAGACCCCGTGATGGCGGCTTACAGAAGAGCTGTGTCCGATGTGGCGGGTCATTTCCATGGCTATCAGGTTGATCACATTGACCGGCGCCTTAACGAGGCAGCTAGCGCCCTTTCACGTCTTGGTTCCCAGCGAAAGCCGGTTCCCCCCAATGTTTTTCTGGATATTTTGCATAATCCCTCCGTAAGTTTGCCGTAAGAGGAGGAGTTGGCGATACCAGATCCTGAGTCTCAATTCGTGGCGGCTCTCCACGTCACGCCGGATTGGGTTCTTCCCTATCTGGCCTATCTCGCCCGGGGTGAGTTACCAACAGACGAAGTTTCGGCCAGCCAAATTGTTCGGCGAAGCAAATCCATGGTGATCATCAATGGAGAATTATATAAGCGGAGTGCCTCTGGGGGTTTTTCAACGATGTGTTTCCTCCAAAGAAGGATGCATAATCCTAAATGACATTCATTCTGGAGATTGTGGGCATCACGCCGGGTCACGCTCTTTGGTTTCAAAGGCATTCCGTCATGGTTTCTTTTGGTTGACGGCTCATGCAGATGCAGAAGAGATAGTTCATCGATGCGCGTTATGGATGACAGCTCATGTGCCGGCTCAAGAACAAAGAATGATTGCCATCACTTGGCCTGTCGCGGTCTGGGGGTTAGACATGGTTGGCCCATTTAAAATGTCATCCAACAAGAAAACCCATTTGCTGGTGGCGGTTGAAAAGTTCACCAAGTCGGTTGAGGCAGAGCGTGTTGTTACTTGCGATGCGGAGACGACGGTCAAATTCTTGAAAAAGCTGATATTCCGGTTCGGATATCCACATAGTATCTTTACTGATAATGGCACCAATCTGTCTCAAGGGGCGATGCAGGAGTTTTGCCGTCGAGAGCATATCCGGCTTGATGTTTCTGCGGTCGCTCACTCGCAATCTAATGGGCAGGCGGAACGGGCGAATCAGGAAGTTTTACGGGGAATCAAGCCCCGGCTCATGGTTCCCTTGGAAAAAACCCCGGGATGTTAGGTGGAGGAGTTGCCTTCGGTGTTATGGAGCATCCGGACCACCCCGAACCGGTCCACAGGTTTTACCCCTTTCTTTCTGGTCTATGGAGCAGAAGCTGTTCTTCCCACTGACATAAGGCATGACTCGCCCAGAGTCGCCGCTTATGTGGAACAGGACAACGAACTGGCGCGTCAAGACTCTTTGGACGCCTTAGAGGAGGCGCGTGACTTGGCTGCGGCCCGATCGGCCATTTATCAGTAGGATTTACGGCGTTATCACAACCGCCGGCTCAAGAGCCGAACCTTTCAGGAAGGCGACTTAGTGCTTCGGCTGATACAGGATCGTGCTGGCATGCATAAGTTATCACCACCATGGGAAGGACCGTTCGTCGTCAGCAAAAATCTTCACAACTGCTCTTACTATCTGGTGGATCTCCGGCCTAACCGGCCAACCACGGAGGCTGAGTCGACTCGCCCCTGGAAGATTGCCCACTTGCGGCCTTACTACACTTGAGCTTTTAAGCTCTGCATTTTGTAAGTTTTTCAGTCCTTATTATAAAGCAATAAAATTAAAACGCCTCCCGACTTGGGGGCTTCCTCTCATTAAGATCAATTTTATTATCCATTTCGCCTATGAAATTATTGTCTTGGGTGGCGCTTGAGCTTGTTTGACTCGCCCTATCCTGTCGGGACCTTATGAGCCGACGAAATCATTATCTTGGGTGGCGCTTGAGCTTGTTTGACTCGCCCTATCCTGTCGCGACCTTATGAGCCGACGGAATCATTATCTTGGGTGGCTCTTGAGCTCGTTTGACTCGCCCTATCCTGTCACGACCTTATGAGCCGACGAAATCATTATCTTGGGTGGCGCTTGAGCTCGTTTGACTCGCCCTATCCTGTCGCGAGCTTATGAGCCGACGAATTCATTATCTTGGGTGGCGCTTGAGCTTGTCTGACTCGCCCTATCCGTTCGCGACCTTATGAGCCGACGAAATCATTATCTTGGGTGGCGCTTGAGCTTGTTTGACTCGCCCTATGCTGTCGCGACCTTATGAGCTGACGAAATCATTATTTTGGGTGGCGCTTGAGCTTTTTTTGACTCTCCCTATCCTGTCGCGACCTTATGAGCCGACGAAACTGCTATTTTGGGTGGTGCTTGAGTTTTTTTGACTCGCCCTATCCTGCCGCGACCTTATGAGCCGTCAAAATTACTATTTTGGGTGGCGTTTGAGATTTTTTGAGTCGCCCTATCCTGTCGCGACCTTATGAGCCGACGAAATTGTTATTTTTTACCTTCCTAGCACTGCCGCAAGGTTTTTCAGACTTTTTTCTGATTCGTCTCAAAATATTTTGGGGCGACTGCTATTTGTTATCACTTATTATTCATTGAGATGATTTCATGTATGTTTTTCAAGCTGAGAACAGGTTGATGATCAAAATCACTCTATCCATGGCGGATTAAGCATCATAAAAAAGGCCTCAATGGCGGGTCAAGTATTATGATAAAAAACTCAAATGGCGGATCAAGCATTCAAAACACCTTAAGGGCGACATAAGGATGTTTTAAAGGTGCCACAAAAGCAGTGTCGATTCCAAAAGGAGACCTATTACATGGCTCTCATGGCCAAATCAATGAAATTTTATTCTGCTGATGCCCTTGATCAGCCTGCTGCGAGCTTTGGCCAACCTCAATCTGCAAGTCGCCCAATACCCAGTTACACTTGGATAGAGCGGCAAATTCATCCTCATCGGTCAGGATTGATGAGAGATCCGCGTCCAAGTCAAAAGGATTCTTGGGTCGACGCGGAGTTAAGCTGGTCGTCACAAAGGTTGGCGGGTTGACCTTCTTGTTCTTATTGTCATAGGCGGCCTGGTATTTTGGTAACTCCAGGCTTGCAACAAGCTGAGTCGCCGCCAGACGGGAGTCCTTGACAACACGCTGGTAGTCCTCTTCGGCGAATTCTGACCCATCATCCCTGAGTTGAGGAAAGCCCGCCGCTACTTCTTCTCGGTTTATCTCTGGAGCATATGCTAAGCATCGACTCAGTGTAGTCAGCACTCCTTTCCGGGCGGCTGACCGAGTTAACTCGCCAATCTGGGGAGGAAGCGTGGATAGGCAGCCAAGCATCTTCTTTATTGATGTTACAGGCTCCTTGGCGCCCATCACCGTTTTCACAGTCAGTACACTGCCGGTATATAGCTGCTCCATCAGCGTGTAAATCGCCTTCAGCGTCAGGACGCAATCATCCTGAAGGTTGGCGGCTCTTGGACCTGTTTAAGGGGTAATGATAATCAGCGACTCAGATAAGAGTTATTTGTTTACAAAGGTCAAGAGTTAGTTATTTACCAAAGACGGCTTGCGTCATGTTTGACATATGACGTTTTAAGCCGGACAGCTCTGGTTGTACAGTATCCAATTTGGCCTGAGCCTTTTCTGCTCGCTTTATTAAAACATCTTGGTCAGCTTGAGCCCTTTTTAAGTCGGCTTTTAGCTTTTCCATCTCACCTAGGACCAGTTGATACTTCTCCTCCAATTTGGCCCAGGCATCCTGCTGATCAGATAAGCTTTTCTTCAGGTCGCCAAGTGGTGATTCAGTCTGATTTAGAGATTCATGTTGAGGCATATGGTTAAGGGGCATGTCTCAGAACTTTTGCAAGCAACATTGCTGACACTTGGGGGCTAATGTATAATTTTTTCAGATAAAATTATACAGCATCAAGACCCGGCTCATCTTTTTACTGATGACCCGGCCCTTGGGGGTTACTGGTCGAAAGTTTTTCAAGTCATCAAGACCCGACTCATCTTTTTACTGATGACCCAGCCCTTGGGGGTTACTGGTCGAAATTTTTTCATGTCATCAAGACCCGGCTCATCTTTTTACTGATAACCCGGCCCTTGGGGGTTACTGGTCAAAAAAATTTAAGTCATCAAGACCCGGCTCATCTTTTTACTGATGACCCGGACCTTGGGGGTTAATGGGGATAATATAGTATACAACAAAGCTTACCTCATGTTTGTTTTTCAGCATCCGAAGCAGGCTTTCCTCCATCTCATAACTCGCCTCCAGGTGACTTGCAAAACCAGAGAAAAGCTCTTTGAATTCTAGATGTTCATATTGAGAGAGCTTAGCCTTGGAGAGTTCATACTCAGGAACAGTTTGAGATGATGATGATACATGCTTCGATAAAACCGCTGTTGCCGGTTTAGAGAAGCTAGTACCAGTGATAATTACAGCCTCCGGGTCTTCCGCTGTTGTCAATGGACTTGGCGGCTTGGGGGCATCCATTGTTTCATTGGGAGATCTAGGGAGATCCATTTGATCTTCAGGTTTGTCTTGGTCCGGCTTATCTTGGATCGGCGCCGACTTTTCGGTAGGCTCCGAGATTATGATGGGAGTTGACCCACCAGTTTTTCTTTTCTTCGCATGTGCCTTGAAAGGAGAAGGGGGTGCGGTTAAAGGACTGAAAATTTATCACCATCAGATTAAAAGTAAATATTATCAAAGACTTACCCAGGGACACGGATCATTGGCGGAAGTGCTGACATTACTGAGTCGCCAGATGTAGGAGGAGAACTCTACAAGAATTGTACTTTGAAGATATAAGCAGGTTACAAATACGATCCAAAAAGACAGAAAAAAGTGTCATTAAAGGATACCTCATTTGGCCTTTTCTTGTTCCTTGTTGGTAAACCGGACACCAGATCGCCGGAATGACTTCGGGTCTTCCGATTTGAAGTGTGTTGTGCTTTATTCAGAAAAAAATTTGGGTCCAAACAAGCATTTGGGTGTGAGAAGGGAACTTTCCCACAAATTCGCCTGGCCGGCTTAGGTGGAGAAGAAGATGAATCAGAGGAAACAGAAATTACCTCTACGAACTCCTCTTGGCTTTCATTGTCTTCATTCTATTCAAGAGATGCAGAGGTATAAATACAAAAGTTATCAGTAATGGATGGCGAGTTAAGAGAGGATATGTCTTCACCTCCGAAGGTGCGTCGCCGACTTGGGATTCATCGACCTCGGATGGTTCGGTCACAGCAGCTTTGCCCTTGCCCTTGGATTTCTTCTTTGGAGGCGGCCTAGCTTGCTTCATGGCTGACTTCTTCGGCCTCTTGGACCAAAATTTATCACCTTTCTGAAATGGCATAGTATATAAGAGGCCATAGTTCGAATGAGACATAAGAAGGAAAAGACAAAAGGCGGGTTAAAGTTGTTTACCTTAGGTGTCGGGTTAATCTTGCAGAAAGGTTTGCGACCCATTTGGCCGCATTTTCCTGCGGGCTCGCCGGTCAGCTTCTTAATGATGGTGACAATGTCATTTTCTGTTAGAGCCGTGTGGAAGTAGCACTGAGGATGATCTAGAGTGCCGTCGAATTCACACATTAACCCGTCTCGGCGACTTAAAGGGAGGATTCGCCATTCGACCCAGCAGCGGATCAAGTCAACTCCAGTAAGGCCGTTGTTTGTCAAAGAACTTAACTCGGACAATACTGGGATAAAATATGACTCCTCCTCTTCGGTGAGCTTGTCTGGGAGTTTGAAATTCGTTGGAAGGCGATCTTCCCTATAACCCAGAAGTTTGTTTTCACCCACAGGTGAGGTCTCTTGACAATAGAACCAAGACTCGCCCCAGCCTTTGGGGTGGCTTGGCATGGCGAGTGACGGAGATGGGCTATCCCTGCGGCGTTGAACGTTTACACCGCCGAGCTCCAGGCTGGGGCCATTGTGAAATTCTGTTTGGCGATTTAAGTGGAAGAAGTACCAGAATAAGGGAATTGGGGGTTCCATCCGCAAATAAGCCTCACAAAACACTTGGAACTCGCATAGGTTACTGATCGAGTTGGGCCCTAGATCTTGGAGGCGGACATTCATGAAAGCCATGGCGTCTCTAAGGAACTTCGATCCAGGCGGCTTAATACCTCGCTCAAGGTGTTCAACGAAAACAACTATTTTCCCTTATTTGGGATTGGGGATTTCTTCTTCGAACCCGGTGCGCCAACCGATAACATCCTAAGGGTCTAAATTTCCTGTTTTCACATAATCCGCTAGTATGGCGTCATTAACCTTGGTAGGGAGCCAGTCACTTTTGAAGACGGCGCCCATGCTACAAAGGGATAAAGTACGGGTAAATTGACACGCCAAAACATCTACAGTAAGAGGTGAAACGTTTTCATTTGACTCGCCAAGTAATTTGTCTGCTGGCTGAGGAAATTTTTTGATCCGCCAATGAAGGCCCTGGTCAGGTTGCTAGGGCGACTTATGAAACTTTGGCTACTTAAGGGAGCGGTGTTTCAAGGCATCAGAGGTATTTATCCAAAAAATGGCGAAGTATGAAGAGTACAAACAGTTTTCGCATAACAAAGCGGTAGATTATGGATCTACTGGACATACGAAAATAAACGTGGAAATGACCGGATATGGCAACCTTCGACTAAGATGGGATACTACTGTTGATTTGGTGAAGTCCTACTCTAAGTGTGCAAATCAAGAGCGGACAGGTAAAAGTATCAAAGACATTGATTTTCTCGTCATCGAGGCCATCGATTAATAAGAAACAGGTAACAACTATTCGGGAAGTGCCAAGTAATGTGGCAGTGATGAACTTCGAAAGGAAATTGGGATCTGCTCTTGAACAATGGAAACCTAACCTGGTGGATTTGGCTGGAGATGGTCGACAGCGACGAAGGCTTCCCGACGGGCGCAAAAACCTCGGACGGGCGCGGAAACCTCGGGCGGCGACGAAGTGTTCGGCGACGACGAGGTGTTCAACGACAAGGAGACGGTCGGTAACGGCGAACTGCTCAGCCGCGGCGAAGTGCTTGGTGGCGACAAGATCTTCGGGCGGCACCAAAACTTTCGGACGACGGCGAGAACCGCGGTTGGTGGCGGAGCTCACGGAAGACGATGAGGGTTTCGGTGTGATAATGGGGAGAAGGGCGACAAGACTGGTGGGTGGAATGCGCCAGTCCTCCCCCCACCTATTTAACAGGGCAGACACTGGAATCGAGGCACCACGAGCAGGAACCACCAAAAGATATAGATTCGCCATGATTGCGCTGTGAAAATTTTGGGATAACGATACCGAAGGATCCGTTGGGATTGCGTCATTATCTTTTTCGGAATTCAAGGGATAAGAAGGTACCAGCGAGAAATGATCTGGCGACTTAAGTTTTTCCGCAACAGATGGCGGGCTAAGTTCATGGCGTATAAAAGAGGATGAAAAATGAATCGCCCTTAATTGAGTAAGGATATTGGCGTGAAGAAAATTCAAGTCAATCTGGGGCCTAATGTTGGGGATATTATCTATTGATAACCCGCCCTAGTTGGGCCGGGTCACCAAATCTGGCGATTCATATAAGCATGGTTCGGACCTTGGCCTGGCAAGACCAAAGGTTGTATGGCGGTTCACAACTTCCAAAAGGTTTCCAAGCTTTGGAAAGATGGCGACTTAGAGATCGTAAGAATCATGGTTTGTAGAAAGGAAAGTACCCTTTTAAACCCTAGGAACTCGACCTGTATATAAAGGCGAGCCCTAGGGAAGAAGAGGGCAGGTTAGAAATCATCGAGTACTAGGTCTGGCGAGTTACGCCCTCCTTGTAATTGAAACTCCATCAATACAACTCAAAGCAGGACGTAGGCCTTTACCTCCTCACGAGGGGTCGAACCTGGGTAAATCTCCATCTCACTCCCGTTCAACACCTTTGAGTCGCCACAAAGTGCGATGGCTCCAATACTAAGTCCTTTCACGAGCACATCTGCTGTGACAAAACCACGACAGACCTCCTTGGCAAATATGCAAAGGATTTCCCGGCAGCCTTGGAGCCTTGCGTTGGTGTTCCCTTGAAGAGGAAAGGGTGATGTAGCACAGCGGCGGTAAGTATTTCCCTCAGTTTGAGAACCGAGGTATCGATCCAGTGGGAGGATCGCGTCAAGTCACAAGTATCTGCACAAACACAAAGAGCTTGCACCCAACATTATGAAGGGGTTGTCAATCCCTTATAGATTGTTTGCAAAGTGAGAACTGAAAGCAAGAAGTAAACCAAGCAAAGTAAAAGTGAAAGTGGAAACGATAGTTGTGAATAGACCCGGGTGCCGTAGTGTTCACTAGTGGCTTCTCTCATGAAAGCAAGTAGACGGTGGGTGAACCAATTATTGTCGAGCAATTGATAGAACCGCGCAAAGCCATGACGTTATCTATGGCAATGATTATATCTATAGGCATCACGTCCAAAACAAGTAGACCGATACTTTCTGCATCTACTACTATTACTCTACACGTCAACCGCTATCCAGCATGCATCTAGTGTATTAAGTCCAAAAGAACAGAGTAACGCCTTAAGAAATATGACATGATGTAGATGAACAATCTCAAATTTATGATGAAAGCCCATCTTGTTACCCTTGCTGGCAACAACATGATACGTGCCTTGCTCCCCCTTCTGTCACTGGGAAAGGTCACCACACGGTATGAACCCAAAACCAAGCACTTCTCCCATTGCACGAATCGTAGATCTAGTTGGCCAAACAAAACCCAAGACTCGGAGAGACTTACAAGGATATCAAATCATGCATAAAAGAAATCAGCAAAGACTCAAATATAATTCATAGATAATCTGATCACAAATCCACAATTCATCGGATCTCGACAAACACACCGCCAAAGAGGATTACATCGGATAGATCTACATGAAGATCATGGAGAACTTTGTATTGAAGATCCAAGAGAGAGAAGAAGCCATCTAGCTACTAACTACGGACCCATAGGTCTGAAGTGAACTACTCACGAGTCATTGGAGAGGCGATGATGTTGATGTATAAGCCCTCCAACTCCAAAGTCCCCTCCGGCAGGGCACCGGGAAGGGTCTCCAGATGAGATCTCGCGAAAACGGAAGCTTGCGGCGGCGGAAAAGTGTTTTCGTGGATGCCCTGATTTTTTCTGCGATTTTAGGGAATTTATAGCCCTAAGAGCTACGGCAGGGGAGCGCCAGGGAGGCCACAAGCCTGGTTACCGCGCCCCCTGGCCGCGGCAACAGCGCTTGTGGGCTCCCTGTGGGCCCCTGCCTTGGCCCTCAAGCCCCCCGATCTTCTTCTGTTCTTGAAAACTTTATTTCGGGGATTTTATTCCGTTTGGACTCCATTCCAAAATCAGATCTGAAAAGAGTCAAAAACACACAAAAACAAGAACTCGCACTTGGCACTGAATTAATAAGTTAGTCCCAAAAAAGATATAAAAGGTATTTAAAACATCCAAAGTTGACAAGATAACATCATGAAACCATCAAAAATTATAGATACGTTTGAGGCGTATCAAGCATCCCCAAGCTTAACTCCTGCTCGTCCTCGAGTAGGGAAGTGATAAAGAATGAATTTTTGATGCTTTCATGCTACCTAGCATAGAGGTCCTTTGTAACTCCTGTTATGTGACGTGAATGTTCAGATCCATTAGATTCAAAACAATAGTTTCCTATTGACGTGGATACAATAATAATTCAAGCAAACTAGCAAGGTAATCATGAACTTTCAAAATAACTAGGCCAAAAGAAAGTTATCCCTCCAAAATCATATAGTCTGGGTATGCTCTATCATCCTTGCACAACGAATTTAAATCATGCACAACCTCGATATTGGCCAAGTAATTGTTTTCACACCTTTACTTTCTCAAACTTTTTCAACTCTCACGCAATACATGAGCGTGAGCCATGGTTTTAGCACTATAAGTGGAATGGAGTGTGGTGGAGGTTGCAAGGCAAACAAGGAGAAGATGGTCACATTGACTAGGCATATCAATGAGCTATGTAGATGCTCATCAATAGATATCAACGTGAATGAGTAGGGATTGCCATACAAATTATGCACTAGAGCTAAGAGTATGTGAAAGCTCTTAAAGAAAACTAGTGGGTGTGCATCCAACTTGCTTGCTCACGAAGACCTAAGGCAATTTTGAGGAATCCTATCATTCGAATATACAAGACAAGTTACATAATGAAAATTTCCCACTAGCTATATGGTGGTGACAAAACGAGAGACTCTCAATCATGAAGATCATGGTGCTTAATATGCACAAGTGTGGAAAGATAGTAGCATTGTCCCTTCTCTCTTTTTCTCTCATTTTTTTGGTGGGCTCTTTGGCCTGTTTTTTTATTTTTATTTTGGTGGGCATCTTTGGCCTCTTTTATTTCCTCACATGGGACAATGCTCCATCAATGATGATCATCACACTTACAACTCAAAACTTAGAGCAATGATGACTTTATATGGAATGCCTTCGGTAGTGTACCATGACAATGATCTAGCATGGCATATACATCAATGGAAACATCATGCTAGCAATCTTATGATTATGCAATGGCAATGTAGAAGTGGTGGCACATGTCATGGAGGTAGTCGTATGGCAATATATCTCGGGATAGCTTTGAAAAAGCCATAGTAGGTAGGTATGGTGGCTGTTTTGAGGGAGGCTATATGGTGGGTTTTGTGCACCGGCGGAAGTTGCACGGCACTAAAGAAGATAGTGATGGTGGAAGGTGAAAGTGCATATAAACCATGGACTCAACATTAGTCATGAAGAACTCATATACTTGTTGCAAAGTTTTAGTAGTAATCGAAACAAAGCATTCAACGCATACTCCTAGGGGAAGGGTTGGTAGGTATAAACCATCGCGCGATCCCGACCGCCACTCAAAGGATGACAATCAATAGACTAATCATGATCAGACTTCATCACATAGAGGTTCACCATATGTGCATGCTACGGGAATCGCTAACTTCAACACAAGTATTTCTAGATCCACAACACTTTACTAGTGTAACTTCAATATTACCACAACCACAACTCAAAACTAATTGAGATGCATCAAACTTTTCCAACTACTCAATGCACATGAAGGTGGAAGTTTTCATATACCTTTGGATAACTACCCCTTTTGAGACTACTATCATAGCATAGATCAACTACCAAGCCACGCACTGCTGTGCTCTAAAAGATAGAAGTGAAGCACATAGAGCAAAATCAACTAGCTCAAAAGATATAAGTGAAGCACATGTGAGCTGAATTGTCTAACCAAAAGATATAAGTGAAGCTCGACAAAATCACGGTGAGTGCATGTCTCTCTCTCTAGATGTGCAGCAAGGAAGACTGTGACACAACAAAAATAAAAGACTCCTACGATACAATACGCTCCAAGCAAAACACATAACATGTGGTGAATAAAAATATAGCCCCAAGTAACGTTACCAATGGATTGAAGACGAAAGAGGGGATGCCTTCCCTGGGCATCCCCAAGATTAGGCTTTTACGGCATCCTTGAATCAACTTGGGGTTCCTTGGGCATCCCCAAGCTTGAGCTCTTTCCACTCTTTATATTTTTGTCCATATAAACTTCACCCAAAACTTGAAAACTTCACAACACGAAACTTAAACAGAAACTGGTGATAACATTAGTATAAGAAAGCAAACCACCACTTCCTTAGGTACTGTAGCAAACTTAAATTCTACTTATGTTGATGTTGGTTTACTGTATTTTCAATCTTCCATGGCTAATACCCCCGATACTATACATAGTTTCATCAAAATAAGCAACCAACTCAACAAAAACAGAATCTGTTAACATGAGACCAGTCTGTAGCAATCTGTATACTTCGTATACTTATGGTACTTCACAAATTCTGAACAATTAAGGAAGTCTGAAGAATTTGCGTAGAAATCAGCATAAAAAAGAATCAACTCAAGATCCATTACAGAAAAAAAATGAAAATTCTTTTGGTGAGCAGAAAGTTTCTGTCTTTTCCAGCATGACCAAACGATCATCCCCAAGACTAATCATAACGGTTTCACTTGGCACAAACGCAAAAAGGAAACACAAAAAACACAATCATAACAGAATTATGAAAGTGTGGAAAACACAAAACAGAAAGAAAAAGGATAGATTCATTGGGTTGCCTCCCAACAAGCGCTATTGTTTAACGCCCTTTGCTTGGCATTGATAATTAAATGATGCTCACAAAGAAGATAGTAATCGGACGTGAAGAGAGCATCATGAAACATGTGACAAACATATCTAAGTCTAACATACTTCCTATGCATAGGCATTTTATAGGAAAACAGATTGTCAAGACAACCAATAGTTACCATATGCAAGGAAGAAGAAAGAGACAATGTCAATCTCAACATAACGAGAGGTAAATTGGTAACATGAAAGTTTCTACCACAATATTTTCCTATCTCATAGCAATTACATGTGAGATCATATTCCAATTCAACAATGTAACTATCACAAAGGATATTCTTTTCATGATCCACATGCATGCAAAGTTGAGGCTCTTCAAAAATAGTGGGATTATCATCTAAAGTCATGACTTCTCCAAACCCACTTCCAATAATATTGCAAATATCATATTCATCATGAGGCTTAAACAAACTTTCAAGATCATAAGAAAAATCATCGCCCACTCATGATCATTGCAACAAGTAGTGGACATAGCAAAACTAGCATCCCCAAGCTTAGGGTTTTGCATATTTTTAGCATGATTGTCACTAATAGGATTTATAGTGAAACTATTGCAATCATGTTTTTCATTCAAGGAGCCCCCGTGAATCAATTCATAAGTTTCTTCATCACGATTTTCAGATTCACGCATCTCAAGCAAAACTCCATAAATATAGTCAAGTGCACTCAATTCACTAGCAATTGGTTCCACATAAGTGGATCTCTTAAAGAGATTAGCAAGTGGATGAGGATCCATATCACTAGATTTTCAGCAAGCGAAGATGAAAGCATATTGAAGGCACATGGCACACAAGCGAACAGAAAGCAAGCGAGAGAAAAAGGCAAATGAAAAAGGGAAAAGACAAATAAAAACGGCAAATGTGAAGTGGGGGGAGGAAAACGAGAGGCAACTGGCAAAAAAGGTAAATGCAAGAGATGAGTTTGTGACACTTACTTGGATAGATCTTGACTTGATCTCTCCCCGACAACGGCGCCAGAAATCCTTCTGCTACTGTGACAACAGACCTTCCCTAACAACGGCGCCAGTAATCCTGCTCCTACGGGCTACGCCTATAGGGACTTCCTTGGCAAATATGCAAGGATTTCCCCGTGGCCTTGGAGCCTTGCGTTGGTGTTCCCTTGAAGAGGAAAGGGTGATGTAGCACAGCGGTGGTTAGTATTTCCCTCAGTTTGAGAACCAAGGTATCGATCCAGTGGGAGGATCGCGTCAAGTCACAAGTACCTGCACAAACACAAAGAGCTTGCACCCAACGCTACGAAGGGGTTGTCAATCCCTTATAGATTTTTTGCAAAGTGAGAACTAAAAGCAAGAAGTAAACCAAGCAAAGTAAAAGTGAAAGTGGAAACGATAGTTGTGAATAGACCCGGGGGCCGTAGTGTTCACTAGTGGCTTCTCTCATGAAAGCAAGTAGACGGTGGGTGAACGAATTACTGACGAGCAATTGATAGAACCGCGCAAAGTCGTGACGTTATCTATGGCAATGATTATATCTATAGGCATCACGTCCAAAACAAGTAGATCGATACTTCCTGCATCTACTACTATTACTCCACATGTCGACCGCTATCCAGCATGGATCTAGTGTATTAAGTCCAAAAGAACAGAGTAACGCCTTAAGCAAGATGACATGATGTAGATGAACAATCTCAAATTTATGATGAAAGCCCATCTTGTTACCCTTGATGGCAACAACACGATGTGTGCCTTGCTGCCCCTTCTGTCACTGGGAAAGGTCACCGCACGGTATGAACCCAAAACCAAGCACTTCTCCCATTGCAAGAATCATAGATCTAGTTTGCCAAACAAAACCCAAGACTCGGAGAGACTTACAAGGATATCAAATCATGCATATAAGAAATCAGCAAAGACTCAAATATAATTCATAGATAATCTGATCACAAGTCCACAATTCATCGGATCTCGAGAAACACACTGCCAAAGAGGATTACATCGGATAGATCTCCATGAAGATGATGGAGAACTTTGTATTGAAGATCAAAGAGAGAGAAGAAGCCATCTAGCTACTAACTACGGACCCGTAGGTCGGAAGTGGACTACTTACGAGTCATTGGAGAGGCGATGATGTTGATGTAGAATCCCTCCAACTCCGAAGTCCCCTCCGGCAGGGCACCGGGAAGGGTCTCCAGATGAGATCTCACGGAAACGGAAGCTTGCGACGGCGGAAAAGTGTTTTCCGTGGATGCCATGATTTTTTCTGCGATTTTAGGGAATTTATAGGCAAAAAGAGCTAGGGCAGGGGAGCTCCAGGGAGGCCACAAGCCTGGTTGCTGCGGGCCCCCTTGGCCGCGCCAACAGGGCTTGTGGGGTCACTGTGGGGCCCCTGCCTTGGCCCTCAAGCCCCCCGATCTTCTTCTGTTCAGGAAAAATTTATTTCGGGGATTTTATTCCGTTTGGACTCCATTCCAAAATCAGATCTGAAAAGAGTCAAAAACACAGAAAAACAGGAACTGACACTTGGCACTGAATTAATAAGTTAGTCCCAAAAAATATATAAAAGGTATATAAAATATCCAAAGTTGACAAGATAACAGCATGAAACCATCAAAAATTATAGATACGTTTGAGACGTATCAGTCGACAACAACCCATATCGAGTTATGGCCCTTGGTAGACCTTGGTAGGCCGGTGATAAAATCCATCCCTACCTTGTCCCACTTCCATTCCGGCACCTGGAGAGGTTGTAGCAGTCCCGCAGGTCGCTGATGCTCAGCCTTAACTTGCTGACACACAATGCACTTGGCCACATACGACGCGATTTCCCTCTTCATGTCGTGCCACCAGAATCTTTCTCGGAGATCTTGATACATCTTGGTACCACCGGGGTGAATGGAGTAGGGTGTATCATGAGCTTCCCATAGGATGAGTCCCTTGAGTTCAGCCTTGTTGTGTACGCATAAACGTTTCCCAAACCACACCACTCCTTGATCATCCTCCAAGAATCCTGGGGCCTTGCCTTCTGGAATCTTCTTCTTGATACCTTCGATGCTCTTGTGACCCTTCTGGGCTCCCTTGATGTCGTCTTCTAGCGTTGCTTTGACTTCGAGGTTATCTAGGAATCCTGGTTCCACCAGTTCCAATCTGAAGTTCTCCAATTCTTCGTAAAAGGCGGGTTGCCTTTCCTTAAGCATGACGTTTAAGGTGCTGGTCTTCCAACTCAAGGCATCAGCCACTACATTTGCCTTACCGGGGTGATATTGAATGCCGAGGTCGTAGTGTTTTATTAACTCCAACCATCTCCGTTGCCTCATATTCAATTCCCTTTGGGTGAAGATATACTTCAGACTCTTGTGGTCGGTGTATATTTCACATCTCTTCCCCAGAAGGTAATGTCGCCATGTCTTCAGGGCATGCACTACTGCTGCCAACTCGAGATCATGGGTGGCATAATTTTCCTCATGCGGGCGAAGTTGCCGTGACAAGTATGCCACGACCCTGCCATCCTGCATTAGAACCCCACCTAGCCCGGTCCTTGAGGCATCGCAATATATCATGAACTCCTTGCTGATATCTGGAGTGGCCAATACCGGGGCGGTGGTTAGGCTCTTCTTCAATTCTTGGAAGCTCGCCTCACATTCCGGCATCCATTCAAACTTCTTGCCTTTCTTCAAGAGCTGAGTCATAGGTCGCGCGATGCGGGAGAACCCTTCTACAAACTTGCGGTAATATCCTGCGAGTCCGAGGAAGCTCCTGACTTCCTTCACGTCGATTGGCGATTCCCAATTGGTTACCGTGGTAATCTTAGAGGGATCAACTACCAATCCACTTGTTGTCATGATATGACCCAGGAATCCAACTTCGTTCAGCCAAAACTGGCATTTGCTGAACTTGGCATACAGTTGGTGCTCTCGAAGCTTTTCCAATACTAGCCTCAAGTGTTGCTCATGCTCTTCTTCAGACTTGGAAAAGATTAATATGTCGTCAATGAATACGACGAAAAACTTGTCCATATATTCCATGAAGACCTTATTCATGAGGTACATGAAGTAAGCTGGGGCATTCGTCAATCCGAAGGACATGACAGTGCATTCGTACAGACCGTACCTGGTCACAAATGCCGTCTTCGGAATGTCTTCGGGTCGAATCTTTAGTTGGTAATATCCAGATCGGAGGTCGATCTTGGAGAATACCTTTGCTCCATTCAGTTGGTCGGACAAGTCTTCAATCTTGGGGAGTGGATACTTGTTCTTGATCGTGACCTCATTGAGAGAACGGTAATCGACGCAAAGTCGGATTGTCCCATCCTTCTTGGACATGAAGAGAACAGGTGATCCCACGGTGACGCACTTGGACGAATAAACCCTTTCCTGAGTTGCTCATCCAGTTGCTTCTTCAACTCTGCTAGCTCTTCGGATCCCATCATGTAAGGCTTCTTATGGATAGGCCTTGATCCGGGCATGAGTTCGATGATGAACTCGATGTCTCGGTCAGGAGGCATCCCTGGTAGCTCATCAGGAAAGACGTCCGGGTACTCACAGACTATTGGCACTCGGTCGAGTCCTTCCTCTGATAGGCTGTTGACTCGTGGCACTCGAGTGGGTACTGGCTCAGAGACATACTTGACTTTGACCCCTTGGTCACTTGTCATGGTGATGGCCATGTTAGCACAGTCCAAGATACTCTGATGCTTGGCCAACCAGTCCATGCCGAGGATTACTTCTAGGCCTTACGACTTAAGCACAATGAGATCCGCTGAGAAGCTCGTCCCATTGATAACTATCCTGACCTTCCTACACCCTAGGTTGGTCCTCAAAACTGCTCCCGGGGTTTGAATTGCCATATGCCCATGAAGCAAGGTAGGTTCTAGACCACACTTTTCCGCAAACTTTTGCGTAACAAAGGAATGCGAAGCACCACAATCAAACAATACTGTTGATGGGGTAGAATTGACGAGGAACGTACCCAGAATGCAGTTCGGGTCTTCCTGTGCCTCTTCTGCGGAAATATGATTAATCTGCCCCTTGTTGTGATTCTGCTGATTGCGGGGAGCCTGTTTCTTGCTTGGTGCTCCTTGGCCTGGATTTGGTGCATTGGGGCGTGGAGCATTGGGTTTTTTATTGGGGCACTGCCTGGAATAGTGCCCTAGTTGTCCACACCCGAAACAGGTAACTTGCGCTGGAAGGTTGGTCTTGCCCCCACCGTTGTTTGGTGAATTGCTTGCTGGCTTGACGCTGACTTGCTGAGGTTGGTAATTCTAGCGAAATGTTGGATGCTTGTACTTCTGCTGCTGATAGTTGGGTCTTGCTGGGGCTGACTGCCATGGTTGTGGTTTCGAGCTAATCGGTCCTCCACTACCCATTTGCTTGCGCTTGCGGGTGTCGTCCATTGCACGACGCTTGTCTTCCAACATAAGAGCCTTATTAACCAAGTCAATGAAGGTCCGACATTCACAAACAACCAGCTGATACTGGAGTGACTGCTGCAGTCCTTCCATAAAGCTCTCCACTTTGGCAGCCTCAGTGCTAACATCTTTAGGTGCATAACTTGATAGAAGGTTGAACTTCTGCAAATACTCCTTGACTGATCCACTTCCTTGCCTTAAGGCTCGAAATTCTCGCTTCTTAATGGTCATCATTCCCAGATGAATGTGAGCGGCGCGGAATCCATCTTTGAACACGGCCCAAGTGATGACTTGCCCGGCTCGCATGATCTGAAATCCATCCCACCAGGATCTAGTTGTGCCTCCGAGGCAGTGGGTTGTATAGAGAACTTTCTCGTTGTCGCCAGTGCACTTGACCAGTGCGAGAAGGTCTTCAATAGTGAAGATCCAGTCATCGGCATCCAAGGGCTCAGTCATCTCCATGAATCTGGGCCGCGTAGTTCGCATAAACTCAGAGAGAGTTGAGCGACCGTTGCCATTCCCGTTCTGCGGTGGGTGGTTCACCAAGGTTTGAGCCAGCTGCCAGATAAAGGCATTGTTGGCTTGACGCTCCTCCCGAAGAGCTTGAAGGAACTGAGCCATGGTTAAGTTTTCAGGGGGAGGCGGCGGCGGCGGAACATCGTCTCACTGCACATGGTGATCTCTAGCTTGAGCTTCCCCTCCGGTTCCCTACTACTGTCCTGAAGAGGCAGAGCCGGGGTTGCCGAAAGTGATGTTGCAAGTTGCATTCACCATCCTGTTAGGGGAGTAGACAGTTCAAATTTTTGCCAAACTGGGTGCACTCGAAAGGGATGACGCTCTAGTAAAAAGGGGGTCTGGTGTTGTGCTAGTGTGCAAGGTTTTAGGACAAAGGGTTTTGAAAAGAACTACTACATTAAATTAAAACAAGTGATGTAGTTGCTCACAAGCTGCTTAAGGCAGAATGCGACTTGCATCCAACAGGTTCACACAACATCCGGGTCATAAAATCCTGATACAAGAACTCCAACGTTCGGTACATCCTACGCTGCTAAGCGATCGACTGCACGGTCTCATATGCCAGCTCTGTGGGATCTTCGTCTTCATCTTCCTCTTTGTCTTCATCTTCATTGGTGCTTCCCTTCCTCGAGGGAGTAGGGGAAGGAAGTAGACCATCTCGACGTCTCTTGGTTGGTGAGATAGCGAAGATCTTGGTGTATTCTTCTGCGGTTAAACGTCGACTCTGAAGAGGAACGGCCTGAAGCGGGGTTATTCCTCCTTGGAAAGCAAAGCCATGTGATATGAAAGATGCTCCTTCTTTCTTCACCTTGCGGGTCTTCATCTTCTCCATACGAAGTAGGTCCTTAACTTGGGGCAGCTCCTCGCGGATCCTAGTCGACTCCTTGATCAAAAGATGCGTCAAGGTGTCTGAGGAGAGACTGAAGTAGGTCTAAAACCTTAATGCCATCTCGTCCTCAGATGAGGGGTTGAGTGTCCAACTGTCGTCTACCTTATCCTTAACAAAAGGTAGGTGACGAGTAGCGGGCTCGTCCGCCAACTCAGGAAGGATGTCGCGGAATCGCACGAGTTGTAGTGTCGAGGGCCAACATCAGATCCTCCATTTGTGGCCCTTCAAAGAACCAACTAGTTGGGGAGTCATGAGCCTTCACTATCACGTCCATGTGATACTCCTTGGTGTCGGCGTTGACCCAGTGCTCGTGGTAGAGAAAGACGGGCGTGCGACGTACTTAACACTTCTCGAGGCTGTCGCTTAAAAACAGAGGAAAGCCCGTTTCCAGAAGCGTCTCGGGTACGGCGGCCATCTACAAGGTGTAGAGGAGAGGGCTAGCAATATTTAGTGGGTGCTTTTCTCGGGTCAATCTATGTGCACTAATTGTTTCGGCTAGCGCCCATGCTACCTAAGGCTTCTTATAGTCAGGATGGCTCTGATACCAGCTCTGTGGGGACCCCGACTTACTAGTCGAGAATCGTCGTGCTCAGTGATCCGAGAGATCAATGCTCACCGAACACAGATACTGAATAAAGAGTCTTACATCCAAGTACCGATTATTATAACACGTGACCGAAGGGTCAAGTTCACAAGACACGGCCTAAGGCCAAATCACACGAATACACTATTAGTAGAAAACATAGGGGCTAAGCGGGTGCCCATGCCATCAAGCCTACACCGACATGCATTCTCAATCGGAAGCGTCCTAGTACGCAGGGGTGTCTCCGAAGACGTACTCATCTCCAAACTCCGGTCCTTCCATGTCTGGTCAATAACATAACCAGTGGCAAGCCAATGAGTACTTTGAATGTACTTGCAAACAGCCCATGATAATAATCATGGAAAGTGAAGGATAACAATATCATGCAGCTCTAGTCTAACTCATCTGGGTGGAATGATCATGAATATGCATCAAGTTAAAGAATTACTCTTGAAGAACAGGTTACAGATATCAATATATCTGTCGAGGGCTGAACCGTCCGGGTTCACCCTATATGCCAAGTCACCAAACTTGGTTGTATCATTGCTATCATAGCAACACCTTTCTCATCACCATACACACACACACTCACACACACTTGGTTTATGCGGAAATATCAGGACGTAGTTTAAGCAGGATTACCCAACTGTCCTTGACCGTGGACACCGCTATTCGAATAGTTTACACTCTGCAGAGGTAGTATGCTGGACCCATGAGATCCGGGAAACTTCCGTGTCATCCACGACTCGCAGTATATCACATACCCGAGGTAAGTACCCGATCAATGCCTTTCCCCTGACGATACTAGACAAAGAGGTCCACTCGATTGGTACCCAGCCCACATGTTGTACATCTTACGAGCACCAACTCTGGACAGTACCAACCATGCAGGGACCAACGGTGTGACTGGAACTCATAAAAATGGCATAGTCGTCCTACCCGGCACGACCCCATCACAAGAGTGACCACACATCACTCCTGCCACAAGTAATGCAGCTCTTTGCTAGCACCGACCAGAGTAATTAAAATAGCCCCGTCCCATAAGGGGTAACGCGGTCGTACTGGTAAGGTTGGGACGGTCGACGCATCATAAATCTAATCCCATTTCCGAAACCTTACTCACACAAATACCGGATGCATCACTTCACCAAAAGTGACCACCTATCTCATCATCACCCTCAGGCATTAGTGGCACCCGATGGGGTTTTCATAAACTCTTGCTTTAGGTCAACAACATGCTCATGAATACACTACTTCTATCTTTACTTGTCAACATGGTATTAGCATCACCCTAAGGGGTAGAGTCAAGCTCAATGCATGTGCTCCGGGGGAGCCTTCGGTAAAATCATATCAAATGATTGCCGGCACTGATGATCATATGCAACAGGAATACTTGCTATTATAACATGCAAAGTAACATATGCTCAGTCATGGTCAAAGGGTTGCTTGCCTTGGTCAGCTAAGTATCCGGGGTCTTCGAGGTCTTGTGCTCCGATTCCCTCGTCACACGGATTTTCTATCGTCAATAAAACAATAAATAAGAAATAGCTCACACAGAAACAGTCCACAAAGTCATTTCAAAAATGTTCCCTATTACTGATAAATCTAAGATATCATTTTAAAAATATTTGCCTTAGTTTTTCCTTGAAGGAATATTTTTTTAAACAGCCAAGCACAAGCAAAACTATTCCAGTTTATCCCTTTTTATTATTATAAAATAGAATAGTTGCTGGAAAAAATCCTCTAAGCATATCATTAAGTACTACACATTTTTAGAAAAATAACAGTGGAAGAATTATATTTTTACACTGGTTAAATGTTTTTATAAAAAATCTTAGAAATCAGGGTTTAAAATAAAAGGAAAAACAGGCTAGATCCTTGCATGGCTCGGCCCAGAGCTGGGCTGGCCCATAACCAGCCGACACCCTACCCAGGCGCGCGCGCCGTCAGGTTTGAACCAGACGCGCGGGGCCCTGCGATCAGTGGCTGAGGCCAGCGCACGGGAGGAGGCTGGGCCACCGACAGGTGGGGCACACCTGTCGGGGTCGTCTCCTACCTCCGGCAAGAGAGGAGAAGGAGGACGCCGACGAGGTTGCCGACGCGCTCATGCTCCAACGAACACGGGAATGGGTGTGCCTGATCGTCGCCTACCTACTGGTGGTTGAAACAACGACGGGGAGGCACGGGTTCACCGACGACGAGGAGGCCGTGGCGGAGGAATTTCGGGAGGTTGATGACCCACAAGTATAGGGGATCAATCGTAGTCCTTTCGATAAGTAAGAGTGTCGAACCCAACGAGGAGCAGAACGCTCTGATAAACGGTTTTCAACAAGGTAATAACTACAAGCACAGAAATTAGCGGTAACAAGTGATGGTGTGGTGAGGTGAAACGTAGCAGGTGAAAAGTAACAAGTAACAAGTAATAGCAACAGTGCAGCAAAGTGGCCCAATCCCTTTTGTAGAAAGGGACTAGCCTGAACAAAGTCTTATAGGAAGTAAAGCGCTCCCGAGGACACGTGGGAAATCTGTCAAGCTAATTGTCATCATGTTCACATGGTTCGCGTTCGTTACTTTGATAGTTTGGTATGTGGGTGGACCGGCGCTTGGGTACTTCCCTTACTTGGACAAGCATCCCACTTATGATTAACCCCTCTCGCAAGCATCCGCAACTACAAAATAAGAATTAAGAGAACGTCTAACCATAGCATTAAACTAGTTGATCCAAATCAGCCCCGTACGAAGCAACGCATAGACTGGGGTTTAAGCTTCTATCACTCTAGCAACCCATCATCTACTTACTACTCCCCAATGCCTTCCTCTAGGCCCAAATATGGTGAAGTGTTATGCAGTCGACAATCACATAACACCACTAGAGGAAAAGACATAATACAACATATCAAAATACCGAACGAATACCAAATTCACATGACTATTAATGGCAAGACTTATCCCATGTCCTCAGGAACAAAAGTAACTACTCACAAAGCATGGATATATTCATGACCAGAGAAGTAATGAATATCATAATGGATCTGAACATATAATCTTCCACCAAGTAAACCAACTAGCATCAACTACAAAGAGTAATCAACACTACTAGCAACCTTACGGGTACCAATCGGCGTCGCAAGACGGCGATTGGTTACAAGAGATAGACTACGGTTTGGATAGGAGATGGTGGTGATGAAGATGTTGATGGAGATGACTCCCCTCTGACGAGAGGAGTGTTGGTGATGACGATGGCGACGATTTCCCCCTCCGGGAGGGAAGTTTCCCCAGCAGGATCGTCCTGCCGGAGCTCTAGATTGGTTCTGCTCAAGTTCCCCCTCGTGGTGACGGAGAATCCACGAAAAAGCTCCGCCCTGATTTTTCCCCGGACGAAACCCTTCATATAGAAGAAGAGGGGGCTAGTGGGCCACCAGGGTGCCCACAAGCCCTGTAGCCGCGCCCAGGGGGGCAGGCCGCAGCTACCAGGCTTGTGGGCCCCTGGCAGCTCTCCTCTGGCACTTCTTTCGCCCAATATTTTTTATATATTCCCAAAAAAATCCACGTTTATTTTCAGGGCATTTGGAGTTGCGTAGAATAGAGGACTCAGACTTGCTCCTTTTTCCAGTCCAGAATTCCAGCTGCCGGTATTCTCCCTCTTCAAATAAACCTTGCAAAATAAGAGAGAAAAGGCATAAGTATGGTACCACAAAGTATAAGAACAGTCCATAAAGCGATAAATATCAACATTAAAGCATGATGCAAAATGGACGTATCAACTCCCCCAAGCTTAGACCTCACTTGTCCTCAAGCGAAAACCAAGATCCATAAACATGTCCACATGTTTAGGGATGAAGGTGTCGATAAAACATAATACGGACATGAGGGCATCATGATCACACTTAGAACAGCAATACATCATAAGATTCTTATGGGAAAGTAACAATTCCTTCACAAACCAAAGTATGAATCAAAAACCTTACCGAGAAGTGGCCAACAACAGTCCATAGTCATTGAAGCAATTGCAATTTATCATAACATCAGAAAGAGTCAAATAAGAGCTTGTAAAACAAATCCACATACTCAATCATCTCTTTTGTTTTCCACAATTGTTACAACTCACGTGGTACTCATGGTATCAAAGTTTCAGTTGGACACAGAGAAAGATAGGGGCTTATAATTTTTCCTCCCAACCATTTACCTCAAGGGTAAAGTCAACAATAATAAAGCATAAGTACTCATCTCCAAGTTGATATATGAATATAGATCTTTCCGTAGCATATGACGTTTACCAAGATGAAGACGGAATAGGGAATTGGTGTTGATCACCATGACTTTCACAAGGAAAAAAGTAAAGGTACAAGATAGGCCCTTCGCAGAGGGAAGCAGAGGTTGTCATGCACTTTTAAGGTTAGGATATACGACCTCTTAGTGTAAAGTAACGTCACTTTATATTGCCCCTATGATAAAGAAATTTATTATGCAGTCTGTCGCTTTTATGTCTTCCTCATCACAGGTTCGTACAAAGCTTATTTTCCACACACTAATAAATCATACATACTTTAGATAGCAACTTTTTATTGCTTGCACCAATGACAACTTACTTGAAGGATCTTACGCAATCCATAGGTAGGTATGGTGGACTCTCATGGCAAAACTGGGTTGAAGGTTTATGGATGCACAAGTAGTATTTCTACTTAGTACGGAAGTTTTGGCTAATATGATGTGGAAGCAATCGTCACATGCTAAGGGATCTCTAGACATATAACATTGTTTGGAATCAAGCAAACACAATTCATTATGTTGTCTTCCTTGTCCAACATCTACTTCTAAGCATGTAATAGTTTGGTGAGTGCTCACAATTATAGAAAGTGTCTAAGATGATATATTTATATGTGAACCTCTCTTTCCTTATTACTTCTAATTAATTGCAACAATGACTGGGGTCTATGTTGGTCTATTCTCAACAAGTTTCAATCATCATACTTGTTATATGTGAAGCTATCACTTTCCATAAGATCATCTCACGATCTTTCATGCTATCGTTCTTTTCATACTTTTGATCACGGCACAAAACAAAGCCCTTGACTAAGATACTCTTTATTATATAGTTCACAAGCTCGAATACATCGGGGGAGACACAAGGAAAAAGACTCAAATTAAACACTAAAGACTTATCCCACTAAGAAAAGAAATAAAAACTGAAAAGGAAAGAACTAAAACAAAGGTAAAAGCAAAAGTTATAAAGGTGATACGATACCAGGGCAACTCCCCCAAGCTTGGCATAAGCCAAGGGAGTTGCCCATACCAATGCTTAGTTGTCTTCCTTTGGTGGTGATGGTGGTGGAGTCTTTGCCTTTGATTCCAAGAGAGCTATCAATCTTTGATTTATACCTTGGAGATCTGCGACATGATTCTCCAGCAAAACAACTTCATGAGAAAGGGAAATATTGCGAGCATGAGTTGTTTCACAAAACCTCAAGAGTTCAATCAAGGATGGAGACAGCATGTGGAGGAAGGGTTGGAGAAAATCCACTCCTTCAATGTCTTCAGTGTTGAACATAGGTTGAATTTCCTCCCTAGCTTGGGTTTTCTCCTTAGCTTTGTCCCTGGCTTCCGTGACTTCTACTCTTTTCAGATCAGCATCTACTTCTTCATGAACTTGAGGAGGATTATTCTCCCCAATAGATTCCTGAGACATCTTTGCTCTAAATCTGCGGCAGACAAGAGGCTCGAAACAAAAACAAAGGAAAACTACGCGATACGGAGATCAAAACCCTCGGGCGTAAATATAATGAATTTTTTTTCTGGGCCAGAAGGAGTGCTCCGCAAGAAAACGGAGCCCGGGAGGCACACAAGGTGCCCACAAGCCCTGTAGCCGCGGCCAGGGGGAAGTCCGTGGCTACCAAGCTTGTGCCCTCCTCGTGCGCTCTCCGGACTGCTTTTTATTTTTCTATTTTTCCATAAATTCCAAAACGGAGAAAATTTCCTACTAGAAAAGTTTTGGAGTCCAATTACTTACCGAAACACATACCTCTTCGTTTTTAGAGTCTGAAACAGGCTGATAAACATCCCTTATGTACTCCTCTGGAGTTATGATATTGATGATATTGCTCTCAACATTTATGGGAGTACCAGAGATATAATGCTTGATTCTTTGCCCATTTACCACTCTAGTAAAATTACCTTCCGTGTTATTGATTTTGATGGCACCGGAACGATATACTTCCTTGACAACGTAGGGACCTTCCCATTTAGAGAGAAGCTTGCCTGCGAAGAATCTTAAGCGAGAATTGTATAGCAGGACATAATCACCTACATTGAACTCACGTTATTGTATTCTTTTATCATGCCATCTCTTATCCTTTTCCTTGAACAACTTGGCATTCTCATATGCCTGGGCCCTCCATTCGTCTAATGAGATGATATCAAACAACCGCTTCTCACCGGCAAGTTTGAAATCGAAGTTGAGCTCTTTGATTGCCCAATAAGCTTTGTGTTCTAGCTCAAGAGGTAAATGACAGGCCTTACCGTAAACCATTTTATACGGCGACATGCCCATGGGATTCTTATAAGCATTCCCATAAGCTCATAGTGCATCGTCAAGTTTGCTAGACCAATTCTTTCGAGATCTATTGATAGTCTTTTGTAGGATCAATTTGATCTCCCTATTAATGAACTCCACTTGACCACTAGACTGAGGATGATAAGGATATGCAACTCTATGGTTGACATCATACTTAGCGAGCATCTTGCGGAAAACACCATGAATGAAGTGTGAACCGCCATCAATCATCAGATATCTAGGAACTCCAAATCTTGGGAAAATGACTTCTTTAAGCATCTTAATAGAGGTGTGGTGATCAACATTTCTAGTGGGGATAGCTTCTACCCACTTAGTGACGTAATCAACAGCAACTAAGATGTGAGTATACCCAT
This sequence comes from Hordeum vulgare subsp. vulgare, assembly GCF_904849725.1. Lineage (NCBI taxonomy): Eukaryota > Viridiplantae > Streptophyta > Magnoliopsida > Poales > Poaceae > Hordeum > Hordeum vulgare. The sequence goes on along the minus strand of NC_058521.1, from coordinate 144,543,347 downwards.
TGGAACTCAGGAAGGGTCCCATATAATCAAATCCCCAGACATCAAATGGTTCAATGACAAGTGAATAGTTCATAGGCATTTCCTGACGTTTACTGATGTTCCCTATTCTTTGGCATTCGCCACAAGACAAGACAAACTTACGGGCATCCTTGAGGAGAGTGGGCCAATAGAAACCTGATTGCAATACTTTATGAGCAGTTCTATCTCCAGCATGATGTCCTCCGTAGTATTCGGAATGACACTTCTGTAGGATATGTCCCTGTTCATGTTCAGGCACTCAACGTCTAATAACACCATCTACTCCTTCCTTATAAAGGTGAGGATCATCCCAAAAGTAGTGTCTCAAATCAAAGAAGAATTTCTTCTTTTGCTGGTAGGTGAAACTGGGTGGTATGTATTTGGCTACGATATAGTTTGCGTAAACAGCATACCACAGTGCACTATGCGAAGTGCGGTTGACATTCAATTGCTCACCGGGAAAGCTGCCATCAATAGGTCGTGGGTCATCAAGGACATTCTCTAGCCTCGACAAGTTATCTGCTATAGGGTTATCAGCACCCTTTCGGTCAACAACGTGCAAATCAAATTCCTGTAGCAGGAGAACCCATCTGATTAGCCTAGGTTTTGCGTCCTTCTTCTCCATAAGGTACTTAATAGCAGCATGATCAGAGTGAATAATGACTTTGGAGTCAACTATATAAGATCTGAACTTTTCACATGCAAACACGACAGCTAAAAATTCCTTCTCCGTAGTGGCGTAATTTCTTTGGGCACTGTCTAGAGTTTTACTAGCGTAGTGAATGACATTCAACTTCTTTTCAACTCTTTGTCCTAGAACAGCACCAACAGCATAATTACTAGCATCGCACACGATTTCAAAGGGCAAGTTCCAATCAGGTGGTTGAACAATAGGTGCGGTTATCAAGGCCTTCTTAAGTATTTTGAAAGCTTCCTCACAATCCTCATGAAAAACAAAAGGAACATCCTTCTGCAAGAGGTTGGTAAGAGGCCTAGAAATCTTAGAGAAGTCTTCAATGAACCTTCTATAGAAACCAGCATGACCTAGGAAACTTCGTATACCTCTAATATCTGTGGGTCAAGGCATTTTCTCAATTGCATCAACCTTAGCCTTATCAACTTCAATGCCTTTCTCAGAGATTTTGTGTCCTAAGACGATGCCTTCATTAACCATGAAGTGGCACTTCTCCCAGTTCAAGACGAGGTTGGTATCTTTGCATCTCTGTAAGATTCGATCAAGGTTGCTGAGGCAGTCGTCAAAGGAAGAACCGTAAGCGGAGAAATCATCCATGAAAACCTCAACAATCTTTTCACCAAAGTCAGAGAATATTGCCATCATACATCTTTGAAAGGTGGCTGGTGCATTGCATAAGCCAAAAGGCACACGTATATAAGCAAAGGTACCAAAGCGGCAGGTGAAAGTGGTTTTCTCCTGATCAGATTGTGCAACAGGTATTCGCGAGAAACCTGAATAACCGTCTAGAAAGCAGAAATGTGTGTGTTTAGATAGCCTTTCTAGCATTTGGTCGATAAATGGCAAATGATAATGGTCTTTCCTGATTGCCTTGTTCAGTTTTCGAAAGTCGATCACCATCCTATAGCCAGTAATAATCCTTTGTGGGATTAGTTCATTCTTATCATTAGGTACGACGGTGATACCTCCCTTCTTGGGTACGCAATGCACTGGACTTACCCAATCGCTATGAGCAACGGGATAAATGATTCCTGCTTCCAGAAGCTTTAATATTTCTTTTCTCACGACCTCTTTCATCCTAGGATTTAATCTCCGTTGATGATCAGCAACTGGCTTAGAATCAGGATCAGTTTTAATCTTGTGCTGACATAGAGTGGGACTAATACCCTTAAGATCATCAAGAGTATATCCAATAGCAGCACGATGCTTCCTCAAAGTTTTTAATAACTTCTTCTCTTCGTAATTCGAGAGGTGAGCACTAATAATAACAGGATATATCTCCTTCTCATCAAGATAGGCATACTTAAGAGTATCTGGTAACTCTGTAAGCTCGAACACAGGATCACCCTTTGGTGGGGGAGGATCCCCAAGCAGTTCAACAGGCAGATTATTCTTAAGAATAGGATATTGTTCTAAAACAATTTTATCTATCTCATATCTTTAATCCATATGCATATAATTTTCATGCTCAAGCAGATATTGCTCTAAAGGATCCGTAGGAGGCACGGCAATAGAGGCAAGAGCAATGATTTCATCCCTACCAGACGACTCTTTTTCATGGGGTTGTCTTCCTAACTTGGAGAAGTTAAATTCATGAGACACCCCCTCGAAACTAACAGTGACAGTCTATTTAATGCGATCAATATGAGCATTGACAGTGTTGAGAAAGGGTCTACCAAATCTGACGGGACAAAAGCAATCTTGTGCAGTAGCAAGGACAAGGAAATCAGTAGGATACTTCCTCTTACCACACAGGACTTCTACGTCTCTCACAATTCCCACAGGGAAGATAGTGGCTCTATTAGCTAGCGTAATAGTGACATCAATGGGTTCTAACTCAGCAGGTGCAATCTCATCTTTGATTTCATCATATAGGGACCGGGGTATTGCACTAACACTAGCACCCATATCACATAAACCATGATAACAGTGATCTCCTATCTTGACAGAAACAACGGGCAGGCCAACTACAGGTCCGTATTTGTCTTTCGCGTGAGGTTTAGCAATTCTAGCGGAGTCCTCACAGAATTTGATAACATGCCCGTCTATGTCTTCGGCTAAGATATCTTTGATAATAGCAACACTAGGTTCAACTCTAATTTTCTTAGGGGGTGCAAATGGTCTAATGTAACCCCTACGTAACACAGTTGAAGCTTTAGAATAGTCCTTTTTCCTAGCAGGGTAAGGTGGTTTCTCAGCGTAGGCACAAGGAACAATAGGATCATTATAGGCAATGACTTTCTCTTCAACTAGATTGGGTTTAACTATGTTGACTTCTAGGGGAGGATGATACTTAAACCACTTCTCTTTGGGAAGATCAATATGAGCAGCAAAACATTCACATACAGAAGCTACTATCTCAGAGTCAAGTCCATACTTAGCGCTAAAATCTCTAGAAGTGTTTGTTTCAACAAAAGATTTAATGCAATCAAACTAGAAATTCACACCTGACTCCTTACCTTCTTCAAGCTCCCAATCTTCAGAGTTACGTTTGCTTCTTCATAAAAGAATCGGTACAGGAAGTGTCAAGCATGGTACGATCTTCATGAGAAAGCCGAGCATAAAAGTTTTGAGTGATAATTTCTCTCGAGAGCTAATGATTGGGGCATGAATATAGCATTGATTTAAGCCTCCCCGAAGCTTGAGCTATGCTTTCCCTGTCATGAGGCCAAAAGTTATAAATATAATTCTGATCACGATGTACTAAATGCATAGGATAAAACTTTTGATGAAATTCCAATTTCAACCGATTGTAGTCCCTCGATCCAGTATCATCACATAGCGTATACCATGTCAATGCCGATAAAGGAAAGACTTTCTTCTTTACCTCATCCTCGGGCAAACCTGCAAGCTTAAATAAACCACAAACTTCATCTACCTAGATTAGATGCAAGTCTGGATGTGATGATCCATCTCCTGTAAAAGGATTAGCCAGCTTTCGGTATTCTCCCTCTTCAAATAAACCTTGCAAAATAAGAGAGAAAAGGCATAAGTATGGTACCACAAAGTATAATAACAATCCATAAAGCGATAAATATCAACATGAAAGCATGATGCAAAATGGACGTATCAGAGGTGGTCGAGGGAGTGGCTAGAGACACGGAAAAGTTCGGGCGAGTTGGGGGAAAGCTTCCTGGGATCGAGGGGGTCAGTTTGGTGGGTCGAGGGGCGCAGGAGCCGTCGTGTAGTCGGAGATTGACCAGAGCTCCGACGCGGAGGGGCCTCGGTCGATCTCGAGCACCGGGGCTCTGCTGGTTTGCTGGGGTGGCTAGGGAGGTGCTAGTGATCGTGGAGAAGCTATCTGAGGGGTGCTGGAGCGAGGGGGAGGGCTATTTATAGGCCCGCGATGGTGAGCAGATTCGGGAGCACCGGTGACTCACCATGGCGCGCATGGGGGCGCACAGAGAGGTTGGAGTTAAAACCACGGTCTCTGGACGTGGTATTGGACCACCCGAACCATCTGCAGCAGAAAACGAGAGAGAGAGAAGGCGAGCATTCGTGGCCGTGCAACCTTGGCCGGTTCTGGAGCGGGCGGGCACGCATCGCGTGAGCTCTAGCGCGAGAGAGGAGGGGCCCTGAGGCTTGCCCGACGTAAAGTGGTTGTCGGGGAAGAGGTTGGACATCTCGGGGGAGGCTGGAATAGGCTGAGGGCGTCGCCCCCACCTCGGTGACTCCCTGTATAACGCTCAGAGCGCAGTTTTGGCATGCCACGGCATGCTGGTGCACTCTGAGGCACTTTGGACGTGTCTGGCATGCCTGGCACTTGCTGGGGGTGTGGCTAGCCGTTTGGTTTTAGTGGGAGCTTCGGCTGGTCAAAGGAGGCAAGAAATACTGGTGCTGTCAGTCATGAACTGAGGTCTAAATTGGGGTTTTTGGCCTTTCCACTTTGAACCAGTGAGGAGCCAGTTGACTGGGGTTAGATACAGGTGATGGCCACTTAATCTAAGAGTTTGAAGCAAAGGAGGTTGGTTTAGCTGTGGCTAAGGTGGCTTTTTCCTATCTGTCAGAAGGTGTTCGACAGTGGGTTTAGGGGGTTGCACCCCACAACTGGTGCTGAGACTTAACAGGTTTGGTTTTGGTGGTAAACCATGGGGTTCCACCAAATTTGAGCTCCAAAGGACAAGTTTAGCTTTGTAAACTTGAAATCACTCCAATATGACCAGATCTGTTCCTTCCAAAGGGAGTGTGGGCAAACTAAGTCCCACAAATCCCATTTTTGGTGTAGAACCCTCATTTGAGGTATTAGGCACTCCTGCAAAGTTTTAGCCTCATTGGACAAACTTTTCTATGTAGATTTTCTCAAACTTGATTCTGGACAGACAGTGTTTTTGGGTTATTTGGGGTCCTTATCCACCTTTGATCAAGGTGAAACTTTATGTGGACACCAAACAAGGCTTAGGGATACCACTGGAATTTTCTAGGAATTTATTGAGAATATTTCCTTTGGAAATATTTCAAAATACCAAAACAGAAAAAAATAGTTGTTATAGTTTTAATCATAAAATATAATATAAAAAATGAGTTTAAAATCCGATGTATGGAAAATATATGTCATTATGATCATCTCCAAATTTAATCAGATTTTTCCAAGGCAGAAAAGTATTTTTCCATGTTTGAATACCAATTCTGACCTTAGAAATGGACAGGTTATTTAATTAGGAAAATAATCACAAAAATAATTATTTTTGTGGTTTTGAAATATAAAGATAGGTAAAAATCATATTACCGAATATGAGTAGAAGCACTGCTTGCTATCAAGGACATGTAGTGCAACTCAAGGTGGGTTTACTTTGGTCAGCAATAAGCAAAGGTTTTTGGAAACCAGTATAATACCAAGGAATTTAGGGTTTTAAATCCTCACATGATCAAGCATACAATGTCAATCATGGCACTCACATCATTAGTTTGGAAAAAAAATTAACAAGCTCAAAATTTTACAACACACGCAAGTGATAGCAAAAACAGGGTGTGACACTATGGTTAGTACCGGGGGGTACTAGCCATGGAAAAGTGAGAATACAGTAGCCCATCATCAATATAGATGGAATTCAAGTTTGCTACACTACCAAAAGAAGTGGTAGTTTGTTTTCTTGTACTCATGTTATCACAAGTTTCTGTTTAAGTTTTGTGTTGTGAAGTTCTCAAGTTTTGGGTGATGTTCTCATGGACAAAGAGATATGGAGTGGAAAGAGCTCAAGCTTGGGGATGCCCAAGGCATTCCAAGACAAATTCAAGGACACCAAAAAGCCTAAGCTTGGGGATGCCCCGGGAAGGCATCCCCTCTTTCGTCTTCAATCCATCGGTAACATTACTTGGAGCTATACTTTTATTCACCACATGATATGTGTTTTGCTGGGAGCGTCTTGTATCTTAGGAGTCTTTTCTTTTTGTTGTGTCACAATCATCCTTGCTGCACACCTTCTTGAGAGAGAGAGACATGCACTCATCGTGATTTTGCTAGAATGCTCATAGTGCTTCACTTATATCTTTTGAGCTAGATACTTTTGCTCTTGTGCTTCACTTTTATCTTTAGAGCACGGCGGTGCGTGATTTGGTAGTTGGCTTATGCTATGAAAGTAGACCCAAATGTTCTAGGTACCCAAAGAAGATGCAAAAACCTCCATATTCATGTGCATTGAGTAGAAAGAGAAGTTTCGATTCCTCTCAATTAGTTTTGAGACGTGGATTCGTTAATATTGAGAGTTATGTTAGTAGGGTGTTGTGAATCTAGAAATACTTGTGTTGAAGTTAGTGATTCTCGTAGCACACACTTATGGTGAACCGCTATGTTAGGAAGTCGGAGCATAATTGATCTATTGATTGCCATCCTTTGTGTTGAGGTCGGGATCGCGCGATGGTTTACACCTACCAACCCTTCCCCTCGGAGTATGCGTTTAGCACTTTGTTTCGATTACTAATAAAAACTTTCGCAATAAGTATGTGAGTTCTTCATGACTAATGTGAGCCCATGGTATAGATGCACTTTCACATTCCACCATTGCTAGCCTCTCTAGTGTCGCGCAATTCTCGCCGGTGCACAAACCCACCAAATTCCTTCCTCAAAACAGCCACCATATCTACCTACTACGGCATTTCATAGCCATTCCGAGATATATTTCCATGCAACTCACACCGTTCCGTCTCATGACTTGTGCCGTCACTCTCTCATATTTCCATTGCATGATCGTAAGATAGCTAGCGAGATGTTTCAACGTCATACGCCATGCTAGATCGTTGTACATCCCGGTACACTGCCGGAGGCATTTCCTATGGAGTCATCATCATTGTGATCTTTGAGCTGTGAGTAAATAAAAGTGTGATGATCATCATTATTAGAGCATTGTCCCATGTGAGGAAATAAAAAAAATGCCAAAGAGCCCAAAAACAAAAAAAAAAAGAGAAAAGAAAAGAAAAAAAAAAGAGGCCTAAGAGCCCAAATGAAAAAAAAAGAGAAAATTGAGAAAAAGAGAGAAGGGACAATGCTACTATCTTTTTCCACACTTGTACTTCATGTTATCACCATGTTCTTCATGATTGAGAGCTTCTTGCTTTGTCACTACCATATGCTAGTGGGAATCTTCATTATATAACTTGGCTTGTATATTCCAATGATGGGCTTCCTCAAAATTGCCCTAGGTCTTCGTGAGCAAGCAAGTTGGATGCGCACCCACTAGTTTTCCTTTTGAGCTTTCACATACTTATAGCTCTAGTGCATCTCTTGTATGGCAATCCCTGCTCATTCACATTGATATCTATTAATGGGCATCTACATAGCCTATTGATGCGCCAAGTCAGTGTGACCATCTCCTCTTTTTTGTCTCACAACCACCATCACACTCTATTCCACCTATAGTGCTATATCCAAGGCTCGCGCTCATGTATTGCGTGATAGTTATAACAAGTTTGAGAAAGTAAGAGTGCGAAAACAATTACTTGGCCAATTCCGGGGTTGTGCATGATTTACATTAGTTGTGTGAGGATGATGGAGCATAGCCAGACTATATGATTTTGTAGGGATAACTTTCTTTGGCCTTGTTATTTTGAAAGTTCATGATTACTTTGCTAGTTTGCTTGAAGTATTACTGTTTTCATGTCAATAGCAAACTATTGTTTTGAATCTTACGGATCTGAACATTCATGTCACATGAAAGAAGTTGCAAAGGACAACTATGCTACGTAGCATTCCACATCAAAAATTCATTCTTTATCACTTCCCTACTCGAGGACGAGCAGGACTTAAGCTTGGGGATGGTTGATACGTCTCCAACGTATCTATAATTTTTTATGGTTTCATGCTATTATCTTGTCAAACTTTGGATGTTTTGCATGCCTTTTATATATTTTTTGGGACTAACTTATTAACTCAGTGCCAAGTGCCAGTTCCTGTTTTTTCCATGTTTTTTACCCCTTTCAGAGGAGATTTTGAAACGGAGTCCAAACGGAAGAAAATCCCCGAAAATATTTTTTTGGACCGGAAGAAGATCGGGGAGCTTGGGAGCCAAGGCTGGGGAGCCCCAGGGGCCCCACAAGCCTCCACCCTGCGGCCAGGGGGGCCGCGCCATCCAGGCTTGTGGGCCCCCTGGACGCCCTTCGCCCTAGGTCTTTCGCCTATATATTCCCATAAATTTCCGAAAAAATCAGGAGATCATCGCAATCACTTTTCCGTCGCCGCAAGCTTCTGTCTCCGCAAGATCCCATCTGGGGAACATCCTGGTGCCTTGCTGGAGGGGGGATTCGGATACGGAGGGCTTCTTCATCAACACCATGACCTCTCCGATGATGCATGAGTAGTTGACCATAGACCTACGGGTCCATAGCTAGTAACTAGATGGCTTCTTCTCTCTCTTGGATCTTCAATACAAATTTCTCCATGATCTTCATGGAGATCTATCCGATGTAATCTTCTTTTGCGGTGTGTATGTCGAGATCCGATGAATTGTGGATTTATGATCAGATTATCTATGAATCTTATTTGAGTTTCTTCTGATCTCTCTTATGCATGATTTCATATCCTTGTAATTCTCTTCGAGTTGTGGGTTTTGTTTGGCCAACTAGATCTATGATTCTTGCAATGGGAGAATTGCTTGGTTTTGGCTTCATACCGTGCGGTGACCTCACCCAGTGACAGAAGGGGTAGCGAGGCACGCATCGTGTTGTTGCCATCAAGGGAAAAAGATGGGGTTTTCATCATTGGTTTGAGATTATCCCTCTACATCATGTCATCTTGCTTAAAGCGTTATCCTGTTCATCATGAACTCAATACACTAGATGCATGCTGGATAGCGGTCGATGTGTGGAGTAATAGTAGTAGATGCAGAAAGTATCGGTCTACTTGTGTCGGACGTGATGCATATATGTATGATCATTGCCTTATATATCGTCATGACTTTGCGTGGTTCTATCAATTGCTCGACAGTAATTTGTTCACCCATCGTGATACTTGCTATTTTGAGAGAAGCCTCTAATGAACACTATGGCCCCCAGGGTCTACTCCACACCATATTTTCAGCCTTCAACTTTTTAGTTCGTTGCACTTTTCGCCTTTAGATCTCACTTTGCAAACAATCTTGAAGGGATTGACAACCCCTTTCAAGCGTTGGGTGCAAGCTTGTTTGTGTTTGCGCAGGTACTCTGGACTTGATGAAACCCTCCTTCTGGATCGATACCTTGGTTCTCAAGCTGAGGGAAATACTTACTGCTCCTGTGCTGCATCACCCTTTCCTCTTCAAGGGAAAAACCAACGCAAGCCCAGCCTTTGTCAACGTGTAAATTTTTGGCGCTGTTGTCTGTGGGATAGCAACCGCTCGTTCCCCCGCAAGAGGCCAAGCTCGCTTGCTCCGCCAACCACCTTCCTGAGCGCATCGGCCCAGCTCGGCCTCCTCTCTGACTGGGCCAAGGTCCAAGGTGAGTCGACCCCCCCCCCCCCCCCGAGCCTCTAAATTGCGCCCGTGCACTGCTTAGCTATCCCGTGTTCTCCCTTGTTTTGGCCCATTAGTAGCGAATTGGGCCCGTAGTATTTTTTTTCTTTTAACATGCGGTTTTATTTTATTTTTCAGAAAACATGCATATTTTCAAACGTCCGTAACTTCTATTCCGTGTGTCGGATTGCGACGAGTTATATATGTAACTTGTCCAGATTTTTTCATGTAGATTAATATTTTCTAACTCTCATGAATATTTAAAGCTGTTTAGTATGCAGTTTGCATCGGTTTGCGTGTCGCCATGATAGGAACGGTTTAGGTCGTAGTTATTTAACCGTAGCTCCGTTGGAAATGAGTCATATATGTAAATGGACTAGAACGACGAGTAGAATCACGGGAACCACTGTTTTTTTCCTTTAAACAAACATAAAATGTGATTAGGACAAATCTGGACAGAATTAGAATGTAACGCGTGGGGTCGTTTTCGAGATGCTATATGTCGTTTCCGGCCTCATTTAAAATGCCTAGATAGCTAGTTTGATTTGTGCTTCACCCCTTGCCATGTTAACAACATTTAAATATTACCATGTTAATTAACAGGTGTGAACTAATTATGAAATGTGAAGTTCCGTCAATATGCAACTCTTCACATATTCAGCTTCACTTAATGTGTAGTGTTTGCGTGATGTGAATTGCCATGCCGTGCCTTGCATGATTTAACCGTTCATGCATCATATGTGTTGTGCATCGTGTCGTGCATGTGCCATGGTGAATATCGTGTGTTGGTTCTGTTTCCGGTTTGCTTCGTCTCGATAGAGTTCCGCAAGGGTGTCAGAATGTGAGGACCCCTTGGACTACGTTGGTTTGTCTACTTCACGGAGTCGTTCTTCTTCCAAGCAGTATCTCAGGAAAGATGATCATTTGCCTAGATAGCAGTACTATCATTGCCATGCTAGTTATGTCGTTTCTACTGTTATGTCTCCCTGCCTACCACCAATTAAATATCAGCCTCCCAACATTGCCATGAAAACCTTCAACCTTTTTACAACCTATCAAACCACTGATTGGCTATGTTACTGTAAGTGCATCTAGTGCCCTTAATGATTTTGGTGGTTTGAAGACTTATAGGTTAAGAGACTAATGTGTTTGTAAGTGTACACAGGCTCTATAAGTCGCTGAGGAGTTTGAGTTATACGATGAATATCGACCCCTAAAAATGTATGTCTTCGGCTGAAGAATTGGGTCTTACCATGAAGACTTTGATCGCGAAGAAATTGCGATGAAATTGATATTCCTCATGAAGATATTGAAGATGAGGAATTCGGTGTGTCCTGAAAAAAAAACTGCCTGAAGCCTTTGAAGCGTGAATATTTACTCTTTATGTTTCATTTTCTTTACTCTTGAGTCATAGGAACACCGTACTGTTAAAGGGGGTCGAGGTAATACTACGGAATGAATTTCCTCATGATGCTCAACCAAGCCTGAACCTACTAAAGCCTCAAAGTGAGGAATATGAGAGACATGAGGACTTTCACATTTGAAAGTTCCGGCAGTTACCACGCCAGGCGCCACCTCACTGATTTTATCCACCCAACGGTCACATTATTTAAGGGCATTTATGTCAAATCATATCGGGATGCTCCCAGTCTATAAATAGCCGCCCCCACAACCACTTGCTAGTTGGCTGCTCCGAGAGAAACTGACACTTGTCATTTAGAGCAACCCTAATTCCTCAGAGTCTTCGAGAGAAAATCATCAAGTGAGGAAATACCCCAAACACCAAATTCCAAACCAAAAACCAAGTCATTGAGCATCATTGAAGAATTTGTTCTTATGTGGAACTGAAGCATTTTACCTTCGAGGCCTGTGCATCATCCAGACAGTTAGGCGTTATGGTCTAGAGCATCCAGCAGTCAATTGTGGATCACCGGGTGACCGAGTTTATGAGGGTTTGGAACTCTTCCCCGAAGACTTACCACAAGTGCTGAGTCAGGACTCTGTGCCCTTAGCTCAAGGAGAATACAGTAGGAACTGTGTGTGCCGAGACAGTGTGTCCTTTGGTTTCAATACCAAGCCGCTCCAAACCAGACGTACTACTTGCACAACAGTTGGAACTGGGTCATCAACAACTGTCTTCATCAAGCTACGGGTTCTATTTCTTCAACTCTTTCATTTCCTCATATTTGTATGTGGAAGACTTTCATGTGTGATATTTGAAGAATTTGTCTGAAGACTTTCTCTGAAATTCCTCAACCTCAAATTCTTCACTCGAGTTAATATTCACATGCGTACTCCGTACCTCCGTACCGTGCAGATTGAATCTCGTAATCTTCCTCGTGTATTCTACTGTAGTCGTGTTTGCACCCCTGATCCTTCACTATTTCCACTGCACCTAATTCATCATTGAGGACTTTACTCACAAGGAATTTCCTCAGTGATGAAATTCTAAAAATCGCCGATTCACCCCCCCCCCCCCTCTATTCGATATAATGGACTTTCAATTGGTATCTCAGCAAGGTACTCCCTTGTTTTGTGTGATTTTGGTTTAACCACCTGGAGTTTCAGTTATGTCGACCACAGGTATGATCAAGGTTACTGCAGGATGTCCTACCTTCGAAGGAAAGGACTTTTCCTACTAGAAGACCAAGATGCAAATGCATCTTCATGCTATTGATAATGATCTCTGGTGCATTGTGGAACATGGTATTCCCTCCATCACTCTATTATCTCTGCCGCTGATGTGAAGAAATTCAAGCAACTTGATTCTCAAGCGAAGAATATCATATGTGGCCATCTGAGCAAAGGTCAGTATGGCAGAGTGAGTGCTTTGGACACAGCTAAGCTTCTCTGGGATAGGCTGTCCAAGGTCAATGAAGGAATCTCAACTCAGCGTGACTCTCGTGTTGATGTTCTTCACAATCTCTTCAATCGCTTCAAGAGGCTTGACAATGAAAGCTGCCAAGATACCTTTGATCGCCTCACTGACATCTCAAATGAACTGCAAGCACTGGGAACTCGAGACATCACTGACCATGAAGTTGTGAAGAAACTGCTAAGATCTCTTGATACATCATTTGATACATTGGTTCTGATGATTCAAGAAAGAGGAGACTATAAGATGCTTGATCCTGCTGATAGACTTGAAAGACTCAATACTCATGAATTCCAACAGGAATAAAAGAGAGATATGTATGGACCAAGCTACTCAAGACCTCGTGCGTTGAAGGCTAAAGCAATTTCCTAAAGAACTTGGTAGGATCTTGCAATGCTTGTGAGGAAATTCCAGAAATTTACAAAGTGTGGCTAGTTTGGTAAATCTTCAAGAAGAGATATGAGGAAATCAGAGTCTTCATGTGAGGACTACAAGAAAAGAACCTGTCACAAATGTAAGAAATCTTGTCACTACATAGCTGACTATCCTCGCTGGGTGAAAGAATCAAAGAAGAAGAAATACAAGGATGAAAGTTGTGATGACTCGAAGAAAAATAAGAAATCTTTAAAATCCTCATCCTCAAAGTCCTCATCGCACAAGAAGACCAGTTTCAAAAAGGCTCGGGCGCTCATTGGCAAGGAACTGGATTTTGAAGAAGAATCTGAGGAATGTGATGAAGAGGAAGGATATGAAGAAGATTCAGAGTATGGTGTGGCAAGTCTTACACTAACTACCACATTCGTCAACAAGTCAATCTTCAACCTTGAAGAAAATGACAATGCTATCTACACTCATGACTATGTTGATGACTTCGCTCCAACCTATTGCTTCATGGCAAAAGGTTCAAAGGTACCGAATGATACTTCCTACTCTGACTCAAGTGACTCTGAACCTGATGATTATAAAAAACCCAGTTACAGTAAACTTGCCAATATTGCAACTAAACAATAAAGTGCCATTGAAAAGCTTCAAAAACTGCTAGACAGAAGCGATTATCTGTTGAATGATGAAATGAATCGTACTCAAGTCCTCACTGAAGATGTGAAAAGTCTTCAATCTTGATTTGATAGTCTTCAAGATCGTTATGGCACACTCTTGGTTGATCATGAGAAACTTTCCTATGAATTTCTTCAAAGGAAACTTGATCTTGAGAAGTTGAAGATGTCTCATGATGATCTTCGAATGGAAAACAATTCATTGCTTGCTCAACAGATCAATGCCGCTCAGGTTGAATTTACTCCACCATGTCTCAAATGCATTGAACGTGAAACTGCTAATTCTTCACCAGAATCATCAAATTCTTCTATCGCTACAAATTCTTCAATTGCTCTTGTGGTATCAATTTCTTCACGTAGGAAACCACAAATGCTACTGATAAAAATGCAGGGCTGAAGGAATTCTATGTGACAGGCATATACAAAAGTCTCAAAGGGCATCAAACCCTTTGCAATGTGCTCAAAATGAAGATTTTGAATAGGAACCCGAGGAAAGAAGGAATTTCCTTCGAGAGGAAATTGAATGTTGATGGATCATACTGGAAACCTGAGCAGTATCCCCAAACCTCATGGGTTACTGCTAAGGGCCCTCCCTATCGGGACCCCGACTTACGAGTCGAAATCGCCGTGCTCAGTGATCCCAAAGATCAATGCTCACCGAACACAGATACCGAATAAGAGAGTCTTACATCCAAATACCGATTATTACAACACAAGACCAAATGGTCAGGTTCACAAGGCAAGGCCTAAGGCCAAATCACACAAATACAACTAGAAGCGGAAATCATAGGGCTAAGCGGGTGCCCAAGCCATCAAGCCTACACCGACAAGCATTCTGACTTGGAAGCGTCCTAGTTCACAGGGGCATCTCCGAAGACATACTCATCTCCAAACTCCGGTCCTATCATGTCTGGTCAATAACATAACCAGTGGCAAGCCAATGAGTATTTTGAATGTACTCGCAAACAGCCCATGACAAGAACAATGAAAGTGAAGGATAACAATAACATGCATCTTTGATGGAACTTCTCTTGGTGGGATGATCATGAATATTCATTAAATTAAAGAATTACTTTTGAAAAACAGGTTACAGATATCAATATATCTGTCGAGGGTTGAACCATCCGGGCTCACCCTATATGCCAAGTCACCAAACTTGGTCATATCATTACTTTCATAACAACACCTTTTTCGACACAACTCACACACACTTGGTTTATGCGGAAATAACTGGACGTAGTTTAAGCAGGATTACCCAACTGTCCTTGGTCGTGGACACGGCTATTCGAATAGTTTTACACTCTGCAGAGGTAGCACGTTGGACCCACGAGATCCGGGAAACTTCCGTATCATTCACGACTCGAGGTATATAACATACCCGAGGTAAGTACTCGATCAATGCCTTTCGCCTGACGATACTAGACAAAGAGGTCCACTGGATTGGTACCCAGCCCACATGTTGTACGTCTTACGAGCACCAACTCTAGACTGTACCAACCATGCGGGGACCAACGGTGTGCCTGGAACTCATAAAAATGGCATAATCGTCCTACCTGGCACGACCCCTTCACGAGAGTGACCACACATCACTCCCGCCACTAGTAATGTGGCTCTTTGCTAGCACCAACCAGAGTAATTAACATAGCCCCGTCCCATAAGGGGTAATGTGGTCGTAGTAGTAAGGTTGGGATGGTCGACACATCATAAATCCAATCCCATTTCTGAAATCATACTCACTCAAAATACCCGGTGCACCACTTCACCAAAAGTAACCACCTGACTCATCATCACCCTCGGGCATTAGTGGCACCCGACGGGATTTTCATAAACTCTTGGTTTATACCAACAACATGCTCATGCTATTATTCTAGTATTACTTGTCAACATGATGATAGCATGATCCTCAAAAGGGGTAGGATCAAGCTCAATGCATGTGCTTCGGAGAAGCCACCGGTAACATCACATCGAATGATTTACCGGCACTTATGATCATATGCAATGGGAATACTTTCTATTTTAACATGCAATATAACATATGCTCAGTCATGGTCAAAGGGCTGCTTGCCTTGGTCAGCTAGGTATCCGGGGTCTTCGAGGTCTTCCGCTCCGATTCCCTCGTCACATGGATTTTCTGTCGTCGATAAAACAATTAATAAGAAATAGCTCACACAGAAACACATCACAAAGTCATTTCAAAAAATTTCTTTATTACTAATAAATCTAAGTTTTCATTTTGAAAAATATTTGCCTCAATTTCTCTTGAAGGAACATTTTTAAAATTAACCAAACAAAAGCAAAACTATTCCAATTTAGTCCTTTTTATTCTTGTAAAACAGAATAGTTGTAGAAAAATTCACCCAATCATATTATTAAATACTACATATTTTTAGAAGAATAAAAGTGGAAAATTCATATTTTTACATTGGTTAAGTGCTTTTATAAAAATCTTAGAAATCAGGTTTTAAAAATAAAAGAAAAACGGGCTAAGTCAGAGGCCTGGCTCGGCCTGGAACAGGGCTGGCCCATGGCCAGCCGACAGCCCGCCCAAGCGTGCACGCCGTCAGGTTTGAACCTGACATGCGGGGCCGTCTCCTACCTCCAGAGAGGAGGAGGAGCACGCCGGCGAGGCTGCCGACGCTCTCAAGCCCGAACAAGGACTGGAATGGGTTTGCCATGACGTCGCCTACCTGCTGGTGGTCGGAACAACGTCGGAGGGGCAAGGGTTCGCCGGCAACGAGGAGGCCGTGGCGAAGAAGTTTCGGGAGGTGGTCGAGGAGGTGGCTAGAGGCACGGAATTGCTCGGGTGAGTTGGGGGAAAGCCTCCTAGGGTTGAGGGGATCAGTTTGGTGTGTCGAGGTATGCAGGAGCCATCATGTAGCCAGAGGTCGACCGGACCTTTGCTGGCTTGCTGGGGTGGCTAGGGAGGTGCTAGTGGTCGTGGTGAAGCTATCTAAGGGGTGCTGGAGCTAGGGGAGGGATATTTATAGGCCTGCGACGGTGAGCCGATTCGGGAGCGTCGGTGACTCACAGTGGCGTGCATGGGGGTGCATGGAGGAGCTGGGGTCGAAATCACGGTCTTAGGACATGGTTTTGGACTGCCAGAGCCATCTGTTGCAGAGGAAGAGAGGGAGAAGTCGAGCATCCATGGCTGCGCAACCTTGGCCGGTTCTGGTGCGCGCTGGCACGCGTCGCACGAGCTCTAGCGCGGGAGAGGAGGGGCCCTGGGGGTTGCTCGACGCAAAAGGGTTGTCAGGGAGGAGGTTGGACACCTCGGGGTAGGCTGGAACTGGGCGAGAGCATCGCCCCCACCTTAGTGGCTTCCTGTAGCGCGCCCAGAGCATAGTTTTGGCATGCCACGGCATGTTGGTTCGCTCTGAGGCACTTTGGACGTGTCTAGCATGTCCTGGCACTGGCTGGGAGTGTGGCTAGCCGTTTGGGTCTCGTGGGAGCTTCGGCTGGTCAAGGGAGACAAGAAATACAGGTGCTGCCAGCTTTGAACTAAAGCTTAGATTGTGTTTTTTGTCATTTCCATTTGGAACCAGTGAGGGGCCAGTTGACTGGGGTTAGATATGGATACTGGCCAACTAATCTATGAGTTTGGAGCAAAGGGGTTGGGTTTAGCTGTGGCTAAGGTGGTTTTTCCCTATCTGTCAGAAGGTGCTCGACAGTGGTTTGAGGGGGTTGCACCCCACCACTGGTGATGCAACTTAACAGGTTTGAGTTTGGTGCTAAAACATGGGGTTTCACCAAGTTTGAGCTCCATTGGTAGCTTTGTAAACTTGAAAACACTTCAATTTGACCAGATATGTCCCTTCCAGAGAGAGTGTGGGCAAACTAAGTCCCACAAATCCCATTTTTGGTGTGCAGCCCTCATTTGAGGTATTAGGCACTCCTGCAAAGTTTCAGCATCATTGGATAAACTTTGCTATGTAGAGTTGCTCTAACTTCAATCTGGACAGAAGGGGTTTTAGGGTGAAACTTTATGTGGACACCAAATATGGCTTAGGGATACTACTGGAATTTTCTAGGGTTTTATTGAGAATATTTCCTTTGGAAATATTTCAAAATATCAAAACAGACAAAAATGGCTTCCACGGTTTTACTCAAATAATTATAATATAAATAGGGGTTTAAAATCTTATGTATGGAAAATATATGTCCTTTTGATAATCTCCAAATTTAATCAGATTTTTCTAAGGCAGAAAAGTGTTTTCCCAAGTGGGAATACCAATTCTGGCTTGAGAAATGGACATGCAATTTAATTAGGAAAATAATTATAAAATAATTATTTTTGTGGTTTTGGAATACAAAGATAAGTAAAAATTAGATCACCAACTTTGAGTAGAAACACTTCTTGCCATCAAGGGCATGTTGTGCAACTCATAGTAGGGTTTTACCTTGATCAGAAACAAGTAAAGGTTTTTGGAAATAAAGCAATATTGTGAAGTAGGGTTTTTATCATCACATGATCAAACACACAAGCGTACAATGACAATCATGGCACTAACAACATTGGTTTTGAAAAAGTTTTAACAAACTCAGATTTTCACAAACAGGGTGTGACAGACCTATCCCCCTTACAAGAATCTCGTCCCCGAGATTCCTAAGCTAGGTGCTAAAAAGGTCCGGAAACTCAGATCGGAGATAGTCTTCACACTCAGGTTCATCCAGAATGCGGATCGGCTTCTCGCGGTAGGTGAGATCGGGCTGAAGGTCAATGGCCTGATGGTCAATGTCCTTGTAAAGATCGGGACGATTTGGCGCTTGAAGACACTTTCGAAGTTGTGACACTTGGAAGATGTTGTGCACACCCGAAAGTTCCGGAGGTAGATCCAACTGATAAGCAACTTCTCCACGCCTTGCCGTGATCTTAAATGGTCCAATGAACCTTGGAGCGAGTTTCCCTTTAACGTGGAAACGCTTGGTTCCCTTGAGAGGTGTGACACAAAGATACACCAGGTCTCCGGGAATGAACTCCACATCCCTGCGACGAGAATCCGCATAGCTCTTTTGCCATGACTTGGCTACCTTTAGATTCTCTCGGACCAGTTGCACCTTCTCTTTTGCTTTGTGCAAAACTTCTACCCCGAAAATCAGTCCTTCTCCGGTTTCAGACCAGTTGAGCGGGGTGCGACACTTTCGTCCATACAACACTTCGAACAGGGCCATCTGGAGACTGGGCTGGTAGCTGTTGTTGTATGAAAACTCAACGAACGGCAGACAGTCTTCCCATTTGGCTCCATATGTTTGAGCATCTGATTCACTCTTTCCGCTTGTCTGTCCGTTTGCGGGTGGAAGGCGGTGCTGAAAGAGAGCTTGGTTTCGAGGGATTCTTGGAACTTTTTCCAAAATTTTGAGGTGAACCGCGTGCCTTGGTCAAATACAATCTCCTTGGGAACTCCATGGAGGCTTACAATATGCTCAATATAGAGACTATCCAACTTGTTCACATCATAAGTGGTGTTGACAGGAATGAAATGGGCCACTTTGGTCAAATGGTCGACAATAACCCATATAGAGTCATGGCCTCTGCTAGACCTTGGTAAGCCGGTAACAAAGTCCATCCCTATCTTGTCCCACTTCCATTCTGTCACTTTGAGAGGTTGTAGCAGTCCTGCAGCTCGCTGATGCTCGGCCTTGACTTGCTGGCACACGTCGCACTTGGCAACATAAGACGCTATTTCCCTCTTCATGGCATGCCACCAGAATCTTTCTCGGAGGTCTTGATACATCTTGGTACCACCGGGGTGAATAGAGTAGGGTGTATCATGTGCTTCCTGTAGGATCAAGTCCTTGAGTTCAGCCTCGTTGGGTACACATAATCGTTGCCCAAACCACACCAATCCTTGTTCATCCACCGAGAATACTGGGGTCTTTCCTTCTTGAATCTTCTTCCTGATGCCTTCAATGCTCTTATGACCCTTCTGGGCCTCTTTGATGTCGTCCACCAGCTTTGGTTTGACTTCGAGGTTATCTAGGAATCCTGATTCCACTAGTTCCAACCCGAAGTTCTCCAATTCTTCATACAAGGCGGTTGCCTTTCCTTGAGCATGACGTTCAAGGTGATGGTCTTCCAGGTTAAGGCACCATCCACTACATTGGCCTTGTCGGGGTGATATTGAATGATGAGGTCGTAGTCTTTGATTAACTCCAACCATCTTCATTGCCTCATATTCAATTCCCTTTGGGTGAAGATATACTTCAGACTCTTGTGGTCAGTGTATATTTC
Source organism: Hordeum vulgare subsp. vulgare (assembly GCF_904849725.1). Taxonomy (NCBI): domain Eukaryota; kingdom Viridiplantae; phylum Streptophyta; class Magnoliopsida; order Poales; family Poaceae; genus Hordeum; species Hordeum vulgare. Next base: position 144,523,558 of record NC_058521.1, on the reverse strand, counting down.
ACAACGCTTTCCCAGAAGGTAATGTCCCCATGTCTTCAGGGCATGCACTACGGCTGCCAATTCGAGATCATGGGTGGCATAGTTCTCTTCACGCGGGCGCAGTTGTCGTGATAGATACGCCACGACTCTGCTATCCTGCATTAGAACCCTACTGAGCCCGATTCTGGAGGCATCACAATATATCACAAACTCCTTGCTGATATCTGGAGTGGCTAATACCGGGGCGTTGGTTAATCTCTTCTTCAATTCTTGGAAGCTCACTTCACACTCCGGCATCCATTCAAACTTCTTGCCTTTCTTCAATAGCTGAGTCATGGGTCGAGCGATGCGGGAGAATCCTTCTACGAACTTGCAGTAATATCCCGCGAGCCCGAGGAAGCTTCTGACTTCCTTCACATCAATTGGCGATTCCCAGTTGGTTACCGTAGTAATCTTGGAGGGATGGTATGACCCATGAATCCAACTTCGTTGCGCAAAAATTGGCATTTGTTGAACTTGGCATAAAGTTGGTGCTTGATACGTCTCAAACGTATCTATAATTTTTGATGGTTTCATGTTGTTATCCTGTCATCTTTGGATGTTTTATGTACCTTTTATATCTTTTTTTGGGACTAACTTATTGATTCAGTGCCAAGTGCCAGTTCCTGTTTTTTCTGTGTTTTCTTTTCAAATCTGATTTTGGAACGGAGTCCAAACGGAATAAAATCCCCGAAATGATTTTTCCCGAACGGAAGAAGATCAGGGGGCTTGTGGGCCAAGCCAAGAGGGCTCCAGGGAGCCCACAAGCCCCCACTTCGCCACCAGGGGAGGCGGCGGTGGTAGGGCTTGTGGCCTCCCTGAGCGCCCCCTGACCTAGATCTTTGGCCTATATATTCCCTAAAATACAGCAAAAAAATAGGGGAGCCTCGAAAATACTTTTCCGCCGCCGCAAGCTTCCGTTTCCGCGAGATCTCATCTGGAGACCCTTCCCGGCGCCTTGTCGGAGGGGACTTTGGAGTTGGAGGGCTTCTTCATCATCATCATCGCCCCTCCAATGACTCGTGAGTAGTTCACTTCAGACCTACGGGTCCGTAGTTAGTAGCTAGATGGCTTCTTCTCTCTCTTGGATCTTCAATACAAAGTTCTCCATGATCTTCATGGAGATCTATCCGATGTAATCTTCTTTGGCGGTGTGTTTGTCGAGATCCGATGAATTGGGGATTTGTGATCAGATTATCTATGATATATATTTGAGTCTTTGCTGATTTCTTATATGCATGATTTGATATCCTTGTAAGTCTCTCCGAGTCTTGGGTATTATTTGGCCAACTAGATCTATGATTCTTGCAATGGGACAAGTGCTTGGTTTTGGGTTCTACCATGTGGTGACCTTTCCCAGTGACAGTAGGGGCAGCAAGGCACACATAGAGTAGTTGCCATCATGGGTAACAAGATGGGCTCTGTCGTTGATATGAGATTGTCCATCTACATCATGTCATCTTGCTTAAGGCGTTACTCTGTTCTTTTGGACTTAATACACTAGATGCATGCTGGATAGGGGTCGACGTGTGGAGTAATAGTAGTAGATGCAGACAGTATCGGTCTACTTGTTTTGGACGTGACGCCTATAGATATAATCATTGCCATAGATGACGTCACGACTTTGCGCGTTTCTATCAATTGCTCGACAGTAATCTATTCACCCACCGTCTACTGGCTTTCATGAGATAAGACACTAGTAAACACTACGTCCCCCGGGTCTTTTCACATCTATCGTTTCCACTTTCTCTTTTACTTTGCTTTGTTACTTTGTTGCTTTCAGTTCTCACTTGGCGAACAATCTATAAGGGATTGACAACACCTTCATAGCGTTGGGAGCAAGCTTTTTGTGTTTGTGCAGGATCTTGTGATACTCCTCCACTGGATTGATACCTTGGTTCTCAAACTGAGGGAAATACTTACCACCGTTGTGCTACATCACCCTTTCCGCTTCGAGGGAACACCAACGCAAGGCTCCATAGCCGTAGCAGAAGGATTCCTAGCGCCGTCGACATGACTATTCCTGTCGCCGTTGCTGGGGAAGCACAGCTGACATCAGAAGTATTTCTGGCACCGTTCCCGGGGAGGAGAGATCAAGATCTATCCAAGTAGGTCTCACAAACTCATCTTTTGCATTTACTTTTGTTGCCAGTTGCCTCTCGTTTTCCTCTCCCCCGCTTCACATTTGCCGTTTTCATTTGACTTTCTCCTTCGCCGTTTTCTTTTGCCTTTGCCATTTCCCTTTGGCGGTTTTCTTGCTTGCTTGTGTGCTTGTTTGTTTGTTGAAGTCATCATGGATGAAAACACCAAACTTTGTGACTTCTCGAGCACTAATAATAATGATTTTATTAGTACTCCGATTGCTCCCGCCACTAGTGCAGAATCGTATGAAATCAACGCAGCTTTGTTGAATCTTGTTATGAAAGAGCAATTCTCTGGCCTTCCTAGTGAAGATGTCACATCCCATCTCAATACCTTCATTGACCTTTGTGATATCCAAAAGAAAAGAGATGTGGATAATGACGTGATTAAGTTGAAACTTTTTCCTTTCTCATTGCAAGATCGCGCAAAAACTTGGTTTTCTTCTTTTCCTAAAAATAGTATCGATTCTTGGGATAAGTGCAAAGATGCTTACATATCCAAGTATTTTCCGCCGGCTAAGATCATCTCCTTACGTAAAAATATCATGAATTTCAAGCAACTTGATCATGAACACGTTGCACAGTCTTGGGAGAGGATAAAGCTTATGATTAGAAATTGCCCCGCTCATTGCTTGAGTTGTGGATGATTATACAAATATTTTACGCTGGCTTGAATTTCGCTTCTCGCAATATCTTGGACTCCGCCTCAGGTGGAACGTTCATGCAAATCACGTTAGGAGACGCTACAAAACTCCTAGACAATATCATGACCAACTACTCTCAATGGCACACTAAAAGGTCGCCTGCTAGCAAAAAGGTGCACACTATAGAAGAAATTAACTCGCTTAGTGCTAAGATGGACGAGTTGATGAATTTGGTTGCTAGTAGAAATGCTACTGTAGATCCTAATGACATGCCACTATCTTCTTTGATTGAGAGTAGCAACGCTAGTTTGGACATGAATTTTGTTGGTAGGAACAATTTTGGCAACAACAATGCTTTCAGAGGAAACTATGTTCCTAGGCCTTTTCCTAGTAACTCATCTAACAATTATGGCAATTCCAACAACAACACTTATGGAAATCACAACAAATTACCCTCTGATTTAGAGAGTAATATCAAATAGTTCATCAACGCTCAAAAGATTTTCAATGCGTCCACAGAGGAAAAACTACTCAAAATTGACGATTTGGCTAAGAGCGTTGATAGGATGTCTTGTGATATTGATGCTTTGAAAGTTAGATGCGCTCCTCCCAAGGTCAACTTGGATGAAACTTTGCAAGCTATGTGTGTCTCCATGAATGAGAGCAACGAATGAACCGCCCAAATTCACGCGAGGCATGAATGGTTTAAAAGGGTGCGTTCTAGTGATGCAAATCACAAAGATCTTAAAGTTCTTGTTGTGTCTCCTCTTGAATCTTTGTTTTCGCGTGTCACACCTATTTATGGAGGGGCTGGATATGAATCCACTTTGGTTGAAAAACGCCCCAATGATTCGGAGTCCACCCATCTTGATGATAAAGGTGTGGAGAGTGGAGTAGAAGAAGTTAAAATTTTGGGTAGTAATGAAAATCCCACTTTGGATTTCAAGAAATTAAATTATGATAATTTCTCCTTGTTTGAATGCATTTCTTTGATGCAATCCATTGCAAACTCTCCACATGCTTACAGCCAAAGCAAAGCCTTTACCGCGCATATCGTAGATTCTATGATGCAATCTCTTGAAGAGAAGCTCGAACTAGAAGTCTCTATACCTAGAAAACTTCATGATGAGTGGGAACCTACTATCAAAATCAAGATCAAAACTACGAGTGCAATGCTTTGTGTGATTTGGGTGCTAGTGTTTCCGCGATTCCAAAGTCTTTATGTGATATTCTTGGTTTTGATGAGATTGAAGAGTGTTCATTAATTTGCATCTTGCAGATTCTACTGTCAAGAAACCCATGGGAAGGATCGATGATGTTCTTATTGTTGCAAATAAGAACTATGTACCCGTGGATTTCATTGTACTTGACATAGATTGCAATCCTTCATGTCCCATTATTCTTGGTAGACCTTTCCTAAGGACTATTGGTGCTATCATCGATATGAAGGAAGGGAATATTAGATTTCAATTTCCTTTGAAGAAGGGCATGAAGCACTTTCCTAGAAAGAAAATAAGATTGCCTTATGAATCTATGATGAGGGCTACTTATGGTTTGAGCACCAAAGATGACTATACGTGATTCCATCACCTTTCGCCTAGCTAAGGGCGTTAAACAAAAGTGCTTGTTGGGAGGCAACCCAACGAATCTATCCTTTTTCTTTCTGTTTTGTGTTTTCCACACTTTCATAATTCTGTTATGATTGTGTTTTTTGGGTTTCTTTTTGCGTTTGTGCCAAGTAAAACCGTTATGATTAGTCTTGGGGATGATCGTTTGGTCATGCTGGAAAAGACATAAACTTTCTGCTCACGAAAAGAATTTTCATTTTTTTCTGTTAGAGCTTTTGAGTTGATTCTTTTTGCTATTGATTTCTATGAAAACTCTTCAGACTTCCATAATTTTTCAGAATTTTTGAAGTGCCAGAGGTATACAAAATATACAGATTGCTACAGACTGGTCTGGTGTTAACAGATTCTGTTTTTGTTGTGTTGGTTGCTTATTTTGATGAAACTATGGATAGTATCGGGGGGTATTAGCCATGGAAGATTGAAAATACTGTAACCCAACATCAGCACAAGTAGAATTTAAGTTTGCTATAGTACCTAAGGAAGTGGTGGTTTGCTTTCTCATACTAATGTTATCACGAGTTTCTGTTTAAGTTTCGTGTTGTGAAGTTTTCAAGTTTTGGGTGAAGTTCTTATGGACAAAGAGATAAAGAGTGGAAACAGCTCAAGTTTTGGGATGCCCAAGGCACCCCAAGAGATTCAAGGATGCTATAAAAGCCTAAGCTTGGGGATGCCCCGGGAAGGCATCCCCTCTCTCGTCTTCAATCCATCAGTAACGTTACTTGGGGCTATATTTTTATTCACCACATGTTATGTGTTTTTGCTTGGAGCGTCTTGTATCGTAGGAGTCTTTTATTCTTGTTGTGTCACAATCATCCTTGCTGCACACCTAGAGAGAGAGACATGCACTCACCGTGATTTTGTCGAGCTTCACTTATATCTTTTGGTAGACAATTCAGCTCACATGTTCTTCACTTATATCTTTTGAGCTAGGTACCTTTGCTCTATGTGCTTCACTTAAATCTTTTAGAGCACAGCGGTGCGTGGCTTGGTAGTTGATCTATGCTTTGAAAGTAGTCTCAAAAGGGGCAGGTATCCAAAGGGATACGAAAACTTCCACCTTCATGTGCATTGAATAGTTAGAGAAGTTTGATTCATCTGAATTAGTTTTGAGTTGTGGTTATGGTAATATTGAAGTCATGCTAGTAAGGTGTTGTGGATCTAGAAATACTTCTGTTGAAGTTAGTGATTCCCATAGCATGCACGTATGGTGAACCGCTATGTGATGAAATCTAAGCATGATTAGTCTATTGATTGTCATCCTTTGCGTGGCGGTCGGGATCGCGCGATGGTTTATACCTACCAACCCTTCCCCTAGCAGTATGCGTTGAATGCTTTGTTTTGATTACTAATAAAACTTTTGTAACAAGTATATGAGTTCTTCATGACTAATGTTGAGTCCATGGTTTAGATGCACTTTCACCTTCCACCATCACTATCTTCTTACTGTCGTGCAATTTTCGCCGGTGCACAAAACCCACCATTAGCCTCCCTCAAAACAGCCACCATACCTACCTACTATGGCTTTTTCAAAGTAATTCCATGATATATTGCCATGCAACTACCACCATGACATGTGACACCACGTCTACATTGCCTTTGCACGATCGTAAGATAGCTAGCATGATGTTTTCCATTAATGTCTATGCCATGCTACATCATTGCCACGGTACACTACCGAAGGCATTCCATATAGAGTCATCGTTGCTCTAAGTTTTGCGTTGAAAGTGTGATGATCATCATTAATGGAGCATTGTCCCATGTGAGGAAATAAAAGAGGCCAAAGAAGCCCACCAAAATAAAATAAAAAGAGGCCAAAGAGCCCACCAAAAATAAAAATAAAAAAAGAGAGAAAAAGAGAGAAGGGACAATGCTACCACTTTTTCCACACTTGTGCATATTAAGCACCATGATCTTAATGATTGAGTGTCTCTCGTTTTGTCACCACCATATAGCTAGTGGGAAATTTTCATTATAAAACTTGGCTTGTATATTCCAATGATAGGCTTCCTCAAAATTGCCTTAGGTCTTCGTGAGCAAGCAAGTTGGATGCACACCCACTAGTTTTCTTTAAGAGATTTCACATACTCGTAGCTCTAGTGCATCATTTGTATGGCAATCCCCACTCATTCACATTGATATCTATTTATGAGCATCTCCACAGCTCATTGATATGCCTAGTTAACGTGACTATCTTCTCCTTGTTTTGTCTTGCAACCTCCACCACACTCCACACCATCTATAGTGATATAACCATGGCTCACGCTCATGTATTGCGTGAGAGTTGAAAAGGTTTGAGAAAGTAAAGGTGTGAAACAATTACTTGGCCAATACCGGGGTTGTGCATGATTTAAATTCGTTGTGCAATGATGATAGAGCATTGCCAAACTATATGCTTTTGTAGGAATAACTTTCTTTTGGCCTTGTTATTTTGAAAGTTCATGATTACCTTGCTAGTTTGCTTGAATTATTATTGTTTTCACGTCAATAGCAAACTATTGTTTTGAATCTAATGGATCTGAACATTCACATCACATAAGAGGAGTTACAAAGGACATCTATGCTAGGTAGCATGAAAGCATCAAAAATTCATTCTTTATCACTTCCCTACTCGAGGACGAGCGGGAGTTAAGCTTGGGGATGCTTGATACGTCTCAAACGTATCTATAATTTTTGATGGTTTCATGCTGTTATCCTGTCATCTTTGGATGTTTTATGTACCTTTTATATCTTTTTTGGGACTAACTTATTGATTCAGTGCCAAGTGCCAGTTCCTGTTTTTTCTGTGTTTTTGGCTCTTTTCATATATGATTTTGGAACGGAGTCCAAACAGAATAAAATCCCCAAAATGTTTTTTTTCCTGAACGAAGAAGATCAGGGGGCCTATGGGGCTAGCCATGAGGGCTCGAGGGAGCCCACAAGCCCCCACTCCACCACCAGGGGAGGCGGCGGTGGCAGGGCTTGTGGCCTCCCTGAGCGCCCCCTGACCTAGATCTTTGGCCTATATATACCCTAAAATACAGCAAAAAATTAGGGGAGCCTCGAAAATACTTTTCTGCCGCTCCAAGCTTCCGTTTCCGCGATATCTCATCTGGAGACCCTTCCCGGCGACCTGCCGGAGGGGACTTTCGAATTGGAGGGCTTCTTCATCATCATCATCGCCCCTCCAATGACTCGTGAGTAGTTCACTTCAGACCTACGGGTCCGTAGTTAGTAGCTAGATGGCTTCTTCTCTCTCTTGGATCTTCAATACAAAGTTCTCCATGATCTTCATGGAGATCTATCCGATGTAATCTTCTTTGGCGGTGTGTTTGTTGAGATCCGATGAATTGTGGATTTGTGATCAGATTATCTATGATATATATTTGAGTCTTTGCTGATTTCTTATATGCATGATTTGATATCCTTGTAAGTCTCTCCGAGTCTTAGGTATTGTTTGGCCAACTAGATCTATGATTCTTGCAATGGGAGAAGTGATTGGTTTTGGGTTCTACCATGTGGTGACCTTTCCCAATGACAGTAGGGGCTGCAAGGCACACATTAAGTAGTTGCCATCAAGGGTAACAAGATGGGCTCTGTCGTTGATATGAGATTGTCCATATACATCATGTCATCTTGCTTAAGGCGTTAGTCTGTTCTATTGGACTTAATACACTATATGCATGCTGGATAGCGGTCGACGTGTGGAGTAATAGTAGTAGATGCAGACAGTATCAGTCTACTTGTTTTGGACGTGATGCCTATAGATATAATCATTACCATAGATGACGTCACGAATTTGCGTGGTTCTATCAATTGCTCGACAGTAATTTGTTCACCCACCGACTACTTGCTGTCATGAGAGAAGCCACTAGTAAACACTATGGCCCCGGGTCTATTCACATCTATCGTTTCCACTTTCGCTTTTACTTTGCTTTGTTACTTTGTTGCTTGCAGTTCTCACTTGGCGAACAATCTATAAGGGATTGACAACCCCTTCATAGCGTTGGGAGCAAGCTTTTTGTGTTTGTGCAGGATCTTGTGATACTCCTCCACTGGATTGATACCTTGGTTCTCAAACTGAGGGAAATACTTACCACCGTTGTGCTACATCACCCTTTCCACTTCGAGGGAACACCAACGCAAGGCTCCATAGCCGTAGCAGAAGGATTCCTAGTGCCGTCGACACGACTATTCTTGTCGCCGTTGCCGGGGAAGCACAGCTGACATCAGTGCTCTCGAAGCTTCTCCAATACTGACCTCAAGTGTTGCACATGCTCTTCTTCAGACATGGAAAAGATTAATATGTCATCAAAGAATACTATGACAAACTTCTCCAGGTTTTCCATGAAGACTTTGTTCATGAGGTACATGAAGTAAGTTAGGGCATTAGTCAACCCAAAAGACATGACAGTGCATTCATACAGACCGTACCGGGTCACGAACACAGTCTTGGTTATGTCCTCGGGTCGGATCTTCAATTGGTAATATCCAGATCGAAGGTCGATCTTGGAGAATACCTTAGCTCCATTTAGCTAATCGAACGAGTCTTCTGTCTTGGGGAGTGGGTACTTGTTCTTGATCATGACCTCATTGAGAGAACGGTAATCGACGTAGAGTCTGATGGTTCCATCCTTCTTGGACACGAAGAGAACAGGTGATCCCCAAGGTGACGTACTCAGACGAATAAACCCTTTCCTGAGTTGCTCATTAAGTTGCTTCTTCAACTCCGCTAGCTCTTCGGATCCCATCCTGTAAAGCTTCTTATAGACAGGCCTCGATCCGGGCATGAGCTCAATGATGAACTCGATGTCTCGGTCAGGAGGCATCCCTGGAAGCTCATCAAGAAAGACGTCTGGGTGTTCATAGACTATTGGCACTCGATCGAGTTCTTCCTCTGACAGGATGTTAACCCGTGGTACTCGAGCGGCTACTGGCTCAGAGACATACTTGACTTTGACCCCTTGGTTGCTTGTCATGGTAATGGCCCTGTTGGCACAGTCCAAGATGATTTGATGCTTGGCCAACCAATCCATGCTGAGAATTACTTCTAGGCCTTGCGACTTAAGCACAATGAGATCCGCTGAGAAGTTCGTCCCATTCATAACTATCCTGACCTTCCTACACCCTAGGTTGGTCCTCAATACTGCTCCTGGGGTTTGAATTGCCATATGCCCGCAAAGTAAGGTAGGTTCGAAACCACATTTTTCCGAAAACCTTTGTGTAGCAAAAGAATGCGGAGCACCACAATCGAACAATACTGTTGCTGGGGTAGAGTTGACGAGGAACGTACCCAAAATGCAGTCCGGGTCCTCCTGTGCCTCTTCTGCGGAAATATGATTAATCCGCCCCTTGTTGTGATACTGCTGATTGCGGGGAGCTTGATTCCTACCTGGTGCTCCTTGGCCTGGATTTGGCACATTGGGGCGCGGAGCATCGGGTTTCTTGTTGGGGCACTGCCTGGAATAGTGCCCTGTTTGTCCACATCCAAAACAGGTAACTTGCGCTGGAAGATTGGTCTTGACTCCACTGTTGTTCGGCGGATTGCTTGCTGGCTTGGTGTTGACTTGCTGCTGAGGCTGGTAGTTTTGGCGAAATGTTGGGTACTTGTACTGCTACTGCTGATAGTTGGGTCTTGCTGGAGCTGACTGCCATGGTCGCGGCTTCGTGTTACTCGGTCCTCCACTACCCATTAGCTTGCGCTTACGGGTGTCGTCCATAGCACGACGCTTGTCTTCCAACATAAGGGCCTTGTTAACCAGATCGTTGAAGGTCCGGCATTCACAAACAACGAGCTAAGACTGGAGTGACTGCTGTAGTCCTTCCATAAAGCGTTCCACTTTGGCGGCCTCGGTGTTGACGTCTTCAGGTGCGTATCTTGACAAGAGGTTGAACTTCTGCAAATACTCCTTAATGGATCCACTACCTTGCCTTAAGGCTCGGAATTCCCGCTTCTTAATGGCCATCATTCCAGGAGGAATATGAGCAGTGCGGAATCCATCTTTGAACACAACCCAAGTGATGGCTTGCCCTGCTCGCATGACCTGAAATCCATCCCACCAAGCTTTGGATGTGCCTCCGAGACAGTGAGAAGCATAGAGAACTTTCTCACGATCATCAATGCACTTGACCAGCACGAGGAGGTCTTTGATAGTACGGATCCAGTCATCGGCATCTAATGGTTCAGTCGTCTGTGTGAATATGGGTGGCGTAGTTCGCATGAACTCAAAGAGAGTAGAGAGACCATTGCCATTCCCATTCTGCGGCGGGTTGTTCACCAAGGTTTGAGCCAGCTGCTGAATAGCGGCATTGTTGGCTTGACGTTCCTCTCGAAGATCTTGAAGGAACTAAGTCGTAGTCAAGCTTTCAGGAGGAGGAGGCGGCAGTGGAACATCGTCTTGCTGCTCGTGGTGATCTCCAGCTTGAGCTTCCCCTCTGGTTCCCTGCTGCTGACCGAAAGAGGCAGAGCCGGGGTTGCCGAAGGTGCTGTTGCGAGTTGCATTCACCATCCTGTCAAGGGAGTAGACAGGTCAATTTGCTGAACTGGCTGAAATGATAAGGGATGAAGCTCTAGTAAAGAGGGGGTCTGGTGTTGTGCTAGTGTGAAATTTTTTAAGCCAGTGGTTTTGAAAGAGTTATTGTATTAGATTAAAAACAAGAGATGTAGTCACTCACAAGCTGCCTAGGGCAGAATGCGACTTGCATCAAACAGGCTTACACAACACTCGTGGTTCATAAAAACCGATACAAGAACTCCTACGCTCGGGGGTACATCCTAAATCCCTACACTATTAAAGTTAAGCGGCCGACTGCGCGGTTGATACGTCTCCAATGTATCTATAATTTTTGATGGTTCCATTCTATTATCTTGTCAAACTTTGGATGTTTTGTATGTCTTTTATATCTTTTCTGGGACTAACTTATTAACTCAGTGCCAAGTGCCAGTTCCTTTTTTTTCCGTGTTTTTGACCCTTTTCACAGGAGGATTTTAAACGGCGTCCAAACGGAATAAAACTTCCAAAATTATTTTTTCCGGAACAGAAGATACGCGCCAGACTTGAGAACAAAGGCAGGGGCCAGCAGGGGACCCCACAAGCCCCCTAGGCGCGGCCAGGGGGGCCCACGCCTAGCAGGCTTGTGGGCCCCCTGTGGCTCGTCTGCCCTACCACTTCCGCCAATAAATTCAGAAAAATTCCAAAACTGCGAGAGAGATCCATGAAAATACTTATCCGCCGCCGCAAGATTCTGTCTCCGCAAGATCCCATCTGGGGCATGTTCTGGTGCCTTGTCGGAGGGGGGATTCGGATACAGAGGGCTTCTTCATCAACACCATGACTTCTCCGATGATGCGTGAGTAGTTCACCATAGACCTTCGGGTCCATAGCTAGTAGCTAGATGGCTTCTTCTCTCTCTTGGATCTTCAATACAAAGTTCTCCATGATCTTCATGGAGATCTATCCAATGTAATCTTCTTTTGCGGTGTGTTGTCCAGATCCGATGAATTTTGGATCTATGATCAGATTATCTATAAATCTTATTTAAGTTTCTTCTGATCTCTCTTCTACATGATTTCATCTCCTTGTAATTCCCTTCGAGTTGTGGGTTTTGTTTGGCCAACTTGATCTATGATTCTTGCAATGGGAGAAGTGCTTGGTTTTGGGTTCATACTGTGCGGTGACCTCACCCAGTGACAGAAGGGGTAGCGAGGCACGCATTGTGTTGTTGCCATCAAGGGTAAAAAGATGGGGTTTTCATCAATGGTTTGAGTTTATCCCTCTACATCATGTCATCTTTCTTAAAGCGTTACTCTGTTTGTCATGAACTCAATACACTAGATGCATGCTGGATAGCGGTCGATGTGTGGAGTAATAGTAGTAGATGCAGAAAGTATCGGTCTACTTGTCTCGCATGTGATGCCTATATGTATGATCATTGCCTTAGATATCATCATGACTTTGCGCGGTTCTATAAATTGCTCGACAGTAATTTGTTCACCCACCATATTAATTGCTATTTTGAGAGAAGCCTCTAGTGAACACTATGGCCCCCGGGTCTACTTCACACCATATTTTCAGCCATACAATTTTACTTCGTTGCACTTTCCGCCTTCATATCTCACTTTGCAATCAATCTTGAAGGGTTTGACAACCCCTTTATAGCGTTAGGTGCAAGCTCTTTTTCGTTTGCGCGGGTACTCTGGACTTGACGCGATTCTCCTACTGGATTGATACCTTGGTTCTCAAACTGAGGGAAATACTTACTGCTCCTGTGCTGCATCGCCCTTTCCTCTTCAAGGGAAAAACCAACGCAAGCTCAAGAGACGATAGAAGGATTTATGTCGCCGTAGCAGCGGTCTCATAAGAGGGTTCTGCGGGATCTTCGTCTTCATCTTTATCTCCATCTTCGTCTTCATTAGTGCTTCCCTTCTTTGAAGGAGTGGGAGAAGGAAGCGGACCATCACGGCGTCTCTTGTTTGGCGAGGTAGCGAAGAGTTTGGTGTACTCTTCCGCGGTCAAGCGACTACTCTGAAGAGGAGTGGCGTGAAGCGGTGGTATTCCTCCTCGGAAGGCAAAACCAGGTGGTCATACGGGTGCTCCTTCCTTCTTCACCTTGCGGTTCTTCATCTTCTCCGTGCGACGCAGATCCTTGATCAAAAGGTGCGTCAAAGTGTCGGAGAAGAGACTGGAGTAGGTCTGAAACCTCAGTGGCGTCCGGTCCTCGGAAGATGGGTTGAGTGTCCAAGTCCCATCTACCCCATCCTTAATAAAAGGTAGGTGACGAGTAGCTGGCTCGTCAGCCATCTCGGGAAGGATGTCGCAGAGTCGCACGAGCGCCTCTCGTGCTGCGGTCTCCACTTCCAACATCAGATCTTCCATCTGTGGCCCTTCAAAGAACCAACTAGTCGGGGAGTCATTAGCCTACACTATCACGTCCACGTGATATTCCTTAGAGTCGGTGTTGACCCATTGCTCGTGGTAGAGGAAGATGGGCGTGCGGCGTACTTGACACTTCTTGAGGCTATCACTCAAAATCAGAGGAAATCCCGTCTCCAGAAGCATCTCAGGTACGGCAGCCATCTACAAGATGTAGAAGAGAGAGTTAGAAAGTTTTTAGTGGGTGCAAAACCTCAGGTTAAGGTCTATGTGCACTAATAGTTTTAGCTATCGTCAATGCTACCTAAGGCTTCCTATAGTCAGGATGGCTCTGATACCAGCTTTGTGGGGACCCCCGACTTACGAGTCGAGATCGCCGTGCTCAGTGATCCCAGAGATCAATGCTCACCGAACACATATACCGAATAAGAGATTCTTACATCCAAATACCAATTATTACAACACAAGACCGAATGGTCAGGTTCACAAGACAGGGCCTAAGGCCAAATCACTCAAATACAACTAGAAGCGGAAATCATAGGGCTAAGCGGGTGCCCATGCCATCAAGCCTACACCCGACAGGCATTCTGACATGGAAGTGTCCTAGTTCGCAGGGGCGTCTCCGAAGACATACTCATCTCCAAACTCCGGTCCTTCCATGTCTGGTCAATAACATAACCAGTGGCAAGCCGATGAGTACTTTGAATGTACTCGCAAACAGCCCATGACATGAACAATGAAAGTGAAGGATAACAATAACATGCATCTTTGGTGGAACTTCTCTTGGTGGGATGATCATGAATATGCATTAAATTAAAGAATTACTTTTGAAGAACAGGTTACACATATCAATATATCTGTCGAGGGCTGAACCATCCGGGCTCACCCTGTATGCCAAGTCACCAAACTTGGTCATATCATTACTTTCATAACAACACCTTTTTCGACACAACTCACACACACTTGGTTTATGCGGAAATAACGTGATTCTCCTACTGGATTGATACCTTGGTTCTCAAACTGAGGGAAACACTTACTGCTCCTGTGCTGCATCGCCCTTTCCTCTTCAAGGGAAAAACCAACGCAAGCACAAGAGACGATAGAAGGATTTCTATCACCGTAGCAAAAGAATTTTTGGCACCGTTGCCGGGGAGGATCAAGTCAAGAACTCATCCAAGTAAGTGTCGCAAACTCACCTCTTGCATTTACTTTTTTGCCTCTCGTTTTTCTCTCCCCCACTTCTGAAAAACAAAAAATTACAAAAATATTTGCCCTTTTCTTCGTTTGCCTTTTTCGTTTGTCCTTTTCTGTCGCTTGCTTTCTGTTCGCTTGTGTGCTTGTTTGCTTGCTGAAGTCACCATGACTGAAAACACCAAACTTTGTGACTTCTCGAATACTAATAATAATGATTTTATTAGTACTCCAATTGCTCCCGCCACTAGTGCGGAATCATACGAAATCAATGCTGCTTTGCTGAATCTTGTTATGAAAGAGCAATTCTTCGGCCTTCCTAGTGAAGATGCCGCATCCCATCTTAATACCTTCATTGAGCTTTGCGATATGAAAAATCAGAAAGATGTGGATAATTATGTGATTAAATTGAAGCTTTTTCCTTTCTCGTTGCGAGATCGAGCAAAAACTTGGTTTTCGTCTTTGCCCAAAAATAGTATCGATTCTTGGAATAAGTGCAAAGATGCTTACATATCCAAGTATTTTCTGCCAGCTAAAATTGATGATTAGAAATTGTCCCGCTCATGGCTTGAGTCTTTGGATGATTATACAAATCTTCTACGATGGCTTGAATTTCGCTTCTAGAAATATCTTGGACTCCGCCTCAGGTGGAACATTCATGGAAATCATGTTAGGAGAAGCCACAAAACTCCTAGACAATATCATGACGAACTACTCTCAATGGCACACTGAAAGGTCACCTACTAGTAGGAAGGTACACGCTATAGAAGAAATTAACTCGTTGAGTGCTAAGATGGATGAGTTAATGAATTTGGTTGCTAGTAGAAGTGCTCCACTAGATCCTAATGACGTGTCCTCGTCTTCCTTGATTGAGAGTAGCAATGCTAGCTTGGACGTTAATTTTGTTGGTAGGAATAATTTTGGCAAAAACAATGTTTTTAGAGGAATCTATGTTCCTAGGCCTTTTCCTAGTAACCCCTCTAATAACTTTGGCAACTCCTACAACAATACACATGGAAATTAAAATAGATTACCTTCTGATCTAGAGAGTAATATCAAAGAGTTTATCAACTCGCCAAAGATTTTCAATGCGTACATAGAGGAAAAACTACTCAAAATTGACGATTTGGCAAGGAGCATTGATAGAATGTCTAGTGATATTGATGCTTTGAAATTTAGATGTGATCCTCCCAAGATCAATATGGATGAAACTTTGAAAGCTATGCGTGTTTCCATGAGTGAGAGCAAAGAAAGAACCGCCCAAATTCGTGCTAGACATGAATGGCTTAAAAAGGCGTGTTCTCGTGATAAGAATCACGAAGATCTTAAAGTGCTTGGTGTGACTCCCATTGAATCTTTGTTTTCTTGTGTCAAACCTAATGATGATGGGGCTGGATATGAATACACTTTGATTGAAAAACGCCCCAATGATTCGGAGTCCATCTATCTTGATACTAAAAGCATTGAAACTGGAGTAGAAGATATTAAAACCTTGAGTAGTAATGAAACTAATACTTTGGATTTCAAGGAATTCAATTATGATAGTTGCTCCTTGATTTAATGCATTTCCTTGATGCAATCCATGCTAAACTCTCCACACGCTTATAGCCAAAACAAGGCATTTACCGATCATATCGTCGATGCTACGATAAAATATCTTGAAGAGAAACTTGAATTGGAAGTTTCTATCCCTAGAAAGCTTCATGATGAGTGGGAACCTACTATCAACATCAAAATAAAAAACTATGAATGCAATGGTTTGTGCGATTTGGGTGCTAGTGTTTCCGCGATTCCAAATTCTTTATGTGATGTTCTGGGTTTTAATGAGATTGAGGAGTGTTCTCTTAATTTGCATCTTGCGGATTCTACTGTCAAGAAACCCATGGGAAGGAGCAATGATTTTCTTATTATTTCAAATAGGAACTATGTACCCGTGGATTTCATTGTGCTTGACATTGATTCCAATCCTACATGCCCTATCATTCTTGGTAGACCTATCCTAAGGACTATCGGTGCTATCATCGATATGAAGGAAGGGAATATTAAATTTCAATTTCTTTTAAAGAAGGGCATGGAGAATTTTCCTAGAAAGAAAATAAGATTGCCTTATGAATCCATGATGAGGGCTACTTATGGTTTGAGCACCAAAGACGACGATGCGTGATTCTATCGCCTTATGCCTAACTAAGGGTGTTAAACAATAGCGCTTGTTGGGAGGAAACCCAATGAATTTATCTTTTTCTTTCTGTTTTGTTGCGTCCACACCATCATAATTCTGTTATGATTGTGTCTTTTTTGTTTCTTTTTGTGTTTGAGCCAAGCAAAACCTAGTCTTGGTGATGGTTGTTTGATCCTGCTGGAAAAAGACAGAAACTTTTCACTCACGAGATTATTTTTCATTTTTATTTCGAAAGATATTTTGAGTTGAATATTTTTGCTTGTGGTTGATATGCCTTTTTCCCAGGAAGTTGTAATGTTTCAGAATTTTTGAGGTAACAGAAGTATACGAAGTATACAGATTTCTACAGACTGGTCTGTTTTTGACAGATTCTGTTTTTGTTGAGTTGGTTGCTTGTTTTGATGAAACTATGGATAGTATCGGGGGGTACTAGCCATGGAAAAGTGATAATACAGTAATATAACACCAATTTTAATAGAAATAAAGTTTTCTACAGTACCTAAAGAGGTGGTAATTTGTTTTCTTGTGCTAATGATATCACGAGTTTCTGTTTAAGTTTTCTGTTGTGAAGTTTTCAAGTTTTGGGTGATCTTCTCATGAACAAAGGGATAAAGAGTGAAAATAGCTCAAGCTTCGGGATGCCCAAGGCATCCCAAGCCAAATTCAAGGACAGAAAAAAGCCTAAGCTTGGGGATGCCTCGGGAAGGCATCCCCTCTTTCGTCTTCAATCCATCGGTAACATTACTTGGAGCTATATTTTTATTCACCACATGATATGTGTTTTTCTTGGAGCGTCTTGTATCGTAGGAGTCTTTTTGTTTTTGTTGTGTCACAATAATCCTTGCTTCACACCTTTTGAGAGAGACATGCACTCATCGTGATTTTGCTAGAATGCTCATCGTGCTTCACTTCTATCTTTTGAGCTAGATAATTTTTCTCTATGTGCTTCACTTAGATCTTTTAGAGCACGGCTGTGCGTGACTTGGTAGTTGGTTTGTGCTATGAAAGTAGCCCCAAAGGTCATAGATACCCAAAGAGGATACAAAAAACTTCCATCTTCATGTGCATTGAGTAGAAAGAGAAGTTTGACTCCTCTCAATTAGTTTTGAGACGTGGATTTGGTAATATTAAGAGTTATGTTAGTAGGTTGTTGTGAATCTAGAAATACTTGTGTTGAAGTTAGTGATTCCCGTAACATGCACGTATGGTGAACCGCTATGTTAGGAAGTCGGAGCATAATTAATCTATTGATTGTCATCCTTTGTGTTGCGGTCGGGATCGCGCGATGGTTAACACCTACCAACCCTTCCCCTAGGAGTATGCGTTTAGCACTTTGTTTCGATTACTAATAAAAACTTTCACAACAAGTATGTGAGTTATTCATGACTAATGTGAGTCCATGGTATAGATGCACTTTCACCTTCCACCATTCCTAGCCTCTCTATTACCGCGCAATTATCGCCAGTGCATAAACCCACCATATACCTTCCCCAAAACAGCCACCATACCTACCTACTATGGCATTTTCATAGCTATTCCGATATATATTGCCATGCAACTCCCACCGTTCCGTCTCATGACTTGTGTCGTCACTCTCATATTGCCACAGCATGATCGTAAGATAGCTAGAGAGATGTTTCAACGTCATACGCCAAGCTAGATCGTTGCACATCCTGGTACACTGCCGGAGGCATTTCCTATAGAGTCATCATCGTTCTAAGCTTTGAGCTGTGAGTAAATAAAAGTGTGATGATCATCATTATTAGAGCATTGTCCCATGTGAGGAAATAAAAAAAAAGAGGCCAAAGTTGCCCACATAAAAAAAGAGAAAAAGAGGCCAAAGAGCCCAAATAAAAAGAAGAGAGAAGGGACAATGCTACTATCTTTTTCCACACTTGTGCTTCATAATAGCACCATGTTCTTCATGATTGAGAGACTCTCGTTTTGTCACCACCATATGCTAGTGGGAATTTTCATTATATAACTTGGCTTGTATATTCCAATGATGGGCTTCCACAAAATTGCCCTAGGTCTTCGTGAGCAAGCAAGTTGGATGCACACCCACTAGTTCTCCTTTTGAGCTTTCACATACTTATAGCTCTAGTGCATCCTTCGTATGGCAATCCCTACTCATTCACATTGATATCTATTAATGGGCATCTCCACATCCCTTTAATACGCCGAGTCAATGTGACCATCTCCTCCTTTTTGTCTCACAACCACCACCACACTCTATTCCACCTATAGTGCTATATCCATGGCTCACGCTCATGTATTGCGTGAGAGTTGAAAAAGGTTTGAGAAAGTAAGAGCGCGAAAATAATTACTTGGCCAATACCGGGGTTGTGCATGACTTAAGTTAGTTGTGTGATGATGACGGATCATAGCCAGACTATATGATTTTGTAGGGATAACTTTCTTTGGCCTTGTCATTTCGAAAGTTCGTCATTTCCTTGCTAGTTTGCTTGAAGTATTATTGTTTTCATGTCAATAGCAAACTGTTGTTTTGAATCTTACGGATCTGAACATTCATGTCACATGAAACAAGTTACAAAGGACAACTATGCTAGGTAGCATTCCACATCAAAAATTCAGTCTTTATCACTTCCCTACTCGAGGACAGAGCAGGAGTTAAGCTTGCGGATGCTTGATACGTCTCCAACGTGTCTATAATTTTTGATGGTTCCATGCTATTCTCTTGTCAAACTTTGGATGTTTTGTATGCCTTTTATATCTTTTCTGGGACTAACTTATTAACTCAATGCCAAGTGCCAGTTCCTGTTTTTTCCGTGTTTTTGACCCTTTTCAGAGGAGGATTTTAAACGGTGTCCAAACGGAATAAAACTTCCGAAAATATTTTTTCCGAAACACAAGATACGCGCCAGACTTGAGAACCAAGGCAGGGGCCAGCAGGAGACCCCACAAGCCCCCTAGGTGCGGCAAGGGGGCGCCTAGCAGGCTTGTGGGCTCCCTATGGCTTGTCTGCCCTACCTCTTCCGTCTATAAATTCACAAAAATTCCAAAACTGCGAGAGAGATCCACGAAAATACTTTTCCACCGCCGCAAGCTTCTGTCTCCGCAAGATCCCATCTAGGGCACGTTCTGGTGTCCTGCCGGAGGGGGATTTGGATACGGAGGGCTTCTTCATCAACACCATGACCTCTCCAATGATGCGTGAGTAGTTCACCATAGACCTTTGGGTCCATAGCTAGTACCTAGATGGCTTCTTCTCTCTCTTGGGTCTTCAATACAAAGTTCTCCTTGATCTTCATGGAGATCTATCCGATGTAATCTTCTTTTGCGGTGTCTTTGTTGAGTCCGATGAATTGTGGATTTATGATCAGATTATCTATGAATCTTATTTGAGTTTCTTCTGATCTCTCTTATGCATGATTTCATATACTTGTAATTCTCTTCGAGTTGTGGGTTTTGTTTGGACAACTTGATCTATTATTCTTGCAATGGGAGAAGTGCTTGGTTTTGGGTTCATACCGTGCGGTGACCTCACCCAGTGACAGAAGGGGTAGCGAGGCATGCATTGTGTTGTTGCCATCAAGGGTAAAAAGATGGGGTTTTCATCAATGGTTTGAGTTTATCCCTCTACATCAGGTCATCTTGCTTAAAGCGTTACTCTGTTTGTCATGAACTCGATACACTAGATGCATGCTGGATAGCGGTCGATGTGTGGAGTAATAGTAGTAGATGCAGAAAGTATCGATCTACTTGTCTCGCACGTGATGCCTATATGTATGATCATTGCCTTAGATATCGTCATGACTTTGCGCGGTTCTATCAATTGCTCGACGGTAATTTGTTCACCCACCGTATTATTTGCTATTTTGTGAGAAGCCTCTAGTGAACACTATGGCCCTCGGGTCTAGTTCACACCATATTTTCAGCCTTACAATTTTACTTCGTTGCACTTTCCGCATTCAGATGTCACTTTGCAATCAATCTTGAAGGGATTGACAACCCCTTTATAGAGTTGGGTGCAAGCTCTTTTGTGTTTGCGCAGGTACTCTGGACTTGACGCGATTCTCCAGCTGTATTGATACCTTGGTTCTCAAACTGAGGGAAATACTTACTGCTCATGTGCTACATCGCCCTTTCCTCTTCAAGGGAAAAACCATCGCAAGCTCAAGAGACGACAGAAGGATTTATGTCGCCGTAGCAGCAGTCTCATAAGAAGGGTCTCCAGGATCTTTGCCTTCATATTTATCTACATCTTCGTCTTTATTAGTGCTTCCCTTCTTTGAAGGAGTGGGAGAAGGAAGCGGACCATCACGGCGTCTCTTTGTTGGCGAGGTAGCGAAGAGTTTGGTGTACTCTTCTGCGGTCAAGCGACAACTCTAAAGAGGAGTGGCCTGAAGCGGTGGTATTCCTCCTCGGAAGGCAAAACCAGGTGGTCCTATGGGTGCTCCTTCCTTCTTCATCTTGTGGTTCTTCATCTTCTCCGTGCAAAGCAGATCCTTGACTTGGTGTAGCTCGTGGCGAATCCTAGTTGACTCCTTGATCAAAAGGTGCGTCAAAGTGTCGGAGGAGAGACTGAAGTGTGTCTGAAACCTCAGTTGCGTCCCGTCCTTGGAAGATGGGTTGAGTGTCCAACTCCCATCTACCCCATCCTTAACAAAAGGTAGGTGACGAGTAGCTGGCTCGTCAGCCATTTGGGGAAGGATGTCGCAGAGTCGCACGAGCGCCTCTCGTGCTGCTGTGTCCACTTGTCGCCCTTCAAAGAACCAACTAGTCGGGGCGTCATTAGCCTTCACTATCACGTCCACGTGATATTCCTTAGTGTCGGCGTTGACCCAGTGCTCATGGTAGAGGAAGATGGGTGTGCGGCGTACTTGACACTTCTCGAGGCTATCACTCAAAAGCAGAGGAAAGCCCGTCTCCAGAAGCATCTCAGGTACGGCGGCCATCTACAAGATGTAGAGGAGAGAGTTAGAAAGTTTTTAGTGGGTGCAAAACCTCAGGTTAAGGTCTATGTGCACTAATCGTTTCAGCTATCGTCCATTCTACCTAAGGCTTCCTATAGTCAGGATGGCTCTGATACCAACTCTGTGGTGACCCCGACTTACGAGTCGAGATCGCGGTGCTCAGTGATCCCAGAGATCAATGCTCACCGAACATAGATACCGAATAAGAGAGTCTTACATCCAAATACCGATTATTCCAACACAAGACCGAATGGTCAGGTTCACAAGGCAGGGCCTAAGGCCAAATCACTCAAATACAACTAGAAGCGGAAATCATAGGGCTAAGCGGGTGCCCATGCCATCAAGCCTACACCCGAAAGGCATTCTGACATGGAAGTGTCCTAGTTCGCAGGGGCGTCTCCGAAGACATACTCATCTCCAAACTCCGGTCCTTCCATGTCTGGTCAATAACATAACCAGTGGCAAGCCAATGAGTACTTTGAATGTACTCGCAAATAGCCCATGACATGAACAATGAAAGTGAAGGATAACAATAACATGCATCTTTGGTGGAACTTCTCTTGGTGGGATGATCATGAATATGCATTAAATTAAAGAATTACTTTTGAAGAACAGGTTACAGATATCAATATATCTGTCGAGGGCTGAACCATCCGGGCTCACCATATATGCCATGTCACCAAACTTGGTCATATCATTACTTTCATAACAACACCTTTTTCGACACAACTCACACACACTTGGTTTATGCGGAAATAACTAGACGTAGTTTAAGAAGGATTACCCAACTGTCCTTGACCGTGGACATGGCTATTCGAATAGTTTTACACTCTGCAGAGGTAGCATGCTGGACCCACGAGATCCAGGAAACTTCCATGGCATCCACGACTCGCGGTATATAACATACCCGAGGTAAGTACCCGATCAATGCCTTTCCCCTGACGATACTAGACAAAGAGGTCCACTCGATTGGTACCCAGCCCACATGTTGTACTTCTTACGAGCACCGACTCTGGACAGTAACAACCATGCGGGGACCAGCGGTGTGCCTGGAACTCATAAAAATGGCATAGTCGTCCTACCTGGCACGACCCCTTCACGAGAGTGACCACACATCACTCCCGCCACTAGTAATGTGGCTCTTTGCTAGCACCGACCAGAGTAATTAACATAGCCCCGTCCCATAAGCGGTAACATGGTCGTACTGGTAAGGTTGGGACGGTCAACACATCATAAATCTAATCCCATTTTTGAAACCATACTCACTCAAAATACCCGGTGCACCACTTCACCAAAAATGACCACCTGACTCATCATCACCCTCGGGCATTAGTGGCACCCGACGGGGTTTTTATAAACTCTTGGTTTATACCAACAGCTTGCTCATGCTATTATTCTAGTATTACTTGTCAACATGATGATAGCATGATCCTCAAAAGTGGTAGGATCAAGCTGAATGCATTTGCTCCGGAGGAGCCATCGGTAACATCACATCGAATGATTTACCGGCACTTATGATAGTATGCAATGGAAATACTTGCTACTTTAACATGCAATATAACATATGCTCAGTCATGGTCAAAGGGCTGCTTACCTTGGTCAGCTAGGTATCCGGGGTCTTCGAGGTCTTCCGCTCCGATTCCCTCGTCACACGGATTTTCTATCGTCGATAAAACAATAAATAAGAAATAGCTCACACAGAAACAGATCACAAAGTAATTTTAAAAAAATGTTCTTTATTACTGATAAATCTAAGTTTTCATTTTCAAAAATATTTGCCTCAATTTCTCTTCAAGGAACATTTTTAAAATTAACCAAGCAGAAGCAAAACTATTTGAATTTAGTCCTTTTTATTATTGTAAAACAGAATAGTTGTAGAAAAATTCAACCAATCATATTATTAAATACTACATATTTTTAGAAGAATAACGGTGGAAAAATTATATTTTTACACTTGTTAAATGTTTTTATAAAAATCTTAGAAATCAGGTTTTAAAAATAAAAGAAAAACGGGCTATTCCCCGGCCTGGCTCGGCGTGGAACTGGGCTGGCCCATGACCAGCCGACAGCCCGCCCAGGCGCGCGCGCCGTCAGGTTTGAACCTGACGTGCGGGGCCCTACGGTAAGTGGCTGTGGACAGCGGGGGAGGAGGCTGGGCCACCGATAGGTGGGGCACACCTGTCGGGGTTGTCTCCTACGTCTGGCCACAGAGGAGGAGGAGCACGCCGATGAGGCTGCTGACGCTCTCAAGCTCCAACAAGGACTGGAATGGGTTTGCCATGACGTCGCCTACCTGCTGTTGGTCGGAACAACGTCAGAGGGGCAGGGGTTCGCCGGCGACGAGGAGGCCGTGGCGAAGGAGTTTCGGGAGGTGGTCGAGGAGGTGGCTAGAGGCACGGAAATGCTCGGGCAAGTTGGGGGAAAGCTTCATGGGGTTGAGGGGGTCAGTTTGGTGGGTCGAGAGACGCATGAGCCGTTGTGTAGCCGGAGATCGATCGGAGCTCCGAGGAGGAGGGGCCTCGGTCGATGTCGAGCACTGGGGCTCTGCTGGCTTGCTAGGGTGGCTAGGGAGGTGCTACTGGTCGTGGTGAAGCTATCTGAGGGGTGCTGGAGCGAGGGGGGCTATTTATAGGCCTGCGACAGTGAGCCGATTAGGGAGCTCCGGTGACTCACCGTGGCACGCATGGGGGTGCAGGGAGGAGCTGGGGTCGAAACCACGGTCTTAGGACATGGTTTTAGACTGCCAGAACTATCTGCTTTAGAGGGAGAGAGGGAGGAGTCGAGCATCCATGGTTGCGCAACCTTGGTCGGTTTGGTGCGCGCGAGCACGCATCGCAAGAGCGCTAGCGCGGGAGATGAGGGGCCCTGGGGGTTGCTCGACGTAGAGGGGTTGTCAGGGAGGAGGTTGGACACCTCGGGGGAGGCTGGAAATGGGCGAGAGCTTCGCCCCCACCTTGGTGGCTTCCTATAGCGCGCCCAGAGCGCAGTTTTGGCATGCCACGGCATGCTGGTACGATCTGAGGCACTTTGGACGTGTCTAGCATGTCCTGGCACTGGCTGGGAGTGTGGCTAGCCGTTTGGGTCTCCTGGGAGCTCCGGCTGGTCAAGGGAGACAAGAAATAGAGGTGCTGCTGATACGTCTCAAACGTATCTATCATTTTTGATGGTTTCATGATGTTATCTTGTCATCTTTGGAAGTTTTATGTACCTTTTTTATCTTTTTTGGGACTAACTTATTAATTCAGTGCCAAGTGCCAGTTCCTGTTTTTTCTGTGTTTTTGGCTCTTTCCAGATCTGATTTTGGAATGGAGTCCAAACGGAATAAAATCCCCGAAATGATTTTTCCCAAACAGAAGATCATGGGGCTTCTGGGCCAAGCCAGGAGGGCTACAGGGAGCCCACAAGCCCCACTCCGCCACCAAGGGGCGGCGGTGGGCGGGCTTGTGGCCTCCCTGGCGCCCCCCTGACCTAGATCTTGCGCCTATAGATTCCCTAATAATTAGAAAAAATTCAAGGGATCCACGAAAATACTTTTCCACCGTCGCACGCTTCCGTTTCCGCGAGATCTCATCTAGAGACCCTTCCCGGTGCCCTGCCGGAGGGGACTTTGGAGTTGGAGGGCTTCTTCATCATCATCATTGCCCCTCCAATGACTCGTGAGTAGTTCACTTCAGACCTACGGGTCCGTAGTTAGTAGCTAGATGGCTTCTTCTCTCTTGGATCTTCAATACAAATTTCTCCATGATCTTCGTGGAGATCTATCCGATGTAATCTTCTTTAACGGTGTGTTTGTCGAGATCCAATGAATTGTGGATTTGTGATCAGATTGTCTATGATATATATTTGATTCTTTGCTGATTTCTTATATGCATGATTTGATATCCTTGTAAGTCTCTCCGAGTCTTGGATTTTTTTGGCCAACTAGATCTATGATTCTTGCAATGGGAGAAGTGCTTGGTTTTGGGTTCTTACCGTGTGGTGACCTTTCCCAGTGACTGTAGGGGCAGGAAGGCACACATTGTGTAGTTGCCATCAAGGGTAACAAGGTGGGATCTGTTGTAAATATGAGATTGTCCATCTACATCATGTCATCTTGCTTAAGGCGTTACTCTGTTCTTTTGGACTTAATACACTAGATGCATGCTTGATAGCAATCGACGTGTGGAGTAATAGTAGTAGATGCAGAAAGTATCGGTCTACTTGTTTTGGACGTGATGCCTATAGATATAATCATTGCCATAGATGACGTCACGACTTTGCGCGGTTCTATCAATTGCTCGACAGTAATTTGTTCACCCACCGTCTACTTGCTTTCATGAGAGAAGCCACTAGTAAACACTACGGCCCCCGGGTCTATTCACATCTATCGTTTCCACTTTCGCTTTTACTTTGCTTTGTTATTTTGTTGCTTTCACTTCTCACTTGGCGAACAATCTATAAGGGATTGACAACCCCTTCATAGCATTGGGAGCAAGCTTTTTGTGTTTGTGGAGGCTCTTGTGATACTCCTTCACTGGATCGATACCTTGGTTCTCAAACTGAGGGAAATACTTACCACCGCTGCGCTACATCACCCTTTCCGCTTCAAGGGAACACCAACACAAGGCTCCAAGGCCACGAGGGAAATCCTTTGCATATTTGCCTAGGAAGTCCCTTAAGGCTTAGCCGTAGCAGAAGGATTCCTGGTGTCGTCGACACACCTATTTCTGGCGCCATTGGAAGGTCTTTTCTTGCAGTAGCAGCTGCCAACTTTGAACTAAAGCTTAGATTGGGGTTTTTGTCATTTCCATTTGGAACCAGTGAGGGGCCAGTTGACTGGGGTTAGATATGGATACTGTCCACCTAGTCTATGAGTTTGGAGCAAAGGGGTTGGGTTTAGCTGTGGCTAAGGTGGTTTTTCCCTATCTCTGAGAAGGTGCTCGACAGTGGTTTCAGGGGGTTGCACCCCACCACTGCTGATGCAAGTTAACAGGTTTGGGTTTGGTGCTAAAACATGGGGTTTCACCAAGTTTGAGCTCCATTGGGCAAGTTTAACTTTGTAAACTTGAAAACACTTCAATTTTACCAGTTTTGTCCCTTCCAAAGAGAGTGTTGGCAAACTAAGTCCCACAAATCCCTTTTTGGTGTGGAACCCTCATTTGAGGTATTAGGCACTCCTGCAAAGTTTCAACATCATTGGATAAACTTTGCTATGTACAGTTGCTCTAACTTCAATCTGGACAGAAGGGGTTTTAGGGTTATTTGGGGTCCTTAATCACCTTTGATCAAGGTGAAACTCTATGTGGACACCAAATATGGCTTAGGGATACTACTGGAATTTTCTAGGGTTTTATTGAGAATATTTCCTTTGGAAATATTTCAAAAGGTCAAAACAGACAGAAATGGCTTCCAGGGTTTTACTCAAATAATTATAATATAAATAGGGGTTTAAAATCTTATGTATGGAAAATATATGTCCTTATGATCATCTCCAAATTTAATCAGATTTTTCTAAGGCAGAAAAGTATTTTCCCAAGTGGGAATACCAATTCTGGCCTCGGAAATGGACATGCAATTTAATTAGGAAAATAATTATTTTTGTGGCTTTGGAATATAAAGATAAGTAAAAATCACATCACGAACTTTGAGTAGAAACACTTCTTGCCATCAAGGGCATGTAGTGCAACTCAAAGTAGGGTTTTACCTTGATCAGAAACAAGTAAAGGTTTTTGGAAATAAAGCAATATTGTGAAATAGGGTTTTTATCATCACATGATCAAACACACAAGCGTACAATGACAATCATGGCACTCACAACATTGGTTTTGAAAAAGTTTTAACAAGCTCAGATTTTCACAATACACAGAAGTGGTAGTAAAAACAGGGTGTGATACTCCCGGCGATCCATCCACTCTAACAGGCTTTGCATGTGAATTATCCTATTCCTCAGATGAGTTATTTGACTCCAACTATAAACTGTTCAAAAATCAA
The DNA here is from genome assembly GCF_904849725.1 of Hordeum vulgare subsp. vulgare. Classification (NCBI taxonomy): domain Eukaryota; kingdom Viridiplantae; phylum Streptophyta; class Magnoliopsida; order Poales; family Poaceae; genus Hordeum; species Hordeum vulgare. Next base: position 144,496,001 of record NC_058521.1, on the reverse strand, counting down.
TCTAGTGAAGTATTTGCTCGATATGTTGGAACTAACTGCAGGAATGGACCACCCCTAAGGAAAATCTGGGTCCCCAAAAGTTGCTTGGAAAATCTTCAGGTGAATGTCCTCATGACACCACCTGTGAAGAACCTAAATCCTAGATCAAATTCCTTAGGTGGACCAAAGTCTTCAAGAGGTTCAAAATCCTGACATGGTCAATACTATTCTCGTACTCATGCTAATGCTTCTGATATGCAGGGAAATTACAAGGGATATGAATATGAGCATTATTCCTCAAATCATTATGTTCATAAATCCTCAAAGAACTTCTCTGCCTACTCATTTGAGTACTCTAATCACCTTACTGTGAAAAGAAGTGCATTAGCTTCAATGCCTCCACTCTCATAGGGGGCTCGCAGGATGATGAACTCTTTGCCACCCTTCAGATGTGGGTGGTGAAGAAATTGAACTAATCACTTATGTAGGTCAGGTCTCCAGATGAAAGTCATCATCTGAAGAATTTGCTTGAGACCTGAGGAAATTTCTTGATTGGACGCAAGCTAAAATTGATGAAATGATAACATTTCACAGGTCCATAAATTTACTGTTTATGATGAAATTCCTATCTGATGAAATTCATATCATATTCTTCAAGTCTGAAGCATATGAGATGGTAAGTTGTACTAATTCATGTGCAGGATGACAAACCCAAGAATACAGAGTGGGTTCTTGACAGTGGTTGCACAAACCACATGACTGGTGATAAAAGCTTGTTGATGAATATGCCACTGACTCCATCACCACTGAAGCAAATTACTTATGCTGATAAAGGTAAAAGCAAGGTATCGGGACATGGCAAAGTGGCTATCTCCAAGGAAAGACACATGGACAAATTCATGCGTTGTCGAATCCCTTGGGTTTAACCTCATGTCAGTCTCAATGCTTTATGATCTTGATATGGTTGTTATCTTGGGAAAATACAAATGCGTAGTCATCATGGAATCTGACAAATCCAAAGTTTCAAAGGCTTTAGGAGAGGAGATTTGTACATTGTTCATTTTTCCATGGGTCCTCAACCAGCCACATGCTTATTAGCAAAAACCTCATAAGGCTGGCTATGGCATCGACGTCTGGGTCATGCAGGCATGAGGAATTTGCATACACTGGCGAACAAGAAGCATGTCATTGGCATCGAATCAGTCAAATTCCTCAAGCACCACCTCTACGGTGCTTGAGAGTCTGGAAAAATAACCATATCCAAACACCCCTCGAAGACTATCATGACTAGTACTCGCCCGTTTGACTTGCTTCACATGGATCTGTTTGGACCTACTCATTATGCCACTCTAACTAATGTTGCATATTTATATGCCTTTGTCATCGTTGATGACTATTCTCGATACACTTGGGTACATATCATTCTATATAAAATTGAAGTGCAGGAAGTCTTCAAACGGTTTTCCTCAAGGGCCTCGACGAACTTTGGCGTCAAGATCAAACACATCAGGAGTGGCAATGGGACAGAATTCAAAAACACTGTTCTTGACGATTATCTTGATGAACTTGGTATTACTCACGAATTATCTGCTCCTCATACTCCTCAACAGAATGGCGTCGTTGAACGCAAGAACAACACTCTGTTTGAAATGGCACGGACTATGCTTGAAGAATACCAGACTCCTCGTCGTTTTTGGCCTGAAGCAACAACACTGCTTGCCACATCATCAACAGGGTATATCTTCACAAATTCCTCAAGAAAACCTCATATGAACTCCTCACTGACAAGAAACCCAATGTAAGTTATTTCAAAGTCTTCGGTGCAAAATGCTGGATTAGAGATCCTCACCATAGCTCAAAGTTTGCACCTAAAGCACATGAGGGTTTTATGCTGGGTTACGGAAAGAACTCGCACACCTGTAGAGTCTTCAAGACCTATCACAACAAAGTTGTTGAAACTGTAGATGTGCGGTTCGATGAAACTAATGGCTCGCAAAGAGAGGAATTACATCATGTGACAGATAAATTACTCCCCGAGGAAGCAATCAAGCTCAAAGCCACTGAGGATATCATTCCTACTGAGGAAATTGTGGAAGAAATCATCCCCAACACTGATGAAATTCAGACAGGTGCAACTGAGGAAATTGCTCCAGATCAAATTGCACAGCCCAACCAAAGTCTTCAACCAGTTCATCCAAGGATTGCAAATGAAGTGGAACTTGACAAAATCCTCGATGACATCACTGCGCCAGGTCCTCTCATTCGCTCAAAAGCTTCACATTTAGTTAACTTTTGTGGGCATTCCTCTTTTGTGTCAATCACAGAACCCTCAAAAGTTGTTGAAGCCTTCATGGAACCTGAGTGGCTTCAAGCCATGCAAGATGAAGTTCTTCAGTCCAAGCTAAATGACGTGTGGGAACTCGTCAAACGACTAGATCCTCGCAAGCACAATATCATCGGCGCCAAGTGGATTTACCAAAACAAGCAAGATGAGGATGATCAAATGGTGACGAATAAGGCACGGCTTGTAGCCCAAGTCTACACACAAGTTGAAGGAATTGATTTTGATGAAACTTCTGCACCCGTTGCTAGACTTGAAGCTATTCGAATACTACTTGCTTATGATAATCATCATAATATTACTCTATATCAAATGGATGTGAAAAGTGCATTCCTCAATGGTAAGCTTGAGGAAGAAGTATATGTTACTCAACCCCCAGGTTTTGAAGAGCCGAAGCATCCTGACAAAGTCTTCACACTCAAAAAGGCACTCTATGGCCTCAAGCAAGCCCCTCGGGCGTGGTATGACACATTGAAGGAATTCCTCATGACGAAAGGCTTCAAACCTGGTTAACTTGATCCAACTCTTTTCACAAAATCTTATGACAATGAACTATTTGTGTGCCAAATATATGTCGACGACATTATCTTTGGTTGTACTGACAAACGTTACATTATGAATTTGCTTACATGATGAGTGAAGAATATCAGATGTCTATGATGGGGGAGCTGAAATTCTTCTTAGGTCTTCAAATTCGTCAACAACGCAATGGGATCTTCATATCTCAGGAGAAATACCTCAAGGACGTTTTGAGGAAATTCAACATGCATGAATGCAAAGGCGTCAAGATTCCTATGCCTACCAACGGCCACCTCTGCACTAACGAAAATAGTAAAGATTTCGATCAGCATGTATATCGCTCGATGATTGGCTCTTTATTGTATCTATGTGCATCTAGGCCAGATATAATGCTTAGTGTTTGCATGTGTGCTCGTTTTCAAGCAAAACCGAAGGAATCACACCATAAGGTTGTGAAACATATTCTTTGATACTTAGCTCACACACCAACACTAGGATTGTGGTACCCCAAGGGCTCAAATCTTCACCTCGTTGGATATTCTGATTCTGACTATGTTGGTGACTGTGTGGATCGCAAGTCAACATCAGGCACATGCCATTTCCTCGGAAGATCATTAGTCTGGTGGTCCTCAAAGAAGCAAAACTATGTTTCTCTCTCCACTACCGAAGTTGAGTACATTGCTGCTGGATCCTGCTGTGCTCAACTGCTATGGATGAAGCAAACCCTGAGAGACTACGGCGTCAACATGAAGAATGTGCCCCTCTACTGCGACAATGAGAGTGCAATCAAGATCGCCTACAACCCAGTACAACACTCGAAGACTAAGAACGTCCAGATTTTTCATCATTTTCTTCGTGATCATGTCCTCAAGGGCAATATCATCATCGACCATGTGAATACTGGCGATCAACTAGCAGATATCTTCACAAAGCCCTTGGATGAGAGAAGGTTTTCCAAATTGCGGTGTGAGATAAATATCCTAGAGTCTTCAAATGTTCTGTGAAAACATGCACACATCTTAACGTTATGCAAAAAATGATGACTTAGATGTGCAACACACGAAGAATCAATTTTATTCAACCAATGAAGAACATCACTCTTAGTGTGAAGAAATTAATGAATAATTTGGTTCTCATGGCCCTAAGACAATTGTACGGGCGCCAGAAATCATCATTCTTATACGGTGGGTCACACCACCACCCAACTTCGAAATTCTTCAAGCTGGTTTTTCTTCAAACTTGAAATTCATCAATTTGACACTTTGTCACAAAATCCTCAAATCTTCAAAATATTCAAATTCTTCAAAACGTTTGATGATTTCCATTTGAGTATAGATATATACATAGAATGAGGTTTCAAAGTCCTGAATAGCATTCACTTATGGCTCAGTCTTCAATTTGATATTTTCATCTAAGTGAATGTGATCGGACCCGACTCCTCTCTATTCTAAGCTCAACCGAGTCTATTCCCAATTCTTCATATGCGTTATGTTTGACACTTGTTCAAAATCCTTACTGAGTCCTTTTCAGCTAAGGATTTTGTAACAAAATCCTCAAAATTCAAAACTGTTTTTATAACGTTACGCAGTTACCGGACCCACTTCTCATGATCTTATAACCATGAACTCCACCGCTTCAGTCGTGGGCACCACGTGTCATGCGGAGACAAAGGGGCAAGGGCAGTTCGATCTGAAAGTTTCGGCCCGAATAGTTTTTCACCTGAGCTATAAATAGGACCTTCCCACTCAGTCAAAACTCTTCGTCCTCTCGTCTTCTCCGCTCGAGCTCAACCCTAGCGCCACCGCTAGCATCCTCGTCGCCGGTGAGGAAAAGCTTTGCTACCTTGCCCTCGTCGTCGCCGGACTCACGGCGACCATGGAAAATCGTCTTCCGCCACCGCCTTAGCTGATTTCAGTTGCCAAGTTAGGGCGCTGAAAATCTGAACCGAGGAACTTCTCCCTTTTACTGCTCCAGTTCTTCGAGTTCTTCGCAAAGGGTAAATAAAATCTTGTTTTACTTCCTCTGTTGATCATTTAATTCACTTTAGACTCGCGAAATCTGTTTTTCCTCACAAAGTTTGTCAGCCATGCACACTCATGCCTCAAACACTTGATGAATTTCACTAAGCCACAAAATTCTTCATGAGATTCCTCAATTGTGTAAATTCTTGAATCTGCACAACTCTGGAACCCAAGATCAGAATGCTTAGTCAAATTCCTCAACTCACTGGTCAAATTCCTCTAATTTTAAACAAAATCAATTTCTTCAAATCTGAGAACGCATATGACCTCTCCAAATTCTTCGCAACTATACTTTGTTCATAGGTACAAAAATGTCATCTGATGAATCTCTAGGTTCTCATCAACTTAACTCATTTGCAGCATTCCTCGAAGAAACTTTACCTGTGTCTTCAGAATCATCAAGAGTTCAGATTCCTCAGCAAAAGCCTCAGTTGAAGAAAATGGTGGATGACCGGAAGCACAAAGGTGGAAAGAAGGACAAATATTTGTCTAACTTACAGAAGAAGGGAGAAGCAGTTGTGAAGAAATTCAATGAGGATTTTGCTGCTGCAGCCACCGCTGTCACTTCTTCAGCTGCTGAAGCCTCTGCTACAACAATTCCTTAGAAGAAGACTTTGCTGAACAAACCCAAAGCTTCAAGTACAGCGCCAAAAGGGCAATTGCCTCAGAAGGTTCCATCGGCTGCAAAATCTACAACAGCACCATAGTCTTCACCCCCACAACAGAAGCAGCTCAGTAAGTTTCAACCTGAACAATCAAGTTCCTCAGTGCCATCTGCTACTGGTTGTGCTTCAAATTCTTCACCCACTCTGTTGAAGACCAAAATGACTGCTGGTAGAGGTACCAGGCCAATTCCAAACAAAATCAGCAGTGTTCCTTCTGTATCAGAAGGAAGTGAAGAATTTGATGATGCAACCCTCCAAGGCATCTTCAGAAACAAACAGGAACGTGTTATACAAGCCTTTGGCAGTTCCATTCCTCTTGCTATGGATCCGAAGGTATTGCTGGATTTCATCGACCTCTGGTATGAAGACCCAAACACACCGGTTGACAATTTAAAGCTTCCCCTGGTGGCAGCCATATGGTGGCTACTTTTATCAATGAAGCAAAATGGAAAGAGCAGCAAACCAAGCAAGCAAGGGCTGCCAAAATCAAAAAGGAGAAATTCCTCAAGCAGAATCTCCTCAACCTGACGCCTGAAGCACTTGTATCAACTAAGGCTGAACTCAAAACCCTCAGAGACAAGTATACAAGTCTTCACTCTGATTGTCAAGGTCTCAAAGTGAAATTCATCAAGGTTGCAACTGCTATTGTTGATGAATACAACAAGAGAACTGCCCCTCCAAAGCAGCAAACGCCACCTCAGCCAAGCTATATTGTTCAGCTGACTGAGGAAGATGAAAATGAAGAACCATCCACTGAAGAAATTCCTCAGCATACTCCAGCTGATGAATCTGCCAAGACTGACACTGAACCAGTGCCTGATGAAATTGCCCCTTCACCACAACCCTCAAAGGTGAAGAAAGTAACTCCGTCTACATCAGACGTGAACAAAACCAAAGCGGATGAGAAAGAAGACAAAAAGAGAAAAGCTTCAATGGCCTCAGAATCATCAGAGGGCAAATGTCTAAATATTACACAGTCAGAATCTTCATCAGCCTCGGTGGATGCTACACCTCTCAATGTAGCATCATCATACATGATCGTTCCCTTCGGAGTGGACTATGTCATTCCAGAATAAGATGAAGAAATGAATGACGCTGAGGAGGATGAAGAAATGGATGAGGAAATACAAATAGATGATATTCCTCAGTCCACCACACCTCCGAAGACCATTGAAGAACAAGTGGGTGATGATAACATTGGATGCAGCACACCTGTAATTCATGATGAGTTCCGGGAAGAAACTCATCCACGCTCACCAAGGGCAGCTCAAATCCCTCCAACTCCTGCTGCAACTGAGATTCTCACCGGCTCTGACGGAAAAAGCATTCATGAGGAATCTGCTCAAGAATCAGCTGCATCAGCTGAAGAAAATGCAGCGTAAAATACTGCAACTGCCTCCTCCAACAAGCAAATTCCTCAAACTGAAGAGAATCCTTAATCTAAAAAAATGCTCCTGCTCCTAACACTAAAACCGCTATTGTCATGGTCAACACAGAAACAACAATGGTGGTAGCTACTCCTCAAGAACAGCAACACAATCTTCAACCAAAGCAAAAGCAGCCTTTGTCCAAAAGGCCAAAGTTTCAGAAAGAAGCATTCTATGAAGAACGTATGTTCTTCACTGGCGAGAATCCATATGACAAGCTTCGCATCAGACACAGGAAGTTCTTGACAAGAAATCAGCTCAACTACTATGCTTCTATGCTCTGTGGAAGAAACAAGATATTTCAACATAGCCATATTCCTCACTGTGATATGGAGGAAATACCTTGCTTTGCTCCAGTCCTCAATGTTCTTCACGAAGCTAGGTTACTGCCTTTCTGTACTGGTATCGATGATTGGAACACAAACATCATTCTCCAATTTTATGCCACAATACATATCTCAGGCGACCCAAAGGATGTCAACACTTGGGTATTGTATTGGATGACTCAGCACACGCACTACAAAACTCCTGCCACTGAATTGCTTCAAGCTCACCCAATTTCAATTCCCTCAGAGGATGCAGTTCTGACCTATGATGAACGAGAACTTCCCAACAAGCTCATGGATGTCCTCATGAAGCCTTTGGCTAAGGACCAACCCCCAAGGACTCGATTTCTGGTACAGGACTTGAGGTATGAGCCAAGAACCATGTACAGAATCTTGTCTTATGCCATTGCGCCTATCAAAGGGTGCGATGATAAAGAAGATGTCGTAGGAATCATGAAGAACATCATGTTCAATGTAATTCATGGAACACCAATGAATCTTCATGAATTCTTCTTGAGGACTTTGGCTAATAATGCTTTGTCACCATATGAGTTGAAGATTTATGCGCCTTGGGTCATGAGATTCATTAGAAACAAGTCAGGTATCAACTATCAAGCTGATTTTCAGAATCACCTTGGATATCTGCCGCCAATCAAAGTCATCAAGAAATCATTTGAACCTGTTGAAGGAAAATCAAGTCTGTGATAGATGAAGGAAATCGGCCCCTTGATGGACAATTTCGCAAGGGTGAATCATATTCTTCATATGATGACACTGCTACTCAAGATCCTCCAAGCCCAACTGCCCCCAGAGTGATGACTAACAGAGAGCTTCTCCTCAGTCTTCATCAAAAAGTCGATCGCAATCACAAGTGGGTGAAACGCCAGTTTGGTGCCATTGTGAAAACCCTCAACAAGACTCAGAATGCAGTGAAGAAAAATCATATTATCTTCATGAGGTGTTTGATCGCACATGGGCCACCTTGGCTCATCTGAAGACTCCGGAGGAACTTGAGGAATTGGAATTTACTCAAGACTTTGACTGGTCGTGGCCTCCAAAGAAGAAATTCAAGACAATTCAAGTTCCTGGCTTGGAGGACAGCTCATTTTCTTTATTTCGCACTGTTGAATCGGATGAAGAACCAGAAGACACTGCAACTGTTCAAAGAAGAAGCATGTCTCCAAGAATCCTCACGCCTCTACATCATCCAAGAAGTGAATTTCTTCAATGGCGTTACTCCTCAGTTTTGTCCCTTTTTCATCACTACATGACAAAGGGCGAGAAATCTCAGAGTTAGTCTTCAAACGGGGTCTATTTTGGGGCTTATAAACTTTATTAAGTTAGAAACTCTTGGCTCTTCTGAAGTGTTTGATGTAATGAGTTGTACCTTAAGCCCGATGGTGCTCTGACTCTTTTGAACATTTTTCTTCACATGCTTATTCCTCAAAGTCTATTAATGCAGGCATGCTGAAATTCGTGAGACACCATTTTTCATCATGCATTTTCAATTCCTCATATTATATGTCAAATGTATGCATGATTTACAAGATACAGGGGGAGATCTCCGTGATACAAATCATCAATGTGCATCTGCTGTACAAAGCAAATTCCTCAAAATATGCACATCTTCAGGGGGAGTCTCTCGGTATCTTGATTTCAAATTCCTCCAACTCAGTACTTACATATCATATTATTATCCCCGTTGAAAACTCAACCTAATTGTCATCAACCACAAAAAAGGGGAGATTGTAAGTGCATCTAGTGCCCTTAGTGTTCTAGGTTAAGAGACTAATGTGTTTGTAAGTGTACACAGGCTCTATAAGTCGCTGAGGAGTTTGAGTTATACGATGAATATTGACCCCTAAAAATGTATGTCTTCACGTGAAGAATTTGGTCTTACCTTGAAGACTTTGATCGCGAAGAAATCGCGATGATATTGATATTCCTCATTAAGATATTGAAGATGAGGAATTCGGTGTGTCCTAAAGAAAAACTGCCTGAAGACTTTGAAGCGTGAAGATTTACTCTTTCTGTTTCATTTTCTTTACTCTTGAGTCATATGAACACCGTACTGTTAAAGGGTGTCGAGGTAATACTACGGAATGAATTTCCTCATGATGCTCAACCCAAGCCTGAACCTACCAAAGCCTCAAAGTGAGGAATATGAGATACATGAGGACTTTCACAGTTGAAAGTTCCAACTGTTACCGCGCCACGCGCCACCTCACTGATCTTATCGACCCAACGGTCACATTACTTATGGGCATTTATGTCAAATCATGTTGGGATGCTCCCAGGCTATAAATAGCCGCCCCCATAACCACTTTCTGATTGGCTGCTCCGAGAGAAACTGACACTTGTCATTTAGAGAAACCCAAATTCCTTAGAGTCCTCGAGAGAAAATTATCAAGTTAGGAAATACCCCCAAACATCAAACTCCAAACCAAAAACCAAGTGATTGAGCATCACTGAAGAATTTGTTCATGTGTGGAACTGAAGCCTTTTACCTTTGAGAACTGTGCATCCTCCAGACGGTTAGGCATCATGGTCTAGAGCATCCAGCAGTCAATTGTGGATCGCCGGGTGACCGAGTTTGTGGGGGTTTGGAAGTCTTCCCTGAAGACTTACCACGAGTGTTGGGCGAGGATTGTGTGTCCTTAGCTCAAGGAGAATACGGTAAGGATTGTGTGTCCCTGGACTGTGTGTCCTTTGGTTTCAATACCAAGCCGCTCCAAACCAGACGTACAAGTATCATAGCAGTTGGAACTGGGTCATCAACAATTGTCTTCGTCGAGCTACGGGTTCTATTTCTTCAACTCTTTCATTTCCTCACAATTGTATGTTGAGGACTTTCATCTGTGTTGTTTGAAGAATTTGTCTAAAGGCTTTCTCTGAATTTCCTCAACCTCAAATTCTTCACTCGAGTTCATCTTCACCTGCGTACCATGCAATCCGAATCTCGTAATCTTCATCGTGTATTCTGTTGTAGTCGTTTTTGCACCCCTGATCCTTCGCTATTTCCGCTGCACCTAATTCGTCATTGAGGACTTTCCTCACAAGGAATTCCCTCAGTCTTGAAATTCTAAGAATCACCTATTCACCCCCCCCCCTCTAGTTGATATAACACACTTGCAATTACCGCTTGCTTAGCCATGAGTTAGAGTTGCTAGTTGCACGTGTAGTTGCTTCCATGTGAAAACATGGGTTCCTTGCTACATCACCTTATTATTGCTAATTAATTTAATGCACCTATATACTTGGTAAAAGGTGGAAGGCTTGGCCTTCTAGCGTGGTATTTTGTTCCACCTTTGCCGCCTTAGTTCCGGCTACCGGTGCTATGTTCCATAAATGAGCGCTCCTAACATGCTTGGGGTTGTTATGGGGACCCCCCTAGATTCTCGTTTTGGGATCAAGCTCGTCTGGAAAGGCCCAACATTGATACTATATTTGCCCATCATAATAATACTGATAATACTGAAAAACATAGGGCGTCATGAACCCAAAGAGTAATTCAACATAATACAGGGAGGGTCAGTGCTGATGGTGTTGGTCCAAAACAAAGTCACTTGCGGAACCACCCGAGCAAACTCAGGGATGTCAATCTGGCCACAGTACATATTGCTCATCCGTCGTGTCCTGAGAACGAGATACGCGGCTCCTATCGGGATCGTCGACACGCGGGGCGGCCTTGCTGGACTTGTTTTACCTTTCTCGAGCGTTTTGTGCGAGGTATTCCGAGGATGCTTTGGGTTATCTCGAGGTTGAGGTTTTCCAATAGGAACCCGAGGAGATCACAGGTTTCCCTGATCGAGGTCATTCCGTCGCAGCGTGTGGTAGTTTGTGATGGACTAGTTGGAGCACCCGTGCAGGGTTAAATCTTTCGGAAAGTCGTGCCCACGGTTATGTGGCAACATGGAAACTTTATTTAACATTCGGTTCTACATAACTTGAAGTAACCCTAATTAAAACTTACCAACTGACTGCATAACCGTGACTGTCTCTTTCGTGAGCTACTTCTCTGATCGAGGACATGGTGGGGTTATGTGTGACGTAAGTAGGTGTTCAGGATCATTCATTTGATCATCAGTAGTTCACGCCCGTTGTGCGTAGATCAGCCCCATCTTATTCTTGTACTCGTAAGTTAGCCACCTCAAATAAATGCTTAGTCGCTTGTTGCAGCCTCACCACTTAACCATACATCACCCATTAAGCTTTGCTAGTCTTGATACCTTCGGAAATGAGATTGCTGAGTCCCGTGTGGCTCACAGATTACTACAACACCAGTTGCAGGTACAGGTAAAGGGTCACTTGACGCAAGCACGTTGATTGTTCATTTGGATTTTCTTCTTCTTCTGCATCGATCTAGGATGGTTTATAGGCCGGCAGCCTGGGATAGCAAGGATGGACATTGTTCTTTTATCGTTTGTTTCGTCCGTAGACGAACCCTGCTCTTCTTCATGATGATTGTATATAATGTATTGATGTGACTCTGATACTCATCTTTTCAGTACATGTACTTGTAATGATATCCATTCTTGTGAAACGACGAGATGCCTTTCTATCCGTGTCGAGGCCCTCGAGCCAAAATAAGGATAGGACCACATCTTGGGCGTTACAGATCAAGACTGGGATTTTTCACTCCGTGTGACGAAGAGGTATCTTGGGGGGCACTCGGTAATACAACATCACAAACAAGCCTGGCAAACAATGTGACTAAAGAATTAGCCATGGGATCTTTTATTACGGAAAGAGTAAAGTGACTTGCTGGTAACGAGATTGAAATAGGTATGTCGATACCCACGATCGAATCTCGGGCAAGTAACATACCGAAGGACAAAGGAAATGATATACGGGATTGTGAATCCTTGACATAGAGGTTCAACCGATAAGATCTTCGTAGAATATGCAGGATCCAATATGGACGTCCAGGTCCCGCTATTGGATATTGACTGGAGAGTGTCTCGGTCATGTCTGAATAGTTCTCGAACCCGCAGGGTCTACACACTTACGGTTCGGTGACGTTTTAGTATAGTTGAGTTATAGGTGTTGGTGACCGAAGGTTTTTCGGAGTCCCGGATGAGATCCTGGACGTCACGAGGAGCTCCGGAATGGTCCGGAGGTAAAGATTGATATATAGGAAGTCCTATTTTGGTCACCAGAAAAGTTTCGGAATCATCGGTAGTGTACCGAGAGTGCCGGGAGGGTACTGGGGGACCACCGGGAGGGTTGTGACGACCCAAGGGCCTTGTGGGCTGTGAGAAGAGGTGGTCCAGCCCCTGGTGGGCTGGCCGAAGCCTCTCTCAAAGGGCCATGTGGCTAGGAGAAGAGATAAAAGGTAAAAACCTTTAAAAGGAAGGGAAGGAGGAGTCTTCCCAAAATAGTCCACCTTACCACAAGGGAAGGCGGACTTTTCCTTGGTTTAGCCGACCCCTTCTCCTTGGAGTAGGGGCCAAGGCTGCCTCCTATCCTCTCCTCCTATATATATACTAGAGGTTTTTGAGGGTTTTGGACACAACTATCAGCCACGTGCTGCCCTCTCTCTAGATCCGTTTCTCCTCTAGTTTAGTTTCAGCGGTGCTTGGGCGAAGCCCTGCTGGACTAGCTCCACAACCAACACCGTCACGCCATTGTGATGCCGGAGAACTCATCTACCTCTCCTCCCCTCTTGCTGGATCAAGAAGGCGAAGATCATCGTCGAGCTGTACGTGTGTTGAACACGGAGGTGTCGTCCGTTCGGCGGTTAATCGGGACGAATTGTGGGACGGCAGCGATTCGGATCGTGAAGACGTTCCACTACATCAACCAAGTTTCTTAACGCTTCCCGCTTGGCGATCTACAAGGGTATGTGGATCTGCTCGTAGATGATCATCACCATGATTGGTCTTCGTGTGCGTAGGAAAAATTGTGTTTCCCATGCAACGTTCCCCAACAGTGGCATCATGAGCTAGGTTCATGCGTAGATGATATCTTGAGTAGAACACAAAAGAGTTTGTGGGTGTTGATGTTCAATTTGCTGCCCTCCTTAGTCTTTTCTTGATTTGGTGGCATTGTTGGATTGAAGCGTCCCCGGCCAACTTTACTCGTACGCTTACGAGAGACCGGTTTCATCGACTGACATTCAACTTGTTGCATAAAGATGACTTGCGGGTGTCTGTTTCTTCAACTTTAGTTGAATCAGATATGACCGAGGTGGTCCTTGGAGAAGGTTAAATAGCAATTTGCATATCATCGTTGTGGCTTTGCGAGTAAGATGCGATCATACTAGATACCCATAGCAGCCACGTAAAACATGCAACAACAAATTAGAAGACGTCTAACTTGTTTTTGCAGGGTATGCTTGTGATGTGATATGGCCAATGACATGATAATATATATTGGATGTATGAGATGATCATGTCGTAACAGTTAAATATCGACTTGCACGTCGATGCTACGCCAACCGACAGGAGCCATAGGGTTGTCTTTAAATTTATTTTGCGCGTGTAGATACTCTTGCTATATCGCTAGGCAGTATCTTTAGTATTAACAGCATAGATAGCGTGACAACCTCGATGGCAGCACGATGATGGAGATCATGGCACGGCGCCGGTGATGATGGAGATCATGTCGGTGCTTTGGTGATGGAGATCAAGAAGCACAAGTTCATGGCCATATCATGTCACTTTTGATTTGCATGTGATGTTAATCCTTTTATGCACCTTATTTTGCTTAGGACGATGGTAGCATTATAAGGTGATCCCTCACTAAAACTTCAAGATAAAATTGTGTTCTCCCAGACTATGCACCATTGCGACAGTTCATCGTTTCGAGACACCACGTGATGATCGGGTGTCATAGACTCAACGTTCACATACAACGGCTGCAAAATAGTTGCACCCGTGGAACACTCGGGTTAAACTTGACGAGCCTAGCATGTACAGACATGGCCTCGGAACACAACAAACCTGAAGGTCGAGCTTGAATCATATAGTTGATATGATCAACATGGAGATGTTCACCATTGAAACTAATCTCAACTCACGTGATGATCGGACTTGAGTTAGTGGATTTGGATCATGCGACACTCGAATGACTAGAGGGATGTCTATTTGAGTGGGAGTTTATTAATAATATGATTAGCTAAACTCAATTGTCTTAGACATAGTCTAAGTAGTCTTTGCAAACTTTTATGTTGTATATCAATGGCTCGCGCAGTAGCAACCCTAAATTTTAATACGTTCCTAGAGAAAGCTAAGTTGAAAGATGATGGAAGCAACTTTGTTGACTGGGCTCGTAATCTAAGGCTTATCCTCACGGATGGCCAAAAGCAATATGTCCTTAATGCTGCGCTAGGTGATGCACCACCCGCTACGGTGACCCAAGATGTTTTGAACGCTTGTTAGTGGCATAAGGATGACTACTCATTGGTTCAATGTGCAGTTTTTTATGGCTTTGAACCGAGACATGAAAGACATTTTGAATTTCATGGAGCATATGAGATGTTCCAGGAGTTTAATTTTATCTTTGAGAAGAATGCCCGGATCGAGAGGTATGAGACCTCCGATAAGTTCTATGCTTGCAAGATGGAGGAGAATGGGTCTGTCAATGAACACATACTCAGAATGTCTGGGTATTCTAACCGTCTAGCTGATCTAGGGATTGAACTCCCGCAAGAGGCTATCACTGACAGAGTTCTTCAATCACTGCCACCTAGCTATAAGAGCTTCGTATTGAACTATAACATGCAAGGTATGAATAAGTCACTCGTCGAGCTGTTTGCGATGCTGAAAGTTGCAGAGTCAGAAATCCAGAAAGAGCATCAAGTGTTGATGGTCAATAAGACCACCAGTTTCAAGAAAAACTGCAAGGAAAGAAGGGTAACTCCAAGAAGAGTGGCAAAATTGTTGCCCCTCCGATGAAGAAACCCAAGGATGGACCTAAGCCGGAAACTGAGTGTTATTATCGCAAGGGAACTCATCACTCGAAGCGAAACTACCTCAAGTATCTGGCCGGTAAGATGGCGGCCAATGCCAAACAAGGTATTTTTGATATACATGTTATTGATGTGTACCTCACCAGCTCTCGTAGTAGTGCCTGGGTATTTGATACCGGTTCTGTTGCTCACATTTGCAACTCGAAACAGGAACTGCAGAATAAACGAAGGCTGGCAAAGGATGAAGTGACGATGCGCGTGGGAAATGGTTCCAAGGTTGATGCGATCGACGTCGGCACAATCTCACTTCATTTACCATCGGGATTAGTGATGAACTTAAATAGTTGTTATTTAGTGTCTGCTTTGAGCATGAACATTATATCTGGATCTTATTTATTGCGAGATAGTTACTCATTTAAGTCATCGAATAATGGTTGTTCTATTTATATGAGTAATATCTTTTATGGTCATGCACCCAATGTGAGGGGTTTGTTCATATTGAATCTCGATAGTGATGACACTCATGTCCATAACATTGAGACAAAAATATGTAGAGTTAATAATGATAGCGCCACTTTCTTATGGCACTGCCGCTTAGGTCATATTGGTGTAAGACGCATGAAGAAACTCCATGTTGATGGACTTTTGGAGTCACTTGACACATGCGAACAATGTCTCATGGGAAAGATGACTAAGACTCCATTCTCCGGAGCAATGGAGCGTGCAAGTGACTTGTTGGATATCACATATACTGATGTGTGCGGACCGATGAGCATAGAGGCGCGTCGTGGATATCGTTATTTTCTCACCATCACTGATGATTTGAGTAGGTATGGTTATATTTACTTGATGAAGCACAAGTCTGAAACATTTGAAAATTTCAAACAATTTCAGAGTGAAGTTGAAAATCATCGTAACAAGAAGATCAAATTCCTATGATCTAATCGAGGAGGTGAGTATCTAAATTACAAGTTTGGTGCTCATTAAAGATAGTGTGGAATTGTTTCATAGTTGACACCGCCCGGAACACCAGAGCGCAATGGTGTGTCCGAACGTCGTAATCGTACTTTATTGTATATGGTGTGGTCTATGATATCCCTTACAGATTTGTCGTTACCAATTTGGTGTTATGCATTGGAGACAGATGCATTCACTTTAAATAGGTGTAATGACTAAGATGTGACACTTTCCTTATTTGGGGTGAGGCCTCAAAAGCGGAAAGGGTCGCATCTAAGTGTATCGCAAGCAGTATAACATTGCCATTACATAAATAGAGAGATGAGTACAATATTTGGCTTACACTCGCCGCATGCTAAATTACAATCCACAAAAGCATTCATTATTCATACATAAGAAAGGGTCCGACTACGGACAAGATAAACGGCAAAATCATGTTATCCCATCTTGCTAGTCCCATGATCACGACCATGCGCCTCTAGTCCTCGGGATACGTAACATACAGCCTGACACTGTCTTTGTCGAACTCCCACCTCAGCTGGGTATCCTCGGGAACACCTACATCTGGGGTACCTGTACCTATGGGTGCTTGTAGTAACTGTGAGCCACGAGGACTCAGCAATCTCATGACCTTGGTATCGAGTCTAACTAAGTTAAATAGGTGAGGTAGGGTTAAGTGTTTGAGTTTGCAGCATCCTAAGCATGTATATAGTGGCTAACTTACAAACAACAACAAATAAGTTATGGTGGTCTACATAAGATGGTCAAAGACTAGAATGATCACTAATTGATCCTGAACACCAACTTACGTCATTCATAACCCCACCGTGTTCTCGATCAGAGAAGGAGCTCTGAAAGATACAGGCACGGTTACACACACAGTTGGCAAGTTTTATTTGAATTACTTTATGTTGTCTAGAACCGGATGTTAACAAAATATTCATGTTTGCCACATAACCGCGAGCACGGCTTTTCGAAAGATTAAACCCTGTAGGGGTGCTCCAACTAGTCCATCATAAATTACAACAGGCCGCATAGTAATCCTCTACCACGAAACTCGTGATCTCGTCGGATTCCTTAGTGGAAAACCTCAACTCTGAGAAGACCCAAAGTCTCACCAGAATCCCAATGTGCAAGATATATCGCTAAGGTAAGACAAATCCGGCAAGACTCACGACATGTCGACAATACCGATAGAATCCGCATATCCCGTTCTCAGGACACGACGGATGAGCACTACGTACAGTGGCCGGATAGACATCCCCCGGGTGGCCCCGCAAGTGGCTCTGGTTTGGACCAACACTCATGAGGAGCACTGGCCCGGGTTGTTGATTAAATTCCTCGGGGTAGCTATTCCCTATACTTTTTATTATTAAGTTATTAGCAAATTAACACCAAAGTTGGGTCTTGCCACACAAGCCTTAACACTAAACGATTTATCAAGGGGGTCCCCGTAACAACCCCGAACGTGTTAGGAGCGCTCGGTTATGGAAGAAAACACCACTAGCCGAAACTAAGGCGGCAACAGCGGAACAAATCATCCGGAAAAAGGCTAGGCCTTCCGCTATTTACCAAGTATATAGGTGCATTAATTAAATAACAATCGAATAAGATGATATCAAATGCCCATGTTATCACATGGACGAGCTGGCACCTACAACTAGCAACGCTAATAAATTAGTGGTTGAGCAAGCCTAACTTAGTCAAACAATATTTGCTAGGAGGGGAGGTGTTTGAGGTTTCATGGCATTGTTTGATGGCCTATATATCATGTGGTGGGCAGCAGAGATGTAACGAAATAAACGTAGCACTAAGCATAACAAAGCAAGAAACGGTGTCAAGGTCACGATCATCTTACCTTTGATTTCTTCAAAGTGGAACTGATCCTGATCTTCCTGCACGAACTCACCGGACTCTTCGAACTCGTTTCCGGCCCCAGAAGCTACCCAAAAGAAACAAGCAGGAAATAAATACCAACAAAATGATGATGCAACAGACAAAATGATGCATGCATGCACAACCTCTAACCATGCACATAAACCACCCTACACAAACAAAACTATTGCCACCTCACCACAAGGAGACTTTCTACAAAAATGCTCAAAATCATATACCAGTACCACCATTGGATTCTTTGGGATTTTCTACCCCAAATCCATCTATGATACTGCCCATGTTGCATCCATAAAAACACCACAAACCATAAAAGCAAATTGGCACAAAATCAAACTACAGCTATGTCAAGAACAGGGTTGTTCTTAAGCCTGCCCTATTTGGCAAGTACAAATATGGGCATATTCCAGAAATGGAAATATTCCTAATTATCACAAAAAATAAAAACAGTAATAAAATAAAAATAAAAAGAAAAATAATAAGGAGGGGGACTCACCTGGCATTGGCCAGGGCCCCCTTGGCCCATTTTCAGCCCACACACACACACAACACACATCACACATCGCACAGCACACATGGTTAAATAAGAAAAAGGCTAGAGGGATTCGAACCTAGGACCCCCCCCCCCCTGGTGGAGGCGCGGCGCTGGAGCCACCGGGCTAGGAAGGGGGGATGCTGCTCTACTAGGTGAGGAATTCCCCTTATCCCGCCAACTCTGCGCAACAGACGGAAACCCCAACAAAAAAGAAAAAGGGCGTGCTACGTCTTGAACCCACGGCAATGCGCTGCGCGCTGGCTTTGTTGCCTGTAGGCTGTGAAGGTGGATCTTCTCGAGAAGGGAGATCCAAACTAGGTAAAATGCGAAAAGGGGTCACCTTCTCTACAAAGCAGAGAGGCGCCGATGGCGAACATTGCCGGTGCAACGCTCGCGCTAACTACTCCTACTGCCACTACCTACGCAGCTGCTATTGCTCTGCTACACATGCTGCGGCTGCTCTGCTATACACACTGCTGCTGCTACTCTGCTACACACGTTGCTGCTAAACTACGGTCGAAACTGCTACTGCTCTACTGTGAACATAACCACGCCGGCGAACTATCGGCGCAAGCGAGGCTGTAGAGGGAAGGGGAAAGAGGAGGATAGGCTCGGGGCTTGCTCACCGAAGGCATGGAGAAGAGGATCAAGGCGCAGAGGAGAAGAGGCTTGGGGCACTGGCGACGAAGCTGCTCCAGGAAGATGTTGCCGGCGACGTCGAAGATGTGGTCGTCGTGGACGGCGACGGCGTCGGTCTCCGCGGATGATCTCCGCGGGAATGGATCCCCACGGACGCTCGCGTGCTCTTGGCAGGGTCGGGGAGGAAGGAGACGACCCTCTATGCCTGCGATGAGCTTCAGCACGCCCCGGTCATGGCACTGCAGTGGTGCTCGGGGGCTGCCCCGACGGCGCTAGGGAGGAAGGGAGGAGGGAAACGGAGAGGGTTAGGGCTGGAGAGGGGCTCAGGCTCTTAAATATCCCAGTCCACGCGCTCCTAGTCGTACAGGGAGAGCATCGGTGGTGGAGGAGGTCGTACAGGGGGTGACGTCGAAGGAGGAAAAAGGTCGTGGGGTGGGCTGGACCGATCCACTCTTCTCGGTCTCCCTCTCTCTATCTCTCTTAGGGAAAACACCAGGTTGGGCTGAAAGGTCTACTGGCCCACTCTCTCTCTCTCATAGAGATAAACACAGGGGTTGTTGAAATAAAACCAAAACAGTTTTGAATTAAAAGCCAGGATGGAAAAAAGGTAAAGAAATAAACTAAAATAAAACTAAGCTTCTAAAATGTCCCTCATATTTATAAAAATATATGGGCCATTTTAGAGCAAAGTAAATAAATGGTTTTTTATTTTAAATTGGCTCTCTTCAAATAAAGGCAAAAGGAAAAAACACAAAATAGCTGCCTCCACAATTAATAATGGGATTTTTAAAAGAAGATGAACATTTCTATTTGGACAAAACTGAATCTTTTAAAGGGAATTTGGTCATGGTGCCTCAAGGGAATTTGAAGTGGCCCTTGTTGCACCCACTCTCATGCCAAGATCACCATCACACATGCACTCACATACCCCACCAAGGTGACACAACAACACCAGGATCAAAACAAAGAAGACAATAATATGATGCAATACATGATGCATGAAGCACATGAAATGATGACACCACTAAGTCTCACATCCATCTCATTAACAATCCAAGGTTGCCATACAAGGAAAGGTTACATAAAAGGGAAGTGGTGCACTGGGGCTGTCACAACTCTCCCACACTACAAGAGGATCTCGACCCGAGTTCTATGACGGGAAGAACTTTGGATACTCGGAATGGAGGTGGTTCTCGCACTCCGAAGTGGCTTCTTTGTCTGAATGATGTGACCATTGCACTTTGAGGAACTTGATTGACTTATTGCGGGTCTTGCGCTCAGTCTCTTCAAGTATTGCTATCGGATGCTCATGGTAGGATAGGTCAGGATGGAGATCGATATCCTGGAGATCAACTATGCGCTCAGGAGTCTTGAAGCATCTTCGGAGCTGAGAGACGTGAAACACATCATGCACGTTGGAGAAGTTGGATGGAAGCTCTAACTGATATGCAAGATTGCCTCTCTTGCCAACAATTCTGGAGGACCAACAAAGAGAGGAGCGAGCTTTCCTTTGATGCCGAAGCGCTGAGTGCCCTTCATGGGAGACACTTTTAGATACCCAAAATCATCGAGCTGAAAAGTCATGTCACGATGCTTGCTAGCGTAGTAGCTCTTCTCACGGGACTGAGCTGCTTTGAGATTATCCCGAATGACACGACACATTTGTTCTGCATCAGCAATCATCTCATTCCCAAGAATCTGACCCTCACCAGTCTCTGACCAATTGAGTGGGGTACGACACTTCCTGCCATATAGAATCTCAAATGGGGCCTTGCCTGAGCTTGCTTGAAAGCTGTTGTTGTATGAGAACTCGGCAAATGGTAGGCAATCTTCCCACTTCATGCCAAAAGAAATCACACAAACTCTGAGCATATTTTCAAGGATCTGATTGACTCTCTCAACTTGCCTACTTGTCTGAGGATGGAAAGTTGTACTGAAACATTTCTTAATACACATCGCGGTCTGAAAGGAATCCCAAAACTTGGAAGTAAAGATGCTTCCATGATCTGAAGAAATGAGCATAGGAACACCGTGCAACGAGACTATCCTTGACGTATGCAACTCTGCCAGCTAAGCTACCGAGATAGACTCTTTGACTGGTAGGAAATGAGCAACTTTAGTCAACTTGTCGATGACGACGAAGATGGCATCGTTGCCTTTCTTGGACTTCGAAAACCTAGTGAGAAAATCCATTTCCACATGATCGAATTTCCACATGTGTATAGGCAAGGGATGCAGGAGACCTGCTGAACATTGATGCTCCGCCTTCACTCTGCAACACATATCACACTCGTTCACAAACTGAGCAATCTCATGTTTCATGCGAGTCCACCAGAAGGTCTGCTTCAGATCCTGATACATTTTGGAGCTTCCTAGATGTATCAAGAGCAAGGAATTATGGGCTTCATCCATGATAACTTTCCTGACCTCTCCTTTCGGAACAACAAGGCGGTCCTCGAAGAGCAAGGTATCCCTGTCATCAACACAGAAGCACTTATATTTCAAAATGCTCTTTGCCAAGCCAATCTTAACTTTCTTCACCATCACATCAAGAAGTTGAGCTTGTCGGACTTGGTCTCCAAGATAGGAGAAATCTGGAGATTAGCAAGAAATATTTGAGGTACTATCTGAAGGTTGAGATTCCTGAAAGATTCACAAAGATCAGGCTGGAGAGGCTTCAGAATGAGACTGTTGCAGTAAGCCTATCTGCTCAAAGCATCTGCAATGATATTTTCTTTGCCTGGAGTGAAGTCAATGCTCGTATTATAATCTTGGATCATTTCCACCCAACGAAGTTGCCGAAGATTGAGACTAGGCTGGGTGAAGATGTATTTGAGACTCTTGTGATCGATGTAGACCTCAACCTGTCTGCCCAACAAGAGATGTCTCCAAGTCATCAAAGCATGGACCACTCTCGCCAAGTCAAGATCATGAGTGGGATAGTTCTTCTCACTAGGCTTCAACTGCCTCGAGGTGTAAGCTACCACTTTATTCTCTTGCATCAGAACTGCACCAAGACCTTGAAGAAAGGCATCACAGAACACTTGATAAGGCTTGGAGTCATCAGGAGGAGTCAAGACTGGAGTAGAAGTGAGCTTCTCTTTGAGTGTGTCGAAGGCTAACTAACACTCTGGAGACAACAAAAACTTCACGCTCTTCTGAAGAAGGTTGGACAGAGGCTTAGCAATCTTGGAGAAGTTCTCAATGAACCTTCTGCAATAGCTTGCAAGCCCGAGAAAGCTTCAAAGCTGCTTCACGTTTTGAGGAGGTTCCCACTCAACAATGGCCTGCAACTTTGAAGGGTCAACTTTGATGCCCTCGTCAGAGATGATGTGCCCAAGTTACACAACTTCCTTCAACCAGAACTCACATTTGGAAAACTTAGCATAGAACTTATGCTCTCTTAGCTTATCAAACACCAGCCGGAGATGTTCTTCATACTCTTCCTTAGTTTCAGAAAAGACTAGAATGTCATCAAGATACAGCAAGGAAATTCATTCTTGAATGGGGAGAAGATATAATTCATCATCCGGCAGAAGGTCTGTGGAGCATTGGCGAGACCAAAAGACATCACCGTGTACTCGTAAGAGCCAAAGTTTGTCCTGAAAGCAGTCTTGGGAATGTCTTCTTCACGAACGCGGATCTGATAATAGCCCATCCGAAGATCAAGTTTAGAGAAAATCTTCGTCCCTTTCAATTGCTCAAACAATTCATTAATGTTGGGAAGTAGATACTTGTTTCTGATCGTCTTCTTATTCAATGGACGGTAATCGACACAGAGTTGGTCCGTGCCATCCTTCTTCTTGACAAAAAGAACTCCACAACCCCAAGGAGATGAGCTTGGTCTGATCAGACCCAGACGCTCTTGCTCATCAAGCTGCTTCTTCAACTCTTTCAACTCTTCTGGACCCAGTTTATACGACCGCTTGCATACTGGTTCAGTTCCAGGTTCAAGCTCAATTACAAACTCAACTGCTCGGTGCAGAGGCATTCCTCGCAGTTCTTCTGGAAATACATCTTCATACTCACAGACCACTGGGACTTGAGAAATTGGAGAGATCTCATCCTTCTCATTCAAGGAAAACAGACGAATCATGTCATGACGCGCGGTGAAGATAATCACGTCCTCCGAAGGATGAGTTAGCTTGACTTCTTTTGCTTCACAGTCAATATACGCCTTGTTCATCGCCAGCCAATCCATCCCAAGGATCAACTCAACATCGAACTTGCCAAGGACAATTGGAGAAGCCACAAAGGAATAGGTGCCCATCTTGACAGAGACATCAGGAACAAACCCATTCAAAGACATTTGCATTCCCGGAGAAATGATTGTAGCCTAGGAGTGTCTTCTGTCACAAGATCATGCTTTGCAACAAAAGGCCTTGAAATGAATGAATGTGATGCATCAGAATCAAATAAAACCTTTGCAGGAATATCATTAACCAAGAGATTACCCATGATCACATCTGAGGAGTTTTCTGCTTCAGCTGCATTCACCATATTGACCCTTGCAGACTTGGGATTGAAATTCACCATTGCATTGCCTGGAGGCTTGACTTGAGGAGGAGGCGGAAGACGCTGCTGAGCGGTGCACTTGTTAGAGTAATGAACTTTCTGCCCACACTTGTGACAAGTCACCTCTGACAGCGGACTGAATTGCACTCCCTTGCTTCTGCTGCTAAAACCTCTGCTGGAAAGCTGGGTTGGGTGGGTGGGAAGAACCACGACCACCACACTGCTTGAACTGCTGAATGTGCCGAGGAGCAGGAGACACCGAATATTTCTGCTGCTTCTGAACCACCTTAGTTGAGGACGAGGAACTGGAATCTCTGGAATGCTTCCTTGAGTTCTCCACATTGAGCAAAGCCGCTTTAGCCCTGAGTGCCAAATTGTAGAACTGGTTGAACTCAAGAGGCTCGTGCAAGGCAAGGGCCAGCTGCAAGTCTTCCTTCAGACCACCTCAGAACTGATAAATCTTGCTCTTATGGTCTGGGGTGTCCTATTTAGCATAACGAGCCAGTTCCTCGAACTCTACATTGTACTTGTACACAGATGAACCTCCTTGCTTCAAGCGCCTGAATTTCTCATGCATCTCTTCCACGAAGCTTGCTGGAATATAGTGAGCCCTGAAATCCCTGCAGAAATCATCCCAGCTTATCATTCTGTTGCATGTGGAATCCTTCAATTGTTGCCACCATTCTGCTGCCTGACCCTTGAGCTGAAAAGTTGTAAACTTGACAAAGTCCTCTGGTCGCACATTACTGCACTCGAAGTGCTTGTTCATGTCACGAATCCAGACATCTGCATCGAATGGCTGGTCATAGGAAGTGAAGGACATCAGCTGGTTTGCCAGGAATTGATTCAGAGTTGCAAATTGATGTCCGCCATAGTTGAAATTGCCCTGCTGCTGATTGTTCCTCTCTTGCAACAACTGAAGTAACATCTGAGTGTTTGCATTGGTTGCAGCCATCACAGCTTGCCATGCCTCTGGAGGAGGAGGCGGTGGCAGAGGAGGGGTGGTGGAGGATCAGCACTCTCACGGCCCGGATTCTGGCGAGTTGGTGGAGCCATCCTGGAGACGGACAACAACGTTAGACCAGAGATTAAAATTGAAAGACTAAGGTGAATCAATAGACAGAAATATCTGAACAAGAATACTTAGCAATTGCACTTGAACTATAATTAGTAAGAATACTTCCTCAAAGTAACTGCCGACAACATCTGATTCAAAGCCACGCCTAAACCAAGTATGAGCTAGGATTGCTTGGAACAAATGTATGATAGAGATTCCATCCGATATTTTCATGGATAGGATCGCACGGGCTCTATCCTACAGTAGCCATCATGTACAAGGTAGTGCACACGACATACAAAGCATCCCCGAGTCATAGCAAGCTACAAGGACTCTTTAAGACACAACGAGAACCGTTGTAAGAAGACCATGAACAAACGAATCCACTGAATGTAGAATCCCAACCTCACATCATGCATATGTTGGAAGATTGTCCTACAAGTAACTACCTAAGTTCCCACGTAAGAACTCCCGAAATTTCTGGTCATGCAATCTGGTCCACGGATACACGGAGTAATATATCACATCCGTCAACACATAACCAGAATCTCAGAACTTCATCTATCTCAGACCCTCGTAATCACAACGATACCAAGTATGTCAGTACTCACAAACTCTCTGCACCAGTACTGGGGATGCCGGGGTTATCTCGCCACTACTAGTATTGAAACAATTTGGAACATCCTCCTTCCTGAGATATTAAGAAATCTGAATGAAAAGGGTGTGCTCAAGAATTCCCTAGAGCTCAACTCCATGGAATAAAATCAACACAGCAGGAGGCACCAAGACAGAACTCCGTCACATCGGTATCATATAGATTCCAAAAATATCCACGTGATCCTGAAAAAAATTGAGCGAGAAGAGGAGTAGAACTGAAATTTCCTAAGTCGTGAACCTCACCAGAGCATAGAAGAGGAGAAAAAAGAAACCTACTCTCCGACATAACTAAGACTCAAAATAGTTTTTTGCTAGACTCGACTCGGCCAAGTTCGATCAATCAAAGGCTCCTATGGTCGTAAGGCTCTGACTACCAACTTGTAACGACTAAGATGCGGTAATTTCTTTATTTAGAGGCAAGGCCTCAAAAGGGGAAAGGGTCGCATCTAAGCGTGTCGCAAGCAGGATAACATTGACATTACATAAATAGAGAGATGAGTATAAGATTCGTCTTACACTCGCCACAGTCTAAATTACAATCCACACAAGCATTCATTATTCATACATAATACAGGGTCCGACTATGGACAAGATAAACGGCAAAATCATGCTATCCCATCTTGCTAGTCCCACGATCACGACCATGTGCCTATAGTCCTCGGGATATGTCACATACAGCTTGTCACTATCTTCGTCGAACTCCCACCTCAGCTGGGTATCCTCGGGAACACGTGCAACTGGGGTACATGTACCTGTGGGTGTTTGTAGTAACTCTGAGCCACGAGGACTCAGCAATCTCATGACCTTGGTATCGAGTCTAATTAAGTTAAATAGGTGAGGTAGGGTTAAGTGTTTGAGTTTGCAGCATCCTAAGAATGTATATAGTGGCTAACTTACGAAGAACACCAAATAAGTTATGGTGGTCTACGTAAGACGGTTGAAGACTAGAATGATCACTAAGTGATCCTGAACAACTACTTACATCATACGTAACCCCACCGTGTTCTCGATCACAGAAGGAGCTCTGAAAGAAACAGTCACGGTTATGCACACAGTTGGCAAGTTTTATTTGAATTAGTTTAAGTTGTCTAGAACCGGATGTTAACAAAATATCCATGTTTTCCACATAACCGCGGGCACGGCTTTCCGAAATATTAAATCCTGCAGGGGTGCTCCAACTAGTCCATCACAAATTACCACGGGCCGCATAGTAATCCTCTACCATAAAACTCGTGATCTCGTCGGATTCCTTAGTGGAAAACCTGAATTCTGAGAAGACCCAAAGTCTCACCGGAATCCCAATGCGCAAGATATATCGCTAAGGTAAGACAAGTTCGGCAAGACCTCCCGATGTGTCAACGATCCTGATAGGAGTCGTGTATCTCGTTCTCAGGACACGACGAATGAGCACTACGTACAGTGTCCGGATAGACATCCCCCAAGTTGCCCCGGGTGGCCCGCAAGTGGCTCTGATTTGGACCAACACTCATGAGGAGCACTCGCCCGGGTTGTTGATTAAATTCCTGAGGGTAGCTATTCCCTATGCTTTTTATTATCAAGTTATTAGAAAATTAACACCAAAGTTAGGTCTTGCCAGACAAGCCTTAACACTAAACGATTTATCAAGGGGGTCCCCATAACAACCCCAAACATGTTAGGAGCGCTCAGTTATGGAATAAAACACTGGTAGCCAAAACTAAGGCGGCAACAGTGGAACAAATCACCCGACAAAAGGCTAGGCCTTCCGCTATTTACCAAGTATATAGGTGCATTAATTAAATAACAATTGAATAAGATGGTGTAAAATGCCCACGTTATCACATGGACCAGCTGGAACGTGCAACTAGCAACACTAATAAATTAGTGGTTGAGCCAGCCTAACTTAGCCAAACAATATTTGCTAGGAGGGGAGGTGTTTGAGGTTTCATGGAAATGTTTGATAGCCTATATATCATGTGGTAGGCAGCGGAGATG
Organism: Hordeum vulgare subsp. vulgare; assembly: GCF_904849725.1. Classification (NCBI taxonomy): domain Eukaryota; kingdom Viridiplantae; phylum Streptophyta; class Magnoliopsida; order Poales; family Poaceae; genus Hordeum; species Hordeum vulgare. Next base: position 144,468,584 of record NC_058521.1, on the reverse strand, counting down.
TAACGAATGAAACGTAGCACTAAGCATAACAAAGCTAGAAACGGTGTCAAGGTCATGATCATCTTGCCTGTGATTTCTTCAGAGTGGAACTGCTCCTGATCTTCCTGCACGAACTCACCGGACTCTTCGAACTTGTTTCCGTCCCTAGAAGCTACGCAAAAGAAGCAAGCAAGAAATAAATACGAGCAAAATGATGATGCAACAGACAAAATGATGCATTAATGCACAACCTCTAACCATGCAAATAAACCACCCTACACAGACAAAACTATTGCCACCTCACCACAAGGAGACTTTCTACAGAAATGCTCAAAATCAGATACCATTACCACCATTGGATTCCTTGGGATTTCTACCCAAATCATCTATCATACTTCCCATGTTGCATGCAGAAAAACATCACAAACCATAAAAGCAATTTGGCACAGAATCAAACTACACCTATGTCAAGAACAGGGTTGTTCTTGAACCTTCCCTATTTGGCAAGTCCAAATATGGGCATATTCCAGAAATGAAAATATTCCTAATTATCACAAAAAAATAAACACAACAATAGAATAAACATAAAAATAAAATAATAAGGAGGGGGACCCACCTCGAAGTGGCGAGGGCCCCCTCACTGGTTGACATGTGGGCCCCTTGGCCCACTGTCAGCCCACACACACACAACACACACACCAAAAACACAGCACACAACACATAACAGTTAAATAAAAAGAAGCCAGGGGGATTCGAACCCATGACCCCATGGTGGAGGCGCGGCGCTGGAGCCACTGGGCTAGGAAGGGGGGTGCTGCTCTACTAGGGGAGGAATTCCCCTTATCCCGCCAACCCTACGCAACAGAGGGAAACCACAACGAAAAAGAAAAAGAGCGCGTTGGGGATCAAAACCACGCTGAAGCGTTGTGCGCTGGCTCTTTTGTCAGTAGGCTGCAGAGGTGGATCTGCTCGAGAAGGGGGATCCAATCTAGGTGAAATGTGAAAAGGGTGTTAGATTGATCTCTTTCCCAATGGGCCCAACGGCCCATTGGACCTTGACTCACGCCCTGATCGGGGGCGTCCAGCCCAAGCAAGGCTGGTGGGCCCTTGTCGCGCAGTGCTGTATATAGAGGAGGTGGGGACCATGGCACAGACTACGAGGTTCGCCACCGCCATTGGTTCCCCACTCCTAACCCTAATCCGATCCAGAGGGTAGCACTAAAGCGATGGGAAGTCCATCACCACCACTACCGGATCTCTCTCCTTCCCCACCGTCGTCACCACCTCACGATGGTCACCGGAGGGAACTCATCGAGTACGGCATAAGGTAACATACCACTACTCTCATCGAACACATCTAGCCTTGTCGATCCATGGGATCTATCAAAGGGGTCACCTTCTCGGCAAAGCAGGGAGGCACCAGTGGCGAACATCGCCGGTGCAACGCTTGTGCTAACTGCTCCTGCTGACACTACCTATGCAACTGTTGTTCCTCTGCTACACGCGCTGCTGTTGTTTCTCTGCTACACACGTTACTGCTGCTAAACTACGGCCGAAACTGCTACTTCTCTGCTGCGGACAGAACCACGCCGGCGAACTACCGGCGCAAGCGGGGCTGTAGAGGGAAGGGGAAAGCGGAGGAGAGGCTCGGGGCTTGCTTACCCAAGGCACGGAGAAGAGGATCGAGGTGTAGAGGAGAAGAGGCTCGGGCACTGGCGGCGAAGCTGCTACAGGAAGGTGCTGCTAGCAACGTCGAAGATGTGGTCGTCGTGGACGGCGACGACGTTGGTCTCCGCGTCTGATCTCCACGAGAATGGATCCCCACAGACGCCTGCGTGGTCCTGGCAAGGTCGGAGAGGGAGGAGACTGCGTTCTACACCGGCGACGAGCTTGAGCACGCGTCGGTCATGGCACTGCGGTGGTGCTCGGGGGCTGCCCCGACGGCGCTAGGGAGGAAGGGAGGAGGGAAACGGAGAGGGTTAGGGTTGGGGAGGGGCTCAGGATCCTAAGTATCCAAGTCCATGCGCTCCTGTCCGTCTGATGATGGATGGAGAGTATCGGTGGTGGAGGAGGAGGTCGCACAGGGGGTGGCGTCGAAGGAGGAAGAAGGTCGTGGGGTGGGCTGGACCAATCCACTCTTTTGGGCCTCTCTCTCTCTCTCTCTTAGGGAAAACACCAGGCTGGGCAAAAAGGTCTACTGGCCCACTCTCTCTATCTCACAGAGATAAATACAGGGGTTCTTTTATGAAATAAAACCAAAACAGATTTGAATTAAAAGCCAGGGTGGAAAAAAAGGTAAAGAAATAAACTAAAATAAAACTAAGCTTCTAAAATGTCCCTCATATTTATAAAAATATATCGGGCATTTTAGAGCAAAGTAAATAAATTGTCTTTTATTTGAAATTGGCTCTGTCAAAATAAAAGCAAAAGGAAAAACACAAAAATAAGATCAGAGGCTGCCTCCACAATTAATAATGGGATTTCTAAAAGAGGATGAACATTTCTATTTGGACAAAACTGAAACTTTTAAACAACCCCAAAACAATTGGAATAGAGGAGGGGTTTTGGTCATGGTGCCACAAGGGAATTTGAAGTGGCCCTTGTTGCACCCACTCTCATGCTAAGATCACCATCACACATGCACTCACATACCCCACCAAGGTGACACACCAACATCAGGATCAAAACAAAGAAGACAATAATATGATGTTATGCATGATGCATGAAGCACATGAAATGATGACACCACTAAGTCTCACATCCATCTCATTAATAATCCAAGGTTGCCATACAAGGAAAGGTTACATAAAAGGAAAGGGGTGCACTGGGGCTGTCACAATAGGGCACCATCAAAATACGTTGAGACGACACCATGTGAGTTGTGGTATGGCAAGAAGCCAAAGTTGTTGTTTCTTAAAGTTTGGGGATGTGATGCTTTTGTCAAAAAGCTTCAGCCTGAAAAGCTGGAACCCAAAGCAGAAAAGTGCGTCTTCATAGGATACCCAATAGAGACAGTTGGATATACCTTCTATCTCAAATCCGAGGGCAAAGTGTTTGTTTCTAAGAACGGAGTTTTTCTTGAGAAAGAGTTTCTCTCGTTAGAATTGAGTGGGAGGAAGATAGAACTTGGTGAGGTTGTAGAACCTCTAGTACAACAAGATGGTGGCACAGGGCAGAAAGAAACTTATGTCGATGCAATACCAGTTGAAGACGAACCTAATAATGGTGATCACGAAGCTTCAGATCGAGTTGCTATCGGACCTCGCAGGTCGACAATAGCACGTACTGCTCCTGAGTGGTACGGGAATTATGTCTTGTCAATCATGTTGTTGGACAATAATGAGCCCGCGAATTATGGAGAAGAAATGGTCGGCTCAGATTCCAATAGATGGTTAGAAGCCATGAAATCTGAGATAGGATCTATGTATGAAAACAAAGTATGGACTTTGGAAGTATTACTTGAAGGTTGAAAGGCTATTTTAAACATATGGATCTTTAAGAAGAAGACGGACGCGGACGGTAATGTGACCGTTTATAAAGCTCGACTTGTGGCAAAGGGTTTTTCATAAGTTCAAGGAGTTGACTACGATGAGACATTCTCACCCGTAGCGATGCTTAAGTCCGTCCGAATCATGTTAGCAATAGCTGCATTTTCTGATTATGAACTCTGGCAGATGGATGTTAAAAAAACAACGTTCCTTAACGGGTTTCTTAAGGAAGAGTTGTATATGATGCAACCCGAAGGTTTTGTCGATCCAGAAAATGCTGACAAAGTATGCAAGCTCCAGCGATCAATTTATGGACTGGTGCAGGCATCTCGGAGTTGGAATCAACGCTTTGATGAGGTGATCAAGGCGTTCGAGTATACACAAGTTTTTGGAGAAGCTTGTATTTACAAGAAAGTGAGTGGGAGCTCTATAGCGTTTCTAATATTATATATGGATGGCATATTGCCGATTGGAAACAATGTACAGTTTTGGAAAGGGTAAAGGATTACTTGCATAAAAGTTTTTCAATGAAGGACCTCGGAGAAGCTATTTACATATTGGGCATACAGATCTATACACATAGGTCAAGGCGCCAGATAGGACTTCCACAAAGCACATACCTTGACAAAGTTGTGAAGAAGTTAAAAAGGAACAATCCAAGAAGGGGTTCTTGCCTGTGTTACAAGGTATAAAGTTGAGTAAGACTCAATGCCCAGTAACTGCAGAAGATAGAGAAAAGATGAGTGTCGTCCCCTATGCTTTGGCCATAGGGTTTATCATGTATGCAATGTTGTGCGCAAAATCGGATGTGAGCCTTGCCGTAAGTATGGCAGGCAGGTTTCCAAGTGATCCAGGAGTGGAGCACTGGGAAGCGGTCAAGAATATTCTGAAGTACCTAAAAAGGACTGAGGAAAAGTTTCTCGTTTATGGAGGTGACGAAGAGCTCGTCGTAAAGGGTTACGTCGATGCAAGCTTTAACACTGATCCGGATGACTCTAATGTTGGAAATATGCCCTAGAGGCAATAATAAATTAGTTATTATTATATTTCTTAGTTCATGATAATCGTTTATTATCCATGCTATAATTGTATTGATTGGAAACACAATACTTGTGTGGATACATAAACAAAACACTGCCCCTAGTAAGCCTCTAGTTGACTAGCTCGTTGATCAAAGATGGTCAAGGTTTCCTGGCCATAGGCAAGAGTTGTCACTTGATAACGGGATCACATCATTAGGAGAATCATGTGATGGACTAGACCCAAACTAATAGACGTAGCATGTTGATCGTGTCATTTTGTTGCTACTGTTTTCTGCGTGTCAAGTATTTGTTCCTATGACCATGAGATCATATAACTCACGGACACCGGAGGAATGCTTTGTGTGTATCAAACGTCGCAACATAACTGGGTGACTATAAAGATGCTCTACAGGTATCTCCTAAGGTGTTCGTTGAGTTAGTATGGATCAAGACTGGGATTTGTCACTCCGTGTGACGGAGAGGTATCTCGGGGCCCACTCGGTAATACAACATCACACACAAGCCTTGCAAGCAATGTAACTTAGTGTAAGTTGCGGGATCTTGTATTACGAAACGAGTAAAGAGACTTGCCGGTAAACGAGATTGAAATAGGTATGCGGATACTGACGATCGAATCTCGAGCAAGTAACATACCGAAGGACAAAGGGAATGACATACAGGATTATACGAATCCTTGGCACTGAGGTTCAAACGATAAGATCTTTGTAGAATATGTAGGATCCAATATGGGCATCCAGGTCCCGCTATTGGATATTGACCGAGGAGTCTCTCGGGTCATGTCTACATAGTTCTCGAACCCGCAGGGTCTGCACACTTAAGGTTCGACGTTGTTTTATGCGTATTTGAGTTATATGGTTGGTTACCGAATGTTGTTCGGAGTCCCGGATGAGATCACGGACGTCATGAGGGTTTCCGGAATGGTCCGGAAACGAAGATTGATATATAGGATGACCTCATTTGATTACCGGAAGGTTTTCGGAGTTACCGGGAATGTACCGGGAATGACGAATGGGTTCCGGGAGTTCACGAGGGGGGGCAACCCACCCCGGGGAAGCCCATAGGCCTTGGGGGAGACACACCAGCCCTTAGTGGGCTGGTGGGACAGCCCACAAGTGCCCTATGCGCCAAGGATAAGAAAATCAAGAGAGAAAGAAAAAAAACGGGAGGAAGTGGGAAGGAAGGGGGACTCCCTCCCACCAAACCTAGTCCAACTCGGTTTGGGGGGGAGAGTCCTCCCCCTTGGCTCGGCCGACCCCCTTGAGGGTCCTTGGACCCCAAGGCAAGGCCCCCTCCCTCCCACCTATATATACGGAGGTTTTAGGGCTGATTTGAGACGACTTTTTCCACGGCAGCCCGACCACATACCTCCACGGTTTTTCCTCTAGATCGCGTTTCTGCGGAGCTCGGGCGGAGCCCTGCTGAGACAAGGTCATCACCAACCTCCGGAGCGCCGTCACGCTGCCGGAGAACTCTTCTACCTTTCCGTCTCTCTTGCTGGATCAAGAAGGCCGAGATCATCGTCGAGCTGTACGTGTGTTGAACGCGGAGGTGCCGTCCGTTCGGTACTAGATCGTGGGACTGATCGCGGGATTGTTCGCGGGGCGGATCGAGGGACGTGAGGACGTTCCACTACATCAACCGCGTTCTCTAACGCTTCTGCTGTACGGTCTACGAGGGTACGTAGATCACTCATCCCCTCTCGTAGATGGACATCACTATGATAGGTCTTCGTGCGCGTAGGAAAATTTTTGTTTCCCATGCGACGTTCCCCAACAGTGGCATCATGAGCTAGGTTCATGCGTAGATGTCTTCTCGAGTAGAACACAAAAGTTTTTGTGGGCGGTGATGTGCGTTTTGCTGCCCTCCTTAGTCTTTTCTTGATTCCGCGGTATTGTTGGATTGAAGCGGCTTGGACCGACATTACTCGTACGCTTACGAGAGACTGGTTCCATCGTTACGAGTAACCCCCTTTGCTCAAAGATGACTGGCAAGTGTCGGTTTCTCTAACTTTAGTTGAATCGGATTTGACCGAGGAGGTCCTTGGATGAGGTTAAATAGCAACTCATATATCTCCGTTGTGGTGTTTGCGTAAGTAAGATGCGATCCTACTAGATACCCTTGGTCACCACGTAAAACATGCAACAACAAAATTAGAGGACGTCTAACTTGTTTTTGCAGGGTATGATTGTGATGTGATATGGCCAACGATGTGATGTGATATATTGGATGTATGAGATGATCATGTTGTAATAGAAATATCGACTTGCACGTCGATGGTACGGCAACCGGCAGGAGCCATAGGGTTGTCTTTATACTAATGTGTGTGCTTGCAGATGCGTTTACTATTTTGCTAGGATGTAGTTTTAGTAGTGCCGGATGGCAACACGTTGATGGATGATCATGGTGTGGCGCCGGTGACAAGAAGATCATGCCGGTGCTTTGGTGATGGAGATCAAGAAGCACGTGATGATGGCCATATCATGTCACTTATGAATTGCATGTGATCTTAATCCTTTTATGCACCTTATTTTGCTTAGAACAACGGTAGCATTATGAGGTGATCTCTCACTAAAATTTCAAGACGAAATTGTGTTCTCCCCGACTGTGCACCGTTGCTACAGTTCGTCGTTTCGAGACACCACGTGATGATCGGGTGTGATAGACTCAACGTTCACATACAACGGGTGCAAAACAGTTGCACACGCGGAACACTCGGGTTAAGCTTGACGAGCCTAGCATGTGCAGACATGGCCTCGGAACACATGAGACCGAAAGGTCGAGCATGAATCGTATAGTTGATATGATTAGCATAGAGATGCTTACCACTGAAACTATTCTCGACTCACGTGATGATCGGACTTGAGATAGTGGATTTGGATCATGTACCACTCAAATGACTAGAGAGATGTACTTTTTGAGTGGGAGTTCTTAAGTAATATGATTAATTGAACTAATTGTCATGAACATAGTCTAATGGTCTTTGCGAATTATGATGTAGCTTGCGCTATAGCTCTACTGTTTTTATATGTTCCTAGAGAAAATTTAGTTGAAAATTGATAGTAGCAAACTTTGCAGACTGAGTCTGTAAAACCGAGGATTGTCCTCGTTGCTGCGCAGAAGGCTTATGTCCTTAATGCACCACTCAGTGTGCTGCACCTCGAGCGTCGTCTGTGGATGCTGTGAACATCCGACATACACGTTTCTGATGACTACACGATAGTTCAGTGCAAAATACTTAATGGCTTAGAAGCAAGGCACCGAAGACGTTTTGAAACGTCACGGAACATAAGTGATGTTCTAAAGAGATAAAATTGTGATTTCATGCTCGTGCCCTTGTTGAGAGGTACGAGACCTCCGACAAGATTCTTTGTCCACAAAGTAAAGGAGAAAAGCTCTATCGTTGAGCGTGTGCTCAGATTGTCTGAGTACGACAATCACTTGAATCAAGTGGGAGTTAATCTTCCAGATGAGATAGTGATGGTTCTCCAAAGTCACTGCCACCAAGCTGTGAGAGCTTCGTGATGAACTATAACATATCAAGGATAGATACAATGATCTTTGAGTGATTCGCGATGTTTGACACTACGAAAGTAGAAATCTAGAAGGAGCGTCAATAGTTGATGGTTAGTAAAACCACTAAGTTTCAAGAAAGGCAAGGGCTAGAAGGGATACTCCGTGAAACGGCAAAACAGTTGCTGCACTAATGAAGAGACCCAAGATTAAACCCAAACCCGAGACTAAGTTCTTCTGTAATGAGGGTAACAGTCACTGAGGCGGAGCAACTCTAGATACTTGGTAGATAAGAAGGCTGGCAAAAGTCGAAAGAAGTATATTTGATATACATGATGTTGATGTGTACTTTACTAGTACTCCTAGTAGCATGAGGGTATTGGATACCGGTTCGGTTGCTAAGTGATTAGTAGCACGGAATGATAGCTACGCCGTAAACGGAGACTAGCTAAAGGCGAGGTGACGATACGTGTTGGAAGTGTTTCCAAGGTTGATATGATCAAACGTAGCACGCTCCCTCTACCATCGGGATTGGTGTTAAACCTAAATAATTGTTATTTGGTGCTAGCGTTAAGCATGAACATGATTGGATCGTGTTTATTGCAATACGATTATTCATTTAAAGAGAATAATGGTTATTCTATTTTCTTGAATAATCACCTTCAATGGTTTATTGAATCTCGATCGTAGTGTTACACATGTTCATGATATTGGTGCCAAAAGATACGAGGTAATGATGATAGTACCACTTACTTGTGGCACTGCGGCTTGAGTCATGTTGGTATAAATTGCATGAAGAGGCTCCATGCTGATGGATCTTTATACTCACTTGATTTTGAATCACTAGTGACATGCAAATCATACCACATGAGCAAGGCCTTGTTTTCATTGAGATGAAATTAGATAGTAACTTGTTGGAAGTGATACATTTTGATGTATGCAGTCCAATGGGTGCTGAGGCACGCAGTGGATATCATTTTGTTCTTACTTCAATGACGATTTGAGTAGATACTAGAGTATTTGCTTAATGAATCACAAGTGTGAAATATTGAAAAGTTCAATTCTGTTTCGGAGTGAAGTTTGTCGTAACAAGAGGATAAACTGTCTACGATATGATCATAGAAATGAATATCTGAGTTACGAGTTTTGGTATGCAGTTAAGACAATGTGGAAATTGTTTCGCGGTTCATGCCACCTAGAACATCATAGTGTGATGATGTGTCTGAACGCCATAGCCACGCACTATTTGGTATGGTGCATACTATGATGTCTCTTATCGAATTACCACTATCGTTTATGGGTTATGCATTAAAGACAACCGCACTCACTTTAAAATAGGGCACCGCTTATTTCCGTTGAGATGACACAGTATAGACTGAGGTTTAGAGAAATCTAAACTGCCGTTTCTTGAAAGTTTGGGGCTTCGACACTTATGTGAAAAAGTTTCAGTCTGATAAGCTCGAACCCAAAACGGATAAATGCATCTTCATAGGATATCCAAAACAGTTGGGTACATCTCCTATCTCAGATCCGAAAGCAAAGTGTTTGTTTCTAGAAACAGATCCTTTCTCGAGGAAAGGTTTCTCTCAAAAGAATTGAGTGGGAGGGTAGTAGAACTTGATGAGGTTATTGAACCATCACTTCAACCAGTGTGTAGCAGGGCGCAGGAAGTTGTTCCTGTGGCGCCTACACCAATTGAAGTGGAAGCTGATGATGGTGATCATCAAGCATCGGATCAAGTTACTACAAGCCTCGTAGGTTGACAAGGTCGCATACTACTACAGAGTGGTACGGTAACCCTGTCTTGGAGGTCATGTTGTTGAGCAACAGTGAACCTACGAGTTATGGAGAAAGCAATGGTGGGCCCGGATTCTGACAAATGGCTGGAGGCCATGAAATCCGAGAGAGGATCCATGTATGAAAACAAAGTGTAGACTTTGGAAGAACTACTTGATGGTCATAAGACTATTGAGTAAAGATGGATCTTTAAAAGGAAGACAGACGATGATAGTGATAAGTCACTATTATTAAAAGCTCGACTTGTCGCAAAGATGTTTCTGACAAGATCAAACAAGTTGACTATGATGAGACTTTCTCACTCGTAGCGATGCTAAAAGTTTGTTAGAATTATGTTAGTAGTTGTTGCATTATTTATGAAATATTGCACATAGGATGTCAAAACATTGTTTCCTCGACGGTTTCCTTGAGCAAACATTGTATGTGATACAACCAGGAGGTTTTGTCGATCCTAAAGATACTAGCAAGTATGCAAGCTCCAGCGATCCTTCATTGGACTGGTGCAAGCATCTCGGAGTTGGAATATGCACTTTGATGAGATGATCAAAGATTTTGGGTTTGTGCAAGGTTTATGAGAAACTTGTATTTCCAAAGAAGTGAGTGGGAGCACTATAGAATTTCTGATAAGTATATGTGGTTGACATATTGTGTATCAGAAGTAATGTAGAATTTCTGTAAAGCATACAAGGTTGTTTGAAAGGAGTTTTCAAAGGAATACCTGGATTGAGCTACTTGAACGTTGAGCATCAAAGATTTATGGAGATAGATCGAAAGCGCTTAATAGAAGTTTCAACAAGATGCATGCCTTGACAAGTTTTTGAAATAGTTCAAAATAGATCAGCAAAGAAGGAGTTCTTGGTTGCGTTGTGAGGTGTGAATTTGAGTAAGACTCAAAACCCGACCACGGCAGAATAAAGAGAATAGACGAAGGTCGTCTTCTATGCCTTAGCCGTAGAATCTAAAGTATGCCATGCTGTGTACCGCACCTGATGTGTGCCTTGACTCAAAGTAGGTTGAGAGGTACAGAGAGTGATCCATGATTGAATCACTAGCAGCGGTCGAAATTTATCCTTAGTAACTAATGGACTAAGGAATGTTTCTCGATTATGGAGGTGGTTAAAGAGTTTGTCGTAAAGGGTTACGTCAATGCAAGCTTTGACACTAATCCGAATAACTATGAGTAGTGAAACGGATTCGTATAGTAGAGTAGATATTTGGAGCATTTCCGAGTAGCGCGTAGTAGCAGCATCTATAAGATGACATAAAGATTTGTAAAGAATGCACGGATCTGAAAGTTTCAGAACCATTGACTAAAACCTCTCTCACGAGCAAGACGTGATCAGACCCCATAACTATATGGGTGTTGGATTCGTTGGAATCACATGGTGATGTGAACTAGATTATTGACTCTAGTGCAAGTGGGAGACTGTTGGAAATATGCCCTAGAGGCAATAATAAATTAGTTATTATTATATTTCTTAGTTCATGATAATCGTTTATTATCCATGTTATAATTGTATTGATTGGAAACACAATACTTGTGTGGATACATAAACAAAACACTGCCCCTAGTAAGCCTCTAGTTGACTAGCTCGTTGATCAAAGATGGTCAAGGTTTCCTGGCCATAGGCAAGAGTTGTCACTTGATAACGGGATCACATCATTAGGAGAATCATGTGTTGGACTAGACCCAAACTAATAGACGTAGCATGTTGATCGTGTCATTTTGTTGCTACTGTTTTCTGCGTGTCAAGTATTTGTTCCTATGACCATGAGATCATATAACTCACGGACACCGGAGGAATGCTTTGTGTGTATCAAATGTCGCAACGTAACTGGGTGACTATAAAGATGCTCTACAGGTATCTCCTAAGGTGTTCGTTGAGTTAGTATGGATCAAGACTGGGATTTGTCACTCCGTGTGACGGAGAGGTATCTCGGGGCCCACTCGGTAATACAACATCACACACAAGCCTTGCAAGCAATGTAACTTAGTGTAAGTTGCGGGATCTTGTATTACGAAACGAGTAAAGAGACTTGCCGGTAAACGAGATTGAAATAGGTATGCGGATACTGATGATCGAATCTCGAGCAAGTAACATACCGAAGGACAAAGGGAATGACATACGGGATTATACGAATCCTTGGCACTGAGGTTCAAACGATAAGATCTTCGTAGAATATGTAGGATCCAATATGGGCATCCAGGTCCCGCTATTGGATATTGACCGAGGAGTCTCTCGGGTCATGTCTACATAGTTCTCGAACCCGCAGGGTCTGCACACTTAAGGTTCGACGTTGTTTTATGCGTATTTGAGTTATATGGTTGGTTACCGAATGTTGTTCGGAGTCCCGGATGAGATCACGGACGTCAGAGGGTTTCCGGAATGGTCCGGAAACGAAGATTGATATATAGGATGACCTCATTTGATTACCGGAAGGTTTTCGGAGTTACCGGGAATGTACCGGGAATGACGAATGGGTTCCGGGAGTTCACCGGGGGGGCAACCCACCCCGGGGAAGCCCATAGGCCTTGGGGGAGACACACCAGCCCTTAGTGGGCTGGTGGGACAGCCCACAAGTGCCCTATGCGCCAAGGATAAGAAAATCAAGAGAGCAAGAAATAAAAAGGGAGGAAGTGGGAAGGAAGGGGGACTCCCTCCCACCAAACCTAGTCCAACTCGGTTTGGGGGGGAGAGTCCTCCCCCTTGGCTCGGCCGACCCCCTTGAGGGTCCTTGGACCCCAAGGCAAGGTCCCCTCCCTCCCACCTATATATACGGAGGTTTTAGGGCTGATTTGAGACGACTTTTTCCACGGCAGCCCGACCACATACCTCCACGGTTTTTCCTCTAGATCGTGTTTCTGCGGAGCTCGGGCGGAGCCCTGCTGAGACAAGGTCATCACCAACCTCCGGAGCGCCGTCACGCTGCCGGAGAACTCTTCTACCTCTCTGTCTCTCTTGCTGGATCAAGAAGGCCGAGATCATCGTCGAGCTGTACGTGTGCTGAACGCGGAGGTGCCGTCCGTTCGGTACTAGATCGTGGGACTGATCGCGGGATTGTTCGCGGGGCGGATCGAGGGACGTGAGGACGTTCCACTACATCAACCGCGTTCTCTAACGCTTCTGCTGTACGGTCTACGAGGGTACGTAGATCACTCATCCCCTCTCGTAGATGGACATCACCATGATAGGTCTTCGTGCGCGTAGGAAAATTTTTGTTTCCCATGCGACGTTCCCCAACATCTAAGTCACAAACCGGATATGTATTTATTCTTAACGGGGGTGCGGTAAGTTGGTGCAGTTCCAAGCAAAGCGTCGTAGCTGATTCTACATGTGAAGCGGAGTACATAGCTGCCTTAGAGGCGGCTAAGGAGGGTGTCTGGATGAAGCAGTTCATGTCAAATCTTGGAGTAGTGCCAAGTGCACTGGACCCAATCAATCTGTTCTGTGACAACACTGGTGCCATTGCTCTAGCCAAGGAACCAAGGTTTCACAAGAGGACCAGAAAGATAAAGCGACGCTTCAATGCCATCCGTGATTACATCAAGGAGGAGGACATAAATATTTGCAAAGTGCACTTGCATCTGAATGTTGCAGATCCGCTCACTAAGCCTCTTCCACGAGCAAAGCATGATCAACACCAGAACTGTATGGGTGTTAGATTCTTTACATTGTAAATCACATAGAGATGTGAAGCTAGATTATTGACTCTAGTGCAAGTGGGAGACTGTTGGAAATATGCCCTGGAGGCAATAATAAAATAGTTATTATTACTTTTCCTGTTTCAAGATAAGCGTTTATTATCCATGCTATAATTGTATTAAATGGAAACATAAATGCATCTGTGGATATATAGACAAAACAATGTCCCTAGTGAGCCTCTAGTTGACTAGCTCGTTGATCAAAGATGGTTAAGGTTTCCTAGCCCTAGACAAGTGTTGTCACTTGATGACGGGATCACATCATTAGGATAATGATGTGATGGACAAGACCCAAACTATAAAGTAGCATATGATCATGTTATTTTGTTGCTATTGTTTTCTGCATGTCAAGTATACATTCTTATGACCATGAGATCATGTAACTCACTAACACTGGAGGAATGCCTTATGTGTATCAAACGTCGCAATGTTACTGGGTGACTATAAAGGTGCTCTATAGGTATCTACGAAGGTGTCCATTGAGTTAGCATGGATCAAGACTGGGATTTGTCACTTCGTGTGATGGAGAGGTATCTCGGGGCCCACTCGATAATACAACACCACAAACAAGCCTTGCAAGCAATGTGACTAAAGAGTTAGCCACGGGATCTTGTATTACGGAACGAGAAAAGAGACTTGTCGGTAATGAGATTGAAATAGGTATGTAGATAACAATCGAATCTCAGGAAAGTAACATACGGAAGGACAAAGGGAATGATATACGGGATTGTGAATCCTTGGCATAGAAGTTCAACCGATAAGATCTTCGTAGAATATGTAGGATCCAATATGGACGTCCAGGTCCCGCTATTGGATATTGACCGTACAGTGTCTCGGACATGTCTGCATAGTTCTCGAACCCGCGGGGTCTGCACACTTAAGGTTCAGTGACGTTTCGGTATAGTTGAGTTATAGGTGTTGGTGATCGAAGTTTGTTTAGAGTCCCGGATGACGTCATGGGGAGCTCCGGAATGGTCCGGAGGTAAAGATTGATATATAGGAGGTCCTGTTTTGGTCACCAGAAAAGTTTTGGGCTCATCAGTAGTGTATCGAGAGTGCCGGGAGGGTACCGGGGGACCACCGGGAGGGGTGTGATGACCCAAGAGCCTTGTGGTCTGTGAGAAGAGGTGGACCGGCCCCTGGTGGGCTGGCCGAAGCCTCTCTCAAAGGCACTTGCGGCTAGGAGAAGAGATAAAAGGTAAAAGACCTTTAAAAGGAAGGGAAGGAGGAGTCCCCCCAAAGTAGTCCACCTTCCCACAAGGGAAGGTGGACTCTTCCTTGGTTTGGCCAACCCCTTCTCCTTGGAGTAAGGGGCAAGGATGCCTCATCTCCTCTCCTCCTATATATACTAGAGGTTTTTGAGGGTTTTGGACACAACAATCGACCACGTGCTCCCCTCTCTCTAGATCCGTTTCTCCTCTAGTCTAGTTTCAACGGTGTTTGGGCGAAGCCTTGCTGGACTAGCTCCACCACCATCGTCGTCACGCCGTCACGCTGCCAGAGAACTCATCTACCTCTCTACCCCCTCTTGCTAGATCAATAAGGTGGATATCATCATCGAGTTGTACGTGTGCTGAACGCGGAGGTGCCGTCCGTTCGGTGCTAGATCGGGACGGATCGTGGGACGGCAGCGATTCGTATTGCGAAGACGTTCCACTACATCAACCACATTTCTTAACGCTTCATGCTTAGCGATCTACAAGGGTATGTGGATCCGATCTCCCTCTCGTAGATGATCATCACCATGATAGGTCTTCGTGTCCGTAAGAAATTTTTTGTTTCACATGCAATGTTCCCCAACATCATCACCATCAAGAGGCTGAGTTGTGATGCAGTAAATTGCAGGGTTTAGGCATCATAAGTCTTGCAGTGTCACGCCTTGCTGGTTCATGAGCCCTTGCATAAACTGACGATTCGGTTGAAACTGTTGGATCGTCCCAGCCATATATTCAGGAGGCGGGGTGGTGCATCGTTTGCGGTGCCACGCGGGCGACCAGCTAGTCTAACCATCCTGCTAAAATTTAACAGGGGTAGTTTAGCATAAAGTAATTGCAGGGGTATTGTAGTCATTCATGAAGCAAACAAGCATGACGAAAGGAAATGCGGTAGATACTTCATAGTAGTGAAGTTTGACATACAGACCCATACATAAGTTCGGTTATAGACCATCGATTACAAATTCAAAATTTGGCGATAACTGGACTCACTAAGCGGCACGCAGGCACGCGGTGGAGGGATACAACAACGAGACATAGCGATAAGGCTACATCAACATCGGAGACAATGACTAAATCTATGTAGCTGACGGTGATGCTGCTAGAAGAACCTAGGGGCAGATTCTGCATCCCGTGGCTACTCATGTGCTCGTACCGCATCGAACCGGGGAGGAGAGGTCCAAGTGCAGGGGTACGATCTCCAACAGTAGGCCACCCAAGGCGCGGTGGTAGCTCTGTCCTATACGGGTGGAGGATGTACTCAGGGTGGATGCTCGCGTTGACTGCTGGCTCCAACAGTGTCAATGCGTCGTAAAGACGGGTACGCATGGTGTACACCTACACAGTCTGAGCTCGGAAAGCACGATCCAGCGCCTCCATGTACTGCACCAAAACATGTGTGTCATAGTGACGCCTCATGTAGGGGGTACAGACAGCAATGTAGGACCGGTCGTTGCGCTCCCGAACGCGAGCAGAGTAGGCAGTGAGATCAGATCCAATCTCATCCCCAGCAGGAGCGTACGGGATGTATATGAATGCAGTCTCCTCCATGCGAGGGTGCGCTCCACGGAGGCGGGTGATAGCGATATAGGCAGCATCATGGATGGCCATATCGATCGTCAACCCAACACCGCAGGAGGTGTGGACCTCGTTGGTGCAGATGTCCGTCCGATCAAAGATGTGAACCTCAGCTTGGTACTGGTACTGGTTGAAATCACAAAAGTCATCATACATAGTGTAGTCGGGGTACCAGCGATATCCCAGCCTGGTCCAGAGGTCGACCAGAAAGGCCAGGAACCTAGTCGCATCGATAGCCATAGTCGCGCGTACGATCTGCCATGCGGGACACATCTAAAAAGGAAGATTCAAGGATGTCAAATGACGATGTATGTAATATATTATCAGAAGAACAATAGTAGCTAATCCATCTCTCCGGGTCGATGTGATTACGAGAACCAAATGTTAGAGTTAGCAAAATCTTTAACCCGAAAGAGAATAGAGATTAGAACCCAGAGTATAGAAGAGGAGTAAAAGATACTAATACCACCCGATTGAGATGTGGGCCCGTAAGCCACACAACAATGTTAGTAAAGGTTTTTCAAATACTAGACTCAACTTCGGTCAAGGAGTTGGAAAGGGGGCTACCTACAGGCAGTCGACTCTGTTACCAACTTGTGATGCCCTCGATTTGATCGTACGCTAATCATACACGCAAATGCGTACGACCAAGCTCAAGGACTCACGGGAAGATATCACAACACAACTCTAGACATAAATAAAAACATACAAGCTTCATAATACAAAGCCAGGGGCCTCGAGGGCTAGAATACAGAAGCTCGATAAACACATGAGTCAGCGGAAGCAACAAATATCTGAGTACAGACATAAAACAAGGATACTGCCTTAGAGAAGGCTAGCACAAAAGATACAGCGATCGAATGAGGCGAGGCCTCCTGGTTGGGAACCTCCTAACTACTCCTGGTCATTAGTGGCCTCCACGTAGTAGTATGCACCGTCAGCGGGATACGCCATCTCCTGGGCTCCATCATTTGGTCGCAGCAATCGTATCAAGGGGAAAAGGGGGAGCAAATCAACGGTGAGTACTCATCCAAAGTACTCGCAAGACTGACATCAGAACTATACTAAGTATGCATCAGGTATTAGAGCAAAGGGGGGTTATATGTGGACTGACTACAACAATGCGAGAATAGAGAGAGGGGACTAGTCCTTCCGGAGACTAGCATCTTCAGCGTCTTGCAGCATTAGACGAGAGTACAGCAATAAGACTAATATAATTTCATATTGTTGCAGCAATATTAATTAAGGTCAAGCCCAGATAATCTCCCTTGACTCATTGCGAGTAAGCAATCTCGGAGCAAATATTCGAGTTAAGTAACAGTTGTAGTTGTATAAGATCGGGGCACAACTCACAATCGTCCTGTAACCGTGGACACGGCTATCCAAATAGTTAATTTTCATCCATGTAGGGGTGCACCATAGTACCCAACATGCTTGATAAACTCTGGCCGCACACACTTCCCTCAGTCATGCCCGGCCTCGGAACATCAACACGTCGCAGCCCTACCTAAGCTCATCAGAGAGGCCAGCCCGCCGGTCTAAATCCTAAGCGCGAAGGGGTCATGGGCCCATCACCCTTTGCGCTCCTGCATGATGCGAGGGCGGTCGCTGTCAGTCCTAGCACCTCTTATACAAGAACAATGCTTATCCAGGCTACTCGGGCGCACGCCGCTCCATTGCTAGCGCCTGAAGAACTTCGGCTAATACCACGACGTCGAGTACCCATAACTTCTCCCACGTGAAGGTTAGTGCGAAAGGGTCTCCCGACCAACTCAGATCAAATACCCAAATCCATTAGCATTTTAATTAATTCTCGAGGAAGTGTGGCAAGGACTATAATGCCGAGCCACGCCTCATCACACTCACGTGGGAATCCACCCGCAACACACCTTTCATGTTCCCAGTAGCACGGTCAAGTAACTATGTGGTTGTAACATCAGAGGGATCTGAGGTATCACCCTCGATGGATTCCGAAAGATGTAACCTTTAAGGTGACCAGCGGAGAATCACCCTCGATGGACCACACTTGATGGGTTGTACGACAGAGTCGTTATCGGAGGTGGTGAAGGAGGAATCACCCTCCGGGAACCACCGCCGGTCAACTACACTACAGAGCTAATATCAGGAGTACGTATCGAGGTGTCATCCTCGGTACTCGATAGTAGCTCTGTAGTGTCGTACAACTAAGGGGGTGTGAGTGATGTGACGGGTCTTGGCTCGTCGAACAGATGATCGAGACTTCGATGATAAAACGGGGCAACTGGACTAAGGGGGGTAAATGGGTATCACTCCTCCACCTATACTAAACAGTTTAAAGTGCGGTAGAGAAAGTAGAAGTTCATCAAAAACAGGCTATGAATCAGATATAGGAGCTAACTACAATAGTAGCAAAATCTAATGCAAGCATGAGGGGGAAAGAAATAGGCGATATAGGAATGATCAAGGGGGTTTGCTTGCCTTGTTGCTCTGAGGCAAAGGGCTGGTCGTCAGGAGGGTAGTCGTACCCGGCAGCAGCGTCAGTCTCGGAGTCTACCAGGGAGAAGAGGGGGAAGAAACAATAAACATAACGCACAGATGCAACATGATGCATGACATGGCAATATGCACGGCTAGGCATGAGCTAGCGCAGTAACACCCGTCATGGACGGATTGGGAAAATATCTGACGATATTTTCTGGGTCTCTGGCTACTACCGGACAGGCAAAATGGATGAAAAAGTTTCATGTTCGCTATGATAGAGACGTATGACACACGGATTGATAGCGTATCCGGGTTCGTCTTGTTTTTCTAATCAACTTTCATGTGCAAAATATTTTCATACGGATTACGGATTATTTTTTATTATTTTTTAATTTTTTATTAATTATTTAGGAACTAAATAGATTTAATTAAATTCAATAATTAGTTATGACACCAGCATGATGTCATGCTGACATCAACAGTCAACAGTCCTGTTGAGTGGTCAAACTGACATGTGGGTCCCACATGTCATACTCACATGTTAATTTAGTTTAATTGGAAATTAATCAGACTAATTTAGGGGGTGGAACCCACCTGTCATTCTCTAATTAACTAAACTAATCAAAGGTTTTATTAAATAAAATTAATTAGTATTAATTGGAGGTTGTCCCACATGTCATTGGTATTTAAATTAACAACAGATTAGTTAAACTAATTAATATTAATCATACCTAATTACCTAATTAATATAATTATTAAATTTATTTTTATTACATTTTTTATTCACACTTTTTTTTGTTTTTTGGGGGTGTAGGCCCCTGTGTCATACAGTGGGAAGGGTTAGTGAGGGGCCTAATCCCCACTAACCAGATCGGCCCAGGCAAGGGCCTGGCTGTGCCTGAGGCCACCGATGGGGGGAGGCGGCCGTGGGGAGGCGCCGGCGACGGGTGGCGCATGTGGGTGCGGGCGCATTCGGCTGTGGGCGGTGGGAGGGTCCGCACATCGTCGGGGGAGGGACAGGGCCGACAGGGAGGTGCGCGGTAGTGGCGGAGTGGCGAAAGGCCGACGCAGGTGCGGGGCGAGCGGGAGCTGCGACGGCGTGGTGCATGGTTGCCAGTGAGGGGAGACGGGGGTGTTGGAGCTGCGGGGCCAACGGTGGCCGTAGGTGAGGCGAAGCTCGCCGAAGGAAGAGTGGGGAAGGAGAGGGGGGTTGGAGCTTGACGGCCTCACCGACATTGGAGGGAAGGAGGGTCGTCGAGGCGTGAGGAAGCCGTCGAGGGGGAGGACGGGGACGCGATGGGTCAGAGGAGAGGCGGCCGGCGGCGACGAGGCGACCGGAGGGGGCCGTCGGCTCGCCGGAGCGGCTCGCGCGGGGCAGTCGTCGCCACAGGGGGTCTCGGTGGGGAGGGGAGGAAGTAAGTGGGGTGGGCAGTCGGGGTTAGGGTTCCCTGGGGGCTTTTATACCCCGTCGCGTAGATGGGCCAGCTGGGCTAGTATAGCCCCAGGTGGGCCGGTGGAGGGGAGGTGGGCCGGCCTCGTAGGTTGGCCGGTTGGGGAGGGGGTGTTACCCTTTTTGTTTTTTCTTCTCTTTTCTTCATTTTTATTTCTATTTTATTAATTTGGCTTTAAAATATCTCTTTGTAAAATATGCCGCTTGGTCTAACTATTTACAAAACAATAATTTACAGTGACATAAAAAGATTGGAGCACCCCATGAATTTATTTGGTATGTACCTAAACCAAAACGGGATTTAAATATTATTTTGGCCACTGCTAAAATAGATTTGAGGCACCTAATCATACTTTAAAATGTTGGTTGCAATTTTATAATAACTTAGGGATTATCTGCAACCTAAGCATGATTTTTATTTTGAAGCTTTGAAAAACTTTTATATCCACTTTTAACAATGAATTTGAATTGCAAAAGAAATTGAACCAGAGTTTGATTCCAACTATGATCATAATTGGATTAGCAAAAGCATTAGCTTAATCTTAACCATCATTATAGCTTAACTACAATGATTACTGTAGCATAATCCGGGGATGTCACAGAGGTGTCGTTGGTTTTCGTCGTCGATGTAGTTCTATATCTTGGTTTGCTTGGCTCGACCATGTTGTTGGCACACAGATGTCGTGGCGGCGTCTTGGCCTTACATGGGATTCGACTGTGCCTCGCGATGCAGGTCATGTGTCGCGGCGTTGTGCAGTCCTAGTTTATGAGGTGTCGTTGGATTGCCTCGACTGTGTGTTTGGTCCGGCTGGCCAATGCTTGTCTTCTCCTATCATGCTCTTTGTTGTGTTTTTCGTCCTTGTTCTCCATGTTATGTGTGTTATTAGTGTGCGTTTTTAATATATTATTCCTTGTATCCCCTATACTTCTGGTTCGCTTGAAGCTATCTTGCGAGGCTGAAAAGCCTTAGAGCATCACTACTAGTACCCTCAAACCCTTAAACCCTTATAAATAACCTTTTTTACAGTTTGCGAGCAAAAAAACACGTAGACTAGAACCCCTTAACCCTCAAACCTTCAAAAAAGTTTAAGGGTCCAACCCTCAAACCCCCTCCCAACCTGTAGAAGTGAGGGTTGGGGAGTGAAAACTAACCCAACCCGCACTTGTGTTCCGTCGTCACGCGGGAGGGACTTCTCCTCACTCTGAATGCGCACGAAGGAAAAATCAGCCCCGTCCCCTTCCTCCTGCCGCCCGCCAAGCTCGCAGCCGTCGGCCGCTCCTCGGTCCACAGAGAAAAAAATGTAGGAATGGTGCCGACAGTTCATCACGGAAGAAAGAACTCACATAGCCGGGATTCGTAACTAATAAAATAGTACTACTAACTAATACTAATATATAGAAATAGAAATCTAGAAATAGAAACGAACTAATATATAGATAATCGAAATAGAAAAGAACTGTCTTTTCTGTATACTTTCCCTGTTCTATTGCTACCGTGGGTCTTATGGTGCGCGCCATGGAGCCGCCGCCCGCCTCCGTCCTCACGCCCGCCTCCTCACTCAGCCCGCCCGTCGCCCCGCCCCTAATCGTCGCCTCCGCGACGCCCGCGTCGGCCTAGCAGCCGCTCGTCCCGAGCCAGGCGCAAGTGGCATCGGTGGTCGCCACCACCCACGTCGGCGCCAAGCGGCGGCATGCTGGCCAGCACGTCGTCCCTCCGCAGCCCGCAACCCCCCCCCCCTCGCCTCCTCTCTCGCCCCGCCCGAACTTGCCCCGCCACAGCCGCCCACCACCAAGCGCTGTCGGAAGACGTCATCGCTTGGGCCGAAGGGCGCTGCAGCCGCCATGCTCGCCACGGGAGGGACCCCGGTCGTGAGCAGGACCACCTCTCGAAAGAAGACTGCGCCCGCGCCCCCAATCGCCGACCATCCGCCCGTCGTGCACGAGGTGCTCGACGGTATGCCCGCAAAGACGACGTCGTTCATGGGGCTTCTCCAAGACGCGGAGGTGGACCTCGGGGCTCCTCCTCTCGAACCCTTTGGGTTTGGTGATGACTTGGAAGAAGAGGGTGATGAGGAGGGGGAAGCGAAAGATGAGGAGGAGGTGACCATGATAGAGGAGGAGGCGTTCGCCGCTGTTGCCCGCCCCTCCGTGCGCTCGAAAAACTATAGCGAGTCCGAAGATATTCTCTTGGTTCATGCTTGGGCACATGTGGGGATGGATGCAAGCACCGGTACCGGTCAAACTGGTAAACGCTATTGGCAACGCATAGAGGACACCTATTGCAAGATCAAGCCGAAGACCGGCGGGTACATCTGTCGTACATATCGGCCGCTTCAAGGCCGGTGGGAGTTGATGAAGCCCCAATGTGCTCGTTGGAATGCGGCAATGTACCAAGTGAAGGATGCACCGCCTAGTGGAACCGTGGAGAGTGACTATGTGAGTACATATGTGTGTTTTCACATCTATTTTGATTTTCTATGCTATTGTTAGGTACTTATGTGTGTTTACTATGCTATTGGTGGGTTTGTAGGACACAATTGCCGGCTTGAGGTACAAGGAGATGGCCGCTTCCAAGGGAAAAGCATTCTCATTTAAGAATGCTTGGGCAATTCTTCAAACTTTTGACAACTGGAAGTTGAGGGATCAAGAGACCGTGCCCAAGAAGGCGGCAATAATTAGGATGGATGATAGTGATGAGGAGGAAAGGAACTTGTGCAAGCCCGAGGGAACCAAGAAGGATAAGCTAAGGAAGAAGATGGAAGGAGAGGCGTCAAGCATAAGGGAGAAGATGGAGCATATGATGAAGTCAAGGGAGACATTGACAATAAAGACATTAGAGACAAAGCTTCTTATCATCGAGAAGAAGAAAGAGGTGAAGCTTGCACAAGTTGAAGCAAGGCATGAAGAAGCCAAGCGCAAGGCCGAAGAAAGAGGGCGCAAGGTCGACTTGGAGGAGAGGATGATCAAGGTCAAAGAAGCAAAGGCATGAAAAGAACTCATGGTGGAAGAGAAGGAGCACATGATGATGTCTAAGAAGGACATGGATGAAGACCAATTGATGTGGTGAAAGGACTACAAGGAGGACATCGCGGAGAGGAAGAGGATATTCCGTGGTGCGTCCTCTACTCTTCGAGGTGACACCCCGATGAGTGGTGGTGGCGATGGCGGTGTGGAGGACTCCACCACCGACGCCTATGGAGGTGCTTGACAGACGTGTAAGTGGTCTAGATTTTCATTTCCTAGTTTGTTTCAAGGTTGATTGTGTTTTTCTATTGATAATTGTGACATGTCAAATGACAGTTTTGAGGGTTGGGGTTGCGGCAAAGACTAGAACCCTCAAACTCAACCCTTGTAACGGAATATTCCGTTATAAGGATTGGATTTGAGGGTTCTAGTCTTTGCCCCTGTTTTTCAACACTTAAAAGTGCCAAAAAATACAATTCTCAACCCTTAAACTGTTTTGAGGGTACTACTAGTGATGCTCTTATAGACAAATTGAATACAATTCAAGTGGTTGAGGCCTTGAGGGGCTTTCCCCTCCTCCCCCGATGAAAATTCAAAAAGAAAATGTATGTAATGAAAGGGGATCAACCGTAGTGGAGGCGCCGGAACCAAAGCTGCCGACGGTGGGATATATCATCGAGAGTCCAATCCATGTGAGAACTTGACTAGTCTTAAAAGATGGTAGATAGCCTACAGGAAGAGAGTAACAAACACATCTGTGGTTGTGAGGAAGATTCCGTTAGGCGAGGCAACGGACACATTTGTGGTTGTGAGGAAGATTCCGTTAGGCAAGACGATCAGCCATCCAAATTCTTTTCCAGATCACAAGCCACATGAAAAACTTACATTACATCGAAGGCCTCTCCGTCATCGTGGGTGGCTGGTGAGCAATCCAGGGTTGAGGTAAGGTAACTGAGGACTAGCTCCTCCGGTGAGAGGGGTTTGATTTCGACTAGCAATCGAACTTGTGCACCGCTTTTCATCAGAGTTCTAATGCATCCATGAGGAGATAAGCTCTGTTAGTAGGTACTACGTAGTATGTACTCCCTGCACAGTTAGTACAAAGTTGAGTCACTTATTTCGGAACGGAGGGAGTATACCATAACTTGTTTGAATTCTCCAAAAGACTTATTCCAAAGTGCCAGTATTACATTTACAGCCGGTAGGTAACAGAGCTAGTGGCAAAACAACTCTAGCAACCGTTTCGATACACCTGGGACGATACATATGCTCAGATCAAGCTCAACCCAGAAGCACCGCGGTGCCATCATGCGATGAGGAAAGGGAGCACGGTTAGCATGAACGCCTCGTAGCCAAAAGTTGCAGACCCCGAGTACGCCGTGTCCTTCTCCTTGAACTTCTCGGTCAGGCCCTGCCAAAGTAATTCAGGCAAATTATAAAGGTAATTCAACCAAATGACCACCATGAAATGCAAAAAAGATGTTAGTTTATTTGGTGGAATTACCTTCACTGTAAGGCAGCATCTGCATACATAAAGAACAAACAGTCAGGAGGAATGTTATAAGGTTGTACTAACAATTAATTTGAATCGGAGGGAGTAGTACAGTTTGAAATGGAACGAAATAGGAGGATTCAAATTATTCCTCAGCAGTATGAATCATAAGGCTTTGCATCAGAAAATGAAGTGGAAATTTCAATGATTGGCCATTTTTCCGTTCGATCATTCACAAGTTGGACAGGGCATTTCATTCTTAAGTGGAAGAAACCGATTAGCAGTAAACATTAAATGGCATGGTACAGATATCAACAAGTGATGCACAATTCCTCCATGAGAGCGCCATAGCGATGCACGATTTCTAATTTCCCATCAGCACATAATACTGAAACTGCGAAATATTATCAGATTGTGCTACTGCTAAGCTTTGTAAGGGAACCCAGTATTTTTGCCAATTCTGATCTTGACATAATTATTTTTTTGACAAGCTAAACAAATTTGACCTATCCATGTTTCAATTAGATGCTGCAAAAGGTTGTGCAGTTTTATGGGAAAAACAATCAGCCAAGTTACAACTAACTGAAGGAATAATCTTACTCAATGAAGTTGTCATATTCAACCGCTTTGTTCTTGCCCCCAGTCTTGTCAAATTTAGACACAAGCAAGTCTAGCACAGTTGGAGAGACCGAATATCCAAGATCTAGAAGAGCATCACGCAGTTCTGCTGCATCAATTCTACCACTTCGGTCACGGTCAAACCTCTCAAATATGCCCTGCACAATAAATGTGGGAAATGTAGCACAAGCAATGTTAAGTTAGTTGGTTGGTTCCCTCACAAAGGAAAGAAGCAAGGGAACTTGAAGCTGTACTGCTGTAGCATCTCACCCTCCAATTCTGAAGACTGTAAAACACAGAAGTGAACTCCTTTGGCCCTGAAAGGATCAAAGGTAATTGTATTTAAAGTTAGGAAGGTTAAAGAAAAAAAATAGAGAGGGGACGGAAATGTCAAATGTCGAAAACAGTATGGGCCTTTTTGATACGCAGGATTTCAAAAATACAGGAATGGGATAGGATTGCATGTTTAAAGCAGAGAACTCGGAAACATAGGAATCTGCAGAATTGGATGTTTGTTTCACAGGAATAGGAAAAACACATGAACCCTAAAAAACATGATCAAATTAAGGTCAAACCATATGAAAAGATAAGATGAGGTAAATATTATGCTATTTCTGGCCTTTGTCTCGTTCTTTGTGCATAGGAATGTAAAAAGATGTCTAAGTGGATTTAAAAATCCCTTTCTTTTTTCCAATGGTCAATTCCTTTGAATCAAATGGATGAACAGTGTCACAGGAAAATTCCCTGTTCCTATGATTTTCCTCTACTTTTCCTATGAATCAAAGAGGCCCTGTATGTATACTTCATACTTTAAAACAAATAAAGACAACATATAAATGGCCGATAATTCTAGGTAGCAAGCTATAAATGCGAACTGTGTGGCAGTTAAGACCAATCCATGCTTGTACTGTGATGGATTACAGACCAAAGAAATTAGTACATACTAGTTGGTTGTCTCGTGCAAACCATAGTTTCATCACAACAGAAACAACCTTCGGTTTTGGTGAATGACAGTTAGGAAAAGTATCTCAAGCTTTCAAGGATAACCTTCCGTCAAAAAAGCTTTGGTAGAACTAACTCAAGGCAGTTCAAACTTTGAAGCTTGGATAAGCATAAACTAAAACTCACGTTTCCTTGATGGACCAGGTTAAACTGAAAGTAAAGAAATGCAGATCTGATAAAGCAATCCACACTTCCCATCCAATCTTTCACATCGGGAAGAAAAGAAAATACAACAATCATCAGTGTCAAGTTATTTGCTAAGATGTCCATAACAACAGAACAACTTGTGGGTTTTGCACAGCTGAAGTTTTAAGTAAGGGTCTAATACTTCCCAACATGAATACTTGGCATGTGCTCCAGCTGTATGCCTGTATCTAACATTAGTCCATAGACTGACAGTCTGAAATCCAGTCAAGCTGAACTAAATTTGCACGGCTTCCTCGGGATCCTTCCCCAGAAATGAAAAGGGTCCATTTGTGAACTCTGGCTCAAACAATTCACCACTAAGTGCGTGCTACAAAGACCAGAAGAACATCAACACTAAGTCGTGTGCATGCCGAGACGGCTGCGCAGTGGACCAGGGAGACGCACGATTGCCTCCTGTCCTGGAAGCTAAGAGTCAAAGACAATGACGCAATGGATCCCGGCCCCATTGATCCTAGAACGATGGTGACTAAGACTTGAGAGATATTTCTACGACATATGGAGGAGGGAGGGAGGACTTGCCGATCTTGCGGACGTTGGAGTTGGTGAAGAGGTACATGAGGAGGTGGACGGTGCGGAGGCTGAAGCTCTGGCTGCTGTACCCAGAGAGCGCGGACTGCAGCTCCTTGTCGTCGATCATCCCGCTGCCGTCGCGGTCCGCCGCCTGGAAGCACGCCACGACGTTCGGGTCCGTCCCCGGCGGGAAGGTCGACGGCACCAGCGCCGCGAACGGGCTACCGTACCCGCCGGCGCCGCCTCCTGCGTAGGGCTGCGCGGCGGGTGGGCCCCCGTACGGCGCGGCGGACGAAGGCGGCTGGGCGCCGTAGGGCTGCTGCCCGTAGCCGCCTCCGCCGCCCCCGCCGTAAGGCTGCTGCGGGGGCGGAGCACCGTGGTAGGGGTCGGAGCCGGAGGAGTAGGAGGTCTTGCCTTCCTTGGGGGGCTTCTGGCCGTAGGACGGTGGGGCGCCGTAGCCGCCGCCACCGCCCCCGCCGTAAGGCTGCTGCGGGGGCGGGGCGCCGTGGTAGGGGTCGGGGCCGGAAGAGGAAGAGGTCTTGCCTTCCTTGGGGGGCTTCTGGCCGGAGGGCGGCGGGGCTCCGTAGCCGCCAGCAGCGCCGTAGGGGTAGCCGGAGCCGGGGGGCGGGGGGTAGCCAGCCATGGGGTTGAACTTGGGGAATTGGAGTTGTGTGCTCTCTCGATCACGGGGACGGGGACGGGGACGGGGATGGGGATGGAATGAAACAGGTGGGAAGGGGGCGAAGCGAAGCAGAACGTGGGTTGGTTTGGCGACGCGGACACAACACGGAGGGGAGCAGATCGAAAGGAGAGAGCTATCCGTCAACGCGGACGGCGGTGACGACACGACGGCACGGCAAATTTACAACTTACTCCCTCCATTTCATAATATAAGTCTTTTTTAGAGATTTCAAAAAACTACGTACGGATGTATATAGACATACTTTGAAATATAGATTCATTCATTTTGCTCCGTATGTAGTCCCTTAATGAAATCGCTTAAAAGACTTATATTTAGGAACGGAGGTAGTATTCGTTAGTGGTGAATTTAGGCCATGTTTAGAATCATAATAGATTATGGCTTTATTTGGAACCACAATGGATTATAATAATCTGAATTACGAAAATAGATTATATAATCTGGTTATAAAAATAATCTAGGTGTACATGTTTGAAAGACAGATTATATAAATTGTAATCCAGGTTTTATATTGTACAATGACATATCTGCTCTCTGTTTTTAGCTGCAAAGGTAATAATCTAGGTGGACATGTTTGGAAGACGATGACGGTGGCAGTAGGTAATTATCTCCAAGTTTCCAGAAGTAATGGATCATTAGTAATCCATAATCTGATTTTAGCCGGGGTAGAGTAGATTATAGGCATGTTTGGAAGCACAATAGATTATAATAATCTAGATTATGAAGATGGATTATATAATCTGGTTTATAAAAATAATCTAGGTGGACATGTTTGGAGGCCAAATTATATAAACTGTAATTCAGGTTTTATATAGTACAATGACATGTTTGTCTTCTCTTTTTTAGCTGCAAAGGTAATAATTTAGGTAGTCATGTTTGGAGGACGGTAGCGGTGGCAGTAGGTAATTATCTCCAAGTTTCCAAGGGTAATGGGTCATTAGTAATTCATAATCTGATTTTAGCTGGGGTAGAGTAGATTATGAGTTTTTAATAATCTGGCCATCTAGTTTTTATAAACTGCAATATAATATGTCCTGTTTGGAGACATAATAGATTATAAAAATCGAATTATATAATCTGAGTGGTTCCAAACAGGGCTTATGAGTTTTTAACAATCTGACCATCTAGTTTTTATAAACTACAATATAATCTGTCATGTTTGGAAACATAATAGATTATAAAAATCGAATTATATAATTTGGGTGGTTCTAAACAGGGCCTATGATAATCTGAATTATGAAGATAGATTATATAATCTGGTTTATAAAAATAATCTAGGTGAACATATTTGGACGCCACATTATATAAACTGTAATCCAGGTTTTATATTGCATAATGACTTGTGTGTCCTCTGTTTTTTAAAAAGGAGGGTGGCGGTGGTAGAAATGTAATTATCTCCAACTTTATAAGGTAATGGGTCATTAGCAATCCATAATCTGATTTTAGCACGTATAGAGTAGATTATGAGTTTTTTAATAATCTATCCATCTAGTTTTTATAATCTACACCATAAGCTGTCATGTTTAGAGACATAATCTATACCTAATAATAAAGCGGCTATTACTTCCGTCGGAAAACCCACCGTGGCATTTTTATAAAAAAAACCTCCTGTAATTTTTGTTATTCAACCCGTGCTTCATCATTTATCTGCAACGCAAAAGGAAAAAACGATTCGCTGCAAAAATTATGCCCGTACGCATCGCCTCCTCCCGTCGACCCTGGGCCACCCTGGCCTGTGCCCAGGCCGCCGCCACACCACTTGTCGCCGTCGCCGACCTCAACCGCCACCGCTGCCGATCTCAACCCACCCGCCTCCGCGGTCGTACCTATCCCCGCTCACTGCCCCTGTTGCGGCGCTCGAGCGCATCGCGTCGACCCTGGTCCACCCTGGCCTGTGCACAGGCCGCTGTCACACCACTCGCCGCCGCGGCCGACCTCAACCACCACTGTTGTCGATCTCGACCCACCCGCCTCCGCGGTCGTACCTCTTCCCGCTTGCTGCCCCCATTTCTGCGCTCGAGCACAGCTTCTGGATCAAATCAACGCGACAGCTACAGTGACTGGGGATGATGCATCTGCTCGATGCAGAACGGCGGTGGCGCACGAATAAGGCGCGGCGGAGCGAAGTACTTGCAGGTGGAGGCGGGCCTCCATGGCTCACACGGGGAACTCCGAGGTTATGGCGCGACAACGACAACTCCTTATGGCCAGATAGAGGCGCCTAACCCTTGCTCCCCTCATCGTATCCCCTCCTCCGGCAGGAACTCATCATGTGGTGAGATCCCTCCCCAATGCCTCCAACCGTGTGTCAAGCACCAGCAATTTTTGTTTTGTTTAGTGGGGATTTGTTTGCGGGTGAATGAATGTATTGAATGTAAGATTGTATTGTTGTAGAGACAGAGAATGGAACACCACCTTCAGTTTGTCATTCGATCCCACATTCTCTACCCCATGAGTGAAATAAGATAATAGTCTATTGATCAATTCACGTAGCCTCTTTGTTTTGCTTTGCTTGTCCCCTCAATTTCTCATCATGGTGGAATTAACAATGGACGGGTTGATTTCTCAACAAAATAGGATAGGACTGACTACATTAGTTAGTTAGCTTATTATTTTAATAAATCAAAATGATTATAAAAAGATTAAAAGCGTGTGGTATTTTTTTCTCCCGTTGCAACGTACGGGCCCTTTTACTAGTAGATTATAAAAACTGGATTATATAATCTGGTGGTTCCAAACAGGGCCTTAGTACTACCTTCGTTTTTAAAATCTTGTCTTAAGTTTATCTAGAAATGAATGTATCAAAATACTAAAACGTGATTAGATATATTCATATCCAAACAAATATAAGACAAGAATTTTGAGACGAAGGGAGTATGAACTATGGCTCAAACTGATTGTACAACAAATTGACAAGGATGCCGCTTTGGTTCGGTTTGATCATGTTGATGGATATCTACGAGCAAGAGTATCATATGATGTTAGCAAAAATCGAAGACCACTCGGTCGAAAAAGAGTCGTAAGTCCATGAAGGGGACAAAAAATCTTTTATTGTTTCCCTATGAATGACATGCTTTTAAACAACAAAGATCCTGGTGACTTGGCTAAACATCTATTCATTGCGGATTCTAATAGGAAGCATAATTTAGATTCTTTTGGCTATCTCTAAAACCGGGAGACGTGATTTCTCGGTAAGTCTGCTTGACCGTCTTTTTGGCGGAATGGACTTTACCTGGATTTCAACCGCCTAGAGGTCGTTCTGGGGGCATTTTACTTGGCGTCAACACGAGGGCTATGGATGTTTTGTCTAGTTCGGATGGTGTGTTCCACATTAAACTCCATATTCGCAACAAAGCCGACAGCTTCACATGGACCCTCGTCGCCGTGTATGGGGCAGCCCAGGATGAGTTCAAGGTTGATTTCCTCCGTGAATTAGTTAATCTAGCAAAAGATAATCCCTACCCAATTCTTATAGGTGGTGATTTCAATTTGCTACGATTTCCAAATGAGAAATTTGACAACCTAGATTTGCGAGAGGTTTACATGATTGGAAGACAATTCACTTGGGCAAACAGTCTTTCGGAGCCAACATATGAGAAACTAGATCGCGTTTTAATGGACACCGACTGGGAAACTAAATTTCCTATGGTGTCTGTTCGTGCTCTACCTCGTATCAAGGCAATATCGGACCATACATCCATTCTCCTATCTAGTCGGTTGCCACGACCACGACATACACGAAATTTCAAGTTCGAACTTGGTTGGTTGCATCAGGATGGCTTCCATGACATGGTCAAGGAGGTATGGAAGAAATCGGTGACCGGGGATAATACCCCAATACAACAATGGAATAATAGAATGCATGGATTACGTAAATTCCTTGGTGGTTGGGCTAGGCACACAATCGGTATCCTCAAAAAGGAGAACCTTGGCTAGGCAGACAATGGGTATCCTAAAAAAGGAGAAGCTTCGTCTTTCATCGATCATTGATGAATTAGAAGCTTTGGCAGAAGTTAGACCTCTATCTGAGTGTAAGATCGAGATCAAGAATCGATCCAATGCACATATAGCTAGCATGTTGCGTGAAGAGGAACTCAAATGGTACCAACATTCTAACTCTCAATTTATCCTGAAAGGCGGCTCGGATACTAGATATTTCTATGGAGTTGCCAATGGTAGACACCGAAAGAAATGTATTCATTCCCTACAACAGGATGATGGTATGATTGAGGGCATGAGCAACTTAAAACTTATATTACTAATTATTATAAAAAATTGTTCGGAACCCCAGAGGAAGGAAACTTCTCAATGGATGAGTCTCGAACAGATGACATCCCCCAGGTCGCCGATGAGGAAAATAACCTTCTAAAATCCCCATACTCTGAGGAGGAAGTTAGAAAGGCGGTTTTCCTAATGGAGCACAACAAAGCCCCGGGTCCGGATGGTTTTCCCGCAGAGTTCTATCAGAACTTCTAGGAAGTCATCAAATCGGACCTCCTACTTTTGTTTAGCTACCTACATGATCGCCAACTAGATTTTTTTTCTCTTAAACTTTGGTGAGATTATTTTATTACCTAAGGTTAATGACATTATTTTATTAGCTAAGGTTAATGAGGCTGAAAGGATACAAAAATATTCACGAAGGTTGCGACTATTAGGCTAAATTCAGTTGATGAGCATATGATTCATCCTTCACGGACAACTTTTATGCAAGGTAGGAACATCCTAGATGGAGTTGTGGTCCTTCATGAAATAGTCCATGAATTACAACAGAAAAAGTTGAATGGAGTGGTGCTCAAAATAGACTTTGAAAAAGCCTATGACAAAGTCAAATGGCCCTTTCTTTCAACAAACTCTTAGAATGAAAGGATTTTCTGAGGAGTGGGTGTTATGATCCAGCTTCGTCTCTGGAGGTAGTGTTGCTTAAGGTCAATGATGGCGTTGGCCACTACTTCCAAACGAAGAAGGGATTGCGACAAGGTGAATCGATATCGCCCATGCTATTCAATATAGTGGCGAATATGCTAGCGGTCATGATTGAGCGTGCCAATATTGATGGCCAAATTAATGTGGTAGTAAATCATTTAGTTGATGGTGGTCTCTCTATACTTCAGTATGCCAATGATACAGTTCTCTTCTTGGATCATCACCTCGAGAAAGCAAGAAATCTGAAATTAATTTTATCAACATTCGAGAAACTCTCAGGTCTAAAGATCATTTTTTATAAAAGTGAATTATTTTGCTTTGGCGACTCTCAAGACGAGGCTCACTTGTATGCCGAGCTATTTGGATGCGGATTGGGCCAGTTTCCGATCACATATTTGGGGATACCGATACATTATCAGAGGCTCACAAATGCTGAATGGAAACACGTTGAGAAGAGACTACAAAAAATACTTAGTAGTTGGAAAGGTAAACTGTTATCTCTCGGCGGAAGATTGGTCCTCATAAATTCAGTACTAAGTGATATGGTACTATATATGATTTCCTTCTTCAAGTTATCGAAAGGAGTTTTACATAGATTGGATTATTTCTGATCAAGATTCTTTTGGCAAGGAGATAGCGAGAGAAAGAAATATCGACTGGCTAAATTGAGTGCGGTCTGCCGTCCCAAAGACCAAGGCGGGTTGGGCATTCATGACCTTGAGGTTAAGAATAGGACCCTCCTTGGTAAATGGTTGTTTAAATTACTGATGGAAGATGGTGTATGGCAAACCCTCCTTGGGTGGAAATATGTGGGTTCCAAGGTAGTATCCCAAGTATACTGGAAGCCTGGGGATTCTCACTTTTGGGCGGGACTAATGGCTACGAACAAATATTTTTCTGCTATGGGTCCTTCTAGATTAAGGATGGCTCGGAAATTAGATTCTGGGAGCATAAGTGGCTAGGAAATGCCACACTCCGGGAACAATATCCAGTTCTATACAACATTGTGCATCACAAGAGTGATACTATCGCCACGGTATTGGAATCATTTCCGAAAAATGTGACGTTCACAAGGGATCTAATTGGACCGAGACTACAATCGTGGAACAACCTGCTCCAACGATTTTCCATAATACAATTGTCACATGGGTCCGATGTATTCCGATGGAACCTACACGGGAATGGAAATTCTCAGTATATTCTATGAATAGATTGTTAATCCAGTCTGATGTGCCAATTGATAATAACAAGAAGATCTGGAAGATGAAGATGCCTATTAAGAATAAAATCTTTGCATCGTATCTAAGTCGCAGAGTCATTCTTACTAAACATAACCTTATTAAGAGAAATTGGCAAGGAAGTCTGCAATGTGTCTTTTGTCACCATGATGAGACAATAAAACATTTATTCTTCCAATGCAAATTGGCTCATTCTATATGGTCAGTCATCCAAATAGCTTCTGGCTTGTATCCTTCTTGTAGTGTTGCTAATATATTTGGCAACTGGTTACATGGGATTGATCACATGTTTAGAATTCTTATTAGAGTGGGAGCTCTTGCTGTTATTTGGTCGCTTTGGCTATGTAGAAATGATAAGTTTTTTAAGGATAAAAGTATTTCTCTTATGCAGGTTATCTACAGATGTACCGGGACTCTTCGTTTATGGTCCTCTCTACAACGCATGGAGAATCAAAACTTGTTTATGGAGGTATGTACAAAATTGGAGGCTACGACAAGGGATACTTTTACCCAACATGGGTGGCAGCATGATCTTAGGATTGGGCCTTCTACACTTTAGGCGTTATACACTCTCTACATGTTTCTCTGTATCTTGCCTTTTTTTGTGTGAGAATACTCTTTGGCTGTGTGCATCTTAGCTATGCAGAGGCCGGATGTAATGCTTAAATATTTTAAGTAATAAAGTGCCCCTTTTCAAAATAGAATGATGTTAGTAAGCTATTAAGACAATAGATTCCTATTGATTTGGCTAAGAGAGAAAAGACAGACTTGTGTGACATACAATAGACAAGCGACACACTTATGTTTTCATGTGGACGACTTGGTCATTACGAATTGTTTTGTCTAGCCCCTGGCCCTCGTGGCCTGAATGTTAATTTACCTTTTGGACCAAAGTTGAGGCCGCCAAATGAGAGAAACAAAACTGCTTCTGGTGATAGTTCAAGCAAGGAATATTATTTGGATCCATC
The DNA here is from genome assembly GCF_904849725.1 of Hordeum vulgare subsp. vulgare. Classification (NCBI taxonomy): domain Eukaryota; kingdom Viridiplantae; phylum Streptophyta; class Magnoliopsida; order Poales; family Poaceae; genus Hordeum; species Hordeum vulgare. The sequence continues at coordinate 144,433,737 of NC_058521.1, read as the reverse complement.
AGTCATGGGGAGTCTAGAAATTCTAATAATACTGGTAAAGGGGAAATAGTGTTGAAGTTAATTCTCCAACAAAGAACATACTGCATAACAAGGGGAAAGAAGCACCCAACCAAGTGTATTGGTGGAGACAGATTTGATTCGAGAGGTTTTTACAGCCCCGGATGCGGAGGCTACCCTTAATATCCCCTTGCGTTGTGGCGGTTGCAAGGACTTTTTGGCATGGGCACACGAGATGTCGAGCGTCTACACCGTGAAATCAAATTACCGTGCTCTAGTGATTAGGAAGATCGACTAGTTCAAGATGAAGGTTAGGTTCAAAATCTTCAAAGAACAATCAGTCCATGTAAAATATGTGAGGCAAGAAAGTAAAACCTAGAGCACACACTGATCCATTGTTCGCATGCTTGTATGTTCTAGGAAGAAGCTCGTACTTTATTGGACATCAAACTCCCACAGTTTCACCCCAACTCTTGGGGAAGGGACATTTTATGTGGGACTCTTTGTTCTTCGGTTGAGATTGAGTTCTTAGAGCATCTTCGTTCGGCACCCCAAGGGACTAAAATAGCGCCGCTTGGGGCGAACCGATGCTAAATTCGGCATGGGAGGGGGGCTTGGGTTCCCAGCCATCCCCCAAGGTTGCCCCCCAGCCGACGCTTTTGGCCCAAACTTGGATCTCTTTCGGTACAAATTCAAAAAAAACTAAATTTTTATGACAAGGTTCGTCACAGAAATTAATAATACTCAAATAGTTTAACAAAGCAAGATCATAATTTGAACACAAATTGAAACAAATCGAACTAGGTGTTTCCCTTGAGCCTCCATAGGTGCTCCATGAGATGGTCATGCAGTTCTTGATGCACCTGTGGGTCTCGAATCTCCTGACGCATATTCAGGAAGGCAGCCCATGTTGCCAGTACCTGGTGATCAACAATTGCAAGAGGACCCTGCCTGAAATATGGTTCCACTTGTAGGAAAAACCTTATAGGTAGGACCCGAGTAGTAGCGCTGGATTATAACACGCGCTGCTGCTACTTAGCAGTAGCGCTGGCTCAGCCACACGCTACTGCTAAAGACTTAGCAATAGCGCTGGAACTAAAAAAAGCGCTACTGCTAAACGGGACCCAACGAGCCCACCGACACTAGGAGTAGTAGCAGCGCGCCCTTGTAAAAAGCGCTACTGCTAAGTAGAATAGCAGTAGCGCTTGGCTGGAATCAGCGCTATGGCTAAGCATAATAGCAGTAGCCCAGTTAGCAGTAGCGCGGGCCCAGAAAGGCGCTACTACTAAGACCAATAGGAGTAGCGCTTTATCGAAAGCAGCACTACTGCTAAGTGTGGCTGGTGGTAGATATGAACCCCCACACCCCCTTTCCCCCTTCCTCCCCCTTTGCCCTCTCTCCTCCTTTCTCCTCTCCTCTCTCTTATTTACTTCTCCACCATTACTGCCCTTCTTCTTTCTTCCTTCTACCTCTCTTCTCTCCCCATTAATGCCCCCTCCACCATAATTCTCCTCCATAAACGACATCTTCTAACTCTATGTTCCACATTTATTTGGCTTCCCCTCCTTCCATACATATAGATCTAGCTAGACCATCTCTCTCCCTCTCCACTAGTTAGATAGAGTCATCTCTCTCGGAATATAGGTGAGAAAAAGTTGTGCATTTCAATAATGGGAATATGTGTGTTTGCTATATGAAGGGATTTGTGTGAGTGACATGCCCCGTGAGTTGCTTATGCTTTGCTGAAATTTTGATTTATTTCCGTTTCGGCGAATTTCGAGCAAACTCGATATGTCCTATTTTTAGGCAAGGTCATGCCAAATTTTTATATGATCGACTTTGATGCATGCATGAATGCATTTTGTTTACCACCCTTTTGCTTGTTATACCGTGCAGTCATGAAGGTGAGTGGAAGGAAGGTGGAGCGATACTTGCAATCCGCGGTGATGGACATGTATGAAAATAAATGGAGTGGGATTAGATGTCCGTGTACAAGATGCAAAGAAGGAGCAATTTTGGACCCTTTTGTTTGTGGCAGTTTGAAGACCCACTTGCTGTTCAATGGTTTCATGGATGGCTATACTCGGTGGATAACTCAAGATGATGATGACGATGTCCACATGGCAGGGAATAACGGCATGGGACTAGACGAAGAGATGATCGATCGACACGAAGACGATGGCGCCGGAGACTGCGGCGGGGAAGAGTCCGGACAGGCGGCGGGACAGAGTCTGAACATGGCGGAGAAGAGGCGACGGACATGTCGTAGTCTTCGATGCTACTAAGTTCAGTTGTGCAGGACCCTCATGTTCGAGACCTCCTTCGCAAGAGTACGACTGGCGACATAGTTGCTTCTAGAGAGGAGCCCAAGATGGCGCAACTTGAAGTAGACTCAAAGACTCCATTATATGATGGTTGCGATCCCGAGGTGACCCACTTGAGTTTCACGCTCGAACTTCTATAGACGAAGGCCAAAAACAAATGGACAAACAAAAGCCTCGATGAGCATTTGAAGTATCTACATAATAAGGTTCTTCCCGCGGGGAACCTGTGTCCTACTAGTGTCGAGGAGGCCAAGAAAATCATTTGTCCTCTTGATCTGCTGCACATTAGATACCACGCATGCATCAACGATTGCATCACTTATCGGGGGGAGCACGCGGAAAAAACCAGTTGTATAGTGTGCAATGCTTCTCGATACAAGAAGGCAGGAAAGAAAGCTCCTCACAAAGTTGTATGGTACTTTCCGATCACTCCCTGTTTACAGCGGTATTTCGTAGATCCTAAGGAAGCAAAGCTCATGCACTGGCATGCGGAGAGGAAGAAGCCCGATGATGGAGATGATCCGAAGCTGAGACACCTCGCAAATGCTAGCCAGTGGAGAGAATTCAACGACGAATATGGATTGTTTGAAGAAGATGCAAGGAACATCATGCTTGGTGCGAGTACCGATGGCATGAATTTGTTTGGAAACCAGAGCACCAACCACAACACATGGCCCGTCTTTGTATGGATGTACAACCTCCCCTCATGGAAGTGCATGAAGACAAAGTACATACACATGAGCATGCCGATTCAAGGGCCGAAACAATCGGGAAATAGTATTAACCTGTATATGGGGCTTCTAAAAGAAGAGCTAGACACGTTATGGAAATCGTCGGTCAAGACATGAGATGCCGGCACAAGAGAATATTTCTATATGAGAGCTGCGGTGATGACGATGGTGCACGACTATCTCGGTTACGGGTACACCTCTGGCCAAGTGTGCCACGGATACTGCGGATGCATGAGGTGCATGGATGATACAATGTCTGAGCAGCTTACATCAACGAAATATGGTGGGTGTGGGAAAATCATGTACATGGGGCATCGTAGATGGCTCGGAAAGGATGACCCATGGGGAAAACGTGGAGATCTATTCAATGGTTTGGCTGAGCATCGAGGACCTCCACGTAAGAGGAGCGGCGTCAAAATCAACGAGCTATTGAATAACTAGGAACAATACCCCGCGCTAAGAAAGATGGAAAAGGCGCCGGAGCCGCTGCTGAAGGTATGAAAATGAGGTCTGTTTTCTGGGACTTGGAGTACTGGCCCAATCACGACATGCCTCATTGCCTTGATCAAATGCATATCACGAAGAATGTCCTCGAGAGATTTCTTGGCACACTGCTGAACATGCCGGAGAATACCAAGGATGGGCCAAAGGCAAGGATAGACTTGGAAGATTTGGAGATCAGGGGGAATCTCCACATGCCCCGTAAAATGTCGACGGAGGATACGGAGATGGAGCTGGCGGCGGGGCCAAGGGGAAGTAAAGTCAACAAGAACGAGGAGAATTGTTGTCCCCCTTCTTGCTTCACCTTAAGTACGAAGGACATTGATCAACTCATCAAATGCCTTACTGGAATCAAAGTCAGTTCCGGTTACTGTGGGAAGATAAGCAGATTTCTAGACACCAAGAAGAAAAGGTTTTGGGAGATGAAGTCTCATGACTGTCACGTGATGATCACACAGATACTCCCGGTTGCCATTAGAGGGATAATGGACAAGCACGTCCATGAGACGCTTACTGGTCTCTCCAACTTCTTCGGTGTTATCTCTTGAAAGTCCATCAATGTGAAGTAGCTCCGAAGGCTACAAGAATAGATCGTTGCCATACAATGTGAGCTTGAGATGTACTTATCACCCGCGTTCTTTGACGTCATGGTGCATATGTTTGTCCACATCGTGGACGACATCATCGACCTCGGGCCGACATTCCTTCACAGCATTACGCCGTTCGAGAGGATGAATGGGTTCATCAAAGGATTCGTTCGTAACATGTCCCATCCCAAGGGGAGCATCGTCCAGGGGTATCTGACCCAAGAGTGCATCTCCTTTTGTGAGAATTATATGGGAAAAGAAGACCCTGTTGTTGGTTTGCCCGTCAAATAGCACCATGGGAGGCTCGGAGGAGAAGGTCACAACAACGGCCGGAGGGAATTGCACGTGGACTACTCGGATCGACGGGATGACTTTGACAGGGCTAACTTAGTAGTGCTACAATGTGACGCCCTTGGTTTAATCGTACGCTAATCATACACGCAAATGCATACGATCAAATCCAAGGACTCACATGAAGATATCATAACACAACTCTAGACACAAATAAAATAATACAAGCTTCATATTACAAGCCACGGGCCTCGAGGGCTAGAATACAGAAGCTCGATAAGCACACGAGTCAGCGGAAGCAACAAATATCTGAGTACAGACATAAAGCATGGGGTGCCTTATAGAAGGCTAGCACAAAAGAAACACGATCGAATGAGGCGAGGCCTCCTGCCCGGAAACCTCCTAACTAGTCCTATCTTCGGCGGCCTCCACAAAGCTGAAACCATCGGGGCGGCAGGCGTCGGTAGGAAACTCCACTCCTGGGCTCCATCATCTGGTCGCAACAACGGATCAAGGGGACAAAGGGGGAGCAAAGCAACGGTGAGTACTCATCCAAAGTACTCGCAAGACTTACATCAGAACTATGCTAAGTATGCATCAGTATCAAAGAAGGGGGGGTTATATGTGGACTGGCTGCAACAATGTGAGAAAAGAGAGAGAAGGCCTAGTCCTATCGAAGACTAGCATCTTCAGGGTCTTGCAGCAATAGACGAGAATAGAGCAAGGTAACACAATTAATAGTCATATTGTTGCAACAATATTAAAGTGAGGTCACGCCCAGAGATCCTCCCTCGACTCCCTGCGAGGAAGCAATCCCGGGACAACTAAAATCCAGTTAAGTACCAATTGTATTTGTAAAAGATGAGGGCACAACTCCAACTCGTCCTGTAACCGTGGACACGGCTATCCGAATAGTTAATTTTCATCCCTGCAGAGGTGCACCACATGTCCCGTCACGCTCGATAACACTCTGGACGGACACACTTTTCTGGGTCGTGCTCGGCCTCGGAATATCGACACGTCGCAGCCCCACCTAAGACTCAACAGAGAGGCCAGCCGGCCGGTCTAACTCCTAAGCACAAAGGGTTCATGGGCCCAGTTCCCTTTCGCGCTCCTGCACAATGCGTAGGCGGCCGACGTCAGTCCTAGCACCCCTTAATCACAAGCGCGATGCATCTCGGGACCACTCGGGCGCGTGGCGCTATATTGCTGACATCTGAAAAGCTTCGGCTGATGCCGCGACGCCGAGTACCCATAATTCTTCCCGCGTAGCCGGTTAGTGCGAAAATGTCTTCAACCAACCCAGATCAAATACCCAAATCCATTATCATTTTAATTAGGCCATCGACACAATCTCGCGGGAATCCACCCGTCTAACAACTAATCATCAACAATCCGAGTAACATGGCCGAGTAACTGTGTGGTTGTAACATCGGGGGGGGGGGATCCGAGGTATCACCCTCGTTGGATTCCGAACGATGTATCCGTCAAGGTGGGCTTAGAGGAATCACCCTCGGGGGTCCCACACTTGAGGGGTTGCACGACAGAGGCATCGTCTGGAATGGTGAAAGAGGAATCACCCTCGATAATCACGACCGACTAGCTATACTACAGTGATATCATCAGGAGTACTTAGCGAGGTGTCACCCTCGGTACCCGATAGTATCTTTGTAGCATCGTACAACTAAGGGGGGTGTATGTGATGTGTCGGGTCTGGCTCGTCGATTAGGGATCAAGATTTGAAAGCAAAGCGGGCAACTGGACTACGGGGTCAGAGGGGATGACTGCTCCACCTATACTAAGCAGATTAAAAGTACAATGCTGAAAGTAGCAGTTCATCAAAAACAGGCTACACATCAGATATAGGAGCTAACTACAACAGTAGCAAAATACTAATGCAAGCATGAGGGAGAAAGACATAGGCGATATAGGGATGATCAAGGGGATTTGCTTGCCTTGCTGCTCTCCGGCAAAAGGCTGGTCGGTAGGGTCATAGATGTACCCGGCAGCAGCGTCAGTCTCGGGGTCTACCGGTAAGAAGAGGGGGAAGAAACAATAAATAATAGCGACGGTGCAACACAATGCATGACATGGCAAGATGCAGGCTAGACATGAGCTAACGCAGTAACATCGATCATAGACGGGTCGGAAGAATATCGGACGATATTTTCCGGGTCTCGGGCTACTACCGGTCAGATGGAAAACGATGGAAAAGTTCGACGTTTGCTATGCTAGCGACGCGTGACAAACGAATGGACCGTGTATCCGGGTTCGTCTCGTTGTGCTGATCAACTTTCATGTTGAAAATATTTTGATCTGACTTATGGATTATTTTATATAAATTTTTAAAGTTTTATTCAATAATTAGAAATTAAAAACAGATTTAATTAAATTGGTTAAAAGAAATTATGACATCAGCATGATGTCATGCTCACATCAACAGTTGACTGGTCAACTGACGAGTGGGTCCTACGTGTCATTGACACAACTTCTTAATTAGGGACATTTATTAATTAATTAATTTAATTTAGTGGGGGACCCACATGTCATACTCTACTTAGGATACTAATATATTTTAGTAAATAGATTTAGCAAATATTTGAAGTGATTAATTTACCTAATCTTTAAACATTCCAGTTAACTAAATACTTATTATTTATTTATTATTATTATATCCTAATCTTCTAAAACAGTAACTACTACTTAACTAATTAATTAACCCAAGTAATTAAATTGTTAATATTAAATATTTATAAAACTATATTATTATTATTATTATTTCTATAGGTTTTTACGAGGGCCCCACCTGTCATTAGGTGGGATCTGTGGGGCCCAACTGTCATTGGGACAACGAGCACCCACCTACATGCACACACATTTGTACACACAAATTTATTCATACACACATTTTTACATACATACGTATTTTGCATATACATACATACGTGTACATACCTATACACATACATATACCTAAATATTCCTTTTTTTGTTTTTGTTCTTTACATACACAAATGCACAAGTCACAGGGGTTATCACAATTCGCAGGGGGGGCGCCGGGCCAAATGAAGAAGGAGGAGAGGGGGCTCACAGCTCCTGTAGGGAGGAGGCAATGGGCGTGGGGAGGGGCGAATCCGGCGCGGAAGAACGACAGTGTAGGCCGGCCGACGAGTTTGGTGCACGGGGTAAGCGACGTGCTGGCGCAAGAAGGAGAGCGAACCGGCGATGGGGGCGAGGGTGGCGGTTGCAGGGACGCCGCTGGGAAACACCTGCCGATGCCGGCGAGGCTGCGCGAGGGAGAGGCGGACGAGGAGTGGTGGCGCGCTGAGAGAAGAGGGGGCCGGCCGGGGTGGTTGCTGGTGATGGCCGGCGAGGTGGAAGCCGACGGTGGAGGGCGACCGGCGAGGAGGTGAAGGAGGGCCGGTCGAAGGAGAGGTGTTTGTAGGGAGGCGGAGTGGAGGAGGCCGAGGCAGGGCCGCTGTGTACCGAGGCCTGCAAGGAAGGGGGGGCAGGGCCGGCCTGTGGAGGAGGACGGGGGCTAGCCGGTGGCGACGGGGGGGGGGGGGGATTGGGGAAAACGAGGGGAGAGGAGGGAGCCCGCGCGAGGGAAGGGAGCGACGGGGATCTAGGCGGGGCTCTCAGTGGGGAGGGGAGCGTCGGTCTGGGAGGGAGACCGAGAGAAGGGCCGAGGGGCTCGTGGGGAAAGGTGGAGTGGAGGGAGGCCGTGGCGAGCGGGGTGGTAGGTGGGGGCTGTCGGTGCGGTTGGTGGGGATGGTGGGGCACGAGAGGCAGGGGGCTCGTGAGGAGGTAGGAGGGGGGAGTGAGCGAGTGGGGGAGAGGGTGGCGGCGGCCAGGGGAGTTGAGGAGCGGGGTCGGCTAGGGTTAGCCCCCTGGGGGGCTTTATACCCCAAGGGGGGTGGGCCGAATGGGAGTGGCCCGCCAGGCTGGGCTGAGGCCCAAGGGAGAGGGGGGTTGTTTCCTTTTTTTATTAGTTATTAATTTGCACCACACTTTTGCATTTAGTTTACGTAGCAAACGAGTTTTTTATAACTGAAACTTGGCACGTAAATCAAGCACAATATTTTGGGGTGCCACAAAAAAATTCAAAGTATTTTGTAAGGTTTAGATATTTTTTTGAAATTGAAACGATCAATTTAATTGATGTTGTCCTCCGTTAAATTTCCTAGGGGCATTTTGGTAGTTGAGGTGATGTTGTTTTCCTTAACATAATTACCTATGGAATATTTACAACCAAACCAAGATTCTTCTTTTATTTTCTAAAAAAATAATTTATTTGAATTGATATTAAATTTAAAATTTGGCTTTGATTTTATTAAGTGACAATCTAGCTCAGTTAAATATGATGACCTAGCATCATTAGGTTGCGGTTACTGTAGCTTAACTACTGGGGTGTCACAACTCTCCCCTACTAACAAGAATTCTCGTCCCGAGAATTAAGAGGTAGAAGGAAAGAGCTCGGGGGTATTCATCACGAAGATGATCCTCGCGTTCCCAAGTGGCTTCGTTTTCAGAATGATTTGACCACTGCACTTTAAGGAACTTGGTGACTTTGTGACAAGTCTTACGTTCATCTTGGTCGAGAATGCGGACCGGATGCTCTTTATAAGAGAGGTCTTGTTGCAGCTCAAGCATATCATGATCCACTGCTCGAATAGGATCCTTGAAGCAACGGTGGAGCTGAGACACATGGAAGACATCGTGAACCCGAGAAAGGTTCGTCGACAGTTCCAATTGATAAGCCACTTTTCCACACCTCTCGAGAACAGTGAAAGGACCAACATCACGAGGAGCTAACTTGTCGTTGATCTCAAAATGATGTGCACCTCTCATTGGTGTGACACGAAGATAACCTTTTCGCCAGGTTGATAGACCATATCTTGATGATGACGGTCATACCGACTCTTCTGACTAGACTGAGCAGCCTTCAGATTCTCATGAATAATGCGGACTTGATCTTCAGCATGTTGTATAACATCTGGACCGAAGATTGACCGATCCATTGAACGGTGACTCCAGAATTTCATATGAAGCCAAGTGTAAGGGATACCTTAGAGTCAAAGATGTACAGGAGAGTCAGGTTTCAATCCTGTGGAACTTCGGTTATGGGTCCACCAGGTGGGCCGGGAGTAGGCAGAGGGGTGACATATTATGCGGTCTTGGTAGTAAGGCATGTCAGAGGATAACATGTCAGTTATGTTGACAACCACATCGGTACCAAGGGCGGGGGACGAATAGAACCATTTTTCCTGCTCGTTGAAACGAGACGGACCAATAGGCAAAGTTCTCGTCCATCATCGGCTACCGGAATGATATCCACAATAGTAACACGGTCTTACTGATAGAGTTGTATACCGAGAATTTTACCTAAGCAGGGAATTAACACTGCTTAGATAAGTTATGCCACAAGAAAGGTCAAACAGACCAATGGAAAGGAAAAATGTGTTCACACACACAAGTATTAGAGTATACCATTCCCGAGGAAAACATAGAGTATGGTATACATGGTAGGTCATCCAGTACATAACCATTATGATAAAGAGGCAAGAAGAATCATGATGTTTATCCATACATACGGGTTGGATAATCGATCAAGAACGATTTAGCATTGCGCTTCCAATGTTCCTGTTGAAATTTGAAGTACCACATTCGTGCTTCGAGGTAGCATCGACATGGTCATCAGACAAAGGTTGGACTTTGGGTACATAAAGGATTCATCAAAATTAACTTGTAAAACAAGTCATATAGTTTCCGCATGGAAGAATGGTGAATCTTACATATGGAAGAATTTATAACAATAGGTCCTTCGACCCGGTGTGTTGGACAAGACAACACCGTACCGATTTACCTAAAGACCAAAGTTATAATTATTGGGAAAAGTTCCAACCATCATATCTGCTCGAGATTCGGATCTGATTGGTGTCGGGACACCTCAGACTCAAGATGCTTGAGAAGAAAAGATGAAGATGCAAGATTCTCATGATATGAGCTACACAAGCAATTCTTGAATCATGAGTTCGATTGTAAGACATATGAACACAATGTCAAGACATTCGTGCCCACATGGAATTCTTATGTCAAAATGCAACTGAGTTCTCATTTGGAAACCATCATCGAGGATAACAAGGCTCCATGTGTAAGTCTTGATTAGCTCTTGTGAAGGAACTTATTTTCCCTTGATCAAATCAGTCAGTGGCTTGGGGTGCCAAGAGAAATTATATGGAGTGAAGATAGCAATTCTTCAAAACGTATACACTTTGCACATTTGTGAATGACTTGGGAATATCCTAGAGGAAGCTAAACAAAACTTTCACATAATCACGGTGGCAAAAATGCACATAAACTTTGGGGAAACATTTCTGCTATCAAGCACATTCTTCATGAGCTAGGCACAAGGATAATGCTTTCAAGAGCTTCATCGCGGAACATGGAGAAGTTGAGGGTGTGGCTGATGGGATCAACAACAATCCCTCAAGATTTTGACAGGGATGAATTTCCAAAATTATAATATCAACGAGAAAGCATTTGTCAAATCAAATGGTATAATGTCGTATGCTCGAGGGAACAACAACAATTAAACATTGGTCAATGGTTGCATTCGGAAACACGGACGAAGTAGCACAACCAATGTCAAAAAAATGATGAGTCAACACCCAACACTCTAAGAATGAAACAATCAGTTGTTAACCTCAAGGCAATAGGGTTGACCGAAGTATTGGAATCACACATCAGAGTTCCCTTGTCGGTACACCGGCTAGAAACAACACGGGACCAAGAAATGGATAGTGATGGCGAGAAGTATTACTATATCAAGAATTCTTAAGACGTGTGCAATTCTCACGACATTCTTGACATAAAAGATATTAATACTCCAAGGTAGAAGACAACATAAGCTGGATAGCAAGGAACTTAAGGGACAACACAAAACATGAACAAGTTTGTGTTGGAGGGAAGTCAATAAGGTTGACGATGATTTCACAAATCGTCGAGGGGTAAGGAGGATATTCCTCAACATGCATTCGATTGATACCCAGCAAGAGCTCAGAATGCTGATGGTGATCACGACACATTTGTCGAGAAGCTTCACGAAGATGTATTCGTTCAACGTCGACCTCAAGCAAGGGAATGATGAAGCAAGAGGTTGTTGGAATCACAGATAAGACTGCTAGCTTAGAATTGAGATTGCCTTTCAGGACAACTAACATGATGTGGAAAACTCGACGTGAGCTTAACGCATAGTTGGAAATGTGTTCCAGGGATGAAGGGTATAGATAGCATGGTCGAGCTCCAACATGACTATGATGATGTAGCTTAACTGTTTGGAATGACATGATCGAGTACAAACTCGTAAGAAAAGAAGATTATTAAAAGTTGTTGAATCGCAATGCGTACTCGATCCAGTTATCGATGTAATCGCGTGTCCAACAACTCAAACACGAGGAAACTAGAATTAATGAAAATATCATAGTTGATGAGGAGCTCACAAGAAGTTATATAGCACCGTGATATCCTCGGGATACGAGGGGTAATACTCGAAGGTAGATTAACATCAAGGCTTGGACCGATGTATTGATCTGAAGAAGACAATTACTTTAACTTGCCTGAGAATGAAATCATGGTAGGACAACATGGTCGGAACCACGATTGCAAAGGACAAGATCACAAATACCAGATTAAACCACAGAATGAATGATTATTGATACGAGAAGTTTCTATGATAGGATCAACGTTGTTTCCATGGGCATGAACACAAAGTTCAAGGTCGACTCCCACTTCATCAATGCATCACCTGCCATTTACTCCTCGCATTAGATCAGGTTGTAGCTTTGAAGGGATATTCGGCAAAGCACCAGAAGAGTAAGACTCATGAAAACTTTTCGAGTCATATTGATTTAGGAAGGCATGGGTTCAACCCATCGGGGCATCTTTGGAACATATACCATACACTCCAAGAGTAATTAACACATGCTTGACAACAAAGCATGGCCGACAAAAGCATAGGGTACAATTTATCACATGGAGAAGACACATTTTACCAATGGCATTATGTATCAAGGGAACTGCTACGACAACAAAAGACCTTCCCCAACAACGACGTCAGAGGTCCTTCTTGCTGCTGGCTACGCCTACAGGGACTTCCTTAGCAAATATGCAAAGGATTCCCCCGCGGCCTTGGAGCCTTGCGTTGGTGTTCCCTTGAAGAGGAAAGGTTGATGCAGCACAGAAGCAGTAAGTATTTCCCTCAGTTTGAGAACCAAGGTATCGATCTAGTAGGAGGATCGCGTCAAGTCACAAGTACCTGCACAAACACAAAGAGCTTGCACCCAACGCTATGAAGGGGTTCAATCCCTTATAGATTATTTGCAAAGTGAGAACTGAAAGCAAAAAGTAAACAAAGCAAAGTAAAAGTAAAAGTGGAGACGATAGTTGTGAATAGACCCAGGGGCCGTAGTGTTCACTAATGGCTTCTCTCATGAAAGCAAGTAGACGGTGGGTGAACGAATTACTGTCGAGCAATTTATAGAACCGTGCAAGTCATGACGTTATCTATGGCAATGATCATATCTATAGGCATCACATCCAAAACAAGTAGACCGATACTTTCTGCATCTACTACTATTACTCCACACGTCGACCGCTATCCAACATGCATCTGGTGTATTAAGTTCATAAGAACAGAGTAACGCCTTAAGCAAGATGACATGATGTAGATGGACAATCTCAAATCTATGATGAAAGCCCATCTTGTTACCCTTGATGGAAACAACACGATGCGTGCCTTGCTGCCCCTTCTGTCACTGGGAAAGGTCACCGCACGGTATGAACCCAAAACCAAGCACTTCTCCCATTGCAAGAATCATAGATTTAGCTGGCCAAACAAAACCCAAGACTCGGAGAGACTTACAAGGATATAAAATGATGCATATAAGAAATCAGCAAAGACTCAAATATAATTCATAGATAATCTGATCACAAATCCACAATTCATCGGATCTCGACAAACACACCGCCAAAGAGGATTACATCGGATAGATCTCCATGAAGATCATGGAGAACTTTGTATTGAAGATCCAAGAGAGAGAAGAAGCCATCTAGCTACTAACTACGGACCCGTAGGTCTGAAGTGGACTACTCACGAGTCATTGGAGAGGCGATGATGTTGATGTAGAAGCCCTCCAACTCCAAAGTCCCCTCCGGCAGGGCACCGGGAAGGGTCTCTAGATGAGATCTTGCGGAAACGGAAGCTTGCGGCGGCGGAAAAGTGGTTTCATGGACGCCCCCATTTTTTCTGGGATTTTAGGGAATTTATAGGCCAAAGAGCTAGGGCACGGGAGTGCCAGGGAGGCCACAAGCCTGGTTGCTGCGGGCCCCCCTAGCCGCGGCAACAGGGCTTGTGGGCTCCCTGTGGGCCTCCTGCCTTGGCCCTTAAGTCCCCCAATCTTCTTCTGTCCTGGCAAAAAATATTTCGGGGATTTTATTCCGTTTGGATTCCGTTCCAAAATCAGATTTGAAAAGAGTCAAAAACACAGAAAAAACAGGAACTGGCACTTGGCACTGAATTAGTAAGTTAGTCCCAAAAAAGATATAAAAGGTATATAAAACATCCAAAGTTGACAAGTTAACAACATGAAACCATAAAAAATTATAGAAACTTTTGAGACGTATCAGGAACAATATCACAAGAATTTATTTTTATAATGTAAAGGATGCCGTCGGACAATAACCTAGCAATGGGTCTGGCAATCCACAAAGGACCTGACGTGAGTATCGGTCAGAGGGAGCTACGATGCAATGCATCGGGTTATAGAACATCTGAAAAATATCATTACTTAATCACCAAAGGAATTAAGATTTCCAGGTTGGCGTATCATAATCAGATGCTCCAATCAAATACAAGTAGGTTGAATGGACTTAGATGGACAACCAACCAAGAATTGATTTGTCGAGAACCAGCTCGGTCTGGAAGGACGTCTGAGCCGACAGATAATTTTATGAGTCACAACAGATGATTGTGTGCATTCACACAAATGTAGAATCAATAAGATCACAGGAAAATCACAAATGATTTTAGTGAATTCCGCTAGACATACGGATTTAACCATAGCACAAGCAGGTGAGCAAGATCAAAAGCAATAGGCTACTGGGGATTTCGAAAGATCAAATAGCAATTCGAAGAACTTTCGAAACCCATGACAACTGATGATGAACGAATCCCCGACAAGATAATTCGTTGCATCTCTTAAAAACAAGAGCATTTGGAAAGAAAATATGAATGACATTTGTATGCATTCATCCATAAGGGTTGACGGAGGGTGGGAAATTGCAGAAGCAATAAGCACAAGTTCTCAAGAGAACATCGAGGAGTAACTACACTTCTTCTGACGGATAAAGCCATCATTTGGAATACGGGGGTCTCCGGGAGGAAGTATTTACGAGAACCTAATGTTAGAGTTAGCAATAATCTTTAACCCGAAAGAGAAGAGAGAGTAGAGCCCAGAGTATAGGAAAGGAGTAAAAGATACTAATACCACCCAATTGAGATGTGGGCCCGTAAGCCACAACATCAGTGTTAGTAAAGTTTTTCAAACACTAGACTCAACTTCGGCCAAGGAGTTGGAAAGGGGGCTACCTACAGGCAGTCGACTCTGATACCAAACTTGTGACGCCCTCGGTTTAATCGTACGCTAATCATACACGCAAATGCGTACGATCAAACCCAAGGACTCACGGGAAGATATCACAACACAACTCTAGACACAAATAAAATAATACAAGCTTCATATTACAAGCCAGGGTCCTCAAGGGCTAGAATAGAGAAGCTCGATAAGCACACGTGTCGGCGAAATCAACAAATATCTGAGTACATACATAAAACATGGGGTGCCTTAGAGAAGGCTAGCACAAAAGAAACACGATCGAACGAGGCGAGGCCTCCTGCCTGGGAACCTCCTAACTACTCCTATCTTAGGTGGCCTCCACGAAGATGACACCATCGGGGCGGCAGCCGTCGGCTGGAAACTCCACTCCTGGGCTCTGATACATCCATTTTGCATCATGCTTTCATGTTGATATTTATGGCTTTATGGGCTGTTATATTACCTTGTGGTACCATACTTATTCCTTTTCTCTCTTATTTTGCAAGGTTTATTTGAAGAGGGAGAATACCGGCACCTGGAATTCTGGACTGGAAAAGGAGCAAGTCTGAGTCCTCTATTCTGCGCAACTCCAAATGCCCTGAAAATCAACGTGGAATTTTTTGGGAATATATAAAAAATACTGGGCAAAGAAGTACCAGAGGGGAGCTACCAGGGCCCCACAAGCCTGGTAGCCGCTGCCCCTTGGTGGCGGCTACAAGGCTTGTGGGCACCCCGACGGCCCACTGGCCCCCTCTTTTGCTATATGAAGGGTTTCGTTCCAGAAAAATTCAGGTTGGAGCTTTTTCGTGGATTGTCCGCCGCCGCGAGGCGGAACTTGAGCAGATCCAATCTAGAGCTCCGGCAGGACGATCCTGTCGGGTAAACTTCCCTCCCAGAAGGGGAAATCGTCGCCATCGTCATCACCAACACTCCTCTCGTCGGAGGGGAGTTATCTCCATCAACATCTTCATCAGCACCATCTCCTCTCCAAACCCTAGTTCATCTCTTGTAACCAATCTCCGTCTCGCGACTCCGATTGTCACTTGTAAGGTTGCTAGTAGTGTTGATTACTCTTTGTCGTTGATGCTAGTTGGATTACTTGGTGGAAGAGTTTATGTTCAGATCCTTGATGCTACTCATTACACCTCTGATCATGATTACGATTATGCTTTGTGAGTAGTTACTTTTGTTCCTGAGGACACGGGATAAGTCATGCTGATAATAGTCATGTGATTTTGGTATTTGTTCGGTATTTTGATATGCTGTATGTTGTCTTTTCCTCTAGTGGTGTTATGTGAACGTCGAGTACATAACACTTCACCATGTTTGGGCCTAGAGGAAGGCATTGGGGAGTAGTAAGTAGATGATGGGTTGCTAGAGTGACAGAAGCTTAAACCCCAGCCTATGCGTTGCTTCGTAAGGGGCTGATTTGGATCCACTAGTTTAATGCTATGGTTAGATGTTTTCTTAATTCTTCTTTCGTAGTTGCGGTTGCTTGCCAGAGGGGTTAATCATAAGTGGGATGCTTGTCCAAGTAAGGGCAGTACCCAAGCGCCGGTCCACCCACATATCAAACTATCAAAGTAACGAACGCGAATCATATGAACATGATGAAACTAGCATGACAAAAATTCCCGTGTGTCCTCGGGAACGTTTTTCCTCCTATAAGACTTTGTTCAGGCTTGTCCCTTGCTACAAAAGGGATTGGTCCACTTTGCTGCACCGTCGCTACTACTTGTTACTTGTTACTTTTCACTTGCTACGTTTCACCTCGCTACACCATCACTTGTTACCGCTACTTTCAGTGCTTGTAGTTATTACCTTGCTGAAAACTGTTTATTAGAGCCTTCTGCTCCTCGTTGGGTTCGACACTCTTACTTATAAAAAGGACTACGATTGATCCCCTATACTTGTGGGTCATCAAGACTCTTTTCTGGCGCCGTTGCCGGGGAGTGAAGCGCCTTTGGTATGTGGAATTTGGTAAGGAAACATTTATATACTGTGCTGAAATTTATTGTCACTTGTCACTATGGAAACTGTTCCTTTGAGGAATTTGTTCGGGGTATCTTCACCACGAACGGAAGCACGAGGAGTTGTTCCTCAACCTGAGGTACCTACTGAAAATATATTTTATGAAATTCCTTCGGGTATGCTTGAGAAACTGTTGGCTAATCCTTTTACATGAGATGGATCTTCACATCCAGACTTGCATCTGATCTATGTAGATGAAGTTTGTGGTTTATTTAAGCTTGCAGGTTTGCCCGAGGATGAGGTAAAGAATAAAGTCTTTCCTTTATCTTTGAAGGATAAGGCGTTGACATGGTATAGTCTATGTGATGATACTGGATCATGGGACTACAATCGGTTGAAATTGGAATTTCATCAAAAGTTTTATCCTATGCATTTAGTACATCGTGATCGGAATTATATTTATAATTTTTGACCTCGTGACAGGGAAAGCATAGCTCAAGCTTGGTGGAGGCCTAAATCAATGCTATATTCATGCCCCAATCATGAGCTCTCGAGAGAAATTATCACTCAAAACTTTAATGCTCGGATTTCTCATGAAGATCGTACCATGCTTGACTATTCTTGTACCGGTTCTTTTATGAAGAAGGATATTGACCACAAGTAGAATTTATTGGAAAGAATCAAATGTAACTCTGAAGATTGGGAGCTTGAGGAAGGTAAGGAGTCAGGTATGAATTTCCAGTTTGATTGCGTTAAATCTTTTGTTGAAACAAACACTTCTAGAGATTTTAGCGCTAAGTATGGACTTGACTCTGAGATAGTAGCTTCTCTATGTGAATCTTTTGCTGCTCATGTTGATCTTCCCAAAGAGAAGTGGTTTAAATATCACCCCCCTGTAGAAGTCAACATAGTTAAACCCAATCTAGTTGAGGAGAAAGTCATTGCCTTTAGTGATCCTATTGTTCCTCGTGCCTACGCTGAGAAACCACCATGCCCTGCTGGGAAAAAGGATTATTCTAAAGCTCCAAATGTGATACGTAGGGGTTACATTAGACCACTTGAACCCCGTGAGGAAATTAGAGTTGAACCTAGTGTTGCTATTATCAAAGATCTCTTAGCCGAAGACATAGACGGGCATGTTATCAAATTCTGTGAGCACTCTGCTAGAATTGCTAAACCTCACGCGAAAGACAAATACGGACCTGTAGTTGGCCTGCCCGTTGTTTCTGTCAAGATAGGAGATCACTGTTATCATGGTTTCTGTGATATGGGTGCTAGTGTTAGTGCAATACCCCGTTCCCTATATGATGAAATCAAAGATGAGATTGCACCTGCTGAGTTAGAACCCATTGATGTCACTATTACGCTAGCTAATAGAGACACTATCTGCCCTCTGGGAATTGTGAGAGACGTAGAAGTCCTGTGTGGTAAGACGAAGTATCCTACTGATTTCCTCGTCCTTGCTACTGCACAAGATAGCTTTTGTCCCATCATATTTGGTAGACCCTTTCTCAACACCGTCAATGCTCACATTGATTGCATTAAGCAGACTATCACAGTTAGTTTCGAGGGTGTGTCTCATGAATTTAACTTCTCCAAGTTTTGAAGACAACCCCATGAAAAAGAGTCATCTAGTAGGGATGAAATCATTGCTCTTGCCTCTATTGCCGTATCTCCTACGGATCCTTTAGAGCAATATCTGCTTGAGCATGAAAATGATATGCATATGGATGAAAGAGATGATATAGATAAAATTGTCTTAGAACAATATTATATTCTCAAGAATAATCTGCCTATTGAACTGCTTGGGGATCCTCCCCCACCGAAGGGTGATCCTGTGTTCGAGCTTAAACAGTTGCCTGATACTCTTAAGTATGCCTACCTTGATGAGAAGGATATATATCCTGTTATTATTAGTGCTCTCCTCTCGAATCACGAATAGAAGAAGTTACTAAAAACTTTGAGGAAGCACCATGCGGCTATTGGATATACTCTTGATGATCTTAAGGGTATTAGTCCCACTCTATGTCAGCACAAGATTAAAACTGATCCTGACTTCAAACCAGTTGCTGATCATCAAAGGAGATTAAATCCTAAGATGAATGAGGTCGTGAGAAAAGAAATATTAAAGCTTCTGGAAGCAGGAATCATTTATCCTGTTGCTCATAGTGATTGGGTAAGTCCAGTACATTGCGTACCTAAGAAGGGAGGTATCACCGTCGTTCCTAATGATAAGAATGAATTAATCCCACAAAGGATTATTACTGGCTATAGGATGGTGATAGACTTCCGAAAACTGAACAAGGCAACTAGGAAAGACCATTATCCTTTGCCGTTTATCGACCAAATGCTAGAAAGGCTATCCAAACACACACACTTCTGCTTTCTAGACGGTTATTCAGGTTTCTCACAAATACCTGTTGCACAATCTGATCAGGAGAAAACCACTTTCACCTGCCCCTTCGGTACCTTTGCTTATAGACGTATGCCTTTTGGCTTATGCAATGCACATGCCACCTTTCAAAGATGTATGATGGCTATATTCTCTGACTTTTGTGAAAAGATTGTCGAGGTTTTCATGGATGACTTCTCCGTTTACGGGTCTTCCTTTGATGATTGCCTTAGCAACCTTGATCGAGTCTTACAGAGATGCAAAGATACCAACCTCGTCTTGAATTGGGAGAAGTGCCACTTTATGGTTAATGAAGGCATCGTCTTAGGACATAAAATTTCTGAAAGAGGCATTGAAGTTGATAAGGCTAAGGTTGATGCAATTGAGAAAATGCCTTGCCCCACAGATATCAGAGGTATACGGAGTATCCTAGGTCATGCTGGCTTCTATAGAAGGTTCATTAAAGACTTCTCTAAGATTTCTAGGCCTCTAACCAACCTCTTGCAGAAGGATGTTCTTTTTGTTTTTGATGAGGATTGTGAGGAAGCTTTCGAAATACTTAAGAAGGCCTTGATAACCGCACCTATTGTTCAACCACCTGACTGGAACTTGCCCTTTGAAATCATGTGCGATGCTAGTGATTATGCTGTTGGTGCTGTTCTAGGACAAAGAGTTGACAAGAAGTTGAATGTTATTCACTACGCTAGTAAAACTCTAGACAGTGCCCAAAGAAACTATGCCACTACGGAAAAAGAGTTTTTAGCAGTCGTGTTTGCATGTGAAAAGTTCAGATCTTATATAGTTGACTCCAAAGTCGGTATTCACTCTGATCATGCTGCTATTAAGTACCTTATGGAGAAGAAGGATGCTAAGACTAGGCTAATCAGATGGGTTCTCCTGCTACAGGAATTTGATTTGCACGTTGTTGACTGAAAGGGTGTTGATAACCCTGTAGCAGATAACTTGTCTAGGCTAGAGAATGTCCTTGATGACCCACGACCTATTGATGACAGCTTTCCTGATGAGCAGTTAAATGTCATCCGTACTTCACATAGTGCACCGTGGTATCCTGATTACACAAATTATATCGTAGCCAAATACATACCTCCTAGTTTCACCTATCAGCAAAAGAAGAAATTCTTCTTTGATTTGAGACGCTACTTTTGGGATGATCCTCACCTTTATAAGGAAGGAGTAGATGGTGTTATTAGACGTTGTGTGCCTGAACATGAACATGTACAGATCCTGCAGAAGTGTCATTCCGAAGCCTACGGAGTACACCATGCTGGAGATATAACTGCTCATAAGGTATTGCAATCAGGTTTCTATTGGCCCACTCTCTTCAAGGATGCCCGTAAGTTTGTCTTGTCTTGTGACGAATGCCAAAGAATAGGGAACATTAGTAAACGTCAGGAAATGCCTATGAACTATTCACTTGTCATTGAACCATTTGATGTCTGGGGCTTTGATTATATGGGACCCTTCCTAAGTTCCAATGGTTATACTCACATCTTAGTCGCTCTTGATTATGTCACTAAGTGGGTAGAAGCTATCCCCACTAGAAATGTTGATCATCACACCTCTATTAAGATGCTTAAAGAAGTCATTTTCCCAAGATTTGGAGTCCCTAGATATTTGATGACTAATGACGGTTCACACTTCATTAATGATGTTTTCCGCAAGATGCTTGCTAAGTATGATGTCAACCATAGAGTTGCATCTCCTTATCATCCTCAGTCTAGTGGTCAAGTGGAGTTGAGTAATAGGGAGATCAAATTTGTAACATCCCAATTTTCTTAAATTCGGATGTTAATAGATCATTCATATGCATCTCATATTCTTCTATGCATCATTTTGTTCTTCTGAAGATTTTATTCATTTTGCAACTTCGGGCAATTTATTGGAGTTGAGATAATATGACTTCTCCCGTGTGAAATAAAAAGTTCATGATGTTTAAAATGTTATTTGAAGTCGTCCGATTTGGTTTTACAAATTTTATAATGTCCGAAATTATTTCTAGTGGAGTTTTAAATGCTATTTGCGTGGTCTATTGCATTAAAACTATTTTTAAAATTTGCGTTAGGTGGAACTAGGTTCCTTTATTATTTAATAGGGGATTTATTTTATATCTATATATGTATGTATATATTAGCATTTTAATATATATCTATATCTATAAGTATATATATATATATATTACTATATGCGTATATTTTTTTTAAATATATATGTATATATTTTTGTATACGTATATTGTTATTTTTTTCCTGTTTGTTTTTCCTTAAAAAAATATATAGATTATTTAGTTATTTATTTATTTTGTGGTTTTATAAAAAAAAGGACAACGGGTGCCACCAGGGCCAGCCCACCAGCACCGAGTTGGCAGGCTAGCGCCCTAGCGCACCACACAACCAGCGAGGCCAGCGCCCCAGGCTTCTAGCCACGAGAGCCCCAACTCCATCGAGCTAGGAGACTCCAGCGCTAGTTCCACAGGGACCGAGTCCCATGCACAACCAGCACACGAGCCTGCATGGAGCCCCAGCGCTCGGGCCGCACTGCACGCAGCTCGCCCTAGCCAGCCCCGCGCCCTCGTTCCTTCATCGAGTCGGACACAACTTCCCCAGACCGAGCCGGACTCCTACCCACGAGCCAACGCCTTGTTTTCTTCCCAGGAACCGAGACTGACCCGATTTCTTTTCCCGTCGCCCGATTCGTTCCCTGTCGCTGTTTCGATTGCATCTCGCCGAGACCGCAGGAGTTCCCGTGTCGCCGTCTTGCTGCCGTTGAACGTCGCTGGAGCCTCCATCGCCGGAGCACCTCACCGTCCACCGGAGTTCGCGAAGCCGTTCACCGGAGTTTGCGCACGTCGTCGGAGTTTGTCCGACAGTCACCGGAGAAGCACCATTGGAGGCACCACACCGAGACGGTTTCGTTTTTCCCCGCTGTTCGTGGTGAGAACGCACTCGCGAGCCGATTCATCAAACCCCGATGAACAGCTTCTGGGCGAATAAAATCTGTTTTTAACCTGTTTTTAGCTCTGTCAGATTCTCGGCATAGTTTTCAAACGTGTTTATCTTTTTACTCGTAATTCCGATTCAGGAAATTCTTTTTCCTGTGATCTGATATTGATGTGTAGAACATGATAGCACCAGTAGTTTTCAGTTTTACGAAAATTATTTTTTTTTGTTAAAACATATTTATTTTAGACCTACCGGAGGCCATATTTTGCAAACCGTTCATCCAGTTTAGTTGATTCTTTTTGCGTTGTCATCGTATCAGCATGTAGATGAGTTTATACCTGCTGCCATGCTATTTATGCTTTGGTTTTAAACAAGTTGTTTTATTGCCGATGGTTTTATTTGGTGTTATGTGATTGTGGTGATTGATTGGTGTGATTGTTTGCAACGTGTAGATTGTGCGGAGTGCGACGCAAACTATTGTCAGGAGTGTGACTTTCTGAACCAGAATCAAGGCAAGTTACATGTTGATCATCCTTTACCTATTATTTTTCTATGCATGTAGTATTATATCACCCTATGAAAATTGCATGTATAGGAATATTATTATTATTGCTATGCTATTGAGCTATATCCCTCGTCATTGAAGATCGTGGTATTTGTAGTTTTGCTATGCTATGTAGACGGGGATTGGTTCCTGTATTCATTGAGATTTTGTGAGGATTACTACAAAATAAATTGAGTAGTAATTCAGGATATAATACACCTCTGGGCGGATATGGTATTGCTGGGTGGTTTCCAGAACATCATGGTTTCTACCCTCTGAATGTAAGTGGAATGCCGCCCAGGTTCAAAAAGATCAGACAGACTTAGTGACTAGTAGCTTTCGTGCGCAACCACTAGCTATATGGGCTCTAGCTTAGTTGAGTAGGTTGTGGTAACCTTGCCTGGGCAAAGCTAGCAGATGTAGATATAAATAGGTGTACCGGCTTGCCATTGGGTGGAGGTGACTGCTTCTGAAAGACTTCGTCTCAATCTTCGGATTGGGTCTAGTGGGTACAGTGTGCAAACCTCTGCAGAGTGTATAAACTAATCATGATTAGTCGTGTCCCCGGTTATGGACAACTTTGAGCAGCTAGGCCACTACAGTTGTTGGATGATCTTGACAGATGACACACTTAATAAAACTTGGTGGGAAACTTAATAATGGTGATAGGTTGGAGTTGGAGATGCCAATTCAACCATATGTGAGTTATTGTAGCAAATAAATTAAAACTTGACTATTAGGTAGCTATGAGGATAAAATCAGCTTTCTGCAAAATAACCATCAGCCTTTCTCTTGTTATACTATGCATATACATGTAGGTCTGTTATATTACTTTTCCTGTGTAACTTGCCAATACATTCAAAGTATTGACCTATATGGCTGCAACGTATCATGTTGCAGGATATTCAGACGAGGAGTAAGGTATCGTTAGGGTCGCGAGTCTTTACCCAACATCGCCAGTGGGCTATGATGGGACTCATCGTTATTATTCTGCTACTTTTCCGCTGTTTGATAGAATAAAGCTTGCTAAGTGCTATGCAGATTGTTTTATTTTGTAAATTCTGGATCATACGTTATTATAAATGATGCACTTGCTATATCTGGTTTTCATCTATACTGTGTGTGCTAGCGAGTCGATCCAGGGACTAGCACAGTAAAGCACAGAGACTCAAATCCTTCGAGGTTTGGTCGTTACAGATGGTATCAGAGCAATGCGTTGACTGTAGGTCGTGACCCTGGAAAATGGATTAGAAAAGCCATAGGAGTGAAAAATTATTCTATAAACTTTGTCTACATCTTGCTCTTTCATTAGATAACCACTCTAGTATCTTGGCCAGCTTAAGTAGGAACTAGTGTTGAGACCACCACATATATTGTTTTTATTTGCGATATTAACGTGTTAGCGTATCTGATTATGCCCGCTTTGTGGCATGACGATACTAGGTTGCTTGCTTGATTGTTATTTTGCTTGTTTGTTAAACTAGGATCTTGTCGGAATTATTCGACTATATATAGATATGTTTGTTTATTGTTATGCTTGTTTGTGTTATTGCTATGGTGTTTTGTTGCCTCATATATATTACCTTGATCATACTATGCATATGGGTAGAATATTTATATTCCTTTAGACCTATTCTATCTATTACTTATCTATTCTTTGCCAACCAAAACCCTTAGTATGCCTATTAGAGTGAGTTCCCCAGGGGCTGAGATGCCAGCAAGTTTGGGATGTTTTCAGATGCCCTTGTCTATTGTGAAGCATGTTTTCCCTACATATTTGATCATATTGAAGTCACAAGGTCTGGATATTATTTTGGGTATGGACTGGTTACAATAATATGAAGGAGTTATCGATTGTGCTAGTCGATCTATTTCTCTCAGTGCACCAGGAGGGAAGATAATCAAGTATGTATGTAAGTACCAGCATAAGAGGATGTAGGTGAACTCTCTTAAGGGGGGTAGCCTGGAAGAGGTGCCAGTTGTGAAGGATTATCCAGATGTGTTTCACGTATCCCAGCTGGAGAAGTGTCATGCCGAGATGGCAGACGTTCCTTTGAGAGATACAGTGCCACTTGAGGCAATTTAGTTGGAGACTCACTTGACATATGAGGAGAAGCATGTTAAGATTCTGGAGACAGCAGAGAGAGTTACTCGCACCAAGGCAATCAGATTACGCAAAGTTCAGTGGGATCATCATACCGAAGAAGAGGCTACATGGGAACGAGAGGAGGATCTCAAGCAGGACCACCCACACCTTTTTGCTAGCCAACCCGAATCTCGAGGCCGAGATTCATCTTAAGGGGGGTAGGTTTGTAACATCCCAATTTTCTTAAATTCGGATGTTAATAGATCATTCATATGCATCTCATATTCTTCTATGCATTATTTTGTTCTTCTGAAGATTTTATTCATTTTGCAACTTCGGGCAATTTATTGGAGTTGAGATAATATGACTTCTCCCGTGTGAAATAAAAAGTTCATGATGTTTAAAATGTTATTTGAAGTCGTCCGATTTGGTTTTGCAAATTTTATAATGTCCGAAATTATTTCTAGTGGAGTTTTAAATGCTATTTGCGTGGTCTATTGCATTAAAACTATTTTTAAAATTTGCGTTAGGTGGAACTAGGTTCCTTTATTATTTAATAGGGGATTTATTTTATATCTATATATGTATGTATATATTAGCATTTTAATATATATATATATAAGTATATATATATATATATTACTATATGCGTATATTTTTTTAAATATATATGTATATATTTTTGTATACGTATATTGTTATTATTTTTTCTGTTTGTTTTTCCTTAAAAAAATATATTATTTAGTTATTTATTTATTTTGTGGTTTTATAAAAAAAAGGACAACGGGTGCCACCAGGGGCCAGCCCACCAGCACCGAGTTGGCAGGCTAGCGCCCCAGCGCACCACACAACCAGCGAGGCCAGCGCCCCAGGCTTCTAGCCACGAGAGCCCCAACTCCATCGAGCTAGGAGACTCCAATGCTAGTTCCAGAGGGACCGAGTCCCATGCACCACCGGCACACGAGCCTACATGGAGCCCCAGCGCTCGGGCCGCACTGCACGCAGCTTGCCCCAGCCAGCCCCGCGCCCTCGTTCCTTCATCGAGTCGGACACAACTTCCCCAGACCGAGCCGGACTCCTACCCACGAGCCAACGCCTTGTTTTCTTCCCAGGAACCGAGACTGCCCCGATTTCTTTTCCTGTCGCCCGATTCGTTCCCTGTCGCTGTTTCAATTGCATCTCGCCGAGACCGCAGGAGTTCCCGTGTCGCCGTCTTGCTGCCGTTGAACGTCGCTGGAGCCGCCATCGCCGGAGCACGTCACCGTCCACCGGAGTTCGCGAAGCCGTTCACCGGAGTTTGCGCACGTCGCCGGAGTTTGTCCGACAGTCACCGAAGAAGCACCATCGGAGGCACCACACCGAGACGGTTCTGTTTTTCCCCGCTGTTCGTGGTGAGAACGCATGCGCGAGCCGATTCATCAAACCCCGATGAACAGCTTCTGGGCGAATAAAATCTGTTTTTAACCTGTTTTTAGCTCTGTCAGATTCTCGGCATAGTTTTCAAACGTGTTTATCTTTTTACTCGTAACTCCGATTCAGGAAATTCTTTTTCCTGTGATCTGATATTGATGTGTAGAACATGATAGCACCAGTAGTTTTCAGTTTTACAAAAATTAATTTTTTTTGTTAAAACATATTTATTTTAGACCTACCGGAGGCCATATTTTGCAAACCGTTCATCCAGTTTAGTTGATTCTTTTTGCGTTGTCATCGTATCAGCATGTAGATGAGTTTATACCTGCTGCCATGCTATTTATGATTTGGTTTTAAACAAGTTGTTTTATTGCCGATGGTTTTATTTGGTGTTATGTGATTGTGGTGATTGATTGGTGTGATTGTTTGCAACGTGTAGATTGTGCGGAGTGCGACGCAAACTATTGTCAGGAGTGTGACTTTCTGAACCAGAATCAAGGCAAGTTACATGTTGACCATCCTTTACCTATTATTTTTCTATGCATGTAGTATTATATCACCCTATGAAAATTATGCATGTATAGGAATATTATTATTATTGCTATGCTATTGAGCTATATCCCTCGTCATTGAAGATCGTGGTACTTTTAGTTTTGCTATGCTATGTAGATGGGGATTGGTTCCTGTATTCATTGAGATTATGTGAGGATTACTACAAAATAAATTGAGTAGTAATTCAGGATATAATACACCTCTGGGCGGATATGGTATTGCTGGGTGGTTTCCAGAACATCATGGTTTCTACCCTCTGAATGTAAGTGGAATGCCGCCCAGGTTCAAAAAGATCAGACAGACTTAGTGACTAGTAGCTTCCGTGCGCAACCACTAGCTATATGGGCTCTAGCTTAGTTGAGTAGGTTGTGGGAACCTTGCCTGGGCAAAGCTAGCAGATGTAGATATAAATAGGTGTACCGACTTGCCATTGGGTGGAGGTGACTGCTTCTGAAAGACTTCGTCTCAATCTTCGGATTGGGTCTAGTGGGTACAATGTGCAAACCTCTGCAGAGTGTATAAACTAATCATGATTAGTCGTGTCCCCAGTTATGGACAACTTTGAGCAGCTAGGCCATTACAGTTGTTGGATGATCTTGACAGATGACACACTTAATAAAACTTGGTGGGAAACTTAATAATGGTGATAGGTTGGAGTTGGAGATGCCAATTCAACCATATGTGAGTTATTGTAGCAAATAAATTAAAACTTGACTATTAGGTAGCTATGAGGATAAAATCAGCTTTCTGCAAAATAACCATCAGCCTTTCTCTTGTTATACTATGCATATACATGTAGGTCTGTTATATTACTTTTCCTGTGTAACTTGCCAATACATTCAAAGTATTGACCTATATGGCTGCAACGTATCATGTTGCAGGATATTCAGACGAGGAGTAAGGTACCGTTAGGGTCGTGAGTCTTCACTCAACATCGCCAGTGGGCTATGATGGGACTCATCGTTATTATTCTACTACTTTTCCGCTGTTTTATAGAATAAAGCTAGCTAAGTGCTATGCAGATTGTTTTATTTTGTAAATTCTGGATCATACGTTATTATAAATGATGCACTTGCTATATCTGGTTTTCATCTATACTGTGTGTGCTAGCGAGTCAATCCAGGGACTAGCACAGTAAAGCACAGAGACTCAAATCCTTCGAGGTTTGGTCGTTACAGATGGTATCAGAGCAATGCGTTGACTATAGGTCGTGACCCTAGAAAATGGATTAGAAAAGCCATAGGAGTGAAAAATTATTCTATAAACTTTGTCTACATCTTGCTCTTTCATTAGATAACCACTCTAGTATCTTGACCAGCTTAAGTAGGAACTAGTGTCGCCGTATAAAATGGTTTACGGTAAGGCCTATCATTTACCTCTTGAGCTAGAACACAAGGCTTATTGGGCAATCAAAGAGCTTAACTTCCATTTCAAACTTGCCGGTGAGAAGCGGTTGTTTGATATCAGCTCATTAGATGAATGGAGGGCCGAGGCATATGAGAATGCCAAGTTGTTCAAGGAAAAGGTTAAGAGATGGCACGATAAAAGAATACAAAAACAAGAATTCAATGTAGGTGATTATGTCCTCCTATACAATTCTCGCTTAAGATTCTTCGCAGGTAAGCTTCTCTCTAAATGGGAAGGTCCTTACATTGTCGAGGAAGTATATCTTTCCGGTGCCATCAAAATCAATAACACGGAAGGAAATTTTCCTAGAGTGGTAAACGGGCAAAGAATCAAGCATTATATCTGTGGTACTCCCATAAATGTTGAGACCAATATCATCAATATCATAAATCCGGAGGAGTACATAAGGGATGTTTATCAACCTGTTTCAGACCCTGAAAACGAAGAGGTATGTGTTTCGGGTAGTAATTGGACTCCGAAGCTTTTCCAATATGAAATTTTCAGCCTTTTGGAATTTTTGGAAAATTAGAAAAATAAAAAGCAGTCCGGAGAAAGCACGAGGCGGTCACAAGCTTGGTAGCCGCCACCTACCCCCTGGCGGCGGCTACAGGGCTTGTGGGCACCTCGTGTGCCTCCCGGACTCCGTTTTCTTGCAGAGCACTCCTTCTGGTCCAGAAAAAATCATTATATATACGCCCGAGGGTTTTGATCTCCGTATCGTGCAGTTTTCGTCTATTTTCGTTTCGAGCCTGTTTCTGTTGCAGATCCAGATCTTCATGACTTCCCCAAAAGCTCCTAAGGACAAGATCTTCGAGAAGGTCATCAATCCCTATCTCTCGGAAGTGCTAAAACACCCTCAATCTATCAAGATGAGCGAGGGGATGTTGCACATTCGTGATGTTGAGGGGCCTAAGAAGATCGGAAGCGTGGAGACGAGGCTCGAAGCAATGGAGCAACAAGTCTTCAAGTGCCAAGGGATGGTGGAGCGTGGACTCAACGCCAACCACATGATGATCATGGAGTTCACCAGCAAGCACAGGATGGATGCCAGTGACATTGGGAAACACCTCTCCCGGCTCTATGATAGGGTTGATCAACTCCAGGGCCAGACCTATGACCTGCAAAACCAAAACTATGAGTATGAGTATAGATTTAAATCAATACGGTTGGCTGCAGATTTGAGGATTCCTGCGACTCGTTCATCCTGCCATGATGGAACACCTATGCCTTGGAAGACGGAGGATCAGACTACTCCAACACCACCACCACCATCACCACCAAAGGAAGACAACTAAGCATTGGTATGGGCAATCCCCTTGGCTTTTGCCAAGCTTGGGGGAGTTGCCCTGGTATCGTATCACCTTTATATCTTTTTATTTTACCTTTGTTTTAGTTCTTTCCTTTTCAGTTTTTATTTCTTCTCTTAGTGGAATAAGTCTTTAGTGTTTAGTTTGAGTCTTTTGCCTTGTGTCTCCCCCAATGTATTCGAGCTTGCAAGCTATATAATAAAGAGTATCTTAGTCAAGGGCTTTTTTTGTGCCGTGATCAAAAGTATTAAAAGAACGATAGCATGAAAGATCATGAGATGATCTAATGGAAAGTGATAGCTTCACATATAACAAGTATGATGATTGAAACTTGTTGAGAATAGACCAACATAGACCTCAGTCATTGCTGCAATTAATAAGAAGTACTCCCTCCATCCCAAAATAAGTGACTCAAAAATGACTCTATTTTGTACTAACTTTCGTACAAAACGGAGTCATTTTTGAGTCACTTAATTTGGGACGGAGGGAGTAATAAGGAAAGAGAGGTTCACATATAAATATATCATCTTAGACACTTTCTATAATTGTGAGCACTCACCAAACTATTACATGCTTAGAAGTAGATGTTGGACAAGGAAGACAACATAATGAATTGTGTTTGCTTGGTTCCAAACAATGTTATATGATTAGAGATCCCTTAGCATGTGACGATTGCTTCCACCTCACATTAGCCAAAACTCCCGCACCAAGTAGAGATACTACTTGTGCATCCATAAACCTTCAAGCCAGTTTTGCCATGAGTGTCCACCATACCTACCTATGGATTGAATAAGATCCCTCAAGTAAGTTGTCATCGGTGCAAGCAATAAAAATTGCTCTCTAATATGTATGATCTATTAGTGTGTGGAAAATAAGCTTTGTACGAACCTGTGATGTGGAAGACATAGAAGCGACAGACTGCATAATAAAGTTCTTTATCACAGGAGGCAATATAAAGTGACGTTCCCCCACACTAAGAGGACACGCATCCAAACCTCAAAAGCGCATGACAACCTCTGCTTCCCTCTGCGAAGGGCCTATCTTGTACCTTTACTTTTTGCCCTTGTAAGAGTCATGGTGATCTTCACCAATTCCTTATTTTGCCTTTGTCTTGGCTACCGTCACATGCTTGGGAAAGATCTATATTCATATATCAACTTGGAGCTGAGTACTTATGCTTTATTATTGTTGACTTTACCCTTGAGGTAAATGGTTGGGAGGCAAAATTATAAGCCCCTATCTTTCTCTGTGTCCAACTGAAACTTTGATATCATGAGTACCACGTGAGTTGTAACAATTGTGGAAAACAAAAGAGATGATTGAGTATGTGGGTTTGCTTTACAAGCTCTTATTTGACTCTTTGTGATGTTATGATAAATTGCAATTGCTTCAATGACTATGGGCTCTTGTTGGCTACTTCTCGGTAAGGTTTTTGTTTCATACTTTGCTTTGTGAAGGAATTTTTACTTTCCCATAAGAATCTTTATGATGTATTGCTGTTCTATGTGTGATCATGATGCCCTCATATCCGTAATATGTTTTATCGACACCTTCATCCCTAAACATGTGGACATGTTTATGGAACCTGGTTTTCGCTTGAGGACAAGCGAGGTCTAAGCTTGGGGGAGTTGATATGTCCATTTTGCATCATGGTTTCATGTTGGTATTTATCGCTTTATGGGCTGTTATATTACCTTGTGGTACCATACTTATGCCTTTTCTCTCTTATTTTGCAAGGTTTATTTGAAGAGGGAGAATACCGGCAGCTGGAATTCTGGACTGGAAAAGGAGCAAGTCTGAGTCGTCTATTCTGCACAACTCCAAATGCCCTGAAAATCAACGTGGATTTTTTTGGGCATATATAAAAAATACGGGGCAAAAGAAGTACGAGAGGTGAGCTACCAGGGCCCCACAAGCCTGGTAGCCGCCGCCCCCTGGTGGCGGCTACAGGGCTTGTGGGCACCATGACAGACCACTGCCCCCCTCTTTTGGTATATGAAGGGTTTCGTTCCAGAAAAATTCAGGGTGGAGCTTTTTCGTGGATTCTCCGGCGCCACGAGGAGGAACTTGAGCAGATCCAATCCAGAGCTCCGGCAGGACGATCCTGCCGGGGAAACTTCCCTCCCGGAGGGGGAAATCATCGCCATCGTCATCACCAACACTCCTCTCGTCGGCGGGGAGTCATCTCCATCAACATGTTCATCAGCACCATGTCCTCTCCAAACCCTAGTTCATCTCTTGTAACCAATCTCTGTCTCGCGACTCTGATTGGCACTTGTAAGGTTGCTAGTAGTGTTGATTACTCTTTGTAGTTGATGCTAGTTGGATTACTTGGTGGAAGAGTTTATGTTCAGATCCTTGATGCTACTCATTACACCTCTGATCATGATTATGATTATGCTTTGTGAGTAGTTACTTTTGTTCCTGAGGATATGGGATAAGTCATGCTGATAATAGTCATGTGAATTTGGTATTCGTTCGGTATTTTGATATGCTATATGTTGTCTTTTCCTCTAGTGGTTTCATGTGAACGTCGACTACATAACACTTCACCATGTTTGGACCTAGAGGAAGGCATTGGGGAGTAGTAAGTAGATGATGGGTTGCTAGAGTGACAGAAGCTTAAACCCCAGTCTATGCGTTGCTTCGTAAGGGGCTGATTTGGATCCACTAGTTTAATGCTATGGTTAGACGTTGTCTTAATTCTTCTTTCATAGTTGCGGACGCTTGCGGAAGGGGTTAATCATAAGTGGGATGATTGTCCAAGTAAGGGCAGTACCCAAGCGCCGGTCCACCCACATATCAAACTATCAAAGTAACGAACGCGAATCATATGAACATGATGAAACTAGCATGACAGAAATTCCCGTGTGTCCTCGGGAGCGTTTTTCCTCCTATAAGACTTTGTTCAGGCTTGTCCCTTGCTACGAAAGGGATTGGGACACTTTGCTGCATTGTCGCTACTACTTGTTACTTGTTACTTTTCACTTGCTACGTTTCACCTCGCTACACCATCACTTGTTACCGCTACACTCAGTGCTTGCAGTTATTACCTTGCTGAAAACTGTTTATCAGAGCCTTCTGCTCCTCGTTGGGTTCGACACTCTTACTTATCGAAAGGACTACGATTGATCCCCTATACTTGTGGGTCATCAGGCTCCATCATCTGGGCGCAACAACGGATCAAGGGGACAAAGGGGGAGCAAAGCAACAGTGAGTACTCATCCAAAGTACTCGCAAGACTTACATCAGAACTATGCTAAGTATGCATCAGTATCAAAGAAGGGGGGTTATATGTGGACTGACTGCAGCAATGTGAGAAAAGAGATAGAAGGCCTAGTCCTATCGAAGACTAGCATCTTCAGGGTCTTGCAACAATAGACGAGAATAGAGCAAGGTAACACAATTAATAGTCATATTGTTGCAGCAATATTAAAGTGAGGTCACTCCCAGAGATCCTCCCTCGACTCCCAGCGAGGAAGCGATCCCGGGACAACTAAAATCCAGTTAAGTAACAATTGTAGTTGTATAACATCAGGGCACAACTCCAAGTCGTCCTGTAACCATGGACACGGCTATCCGAATAGTTAATTTTCATCCCTGCAGGGGTACACCACATGTCGCGTCATGCTCGATAACACTCTGGTCGGACACACTTTTCTGGGTCATGCCCGGCCTCGGAATATCGACACGTCGCAACCCCACCTAAGACTCAACAAAGAGGCCAGCCCGCCGGTCTAACTCCTAAGCACAAAGGGTTCATGGGACCAGCTCCCCTTCGCGCTCCTGCACGATGCGTGGGCGGCCGACGTCAGTCCTAGCATCCCTTAATCACAAGCGCGATGCATCTCGGGACCACTCGGGCACACGCCACTACATTGCTGACATCTGAAAAGCTTCGGCTAATACCGCGACGCCGAGTACCCATAATTCTTCCGGCGTAGCCGGTTAGTGCGAAAAGGTCTCCAACCAACCCAGATCAAATACCCAAATCCATTATCATTTTAATTAGGCCATCGACACAATCTCGCGGGAATCCACCCGTCTAACAACTAATCACCCTCGTTGGATTCTGAACGATGTATGGGCTTAGATGAATCACCCTCGGGGGTCCCACGCTTGAGGGGTTGCACGACAGAGGCATTGTCGAGAATGGTGAAAGAGGAATCACCCTCGATAACCACGACCGACTAGCTATACTACAGAGATATCATCAGGAGTACTTAGCGAGGTGTCACCCTAGGTACCCGATAGTATCTCTGTAGCGTAGTACAACTAAGGGGGGTGTATGTGTTGTGTCGGGTCTGGCTCGTCGATCAGGGTTCGAGATTTGAAAGCAAAGCGGGCAACTAGACTACGGGGTCAGAGGGGATGACTGCTCCACCTATACTAAGCAAATTAAAAGTACAGTGCTGAAAGTAACAGTTCATCAAAAACAGTCTATGCATCAGATATAGGAACTAACTACAACAGTAGCAAAATACTAATGCAAGCATGAGGGAGAAAGACATAGGCGATATAGGGATGATCAAGGGGGTTTGCTTGCCTTGCTGCTCTGCGGCAAAAGGATGGTCGGCAGGGTCGTAGATGTACCCGACAGCAGCGTCAGTCTCGGGGTCTACCGGTAAGAAGAGGGGGAAGAAACAATAAATAATAGCAACGGTGCAACACAATGCATGACATGGCAAGATGCATGCTAGACATGAGCTAACGCAGTAACATCCGTAATAGACGGGTCGGAAGAATATCTGACAATATTTTTTGGGTATCGGGCTACTACCGGTCAGATGGAAAACGATGGAAAAGTTCCACGTTTGCTATGCTAGGGACGCGTGACAGACGAATGGACCGTGTATCCGGGTTCGTCTCGTTTTGCGGATCAACTTTCATGTTGAAAATATTTTGATCTGACTTACAAATTATTATATATTAATTTTTAGGTGGGATCTGTGGGGCCCAACAGTCATTGGGACAACGAGCACCCACCTACATGCACACACATTTGTACATACACATTTTTACACACGGGCCTGCGAGGAGGGGGGGCAGGGCTGGCCTGTGGAGGAGGACGGCGGCCGGCCGGTGGCGACGGGGGGGGGGATTGGGGAAAGCGAGGGGAGAGGAGGGAGCCCGTGCGAGGGAAGGGAGCGACGGGGATCTGGGCGGGGCTCTCGGTGGGGAGGGGGGCGTCGGTCTGGGAGGGAGACCGAGAGAAGGGCCGAGGGGCTTGTGGGGAAAGGTGGAGTGGAGGGAGGCCCTGGCGAGCGGGGTGGTAGGTGGGGGCTGTCGGTGCGGTTGGTGGGGATGGTGGGGCACGAGAGGCACGGGACCTCGTGAGGAGGTAGGAGGGGGGGTGAGCGAGCGGGGGAGAGGGTGGCGGCGGCCAGGGGAGTTGAGGAGCTTTATAACCCAGGGGGTGGGCCGAATGGGAGTGGCCGGCCAGGCTGGGCCGAGGCCCAAGGAAGAGGGGGGTTGTTTCCTTTTTTTATTATTTATTAATTTGCACCACACTTTTGCATTTAGTTTACGTAGCAAACGATTTTTTTATAACTGAAACTTGGCACGTAAATCAAGCACAATATTTTGGGGTGCCGCAAAAAAAATTCAAAGTATTTTGTAAGGTTTAGATATTTTTTGAATTTGAAACGATCAATTTAATTGATGTTGTCCCACGTTAAATTTCCTAGGGGCATTTTGGTAGTTGAGGTGATGTTGTTTTCCTTAACATAATTACCTATGGATTATTTACAACCAAACCAAGATTCTTATTTTACGTTCTGAAGAAATAATTTATTTGAATTGATATTAAATTTGAAATTTGGCTTTGATTTTATCAAGTGACAATCTAGCTCAGTTAAATATGATGACCTAGCATCATTAGGGTGCGGTTACTGTAGCTTAACTACCGGGGTGTCACATACAACACCTAGATATGGTAGATGATTATGTGACACTGCACAAAGAAATCATCGCAAATCAGTACCATGATCAGGGGATGCGCAAGATGGACGACGAAGTTACTGTAGAGCACAACACCACTTTCTTGTGTTGGTTCAAAGAGCAGGTTCGTGCTAATCCCCAAAAGAGGGCAGTGCGAATGAGTTTCTTATACACGTCTTAGCACATGGCCCCGTGCCCAAACATGTGTCCTATGAGGCATACGATATCAACGGGTACACATTCTACACAGAGGCCAAAGAGATGGACAGTGATTACCAGAACTCAGGGGTGACGATTGAATCCGTGACCGAATCCAGCGGCCCAACTAAAAGATTCTATGGAAGGGCCGAAGAGATCTGGGAGTTTTACTACACTGGAAGGCACGACACGACGATGTTTCGTGTCAGGTGGGCTAAGGTCGTCGTAAGAGAAAACAAGTATTTCACTACCATGTCTATACCCGAAGCAAAGAGTGCTACCGTGAATGTTAACGTCATCGCCATAACTGAGCCATGGATACACGCTAAGAACATGACATAATGATTCTTCATAACCGACCCGACCAATCCGAGTCGTGTTGTCGTGAGGAGAGGCAAAAGGAACATCGTCGGAATGGATGGAGTCACCAACGAGCAAGACTACGACCAATATGGAAACCTGGTGAGGGAAGATGACGATGACAATGAAGCATGCATGAAAAGAAGAATCAAGACTACATTACCTAAGAAAGATCATACTCCGTGGTACCGGAAAAGAAGAAATCAAGACAACAAACAAGAAAGGAAAGAAGCTCAATGTGAAACGTCTTCAACGCAGCTGAGAAAAAACCATTTATATATATGCATGTGTTTTTTGTACGAAACAACACATGGTTCCGGTAATATTCGTGTAGTGTGGGAGGGAGACGTTCTCGTCGTCGACTGCATGCGTGCGAGGCCGTCGGGAGAAAAACAAAAAAACAAAAGGGGAGAAAGCAATACAAAAGAAAAAAAGAAAAGTAGATAAAAAAGGAAAGGAAAATAATAAAAAGGAAAGATAATAATAAATAAAAATAATAAAAAGAAAATAATAAAGAAAATAAAGTTAGCAGTACCGCTGGATTGGTACCACCGCTACTCCTATGTTAACAGTAGCGTGGGTTCTAATCCAGCGCTACTCCTATATGTCCTAGGTCATTTAGTAGTAGCGCTCGATTAGAACGAGAGCTACTGCTAAGTTAGCAGTAGCGTTGTTTCCAATCCAGCGCTACTAGTATGTTTAGTTAACCGAATCCAAAATTACTAACTCCCCCTCTCCCTCCACTCCCACCTCTCCCCACACTTCTGACCCTCTCCTTGTGTTGCCGCCGCCCCGCCGGAGAACTCCCCGCCCATCCCCGTGCGCCCTCGAGCTCACGCCGCACCCTCCCCTCCACTCCCACTCCGGTATGCCCCCTCCCCTCCCCCTGTGATATGAACTAAAATAATAAGAAGAAGGAGAATAAGAAGAGGAGGAGAAGAAAAGAACAAGGACAAGAAGAAGAAGAAGAATAAGAAGAAGAAGAAGAAAAAGAGGAGAAGAGCAGAAGATGAGGAAAAATGGAAGAAGAGGAGAAGTAGAAGAAAAAAGGAGAAGAAGAAGAGGAGAAGAAAAGAACAAGAAGAAGATGAAGAAGAAGAAGAAGAAGAAGAGAAAAGGAAGAAGAAGAGGACGATAAGAAGAAATAGAGGAGAAAAAGAATACATTAAAAGGAGGAGAAGAAGAAATAGGTTATCTAGTGTGCTAGGTTAAATCCGTTTATCTTTTATTTTTTGTCCTTTAATTTCTATTGGTATTACGTTAGTGCTAGGTTGTTAGGGTTACTAATATTTAGAATTAGGTTAGGGTTAGAAGAAGAAGAAAGATGAACAAAAAGAAGAAAATAAGAATAGGAAAAAGGAAAAGAAGAAGAAGAAGGAGAATAAGAAGAGGAGGAGAAGAAAAGAAGAAGAAGAAGAAGAATAATAAGAAGAAGAAGAAGAAAAAGAGGAGAAGAGGAGAAGAAGAGGAAAAATAGAAGAAGAGGAGAAGTAGAAGAAAAAGAGGAGAAGAAGAAGAGGAGAAGAGAAGAAGAAGAAGAAGAAGAAGAAGTGAAGAAAAGGAAGAAGAAGAGGAGGAGAAGAAGAAGAAATGGAGGAGACAAAGAATAAATTAGAGGAGGAGAAGAAGAAATAGGTTATCTAGTGTGCTAGGTTAAATCTGTTTTTTGCTTGCTAAGTTTGTGTTAATTCATTACATATTGTTTGTGTTAATCCAATGTGCTCTATTTTTTCTTGCTAAGTTTGTGTTAATTCATCACATATTGTTTTGTGTTAATCGGAATGTTTTGCCGGCCTATGTTTTGTGTTAATCGGAATGTCCGAGTGTCCTATGCACCCCACAAAATTAGAGCCAATAGCGCCGGGGGCAGCGCGCAAGTGCTATGACAATCAACTAGGATGCATCCTTAGGGAAACCTCCAACATCGACAACGAAAAGTTAGAGAAGATACCACATATGGAGCACGCGTTCCTAACGAAGTTGCATAATAGGTTCTTGTTCCCCGGGTGGACTGAAAAAACATCTGCGGGATGATGAACCCATGACAAAGATAAACATCAAGGCAATGGTGCCGTTCACCAACGCCTTGTCCGCCTGGAAAGTAAGGGTGAAAAAATCAATTCTAAAGAATGAACCGTGGTCCAAGATTCATGCTCACAATCCGTCAGTAATGGAAGAGGACTTCGAAAAATTTAAGGAGACTTGTGCTACATAAGAAACGCAGAAAAAGTCACAGAAAATGAAGGAGCTCCAGGCCAGGAACACGCCTGTCCACCGCCTCGGAAGCCGTGGTTACGAGGGGAGGAGGCATGTATGGGCCAAGGAGGACGCTGAACGTGAAAGTCACGGAATCCCAGACCACTTGGTGGAGTTCACTGACCCGCAGGAGCGTGACTGGATGAGAGCCTCGCACCAGTGGGACCCCGTCAATAAGGTCTTTTACATGGACCCGAACACGAGGGAGTTCATGAGAATATTGGTGATTGTTGTATTACCTCCTTATATTAATTATCTTCCAATCAATTTGACAACAAGTTTTGTCACATTTGTAAACCATCCATGTTCCTCTTGCAGAAAGAGGAGCACCAAAAGGCAGCCGAAAGCGACGAGTTGTCTCAGTCGTCGTCGAGACCCAAGTGGGACAACCCATACAACTGGGTCGTGAACATACAGAAAAATGTCTCGATGGACAAACCTCCGTCGTATGGACGTGTGCACAGTGTCGGAGATGGCGCCTCATGGACGAAGTGCTACCACGAGAAGCCAGAGGAAAAACAATAGAGACGGCAGCTTACTCAACACACCATCGACGAGAAGGTCATGAGGGCGATCGATAAGAGAAAAGGTGAGACCAAAGAAGAGCTGGCCAAGTTAATTGATGATAAGGTCAATGCATCTGTGGCAGCTTCCTTGGGCCAATTGATTCCGCGAGTTTTTGAGTTTGTGAGGAGGAATCCAAAAAATAGGGCTGGAGTACTTTCCCCTTCTGAGGTTTTTTGGGAGCAATTCGGCGAACATCGCACTACCAGCAACTGCTCACGCAACCCCACATGCTCCCGTACCTGGTCTCGCTCCGGTTCATAGCAGCCGGTCCTCCGTCTCTGGCGTTCTCGGCGGGGCTGTCTTTGGCTGAGCTCAATGCCATCACGGTAATTACGCGTCATACAGTCTTTACCAGTATGTCTATATAGTCTTCTGTTTCAGTTGCCTTTCGGATGTCTGACATCGTAGTCATGTCTTCGCAAGCCGACGAAACCCCGTGCACCCTACTGTATGATGTCAACGGCTAGAAGGTGGACGTGGGAAAGGCAACAATCATGAAGCCGAAGGACCATGGTGTCTTCAAAGTTTGCATGGTCAATGTGAAAGCGGGCTTTGAGGATTTTCCTCTTCTGATACGTGTTGATGACGACGAGACCCCTAAACAAATTGGCGCATGCACGAGCTGGATCTTGTCTTGGTCGAAGACTCACCTTCGCGTCGAGGTGCTCGATAGCACACCAACGACAACTACTCAACAAGGTATGAACACCACCCCACCTACCCAATTACCTGCACATGTCGTGGTGGTTGATAGCGGTCGATACAGCGAGGGAGATCCTCCATTAGTGCCAGCTAGTGTTGCCCCTGTCGAAGAAGAAAATGCTGATGATGTCATGGAGGAGGATGTTGATGACCCTAACCAGTATATCAATACCGGCTATGGCGATGCTCGGGAGTATGACTCAGACTATGGGCATGGAGGTGACTAGATGATGCCTGAATTGCTAGAGACGCAACATCCTACGGTTGATTGCAAAAAGTCTCTCTTCATGCGATCCTCGCAGGAGACGCCTCCAGATGCCGCCTCTAGCCAACAAGAACAATACGGGGGCCGTCCATTGGTAATTAGTCCGACGATGCTGGGGGTGGTGGTTAGGGAAGGTATGGTGGGCTCACTACCGCCACCCACCGAGAAGCGAAGGAGGAGATCGGAGAAGAATGGATCTAAAGGCGCCAGAGCTACTTTAAGCAGCCAGCTGCCTCTAAAGCCGTGGGAGGTAGAAAGAATACCTGTCGTAGGTGCGGATCGTTTCCATGTCACCGGCCACCCGATCCTACCTTAGAAAGCACTAGAGAACATACTCAACAATGATCTAAGGAGACTTCATGATGATATGCTGGCCATAAAGATAAGACTTCTCAGCACGGAAAAACTAGGATGCCCGCTTTACGTGGCTCAGGTTCTGGGTGCGATGTCATATGTCGATAGATGGCCCACGGATAAGTTCATACTACAATTGGACTACATCTATGACATGTTCCACATGACCAAGTTGGATTTTCAGTTCATCCGCCTGTATGCATTGTATCTCAACTACATCATCAGGCGCGAGAACATAGAATATATCTGTGTCACGAACCCGTACTATATGCATGAGAGCTTCTTGGTAGTCTGCAAAGAGCATCGTGACTATGCGAGCAGGAACATCTGCGATTTCATGATCGCTAATAAGGACAAGGAAATGATTCTCCTGCCTTATCATCCCATGTAAGTCATCCACGGATATCCTTTCGTAAGTTTTGATCATTCCTTTACAAGCATTGAGGCTAATTTGAGGTGTACCTATTTTGCACAGCGGGGTGGGGGTGGGGGGGTGGGGGTGGGCGTCCTCATCTGTCTGTACCCACAATACTCCCATGCTCTGTACTTGGACTTGTCGGAGAACGTCGCATGGGAAACAAAAAATTTCCTACACACACGAAAGACCTATCCATGGTGATGATCATCTACGAGAGGGGAGAGTGCATCTACATACCCTTGTAGATCGCTAGGCGGAAGCGTATATAATGTGGTTGATGTAGTCGAACATCTTCACGATCCAAATTGCAGTCCGTCCCGCGATTTCATCACGAATCATCCCGCGATCCCATCACCATCCATCCCGATCTAGTGCTGAACGGACAACACCTCCGCGTTCAACACACGTGCAGCTCGATGACGATCTTCGCCTTCTTGATCCAGAAAGAGAGACGAAGATGTAGCTGAATTCTCCGGCAACACGACGGCGTGGCGGCGATGGTGGTGGAGCTACTCCGGCACGGCTTCGTCGTCCCGTGTTGAACTAGCTACAGGGTGTCACGAAGTGGTGGAGGGAGAGAGGGCTGCACCATGGCTTGAGGTGCCAAAAGCTTCTCTCACCTCCATTATATATAGGAGGGAGGGGAGGGGTGGAGCCCTAGGGCAAGGCTCTAGGGTTTGGCCGAACCAAGAGGAGGAGGAGGAGGAGGATTCCTCCTATACAACTTGGAAGGAGGAGTCCTCCTTCCCCAATTCGGTTTTGGCCAATCCTCCTTTCCTTTTCCCCCTTGGCCGAAATAGGCCTCCTTTGAGTTGGCCACTAGCCCATTTAGAGCTGGTGTGCCACCCTTGGGCCTCTTTGGTTCTCTCCTGGGTGGGTGGCTCCCCCCGGTGGAACTCCGGAACCCATTCGTCACTCCCGGTACTTTAACGGTAATGCCCGAAAACCTTCTGGAAGCCAAATGGATACTTCCTATATATAAATCTTCATCTTCGGACCATTCTGAAAACCCTCGTGATGTCCGGGATCTCATCCGGGACTCCGAACAACCTGCGGTTACCAACATCAGTAATTCAACTATACCGAAACGTCACCGAACCTTAAGTGTGCAGACCGTGCAGGTTCGAGAACTATGTAGACATGACCTGAGACACTCTCCAGTCAATAAACAATAGCGGGACCTAAATGCCCGTATTGGCTCCTACATATTCTACGAAGATCTTCATCGGTTGAACCTCTATGTCAAGGATTCAGTTAATCCCATATGCTATCCCCTTTGTCCATCGGTATGTTACTTACCCGAGATTCGATCGTCGGTATCTCCATACCCAGTTCAATATCGTTACCGTCAAGTCTCTTTACTCGTTCTGTAATACAAGATCCCGTGACTAACTCCTTAGTCACATTGCTTGCAAGGTTTATTCTGATGTTGTATTACCGATTGGGCCCCGAGATACCTCTTGATGACCCACAAGTGTAGGGGATCTATCGTAGTCCTTTCGGTAAGTAAGAGTGTTGAACCCAACGAGGAGCAGAAGGAACTGACAAGTGGTTTTCAGCAAGGTATTCTCTGCAAGCACTGAAATTATCGGTAACAGATAGTTGTGCGATAAGATGATTCATAGCGAGTAGCAAGTAACAATTGTAACAAAGGTGCAGCAAGATGGCCCAATCCCTTTTGTACCAAGGGACAAGCCTGGACAAACTCTTATAGGAGGTAAAGCGCTCCCGAGGGCACATGGGAATTTCTGTCAAGCTAGTTTTCATCATGCTCATATGATTCCCGTTCGCTAGTTTGATAGTTTGATATGTGGGTGGACCGGTGCTTGGGTGCTACCCTTACTTGGACAAACATCCCACTTATGATTAACCCCTCTCGCAAGCATCCACAACTACGAAATAATAATTAAGACAAGTCTAACCATAGCACTAAACTAGTGGATCCAAATCAGCCCCTTACGAAGCAACGCATAAACTAGGGTTTAAGCTTCTGTCACTGTAGCAACCCATCATCTACTTATTACTTCCCAATGCCTTCCTCTAGGCCCAAATAATGGTGAAGTGTTATGTAGTCGACGTTCACATAACACCACTAGAGGAAAAACAACATACAACACATCAAAATATCGAACGAATACCAAATTCTCATGACTACTTATAGCAAGACTTATCCCATGTCCTCAGGAACAAAAGTGACTACTCACAAAGCATAATTATATTCATGACCAGAGAGGTAATGAATAGCATCAAAGATCTGAACATA
This sequence comes from Hordeum vulgare subsp. vulgare, assembly GCF_904849725.1. Classification (NCBI taxonomy): domain Eukaryota; kingdom Viridiplantae; phylum Streptophyta; class Magnoliopsida; order Poales; family Poaceae; genus Hordeum; species Hordeum vulgare. The sequence goes on along the minus strand of NC_058521.1, from coordinate 144,390,696 downwards.
TAATCTTCCACTGAGTAATCCAACTAGCATAAACTACAAAGAGTAATTAACATTACTAGCAACCTTACAAGTACCAATCGGAGTCGCGAGAAGGAGATTGGTTACAAGAGATGAACTAGGGTTTGGAGATGAGATGGTGCTGATGAAGATGTTGATGGTGATGAGTCCCCTCCGACGAGAGGAGTGTTGGTGATGATGATGGCGACGATTCCCCCCTCCGAGAGGGAAATTTCCGCCTCGTGGCAGCGGCGGCTCCTCCCGAAAGCTTCCTTATGATTTTTTCTGGGACGAAACCCTCCATATAGCAAAAGATGAGCGCCGGAGGGGCAACAGGGGGCCCACAAGCCACCCAGGCACGACCAGGGGGGTAGGCTGGGCCTGGCAGGCTTGTGGCCTCCTGGTGGCGCCCCTCTGGTACTTCTTCCGCCCATTATTTTTCATAAAATCCAAAATAATTTCCCGTTGATTTTCATGGCTTTTGGAGTTGCGCACAATAGGTATCTCAAACTTGCTCCCTTTTCAGACCAGAATTCCAGCTGCCGACATTCTCCCTCTTCATGTAAACCTTATAAAATAAGAGAGAAACGGCATAAGTATTGTACCGTGAAGTGTAATAACAACCCATAAAGAGATAAATATCAACATAAAAGCATGATGCAAAATGGACGTATCAACTCCCCCAAGCTTAAACCTCGCTTGTCCTCAAGCGGAAGCCGAGATCAACAAATATGCCCACATGTTTGGAGTTAGAGGTGTCGACAAAACAAAGTACGAACATGCAGGCATCATGATCATAATTAGAACAACAATATCATCATATAATCTCTTATGCTAAAGTGACAATTCCTTCACAATGTAAAGTATGGATCAAGAACCTTACTGAGGATTAACAACCAATAGCCTTTAATCATTGAAGCAATTGCAGTTTATCATAACATCGAAAGGAGTCAAATAAGAGCTTGTAAAGCAAATCACCATAGTCAATCATCCTTTCGTCTTCTACAATTGCTAAAACTCACGTGGTACTCATGAGATCAAAGTTTCAGTTGGACAAAGAGAAAGATAGGGGCTTATAGTTTCGCCTCCCAACGACTTACCTCAAGGGTAATGTCAACAATAATAATTCATGAGTACTTACTTCCAAGTTGACATATGAATATAGATCTTTCCCTAGCACATGATGTTAGCCAAGATAAAGGCGAAATAAGGAATTGGTGTCGATCACCATGACACTTTTAAGGACAAAAAGTAAAGGTATAAGATAGGCCCTTCGTAGAGGGAAGCAGAGGTTGTCATGCGCTTTTGAGGTTTGGATGTGTGACCTCTTAGTGTGAAGGAACGACACTTTATATTGCCTCATGTGATAAAGCACTTTATTATGCAGTCTGTCACTTTTATGTCTTCCTCATCATAGATTCGTACAAAGCTTATTTTCCACACACTAATAGATCATACATATTTAGGGAGAAATTTTTTATTGCTTGCAGCGATGACAACTTACTTGAGGGATCTTATTCAATCCATAAATAGGTATGGTGGACTCTCATGGCAAAACTGGGTTGAAGGTTTATGGATGCACAAGTAGTATCTCTACTTAGTGCGGAAGTTTTGGCTGATATGAGGTGGAAGCAAGTGTCACATGCTAAGGGATCTCTAGTAATATAACATTGTTCGGAACCAAGCAAACATAATTCATTATGTTGTCTTCCTTGTCCAACATCTACTTCTAAGCATGTAATAGTTTAATGAGTGTTCACAATCATAGATGGTGTCAAAGATGATATATTTATATGTGAACCTCTCCTTCTTTATCACTTCCTATTAATTGCAACAATGACCAAGGTCTACGTTTGTTCACCCACACAAAGTTTCAATCATCATTCTTTTTATATGTGAAGCCATCACTTCCCATAAGATCTATACATGATCTTTATGCTTTTGTTCTTTTATCATTCTTTTCTTTAGATCATGGCATGAAGCACGGCCCTTAACTAAAGCACTCTTTATTATATGACTCACAAGCTCGAATACATAGGGGTGACACAAAGCAAAACTCAAGACTAGAACATACTAAGAGCTTTTATTCTACTAGAAAAAGATAAAATCAAAAAGGATCGAACTAAGAAAAAAGGGTAAAAGCAAAAGATGTGAAGGTGATACGATACCGTGGCAACTCCCCCAAGCTTGACACAAGCCAAGGGGATTTCCCATACCCGTGCTCAGTTGTCTTCCTTCGAAGGTGAAGGTGGTGGAGTTGTCCTGTCTTTTGATTCCAAGAGGGCCATCAATCTTTGATTTATACCTTGGAGTTCTGTGATATGTTTCTCCAGCAAAACAACTTCACGGGTGAGATAAGTATTATGAACACGAGTTATTTCACATAACCTCAAGAGTTCAATCAAGGAAGGAGGTAAAAGGTGAAGGTAGGGTTGAAGAAAATCCTTTTCCTCAACTTCTTCCTTGTTGAGCAGAGACTGCCCTTCGTCCAACGTCGGATTCTCCTTCTTAGTTTTGCCCTTAGTTTCTTCAAGCAGCCTTTCCTTGGCCTCCATGACCTCCATTCTTTTCAGATCAACATTTACTTCTTCATAGACCTGAGGGGGATTGTTCTCCCTGACAGATTCCTGAGACGACATCCTTGCCCTAAATCTGCGGCAGAAACAGGCTCGAAACGAAAACAGGGGATAACTTCGTGATACGAGGGTCAGACCTTTCGGGAGATTGTATAATGAATTTTTCCCGACCAAAAGGAGTACTCCGCAAGAAAACAGAGTCTGGGAGGCACACGAGGTGCCCACAAGCCACCCAGGCCCGGCCAGGGGGTAGGCCGGGCCTGGCAGGCTTGTGGCCTCCTCGTGCGCTTTCCGGACTACTTTAAATTTTTCTATTTTTCTAAAAATTCCAAAACGGAGGAAAATTGGTACTAGAATTTTTTTGGAGTCGGTTTACTTACTGAATCACATACCTCTTCGTTTTCGGAGTCTGAAACAGGCTGATAAATGTCCCTTATGTACTCCTCTGGAGTTATGATATTAATGATATAGCTTTCAACATTTACGGGAGTACATGAGATATAATGCTTGATTCTTTGCCCATTTACAACTCTCGGAAAATTACCTTCCGTGTTGTTGATCTTGATGGCACCAGAACGATATACTTCCTCAACAATGTAAGTTCCTTCCCATTTAGAGAGAAGCTTGCCTGCAAAAAATCTTAAACGGGAATTGTATAGCAAGACATAATCACCTACATTGAACTCACGTTTCTGTATCCTTTTATCATGCCACCTCTTAACTTATCTTTGAACAACTTGGCATTTTCATATGCCTGAGCTCTCCATTCATCGAGTGAGCTAATGTCAAATAACCTCTTCTCACTAGCAAGTTTGAAATCAAAGTTGAGCTCTTTGATTGCCCAATAAGCCTTATGCTCTAGCTCAAGAGGTAAATGACTTGCTTTACCGTAAACCATTTTGTACGGAGACATTCCCATGGGATTCTTATAAGCAGTTCTATAAGCCCACAGTGCATTATCAAGCTTCTTAGACCAATTCTTTCTAGACCTATTAACAGTCTTTTGCAGAATTAGTTTGATCTCTCTATTGCTTAGCTCTACTTGACCACTGGACTGAGGATGATAGGGCGACACAATTCTATGGTTGACATCATACTTAGCAAGCATTTTACGGAAAACACCATGAATGAAATGTGGACCACCATCAGTCATTAGATATCTAGGGACTCCAAATCTAGGGAAAATAACTTCTTTAAGCATCCTGATAGAGGTGTTGTGATCAACACTACTAGTTGGGATAGCTTCTACCCAATTAGTAACGTAATCAACAACAACTAGGATATGAGTATACCCGTTGGATTTTGGAAAAGGTCCCATATAATCAAAACCCCAAACATCAAATGGTTCAATGACAAGTGAGTAATTCATAGGAATTTCCTGATGTTTACTGATATTACCTATTCTTTGACATTCTTCACAAGACAAGACAAACTTACGGGCATCCTTGAAGAGAGTGGGCCAATAGAAACCTGATTGCAATACCTTGTGTGCAGTTCTATCTCCCGCATGGTGTCCTCCGTAAGCCTCGGAGTGACACTTCTGTGGGATCTGTCCCTGTTCATGCTCAGGTACACAACATGTAATAACACCATCTACTCCTTCTTTATAAAGGTGAGGATCATCCCAAAAGTAATGTCTCAAATAAAAGAAGAATTTCTTGTTTTGCTTGTATGTGAAACTTGGTGGTATATATTTGGCAACAATATAATTTGCATAATCAGCATACCACGGTGTACTACGTGAAGTATTGATGACATCCAGTTGCTCATCAGGAAAGCTATCATCAATAGGTTGTGGGTCATCAAGAGCATTCTCCAACCTAGACAAGTTATCTGCTATGGTGTTCTCAACACCCTTCCTATCAACAACATGCAATTCAAATTCTTGTAGCAAGAGAACCCATCTGGTAAGTCTAGGTTTAACATCTTTCTTTTCCATAAGATACTTAGTAGCAGCATGATTAGTGTGAATAGACACCTTGGAATCAACAATGTAAGACTTGAACTTTTCACATGCACACATGACTACTAAAAATTCCTTTTCAGTAGTAGCATGGTTTCTTTGGGCATTGTCTAGAGTTTTACTAGCATAGTGAATAACATTCAACTTCTTATCAACTCTTTGTCCTAGAACAGCACCAACATCATAATCACTAGCATCACACATAATTTCAAAAGGTAAGTTCCAATCAGGTGGTTGAACGATAGGTCCAGTTATCAAGGCTTTCTTAAGTATTTCGAAGGCTTTCTCACAATCATCGTCAAAAACAAAAGGAATATCCTTTTGCAAGAGATTGGTAAGAGGCCTAGAAATCTTAGAGAATTCTTTAATGAACCTTCTATAGAAACCAGCATGACCAAGGAAACTTCTTATACCTTTAATGTCTGTGGGACATGGCATTTTCTCGATCGCATCAACCTTAGCCTTATCGACTTCAATACCTCTTTCAGAAATTTTATGTCCTAAGACAATGCCTTCATTAACCATAAAGTGGCACTTCTCCCAATTCAAGACAAGGTTGGTATCTTTACATCTCTGCAAAACTCGATCAAGGTTGCTCAGGCAATCATCAAAAGAAGACCCGTAAATGGAGAATTCATTCATGAAAACCTCAACAATCTTTTCACAGAAGTCAGAGAATATAGCCATCATACGTCTTTGGAAGGTAGCAGGTGCATTACATAAGCCAAAAGGCATACGTCTATAAGCAAAGGTACCGAAAGGGCAGGTAAAAGTGGTTTTCTCCTGATCAGATTGTGCAACAATTATTTGGGAGAAACCAGAATAACCATCTAGAAAGCAGAAGTGTGTGTGTTTGGACAATCTTTCTAGCATTTGGTCAATAAAAGGCATAGGGTAATGATCTTTCCTAGTGGCCTTATTCAATTTCCTAAAATCAATCACCATCCTATAGCAAGTAATAATCCTCTGTGGGATCAATTCATCTTTATCATTAGGGACAACGGTAATACCTCCCTTCTTAGGGACACAATGCACCAGACTTACCCAATCACTATGAGCAACATGATAGATAATACCTGCTTCCAGGAGCTTTAGTATTTCTTTTCTTACTACCTCTTTCATCTTAGGATTTAATCTCCGTTGATGATCGGCAACTGGTTTGGAATCAGGATCGGTTTTAATTTTGTGCTGGCATAGAGTGGGACTAATGCCCTTAAGATCATCAAGAGTATATCCAATAGCAGCACGGTGCTTCCTTAGAGTTTTCAATAATTTCTTTTCTTCATGCTCTGAAAGGCTAGCACTAATAATAACAGGATATATCTCTTTTTCATCAAGATAAGCATACTTAAGAGTATCAGGTAACTGTTTAAGCTCGAACACAGGATCACCCTTTGGTGGTGGTGTATCTCCAAGCAGCTCACCACGCAAATTATTCTTAAGGATTGGATGTTGTTCAAAGATAACTCTATCTATCTCATTCCTTTCATCCATATGCATATCATTTTCATGCTCAAGCAAATATTGTTCTAAAGGATCAGTAGGAGGCACATCAATAAAATCTAGGGCAATTGTTTCATCCTTACTAGACAAGTCTTTTTCATGAGGTTGTCTACCAAACTTGGAGAAGTTGAACTCATGTGACACACCTTCAAAGCCAATAGTGACAGTTTGCTTCTCACAGTCAATATGAGCATTGACAGTGTTGAGGAAAGGTCTGCCAAATATGATGGGACAAAAGCTATCTTGTGTGGTAGCAAGGACGAGAAAATCAGGAGGATACTTAGTTTTACCACACAAGACTTCAACATCTCTAACAATTCCCAAAGGGCAGATAGTATCTCTATTGGCCAGCTGAATAGTGACATCAATAGGTTCCACCTCTACAGGTGCAATATCGTCTTTAATTTCATCATATAAAGATTGAGGTATTGCACTAACACTAGCACCCACGTCACATAAACCATGATAACAATCATCTCCTATCTTAACAGAAACAACAGGCATGCCAACAACAGGCCTATGTTTGTCTCTAGTATGAGGTTTAGCAATTCTAGCAGCATCTTCATAGAAGTGAATATCATGCCCATCAACATTGTCGTACAGGAGATCTTTGATAATAGCAATGCTAGGTTCAACTCTAATTTGCTCAAGGGTGTAGGTGTTCTAATGTAGCCCCTACGTATCACAGTTGAAGCTTTAGAATGATCCTTTATTCTAACAGGGAAAGGTGGTCTCTCAATGTAAGCACTAGGAACAATAGGATCATTATAAGCAATGACTTTCTTTTCAACTGGATTGGGTTTAACTACATTGACTTCTAAGGGAGGGTGATATTTAAACCACTTCTCTTTAGTGAGATCAATATGAGCAGCAAATGATTCACACAATGAAGCTACTATCTCAGAGTCAAGTCCATATTTGACGCTAAAATCACAAAAAGTATTTGTTTCAACGAAGGATTTAACGCAATCAAACTTGAGATTCATACCTGACTCCTTACCTTCATCAAAATCCCAATCTTCAGAGTTGCGTTTAATTCTTTCCAATAAATTCCATTTGAAGTCAATATATCTCTTCATAAAAGAACCAGTACATGAAGTGTCCAGCATGGTGCGATTACCATGAGAAAGCCGAGCATAGAAATTCTGAATAATAATTTCTCTCGAGAGCTCATGGTTGGGGCATGAATATAACATTGAATTAATCCTCCCCCAAGCTTGAGCGATGCTTTATCTGTCACGAGGCCAAAAATTATAAATATAATTCCGATCACGATGTACTAGATGCATAGGATAAAACTTTTGATGAAATTCCAATTTGAATCGGTTGTAGTTCCATGATCCAGTATCATCACAAAGCCTATACCATGTCAATGCCTTATCCCCCAAAGATAAGGGAAAGACCTTCTTATTGACCTCATCCTCGGGCAAACCTGCAAGCTTAAATAAACCACAAACTTCATCTACATAGATTAGATGCAAGTCGGGATGTGATGTTCCATCTCCTGTAAAAGGATTAGCCAACAATTTCTCTAGCATACCCGAAGGAATTTCATAACAAATATTTTCAATAGGTGCGGCAGGTTGAGGAGCAACTCCTTGTGCTTCCGTTCGAGGTGAAGATACCCCGAACAAGCTCCTCAAAGGATTAGTTTCCATAGTGACAAGTGACAATAAATTTCAGCACACTATATAAATGTTTCCTTACCAAATTCCACTTACCAAAGGCGCTTCACTCCCCGGCAACGGCGCCAGAAAAGAGTCTTGATGACCCACAAGTGTAGGGGATCTATCGTAGTACTTTCGTTAACTAAGAGTGTCAATCCCAACGAGGAGCAGAAGGAACTGACAAGTGGTTTTTAGCAAGGTATTCTCTGCAAGCTCTGAAATTATCGGTAACAGATAGTTGTGTGATAAGATGATTCGTAGCGAGTAGCAAGTAACAATAGTAACAAAGGTGCAACAAGATGGCCCAATCCCTTTTGTAGCAAGGGACAAGCCTGGACAAACTCTTATAGGAAGTAAAGCCCTCCCGAGGACACATGGGAATTTCTCTCAAGCTAGTTTTCATCATGCTCATATGATTCACGTTCGCTACTTTGATAGTTTGATATGTGGGTGGACCGGTGCTTGGGTTCTGCCCTTACTTGGACAAACATCCCACTTATGATTAAGCCCTCTCGCAAGCATCCACAACTATGAAAGAAGAATTAAGACAAGTCTAACCATAGCATTAAACTAGTGGATCCAAATCAGCCCCTTAAGAAGCAACACATAAACTAGGGTTTAACCTTGTGTCACTCTTACAACCCAACATCTACTTATTACTTCCTAATGTATTCCTCTAGGCCCAAATAATGGTGAAGTGTTATGTAGTCGTCGTTCACATAACACCACTAGAGGAAAAACAACATACAACACATCAAAATATCGAACGAATACCAAATTCACATGACTACTAAGCAAGACTTATCCCATGTCCTCAGGAACAAAAGTGACTACTCACAAAGCATAATTATATTCATGACTGGAGAAGTAATGAATAGCATCAAAGATCTGAACATATAATCTTCCACCGAGTAATCCAACTAGCATCAACTACAAAGAGTAATTAACATTACTAGCAACCTTACAAGTACCAATCAGAGTCGCGAGACGGAGATTAGTTACAAGAGATGAACTAGGGTTTGGATATGAGATGATGCTGATGAAGATGTTGATGGTGATGAGTCCCCTCCGACGAGAGGAGTGTTGGTGATGATGATGGCGACGATTTCCCCCTCCGGGAGGGAAATTTCCGTGGCAGGACGGCCCTACCGGAGCTCTAGATTGGTTTTGCTCAAGTTCCACCTCGTGGCGGCGGCGGCTCCTCCCGAAAGCTTCCTTATGATTTTTTCTAGGATGAAACCCTCCATATAGCAAAAGATGAGTGCCATAGGTGCAACAGGGGGCCCACAAGCCACCCAGGCCCGGCTAGGGGGGTAGGCCGGGCCTGGCAGGCTTGTGGCCTCCTGGTGGCGCCCCTCTGGTACTTCTTCCGCCCAATATTTTTTCATAAAATCCAAAATAATTCCCTGTTGATTTTCACGGCTTTTGGAGTTGCGCAGAATAGGTATCTCAAACTTGCTCCCTTTTTCAGACGAGAATTCCAGCTGCCGGCATTCTCCGTCTTCATATAAAACTTATAAAATAAGAGAGAAAAGGCATAAGTATTGTACCGTGAAGTGTAATAACAACCCATAACGCGATAAATATCAACATAAAAGCATGATGCAAAATGGACGTATCACCTCTCCGTCATACGGAGTGACAAACCCCAGTCTCGATTCACGCCAACCCAACAGACACCTTCGGAATACCTGTAGAGCACCTTTATAGTCACCCAGTTACGTTCCGCTGTTTGATAAACACAAGGTATTCCTTCAGTGTCCGGGAGTTGCATGATATCATGGTCATAGGAACAGATACATTGACATGCATAAAACCATAGCAATAAACTGACACGATCATATGCTACGTTCATAGTTTGGGTCTTGTCCATCACATGATTCTCCTAATGATGTGATCCTGTTATCAAGTGACAACACTTGTCTTGTTGGAAATATGCCCTAGAGGCAATAATAAATTAGTTATTATTATATTTCTTTGTTCGTGACTATCGTTTATTATCCATGCTATAATTGTATTGATCGGAAACACAAATACATGTGTGGATACATAGACAAAACACTGTTCCTAGTAAGCCTCTAGTTGACTAGCTCGTTGATCAAAGATGGTCAAGGTTTCCTAACCATAGACAAGTGTTGTCACTTGATAACGGGATCACATCATTAGGAGAATCATGTGATGGACAAGACCCAAACTATGAACGTAGCATATTGATCGTGTCGTTTTATTGCTATAGTTTTCTGCGTGTCAAGTATTTGTTCCTATGACCATGAGATCATATAACTCACTGGCACCAGAGGAATGCCTTGTGTGCATCAAACGTCACAACGTAACTGGGTGACTATAAAGATGCTCTACAGGCATCTCCGAAGGTGTCCGTTGAGTTAGTATGGATCAAGACTGGGATTTGTCACCCTGTGTGACGGAGAGGTATCTCGGGGCCCACTCGGTAATACAACATCACACACAAGCCTTGCAAGCAATGTGACTAAGTGTAAGTCACGGGATCTTGTATTACGGAACGAGAAAAGAGACTTGCCGGTAACGAGATTGAAATAGGTATGCAAATACCGACGATCGAATCTCGGGCAAGTAACATACCGAAGGGCAAAAGGAATGACATACGGGATTGCCTGAATCCTTGACACTGAGGTTCAACCGATAAGTTATTCAGAGGATATGTAGGATCAAATATGGGCATCCAGGTCCCGTTATTTGATATTGACCGAGGAGTACCTCGGGGCATGTCTACATAGTTCTCGAACCCGCAGGGTCTGCACACTAAAGGTTCGGCGATGTTTTAGTATAGTTGAGTTATATGTGTGGTTACCGAATGTTGTTCGGAGTCCCGAATGAGATCACGGACGTCACGAGGGTTTCGGAATGGTCCGGAGATGAAGATTTATATATAGGATGACCTCATTTGGTTACCCGAAAGTTTTCGGGCATTATCGGGAATGCACCGGGAGTGACGAATGGGTTCCGGATGTTCACCGGGAGGGGGCCAGCCCACCCGGGGAAGTGATACGTCTCAAACGTATCTATAATTTTTGATGGTTTCATGCTGTTATCTTGTCAACTTTGGATGTTTTGTTGTCGGGACCCCGATCCTAAGCCATAGGAATCCAGCCTGTAACACATCGCATCCCTTTGTGGTCTCACGCACGGTTAACTCCACGGCTGCAGCCTTACCTTAGCCGGGACCGTTTGCGTATTTTGACTCACGTATGCGATAGTGTCGCTAGCAATCCAATGTCAAAGAACCCGGATCGACATGTCTAGTCATAAGCCAAAGTGGCAGTACCGCACAAGGACAGGCATACATGACCCAACAAAGCAGGTGTCGGTCATCAGCGAATGTAGATGAGTCGTAGCAGGCTACAAGGACTCCATTACATCGCGTGACATTTCCCCAAAGGGGACAGACACAACAGCTAAGAAGGACACATGCCGGTCAACCAATGTGTCCGGAGCAGTAGCGAACTACCAAGGCTCGTTGGATCACAAAGGGGCATTTCCTTGTAAGGAGTGCTACTAAAGTTCACGACTAGGTAATCGAACCCCATACATATCAAGTACGACACATGTACGCATGGCATACCGATATGTATAGATACATCGATGGCATCACAACATAACCATAAACATACAACCTTTATTTAAGAGGCTCGGAAGAGCCACACACATAATATTACACATTAAGGGTCTCACGACCCATAATAGCAGTCATACAAATACAAGCCAGCGAAAGAGTTATAAACTGTCTGGGTACAGACAGGGCAACTAGAAGGCACATGGCCTGACTATACTACAGAGCCGACGTAGGGCCAGATCGTAGCTGGGACACCAGCTACTCGTCGTCGTCGATGTCTACGAAGAACCCTCCATTAGGGTCATTAGCAACCTCTGCAACATTTATTAAGAAAACATGAGTACGAAGGTACTCAGCAAGACTTTAGGATGGCTAACTACTCATGCAAGGTATCAAAAGGTATTGTGGGGTTTCATGCGGGAAGCCAGCATATGACTCGTGGCTAGACACTTACATTTTTAAATAATTTTGACAACTTGATTTCTCGCACACGAGTCCACTAACACCACAACAATACACTATCGTGGAATCATTCCGTCGCCATACGGAAATGCCGTCCACGACACTCACGCTTATCTTGGCAATTTTATGAGTAGCCGTTGAAGTTATCTATGAATAACATATGTCTCCAAGTAGTCCATATCCGCGGACGCGGCTATTCGAATAGATCATAACCCTGCAGGGGTGTACTTCGTCACACACGCTCTCGCCACTTATCGCTATGTGCATGTCATGCACCTCGGCAACCTTCAAGCGGAAGCCCAGCGAGGGAGTCGGCCACGACCGTTAACCACACTAGTACCTAGTCCAGGTTTATCGCCTATCTGAGAGTAACCCGTACGGAAGTCCGGCCGAGGTTTCCGCCATGGCCTCAAACGATGTGCGCAGGGTTCCCAAGCCCACCATCCGGGTGCCACTTGGTACACCGTGCCACTGCCTACCGCATCACGGCCCACCTCTCAGGTCAGCACCATGCACGGCCTCCAGCATTACTATAAACACCAGAAACTACTTGCAACTCCTGGACCGGGTACTACGCGATTAATAGGCCGAGCGGGGTCATATTTCAGGGCCCAGCATGTGGTAGTATCTAGTCTTGGAATACATACACGGAACTCAGTTCCTAAGGACGGTTCCAATGAAACAACCCGCCATGTACTCCTACACAGCCTTTCACCGGTACCTTTACCAACTCAAGTTCAACACACAACCTTTGCCTACCGAACACATTCCACATTTCTGTTCATCTCCCAGATGACAGACCATACACAACTCTAAGCATAGCATGCATAGCAGGATAAGGCACATCATAGCTCAAACAACTACCAGGTATGCTAGGTTGCAAGGTTTGGCTATTTACGGTGACAAGGTTAAGTCATGCAAAGGAAGTGGGTTCAACTATCGTGGCAAAAGCAGTTGAAGCATTTGATCTTAAATGCAATAAATAGGTGCAGGAGCAAGAACATGGGAATTATCGGGATGATCAAAAGGGTTGCTTGCCTTGTTGCTCAGAGGAGGAACGATATCCGTCAAACGGATATTCGGTGGAATCCGGGGGTGCGGAGCCTACCGAAATGAATGGCAACATTCAATAACAATCATATGCACTCAGAATGATGCATGAGCATGGCATGAGAATGCAAGGTGATAAGTTATTATTTTCAACATGTATTAGGTTTAGAGTTGATTTGAATCACATTCGAATAGCAATTCAAACGGGGTATTCTCGGATACCGGTTTAATTGATTCGACCTGATGCTCAGATCAACTTGATGTTAACATGCATGAAATGTCATGTTATGGTACTGATTTGTAATTAGGACAGTGGTGAACATTGTATATATAATGAAATTTGAATACTTTTGCAAATTCCATTTAAAAAGTGATTATAAGAATTGAATTATTCCTTATTCCACAATTTAGGGTTCTGTAACTTTTTTAAACATGGTTGAAAATAGCATAATCAGAATCCTTGAATTTTTCTGATACTTTTTCATATATAAATTATTTTCATTGGAGTTACAGATTAATTTCTATGATTTTTTACAATTTTTAGCAATTTCCTGAATTAGTTTTATACTGGAAATTCTATTTATTGCATCAGACTGACGTCAGCAGGTCAGCCGACCTGTTCAGGTCAAACCTGACAGGGGGGCCCCACTGGTCAGCCTCTCTGGGACTAATCCCGCGCTGACCAGCCCTAAATTAGGTTTGACTTGGCCTTGGGCCCACTTGTCAGCGAGTGATTAGGTGCTGAGCTGCTGGGTTAGCTTTGCCACGTCGACATCCACCGGCGGCGAGGTCGTCCTCGCCGGCGGGGAGCCTCCGGCGACCACCAGCACGGCGGAGGGGCTCGGAAACGGCGCACAGGGGGCCAAATGCTGCGCGGAGAGCACCAGAGGAACGGCACGTCTCCCGCAGCTTCATTTCTGCACTTAGCCCGGGCTGATCTGGCCGGAGATGACGCCGGCGACGAGCTTGGCGGTGGCCAAGGCTCGGGCGTCATCGGGGTCTTTGAATCTGAGGGATCTACGCTCGGTTCTTAGCTGCTACAGCATCTATGCGTCGACCTGGAGCTGCTGGTGCCCTCGGAAGGACGAGCTGATCATCGGAGGGCCACCGGCGACGAGCGGCAGCGGCGGTCCTCGTCGGGCTCCGGTGAAACTAGAGCTAGAGGAGGGGATCATCGGGAAAAACTTAGGGGAAACGACCGCATTCTCACGGGGAGTGCAGAGCAGAGCTTAGACGGCTCGGGGAAGGCCTGGGGGCGACGAATCGACGGGAGAGGTCCGGCGGCCGGAGGTGGAAGACGACGGTGTTGCGGGTGTTGCAGGGCTCGAGGAAGCTTCGGCTTCTGCAGAGATGACCAGGGCGACGAGGCGGAGCTAATGGCGTGCTCTGGGAGGGAATCCTATGGCTAGGGGCACGGGCAGCTCGAGCTCGAGCTCGGCTCTAATGGCGGCAGCAAGGAGGAGGAGGAGATCCGGGAGGAGGAAGAGAACCGAGGCGGGGAATGGATAGGGGAGGCCCTGGGGAGCTTATCCCCGTCGTCGCCAGCGCGAGGCGGCGGCCAGGCAGGCACGCAGGTGCGTGGCCGCGCCGGAGAGGGCGGCGGCCACCTCCTGCAACCTACTGGCGCGAGGGAGGGACGAGCCAGGGATGGGCCGGGCCAGGCTTAGGCGACAGGTAAGGTTTTTCCATTTTTTTTCTGTTTTTGTTTTTCTGTTTTGCTAATTATTGTTTTGCTAGTTAATTCAGCTCCAAAACAATAAGTAAAACTATTTTAGACCTCCTGAAATATTTGTTATAATATCCCCAACCATTTCCAAGGTTTTCAACATTTTTGGAAATTTATAGTTTCTGATTTCAAATTTAAAACTTGAAACCAGTAGCCTTTTTCATTTATTCAAAAAGCTTAAAGTGTCAAGAAAATAGTTTTCTCCAATGCTCATTTACTTTCATGATTTATCAGAAAGTTTGAACATTTCTTGAGGCCATTTTTGGTTCATTGATTTTGAACTAGTTTGAGATTTCCTTTAATTGAAATGGTGGCTAGGGTTTTGAGTTTTTCCTTTGCCACTTTGTTGTTTTTGTTGAAACTTCTTAGATGCTAATGCAAAGAAGACATGAGCACAATGCTATCTTGCTTAAGGGTTAGGGATGTGACATTTGTATAACTTTTATATCATTTTGGGACTAACTTATTAATTCAGTGCCAAGTGCCAGTTCCTGTTTTTTCTGTGTTTTTGACTCTTTTCAGATCTGATTTTGGAACGGAGTCCAAACGGAATAAAATCCCCGAAATAAATTTTTCCAGAACAGAAGAAGATCAGGGGACTTGAGGGCCAAGGCAGGGGGGCCCACAGGGAGCCCACAAGCCCTGACGCCGCGGCCAGGGGGGCCCACGGCAACCAGGCTTGTGGCCTCCCTGGCGCTCCCCTGCCCTAGCTCTTTGGCCTATAAATTCCCTAAAATCCCATAAAAAGTGAGGGCGTCCACGAAACCACTTTTTCGCCGTCGCAAGCTTCCATTTCCGCGAGATCTCATCTGGAGACCCTTCCCGGTGCCGTGCCGGAGGGGACTTTGGAGTTGGAGGGCTTCTACATCAACATCACCACCTCTCCAATGAATGGTGAGTAGTCCACTTCAGACCTACGGGTCGGTAGTTAGTAGCTAGATGGCTTCTTCTCTCTCTTGGATCTTCAATACAAAGTTCTCCATGATCTTCATGGAGATCTATCCGATGTAATCCTCTTAGGCGGTGTGTTTGTCGAGATCCGATGAATTGTGGATTTGTCATCAGATTATCTATGAATTATATTTGAGTCTTTGCTGATTTCTTATATGCATGATTTGATATCCTTGTAAGTCTCTCCGAGTCTTGGGTTTTGTTTGGCTAACTAGATCTATGATTCTTGCAATGGGAGAAGTGCTTGGTTTTGGCGGTGACCTTTCCCAGTGATAGAAGGGGCATTAAGGCACGCATCATGTTGTTGCCATCAAGGGTAACAAGATGGGCTTTCATCATAGATTTGAGATTGTCCATCTACATCATGTCATCTTGCTTAAGGCGTTACTCTGTTCTTATGAACTCAATACACTAGATGCATGCTGGATAGCGGTCGACGTGTGGAGTAATAGTAGTAGATGTAGAAAGTATCGGTCTACTTGTTTTGGATGTGATGCCTATAGATATGATCATTTCCATAGATAACGTCATGACTTTCCGCGGTTCTATCAATTGCTCGACAGTAATTCGTTCACCCACCGTCTACTTGCTTTCATGAGAGAAGCCACTAGTGAACACTACGGCCCCCGGGTCTATTCACAACTATCGTCTCCACTTTTACTTTTACTTTGCTTTGTTTACTTTTTGCTTTCAGTTCTCACTTTTCAAACAATCTATAAGGGATTGACAACCCCTTCATAGCGTTGGGTGCAAGATCTTTGTGTTTGTGCACGTACTTATGACTTGACGCGATCCTCATGCTAGATCGATAACTTGGTTCTCAAACTGAGGGAAATACTTACTGCTTCTATGCTGCATCACCCTTTCCTCTTCAAGGGAACACGAACGCAAGGCTCCAAGGCCGCGGGGTAATCCTTTGCATATTTGCCAAGAAATCCCTATAGGCGTAGCCAGTAGCAGAAGAACCTCTAACGTCGTTGCCGGGGAAGGTCTTTTGTTGCTGTAGCAGGAAGCCCATAGGCCCTAGGGGTGGCGCACCAGCCCTTGGTGGGCTGGTGGGACAGCCCAAGGGGGCCCTATGCGCCAAGGATAAGAAATCAAATAGAAAAGAAAAAAAGGTGGTGGGAAGGAGAAGGACTCCACCTTCCAATCCTAGTTGGACTAGGATTGGAGGAGGACTCCTCCTATCCCTAGCCGGTGCACCAAGGGGGCCTTGGACCTCAAGGCAAGTCTCCCCTCCCCTCCTCCTATATATAGTGGAGGTTTAGGGCTGATTTGAGACAACTTTTGCCACGGCAGCCCGACCACAAACACCACGGTTTTTCCTCTAGATCGTATTTCTGCAGAGCTCGGGCGGAGCCCTGCAGGAGTAGATTCTTCACCACCACTGGAGCGCCGTCACGCTGCCGGATAACTCGTCTACTTCTCCGTCTTGCTTGCTGGATCAAGAAGACCGAGATCATCGTCGAGCTGTACGTGTGCTGAACGCGGAGGTGCCGTCCGTTCGGCACTAGATCGGAGCGGATCGTGGGACGGATCGCGGGACGGTTGGTGGGATGGTTCGCGGGGCGGATCAAGGGACGTGAGGACGTTCCACTACATCAACCGCGTTTATTAACGCTTCCTGCTATGCGATCTACAAGGGTACGTAGATCCAAATCTCCTCTCATAGATGGACATCACCATGATAGTCGTCGTGCGCATAGGAAATTTTTTGTTTCCCATGCGACGTTCTGAACATGTTTATGGCCAGGAAACCTTGACCATCTTTGATCAACGAGCTAGTGAACTAGAGGCTCACTACGGACACTGTGTTGCCTATGTATCCACACATGTATTTGAGTTTCCAATCAATACAATTCTAGCATGGATAATAAACGATTATCATGAACAAGGAAATATAATAATAACCAATTTATTATTGCCTCTAGGGCATATTTCCAACAGAACTCATCGAAGAACATCAAGAAAAAGGATTACACGCACATAAAGAGTGTTCTCGATATTGCCATTTTAACCTTCAACCTTGTTGGTGGATATATCGAGGTGAAAAAGTACACAAATCAAGCGCCAGCTTTCGGCCATAAGACTGACTTCTCCTGCATCCAGCAACTGAACGGTAATAAGGCTGACGGATTCTAGCTCATGCATCACATGATCGAGTACATAAGGGATATATAACTCCTTCGCATGTCAGCTTCTTCCGGCGATGCCGAGATTGTCAGCTGGGACGCAAGCATAGGAAGGACACCTGATCATCGAATCCGAGCTGATATTTATCACATACAGTGTGAACTTGCCCAAGTGATCATGAAGGAGGTCGTCTAACTAACATGGATGTTCTTCCATGGTCCAATGAGGAGGGAGAAAGCCCGAGAACGACTATGCGCTCAACGTATGGACCTAAATCCTTTCAACAAGCTCTGGTCATTCATCCCTGACTATGAAGATTGGGGCACCGACATGGAGGAGTGATTGAAGATGACAATGTGTGTTTATAATTAGTTCTACTAGCTTTCTATGAACTTGTGTATACATCACTGAAAGGATCGATATGGTTGACTAGAGGGGGCGGGGTGAATAGGCAACGACCAATTTTTAGCTTTTCTAAATAAATACGGAGTAGCAATCATAAGGATTCACTAACATGGCACTAGGAGGACAACCTATATGATGCTACTTAGCAACGAGTAAAGAAGCATGTAGGAGATACTCTACAACACAAACAAATACAAAGTAAAGGTAAGAGATAACCACAAGTGGAACCGATGAAGACGAGGACGTGTTACCGAAGTTCCTTCCCTTTGACAGGAAGTACGTCTCTGTTGGAGCGGTGTGGAGGCACAATGCTCCCCAATAAGCCACTAGGGCCACCGTATTCTCCTCAAGCCCTCGCACAATGCAAGGTACCGTGATTCCACTATAGGTGCTCTTGAAGGCGGCGACCGAACCTTTACAAACAAGGTTGGGGCAATCCCCACACAAAGCTTGAAGGCTCCCAACAAGACCACGGAGCTTCACCACAATCGATTGTGGCTCCGAGGTGACCTCAACCGTCTAGGGTGCTCAAACACCCAAGAGTAACAAGATCCGCAAGGGATTAGTAGGGGGAATCAAATATCCTTTGGTGGAAGTGTGGATCAAGGCCTTCTCAAGCAATCCCTAGAAAATCAACAAGGTTGATTGGCTAGGGAGAGAGATCGGGCTAAAATGAGCTTGGGGAGCAACAATGGAGCTTAGAGAGGTTAAAGATGGGCTCTAGGAGGAAGAAGATGCATTGATATAGTAGGGGGGCATATCCAGCCGTTACCCACCTACCACATAAATGCACGAGCGGTACTACCGCTCCTGCAGCGGTACTACCGCTTCCCAAAGCGGTACAACCGCTCCTGGGAGCGGTACTACCGCTCAGCTCCTCACCAACCACGGTAGTACCGGGGGGGGGGGGGGTACTACCGTGCCACCACCTCCGTGGGAAAGTATGCGAGAAAAAGCCCGTCGGTGCGGTAGTAAATTAATACTACCGCACTTACGGCGGTAGTACCGCCCTTGGAGCGGTAGTAAAAAACTACTACCGTTCTTCGGGCGGTAGTACCGCTCCTAGAGCGGTAGTAAAAGTTTACTACCGCACCTGGGACGGTAGTACCGCTCCTGGAGCGGTAGTAAAAATTTACTACCGCTCTGAGAGCGATACTATCGCTGTGCGAGCAGTACTACCGCTGGTACAGCGGTACTACCGCTTACCCTTTTTCGCATAGGCAAGAAAAACACAATGGTGCTCCATTGAAGCTAAAATATGGGTGGGTGCATGAGGTGTGTGCGTGAGGATTCCACCGAAACCTTTCGGACGCGGACCCCCTCTTGGTAAGAAGACTTTCCTATGACTTTAACTAGGAAGAGAAATGTAGAATCCGTCTTCGAGATCCTCCGAGGGGCGTCGAGTCATCTTGTGCCTTGAAGAGAATATTCTGAAATGCTCAGGACACAAGATTAGTCCGCACAACAATTTTCATCAATCACTAAAACCACTTAGGAGAAATATGCCGTAACAATCTCCCCCTTTTTGGTGGATTGATGACAATGTTGGATTTGCACAGAAAAATAGAGATAGGCATATGCAAACTCCAAAGATATCACAAGGGGGCTAGTTTCCTCTGGGTATGTGTATACCAACAACTAACCACAGAGAGAACACTCACCCTAGATTATATAGAGTAAGCCATACTTACTACATACGTATGAGAGATGAAGAATATTGAAGCATGGCAAAGCATGTGAGCAAAGGAATACTGGCACAAGATACTATGTCTCACAGGTTAATAATAATAGGATAATACTGATAATACCGAGACAGAAGATAAGCAAGATAAAACATATATCTCACATTAAGATAGGTTCTGACGACTCAGTCTCAACCATAAAGCAAAAGTAGCGAACGAAAGCAACAAAGTTTTATCAAACCAATAGACCAGAAAAACTAGAGAACGAGCAAATCCTACACTCTCTCCCCCTTTGGCATCGAAACACCAAAAAGGCAGAGAGGAGCCCTACGACCCTGGTGGTAGAAACATCAGTCGGTGTCCTCCTCATCACGATACTCCTCATCTGAGTCATCGTTGGTGTCCTCCTCAGATGCAGCCCACTGAAGTCGATGCTTCTCCATCCATTCAGCCTTGGGGGTGATCTCTCGCTCAGAACCGCTGGAGAAAGGCAGGTCAAGCTTCCTCATGATCAACTTGTCGCGCTTGTGACTCTCCTTCTGAGCAACATGTGTTCTGTACTGGCCCTTGGCCTGCATATAGAACAGGGTCTTCCTCCTGTTTGTGAGCCGTGTGGCCCAAGATGGTTCCACAGATGTGTGGGAACCCTCACCCTGTCGATGAGCCTCTGGAGGGGCCTCATCCTCAGAACCTGGCAGATCGTCATCAGAATCCCTGGGTGCAGCCGGACGAGAGGAGGTGTTGGCCCATTTGTCCTTCTGACGCAGCTTGATGGGCTCATGGCGGACCCAATTAGGAGCAAGAAACTCAGCCCCGGGGAAGGTCTTGGTCCTTACCGTTAATGACTGCAGAGTAGAGCCCAGTCCACATGTCATGAAAAACATCAAGGGGCTGACAGTGACGATTCTTTGCTTTCTGACACATGAGAAGCATGTCTACCAGGTAAGAGTGAACCTGGTCCTTGTTGCCAACCCTGGGAAACAACGTGTTGCGAAAAATCCGGTGCATCACATCCAAGAAGGGGTTCATGACATAGGATACCTCGCTAGTGGGGGTGTGCTTCACAGAGAGGTACGAGAGCAGCTTCTCATTTGGAGCGTCTTGATCCTTGGCATGGGGGCGCAAGCCAACAGGAGTAGTGAGGCCCTCATCCCTGACCTGAAGAAGATCCATGAAGTCTTTCCAGGTATCAGTCAGCTGCATTCCATTTGTCATCCAAGTCATAATACGAGCGTCATCATGGTGAAAGTGCACTGTAGCAAAGAAGTGAGCTACAATGGAAATATCAAAATCCTGGTGAAACGAGATGAGGTCCGCAATCTGAAGTTGTTCCACCATAGCAATGGCCTCCCCAAAAAAAGACATGTCCTTCCTCAAATGTTCAAGATCAATCCACTGCACCAGGACATAAAGGTTCTTCTTTGATCTGAGAACGTCTTCATAGATTAGGAATTGATCGCGATTCCAAAACAGTTCACCGCCAGGGAAATCCTCCCTATTGTTGGCATATGGGTTGAGCTTGCGATGGTGTTGGAACTCGGCAAGCGGCATGGTGTTCCAGTTGACGGAGGGCTTCTTTGGAGCAGGCTTCTTGAACGAGCGCTTGGGGGCATTGGAGCCTTCAGACGGATCAGAGGAAGGTCTCTTGGAACTGGCAGTGCGAGACGGGTTGGAACGATGGGAACCACCACCTGGGACACGCAAACAACACACAAAACACGAAAGAAAGGAGAACCAAGTCAAGGCAACGAACAAGAAAGACCAGAAAACCCATAAAACACAATAGATCAGTGTGTGTGCACAAAGGGGAGCGGTAGTACCGCAGGTGGAGCGGTAGTAAAATTTTACTATCGCTCTGGGAGTGGTATTACCGCCCAGAGGGCGGTAGTACCACTTCAGGAGCGGTAGTAAAATTTTACTACCGCTCTACAAGCGGTAGTACCGCTCCTCGAGCGGTAGTACCGCGCCACGAGGGGCGGTAGTACCGCACGGGACGGCCTAATCTCAAATCTAAGCAAATTTGACAGGGAAAAATTCGTGAAGAAGATTGAAAACTTTAGATCTGGATCCTATGCAGGCCTAGACACACACACTGCCTATGCAAGGAATCATATTACCAAAAAGCTGCCACTAAATCCCAATCACGATGCCATGAGACCATATGCCCTAACCCTAGATTGAATCAATGATCAAAGCATAAGAGGGCAGATGAGGGGTAGTACCGGTGTCCATGGTGCGTGGGGAAGAGTCCCACCGGTCGGAATCGGAGGACGATAGCCGGATAGGGAGATCCGGCGATGCCTTAGGGCAGTTTTTGAGGAGAGGAGAGAGAGAGACAGGGAAGAACTCGGGGCTGAGGGGAAAAGAAAAAGGCCTCCCAGCCCTTTAAATAGTCCCCTGGTCAAGGCGGCGCGGTAGTACCGCAGTCATCGCGGTAGTACCGCTCCTCATGCGGTAGTACCGCACCTACAATGGTAGTAAAAAATTAGTACCGTGCTGGGGGCGGTAGTACCGCATGGTGAGCGGTAGTACCGCTCCCCCAGCGGTAGTAAAATTTTACTACCGTGCTGGGGGCAGTAGTACCGTGCTGGAAGTCACAAAATGGCCACAAAATGAACTATCTACTCCTTAGGTTGGTGGAAAAACTTGATCAAGCCAAGAGAAAACAAAACACGGAAGCAAGAAATACACACAAAAAGAAGAGAAAGAACACATAGTCTCCAAGGGGAGGGCGGTGGCCGAGGCCACCTATGTTTGAGACAAATGGTATGACACCGCGAAGAATTATCCTTGGGTTCATGACCATATCTCGTCTTTGAAGCACAAGTGCCATTTGGTGATGGCCAAAGTGAAAGACTTGATTGATCTATGCATAATGGGGGGAGGGAAAGTTCATTTAGAGAACAACACCCCACCTATGTCCATGCCTACATCTAGAGCAAGATGTAATGTAGAGTGAGGTGCAAAGTGCCTAGTTTCAATCCACATTACTTGAATCAATGATATTTAGCTCATGCCTTAACTCCCGGAACCTTGCTTCATCTAGGGGCTTAGTGAAAATATCTGCAAGTTGCTCTTCAGTGTTGATGAAGTGAATATCAATATCACCTAGCTTGATATGTTCACGAATGAAGTGATGGCGAATATCAATGTGCTTGGTCTTGCTGTGTTGAACCAGATTGAGAGAAATCTTGATAGCACTTTGATTTTCACATAGGAGAGGCACTTTGTCACAAGTGACACCGCATTCCTTTAAAGTTTGCCTCATCCATAGAAACTGGGCACAACAACTTGAAGCTGCTACATACTCAGCTTCGGTGGAGGATAGTGATACACAATTCTGCTTCTTTGAAGACCAACTTACCAGTGAACGACCAAGGAATTGGCATCCTCCAGAGGTTGACTTCCTCGCCAGACAGTCTCCTGCCCAGTCTGAGTCAGAATAGCCCACTAGGTTAAAGTTTGCTCCTTTGGGATACCATAGACCAAAGTTTGGGGTATGAGCCAAATATCGAAAGATTCGTTTGACAGCCATGTAATGACTTTCCTTTGGTGCGGATTGAAACCGTGCACAAATCCCTACACTCAACATGATATCTGGTCTAGATGCACAAAGGTAAAGGAGGGATCCAATCATGGAGCGATATATCTTTTGATCCACTGCTTTACCATTGGGATCACTGTCAAGCTTGCATCGTGTTGGCATGGGAAACTTGACCGGCTTGACATCCTCTAGCTCAAACCTCTTGAGCATGTCTTGAGTGTACTTGGCTTGTTTAATGAAAGTCCCTTCTAAGCCTTGTTTGATCTCAAACCCGAGGAAGAACTTCAACTCACCCATCATAGACATCTCAAACTTCTCGGTCATCAGTGCCGCAAATTCTTCATTGAAAGATTCGTTAGGACAACCAAAAATGATGTCATCAACATATAGTTGGCATATGAACAAATCCCCTTTGACCCTCTTAGTAAAAAGAGTGGGATCAATCTTCCCAATTTCAAACCCATGATCTTGTAACAACTCAGTAAGATACTCATACCATGCACGTGGGGCTTGTTTAAGGCCATAGAGTGCCTTATTAAGTTTGTACACATGATTGGGGAGCTTGAGATGTTCGAACCCCGGGGGTTGTTTGACATAGACCAACTCATTTAAAGGAGCATTAAGAAAGTCACATTTCACATCCATTTGTTGTAATTTGAAATTATGATGAGAAGCAAATGCAAGCATCATGCGAATATATTCTAGACGAGCAACATGGGCAAAGGTTTCACCGTAGTCGATACCCTCGACTTGGGAGTAGCCTTGAGCCACCAATCTTGCCTTGTTTCGAATCACAATCCCATTGGCATCTTGCTTGTTTTTGAAGATCCATTTGGTCCCGATGACATTATGTTCCTCCTTTGGCCTTGGCACTAAATCCCAGACTTGATTGCGCTCGAAATTGTTGAGTTCTTCATGCATGGCCATAAGCCAATCCTCATCATTGAGCACTTCCTGTACTTGTTGAGGTTCACAATACGAAACAAACGCATGATGCTCACAATAATTCCAAATTTGTTGACGAGTGGATACTCCCCTTTTCAAACTACCAAGTACATTCTTCATAAGATGTGACTTGACTCTCAGCTTGTTCGCAATCTTGGCTGCTCGACGCTCCAAGAGTTTTTCATTGGATAACTGGGGAACATCGACTTGATTGCTTTGCTTGCCCTTGCGTTTTGATCCTCCCTTGGCACCAGTACCCCTTTTAGGCGCCACAGAAGGGAATTGAGAGACATCATCCTGATCAACTTGATCTTCAACTTGAGCAGGTTCACTAGTTTGTCCTTGTTCTTGTGGTTTCTCTTGATCTTGCTATTGTGCTTCTATTTGGTCTGGATCATGTGGTTGCACTTGATCTTGATCTTGTGCCGGTTCGGAACCTTGGGTGAGTGCTTGTACTTCATGGGACACGTCACCATCTTTAGGCACTTGGTCTTGATCTTGAGTTTGTTCAACTTGTTGAGGGTCTTCTCTTTGTTCATCGGAAGCGTGTGGGACTTGTGAGGATGATGGCTCCACTTGATTAGAGCATTGTCCTTCTCCTTCGGCCACAAGGGGTTCCTCAATGGGGAGTATTTGACCAATCCCCATTCTTCTTATGGCTTGGAGAGGAATTTCATCACCTACATCCCAAAGACCACTTTGCTCCACTTGGGAGCCATTATTTTCATCAAACTCCATGTTACACGTCTCCTCAATGAGTCCGGTGGACTTGTTGAGGACACGGTAAGCATGAGAGTTTGTAGCATAACCAACAAAGATGCCCTCATGTGATATTGAATCAAATTTAGCTAAACGTGCACCTTTCTTGAGAATGAAACACTTACACCCGAATACCCGGAAGTACTTGAGATTGGGTTTGTTTCCGATGAGAATCTCATATGGGGTCTTGTTCAAGCCTTTGCGGATATAGAGCCGATTGGACGCATGACATGCTGTGTTGATGGCTTTGGCCCAAAAGTTATATGGAGATTTGAATTCCGCCTTCATTGTTCTTGCAGCGTCCATCAGTGTCCTATTCTTCCTTTCCGCTACACCATTTTGTTGAGGGGTATATGGTGCCGAATATTGATGTTTTATTCTCTCATCACCTAGAAACTCATCCAAGGTGTAGTTCTTGAACTCGGTGCCGTTGTCACTTCTGATCATCAAAATCTTTGCTTCATGTTGACGTTGAGCTTCATTAACAAAGTTGATAGCAGTCTGTTGAGTCTCACTCTTCCTCTTGAAGAAATATACCCAAGTGTATCTTGAGTAATCATCAACAATCACCAAGTAGTACTTTCTGCCCCCAAGACTATCAAATGATGGGGGACCGAAGAGATCCATATGAAGGAGCTCCAACAGTCTCTTAGTGTAAATGAGAGTCGTTGGACGATGAGCAGTTTCATGGATTTTCCTTCAATGCAGGCACTGCATGCACGATCTCTGGCAAAACTCACATTTGTTAGTCCACGAATATGGTCCCCTTTAAGGAGACTTTGCAAAGATCTCATATTGACATGAGCTAGTCGGCGATGCCAAAGCCAGCCCACATCAACTTTAGCCATTAGACATGTCGCAGTCTTAGTGGGTCGCTTTGAAAAGTTCACCACATAGAGACCATTTTCGACATGTCCAACATAGGCTACTTTAAGAGTCTTGATCCACAAAAGGACCACAATATCAAGATTAAAGAATGTGGAAAAGCCCATAATTGCAAGTTGACGAACCGAAAGTAAATTATAAGCAAGGGACTCAACAAGCATGACCTTCTCAATAGATAACTCTTGAGAGATGACCACCTTACAAAATCCCAATACCTTTGACGATGATGCATCGGCAAATTGGACATGGGTGGGCATAGATGGGGAAGGATGCACATCCACCACTAAGTCCTTGCTTCCGGTCATATCATTTTGAAAGTGCGTTATATCGACTAGAGGGGGGGGGGGTGAATAGGAGATTTTTAGAATTTCATCACTGAGGAAATTCCTTCTGAGGAAATTCCTCACTGATGACTAACTTACAGCGGAAACCCTAAAGGATCAGAAGTGCAAAGTTTCACAACAGCAGTTTTTCAGAGTGAGGAATGTGAAAACATATTGCACAGTGAGCAGGCACATAGAAAACAGATGAGGATTAACTAGCGTGAAGAATTTGGGATGAGGAATTTCAGAGAAAGTCTTCAGCAAATTCTTCAAACAGTAGCAGTGAAAGTCATCAACACATAATCTGAGGAAAGTAAGGAGTTGAGGAATTAGAACCCGTTTCACAGCGAAGACAGTAGTTGATGACCCAGTTCCAACTGCTGTGACAGTCGTACATCTAGTTTGGAGCGGCTTGGTATTGACACCAAAGGACACACAGTCCCAGGACACACAGTCCCTACCGTGTTCTCCTTGGGCTAAGAACACACAGTCCTCGCCCAACACTCGTGGTAAGTCTTCAGGGCAGACTTCCAAACCCTCACAACCTTGGTCACCCGGCGATCCACAATTGACTGCTGGATTGCTCTAGACCATGACGCCTAACCGTCTGGAGGATGCACAGTCCTCAAAGGTAAAAGCTTCAGTCCCACACATGAACAACTTCTTTAGTGATGCTCCATCACTTGGTTCTAGGTTTGTGGTTTCGGTGTATGGGGTATTTCCTCACTGATGAATTACTCTCGAAGACTCTGAGGAATTGGGTTGCTCTTATGACAAGTGTCAGTTCCTAACAGAGCAGCCAACCAGCTAATGGTTGTGGGGGGGGGGCTATTTATAGCCTGGGAGCATCCCGACATGATTTGACACTAATGCCCTTAAATAATATGACCGTTGGTGTGGATAAGACCAATGACTTGGCGTGGCTATCGAAATGGTCGGAACCCTCAACTGTGAGAGTCCTCATGTCACTCGTGTTCCTCACTTGAGGCTTTTGGTAGGATTAGGCTTGGGTTGAGCATCATGAGGAAACTCATTCCAAAGTGTAACTTCGACCCCCTTTAACAGTACGGTGCTCCTATTACTCAAGTGCGAAGAAAATAAAACAAAAAGAGTAAATCTTCATGCTTCAGAGTCTTCATAATGATTTTCTTCAGGACACACCGAATTCCTCAATTTCAATATCTTCATGAGAAATATCGATTTCATCGCAGATTCTCCGCGATTCAATTCTTCAGTTTCAGACCAATTTCCTCAACCGAAGATATATATTTTTAGGGGTCGATATTCATCAAATATCTCAAACTCCTCAGTGACTTATAGATCCTGTGTACACTCATAAATGCATTATATACTTAACCTATAAGTCTTCAAACCACCAAAATCACTAAGGGGCACTAGACGCACTTACAATCTCCCCCTTTTTGTTGGTTGATGACAATTATGTTAAGTCTTCAACAGGGATAACAAAATGAAGTGTAAATGCTTAATTGAGGATTCTGAAGTCAAGATTCAGAGAGACTCCCCCTGAAGATGTGTATATCTTGAGGATTTTGCTTTCTACAGCAAATGCACATTGATGATTTATATCATGGAGATGTCCCCCTGAGTCTTGTAAATCATGCATACATGTAACATATAGTATGAAGAAAATGAAGATGCATGATGACAAATGGTATCTGACGAATTCTAGCATGCGTGCATTAGAACTTGAGGAATAATCATGTGAAGAAAAACGTTCAAAAGCGTCAGAGTACCATCGGGCTTAAGTTACAACTCATTACATAAAAACTTCAGAAGAGCCAAGAGTTTGTAACTTAAATATAGTTCATAAGCCCCAAAATATCCCGCTTGAAGACTAACTCTCCAGTTTCTCCCCCTTTGTCATCAAGTGACAAAAAGGGACAAACTGAGGACTAACGCCCTTGAAGAATTCACTTCTTGGCGGTTGATGAAGATGCGTGATGCTTCTTGGGAGTAGTCTTCTTCCTTGGACCAGTAGCAGTGTCAAGCTGTTCTTCATCAGTTTCAGCAGTGCGAAATGAAGAAAAGGAACTGTCTTCAAGGTTTGGAACTGGAATGGGCCAGAACTTCTTCTTGGGAGGCCATGACCAGTCAAAGTCTCGTTCAAAGTCCATTTCTTCAAGCTCTGTCTGAGTCTTCAGATGAGCAAGTGTAGCCTAGGTGCGATCAAAAACCTCATGCAGATAGTGATTGTTAAGCTTCACAGAGTTCTGTGTTTCAATGAGGGTTTTCACAATGGCGCCAAACTGGCGTTTGACCCACTTGTGAATGTGATCCACCTTCTGGTGAAGACTGAGGAGAAGCTCTCTTGTATTCATCACGCGAGGAGGATCGGGGCTTGCCGGGCGAGTCTCAGTATCATCCCATGAAGAATAAGCTTGTGGCTCTCTGAACTGGCCATCAAGGGGCCTACTGGCTTCATCAATCACTGACTTTCCTTTTCCTTCAACTGGCTCGAAGGTCTTCTTGTTGACCCGGATAGGCGGCATATAACCAACATGGTTTTGGAAATCAGCGTGGAAGTTGATGCTTGTGCTTGTCCTGATTTATCTCATGATCCATGGGGCATATATCTTGTGATCAAATGGACACATAGCATTGTCGGCCAAAGTCCTCAAGAAGAAATCATGTATGTTGATAGGAATACCATGGATGATGTTGAAGAGGATATTCTTCATGATGCCTACTGTCGTGGGTATAAGTCTGACAGTAGATGTGTAGGGTACGAAAGGATGGGCAGAGCCTTAGCTACGGCGAGGTTGTATGAGTTCAGGCCCCTCTATGGTGGAGGTAAAAGACCTACGCCTCAGTGCTCTTGGGAGCTTAGTGTCGAGTGGAATATAGGATTATAGTAAATGCCAACCCCTGCACCAGTGGGGAAGGGCAGCTTATATAGAGTGCGCTGCACTTCACAACGGCCCGGTGGACAGGGGTGGAGTAGTGGCGAATAAATGCCTACGTTATAGGTAACGTAGGCCTTAAATGCTAATAATGGTGTATGAAAATGTATGACCGTTGCCCTCCTGGGAGGTTACGATGTACAGACTGGAATTCAGTCGGTACGATAAATATGCTCCGATTGCTCGTCACCGTCTGGATGATGGGGGGGGGTCCTTAGTTCAGTCGAAACTGTCTAAGGGCCTTGCCCTCTATGAAGGGTAGTCCTTGGGTAGGACCTATAGGGCAGGCCTATGACCCTACCTTGGGACTATAACCCCATCATTAGTCCCCGAATGGATCGGGGTTGGAACGATGAAGTGGTGCCTGGAGTACGGATCCGACTGGTATGGATGTGACTTTGGCGTTGTTTGCCTCGATCCATTTTATCCTTTCGAGCAGTGATCCGAGTGAATATACCAGTGAAACGAACCGTCAGGGACCGAGTGCTTCCACATAATCTTTCGATGTGACCGGTCAAACTAACAGCTGCGGATTTTCTGGGATCTTCAAATTTCGGTTGCCGCACGCTCAGCAGGGATGTCGACATCGTCATCGAATAGTTTCCGCCGCCTCGATCACCGCACCTTTATCTTCCCCACTAATATCGCAACAGTCGGTCGTCGGATAATATTTCGGGGCCACCTGTTAGTGACCGAGTCGGAACCTTATTTAAGCCTCTCCGGCGGGGGTTTCTTGTTGCGCTGCCCTTGTTACTCGCACTCGCCTCGCTTCTCCCGTAGCTCCCTGCGCGTTCCAAGCCTCCTCCTTCCTCTCCTCCTCTGCGGATCTGCTACCTTCACCATGACGAAGGGGCAGACGAGCAAGCTTGAGTCGCAGAAGAAGAAGAAGAAGGCGACGGCTCCTGCTCAGCGGCGACAGCGAGCACTACCGGCGGGTTGGATCCAGGGGGATTTCCTCCCCTCCACGGTGATGGCGAACGACCTGCCGGAGCTGGTGGAGCAAGGTATGATTGCCAACAAGTCGTGGAGGCTGCCGGCGGAGGGCGAGATGGAGCCGGCGCCGCAGGAGGGAGAGCGCGTCTTGCTGCTCAGCCACGTGTACAGGGGCTTCTCCTTGCCTCCCCACCCCTTCTTTAGAGGTATTATGAATCACTTCGGGGCGCAGCTCCATCATTTTCCTCCCAACGCGATAGCCCATCTCGCCGCATTCGTCACTCTGTGCGAGTGCTTTATTGGATGTCCCCCCCCATTGGGGGATCTTTAAGTACATCTTCTCCGTTAGGTCTCAGACTATCAAAAAGCTTAGCTAGTCAGACGGTAAAACCCATCTCCTCCAGCTCTGCGGGGGCTTAGGTTTCCAAAAGAAAACAAAGAGTAGCTACCCCCCTCTCCAGCTGTCCGAGTCAGTTAGGAACTGGCAGTCGACCAGGTTCTACTGCCAGGACATAGCTTGTCCGAATGCCACGACTGGGTTGCCGCCCTTTAGCCTAGACCGTCCGCCCCCTCCCAGGAAGCTTGCGCTCTCAAAGTTGGAAAATATCCAGATCCAACCTCTGGTTGACGCGCTGATAGCTGTCATCCGCAAGGGAGTCACCGGCACAGATTTGCTGGAGACTTTTCGGGGTCGGCGCATCCAGCCGCTGCAAGCCCGACACCACGCCATGTGGCACTACGTGGGGCCCGAGGATTCCACTCGGACTCATCCAGAGTGCGTGACCGGGGAGACCGTGACAGCGTGGGTCCGCGGCATTACAGGCACATGTGACAACCCCCAAGGAGCCCGGCGAGTGAGTCCCTTCCGCGCCGACAATCCTCCTCCGAATGAGGTGAGTGCATCTTGTCGAGTGCCTTCAATCTTCTTAGATCTATCGTTTTTCTTGTGTCGCCGCCTGGTGTCTGACGTTGTCAACTGTATTTTGTGCAGGAGTGGACCAACTGGCACTCTCCCGTCTCGAACGGGAATCCCGCTGAGGAAGAGGA
The DNA here is from genome assembly GCF_904849725.1 of Hordeum vulgare subsp. vulgare. Taxonomy (NCBI): domain Eukaryota; kingdom Viridiplantae; phylum Streptophyta; class Magnoliopsida; order Poales; family Poaceae; genus Hordeum; species Hordeum vulgare. The sequence continues at coordinate 144,359,632 of NC_058521.1, read as the reverse complement.
GGGCAGCCAGGAGGGCAGCGTGGATAGCGCCGAGTACGTCTCCGACAGTGGGGAAACGGAGGAGGAGTCTGGAGAGGAGGAGGGCGAGGTTGGGGAGCCGAGCTCGCCACCTCCACCATCAGAGCCTCGAACTAAGCGTCGTCACAAACCCACGGCTCCGCCGGCTCCTCCAGCAGCTCCGGGTGCTTCGCCTGCTTCTCCCGTGGCGCCGAGTGCTCCGCCAGCTCCTCCCGTGGCTCCGAGTGCTCGGAGTGTGAACTGGACCAGGGACGCTGCTGCCGAGCCCACGGACCAACCGTCCAAGGAGGCCAAACCGAGTGGGTCCAAGCCTCGGAAAGCTTTGCCTCGGATGAGGATCGCTGTTCCAGTTGCCTCAGCGTAAGTGTCTTGTTCTCCCATCTTCTTTCAGTATTTGATTGAACTCATGCTTATAGGTCGAGTGGATTTTACTCGACAGAGCTACTACCTCCGCCACCTCTCTGCCGCGCCAGGACGATGATCCCATGGATACGGATAACGCTGCCACATCCCAGCAAGGTACGTTGTGACGACTCCGAGAGTTTGCATTATTGTTTCGCGAGTGCTGCCTTTAATCTTGCCCTTTTTCTGTAACCTCATGTTGTTCAGTCAGGCTTCCTTCGAAGGTGATTCATCTAGAGGAGGACGACCAAAGGGGATCAGGGCCAAATTTGGCGCCTGTCCTTGAGGTTGTTCCATCTGCTGCTGTTCCCACCATGGACGCACCGCCGACCAAGACGATGCCGTCGACTGAGGTGGTGCCCCTCGCGGTGGAACCGACTGGAGCAGGACTTGGGATGCCTAAGGAGTCTTCTATCGTGCCAGGTCCGTCGACTGTCCAGTACGACCCCCGGCACCTCCCGGAAGACCAAGTGGGAGCCGCCAAGGAGGCCATGGTGCAAGTGGAGTTGATGGTGGGTGATGCCAAGGGAGTGTACGACTCCATCGCGTCTTTGTACAAGAGAAGCTTGGAGCGTACGACTCCATCGCGTCTTTGTACAAGAGAAGCTTGGAGCTCGCGCTAGTAAGTGTTTACTTTCCTCTTGTAACCCACTGGGGGTTTAAGTGATATACTCGGATACAGTAGGATTATTTTGCAGTGGGTTCACTACAAGTGAACCCAGTTGGTGTAGTCCCCGAGACTTCTGTCGAGTGCTTGCACCGGCAGTTGTCTTTATATGCATTTTCAGTTACCTGAGCAGATCAGAGCTGGTTGGCCCGAATATTACCAATGGGGGCACTCGGAGTGCATCTAGTGGATGTAGTCCCCGAGAGTAGTGTTACTCAGGTCGGGTAATAGCATTCTCGTAGATTTGTCTGTTTGTCATGTAGCTCAATAGGGCCTGCCTGTTCGAGCTTCATGCCACTGGGGTCACTCTTAGTGAACCCACTGGATGTAGATGTAGTCCCCGAGAGTAGTGTTACTCAGGTCGGGTAATAGCATTCTCGTAGATTTGTCTGTTTGTCATGTAGCTCAATAGGGCCTACTTGTTCGAGCTTCATGCCACTGGGGTCACTCTTAGTGAACCCACTGGGTGTAGTCCCCGAGACCGCTGTCGAGTGCTTGCATCGGCAGGGGTCTGAAGAACTTTGAGCTTTGTTTGTTTTCCTTGTTGAATGTGTCTGAGCTTCCCTTTGCGCTGATTTGGTAGAAGACTTGCGAAATGGGATCCGCGTACTATACTCTGAAGGCTGAAAAGGTTCAGCTTGCTGCGGAATTGGAGGCGGCTGTGAATGACTTGGCTGGTGTGAAGGGGGCTCTTGCTGACTGAGAGAAGTCTTTGGAGGAGTCCCGGGAGACCAACAAGGCATTGGTGGCCGAAATTGAGAAAATGGGCAAGCAAAGAACTGAACTAATGGGTCAGATGAAGGTGATGAACTGTCGATGCATTTCGCAGGAGAAGTATGTCAACGACTGGGCAAGGTAGATGATTGCACTGCTCAGTGTTAAGCTTTTTGCCGAGTGCTTCTTGACTTTGTAATTCATTCTGCGCTTACTTTCTGCTCTTCTTTTCTTTGCAGATTTTTGTCTGGACGCTGAGGCTGAAGCAGCCGACATTGAACGGTCGGTTGTTCCGAACGTTCCACTCGGCGACGAAGCCAATCGGGACATGCTCCGAGCACATATTCGCCTTGGCAGAGTGGGACCTTTCATCGGCCGTCTAAGAGAAGTCATCGGCCGGATCGACAAGGAGTTGTGGCCCGAAGACGATTCCCGGCAGGAAATAGAAGGGTTGATGACTCGGCTGGAGGACGTCCCGAACAGAGTGCATGCATGGAAGAAGTCTGCCGCTCGTTGTGGTGCGAACGTGGCACTATCACTGGTCCGAGTGCACTGCAAGGAAGCTCACGAAGAAAAGCTGAAGGCGTTGCAGGTCGCCAACACCAAGAAGCTTCGATTCGAAGATTTCATGGAGACCTTCCTCGAGACAGCCACTCGTATCGCGGATTGGATCGACCTTGAGACCTTTGTGGAGCCGCCAGTCCCGGTGCCAGTCCTGATGATGCTTGAAAAATTTACCTCGGTATGCCGAGTGGTATCTGTATCAAACTTGGGCCACTGCTGTTGGCTGTCACATTCGTGGTTTGGTGTGGATAAGCTTGATCCACACCGAGCCGACTATCGTAGATCCAACTTTGAATTTGAATCGAATGTTTTGCTCTTCTTTCGCCAAGTTTATTTTCTGACACGATTTTGGCTCGTGGTTTTTGTTTGGCGTTTCTTGATGAAGCCAATGGCAAACATGCGGAGCATGTAATTGTCAGCTGTCTTCACATCCACATGAGCCTCAATGAGGGTCTGCTAAGCCTCCGAGTGGATCTCGAGGATACACTCCAAGGAAGCTTTTTTATTTAGGCGATTCTGGATCGCAGCTAAGTCCCCGAGTGCGGCATCTCGTGCGCACTCGGAGTGAGTTGATACTCATGTAGTTGTCAGTTGTCTTCACATCCACATGAGCCTTAATGAGGGGCTGCTAAGCCTCCGAGTGGATCTCGAGGATACACTCGAAGGAAGCTTTTTTACTTAGGCGATTCTGGATCGCAGCTGAGTCCCCGAGTGCGGCATCTCGTGCGCACTTGGAGTGAGTTGATACTCATGTAGTTGTGAGTTGTCTTCACATCCACATGAGCCTCAATGAGGGTCTCCTAAGCCTCCGAGTGGATCTCGAGGATACACTCGAAGGAAGCTTTTTTACTTAGGCGACTCTAGGTCGCAGCTAAGTCCCCGAGTGCGGCTGTTAGTGCACACTTGGAGAGAGTTTTTTAGTTAGGCGACTCTGGGTCGCAGCTAAGTCCCCGAGTGCGGCAGTTAGCGCACACTCGGAGAGAAGTTTTTACTTAGGCGACTCTGGGTCGCAGCTAAGTCCCCGAGTGCGGCTGTTAGCGCACACTCGGAGAGTGTTTTTTTACTTAGGCGACTCTGGGTCGCAGCTAAGTCCCCGAGTGCGGCTGTTAGCGCACACTCGGAGAGAGTTTTTTAGACCGGAGTCTGCAAACGCGGAAGAATTTTGGACCTGCAAAAAATTAGTCTGCTTTGTATTACTTCAATGATACTTGTTCTTTACATTGCCTCCGTCGGCGGTCATGTGTAGAAGCGCTTCAGGAGATCTCCGTTCCATGCTCGCGGCTCGTCCGTTTCCCTGTCGAGGTTGTAGAGTCGATATGCTCCGTTGTTCAGCACCTTAGAGATGATGAAGGGCCCTTCCCAGGCGGGAGCCAACTTGTGAGGCCTCTGCTGGTCCACTCGGAGCACCAGGTCACCTACTTGGAATGTGCGACTCCTGACGTGTCGCGCGTGAAAACGCCGCAGATCTTGTTGATAAATTGTTGAGTGAGTCAGTGCCATCTCGCGCTCTTCTTCTAGTAGATCCACTCCGTCTTGCCTGGCCTGCTCCGCTTCGGCTTCGGAGAAGAGTTCGACTCGTGGAGAGTTGTGAAGCAAGTCACTCGGAAGGACTGCCTCTGCTCCATAAACGAGGAAGAACGGGGATCGCCCTGTAGATCTATTCGGAGTTGTGCGGAGGCCCTACAACACCGAAGGCAGCTTGGTGACCCATGCGCCGGCGGCATGTCCAACTTCTCACAGGAGTCGAGGCTTCAACCCTTGAATAATAAGTCCGTTCGCCCGCTCTGCTTGCCCGTTGGTTTGAGGATGCGCCACAAATGCAAAATCCACTCGGATACCTTGGCCTGTGCAATAACCTTTGAATCTGTCCGAGTCAAAGTTTGTGCCATTGTCAGTGATTATGCTGTGCGGGACTCCAAATCTGGAGATGATGTCTCTTACAAATTTGATGGCCGTAAGGGTGTCGAGCTTCTTGATGGGCTTGGCTTCAATCCACTTGGTGAACTTGTCGACTGCCACCAACAGATTAGTGAATCCCCCTTGGCCAGTTCTGAATGGACCGACTGTATCTAATCCCCACACTACGAACGGCCAAACAAGAGGGATTGTCTTCAGCGCAGACGTTGGCTTGTGGGACTTGTTCGAATAGAACTGACAACCTTCACATCGGTCGACCATATCCTTTGCCATTTCATTCGCCTGCAACTAGAAGAAGCCAGCTCTGAATGCTTTGGCGATAATTGCTCTTGAGGAGGCATGATGGCCGCAAGTTCTCGAGTGAATTTCTTCCAGGATTAACTGTCCCTCCTCAGGGGAGATGCATCGCTGAAGGACTCCTGAAACACTTTCCTTGTACAACTGACCATCAATGACGGTGAAGGACTTCGACCTGCGGACGATCTGCCTCGCTTGGACTTCGTCCTCTGGTAATTCTTGCCTCAGGATGTATGCAATGAACGGCACAGTCCAATCGGGGATGATAGCAAGAATCTCCATGATCAAATCAACCACAGCAGGGACCTCGACTTCAGTCGGATCTGTTGAACTCTTCGGTTGTACCGGTTCCTCTGTAAAAGGATCTTCTTTCACCGAAGGGAGATGTAGGTGCTCGAGGCAGACATCACTCGGGACTGGTCTCCGAGTGGATCCGAGTTTTGCCAACTCATCACCTGCTTGGTTCTTCAGTCGCGGAACATGGTGAAGTTCCAGACCTTCAAACTTCTTCTCGAGCTTCCTTACTGCGTTGCAGTATGCAGTCATGGTGGGGTTCCTGACATCCCACTCCTTCATCACTTGATTAACAACCAAATATGAATCGCCATAGACCATCAGGCGACGGACGCCGAGTGTGATGGCCATGCGCAATCCATAAAGGAGAGCTTCATACTCTGCCTCATTGTTGGAAGAATCGAAATGTATCTGCAACACATACTTAAGCTTATCACCTTTTGGCGATATGATCACTACGCCAACGCCAGGGCCACTTAGCATCTTGGAACCATCGAAGAACATAGTCCAATGAGCCGAGTAGATGTGAGTCGGTTGTTGTTGTTCTACCCATTCTGCTATGAAGTCAGCCAGAGCTTGAGACTTTATAGCCTTCTTGGCTTCAAACTTGATGTCGCAGTATAACATCTCCATAGCCCACTTCGCCACTCGGCCTGATGCGTCTCGATTGTGGAGGATTTCCGACAACGGAGCATCAGAAACGACAGACACCGAGTGGTCCTGGAAATAGCGAGCCACCTTCTTTGCAGTCATGTAGATCCCATAAATAAGCTTTTGATAATGGGGATACCTCTGCTTGGAAGGAGTCAGGACTTCAAACCGACCGATGCGTCCTCGCATGAACAGAACTGTTGTGGATCCTGTTGTGCGACTGGGAGACCGCCAAATTCTGCTGCTGCGCCATGTGCAACAGGGCACGGATCTGCTCGATCTCTCTACCAGCCTCCGAATCAGTCGGTTGGAGGGAATCGGCTATCTTGGCAGCGGCAGCTAGGTTGAGGACGGGTGTACGGAACACCTCGACGTTGCTCTGGCGAGTGCGTCGACTGGCAGAACGGTGGTGTTAATGGCGAGCGCCGGATGATTCGCCGACCTCGTGCTCGTTCCGGCCAGTCCGGTGGGGACTTTCATGGGAATTTGCCATGAAAACTTCGGCTGCAGGCCCGCGACCCAAGTAGTCGGAAGGTAACTCAGTTGGAACTGAGTCCAAGCACTGGGACGGCGGCGCGACCACAACCGACTCGAGGACCGCCACTTAAGAGGACGCGTTCTGGCGCGCCTAGGCGTGTCGCACCCAACGCTGGAGCCGCGGACGGCGAGACCGCTTGTTGCGGCGCGTGACGGGAGCGAAGGTCGACACCGGGGACGACTGCTGGAGAAGAAGGACGCCGCGGGCACCGGCACGGAAGTGCGTAGCCCCGCGACTGGGGAGCGCCTCGACGTCGAGAGACACATCCCGAAGCCATGCCGAATCGTCGACGATGAAGGAGAGTGCACCGAGGAGGATCTCCCGACCCATGCATAAATCTCCGCTGGACGACATGATGAAAAGATGAAGCTGCAAACTCGCCGGAAGTCGCTTAGACGCCTACCCCAAGGTGGGCGCCAACTGTCGTGGGTATAAGTCCGACAGTAGATGTGTAGGGTACGAAAGGATCGGCAGAGCCTTAGCTACGGCGAGGTTGTATGAGTTCAGGCCCCTCTGCGGTGGAGGTAAAAGCCCTACGTCTCAATGCTCTTGGGAGCTTAGTGTCGAGTGGAATATAGGATTCACTACTGGAATTCACAAATTTGTCGTCTGCCTTTCCTTTGCCGTCTGCTGACACATGGCAAAGATCTTCTTTGCCATCAGCTGGCGCAAAGCAGACGACAAAGAGAACACATAAGGCAAAAAAATTCTTTGCCGTCGGCTTCCCTATGCCGTCGGCCAGCAGACGGCAAAGGAAGCATAGGCGGACGACAAAGGGTTGGCAGACGGCAAAGGGGGTGCCACCGTACACCCCCTCCCACCCCATAACGGGCACTCCCTTTGCCGTCTGCCCTCCTTCTCTTTGCCGTCGGGGGGCGGACGGCAAAGCAAGCCCCCCCTAACGGCCGTCTCCCTCTCCCTCTCACTCTCATCCGCTCCGACAGTCTCCTCCTTACTCTCAGCCGCTCGACCCCCGCCCGCCGGCCGCCTCCCCTCCCGTCGGCGGCCTCCTCCCCCGCCTCCCCTCCCGTCGGCGGCCTCCTCCCCCGCCCCCTCCTCCCCTCCCGCGGCACCCCTCCTCCCTGCCCGCCGACCACCTCCTCTCCTGCCGCCTCCTCCCCGCGGCCTCCTCCACGCGCCCGCCCGCGTCACCCCTCCTCCCCACCCGCCGGCCGCCTGCCCTCCCGCCCGCGGCACCCCTCCTCCCCGCCCGCCGGCTGCCTGCCCTCCCGCCCGCGGCACCCCTCCTCCCCGCCCGCCGGCCACCTGCCCTCCCGCCCGCGGCACCCCTCCTCCCCGCCCGCCGGCCGTCTGCCGCGCGCCCCCTGCCCCCCTGCCGTCTTCCACCGCCGCCGCCGCCCCCTGCCGTCGTCCACCACGGTGAGTTGAGTTCTTCTTCTTTTTCTTTTTAAAAAAGTTAATTACTTTAGTTAGTTTATTAGGTTAGTTTTTTATTATATATAGGGTAATTTAGTTAGTTTATTTGGTTAGATTATTAGGCTAATTAGGTTAGTTAGTTAGATTAGAAGAAAAAAAGAGGAAAAGTAGAAGGAAAAAAATGAAAAATAAAAAGGAAAAGAAGAAAATAATTAGAAGAAGAAAGAAAAGAAGAAGGAGAAGAAGAAGAAGAATAAGAAGAACAGGAGGAGGAGGAGGAGAAAAAAGAAGAAGAAGAAGAAGAAGAAGAAGAAGAAGAAGAAGAAGAAGAAGAGGAGGAGGAGGAGGAGGAGGAGGAGGAAGAGGAGGAGAAAGAAGAAGAAGAAGAAGAAGAAGAAGAACAAGAACAAGAACAAGAACAAGAAAAAAAATAGGAGGAGAAAAAGAGGAGGGGGAGTAGGAGGAGAAAAAAGAAGAAGAAGAAGAAGAAGAAGAAAAAGAGGAGAGAGGAGAAGAAGAAAGAAGAGGAAAAGGGAACCCTGGCACCCCGAAACTGACCCTCGACCCCCGACCCGTGACGCCCGACGCCACTGACCCCCGACCCCCGACGCCACTGACCCCGACGCCACTAACCCTCGACCCCCGACGCTACTGACCCCCGACCCAGACCCTCGGCCCACGACTCCCGACCCCCGACGCTCGACGCCACCAACCCCTGACCCCCGACGCCACTGACACCCGACATCACTGACCCTGGACCCCCGACTCCACTGACCCCCCACAACCGACGCCACTAACCCCCCGACCCCGATGCCACCGACACCCGACACCACCGACCCTCAACGGCACTGACTCCCGAGGCCACTAAGCCCCGACCCCCGACACCTCTTCTGCCTTCTTTTGAACGAGAAGGTGCTTTTCGGCCTTCCAGAGGCCCACGAGGTCATAGTTTTGTAAATTATGAGTTAGGTGACATATTTTCCGATTATGTTAATTATAAAAACATTGTATTTGTGTTGATCGTGTGAATTTCAATGTGCAGTTGTTCGACGACCTCCACGTGCGTTGGACGAGCTCCGCCCTTGCGTTTGTTGGTGAGCACAAATGACTTCTCCTCCTACCCCTTAATTTGCTCTGTCCCGGTCTTCGTGCCGATGAAACTTGCTAGCTATAGGTTTCTTCAATCATGAGTATGCGTGACCAGTATGCGTCTCCCGTTCGAAAGGGCGACATCTATAAATATGCATTTCTTTGCATATTTATAACCGCCATCCTTTCGAATTGTCCAACATTATCCATGGACTGCCCGAGTATGTGTAGATTGGGTTTGTTTTCCCGTATGCTGTGCTCCGGATCCGATGCGGAATTTCGTCAGTGCCTCCCCTGTTGTCCTCCGGGTACACATCCTCTCTGCTTATTGCCGAGACGTGTATCAGGAGAACATCGGGGAGGTGCTGCCGAAATTCTGCATCGCATCTGGAGCAGAGCATGGGAAAACGAACCCACTCTACACATACTCGGGTGGGATTAGGACCTATCTTTACCTATTAGCACGTAGGTTGCATGGATAATAAAACTGAAAAACTTGATTAGCGTATGAATATAGATGATGAATTATATATTTATTTCTTGTGCCCCCATAAGTAGCTAGGCAACATGAGTGATCGTGCTTGGTTGTACACTGGTCACCCTAGTCAGAAATACATGACCCATGAATGGTTAACAAAAACCAGGGGGTTTGTGAGAGCCGCATTTGCAAATGGCCAGCATAAAACATGGTGCCCCTGTCCCAACTACGACAACTAGAAAAAGCAGACAGAGCTTGAAATGGGTAAACACCTGCAGAAGTGGGGTTTTATGCCTAATTATATGGTGTGGACTTTTCATGGTGAGTGTGACCAACGTGCCAGAGCTGAGGTGATTCGTCGTCGCACCGACGATCATGGTACCGGGATTGAAGACATGGTGCAAGACTTTGATGACGCTCGTGATTCGGACGATGAGATGGAGGAATCTGCAAAGGCCTTCTATGAAATGCTGGAGTCTTGAAAACGTCCTCTCCACGAGCAAACTGAGCTTTGTTAGCTCGATGCCATCGCACAAGTAATGGCTCTGAAGGCTCAATTCAACCTAGGCACAGAATGCTAGGACGCGATGATGACGATATTTGGACGCTTTCTACCCAAAGGCCATTTACTGCCTGCAAACCTGTACCAGTGAGAGAAAATCCTCCGTGTACTTAAGATGCCCTATGAGAAGATACATGCCTGCGAGAATGGATGTGCCTTATTTAGGCTTGAGTATGCGGCCTTGAACTATTGCCCCATTTGCAATTCTTCCAGGTATATTGTGGTAGACAACGGCATGGGTGAGAAGAATCAGACCAAAATCCCCATTAGTGTTCTTTGATATCTGCCAATCGTACCAAGACTTCAACGTCTTTTCATGGTCGAAGAGATGGCCAGACAGATGACATGGCACAAATTGGGCAAAAGAACCGAACTAGATGCGGATGGGAACAAGATGCTGGTACACACTTCAGATGGTTTTACATGGAGGCACTTCGATGCATTACATAAGGATAAATCAGAAGATCCAAGGCAACCTAGAGTTGCCATCAGCACGGATGGGTTCAATGTGTATGGTATGATGGCAGCACAATACAGTTGTTGGCCTGTATTTGTCATTCCACTAAATTTGCCACCCGGAGAGATTATGAAAAGAAAGAACATATTCCTGACGTTGATAATTCCAGGGCCCAACTATCTGGGGAAGAATATGAATGTGTACATGCAGCCGCTTAAGGATGAGTTGCAAGAAGCCTGGGATAATGGGATCAAGACCTACGACGCGGCTACGAAAACAAATTTCAAAATGCATGTGTGGTACATGTACTCGACGCATGATTATCCGGCGTTTGCGCTATTCGCTGGCTGGTGTGTGCATGGAAGGTTCCCGTGCACCACATGCAAGGCAGCTCTTCAGTTCCGTTGGCTGCAGGCTGGTCGCAAGTATTCTTTCTTCGACATGCATAGACAATTCCTAGATCCTGACCATAAGTTCAGAAAAGACAAGAAGAATTTCATCAAAGGTAGAGTTGTCAAAAACACTGCACCAGCTGCGTTGACACGCCAACAAACCCTTGATCAGTTAAACGCTCTCGAGCCTGATCCTTTTCGTCCAGGATACTTCAAAGGGTATAATACGGAACACGCCTGGACTCACAAGTCATGCTTATGGGATCTCCCTTACTTCAAAGACCTCCTTTGCCCACACAACATTGACGTGATGCAAACTGAAAAGAATATTGCGGAGACCATTTTTGGTACATTGTTCGGCATAGAGGGGAAGTCAAAAGATAATCCTAAGGCTAGAATCGACCTGGAGGCTCTATGTGATAGACCGTTGCAAAACTTGCGACAACAGAAAGGAAAGCAAAGCATAGCGAAGCCAAAGGCATGGTTCAATCTTGAAAGGCCAGCTATGAGGGAAATGCTATTGTGGGTGAAAATGCGGTTGATGTTCCCCGATGGGTATGCTGTGAATCTAAAGAGGGGAGCGAGTCTTGAGAAATTGAAAATATTTGGGCTCAAGAGTCATGATTGGCACATATGGATTGAGCGGGTAATGCCGGTGATGTTGCGTGGCTTTATCCCTGAGGATGAATGGCTAGTACTGGCAGAGCTGACCTATTTCTTCCGTTCTCTTTGTGCGAAAGAACTATCGCCTGGCGTGCTAGATGAAATGGAAGAGTTGGCGCCGGAGTTGATCTGCAAATTAGAAAAGATCTTTCCACCGGGCTTCTTTAATCCAATGCAACATTTAATTTTGCATCTCCCGACCGAGGCAAGAATGGGGGGGCCCGTTCAAAATCGATGGTGCTACTCAACTGAGAGGATGCAGAAGATGCTTCGAGCTAAGTGTAAAAATAAACGTAGAATTGAAGCATCGATGGCCGAGGCATTCATTACCGAGGAGGCGGCAAACTTCGTGATAGCACACTACGAAGCCAAAAATCATCATGTGCATAACCCGAAGCCTTGGTACAGTGATGGCGCTCGAGAAAAAGTTCGATCCAACCTCATCCTATTCAAAGGTAAGCTCGCACCATCCGGTGCTTCGAAAGGGAAATCGTTGGATGTCGAAGAATGGCGGACCATTTCATTGTATATCTTCACCAACCTAACAGAAGTGCGGCCGTACATCGAGTAAGTTCTCGGTAATTTATTGTTCTGCAACTTCTAATTACTTTGAACTACTCTTATTCCTGGATATTTGATATAGTCGATACGTCGCCGAATTATCGGATGGAGCGGTCATCGAAAAGGATTCCATCGAAGAGTATGAGCTTCTCGCAAAGCATGGAGGCGACTATCCCGGTTTCATCTCCTGGTTCAAACAAAGGGTAATTTATTACCATTAAGGGCCCATTTGATTTATTGGTCTAATTTGCGGCTAATGCATCCATTCTTTCGCATTAAACTTGTAGGCTGATGCAGAGTCTATGGACGCCGAGTTGAGACAAGTCGCTAATGGTTTTGACTATAAGGTCCGTTCATTTGACAAATACAACATCAATGGGTATCACTTCCGTACCTTTGGCAAAGAGCTATCTATGCCCGACCTAAAGACTACAAATTGTTCTATCTCTGCTATCGGCGAAGGAGACACCGAGTATTATGGAAGAGTTGAAGCAATTTATGAACTTCTATTCTATGGTGAAAACCCACCGACCGTCGTAGTCTTCAAATGTTATTGGTTTGAGCCGAGGGAGACTAGAAGGACTCATGAACATATAGGACTAGTCGAAATCAACCAAAACACCCACTTAGATGTTCCCGATGTCTATATTACGGCTCAATAGGTGACACAAGTTTTCTATCTACCGTGGGCTTGCCAAGCTGATCCAAATCTCAAAGGTTGGGATGTCGTTTATGAAGTGCCACCACATTTTAGACCACCTACCCTCAATGAAGAGGATTACGAACCTTACATTAACCCAGATACATATGAAGGAGAATTCTTCCAAGAAACACGTTTGTCCAAGAAACGTTTCAAGAACCGCTCTACTTCACCCCAGAACGTTGAAGTAGACAGCGACAGTGAATCCGTCTTAACCCCTGAGCCCGAACAGGAAGAGCTGGAAGAAGAAGAGGTTACTGCTGCGGATGACCTACCACTTCTTGACCGATTACATAATGGTGGCCTTCCACATGTTCTTCGTGATAGTGATGATGATGATGCATTTATTGATGATAGTGATGATCATGATGCATTTATTGACCCCGAAGCATATATAGACGAGGACGATTGTTATTAGTTCATGTCAGGTATTCAATTATTATACTATATATAAATTTTGAGTTCATGTGAGGTATTGAATTTTTATTAGTCATGTTGGTATTTATGACGATGATACACTTAAATTATATACATTTTATTACTCCTGTTTGTATTTATGTTGTACTAATTTCATTTACTCTTTGTCATGACAGGTGTTGAAAGATGGTGGGAAAGGGTCGAAAGCACTCCGCGGCTGCTTCTTCGTCGACGGGTGATGGGATGGGTACTTCCATTCCTGCCCCGCCTCTTCGGAGAGTGTTTCTCTCTACTTTGCAAGGAGCGGCCCCCGTGTGAGGAGGTCGACCCCCCGCGAAGCCGAGAGACACTAAAGGTACACGTTGTATTCATGTTGGTATTTATGTTGTACTCATGTTGTATGCATATTGGTATTTATATACATTTTATTACTCATGTTGGTATTTATGTTGCACTAAAGGTACACGTGGCCGCGGGAGAGGTAGGGCTACACGGTCTGCGCCACCACCCCAAGCTGATTCACCTGAGCACAGGACTTCTAGGGTGGATTCGTCTGAGGTGGAGGCTACACGGTCTCCGGTTCACGAGCCTCGGGTCGACGAGCCTCAGGTCGACGAGCCTTCGACCCACGAGACTCCTGTCCTAGAGGCTTCCGTCCAGGCGACTCCGGAGCAAGGCAGGGATGAGGGTACGTCCCAAGAGACCCAGTGGGATACCTGGCCTGAGGCAAGTGGCCATGCTGGTAGCGACGAGGAGCTGGGTGAGGGGCCTACCGTGTACCAGCGTGGTAGTTCGGGGCTCCCGCTCGTGCCAGCGACCCCCGAGCAGAGGTGGTCGATTAGGCCAAATGGGGAGAAGTAAGTTAATTTACTCTTATTTAACCTTTTGCCTTCGGGTTTTCTCAAATATCTAATGTTTTGGCTTTAATTTGTCATACTGTAGGGGTTGGATGCCAAGGGTGTCCGCAAGCCCAACAGCGTCCTTGGTGTTCTTTGCCGTCAAAACTTCCCAGGGTTTGTTACGTTGCCCGGTCGGGAGCGAGAGGTAGGAATGACCTGGGAGCACTACTTGGGTGCCCCGGCCCCGCCGGAGGTGGAGATCGACGGTGTTTTGTGTGACACTAGGGCGGACATGGTGATCCGAAAGTTCTGGGTAATTTCTCTTTCACACAATTATAAATCAACCATAGCTATTTATTGTACTAATCGGTGTTGTCTCATTTGCATACCTACTACAGGTGTGAGGAGGGATACGAGGAGGACGCGGCAAAGGTTATCGAAACCGAATGTCGCCGCCTACTTCAAAACATTCGGCACGAGGCTCGGGTGCAGGCTGTTCGAGACTACTATGCCATGCGGCGTATTAGGCTTGACAAGGCAAAGTGTCGTGATGCTAAGATGGAGAAGGAGCATTACATGAAGGTAATTACATATTATTAAGGCTTTGTAGTTAGTTTCCTTGATTTGGTTCTTACGCGCTCAAATTTCTCTTTATTAACTTAGGTGCCCCCGAGATGGTGTGTGGATAAGATGGATTGTTGGGAGCCCTTGGTGGATCAGTGGTGCTCCAAAACGTGGGAGGCCAGCCACAACAACGCCAAGGAGAGGCGTGGCAAAATGGATGGCGTGCCACACCATCAAGGGAGCGTCAACTTAATCCAATTTGGCGAGAACTAGGTATGTGGTTTGGTTCATGCCTCATTCAATTCAATTTTCCTTCTCCTTTACCAATACAATTTTCCTCTCTCTCTCTTTTAGGCGCGTCACAATAAGACGGAGGTGCCACAGATGTACGACCTGTATGCGATGGCCCATACTGCCTCGTACAAGAAGGTCAAGGCATTCTCTGAGTCTGACCTCGAGCATCCAGAAAACTTCACCAACAACTCCTCCCACGACAAGCTCGTGAAGTACAGAGATCACGGGAAGGCGAGGAAAGGGGAGGACTTTAACCCGAGCGGGGGGCCTACTGATCCAGAGCTGGTGATGATAGCTGGCAATGGGAGGCCCCATGGCTCGATCGCCATTGGAAACGGCCTTATACGTTGTCCTAGCTCTCTCCGGCAGATAAAGGCACGCCAAACGAGCTCTTGTCCGGAGATAACACGTCGTGCATGGCCAGTCGAGCTCGCCATCGAGGTTAGTTTAATGGATGCAAATATCTTTCCGCATTATGTTGTGCGTTGGAACCAATATGCTAACAATGAGTTGTGTTGTAGGCTGCTATTCAAAAAGAGAGAGAGGCAATGCAGGCGGCTATGGCGGAGGAGGCTAAGGAAATTAGGGAGCTGGAGGAGAGGACGACTGCATTGGTGGAGGCGGAGAGGGCACGAAATGATGCGTCTACCAGGGCCATATACGAGCTCTTCGTGGTAAGTTTCTTCTTCATGTTATTTCAAATCTTGCATTTGAATGTCCGTTTCATTACTAAATAAAAAGTTTGACTTGTCGAAACCAAATGTTCAGTCTATGTGCGAGAAGAACGGCCAAGTCCCTCCGCCGATGCCAGTCGTTAACGTGGCGGGGACGGTGAGTTTCATTTCAGTGGAGTGATCTTAAGAGTGTCCTCATGCTAACTACGCATTGCAAACGATGTTTGGTGCAGAATATGTCCCGAAACGCATCGCACGACCCTTCTACAATTGAGCCTTCTCCAGGTGAAACAATCCAAAGCCACCGTGCTTGACCCTAACTTAGGTATGTTATTTCTAGTGTTTTAATAAAAGATAGCTAGATGACATAATTAGCTTAGTTAGCTCCAAAAAGACCTATTTAATAAAATATAGCTAGATGACATAGTTAGCTTAGTTAGTTTAGTTAGCTTAGTTAGCTTATTTAGCTTAGTTAGTTTAGTTAGCTTAGTTAGCTTAATTAGCTTAGTTAGCTTAGTTAGCTCCTCCTTCTCCTTCTTCTTCCAAGAAAGCCTAAATTGGCTAATTATCCGTCTAAATGACATAATTAGCTTAGTTAGCTCCTAAATGGTCTATTTAATAAAAAATGACCTATACTTAGCTAATTATCCTCGAAATGACATAATTAGCTCCAAAAAGGCATTCTTAGCCAATTTAGCCCGAAGAAGGAGACGAGAGGAGAAGAAAGAGGAAAAATGAAAGGAAGGAAGAAGAAGAAGAGGAGAAGAAGAAGAAGGAGAGGGAGGAGGATAAGAAGAAGGAGGAGAAGAAGGAGAAGGAGCTCCTCCTTCTCCTTCTTCCTCCTTCTTCCTCCTTCTCCTTCTCCTTCTTCTTTTCTTCTTCTTCTCCTCTTTCGTCTCCTTCTCCTCCTCCTCCTCCTCCTCCTTCTTTTACTTCTTCTTCTCTTTCTTTTATTCTATGTAGCTTAATTAGACTCATCCAACAAAGCCTAAATTGGCTAATTATCCATCTAAATGACATAATTAGCTTAGTTAGCTCCTAAATGGTCTATTTAATAAAAAATGACCTATACTTAGCTAATTATCCTCGAAATGACATAAGTAGCTCCAAAAAGGCATTCTTAGCCAATTTAGCCCGAAGGAGACGAGAGGAGAAGAAAGAGGAAAAATGAAAGGAAGGAAGGAAGAAGAAGAGGAGAAGAAGAAGGAGAGCGAGGAGGATAAGAAGAAGGAGGAGAAGAAGGAGAAGAAGGAGAAGGAGCTCCTCCTCCTTCTCCTTCTTCTTTTCTTCTTCTTCTCCTCTTCCGTCTCCTTCTCCTCCTCCTCCTTCTTTTACTTCTTCTTCTCTTTCTCTTATTCTACGTAGCTTAATTAGACTCATCCAACAAAGCCTAAATTGGCTAATTATCCATCTAAATGACATAATTAGCTTAGTTAGCTCCTAAATGGTCTATTTAATAAAAAATGACGTATACTTAGCTAATTATCCTCGAAATGACATAATTAGCTCCAAAAAGGCATTCTTAGCCAATTTAGCCCGAAGAAGGAGACGAGAGGAGAAGAAAGAGGAAAAATGAAAGGAAGGAAGAAGAAGAAGAGGAGAAGAAGGAGAAGGAGAGGGAGGAGGATAAGAAGAAGGAGGAGAAGGAGGAGAAGAAGGAGAAGGAGCTCCTCCTTCTCCTTCTTCCTCCTTCTTCATCCTTCTCCTTCTCCTTCTTTTCTTCTTCTTCTCCTCTTCTGTCTCCTTCTCCTCCTCCTCCTTCTTTTACTTCTTCTTCTCTTTCTCTTATTCTACGTAGCTTAATTAGACTCATCGAACAAAGCCTAAATTGGCTAATTATCCATCTAAATGACATAATTAGCTTAGTTAGCTCCTAAATGGTCTATTTAATAAAAAATGACCTATACTTAGCTAATTATCCTCGAAATGACATAATTAGCTCCAAAAAGGCATTCTTAGCCAATTTAGCCCGAAGAAGGAGACGAGAGGAGAAGAAAGAGGAAAAATGAAAGGAAGGAAGAAGAAGAAGAGGAGAAGAAGAAGAAGGAGAGGGAGGAGGATAAGAAGAAGGAGGAGAAGAAGGAGAAGGAGCTCCTCCTTCTCCTTCTTCCTCCTTCTCCTTCTTCTTCTTCTTTTCTTCTTCTTCTCCTCTTCCGTCTCCTTCTCCTCCTCCTCCTCCTCCTCCTCCTTCTTTTACTTCTTCTTCTCTTTCTCTTATTCTACGTAGCTTAATTAGACTCATCCAACAAAGCCTAAATTGGCTAATTATCCATCTAAATGACATAATTAGCTTAGTTAGCTCCTAAATGGTCTATTTAATAAAAAATGACCTATACTTAGCTAATTATCGTCGAAATGACATAATTAGCTCCAAAAAGGCATTCTTAGCCAATTTAGCCCGAAGAAGGAGACGAGAGGCGAAGAAAGAGGAAAAATGAAAGGAAGGAAGAAGAAGAAGAGGAGAAGAAGAAGAAGGAGAGGGAGGAGGATAAGAAGAAGGAGGAGAAGGAGGAGAAGAAGGAGAAGGAGCTCCTCCTTCTCCTTCTTCTTCCTTCTCCTTCTCCTTCTTCTTTTCTTCTTCTTCTCCTCTTCCGTCTCCTTCTCCTCCTCCTCCTCCTCCTCCTCCTCCTTCTTTTACTTCTTCTTCTCTTTCTCTTATTCTACGTAGCTTAATTAGACTCATCCAACAAAGCCTAAATTGGCTAATTATCCATCTAAATGACATAATTAGCTTAGTTAGATCCTAAATGGTATATTTAATAAAAAAATGACCTATACTTAGCTAATTATCCTCAAAATGACATAATTAGCTCTAAAACGGCATTCTTAGCCAATTTAGCCCAAAGAAGGAGACGAGAGGAGAAGAAAGAGGAAAAATGAAAGGAAGGAAGAAGAAGAAGAGGAGAAGAAGAAGAAGGAGAGGGAGGAGGATAAGAAGAAGGAGGAGAAGAAGGAGAAGGAGCTCCTCCTTCTCCTTCTCCTTCTTCTTTTCTTCTTCTTCTCCTCTTCCGTCTCCTGCTCCTCCTCCTCCTCCTCCTCCTCCTCCTCCTTCTTTTACTTCTTATTCTCTTTCTCTTATTCTAGTAGCTTAATTAGAATCATCCAACAAAGCCTAAATTGGCTAATTATCCATCTAAATGACATAATTAGCTTAGTTAGCTCCTAAATGGTCTATTTAATAAAAGATGACCTATACTTAGCTAATTATCCTCGAAATGACATAATTAGCTCCAAAAAGGCATTCTTAGCCAATTTAGCCCGAAGAAGGAGATGAGAGGAGAAGAAAGAGAAAAAATGAAAGGAAGGAAGAAGAAGAAGAGGAGAAGAAGAAGAAGGAGAGGGAGGAGGATAAGAAGAAGGAGGAGAAGGAGGAGAAGAAGGAGAAGGAGCTCCTCCTTCTCCTTCATCCTCCTTCTCCTTCTCCTTCTTCTTTTCTTCTTCTTCTCCTCTTCCGTCTCCTTCTCCTCCTCCTCCTCCTTCTTTTACTTCTTCTTCTCTTTGTCTTATTCTACGTAGCTTAATTAGACTCATCCAACAAAGACTAAATTCGCTAATTATCCATCTAAATGACATAATTAGCTTAGTTAGCTCCTAAATGGTCTATTTAATAAAAAATGACCTATACTTAGCTAATTATACTTGAAATGACATAATTAGCTCCAAAAAGGCATTCTTAGCCAATTTAGCCCGAAGAAGGAGACGAGAGGAGAAGAAAGAGGAAAAACGAAACGAAGGAAGAAGAAGAAGAGGAGAAGAAGAAGAAGGAGAGGGAGGAGGATAAGAAGAAGGAGGAGAAGGAGGAGAAGAAGGAGAAGGAGCTCCTCCTTCTCCTTCTTCCTCCTTATTCCTCCTTCTCCTTCTCCTTCTTCTTTTCTTCTTCTTCTCCTCTTCCGTCTCCTTCTCCTCCTCCTCCTCCTCCTCCTCCTCCTTCTTTTACTTCTTCTTCTCTTTCTCTTATTCTACGTAGCTTAATTAGACTCATCCAACAAAGCCTAAATTGGCTAATTATCCATCTAAATGACATAATTAGCTTAGTTAGCTCCTAAATAGTCTATTTAATAAAAAATGACCTATACTTAGCTAATTATCCTGGAAATGACATAATTTGCTCCAAAAAGGCATTCTTAGCCAATTTAGCCCGAAGAAGGAGACGAGAGGAGAAGAAAGAGGAAAAATGAAAGGAAGGAAGAAGAAGAAGAGGAGAAGAAGGAGAAGGAGAGGGAGGAGGATAAGAAGAAGGAGGAGAAGGAGGAGAAGAAGGAGAAGGAGCTCCTCCTTCTCCTTCTTCCTCCTTCTTCCTCCTTCTCCTTCTCCTTCTTCTTTTCTTCTTCTTCTCCTCTTCCGTCTCCTTCTCCTCCTCCTCCTCCTCCTCCTCCTTCTTTTACTTCTTCTTCTCTTTCTCTTATTCTACGTAGCTTAATTAGACTCATCCAAGAAAGCCTAAATTGGCTAATTAGCCATCTAAATGACATAATTAGCTTAGTTAGCTCCTAAGTGGTCTATTTAGTAAAAAATGACCTATACTTAGCTAATTATCCTCGAAATGACATAATTAGCTCCAAAAAAGCATTCTTAGCCAATTTAGCCCGAAGGAGACAATAGGAGAAGAAAGAGGAAAAATGAAAGGAAGGAAGAAGAAGAAGAGGAGAAGAAGAAGAAGGAGAGGGAGGAGGATAAGAAGAAGGAGGAGAAGAAGGAGAAGGAGCTCCTCCTTCTCCTTCTTCCTCCTTCTTCTTCTCCTTCTTCTTTTCTTCTTCTTCTCCTCTTCCATCTCCTTCTCCTCCTCCTACGCCTCCTCCTCCTTATTTTACTTCTTCTTCTCTTTCTCTTATTCTACGTAGCTTAATTAGACTCATCCAACAAAGCCTAAATTGGCTAATTATCCATCTAAATGACATAATTAGCTTAGTTACCTCCTAAATGGTGTATTTAATAAAAAATTACCTATACTTAGCTAATTATCCTCGAAATGACATAATTAGCTCCAAAAAGGCATTCTTAGCCAATTTAGCCCGAAGAAGGAGACGAGAGGAGAAGAAAGAGGAAAAATGAAAGGAAGGAAGAAGAAGAAGAGGAGAAGAAGAAGAAGGAGAGGGAGGCGGATAATAAGGAGGAGAAGAAGGAGAAGGAGCTCCTCCTTCTCCTTCTACCTCCTTCTCCTTCTCCTTCTTCTTTTCTTCTTCTTCTCCTCTTCCGTCTCCTTCTCCACCTCCTACTCCTCCTCCTCCTACTTTTACTTCTTCTTCTCTTTCTCTTATTCTACATAGCTTAATTAGACTCATCCAACAAAGCCTAAATTGGCTAATTATCCATCTAAATGATAGAATTAGCTTAGTTAGCTCCTAAATGGTCTATTTAATAAAATATGACCTATACTTAGCTAATTATCCTCGAAATGACATAATTAGCTCCAAAAAGGCATTCTTAGCCAATTTAGCCCGAAGAAGGAGACGAGAGGAGAAGAAATAGGAAAAATGAAAGGAAGGAAGAAGAAGAAGAGGAGAAGAAGGAGAAGGAGAGGGAGGAGGATAAGAAGAAGGAGGAGAAGGAGGAGAAGAAGGAGAAGGAGCTCCTCCTTCTCCTTCTTCCTCCTTCTGCTTCTCCTTCTTGTTTTCTTCTTCTTCTCCTCTTCCGTCTCCTTCTCCTCCTCCTCCTCCTTCTTTTACTTCTTCTTCTCTTTGTCTTATTCTACGTAGCTTAATTAGACTCATCCAACAAGGCTAAATTGGCTAATTATCCATCTAAATGACATAATTAGCTTAGTTAGCTCCTAAATGGTCTATTTAATAAAAAATGACCTATACTTAGCTAATTATCCTCGAAATGACATAATTAGCTCCAAAAAGGCATTCTTAGCCAATTTAGCCCGAAGAAGGAGACGAGAGGAGAAGAAAGAGGAAAAATGAAAGGAAGGAAGAAGAAGAAGAGGAGAAGAAGAAGAAGGAGAGGGAGAAGGATAAGAAGAAGGAGGAGAAGAAGGAGAAGGAGCTCCTCCTTCTCCTTCTACCTCCTTCTCCTTCTCCTTCTTCTTTTCTTCTTCTTCTCCTCTTCCGTCTCCTTCTCCTCCTCCGACTCCTCCTCCTCCTTCTTTTACTTCTTCTTCTCTTTCTCTTATTCTACGTAGCTTAATTAGACTCATCCAACAAAGCCTAAATTGGCTAATTATCCATCTAAATGACATAATTAGCTTAGTTAGCTCCTAAATGGTCTATTTAATAAAATATGACCTATACTTAGCTAATTATCCTCGAAATGACATAATTAGCTCCAAAAAGGCATTCTTAGCCAATTTAGCCCGAAGAAGGAGACGAGAGGAGAAGAAATAGGAAAAATGAAAGGAAGGAAGAAGAAGAAGAGGAGAAGAAGAAGAAGGACAGGGAGGAGGATAAGAAGAAGGAGGAGAAGGAGGAGAAGAAGGAGAAGGAGCTCCTCCTTCTCCTTCTTCCTCCTTCTTCATCCTTCTCCTTCTCCTTCTTTTCTTCTTCTTCTCCTCTTCTGTCTCCTTCTCCTCCTCCTCCTTCTTTTACTTCTTCTTCTCTTTCTCTTATTCTACGTAGCTTAATTAGACTCATCGAACAAAGCCTAAATTGGCTAATTATCCATCTAAAAGACATAATTAGCTTAGTTAGCTCCTAAATGGTCTATTTAATAAAAAATGACCTATACTTAGCTAATTATCCTCGAAATGACATAAGTAGCTCCAAAAAGGCATTCTTAGCCAATTTAGCCCGAAGGAGACGAGAGGAGAAGAAAGAGGAAAAATGAAAGGAAGGAAGAAGAAGAAGAGGAGAAGAAGAAGGAGAGCGAGGAGGATAAGAAGAAGGATGAGAAGAAGGAGAAGAAGGAGAAGGAGCTCCTCCTCCTTCTCCTTCTTCTTTTCTTCTTCTTCTCCTCTTCCGTCTCCTTCTCCTCCTCCTCCTTCTTTTACTTCTTCTTCTCTTTCTCTTATTCTACGTAGCTTAATTAGACTCATCCAACAAAGCCTAAATTGGCTAATTATCCATCTAAATGACATAATTAGCTTAGTTAGCTCCTAAATGGTCTATTTAATAAAAAATGACGTATACTTAGCTAATTATCCTCGAAATGACATAATTAGCTCCAAAAAGGCATTCTTAGCCAATTTAGCCCGAAGAAGGAGACGAGAGGAGAAGAAAGAGGAAAAATGAAAGGAAGGAAGAAGAAGAAGAGGAGAAGAAGGAGAAGGAGAGGGAGGAGGATAAGAAGAAGGAGGAGAAGGAGGAGAAGAAGGAGAAGGAGCTCCTCCTTCTCCTTCTTCCTCCTTCTTCATCCTTCTCCTTCTCCTTCTTTTCTTCTTCTTCTCCTCTTCTGTCTCCTTCTCCTCCTCCTCCTTCTTTTACTTCTTCTTCTCTTTCTCTTATTCTACGTAGCTTAATTAGACTCATCGAACAAAGCCTAAATTGGCTAATTATCCATCTAAATGACATAATTAGCTTAGTTAGCTCCTAAATGGTCTATTTAATAAAAAATGACCTATACTTAGCTAATTATCCTCGAAATGACATAATTAGCTCCAAAAAGGCATTCTTAGCCAATTTAGCCCGAAGAAGGAGACGAGAGGAGAAGAAAGAGGAAAAATGAAAGGAAGGAAGAAGAAGAAGAGGAGAAGAAGAAGAAGGAGAGGGAGGAGGATAAGAAGAAGGAGGAGAAGAAGGAGAAGGAGCTCCTCCTTCTCCTTCTTCCTCCTTCTCCTTCTTCTTCTTCTTTTCTTCTTCTTCTCCTCTTCCGTCTCCTTCTCCTCCTCCTCCTCCTCCTCCTCCTTCTTTTACTTCTTCTTCTCTTTCTCTTATTCTACGTAGCTTAATTAGACTCATCCAACAAAGCCTAAATTGGCTAATTATCCATCTAAATGACATAATTAGCTTAGTTAGCTCCTAAATGGTCTATTTAATAAAAAATGACCTATACTTAGCTAATTATCGTCGAAATGACATAATTAGCTCCAAAAAGGCATTCTTAGCCAATTTAGCCCGAAGAAGGAGACGAGAGGCGAAGAAAGAGGAAAAATGAAAGGAAGGAAGAAGAAGAAGAGGAGAAGAAGAAGAAGGAGAGGGAGGAGGATAAGAAGAAGGAGGAGAAGGAGGAGAAGAAGGAGAAGGAGCTCCTCCTTCTCCTTCTTCTTCCTTCTCCTTCTCCTTCTTCTTTTCTTCTTCTTCTCCTCTTCCGTCTCCTTCTCCTCCTCCTCCTCCTCCTCCTCCTCCTTCTTTTACTTCTTCTTCTCTTTCTCTTATTCTACGTAGCTTAATTAGACTCATCCAACAAAGCCTAAATTGGCTAATTATCCATCTAAATGACATAATTAGCTTAGTTAGATCCTAAATGGTATATTTAATAAAAAAATGACCTATACTTAGCTAATTATCCTCAAAATGACATAATTAGCTCTAAAACGGCATTCTTAGCCAATTTAGCCCAAAGAAGGAGACGAGAGGAGAAGAAAGAGGAAAAATGAAAGGAAGGAAGAAGAAGAAGAGGAGAAGAAGAAGAAGGAGAGGGAGGAGGATAAGAAGAAGGAGGAGAAGAAGGAGAAGGAGCTCCTCCTTCTCCTTCTCCTTCTTCTTTTCTTCTTCTTCTCCTCTTCCGTCTCCTGCTCCTCCTCCTCCTCCTCCTCCTCCTCCTCCTTCTTTTACTTCTTATTCTCTTTCTCTTATTCTAGTAGCTTAATTAGAATCATCCAACAAAGCCTAAATTGGCTAATTATCCATCTAAATGACATAATTAGCTTAGTTAGCTCCTAAATGGTCTATTTAATAAAAGATGACCTATACTTAGCTAATTATCCTCGAAATGACATAATTAGCTCCAAAAAGGCATTCTTAGCCAATTTAGCCCGAAGAAGGAGATGAGAGGAGAAGAAAGAGAAAAAATGAAAGGAAGGAAGAAGAAGAAGAGGAGAAGAAGAAGAAGGAGAGGGAGGAGGATAAGAAGAAGGAGGAGAAGGAGGAGAAGAAGGAGAAGGAGCTCCTCCTTCTCCTTCATCCTCCTTCTCCTTCTCCTTCTTCTTTTCTTCTTCTTCTCCTCTTCCGTCTCCTTCTCCTCCTCCTCCTCCTTCTTTTACTTCTTCTTCTCTTTGTCTTATTCTACGTAGCTTAATTAGACTCATCCAACAAAGACTAAATTCGCTAATTATCCATCTAAATGACATAATTAGCTTAGTTAGCTCCTAAATGGTCTATTTAATAAAAAATGACCTATACTTAGCTAATTATACTTGAAATGACATAATTAGCTCCAAAAAGGCATTCTTAGCCAATTTAGCCCGAAGAAGGAGACGAGAGGAGAAGAAAGAGGAAAAACGAAACGAAGGAAGAAGAAGAAGAGGAGAAGAAGAAGAAGGAGAGGGAGGAGGATAAGAAGAAGGAGGAGAAGGAGGAGAAGAAGGAGAAGGAGCTCCTCCTTCTCCTTCTTCCTCCTTATTCCTCCTTCTCCTTCTCCTTCTTCTTTTCTTCTTCTTCTCCCCTTCCGTCTCCTTCTCCTCCTCCTCCTCCTCCTCCTCCTCCTTCTTTTACTTCTTCTTCTCTTTCTCTTATTCTACGTAGCTTAATTAGACTCATCCAACAAAGCCTAAATTGGCTAATTATCCATCTAAATGACATAATTAGCTTAGTTAGCTCCTAAATAGTCTATTTAATAAAAAATGACCTATACTTAGCTAATTATCCTGGAAATGACATAATTTGCTCCAAAAAGGCATTCTTAGCCAATTTAGCCCGAAGAAGGAGACGAGAGGAGAAGAAAGAGGAAAAATGAAAGGAAGGAAGAAGAAGAAGAGGAGAAGAAGGAGAAGGAGAGGGAGGAGGATAAGAAGAAGGAGGAGAAGGAGGAGAAGAAGGAGAAGGAGCTCCTCCTTCTCCTTCTTCCTCCTTCTTCCTCCTTCTCCTTCTCCTTCTTCTTTTCTTCTTCTTCTCCTCTTCCGTCTCCTTCTCCTCCTCCTCCTCCTCCTCCTCCTTCTTTTACTTCTTCTTCTCTTTCTCTTATTCTACGTAGCTTAATTAGACTCATCCAAGAAAGCCTAAATTGGCTAATTAGCCATCTAAATGACATAATTAGCTTAGTTAGCTCCTAAGTGGTCTATTTAGTAAAAAATGACCTATACTTAGCTAATTATCCTCGAAATGACATAATTAGCTCCAAAAAAGCATTCTTAGCCAATTTAGCCCGAAGGAGACAATAGGAGAAGAAAGAGGAAAAATGAAAGGAAGGAAGAAGAAGAAGAGGAGAAGAAGAAGAAGGAGAGGGAGGAGGATAAGAAGAAGGAGGAGAAGAAGGAGAAGGAGCTCCTCCTTCTCCTTCTTCCTCCTTCTTCTTCTCCTTCTTCTTTTCTTCTTCTTCTCCTCTTCCATCTCCTTCTCCTCCTCCTACGCCTCCTCCTCCTTATTTTACTTCTTCTTCTCTTTCTCTTATTCTACGTAGCTTAATTAGACTCATCCAACAAAGCCTAAATTGGCTAATTATCCATCTAAATGACATAATTAGCTTAGTTACCTCCTAAATGGTGTATTTAATAAAAAATTACCTATACTTAGCTAATTATCCTCGAAATGACATAATTAGCTCCAAAAAGGCATTCTTAGCCAATTTAGCCCGAAAAAGGACACGAGAGGAGAAGAAAGAGGAAAAATGAAAGGAAGGAAGAAGAAGAAGAGGAGAAGAAGAAGAAGGAGAGGGAGGCGGATAATAAGGAGGAGAAGAAGGAGAAGGAGCTCCTCCTTCTCCTTCTACCTCCTTCTCCTTCTCCTTCTTCTTTTCTTCTTCTTCTCCTCTTCCGTCTCCTTCTCCACCTCCTACTCCTCCTCCTCCTACTTTTACTTCTTCTTCTCTTTCTCTTATTCTACATAGCTTAATTAGACTCATCCAACAAAGCCTAAATTGGCTAATTATCCATCTAAATGATAGAATTAGCTTAGTTAGCTCCTAAATGGTCTATTTAATAAAATATGACCTATACTTAGCTAATTATCCTCGAAATGACATAATTAGCTCCAAAAAGGCATTCTTAGCCAATTTAGCCCGAAGAAGGAGACGAGAGGAGAAGAAATAGGAAAAATGAAAGGAAGGAAGAAGAAGAAGAGGAGAAGAAGGAGAAGGAGAGGGAGGAGGATAAGAAGAAGGAGGAGAAGGAGGAGAAGAAGGAGAAGGAGCTCCTCCTTCTCCTTCTTCCTCCTTCTCCTTCTCCTTCTTGTTTTCTTCTTCTTCTCCTCTTCCGTCTCCTTCTCCTCCTCCTCCTCCTTCTTTTACTTCTTCTTCTCTTTGTCTTATTCTACGTAGCTTAATTAGACTCATCCAACAAGGCTAAATTGGCTAATTATCCATCTAAATGACATAATTAGCTTAGTTAGCTCCTAAATGGTCTATTTAATAAAAAATGACCTATACTTAGCTAATTATCCTCGAAATGACATAATTAGCTCCAAAAAGGCATTCTTAGCCAATTTAGCCCGAAGAAGGAGACGAGAGGAGAAGAAAGAGGAAAAATGAAAGGAAGGAAGAAGAAGAGGAGAAGAAGAAGAAGGAGAGGGAGAAGGATAAGAAGAAGGAGGAGAAGAAGGAGAAGGAGCTCCTCCTTCTCCTTCTACCTCCTTCTCCTTCTCCTTCTTCTTTTCTTCTTCTTCTCCTCTTCCGTCTCCTTCTCCTCCTCCGACTCCTCCTCCTCCTTCTTTTACTTCTTCTTCTCTTTCTCTTATTCTACGTAGCTTAATTAGACTCATCCAACAAAGCCTAAATTGGCTAATTATCCATCTAAATGACATAATTAGCTTAGTTAGCTCCTAAATGGTCTATTTAATAAAATATGACCTATACTTAGCTAATTATCCTCGAAATGACATAATTAGCTCCAAAAAGGCATTCTTAGCCAATTTAGCCCGAAGAAGGAGACGAGAGGAGAAGAAATAGGAAAAATGAAAGGAAGGAAGAAGAAGAAGAGGAGAAGAAGAAGAAGGACAGGGAGGAGGATAAGAAGAAGGAGGAGAAGGAGGAGAAGAAGGAGAAGGAGCTCCTCCTTCTCCTTCTTCCTCTTTCTCCTTCTCCTTCTTGTTTTCTTCTTCTTCTCCTCTTCCGTCTCCTCCTCCTCCTCCGACTCCTCCTCCTCCTTCTTTTACTTCTTCTTCTCTTTCTCTTATTCTACGTAGCTTAATTAGACTCATCCAACAAAGCCTAAATTGGCTAATTATCCATCTAAATGACTTAATTAGCTTAGTTAGCTCCTAAATGGTCTATTTAATAAAAGATGACCTATACTTAGCTAATTATCCTCGAAATGACATAATTAGCTCCAAAAAGGCATTCTTAGCCAATTTAGCCCGAAGAAGGAGACGAGAGGAGAAGAAATAGGAAAAATGAAAGGAAGGAAGAAGAAGAAGAGGAGAAGAAGAAGAAGGACAGGGAGGAGGATAAGAAGAAGGAGGAGAAGGAGGAGAAGAAGGAGAAGGAGCTCCTCCTTCTCCTTCTTCCTCCTTCTCCTTCTCCTTCTTGTTTTCTTCTTCTTCTCCTCTTCCGTCTCCTTCTCCTCCTCCTCCTCCTTCTTTTACTTCTTCTTCTCTTTGTCTTATCCTACGTAGCTTAATTAGACTCATCCAACAAGGCTAAATTGGCTAATTATCCATCTAAATGACATAATTAGCTTAGTTAGCTCCTAAATGGTCTATTTAATAAAAAATGACCTATACTTAGCTAATTATCCTCGAAATGACATAATTAGCTCCAAAAAGGCATTCTTAGCCAATTTAGCCCGAAGAAGGAGACGAGAGGAGAAGAAAGAGGAAAAATGAAAGGAAGGAAGAAGAAGAAGAGGAGAAGAAGAAGAAGGAGAGGGAGGAGGATAAGAAGAAGGAGGAGAAGGAGGAGAAGAAGGAGAAGGAGCTCCTCCTTCTCCTTCTTCCTCTTTCTTCCTCCTTCTCCTTCTCCTTCTTCTTTTCCTCTTCTTCTCCTCTTCCGTCTCCTTCTCCTCCTCCTCCTCCTCCTCCTTCTTTTACTTCTTCTTCTCTTTCTCTTATTCTACGTAGCTTAATTAGACTCATCCAACAAAGCCTAAATTGGCTAATTATCCATCTAAATGGCATAATTAGCTTAGTTAGCTCCTAAATGGTCTATTTAATAAAAAATGACCCATACTTAGCTAATTATCCTCGAAATGACATAATTAGCTCCAAAAAGGCGTTCTTAGCCAATTTAGCCCGAAGAAGGAGCGAGAGGAGAAGAAAGAGGAAAAATGAAAGGAAGGAAGAAGAAGAAGAGGAGAAGAAGGAGAAGGAGAGGGAGGAGGATAAGAAGAAGGAGGAGAAGGAGGAGAAGAAGGAGAAGGAGCTGCTCCTTCTCCTTCTTCCTCCTTCTTCCTCCTTCTCCTTCTCCTTCTTCTTTTCTTCTTCTTCTCCTCTTCCGTCTCCTTCTCCTCCTCCTCCTTCTTTTACTTCTTCTTCTCTTTCTCTTATTCTACGTAGCTTAATTAGACTCATCCAACAAAACCTAAATTGGCTAATTATCCATCTAAATGACATAATATGCTTAGTTAGCTCCTAAATGGTCTATTTAATAAAAAATTACCTATACTTAGCTAATTATCCTCGAAATGACATAATTAGCTCCAAAAAGGCATTCTTAGCCAATTTAGCCCGAAGAAGGAGACGAGAGGAGAAGAAAGAGGAAAAATGAAAGGAAGGAAGAAGAAGAAGAGGAGAAGAAGAAGAAGGAGAGGGAGGAGGATAAGAAGAAGGAGGAGAAGAAGGAGAAGGAGCTCCTCCTTCTCCTTCTACCTCCTTCTCCTTCTCCTTCTTCTTTTCTTCTTCTTCTCCTCTTCCGTCTCCTTCTCCTCCTCCTACTCCTCCTCCTCCTTCTTTTACTTCTTCTTCTCTTTCTCTTATTCTACGTAGCTTAATTATACTCATCCAACAAAGCCTAAATTTGCTAATTATCCATCTAAATGACATAATTAGCTTAGTTAGCTCCTAAATGGTCTATTTAATAAAAGATGACCTATACTTAGCTAATTATCCTCGAAATGACATAATTAGCTCCAAAAAGGCATTCTTAGCCAATTTAGCCCGAAGAAGGAGACGAGAGGAGAAGAAATAGGAAAAATGAAAGGAACGAAGAAGAAGAAGGGGAGAAGAAGAAGAAGGACAGGGAGGAGGATAAGAAGAAGGAGGAGAAGGAGGAGAAGAAGGAGAAGGAGCTCCTCCTTCTCCTTCTTCCTCCTTCTCCTTCTCCTTCTTGTTTTCTTGTTCTTCTCCTCTTCCGTCTCCTTCTCCTCCTCCTCCTCCTCCTTCTTTTACTTCTTCTTCTCTTTGTCTTATTCTACGTAGCTTAATTAGACTCATCCAACAAGGCTAAATTGGCTAATTATCCATCTAAATGACATAATTAGCTTAGTTAGCTCCTAAATGGTCTATTTAATAAAAAATGACCTATACTTAGCTAATTATCCTCGAAATGACATAATTAGCTCCAAAAAGGCATTCTTAGCCAATTTAGCCCGAAGAAGGAGACGAGAGGAGAAGAAAGAGGAAAAATGAAAGGAAGGAAGAAGAAGAAGAGGAGAAGAAGAAGAAGGAGAGGGAGGAGGATAAGAAGAAGGAGGAGAAGGAGGAGAAGAAGGAGAAGGAGCTCCTCCTTCTCCTTCTTCCTCTTTCTTCCTCCTTCTCCTTCTCCTTCTTCTTTTCTTCTTCTTCTCCTCTTCCGTCTCCTTCTCCTCCTCCTCCTCCTCCTCCTTCTTTTACTTCTTCTTCTCTTTCTCTTATTCTACGTAGCTTAATTAGACTCATCCAACAAAGCCTAAATTGGCTAATTATCCATCTAAATGGCATAATTAGCTTAGTTAGCTCCTAAATGGTCTATTTAATAAAAAATGACCCATACTTAGCTAATTATCCTCGAAATGACATAATTAGCTCCAAAAAGGCGTTCTTAGCCAATTTAGCCCGAAGAAGGAGCGAGAGGAGAAGAAAGAGGAAAAATGAAAGGAAGGAAGAAGAAGAAGAGGAGAAGAAGGAGAAGGAGAGGGAGGAGGATAAGAAGAAGGAGGAGAAGGAGGAGAAGAAGGAGAAGGAGCTGCTCCTTCTCCTTCTTCCTCCTTCTTCCTCCTTCTCCTTCTCCTTCTTCTTTTCTTCTTCTTCTCCTCTTCCGTCTCCTTCTCCTCCTCCTCCTTCTTTTACTTCTTCTTCTCTTTCTCTTATTCTACGTAGCTTAATTAGACTCATCCAACAAAACCTAAATTGGCTAATTATCCATCTAAATGACATAATATGCTTAGTTAGCTCCTAAATGGTCTATTTAATAAAAAATTACCTATACTTAGCTAATTATCCTCGAAATGACATAATTAGCTCCAAAAAGGCATTCTTAGCCAATTTAGCCCGAAGAAGGAGACGAGAGGAGAAGAAAGAGGAAAAATGAAAGGAAGGAAGAAGAAGAAGAGGAGAAGAAGAAGAAGGAGAGGGAGGAGGATAAGAAGAAGGAGGAGAAGAAGGAGAAGGAGCTCCTCCTTCTCCTTCTACCTCCTTCTCCTTCTCCTTCTTCTTTTCTTCTTCTTCTCCTCTTCCGTCTCCTTCTCCTCCTCCTACTCCTCCTCCTCCTTCTTTTACTTCTTCTTCTCTTTCTCTTATTCTACGTAGCTTAATTATACTCATCCAACAAAGCCTAAATTGGCTAATTATCCATCTAAATGACATAATTAGCTTAGTTAGCTCCTAAATGGTCTATTTAATAAAAGATGACCTATACTTAGCTAATTATCCTCGAAATGACATAATTAGCTCCAAAAAGGCATTCTTAGCCAATTTAGCCCGAAGAAGGAGACGAGAGGAGAAGAAAGAGGAAAAATGAAAGGAAGGAAGAAGAAGAAGAGGAGAAGAAGAAGAAGGACAGGGAGGAGGATAAGAAGAAGGAGGAGAAGGAGGAGAAGGAGCTCCTCCTTCTCCTTCTTCCTCCTTCTCCTTCTCCTTCTTGTTTTCTTCTTCTTCTCCTCTTCCGTCTCCTTCTCCTCCTCCTCCTCCTTCTTTTACTTCTTCTTCTCTTTGTCTTATTCTACGTAGCTTAATTAGACTCATCCAACAAGGCTAAATTGGCTAATTATCCATCTAAATGACATAATTATCTGAGTTAGCTCCTAAATGGTCTATTTAATAAAAAATGACCTATACTTAGCTAATTATCCTCGAAATGACATAATTAGCTCCAAAAAGGCATTCTTAGCCAATTTAGCCCGAAGAAGGAGACGAGAGGAGAAGAAAGAGGAAAAATGAAAGGAAGGAAGAATAAGAAGAGGAGAAGAAGAAGAAGGAGAGGGAGGAGGATAAGAAGAAGGAGGAGAAGGAGGAGAAGAAGGAGAAGGAGCTCCTCCTTCTCCTTCTTCCTCTTTCTTCCTCCTTCTCCTTCTCCTTCTTCTTTTCTTCTTCTTCTCCTCTTCCGTCTCCTTCTCCTCCTCCTCCTCCTCCTCCTCCTCCTCCTTCTTTTACTTCTTCTTCTGTTTCTCTTATTCTACGTAGCTTAACTAGACTCATCCAACAAAACCTAAATTGGCTAATTATCCATCTAAATGACATAATATGCTTAGTTAGCTCCTAAATGGTCTATTTAATAAAAAATTACCTATACTTAGCTAATTATCCTCGAAATGACATAATTAGCTCCAAAAAGGCATTCTTAGCCAATTTAGCCCGAAGAAAGAGCGAGAGGAGAAGAAAGAGGAAAAATGAAAGGAAGGAAGAAGAAGAAGAGGAGAAGGAGGAGAAGAAGGAGAAGAAGGAGAAGGAGCTCCTCCTTCTCCTTCTTCCTCCTTCTTCCTCCTTCTCCTTCTCCTTCTTCTTTTCTTCTTCTTCTCCTCTTCCGTCTCCTTCTCCTCCTCCTCCTCCTCCTCCTTCTTTTACTTCTTCTTCTCTTTCTCTTATTCTACGTAGCTTAATTAGACTCATCCAACAAAGCCTAAATTGGCTAATTATCCATCTAAATGACATAATTAGCTTAGTTAGCTCCTAAATGGTCTATTTAATAAAAAATTACCTATAGTTAGCTAATTATCCTCGAAATGACATAATTAGCTCCAAAAAGGCATTCTTAGCCAATTTAGCCCGAAGAAGGAGACGAGAGGAGAAGAAAGAGGAAAAATGAAAGGAAGGAAGAAGAAGAAGAGGAGAAGAAGAAGAAGGAGAGGGAGGAGGATAAGAAGAAGGAGGAGAAAAAGGAGAAGGAACTCCTCCTTCTCCTTCTTCCTCCGTCTTCCTCCTTCTCCTTCTCCTTCTTATTTTCTTCTTCTTCTCCTCTTATGTCTCCTTCTCCTCCTCCTCCTCCTCCTCCTTCTTTTACTTCTTCTTATCTTTCTCTTATTCTACGTAGCTTAATTAGACTCATCCAACAAAGCCTAAATTGGCTATTATCCATCTAAATGACATAATTAGCTTAGTTAGCTCCTAAATGGTCTATTTAATAAAAAATGACCTATACTTAGCTAATTATCCTCGAAATGACATAATTAGCTCCAAAAAGGCATTCTTAGCCAATTTAGCCCGAAGAAGGAGACCAGAGGAGAAGAAAGAGGAAAAATGACTGGAAGGAAGAAGAAGAAGAGGAGAAGAAGAAGGAGGAGAGGGAGGAGGATAAGAAGAAGGAGGAGAAGGAGGAGAAGAAGGAGAAGGAGCTCCTCCTTCTCCTTATTCCTCCTTCTCCTTCTCCTTCTTCTTTTCTTCTTCTTCTCCTCTTCCGTCTCCTTCTCCTCCTCCTCCTCCTTCTTTTACTTCTTTTTCTCTTTCTCTTATTCTACGTAGCTTAATTCGACTCATCCAACAAAGCCTAAATTGGCTAATAATCCATCTAAATGACATAATTAGCTTAGTTAGCTCCTAAATGGTCTATTTAATAAACGATGACCTATACGTAGCTAATTATCCTTTTAATGACATAATTAGCTCCAAAAAGGCATTCTTAGCCAATTTAGCCTGAAGAAGGAGACGAGAGGAGAAGAAGAGGAAAAATGAAAGGAAGGAAGAAGAAGAAGAGGAGAAGAAGAAGAAGGAGAGGGAGGAGGATAAGAAGAAGGAGGAGAAGGAGGAGAAGAAGGAGAAGGAGCTCCTCCTTCTCCTTCTTCCTCCTTCTCCTTCTCCTTCTTCTTTTCTTCTTCTTCTCCTCTTGCGTCTCCTTCTCCTCCTCCTCCTCCTTCTTTTACTTCTTCTTCTCTTTGTCTTATTCTACGTAGCTTAATTAGACTCATCCAACAAAGCCTAAATTGGCTAATTATCCATCTAAATGACATAATTAGCTTAGTTAGCTCCTAAATGGTCTATTTAATAAAAAATGACCTATGCTTAGCTAATTATCCTCGAAATGACATAATTAGCTCCAAAAAGGCATTGCTAGCCAATTTATCCCGAAGAAGGAGACGAGAGGAGAAGAAAGACGAAAAATGAAAGGAAGGAAGAAGAAGAAGAGGAGAAGAAGAAGTAGGAGAGGGAGGAGGATAAGAAGAAGGAGGAGAAGGAGGAGAAGAAGGAGAAGGAGCTCCTCCTTCTCCTTCTTCCTCCTTCTCCTTCTCCTTCTTCTTTTCTTCTTCTTCTCCTCTTCCGTCTCCTTCTCCTCCTCCTGCTCCTCCTCCTCCTTCTTTTACTTCTTCTTCTCTTTCTCTTATTCTAAGTAGCTTAATTAGACTCATCCAACAAAGCCTAAATTGTCTAATTATCCATCTAAATGACATAATTATCTTAGTTAGCTCCTAAATGGTCTATTTAATAAAAAATGACCTATACTTTGCTAATTATCCTCGAAATGACATAATTAGCTCCAAAAAGGCATTCTTAGCCAATTTAGCCCGAAGAAGGAGATGAGAGGAGAAGAAAGAGGAAAAATGAAAGGAAGGAAGAAGAAGAAGAGGAGAAGAAGGAGAAGGAGAGGGAGGAGGATAAGAAGAAGGAGGAGAAGGAGGAGAAGAAGGAGAAGGAGCTCCTCCTTCTCCTTCTTCCTCCTTCTTCCTCCTTCTCCTTCTCCTTCTTCTTTTCTTCTTCTTATCCTCTTCCGTCTCCTTCTCCTCCTCCTCCTCCTCCTCCTCCTTATTTTCCTTCTTCTTCTCTTTCTCTTATTCTACGTAGCTTAATTAGACTCATCCAACAAAGCCTAAATTGGCTAATTATCCATCTAAATGACATAATTAGCTCAGTTAGCTCCTAAATGGTCTATTTAATAAAAAATGACCTATACTTAGCTAATTATCCTCGAAATGACATAATTAGCTCCAAAAAGGCATTCTTAGCCAATTTA
This sequence comes from Hordeum vulgare subsp. vulgare, assembly GCF_904849725.1. Taxonomy (NCBI): domain Eukaryota; kingdom Viridiplantae; phylum Streptophyta; class Magnoliopsida; order Poales; family Poaceae; genus Hordeum; species Hordeum vulgare. The sequence goes on along the minus strand of NC_058521.1, from coordinate 144,325,243 downwards.
GCCCGAAGAAGGAGACGAGAGGAGAAGAAAGAGGAAAAATGAAAGGAAGGAAGAAGAAGAAGAGGAGAAGAAGAAGAAGGAGAGGGAGGAGGATAAGAAGAAGGAGGAGAAGAAGGAGAAGGAGCTCCTGCTTCTCCTTCTTCCTCCTTCTTCCTCCTTCTCCTTCTCCTTCTTCTTTTCTTCTTCTTCTCCTCTTCTGTCTCCTTCTCCTCCTCCTCCTCCTCCTCCTCCTTCTTTTACTTCTTCTTCTCTTTCTCTTATTCTACATAGCTTAATTAGACTCATCCAACAAAGCCTAAATTGGCTAATTATCCATCTAAATGACATAATTAGCTTAGTTAGCTCCTAAATGGTCTATTTAATAAAAAATGACCTATACTTAGCTAATTATCCTCGAAATGACATAACTAGCTCCAAAAAGGCATTCTTAGCCAATTTAGCCCGAAGAAGGAGACGAGAGGAGAAGAAAGAGGAAAAATGAAAGGAAGGAAGAAGAAGAAGAAGGATTGGGAGGAGGATAAGAAGAAGGAGGAGAAGAAGGAGAAGGAGATCCTCCTTCTCCTTCTTCCTCCTTCTCCTTCTCCTTCTTCTTTTCTTCTTCTTCTCCTCTTCCGTCTCCTTCTTCTCCTCCTCCTCCTTCTTTTACTTCTTCTTCTCTTTTTCTTATTCTATGTAGCTTAGACTTATCCAACATAGCCTAAATTGGCTAATTATCCATCTAAATGACATAATTAGCTTAGTTAGCTCCTAAATGGTCTATTTAATAAAAAATGACCTATACTTAGCTAATTGTTGTCGAAAGGACATAATAAGGCTTACGTAGCTGCAACATGACCTATTCCCCCTAACTTAAGTATTAAATGCCCTATAATTAGCCTAGCTAGATCAAAAATGGCTTAATAAGCATAGTTTGCTCCGGAATGACCTATTTTACCCAAGTTAGCTCTGAAACGACCTATAGATAGCTAGGGTTCCACCTAAATGACATAATTAGCTTAGTTAGCTCCTAAATGGTCTATACTTAGCTAATTTCTCTCCTAAATAACCTATATATACACTACTTCATCTACTATTATTCTTCTAACTTTCTTATTTGTCATTTTGCAGATTACCTTCACTTCACGAGAAGCTTGGCAAATATTGATGGAATGCTTGAAGATGATTTCTTGTAACATGGGTTGTATTGAAACTATTGTAGTATATGAATATATGAAACTTTGTATGCATGTGGATGAAACTGGTGTAATATATGAAACTTTGTATGCACGTGGATGCAACTTGATAGCTGGATATAAGAGGTTATTTTAATATGGTTATGAGTACGGAAAGAAATTTATTTATGTCAAATATATATATATATATATCCTGATTATTGTTAAAAATGCTGGATATAACAAAAAAATAAATAAAAAAGGGGCTGGTTCCCCTCTTTGTCGTCTGCCCCCACATGGCAATGGGGGGGAGGTAGACGGCAAAGGGGGGAATCTGCCCCCTCTCTCTCCCCTCTTTGCCGTCTGCCCCCACATGGCAAAGGGGGGGAGGCAGACGGCAAAGGGGGGGAATCTGCCCCCTCTCTCTCCCCTCTTTGCCGTCTGCCCCCACATGGCAAAGGGGTGGAGGCAGACGGCAAAGGGGGGAATCTGCCCGCTCTCTCTCCCCTCTTTGCCGTCTACCCACGCATGGCAAAGGAGGGGAGGCAGTCGACAAAGGCAGACGGCCTGCCGTTAACACTTAACGGGGACGTTGCACCCTTTGCCGTCCCAGCTAATTTGCCGTCAGCCCACTCATGGCAAAGATTCTTTGCCGTCCGCTTTGGGAAAAATGACGGCAAAGAACCTCTTCACCGGATTTTTTTTTACCGTCTACTTTGCCGTCTGCTGGCCGACGGCAAAGCCTTTGCCGTCCGTGGTTGCAACCTTTGTCGTCAGCTTTGGCAGACGGCAAATTTATGAATTTCAGTAGCGATTACAGTAAATGCCAACCCTTGCACCTGTGGGGAAGGGCAGCTTATATAGAGTGCGCCGCCCTTCACAACGGCCCGGTGGACAGGGGTGGAGTAGTGGCGAATAAATGCCTACGTTACAGGTAACGTATGGCTTAAATGCTAATAATGGTGTATGAAAACGTATGACCGTTGCCCTCCTGGGAGGTTACGATGTACAGACTGGAATTCAGTCGGTACGATAAATATGCTCCGAATGCTCGTCACCGACTGGATGATGGGGGGGGGGGGGGTCCTTAGTTCAGTCGGAACTGTCTAAGGGCCTTGCCCTCTATGAAGGGTAGTCCTTGGGTAGGACCTATAGCGCAGGCCTATGACCCTACCCTGGGACTATAACCCCATCACCTATGACATCTTCTTCATCATCATGGCCTTTGATCGGCGCGAGCACACTGCAGAGGATTCTGTAGATAGACCTTGGTGTATATTTGAGCTCGTGGACGAGGAAGGTTTTTCTCGGTGATTGACCTTCAGCCAAAGGCTTCATGAGGACTTCCATCATCCCATTGGGCAGCTCACGCTCACCGTAAAGCTTCACAGCCTCCTCTGAGGGAATTGATACGGGCAGTTCACGGAGGATCTCAGTAGCAGGAGCCTTGTAGTGAGTGTTTTGTGTCATCCAGTCAAACACCCAGGTGTTAATGTCTTTAGGGTCGCCAGATATGTGAAGAGTGGCATAGAACTAAAGAATGAGCTCACTATTCCAATCAGAGATGTCTGAGCACATTGGTAGCAGACCGGCTTCATGGAGGACATTGAGGACTGGAGCTAGGCACGGTATTGCTTCAAGTTCAACATGAGGAATATGCCTGTGCTGGAATATCTTGTTTCTTCCACACAGCACAGAGGCATAGTAATTCAGCTGTGTCCTCGTCCAAAACTTCAGATGTCTCATTTGAGGCTTATCATAGGGATTCTCTCCAATTAAGTACATGCGCTCTTCAAAGAAGTTCTCCTTTTGAAACTGCGGTCGCTTGGAGAATGGTTGACGCTGTACTGGCTGAAGATTTTGCTGAGGAACAGGAGGGGAGACAACAATTGCAGTCTCGGGGTTGAGCACGACGAAGGTATTGTCTTGATCAGGTGCATTTTCCTCAGCATTGTCCTCAGGGTGAGGAATTTCATCAGCTGGGGCTTCAGGCTGAGGAGCTTGGTCATGTTGTGCATCATGTTGAAGAATGGGATCTGGCTGGGCATCAGGCTGAGGAATAGGTTCATCTTGCTCAGGTGGAGGAGTTGGGTCAGCCTATTCCTCATCTTGAGGATTTTTCTCAGGACTTTGAATTTCATCAGCTCGAGGAATTTCACTTTGCTCTTCCTCAGCTGGCTTGGTGACAGAGGCAGTTTCATCAGCTCGTGCAGCTGATCCTTGTGCAGTTACTTTCTGAGGAATGGAGGGCTGAATACTGTCATCAATACGAATTTCTTCGTCAGTGTGTTCCTCAGACGCGACATCCTTCATTTCCTCATCTGTCCCTTTCTCTTGGTCTACAAGGATGACCATTTCATAAGACGGAGCGACGTTGAGGGGCACCGGGTCCAGTGGAGCACTATCTTCAAGCGCTTTGAGGCGCTTGGCCTCTGTTTCTTCTTCTGCTGAGGAGGCCTTTCTTTTTTTGGCTTCCTTCTCAGCAGCCCTGGTTTTCTTCACGTTTGATACAGACGGAGTCATCTTCTTCACCTTTGAAGCTTTTGGTGAAGGGGTTCTCTTGACAGATTCATCAGCTGGCTTTGAGGAACCAGCTGGAGCAGAGTCATCAGCTTGCTTTGATGAAGCAGCTGGGTCAGGGGCAGTCTCACTAGCAACAGGTTCATCAGCTGGATTTTCCATGGTGATTTCTTCAATAGCCGGTTCATCCACACGACTTTCTTGGGGTATTTCCTCAGCTTGAGGAGTTGCATCAGCTTGAGGAGATTCATCGGCTGGCTCTTCAATCAGAGGCTGAGGAGTAGGTGCTGGAGGGGCAGCCTTCTTGTTGTAATCATCAACAACTCTAGTGGCAAGTTTCATGAAACTGCTCCTGAGACTCTGGCGATCAGATAGCTTGGAGTACTTATCAGTCAATGTCTTCAACTCAGCCTGTGTTGACACCAGTGCATCAGGCGTCAAGTTGAGGATATTCTGCTTGAGGAATTTCTCCTTTTTGAGCTTTGCAACCTTGGCATGCTTGGCTTGTTGTTCTTTCCACTTGGCTTCATTGATGAATGTGGCCACCATGTGGTTGATGCCAGGGGGAAGTTTCAAATCATCAAGCGGAGTGTTGGGGTCCTCATACCAGATGTTTATGTAGTCTAGGAGGACCTTGGGATCCATGGCCAGAGGAATAGTACTACCAGAAGCTTGAGCTACCCTTTCCTGCTTGTTTATGATTATAGCTTGCAGGGTTTGATCATCATATTCATCACTGCCCTCTGATGCAGATGGGACTGTGATGATTTTGCTGGGGCTTGGTAGTGTTTCTCTTTCAGCAGACACCTGAGTCTTCACAGGAGGTGGTGAAGACTTTGTCTCCGAGCTGGTTGCAGCCGGGAGTGAGGAGCTGGAGGTAGCGGTCAGTGGCTTCATGACCGGCTTCTGTACTGGTATCCCTTGAGGCTTTGGTGGTGGTGCTGAGGATTCTGGAGCTGAGGGTTTTGGCGCTGAGGGTTTTGTAACTGATGTCTGAGCAGATTTTTCTTGAGGCTTTGGGGCCCTTGGTTTTGACGCCACAGACTACGGTTGAGGAATTGCTGAACCAGAGGTCTCAGCAGCAGAGGAAGTAGCTGTAGTTGAGGCAGCAGCTGAGGATTCATTGAATTTCCTCACTGTAGCATATGCCTGCTTCTTGAGCTTAGCCAAATGCTTGTCCTTCTCATCCGTATAGTCTTCAATGGTCTTGAGGCTTGAGGGGTGTGCTACTTGATGAGCCTCAAGTGGGGCCCATTTGCCAGGAGGCTTCAGGGCGAATTTCTTCGCATACTTGGCAGTTACAAATCTGTATTCCTTCCATTGCTTAGCCCATCGATGTTCTATCTTCTGCAGCCGAATCTTTCTCTTGGCCATTGTTTCATTTTCATCAGGTGTGCAATAGTCCAAGTAAATATCCTCACGGATATCCAAAGCTGTGTTCTGCTCGAGTTTCTTTCCTCCCTTCTGTTTTCTGTCATCCTCCATTTTCTTCAGCTAAGGATTTTGCTGATGAGATTGAACTCATGAGGATTCTGATGAGACTTGAAGATTTTCTTCAAGAAACGCTACAAATGAGTTAATGTGATGAGAATCGAGAGATTCATCAGCTGACATGTGTGTACCTGTGAACAGAGTATAGTTGCGAGGAATTTGGAGAGGTCATATGCATTCTCAGATTTGAAGAAAATGAAAAAGTTTGACAGTTGAGGAATTTAACCAGTGGTTGAGGAATTTGCCTAAGCATACTGTTCTTGGGTTCCAGAGTTGTATAGATCCGAAAATTCACACAATTGAGGAATCTCGTGAAAATCTTAGATGCTTAGTGAAGTTCATCAATGTTGTGGTGATAGGCAGTGTTTGAGGAATCAAGTGCATATCGATTCTAGAGGAAAAACAGATTTCACATAGTAGATGTAAAATAGTAGATCTATCTTGCTGTAAAAATGGGGTTTTTATTTACCCTTGAAGGCGCGCACGAAGAACACAGAAAAGTTGTGGAGAGAAGCTCTTTGGTTGCGTGTCCAATGCGCCCTAACCCGACGACAGAGGACGTCTACGACGGCGGCGGATGAAGATGGTCTGACTCCGGCGTGGTTCTGGCGACGGAGAAGTCGAGGCAGTGAAGCTCTTCTTCACTGGCGACGAGACTTGCAGCGGTGGCGCTAGGGTTCGGTGCTTTTTGCTGTAGCAGGAGAGCGATGGGGCGAGTAAGTGTTTGCCGAGGGGGATAAGGACATATTTATAGCCAGACAGTTACTGTTGGCGTGAAGAATACGGACCAAACAACCCCTGCCTCTACGTCTCCGCAGGACACGTGTAGCTCCCGAACAAGGCAGTGGAGATAGTGGAGATCGTGGTTATCCGAACGTGGGAAGTGGGGTTCGGTTACTTTGCATTAAAGAAACATTTTTGAAGAGTTGAGGATTTTGTTTCATAATCATCGGCTAATAAGGACGCAGTGAGGATTTTGAACAAAGTTTCAAGTAGAACGCATATGAAGAATTGAATAGACTGGATGAGAATAGCATAGAGGGAAAGTAGGGTCCGATCACATTCACTTAGATGAAATATCAACTTGAAGAAATAGCTATAAGTGAATGCTGTTGTGGACTTGAAATCACAGTCTATCTAGTCAAAGGAAAGTCATCAAGTGTTTTTGAAGATTGAGTAACTTGAGGATTTTGTGATAAATCTTCACAATGAAGAACAACTGTTGAAGAAAAAACACATTTTGAGGAAATGGAATATTGAATAAAATCAACTTGAGGAATTTCACATTGGGCGGTGGCGTGGCCCACCATATAAGAATGTTGATTACAGACACCACGTACAATTGTCGTAGGGCCCTGAGAATGAATTTCTTCGTTGATTTCTTCACAATCAGAGTGACATTCTTCATCAGTAGAAGAAAATCGATTCATCATGTGTTGCACATCTAAGTCATCAATTTTGCATCAGTGTTAGGATGTGTGCATGTTTTTACAAAACATTTGAAGATTCTAAGATATTTAGCTCACACCGCAACTTGCAAAACTTTTTCTCATCCAAGGGCTTAGTGAAGATATTTGCCAGTTGATCATCAGTCTTCACATGGTCTATGAGGATATTGACCTTGAGGACATGGTCCCGAAGAAAATGATGACGAATCTGGATGTGCTTAGTCTTCGAGTGTTGTACTGGGTTGTATGCAATCTTGATTGCACTCTCATTGTCGCAGTAGAGATGCACATTCTTCATGTTGATGTCGTAGTCCTTGAGGGTTTGCTTCATCCATAGTAATTGAGCACAGCATGAACCAACAACAATGTACTCAGCTTCGGCAGTGGAGAGTGATACGTAGTTCTGCTTCTTTGAGGACCAGCAAACTAGTGATCTTCCGAGGAAATGACATGTACCAGAAGTTGACTTGCGATCCACACGATCACTAACATAGTCAGAATCAGAATATCCTACCAGATGAAGATTGGAGCCCTTGGGATACCATAATCCTAGTGTTGGTGTGTGAGCTAAGTATCGAAGAATATGCTTCACAGCCTTATGGTGTGATTCCTTTGGTTTTGCTTGAAAACGTGCACACATGCAAACACTAAGCATTATATCTGGCCTAGATGCACATAGATACAATAAAGAGCCAATCATAGAGCGATATACCTGCTGATCAAATTCATTACCATTTTCATCTGTGCCGAGATGGCCGTTGGTAGGCATTGGAGTCTTGGCGCCTTTGCATTCATGCATGTCGAATTTCCTCAGAACATCCTTGAGGTATTTCTCCTGTGATATGAAGATTCCATTGCGTTGTTGACGAATTTGAAGACCTAAGAAGAATTTCAGCTCCCCCATCATAGACATTTGATATTCTTCACTCATCATGTAAGCAAATTCATCACTATTTCGTTTGTCAGTACAGTCAAATATGATATCATCGACATATATTTGGCACACAAATAGCTCATTATCATAGGACTTAGTGAAAAGTGTTGGATCGAGTGAACCAGGTTTGAAGCCTTTCTTCATGAGGAGTTCCTTCAATGTATCATACCATGCCCGAGGGGCTTGCTTGAGACCATAGAGCGCCTTTTTGAGTCTGAAGACTTTGTCTGGATTCTTTGGATCCTCAAAACCTAGGGGCTGAGCAACATATACTTCTTCCTCAAGCTTACCATTGAGGAATGCACTTTTCACATCCATTTGATATAATATGATGTTATGATGATTAGCATAAGAAAGTAGTATTCGAATAGCTTCAAGTCTAGCAACAGGTGCAAAAGTTTCATCCAAATCTATTCCTTCAACCTGGGTGTAGCCTTGGGCTACGAGTCGTGCCTTATTCCTCACCACTTGACCATCCTCATCTTGCTTGTTTCGCAAAATCCACTTGGTTCCGATGATGTTGTGCTTGCGAGGATCTGATCGTTTGACGAGCTCCCATACGTCATTCAGCTTGAATTGAAGAAGTTCGTCTTGCATAGCTTGGATCCACTCTGGTTCCAGGAAAGCCTCAGCAACTTTTGAGGGTTTTGTGACAGATACAAAGGAGAAATGCCCACAAAACTTAACTAAGTGTGAAGCTTTTGAGCGAGTGAGAGGACCTGGTGCGTTGATGTCATTGAGGATTTTGTCAAGTTCTACTTCATTTGCAATCCTCAGATGAGCTAGTTGAGGATTTCGTCTTGACCGAGGAAGTGGTTCTAGAGAAATTTCCTCAGGATCACCTTCTTGATTTTCATCAGTGATGGGGATGGTTTCTTCATCAATTTCCTCAGTGGGAACAATGTCTTCAGTAGGTTTGAGCTTTATTGCTTCCTCAGGAGACAGCTTATCTGGATCAGAAGGCAATTGCTCTCTTTGCGAGCCATTAGTTTCATCGAAACGCACATCTACAGTCTCAACAACTTTGTTGTGATAGTTGTTGAAGACTCTGTAGGTGTGCGAGTCCTTTCCATAACCGAGCATAAAACCCTCATGTGCCTTAGGTGCAAATTTTGAGCTATGGTGAGGATCTCCAATCCAACATTTTGCACCGAATACTTGAAAATAACTTACATTGGGTTTCTTATTAGTGAGGAGTTCATATGAGGTTTTCTTGAGGAATTTGTGAAGATATACCCTGTTGATGATATGGCATGCAGTGTTGATTGCTTCAGGCCAAAAGCGACGAGGAGTCTGATATTCTTCAAGCATCATTCTTGCCATTTCAACCAGAGTCCTGTTCTTCCTTTCGACGACACCGTTCTGCTGAGCAGTATAAGGAGCAGATAATTCATGAGTAATACCAAGTTCATCAAGATAATCATCAAGACCAGTGTTTTTGAACTCTGTTCCATTATCACTCCTGATATGTTTGATCTTGATGCCAAAGTTCATCGAGCCCGTTGAAGAATATCGTTTAAATATTTCCTGCACTTCAGTTTTATATACTATGATATGCACCCATGTATATCTGGAATAATCATCAACTATGACGAAGCCATATAAAGATGCTGCATTAGTTAGTGTGGCATAGTGAGTAGGTCCAAATAGATCCATATGAAGCAATTCGAATGGACGTGTAGTGGTCATGATAGTCTTCGAGGGATGCTTGGATCTGGTCATTTTCCCAGATTCACATGCACCGCAGAGATGATCCTTGATGAATTTGACTGATTCGATGCCGATGACATGCTTCTTCTTCGCAAGCGTGTGCAAATTCCTCATGCCTGCATGACCTAGTCTTCGGTGCCACAACCATCCTTCTAAGGTTTTTGCTAGTAAGCAAGTGGCTGGTTGAGGACCTGTAGAGAAATCAACAATGTACAAATCCCCTCTTCTTACACCTTCGAAGACTTTGGATCTGCCAGATTCGATGATGACTACACATCTATATCTACCAAAGATAACAATCATATCAAGATCACAAAGCATCGAGACTGACATGAGGTTAAAAACAAGGGATTCAACAAGCATCACTTTGTCCATATGCCTATCCTTGGAAATAGCCACTTTGCGAAGTCCCAATACCATGCTTTTACCTTTGGCAGCATATGTGATTCGCTTCAGAGGTGATGGAGTTAGTGGCATATTCATCAGCAAGGTTTTATCACCAGTCATGTGATGTGTGCAACCACTATCAAGAACCCACTCAGTATTCTTGGGTTTATCATCCCGCAGATGAATTAGTACAGCTTACCATCTCATATGCTTCAGGTTTGATGGATATGATATCAATTTCATCAGATAAGAATTTCATCACAACAGAATTATAAGGACGTGTGAAATATTTCTATTTCATCAATATTAGCTTGTGTCCTATCAAGCATTTCATCAGGTCTCTAGCAAATTCTTCAGATGATGATTTTCATCTGGAGACCTGACCTGCAGAAGTGATTAGTTCTATTTCTTCACCACCCACGTCTGAAGAGGTGGTAAATCATTCATCATCATGCGAGCACCATATGAGAAAGGTGGCATTGAAGATAATGCACTTCTCTTAACAGTAGGGGGGTTAAAGTACTCATATGAATATGCAGAGAACTGGTTTGAGGATTTATGAACATAATTATTTGAAGAGCAATGCTCATATTCATATTCCTTGTAGTTTCCCTGCATGTTAGACGCATTAGCACGGGTACGAGCATAATTTTGACCAGTTGAGGATTTTGATCCTATTGAAGACTTTGTCCTCCTAAGGAATTTGATTTGAGGTTCAGATTCTTCATCGGTGGTGTCATGAGGACATTCACCTGAAGATTTTCAAGACAGCTTTTGGGAACCCAGATTTTCCTCAAGGGAGGACCATTCCTGCAGTTAGTTCCAACATATCGAGCAAATACTTCACCAGACTGATTTTTGAACAGTTTATAGTTGGAGTCAAATGACTCATGTGAGGAGTAGGATAATTCACATGAAAAGCCAGTTAGATTGGATGGATCAAAAGGAGGCCCAGTAGCAGCAACCCATGAGGTTTTGGGATACTGCTCAGGTTTCCAATAAGATCCATCAGCATTTAATTTCCTCTCAAAGGCAATTCCTTTTTTCCTCGCGTTCCTATTCAAGATCTTCTTTTTGAGCACATCACAAAGGGTTTGATGTCCTTTGAGACTTTTGTATATGCCTGTCACATACAATTCCTTCAACCCTGCATTTTCATCAGTAACATTTGTGTTTTCCTCAAGTGAGGAAATAGACACTACAGGTGCGGTTGAAGAATTTGTAGCAATAGAAACATTTGATGATTCTGGTGAAGAATTAGCAGTTTCGCGTTCAATGCATTTAAGACATGGAGGAATGAATTCAACTTGAGCAGCGCTGATCTGTTGAGCTAGTAATGAATCATTTTCCATACGAAGATCATCATGAGACATCCTCAGCTTATCTAGATCAAGCTTCCTTTGAAGAAATTCATAGGAAAGCTTCTCATGATCAGCGAGGAGTGTATCATAACGATCTTGAAGATTATCAAATCTAGACTGAAGACTGTTCACATCTTCAATGAGGATTTAGGTCAGGTTCATTTCATCATTCAACAGATCATCACTTCTACCTAGCAGTTTCTGAAGCTTTTATAGGGAAGTTTGTTGTTTAGTGGCAATGGTAGCAAGTTTACTGTAACTGGGTTTTTTATAATCATCAGGTTCACAGTCACTTGAATCAGAGGAGGAAGCATCATTTGGTACCTTTGAACCTTTTGCCATGAAGCAATAGGTTGGAGCGAAGTCATCAACATAGTCATCAGTGAGGATGGTGTTATCATATTCGTCAAGATTGAAGATTGACTTGCTGATGAAAGTGGTTGCCAGTGCAAGACCAGCCTATCCGGATTCCGAGTCTTCATCAGAACCATCTTCTTCATCACATTCCTCTGATTCTGCCTCGGAGTCCATTTCCTTGCCAATAAGTGCCCGAGCCTTTCTGAAACTAGTCTTCTTGTGCGATGAGGGCTTTGAAGATGAGGATTTTGAAGATTTCTTCTTCTTCTTCGAGTCATCAAGAGTGTCATCCTTGTATTTCTTCTTCTTTGATTCCTTTCCCCAACGGGGACAATCAGCAATGTAATGACCTAATTTATTGCATTTGTGGCAGGTTCTTTTCTTGTAGTCCTCAGATGAAGATTCTGATTTCCTCATGTCTCTTCTTGAAGATTTACCGAACTGGCCAAGTCGTGTAAACCTCTGGAATTTCCTCACGAGCATTGCAAGCTCATGTCCAAATTCTTCAGGGTCACCAATGCTGTCATCTGAGTCTTCTTCTTCATATGAGGAAATTGCTCTAGCCTTCAGTGCACGTGGTCTGGAATAGCTTGGTCCATATAAATGTTTCTTTTATTCTAGCTGGAATTCATGAGTATTGATTCTTTCGAGTATATCAGCTGGGTCAAGCATCTTGTAGTGTGGTCTTTCTTGAATTATCAGAACTAAAGTATCAAATGAAGAATCCAAAGATCTCAGCAGTTTCTTTACAACTTCGTGATCAGTAATGTCTCGAGCTCCTAGTGCTTGCAGTTCATTTGATATGTCAGTGAGGCGATCAAAGGTGTCTTGGCAGCTTTCATTGTCATGCCTCTTGAAGCGATTGAAGAGATTGCGAAGAATATCAACACGAGAGTCACGCTGGGTTGATACTCCTTCACTTACTTTGCACAGTCTCTCCCAGATCAGTGTTGCGGAGCCCAAAGCACTCACTCTTCCAAACTGGCCTGGGCTCAGATGGCCACAGATGATATTCTTCACTTGAGAATCTAGTTGCTTGAATTTCTTCACATCAGCAGCAGAGAGACTAGCAGAGATGATGGGGACACCATGTTCCACAATATACCAGAGATCATTATCAATAGGTTGTAGATGCATTTGCATCTTGTTCTTCCAGAAGGGAAAGTTCTTTCCTTCGAAGGTAGGACATGCTGCAGTCACCTTAAACATGCCTGTAGTCGACATAACTAAAACTCCAGGTAGTTAAACCAAAATCACACAGAACAAGGGAGTACCTTGCTCTGATACCAATTGAAAGTGCGTTATATCGACTAGAGGGGGGGGCAAACAGGAGATTTTTAGAATTTCATCACTGAGGAAATTCCTTTTGAGGAAATTCCTCACTGATGACTAACTTACAGCGGAAACAGTAAAGGATCAGAAGTACAAAGTTTCACAATAGCAGTTTTTCAGAGTGAGGAATGTGAAAACAGATTGCACAGTGAGCAGGCACGCAGAAAACAGATGAGGATTAACTAGCGTGAAGAATTTGGGATGAGGAATTTTATAGAAAGTCTTGAGCAAATTCTTCAAACAGTAGTAGTGAAAGTCATCAACACATAATCTGAGGAAAGTAAGGAGTTGAGGAATTAGAACCCGTTTCACAGCGAAGACAGTAGTTGATGACCCAGTTCCAACTGCTGTGATAGTCGTACATCTAGTTTGGAGCGGCTTGGTATTGAAACCAAAGGACACACAGTCCCGGGACACACAGTCCCTACCGTGTTCTCCTTGGGCTAAGAACACACAGTCCTCGCCCAACACTCGTGGTAAGTCTTCAGGGCAGACTTCCAAACCCTCACAAACTTGGTCACCCGGCGATCCACAATTGACTGCTGGATTGCTCTAGACCATGACGCCTAACTGTCTCGAGGATGCACAGTCCTCAAAGGTAAAAGGCTTCAGTCCCACACAGGAACAACTTCTTCAGTGATGCTCAATCACTTGGTTCTAGGTTTGTGGTTTCGGTGTACGAGGGTATTTCCTCACTGATGAATTACTCTCGAAGACTCTGAGGAATTGGATTGCTCTTATGACAAGTGTCAGTTCCTAACGGAGCAGCCATCCAGCTAATGGTTGTGGGGGGGCGGCTATTTATAGCCTGGGAGCATCCCGACATGATTTGACACTAATGCCCTTAAATAATATGACCGTTGGTGTGGATAAGACAAATGACTTGGCGTGGCTATCGAAACGGTCGGAACCCTCAACTGTGAGAGTCCTCATGTCACTCGTGTTCTTCACTTGAGGCTTTTGGTAGGATTAGGCTTGGGTTGAGCATCATGAGGAAATTCATTCCAAAGTGTAACTTCGACCCCCTTTAACAGTACGGTGTTCCTATTACTCAAGTGCGAAGAAAATAAAACAGAAAGAGTAAATCTTCATGCTTCAAAGTCTTCATAATGATTTTCTTCAGGACACACCGAATTCCTCAATTTCAATATCTTCATGAGAAATATCGATTTCATCGCAGATTCTTCGCGATTCAGTTCTTCAGTTTCAGACCAATTTCTTCAACCGAACAAATATGTTTTTAGGGGTCGATATTCATCAAATATCTCAAACTCCTTAGTGACTTATAAATCCTGTGTACACTCATAAACGCATTAGATACTTAACCTATAAGTCTTCAAACCACCAAAATCACTAAGGAGCACTAGATGCACTTACAGATTTGTTGCTCCACTATCGAGCAACCATGACACCCCTCCGGAAGCAAACTCCTGTAATAGATCAAGGCTTGGTTTTAGGTACCCATTTTTGAATGGGTCCTTTAATGTTAGAGACAAGGGTCTTAGGAACCCAAATAGCACATTCAATGTACTCATAGTAAGAACCAATAAATCTGGCATAAACATGCCCATCACCAGCATGAGATCAAACATAGGAAGGATTTAGTTTGCCGGCCGTGTTGGTAGGAATGGTTTTGCCCTTCTTGATGCTCCCATTTTCCACCTTGTTCCTGTTCACCTCCTGAGTCCCTTCACCCTCTTTGACAAAGATGTCCATGAGGGTGGGGGATCTGTTGTTCCTGTTCTTTCTTTTTCTTTTAGACTTAGATGTAAGTCCAAGCCCCTCCTTTCCTACCACACCCTTTCGATTGCTCAAAAGGTCGTTCAGGCTCTTATTGCCTTGGATGCATGACACAAGGACCTTCTCAAGTTTATCCTTCAACTTGGCATTTTCCTCCACAAGATGTACATGCTCACAACAAGGGTTAGTTGTACAAGCATTATCAATTAAAACAAAAGGAGGACAAGTAGAGATTTCCTTGGTAAGCTTTTCTTGAAGTTGATCATGAGACTCTTTCAGGGAGAAATGACTACCTTTCAAGACCTTGTGAGCCTTGTCAAGTGTGTCAAACTCCATTTTGAGTCTGTCATGGTCAACCCCAAGAGCATCCTTTTCAGACTTAAGCATACGAGTAAGAACAGTAGCATGATCTAGTTTCTTTTGCAATTTAGCATAGTCATAGTTGTATGACTCCTCAGGAGCCAAACGATGAGTGCGCTCTGTTTCTAGAGCAATAGGAAGTTCAACAATCTCATCGGCATAGTCACGACTATGACCTTGCATCTCGGAGATGGTCTCCTCATGAGACTCGATGAGGTCATTAGCCTCACCCAATTGTTCCAAAAGGGGAACAAAGTGCCTCTTCGTTTCTCCTTTGATACTACACAGAAATTTGTCAAGATCATGCTCATTAAGTTTCACAACATCACTATCATCAACACAATTCAACAACGAGGGAGCACTAGTGATGTTGGTATTAATGCTGGGTGTTACCTGAGTGATACCTTTGGCCATGAGGCACTTGGCGATGTGATTATCGTTGGGGGCGTTGAAGAGGGACACCTTCTTGGAAGGAGTGGCAATAGCGACAGTCGCAGTTGCCACCATATCATCATCATCATCATCATCGGAGGGGTACTCTTCAAGTGCCACCATACCCTTTGGATGGGGTTTCTTGACAAAGTTGTTCTTGCGTGGGAATGACTTTGTTTTGTCTTTGCGCATGAGCTTGCTGCCATTGTCTTCCCTCTTCTCATAAGGATATTCCGCCACGAAATGGCTCACATTACCACAGTTATAGCATGTCCTCACTCGTTGCTTGGGTTTGAACCCACTTGATTTGTTCTTGGTGAAGTTGGGTCTTGAGTTCCTCTTGTTGCCCCGGAATTGCCTTGATGCAAGAGCCATGTGCTCGTGATAAGCATACTTAGAGTCTTCAGGGCAGCTCTCCTCTTCCTCATCCTCCTCTTCTTCTTCAGAAGCAGCCTTTGCCTTCAAAGCCAGGTTAGGTGAAGCAGTCTTTCACCTAACCTTGTCAAGTGCATTGTCAGCGGTCTCGTTCATGATTGACATTGCAATGAATTCATCCAACACCTCACTGGAAGACAAGGAGTGGAAATCTGGTTGTTGGCGAATGACTGATGACATGGCTTTGTTGAAAGGCATGATGGCCTTAAGAAACTTGCGCTTGACCCATGTGTCATCCACATCCTTGCTCCCATGATCCTT
This sequence comes from Hordeum vulgare subsp. vulgare, assembly GCF_904849725.1. Lineage (NCBI taxonomy): Eukaryota > Viridiplantae > Streptophyta > Magnoliopsida > Poales > Poaceae > Hordeum > Hordeum vulgare. The sequence continues at coordinate 144,309,324 of NC_058521.1, read as the reverse complement.
GAGAGAAACAGCAATAGCAGTCACCCTCCGATAGAGATCACGAGGGTCCTCATCTTCCTCCATTACAAACTCATCAGCCTTATCAAGTACCACTTCATAGTTCGACCGTTGAATGCTAGAGCTTCCCTTGTATAGCACCATAATGTGCTCCCAACAGTCCTTGGTCAGAGAGAAGGGGCGCAAGTGAGGAAGATCTTCAGGCGGTACTGTGGACTGTAGAATAAACAATGCGGAGTGATTATATTGACTGTCCGCTTCTTCTCTTGGAGTGAGGTTGCTTGGGTCATGAGGATAGTAGCCTTGCTCGATGATTCTCCATAAGTTTGTTGAGCTGTGATTCAAATGAGACTTAATAGAAAACACCCAGTTAGCAAAATCACCCTTAACAAGCTTAGGAGGAGGACCAACAGGATTAAGACGCGGTGTGGGAACAGGTCCTCCATAGACCATGGGAGGTGGAACTGAGGCATAGGTTCCAGTCCCATCCTTTTCGAGAGATGAGGAAGGTCGCATACCTTTAGCCGCTTCCTTAGAGGAATTGGCCTCCGAATCGGTGATGGTGGGTTTAACCACTAACGCCAGTTCGGGTGGACTTTTAATTCCCTGAATTAACTCATTAAGCATGGTCTTGACTTCGTTCGTCAAGGACGTCTTGAGGGCGGCCATAGCCGTATTCAAGTCGTCCCTTGTGACCGAAGTCAAGTCCATGGCCTCGGGTTGCCCATGGGGAACTCCCTCTTCGCCTTCCATACTCTTCGGGTGGTGAAACCCTTAATAAAGAGACGTGGCTCTGATGCCAATTGAAAGGATCAATATGGTTGACTAGAGGGGGGGGTGAATAGGAAACTACCAATTTTTAGCTTTTCTAAATAAATACGGAGTAGCAACCATAAAGGTTCACTAACATCGCACTAGGAGGACAACCTATATGATGCTACTTAGCAACGAGTAAAGAAGCACGTAGGAGATACTCTGCAACACAAACAAATACAAAGTAAAGGTAAGAGATAACCACAAGTGGAACCGATGAAGACGAGGATTTGTTACCGAAATTCCTTCTCTTTGACAGGAAGTACGTCTCCGTTGGAGCGGTGTGGAGGCACAATGCTCCCCAATAAGCCACTAGGGCCACCGTTTTCTCCTCACGCCCTCGCACAATGCAAGGTACCGTGATTCCACTATAGGTTCTCTTGAAGGCGGCGATCGAACCTTTACAAACAAGGTTGGGGCAATCTCCACACAAAGCTTGGAGGCTCCCAACAAGACCACGGAGCTTCACCACAATGGAATGTGGCTCCGAGGTGACCTCAACCGTCTAGGGTGCTCAAACACCCAAGAGTAACAAGATCCGCAAGGGATTAGTAGGGGGAATCAAATATCCTTTGGTGGAAGTGTGGATCAAGGCCTTCTGAAGCAATTCCTAGAAAATCAACAAGGTTGATTGGCTAGGGAGAGAGATCGGGCTAAAATGAGCTTGTGGAGCAAAAATGGAGCTTAGAGAGGTTAAAGATGGGCTCTAGGAAGAAGAAGATGCATTTATATAGTATGGGGGGGGGCAGATCCAACCGTTACCCACCTACCACATAAATGCACGAGCGGTACTACTGCTCCTGGGAGCGGTACTACCGCTCAGCTCCTCACCAACCACGGTAGTACCGGGGGGTACTACCGTGCCACCACCTCCGTGGGAAAGTATGCGAGAAAAATCCCGTCGGTGCGGTAGTAAATTAATACTATCGCACTGAGGGCGGTAGTACCGCCCTTGGAGCGGTAGTAAAAAACTACTACCGTTCTTCGTGCGGTAGTAACGCTCCTGGAGCGGTAGTAAAAGTTTACTACCACACCTGGAAAGGTAGTACCGCTCCTGGAGCGGTAGTAAAAATTTACTACCGCTCTGAGAGCGGTACTACCGATGTGCCAGCGGTACTACCGCTGGTACAGCGGTACTACCGCTTACCCTTTTTCGCATAGGCAAGAAAAACACAATGGTGCTCCATTGAAGCTAAAATATGGGTGGGTGCATGAGGTGTGTGCGTGAGGATTCCACCCAAACCTTTCCGACGCGGACCCCCTCTTGGTAAGAAGACTTTCCTATGACTTAAACTAGGAAGAGAAATGTAGAAGAAAATCCGTCTTCGAGATCCTCCGAGGGGCGTCGAGTCATCTTGTGCCTAGAAGAGAATATTCTGAAATGCTCACGACACAAGATTAGTCCGCACAACAATTGTCATCAATCACTAAAACCACTTAGGAGAAATATGCCCTAACAATCACTCTAGTTAATTAGCTTGTGTAGGAGGAACTTTGTTATTTATGTTTACTATAACTTGCTTGTATTTTGCTAACTATGCCTCTTTGTGTTTCTCAAGTACATTATGTTCCATATTATCGTTCAATTCATAAACTTATGATGAAGGTACATAGATTAAGGATGGCGAAGGAATGCTACGTCGTATTCATTGGGAGGGTTCTGAGGGTGTACGACCACTGGCCAGACGTTCAGGTCCAGGTGGACAGGTACCCGGGCGCTAGCCACAGAGGGTTCGACAACAGAGCGGAAGCGGAAAATAGTTACTTGAGGTGGATGCTATGACAAGATAGGGAGCGAAATCGGCACCTCAAGAAGTACTACATAGTCGCGCTCTTGCTCATGCTGATCGCTCTTCTCTTATACATCATGGTTTAGATAGGGATGATGAAACTTGTGGGTGTGCCATAACTTGGGTATCGCTATTTCGACATGTGATGATATTTGTGTTGGATAATGATGATGATTATGATGATGGTATGACGAAACTATTGTATGTGTATGATATTGTCGGGAAATCGACACCTATGGGAAGCTCTAAGTGTCCCTTGATCGTTCAGCGGAGGGAGAGAGGTGGTGCTAAGAGCGGAACTTGCGATCAACACCGACAAGGTTGTTTACCAAGGTTCGGGCCGCTTGGCGCGTAAAACCCTACTCCTGCTTTGTTTGCATTGCAGGCTTACTATAGGGTTATTTGCTACAGTAATTTAGCTAGTGATTATTGAGTCTCAAAACCCAAAAGGTCCAACCACTAGAAATGAGCCTTGGGGCTCCTTTTATAGGCAAAGGGGTCACCAACAATGTGCTCACGGGTTGCATACTGAACAGGGTTCACCGCTTATCTTTCACCTGTGGTGTCAGGGGCAGTAAATGCCTTGTCTGGCCCCTGACCTGCATCAAGGTGGCTTCAACACTTGCCCAGGTGTGTTAACACCTGGGCTTTGTGCTGGCGCATGAGGGATGCGTTAGAGCGGTGGCGGTAGGTGGTACTGTGGCAGGAGGGACACATGGTGGGCGAAGAGAGCATGCCGGCCTGGCGTCCTTGCCCACGACCTCGCCCATATTCCCGGCAAGGATGGCTTGCCGGGGCCTTGCAAGTCTTTCGGCAAGGAGGGCCTGCCGGGGCCTTGTGAGTCTTCCCGACGAGGAGGGCTCGTCGGGGACTTGTAGCCTGGGTTGGCTCTCCTTGTCGGCTATCTTGGTGTGTTGCCGCCAAGTGTGTTGCTGGTGCCCGTGCACAAGTGTGGGGCACGGGAGACCCTAGTCTCTAGTGCATCGGCAGGAGACCCCGGGCCTGGGCCACACACGCATGCGTGACGTAGTTGCGCCAGGCCCAAAGTGGTGCACGGGCTTCTTCTTGGTGGTTTGGAGCCGTTGCAAGTGGCCCTTCCCCTTGTCGCGCATCGAGCACGCGAGGTGGAGAGGTGCGCGCGCAGTGGCCTCCCCACCTCCCGAAGCATTACTGCCATGCGTGAGGCATGCGCAGTAACGGTGAGGCAAGTGGCGTTCGTGGCCTTAAAGGCTGCAGTCGTGGCAGGGCCCGCCCCCGCATGCATTAGTGTAGCAGGGCGGTTCCCTGTTTGCCCGTGATGATGAGTGTTTGGGCGAGAGGGGCGGCGGTTTATGGAGTGAGGAGAGCTAGCCCCCGCGCCTCTCCCTATAAATTAGGAGGTTTGCGAGGGGGTTTTGCTCATCCATCGAACTCTTGAAACACTCAGCATCCCCGGCTTTTGTCTGTGGTGTCTTCTTAAGCATTAGGTGGCGCTCGCCCCTAACCATGGCTAGGGGATGAGGGCGGCCACCATCGGCTGCCAGGATGGCAAGAGGATCCCATTCGGATCATGCCACAGCTTCAGGGGCCCCATCTATGGAGGGCGGCCCGAGCGCGTGAGGTGGTGGAGGGGCGAGGGGCCACGGATGTTGCGGAGGCCATGGCCGGTGAAGGCGAAGTGGTACTCTAGCACCCCTGTATTCTCCCAGGATCGTTCCCGCGGGGCCTCATGTTGAAAGGACTCCGTTGGAGTTTCTCGTCAAACTGCAAGTCCGCATCAGGACCCGGCTTCAACTCCTCATTGCCTTCGCCAAGGTGATGAGCAAAGATAAGCTCCCGATGTTGTGGCTTCGGGTGCATGGCTGTGGCAACGGCGCGGTACCGGTGGCCGTGGAGCAACCGGGGCCTCGGCTCCTGTTCCTTGGCCGCGGGTGGAAGAGCTTTGCTCGTGCCCATAATTTCTAGGATGGGCACGTTCTTCGCTTCAAGATGATGGCGGACAACCTGCTCTCCGTCAAAATATACGAGAGCTTAGGTGTGCGCCTCAGCTGCTGCAAAGAGAGCTCGAGCGGGATTGAAAGCCCATCCTCGCGCGAGAGCGACGAGGACAGGACAGACGGTAGCGACAGTGGGTATGGGTCAGATCCTCGGCAGGTTGAGCCCGGGTACAAGGATCTGACCTCAGACTAACCGTCCGTCGCACCATCACCGTCACTCTGCGGTCCTCCTCCTCCCGAGATGAGACCGACGAGCCAGAAGAACCGACGTTGTGCATATTGCGGGAAGCGCTTGGTTCCCATCTCCACCGTCCCTTCTGGCCCCGTTCTCCTGTGCGCAATGCTGGTCTAGGAGGAGCCAGCCTGGGTTGCGTCGGGGGCCTTGCCGCTCTTTGTCTTCTTGAACTCCTGTCCGGCAAGCATGTCCCTCGCCAAAAGCCAATATCATTGGTTAGAGTAGTAAAAATCAAACATGTAATTTGTCTGAGTTTGCTTCAAATAGATGAATGAAATGTTGTTTCCTTTGCGTCTGATCCTTCTCTTTGTATGATACACCCTTTACGATTTCTGGAAGCTTGCCGGCATGACTAGTCCTGCTGCTAGTGCTTTGAAGAACGGATCCTTAGCAGTTCCTCAGAGGGCTCTCCCCGTCGGTTGTCTTGGTGTGTTGCCACCAAGTGTGTTGCTGGTGCCCGTGCACAAGTCTGGGGCACGGGAGACCCCATTCTCTAGTGCACCGACATATATGATGAGAATAATGTATGTTTACTATGATATGATGGAACTACTATATAGAGCATGCTCAAATACGTAGAGGAGGAATAAAAATGTGATATTGATAACCCACAAGTATATGAGATCGCAACAGTTTTCGAGGGTAGAGTATTCGACCCAAATTTATTAATTCGACACAAGGGGAGTATTCTTGAGTATTAGCAGCTGAGTTGTCAATTCAAGCACACCTGAAAGACTTAATATCTACAACAAAGTATTTAGTAGCAAAGTAGTATGGAAGTAATATTAACGGTGACAAACGTAACAATTGCAGTTTTGTGGTGATCGTAACAATAGCAACGGAAAAGTAACTTAGCAAAGATAAATATGTGGAAAGCTCGTAAGCAATGGCTAAGTGATGGATAATTTTGTCTGATGGCATTCATCATGCAACAATCATAACATAGGGTGATACAGAACTAGCTCCAATTCATCAATGTAATGTAGGCATGTATTCCATATATAGTCATACGTGCTTATGGAAAAGAACTTGCACGCCATCTTTTGTCCTACCCTCCCGTGGCAGCGGGGTCCTAATGGAACTAAGGGATATTAAGGCCTCCTTTTAATAGACAACCAGACCAAAGCATTAGCACTTAGTGAATACATGAACTCCTCAAACTACGGTAATCATTGGAAAGAATCCCAATTATTGTCACCCTGGGGGATGCGTATCATAACTCGTAATAGGTGTCTATAACTTGCAAGATAGGATCAAGGACACATATATATCCATTAAAACATTATAGGTTCAGATCTGAAATCATGTCACTCGGGCCCTAGTGACAAGCATTAAGCATAGCAAAGTCATAGCAACATATCTCTGAACATAATGGATACTAGGGATCAAAACCTAACAAAACTAACTCGATTACATGATAGATCTCATCCAACCAATCACCGTCCAGCAAGACTACAATGGTATTACTCAGGAACCATGGAGAGCATAATGAAATTGGTGATGAAGGATGGTTGGTGATGATGACGGTGTCGATTTCCCCTCTCCGGAGCCCAAATCAGAGTCCACATCTACCCTCCCGAGGAAGAACAGGAGGCGGCGGCGGCTCCGTATCATAAAACGTGATGAACTCTGATACGTCTCCAACATATCTATAATTTTTGATGGTTTCATGCTGTTATCTTGTCAAACTTTGGATGTTTTATATGCCTTTTATATCTTTTTTGGGACTAACCTATTAATTCAGTGCCAAGTGCCAGTTCCTGTTCTTCCCGTGTTTTTGACCCTTTTTCACGCGGAGTCCAAACGGAATAATTCTTTCGCGCTGATTTTTTATGGAAAATATCGAAAATACCGGAAGAAAAAGATACCAGAGAGGGGTCCTGAGGAAGCCACAAGCCCTGTCGGCGTGGCCCCCCCAGGCCGCACCAACCAAGATTGTGGGCCCCTCAGGGGCCCACTTGACGCAACTCCACCGCCATGTGGTCCTATAAATCCAGAAACCTCTAGAAAGAAATCTAGATCGGGAGTTCCGCCGCCGCAAGCCTCTGTAGCCACCAAAAACCAATCTGGAGCCCGTTTCGGCACCCTGCCGGAGGGGGAATCCATCTCCGGTTGCCATCTTCATCATCCTGGCGATCTCCATGACGAGGAGGGAGTAGTTCTCCCTCGGGGCTGAGGGTATGTACCAGTAGCTATGTGTTTGATCTCTCTCTCTCTCGTGTTCTTGAGATGTCTTGATCTCGATGTACCGTGGGCTTTGCTACTATAGTTGGATCTTATGATGTTCTTCCCCCTCTCCGTTCTTGTAATGAATTGAGTTTCCCCTTTGAAGTTATCTTATCGGTTGAGTCTTTGAGAACACTTGATGTATGTCTTGCACGTGTCTATCTGCGGTGATCAACTTGCGGGTTTGTGACATTGGGAACCTATGCATATGGGTTGGCACCCATTTGATTCATGTGAGTACTCGATGGATGTTTTGGTGATCAACTTGCGGGTTCGTGACATTGGGAACCTATGCATAGGGGTTGGCACACGTTTTGACTCTTTGGTAGAAACTTTGGGGCACTTTTTGAAGTTCTATGTGTTGGTTGAATAGATGATTCTGAGATTGTGTGATGCATATCGTATAATTATACCCATGGATACTTGAGGTGACAATGGAGTATCAAGGTGACATTAGAGTCTTGGTTGATAACTATCTTAAGGTGTTATTCTAGTACGAGCTCTATGAAAGATTGAACGGAAAGAATAGCTTCGTGCTATTTTACTATGGACTCTTGAACAGATCGATCAGAAAGAATAACTTTGTGGTGGTTTCATACCCCGACAATAATATCTTTGTTTGTTCTCCTCTATTAGTGACTTTGGAGTGACTCTTGGTTGCATGTTGAGGGCTAGTTATACGATCCAATTATGTTATCATTGTTGAGAGAACTTCCACTAGTGAAAGTATGAACCCTAGGCCTTGTTTCCACGCATTGCAATACCGTTCGTGCTCACTTTTGTTACTAGTTACCTTGATGTTTTTGTAATTTCAGATTACAGAAACCTATATCTACCATCCATATTGCACTTGTTTCACCATCTCTTCGCCGAACTAGTGCACCTATACAACTTACCATTGTATTGGGTGTGTTGGGGACATAAGAGACTCTTTGTTATTTGGTTGCAGGGTTGCTTGAGAGAGACCATCTTCATCCTAGCCTCCTGCGGACTGATAAACCTTAGGTCACCTACTTGAGGGAAAATTGCTACTGTCCTACAACCCTCTGCACTTGGAGGCCCAACAACGTCTACAAGGAGAAGGTTGCGTAGTAGACATCAAACTCTTCTCTCTGAATTTTTTCTCCCTGGATAGGAATATATAGAAGTGGAAACGAGGTCGGTGGAGCCTCAAGGACCCCACAAGCCAGGGGTGCAGCCTAGGGGGAGCCCTACAGGCTTGTGGCCAGGGGGTGGCCCCTCTCCGGTTAATTCTTTCGCCAATAATTTTTATTAATTACACAAACGTTCTCCATAAATTTTTAGGTCAATCCGAGAACTTTTATTTCTGCATAAAAATAACACCAAGGCAACTATGCTGAGGCAGCATCACTCCAAGTTAGTTCCATTCAAATCATACAAATTAGAGTCCAAAACAAGGGCAAAAGAGTTTGGAAAAGTAGATACGTTGGAGACGTATCAACTCCCCCAAGCTTAAACCTTTGCTTGTCCTCAAGCAATTGAGTTGATAAAATGAAAGTGATAAAGAAAATTTTTACAAACTCTGTTTGATCTTATTGTTGTAAATATGTCTAACTTATGTTCATATTTTCATCTCAGATTATAGACTAACCATATCCACAATAATATATAGGTCTCATATTTGCTTACATCAATGGCATAATCAACTAGAGAGCAATAATAATAAGTATCAAATGACAACAATTTTACCATAATAATCATAATACAATATGATAAACTGGTAGCTCGCTAGCCCTTTCTGAGACCCAAAACATAAATGCAGAGCACCTCCGAAGAACAAGGACTGAGTGGACATTGTAATTCATGGTAAAAGAGATCGAGTCATACTCATACTCAATATTAATTAATAGAAAAGTATACAGATGACGAGGGTGCTCTCTAACTGGTGCCTTTTTATAAGAACATGATGACTCAACAATAAAGTAAATTAGATAGGCCCTTCGCAGAGGGAAGCATTGATTTGCAGAGGTGCCAAAGTGCGAGCTTTTAAAATAGGGATGAATCAAAAATTTGGGTGGTATGCTTTCATTGTCAACATAACAACTAAGATATCTCAATATCTTCCATGCTAAATACATTATAGGCGGTTCCCAGACAGAATAGTAAAGTTTTTACTCCCCCTCCACCAATCTATCACATTACACGGTGGGCCGAATCCACGGGTACCGTCCATACAAACAACAATCCTCGGGGAGTTTTGTTTCATTAAACTTGATTTGAATTTTGAGCATGGAACTGGGCATCCCGATTACCAGACAGTTTCTCGTGAATGATAGTGAATCAACACATATCTTGAGAATAACTCACCTAGCATGGAAGATACTGATAGCCCCTAGTCACCACATGAGCGATTCGGGCATATAAAACAGAATATTTATTTGAAGGTTTAGAGTATGGCGCATGCAAATATACTTGGGACGGCAGGAGAATACCGCATATAGGTAGGTATGGTGGACTCATATGGAACAACTTTGGGTTTATGGAAATGGATGCACAAGCGGTATTCCCGCTTAGTACAAGTGGAGGCTAGCAATAGAATGGGAAGCGGCCAACTAGAGAGCAACAACGGTCATAAACATGCTTTGAGATTAACCAACATTGAGTGCAAGCATGAGTAGGATATAAATCACCATGAATATAAACATCATGGAGGCTATGTTGGTTTCGTTTCAACTACATGCGTGAACATGTGCCCAGTCAAGCCACTCGAATCATTCGGAGGAGGATACCATTCTATCATACTACAATACAACCATTTTAATATGCATGTTGGCACTCAAGACAAACCATTATCCACTCCTAGCTAATAAGCATGGCATAAGTAACTATAATCTCTAATTGTCATTGCAAACATGTTCGATTCATAATGAGCTGAATCCAGTACGATGAGCTAATCATATTTACAAAAACAAGATAGGTCGAGTTCATACCAGCTTTTCTCCATCTCCGTCACTTCATCATATATCGTCATTATTGCCTTTCACTTGCACGATCGAACGGTGTGAAAAATAATAATAGGAGTGTTCGTGCATTCGACTAAGCCGGAATCTGCAAGCAATAACTCAAAGGAGAAGACAACGTAATATGGACTCTCTGATAGATAAACGATAATGGATATGAGAGCCACTCAGCATGTCATCGTGGTCTTCGCCTTACGACCCAAAGAAAAAATAAAAACTATTTACACGGGAAAGCCCCCAACAAGCAAAAAGAAAAACAAAAAATCTTTTTGGGTTTCCTTCTAACACTACAACTAAACAAACTAAAAGGTAAAGCTAGAACTAAATTTTTTTTGGGGTCTCGCAAGGTTAATGAAACACGCAAGAAGAAAACAAAAGGAAGAAATAAACTATCATGGATGGTACAATGAAAAAGTATGAACACCGACAACTGGAATGTGTGTGTGAACATGAATCTAATGTCGGCGAGAAATACGTATTATGACCCACAAGTATAGGGGATCAACCGTTGTCCTTTCGATAAGTAAGAGTGTCGAACCCAACGAGGAGCACAAGGATATGACAAGTGGTTTTCAGCAAGGAAATATCTGCAAGCACTGAAATTACCGGTAACAAGTAACAAAAGTAGCAACGGTGCAGCAAAGTGGCCCAATCCCTTTTGTAGAAAGGGACAAGCCTGGACAAAGTCTTATAGGAGTAAAAACGCTCCCGAGGACACACGGGAATTTCTGTCATGCTAGTTTCATCATGTTCATATGATTCGCGTTCGTTACTTTGATAGTTTGATATGTGGGTGGACCGGTGCTTGGGTACTGCCCTTACTTGGACAAGCACCCCACTTATGATTAACCCCTCTCGCAAGCATCCGTAACTACAAAAGAAGAATTAAGACAAAGTCTAACCATAGCATTAAACTAGTGGATCCAAATCAGCCCCTTATGAAGCAACGCATAAACTAGGGTTTAAGCTTCTGTCACTCTAGCAACCCATCATCTACTTACTACTTCCCAATGAATTCCTCTGGGCCCAAATAATGGTGAAGTGTTATGTAGTCGACGTTCACATAACACCACTAGAGGAAAAACAACATACAACATATCAAAATACCGAACGAATACAAAATTCACGTAACTACTATTAGCATGACTTATCCCATGTCCTCAGGAACAAAAGTAACAACTCACAAAGCATAGTCATATTCATGACTAGAGAGGTAATGAGTAGCATCAAGGATCTGAACATAAACTCTTCCACCAAATAATGCAACTAGCATCAACTACAAAGAGTAATTAACACTACTAGCAACCTTACAAGTACCAATCGGAGTCGCGAGACGGAGATTGGTTACAAGTGATGAACTAGGGTTTGGAGATGAGATGGTGCTGATGAAGATGTTGATGGTGATGAGTCCCCTCCGATGAGAGGAGGGTTGTCGATGACGAAGGTGATGATTTCCCCCTCCGGGAGGGAAGTTTCCCCGGCAGGATTGTCCTGCCGGAGCTCTAGATTGGTTCTGCTTAAGTTCCGCCTCGTGGCGGCGGCGAATCCACGAAAAAGCGCCTCGCTGATTTTTTTCTGGATGAAACCCTTCATAGAGCAGAAGAGGGGGGCCAGTGGGCCTGCAGGCATCCCACAAGCCCTCATGGTGCAGCCTGGGGGGTGGCCGCGCCGTGCAAGCTTGTGGCCACCTGCATGCGCCCCTCTGGCACTTCTTCGGCCCAGTATTTTTTATAAATCTGGAAAACAATTCTCGCTGATTTTTACGGCGTTTGGAGTTGCGCAGAATAGGTATCTCAACTTTGCTCCACTTTCAGGTCAGAATTCCAGTGGCCGGCATTCTCCCTCTTCATGTAAACCTTGCAAAATAATAGAGAAAAGGCATAAGTATTGTACCGTGAAGTGAAATAACACCCAAAGAAGCGAGAAATATCAACATGAAAACATGATGCAAAATGGACGTATCAACTCCCCCAAGCTTAGACCACGCTTGTCCTCAAGCGAAAGCCTAGCTCAATAAATATGTCCACATGTTTAGGGAGAGAGGTGTCGACAAAACAAGATAAGAACATGCATGCATCATGATCAAGATCAGAACAACAATACCAACATATAATCTCTCATGCTAAAGTGATAATTCCTTCAGAAAGTAAAGCATGGATCTAGAACCTTACGGAGAAGTAATAACCGATAGCCTTTAGTCATTGAAGCAATTATAATTTATCACAACATCATAAAGAGTCAAATAAGAGCTTGTAAAGAAATCCACATACTCAACCATTCTTTCGTTCTCTGCAATTGCTACAACTCACGTGGTACTCATGAGATCAAAGTTTCAGGTGGACACAGAGAAAGATAGGGGCTTACAGTTTTGCCTCCCAACTGCTTACCTCAAGGGTAATGTCAACAATAATAATTCATGAATACTTACCTCCAAGTTTACATATGAATATAGATCTTTCCCAATCATATAACGTTAGCCAAGACAAAGGAGAAATAGGGAATTGGTGAAGATCACCATGACTCTTTCAAGGGAAAAAAGTAATGGTACAAGATAGGCCCTTCGCAGAGGGAAGCAGAGGTTGTCATGCGCTTTTGAGGTTTGGATGCATGTCCTCTTAGTGCGGAGGAACGTCACTTTATATTGGCTCATGTGAAAAAGAACTTTATTATGCAGTCTGTCGCTTTTATGTCTTCCTCATCACAGGTTCGTACAAAGCTTATTTTCCACACACTAATAGATCATACATATTAGAGAGCAATTTTTATTGCTTTCACCGATGACAACTTACTTGAGGGATCTTATTCAATCCATAGGTAGGTATGGTGGACTCTCATGGCAAAACTGGGTTGACGGTTTATGGATGCACAAGTAGGATCTCTACTTAGTGCGGGAGGTTTGGCTAATGTGAGGTGGAAGCAATCGTCACATGCTAAGGGATCTCTAATCATATAACATTGTTCGGAGCCAAGCAAACACAATTCATTATGTTGTCTTCCTTGTCCAACATCTACTTCTAGGCATGTAATAGATTAGTGAGTGTTCACAATCATAGATGGTGTTAGAGATGATATATTTATATGTGAACCTCTCCTTCTTTATCACTTCCTATTAATTGCAACCATGACCAAGGTCTACGTTTGCCTACCCTCAAAAAGTTTCAATCCTCATTCTTTTTATATGTGAAGCCATCACTTTCCATAAGATCATTACATGATCTTTGATGCTTTTGTTCTATTTTCACTCTTTTGATCATGGCAGGAGGCAAAGCCCTTCAACTAAGACACTCTTTATTATATGGCTCACGAGCTCGAATACATCGGGGGTGACACAAAGCAAAACTCAAGACTAAAACACTAAGACTTTTAATCTAATAGAGAAAAAGAAAACCGGAAAGGAACAAACTAAAACAAAGGTAAAAGCAAAAGATGTGATGGTGATACGATACCGGGGCAACTCCCCCAAGCTTGGCAAAAGCGAAGGGGATTGCCCATACCCATGTTTAGTTGTCTTCCTTTGGTGGTGACGGTGGTGGAGTTGTTGCAATCTTTGACTGCAATATGGCCATTAATCTTTGATTTATACCTTGGAGATCTGCGATACGTTTTTCCAGCAAAACAACTCCACGAGTGAGACAAGTATTGCGAGCACGAGTTGTTTCACAAAACCTCAAGAGTTCAATCAAAGATGGAGACAGTAGGTGGAGGTAGGGTTTTTGGAAATCCACTTCTTCAACTTCTTCCTTGTTGATCACAGATTGCACTTCGTCCCATGCGTGATCCTTCTCCTTAGGTTTGCCCTTGGTTTCTTTAGGTAGCCTTTCCTTAGCCTCCATGACCTCCATCCTTTGATCAGCATGAACTTCTCCATAGATTTGACGAAGATTGTTCTCCCCCACAGATTCCTGGGACGACATCTTGCTCTAAATTTGCGGCAGAAAACAGGCTCGAAACGAAAAACATAAGAGATCTGCGTGATGCAGGGGTTAGACCAAACGGGAGTATATATAGTGATTTTTTCCACACCAGAAGGAGTACCCCGCACGAAAACAGAGTGTAGGAGGCGCACGAGGTGGCCACAAGCCCTCACGGCACGGCCAGGGGGTGGGCCCGCGCCGTGCAGGCTTGTCGCCTCCTCGCGCACTTTCTAGACTATTTCCAATTTTTGTATTTTTTTTCAAATATTCCAAAACGTAGAAATTTTTCTACTGGAAAAGTTTTGGACTCTGTTTTCTTACTGAATCACATACCTCTTCGTTTTCAGAGTCTGAAACAGGCTGATAAATATCCCTTAGGTATTCTTCCGGAGTTATGGTATTGATAATATTGCTTTCAACATTTATGGGAGTACCTGATATATAATGCTTGATTCTCTGCCCATTTACCACTCTGGGACAATTACATTCCGTGTTGTTGATCTTGATAGAACCGGAACGATATACTTCCTCAACAACATAGGGACCTTCCCATTTGGAGAGAAGCTTGCCTGCAAAGAATCTTAAATGAGAGTTATATAGCAAGACATAATCACCTACATTGAACTCACGCTTGTGTATCCTCTTATGATGCCACCTCTTAACCTTCTCTTTGAATAGCTTGGCATTCTCATATGCCTGAGTTCTCCACTCATCAAGCAAGCTAATATCAAATAATCTCTTCTCACCGGCAAGTTTGAAATCAAAGTTGAGCTCTTTGATTGCCCAATAAGCTTTATGCTCTAGCTCTAGAGGTAAATGACATGCTTTACCGTACACCATTTTGTACGGAGACATGCCCATGGGATTCTTATAGGCAGTTCTATAAGCCCACAGTGCATCATCAAGCTTCTTAGACCAATTCTTTCTACACCTGTTGACAGTCTTTTGCAGAATCAGTTTAATCTCTCTATTACTTAGCTCTACTTGACCACTGGACTGAGGGTGATAGGGAGACGCAATTCTATGGTTGACATCGTACTTCGCAAGTGTTTTACGGAAAGCACCATGAATGAAATGTGAACCACCGCCGGTCATTAGATATCTAGGGACTCCAAATCTAGGGAAGATAACTTCTTTCAGCATCCTGATAGAGGTGTTGTGATTAGCACTACTAGTGGGGATAGCTTCTACCCACTTAGTGACATAGTCAACAACAACTAGGATATGAGTATACCCGTTGGATTTTGGAAAAGGTCCCATATAATCAAAGCCCCAGACATCAAATGGTTCAATGACAAGTGAATAGTTCATAGGTATTTCCTGACATTTGCTAATATTACCTATTCTTTGACATTCGTCACAAGACAAAACAAACTTATGGGCATCCTTGAAGAGAGTGGGCCAATAGAAACCTGATTGCAATACCTTGTGTGCAGTTCTAACTCCCGCATGGTGTCCTCCGTAGGCCTCGGAGTGACACTTCTGTAGGATCTATCCCTGTTCATGTTCAGGCACACAACGTCTAATAACACCATCTACTCCTTCCTTATAAAGGTGAGGATCATCCCAAAAGTAATGTCTTAAGTCTAAGAAGAATGTCTTCTTTTGCTGGTACGTGAAACTAGGTGGTATATATTTGGCAACGATATAGTTCGCATAATCAGCATACCACGGTGCACTACGTGAAGCATTGATGACATTCAGTTGCTCATCGGGAAAGCTATCATCAATAGGTTGTGGGTCATCAAGAACGTTCTCGAACCTAGACAAGTTATCTGCTACGGGGTTATCAACACTCTTTCTGTGGACAACGTGCAAATCAAACTCTTGTAGCAAGAGAACCCATCTGATAAGTCTAGATTTAGCGTCTTTCTTCTCCATGAGGTAATGATACGTCCATTTTGCATCATGCTTTCATGTTGATATTTATTGCTTTTTGGGCTGTTATATTACTTGTGGTACCATATTTATGCCTTTTCTCTCTTATTTTGCAAGGTTTATTTGAAGAGGGAGAATTCAGGCAGCTGGAATTCTGGACTGAAAAAGGAGCAAATCCTAGTCCACTATTCTGCACATCTCCAAATGCCTTGAAAATTTACGTGGATTTTTT
The DNA here is from genome assembly GCF_904849725.1 of Hordeum vulgare subsp. vulgare. NCBI lineage: Eukaryota > Viridiplantae > Streptophyta > Magnoliopsida > Poales > Poaceae > Hordeum > Hordeum vulgare. The sequence continues at coordinate 144,293,282 of NC_058521.1, read as the reverse complement.
CTGGAATATGTTAAAAATACTGGGCGATAGAACTACCGGAGGGGGGGCACCAGGGCTCCACAAGCTTGCCCACCGCCACCACCCCCTGGTGGTGCAGGGCAGGCTTGTGGGCTGCCTGAAGACCCGCTAGCCCCCTCTTTTGCTATATGAAGCGTCCTGGTCTGGAAAAAATCAATAGGGAGCTTTTTCGTGGTTTCGCCTCCGCCACGAGGCGGAACTTTAGCAGATCCAATCTAGGGCTCCGGCAGGACGATCCTATCGGGGAAACTTCCCTCCCGGAGGCGGAAATCATCGCCATCGTCATCACCAACACTCCTCTCGTCAGAGGGGAGGCATCTTCATCAACATCTTCATCAGCACCATCTCCTCTCCAATCCCTAGTTCATCTCTTGTAACCAATCTTCGTCTCGCAACTCCGATTGGTACTTGTAAGGTTGCTAGTAGTGTTGATTACTCTTTGTAGTTGATGCTAGTTGGATTATTTGGTGGAAGAGTTTATGTTCAGATCCTTGATGCTATTCATTACACCTCTAGTCATGATTATGATTATGTCTTGTGAGTAGTTACTTTTGTTCCTGAGGACATGGGATAAGTCATGCTGATAATAGTCATGTGAATTTGATATTCGTTCGGTATTTTGATATGATGTATGTTGTCTTTTCCTCTAGTGGTGTTATGTGAACGTCGACTACATAACACTTCACCATGTTTGGGCCTAGAGGAAGGCATTGGTAAGTAGTAAGTATATGATGGGTTGCTGGAGTGACAGAAGCTTAAACCCCAGTCTACGCGTTGCTTCGTGAGGGGCTGATTTGGATCCACTAGTTTAATGCTATGGTTAGACTTTTTCTTAATTCTTCTTTTGTAGTTGCGGATGCTTGCGAGAGAGGTTAATCATAAGTGGTATGCTTGTCCAAGTAAGGGCAGTACCCAAGCGCCGGTCTACCCACATATCGAACTATCAAAGTAACAAACGCGAATCATATGAACATGATGAAACTAGCATGACAGAAATTCCCGTGTGTCCTCGGGAGCGTTTTTCCTCCTATAAGACTTTGCTCAGGTTTGTCCCTTGCTGCAAAAGGGATTGGTCCACTTGCTGCACCATTGTTACTACTTGTTACTTGTTACTTTTTGCTCGCTATGTTTCACCTCGCTACACAATCACTTGTTACCGCTACTTTCAGTGCTTGCAGTTATTACCTTGCTGAAATCCGTTTATCAGAGCCTTCTGCTCCTCATTGGGTTCGACACTCTTACTTATCGAAAGGACTATGATTGATCCCCTATACTTGTGGGTCATCAGGTACTTAATAGCAGCATGATCAGTGTGAATAGTGATTTTGGAATCAACTATGTCAGACCTGAACTTTTCACATGCAAACACGACTGCTAAAAATTCCTTCTCCGTAGTAGCATAGTTTCTTTGGGCACCGTCTAGAGTTTTAATAGCGTAGTGAATAACATTCAACTTCTTATCGACTCTTTGCCCTAGAACAACACCAACAGCATAATCACTACCGTCGCACATGATCTCAAAAGGTAAGTTCCAATTAGGTGGTTGAACAATAGGTGTAGTTATCAAAGTCCTCTTAAGTATTTCGAAGGCTTGCTCACAATCATCGTCAAAAACAAAAGGAATATCCTTTTGTAAGAGATTGGTAAGAGGCCTAGAAATCTTAGAGAAGTCTTTGATGAACCTTCTATCGAAACCAGCATGACCAAGGAAACTTCTAATACCTTTGATATCTATGGGGTATGGCATTTTCTCGATTGCATCAACCTTAGCCTTATCGACTTCAATACCTCTTTCAGAAATTTTATGTCCCGAGACGATGCCTTCATTAACCACAAAGTGCCACTTCTCCCAATTCAAGACAAGATTGGTGTCTTTACATCTCTGTAAGACTCGATCAAGGTTGCTGAGGAAATCATCAAAAGAAGACCCATAAACAGAAAAGTCATCCATGAAGACCTCGACAATATTTTCACAAAAGTCATAGAATATAGCCATCATACATCTTTGAAAGGTGGCAGGTGCATTACATAAGCCAAAAGGCATACGTCTATAAGCAAAGGTACCGAAAGGGCAGGTGAAAGTGGTCTTCTCCTAATCAGATTGTGCAACTGGTATTTGGGAGAAACCAGAATAACCATCTAGAAAGCAAAAGTGTGTGTGTTTGGATAGCCTTTCTAGCATTTGGTCAATAAAAGGCAAAGGGTAATGATCTTTCCTAGTGGCTTTATTCAATTTCCTCAAATCGATCACCATCCTATAGCGAGTAATAATCCTCTATGGGATCAATTCATCCTTATCATTAGGGACAACGGTAATACCTCCCTTCTTAGGGACGCAATGCACCGGACTCACCCAATCGCTATGAGCAACATGATAGATAATACCCGCTTCCAGGAGCTTTAGTATTTCTTTTCTTACTACTTCTTTCATCTTAGGATTTAATCTCCTTTGATGATCAGCAACTTGTTTGAAATCAGGATCGGTTTTAATCTTGTGCTGGCATAGAGTGGGACTAATGCCCTTAAGATCATCAAGAGTATATCCAATAGCAGCACGGTGCTTTCTCAAAGTTTCTAGTAACTTCTTTTCTTCATGCTCTGAGAGGCTAGCACTAATTATAACATGATATATCTCTTTTTCATAAAGATAGGCATACTTAAGAGTATGAGGCAACTGTTTAAGCTCGAACACATGATCACCCTTTGGTGGGGGTGGATCCCCAAGCAGTTCAACACGCAGATTATTCTTAAGGATAGGATATTGTTCTAAGACTACTCTATCTATCTCATCCCTTTCATCCATATGCATAGCATTTTCATCCTCAAGCAAGTATTTCTCTAAGGGATCAGTAGGAGGCATGACAATAGAAGCTAAGGCAATAGTTTCATCCTTACTAGGCAACTCTTTTTCATGAGGCTGTCTACCAAACTTGGAGAAATTGAACTCATGTGACACACCTTCAAAGCCAACAGTGACAATTTTCTGATCACAATAAATATGAGCATTGACAGTATTGAGAAAAGGTCTGCCAAATATGATGGGACAAAAGCTATCTTGTGTGGTAGCAAGAATGAGGAAATCAGCAAGATACTTCGTTTTACCACACAAGACTTCAACATCCCTAACAATTCCCACACGGCAGATAGTATCTCTATTGGCAAGCTGAATAGTGACATCAATAGGCTCTATCTCAACAGGTGCAATCTCATCTTTGATTTCATCGTATAAGGATTGAGGTATTGCACTAACACTAGCACCCACGTCACATAAACCATGATAACAATGATCTCATATCTTAACCGAAACCACAGGCATGCCAACAACATGCCTATGTATGTCTCTAACGTGAGGTTTAGCAATTCTAGCAGCATCTTCACAGAAGTGAATACTATGTCCCTCAACATCGTCAGACAGAAGATCTTTGATAATAGAGATGCTAGGTTCAACTCAAATTTGCTCAGGGGGTGTAGGTGTTCTAATATAGCCTCTACGTATCACAGTTGAAGCTTTAGAATGATCCTTTATCCTAACAGGGAAAGGTGGTTTCTCAATGTAAGCACTGGGAACAATAGGATCATTATAGGCAATGACTTTCTCTTCAACTGGAGTGGGTTTAACTACATTGACTTCTAAAGGAGGATGATATTTAAACCACTTCTCTTTGGGGAGATCAATATGAGCAGCAAAGGATTCACACAATGAAGCTACTATCTCAGAGTCAAGTCCATACTTAGCGCTAAAATCACTAAAGGTATTTGTCTCAACAAAGGATTTCACACAACCAAATGTGAAATTCATACCTGACTCCTTACCTTCTTCAAGCTCCCAATCTTCAGATTTGCGTTTAATTCTCTCCAATAAATACCATTTGAAGTCAATATCTCTCTTCATAAAAGAACCGGTACAAGAAGTGTCAAGCATGGTGCGATCATCATGAGAAAGCCAAGCATAGAAGTTCTGAATGATAATTTCTCTCGGGAGCTCATGATTGGGGCATGAATATAGCATTGATTTAAGCCTTCCCCAAGCTTGAGCAATGCTTTCTCTGTCACGAGGCCAAAAATTATAAATATAATTCCGATCACGATGTACTAAATGCATAGGATAAAACTTTTGATGAAATTCCAATTTCAACCGATTGTAGTCCCATGATCTAGTATCATCACATAGCCTATACCATGTCAATACCTTATCCTTCAAATAGAAAGGAAAGAACTTCTTCTTGACCTCATCCTCGGGCAGACCTGCAAGCTTAAACAAACCACAAACTTCATCTACATAGATTAGATGCAAGTCTGGATGTGATGTTCCATCTCCTGTAAAAAGGATTAGCCAGCAGATTCTCAAGCATACCCGAAGGAAATTGAAAGCAAATATTTTCAGTAGGTGCAGCAGGTTGAGGAGAAACTATTTGTGCTTCCTTTCGAGGTGAAGATACCCCGAACAAGCCCCTCAAAGGATTACTATCCATAGTGACAAGTGACAATAAATTTCAGCACACTATATGAATGTTTCCTTACCAAGTTCCACTTACCAAAGGCGCTTCACTCCCCGGCAACGGCGCCAGAAAAGAGTCTTGATGACCCACAAGTATAGGGGATCAATCATAGTCCTTTCGATAAGTAAGAGTGTCGAACCCAACGAGGAGCAGAAGTATCTGACAAGTGGTTTTCAGCAAGGAAATATCTACAAGCACTGAAATTACCAGTAACAAGTGATTGCGTGGTGAGATGATTCGTAGCGAGCAACAAGTAACAAAAGTAGCAACAGTGTAGAAAAGTGTCCCAATCCCTTTTATAGCAAGGGACAAGCCTGGACAAAGTCTTATAGGAGGAAAAGCGCTCCCGAGGACACACGGGAATTTCTGTCGTGCTAGTTTCATCATGTTCATATGATTCGCGTTCGTTACTTTGATAGTTTGATATGTGGGTGTACCGACGCTTGTGTACTGCCCTTACTTGGACAAGCATCCCACTTATGGTTAACCCCTCTCGCAAGCATCTGCAACTACGAAAGAAGAATTAAGACAAAGTCTAACCATAGCATTAAACTAGTGGATGCAAATCAGCCCCTTACGAAGCAACACATAAACTAGGGTTTAAGCCTCTGTCACTCTAGCAACCCATCATCTACTTACTACTTCCCAACGCCTTCCTCTAGGCCCAAATAATGATGAAGTGTTATGTAGTCGACGTTCACATAACACCACTAGAGGAAAAACAACATACAACATATTAAAATACCAAACGAATACCAAATTCACATGACTACTATTAGCATGACTTATCCCATGTCCTCACGAACAAAAGTAACTACTCACAAAGCATAATCGTATTCATGACCAGAGAGGTAATGAGTAGCATCAAGGATCTGAACATAAACTCTTCCACCAAATAATCCAACTAGCATCAACTAGAAAGAGTAATTAACACTACTAGCAACCTTACAAGTACCAATCGGAGTCGCGAGACGGAGATTGGTTACAAGTGATGAACTAGGGTTTGGAGATGAGATGGTGCTGATGAAGATGTTGATGGTGACGAGTCCCCTCCAATAAGAGGAGTGTTGGTGATGATGATGGCGATGATTTCCCCCTCTGGGAGGGAAGTTTCCCCGACAGGATCGTCCTGCAGGAGCTCTAGATTGGTTCTGCTCAAGTTCCGCCTCGTGGCGGCGGCGAATCCACGAAAAAGCTCCTCCCTGATTTTTTTCTAGACGAAACCCTTCATATAGCAGAAGAGGCGGGCTAGTGGGCCAGCAGGCTGCCCACAAGCCCTCATGGCGTGACCTGGGGGGGTGGCCGCGCCGTGAAGGCTTGTGGCCACATGCACGCGCCCTTCTGGCACTTCTTCGGACCAGTATTTTTTATAAATCCTGAAAAAATCCTCGTTGATTTTTATGGCATTTGGAGTTGCGGAGAATATGTATCTCAATTTTGCTCTACTTTCAGGTCAGAATTCCAGTTGTCGGCATTCTCCCTCTTCATGTAAACCTTGCAAAATAAGTGAGAAAAGGCATAAGTATTGTACCGTGAAGTGAAATAACAGCCCAAGAAGCGATAAATATCAACATGAAAACATGATGCTAAATGGACGTATCAACGTACTCCACCAAGCTTAGGCTTTTGCCCGAAGTTGGTCTAAGGCCATGATTGGCCCGAATAATATACAAAGTCATAGTTGGGGTTGTGCACGGCTGTGGCAGCTGCCACCTGAACGGCTTCAGCGTGGAGGCAAGCCGCTTTCCCCTCTCTCTCGTACTCGTCTGCCTCCTCTCTGGTTATAAAGTATCTTCGTTTTTCCTGAAACTCAAAGAAGGCAGGAGTAGGAAGGGTAATATGGACAACATGTTGTCTATAAAAATATATTCTTTATAGGAGGTGTTGTTCATTTCTCTTTAGGAACTGGTAGCGCATAATAGCCTCATAATTAGGAAAATCAGGTGGTAGCTCAATATAATTCTCCCTTATAGGTATCCCAAGATAATCAGCTACACGGGTGGCATAAATTCCACCAAAGAAATCTCCGTCCTTAGTATTTTTTTGTAGCGAATAATAGCTCCTAAGTTATATCGTATATCACCCATGACCGCACTCTTAAGAATACTAAGGTCGGGTACACAAAGGTGGCTATGCTCATGCTTACTGTTAATACATCTACCTATGAAGAGAGCAAGATAATGTATGGCACGAAAGTGAATGCTCCCCAAGGTAGCCTGTGTAATATTTCTCGTTTCTCCCCTAGTGTTGCTAGCAAGAAAATCATTATATTCGGCTTTGTGAGGATCACTAAAGCTACCTCATTGTGGAATTTTGCATGCACGGTTAAAATCTTATAGGTCCATAGTATAAGACTCTTCATAAGATTAAATAGAACGGAATGTGTATTCCGCGTGGATGAAAATTCATACCTCCGCACGAAGGAAATGGTGAGTTGATAATATTGCTTGCGTTGGTTTGAAACAAAATCTTCAAGACCAGAATTTTGTACGTACGCATAAAATTCTTCCTTGAATCTAGCCTGGACCATTCACAAGGCCGCACTTGAGCTTCCCTTGGGTGTTCAAGGTCTAGCTCGCGTATCGCGAGTCTCGGGGTCTTCTTGCTCGAGGAACCACCTATGTATATTTTCCTTCACATTTTTCTTTCTCTTCAAAAATTAAATCTGAAATTTTTAGTGACTCCACATAAAAATGAACAAAATTCAATCAAAACTTATATCAAGTACTCCCACAAGTGCCTAGAAGCTATATCATGCACCAAAACTACTTGGGACCCTACAAATTTGCCATTCAAGCTCAAGAACAAGGTCACCACAACAACAAGATTTTGCAATACATAAAGCACTAGAACAAAAACTAATTGGACCATTGGAGGAGTCACATACCAATGAACAATCCCCTAAATAGTTTTGCAAATGGAGCTTTGAGCAATGAGATCAAAAATGGCAGCAAGATGAGATAAAACACGAGTTTGAGCAATGGTGGGATTTTTTATGGAGGAAGAAGGAGTGGATGGGTACTGGAATAAGTGAAGGGGCCCCACGTGGGACCCACAAGCCAGGGGGCGTGCCCAGGGGGTGATAGTGGCCTGCAGGCTTGTGGCCCACTCGTGCAGTCCCCTGATGTATTCTTAGTGCTAGAAATTCTTAAATAATCCAGAAAAAATCATACTTAATTTTCAGGGTGTTCTCAAAAAATTTATTTTCAAGTCATTTTTCTATTGTAAGGATAAAACGGAAAATAGAGGAATAATAACCTTTTTACTAAATTAAAACTAAAGAATAGAAAGTAAAAGTTGGGTACAGAAGTTTGTGCTTTCTAAATTCACCCATCTCATGCCCGTCAGAAAGAATCCATCAATAAGGTTGATCAAGTCTTATTGATAAACTTTTTTCGAATGACATGGAACCGGTGAACTTTCTAATAACACTAGGTTACCTCAATGAGGATATGCATGACCCCAACAATAAGTATATCATATTTCTTCTTGACTGTAGGAAGAGGGAATTCAAAGTCTCCAATAGTGAACGTTCGAATTTTTTCAATGGAGTTGATGCTATGAACTTGAGATTGTTTCTTCAGAAAGTGTACCGTATGCTCATTACCATTAACATGAAAAGTGACATTGCCTTTGTTGCAATCAATAACAGCCCTTGCAGTATTCAAAAAGGGTCTACCAAGGATGATCGACAAACTGTCGTCCTCGGGAATATCAAGAATAACAAAGTACATTAGGATAGTAACGTTTGCAACCACAGCAGGCACATCCTCACAAATATCGATGAGTAAAGAAGTTGAATTATTAGCCATTTGAAGATAGATTTCATTAGGTGTCAAGTTATTCAAATCAAGTCTATGATATAAAGAGAATGGCATAACACTAACACCAGCTCCAAGGTCACATAAAGCAGTTTTAACATAATTTCCTTTAATAGAGCATGGTATAGTGGGTACTCCGGGATCTCCTAATTTCTTTGGTATTCCACCCTTAAAAGTGTAATTAGCAAGCATGGTGGAGATCTCAGCTTCTGATATCTTTCTTTTATTAGTAACAATATCTTTCATGTACTTAGCATAAGGAGACATTTTCAGCATATTAGTTAAGCGCATATGTAAATAGACAGGTCTCAGCATTTCAGCAAAGCGCTCAAAATCCTCAGCATCCTTCTTTTTGGATGGTTTAGGAGGAAAGGGCATGGGTTTCTAAACCCATGGTTCTCTTTCTCGACCATGCTTCCTAGCAACAAAATCTCTTTTATCATATCTCTTATTCTTAGGTTGTGGGTTATGAAGATCAACAACAGGTTCAATCTCCACATCATTGTCATTACTAGGTTGAGCATTGACATGAACATCATCATTAATACTATCACTAGGTTCATGTTCATTACCAGATTGTGTCTTAGATTCAGAAATAGAGATATCATTTCGGTTTTCATGTGACTCTATATCAGGTTCACTAGCAGCATGCAAACTCCTATCATCATTATTTTTCTTTGTATTAGAAGGACCAGGTACGCCAATATTAACTCTTTGAAAATCTTGATCAATTCTCTTAAGATGGCCCTCAGGATACAAAGGTTCCTGAGTGATTCTACCACCTCTAGTCTCAACTCTAACAAAATGATCATTGTTTTTACTAATCATCTCATTGAGCAAATCATTTTGTGCCTTTAGTACCTGTTCTACTTGAGTAGTTACCATGGAGGCATGTTTACTAATAAGCCTAAGGTCAATGACAGTTCTACTCATATAATCACCCAAGCGATCAAGCATGTAAGCAGTATGCTTCAATTGTCAACTAACATAAGTGTTGAAACTTTCTTGTTTAACAAGAAACTTATCAAATTCATCCAAGCATTGGCTAGCAGACTTATTGTAAGGAATATCACCTTCATCAAATCTACAATGAGAATTTACCTCTACTAGCCGTGTCGGGTTATCAAGACCATGTATTTCTTCAATAGGTAGTAGATTCTTAACATCTCCAGCTTTAATACCTTTTTCTTTCATTGATTTCTTCGCCTCTTGCATATCTTCAGGACTGAGGAATAGAATACCTCTTTTCTTTGGAGTTGGCTTTGGAGGTGCTTCGGGAATAGTCCAATCATTATCATTGGTCAATATATTATTCAATAGTAGTTCAGCTTGTTCAACTGTTCGTTCCCTGAAAACACAACCAGCACAACTATCTAGGTGGTCCCTAGAAGCATCGGTTAGTCCATTATGAAAGATATCAAGTATTTCATTTTTCTTGGGAGGGTGATCAGGCAAAGTATTAAATAACAGGAGAATCCTCCCCCAAGCTTGTGGGAGACTCTCTTCTTCAACTTGCGTAAAGTTAAATATTTCCTACATGGCCGCTTATGGGCAGAAAAGTATTTTTCAGAGAAGTAGTAAATCATATCCTCGGGACTACGCACACAACCAGGAGCAAGAGAATTAAACCATATCTTAGCATCACCCTTTAATGAGAACGGAAACAACTTAAGAATATAGTAATAACGAATATTTTCCTCATGAGTAAATAGGGTGGCTATATCATTCAATTTAGTAAGGCGTGCCACAATAGTTTTAGATTCATAACAATGAAAAGGATCAAATTCTACCAAAGTAATTAACTCAGGATCGACAGAGAATTTATAATCCTTATCAGTAACACAGATAGTTGAAGTAGCAAACTTGGGATCATATTGCATTCTAGCATTCAAAGGTTTTTCCTTCCACTTGCATAGCAATTTCTTAAAATCATCTCTATCCTTACAAGCAAGAAAGTCCCTAGCTACTCCTCCTTCCATAACATAACTGTCGTGGTTTTGTCACGACAGATGTCCTCGTGAAAGGACTTAGTGATGGAGCCATCGCAGCTATGTGGCGACTCAAAGGGGTTGATCGGCAAACGGGAGACGAGTTTACCCAGGTTCGGCCCCTGAGATTGAGGTAAAAGCCTACGTCCTGCTTTGTGTATATTGCTGTGGGAATCAATTACAAGGGTGCAGACTCGCCTGACCTAGCTCTCGATTGATGTTAACTTAACCCTATCAGCCCTAGAGAGTATCCTTTATATACAGGTCGAGACTCTAGGTTTACAAGAGTCCAACTCCCATTACAATTCGTAAGCCGGTTTATCTCTGACTCGCCTTGTCTTCCACGCAAGGAAACTTCTGGTGTCTCTTTCCTCACACGGGCCGCAAGTCGCCTTCGCTGATTCTTGGGCCAACCGTCTCATCTGGCGCGTGCCGCTTCTTAATAACGGCCCATCTTGTCCATAGGGGTAGAGCCGTCATTATCCTAACCCGGCCCCACAGGGAGGGTCTTATAACTGGGTAATATCCCCAACAATAACCCTTAGGTATATTAGGAAATTCATATCTAGGAGAGCTAGGTCTAGCAGGTGAATCATAGTGTTCAGTTTCATCACACTCAGCAATATCATCAGTTTCAGCATTCACTCTAGCAATTTTTTCATCAAGAAATTCACCAAGTGGCACAGTAGTATCAAACAAAGTATCATCATAAGCATCATGCATAGCAGAAGTAGCATCATCAATTACTCGCGACATATCAGATTCAGTAGCAGGTGGTGGTGTCGCAAATTTACTCATAACAGACGGTGAATCAAGTGTAGAGCTAGATGTTAGTTCCTTACTTGCCCTCGTAGTTGAGGGGTAGATCTTGGTTTACCGTCTTTCAAATTCTTCATAGTGATCAACAGATATAAATTCCAAGTGACTCAGAGAATAAAGCCATGCTCCCCGGCAATGGCACCAGAAAAAGGTCTTAATAACCCACAAGTATAGGGGATCGCAACAGTTTTTGAGCTAGAGTATTCAACCAAATTTATTGATTCGACACAAGGGGAGCCGAAGAATATTCTCGAGTATTAGCAGCTCAGTTGTCAATTCAACCACACCTGAAAGACTTAATAACTACATCAAAGTCTTTAGTAGCAAAGTAGTATGGAAGTAACGGTAAAAGTGAGAAACGTAAGAATAGTAGTTTTGTAGTGATCGTAACAATAGCAACGAAAAAGTAACTTAGCAAAGATCAATATCTGGAAAGCTCGTAGGCAATGGATCAGTGATGGATAATTATGTAGGATGGCTTTCATCATGCAACAGTCATAATATAGGGTGATAGAGAACTAGCTCCAATTCATTAATGCAATGTAGGCATTTATTCCATATATAGTCATACGTGCTTATGGAAAAGAACTTGAATGACATTTTGTCCTACCCTCCCATGGCAGCGGGGTCCTAATAGAAACTAAGGGATATTAATGCCTTCTTTTAATAGAGAACCGGACCAAAGCATTAGCACTTAGTGAATACATGAACTCCTGAAACTACGATAAGCACCGGAAAGAATCCCAGTTATTGTCACCCTGGGGGATGCGGATCATAACTCGTAATAGGTGTCTATAACTTGCAAGATAGGGTTAAGAACACATATATATTCATGAAAACATAACAGGTCAGATCTGAAATCATGACACTCGGGCCCTAGTGACAAGCATTAAGCATAGCAAAGTCATAGCAACATCAATCTTAGCACATAATGGATACTAGGGATCAAACCCTACCAAAACTATCTCAATTACCTGACAGATCTCATCCAACCCATCACCATGTAACAAGCCTACGATGGAATTACTCACGAACGATGGAGAGCATCAGGAAATTAGTGATGAAGGATGGTTGGTGATGATGATGGCGTCGATTTCCCCTCTCTGGAGCCCCAAGCACACTCCAGATCTGCCCTCCCAAGGAAGAACGGGAGGTGGCGGTGGCTCCGTATCGTAAAACACGGTGAACTCTTCTCTATGTGGAAATGAGGTCGGTGGAGCCTCAGGGACCTGATACGTCTCCAACGTATCTATAATTTTTGATGGTTTCATGCTATTATCTTGTCAAACTTTGGATGTTTTGCATGCCTTTTATATAATTTTTGGGACTAACTCAGTGCCAAGTGCCAGTTCTTGTTTTTTCCATGTTTTTCACCCCTTTCATAGGAGGATTTTAAACGGAGTCCAAACGGAACGAAACTGCCAAAAAGATTTTTTCCGAAACAAAAGAAGATCGGGAAGCCCGAGAATCAGGGGGGCCCGCGCCTCCCAGGCTTGTGGGCTCCCTGGGCCACCTCTGCCCTAGGACTTTCGCCTATAAATTCCCTAAAATCCCAGAAAAAATCACGAGATCATCGAAAGTACTTTTCCGCCGCCGCAAGCTTCTGTCTCCGCAAGATCCCATCTGGGGCACGTTCTGGTGCCCTGCCGGAGGGGGGATTCGGACACGGAGGGCTTCTTCATCAACACCATGACTTCTCCGATGATACGTGAGTAGTTCACCATAGACCTACGGGTCCATAGCTAGTAGCTAGATGGCTTTTTCTCTCTCTTGGATCTTCAATACAAAGTTCTCCATGATCTTCATGGAGATCTATCCGATGTAATCTTGTTTTGCGGTGTGTTTGTCGAGATCCGATGAATTGTGGATTTATGATCCGATTATCTATGAAACTTATTTGAGTTTCTTCTGATCTCTCTTATGCATGATTTCATATCCTTGTAATTCTCTTCGAGTAGTGGGTTTTGACTGGCCAACTAGATCTATGATTCTTGCAGTGGGAGACGGGCTTGGTTTTGGGTTCATACCGTGTGGTGACCTCACCCAGTGACAGAAGGGGTAGCGAGGCACACATCGTGTTGTTGCCATCAAGGGTAAAAAGATGGGGTTTTCATCATTGGTTTGAGATTATCCCTCTACATCATGTCATCTTGCTTAAGGAGTTACTCTGTCCGTCATGAACTCAATACACTAGATGCATGCTGGATAGCGGTCGATGTGTGGAGTAATAGTAGTAGATGCAGAATGTATAGGTCTACTTGTCTGGGACGTGATGCCTATATGTATGATCATTTCCTTAAATATCGTCATGACTTTGCGCGGTTATATCAATTGCTCGACAGTAATTTGTTCACCCACCGTAATATTTGCTATTTTGAGAGAAGCCTCTAGTGAACACTATGGCCCCCGGGTCTACTCCACACCATATTTTCAGCCTTACACTTTTTCTTCGTTGCACTTTCCGCCTCCAGATCTCACTTTGCAATCAATCTTGAAGGGATTGACAACCCCTTTATAGCGTTCGGTGCAAGCTCTTTCTGTTTGTGTGCATGTACTCTGGACTTGACGAGATTCTCCTACTGGATTGATACCTTGGTTCTCAAACTGAGGGAAATACTTACTGCTCATGTGTTGCATCACCCTTTCCTCTTCAAGGGAAAAAACCGACACAAGCAAGAGAAGTAGCAAGAAGAATTCCTGGTGCTGCCAGGGAAGGACTTTTGTTACCGTAGCAGAAGAATTTTTGGCGCCGTTGCCGGGGAGGATCTAGTCAAGAACTGATACAAGTAAGTGTCGCAAACTCATCTCTTGCTTTTACTTTGTTTGCCAGTTGCCTCTCGTTTTCCTCTCTCACAGTTCAACAATTTGCCTTTTTCGCTTGCCTTTTCCGTTCGCCTTTTCGTTCGCCCTTTTTTTTTCTTGCTTGCTCTTTGTTCGCTTGTGTGCTTGCTAGGTTTCTGAAGTCACCATGAATGAAAACACCAAACTTTGTGACTTCTCGAATACTAATAATAATGATTTTATTAGTACTCCGATTGCTCCCCGCACTAGTGCGGAGTCATACGAAATCAATGCCGCTTTGCTGAATCTTGTTATGAAAGAGCAATTCTTCGGCCTTCCTAGTGAAGATGCCGCATCCCATCTCAATACCTTCATTGAGCTTTGCGATATGCAAAATAATAAAGATGTGGATAATGGTGTGATTAAATTGAAGTTTTTTCCTTTCTTGTTGCGAGATCGAGCAAAAACATGGTTTTCGTCTTTGCCCAAAAATAGTATCGATTCTTGGGATAAGTGCAAAGATGCTTATATATCCAAGTATTTTCCGCCGGCTAAGATTATCTCTCTCCTTAATGATATCATGAATTTTAAGCAACTTGATCACGAACATGTTGCATAATCTTGGGAGAGAATGAAATTGATGATTAGAAATTGTCCCGCTCATGGCTTGAGTCTTTGGATGATTATACAAATCTTTTACGCTGGCTTGAATTTCGCTTCTAGAAATATCTTCGACTCTGCCTCGGGTGGAACATTCATGGAAATCACGTTAGGGGAAGACACAAAGCTCCTAGACAATATCATGATGAACTACTCTCAGTGGCACACTGAAAGGTCACCTACTAGTAAGAAGGTACACACTATAGAAGAAATTAACTCGTTGAGTGCTAAGATGGATGAGTTAATGAATTTGGTTGCTAGTAGAAGTGCTCCTTTAGATCCTAATGATATGCCCTTGTCTTCTTTGATTGAGAGTAGCAACGCTAGCTTGGACGTTAATTTTGTTGGTAGGAATAATTTTGGCAACAACAATGCTTTTAGAGGAAACTATGTTCCTAGGCCTTTTCCTAGTAACTCCTCTAATAACTTTGGCAACTCCTACAACAATACTCATGGAAATTACAATATATTACCCTCTGATCTAGAGAGTAATATCAAAGAGTTTATTAACTCGCAATTTTTTTCAATGCGTCCATAGAGGAAAAACTACTCAAAATTGATGATTTGGCTAAGAGCGTAGATAGAATGTCTAGTGATGTCGATGCTTTGAAAGTTAGATGTGCTCCTCCCAAGATCAATATGGATGAAACTTTGAAAGCTATGCGTGTTTCCATGATTGAGAGCAAAGAAAGAACCGCCCAAATTCGTGCTAGACATGAATGTCTTAAAAGGCGTGTTCTCGTGATAAGAATCACGAAGATCTTAAAGTGCTTGGTGTGACTCGCATCGAATCTTTGTTTTCTTGTGTCAAACCTAATGATCATGGGGCTGGATATGAATCCACTTTGGTTTAAAAGTGCCCCAATGATTCAGAGTCCATCTATCTTGATGCTAAAAGCATTGAAAGTGGAGTAGAAGATATTAAAACTTTGAGTAGTAATGAAATTACTACCTTGGATTTCAAGGAATTCAATTATGATAGTTGCTCCTTGATTGAATGCATTTCATTGATGCAATCCATTTTGAACTCTCCACACGCTTATAGCCAAAACAAGGCCTTTACCGATCATATCGTCGAAGCCATGATAAAATCTCTTGAAGAGAAACTTGAATTGGAAGTATTTATCCCTAGAAAGCTTCATGATGAGTGGGAACCTACTATCAAAATCAAAATCAAAAATTATGAATGCAATGCTTTGTGTAATTGGGTGCTAGTGTTTCCGCGATTCCAAAGTCTTTATGTGATGTTCTGGGTTTTAATGAGATTGAAGAGTGTTCTCTTAATTTGCATCTTGCGGATTCTACTATCAGGAAACCCATGGGAAGGATCAATGATGTTCTTATTATTGCAAATGGGAACTATGTACCCGTGGATTTCATTGTGCTTGACATTGATTGCAATCCTACATGCCCTATTATTCTTGGTAGACCTTTCCTAAGGACTATCGGTGCTATCATCGATATGAAGGAAGGGAATATTAGATTTCAGTTTCCTTTAAAGAAGGGCATGGAGCACTTTTCTAGAAAGAAAATAAGATTGCCTTATGAATCCATGATGATGGCCACTTATGGTTTGAGCACCAAAGACGACGATACGTGATTCTATCGCTTTTATGCCTAGCTAGGGGCGTTAAACAATAGCGCTTGTTGGGAGGCAACACAATGAATTTATCTTTTTCTTTCTATTTTGTTGCGTCCACACCATCATAATTCTGTTGTGATTGTGCATTTTGTGTTTCTTTTTTTGTTTGAGCCAAGCAAAACCTTTATGACTAGTCTTGGTGATGGTTATTTGATCCTGCAGGAAAAAGACAGAAACTTTTCGCTCACGAGATGATTTTTCATTTTTATTCAGAAAGATATTTTGAGTTGATTCTTTTTTATTCTGGTTGATATGCCTTTTTCCCAGGCATTTGTAATTTTTCAGAATTTGTGAGGTACCAGAAGTATACGAAGTATGCAGATTGCTACACACTGGTCTGTTTTTGACAGATTCTGTTTTTGTTGAGTTGGTTGCTTGTTTTGATGAAACTATAGTTAGTATCGGGGGGTACTAGCCATGGAGAAGTGAGAATCAGTAGCCCATCACCAATATAGATAGAATTCAAGTTTGCTACAGTACCTAAAGAGGTGGTAGTTTGTTTTCTTGTGCTAATGTTATCACGAGTTTCTGTTTAAGTTTTGTGCTGTGAAGTTTTCAAGTTTTGGGTGAGGTTCTCATGGACAAAGATATAAGGAGTGGAAAGAGATCAAGCTTGGGGATTCCCAAGGTATCCCAAGCCAAATTCAAGGACACCAAAAAGCCTAAGCTTGGGGATGCCCCGGGAAGGCATCCCCTCTTTAGTATTCAATCCATTGGTAACATTACTTGGAGCTATATTTTTATTCACCACATGATATGTGTTTTGCTTGGAGCGTCTTGTATCGTAGGAGTATTTTCTTTTTGTTGTGTCACAATCATCCTTGCTGCACACCTTTAGAGAGAGACATTCACTCATCGTAATTTTGCTAGAATGCTCATAGTGCTTCACTTATATCTTTTGAGCTAGATAATTTTGCTCTATGTGCTTCACTTAGATCTTTTTGAGCACGGCGGTGTGTGACTTGGTAGTTGGCTCATGCTATGAAAATTAGTCCCAAAGGTGATAGGTACCCAAAGATGATACAAAAACCTCCATCTTCATGTGCATTGAGTAGAAAGATAAGTTTGGATTCCTCTTAATTAGTTTTGAGGCGTGGATTTGGTAATATTAAGGGTTATGTTAGTAGGGTGTTGTGAATCTAGAAATACTTGTGTTGAAGTTAGTGATTCCCGTAGCATGCACATATGGTGAACCGCTATGTTAGGAAGTCGGAGCATAATTGATCTATTGATTGTCATCCTTTGTGTTGAGGTCTGGATCGCACGATGGTTAACACCTACCAACCCTTCCCCTAGGAGTATGCGTTTAGCACTTTGTTTCGATTACTAATAAAAACTTTCGCAACAAGTATGTGAGTTCTTCATGACTAATGTGAGTCCATGGTATAGATGCACTTTCACCTTTCACCATTGCTAGCCTCTCTAGTGCCGCACAATTCTCGCCGGTGCAAAAACCCACCAAATGCCTTCCTCAAAATAGCCAACATATCTACCTACTATGGCATTTTCATAGCCATTCTGAGATATATTGCCATGCAACTCCCACCGTTCTGTCTCATGACTTGTGTCGTCACTCTTATATTGCCATTGCATGATCGTAAGATAGCTAGCGAGATGTTTCAACGTCATACGCCAAGCTAGATCGTTGTACATCCCGGTACACTGCCGGAGGCATTTCCTAGAGAGTCTTCATCGTTCTAAGCATTGAGCTGTGAGTAAATAAAAGTGTGATGATCATCATTATTAAAGCATTGTCCCACGTGAGGAAATAAGTAAAAAAAAGAGGCCAAAGAGCCCAAAAATAAAAAAGAAAAAAGGAGAAAAGAGAAAAAAAAAAGTGGCCTAAGAGCCCAAATAAAAAAAAGAGAGAGAAAAAGAGAGAAGGGACAATGCTACTATCTTTTTCCACACTTGTGCTTCATAATAGCACCATGTTCTTCATGATTGAGAGCCTCTCATTTTGTCACCACCATATGCTAGTGGGAATCTTCATTATATAACTTGGCTTGTATATTCCAATGATGGGCTTCCTCAAAATTCCACTAGGTCTTCGTCAGCAAGCAAGTTGGATGCACACCCACTAGTTCTACTTTTGAGCTTTCACATACTTGTAGCTCTAGTGCATCCTTTGTATGGCAATCCCTACTAATTCACATTGATATCTATTAATGGGCATCTCCATAACCCTTTGATACGCCGAGTCAATGTGACCATCTCCTCCCTTTTTGTCTCACAACCACCACCACACTCTACTCCACTTATAGTGCTATATCCATGGCTCACGCTCATGTCTTGCGTGTTAGTTATAAAAAGTTTGAGAAAGTAAGAGTGCGAAAACAATTACTTGGCCAATACCGGGGTTGTGCATGATCTACATTAGTTGTGTGAGGATGATGGAGCATAGCCAGACTATATGATCTTGTAGGGATAACTTTCTTTGGCCTTGTTATTTTGAAAGTTCATGATTACCTTGATAGTTTTCTTGAAGTATTATTGTTTTCATGTCAATAGGAAACTATTGTTTTGAATCGCATGGATCTGAACACTCATGCCACATGAAATAAGTTGCAAAGGACAACTATGCTAGGTAGCATTCCACATCAAAAATTCATTCTTTATCACTTCCCTACTCGAGGACAAGCAGGAGTTAAGCTTAGGGATGCTTGATACGCCTCCAACATATCTATAATTTTTGATGGTTTCATGCTATTATGTTGTCAAACTTTGGATGTTTTGCATGCCTTTTATATCTTGGCAAAGTATTAAGTAACCGGAGAATCCTCCCCAAGCTTGTGGGAGACTCTCTTCTTCAACATGCGTAAAGTTAAATATTTCCCGCAAGGTAGCTTGTTTCTTATGGGCAGAAAAGTATTTTTTAGAGAAGTAGTAAATCATATCCTTGGGACTACACACACAACAAGGAGCAAGAGAATTAAACCATATCTTAGAATCACCCTTTAATGAGAACGAAAACAACTTAAGAATATAGTAATAACGAATTTTTTCCTCATGAGTAAATAGGGTGGCTATATCATTCAATTTAGTAAGGCGTGCACAACAGTTTCAGATTGATAACCATGAAAAGGATCAAATTCTACCAAAGTAATTAACTCAGGATCGACAAAGAAATTATAATCCTTATCAGTAACACAGATAGTTGAAGTAGCAAACCTGGGATCATATTGCATTCTAGCATTCAAAGATTTTTACTTCCACTTGCATAGCAATTTCTTAAGATCGTCTCTATCCTTACAAGCAAGAAAGTCCCTACCCACTCCTCCTTCCATAAGATAACTGTTGTGGTTTTGTCACGACAGATGTCCTCGTGAAAGGACTTAGTGATGGAGCCATCGCAGCTATGTGGCTACTCAAAGGGGTTGATCGGGAAACGGGATACGAGTTTACCCAGGTTCGGCCCCTCAGATTGAGGTAAAAGCCTACGTCCTGCTTTGTGTATATTGTTGTGGGAATCGATTACA
Source organism: Hordeum vulgare subsp. vulgare (assembly GCF_904849725.1). Classification (NCBI taxonomy): domain Eukaryota; kingdom Viridiplantae; phylum Streptophyta; class Magnoliopsida; order Poales; family Poaceae; genus Hordeum; species Hordeum vulgare. The sequence goes on along the minus strand of NC_058521.1, from coordinate 144,273,575 downwards.
AGGGTGCGGACTCGCGTGACCTAGCTCTCGATTGATGTTAACTTAACACTATCAGCCCTAGAGAGTCTCCTTTATATACAGGTCGAGACTCTAGGTTTACAAGAGTCCAACTCCCATTACAATTTGTAAGCCGGTTTATCTCTGATTCGCCTTGTCTTCCACGCAAGGAAACTTCTGGTGTCTCTTTCCCCACACGGGCTGCAAGTCGCCTTCGCAGAGTCTTGGGCCAACCGTCTCATCTGCCGCCTGCCGCTTCTTAATAACGGCCCATCTTGTCCATAGGGGTAGAGTCGCCATTATCCGGACCCGGCCCCATAGGGCAGGTCTTACAACGGGGTAATATCCCCAACAATAACCCTCAGGTATATTAGGCAATTCATATCTAGGAGAGCTAGGTCTAGCAAGTGAATCATAGTGTTCAGTCTCACCAGACTCAGCAATATCATCAGTTTCAGCATTCACTCTAGCAATTTGTTCATCAAGAAATTCACCAAGTGGCACAATAGTATCAAACAAAGTATCATCATAAGCATCATGCATACCAGAAGTAGCATCATCAATTACTCGCGACATATCAGATTGAGTAGCAGGTGGTGGTGTCGCAAATTTACTCATAACAGACGGTGAATCAACTGCAGAGCTAGATGTTAGTTCCTTACTTGCCCTCGTAGTTGAGGGGTAGATCTTGGTTTTACCGTCTTCGAAATTCTTCATAGTGATCAATAGATATAAATTCCAAGTGACTCAGAGAATAAAGCTATACTTCCCGGCAATGGCGCCAGAAAAAGGTCTTCATAACCCACAAGTATAGGGGATCGCAACAGTTTTTGAGCTAGAGTATTCAACCCAAATTTATTGATTCGACACAAGGCGAGCCAAAGAATATTCTCGAGTATTAGCAGCTCAGTTGGCAATTCAACCACACCTGAAAGACTTAATAACTACATCAAAGTCTTTAGTAGCAAAGTAGTATGGAAGTAACGGTAAAAGTGACAAACGTAACAATAGCAGTTTTGTAGTGATCGTAACAATAGCAACGAAAAAGTAACTTAGCAAAGATCAATATGTGGAAAGCTCGTAGGAAATGGATCAGTGATGGATAATTATGTCGGATGGCATTCATCATGCAACAGTCATAACATAGGGTGATGGAGAACTAGCTCCAATTCATCAATGCAATGTAGGCATTTATTCCATATATAGTCATACGTGTTTATGGAAAAGAACTTGAATGACATATTTTGTCCTACCCTCTCGTGGCAGCGGGGTCCTAATGGAAACTAAGGGATATTAAGGCCTCCTTTTAATAGAGAACCGGACCAAAGCATTAGCACTTAGTGAATACATGAACTCCTGAAACTACGATAATCACTGGAAAGAATCCCAGTTAGTGTCACCCTGGGGGATGCGGATCATAACTTGTAATAGGTGTCTATAACTTGCAAGATAGGGTCAAGAACACATATATATTTATGAAAACATAATAGGTTCAGATCTGAAATAATGACACTCGGGCCCTAGTGACAAGCATTAAGCATAGCAAAGTCATAGCAACATCAATCTCAGAACATAATGGATACTAGGGATCAAACCCTAACAAAACTATCTCGATTACATGACAGATCTCATCCAACCCTTCACCGTCTAACAAGCCTACGATGGAATTACTCACGAATGATGGAGAGCATCATGAAATTGGTGATGAAGGATGGTTGGTGATGATGACGGCGTCGATTTCCCCTCTCCGGAGCCCCAATCACACTCCAGATCTGCCCTCCCAAGGAAGAACAGGAAGTGGCGGTGGGTTCGTATCGTAAAATGCGATGAACTCTTCTCTATGTGGAAACGAGGTCGGTGGAGCCTCAGGGACCTGATACGTCTCCAGCGTATCTATACTTTTTGATGGTTTCATGCTATTATCTTGTCAAACTTTGGATGTTTTGCATGCCTTTTATATAATTTTTGGGACTAACTTATTAACTCAGTACCAAGTGCCAGTTCCTATTTTTTCCATGTTTTTGACCCCTTTCAGAGGAGGATTTTAAACGGAGTCCAAACGGAACGAAACTGCCAAAAAGATTTTTTCCGAAACAAAAGAAGATCGGGAAGCCCGAGAATCAGGGGGGCCCGCACCTCCCAGGCTTGTGGGCTCCCTGGGCCACCTCTGTCCTAGGACTTTCGCCTATAAATTCCCTAAAATCCTAGAAAAATCAGGAGATCATCGAAAGTACTTTTCCGCCGCCGCAAGCTTCTGTCTCCGCAAGATCCCATCTGGGGCACGTTCTGGTGCCCTGCCGGAGGGCAGATTCGGACACGGAGGGCTTCTTCATCAACAGCATGACCTCTCCGATGATGCGTGAGTAGTTCACCATAGACCTACGGGTCCATATCTAGTAGCTAGATGGCTTCTTCTCTCTCTTGGATTTTCAATACAAAGTTCTCCATGATCTTCATGGAGATCTATCCGATGTAATCTTCTTTTGCGGTGTGTTTGCCGAGATCCGATGAATTGTGGATTTATGATCAGATTATCTATGAATCTTATTTGAGTTTCTTCTGATCTCTCTTATGCATGATTTCATATCCTTGTAATTCTCTTCGAATTGTGGGTTTTGTCTGGACAACTAGATCTATGATTCTTGCAATGGGAGAAGTGCTTGGTTTTGGGTTCATACCGTGCGGTTACCTCACCCAATGACAGAAGGGGTAGCGAGGCACGCATCGTGTTGTTGCCATCAAGGGTAAAAAAGATGGGGTTTTCATCATTGGTTTGAGATTATCCCTCTACATCATGTCATCTTGCTTAAGGTGTTACTCTGTCCGTCATGAACTCAATACACTAGATGCATGCTGGATAGCGGTCGATGTGTGGAGTAATAGTAGTAGATGCAGAATGCATCGGTCTACTTGTCTGGGACGTGATGCCTATATGTATGATCATTTCCTTAAATATCGTCATGACTTTGCGCGGTTCTATCAATTGCTCGACAGTAATTTGTTCACCCACCGTAATATTTGCTATTTTGAGAGAAGCCTCTAGTGAACACTATGGCCCCCGGGTCTACTCCACACCATATTTTCAGCCTTACACTTTTTCTTCGTTGCACTTTCCGCCTTCAGATCTCACTTTGCAATCAATCTTGAAGGGATTGACAACCCCTTTATAGCGTTCGGTGCAAGCTCTTTCTGTTTGTGTAGGTACTCTCGACTTGACGAGATTCTCCTACTGGATTGATACCATGGTTCTCAAACTGAGGGAAATACTTACTGCTCCTGTGCTGCATCACCCTTTCCACTTCAAGGGAAAAACCGACGCAAGCAAGAGAAGTAGCAAGAAGAATTCAAGGCGTTGCCGGGGAAGGACTTTTGTTGCCATAGCAGGACCCCACAAGCCAGGGGCGTGGCCTAGGGGTCCGCGCCCTGCAGGCTTGTGGCCACGGGGTGGCCCCTCTCCGGTTAATTCTTTCATCAATATTTTTTATTATTTCCGAAAACATTCTCCGTAAATTTTTAGGTCAATCTGTGAACTTATATTTCTACACAAAAATAACACCAAGGTAATTCAGTTGAGAACAACGTCACTCCGAGTTAGTTCCATTCAAATCATGAAATTAGAGTCCAAAACAAGGGCAAAAGAGTTTGGAAAAGTAGATACGTTGGAGACGTATCAGAAATCAGGAAACCTTAGCAGCAGCGCTGGTTGGGGTTTAGTAGGAGCACTTGTTATCAGCTCGATAACAATATCCGCCTTCTTGATCCAGCAAGAGGGACGAAGAGGTAGCTGAATTCTCCGGCAGCATGATGACGTGGCGGCGATGCTGGTGGAGCTACGTGCTACTTCTTGAGGTTACGTTGGTTTTCACTTGAAGAGGAAAGGGTGATACAACAAATTAGATAAGTACTTCCCTCAGTTTGTTGAGAACCAAGGTATTAATCCAGTAGGAGGAACAAGCAAGGCCCCAATCTTCGCACCTACACTAATAATCAAACACTTGCACCCAACGCTAAAAATGGGTTGTCAATCCCTTCACGGTTATTTGCAAGGATGAGATCTGATAGAGATAGATATAAAATATTGCTAGAACGATAAGTAAAACAAAAGTAAATAAATGGCAGCATTATATTTTTGGTATTTTTGGTTTATAGATCTGAAAGTATAATATGGAAAAGAGACTCGGGGGCCATAGGTTTCACTAGAGGCATCTCTCATGAAGGAAAATAATACGGTGGGTAAACAAATTATTGTCGAGCACTTGATAGGAAAGCGAATAATTATGAAGATATCCAAGGCAATGCTTATGCATACAGGCATCACGTCCGTGTCAAGTAGACTGAAACGATTCTACATCTACTACTATTACTCCACACTGTTGGGGAACGTTGCATGGGAAACAAAAAGTTTCCTACACACACGCAATACCTATCCATGGTGATGATCATCTACGAGAGGGGAGAGTGCATCTACATACCCTTGTAGATTGCTAAGTGGCAATGTATATAACACGGTTGATGTACTGGAACATCTTCACGATCCAAATCGCAGCCCGTCCCGCGATCTCATCACGATCCGTCCCGTGATCCCATCACGATCGATCCCGATTTAGTGCCGAACGGACGGCACCTCCGCGGTCAGCACACGTACAACTCGATGATGATCTCCACCTTCTTGGTCCAGCAAGAGGTGCGAAGAGGTAGATGAGTTCTCCAGCACGGCGGCATGGTGGTAGTGGTGGTGCAGCTATTCCAGCAGGGCTTCGCCTAAGCACCGCTGAAACTAGACTAGAGGAGAAACAGATCTAGAGAGAGAGGGCAGCACGTGGTTGTTTCTCTGTGTCTCAAAAATCCTCAATACCTGTAGTATATATAGGAGGTTGGAGGGGAGGAGGCAGCCTCAAACCCTTAAGGTTTGGCCGAAATTGGAGGTGGAGGAGTCCTACTCCAATCCTACTAGGACTAGGATTCCTCCTTTCCACTTGGAAACCATTTCCACCCCTTCCACCTTTGGGTTTTTTGCCTCTCAAACCTCATGGGCCTTAGTGGGAGCTTATGTCAGCCACTAGGGGCTGTTTGTATCCTCCCACAGACCATAAGGCCCCTCGGGGTGTGACACACCTCCCGATTGTCCCCACTACCCTCCCGGCACTCCCCGTAAACAACCATTGAGCCCGAAACTTTTCCGGTGACCAAAACATGACTTCCTATATATCAATCTTTACCTCCGGACCATTCCAGAGTTCCTCGTGACGTCCCGGATCTCATCCGGAACCCTGAACAACTTTTGGTTACCAACACCTATAACTCAACTATACTGAAACGTCACCGAACCTTAAGTGTGCACACCCTGCGGGTTCGAGTAAACTGCAGACATGACCGAGACACCTCTATGGTCAATAACCAATAGCGGGACCTGGATGCCCATATTGGCTCCTACATATTCTACGAAGATGTTTATCGGTTGAACCTTTATGTCAAGGATTCAGTTAATCCCGTATGATGTTCCCTTTGTCCTTCGGTATGTTACTTGCCCGAGATTCGATCGTCGGTATCACTATACCTAGTTCAATCTCGTTATCGGAAAGTCTCTTTACTCGTTCCGTAATACAAGATCCCATTACTAACTCCTTAGTTACATTGCTTCCAAGGCTTGTTGTGATGTTTTATTACCGAGTGGGCCCCGAGATACCTCTCCGTCACACGGAGTGACAAATCCCAGTCTTGATCCATGCCAACCCAACAGACACCTTTGGAGATACCTGTAGTGCACCTTTATTGTCACCCAGTTACGTTGCGACGTTTGATAACTCACAAGGTATCCCTGCGGTGTCCGGGAGTTGCATGATCTCATGGTCATAGGATAATATACATTGACATGCAGAAAATAGTAGCAATAAACTGACACGATCATATGCTACGTTCATAGTTTGGGTCTTGTCCATCACATCATTCTCCTAATGATGTGATCCTGTTATGAAGTGACAACACTTGTCTATGGCCAGGAAACCTTGACCATCTTTGATCAACGAGCTAGCCAACTAGAGGCTCACTCGGGACAATGTTTTGTCTATGTATCCACACGTGTATTTGAGTTTCCAATCAATACAATTATAGCATGGATAATAAACGATTATCATGAACAAAGAAATATAATAATAACTAATTTATTATTACCTCTAGGGCACATTTCCAACAGTCTCCCACTTGCACTAGAGTCAATAATGTAGTTCACATCACTATGTGATTGTAATGAATCTAACACCGATACAGTTCTGGGGTTCAATCGTGTCTTGCTTGTGAGAGTGGTTTTTAGTCAACATGTCTGAACCTTTCAGATATGTGTGTGCTTTACAAACCTCTGTGTCATCCTATAGATGCTACTACCATGCGCCATTTGGAACTATTCCAAATGACTGCTCCACTATACGAATCCGGTTTACTACTTAGAGTCATCCGGATTAGTGTCAAAGCTTGCATCAACGTAACCCTTTACGACAAACTCTTTTATCACCTCCATAATCGAGAAAAAAAATCCTTAGTCCACTAGTTACTAAGGATAACTTTGACCGATGTCCAGTGATCCATTCGTGGATCACTCATGTACCCCTTGATTGACTCATGGCAAGGCACTCTTCAGGTGCAGTACACAGCATGGCATACTTTAGAGCCTACGACTAAGGCATAGGGGACGACCTTCGTCCTTTCTCTTTCTTCTACAGTGGTCGGGTCTTGAGTCTTACTCAATAGTCACACCTTACAACGCAGCCATGAACCCCTTCTTTTCCGATCTATTTTGAACTCCTTCAAAAACTTGTCAAGGCATGCATTTCATTGAAAGTTCCATTAAGAGTTTTGATCTATCTCCATAGATGTTCATGCTCAATGTTCAAGCAGCTCAATCCAGGTTTTCCTTTGAAAAACTCCTTTCAAACAACCCATTAAGCTTTCCATAAATTATACATTGTTTCCGATCAACAATATGTCAACCACATATACTTTTCATAAATTCTATAGTGCTCCCACTCACTTCCTTGGAAATACAAGTTTCTCATAAACTTTTGTATAAAACCAAAAACTTTGATCATTTCATCAAACCGTATATTCCAACTCCGAGATGCTTGCTCCAGTCCATACAAGGACCGCTGGAGTTTGCGTACTTGTTAGCATCCTTAGGATCGACAAGACCTTATGGTTGTATCACATACAACCTTTCCTCAAGGAAACTGTCGACTAAACAATGTTTTGACATCCTATCTAGAAGATTTCATAAATAATAAAGCAACTCCTATCATAATTCCAACAAACTTTTAGCATCGCTACGAGTGAGAAAGTCTCATCATAGTCAACTCTTTAAACTTGTCGGAAACATCTTTGCGACAAGTAGAGCTTTCTTAATGGTGACTTTTCACCATCATCGTCTGTCTTCCTTTTAAGGATCCATCTGTACATAACAGCCTTACGACCATCAAGTAGTTCTTCCAAAGTCCATACTTTGTTTTCTTACATGGATCCTCTCTCGAATTTCATGGCCTCCAGCCATTTGTCGGAATCTAGGCCCACCATCGTTTCTCGATAGCTCGTAGGTTCATTGTTGTCCAACAACATGACCTCCAAGACACGATTATCGTACCACTCTGGAGCAGTACGTGACCTTGTCGACCTACGAGTTCTGTAGTAACTTGATCCGAAGCTTCATGATCACTATCATTAGCTTCCACTTCAATTGGTATAGGCGCAACAGGAACAACTTCCTGCGCCTTGCTACACTCTGGTTGAAGTGACGGTTCAATAACCTCATCAAATTCCCACCATCCTCCCACTCAATTCTTTTGAGAGAAGCCTTTTGATACGTCTCAAACGTATCTATAATTTTTGATGGTTTCACGCTGTTATCTTGCCTTCTTTGTATGTTTTATGTACCTTTTTATCTATTTTTGGGACTAACTTATTAATTCAGTGCCAAGTGCCAGTTCCTGTTTGTTCCGTGTTTTTGACTCTTTTCAGATCTGATTTTGGAACGGAGTCCAAACGGAAGAAAAACCCCGAAATGATTTTTTCCCGAACGGAAGAAGTCCAGGGGGCTTTTGGGCCAAGCCAGGTGGGCTCCAGGGAGCCCACAAGCCCCCACTCCGCCACCAGGGGGAGGCGGCGGTGGGCAGCCTTGTGGCCTCCCTGGCCGCCCCGTGACCTAGATCTTTGGCCTATAAATTCCCAAATATTCCGCAAAAAATCAGGGGAGCCTCGAAAATACTTTTCCACCGCCGCAAGCTTCCGTTTCCGAGAGATCTCATCTGGAGACCCTTCCCGGCACCCTGCCGGAGGGGACTTTGGAGGTGGAGGGCTTCTTCATCATCATCATCACCCCTCCAATGACTCGTGAGTAGTTCACTTCAGACCTACGGGTCCGTAGTTAGTAGCTAGATGGCTTCTTCTCTCTCTTGGATCTTCAATACAAAGTTCTCCATGATCTTCATGGAGATCTATCCGATGTAATCTTCTTTGGCGGTGTGTTTGTCGAGATCCGATGAATTGTGGACTTGTGATCAGATTATCTATGATATATATTTGAGTCTTTGCTGATTTCTTATATGCATGATTTGATATCCTTGTGAGTCTCTCCGAGTCTTGGGTTTTGTTTGGCCAACTAGATCTATGATTCTTGCAATGGGAGAAGTGCTTGGTTTTGGGTTCTACCATGTGGTGACCTTTCCCAGTGACAGTAGGGGCAGCAAGGCACACATCAAGTAGTTGCCATCAAAGGTAAAAAGATGGGGTTTTTATCATTGGTTTGAGATTATCCCTCTACATCATGTCATCTTGCTTAAGGCATTACTCTGTTCTTATGGACTTAATACACTAGATGCATGCTGGATACCGGTCGACGTGTGGAGTAATAGTAGTAGATGCAGAAAGTATCGGTCTACTTGTTTTGGACGTGATGTTTATGGAAATAATCATTGCATAGATATCGTCACGACTCTGCACGGTTCTATCAATTGCTCGACAGTAATTTGTTCACCCACCGTCTACTTGCTTTCATGAGAGAAGCCACTAGTAAACACTACGGCCCCCGGGTCTATTCACATCGATCGTTTACAACTCCGCTTTTACTTTGCTTTGTTACTTTGTTGCTTTCAGTTCTCACTTGGCAAACAATCTATAAGGGATTGACAACCCCTTCATAGCGTTGGGTGCAAGCTTTTGTGTTTGTGCAGGATCTTGAGATACTCTTCCGCCGGATTGATACCTTGGTTCTCAAACTGAGGGAAATACTTACCGTCGCTGTGCTACATCACCCTTTCCGCTTCGAGGGAACACCAACGCAAGGCTCCAAGGCCACGGGGGAAATCCTTTGCATACTTTCCTAGGAAGTCCCTTAAGGCATAGCCGCAGCTGAAGGATTCTTGGTGCCGTCGACACAACTATTTCTCGCGCCGTTGCAAGGGATACACAACAGCCATCACCTTTTCTCGAGAAAGGACCCGTTTCTAGAAAAAACACTTTGCTTCGGGTGTCCTATGAAGATGCATTTATCCGCTTTGGGTTCGAGCTTATCACGCTGAAACCTTTTTCACATAAGCGTCATAGCCCCAAACTTTTAAGAAATGACATCTTAGGTTTCTCCAAACCATAGTTCGTACGGTTTGATCTCAACAAAATTACGTGGTGCCCTATTTAAAGTGAATGCGGTTGTCTCCAATGCCTAACCCAAAAACGATAGTGGTAGTTCGATAAGAGACATCATAGTATGCACCATATCCAATAGGGCGCGGCTACGACGTTCGGACACACCATAACACTATGGTGTTCCAGGTGGCATGAGTTGTGAAACAATTTCCACATTTTTCTTAAATGTGTACCAAACTCGGAACACAGATATTCATGTCTACGATCATATCGTAGACATTTCATCCTCTTGTCATGATGATCTTCAACTTCACTCTGAAATTACTTGAACCTTTCAATAATTCATACGTGTGTTTCATCAAGTAAATATACTAGTATCTACTCAAATCATCTCTGAAGTAAGAACATAACGATATCCACTGCATGCCTCAGTGCTCATTGGACTGCACACATCAAAATGTATTACTTCCAACAAGTTACTTTCTTGTTCCATATCACTGGAGAACGAGGCCTTCAGTCATCTTGCCCATGTGGTATGATTTGCATGTCTCAAGTGATTCAAAATCAAGTGAGTCCAAACGATCCATCTGTATGGAGTTTCTTCATGCGTTTATACCAATAGGCAAGGTTTGCATGTCTCAAACATTTCAAAAATGAGTGAGTACAAAGATCCATCAGCATGTAGCTTCTTCATGCATTTTATACCAATATGACTCAAGCGGTAGTGCCACAAGTAAGTGGTACTATCATTACTACTTTGTATCTTTTCGCATCAATATTATGAACATGTGTATCACTACGATGGAGATTTAATAAACCATTCATTTTAGGTGCAAGACCATTGAAGGTATTATTCAAGTAAACAAAACAACCATTACTCTTTAAATGAATAACCGTATTTTAATAAACATAATCCAATCAAGTTCATTCTCAACGCAAAACACCAAACAACATTTAGGTTCAAAACTAATCTTTAAAGTAGAGGGAGCATGCGATGGTGTCACATCAACCTTGGAAACATTTCCAACACACATCGTCACCTCGCCTTCAGCTAGTCTCCGTTTATTCCGTAGCTTTTATTTCGAGTTACTAACACTTATCAACTAAACCGGTATCTAATACCCTGGTGCTACTAGGAGTACTAGTAAAGTACACATCAATATCATGTATATCCAATATACTTTTGTGGACTTTGCCAGCCTTCTCATCTACCAAGTATCTAGGGTAGTTCCACTTCAGTGACCATTCCCCTCATTACAGAAGCACTTAGTCTCGGGTTTGGGTTCAACCTTGGGTTTCTTCACTAGATAAGCAACTGGTTTGTCGTTTCCTAAAGTATCCCTTCTTGTCCTTGCCCTTCTTGAAACTAGTGGTTTTACCAACCATCAACAATTGATGCTCCTTTTTGATTTCTACTTTCACGGTGTCAAACATCGCGAATATATCAAGGATCATCATCTCTATCCCTGATATGTTATAGTTCATCACGAAACTCTAGTAGCTTGGTGGCAGTGACTTTGGAGAAACATCACTATCTCATGTGGAAGATTAACTCCCATTCGATTCAAGTAATTGAAGCACTGAGACAATCTGAGCACATGCTCAACGATTGAACTTTTCTCCCTTACTTTGTAGAGAGAAAATCTTGTTGGAGGTCTCACACCTCTTAACCAGGGCACGAGCATGAAACCCCAATTTCATCTCTTGGAACATCTCATATGTTCTGTGACATTCAAAACGTCTTTGGTACCTCAATTCTAACTCGTTAAGCATTACGCACTGAACTATCACGTAGTCATCAAAAACGTGTATGTCAGATGTTCACAACATCCACAGACGACGCTCGAGTTTCAGCACACCGAGCGGTGCATTAAGGACATAAGCCTTCTATGCAACAATGAGGACAATCCTCTGTTTACGGACCCAGTCCATATAATTGCTACTATCAACTTTCAACTAAACTTTCTCTAGGAACATATCTAAAATAGTAGAGCTACAGTGCAAGCTACAGCATAATTTTCAAAGACCATTTGACTATATTCATGATAATGAGTTCAAATAATCATATTACTTAAGAACTCCCACTCAAATAGACATCCCTCTAGTCATTCGAGTGGCGCATGATCCAAATCCACTAACTCAAGTCCGATCATCATGCGAGTTGAGCTTAGCTTCAATGGTGAACATCTCCATGTCGATCATATCAACTTTATGATTCATGCTCAACCTTTTGGTCTATTGTGTTCCGAGGCCATGTTTGTACATGCTAGACTCGTCATGTTTAACCCGAGCATTCCGTGTGTGCAACTGTTTTGCACCCGTTGTATGTGAATGTTGAGTCTATCACACCCGATCATCACGTGGTGTCTCGGAACGACGAACTGTCGCAACGGTGCATAGTTCGGGAAAACACAATTTTATCTTGAAATTTTAGGGAGGGATCACCTTATAATACTACCTTGTTCTAAGCGAAATAAGGTGCATAAAAGGATTAACATCACATGCAAATCATAAGTGACATGATATGGCCATGAACTTGTGCTTCTTGATCTCCATCACCAAAGCACCGGCATGATCTCCATCGTCACCAGCGCTGCACCATGATCTCCATCATCGTTCCACCATCGAGGTTGTCGCACTATCTAAGCTATTACTACTAAAGCTACAACCTAGCAATATAGTAAAAGCATATGCAAGAACAAACGTTAGTTTAAAGACAACACTATGGCTCCTGCCGGTTGTCGTAGCATCGACGTGCAAGTCGATATTTAACTACTACAACATGATCATCTCATACATCCAATATATCATATCATGTCTTTGGCCATATCACACCACATGCATACCCTGCAAAAACAAGTTAGACGTCCTCTAGTTTGTTGCTGCATGTTTTACGTGGCTGCTATGGGTATCTAGTATGATCGCATCTTACTTACACAAAGCCACAACGGTGATATGCAAATTGCTATTTACATCTCCAAGGACCGCTCGGTCAAATCCGATTCTACTAAAGTTCAAGAAACAGACACCCGCCAGTCATCTTTATGCAACAAGTTGCATGTCAGTCGATGAAACCAGTCTCTCGTAAGCGTACGAGTAAAGTTGGTCCAGGCCGCTTCAATCCAACAGTACCGCCGAATCAAGAAAAGACTAAGGAGGGAAGCAAATTAAACATCAATGCCCACAAACTCTTTTGTGTTCTACATGAGATATCATCTACGCATGAACCTAGCTCATGATGCCACTGTTGGGGAGCGTTGCATGGGAAATAAAAAAATTTCCTACGCACACGGAATACCTATCCATGGTGATGATCATCCACGAGAGGGGAGAGTGCATCTACATACCCTTGTATATCACTAAGTGGAAGCGTGTATAACACGTTTTATGTAGTGGAACATCTTTGCGATCCAAATCGCAGCCCATCCCGCGATCTCATCACGATACGCCCCATGATCCCATCACGACCCATCCAGATCTAGTGCCGAACGAACGACACTTCCGCGGTCAGCACATGTACAGCTCAATGAAGATCTCCGACTTCTTGATCCAGAAAGAGGGCGAAGAGGTAGATGTGTTCTCCAGCACGGGGGCATGGTGATGGTGGTGGTGGAGCTATTCCAGCAGGGCTTCGCCTAAGCTCCGCTGAAACTAGACTAGAGGAGAAACAGATCTAGAGAGAGGGCAGCACGTGGCTATTTTTCTGTGTCTCAAAAACCCTCAATACCTCTAGTATATATAGGAGGGAGGGAGGGGAGGAGGTAGCCTCAAACCCTCAAGGTTTCGCCGAAATTGGAGGTGGAGGAGTCCTACTCCAATCCTACTAGGAGTAGGATTCCTCCTTTCCACTTGGAAACCCTTTCCACCTTTTCCACCTTTGGGGTTTTTGCCTCTCAAACCTCATGGGCCTTAGTGGGAGCTTATGTCAACCCACTAGGGACTGGTTTTTCTCCCCCCACAGCCAATAAGGCCCTCGGGGTGTGACACCCCTCCCGATGGTCCCCGGTACCCTCTCGGCTCTCCTAGTACACTACCGATGAGCCCGAAACTTTTCCAGTGACCAAAACACTTTACCTTCGGACCATTCCGGAGCTTCTCGTGACATCTGGGATCTCATCCAGGACTCCGAACAACTTTTGTTTACCAACAACTAAAACTCAACTATACCGAAACGTCACCGAACCTTAAGAGTGCAGACCCTCCGGGTTCGAGAACTATGCAGACATGACCGAGACACCTCTATGGTCAATAACCAATAACAGGACCTGGATGCCCATATTGGCTCCTACATATTCTATAAACCTCTATGTCAAGGATTCAGTTAATCCCGTATGATGTTCCCTTTGTCCTTCGGTATGTTACTTGCCCGAGATTCGATCGTCGGTATCTCCATACCTAGTCCAATCTCGTTATCGGCAAGTCTCTTTACTCGTTCCGTAATACAAGATCTCGTGACTAACTCCTTAGTCACATTGCTTGCAAGGCTTGTTGTGATGTTGTATTATCGAGTGGGCCCCGAGATACCTCTCCATCACATGGAGTGACAAATCCTAGTCTTGATCTATGCCAACCTAATAGACACCTTTGGAGATACCTGTAGAGCACCTTTATAGTCACCTAGTTACATTGCAATGTTTGATAACACACAAGGTATCCCTCCGGTGTCCGGGAGTTGCATGATCTCATGGTCATAGGAACAGATACATTGACATGTAAAAAACAGTAGCAATAAACTAACACGGTCATATGCTACATTCATAGCTTGGGTCTTGTCCAACACATCATTCTCCTAATGATGTGATATCAAGTGAAAACACTTGTCTACGGCTAGGAAACCTTGACCATCTATGATCAATGAGTTAGTCAACTAGAGGCTCACTAGGGACAGTGTTTTGTCTATGTATCCACACATGTATTTGTGTTTCCAATCAAAACAATTATAGCATGGATAATAAATGATTATCATGAACAAAGAAATATAATAATAACTAATTTATTATTGCCTCTAGGGAATATTTCCAACACACACATCGACCGACTCCTGCCTGCATCTAGAGTATTAAGTTCATGAAGAATAGAGTAACACATTAGGTAAGATGACATGATGTAGAGGGATAAACTCAAGCAATATGATGAACACCCCATATTTTATCCTGATGGCAACAATGCAATACGTGCCTCGCTACCCCTACTTTGTCACTGGGTGAGGACACCGCAAGATTGAACCCAAAACTAAGCACTCTCCTATTCCAAGAACTACCAATCTAGTTGGCCAAACCAAACTAATAACTCGAAGAGACTTGCTAAGATATGACATCATGCATATAAGAATTCAGAGAAGATTCAAAAAATATTCATAGATAATCTGAACATAAACCCACAGTTCATCGGATCTCGAATAACACACCGCAAAAGAGTATTGCACCGGATAGAGCTTCATGAAGATCATGAAGAACATGGTATGAAGAACAAAGAGAGAGAAGAAGCCATCTTAGCTATGGACCCGTAGGTCTGTGGTGAACTACTCACGCATCATCAGAGGGGCAATGGAGTTGATGTAGATGACCTCTCTGATCGATTCCCCCTTTGATGGATTACCGAAAAGGGCTCCTAGATCTGATCTCATGGGAACAGAGGCTCCCGGCGGTCAAAAAGTATTTTTTTCTTGCTCTTGGTATTGGGGAAATATTTGGGAATTTAGAGGAGGAGGATTACGGTTAGGAGGCTGCAGGGGGCCACAAGCCAGGGCGACCCCCTAGCGCGCACCCTGCTAGCTTGTCGTCTCCTGGCAGGTCTCGTGCCCCCCTCTCCAAGTTTGGCATATTTCTTTTGGTGCAAGAAAAATCATTCCGGAGATTTTATTCCGTTTGGAATCCATTTAATATTCCTTATCTGCAATACTCAAGAACAAGGAAAAACAGAAACTGACACTAGGCTCTAGATTAATAGGTTAGTCCCAAAAATTAATATAAAATAGCATATTAATGCATATAAAACATCCAAAATAGATAATATAATATCATGGAACAATCAAAAATTATAGATACGTTGGAGACGTATTAAGCATCCCCAAGCTTAATTCCTACTCGTCCTCGAGTAGGTAAATGATAAAAATAGAGTTTTTGATGTGGAATGCTACCTAACATATTTATACATGTAATATTAATTATTGTGGCATGAATATTCAGATCCATAGAATTCAAAACAAAAATCTAATATTGACTTAGAAAGAATAATACTTCAAGCATACTAACAAGGCAATTGTGTCCTTTCGAAATAACATGGCCTTAGAAAGTTATCCCTACAAAATCATATGGTCTGGCTATGCTCTATCTTCCCCACACAAAGTATCTAAATCATGCACAACCCCGATGAAAGTCAAGCAATTGTTTCACACTTTTTATGTTCTCAAACCTTTTCAACTCTCATGAAATACATGAGCGTGAGCCATGGATATAACACTATAGGTGGAATAGAATATGGTGGAGGTTGCAAGAAATAAAAGGAGAAGATAGTATCGCATCAACTAGGCATATCAATGGGCTATGGAGATGCCCATCAATAGATATCAATGTGAGTGAGTAGGGATTGCCATGAAACAAATGCACTAGAGTTATAAGTGTATGAAAGCTCAAAAAGAAAACTAAGTGGTTTGAATAAGATGAAAAATTCCACTAGTTATATGAAAGTGACAAAATAAGAGACTCTCTATGAAGAACATGGTGCTACTTTGAAGCACAAGTGTGGAAAAAGATATAGCATTGTCCCTTCTCTCTTTCTCTCATTTTGTTTTTTTTTCTGTGGGCATCTTTGGCTCTTTTATTTTTCATATGGGCTTCGCTGGCCTCTTTTATTTTTGTAAAGTCCGGAGACTCATCGCAACTTGTGAGGGAATCATAGTTTCCATCATCCTTTTATCAAATGGGACAATGCTCTAATAATGCAAATCATCACACTTTTATTTACTTACAACTCGATATCTAGAACAAAATATGACTCTATAAGCAATATGGAAGTGATGGTGTGTGTCATAAAAAATGGAACGGAGGTGTTGCATGGTAATATATCTCGGCTTGGCTAGGAAAATGCCATAATAGGTAGATATGGTGTCTGTTTTGAGGAAAGTATATGGTGGCTGTTTTGAGGAAGGTGGTTTTAATGTACCGGCGAAATTTGTGCGGTACTAGAGAGGCTAGCAAAGGTGGAAGGGTGAGAGTGCGTATAATCCATGAACTCAACATTAGTCATAAAGAACTCACATACTTATTGCAAAAGTCTATTAGTTATCGATGCAAAGTATTAGATGCATGCTCCTAGGGGAAGGGTTGGTAGGAGTTAACCATCGCGCGATCCCGACCTCCACACAAAAGTTGACAATCATTAAACAAATCATGCTCCGACTTCATAACATAACGGTTCACCATACGTGCATGCTATGGGAATCACAAACTTTAACACAAGTATTTCTTACAATTCACAATTACTTACTAGCACGACTCTCATATTACTGATACGTCTCCATCGTATCTACTTTTCCAAACTATTTTGCCCTTGTTTTGGAGTCTAATTTGCATGATTTGAATGGAACTAACCTGGACTGACGCTGTTTTCAGCAGAATTGCCTTGGTGTTATTTTTGTGCAGAAATCAAAGTTCTCCAAACGTCCTAAAAATTTACGGGGAGCATTTTTGGAAAATATGAAAAATACCTGCGCCAAGATCCACCTGAGGGGGTGGGCCAATGGTCCACAAGCCCTACCTCCGCCACCCCCTGGTGGCAGTGAGCAAGCTTGCGGGCCCACACGGCTCTGCCGCCCCCAATCTCAGCTCTATAAGTTCACTTTTGTCTCAGAAAAATTAAAAAGAGAAGATTTCGTCGCGTTTGCGATACGGAGGCGCCGCCACAACCTGTTCTTCATCTCGAGGGCAGATCTGGAGTCCGTTTTGGGCTCCGGAGAGGGGAAATCGTCGCCATCGTCATCATCAACCTTCTTCCCTCTCCAATTCCATGAAGCTCTTCGTTGTTCATGAGTAATCTATTCATAGGCTCGCTGGGCGGTGATGAGTAGGATGAGATATGTCATGTAATCGAGTTAGTTTTGATGGGGATTGATCCCTAGTATCCACTATGTTCTGAGATTGATGTTGCTACTACTTTGCCATGCTTAATGCTTGTCACTAGGGCCCGAGTGCCATGATTTCAGATCTGAAATTGTTAAGTTGTGACCAATATATGTGTGTTTTAGATCCGATCTTGCAAGTTGTAGTTACCTACTATGTGTTATGATCCGGCAACCCCGGAGTGACAATTACCGGAACCACTCACGGTGATGACCATAGTTTGAGGAGTTCATGTGTTCACCAAGTGCTAATGCGTTGGTCCGGTTCTTTATTAAAAGGAGAACCTTAATACCCCGTAGTTTCCTTTTGGACCCAGCTGCCACGAGAGGGATGGACAATAGATGTCATGCAAGTTCTTTTCCCTAAGCACGTATGACGACACACGGAATGCATGCCTACATCACATTGACGAATGGGAGCTAGCCACATATCTCTCCGTGTTATAACTCTTGCATGATGAATATCATCCAAACAAATCACCGGCCCATTGCCTACGAGTTTGTCCTACTGCTGCTGTTACTACTGTTTCTGCTGCTGTTACTTGTCTTGCTCTGCTGTTACTACTGTTGCTGCTGCTGTTACTAGTCTTGCTCTGCTGCTGTTACTTGTCTTGCTTTGCTACTGTTTCTACTTGCTACTGTTGTTCCTTGCCACTGCTATTAGTCGTTACACTGCTGCTACCTGCTACAATCTTGATCGCTGGTCGTTGAAGGGAACTGACAATTTCCGTCCACGAGGCAACTTGGCGCCATAAATACAATCGTTAGGAATAGTCTGTCGTCAACAGATCGTTTCTGACACCGTTGTTATCATACTACTTTGTTGTTACTACTTTGCCTGCAGATACTAATCTTTCAGGTGTGGTTGAATCTGACGCATTCAGCTGCTAGTACTCGAGAGTATTCTCTCACCTCCTGTCTGGCGTACCAACAAATTTGGGTCGAATACTCTACCCTCGAAAACTGGTGCGAACCCACGTGCTGGTGGGCCGTCAACAACATTCTTCTAGTTTCATTGTTGGGGAGTGCTAGTAGCATTCTTATGGTGCCGTTGCAGGGGAAGGTTTGTTTTCACAGAATCAGCATTCGTCTAGCTATTGCCAGAGAGTGCCAGTCAGCATTTTTCTGGCGTCGTTGCCGGGGAGGTATTGTTATATTCTCTGAGTCACTTGGGATTTATATCTGCTGATCACTATGAAGAATCTGAAGGATCCAAAAACCAAAGTCTTGCCCTCAACTATGAGGGGAGGTAAGGAATTGCCATCTAGCTCTGCACTTGATTCACCCTCAGTTATGAGTAAGTTTGCGACATCACTTCCTGCTAGAAATCTTGATATGTCGCATGTGCTTGATGATTCTTATGATGCTACTGCTAGAGATGATATGCTTGATACTATGCCTGATATTGCTAGAGATGCTATGCTTGATACTGCTAGAGATGCTATTTTGCCTGATGATGCTATGCTTGATACTGCTAGAGATACTACTTTGTCTGATGTTCCACTAGGGGTATTCCTAGATGCTCATATTGCTAGAGTTACTGCCAATGCTCGTGATGCTTTTGATACTGCCGATACTATTGAGATAGAACCTGCTTTTGATACTGCCGATACTATTGAGATAGAACCTGCTTTTGCTCCTGTTAGATCTAGCTCTCCTAGATATGAATTGCTTGATATACCTGAGGGTTACGTTATGGAGGGAGAGATAGCTAAGGATTTTCTTGCGTGTAAGGATGCCTATGACGCTGAGAAATTAGTTCTCAAGTGGAAGGAAAAATCTCTAAGAGCTAGGATGAAATACGACCCGAAGTTTGCCACTTCACCTATCTTTATCACCGATAAGGATTATGAATTCTCTGTCGATCCAGAGATAATCTATCTAGTCGAATCTGATCCTTTTCGCGGTTATGAGTCTGAGTCGGTCGTAGCCCATCTTGTCAAACTACACGATATAGCCACCCTTTTCACTAATGAGGAGAAGATCCGCCACTACTATATCCTTAAGCTGTTTCCTTTCTCTCTAAAGGATGACGCTAAAGCCTGGTTCACCTCTCTTGCTCCTGGATGTGTGAGTAGTCTCCAGGATATGGTCTATTACTTCTGTGAGAAATATTTCCCTGCCCATAAGAAGCAAGCTGCCTTGCAGGAAATATACAACTTTGCTCAACTCCAAGAAGAGAGTCTCCCACAAGCTTGGGGGAGGCTTGTCCAGCTACAAAATGCTTTGCCTGATCACCCTCTTAAGAAGAACGAGATACTTGATATCCTCTATAACGGACTTACCGATGCCTCTGGAGACCACCTAGATAGTTGTGTCGGTTGTGTTTTTAGGGAACGAACTGTAGAACAAGCTGAGACCCTACTGAATAACATCTTGATCAAAGATAATGCTTGGACTATTCCCGAACCACCTCCTAAGCCAACTCCTAAGAAAAGAGGTATTCTATTCCTCAGTCCCGAAGATATGCAAGAAGCCAAGAAATCTATGCAAGAGAAAGGCATTAGATCTGAAGATGTCAAAAATCTACCACCTATCGAAGAGATCCATGGTCTCGATAACCCGATACAGGTAGTAGAAGTGAATTCTCTGTGTAGGTTTGATGAGAGTGATATTCCTTTTGACAAACCTGCTAGCCTATGCTTTGATGAATTAGACAACTTTGTTGCCAAACAATAGAGTTTCAATTATTATGTTAGCAGACATTTGGAACAAAGTACTCGTATGCTTAGCCATTTAAGTGCTTGTATAGACAGAACTGTCAATGATCTGAAGCTTCTGAGTAAACATGCCACCATGATTACTACTCAGGTAGAACAAGTACTTAAAGCTTAGAATGACCTACTCAATGAATTAAATGACAACTCTGTCAGAGTCATTACTAGAGGAGGCAAAATAACTCAGGAACCTTTGTATCCTGAAAGTCATCCTAAGAGAATTGATCAAGATTCTCAAGGAATCAATGCTGATACACCTAGTCATCCTAAGGAGAAGAAGAAGGATGATAGAAACCTGCATGCCAGTTCACCAAACACTGTCACACCTGAAGAACCTAATGATGTTTCTGCATCTGATGCGGAAACACAATCTGGTGATGAACATGAACATGGTGACAATATGGACAGTGATGTTCATAATAATGCTCAACCTAGAAATGATGAGGATGTGGAGATTGAACCTACGGTTAATCCTGATAATCCACAACCTAAGAGATATGATAAGAATGACCTTACTGCTAGGAAGCATGGTAAAGAAAGGGAGCCATGGGTTCAGAGATCTATGCCCTTTCCTCCTAAGCCATCCAAGAAAAAGGATGATGAGGATTTTGAGTGCTTCGTTGAGATGATAAGACCCATCTTTCTGCAAATGCGGTTAACTGATATGCTCAAGATGTCTCCGTATGCCAAATATATGAAAGATATCGTGACTAATAAACGGAAGATACCAGATCTTGAGATCTCCACCATGCTTGCCAACTACACTTTCAAGGGTGGAACTCCTAAGAAACTTGGAGCCGGTGTTAGTGTTATGCTGCTTTCTCTTTATCGTAGACTTGAATTAGATAAGTTGGCACCCACTGAAATTTCTCTGCAAATGGCCGACAAATCAACTGCTTTCCCTATCGGCATTTGCGAGGATGTGCTTGTTGTGGTTGCTAACACCACTATCTTAACAGACTTTGTTATCTTGGATATTCCCGAGGACGATGCCATGGCTGTCATCCTCGGAAGACCCGTTTTAAACACTACAGGGGCTGTTATAGATTGCAACAAAGGCAATGTCACTTTCCATATGGTAATGAGCACACAATGCACTTTTCGAAGAAACGATATCAAGTACATTGCATCAAGGCTATCGAAAAGACTTCATCGATTTTTATTGGGAGCTTTGAATGCCCTATTCCTCGTGTCAAGATGAAGTATGATTTGCTTGTTGGGGAGATACATATCCCCATTGACGTGACTTAGTGGCTATTCGAAAATTCTCCGTTGTCTCTTGAGATTCGAGAAGGTTTTGTCATGAGGACTTGATCAATCCTATTGATGGATTTCTTTCGATGACCATGAAATGGATGAATCAAAGAGTCACATACCTCTGTTTTGAGCTTTCTTTTTCTTTTGCTTAGAAGAAAAATGATGGAATTAGTTTAGTTTTTCCTGTTTTCTGTTTTAGCGTCCCGGAGAAAAATACCTCGAAAATAAAAGTTCTCTGATGGTCCTGGAAATTTAGTATGTTTTTTTCTGGAATTTTTGAAAATTACTAGGCCTGAGAGCTGGCCTGGGGGCAGACCAGTGGGCCACAAGCCCTGCCACCGCCACCCCCTGGTGGCGGAGGGCAAGCTTGTGGGGCCCATAGGGACCCCCTCTACTCTTTCCAGCTCCCAGCCTCTTCTTCCACCTCCAGAAAAAATTGTTTCGCAGCTCAAACCCGTGTTCTTGCTCATTTGGGTGTGATTTTCGATCTCCTTGCTCAAAGCACCATTCTCCGAACCATTTTGGGGAAAGTACTCCTTGGTAAGTCACTCCTCCATTGGTCCAATTAGTTTTTGCTCTAGTGCTTTATCTTTCGCGTATTCTTGCTACCTTGGTGACCCTGTTCTTGAGCTAGAAAGGTTGATTTTAGATGGTCCCAAGTAGTTTTAGCGCGTGATATGGTCTATAGGCACTAGTAGGAGTAGTTGCTACAAGGTATGGTTGGTCTTCATTCACTTTTCTCTTCAACTTCAAAAATTTCAGCAAAAGGGAATTATGTTCAGGAGGAAGTTTCATGGTGGTTCCTCAAGTAAGAAGGGTCCCCGTCTTTCTTTTCGGGAGCCCGAACCTTTTCAACTAAGGGACGCACCGGTGCAACCATGTGAATGGCCTTCCGATGAGTTTATGATCGAAGCAGGTTTCAAGGATGAGTTTGATATACTTGTTCGCAATGCCGGGTTAGAAGAATTCCTCTCAGATAAATGTGAACAATATGCTATGCTCACTTCCTCTTTCGTGCGTAGATTTAAATTTTCAGTTGGCCGTGAATCATCCATACTGTTTGATCTGTACGATAAATCATATACCATGGATTTGGAGGATTTCAATAGGATTTGCAAGATACCCGATGGGGGTAGTATTAATGATCCTTCTAAATCTTCGGTCAGAGACTTTGTCTCCAGTATAACTGTTGGAGAAACTAGAGATATCACGCAAGCCACCATAGGATGCATCCACTTCCTTGCCTTGCACTACTTTGCCCTCTTCATAGGTAGGTGCATTAACGGCAAGGGTGCACATTGTCACCTATGCGCTTCCGACCTTAGTATCCTTAGGAGCGCAGTAACAGGTGACAAGAGCTTCAATATGGGAGCTATAATAGCAAGGAGGCTGAATAAAAATGCTAGTGAGGGAGATTTCTTTGGTGGAGTTTATGCTACACGCTTAGCAATCTTTTTTGGAATATCCATCCGTTCAGAAGACCCTCCTCTCCGTACAGCCTACCTTGATCGTGTCGCTCTAACACGCTACCAGTTCCTTGAGAGAGATCATGGATCCTTCTTTTACCGCTTGATATTTAACCGACAGCGTGTTTTCCATATTACCCTTCCTGCTCCTGCTTTCTTTGACTTTCAAGTAAAACAAAGATACTACATAACCATAGGAGATGGAGAGGATTATGAGAGGGAGGCGACGACTGCTCGACTTCGCAAGACAGCTATTCAGGCAGTGGCTGCAGCACTGATGTCAGTTGTGCTTCCCCTTGTAGCTACACCAGAAGAATCTTGCTAGCACTCTCCGGCAATCGAAACTAGAAGAATGTTGTTGACGGCCCACCAGCGTGTGGGATCGTAGCAATTTTCGAGTGTAGAGTATTCGACCCAAATTTGTTGATTCGCCAAACAGGAGGTGAGAGAATACTCTCGAGTATTAGCAGCTGAATGGGTCAGATTCAACCACACCTGAAAGATTAGTATCTGCAAGCAAAGTAGTAACAGCAAAGTAGCGAGTAACGGCAGTGGTAAGGAACAACAGTAGTGACAGCAGTAGCAAGTAGCAACAGTAGCAAGCGACAGTAGTAGCAACAGTACAGTAGGACAAACTTGTAGGCAATGGGTCGGTGATTTGTTTGGATGATATTCATCATGCAACAGTTATAACACGGAGAGATATGTGGCTAGCTCCCGTTCGTCAATGTGATGTAGGCATGTATTCTGTGTGTCGTCATACGTGCTTAGGGAAAAGAACTTGCATGACATCTATTGTCCATCCCTCCCGTGGCAGCGAGGTCCAAAAGGAAACTACGGGATATTAAGGTTCTCCTTTTAATAAAGAACCGAACAAACGCATTAGCACTTGGTGAACACATGAACTCCTCAAACTATGGTCATCACCGGGAGTGGTTCCGGTTATTGTCACTCCGGGGTTGCCGGATCATAACACATAGTAGGTAACTACAACTTGCAAGATCGGATCTAAAACACACATATATTGGTGACAACATAATAATTTCAGATCTGAAATCATGGCACTCGAGCCCTAGTGACAAGCATTAAGCATGGCAAAGTAGTAGCAACATCAATCTCAGAACATAGTGGATACTAGGGATCAATCCCCATCAAAACTAACTCGATTACATGATAGATCTCATCCTACTCATCACCGCCCAACGAGCCTATGAATAGATTACTCACGAACGAGGAAGAGCTTCATGGAATTGGAGAGGGAAGAAAGTTGATGATGAGGATGGCGACGATTTCCCATCTCCGGAGCCCAAGACGGAGTCCAGATCTGCCCTCTAGATGAAGAACAGGTTGTGGCGGCGCCTCTGTATCGCAAACGCGATGAAATCTACTCTTTTTATTTTTTCTGGGACGAAAGTGAAGTTATAGACCTGAGATTGGGGGTGGCAGAGCTGTGTGGGCCCCACAAGCTTGCCCACCGCCACCAGGGGGTTGGCTGAGCCAGGGCTTGTGGCCCACTGGCCCACCCCCTCAGGTGGAACTTGGCGCAGATATTTTTCATATTTTCCAAAAATGATCTCCGTAAATTTTCAGGACGTTTGGAGAACTTTGATTTGTGCACAAAAATAACACCAAGGCAATTCTGCTGAAAACAGCGTTAGTCCATGTTAGTTCCATTCAAATCATGCAAATTAGAGTCGAAAACAAGGTCAAAAGAGTTTGGAAAAGTAGATACGATGGAGACGTATCAAATCCCCCAAGCTTAAACCTTGCTTGTCCTGAATCAACTCAGTTGACAAACTGAGAGAGAAAGAAAAACTTTGACAAACTCTGTTTGATCTTGTTGTTGCAACTATGTCTAACTCATAACCAGAATTTCAGCAAGATCACAAGTTAACCACATAAGCAAATGACACAAAGGTCTCACGGTAAACTAATATCAATGGCATAATCAGCTAACGAGCAAATAATAATGAGTTTCAAATACCAACACTTCAATCAAAACAAGCATGAAGCAATATGAATAGGTGGTATCTCGCTAGCTCTTTTTGAGACCGCAAAACATAAATGCAGAGCACTTTCAAAGATTGGCTGACTAAACATTGTAATTCATAGCAACAAAGATCCAGTCATAGTCATACTCAATATCAATCAAAAGCAAAGCATAAAAATGACAGAGGTGCTCTCTAATTGGTGCTTATATAAGAGGAGGATGACTCAACAGGAAAATAAATAGACAGACCCTTCGCAGAGAGAAGCATTGATTTGCAGAGGTGCCAAAGCTCAAGATTTGAAAACGGAGATAATAATTTTGGGTGGCATGCTTTCATTGTCAACGCAATGACCAAGAGTTCTCAATATCTTCCATGCTACTCATGCTATAGGTAGTTCCCAAACAGAAAAGTAAAGTTTTAACTCCCCCAGCACCAATCAATCAGACTCCACGGCTAGCCGAATCCTCGGGTACCGTCCATACTAACATCAATCCGGGGGGAGTCTTGTTTTACAGTTATGTTTTCGATTTAAGCGTGGAACTGGGCATTCCAATTACCAGACCATTTCTCGTGAATGACAGTGAATAAGCACATGTCGAGGATAACACTCCTATCATGGAAGATACCAATAGCCCCCTGTCACCACATCAGCGGTTCGGGCATGCAACACAGATTATTTCTTGAAGGTTTAGAGAGTGGCACATGCAAATTTACTTGGAACGGCAGGTAGATACCGCAAATAGGTAGGTATGGTGGACTCTCATGGAAAAACTTTTGGGTTTATGAAAGTGGATGCACAAGCAGTATTCCGCTTAGTACAAGTGAAGGCTAGCAAAAGACTGGGAAGAGACCAACTAGAGAGCGACAACAATCATCAAGATGCAATGAGTTTGACTAACATTGAATGCAAGCATGAACAGGATATAAATCACAATGAACACAAACATCATAGGGGCTATGTTGATTTTGTTTCAACTACATGCATGAACATGCGCCAAGTCAAGCCACTTGAAACATTCAAAGGAGAATACCGTCCTATCATACTACATCATAGTCATCTCAAAATCTATGTTGGCATTCAAGACAAACCATTATAAGCTCTCAGCTAACTAAGCATGGAATCAGAAACTATGATCTCTAAGTTGTCATTGCAAACATGGTTCTCTCACAACAAAGCTAAATCTGGGTCGACAAGCTAGTCATATTTACAAAAACAAAATAGATAGAGTTCATACCAGCTTTTCAGTCTCAGTCACTTCATCATATATCATCATTATTGCCTTTCACTTGCACGATCGAACAATGTGAACAATAATAAGAGTGCTTGTGCATTGGACTAAGCTGAATCTTCAGGCAAACACAAAGGAGAAGACAAAGTAATATGGCTCTTTGAAAGCTAAACAGGTATGCATGCAAGAACCACTAAACATTGTAACCAATATCTTCTACCTTGACCCAAAGAAAAAGAAAAGTATTTACACAGGAAACCTCCCAACAAGCAAAAGAAGAAAGAAAAATCTTTTTGGGTTTTCTCAAAAGGACACAAAACAAGAAAACAAGAAGATGAAAATAAACTAGCATGGATAATACAGTGGCGAAGTGTAAACACCGGCTAACAAAATGAAAGCATAAGCATGAATGCAAAGTTGGTGAGAACACGTACTCCCCCAAGCTTAGGCTTTTGGCCTAGCTTGGTCTACTCCCATGGTGGGAAATCACCAGCTCCAGGATACTCCGGAGCAGACTGTGGATCCCACTGCTGTGTGAGCTCCTCTGGCTCCCACTGATAAACTGGCGTGTGGTACTCGACTGGCGGCTCGAGCACGGGCGCCCGTGGTTGGGACAAGCCCCAATATGCGTAGATGTCCGAGGGCATAATAGTGTACCTGCCTGCATGAAGATCGAACAAAGAAGGAGCAGGCAAAGTAATAGTCTCTCGAGTACCCTCACTAAACACCAGGTTATAAATCATCCGTCTACTAGCATCTCTATCCAGAAAATCATGGCGAACCATGCTGTCATAATCCAGATATTTCTCAGGGAGAAGCATCTCTCCTTCCTCTCCCAGTCTAATGGGTATCTCAAAGTGTCTGGCAAGACGGGTAGCGTAGATACCTCCATAGACGACACCCTTGGAACGGTTGATGTTCAACCGCTGGGCCACTATAGCACCTAGGTTGTAAGTCTTATCGCTATAAGGGCCCTCGCGCAAAACCGCAAGGTCTGGAGAACTAAGTGATCCAGCCTCCCCACGGACAATCAAACATTTTCCCACAAATAGTGAGAAGTACTGAAGCACAGGAAAATGTATGCTAGCAATTCTAGCGCGAGACACTCCTCTCTCCTCTCCAACAGCAATAGTACCAATGAAATCCTCCAAGTCCCATGGACGGGGGTCACGGATATCCCCAACATAAGGTAATTTGCATACATTACAAAAATCCTGTAGCGTCATGCACTGGGGGACATCGTATATCATGAACTCAACCATGGGAGGATTCTTCCTCGGATAAAAGTTGAAGCTTTGAACGAAAATATTGGTGAGGAGGAGGTATTGTGAGCACTTATCTGCAACGAATGCAGTAAGACCTGCGTTCTCCACCAAGTAATAAAAGTCTTCATAAAGTTCGGCGGCGCGTAAAAATTCATCACTTGGCCACTCGCACGCTCGAACTTCTGTGACTCGAGGGACTACATGCTTGGGGTGGTTCTTCTCATCCTCCTTGGGGTTACGGCTTGAGGAGCCTCTGAAGAACATCCTCATCTTTTCCTTTTTCTAGCTCTGAAAAATTCTGAAATTTTTAGAGACCTCGGAAGAAAAGTGAATAAAGATTAACCCAACTTGTAGCAACTACTCCTACTAGTGCCTAGAGACCGTATCACGCGCTAAAACTACTTGGGACCAGCTAAAATCAACATTTCTCACTCAAGAACAGGGTCACCAAGGCAGCAAGAATACGCGAAGGATAAAGCACTAGAGCAAAAACTAATTGGGCCAATGGAAGAGTCACTTACCAAGGAGTAATTTCCCCAAAATGGTTCGGAGAATGGTGCTTTGAGCAAGAAGATCGAAAATCATAGCCAAATGAGCAAGAACACGGGTTTGAGCTGCGAAACAATTTTTTTTGGAGGTGGAAGAAGAGGCTGGGAGCTGGAATGAGTGGAGGGGGTCCCTGTGGGCCCCACAAGCTTGCACTCCGCCACCAGGGGTGGTGGCGGTGGTAGGGCTTGTGGCCCACGGGTCTGGCCCCCAAGCCAGCTCTCAGGCCCAGTAATTTTCATAAATTCCACAAAAAATCATATTAAATTTTCAAGACCATCGGAGAACTTTTATTTTTGAGGAATTTTCTCCGGGACGCTAAAACAGAAACCAGGAAAAACTAAACTAATTCTATCATTTTTCTTCTAAGCAACAGAAAATCAAAGCTCAAAACAGAGGTATGTGACTCTTTGATTCATCCGTTTCATGGTCATCGAAAGAAATCTGTCAATGGGGTTGATCAACTCCTTATGACAAAACCTTCTCGAATCGCAAGAGAGAACGGAGAATTTTCGAATAGTCACTAAGTCACCTCAATGGGGATATGTATCTCCCCAACAAGCAAATCATACTTCATCTTGACACGAGGAATACGGCATTCAAAGCTCCCAATGAGAATTGATGAAGTCTTTTAGATAGCATTGATGCAATGTACTTGATATCGTTTCTTCGAAAGTGCACTGTGTGCTCATTACCGTTGACGTGGAAAGTGACATTGCCTTTGTTGCAATGTATAACAGCCCTTCAGTGTTTAAAACGGGTCTTCCAAGGATGACAGCCATGGCATCATCCTCGGGAATATCCAAGATAACAAAGTCTGTTAAGATAGTGGTGTTAGCAACCACAACAGGCACATGCTCGCAAATGCCGATAGGGAAAGCAGTTGATTTGTCGGCCATTTGCAGAGAAATTTCAGTGGGTGTCAACTTATCCAATTCAAGTCTACGATAAAGAGAGAGCGGCATAACACTAACACCGGCTCCAAGGTCACATAAGGCAGTTTTTACGTAGTTTCCTTTAATGGAGCAAGGTATAGTGGGCACTCCGGGGTCACCAAGTTTCTTAGGAGTTCCACCTTTAAAAGTGTAATTGGCAAGCATGGTGGAGATCTCAAGATCTGGTATCTTCCGTTTATTAGTCACGATATATTTCATGTACTTGGCATACGGAGACATCTTGAGCATATCAGTTAACCGCATCTGCAGAAAGATGGGTCTTATCATCTCAACGAAGCGCTCAAAATCCTCATCATCATTTTTCTTGGATGGCTTAGGAGGAAAGGGCATAGATCTCTGAACCCATGGTTCCCTTTCTTTACAATGCTTCCTAGCAGTGAAGTCACTCTTATCATATCTCGTAGGTTGTGGGTTATCAGGATTAACCGTAGGTTCAATCTCCACATCCTCATCATTGCTAGGTTGAGGATTATTATGAACATCGCTGTCCATATTGTTACAAGGTTCATGTTCATCACCAGATTGTGTTTCTGCATCAGACGCAAAAATATCATTAGGTTCTTCAGGTGTGAAAGTGTTTGGTGAACTAGCGTGCAGGTTTCTATCATCCTTCTTCTTCTCCTTAGGATGACTAGGTGTATCAGCATTGACTCCTTAAGAATCTTGATCAATTCTCATAGGATGACCTTCAGGATACAAAGGTTCCTAAGTCATTTTGCCTCCTCTAGTAATGACTCTGACAGAGTTGTCATTTAATTCATTGAGCAAGTAATTCTGAGCTTTAAGTACTTGTTCTACTTGAGTAGTAATCATAGAGGCGTGTTTACTCAGAAGCTTTAGATCATTGACATTTGTGTCCACACAAGCACTTAAATGGGTAAGCATACGAGTACTTTGTTCCAAATGTCTGCTAACATAATCATTGAAACTGTGTTGTTTGGCAACAAAGTTGTCAAATTCATCAAAGCATAGGCTAGCAGGTTTATCAAAAGGAATATCACTCTCATCAAACCTACGCAGAGAATTCACTTCCACTACCTGTATCGAGTTATCGAAACCATGGATCTCTTCGATAGGTGGTAAATTTTTGACATCTTCACATCTAATGCCTTTCTCTTGCATAGATTTCTTGGCTTCCTGCATATCTTCAGGACTGAGGAATAGAATACCTATTTTCTTAGGAGTTGACTTAGGAGGTGGTTTGGGAATATTCCAAGCATTATCGTTGATCAAGATGTTATTCAGTAGGGTCTCAGCTTGTTCTACAGTTTGTTCCCTAAAAACACAACCGGCACAACTATCTAGGTGGCCTCTAGAGGCATCGGTAAGTCTGTTATAGAGGATATCAAGTATCTCGTTGTTCTTAAGAGGGTGATCAGGCAAATCATTTTGTAGCTGGACGAGCCTCCCCCAAGCATGTGGAAGACCCTCTTCTTGGAGTTGAGAAAAGTTGTATATTTCCTGCAAGGTAGCTTGCTTCTTATGGGCATGGAAATATTTGTCACAGAAGTAATAGACCATATCCTGGGGACTACTCACACATCCAGGAGTAAGAGAGGTGAACCAGGCTTTAGCGTCATCTTTTAGAGAGAAAGGAAACAACTTAAGGATATAGTAGTGGCGGATCTTCTCCTCATTAGTGAAAAGGGTGGCTATATCGTGTAGTTTGGCAAGATGGGCTACGACCGTCTCAGACTCATAACCGTGAAAAGGATCAGATTTAACTAGAGAGATTATCTCAGGGTCGATAGAGAATTCATAATCCTTATCGGTGATAAAGATAGGTGAAGTGGCAAACTTTGGGTCGTATTTCATCCTAGCTTTCAGAGATTTTTCCTTCCACTTGACAAGTAATTTCTCAGCGTCATAGGCATACTTACACGCAATAAAATCCTCAGCTATCTCTCCCTCCATAACATAACCCTCAGGTATATCAGGCAATTCATATCTAGGAGAGCTAGATCTAGCAGGAGCAAAAGCAAGTTCTATCTCAATAGTATCGGCAGTATCAGAAGATTCACGAGCATTGGCAGTAACTCTAGCAATATGAGCATCAAGGAACACCCCTAGTGGAACATCAGGCAAAGGAGTATCTCTAGCAATATCAAGCATAGCATCATCAAGCATAGCATCTCTAGCAATATCAGGCAAAGCAGTATGAGCCATAGTATCATCAGGCATAGTATCAAGCATAGTATCATCAGGCATAGTATCAAGCATAGCATCATATAAAGATTTCTAGCAGGAGGTGATGTCGCAAACTTACTCATAACTGAAGGTGAATCAAGTGCAGAGCTAGATGGAAATTCCTTACCTCCCCTCGTAGTTGAGGGCAAGACTTCTGTCTTCGGATCCTGCAGATTCTTCATAGTGATCAGCAGATATAAATCCCAAGTGACTCAGAGAATATAGAATACCTCCCCGGCAATGGTGCCAGAAAAATGCTTGATGTCAGCTGTGCTTCCCCTTGCAACGACACCAGAGGAATGCTGCTAGCACTCTCCGGAAATCGAAACTAGAAGAATGTTGTTGACGGCCCAACAACGCGTGGGATCATAGAAGTTTTCGAGGGTAGAGTATTCGACCCAAATTTGTTGATTCGCCAAACAGGAGGTGAGAGAATACTCTCGAGTATTAGCAGCTGAATGGGTCAGATTGAACCACACCTGAAAGATTAGTATCTGCAAGCAAAGTAGTAACAGCAAAGTAGCGAGTAACGGCAGTGGCAAGGAACAACAGTAGTGACAGCAGTAGCAAGTAGCAACAGTAGCAAGCGACAGTAGTAGCAACAGTAGCAGCAGAGCAAGACAAGTAACAGTAGCAGAGAAAGACAAGTAATAGCAGCAGAGCAAGACAAGTAACAGCAGTAGCAACAGTAGTAACAACAGCAGTAGGACAAACTCGTAGGCAATGGGTCGGTGATTTGTTTGGATGATATTCATCATGCAACAGTTATAACACAGAGAGATATGTGGCTAGCTCTCGTTCGTCAATGTGATGTAGGCATGCATTCCGTGTGTCGTCATACGTGCTTAGGGAAAAGAACTTGCATGACATCTATTGTCCATCCCTCCCGTGACAGCGGGGTCCAAAAGGAAACTACGGGATATTAAGGTTCTCCTTTTAATAAAGAACCGGACCAACGCATTAGCACTTGGTGAACACATGAACTCCTCAAACTATGGTCATCACCGGGAGTGGTTCCGGTTATTGTCACTCCGGGGTTGCCGGATCATAACACATAGTAGGTAACTACAACTTGCAAGATTGGATCTAAAACACACATATATTGGTGACAACATAATAATTTCAGATCCGAAATCATGGCACCCGGGCCCTTGTGACAAGCATTTAGCATGGCAAAGTAGTAGCAACATTAATCTCATAACATAGTGGATACTAGGGATCAATCCCCATCAAAACTAACTCGATTACATGATAGATCTCATCCTACTCACCACCGCCCAGCAAGACTATGAATAGATTACTCACAAACAACGAAGAGCTTCATGGAATTGGAGAGGGAAGAAGGTTGATGATTACGATGGCGAACATTTCCCCTCTCCGGAGCCCACGACGGACTCCAGATTTGCCCTTCAGATGAAGAACAGGTTGTGGCGGCGCCTCCGTAAAGCAAATGCGACGAAATCTTCTGTTTTTATTTTTTCTGGGACGAAAGTGAACTTATAGACCTGAGATTGGGGCCGGTAGAGCTGTGTGGGCCCCACAAGCTTGCCCACCGCCACCAGGGGGTGGCGGAGCCAGGGCTTGTGGCCCACTGGCCCACCCCCTCAGGTGGAACTTGGCGCAGATATTTTTCATATTTTACAAAACTATCTCCGTAAATTTTCACGACGTTTGGAGAACTTTGATTTCTGCACTAAAATAACACCAAGGCAATTCTACTGAAAACAGCGTTAGTCCAGGTTAGTTCCATTCAAATCATGCAAATCAGTGTCCAAAACAAGGGCAAAAGAGTTTGGAAAATTAGATACGATGGAGACGTATCAAGCACTCCCGTATAACACCCATTATGATTTTGGGTTTCGCCAGGACCATCCCTGGGAGTAGACCAAGCTAGGCCAAAAGCCTAAGCTTGGGGGACTACGTGTTCTCACCGACTTTACATTCATGCTTATGCTTGCACTTTGTTAGCCGGTGTTTACACTTTGCCACTGTATTATCCATGCTAGTTTATTTTTGTTTTGTTGTTTTCTTGTTTTGTGTCCTTTTGAGAAAACCCAAAAAGATTTTTCTTTCTTCTTTTGCTTGTTGGGAGCTTTCTCGTGTAAATAGTTTTCTTTTTCTTGGGTCAAGGTAGAAGATATTGGTTAGAATGTTTAGTGGTTCTTGCATGCATGCCTGTTTAGCTTTCAACGATCCATATTACTTTGTCTTCTCCTTTGTGTTTGCCTGCAGATTCAGTTTAGTCCAATGCTCTTATTATTGTTCACATCGTTCGATCGTGCAAATGAAAGGCAATAATGATGATATATGATGAAGTGACTGAGACTGAAAAGCTGGTATGAACTCTATCTATTTTGTTTTTGTAAATATGGCTAGCTTGTCGACCCAGATTCAATTTTGTTGTGAGAAAACCATGGTTGCAATGAGAACTTAGAGAGCATAGTTTCTGATGCCATGCTTATTTAGCTAGGAGCTTATAATGGTTTGTCTTGATTGCCAACATAGATTTTGATATGACTATGATGTAGTATGATAGGATGGTATTCTCCTTTGAATGATTCAAGTGGCTTGACTTGGCGCATGTTCATGCATGTAGTTGAAACAAATCAACATAGCCTCTATGATGTTCTTGTTCATGGTGATTTATATCTTGTTTATGCTTGCATTCCATGTTAGTCAAACTCATTGCATCTTGATGACTGTTGTCGCTCTCTAGTTGGTCGCTTCCTAGTCTTTTGCTAGCCTTCACTTGTACTAAGCGGAATACCTCTTGTGCATCCACTTCCATAAACCCAAAAGATTTTCCATGAAAGTCCACCATACCTACCTATTTTGTAGTATCTACATGCCGTTCCAAGTAAATTTGCATGTGCCATTCTCTAAATCTTCAAGAAATAATCTGTTTCGCATGCCTGAACCGCTCATGTGGTCACAGAGGGCTATTGGTATCTTCCATGCTAGGACTGTTATCCTCGACATGTGTTTATTCACTGTCATTCACGAGAAAGGGGACGGTAATTGGAATGCCCAGTTCCACGCTTAAATCAAAAACATAACTGTGAAACAAGATTCCCCCCGGATTGATGTTAGTATGGACGGTACCCGAGGATTCGGCTAGCCGTGGAGTGTGATTGATTGGTGGTGGGGTAGTTAAAACTTTACTTTTCTGTTTGGGAACCACCTATAGCATGAGTAGCATGGAAGATATTGAGAACTCTTGGTCATTGCGTTGACAATGAAACCATGCCACCCAAAATTATTATCTCTGTTTTCAAAGCTTGGGCTCTGGCACCTCTACAAATCAATGCTTCCCTCTGCGAAGGGCCTGTATATTTATTTTCCTGTTGAGTCATCCTCCTCTTATATAAGCACCAATTAGAGAGCACCTCTGTCATTTTTATGCTTTTCTTTTGATTGATATTGAGTATGACTATGACTGGATCTTTGTTGCTATGAATTACAATGTTTAGTCAGCCCTTGATCTTTGAAAGTGCTCTGCATTTATGTTTTGCGGTCTCAGAAAGAGCTAGCGAGATACCACCTATTCATATTGTTTCATGCTTGTTTTGATTGAAGTGTTGGTATTTGAAACTCATTATTATTTGCTCGTTAGCTGATTATGCCATTGATATTAGTTTACCGTGAGACCTTTGTGTCACTTGCTTATGTGGTTAACTTGTGATCTTGCTGAAATTCTGGTTATGAGTTAGACATAGTTGCAACAACAAGATCAAACAGAGTTTGTCAAATTTTTTCTTTCTCTCTCAGTTTGTCAACTGAGTTGCTTGAGGACAAGCAAGTTTTTAAGCTTGGGGGAATTGATACGTCTCCATCGTATCTACTTTTCCAAACTCTTTTGCCCTTGTTTTGGACTCTAATTTGCATGATTTGAATGGAACTAACGTGGACTGACGCTTTTTTCAGCAGAATTGCCTTGGTGTTATTTTTGTGCAGAAATCAAAGTTCTCCAAATGTCCTAAAAATTTGCGGGGAGCATTTTTGGAAAATATGAAAAATACCTGCGCCAAGATCCACCTGAGGGGGTGGGCCAGTGGGCCACAAGCCCTGTCTCTGCCACCCCCTGGTGGCGGTGGGCAAGCTTGTGGGGCCCACACGGCTCTGCCGCCCCCAATCTCAGCTCTATAAGTTCACTTTCGTCCCAGAAAAAATAAAAAGAGAAGATTTCGTCGCGTTTGCGATACGGAGGCGCCGCCACAACCTGTTCTTCATCTAGAGGGCAGATCTGGAGTCCGTTTTGGGCTCCCGAGAGGGGAAATCTTCGCCATCGTCATCATCAACCTTCTTCCCTCTCCTATTCCATGAAGCTCTTCGTCATTCGTGAGTAATCTATTCGTAGTCTTGCTGGGCGGTGATGAGTAGGATGAGATCTATCATGTAATCGAGTTAGTTTTGATGGGGATTGATCCCTAGTATCCACTATGTTCTGAGATTGATGTTGCTACTACTTTGCCATGCTTAATGCTTGTCACTAGGGCCCGAGTGCCATGATTTCAGATATGAAATTATTATGTTGTCACCAATATATGTGTGTTTTAGATCCGATCTTGCAAGTTGTAGTTACCAACTATCTGTTATGATCCGGTAACCCCGGAGTGACAATAACCGGAACCACTCCCGGTGATGACCATCGTTTGAGGAGTTCATGTGTTCACCAAGTGCTAATGCGTTGGTCCGGTTCTTTATTAAAAGGAGAACCTTAATATCCCGTAGTTTCCTTTTGGACCCCGTTGCCACGGGAGGGATGGACAATAGATGTCATGCAAGTTCTTTTCCCTAAGCAAGTATGACGACACACGGAATGCATGCCTACATCACATTGACGAACGGGAGCTAGCCACATATCTCTCCGTGTTATAACTGTTGCATGATGAATATCATCCAAACAAATCACCGACCCATTGCCTACAAGTTTGTCCTACTCTGTTGTTACTACTGTTGCTGCTGCTGTTACTTGTCTTGTTGTGCTGGTACTACTGTTGCTGCTACTGTTACTTGTCTTGCTGTGCTGCTGTTACTTGTCTTGGTCTGCTGTTACTACTGTTGCTACTACTGTCGCTTGCTACTGTTGCTACTTGCTACTGCTGTCACTACTGTTGTTCCTTGCCACTGCTATTAGTCGTTACACTGCTGCTACCTGCTACAATCTTGATCGCTGGTCGTTGAAGGGAACTGACAATTTCCATCCACGAGGCAACTTGGCGCCATTGATACAATCGTTAGGAATAGTCTGCCGTCAACAGATCGTTTCGGACACCGTTGTTATCATACTACTTTGATGTTACAACTTTGCTTGCAGATACTAATCTTTCAGGTGTGGTTGAATCTGAAGCATTCAGCTGCTAATACTCGAGAGTATTCTCTCACCTCCTGTCTGGCGTACCAAAAAATTTGGGTCGAATACTCTACCCTCGAAAACTGCTGCGAACCCACGCACTGGTGGGCCGTCAACAACATTCTTCTAGTTTCATTGCTGGGGAGTGCTAGTAGCATTCTTCTGGTGCCGTTGCAGGGGAAGGTTTGTTGTCATAGAATCAGCATTTGCCTAGCTATTGCCAGAGAGTGCCAGTCAATTACCATCTTCATATCTCAAAACTATATGCAAGGAATCAAACTTCTTGTCATATTCAATGCACTTAATATGAAAGTTTTTATTATATCCCTCTTGGATGCCTATTATATCAGGACTAAATTCATAACCTAAACCAATTACCGTGTTGTTTAAAGACTCTCAAATAATATAAGTGAGGTATGAGAGTTTAATAATTTCTGTAAAATAAAACACCACCGTTCTCTAAAAGATATAAGTGAAGCACTAGAGCAACATTGCCTAGCTCAAAAGATATAAGTGAAGCACATAGAGTATTCTAATAAATTCACGATTCAGCGTGTCTCTCTCAAAAGATGTGTGCAACAAAGATGATTTTGGCAAACTAAAAAGTAAAGATTCATATCATACAACGCACTCCACGCAAAACACATATCATGTGGTGAATAAAAATATAGCCTCAAGTTAATTTACCGATGGATTGAAAACGAAAGAGGGGATGCCTTCCGGGGCATCCCCAAGCTTAGGCTCTTTGGTATCCTTGAATATGGATTGGGGTGCCTTGGGCATCCCCAAGCTTAGGCTCTTGCCACTCCTTATTCCATACTCCATCAAATCTTTACCCAAAACTTGAAAACTTCACAACACAAAACTCAACAGAAAACTCATGAGATCCGTTAGTATAAGAAAAATAAATCACCACTTTAGGTACTGTTGTGAACTCATTATTTATTTATATTGGTGCAATATTTACTGTATTCCAACTTCTCCACGGTTCATACCCCTTGATACAACCCAAAGATTCATCAAAATAACCAAACAACACAAAGAAAACAGAATCTGTCAAAAACAGAACAGTGTGTAGCAATCTATAAACTTCGAATACTTCTGTGACTCCAACAATTCTAAAAAATTAGGAAAATCAGGGAAATTTGTATATAAATCTTGTGTAATAAGTTCAGACCGAAAGCACCTTCCACTGAATTTACAAAATTCCTGGACTGAGAGCGAAAGTTTATGTTTTTCAGCAAAATCAACTTGCAAACACCGTAGACCATCCCAAAGGTCTTACTTGGCTCAAACACTAATTAAAACAAGAAAACACAATTATTACAGAGGTAATAATGTGTGCAGCACTCAAAAACAGAAGGAAAAACAAAAGTGTAAAAATAAAATTGGGTTGCCTCCCAACAAGTGATATTGTTTGACGCCCCTAGCTAGGCACAATGCAATAGATCTAGGTATTGTCATCTTTGGTATTGACAATTTTTGTGAGGGCCTTCTCAAATAGGGGGGCTCTTTCCTCTTCCACATGTTTGTAGGGGAAGAAACCATCTTATTGTCCAAAATATCCAAATGCTTATTGCAAAGGGTAATCAAAGTATTTAAACGGTTGAGGTTTCCATTGTTATGTTTAAGGGGTTCACGATATTGTTCCAACTCGACTAAGTGCTTATGTAAGTCACTCAATTTGTCGAGAATTTGAACTCCCTCTTCTGAGAAATTAATCCCCCTTTCTTGTGGAGGAACTCCCAAAATCCCCTCCAAAATTCATAAGGAGCATTTGTATTTAATTCAAGAAAATTCCCTTTTGAGGCGAAATCTAAGAGTTCTCTATGATGTAAAGCCAATCCAATGTAAAAAATTCTGAGCAAAACCTTTGCATCTCCTTTTAGGTTGGAGATACGATAATATTCCATTAGCCTATACCACGCATCCTTCATATTTTTCCTTTGTTTTCGTTTGAAGTATAAAACTTCAAAATCTGGTGACAAAGAGGAAGTGGTAATGCTAGTCATAGAAACAAGTAAGAGATCCAGAAGGAGAGAGGCAAACGAAAGAAGGGCGAATAAAAAGGAAAATATTTTTGGTATTTTCTGAAAATCATTTTAGAAGTGGGGTAAAGGAAAACAAGAGGCAAATGGGAAATAAAGTAAATGCAAGAGATGCGTTTGTGATGGGTGCTTGGTAGGCTTGATCTTGTTATGTATCCTCCCCAGCATTGGCGTGAGAAATCCTTCTTGGTAATTCTTGAGATTGCATTGGTTTTCCCTTGAAGAGGAAAGGATGATGCAGCTAAGTAGATAAGTATTTCCCTCAGTTTATTGAGAACCAAGGTATCAATCCAGTAGGGGTAGCAAGCAAGGCCCCAATCTTCGCACCTACACAACCAATCAAACACTTGCACCCAACGCTAAAAAGGGGTTATCAATCCCTTCACGGCTATTTGCAAGGATGAGACCTCATAGAGATAGATATAAAATATTGCTAGAACGAAAAGTTAAAAAAATGCCAGCAATATATTTTTGGTATTTTTGGTTTATATATCTCAAAGTATAATATGGAAAATAGACCCGGGGGCCATAGGTTTCACTAGAGGCATCTCTCATGAAAGAAAATAATACGCTGGGTAAACAAATTACTGTCGAGCAATTGATAGAAAAGAGAATAATTATGAAGATATCCAAGGCAATGATTATGCATATAGGCATCACGTCCGTGTCAAGTAGACCGAAACGATTCTGCATCTGCTACTATTACTCCTCACATCGACCGACTCGTGCCTACATCTAGAGTATTAAGTTCATGAAGAACAGAGTAACGCGTTAGGTAAGATGCCATGATGTAGAGGGATAAACTCAAGCAATATGATGAAAACCCCATATTTTTATCCTTGGTGGGAACAATGCAATACGTGCCTCGCTACCCCTACTTTGTCACAGGGTGAGTACAATGCAAGATTGAACCCAAAACTAAGCACTTCTTCTATTGCAAGAATTACCAATCTAGTGTGCCAAACAAAACTAATAACTCGAAGAGACTTGCTAAGATATGAAATCATGCATATAAGAATTCATATAAGA
This sequence comes from Hordeum vulgare subsp. vulgare, assembly GCF_904849725.1. Taxonomy (NCBI): domain Eukaryota; kingdom Viridiplantae; phylum Streptophyta; class Magnoliopsida; order Poales; family Poaceae; genus Hordeum; species Hordeum vulgare. The sequence continues at coordinate 144,233,791 of NC_058521.1, read as the reverse complement.
TTCAAATAATATTCATTGATAATCTGAACATAACCTGACAATTCATCACATCTCGACAAACACACCGCAAAAGAGTATTACATCGGATAGATCCTCATGAACATCATGAAGAACATGGTATTGAAGAACAAATAGTGAGAAGAAGACATCTAGCTACTAGCTATGGACATGTAGGTTTGTGGTGAAGTACTCATGCATCATCGGAGGGGCAATGGAGTTTATGTAGATGCCCTCCGTGATCGATTCCCCCTTCGGCGGATTACCGGAAAAGGCTCCCAGATTGGATCTCACGGGAACAAAGGCTCCTAGCGGTGGAAAAGTATTTTTTGTTTCTCTTGGTATTGGTGGAATATTTGGGAATTTATAGGAGGAGGATTAGGGTTAGGAGGCCTGCAGGGGGGCACAAGGTAGGGGCGCCCCCCTAGGGTGCGCCTTGCAGGCTTGTCGTCCCCCGGCAGGTCTCGTGCCCCCTCTCCAAGTCTCGCGGTTTTCTTCTGGTCCAAGAAAAATCATTCTGAAGATTTTATTCCATTTGGACTCCGTTTAATATTCCTTATCTGCAATACTTAAAAACAAGGAAAAAATTGAAAGTGGCACTAGGCTCTAGATTAATAGGTTAGTCCCAAAAATAATATGAAATAGCATATTAATGCATATAAAACATCCAAAACAGATAATATAATAGCATGTAACAATCAAAAATTATAGATACGTTGGAGACGTATCAAGCAGTCCCAAGCTTAATTCCTCCTCATCCTCGAGTAGGTAAATGATAAAAATATAATTTTTTATGTGGAATGCTACCTAACATGTTTATCCATGTAATATTCTTTATTGTGGCATGAATATTCAGATCCATAAATTGAAAACAAAAGTCTAATATTGACATAAAAACAATAATACTTCAAGGAAATATAATAAGAACCAATTTATTATTTACGATCAACAATATGCTTTGAAAAACTCCTTTCAAACAACCCTTTATGTTTTCCAGAAATTCTACATTATTTCCGATCAACAATATGTCAACCACATATACTTATCATAAATTCTATAGTGCTCCCACTCACTTTCTTGGAAATACAAGTTCCTCACAAACCTTGTATGAACCAAAAAACATTGATCATCTCATCAAAGTGTATATTCCAACTCTGAGATGCTTGCTCCAGTCCATAGAAGAATCGCTGGAGCTTGCATACTTGTAATCATCCTTTTGGATCGACAAAACCTTTGAGGAAACAATGTTTTGACATCCTATTTGCAAGATTTCATAAATAAAGCAGAAACTGCTAACATAATTCCAACAGACTTTTAGCATCGCTATGAGTAAGAAAGTCTCGTCATAGTGAACTCTTTTCACTTGTCAGAAACATCTTTGCGACAAAGTCAAGCTTTATTAATGGTGACATTTACCATCATTGTGTGTCTTCCTTTTAAAAATCCATCTCTACCTAACAGCCTTTACGACCATCAAGTAGTTCTTCCAAAGTCTACACGTGGTTTTCATACATGGATCCTATCTCGGATTTCATGGCCTTCGGCCATTCGTCGGTATCTGGGCCCACCATCGCTTCTCCATAGCTCGTAGGTTCATTGTTGTCCAACAACATGAGCTCTAAGACAGGATTACCGTACCCTCTGGAGCGGTACGTTTCCTTGTCAACCTACGAGGTTTGGTAGTAACTTGATCCGAAGCTTCATGATCACCATCATCAGCTTTCCACTTCAACTAGTGTAGGCGCCACAAGAACATCTGCCTGTGCCCTATTACTCATTGGTTGAAGTGATGATTCAACAACCTCATCAAGTTTCCACCATTCTCCCACTCAATTCTTTCGAGAGAAACTTTTCTCGAGAAAGGACCTGTTTCTACAAACAAACACTCTGGTTTTGGATCTGAGATAGGAGGTATTCCCAACTGTTTTGGGTATCCTATGAAGATGCATTCATCCGCTTTGGATTCCAGCTTATCAGACATAAACTTTTCACATAAGCGTCGCAACCACAAACTTTTACGAAACGACAACTTAGATTTCTCCAAACCTTAGTTCATACGATGTCATCTCAACGGAATTATGTGATGCCCTATTTAAAGTGAATGAAGTTGTCTCTAATACCTAACCCAAAAACGATAGTGGTAATTTGATAAGAGACATCATAGTATGCACCATATCCAATAGGGCGCGGCTATGATGTTCGGACACACCATCACACTGTGGTGTTCCAGGTGGCATTAGTTGTGAAACAATTTCCATGTTGTCTTAAATGTGTACCGAAACTCACAACTCAGATATTCATCTCTACGATCATATCGTAGACATTTCAACCTCTTATCATGACGATCTTCAACTTCACCCTGAAATTACTTGAACCTTTCAATAATTCAGACTTGTGTTTCATCAAGTAAATATACTAGCATCTATCCAAATCATCTGTGAAGTAAGAACATAACGATATCTACTGTGTTCCTCAGCACTCATTGGACTGCATACATCAAAATGTAGTACTTCCAATAAATTACTTTCTTTTTCCATCTCACTGGAAAATGAGGCCTTCAATCATCTTGCCCATGTGGCATGATTTGCATGTCTCAAGTGAGTCCAAACGATCCATCTGCATCAATTTTCTTCATGGGTTTACACCAATAGGCATGGTTCGCATGTCTCAAACGATTCCAAAAACAAGTGAGTCCAAAGATCCATCAGTATGGAGCTTCTTCATGCATTTTACACCAATATGACTCAAGCGGCAGTGCCACAAGTAAGTGGCACTATCATTACAACTTTGTATCTTTTGGCATCAAATATTATGAACATGTGTAATACTACGATCAACATTCAATAAAACATTCATATTAGGTCCATGACCATTGAAGGTATTATTCAAGTAAACAGAATAACCATTATTCTCTTTAAATGAATAACTGTATTGCAATAAACACAATCCAATCATGTTCATGCTCAACGCAAACACCAAACAATATTTAGGTTCAACACTAATCTCGAAAGTAGAGGGAGTGTGCGATGGTGATCACATCAACCTTGGAAACACTTCCAACACACATCGTCACCTCACCTTTAGCTAGTCTCCGTTTATTCCGTAGATTTTATTTCGAGTTACTACCACTTAGCAACCGAACGGGTATCTAATACCCCAGTGCTACTAGGAGTACTAGTAAGGTACACATTAATATGATGTATATCCAATATACTTTCGACGACTTTGCCAATCTTCTCATCTCCCAAGTATCAAGGGTAGTGCTGCTTCAGTGATCTTTCCCCTCATATTAGAAGCAATAAGTCTCGGATTTGGGTTCAACCTTAGGTTTCTTCACTAGAGCGGCAACTGGTTTTTCATTCATGAAGTTTCCCTTCTTTCCCTTGCCCTTCTCGAAACTAGTAGTTTCACTAACCATCAACAATTGATGCTCCTACTTAATTTCTACTTTCGTGGTGTCAAACATAGCAAATAACTCAGGGATCATCATCACTATCCCTTACATGTTATAGTTTATGACTAAGCTCAGTAGCTTGGTGGTAGTGACTTTGGAGAACTATGTCAATCACTATCTTATCTGGAAGATTAACTCCCACTCGATTCAAGCAATTCTAGTACCCACACAATCTGAGCAGATTCTCAATGATTGAGATTTTCCCCCTTAATTCATAGGTCCAAGAATCTTGTGAGAGGTCTCATACTCTTAACGTGGGCATGAGCCTGAAATCCCAATTTCAGCTGTTGGAACATCTCATATGTTCCGTGACGTTCAAAACGTCTTAGACGCCTCAATTCTAAGTCGTTAAGCATTACTCACTGAACTATCACGTAGTCATGAAAAACGTGTATGTCACATGTTTTCCGAACATCCATACACGACGCTCGGGGTTCAGCACACCGAGCGGTGCATTAAGGACATAAGCCTTTTGCGCAGCAATGAGGACAATCCTCAGTTTATGGACCCAGTCCGCATAATTGCTACTATCATCTTTCAACTAAGTTTTCTCTAGGAACATATCAAAACAGTAGAGCTACAGCGCAAGGTACAACATAATTTACAAACACATTTTGACTATGTTCATTATAATGAGTTCAATTAATCATATTACTTAAGAACTCTCACTCAAATTGACATCCCTCTCATTATTCGAGTGGTACATGATCCAAATTCACTAACTCAAGAATGATCATCACGTGAGTTGAGTTTAGCTTCAATGGTGAACATCTCCATGTTGATCATATCCACTATATGACTCATGCTCGACCTTTCGGTCTCTTGTGTTCTGAGGCCATGTCTGTACATGCTAGGCTCGCCAAGTTTAACCCGAGTGTTCCGCATGTGCAACTGTTTTGCACCGGTTGTATGTGAACATAGATTCTATCACACCCTATCATCACATGGTGTCTTGAAACGATGAACTATCGCAATGGTGCACAGTCGGCGGGAACACAATTTTATCATGAAATTTTAGTGAGGGATCACCTGATAATGTTACCTCATCCTAAGCAAAATAAGGTGCATAAAAGGATTAACATCACATCCAAATCATAAGTGACATGATATGGCCATGAACTTGTGCTTCTTGATCTCCATCACCAAAGCACCGGCATGATCTCAATCCTCACCGGCGCCACACCATGATCTCCATCATTGTGCTGCCATCGAGGTTGCCGCATTAACTATGTTGTTACTAGTAAAGCTACTACTAGCAATAAAGCAAAGCATCACCAAGCGCAAAATAATTAAATACAACCCTATGGCTCCTGCCGGTTGCCGTATCATAGACGTGCAAGTCGATATTTAACTATTACAACATGATTATCTCATGCATCCAATATATCATATCATGTCTTTGGACATATCACATCACATGGATACCCTGCAAAAACAAGTTAGACGTCCTCAAATTTGTTGTTGCAAATTTTACGTGGCTGCTATGGGTATCTAGTATAATCGCATCTTACTTACGCAAAGCCATAATGGTTATATGCAAATTGCTATTTAACCTTCTCCAAGGTCCGCCTCAGTCAAATCCGATTTCAACTGAAGTTGGAGAAACGGACACCCGCCAGTCATCTTTATGCAACAAGTTGCATGTTAGTCAATGAAACCGGTCTCTCGTAAGCGTACGAGTAATGTTGGTCCGGGCCGCTTCAATCCAACAATATCGCTGAATCAAGAAAAGACTAAGGAGGGCAGCAAATTGAACATCAACACCAACAAACTCTTTTGTGTTCTACTCGAGATATCATCTACGCATGAACCTAGCTCATGATGCCACTGTTGGGGAACGTCGCATGGGAAACAATTTTTTTCCTACGCACACGCAAGACCTATCCATGGTGATGATAATTTATGAGAGGGGAGAGTGCATCTACATACCCTTGTAGATCGCTAAGCGGAAGCATATAGAACGTAGTTGATGTAGTCGAACATATTCACGATCCAATTCTTAGTCCGTCCTGTGATCTCATCACGAATCGTCCCGCGATCACATCACGATCCATCCTGATCTAGTGCCGAACGGACGGCACCTCCACGTTCAGCACACGTGCAACTCGATGACAATCTCTGCCTTCTTGATCCAGCAAGAGAGACGAAGAGGTAGTTTAATTCTTCGGCAGCACGATGGCGTGGAGGCGATGGTGGTGGAGCTACTCCGGCGGGGCTTCGCCATACGGTACCGTACTAGCTACAACGTGTCACGAAGTGGTGGAGGGAGAGAGGGCTGCGCCATGGCTTGAGGTGCCAAAAGCCTCTCTCACCTCGACTATATATAGGAGGGAAGGGAGGGGTGGCGCCCTAGGGAAAGGCCCTAGGCTTCGACTGAACTAAGAGGAGGAGGAGGAGTCCTCCTCCAATACAACTTCGAAGGAGGAGTCCTCCTTCCCCAATTCGGTTTTGGCCCACCCTCCTTTCCTTTTCACCCTTGGCCAAAATAGGCCTCCTTTGGGATAGCCACCAGCCCACTAAGAGGTGGTGTGCCACCCTTGGGCCTCTTTGGTTCTCTACAGGGTGGCTGCCCCTCCCGGTGGAACTCTGGAACCCATTCGTCACTCCCGGTACTTGGTAATGCCCGAAAACCTTCCAGAAGCCAAATTGATACTTCCTATATATCAATCTTCGTCTCGGGACCATTCCAGAAACCCTCATGACGTCCGGGATCTCATCCGGGACTCCGAACAACCTTCGGTTACCAACATCAATAATTCAACTATACTGAAACGTCACTGAACCTTAAGTGTGGAGACCCTACGGGTTCAAGAGCTATGTACACATGACCCGAGACACTCTCCGATCAATAGCGGGACCTGAATCCCATATTGTCTCTTACACATTCTACAGAGATCTTCATCGGTTGAACCTCTATGTCAAGGATTCGGTTAATCTCGTGTGCTATTCCCTTTGTCCATCAGTATGTTACTTGCCCGAGATTTGATCTTTGGTATCTCCATACCTAGTTCAATCTTGTTACCGGCAAGTCTTTTTACTTGTTCTATAATACAAGATCCCATAACAAACTCCTTAGTCACATTGCTGGAAAGGCTTATTGTGAAGTTGTATTAGCGAGTGTGCACCGAGATACCTCTCCGTCATACGGAGTGACAAATCCCAGTCTCGATTCACGCCAACCCAACAGACACCTTCAGAGATACCTGTAGAGCACCTTTATAGTCACCCAGTTACGTTGCGATGTTTGATACACACAAGGTATTTCTACGGTGTCCCAGAGTTGCATGATCTCATGGTCATAGGAACAGATACATTGACATGCAGAAAACAGTAGCAATAAACTTACATACTCATATGCTACGTTCATACTTTGGGTCTTCTCCATCACATCATTCTCCTAATAATGTGATCCCGTTATCAAGTGGCAACAATTGTCTATGGCCAGGAAACCTTGACCATCTTTGATAAATGAGCTAGTCAACTAGAGGATCACTAGGGATAGTATGTTATCTATGTATCCACACATGTATTTGAGTTGCCAGTCAATACATTTCTAGCATGGATAATAAATGATTATCATGAACAAGGAAATATAATAATAACCAATTTATTATTGCCTCTAAGGCATATTTCCAACCGGACTCATCGAAGAACATCAAGAAAAAGGATTACACGCACATAAAGAGTGTTCTCGATAGTGCCATTTTAACCTTCAACCTTACTTGTGGATATATCGAGGTGTAAAAGTATAGGAATCAAGCGCCAGCTTTCGGCCATAAGACCGACTTCTCCTACATCCAGCAACTGAACGGTAGTAAGGCTGATGGATTCTAGCTCATGCATCACATGATCGAGTATAGACGGGATATATAACGCCTTCGCATGTCAGCTTCTTCCGGCGATGCCGAGATTGTCAGTTGGGCCACAAGCATAGGAAGGACGTCGGATAATCAAATCCGAGATGAGTTTTATCACATACAATGTGAACTTGCCCAAGTGATCATGAAGTAGGTCATCGAACTAACATGGATGTTCTTCCATGGGCCAATGAGGAAGGAGAATGTCCGAGAACTGCTATGCACTCAACGTCTGGACCTAAATCCTTTCAACCAGCTCGGGCCATTCATCCTTGACTATTAAGATTAGGCGCCGACATGGAGGAGTGATTGACGATGACAATGTGTGTTTATAATTAGTACTACGGGCTTTGTATGAACTAGCGTATACATCACTCTACTTATTTAGCTTGTATATGACGAACTTTGTTATTCATGTTTACTATAGCTTGCTTGTATTTTGCTAACTATGCCTCTTTGTGTTTCTCAAGTACATTATGTTGCACATTATCGTTCAATTCATTAACTTACGATGCAGGTACATAGATCGAAGATGGCGAAGGACTGATACGTTGTATTCATTGCGAGGACTGTGGGAGTGTACGACCACTGGCCAGACGCTCAGGCCTAGGTGGACAGGTACCAGAGAGCTAGCCACAGAGGGTTCGACGGCAGAGCCGAAGCAGAAAATAGTTACTCGAGGTGGATGCTATGGCAAGAGAGGGAGCAAAACTGGTGCCTCAAGAAATACTACACAGTCATGTTCTTGCTCATGTTGGTCGCTCTTCTCTTATACATCATGGTTTAGATAGGGATGATGAAACCTGTGGGTGTGCCATAACTTGTGTATCACTATTTTCGACATGTGATGATATTTGTGTTGGATAATGATGTTGATTATGATGATCGTATGACGAGACTATTGTATGTGTATGATATGATGAGAATAATGTATGGTTACTATGATATGATGAAACTACTGTATAGAGCATGCACAAATACGTAGAGGAGGAAACAAATGTGAAATCAGGAAACCTTAGCAGTAGCACTGGTTGGGGTTTAGTAGCAGCGCTCGTTATCAGCAACGCTTTTTATAGAGCAGCACTACAGATAGTTAGTAGTAGCGCTGGCTGTCAAAGCGCTACTATTAACTGTACTTACGAGTAGCGTTGCATGGAAAAGCGCTACTTCTATATACTTAGTCGTAGCGCGTTAGCAGTAGCGCTGCCACCAACGCTACTGGTAGGGGTAAAACCAAGTGCTACTAGTAGGCTTTCTCCTACTAGTGTTCAATGAGAAACACTAGCTCTTCCTGCTCGCTCTCAATGATCATGTTGTGCAAGATGACAACAATTCATCACCTCCCACATCTGATATTTCGACCAGGTCAGAGCGGTGTACCAGACAACACCAAATTGAGATTGGAGCACACTAAATGCTCCCTCGACATCCTTCCTCGAAGCCTCGTGACACTTAGCAAAGTGTAACTTCTTCCATGCTGGTACATGGTTTGAGATAGTCTTCATAAATGTGGACCATCTCAGATAGATACCATCTGCTAGATAGTATCCCTTGTTGTAGTGGCGCCCATTGACCTCGAAGTTCATTGGAGGAGCATGACCTTCAACAAGCTTTGGAAAGACATTCGAGCACTATAGTATGTTGATGTCATTGTGAGTTCTTGGCATACCAAAGAAGGAGTGCCAAATCCATAGGTCATGTGTGTTCACTGCCTCAAGTACCACACTCCAACCTCCTTTGGCGCCATTGTACATCCCCTGCCAAGCAAATGGATAGTTTTTTCATGCCCAATGCATGTAGTCGATGCTTCCAAGCATCACAGGAAATCCTCTTGATGCATTGTGTGCTAGGATCCGAGTAGTGTCTTCAGCATTGGGTGATCGCAAATATGATGGTCCAAACACTGCCACCACTGCCGTGTAGAACTTGTACAAACACTCAATGGTGGTGGGCTCGGCCATGCATCCATAGTCTTCATGTATATCACTGGGAGCTCTATACGCAGGCATCCTCATAGGTGTGGTGCACTTCTAGAGTGAAGAGAATCCAACTGTACCAGTAAAATCCTTCTTGCAAATGAAATATATGTTGAACTCCCGGATGGCATCCACAATCTTGAGGAAGAGCTTCCGGCCCATATGATAACGGCGCCGAAATACTTTCTCAACATGAAGAGGAGCGTCGGCGAAGTAGTCGGTATAGAACATGTAATATCCCTCCATGTGATGTCTTCCTTTGCTCTAGCGGCAGCCCGGCGCCGAGCCACCTCACCGCGTGTGACAGCCCGAGACCGATGCTCCAAAACATTCCCCTCTTATTCCATCGCCGTCGCGCGATTAGATTGTCTATCGTATTCATCATGGCATCATTCGCATCATCTGCATTGCATCGGCACTCCGTTGCCGCCAGTTTTCAAAACTTGCATCAGTTATTAGTTGTCGGTTCTCCCCGTTATCGTCGTTGACCGTTTCGAGACCAACCACACACGCACGTTCCCGCGGCTTCGATAAAATATTGTTTTTAAAAGTGTCCGGAAAATATTCTTGAATTGGGTTGAAACTTGGCGTGATGTCTTATTTTAGTGTAGGTAGGCCGCGTGGCAAATTTCGTCCCAACCGGAGTCCGTTTGATACCCGAATGGTCGACCGTAGCGGCACCGCCATCGGTTTATTGTCGCACGTTTTGTTGTTTTAGAACTCATCTCACGGGCCGCACCATTCTCCCCTCTCATCCCAACCACCTAACCCTAGGGCGGAATCGGAGCCTTCCGATCGAGATCAGAGAGTCCGAAAACGCCCCAAATAGCAAACCCTAGCCCCTTGTCTATAAATAGACAACCCGATGTGCCTGATCTAGCCCTGTTTCCCTCTCCTCCTCGAATCCCATGCTAAACCCTAACCCTAGCCACCACTCTCCACAGACACTCCACCCACCTCCAGCCGCCGGCCCGCCGAGCCCAATTCAGGCCCGGGCAGGCCCGGATCGGTCGCTGCCCCGCTTAGTCCGAGCTCCCGTGAGGAAGATCGGATCCACATACCCTTGTAGATCACTAAGCGGAAGCGATAATAAACGCGGTGGATGTAGTGGTACGCATTCGCGATCCATCCCACAAACCGTCCCACGATCCGTCCCGCGAACCGTCTCACGATCCGTCCCACGATCCATCCCGATCAAGTGTCGAACGGACGGCACCTCCGTGTTCTGCACACGTACAGCTCGATGATGATCTCCGCATTCTTGATCCAGCAAGAGAAACGGGGATGTAGATGAGTTCCCCAGCAGCGCGACGGCGCTCCGGTGGTGGTGATCTATTCCCGCAGGGCTCCACCCGAGCTCCGTAGAAAACCGATCTAGAGGAAGAACTATGATCTAGAGGAGAGGGCGGCACGTGGCAAAGTTGTGTTTCAAAAGCCCTAAACCTCTAGTATATATAGGAGGAGGGGGAGGAAGCATTGGCGCGCCAAGAAAGGCCTCCTTGGGTCGGCCGAAGTGAGGAAGGGAGGAGTCCTCCTCCAATCCCACTTGGATTAGGACTCCTTCCTTATTTTCCCACCTCTTTTGATTTTCCACTTTTTCCCCATGGGCTTTCCTTGGATGACTTTGTCAGCCCATTATGCCTTATTGCGCATCCAATAAACCCGTGTGGACCCCTTCGGGCATTGTGGGCAAAACCAGTGGGCCCCCTGAACCCATTCGTCACTCCCGGTACACTACCGACAATGTCCGAAAACCTTCCGGAATCCAAATACCAACTTCCTATATATCAATCTTCGTTTCCGGACCATTCCGGAACTCCTTGTGACGTCCGGGGTCTCATCCGGGACTCCAAACAAAACTTCGGTCACCAAAACATATAACTCAATTATACCAAAACGTCACCGAACCTTCAGTGTGCACACCCTGCGGGATCGAAAACTATGCAGACATGACCTGAGACACTCTCCGGTCAATAACCAACAGAGGGACCTAGATGTCCATATTGGATCCTACATATTCTATGAAGGTCCTTATCGGTTGAACCTCTATGTCAAGGATTCATATAATCTCGTATACTATTCCCTTTGTCCTTCCGCATGTGACTTGCCCGAGATTCGATCGTCGGTATCTCCATACCTAGCTCAATCTCGTTACCGGCAAGTCTCTTTACTCGTTCCTACAATACAAGATCTCGTAACTAACTCCTTAGTCACATTGCTTGCAAGGCTTGTTGTGATGTTGTATTACCGAGTGGGCCCCGAGATACCTCTCCGTTAAACGGAGTGACAAATCCCAGTCTTGATCCATGCCCACCCAACAGACACCTTTGGAGATACCTGTAGAGCACCTTTATAGTCACCCAGTTACGTTGCGACGTTTGATACACACAAGGTATTCCTCCGGTGTCCGGGAGTTGCATGATCTCATGGTCATAGGAACAAATACATTGACATGCAGAAAACAGTAGCAATAAACTGACACGATCATATACTACGTTTACAGTTTGGGTCTTGTCCATCACATCATTCTCCCAATGATGTAATCCCGCTATGAAGTGACAACACTTGCCTATGGCCACGAAACCTTGACCATCTTTGATCAACGAGCTAGTCAACTAGAGGCTCCCTAGGGACATTGTGTTGTCTATGTATCCACACATGTATTTGAGTTTCCAATCAATACAATTCTAGCATGGATAAGAAACGATTATTATGAACAAGGAAATATAATAATAACCAATTTATTATTGCCTCTAGGGCATATTTCCAACAGTCTCCCACTTGCACTAGAGTCAAAAATCTAGTTCACATCACTATGTGATTGTAATGAATCTAACACCCATACAGTTCTGGGGTTCGATCATGTCTTGCTTGTGAGAGAGGTTTTAGTCAATGGATCTGAACATTTCCGATCCGTGTGTGCTTTACAAATATTTATGTCATCCTATCGATGTTGCTACTACGTGCTATTTGGAAATATTCCAAATGACTGCTCTACTATACGAATCCGGTTCACTACTCACAGTTATTCGGATTAGCGTCAAAGCTTGCATCGACGTAACTCCTTACGATGATATCCTTAATCACCTCCAAAATCGAGAAAAAATCCTTAGTCCACTAGTTACTAAGGATAACTTCGACCGTTTTTTTGTTGATTCAATCATGGATTACTCTTTGTACCCCTTGACAGACTCATGGCAAGGCACACATCAGGTGCGGTACACGGCATGGCATACTTTAGAGCCTACGGCTAAGGCATAGGGGACAACCTTTGTCCTTTCTCTTTCTTCTGCCGTGGTCGGGCTTTGTGTATTACTCAAATTCACACCTGACAACACACCCAAGAACTCCTTCTTTGCCAATCTATTTTTAACCCCTTCAAAAACTTATAACGGCATGCATTTAGTTGAAAGTTATTAATAAGCATCTTGATTTATTGCCATAGTTCTTGACGCACAATGTTCAAGTAGCTTAATCCAGGTTTTCCTTTGAAAAACACCTTTCAAAAAACCCTTTATGCTTTACCGAAATTCTACATTACTTCCGATCAACAATATGTCAACCACATATACTTATCAAAAATTCTATAGTGCTCTCACTCACTTCTTTGGAAATACAAGTTTCTCATAAACCTTGTATAAACCCAAAAGCTTTTATCATCTCATCAAAGCGTATATTCCAACTCCGAGATGCTTGCACCAGTCCATAGAAGGATCGTTGGAGCTTGCGTACTTGTTAGCATCCTTAGGATCGACAAAACCTTCTGGTTGTATCACATACAACCTTTCCTCAAGGAAACCGTCGATGAAAAAAATGTTTTGACATCCTATGTGCAATATTTCATAAATAATGCAGCAATTGCTAACATAATTCCAACAGACTTTTAGCATTGCTACGTGTGAGAAAGTCTCATCATAGTCAACTCTTTGAACTTGTCGGAAACATCTTTGCGATAAATCGAGCTTTTCTTAATGGTGACTTTTCACCATCATTGTGTGTCTTTCTTTTAAAGATCCATATGTACTTAATAGTCTTACGACCATCAAGTAGTTCTTCCAAAGTCTACACTTTGTTTTAGACACGGATCCTCTCTCGGATTTCATGGCCTCGAGCCATTCGTCGGAATCCAGGCCCACCATCCAGGTTCATTGTTGTTCAATAACATGACCTCCAAGACAGGGTTACCGTACCACTCTGTAGTAGTATGCGACCTTGTCGACCTATGAGGTTTGTAGTAACTTGATTCGAAGCTTAATGATCATCATCATCAGTTTCCACTTCAATTGGTGTAGGCGTCACAGGAACAACTTCCTACCCCCTGCCACACACTGGTTGAAGTGACGGTTCTATAACCTCATCAAGTTCCACCACCCTCCCACTCAATTCTTTCAAGAGAAACCTTTCCTTGAGAAAGGACCCGTTTCTAGAAACAAACACTTTGCTTCCGGATCTAAGATAGGAGATGTACCCAACTGTTTTGGGTATCCTATGAATATGCATTCATCCGCTTTGGGTTCAAGCTTATCAGATTGAAACTTTTTCACATAAGAGTTGTAGCCCCAAACTTTCAAGAAACGACAGTTCGGGTTTCTCCAAACCATAGTTCATACCATGTCATCTCAACGGAAATACGCGGTGCCCTATTTAAAGTGAATGCGGTTGTCTCTAATGCATAACCCATAAACGAAGTGGTAATTCTATAAGAAACATCATAGTATGCACCATATCAAATAGGGCGCGGCTACGACGTTCGGACACACCATCACACTATGGTGTTATAGGTGGCATTAATTGTGAAACAATTTCCACATTGTCTTAACTGTGTACCCAAACTCGCAACTCAAATATTCATCTCTATGATCATATCATAGACAGTTTATCCTCTTGGCACGACGATCTTCACTCTGAAATAGCTTTAAACTTTTCAATATTTCAGACTTGTGATTCATCAAGTAAATACTCCTGTATCTACTCAAACTGTAAGTGAAGTAAGAACGTAACGATATCCACTGCATGTCTCAGCACTCATTGGACTGCACACATCAAAAATGTATTACTTCCAACAAGTTACTTTCTTGTTCCATCTCACTGGAAAATGAGGCCTTTAGTCATCTTGCCCATGTGGTATGATTTGCATGTCTCAAGTGATTCAAAATCAAGTGAGTCCAAACTATCCATCTGCATGGAGTTTCTTTATGCGTTTATACCAATAGGTATGGTTCGCATGTCTCAAACGTTTCAAAAATGAGTGAGTACAAAGATCCATCAACATGGAGCTTCTTCATGCATTTTATACCAACATGACTCAAGTGGCAGTACCACAAGTAAGTGGTACTATCATTACTACTTTGTATCTTTTGGCATCAATATTATGAACATGTGTATCACTACGATCGAGATTCAATAAACCATTGAAGGTAATTATTCAAACAAATAGAATAACCATTATTCTATTTAAATGAATAATCATATTGCAATAAACATGATCCAATCATGTTCATGCTCAACGCAAGCACAAAATAACAATTATTTAGGTTTTAACACCAAACCCGATGGTAAAGGGAGCGTGCGATGTTTGAGCACATCAACCTTAGAGTTACTTCCAACACACATCGTCACCTCACCCTTGCTAGTATCCTTTTATTCCATACCTTTTATTTCGAGTTACTAACACTTAGAAACTGAATCAGTATCCAATACCCTCGTGCTACTAGGAGTACTAGTAAAGTACACATCAATATCATGTATATTAAATATACTTCTGTCGACTTTGCCATCCTTCTCATCTACCAAGTATCTAGGGTAGTTCCGCCTCAGTGACCGTTCCCCTCATAACAGAAGCACTTAGTCTCGGGTTTGGGTTTAACCTTGGATTTCTTCAATAGAGCAGCAACTGATTTGTCATTTCATGAAGTATCCCTTCTAGCCCTTGCCCTTCTTGAAACTAGCGGTTATACTAACCATCAACAATTGATGCTCCTACTTGATTTCTACTTTCGCAGTGTCAAACATTGCGAATAGCTCAAGGATCTGTTGGAATTATGCCCTAGAGGCAATAATAAATGTATAGTTATTATTATAATTCCTGTATCAAGATAATAGTTTATTATCCATGCTATAATTGTATTGAATGAAGACTCATTTACATGTGTGGATACATAGACAAAACACCGTCCCTAGCATGCCTCTAGTTGGCTAGCTAGTTGATCGATGATAGTCAGTGTCTTCTGATTATGAACAAGGTGTTGTTGCTTGATAACTGGATCACGTCATTGGGAGAATCACGTGATGGACTAGACCCAAACTAATAGACGTAGCATGTTGATCGTGTCATTTTGTTGCTACTGTTTTCTGCGTGTCAAGTATTTATTCCTATAACCATGAGATCATATAACTCACTGACACCGGAGGAATGCTTTGTGTGTATCAAACGTCGCAACGTAACTGGGTGACTATAAAGATGCTCTACAGGTATCTCCGAAGGTGTTAGTTGAGTTAGTATGGATCAAGACTGGGATTTGTCACTCCGTGTGACGGAGAGGTATCTCGGGGCCCACTCGGTAATACAACATCACACACAAGCCTTGCAAGCAATGTGACTTAGTGTAAGTTACGGGATCTTGTATTACGGAACGGGTAAAGAGACTTGCCGGTAAACGAGATTGAAATAGGTATACGGATACTGACGATCGAATCTCGGGCAAGTAACATACCGAAGGACAAAGGGAATGACATACGAGATTATACGAATCCTTGGCACTGAGGTTCAAACGATAAGATCTTCGTAGAATATGTAGGATCCAATATGGGCATCCAGGTCCCGCTATTGGATATTGACCGAGGAGTCTCTCGGGTCATGTCTACATAGTTCTCGAACCCGCAGGGTGTGCACACTTAAGGTTCGACGTTGTTTTATGCGTATTTGAATTATATGGTTGGTTACCGAATGTTGTTCGGAGTCCCGGATGAGATCACGGACGTCACGAGGGTTTCCGGAATAGTCCGGAAATGAAGATTGATATATAGGATGACCTCATTTGATTACCGGAAGGTTTTCGGAGTTACCGGGAATGTACCGGGAATGACAAATGGGTTCCGAGAGTTCACCGGAGGGGGGCAACCCACTCCGGGGAAGCCCATAGGCATTTGGGGGGTCACACGAGCCCTTAGTGGGCTGGTGGGACAGCCCACCAATGCCCTATGCGCCAAGAGAGAAAAAATCAAAGGAAAGAAAAAAAAAGGAAGAAGTGGGAAGGGGGAAGGACTCCCTCCCACCAAACCAAGTAGGACTCGGTTTGGGGGGGGGGAGAGTCCTCCCCCCTGGCTCGGCCGACCCCTTGGGATCCCTTGGACCCCAAGGCAAGGTCCCCCTCCCTCCTCCTATATATATGGGGCTTTTAGGGCAGATTTGAGACGACTTTCTCACGGCTGCCCGACCACATACCTCCATAGTTTTTCCTCTAGATCGTGTTTCTGCGGAGCTCGGGCAGAGCCCTGCTGAGACAAGATCATCACCAACCTCCGGAGCGCCGTCACACTGCCGGAGAACTCTTCTACCTCTCCATCTCTCTTGCTGGATCAAGAAGGCCGAGATCATCGTCGAGCTGTACGTGTGCTGAACGCGGAGGTGCCGTCCGTCCGGTACTAAATCGTGGGACTGATCGCGGGATTGTTCGCGGGGCGGATCGAGGGACGTGAGGACGTTCCACTACATCAACCGCGTTCTCTAACGCTTCTGCTGTGCGATCTACAAGGGTACGTAGATCACTCATCCCCTCTCGTAGATGGACATTACCATGATAGGTCTTCGTGCGCGTAGGAAAATTTTTGTTTCCCATGCGACGTTCCCCAACAGTGGCATCATGAGCTAGGTTCATGCGTAGATGTCTTCTCGAGTAGAACACAAAAGGTTTTGTGGGCGGTGATGTGCGTTTTGCTGCCCTCCTTAGTCTTTTCTTGATTCCGCGGTATTGTTGGATCGAAGCGGCTTGGACCGACATTACTCGTACGCTTACGAGAGACTGGTTTCATCGTTACGAGTAACCCCCTTTGCTCAAAGATGACTGGCAAGTGACGGTTTCTCCAACTTTAGTTGAATCGGACTTGACCGAGGAGGTCCTTGGATGAGGTTAAATAGCAACTCATACATCTCCGTTGTGGTGTTTGCGTAAGTAAGATGCGATCCTACTAGATACCCTTGGTCACCACGTAAAACATGCAACAACAAAATTAGAGGACGTCTAACTTGTTTTTGCAGGGTATGATTGTGATGTGATATGGCCAATGATGTGATGTGATATATTGGATGTATGAGATGATCATGTTGTAATAGAAATATCGACTTGCACGTCGATGGTACGGCAACCGGCAGGAGCCATAGGGTTGTCTTTATACTAACATATGTGCTTGCAGATGCGTTTACTATTTTGCTAGGATGTAGCTTTAGTAGTAATAGCATAAGTAGCACGACAACCCCGATGGCAACACGTTGATGGATGATCATGGTGTGGCGCCGGTGACAAGAAGATCGTGCCGGTGCTTTGGTGATGGAGATCAAGAAGCACGTGATGATGGCCATATCATGTCACTTATGAATTGCATGTGATGTTAATCCTTTTATGCACCTTATTTTGCTTAGAACGACGGTAGCATTATAAGGTGATCTCTCACTAAAATTTCAAGACGAAATTGTGTTCTCCCCGACTGTGCACCGTTGCTACAGTTCGTCGTTTCGAGACACCACGTGATGATCGGGTGTGATAGACTCAACGTTCACATACAACGGGTGCAAAACGGTTGCGCACGCGGAACACTCGGGTTAAGCTTGACGAGCCTAGCATGTGCAGACATGGCCTCGGAACACATGAGACCGAAAGGTCGATCATGAATCATATAGCTGATATGATTAGCATAGGGATGCTTACCACTGAAACTACTCTCGACTCACGTGATGATCGGACTTGGGATAGTGTAAGTGGATCATGAACCACTCAAATGACTAGAGAGATGTACTTTTTGAGTGGGAGTTTAGGATATAATTTGATTAAGTTGAACTCTAATTATCTTGAACATAGTCTAAGTCCACTTTGAATGTATTTGTGTTGTAGATCATGGCTCACGCAAGTGTCATCCTGAATTTTAATACGTTCCTAGAGAAAGCTAAGTTGAAAGATGATGGAAGCAACTTTGTAGACTGGGCTCGTAATCTTAAGCTAACCTTACAAGCTGGAAAGAAGGATTATGTCCTTAATGCTGCGCTAGGAGATGAACCACCCGCTACGGCTGATCAGGATGTTAAGAACGCTTGGTTAGCACGTAAGGAGGACTACTCAATAGTTCAAAGTGCAGTCTTGTATGGCTTAGAACCGGGACTTCAACGTCGCTTTGAGCGTCATGGAGCATTTGAGATGTTCCAGGAGTTGAAGTTTATCTTTCAGAAGAACGCCCGGATCGAGAGGTATGAGACCTCCGATAAATTCTATGCTTGCAAGATGGAGGAAAACTCGTCTGTCAGTGAACACGTGCTCAAAATGTCTGGGTACTCAAACCGTCTAGCTGAACTGGGGATTGAACTCCCGCAAGAAGCTATCACTGACAGAATCCTTCAATCACTGCCGCCAAGCTATAAAGGCTTTGTGTTGAACTACAACATGCAAGGGATGAACAAGTCTCCCGGCGAGTTGTTTGCGATGTTGAAAGTCGCAGAGTCTGAACTCCGTAAAGAGCATCAAGTGTTGATGGTAAGCAAGACCACTAGTTTCAAGAGAAACGGCAAAGGCAAGAAGGGCAATTCGAAGAAGAGCGGCAAGCCCGTTGCCAATCCGCCGAAGAAACCCAAGGCTGGACCTAAGCCTGAAACAGAGTGCTTCTATTGCAAGGGTATGGGTCACTGGAAGCGCAATTGCCCCAAGTATCTGGCAGATAAGAAGGCGGGCAAAGAAAAATCAGGTATATTTGATATACATGTTATTCATGTGTACTTAACCGGCTCTCGTAGTAGTGCCTGGGTATTCGATACCGGTTCTGTTGCTCACATTTGCAACTCGAAGCAGGAACTGCGGAATAGACGAAGGCTGGCGAAAGACAAAGTGACGATGCGCGTAGGAAACGGTTCCAAGGTTGATGCAATCGCCGTCGGCACAGTGTCACTTCAACTACCATAGGGATTAGTGATGAACTTAAATCATTGTTATTTAGTGCCTGCGTTGAGCATGAACATTATATCTGGATCTTGTTTATTGCGAGACGGTTACTCTTTTAAGTCTGAGAATAATGGTTGTTCAATTTCTATGAGTAACATCTTTTATGGTCATGCACCGAATGTGAGAGGATTGTTCATATTGAATCTTGATAGAGATACGCATATACATAACATTGAGACCAATTGAGTTAGAGTAAACAATGATAGCGCCATATTTTTGTGGCACTGCCGCTTGGGTCATATTGGTGTAAAGCGCATGAAGAAACTCCATGATGATGGACTTTTGGAGTCACTTGACTTTGATTCACTTGACACGTGCGAACCATGCCTCATGGGCAAGATGACTAAGACTCCGTTCTCCGGAACAATGGAGCGTGCAAGTGACTTGTTGGAAATCATACATACCGATGTGTGTGGTCCAATGAGCGTGGAGGCACGCGGCGGATATCGTTATTTTCTCACCTTCACTGACGATCTAAGTAGATATGGTTATGTCTACTTGATGAAGCACAAGTCTGAAACATTTGAAAAGTTCAAGAAATTTCAGAGTGAAGTGGAAAATCATCGTAACAAGAAGATCAAGTTCCTACGGTCTGATCGTGGGGGTGAATATCTGAGTTTCGAGTTTGGTACTCACTTAAGACAATGTGGAATTGTTTCGCAGTTAACACCGCCTGGAACACCACAGCGTAATGGTGTGTCCGAACGTCGTAATCGTACTTTATTAGAAATGGTGCGATCTATGATGTCTCTTACTGATTTGCCATTATCGTTTTGGGGTTATGCATTAGAAACAGCTGCATTCACTTTAAATAGGGCACCATCGAAATCCGTTGAGACGACACCATACGAACTGTGGTATGGCAAAAGGCCAAAGTTGTCGTTTCTTAAAGTTTGGGGATGTGATGCTTATGTCAAAAAGCTTCAGCCTGAAAAGCTGGAACCCAAAGCGGAAAAGTGCGTCTTCATAGGTTACCCAAAAGAGACAGTTGGGTACACCTTCTATCTCAAATCCGAGGGCAAAGTGTTTGTTGCTAAAAACGGAACTTTTCTCGAGAAGGAGTTTCTCTCGAGAGAATTGAGTGGGAGGAAGATAGAACTTGACGAGGTTGTCGAACCTCTCATCCCTCTGGATGGTGGCGCAGGGCAAGGGGAAACCTCTGTCATTGCGACGCCGGTTGAGGAGGAAGTTAATGATGATGATCATGAAACTCCAGTTCAAGTTTCTGTTGAACCACGCAGGTCGACGAGATCACGCGCTGCTCCAGAGTGGTACGGTAATCCCGTCTTATCAATCATGTTGTTAGACAACAATGAACCTGCAAATTATGAAGAAGCAATGGTGGGCCCAGATTCCAACAAATGGCTAGAAGCCATGAAATCCGAGATAGGATCCATGTATGAGAACAAAGTGTGGACTTTGGAGATGCTGCCTGAGGGCCGCAAGGCTATTCAGAACAAATGGATCTTTAAGAAGAAGACGGACGCTGATGGTAATGTGACCGTTTGTAAAGCTCGACTTGTGGCAAAGGGTTTTTCACAAGTTCCAGGAATTGACTACGATGAGACTTTCTCTCCCGTAGCGATGCTTAAGTCCGTCAGAATCATGTTAGCAATAGCTGCGTTTTTCGATTATGAAATCTGGCAGATGGATGTCAAAACGGCGTTCCTTAACGGTTTCCTTAAGGAAGAGTTGTATATGATGCAACCCGAAGGTTTTGTCGATCCTAAAAATGCTGACAAGGTGTGCAAGCTCCAGCGATCCATTTATGGACTGGTGCAAGCATCTCGGAGTTGGAACAAACGCTTTGATGAGGTGATCAAAGCATTTGGGTTTATACAAGTGGTTGGAGAATCTTGTATTTACAAGAAAGTGAGTGGGAGCTCTGTGGCGTTTCTAATATTATATGTGGATGACATATTACTGATTGGAAACAACGTAGAGCTTTTGGAGAGCATAAAAGGTTACTTGAATAAAAGTTTCTCTATGAAGGACCTAGGAGAAGCTGCTTACATTCTAGGCATTAAGATCTATAGGGATAGATCAAAACGCCTGATAGGACTTTCACAAAGCACATACCTTGATAAAGTTTTGAAGAGGTTCAAAATGGAACAGTCCAAGAAAGGGTTCTTGCCAGTGTTACAAGGTACGAGATTGAGTAAGACTCAGTGCCCAGCAACTGATGAAGATAGAGAGCATATGCGCTCCGTCCCCTATGCTTCAGCCATAGGCTCTATCATGTATGCAATGCTGTGCACTAGACCGGATGTTAGCCTGGCCATAAGTATGGCAGGTAGGTTCCAGAGTAATCCAGGAGTGGATCACTGGACGGCGGTCAAGAATATCCTGAAGTACCTGAAAAGGACTAAGGAGATGTTTCTCGTGTATGGAGGTGACGAAGAGCTCGCCGTAAAAGGTTACGTCGATGCAAGCTTTGACACAGATCCGGACGACTCTAAGTCGCAAACCGGATACGTATTTATTCTTAATGGGGGTGCAGTAAGCTGGTGCAGTTCCAAGCAAAGCGTCGTAGCAGATTCTACATGTGAAGCGGAGTACATGGCTGCCTCGGAGGCGGCTAAGGAGGGTGTCTGGATGTAGTTCATGACGGATCTTGGAGTGGTGCCAAGTGCACTGGATCCAATAACCTTGTTCTGTGAGAACACTGGTGCCATTGCCTTAGCAAAGGAACCAAGGTTTCACAAGAAGACCAGACACATCAAACGACGCTTCAACCTCATCCGCGACTACGTCGAGGAAGAGGACGTAAATATATGCAAAGTGCACACGGATCTAAATGTAGCAGACCCGCTGACTAAGCCTCTTCCACGGCCAAAACATGATCGACACCAGAACTGTATGGGTGTTAGGTTTATTACAATGTGATTCACATGGTGATGTGAGGGCTAGATTATTGACTCTAGTGCAAGTGGGAGACTGTTGGAATTATGCCCTAGAGGCAATAATAAATGTATAGTTATTATTATAATTCCTGTATCAAGATAATAGTTTATTATCCATGCTATAATTGTATTGAATGAAGACTCATTTACATGTGTGGATACATAGACAAAACACCGTCCCTAGCATGCCTCTAGTTGGCTAGCCAGTTGATCGATGATAGTCAGTGTCTTCTGATTATGAACAAGGTGTTGTTGCTTGATAACTGGATCACGTCATTGGGAGAATCACGTGATGGACTAGACCCAAACTAATAGACGTAGCATGTTGATCGTGTCATTTTGTTGCTACTGTTTTCTGCGTGTCAAGTATTTATTCCTATAACCATGAGATCATATAACTCACTAACACCGGAGGAATGCTTTGTGTGTATCAAATGTCGCAACGTAACTGGGTGACTATAAAGATGCTCTACAGGTATCTCCGAAGGTGTTAGTTGAGTTAGTATGGATCAAGACTGGGATTTGTCACTCCGTGTGACGGAGAGGTATCTCGGGGCCCACTCGGTAATACAACATCACACACAAGCCTTGCAAGCAATGTGACTTAGTGTAAGTTACGGGATCTTGTATTACGGAACGAGTAAAGAGACTTGCCGGTAAACGAGATTGAAATAGGTATACGGATACTGACGATCGAATCTCGGGCAAGTAACATACCGAAGGACGAAGGGAATGACATACGGGATTATACGAATCCTTGGCACTGAGGTTCGAACGATAAGATCTTCGTAGAATATGTAGGATCCAATATGGGCATCCAGGTCCCGCTATTGGATATTGACCGAGGAGTCTCTCGGGTCATGTCTACATAGTTCTCGAACCCGCAGGGTCTGCACACTTAAAGTTCGACGTTGTTTTATGCGTATTTGAGTTATATGGTTGGTTACCAAATGTTGTTCGGAGTCCCGGATGAGATCACGGACGTCACGAGGGTTTCCGGAATAGTCCGGAAACGAAGATTGATATATAGGATGACCTCATTTGATTACCGGAAGGTTTTCGGAGTTACCGGGAATGTACCGGGAATGACGAATGGGTTTCGGGAGTTCACCGGAGGGGGGCAACCCACTCCGGGGCAGCCCATAGGCATTTGGGGGGGTCACACCAGCCCTTAGTGGGCTGGTGGGACAGCCCACCAATCCCCTATGCGCCAAGAGAGAAAAAATCAAAGGAAAGAAAAAAAAAGGAAGAAGTGGGAAGGGGGAAGGACTCCCTCCCACCAAACCAAGTAGGACTCGGTTTGGGGGGGAGAGTCCTCCCCCCTGGCTCGGCCGACCCCTTGGGATCCCTTGGACCCCAAGGCAAGGTCCCCCTCCCTCCTCCTATATATATGGGGCTTTTAGGGCAGATTTGAGACGACTTTCTCACGGCTGCCCGACCACATACCTCCATAGTTTTTCCTCTAGATCGTGTTTCTGCGGAGCTCGGGCGGAGCCCTGCTGAGACAAGATCATCACCAACCTCCGGAGCGCCGTCACGCTGCCGGAGAACTCTTCTACCTCTCCGTCTCTCTTGCTGGATCAAGAAGGCCGAGATCATCGTCGAGCTGTACGTGTGCTGAACGCGGAGGTGCCGTCCGTTCGGTACTAGATCGTGGGACTGATCGCGGGATTGTTCGCGGGGCGGATCGAGGGACGTGAGGACGTTCCACTACATCAACCGCGTTCTCTAACGCTTCTGCTGTGCGATCTACAAGGGTACGTAGATCACTCATCCCCTCTCATAGATGGACATCACCATGATAGGTCTTCGTGCGCGTAGGAAAATTTTTGTTTCCCATGCGACGTTCCCCAACAGGATCATCATATGTATCCTTGATATGTTATAGTTCATCACGAAGCTCTAGTAGCTTGGTGGCAGTGACTTTGGAGAACCATCACTATCTCATCCAGAAAATTAACTCCCACTTGATGCAAGCGACTGTTGCACGTCAGACAATCTGAGCACATGCTCAACGATTGAGCTTTTCTCCTTTACTTTATAGACAAAGAATCTTGTCGGAGGTCTCATACCTCTCGATAAGGGCACGAGCATGAAATCCCAATTTCATCTCTTAGAACATCTCATATGTTCTGTGACGTTCCAAAACATCTTCGGCGCCCCAATTCTAAGTCGTTAAGCATTACGCACTGAACTATCACGTAGTCATCAAAACGTGTATGTCAGATGTTCGCAACATCCACAGGGGACGCTCGAGGTGCAGCACACCGAGTGGTACATTAAGGAAATAATCCTTCTACGCAGAAATGAGGACAATCCTTAGTTTACGGACTCAGTCCGCAAAATTGGTACTATCATCTTTCAACTAAATTTTCTCTAGGAACATATAAAAAATAGTAGAGCTACAACGCAAGCTACAACATAATTTACAAAGACCTTTTGACTATGTTAATGATAATTAGTTCAATTAATCATATTACTTAAGAACTCCCACTCAAATAGACATCCCTATAGTCATTCGAGTGGCGCATGATCCAAATCCACTAACTCAAGTCCAATCATCACATGAGTTGAGTATAATTTCTATGGTAAACATCTCCATGTTAATCATATCAACTATATGATTCATGCTCGACCTTTCGGTCTCTTGTGTTTCGAGGCCATGTATGTAAATGCTAGGCTCGTCAAGTTTAACCCGAGTGTTCCGCGTGTGCAACTGTTTTGCACCCATTGTATGTGAACGTTGAGTCTATCACACCCGATCATCACGTGGTGTCTCGAAATGACGAACTGTCACAACGGTGCACAGTCGGGGAGAACACAATTTTATCTTGAAATTTTAGTGAGTGATCACCTTATAATGCTACCATCGTTCTAAGCAAGATAATGTGCATAAAAGGATTAACATCACATGCAATTCATAAGTGACATGATATGGCCATGATCTTGTGCTTCTTGATCTCCATTACCAAAGCACCGGCATGATCTTCATCGTCACCGGCGCCACACCATGATCTCCATCATCGTGCCGCCATCGAGGTTTTCGTGCTATCTATGCTATTACTACTGAAGCTACATCCTAGCAATATAGTAAACGCATCTGCAAACACAAACGTTAGTTTAAAGACAACCCTATGGCTCGACAACCCTATGGCTCCTGCCGGTTGCCGTAGCATCGACGTGCGAGTCGATATTTAACTATTACAACATGATCATCTCACACATCCAATATATCACATCATGTCTTTGGCCATATCACATCACATGCATACCCTGCAAAAACAAGTTAGACGTCCTCTAATTTGTTGTTGCATGTTTTACGTGGCTGCTATGGGTATCTAGTATGATCGCATATTACTTACGCAAAACCACAACGGTGATGGGCAAATTGCTATTTAACCTCTCTCCAAGGACCGCCTCAGTCAAATCCTATTCAAATAAAGTTGAAGAAACAGACACCTGCCAGTCATCTTTATGCAACAAGTTGCATGTTAGTCCCTGAAACCGGTCTCTCGTAAGCGTACGAGTAATGTTGGTCCGGGCCGCTTCAATCCAACAATACCGCCGAATCGAGAAAATACTAAGGAGGGAAGCAAATCGAACATGAGCGACCATAAAAATTTTGTGTTCTACTCGAGATTACATCTACGCATGAACCTAGCTCATGATGCCACTGTTGGAAACGTTGCATGGGAAACAAAAAAATTCCTACGCACACAAAGACATATCATGGTGATGTTCATCTACGAGAGGGAGATCGGATCCACATACCCTTGTAGATCTCTAAGCGGAACCGATAATAAATGCGGTTGATGTAGTGGTACGTCGTCACGATCCGTCCCACGAACCGTCCCACGATCCGTCCCGTGAACCGTCTCACGATCCGTCCCACGATCCGTCACGATCAAGTGCCGAATGGATGGCACCTCCGCGTTTCGCACACGTACAACTCGATGACGATCTCCGCCTTCTTGATCCAGCAACAGAGACGGGGATTTAGATGAGTTCCCCGGTAGCGCGACGGCGCTCCGGTGGTGGTGATCTATTCCTGCAGGGCTCCGCCCGAGCTCCGCAGAAAACCGATCTAGAGGAAGAATTATGATCTAGAGGAGAGGGCAACACATGGCAAAGTTGTGTCTCAAAAGCCCTAAACCTCTAGTATATATAGGAGGAGGGGGAGGCAGCCTTGGCGCGCCAAGGAAGGCTTCCTTGGGTTGGATTAAGTGAGGAAGGGAGGAGTCCTCCTCCAATCCCACTTGGATTAGGACTCCTTCCTTATTTTCCCACCTCTTTTGGATTTTCCACTTTTTCCTCATGGGCTTTCCTTGGATGACTTTGTCAGCCCATTATGCATTATTGCGCATCCAATAGACCCATCTGGACCCCTTGGGGCGTTGTGGGCCCACCCAGTGGCCCCGTGGAACCCATTCGTCACTCCCGGTACACTCCCGGCAATGCCCGAAAACCTTCCGGAATCCAAATACCAACTTCCTATATATCAATCTTCGTTTTCGGACCATTCCGGAACTCCTCGTGATGTCCGGGATCTCATCCGGGATTCCGAACAAAACTTCCCTCACCAACACATATAACTCAACTATTCTGAAACGTTACCGAACCTTAAGTGTGCAGAACCTGCGGGTATGAGAACTATGCAGACATGACCTGAGATACTCTCCGGTCAATAACCAATAGCGGGACCTAGGTGTCCATATTGGCTCCTACATATTCTACGAATATCTTTATTAGTTGAACCTCTATGTCAAGGATTCATATAATCCCGTATACTACTCCCTTTGTCCTTCGGTATGTTACTTGCCCGAGATTCGATCGTCGCTATATCCATACCTAGTTCAATCTCGTTACCGGCAAGTCTCTTTACTCGGTCCTGTAATACAAGATCACGTAACTAACTCCTTAGCCACATTGCTTGCAAGGCTTGTTCTGATGTTGCATTACCGAGTGGGCCCCGAGATACCTCTCCGTTACACGGAGTGACAAATCCCAATCTTGATCCATGCCAACCCAACAGACACCTTTGGAGATACCTGTAGAGCACCTTTATAGTCACCCAGTTACATTGCGATGTTTGATACACACAAGGTGTTACTCCGGTGTCTGGGGGTTGCATGATCTCATGGTCATAGGAACAAATACATTGACATACACAAAACAGTAGCTATAAACTGACACGATCGTATACTACGTTTATAGTTTGGGTCTTGTCCATCACATCATTCTCCCAATGATGTGATCCCGTTATCAAGTGACAACACTTGCCTATGGCTAGGAGACCTTGACCATATTTGATCAACGAGCTAGTCAACTAGAGGCTCACTAGGGATAGTGTGTTGTCTATGTATCCACACATGTATTTGAGTTTCCAATCAATACAATTCTAGCATGGATAATAAATGATTATTATGAACAAGGAAATATAATAATAACCAATTTATTATTTCCTCTAGGGCATATTTACAACACGAGCCTCCCGCCCCGTTGACCAAGGGCGCCACCTGAGCCGGCCAGCCGCCAGATCCGCTAGCCGAGCCGGCCAGGCCACCTGCCCTTGCCGCTGCACCGAGCCGTCCTAACTCTGACTGGGCCGAGGCCCACTAAGGTGACCAGCCCAGTGCCCCTATGCTATATGCCGCCTTATGCACGGTATTGTTATCCTCCCCCCATGCCCTGTTGGCCCAGCTGTTTAGATTCGGCCCATTAGTTTTTTTAGGATTGTGAATTCAGTATTTTTAGGAAAATGCATATTTTCATACGCCCGTAGATTTTAATCCGTGCGTCGGATCGTAGCAAGTTAAGTACGTAAAGTGATTAGAATTTCGCATAGATTAATATTTTCCAACTCTCAAGCATGTTTAAAGCTGTTAGCCATGTTGTTTGTCTCAGTTTGCGTGTCAACATGATAAAAATGGTTTAGTTCGGACTTAATTAACCGTACTTCCGTTGGAGATGAGCCATATATGTAAATGGTCTAGAAATACGAGTAAAATCACGTGAACCACTTTGTTTTGACATTCAACAAACATAAAAGTTAATTAGGATAAATCTAGACAGATTTAGAATTTAACACATGGGTTCTTTTCAGAAATGCTATATGTCATTTTCGGCATCATTTAAGATGTCATCACCCCTTGCCATGTTAACAACATTTTAATATTGTCGTGCTAATAAACAGGAGTGAACTAAATAATTAAACGTGGAGTTTCGTCAATATGCAACTCGTTGCATATTGAGCTTCACTTAATGTGTAGTGTTTGATTGTCATGAGTTGTCATGCTATGCCTTGCATAATTTAAACTCGACATGAATCATATTAGGGTGTGGATCATATCATGCATGTGTGTGGTGAATATCGTGTGTTGATGCTTGTTTCTGGTTTGGTTCGTCTCGATAGAGTTCCACAAGTGTGTCGGAATGTGAGGATTTGTTAGGCTACGTCGGTTCGTCTGCCTCACGGAGTGGTTCTTCTTCCAAGCGGGATCTCAGGCAAGATAATCATTTCCCTGGATACCATTACTATGATTGGCATGCTAGTTGTTTCTTTCTCTATGTCTCGCTTCGTACCACTTAAATGTCAGCCTCTCAACATTGCCATGAAAACCTCCAACCAGTTCACAACTTAGCAAACCATTGATTGGCTATTTTACCGCTTGCATAACCATGTGTTAGCGTTGCTAGTTGCAGGTGTAGTTTCTTCCATGTGATAACATGGGTTCCTTGTTATACCACCATATTAATTGCTATCTAAATTAATACACCTATATGTAAAGGTGGAAGGATCGGCCTTTCTAGCCTGGTGTTTTGTTCCATATTTGAGCGCTCCTAACATGCTTGGGGTTGTTATGGGGACCCCTTAGATTTTTGTTTTGGGATAAAGCTCGTGTGGCAAGGCCCAACATTGGTAGTATTTTCTTAATACCAAACTAAAATATGCATAGGGTTTGATCACCCCGTGGATACTAATCAACCCCCGGCCCAGTGCTCCTCATGAGAGTTGGTCCACCCACCTAGCAGTCGGCGGTGCCACCTCGGGGCAACCCAAGGCGTTTTCAGGCTATCGTCCACTTTGCATAGACGGTTGACGGCCATAGATAGAGAGCGCGCGGCTCTAGATGCAGATCTCACTCACTGGGTGGCCTTGCTGAACTTGTTTTATATTTCTCAAACATCTTCTGCGAGGGATTCCGAGGATACTTTGGGCTATCTCAAGGTTGATTTTTTCCAATAGGAAACCGAGGAGATCACGGGCTTCCTTGATCAAGGTCATTCCGTCACAGCGTGTGGTAGTTTGTGATGGACTAGTTGGAGCACCCCTACAGGGTTAAATCTTTCGGAAACTCGTGCCCGCTATTATGTGGCAACGTGGAAACTTCGTTTAATATCCGATTCTAGATAACTTGAAGTAAACTTTATTAAAACTTGCCAACTGAGTGCGTAACCGTGACTGTCTCTTTCGTGAGCTCCTTCTCCGATCGAGGACGCGGTGGGGTTATGTCTTTCATAAGTAGGTGTTCAGGATCATTCATTTGATCATGAGTAGTTCATGCCCGCTATGCGTAGATCATCCCCCTCTTATTATTGTACTCATAAGTTATCCACCTTAAATAAAAGCTTAGTCGATTGCTGGAACCTCACCACTTAACCTTACCTCACCCATTAAGCTTTGCTAGTCTTGATACCTTTGGAAATGAGATTGTTGAGTCCCTGTGGCTCACAGATTACTACAACACGAGTTGCGGGTATAGGTAAAGAGTTACTTTCACGTGAGCGTGATGATTGTTCATTTGGAGTTTCTTGTTCTTCTTCATCGATCTAGGATTGGTTCCAGGTCGGCAGCCTGGGATAGCAAGGATGGACGTCGTTCTTTTATCGTTTGTTTTCGTACTTAGTCAGACCCTGCTCTTCTTCATGATGAATGTATATTGTTGTATTGATGTGATATTGATGTAGCTTGTGGCGAGTGTAATCCAACTCCTTATACTCATCTTTTCAGTACATGTACTTGTAACGATATCCATTCTTGCGAAACAACGAGATGCGTTTCTATCCCTGTCGAGGCCCCCATCCCAAAATAAGGATAGGACCGCATCTTGGGTGTTACAAGTTGGTATCAGAGCAATACCAACCTAGGAGCCCCCTTGATTGATCGAACATGGCCGAGTCGAGTCTAGTAAAAACTACTTTGAGTCTAGCTATATATTGGAGAGTAGGATTCTTTTTTCTCCTCTTCTATGCTCTGGTGAGAAATATTGACGTAATAATTTTAATTCTACTCCTCTTCTCACTCAAATTGTTCTTAGGATCACGCGGATGTTTTTGGAATCTATATGATGTTGATGTGATGGAGTTCTGACTTGGTGCCTCCTACTGTGTTGATTTTATTCCCGGGAGTTGAGCTCTAAGGGATTCTTGAGCACATCGTTATCATTCAGATTTCTTAGTATCTCGGGACGGAGGATGTTTGAAATTTCTTCAATACTGGTAGTGTCGAGATAACCCCGACATCCCAAGTACTGGTGCAGAGAGTTCGGGGGTACCGCCATACTTAGTATCATTGTGATTACGAGGACCTGAGATAGATGAGTTTCCGAGATTCTCGTTATGTGTTGACGGATGTGCTACACTAGACGGGTTAGATGCTAGGAGTTGAGTGATGGATTTCACTCCTTGTATCCGTGGACTCGATTGCATGACCAGAAATTTCAGAAGTTCTTAGGTGGTAATTCAAGTAGTTACTTATAGGACAATCTTCCAACAGATGCATGATGTGAGGTTGGGGTTCGACATCTAGTGGATTCATTTATTCACGGCCGTCTTACAGCGGTTCTCGTTGTGTCTTAAAGAGTCCTTGTAGCTTGCTACGACTCGGGGACGCTTCGTATGTCGTGTGCACTGCCTTGTACATGATGGTAATGTAGGATAGAGCCTGTGCGATCCTATCCACGAAAATATCGGACGAAATCTCGGTCATGAATTTGTTCCGGCTTGTGTTGTAAGCCTCATTCTTTCTTTTGTTGGAATATGGTAATTCGAGTTGCTTCGATATCAAATGGTGATTTATATATTTCCAAGAGGTGTTCTCATATTTTTATGGGAATGCAAATTCTTTTGCTCAATCAAATTGTCTTTTCAAATCTTTCCAAATGGAGTTGGCATGTCAATTCTTTTCCAACCGGAGTGCTTCTGTTCAAGTAAATTCAATCCTCTCCATTTTTGCAAGATCAATCCCTCATTTCTTTCTAGAGTTTGTCTCATCTGTCCCAAGATGTATTTGTTTTTCCCGCCCTCCCTCCCTTTTTCTCCAATGATTTAATTATCATCCAAGTGCCTTTCTTTTCATCAATGCTTCGGCTCACTTTTCCTCCGTATTGTTTCCGGTGATTCTTGTGAAGATTCTAAGGAGTTGCTAGTTCATCAATCTTCATTCTTGTTTTCTTCTCCGATGGATTCAAGTCAAGCTATTCGTGTTCATCATATCCTTTTCATCCTTTAAATTGTTTCCCATGTTGAAAATTCTTATCAAGACTCTCTTATTATTCATCCATCTTTGTTCTATCTGGAGTGCTGAAGATATCTCAGAAATTTCTTGTTTTTAATTCTTTCAATCATTTTGAGGGTCTCACCTCATCAAGTTTTGATTTGTAGCGGTGCAATCTCTCTTTTCTAATCAATTGTTTCAACGGTGTTTTCTTTCAGTGGGCGCATAACCCACAGGTTCTTTCCCCGGAGATCTCTGGCGTAAGTATGAATTTCATTAGTCATATCCCTTCTCCAAGATCGGTTTGTATTAATTCCCTTCATTGACTCAACTTTTCATATTCTTATTTCGGAGTGTCTCAGTAATTTTGGTTGTGTCCCTTCTCATAATTCTCAGCTTGGAAGACGGAAGGAGTGATTCTCTCAAATCTTGGTCCATTCTCTTGAAGATTCATCATTTCAACTTTGTGTTATCATCTTGAATTGTTTCCAATCATGAGTAATTCCTTCCATATCTATCCAGTGCATTTCAGAGTTGTTTTGCTTTCTTGATCCTCCGAAGGCCATCATTTGAGAAGATTTCTTCGTTCTCATCTTTCAGCTTTCATTCTCAAATTCTTCTCAATTGTCGTCTCTTCGTTCGCATCTCAGTTATTTCGGTTCCTTGTACAAGTTTCTTCTAGGTGGACCATGATCTATTTATTCTCATGTATCTCCATTCGTTCTGTTATCCCCATTCATTCCAATTCTTATCGGTGGTTCTTTTAAGACTTCTTCAATTTGTGCTCCATCTCTCTCCCCCAATCTTTTTCAAGAAGAATAAGTCGTATGCTAAATCCATTGCTTGTCATCAATTTAACTTGATGAAGGATGAGCATAACATACTTCTTATTCTAGTTCATCAAGGGGATTTCAATTCTCCTCCCAGAGTGGTTTGTGATATCAATTCTACATCTCAGGTGCTTCATCTTTTCCTTCCGGAGTTCCAAGTTTTTCTCTATTATCCCTTCATGAAGCTTCATCTAAATCTTTGCAAGGCTTCAATCTTATTCTTTTCAACATTCAACTCTTTATATCATCCTTTCATCACGGTGTTCTCCAAGTGGTTCTTCATCGTGATTCATCAAGGTTTCAATTCTTTCTCGAAGTGGTCTTCAACATTCTTGTTGGATAGGCTAAAATAACTGTGTTTTGCATTCCAAGAGCAAGTCTTCCTCCGTTATCCTTTGTGGTGGTATTATAGCATTCTTGTTAGTGGAGGAGTATCAAAGAGAAGTTGTTTCAAGAATTAAATATTTAAACCCAGCAATTCTATGATCATGAGATATTTTTCCAACTCATGATTTCTTCATTGAGATATCTTGGTTTAAATTCACCTAAAGCTTTTTCCTAAGGATTGTGGCTATTGCGGTGCTTGTCATTAACCCAAGTTCTCAATGTATCCTCTTGGGGTAAGAAGTTTTCATATCTTGTTGCTCTCAATGAATCAATTGTTTTCCAATTGTGGCTGGTTTTCACCTCATTGTTGAGTTGGTTTTGATAAGTCCACTACAAGCTTGTTCTTTGCGGTGTTAGTTTGCCAACAACTCCGTTCAATTCTTCTTGCAAGGCTACTTGTCAAATCCAATTGTGGTAGAAGTTGTCTTTCTCTTTTCAATCTTTTCTTCCAAATGATCTAGTTTCTATTCTCTTGTTTCGGAGCGTTGTTCTTTCCTTGCTTGTGGTGAATTTTTTCAAGATCTTTCCATCTTATCAAATTTTTGTCCTCAATTCCAACCGAAGTGTTGTCAAAATTTTGTGTGAATTCTTGCTTGTTTCTCATATCATTCGTCATCTCTTTGCGACCTTCAAGGATCGTTGGTTTCACTCGTTTGTCAAAGAAGCAACTAAGTTTACCTCTTGCTTTATCTTCCTCTTCCCCTTTTCATTCTTAGATCTCGAGGCGAGATCTCTTTTTAGTGTAGGAGAGTGGTGACAGCCCAAGAACGACGCTCCAGAAGATTCCCTCTTATTCCACCATCGTCGTGCCATTCGATCGTCTGTCGCATTCATCATGGCAATATTCGCATCATCTGCATTGCATCGGTTATTAGTTGTCGGTTCTCTACGTTATCGTTGTTGACCGTTTCAAGACCAACCACACACGCACGCGCCCGCGGCTTTGATGACCCACAAGTGTAGGGGATCTATCGTAGTCCTTTCGATAAGTAAGAGTGTCGAACCCAACGAGGAGCAGAAGAATCTGACAAGTGGTTTTCAAGCACTGAAATTATTGGTAACAGATAGTTGTGTGATAAGATGATTCGTAGAAAGTAGCAAGTAAAAATAGTAACAAAGGTGTAGCACGATGGCCCGATCCCTTTTCTGAAGAGGGACCAGCTTGGAAAAACTCTTATAGGAGGTAAAGCGCTCCCGAGGACACATGGGAATTTCTGTCAAGCTAGTTTTCATCATGTTCATATGATTCGCGTTCGCTACTTTGATAGTTTGATATGTGGGTGCACCGGTGCTTGGGTGCCGCCCTTACTTGGACAAACATCCCACTTATGATTAACCCCTCTTGCAAGCATCCGCAACTACGAAAGAAGAATTAAGACAAAGTCTAACCATAGCATTAAACTAGGGGATCCAAATCAGCCCCTTACGAAGCAACGCATAAACTAGGGTTTAAGCTTCTGTCACTCTAGCAACCCATCATCTACTTACTACTTCCCAATGCCTTCCTCTAGGCCCAAATAATGGTGAAGTGTTATATAGTCGACGTTCACATAACACCACTAGAGGAAAAACAACATACAACACATCAAAATATCGAACGATTACCAACTTCACATGACTACTTATAGCAAGACTTATACCATGTCCTCAGGAACAAAAGTAACTACTCAACAAGCATAATCATATTCATGACCAGAGAGGTATTGAATAGCATCAAGGATCTGAACATATAATCTTCCACCGAGTAATCCAACTAGCATCAACTACAAAGAGTAATTAACACTACTAGCAACCTTACAAGTACCAATCGGAGTCACGAGACGGAGATTGGTTACAAGAGATGAACTAGGGTTTGGAGATGAAATGGTGCTGATGAAGATGTTGATGGTGATGAGTCCCCTCCGATGAGAGGAGTGTTGGTGATGACGATGGCGACGATTTCCCCCTTTGGGAGGGAAGTTTCCCCTGCAGGACGGCCCTATCAGAGCTCTATATTAGTTCTGCTCAAGTTCCGCCTCGTGCCAGCAGCGATTCCTCCTGAAAGCCTCCTCTTGATTCTTTTTGGAACGAAACCCTCCTTATAGCAAAAGAGGGGAGCCAGAGGGCGAACAGGGAGCCCACAAGCCCCCTAGGCGCGGCCAGGGGGTAGGCCGCGCCTAGCAGGCTTGTGGCCTCCTAGTGGCTCCCCTCTGGTACTTCTTCCGCCCAGTGTTTTTCATAAATTCCAAAATAATTCCTCGTTCATTTTCACGGCTTTTGGAGTTGCGCAGAATAGGTATCTCAAACTTCCTCCCTTTTCAGACCAGAATTCCAGCTGCCGGCATTCTCCCTCTTCATGTAAACCTTGTAAAATAAGAGAGAAAAGGCATAAGTATTGTACCGTGAAGTGTAATAACAGCCCATAAAGTGATAAATATCACTATGAAAGCATGATGCAAAATGGACGTATCAACTCCCCCAAGCTTAGATTTCGCTTGTCCTCAAGCGGAAACCGAGATCAATAAATATGCCCACATGTTTAGAGATAGAGGTGTCGACAAAACAAGATATGGACATGCAGGCATCATGATCATAATCAGAACAGCAATATCATCATGTAAACTCTTATGCTAAAGTGACAATTCCTTCACAAAATAAAGTATGGGTCAAGAACCTTATTGATAATTAACAACCAATAGCGCTTAGTCATTGAAGCAATTGCAATTTATCATAACATTGGAAAGAGTCAAATAAGAGCTTGTAAAGCAAATCCACATACTCAATCATCCTTTTGTCTTCTACAATTGCTAAAACTCACGTGGTACTCATGAGATCAAAGTTTCAGTTGGACACAGACAAAGATAGGGGCTTATAGTTTTGCCTCCCAACTACTTACCTCAAGGGTAATGTCAACAATAAAAATTCATGAGTACTTACTTCCGAGTTGACATATGAATATAGATCTTTCCCTAGCACATGACGTTAGCCAAGATAAAGGCGAAATAAGGAATTGGTGTCGATCACCATGCCACTTTTAAGGACAAAACGTAAAGGTACAAGATAGGCCCTTAGCAGAGGGAAGCAGAGGTTGTCGTGCACTTCTGAGGTTTGGATGTGTGACCTCTTATTGTGAAGGAACGTCACTTTATATTGCCTCTTGTGATAAAAACTTTATTATGCAGTCCGTCGCTTTTATGTCTTCCTGGTCACAGGTTCGTACAAAGCTTATTTTCCACATAGTAATAGATTATACATATTTAGGGAGCAATTTTTATTGCTTGCACCGATGACAATTTACTTGAGGGATCTTATTCAATCCGTAGGTAGGTATGGTGGACTCCCATGGCAAAATTGGGTTGAAGGTTTATGGATGCACAAGTAGTATCTCTACTTAGTGCGGAAGTTTTGGTTGATATGAGGTGGAAGCAATCGTCACATGCTAACGGATCTCTAGTCATATAACATTGTTCGGAACCAAGCAAACATAATTCATTTTGTTGTCTTCCTTGTCCAACATCTACTTCTAAGCATGTAATAGTTTAATGACTGTTCACAATCATAGATGGTGTCAAAGATGATATATTTATATGTGAACCTCTCCTTCTTTATTACTTCCTATTAATTGCAACAATGACCAAGGTCTACGTTTGTCCACCCTTAACAAGTTTCAATCAACATTCTTTTTATATGTGAAGCCATCACTTCCCATAAGAACATTACATGATCTCTCATGCTTTTGTTCTTTCATCATGGCATGAATCAAGGCCCTTAACTAAAACTCTCTTTATTATATGAATCACGAGCTCGAATACATTGGGGGTGACACAAAGCAAAAAATCAAGCCTAGAACAAACTAAAAACTTTATTCTACTAGAGAAATATAAAACAAAAAAGGATCGAACTAAGAAAAAGGTAAAGGCAAAAGATGTGAAGGTGATACGATACCGGGGCAACTCCCCCAAGCTTGGCACAAGCCAAGGGGATTGCCCATACCCGTGCTTAGTTGTCTTCCTTCGAAGGTGATGGTGGTGGAGTTGTCTTGTCTTTTGATTCCAAGAGGGCCAGCAATCTTTGATTTATACCTTGTAGCTCTGTGATATGTTTCTCCAGCAAAACAACTTCACAAGTGAGATAAGTATTACGAACACGAGTTATTTCACATAACCTCAAGAGCTCGATCAAGGATGGAGGTAAAAGGTGGAGGTAGGGTTGAAGAAAATCCTCTTCCTCAGCTTCTTCCTTGTTGAGTACAGATTATCCTTCGTCCAACGCCGGATTCTTCTCCTTACTTTTGCCCTTAGTTTCTTCAGGTAGCCTTTCCTTGGCCTCCATAACCTCCATGCTTTTCAGATCAGCATTTACTTCTTCATAGACTTGAGGGAGATCGTTCTCCCCTACAGATTCCTGATACGACATCTTGCTCTAAATCTGCGGCAGAAACAGGCTCGAAACGAAAACAGAGGATAATTGCGTGATACGAGGGTCAGACCTTTCGGGAGAATATATAACGATTTTTTCCTGGCCAGAAGGAGTACACCGCAAGAAAACGGAGTCCGGGAGGCACACGAGGTGCCCACAAGCCACCTAGGCGCGGCCAGGGGGTAGGCCGCGCCTACCAGGCTTGTCGCCTCCTCGTGCGCTTTCTGGACTACTTTAAATTTTTTCTATTTTTCTAAAAATCCGAAAACGGAGGGAAAATACTAATGGAAAAGTTTTTGGAGTCGGTTTACTTACCGAATCACATACCTCTTCGTTTTTGGAGTCTGAAACAGGCTGATAATTATCCCTTCTGTACTGCTCGGAGTTATGGTATTGATAATATTGCTTTCAACATTTATGGGAGTACGTGAGATATAATGCTTGATTCTTTGCCCATTTACCACTCTCGGAAAATTACCTTCTGTGTTTTGATCTTGATGGCACCGGAATGATATACTTCCTCAACAATGTAAGGACCTTCCCATTTAGAGAGAAGCTTGCCTGCCAAAAATCTTAAACGAGAATTGTATAGCAAGACATAATCACCTACATTGAACTCACGTTTTTGTATCCTTTTATCATGCCACCTCTTAACTTTTTCTTTGAACAACTTGGCATTTTCATATGCCTGAGCTCTCCATTCATCAAGTGAGCTAATATCAAATAACCTCTTCTCACAGCAAGTTTGAAATCAAAGTTGAGCTCTTTGATTGCCCAATAAGCCTTATGCTCTAGCTCAACAAGTAAATGACATGCTTTACCGTAAACCATTTTGTACGGAGACATGCCCATGGGATTCTTATAAGCAGTTCTATAAGCCCACAGTGCATCATCAAGCTTCTTAGACCAATTCTTTATAGACCTATTAACAGTCTTTTGCAGAATTATTTAATCTCTCTATTACTTAGCTCTACTTGACCACTAGACTGAGGATGATAGGGCGACACAATTCTATGGTTGACATCATACTTAGCAAGCGTTTTACGGAAAGCACCATGAATGAAATGTGAACCACCATCAGTCATTAGATATCTAGGGACTCCAAATCTAGGGAAAATAACTTCCTTAAGCATCCTGATAGAGTTGTTGTGATCAGCACTACTAGTTGGGATAGCTTCTACCCACTTAGTAACGTAATCAATAACAACTAGGATATGAGTATACCAGTTGGATTTTGGAAAAGGTCCCATATAATCAAAACCCCAAACATCAAATGGTTCAACGACAAGTTAATAATTCATAGGCATTTCCTGACGTTTACTGATATTACATATTCTTTGACATTCGTCACAAGACAAGACAAACTTACGGGCATCCTTCAATAGAGTTGGCCAATAGAAACCTGATTGCAATACCTTGTGTGCAGTTCTATCTCCCGCATGGTGTCCTCCGTAAGCCTCGGAGTGACACTTCTGTAGGATATGTCCCTGTTCATGTTCAGGTACACAACGTCTAATAACACCATCTACTCCTTCCTTATAAAGGTGAGGATCATCCCAAAAGTAATGTCTCAAATCAAAGAAGATTTCTTCTTTTGCTGGTATGTGAAACTAGGTGGTATATATTTGGCAACGATATAATTTGCATAATCAACGTACCACAGTGTACTACGTGAAGCATTGATGACATTCAATTGCTCATCAGGAAAGCTATCATCAATAGGTTGTGGGTCATCAAGAACATTCTCCAACCTAGACAAGTTATCTGCTACAGGGTTCTCACGACCCTTCCTATCAACAACATGCAAATCAAATTCTTGTAGCAAGAGAACCCATCTGATAAGTCTAGGTTTAGCATCTTTCTTTTCCATAAGATACTTAATAGCAGCATGATCAGTGTGAATAGTCACCTTGGAATCAACTATGTAAGATCTGAACTTTTCACATGCAAACACGACTGCTAAAAATTCCTTTTCAGTAGTAGCATGGTTTCTTTGGGCACTGTCTAGAGTTTTACTAGCATGGTGAATAACATTCAACTTCTTATCAACTCTTTGTCCTAGAACAGCACCAATAGCATAATCACTAGCATCACACATGATTTCAAAAGGTAAGTTCCAATCAGCTGGTTGAACAATAGGAGCAGTCATCAAGGCCTTTTTAAGTATTTCGAAGGCTTCCTCACAATCATCGTCAAAAACAAAAGGAATATCCTTTTGCAAGAGATTGGTAAGAGGCCTCGAAATCTTAGAAAAGTCCTTAGTGAACCTTCTATAGAAACCAGCATGACCAAGGAAACTTCTTATACCCTTAATGTCTGTAGGGCATGGCATTTTCTCGATCGCATCAACCTTAGCCTTATCGACTTCAATACCTCTTTTAGAAATTATATGTCCTAAGACGATGCCTTCATTAACCATAAAGTGGCACTTCTCCCAATTCAAGAAGAGATTGGTATCTTTACATCTCTGCAAAACTCGATCAAGGTTGTTGAGGCAATCATCAAAAGAAGACCCGTAAATGGAGAAGTCATCCAAGAAAACCTCAACAATATTTTCACAGAAGTCAGAGAATATAGCCATCATACATCTTTAAAAGGTAGCAGGTGCATTACATAAGCCAAAAGGCATACTCTGTAAGCAAAGGTAACGAAAGGGCAGGTGAAAGTGGTTTTCTCCTAATCAGATTGTGCA
Source organism: Hordeum vulgare subsp. vulgare (assembly GCF_904849725.1). Taxonomy (NCBI): domain Eukaryota; kingdom Viridiplantae; phylum Streptophyta; class Magnoliopsida; order Poales; family Poaceae; genus Hordeum; species Hordeum vulgare. Next base: position 144,193,599 of record NC_058521.1, on the reverse strand, counting down.
ACTGGTATTTGGGAGAAACGAGAATAACCATCTAGAAAGCAGAAGTGTGTGTGTGTTTATACAGTATTTCTAGCATTTGGTCGATAAAAGGCAAAGGGTAATGATCTTTCCTAGTGGATTTATTCAATTTCCTAAAATCAATCACCATCCTATAGCCAGTAATGATCCTCTGTGGAATTAATTCATCCTTATCATTAGGGATAACGGTAATATCTCCCTTCTTAGGGACGCAATGCACCGGACTTAGCCAATCACTATGAGCAACAGGATAGATAATACCTGCTTCCAGGAGCTTTAGTATCACTTTTCTTACTACCTCTTTCATCTTAGGATTTAATCTCCGTTGATGATCGGCAACTGGTTTGGAATCAAGATTAATTTCAATCTTGTGCTGGCATAGAGTGGGACTAATGCCCTTAATATCATCAAGAGTACATCCAATAGAAGCACGATGCTTCCTTAGAGTTTTTAATAACTTCTTTTATTCATGCTCTGAGAGGCTAGCACTAATAATAACAAGATATATCTCTTTTTCATCAAGATAAGCATAGTTCAGAGTATCAGGCAACTGTTTAAGCTCGAACACAGGATCACCCTTTGGTGGGGGTGGATCTCCAAGCAGTTCAATAGGCAAATTATTCTTAAGGATAGGATGTTGTTCAAAGATAACTCTATGTATCTCATTCCTCTCATCCATATGCATATCATTTTCATGCTCAAGCAAGTATTGCTCTAAAGGATCAATAGGAGGCACAGCAATAGAAGCTAGGGCAATGATTTCATCCTTACTAGGCAACTCTTTTTCATGAGGTTGTCTACCAAAGTTGGAGAAATTGAACTCATGTGACACACCCTCAAAGCTAACAGTGATAGTTTGCTTCTCACAGTCAATATGAGCATTGACAGTATTGAGAAAAGGTCTGCCAAATATGATGGGACAAAAGCTATCTTGTGTGGTAGCAAGAATAAGAAAATCAGTAGGATACTTAGTTTTACCACACAAGACTTCAACATCTCTAACAATTCCCAAAGGGCAGATAGTATCTCTATTGGCAAGCTGAATAGTGACATCAATAGGTTCCATCTCGACAGGTGCAATCTCGTCTTTAATTTCATCATACAAAGATTGAGGTATTGCACTAACACTAGCACCCACGTCACACAAACCATGACAACAATGATCTCCTATATTAACAGAAACAACAGGCGTGCCAACAACAGGCCTATGTTTGCCTCTAGCATGAGGTTTAGCAATTCTAGCAGCATGAATATCATGGCCCTCTACATTGTCGGATAGGAGATCTTTGATAATAGCAATGCTAGGTTCAACACTAATTTTCTCACGGGGTGTTGGTGTTCTAATATAGCCCTTACGTATCACAGTTGGAGCTTTACAATGATCCTTTATTCTAACAGGGAAAGGTGGTCACTCAATGTAAGCACTAGGAACAATAGGATCATTATAAGCAATGACTTTCTCTTCAACTGGATTGGGCTTAACTACATTTACTTCTAAGGGAGGATGATATTTAAGCCACTTCTCTTTAGGGAGATCAATATGAGCAGCAAATGATTCACACAATGAAGCTACTATCTCAGAGTCAAGTCCATATTTAGCGCAAAAATCACAAAAAGTATTTGTTTCAACAAAGGATTTGACGCAATCGAACTTAAGATTCATACCTGACTCCTTGCCTTCATCAAACTCCCAATCTTTAGAGTTGCGTTTAATTCTTTCCAATAAATTCCATTAGAAATCAATATATCTCTTCATAAAAGAACCAGTACAAGAAGTATCAAGCATGGTGCGATTATCATGAGAAAGCCGAGCATAGAAGTTCCGAATAATAATTTCTCTCGAGAACTCATGGTTGGGGCATGAATATAACATTGATTTAAGCCTCCCCCAAGCTTGAGCAATACTTTCTCTATCACGAGGCCAGAAATTATAGATATAATTCCGATCACGATGTACCAAATGCATAGGATAAAACTTTTGATGAAATTCCAATTTCAATCGGTTGTAGCTCCATGATCCAGTATCATCACGTAGCCTATACCATGTCAATGCTTTATCCCTCAAATATAAGGGAAATACCTTCATCTTGACCTCATCCTCGGGCAAACCTGCAAGCTTAAATAAACCACAAACTTCATCTACATAGATTAGATGCAAGTCGGGATGTGATGTTCCATCTCTTGTAAAAGGATTAGCCAGCAGTTTCTCAAGCATACCCGAAGGAAATTCATAGCAAATATTTTCAGTAGGTGCAGCAGGTTGAGGATCAACTCCTTGTGCTTCTATTCGAGGTGAAGATACCCCGAACAAGCTCCTCAAAGGATTAGTTTCCATAGCGACAAGTGACAATAAATTTTAGCACACTATATAAATGTTCCCTTACCAAATTCCACTTACCAAAGGCTCTTCACTCCCCGGCAACGACGCCAGAAAAGAGTCTTGATGACCCACAAGTGTAGGGGATCTATCTAGTCCTTTCGATAAGTAATAGTGTCGAACCCAACGAGGAGCAGAAGGATCTGACAAGTGGTTTTCAGCAAGGTATTCTCTGCAAGCACTAAAATTATCGGTAACAGATAGTTGTGTGATAAGATGATTCGTAGCAAGTAGCAAGTAACAATAGTAACAAAGGTGCAGCAAGATAGCCCAATCCCTTTTGTAGCAAGGGACAAGCATGGACAAACTCTTATAGGAGGTAAAGCGCTCCCGAGGACACATGGGAATTTCTGTCAAGCTAGTTTGCATCATGTTCATATGATTCGCGTTCGCTACTTTGATAGTTTGATATGTGGGTGGACCGGTGCTTGGGTGATGCCCTTACTTGGACAAACATCCCACTTATGATTAACCCCTCTCGCAAGCATCCACAACTACGAAAGAAGAATTAAGACAAAGTCTAACCATAGCATTAAACTAGTGGATCCAAATCAGCCCCTTACGAAGCAACGCATAAACTGGAGTTTAAGCTTCTGTCACTCTAGCAACCCATCATCTACTTACTACGTCCCAATGCCTTCCTATAGGCCCAAATAATGGTGAAGTGTTATGTAGTCGACGTTCACATAACACCACTAGAGGAAAAACAACATACAACACATCAAAATATCGAACGAATACCAACTTCACATGACAACTTATAGCAAGACTTATCACATGTCCTCAGGAACAAAAGTAACTACTCACAAAGCATAATCATATTCATGACCAGAGAGGTATTGAATAGCATCAAGGATCTTAACATATAATCTTCCATCGAGTAATCCAACTAGCATCAACTACAAAGAGTAATTAACACTACTAGCAACCTTACAAGTACCAATCGGAGTCGCGAGATGGAGATTGGTTACACGAGATGAACTAGGGTTTGGAGATGAGATGGTGCTGATGAAGATGCTGATGGTGATGAGTCCCCTCCGATGAGAGGAGTGTTGGTGATGACGATGGCGACGATTTCCCCCTCCGGGAGGGAAGTTTCCCCGGCAGGATGGCCCTGCCGGAGCCCTAGATTGGTTCTGCTCAAGTTCCGCCTCGTGGCGGCGGCGATTCCTCCCGAAAGCCTTCTCTTAATTCTTTCTAGAACGAAACCCTCCTTATAGAAAAAGAGGGGAGCCAGAGGGCGAACAGGGAGCCCACAAGCCCCCTAGGCGCGGATAGGGGGTAGGTCGCGCCTAGCAGGCTTGTGGCCTCCTGGTGGCTCCCCTCTGGTACTTCTTCCGCCCGGTATTTTTATAAATTCCAAAATAATTTCTCGTTGTTTTTCATGGCTTTTGGAGTTGCGTGGAATAGGTATCTCAAACTTGCTCCCTTTTGAGACCAGAATTCCAGCTCCCGGCATTCTCCCTCTTCATATAAACCTTGTAAAATAAAAGAGAAAAGGCATAAGTATTGTAACGTGAAGTGTAATAACAACCCATAAAGCGATAAATATCAACATGAAAGAATGATGCAAAATGGACGTATCAGGCTACGACAAAATATTGTTTTTAAAAGTGTCCAGAAAATGTTCTCGGATTAGGTTTCAACTTGGCGTGCGGTCTTATTTAAGTGTAGGTCGGTCGACTGCCGGATTTTGTCCCAACCGGAGTCCGTTTGATACCCGAACGGTCAACCGTAGCGGCACCGTCATCGGTTTATTGCCGGACGTTTCGGTGTTTTAAAACTCGTGTCACGGGCCGCACCATTCTCCCCTCTCATCACAACCACCTAACCCTAGGGCGCAACCGGAGATGTCCGATCGATATCGGAGGGTCCGAAAACGCCCCAAATAGCAAACCCTAGCCCCCTTGTTTATAAATAGATAGCCCCACCTGCCTAATCTAGCCCTCTCTCCCTCTCCTCGAATCCCGTGCCAAACCCTAACCCTAGCCGCCACTCTCCACACCCACTCCACCCACCTCTAGCCGTCAGCCTGCTGAGCCCAGATCGGGCCCGGGCAGGCCCGGATCGGCCACTGCCCCTCTCAGCCTGAGCTCCCAAGCTCCTCCCGATCATCCCCGCACCCACGCGTCGCCCATGCACGCCCCGCATCGGTCGCCAGAGCAACGACCTGCCAGAGCAGGCGCCGCACCGGCTAGAGCCCGCCGGACCCCCCCCCTCCTTCATCTCCCCTTTCCTGTTCTAATGTATCTCCCCTCACCTCGCGCACTCTCTCTCTCCGTAGGTCCCAAGACGCCGACCGATCTGCTCATCCGGGCACCGCCTCGAGCCGTCGATGTCGGGAACGGGCTTCTCGCCCCCGGATCCGCCGATCCCGAACCTCCCCGGAACCCCGTGTCGTGCCTCTATTGCGGGAGCGAGGTGGAGGATGAACCTCCCGCCCTATTGACCGAGAGCGCCACCTTGGCCGGCCAGCCGCCAGATCCACTAGCCCAGTCGGCCACGCCACTTGCCCCAGCCGTTGCATCAAGCCGGCCCAACTCCGACTGGGTCGAGGCCCGCTAAGGTGACCAGCCCAGTGCCCCGTGCTATATGTCGCCTTGTGCGCAGTATTGTTAGCCTCCGCCCATGCCCTGTTGGCCCAGCTGTTTAGATTCGGCCCGTTAGTTTTTTTAGGATTGCGAATTTAGTATTTTGAGGAAAATGCATATTTTCAAATGCCCGTAGATTTTCATCCGTGCGTCGGTTCGCAGCAAGTCAGATATGTAAGGTGACTAGAATTTCGTGTAGATTAAGATTTTACAACTCTCATGCATGTTTAAAGCTGTTAGACTTGCTATTTGTCTTGGTTTGTGTGTCGACGTGATAAAAATGGTTTAGTTTGTAGTTAATTAACTAGCTCGTTGGAGATGAGCCATATATGTAAATGGACTAGAATGACGAGTAGAATCACGTGAACCACTTTGTTTTTGCCGTTCAACAAACATAAAAGGTAATTAGGACAAATATAGACAGATTTAGAATTTAATACATGGGGTATTTTCGAAAATGTTATATGTCATTTCCGGCCTCATTTAAAATGCCTAGATAGGTAGTTTAATTTGTGCTTCACCCCTTCCCATGTTAACAACATTTTAATATTGCCATGATGATACGTCCTAAATGTATCTATAATTTCTGCTTGTTCCATTATCTTTTGGGTGGCAATGTTATATTTTTTTGATACACTTTTATATCATTTTACACATATTTGGACTAACCTACTAACTCAGTGCAACCAGTGCCAGTTTCTGTTTGCTGATATCTATTTTGCAGGGGCTTTTACCCAATTTTCCGAAGCCCAAAAAATTCCAGGAAAAATATATAAAAAATCAGCAAAATGGAAGCTTCCGGGTCACCGAAGATGGGCCAGAGGGGGGCGAGGGGCTGCCCAGTCGACCTGCTAGCGCGGCCAGGCCCTAGACCGCGCCAGGAGGCCGTATGGGTGGGACCCACCTCCTTCGGTGCCATCCTTTGGCCTATATTTAGAGTCCCGAGAGGAAACCCTTCCAGAACTTCCAGAATCACGAATTTCTCCATCGTTCCGCCGCTGTAGCGCTTCCAAGATTGGGAGCGGCAGGAGACCTCTTCCCGACACCCTGCCGGAGGGAGGATTGACCTCCGGGAGCTTCTCCACCGCCATGGATGCTTTCGTACGTGCCGTGAGTAGTCCTCCTTGGACCATGAGTCCATGACCAGTAGCTATGTGATGTCTTCTCTCCAATCTTGTGCTTCAATGGTTAGTCCTTGTGAGCTGCCCTACATGATCAAGGCATCTATGTAATTCTCTTGCTATTCCTATGCTCGGTTTGTTGGGATCCGATGGATTATGATATTATGTTCAGATTGTTATGAGTTATATATTTGATTATCCTTTTATATTATGTTCCTTAGTGATTCATGCATGTTCTCCATTGCTATTTATTGCTTTGGCCGAGTAGTAGATTGTAACTCAAAGAGGGAGCATTATGCATGATTGTGGGTTCATGCCCCTCGATGTCTAGCTTGAGTGATAGAAACATGAGACTAGGGGATGTATTGTTGCCACCAGGGAGAAAACGACAGTGCTTGTGACCATGGTTGCAAGGATTTTTTACCTTATGCATAGTTCGTTAATGCAGTTGTCCGTTGCTTTGAGTTTACACTTTGGTGGGGCTCGCAACTTAATACCGGAGAGATGTTCTGGATCTATATCTCAAGGTGGATGATTAGTAAGTAGATGTTGATGAATAAATGGTCCACTTGTCTTGGTGTACTGTCCATTACTATTGAACCTCTAACTATCAAGTAGCATAATTAGCATTGCGGTGAGTTCATAATTCTGTTAGTGCCCAACTCGGATTTGTTTACCCAAGCATAGTTGTTTATCGTCTTTTGGGAGAGAGACATCACTAGTGAACACCATGTGACTCAGGTACATATCCCAATCATTGTTTACACCTCCACTATTTACCGTTTTCATTTACTTTTCCATTGCAATCACTATCACTTTTCCCGCTTGTGTTTTGATCCTTTGCAAACTACAAGGCCGGAGAGATTGACAACCTCTCTGTACTCGTTCGGAGCAAATTATTTGTTGTGTGTGCAGGTCCACGTCTTCTGCTGACCAGGACAGGTGACACCTACTTTTTGATCCTAGGAGTCCTCCTGGTTCGATAAACCTTACAGTCTTCGTATAAGGGAAAACTTGCTACTAACTGATACATCTCAAACGTATCTATAATTTTTGATGGTTTCATGTTGTTATCTTGTCATCTTTGGATGTTTTATGTACCTTTTATATCTTTTTGGGGACTAACTTATTAATTCAGTGCCAAGTGTGAGTTCCTATTTTTTTTGTGCTTTTGGCTCTTTTCAGATCTGATTTTGGAACGGAGTCCAAACGGAATAAAATCCCCGAAATAATTTTTCCCGAACGGAAGAAGATCAGGGGGCTTGAGGGCCAAGGTAGCAGAGCTACACGGGCCCACAAGCCCTGTAGCCGCCACCAGGGGGCGGCGGCTAGCAGGCTTGTGGCCTTCCTGGCGCCCCCCTAACCTAGCTCCTTCGCCTATATATTCCCTAAAATACCAAAAAAAAATCAGGGAATCCACGAAACACTTTTCCGCCGCCGCAAGCTTCCATTTCCATGAGATCTCATCTGGAGACCCTTCCCGGTGCCCTGCCGGAGGGGACTTTGGAGTTGGAGGGCTTCTACATCAACATCATCGCCCCTCCAATGACTCATGAGTAGTTCACTTCAGACCTACGGGTCCGTAGTTAATAGCTAGATGGCTTCTTCTCTCTCTTGGATCTTCAATCCAAAGTTCTCCATGATCTTCATGGAGATCTATCCGATGTAATCCTCTTTGGCGGTGTGTTTGTCGAGATCCGATGAATTGTGGATTTGTGATCAGATGATCTATGATATATATTTGAGTCTTTGCTGATTTCTTAGATGCATGATTTGATATCCTTGTAAGTCTCTCTGAGTCTTGGGTTTTGTTTGGCCAACTAGATCTATGATTCTTGCAACGGGAGAAGTGCTTGGTTTTGGGTTCTTACTGTGTGGTGACCTTTCCCAGTGACAGTAGGGGCAGCAAGGCACACATCGTGTAGTTGCCATCAAGGGTAACAAGATGGGTTTTGTCGTAGATATGAGATTGTCCATCTACATCATGTCATCTTGCTTAAGGCGTTACTCTGTTCTTTTGGACTTAATACACTAGATGCATGCTGGATAGCGGTCGACGTGTGGAGTAATAGTAGTAGATGCAGAAAGTATCGGTCTACTTGTTTTGGACGTGATGCCTATAGATATAATCATTGCCATAGATGGTGTCACGACTTTGCGCGGTTATATCAATTGCTCAACAGTAATTTGTTCACCCACCGTCTACTTGCTTTCATGAGATAAGCCACTAGTGAACACTACGGCCCCCGGGTCTATTCACACCTATCGTTTCCACTTTTGCTTTTACTTTGCTTTGTTACTTTGTTGCTTTCAGTTCTCACTTGGCAAACAATCTATAAGGGATTGACAACCCCTTCATAGCGTTGGGAGCAAGCTTTTTTTGTTTGTGCAGGCACTTGTGATACTCCTTCACTGGATCGATACCTTGGTTCTCTAAACCGAGGGAAATACTTACCACCGTTGTGCTACATCACCCTTTCCGCTTCGAGGGAACACCATCGCAAGGCTTCAAGGCCACAGGGGAATCCTTTGCATATTTTCCTAGGATGTCCCTAAAGGCGTAGCCATAACAGAAGGATTCCTTGTGCCGTTGTTGAAGAGTATCAAGACAAGAATAGTCTCCCGTCAGCACGTGTTTCTTGCGCCGTTGGAAGGTCTTTTATTGCAGTAGCAGAAGTATTTCTGGCGCCGTTGCCGGGGCAGGAGAGATCTATCCTAGTAGGTCTCACAAACTCATCTCTTGCATTTACTATTTTGCCAGGTGCCTCTCATTTTCCTCTCCCCCACTTCACATTTGCCGTTTTCATTTTCCTTTCTCCTTTGTCGTTTTCTTTTGCCTTTCTCCTTTGTCGTTTTCTTTTGCCCGTTTCACTCTCTCTTCCTGCTCGTTTGTGTGTGAGATAGTCCATCAATGGCTAGACCCACCACTCCGAACGATACCCCTGAGAATGAGGTTCTCAATTTTAGGCAGAATGAGGAAGAAATTTAAAGGACGCTTGGTACAGGATTTGCAATGCTCAAAGTAGATCTACTCGTAAGCAATCCACTACCATTCTTCTTTGCAGTTTCTATGTTGGAATTTCTCCTTGGAATAGGTATATCCTTGATACCATTGTAGGCGGGAATTTTTTGGGGAGCCATACTGTTGACTCCTATGGAGCTATCATGAATTTGGTAGGCTCACCCCCGCTCGTGGTTAATGGAACTACCTTAACCTTGGAACACGTGATGCAAAGGCTTGACGCAATTGAAAACAAAATTGCCACAGTTGAACTTATTGAGGGTTTGGATAGAAAGATCCACAATCAAATTACTCAGTACGGATCCAATGTGGGAAATTTTTTGAAAAATTTAAGGGAGAAGGAACTTATAGTTAATGATTCTTCTAGAATTGGCAAACTAGAAGATGTCATAACCAACTTGGGTTCCGCTTTTGCCGCTGTGCATAATACTCCAAATCTCACTCTCAAAAAGACCGTCAAGTCTGTTTTTGTTCCTAAAGCTAGTGGTGACTCATCCAATAAAGATGAAGATCTTAAGATGATAAATGATCACACTACTTATAGTTTGAGCACCAAAGATGATTATACGTGATCCCGTCACCTTTTGCCTAGCTAAGGGCGTTAAACAAAAGCGCTTGTTGGGAGGCAACCCAACGAACCTATCCTTTTTTCTTTTTGTTTTGTGTTTTCCACACTTTCATAATTCTGTTATGATTGTGTTTTTTGTGTTTCTTTTTGCGTTTGTGCCAAGCAAAGCCGTTATGATTAGTCTTGGGGATGATCGTTTGGTCATGCTGGAAAAGACAGAAACTTTCTGCTCACGAAAAGAATTTTCATTTTTTTATGTAAGAGATTTTGAGTTGATTCTTTTTGCGGCTGATTGCTACGCAAATTCTTCAGACTGTCGTAATTTTTAAGAATTTTGAAGTACCAGAAGTATACGAAGTATACATATTGCTACAGACTGGTCTGCTGTTAACAGATTATGTGTTTTTTTAGTTGGTTGCTTATTTTGATGAAACTATGGATAGTATCGGGGGGTATTAGCCATGGAAGATTGAAGATACAGTAACCCAACATCAACATAAGTAGAATTTAAGTTTGCTACAGTACCTAAGGAAGTGGTGGTTTGCTTTCTTATACTAATGTTATCACGAGTTTCTGTTTAACTTTCGTGTTGTGAAGTTTTCAAGTTTTGGGTGAAGTTCTTATGGACAAAAAGATAAAGAGTGGAAAGAACTCAAGCTTGGGGATGCCCAAGGCACCCCAAGATATTCAAGGATGTCGTGAAAGCCTAAGCTTGGGGATGCCCCGGAATGGCATCCCCTCTTTCGTCTTCAAATCCATCGGTAACGTTACTTGGGGCTATATTTTTATTCACCACATGTTATGTGTTTTGCTTGGAGTGTCTTGTATCGTAGGAGTACTTTATTTTTGTTGTGTCACAATCATCCTTGCTGCACACCTAGAGAGAGAGACATGCACTCACCGTGATTTTGTCGAGCTTCACTTATATCCTTTGGTAGACAATTCAGCTCACATGTGCTTCACTTATATCTTTTGAGCTAGTTGATTTTGCTCTATGTGCTTCACTTATATCTTTTAGAGCACGGCGGTGCATGGCTTGGTAGTTTATCTATGCTTTGAAAGTAGTCTCAAAAGGAGTAGTTATCCAAAGGGATATGAAAAGTTCCACCTTCATGTGCATTGAGTAGTTACAGAAGTTTGATTCATCTCAATTAGTTTTGAGTTGTGGTTGTGGTAACATTGAAGTTATGCTAGTAAGGTATTGTGGATATAGAAATACTTGTGTTGAAGTTAGTGATTCCCGTAGCATGCACGTATGGTGAACCGCTATGTGATGAAGCCTGAGCATGATTAGTCTTTTGATTGTCATCCTTTGTGTGGCTGTCGGGATCGCGCGATGGTTTATACCTAACAACCCTTCCCCTAGGAGTATGCGTTGAATGCTTTGTTTCGATTACTAATAAAACCTTTGCAACAAGTATATGAGTTCTTCATGACTAATGTTGAGTCCATGGTTTAGATGCACTTTCACCTTCCACCATCACTATCTTCTTTAGTGTCGTGCAACTATCGCCGGTGCACAAAACCCACCATTAGCCTCCCTCAAAACAGCCACCATACCTACCTACTATGGCTTTTTCAAAGTCATTCCGAGATATATTGCCATGAAACTACAACCATGACATGTGCCACCACTTCTACATTGCCATTGCATGATCGTAATATAGCTAGCATGATGTTTCCATTAGTGTCTATGCCATGCTAGATCATTGTCACGGTACACTACCGAAGGCATTCCACATAGAGTCATCGTTGCTCTAAGTTTTGAGTTGAAAGTGTGATGATCATCAATGATGGAGCATTGTCCCATGTGAGGAAATAAAAGAGGCCAAAGATGCCCACCAAAATATATATATATATATATATATATATATATATATAGATATAGATATATATAAAGAGACCAAAGAGCCCACCAAAAAATTGATGATGAGAGAAAAAGAGAGAAGGGACAATGCTACTATCCTTCCACACTTGTGCTTATTAAGCACCATGATCTTCATGATTGAGAGTCTCTCGTTTTTCCACCACCATATAGCTAGTGGGAAATTTTCATTACATAACTTGGCTTGTATATTCCAATGATAGGCTTCCTCAAATTTGCCTTAGGTCTTCGTGAGCAAGCAAGTTGGATGCACACCCACTAGTTTTCTTTAAGAGCTTTCACATACTCATAGCTCTAGTGCATCATTCGTATGGCAATCCCTACTCATTCACATTGATATCTATTGATGAGCATCTCCACAGCTCATTGATATGCCCAGTTAATGTGATCATCTTCTCCTTGTTTGTCTTGCAACCTCCACCACACTCCACACCACTTATAGTGCTAAAACCATGGCTCACGCTCATGTATTGCGTGAGAGTTGAAAAGGTTTGAGAAAGTAAAGGTGTGAAAACAATTACTTGTCCAATACCGGGGTTGTGCATGATTTAAATTCGTTGTGCAATGATGATAGAGCATAGCCAGACTATATGCTTCTGTAGGGATAACTTTCTTTTGGCCTTGTTATTTTGAAAGTTCATGATTACCTTGCTAGTTTGCTTGAAGTATTATTGTTCCCACGTCAATAGAAAACTATTGTTTTGAATCTAATGGATCTAAACATTCATGTCACATAAGAGGAGTTACAAAGGACATCTATGCTAGGTAGCATGAAAGCATCTAAAATTCATTCTTTATCACTTCCCTACTCGAGGACGAGCAGGAGTTAAGCTTGGGGATGCTTGATACGTCTCAAACGTATCTATAATTTTTGATGGTTTCATGTTGTTATCTTGTCATCTTTGGATGTTTTATGTACCTTTTGTATCTTTTTTGGGACTAACTTATTAGTTCATTGCCAAGTGCCAGTTCCTGTTTTTTTCTGTGTTTTTGGCTCTTTTTAGATCTGATTTTGGAATGGAGTCCAAACGGAATAAAATCCCCGAAATAAATTTTTCCCGAACGGAAGTAGATCAGGGGGCTTGAGGGCCAAGGCAGGAGAGCTACAGGGGGCCCACAAGCCCTATAGCCGCCACCAGGGGGCGGTGGCTAGCAGGCTTGTGGCCTCCCTGGCGCCCCCCTGACCTAGCTCCTGCGCCTATATATTCCCTAAAATACAGAAAAAATCAGGGAATCCACGAAAACACTTTTTCACCGCCGCAAGCTTCCGTTTCCGCGAGATCTCATCTGGAGACCCTTCCCGGTGCCCTGCCGGAGGGGACTTTGGAGTTGGAGGGCTTCTACATCAACATCATCGCCCCTCCAATGACTCGTGAGTAGTTCACTTCAGACCTACGGGTTCGTAGTTAATAGCTAGATGGCTTCTTCTCTCTCTTGGATCTTCAATGCAAAGTTCTCCATGACCTTCATGGAGATCTATCCGATGTAATCCTCTTTGGCGGTATGTTTGTCGAGATCCGATGAATTGTGGATTTGTGATCAGATTATCTATGATATATATTTGAGTCTTTGCTAATTTCTTATATGCATGATTTGATATCCTTGTAAGTCTCTCCGAGTCTTGGGTTTTGTTTGGCCAACTAGATCTATGATTCTTGCAATGGGAGAAGTGCTTGGTTTTGGGTTCTTACCGTGTGGTGACCTTTCCCGGTGGCAGTAGGGGCAGCAAGGCACACATCATGTAGTTGCCATCAAGGGTAACAAGATGGGCTTTGTCGTAGATATGAGATTGTCCATCTACATCATGTCATCTTGCTTAAGGCGTTACTCTATTCTTTTGGACTTAATACACTAGATGCATGCTGGAAAGCGGTCGACGTGTGGAGTAATAGTAGTAGATGCAGAAAGTATCGGTCTACTTGTTTTGGACGTGATGCCTATAGATATAATCATTGCCATAGATGACGTCACGACTTCGCGCGGTTCTATCAATTGCTCGACAGTAATTTGTTCACCCACCGTCTACTTGCTTTCATGAGAGAAGCCACTAGTGAACACTACGGCCCCCGGGTCTATTCACACCTAACGTTTCCACTTTCACTTTTACTTTGCTTTGTAACTTGGTTGCTTTCAGTTCTCACTTGGAAAACAATCTATAAGGGATTGACAACCCCTTCATAGCATTGGGAGCAAGCCTTTTGTGTTTGTGCAGGCACTTGTGATACTCCTTCACTGGATCGATACCTTGGTTCTCAAAACCGAGGGAAATACTTACCACCGCTATGCTATATCACCCTTTCCGCTTTGAGGGAACACCAACGCAAGGCTCCAAGGCCACGTGAGAATTCTTTCCATATTTTCCTAGGAAGTCCATAAAGGCGTAGCCGTAGCAGAAGGATTCTTGGTGCCGTTGCTGAGGAGTATCAAGACAAGAATAGTCTCCCGTCAGCATGTGTTTCTGGCGCCATTGGAAGGTCTTTTGTTGCAGTAGCACTAACTACATCTCAACCTTCCACTTGGGGTAACCAACGGGGTGCAAGAAGTATATACATCATCTCGTCATCACGTGCTAATAAACAGGAGTGAACTAAATAATTTAATGTGGAGTTTCATCAGTATGCAACTCGTTGCATATTGAGCTTCAATTAACATGTACTATTTGATTGTCGTGAGTTGCCATGCCATGCCTTGCATAATTTAAACTCGACATGCATCATATTAGGGTGTGCATCATATCATGCATGTGTGTGGGGAATATTGTGTGTTGATGCTTGTTTCCGGTTTGCTTCGCCTCGATAGAGTTCTGCAAGTGTGTCGAAATGTGAGGATTCGTTTGGCTACGTCGGTTCGTCTGCTTCACGGAATCGTTCTTCTTCCAAGCAGGATATTGATAACCCACAAGTATAGGGGATCGCAACAGTTTTCGAGGGTAGAGTATTCGACCCAAATTTGTTGATTCGACACAAGGGGAAGCCAAAGAATATTCTCAAGTATTAGCAGTTAAGTTATCAATTCAACCACACCTGAAAGACTTAGTATTGCAGAAAAGTATCAGTAACAGAGTAGTGTGATAGCAACAGTAGCAACAGAGTAACAGTAGCAGCAGTGACATCAGTAGCGACAGAGTAACAGTAGCATCAGTGATAGCAGTAGCGGCAAAGTAACGTAGCAAGGACCAGTAGGAAAAACTCGTAGGCATTGGATCGGTGATGGATGATTATGCCGGATGTTATTCATCATGCAACAGTTATAACACGGAGAGATATGTAACTAGCTCCTGTTCGTCAATGTAATGTAGGCATGTATTCCGTATGTAGTCATACGTGCTTAGGGAAAAGAACTTGCATGACATCTATTGTCCATCCCTCCCGTGGCAGCGGGGTCCTAATGGAAACTACGGGATATTAAGGTTCTCCTTTTAATAAAGAACCGGACCAACGCATTAACACTTAGTGAATACATGAACTCCTCATACTTTGGTCATCTCCGGGAGTGGTTCCGGCTATTGTCACTCCGGGGTTGCCGGGTCATAACACATAGTAGGTGACTACAACTTGCAAGATAGGATCAAGAACACACATATATTGACGACAACATAATAGGTTCAGATCTGAAATCATGGCACTCGGGCCCTAGTGACAAGCATTAAGCATGGCAAAGTAGTAGCAACATCAATCTCAGAACATAGTGGATACTAGGGATCAATCCCCATCAAAACTAACTCGATTACATGATAGATCTCATCCAACCCGTCACCGTCCAGCAAGCCTACGATGAGATTACTCACGAACGGTGAAGAGCATCATGGAATTGGCCATGAAGGAAGGTTGGTGATGACGATGGCGACGATCTCCCCTCTCCGGAGCCCAGAACGGACTCTAGATATGCCCTCCAGAGGAAGAACAAGAGGTGGCGGTGCCTCCGTATCGTAAAACGCGATGAACTCTTCTCCTTTATTTTTTTCCGGATGAAAGGGGCTAAATAGAGCTGGAGTTGGAGGCGGTGGAGCAACGTGGGCCCCACAAGCTTGCCAGGCGCGGCCAGGGGGGCCGCGCCTGGTGGGCTTGTGGGCTCCATGCTCCACTTCTACGGTTCATTCTTGCGCCAGTATTTTTTATATATTCCACAAAAAATCCTCGTAAATTTCCAGGTCATTCCAAGAACTTTTATTTCTCCGCAAAAACAACACCATGGCAATTCTGTTGAAAACAACGTTAGTCCGAGTTAGTTCCATTCAAATCCTGCAAATTAGAGTCCAAAACAAGGGCAAAATAGTTCGGAAAAGTAGATACGACGGAGACGTATCAACTCCCCCAAGCTTAAAACCTTGCTTGTCCTCAAGAAATTCAGTTGACAAACTGAAAGAGACAAAAGAAAAACTTTTATGAACTCTGCTTGATCTTGTTGTTGCAATTATGCCTAACTCATATCCAGAATTTCAGCAAGATCACAAGCAGACCACATAAGCAATGACATCTAGGTCTCATGGCAAACTCATATCAATGGTATAATCAACTAGCGAGCAATAATAATAAGTTTCAAATGTCAACACTTCAATGAAAACAATCATGAAGCAGTACGAACAGATGGTATCTCGCTAGCTCTTTCTGAGACCGCAAAACATAAACGCAAAGAACCTTCAAAGACCAAGGGCTGACTAAACATTGTAATTCATGGCAAAGAAGATCCAGTCACAGTCATACTCAATCACAGTTAAAAGCAAAGCGTAAAAATGATAGAGCTGCTCTCCAATTGGTGCTTTTTGTAAGAAGAGGATGACTCAACGGAAACATAAATAGATAGGCCGTTCGCAGAGGGAAGCATTGATTTGCAGAGATGCCAGAGCTCAAGCTTTAAAGACAGAGATAATAATTTTGGGTCGCATGCTTTCGTTGTCAACGCAATGACCAAGATTTTTCATCATCTTCCATCCTACACATACTATAGGCGGTTCCCAAACAGAAAAGTAAAGTTTTGACTCCCCCACCACTAATCAATCACACTCCACGACTAGCCGAATATTCGGGTGCCGTCCATACCGACAACAATCCAGGGGAGTTTTGTTTGCAATTATCTTTTCGATTTGAGCATGGAACTGGGCATTCCAATTATCGGCCCCTTTCTCGTGAATGATAGTGAATAAACACGTATCGAGGATAACACGCCTAGCATGGAAGATACTGATCGCCCCTTGTCACCACATGAGCGGTTCGGGCAAGCAAAATAGATTATTTCTTGAAGGTTTAGAGAGTGGCACATGCAAATTTACTTGGAACGGCAGGTAGATACCGCATATAGGTAGGTATGGTGGACTCATATGTAACAACTTTGGGTTTATGGAAGTGGATGCACAAGCAGCATTCCCGCTTAGTACAAGTGAAGGTAGCAAAAGACTCTGAAGCGACCAACTAGAGAGCGACAACAGTCATCAAAATGCATTGAGATTAACCAACATTGAGTGCAAGCATGAGTAGGACATAAATCACCATGAACATGAATATCATAGAGGCTATGTTGATTTTGTTTCAACTACATGCGTGAACATGTGCCAAGTCAAGCCACTTGAATCATTCAAAGGAGGATACCATCCTATCATACTACATCATAATCATCTCAAAATTCATGTTGGCATCCAAGACAAACCATTATAAGCTCCTAGCTAATTAAGCATGGCATCCGAAACTATGATCTCTAAGTTGTCATTGCAAACATGTTTCTCTCACGACAAAGCTGAATCTGGAACGATGAGCTAGTCATATTTACAAAAACAAAATAGATCGAGTTCATACCAGCTTTTCCAGGCTCAGTCACTTCATCATATATCGTCATTATTGCCTTTCACTTGCATGACCGAATGGTGTGAAGAATAATAAGAGTGCTCGTGCATTGGACTAAGATGGAATCTGCAAGCAAACACAAAGGAGAAGACAAAGTAATATGGCTCTTTGACAGATAAACAGATATGCATGCGAGAGCCACTAAACATTGTAACCATGCTCTTCTACCTTGACCCAAAGAAAAAGAAAACTATTTACATGGGAAAGCTCCCAACTAGCAAAAGAAGAACAAGAAATATTTTGGGGTTTTCTCAAACTAGACAAACACACGAGAAGAAAGCGAGAAAAAGAAATAAACTAGCATGGATGATACAGTGGCAAAGTGTGAACACCGACTAACAAAGTGAAAGTGTGAGCATGAATATAAAGTCGGTGAGAAACACGTACTCCCCCAAGCTTAGGATTTTGGCCTAAGTTGGTCTACTCCCAAGGAGGGAAATAACCGTCTTCGGGGTACTCCGGAGTGTACTGAGGGTGCCACTGCTATGTGAGATCCTCTGGCTCCCACTGATAAACTGGCGTCTGGTACTCGACTGGTAGCTCGGGCACGGGCGCCTGTGGTGGTGCTATGCCCCAATATGCGTAGATGTCCGAGGGCATAATAATGTACCTACCTAGATGAAGATTGAACAAAGAAGGAGCAGGCAAGGTAATAGTCTCACGAGTACCCTGACTAAATACCAGGTTATAAATCATCCTTGTATTTATATCTTTATCAAGAAAATCATGGCGAACCATGCTATCATAATCTAGATATCTCTCAGGAAGAAGAATCTCTTCTTCCTCGTGTAGTCTAATAAGTATCTCAAAATGTCTAGCAAGACGGGTAGTATAGATACCTCCATAAACAACGCCTTTAGAACGGTTCGTGTTCAGCCGTTGAGCCACTATAGCACCCAAGCTATAAGTTTTATCATTATAAAGGGATTCGCGCAAAACCGCAAGATCTGGGGAGCTAAGGGCCCCAACTTTCCCACGGCCAATCAAATATTTTCCCACGAATAATGAGAAGTACCGAAGCACGGGAAAATGTATGCTAGCAGCTCTAGCGCAAGACACTCCTCTCTCCTCTCCTACAGCAATAGCATCAATGAAATCCTCCAAGTCCCGTGGACGAGGTTCATGAATATCCCCAACATAAGGTAATTTGCAAACATTGCAAAAATCCTGAAGTGACATGCGCTGGGGGATATCATATAACTTGAACTCAACCATAGGAGGGTTCTTCCTTGGATATAAGTTAAAGCTTTGCACGAAAATATTAGTGAGGAGGAGGTATTGCGGACACTTATTGTAACGACTAAGATGCGGTCCTTTCCGATTTAGGGAATGAGGCCCCGAATTGGAAAGAAGTGCATCTAAGCGTTTCGCAAGCACGGTAACATAGCACATACATAATAATAGTAGAATGACAATAAGGGATTCAACTGCCATCTCATAAATATATCAGAGTTACATCACGCATCCAAACAAGGTAGTTCCGCTACGGACTACAAAACATGAGAAATGACTATGCTACCCTGAATGCTTACCCACGATCACGACCACGCCTCAGTCTTCTGGATAGTTCACATACATGCAGTCGTTCTCCTCATCGTATTGCCACGCCAGCTGCGTGCCGTCGGGATCACCTGTCTCGGGGGTACCTGGCCCTGTTAGTGTTGTAAAGGAATCTGTGAGCCACGAGGAATCAGCAATCTATGACCTCGGTGCCCGAACTAGTCAAGTTATTAGGTAAGGAAGGTGGAGTATTTAGGTTGCAGCATCCTAAGCATATATGGTGGCTAACTTACGTAGAACATGTATTGGGGGTGGTCTATACTAGCGATCGAAGTTTAGCTAATCACTAAGTGATCCTGAACACCTACTTAAGTCAATCATAACCCCACCATGTTCCCGATCGAAGAGAGGTCTTCGAAGGGGACAGTCACGGTTACGCACACAGTTGGCAATTTTATTTCATTATGTTTAAGTTATCTATAACTGGAAGCTAACAAATATTCCAAGTTGCCACATAACCGCGGGCATGGCTTTTCGAAAGATTAAACCCTGCAGGGGTGCTCCAACTAGTCCATCACAAACGGTCACGGGCCGCAAAGTAATCCTCTATTACGAATCTCGTGATCTCATCGGATTCCTTAGAGGAAAACCTCAACTCTGGGGAGAACCAAAGCTTCGTTGAGATTCCTATACGCAAGATATATCACTAAGGTAAGACAAGACTAGCAGGACCTCCCGACGTGTCGACGACCCTGATAAGAGCCGTGTATCTCAGTCTCAGGACATGCTGGATGAGCACGGGGTACACTGGCCTGATAGACATCTCCCGAGTTGCCCCGGTTGGCCCCGCACACGACTCTAGTTTGGACCAACATTCATCAGGAGCACTGGGTCGGGTTGTTGATTAAATTCCTCGGGGTAGCTATTCCCTATGTGGATTATTATTATTAAGTGATTAACAAACTAACACCAATGTTGGGTCTTGCCGGACAAGTCTTAACACTACGCGATTTATCAAGGGGGTCCCCATAACAACCCCTAACGTGTTAGGAGCGAACAGTTATGGAATCAAACACCGGTAGCCGGTAACTATGGCGGCAATAACGGAACAAAACACCTGGCAAAAGGCTAGGCCTTCCGTTATTTACGAAGTATATAGGTGCATTAATTAAATAACAGATTTAGCATAATGATATCAACTCATGTTATCACATGAGACAAATGCACCTGCAACTAGCAACGCTAACATTAGTAGCTGAGCAAGCCTGCTTAGCCATTCAAGATTTGCTAGGAAGGGATAAGTGTTTGGGTTTCATGGCAATATCAGGAGGCAATTATTTCAGTGGTAGGCAGCGAGCATATGACGAAGAAATGTAATCTAGCATAACAAGTCTAGAGATGGAATCAAGGTCATATCATCTTGCTTGTGATGTCCTCGGCTTGGAACTGCTCTTGTTCGTCCTGCACGTACTCTCCCGGATCCACGTGCTCGTTCTCCAATCCCGGTGCTACCCAGCATAAAATAGCATCCAATGAACAACAACACCTCAAGATGCAACAAGTACATGATGCATGATATGAATATGAACATGCATCTCTATTCTACTCACTAACACATGCATGAGAAGGAAATACAAGTTCCTGGACAAAACTGCACCCTAAGCTATCTTGACATGCATGAGAATGACATGAACAGATGCGTCACGCGAAAACGATGCAAAACATGGACCTCTACAAGCTCAACAACAGGAGAAGAAAATATAAGCAGATTCTCAGACTTAGTGAAAATCACAGATTTTCACTAAACTGGAATTTCAGCCACGTGCCTACCTTGACTAGGCACAACTTGCACATATGAATTCCTAAGCATGAAACAAAACCAACATGTGGTAGATGGGGTCACCCTCTACTGCCACAACAAAGAGTAAACCTCTTGGGCTCACCACATCTCATGGAACCAAGCTCCAAACATAGAACAAATCTGTAATATGACATTCCCAGAAAGTGTTCCAAATGCAAAACTGACTTCACCAATGGATTCCTGGGAGGATTCTACACCAAAAAACATATATAAAACCTGTGTACTTGCATAGAACAAATGAGCACAAACTAGAAAAGGAAATCTACTTGGAATCACACATAGTGAATAGTGCACCATCACATGTGCTATTCACTAGAACAACACCTACACTAGCATATGCACACTCTCACAAGTCCAATGGAGACATGAGGGTTTAGACCTCATGCATGTGTGCCATAGCACATCACCATTCCCACACAATACAACAAGCACAAGCATCACAACACCTACATATTCTAATGAGGACACACACACTAGATGACACCACACCATATATACCCCTACACATATAAACATGCTCAAGTGCTCATCCAAGGCTCACCAAGCCTTGGGCATGTATGGGTCACCATGCACTACCACACACTCATGACAAGAGCACCTACATAAACAAAAGGTAGGTGAGGGGGAAACCCACACACACACTCACATCACAACATGGTGCATGGGTTCATCACCATGCACATGGACACACCCACACACATATATATCAAAGGGCACAAGCACATCAGCTCTACATCTTACCACAAATATCACATACGCACACTTGCATAAATATACTTGTGCACACCCACAAGCTAGAACACAACCACACATAGTATCTAGCTCACATGGCTCATATGCACAACTTCTAAGCATGATCATTCATCTACATAAGCTAGCAAAATACTATCACACATGCTCTTTGTGAGAAGAATGAATCCCCAGATGGTGTAGATCACACCATAGCAACTCACATAGCATACAAAAGGAAAACAGCAAGAAAAGCAAAATAAAAAATAAAAGGGTGTGGTAGGTTTCGAACCCAGGACCTCCTGGATCCACCACAGAAACCACAACAGCTAGCACCACTCTCCTATATGCCACTTCCTCGACATAACACGGGGTGCAACCCAGGTAAGGAGTCCCTGTACTACTGTGCCAATAAAATGCATCGAAAACCAAATGGTGCGCCGAGGGGGATTCGAACCCATGACTAGCCACTTGCACCAAAAGACCACTACCACTCTGCTACTGCTTCGATACTTAACAGGGGAGGGGAGTAATCTCTCTTGAGCACACCCCCCCCCCCCCCCCGTGCCTATCATCTGCGTGATACTTGTGCACACCCACAAGCTAGAACACAACCACACATAGTATCTAGCTCACATGGCTCATATGCAGAACTTCTAAGCATGATCATTCATCTACATAAGCTAGCAAAATACTATCACACATGCTCTTTGTGAGAAGAATGAATCCCCAGATGGTGTAGATCACACCATAGCAACTCACATAGCATACAAAAGGAAAACAGCAAGAAAAGCAAAATAAAAAATAAAAGGGTGTGGTAGGTTTCGAACCCAGGACCTCCTGGATCCACCACAGAAACCACAACAGCTAGCACCACTCTCCTATATGCCACTTGCTCGACATAACACGGGGTGCAACCCAGGTAAGGAGTCCCTGTACTACTGTGCCAATAAAATGCATCGAAAACCAAATGGTGCGCCGAGGGGGATTCGAACCCATGACTAGCCACTTGCACCAAAAGACCACTACCACTCTGCTACTGCTTCGATACTTAACAGGGGAGGGGAGTAATCTCTCTTGAGCACACCCCCCCCCCCCCGTGCCTATCATCTGCGTGATACTTGGCCGGAACAGGAGACGGTGCTCGCTGGCGATACGCTACAAATCCAACTACGGCTACTCGATGGAAGGAAGCATAGGCTCTCAGGGTTCCATTTCAACTACTAGCTCTAGTCGAGAGGATCAACAACGACGGCTCGACGTGACACGGCGTCTCCGGCGACAGAGAAGGAACGGCCTCAACTCTACAGCCTACCGCTCTCGATCTAGAACAGGGAAGAAGGGGAGATGGATCTACCTCACCTACTGGACGAGGTGGTTTCTTTGGCCGGAGAGGAAGTAGAGGAAGAAGGGGAAGTAGCCGCTCGGGGAAGATCTTTGGGGAAGAAGGCCGCCGTCGTCGAGGAGAGGTAGGAGTGTCGATCTTGTCGTCCTAGCCGCGGGAATGGACTCCTGGAGGATCCCGCGTGCTCGCCGAGGCGTCGGAGGGCAAGTAGATGTACGGGCGCGGTGGCGAGGAGCTTCTCAGCTCGTGGCCATGGCGGAGGAGGTCGATCCCCTTCCTGGTGTCGACGACAGAGAGGAGGAGAAGGAGATGGGATGGAGGTGGCGGCGCGAGAGGTGAACCCTAAGCTGCAAGGACGCCAAGGGGGGCCTTTTATGGAGGGGGAGAGGCGAGGGACGCGCCTCGACGTCCGTGACGGCATGTGCAGCGTCGCTCTCTCTCTGCTTGTGCAGAAACCTGACGGGGGAGGGGGGAAGGGGGAGACAACGTCTACAAGGCACGGTTGCGCACGAGAGAGGAGGCAACTGGGCCTGCTAGTGGGAGGAGGCCCACTAGTTGGCGCTAGATAGGAGAAAATAAAACCCCTAGAGGGGTTTCCAATTACAAATAACAAGAGAAGAAAAAATAAGGCCAGGGCAATTTTGTTAAGATTAAAAACAAAATAAAAATGCCCCTGGTCATAAGAATTTATGACCTATTTAAATAAATTGGAAAATAAATATTTGGAGCAATTAAATATTAACAAAACAGAATTTATTGAATCTGTTTTGTGAATATTAGCACCTTTAAAACATATTTTCAAAACAGAAAATCCACATCTCATATCCACCACAAAATAATGCTAACACATGGGCATTTTTAAAACAAGGTTGGAACAAGAGAAACTTGACCTTGAGATAAATAAGAGGAAGAGGGTTTTGAAGCCTATGCAAACCACATGGTTACCTACTAGAAATTGCATCACTCCACTTATCAACATATACCACATCACATCACAACTCATATCATCACACACCACAAATGATCACAAAGCAACAACACAGGGACATGAAATGATAGTGATGCATGCATGCAAAGGAAGAACAACGCAAGGTGACACATGAAATCATAACACATAGAAGCTCTCATATCATGACAAGTTGGACCCACATGGAGAAGGTTCCAAAAAGGGAAAGATACACACTTGGGACATTACAAACTCTCCCACACTACAAAAAGATCTCGCCCCGAGATCTAAGACTGAAAGAACTCCGGAAATTCAGAACGGAGGTGATCCTCGCGTTCCCAAGTAGCCTCTTTATCGGAATGGTGTGACCACTGCAATTTGAGAAATTTGACGGTCTTGTTGCGGGTCTTGCACTCAGTCGCCTCGAGAACCACAACTGGATGCTCACGATAAGATAGGTCAGGCTGAAGGTCGATGTCTTGAAGATGAAATGTGTGCTCGGGGGTCTTGAAGCACCTCCGGAGCTGAGGGACATGGAACACATCATGCACATTTGTAAAGCTAGACGGGAGCTCGAGCTGGTATGCAAGGTCGCATGTCTTGCCAACAACTCTGAACGGACCAACAAAACTTGGCGCAAGCTTGCCTTTGATGCCAAAGCGTTGCGTACCCTTCATGGGCGACACCTTGAGATAGATGAAGTCATCAAGCTCATAAGACATGTCACGATGCTTGCTATCAAAATAGCTCTTCTAATGGGACTGAGCTGCTCTGAGGTTGTCCCAAATGACCTGACACATCTCCTCAGCTTCTTCTATCAAGTCATTCCCAAGAATCTGACGCTCACCGGTCTCGGACCAGGTGAGCGGGGTACGACACATCCTGCCATAGAGAATCTCAAACGGAGCTTTGCCAGAACTAGATTGATAACTATTGTTATACAGAACTCGGCAAAAGGCACACAATCCTCCCACTTCATGCCAAAAGAGATAACACGGGCTCTCAGCATATCCTCAAGAACTTGATTTACTCACTCCACTTGACCACTAGTCTGAGGATGAAAAGCTATGCTGAAGCGTCTCTTCGTGCCCATCGCAGACTGAAAAGAGTCCCAGAACTTGGAAGTGAAGATACTTCCGCGATCCGAAGAAATCATCATAGGCACGTCGTGCAAAGACACAATCCTCGAAGTGTACAACTCTGCAAGCTGAGCTGCCGAAATAGATTCCTTGACTGGAAGAAAATGAGCCACTTTACTCAACTTGTCGATGACGACGAAGATGGCATCATTACCCTTCTTGGACTTCGGAAACCCGGTGACGAAATCCATCTCAATATGATCGAACTTCCACTCAGGAATGGGCAAAGGATGCAAAAGACCTGTTGGACGTTGATGCTCTGCTTTCACCCTTTGACATACATCACATTCATTTACGAACTGAGCAATCTCACGCTTCATGCGAGTCCACCAGAAGGTCTGTTTCAAGTCCTGATACATCTTGGAGCTTCCAGGATGAATAGAGAGCATAGAGTTATGAGATTCTTCCATGATTACCTTTCTGAGATCACCTTTCGGAACGACAAGACAATCCTCAAAGAACAACGTGTCTCTGGCATCAACACTGAAGCACTTATATTTGGGAAGACCCTTTGCCACACCAATCTTGACTTTCTTCACCATTGCATCAAGAAGTTGTGCTGCTCGGACCTAATCTTCCAAGGTAGGAGAGATCTGAAGGTTTGCAAGAAATCCCTGAGGTACTAAATGAAGGTTGAGCTTCTTGAAAGACTCACAAAGGTCAGGCTGGAAAGGTTTCAGAATGAGACTGTTGCAGTATGCCTTCCTGCTCAAGGCATCTGCCACGACATTAGCTTTTCCTGGCGTGTACTCAACACTCAGATTAAAATCTTGGAGCATTTCCACCCAACGAGTTTGTCGAAGATTCAAGTTAGGTTGAGTGAAGATGTACTTGAGACTCTTGTGATTGATGAACACTTCAACCTTTCGTTCCAACAAGAGGTGTCTCCAAGTCATCAGAGCGTGTACCACAGCTGCTAGCTCAAGATCATGCACATGATAATTCTTCTCCGCTGGCTTCAACTGCCTGGAGGTATAAGCAACCACTTTCTTATCTTGCCTCAGGACTGCACCAAGACCCTGGAGAGAAGTGTCGCAGAACACCTGGTAAGGCTTGGAATCATCCGGAGGAACCAAGACTGGTGTAGAGGTGAGCTTCTCTTTGAGTGTGTCGAAGGCCAACTGACACTCTGGAGACCAAGCATACTTCACACCTTTCTGAAGAAGATTTGAGAGCGACTTAGCAATCTTGGAGAAGTTCTCAACGAACCTTCTGCAATAGCTTGCGAGCCCGAGAAAGCTTCAAAGATGCTTCACATTCTGTGGAGGCTCCCATTCAACAATGGCCTGCACCTTGGACGGATCAACTTTGATGCCCTCGACAGAGATAATGTGACCAAGATAGACGACTTCTTTCAACCAGAACTCACACTTGGAAAACTTGGCATACAATTTGTACTCCCTCAGTTTATCAAGCACCAATCTGAGATGTTCTTCATGTTCTTCCTCAGTTTCAGAAAAGGCCAGAATATATGATATTCTACCTAAGAGAGGGTAGAGTAGGTCCTATGAGAGAGGAGTAGGTCCTAGGTACAATGTGTTATTATGTGCTACAATGTGTTATAGTTGATGATGATGGGGAGGAGTTATGATTATGACTAGTGACCAACTTTTTATATATATATGATGTCTCATTGACGAAAATGATGATTCAATAGTGTTGGTGGTAATGACTTATGATGATTATTAGCTATAGTGATGCAAGTGTTTTTATATTATTATGATGATGATGATGATCATGATTATCATGATGATTTGTTATTGCGATCATGATTGGTTATTATATCATTGGGGGAAGGAAAGCGGATTAGATTCATGTGTGGATGAATCTTCGACGTTGGGTTCATTAGCATAGATGTTGTAAATGAATGGTCGGTACACCACAATACATAAGATACCGGGGATAAGTTGCTAAAGTCATTACTTCTACATCACGGAGAAAGAGAGGACACTTCTCTCAATTAGCTAGCTCACACAATATGAAACCCTTAAATTAACCCTCCAAAACCCCCAACACACACCCCATTCAAAAAAAACACCTCCTGGTCCCGGTTGGCATTACCAACCAAGACTATAGGCCCTCCTGCCTGGGCTCCCCGCAGAGGCCACGTGGAGGCCCTTCTGTCCCGGTTGGAAAAGGAACCGGGACTAAAGGTTTTGCACTTTAGTCCCGGTTCAAGAACTGGGGTAATGGGCCTCTGAAACCGGGACAAACGGGCCCTTTTCTACTAGTGGTGTTTCTCGCATGACAATGGTGTCCGACATACCACTTTTCCTTCTGTCATAGCACCCAAGTGCCCCCAGCGTGATGGGTTCGGTCTGGGATCGCCCACCCAAAAAAGTGGACCCAGCCGGCGAAAAACGACGTCCTGGGGCATGACTGGGGAATTTTTTAGCACCGCGTATAAAAGGGGGCCTGGGGGTACCCGTTGGGGGCACGGCTGGAGATACCCTTAACATTACAGTTATTCGGTCCATATGGAGGTCCTGCAATATATGGACACACGATGGGGACAAACTTGATCCACTGAACTCGGTTAGACTCATTATATAAGCCTTAGCCCTCCTAGACATTCCTCAACATCACGCAGATGTCTTGCCAGGTCATGGTTGGCGACCTCTAGAGCATGTGCAGATCAAGATCAATGCACATGCTACAGTCGTTCATGATGAAGATATGAACGGAGCTAGAGGTGTTGCATGCTTACTGCCCTACTAGGTGCTTGGTGCAAACCGCATCCGAGGGTCACTCATCTCATGATCGCAGAAGCCCTGTCTTTTTGTGTTGGATTCATCTTTGCAAATCTTCAAGGGTATGCTCACGTGATAATGGGGACCGGTTGTGTGGAGGTTGTGAACCTCTCGAACACTCGCCTCAACAGTCCTTCACTTGTGGCACCACTTCTTTTAGAAATTGATGATCTATCTACTATATTTTCTATCCATGTAATTCAGCATGTAAGGGCGTGTTTGGTTCCTCCAATCGTTTTTAGGCACTTTGCATACTTTTACCAATTGGGCTTGGCTGAGCATATGCAAGCAAAAAACCAACATCTGCATGTTGACTGGTTGCCTACATTGCATCAAGGCCGAGATGGTTGTAACTTGTTTTGTTGCATGTGTTTGTGCTTTAGGTGTGAGCATATGTAAAGCACATATATTTGGTTGTGTGCGAGTAATTGATTTTCTCACCCCTTTCAAATGTGGTGGAGTTACCACCCATTTGACAGCACTGAACACACACACAACACACTATTATCAACAACAGCACAAAAACAGCAAGCACAAGCAAATAACAGACACATCATATGCTACTACGCATAAGTTTAAAATAGTAGGGCATCCCATGCCCCTGCTAGACCTCAGGGTGCTCCTCCCTAGGCAAAATATGGATAGTTTGATAGCAAAAGAGGTTCAGTTCAACCCTACACTACTTCAGAGGTTCAGATATTCAGAATAGACAGACGAACTAGAGGGCCTGAGCGATGTCGTCGACGTAGTCGTGCTTCGTGCACCGGACTCTGCGGACGATGGAGTTGTTGGCGTTGTAGATCTTCACCCTGAGCCCCAGGCTGGAGAGCTTGAAGACAAGAAGGTCGTCGGGGACGATTCTGTGCTGGCGCCAGAAGTACTCCGAGCCATACCCCAACACCATGTGGTCTTTGAACATCTGAACCTGAACCCAGAACTCGCACCACTTGTTGGCGGAGAGGCTAATGACGCGGGGAGGGGTGAGGACCACCATTGCCTCATCACCGGCCTGAATTTAGGCGGGATGATGAGCATGGCGATGTCCTCCTGGTCAGGGATTTGCACGTAGAACCTCGTAGGTTCCCGTGGACCCTCTTCGTGCCCGGTCCTCAGCCTCCTTCTAGTGCCCAGCGACATCCTCATGAACTCCACCCTACCAGGGAGCACCACCCTCTACAGCCACCGGTTGGTGGGGATGAGGTCCTCCGCCCCCTCTGCTCCAGCGACGACCTACTCACCACCGCCGGTTGTGTCCCACTCCGTCTTACTTATCCTGTCAGCCCGATTAACATCAGTTAGCAACACATATGACACATGATCAAAGCTAACAATGGTGTATGCTCACTGAACACAGCTTACAATGATCACTAAGTAAGTACTAACACATGATCAGTGGTTACACGTATCAGTGGTCACATGATCAGTGCTAACACTCATCAAATGAAGCCACCACTCACATGTCCTACTTCCACCTACTATTTTTGGCATTCAGGCATGTCCTACTTGCATGCCAGATGCACTCGCGTACCCTAGCAACAAGAGCAACATAAGAACAACAGCAACAAGAGTAGCATCAACAACAATAGCAAGAAGAGTAGCATGAACAAACAGCCGTAAGAACTAACAATAGTAGTATATAAACTAGTAATAGCACCAAAACGAACAATGTTGCACTACAAACTAACAATATGGCAGTAAGAACAGATGCAGACCACCACTACATTATGAACAATCTAGGCATGTGGGATGAACAAAGTAAGCATGCACTGTTGTTCATCCATAAAACAGTGGATTCTCATCGAATCTAGTACAATCCAATCGAAACGGATCGAATGTATGGGCCACAATCTAATCTAACACACTATGAACTACCCTAAGAACCCTAACTAAGAAGCGGAGGGGGATTTGAGAGCTTACAGTGGGGGTTGATGGTGTAGCGTACGCCGTCTGTGGTGAAAAACCCAGTGAGAAGAGGGGTGCTGGCGCCGCCAATGAAGAGGACCCGGCCATTCTGATAGCCGCGGCCGTGGACCTCGTTCTGCGCTGGCTCGAAGATGATGCCAGCATCCTGGAGCTCCCCTCCCCTTGGGCCGTACGCACAGAAGAAAACCCTCGTACAGGGGTAAAAATACCCCCATAAGAGGGGCTTACAAAGGACGGCACCGACGAACATTGGATCCCCGTGATGTTCAAGCCGATGGAGAGGACCACCGGCTCCAGTGGCGGAGCCGGAGTGACCAGCACCGGCGCTGCATTGGCCTGGGGCGGCGGCATGGTGCAGAAAGGGGAGGGAGCTTGCAGTGTCGATGCCAGATCTACTACGGGCGCGGAGAGGCCGGCAACCCACCTCTCTTGGATGGGATTGTTGCCGGTGATGACCGGAGTGGGTGGGGCGTGGCGAGATGGCGGCGTGGCCATCGGAGAAACCAAAGGGGTGGCAAGGTGAGAGAGAGGGAGTGTGTGTGAAATGACGAGGGAGGTGACGGAAGAGGACGTGTGGAATTATGAGCAGTCGCCTCATCTCCTGCGCGTCCCAAGGCATGCAGGCTCTCACCACGCGTTGCTCGAGCGAGCCGGGCTCGCAAAAAACGGTCGATTCGACCGTTCCTCCAGAGCCAGGCCCAGGCCTGCTTTGAGGTTTGTGTGGGCCATGAATTGGATGGACCCAGGCAACCAAATGGGTCATATTCTTCCTGCGCAGGTCTGACCCGACCTAATGTGAGGAACCAAACACGCCCTAAGTAGACCAACAAATGGTCTGGCGCATTTGTGTGCGAAGCGTGCTTGCACCGTGTCCATCACCCGATAGTTGGCTTACTGAAACTCCAAGCTTCCTGATTATAGCATTGTTTTGGCTGACTGCTCAGCAAATGCATTCTTTTAAATAAAGCTCCAAATTCCCCGTAGAAAAAGGTACCGTGTTTGTAGTCTCACCGCGCCTCAGGTTGAGTCGAGTGAGTGTAACTTTGTGATACGACTCTTGCTTAAGTTATTAATGCATTCGAGCCCCTACCAACCAAAATGTATCCTTGTCTTGTGTGACGCCCTTGATTAATCGTACGCTAATCATACATGCAATGCGTACGATCAAACTCAAGGAATCATGGGAAGATATCACAACACAACTCTAGACACAAAAAAACAATACAAGCTTCATATTACAAGCCAGGGCCTCGAGGGCAAGAATACAGAAGTTCGATAAACACACGAGTCAGCAGAAACAACAATATCTGAGTACAAACATAAAACATGGGGTACCTTAGTGTGACACCCTCGGTTTAATCGTACGCTAATCATACACGCAAATGCGTACGATCAAACCCAAGGACTCACGGGTAGATATCACAACAAAACTCTAGACACAAATAAAATAACATCAGCTTCATATTACAAGCCAGGGGCCTCGAGGGATAGAATACGGAAGCTCGATAAACACACGAGTCAGCGGAAGCAACAAATATCTGAGTACAGACATAAAACATGGGGTGCCTTAGAGAAGGCTAGCGCACAAGATACAACGATCGAACGAGGCGAGGCCTCCTGCCTGGGAACCTCCTAACTACTCCTGATCATCAGCGGCCTCCACGTAGTAGTAGGCACCGTCGGGGTAGCAGTCATCGTCGGCGGGGACCTCCATCTCCTGGGCTCCATCATCTGGTCGCAGCAAACGGATCAAGGGGACAAGGGGGGAGCAAAGCAGCGGTGAGTACTCATCCAAAGTACTCGCAAGACTTACATCAAAACTATGCTAAATATGCATCAGTATCAAAGAAGGGGGGTTTATATGTGGACTGACTGCAGCAATGCGAGAATAGAGAGAGAAGGCCTAGTCCTATCGAAGACTAGCATCTTCAGGGTCTTGCGGCAATAGACGAGAGTAGAACAGGGGGGTAAAACATTAATAGTCATATTGTTGCAGCAATATTAAAGTGAGGTCACGCCTAAAGATCCTCCCTCGACTCCCTGCGAGGAAGCAATTCCGAGGCAAACTAATTTCAATTAAGTAACAATTGTAGTTGTATAAGATCGGGGCACAACTCGAAGTCGTCATGTAATCGTGGACATGGCTATCCGAATAGTTAATTTTCATCCCTGCAGGGGTGCACCACATCTCCCGTCACGCTCGATAACACTCTGGCCGGACATACTTTTCTGGGTCCTGCCCGGCCTCGGAATATCGACACGTCGCAGCCCCACCTAAGACTAATCAGAGAGGTCAGCCCGCCGGTCTAAATCCTAAACGCAAAGGGTTCATGGGCCCAGTTCCCCTCCGCGCTCCTGCATGATGCGAGGGCGCCCGACGTCAGTCCTAGCATCCCTTAATCACAAGCGCAATGCATCTCGGGACCACTCGGGAGCGCGCCACTACGATTGCTCACATCTGAAAAGCTTCGGCTGATACCGCGACGCCGAGTACCCATAATTCTTCCCGCGTAGCCGGTTAGTGCGAAAAGGTCTCTGACCAACCCAGATCAAACACCCAAATCCATTAACATTTTAATTAGGCCAACAACACAGTCTCACAGGAATCCACCCATCTTACAACTAATCACCAATGATCCCAGTAACATGGTCGAGTAACTGTGTGGTTGTAACATCAGGGGGAATCCGAGGTATCACCCTCGTTGGATTCTGAACGATGAACCCGTCAAGGTGGGCTTAGAGGAACCACCCTCGGGGGTCCCACACTTGAGGGGTTGCACGACAAAGGCGTCATCGGGAATGGTGAAAGAGGAATCACCCTCGATAACCATGACTGACTAGCTATACTACAGAGATATCATCAGGAGTACTTAGCGAGGTGTCACCCTCGGTACCCGATAGTATCTTTGTAGCGTCGTACAACGAAGGGGGGTGTATGTGCTGTGTCGGGTCTGGCTCGTCGATCGGGGATCGAGATTTGAAAACAAGCGGGGCAACTAGACTACGGGGTCAAAGGGGATGACTGCTCCACCTATACTAAGCAGATTTAAAGCACAGGACTGAAAGTAGCAGTTCATCAAAAATAGGGTATGCATCAGATGTAGGAGCTAACTACAACAGTAGCAAAATACTAATGCAAGCAGTCGGAAGAAAGACATAGGCGATATAGGAATGATCAAGGGGGGTTTTCTTGCCTTGCTGCTCTGCGGCAAAGGACTGATCGGCAAGGTCGTAGATGTACCCGGCAGCAGCGTCAGTCTCGGGGTCTACCGGTAAGAAGACGGGGAAGAAACAATAAATAAATGCAACGGTGCAACACAAAGCATGACATGGCAATATGCAGGCTAGACATGAGCTAACGCAGCAACATCCGTCATAGACGGGTCGGAAGAATATCTGACGATATTTTCCGGGTCTCGGGCTACTACCGGCCATACTGGAAACGATGGAAATGTTCCATGTTTGCTATGCTCGGGATGCGTGACAGATGAACGGGCCGTGTATCAGGGTTCGTCTCGTTCTGCTGATCAACTTTCATGTTGAAAATATTTTGATATGACTTACGGATTATTTAATATTAATTTTTAAAGTTTTATTCAATAATTAGGAATTAAAAACAGATTTAAATAATTTAATGAAAAGCTATTATGACATCAGCATGATGTCATGCTGACATCAACAGTTGACTGGTCAACTGACCAGCGGGTCCCAAACGTCATAGGCACAAGTTTTAATTAAGATTAAATATTAATTAATCAGATTAATTTAATGGGGGACCCACGTGTCATACTCTAATTATTCTAATTATCCAATTAATTAAGTTAACTAATATATATATTTATTTATTTAATAAAAACATTATCATTATTTTTAATTTTTTAATTATCGCGTGGGGCCTCCCTGTCATAGACAGCGGGTGCGTTGGCCCCACCGGTAAGTGACTTTAGGCCATATACTCATTTTTTTCACAAATACATAATCATGCAATTATCGTATTCCTCCAAATACCTATATACGCAAATACATACGTCGCATCTCATACATACATACGGCATCTAATACATCTTTTATTTTATTTTATTTTAACTCTCAACACTCCCATCTCTCTCTCTCTGTTAACAGAGTTACACACAAGAACTCTATGCTCTAACTCAACATAGAAGAACAACATCTTCAAATCTTCCTACCGGTCACTACCGTCGACGGATCGGAGTCCCGTTTGCCGGAACGGAACCGGGACGGTGAGGGGAACGCGGTGGTGGGAGGAGCCCGAGGAGGAGCTCACCAACGTTGATGAGACGGCCCGGTGAAGCCGGAGTTCGCGGGAAGGTGGAGGTGATGGGGGTGATGGCGCGGTGGTGACGGCAGGAACGGTGCCGGCGAGGTCGGTCGGTGAGGAAGAGGCCCTCCCGGAGGAGGGCCGGCGTTGAAGGAGGGGGCGGCCAAGGTGAGGCCGACCGGCTGGTTGGCTCGCCGGAGTTGGTGAGGTGAGGAGGGGGGCTTCGGGTTGGAGAGGGGGTCTCGGGTGGTGGCCGGTCGGGTGGGGAGTGGAGGAGCTCGCCGGCCGGGGAGGGAGCGAGGTGGAGAGGAGGGCCGGTGGAGAGGGGTCGGCCGAGATGGGGACGAGGAGGGGAGGCTCGTCGGTGGGAGGAGGTGGATCTGAGGGGGGCGACGGGGGGACTAGGAGCCTCTCGGTGGGGAGAGGGATAAGACCGAGAGAGAGGGGAGATCGATGGAGGGGCACGTGGGGGTAGCGAGAGGGAGAGAGGTGTCGGTGGGGTGGGGGCCCACGAGGGGTCTCGCGCGGGGGGCTCGTGGGTGCTGGGTGGGGTGGCGGCGCAAGTGGGAGGGGAGGGAGCGAGGCAGGGGGGCTCCCTCGCCCTAGGGTTCCAGCGGCGTGGGGTGGGCCGGCTCTGCTGGCCCACTTTGGCCCAGTCGGCCAGGGGGGTGGGGGGTTTCCTTTTCTTCTTTTTTGTTTTTTTGTTTTGTTTTGTTTTGTTTTGTTTTTCTTATTCTATTATTTCTTCTTGCTAATCTCTTTTTTTTTAATTTCTTTTCTTTTCTTTCTTTCTTTTAATACTTTCCTTTTATACACATCTTCCTTTAATAGTTAATATGAATTTATAAATATACTTTTCTTTTGTTTTCAATTTCTGAATCCGGATAGAAATTCAATGCGGGTCAACGACGGTAATTCTCGATGATGTGGCATCATTAGAGGGTGCTCATTGTATCTTAATTACAATATTTACTATAGCAAAAGTCGAGGATGTCACAATTCTCCCCTACTAACAAGAATTCTCATCCCGAGAATTAAGAGGTAGAGGGAAAGAGCCCGGGATATTCATCACGAAGATGATCCTCGCGTTCCCAAGTGGCTTCATCTTCAGAGTGATTTGACCACTGCACTTTAAGGAACTTGGTGACCTTGCGACGAGTCTTACGTTCAGCTTGGTCGAGAATGCGGACCGGATGCTCTTTATAAGAGAGGTCTTGTTGTAGCTCAAGCATATCGTGATCCACTGCTCGAATAGGGTCCTTGAAGCAGCAACGGAGCTGAGAAATATGGAAGACATCGTGAACCTCAGAAAGGTTCGCCGGCAGTTCCAATTGATAAGCCACTCTTCCACGCCTTTCGAGAACAGTGAAAGGACCAATATAACGAGGAGCTAACTTGCCCTTGATTCCGAAACGGTGTGCACCTCTCATTGGTGTGACACGAAGATAAGCCTTTTCGCCAGGTTGATAGACCATATCTTGATGATGACGGTCATACTGACTCTTCTGACGAGACTGAGCAGCCTTTAGATTCTCATGAATAATGTGGACTTGATCTTCGGCATGTTGAATAATATCCGGACCGAAGAGTGATCGTTCCCTAGTTTCTGACCAATTTAGAGGAGTTCGACACCTTCGTCCATACAATACTTCGAAAGGGGCCATCTTCAGACTAGCTTGATAGCTATTGTTGTAAGAGAACTCGGCATACGGAAGAGATTCCTCCCATTTCTTACCGAAAGAAATGACACAAGCTCGAAGCATGTCCTCGAGAATTTGGTTGACTCGTTCAACTTGTCCCTCGGATTGAGGATGAAATGCAGTGCTGAAGGACAGATGAGTCCCCATAGCCTTCTGAAAACTTTCCCAGAATTTTGAAGTGAACAAGCTGCCACGGTCCGAACTGATTACCAACGGAATACCGTGAAGTGAAAAAACTCTTGACATATAAAGATCTGCCAGCTGACTAGCATTAATTGTTTCTTTGACGGCCAGGAAATGTGCAACTTTGGACAGTTGATCAATGACGACAAGAATAGCATCATTACCTTTCTGAGATCTGGGGAAACCAGTGACAAAGTCCATTTCAACATGGTCCCATTTCCACTCAGGAATAGAGATAGGTTGCAGAGTTCCAGGAGGCTTTTGGTGTTCTGCTTTGATACGCCAGCATATATCACATTCTGCCACATAGCATGCAATGTCTTGTTTCATATTGGGCCACCAGAATCTTTGCCGGATGTCTTGGTACATCTTGGTACTACCCGGGTGAATAGACAATGGTGTGTCATGAGCTTCTTCCATCACCTTCCCAGTCATCCTGAGATTTTCCTTCTTATTTGGGACGAATAGGTGACCCTTGAAATACAAGGCGCCATCTTCATCAACAGTGAAAAAGGAGGGTTTACCCTTCGCAATATAGCTCTTAATCCTGTCGACATCACCGTCAAAGCCTTGCGGATTCTTTATGGAGTCACAAGATCTGGTTCAACCACTAGGTTACTGAGGGAACCCTGATTAACAACACGAAGGTTCATCTTTTGACACTCTTCAGGAGGGGGAACAAGGTAACCCTGAGGAACAATGTGGAGGTTCAACTTACGGAATTCCTCTTGCAGACGATCGTGAACCTCATGAACCTGGAGGTGGTTGCAGTATGACTTGCGACTCAAGGCATCAGCCATTACGTTAGCCTTGCCAGGGGTATATGATATACTACAGTAAAAATCTGATATATGCTCCATCCATCTTTGTTGACGTAGGTTCAGCTCCGGTTGAGTGAACAAGTACTTCATACTTTGATGGTCGGTGTAGATTTCACAGCGATTACCGACAAGGTATTGTCGCCATTCCTTCAATGCATGAATGATTGCGGCAAGCTCGAGATCATGAACTAGGTAGTTCTCTTCATGAGCACGCAGTTGACGTGAAGCATAAGCGATCACCTTGCGATCCTGCATCAGGACACAACCTATTCCTTGACGAGAAGCATCACAGTATATGACGAAATCCCTTTTCGTATCCGGAGGAGCAAGTACTAGAGCGGACGTCAGTTTGTCCTTGAGCGCCTGGAAACTTTCCTGACATTTATCAGTCCATTCATACTTAACACCTTTGTGGAGCAGGTTGGTTAAGGGCTTCGCAATCTTGGAGAAGTTCTCGACAAATCGACGGCAATATCTGGCGAGTCCGAGAAAACTTCTGACTTGCTTGACATTCTTCGGGGGAGTCCTGTCAAGAATAGCTTGAATTCGTTTGGGGTTGACTGCAATACCATCCTTGGAAATCACATGACCAAGGTAAGTCACTTCGTCTAGCCAGAACTCACATTTGGAATACTTCGCATAGAGTTTATGCTCCCGAAGCTTATCCAGTACAAGACGAAGATGTTCAGCATGCTCTTCTTTGTTCTTCGAAAATACTAGAATATCATCCAGATATACCACGACAAATTTGTCGAGGTAGTCCATGAATATATAATTTATCAATCGAGAGAAGGTTGTCGGTGCATTGGTTAAGCCGAAGGACATGACGGTGTACTCGTATGATCCATATCGAGTAACAAAGGCGGTCTTTGGAATATCCTCCTTGCGAACACGGATCTGGTGGTATCCCAACCTCAAGTCGAGATTAGAGAAGACGGTGGAACCAGCAAGTTGATCATACAAATCATTTATCCAAGGGAGAGGATATTTGTTTTGAATAGTGGCCTGGTTGATAGGACGATAGTCTTGAACCAATTGATTTGTCCCATCCTTCTTCTTAACAAAGAGAGAAGGTGCTCCCCAAGTAGAGGAACTCGAACGGATGAAACCCAGACGGAGCGAGTTGTCAATTTCTTGCTTAATTTCAAGGAGTTCATGTGGTGGCATTTTATAAGGACGCTTGGCAATAGGAGTGGTACCGGGTACCAAGTCAATGACAAACTCGACAGCTCGAGCAGGGGGAATCCCCGGAAGTTCTTCTGGGAAGACATCTTGAAATTCTCGGACCACTGGAATGTTTTCAATCCCTTCAAGAGGCGACGCATTTAATGCATTCAAAGCATACAGACGTGCCTCGGGATTACGGACGAGATGAGCATGGTAGCTTATTAATTCATCTGAAGGGTGTAGGAGGTGGACGGTCTTGGTGGCACAAACGACTGATGTCGTATGAGCTTTCAACCAGTCCATCCCTAGTATGAGATCAATGTTGGAAGAACTTAATAACATGGGAGAGGCAAAGAATTCCAATCCTTCAATTTCAATGGGGACATTGGAGCAGACCATGGAGGGTCGGCATTGGCCCGAGGGGGTGTTTACCACTATTGGGACGTTCATCTCTTCGTACTTAATGCCATGCATGAATTTGAAACTTTTCGACATAAAGGAATGTGATGCTCCTGTATCAAACAATACAGAAGCAGGTACTGAGTTAACGAGAAGTGTACCCATCACGGTAGCAGGCTGGTCTTGAGCTTGACCCATATCAATGTTGTTGGCCTGACCACGAACATAAGCAGGCTTAGCGTTGAAGTTGCAGTTCTGGTTGTTGCCACTGCCAGTTGCGGGAAGTGTCAGCTAATTCGGATTCTGCCTGCAGTCTCTAGCACGGTGACCTGGACGGCCACACTTGAAGCACAGCCCGTCCTCAGGACGGGAAGGAGGAACTCGAGGCGGTGGAGCTGGAAGCCTCGGCTGCCTAGGTGGTGGAGGAGGCACGCGAGGTGCAGCATAGGACGGCCTCGGAACTGGAGCAGGTGCATGGTACATGTTGGGAATCCATATCTTCCGCTTTTGTGCAGGTGAGCTCGAAGATGAGCCCATGTCACGCTTGCGCTTGCTGCTATCTTTGTATTCCTGCAGACCAGTCTCAACCTGAATAGCCTTGTTCACCAGGGTGGCGAAATCAGCATAGTCCTGAACGAGGAGTGTCAGCTTGATATCAGGGTGGAGGCCTTCACAGAACTTCTCCTGCCTGCGTGCATCAGTTGCAATGTCTTCTTCAACATAGCGAGATAAGTCCAGAAATTCCCGTTGATAAGCATCCATATTCTTGCTGCCCTGGACCAAGTTGCGGAACTCACGCTTCTTCCGGTCCATGATTCCCTGAGGAATGTAGCGAGCATGGAAATCAGCCTTGAACTCTGCCCAAGTGAGGATAGTTCAATCGGGCTGAGAGCTCTTGTGGCTGTCCCACCATTGAGCAGCGGGACCCTTCAGAAAATAGGCGGCAAAGTTGACATAGCTCGCCAGGGGCACATTGGCAGACTCCAGCTCATAAGAAATGTCACGGAGCCAGTCATCAGCATCAAGAGGCTGAGTTGAGCTGCGGTAGATCGCAGGGTTGAGGCGGCAGAAGTCTTGCAGTGTCACGCCTTGCGGTTGGTTCATGTTCGGCCTTTGGAACTGATCCATGAGCCCTTCCATAAACTGGCGTTTCAGCTCAAACTGTTGGATCATCCCCGCCATATACTCAGGAGGCGGGGGTGGTGCATCGTTGGCAGGGGCACGCGGGCGGCCAGCTGGTCTAACCATCCTGTTAAATATTTAACAGGGGTAGTTTAGCTTAAAGTAATTGCAAAGGCATCGCACGCATTCATGAAGTAATCAAGCATAATGAAAGGGAAATGCGATAGATACTCCATAGTAGTTGAGTTCGACATACAGACCCATACATAAGTTCGATTACAGACTAACGATTACAAATTCGAAATTTGGCGATAGCCCGGACGCATTAGACGATACCCTGGACTCACTAGGCGGCGCGCAGGCACGCAGTGGAAGAGTACCACAACGAGATGTAGCGATAAGGCTACATCAACGTCGGAGAGGACGATCGAATCCTGGTAGCAGGCGGTGATAGAAGGTAGGGACAGGACCCTGTGTCCCGTTGTGACTCTGGTGAGGGTACCGCATCCAGTCGAGGAGCTGAGGTCCAAGTGCACGGGTTCTACCCCCAACATCAGTCCACTCGAGAGCTGATGGTAGCTCTGTCCTGCTCGGCTCGCGGATGCGCATAGGGGGAACCCTCGGGCAGTGTGATGGTTGCAGCTCTGTCAACGCGTCGTAAAGACGAGCGCGCGTAGCATACAGCTCCACAGTCAGAGCTTGGAAAGAACTATCCAGTGCCTCAGTGTACTGCACCAGAAACCGCGCGTCGTAGCGACGCGTCACGTAGGGGGCGCAGACAGCAACGTAGGAACGGTCGCTGCGCTCCCGAACGTCGGAAGTGTAGGCAGTGACATCACACCTAGTCTCATCCCTAGCAGGAGCATGCGGGATGTATCTGAAAGGGATCTCCTCTAGGTGAGGGTACGCTCCACGGAGACGGGTGATGGCGATGTAGGCCGCATCATGGACGGCCATCTCGACCGACACTCCAATACCACAGAAGACGTGGCGCTCGAGGGTCTCGCTGCCCCTCTGGTCAAAGATGCGAACCTCAGCCTGGTACTGGTACTGGTTCTACTCGCGAAAATCCTCGAACACAGTATACTCGGGGTACCAGCGATATCCCAGCCTGGTCAGGAGGTCGACCAAAATGGCCGGGAACCCAGTCGTCTCAGTGGCCTGTGTCAGGCGCATGTGTTGTCTTGCGGGACGCATCTGAAAATAACATTGACGGATGTCAAATGACAGTGTGTGTAATATATATTCAGGAGAAAGAGTAGATAGTCCAGCGCTCCGGGTCGATGTGATTCGAGAACCTAATGTTAGAGTTAGTAAAATCTTTGCCCCGAAAGAGAAGAGAGATTAGAGCCCAGAGTATAGGAAAGGAGTAAAAGATACTAATACCACCCAATTGAGATGTGGGCCCGTAAGCCACAACATCACTCTTAGTAAAGTTTTTCAAACACTAGACTCAACTTCGGCCAAGGAGTTGGAAAGGGGGCTACCTACAGGCAGTCGGCTCTGATACCAACTTGTGACGCCCTCGGTTTAATCGTACGCTAATCATACACGCAAATGTGTACGATCAAACCCAAGGACTCACGGGTAGATATCACAACACAACTCTAGACACAAATAAAATAACATCAGCTTCATATTACAAGCGAGGGGCCTCGAGGGCTAGAATACGGAAGCTCGATAAACACACGAGTCAACGGAAGCAACAAATATCTGAGTACAGACATAAAACATGGGGTGCCTTAGAGAAGGCTAGCACAAAAGATACAACGATCGAACGAGGCGAGGCCTCCTGCCTGGGAACCTCCTAACTACTCCTGATCATCAGCGGCCTCCACGTAGTAGTAGGCACCGTCGGGGTAGCAGTCGTCATCGGCGGGGACCTCCATCTCCTGGGCTCCATCATCTGGTCGCAGCAAACGGATCAAGGGGACAAGGGGGGAGCAAAGCAGCGGTGAGTACTCATCCAAAGTACTCGCAAGACTTACATCAGAACTACGCTAAATACGCATCAGTATCAAAGAAGCGGGGGTTTATATGTGGACTGACTGCAGCAATGCGAGAATAGAGAGAGAAGGCCTAGTCCTATCGAAGACTAGCATCTTCAGGGTCTTGCAGCAATAGACGAGAGTAGAACAAGGGGGGTAAAACATTAATAGTCATATTGTTGCAGCAATATTAAAGTGAGGTCACGCCTAAAGATCCTCCCTCGACTCCCTGCGAGGAAGCAATTCCGAGGCAAACTAATTCCAGTTAACTAACAATTGTAGTTGTATAAGATCGAGGCACAACTCCAAGTCGTCATCTAACCGTGGACACGGCTATCTGAATAGTTAATTTTCATCCCTGCAGGGGTGCACCACATGTCCCGTCACGCTCGATAACACTCTGGCCGGACATACTTTTTTGGGTCCTGCCCGGCCTCGGAGTATCGACACGTCGCAGCCCCACCTAAGACTAATCACAGAGGTCAGCCCACCGGTCTAAATCCTAAGCGCAAAGGGTTCATGGGCCCAGTTCCCCTCCGCGCTTCTGCACGATGCGAGGGCGGCCGACGTCAGTCCTAGCATCCCTTAATCACAAGCGCAATGCATCTCGGGACCACTCGGGCGCGCGCCACTACGATTGCTGACATCTGAAAAGCTTCGGCTGATACCGCGACGCCGAGTACCCATAATTCTTCCCGTGTAGCCGGTTAGTGCGAAAAGGTCTCCGACCAACCCAGATCAAACACCCAAATCCATTAACATTTTAATTAGGCCAACAACACAGTCTCACGGGAATCCACCCGTCTTACAACTAATCACCAATGATCCCAGTAACATGGTCGAGTAACTGTTTGGTTGTAACATCGGGGGGAATCCGAGGTATCACCCTCGTTGGATTCCGAACAATGTACCCGTCAAGGTGGGCTTAGAGGAATCACCCTCGGGGGTCCCACACTTGAGGGGTTGCACGACAGAGGCGTCATCGGGAATGGTGAAAGAGGAATCACACTCGATAACCACGACCGACTAGCTATACTACAGAGATATCATTAGGAGTACTTAGCAAGGTGTCACCCTCGGTACCTGTGTAGCGTCGTACAACGAAGGGGGTGTATGTGCTGTGTCGGGTCTGGCTCGTCGATCAGGGATCGAGATTTGAAAACAAGCGGGGCAACTGGACTACGGGGTCAAAGGGGATGACTACTACACCTATACTAAGCAGATTTAAAGCACAGGACTAAAAGTAGCAGTTCATCAAAAATAGGCTATGCATCAGATATAGGAGCTAACTACAACAGTAGCAAAATATTAATGCAAGCAGTAGGAAGAAAGACATAGGCGATATAGGAATGATCAAGGGGGGTTTGCTTGCCTTGCTGCTCTGCGGCAAAGGACTGATCGGCAGGGTCGTAGATGTACCCGGCAGCAGCGTCAGTCTCGGGGTCTATCAGTAAGAAGAGGGGGAAGAAACAAAAAATAAATGCAACGGTGCAACACAAAGCATGACATGGCAAGATGCAGGCTAGACATGAGCTAACGCAGCAACATCCGTCATAGACGGGTCGGAAGAATATCTGACGATATTTTCCGGGTCTCGGGCTACTAACGGCCATACTGGAAACGATGGAAATGTTCCATGTTTGCTATGCTAGGGACGCGTGACAGACGAACGGGACGTGTATCCGGGTTCGTCTCGTTCTGTTGATCAACTTTCATGTTGAAAATATTTTGATCTGACGTACGGATTATTTAATATTAATTTTTAAAGTTTTATTCAATAATTAGGAATTAAAAACAGATTTGAATAATTTAATTGAAAGATATTATGACATCAGCATGATGTCATGCTGACATCAACAGTTGACTGGTCAACTGACCAGCGGGTCCCGAACGTCATAGGCACAAGTTTTAATTAAGATTAAATATTAATTAATCAGATTAATTTAGTGGGGGACCCACGTGTCATACTCTAATTATTCTAATTATCCAATTAATTAATTTAACTAATATATCTATTTATTTATTTAATAAAAACATTAACATTATTTTTATTTTTTTAATTATCGCGTGGGGCCTCCCTGTCATAGACAGCGGGTGCATTGGCCCCACCGGTAAGTGACTTTAGGCCATATACTCATTTTTTCAGAGATACATAATCATGCAATTATCGTATTCCTCCAAATACCTATATACGCAAATACATACGTCGCATCTCATACATACATACGGCATCTAATACATATTTTATTTTATTTTATCTTAACTCTCAACACTCCCATCTCTCTCTCTATTAACAGAGTTACACACAAGAACTCTATGCTCTAACTCAACATAGAAGAACAACATCTTCAAATCTTCCTACCGGTTACTACCGTCGACGGATCGGAGTCCCGTTTGCCGGAACGGAACCGGGACTGTGAGGGGAACGCGATGGTGGGAGGAGCCCGAGGAGGGGATCACCAACGTTGATGAGACGGCCCGGTGAAGCCGGAGTTCGCGGGAAGGTGGAGGTGACAGCGGTGATGGCGCGGTGGTGATGGCGGGGACGGAGCCGGGGAGGTCGGTCGGTGAGGAAGAGGCCCTCCCGGAGGGGGGCGGCGTTCAAGGAGGGGGCGGCCGAGGTGAGGCCGGCCGGCGGGTGGGCTCGCCGGAGTTGGTGAGGTGAGGAGGGGGCTTCGGGTTGGAGAGGGGGCCTCGGGTGGTGGCCGGTCGGGTGGGGAGTGGAGGAGCTCGCTGGCCGGGGAGGGGGCGAGGTGGAGAGGAGGGCCGGTGGGGAGGGGTCGGCCAAGATGGGGACGAGGAGGGGAGGCTCGTCGGTGGGAGGAGGTGGATCTGAGGGGGGCGACGGGGGGACTGGGAGCCTCTCGATGGTGAGGGGGATAGGACCGAGAGAGAGAGGAGATCGATGGGGGGCACGTGGGGGTAGCGAGAGGGAGAGAGGTGTCGGTGGGGTGGGGGCCCCACGAGGGGTCTCGTGCGGGGGGGCTCGTGGGCGTTGGGTGGGGTGGCGGCGCAAGTGGGAGGGAGGGAGCGAGGTAGGGGGCTCCCTCGCCCTAGGGTTCCAGCGGCGTGGGGTGGGCCGGCTCGGCTGGGCCACTTTGGCCTAGTCGGCCACGGGGGTGGGGGGGTTTCCTTTTCTTCTTTTTCTTTTTTTTGTTTTGTTTTGCTTTGTTTTTCTTTTTCTATTATTTCTTCTTTCTAATCTATTTTTTTTAATTTCTTTTCTTTCCTTTCTTTTTTTTAATACTTTCTTTTTATACACATCTTCCTTTAATAGTTAATATGAATTTATAAATATACTTTTCTTTTGTTTTCAATTTCTGAATCCGGATAGAAATTCAATGCGGGTCAACGACGGTAATTCTCGATGATGTGGCATCATTAGCGGGTGATCACTGTATCTTAATTACAATATTTACTCTAGCAAAAGTCGAGGATTTCACACTTAGAGAAGGCTAGCACAAAAGATACAACGATCGAACGAGACGAGGCCTCCTGCCTGGGAACCTCCTAACTACTCCTGGTCTTCAGCGGCCTCCACGTAGTAG
Organism: Hordeum vulgare subsp. vulgare; assembly: GCF_904849725.1. Taxonomy (NCBI): domain Eukaryota; kingdom Viridiplantae; phylum Streptophyta; class Magnoliopsida; order Poales; family Poaceae; genus Hordeum; species Hordeum vulgare. The sequence goes on along the minus strand of NC_058521.1, from coordinate 144,148,780 downwards.
TTGGCACCATCGGGATAGCAGTCGTCGTCGGCGGGAACCTCCATCTCCTGGGCTCCATCATCTGGTCGCAGCAACGGATCAAGGGGACAAAAGGGGGAGCAAAGCAACGGTGGGTACACATCCAAAGTACTCACAAGTCTTACCTCAGAACTATTCTAAGTATGCATTAGTATCAAAGAAAGGGGTTATATGTGGACTGACTGCAGCAATGCGAGAATAGAGAGAGAAGGCCTAGTCCTATCGAAGACTAGCATCTTCAGGGTCTTGCAGCAATAGACGAGAGTAGAAAAGGTGTAACACAATTAATAGTCATATTGTTGCAGCAATATTAATATGAGGTCACGCCCAAAGATCCTCCCACGACTCCCTGCGAGGAAGCAATCCCAGGGCAACTAAATCCAGTTAAGTAACAATTGTAGTTGTATAAGATCAGGGCACAACTCCAGGTCGTCTTGTAACCGTGGACACGGCTATTCGAATAGATAAGTTCTTCCGTGCACGCGTGCACAACATATTCCCCGACACGCTCGATAACACTCTGGACGGACACACTTTTCTGGGTCATGCCCGGCCTCAGAATATTGACACGTCGTAGCCCCACCTAAGACTCAACACAGAGGCCAACCCGCCGGTCTAACTCCTAAGCACAAAGGATTCATGGGCCCACTTGCCCTCCGTGCTCCTGCATGATGCGTGGGCGGCCGAGGTCAGTCCTAGCATCTCTTAATCACAAGCACGATGCATCTCGGGACCACTCGGGCGCGCGCTGCTCCATTGCTGATGTCTGAAGAGCTTCGGTTGATACCGCGTCATCGAGTACCCATAATTCTTCCCACGCAGACGGTTAGTGTGTAATAAGGCCTTCCGACCAACCGAGATCAAATACCCAAATCCATTATCATTTTAATTAAGCCATCAACACAAACACGCTGGAATCCACCCGCCTAACATCTATTCATCAACGATCCCAGTAACATGGTCAAGTAACTGTGTGGTAGAAACATTAGGGGGAATCCGAGGTATCACCCTCGTTGGATCCTGAACGATGTAACTATCAAGGTGGACCAAGAGGAATCACCCTCGAGGGTCCCACACTTGAGGGGTTGCAGGACAGAGGTATCATCGGGAATGGTGAAAGAAGAATCACCCTCGATAACCATGACCGACTAGCTGTACTACAGAGATATCTTCAGGAGTACTTCGCGAGGTGTCACCCTCGGTCCCGATATTATCTCTGTAGCATCGAACAACTAAGGGGGTGTAAGTGTTGTGCCGGGTCTAGCTCGTCGATCAAGGATCAAGATTCGACAAATAAGCGGTGCAGCTGAATTAAGAGGTCAGAGGGGATGACTGCTCCGCCCATACTAAATAGTTTAAAGATATAGTACTCAAAGTAGTAGTTCTTCAAAATTAGGCTATGCATTAGATATAGGAGCTAACTACAACAGTAACAAAATTCTAATGCAAGCATGAGGGAGAAAGAGTAGGCGATGTAGGGATGATCAAGGGGGGTTTGCTTGCCTGGTTGCTCTGTAGACAAAACGGATCCTCGACCGGGAGTAGTCGATCACCGGATCATCATCGGTCTCGGGGTCTACCGGTAAGAGGAGGGGGAAGAAACAATAAATAATAGCAAAAGTGCAACACTAAGCATGTCATGACAAAAGCCAGGCTAGGCATGAGCTAACGCAATAACATCTGTCATAGACGGGTCGGAAGAATTTCTGATGATATTTTTCGGGTCTCGGGGTACTACCGATCAGACTGAAAACGATGGAAAAGGTCCATGTTTGCTATGCTAAGGACGCTTGACACACGAATGGACTGTGTATCCAGGTTCGTCTCGTTCTGCTGATCAACTTTCATGTTGAAAATATTTTGATCTGACTTACGGTTTATTTTATATTAAGTTTTAAAGTTTTATTCAATATTTAGGAATTAAAAACATATTTCATTAATTTTATTAAATGCAATTATGACATTAACATGATGTCATGCTCACATCAGCAGTTGACTCGTCAACTGACCAGTGGGTCCCGTGTGTCATAGACACAAGTTTTTAATTAAGATTAAATGTTAATTAATCAGATTAAATTAGTGGGGGACCCACGTGTCATACTCTAATAGGGTAATTTAATTATCCTAATTAACAGATTACTAATTTATCTATTTAATTAATTAACTAATTAATTAAATAATATATCTATTTATTTACTTATTTATTTTATTAATAAAAACATATATTTATATTTTATTTTTATGCCTTTTCTTTTTCTTCTACCTACATGCATACATACCCAATACATACATACATACATACATACACAGATACATTATTTTTCGTCTTCTTATTTTCTTTTCTCTCATCTCTAACCTCTGTGCTAGCTAACAGGAAACTCTCAACACACAGAGAGAGGAGGCTATCTCCACCTCCTCCTACCGGAGTCTAACGACGTCGGAATGCGGCGGCGATCGCCGGAATGGAACCGGGAGAGCAAGAGGAGCGTTCTCACCCACGTTGTAGGGGTGGTCGGCGAGTCTCGGTGGAGTCGTTGAGGAGGAGGACAGGGAAGCCGGCGGTGTGGTGCGGTCGGTGAAGGTCGCCGGAGGGCCGGGCGACGAGGAGGAGGGTCCGGTGGAGGCAAGGCACGGCGGATCCGACGGGGGCTTCGGCACGTGTGGGAGGCGCCGTGGCCGGAGGGGCCCCAACCGAGGGAGCTGGTGGGGAGCCCGGGCAGGTGGGGTGATACGTCTCCAACGTATCTATAATTTTTTACGGTTCCATGCTAATATCTTGTCAAACTTTGGATGTTTTGTATGTCTTTTATTTTATTTTTTGGGACTAACTTATTAACTTAGTGCCAAGTGTCGGTTCCTGTTTTTTCCGTGTTTTGACCCTTTTAAGAGGAGAATATTAAACGGAGTCCAAATGGAATAAAACCTCTGAAAAGATTTTTTCCGGAGCAGAAGATACGCAGGGAGATTGAGAACCAAGATAGAGGGCACCAGGGGAGGCCACAAGCCCCCTAGCCGCGGCCTGGGGGGCGCATCTAGCAGGCTTGTGGGCCCCCTATGGCTCCTCTGCTCTACTTCTTCCGCCTATAAATCTCGGAAAAATCCAAAACCACGAGAGAGAGACACGAAAATACTTTTCCGCCGCCCCAAGCTTCTGTCTTCGCAAGATTCCATCTGGGGCACATTCTGGTGCCCTGCTGGAGGGGGGATTCAGATACGGAGGGCTTCTTCATTAACACCGTTGCCTCTCCGATGATGCGTCAGTAGTTCACCATAGACCTTCGGGTCCATAGCTAGTAGCTAGATGGCTTCTTCTCTCTCTTGATCTTCAATACAAAGTTCTCCATGATCTTCATGGAGATCTATCTGATGTAATCTTCTTTTGCGATGTGTTTGTCGAGATCCGATGAATTGTGGGTTTATGATCAGATTATCTATGAATCTTATTTGAGTTTCTTCTGATCTCTTATATGCATGATTTCATATCCTTGTAATTATCTTCGAGTTGTGGGTTTTGTTTGGCCAACTTGATCTATGATTCTTTCAATGGGAGAAGTGCTTGGTTTTGGGTTCATACCGTGCGGTGACCTCACCCAGTGACAGAAGGGGTAGCGAGGCACGCATCGTGTTGTTGCCATTAAGGGTAAAAGGATGGGGTTTATATCTATTGCATGAATTTATCCCTCTACATCATGTCATCTTGCTTAAGGCGTTACTCTGTTTGTCATGAACTCAATACACTAGATGCATGCTGGATAGCGGTCGATGTGTGGAGTAATAGTAGTAGATGCAGAAAGTATCGGTCTACTTGTCTCAGACGTGATGCCAATATGTATGATCATTGCCTTAGATATCGTTATGACTTTGCGCGGTTCTATCAATTGCTCGACAGTAATTCATTCACCCACCGTAATATTTGCTATCATGAGAGAAGCCTCTAGTGAACACTATGGCCCCCGGGTCTACTTCAGATCATATTTTCGGCCCTACACTTTTACTTTGTTGCACTTTCCACCTTCAGATCTCACCTTGCAATCAATCGTGAAGGGATTGACAACACCTTTGTAGCGTTGGGTGCAAGTTTGCTATTTTTGCGCAGATACGGTGGAAACTTGGCTTGATACTCCTACTGGATTGATACCTTGGTTCTCAAACTGAGGAAAATACTTACTGCTACTGTGCTGCATCACCCTTTCCTCTTCAAGGGAAAAACCAACGCAAGATCAAGAGGTAGCAAGAAGAATTTCTTGCGCCGTTGCCGGGGAGGATCAAGTCAAGAATAGTATCCCGTCAACATGCCAACTTCTGGCACCGTTGCCGGGGAGCATCAAGTGAAACTTATCCAAGTAACCGTCGCAAACTCATCTCTTGCATTTACTCTTTTTTTTGCCTCTCGTTTTCCTCTCCCCCACTTCTGAAAAACAAAAATTTACAAAAATATTTGCCTTTTTCGTTTGCCCTTTTATTTCGCTTGCTTTCTGTTTGCTTGTGTGCTATGTGCCTTCAATATGCTTGCATCTTCGCTTGCTGAAAATCTAGTGATATGGATCCTCACCCACTTGCTAATCTCTTTAAGAGATCCAATTATGTTGAACCAATTGCTAGTGAGTTGAGTGCACTTGACTTTCTCTATGGAGTTTTGCTTGAGATGCGTGAATCTGAAAATCGTGATGAAGAAATTTATGAAGTGATTCACGAGGGCTCCTTGAATGAAAAGCATGATTGCAATGGTTTCACTATAAATCCTATTAGTGTCAATCATGCTAAAAATATGCAAAACCCTAAGCTTGGGGATGCTAGTTTTGCTATGTCCACTACTTGTTGCAATGATCATGATTGGGGTAATGATTTTTCTTATGATCTTGAAAATTTGTTTAAGCCTCATGATGAATTTGATATTTGCAATAATGTTGAAAGTGGGTTTGGAGAAGTCATGACTTTAGTTGATGATAGTCCCACTATTTTTGAAGAGCATCAACTTTGCATGCATGTGGATCATGAAAAGAATATCCTATGTGATAGCTATATTGTTGAATTTTATTATTATACCACATGTAATTGTTATGAGAGAGGAAAATATTGTGGTAGAAACTTTCATGTTACTATTTTACCTCTCGTTATGTTGAGATTGTTGTTGTCTCTTTCTTCTTCCTTGCATATGGTCATTATTGCTTGTCTTGATAATTTGTTTTCCTATAAAATGCCTATGCATAGGAAGTATGTTAGACTTAGATGTGATTTTCACATGCTTTATGATGCTCTCTTTGTGCTTCCATTCTTGTCTTTTATGTGAGCATCATTGAATTATCAATGCCTAGCTAAGGGCGTTAAACAATAGCGCTTGTTGGGAGGCAACCCAATGAATTTATCTTTGCTTTTTGCTTTATGTTTTGTTGTGTCCACACCATAATAACTCTGTTATGATTGTGTTTTTTGTGTTTCTTTTTGTGTTTGAGCCAAGTAAAACCTTTATGACTAGTTTTGGTGATGGTTGTTTGATCGTGCTGAAAAAGACAGAAACTTTTCGCTCATGCAATTATTTTTCATTTTTATCCATAAAGAGCTTTTGAGTTGATTAATTTTTTCTGCTGGTTTATATGCCAATTTCCCAAATTGTCATATTTTTTCAGAATTTGTGGGATACCATAAGTATACGAAGTATACAGATTGCTACAGACTGGTCTGTTTTTGACAGATTCTGTTTTTGTTGTGTTGATTGCTTATTTTGATGAAACTATGGATAGTATCGGGGGTACTAGCCATGAAAAAGTGACAATACAGTAATCTAACATCAATCTAAATAGAAATCAAGTTTACTACAGTACCTAAAGAGTTGGTAGTTTGTTTTCTTATGCTAATGATATCACGAGTTTCTGTTTAAGTTTTGTGTTGTGAAGTTTTCAAGTTTTGGGTGATGTTCTCATGGACAATGGGATAAAGAGTGGAAAGAGCTTAATCTTGGGGATGCCCAAGGAATACCAAGCCAAATTCAAGGACACCAAAAAACCTAAGCTTGGGGATGCCCCGGGAAGGCATTCCCTCTTTCGTCTTCAATCCATCGGTAACATTACTTGGAGCTATATTTTTATTCACAACATGATATGTGTTTTGCTTGGAGCATCGTCTATTATAGGAGTCTTTTCTTTTTGTTGTGTCACAATCATCCTTGCTACACACCTTTTGAGAGAGACATGCACTCATCGTGAATTTGCTAGAATACTCATTGAGCTTCGCTCATATCTTTTGAGTTAGGCAATTTAGCTCACATGTGCTTCACTTATACCTTTTCAGCTAGATAACTTTGCTCTAAGTGCTTCACTTAGATCTTTTAGAGCACGCCGGTGTCATATTTTGGAGAAATAAGAACTCTTGATCTTCACTTATATCTTTTTGAGAGTGCTCTCTCTGAGTAACTTGGTAGTTGGCTTGTGCTATGAAAGTAGTCCTAAAAGATGATGGGCGTCCAAAGAGGATACAATAAAACTTTAATATTCGTGTGCATTGATTATAAAGAGAAGTTTGATTCCTATCAATTAGTTTTGAGACATGGATTTGGTAATATTAAGAGACATGTTAGTAGGGTGTTGTGAATATAGAAATACTTGTGATGAAGTTAGTGATTCCCGTAACATGCACGTATGGTGAACCGCTATGTTAGGAAGTTGGAGCATAATTGATTTATTGATTGTCATCCTTTGTGTTGCGGTCGGCATCGCGTGATGGTTAACACCTACCAACCCATCCCCTAGGAGTATGCGTTTAGCACTTTGTTTCGATTACTAATAAAACCTTTCGCAATAAGTATGTGAGTTCTTCATGACTAATGTGAGTCCATGGTATAGATACACTTTCACCTTCCACCATTGCTAGCCTCTCAAGTGCCGCGCAACTTTCGCCAGTACACAAAACCACCATAGACCTTCCTCAAAACAGCAACCATACCTACCTATCATGACATTTTCATAGCCATTCCGAGATATATTGCCATGCAAATCCCACCGTTTTGTCTCATGACTTGTGTCGTCACTTACATATTGCCATGGCATGATCGTAAGATAGCTAGCGAGTCATACGCCAAGCTAGATTGTTGCACATCCCGGTACACTGCCGGAGGCATTTCCTAGAGAGTCATCATCGTTCTAAGCATTGAGTTGTGAGTAAATGAAAGTGTGATGATCATCATTATTAGAGCATTGTCCCATGTGAGGAAAAAAAGAGGCCAAAGTTGCCCACACCAAAAAAAAAAGAAATAGAGAGATATGGAAAGAGGCCAAAGTGCCCAAACAAAAAAAAAGAGAAAAAGAGAGAAGGGACAATGCTACTATCTTTTTTCACACTTGTGCTTCATAATAGCACCATGTTCTTCATGATTGAGAGTCTCTTGTTTTGTCACCACCATATACTAGTGGGAATATTCATTATATAACTTGGCTTCTATATTCCAATGATGGGCTTCCTCAAAATTGCCCTAGGTCTTCGTGAGCAAGCAAGTTGGATGCACACCCACTAGTTCTCCTTTTGAGCTTTCACACACTTATAGCTCTAAGTGCATCCATTGCATGGTAATCCCTACTCTTTCACATTGATATCTATTGATGGGCATCTCCATAGCCCTTTGATATGCCGAGTCAATGTGACCATCTCCTCCTTTTTGCCTCACAACCTTCACCACACTCTATTCCGCCTATAAGTGTTATAAAACTTTTCCCGTTTGATTTATTTTTAAACTTCAAACTTTGACTCGGTTTCAACTAACACGAGATCAACGATATAATTTATGATGACGAGGCATTCATTGCATAGATTTACTGTAGCTTAATTACATCCAACACTGTAGCAAAAGTCGAGGATGTCACAACTTTCCCCTACTAACAAGAATCCTCGTCCCGATAATTAAGAGGTAGAAGGAAAGAGCTCGGGGTATTCATCACGAAGATGATCCTCGCGTTCCCAAGTGGCTTCATCTTCAGAATGATTTGACCACTACACTTTAAGGACCTTGGTGACTTTGCGACGAGTCTGCCGTTCATTTTGGTCGAGAATGCGGACCGGGTGCTCTTTATAAGAGAGGTCTTGTTGCAGCTCAAACATATCATGATCCACTGCTCGAATAGGATCTTTGAAGGAACGGCGGAGCTGAGACACATGGAAGACAACGTGAACCCGAGAAAGGTTCGCCGGTAGTTCCAATTGATAAGCCACTCTTCCACGCCTTTCGAGAACAGTGAAAGGACCAATATAGCGAGGAGCTAACTTGCACTTGATCCCAAAATGGTGTGCACCTATCATTGGTGTGACACGAAGATAAGCCTTTTCGCCAGGTTGATAGACCATATCTTGATGATGACGGTCATACTGACCCTTGTGATGAGACTGAGCAGCCTTCAGATTCTCAAGAACAACACGGATTTGATCTTCAGCGTGTTGGGTATCATTCGGACCGAAGAGTGGTCGGTCCATTTAACGGTGGCTCGGGAATTTTATACGAAGCCAAGTGTAAGGGATACTTTGGAGTCAAAGATGTACAGGAGAGTCAGGTTTCAATCCAGTGGAACTTTGGGTTATGGGTCCACCATGTGGGCCGGGAGTAGGCAGAGGGGTGACATATTATACGGTCTTGGTAGCAAGACATGTCAGAGGATAGCCTGTCACTTATGTTGGCAACAACATCGGTAATAAGGGCAGGGAACGACTAGTACCATTTTCTTGCTCGTTGAAACGAGGCGGACCAATAGGCAAAGTTGTCGTCCACCAGTGGTTATGGAATGTTATCCACAATAGTAACAGGGTCTTGCTGACAGAGTTTTATACCGAGATTTTTACCTAAGAAGGGAATTAACACTGCTTAGATAAGTTATGACACAAGAAAGGTCAAACAGACCAATAGGAAGGAAAATGTGCTCACACACACAGGTATTAAAGTATACCATTCCCGAGGAAAACATAGAGTATGGTATACATGATACGTCATCAAGTACATAACCATTTGGACAAAGAGGCAAGAAGAATCATGATGTTTAACAATACCATATGGTTTGGATAATTGATCAGGAACAATTTAGCTTTGCGCTTCCACTGTTCCTGTTGAAATTTGACGTACCACATTCGTGCTTCGAGGTAGCATCGACAAGGTCATCAGATAAAGGCCGGACTTATGGGTATACAAAGAGGATTCATGAGGATCAACTTACAAAACTAAGTCATACAATTTCCTCATGGTAGAATGGCGAACCTTACATATGGAAGAATTTATAACAATAGGTCCTGCGGCCCGGTGTGCCAAACAAGACATCACCATACCGGGTTACATAAGACCAAAGTTATAATTATTGGAAAAATGTTCCAACCATCATATCTGCCAGAGATTCAGATCTGGTTGGTGTTAGGATACCTCAGGCTCAAGATACCTGAGAAGAAAGATGAAGATGCAAGATTCTCATGATATGAGCTACACAAGCAATTATTGAACCATGAGTTCGATTGTAAGACATATGAACACAATGTCAAGAAATTCGTGCCCACATAGAATTCTTAAGTCAAAATGCAACTGAGTTCTCATTTGGAAACCATCATCGAGGATAACAAGGCTCCATGTGTAAGTCTGGATTAGCTCTTATGAAGGAACTTCTTTTCCCTTGATCAAATCAGTCAGTGGCTTGGCGTGCTAAGAGAAGTTATATGGAGTGATGATAGCAATTCTTCAAAACATATAACACTTCGCACATGCATGAATGATTTGGTATTTCCCAAGAGGAAGCGAAACAAAACCTTCACATATACACGGCGGAAAGAGTGCACGTGAACTTTGGGATATACACTTCTTCTACCCAACCTATTCTTCATGAGCTAGGCACAAGGATAATGCTTTCAAGAGCTTCATCACGGAACATGGAGAAGTTGAGGGTGTGGCTGATGGACTCAACAACAATCCCTCAAGATTTTGACAGGGATGAGTTTCCAAAATTTATAATATCAAGGAGATAATATTTGTCAAGTCAAATGGTATAATGTTGTATGCTCGAGGGAACAACAACAATTAAACATTGGTCGAAGGGTGCACTCGGAAATACGGATGGAGTAGCACAACCAATGTCAAAAATGATGAGTCAACACCCAACACACTAAGAATGAAACAATCAGTTGTTAACCTCAAGGCAATAGGGTTGCGAGAAGTATTGGAATCACACATCAGAGTTCACTTGTTGGTATTCCGGTTTGAAACAACACGGGGCCAAGAAATGAATGGTGATGTCGAGAAGTATCACTATATCAAGAATTCTTAAGAGGTGCAATGATGCTCACAACATTCTTGACAGAAAAGATAATAATACTCCAAGGTAAAAGATAACGTAAGTTGGATAGTTAGGGACACAAAGGACAACACAAAACATGATCAAGTTTGCGTTGGAGGGAAGAAAACAAGGATGTTGATGATAATACAATTCATCGAGGGGCAAGGATGGTATTTCTCATCATGCATCTGATCGGTGCCCTGCAAGAGCTCAGAATGCTGATGATGATTAGACACATTTGTTGAGAACTTCACGAATATGTAATCGATCGGCGACGACATCAAACAAGGGAATGGTGAAGCTACAGGTTGCCAGAAACACAATTAAGACTGTTAGCTTAGAATTGCGATTGCCTTTCAGGACAACCAACATGATGTGGAAAGCTCGATGCAAGCTTAACACACAGTTGGAATTATGTTCCACGGATGAAGGGTATAGATAGCATGGTCGATCTCCAACATGATGATGATGATGTAGCTTAACAGCTTGCAATGACATGATCGAGTACAAACTCGTAAACAAGGAAGATTACTAAAAGTTGTTGAATCGCAATGCGTACTTGATTCAGTTATCGATGTACTTGCGTGTCCAACAACTCAAACACGAGGAAACTAGAATTAATGAAAATATCATAGTTGAAGAGGAGCTCACAAGAAGTTATATAGCTCTGTGATATCCTCGAGCTACAAGGAATAATACCCGGAGGTAGATCAACATTAAGGCTTGGACCGGTGTATTGATCTGAAGAAGACAAGTACCTTAACTTGTCTGAGAATGAAATCAAGGTAGGACAACATGGTCAGAACCACGATTGCTAAGGACAAGATCATAGATACCAAATTCAAACCACATAATGAATGTTTATTGATACGAGAAGCTTCTATGATACGATCAACGTCGTTTCCATGGGCATGAACACAACTTCAAGGTCGACTCCCACTTCATCAAAGCATCACCTGCCATTTACTGCTCGCTCTTGATCAAGTTATAGCTTTGAAAGAACATTCGGCAAAACACCAGAAGAGCAAGACTCGTGAAAACTTGTCGGATCATATTGTTTTAGGAAGGCATAGGTTCAACCCATCGGGGCATCTTAGGAACAAATACCACAACGTTAAGACTAAATAGCACATGCTTGAAGAGCATGGCTAACAAAGCATAGGATACCATTCTATCAGAAGGAGAAGACACAATTAACCAATGGCATAATGTATCAAGAACAATATCACAAGAAAATTTTGAATGTAAAGGATGATGTCGGATAATAACCCAGTGATGGGTCTGGCAGTACACAAAAGACCTGATGTGAGTATCAGTACTCAATCAGAGGGGGGTAAAACGCGAGGCATTGGATTATAGAACATCTGAAAAATATCCATACTTAATTACCAAAGGAATTAGGATTTCCAGGTTGGTGTATCATAATCAGATGCTCCGATCAAATACAAGTAAGTTGAATGGACTTAGTTGGACAACCAACCAAAGTTCATTTGTTGAGAACCAGCTCTGTTTGAAAGGACGTCTAAGTCGGAAAATAATTTATGAGTATCAACAGATGATTGTGTGCATTCACACAAAGGTAGAATCAATAAGATCACAGGAAAATCACAAAGGATTTTAGTGAATGCTGCTAGACATATGGATTTAACCATAACACAAGCAGGTGGGAAAGGTCAAAAGCAATAGGCTACTGGGATTCCGAAAGATCGAATAGTAATTCGAAGAACTTTTGAAACCCATGACAATTGATGATGGACGAATCCCCGATAAGATAATTCGTTTCATCTCGTAAAAAAGAGCAATGGGAAAAGAAAGTAAGAGCGACATTTGTATGTAGTCATCCATAGTGGTTGACGTAGGGAGGGAAGTCGCAAGAGCGATGGGCACAAGTTCTCGAGAGAAACATTGGAGAGTATCATCGGAGTCTTCTAACGGATCAAGCCATCGTCTGGAATATGGGGCTCACCGGGAGGAAGTATTTACGAGAACCTAATGTTAGAGTTAGCAAAATATTTATCCCGAAAGAGAAGAGAGAGTAGAGCCCAGAGTATAGGAAAGGAGTAAAAGATACTAATACCACCCAATTGAGATGTGGGGCCGTAAGCCACAACATCAGTGTTAGTAAAGTTTTTCAAACACTAAACTCAACTTCGGCCAAGGAGTTGGAAAGGGGGCTACATAAAGGCAGTCGGCTGTGATACCAACTTGTGACGCCCTTGATTTAATCGTACGCTAATCATACACGCAATGCGTATGATCAAACTCAAGGACTCATGGGAAGATATCACAACACAACTCTAGACACAAAAAAACAATACAAGCTTCATATTACAAGCCAGGAGCCTCGAGGGCTAGAATACAGAAGCTCGATAAACACACGAGTCAGCGGAAGCAACAATATCTGAGTACAGACATAAAACATGGGGTGCCTTAGAGAAGGCTAGCACAAAAGATACAACAATCGAACGAGGCAAGGCCACCTGCCTGGGAACCTCCTAACTACTCCTTGTCTTCAGCAGCCTCCACGTAGTAGTAGGCACCGTCGGGGTAGCAGTCGTCGTCGGCGGGAACCTCCATCTCCCGGGCTCCATCATCTAGTCGCAGCAACGGATCAAGGGTACAAAAGGGGGAGCAAAGCAATGGTGAGTACTCATCCAAAGTACTCGCAAGTCTTACATCAGAACTATTCTAAGATGCATCAGTATCAAAGAAAGGGGTTATATGTGGACTGACTGCAGCAATGCGAGAATAGAGAGAGAAGGCCTAGTCCTATCGAAGACCAGCATCTTCAGGGTCTTGCAGCAATACACGAGAGTAGAACAGGTGTAACACAATTAATAGTCATATTGTTGCAGCAATATTAATATGAGGTCACGCCCAGAGATGCTCCCTCGACTCCCTGCGAGGAAGCAATCCCGGGGCAACTAAATCCGGTTAAGTAATAGTTGTAGTTGTATAAGATCAAGGCACAACTCCAAGTCGTCCTGTAACCGTGGACACGGCTATTCGAATAGATAATTTCTTCCCTGCAGGGGTGCACAACATATTCCCCGATGCGCTCGATAACACTCTGGACGAACACACTTTTCTGGGTCATGCCCGACCTCGGAATATCGACACGTCGCAGCCCCACCTAAGACTCAACAGAGAGGCCAGCCCGCTGGTCTAACTCCTAAGCACAAAGGGTTCGTGGGCCCACTTGCCCTCCGGGCTCCTGCACGATGTGTGGGCGGCCGAGGTCAGTCCTAGCATCCCTTAATCACAAGCGCGATGCATCTCGGGACCGCTCGGGCGCGCGCCGCTCCATTGCTGACATCTGAAGAGCTTCGGCTGATACCGCGACGTCGAGTACCCATAATTCTTCCCACGCAGACGGTTAGTGCGTAATAAGGCCTTCCGAGCAACCCAGATCAAATACCCAAATCCATTATCATTTTAATTAAGCCATCGACACAAACACGCAGGAATCCACCCGCCTAACATCAAGGTGGACCTAGAGGAATCACCCTCGAGGGTCCCACACTTGAGGGGTTGCACGACAGAGGCATCGTCGGGAATGGTGAAAGAGGAATCACCCTCGATAACCATGACCGACTAGCTGTACTACAGAGATATCATCAGGAGTACTTCGCGAGGTGTCACCCTCGGTACCTGATATTATCCCTATTGTGTCGCACAACTAAGGGGGTGTAAGTGTTGTGCCGGGTCAGGCTCGTCGATCAAGGATCGAGATTCGACAAATAAGCGGGGCAACTGAATAAAGGGGTCAGAGGGGATGACTGCTCCGCCTATACTAAACAGTTTAAAGATACAGTACTGAAAGTAGTAGTTCATCAAAATTAGGCTATGCATCAGATATAGGAGCTAACTACAACAGTAGCAAAATTTTAATGCAAGCATGAGGGAGAAAGAGTAGGCGATATAGGGATGATCAAGGGGGTTTGCTTGCCTCGTTGCTCTGCAGAGAAAACGGATCCTCGACCGGAAGTAGTCGATCACCGGATCATCATCGGTCTCGGGGTCTTTCGGTAAGAAGAGGGGGAAGAAACAATAAATAACAGCAACAGTGCAACACTAAGCACGTCATGACAAAAGGCAGGCTAGGCATGAGCTAACGCAATAACATCCGTCATAGACGGATCGGAAGAATACCTGACGATATTTTCCGGGTCTCGGGCTACTACCGGTCACACTGAAAACGATGGAAAAGTTCCATGTTTGCTATGCTAAGGACGCGTGACACACGAATAGACCGTGTATCCGGGTTCGTCTTGTTCTGCTGATCAACTTTCATGTTGAAAATATTTTGATCTGACTTACGGTTTATTTTATAGTAATTTTTAAAGTTTTATTCAATTTTTAGGAATTAAAAAAAATTAATTTGATTAAATGCAATTATGACATTAGCATGATGTCATGCTGACATCAGCAGTTCACTGGTCAAGTGACTAGTGGGTCCCGTGTGTCATAGACACAAGTTTTTAATTAAGATTAAATATTAACAAATCAGATTAAATTAGTGGGGACCCACGTGTCATACTCTAATAGGGTAATTTAATTATCCTAATTAACCGATTACTAATTTATCTATTTAATTAATTAACTAGTTAATTAAAATAATATATCTATTTATTTATTTATTTATTTATTTTATTAATAAAAATATATATATATATATTTATATTTTATTTTTATGCCTTTTCTTTTTCTTCTACATACATGCATACATACCTAATACATACATACATACACATATACATTATTTTTCTTCTTATTATTTTCTTTTCTCTCATCTCTAACTTCTCTGCTAGCTAACATGAAACTCTCAACACAGAGAGAGAGAGAGAGGCTATCTCCACCTCCTCCTACAGGAGTCTAACGACGTCGGAACGCGACGACGATCGTCGGAATGGAACCGGGAGAGCGAGAGGGGCGTTCTCACCCACGTTGTAGGGGCGGGTTCGGCGACACTCGGCGGAGCCGTTGAGGAGGAGGACGGGGAAGCCGGCGGTGCGGTGCGGTCGGTGAAGGACGCCGGAGGGCCGCGGCGAGGAGGAGGGTCCGGTGGAGGCGATGCGCGGCGGGTTCGACGGGGGCTTTGGCCGGTGTGGGGAAGCGTCGTGGCCGGAGGGGCCCCAGCCAAGGGCGCCGGTGGGGAGCTCCAGCATGGGGGGTGCGCCGTGACAGGGGCTTCCAGGGGAGGGGCTCGTGGTGGGGAGCCGGGGCACGAGAGGAGGGAGGCGCGCGGGGCATGAGGGAGAGGAGGGAGGCGACGTCTGGAGTGGGGGGACGCGGTGGCCAGGGGCGACGAGCGGGACGACGGGGGCCGACGGGAGGGGAGGGCCGGCGGCGCTCGCGTGAGGAGCAGGGGGGAGCGAGCGGGAGGGTGGGGGCGAGGCGCTGGCACGAGAGCGATGGGGGTTGGTGAGCGTCGGTAGGTGGGAGGAGTGAGGTTGGTGGCGAGGGGGAGTTGGTGGGACGAGGGAAGTGGGTTCCCTCGTCCCCTGGCGGCAGGGAGTGGCTGGGGCGTTCGGCGCCCTAGGGTTGCCCAGGTGCGGGTTGGGCCGGTAGATGGCCGGCTGGGCCACTTGGCCCAGTTCGGCCAGGGGTGTTTTTTTAATTACTTCTTTTATTTATTTTTCTAAATAGCCTCCTGTTTTAGTTATATAGGGATTGTAATAACTTTAAAATGCTCGATTCACTTTTATAACTTATTAGGAAATTTTTAATAACTTCCCCGACAATTTTTATTTTAAACATTATAAAACTTTTCCCGTTTGATTTATTTTTAAACTTCAAACTTTGACTCGGTTTCAACTAACACGAGATCAACGATATACCTTATGATGTCGTGGCATTCATTGCATATATTTATTGTAGCTTAATTACATCCAACACTCTAGCAAAAGCTGAGGATGTCACATCTTGCTTCCTATCATATCCCTATGAGAATCTCCTATAGACTGAACCGACATATTGACGAAGTCGCCACATGCTCCTCGTAGTAGATGGACACATTATACCACGAAAGAATAGCGCTGGGAAAACCTGAAATACCACTGAATGGGCACACCTAGACTTTGAACCCAGGTGGTCTGGTTCCATCACGAGGAACCTAACCATCTAACATATACTTAGTTCACACAAGTCTAGTTATTTGTCTTCATGTTTTCTTGCAAAAAAAAAAAGAGTGGACATTTATTGGGTTAAATCAAAGAGTCCCTACACCTGCAATGTATATACTGAAACAAATGTGGTGTTTGAGTAAATATGAACGATTTCAGGAACACATGATTTAGTACTGTGAGCCGACTGATGTAGTAGATTGCATTGCGTAAGTAACTAACCTTCTCTGATAGAAATAGTATCCAAATCGGTCATTCAAAAACAATCCAAGTTGCACACAGTATTACTTAATCTGAATTTGAAACGCATCAAAATAAAGCATAGTTGTCACTACTCACAGTTAATATAAGTACATAAGGGGTTAATCTGTGTGACCAACTTGTCAGTATCTACCATCATCAACTGAAGTTGTTGCAGAACATCATATATCTGCTCGAATTGTGCATCTGGACTAGAACCCGCTCTGAAACATTGTACTTGACCACCAACATCAATCCAGCTATTCCCCATGACTTTATGAGTTCCACTTGAAATCGCAGCATCCCTCAGCTTTGAGGCATCACTCCATTCTTCATTTGCAATGTACATATTTGAGAGTAGAAAAATGGCCGATGCATTATCTGGATTATTCACTAGAAGCCTCTTAGCAAAGCGCTTAGCCATATCAAGGTTACCATATTTTCTGCAGCCATTAAGCAAGATGCCCAGGATAACAGCATCATGTTTGAAAGGTACATTTGAAATGATCTCTTCTGCTTCATCTAACCATCCAGCTCGTGCAAAGAGATCAATAAGGCAAGTGTAGTGCTCTGAAATTGGTTCGATGTGGAAGTCATTGACCATTTGAGTAAAGTAGCTGCAACCTTTTTGGACAGCACCAGCATGGCTGCATGCACTCAGGACACCCACAAAGGTTACTGAGTTTGGGGTGACCGATTCATAATGAAGTTGCGTCATTTCATCATACAGCTCAAGAGATCTTGCTGATTGACCATTCTGAGCTAATCCACATATCATCGCATTCCAAGATATAATATCTCTCTGTGGCATGATCTCGAACATTCTTATTGCATCATCCATCTTGGCGCATTTTGAGTACATATCGACAAAACAGCTGGCAATTATAGGAACGAGTTCTAACCCATGCTTGACAACAAGAGCATGACACTGTCTCCCACTCCCAAGGTCATTTACATCTGCACATGAACTTACTATGCTGCCAAAGGTGAAGGAATTGGGCAGCATTGCAGCTTTCAGCATCTGGCGAAATATGTCGAAGGCATCAGCCTGATAACCACAGGCTGCAAGCCCTGAAATCACAGCGGTCCATGATACAACATCCTTCTCAAGCATAGCATCGAACAATTTCTTAGCCAAGTCAATGTAACCGCATCTCCCGTACAGATCCAGCAAAGAATTGCACAGAAATAGATCCTTAAGATACCCAGATTTTAGAATAATTGAGTGTACCTGCATTGCCTCTAGACCTGCAGACAGCTCAGCCAAACCATTCAAGACAGTGGCAAAGGTGAACTCATCAGGCTGAACCCCGCAGCCGGTCATGCTAAGAAACTCCTTCATACATGATCCTGCTTCCCCGGACCTCACACCGCAGTCCAGGAGCACATTCCATGACATTAGATCTCTCAGCGGCATACAGTCGAACACCTTGCCTGCATCCTCCATCAGGCCCAGCTCTGCGTACAGCTTGATGAAACCAGTACCAACGCAGGCGTCCGCGAATACCCCAGCCTTAACAGCCCGCGCGTGGACCTGACGCGCGGATCCTAGGTCAACGCCGCAGCACGGCGAGACGATGGAGTACGTGAACGCGTCCGGCACCAAGGCGGTGTGCGTCATCTGCAGGAACCTTCGCAGCGCGTCGCGAGTCCGGCCGGCGCGTGCAAGGCCGGATATGGCGGTGTTCCAGGACCAGGAGTCCCTTTCAGGCATCGCGTCTAGCAGGCACAGGGCGGCGTCAAGGAGGCCGGGGGTCGAGGAGGAGGCGTAGCCGGAGAGGACGGTGTTGTAGGAGACGAGGGTCGGGGACGGCATGAGGTCCAGTAGGCCGCGGGCGTCGGCGAGTGCGCCGCCGCGGGCGTAGGCGCGAAGGACGAGGTTGCAGCGGTAGGCGTCGCCATGGTAACCGGACTTGAGGAGCGTCGCGTGGAGCTTGCGCGCCTGGAGCAGTGAAAGTGGTGGCCGCATTCATTCAACGTGTCGCAATGACTTCTTTTTCTCCTTTTTTTGAGAAGGCCGATGTGATTTTTCCTTTTTCCCTTTTAGCAAACTCAAGTTTTTTTTTTAACAACCAAACACGTCTCCTCAGTCAAGGGTCTTCTCGCGCAAAGAAGATCAAAAACATAACAACTGATTTCGCTAGGCGTCAATAGAAAACCCCTTTTTTGTAGGTTCTATTTATTTTCCTTGGCTTCGGAATAAAGTACATATGCAAACGCTTATATGAACGCATACTTCTTTTAACAAAGTACATACATTTATTCCTATGAACGCATACACGCACATCGTATTTCTATGAACACCCCCGACAAACTAAGCCAGCATATCATCTTGGAATTTACTAAGTCTTCATACGCACCACGTCATCGATGGAAACGTTTCCGCTAACTGAAATTGCATTGCTGAAAATCCTAAAATAAATCCAGAAATAAATGCGAGCATTAGGATTTGAACACTCGTGGGTTGGGGATATTATAGTTCCTCTAACCATCCAATCAAAGTGTATTCGCAAACCAAGGTTATTAGGACATGTACAATGAAGACATATCATGTAGTTGTCTCATCTGTCAGATAGGTTGAGACCATTGTATAATTTTTTCTCACCAATGCAGCTAAAGCCACCTTCAGTCATTTTTCTTGTTTTGTCTTATTTTTTTAAAATGGTTGGAAAAGATTTACATCATATATTAATTAAAAAGAGGATAGAATTTTTGTTACAAGCACCAAACTACATAGAACTCGGTCTCCTCGTACAATGGTGCCCTATTTTGTTGTTCCTGCTACAACCCAAAGTTTAATCTCACATTTAATGTTGTTGAGCAAGATTGCTGTTGGTGTACTCTTGTGTTGAAAGACGCGGGCGTTTCGCTCATTCCAAATAGTCCACCTGACAAGCATTGTAAGCGTCGACATAACCTTCCTGTGGGGTGTGCTATCGTCAGATCTTTTGGCCCACTAGTCACTAACGGAATTCTCAAGATGCTAATCTGAAGTATCAAAATCAATCAAGTGGAGCCAGTCGTCCACCATGTTTCACAGACGGAGTGTGAACCAACACTTATAGAAGAGGTAAGGCCAAGACTCCTGGACTTTCTTGTAGAGTGGGCTAAGGTCACAATTAGGCCATCCTCGCTTGGCCAGTCGGTCGACGGTCCAAATACGGTCTTGGGTAGCCAACCAAGAGAAAAACTTGACCTTAGGAGGCCCCTAAGATTTCCATATAATTTGCTCCACTTGAGAGTAGACCGTTCCTAGGAATTGGTCCTTGTATGTGGAGGTTGCAGAGTAATGCCCACTAATCGTGTGCTTCCATAAAATATCATCTTCAGCATGCCCGTCGAGGTGGAGGCCTTGTATGGTCGTCCAAGGGGTCACAAACTGTCGAATATGCTTCATGGTGAAGTTGACCGAAACTTTGACTTTGGCTACCCATGCCTCATTATTGAGCGCCTCTCTCACCTTCCAATTTTTATGTGATGAAGCCTCGAAAATGAGTGGATCTATGTCCTTTAGTTTCCGGTTATTAATCCATGGATCATCCCAAAAAAGGGGTTCTTGCACCGTCCCCCACAGTGATGGTGGTGGATGCATAGAAGAGGTTGAGGTCATGTGCGTCAGAGGAGTTGCCCATGCCAACCCACAGTTTGGAAGGATCTTTCCATTCGAACCATGGCCATCTGAGTCTCAAAGCTCGTGCAAACTTGTCTGTGTTGAGCACTCCAAGAACTCCACGGTCGTACGGCCTGCATACCAAGTCCCAATTGACCTTACATTTCACCCTGTTATCTTGTCCGAGCCAGCCCATAGGAAATCTCTTTCCAATTTGTTGGTACTATGGAGGGTGCTCGAGGGAACAATGAGAGGCGTGATGTAGTATAAAACTTGGGAAGAGAGGACCAATTTGACTAGGGTCATGCGTCCTATGGTAGTGATGTTGCCACCATCCCAAGGAGTGAGCTTAGCTACCACCTTGTCCTCCAAGAAGTGAGAGTCCACCTTTTTCAGTTTCCATATAGAGAGAGGGAGCCTGAGGTATCTCATTGGGAAGGAGGATCTTTTGGTCGGCATGTTGTGGAGGATGGGCGTCAAGTTGATGTTGCCGCATGTGATGGGAACGACCGAACTCTTGTGAAAGTTGGTTGCAAGGCCCGTGACCTTGCCAAAGGAGTGTAGGATCTGACATAGTCGATCAATATCCATGTTGATGGGCGCCATGAGGACCTGCGCGTCATCCGCATAGAGAGAGGTACACACTAAGGCCCTCCGTCCTTGAATCTTGTGTAGTAAGCCCTTTGTGGTGGAGTGGTCGAGAATCAGCTGAAGAGGATTAATGGCGATGACAAACAGAAGCGGAGATAGTGGATCTCCTTGTCGTAGACCACACGTGTGCTTGATTGGTGGACCTCGCACCCCATTGAGGAGGACCTTGGAAAAGGAGGTGCACAAAAGGGTTGTGATCCAGTTTCTGAACTTGATGGAGAAATCTCTTTTTGCAGAACATAGAGGATGTATTCCCATTTTATTGAATCAAAAGCTTTGTGGATGTCTAGGTTGAAAAGACGCGGCGGGGTTTTGCTCTTGTGGAGTCTCCGAGCAAGGTTTCTGACATACATGAAGTTGTTGTGGATGCTCCTTCTCTTGATGAATGCACATTGAGCATTGGAGACAAGGTTGTTCATGTGATGGCGCAATCTGTTCACTAGGACCTTCACAATGATCTTTCCCATGGCGTGGATGAGCCTAATTGGCATGTAATCTGCATCCCCTCGGCACCCTCCTTTTTTCACAAAAGTACCACATTGACCGAATTAAGCGAGTGAAGGTTGACATCATAAAGATACTCAGTTTACTCGGTTTACATGGTTTCGTTTATATGATATTAATACTTCGATAAAAATGTATGAAATTAAAATATGATTCAGTTTCAGTATATACTAAATTATTTCGGTATGGTTTCAGTATATATCATAATAATCAAAATTGACACGAATTTGAGAGTGATGTAATAATAGTTTACAAATTTATGACTCAAAACACATACTATTTTACACAAATAGTATATAACTGTATATATAAGGATATATGCATGCATGAATTCATAACTTGGTGGTATGGACGTTCTTAACATTTTATTAGAGAAAATAACTATGTTACACGAAAAATGTACATGCTTATTAGGCAATCTTGCTCATGTACAAGAAAAACTACAAGGCATATCGTTGTTCGCCTGAAAAAGTATAAATATTTTTTTTTTACTTTGCTTTAATCAGTTAACCATTCGATTTTTCGGTATATAAAGAAAGTTCAAAACGGTATGAAAATTTCATACCATATCGAAACTAGAAACCATAAAACCGTAAAATTGGTTCAGTTCGGTTTTATTTTCGGTATGGTTTTTCGGTTCGGTTTCAAAATGCACAAAGTGACTACACATGCCTCATCTCTCGCACTACTGGTTCATCTCTGTTGCTCTTTTCATATTTTTGGATGAGGCACAGGACTCCTCTACTAAAGGTCGTTCGGTCATGGAAGCACTAGCCTTTTCCCCTCCCTCATCCACATCATCAACTTTTCCTATGGGGTAGCACTCCAAGTCGGAGCGTTGGCCATGTCCTTAGCTTGTACTCCCTCTATTTTATAATATGATATAAATTATATATTTTCATATTTTTTTATTAAAGTTTATAAGTTCAAGCTAGAAAAATCTAATATACTTGGAAAGAGAGAATAGTACCAATGGTAGGTGATGTCCAATACGTAACTTTATTCTTATAGAGTTGTAGCGCTTCCAAGTACAGAGTTTTGTAGGACAGCAACAATTTTTCTTAAGTGGATGACCTAAGGTTTATCAATTCATGGGAGGTGTAGGATGAATATGGTCTCTCTCAAATAACCCTGCAATCGAATACAAGAAATCTCTTGTGTCCCCAACACACCCAATACAATGGAAAATTGTATAGTTGCACTAGTTCGGCAAAGAAATGGTGATACAAGTGTAGTATGAATAGTAGATATGGATTTTTGCAATCTTAAAATATATAAATAGCAAGGTAAGAAGTAGTAAACAGCAAGCAAAACGTTATATAAATGTTTGGAAATAAGGCCTAGGGTTCATACATTCACTAGTGCAATCTTTCAACAATGCTAACATAATAGAATCATATGATCATCCCTCGACGTGCAACAAAGAATCACTCGAAAGTTCATATCTAGCGGAGAACATAAAATGTAATTGTTGTAGGTAGTAGAACCACCTCAAAGCCATTCTTTCCAATCAATCTATTGATTTATTTCTATAAGTGTCACAAATAACCCTAGAGTTTGTACTAGAATAACACCAATAATACACAACAATCAACCCTAATGTCAGTGAAAGCACAGTTGCTTCCTAAGGTGGTTTTAGTAATTGATCACAACATATGCATCATTGGACTAATGATATTATCCAAGTATATTTCAGAAAAGTTCAAAGATGCATTGGCTATAGGATTGTGAGGAGAAGCCCCTTGATGCAAGGAAAGGAATAGGATTGGCTCAAGCTTCAAGCAAGAAGACTCTACATTTTACATTTGCGAGAAAACATTTTGAGTCCAAAGGAAAGCCAATAGTATTAAAAGAGGTGAGGTATTATGATGAATTGGTTGCTCAAGTGCTTAGGGGTAGCCACCAAAAATACTCAAGTCATTCTCCCACAAAATATCTGTGTCCAAAGCTATGTCAGCAAAATCGATGCCAACAACTATTTCCACTTGGCCACACAGACCCTATGTCAAACCCTACCATCTCGATACCACCAACTTTCACATCGGTGCCACTTAGATTCAGTGACCAACTTTCTATTGAGAAGATTCCAAGAATCGGAATTTCCGAGTTTGAAATCGGTCACACCAAGAGTTGGAAACTGGTCTAGGTCATCGTATTGGTACCATAGAGATTCATATATCGGTCTCACCAAGAATTCAAAAGTTGCCACATTTAGTGCAACTCGGTACCACCGAGATTCATTTCGGTATCATCGAGTTGGGCAATAATGTTGTAACGGTTGAATTATGGGGGATGCCTATATATACCCCATCCACCTCCTCTCATTCGTAGAGGAAGCACTCAAAACACAATTACACTTGCCAGATCCATATTTCTGAGAAAGAGCCACCTACTCATGTGTTGAGATCAAGAGATTACAATCCAATCATTTGAAACTTGATCTCTAGCCTCTCCAAGTTGCTTTCCACAAGATCATCCCAAAATCTAGGTTAGCTTGGACTGAAGAAAAAAAAACTAAAAATAAAGGAAATGAGACAAATATTGGAGGAAGAAGCTTTTCTATCAAGCAAAGAGAGCTCGTCCCAAGGCTGTGACGTTCACATTGACCATCTTATCTCTTTTTATGCCATGGATCTACCATCTTTAGAGAGATTGCTCCAATGTTTATTGCAACCATAAATCTTGTGATTTCTATCTTGAAATCTAGATGTGGGAGAACTTCTAGTACTACCTAGTGAAAATATGTTGCATATGATATTTGATAATAGTGGAAGAAGATCTGGGTAGCTTCAGGCCCCAGTGGAGGGTGGGGGCCATGTTGAAATGCCATGTCTATGCATGTTGATGCTGCTACACCACTTTTGAGGAGAGTAGTTGAAAGCACATAATTCTTCTCTCAATGCGTGCTAAAAACATTCAGAACTTTTCCTAGGTATATTGAGTAACGCGGGCTCAGTTCATACTCTACATATATTGATGCATACGTTCGAGTAATGCGACAAAGGACGGCAATTAAATGAGTGATTACAGCTGGTGCTAAAATACACTTTTGTAACACTGCAGTAATATTCATATGTGCTTGTGTGCTAATTCCCAAAACTTAGATGTCAGTGCTCAAAGAGAGTGAGCATAGCCACATCAAGCATGTATATTTTTTGTCCACTCGAATGTAATCACCTCTTTATTGGTGCTTAGATGATTTACCAAATGTGAATCACATAAATTAAATAAACATGTGACTCTTGAGCATTGGTGCATAATTAGACATCTGTGCTTCAAAATAAGCACACTAGTATCTGTCATGGCAAGAAAAAAATAGTGCAATTTGCGAAGCACCTCTTCAAGCACTTGCATTGTACATTCTCTAAATGGCGCTTCAATATGGTATAATTTTCCCTTCTCGTGCGCGTTTTCAATGCTATTATGGTTGAGACTCTCACCAAACACAATGGCTCGCATCTTGCAAATTCCATCATGTGCAATGTGGTGTTCATAGAGTCGAACTCAACTCAAGCTATCGAGGGCATATTCTAGCAACACCATATGTAGAGCGATATCAATGTGGACCGTAGTATTCGCAGAAGGCTGAAGGCGGGGTGAGGGTGGATGCGTGCGACGGTGGGGTGGAGTGGGAGGAGGGAATCAAGAGGGTGTTGCTTCTTGAAATGCGGGAGGGAATATAGAGATGAAGGAAAAGTGGGTTATCGTTAGCTTATACCATATGGGATTAGTTGGCTTCACGAGCTTAATTGTTTGGGACAAACTTCACTAGTGATATGTAGGAAACATGCCCACAAGCAAAGAGGTAACACACACCCTTGCTATGGGCCGCCCATTTAGTTATTTCACTTTGCTTTGGTGGCACGAGGCACTAAATCATCTTGTTTTTTTTGTTTTTTTTCTTTGGTTTTTGATTGGATTATATTTTTTGCCTTCCTTCAATTTTTTTCATTTATAATTTTTTGAAAGTGCATGATTCTTTGTAAACCTTGAACTTCTTTAAAGATTGAGAACATTTTCTAAGCTCGTTGAAGATTTTATTAAGTTATACTTTTTGATAAATCTTGAACTTTTCCTATATATTACAAACATTCTTAAATTCATGAATAATTTTCAAAATTCACAAACAATTTCCTTATTATATAACATACTTATAAACATGAATAAATAAATTGAAGGAGAAAAATAAAAATCTAACAAAAATGAGATAGAAAATAGAGAAAAGGAAATCTCTCAAAAAAAATCTTTTAGCGATAAATCATGCTACAAGGCATGTTTCACGCATAAGGAATACCATGAAAAGTGACTTTGAGTGAGGACTCTTTTAGGCTGGTCACAATGGGGAGGAACTTATTGAGGATTATTTTATTGGAGGAAGTAGGCAGTTCTAGCGACAGCTGCGAAGCTGGGCCGGCCATGTATACCTTCTTCTTTTCTGTTTTAACGTTCTAAAATGTGTGCCCCGCGCATCCGCATGAGTTCGAACTCACGACCTGCCACAACAGCGACAACACAGTTACCACATGGCCATTGAATGACTAGTGCTTCGTAACTTGCTTTTTATTTTTTATTTGGATATTCAATCGCGAGAATCCTTTTGTTTTTCAAGCCGGTTTTTCCCGGTTCGCTCGTCATTACTGGGGTGGTTTTATTTGTTTGTTTTCCTTTTTCCTTTTCTAAAATGTGTGTTCTTTTTTTCATGAATTTGTTCTTTTTATTGTTTTTTGAATTGATGATTTTTTTTTCATTTTGTTTGAACTTTTGTTCAAATGCAATGAACTGTTTTCATATTCATTGAACGTTTTTCAAATTTGATGATTTTTTTTCCAAATTCACTAAACTTTTTTCTAAAATTGATGAACTTTTTTAAAAATCGGTGAACTTTTTTCAGATTTGATGAACTCTTTTCAAATTTGATGAACTCTTTTTCAAATTCGATGAACTTTTTTAAAATTCGATGATTGTTTTTCAAAATAGTTGAACTTTTTCAAAATCAATTAACCTTTTTCAAAATCAGTGATTTTTTTCAAATTCAATGAACTTTTTAAAAATTTGAATGAACTTCTTCAAAATTTGTGAACCTTTTTGAACTCTTGATTTTTTGTGATTTTTTTGTTTATTTTTTGTATTTTCAAAGTCAACGGTTGCAACTGGTGAATCACAACCGTTGAAACTGCGCTTGAGCGAGCAACCACGCGGACGAGTCAAGCACTCGGAGTGCCGGTTCCTGGATCGGGCACCTACAACGCCTATTAGGGGCTCCCACCGTTAATTACAAACCAATTGCGATATATGCTCGTCATGATAGTGGTGTCACCACTACCGAGCCTCACATTAGGCCCATTCGTGGTAACTTTTTTCCCTAAACTATGAACTTTTCGTTAGAGTCACCACCCATGGATACCCAGTCATCCATAAGTGGTAGTACTATCGACAAATTTCTTTCCACTCGTCAATGGTGACCGATCAACAAACAATGTTTTCTAATCATGCGAGTATTGTCAATAAAGCCATAATGGTATCTCTACTACTAAACAAGAATCTGCTGTCGTGATGGTTCGACCTCCATCGTCCTCCCCGCTGTCGCCAGAAAGTCAGCCCTCATTCCCTCCTACGATCCCCTCCCCCAAAAAAAAACCCACTAATTATCCTGCCCGCTACAAAAAGCAGAAAAAAGAAAGAAATAGCTGCAAGCCATGAAGGCACGAACGCACAACGTGTCTCGTGCTACCCCGTCCCCATCCACACACCCTCGCTCCCGATCCATCTCTCTCTCGAGAAATCTCACCGGCTCAAGCACTCTGAGGTCGGCGCCCTGCTGGGTTGCTGCCACAGGCTCCGTTTTCTTTGTGTGCAACCCGGTGACCACGCTGGTGGCTAGGTTGGACTTGAAGCCGCCTTCTTGCCCTGACTTGACCAGGTTGTACGGCTTCAACCGCCACGGCCCGTCCAGCGAGCCCCGGCTTCTCGTCCTAGCCAATGAACCAGAGCCTGGCTTGGCGGCACACTATGTTTACTCGCTCGCCGCTGTCGCCGCCGCAACCAGCTCACAACATCCTTGCCGTCTTGGACCAGTGGCCGACGGTGTAGTCGTACACGAGTTTGCCTATTTCATGAACCACTATGCCCACCACAGGGGCAAAATTCATTGGACGATTCATCCTTTGGCCAGGAACACCCAGAAGATCCTGGCGTTCGATACGGTGTCCGAGGATTTCCGGCTGATGTCGCGCCCGCCGTGGCCGAGGGATCCCCGCCGCCGCTGCCCTCCTCTTCCGCCTCTTCCGCCCCATGACCGTGTGGCCGTGGAAACGCCTGTCTCCCTCTCAGTCGCACACCCTCGTCTCTGTCGCCCTGGCGTCGCATTTGTTCCCGTCTCCATCTCCGATGCCGTCGTGCGCCCATCCATCCGCTCCGCGGTGCCCGTCCTCACTCCGCCATTGCCGAATCCGGTCGAGATCGATCTCGAGCGCCCTCTACGAGGCGTGCCTCCAACGTCCCGAGCATCAGCGTCCATCTCCATGGGAGACTTCCTCCCACATTCGGAGGAGGCGCATGAGCCGAGCTCGGTCATCACACGGCCGTGGCCATGGCCATCAGCAACCGCCGCGTCAGCGTTTGGCGGCGGCCTTCGTGTTGCTTGATACGTCAATTTTGCATCATGTTTTCATGTTGATATTTATCGCTTCTTTGGCTGTTATTTCACTTCACGGTACAATTCTTATGCCTTTTCTCCTTTATTTTGCAAGGTTTACATGAAGAGGGAGAATGCCGGCAACTGGAATTCTGGTCTGAAATTGGAGCAAAGTTGAGATACCTATTCTGCGCAACTCCAAACGCCATAAAAATCATCGAGGATTTTTTCCTGATTTATCAAAAATACTGGGCCTAAGAAGTGCCAGAGGGGCACCAGGGGGTGCCCACAAGCCTGCACGGCGCAACCACCCCCCAGGCCGCGCCATGAGGGCTTGTGGGCAACCCACTGGCCCACTGCCCCCCTTTTTCTATATGAAGGGTTTCGTCCAGGCAAAAATCAGGGAGGAGCTTTTTCGTGGATTCGCCGCCGCCCCGAGGCGGAACTTGAGCAGAACCAATCTAGAGGTCCGGCAGGACGATCCTGCCGGGGAAACTTCCTTCCCAGAGGGGAAATCGTCGCCATCGTCATCACCAACACTCCTCTCGTCGGAGGGGACTCGTCACCATCAACATCTTCATCAGCACCATCTCATCTCCAAACCCTAGTTCATCACTTGTAACCAATCTTTGTCTCGCGACTCCGATTGGTACTTGTAAGGTTGCTAGTAGTGTTGATTACTCTTTGTAGTTGATGCTAGTTGGATTATTTGGTGGAAGAGTTTATGTTCAGATCCTTGATGCTACTCATTACCTCTCTGGTCATGAATATGATTATGCTTTGTGAGTAGTTACTTTTGTTCCCGAGGACATGGGATAAGTCATGCTAATAATAGTCATGTGAATTTGGTATTCGTTCGGTATTTTGATATGTTGTATGTTGTTTTTCCTCTAGTGGTGTTATGTGAACATCGACTACATAACACTTCACCATTATTTGGGCCTAGAGGAAGGCATTGGGAAGTAGTAAGTAGATGATGGGTTGCTAGAGTGACAGAAGCTTAAACCCTAGTTTATGCGTTGCTTCCTAAGGGGCTGATTTGGATCCACTAGTTTAATGCTATGGTTAGACTTTGTCTTAATTATTCTTTCGTAGTTGCAGATTCTTGCGAGAGGGGTTAATCATAAGTGGGATGCTTGTCCAAGTAAGGGCAGTACCCAAGCGCCGGTCCACCCACATATCAAACTATCAAAGTAACGAACGTGAATCATATGAACATGATGAAACTAGCATGACAGAAATTCCCGTGTGTCCTCGGGAGCGTTTTTCCTCCTATAAGACTTTGTCCAGGCTTGTCCCTTGCTACAAAAGGGATTGGGCCACTTCGCTGCACCGTTGCTACTTTTGTTACTTGTTGCTTGCTACGAATCATCTCACCACACAATCACTTGTTACCGACAATTTCAGTGCTTGCAGACATTTCCTTGCTGAAAACCACTTGTCAGATCCTTCTGCTCCTCGTTGGGTTCGACACTCTTACTTATCGAAAGGACTACGATTGATCCCCTATACTAGTGGGTCATCATTGCTCCTCCAGCCCGCGCAACAGTCTTCGCACGAGGCCGCTATGTGACCGTCATCACTGGCAGTAGGTGACGCCTGAGTCCAAGGCACCAGTAAGTCAAACCAACCTTCGACTGATGTTTATCGTGCACGAATCAGTGATCTGAAAAAAGCTGGGCGGTATGATCTAGAACAAAAACCGACCGATGAGATGAATTGAAGTACTTCTGATTTGTTAGGCCTTGGAGATTCCAAGGCAAACTCAAGTGAAGAAGGATTGCTCGTGAGCAAAGAAGGGCAAGATCAAGAATACATATAACATGGTATATATGGCTGGTTACTATTGGGCTTGGCATTATTTATTCAGAATTGGTTGTGTGTACTATCTAATGTTCTAAACTGAATTGAGTTAGTCAAATTTGTGCATCTTTATGTGTTGTCTTACGATTGAACTCAAAGTTGCCTTCAGGAGTACTAGTTTTAGTTGGTAGATGTTCCAGGCTTCAAACGGAATGAAACTGCCAAAAAGTTTTTTTTTCGAAACAGAAAAAGACTGGGAAGCCTAAGAATCAGGGTAGGGGGCCACTAGGGACCCCACAAGCCCCCTAGCCGCGGCCAGTGGGGGCCCGCGCCTCCCAGGCTTGTGGGCTCCCTGGGCCTCCTCTGCCATAGGTCTTTCGCCTATAAATTCCCTAAAATCCCAGAAAAAAAATCAGGAGATCATCGAAAGTACTTTTCCGCCGCCGCAAGCTTCTGTCTCCGCAAGATCCCATCTGGGGCACGTTCTGTTGCCCCGCCGGAGGGGGATTCGGACACGGAGGGCTTCTTCATCAACACCATGACCTCTCCGATGATGCGTGAGTAGTTCACCATAGACCTACGGGTCCATAGCTAGTAGCTAGATGGCTTTTTCTCTCTCTTGGATCTTCAATACAAAGTTCTCCATGATCTTCATGGAGATCTATCCGATGTAATCTTCTTTTGCGGTGTGTTTGTCGAGATCCGATGAATTGTGGATTTATGATCAGATTATCTATGAATCTTATTTGAGTTTCTTCTGATCTCTCTTATGCATGATTTCATATCCTTGTAATTCTCTTCGAGTTGTGGGTTTTGTTTGGCCAACTAGATCTATGATTCTTGCAATGGGAGAAGTGCTTGGTTTTGGGTTCATACCTTGCGGTGACCTCACCCAGTGACAGAAGGGGTAGCGAGGCACGCATCGTGTTGTTGCCATCACGGGTAAAAATATGGGGTTTTCATCATTGGTTTGAGATTATCCCTCTACATCATGTCATCTTGCTTAAGGAGTTACTCTGTTCGTCATGAACTCAATACACTAGATGCATGCTGGATAGCGGTCGATGTGTGGAGTAATAGTAGTAGATGCAGAAAGTATCGGTCTACTTGTCTCGGACGTGATGCCTATATGTATGATCATTGCCTTGGATATCGTCATGACTTTGCGCGGTTCTATCAATTGCTCGACAGTAATTTTTTCACCCACCATAATATTTGCTATTTTGAGAGAAGCCTCCAGTGAACACTATGGCCCCCGGGTCTACTCCACACCATATTTTCAGCCTTAAACTTTTACTTCGTTGCACTTTCCACCTTCAGATCTCACTTTGCAATCAATCTTGAAGGGATTGACAACCCCTTTATAGCGTTGGGTGCAAGCTCTTTTGTGTTTGCGCAGGTACTCTGGACTTGACGAGATTCTCCTACTGGATTGATACCTTGGTTCTCAAACTAAGGGAAATACTTACTGCTCCTGTGCTGCATCACCCTTTCCTCTTCAAGGGAAAAACCAACGCAAGGAAGTCTCCGTCAATGTGTCAATTTCTGGAGCTGTTGTTTGAGAAGTAGCAGAAGGATTTCTGGCGCCATTGCCGGGGAAGGATTTTTGTTGCCGTAGCACTGCCCTACCGGCGTCCACGAGTGGGCCGGTGTCTGACGAGCGTGTCGGTGAGGATCTGGCCGGGCGGTGAGGCGGCTTCTTGGTCGGGGCGGGCTGTGTGGTGGGGGGGGGGGGGCGAGTGGGAAGCAGTCGGCTCCCCGGCGACAAGACGGTGACGACGGGCGACGTGGGAGTGGGCGGCGTTGTTGGGCGGATGTGGGGGCGCCGGTAGCTGGCAGAGTCGCCGAAAAAATGGACGACGACGTCGGCGACGAAGGGGGCAGGCGAGGGTTGGATGGGGGGAGGCCAATGTGCCACCGAGCAGTGGGCCCGGGGAAGGAGAAGGCGAGCGTGTGCATGTCCGCATCAACACAAATCCGGCTCAAAAATGGGTCGGGAATGGGTCGGCCAGGGACGAAAACCAGACGCGCGTCCATTTGGGTCGGGGCGTTGGGCCGCCTTTTCTGTCCTCACCGACCCAAACGGACGGCGGTGGACAAAATGGGTCGCTATATTGGAGTTGCTCTAAAATTCATCTCTGCGGGTTGCCCTTTCCTTGACCACTATGTACGATTAAAGCATGTATAATTATTTCCTATCTAAATAGCATTTTAGATTTGTTGATTATGAAATAACACTGAACAAAAGCATGAGGGACTAAGAGCAGTAAGTTAGGAAACTCCTTTAGTACTCACATATTACATGAAGAATAAATACGCCCACAACCTTTGACGGATTAATTACAATACCATCCATACTAAGAGAATTATCTGTTGGAAATATGCCCTAGAGGCAATAATAAAATGGTTATTATCATATTCCCTTGTTCATGATAATCGTCTATTATTCATGCTATAATTGTATTAATAGGAAACAGTAATACATGTGTGAATAAATAGATCACAATGTGTCCCTAGCAAGCCTCTAGTTGGCTGGCTCGTTGATCAATAGATGATCATGGTTTCCTGATCATGGACATTAGATGTCATTGATAACGGGATCACATCATTGGAAGAATGATGTGATGGACAAGACCCAATCCTAAGCATAGCACTAGATCATGTTGTTCGTACGCTAAAGCTTTTCTAATGTCAAGTGTCTTTTTCTTCGACCGTGAGATTGTGCAACTCCCGGATACCGTAGTAGTGCTTTGGGTGTATCAAACGTCACAACGTAACTGGGTGACTATAAAGGTGCACTACGGGTATCTCCGAAAGTGTCTGTTGGGTTGGTACGAATCAAGATCGGGATTTGTCACTCCGTGTGACGGAGAGGTATCTCTAGGCCCACTCGGTAGAACATCATCATAATGAGCTCATTGTGACTAAGTAGTTACTCACAGGATGATGTGCTACGGAACGAGTAAAGAGACTTACCGGTAACGAGACTGAACAAGGTATAGGTATACTGACGATCGAATCTCGGGCAAGTTCTATACCGACAGACAAAGGGAATTGTATACGGGATTTATCATGGTTTTGTCACGGCAGATGTTCTCGTGAGAGAACTTTAGGTGTGAGGCCATCGCAACCATGTGGCGGCTTGAAGGGGTTGGTCGGAGTCGAGAGACGCGAGTTTACCCAGGTTCGGCCCCTCCGATGGAGGTAAAAGCCTACGTCCTCCTGCTTGTGTTGCATTGATGAAGATGATGATCTCGATTACAAGAGTGCAGACTCGGCACCTCTAATCTCGTGGGTGTCTAATCTGTCTATCTCATGATTTGTCTTGTCTAGACCTAAGTTGTGAATCTTGTCCCTCTTGGGGCGCCTTACCCCTTCTTATATAGGTGGAAGGGGTAGGTTTACATGTAGAGTCCTACTAGGAGTAGGAATAGGACTAGTCTCTCTTGAATCCTAACCCGGGTCTTGTTTCCTTTGTGAGGGAGTCTTTCCTCTTCTTGGGCCTTCTCTTGTGAGCCGGCCCTCCTGGCCTCTCTATGAGCCGTCTTCTGCCAGGGTGTACGCCGGGCCTTGGGCCTTCATCATTTATTTAAGTCGCCCGTGGGGACAGGTATGAGTTGCCCGCCAGGTCACTGCTGAGTCGTCGGTGAGTCGCCAAGTCCTTGGCGGGTCATACTCCAAGCCGGGTCACACTGCGGGGTATATCCCCGACATTAGCCCCCAAGCTAGCTTGAATTTATTCATGGTAAGCTCCTGAAATAAGAATAATAAATAAGTTAAGGGACCGGCTTGCTCCTCTCGACGGCTTGATTTACTGAAGTGGCTCCTTGAAAAATCTGGGTTTCGTCTTCATAATAACGAGCCGTCTTCACAATCATCTTGTTGGTACGTGTCCTTTGCAATAAAATACATATGCCATTGAGTCGGCCTCCAATGCTTTGGCTTGATGAAAATTTGGGGAATAAGAAATCCACACAATGTTGAACCAACTTCTCTTGCTTCGGCGGGTTATGATTGACAATGGCGGGTCATGATTGCTAATGGAGGGTCATGATTATTAGTAGTGCCCCGTCAAACAACTGAACTCCAGTTAACAAGTCCGTGTGATGTTGAGCCGGTCTTTCAATGCTTCAACTAGATAAAAATATGTTCAACCGGTCTCCCAATACTTCACCTCCATGACAAAATGAAATGTGCTCTTCAATTTTTTGATATATCCATATTACCTGTAGCCCCCAAGGGCCGGGTCATCAGTGTGTGATGGGCCGGGTCTCCAATTTGAACCTCATGATCTATGAAACAACTTAGTGATGTAGCCCCCAAGGGCCGGGTTGTCTTGCCTGCAGCAACCTGGGACTTTAGAAATTATGATCTGAATAGTGTAGCCCCCAAGTGACGGGTCGATTGCTTGCGGCGACTCGGGACTTCCATGTTCTTCTCCTTGAGCAGCAATGTGTAGCCCCCAAGGGCCGGTCATTATAAAAATGACGAGTCGGTTCTTCCTTGAATCCATATTTGAAATAAAGAGCGACCTGTAGCCCCCAGGGCCGGCTTATCTCCTTGAGGTAGCCGGGTCTGTTGATGATGTGATGATTTGAAAAGAGGATTGCATTAGCCCCCAAGTGTCATGGTGCATGCTTGCAGCGACATGGGACTTTCATAATTTGATGTAATCTTGATTTGAATAATGTAGCCCCCAAGTGCCGGGTTGCGTGCCTACAGCGACTTGGGACTATTCCTTCCATTGTAAAATAAAATCATATCCACTCTGTGAGCTGATGATGCCTTTGTGATAAAAGAAATCCTTTACCGTAGTTGCAATGTAACCCGGCAAATATATCCTTGAGAAATCCATATGTTTGAGAAATCCATAAGTGTTGTAGTTTACTACAGAGCACAAGTTAAAGAAATCCAAGGGCCGATCAATTAGATGACTCGGCATTATATGTGATAGGGTAGTTCTTCGACAATAGACAATTCTTCTGAGCTGGCTTAAAAACCCCCAATCATTTAACACTAGTTATGGTAAACCATGATGAAAATCCAGCCAAATTGGCCATTCAAAGATTAATTTGCACCTGCAAGAATTTATGCTTTGACCCGGTTTGAAAACCGGCATGATATGTATGTATGATGTATGATGCAATGCAATATGATGCATGTATATGATATGATAAGTATGGCATCAAGCTATTTTAAATAAGCCGGCTCAGTGAGTCACGGCGGGTAGGACGAGCTCGTACGGCTATAGTGCTAC
The DNA here is from genome assembly GCF_904849725.1 of Hordeum vulgare subsp. vulgare. Classification (NCBI taxonomy): domain Eukaryota; kingdom Viridiplantae; phylum Streptophyta; class Magnoliopsida; order Poales; family Poaceae; genus Hordeum; species Hordeum vulgare. The sequence goes on along the minus strand of NC_058521.1, from coordinate 144,113,649 downwards.
ACCAAGAGGCTATTGTAGCTGCCTTAGCTGTGTTTAGACCGGCTGATCAGGCTCGAGTCAAGCTTGAGTGAAGCAGGTTCACTGAACCAATGGTTTGTCTATTTTCCATGTGTTAGCTCTTGCCGGTACCTTTCATGTTTTAACCAAGGCAAGTTTAGGGTCCAGAAACGGAATAACTCGCCAAGAGTACATGGGACCACGGGGCGATTTGTCCAACACACAGTCCAGTATAACCATTTGTAATGCATTAATTTTTTGCTAGCCAAGAGGGTATTCGTGCTGATCTCAGTGAGAGGAAGCCCCCAAGTGACCTATGATTAGGGAAAAATCCAGACATAGGATTGCAGAAGCGTATACGCTCTTACTGCAAAATGACTTGGGAGCTAGTAGCCCCCAAGTAAGCCGGTTTAATTCTCAGAATCATATAAGGCGCCCATGTTTGAACCGTGCAACGTGGCAACTTTGGTCCTCTTTGGCTTACCAGTATCTAGTTTGAAATAAGTGCAGCATGGCGACTCATGCTCTTTGATACTGATAGCATCCATGCTTGGACGACTTTATGAATCGTCCGCCAATAAGGTCGGGCTCCCATGTTTGGGCGGTCGCATCATGGCGACTTGTCTTCTTGGCGATTCTTAAATCTTCTCATCAATGAAGCAGCAGCCCCCAAGACCGGCTTAATTTTCCTGTAACAACCCGGGGTTCTTGAATTATTCATCCCAGTTGAGTCTGCTGAGCGATGTCCATGTAGCCCCCGAGTCTTAAGTCGACTCAAGGAGGCGGCTTGAGATTCTTCATACTTGATTGTGGCACAAACCGGCATAAGATATGACAGTTAACGATGGACTTTTGACCCATGCTCAATTCTCGGGTGGTTCGGCTCTCGTGGTTCGTCCAGGACCACTTTCCTTTTTCTTTGTTGCTTGCTTTGAATTGTCAGCTCAATGATGGCTGGCTCAAATTGTAGCTTCATCGGGGATGGATCCTTCATGACAAACTCACGTGTTACTCTTGACAGGTTGAAGTAGATAGTATTGACCAATGCGTCTATCCATTGAGCAACCCGGCACGAATAGGAGCCGATCCTTTTTTTGATGATGTCGTCCGAACAGCGAGGATGGCGTCTTGCATCCGTCTGTTGGGCGGCTCGTACAAGCGAGCACTGCACCGATATGTTGATGTCATTTGGACCGCGAGGGCGGCGTCTTGCACGCGCGTGTCGGGCGGCTCGTATAAGCAAGCAGTGCACCGGTGGGTCGAGTTGAATGCGAGAGTTTGCTGGCGATTTGGTATGGACCCGAGAATCGGTCGTGGCGTTGTAAGCCATCTTGGTTGCGCGGACGTGAGAGTTGGTCGCGTCTTTGTATGCTGTCTTTAGTAGTGCGGACGTGAGATTTGGGCGCGTCATTGTAAGTCGCCTTGATCGCGCGGACGCGAGAATTGGCCGCCGCGTCATTGTAAGCCGCCTTTGTTTGCACAAATGTGAGAGTTGACCGTGTCATTGTAAACCTCCATGGATAGTGAGTCAACTGCGTCAGGTTGATGTTTGATATATTTGATATAAACCGGGCTGCGGGGTGGTGGCTTGGGCGCGTCCGCTAAGCATCATGATACGAACGAAAGCCGGTGTAGAATGACGTGTGTGTGGTATATCGTCATTTTTGTTTTAAGTAATTGCTCTCTGTAAAAAGAGTACAAAAGAGAGTAACTGTTCTCGGATGAATCAATGTATATATTAAAAACAGAGTGGACAAATATCACCTGACGATAACTTGTTCGATGATGATTGCGACTGGCTTGTCGAAGAACATAGCTGATGTATGTATACTTTGCACGGATGAAAACCGATCGCGACCACTTCCATTGGTAAATTAATTTGATGGTCATTTGGCGTCCATGCATATATTGAATGTGCACGTCAGCTAGTACCAATTGGCTTCTCGTGACTCCACTCTTTCACAAAACCATATGGAGAGCATCGGGTCGGGGGACTTCCAAAGATGCTTGACGACACTGTAATTTCAAATAGCTCTCGGCTTTTCTTTGTAGTCTTAACTGAAGTAGAGTGTAATAAGAAAACCATCTTCAGGCAACGCGCCATCGTCATGGTAAATCCCTCATGATACAAAGGGCATCATGAAGACCGCGACCAGCTTCATCAATAACCCACCGGTTGGATCCACGGACAAGCACAGTTGCAGTCCTCCCCGTGTCCCTGATGCCAGCAATCTTGACAATCTTGCCATCTCCGGCAAACACTTTTTCAACAACATCAGCATACCCAACTTTATCCTCATGGAAACGCTGAATGTTGGCGATTGGCAGGAAGTTGAGAGTCTTGGTGATGAATCCAATCTCGTCCCTCTTCACATCCTTGATCAACATAATCTTTATCCTTTGCAAGAAAAAGCAGCGACCATTCAGTCTTGAACCCGGGGTCATGGGCGCTCGTGGCGCCCTGTGGTCGCAGGAGCTGTAGGCGCGACGGGGCGATTCCCTGGCGACGGAGGCATTTCAGGCAAGGCCACGGCGTAGACGAGGTGAGCTGGAGACGGCCATGGCGAAGTGGGTGAAGCAGGGGCCGGGTCAAGGCGAAGCGACCCATGGCGGAAACGGACAGCGGATCGATCAGAGGCAGCTTGAGGCGACGCGCTTCAGATAGCATGACCCGAGGCGGCTCAAAGCAAACGCGAGTCAGCGGCGGCTCGATGGGAGGCAGTTTGAGGTGATGCACGGCAGGTGCGGCGCGCAGCGCAGACGGCATGTAGGCGTGGCGCGATCGGGGTGCAGCACCGCGAGCCGGCGCGACGTCACGAGAAGGCCGGCTCATGCGGGCATGGAGGAGCGACGGTGTAGCGGTGCAAGGAGGTCGGCAGCACGGCCATGGAGGCAGAGGCAGAATCAGGGTAGCTTGGTCAGGGGGCGAGGCGACGGCCGACGCTGTTGAATGGAGACGGCAGGGCACGAGCTGCGGCTTGACCCGGGGAGGTTGCCGAGCAGCGCGCGGAGGCGGCTCGAGGCCGAAGGCGAGGTGACGGCCGGCGCGGCCAAGTGGAGACAGCGGGGACCAGCGGAGGCGGAGACTGAGTCCGCGTTCTAGTCGAGATCGGCTTGGCCCGTGGTCGATCTATTTTCTCGATCGTTGGATTCATGGTCTTCTCTTCTCTTTCTCTTTGGAGTTTTGGATCCTTGCACGGTGCGGGCAAGGCACTGGGTGAGCAGGGCCAGGTGTGCCTCCTGCTGGTCGAGGCCGGCAACAACGGGTCCGGCTCGAGTGCCAATCCGATTCCGGGTCATGGCTGGTTAGATGAATCTGTGTGTGCGTCCACCTTCATCTTTTTCTCTTTTCCTTCTTGCTAGCGATCAATTGGTTCTCTAGGTCTGCAACTTTGGAACAACTTGTACGGGTTGGTACAATGGCTTAATCCCGCTCAATCTTGGGCCTCGCGATACACGCAATGGAAAACCCGTCGCTCTTTGTGTTTCGATCTGGCTTCAAATCGCCCATTAGCCAGCTCGGGTTGGTGGCGGCGTATCAAACGTCGAACCCTAACTCTTGACTCAAATCGTTGTACGTTGCTTCGACTGCTCGTCTGTAAAATCCAATAACTTACGAGCATTTTGATTCCTAAATAATTCCCTCCAAAAACACAATTTCACCGTGCGATCTGCCCCACGGTGGGCGCCAACTGTCGTGGTTTTGTCACGACAGATGTTCTCGTGAGAGAACTTTAGGTGTGAAGCCATCACAACCATGTGGCGGCTTGAAGGGGTTGGTCGGAATCGAGAGATGTGAGTTTACCCAGGTTCGGCCCCTCCTATGGAGGTAAAAGCCTACGTCCTGCTTGTGTTGCATTGATGAAGATGATGATCTCGATTACAAGAGTGCAGACTCGCCACCTCTAATCTCGTGGGTGTCTAATCTTTCTATCTCATGATTTGTCTTGTCTAGACCTAAGTTGTAAATCTTGTCCCTCTTGGGGCGCCTTACCCCTCCTTATATAGGTGGAAGGGGTAGGTTTACATGTAGAGTCCTACTAGGAGTAGGAATAGGACTAGTCTCTCTTGAATCCTAATCCGGGTCTTGTTTCCTTTGTGAGTGAGTCTCTCCTCTTCTTGGGCCTTCTCTTGTGAGCCGGCCCTCCTGGCCTCTCTATGAGCCGCCTTCTGCCAGGGTGTACGCTGGGCCTTGGGCCTTCTTCATTTATCTAAGTCGCCTATGGGGACAAGTATGAGTCGCCCGCCAGGTCACTGCTGAGTCATCGATGAGTCGCCAAGTCCTTGGCGGGTCATACTCCAAGCCGGGTTACACTGCGGGGTATAGCCCCGACAGGATTGATTGAATCTTTGACATTGTGGTTCATCCGATGAGATCATCGTGGAACATGTGGGAGCGACCATGGGTATCCAGATCCCGCTAATGGTTATTGGCCGGAGAGTGTCTCGGTCATGTCTGCATGATTCCCGAACTCATAGGGTCTACACACTTAAGGTTCGATGACGCTAGGGTTATAGGGAATTGTTGTACAAGGTTACCAAAGGTTGTTCGGAGTCCCGGATGAGATCCCGGATGTCACGAGGAGCTCCGGAATGGTTCGGAGGTAAAGATTGATATATAGGATGGATGGGTTTGGACGCCGGAAATGTTTCGGGCACCACCGGCAAAGTGTCGGGATCACAGAAAGGGTTCCGGAGGGCCACCGGGAGGGGCCACAAGCCCCGGAAGGCTACATGGGACAAGTGCGGGAGGGAACCAGCCCCTGGGTGGCTTGGTGCGCCCCCACACTCAGCCCAGGCGCACCAGAGAGGGAGGGAGGGGAAACCCTATGCGCTCGTGGGCCTAAGGCCCACCTAGGGGTGCGCCACCTCCTCTCCTCCCTGGCCGCCCCCCTCTCCCATCTAGGGCTGTCGCCCCCCCTCAAGGGGAAACCCGAAAGGGGGCGCCACCCCTCCCTTCCCCCTATATATAGTGGGGGTTTTGGCCTTTGGAGACACGGTTCTCCATCTCTCTCTCTCTCGGCGCAGCCCTGCTCTTCTTCTTCCTCCTCTTCCACGGTGCTTGGCGAAGCCCTGTCGGGAGACCTCATCTCTCCATCGACACCACGTCGTCGTGCTGCCGGGGATCTTCCCCAACATCTCGCTCCTCCTTGCTGGATCAAGGTGCGGGAGACATCACCGGGCTGCACGTGTGTTGAACGCGGAGGTGCCGTGGTTCGGCACTAGATCGAAATCACACCACGATCTGAATCGCCGCGAGTACGGCTCCATCAACTGCGTTCTAGCAACGCTTCCGCTTAGCGATCTTCAAAGGTATGAATATGCACTCACCCCTCTCTTGTTGCTGGTCTCTCCATAGGAAGATCTGAATATGGCGTTGGAAAATTTTGAATTTATGCTACGTTACCCAACAGTGGCATCCGAGCCAGGTTTTCTGTGCGTAGATTCTATGCACGAGTAGAACACAAAAGGTTGTGGGCGCTGATTTGTCAATTGCTTGCCGCTACTAGTATTATTCTCTTCCGGCGGTATTGTGGGATGAAGCGGCCCGGACCGACCTTACACGTACGCTTACGTGAGACAGGTTCCACCGGCCAACATGCACACCGTGCATAAAGGTGGCTAGCAGGTGTCTGTCTCTCCCACTCTAGTCGGATTGAATTGATGAAAAGGGTCCTTATGAAGGGTAAATAGCTTTGGCATATCATCGTTGTGGCTGTCACGTAGGTAAGAAGGCGTTCTTACTAGAAACCCAAATCAGCCACGTAAAACTTGCAACAACAATTAAAGGATGTCTAACTTGTTTTTGCAGGGTTTGACATGTGATGTGATATGGCCAAAGTTGTGATGTTACATGTGTGATGTATGACGATCATGTTATTGTAATAGGATTCACGACTTGCATGTCGATGAGTATGACAACCGGCAGGAGCCATAGGAGTTGTCTTAATTTATTGTATGAGATGCAACGCCATGTGTTTACTACTTTTACTTCATTGCTAACGGTTAGCTATAGTAGTAGTGGTAGTAGTAGTTGACATGACGACTTCATGGAGACACGATGATGGAGATCATGGTGTCACGCCGGTGACAATGATGATCATGCGATGCCTGAAGATGGAGATCGAAGGAGCAAAGATGATAATGGCCATATCATGTCACTATATGATTGTATGTGATGTTTATCATGTTTTTCATCTTATTGCTTAGAACGATGGTAGCATAATAAGATGATCCCTCATAAATTTTTTCGAGAACTTATTCCCCTAAGTGTGCACCGTTGCAAAGGATCGTTGTCTTGAAGCACCACATGATGATAGGGTGTGATAGATTCTAACGTTCGCATACAACAGCTGTAAGCCAGATTTACACATGCGAAACACTTAGGTTGACACGACGAGCTTAGCATGTATATACATGACCTCGAATACAAGAGACCGAAAGGTCGAATATGAGTCGTATGGTTGAATACGATTAGCATGAAGTTGCTCACCATGACAACTAGTTCGTCTCACGTGATGATCGGACATGGGTTAGTCAACATGGATCATGTATCACTTAGATGACTAGAGGGATGTCGATTTAAGTGGGAGTTCACACTTAATTTGATTAAATGAACTTAATTGTCATGAACTTTGTCTAAAAGTTGTCTTTACAAATATTGTAGATCCAATGGCCAACACACCTGTCAACCTCAATTTCAACGCATTCCTAGAGAAGAACAAGCTGAAAGGTGATGGTAGCAACTATGCGGACTGGGTTCGCAACTTGAAGCTTATCCTCGAAGCAGCAAAAAAGGCTTATGTCCTTAATGCACCGCTAGGTGACCCTCCTGCTCCCGCAGCGACCTAGGACATTCAGAACGTCTGGCACACGCAGAGTGATGACTACTCTCTGGTTAGGTGTTGCATGTTATACAGTTTGGAAACGGGGCTCCCAAGGCGTTTTGAGCAACACGGAGCATATGAGATGTTCCAGGAGCTGAAACTAGTTTTTCAAGCTCATGCCCGTGTCGAGAGATATGAAGTCTCTGACAAGTTCTTTAGCTATAAGATGGAGGAGAACAGTTCTGTTAGTGAGCATATACTCAAAATGTCTGGGTTACACGGTCGTCTGACTTCGCTTGGAGTCGAACTTCCGGATGACGCTGTAATTGACAGAATCCTCCAGTCTCTCCCACCAAGCTACAAGGGTTTTCTGCTGAACTACAACATGCAAGGGATGGAAAAGACCATTCCCGAGTTGTACTCGATGCTGAAATCTGCAGAAGTAGAAATCAAGAAAGAGCATCAAGTGTTGATGGTCAATAAGACCACCAGTTTGAAGAAGGGCAAGGGTAAGAAGAACTTCAAGAAAGACGGCAAAGTCATTGCTGCACCCAGTAAGCCAGATACCGGGAAGAAGAAAAAGAATGGATCCAAGCCTGAGACTGAGTGCTTCCATTGCAAGGGAAAAGGTCACTGGAAGCGGAACTGCCCCAAGTACTTAGCGAACAAGAAGGCCGGCAACGTTAAAGGTATATGTGATATACATGTTATTGATGTGTACCTTACCAATGCTCGTAGTAGCTCCTGGGTATTTGATACCGGTGCTGTTGCTCACATTTGCAACTCGAAGCAGGAACTGCGGAATAAGCGGAGACTGGCCAAGGACGAGGTGACCATGCGCGTCGGGAATGGCTCCAAGGTCGATGTGATCACCGTCGGCACGTTGCCTCTACATCTACCATCGAGATTAGTTTTAAACCTAAGTAATTGTTATTTAGTACCAGCTTTGAGCATGAATATTGTATCAGGGTCTTGCTTAATGCGAGATGGCTACTCATTTAAGTCAGAGAATAATGGTTGTTCTATTTATATGAGTGATATGCTTTATGGTCATGCTCCGTTGGTGAATGGTTTATTCTTGATGAATCTCGATCATTATGTTACACATATTCATAGTGTGAGCACCAAAAGATGTAAAGTTGATAATGATAGTCCCACATACTTGTGGCACTGCAGCCTTGGCCATATCGGTGTTAAGCGCATGAAGAAGCTCCATACTGATGGACTATTAGAGTCTCTTGACTTTGAATCATTTGACACATGCGAACCGTGCCTCATGGGCAAGAAGACTAAGACTCCATTCTCAGGAATAATGGAGAGAGCGACCGACTTATTGGAAATAATACATACTGATGTGTGTGGTCCAATGAACGTTGAAGCTTGCGGTGGCTACTGTTATGTTCTCACTCTCACCGATGATTTGAGTAGGTGTGGGTATATCTACTTGATGAAGCACAAATCTGAGACGTTTGAAAAGTTCAAGGAATTTCAGAGTGAGGTTGAGAATCAACGTGACAGAAAAATTAAGTGTCTATGATCTGATTGGGGAGGAGAATATTTGAGTCACGAGTTTGGCACACACGTAAGGAAGTGTGGAATTGTTTCATAGCTGACGCCGCCTGGCACACCGCTACGCAAGAGAGTGTCTGAACATCGTAACACTTTAATAGATATGGTACGTTCTATGAAGTCTCTTACCGACTTACCGCTATCATTTTGGGGATACGCATTAGAAACTGCAGCATTCACTTTAAATAGGGCACCGTCTAAATCCGTTGAGACGACACTGTATGAACTATGGTTTGGCAAGAAACCTAAGCTGTCGTTTCTTAAAGTTTGGGGCTGCGATGCTTATGTGAAGAAACTTCAACCAGAAAAGCTCGAACCCAAAGCAGAGAAATGTGTATTCATAGGATACCCTAAGGAAACTATTGGGTATACCTTCTATCTTAGATCCCAAGGTAAAACCTTTGTTGCCAAGAATGGATCCTTTCTAGAGAAAGAGTTTCTCTCGAAAGAAGTAAGTGGGAGGAAAGTAGAACTTGATGAGGTAATTACACCCCTCTCGAAATGGAGAGTAGCGCATCACGGGAGATTGTTCCTGTGGCGCCTACGCCAACTGAAGAGGAAGTTAATGATGATGATCATGAAGCTTCGGATCAACTTACTACTGAACCACGAAGGTCCACAAGGGTACAATCCGCACCAGAGTGGTACGCAACCTTGTGATTGAAATCATGTTGTTAGACAACAGTGAACCTTCGAACTATGAAGAAGCAATGGCGGTCCCGGATTCCAACAAATGGCTTGGGGCTATGAAATTCGAGATAGGATCCATGTATCAGAACAAAGTATGGGATTTGGTGGACTTGCCCAATGATCGGCAAGCCACAGAAAATAAATGGATCTTTAAGAAGAAGACTGATGCAAACGGTAATGTGACCGTTTACAAAGCTCGACTTGTCGCAAAGGGTTTTCGACAAATTCAAGGAGTTGACTACATGAGACTTTTTCTCGCGTAGCTAAGCTGAAGTCAGTCCGAGTCATGTTAGCAATTGCCGCTTTTCATGATTATGAAATTTGGCAAATGGACGTCAAAACAACGTTCCTTAATGGGTATCTTAAGGAAGATTTGTATATGATGCAACTAGAAGGTTTTGTCGACCCTAAGAGTACTAACAAGGTATGCAAGCTCCAGCGCTCCATCTATGGGCTGGTGCAAGCATCTCAGAGTTGGAACATTCACTTTAATGAGGTGATTAAAGCGTTTGGGTTCATATAGGTTTATGGAGAAGCCTGTCTGTACAACAAAGTGAGTGGGAGCTCTGTAGCTTTCCTCATACTATATGTGGATGACATATTATTGATGGGGAATAATATAGAGTTGTTGGAGAGCATAAAGGCCTATTTGAACAAGAGTTTTTCAATGAAGGACCTTGGAGAAGCTGCTTACATATTAGGCATCAAGATCTATAGAGATAGATCGAGACGGCTCATAGGTCTTTTGCAAAGTACATACCTTGACAAGATATTGAAGAAGTTCAATATGGAAAACTCAAAGAAGGGGTTCTTGCCAGTTTTGCAAGGTATGAGATTGAGTAAGACTCAGTCACCGACCACGGCAACAGATATAGAGAAGATGAGTACTGTCCCCTACGCTTCAGCCGTAGGCTCTCTAATGTATGCCATGGTGTGTACCAGACCTGATATAAACCTTGCCATAATTTTGGTAGGGAGGTACCAAAGTGATCCCGGTATGGAACACTGGACAGCGGTCAAGAATATCCTTAAGTACCTGAAGAGGACTAAGGAGATGTTTCTCGTTTATGGAGGTGACGAAGAGCTCGTCGTAATGGGTTACGTTGATGCTAGCTTCGACACAGATCCGGATGACTCTAAGTCACAGACCGGATACGTGTATGTGATACGTCTCCATTGTATCTACTTCTCCAAACTCTTTTGCCCTTGTTTTGGACTCTAATTTGCATGATTTGAATGGAACTAACCCGGACTAACGCTGTTTTCAGCAGAATTACCATGGTGTTGTTTTTGCGCAGAAATAAAAGTTCTCGGAATGACCTGGAAATTTTTACGGGGATTTTTTGTGGAATATATAAAAAATACACGCGCAAGAATCAACCTGAGGGGTGGAGTTGAGAACCCACAAGCCCACCAGGCGCGGCACCCCTGGCCGCGCCTGGCAGGCTTGTGGGGCCCACGAAGCTCCACCGCCTCCAATCTCTGCTCTATTTAGTTCCTTTCGTCCGGAAAAAAATCAAAGAGAAGAATTCATCGCATTTTACGATACGGAGGCGCCGCCACCTCCTGTTCTTCCTCTAGAGGGAAGATCTGGAGTCCGTTGTGGGCTCCGGAGAGGGGAGATCGTCGCCATTGTCATCACCAACCTTCCTTCATCGCCAATTCCATGTTGCTCTTCACCGTTCGTGAGTAATCTCGTCGTAGGCTTGCTGGACGGTGATGGGTTGGATGAGATCTATCATGTAATCGAGTTAGTTTTGATGGGGATTGATCCCTAGTATCCACTATGTTCTGAGATTGATGTTGCTACTACTTTGCCATGCTTAATGCTTGTCACTAGGGACTGGGTGCCATGATTTCAGATTTGAACCTATTATGTTGTCGTCAATATATGTGTGTTCTTGATCCTATCTTGCAAGTTGTAGTCACCTACTATGTGTTATGACCCGACAACCCCGGAGTGACAATAGCTGGAACCACTCCCGGAGATGACCATAGTATGAGGAGTTAATGTATTCACTAAGTGTTAATGCATTGGTACGGTTCTTTATTAAAAGGAGAACCTTAATATCCCGTAGTTTCCATTAGGACCCCGCTGCCACGGGAGGGATGGAGAATAGATGTCATGCAAGTTCTTTTCCCTAAGCACGTATGACTACATACGGAATACATGCCTACATTACATTGACGAACTGGAGCTAGTTACATATCTCTCCGTGTTATAACTGTTGCATGATGAATAGCATCCGGCATAATCATCCATCACCGATCCAATGCCTACGAGTATTTTACTACTGGTCCTTGCTATGTTACTTTGCCGCTACTGCTGTCACTGCTGCTACTGTTACTCTGTTTCTACTGCTGTTACTTTGCTCCTACTGCTGCCACTTTGCTGCAGATACTAAATCTTTCAGGTGTGGTTGAATTGACAACCCAACTGCTAATACTTGAGAATATTCTTTGGCTTCCCCTTGTGTCGAATCAATAAATTTGGGTTGAATACTCTACCCTCGAAAACTGTTGCGATCCCCTATACTTGTGGGTTATCAAGACCTTTTTCTGGCGCCGTTGCCGGGGAGGCATAGCTCTATTCTCTGAGTCACTTGTGATTTACGTTTGCTGGTCACTATGAGGAATCCGAAAGATCCAAGAACTAAAGTCTTGCCCTCAACTACGAGGACAGGTAAGGAACTGCCATCTAGCTCAACACTTGATTCACCTTCAGTTATGAGTAAGTTTGCGACAAAACCTCCTGCTAGAAATTTTGATATGTCGCCTGTGCTTGATGATGCTACTTCTGCTGTCCATGATGCTATGCATGATACTGCTTTACCACTAGGTGCATTCCTTGATGCACAAATTGCTAGAGTTGCTCCTACATGTGATGATACTTCTGAAACTGCTGAGATTATTGAAGTAGAACCTGCTATTTTGCCTGCTAGAACTAGCTCTCCTAGATAGGGGTGGACATATAACCCGAAAACAGAACGACCGAACCGAATTAAATTGAACCGAAGCCGAAGTGACCGAAACCGATTTATTGGGTACGATACACGGTTAGCGATTATGAGAAACCAAATTTACTTCGGTGATTTCGGTCTGCGCATAAATGGGCCATTCATATGCTTTCTCCTGCCACCCAACAAACATTAATTTCCCATGCATGCAAACAGTTTTGTAAGCTGGCCGGCTCGTCCCCTAATTATAGTCTAGATGTACTAGGTGCATGTGTGCTTCTCATATTTTTGTGAATGTGGGTGTTGTTTGTTGCTGCCTGCTGTCTCACTCACCGCCTGTCTTTTTTTCCTTTGAGCATAACACGTGTTGTTATCTAGCCCACACAAACCACAACTTTCAGCCTAGGCGAGACAAACATGTAGCAGATATCCCATCCAACTAGCACAGCGTAGCGCAGTAGTGCCCAGGCGACTAGGCTCCAACGGTTCGGTCTGTTCGGTGCAAAACCGAATACCGAACCAATCAATCGGGGCACCGAAGGCTCGGTTTCTTTTATTGCGACTGACCGATCGATGACCATTTTCTAGGAACCGAGAAAGCTAAAACACCGAAGTACCGAACCGTTCGGTTCGGGGGTACCGAATGCCCAGTCTGACTCCTAGATATGAATTGCCTGATATGCCTGAGGGTTATGTTATGGAGGGAGAGATAGCTAAGGACTTTCTTGCTTGTAAGGATAGCTATGATGTTGAGAAATTACTGCGCAAGTGGAAAGAAAAATCTCTGAATGCTAGGATGAAATACGACCCGAAGTTTGCTACTTCGCCTATCTTTGTGACCGATAAGGATTATGAATTCTCTGCCGACCCTGAGTTAATCACTCTGGTCGAATCTGATCCTTTTCACGGTTATGAGTCTGAAACGGTTGTAGCCCATCTTACCAAAATGCACGATATATCCACTCTATTCACGAGCGAGGAAAAGATCCACCACTATTATATCCTTAAGCTGTTTCCTTTCTCGCTAACGGATGATGCTAAGACTTGGTTCACTTCTCTTGCTCCTGGTTGTGTGCGTAGTCCCCAGGATATGATCTACTACTTTTCTGAGAAATATTTCCCTGCCCATAAGAAGCAAGCTGCCTTGCAGGAAATATACAACTTTGCTCAAATTGAAGAAGAGAGTCTCCCACAAGCTTGGGGGGAGGCTCGTCCAACGACTGAATGCTTTGCCTGATCACCCTCTTGAGAAGAATGAAATACTTGATATCTACTATAATGGACTAACCGATGCTTCTAAGGACCACCTAGATAGTTGCGCCGGTTGTGTTTTTAGGGAACGAACCGTAGAACAAGCTGAGACCCTATTGAATAATATCTTGTGCAATGAGAATGCTTGGACTACTCCCGAACCACCTCCGAAGCCAACTCCGAAGAAAAGAGATATTCTATTCCTCAGTCCTGAAGATATGCAAGAAGCTAAGAAATCATGAGAGAGAAAGGCATTAAATCTGAAGATGTCAAAAATCTACCACCTATCGAAGAGATCCATGGTCTTGATAACCCGATACACGTAGTAGAGGTAAATTCTCTTCGTAGATTCAATGAGAGTGATATTTATTTTGATAAACCTGCTATCTTATGCCTAGATGAATTTGATAACTTTGTTGCCAAACAACAAAGTTTCAATGATTATGTTAGCAGACAATTGGAACAGAATGCTCGTATGCTTAGTCATTTAAGTGCTTGTGTGGACAGAAATGTCAATGATCTTAAGCTCTTGAGTAAACATGCCTCTATGGTTACTACTCAGTTAGAACAAGTACTTAAGGCCCAGAATGACTTGCTCAATGAGTTGAATGACAATTCTGTTAGAGTCGTCACTAGAGGCGGTAGAATGACCCATGAACCTTTGTATCCTGAGGGTCATCCTAAGAGAATTGAACAAGATTCTCAGGGAGTTAGCACTGATGCACCTAGTCATCCTAGGAAGAAGAAGAAAGAAGATAGGAACTTGCATGCTAGCAACCCAGATGATGTTACACCTGAGAATCCAAACGATGTCTCTGCCTCTGATGCCGAAACACAATCTGGTGATGAACATGAGCCTAATGATGATATCAATAGTGATGTTCATGTTGATGCTCAACCTAGCAATGATAAGGATGTGGAGATTGAACCTGTTGATCTTGATAACCCACGGCCTAAGAACAAGAGATACGATAAGAACGATTTCGCTGCTAGGAAGCATGGTAAAGAAAGGGAACCATGGGTTCAGAAACCCATGCCCTTTCCTCCCAGACCATCCAAGAAAAAGGATGATGAGGATTTTGAGCGATTTGTTGAAATGATTAGACTTGTCTTTCTGCAAATGCGTTTTACAGATATGCTCAAAATGTCTCTGTATGCTAAGTACATGAAGGATATCATTACTAATAAGAGGAGGATACCTGAGGTTGAGATTTCCACCATGCTTGCTAACTATACCTTCAAGGGTGGAACTCCTAAGAAACTAGGTGATCCCGGAGTGCCCACTATACCTTTCTCCATTAAAGGCAACTACGTTAGAACTACTTTATGCGATCTTGGAGCCGGTGTTAGTGTTAGGCTCTCTCTCTTTATCGTAGGCTTGAACTGGATAAGTTGACACCCACTAAAATCTCTCTGCAAATGGCCGACAAATCAACTGCTTTCCCTATCGGCATTTGCGAGGATGTGCCTGTTGTGGTTGCTAACTTACTATCTTGACGGACTTTGTTATCCTGGATATTCTTGAGGATGATGCCATGGCGGGCATCCTTGGAAGACCATTTTTAAACACTGCGGGGGCTGTTATTGATTGCAACAAAGGCAATGTCACTTTCCATGCCAACAGTAATGAGAATACGGTGCACTTTCCGAAGAAACAATATCGAGTACATTGCACCAATGCTATCGAAAAAACTTCATCGATTCTTATTAGGAGCTTTGAATGCCCTATACCTCCTGTCAAGATGAAGTATGATTTGCTTGTTGGGGATATTCACATCCCCATTGAGGTAACCTAGTGACTATTCGAAAATTCTCCATTCTCTTTTGCGATTCGAAAAAGTTTGTCAAGGAGACTTGATCAACCTCATTGACGGATTTATTTTGATGACCATGGGATGGATGAATTGAGGAGTCACAAACCTCTGTTCGAAGCTTTCACCTTTGGTTGCTTAGAAGAAAAATGATAGATTTAGCTTTAGTTTTCCCTGTTTTCTGCTTTTAGCGTCCCGTAGAAAAGTAACCCGAAAATAAAAGTTCGCCAAATGTCCTAAAAATCAAGTATGATTTTTTCTGGAATTTTTGGAAAATACCGAGACGAAGAGCTAGTCAGGGGCTGCACCAGTGGGACACAAGCCCTGGTGGCGCGGGGACCCCCCTGGCCGCGCCTACCAGGCTTGTGGGGCCCACGTGTACCCCCTCCACTCATTCTAGCTCCCATCTGCTTCTCCTACCTCCAGAAAAAATCGTTTCGCAGCTCAAACCCGTGTTCGTGCTCTTCTTGCTGCGATTTTCGATATCCTTGTGCAAAGCCCCATTCACCAAGCTGTTTTTGGGAAATTGCTCCTTGGAATGTGACTCCTCCATTGGTCCAATTAGTTTTTGCTCTAGTGCCTTATACTTCGCGTATTTTTTCTGCCTTGGTGACCCTGTTCTTGAGCTTTGCATGCTAATTTTAGCTGGTCCCAAGTAGTTTTGATGCGTGATATGGCCTCTAGGCACTTGTCGGAGTAGTTGCTACAAGTTTTGTTGTGCCTTGTTCACTTTTCCTTGGAGTCACTATAAGTTTCAGAAATTTTCAGAGATAGAAAAGGGAAAAGATGAGGAGGTTTTTAAGAGGCTCTTCAAGCTGTGACCCCAAGGATGATGGAAGTGAGAAGAAGAAACCCAAGTATCTGGTCCCCCGAGTTGAAGAAGTTCGAGCGTGCGAGTGGCCAAGCGATGTGTTCTTACGCGCCGCCGGACTTTATGAGGACTTTTACTACTTGGTGGAGAACGCATGCCTTACCGCCTTCGTTGAAGATAAGTGTCCGCAATACATCCTCCTCACTAATATTTTTGTGCAAAGCTTTAACTTCTATCCGAGGAAGAATCCCCCTATGTTCGAGTTCAAGTTATATGATATCCCCGAGTGCATGTCACTTCAGGATTTTTGCAACGTTTGCAAATTACCATATGTTGGGGATATTCATGAACCTCGTCCATGGGACTTGGAGGCTTTCATAGATACTATTGTTGTAGGAGAGGAGAGAGGAGTGTCTTGCGCTAGAGCTGCTAGCATACATTTTCCCGTGCTTCGGTACTTCTCATTATTCGCGGGAAAATGTTTGATTGGCCGTGGGAAAGCTGGGTCCCTTAGCTCCCCAGATTTTGCGGTCTTGCGAGAAGCCCTTTATAATGATAAAACTTATAGCTTGGGCGCTATAGTAGCTCAACGGTTGAACACGAACCGTTCTAAAGGCATTGTCTATGGAGGTATCTATGCTACTCGTCTTGCTAGACATTTTGAGATGCCCATTAGACTGGACGAGGAAGAAGAGATTCTTCTTCCCGAGAGATATCTAGATTATGATAGCATGGTTCGCCATGACTTTCTTGATAGAGATATAAATAGAAGGATGATTTATAACCTGGTATTTAGTCAGGGTACTCGTGAGACTATTACTTTGCCTACTCCTTCTTTGTTCAATCTTCATACAAGTAGGTACATTATTATGCCCTCGGACATCTACGCATATTGGGGCATAGCCCAACCACAGGCACCCATGCCCGAGCTACTAGTCGAGTACCAGACGCCAGTTTATCAGTGGGAGCCAGACGAGCTCACACAGCAGTGGCACCCTCGATACACTCCGGAGTACCCCGGAGTTGGTTATTTCCCTCCATGGGAGTAGACCAACTTAGGCCAAAAGCCTAAGCTTGGGGGAGTACGTGTTTCGCACCGACTTTACATTCTTGCTTACACTTTCATTTTCTTAGTCGGTGTTCACACTTTGCCACTGTATCATCCATGCTAGTTTATTTCTTTTTCTCGTTTTCTTCTCGTGTGTTTGTCTAGTTTGAGAACACCCAAAAAGATTTATCGTTCTTCTTTTGCTTGTTGGGAGCTTTCCCGTGTAAATAGTTTTATTTTTCTTTGGGTCAAGGTAAAAGACCATGGTTACAATGTTTAGTGGCTCTCGCATGCATATCTGTTTTTCTGTCAAAGAGCCATATTACTTTGTCTTCTCCTTTGTGTTTGCCGACAGATTCCAGCATAGTCCAATGCACGAGTGATACGTCCATTTTGCATCATGTTTTCATGCTGATATTTATCGCTTCTTGGGCTGTTATTTCACTTCACGATACAATACTTATGCCTTTTCTCTCTTATTTTGCAAGGTTTACATGAAGAGGGAGAATGTCGGCAGCTGGAATTCTGGCCTGAAATTGGAGCAAGTTTGAGATACCTATACTGCACAACTCCAAACGCCGTAAAAATCAACGAGGATTTTTTTCCAGATTTATAAAAAATACTGGGCCGAAGAAGCGCGAGAGGGGCGCCAGCAGGTTGCCACAAGCCTGCTAGGCGCGGCCACCCCCTGGCCGCGCCTAGGGGGCTTGTGGGCACCCAGCTGGCCCTCTGGCCCCCCTCTTCTGCTATATGAAGAGTTTCGTCCGGGATAAAAAAATTAGGAGGAGGCTTTTTCGAGGATTCGCCGCCGCCACGAGGTGGAACTTGAGCAGAACCAAGCTAGAGCTCCGGCAGGACGATCGTGTCGGGGAAACTTCCCTCCCGAGGGGGGAAATCGTCGCCATCGTCATCACCAACACTCCTCTCATCGGAGGGGGTCATCACCATCAACATCTTCATCAGCACCATCTCATCTCCAAACCCTAGTTCATCCCTTGTAACCAATCTCCGTCTCGCGACTCCGATTGGTACTTGTAAGGTTGCTAGTAGTGTTAATTACTCTTTGTAGTTGATGCTAGTTGGATTACTTGGTGGACGAGTTTATGTTCAGATCCTTAATGCTACTCATTACCCCTCTGGTCATGAATAATATTATGCTTTGTGAGTAGTTACTTTTGTTCCTGAGGACATGGGATAAGTCATGCTAATAGTAGTCATGTGAATTTGGTATTCGTTCGATATTTTGATGTGTTGTATGTTGTTTTTCCTCTAGTGGTGTTATGTGAACATTGACTACATAACACTTCACCATTATTTGGGCCTAGAGGAAGGCATTGGGAAGTAGTAAGTAGATGATGGGTTGCTAGAGTGATAGAAGCTTAAACCCTAGTTTATGTGTTGCTTCGTAAGGGGCTGATTTGGATCCACTAGTTTAATGTTATGGTTAGACTTTGTCTTAATTCTTCTTTCGTAGTTGCAGATGCTTGCGAGAGGGGTTAATCATAAGTGGGACGCTTGTCCAAGTAAGGGCAGTACCCAAGCGCCGGTCCACCCATATATCAAACTATCATACTAACAAACGCGAATCGTATGAACATGATGAAAACTAGCATGACAGAAATTCCCGTGTGTCCTCGGGAGCGTTTTTCCTCCTATAAGACTTTGTCCAGGCTTGTCCCTTGCTACAAAAGGGATTGGGCCACTTTGCTGCACCGTTGCTAATTTTGTTACTTGTTGCTTTCTACGAATCATCTCACCACACAATCACTTGTTACCGATAATATCAGTGCTTGCAGATTTTACCTTGCTGAAAACCACTTGTCAGATCCTTCTGCTCCTCGTTGGGTTCGACACTCTTACTTATCGAAAAGACAACGATAGATCCCCTACACTTTTGGGTCCTCAAGACTCTTTTCTGGCGCCGTTGCCGGGGAGTGAAGCGCCTTTGGTAAGTGGAAATTGGTAAGGAAACATTCATATAGTGTGCTGAAATTTATTGTCACTTGTCACTATGGAAACTAATCCTTTGAGGGGCTTGTTTGGGGTATCTTCACCTCGAACGGAAGCACAAAGAGTTGCTCCTCAAACTGCTCCACGTACTGGAAATATTTTCTTTTAATTTCCTTCGGGTATGCTTGAGAAGCACAAAGAGTTTCTCCTCAACCTGCCCCACCTACTGAAAATAATACTTTTACACGAGTTGGAATATCACATCCAGACTTGCATCTAATCTATGTAGATGAAGTTTGTGGTTTATTTAAGCTTGCAGGTTTGCCCAAGGATGAGGTCAAGAAGAAGGTATTTCCTTTATCTTTGAAGGATAAGGCGTTGACATGGTATAGGCTATGTGATGATACTGGATCATGGGACTACAATCGGCTGAAATTGGAATTTCATCAAAAGTTTTATCCTATGCATTTAGTACATCATGATCGGAATTATATTTATAATTTTTGGCCTCATGACAGAGAAAGCATCGCTCAAGCTTGGGGGAGGCTTAAATCAATGTTATATTCATGCCCCAACCATGAGCTCTCGAGAGAAATTATCATTCAGAACTTCTATGCTCGGCTTTCTCATGATGATCGCACCATGCTTGACACTTCTTTTACCGGTTCTTTTATGAAGAGAGATATTGACTTGAGATGGAATTTATTGGAGAGAATTAAATGCAACTCTGAAGATTGGGAGCTTGAAGAAAGTAAGGAGTCAGGTATGAATTTCAAGTTTGATTGCGTTAAATCCTTTGTTGAAACAAATACTTTTTGTGATTTTAGCGCTAAGTATGGACTTGACTCTGAGATAGTAGCTTCACTGTGTGAATCTTCTGCTGCTCATATTGATCTCCCCAAAGAGAAGTGGTTTAAATATCATCCTCCTTTAGAAGTCAATGTAGTTAAACCCAATCCAGTTGAAGAGAAAGTCATTGCCTATAATGAGCCTGTTGTTCCCAGTGCTTACATTGAGAAACCACCTTTCCCTGTTAGGATAAAGGATCATTCTAAAGCTTCAACTGTGATACGTAGAGGCTACATTAGAACACCTACACCCCTTGAGCAAATTAGAGTTGAACCTAGCATTGCTATTATCAAAGATCTTCTGTCCGATGATGTTGTGGGACATAATATTCACTTCTGTGAAGATGCTGCTATAATTGCTAAACTTCACGCTAGAGACAAACATAGGCCTGTTGTTGGCACGCATGTTGTTTCTGTTAAGATAGGAGATCATTGCTATCATGGTTTATGTGACGTGGGTGTTAGTGTTAGTGCAATACCTCAATCCTTATACGATGAAATCAAAGACGAGATTGCACCTGTTGAGATAGAACCTATTGATGTCACTATTCAGCTTGCCAATAGAGATACTATACGCCCTGTGGGAATTGTTAGGGATGTTGAAGTCTTGTGTGGTAAAACGAAGTATCCTGCTGATTTCCTCGTTCTTGCTACCGCACAAGATAGCTTTTGTCCCATCATATTTGGCAGACCTTTTCTCAATACTGTCAATGCTCATATTGACTGTGAGAAGCAAACTGTCACTGTTGGCTTTGAAGGTGTGTCACATGAGTTCAATTTCTCCAAGTTTGGTAGACAACCTCATGAAAAGGAGTTGCCTAGTAAGGATGAAACTGTTGCCTTAGCTTCTATTGCCATGCCTCCTACTGATCCCTTAGCGCAATACTTGCTTGAGCATGAAAATGATATGCATATGGATGAAAGGGATGAGATAGATAGAGTTGTCTTAGAGCAATATCCTATCCTTAAGAATAATCTGCCTGTTGAACTACTTGGGGATCCACCCCCACTAAAGGGTGATCCTGTGTTCGAGCTTAAACAGTTTCCTAATACTCTTAAGTATGCTTATCTTGATGAAAAAGAGATATATCCTGTTATTATTAGTACTAGCCTCTCAGAGCATGAAGAAAAGAAGTTACAAAAAACTCTGAGAAAGCACCGTGCTGCTATTGGATATACTCTTGATGATCTTAAGGGCATTAGTCCTACTCTATGCCAGCACAATATTAAAACTGATCCTGATTCCAAACCAGTTGCTGATCATCAAAGGAGATTAAATCCTAAGATGAAAGAAGTAGTAAGAAAAGAAATACTAAAGCTCCTGGAAGCGGGTATTATCTATCTTGTTGCTCATAGCGATTGGGTGAGTCCGGTGCATTGCGTCCTGATACCTCTCCATCGTATCTACTTTTCCAAACTCTTTTGCCCTTGTTTTGGACTCTAATTTGCATGATTTGAATGGAACTAACCTGGACTGACGCTGTTTTTAGCAGAATTGCCTTGGTGTTATTTGTGTGCAGAAATCAAAGTTCACCAAACGTCCTGAAAATTTACGGGGAGCAGTTTTGGAAAATAAGAAAAATATCTGCGTCAAGTTCCACCTCAGGGGGTGGGCCAGTGGGCCACAAGCCCTGGCTCCTCCACCACCACCCCGGTGGCGGTGGGCTGGCTTGTGGGGCCCACACGGCTCTGCCGCCCCCAATCTCAGGTCTATAAGATCCCTTTCGTCCCAGAAAAAAATAAAAAGAGAAGTTTTCGTCGCGTTTACGATACGGAGGCACCGCCACCACCTGTTCTTCTTCTGGAGGGCACATCTGGAGTCCGTCTTGGGCTTCGGAGAGGGGGAATCGTCGCCATCGTCATCATCAACCTTCTTCCCTCTCCAATTCCATGAAGCTCTTCGTCGTTCGTGAGTAATCTATTCGTAGGCTCGCTGGGCGGTGATGAGTAGAATGAGATCTATCATGTAATCAATTTAGTTTTGATGGGGATTGATCCCTAGTATCCACTATGTTCTGAGATTGATGTTGCTACTACTTTGCCATGCTTAATGCTTGTCACTAGGCCCCGAGTGCCATGATTTCAGATATGAAATTATTATGTTATCACCAATATATGTGTGTTTTAGATCCGATCTTGCAAGTTGTAGTTACCTACTATGTGTTATGATCCGGCAACCCTGGAGTGACAATAACCGGAACCACTCCCGGTGATGACCATAGTTTGAGGAGTTCATGCGGTCACCAAGTGCTAATGCGTTGGTCCGGTTCTTTATTAAAAGGAGAACCTTAATATCCCGTAGTTTCCTTTTGGACCCCGCTGCCACGGGAGGGATGGACAATAGATGTCATGCAAGTTCTTTTCCCTAAGCACGTATGACGACACACGGAATGCATGCCTACATCACATGACGAACAGGAGATAGCCACATATCTCTCCGTGTTATAGCTGTTGCATGATGAATATCATCCAAACAAATCACCGACCCATTGCCTACGATTTTGTCCTACTGTTGCTACTGCTGTTACTTGTTTTGCTCTGCTCTGCTACTACTGTTGTTACTGCTGTTACTTGTTTTGCTCTGCTGCTGCTACTACTGTTGCTACTGCTGTTTCTTGTCTTGCTCTGCTGCTGCTGCTACTACTGTCGCTACTGCTGTTACTTGTCTTGCTCTGCTGCTACTATTGCTACTACTGTCGTTTGCTACAGTTGCTACTTGCTACTGCTGTCACTACCGCTGTTCCTTGCCACTGCCGTTACTCGCTACTTTGTTGTTACTACTTTGCTTGCAGATACTAATCTTTTAGGTGTGGTTGAATCTGACAATTCAACTGCAAATACTTGAGAGTATTCTCTCACCTCCTGTCGTGCGAATCAACAAATTTGGGTCGAATACTCTACCCTCGAAAAGTGTTGCGATCCCATGCGCTTGTGGGCCATCAACAACATTCTTCTAGTTTCGATTGCCGGAGAGTGCTAGCAGCATTCTTCTGGTGCCGTTGCAAAGGGGAAGAACAATTGGCATCAAGCATTTTTCTGGCGCCGTTGCCGGGGAGATATTGCTATATTCTCTCAATCACTTGGGATTTATATCTGCTGATCACTATGAAGAATCTGAAGGATCCGAAGACCAAAGTCTTGCCCTCAACTACGAGGGGAGGTAAGGAATTGCCATCTAGCTCTGCAGTTGATTCACCTTCAGTTATGAGTAAGTTTGCGACATCACCTCCTGCTAGAAATCTTGATATGCCGCCTATGCTTGATGATGCTATGCTTGATACTATGCGTGATGATGCTATGCTTGATACTATGCCTGATGATGCTATTCTTGATACTATGCCTCATGATGCTATGCTTGATACTGCTAGAGATGCTATGCTTGATACTGCTTTGCCTGATGATGCTAGAGATGCTATTTTAACTGATGATGCTATGCTTGATACTGCTAGAGATACTACTTTGCCCGATGTTCCACTAGGAGTGTTCCTTGATACTCATATTGCTAGAGTTACTGCCAATGCTCGTGACGCTTCTAAAACTGCCGATACTATTGAGATAGAACCTGCTTTTGCTTCTGCTAGATCTAGCTCTCCTAGATATGAATTGCCTGATATACCTGAGGGTTACGTTATGGAGGGAGAGATAGCTGAGGATTTTCTTGCGTGTAAGGATGCCTAAGACGCTGAAAAATTACTTCTCAAGTGGAAGGAAAAATCTCGGGAAGCTAAGATGAAATATGACCCGAAGTTTGCCACTTCGCGTATCTTTATCACCGAGAAGGATTATGAATTCTCTGTCGATCCTGAGATAATCTCTCTAGTCGAATCTGATCCTTTTCACGGTTATGAGTCTGAGATGGTCATAGCCCATCTTGCCAAACTACACGATATAGCCAACCTTTTCACTAATGAGGAGAAGATCCGCCACTACTATATCCTTAAGCTGTTTCCTTTCTCTCTAAAGGATGATGCTAAAGCCTGGTTCACCTCTCTTGCTCCTGGATGTGTGCGTAGTCCCCAGGAGATGGTCTATTACTTCTGTGAGAAATATTTCCCTGCCCATAAGAAGCAAGCCGCCTTGCAGGAAATATACAACTTTGCTCAACTCCAAGAAGAGAGTCTTCCACAAGCTTGGGGGAGGCTCGTCCAGCTACAGAATGCTTAGCCTGATCACCCTCTTAAGAAGAATGAGATACTTGATATCCTCTATAACGGACTTACCGATGCTTCTAGAAACCACCTAGATAGTTGTGTCGGTTGGGTTTTTAGGGAATGAACTGCAGAACAAGCTGAGACCCTACTGAATAACATCTTGATCAACGATAATGCTTGGACTATTCCCGAACCACCTCCTAAGCCAACTCCGAAGAAAATAGGTATCCTATTCCTTAGTCCCGAAGATATGCAAGAAGCCAAGAAATCTATGCAAGAGAAAGGCATTAGATCTGAAGATGTCAAAGATCTACCACCTATCGAAGAGATCCATGGTCTCGATAACCCGATACAGGTAGTAGAAGTGAATTCTCTGCGTAGGTTTCATGAGAGTGATATTCCTTTTGATAAACCTGCTACCCTATGCTTTGAAGAATTTGACAACTTTGTTGCCAAACAACAGAGTTTCAATGATTATGTTAGCAGACATTTGGAACAAAGTGCTGATATGCTTAGCCATTTAAGTGCTTGTGTAGACAGAAATGTCAATAATCTGAAGCTTCTGAGTAAACATGCCTCTATGATTACTACTCAGGTAGAACAAGTACTTAAATCTCAGAATGACCTGCTCAATGAATTAAATGACAACTCTGTCAGAGTCATTATTAGAGGAGGCAAAATGACTCAGGAACCTTTGTATCCTGAAGGTCATCCTAAGAGAATTGATCAAGATTCTCAAGGAATCAATGCTGATACACCCAGTCATCCTAAGGAGAAGAAGAAGGATGATAGAAACCTACATACCAGTTCACCAAATACTATCACACCTGAAGAACCTAATGCTATTTCTGCATCTGATGCAGAAACACAATCTGGTGATGAACATGAACCTGGTGACAATATGGACACTCATGTTCATAATGATGCTCAACCTAGCAATGACGAGGATGTGGAGAGTGAACCTACGGTTAATCCTGACAACCCACAACCTGAGAAGTACGATAAGAATGACTTCACTACTAGGAAGCATGGTAAAGAAAGAGAGCCATGGGTTCAGAGACCTATGCACTTTCCTCCTAAGCCATCCAAGAAAAAGGATGATGAGGATTTTGAGCGCTTCGTTGAGATGATAAGACACGTCTTTCTGCAGATGCGGTTAACTGATATGCTCAAGATGTCTCCGTATGCCAAGTACATGAAAGATATCGTGACTAATAAACGGAAGATACCAGATCTTGAGATCTCCACCATGCTTGCCAATTACACTTTCAAAGGTGGAACTCCTAAGAAACTTGGTGAACCCGGAGTGCCCACTATACCTTGCTCTATTAAAGGAAACTACGTAAGAACTGCCTTATGTGACCTTGGAGCCGATGTTAGTGTTATGCCGCTCTCTTTATCGTAGACTTGAGTTGGATAAGTTGACACCCACTGAAATTTCTCTGCAAATGGCCGACAAATCAAGTGCTTTCCCTATCGGCATTTGCGAGGATGTGCCTGTTGTGGTTGCTAACACCACTATCTTAACAAACTTTGTTATCTTGGATATTCCCGAGGACGATGCCATGGCTGTCATCCTCGGAAGACCCTTTTTAAACACTGCAGGGGCTGTAATAGATTGCAACAAAGGCAATGTCACTTTCCATGTCAACGGTAATGAGCACACACTGCACTTTCCGAAGAAACGATATCAAGTACTTTGCATCAATGCTATCGAAAAGAGTTCATCGATTCTTATTGGGAGCTTTGAATGCCCTATTCCTCGTTTCAAGATTAAGTTTGATTTGCTTGTTGGGGAGATACATATCCCCATTGAGGTGACTTAGTGGCTATTCGAAAATTCTCCATTCTCTCTTGCGATTCGAGAAGGTTTTGTCATAAGGATTTGATCAACCCCATTGACGGATTTCTTTCGATGACCATGAAACGGATGAATCAAAGAGTGACATACCTCTGTTTTGAGCTTTCCTTTTCTGTTGCTTAGAAGAAAAATGATAGAATTAGTTTAGTTTTTCCTGTTTTTTGTTTTAGCGTCCCGGAGAAAAATACCTCGACAATAAAAGTTCTCTGATGGTCCTGAAAATTTAGTATGATTTTTTCTGGAATTTTTGAAAATTTCAGGGCCTGAGAGCTGGCCTGGGGGCCACACCAGTGGGCCACAAGCCCTGCCACCACCACCTACCCCCTGGTGGCGGGGTGCAAGCTTGTGGGGACCATAGGCACCCCGTCCACTCATTCCAGCTCTTAGCCTTTTCTTCCACCTCCATAAAAAATTGTTTCGCAGCTCAAACCCGTGTTCTTGCTCATTTGGCTGTGAGTTTCGATCTCCTTGCTCAAAGCACCATTCTCCGAACCGTTTTGGGGAAATTACTCCTTGGTAAGTGACTCCTCCATTGGTCCAATTAGTTTTTGCTCTGGTGCTTTATCCTTCGCGTATTCTTGCTACCTTGGTGACCCTGTTCTTGAGCTAGAAATGTTGATTTTAGCTGGTTCCAAGTAGTTTTAGCACATGATACGGTCTCCAGGCACTAGTAGGAGTAGTTGCTACAAGTTGAGTTAATCCTTATTCACTTTTCTTTCGAAGTCTCTAAAAATTTCAGAATTTTTCAGAGCTGGAAAAAGGAAAAGATGAGGAGATTCTTGAGAGGCTCTTCAAGCCGTAACCCCAAGGAGGATGAGAAGAACCACCCCTAGTACGTAGTCCCTCGAGTCACAGAAGTTCGAGCGTGCGAGTGGCCAAGTGATGAATTTTTGCGCGCCGCCGGACTTTAGGAAGACTTTATTACTTGGTGGAGAACACACGTCTTATTGCGTTCGTTGAAGATAAGTGCCCACAATACCTCCTCCTCACCAATATTTTCGTTCAAAGCCTCAACTTTTACCCGGGGAAGAATCCTCCCATGGTTGAGTTCATCATATACGATGTCCCCCAGTGAATGACGCTGCAGGATTTTTGCAATGTATGCAAATTACCTTATGTTGGGGATATCCGTGACCATCGTCCACGGGACTTGGAGGATTTCATTGGTTCTATTGCTGTTGGAGAGGAGAGAGGAGTGTCTCGCGCTAGAATTGCTAGCATACATTTTCCTGTGCTTCGGTACTTCTCACTATTCGTGGGAAAATGTTTTATTGGCCGTGGGGAGGCTGGATCACTTAGTTCTCCAGACCTTGCGGTTTTGCGCGAAGGCCTTTATAACGATAAGACTTATAGCTTGGGTGCTATAGTAGCTCAACGGTTGAACCTGAACCTTTCCAAGGGTGTCATCCATGGAGGAATCTATGCTACCCATCTTGACAGACACTTTGAGATACCCATTAGACTGGGAGAGGAAGGAGAGATGCTTCTCCCTGAGAGATATCTGGATTATGACAGCATGGTTCGCCATGATTTTCTGGATAGAGATGCTAGTAGACGGATGATTTTTAACCTGGTGTTTAGTCAGGGCACTCGAGAGACTATTACTTTGCCTGCTCCTTCTTTGTTCGAACTTCATGCAGGCAGGTACACTATTATGCCCGCGGACATCTATGGATATTGGGGGCTTGGCCCAACCAGAGGCGCCCGTGCCCGAGCCGCCAGTCGAGTACCAGACGCGAGTTTATCAGTGGGAGCCAGAGGAGCTCACACAGCAGTGGCATCCACAGTCTGCTCCGGAGTATCCCGTAGCTGGTTATTTCCCACCTTGGGAGTAGACCAAGCTAGGCCAAAAGCCTAAGCTTGGGGGAGTACGTGTTCTCACCGACTTTACATTCATGCTTATGCTTTCACTTTGTTAGCCGGTGTTTACACTTTGCCACTGTATTATACATGC
Source organism: Hordeum vulgare subsp. vulgare (assembly GCF_904849725.1). Lineage (NCBI taxonomy): Eukaryota > Viridiplantae > Streptophyta > Magnoliopsida > Poales > Poaceae > Hordeum > Hordeum vulgare. Next base: position 144,085,924 of record NC_058521.1, on the reverse strand, counting down.
TAGTTTATTTTTGTTTTCTTGTTTTCTTGTTTTGTGTCCTTTTAAGAAAACCCAAAAAGATTTTTCTTTTTTCTTTTGCTTGTTGGGAGTTTCCCTGTGTAAATAGTTTTCTTTTTCTTTGTGCCAAGGTAGAAGATATTGGTTACAATGTTTATTGGTTCTTGCATGCTTACCTGTTTAGCTTTCAAAAGAGCCATATTACTTTGTCTTCTCCTTTGTGTTTGCCTGCAGATTCAGCTTAGTCCAATACGCTTATTATCGTTTTCATCGTTCGATCGTGCAAATGAAAGGCAACAATGATGATATATGATGAAGTGACTCAGACTGAAACGCTGGTATGAACTCTATCTATTTTGTTTTTTGTACATATGACTAGCTTGTCGACCCAGATTTAGCTTTGCTGTGAGAGAACCATGTTTGCAATGACAACTTAGAGATCATAGTTTCTGATGCCATGCTTATTTAGCGAAGAGTTTATAATGGTTTGTCTTAAATGCCAACATAGATTTTGAGATGACTATGATGTAGTATGATAGGATGGTATTCTCCTTTGAATGTTTCAAGTGGCTTGACTTGGCGCATGTTCATGCATGTAGTTGAAACAAAATCAACATAGCCTCTATGATGTTCGTGTTCATGGTGATTTATATCCTGTTCATGCTTGCATTCAATGTTAGTCAAACTCATTGCATATTGATGACTGTTGTCGCTCTCTAGTTGGTCGCTTCCCAGTCTTTTGCTACCCTTCACTTGTACTAAGCGGAATACTGCTTGTGCATCCACTTCCATAAACCCAAAAGTTTTTCCATGAGAGTCCACCATACCTACCTATTTGCGGTATCTACCTGCCGTTCCAAGTAAATTTGCATGTGCCATTCTCTAAACCTTCAAGAAATAATCTGTTTTGCATGCCCGAACCGCTCATGTGGTGATACGGGGCTATTGGTATCTTCCATGCTAGGAGTGTTATCCTCGACATGTGTTTATTCACTGTCATTCATGAGAAAGGGGTCGGTAATTGGAATGCCCAGTTCCATGCTTAAATCGAAAACATAACTATAAAACAAGACTCCCCCCGGATTGATGTTAGTATGGACGGTACCCGAGGATTCGGCTAGCCGTGGAGTGTGATTGATTGGTGGTGGGGGAGTTAAAACTTTACTTTTCTGTTTGGGAACCGCCTATAGCATGAGTAGCATGGAAGATATTGAGAACTCTTGGTCATTGCGTTGACAATGAAAGCATGCCACCCAAAATTATTATCTCTGTTTTCAAAGCTTGAGCTCTGGCACCTCTGCAAATCAATGCTTCCCTCTGCGAAGGGCCTGTCTATTTATTTTCCTGTCGAGTCATCCTCCTATTATATAAGCACCAATTAGGGAGCACCTCTGTCATTTTTATGCTTTGCTTTCGATTGATATTGAGTATCACTATGACTGGATCTTCGTTGCTATGAATTACAATGTTTAGTCAGCCCTTGATCTTTGAAAGTGCTCTGCATTTATGTTTTGCGGTCTCAGAAAGAGGTAGCGAGATACCACCTATTCATATTGCTTCATGCTTGTTTTGATTGAAGTGTTGGTATTTGAAACTCATTATTATTTGCTCGTTAGCTGATTATGCCATTGATATTAGTTTACCGTGAGACCTTTGTGTCATTTGCTTATGTGGTAAACTTGTGATCTTGCTGAAATTCTGGTTATGAGTTAGACATAGTTGCAACAACAAGATCAAACAGAGTTTGTCAAAGTTTTTCTTTCTCTCTCAGTTTGTCAACTAAGTTACTTGAGGACAGGCAAGGTTTTAAGCTTGGGGGAGTTGATACGTCTCCATCATATCTACTTTTCCAAACTCTTTTGCCCTTGTTTTGGACTCTAATTTGCATGATTTGAATGGAACTAACCTGGACTGACGCTGTTTTCAGCAGAATTGCCTTGGTGTTATTTTTGTGCAGAAATCAAAGTTCTCCAAACGTCCTGAAAATTTACGGGGAGCAGTTTTCTAAAATAAGAAAAATATCTGCGCCAAGTTCCACCTCAGGGGGTGGGCCAGTGGGCCACAAGCCCTGGCTCCGCCACCACCCCCCTGGTGGTGGTGGGCATGCTTGTGGGGCCCACACGGCTCAGCCGCCCCCAATCTTAGGTCTATAAGATCCCTTTCATCCCAAAAATAAAATAAAAAGAGAAGTTTTCGTCGCGTTTACGATACGGAGGTGCCGCCACCACCTGTTCTTCATTTGGAGGGCAGATCTGGAGTCCGTCTCGGGCTCTGGAGAGGGTAAATCGTCGACATCGTCATCATCAACCTTCTTCCCTCTCCAATTCCATGAAGCTCTTCGTCGTTCGTGAGTAATCTATTCGTAGGCTCACTGGGCGGTTATGAGTAGGATGAGATCTATCATGTAATCGAGTTAGTTTTGATGGGGATTGATCCCAAGTATCCACTATGTTCTCAGATTGATGTTGCTACTACTTTGCCATGCTTAATGCTTGTCACTAGGGCCCGAGTGCCATGATTTCAGATCTGAAATTATTATGTTGTCACCAATATATGTGTGTTTTAGATCCTATCTTGCAAGTTGTAGTTACCTACTACGTGTTATGATCCGGCAACCCCGGAGTGACAATAACCGGAACCACTCCCGGTGATGACCACAGTTTGAGGAGTTCATGTGTTCACCAAGTGCTAATGCGTTGGTCCGGTTCTTTATTAAAACGAGAACCTTAATATCCCGTAGTTTCCTTTTGGACCCCGCTGCCACGGGAGGGATGGACAATAGATGTCATGCAAGTTCTTTTCCCTAAGCACGTATGACGACACACGGAATGCATGCCTACATCACATTGACGAACGGGAGCTAGCCACATATCTCTCCGTGTTATAGCTGTTGCATGATGAATATCATCCAAACAAATCACCGACCCATTGCCTACGTGTTTGTCCTACTGTTGCTACTGCTGTTACTTGTTTTGCTCTGCTGCTGCTACTACTGTTGCTACTGCTGTTACTTGTTTTGCTCTGCTGCTGCTACTATTGTTGCTACTGCCGTTACTTGTATTTCTCTGCTACTGCTGCTACTACTGTTGCTACTGCTGTTACTTGTCTTGCTCTGCTGCTACTGTTGCTACTACTGTCGCTTGCTACTGTTGCTACTTGCTACTGCTGTCACTACCGCTGTTCCTTGCCACTGCCGTTACTCGCTACTTTGCTGTTACTACTTTGCTTGCAGATACTAATCTTTCAGGTGTGGTTGAATCTGACAATTCAACTACTAATACTTGAGAGTATTCTCTCACCTCCCGTCGTGCGAATCAACAAATTTGGGTCGAATACTCTACCCTCGAAAACTGCTGCGATCCCATGCGCTTGTGGGCGGTCAACAACATTCTTATAGTTTCGATTGTCGGAGAGTGGTAACAACATTCTTCTGGTGCCATTGCAAAGGGGAAGAACAGTCGGCATCACGTCCCTAAGAAGGGAGGCATTACCGTTGTCCCTAATGATAAGGATGAATTGATCCCACAGAGGATTATTACTGGCTATAGGATGGTGATCAATTTTAAGAAATTGAATAAAGCCACTAGGAAAGATCATTACCCTTTGCCTTTTATCGACCAAATGCTAGAAAGACTGTCTAAACATACACACTTCTGCTTTCTAGACGGTTATTTGGTTTCTCCCAAATACCAGTTGCACAATCTGATCACGAGAAAACCACGTTCACCTGCCCTTTTGGTACCTTTGCTTATAGACGTATGCCTTTTGGCTTATGTAATGCACCTGCCACCTTTCAAAGATGTATGATGGCTATATTCTCTGACTTCTGTGAAAAGATTGTTGAGGTTTTCATGGATGACTTCCCCGTTTACGGGTCTTCCTTTGATGATTTCCTCAGCAACCTTGATCGAGTCTTGCAGAGATGTAAAGACACCAATCTTGTCTTGAATTGGGAGAAGTGCCACTTTATGGTTAATGAAGGCATCGTCTTAGGACATAAAATTTCTGAAAGAGGCATTGAAGTCGATAAGGCTAAGGTTGATGCAATCGAGAAAATGCCATACCCCACAGATATCAAAGGTATAAGAAGTTTCCTTGGTCATACTGATTTCTATAGAGGTTCATTAAAGACTTCTCTAAGATTTCTAGGCCTCTTACCAATCTCTTGCAAAAGGATATTCCTTTTGTTTTTGACGATGATTGTGAGGAAGCCTTCGAAATACTTAAGAAGGCCTTGATAACTGCACCTATTGTTCAACCACCTGATTGGAACTTACCTTTTGAAATTATGTGTGATGCTAGTGATTATGCTGTTGGCGCTGTTCTAGGACAAAGAGTTGATAAGAAGTTGAATGTTATTCACTATGCTAGTAAAACTCTAGAAAGTGCCCAAAGAAACTATGCTACTACGGAGAAGGAATTTTTAGCAGTCGTGTTTGCATGTGAAAAAGTTCAGGTCTTACATAGTTGATTCCAAAGTCACTATTCACACTGATCATGCTGCTATTAAGTACCTCATGGAGAAGAAAGACGCTAAACCTAGACTTTCAGATGGGTTCTCTTGCTACAAGAATTTGATTTGCACGTTGTTGATATAAAGGGTGCTGACAACCCAATAGCAGATAACTTGTCTAGGTTGGAGAACGTTCTTGATGACCCACAACCTATTGATGATAGCTTTCCTGATGAGCAATGCTTCACGTAGTGCATCGTGGTATGCTGATTATGCAAACTATATCGTTGCCAAATATATACCACCTAGTTTCACATATCAGCAAAAGAAGAAATTCTTCTTTGACTTGAGACATTACTACTGGGATGATCCTCACCTTTATAAGGAAGGAGTAGATGGTGTTATTAGACGTTATGTACCTGAACATGAACAGGGACATATCCTACAGAAGTGCCACTCCGAGGCCTAGGGAGGACACCATGCGGGAGATAGAACTGCACACAAGGTATTGCAATCAGGTTTCTATTGGCCCACTCTCTTCAAGGATGCCCGTAAGTTTGTCTTGTCTTGCAACGAATGTCAAAGAGTAGGTAATATCGGTAAACGACAGGAAATGCCTATGAACTATTCACTTGTCATTGAACCATTTGATGTCTGGGGCTTTGATTATATGGGACCTTTTCCAAAATCCAACGGGTATACTCATATCCTAGTTGTTGTTGATTACGTCACTAAGTGGGTAGAAGCTATCCCCACTAGTAGTGCTGATCACAACACATCTATTAGGATGCTTAAAGAAGTTATCTTCCCTAGATTTGGAGTTCCTAGATATCTAATGACCAATGATGGTTCACATTTCATTCATGGTGCTTTCCGTAAAATGCTTGCTAAGTTCGATGTCAACCATAGAATTGCGTCTCCCTATCACCCTCAGTCCAGTGGTCAAGTAGAGCTAAGCAACAGAGAAATTAAACCAATTCTTCAAAAGACTGTCAACAGGTCTAGAAAGAATTGGTCTAAGAAGCTCGATGATGCACTGTGGGCTTATAGAATTGCCTATAAGAATCCCATGGGTATGTCTCCGTACAAAATGGTGTACGGTAAAGCATGTCATTTACCTCTTGAGCTAGAGCATAAAGTTTATTGGGCAATCAAAGAGCTCAACTTTGATTTCAAACTGGCCGGTGAGAAGAGGTTATTTGACATTAGCTCGCTTGATGAATGGAGAACTCAGGCATATGAGAATGCCAAGTTGTTCAAAGAAAAGGTTAAGAGGTGGCATGATAAGAGGATACAAAAGCGTGAGTTCAATGTAGGTGATTATGTCTTGCTATATAATTCTCCTATAAGATTCTTTGCAGGCAAGCTTCTCTCTAAATGGGAATGTCCTTATATTGTTGAGGAAGTATATCGTTCCGGTGCTATCAAGATCAACAACATGGAAGGTAATTGTCCGAGAGTTGTAAATGGGCACATAATCAAGCATTATATCTCAGGTACTCCCATAAATGTTGAAAGCAATATTATCAATACCATAACTTCAGAGGAATACCTAAGAGATATTTATCAGCCTGTTTCAGACTCCGAAAACGAAGAGGTATGTGATTCGGTAAGAAAACAGACTCCAAAACTTTTCCAGTAGGAATTTTTCTCCGTTTTGGAATATTTGAAAAGTTAGAAAAATTGGAACTAGTCCGGAAAGCGCGCGAGCAGGCGACAAGCCTGCCAGGCGCGGGCCCACCCCCGGGCCGCGCCTGGGGGCTTGTGGCCACCTCGTGTGCCTCCCGGACTCCATTTTCGTGCGGAGTACTCCTTCTGGTCTGGAAAAAATCATTATATATTCTCCTGTAAGGTTTGACCCTTGTATCACGCATATTTCATCTGTTTTCATTTGGAGCTTGTTTTCTGCCGCAGATTTAGGGCAAGATGTCTTCTCAAGATTCAGAGGGGGAGAGCTATGTGGCAGATTACCTTGCTGACCCCAAGGTCTATGGGGACTTGGATCCTTATGGCTGGACTACTGATGAGGAAGAAGATTATGATCCCAAGGGGAAGGAACAAACAAGTTCCGATGAAGAGGAGGCTACTCTACACCAACCTGGACACACACATGTGGAGTTCAAGAAGTCGAGCCTCCCTGACTCAAGGAAGAAGTCTAAGACTTTGTCTATCCCTTCTCGTTTCTTGCACGAGAGTAAGCGGGAATTATGCCAAAGGGTGTTGAAGCTTGAAGAGGAAACTGATGATTTGAGGGAGCATAATTTTATGCTCAGATGGAAATAAAACAAGCTCAAGACCTGTGCAGCAACTCCACCACCATCACCTCCAAAGGAAGACAACTAAGCATGGGTATGGGAAATCCCCTTGGCTTTTTCCAAGCTTGGGGGAGTTTCCCCGGTATCGTATCACCATCACATCTTTTGCCTTTACCTTTGTTTTAGTTTGTTCCTTTTCAGTTTTCTTTTTCTCTAGTAGATTAAAAGTCTTAGTGTTTTAGTCTTGAGTTTTGCTTTGTGTCACCCTCGATGTATTCAAGCTTGTGAGCCATATAATAAAGAGTGTCTTAGTTGAGGGCTTTGCCTCTTGCCATGATCAAAAGAGTGACAAAAGAACAAAAGCATGAAAGATCATGTAATGATCTTATGGGAAGTGATGGCTTCACATATAAAAAGAATGTTGATTGAAAGTTGTTGAGGGTAGACAAACGTAGACCTTGGTCATTGTTGCAATTAATAGGAAGTGATAAAGAAGGAGAGGTTCACATATAAATACATCATCTTTGACACCATCTATGATTGTGAACACTCACTAAACTATTGCATGCCTAGGAGTAGATGTTGGACAAGGAAGACAACATAATGAATTGTGTTTGCTTGGTTCTGAACAATGTTATATGATTAGAGATCCCTTAGCATGTTACGATTGCTTCCACCTCATATTAGCCAAAACTCCCGCACCAATTAGAAATACTACTTGTGCATCCATAAACCTTCAACCCAGTTTTGCCATGAGAGTCCACCATACCTACCTATGGATTGAATAAGATCCTTCAAGTAAGTTGTCATCGGTGCAAGCAATAAAAATTGCTCCCTAATATGTATGATCTATTAGTGTGTGGAAAATAAGCTTTGTACGAACCTGTGATGAGGAAGACATAAAAGCGACAGACTGCATAATAAAGTTCTTTACCACAGGAGGCAATATAAAGTGACGTTCCTCCGCACTAAGAGGACACGCATCCAAACCTCAAAAGCGCATGACAACCTCTGCTTCCCTCTACGAAGGGCCTATCTTGTACCTTTACTTTTTTCCCTTGAAAGAGTCATGGTGATCTTCACCAATTCCTTGTTTCGCCTTTATCTTGGCTAACGTCATATGCTTGGAAAGATCTATATTCATATGTCAATTCGGAGGTAAGAATTCATGAATTATTGTTGTTGACATTACCCTTGATGTAAGCAGTTGGGAGGCGAAACTATAAGCCCCTATCTTTCTCTGTGTCCAGCTAAAACTTTGATCTCATGAGTACCACGTGAGTTGTAGCAATTGTAGAGAACGAAAAGATGATTGAGTATGTGGATTTGCTTTACAAGCTCTTATTTGACTCTTTCTGATGTTGTGATAAATTGCAATTTCTTCAATGACTACAGGCTATCGGTTGTTACTTCTCGGTAAGGTTCTTGATCCATGCTTTACTTTGTGAAGGAATTGTCACTTTAGCATGAGAGATTATATGTTGGTATTGCTGTTCTGGTCATGATCATGATGCATGCATGTTCGTATCTTGTTTTGTCAACACCTCTCTCCCAAAACATGTGGACATATTTATTGAGCTAGGCTTTCACTTGAGGACAAGCGAGATCTACGCTTGGGGGAGTTGATACGTCCATTTTGCATCATGTTTTTATGTTGATATTTGTCGCTTCTTGGGCTGTTATTTCACTTCACGGTACAATACGTATGCCTTTTCTCTCTTATTTTGCAAGGTTTACATGAAGAGGGAGAATGCCGGCAGTTGGAATTCTGGCCTGAAATTGGAGCAAGTTTGAGATACCTATTCTGCGCAACTCCAAATGCCGTAAAAATCAACGAGGATTTTTTCCGGATTTATAAAAAACACTGGGTCAAAGAAGCGCCAGAGGGGCGCCAGCAGGTGGCCACAAGCCTGCTAGACGCGACCACTCCCCTGGCCGCGCCTAGGGGGCTTGTGGGCACCCAGCTGGCCCTATGTCCCCCTCTTCTTCTATACGAAGGGTTTCGTCCGGGAAAAAAAATCAGGACGAGGCTTTTTCGAGGATTCGCAGCCGCCACGAGGCGGAACTTGAGCAGAACCAATCTAGAGCTCCACTAGGATGATCCTGCCGGGGAAACTTCCCTCCCGGAGGGGGAAATCGTCGTCATCGTCATCACTAACACTCCTCTCATCCGAGGGGGCTCATCACCATCAACATCTTCATCAGCACCATCTCATCTCCAAACCCTAGTTCATCTCTTGTAACCAATCTCCGTCTCGCGACTCCGATTGGTACTTGTAAGGTTGGTAGTTGTGTTAATTACTCTCTGTAGTTGATGCTAGTTGGATTACTTGGTGGAAGAGTTTATGTTCAGATCCTTGATGCTACTCATTACCTCTCTGGTCATGAATATGATTATGCTTTGTGAGTAGTTACTTTTGTTCCCGAGGACATGGGATAAGTCATGCTAATAGTAGTCATGTGAATTTGGTATTTGTTCGATATTTTGATGTGTTGTATGTTGTTTTTCCTCTAGTGGTATTATGTGAACGTTGACTACATAACACTTCACCATTATTTGGGCCTAGAGGAAGGCATTGGGAAGTAGTAAGTAGATGATGGGTTGCTAGAGTGACAGAAGCTTAAACACTAATTTATGTGTTGCTTCGTAAGGGGCTGAATTGGATCCACTAGTTTAATGCTATGGTTAGACTTTGTCTTAATTCTTCTTTCGTAGTTGCAGATGCTTGCGAGAGGGGTTAATCGTAAGTGGGATGCTTGTCCAAGTAAGGGCAGTACCCAAGCGCCGGTCCACCCACATATCAAACTATCAATGTAACGAACGTGAATCATATGAACATGATGAAAACTAGCATGACAGAAATTCCCGTGTGTCCTCGGGAGCGTTTTTCCTCCTATAAGACTTTGTCCAGGCTTGTCCCTTGATACAAAAGGGATTGGGACACTTTGCTGCACCGTTTCTACTTTTGTTACTTGTTGCTTGCTACGAATCATCTCACCACACAATCACTTGTTACCGATAATTTCAGTGCTTGCATATATTACCTTGCTGAAAACCACTTGTCAGATCCTTCTGCTCCTCGTTGGATTCGACACTCTTACTTATCGAAAGGACTACGATAGATACCCTATACTTGTGGGTCATCAACGAGCACTATTATTATTGTTCACATCATTCGGTCGTGTAAGTGAAAGGCAATAATGACGATATGTGGTGAAGTGACTACGCCTGGAAAAGCTGGTATGAACTCGATCTATTTTGTTTTTGTAAATATGACTTGCTTAGCATTCCTAGTTCAGATTTGTTGTGAGAGAAACATGTTTGCAATGAAAACTTAGATATCATAGTTTCTGATGCCATGCTTAATTAGCTAGGAGCTTATAATGGTTTGTCTTGGATGCCAACATGAATTTTGAGATGACTATGATGTAGTATGATAGGATGGTATCCTGCTTTGAATGATTCAAGTGGCTTGACTTGGCACATGTTCACACATGTAGTTGAAACAAAATCAACATAGCCTCTATGATATTCATGTTCATGGTGATTTATGTCCTACTCATGCTTGCACTCAATGTTGGTCAATCTCGATGCATTTCGATGACTGCTGTCGCTCTCTAGTTGGTCTCTTCCCAGTCTTTTGCTAGCCTTCACTTGTACTAAGCAGGAATACTGCTTTTGCATCCACTTCCATAAACCCAAATTTGTTCCATATGGGTCCACCTTACCTACCTATATGCGGTATCTACTTGTCGTTCCAAGTAAATTTGCATGTGCCACTCTCTAAACCTTCAAGAAATAATTTGTTTTGCATGCCCGAACCGCTCATGTGGTGACAGGGGGCTATCAGTATCTTCCATGCTAGGCATGTTATCCTCGATATGTGTTTATTCACTATCATACACGAGAAAGGGGCCGGTAATTGGAATGCCCAGTTCCATGCTCAAATCGAAAAGATAATTGCAAACAAAACTCCCCCTGGATTGATGTTGGTATGGACGACACCCGAGTATTCGGCTAGTCGTGGAGTGTGATTGATCGGTGGTGGGGGAGTCAAAACTTTACTTTTTTGTTTGGCAACCGCCTATAGCATGTGTAGCGTGGAAGATGGTGAAAACTCTTGGTCATTGCGTTGACAATGAAAGCATGCCACCCAAAATTATTATCTCCGTTTTAAAAGCTTGAGCTCTGGCACCTCTGCAAATCAGTGCTTCCCTCTGCGAAGGGCCTATCTATTTATGTTCCTATTGAGTCATCCTCTTCTTATAAAAGCACCAATTAGAGAGCACCTCTGCCATTTTTATGCTTTGCTTTTGATTGATATTGAGTATGACTGTGACTGGATCTTCTTTGCCATGAATTACAATGTTTAGTCAGCCCTTGGTCTTTGAAGGTGCTCTGCATTTATGTTTTGCGGTCTCAGAAAGAGCTAGCGAGATACCATCTGTTCATACTGCTTCATGATTGTCTTGATTGAAGTATTGACGTTTGAAACTTGTCATTATTTGCTCGCTAGTTGATTATGCCATTGATATGAGTTTACCGTGAGACCTAGATGTCATTTGCTTATGTGGTTAGCTTGTGATCTTGCTGAAATTCTGGATATGAGTTAGACATAGTTGCAACAACAAGATCAAACAGAGTTCGTAAAAGTTTTTCTTTTGTCTCTTTCAGTTTGTCAACTGAATTGCTTGAGGACAAGCAAGGTTTTAATCTTGGGGGAGTTGATACGTCTCCGTCGTATCTACTTTTCCAAACTCTTTTGCCCTTGTTTTGGACTCTAATTTGCATAATTTGAATGGAACTAACCCGGACTAACGCTGTTTTCAGCAGAATTGCCATGGTGTTGTTTTTTCGCAGAAATAAAAGTTCTCGGAATGACCTGGAAATTTACGGGGATTTTTTGTGGAATATATAAAAAATACTGGCGCTAGAATCAACCAGAGGGGTGGAGCTGAGAGCCCACAAGCCCACCAGGCGCGCCCCCCTGGCCGCGCCTGGCAGGTTTGTGGGGCCCATGAAGCTCCACCGCCTCCAATATCAGCTCTATTTAGTCCCTTTCGTCCGGAAAAAAATAAGAGAGAAGAGTTCATCGCGTTTTACGATACGGAGGCGCCGCCACCTCCTGTTCTTCCTCTAGAGGGCAGATCTGGAGTCCGTTCTGGGCTCCGGAGAGGGCAGATCGTCGCCATCGTCATCACCAACCTTCCTTCATCGCCAATTCCATGATGCTCTTCACCGTTCGTGAGTAATCTCATCATAGGCTTGCTGGACGGTGATGGGTTGGATGAGATCTATCATGTAATCGAGTTAGTTTTGACGGGGATTGATCCCTAGTATCCACTATGTTCTGAGATTGATGTTGCTACTACTTTGCCATGCTTAATGCTTTTCACTAGGGCCCGAGTGCCATGATTTCAGATCTGAACCTATTATGTTGTCGCCAATATATGTGTGTTCTTGATCCTATCTTGCAAGTTGTAGTCACCTACTATGTGTTATGACCCGGCAACCCCGGAGTGACAATAGCCGAAACCACTCCCGGAGATGACTATAGTATGAGGAGTTCATGTATTCACTAAGTGTTAATGCGTTGGTCCGGTTCTTTATTAAAAGGAGAACCTTAATATCCCGTAGTTTCCATTAGGACCCCGCTGCCACGGGAGGGATGGACAATAGATGTCATGCAAGTTCTTTTCCCTAAGCATGTATGACTACATCCGAAATACATGCCTACATTAATTGATGAACTGGAGCTAGTTACATATCTCTCCGTGTTATAACTGTTGCATGAGGAATAGCATCCGGCATAATCATCCATCACCGATCCAATGCCTACGAGTCTTTTAATACTAGTCCTTGCTATGTTACTTTGCCGCTACTGCTGTCACTTCTGCTACTCTTACTCTGTTGCTACTGCTGTTACTTTGCTGCTACTGTTGTCACTTTGCTGCAGATACTAAATCTTTCAGGTGTGGTTGAATTGACAACTCAACTTCTAATACTTGAGAATATTCTTTGGCTTCCCGTTGTGTCGAATCAATAAATTTGGGTTGAATACTCTACCCTCGAAAACTGTTGCGATCCCCTATACTTGTGGGTTGTCAGTATGTTATGAATGGCGGGGCAGTGAGCTGGTGCAGCATCAAGAAAGAAGTCGTGGCAGCATCTACATGTGAAGCGGAATACATAGCTACTTCAGAAGCGGCTCATGAAGGGATTTGGATGAAGGAGCTCATCACCGACCTTGGAGTGGTCCCAAGCGTGTCGGGTCCGATGACACTCTTCTGTGATAACACTGGGGCCATTGCCATAGCCAAGGAGCCCAGGTTTCACCGGAAGACCAAGCACATCAAACGCCACTACAACTCCATCCAGGACCATGTCCAGAGTGGAGTAATAGATATTTGTAAAGTGCACACCGATCTGAATATTGCAGACCCGTTGACTAAACCTCTTCCTCGAGCAAAACATGATCAACACCACAATGCTATGGGTGTTCGATATATCACAATGTAACTAGATTATTGACTCTAGTGCAAGTGGGAGACTGTTGGAAATATGCCCGAGAGGCAATAATAAAATGGTTATTATCATATTTCCTTGTTCATGATAATCGTCTATTGTTCATGCTATAATTGTATTAGGAAACAGTAATACATGTGTGAATAAATTGATCACAACGTGTCCCTAGCAAGCCTCTAGTTGGCTGGTTCATTGATCAATAGATGATCATGGTTTCCTGATCATGGACATCAGATGTCATTGATAACGGGATCACATCATTGGGAGAATGATGTGATGGACAAGACCCAATCGTAAGCATAGCACTAGATCGTGTTGTTCGTATGCTAAATCTTTTCTAATGTCAAGTGTCTTTTCCTTCGACCGTGAGATTGTGCAACTCCCGGATACCGTAGGAGTGCTTTGGGTGTATCAAACGTCACAATGTAACTGGGTGACTATAAAGGTGCACTATGGGTATATCCGAAAGTGTCTGTTGGGTTGGTACAAATCAAGATCGGGATTTTTCACTCCGTGTGACGGAGAGGTATCTCTGGGCCCACTCAGTAGAGCATCATCATAATGAGCTCAGTGTGACTAAGTAGTTAGTCATGGGATGATGTGCTACGAAACGAGTAAAGAGACTTACCGATAACGAGATTGAACAAGGTATAGGTATACCGACGATCGAATCTCGGGCAAGTTCTATACCGACACACAAAGGGAATTGTATACGGGATTGATTGTATCCATGACATCGTGGTTCATCCGATGAGATCATCGTGGAACATGTGGGAGCCACCATGGGTATCCAGATCCTGCTGATGGTTATTGGCCGGAGAGTGTCTCGGTCATGTCTGCATGATTCCCGAACCCGTAGGGTCTACACACTTAAGGTTCAATGACGCTAGGGTTATAGGGAATTGTTGTACGAGGTTACCGAAGGTTGTTCGGAGTCACGGATGAGATCCCGGATGTCACGAGGAGCTCCGAAATGGTCCGTAGGTAAAGATTGATATATAGGATGGATGGGTTTGGACGCCGGAAATGTTTCGGGCACCACCGGCAAAGTGCCGGGACCACCGGAAGGGTTCCGGAGGCCCACCGGGAGGGGCCACAAGCCCCGGCAGGCTACATGGGCCTAGTGCGGGAGGGAACCAGCCCCTGGGTGTGCTGGTGCGCGCCCACACTCAGCCCAGGCACACCAGAGAGGGAGGGAGGGGAAACCCTAGGCGCTGGTGGGCCTAAGGCCCACTTAGGGGTGCGCCACCCCCTCTCCTCCCTAACCGCCGCCCCCTCTCTCATCTAGGGCTGCCGCCCCCCTCAAGGGGGAAACCCTAAAGGGGGCGCCACCCCTCCCTACCCCCTATATATAGTGGGGTTTTTGGCCTTTGGAGACACGGTTCTCCATCTCTATCTCAGCGCAGCCCTACTCTTCTTCTTCCTCCTCTCCCATGGTGCTTGGCGAAGCCCTGCCGGGAGACCTCGTCTCTCCATCGACACCACACCGTCGTGCTACCGGAGATCTTCCCCAACCTCTCCCTCCTCCTTGCTGGATCAGGGTGCGGGAGACATCACCAGGCTGTACGTGTGTTAAACGCGGAGGTGCCGTGGTTCGACACTAGATCGGAATGACACCGCGATCTGAATCGCCGCGAGTACGACTCCATCAACCGCGTTCTAGCAACGCTTCCGCTTAGCGATCTTCAAAGGTATGAAGATGCATTCACCCCTCTCTGGTTGCTGGACTCTCCATAGGAAGATCTGAATATGGCGTAGGAAAATTTTGAATTTATGCTACGTTACCCAACATTATCTACCATGTTTGCATTTATCTGTAGCTTTTCCTGATATTGCAAAATTCTGTGGCAACTTCTTTCTAGCTTCCAGTAACCACGACATCAATTCAGGGAAACAAAACCCATGAGCGAAAACAAAAAAAGACATGAAAGGGCCATTGGCGGTGACTTTTCATTTGTATATCTCATTTTTCAGTCATGTATATCAGATGCTCGCAAGTGTTCTGCATCAATTTGAAAAAGAATAAAATCTTACAAGTCTAACACTACCTACAAAATCTGAAACTATGTTCCAAGCAGCAACACTTCCTATGATTTAAAGCTCCCTTGGGTGACTTTGGTTATTAGTGTTTGGCATGCAATTTTGATTGGCCTGCACTGGGAAAAATATTAAGTGACCATCAAGAATTGTTGTGAATTGATCAAAGCTTCACATGCATGATGTATTATGTTCATATGAGATAACAAGATGCTGAATTTATTAGAAGACAAATAGTACTCGTAAGTGTAGACTATTAGATCCTAAACCAGAGAACCAGAAATACTTGCATGGAGAGGTCATGACCCTGAGAATAGATAGACAACCTCCTACGGGTTGAAAGCCCAATGTCAGCAGTACATTCATAACGTAGTTGAGCAATGTGCTACCCAAAACTGATTCATTTCTAAATTCTAATAAAGTAAAATAAAGCTATCTGTAATCTATATTGTCCACATGAGCAAATCAAGAATTCTTACAGAAGCACATTACATAAGCCAAATTATGAAGAAAACATGGCACGTGTTTATTATTAGGATTGTCATCCATGGGATTAAAGCATGCAGTCCTCACACAATATCAAGATTTACCTAGAAAGATTAAATACTGATAAGTGAACATATATAAATCTGTGCCCATTTTTCTATTCTTGGATAGCTAAAAGGTTTGCATCAATTTGCGAGGTTATCGTGCATGATAGGGGGCAAAGTGTAGTGACAAGTTTAGTTAACTTCCTGCAGAAGTATGCCAATAGCCTCATGAGTCACAACGGATACACCTCACAGAGTGGACCTGAAAGGTAAGGCAAAACATACAACATCATCAGCAGCTCACCGAGGGAGGCAAGATCCAGTGACAACACGAGCGTAGAAGAACAATAGTCACATCATGACAAGGCCACTCAAACATGCCACACAAAGTAACAAACAACCTCACATACTTAAATTATTTTCCCTTTCTATAGGAAACCACTCTGCATTTTTCATAGATGTTGGGAAAGAACTATAATAGAAGCAAAGAAGGCAAAAGTCAGATTAGAGATTCTTGGCATATGAATATATAAAGCAACAGCAAATTCGTTTTTTCCCTATCGATTAAAAAAAATTACAGAAACAGAAGAATCTGGAAATATTACTATCTGCGCATAGCAAGCTAACTCAGAGAGCACTAACAGGGCATGTCTCGTTCTTTTGGAGAGCATTGATATGTCTCCAACGTATCTACTTTTCCAAACACTTTTGCCCTTGTTTTGGCCTATATTTTGCATGATTTGAATGGAACTAACCTGGACTGACGCTGTGTTCAGCAGAATTGCCTTGGTGTTATTTTTGTGCAGAAATCAAAGTTCTCCAAACGTCCTGAAAATTTACGGGGAGCAATTTTAGAAAATATCAAAAATACCTGCGCCAGGATCGACCTGAGGGGGTGGGCCAGTGGGCCACAAGCCCCTGCTCCGCCACCACCCCCTGGTGGCGGTGGGCAGGCTTGTGGGGCCCACAGGCACCTGTCGCCCCCAATTGCAGCTCTATAAGTTGTCTTTCGTCATAGAAAAATAAATAAAAAGAGAAGTTTTTGTCACGTTTTCGATACGGAGGCGCCGCCACCACCTGTTCTTCATCTGGAGGGCAGATTTAGAGTCCGTCTTGGGCTCCGGAGAGGGGAAATCATCCCCATCGTCATCATCAACCTTCTTCCCTCTCCAATTCCATGAAGCTCTTCGTCATTCGTGAGTAATCTATTCGTAGGCTCGCTGGGCGGTGATGAGTAGGATGAGATCTATCATGTAATCGAGTTAGTTTTGACGGGGATTGATCCCTAGTATCCACTATGTTCTGAGATTGATGTTGCTACTACTTTGCCATGCTTAATGCTTGTCACTAGGGCCCAAGTGCCATGATTTCAGATCTGAAATTATTATGTTGTCACCAATATATGTGTGTTTTAGATCCGATCTTGCAAGTTGTAGTTACCTACTATGTGTTATGATCCGGCAACCCTGGAGTGACAATAACCGGAACCACTCCCGGTGATGACCAAAGTTTGAGGAGTTCATGTGTTCACCAAGTGCTAATGCATTGGTCCGGTTCTTTATTAAAAGGAGAACCTTAATATCCCGTAGTTTCCTTTTGGACCCCGCTGCCACGGGAGGGATGGACAATAGATGTCATGCAAGTTCTTTTCCGTAAGCACGTATGACGACACACGGAAGGCATGCCTACATCACATTGACGAACGGGAGCTAGCCACATATCTCTCTGTGTTATAGCTGTTGCATGATGAATATCATCCAAACAAATCACCGACCCAATGACTACGAGTTTGTCCTATTGTTGGTACTGTCGTTACTTGTCTTGCTCTGCTGCTACTACTGTTGCTACTGTTGTTACTTGTCTTGCTCTGCTGCTACTACTGTTGCTACTGCTGTTACTTGTCTTGCTCTGCTGCTGCTACTACTGTTGCTACTGCTGTTACTTGCTTTGCTCTGCTGCTACTGTTGGTACTACTGTCGCTTGCTACTGTTGCTACTTGCTACAGCTGTCACTACTGCTGTTCCTTGCCACTGCTATTGCTCGTTACACTATCGATACCCGCTACTTCGCTGTTACTACTTTGTTGTTACTATTTTGCTTGCAGATACTAATCTTTCAGGTGTGGTTGAATCTGACAAATTCAGCTGCTAATACTTGAGAGTATACTCTCACCTCCTGACTGGCGTACCTACAAATTGGGTCGAATACTCTACACTCAAAAACTGCTGCGAACCCACGCGCTGGTGGGCCATCAACAACATTCTTCCAGTTTCATTGCCGGGGAGTGCTATCAACATTCTTCTGGTGTCGTTGCAGGAGAAGGTTAGTTGTTATAAGCATTCGTCTAGCTAACACTAGAGATTGCAGGATCAACACTTTTCTGGAGCCATTGCCAGAGAAGCACTGCTGACGTCAGCATTTTTCTGGCGCCGTTGGCGGGGAGGTATTGCTATATTCTGTGAGTTACTTGGGATTTATATCTGCTGATCATTATGAAGATTCTGAAGGATCTGAAGGCCAAAGTCTTGCCCTCAACTACGAGGGGAGGTAAGGAATTGCCATCTAGCTCTGCACTTGCTTCACCTTCAGTTATGAGTAAGTTTGTGACATCACCTCCTGCTAGAAATCTTGATATGTCGCCTGTGCTTGATGATGCTTGTGATACTACTGCTAGAGATGCTATGCTTGATACTATGCCTGATGATACTATGCTTGATAATATGCCTGATGATGCTATGCTTGATACTATGCTTGATACTATGCTTGATACTGCTAGAGATGCTATGCTTGATACTGCTAGAGATGCTATGCTTGATACTGCTTTGCCTGATGATGCTAGAGATGCTATTTTGCCTGATGATGCTATGCTTGATACTGCTAGAGATGCTCCTTTGCCTGTTCCACTAGGAGTGTTCCTTGATGCTCATATTGCTAGAGTTACTGCCAATGCTCGTGATGCTTCTCATACTGCCGATGCTATTGAGATAGAACCTGCTTTTGCTCCTGCTAGATCTAGCTCTCCTAGATATGAATTGCCGGATATACCTGAGGGTTACGTTATGGAGGGAGAGACAGCTAAGGATTTTCTTGCATGTAAGGATGCCTATGACGCTGAGAAATTAGTTCTCAAGTGGAAGGAAAAATCTCAGGAAGTTAGGATGAAAAATGATCCGAAGTTTGCCACTTCGCCTATCTTTGTCACCGATAAGGATTATGAATTCTCTGTCGACCCTGAGATAATCTCTCTAGTCGAAACTGATCCTTTTCACGGTTATGAGTCTGAGACAGTCATAGCCCATCTTGCCAAACTATCCGAAATAGCCAACCTCTTCACTAATGAGGAGAAGATCCGCCACTACTATATCCTTAAGATGTTCCTTTCTCTCTAAAGGATGATGCTAAAGCCTGGTTCACCACTCTTGCTCCTGGATGTGTGCGTAGTCCCCAGGAGATGGTCTATTACTTCTGTGAGAAATATTTCCCTGCCCATAAGAAGCAAGCTGCCTTGCAGGAAATATACAACTTTGCTCAACTCCAAGAAGAGAGTCTTCCACAAGCTTGGGGGAGGCTCGTCCAGCTACAGAATGCTTTGCCTGATCACCCTCTCAAGAAGAACGAGATACTTGATATCCTCTATAATGGACTTACCGATGCCTCTAGAGACTACCTTGACAGTTGTGCCGGTTTTGTTTTTAGGGAACAAACTGTAGAACAAGCTGAGACCCTATTGAATAACCTCTTGATCAATGATAATGCTTGGACCATTCTTGAACCACCTCCTAAGCCAACTCCTAAGAAAAGAGGTATTCAATTCCTCAGTCCCGAAGATATGCAAGAAGCCAAGAAATCTATGCAAGAGAAAGACATTAGAGCTGAAGATGTAAAAAATGTACCACCTATCGAAGAGATCCATGGTCTCGACAACCCGATACAGGTAGTAGAAGTGAATTCTCTGCGTAGGTTTGATGAGAGTGATATTCGTTTTGATAAACCTGCTAGCCTATGCTTTGATGAATTTGACAACTTTGTTGCCAAACAACAGAGTCTCAATGATTATGTTAGCAGACATTTGGAACAAAGTGCTCGTATGCTTAGCCATTTAAGTGCTTGTGTAGACAGAAATGTCAATGCTCTGAAGCTTCTGAGTAAACATGCCTCTATGATTACTACTCAGGTAGAACAAGTACTTAAAGCTCAGAAT
The DNA here is from genome assembly GCF_904849725.1 of Hordeum vulgare subsp. vulgare. Taxonomy (NCBI): domain Eukaryota; kingdom Viridiplantae; phylum Streptophyta; class Magnoliopsida; order Poales; family Poaceae; genus Hordeum; species Hordeum vulgare. The sequence continues at coordinate 144,065,925 of NC_058521.1, read as the reverse complement.
GACCTGCTCAATGAATTAAATGACAACTCTGTCAGAGTCATTACTAGAGGAGGAAAAATGACTCAGGAACCTTTGTATCCTGAAGGTCATCCTAAGAGAATTGATCAAGATTCTCAAGGAATCAATGCTGATACACCTAGTCATCCTAAGGAGAAGAAGAAGGATGATAGAAACCTGCATGCCAGTTCACCAAATACTATCACACCTGAAGAACCTAATGATATTTCTGCGTCTGATGTAGAAACACAATCAGGTGATGAACATGAACCTGGTGACAATGTGGACAGTGATGTTCATAATAATGCTCAACCTAGCCATGATGAGGATGTGGAGATTGAACCTACGATTGATCCTGATAACCCACAACCTAAGACGTACGACAAGAATGACTTTACTACTAGGAAGCATGGTAAAGAAAGAGAGCCATGGGTTCAGAGACCTATGCCCTTTCCTCCTAAGCCATCCAAGAAAAAGGATGATGAGGATTTTGAGCGCTTCGTTGAGATGATAAGACCCGTCTTTCTGCAGATGCGGTTAACTGATATGCTCAAGATATCTCCGTATGCCAAGTACATGAAAGATATCGTGACTAATAAATGGAAGATACCAGATCTTGAGATCTCCACCATGCTTGCCAATTACACTTTCAAAGGTGGAACTCCTAAGAAACTTGTCGATCCCGGAGTGCCCACTATACCTTGCTCTATTAAAGGAAACTACGTAAGAACTGCCTTATGTGACCTTGGAGCCGGTGTTAGTGTTATGCCACTCTCTTTATCGTAGACTTGAATTGGATAAGTTGACACCCACTGAAATTTCTCTGCAAATGGCCGACAAATCAAGTGCTTTCCCTATCGGCGTTTGCGAGGATGTGCCTGTTGTGGTTGCTAATACCACTATCTTAACAGACTTTGTTATCTCGGATATCCCCAAGGACGATGCCATGGCTATCATCCTCAGAAGACCCTTTTTCAACACTGCAGGGGCTGTTATAGATTGCAACAAAGGCAATGTCACTTTCCACGTCAACGGTAATGAGCACACAGTGCACTTTCCGAAGAAACGATATCCAGTACATTGCATCAATGCTATCAAAAAGACTTCATTGATTCTCATTGGGAGCTTTGAATTCCCTATTCCTCGTGTCAAGATGAAGTATGATTTGCTTGTTGGGGAGATCCGTATCCCCATTGAGGTGACTTAGTGGCTATTGGAAAATTCTCCATTTTCTCTTGCGATTCGAGAAAGTTTTGTCATAAGGACTTGATCAACCCCATTGACGGATTTGTTTCGATGACCATGAAACAGATGAATCAAAGAGTCACATACCTCTGTTTTGAGTCTTCATTTTCTGTTGCTTAGAAGAAAAATGATGGAATTAGTTTAGCTTTTCCTGTTTTCTGTTTTAGCGTCCCGGAGAAAAATACCTCGAAAATAAAAGTTCTCCGATGGTCTTGAAAATTTAGTATGATTTTTTCTGGAATTTTTGAAAATTTCTGGGCCTGAGAGCTGTCCTGGGGGCCTGACCAGTGGGCCACAAGCCCTTGCTCCGCCACCTACCTTCCTGGTGGCGTGGTGCAAGCTTGTGGGGCCCACAGGCATCCCCTCCACTCATTCCAGCTCTCAGCCTCTTCTTCCACCTCCAGAAAAAAATGTTTCGCAGCTCAAACCTGTGTTCTTGCTCATTTGGCTGTGATTTTCGATCTCCTTGCTCAAACCACCATTCTCCGAACTGTTTTGGGGAAATTACTCCTTTGTAAGTGACGCCTCCATTGGTCCAGTTAGTTTTTGCTCTAGTGCTTTATCCTTCGCGAATTCTTGATACCTTGGTGAACCCGTTCTTGAGCTATAAAAGTTGATATTAGCTGGTCCCAAGTAGTTTTAGCGCGTGATACAGTCTCTAGGCACTAGTAGGAGTAGTTGCTACAAGTTGGGTTAATCCTTATTCACTTTTCTTTCGAAGTCTCTAAAAATTTCAGAATTTTTCAGAGCTAGAAAAAGGAAGAGATGAGGAGGTTCTTGAGAGGCTCTTCAAGCCGTAACCCCAAGGAGGATGGGAAGAACCACCCCAAGTACGTAGTCCCTCGAGTCACAGAAGTTCGAGCGTGCGAGTGGCCAAGTGATGAATTTTTGCGCGTCGCCGGACTTTATGAAGACTTTTATTACTTGGTGGAGAACGCGGGTCTTATTGCGTTCGTTGAAGATAAGTGCCCATAATTTCTCCTCCTCACCAATATTTTCGTTCAAAGCTTCAACTTTTATCCGAGGAAGAATCCTCCCACGGTTGATTTCATGATATACGATGTCCCCCAGTGCATGACGCTGCAGGATTTTTGCAATGTATTCAAATTACCTTATGTTGGGGATATCCGTGACCCTCGTCCACGGGACTTGGAGGATTTCATTGGTTCTATTGCTGTTGGAGAGGAGAGAGGAGTGTCTCGCGCTAGAATTGCTAGCATACATTTTCCTGTGCTTCGGTACTTCTCACTATTTGTGGGAAAATGTTTGATTGGCCGTGGGGAGGCTGGATCACTTAGTTCTCTAGACCTTGCGGTTTTGCGCGAAGGCCTTTATAACGATAAGACTTATAGCTTGGGTGCTATAGTCGCTCAACGGTTGAACCTGAACCGTTCCAAGGGTGTTGTCTATGGAGGTATCTATGCTACCCATCTTGTAAGACACTTTGAGACACCCATTAGACTAGGAGAGGAAGGAGAGATGCTTCTCCCTGAGAGATATCTGGATTATGACAGCATGGTTCGCCATGATTTTCTGGATAGAGATGCTAGTAGACGGATGATTTATAACCTGGTGTTTAGTCAGGGTACTCGGGAGACTATTACTTTGCCTGCTCCTTCTTTGTTTGATCTTCATGCAGGCAGGTACACTATTATGCCCGCGGACATCTACGCATATTGGGGCTTGGCCCAACCACAGGCGCCCGCGCCCGAGCCGCCAGTCGAGTACCAGACGCCAGTTTATCAGTGGGAGCCAGAGGAGCTCACACAGCAGTGGCATCCACAGTCTACTCCGGAGTATCCTGGAGCCGGTTATTTCCCACCTTGGGAGTAGACCAAGCTAGGCCAAAAGCCTAAGCTTGGGGGAGTACGTGTTCTCACCGACTTTACATTCATGCTTATGCTTTCATTTTGTTAGCCGGTGTTTTCACTTTCCCACTGTATTATCCATGCTAGTTTATTTTCGTTTTCTTGTTTTCTTGTTTTGTGTCCTTTTGAGAAAACCCAAAAAGATTTTTCTTTCTTCTTTTGCTTGTTGGGAGCTTTCCCATGTAAATAGTTTTCTTTTTCATTGTGTCAAGGTAGAAGATATTGGTTACAATGCTTAGTGGTTCTTACATGCTTAACTATTTAGCTTTCAAAGAGCCGTATTATTTTGTCTTCTCCTTTGTGTTTGCCTGCAGATTCAGCTTAGTCCAATGCGCTTATTATCATTCTCATCGTTCGATCGTGCAAATGAAAGGCAACAATGATGGTATATGATGAAGTGACTGAGACTGAAAAGCTCGTATGAACTCTATCTATTTTGTTTTTGTAAATATGACTAGCTTGTCGACCCAGATTTAGCTTTGTTGTGAGAGAACCATGTTTGCAATGACAACTTAGAGATCATAATTTCTGATGCCATGCTTATTTAGCTGAGAGCTTATAATGGTTTGTCTTGATTGCCAACATAGATTTTGAGATGACTATGATGTAGTATGATAGGATGGTATTCCCCTTTGAATGTTTCAAGTGGCTTGACTTTGCGCATGTTCATGCATGTAGTTGAAACAAAATCAACATAGCCTCTATGATGTTCGTGTTCATGGTGATTTATTTCATGTTCATGCTTGCATTCAATGTTAGTCAAACTCATTGCATCTTGATGACTGTTGTCACTCTCTAGTTGGTCGCTTCCCAGTCTTTTGCTAGCCTTCACTTGTACTAAGCGGAAATACTACTTGTGCATCCACCTCCATAAACCCAAAAGTTTTTCCATGAGAGTCCACCATACCTACCTATTTGCGGTATCTACATGCCGTTCCAAGTAAATTTGCATGTGCCATTCTCTAAACCTTCAAGAAATAAATCTTTTTGCATGCCCGAACCGCTCATGTGGTGACAGAGGGCTATTGGTATCTTCCATGCTAGGAGTGTTATCCTCGCCATGTGTTTATTCACAGTCCTTCGCGAGAAAGGGGCCGGTATTTGGGATGCCCAGTTCCACGCTTAAATCGAAAACATAACTGTAAAACAAGACTCACTCCGGATTGATGTTAGTATGGACGTTACCCGAGGAATCGACTAGCCGTGGAGTGTGATTGATTGGTGGTGGGGGAGTTAAAACTTTACTTTTCTGTTTGGGAACCGCCTATAGCATGAGTAGCATGGAAGATATTGAGAACTCTTGGTCATTGCGTTAACAATGAAAGCATGCCACCCAAAATTATTATCTCTGTTTTCAAAGCTTGAGCTCTCGCACCTCTGCAAATCAATGCTGTCCTCTGCGAAGGGCCTGTCTATTTATTTTGCTGTCGAGTCATCCTCCTCTTTTATGAGCATCAATTAGAGAGCACCTCTATCATTTTTATGCTTTGCTTTTGATTGATATTGAGTATGACTATGACTGGATCTTCGTTGCTATGAATTACAACGTTTAGTCAGTCCTTGATCTTTGAAAGTGCTCTCCATTTATGTTTTGCGGTCTCAGAAAGAGCTAGCGAGATAGCACCTATTCATATTGCTTCATGCTTGCTTTGATTGAAGTGTTGGTATCTGAAACTCATTATTATTTGCTCGTTAGCTGATTATGCAATTGATATTAGTTTACCGTGAGACCTTTGTGTCATTTGCTTATGTGGTTAACTTGTGATCTTGCTGAAATTCTGGTTATGCGTTAGACATAGTTGCAACAACAAGATCAAATGGAGTTTGTCAACGTTTTTCTTTCTTTCTCAGTTTGTCAACTGAGTTGCTTGAGGACAAACAATGTTTTAAGCTTGGGGGAGTTGATACGTCTCCAACGTATCTACTTTTCCAAACTCTTTTGCCCTTGTTTTGGACTATATTTTGCATGATTTGAATGGAACTAACCTGGACTGACGCTGTTTTCAGCAGAATTGCCTTGGTGTTATTTTTATGCAGAAATCAAAGTTCTCCAAACGTCCTGAAAATTTACGGGGAGCAGTTTTGGAAAATATCAAAAATACCTGCGCCAGGATCCACCTGAGGGGGTGGGCCAGTGGGCCACAAGCCCCTGCTCCACCACCACCCCCTGGTGGCGGTGGGCAGGCTTGTGGGGCCCACAGTCACCTGCCGCCCCCAATTCCAGCTCTATAAGTTGTCTTTCGTCCCAGAAAAAATAAAAAGAGTAGTTGTCATTGCATTTTCGATACGGAGGCGCTGCCACCACCTGTTCTTCATCTGGAGGGCAGATCTGGAGTCTGTCTTGGGCTCCGGAGAGGAGAAATCGTCGCCATCGTTATCATCAACCTTCTTCCCTCTCCAATTCCATGAAGCTCTTCGTCGTTCGTGAGTAATCTATTCGTAGGATCGCTGGGTGGTGATGAGTAGGATGAGATCTATCATGTAATCGAGTTAGTTTTGATGGGGATTGATCCCTAGTATCCACTATGTTCTGATATTGATGATGCTACTACTTTGCCATGCTTAATGCTTGTCACTAGGGCCCGAGTGCCATGATTTCATATCTGAAATTATTATGTTGTCACCAATATATGTGTGTTTTAGATCCAATCATGCAAGTTGTAGTTACCTACTATGTGTTATGATTCGGCAACCCCGGAGTGACAATAACCGGAACCAATCCCGGTGATGACCATAGTTTGAGGAGTTCATGTGTTCACCAAGTGCTAATGCATTGGTCCGGTTCTTTATTAAAAGGAGAACCTTAATATCCCGTAGTTTCCTTTTGGACCCCGCTGCCACGGGAGGGATGGACAATAGATGTCATGCAAGTTCTTTTCCCTAAGCACGTATGACGACACACGGAATGCATGCCTACATCACATTGACGAACGGGAGCTAGCCACATATCTCTCCGTGTTATAGCTGTTGCATGATGAATATCATCCGAACAAATCACCGACCCAATGCCTACGAGTTTCTCCTACTGTTGCTACTGTCGTTACTTGTCTTGCTCTGCTGCTACTAGTGTTGCTACTGCCGTTACTTGTCTTGCTCTGCTGCTACTACTGTTGCTACTGCTGTTACTTGTCTTGCTCTGCTGCTGCTACTACTGTTGCTACTGCTGTTACTTGCTTTGCTCTGCTGCTACTGTTGGTACTACTGTCGCTTGCTACTATTGCTACTTGCTACTGCTGTCACTACTGCTGTTCCTTGCCACTGCTATTGCTCGTTACACTGCCGATACCCGCTACTTCGCTGTTACTACTTTGCTGTTACTATTGTGCTTGCAGATACTAATCTCTCAGGTGTGATTGAATCTGACAAATTCAGCTGCTAATACTTGAGAGTATACTCTCACCTCCTGACTGGCGTACCTACAAATTGGGTCGAATACTCTACCCTCGAAAACTGCTGCGAACCCACGCGCTGGTGGGCCATCAACAACATTCTTCCAGTTTCATTGACGGGGGTGCTATCAGCATTCTTCTGGTGTCGTTGCAGGAGAAGGTTAGTTGTTATAAGCATTCGTCTAGCTAACACTAGAGATTGCAGGATCAGCACTTTTCTGGAGCCATTGCCAGAGAAGCACAGCTGACGTCAAGCATCGTAAAAGAACCGATCACATAAGATAATAACACAAAGATTGGTATCTAGTGCGTAATGATTAACACAAAACGCGGATGCTTACCTCAAAGCAATTCCGTAAACTGAAAATTACAAAGATGAAATGATTTTCATACAAAATTTTCTATTTAGTCAGAAACATACATAATAATGGTAAAAAATGTGAAATTTGAGAATAAACAAAACCACAAAACTCAGACCTAAGAGCAGTACAAGATTATTAACTCTGAATAAATGACATACATCATTCATTCTACCAGCACGACCAGCAGCATGAAAGAAAATATCCCCAAAAGGATTTTCCAAACTGCCAGCTCTACCACATTCAGCAGCAGCTCTCTCATACTGGTCACTCGGTCAGTGCCAACCTACAAAAATCAGGCCAAGCTATCAAATGCAGATTCCATGGTAGCATGAGATTTTGAGGGGCATTCTTACTCCAAAAGGTTGGTGTTTTTTTAGAAAGGTTGATGACCCTTGCAAATGCATAGGGAAACAAAAAACCAAACAATTAGTCAAACTACATTTCTGTCTAATTATCTTTTGTTTCAAGCAATTAATTTTCTGTAACTCATGAACATACAAGAAAACAACCATTAGTTTAAAGTCAAAGCAGCATAGACATGTGTATAATCACAGAAATTAAATTGTTACCTGATCACACAGAGTTCTTTTTCTCCATACTTTAGATTCTACAGAGAAGAGACGAAAATGTATGTATCAATAGTTCAGTAATATTCGAAGCTCTCTGAATAAGCATCGCTCAAAGAAATTCAAGTACCTCATAAATTCGATGAACCTCTTGAAACTACATTTCCTCATCAGCATAGCTTTTATTTGTATATGGATTGAGCTTTTTCGCAAGCTTTTAGGAGAAATAAAGAGCAGAAAGATGGTGAGGTAAATTGCATGACATCCAATATGAATTGTCTAATAGTGTAGTATGTACTGAAAACATAATCCCATTCAGAAAAATATCAAACATCCAAATGCCCTTTTGCGTACACCTAACCTGTAGATGCTTCAAAAGTCTACACAATAGATTTTTTTTTGACACGTTTTGGGAATTCGTTAGCAACGTGGCCTGAGGAAATATTGACAACAAAAAACTCAAGGAAACAGTAACACTGAAACTGGGTGAACAGTTATCTGATTTCTGCAGAAAATACTCATGAAGAACTAAAATGGGTGGACAGTCATTTAATTTATAAGCATAAATCTAATCAAGCTTATGGCGCACATTTAGCAGATAATGGCATTTGGAGCCTGGAATATCTACCAACTAAAACTACTACTCCTCAAGGCAATCTTCGAGTTCAATCGTAAGACAACACATAAATGTGCACAAATTTGACTAACTCAATTCAGTTTAGAACTTTAGATAGTACACACAACCAATTCTGAAAAATAATGCCAAGCCCAATTGTAACCAGCCATATATACCATGTTATATGCCTTCTTCATCTTGCCCTGCTTTGCTCACAAGCAATTCTTCTTCACTTGAGTTTGCCTTGAAATCTCCAAGGCCTAACAAATTAGAAGTACTTAAATTCATCTCATCGGTCAATTTTTGTTCTAGATCAGACCGCCCAGCTTTTTTTAGATCACTGATCCGTGCACGATAAACATCAATCGAAGGTTGGTTTGACTTACTCGTGCCTTGGACTCGGGCGTCACCTACTACCAGTGATGACGGCCACATAGCGTCCTCATGCGAAGACAGTTGCGCGGGCTGGAGGAGCAACACGAAGGCCGCCGCTGATGACCCACAAGTATAGGGGATCAATCGTAATCCTTTCAATAAGTAAGAGTGTCGAACCCAGCGAGGACCAGAAGGATCTGACAAGTGGTTTTCAACAAGGAAATATCTGCAAGCACTGAAATTGTCGGTAACAAGTGATTGTGTGGTGAGATGATTCGTAGCGAGCAACAAGTAACAAAAGTAGCAACGGTGCAACAAAGTGGCCCAATCCCTTTTGTACCAAGGGACAAGCCTGGACAAAGTCTTATAGGAGGAAAAACGCTCCCGAGGACACACGGGAATTTCTGTCATGCTAGTTTCATCATGTTCATATGATTCATGTTTGTTACTTTGATAGTTTGATATGTGGGTGGGCCGGCGGTGTGGTACTGCCCTTACTTGGACAAGCATCCCACTTATGATTAACCCCTCTCGCAAGCATCCGCAACTACGAAAGAAGAATTAAGACAAAGTCTAACCATAGCATTAAACTAGTGGATCTAAATCAGCCCCTTACGAAGCAACGCACAAACTAGGGTTTAAGCTTCTGTCACTCTAGCAACCCATCATCTACTTACTACTTCCCAATGCCTTCCTCTAGGCCCAAATAATGGTGATCTGTTATGTAGTCAATGTTCACATAACACCACTAGCGGAAAAACAACATACAACATATCAAATTACCGAACGAATACCAAATTCACATGACTACTATTAGCATGACTTATCCCATGTCCTTAGGAACAAAAGTAACTACTCACAAAGCATAATCATATTCATGACTAGAGAGGTAATGAGTAGCATCAAGGATCTGAACATAAACTCTTCCACCAAATAATCCAATTAGCATCAACTACAAAGAGTAAGCAACACTACTAGCAACCTTACAAGTACCAATCGAAGTCACGAGACGGAGATTGGTTACAAGTGATGAATTAGGGTTTGGAGATGAGATGGTGCTGATGAAGATGTTTATGGTGACGAGTCCCCTCCGATGAGAGGAGTGTTGGTGATGACGCTGGCGACAATTTGCCCCTCTGAAAGGGAAGTTTCACCGGTAGGATCGTCCTGCCGGAGCTCTAGATTGGTTCTGCTCAATTCCGCCTCGTGGCGGCGGCGAATCCATGAAAAAGCTCCTCCCTAATTTTTTTCCTGGACGAAACCCTTCATATAGCAAAAGAGGGGGCCAAGTGGGCCAGAGGCTTCCCACAAGCCCTCATGGCGCGGCCTAGGGGGTGGCCGCGCCGTGTAGGCTTGTGGCCACCAGCACGCCCCCCTCTGGCGCTTCTTCGGCCCAGTATTTTTTATAAATCAGGAAAAAATCCTCGTTGGTTTTTACGGCGTTTGGAGTTGCGCAGAATAGGTATCTCAAACTTGCTCCACTTTCAGGCCAGAATTCTAGTTGCCGGCATTCTCCCTCTTCATGTAAACCTTGCAAAATAAGAGAGAAAAGGCATAAGAATTGTACCGTGAAGTGAAATAACAGCCAAAGAAGCGATAAATAACAACATGAAAACATGATGCAAAATGGACGTATCAACTCCCCCAAGCTTAGAACTCGCTTGTCCTCAAGCGAAAGCCTAGCTCAATAAATATGTCGACATGTTTAGGTCGAGAGGTGTCGACAAAACAAGATACAAACATGCATGCATCATGATCATGATCGGAACAGCAATACCAACATATAATCCCTCATGCTAAAGTGATGATTCCTTCACAAACTAAAGCATGGATCAAGAACCTTACCGAGAAGTAACAACCGATAGCCTTTAGTCACTGAAGCAATTGCAATTTATCACAACATCAGAAAGAGTCAAATAAGAGCTTGTAAAGCAAATCCACATACTCAATCATTCTTTCGTTCTCTATAATTGCTAAAACTCACGTGGTACTCAGGAGATCAAAGTTTCAGCTGGACACAGAGAAAGATAGGGGCTTATAGTTTTGCCTCCCAACTGCGTACCTCAAGGGTAATGTCAACAATAATAATTCATGAATACTTACCTCCAAGTTGACATATGAATATAGATCTTTCCCAAGCATATGACGTTAGCCAAGATAAAGGCGAGAAAGGGAATTGGTGAAGATCACCATGACTCTTTCAAGGGCAAAAAGTAAAGGTAGAAGATAGGCCCTTCGTAGAGGGAAGCAGAGGTTGTCATGCGCTTTTGAGGTTTGGACGCGTCTCCTCTTAGTGCGGAGGAACGTCACTTTATATTGCCTCCTGTGATAAAGAACTTTATTATGCTGTCTGTCGCTTTTATGTCTTCCTCATCACAGGTTTGTATAAAGCTTATTTTCCACACACTAATAGATCATACATATTAGAGAGCAATTTTTATTGCTTGCACCGATGACAACTTACTTGAGGGATCTTATTTAATCCATAGGTAGGTATGGTGGACTCTCATGGCAAAACTGGTTTGAAGGTTTATGGATGCACACGTAGTATCTCTACTTGGTGCGGGAGTTTTGGCTAATATGAGGTGGAAGCAATCGTCACATGCTAAGGGATCTCTAATCATATAACATTTTTCAAAGCCAAGCAAACACAATGTGGGGACCCCGACTTACTAGTCGAGATCATCGTGCTCAGTGATCCTAGAGATCAATGCTCACCGAACACAGATACCGATTAAAAATGTCTTACATCCCAGTACCGATTATTACAACACATGACCGAAGGGTGAAGTTCACAAGATAGGGCGTAAGTCCAAATCACTCAGATACACTAGTAGCGGAAAACATAGGGCTAAGCGGATGCCCATGCCATCAAGCCTACACCGAAGGCATTCTGACTCGGAAGCGTCCTAGTTCGCAGGGGCGTCTTCGAAGATGTAATCATCTACAAACTCCGGTCCTTCCATGTCTGGTCAATAACATAACCAGTGGCAAGCCAATGAGTACTTTGAATGTACTCGCAACAGCCCATGATATAATCAACAAAAGTGAAGGATAACAATATCATGCATCTTTAGTGTAACTCATCTGGGTGGAATGATCATGAATATGCATCAAGTTAAATAATTACTCTTGAAGAACAGGTTACAGATATCAATATATCTGTCGAGGGCTGAACCATCCAGGTCCACCCTATATGCCAAGTCACCGAACTTGGTCATATTATTGCTATCATAGCAACACCTTTTCCAACACCACACACACACACACTCACACACACTTGGTTTATGCGGAAACAACTGGACGTAGTTTAAGCAGGATTACCCAACTGTCCTTGACCGTGGACATGGCTATTCGAATAGTTTACACTCTGCAGAGGTAGTACGCTGGACCCATGAGATCCGGGAAACTTCCATGTCATCCACGACTCGCGGTATATCACATACCCGAGGTAAGTACCCGATCAATGCCTTTCCCCTGACGATACTAGACAAAGAGGTCCACTCGATTGGTACCCAGCCCACATGTTGTACGTCTTACGAGCACCAACTCTCGATAGTACCAACCATGCGGGGACCAACGGTGTGACTGGAACTCATAAAAATGGCATAGTCTTCCTACCCGGCATGACCCCATCACGAGAGTGACCACACATCACTCCCACCACTAGTAATGTGGCTCTTTGCCAGCACCGACCAGAGTAATTAACATAGCCCCATCCCATAAGGGGTAACGCGGTCGTACTGGTAAGGTTGGGACGGTCGACACATCATAAATCTAATCCCATTTCCGTAACCATACTCACACAAATACTGGGTGCATCACTTCACCGAAAGTGACCACCTAACTCATCATCACACTCGGGCATTAGTGGCACCCGACGGGGTTTTCATAAACTCTTTCTTTATGTCAACAACATGCTCATGATAATACTACTTCTATCTTTACTTGTCAACATGGTATTAGCATGACCCTCAAGGGGTAGGGTCAAGCTCAATGCATATGCTCCGGGGGAGCTTTCGGTAAAATCATATCAAATGATTACCGGCACATATGATCATATGCAACGGGAATACTTGCTACTTTAATATGCAAAGTAACATATGCTCAGTCATGGTCAAAGGGCTGCTTGCCTTGGTCAGCTAAGTATCCGGGGTCTTCGAGGTCTCCCGCTCCGATTCCCTCGTCACACGGATTTTCTATCATCGATAAAATAATAAATAAGAAATAGCTCACACAGAAACAGACCACAAAGTCATTTTAAAAATGTTCTTTATTACTGATAAATCTAAGGTATCATTTTAAAAATATTTGCCTTTGTTTTCCTTGAAGGAATATTTTTGAAATCAACCAAACACAAGCAAAACTATTTCAATTTAGTCCTTTTATTAATATAAAATAGAATTGTTGTTGGAAAAAATCACCCAAACATATTATTAAATACTACACATTTTTAGAAGAATAATAGTGGAAGAATTATATTTTTACACTGGTTAAATGTTTTTATAAAAATCTTAGAAACCAGGGTTTAAAAATAAAAGAAAAACCGGCTAAACTCCTGGCCTGGCTCGGCCCAGAGCTGGGCTGGCCCATGGCTAGCTGACAGCCTGCCCAGGCGCGCGCGCCGTCAGGTTTGAACCTGACGCGCGGGGCCCTGCGGTCAGCGGCCGAGGTCAGCGCGGGGGAGGAGGCTGGGCCACCGACAGGTGGGGCACACCTGTCAGGGTCGTCTCCTACCTCTGGCCAGAGAGGAGGAGGAGGACGCCGGCGAGGTTGCCGACGCTCTCATGCCCCAACGATCACTGGAATGGGTTCGCCTTACTGTCGCCTACCTGCTGGTGGTCGGAACAATGACAGAGAGGCAGGGGTTCACCGGCGACGAGGAGGCCGTGGCGGAGGAGTTTCGGGAGGTGGTCGAGGGGGTGGCTAGAGACACGGAAAAGCTTGGACGAGTTGGGGGAAAGCTTTCTGGGATCGAGAGGGTCAGTCTGGTGGTTCGAGGGGCGTAGGAGCCGTCGTGTAGCTGGAGATCGACCAGAGCTCCGAGGCGGAGGGGCCTCGGTCGATCTCGAGAACCGGGGCTCTGCTGGTTTGCTGGGGTGGCTAGGGAGGTACTAGTGATCGTGGTGAAGCTATCTGAGGGGTGCTGGAGCGAGGGGGAGGGCTATTTATAGGCCCGCGACGGTGCGAAGATTCGGGAGCGCCGGTGACTCACCGTGGCGCGCATGGGGTGCAGAGAGAGGCTAGGGTCGAAACCATGGTCTCAGGACGTGGTTTTGGACTGCCCGAACCATCTGAAGCAGAGGGAGAGAGAGGGAAGTTGAGCATTGGTGGCTGCGCAACCTTGGCCGGTTCTGGTGCGCGCGGGCACGCGTCGCGCGAGCTCTTGCGTGGGAGAGGAGGAGCCCTGAGGCTTGCTCGACGCAGAAGGATTGTCTGGGGAGAGGTTGGACATCTCGGGGGGAGGCTGGAACTAGCCGAGGGCGTCGCCCCCACCTCGGTGACTCCCTGTAGCGCGCCCAAAGCATAGTTTTGGCATGCCACGGCATGCTGGTGCACTCTGAGGCACTTTGGACGTGTCCAACATGTCCTGGCACTGGCTGGGGGTGTGGCTAGCCGTTTGGTCCTTGTGGGAGCTTCGGCTGGTCAAGGGAGCAAGAAATACTGGTGCTGTCAGTCATGAACTGAGATCTAAATTGGGTTTTTGGCCTTTCCACTTTGAACCAGTGAGGGGCCAGTTGACTCGGATTAGACACAGGTGCTGGCCACCTAATCTATGAGTTTGAAGCAAAGTGGTTTGGTTTAGCTGTGGCTAAGGTGGCTTTTTCCTATCTATCAGAAGGTGTTCGACAATGGCTTAAGGGGGTTGCACCCAACCACTGGTGCTGCAACTTAACAGGTTGGGTTTGGTGGTAAACCATGGAGTTTCACCAAATTTGAGCTCCAAAGGACAAGTTTGGCTTTGTAAACTTGAAAATACTCCAATATGACCAGATTTGTCCCTTCCAAAGGGAGTGTGGGCAAACTAAGTCCCACAAATCCCATTTCTGGTGTGGAACCCTCATTTGAGGTATTAGGCACTCCTGCAAAGTTTTAGCATCATTGGATAAACTTTGCTATGTAGAGTTGCTCTAACTTGATTCTGGACACACAGGGTTTTAGGGTTATTTGGGGTCCTTCTTCACCTTTTATCAAGGTGAAACTTTATGTACACACCAAACAAGGCTTAGGGATATCAGTGGAATTTGCTAGAAATTTATTGAGAATATTTCCTTTGGAAATATTTCAAAATGCCAAAACAGACATAAATAGCTTTCATAGTTTTATTCAATAAATATAATATAAAATGGGGTTTAAAATCCTATGTATGGAAAATATATGTCCTTCTGATCATCTCCAAATTTAATCAGATTTTTCTAAGGCAGAAAAGTATTTTTCCAGGTTGGAATACCAATTATGGCTTTAGAAATGGACATCTTAATTAATTAGGAAAATAATCACAGAAATAATTATTTCTGTGGTTTTGAAATAAAAAGATAGGTTAAAATCAGATTACCAAATATGAGTAGAAGCACTGCTTTCTATCAAGGACATGTAGTGCAACTTAAGGTAGGTTTTACCTTGATCAGAAATAAGAAAGGTTTTTGGAAATCAGTGTTATACCAAAAGAATTTAGGGTTTTAAATCCTCACATGATCAAGCATACAAGCATACAATGTCAATCATGGAATTCACAACATTAGTTTTGAAAAAGTTTTAACAAGCTCAGAATTTCACAATACAGACAAGTGATAGCAAAAACAGGGCGTGACAGACCTATCCCCCATACAAGAATCTCGTCCCCGAGATTCCTAAGCTAGGTGCTAAAAAGGTGTGGAAACTCAGATCAGAGATAGTCTTCACGCTCCCATGTAGCTTCGGCTTCGGTGTGGTTGCTCCATTGAACTTTGAAATACTTGATAGCGCGGCTCTTGGTGCATCGTTCTGCTTCGTCCAGAATGCGGATAGGCCTCTCGCGGTAGGTGAGATCAGACTGAAGGTCAATGGCCTGGTGATCAATGCCCTTGTAAGGATCGGAATGATTTGGTGCTTGGAGACACTTCCGAAGTTGTGACACGTGGAAAACGTTGTGCACACCTGAAAGTTCCGGAGGTAACTCCAACTGATAAGCGACCTGTGCACGCGTTGTCGTGATCTTAAATGGCCCAACGAACCTTGGAGCGAGTTTCCCCTTAACGTGGAAATGCTTGGCTCCCTTGAGAGGTGTGACACGGAGGTCCACTAGGTCTCCAAGATTGAACTCCACATCCCTGCAGCGAGAGTACGCATAACTCTTTTGTCGTGACTTGGCTGCCTTCAGATTTTCTTGGACTAGTTGCACCTTCTCTCCTGCCCTGTGCAAAACTTCTGGTCCGAAAGTCAGCGTGTCTCGGGTTTCAGACCAGTTGAGCGGGGTGCGGAATTTCCGTCCGTATAGTACTTCGAACGGGGTCATCTGGAGACTCGACTGGTAGCTGTTGTCGTATGAAAACTCAGCGAACGGCAGACAGTCTTCCCATTTGGCTCCGTGTGCTAGGACGCATGCGCGGAGCATATCTTCGAGTATCTGATTCACCCTTTCCGTTTGTCCTCCCGTTTGCGGGTGGAAGGCGGTGTTAAAAGAGAGTTTGGTACCGAGGGCCTCTTGTAGTTTCCTCCAAAACCTTGAGGTGAACTGCGTGCCTCAATCAGATACAATCTCCTTGGGAACCTCATGAAGGCTTACTATATGCTCAATATAGAGACTAGCCAACTTGTTCCCATCATAAGTGGTGTTGACAAGGATGAAATGGGCCACTTTGGTCAAATGGTCGACAACAACCCATATTGAGTTATGGCCCTTGCTAGACCTTGGTAAGCTGGTAATAAAATCCATCCCTACCTTGTCCCACTTCCATTCCGGCACCTTGAGAGGTTGTAGCAGCCATGCGGGCCGCTGATGCTCAGCCTTAACTTGGTGGCACACAACGCACTTGGCCACATACGTCGCAATCTCCCTCTTCATGTCGTGCCACCAGAATCTTCCTCGAAGATCTTGATACATCTTGGTACCACCGAGGTGAATGGAGTAGGGTGTATCATGTGCTTCCCGTAGGATTAAATCCTTGAGTTCAGCCTTGTTGGGTACGCATAAACGTTTCCCAAACCACACCACTCCTTGATCATCCTCCAAGAATCCTGGGGCCTTGCCTTCTTGAATCTTCTTCTTGATACCTTCAATGCTCTTGTGACCCTTCTGGGCTCCTTTGATGTCGTCTTCCAGCGTTGGTTTGATTTCGAGGTTATCTAGGAATCCATATTCCACTAGTTCCAACCCGAAGTTCTCCAATTCTTCATATAAGGCGGGCTGCCTTTCCTTAAGCATGACGTTTAAGGCGCTGGTCTTCCGGCTCAAGGCATCAGCCACTACGTTAGCCTTACTGGGGCGATATTGAATGTTGAGGTCGTAGTCCTTGATTAACACCAACCATCTCCGTTGCCTCATATTCAATTCCCTTTGGGTGAAGATATACTTTAAACTCTTGTGGTCAGTGTATATTTCACGTCGCTTCCCTAGAAGGTAATGTCGCCATGTCTTCAGAGCATGCACTACTGCTACCAACTCGAGATCATGGGTGGCATAGTTCTCCTCATGCGGGCGTAGTTTCCGTGACAAGTATGCCACGACTCTGCCATCCTGCATTAGAACCCCACCTAGCCCGGTCCTTGAGGCATCGCAATATATCACGAACTCCTTGCTGATATATGGAGTGGCCAATACCGGGGCGGTGGTTAGCCTCTTCTTCAACTCTTGGAAGCTTGCTTCACATTTCGGCATCCATTCGAACTTCTTGACTTTCTTCAAGAGCTGAGTCATAGGTCGCGCGATGCGGGAGAATCCTTCTACGAACTTGCGGTAATATCCCGCGAGTCCGAGGAAGCTCCTGACTTCCTTCACGTCAATTGGCGATTCCCACTTGGTTACCGTGGTAATCTTAGAGGGATCAACTGCCAATCCATTTGCCGTCATGGTATGACCCAGGAATCCAACTTCGTTCAGCCAAAACTGGCATTTGCTGAACTTGGCATACAGTTGGTGCTCTCGAAGCTACTCCAATACTAACCTCAACTGTTGCTCATGCTCTTCTTTATACTTGGAAAAGATTAATATGTCATCAATGAAAACAACGACAAACTTGTCCAGGTATTCCATGACGACCTTATTCATGAGGTACATGAAGTAAGCTGGGGCATTAGTCAATCCAAAAGACATGACAGTGCATTCTTACACACCATACCGGGTCACAAAGGCCGTCTCCGGTATGTCTTCGGGTCGAATCTTTAGTTGGTAATATCCAGATCGGAGGTCGATCTTGGAGAATACCTTAGCTCCATTTAGCTGGTCGAACAAGTCTTCGATCTTGGGGAGTGGGTACTTGTTCTTGATCGTGACCTCATTGAGAGAACGGTAATCGATGCAAAGTCGGATTGTCCCATCCTTCTTGGACACGAAGAGAACAGGTGATCCCTAAGGTGACGCCCTCGGACGAATAAACCCTTTCTTGAGTTGCTCATCCAATTGCTTCTTCAACTCCGCTAGCTCTTCGGATCCCATCTAATACGTCTCCAACGTATCTATAATTTTTGATGGTTTCATGCTATTATCTTGTCAAACTTTGGATGTTTTGTATGCCTTTTATATATTTTTCGGGACTAACTTATTAACTCAGTGCCAAGAGCCAGTTCCTGTTTTTCCATGTTTTTGACCCCTTTCAGAGGAGATTTTGAAACGGAGTCCAAACGGCAGAAAATCCCCGAAAAGATTTTTTCTGGAACGGAAGAAGATAGGGAAACTTGGGAGCCAAGGCAGGGGAGCCTCAGGGGCCCCACAATGCCTCACCCCGCGGCTAGGGGGAGGTCGTGCCATCCAGGCTTGTGGGCCCCCTGGACGCCCTTTGCCCTAGGTCTTTCGCCTATATATTCCCATAAATTCCAGAAAAAATCAGGAGATCATCGAAAGTACTTTTCCGCCGCAGAAAGCTTTTTTCTCCGCAAGATCCCATCTGGGGCACGTTCTGGTGCCCTGCCAGAGGGGGTATTCAGATAAGGAGGGCTTATTCATCAACACCATGACCTCTCCGATGATGTGTGAGTAGTTCACCATAGACCTACGGGCCCATAGTTAGTAACTAGATGGCTTCTTCTCTCTCTTGGATCTTAAATACAAAGTTCTCCATGATCTTCATGCAGATCTATCCGATGTAATCTTCTTTTGCGGTGTGTTTGTCGAGATCCGATGAATTGTGGATTTATGATCAGATTATCTATGAATCTTACTTGAGTTTCTTCTGATCTCTCTTATGCATGATTTCATATCCTTGTAATTCTCTTCGAGTTGTGGGTTTTGTCTGGCCAACTAGATCTATGATTCTTGCAATGGGAGAAGTGCTTGGTTTTGGGTTCATACCGTGCGGTGACCTCACCCAGTGACAGAAGGGGTAGCGAGGCATGCATTGTGTTGTTGCCATCAAGGGTAAAAAGATGGGGTTTTCATCATTGGTTTGAGATTATCCCTCTACATCATGTCATCTTGCTTAAAGCGTTACTCTATTCGTCATGAACTCAATACACTAGATGCATGCTGGATAGCGGTCGATGTGTGGAGTAATAGTAGTAGATGCAGAAAGTATCGGTCTACTTGTCTGGGACGTGATGCCTATATGTATGATCATTGCCTTAGATATCGTCATGACTTTGCGCTTGTTCTATCAATTGATCGAGAGTAATTTGTTCACCCACCGTAACACTTGCTATTTTGAGAGAAGCCTCTAGTGAACACTATGGCCCCCAGGGTCTACTCCACACCATATTTTCAGCCTTACACTTTTTACTTCGTTGCACTTTCTGCCTTCAGATCTCACTTTGCAAACAATCTTGAAGGGATTACCAACCCCTTTGAAGCATTGGGTGCAAGCTTGTTTGTGTTTGCGCAGGTACTCTGGACTTGACGAGTCCCTCCTTCTGGATCGATACCTTGGTTCTATGCTGCTCCTATGCTGCATCACCCTTTCCTCTTCAAGGGAAAAATCAACGCAAGCCCAGCCTCTGTCAACGTGTCAATTTCTGGCGCTGTTGTCTATGGGATAGCAGAAGAATTTCTGGCGCCGTTGCCGGGGAGGAAGATCAAGTCAAGAACTCATCCAAGTAGGTGTCGCAAACTCATCTCTTGCATTTACTTTGTTTGCAAGTTGCCTCTCGTTTTCCTCTCCCCCACTTCACCAATTTTCCTTTTTCGTTCGCCTTTCGTTCGCCCTTTTCTCTCGCTTGCGCTTTGTTTGCTTGTGTGCTTGCTTGCTTGTAGAAGTCACCATGAACGAAAACACCAAACTTTGTGACTTCTCGAATACTAATAATAATGATTTTATTAGTACTCCGATTGCTCCCGCCACTAGTGCGGAGTCATACGAAATCAATGCCGCTTTGCTGAATCTTGTTATGAAAGAGCAATTCTCTGGCCTTCCTAGTGAAGATGCCGCATCCCATCTCAATACCTCCATCGAGCTTTGCGATATGCAAAAGAAAAAAGATGTGGATAATGACGTGATTAAATTGAAGCTTTTTCCTTTCTTGTTGCGAGATCGTGCAAAAACTTGCTTTTCTTCTTTGCCCAAAAATAGTATCGATTCTTGGGATAAGTGCAAAGATGCTTATATATCCAAGTATTTTCCGCTGGCTAAGATCATCTCTCTCCGTAATGATATCATGAATTTCAAGAACTTGATCATGAACATGTTGCACAAGCTTGGGAGAGAATGAAATTAATGATTAGAAATTGTCCAGCTCATGGCTTGAGTCTTTGGATGATTATTCAAATCTTTTACGCTGGCTTGAATTTCGCTTCTAGAAATATCTTGGACTCCGCCTCAGGTGGAACGTTCATGGAAATCACGTTAGGGGAAGCCACTAAGCTCTTAGACAACATCATGACAAACTACTCTCAGTGGCACACTAAAAGGTCACCTACTAGTAAGAAGGTACACGCTACAGAAGAAATTAACTCGTTGAGTGCTAAGATGGATGAGTTAATGAATTTGGTTGCTAGTAGAAGTGCTCCTTTGGATCCTAATGATATGCATTTGTCTTCTTTGATTGAGAGTAGCAACGCTAGCTTGGACGTTAATTTTGTTGGTAGGAATAACTTTGGCAACAACAATGCCTTTAGAGGAAACTATGTTCCTAGGCCTTTTCCTAGTAACTCCTCTAATAACTTTGTCAACTCCTACAACAATATTCATGGAAATTACAATAGATTACCCTCTGATCTTGAGAGTAATATCAAAGTGTTCATCAACTCTCAAAAGATTTTCAATGCGTCGACAAAGGAAAAACTACTCAAAATTGACGATTTGGCTAAGAGCATGGATAGAATTTCTTGTGATGTTGATGCTTTGAAAGTTAGATGTGCTCCTCCCAAAATCAACATGGATGAAACTTTGAAAGCTATGCGTGTTTCCATGATTGAGAGCCAAGAAAGAACAACCCAAATTCGTGCTAGACATGAATGGCTTAAAAAGGCGTGTTCTCGTGATGAGAATCACTAAGATCTTAAAGTGCTTGGTGTGACTCCCATTGAATCTTTGTTTTCTTGTGTCAAACCTAATGATTATGGGGCTGGATATGAATCCACTTTGGTTGAAAAGTGCCCCAATGATTCAGAGTCCATCTATCTTGATGCTAAAAGCATTAATAGTGGAGTAGAAGACGTTAAAACTTTGAGTAGTAACAAAATTACTGCTGTGGATTTCAAGGAATTCAATTATGATAGTTTCTCCTTGATTGAATGCATTTCTTTGATGCAATCCATGTTAAACTCTCCACACGCTTATAGCCAAAACAAGGCCTTTACCGATCATATCGTCGAAGCTATGATAAAATCTCTTGAAGAGAAACTTGAATTAGAAGTCTCTATCCCTAGAAAGCTTCATGACGAGTGGGAACCTACCATCAAAATCAAAATCAAAAACTATGAGTGCAATGTCTTGTGTGATTTGGGTGCTAGTGTTTCTGCGATTCCAAAGTCTTTATGTGATGTTCTGGGTTTTAATGAGATTGAAGAGTGTTCTCTTAATTTGCATCTTGCTGATTCTACGGTCAATAAACCCATGGGAAGGATCAACGATGTTCTTATTATTGCAAATAGGAACTATGTACCTGTGGATTTCATTGTGCTTGACATTGATTGCAATCCTACATGCCCCATTATTCTTGGTAGACCTTTCCTAAGGACTATCGGTGCTATCATCGATATGAAGGAAGGGAATATTAGATTTAAATTTCCTTTAAGGAAGGGCATGGAACACTTTCCTAGAAACAAAATAAGATTGCCTTATGAATCCATGATGAGGGCCACTTATGGTTTGAGCACCAAAGACGACGATACGTGATTATATCGCTTCTATGCCTAGCTAAGGGCGTTAAACAATAGCGCTTGTTGGGAGGCAACCCAACGAATTTATCTTTTTCTTTCTGTTTTGTGGCGTCCAAACTTTCATAATTCTGTTGTGATTGTGTTTTTTGTGTTTCTTTTTGTGTTTGAGCCAAGCAAAGCCTTTATGACTAGTCTTGGTAATGGTTGTTTGATCTTGCTGGAAAAAGACAGAAACTTTTTGCTCAAAAGATGATTTTTAATTTTTATTCAGAAAGAGATTTTGAGTTTATTCTTTTTGCTGCTGATTGATATGCTTTTTTCCCAGGCCGTCGTAATTTTTCAGATTTTTGAGGTACCATAAGTATACGAAGTATACAGATTGCTATAGACTGGTCTGTTTTTGACAGATTCTGTTTTTGTTGAGTTGGTTGCTTGTTTTGATGAAACTATGGTTAGTATCGGGGGGTACTAGCCATGGAAAAGTGAGAATACAGTAGCCCATCATCAATATAGATAGAATTCAAGTTTTCTACAGTACCAAAAGAAGTGGTAGTTTGTTTTCTTGTACTACTGTTATCACAAGTTTCTGTTCAAGTTTTGTGTTGTGCAATTTTCAAGTTTTGGGTGATGTTCTCATGGACAAAGAGATAAGGAGTGGAAAGAGATCAAGCTTGGGGATGCCCAAGGCATCCCAAGCCAAATTCAAGGACACCAAAAAGCCTAAGCTTGGGGATGCCCCGGGAAGGCATCCCCTCTTTCGTCTTCAATCCATAGGTAACATTACTTGGAGCTATATTTTTATTCACCACATGATATGTGTTTTGCTTGGAGCATCTTGTATCTTAGGAGTCTTTTCTTTTTGTTTGGTCACAATCATCCTTGGTGCACACCTTTTTGAGAGTGAGACCCATGCACTCATCGCGGTTTTGGTAGAATGCTCATAGTGCTTCACTTATATCTTTTGAGCTAGATACTTTTGCTCTTGTGCTACACTTATATCTTTAGAGCATGGCGGTGCGTGATTTGGTAGTTGTCTTATGCTATGAAAGTAGTCCCAAATGTGCTAGGTACCCAAAGAGGATACAAAAACCTCCATCTTCATGAACATTGAATAGAAAGAGAAGTTTTTATTCCTCTCAATTAGTTTTGAGACGTGGATTCGGTGGTATTAAGAGTTATGTTAGTAGGGTGTTGTGAATCTAGAAATATTTGTGTTGAAGTTAGTGATTCCCGTAGCATGCACGTATGGTGAACCGCTATGTTAGGAAGTCGGAGCATAATTGATCTATTGATTGTCATTCTATGTGTTGAGGTCGGGACCGCGCGATGGTTAACACCTACCAACCCTTCCCCTCGGAGTATGCTGATGACCCCCAAGTATAGGGGATCAATAGTAGTCCTTTCGATAAGTAAGAGTGTCGAACCCAACGAGGAGCAGAAGGATCTGACAAGTGGTTTTCAGCAAGGAAATATCTGCAAGCACTAAAATTGTCAGTAACAAGTGATTGTGTGGTGAGATGATTCGTAGCGAGCAACAAGTAACAAAAGTAGCAACGGTGCAACAAAGTGGCCCAATCCCTTTTGTACCAAGGGACAAGCCTGGACAAAGTCTTACAGGAGGAAAAACGCTCCCGAGGACACACGGGAATTTCTGCCATGCTAGTTTCATCATGTTCATATGATTCGCGTTTGTTACTTTGATAGTTTGATATGTGGGTGGGCCGGCGCTTGGGTACTGCCCTTACTTGGACAAGCATCCCACTTATGATTAACCCCTCTCACAAGCATCCGCAACTATGAAATAAGAATTAAGACAAAGCCTAACCATAGCATTAAACTAGTGGATCCAAATCGGCCCCTTACGAAGCAACGCATAAACTAGGGTTTAAGCTTCTGTCACTCTAGCAACCCATCATCTACTTAGTACTTCCCAATGCCTTCCTCTAGGCCCAAATAATGGTGAAGTGTTATGTAGTCAACGTTCACATAACACCACTAGAGGAAAAACAACATACAACATATCAAATTACCGAACGAATACCAAATTCACATGACTACTATTAGCATGACTTATCCCATGTCCTCACGAACGAAATTAACTACTCACAAAGCATAATCATATTCATGACCAGAGAGGTAATGAGTAGCATCAAGGATCTGAACATAAACTCTTCCACCAAGTAATCAACCTAGCATCAACTACAAAGAGTAATCAACACTACTAGCAACCTTACAAGTACCAATCGGAGTCGCGAGACAGAGATTGGTTACAAGTGATGAACTAGGGTTTGGAGATGAGATGGTGCTGATGAAGATGTTGACGGTGACGAGTCCCCTCCGATGAGAGGAGTGTTGGTGATGACGATGGCAACGATTTCCCCCTCCGGGAGGGAAGTTTCCCCGGCAGGATCATTCTGCCGGAGCTCTAGATTTGTTCTGCTCAAGTTCTGCCTCGTGGCGGCGGCAAATCCACGAAAAAGCTCCTCCCTGATTTTTTTCCTGGATGAAACCCTTCATATAGCAAAAGAGGGGGCCAGTGGGCCAGTGGGCTGCCCACAAGCCCTCATGGCGCGGCCTGGAGGGTGGCCGCGCCGTGCAGGCTTGTGGGCACCCCCTGGTGCCCCTCTGGCACTTCTTCAGCCTAGTATTTTTGATAAATCGGGAAAAAATCCTCGTTGATTTTTACGGCATTTGGAGTTGTGCAGAATAGGTATCTCAACTTTGCTCCACTTTCAGGCCAGAATTCCAGTTGCCGTCATTCTCCCTCTTCATGTAAAACTTGCAAAATAAGAGAGAGAAGGCATAAGAGTTGTACCGTGAAGTGAAATAACAGCCAAAGAAGCGATAAATATCAACATGAAAACATGATGCAAAATGGTAGTATCAACTCCCCCAAGCTTCGACCTCGCTTATCCTCAAGCGAAAGCCCAGCTCAATAAATATGTCCACATGGATAGGGAGAGAGGTTTCGACAAAACAAGATACGAACATGCATGCATCATGATCAAGATTAGAACAACAATACCAACATATAATCTCTCATGCTAAAGTGATAATTCCTTCACAAAGTAAAGCATGGATCAAGAACCTTACAGAGAAGTAACAACCGATAGCCTTTAGTCATTGAAGCAATTGCAATTTATCACAACATCAGAGAGAGTCAAATAAGAGCTTGTAAAGAAAATCCACATACTCAATCATTCTTTCGTTCTCTACAATTGCTACAACTCACGTGGTACTCATGAGATCAAAGTTTCAGCTGGACACAGAGAAAGATAGGGGCTTATAGTTTTGCCTCCCAACTGCTTACCTCAAGGGTAATGTCAACTATAATAATTCATGAATACTTACCTCCAAGTTGACATATGAATAAACATCTTTCCCAAGCATGTGACGGTAGCCAAGACAAAGGCAAAATAAGGAATTGGTGAAGATCAACATGACTCTTTCAAGGGCAAAAAGTAAAGGTACAAGATAGGCCCTTCGCAGAGGGAAGCAGAGATTGTCATGCGCTTTTGAGGTCTGGATGCGTGTCCTCTTAGTGCGGAGGAATGTCACTTTATATTGCCTCCTGTGATAAAGAACTGTATTATGCAGTTTGTCGCTTTTATGTCTTCCTCATCACAGGTTCGTATAAAGCTTATTTTCCACACACTAATAGATCATACATATTAGAGAGCAATTTTTATTGCTTGCACCGATGACAACTTACTTGAGGGATCTTATTCAATCCATAGTTAGGTATGGTGGACACTCATGGCAAAATTGGTTTGAAGGTTTATGGATGCACAAGTAGTATCTCTACTTGGTGCGGGAGTTTTGGATAATATAAGGTGGAAGCATTCGTCACATGCTAAGGGATCTCTAATTATATAACATTGTTCGGAACCAAGCAAACACAATTAATTATGTTGTCTTCCTTGTCCAACATCTACTTCTAGGCATGTAATAGTTTAGTGAGTGTTCACAATCATAGATGGTGTCAGAGATGATATATTTATATGTGAACCTCTCCTTCTTTATCACTTCCTATTAATTGCAACAATGACCAAGGCCTACGTTTGCCTACCCTCAACAAGTTTAAATCCTCATTCTTTTTATATGTGAAGCTATCACTTTCCATAAGATCATTACTTGATCTTTCATGCTTTTGTTCTATTCTCACTCTTTTTATCAAGGCAAGAGGCAAAACCCTTCAACTAAGACACTCTTTATTATATGGCTCGCGAGCAAGAATACATCGGGGGTGACACAAAGCAAAACTCAAGACTAAAACACTAAGACTTTTAAACTACTAGAGAAAGAGAAAACTGAAAAGGAAAACTAAAACAAAGGTAAAGGCAAAAGATGTGATGGTGATACGATACCGGGGCAACTCCCCTGAGCTTGGCAAAAGCCAAGAGGATTGCCCATACCAATGCTCAGTTGTCTTCCTTTGGTGGTGATGGTGGAGTTGTTGCAACATGAGTTTGATCCTCCGTCTTCCAAGGCATAGGTGATCCATCATGGAAAGATGAACGAGTCTCCGGAATCCTCAAATCTGCAGCCAACCTTATTGATTTAAATCTATACTCATACTCACAGTTTTGGTTCTGCAGGTCATAGATCTGGCCCTGGAGTTGATCAACCCTGTCATAGAGCCTGGAGAGGTGCTTCCCAATGTCATTGGCATCAATCCTGTGCTTGTTGGTGAACTCCGTGATCATCATGTGGTTGGCGTTGAGTCCACGCTCCACCATCCCTTGGCACTTGAAGACTTGTTGCTCCATTACTTCGAGCCTCGTCTCCATGCTTCCGGTCTTCTTAGGCCCCTCAACATCCCCTCATGCATCTCGATAGATTGAGGGTATTGCAGCACTTCCGTGAGGTAGGGATTGATGACCTTCTCGAAGATCTTGTCCTGCGGAGCTTTTGGGGAAGTCATAGCTATCTAGATCTGCAACAGAAACAGGCTCGAAACAAAAAACACAGGAAATCTGTGTGATGCAGGGGTCAGACCAAACGGAAGTATATATAATGATTTTTTCCAGACCAGAAGGAGTACCCAGCACGAAAACGGAGTCCGGGAGGCGCACGAGGTGGCCACAAGCCCTCACGGCGCGGCCAGGGGGTGGGCCCGCGCCGTGCAGGCTTGTCGCCTCCTCACTCACTTTCCGGACTACTTCCAATTTTTGTATTTTTTCAAATATTCCAAAACGAAGAAAATTTCCTACTGGAAAAGTTTTGGACTCTGAAACAGGCTGATAAATGTCCCTTAGGTATTCTTCCGGAGTTATGGTATTGATAATATTGCTTTCAACATTTATGGGAGTACCTGAGATATAATGCTTGATTCTCTGCCCATTTACCACTCTCGGACAATTACCTTCTGTGTTGTTGATCTTGATAGCACCGGAACGATATACTTCCTCAACAACATAGGGACCTTTCCATTTAGAGAGAAGCTTGCCTGCAAAGAATCTTAAACGAGAGTTATATAGCAAGACATAATCACCTACATTGAACTCACGCTTTTGTATCCTCTTATCATGCCCCCTCTTAACCTTCTCTTTGAACAGCTTGGCATTCTCATATGCCTGAGTTCTCCACTCATCAAGCGAGCTAATATCAAATAACCTCTTCTCACCGGCAAGTTTGAAATCAAAGTTGAGCTCTTTGATTGCCCAATAAGCTTTATGCTCTAGCTCAAGAGGTAAGTGACATGCTTTCCCATACACCATTTTGTACGGAGACATGCCCATGGGATTCTGATAGGCAGTTCTATAAGCCCACAGTGCATCATCGAGCTTCTTAGACCAATTCTTTCTAGACCTGTTGACAGTCTTTTGCAGAATCAGTTTAATCTCTCTATTACTTAGCTCTACTTGACCACTGGACTGAGGGTGATAGGGAGACGCAATTCTATGGTTGACATCGTACTTAGCAAGCGTTTTACGGAAAGAACCATGAATGAAGTGTGAACTACCGTCGGTCATTAGATATCTAGGGACTCCAAATCTAGGGAAGATAACTTCTTTCAGCATCCTGATAGAGGTGTTGAGATCAGCACTACTAGTGGGGATAGCTTCTACCCACTTAGTGACGTAATCAACAACAACTAGAATATGAGTATACCCGTTGGATTTTGGAAAAGGTCCCATATAATTAAAGCCCAGACATCAAATGGTTCCAAGACAAGTGAATAGTTCATAGACATTTCCTGACGTTTGCTAATATTACCTATTCTTTGACATTCGTCACAAGACAAGACAAACTTACGGGCATCCTTGAAGAGAGTGGGCCAATAGAAACCTGATTGCAATACCTTGTGTGCAGTTCTATCTCCCGCATGGTGTCCTCCATAGGCCTCAGAATGACACTTCTGTAGGATCTGCCCCTATTCATGTTCAGGTACACAACTTCTAATAACACCATCTACTCCTTCCTTATAAAGGTGAGGATCATCCCAAAAGTAATGTCTCAAGTCAAAGAAGAATTTCTTCTTTTGCTGGTACGTGAAACTAGGTGGTATGTATTTGGCAACGATGTAGTTCGCATAATCAGCATACCACGATGCACTACGTGAAGCATTGATGACATTCTGTTGCTCATCGGGAAAGCTATCATCAATAGGTTGTGGGTCATCAAGACCGTTCTCCAACCTAGACTAGTTATCTGCTACTGGGTTGTCAGCACCCTTCCCGTAGACAACGTGCAAGTCAAATTCTTGTAGCAACAAATCCCATCTGATAAGTCTAGGTTTAGCGTCCTTCTTCTCCATGAGGTACTTAATAGCAGCGTGATCAGTGTGAATAGTGACTTTGGAATCAACTATGTAAGAACTTAACTTTTCACATGCAAACACGATTGCTAAAAACTCCTTCTCCATAGTAGCATAGTTTCTCTGGGCACTGTCTAAAGTTTTACTAGCGTAGTGAATAACATTCAACTTCTTATCGACTCTTTGCCCTAGAACAACACCAACAGCAAAATCACTAGCATCACACATGATTTCAAAAGGCAAGTTCCAATCAGGTGGTTGAACAATAGGTGCAGTTATCAAAGCCCTCTTAAGTATTTCGAAGGCTTCCTCACAATCGTCGTCAAAAACAAAAGGAATATCCTTTTGCAAGAGATTGGTAAGAGGCCTAGAAATCTTAGAGAAGTCTTTAATGAACCTTCTATAGAAACCAGCATGACCAAGGAAACTTCTTATACCTTTGATATATGTGGGGTATGGCATTTTCTCGATTGCATCAACCTTAGCCTTATCGAGTTCAATACCTCTTTCAGAAATTTTATGTCCTAAGACGATGCCTTCATTAACCATAAAGTGGCACTTCTCCCAATTCAAGACAAGATTGGTGTCTTTACATCTCTGTAAGACTCGATCAAGGTTGCTGAGGCAATCATCAAAGGAAGACCCGTAAACAGAAAAGTCATCCATGAAAACCTCGACAATCTTTTCACAAAAGTCAGAGAATATAGCCATCATACATCTTTGAAAGGTGGCAGGTGCATTACATAAGCCAAAAGGCATACGTCTATAAGCAAAGGTACCGAAAGGACAGGTGAAAGTGGTTTTCTCCTGATCAAATTATGCAACTGGTATTTGGGAGAAACCACAAAAATCGTCTATAAAGCAGAAGTGTGTGTGTTTGGACAACCTTTCTAGCATTTGGTAGATAAAAGGCAAAGGGTAATGATCTTTCCTAGTGGCTTTATTCAATTTCCTAAAATTGATCACCATCCTATAGCCAGTAATAATCCTTTGTGGGATCAACTCATCCTTATCATTAGGGACAACGGTAATGCCTCCCTTCTTAGGGACGCAATGCACCGGACTCACCCAATCGCTATGAGCAACAGGATAGATAATACCTACTTCTAGGAGCTTTAGTATTTCTTTTCTCACTATTTCCTTCATCTTAGGATTTAATCTCCTTTGATGATCAGCAACTGGCCTGAAATTAGGATCGGTTTTAATCTTGTGCTGGCATAGAGTAGGGCTAATGCCTTTAAGATCATCAAGAGTATATCCAATAGCACCACGGTGCTTCCTCAGAGTTTTTAGTAACTTCTTTTCTTCATGCTCTGATAGGCTAGCACTAATCATAACAGGACATATCTATTTTTCATCAAGATAGGCATACTTAAGAGAATGAGGCAACTGTTTAAGCTCGAACACATGATCACCCTTTGGTGGGGGTGGATCCCCAAGCAGTTCAACAGGCAAGTTATTCTTAAGGATAGGATATTGTTCTAAGACGACTCTATCTATCTCATCCCTCTCATCCATATGCATATCATTTTCATGCTCAAGCAAGTATTGCTCTAAGGGATCGGTAGGAGGCATGGCAATAGAGGCTAAGGCAATAGTTTCATCCCTACTAGGCAACATCTTTTCATGAGGTTGTCTACCAAACTTGGAGAAATTGAACTCATATGACACACCTTCAAAGCCAACAGTGACAGTTTGCTTCTCACAATCAATATGAGCATTGACAATATTAAGAAAAGGTCTACCAAATATGAGGGGACAAAAGCTATCTTGTGCGGTAGCAAGAACGAGGAAATCAGCAGGATACTTCGTTTTACCACACAAGACTTCAACATCCCTAACAATTCCCACAGGGCAGATAGCATCTCTATTGGCAAGCTGGATACTGACATCTATAGGTTCTATCTCAACAGGTGCAATCTCATCTTTGATTTCATCGTATAAGGATTTAGGTATTGCACTAACACTAGCACCCACGTCACATAAACCGTGATAGCAATGATCTCCTATCTTAACAGAAACCATAGGCATGCCAACAGCAGGCCTATGTTTGTCTCTAACGTGAGGTTTAGCAATTCTAGCAGCATCTTCATAGAAGTGAATATCATGTCCCTCAACATCGTCGGACAAAAGATCTTTGATAATAGCAATGCTAGGTTCAACTCTAATTTTCTCAGGGGGTGTAGGTGTTCTAATGTAGCCTCTACGTATCACAGTTGAAGCTTTAGAATGATACTTTATCCTAACAGGGAAAGGTGGTTTCTCAATGTAAGCACTAGGAACCACAGGATCATTATAGGCAATGACTTTCTCTTCAACTGGAGTGGGTTTAACTACATTGACTTCTAAAGGAGGATGATATTTAAACCACTTCTCTTTGGGGAGATCAATATGAGCAGCAAATTATTCACACAATGAAGCTACTATCTCAGAGTCAAGTCCATACTTAACGCTAAAGTCACAAAAAGTGTTTGTCTCAACAAAGGATTTAACGCAATCAAACGTGAAATTCATACCTGACTCCTTACCTTCTTCAAGCTCCCAATCTTCAGAGTTGCGTTTAATTCTCTACAATAAACTCCATTTGAAGTCAATATCTCTCTTCATAAAAGAACCGGTACAAGAAGTGTCAAGCATGGTGCGATCATCATGAGAAAGCCGAGCATTGAAGTTCTGAATGATAATTTCTCTCGAGAGCTCATGATTGGGGCATGAATATAGCATTGATTTAAGCCTCCCCAAGCTTGAGCGATGCTTTCTCTGTCACGAGGCCAAAAATTATAAATATAATTCCGATCACGATGTACTAAATGCATAGGATAAAACTTTTGATGAAATTCCAATTTCAACCGATTGTAGCCCCATGATCCAGTATCGTCACATAGCCTATACCATGTCAACGCCTTATCCTTCAAAGATAAAGGAAAGGCCTTCTTTTTGACCTCATCCTCGGGCACACCTGCAAGCTCAAATAAACCACAAACTTCATCTACATAGATCAGATGCAAGTCTGGATGTGATGTTCCATCTCCTGTAAAAGGATTAGCTAGCAGTTTCTCAAGCATACCCGAAGGAAATTCAAAGCAAATATTTTCAATAGGTGCAGCAGGTTGAGGAGAAACTCTCTATGCTTCCGTTCTAGGTAAAGATACCCCGAACAAGCCCCTCAAAGGATTAGTATCCATAGTGACAAGTGACAATAAATCTTAGCAAACTATATAAATGTTTCCTTACCAAGTTCCACTTACCAAAGGCGCTTCACTCCCCGGCAACGGCGCCAGAAAAGAGTCTTGATGACCCACAAGTATAGGGGATCAATCGTATCCTTTTGATAAGTAAGAGTGTCAAAACAACGAGGAGCAGAAGCATCTGACAAGTGGTTTTCAGCAAGGAAATATCTGCAAGCACTGAAATTGTCGGTAACAAGTGATTGTGTGGTGAGATGATTCGTAGTGAGCAACAAGTAACAAAAGTAGCAACGGTGCAGCAAAGTGGCCCAATCCCTTTTGTAGCAAGGGACAAGCCTGGACGAAGTCTTATAGGAGGAAAAACGCTCCCGAGGACACACGGGACTTTTTGTCATGCTAGTTTCATCATGTTCATATGATTCGCGTTCGTTACTTTGATAGTTTGATATGTGGGTGGACCGGCGCTTGGGTACTGCCCTTACTTGCACAAGCATCCCACTTATGATTAACCCCTCTCGCAAGCATCTGCAACTAACGAAAGTAGAATTAAGACAAAGTCTAACCATAGCATTAAACTAGTGGATCCAAATCAGCCCCTTACGAAGCAACGCATAAACTAGGGTTTAAGCTTCTGTCACTCTAGCAACCCATCATATAATTACTACTTCCCAATGCCTTCCTCTAGGCCCAAATAATGGTGAAGTGTTATGTAGTCGACGTTCACATAACACCACTAGAGGAAAAACAACATACAACATATCAAATTACCGAACGAATACCAAATTCACATGACTACTATTAGCATGACTTATCCCATGTCCTCAGGAACAAAAGTAACTACTCACAAAGCATAATCATATTCATGACCAGAGAGTTAATGAGTAGAATCAAGGATTTGAACATAAACTCTTCCACCAAGTAATCCAACTAGCATAAACTACAAAGAGTAATCAACACTACTAGCAACCTTACAAGTACCAATCGGAATCGCGAGACAGAGATTGGTTACAAGTGATGAACTAGGGTTTGGAGATGAGATGGTGTTGATGAAGATGTTGATGGTGACGAGTCCCCTCCGATGAGAGGAGTGTTGGTGATGACGATGGCGACGAGTCCCCTCCGATGAGAGGAGTGTTGGTGATGACGATGTCGACCATTTCCCCCTTCGGAAGGGAAGTTTCCCCGACAGGATCGTCCTGCCGGAGCTCTAGATTGGTTCTGCTCAAGTTCCGCCTCGTGGCGGCAGCGAATCCAGGAAAAAGCTCCTCCCTGATTTTTTCCTGGACGAAACCCTTCATATAGCAAAAGAGGGGGGCAAGTGGGCCAGTGGGCTGCCCACAAGCCCTCATGGCGCGGCCTGGGGGGTGGCCGCGCCGTGCCGGCTTGTGGGCACCCCCTGGTGCCCCTCTGGCACTTCTTCGGCCCAGTATTTTTGATAAATCGGGAAAAAAATCCTCGTTGATTTTTACGGCGTTTGGAGTTGTGCAGAATAGGTATCTCAACTTTGCTCCACTTTCAGGCCAGAATCCAGTTGCCGGCATTCTCCCTCTTCATGTAAACCTTGAAAAATAAGAGAGAAAAGGCATAAGAATTGTACCGTGAAGTGAAATAACAGCCAAAGAAGCGATAAATATCAACATGAAAACATGATGCAAAATGGACGTATCATATGCGTTTAGCACTTTGTTTCGGTTACTAATAAAAACTTTCGCAACAAGTATGTGAGTTCTTGATGACTAATGTGAGCCCATGGTATAGATGCACTTTCACCTTCCACCATTGCTAGCCTCTCTAGTACCGCGCAATTCTCGCCGGTACACAAACCCACCAAATTCCTTCCTGAAAACAGCCACCATACCTACCTACTATGGCATTTTCATAGCCATTCCGAGATATATTGCCATGCAACTCCCACCGTTCCGTCTCATGACTTGTGCCGTCACTCTCATATTGCTATTGCATGATCGTAAGATAGCTAGCGAGATGTTTCAACGTTATATGCCATGCTAGATCGTTGCACATCCCGGTACACTGCCGGAGGCATTTCCTATGGAGTCATCATCATTGTGATCTTTGAGCTGTGAGTAAATAAAAGTGTGATGATCATCATTATTAGAGCATTGTCCCATGTGAGGAAATAAAATAAAAAAAGAGGCCAAAGATCCCAAAACAAAAAAAACAAAAAAAAAAAGATAAAAGAAAATAAAAGAAAAAAAGAGGCCTAAGAGCCCAAATGAAAAAAAATAAAAGAGAGAAAAAGAGAGAAGGGACAATGCTACTATCTTTTTCCACACTTGTGCTTCATGATAGCAGCATGTTCTTCATGATTGAGAGCTTCTTGCTTTGTCACTACCATATGCTAGTGGGAATCTTCATTATATAACTTGGCTTGTATATTCCAATGATGGGCTTCCTCAAAATTGCCATAGGTCTTCGTGAGCAAGCAAGTTGGATGCACACCCACTAGTTTTCCTTTTGAGCTTTCACATACTTATAGATCTAGTGCATCTCCTGTATGGCAATCCCTACTCATTCACATTGATATCTATTAATGGGCATCTCCATAGCCTATTGATACACCGAGTCAGTGTGACCATCTCCTCCTTTTTGTCTCACAACCACCACCACACTCCATTCCACCTATAGTGCTATATCCATGGCTTGCGCTCATGTATTGCGTGATAGTTATAAAAAGTTTGAGAAAGTAAGAGTGCGAAAACAATTACTTGGCCAATACCGGGGTTGTGCATGATTTACATTAGTTGTGTGAGGATAATGGAGCATAGCCAGACTATATGATTTTGTAGGGATAACTTTCATTGGCCTTGTTATTTTGAAAGTTCATGATTACTTTGCTAGTTTGCTTGAAGTATTACTGTTTTCATGTCAATAGAAAACTATTGTTTTGAATCTTACGGATCTGAACATTCATGTCATGCGAAAGAAGTTGCAAAGGACAACTATGCTAGGTAGCATTCCACATCAAAAATTCATTCTTTATCACTTCCCTACTCGAGGACGAGCGGGAGTTAAGCTTGGGGATGCTCGATACGTCTCCAATGTATCTATAATTTTTGATGGTTTCATGCTATTATCTTGTCAAACTTTGGATGTTTTGTATGCCTTTTATATATTTTTGGACTAACTTATTAACTCAGTGCCAAGTGCCAGTTCCTGGTTTTTCCATGTTTTTGACCCCTTTCAGAGGAGATTTTGAAACGGAGTCCAAACGGAAGAAAATCCCCGAAAAGATTTTTTCTCGAATGGAAGAAGATCGGGAAGCTTGGGAGCCCAGGCAGGGGAGCCTCAGGGGCCCCACAAGCCCCCACCCCGCGGCCAGGGGGGAGGCCGCGCCATCCAGGCTTGTGGGGCCCCTAGACGCCCTTTGCCCTAGGTCTTTCGCCTATATATTCCCATAAATTCCAGAAAAAATCAGGAGATCATCGAAAGTACTTTTCCGCCACCGCAAACTTCTGTCTCCGCAAGATCCCATCTGGGGCACGTTCTGGTGCCCTGCTGGAGGGGGGATTTGGATACGGAGGGCTTCTTCATCAACACCATGACCTCTCCGATGATGCGTGAGTAGTTCACCATAGACCTATGGGTCGATAGTTAGTAACTAGATGACTTCTTCTCTCTCTTGGATCTTCAATACAAAGTTCTCCATGATCTTCATGGAGATCTATCCGATGTAATCTTCTTTTGCGGTGTGTTCGTCGAGATCTGACGAATTGTGGATTTATGATCAGATTATCTATGAATATTATTTGAGTTTCTTCTGATCTCTCTTATGCCTGATTTCATATCTTTGTAATTCTCTTCGAGTTGTGGGTTTTGTCCGGCCAACTAGATCTATGATTCTTGCAATGGGAGAAGTTCTTGGTTTTGGGTTCATACCGTGCGGTGACCTCACCCAGTGACAGAAGGGGTAGCGAGGCACGCATCGTGTTGTTGCCATCAAGGTAAAAAGATGGGGTTCTCATCATTGATTTGAGATTATCCCTCTACATCATGTCATCTTGCTTAAAGCGTTACTTTGTTCGTCATGAACTCAATACACTAGATGCATGTTGGATAGCGGTCGTTGTGTGGAGTAATAGTAGTAGATGCAGAAAGTATCGGTCTACTTGTCTCGGACGTGATGCCTATATGTATGATCATTGCCTTAGATATCGTCATGACTTTGCGTGGTTCTATCAATTGCTCGGCCGTAATTTGTTCACCCACTGTAACACTTGCTATTTTGAGAGAAGCCTCTAGTGAACACTATGGCCCCCAGGGTCTACTCAGCACCATATTTTCAGCCTTACACTTTTTACTTCGTTGCACTTTCCACCTTCGGATCTCACTTTGCAAACAATCTTGAAGGAATTGACAACCCCTTTGAAGCGTTGGGTGCAAGCTTGTTTGTGTTTGCGCAGGTACTCTGGACTTGACGAGTCCCTCCTTCTGGATCGATACCTTGGTTCTATGCTGCTCCTATGCTGCATCACCCTTTCCTCTTGTTTCTATGCAAGCTTGTTTGTGTTTGTGCAGGTACTTGTGACTTGACGCGATCCTCCTACTGGATTGATACCTTGGTTCTCAAACTGAGGGAAATACTTACTGCTCATGTGCTGCATCACCCATTCCTCTTCAAGGGAAAAACTAACGCAAGCCCAGCCTCTGTCAACGTGTCAATTTCTGGCGCTGTTGTCTGTGGGATAGCACGATCCTGTAAGACTTCTTATAGATAGGCCTTGATCCGGGCATGAGTTCGATGATGAACTCGATGTATCGGTCAGGAGGCATCCCTGGTAGCTCATCGGGAAAGACGTCCGGGTATTCAAAGATTATTGGCACTCGGTCGAGTCCTTCCTCTGATAGGCTGTTAACTCGTGGTACTCGAGTGGGTACTGGCTCAGAGGCATACTTGACTTTGACCCCTTGCTCACTTGTCATGGTAATGGCCCTATTGGCACAGTCCAAGATGCTTTGATGCTTGGCCAACCAATCCATGCCGAGAATTACTTCTAGGCCTTGCGACTTAAGCACAATGAGATCCGCTCAGAAGCTCGTCTCATTGATAACTATCCCGACCTTCCTACACCCTAGGTTGGTCCTCAAAACTGCTCCCCGGGTTTGAATTTCCATATGCCCACGAAGCAAGGTAGGTTCTAGACCACACTTTTCCGCAAACTTTTGCGTAACAAAAGAATGCAAAGCACCACAATCAAACAATACTGTTGCTGGGGTAGAGTTGACGAGGAACGTACCCAGAATGCAGTCTCGGTCTTCCTATGCCTCTTCTGCGGAAATGTGATTAATCCGCCCTTGCTGTGATACTGCTGATTGCGGGGAGCCTGGTTCCTGCCTGGTGCTCCTTGGCCTGGATTTGGCGCATTGGGGCGTGAAGCATCGGGTTTCTTGTTGGGGCACTGCCTGGAATAGTGCCCTGTTTGTCCACACCCGAAACAGGTAACTTGTGCTGGAAGGTTGGTCTTGCCTCCACCGTTGTTTGGCGGAGTGCTTGCTGGCTTGGCGTTGACTTGCTGCTGAGGTTGGTAATTCTGGCGAAATGTCGGATGCTTGTATTGTTGCTGCTGATAGTTGGGTCTTGCCGGGGCTGACTACCATGGCCGTGGTTTCGAACTAATCGGTCCTCCACTGCCCATTAGCTTGCGCTTACGGGTGTCATCCATTGCACGATGCTTGTCTTCCAACATAAGAGCCTTATTAACCAGGTCACTGAAGGTCCGGCATTCACAAATAACCAGCTGATACTGGAGTGACTGTTGTAGTCCTTCCATAAAGCGTTCCACTTTGGCAGCCTCAGTGCTGACATCTTGAGGTGCATATCTTGATAGGAGGTTGAACTTCTGCAAATACTCCTTGACAGATCCACTGCCTTGCCTTAAGGCTCGGAATTCTCGCTTCTTAATGGTCATCATTCCCTGAGGAATGTGAGCAGCACGGAATCCATCCTTGAACACGGCCCAAGTGATGACTTGCCCGGCTCGCATGATCTGAAATCCATCCCACCAGGCTTTGGTTGTGCCTCCGAGACAGTGAGTTGCATAGACGACTTTCTCGTTGTCATTAGTGCACTTGACCAGCACGAGAAGGTCTTCAATGGTGCGGATCTAGTCATCGGCATCCAAGGGTTCAGTCGTTTCCGTGAAAATGGGTGGCGTAATCCGCATAAACTCAAAGAGAGTTGAGCGACCATTGCCATTCCCGTTTTGCGGCGGGTGGTTCACCAGGGTTTGAGCCAGCTGTCGGATAGCGGCATTGTTGGCTTGACGCTCCTCTCGAAGATCTTGAAGGAACTGAGCCATGGTCAAGCTTTCAGGAGGAGGCGGTGGCGGTCGAACATCGTCTTGCTGCGCGTGGTGATCTCCAGCTTAAGCTTCCCCTCCGGTTCCCTGTTGTTGTCCTGAAGAGGCAGAGCCGGGGTTGCCGAAGGTGCTATTGTGAGTTCCATTCACCATCCTGTCAGGGGAGCAGACAGGTCAATTTTGCCGAACTGGTTGTACTCGAAAGGGATGGCGTTCTAGTAAAAGGGGGTCTCGTGTCATGCTAGTGTGCAAGATTTTTATGATAATGGTTTTGAAAAGAACTACTGCATTAAATTTAAAACAAGTGATGTAGTCGCTCACAAGCTGCCTAAGGCAGAATGCGACTTGCATTCAATAGGTTTACACAACATCCGGGGTCAGAAAATCCTGATACAATAACTCCTACGCTCGGTACATCGTACGCTGCTAAGCGATCGACTGCTCGGTCTCATAAGCCGTATCTGTGGGATCTTCGTCTTCATCTTCATTAGTGCTTCTTTTCCTTGAGGGAGTAGGGGAAGGAAGCGTACCATCTCGACGTCTCTTGGTTGGCGAGGTAGCGAAGAGTTCGGTGTACTCTTCTGCGGTTAAATGACGACTCTGAAGAGGAACGGCCCGAAGCGGAGGTATTCCTCCTCGGAAAGCGAAGCCAGGTGATATTATGGGTGTTCCTTCTTTCTTCACCTTGCGGTTCTTCATTTTCTCCATACGAAGTAGGTCCTTGACTTGGTGCAGCTCTTGGCGGATCCTAGTCGACTCCTTGATCAAAAGATGCGTCAAGGTGTCTGAGGAGAGACTGAAGTAGGTCTGAAACCTCAATGTCGTCCCGTCCTCGGATGAGGGGTTGAGTGTCCAACTCCCGTCTACCTTATCTTTAACAAAAGGTAGGTGACGAGTAGCTGGCTCGTCCGCCATCTCAGGAAGGATGTCGCAGAGTCGCACGAGTGCCTCTCGTGCTGCAGTCTCCATGGCCAACATTTGATCCTCCATCTGTGGCTCTTCAAAGAACCAGGTAGTTGGGGAGTCGTTAGCCTTCACTATCACGTCCACGTGATACTCCTTGGTGTCGGCGTTGACCCAGTGTTCGTGGTAAAGGACGATGGGTGTGCGACGTACTTGACACTCTCGAGGCTATCGCCCAAAAGCAGAGGAAAGCCCGTTTCCAGAAGCATCTCACGTACGGCGGCCATCGATACGTCTCAAACGTATCTATAATTTTTGATGGTTTCATGTTGTTATCTTGTCAACTTTGGATGTTTTATATACCTTTTATATCTTTTTTGGGACAAACTTATTAATTCAGTGCCAAGTGCCAGTTCCTGTTTTTTCTATGTTTTTGACTATTTTCAGATCTGATTTTGGAACGTAGTCCAAACGGAATAAAATCCCCGAAATGATTTTTTTCCAGAACAGAAGAAGATCGGGGGACTTGAGGGCCAAGGCAGGAGGCCCACAAGGAGCCCACAAGCCCTGTAGTCGCGGCCAGGGGGGCCCGCGGCTACCAGGCTTGTGCTCCCCTGGAGCTCCCCTACCCTAGCTTTTTGCCTATATAATCCCTAAAATCCCAGAAAAAATAGGGGCGTCCACGAAACCACTTTTCCGCCGGCGCAAGCTTCTGTTTCCGTGAGATCTCATCTAGAGACCCTTCCCAGTGCCCTGTCGGAGGGGACTTTGGAGCTGGAGGGCTTATACATCAACATCATTGCCTCTCCAATGACTCGTGAGTAGTCTACCTCAGACCTACGGGTCCGTAGTAAGTAGCTAGATGGCTTCTTCTCTCTCTTGGATCTTTAATACAAAGTTCTCCATGATCTTCATGGAGATCTATCCGATGTAATCCTCTTTGGCGGTGTGTTTGTCGAGATCCCATGAATTGTGGATTTGTGATCAGATTATCTATGAATTATAT
Organism: Hordeum vulgare subsp. vulgare; assembly: GCF_904849725.1. NCBI lineage: Eukaryota > Viridiplantae > Streptophyta > Magnoliopsida > Poales > Poaceae > Hordeum > Hordeum vulgare. The sequence goes on along the minus strand of NC_058521.1, from coordinate 144,025,886 downwards.
TTGAGTCTTTGCTGATCTCTTATATGCATGATTTGATATCCTTGTAAATCTCTCCGAGTCTTGGGTTTTTTTTGGCCAACTAGATCTATGATTCTTGCAATGGAATAGGTGCTTGGTTTTGGGTTCATACCGTGCGGTGACCTTTCCCAGTGACAGAAGGGGCAGCAAGGCAAGCATCGTGTTGTTGCCATCAAGGGTAACAAGATGGGTTTTCATCATAGATTTGAGATTTTCCATCTACACCATGTCATCTTGCTTAAGGCGTTACTCTGTTCTTATGAACTCAATACACTAGATGCATGCTGGATAGCGGTCGACGTGTGGAGTAATAGTAGTAGATGCAGAAAGTATCGTCTACTTGTTTTGGACATGATGCCTATATGTATGATCATTGCCATAGATAACGTCATGACTTTGCGCGGTTCTATCAATTGCTCGACAGTAATTCATTCACCCACCGTCTACTTGCTTTCATGAGAGAAGCCACTAGTGAACACTACGGCCCCCGGGTCTACTCACAATTATCATCTCCGCTTTTACTTTTACTTTGCTTTGTTTACTTTTTGCTTTCAGTTCTCACTTTGCAAACAATCTGTAAGGGATTGACAACCCCTTCATAGCGTTGGGTGCAAGCTCTTTGTGTTTGTGCAGGTACTTGTGACTTGACGCGATCCTCCTACTGGATTGATACCTTGGTTCTCAAACTGAGGGAAATACTTACCACCGCTGTGCTACATCACCCTTTCCTCTTCAAGGGAACACCAACGCAAGGCTCTAAGGCCGCGGGGGAATCCTTTGCATACTTGCCAAGGAAATCCCGATAGGCGTAGCCAGCAGCAGAAGGATTTCTGGCGCCGTTGCCAGGGAGAGATCAAGTCAAGATCTATCCAAGTAAGTGTCACAAACTCATCTCTTGCATTTACCTTTTTTGGCAGTTGCCTCTCGTTTTCCTCTCCCCCACTTCACATTTGCCGTTTTCATTTGCCTTTCTCCTTTGTCGTTTTCATTTGCCTTTTTGCCGTTCTCTTTTGCCCGTTTCACTTGCTTACTTCCTGCTCGTTTGTGTGTGGGATAGTCCATGAATGGCTAGACCCACCACTCCAAACGATACCCCTAAGAACGAAGTTCTCAATTTCAAGCAGAATGAGGAAGAAAAATTAAAGGACGCTTGGTACAGGATTTGCAATGCTCAAAGTAGATCTACTCGTAAGCAATCCACTACCATTCTTCTTCGCAGTTTTTATGTTGGAATCTCTCCTTGGAATAGGTATATTCTTTATACCATCGTAGGCGGGAATTTTTTGGGGAGCCATACTGTTGACTCCTATGGAGCTATCGTGAATTTGGTAGGCTCACCCCCGCTCATGGTTAATGGAACTACCTTGACCTTGGAACACGTGATGCAAAGGCTTGACGCCATTGAAAACAAAATTGCCACAATTGAACTTATTGAGGATTTGGATAGAAAGATCCACAATCAAATTACTCAGTACGGATCCAAAGTGGGAATGGTTTTGAAAAATTTAAGGGAGAAGGAACCTATAGTTATTGATTCCTCTAGAATTGGCAAACTAGAAGATGTCATAACCAACTTGGGTTCCGCTTTTGCCTCTGTGCAAAATACTCCAAATCTCACTCTCAAAAAGACCGTCAAGTCTGTTTTTGTTCCTAAAGCTAGTGGTGAGTCATCCAATAAAGATGAAGATCTTAAGATGATAAATGATCACACTACTTATGGTTTGAGCACCAAAGATGACTATACGTGATTCCATCACCTTATGCCTAGCTAAGGGCGTTAAACAATAGCGCTTGTTGGGAGGCAACCCAATGAATCTATCATTTTTATTTCTGTTTTGTGTTTTCCACACTTTCATAATTCTGTTACGATTGTGTTTTTTTGTGTTTCTTTTGCGTTTCTGCCAAGTGAAACCGTTATGATTAGTCTTGGGAATGATCGTTTGATCATGCTGGAAAAGACAGAAACTTTCTGCTCACGAAAAGAATTTTCATTTTCTTTCTGTGAGAGACTTTGAGTTGATTCTTTTTTCTGCTGATAGCTGCGCAAATTCTTCAGATTGTCGTAATTTTTCAGAATTTTTGAAGTATGAGAAGTATACGAAGTATACAGATTGCTACAGACTGGTCTGCTCTTAACAGATTCTGTTTTTGTTGAGTTGGTTGCTTATTTTGATAAAACTATGGATAGTATCGGGGGGTATTAACCATGGAAGATTGAAAATACAGTAAACCAACATCAACATAAGTAGAATTTAAGTTTGCTACAGTACCTAAGGAAGTGGTGATTTGCTTTCTTATACTAATGATATCACGAGTTTCTGTTTAAGTTTCGTGTTGTGAAGTTTTCAAGTTTTGGGTGAAGTTCTTATGGACAAAGAGATAAAGAGTGGCAAGAGCTCAAGCTTGGGGATGCCCAAGGCACCCCAAGTTGATTCAAGGATGCCGAAAAAGCCTAAGCTTGGGGATGCCCCGGGAAGGCATCCCCTCTTTCGTCTTCAATCCATCGGTAACGTTACTTGGGGCTATATTTTTATTCACCACATGTTATGTGTTTTGCTTGCAGCGTCTTGTATCGTAGGAGTCTTTTATTTTTGTTGTGTCACAATCTTCCTTTCTGCACACCTAGAGAGAGAGACATGCACTCACCGTGATTTTGTCGAGCTTCACTTATATCCTTTGGTTAGGCAATTCAGCTCACATGTGTTCCACTTATATCTTTTGAGCTAGTTGATTTTTCTCTATGTGATTCACTTCTATCTTTTAGAGCACGGAAGTGTGTGGCATGGTAGTTGATCTATGCTATGAAAGTAGTCTCAAAAGGGGTAGTTATCCAAAGGGATATGAAAACTTCCACCTTCGTGTGCATTGAGTAGTTAGAGAAGTTTGATTCATCTCAATTAGTTTTGAGTTGTGGTTGTGGTAATATTGAAGTTATACTAGTAAGGTGTTGTGGATCTAGAAATACTTGTGTTGAAGTTAGTGATTCCCGTAGCATGCACGTATGGTGAACCGCTATGTAATGAAGTTTGAGCATGATTAGTTTATTGATTGTCATCCTTTGTGTAGCGGTCGGGATCGCGCGATGGTTTGTGCCTAGCAACCCTTCCCCTAGGAGTATGCGTTGAATGCTTTGTTTCGATTACTACTAAAACTTTTGCAACAAGTATATGAGTTCTTCATGACTAATGTTGAGTCCATGGTTTAGATGCACTTTCACCTTCCACCATCACTATCTTCTTTAGTGCCGTGCAACTTTCGCCGGTGCATAAAACCCACCATATAGCCTCCCTCAAAACAGCCACCATACCTACCTACTATGGCATTTTCAAAGCCATTCCGAGATATATTGCCATGCAACTACCACCATGACATGTGCCACCACTTCTACATTTCCATTGCATGATCATAAGATAGCTAGCATGATGTTTCCATTGATGTCTATGTCATGCTAGATCATTGTCAGGGTACACTACCGGAGGCATTCCGTATAGAGTCATCATTGCTCTAAGTTTTGAGTTGTAAGTGTGATGATCATCATTGATGGAGCATTGTCCCATGTGAGGAAATAAAAGAGGCCAGTGAAGACCATTTACAAAAGAGGCCAAAGATGCCCACAAAAAAAGGCCAAAGAGCCCACCAAAAAATGAGAGAAAAAGAGAGAAGGGACAATGCTACTATCTTTCCAAACTTGTGCCTATTAAGCACCATGATTTTCATGATTGGGATTCTCTCATTTTGACACCACCATATAGCTAGTGGGAAGTTTTCATTATATAACTTGGCTTGTATATTCCAATGATGGGCTTCCTCAAAATTTCCTTAGGTCTTCGTGAGCAAGCAAGTTGGATGCACACCCACTAGTTTTCTTTAAGAGCTTTCACATACTCTTAGCTCTAGGGCATCATTTGTATGGCAATCCCTACTCATTCACATTGATATCTATTGATGAGCATCTCCATAGCTCATTGATATGCCTAGTCAATGTGACCATCTTCTCCTTGTTTGCCTTGCAACCTCCACCACACTCCATTCCACTTATAATGCTAAAACCATGGCTCACGCTCATGTATTGCGTGAGAGTTGAAAAGGTTTGAGAAAGTAAAGGTGTGAAAACAATTACTTGGCCAATACCGAGGTTGTGCATGATTTAAATTCATTGTGCAAGGATGATAGAGCATAGCCAGACTACATAATTTTGTAGGGATAACTTTCTTTTGGCCTTGTTATTTTGAAAATTCATGATTACCTTGCTAGTTTGCTTGAAGTATTATTGTCTCCACGTCAATAGAAAACTATTGTTTTGAATCTAACGGATCTGAACATTCACGTCACATAAGAGGAGTTACAAAGGACATCTATGCTAGGTAGCATGAAAGCATCACAAATTCATTCTTTATCACTTCCCTACTCGAAGACGAGCAGGAGTTAAGCTTGGGGATGCTTGATACGTCTCAAACGTATCTATAATATTTGATGGTTTCATGATGTTATCTTGTCAACTTTGGATGTTTTATATACCTTTTATATCTTTTTTGGGACTAACTTATTAATTCAGTGCCAAGTGCCAGTTCCTGTTTTTCTGTGTTTTTGACTCTTTTCAGATCTGATTTTGGAACAGAGCCCAAACGGAATAAAATCCCCGAAATGAATTTTTCCAGAACAGAAGAAGATCGGGGGACTTGAGGGCCAAGGCAGGAGGCCCACAGGGAGCCCACAAGCCCTATAGCCGCGGCCAGGGGGGACAGCGGCTACCAGGCTTGTGGCCCCCCTGGAGCTCCCCTGCCCTAGCTCTTTCGCCTATATATTCCCTAAAATCCCAGAAAAAATAGGGGTGTCCACGAAACCACTTTTCCGCCACCGCAAGCTTCCGTTTCCGCGAGATCTCATCTGGAGACCCTTCCCGATGCCCTGCTGGTGGGGACTTTGGAGCTCGAGGGCTTCTACATCAACATCATTGCATCTCCAATGACCTGTGAGTAGTCTACTTCAGACCTACGGGTCCGTAGTTAGTAGCTAGATGGCTTCTTCTCTCTCTTGGATTTTCAATACAAAGTTCTCCATGATCTTCATGGAGATCTATCCGATGTAATCCTCTTTGGCGGTGTGTTTGTCGAGATCCCATGAATTGTGGATTTGTGATCAGATTATCTATGAATTATATTTGAGTCTTTGCTGATTTCTTAAATGCATGATTTGATATCCTTGTAAGTCTCTCCGAGTCTTGGGCTTTGTTTGGCCAACTAGATCTATGATTCTTGCAATGGGAGAAGTGCTTGGTTTTGGGTTCATACCGTGTAGTGGCCTTTCCCAGTGACACAAGGGACAGCAAGGCACGCATCGTGTTGTTGCCATCAAGGGTAACAAGATGGGCTTTCATCATAGATTTGAGATTGTCCATCTACATCATGTCATCTTGCTTAAGGCGTTACTCTGTTCTTATGAACTCAATACACTAGATGCATGCTGGATAGCGGTCAACGTGTGGAGTAATAGTAGTAGATGCAGAAAGTATCGGTCTACTTGTTTTGGATGTGATGCCTATACGTATGATCATTGCCATAGATAACGTCATGACTTTGCGCGGTTCTATCAATTGCTCGACAGTAATTCGTTCACCCACCGTCTACTTGCTTTCATGAGAGAAGCCAGTAGTGAACACTACGGCCCCCGGGTCTACTCACAATTATCATCTCCGCTTTTACTTTTACTTTGCTTTGTTTACTTTTTGCTTTTAGTTCTCACTTTCCAAACAATCTATAAGGGATTGACAACCCCTTCATAGCGTTGGGTGCAAGCTCTTTGTGTTTGTGCAGGTACTTGTGACTTGACGCGATCCTCCTACTGGATTGATACCTTGGTTCTCAAACTGAGGGAAATACTTACCGCCGCTGTGCTACATCAGCCTTTCCTCTTCAAGGGAACACCAACGCAAGGCTCCAAGGCCGTGGGGGAATCCTTTGCATACTTGCCAAGGAAATCCCTATAGGCGTAGCGAGCAGCAGCCATCAACAAGGTGTAGAGGAGAGGGTTAGAAATATTTAGTGGGTGCGGTTCTCGGGTCAATCTATGTGCACTAATCGTTTCGTCTATCGTCCATGCTACCTAAGGCTTCCTATAGTCATGATGGTTGTGATACCAGCTCTGTGGGGACCCCGACTTACTAGTCGAGATCGCCGTGCTCAGTGATCCCAGAGATCAATGCTCACCGAACAAAGATACCGATTATTACAACACATGACCAAAGGGTCAAGTTCACAAGACAGGGCCTAAGGCCAAATCACTCAGATACACTAGTAGCGGAAAACATAGGGCTAAGTGGGTGCCCATGCCATCAAGCCTACACCGACAGGCATTCTGACTCGGAAGAGTCCTAGTTCGCAGGGGCGTCTTCAAAGACGTAGTCATCTCCAAACTCCGGTCCTTCCATGTCTGGTCAATAACATAACCAGTGGAAAGACAATGAGTACTTTGAATGTACTCGCAAACAGCCCATGATATAATCAACAAAAGTGAAGGATAACAATATCATGCATCTTTAGTGTAACTCATCTGGGTGGAATGATCATGAATATGCATCAAGTTAAAGAATTACTCTTGAAGAACATGTTACAGATATCAATATATCTGTCGAGGGCTGAACCATCCGGGTCCACCCTATATGCCAAGTCACCGAACTTCGTCATATTATTTCTATCATAGCAAGACCTTTTCCAACACCACACACACACACACTTGGTTTATGGGAAACAACTGGATGTAGTTTAAGCAGGATTACCCAACTATCCTTGATCGTGGACACGACTATTCGAATAGTTTACACTCTGCACAGGTAGTACGCTGGACCCACGAGATCCGGGAAACTTCCGTGTCATCCATGACTCGCGGTATATCACATACCCGAGGTAAGTACCCGATCAATGCCTTTTGCCTGACGATACTAGACAAAGAGGTCCACTCGATTGGTACACAGCCCACATGTTGTACGTCTTACGAGCACCAACTCTGGACAGTACCAACCATGCGGGGACCAACGGTGTGACTGGAACTCATAAAAATGGCATAGTCGTCCTACCCGGCACGACCCCATCACGAGAGTGACCACACATCACTCCCGCTACTAGTAATGTGGATCTTTGCTATCACCGACGAGAGTAATTAACATAGCCCCGTCCCATAAGGGGTAACGTGGTCGTACTGGTAAGGTTGGGACGGTCGACACATCATAAATCTAATCCCATTACCAAAACCATACTCACACAAATACTGGGTGCATCACTTCACCGAAAGTGACCACCTAACTCATCATCACACTCGGGCATTAGTGGAACCCGACGGGGTTTTCATAAACTCTTGCTTTATGTCAACAACATGCTCATGATAATACTACTTCTATCTTTACTTGTCAACATGGTATTAGCATGACCCTCAAGGGGTAGGGTCAAGCTCAATGCATATGCTCTGGGGGAGCTTTCGGTAAAACCATATCAAATGATTACCAGCACGTATGATCATATGCAACGGGAATACTTGCTACTTTAATATGCAAAGTAACATATGCTCACTCATGGTCAAAGGGCTGCTTGCCTTGGTCAGCTAAGTATCCGGGTCTTCGAGGTCTTCCGTTCCGATTCCCTCGTCACACGGATTTTCTATCGTCGATAAAATAATAAATAAGAAATAGATCACATAGAAACAGACCACAAAGTCATTTTAAAAGTGTTCTTTATTACTAATAAATCTAAGGTATAATTTTCAAAATATTTGCCTTAGTTTTCCTTGCAGGAATATTTTTGAAATCAACCAAACAGAAGCAAAACTATTTCAATTTAGTCCTTTTTATTAATATAAAATAGAATAGTTGTTGGAAAAATTCATCCAAACATATTATTAAATACTACACATTTTTAGAAGAATAATAGTGGAAGAATTATATTTTTACACTGGTTAAATGTTTTTATAAAAATCTTAGAGACCAGGGTTTAAAAATAAAATAAAACCGGCTAAACTCCTGGCCTGGCACGGCCCAGAGCTGGGCTGGCCCATGGCCAGCCGACAGCCTCCCAGGCGTGCGCGCCGTCAGGTTTGAACCTGACGCGCAGGGCCCTGCGGTCAGTGGCCGAGGTCAGCGCGGGGGAGGAGGTTGGGCCATCGACAGGTGGGGCACACGTGTCGGGGTCGTCACCTACCTCTGGCCAGAGAGAAGGAGGAGGATGCCGGCGAGGTTGCCGATGCTATCATGGCCCAGCGATCACTGGAATGGGTTCGCCTTACTGTCTCCTACCTGCTGGTGGTCGAAACAACGACGGGGAGGCAGGGGTTCACCGGCGACGAGGAGGCCGTGACGGAGGAGGTTCAGGAGGTGGTCGAGGGGGTTGCTAGAGACACGGAAAAGCTCGGGCGAGTTGGGGGAAAGCTTCCTGGGATCGAGAGGGTCAGTTTGGTGGGTCGAGGGGCGCAGGAGCCGTCGTGTAGTCAGAGATCGACCGGAGCTCCGAGGTGGAGGGGCCTCGGTCGATCTCGAGCACCGGGGCTCTGCTGGTTTGCTGGGGTGGCTAGGGAGGTACTAGTGATCGTGGTGAAGCTATCTGAGGGGTGTTGGAGCGAGGGGAGGGCTATTTATAGGCCCGCGAAGGTGAGAAGATTCGGGAGCGTTGGTGACTCACCGTGGCGTGCATGGGGTGCAGAGAGAGGCTGGGGTCAAAACCACGGTCTCAGGACGTGGTTTTGGACTGCCCGAACCATCTGCAACAGAGGGAGAGAGAGGAAAGTCGAGCATTCGTGGCCGCGCAACCTTGGCCGGTTCTGGTGCGCGCGGGCACGCGTCGCGCGAGCTCTAGCGCGGGAGAGGAGGGGCCTGGAGGCTTGCTCGACGCAGAAGGGTTGTCGGGGGAGAGGTTGGACATCTCGGGGGAGGCTGGAACCCGCCAAGGGCATCGCCCCCGCCTCGGTGACTCCCTGTAGCGAGCCTAGAGCACAGTTTTGGCATGCCACGAGATGCTGGTGCGCTCTGAGGCACTTTGGACGTGTCTAGCATGTCCTGACACTGGCTGGGGGTGTGGCTAGCCGTTTGGTCCTTGTGGGAGCTTCGGCTAGTCAAGGGAGGCAAGAAATACTGGTGCTGTCAGTCATGAACTGAGATCTAAATTGGGGTTTTTGGCCTTTCCACTTTGAACCAGTTAGGGGCCAGTTGACTGGGGTTAGACACAGGTGTTGGCCACCTAATCTATGAGTTTGAAGCAAAGGGGTTTCGTTTAGCTGTGGCTAAGGTGGCTTTTTCCTATCTATCAGAAGGTGTTCGATAGTGGCTTAAGGGGGTTGCACCCCACCACTGGTGTTGCAACTTAACAGGTTTGGGTTTGGTGGTAAACCATGGAGTTTCACAAAATTTGAGCTCCAAAGGACAAGTTTGGCTTTGTAAACTTGAAAATACTCCAATATGACCAGATATGTCCCTTCCAAAGGGAGTGTGGGCAAACTAAGTCCCACAAATCCCATTTTTGTTGTGGAACCCTCATTTGAGGTATTAGGCACTCCTGCAAAGTTTTAGCATCATTGGATAAACTTTGCTATGTAGAGTTGCTCTAACTTGATTCTGGACAGACAGGGTTTTAGGGTTATTGGGGGTCCTTATTCACCTTTTATCAAGGTGAAACTTTATGTGGACACCAAACAAGGCTTAGGGATATCACTGGAATTTCCTTGGAATTTATTGAGAATATTTCCTTTGGAAATATTTCAAAATGCCAAAACAGACAGAAATAGCTGTCATAGTTTTATTCAATAAATATAATATAAAATGGGGTTTAAAATCCTATGTATGGAAAATATATGTCCTTCTGATCATCTCCAAATTTAATCAGATTTTTCTAAGGCAGAAAAGTATTTTTCCATGTTGGAATACCAATTCTGGCTTTATAAATGGACATGTTAATTAATTAGGAAAATAATCACAGAAATAATTATTTCTGTGGTTTTGAAATAAAAATATATGTTAAAATCAGATTACCAAATATGAGTAGAAGCACTACTTGCTATCAAGGACATGTAGTGCAACTTAAGGTAGGTTTTACCTTGATTAGAAATAAGCAAAGGTTTTTGGAAATCAGTGTTATACCAAAAGAATTTAGGGTTTTAAATCCTGACATGATCAAGCATACAAGCATACAATGTCAATCATAGCATTCGCAACATTAGTTTTGAAAAAGTTTTAACAAGCTCAGAATTTCACAATACAGACAAGTGATAGCAAAAACAGGGTGTGACACACAATTCATTATGTTGTCTTCCTTGTCCAACATCTACTTCTAGGCATGCGATAATTTAGTGAGTGTTCACAATCATAGATGGTGTGAGAGATGATATATTTGTATGTGAACCTCTCCTTCTTTATCACTTCCTATTAATTGCAACCATGACCAAGGTCTATGTTTGCCTACCCTCAACAAGTTTCAATCATCATTCTTTTTATATGTGAAGCCATCACTTCCCATAAGATCATTACATGATCTTTCATGCTTTTGTTCTATTCTCACTCTTCTGATCATGGCAAGAGGCAAATCCCTTCAACTAAGACACTCTTTATTATATGGCTCACGAGCTTGAATACATCGGGGGTGACACAAAGCAAAACTCAAGACTAAAACACTAAGACTTTTTATCTACTAGAGAAAGAGAAAATTGAAAAGGAAAACTAAAACAAAGGTAAAGGCAAAAGATGTGATGGTGATACGATACCGGGGCAACTCCCCCAAGCTTGGCACAAGCCAAGGGGATTGCCCATACCAATGCTCAGTTGTCTTCCTTTAGTGGTGAAGGTGGAGGAGTTGTTGAAGAGGTCTTGAGCTTGTTTAATTTCCACTTGAGCATAAAATTCTGCTCCCTCAGATCATCGTTTTCCTCTTCAAGCTTCAACACCCTCTGGCATAATTCCCGCTTACTCTTCTGCAAGAAAAGAGAAGGGATAAACAAGGTCTTAGGCTTCTTCCTTGAGTCAGGGAGGCTCGACTTCTTGAACTCCACATGAGTGTGTCCAGGTTGAGCTAGAGGAGCCTCCACTTCATCGAAACTTGTTTGCTCCTTCCCCTTCGGATCATAATCTTCGTCCTCATCAGTGGTCCAGCCATAAGGATCCAAGTCACCATAGACCTTGGGGTTAGCAAGGTAATAAGCCACATAGCTTTCCCCACCTGAATCCTGAGAAGACATCTTGACCTAGATCTGCGGCAGAAAACAGGCTCGAAACGAAAAATAGAGGAAATCTGCGTGATGCAGGGGTCAGACCAAACGGGAGTATATATAATAAATTTTTCCAGACCAGAAGGAGTACCCCACACGAAAACGGAGTCCGGGAGGCACACGAGGTGTCCACAGGCCCTCACGGCGCGGCCAGGGGGTGGGCCCGCGCCGTGCAGGCTTGTCGCCTCCTCGCGCACTTTTTGGACTACTTCCAATTTTTGTATTTTTTCAAATATTCCAAAACGGAGAAAAATTCCTACTGGAGAAGTTTTGGACTCTGTTTTCTTACCGAATCACATACCTCTTCGTTTTCGGAGTCTGAAACAGGCTGATAAATATCCCTTAGGTATTCTTCCGAAGTTATGGTATTGATGATATTGCTTTCAACATTTATGGGAGTACCTGAGATATAATGCTTGATTCTCTACCCATTTACAACTCTCGGACAATTACCTTCCGTGTTGTTGATCTTGATAGCACCGGAACAATATACTTCCTCAACAACATAGGGACCTTCCCATTTAGAGAGAAGCTTGCCTGCAAAGAATCTTAAACGAGAGTTATATAGCAAGACATAATCACCTACATTGAACTCACGCTTTTGTATCCTCTTATCATGGCACCTCTTAACCTTCTCTTTGAACAGCTTGGCATTCTCATCTGCCTGAGTTCTCCACTCATCAAGCGAGCTAATATCAAATAACCTATTCTCACCGGCAAGTTTGAAATCAAAGTTGAGCTCTTTGATTGTCCAATAAGCTTTATGCTCTAGCTCAAGAGGTAAATGACATGCTCTACCGTAGACCATTTTGTACGGAGACATGCCCATGGGATTCTTATACGCAGTCCTATAAGCCCACAGTGCATCATCGAGCTTCTTAGACCACTTTCTAGACCTGTTGACAGTCTGTTGCAGAATTAGTTTAATCTATCTATTACTTAGCTCTACTTGACCACTGGACTGAGGGTGATAGGGAGACGCAATTCTATGGTTGGCATCGTACTTAGCAAGCATTTTACGGAAAGCACCATGAATGAAGTGTGAACCACTGTCGGTCATTAGATATCTAGGGACTCCAAATCTAGGGAAGATAACTTCTTTCAGCATCCTAATAGAGGTGTTGTGATCAGCACTACTAGTGGGGATAGCTTCTACCCACTTAGTGACGTAATAAAAAACAACTAGGATATGAGTATACCGTTGGATTTTAGAAAAGGTCCCATATAATCAAAGCCCCAGACATCAAATGGTTCAATGACAAGTGAATAGTTCATAGGCATTTCCTGACTTTTGCTAATATTACCTATTCTTTGACATTCGTCACAAGACAAGACAAACTTACGGGCATCCTTGAAGAGAGTGGGCCAATAGAAACCTGATTGCAATACCTTGTGTGCAGTTCTATCTCCCGGAAGGTGTCCTCCGTAGGCCTCGGAGTGACACTTCTGTAGGATATGTACCTGTTCATGTTCAGGTACACAACGTCTAATAACACCATCTACTCCTTTCTTATAAAGCTGAGGCTCATCCCAAAAGTAATGTCTCAAGTCAAAGAAGAATTTCTTCTTTTGCTGGTACGTGAAACTAGGTGGTATGTATTTGGCAACGATATAGTTTGCATAATCAGCATACCACGGTGCACTACGTGAAGCATTGATGCCATTCAGTTGCACATCGGGAAAGCTATGATCAATAGGTTGTGGGTCATCAAGAACGTTCTCCAACCTAGACAAGTTATCTGCTACTGGATTATCAGCACCCTTTCTGTCGACAACGTGCAAATCAAATTCTTGTAGCAAGAGAACCCATCTGATAAGTCTAGGTTTAGCGTCTTTCTTCTCCATGAGGTACCTAATAGCAACATGATCAGTGTGAATAGTGACTTTGGAATCAACTATGTAAGACCTAAACTTTTCACATGCAAACACGACTGCTAAAAACTCCTTCTCCGTAGTAGCATAGTTTCTCTGGGCACTGTCTAGAGTTTTACTAGCGTAGTGAATAACATTCAACTTCTTATCGACTCTTTGCCCTAGAACAACACCAACAGCATAATCACTAGCATCACACATGATTTCAAAAGGCAAGTTCCAATCAGGTGGTTGAACAATAGGTGAAGTTATCAAAGCCCTCTTAAGTATTTCGAAGGCTTCCTCACAATCATCGTCAAAAACAAAAGAAATATCCTTTTGCAAGAGATTGGTAAGAGGCCTAGAAATCTTAGAGAAGTCTTTAATGAACCTTCTATAGAAACCAGCATGACCAAGGAAACTTCTTATACCTTTGATATCTGTGGGGTATGGCATTTTCTCGATTGCATCAACCTTAGCCTTATCGAGTTCAATACCTCTTTCAGAAATTTTATGTCCTAAGACGATGCCTTCATTAACCATAAAGTGTCACTTCTCCCAATTCAAGACAAGATTGGTGTCTTTACATCTCTGTAAGACTCGATCAAGGTTGCTGAGGCAATCATCAAAGGAAGACCCATAAACGAAGAAGCCATCAATACATCGTTGAAAGGTGGCAGGTGCATTACATAAGCCAAAAGGCATACGTCTATAAGCAAAGGTACCGAAAGGGCAGGTGAAAGTGGGTTTCTCCTGATGAGATTGTGCAACTGGTATTTGGGAGAAACCAGAATAACCGTCTAGAAAGCAGAAGTGTGTGTGTTTGGACAGCCTTTCTACCATTTGGTCGATAAAAGGCAAAGGGTAATGATCTTTCCTAGTGGCTTTATTCAATTTCCTAAAATCGATCACCATCCTATAGCCAGTAATAATCCTCTCTGGGATCAATTCATCCTTATCATTAGGGACAACGGTAATGCCTCCCTTCTTAGGGACGCAATGCACCGGACTCACCCAATCACTATGAGCAACATGATAGATAATACCCGCTTCAAGGAGCTTTAGTATTTCTTTTCTTACTACTTCTTTCATCTTAGGATTTAATCTCCTTTGATGATCAGCAACTGGTTTGAAATCAGGATCGGTTTTAATCTTGTGCTCGCATAGAGTGGGACTAATGCCCTTAAGATCATCGAGAGTATATCCAATAGCAGCACGGTGCTTCCTTAGAGTTTTTAGCAACTTCTTTTCTTCATGCTCTGAGAGGCTAGCACTAATTATAACAGGATATATCTCTTTTTCATCAAGGTAGGCATACTTAAGAGTATCAGGCAACTGTTTAAGCTCGAACACAGGATCACCCTTTGGTGGGGGTGGATCCCCAAGCAGTTCAACATGCAAGTTATTCTTAAGGATAGGATATTGTTCTAAGACAACTCTATCTATCTCATCCCTTTCATCCATATGCATATCATTTTCATGCTCAAGCAAGTATTGCTCTAAGGGATCAGTAGGAGGCACATCAATAGAAGCTAGGGAAATAGTTTCATCCCTAATAGGCAACTCTTTTTCATGAGGTTGTCTACCAAACTTGGAGAAGTTGAACTCATGTGACACACCTTCAAAGCCAACAGTGACAGTTTGCTTCTCACAATCAATATGAGCATTGACAGTATTGAGAAAAGGTCTGCCAAATATGATGGGACAAAAGCTATCTTGTGCGGTAGCAAGAACGAGGAAATCAGCAGGATACTTCATTTTACCACACAAGACTTCAACATCCCTAACAATTCCCATAGGGCAGATAATATCTCTATTGGCAAGCTGAATAGTGACATCAATAGGTTCTATCTCAACAGGTGCAATCTCATCTTTGATTTCATCGTATAAGGATTGAGGTATTGCACTAACACTAGCACCCACGTCACATAAACAATGATAACAACGATCTCCTATGTTAACAGAAACCACAGGCATGCCAACAACAGGCCTATGTTTGTCTCTAACGTGAGGTTTAGCAATTCTAGCAGCATCTTCACAGAAGTGAATATTATGTCCCTCAACATCGTCGGACAGAAGATCATTGATAATAGCAATGCTAGGTTCAACTCTAATTTGCTCAGGGGGTGTAGGTGTTCTAATATAGCCTCTATGTATCACAGTTGAAGCTTTAGAATGATCCTTTATCCTAACAGGGAAAGGTGGTTTCTCAATGTAAGCATTGGGAACAACAGGATCATTATAGGAAATGACTTTCTCTTCAACTGGAATGGGTTTAACTACATTGACTTCTAAAGCAGGATGATATTTAAACCACTTCTCTTTGGGGATATCAATATGAGCAGCAAAGGATTCACACAATGAAGCTACTATCTCAGAGTCAATTCCATACTTAGCGCTAAAGTCACAAAAAGTATTTGTCTCAACAAAGGATTTAACGCAATCAAACGTGAAATTCATACCTGACTCCTTACCTTCTTCAAGCTCCCAATCTTCAGAGTTGCGTTTAATTCTCTCCAATAAATTCCATTTGAAGTCAATATCTCTCTTCGTAAAAGAACCGGTACAAGAAGTGTCAAGCATGGTGCGATCATCATGAGAAAGCCGAGCATAGAAGTTCTGAATGATAATTTCTCTCGAGAGCTCATGATTGGGGCATGAATATAGCATTGATTTAAGCCTCCCCCAAGATTGAGTGATGCTTTCTCTGTCACGAGGCCAAAAAATATAAATATAATTCCGATCACGATGTACTAAATGCATAGGATAAAACTTTTGATGAAATTCCAATTTCAACCGATTGTAGTCCCATGATCTAGTATCATCACATAGCCTATACCATGTCAATGCCTTATCCTTCAAAGATAAAGGAAAGACCTTCTTCTTGACCTCATCCTCGGGCACACCTGCAAGCTTAAATAAACCACAAACTTCATCTACATAGATCAGATGCAAATCTGGATGTGAAGTTCCATCACCTGTAAAAGGATTAGCGAGCAGTTTCTCAAGCATACTCGAAGGAAATTCAAAGCAAATATTTTCAGTAGGTGCAGCAGGTTGAGGAGCAACTATTTGTGCTTCCGTTCGACGTGAAGATACCCTGAACAAGCCCCTCAAAGGATTAGTATCCATAGTGACAAGTGATAAAAAATTTCAGCACACTATGTGAATGTTTCCTTACCAAGTTCCACTTACCAAAGGCGCTTCACTCCCCGGCAACGGCGCCAGAAAAGAGTCTTCATGACCCACAAGTATAGGGGATCAATCGTAGTCCTTTCGATAAGTAAGAGTGTCGAACCCAACGAGAAGCAGAAGGATCTGACAAGTGGTTTTCAGCAAGGTAAAATCTGCAAGCACTGAAATTGTCGGTAACAAGTGATTGTGTGGTGAGGTGATTCGTAGCAAGCAACAAGTAACAAAAGTAGCAACGGTGCAGCAAAGTGGCCCAATCCCATTTGTAGCAAGGGACAAGCCTGGACAAAGTCTTATAGGAGGAAAAACGCTCCCGAGTACACACGGGAATTTCTGTGATGCTAGTTTTCATCATGTTCATATGATTCGCGTTCGTTACTTTGATAGTTTGATATATGGGTGGACCGGTGCTTGGGTACGGCCCTTACTTGGACAAGCATCCCACTTATGATTAACCCCCCTCGCAAGCATCCGCAAATACGAAAGAAGAATTAAGACAAAGTCTAACCATAGCATTAAACTAGTGGATCCAAATCAGCCCCTTACGAAGCAACGCATAAACTAGGGTTTAAGATTCTGTCACTCTAGCAACCCATCATATCATTACTACTTCCCAATGCCTTCCTCTAGGCCCAAATAATGGTGAAGTGTTATGTAGTCGACGTTCACATAACACCACTAGAGGAAAAACAACATACAACATATCAAATTACCGAACGGATACCAATTTCACATGACTACTATTAGCATGACTTATCCCATGTCCTCGGGAAAAAAAGTAACTACTCACAAAGCATAATCATATTCATGACCAGAGAGGTAATGAGTAGCATCAAGGACCTGAACATAAACTCTTCCACCAAATAATCCAACTAGCTTCAACTACAAAGAGTAATTAACACTACTAGCAACCTTACAAGTACCAATCGGAGTCGCGAGACGGAGATTGGTTACAAGTGATGAACTAGGGTTTGGAGATGAGATGGTGTTGATGAAGATATTGATGGTGATGAGTCCCCTCCGATGAGAGGAGTGTTGGTGATGACGATGGCGACAATTTCCCCCTCCGGGAGGGAAGTTTCCCCACCAGGATCGTCCTGCTCAAGCTCTAGATTGGTTCTACTCAAGTTCCGCCTCGTGGCTGCGGCGAATCCACGAAAAAGATCCTCCCTATTTTTTTCCTGGACGAAACCCTTCATATAGCAAAAGAGGGGGCCAAGTGGGCCAGCAGGCTGCCCACAAGCCCTCATGGCGCGGCCTGGGGGGTGGCCGCGCCGTGCAGGCTTGTGGCCACCTGCATGCCCCCCTCTGGCGCTTCTTCAGCCCAGTATTTTTTATAAATCAGGAAAAAAAATCCTCGTTGATTTTTACGGCGTTTGGAGTTGCGCAGAATAGGTATCTCAAACTTGCTCCACTTTTAGGCCAGAATTCTAGTTGCCGGCATTCTCCCTCTTCATGTAAACCTTGCAAAATAAGAGAGAAAAGGCATAAGAATTGTACCGTGATGTGAAATAACAGCCAAAGAAGCGATAAATAACAACATGAAAACATGATGCAAAATGGACGTATCAGCCGCCAAACGCTGATCTAGCGGTTGCTGATGGTCATGGCCATGGCCACGGTCGTGTGATGACCGGGCTCGGCTCATGCGTCTCCTCCGAAGGTAGGAGGAAGTCTCCCACGGAGATCGACGCTGATGCTCGGGACGTTGGAGGCACGCCTCGTCGAGGGTGCTCGAGATCGATCTCGACCGGATTCGGCAAAGGCGGAGCTAGGATGGGCACCGCAGAGCGGATGGATGGTCGCACGACGGCGGCGGAGACGGAGACGGGAACAAATGCGACGCCAGGGCGACAGAGACGAGGGTGTGCGACTGAGAGGGAGACAGGCGTTTCCACGGCCACACGGTCGTGGAGCAGAAGAGGCGGAAGAGGAGGGTAGCGGCGGCGGGGATCCCTCGGCCACGGCGGCCGCCACATCAGCCAGAAATCCTCGGACACCGTGTCGAACGCCAGGATCTTCTGGGTGTTCCTGGCCACAGGATGAATCGTCAAGTGAATTTTGCCCCTGTCGTGGGCATAGTGGTTGATGAAATAGGCGACTACACCGTCGGTCACTGGTCCGAGACGGCGAGGATGTTGTGAGCTGGCTGCGGCGGCGACAGCGGCGAGCGAGTAAAGGTAGTGCGCCGCCAAGCCAGACTCTCGTTCATTGGCGAGGACGAGAAGCCGGAGCTCGCCGGACGGGCCGTGGTTGTTAAAGCCGCACAGCCTGGTCAGGTCGGGGCAAGAACGCGGCTTCAAGTCCAACCTAGCCGCCAGCCTGGTCACCGGGTTGCACACAAAGAAAACGGAGCCCGTCGCAGCAACCCAGCAGGGCGCCGACCTCAGAGGGCTTGAGCCGGTGAGATTTCTCGGGAGAGAGATGGATCGGGAGCGAGGGTGTGTGGATGGGGACGGGGTAGCAGGAGACGCGATATGCGTTCGTGCCTTCGTGGCTTGCGGTTATTTATTTATTTTCTGCTTTTTGTAGCGGGCAGGATAATTAGTGGGTTTTTTCGTGGGAGGGGATCGTAGGAGGGAATGAGGGCTGACTTTCTGGCGATAGAGGGGAGGACGATGGAGGTCAAACCATCACGTCCGGAGATTCTTCTTTAATAGTAGAGATGATCGGTTCTTTTACGATGCTATCCTAAAGAACAAGACATACCCTGTTAGTGCTCTCTGAGTTAGCTTGCTATGCGCAGATAGTAATATTTCCCGATTCTTCTGTTTCTGTATTTTTGTTTTAATCGATAGTGAACATACGAATTTTCTGTTGCTTTATATATTCATATGCCAGGAATCTCTAATCTGACTTTTGCCTTTTTTGTTTGTTGTATAGTTCTTTCCCAACATCTATGAAAAATGCAGAGTGGTTTTCTATAGAAAGGGAAAATAATTTAAGTATGTGAGGTTGTTTGTTACTTTGTGTGGCATGTTTGGGTGGCCTTGTCATGATGTGCCTATTGTTCTTCTACGCTGTTGCTGCCACTGGATCTTGCCTCCCTCGGCGAGCTGCTGATGATGTTGTATGTTTTGCCTTACCTTTCAGGTCCACTCTCCGAGGTGTATCCGTTGTGACTCATGAGGCTATTGGCATACTTCTGCATGAAGTTAACTGAACTTGTCACTGCACTTTGCCCCCGATCATGCACGATAACCTCACAAATTGATGCAAACCTTTTAGCTATCCAAGAATAGAAAAATGGGCACAATGATTTATATATGTTCAGTTATCAGTATTTAATCTTTCTAGGTAAATCTTGATATTGTGTGAGGACTGCATGCTTTAATCCCATGGATGATAATCCTAATAGTAAACATGTACCATGTTTTCTTCATAATTTGGCTCATATAATGTGCTTCTGTGAGAATTCCTGATTTGCTCATGTGGACAATATAGATTACAAATAGCTTTATTTTACTTTATTAGAATTTAGAAATGAATCGGTTTTGGGTAGCACATTGCTCAACTACGTTATGAATGTACTGCTGACATTGCGCTTTCAACCGTAGGAGGTTGTCTATCTATTCTCAGGGTCATGACCTCTTCATGCAAGTATTTCTGGTTCTCTGATTTAGGATCTAATAATCTACACTTACGAGTACTATTTGTCTTCTAATAAATTCAACATCTTGTTATCTCATATGAACATAATACATCATGCATGTGAAGCTTTGATCAATTCACAACAATTCTTGATGGTCACTTAATATTTTTTTCCAGTGCATGCCAATCAAAATTGCATGCCAAACACTAATAACCAAAGTCACCCAAGGGAGCTTTAAATCGTAGGAAGTGCTCCTTCTTGGAACATAGTTTCAGATTTTGTAGGTAGTGTTAGACTTGTAAGATTTTATTCTTTTTCAAATTAATGCAGAACACTTGCGAGCATCCGATATACATGACTGAAAAATGAGATATACAAATGAAAAGTCACTGCCAATGGCCCTTTCATGTCTTTTTTTGTTTTCGCTCATGGATTTTGTTTCCCTGAATTGATGTCGTGGTTACTGGAAGCTAGAAAGAAGTTGCCACAAAATTTTGCAATATCAGGAAAAGCTACAGATAGATGCAAACATGGTAGATAATTTTCTCAGTATGGATGGTATTGTATTTAATCCTTCAAAGATTGTGGGCGTATTTATTCTTCATGTAATATGTGACTACTAAAGGAGTTTCCTAACTTACTGCTCTTAGTCCCTCATGCTTTTGTTCAGTGTTATTTCAAAATCAACAAATCTATAATGCTATTTAGATAGGAAATAATTATACATGCTTTAATCATACATAGTGGTCAAGGAACGGGCAACTCCAATGGGGCGACCCATTTTGTCAGCCGCCGTCCGTTTGGGTCAGCGCGGACTCAAAAGGCGACCCAACGCGCCAACCCAAATGGACGCGCGTCCGGTTTTCATCCGTGGCCGACCCATTCCTGGCCCATTTTTGACTCGGATTTGCGTCAACGCGGACACGCGACAGACATGCGCACGTTCGCCTTCTCCTCCCCCGGGCCCGCTGGTTGGTGGCACATTGGCCTCCCCCATCCAACCCTCGCCTGCCCACTTCGTCGCCGACGCCGCCGCCCATTTTTCCGGCGACTCTGCCAGCTACCGGTGCCTCCACATCCGCCGAGCAACGCCGCCCATTCCCACGTCGCCCGCTGCCGCCATCGTCTTGTCGCCGGGGAGCCGACTGCTTCCCACTCCCGCGCCCGCCCACCACACAGCCCGCCCCGACCAAGAAGTCGCCTCGCCTCCCGGCCAGATCCTCACCGGCACGCTCGTCGGACACCGGCCCACTCGTCGGACGCCGGCAGGGCAGCTAGCTGGTCCGTGCGCGCCGCGACTCCCTTCGCCGACCGTCTCCTTCGTCGACGCCCGCAAGGTGTTCGACAGTTTGCCAAGGTACAAAATGGACTCTGCCGATGAGTTATTTTTTCACAATTTCCTTTGCGACTCCGACGATTCGCCGTCCGATGACGAGGAGGAGGTATTGGCTGCTGTGTTGGTCCATCACCACCTCAACAACCCGCGGCCATTGTTCCGTGGCTCCATTCCGGGCCACCTTTCGACGTTGAATCGCAACCGAGAGAGCGGACATTTCCTTCTTTAGAAGTACTACTTTGATGCAACAAACCCGTTGTTCAAACATCAAAAATTCCGTCATCATTTCCGTATGAGTAGGCATCTTTTCAACCGTATTAGAGAGGGGGTGGTTGGCTATAATGACTATTTCGAGTGCAAAGAGGATGCCGTTGGCAAGATAGGTTTTTCCTCTTATCATAAATGCACCGCCGCCATCTGAATGCTTGCATACGGAGTGCCCGGTGATCTCCTTGACGAGTACGCTCGTATGAGTGAGTCTACTTGCCTAGAGTCCATGTATAAGTTTTGCAAGGCTGTTAGTGTTGTGTCTGGCCCTGAGTACTTGAGAGAGCCGACTGCTGAAGATACAACCCTTTTGTTGGCGATGAATGCCAGCAGGGGCTTCCAGGGATGCTTGGTAGCATAGACTGCATGCACCGGGAGTGGAAGAACTGCCCTTCTGCTTGGCAAGGGAAGTATAAGGGCCATGTCAAGGCTTGCACTGTCATACTAGAGGCCGTGGCGTCTGAAGATCTATGGATCTTGCACTCTTTCTTTGGCATGGACGGATCACACAATGATATTAACGTGCTTCAGCGCTTGCCGTGTTTGCTAGGATTGCCGAAGGCAACAACCCATCGGTGAACTTTACTGTCAGCGGCCACAACTATGACAAAGGATACTACCTGGGTGATGGTATCTATCCTCAGTGGACCACTATTGTCAAGACAATAACCAACCCTGTCGGAGAGAAGAGGAAAAGATTTGTCCAAGAGCAAGAGAGTGCCAGGAAGGATGTTGAGCGTGCCTTTGGTGTTTTGCAATCTCGATGGGGCATCGTTCGGTATCCTGCTAATACCTGGAGCACGCAAAAATTATGGGAGGTGATGACTGCTTGTGTGATCATGCATAATATGATCGTAGAAGACGAGCGCCCGGAACGTCTGTACGATCAAGGGTTTCAATTTCAGGGTGAGAATGTTGTGCCTAAGAATGGAAGAACGGCAACGTTTGAACAGTTCACCCAATTTCATTAAGACATGCGTGATTGGGAAACTCACGTGCAACTGCAAAATGATTTGGTTGAGCATATGTGGGCTCATGTTGGCAACCAATAGATTTATCTTCTTTTATTCGTTTGCAAAACTATTGGAAACTATGTGAGACTTTTTTATTTTTATTCGGCTTATAATAACTATGCTATTTTATTCGGTCCAAATTATGTTATTTGATTCAAACTATGAAAATCATGTAAAATAGGACGGCCAGCCGACACATATGAGTCGGCGCGTTGGGCGCGCTGTCGACCTATATCTAAAACAGGACGGACGACGGACGGGAGGCCGACCCAAACGAACAAAAAGCGAATGAAATCACCGCCCGTTTGGATCGCCCCATTGAAGTTGCTCTTAGTGCTTGCCATGACACACCAAGACAGTCCTCATGTTTTGCCCGTAGCAACGCACGTACACATTTAGTTCCATAAAAAAGTGTAATCATGTCCCACCCGTTAACCTCACAATTCATGTTGTCAGATGCTCATTCCTTCCGGTTTAAAAGGCCCATATGTATCTATGGTTTGACAATTTGACCATAGTAATAAGTACTTTCTCCATCCCTAATTATTTGTTGTGAAAATGGATGTATCAAGACATACTTTTAGTTCTAGACACATTCATTTCTATCCATTTATACTTCAGGATGAAGGGAGTACCATATATCACAAAAGTTATACTATTAGTAGTATAACATTTGAAGTTTCTAATGATATATTTTTCTGTGAGGTATAACTCGTTACATTGGTCAAATAACCAAAAAGGAGAGTCGACACTTTGGATTTGTCCGAATATACAAACGGCAGGTGATACCAAGATGGAGTTCTTGGAGTGCCCACTAGAATTTGACCACATCATGTACTGCATCCTTTTACATCCAATGCTTATTTCTGGTCAACAAATTTGCACACATACATTATACAGGAAAAGACAAGGAGGATCACACTGGGTATATTCCTAATTCAAGGAAAACATATGGCATATCGAAGCAGGCAATCACAAGAACGTATGCCATCTTACTACACTTCTTTTGCAACTCCAAAACCAACTCTGCTCTCTTTCAGCTGGCCAACCGAAAAGATGATCAATAACATAGAAAAAAGACACCCTAAACCATATCCTAAGTGAAAAATCTAACTTTGGTGAAGGCAGGGTAAAAGTACGATGAGATGGATATGGATCCAAGGATGTACTATGAACGGATCAGCATCTCTGACAATTCAATTCAGTTTGGTGCCAGTTCTCCAGAAAATAGCACATCACTTTCATCTCTACATACCTAAGGTTCGCACCAATCAACTTGAGTTGCCATTCAAGCATACCCTTAGCACCAGCGTCTTCTCCGCAGCTCCAGAAATCACCATGAACTGGGAGATCTACTGAGCTAGCCAGCCACATTATTTGGTGCTGCGTTCTGGCTGTGTGGTCTCCAGGCTGAGATGGAGTACAGACGAGTTGCACCCCAGCACAGCAGAAGGTCGGCATTGCCTTCGTCACACTTGCATTGTCTCAATCCGTAGCTCATCAGCCTCTCTTTGCCTTCCCTGATGGCTTCAAAGCTGAGGGGCACATGGTCAACTTGGCAACGCTGCATGTGCATTTCCCACTGGCTCAGCTTCTCATGCCGCTCATGCCGCTGGACCCCCTCGCATACCAGTATATTCTTGATCTCCTCCCCAAGGAGCACCCTCTCCACGCGTGCCCTCTGCGGGTTGGCTGCACCTACCGCATTGAGGCTGTCGAAGAGGGCGGCGTAGTAGTGGACTGTCTCGGTGAACCGATCGTGGAACAGCGGGGTGTTGTGGTCCGCGTCTTGCTCCATCATCACAATGATCTTCGGTTCAAGGGCGCGGATGGCGGAGAGGAAGCTCACCAGCAATCTTGGTATCTGGCGTTGAGGGGATGGTGTCTGTGGATAGTTCAGTGTAGATGCCGGACTGCGTGCTGGGCAAGCCATTTGCTTAAGCCGAGCCATGTTCGCCATTTGCTGGAGCTGAGCAATGCCGTCGCGGGTTACACTGTCATCAACTGCAAGGAGGCGATGCATCTGTAGAGCACAGCTGATCACAACTGCCTCACCGAAGTTTATCTTCAGGATCTCGCGGAGATTGCTGAAGTCCAATGTCTCGAGTTTGCCAATCACCTTGTCGAAATGAAAGAATAGCTTGAGGTTAGCAGCTTGCTTGCACAGGAGCGCCTGCATGTTGTCCAGGAACTCAATGTCTTCATGGACAACAGTTAGGCGTAGTTCGGGCGGGCCCCCAGGGCGGCCATGGAAATCATGAAGAATCTTGAGCCACTGCCACGGGTGGCTGGTTGAGCAAGACAAGTCAACAATTCGGACAACCTGCAGTGCCACCATCATTAGAATTCAGAAGTTCCCAAGCTTGCACTGCATGCAAAGTGGTCATAAATATATCACAGGAATCTAGACAATAGTGAAGGAAACCTGGCCTTGCTGGTAGAACCAATATTGCGTATAATAGAGTAAGAAACTCAAGGCATCAAGCTTGGATGCCGATTCCTCTTACTCTCCATGATGTATTTTTATTCAAATATGCACCATAATTTGAGACATTACTTAAGGAGATCTATATTGTGGTAACAGTATATGCTATCTCTATACACATATAAACCAGGTGTAAAATTAGAGGTGCCACAACAATCCTGAAATCAGTACTGGAGTAAATCTGAAAAATTCTCTAATTCATTGAGAGAAACAAGAATGTTTTTATACTCTATTAGATTGGACATGATTTTGATGGTGCAAATCGAGTACCATAACTAGAGAAATTATATCTGATCAGAAGAGGAGGGAATCCTAAAGATCTCTAATAAATCAAGAGGAACTGAACATATTTTATATCTTGGACCTGATTATAACTAGAGAGGTTACAAGTTAAGAAAAGCACACACTATATGTGTTTAGATTTGCTGACCAATACAAGCCCATATTCAATGTAAATACAGGTACATATTGTGACATTGAACTAGTGAACCTCTTAACACAGTAGCACATGGCTTAAAACTAGTTTACTAGAAAATATATAGTCACAAAAGGTGCCAAAAATAATGAAAACATTTCAAAAAAATTATCAAAAAGTTCACGTAACATTTCACACCCCGGGCATACCAAATGAAATAAATTAACTGCAGATGTATGTTTCATTAGGGGTATTTCAGTCCAAATTTCACCCCAGATTACATCCAGCTCATTGTCTTTGGTCATAGGAAAAAACTTGTGGTGCCACCTCATGCGAGATGGAGGGAGTAATAATCTTCAAATATTACCATCTCAGGGAAAATAATTATAGGTACCAATAAGCACAATATGTAAGTTGGATTTTCATTCCCATCAACTATTGATAATCCTGGGATCTAATCCACAATTCCACATATTAGTAACACTTCAACAAATAGGTCAACAAAACATTCAAGATGGAGAAAACTGCATTACCAATGTACTGACTAAAATTGGCATGCTAAGCCAGTAATACATAACACATAATTAAATAACGTTGATTCTGAAACTTGTAAAATCCTATAAGAAAATAAGCAATGCATCCCATGTTATTATAGCACCAACTTAGCTAGATTAGGCATGCCATTTCACATTCAGGAACAACAACCAATCCAAACTAAGTCAGGAAAAATAGCTGTAAATATATCTAGACAGCCATATATATCTAGTCAGGAAATCTTTTTTGCATCTTTAAGCAAAATTAAAGTAGAGTTTGACCTTTTGATCCTGGACTTGTTCCAGCATAGCCCGGTTAATAGTGACAAAGCCAGTGCTGAGGTAGGGGCTGATGCTGGCAAAGTTCTCGCGGGCAGCCCGGAGGCAGGACTGCTCGAGGTAGCGAGACGGGTCGATGAGGGCAGCAGCAAAGCCCTGGATGGGGCATAGAAGGCGGCGGGCTAAGCTGTCGGCGATTATCATGGACATACGCTGCAGTGGCCCGTCCACTAGAGAGGCGAGCTTTCTGATCTTCCTAAGGCTGCGGTCAGTCTTGTCAAAAGATCCTTCGATCACATGCGCCATGCACTCGTACAAGGCCGGGCCAAGTTGTGCCAAGTCATCCACCGTGCCCTGAGTGTGTGCGCATGGAGCGTGCATCGTTTCTGCCTTCTTGAGGAAGGATTGCTGTGTTCGTACAGGACGTAGGAACTAGTGCTTGGGTGTCCTGGCTGGATCAACTTCTCTGGTTGTTGGCACTGGTACATTTATAGGATAGCGTGTCTAACACATACATAGGATTGCGTGTCTAAGACATAATTGAACCGAAAGCAACAAGCTAAGAAGTTTTTACCGTGTTTGTTCGAATGAATTTAGAAAGATCCATGGTAAAGGCAAAGTATTGGCATATTGACGTATCCAAGGAATACTGTTGGAATTTTCGTTTTATTCCTTTGGCACCTTCATATCCACTGGGCAGAAATAGACAAATATTGCAGTCAACCTGATCAGACTACGGAAGACTACTCTTTGGAAGTTCCAACAAGCGTGTATCGTCGATGACTTGATTCTGGGTTAACAAGGTAACAAGAGTTTTGGTACACTGGAACTATTACTTTATTAGAACATAGATCCGTCTTGTACGTAGAAGTTACAGTGGCAAAACTGATCCAGTATATATTGTTATCATGTTTGGAATTTTGCTTTAGTCATTGTCAGCACTTATAGGAGTAGTTGCTAAGCAACATGCTTTGGTTGGACACATGTTTGGGAAGCCCACAAACCCAGACAATGACAGGCACGCCCAAAATAGTCAGAACCAACACCAGTAAGCACCTTGGCACAGGCCATCCTATCTTTAAGCAGGTACACTGATCATTACTCACTAGTACTGTGGTAATTTTCTGGTGTTGTAGAAGGCCACTGCCTGGGCAACACCAACCTGCCCAAGGCGTCCGGTGAATCCGCGATTGACTAACGCCTTGGTGAAGGCTGCATTTCTTTTGACAAGTGTGTCTGAAGTCTGAACTGTCAATATGGGTTATAGCCCAATGGACATGAACCAACACTTGATTGGCGATCCACGGGGCCAGGGCACTATCATTTAACAATTTTCACAGCGTCACGTCATTTCACTATGCAAATCTTAAACGGTGACATGCGTACTATTTACCTCAACAAGCCGTGATCCGGGAGAAGGGCGGCTGCCGGGTCAGGGGCATGGCAGCGCGGTGTGCCGGCCATGCCCGGCTGGTGGCCACACCCCGTACGAAGGGAGAATCGGGGTCAGGGACGAAGAATCCGAGGCATGCGGCCTCCGTCTGCAAAGATTTGCAAAGGCTAACCGGTGGATGCTCCAGGCGGGGGACGAGTAGGTGTGGAAGAGAGTCCCGATCTCCTCGGTCAACACTAAATCTATATGCCACGTGAGTTGTGTGGGAGCTACGCAACGCCGCGTGCCCCAAAGCTGCTCCATTCTTCGCGGCGGCGGCGGCGGCGGCGGCGGCTGGATGGGGGCGGGGGCGGCGGCGGACCTGGCTGGAGGACGTTTTTCTTTTTCTTTCTCTTTTGAGGATTGGATTGGAGGACGGGTTTGTGTTTTTCTTTTTCTTTTGAGTATTAGAGGACGGGTTTGTTTGTGTGGACACGGGACACAGCGTAGCGTTTCGTCCTTTTGGGCTGAGAGCTGGCAACCGGGTAGGCTTTCTCTGGTTGGCTATTGGGTATGGGCTAGGCTTTTGCAACCTCGTGGGCTTTCAGTTCCCCGGGCATCGAGTCCGAGATGGTATATGAAATGAAATCTCACCCGGAACCGGATTGCTGGACTCCCCCCACAAAAGCAGCAGGACCCGTTCGTTTCCGCCCCCTCACCTCACAAACCTCTCTCGTTCCTACACTGCCGATTCATCATCATCACCGTCGCCGCGGTGACTTGACGCGATCCTTTTCGATAAACGCTTCACGCGACATGGACGGCCCCGGCCCATATTACGACGCGGCCGCCAGCGAAGGGACACGCTCATTCTCATTCTCTATGCCAGGCGGCTTGATCACACAGATTCGGATACGGGAGGTTAACTCTATCCTGCATGCCTTCATTCCCGGAGCCAGAAGTAACGGCGATGAAGACGTCGATTTGCCTACGTACAGGGGCGACAGCTTCGGCGCGGTCCCGGCGTCCGAGGAGGCCATCGCCCAGCTGGAGGAGGCAGCCGTCGAGGAGACGAGGGAGGCGGAGTGCGCTGTTTGCATGGAGAGCTTCGAGGCAGGTGACAAGATCAGGAAGATGGCGTGCTCCCATGGATACCACGAGACCTGCATCTTCAGGTGGCTCCGGACCAGCCGCGCCTGCCCGCTCTGCCGCTTCCCCATATCCGCCGCGGAGGACCATTAAGGAATGAGTATATCACGATCGAAGACCGAGTTGAATACGATTATAGGGTTGTTTTATGTTACTATAATTCCATGGAAACATAGATTAAGGCCTTATTAGGTTTATAGTACAAATATTATAGGAATGGAAGAGTCACATAGTGAATCTCAACATGGGTACTAGTCTGCTGCCCCGGCCCGGCCGGCCGCCCTTGTTGCTTTCATTATCACTATACACGGGTTGTACTAGTGTAGACTCCTCTGGACTCCATGAAATTTTAACTCTGTTTTTAAAAAAGCAGCACTTCTTGGCTTTTTTTTTCTTTTAAATGTAGGATTGCCTTCGGCCTCTACATAAAAAAAATACATGCATGTTCTAAAGGATGTCACTACATAGCGGCGCTGCACCAAGGCCTTCCGGTGTGGCGGTTTTTTCTGTGCATGCAAATTGATACACCAGGATGACGTCAGTAAAGATTCCTCTAATGTTAAATTTTTAAAAAAATTTATCTCTTAAACTATAAATCCAATTAACGATCCGCTTTCACCGTTAGCTTTCTCGCAACTAGATCTGCAAAACTACATCCCATATCGACATGTTTTGACACCTTTTTTTAATCAATAGCTGTCAGATTATTATTATTTAGTTGTCAAATTATAAGCCACTTAGTAGCCACATTTAATCAACTTAGTTATCAGAAAAAAAAAACTACATTCCAGTTGTCACTTTCTAATTGTACCTGAGTGGCCATTATTATTTCATATAGCTTGCCAAAAAAAATTACACCAAATTATCAGAATTAGTTCTGAGAGTATTAGCCACTTAGTGGCCAGACTAAAGATAACTTAGTTGCCAACTAATTTTACATCTTAGTTGTACAGTGTCGAGTTGTCATATTCATGTAGCTTGCCAGAAAAACATATGTACTAGTACTTGTCATTTGTATTGTGTTGAGTTGTCATTTTATTCATTTAGCTTGCCAAAATAATTACATCAAATTATCATAATTATATGTTATACTTGCTTACTTGGTTAACTATGTTTTAAAAAATGCACACTTAATCATATTAAAAATACCTAGCTACAATGTTTAAACCTTTATAATTAATCCCATATCATAGGCTAGGACGGTATGGCAGCGAAAAAAGAACAACAACCAATTTTATACAAAGAGAATAGCACTAGCACCTGGCACACGTGTAAAGTGCAGCGCACTTTAGCTTAGCAGCTTATAGGCTTGTGTATCATTACTCTTGCAAACCTGTTTGGAATATAATAATAAAAACAGATAATCACTTGTTTGCATGCGACCCGAGCCGCCGCACCGGACAGCCAGCATGGGGCGCGTCTACTTAGATTTTTCCTTCATTAAATATGTAATACGATACAAGAACACAAATATATACTTTATATTTATATCTAATAATAATAATATAAAGGACGGTGTGCTTCTTTGATTTTTCGTCCATCTGCCTACCCTATGTTGTCCATAAACCTGAAGTAAATTAACCACCATGTCCCACAAAAAAAATTATTTGTTAATTATTTCTTTGGTTTTTTCGTCCGTCATTAAAACCGTCCCTAAAGTTTCCCTTCTAGGATTTGCCGGCAAACCCGTGGATTTGTCTCTGCTCTGGCTGCCACTCTAGCGGCCGGTGGAGGGGAGAGTAATCCCGGTGCTTCCGCTATGGCTACTAGTTTGGGTTAGAGTTTTTTAGTCCTCACAAGTGTGGTGTGCAGGCGGATGGTGACTTTTTTTCAAGTTTGTCTTATGGGCTCTCATCCTCCTTGTGGGCACTCCGACTTACGAGTCGAGATCCGGAATGAACGTGTACAGTGATCCCAGAGATCAATGCTCATTGAACACACAGATACTGAATAACAAGAGTCTTACATCCATGATTAACGTCTGATATAGATAGGGACCATTATGGTCAAGTCTTATATAGATAGGGCCTTAAAGGCCAATCACACCAACTCAACTAATAGCGGAAATCTTGGTAGAAAACGTGAACACATGCCATCAGCCTTAACCTACAGGCATTTTGACTGGAAAACGTCCTAGTTCGCGTGTCCATCTCCGACGATGAATTCTTCTCCATAATCCGGTTCCTCCATGTCTGGTCAAATAATATAACCACTGGCAAGCCAATGAGTACTTTAAATGTACTCGCAAGCAACCCATGATGAGGAACAAGGCAATAATGCAATATGATATATC
Organism: Hordeum vulgare subsp. vulgare; assembly: GCF_904849725.1. Taxonomy (NCBI): domain Eukaryota; kingdom Viridiplantae; phylum Streptophyta; class Magnoliopsida; order Poales; family Poaceae; genus Hordeum; species Hordeum vulgare. The sequence continues at coordinate 143,994,856 of NC_058521.1, read as the reverse complement.
TTTAGTATGCAGCTTTTGCGAAAAGCAAGTTTTCCTTAACTTGTAATAACATGGTCAAATGTAGGTATATTCATGCATCATAATGTAGATGGTAATCATAAGAAAAGGTTACATATATCAACATATCTGCTGAGGGTTGAACACTTCACGGTTCACCCTCTTTGCAAAGTCACCGGACTTGAACCTTTTATTCTCTTTCCCGTGTAACACCCTTATACTCACACACACGTGGTTTATGTGAAAATGGCTGGACGTAGTTTAAGCAGGATTGCCCAACTGTCCTTGACCGTGGACACGACTATTTGAATAGTTTTACACTCTACACAGGTTGCGCATTGTGCCCACGAGACCCGGGACACTTCCGTGTCATCCACAACTCGCGGTATATAACATACCCGAGGTAAGTACCCGATCATTACCTTTCCCGTGAAGACACTAGACAAACAATCCACTCGATTGGTACCTAGCCCACATGATGTACGTCTTACGAGCACCAACTCTAGATCGTATCATCCATGCGGGGACCAACAGTGTGCCCGGAACCTGTAAAAACAACATAGCCGCCCTTCCTGGCACGACCCTGTCCCGAGAGTGAACATATCACCTCCGTCACTAGTAATGCGGGCTCTCTGCTAGCGTCGACCAAAGTAATCAACAAAGCCCGATCCCATAAAGGGGTATCGTGGTCGCACATGTAAGGTTGGGACGGTCGACACATCTTAAATCTCTCCTTGCTTTCGAAACCACACACACACATACACCAATTTCTTCCTTGGTACACCACTTCTTTCTCAAGTGGTCATCCAACTCAACACCATCACCCTTGGGCATTAGTGGCATCCAACGGGGTTTTTGGAAAATTCTTTGTAATCACCTCTGTGTTACCATCATCATGCATATGCTCATCCTATGCATAGAACTACTAACTACTTGTCAACTTTTATCTGTATGACCCTCATAGGTGGTAAGGTCATGTTCAAATGCAAGTACTCCAGAGGAGCCATCAGTAACACCTTACCGAGGCTTACCAATTAATCATGATCATGTGCATCGGAATAAAGTAATCAACATGGCATGCATGAAAATAATTTCTTAGACATGGTCAAAGGGCTGCTTGCCTTTGTCAGCTAGGTATCTGGGGTCTTCGAGGTCTTCGGGTCCAAGTCCTTCGTCAAACGCGTGATCTATTGTCGTAATAGTAATAATAATAAGAAGAATCACTACCAAAAACAAAGCACAAACTCACATCTAAAATGTCACTCTATTATGTAAAATACTAGCATTATTTCTAAAAATATTTGTTTCTGGTTTTGGAATGGAAAAATACTTTTAAAAGTCTTCTTAACACAGGCTAAAATACTTGAACTAGGTTTTAATTTAAAACTGTGTATAAAGGTTTTTATAAAAATTGCACAAGCAATATTATTAAATACTACATAATTTTACAAGAATTATGGTGGAAAAAGATTTGAATTTGGGTGAATATTTAATCCAGTGGAAATTCATTTTGAAACTCCAGAAAAAGAATAAAGAAAAGGGCCAGCTCACTGGCCAGGCCGGCAGCTGGGCGGGCCCAACTGGCCAACCGGCCAGCTAGCCAGCCAGCCAGCCTAGGCGCGCGCGCCGTCAGGTTTAAACCTCACGCACGCAGCCCTGTGGCCAGCGACTGAGGGGAGAGAGGAGGAGAGAGACGCATGCCGACAGGTGGGGCCCTCTTGTCGGAGTCGTCTCCTACCTCAGGACAAAGGGGAGGGGGAGCTCACCGGCGGCAGTTCTGGTGATGTCGAGGACGGGCGAGTGCAGGAATGGACTCCTCACACTCCCGCTTCTCAGATGAGGGTCGAACGAACGTCGCTGGTGGCTTGAGGGCGACGAAGAAGCCATGGGGGAGGCTTTTGGGAAGGCGTTGGCGACGACGCTCAGAGGTTGGAGAAGGTCGGGGAAGAGGTGGAGGAGGACCAGGAAGCTCTTGCAGTCTTAGGAGAGGTGAACGAGTGTCAGAGCGTGCCTGTGTCCCGAGATCGACGGAGCCCCGACGCGGCGGCGCCTCGGTCGATCTCGAGCACTGGTGCTCGTTTAGCTCAAAGGGGCATTGGGGGTGGTCAATTGGAGGTTAGAGCGAGGTGCTGGAGGTGCGGGGGAGAGCTGGGGGGGCCTTTATATAGGCGGGCGACGATCCATCGAGAGGTGGTGCACCGGCGATGCTGCTGCAGTGGCCAGAGGGGGAGATAGGACTCGGGAGTGAGCCCGTGGTTTTGCGGACGTGGTTTTAGACCACGGGGGATCTTCAGGAGGAGCGGGGGTAGGCTCTTTGCGCACCGCGGTTGTGAGGTTTTCCTGGCCAGTTCAGGCGCGCGCGGGCACGCGTCGCCAGAGGCAGAGGATAAGGGGAAGAGAGGATCCCGACACTTCCCTAGCCTCGGTCGACATTGTGGTCAAAGAGGGGCAACGGGAGGGGGTCGGAACTAACAGTGGCTGGCCTTCCTCGACTCGGGTGCGCCCTGTAGCGTGTCCAGAGCGGATCTTTGGCATGCCACGGCATGATAGCGTCCTCTGGCGCATCTTGGCCATGTCTGGGGGAGTCTGGGGTGGATTAGATGCCCTCTGGATGCTTGGGGCCTAGGGGAATCAAACTGGTCAAAAGGTGGAGTGGTAAACAGATGCTGTCAGCATTGATTCAGTTGTTTAATTGGATATTTTGGCTCCCTCTCATTGAACTGGTGTTGGATGTCTCGGCTGCAACTGTGGGGAGGCACAGGCAACCTGTGACACAATTTTGGAGTGAAGGGAGTAAGTGTTGGGGGTGCTAGTTATTGGTTTTCTAAACTGGCAGAAGGTGTTTGATGCTGGTTTGGGGGAGTTAACCTCCTCCGATGGCTTTGATAGTTAATAGGATTGGATGGTGGACATAAATAGGAGGCTTTACCAAATTTGAGCTCAATTGAACAAGTTTGACAATGTAAACTTGAAAATACCCACAAATGGGCTGATGTACAATCTTGTGAGAAAATGTGGTCAAATCAATTCCCACAAATCCAATTCTTGGCATGCCCTCCTTATTTGGGGCATTGAGCACTCTTGCAAAGTTTGAGACCAATTGGACAAACTTGGCAATGTAGAGTTGTTCCAACTTGGTTCTAGACAGAAAGGGTTTCTCGATTATTTGGTGAATCAAACCACCTTGTATGGTGGTGAAACTTGGCATGATCACCAAATATAGCATGTGGGACATGCTACAATTTTCTTAGAATTTATTGAGAATATTTCCTTTGGAAATATTTCAAAAGGTCAAAATAGACAAAAATGGTCTTCAAGGGTTTAGTCCAATATTTTGAATATGACAAGGGGTTGAAACTCTTATGTATGGAAAATATATGTCCTTAGAGTCTTCCTAAAGTTTATCAGATTTCTCTAATGTAGAAAAATAATTTTCCACCAAGAAATACCATTTCTGGCCTTAGAAAAGGGCATATAATTAAAATAGGAAAATGACTTTAAAAATAACTATTTTATGGTTTTGAAGAGTTATATGAATAATAGAATGAGAATAAAACCTTTGGGTAAAAGCACTCCCTTTAAATCAGGGGCTCGTAGTGCAATCCCAAAGCACGGATTTGTGGTTACAAAATTTAATTAAAAGGGATTTTTGAAGAAATAATTATTTAGAATTTATTTTTGGTGATCTTCTCACAAACACACTTACAAGCAATGACAATCAAGACACTCATGGCACTTACTCATTTTTTTAATTTATTCCAAATTTGAAAAGAAGCAATATTGACAAAGTGGTGCAAAAGCAGGGTGTGACAGACCTATCCCCCTTATAAGAATCTCGTCCCCGAGATTCTTAAGTTAGGTGCTAAAAAGGGTCAGAAACTCAGATCTAAGATAGTCTTCTCGCTCCCATGTTGCTTCTGCCTCGGTGTGGTTGCTCCACTGGACCTTGAAGTACTTGATGGTGCGGTTTCGAGTACAACGCTCGGCTTCATCCAGGATGCGGATCAGACTCTCACGATATGTGAGTTCTAGTGAAGATTGATGGCTTGATGATTGATGTTCTTGTAAGTATCCGAACAGTTTGGTGCTTGGAGGCACTTCCAGAGTTGTGACACGTGGGAAGACGTTGTTGATATGTCCCAACCGTATCTATAATTTTTGCTTGTTCCATGATCTTTTGGGTGACATTGTTATATGTTTTGCGACACTTTCATACCTTTTTACACAAATTTGGACTAACCTACTAACTCAGTGCACCCAGTGCCAATTTCTGTCTACTGATGTCTTTTTTGCACGGACTTTTACCCCAATTTACAGAGTCCCAAAAATCTCGAGAAAAATATATAAAGATCAGCGTGACAGAAGCTTCGACTTTGGAGTTCACTCCACGCTTATTTTCTGCTTGTCTTTTCTTTGCAGATTTCTGTCGGGATGTTGAGGCTGAAACAGCCGAAATTGAACGGTTGCTTGTTCCGAACGTTCCACTCGGCGATGAAGCTAACCGGGACATGCTCCGAGCGCATTCTCGCCTTAACAGAGTGGGCCCTTTCATTGGTCACCTGAGAAGAGTTGTCGGCCGAATCGACAAGGAGCTGTGGCCTGAAGATGACTCCCGGAACGAGATAGAGGGGTTGATGACTCGACTGGAGGACGTTCCAAGCAGAGTGCAGGCATGGAAGAAGTCTGCCGCTCGGTCTGGTGCGGACGTGGCGCTGTCTCTGGTCCGAGTGCACTGCAAGGAAGCTCGTGAAGACAAGCTGAAGACGTTGCAGGTCGCCAACACCAAGAAGCTTCGATTTGAAGATTTCATGGAGACCTTCCTCAACACAGCCACTCGGATTGCAGGTGGAATCGACCTCGACACCTTTGTGGAGCCTGCCAGTCCCGGCGACGCTTGATAAACTTTATGCTGAATGCCATTTACCTCGGTATGCTGAGTGGAATCTGTATTAAACTTTGGCCACTGCTGTTGGCCGGTACATTCGTGGTTCAGTGTGGATAAACTTGATTCACACCGAGCCGACTGATCGTAGATCCAACTTGAATTCGAATCGGATCTTTTGCTCTTCTTTCGTTGAGTTTTTTTTGACACGATTTTGGCTCGTAGTTTTTGTTTGGGCGTCTCTTGGTGAAGCCAATGGCAAACATGCGGAGCATGTAGTTGTCAGTTCTCTTCACATCCACATGAGCCTCAATGAGGGTCTGCTAAGCCTCCGAGTGTATCTCGAGTGCCCACTCGGAGGAAGCTTTTTACTTAGGCGACTTCTGGTTCGCAGCTAAGTCTCCGAGTGTGACTTTTGGTGCACACTCGGAGCGAATTTTTACTTAGGCGACTCTGGGTCGCGGCTAAGTCCCCGAGTGTGACTTTGGGTGCACACTCGGAGCGATTTTTTACTTAGGCGACTGTGGGTCGCAGCTAAGTCCCCGAGTGTGACTGTTAGTGCGCACTCGGAGCGAGTTGTTTACTTAGCCAACTCCGGGTCGCAGCTAAGTCCCCGGGTGTGACTTTTCGTGCACACTCGGAGCGAGTTGTTACTCATGTAGTTATCAGTTGTCTTCACATCCACATGAGCCTCAATGAGGGTCTGCTAAGACTCCGAGTGTATCTCGAGTATACACTCCGGAGGAAGCTTTTTTACTTAGGCGACTCTGAGTCGCAGCTAAGTCCCCGAGTGTGACTTTTCGTGCACACTCGGAGTGAGTTGTTTACTTAGGCGATTCTGGGTCGCAGCTAAGTCTCCGAGTGTGACTTTTAGTGCACACTCGGAGCGAGTTTGTACTTAGGCGACTCTGGGTCGCAGCTAAGTCTCCGAGTGTGACTTTTAATGCACACTCGGAGCGAGTTTGTACTTAGGCGACTCTGGGTCGCAGCTAAGTCTCCGAGTGTGACTTTTCGTGCACACTCGAAGTGAGTTGTTTACTTAGGCGATTCTGGGTCGCAGCTAAGTCTCCGAGTGTGACTTTTAGTGCACACTCGGAGCGAGTTTGTACTTAGGCAACTCTGGGTCGCAGCTAAGTCTCCGAGTGTGACTTTTTGTGCACACTCGGAGCGATATTGTACTTAGGCGACTCTGGGTCGCAGCTAAGTCTCCGAGTGTGACTTTTAGTGCACACTCGGAGCGAGTTTGTACTTAGGCGACTCTGGGTCGCAGCTAAGTCTCCGTGTGTGACTTTTAGTGCACACTCGGAGCGAGTTTGTACTTAGGCGACTCTGGGACGCAGCTAAGTCTCTGAGTGTGACTTTTCGTGCACACTCGGAGCGAGTTTATACTTAGGCGACTCTGGGTTGCAGCTAAGTCTCCGAGTGTGACTTTTCGTGGACACTCGGAGCGAGTTTGTACTTCGGCGACTCTGGGTCGCAGCTAAGTCTCCAAGTGTGATTTTTCGTGCACACTCAGAGCGAGTTGTTACTTAGGCGACTCTGGGTCGCGGCTAAGTCCCTGAGCGTGACTTTTAGCGCACACTCGGTGTTAGTTTTCTAGACCGGAGTCTGCAAACGCGGAAGGATTTTGAATCGGCAAGAAATCAATCTGCTTTGTATTACTTCGATGATACTTGTTCTTTACATTGTCTCCGTCGGCGATTATGTGTAGAAGCGCTTCAGTAGATCTCCATTACATGCTCGCGGCTCGTCCGTTTCCCTGTCGAGGTTGTAGAGTCGATATGCTCCGTTGTTCAGCACCTTAGAAACGATGAACGGTCCTTCCCAGGCGGGAGCCAACTTGTGTGGTCTCTGTTGATCCACTCGGAGCACCAGGTCGCCTGCTTGGAATGTGCGGCTCCTGACGTGCCGCGCGTGAAATTGCCGCAGATCTTGTTGATAAATTGTTGAACGGATCAGTGCCATCTCGCGCTCTTCTTCTAGAAGATCCACTCTGTCTTGCCTGGCTTGCTCTGCTTCGGCTTCGGAGAAGAGTTCGACTCGTGGAGAGTTGTGAAGCAAGTCACTCGGAAGGACTGCCTCTGCTCCATAAACTAGGAAAAACGGGGATCGCCCTGTCGATCTATTCGGAGTTGTGCGGAGGCCCCACAGCACCGAAGGCAGCTCGGTGACCCATGCGCCGGCGGCATGTCCAACTTCTCGCAGGAGTCGAGGCTTCAACCCTTGAAGAATAAGTCCATTCGCCCGCTCTGCTTGCCCGTTTGTTTGGGGGTGCGCCACGGATGCAAAATCCACTCAGATACCTTGGCCTGTGCAAAAACCTTTGAACCTGTCCGAGTCAAAGTTTGTGCCATTGTCGGTGATTATGCTGTGTGGAACCCCGTATCTGGCAATGATGTGTCTGATAAATTTGATGGTCGTAAGGGCATCAAGCTTCTTGATAGGCTTGGCTTCAATCCACTTGGTAACCTTGTCGACTGCTAACAACAGATGGGTGAATCCTCCTTGGCCTGTTCTGAATGGTCCGACTGTATTTAATCCCCACACGGCGAATGGCCAAGCAAGAGGAATTGACTTCAGCGCAGACGTTGGCTTGTGGGACTTGTTTGAATAGAACTAACAACCTTCGCAACGGTCGACCATATCTTTTGCCATTTCATTCGCCTGCAACCAGAAGAAACCAGCTCTGAATGCTTTGGCGACGATTGCCCTTGAGGAGGCATGATGACCGCAGGTTCCCGAGTGAATTTCTTCCAAGATTAACTGTCCCTCCTCAGGAGAGATACACCACTGAAGGACGCCTGAAATACTTTCCCTGTATAACTGGTCATCAATGACGGTGAAGGACTTCGACCTGCGAACGATCTGCCTAGCTTGGACTTCGTATTCTGGTAACTCTTGCCTCATGATGTACGCAATGAACGACACACTCCATTCGGGAATGACAGCTAGAATCTCCATGATCAAATCAACCACAGCGGGGACCTCGACTTCAGTAGGATCTGTTGAGATCTTCGATTGTACTAGTTCCTCTGTAAAAGGATCTTCTTTTACCGAGGGGAGGTGTAGGTGCTTGAGGCAGACATCACTCGGGACCGGTCTCCGATTGGATCCAAGTTTTGCCAATTCATCTGCTGCTTGGTTTTTCAGTCGGGGAACATGGTGAAGTTCCAGACCTTCAAACTTCTTCTCGAGCTTCCTTATTGCCTTGCAGTATGCAGTCATGGTGGGGTTCCTTACATCCCACTCCTTCATTACTTGATTAACTAGTAGATCTGAGTCGCCATAGACCATCAGGCGACGGACGCCGAGTGTGATGGCCATGCGCAACCCGTAAAGGAGGGCTTCGTACTCTGCTTCATTGTTGGAAGAATCAAAACGGATCTGCAACACATACTTGAGTTTATCGCCTTTCGGGGATATGAGCACTACGCCGGCGCCGGAGCCATTCAACATCTTGGACCCATCGAAGAACATGGTCAAATGAGCCGAGTAGATGTGAGTCGGTTGCTGTTGTTCTACCCATTCTGCTATGAAGTCAGCAAGAGCTTGAGACTTTATAGCTTTCTTGGCTTCGAACTTGATGTCGCGGTATAGCATCTTCATTGCCCACTTTGCCACTCGGCCTGATGCGTCCCGATTGTGGATAATTTCCGACTACGGAGCATCAGATATGACAGATACCGAGTGGTCTTGGAAATAATGAGCCACCTTCTTTGCAGTCATGTAGATCCCATAAATAAGCTTCTGATAATGGGGATACCTGTGCTTGGAAGGAGTGAGGACTTCGGAAAGATAATATACTGCCCGCTGAACCTTGTACGCTTTGCCTTCTTCTTCGCGTTCGACTGTCAGAACAGTGTTGACGACTTGATTTGTAGCCGCGATGTACAGAAGAAGGGGTTCTTTACTGAGCGGGGCAGTAAGAACCGGCTGGGTGGAAAGCAGGGCTTTGAGGTCGTCGAATGCGATTTGGGCTTCGTCTGTCCACTCGAAGGTATCTGACTTCTTCATGAGTCGGTACAGAGGTAACGCCTTCTCGCCGAGTCGAGCGATAAACCTGCTCAAAGCCGCTAGGCAACCTGTGAGATTTTGAACATCATGTACTCTTACCGGCCGCTCCATTCGAACAATGGTCCCGATCTTTTCGGGGTTGACATCGATCCCTCGTTCGGAAATGAAGAAACCGAGTAACTTCCCGTTGGGAACGCCGAATGAACACTTGGCTGGGTTGAGCTTGATATCATACCTACGTAGGTTGGCGAATGTTTCTGCCAAGTCAGTCAGCAGGTCGGAACCTTTGCGTGACTTGACGACGATATCATCCATATATGCCTCCACATTTCGACCGATTTGGTCTAGGAGGCATTTTTGGATCATGCGCATAAAAGTTGCTCCTGCATTCTTCAAACCGAATGGCATAGTGATGTAACAGAAGCACCCAAATGGGGTGATGAAGGTTGTTTTTAATTCATCTGTACCATACAGACGGATCTGATGATAGCCCGAATAGGCATCAAGGAAGGATAAGCGCTCGCAACCCGAAGTCGAATCAACAATTTGATCAATGCAGGGGAGCAGAAAGTGATCTTTCGGACAGACCTTATTGAGATGCTTGAAATCGATGCACATACGGAGAGACTTGTCCTTCTTGGGCACCATGACAACATTAGCGAGCCACTCGGAGTGGTGCACCTCGCGAATGAAGTTGGCTGCCAAAAGTTTAGCCACCTCCTCTCCGATTGCTTTCCTCTTGTGCGCCGCGGACCGACGCAGGCGTTCTCGGACGGGCCGAGCGGCAAGATCCACATGCAGTCGGTGCTCAGCCAACTCCCTGGGTACACCTGGCATGTCAGCAGGCTTGCATGCAAAAATGTCCCAGTTCTCACGGAGGAAATGGATGAGCTCAGCTTCCTATTTTGGATCAAGGGTGGTGGAGATGTTTGTCGGGGCGGTGGCGTCGTCCGTCGGGTGGATGCTGACTTTCTTCGTGTCTCCCGCCGACTGGAATGCGGACTCGGAAGCTGGCTTCTTTGAACGCATCAGGTCAGCGGGGTCGGCGGTCTTCTTGTACTCATCCAGCTCGAGTATAGCCATCTGATGATCGGCAATTCTCGACCCCTGCTGCAGACACTCCTCGGCTCGCTGCCGATTGCCTGTGACAGTAATCACACCTTTGGGACCGGGCATCTTCAGCTTCAAATAGACGTAACATGGACGGGCCATCAAACGCGCATATGCCGGACGATCCAGAATCGCATGGTATGCACTCTGGAAGTCGACCACCTCGAATGTCAACTTCTCCTTGCGGAAGTTCTTGTCAGAGCCGAAGACGACATCCAACGCAATCTGGCCGAGTGATTTGGCCTTTCTTCCTGGGACGACTCCGTGGAACTGCATACTGCTCTCGCTAAGTTTGGACATCGGAATGCCCATTCCCTTGAGAGTGTCGGCGTACATGATATTCAAGCCGTTGTCGCCGTCCATGAGGACTTTGCGCAGCCTAACTCCTTCCACCACCGGGTCGACGACTAGAGCTTGCCTCCCTGGGGTGGGTACGTGTGGTGGGTGGTCTGACTGATCAAAGGTGATCGCAGTCTGTGACCACTTGAGGAACGTGGGAGTGGATGGGGTTGCCATGTTTACCTCCCTGTTGACCAGCTTCAGTCGACTTTTGCTTTCAACATCAGCAAAAATCATCAACGTTGCATGGACTTGGGGGAACGGATCCTCCTTGTCCTCATCATCCTGCTCGGTGTCCTTCTCACTCGGCTGTCCTTCACCGAATCCTTGGATCAGGAGGCGACACTGCCGAGTGGTATGCTTCGGCAATATGACATTGCCTTCTTCATCCGTCTTCGTGTGGATTGGACACGGTTGATCTAGGATGGAGTTTCCTGACTGCCTCTTCTTGGGGGTGTACTGTGCTTTCTCCTTGCCTTTGAACTTGGCATTTGTAACGGCTGCTGCTTCTGCCTGCGGAGTGGATTGAGCTTTCTGCTTCTGCTTCCGATTGTTGTTCCCGTCTCCATCAGCGACTGACTTATGCTTGCCGCTACATATGCGGTCCTCCTCTTCACCATTTGCATAGCGCGCGGCTATCTCCATCATCTTGCTCATGGAGATGTCGCCTGTCCGACCGAACTTCAGGTACAGATCTCTGTACCACACGCCTGCCTTGAAGGCGCAGACTGCTTGGTGCTCTGTAACATTCTCCACCGTGTGGTAGAGGGTCGTCCAGCGCTGCATGAAATCGCGCAAGGGCTCGTTTTGCTTCTGGACACAATGTGGAAGCTCTACGAGACCAGCAGGGCGTTTGCACATACCCTCGAAGGTCCTGATGAAGACTCGGGCCAAATCTGCCCAACTGTAGATGCTTGACGGAGCTAACTGGTTTAGCCAAGCTCGCGCCGAACCATCGAGCATCAGTGGGAGATGTTTCATGGCAACATGGTCATCTCCTCCACCGATCTGGACCGCCACTCTGTAGTTGTCCAACCAAGTTTCTGGTTTGGACTCTCCCGTGAATTTGCTGATTCCCGTCGCCAATCGGAAGTTGGGAGGGATGTCAGCTGAGCGGATGGCCCGACTGAAGCACTCGGGGCCAGAAACAACGGTCCTGCTTCCACTCGGACGGTCTCTATCGTGACCATCACGGTGGGCTCGACTTCTGTCGACCTTCTTCTGGGTGATGTACCCTCTTGCATCAGGCCTGCGCGCCATCGCCCGAACGACGATCATCGTAATGCCGGGGTCCGTAAGGCACACTCCGCGGAGGAGTACGCGAACGGCGACGATCTTCGGGATGAGACTGAATGGGAAGAGGATTCCGACTTGGGTCCCTGGAACGGCTGCCCCCTCTGCGTCGCTGGTGAGAGTCGAGACTGAAAACCGACTGATGCGTGTTCGCTTGAACAACACTGTTGTGGATCCTGTTGTGCGACTGGGAGACCGCTGAATTCTGTTGCTGCACCATATGCAACAAGGCACGGATCTGCTCGATTCCCCTACCAGCCTCTGAATCAGTCGGCTGGAGAGAATCGGCTATTCTGGCAGCTACAGCCAAGTTGAGGATGGGTGTGCGGAACACCTCGACGTTGCTCTGGCGAGTGCGTCGACTGGAAGAACGATGGTGCTGACGACGAACGCCGGATGATTCTCCGAACTCACGCTTGTTCCGCCCAGTCCCGAGGGGACTTTCGTGGGAATCGGCCATGAGAACTTCGGCTGCAGGCTCGCGACCCGGATACTCGGAAGGAAGTTCAGTCGGAACTGACTCCAAGCACTGGGATGGCGGCGGGACCACAACCGATTCAAGCACCGCCACTTGAGAGGACGCGTTTTGTCGCGTCTGGGCGTGTCGCACCCAACGCTGGAGCCGCGGACGACGGGATCTCTTGTTGCAGCGCGTGACGGGGGCGAAGATCGACACCGGGGTCGATGGCTTGAGAAGAAGAACACCGCAGGGACTGGCACAAAAGTGCGTAGCCCCGCGACTGGGAAGCGCCTCGACGTCGAGGGGCGCATCCCGAAGCCATGCCGAATCGTCGGCGATGAAGGAGAGGGCACCGAAGAGGATCTCATGACCCATGCACAGATCTCCGCCGGATGACATGACGAAAAGATGAAATCGCAAACTCACCGGAAGTCGCTTAGACGCCCGCCCCACGGTGGGCGCCAACTGTCGTGGGTATAAGTCTGACAGTAGAAGTATGGGGTACGAAAGTATATGGGCAGAGCCTTAGCTACGGCGAGGATGGATGAGTTCAGGCCCCTCTACGGTGGAGGTAAAAGCCCTACGTCTCAGTGCTCTTGGGAGCTTTGTGTCGAGTAGATTATAGGATTACAGCAAGTGCCAACCCCCGTACCAGTGGTGAAGGGCGGCTTATATAGAGTGTGTTGCCCTTCATAATGGCCCGGTGGACAGGGGTGGAATAGTGGCGAGTAAATCCTTACGTTACATGTAACGTACGCTTTAAATGCTAATAATGGTGTATGAAAACGTATGACCGTTGCCCTCCTGGGAGGTTACGATGTACAGAGTGGATTCCAGTCGGTACGTTAGATATGCTCCGAGTGGATCGTCGCCGACTGGATGATGGGGGCATCCTTAGTTCAGTCGGAACTGTCTAAGGGCCTTGTATTCTATGAAGGGTAGTCCTTGGGCAGGACCTATAGGGCAGACCTATGACCCTACCCTGGGACTATAAGCCCATCACTTGCTTTGCTTTATTTGATGTTGGAGCTAGTGCCTCCGTTATGCCCAAAAGAATGTATGATATTCTTGATTTGAAACCTTATGATCAATGTTCTTTTGGTGTTCATCTTGTTGATTCTTCCATAAAGAAACCTTTAGGGAGAATTGATGGTGTGGTTATTGTTGTCAATGATAATTATGTTCCCGTTGATTTCCTTATTATGGACATTAAGTGTGATCCCTCATGTCCAATTATTTTGGGACGTCCTTTTCTCCGCATCGTTGGTGCTATCATTGACATGAAAGAAGGTACCATTAAATTTCAATTCCCCTTAGAAAAGGAATGGAACACTTCCCTCGAAAGAAGATTAAGTTACCATATGAGTCCGTTACTCGGGCAAGTTATTCTTTTGGAGTTGATAATACTTGATCTTTTTGCATCATGCCTAGCTCAAAGGCATAAAAGAAAGTGCTTGTTGGGAGGCAACCCATTTTTTTTTACTTTCAGTTTTAGTGGTATTGATTCTTGTTACTACTGTAGCAACATCATTGTATCTTTACTTTCAAGCTTTCTGCCCAGTTTTAGCCTCCGTTTGCAAGAAAGTTCAAAAGTTGTGACATGCTGTCCAGAAATAGATTCTGTCTGCTTGGCGGAAAAATTCGCCAAAAATCACCGGATCATCATTTTGATATGAAGTTTGTTGATAGCATGGTCTATAGAATTGTCTTTCTGGCGTTTGTTCTGAGTTTTTTGATTTGAGTTGCAGAAGTGCGCCGATTTTTTTTTACTACATGGTGTTCTGTTTTTCACAAATTCTGCCACGTTTTGCGTTTTCATCATTTTACAAATCTTAAGCTTGCTTTTCCTTTGCAAAAACCTTTTGGCAATCTTGAGAAATAGTAGCTCTTCATGAAAATATTTATTTCCAGTAGATAATAAATTATCTTATTATGGGCACTAACCACTCTAATCAGCTTATGATGAGTTTCGTATGAAGGGAGTTTTCAAGTATGCGATGGAAGATGATGAAAGAAGATCCAGGAGTGTCAAGCGCTCAAGCTTGGGGATGCCCCATGCACCCCCAAGAAATATCCAAGGAGACTCAAGCGTCTAAGCTTGGGGATGCCCCCGTGCATCCCCTTCTCCATCAACAATCATCAGTTTGTGCTTCTCCATGCTATATTTTATCACTTCATAAGTTATGTGCTATGCTTGGAGCGTCCCGCTCTTTACTTTTTAGTTTGTTTTAATTTTTCTTGCTATTCATAACAAGTTGGAACCTAGCCTTCTTTGTTTGGTAGAGAAACACGCTCCACTCCACCCTAGAACACAACATAGGTATTCATGCTTATATTTTTGTGTGTTCTTTATCTTTTCATAGTTGTTGTCATGCTTAGCTCTTAGTTTTCATGCTTTATCTTTTTAAGAGCTTTTATTTAGGTTAATTTTGGAACTCTCTTGAGTTATCATGCTTATCTTGTTTAGAGAGTTGGCTTGTTGCACTAAGTTGTGTGTCTTGCATGAGTAGGTAACTGAGGTTGCTATTTAAGTATAGTAGTAACTTGCAATAGTTTTGAGGTATTGATTTGAGCAATGTTTGGACTATTGGTGCCGAGAGCTTGAGCCTATTAGTGATAGGTGTCGTATATTTCTCAATAGGTGCTACATGATGGTTTTAATTATCGCTCATTGAATACCCATTATTTTTTATCTAGTCTTATGAGTTATGACCCATGCAAATTACCATCACTATTTATTTAAATCCGAAACAAATATAAGTGAATAAGGATAGCATATTATTTCTATAAAATCTACATGCCACCATGCTCAAAAAGATATAAGTGAAGTATTAGAGCAATTGCTAAGCTCAAAAGATATAAGTGAAGCACATAGAGTATTCTAACAAATTGTGATTATGGGGTATCTCTCTCAAATAGGTGTGTCTAGCAAATGATGATTGTGGCAAACTGAAAATAAAAGAAAATGAAAGTAAACGATGCTCCAAGCAAAACTCATGTCATTGGATGAATAAAAATGACATATCGATGGATTTAGACAAAAAGAGGGGATGCCATCCGGGGCATCCCCAAGCTTAAAACTGCCGAGTCTTCCTAGAATATTACATTGGGGTGCCTTGGGCATCCCAAGCTTAGGATTTTTCTGCTCCGCATTCCTTAGCCTGTCCAGATAATTCCCAAAACTTGAAAACTTCATTCACATAAAACTCAACAAAACTTCGTGAGATCCGTTAGTATAAGCAACATAACAAATACTTTCAGCAAGGTATTGAAGGTTTTTTATATATGTTGTGAATAGACCCGTGGGCCATAGTTCTACCTAATGGCATCTACCATAAAAAGTAGCATACGGTGGGTAAACAAATTACCGTTGGGCAATCAAAAGAAAAGCGGATAGTTATGCAATATTCACGGCAATGATCATGTGTATATAGGCATCACTTCCATAAACAAATAGGCCGACTCCTGCGTGTACCTATTACTATTACTCCGCTAGTCGACCGCTATCCATGATGCATCTAGAGTATTAAGTAAAACAGAGTAATGTATGGATAACAATGACATGATGTAGACAATGTAAACTCAAGAAATATGAATAAGTCCCATCATTTTATCCTTAGTAGCAGCAACACAAAGATGCATATTGCCCCTTCTGTTACTAGGATATAGAAATTTACGAGTTTGAACCTACTACAATTTTACCTCTCTCAACGAGGAAATATCAGTCTATTTGGCCAAACTATTTCAATAGATCGGAGAGAATTACGAAGCTATCATAATCATGCACATAAGAATCATATAATTATTCAGAGAAGACTCAAATATTTATCATCAATAATCTGAACATAAACCCACAATTCATCGGATCCCAACAAATGCACCGCACAAAAGGAATTACATCATGTGTATCAAAGCGAAGATGCGATGATCATTGTATTGAAGATCAAGAGGGAGATATTGCCATCTAGGTACTGGCCATGGACCCATAGGTCTGTGGTGAACTACTCACACATCATTGTGAGGACATCAAGATTGATGAAGAGCCCTCCGTGATTGGTCCCTCCTCTGACGGGGTGCCGGAATGGAGCTCCAGGTGGCCTCTCGTTAGAACAGAGACTTCCAACGACGTAAAAAGTGTTTCGAGACTTCCTTTAGGGTTTGTGGAATAGATGATAGTTTATAGGCCAGAGAACGGAGTCGGGAGGGCCATGAGGGAGGCACAAGCCATCACGGCGCCCCCAGGCACGCAATGTTGGCTTGTGGGCCCCTCATGCAGCCTCCATCCTTCTTCTGATACTCCCCGGCCTTCTTTTAGTGCAGAAAAATACTCTAAAAAGTTTCAGGTCAATTGGACTTCATTTGGTATTGAAAACCTGAAAAGTGAAAAACATACACAAAATAACAACTCGCACTGGGCACTGGGTCAATAGGTTAGTTCTCAGAAATAATATATATTGGTAGATAAATACCCTAAAGGTATTCTAAAATCACAATATATCATTATGGGACAATAAAAAATTATAGATACATTGGAGACGTATCAATGGATACATTACCATCATCGTTTATCTTTTTCTTGAAGATCCCTTTGTACTTAATGGCCAGCCGGTCATTGGGAAAGTCTACCAAAGTCCATACTTGGTTATCATACATGGATCCTATCCTGATTACATGGCCTCTAGCAATTTGTCGGAATTTGGGCCCACCATTGTGTCTTCATAGTTCATAGGCTCATTGTTGTCTCACAACATGACTTCCAAGACAGGATCGCCATACCACTCGGGGCAATACGTGTCCTTGTCGACCCACAAGGTTTGGTAGTAACTTTATCTGAAGTTTCATGACCATCATCATTATCTTCTTCTTCAGTTGGTGTACGCATTACAGGAACATATTTCTGCATTGTGCTACTTTCCTATTAAAGTGAAGGTTCGATAACCTTATCAAGTTCAACCATCCTCCCACTCAGTTCTTTTGAGAGAACCTCCTTCTCTGGAAATGATTAATTCTTGGCAACAAAGACCTTGCCTTCAGGTCCGTGATAGAAGGTACACCCAATTGTTGCATTAGTATATCCTTATGAAGATGCACTTTCAGTTCGAGCTTATCACACATAAGTGTTGCATTCCCAAACTCTAAGAAATGGAAAATTAGGTTTCTTGCCAAACCATAATTCATACGGTGTCATCTCAATGGATTTATATGGTTCCCAATTTAAAGTGAATGTAATTGTCTCTATTGCATAACCCCAAAACTATAGTGGCAAATCGGAGAGAGACATCATAGAACTCGCCATATCCAATAGAGTACGTCTAGAACGTTCAGGCACACCATTACACTGTGGTGTTCCAAGCGGCATGAGTTGTGAACCAATTTCCACATTGTCTTAAATCCATACCAAAACTCATAACTCAGATATTCACTTCCATGATCATATCATAGACATTTATTTTTTGTCACGATGATTTTCAACTTCACTTTGAAATTTCTTGGAATTTTCATAATTCCAGACTTGGGTTTCATCAAGTAAATATACATGTATCTACTCAAATCATTTGTGAAGGTAAGATAATAACGATACCCATCGCATGCTTTGACACTCATTGGACTACATAAATCAATGTATTATTTTCAATAACTTACTTTACCGCCCCTTCATACCAGAATACGGTGTTTTAGTCATCTTGCCCATGAGGCATGGTTCACATGTCTCAAGTGATTCAAAATCGAGTGAGTCCAAAGGTCCATCAACATGGAGTTTCTTCATGTGCTTCATAGCCATATGACCTAAGCGACAGTGCCACAAACATGTGCTACTATCATCATTAACTATGCATCTGTTGGCATCAATGTTATGAGCATGTGTATCACTACGATCGAGTTTCAATAAACTATCCACATTGGGTGCATGACCATAGAGGCTATTATTCATGTAAACAGAACAACCATTATTCTTAAATTTTAAATGAATAATCGTCTCGCAATAAAGAAGATTTAGATATATTTTTCATGTTCAACGCATGCACCAAATAGCAATTATTTAGGTTTGGAATTGATCCCGATGGTAACCGAAGAGAGAGCGTGCTCACGGTGATCAGATCAACCTTGGAACCATTGTTGACATGCATCGTCGCCTTGTCCTTTCCCAGACTCCGTTTATTCCGTAGTTCCTGTTTCGAGTTACAAATATGAGCAACCAAACTAGTATCAATTACCCATGCACTACTATGAGAGCTTGTAAGGTACACATGTATATCAAATATAATTTTGTTGGCATTGCCGACCTTCTTATCTGCCAAGTATATGGGGTAGTTCCACTTCTCTGGCCGTTCCCTCTTCCAACAGAAGCACTCAATCTCGGGTGTGGGTCCAACCTAGGGTTTCTTCACTAGAGTGACAACTCGCTTGCTATTCTCAAAATTTACCTTCCTGCACTTGCCCTTCATGAAACTTGTTGTTTTACTAACCATCAACACTTGATGCTCCTTCTTCATTTCTACCTTTGCAACGTAAAGCATCGCGAATAGCTCAGGGTCGGCCTTACATGTTATAGTTCATCACGAAGCTCTCGTGGCTTGGTGGCACTCACTTGGAGAACTGAGTCAATCACTATCTTATTTGGAAGATTAACTCCCACTTGATTCAAGCGATTGTAGCACCCAGACAATCTGAGCACAGGCTCATCGATTAAGCTATTCTCCTCCATCTTGTAGGCAAAGAACTTGTCGGAGGTCTCATACCTCTCAACACGAGCATGATCCTGAAATTCTAATTTTAGCTCTTGGAACATCTCATCTGCTCTGTGACGTTCAATACGGAATTGGAGCCCCAATTCTAAGCCGTAAAGCATGACACACTAAACTATCAAGTAGTCATCAGAACGTGCATGTCAGATGTTAACAACACCCACAAACGACGCTTGAGTGGGTGGCGCACCGAGTAGTGCATCAAGGACATAAGCCATCTGTGCAGCAATGAGGACAATCCTCAAATCACTGACTCAGTTTTCTCGAGGAACATATCAATATATAGGGGAGCTATAGGGTCAGCTGTTAATCAAAAACATATTTTGCAAAGACATTTAGACTATGTTCATGATAATTAGTTCAATTAATCATATTACTAAAGAACTCCCACTCAAATCAACACCCCTCGGGTTATCTAAGTGTGGCGTGATCGAAGTTCACCAACCCAAGTCCGATCATCACGTGATATGAGGTAGTTTTTATGGTCAACATCTCCATGTTGATCATATCTACTATATGACTCATGTTTGAACTTTCGGTCTCTTGTGTTCCGAGCCATTGATGTCTACTGCGCAACCTTGTCCTTGTAGACGATGTTGGGCCTCCAAGTGTAGAGGTTTGTAGGACAGTAGCAATTTTCCCTCAAGTGGGTGACCTAAGGTTTATCAATCCGTGGGAGGCGTAGGATGAAGATGGTCTCTCTCAAGCAACCCTGCAACCAAGTAACAAAGAGTCTCTTGTGTCCCCAACACACCCAATACAATGGTAAATTGTATAGGTGCACTAGTTCGGCGAAGAGATGGTGATACAAGTGCAATATGGATAGTAGATATAGGTTTTTGTAATCTGAAATTATAAAAACAGCAAGGTAATTAATAATAAAAGTGAGCACGAATGGTATTGCAATGCATGGAAACAAGGCCTAGGGTTCATACTTTCACTAGTGAAGTTCTCTCAACAATGATAACATAATTGGATCATATAACTAGCCCTCAACATGCAACAAAGAGTCACTCCAAAGTCACTAATAGCTGAGAACAAGCGAAGAGATTATTGTCGGGTACAAAACCACCACAAAGTTATTCTTTCTGATCGATCTATTCAAGAGTCCGTAGTAAAATAACACGAAGCTATTCTTTCCGTTCAATCTATCCTAGAGTTCGTACTGGAATAACACCTTAAGACACACATCAACCAAGACCCTAATGTCACCTAGATACTCCATTGTCACCTCAAGTATCCGTGGGCATGATTATACGATATGCATCACACAATCTCAGAATCATCTATTCAACCAACACATAGAACTTCAAAGAGTGCCCCAAAGTTTCTACCGGAGAGTCAAAACGTGTGCCAACCCATATGCATAGGTTCCCGATGTCACAAAACCCGCAAGTTGATCACCAAAACATACATCAAGTACTCACATGAATATCCCATTGTCACTACAGATAGACACGTGCAAGACATACATCAAGTGTTCTTAAAGACTCAATCCGATAAGATAACTTCAAAGGGGAAACTCAATTCATTACAAGAAGGGAGAGGGGCGAGAACATCATAGGATCCAACTATAGTAGAAAAGCCCGCGATACATCGAGATCATAACATCTCAAGAACACGAGATAGAGAGAGAGAGAGAGATCAAACACATAGCTACCGGTACATACCCTCAGCCCCGAGGGTGAACTACTCCCTCCTCGCCATGGAGATCGCCGGGATGATGAAGATGGCCACCGGAGATGGATTCCCCCTCTGGCAGGGTGCCGAAACGGGCTCCCGATTGGTGTTTGGTGGCTACAGAGGCTTGCGGCGGCGGAACTCCCGATCTAGGTTTATTTCTGGAGGTTTCTGTATTTATAAGACCAGATGGCATCGAGAACAAGTCAGGGGGACCCATGAGGGAGTCACGAGCCCCCCAGGCGCTCCCAGGGGGTGGGCGCGCCTCCCTGGCTCGTGGCTTCCTCGGGACTCCTCTCCGGTATCTTTTTCTTCTAGTATTTTTGATATTTTCCATAAAAAAACACGGCGAAAGTTTTATTCCGTTTGGACTCCGTTTGATATTCCTATCTGAAAAAGGTCAAAAACAAGGAAAAAATAGGAACTGGCACTGGGCTCTAGGTCAATAGGTTAGTCCCAAAAATAATATAAAATAGCATATTCATGCATATAAAACATCCAAAGTTGATAATATAATAGCATGGAACGATCAAAAATTATAGATACGTTGGAGACGTATCAAGCATCCCCAAGCTTAATTCCTGCTCGTCCTCGAGTAGGTAAATGATAAAAACAGAATTTTTGATGTGGAATGCTACCTAACATATAATGTGGCATGAATATTCAGATCCATATGATTCAAGACAAAAAGTTTAATGTTGACATAAGAACAATAATACTTCAAGCATACTAACAAAGCAATCATCTCTTCTTAAAATAACATGGCCAAAGAGAGTTATCCCTACAATATCATATAGTCTGGCTATGCTCCATCTTCCCTAGACAATGTATTTAAATCATGCACAACCCCGATATTAGTCAAGCAATTGTTTTCGCACTTTTACTTTCTCAAACCTTTTCAACTCTCACGCAATACATGAGCGTGAGCCATGGACATATCACTATAGGTGGAATAGAATATGGTGGTGGTTGTGAGGCAAAAAGGAGGAGATGGTCACATCAACTAGGCATATCAACGGGCTATGGAGATGCCCATCAATAGATATCAATGTGAGTGAGTAGGGATTTCCATGCAAGAGATGCACAAGAGCTATAAGTTTATCAAAGCTCAAAAACAAACTAAGTGGGTGTGCATCCAACTCGCTTGCTCACGAAGACCTAGGGCAATTGAGGATGCCCATCATTGGAATGTACAAGCCAATTTCTATAACGAAAATTCCCACTAGTATATGAAAGTGACAATATATGAGACTCTCTATCATGAAGATCATGATGCTACTTTGAAGCAAAAGCGTGGTAAAGGATAGTAGCATTGTCCCTTCTCTCTTTTTCTCTCTCTTTTTTTTGTTTGGGCTCTTTGGCCTCTTTTTTTTCATTCATTTTTCTGGGTGGGATCTTTGGACTCTTTTATTTCCTTTTTATTTTAAGTCCGGAGTCTCATCCCAACTTGTGAGGGAATCATAGCTTCCGTCCTTTCCTCACATGGGACAATGCTCTAATAATGATGACCATCACACTTTTATTTACTTACAACTCGGTACTTAGAACAAAGATATGACTCTATATGAATGCTTCCGGCAGTGTACCGAGATGCGCAATGACTCATGAGTGACATGTATGAAAGGTAACGGTGGCTTTGCCACAAATACGATGTCAACTACATGATCATGCAAAGCAATATGACAATGATGATGAGTGTCATAGTAAACGGAACGGTGGAAGTTGCATGGCAATATATCTCGGAATGGCTATGGAAATGCCATGATGGGTAGGTATGGTGGCTGTTTTGAGGAAGGTATATGGTGGGTTTATGCACATGCAAAAATTGTGCGGCACTAGAGTGGCTAGCAATGGTGGAAGGGTGAGAGTGCGTATATACCATGGACTCACATTAGTCAGAGAGAATTCACATACTTGTTGTGAAAGTTTTATTAGTAATCAAAACAAAGTGCTAGACGCATGCTCCCAGGGGAAGGGTTGGTAGGAGTTAACCATCGCGCGATCCCGACCGCCACACAAATGATGACGATCAATAAAAACATCATGCTCCGACTTCCTAGCATAGCGGTTCACCATACATGCATGCTACGGGAATCACAAACTCTAACACAAGCATTTCTACCAATCCATAATTACTCACTAGCATGACTCTAATATCACCATATTTATATCTCAAAACTATATGCAAAGAATCAAACTTCTCATAGTATTCGATGCACTCTATATGAAAGTTTTTATTATATCCCTCTTGGATGCCCATCATATTAGGACTAGATTCATAACCTAAGCAAATTACCATGCTGTTTAATACTCTTCAAATAATATAAGTGAAGCATGAGAGTTCAACTATTTCTATAAAATAAAACCATTTCAATGCTCTACAAAGATATAAGTGAAGCACTAGAGCAAAAGACAAACTACTCCACAAGATATAAGTGAAGCTCAATGAGTAGTTGAATAATTATTTGTCTATGTGAAGACTCTCCCATCTAAGAATTTCAAAATAAAAAAACTTCAAGTATAGCACGAAACATGTGAAGAAGCAAAAACTTAGGTTCAACCGATACTAAACGATATTTGTTGTAGAAGAAAGGTGGGATGCCAACCGGGGCATCCCCAAGCTTAGACGCTTGAGACTTCTTGAAATATGGATTGGGGATGACTTGGGCATCCCCAAGCTTGAGATTTTTGTGTCTCCTTAATTCCTCTCATATGACGGTTTCCGAAATCTTAAAAACTTCATCCACACAAAACTCAATCAAGAACTCGTGAGATAGGTTAGTATAAATCAATGCAAAACTTTATCATCCTCTACTGTAGCAAATCACTAAAATCATTATTTGACATTGCATACTAAATGCCTCTGCATATTTAGAACTTCCATCCTGAAATGGAATCATTAAACAAGCAAACATATGCGAACAATGCAAACATAACAACAATCTGCCTAAACAGAATAGTCAGTGTAGAATACAACAAGATCCATACTTAATTAACTCCAATAAATCTGAAAACATTCCACACTGTAGAGAATTTACAAGAGCATACTTTATCCAAATTTCAAGTTATTCTGACATACAGAAAATTCTAGGGAATTTTTGCACTACAAGCAAACTTTCTGTTTTGGAACAACAACTCCTAAACTTGCAAATTAAGCATGGTAAAGGCTATCCTTGACATTTTTTATTGAACTAAATGATGCAAAAAGTTAATATAAATAACATCAAGCAAGTAATAATAAAATAAAATTACGCTCCAAGCAAAACACATATCATGTGGTGAATAAAAATATAGCCCCAAGTAAAGTTACCGATGGATTGAAGACGAAAGAGGGGATGCCTTCCCGGGGCATCCCCAAGCTTAGGCTCTTTGGTGTCCTTGAATATGGATTTAGGGTGCCTTGGGAATCCCCAAGCTTAGGCTCTTGACACTCCTTGTTCCATAGTCCATCGAAACTCTACCCAAAACTTGAAAACTTCACAACACAAAACTTAACGGAACTTCGTGAGATGGGTTAGTATGATAACGAGCAAATCAATCACTTGGTTACTATCAAACCAAGATTCATAATTATTTTCACACAATTCCTACTGTATCTTACTATTTAAACAATTTATATTACTCAATATAATCTATGGAAACACCAAAACAAGCAAACTATGCATTGAAAACAGAATCTATAAAAAACATAACAGTTTGTAATGATCTGAATGATAACCATACTTCTGAACTTCCAAAAATTCTGAAACAATTATGAAAATTAAGGCAATTTGTATATAAATCAGCAGCAAAAAGAATCAACCTAAAATAACTCTCTGGATAGAAATTAGAAATGATTTCGCAAGCGCAAAGTTTCTGTCTTTTTCAGCATGATCAAACAACTATCACCCAAACTAATTATAAAGGCTTTACTTGGCACTTTATTGAAACTAATGCAATAAAACATGATTAATACAGTATACTAATCATGTGAACACAAAAAAAAAACAGTAAGGATACATATTGGGTTGTCTCCCAACAAGCACTTTTCTTTAATGCCTTTTAAGCTAGGCATGATGATTTCAATGATGCTCACATAAAAGATAAGGATTGAAACATAATGGAAGCATCATGGAGCATGTGAATAGCACATTTAAGTCTAACCCACTTCCTATGCATAGGGATTTTGTGATCAAACAATTTATTGGAATAAGAATCAACTAGCATAGGAAGATAAAACAAGCATGACTTCAAAAGTTTCAACACATGGAGAGGAAGCTTGATATTATTGCAATATGTAGAAGCATATGATCCTCTCTCATAATAATTTTCAGTAGCATCATGAATGAATTCAACAGTATAACCAGCACCTAAAGCATTATTTTCATGATCTAAAAGCATAGGCATTTTACTACTCTCCACATAAGGAAATTTATTCTCATCAATAGTAGTGGGAGTATCGTAAAAGACTTGAACACTACGAATTGTTTCCACATTAAAATAGTAATGTTCAGTAAGAGGGTACTCATAATTGTGACAAGTTTTATTATCATTCTTATTTATAGCATAAGTATCATCACAATAATCATCATAGATAGGGGGCATGCTTTCATCATAATAATTTTGATCATTCAAAGTGGGGGAACTAAAAAGATCATCTTCATCAAACATAGCATCCCCAAGCTTGTGGCTTTGCACATCATTAGAATCATGGGTATTCAAAGAATTCATACTAACAACATTGCAATCATGCTCATCATTCACATATTTTATGCCAAGCATTCTATGTAATTCATCTTTTAGCACTTGAGCACAATTTTCATTTCCATCATTTTCATGAAAGACATTAAAAAGATGAAGCATATGAGGCAACCTTAATTCCATTTTTTAGTTTGTAGTTTTCTTTTAATAAACTAAACTAGTGATAAAACAAGAAACTAAAAGATTCGATTGCAAGATCTAAATATATACCTTCAAGCGCTAACCTCCCCGGCAACGGCGCCAGAAAAGAGCTTGATGTCTACTACGCAACCTTCTCCTTGTAGACGTTGTTGGGCCTCCAAGTGCAGAGGTTTGTAGGACAGTAGCAATTTTCCATCAAGTGGGTGACCTAAGGTTTATCAATCCGTGGGAGGCGTAGGATGAAGATGGTCTCTCTCAAGCAACCCTGCAACCAAGTAACAAAGAGTCTCTTGTGTCCCCAACACACCCAATGCAATGGTAAATTCTATAGGTGCACTAGTTCGGTGAAGAGATGGTGATACAAGTGCAATGTGGATAGTATATATAGGTTTTTGTAATCTGAAATTATAAAAACAGCAAGTTAATTAATAATAAAAGTGAGCACGAACGGTATTGCAATGCGTGGAAACAAGACCTAGGGTTCATACTATCACTAGTGAAGTTCTCTCAACAATGATAACATAATTGGATCATATAACTAGCCCTCAGCATGCAACAAAGAGTCACTCCAAAGTCACTAATAGCTGAGAACTGACGAAGAAATTATTGTCGGGTACGAAACCACCACAAAGTTATTCTTTCTGATCGATCTATTCAAGAGTCCAGAGTAAAATAACACGAATCTTTTCTTTCCGTTCAATCTATCCTAGAGTTCGTACTAGAATAACACCTTAAGACACACATCAACCAAGACCCTAATGTCACCTAGATACTCCATTGTCACCTCAAGTATCCATGATTATATGATATGCATCACACAATCTCAGAATCATCTATTCAACCAACACATAGAACTTCAAAGAGTGCCCTAAAGTTTCTGCCGGAGAGTCAAAACATGTGCCAACCCATATGCATAGGTTCCCGACGTCACGAAACCCGCAAGTTGATCACCAAAACATACATCAAGTACTCACATGAATATCCCATTGTCACCACAGATAGACACATGCAAGACATACATCAAGTGTTCTTAAAGACTTAATCCGATAAGATAACTTCAAAGTGGAAACTCAATTCATTGCAAGAAGGGAGAGGGGGAAGAACATCATAGGATCCAACTATAGTAGCAAAGCCCGCGGTACATCGAGATCATGACATCTCAAGAACACGAGAGAGAGAGAGAGATCAAAGACATAGCTACCGGTACATACCCTCAGCCCCGAGGGAGAACTACTCCCTCCTCGTCATGGAGATCGCCGGGATGATGAAGATGGCCACCGGAGTTGGATGCCCCCCGGCAGGGTGCCGGAACGGGCTCCCAATTGGTGTTTGGTGGCTACAGAGGCTTCGGCGGCGGAACTCCCGATCTAGGTTTATTTCTAGAGGTTTTTGTATTTATAAGACTAGATGGCATCGAGAACAAGTCAGGGGGACCCACGAGGGAGTCACGAGCCCCCCAGGCGCGCCCAGGGGGGTGGGCGTGCCTCCCTGGCCCGTGGCTTCCTCGGGACTCCTCTCCGGTATCTTTTTCTTCTGGTATTTTTGATATTTTCCATAAAAACACATGGCGAAAGTTTTATTCCGTTTGGACTCCGTTTGATATTCCTATATGAAAAAGGTCAAAAACAAGGAAAAAACAGGAACTGGCACTGGGCTCTAGGTCAATAGGTTAGTACCAAAAATAATATAAAATAGCATATTCATGCATATAAAACATCCAAAGTTGATAATATAATAGCATGGAATGATAAAAAATTATAGATACGTTGGAGACGTATCAGCCATGTATGTACATTCTAGGCTCATCAAGTTTAACCAAAGTATCGTGCAAAATCGTCTTACACCCATTGTATGCGAGCATAGAGCCTATCACACCCGATCATCATGAGGTGCCTCAAAATGACAAACTTTCACAATGGTGCATACTTGGGGAGAACACAATTTTATATTGAAATTTTAGTGAGGGATCATCTTGTAATGCTACCGTCGACCTATGCAAAATAAGATACATAAAAGATAAACATCACATGCAAATCATATAAGTGACATGGTATGGCCATCACCATCTTGTGTTTTGATCTCCATCTCCAAAGCACGAGCGTGATTTCCATCATCACCGGCATGACACCATGATCTCCATCATCACCATCTCCATCATCGTGTCGTCATGTGGTTGTCGCACCAAATATTGCTTCTACAACTATTGGTAACACATAGCGATAAAGTAAAGAAAATGTCACAAATAAATTAAAGTCAACCCTATGGCTCATGCCGGTTGTCGTACTCATCGACTTGAAAGTCATGATAACTATACAAAACATGATGTTCTCATAGATCACATATATCAAACCATGTCTTAGCCATATTACATCACAACATGTCATGGAAAAATAAGTTAGATGTCCTCTACTTTGTTGTTGCAAGTTTTATGTGGCTACTATGGGCAACTAGCAAGAACCGTTCTTACCTACGCAAAGCCACGACGGTGATAATCAAGTTGCCTATTAACCTTCTACAAGGACTGCCTCTCTCGAATCTGATTCAACTAAAGTGGGAGAGAAAAACACACGCCAGCCACCTTTATGCAACCAAGTTACATGTCAGTTGGTGGAACCGGTCTCTTGTGCGAGGAGAAGTAAGCTCGGTCCGAGCCGCTTCATCCCACAATACCATCAAATCAAAATAATACCAAGAAGGTAAGCAATATGAACATCAACACACACAAAACTTTGTGTTCTACTTGTGCATATCATCTACGCATAGACCTAGCTCATGATGACACTGATGGGGAACGTTGCACGGGAAACAGAAAATTTCCTACTAACACCCAAGATCAATCTATGGAGATGCATAGCAATGAGAGGTGAGAGGGTGTATACATACCCTCGTAGACTATTAAGCGCAAGCATATATAGCACAGTTCATGTAGTCGTACTCTTCACGATCCTATCACGATCCAAACCGATCCAAGGTCGAATGGATGACACCTCCTCGTTCAGCACACGTGCGTCTCGATGGCGTCTCCACCTCCTCGATAAAGTGAGCGAGGGCGGAGTAGTAGATGGGATCTCGACGAGCACGACGACATGCTGGAGATGGTGGTGGAGCAGTGCCATCACAGCTTTGCCAAGCGCCTCCATAATTACGAACGAGGAAGAACGAGAGAGAGGGGACTCCGCATGGCATGATGATTGTTGTGTCCAGCCCTTGCCCCGGGGCTCGGGGTGTTGGAGGGCTCGGGGCACATCCCTATCCCCGCCTCCAAGGAGGGGAGGCTGTCAAAGGGGGAGGAGTACCCTCCAAGCCAAGTGGAGGGACCTCCCCCTTAGGGTTTCCCTTCCCCTAGGTGCATGGGCCTTAGGGAGGCTGGTGCGTGTGGCCCAACAAGGCTAGGGAGCCCCCTACAGCCCATGAATGCCCTAGGTGCTGGAGGGACCCTTCTGGATTCCTCCGGAACCTTCCCGGTACAATTAATACTGGTAAAACCCAAAAGTTCTCCGGTAGCCAAAATATGACTTCCCATATATAAGTCTTTACATTCGAACCATTCCGGAGTTCCTTGTGACATGCGAGATCTCATCCGGGACTGTGAACAACATTCAGTCACCAACGTACAAATCCCAAAACTAGTCTATCGTCACCGAACGTTAAGCGTGTGGACCTAGGGGTTCGAGAATCATGTAGACATGACCGAGACACCTCTCTAGTCAATAACCAATAGTGGGACTTGGATGCCCATATTGGTTCCTACATATTCCATGAAGATCTTTATCGGTCGACCCAAGATGCCAAGGATTTAATTAATTTCGTATGTAGTGCCTTTTGTCCAGTGGTATGTTATTTTCCTGAGATTCGATTGTCGGTATCTCCATACCTAGTTCAATCTCGTTACCGACAAGTATCTTTACTTGTTTCGTAATACAGGATCCCGTGACTAACTCCTTAGTCACATTGCTTGCAAGCGTCTTGTGATGTTGTATTACCGAGAGGGCCCAAATATAGCTCTCCATCATACGGGGTGACAAAACCCAGTCTCGATCCATGCCAACACAACAAATACCCTCGAAGATACCTGTAGAGCACCTTTATGATCACAAAGTTATGAAGTGACGTTTGATACACACAAGGCATTCCTCTGATGTTAGGGAGTTGCATGATCTCATGGTCTTAGGAACATATACTTGACATGAACAAAGAAGTAACAGTAAACTAAGTGATACGATCAAATGTTATGCTTACGGTGGGGTCTCGTCCATCACGTCATTCTCCTAATGATGTGATCCCGTTATCAAATGACAACTCGTGTCTATGGTTAGGAAATCTTAACCATCTTTGATTAACGAGCTAGTCTAGTAGAGGCTCACTAGGGACATGGTGTTGTTGTTATATCCACATATGCATTTGATTTTCCCGTCAATACAATTCAATCATGGATAATACACGATTATCATGAACAAGGAAATATGATAATAACCAATCTATTATTGCCTGTAGGGAATATTGCCAACACTTAGCAGCAGCGTGGGCCATCGACCGGCACTACTCCTAGGTGGGTTGGCAGCAACGCGGGCTGATGACTCGCACTACTGCTAATCCCACCTTATCTTCGGCATGTGTGTAGCCTAACTCTCCCTCACCACTATCCCTCTCCATCTATCGTTGTCGCCGCGTGCTGCTGCCACCTTTGTCGCTGTCACGTGCATCCGATGAAACCGCCGCGTGCTGCTGGCGCCCCCCCGCCACCATCGCGTGTTGTGGTCGTCGCCTCCCCGATATGTCTCCCTCCCATCCTCTCCCTCCCACCCTCTCCCTCCATCCTTCCCTTCTCCCTCCCTCCCTCCCTCCCTCGCCTCCCCGATAGATGTTAGGGTTAGAACTAGGATTATAACTATTCTGAAATGAAAATGTGAAAATAGGATTTATGTTGAAATGCAAATTTAAGGAACTTGACTCTATTTGAACATGTGAAGAAATCAAAATGAAAATGTGAAAATAAAAATGGAAATGGAAATGAAAATGAAAATGAAAATGATAATGAAACCTCCGAGTGGCCTATGTTTTGCTCGAATGTTGTTTCATTTCCGTTCCAGCAAATTTCAGGCACTCGATATGTCCTTTTTTTAGGAAAGGTTATGCCGAAATATTGTGAGAATAGGGATTAGATGACATTCCGTCAAAACACAAGTCATTTTTGTGTTGTTACTCCATAAATGTAATATTAATTGACTAATCCTTATATGCGTGACCTTCAGTCCGTCGGAGCTCCTTGTGTGAGTTTGAGTATGTTCTTGATCAAGGAATACCAATTGTTGTCATGGGGGTCGCTTCCTGTTCTTCTCTTCTCATGATATATACCTTGGTATAATGTGCGAGGAGAGAAGAGGATGTGCGGCATCTGATACGTCTCCATCGTATCTATAATACTTGATTGTTTCATGCCAATATTCTACAACTTTCATATACGTTTGGCACCTTTTTATACTATTTTTGGGACTAACATATTGATCGAGTACCCAGTGCCAGTTCCTATTTGTTGCATGTTTTTGTTTCGTAGAATATCCATACCAAACGAAGTCCAAACGCCATAAAAAACCTACGGTGATTTTTTATGGAATATTTATGATTTTTGGGAAGAAGAATCAACGCGAAACGATGCCTGAGGGGGTCACAAGCACAGGAGGCGCGCCCTACCCCCCAGGCGTGCCTGGCAGGCTTGTGACCAATCCCTAAGGCGTTTGGGGCCCTTCTTTCGCCGCAAGAAAGGTAATATCCGGAAGAAAATCGTGTTAAAAGGACACCTCAATCGGAGTTACGGATCTTCGGGAATTTAAGAAACAGTGAAAGGCCAAAATCAGAGAGGCAGAAACAGAAGGACACAGAGAGAGAGATCCAATCTCGGAGGGGCTCTCACCTCTCCGCCGCCATGGAGACCATGGACCAGAGGGGAAACCCTTCTCCCATCTAGGGAGGAGTTCAAGGAAGAAGAAGAAGAAGGGGGGCTTGATACGTCTCAAACGTATCTATAATTTTTGATGGTTTCACGATGTTATCTTGCCTTCTTTGTATGTTTTATGTACCTTTTTATATCTTTTTGGGATTAACTTATTAATTCAGTGCCATACTATATGCTTTTGTAGGGATAACTTTCTTTTGGCCTTGTTATTTTGAAAGTTCATGATTACCTTGCTAGTTTGCTTGAATTATTATTGTTTCCACGTCAATAGCAAACTATTGTTTTGAATCTAATGGATCTGAACATTCACGTCACATAAGAGGAATTACAAAGGACACCTATGCTAGGTAGCATGAAAGCATCAAAAGTTCATTCTTATCACTTCCCTACTCAAGGGCGAGTAGGAGTTAAGCTTGGGGATGCTTGATACGTCTCAAACGTATCTATAATTTTTGATGGTTGCACGCTGTTATCTTGCCTTCTTTGCATGTTTTATGTACCTTTTTATATCTTTTTGGGACTAACTTATTAATTTAGTGCCAAGTGCCAGTTCCTATTTTTTCCGTGTTTTTGACTCTTTTCAGATCTGATTTTGGAA
Organism: Hordeum vulgare subsp. vulgare; assembly: GCF_904849725.1. NCBI lineage: Eukaryota > Viridiplantae > Streptophyta > Magnoliopsida > Poales > Poaceae > Hordeum > Hordeum vulgare. The sequence continues at coordinate 143,962,903 of NC_058521.1, read as the reverse complement.
CGGAGTCCAAACGGAATAAAAACCCCGAAATGATTTTTTCCCGAACGAAAGAAGACCAGGGAGCCTTTGGGCCAAGCCAGGTGGGCCCCAGGAAGCCCACAAGCTCCCACCACGCCACCAGGGGGTGGCGGCAGTGGGCAAGCTTGTGGCAACCCTGGCCTCCCCCTGACCTAGATCTTGCGCCTATATATTCCCAAATATTCCACAAAAAATCAAGGGAGCCTAGAAAATAGTTTTCCGCCGCCGCAAGCTTCGATTTCCGCGAGATCTCATCTGGAGACCCTTCCCGGCACCCTGCCGGAGGGGACTTTGGACGTGGAGGGCTTCTTCATCATCATCATCGCCCCTCCAATGACTCGTGAGTAGGTCACTTCAGACCTACGGGTCCGTAGTTAGTAGCTAGATGGCTTCTTCTCTCTCTTGGATCTTCAATACAAAGTTCTCCATGATCTTCATGGAGATCTATCCGATGTAATCTTCTTTGGCGGTGTGTTTGTCGAGATCCAATGAATTGTGGACTTGTGATCAGATTATCTATGATATATATTTGAGTCTTTGCTGATTTCTTATATGCATGATTTGATATCCTTGTAAGTCTCTCCGAGTATTGGGTTTTGTTTGGCCAACTAGATCTATGATTCTTGCAATGGGAGAAGTGCTTTGTTTTGGGTTCTGCCATGTGGTGACCTTTACCAGTGACAGTAGGGGCAGCAAGGCACACATCAAGCAGTTGCCATCAAGGGTAAAAAGATGGGGTTTTTATCATTGGTTTGAGATTATCCCTCTACATCATGTCATCTTGCTTAAGGCGTTACTCTGTTCTTATGGACTTAATACACTAGATGCATGCTAGATAGCAGTCGACGTGTGGAGTAATAGTAGTAGATGCAGAAAGTATCCGTCTACTTGTTTCGGACGTGATGCCTATAGAAATAATCATTGCATAGATATCGTCACGACTCTGCACAGTTCTATCAATTGCTCGACAGTAATTTGTTCACCCACCGTCTACTTGCTTTCATGAGAGAAGCCACTAGTAAACACTACGTCCCCCGGGTCTATTCACATCCATCGTTTACATCTCCGCTTTTACTTTGCTTTGTTACTTTGTTGCTTTTAGTTCTCACTTGGCAAACAATCTATAAGGGATTGACATCCCCTTCATAGCGTTGGGTGCAAGCTTTTGTGTTTGTGCAGGATCTTGAGATACTCTTCCGCCGGATTGATACCTTGGTTCTCAAACTGAGGGAAATACTTACAGTCGCTGTGCTACATCACCCTTTCTGCTTCGAGGGAACACCAACGCAAGGCTCCAAGGCCACGAGGGAAATCCTTTGCATACTTTCCTAGGAAGTCCCTTAAGGCGTAGCCGTAGCTGAAGGATTCCTGGTGCCGTCGACACAACTACTTCCTAGCGCCGTTGCCAGGGATACACAGCAGAACAATCAGAAGTATTTCCAGCCCGCTGCTGGGGATCTTTTTGAGGTAGCAGGGCTCTCTCCCCCTCTCTCCCGGCGGCGCCAGAACGCCGCCCGGGACATCATCGTGTGACGGCGATCTACACCAACACCTCTGTCATCTTCACCAACACCTCCATCACCTTTCCCCATCTATATTCAGCGTCCACTCTCCCGCAACCCGCTGTACCCTCTACTTGAACATGATGCTTTATGCTTCATATTATTATCCAATGATGCGTTGCCATCCTATGATGTGTGAGTAGATTTTCGTTGTCCTATCGGTGATTGATGAATTGCTATGATTGGTTTAATTTTCTTGTGGTTATGTTGCTGTCCTTTGGTGCCCATCATATGAGAGCGCGCGTGGACCACACCATAGGGTTAGTAGTATGTTGATAGGACTATGTATTGGAGGGCAAGGGTGACAGAAGCTTCAGCCTAGCATAGAAATTGATGCATACGGGATTGAAGGGGGAGCAATATATGTTATTGCTATGGTTGGGTTTTACCTTAATGAATATTAGTAGTTGCGGATGCTTGCTAATAGTTCCAATCATAATTGCATAGAATTCCAAGTAAGGGATGACATGCTAACAGTGGCCTCTCCCACATAAAACATGCTATCGGTCTAGTAACGTAGTCAATTACTTAGGGACAATTCCGCAACTCCTACCACCACTTTTCCACACTCGTTAAACTAACGTAATTGTTTCTTTATCTAACCAGCCCCTAGTTTTATTTACACGTTCTTTCTTTTCTTGCAAACCTATCCTCACTCCTACAAAGTACTTCTAGTTTCATACTTGTTCTAGGTAAAGCGAACGTAGAGTGTGCGTAGAGTTGTATCGGTGGTCGATAGAACTTGAGGGAATATTTGTCCTACCTTTAGCTCCTCGTTGGGTTCGACACTCTTACTTATTGGGAAAGGCTACAATTGATCCCCTATACTTGTGGGTTATCAACACCTTTTTCTGGCGCCATTGCGAGGGAGCAATAGAGTGGGGTGAATATTCTCGTGTGTGCTTGTTTGCTTTATCACTAAGTAGATTTATTTGTTGTTCTAAGTTGTTCTCTATCTTTAGTTATGGATATGGAACACGAAATACCAAAAAAATTAGGTGTACTTGCTACTCATGGAGATGGGGAACCTCCTAAAACCCTCGATGCTCGTTATGTGGAAAATATTATGCACTTCTTTAATAATCCTGAGAAAACCCCATTAAATTATATAACGGGATACACGTTGGATCAACGTGAATACTTTAGGGATTATCGCTTGACTCAAAAATGGAAACTATTATGGGATCAAATTCATATGTTGAAATGGTATGCTTGGGAGCTATGCTCGAGATATGATATTAATTGTTGCTCTAGGATGAAGGCTCAACACCTTCCCTTTTCTTGTAAATTTAATGTTAATGAAACCTTGGCTTCTTATGCTAATGGTATATATGATTACTATGATGTGGAACAACTAGAAGAGTTTGTTGCTTTTATGGGTGCTTATGAAATTGAAGCTCTGTCTAAAAGGTGCGATGATAATGATGATGCTGCTTACCGATCTAAAAATTTGGTTATGCTTCGTTATTGTTATACTAATTATGAATATAATGCCCATATTGATCGATTTATGGAGAAAGTCTACGCTGCCCAAGAAGAGACTACTATTTTGCAGGAAACTATGGAAGAAGAAAATGCTGAAACTGTGAGCTCATTAGATGAAAAAGATGACGAGGAGAGCGAAGAACAAAAGGAGGAAGAGCGGACTAGCTACCCGTGCCCACCTTCTAATGAGAGTAACTCTTCAACTCATACGTTGTTTAATTCTCCTTCGTTCTTACCGAAGGATGAATGCTATGTTGATTGCTATGATCCCTTGGATTCGTTTGAAATATCCCTTTTTGATGAACTTGATGCTTGCTATGCTTGTGGCCATGATGCCAATATGAATGATGCTTATGAAGATGAACTTTCTATAGTTCCTTATGTTAAACATGAAATTGTTGCTATCGCACCCACTTATGATAGTCCTATTATCTTTTTGAACTCTTCCAACTACACTATATCAGAGAAGTTTGCTCTTATTAGGGATTACATAGATGGGTTGCCTTCTACTATTACACATGATGATTTTGATGAATATAATATAAATGTGCTTGCTGCTCCTACTTGCAATTATTATGAGAGAGGAACTACATCTCCACCTCTCTATGTTTCCAATATGATAAAATTGCAAGAAACTGCTTATGCTATGTATTGACCTTTACTTGATGTGCATGAATTGTTCTTTTATGACATGCCAATGCATAGGAAGAGAGTTAGACTTTGTCATTGCATGATATATGTTACCTTGTTCTCACTACTAAATTACAAATCATTGTTAATTAAAATTAGCTTTGATATACCTTGGGATCCGGGTGGACCCATTACTTGAGCACTTTATGCCTAGTTTAATGGCTTTAAAGAAAGCGCTGCCTGGGAGACAACCCGGAAGTTTTAGAGAGTCATTTATTTCTTTTGAGTGCTTTTATATAGTTTAAAAACATAAAAATACAGAGGGGAACTTAAAACTTTTTCAAAAAGAGAAGCGATTGAAAGGTGATGCATTGCAGAAGTGAGGGTCGACCTTGAACACTTGTGTTCATGCTCATGGAAAAAATGTAGAATTTTTCATGGAAGTTTCTCGCAAAAATAATTATCCCCTTGTAAAATTCCATTGTATTATAAAAATTATGGGCCAAGTAAATCCTTTATGATTAGTTTGGGTGATAGTTGTTTGATCATGCTGAAAAAAGACAGAAACTTTGTGCTCACGAAATTATTTTTAATTCCTATCCAGAAATATATTTTGAGTTGATTCGTTTTTCTGCTGACTGATATGGAAATTGCCCTAATTGTCATAATTGTTCAGAATTTTTGGAGTATCAGAAGTATGGTAAATGTTCAGATTACTACAGACTTTTCTGTTTTTGACAGATTCTATTTTCTATGCATTGTTCTCTTATTTTGATGGATCTATGGGTCGTATCGGGGGGGATGAACCATGGTGAAGTTGTATTACAGTAGATATAATGCTAATATGAATCTGGAATGAGTTCACAACAGTACTTAAAGTGGTGATTTACTTTATTATACTAACGGATCTCACGAACTGTTGAGTTTTGTGTGATTGAAGTTTTCAAGTTTTGGGTGAGACCACGATGGATGAAGGAATAAGGAGAGGCAATAGCCTAAGCTTGGGGATTCCCGAGGCACCCCAAGGTAATATTCATGGAAGACTCAAGCTTCTAAGCTTGGGGATGCCCCGTAAGGCATCTCCTCTTTCGTCTACAATCTATCGGTAATTTTACTCGGAGCTAAATTTTTATTCGTCACATGATATGTGCAAATGCTTGGAGCGTCTTTTGTGTTTATTTTTCCTTTTTCTTTTATGCACCATGCTGGTATGAGATAGTCCTTGGTTGATTTATAGAATGCTCTTTGCACTTCACTTATATATTTTGAGTATGGCTTTAGAATGCTTCATGTGCTTCACTTATATCATTTGAAGTTTGGATTGCCTGTTTCCCTACACATAGAAAACCGCCATTTGTAGAATGCTCGTTTGCTTCACTTATATTTGTTAGAGCGGGGCATATCTTTTGTATAAAGAATTAAACTCTCATGCTTCACTTATACCTATTTAGAGAGTTAACAGGAGTTGGTCATTCACATGGTTAGTCATAAAATCCTACATAAAACCTGTAGATCACTGAATATGATATGTTTGATTCCTTGCAATAGTTTTGCAACATGAAGATGTGATATTAGAGTCATGCTAGTGAGTAATTGTGTATTCGTAGAAATACTTGTGTTAAGGTTTGTGATTCCCGTAGCATGCACGTATGGTGAACCGTTATGTGACGAAGTCGGAGCATGATTTATTTATTGATTGTCCTCCTTTGTGTGGACGTCAGGATCGCGCGATGGTTAACTCCTACCAACCCTTCCCCTGGGAGCATGTGTGTAGTACCTTGTTTCGATGACTAATAGACTTTTGCAATAAGTATGTGAGTTCTTTATGACTAATGTTGAGTCCATGGATTATACGCACTCTCACCCTTCCACCATTCCTAGACTCTCTAGTACCGCACAACTTTCGCCGGTGCATTACAACCACCATATACCCTTCCTCAAAACAGCCACCATACCTACCTATTATGGCATTTCCATACCCATTCCGAGATATATTGCCATGCAACTTCCATCATTCCATTTATTATGACACGCACCATCATTATCATATTGCTTTGCATGATCGTAAGATAGCTAGCATGATGTTTTCATGGCTTGTCCGTTTTTTGATGTCATTGCTACGCTAGATCATTGCACATTCCGGTACACCACCGGAGGCATTCATATAGAGTCATTCTTTGTTCTAAATATCGAGTTGTAAGTAAATAAAAGTGTGATGATCATCATTATTAGAGCATCATCCCATGTGAGGAAGTAATAAAAGAGGCCAATGAAGCCCAAATAAAAAAAAGAGAGGCCAAAGAAGCCCACCAAAAAAAAGAAGAAAAAAATGAGAGAAAAGAGAGAAGGGACAATGCTACTATCCTTTACCACACTTATGCTTCAAAGTAGCACCATGATCTTCATGACAGAGAGTCTCATATATTGTCACTTTCATATACTAGTGGGAATTTCATTATAAAACTTGGCTTGTATATTCCAATGATGGGCTTCCTCAAATTGACCTAGTTCTTCGTGAGCAAGCAAGTTTGATGCACACCCACTTAGTGTTTTTTGAGCTTTCATACACTTATAGCTCGTGTGCATCTCTTGCATGGCAATCCCTACTCACTCACATTAATATCTATTGATGGGCATCTCCATAGCCCGTTGATACGCCTAGTTGGTGTGAGACTATCTCCTCCTTTTTGTCTTCTCCACAACCACCATATTCTATTCCACCTATAGTGCTATGTCCATGGCTCACGCTCATGTATTGAGTGAAAGTTGAAAAAGTTTGAGAACACTAAAGTATGAAACAATTGCTTGGCTAAAACTGGGGTTGTGCATGATTTAAATACATTGTGTGGGGAAGATGGAGCATAGCCAGACTATATGATTTTGTAGGGATAACTTTCTTTGGCCATGGTATTTTGAGAAGACATGATTGCTTTGTTAGTATGCTTGAAATATTATTGTCTTTATGTCAAATGATAGACTATTGCTTCGAATCACTCGTGTTTAGTATTCATGCCATGATTATATTATATGATCAAGATTATGCTAGGTAGCTTTCCACATAAAAAATTATCTTTTTTATCATTTACCTATTCGAGGACGAGCAGGAATTAAGCTTGGGGATGCTGATACGTCTCCATCGTATCTATAATTTTTGATTGTTTCATGCCAATATTCTACAACTTTCATATACTTTTGGCAACTTTTTATACTATTTTTGGGACTAACATATTGATCCAGTGCTCAGTGCCAGTTCCTGTTTGTTGCATGTTTTTTGTTTCGCAGAATATCCATACCAAACGAAGTCCAAACACAATAAAAAACCTACAGTGATTTTTTATGGAATATTTATGATTTTTGGGAAGAAGAATCAACGCGAAACGATGCCCGAGGGGGTCACAAGCCGAGGAGGCGCGCCCTACCCCCCAGGCGCGCCTGACAGGCTTGTGACCAGTCCGTAAGGCGGTTGGGGCCCTTCTTTCGCCGCAACAAAGATAATATCCGGAAGAAAATCGTGTTAAAAGGACACCTCAATCGGAGTTACGGATCTCCAGGAATTTAAGAAACGGTGAAAGGCCAGAATCAGAGAGCACAGAAAGAGATGGACACAAAGAGAGAGATCCAATCTCGGAGGGGCTCTTGCCTCTCCGCCGCCATGGAGACCATGGACCAGAGGGGAAACCCTTCTCCCATCTAGGGAGGAGGTCAAGTAAGAAGAAGAAGAAGGGGGGCTCTCTCCCCCTCTCTCCCGGCGGCGTCAGAACGCCGCCCGGGACATCATCGTGTGACGGCGATCTACACCAACACCTCCTTCATCTTCACCAACACCTTCATCACCTTCCCTCATCTATATTCAGCGGTACACTCTCCCGCAACCGCTATACCCTCTACTTGAACATGGTGCTTTATGCTTCATATTATTATCCAATGATGTGTTGCCATCCTATGATGTCTGAGTAGATTTTCGTTGTCCTATCGGTGATTGATGAATTGCTATGATTGGTTTAATTTGCTTGTGGTTATGTTGCTGTCCTTTGGTGCCTATCATATGAGCGCGCGCGCGTGGATCACATCATAGGGTTAGTAGTATGTTGATAGGACTATGTATTGGAGGGCAAGGGTGACAGAAGCTTCAGCCTAGCATAGAAATTGATGCATACGTGATTGAAGGGGGGCCAATATATATTATTGCTATGGTTGGGTTTTACCTTAATGAACGTTAGTAGTTGCAGATGCTTGCTAATAGTTCCAATCATAAGTGCATAGAATTCCTAGTAAGGGATGGCATGCTAGCAGTGGCCTCTCCCACATAAAACTTGCTATTTGTCTAGTAACATAGTCAATTGCTTAGGGACAATTCTGCAACACCTAGCGCCACTTCTCCACACTCGTTAAACTAACGTAATTGTTTCTTTATCTAACCAGCCCCTAGTTTTTATTTTCGTGTTCTTCCTTTTCTTGCAAACCTATCCTATCACCTACAAAGTACTTCTAGTTTCATACTTGTTCTAGGTAAAGCGAACGTAAAGTGTGCGTAGAGTTGTATCGGTGGTCGATAGAACTTGAGGGAATATTTTTCCTACCTTTAGCTCCTCGTTGGGTTCAACACTCTTACTTATCGAGAAAGGCTACAATTGATCCCCTATACTTGTGGGTTATCAACATCACTGATGATTGGAATATTAGTGTGAGGGAGTGTCCACCAACATACACCATCATATTAGTGTGAGAGACTGTGCACCATGTAAACCATGAGATACGAGAGTTTTTCAAGGAAAGCCTCGACAGACTGAAACCCAACCCATGCTGAATACTTTCTGGCATAATTATCATTGATTTTAATTCTTTGAATCATGAACACATGAAATGTCTGATGATGGGGGGATCCTTGAATGTGATTTTTGCGGCGAAGATCACGGACTGTGCGACATGCCTCACCTCGGAAGGACGGGTTCCTCACAATCAAGCTTGACGAGACCTCTGATGTTTTGATGGTATGCAACAATGACAATTAGTTTTTTGTAATTACTCATTACTTGTGTTTCTTTGCTTCAACGTGTAATTCTCGTTTTCCACAATTCAACTACCGCATCCCGTGCCATGCAAGACAGTATGTCTTGGAGAAGCTCGGTTTCCAAGAAATGTTGAATATGGAGACAAGGAGAGCTCACGTGAGGACTGAACATGGCTTCACATTTTGGGTTAAACTATACAATGTAGATAATTACTCGCATTTTGGTTGCTCAAATTGGGAAGCTTTAGGAAAGGCATATGGATTTCAGGAGGATATGGAAATAACCTTGATATTCGTCCTCATGATGATATTGAAGGTAATATCAACATTTGGGTTGATGTCGATATGCTTTCAGTTTTACCTCGATGTGATTTTATAAACCATATTTATCAAGTAATTTGTACTTTTATTTAAAAATAGTTGGTGTTCACCCATACTAGGCTTGGTTATTTATAATTCACATCTTATTTCCTGTCTTCGAGTGAAACACATAAGGTAGTAGACAAGACACACTAAACTTATGGATCACATATAATTTGGGAGGAGAAGGATGTTCTTATCACCTTTGTTAATAGTGTCATGTGTGCTAAGGACAACATGTATAATGGATCTGGCCCAAATTATACATTATACATGCCACTAGTGCATAAGTTGAGGAATGATGGCATTTGCGCAAATATATAGGTAAGAGTTCGTAACTACCCTACTTTTACGTAAATTATATTGCTAATTATGCTACTATTATGTAAACTACATTGTTAACTAAGCTACTATTATGTTCTTCAACAGAAACTGCCAAATGCTCGGGTGCCTCCGTTGATGCATGGCAAAGGTAATATGACAATTAAAAGCTCTACGAGGGCCCATTTCGCTTATCCACACTCGATTGAGCACAAACCCCAGGAAAAACTCCAAATCGAAGCATGGGGAGAAATAAAGAAGGATCGAAAGTCACAAGTTGGAGACCGTTGAATCTCTTTGCTTCATCATGGAGACAGTGTTATTCTATTTTAAGACATTTTACCTAGGAGAGAGGACTAGGTCCTATGAGAGGAGTTTTTCTGGTTTTATATGACATATATTAACTTAGTATTATAGATTAATATTATGATGCTTATGGAGATTTTCCATTTTATGACATTTTAACTTGGTGTGATTAAAATGATGATTAGTTGTTAGATGATTAAGGGGATGATGAGCTGTTAGATGATTAAGAGGATGATGAGTTATTATATGATTAAAAGGATGATAAGTTATATGACATATATTAGATTAAAGTGGATGCAAGTGACCAAGTTGAATTAGAGGAAAATATGATGTTGCTATTCGCAACACCATATTTTTCTCTAATTCAACTTGATCACTTGCACCCGTCCACTTTAATCTAAATGTTGCTTTTTGCACAATTATTATTGATGTTGTATATTAATATGTATAACTATGTGTAAATACAATATAAATATATATAAAAATATGCTCGTTTAGTAGTAGCGTGGTTTCTAAAAGCTCGCTACTCAGTATTGCTGTTTACGAAAGCGCGTTAATGCTAACTCAGCTGCGAGTACCATTGGACCAACCGACACTATTGATACGTAAGTATAGTAGTAGTGCGCACCATCCCACACTACTGCTACAAATTAGCTGTAGTGTGGTAGGAGTAGCACGGGTGCCCGCTACTGCTATCCTCAAAACCAGCGCTACAGCTAACCTTTTTCCTAATAGTGTAATATCTTTTTATGATTTTCAAGTTCAAGATAAAAGGTTAACTATCAGTTCAAACAAACTTTTATAGTGCATGTTTTTGATTTGTTGTATTACTTCAAGTAAAACATGTTCAATAAAATTTCTGAGTTTGCATGGATCGGAACTAGAATCTGCTTGTTAACACACAACGTTTACATGGGTTGTCCATGTTTGAAGGTATCACCCCGTAATAGGGGGGATGCTTAAGACCATCCTACCAAAAGTAGGTCAAAGACGTTTTGAGCTTCTATCCTCTCGCCCCCGCGCCATTCCCCCTGCGGGCGGCTCAGGCGGTGCCACCTCCACCCTTCTCTCGCACCCCTCCCTCGCCCCTTCCCCCTGCCGCCTTCGACCGGAGCCATCGGGGCAAAGCCCATGCAGCGGCTAGCGGCGGGGCTCCTTTCTGCCTCCGCTCGTACGCGGGCGATGCGGGGTGGCTGATCCATTGGAGGCACCAGGCGCGTGCGGGGACTGGCGGCACTGTGGCGGTGGTTCCAATCGACTATGAGTAGCGGCAGGACGACGTCCTTGCAGCGGCCGCCTGCATCGCAGCGGCTGCGTGCCCGTGGCCGCATCCTGGCCCAGATCTTGGCGTTGGTGGGCTGCAGGCGACTCGAGAGGGCCTCCACCGGTCTTCTTCGTTCTAGTTGGCTACGGAGCATGGGGCTTCGGGTGGTACCGTGCCTCGTCCTGGATCTAGCATCGAGATCGGGGTGGGTAGCGTGGGTTCGACAACGGCCTGGCGTGGTTGCTGCTCGACTCTGGGCGACGACTTGGGATGGTTCGACACATGGGTGGGGGCCTCCCGATGGTGCGACGCTTCACAGTAGCTCGGCGGCTATTCCTATAGTGATGATCGACTTCTACTCTAGCGTCGACTTGTCTGCAGTCCGACCGTGTAGACTTTCACTTCATGTCCTCGTTATCCGGGCTTTATTTACGTTGAAGGGTTTCCCATCTGGTAACTGCGGTCCATCGCTCCTCTTGCGCCCTGTGCGGCAGGACCGACCTCGTCTTGCGCACAGTGTAGTAGATTTGAGCTTGTCCCATGCACAATGAAGTCCCATGCACAATGAAGTAGGGCCGACCTCATCTCGCACACGATGTCGCAGGATCGAGCTCCTCTCGTGCCCGATACTACAGGACGAGTCGATGCAGGCTAGTTTTTTGGCTAGCCTAAAGGGTCTCGATGTTGGGGAATGCACACGGGTGGGAAAGGCGGGACCTCTCCGCTTGTCTCTTTGGTTGGGGTAGTGGAAAATCTAGGGTGAGGTGGTGTCAAGGTCTTGATGCTAGGGCAGCGGCCCTCGAAGTGGTTGTGCGGTACTCATGGGCGGAGCCCGTGACTTGATGCCGGTCGATGGCCATGGCCATGTGGGTGGCATGGTAGCCGGGGCGTGGCGATCGTTGGTGGTGGGTGCTTCTGACACTCCGGTAGTTAAGTTACAGTAACCACACACTAATTATGCTATGTCATCAAGTTTAACTAAAATAAATTGTCACTTAATAAAACCAAAGCCAAATTTCAAATATGAATTAAAGTCAAATTATTATTTGTTGAAACATAAGAACTAAAATGTTCCTATTGTTGCAAATAATCCATAGTCAATTATGGTGGTGAAAACAACATTTAATAAAGTGTATAAGTACCCCAAAATAATTAAAACAGGGACCAAAACATTATTTAAAATGCCTTTTTTAATTATTAAAAGTTTCAAACCACTTTGTTTAAATCCCAAACTTTTTGTGGGTGTGTCTAAAAATTGCAACACTAATTATGGGCCAAGTCCCAGATTTTACAAAAACCTTTTTGCTAGCTAATTTAATTATAACGCAAGAAAAACAAAATAAAAAAACCCACCCTCCCACTGGGTCGGCCCCAACTGGGTCAACCGGCCCACCTAAGCCCCCTAGCCAGCCCACCCCACCTCGGGTATAAAAGCCCCGAGGAAAAACCTAACCCCCAACCGAGCCCCTCAGTTCTATACCTCCTCTCCACCCCCTGAGCCACCCTGTGGCGGCTACTCCCCATCCCCTCGACCGACCAGACCCGACCGAATTCAGCGCCCTCGCCGATCGCCACCGGTCACCTACGTCGGCCACCGGCTGTGCCGTCCACCGCCACGCCACTGCCCCACCTCGACCTCCCCACTCCCTCACCCACCCACGCGAGTCACGTCACCCCAGCGGCTGCCTCCCCTACCGCGCCCCCTCCTCAGCCGACGCCCCTCCCCAAGCCCTCTGGCGCCCCCACCGGCATAGGCGATCACCATCACCGGCCGTCGCACCTCCCCCCGAGCCTCTGCGTCCTCTACACCGCTGGTGAGGCCCCGGTCATCGTGCCTTTCCCTCGCTCCGGCGAACTCCCTTCCGGCCATGCTCCAGCGGCCACGCTCCAGCGAGCCCTCCCGACCGCTCATGACGAGTTGATGGATATACTTCTCGCCCCTCGTTGCTTACCCCAAGTGGAAGGTGGAGATGTAGTCAGCAACAAATTTCCCTTACACGGGGACTGTAAGATTAAACGAACCAGGAGGAATCTGAGGATCAACAAGTAGGTGCCCGCTGCTCTGGCGCTAGCAGAAGACGTGTACCTGCACACACAACAAATAACTTTGCTCCCAACGAGTACGGAGAGGTTGTCAATCCCTCCGACCTTGTAGTTTGCAAAGGATCAAAACACAAGCGGGAATAATGATAGTGATTGCAACAGAAAAGTAAATGAAAGCAGTACATGGTGGATGTGTAAACAATGGTGTTAATATGGACCGGAGTCACATGATGTTCACTAGTGATGTCTGATACGTCTCCAACGTATCTATAATTTTTGATGGTTTCATGCTATTATCTTGTCAAACTTTGGATGTTTTGTATGCCTTTTATATCTTTTTTGGGACTAACTTATTAACTCAGTGCCAAGCGCGAGTTCCTTTTTTTCTGTGTTTTTGACCCTTTCCAGAGGAGGATTTTTAACGGAGTCCAAACGGAATAAAACTTCCGAAAATATTTTTTCCGAAACAAAAGACGATCGGGAGACTTGAGAGCCAAGGTAGGGGGCCACCAGGGATCCCACAAGCCCCCTAGCCGCAGCCAGGGGGGCCCGCGCCTCCTAGGCTTGTGGGCTCCCTGGACCTCCTCTGCCCTAGGTCTTTCGCCTATATATTCCCTAAAATCCCAGAAAAAATCAGGAGATCATCGAAAGTACTTTTCCGCCGCTGCAAGCTTCTATCTCCACGAGATCCCATCTGGGGCACGTTCTGGTGCCTTGCCGGAGGGGGGATTCAGATACGGAGGGCTTCTTCATCAACACCATGACCTCTCCGATGATGTGTGAGTAGTTCACCATAGACCTACGGGTCCATAGCTAGTAGCTAGATGGCTTCTTCTCTCTCTTGGATCTTCAATACAAAGTTCTCCATGATCTTCATGGAGATCTATCCAATGTAATATTCTTTTGCGGTGTGTTTGTGGAGATCCGATGAATTGTGGATTTATGATCAGATTATCTACGAATCTTATTTGAGTTTCTTCTGATCTCTTATATGCATGATTTCATATCCTTGTAATTCTCTTCGAGTTGTGGGTTTTGTTTGGCCAACTTGATCTATGATTCTTGCAATAGGAGAAGTGCTTGGTTTTGGGTTCATACCGTGCGGTGACCTCACCCAGTGACAGAAGGGGTAGCGAGGCACACATCGTGTTGTTGCCATCAAGGGTAAAAAGATGGGGTTTTCATCATTGGTTTGAGTTTATCCATCTACATCATGTCATCTTGCTTAAGGCGTTACTCTGTTCGTCATGAACTCAATACACTAGATGCATGCTGGATAGCGGTCGATGTGTGGAGTAATAGTAGTAGATGCAGAAAGTATCGGTCTACTTGTCTCCGACGTGATGCCTATATGTATGATCATTTCCTTAGATATCGTCATGACTTTGCGCGGTTCTATCAATTGCTCGACAGTAATTTGTTCACCCATCGTAATATTTGCTATTTTGAGAGAAGCCTCTAGTGAACACCATGGCCCCCGGGTCTACTTCACACCATATTTTCCGCCTTACACTTTTACTTCGTTGCACTTTCCGCCTTCAGATCTCACTTTGCAATCAATCTTGAAGGGATTGACAACCCCTTTATAGCGTTGGGTGCAAGCTCGTTTGTGTTTGCGCATGTACTCTGGACTTGACGAGGTTCTCCTACTGGATTGATACCTTGGTTCTCAAACTGAGGGAAATACTTACTGCTCCTCTGCCGCATCACCCTTTCCTCTTCAAGGGAAAAACCAATGCAAGCAAGTCTCCGTCAACGTGTCAATTTCTGGCGCTGTTGTTTGAGAAGTAGCAGAAGGATTTCTGGCGCCGTTGCCGGGGAGGATCAAGTCAAGAACTCATCCAAGTAAGTGTCGCAAACTCATCTCTTGCATTTTCTTTTTTGCCTCTCGTTTTCCTCTCCCCCACTTCTGAAAAAAATTACAAAAAAATATTTGCCTTTGTTCGTTTGCCTTTTTCGTTCGCCTTTTTCGTTCGCCCTTTTTCCTCGCTTGCTTTCTGTTCGTTTGTGTGGGATAGTCTATCTGTCCTCATGGCTAGATCCACCACTTCGAACAATACTCCCGAGAATGAAGTTCTCAATTTCAAACAAATTGAGGAAGAAAACTTAAAGGACGCTTGGTACAGGATTTGCAATGCTCAGAGTAGATCTACTCATAAGCAATCCACTACTGTCCTGCTTCATAGTTTTTATGTGGGTATTTCTCCTTGGAATAGGTATATTCTTGACACCATCATAGGCGGAAATTTCTTGGGTAGCCATACCGTTGATTGTTACGGAGCTGTAATAAATTTGGTAGGCTCACCCCTACTCATGGTTAATGGAACTACCTTAACTCTGGAACATGTGATGCGTAGGCTGGACGTCATTGAAAATAAAGTTTCTACGATCGAACTTATTGAGAATTTGGATAAAAAGATCCACAACCAAATCACTCAGTACGAGTCCAAGGTGGGAATGGTTTTGAAAAATCTAAAGGAGAAGGAACCCACAGTTAATGAAAAACTAGGTCATGATTCCGCTAGGATTGGCAAACTAGAGGATGTTATAACCAACTTGGGTTCCGCTTTTGCCGCTGTGCAGAATACTCCAAATTTTGCCCACAATATGGTCACCAAGTCTGTTTTTGTTCCTAAAAATAGTAGTGAATCATCTAGTAAGAAATATGAAGACCTTAAGATGATGAGTGATCACACTACTTATGGTTTGAGCACCAAAGACGACGATACATGATTCTATCGCTTTATGCCTAGCTAAGGGCGTTAAACAATAGCGCTTGTTGGGAGGCAACCCAATGAATTTACTTTTTTCTTTTTGTTTTGTTGCGTCCACACCATCATAATTCTGTTATGATAGTGTCTTTCGTGTTTCTTCTTGTGTTTGAGCCAAGCAAAACCTTTATGACTAGTCTTGGTGATGGTTGTTTGATCCTGCTGGAAAAAGACAGAAATTGTTCGCTCACGAGATTATTTTTCATTTTTATTCAGAAAGAGATTTTGAGTTGATTCTTTTTGCTTCTGGTTGATATGCCTTTTTACCAGGCATTTGTAATTGTTCAGAATTTTTGACGTACCAGAAGTATACGAAGTATACAGATTGCTACAGACTGGTCTGTTTTTGACAGATTCTGTTTTTGTTGAGTTGGTTGCTTGTTTTGATGAAACTATGGATAGTATCGGGGGGTACTAGCCATGGAAAAGTGATAATATAGTAATATAACACCAATATAAATAGAAATCAAGATTGCTAGAGTACCTAAAGAGGTGGTAGTTTGTTTTCTTGTGCTAATGATATCACGAGTTTCTGTTTAAGTTTTGTGTTGTGAAGTTTTCATGTTTTGGGTGACGTTCTCATGGACAAAGGGATAAAGAGTGGAAAGAGCTCATGCTTGGGGATGCCCAAGGCATCCCAAGCCAAATTCAAGGACACCAAAAAGCCTAAGCTTGGGGATGCCCCGGGAAGGCACCCCCTCTTTCGTTTTCAATCCATCGGTAACATTACTTGGAGCTATATTTTTATTCACCACATGATATGTGTTTTGCTTGGAGCGTCTTGTATCGTAGGAGTCTTTTCTTTTTGTTGTGACACAATAATCCTTGCTGCACACCTTTTGAGAGAGATCTGGAGGGCAGATCTGGAGTCCGTCTTGGGCTTCGGAGAGGGGAAATCATCGCCATCGTCATCATCAACCTTCTTCCCTCTCCAATTCCATGAAGCTCTTCGTTGTTCGTGAGTAATCTATTCGTAGGCTCGCTGGGCGGTGATGAGTAGGATGAGATCTATCATGTAATCGAGTTAGTTTTGATGGGGATTGATCCCTAGTATCCACTATATTCTGAGATTTAATGTTGCTACTACTTTGCCATGCTTAATGCTTGTCACTAGGGCCCGAGTGCCATGATTTCAGATATGAAATTATTATGTTGTCACCAATATATTTCTGTTTTGGATCCGATCTTGCAAGTTGTAGTTACCTACTATGTGTTATGATCCGGCAACCCCCGAGTGACAATAACCGGAACCACTCCCCGTGATGACCATAGTTTGAGGAGTTCATGTCTTCACCAAGTGCTAATGCGTTGGTTCGGTTCTTTATTAAAAGGAGAACCTTAATATCCCGTAGTTTCCTTTTGGACCCCGCTGCCACGGGAGGGATGGACAATAGATGCCACGCAAGTTCTTTTCCCTAAGCAAGTATGACGACACACGGAATGCATGCCTACATCACATTGACGAACGGGAGCTAGCCACTTATCTCTCCGTGTTATAGCTGTTGCATGATGAATATCATCCAAACAAATCACCGACCCATTGCCTATGAGTTTGTCCTACTGTTGCTACCGCTGTTACTTGTCTTGCTCTGCTGCTGCTACTACTGTTGCTACTGCTGTTACTTGTCTTGCTCTGCTGCTGTTACTACCGTTGCTACTACCATTACTTGTCTTGCTCTGCTGCTGCTGCTACTACTGTCGCTTGCTACTGTTGCTACTTGCTACTGCTGTCACTACTGCTGTTCCTTGCCACTGCTATTGCTTGTTACACTGCTGCTACCTGCTACACTGTTGGTTCACCTACCGTTGACGGGAATTGACAACTTCCGTCAACGCGGAAACGAAGGCGCTATTGATACAATTGTTAGGAATAGTCTGCCGTCAACAGATCGTTTCTGACACCGTTGTTATCATACTACTTTGTTGTTACTACTATGCTTGCAGATACTAATATTTCAGGTGTGGTTGTATCCGACAAATTCAGCTGCTAATACTCGAGAGTATTCTCTCATCTCCTTTAGGCGATCTACAAATTTGGGTCGAATACTCTACCCTCAAAAACTGCTGTGAACCCACGCGCTGGTGGGCCGTCAACAACATTCTTCTAGTTTCATTGCCGGGGAGTGCTATCAGCATTCTTCTAGTGCCGTTGCAGGAGAAGGTTCATTGTCATAAGCGTTCGTCTACTTAACGCCAGAGATTGCACGATCAGCATTTTTTTGGCGCCGTTGCCGGGAAGGTATTGCTATATTCTCTGAGTCACTTGGGATTTATATCTGATGTTCACTATGAAGAATCTGAAGGATCCGAAGACCAAAGTCTTGCCCTCAACTACGAGGGGAGGTAAGGAATTGCCATCTAGCTCTGCACTTGATTCACCTTCAGTTATGAGTAAGTTTGCGACATCACCTCCTGCTAGAAATTTGGATATGTCGCCTGTGCTTGATGATGCTTGTGATACTACTGCTAGAGATACTATGCCTGATACTGCTAGAGATGCTATGCTTGATACTATGCCTGATGATACTATGCTTGATACTATGCCTGATACTGCTAGAGATGCTATGCTTGATACTGCTTTGCCTGATGATGCTAGAGATGCTATTTCGCCTGATGATGCTATGCTTGATACTGCTAGAGATACTCCTTTGCCTGATGTTCCACTAGGAGTGTTCCTTGATGCTCATACTGCTAGAGTTACTACCAATGCTCGTGATGCTTCTGAAACTGCCGATGCTATTGAGATAGAACCTGCTTTTTCTCCTGTTAGATCTAGCTCTCCTAGATATGAATTGCCTGATATACCTGAGGGTTACGTTATGGAGGGAGAGATAGCTGAGGATTTTCTTGCGTGTAAGGATGCCTATGACGCTGAGAAATTAATTCTCAAGTGGAAGGAAAAATCTTGGGAAGCTAGGATGAAAAATGACCCGAAGTTTGCCACTTCGCCTATCTTTGTCACCGATAAGGATTACGAATTCTCTGTCGACCCTCAGATAATCTCTCTAGTCGAATCTGATCCTTTTCACGGTTATGAGTCTGAGACGGTCATAGCCCATCTTGCCAAACTATCCGAAATAGCAAACCTTTTCACTAATGAGGAGAAGATCTGCCACTACTATATCCTTAAGCTGTTTCCTTTCTCTCTAAAGGATGACGCTAAAGCCTGGTTCACCTCTCTTGCTCCTGGATGTGTGCGTAGTCCCCAGGAGATGGTCTATTACTTCTGTGAGAAATATTTTCCTGCCCATGAGAAGCAAGCTGCCTTGCAGGAAATATACAACTTTGCTCAACTCCAAGAAGAGATTCTTCCACAAGCTTGGGGAGGCTCGTCCAGCTACAGAATGCTTTGCCTAATCACCCTCTTAAGAAGAACGAGATACTTGATATCCTCTATAACAGACTTACCGATGCCTCTAGAGACTACCTAGATAGTTGTGCCGGTTGTGTTTTTAGGGAACAAACTATAGAACAAGCTGAGACCCTACTGAATCACATCTTGATCAATGATAATGCTTGGACTATTCCCGAACCACCTCCTAAGCCAACTCCTAAGAAAATAGGTATTCTATTCCTCAGTCCCGAAGATATGCAAGAAGCCAAGAAATCTATGCATGAGAAAGGCATTAGATCTGAAGATGTCAAAAATCTACCACCTATCAAAGAGATTCATGGTCTCGATAACCCGATACAGGTAGTAGAAGTGAATTCTTTGCGTAGGTTTGATGAGAGTGATATTCCTTTTGAGAAACCTGCTAGCCTATGCTTTGATGAATTTGACAACTTTGTTGCCAAACAACAGAGTTTCAATGATTATGTTAGTAGACATTTGGAACAAAGTACTCGTATGCTTAGCCATTTAAGTGCTTGTGTAGACAGAAATGTCAATGCTCTGAAGCTTCTGAGTAAACATGCCTCTATGATTACTACTCAGGTAGAACAAGTACTTAAAGCTCAGAGTGACCTGCTCAATGAATTAAATGACAACTCTGTCAGAGTCATTACTAGAGGAGGCAAAATGACTCAGGAACCTTTGTATCCTGAAGGTCATCCTAAGAGATTTGATCAAAATTCTCAAGGAATCAATGCTGATACACCTAGTCATCCTAAGGAGAAGAAGAAGGATGATAGAAACCTGCATGCCAGTTCACCAAATACTGTCACACCTGAAGAACCTAATGATATTTCTGCCTCTGATGCAGAAACACAATCAGTTGATGAACATGAACCTGGTGACAATGTGGACAGTGAGATTCATAATAATGCTCAACCTAGCCATGATGAGGATGTGGAGATTGAACCTACGGTTAATCCTGATAATCGACAACCTAAGAGATACGACAAGAATGACTTCACTGCTAGGAAGCATGGTAAATAAAGAGAGCCATGGGTTCAGAGACCTATGCCCTTCCCTCCTAAGCCATCCAAGAAAAAGGATGATGAGGATTTTGAGCGCTTCGTTGAGATGATAAGACCCGTCTTTCTGCAGATGCGGTTAACTGATATGCTCAAGATGTCTCCGTATGCCAAGTACATGAAAGATATCGTGACTAATAAACGGAAGATACAAGATCTTGAGATCTCCACCATGCTTGCCAATTACACTTTTAAAGGTGGAACTCCTAAGAAACTTGGTGATCCCGGAGTGCCCACTATACCTTGCTCCATTAAAGGAAACTACGTAAGAACTGCCTTATGTGACCTTGGAGCCGGTATTAGTGTTATGCCACTCTCTCTTTATCGTAGACTTGAGTTGGATAAGTTGACACCCACTGAAATTTCTCTGCAAATGGCCGACAAATCAACTGCTTTCCCTATCGGCATTTGCGAGGATGTGCCTGTTGTGGTTGCTAATACCACTATCTTAGCAGACTTTGTTATCTTGGATATCCCCGAGGACGATGCCATGGCTATTATCCTCGGAAGACCCTTTTTAAACACTGCAATGGCTTTTATAGATTGCAACAAAGGCAATGTCACTTTCCATGTCAACGGTAATGAGCACACCGTGCACTTTTCAAAGAAACGATATCCAGTACATTGCATCAATGCTATCGAAAAGACTTCATCGATTCTCATTGGGAGCTTTGAATGCCCTATTCCTCGTGTCAAGATGAAGTATGATTTGCTTGTTGGGGAGATACATATCCCCATTGAGGTGACTTAGTGGCTATTCGAAAATTCTCCGTTCTCTCTTGCGATTCGAGAAGGTTTTGTCATAAGGACTTGATCAATCCCATTGATGGATTTCTTTCGATGACCATGAAACGGATGAATCAAAGAGTCACATACCTCTGTTTTGAGTCTTCATTTTCTGTTGCTTAGGAGAAAAATGATAGAATTAGTTTAGTTTTTCCTGTTTTCTGTTTTAGCGTCCCGGAGAAAAATACCTCGAAAATAAAAGTTCTCCGATGGTCCTGAAAATTTAGTATGATTTTTTCTGGAATTTTTGAAAATTTCTGGGCCTGAGAGCTGGCCAGGGGGCCTGACCAATGGGCCAGAAGCCCCCCCCAACGCTACCTACCCCCTGGTGGCGGGGTGCAAGCTTGTGGAGCCCACATGCACCCCCTCCACTCATTCCAGCTCCCAGCCTCTTCTTCCACCTCCAAAAAAAATTGTTTCGCAGCTCAAACCCGTGTTCTTGCTCATTTGGCTGTGATTTTCGATATCCTTGCTCAAAGCACCATTCTCTGAACTGTTTTGGGGAAATTACTCCTTGGTAAGTGACTCCTCCATTGGTCCAATTAGTTTTTGCTCCAGTGCTTTATCCTTCGCGAATTCTTGCTACCTTGGTGACCCTATTCTTGAGCTATAAATGTTGATTTTAGCTGGTTCCAATTACTTTTAGCGCGTGATACGGTCTCTAGGCACTAGTAGGAGTAGTTGCTACAAGGTATGGTTGGTCCTCATTCACTTTTCTCTTGAACTTCAAAAATTTCAGCAAAAGGAAATTATGTTCAGGAGGAAGTTTCATGATGGTTCCTCAAGTAAGAAGGGTCCTCGTCTCTCCTTTTGGGAGCCCGAACCTTTTCAACTAAGGGACGCACCGGTGCAACCATGTGAATGGCCTTCCGATGAGTTCATGATCGAAGCAGGCTTCAAGGATGAGTTTGATGCACTTGTCCGCAATGGCGGGTTAGAAGAATTGCTCTCAGATAAATGTGAACAGTATGCTATGCTCACTGCCTCTTTCGTGCGTAGATTTAAATTTTTAGTTGGCCATGAATCATCCATGCTGTTTGATTTGTACGATAAATCCTATACCGTGGGTCTGGAGGATTTCAGTAGGATTTGCAAGATACCCGATGGAGGTAGTGTTAATGATCCTCCTAAGTCTTCGGTTAGAGACTTTGTCTCCAGTATAACTGTTGAAGAAACCAGAGATATCACACAAGCCACCATAGGAAGCATCCATTTCCCTGCCTTGCACTACCTTGCCCTCTTCATAGGTAGGTGCGTTAACGGCAAGGGTGCACATTGTCACCTATGTGCTTCCGACCTTAGTATCCTTAAGAGCGCAGTAACAGGTGACAGGAGCTTCAATATGGGAGCTATTATAGCAACGAGGCTGAATAAAAATGCCAGTGAGGGGGATTTCTTTGGTGGAGTTTATGCTACACGCTTAGCAAACTTTCTTGGAGTATCCATCCGCCCAGAAGACCCTCCTCTCTGTACAGCCTACCTTATCGTGTCGCTCTAACACGCTACCAGTTGCTTGAGAGAGATCATGGATCCCTCCTATACCGCTTGATATTTAACTGGCAGCGTGTTTTCCATATTACCCTTCCCGCTCCTGCTTTCTGTGATTTTCAGGTTAAACGAAGATACTACATAACCATAGGAGAGGCAGAGGAGTATGAGAGGGAGGCGACTGCTGCTCGACTTCGTGAGGCAGCTATTCGGGCAGTGGCTGCAGCACTCCCGTATAACACCCATTATGACTTTGGGTTTCGCCAGGATCATCCATGGGAGTAGACCAAGCTAGGCCAAAAGCCTAAGCTTGGGGGAGTACGTGTTCTCACCGACTTTACATTCATGCTTATGCTTTCACTCTGTTAGCCGGTGTTTACATTTTGCCACTATATTATCCGTGCTAGTTTATTTTCGTTTTCTTGTTTTCTTGTTTTGTGTCCTTTTGAGAAAACCCAAAAAGATTTTTCTTTCTTCTTTTGCTTGTTGGGAACTTTCCCGTGTAAATAGTTTTCTTTTTCCTTGTGTCAAGGTAGAAGATATTGGTTACAATGTTTATTGGTTCTTGCATGCTTACCTGTTTAGCTTTCAAAGAGCCATGTTATTTTGTCTTCTCCTTTGTGTTTGCCTGCAGATTCAGCTTAGTCCAATGCGCTTATTATCGTTTTCACCGTTCGATTGTGGAAATGAAAGGCAACAATGATGATATATGATGAAGTGACTGAGACGGAAAAGCTGGTATGAACTCTATCTATTTTGTTTTTGTTAATATGACTAGCTTGTCGACCCAAATTTAGCTTTGTTGTGAGAGAACCATGTTTGCAATGACAACATAGAGATCATAGTTTCTGATGCCATGCTTATTTAGCTGAGAGCTTATAATGGTTTGTCTTGATTGCCAACATAGATTTTGAGATGACTGTGATGTAGTATGATAGAATGGTATTCTCCTTTGAATGTTTCAAGTGGCTTGACTGGGCACATGTTCATGCATGTAGTTGAAACAAAATCAACATAGCCTCTATGATGTTCGTGTTCATGGTGATTTATATCCTGTTCATGCTTGCATTCAATGTTAGTCAAACTCATTGCATCTTGATGACTGTTGTCGCTCTCTAGTTGGTCGCGTCCCAGTCTTTTGCTAGCCTTCACTTGTACTAAGCAGGAATACTGCTTATGCATCCACCTCCATAAACCCAAAAGTTATTCCATGAGAGTCCACCATACCTACCTATTTGCGGTATCTACCTGCCGTTCCAAGTAAATTTGCATGTGCCATTCTCTAAACCTTCAAGAAATAATCTGTTTTGCATGCCTGAACCGCTCATGTGGTGACAGAGGGCTATTGTTATCTTCCATGCTAGGAGTGTTATACTCGACATGTGTTTATTCACAGTCATTCACGAGAAAGGGGCCGGTATTTGGGATGCCCAGTTCAATGCTTAAATCGAAAACATAACTGTAAAACAAGACACCCCCAGATTGATGTTAGTATGGACGGTACCCGAGGATTCGGCTAGCCGTGGAGTGTGATTGATTGGTGGTGGGGGAGTTAAAACTTTACTTTTCTGTTTGGGAACCGCCTACTGCATGAGTAGCATGGAAGATATTGAGAACTCTTGATCATTGCGTTGACAATGAAAGCATGCCACCCAAAATTATTATCTCTATTTTCAAAAGCTTGAGCTCTGGTACCTCTGCAAATCAATGCTTCCCTCTGCGAAGGGCCTGTCTATTTATTTTCCTGTCGAGTCATCCTCTACTTTTATAAGCACCAATTAGAGAGCACTTCTGTCATTTTTATGCTTTGCTTTTGATTGATATTGAGTATGACTATGACTGGATCTTCGTTGCTATGAATTACAATGTTTAGTCAGCCCTTGATCTTTGAAAGTTCTCTGCATTTATGTTTTGCGGTCTCAGAAAGAGCTAGCGAGATACCATCTATTCATATTGCTTCATGCTTGTTTTGATTGAAGTGTTGGTATTTGAAACTCATTATTATTTGCTCGTTAGCTGATTATGCCATTGATATTAGTTTACCGTGAGACCTTTGTGTCATTTGCTTATGTGGTTAACTTGTGATCTTGCTGAAATTTTGGTTCTGAGTTAGACATAGTTGCAACAACAAGATCAAACAGAGTTTGTCAAAGTTTTTCTTTCTCTCTCAGTTTGTCAACTGAGTTGCTTGAGGACAAGCATAGTTTTAAGCTTGGGGGAGTTGATACGTCTCCAACGTATCTACTTTTCCAAACTCTTTTGCCCTTGTTTTGGACTATAATTTGCATGATTTGAATGGAACTAACCTCGACTGACGCTGTTTTCAGCAGAATTGCCTTGGTGTTATTTTTGTGCAGAAATCAAAGTTCTCCAAACGTCCTGAAAATTTACGGGGAGCAGTTTTGGAAAATATCAAAAATATCTGCACCAAGTTCCACCTCAGGGGGTGGGCCAGGGGGCCACAAGCCCCTGCTCCGCCACCACCCCCCTGGTGGCGGTGGGCAGGCTTGTGGGGCCCATAGGCACCTGCCGCCCCCAATTCCAGCTCTATGAGTTGCCTTTCGTCCCAGAAAAAAATAAAAAGAGAAGTTTTCATTGCTTTTCGATACGAAGGCGCCGCCACCACCTGTTCTTCATCTGGAGGCAGATCTGGAGTCCGTCTTGGGCTCCGGAGAGGGGAAATCGTCGCCATCGTCATCATCAACCTTCTTCCCTCTCCAATTCCATGAAGCTCTTCGTCGTTCGTGAGTAATCTATTCGTAGGCTCCCTGGGCGGTGATGAGTAGGATGAGATCTATCATGTAATGGAGTTAGTTTTGATGGGGATTGATCCCTGGTATCCACTATGTTCTGAGATTTGATGTTGCTACTACTTTACCATGCTTAATGCTTGTCACTAGGCCTCGAGTGCCATGATTTCAGATCTGAAATTATTATGTTGTCACCAATATATGTCTGTTTTAGATCCGATCTTGCAAGTTGTAGTTACCTACTATGTGTTATGATCCGGCAACCCCCGAGTGACAATAACCGGAACCACTCCCGGTGATGACCATAGTTTGAGGAGTTCATGTGTTCACCAAGTGCTAATGCGTTGGTCCGGTTCTTTATTAAAAGGAGAACCTTAATATCCTGTAGTTTCCTTTTGGACCCCACTGCCGCGGGAGGGATGGACAATAGATGTCATGCAAGTTCTTTTCCCTAAGCACGTATGACGACACACGGAATGCATGCCTACATCACATTGACGAACGGGAGCTAGCCACTTATCTCTCTGTGTTATAGCTGTTGCATGATGAATATCATCCAAACAAATCACTGACCCATTGCCTATGAGTTTGTCCTACTGTTGCTACTGCTGTTACTTGTCTTGCTCTGCTGCTGCTACTACTGTTGCTACTGCTGTTACTTGTCTTGCTCTGCTGCTGTTACTACTGTTGCTACTGCCTTTACTTGTCTTGCTTTGCTGCTGCTGCTACTACTGTTGCTACTACTGTCGCTTGCTATTGTTGCTACTTGCTACTGCTATCACTACTGCTGTTCCTTGCCACTGCTATTGCTTGTTACACTGCCACTACCTGCTACACTGTTGGTTCACCTACCGTTGATGGGAATTGACAACTTCCGTCGACGCGGCAACGAAGGCGCCATTGATACAATTGTTAGGAATAGTCTGCCGTCAACAAATCGTTTCTGACACCGTTGTTATCATACTACTTTGCTGTTACTACTGTGCTTGTAGATACTAATCTTTCAGGTGTGGTTGAATCCGACAAATTCAGCTGCTAATACTCGAGAGTATTTTCTCACCGCCTTTAGGCGATCTATAAATTTGGGTCGAATACTCTACCCTCGAAAACTGTTGCGAACCCACGCGCTCGTGGGCCGTCAACAGCATTCTTCTAGTTTCATTGCCGGGGAGTGCTATCAGCATTCTTCTGGTGCCGTTGCAGGAGAAGGTTCGTTGTCATAAGCATTCGTCTAGTTAACGCCAGAGATTGCACGATCATGCCGTCACTCTCATATTGCCTTTGCATGATCGTAAGATAGCTAGCGAGATGTTTCAACATCATACGCCAAGCTAGATCGTTGCACATCCCGGTACACTGCCAGAGGCATTTCCTATATAGTCATCATTGTTCTAAGCTTTGAGCTGTGAGTAAATAAAAGTGTGATGATCATCATTATTAGAGCATTGTCCCATGTGAATAAAAAAAGAGGCCAAAGTTGCCCACAATAAAAAAAGAGGCCAAAGAGCCCAAATATAAAAGAAGGGAGAAAAAGAGAGAAGGGACAATGCTACTATCTTTTTCCACCCTTGTGCTTCATAATAGCACCATGTTCTTCATGATTGAGAGCCTCTCATTTCGTCACCACCATATTCTAGTGGGAATCTTTTTTTATATAACTTGGCTTGTATATTCCAATGATGGGCTTCCTCAAATTGCCCTAGGTCTTCGTGAGCAAGCAAGTTGGATGCACACCCACTAGTTCTCCTTTTGAGATTTCACATACTTATAGCTCTAGTGCATCCTTTGTATGGCAATCCCTACTCATTCACATTGATATCTATTAATGGGCATCTCCATAGCCCTTTGATACACCGAGTCAATGTGACCATCTCCTCCTTTTTTGTCTCACAACCACCACCACACTCCATTCCACCTATAGTGCTATATCCATGGCTCACGCTCATGTATTGCGTGATAGTTATAAAAGGTTTGAGAAAGTAAGAGTGCGAAAACAATTACTTGGCCAATACCGGGGTTGTGCATGATTTAAATTAGTTGTGTGAGGATGATGGAGCATAGCCAGACTATATGATTTTGTAGGGATATTTTTCGTTGGCCTTGTTATTTCGAAAGTTCATGATTACCTTGCTAGTTTGCTTGAAGTATTATTGTTTTCATGTCAATAGAAAAATATTGTTTTGAATCTGACGGATCTGAACATTCATGTCACATGAAAGAAGTTACAAAGGACAACTATGCTAAGTAGCATTCCACATCAAAAATTCAGTCTTTATCACTTCCCTACTCAAGGACGAGCAGGGGTTAAGCTTGGGGATGCTTGATACGTCTCCAACGTATCTATAATTTTTGATGGTTTCATGCTATTATCTTGTCAAACTTTGGATGTTTTGTATGCCTTTTATATCTTTTTTGGGACTAACTTATTAACTCAGTGCCAAGCACGAGTTCTTGTTTTTTCTGTGTTTTTGACCCTTTTCAGAGGAGGATTTTGAACGGAGTCCAACGGAATAGAACTTCCAAAAAGATTTTTTACGAAACAGAAGACGACCAGGAGACTTGAGAACCAAGGCAGGGGGCCACCAGGGACCCCACAAGCCCCCTAGCCGTGGCCAGGGGGGCCCACGCCTCCGAGGCTTGTGGGCTCCTTGGACCTCCTCTGCCCTAGGTCTTTTGCCTATATATTCCCTAAAATCCTAGAAAAAATCAGGAGATCATCGAAAGTACTTTTCCGCCGCCGCAAGCTTCTGTCTCCGCAAGATACAATCTGGGCACGTTCTGGTGCCCTGCCGGAGGGGGATTCGGATACAGAGGGCTACTTCATCGACAGCATGACCTCTCCGATGATGCGTGAGTAGTTCACCATAGACCTACGGGTCCATAGCTAGTAGCTAGATGGCTTCTTCTCTCTCTTGGATCTTCAATACAAAGTTCTCCATGATCTTCATGGAGATCTATCCGATGTAATCTTGTTTTGCGGTGTGTTTGTCGAGATCCGATGAATTCTGGATTTATGATCAGATTATCTATGAATCTTATTTGAGTTTCTTCTGATCTCTTATATGCATGATTTGATATCCTTGTAATTCTCTTCGAGTTGTGGGTTTCGTTTGGCCAACTGGATCTATGATTCTTGCAATAGGAGAAGTTCTTGGTTTTGGGTTCATACCGTGCGGTGACCTCACCCAGTGATAGAAAGGGTAGCGAGGCACGCATCGTGTTCTTGCCATCAAGGGCAAAAAGATGGGGTTTTCATCATTGGTTTGAGTTTATCCCTCTACATCATGTCATCTTGCTTAAGGCGTTACTCTATTCGTCATGAACTCAATACACTAGATGCATGGTGGATAGCGGTCGATGTGTGGAGTAATAGTAGTAGATGCAGAAAGTATCAGTCTTTTTGTCTCGGACGTGATGCCTATATCTATGATCATTGCCTTAGATATCGTCATGACTTTGCGCGGTTCTATCAATTGCTCGACAGTAATTTGTTCACCCACCGTAATATTTGCTATTTTGAGAGAAGCCTCTAGTGAACACTATGGCCCCCGGGTCTACTTCACACCATATTTTCAGCCTTACACTTTTACTTCGTTGCACTTCCCGCCTTCAGATCTCACTTTGCAATCAATCATGAAGGGATTGACAACCCCTTTATAGCGTTGGGTGCAAGCTCGTTTGTGGTTGCGCAGGTACTCTGTTGTTGACGAGATTCTCCTACTGGATTGATACCTTGGTTCTCAAACTGAGGGAAATACTTACTGCTCCTGTGCTGCATCACCCTTTCCTCTTCAAGGGAAAAACCAACGCAAGCAAGTCTCCGTCAACGTGTCAATTTCTGGCGCTGTTGTTTGAGAAGTAGCAATGTCTCTCTCCAAAAATACGATAAACAACTATGCATGGGTAAAGAAATTACAGCTGGGCACTTGACAGAATTATAAACGCACCGCAATGCTAGTCATGCTACTAGAAAGTTAGAGGCTCAAAAGTAATGGGCAGTACGCCAAGGAAAGTAGACCATTTATTCATCAGCATCTACTTGCTAATCATCCACCTTGAGATATCTATCCAGAACGTCTCGCTGGTATTAAGTTGCGAGCCCCACCCTAAGTGTAAACTCAAAGCAATGAACAACTACATTAACGAACTTTGTGTAAGGTAAAAAATCCTTGCAACCGTGGTCACAAGCACCGATGTTTTCTCCCTGGTGGCAACAAGACATTCCCTAGTATCATGTTTCTATCACTCAAGCTAGATATCAGGGGGCATGAACCCACAATCATGCATAACGCTCCCTCTTGGAGTTAGAATCTACTACTTGGCCAAAGCAATAAAAAGCAACGGAGAACATGCATGAATCACTAAAGAACATAATATAAAAGGATAATCAAATATATAACTCATCACAATCTGAACATAATCTCATAATCCATCAGATCCCAGCAAACCAAGCATAGCAACAACAGGAAAATTACGTAGATGCCCGATACGTCTCCATCGTATCTACTTTTCCAAACTCTTTTGCCCTTGTTTTGGACTCTAATTTGCATGATTTGAATGGAACTAACCCGGACTAACGCTGTTTTCAGCAGAATTGCCATGGTGTTGTTTTTGCGCAGAAATAGAAGTGCTCGGAATAACCTAAAAACTTACTGACAATTTTTGTGGAATATATAAAAAATACTGGCGCAAGAATCAGCGGAGGAAGTGGAGCGTGGAGCCCACAAGCCCACCAGGCGCGGGCCCCACTGGCCGCGCCTGGTAGGCTTGTGGGGCCCACAAAACTCCACCGCCTCCAAATCCAGCTCTATTTAGTCCCTTTCATCCGGAAAAAGATCAAGAAGAAGAGTTCATAGCGTTTCACGATACGGAGGCGCCGCCACCTCCTGTTCTTCATCTGGAGGGCATATCTGGAGCCCGTTCTGGGCTCCGGAGAGGGGAGATCGTCACCATCATCATCACCAACCTTCCTTCATCGCCAATTCCATGATGCTCTTCACCGTTCGTGAGTAATCTCATCGTAGGCTTGCTGGACGGTGATGGATTGGATGAGATCTATCATGTAATCGAGTTAGTTTTGACGGGGATTGATCCCTAGTATCCACTATGTTCCGAGATTGATGTTGCTACTACTTTGCCATGCTTAATGCTTGTAATTAGGGCCCGAGTGTCATGATTTCAGATCTGAACCTCTTATGTTGTCGCTAATATATGTGTGTTCTTGATCCTATCTTGCAAGTTGTAGTCACCTACTATGTGTTATGACCCGACAACCCCGGAGTGACAATAGCCGGAACCACTCCCGGAGATGACCATATTATGAGGAGTTCATGTATTCATTAAGTGTTAATGCGTTGGTCCGGCTTTTTTATTAAAAGGAGAACCTTAATATCACGTAGTTTCCATTAGGACCCCGCTGCCACGGGAGGGATGGACAATAGATGTCATGCAAGTTCTTTTCCCTAAGCACGTATGACTACATACGGAATACATGCCTACATTACATTGACGAACTGGAGCTAGTTACGTATCTCTCCGTGTTATAACTATGGCATGATGAATAGCATCCGGCATAATCATTCATCACCGATCCAATGCCTACTAGTTTTTCCTACTGGTCCTTGCTACGTTACTTTGCCGCTACTGCTGTCACTGCTGCTACTATTACTCTGTTGCTACTACTGTTACTTTGCTGCTAGTGTTGTCACTTTGCTGCTACTGGTTACTGTTGTTACTGCTGCTATGATACTACTTTGCTACTGATACTTTGCTACAGATACTAAATCTTTCAGGTGTGGTTGAATCGACAACTCAACTGCTAATACTTGAGAATATTCTTTGGCTTCCCCTTGGGTCGAATCAGTAAATTTGGGTTGAATACTCTACCCTCAAAAACTGTTGCGATCTCCTATACTTGTGGGTTATCAAGACTATTTTCTGGCGCCGTTGCCGGGGAAGCCAAAGTCAAGAATAGTCTCCCATCAACGTGCTATTTTCTAGCGCCATTGCCGGGGAAGCACAACTATATTCTCTGAGTCACTTGGGATTTACATCTGCTGGTCACTCTGAGGAATCCGATAGATCCAAGAACTAAAGTCTTGCTCTCAATTACGAGGACAGGTAAGGAACTGCAATCTAGCTCTGCACTTGATTCACCTTCAGTTATGAGTAAGTTTGCGACACCACCTCCTGCTAGAAATCTTGATATGTGGCCTGTGCTTGATGATGCTACTTCTGCTGCCCATGATGCTTATGATGATGCTATGCTTGATACTGCTTTGCCACTAGGTGCATTCCTTGATGCACAAATTGCTAGAGTTGCTGCTAGATGTGATGATACTTCTGAAACTGTTGATACTATTGAAGTAGAACCTGCTATTTTGCCTGCTAGAACTAGCTCTCCTAGATACGAATTGCCTGATATGCCTCAGCGTTATGTTATGGAAGGAGAGATAGCTGAGGACTTTCTTGCTTGTAAGGATAGCTATGATGTTGAGAAATTACTGCTCAAGTGGAAAGAAAAATGTCTGAACGCTAGGATGAAATACGACCCGAAGTTTGCTACTTCGCCTATCTTTGTGACCGATAAGGATTATGAATTCTCTGTCGACCCTGAGTTAATCACTTTGGTCGAATCTGATCCTTTTCACGATTATGAGTCTGAAACGGTCGTAGCACATCTTACCAAATTGCACGATATAGCCACCCTATTCACTAGTGAGGAAAAGAGCCGCCACTACTATATCCTCAAGCTGTTTCTTTTCTCGCTAAAGGATGATGCTAAGACTTGGTTCACTTCTCTTGCTCCTGGTTGCGTGCGTAGCACCCAGGATATGGTCTACTACTTCTCTGAAAAATATTTCCTTGCCCATAATAAGCAAGCTGCCTTGCAGGAAATATACTACTTTGCTCAAGCTAAAGAAGAGAGTCTCCCACAAGCTTGGGGAGGCTCGTCCAGCTACTGAATGTTTTGCCTGATCACCCATGTGAGAAGAATGAAATACTTGATATCTTCTATAATGGACTTACCCATGCTTCTAGAGACCACCTAGATAGTTGTGCTGGTTGTGTTTTTAGGGAACGAACTGTAGGACAAGCTGAGATCCTATTGAATAATATCTTGTGCAATGAGAATGCTTGGACTATTCCCGAACCACCTCCTAAGCCAACTCCCAAGGAAAGAGGTATTCTATTCCTCAGTCCTGAAGATATGCAAGAAGCTAAGAAATCTATGAAAGAGAAAGGCATTAAATTTGAAGATGTCAAGAATCTACCACCTATTGAAGAGATCCATGGTCTTGATAACTCGATACAGGTAGTAGAAGTAAATTCTCTGCGTAGGTTTGATGAGAGTGATATTCCTTTTGATAAACCTGCTAGCTTATGCCTGGATGAATTTGATAACTTTGTTGAAAACAACAAAGTTTCAATGATTATGTTAGCAGACAACTTGAATAGAATGCTCGTATGCTTAGTCATTTAAGTGCTTGTGTGGATAGAAATGTCAATGATCTTAAGCTTCTGAGTAAGCATGCCTCTATGGTTACTACTCAGGTAGAACAAGTACTTAAGGCTCAAAATGACCTGCTCAATGAGTTGAATGACAATTCCGTTAGAGATGTCACTAGAGGCGGTAGAATGACCCACGAACCTTTGTATCCTGAGGGTCCTCCGAAGAGAATTGAACAAGATTCTCAAGGAGTTAGCACTGATGCACCTAGTCATCCTAGGAAGAAGAAGAAAGATGATAGGAATTTGCATGCTAGCAACCCTGTTGCTGCTACACATGAGAGTCCAAACGATGTCTCTGTTTCTGATGCTGAAACACAATCTGGTGATGAACATGAGCCTAATGATAATATCAATAGTGATGTTCATGAAGATGCTCAACCTAGCAATGATAAGGATGTGGAGATTGAACCTGTTGATCTTGATAACCCACAACCTAAGAATAAGAGATACGATAAGAACGACTTCGCTGCTAGGAAGCATGGTAAAGAAAGGGAACCATGGGTCCAGAAACCCATGCCCTTTCCTCCCAAACCATCCAAGAAAAAGGATGATGATGATTTTAAGAAATTTGTTGAAATGATTAGACCTGTCTTTCTGCAAATACGTTTGACAGATATGCTCAAAATGTCTCTATATGCTAAGTACATGAAAGATATTGTGACTAATAAGAGGAGGATACCCGAGGTTGAGATTTCCACCATGCTTGCTAATTACACCTTCAAGGGTGGAACTCCTAAGAAATTAGGTGATCCCAGAGTGCCCACTATACCTTGCTCCATTATAGGTAACTACGTTAGAACTGCTTTATGCGACCTTGGAGCCGGTGTTAGTGTTATGCCTCTCTCTCTTTATCGTAGACTTGAGCTGAATAAGTTGACACCCACTTAAATCTCTCTGCAAATGGCCGACAAATCAACTTCTTTCCCTATCGGCATTTGCGAGGATGTGCCTGTTGTGGTTGCTAACGTCACTATCTTAACAGACTTTGTTATTCTGGATATTCCCGAGGACGATGCCATGGCGGTCATCCTTGGAAGACCCTTTTTAAACACTACATGGGCTATTATAGATTGCAACAAAGGCAATGTCACTTTCCATGTCAACGGTAATGAGCATATGGTGCAGTTTCCGAAGAAACAATATCGACTACATTGCATCAATGCTATCGAAAAAACTTCATCGATTCTTATTGGGAGCTTTGAATGCCCTATACCTCCTGTCAATATGAGGTATGATTTGATTGTCGATGATATGCATATCCCCATTGAGGTAACCTAGTGACTATTCGAAAATTCTCCGTTCTCTTTTGCGATTCGAAAAAGTTTGTCAAGGAGACTTGATCAACCTCATTGACGGATTTCTTTCGATGACCATGAGACGGATGAATCGAGGAGTCACAAACCTCTGTTCCAAGCTTTCACCTTCGGTTGCTTAGAAGAAAAATGATAGATTTAGCTTTAGTTTTCCCTGTTTTCTACTTTTTGCGTCTCTAGAAAAGTACCCCGAAAATAAAAGTTCTCTAAATGCCGTGAAAATCAAGTATGATTTTTTCTGGAATTTTTGAAAAATTCTTAGACGGAGAGCTAGTCAGGGGGCTGCACCAGTGGGCCACAAGCCCTGGAGGCGCGGGCACCCCCTGGCTGCGTCTACCAGGCTTGTGGGGCCCACGTGTCCCCCTCCACTTATTCTAGCTCCCATCTCCTTCTCCTACCTCCAGAAAAAATCATCTCGCAACTCAAACCCGTGTTCTTGCTCTTCTTGCTGTGGTTTTCGATCTCCTTGTGCAAAGGGAGCTCACCTAGCAGTGGCACCCTCAGTACACTCCGGAGTACCCCATAGATGGTTATTTCCCTCCTTGGGAGTAGACCAACTTAGGCCAAAGGCCTAAGCTTGGGGGAGTACGTGTTTCTCACCGACTTTATATTCTTGCTTATGCTTTCACTTTGTTAGTCGGTGTTCACACTTTGCCACTGTATCATCCATGCTAGTTTATTTCTTTCTCTCGTTTTCTTTTCGTGTGTCTGTCTAGTTTGAGAAAACCCAAAAATATTTTCTTGTTCTTCTTTTGCTTGTTGGGAGCTTTCCCGTGTAAATAGTTTTCTTTTTCTTTGGGTCAAGGTAGAAGACCATGGTTACAATGTTTACTGGCTCTCGCATGCATATCTGTTTATCTGTTAAAGAGCCATATTACTTTGTCTTCTCCTTTGTGTTTGCTTGCAGATTCCAGCTTAGTCCAATGCACGAGCACTCTTATTATTGTTCACATCGTTCGGTCGTGCAAGTGAAAGGCAATAATGACGATATATGATGAAGTGACTGAGCCTGGAAAAGCTGGTATGAACTCGATCTATTTTGTTTTTGTAAATATGGCTAGCTCTTCGTTCCTGATTCAGCTTTGTTGTGAGAGAAACATGTTTGCAATGACAACTTAGAGATCATCGTTTCTGATGCCATGCTTAATTAGCTAGGAGCTTATAATGGTTTTGTCTTAGATGCCAACATGAATTTTGAGATGACTATGATGTAGTATGATAGGATGGTATCCTCCTTTGAATGATTCAAGTGGCTTGACTTGGCGCATGTTTACGCATGTAGTTGAAACAAAATCAACATAGCCTCTATGATATTCATGTTCATGGTGATTTATGTCCTACTCATGCTTGCACTCAATGTTGGTTAATCTCAATGCATTTTGATGACTGTTGTCGCTCTCTAGTTGGTCGCTTCCCAGTCTTTTGCTAGCCTTCACTTGTACTAAGCAGGAATACTGCTTGTGCATCCACCCCCATAAACCAAAATTTGTTCCATATGAGTCCACCATACCTACCTATATGCGATATCTACCTGCCGTTCCAAGTAAATTTGCATGTGCCACTCTCTAAACCTTCAAGAAATAATCTGTTTTGCGTGCCCGAACCGCTCATGTGGTGACATGGGGCTATCAGTGTTGGGGATGTAACCTGTGGATGACCCGCCCTAGTTGGGCCGGGTTATCTGTTGGGCGATTCATCCAAGTGTTTAGTTGGGCCCTGTTTTGGCCGAATCAAGGTCGCACGACGAGTATGGCTCTTGGCGGGTCTCCCAGCTTTGGAAGATGGCGATTTAGAGATCGCAATGGTCACGAGTTGTAGAAAGGAAGGAATCCTTGTAAACCCTAGGGAATCGACCTGTATATAAAGGCGAGGTCCTGGGGGACAAAGGAGAGGTTAGAAATCATCGAGTGCTAGGTTTAGGCGAGTTACGCCTCCCTTGTAATCAAATCCATATCAATACACACAAAAGCAGGACGTAGGCTATTACCTCCTCTCGAGGGGCCGAACCTGGGTAAATCTCCGTGTCTCTCCCGCTTAACCCCTTTGAGTCGCCACCAAGGTGCGATGCCTCCAGTATCAAGTCCTTTCACGAGGACATCTGCCGTGAAAAAACCACGAGAGTTGGCGCCCACCGTGGGGCCTACGCACGGTGGAGTTGAGTTCTCAAAGGGAGCCCTACCAGGGTTTGGGAGTTACGCGACGGCGCTCATGACTTGGAGCTGCCGCGGGATAACCTACATCGACAACCAGCGATGGGGACCTGAAGCGAACTCGATTGAATCTGGTTACAGGGTCCCCTTCGGCAAGATCAACATCTTCATCGGCATGATCGGATCATCCGTTCCTGAGCCAGACATCTCCACCGACATCGTCGAGCCGGCCAGGTACGTCCGCCCAGTCATAACACAAAATCTAACTCGCCCGTTCTTTGTGGGGTTCACGCAGGGATCGGAGGAGCCAGAACACTTGGCGACTCAGGAAACTACCCCGGTCAACTCGGATGATGAATCGTCCATGGGCGACTCAGATTCCATCCGGTCTCTCCATGGGGATGGTCTCGGAGGCTTGTCGCTGGCCATGGATCCGGAAGTCCTTGACCGAACCCGCCGCCAGATCGCCATCTACATGGCTGGGGCAACTCAACCCACACAAAACCTTGCTGGAGGCGATGGGACCGGCGGGACGTCCAGGAGTCCATCCGTAGTCCTGGTAGATTTAGCGGCAGAAATCACGAGACTAATGGCGACTCCCCTCACACCAGAGAACCAAGAGGAGATAAATGCAGAGTTAGCGAAGCTCAGAGAGGCGGTGGCAAAGGCCCACGAGGATGCCGAGATGGAATCCGCCAGGATCGAGACTCGACAAGCCCAAATTGCGGCCGAAAGGATGCGCCTAAACACTGACAACTAGCGGCTCGAGAGACAGCAGCGCGCGTCCGACGCCGTCCATCAGCGGAGACACCAGGGTCGCCTGCCCCATGACCTCAATCCGACCCGTCTGTTCGACACTCCACGAACCCCCGGGATGGGAGCCGCCCCGGCAGGAGGACCGGGCCGCCCACCTAACCCGCCGGCTCAGCCGATTGAGGGTCAAATTCCTCATTTCCGGACGCCTCAAGGCTACTTCTCCAACCCGGTGGATAACGTGCTTGCGGCAACTCGCCACCTGGAGTCTCTTCCGATTCACGGCAACACCCCAGCTGAGATAGAAGCAAGGAATGCCATCGAGATGTTGAAGACGGCGGTGGTTCAAAACGCCTAGTTCTCGCATAGCCTCGAGAGGTTGCACTCCACCCCTCAGGCGAGTTATACCAGGAACAGGCCGGAGGACCAGCCTACCCTAAATAGTGGGCCGCGGCACTTCCCGCAGGACAACCCGCTCGAGCGGAACCCGCCGGGCCGAGATTTCCCGAACATCCAAAACGAGGCCCCAGCCCCCCTCGTAGGGGGCGGAGGGCGAGTTGGGGTACCATGCTTGTCCCCGGCCCTTCGGAACGAAAGGATGCCCAAGGATTTTAAGGGACCAAGGAAAGTGCCTAATTATACACCAGACCTCGAACCAACGTCATGGATCGAGGGTTATGAGATTGCCATGGACATGCTCGACGTAAACGAGGCGGTTTGCGCCAGATACTTCACGATGATGCTCGAGGGGTCGGCACACACTTGGTTGAAAAACTTGCCTCCCAATTCCATCCAGTCCTGGGCCAAGTTAAAAGAGCGTTTCATCAAAAATTTCTGGGGAACCTGCAAACGTCCGATGACGATTGTCGATCTACAACATTGTGTTCAGCGCCCGGATGAATCGGCCCACCATTGGTCACGTCGGGTTGCAGAGATTATTCATTCGTCAGATGGTATTACGGCGGCTCAAGCTGTGCTTATCCTCGAGCACAGTTGTCATTACGAGCCCTTAGTGCAGAAGTTGGGGCGACTCAAACGGAAGGTCCAAGACATGGGCGAACTGATGGACACCCTCACTAGATATGCCGAGGCCGATGATACTAAGGATCCCGGCGAGGATGGCAAGGTTAACTCGCCCAAAAAGGGTGAGTCATCCAAAAATCATACCCGTTTCTAGGGGCGCAACCGTCACAATCAGGGGACCAATGGCAAGCGTAGACCGCAGGAGAAGCCCTCGGACTTGGTCGCCAACACCAATGCTAATGACGGAAAAAAGAAGAATCGAGGTTTCAGTGGGAAAAGGCCGCATAACTATGAAGAGTTACTCAAGGGCCCTTGCCCGCACCACGCCACGGATGATGGCCCGGCGAGTCATTCTTGGGAAAACTGTTTCGTGATGCGAGAGTTTCGGGCGGAGGCGATCAAGAAGTGTCAAAACGAAGATC
The DNA here is from genome assembly GCF_904849725.1 of Hordeum vulgare subsp. vulgare. Classification (NCBI taxonomy): domain Eukaryota; kingdom Viridiplantae; phylum Streptophyta; class Magnoliopsida; order Poales; family Poaceae; genus Hordeum; species Hordeum vulgare. The sequence goes on along the minus strand of NC_058521.1, from coordinate 143,924,519 downwards.
CAGACCGACGCCAGGACCAACTCGCCGCGTCCAACCAAAGACAGAACCCCTTCGGCGGCTTTCCCGAACAGGGGGCTCAGGGAGGCCCGCAGCGAGGCGGTGGCCAGTACCCGATGCACCACCAGCGGCGGTACAACCCGCCGAGAGTTTTCCAGCAGCCGCCCCCACAGGGGGCTCCACAAGACCAGGATGATAATGGGGGCTTCCGCAGCAATCCCAAACAGCTAAGTAATGGGCAGTACCACGTTTTCACTACTAATGCTTGCAGGCGTGATAAAAATGTAAGTCACCGGGCGTACAGTATATCTGAGCCGGCAATTCCCAGATATCTCCATTGGTCTGAGCAGACCATAACATGGAGCAGGGAGGATCACCCGCCAAGAGTAGATAACCCGGGCGATCTAGCATTGGTCGTGGCTCCCCAAGTGGGAGGTTACACCCTATCAAAGGTATTAATGGATGGTGGCAGCAACATCAATATCCTATACTTCGACACCTTCCAGAGGATGAATCTATTGGAGAAAGACTTGATGCCTTCAACCACGTTTTTCCATGAAATTGACCTGGGCAAGTCGGCTTATCCCATAGGCCGGGTTAGGCTCACAGTGGCGTTTGGAACTGCGCAGAATTACAGGTCGGAGTCTCTAATCTTTGAGGTGGTCAAGCTGAAAAGCCCCTACCATGCACTGTTCGGGCGACCGGCTTACGCCCGCTTCATGGCCCGCCCGTGCTATGTCTACCTCAAGCTAAAAATGCCTGGTCCCAAAGGACCCATCACAGTTGATGGAGATAGAAGGATTGCAAAAGAATGTGAAGAACGGGACGCGGCTTATGCGGAAGTCGCCTGTGCGGTGGAAGAGCTCAAACACCATCGGGCCAATGTTGACCCGGCAGACATGTCACCGCTCAAGAAGCAAACTACAGATTCTGAGTCGCCCCTCAAGTTCAAACCGACGGATGACACTAAGACAATCGATTTCGTGCCTGGTGATTCATCCAAGCAGTTCACCATTGGGACGGGTCTGGACCCCAAATAGGAAAGCGCGCTCATCGAATTCATCCATGAGAATCGGGACATCTTCGCATGGAAACCTTCTAACATGCCTGGTGTACCGAGAGAATTCGCTGAGCACCATCTTAACGTTGACCCAAAATGCAAAGCTGTCCAGCAGTACCTTCGCACATTCAATGAGGAACGACGCAAGGCGATTGGAGAAGAAGTCTCCCGCCTTTTAGCCGCCGGGTTCATCGTGGAAGTTTTTCACCCCAAATGGCTGGCTAACCCGGTGTTGGTACTCAAGAAGAATGGCACTTTCCGTATGTGTATTGACTATACAGACCTCAACAGAGCTTGTCCCAAAGATCCATTCGCTCTTCCCCGCATCGATCAAATCATTGACTCGGTGGCGGGATGCGAACGATTGTGTTTTCTGGACGCCTATTCAGGATATCACCAGATCAAGATGGCCGTAGAGGATCAAGAGAAGACGGCCTTCATAACCCCCTTCGGGGCCTTTTGCTATGTGTCCATGCCTTTCGGACTCAAAAGCGCGGGGGCGACTTATCAACGCTGCATCCAGAATTGTCTTCGTAACAAAATTGGTCGCAACGTCCATGCCTATGTCGACGATATTGTGATCAAGACCCGCCAGGGGGAGACACTATTGGAAGACCTTAAGGAGACTTTTGATAATTTACGGGTGTATCAGATGAAGCTAAATCCTACCAAGTGCGTTTTTGGTGTACCTGCAGGAAAATTGCTGGGTTTCTTGGTATCGGAGCGCGGCATCGAGGCTAACCCGGACAAGATCGAAGCGGTTACCTCTCTCGGAAAGCCGGCGAATGTTAATCAAGTTCAACGGCTGGCGGGTCGCATTGCGGCTTTAAGTCATTTTGTGAGTCGCCTAGGGGAAAAGGCGATTCCTCTTTATCAATTATTGAGGAAGTCCGATCGATTCGTGTGGACAAATGAGGCAGACGAGCCGCTCGAGGCCCTGAAACGCCAATTGGTTAACCCGCCGGTCCTGGCAGCCCCGACTGAAAAGGAGCCTATGCTTCTGTATATCGCGGCGAATTCCAAGGTCGTAAGTGTGGCCGTGGTCGTTGAAACAAAGGAAGAAGGGAAGGAATACCCAGTGCAACGCCCAGTATATTTTATCAGCGAGGTGTTAACTCTTTCCAAACAGCGATACCCGCATTGGCAAAAACTGGTCTATGGGGTGTTTATGGCGAGTCGAAAACTTAAGCATTATTTCCAGGAGCACCCGATCACAGTGGTTAGTTCTGCTCCCCTTGGTGACGTCATCCAGAATCGGGAGGCAATAGGGCGAATCGCCAAATGGGCGATAGAGCTTGGGTCTCATCACATACAATATACTCCCCGCACAGCTATCAAGTCCGAGGCACTAGTTGATTTCGTTAACGACTGGACAGAGCTATAGGCTCCGGAAGACCGGCCTGACCTTACCTACTGGACTATTTACTTTGATGGATCCAGGCAGCTGCAAGGCTCGGGGGCTGGTGTGGTGTTAGTATCCCCTCAAGGAGATAAGTTCTGTTACGTTCTCCAACTCATGTTTCCATGCACTAATAATGGGGCAGAATATGAAGCTTTGCTTCATGGCTTGCGACTCGCAAAAGAGATGAACCTAACACGAGTCAGGTGTTTTGGTGACTCCGATTTGGTGGCGCAACAAGTTTCGGGTACCTGGGACTCTCGGGATCCCAGGATGGCGGCTTACAGACGAGCTGTGTCTGATGTGGCGGGTCATTTTCATGGCTATCAGGTGGACCATATTGACTGGCGCCTCAACGAGGCAGCTGATGCTCTCTCGCGACTCGGCTCACACAGAAAACCGGTTCCCCCTAATGTTTTTTTGGATATCTTGCTTAAACCATCCGTGGTTTTACCCTCAGAGCAGGAATTGGCGATACCAGATCCCGAGTCTCAGCTCATGGCGGCTCTCCGTGTCACTCCAGATTGGGTTCTCCCTTATCTGGCTTATCTCACTCGCGGCGAGTTACCCACCGACGAAGTTTTGGCTCGCCAGATCGTTCGGCGCAGCAAATCCATGGTCATCATTAATGGCGAGTTATATAAACGGAGCGCTTCTGGGGTTTTTCAGCAATGTGTTTCCCCCGAAGAAGGATGCGCGATCCTAAATGACATTCATTCCGGAGACTGTGGACATCACGCCGGGTCACGTTCTTTGGTATCAAAGGCTTTTCGTCATGGTTTCTTTTGGCTGACGGCTCATGCAGATGCAGAAGACATAGTTCGTCGGTGCGAAGGGTGCCAACGTTATGGGACGCAGGCTCATGTGCCGGCTCAAGAATTGAGAATGATTCCCATTACTTGGCCTTTTGCAGTCTGGGGGCTGGACATGGTTGGTCCCTTTAAAATGTCCTCCAACAAGAAGACCCACCTATTGGTGGCAGTTGATAAATTCACCAAGTGGGTTGAGGCGGAACCTGTTGGAGCTTGCGATGCGGAGACAACAGTCAAATTTTTGAAGAAGCTGATTTTCCGGTTTGGATATCCGCACAGTATTATCACTGATAATGGTACTAACTTGTCCCAAGGGGCGATGCAGGATTTTTGTCGTCGCGAACATATCCGACTTGATATTTCTGCAGTCGCTCACCCGCAGTCTAACGGGCAAGCAGAACGGGCGAATCAGGAGGTCTTGCGAGGGATCAAGCCCCGACTCATGGTTCCCCTGGAAAGGACTCCAGGGTGTTGGGTTGAAGAGTTACCTTCGGTACTGTGGAGTATTCGGACCACCCCAAACCGGTCCACATGATTCACCCCTTTCTTTTTGGTCTATGGAGCAGAGGCTGTTCTTCCTACGGACATAAGGCATGACTCTCTTAGAGTCGCCGCATATGTGGAGCAAGATAATGAGCTGGCGCGTCAAGATTCTTTGGATGCCTTGGAGGAGGTGCGTGACCTGGCTGCGGCTCGTTCGGCTATCTACCAGCAAGATCTGTGGCGTTATCATAGTCGTTGGGTTAAGTGTCGGACCTTTCAGGAAGGCGACTTAGTGCTTTGTCTAATACAAGATCGAGCAGGCATCCACAAGTTGTCACCCCCTTGGGTAGGGCCGTTCGTCGTCAGCAAGAACCTCTGCAATGGCTCTTATTATTTGGTGGATCTTCGGCCTAATCGACCGACCACGGAGGCTGAGTCAACTCGCCCTTGGAATATTGCCCATTTGCGGCCTTAGTAGACTTGAGCTCTTAAGCTCTACACTTTGTAAGTTTTTTAGTTTCATTATGAAGTAATAAAATACTCCCCGACTTGGGGGCTTCTTTGTTAAAAAAAAAATTGTGTCATCCTGTTGCGACCGTATGAGCCGTCAGAATCTGCATTTAGGGTGGGTGCACGAGCTTTCTGACTCGCCTCCCCCTGTCGCGACCTTATGAGCCGACGAAACCTGCATTTAGGGTGGGTGCACGAGCTTTTTGACTCGCCTCCCCCTGTCGCGACCTTATGAGCCGATGAAACCTGCATTTAGGGTGGGTGCACGAGCTTTTTGACTCGCCTCCCCCTGTCGCGACCTTATGAGCCGATGAAACCTGCATTTAGGGTGGGTGCACGAGCTTTCTGACTCGCCTCCCCCTGTCGCGACCTTATGAGCCGACGAAACCTGCATTTAGGGTGGGTGCACTAGCTTTCTGACTCGCCTCCCCCTGTCGCGACCTTATGAGCCGACGAAACCTGAATTTAGGGTGGGTGCACGAGCTTTTTGACTCGCCTCCCCCTGTCGCGACCTTATGAGCCGACGAAACCTGCATTTAGGGTGGGTGCACGAGCTTTCTGACTCGCCTCCCCCTGTCGCGACCTTATGAGCCGACAAAACCTGCATTTAGGGTGGGTGCACGAGCTTTTTGACTCGCCTCCCCCTGTCGCGACCTTATGAGCCGACGAAACCTGCATTTAGGGTGGGTGCACGAGCTTTTTGACTTGCCTCCCCCTGTCGCGACCTTATGAGCCGACGAAACCTGCATTTAGGGTGGGTGCACGAGCTTTCTGACTCGCCTCCCCCTGTCGCGACCTTATGAGCTGACGAAACCTGCATTTAGGGTGGGTGCACGAGTTTTCTGACTCGCCTCCCCCTATCGCGACCTTATGAGCCGACGAAACCTTCATTTAGGGTGGGTGCATGAGCTTTCTGACTCGCCTCCCCCTGTCGCGACCTTACGAGCTAACGAAACCTGCATTTAGGGTGGGTGCACGAGCTTTCTGACTCGCCTCCCCCTATCGCGACCTTATGAGCCGACGAAACCCACATTTAGGGTGGGTGCACTAGCTTTCTGACTCGCCTCCCCCTGTCGCGACCTTATGAGCCGACGAAACCTGCATTTAGGGTGGGGTCACGAGTTTTCTGACTCGCCTCCCCCTATCGCGACCGTATGAGCCGACAAAACCTGCATTTAGGGTGGGGTCACGAGCTTTCTGACTCGCCTCCCCCTGTCGTGACCTTATGAGCCGACGAAACCTGCGTTTAGGGTGGAGTCACGAGCTTTCTGACTCGCCTCCCCCTGTCGCGACCTTATGAGCCGACGAAATTACTGTTGCTATTTTTTGTTGTGGCATAACCCTGAAGGTTTTAATCCTTTTCTTTCTGATGCTTGTTGAAAATATCTATAGTTTATTTGTTTTCACATATGCTATTCTCAAAGCTTAAGACAGGAGGGTGATAAGAATTGTTTCATCCATGGAAAATTAAGCGCTATAAAAGACTCTTATAAAAGGTGGGTCAAATATTTCAAATCGCCTTAAGGGCGATATAAAGGTTCTTGCAAGAGGTATCATTAAAAACAGTACTGACTTACGGAGAAAGGACCTATTACATGGCTCTCAGGCCAAATTCAATAAAATTTACCTTGCTGGCACCTCGGGATCATCCTGATGTGAGCTCTGGCCGACTTCGATTTGCAAGTCGCCCAATACCCAATTGCACTTGGCCAAAGAAGCAAAGTCATCTTCATCAGTCAGAATTGATGCCAGGTCTGCTTCCAAGTCGAAAGGATTCTTGGGTCGCCGAGGAGTTAGACTGGTCGTCACGAAGGTTGGCGGGCTGACCTTCTTGTTTCTGCTATCATAAGCCGCCTGGTATTTTGTTAAATCAAGGCTTGCGGCAAGTTGAGTTGCAGCCAGCCGAGAGTCCTTGACGACTCGCTGATAGTCCTCTTCAACAAATTCGGACCCATCGTCCTTGAGCTGAGGAAAGCCTGCGGCTACTTCTTCTAAGTTGATTTCTGGAGCATACACCAAACAGCGACTCAGGGCAGTCAGAGTACCTCTCCGAGCGGCTGACCGAGTTAACTCGCCAATCTGAGGGGGAAGTGTGGACAAGCAGCCAAGCACCTTCTTGATGGAAGTGATAGGTTCTTTGGCACCCATCACAGCTTTAACAGTCAAGACACTGCCTGTGTACAATTGCTGTGTCAGCGTGTGAATCGCCTTCAGCATCAACACACAGTCTTCTTGAAGGTTGGCGGCTCTTGGACCTGAATCATGATGATTAGCGACTTATCATAAGTGTTATTTTAAAACAAAAAAGAGAGGAGGAGATCAAAGGTTTAAGTAAAGCTTACCAAAGACGGCTTGCGTCATGTTGGAGATATGACGCTTTAAGCCGGACAATTCCTGTTGTACGGTGGCCAGCCTAGCTTCAGCTTTCTCTGCCCTCTTCAAGGCGGCATTTTGGTCAGCCTGAGCTTCTTTCAACTCGGCCTTGAGTTTTACCAGTTCGGCCAAGGCCAATTGACATTTTTCCTCCGACTTAGCTCGGGCGTCTTGTTGTCCAGCTAAGTTTTTCCTTAAATCGCCCAGCGCCGATTCGGTCTGAGCAAGGTTTTCCTATTGAAAGTTTAAAATAAGGGCAAGTCTCAGAATTACTGCAAAGCAATATCCCTGACACTTGGGGGCTAATGTATAATTTTATCAGGTGAAATTATACAAAAATCAAGACCCGGCTCATCTTTTTACTGATGACCCGGCCCTTGGGGGTTACTGGTCGCGAAGTTTTTTCTAAATTTTCAAGACCCGGCTCATCTTTTTACTGATGACCCGGCCCTTGGGGGTTACTGGTCGCGAAGTTTTTTCTAAATTTTCAAGACCCGACTCATATTTTTACTGATGACCCGGCCCTTGGGGGTTACTGGTCGCGAAGTTTTTTCTAAATTTTTTCAAGACCCGGCTCATCTTTTTACTGATGACCCGGCCCTTGGGGGTTACTGCTCGCGAAGTTTTTTCTAAATTTTCAAGACCCGACTCATCTTTTTACTGATGACCCGACCCGTGGGGGTTAATGGGAATAATATAAATATAACAAAATTTACCTCATGTTTGTTGTTTAACATCTTTAGCAGGTTTTTCTCCATCTCATAGCTCGCCTCTAGGCAACTTGCAAAGCCAGAGCAGAGTTCCTTAAACTCCAAATTTGCATAGTCGGAAAGTTTCGCCTTGGAGAGCCCAGACTCGGGAATGGATTGAGAGGAGGATGCTACATGTTTGGACAAAACTGTTGCCGCCGGCTTAGAAAAGCCAGAGCCAGTAATAACTACAGCGTCTGGGTCTTCTGTTGTTGTCAATGGGCTCGGCGGCTTAGGGGCGTCCATTGTTTCCTTCGGCGACTCAGGAAGATCCACTTAAATCGCAGGCTCAGTCTGATCCGGATTGTCTTTACTTGGAGTTGATTCTTTCGTGGGTTCTGAAGTTGCATCAGGAGTTGATCCACTGGTTTTCCTCTTCTTGTCTTGTGCCCTGAAAAAAGGGAATAAGCATGTTAAAGAATTGAAAAGCTCGTTATTCTCAAAAGTCAAGGCAAGGTTATCAAAAGACTTACCCCGGAACTCGAATCATTGGTGGAAGTGTCGACATCACTGAGTCGCCAGAAGTGGGAGGAGAGTTCTGCAAGAATTATACGTCAATAATACAGGCGGGTTACAAGCGTGATCCAAAGAAAGATGAAGAATGGTTACTCATAAGAGTACCTCGCTTGGTTTTCTTTTGTTCGTTGGTGGTAAGCCAGATACGAGATCGCCGGAGTGACTTCGTGTTTTCCGGTTTGCGGCATGCTGTGCTTTCTTCAGTAGGAAATTTGGGTCCAAATAAGCATTTGGATGTGAGAAGGGAACTTTCCCACAAATTCGCCTGGCCGGCTTAGGTGGAGAAGAAGATGAATCGGAGGAAACAGAAATTACCTCAAAAGAGTCCTCCTGGCTTTCGTTATCTTCATTCTATTTCAAGGAAAGGGAGAGATATAAATACAAAGGCTAACAGTAATAGGTGGCGAGTGAAAAAAAAGACGAATTTTTACCTCCGAAAGTGCATCGCCGACTTGAGATTCGTCAACTTCGGATGGTTCAGCTGCAACAGATTTGCCCTTACCCTTGGTTTTCTTTGAGGGCGGCTTGACACTTTTCATGGCTTGCTTTTTGGGCTTCCTGGACCAGAACTTATCGCCTTTCTGAAATGGCATACGTTACGAAACCACAATACAAATGAAGCATAAAGAATAAAGACCAAAGGCGGGTTAGGTTTGTTTACCTTGGGCGCCGGGTTAATTTTGCAGAAAGGCTTAAGGCCGATTTGGCCGCATTTTCCCGCAGGCTCGCCAGTCAGCTTTTTGTTAATGGTGACAATATCCTTTTCCGTTAAAGCTGTGCGGAAATAGCATTGAGGATGATCCAGGGTGCCATCAAACTCACACATCAGACCATCCCGGCGGCTCAGAGGGAGGATACGCCATTCAACCCAACAGCGGATTAGGTCGACCCCGGTAAGACCGTTGTTCGTCAAAGATCTTAATTCAGATAATATTGGGATGAATTCCGATTCCTCCTCCTCGGTAAGCTTGTCTGGAAGCTTGAAGTTGGTCGGAAGGCGAGTTGGCCTGTAACCCAGAAGCTTGTTCTCGCCAGCAGGAGACGTCTCTTGACAGTAAAACCAAGACTCGCCCCAGCCTTTGGGATGGCTAGGCATGGTGAGTGAGGGGAATGGGCTATCCCTGCAGTGCTGGACATTGACGCCACCAAGTTCCAAGCTGGGGCCGTTGTGGAATTCCGTTTGGCGATTCAGATGAAAAAAATGCCAGAATAAAGGGACAGAAGGCTCGATTCGCAGATAAGCCTCACAGAGAACTTGGAATTGGCACAAATTAATTATGAAATTGGGTCCCAGATCCTGGAGACGGACGTTCATGAAAGTCAAGGCGTCCCTAAGAAACTTTGAACCGGCGGCTTAAAACCTCGCTCCAGGTGTTCAACAAAAACGATTATTTCCCCTTCCTTGGGGTTAGGGAGATCTTCTCCGAACCCGGTGCGCCAGCCAATAACATCCTGAGGATCCAAGCTCCCCGTTTTCACATAATCGGCTAATATGGAGTCATCAACCTTGGTAGGAAGCCAGTCACTTTTGAAGACGGCGCCCATGCTACAAATAAGTAAAGTACGATATTACAAGCCTTGGACACCTACTGTATGGGATGAAATCAGTTCATTTAACCGGCCGAGTATTTTGATTAAAGAAGGGTTTGACCCGCCAGATCAAAGGGCCGAGTTGGGTCACTATGGCGACTTATGAAGGTGTGGCTATTCCCAAGAGCTACGTTCTGAAGATGGTAAAGGCGTTTCACTTAAAGTACCAAGGGATGAAGACTATAAAACAACTTTCTGGAAACGGTAAATAAGGAATGGATCTACCAGACAGATGAGAAAACCTAAATAAAATGACTGGTCGCAACAGTTTATTATCAGATGTGCCCTTTGCTTGGTGATAACATTATTTTCAAAGATTCACGAGTACAACGGATAAGTAAATATTCGGAACATTAGCTCTCCTACCAACACTCGTGCTAATCGATTCAGAGCAGATGTCGTCTATATTCAAGGAGCTTCAAGAATACGGCAATGGCGGAAGTTCAAGCGGAGAGTAAATCTACTCCTAAGGATAGGTGGAAGCCTAACCTGATGCTGTCGGGTGAGAAGAGCCGACGGTGATGGGGTTTGCTGAAGAAGCACGGGCGTCCCGTCGAGCGAAGAGGTTTCCGGCGGCGGCGAAGTTCATGGTGAATGGCGAAGTGACCGACGGCAATGTGGTCAACGATGACGATGGCGGATGTGTTGGTTGCGGCACGAGAATGGACGATGGCGAAAGCCCACGGGCGGCACCAAAGCTCGTCACGTGAAGGCCGAAAGCACGGTCGGCGACGGATTCCTCGGGGCGATGCGGTTTTCTCGCTGCGCCGGTGGGGAGGAAGGTGATAGGACTGGTAGGTGGGAAGCGCTAGTTCTGTCCCCCCGGCCTATTTATCAAGGCAGGTGCTGGAATCGAGGCGCCATGAGCGGGAACCGCCGGGGGATAAAAGATTCGCTATAAATGTGCGCCGAAAATTTCGGGATAACAATGCGCTAAAGATCCATTGGAGTTGTGGCGGTCTTCCCGAAAAAAGAGGAATAAGAAAAGGCCAGTTAGTAATGATCTAGCGACTTAAGGGATTGTCAGTGCCCAAAGGCGATGGCGGGTGAACAATTTTTTGACAGATGAAGAAAAATAGGGAATGAATCGCCCTCAATAGAGCAAAGGTATTGGCGTGAAGAAGAAATGTTCAAGTCAATTTGGGGCCTAATGTTGGGGATGTAACCTGTGGATGACCCGCCCTAGTTGGGCCGGGTTATCCGTTGGGCGATTCATCCAAGTGTTTAGTTGGGCCCTGTTTTGGCCGAATCAAGGTCGCACGACGAGTATGGCTCTTGGCGGGTCTCCTAGCTTTGGAAGATGGCGATTTAGAGATCGCAATGGTCATGAGTTGTAGAAAGGAAGGAATCCTTGTAAACCCTAGGGAATCGACTTGTATATAAAGGCGAGGTCCTGGGGGACAAAGGAGAGGTTAGAAATCATCGAGTGCTAGGTTTAGGCGAGTTACGCCTCCCTTGTAATCAAATCCATATCAATACACACAAAAGCATGACGTAGCCTATTACCTCCTCTCGAGGGGCCGAACCTAGGTAAATCGCTGTGTCTCTCCCGCTTAACCCCTTTGAGTCGCCACCAAGGTGCGATGGCTCGAGTATCAAGTCCTTTCACGAGGACATCTGCCGTGAAAAAACCACGACAATCAGTATCTTCCATGCTAGGCGTGTTATCCTCGATATGTGTTTATTCACTATCATTCACGAGAAAGGGGCCAGTAATTGGAATTCCCAGTTCCGTGCTCAAATCGAAAAGATAATTACAAACAAAACTACCCCTGGATTGATGGTGGTATGGACGGCACCCGAGTATTCGGCTAGTCGTGGAGTGTGATTGATCGGTGGTGGGGGAGTCAAAACTTTATTTTTCTGTTTGGGAACCGCCTATAGCATGTGTAGCGTGGAAGATGATGAAAACTCTTGGTCATTGCGTTGACAATGAAAGCATGCCACCCAAAGCTTGAGCTCTGGCACCTCTACAAATCAATGCTTCCCTCTGCGAAGGGCCTGTCTATTTATGTTCCTGTTGAGCATCCTCTTCTTATAAAAGCACCAATTATAGAGCACCTCTGTCATTTTTATTGCTTTGCTTTTAACTGTGATTGAGTATGACTTTGACTGGATCTTCTTTGCCATGAATTACAATGTTTAGTCAGCCCTTGGTCTTTGAAGGTGCTCTGCATTTATGGTTTGCAGTCTCAGAAAGAGCTAGCGAGATACCATCTGTACGTACTACTTCATGATTGTTTTGATTGAAGTGTTGATGTTTGAGACTTATTATTATTTGCTCGCTAGTTGATTATGCCATTGATATGAGTTTAGCGTGAGACCTAGATGTCATTTGCTTATGTGGTTTGCTTGTGATCTTGCTGAAATTCTGGTTATGAGTTAGACATAGTTGCAACAACAAGATCAAACAGAGTTCGTAAAAGGCTTTCTTTTGTCTCTTTCAATTTGTCAACTGAATTGCTTGAGGACAAGCAAGGTTTTAAGCTTGGGGGAGTTGATACATCTCCATCGTATCTACTTTTCCAAACTCTTTTGCCCTTGTTTTGGACTCTAATTTGCATGATTTGAATGGAACTAACCCGGACTAACGCTCTTTTCAGCAGAATTGCCATGGTGTTGTTTTTTCGCACAAATAAAAGTTCTCAGAATGACCTGAAAATTTACGGAGATTTTTTTTGGAATATATAAAAAATACTAGTGCAAGAATCAGCGGAGGAAGTGGAGCGTGGAGCCCATAAGCCCACCAGGCGTGGGCCCCCCTGGCCGCGCCTGGCAGGCTTGTGGGGCCCACAAGACTCCACCGCCTCCAAAACAATCTCTATTTAGTCCCTTTCGTCCGGAAAAAATCAATAAGAAGAGTTCATCGCATTTTACGATACGGAGGCGCCGCCACCTCATGTTCTTCATCTGGAGGGCAGATCTGGAGTCCGTTCTGGGCTCCGGAGAGGGGAGATCGTCGCCATCGTCATCACGAACCTTCCTTCATCGCCAATTCCATGATGCTCTTCACCATTCGTGAGTAATCTCATTGTAGGCTTGCTGGACGGTGATGGGTTGGAGGAGATGTATCATGTAATCGAGTTAGTTTTGACGGGAATTGATCCCTTGTATCCACTATGTTCTAAGATTGATGTTGCTACTACTTTGCCACGCTTAATGCTTGTCACTAGGGCCTGAGTGCCATGATTTCAGATCTGAACCTATCATGTTGTCGCCAATATATGTGTGTTCTTGATCCTATCTTGCAAGTTGTAGTCACCTACTATGTGTTATGACCCGGCAACCCCGGAGTGACAATAGCCGGAACCACTCCTGGAGATGACCATAGTATGAGGAGTTCATGTATTCACTAAGTGTTAATGCGTTGGTCCGGTTCTTTATTAAAAGGAGAACCTTAATATCCCGTAGTTTCCATTAGGACCCCGCTGCCACGGGAGGGATGGACAATAAATGTCATGCAAGTTCTTTTCCCTAAGCATGTATGTCTACATACGGAATACATGCCTACATTACATTGACGAACTGGAGCTAGTTACGTATCTCTCCGTGTTATAACTGTTGCATGATGAATAGCATCCGGCATAATCATCCATCACCGATCCAATGCCTACGAGTTTTTCCTACTGGTCCTTGCTACATTACTTTGCCGCTACTGCTGTCACTGCTGCTACTGTTACTCTGTTGCTACTGTTGTTACTTTGCTGCTAGTGCTGTCACTTTGCTGCTACTGGTTAATGTTTCTACTACTGCTATCATACTACTTTGCTACTGATACTTTGCTGAGATACTAAATTTTTCAGGTGTGGTTGAATTGACAACTCAACTGCTAATACTTGAGAATATTCTTTGGCTTCCCCTTGAGTCGAATCAATAAATTTGGGTTGAATACTCTACCCACGAAAACTATTGCGATCCCCTATACTTGTGGGTTATCAATGCCTTGATCATGTAGGGCACCTCACAATGGCTAAACACTGAAGCACAAGATTGGAGAGAAGACATCACATAGATACTGGTCATGGCCCCATGGTCCAAGGAGGACTACCCACGGCACGTCCGGGAAGCGTCCATGATGGTGGAGAAGCTCCCGGAGGTCAATCCTCCCTCCGGCACGGTGCCGGGAAGAGGTCTTCTGACGCTCCCGATCTCGGAAGCGCTGCGGCAGCGGAACGATGGAGAAATTCGCTATTCTGGATCTGATGGAAGGGTTTCCTATCGGAGAGGTAAATATAGGCCGAAGGAGGGCACCAGAGGAGGTGGGCCCCACCCAGGTGACCTGCTGGTGCGACCAGGGGGTAGGCCGCGCACGGAGGCCTCCTGGGCAGGCCCTGGCTCCCCTCTGGACCATCTTTGGTGCTCGTGAAGCTTCCGTCACGCTGATTTTTATATATTTTTCGCGGGATCTTGGGGACTCTATAAATTTGGGTAAAAGTCCCTGCGAAAAAGACATTAGCAGACAGAAACTAGCACTGGGTGCACTGAGTTAGTAGGTTAGTCCAAATATGTGTAAAAAGGTATAAACGTGTAGCAAAACATACAACAATGTCACCCAAAAGATCATGGAACAAGCAGAAATTATAGATACGTTTGGGACGTGTCAACATCCCCAAGCTTAATTCCTGCTCGTCCTCGAGTAGGTAAATGATAACACAAATAATTTCTGTGGTGACATGCTAACACACATATAATAACTTCAAAGTAAAGCATGTAAGATATCCAATTCAAGCCAAGACAATAACAAGCAAGAGTCTATATTTAGTATTGAAAATAGAAAAGTAAGAACATAAAGGTGAAATAGCTCTCGTTATCCGTGACTCGAATGTCTCCAAATGGTGTTTGTGTGCAAGATGTGGGAGATGGGTTTAGAGCATAAAAGTATTTTGTAGTTTAATTGAGAACTCATTCTACTAAAACTTCACACTTGGTCTCCTTCGGAATCTTATTTTGACTCATCCCCAGACCACTAGTTAGGCACAAGTCAAAATGATCCTCTCCCTTTCGACTTTGAGCATTGATGCAATGGATGAGCGCAAGAAAGATATGTTGTCCCTTAGGATGTCAAAGAGAATAATGATGGGGAACGAAGACAAAAAAGGTGTGAAAGGCTCACATCAATGTGGACAACCATAGGCGAGAGCAAGCCAAATGATAGATATGATGTGAGGAGTAGGGATTGCACATATGATCTAAGGTAAGCTCTACAATGGAACTAGTGGGGGTGCATCCAACTTGCTTGCTCATGAAGACCTAGAGCTCATTTGAAGAGGCTCATCATTGGAATATACAAGCCAAGTTCTATAGTGTAAGGGTCCCCACATAGTTATGCATGAATGATAATCTCTATGGAGTAAAAATATAACAATGGAGTACGAGTGTGGATCTTTCAAAAGGAATAGTAGTGTTGCCCCCTTCTTTTTTTTCTTTTTCTCCTTCTTTTTTTGGTGGCCTCTTTGGCTCTTTCTATTTATCTCTCATTTGTCCTCTTTGGGATCTTTTCATGTGTCCTCTTTTGGGATCTTTTAATTTGTCCTCTTTGGGATCTTTTCCTCACTTAAGGGCAACACTCTATGTTTTACGAGAATAAAAGAAGATCTTCACACTTTATAAGAAATACTCAGAATACAGACAAATGAAAACAATCATGATGTATGAAAATGTATGCCTCTGTTAGCGTAGCAGGATATGCAATGAAACTAGCGCGTCATGTAGCAATAATAAGGGCAAGGCCCAACTAGCATGCAACTCCTCGATCAAGCAAAAGCATGTATGACATGAAGATCAAGTTTGGATGCACCAGCGAAGTTTGCACCAACTCTCAAGATGAGAAAGGGCAATGCACGGTACGGAAGAGGCTTACAAAATATGGATGGTGGAAGTGCCAACAATCAAATACTCACATTAGTCCGAAGAACTCATGCACTTATCATCGGTAACTCTCTATCTAGTTAGGAGATTCACAAAGAGACAAGTACCCCGAGGAGGAGTGTTTGGGGGTTTGGTTATACTTGCGCATCCTCGACCCATGATCACGTGAGGGTACTCTATATATTCAAACCCCTCCAGAGGTTAGCGATCCATCTAGTAGCTAGAGTTCTCAACTATTTTTTCTTAAAGAACACACAGATTTCCCAAAATACGACACCTATCACTAATAGGCTCAAGCTCTTGATACCAATAGTCCAAACATTACTCAAATCAATACCTCAAAACTATTGCAAGTTAGTACTATACTTAAATAGCAACCTCAATTACCTACTCATCCAAGACACACAACTTAGTGCAACAAGCCAACTCTCTAAACAAGATAAGCATGATAACTCAAGAGAGTTCCAAAGCAACCTAAGTAAAATCTCTTAAAAAGATAAAGCATGAAAACTAAGAGCTAAGCATGACAACAGCTATGAAAAGATAATGAACACACAAAAAGATAAGCATGAAAACCTATGTTGTGTTCTAGGGTGGAGTGGAGCGTGTTTCTCTCCCAAAGAAAGAAGGGAAGGTTCCAAATTGTTATGACCAGCAAGAAAAACTAAAACAAACTAGAAAGTAAAGAGCGGGACGCTCCAAGCATAGCACATAACATATGAAGTGATAAAAATATAGCATGGAGAAGGACGAACTGATGATTGTTGATGGAGAAGGGGATGCACGGGGGCATCCCCAAGCTTAGACACTCGAGTCTCCTTGAATATTTCTTGGGGGGTGCATGGGGGCATCCCCAAGCTTGAGCACTTGACACTCCTAGATCTTCTTTCATCATCTTCCATCGCATACTTGAAAACTCCCTTCATACAAAACTCATCATAAGCTGATTAGAGTGGTTAGTGCCCATAATAAAATAATTTATTCTCTACTAGAAATAATGATTTTCATGAATATCAACTATGTCTCAAGATTGCCAAAAGGTTTTTGCAAAGGAAAAGCAAGCTTAAGATTTGCAAAACAATGAAAACGTAAAACAAGGCAGAATCTGGGAAAAATAGAACAAGTAGTAAATAATTTTTTCTGGAAACTTCTCCAACTCAAATAAAAAAACTCAGTACATATGCCAGAAAGAAAATTATATAGAGCATGCTTTCATACAAATTCAGATAAAAAAGATGATCTGGTGATTTTTGGTGAATTTTTCCGTGAAGCAGACAGAATCTGTTTCTCGACAGCATGTCACAACTTTTGAACTTTCTTGCAATCGGAGGCTAAAACTTGGCACAAAGATTGAAAATAAAGATACAATGATGTTGCTACAGTATTAACAAGCATCAAGAACACTAAAACTGAAAGTAAAAACTAATTGGGTTGCCTCCCAACAAGCTCTTTCTTTTATGTCTTTGAGCTAGGCATGATGCAAAAAAGATCAAGTATTATCAAGGCCATAAGAATAACTTGCCTGAATAACGGAGTCATAAGGTAACTTAATATTCTTTCGAGGGAAGTGTTCCATTCCCTTTTTAAGGGGAAATTGGAATTTAATGGTCCCTTATTTCATGTCAATGATAGCACCAACGGTGTGGAGAAAAGGACGTCCCAAAATAATTGGACATGAGGGATCGCACTCAATGTCCCTAATAAGAAAATCAACTAGAACATAATTATCATTGACAACAATAAGCACATCATCAATTCTCCCTAAAGGTTTCTTTATGGAAGAATCAACAAAACGAACACCAAAAGAACATTAATCATAAGGTTTCAAATCAAGCATAACATACATTATTTTGGGCATAACAGAGGCACTAGCTCCAACATCACATAAAGGAAAGCAAGAGATCTTATTCAATTTGATTTTGACCATAGGATCCCAACCATCTTTTAGTTTTGCAGGAATATAAGTCTCTAGCTTGAGCTTCTCCTCCCTAGTTTTGATAAGAGCATTGGTAATATGCTCGGTGAAGGCAATATTGAGTGTACTACTGTACTAGTGTGGGGGTCTTTAGCCATTGTTTGCAAAAAGGTGATAACTTCGGAAAGACTACAATTATCAAAATCAAGATTACTACCATTAATTAAAGTGGTGGTGATGTCATCTAAGCTCATTCTTTGGGTAGTCTCTAAGTTCAAAGGACCTTCTTGTCCTAAAGTTGAGGTATTAGCATGACCATTAATAGGTCCATTGGGACTAGGGATGTGATGGGTGTTAATAGATTTGAGATCCTCAACAACTTGTATAGTAGCAAGGGTAGTGTGTGTAGGAAGTCTCTTAATCATATATTCCTCTTCTTTTTCTCTAGCCCATCTATCCTTAAGTTTGACTAGCATTCTTATGTTCTCATTAATTTGGACTTGGATAGCATTCATGGGTGTGGTTTTCCTTTCCTCAAGGGGGGAAGTTCTAATTTTAAGCATCTCTACATCATGAGCTATGTTGTCTACCTTCAAAGAGAGACTATCTATTTTTTCTAATTTCTCTTCTACACTCTTGTTGAAGGCTTTTTGAGAAGTGATAAAGTCTTTAAGCATGCTCTCTAATTCAGAAGTGGAGTTTTTGGTGCTAGGATAAGTGTTGTTGTTCCCATAGTTGTTGGATGGGAACGGTCTAGGGTTGCTACCAAAATTACTCCTATAGGCATTAATATGAAAGTTGTTCCTAGAGATATAATTAACATCAACTTGCACTCTTTCTTGAGCAACCAAGGAATTTAAAGGAACATCATGAGGATCAATAGGAGATTGCTTAGTAAGTAAAGTCATGATCATGTTAACCTTATCATTAAAGGAGGAGATCTCCTCAACAGAGTTTACCTTCCTACCAGTTGGAGCTCTCTCGGTGTGCCATGGAGAATAATTTGTCATCATCTCGTCCAATAGTTTCATGGCAGCACCAAGTGTAGTTGACATAAAGGTTCCTCCCACGGCCGAGTCCAACAGATTCCATGAGGTAAAGTTCAATCCTGCATAGAAAGTTTAGATAACCATCCAAGTAGTCAAACCATGTGTAAGGCAATTCTTAACAAGAGATTTCATACGTTCCCAAGCTTGGACAACGTGTTCATTATCCAGTTACCTAAAATTCATAATGTTACTTCTCAAGTGGATAATCTTAGCAGGCGGGTAATACTTCCCAATAAAAGCATCTTTGCACTTATCCCAAGAATCTATGCTATTCCTAGGCAAAGATTGAAGCCACACTTTAGTCTCTCCTCTCAAGGAGAAAGGAAAAAGCTTAAGTTCAACAATATCACCATCTACTTCTTTATATTTTTGCATATCACAAAGGTCAACAAAATTATTCAAGTGCAAAGTAGCATCATCTCCAGCATCGAAGAATTGATCTTTCATAACAAGGTTCAGTAAAGCAGGTTTAATCTCATAGGAGGTCGCCTCAGTGGCGGGATCAGCAATAGGAGTGCAGATAAAGTCATTGTTGTTGTGACTAGTGAAGTCACACAACTTGGTGTTTTCAGTGGAACCCATAGCTGCAACAAGAAGCAAGAACAAAGAAACTATTTTTTTGTGGTTTTTGGTATAAGACTCTAATGTCAGCTGTGCTTTCCTGGCAACGGCGCCAGGAATAGTCGTGTCGATGGCACGAGGAATCCTTCTGCTATGGCTACGCCTTAAGGGACTTCCTGGGCAAATATGCAAAGGATTTCAACCGTGGCCTTGGAGCCTTGCGTTGGTGTTCCCTCGAAGCAGAAAGGGTGATGTAGCACAGTGGAGGTAAGTATTTCCCTCAGTTTGAGAACCAAGGTATCGATCCAGTGGAGGAGTATCCCAAGATCCTGCACAAAGACAAAAAGCTTGCTCCCAACGCTATGAAGGGGTTGTCAATCCCTTATAGATTGTTCGCCAAGTGAGAAGTGAAAGCAACAAAGTAACAAAGCAAAGTAAAAGCGAAAGTGGAAACGATAGATGTGAATAGACCCGGGGGCCGTAGTGTTTACTAGTGGCTTCTCTCATGAAAGCAAGTAGACGGTGGGTGAACAAATTACTGTCGAGCAATTGATAGAACCGCGCAAAGTCGTGACGTCATCTATGGCAATGATTATATCTATATGCATCACGTCCAAAACAAGTAGACTGATACTGTCTGCATCTACTACTATTACTCCACACGTCGACCGCTATCCGGCATGCATCTAGTGTATTAAGTCCAAAAGAACAGAGTAACGCCTTAAGCAAGATGACATGATGTAGATGGACAATCTCATATCAATGACAGAGCCCATCTTGTTACCCTTGATGGCAACTACTTAATGTGTGCCTTGCTGCCCCTACTGTCACTCGGAAAGGTCACCACATGGTAAGAACCCAAAACCAAGCACGTCTCCCATTGCAAAAATCATAGATGTAGTTGGCCAAACAAAATCCAAGACTCGGAGAGACTTACAAGGATATCAAATCATGCATATAAGAAATCAGCAAAGACTCAAATATATATCATAGATAATGTGATCACAAATCCACAATTCGTCGGATCTCGACAAACACACCGCCAAAGAATATTACATCGGACAGATCTCCATGAAGATCATCGAGAACTTTGTATTGAAGATCCAAGAGAGAGAAGAAGCCATCTAGCTACTAACTACGGACCCATAGGTCTGAAGTGAACTACTCACGAGTCATTGGAGGGGCAATGATGATGATGAAGAAGCCCTCCAACTCCAAAGTCCCCTCCGGCAGGGCGCCGGGAAGGGTCTCCAGATGAGATCTCACGGAAACGGAAGCTTGCGGTGGCGGAAAAGTATTTTCGTGGATCCCCTGATTTTTTGCTGTATTTTAGGGAATATATAGGCCAAAGATCTAGGTCAGGGGGCACTCAGGGAGGCCACAAGCCCTGCCACCGCCGCCCCCCTGGTGGCGGAGTGGGGGCTTGTGGGCTCCCTGGAGCCCTCCTGGCTTGGCCCACAGGCCCCCTCATCTTCTTCCGTTCGGGAAAAAATCATTTCGGGGATTTTATTCCGTTGGGACTCCGTTCCAAAATCAGATCTGGAAAGAGCCAAAAACACTGAAAAAACAGGAACTGACACTTGGCACTGCATTAATAAGTTAGTCCCAAAAAAGATATAAAAGGTACATAAAACATCCAAAGATGACAAGATAACAGCATGAAACCATCAAAAATTATAGATACGTTTGAGACGTATCAAGCATCCCCAAGCTTAACTCCTGCTCGTCCTCGAGTAGGGAAGTGATAAAGAATGAATTTCTGATGCTTTCATGCTACCTAGAATAGATGTCCTTTGTAACTCCTCTTATGTGCCCTGAATGTTCAGATCCATTAGATTCAAAACAATAGTTTGCTATTGACGTGGAAACAATAATAATTCAAGCAAACTAGCAAGGTAATCATGAGCTACCTAGCATAGATGTCCTTTGTAACTCCTCTTATGTGCCGTGAATGTTCAGATCCATTAGATTCAAAACAATAGTTTGCTATTGACGTGGAAACAATAATAATTCAAGCAAACTAGCAAGGTAATCATGAGCTTTCAAAATAACAAGGCCAAAATAAAGTTATCCCTACAAAAGCATATAGTCTGGCTATGCTCTATCATCATTGCACAACGAATTTAAATCATCTACAACCCCGGTATTGGCCAAGTAATTGTTTCACACCTTTACTTTCTCAAACATTTCCAACTCTCACGGAATACATGAGCGTGAGCCATGGTTTTAGCACTATAGATGGTGTGGAATGTGGTGGAGGTTGCAAGACAAAAAAGGAGAAGATAGTCACATTAACTAGGCATATCAATGAGCTGTGGAGATGCTCATCAATAGATATCAAGGTGAATGAGTAGGGATTGCCATACAAATGATGCACTAGAGCTACGAGTATGTGAAAGCTCTTAAAGAAAACTAGTGGGTGTGCATCCAACTTTCTTGCTCACGAAGACCTAAGGCAATTTTGAGGAAGCCTATCATTGCAATATACAAGCCAAGTTATATAATGAAAATTTCCCACTAGCTATATGGTGGTGACAAAATGAGAGACTCTCAATCATGAAGATCATGGTGCTTAATATGCACAAGTGTGGAAAAAGTGGTAGCATTGTCCCTTCTCTCTTTTTCTCTCATTTTTTTTTGTTTTTGGTGGGCTCTTTGGCCTCCTTTTATTTTATTTAATTTATTTTGGTGGGTTCTTTGGCCTCTTTTATTTCCTCACATGGGACAATGCTCCATTAATGATGATCATCACACTTTCAACTCAAAACTTAGAGCAACGATGACTCTATATGGAATGCCTTCGGTAGTGTACCGTGACAATGATCTAGCATGGCATAGACATTAATGGAAACATCATGCTAGCTATCTTACGATCATGCAATGGCAATGTAGACGTGGTGGCACATGTCATGGTGGTAGTTGCATGGCAATATATCTCGGAATGACTTTGAAAAAGCCATAGTAGGTAGGTATGGTTGCTGTTTTGAGGGAGGCTAATGGTGGGTTTTGTGCACCGGCGAAAGTTGCTCGGCACTAAGAAGATAGTGATGGTGGAAGGTGAAAGTGCATCTAAACCATGGACTCACCATTAGTCATGAAGAAATCATATAATTGTTGCAAAAGTTTTATTAGTAACCGAAACAAAGCATTCAGCGCATACTCCTACGGGAAGGGTTGGGAGGTATAAACCATCGCGCGATCCCGACCGCCACGCAAAGAATGACAATCAATAGACTAATCATGCTCAGATTTCATCACATAGCGGTTCACCATACGTGCATGCTACGGGAATCACCAACTTCAACACAATTATTTCTAGATCCACAACACCTTACTAGCATGACTTCAATATTACCATAACCACAACTCAAAACTAATTGAGATGAATCAAACTTCTCTAACTATTCAATGCACATGAAGGTGGAAGTTTTCGTATCCCTTTGGATAACTACCCCTTTTGAGACTACTTTAAAAGCATAGATCAACTACCAAGCCATGCACCGCTGCGCTCTAAAATATATAAGTGAAGCACATAGAGCTAAATTATCTAGCTCAAAAGATATAAGTGGAGCACATGTGAGCTGAATTGTCTACCAAAAGATATAAGTGAAGCTCGACAAAATCACGGTGAGTGCTTTTATCTCTCTCTAGGTGTGCAGCAAGGATGATTGTGACACAACAAAAATAATAGACTCCTACGATACAAGACGCTCCAAGCAAAAACACATAACCTGTGGTGAATAAAAATATAGCCCCAAGTAACGTTACCGATGGATTGAAGACGAGATAGGGGATGCCTTCCCGGGGCATCCCCAAGCTTAGGCTTTTACGACATCCTTGAATCTCTTGGGGTGCCTTGGGAATCCCCAAGCTTGAGCTCTTGCCACTATTTATCTCTTTGTCCATAAGAACTTCACCCAAAACTTGAAAACTTCACAACACGAAACTTTAAACAGAAACTCGTGATAACATTAGTATGAGAAAGCAAACCACCACTTCCTTAGGTACTGTAGAAAACTTAAATTCTACTTGTGCTGATGTTGGGTTACTGTATTTTCAATCTTCCATTGCTAATACCCCTGATACTATCCATAGTTTCATCAAAATAAGCAACCAACACAACAAAAACAGAATCTGTTAACAGCAGACCAGTCTGTAGCAATCTATATATTTCGTATACTTCTGGTACTTCAAAAATTCTGAAAAATTACGACAGTCTGAAGAATTTGCGTAGAAATAAGCAGCAAAAAGAATCATCTCAAAAGCTCTTACAGAAAAAAACGAAAATTCTTTTTGTGAGCAGAAAGTTTCTGTCTTTTCCAGCATGACCAAACGATCATCCCCAAGACTAATCATAACGGTTTTGCTTGGCACAAACGCAAAAAGAAACGCAAAAAACACAATCATAACAGAATTATGAAAGTGTGGAAAACAAAAAACAGAAAGAAAAAGAATAGATTTGTTGGGTTGCCTCCCAACAAGCGTTTTTGTTTAACGCCCTTAGCTAGGCAAAAAGTGATGGAATCACGTATAGTCATCTTTGTTTCTCAAACCATAAGTAGCCCTCATCATAGATTCGTAAGGCAATCTTATTTTCTTTCTAGGAAAGTGCTCCATGCCCTTCTTCAAAGGAAATTGAAATCTAATATTCCCTTCCTTCATATCGATGATAGCACCAATAGTCCTTAGGAAAGGTCTACCAAGAATAATGGGACATGAAGGATTGCAATCTATGTCAAGTACAATGAAATCCACGGGTACATAGTTCTTATTTGCAACAATAAGAACATCATCGATCCTTACCATGGGTTTCTTGACAGTAGAATCTGCAAGATGCAAATTAAGAGAACACTCTTCAATCTCATGAAAACCAAGAATATCACGTAAAGACTTTGGAATCGCGGAAACACTAGCACCAAAATCACACAAAGTATTGCACTCATAGTTTTTGATCTTGATTTTGATAGTAGGTTCCCACTCATCATGAAGTTTTCTAGGTATAGAGACTTCTAATTCGAGCTTCTCTTCAAGAGATTTCATCATAGCATCTACGATATGCGCGGTAAAGGCTTTGCTTTGGCTATAAGCACGTTGAGAGTTTGCAATGGGTTGCATCAAAGAAATGCATTCAAACAAGGAGCAATTATCATAATTGAATTCCTTGAAATCAAAGTGGGAGTTTCATTACTACCCAAAATTTTGATTCTTCTACTCCACTCTCCACACCTTTATCATCAAGATAGGTGGACTCCGAATCATTGGGGCGTTTTTCAACCAAAGTGGATTCATATCCAGCCCCTCCATAAATAGGTTTGACACGCGAAAACAAAGATTCAAGAGGAGACACACCAAGAACTTTAGGATCTTCGTGATTTGCATCACAAATTTCAGGTTTAGCTGCCATCTTATTGACTAAGGTAGCCCGCTTATCAGAAATTTGGCCCACCAATTTTTCAAGGTGAGCGAGCTGAGAATTAAGTGCAAGGAAATCATTGGCCATATCATCAACCTCCTCATTCAAACAGAATAAAAAGGAATTTTGCTCTTTTGATTCCCTATGGAAGTAACTATTTTGGTCAAACTGAGAAGACATGAAACCTTTGACATTAGTTTCAATCTCCTCCAATTTTCTGAAATAGTTTAGTTCGGCCATGAGGAAAGGTCTCTCACGAACAAACCTAAGAGCAGGCGGGCGAAAGGGAACGGCAAAAAGGCAAAAAGCAATAGAAAACAGCAAGAGAGAAAGGCAAATGAAAACGGCAAATGTGAAGTGGGGGAGAGGAAAACGAGAGGCAACTGGCAAAAAAAAGTAAATGAAAGAGATGAGTTTGTGAGACCTACTTGGATAGATCCTGATATCTCCTCCCCGACAATGGCGCCAGAAATACTTCTGATGTCAGTTGTGCTTTCCTGGCAACGGCGCCAGGAATAGTCATGTCGATGGCACCAGGAATCCTTCTGCTACGGCTATGCCTTAAGGGACTTCCTAGGCAAATATGAAAATGATTTCCCCCGTCGCCTTGGAGCCTTGCGTTGGTGTTCCCTTGAAGCGGAAAGGGTGATGTAGCACAGCGGAGGTAAGTATTTCCCTCAGTTTGACAACCAAGGTATCGATCCAGTGGAGGAGTATCACAAGATCCTGCACAAACACAAAAAGCTTGCTCCCAACGCTATGAAGGGGTTGTCAATCCCTTATAGATTGTTCCCAAGTGAGAACTGAAAGCAACAAAGTAACAAAGCAAAGTAAAAGCGAAAGTGGAAACGATAGATGTGAATAGACCCAGGGGCTATAATGTTTACTAGTGGCTTCTCTCATGAAAGCAAGTAGATGGTGGGTGAACAAATTACTGTCGAGCAATTGATAGAACCGCGCAAAGTCGTGACGCCATCTATGGAAATGATTATATCTATAGGCATCACGTCCAAAACAAGTAGACCATTACTGTCTACATCTACTACTATTACTCCACACGTCGACCGCTATCCAGCATGCATCTAGTGTATTAAGTCCAAAAGAACAGAGTAACGCCTTAAGCAAGATGAAATGATGTAGATGGACAATCTCATATCAACGAGAGAGCCCATATTTTTACCCTTGATGGCAAATACTTAATGTGTGCCTTGCTACCCCTACCGTCACTGGGAAAGGTCACCACATGGTAAGAACCCAAAACCAAGCACTTCTCCCATTGCAAGAATCATAGATCTAGTTGGCCAAACAAAACCCAAGACTCGGAGAGACTTACAAGGATATCAAATCATGCATATAAGAAATCAGCAAAGACTCAAATATATATCATAGATAATGTGATCACAAATCCACAATTCATCGGATCTCGACAAACACAGTGCCAAAGAAGATTACATCGGATAGATCTCCATGAAGATCATGGAGAACTTTGTATTGAAGATCCAAGATAGAGAAGAAGCCATCTAGCTACTAACTACGAACCCGTAGGTCTGAAGTGAACTACTCACGAGTCATTGGAGGGGCGATGATGATGATGAAGAAGTCCTCCAACTCCAAAGTCCCCTCCGGCAGGGCGCCGGGAAGGGTCTCCAGATGATATCTCGCGGAAACGGAAGCTTGCGGCGGCGGAGAAGTATTTTCGTGGAGCCCCTGATTTTTTGCTGTATTTTAGGGAATATATAGGCCAAAGATCCAGGTCAGGGGGCGCTCAGGGAGGCCACAAGCCCTGCCACCACCATCTCCCCCTGGTGGCGGAGTGGGGCTTGTGGGCTCCCTGGAGTCCTCCTGGCTTGGCCCACATGCCCCCTGATCTTCTCCCGTTCGGGAAAAACTCATTTCGGGGATTTTATTCCTTTTGGACTCCGTTCCAAAATCAGATCTGAAAAGATCCAAAAACACAGAAAAAACAGGAACTGGCACTTGGCACTGAATTAATAAGTTAGTCCCGAAAAAGATATAAAAGGTACATAAAACATCCAAAGATGACAAGATAACAGCATGAAACCATCAAAAATGATAGATACGTGTGAGACGTATCAGACTCTAACGCAAAAACTAGAAAGCAAACTAAGAAGACTAAAAAACAAAGGTAAAGGATAGCGTGCAACTCCCCTATCTTGAAGACTGGAGTCCTAGGCAACGGCGCCAGAAATTTGCTTGATGACTTGTTGATGGATATACTTCTAGCCCCTCGGTTACCCCACCAAGTGGAAGGTGGAGATGTTGTCAGTAGCAGATTTCCCTTACATGGGAACTCTAAGGTTTATCGACCCACGAGGACTCCGAGGATCAACAAGTAGGTGTCCGCTGCTCTGGCACTAGCAGAAGACGTGGACCTGCACACACAATAAATAACTTTGCTCCCAACGAGTACAAATAGGTTGTCAGTCTCTCCGACCTTGTAGTTTGCAAAGGATCAAAACACAAGCGGGAATAGTGATAGTGATTGCAACGGAAAAGTAAATGAAAGCAGTAAATGGTGGAGGTGTAAACAATGGTGGTAATATAGACCGGAGTCACATGATGTTCACTAGTGATGTATCTCTCCCAAAATACGATAAAAAACTAGCATGGGTAAACAAATTACAGCTAGGCACTTGACAAAATTATAAACGCACCGCAATGCTAATCATGCTACTAGAAAGTTAGAGGCTCAAAAGTAATGGGCAGTACGCCAAGACAAGTAGACCGTTTATTTATCAACATCTACTTACTAACCATCCACCTTGAGATATCTATCCAGAACATCTGGCAGGTATTAAGTTGCGAGCCCCACCCAAAGTGTAAACTCAAAGCAACGGACAACTGCATGAATGAACTTTGCGTAAGGTAAACAATCCTTGCAACCGTGGTCAAAAGCACCGTTGGTTTCTCCCTGGTGGCAACAGCACATCCCTTAGTCTCAAGTTTCTGTCACTCAAGCTAGACATCAGGGGGCATGAACCCACAATCATGCATAATGCTCCCTCTTGGAGTTACAATCTACTACTCGGCCAAAGCAATAAAAAGCAACGGAGAACATGCATGAATCACTAAACAACATAATATAAAAGGATAATCAAATATATAACTCATCACAATGTGAACATAATCTCATAATCTATCGGTTCCTAGCAAACCAAGCATAGCAACAACAGGAAAATTACATAGATGCCTTGATCATGTAGGGCGGCTCACAAGGGCTGAACATTGAAGCACAAGATTGGAGAGAAGACATCACATAGCTATTGGTCATGGACCCATGGTCCAAGCAGGACTACTCACGTCACATCCGGGAAGCGTCCATGGTGATGGAGAAGCTCCCAGAGGTCAATCCTCCCTCTGGCAGGGTGCCGGGAAGTGATCTTCTGACGCTCCCGATCTCGGAAGCGTTGTGTCGGCGGAACAATGGAGAAATTCACGATTCTGGATCTGATGGAAGGGTTTCTTATCGGAGAGGTAAATATAGGCCGAAGGAGAGCATCAGAGGAGGTGGGCCCCACCCAGGCGACCTCGTGGCACGACCAGGGGGTAGGCCGTGCAGGGAGGCCGTCTGGGCAGGCCCTGGCTCCCCTCTGGCCCACCTTTGGTGCTCGTGAAGCTTTCTTCACGCTGATTTTTATATATTTTTCTCGAGACTTTTGGGACTATATAAATTTGGGTAAAAGTCCCTGCAAAAAAGACATCAGCAAACAGAAACTGGCACTGGGTGCACTGAGTTAGTAGGTTAGTCCAAATATGTGTAAAGAGGTATAAAAGTGTAGCAAAACATATAACAATGTCACCCAAAAGATCATGGAACAAGCTGAAATTATAAATACGTTTGGGACGTATCAGCCGCCCGCGCCACTGACCGCGCCCCGGCTAGCCCGAACGCGGATGTGCCCTCCCCTCGCATGTTGCTGCCGCTGGTGGACTTGGCCGACGCACCCACCGTAGCCTGCATGCCGGCACCGCCGTCGCAGCCCCTCGACCACCCGTTGCCGGAAGCCCCCCCATCGGCTCCTCTGGCTGCCGCGCGCTGCTATGCTGCTCGCCGTTCCGCCCTGCCCCTTGCACCTCGCCTGTCAGCCATCCCGCTCGTGCCCTGCGAGCCTTCTCAGCTGCCACCCCACCACCGGGGGCTGGCTTCAGCCGCTCCCCGATGCGCCTGATTTGCTTCTCCCGGTGTGCTCTTCCATTGGCCCACGCCTTGGCCGCCGGCACGCCCCGGTGTGCCGGACAAGGCAAGTGCCCCTTCTGCCTCATCCAGTTAGTTGGACTAATCTCGACTAACCCCTCCTGGACATTGACAGCAGGGAACCACGCCCCTGTAACAAAAGAAAAAATAGATAAAAATATACGTATAATAAAAACAAGAAAATTTATATTATCGGGTTAATTAATTAATTAATTGATTAATGACTTAACTAATATCTCTTAAGACTGTTTAATTAGTAAACTAATTAACTTGAACTTGAGACACTCCATGTGGGTCCCCCCTAATTAGATTATTTGAAATAATATGCTAATGAAAGAGAGTATGACAGGTGGGACCGACCTCTTTCAGTAAAAGAAAAGAGTTTTTAAAAATAAATGTGATAATAAGTTAATTAGTTAATTAATTAATTAATTAGTGATCTAACTAATTGGCTTAATTAGTCTCAGTAGTCTATGACATGTGGGTCCATTGACCAATTTGACCAGTCAAACTTTAACCGATCAACTACAGACTTGGTAAGCTCACTCGACCCCTTCGTCCCACTGTCATAGTTTGTGGCTAGAGAAGCACTAGGTGACAAAAGAATATCTTGTTTATTTATTAGTTAAATGATTTTAGGATGTCGCTAAATATTTGTAAAATCATTTAAAATAATTCGTAGCTCAGATGAAAATATTTTATACATGAAAGTTGATAAAAAAACGAGACGAACCCGATACGCTATCCGTTCGTCTGTCGCATGTCTCTATCGTAGCGAACATGGAACTTTTCCATATGTTTCGCCTCTCCGGTAGTAGCGAGAGACCTAGGAAATATTGTCAGATATTTTCCCGATCCGTCCATTACGGGTGATACCGTGTTAGCTCATGCGTAGCGCTGCCTTTAGCCATGTCATACATTGTGATGCATTTGTTTGCTCTATTATTTATTGTGTTTCCCCTACGTTACTTCCTTTCCGGTAGACCCTGAGACCCATGTTGATCAGGTGATCGACCACTTCACTGTTGAGGATTCATTTTTGTCTGCAGAGCAACCACGCAAGCAAACCCCCTTGATCATTCCTATATCGCCTATTCTTTCTCCCTCATTCTTGCATTAGAATTTTTCTACTATTGTATTTAGCTCCTATATTTGATGCATAGCGTGTTTTTGATAAACTGCTACATTATCCTGCTGCACCTTAAAACTGTTTAGTACAGGCGGAGTAGTCATCACCTTTGCCCCCTTAGTCCAGTTGCCCCCGCTTTATCGTCAAGTCTCGATCAACTGATCGACGAGCCAAGACCCTACACAACAAGTACACTCCCCTTAGTTGTACGAGGATGCAGAGCTACTATCGAGTACCGAGGGTGACACCTCGTTATGTACTCCGATGTTAGCGTTGTAGTGTAATTGACCGGCGATGGTTCTCGGAGCGTGATTCCTCGTTCACCACTTCCGATAATGAATCTGTCGTACAATCCATCAAGCACGGCCCATCGAGGGTGATTGCTCTCTGGCCACCCTGACGGTTACATCGTTCGGAATCCAACGAGGGTGATACCTCGGATCCCCCCTGATGTTACAACCACACAGTTACTTGATCGTGTTACTAGGAACATTGTTTAATAAATGTTAGTCTCGTGGATTCCCCCATGGATGTGTCAATGAGTTAATTAAAATGCTAAGGAGTTGGGTATTTGATCTGGGTTGGTCAGAGACCTTTTCGCACTAACCGTCTATGTGGGAGAAGTTATGGGTACTCGATGTCGTGGTATGAGCCAAAGCTCTTCACACATCAGAAATGGAGCGGCGCGCGCCCGAGTGGTCTGGATTATCACCGTTCTTGTATAAGAGGTGCCATGACTGACATCGACCGCCCTCGCATCATGCAGGACCACAAAGGGTGATGGGCCCATGACCCCTGCACGCTTAGGATTTAGACCGGCGGGTTGGCCTCTCTGTTGAGTCTAGGTGGGGTGCGACGTGTTGTTGTTTCAAGGCCGGGCATGACCTAGGGAAGTGTGTTCGGCCAGAGTTTATCTAGTGTGACGGGAAAACTTGGTGCACCACTACAGGGAAGAAATTAACTATTCGAATAGCCGTGTCCATGGTTATAGGATGATTTGGTGTTGTGCCCTGATCTGATACAACTTGAACGGTTACTTAACTGGAATGTTTGCTCCGGGATTGCTTCCTCGCAGGGAGTCGAGGGAGGATCTCTGGGCGTGACCTTTAATTAATATTGCGGCAACAATATGACTATTAATTGTGTTACCTCCTCTATACTCGTCTATTGCTGCAAGACCCCCTGAAGATGCTAGTCTTCGATAGGACCAGTCCTCTCTCTCTATTTTCTCATTGCTGCAGTTAGTCAACATCAAACCCCTTCCTTTCATACTGCTGCATAACTTAGCACAATTCTGATGCCAGTCTTGCGAGTACTTTGGATGAGTACTCACCATTGCTTTGATCCCCCTTTTCCCCTCGATCGTTTGCTATGACCAGATGATGGAGCCTCAGAGATGGCGTATCCCGCCGCCAACGACTGCTCCCCCGATGATGCCTACTACGTGGAGGCTGCTGAAGAACAAGAGTGATTTAGGAGGTTCCTAGGTAGGAGTCCTTGCCTCGTTCGATCATTGTATCTTTTGTGCTAGCCTTGTCTAAGGCATTGTCATGTTTCATGTCTGTACTCAAATATTTGTTGCTTCCGCTCACTCGTGTGTTTATTGAGCTTCTGTATTCTAGCCCTCGAGGCCCCTGGCTTGTAATATGAAGCTTGTATGTTTTATTTGTGTCTAGAGTTCTGTTGTGATATCTTCCTGTGAGTCCTTGAGCTTGGTCGTACGCATTTGCGTGTATGATTCGAGTACGATCAAATCGAGGGTGTCAGAAGTTTGTATTAGAGCCAACTGCCAGTAGGTAGCCCCCTTTCCAATTCTGTTGCCGAAGTTGAGTCCAGTACTTGAAAAACTTACCAACTTTGATGTTGTGGCTTACGGTCCCACAACTCAATCTGGTGGTATTAGGATCTTTTACTCATTTCCATACTCCAGGTTCTGATCTCTCTTCTCTTTCGGGTTAAAGATTTTGCTAACTGTAACTTTAGGTTCTCGTAAGTACTTCCTCCCGGAGAGCGCCTCATTCCATATGATGGCTTGATTCATCTGAAGACTTCAAAGATACTCTCTGATGTTCTCTCAAGAACTTGTGCTCATTGCTTTTGCGATTTCCCTTCCTCCGTTAACCCCTATGAATGACTACATAAAAATGTCGTTCATATTTTCTTTTTCAGTTGCTCTTGTTATACAAGGTACACCAAATTTTCTTACCGAGGATTTGTTCATCCTTAGTTGTCATGGCATTCACAAGTCCCTCGAATTACCGGTCGATCTTCCTTAATCCTCTGTACCCTATTGTTCATGACCTTTCTCACCTGCTTGCATTATGGTTAAATCCATATGTCTAGCAACATTCGTTAAAATCCTTTGTGATTTTCCTTTGATATTATTGATTCAACCTTTGTGTGAATGCACACAATCATCAGTTGATTCTCATAAATTATCTTTCCGGCTCAGACGTCCTTCCAGACATGAGCTATTTTTCGGCTTGGTTGATTGTCCATCTAAGTCCTTTCAACTTGCTTGTATTTGATCGGAGCACCTGATTCTAATACACCAACCTGGAAATCATAATTCCTTTTCTATTTAAGTATCAATATCTTTCAGATGTTCTATAATATGATGCCTTGCATTCTAGCTTCCTCTAGTTGAGTACTGATACTCACATCAAGTCCCTTGTGGACCGCCAGACCCATTGCTGGGTTATCATTCGAAGGCATCCTTTACATTCAACAATTCTTGTGATATTGTTCCCCTGATACATAATGCCATTGGTAAATTTTGTCTTCTTCCTCTGATAAGTTGTATCCTATGCTTTTGTTGGCCATGCTCTGTTGTCAAGCATGTGTTAATTACTCTTGAAGATTGTGGTATATGTTCCTAAGATGCCCCGATGGGTTGAACCTATGCCTTCCTAAATCTGTGTGATCCCAAGAATTTTCTTGAGACTTACTTTTCTGGTGTTTTTCCAGATAATATTTCCGAGTTACAACTCCATCAAAGGCGATGAGTAAATGATAGGTGAAGCATTGTTGAAGTGGGAGTCGACCTTGAACTTTGTGTTCATGCCCATGGCAACGATGCTGGACTTATCATAGAAGCTTCTCGTATCAATAATCGTTCATGGTATAATGTGATCCAGTATCTGTCATTTTGTCCTTTGCAATCGTGGTTCCGACCATGTTGCTCTACCTTGATTTCATTCTCAGACGAGTTAAAGTGCTTGTCTTCCACAGATCAATACATTAGTCTTACTTCTATCCTGATCTACCTTCGAGTATTATCCATGGTATCTCGAGAATACCATGGAGTTATATAAACTTATTGTGAGGTCCTCATCAACTATGATATTTCTCTGATTCCAGTTTTCCTTGTGATCTGAGGTGTTGGACACTCAAGGACTCCGATAACTGAATCGAGTATGCATTGCGATTCAACAACTCTTACTGACCTTCTTTGCTTATGAGTTTGTCATTGATCTTGTCATTCCAAGCTTTTAGGCTACATCATCATCGTCATGCTAGCGCTTGACCATGCTATCTATGTCCTCCATCCCTCGAACACATTTTCAACTATGCGTTAAGCTCACATCTAGCTTTCAACATCTTGTTGGTTGTCTTGAAAGGCAATTTCGATTCCGAGCTAGCAATCTTACCTGTGATTCCGACGACCTTTCGCTTCGCCATTCCTTTGCTTGATGTCGTCCGCTAAATGGCTACATCTTGATGAAACTTCTCGACAACTATGTCGTGATCAATCATCAGCATTCTGAACTCTTCGAAGGTATCAATCAGATTCTTGATGATAAGGAGTATCCTTGCCTCTCGATGATTGTTGTTATCGTCGGCAAACCTTTTTGCCTTCCCTCCAACACACACTTGATCATGTTTTGTGTTGTCCTTTGAGTTCCTTGCTAATTCAGCTTATGTTATCTTCTACCTTGGAGTATTACCATCTTTTATGTCACGAATGTTGTGAGCATTGTTGCACCTTTTAAAGAATTCTTGATATAAGTGATACTTATCGCCATCACCATCCATTTCTTGGTCCCGTGTTGTTTCAATCCGGAATACCACACCAAGTGAACTCTGATGTGTGATTCCAATACTTCTAACAACCCTATCACTTTGAAGTTAATGACTGCTACTTTCATTCTTGGGGTGTTGGTTGTCGACTCACCATTCTAGCATTGGTCGTGCTACTCATTCTGTATTTTCGAGTACACCCTTCGACCAATGTTTAATTGTTGTTGTTCCCTCGAGCATATGCCATTATACCATTTGATTTGACAAATATTGTCTGTTTGTCATTATAAATTTTGTACATTCATCCCTATTGAAATATAAGGGATTGTTGCTGAGCCCATCGGCCACATCCTCAACTTCTCCATGTTTCATAATGAAGCTCTTTAAGGCATTTTCTTTGTGCCTAGCTCATGAAGAATGCGTCTGATAGAAGACGTGTTTTCCCAAAGTTCACGTGCATTCCTGCCGCCGTGAATAGGAGAAAGTTCTGTTTCGCTGCCTCTGGGGTTATCCCAAATCATTCACGCATGTGTGAGGTGTTATATGTTTTGAAGAGTTACCATCTTCACTCCATATAACTTTCTCTTGGCACCCAAGCCACTGACTGATTTGATGAAGGAAATTAAGTTCCATCATAAGAGCTAATCGAGGCTTACACAAGGACTTTGTTATCCTCAATGATGGTTCCCAATTCAAAACTCGGTTGCATTTTGTAGTAAGAATCCCATGTGGGCACAATGTCTTGACATCATGATCATATGTCTTACAATCCAATTCATGATCCAAAACTTGCTTCTCTACTTCATATCCCGAGGATCTTGCACCATCATCTCGTAAATAGTTGTTGTCCTGTTTTCTTCTCAGGCATCCCGAGCCTGAGGTATCCAAACACCAATCAGATCTAAATCTCGGACATATATGATGGCTGGAATATTTCTAATAATTTTAACTTTGGTCTTTATGTAACCTGGTATGGTGACGTCTTGTCTAACACACTAGGCCGAATGACCTATTGTTATATTATCTTCCATATGTAAGGTTCGCCATTCTTCCGTGAGGAAATCATATGACTTATTTTATAATTTGTTCCTCATGAAACCTTTGTGTTCCTAAATTCTGACCCTGGTATGATGACCATGTCGATGCTACCTTGAAGCATGGATGTGTTACTTCAAATTTCAAGAGGAACATTGGTAGCGCAATGCTAAATTGTTCCTCATCAATTATCCAAACCGTAAGGTATGGGTAAACATCATGATTCTTCTTGATCTTTCATCAAAATGGTTATGGACTTGATGACCTATCATGTATACCATACTCTATTTTCCTCGAGAATGGTATACTCTAATGCTTGTGTGTGTGAACACATTTTCCTTCCCATTGGTCTATTTGACCTTTCTTGTTGTATAATCTATCTGAGCAGTAGTAATCCCCTTCTTAGGTAAAAACCTTGGTGAACAACTTTGTCAGTATGACCTTGTTACTATTGTGGATAACATTCCGGTAGCCGCCGGTGGACGAGAGCCTTTCCTATTGGTCCACCTCGATTCAACGAGCAGGAAAATGGTTATATTCGTCCCCCACCATTGGTACCAATGTTGTTGCCAACGTAACCGACAGGCTATCCTCTGACATGTCTTGCTACCAAGACCGTGCAAGATATCACCGTTCTGACTACTTCCAACCCACATGGTGGGCCCATAACCCAAAGTTCCACATGATCGAAACCCGACTCTCTTGTAAATCTTGGACTCTAAAGTGTCCTTTGCAATTGGCTTCGCGTGAAATTCCTGAGCCACCGTCCAATGGCATGTCACTCTCAATGAATTCCGTGAGTTAAAACTTGAGGAATAAATCATGTTCTCTTCCCTGAGTTTGCCTTCAGATGCACAACTTTGTGTAGCTACGCTCTTCCAAAGTTTTCCCTATTATCGCATTCGTAGGACGATGAAGATCCGGAAGGAAGCTAGAAGAATTCATGAGGATGACCTGAGTCAAAGAATTTAAGACTTCAATGAAAATTGATCAGCCCCCTTCGAGAAGAGCAACCGAGACAAGAAGACTTGTTAGAAATTCGTGACCAAACGTTTCCCCCTTACCCCTACCTCTTAATTCTCGGGACAAGAATTTCTTTTAGTGGTGGAGAGTTGTGACGCCCCGTTAGTTAAGCTATAGTAACCACACACTAATTGTGCCACGTCATCAAGTTTAACTAAAAAAATTTACCACTTAATAAAACCAAAGCCAAATTTCAAATACGAATTAAAGTCAAATTATTATTTGTTGAAACACAAGAACTAAAATGTTCCTATTGTTGCAAATAATCCATAGTCAATTATGGTGGTGAAACCAACATTTTATGAAGTGTATAAGTCCCCAAAAATAATTAAAATAGGGACCAAAACATTATTTAAAATGCCTTTTTTAATTATTAAAAATTTCAAACCACTTTATATCAATCGCAAACTTTTTGTAGATGTGTCTAAAAATTGCAACACTAATTATGGGCCAAGTCCCATATTTTACAAAAACCTTTTTGCTAGATAATTTAATTATAACACAAGAAAAACAAAATAAAAAGAAAAACCCACCCTCCCACTTGGTCGGCCCCAACTGGGCCAACCGGCGCACCTAAGCCCCTAGCCACCCCACCCCACCTGGGGTATAAAAGACCCGAGGAAAACCCTAACTCCGACCCGAGCCCCTCACTTCTCTCCCTCCTCTCCCCGCCGAGCCACCGTGTGGCGGCTACTCCCCCTCCCCTCGACCGACCGGACCCGACCGAATCCGACGTCCTCGCCGGTCACCACCGGTCACCTCCTTGGCCACCGGCCGTGCCGTCCACCACCACACCACTATCGTGCCTCAACCTCCCCACTCCCTCACCCCTCCCCCAAGTAACCTCACCCAACGGATGCCTCCCCTACCGCGTCCCCTCCTCGACCGACGCTCCTCCCCGAGCCGTCCGGCTCCCCCGCCGACACCGGCCATCACCATCGCTGGCCAGGGCACCTCCCTCCATTCATCTGCCTCCTCTATACCGTTGGTGAGGCCCCAACCACCGTGCCTTTCCCATGCTCTAGCGAACTCCCCTCCGGCCATGATCCAGCGGCCACGAACCAGCGAGCCCCCCGGCTGCTGATAACCCACAAGTATAGGGGATCAATTGTAGCCTTTCTCGATAAGTAAGAGTGTCGAACCCAACGCGGAGCTAAAGGTAGGACAAATATTCCCTCAAGTTCTATCGACCACCTATAGAACTCTACGCACACTTTACGTTCGCTTTACCTAGAACAAGTATGAAACTAGAAGTACTTCGTAGGTGTGATAGGATAGGTTTGCAAGATAATAAAGAACACGTAAATAAAAACTAGGGGCTGTTTAGATAAAGAAAAAATTATGTTAGTTTAACGAGTGTGGAAAAGTGGTGGTAGGAGTTGCGGAATTGTCCCTAAGCAATTGACTACGTTTCCCGACCGATAGCAAGTTTTATGTGGGAGAGGCCACTGCTAGCATGTCATCCCCTACTTGGAATTCTATGCACTTATGATTGGAACTATTAGCAAGCATCCGCAACTTCTAACGTTCACTAAGGTAAAACCCAACCATAGCAATAAGATATATTGGTCCCCCTTCAATCCCGTATGCATCAATTTCTACGCTAGTCTGAAGCTTCTGTCACCCTTGCCCTTCAATACATAGTCCTATCAACATACTACTAACCCTATGGTGTGATCCACATGCGCGCTCATATGATGGGCACCAAAGGACAACAACATAACCACAAGCAAATTAAACCAATCATAGGAATTCATCAATCACCGATAGGACAACGGAAATCTACTCAAACATCATAGGATGGCAACACATCATTGGATAATAATATGAAGCATAAAGCACCATGTTCAAGTAGAGGACAGCGGGTTGCGGGAGAGTGGACTGCGGAATATAGATGGGGGAAGGTGATGGAGGTGTTGGTGAAGATGACAGAGGTGTTGGTGTAGATTGCCGTCACACGATGATGTCCCGGGCGGCGTTCCGGCGCCGCCGTGAGAGAGAGGGAGAGAGAGCCCCCTTCTTCTTCTTCTTCTTCCTTGACCTCGTCCCAAGATGGGAGAAGGGTTTATCCTCTGGTCCATGGTCTCCATGGCGGCGGAAGGGCGAGAGCCCCTCCGAGATTGGATCTCTCTCTCTGTGTCCTTCTGTTTCCGCGTTCCTAGATTCCGGCCTTTCACCGTTTCTTAAATTCCTGGAGATCCGTAACTCCAATTGAGGTGTCCTTTTAACACGTTTTTCTTCTGGATATTAGCTTTCTTGCAGCGAAAGAAGGGCCCCAACTGCCTTAGGGATTGGTCACGAGCCTGCCTGGCGCGCCTGGGGAGGGGGGGGAGGGCGCGCCTCCTGGGCTCGTCGCCCCCTCGGGCATCGTTTCGCGTTGATTCTTTTTCTCAAAAATCATAAATATTCCAGAACAAATC
The DNA here is from genome assembly GCF_904849725.1 of Hordeum vulgare subsp. vulgare. Lineage (NCBI taxonomy): Eukaryota > Viridiplantae > Streptophyta > Magnoliopsida > Poales > Poaceae > Hordeum > Hordeum vulgare. Next base: position 143,886,381 of record NC_058521.1, on the reverse strand, counting down.
CCCGTAGGTTTTTATTGCTTTTGGACTTAGTTTGGTACGGATATTCTGCGAAACAAAAAATATGCAACAAACAGGAACTGGCACTGGGCACTGGATCAATATGTTAGTCCCAAAAATAGAATAAAAAGTTGCCAAAAGCATATGAAAGTTGTAGAATATTGGCATGAAACAATCAAAAATTATAGATACGACAAAGACGTATCAGCCGCCCGCGCCACTGACCGCTCCCCAGCTAGCCCGACCCGTGGATGTGCCCTCCCCCGGCGTGCTGCTACTGCTGCTGGACATGGTCATCGCAGCCACCGCAGTCTCCACGCTGGCACCGCCGTCGCAACCCCCCTGGCCACCCGCTGTCGGCCGCCCCCCATCGGCTCCTCTGGCCACCGCATGCTGCTGTGCTACTCGTTGCTCTGCACTGCCCCTTCCGCCTCGCCTGTGCACCATCCCGCTCGTGACCCGCTAGCCTTCGCTGCTACCACCCCACCACTAGGGGCTAGCTTTATTCGTGCCCCGATGCGCCTGATTTGCTTCCCCCGGTGTGCTTTCCCTTGGACGACGCCTTGGCCGCCGGCGCACCCCGGTGTGGCCGGCCAAGGCCAGTACCCCTTTTGCCTGATCCGGTTAGTGGGACTAATCCCCACTAACCCCTCTTGGCCATTGACAACAGGAAACCACGCCCCTATAACAAAAGCAAAAATAGATAAAAATATACGTATAATAAAAACAATAAATTTTATATTAATGGTTTAATTAATTAATTAATTAATGACTTAACTAAACTCTCTTAAGACTGTTTTATTAGTTAAACTAATTAACTTGAACTTGAGACACTCCATGTGGGTCCCCCCTATTTAGATTATTTTAAATAATATGCTAATGAAAGACAGTATGACAGGTGGGACCGACCTCTTTAAGTAAAAGATAAGAGTTTAAAAAAATAAATGTGATAACAAGTTCATTAGTTAATTAATTAATTAATTAGTGATCTAACTAATTAGCTTAATTAGTGTGAGTAGTCTATGACATGTGGGTCCATTGACCCAGTTGACCAGTCAAACTTTGACTGGTGAACTACTGACTAGGCATGCTGACTGGACCCCTTGGTCCCAGTGTCATAGTCTGTGGCTAGAGAAGCACTAGGTGACAAAAGAATATCTTCTTTATTTACTAGTTAAATAATTTCAGAATGTCGCTAAATCTTTGTAAAATCATTTAAAATAATCCGTAGCTTGGATGAAAATATTTTATACATGAAAGTTGATCAGAAAAACGAGACGAGCCCGGATACGCTATCCGTTCGTGTGTCACGCGTCTATATAGTAGCGAACATGGAACTTGTCCATCCGTTTTGCCTGTCCGGTAGTAGCCACAGACGTGGGAAATATCGTTAGATATTTTCCCGGTCCGTCCATGACTGGTGATACCGCATTAGCTCATGCCTAGCGGTGCCATTAGCCATGTCATACTTTGTGATGCATTTGATTGATGTGTTATTTATTATGTTTCCCCTACATTACTTCCTTTCCGGTAGACCCCGAGACCGATGTTGACCCGGTGATCAACTACCGTCGAGGATTAGTTTTTGTGTGCAGAGCAACCACGCAAGCAACCCCCCTTGATCATTCCTATATCGCATATTCTTTCTCCCTCATGATTGCATTAGAATTTTGCTACTATTGTAGTTAGCTCCTATATCTGATGCATAGCCTATTTTTGATAAACTGCTACATTATCCTATTGCACCTTAAAACTGTTTAGTATAGGCGGAGCAGTCATCCCCTTTGCCCCTTAGTCCAGTTGCCCCTGCTTTATTGTCAATCCTCGATCAACTGATCGACGAGCCAAGACCCGACACAACACTTACACCCCCTTAGTTGTACGACGCTGCAGAGCTACTATCGAGTATCGAGGGTGACACCTCGTTACGTATTCCGATGTTAGCGTTGTAGTGTAGTTGACCGACGGTGGTTCTCGGAGGGTGATTCCTCATTCACCACTTCCGATAATGACTCTATCGTACAACCCATCCATCATGGACCATAGAGGGTGATTCCTCCCTGGCCACCTTGAAGGTTACATCGTTCGGAATCCAACGAGGGTGATACCTCAGACCCCCCTGATGTTACAACCACATAGTTAGTTGACCGTGTTACTGGGAACACTGATGAATAAATGTTAGGCGGGTGGATTCCCGCGTGGATGTGTCGATGAGTTAATTTAAATGCTAAAGATTTGGGTAATTGATCTGGGTTGGTCGGAGACCTTTTCGCACTAACCGTCTACGTGGGAGAAGTTATGGGTACTAGACGTCGTGGTATCAGCCGAAGCTCTTCACACGTCAGCAATGGGGTGGCACGCTCCCAAGTGGTCTGGATTATCACTGTTCTTGTATAAAAGGTGCGAGGACTGACATCGGCCGACCTTCTATCATGCAGGAGTGCAAAGGAAGATGTGCCATGACCCTGCGCGCTTAGGATTTAGACCGTCGGTCTGGCCTTTCTGTTGAGTCTAGGTGGGGATGCGACGTGTCGATGCTCCAAGGCCGGACATGACCCAGGAAAGTGTGTCCGGCCAGAGTTTCTCAAGCGTGACGGCGAAACTTGGTGCACCCGTGCAGGGAAGAAATTAACTATTCTAATAGCCGTGTCCATGGTTACAGGATGATTTGGAGTTGTGCCCTGATCTTATACAACTTGAATAGTTACTTAACTGGAATGTTTGCTTCGTGATTGCTTCCTCGCAGGGAGTCGAGGGAGGATCTCTGTTCGTGACCTTTAATTATAATTGCTGCAAAAATATGACTACTAATTGTGTTACCTACTCTATTCTCGTTTATTGCTGCAAGACCCCCTGAAAATACTAGTCTTCGATAGGACTAGTCCCCTCTCTCTATGCTTGCATTGCTTCAATCAATCCACAGAAAACCCCTTCCTTTGATACTAATGCATAACTTAGGATAGTTCTGATGTCAGTCTTGCGAGTACATTGGATGAGTACTCACCATTGCTTTGCTCCCCCTTTTCTCCTCGATCCATTGTTGCGACCAGATGATAGAGCCTCGAAGATGGCGTATCCCGCCGACGACGAGTGCTCCCGCGACGGTGCCTACTACATGGAGGCCACTGAAGAACATGAGAAGTTTAGGAGGATCCCAGACAGGAGGCTTATCCTCGTTCGATCATTGTATCTTTTGTGCTAGCCTTCTCTAAGGCATTGTCATGTTCCATATTTGTACTCTGATATTTGTTGCTTCCGCTGACTCGTGTGTTTATCGAGCTTCTGTATTCTAGCCCTCGAGGCCTCTGGCTTGTAATATGAAGTTTGTACGTTTTTATTTGCGTCTAGAGTTGTGTTGTGATATCTTCCCACGAGTCCTTGAGCTTGTTCGTACGCATTTGCGTGTATGATTGGTGTACGATCAAATCGAGGGCGTGACCGTGTTGTCTGGGGTGAAAACCTGTTCTATCTTCAGATGGACCGGCGGCAGTGAAGCTCGTTCCATTCCTGAAGGCATCGTCATGGCTCTCATCGCCCGCCGTGCTGCTCCTGGGGAAACTCTAATCCTCGGATCGAGCGGTGGTGGCACTCCAGTGTCGTATTCTCCTTAAAGGTGTCGTCTTGGAGGCCATGGTTCGTCAGATGCGGCTTCATCTCTTCACGGTGGTGTGTTCTCGATTGAACCCGTGGTTGCTCTTGTAGTGCTAAGTGTGGTGTTGGTTGGATCGGCGTTTATGCATCCTTCCTTTGTGTGTGCATGCGTTATGGTAACGTATGTTTGTACCATAATGTTGTTGACGGTTGCTTTATATATGAAGCAGGACGAAAGTATTTTTTCATGAAGTAGGATTGACTATAGATTTGAGCCGTTGCACGTGGTTTTATAAAATCTGTACGATTTGCTGATCTAAATCGAGCAGGTTTTTTTAAACAAGATGATGTTCAACCTATTCCTTTCGATACTGATAGGATAAAAACCCCACTCGGTATTCTTAAAAAAGAAAGGAAGAAGTCCAAGATGATATGGGTCATCCTTCTTCTCGCGCTAGAGTATGATGATATTTTTTTTATAAAGGGCTTTATTACTTAAATGGTTTAAGCATTACACCCGACCTCTGCATAGCGAAGATGCACACAGCCAAAGTCCACAAGGACGGTAACCGAAAAAAAAGCAACAGATGTAGTACGATCCTATAGATGTAAATCATTGTTGCCTATGGAGGCCCAATCCAGAGACCACGCTGCCACCCATGTGGGATAAAAATATCCCTCGCCACCTTCTCCAATTGTCGATAAGACACCATAGAAAGGACTCGAAACTCTAGGCGTTGTAAGGTGGACCATGAACAGAGAATACCTGTGCATCAGAATAGAACCTGCAAGCGAGAGTAATTTTTATTATTGAAAACCTTGTCATTTCTATTCAGCCAAAGCGACCATATAACGGCAAGCGCTCTGTCGTGGTTTTGTCACGGCAGATGTCCTCGTGAAAGGAATTAGAGATGGAGCCATCACACCTTGGTGGCGACTCGAAGGGGGTGAGCGAAAGCGAGACTCAGATTTACCCAGGTTTGGCCCCTCGTGAGGAGGTAAAGCCTATGTCCTGCTTTGTGTGGATTAATGGAGGTTTCGATTACAAGGAGGGTGTAACTCGCCTGACCTAGCTCTCGATTCTTTCTAACTCGCCTGACCTCTCCCTGTGACTCGCCTTTATATACAGGTTGAGGCCCTAGGGTTTACAAAGTCCTGCCATTCTACTCTCCATAGCTTTCCTTATCTCTAAGTCGCCGTGTTCTCCACGGTTAGGAGCTTCCTTGATATTCCCTCATCTGCACGATCTTCTGAACCGCCCTTCAGTTCCTGGGCCACGGGACACGCAGCCAATGGTGAGTCGCCCCTCTGGTGACCCGACCCATTAAGGGTGGGTTACCCATAGGTAATATCCCCAACATTAGGCCCCAAATTGTCCTGAATTTATTCATGTCAATAAACTCCTATCTATTCGGGCGACTCTCCTCATTTTTGACCTTCGACGGATGTTAAGTTGCCATTCCCAATACTTGATCTGAGTCGCCATGCAATACTGGACGGCGTCACCTCGTCCCCTTAGTTCTGGGGCTTTTAGCACCATAACCGTCAACAGATCTTTTGTTCTTAATTGCTTATCCCAAAAATCTAGGCACCATCATTGCCATCTCTGACTTGTCACCTCGATTTCCTCCTCGACAGCCTCGATTTCCATTCTTGCCCTTTAAATAACAAGGGAAATGGGGGGGGGGAAGAAACCTTGTCATGAACCCCCATCTCGTCCTCGTTTTCCCCGCGCAGTTCGTCTCCGAGCTCCAGCACTCCAGCGTCATTTCGGACTCCTGGAACTTCCCCATCGACCGCGACTTCCTGGGCGCCAAGGAACACGAAGCTCCGAGCATTTGTCCCCGGCGGCGATCTCTTGTTTACAGGTACACACCTTCCCCCACTTAGGGTGAGGCCAAGAATGCCATGACCGTAGCCTCTTGCGAGCTAGCTTCATAATGCGATGAACACCTTGAACTTATTTAGATCCGTTCCCTGCTCTAGTGATTGGCCTTAGGTAGTAACTGGCTTCGTCCATTTAACCATGTCCTCTTGCTAGTTTAAACCCACATACTGCTGACCAGCACTTTAACCATGTTATGTGCATAGTTCATCAACATTACTCCAGGCAATATCCTTCTATTTTAATCCGTCCGTAGATCCATAATTTACTGCCTATCTGTAGAAACATGTTTGTTCACCTGTTGAGAATATCTCTAAGGAAAAGAACACTTCTGAGAGTCGCCATTTAGCTTCAGTCTTCATAGCGACTTAGTTTCATTACTATAGCCATGATACCTTCTCTTCCAGTCCGAAGGGCGGGTTAGAATACTTTTTGAAGATATACCCGTAGATCGCCCAAATAACGGGCCATGATGTACATCAACCCTTTGGCGGGTTACCAATTCTTGTACGAACACCGTAGGCCCATACCGGCGGGCTAGAACATCTCCCAGTCTGTTGCTGAGTCGCTTCGTTCTCCATTTTTTTTAGTCATGGGCATTGCGAAGTGTGATTGGTTGCCAACCAGAGTCAATGACGCCACGCTTGAGAAATTCGTTAAGGCGGGTCTCCTTGACAGTAAGGATACCATTGGTTGGAGAACCGCCCCGGGCGAGTTGACCCCTAACCCCGCTCGAGGAGAAGTAGTAATCTTCACCGATTACCTTGAGCATGGTTTTAAGCCGCCCGGGTCAAAGTTTTTCCGGAATTTCCTCAACCTCCATCCTCAAGATCTGGGACCCAACTCCATCAACAACTGATGCCAGTTCCAGGTCTTCTGCGAAGTATATTTCTAGAGAGAACCCATGATCCCCTTATTCTGGAACTTTTTCCATCTAAACCGCCAGACCGAGTTTCCCAACGGTCCCAACCACGAGCTTGGAGGAGTTAACATCCAGAGACGCCGCGAACATGGATTCCCAACAGTTCTTTTGCCCAGCCATCCCAAAGGCTGGGCCGAGTCATGGTTCTACTGCCGAGACACTTCTCCACCACGCGAGAATCCTCTCCCGGGCTTTAAAGCAGACCGCCTGCCCATGGACTTCAAATTTCCTGACAACCTGACAGAAGAAGAAGAGTCGGAGTTTATCAGGCTCATCGGGATCAACCCATTCCGCTGCTGGATAGAATGGAACAAACTTCCCGTGAGTCGCCGCGATGGGCTGATGTATGATTACGACGACACAGTAGACCATCCACAGTGCGCCAGTCGCCGCCAGCTCTCAGAGAGCGAAATTTAATGGAGTCATTAAGAAACTGACCGACGAGTCTCTGGAAGAATGCGCCAAGATTGGTCTTAAAGCCTTCTGCCACACCAACCCGGTGCCACCAGTAAGAATCCAAGCCGACCTTTGTCTTGTTTATGCTTAACAATTTTCGTGGCTTAAGACTTGCCTCCATCCATCAGAAAACCGATGTGTTTTGGCGGAGGGGCCCCGAAGTCCACCAAGGTGCCAACAAAAAAGAAAAAGACTTTGAGAAAAAAGAAAACCGCCACAAAGGATTCATCTTTTGTTGGCGACTCACACGCAGACGAGGCACATTCAGAGGTAAGGCTTTTCCCTTGCCCCTTATCTATGTGTTCCGACTTAAGTTTACGCCATACATCCTTATGTGTAGGGCGACGATGATGAGAGCAAGAATGATGCGGTCGAGGTAATTTCCATTTCTTTCGACTCACCTTCTCCTTCCCCTAGACCAGCCAGGCGGATCTGCGGAAAAGTGCCCATGTCTCACCCTCATGCTTATATGGACCCTGATTTCCTTTTGAAGAAAGCAAGATTTACCCCCTCACGCAAGACCCATAGTCGCTCTGGCGACCTGATCACCGGACTGCCTAAAAAGACAATCGGTCGGAAGCACACCAGCGAGGTACATTCTTGTTTTATTATACCCTTTGTCGTATGAAATATGACTCGCCACTTTGTGAATTTCAAGTCTCTTTGTTTTGTCAGACTTCTCCTCCGACATCTGGTTACTCGGCAATATCTTCTCTCCCGCCGATGATTCGTGTGCAAGGGTAAGTCTTTTTTGTTAACCCAATTTTTCCTAAACGATGATATGTGCTTTGAATCTTGGTGCTTTTGTCGCAGGGCACAAGCGAAGAGAAGAAAGACCGGCGACTCTTGTTCTGTTCTCCGAACATCTGTTGCCTTAGGCACGAGCACCTCTATTCCTGAGGCTGATGAGGAGCAAACAGCGGCTTGTGATATTCCTGCATGCGATATTCCCGATGCCCGGGATGACTCGCCCATCATTTTGAAGGAGGCCGCTGGTCAGAGTAACCCGCCAAGCCCTCTCTAGGAGACTGACGATCCAGACGTCGTGGTCACTGGCGTTGGCTGCTCCACTCCTCCAACTGTCCTGCTTTCCAAACATACCTCCAAGGCAACTCGCCTTTCCCCTGATGAAAACCCACAACCCCTCAAGCTCCCCCGGTATGAGAAGCTAGAATTCGATCAACTTTGCTCCGGTTTCACAAGTCATCTGGAAAGGGATTTTGAACTGAACAAGAGCTTGCTCCGTCTTATGAGGACCAAACATGAGGTATGTTGATGTATTTTCCTGCACCCATTAGCCTTCCAAGGGCCGGCTCATCTTTTAAAAGATGAGCCGGGTCTTTGTAGTACATAAAATCTCCAAACTGTAGCCCCAAGGGCCGGATCATCTTTTAGGAAGATAAGTCGGGTCTTGTATTTAGAGAAAACTTCAACCTGTAGCAACCAAGGGCCGGGTCATCTTCTAGGAAGATGAGCCGGGTCTTGCATACGGTATGATTTTTGATAAAAATCATACATTAGCCCCCAAGTATCAGGAGTATCGCTTGCAATGATTCTGAAACTTGTCTCGCCAAATTTAATGTGTAGGAGTCTATGGCACAAACTGAGTCAGCGGTAGCCGACCTAAAGAAAAATCTAGCTCAACAACAGGATGCCCACTCCAAGTTGGAGACGAAGTTCCACTTACTCCAGGCTGAGCTAGAGAAGATGAAAGCTGACCAAAAAAAACTTGAGAAGAAAGCCAAGTCCGATCAAGCCGCCATCCTGAAGCGTGCTGAGCAGACTGAGGAGAAATTGGAAGCTTCCCAACAAGAGCTAACCGGCTTAAAAAAGCATGTGTCCAATATGACAGTCGCCATGTTTGGTAAGCGTTATCCTTTAACTCGTTTGACTAACCAAACTGGAAAAAACTATCAAATACTGATTTACCCTTTGCAGGTGCACGAGCCATCAATCTTCCAAACGACTGCCAGCTTAAATTAAGAGCCATATACACCTTTGTTGAACAGCTATACACCGGGGGCGTGCTATTGATACTGCTACAACAGATCTTCCCTGGCAACAGCGCCAGGAATCTTGCTGCTACGGCTACGCCTATAGGGACTTCCTTAGAAAATATGCAAAGGATTTCCCCGCGGCCTTGGAGCCTTGCGTTGGTGTTCCCTTGAAGAGGAAAGGGTGATGTAGCACAGCGGCGGTAAGTATTTCCCTTAGTTTGACAACCAAGGTATCAATCCAGTAGGAGGAGAGTTCAAGTACCTACACAAACACAAAGAGCTTGCATCCAACGCTATGAAGGGGTTGTCAATCCCTTATAGATTGTTTTCAAAGTGAGAACTGAAAGCAAAGAGTAAACAAAGCAAAGTAAACATGGAAGTGGAAATGATAGTTGTGAATAGACCCGGGGGCCGTAGTGTTCACTAGTGGCTTCATTCATGAAAGCAAGTAGACGGTGGGTGAACGAATTACTGTCGAGCAATTGATAGAACCGCGCAAAGTCGTGACGTTATCTAAGGCAATGATTATATCTATAGGCATCACGCCCAAAACAAGTAGACCGATACTTTCTGCATCTACTACTATTACTCCACACGTCGACCGCTATCCAGCATGCATCTAGTGTATTAAGTTCATGAGAACAGAGTAATGCCTTAAGCAAGATGACATGATGTAGATGGACAATCTCATATCTACGATAAAAGCCCATCTTGTTACCCTTGATGGCAACAACATGATGCGTGCCTTGCTACCCCTTCTGTCACTCAGAAAGGTCACCGCGTGGTATGAACCCAAAACCAAGCACTTCTCCCATTGCAAGAATCATAGATCTAGTTGGCCAAACAAAACCCAAGACTCAAAGAGACTTACAAGGATATCAAATCGTGCATATAAAAAATCAGCAAAGACTCAAATGTAATTCATAGATAATCTAAACACAAATCCACAATTCATTGGATCTCGACAAACACACCGCCAAAGAGGATTACATCGGATAGATCTCCATAAACATCATGGAGAACTTTGTATTGAAGATCCAAGAGAGAGAAGAAGCCATCTAGCTACTAACTACGGACCCGTAGGTCTGAAGTGGACTACTCACGAGTCATTGGAGAGGCGATGATGTTGATGTAGAAACCCTCCAACTCCAAAGTCCCCTCCGACAGGGCACCAGGAAGGGTCTCCAGATGAGATCTCGCGGAAACGGAAGCTTGCAGCGGCGGAAAAGTGTTTTAGTGGATGCCCTGATTTTTCTGGATTTTTAGGGAATTTATAGGCCAAAGAGCTAGGGCAGGGGAGCGCCAGGGAGGCTACAAGCCTTGTTGCCGCGGGCCCCCCTGGCCGCGGCAACAGGGCTTGTGGGCTCCCTGTGGGCCCCCTGCCTTGGGCCTCAAGTCTCCCGATCTTCTTCCGTTCTGGAAAGAATTATTTCAGGGATTTTATTCCATTTGGACTCCGTTCCAAAATCAGATCTGAAAAGAGTCAAAAACACTGAAAAAACAGGAACTGTCACTTGGCACTAGATTAATAAGTTAGTCCCAAAAAAGATATAAAAGGTAAACAAAACATCCAAAGTTGACAAGATAACAGCGTGAAACCATCAAAAATTATAGATACGTTTGAGACGTATCAAGCATCCCCAAGTTAACTCCTACTCGTCCTCGAGTAGGGAAGTGATAAAGAATGAATTTTTGATGTTTTCATGCTACCTAGCGTAGATGTTCTTTGTAACTGCTCTTATGTGACGTGAATGTTCAGATCCATTAGATTCAAAACAATAGTTTGCTATTGACGCGGAAACAATAATAATTCAAGCAAACTAGCAAGGTAATCATGAACTTTCAAAATAACAAGGCCAAAAGAAAGTTATCCCTACAAAATCATATAGTCTGACTATGCTCTATCATCCTTGCACAACGAATTTAAATCATGCACAACCCCGGTATTGGCCAAGTAATTGTTTTCACACCTTTACTTTCTCAAACCTTTTCAACTCTCACGCAATACATGAGCGTGAGCCATGGTTTTAGCACTATAAGTGGTGTGGAGTGTGGTGGAGGTTGCAAGGTAAACAAGGAGAAGATGGTCCCATTGACAAGGTATATCAATGAGCTACGGAGATGATCATCAATAGATATCAACGTGAATGAGTAGGGATTGCCATACAAATGATGCACTAGAGCTAAGAGTATGTGAAAGCTCTTAAAGAAAACTAGTGGGTGTGCATCCAACTTGCTTGCTCACGAAGACCTAACGCAATTTTGAGGAAGCCTATCATTGGAACATACAAGCCAAGTTATATAATGAAAATTTCCCTACTAGCTGTATGGTGGTGACAAAACGAGAGACTGTCAATCATGAAGATCTTGGTGCTTAATATGCACAAGTGTGGAAAGGTGGTAGCATTGTCCCTTCTCTCTTTTTCTCTCATTTTTTTGTGAGGGATCTTTGGCCTCTTATTTTTTTTGGTGGGCATCTTTGGCCTCTTTTATTTTCTCACATGGGACAATGCTCCATCAATGATGATCTTCACACTTACAACTCAAAACTTAGAGCAATGATGACTCTATATGGAATGCCTTCGGTAATGTACCGTGACAATGATCTAGCATGGCATCGACATCAATGGAAACATCATCCTAGCTATCTTATGATCATGCAATGGCAATGTAGAAGTGGTGGCACATGTCGTGGTGGTAGTTGCATGGCAATATATCTCGGAGTAGCTTTGAAAAAGCCATAGTAGGTAGGTATGATGGCTGTTTTGAGGGAGGCTATATGGGTGGTTTTGTGCACCGGTGAAAGTTGCACGGCACTAAAGAAGATAGTGATGGTGGAACGTGAAAGTGCATCTAAACCATGGACTCAACATTAGTCATGAAGAACTCATATACTTGTTGCAAAAGTTTTAGTAGTAATCGAAACAAAGCATTCAACGCATACTCCTAGGGGAAGGGTTGGTAGGTATAAACCATCGCGCGATCCCGACCGCCACACAAAGGATGACAATCAATAGACTAATCATGCTCAGACTTCATCACATAGCGGTTCACCATACGTGCATGCTATGGGAATCACTAACTTCAACGCAAGTATTTCTAGATCCACAACACCTTACAAATATAACTTCAATATTACCACAACCACAACTCAAAACTAATTGAGATGAATCAAACTTCTCTAACTATTCAATATACATGAAGGTGGAAGTTTTCATATCCCTTTGGATAACTACCCCTTTTGAGACTACTTTCATAGCATAGATCAACTACCAAGCCACGCACTACCATGCTCTAAAAGATATAAGTGAAGCACATAGAGCAAAAGCAACTAGCTCAAAAGATATAAGTGAAGCACATGTGAGTTGAATTGTCTAACCAAAGGACATAAGTGAAGCTCGACAAAACCACGGTGAGTGCATGTCTCTCTCTCTAGGTGTGCAGCAAGGATGATTGTGAGACAACAAAAATAAATGACTCCTACGATAGAACACACTCCAAGAAAAACACATAACATGTGGTGAATAAAAATATAGCCCCAAGTAACGTTACCGATGGATTGAAGACGAAAGAGGGGATGCTTTCCCGGGTCATCCCCAAGCTTAGGCTTTTACGGCATCCTTGAATCAACTTGGAGTTCCTTGGGCATCCCTAAGCTTGAGCTCTTGCCACTCTTTATCATTTTGTCCATAAGAACTTCACCCAAAACTTGAAAACTTCACAACACGAAACTTAAACAGAAACTCGTGATAACATTAGTATAAGAAAGCAAACCAACACTTCCTTAGGTACTGTAGCAAACTTAAATTCTACTTATGTTGATGTTGGGTTACTGTATTTTCAATATTCCATGGCTAATACCCCCGATACTATCCATAGTTTGATCAAAATAAGTAATCAACTCAACAAAAAATAGAATCTGTTAATAGCAGACCAGTCTGTAGCAATCTGTATACTTCGTATACTTCTGGTACTTCAAAAATGCTGAAAAATTACGAAAGTCTGAAGAATTTGCGTAGAAATCAGCAGCAAAAAGAATCACCTCAAAAGCTCTTACAGAAAAAAACGAAAATTGGTTTCGTGAGCGGAAAGTTTCTTTCTTTTCCAGCATGACCAAACGATCATCCCCAAGACTAATCATAACGGTTTTGCTTGGCACAAACGCAAAAATAGACACAAAAACGCAATCATAACAGAATTATGAAAGTGTGGAAAACACAAAACAGAAAGAAAAAGGATAGATTCGTTGGGTTGCCTCCCAACAAGCGCTATTGTTTAACGCCCTTAGCTAGGCATAAGGTGATGGAATCACGTAGTCATCCTTGGTGCTCAAACCATAAGTAGACCTCATCATATATTCATAAGGCAATCTTATTTTCTTTCTAGTAAAATGCTCCATGCCCTTCTTTAGGGGAAATTGAAATCTAATTTTCCCTTCCTTCATATCGATGATAGAACCAATAGTCCTTAGGAAAGGTCTACCAAGAATAATGGGACATGAAGGATTGCAATCTATGTCAAGTACAATGAAATCCACGGGTACATAGTTTTTATTTGCAACAATAAGAACATCATCGATCCTTCCCATGGGTTTCTTGAGAGTAGAATCCGCAAGATGAAAATTAAGAGAACACTCTTCAATCTCATGAAATCCAAGAATATCATATAAAGACTTAGTAATCGCGGAAACACTAGCACCCAAATCACACAAAGCATTGCATTCATAGTTTTTGATCTTGATTTTGATAGTAGGTTCCCACTCATCATGAAGTTTTCTAGGTATAGAGACTTCTAATTCGAGCTTCTATTCAAAATATTTCATCATAGCATCTACGATATGTGCGGTAAAGGCTTTGCTTTGGCTATAAGCATGTGGAGAGTTTGCAATGGATTGCATCAAGGAAATGCATTCAAACAAGGAGAAACTATCATAATTGAATTCCTTGAAATCCAAAGTGGGAGTTTCATTACTACCCAAAATTTTGATTTATTCTACTCCACTCTCCACACCTTTATCATCAAGATAGGTGGACTCCGAATCATTGGGGCGTTTTTCAACCGAAGTGGATTCATATCCAGCCCCTTCATCAATAGGTTTGACACGCGAAAACAAAGATTCAAGAGGAGTCACACCAAGCACTTTAAGATCTTCGTGATTTGCATCACAAATTTCAGGTTTAGCTGCCATCTTATTGACTAAGGTAGCCTGCTTGTCAGAAATTTGGCACACCAATTTTTCAAGGTGAGCAAGCTGAGAATTTAGTGCAAGGAAATCTTTGGCCATATCATCAACTTCTTTATTCAAACAGACCACAAAAGAATTTTTCTCTTTTAATTCCCTACGGAAGTAACTATTTTGATCAAACTGAGAAGACATGAAACCTTTGCACTAGTTTCAATCTCTTCCAATTTTCTAAAATAGTTTGGTTTGTGCATGAGGAAAGGTCTCTCACGAACAAGCCTAAGAGCAGGCAAGAAAGACGGGCGAAAGGGAACGACAAAAAGGCAAAAGAAAACGGCAAAGGAGAAAGGCAAATGAAAACGGCAAATGTGATGTGGGGGAGAGGAAAACGAGAGGCAACTGGCAAAAAAGGGAAATGCAAGAGATGAGTTTGTGACACCTACTTGGATAGATCTCCTCCCCGGCAACGGCACCGGAAATCCTTGTGCTACTGCGACAACAGACCTTCTCTCGCAACGGTGCCAGGAATCCTGCTGCTATGGCTACGCCTATAGGGACTTCCATAGCAAATATGAAAAGGATTTCCCCGCGGCCTTGGAGCCTTGCGTTGGTGTTCCCTTGAAGAGGAAAGGGTGATGTAGCACATCGGCGGTAAGTATTTTCCTCAGTTTGAGAACCAAGGTATCAATCCAGTAGGAGGAGAGTTCAAGTACCTGCACAAACACAAAGAGCTTGCACCCAACGCTATGAAGGGGTTGTCAATCCCTTATAGATTGTTTGCAAAGTGAGAACTGAAAGCAAAGAGGAAACAAAGCAAAGTAAACGTGAAAGTGGAAACAATAGTTGTGAATAGACACGGGGGTCGTAGTGTTCACTAGTGGCTTCTCTCATGAAAGCAAGTAGACGGTGGGTGAACGAATTACTGTCGAGCAATTGATAGAACCGCGCAAAGTCGTGACGTTATCTAAGGCAATGATTATATCTATAGGCATCACGTCCAAAACAAGTAGACCGATACTTTCTGCATCTACTACTATTACTCCACACGTCGACCGCTATCCAGCATGCATCTAGTGTATTAAGTTCATGAGAACAGAGTAACGCCTTAAGAAAGATGACATGATGTAGATGGAAAATCCCATATCTACGATAAAAGCCCATCTTGTTACCCTTGATGGCAACAACACGATACGTGCCTTGCTGCCCCTTCTGTCACTGGGAAAGGTCACCACACAGTATGAACCCAAAAACCAAGCACTTCTCCCATTGCAAGAATCATAGATCTAGTTGGCCAAACAAAACCCAAGACTGGGAGAGACTTACAAGGATATCAAATCATGCATATAAGAAATCAGCAAAGACTCAAATATAATTCTTAGATAATGTGATCACAAATCCACAATTCATCGGATCTCGACAAACACACCGCCAAAGAGGATTACATCGAATAGATCTCCATGAAGATCATGGAGAACTTTGTATTGAAGATCCAAGAGAGAGAAGAAGCCATCTAGCTACTAACTACGGACCCGTAGGTCTGAAGTGGACTATTCATGAGTCATTGGAGAGGCGTGATGCTGATGTAGAAGCCCTCCAACTCCAAAGTCCCCTCCGGCAGGGCACGGGGAAGGGTCTCCAGATGAGATCTTACGAAAACGGAAGCTCGCGGCGATGGAAAAGTGTTTTTCGTGGATGCCCCGATTCTTTCTGGATTTTTAGGGAATTTATAGGCCAAAGAGCTAGGGCACGGGAGCGCCATGAAGGCCACAAGCCTGGTTGCCGCGGGAACCCCCTGGCCGCGGCAACAGGGCTTGTGGGCTCCCTGTGGGCCCCCTGCCTTGGCCCTCAAGTCTCCCGATCTTCTTCCGTTGTGGAATAATTTATTTCAGGGATTTTATTCCGTTTGGACTCCGTTCCAATATCAGATCTGAAAAGAGTCAAAAACACAGAAAAAACAGGAACTGGCACTTGGCACTAGATTAATAAGTTAGTCCCAAAAAAGATATAAAAGGTAAACAAAACATCCAAAGTTGACAAGATAACAACGTGAAACCATAAAAAATTATAGATACGTTTGAGACGTATCAGCTATCAATCAAGGTAGTCATGGGAAACAAGGGACCATTAATGACCATCAAGCAGATGCTTGGCTTCTTGTCTACGTTGCCTCCTCAGATAGAGGAGTTAAAAAGATCAGCCGCCTGAAAGGGAGTATTGAACACCCTGAGTCGGTGCTTGGTTTATGCCCCGGAGCTCAAAACCGAAGAAATAGTCGCCGGCTACCCCGAGATGAAACATGACGGGTCAGAATTCACCGAGGTGGACTATCACCGCACCATCGTAGAAGCTCGTTATGCGGCGACTCAATTGGCAGCCAACTTAGATATAAACAAATACCAAGCCGCCTATGACGAGAACAAAAAGAAGGTGACGCCTCCTGCATACGAAACTGCTAGCCTAGTTCCTAGTCGTCCCAAGAATCCTTTTGATCTTGACTTGGACCTATCTCTCTTCCTTGATGATGAAGACGAGTACATCACCCTGTCCAAGTGCAACTGGAAGTTGGGCGACATACGAATCGAAGGCGGAGAGAGCTCACGACAAGGCGACTCGGCGACGGCCTGATTCGCCCATGGATCCTTCCTTTACTGGGGGATGACACCCATTCTGGCCCTGCGAGCCATGTAATAATCTTGATAGTGTTTGTGAAACACCAAACATGCTGTATTGTTTTTTGGATGGAACCACTTGTAGTCCTTGGATCTTATGCATGACTCGCGTGCAATTTTTTGTGATAAGCCAAAGAATTTCTCAAATTTTTTTCCTGGTATGTTTAGGAAAAAACAGCAGCCAAGTCACTAAGTGCATGGCCAAAAATTAACCAGCCCCCTGGATCGTGGCAAATAAAAATTAGCCCCCGGGATATGGCAAGAAATAAATCAGCCCCCGGGTTACGGCGAACAATATGAGCCGGGGCGAGTTATAATCAAAGCCGGCTCAAGGTAAAAAATTTATCGACTCGGTGAGTTTCGATAGGATAAGACGAGTTTGCAAAACTCTAGTGTTACCCGTAAGAAGCTTTTGCAAAAAAGCCTTGTTGTTTTAGACTGGCTGATCAGGCGCGAGTCAAGCTTCTATGAAGCGGGTTCAATGAACCAATGGTTTCTCTATTTTCCATGTGTGACTCTGGCCGGTACCTTTTATGTTTTAACCAAGGCGAGTTCAGGGTCCAAATAACGGATTGACTCGCCTTGAGTGCATAGGTCCATGTGGCAACTTGTTCAAGACATGGTCCAGTATAACCATTTGTAATGCGGTAATTTTTCGCTAGCCAAGAGGGTATTCAGGCTGGACTCAATGAGTGGAAGCCCCCAAGTGACCTATGGTTTAGGAAGAAACCAGGCATAGGATTACAGAAGCGTATACGCTCTTACTGCAAAACGACTTGGGGACTAGTAGCCCCCAAGTAAGCCGGCTTAATTCTCAAAGCCATATAAGGCGCCCATGTTTGGACCATGTGATGCGGTAACGTTGGTCCTCTTTGGCTTTTATCAAAGCCCAGTTTTGAAGCAAGTGCAGCATGGCGACTTACGCTCTTTGACTTTGATAGCGTCCATGTTCGGGCTACTTATAGAACAATAAAGACTCATGCTTTCAGAAGCTGAAACGGCAAAGGACCCCGAAATTCATGGGTGCCGGCTTTATTGCTTTCATAATTCATGGATTACAAAAAACTGATAAAGAAAAAAGAGGGAGCTCATGGCTCTTAAGTGTAGTAAGGTCGCAGATGGGCTATATTCCAGGGGCGAGTTGTCTCAACCTCTATAGTTGGCCGATCCGGTCGAAGATCCACTAAATAGTATGAACTGTTCCGAAGATTCTTGCTGACGACAAACGGCCCCTCCCATGGAGGTGATAGCTTGTGCATACCGGTATGATCTTGAATCAAACAGAGCACTAAGTCGCCTTCTTGGAAAGCTTGGCTCTTGACCCAACGACTATGGTAACGACGCAAGTCCTGTTGGTAAATCGCCGATCATGACGCGGCCAAGTCACATTCCTCCTCCAAAGCATCCAGCGAGTCTTGTCGTGCCAACTCATTGTTCTGCTCCACATAGGCGGCGACTCACGGGGAATCATGCTTGATGTCACTTGGTAACACCGCTTCTAACTCGTAGACCAGAAAGAAAGGAGTAAAACCCATGGAACGGTTTGGAGTCGTTCTGATACTCCACAGTACTGATGGCAACTCATCAACCCAACATCCTGGTGGACGTTCCAGAGGTACCATGAGCCGAGGCTTGATCCCTCACAATATTTCCTGATTCGCCCTCTCTGCCTGTCCATTAGACTAGGGATGCGCAACCGCAGAAACATTAAGCCGTATATGCTCTCGTGAACAGAACTCTTGCATTGCACCTTTGGATAGGTTAGTACCATTGTCAGTAATGATACTATGAGGATAACCGAATCTGAAGATCAGTTTCTTCAAGAACTTGACGGCCGTATCAGTGTCACAACTGCTAATAGGTTCCGCCTCCACCCACTTGGTAAATTTGTCAACCACCACCAACCATATCAAACCCGAGACTACAAACGGCCAAGTGATTGGTACCATTCGTAATTTCTGAGTCGGCACATGCATCTGGCGTCCAAACTTTTGGCAGCCATCACATCGGTGAACGATCTCCTCTGCATCTGCGTGAGCCGTCAACCAATAAAACCCATGTATGAAGGCTTTAGAAACCAAGGATCGGGACCCAACATGATGACCACAGTCGCCCGCGTGAATCTCGTTGAGAATCATACATCCTTCCTCAGAAGAAACACATCTTTGAAATACCCCTGAGGTGCTTCGTATGTGTAACTCGCCATTGTGTATGATCATGGATTTGCACCGACGGATGATTTGGCGGGCTCGCAACTCTTCGGCTGGTAACTCGCCTGTGGTGAGGTACGCCATGTAGGGAATTGCCCAGTCCGGCGTAGCATGGAGAGCCGCCACGAGTTGAGTCTCGGGATCTGGTACCGCTATATCTTCCTCCGAAGGCAATTTCACTGAAGGGCTATGTAATATATCCAAAAAGACAATGGGAGGAACCGGCTTACGCTATGAACCAAGGCGGGAAAGAGCGTACGTGATCGTGCAATCTATGGCTATAGCTAGATGAATGCTGATGACAACAATCCTTCCCTTGCAACGGCACCAGAAGAATGCTGCTAGCACTCCCCGGCACCAGAACTAGAAAAATGTTGTTGATGGCCCACCAGCGCGTGGGTTCGCAGCAGTTTTCGAGGGTAGAGTATTCGACCCAAATTTGTAGATCGCATAAAGGAGGTGAGAGGATACTCTCGAGTATTAGCAGCTGAATTTGTCAGATTCAACCACACATGAAAGATTAGTATCTGCAAGCACAGTAGTAACAGCAAAGTAGTATGATAACAACGGTGTCAGAAACGATCTGTTGACAGCAGACTATTCCTAACAATTGTATCAATGGCGCCTTCGTTGCCGCGTCGATGGAAGTTGTCAATTCCCGTCAACGGTAGGTGAACCAACAGCGTAGCAGGTAGCAGCAGTGGCAAGGAACAGCAGTAGTGACAACAGTAGCAAGTAGCAACAGTAGCAAGCGACAGTAGTAGCAACAGTAGTGGCAGCAGCTGAGCAAGACAAGTAACAACAGTAGCAACAGTAGTAGCAGCAGCAGAGCAACACAAGTAACAGCAGTAGCAACAGTAGTAGCAGCAGGGCAAGACAAGTAACAGCAGTAGCAATAGTAGGACAAACTCGTAGGCAATGGGTTGGTGATTTGTTTCGATGATATTCATCATGCAACAACTATAACACGGAGAGATAAGTGGCTAGCTCCCGTTCGTCAATGTGATGTAGGGATGCATTCCGTGTGTCGTCATACGTGCTTAGGGAAAAGAACTTGCATGACATCTATTGTCCATCCCTCCCGTGGCAGCGGGGTCCAAAAGGAAACTACGGGATATTAAGGTTCTCCTTTTAATAAAGAACCGGACCAACGCATTAGCACTTGGTGAACACATGAACTCCTCAAACTATGGTCATCACCGGGAGTGGTTCCGGTTATTGTCACTCCGGGGTTGCCGGATCATAACACATAGTAGGTAACTACAACTTGCAAGATCGGATCTAAAACACACATATATTGGTGACAACATAATAATTTCAGATCTAAAATCAAGGCACTCGGGCCCTAGTGACAAGCATTAAGCATGGCAAAGTAGTAGCAACATCAATCTCAGAACATAGTGGATACTAGGGATCAATCCCCATCAAAACTAACTCCGTTACATGATAGATCTCATCCTACTCATCACCGCCCAGCGAGCCTACAAATAGATTACTCACAAACAATGAAGAGCTTCGTGGAATTGGAGAGGGAAGAAGGTTGATGATGACGATGGCGATGATTTCCCCTCTCCGGAGCCCAAGACGGACTCGAGATCTGCCCTCCAGATGAAGAACAGGTGGTGGCGGTGCCTCCGTATCGAAAACGCGACGAAAACTTTGCTTTTTATTTTTTCTGGGACGAAAGGCAACTTATAGACCTGGAATTGGGGGCGGCAGGTGCCTGTGGGCCCCACAAGCCTGCCCACCGCCACCAGGGGGGTGGTGGCAGAGCAGGGGCTTGTGGCCCACTGGCCCACCCCCTGAGGTGGAACTTGGCGCAGATATTTTTGATATTTTCCAAAACTGCTCCCCGTAAATTTTTAGGACGTTTGGAGAACTTTGATTTCTGCACAAAAATAACACCAAGGCAATTCTGCTAAAAACAACGTCAGTCCAGTTTAGTTCCATTCAAATAATGCAAATTATAGTCCAAAACAAGGGCAAAAGAGTTTGGAAAAGTAGATACGTTGGAGACGTATCAGTCCGCTGCTTCGTTAAGCCGTCGGTCGATGTGATCCACTTGATAGCCATTGAAGTGACCCGCCACATCGGACACAGCTCGTCTATAAGCCGCCATCAGAGGGTCTCATGAATCCTAGGTGCCAGAAACCTGCTGCGCCACCATATCTGAGTCGCCCAAACATCTCACTCGCGTGAGGTTCATCTCCTTGGTGAGTCGCAAACCATGGAGCAAAGCGTCATATTCTGCTGCATTATTGGTACATGGGAACATGAGTCAGAGGACATAATAGAATTTGTCACCGTGAGGCGAGGTTATCACCGGACCAGCCCCCGAGCGTTCCAACTTTTTGGACCCATCAAAATGGATGGTCCAATACGTAAGATCGGGTCTTTCCTCAGGGATTTGTAACTCGGTCCAATCATTGATGAAGTCCACGAGCGCTTGAGATTTGATGGCCGTCCGAGGCGTATATCGTACCTGATGGGATCCAAGCTCGATGGCCCACTTGGCAATCCGTCCAGTAGCCTCTCGGTTTTGTATGATGTCACCGAGGGGGCGGAGCTGACGACCATGATCGGGTGTTCGTGGAAGTAATGTTTCAGCTTTCGACTCGCCATGAACACCCCAAAAACCAACTTTTGCCAATGTGGATAGCGTTGCTTGGAGAGGGTGAGGACCTCGCTGACTAAATACACCGGTCGCTGGACGGGGTACTCCTTCCCTTCTTCCTTTCGCTCGACAACTACTGCCACGCTGACTGCTTTGGAATTGGCTGCAATGTATAGGAGCATAGGTTCCTTGTCCGGCGGAGCCGCCAACACGGGCGGGTTAGCTAATTGCCGCTTCAAGGCTTCGTTGGCTTCGTCTGTCCACACGAAACGATCGGTTTTCTTGAGCAGCTGGTAGAGAGGGATGACCTTCTCTCCAAGGCGACTTATGAAACGGCTGAAAGCCGCGAT
Organism: Hordeum vulgare subsp. vulgare; assembly: GCF_904849725.1. NCBI lineage: Eukaryota > Viridiplantae > Streptophyta > Magnoliopsida > Poales > Poaceae > Hordeum > Hordeum vulgare. The sequence continues at coordinate 143,864,508 of NC_058521.1, read as the reverse complement.
TCGACCCGCCATACACTGCACCTGGTTAACGTTGGCTGGTTTCCCAAGTGAAGTAATTGCCTCGATTTTGTCCGAATTGGCCTCGATCCCGCGTTTGGATACCAAGAAACCCAATAACTTCCCCGCAGGGACACAAAAAAGACACTTGGTGGGATTAAGCCTCATCTGGTAAACACACAGGTTGTCGAAGGTTTCTTTGAGATCCTCCAAGAGCGACTCCTTGCGGTGAGTCCTGACCACGATGTCATCCACATAAGCATGGACGTTACGGCCTATCTGGCTGTGTAAGCAGTTTTGGATGCAGCGCTGGCAAGTCGCCCCCGCACTCTTTAGCCCAAACGGCATGGACACGTAACAGAAGGCTCCGTACGGGGTGATGAAGGTTGTCTTCTCCTGATCTTCCACCTCCATTTTTATCCGATGGTACTCTGAATAGGCGTCCAAGAAACACAGACGCTCACAACCCGGCGTCGAATCAATAATCTGATCAATGCGGGGAAGGGCGAAAGGATCCTTTGGACAGGCTTTGTTGAGGTCGGTGTAATCAATGCACATGCGGAAGGTGTCATTCTTTTTGAGCACTAGGACTGGGTCAGCCAGCCATTCAGGATGGAAAACTTCGATGATGAACCTAGCGGCAAGGAGCCGGGCTACTTCCTCGCCGATCGCCTTGTGGCGTTCTTCGTTAAACCTGCGAAGGTACTGCCGAACTGGCTTAACTAGAGGATCAGTGTTAAGATGGTGCTCAGCGAATTCTCTCGGTACACCCGGCATGTCAGAAGGTTTCCATGCAAATATGTCCCGATTCTCATGGATGAATTCGATGAGCGCGCTTTCCTATTTGGGGTCGAGACCCGCCCCAATAGTGAACTGCTTGGTGGAGTCACCCGGCGTAAAGTCGATAACCTTGGTGTCATCCATTGGTTTAAACTTGAGCGATGACTCAGAATCGATGGTTGGCCTTTTGAGCGGCGTCATGTCCGCCGGGTCGACATTGGATTGGTGAAACTTGAGCTCCTTAGCCGAACATGCCGACTCAGCATAAGCCGCGTCTCCTTCTTCACACTCCTGGGCTATTTGTTTGTCGTCGTGGATGGTAATAGGGCCCTTGGGTCCAGGCATCTTGAGCTTGAGATAAACATAGCATGGGCGGGCCATGAATTTGGCGTACGCCAGTCATCCAAACAGCGCATGATAGGGGCTCTTGATTTTGACCACCTCAAACAGGAGGGACTCGCTCCTGTAGTTCGACTCCATGCCAAAATCCACGTTAAGCTTAACTCGCCCAATCGGGTACGCCGACTTACCGGGGACAATGTCGTGGAAGACCGTGGATGATGGCATCAGGTCCTTCTCCAAGAGGTTCATCCGCCGGAAGGTGTCGAAATACAGGATGTTGATGCTGTTGCCCCCGTCCATGAAGACCTTGGAGAGGGTGTATCCCCCGACTTGGGGAGCCACAACCAGGGCTAAGTCGCCAGGATTGTCAACTCGGGGTGGATGGTCTTCCCGGCTCTATGTTATGGGTTGCTCTGACCAATGAAGGTATCGGGGGAGCGCCGGCTCAGCTACGAAAGTCCTATGCTTCACCTTATGATCTCGCTTACAGGTATTGGTGGTGAACATGTGGTACTGCCCGCTGTTCAATTGTTTGGGATTATTTTGGAACCCACCCCGATCCTCCTGCCGCTGGGGATCTCCTTGCGGGGGGGGGGGGGGGGGCTGTTGGAATATTCCCGGTGGATGGTATTGCTGGTTATGCAGTTGGTATTGGCCAGCATTGTGCTGCGACCCGCCCTGTGGTCCTTGGTTAGGAAAACCCCCGAACGTGGCCTGGCGTGACCCGGATGCGCCGGGTTGCTCCTCTCGCTGGCCCTGCTCGCCGCCTTGAATTCTCTTGAGTGCCTCGAGCCGAAATTCTTGCATCATGTAGCAATCTTCCCATGAGTGAGTCGCCGGTCCTTCGGCCGTAGCGTGCTGCGGGCACGGGACTTTAAGCATTTCATGGTAGTTACGTGGTTTCTTCCCACTAAAGGCCCACTTCTTCTGGCGTGGGTTTGTGTTGCCGGTATTAGTATTAGCAACAAATTCCGTAGGACCCTCCTGTTGCCGTTGCTTGCCATGCCCGCCATGGTGGTTATTGCCCCGATTCTAAAACTGGGAATGGCCTTTATGTAACTCGCCCTTCCTGGCGGCACCAACTTTGTCGTCGCCCTCTCCAGGGTCCTTGGTGTCGTCCGACTCAGCATACCTGGTAAGGGCGTCCATTAGCTCACCCATGTCCTCTACCTCTCGCTTAAGTCTCCCCAACTTCAGTACCAGAGGCTCGAAATGGCAATTCATCTCCAGGATTAACACCGCCTGAGCCGCCGAAATGCGTTCCGATGAATGAATAACTTCTGCAACTCGCTGGGTCCAATGATGGGCCGACTCATCCGGCCGCTGGATGCAGTGCTGTAGGTCGATGATAGTCATCGGGCGCTTGCAGGTCCCTCTGAAGTTTTTGACGAAGCGCTCCTTCAACTCCGCCCAAGTGTTGATGGAGTTGGGCGGCAGGTTTTTCAGCTACGTGTGTGCCGTCCCTTCGAGCATCATGGTGAAGTATTTAGCACAGACCGCCTCGCTTACGTCGAGCATATCCATCGCGAGCTCGTAGCTCTCGATCCATGACCCGGGTTCGAGATCCGACGAGTAGTTGGGGACCTTCCTTGGCCCTTTGAAATCCTTCGGCATGCGCTCATTGCGCAGGGCTGGGGCAAGACATGAGACCCCAATATGCTTGCCCCCACCTTCCACGGGAGCGGGAGGTGACGGTGCATAAGCTGGGTAGACCGGGCCCGCCGCGGCCGTCGGTTCTATGTGTCGCGCGGCTCGCACCGCATCCAAAATATCCTGAGCCCGTGTGTCGGTCATTCCGAGCGGGTCATGTGGAGGGAGTCGCCGTGGCCCACTGATTACTGCGGGGAAGTCCTCATGGCGACTTCTGGTGTGACTCGCCTGAGGCATGGAGTGTAGTGGATCAAGGCTATGAGAATACTGTGCGTGCTGAACCACAGCCGTATTTAGCATCTCAATGGCGTTTATGGCCTCTATCTCGGCCGGGGTGTTTCCGTAGATTTAAAGGGACTCCAGGTGGCAGGTTGCTGCGAGCACATTATCCACAGGATTCGAGAAGTGGCCCCGTGGTGTCTAGAACCGAGTCGCATGGGCATCCATTGGCTGAGGTGGCGGTGGATTGGGCGGCAGAGCCCCTCCTCCCTCTGGGATGGTTTGTAAAGGCCGGCCTGGACCCGCCCCGGGGGTGCACGAAGTGTCGAAAAGGCGAGTTGGGTGTAAGTCGGCCGGTATACACCCATTGTGTCTCCTTTGGTGAATTACGTCAGATGCGCGCTATTGTCTCTCGAGCCGCCAGCCCTCAGTATTCAATCGCTCCATCTCCGCTGCCACTGCGGCTCGCTGCGTCTCTATCCTAGCGGCATCTGCTTCCATGTCCCGCTGGGCCTTCTCCATCGCCTCCTGCAGCTTAGTTAGTTCTGTGTTGACAGACTCCTGATTTTCAGACATGATCGTGGTTGCCATGAGGCTGGCGATCTCCGCCGCCAGCTCCGTCATGGTTTGTGCTAGGGGTTTGGATGTTCCCCCGGTCTCGTTATTGCCAGTTGGATTCTGCTCAGGCTATGCTGACCCCGCCATATAGATGGCGATTTGCCGGCGAGACCTCTCAAAAACCTCGGGATCCATTGCCAACGACAGCCCCCCGAGCTGTCCTTCCTTGAGAGGGCGAATTGACTCTGTCTCGCCCATGGATGACTCGCCGTCGGAATTGACAGGGGTGATCTCATGACCCGCCACTTGGTCTTGCGCGTCGTCTCCCTGCGTAAAACAGACGAAGACATGGCGGCTCTTGTCCCGCTGTGTAGCAGGGAGGACGTACCTAGCCCGCTGGACGATATCGGTGGAGGTGTTCGGCTCAGGAACGGGTGTCCCGATCATGCCGATGAAGACGTTGATCTTGCCGAAGGGGACTCGGTAGCCAGATTCGACGGAATCGGCCTCCGGCTCCCACATCGAGTTGTCGATGTAGTACTTTTCGCGGCGGCTCTTAGTCATGATGCCGACCGCATAGCTTTCTAACCCTTGTAGGGCTCCCTTCGAGAACTCAACTCCACCGTGTGCAGCCCCCACGGTGGGCGCCAACTGTCGTAGTTTTGTCACGGCAGATGTCCTCGTGAAAGGACTTAGAGATGGAGCAATCGCACCTTGGTGGCGACTCGAAGGGGGTGAGCGAAAGCGAGACTCAAATTTACCCAGGTTCGGCCCCTCGTGAGGAGGTAAAAGCCTACGTCCTGCTTTGTGTGGATTAATGGAGGTTTCGATTAGAAGGAGGGCGTAACTCGCTTGACCTAGCTCTTGATTCTTTCTAACTCGCATGACCTCTCCCTGGGACTCGCCTTTATATACAGGTCGAGGCCCTAGGGTTTACAAAGTCCTGCCATTCTACTCTCCATACCTTTCCTTATCTCTAACTCGGTGTGTTCTCCACGGTTAGGAGCTTCCTTGATATTCCCTCATCCGCACGATCTTCTGAACCACCCTTCAGTTCCTCGGCCATGGGACACGCAGCCAATGGTGAGTCGCCCCTCTGGTGACCCGGCCCATTAAGGGCGGGTTACCCATAGGTAATATCCCCAACACGCTCGTACCCAAAGAATGGTTCTAAACTTAGTATGAATCCTGGTTAACCAATTGCCAGAAACATTGGCAATGGAAGTGGGTGGATACAAGTTGGAAGCCATTTGGATAGCCGACTAGATAGAACTTGCGAACTGGCAATTAAAGAATAAGTGTTTTATTGTCTCTTCTTGAGGAAAAAATACACAGTTAATGCTTCCACGCCTGTTGCATTTGACGAGATTGTCTTTAGTTAGAATGACACGTTTGCGAAGGTACCACGCAAAAAAATTTAATTTTAGTGGTACCTTCATCTGCCAATTTTTTTGTTATTATCGACTGGGATGTCGGGTTAAGCCATCGCCCTATACATGGAATCCACGGAGAATTTACCATTTCCACATAGATTCCAATGAAACTCATGAGTACCTTGTGACAGCCGTACTGATGCTAAGCGGCCTAACAAGGTATTCCAGGACTGGAGCCTCGTACCGATGAAGTCTCGTCTGAACGTCACATCTGGAGGCGAGACTTGGATAATAGATGCAAGTGTAGCAACTTTGTGGCGTACAATACTATATAAGGCCGGCTATTGCTCACGGAGGGTGGTATTTCCTAACCACTTACCCTCCCAGAATCTAATTTCCGATCCATCCTTAATCTTAAATACACCAAAGTGAAAGAAATGTTTCTTAGTCGCCATTAGGCCGGCCCAAAAATGAGAATTCCTAGGTTTCCACATGATGTGTGATAACTGTTGGAGAACGTCGCATGGGAAATAAATTTTTTCTACGTACACGAAGACCTATCCTGGTGATGATAATCTACTAGAGGGAGATTGGATCCACATACCCTTGTATATTGCTAAGCGGGAAGCGTTTAGAAATGCAGTTGATGTAGTGGAACGTCTTCGTGATCCAAATCGCCGCCGTCCCACGATCCGTCCCGATCTTGCTCCAAACATACAGCACCTCCACGTTCAGCACACGTACAACTCGACGATGATCTCGCCTTATTGATCCAGCAAGAGGGGTCAGAGAGGTAGATGAGTTCTCCCAGAACGCGATGGCGCGATGGCAATGATGGTGGAGCTAATCCAGCAGGGCTTCGCCTAAGCACCGCTGAAAACTAGACTAGAGGAGAAACGGATCTAGAGAGAGGGTAGCACGTGGCTAATTGTTGTGTCTCAAAAACCCTCAAAAGCTCTAGTATATATAGGAGGAGAGGAGGGAGGTCGCTGGCCCTATGGATGCCTCTTTGGCTCGGCCAAAGTGGGAGGAGAGGAGGAGTCCTCCTCCAATCCTACTCCTAGTAGGATTCCCCTTCCACTTGGAAACCTTTTCCACCTTTTGTACTTTTCCCATATATCCTATTCCAGCCACATGGGCCCTTAGAGGTGGCTTCGGCCAGCCCACCAGGGGCTGGTTTGCCACCTCTCTTGGCCCATGAAGCCCTAGGGGTCGTCACACCCCTCCCGATGGTCACCCGACACCCTCCCGGCACTCCCGGTACACTACTGATGAGCCTGGAACCTTTCCAGTGACCAAAATAGGACTTCCTATATATCAATCTTTACCTCCGGACCATTTTGGAGCACCTCGTGACGTCCAAGATTTCATCCGGGACTTCGAACAACTTTCGGTCACCAACACCTATAACTAAATTATACCGAAACGTCATCGAACCTTAAGTGTGCAGACCCTGCGGGTTCGGGAACTATGTAGACATGACCGAGAAACTCTCTGATCAATATCCAATAGCGGGACCTGGACATCCATATTGGATCCTATATATTCTACGAAGATCTTTATCGGTTGAACCTCTATGTCAAGGATTCAGTTAATACCGTATAAGGTTCCCTTTGTCCTTCGGTACGTTACTTGCCCAAGATTCGATCGTCGTTATCTCTATACCTAGTTCAATCTCATTACCGAAAAGTCCCTTTACTTGTTCTGTAATACAAGATCCCGTGACTAACTCCTTAATCACATTGCTTGCAAGGCTTCTTGTGATGTTGTATTACCGAGTGGGCCCCGAGATACCTCACCGTCACACAGAGTGACAAATCCCAGCCTTGATCCATGCCAACCCAACAGACACCTTCGGAGATACCTGTAGAGCATCTTTATAGTGACCCAATAACGTTGCAACATTTTATACACACAAGGTATTCCTCCGGTGTCCGAGAGTTGCATGATCTCATGGTCATAAGAACAGATACATTGACATGGAGAAAACACTAGCAACAAACTGACACGATCATATGCTACGTTTATAGTTTGGGTCTAGTCCATCACATCATCTCCCAATGATGTGATCCCATCATCAAGTGACAACGCTTGTCTATGGCTAGGAAACTTAACCATCCTTGATCAGCGAGCTAGTCAACTAGAGGCTCACTAGGGATATTGTTTTTTCTATATATCCACACATGCATTTACGTTTCCATTCAATACAATTATAGCATGGACAATAGGAAATATAATCATAACTATTTTATTATTCCCTCTAGGAAATATTTCCAACAGTCTCCCACTTGCACTAGAGTCAATAATCTAGCTTCACATCTCTATGTGATTTACAGTGTAATGAATCTAACAACCATACAGTTCTGGTGTTGATCATGCTTTGCTCGTGGAAGAGGTTTAGTCAGTGGATCTGCAACATTCAGATCCGTGGGCACTTTCCAAATATTTATGTCCTCCTCCTAGATGTAATTGCGGATGGCATTGAAGCGTCACTTTATGTGTGTGGTCCTCTTGTGAAACCTTGGTTCCTTGGCTAGAGCAATGGCACCAGTGTTGTCACAGAACACATTGATTGGGTCCAGTGCACTTGGCACTACTCCAAGATCTGACTTGAACTGCTTCATCCAAACACCCTCCTTAGCCGCCTCCGAGGCATCTATGTACTCCGCTTCGCATGTAGAATCAGCTACGATGCTTTGCTTGGAACTTCACCTGCTTACCTCAACCCCGTTAAGAATAAATACGTATCTGGTTTGAGACTTAGAGTCATACAGATCAGTGTCAAAACTTGCATCGACATAGCCCTTTATGACGAGATCTTCGTCACCTCCATAAACGAGAAACATTTCCTTAGTACTTTTCAGGTACTTCAGAATATTCTTGACCGCCGCCCAGTGCTCCACTCCTGGATCAGTCTGAAACCTACGTGCCATACTTATGGCCAAGCGGACATCCGGTCTTGTGCACAACATTGCATACATGATAGACCCTATGGCTGAAGCATAGGGGACGACACTCATATTTTTTCTATCTTTTGCAGTTACTGGACTTTGAGTCTTACTCAACTTTATACCTTGTAACACAGGCAATAAGCCCTTCTTGGATTGTTCCATTTTGAACTTCTTCAAAACTTTATCAAGGTATGTGCTTTGTGAAATAGCTATTAGGCGCATTGACCTATCTCTATAGATCTTTATGCACAATATGTAAGCAGCTTCTCCTAGGTCCTACATTGAAAAACTTTTATTCATGTAATCGTTTACTCTTTCCAAAAACTCTACATTGTTTCCAATCAGCAATATGTCATCCACATATAATATTAGAAAAGCTATAGAGCTCCCACTCACTTTCTTTTAAATACATGCTTCTCCAAAAACTTGTATAAACCCGAATGCCTTGATCACCTCATCAAAGCGCTGATTCCAAATCCGAGATGCCTACACCAGTCCATAAATGGATTGCTGGAGATAGGATACTTTGTCAACATTCTCTGGATCGACAAAACATTCGGGTTGCATCATATACAACTCTTCCTTAAGAAACCCGTTAAGGAATGACGTTTTGACATCGATCTACCAGATTTCATAATAAAAATGCAGTTATTGCTAACATGATTCAGACAGACTTAAGCATTGCGACGGGTGAGAATGTCTCATCGTAGTCAACTCCTTGAACTTGTGAAAAAACCCTTTGCCAAAAGTCAAGCTTTATAAACAGCCACATTACCGTCTGTGTGTGTCTTCTTATTAAAGATCCATTTGTTCTGAATAGCCTTTCGACCTTCAGGTAATACTTCCAAAGTCCATACTTTGTTTTCATACATAGATCCTATCTCGAATTTCATGGCTTCAAACCATATGTTGGAATCTGGGCCCGGCATTGCTTCTCCATAATTCACACGCTCATTGTTGTATAACAACATGATTGACAAGACAGGATTCCCATACCACTCAGGAGCAGTACGTGCTCTTGTCGACCTACGAGGTCCGACATTAACTTGATCTGAAGCTTCATGATCACCATCATTAGCTTCCTCTTCAACTGGTGTTTCCTCGACAAAAAGTTCTTTCTGCCCCGTGCCACCATCTTGTTGAGTAGAGGTTTCGCAAGCTCATCAAGTTCTATCTTCCCCCCACTCAACTCTTTCGAGAGAAACTCTTTCTCAAGAAAAGCTATGTTCTTGGCGACAAACACTTTGCCCTCGGATCTGAGATAGAAGGTATACCCAACTGTCTCTTTTCGGTAACCCACTTTTCCGCTTTGGGTTCCAACTTGTCAGACTGAAGCTTTTTTTACATAAGCATCACATCCCCAAACTTTAAGAAACGACAACTTTGGCTTCTTTCCATACCACAACTCATATGGTGTCGTCTCAACGGATTTTGATGGTGCCCTATTTAAAGTGAATGCGGTTGTCTCCAATACATAGCCCCAAAATGATAATGGCAAATCGGTAAGAGACATCATAGAACGCACCATATCTAATAAAGTACGATTACGACGTTCGGACACACCATTGAGCTGTGGTGTTCCACGCGGTGTCAACTGTGAAACAATTCGACATTGTGTTAAGTGAGCACCAAACTCGTAACTCAGATATTCACCTCCTCGATCAGATGGTAGGAACTTGATATTCTTGCTATGATGATTTTCAACTTCACTCTAAAATTTCTTGAACTTTTCAAACGTCGCAGACTTGTTCTTCATCAAGTATATATAACCATACCTACTCAAATCGTCAGTGAAGGTGAGAAAATCACGATATCCGCCGCGCGCCTCTTTGCTCATCGATCCGCACACATCAGTATGTATGATCTCCAACAAGTCATTTGCACGCTCCATTGTTCCGGAGAATGAAGTCTTAGTCATATTTACCATGAGACATGGTTCGCTTGTGTCAAGTGATTCAAAATCAAGTGACTCCAAAAGTCCATCAGCATGGAGTTTCTTCATGCGTTTTACACCAATATGACGTAAGCAGCAGTGCCACAATAAAGTGGCGCTATCATTGTTAACTCTACGTCTTTTGGTCTCAATGTTATGGACATGAGTGTCATCACAATCGAGATTCAATATGAACAAACCCCTCACATTGGGTGCATTACCATAAAATATATTACTCATATAAATAGAAGAACCATTTTTCTCTGACTTAAATGAGTAACCATCTCACAATAAACAAGATCCAGATATAATGTTCATGCTCAACGGAGGCACTAAATAACAATTATTTAAGTTCATCACTAATCCCGATGGTAACTGAAGTGAGAGCGTGCCGACGGCGATCACATTAATCTTGGAACCATTTCCCACGCACATCGTCACTTCATCCTTTGCCAGCCTTCTCTTATTCCGCATTTCCTGTTTCGAGTTGCAAATGTGAGCAATAGAACCGGTATCAAATACCCAGGCACTACTACGAGAGCTAGTGAGGTACACATCAATAACATGTATATCAAATATACCTTGTTTGGCGTTGGTCGCCTTCTTATCGGGCAGATACTTGGGGCAGTTGCGCTTCCAGTGACCAGTCCCCTTGCAGTAATAGGACACAGTTTTCGGCTTAGGTCCAGTCTTGGGTTTCTTAGTCAGAGGGGCAACAGCTTTTCCACTGTTCTTGGAGTTACCCTTCTTGGCTTTGCCATTTTTCTTGAAACTAGTGGTCTTATTGACCATCAATAATTGATGTTCTTTCTGGATTTCTGGCTCAGCGACTTTTAGCATCGCAAACAACTCGCCAGGTGACTGATTCATCCCTTGCATGTTATATTTCAACACGAAGCTATTATAACTAGGTGGCAGTGACTGAAGAATTCTGTCAGTGATAGCTTCTTGCGGGAGTTCAATCGCCAGCTCAGCTAGACGATTAGAGTACCCCAGACATTCTGAGCACGTGTTCACTGACCGACGAATTCTCCTCCATTTTGCAAGCATAGAACTTACCGGAGGTCTCATACCTCTCGATCCAGGCATTCTGCTCAAAGATAAACTTCAACTCCTGGAACATCTCATATGCTCCATGACATTCAAAACGTCTTTGAAGTCCCGGTTCTAAGCCAAACAAAACTGCACATTGAACTAGTGAGTAGTCATCCTTACGCGCTTGCTAAGCGTTCAAAACATCTCGGGTCGCCGTAGCGGATGGTGCTTCACCTAGCGCAGCATCAAGCACATATTGCTTTTGGCCAGTCGTGAGGAAAAGTCTCAGATTACGAGCCCAATTAACAAAGTAGCTTGCGTCATCTATCAGCTTAGCTTTCTCTAGGCACGTATTAAATTTCAGGGTTGCTACTTCATAAGCCATTGATCTACAACATAAAATTTTGCAAAGATTACTTATACTATGTTCAAGACAATTGAGTTTAGCTAATCATATTACTAATAAACTCCGAGTCAAATAGACATCCCTCTAGTCATTTGAGTGTCGCATGATACAAATTTACTAACTCAAGTCTGACCATCGAGTTGAGTATAGTTTCAGTGGTGAACATCTCCATGTTGATCATATCAACCATATGATTCATGCTCGACCTTTCGGTCTCTTGTGTTCCGAGGCCATGTTTGTACATGCTAGGCTCGTCAATTTTAACCCGAGTGTTTCGCGTGTGCAACTGTTTTGCACCAGTTGTATGTGAACGTTGAGTCTATCACACCCGATCATCACGTGGTGTCTCGAAATGACGAACTGTCGCAATGGTGCACAGTCAGGGAGAACACAATTTTATCTTGAAATTTTAACCAGGGATAACCTTATAATGCTACTGTCGATCTAAGAAATATAAGGTGCATAAAAGGATTAACATCACATGCAAATAAAAAGTGACATGATATGGCCATGAACTTGTGCTTCTTGATCTCTATATCAAAGCAGTTGCATGATCTCCATCATCACCGACGCCACACCATGATCTCCATTATCATGATCTCCGTCATTGTGCTGCCATCGAGGTTGTCGCGCTAACTATGTTGTTACTACTAAAGCTATTGCCTGGTGATATAGCAAGAGCATCTCCAAGTGCAAAATAAATTTAAAGACAACCCTATGAATCCCGCCGATTGTTGTAGCATCGACGTGCAAGTCGATATTTAATTATTAAAACATGATCATCTCATACATCCAATATATCATATCATGTTATTGGCCATATCACATCACAAGCATACCCTACAAAAACAAGTTAGACATCCTCTAATTTGTTGTTACATGTTTTACATGGCTGCTATGGTTATCTAGTATGATCGTATCTTACTTACGCAAAGCCACAACGGTGATATGCAAATTTCTACTTAACCTTCTCCAATGACCGCCTCAATCAAATCCAATTCAACTAAAGTTGAAGAAACATGCACCCGCCAGTCATCTTTATGCAACAAGTTGCATGTTCATCGATGAAACCAGTCTCTCATAAGCGTACGAGTAATGTTGGTCCGGGCCGCTTCAATCCAACAATAGCGCCAAATCAAGAAAAGAGAAAGGAGGGCAACAAATTAAGCATCAACGCTGACAAACTTTTTTGTGTTCTACTTGAGATATCATCTACGCATGAACCTAGCTCATGATGCCATTGTTGGGGAATGTGGCATGGAAAACAAAAAATTTCCTACGCATAAGAAGACCTATCATGGTGATGATCATCTATGAGCGGGAGATCGAATCCACATACCCTTGTAGATGGCTAAGCGGGAAGCACTAAGAAATGCGGTTGACGTAGTGGAACTTCTTCGCGATCCAAATCATCGTCGTCCCACGATCTGTCCCGATCTAGTGCCAAACGGACGGCACCTCCGCGTTCAGCACACATATAGCTCGACGATGATTTGTGCCTTATTAATCCAGCAAGAGGGGGCGGAGAGGTAGATGAGTTCTCCGGCAGCACGAAGGCATGAGGGCGATGGTGGTGGATCTAGTCCAGCAGGGTTTTGCCTAAGCACCGATGAAAACTAGACTAGAGGAGAAAGAGATCTAGAGAGAGGGTAGCACGTGGCTAATTCTTGTGTCTCAAAAACCCTCAAAAGCTCTACTATATATAGGATGATAGGAGGGAGGAAGCCGGCTCTAGGGCTGCCTCTTTGGCTCGACTGAAGTGGGAGGAGAGGAGGAGTCCTCCTCCAATCGTACTCCTAGTAGGATTCCCCTTCCACTTGGAAACCTTTTCCACCTTTTGTATTTTTCCCTTATCTCCTATTCCACCCGCATGAGCTCTTAGAGGTGGCTTTAGCCAGCCCACTAGGGTCTGGTTTGCCTCCTCTCTTGGCCCATGAAGACCTAGGGCCGTCACACCCCTCCCGGTGGTCCCCGGACACCCTCCCGACACTCCCGGTATTCTACCGATGAGCCCGAAACCTTTCCTGTGACCAAAACAGGACTTCCTATATATCAATCTTTACCTACGGACAATTATGGAGAACCTCGTGATGTCCAGGATCTCATCCGGGACTCCGAACAACCATCGGCCACCAACACCTATAACTCAACTATATCAAAACGTCATCGAACCTTAAGTGTGCGGACCCTACGGGTTCGAGAACTATGCACACATGACCGAGACACTCTCCGTTCAATATCTTGTAGGGGGACCTGGACGTCCATATTGGATCCTAAATATTCTACGAAGATCTTTTATAAGTTGAACCTCTATGTCAAGGATTCAGTTAATCTCGTATGTAGTTCCCTTTGTCCTTCGGTATGTTACTTGCCCGAGATTTGATCGTCGGTATCTCTATACCTAGTTCAATCTCGTTACCGGAAGTCTCTTTACTCGTTCTATAATACAAGATCCCGTGACTAACTCCTTAATCACATTGCTTGTAACGCTTATTGTGATGTTGTATTACCGAGTGGGCCCCGAGATACCTCACCGTCACACGGAGTGACAAATCCCAGTCTTGATCCATGCCAACCCAACAGACACCTTCAGAGATACCTGTAGAGCATCTTTATAGTCACCCAATAACGTTGCGACATTTGATACACACAAGGTATTCCTCCGGTGTTTGGGAGTTGCATGATCTCATGGTCATAGGAACAGATACATTGACATGCAGAAAACAGTAGTAACAAACTGACACGATCATATGGTACACTTATAGTTTGAGTCTTGTCCATCACATCATTCTCCCAATGATGTGATCCCGTCATCAAGTGACAACGCTTGTCTATGGCAAGGAAACCTTAACCATACTTGGTCAACGAGCTAGTCAACTAGAGGCTCCCTAGGGATATTGTTTTATTTATATATCCACACATGCAATTATGTTTCCATTCAATACAATTATAACATGGACAATAAACAATTATCTTGAAACATGAAATATAATAACAACTATTCTATTATTGCCTCTTGGACATATTTCTAGCAATAACAGGTTGGTGCCTATGTATTTTTGTTTAAGGAGAGTTTGTCAGATACCATCTCCCGTAAGTAACTTGAAAAGCCACTTACACAAGAGGGCTGAGTTCTTAACATGTAGGTCATGAATACCCAGTCCTCCCTGGTCTTTTGGACGACAAACGACATTCCATTTGGTCAGTCGATATTTCTTTTTCTCACTATTCCTTGCCAAAAAAACATCAATCGGAAATAATCCAATCTTTGTAAGACTCCTTTGGATAGCTGAAAGAAAGATATCATATACAGTACCACATTAGTAAGTACTGAGGTTATGAGTACCAATCTTCCTCCTAGAGATAGTAGTTTTCCTTTCGAGCTTGCTAATCCTTTTTGGAAATGTTCTTCAACGTGCTTCTATTCTGCATTGGTTAATATCCTATAATGTATTGGAATGCCCAAATACTTAATAGGAAATTTCCCTTGCTCGCATCTGAATAACTCGACATACTGAGCAGCTACGTCATGGGCCTCTCCGAAGAAAAATAAATCACCTATGTGGAAGTTAATTTTCAGCCCAGATAATTGCTCGAAAGCTGACAATACTAATTTCATATTCGCCGCTTGTCGAGCGATTGACAGAAAAGCGAATAATTAGGAAGATATCCAAGGCAATGATTATGCATATAGGCATCACGTTCGTGTCAAGTAGACCGAAATGATTCTGCATCTACTACTATTACTCCAGACATCGACCGACTCCTCCCAGCATCTAGAGTATTAAGTTCATGAATAACAGAGTAAAGCATTAAGTAAGATGATATTATGTAGAGGGATACACTCAAGAAATATGATGAAAACCCCATCTTTTTATCCTCGATGGCAACAATACATTACGTGCCTTGCTACCCCTACTATGTCACTGGGTGAGGACACCGAAAGACTGAACCCAAAACTAAGCACTTCTCACATTGCAAGAATTACCAATCTAGTTGGCCCAACCAAACCAATAACTCGAAGAGACTTGCAAAGATATGAAATCATGCATATAAGAATTCAGAAGAGACTCAAATAATATTCAAACATAATCTGAACATAAACTCACAATTCATCGTATCTCGACAAACACACTGCAAAACAGTATTACATCGGATAGAACTCCATGAAGATCATGAAGAACATGGTATTGAAGATCAAAGAGAGAGAAGAAGCCATCTAGCTACTAGATATGGACCCATAGGTCTACGGTGAACTACTCGTGCATCATCGAAGGGGTAATGGAGTTGATGTAGATGCCCTCCATGATCAATTCCCTCCCCGAGAGATCACGGAAAATGCTCCTAGATTGGATCTCACGGGAATAGAGGCTCTCGGCGGCGGAAAAGTATTTTCATGGCGCCCTTTTGCGATACAGGAATATTTGGGAATTTATAGGCCGAAGAATAGGTTTAGGTGACCTATAGGGGACCCATAAGCCAGGGTGGCTCCCACCCTAGGGCGCGCCCTGCAGGCTCATGGCCTCCCGGTAGGTGCCCTGCCCCCTACTCCAAGCCTTCCAGGTTTCTTCTGGTCCAATAAGAATCATTCCCGAGATTTTATTCCGTTTGGACTCCGTTTAATATTCCTTATCTTCAATACTCAAAAGCGTGGAAAAAACAGAAACTGACACTAGGCTCTAGATTACTAGGTTAGTCCCAAAAATAATATAAAACAACATATTAATGCATATAAAACATCGAAAACAAATACTAATAGCATGGAACAATCAGAAATTATATATACGTTGGAGACATATCAAGCATCCCCAAGCTTAATTCCTGCTCGTCCTCGAGTAGGTAACTGATAAAAACAGAATTTTTGATGTGGAATGCTACCTAACATATTTATCCATGTAATATTCTCTATTGTGGCATGAATATTCAGATCCATAAGATTCAAAACAAAATTCTAATATTGACATAAAAACAATAATACTTCAAGCATACTAATAAGGCAATTTCTTCCTTTCGAAATAACATGGTCTTAGAAAGTTATCCCTACAAAATCATATGGTCTGGCTATGCTCCATCTTCACCACACAAAGTATCTAAATCATGCACAACCCAGACGAAAATCAAGCAATTGTTTCACATTTTTATGTTCTCAAACCTTTTCAACTCTCACGCAATACATGAGCGTGAGCCATGGATATAGCACTATAGGTGGAATAGAGTGTGGTGGAGGTTGCAGAAAAAGGAGAATATAGCCTCACATCAACTAGGCGCATCAACAGGCTATGGAGATGCCCATCAACACATATCAATGTGAATGAGTAGGGATAAAATTCCATCTTGTAACACATCATATCACTTTGTGGCCACACGTACGATAATCACCACGGCTGCCACCTTACCTTGGCCGGGACAGTTTGCGTCTTTTGGCTCGCGTATATGACTATGTCGCCAGCAATCATATGTTAGAGAACCCGGGTTGACATGGCTAGTTATAAACCCAAGTGGCACATCAGTACAGAGACAAGCATACAAAACCGAGCAAAGCAGGTGTCTGTCAACAACGTGTGTAGACGAGTCGTAGCAAGCTACAAGGACTCCATTACACCGCGTGACATTTCCCCGAGGGGAAGACACATCAGCAAAGAAGGATACATGCCGGTCAATCAATGTGTCTGGAGCAGTAGCAAGCTCGCAAGGCTGGGTGGAAGCACAGAGAGGCATTTCCCCATAAAGAGTAGTACTAAAGGCACACAACTAGGTGTTGAATCCCACAGATATCAATTCATTTCAAACATACACACAATATGCACGATATGTGTAGATACAACATGGCATCACAACTTAACTCTACAACATAACATTTATTTAATAGACTACGAAGAGCCAACATAGTATAATGTTACAAACAGAAGGGGTCACATGACCCAACAGTCAGAACATACAAACATCAAGCGGAAGTTACATGTCTGGGTACAGACATATATTAAAAGCAGTTGGAAGAGCCTGAAAAGATACAATGACCCTACCATAGGAGCCAGACCCCTATCTGGGTTCCCAAGCTATTCCATAAATGTTAATGTCAACAGGAAAACACAGAGAGAACAACGTCAATCTCTACAAAAATGTAAATAAGCAACAATGAGTACGAAGGTACTCAGCAAGACTTACATCAGCACTAACTACATATGCATCATGGAGCCTCTTTCGTCATCCTACGAGAAGGCCATCCATAACACTCACACTTATCTGGACCATTTTAGAGTATATGTTAAAGTTATCTATGAACCATGCAAGTATCCAAGTAGTCCACATCCGAGGACGCGGCTATTCGAATAGATAATTACTCTATAGGGTGTACTTCGTCACACATGCTTCCATCGCTTATCGCCATGTGCACATAAAACAAGCACCTCGACAACCTTCAAGCGGATCCCAGCGAGGGAGTCGGCCACAGACGTTAACCTACAATGACTCACGTCCAAGGCAGTCGCCTATCTGAGTTGGAACCCATATTGGAAGTTCGGCCGAGGTTTCCAACATGGCCTCAGACGATGTGAGGAGGGCCCCAAGACGGTCCGATTAGGCCGTTTATACACTTAGCAGGCCATGCCACAACCTATGAATGTTTCGAACTACTGCGACTCCTGGACTGAGAACAGTGTAGTTAATAGGTCGAGGGGGGTCGAGTTATCGGAACCCAATGTGCGGTAGTATCTAGTCATGGAATACCAACACAAGATCTCATGTCCTAAGTGCGCTATCAATGTGACAACCAACGATGTACTCCTACATGGCCTCTCATCGCTACCTTTACCAAAACAGGTTCACATACTTACTCTCATCAATAGGACATGGTCATTTCAATTCATCATCCAGATGATCAGACGAGCTAAACTCTAAGCATAGCAAGCATAACAGGGAAATGGCACAACAAGGCTCAAGCATCTACCAGGTATGCTAGATTGCTTGGTTTAGCTATTTATTGTGACAATGACAGGTCATGCAAAGGAATGGGTTCATCTACCATAACACAAGTAGCAATTGAATTATCTTGTCCTAATGCATTGAAATGAGAGCAAGAGCGATAGAGTGGGATTGTATCGGAATGCTCAAGGAGGTTTGCTTGCCTGCTGATCAGAAGAACTCATCTGTTCTTCGATGTTGGTGATAACTACATCTCGCAAGTCTATGAACAAGATCAAACAAGAACAAATTAAGCACGGCAAATGCTTCACAATGATGCATGAGTATGACATGTTAACATGATGCTGATTTTGTCTAATGCAAGTGGTCATAAGTTAAATGGAAGTTATTTGATCAATATAGATCAATTCTAAACTCCATATATAGAATTTAAATGCCTTTAACGAAATTGTCCTATTCAGCAAGTTTAAGTTGTCCAAACATGCATGAAAATGGTACCATCAGATTCCTTGCATTTTTCTGATAAATTTTCATATATTATCTATTTCATTTGGAGCTATAGATTAATTTCTATGATTTTTCAAAGTTTTACGCATTTTCTGGAATTTCCTGATTTGTTTTTAATCCAGAAAACAAATACTGCGTCACGCTGATGTCATCCCTGCATCAACAGGTCAACTAGCTGGGCGAGGTCAAACCTGACCAGTGGGGTCCATTGGTTAGTGACCGAGGGCTAATCCGCGCGCTGACCCGCTCTAACTGGGATTTGACCCATGCTGGGGCCCTCTGTTAGTGGCTAATGGTGGGGGTTAATTAGTGCTGATGGCCACGGCACGTCGGCACCTGTCGGAGCTTCGCCGGCGGCTACCAAAGTAGCGGCGGGGCTTCGTCGGAAAACACAGCAGGGCTTGGTTCGACGTGCTGAGCACACTGGGACGTAGCCCGCGCTCGACCTTGTCGACTGGGGTTGGTCAGGGGGTTGGGGTTGCCTGAACATGCGCCGACAATCATATCCACGATGGCCGGAGCATGACCTCGCGTATGCAGGGTCGACAGAGCAATAAGAGAGAAGTTAGGAGCTCAAAGGCTTCCTGGAAATTTCAGGACCTCGACCGCATGCTCAAACAGGAGCTGTGGGTCCTCTACCATGGTGGCGCCATGGATGGCGGTGGCCGGAGCATAAAACGAAGAAGAAGCTACTCCAGCATCTCCACAGCTAGGAACATAGGGGAAAATGGCAAGAATCTCACCGTGAGCCTAACGGGAACAATGGCGAGGCCGGGGATGCACTTGTTGCCGCGAATCGAGGGAGACGGTCCTTGGAGCCCAAGGTTGAAGATGGCGGCGATCCAGGGCGCTCGAGCCCAATTCTTCTGGCATGGATACGAGGAGGACGTCGGTGGAGCTTCTGGACACGGAGGGGCATCGAGGGAGGCTCGTTAGCTACGGTGGTTAGTGGCGCATGGCCATGGTTGCGTCGGCCAAGAGAGAGGGGGAGAGATAGAGCAAGGGGGAAGAAAGGAGAGGGAGTCGTCCCGATCCGGACGGCTCTGGGGCTATCATCCCCGTCGATGATGTGGCACGAGGCACACATAGACAACCTGGTGCGTGGCGCGCACGGCGAGCGCCATCCCCTGCTTCTCCTGTACCTTCTAGCAAGAGGTAGAAGACATGGATTCCCCTGGTGGGCTGGCTCGGCCAGGTGAGCGCCAGGTAAGCTTCTTCTTTTATTCTGTTTTGTTTTCTTTTTGTGACATATGTTTTGTCTTTAATAAAATATATCGCCATTTTTAAATATCCTAAAAATAATCATTTGGGCTTAGAGGATTTTCCCAGTGCCACATAAAAGTTTCAGAATAATTGGAACTATATTTTATATATAGCAAATATAAGTAGATTTCAAATAATTTTTTAATTAATTCAAAAATCAAATATAAAATGTTTCTGTGTTTTCAAAATATTTGTTGGCAAATTTACGTGATCCCAATATTTTCACAGATATTTGGAACATTTTCTTGGAACATTTTGAAGCAGTTTTTATATTGGCTTTTTGACAAAAATTGAATTGTGAGGCCTGACCACTTCCTCATTTCAAGTTCAAAATAAAAAATAAAAATGCATGCATGAATGATTTGCAAGGAGGGTTAACTAGGGTTATGACAACTCACCCGCACTAAACAAGAATTTCGGCTCGAGATTCAGGCGTAGTCGGGAAGAGGTCGGGGTAATCAAGCCGAAGACGATCTTCGTGCTCCTAGGTTGCTTCATCCTCGGAAAGATGAGACCACTCAACCTTGAGAAACTTGATGCTGCAATGTCAAGTGTTGCGCTCGGTTTCATCAAGAATACGAACAATATATTCCCGACATGAGAGGTCATCTTGGAGATCAAGAGTATCGTGGTCCACTTTGTGGATAGGATCCTTTAAGCAACGCCTGAGTTGAGAAACGTGGAACACATCATGAACTTTGGAAAGTTGTGGGGGTAGTTCCAATTGGTAGGAAACCTCTCCTCATTTAGCGAGAATGCGAAAAGGACCAATGTAACAGGGAGCCAATTTTCCTTTGATACCGAAACAATGGGTACCCTTGAGAGGTGAAACTCGAAGGTTAGCCTTCTCGTCAACTTCATAACTTACTTCCTTATGACGACAGTCATATTGGCTCTTTTGACGAGATTGGGCAGTTTTAAAATTTTCACGAATAATGCGAACTTGCTCTTCTGCCTCCTAGATCATATCTAGTCCAAAGAATTATCTTTCACTCATTTCTGAAAAGTTTAATGGCTTTCGACATCTTCGTCCATACATAACTTCGAAAGGAGCTTTGCCCAGACTAGTCTCAAAACTGTTGTTATAAGCAAACTCGGTGAATGGAAGACATTTCTCCCAACTCATTCCGAATGAGATAACACGGGCTCTCAATATATCTTCGATAATTTGATTGACTCTTTCTACTTGACCACTTGACTGAGGGTGATAAGCAGTGATAAAGGAGAGATGGGTTCCCATAGCATTTTGAAAACTTTCCCAAAATCGAGAGGTGAAAAGACTTCCACTGTCTGAATTGATTTCCAGAGAAACACCATGAAGAGAAACTATTTGAGAAATATATAGGTGTGCTAACTAACGAGCAGTTATACTCTCTCGAACTGGAAGGAAATGAGCAGCTTTTGAAAGACGATCGATGCCACGAAGATGGCATCATTCCTTTTCTTAGTCTATGGAAGAGCCGGTGATGAAATCCATACCTACCTTGTCCCATTTCCACTCGAGAATAGCCAAGGGCTGAAGGGTGCCAGCAGGCCTTCGATGCTCTGCCTTAACGCGATGACAAACGTCACATTTAGCAATAAATTGAGCAATTTCTCTCTTCATCCGGGTCCACCGGAACCTCTGGCGTAGGTCCTGATACATCTTAGTACTACCGGGATGAATTGTGAGAGCAGATTCAAGAGCTTCCTTGAGCATCAGCTCTCGGCTCTCGCAGATGTTACTTCTTGGGAACCACCAAGCAGTTCTCAAAGAACATGACACCTTTATTATTTACCAAGAAACGACTAGCAACACCTTTGGCAATGCTGCTCTTGATCCGGGAAATCCCCATAATATGCTTCTGAGCTTCTATGATCTAATCCTCAAGAGTTGGTTTCACCACCAAGGTAGAAAGGAATCCTTGAGGAACAATGTGAAGATTAAGCTTACAAAATTCCTCATGGAGAAGTGGTTGACTTTGTAGCAACATGAGGTTGTTACAATAGGATTTACGACTTAGTGCATCAACCATGACATTGGCTTTGCCTGGGGTGTAAGAAATTCCTAAGTTGTAATCCATGATCAACTCAACCCAACATCTTCCCCTGAGATTCAAATCTGGTTGGGTGAATATATACTTGAGACTCTGGTGATCAGTGTATATTTCGTAATGATTACCCAGAAGGTAATGTCGCCAGGTTAACAATGCATATACTACAACGACAATTTCCAGATCGTGTGTTGGATAATTCTCCTCATGTGGACGCAACTGCCAAGAAGCATAGGCAATCACATGCCGATCTTCCATAAGAATGCATCCAAGTCCTTGACGCGAGGCATCACATTAGATAATAAAGTGCTTTGTGAAGTCCGGGGGCACAAATACCGGGGCAGTAGTCAGTCCTGTTTTCAACTCCTGAAAACTTTCCTAACACTGTGGGCTCCACTCGAACTTCTTATCTTTCTTGAGTAGTTTGGTTAGAGGTTTGGCAACTTTGGAGAAGTTCTCAATGAAGCGGCGAAAATAGCTCGCTAAGCCAAGCAAACTCCTAACTTGCTTCACCGATTCAGGTGGAGTCCAATCAAGAACGGCCTGAACTCTCTCGGGATTGACAACAATACCTTTCACAGAGATTACATGATCTAGATAGGTCACTTATGGCAACAAGAATTCACATTTAGAGAATTTGGCGTAAAGGCGGTGCTCTCGAAGTTTCATCAATACCAGCCTAAGATGTTGAGCTTGTTCTTCTTCGTTCTTCGAGTAGATCAAGATATCATCGAGGTAAATCACAACGAATTTATCCAGATACTCCATGAAGATCGAATTCATTAAGTGTGAGAAGGTGGCTGGGGCATTGGTTAGACCAAAGGACATGACGGTTTACTCGTATTGTGTAGCGACCCGACTCAAGACGAGTCAAGCCTCTGGTGTTTCCGTACCATCCCAAGATCATGATGGTACACACTCAGTACATAATGTATATATTCAAGAGTTCAATCACAGAGCTTTATTAATCGAAATCTCATAAAGAGTACTTTATTACAATAAAGGATTACAATAAAGTGGCTGAAGGCCATCTCATAGGATATCTAACAAAGACTAGGGGAAGCATCAGGTAGACGAGTCCATCCGACTCCAAGGGCATGTCGCTGAGCGTAGATCGTAGCCTCACTCCTGGTCGGAAAAGTACTCTGCAACATGATACATTGCAGCCATGTAGGTCAGCATATTGAATATGCCGGCACTAAAATAATAATCAACTATCTCTACATGCATATTTGGCCGGTGGGGCTAAGTTTTGCATAAAGCCAGTTTTATCCTACAACAAGAGGGGTTGGAAGCAAAATATTACTACATCGTTTGTTGTTAACGAGATGGTTCCTCCAACCAAATCTCGTGCCCGAATAGTTGTTAACACCCACATCATTATTAAGTTGTGTCGAGAGTTCAGGGGAAATTCAATGCCTTCAACTCAAGTTGTCCATGACCGTGGACACGGCTAATCAATTAGGTTGGGCACTCTGCAGAGTTTTGCACACGTTCCCCACAAGATTTGATCACCTCCGGGTTTGTCCTCGCACTTCAGGGTGTTTGAAGACCGGATGATCAAAACATGGTCTTTCAACGGGTCCCTCTGAATCCCTGTCGGTGCCATTCCATTCCTACCGTTCTTCTACATCTGCTAGCACCGCCTGTCCAGAGTCGCCGTGTTGTCCAACCAAGCCAGAGCCCGTAATGACTTGTGGCTGTGCAGGTAAGCCTTGAGTCTTGAAGTCTCCGTCCGTCTCTTCGAGCCTGGGTGAAGCTTTCCGCAGGATGACATGGCCTCTCCAGCATCCCAGGCATCCACTAGGTTCTCCAGGGAGCCGATCAACCGTCCTTCACCCAGAGTTGCATTGCGTCCGAGGTCTTGAAAATCTTGTCTTAACTGGTCTTGATTATTTAATCAACCTCGCATCACTCGTGATATACACTCAACCGAAACCCGTCTACTCAAGCATAGCATTAAGAAATAGTCGTCCCGGGGCCAAGTATCCGCGTTGTTGTGTGCCTACCACATGATACTACAACTTATACTAAAGTTTCCAAGTACCTAGGCAGCATGCAAATTGGGCAAAGAAAGGTGGTCTACCATGCATCGAAAACATAGGTAAAATAACATGATCAAAATGACTTGCCCTGATGATAGTTGTCTTGCTCGAGCGCTTCTAAGTAACACGCTTCGCACTCCGGATGATCTACCGATACAAACACAAAACACACCATAAGCACTTCAATCAAGCAACAAGTAAAATAACATCACAAGTAAGGATTTGCTAAAGCCTAAGTAAAAGAATCCAACGCCCGTTATTAAGGCAGAAACTTGTTTCTGTTTAAAACACCAGTAAAAATACTTTAAATTTTTTGAAACTTCTACCATAGTAAGATTTAATCACCAGGAAGCAGTAGCAAAAAGAATCAACTCAAAATCATTTTTTAAACTCCTGGAATAGGCAAAACAAGGTTTAAACTAAATCTGATCTAACTTATATTTGAAAATTTCAAACATAGACAAATTATATGTTTTTAAAAACTACATAAAAATTGGAGTCTACTGGAACAAGAATCAATGTCATTGGACTTCGGGATCAAAAGTTGCGGCCAAAACAAAACAGAACCTTTTGTGTTTTTGCAATTAGACAGAAAAAGTGAAGCTAATTAGTAACTAACAGGGGGTACACGTGGCATGTTGTGATAGGCTGCGGGGGCGTTTGTTGAAACATTAGGAGCAAACAGCCGAGGGCTAGTAAAACTTGCTGGCTAAATGAATAAGTGAAATAAAACCGCCGGTTTTCTACTCTAAACCGAAGAGGTATCCTAAGATCTAATCTAAACCATTGAATAAAGATCTAAGTGCTACTAAAGAAAAAGAAGAAACAACAGAGAAGAGGAGGGAGCTACCGTGGCTGGGGAGGCTACTCCGGCGAGGAAGGGGTGGTCGTCGGCGAGGGGAGGGCTCCGGGGGGCGGTGGAGAGGACGGGGCGGCGGCGGCGGCAGTCCTCCTCTGAGGGGAGGCGTCGGGCGGAGCGGTGGAGAGGACGGGGCGCTGCTCCAGGAGGGCCGAAGTGCAGCAGAAGCTTCGGCTCCGGTTGCTGCGGCACGGGGCGGCTCGGGCGGCGGCTCGACGGCGTTAGGGTGGGAACGGGGGCGGCCAGGGGTGGGGGTTCTTATAGGCCAGGGAGGGGGAGAGGAAAGGAAGGGGAGAGGTGGATCGGGGAGGGAATCCCGAAGTTCCTGGGGCTGGCTTGGTCTCGGGCATGATTTTGGAAAGAGGAAGAAGAAGATGGCCAACGGGGTGGAGAAGGGTCGGCCAGTGGGGCCCAGCGGCAAAGAGAGGGAGGCGGGGAAGAGAGGGGCGGTCGGCCGAGATCTAAGGGAATCGGGATCCCGGGTTCCACGGGATTCGGCCCACGACTATAGTCCGCCCGGCAGCGGTTTCTAAAAAAATACTTTCCTATTTCTAAACCTTTTTTCCGAAACAGAAAACAAAAGCGAATAAAAGGAAATAAATAAAAATATTTAATATAGGGTATTATATACCAAAAAAATCAGAAAAATATCCTCTACCCGAATAACATTTTTCCAAAGCAAAAATAAAAACTTTTAAAAAATGTTTTTTCAGAAATTCCTCAAAATGCTTTATTTTCTTTTTGTAAATATTTTTGCAAATAAACTTTGTATTTTCTTGGCTCCAATATTTCAAAAAAAAATTGCCCGCACTTTGGAGGGTCATTTTCCTCCGCTCTCTCTCTTGCGTGCAAGAGAGTATTTCTCCGGGCATTTCTTGTGCGAGGAAAAAAATGGAAATGCAAATCAAAAGGACGAAGGAATTCACGTGCTAAATTAATTTCAATCAATATGCATAGATGCTTAGCTACAATGTAAAACATTCCCAATTAGGAAAATCGGAATGTTACAAACCTACCCACCTTAAGATGAATCTCGCCCTCGAGATTCGGGTTGGCTAGAAAATAGGTGCGGGTGGTCTCGACGAAGATCCTGTTCTCGTTCCCAGGTGGCTTCTTCCTCGGTGTGGTGGCTCCACAACACCTTGCAGAACTTGATGATCTTGCTGCGGGTAACTCTGTTGGCAGTCTCGAGAATCCTGACGGGTTTCTCCTCATACGTCAGATCACTATCAAGCTGTATGACCTCTAGGGGCACTATATCTCTCAACGGAACATCGGCCATCTCAGCATGGCATTTCTTCAACTGGGAAACATGGAAGACATCATGAACTCCTGACAATCCTTCCGGCAGTTCCAGTTTGTATGCAACTTCGCCTCTACGTTCAAGAATTTTGTTGGGGCCAATGAAACGAGGTGCTAATTTTCCTTTCACACCGAATCTCTTGATTCCTCGGAGTGGAGACACCCGAAGATATGCTCGGTCTCCCACTTCGTACGTTACTTCCTTGCGTTTGCTGTCAGCATAACTCTTCTGACTGGACTGAGCTATCTTGAGTCGGTCACGAATTAGCTTGACCTTCTCTTCAGAATCTCGGATAAGGTCGGGACCAAAAAGCTGTCGGTCTCCAACTCCATCCCACATCAACGGTGTTCTGCACCTCCTTCCGTATAGAGCTTCGAAAGGGGCCATCTTCAGACTGGTCTGGTAGCTGTTGTTGTATAAGAACTCGGCATACGGTAAATTGTCATCCCAACTAGACCCATAGTCTAGTGCGCAAGCTCTCAACATGTCCTCCAGAATCTGATTGACTCTCTCGGTCTGTCCATCTGTCTGTGGGTGAAAAGCTGTACTGAACTCCAATCTTGTTCCCAAGGTTTTGATGCAGTTGGTGCCAAAATTTTGATGTGAACTGAGTCCCTCTATCGGACACAATGCTCTTTGGTACTCCGTGCAGACATACGATCCTCGTCATATATATCTTGGCCAGCTTGGCACTCGTGTAAGTAGTCTTCACCGGAATGAAGTGAGCTACCTTGGTCAAACGATCGACCACAACCCAAATAGAATCATAGCCAGAACGGGTCCTGGGTAATCTTGTGATGAAGTCCATACCAAGCTTTTCCCATTTCCACTCGGGTATCGGCAGAGGTTGGACCAAACCTGCTTGCTTCTGATGCTCAGCTTTTACTCGCTGACAAACATCGCATATTGCTACGAACTCGACAATGTCTTTCTTCAATCCTGTCCACCAGAAACATTCTATCAGATCCAGATACATCTTGGTGTTGCCGGGGTGTATCGAGTACGGGGAATCATGGGCCTCCTGAAGTATCAACTTCCTGAGTTCGGGATCATTGGGCACATAGATGCGATCCTCAAACCATAAAGTTCCGTGTTCATCCTCACGAAAACCTTTAGCTTTCCCGTCTTCCATTTTCTGCTTAATCTCAGCTATCTCCTTGTCTGATTTCTGTGCTTCGCGGATCTTTTCTGTCAAAGTGCACTGAATTTCCAGAGTGGCAACAGATCTTCTTGGAACTATCTCCAATTTGAGCTCTCGGAGGTCATCGACTAACTTCTAGGGTAATCCTCCAGCTGTGAGCGTGTTCACATAACTCTTGCGGCTCAATGCATCGGCTACAACATTTGCCTTGCCTGGGTGATAATGCAATCTCATGTCATAGTCCTTGATCAACTCTAGCCATCGCCTCTGTCTGAGGTTCAACTCCTTCTGGGTGAAGATATATTTCAGGCTCTTGTGATCAGTGTAAACATCACAACTATTTCCGATCAGGAAATGTCTCCAGGTCTTGAGAGCGTGCACTACGGCTGCTAGTTCCAAGTCATGTGTGGCATAATTCAATTCATGGGGTCTGAGCTGTCTGGACGCATAGGCTACAACTTTGCCTTCTTGCATGAGCACTCCTCCGAGTCCTTGACGAGAAGCGTCACAGTAAACCTGGAAATCCTTCGGAATGTTCGGCAATATCAACACTCGGGCTGTAACAAGACGTTTCTTCAGCTCTTGAAAACTGGTTTCACATTCCTTAGTCCAAATATACTTGGATTCCTTCTTCAACAACCTTGTCGCGGGCTTGGCAATCTTTGAGAAATTCTCAATGAACCTCCGGTAATATCCGGCAAGTCCGAGAAAACTGCGGATCTCCTTGACTGAAGTGGGTGCTACCCATTCGGTGACTGCTGCGACCTTGGCAGGGTCCACTGCTATTGCTTCTCCTGAGATGACGTGTCCGAGAAATCCGACTTCCTTCAACCAAAACTCGCATTTGCTGAACTTTGCATATATCTTATGCTCTCGAAGCTTCTCCAGAACTAGACGCAGGTGTTCCTTGTGTTCCTCTTCGTTCTTGGAGAATATCAGTATGTCATCGATGAACACCACGACAAACTTGTCCAAGTATTCCATAAATACCTTGTTCATCAGATTCATAAAATATGCCGGAGCATTAGTCAGTCCAAATGACATGACCGTGTACTCATACAAGCCGTACCGAGTGGTGAAGGCTGTCTTGGGTATATCCTGTTCACGAATCTTCAACTGATGATACCCGGATCGAAGATCGATCTTTGAGAATACGTGAGCTCCAACTAACTGATCAAACAGATCATTGATCATCGGCAAGGGGTACTTGTTCTTGATGGTCACATCGTTCAATGCATGATAATCGACAACCATTCTCAAGGACTTGTCCTTCTTTTCAACCAAGAGCACTGGAGCTCCCCAAGGTGAAGAACTTGGGCGAATATACCCTTTGTCCAATAACTCCTTAATTTGCTTCTTGATTTCTATCAAGTCATTTGCGGGCATCCGATAGGGTCTCTTGGATATCGGGGCTGTTCTGGGTAATAGCTCAATCAAGAACTCAATCTCTCTATCGGGTGGCATGCCCGGCAATTCCTCCGGAAATACATCTGGGTACTCCTGTACAATCGGTACTTCGTCCTGGACTACTCCCGTGAGAGAGTTTACTCGCTTACTCCGTGTCGGGCGCTGAGACACGTACTTAATCCGCTTCTGCTCGGGGGTGGTGAGCAAAATAGACTTAAGGGCACAATCGATATTCCCTTCATACTTGGCCAACCAATCCATGCCTAGGATTACATCCAATCCCTGGGACTCTAATACGATGAGGTCGGTGGGAAAATTATGGTTCCCGATGTGGAGACTCAAAGCATGGCATCCTATCCTGGCTGTCATCATGCCTCCTGGGGAACTGACCTTAATAGGCTGGCTGAGGGTTCTAGTTGGGAAACTAAACTTTTCCACAACTACCCTTGATATGAATGAATGTGTTGCACCAAAATCAAAAAGTACCAATACTGGACGTGAATTTAGCAAAAACTTACCAACCACAGTATCGGGGTGATCATAGACCTCTTCAACGTCAATGTGGTTCACCTGAGCTCGAGGAAAAGGATTGGGCTTCTTTGTTGCAGAGTTGCCGTTGCCGTTTCCATTTCCCTGCTTGTTCTGGGGACATTCAGTGGCATAGTGTCCCGTCTTGTGATACTTGAAGCAAGTGATGTGAGTCAGATCCTTCTGAGCTGGAGTTGAATGCTGCTGAGTGCCAGTACCGCCATTCTTGAAGTTGCTGTTGTTGTGGTGGTTCCCATTTCCTCCATGGTTTTGGCCTCCATGGTTGTGCACCGGGTGGTTATGCTGAACGTGTCCTCCAAACTTACCAGATCCATTCTCGGTATTCCCTGGATAGGGGGTGTAGCGAGGCTTCTGCTGAGTGCCGGAGTTGAACTTTCCAACCCCATACTTTCGCTTGCGGTTCTCCATCTGCTCGTGTTTTCCCTCCAAGATGAGGGCCTTATCAACCAGCTCCTGGTAGTTGTTGAAGGTGGCTACAGTCAACTGAATGCTCAGCTCATCATTGAGTCCTTCCAAGAACTTTTCCTGCTTGGCCGCATCATCGGCCACATCTCCAGGTGCATAACGGGCGAGCATGCTGAATTCATCGACGTACTGGGCCACAGAGCGATTCCCCTGGCGTAAGTTGCGAAACTCACGCTTCTTCAGACTCATTGCACCAGCTGAGACATGTGCGGTGCGGAAGGCTTGCTTGAATTGCTTCCAAGTGACTCCAGCAATGGGATAAGTGGTGGTGTAGTTCTCCCACCAAGCAGCTGCAGGGCCTTCAAGTTGATGCGCGGCAAAACGCACCTTCTCAGCTTCAGAACAACCAGTAGTGATAAGTTCACGCTCCATCTTGCGGAGCCAATCATCTGCCACAATGGGCTCAATGCTGCTGGAGAAAGTTGGAGGGTTCAACCTCAGGAAACGGGTGAGATTGTCAGCCTGGGTGGGTGACGGTTGTTGTTATTGTTCTGGTTCTGGATGATCAGCTGCATCAGGGTGTTTTGTTGCCGGATCAACTGGGTGAGTTCCGGCGGGAAGTTGGACTCAAGGGCGCGTCTCGGAGGCATCTCATGTTTGTGGAGGGGTGAGATTAGCATAGAACAATGGTCTAAGAGTAATTACACTACCCATATGAATGCAACACACAAGTATCAGACCACACATTTTATTCAATACCACCACAAAGGTTCACACGGGGATACAAAATTCGATAATCCTAAACATCGGCCTAAAATGTATAACGATAAAATAAATTTGGTGGTCTAGTCTAAGGGTCCTCCTCAGAAAAGCATGGTGATTGGTCCTTCGGTGGAGCTTTCTTCATAATCCTCGTCATTGCTGATCAAGGGGGCTACGTCTCCTTCGGGATGAAGGTTCTCACCCATGTCCAGTTCCTCCTCCAGGTATGCAACTCGAGTCTTCAGCTTCTCGATCCGCTCCAGAAAGTCCTTCACCTCCAGTTCATGTTCATAGTGGGCTTCCCGGGCTGCTTCTTCGAGTTCAAGCTCGCGGAGTGACAGTTGCTTGATCTTCCTGGCGTCCTTGATCACACGATGCTCCAGAGTCCCGCTGTGCTTCTCCAAGGTCTGGGCATAAGACAAGAGAGCGTCCTTGGTCTTGCTTGAGATGATTTCTCCGTCTTCGTTTCTCCGGGATATGGTGAATAGGTCTGGAGAAATAGGGCAGCCTTTGTAATCTTCCTTGATACGTCCGAGGGCACAATGGATCGCCAAGTCCCTTCCGAGAATCCAGTTGGGTGCGATGAACTTGAAATCCACCGGCTCAGTGCGTGGCTGGAATGTCCTTTCGGGAACGTGCACCTCGATCCTGTAGCGTGAATCCTCCGGGTAAGACGAAGTTGGCTTCCCTGTGATAGTCGGCAGAGCAATCCTCAAATCCTTGGTGATCTGCACCAGCTCCTTTCCGAATGGCATAGTGGCGTCGGGCTGGCAAAACTCCGTGAACTTAACAGGGATGAAGGTGGCCATCTAAACATTGGTAAATCGGAGAGAAGTCAGAAATGATCAGAAGAGGAAATAGAAGATTTACAGACATAAGAGAAAATAGTTTTCTTCCTAAGGCTTTTCCATTCCTAGAGGTTACGTCCTAAGGTCAACGTGTGCTGTGAATACCATTTCTGTAGCGACCCGACTCAAGATGAGTCAAGCCTCTGGTGTTTCCGTACAATCCCAAGATCATGCTGGTACACACTCAGTACATAATGTATATATTCAAGAGTTCAATCACACAGCTTTATTAATCGAAATCTCATAAAGAGTACTTTATTACAATAAAGGATTACAATAAAGTGGCTGAAGGCCATCTCATGAGATATCTAACGAAGACTAGCGGAAGCATCAGGTAGACGAGTCCATCCGACTCCAAGGGCATGTCGCTGAGCGTAGATCGTAGCCTCACTCCTGGTCGGAAAAGTACTCTGCAACATGATACGTTGCAGCCGTGTAGGTCAGCATATTGAATATGCCGACAAGTCATCAAAGAGAGGAGTAAAATAATAATCAACTATCTCTACATGCATATTTGGCCGGTGGGGCTAAGTTTTGCATAAAGCCAGTTTTATCCTACAACAAGAGGGGTTGGAAGCAAAATATTACTACATCGTTTGTTGTTACCGAGATGGTTCCGCCAACCAAATCTCGTGCCCGAATAGTTGTTAACACCCACATCATTATTAAGTTGTGTCGAGAGTTCAAGGGAAATTCAATGCCTTCGGCTCAAGTTCTCCATGACCGTGGACACGGCTAATCGATTAGGTTGGGCACTCTGCAGAGTTTTGCACACGTTCCCCACAAGATTTGATTGCCTCCGGGTTTGTCCTCGCACTTCAGGGTGTTTGAAGACCGGATGAGCAAAACATGGTCTTTCAACGGGTCCCTCTGAATCCCTGTCGGTGCTCATCCATTCCTACCGTTCTTCTACATCTGCTAGCACCGCCTGTCCAGAGTCGCCGCGTTGTCCAACCAAGCCAGAGCCCATAATGACTTGTGGCCGTGCAGGTAAGCCTTGAGTCTTGAAGTCTCCGTCCATCTCTTCGAGCCTGGGTGAAGATTTCCGCAGGATGACATGGCCTCTCCAGCATCCCGGGCATCCACTGGGTTCTCCAGGGAGCCGATCAACCGTCCTTCACCCAGAGTTGCATTGCGTCCGAGGTCTTGAAAATCTTGTCTTAACCGGTCTTGATTATTTAGTCAACCTCGCATCACTCGTGATATACACTCAACCGAAACCCGTCTACTCAAGCATAGCATTAAGAAATTGTCGTCCCGGGGCCAAGTATCGGGGTTGTTGTGTGCCTACCACATGATACTACAACTTATACTAAAGTTTCCAAGTACCTAGGCAGCATGCAAATTGGGCAAAGAAAGGTGGTCTACCATGCATCGAAAACATAGGTAAAATAACATGATCAAAATGACTTGCCTTGATGATAGTTGTCTTGCTCGAGCGCTTCTAAGTAACATGCTTCGCACTCCGGATGATCTACCGATACAAACACAAAACACACCATAAGCACTTCAATCAAGCAACAAGTAAAATAACATCACAAGTAAGGATTTGCTAAAGCCTAAGTAAAAGAATCCAACGCGTGTTATTAAGGCAGAAACTTGTTTCTGTTGAAAACACCAGTAAAAATACTTTAAAATTTTTGAACCTTCTACCACAGTAAGATTTAATCACTAGGAAGCAGTAGCAAAAAGAATCAACTCAAAATCATTTTTTAAACTCCTAGAATAGGCAAAACAAGGTTTAAACTAAATCTGATCTAACTTATATTTGAAAATTTCAAACATAGACAAATTACATGTTTTTAAAAACTACAGAAAAATTGGAGTCTACTGGAACAAGAATCAGTGTCATTGGTCTTCGGGATCAAAAGTTGCGGCCAAAACAAAATAGAAAATTTTCTATTTTTGCAATTAGACAGAAAAAGTGAAGCTAACTAGTAACTAACAAGGGGTACACGTGGCATGTTGTGATAGGCTGCGGGGGCGTTTGTTGCAACGTTAGGAGCAAACGGCCGAGGGCTAGTAAAACTTGCTGGCTAAATGAATAAGTGAAATAAACCGCCGGTTTTCTACTCTAAACCGAAGAGGTATCCTAAGATCTAATCTAAACCATTGAATAAAGATCTAAGGGCTACTAAAGAAAAAGAAGAAACAACAGAGAAGAGGAGGGAGCTACCGTGGCTGGGGAGGCTACTCCGGCGAGGAAGGGGCGGTCACCGGCGAGGGGAGGGCTCCGGGGGGCGGTGGAGAGGACGGGGCGGCGGCGGCGGCAGTCCTCCTCCGAGGGGAGGCGTCGGGCGGAGCGGTGGAGAGGACGGGGCGCTGCTCCAGGAGGGCCGAAGTGCAGCAGGAGCTTCGGCTCCGGTGGCTGCGGCAGGGGGCGGCTCGGGCGGCGGCTCGACGGGGTTAGGGTGGGAACGGGGGCGGCCGGGGGTGGGGGTTCTTATAGGCCAGGGAGGGGGAGAGGAAAGGAAGGGGAGAGGTGGATCGGGGAGGGAATCCCGAAGTTCCTGGGGCTGGCTCGGTCTCGGGCATGATTTTGGAAAGAGGAAGAAGAAGATGGCCGACGGGGTGGAGAAGGGTCGGCCAGTGGGGCCCAGCGGCATAGAGAGGGAGGCGGGCAAGAGAGGGGCGGTCGGCCGAGGTCTAAGGGAATCGGGATCCCGGGTTCCACGGGATTCGGCCCACGACTATAGTGCGCCCGGGAGCGGTTTCTCAAAAAATACTTTCCTATTTCTAAACCTTTTTTCCGAAACAGAAAACAAAAGCGAATAAAAGGAAATAAATAAAAATATTTAATATAGGGTATTATATACCAAAAAAATCAGAAAAATATCCTCTACCCGAATAACATTTTTCCAATGCAAAAATAAAAACTTTTAAAAAATGTTTTTCAGAAATTCCTAAAAATGCTTTATTTTCTTTTTGTAAATATTTTTGCAAATAAACTTTGTATTTTCTTGGCTCCAATATTTCAAAAACAAATTGCCCGCACTTTGGAGGGTCATTTTCCTCCGCTCTCTCTCTTGCGTGCAAGAGAGTATTTCTCCGGGCATTTCTCGTGCGAGGAAAAAATGGAAATGCAAATCAAAAGGACGAAGGAATTCACGTACTAAATTTATTTCAATCAATATGCATAGATGCTTAGCTACAATGTAAAACATTCCCAATTAGGAAAATCGGGATGTTACATATTGGCTATAACGAGTGACAAAGGAAGTCTTAGGAATGTCCCCGTTCCTGATTTTGATTTGATGATAACCTAATCTCAAATCCATCTTGGAAAGACTGCATATCCAGCGAGCTGATCATACATATCGTTTATC
This sequence comes from Hordeum vulgare subsp. vulgare, assembly GCF_904849725.1. Lineage (NCBI taxonomy): Eukaryota > Viridiplantae > Streptophyta > Magnoliopsida > Poales > Poaceae > Hordeum > Hordeum vulgare. The sequence goes on along the minus strand of NC_058521.1, from coordinate 143,829,895 downwards.
CTCGAAAGCAGATATTTGTTCTTTATCGTGACCAGATTAACCGGTCGATAATCTACAACCATCCGATCCGTACCATCCTTCTTCTTGACAAAGAGGACATGACAAGCCCAACGAGAAGAACTAAGACGGATGAAACCTTTCTTCAAAGAAAAGTTGTTAGAATCGTGATTCTGAATTGGATCGGAGCTCCGTTGCTTCGATCGTGAATCGTAGAATCTTAACTATCAAGATCGTAGAAACTTAGATTCTATGAGCAAAATCGTAGAATCGGAGGGGCTAGTTTGGATCATAAGATCGTAAGATTCTAAGACTTGAGTCACGATTCTGACAACTTTGCTTCAAAGATTCATCGAGTTGGATCTTAAGCTTAGCTAGTTCTTGATGAGACATTGATACGTCTCCAACCTATCTATAATTTTTGATGGTTCCATGCTATTATCTTGTCAAACTTTGGATGTTTTGTATGCCATTTATATCTTTTTCGGGACTAACTTATTAACTCAGTGCCAAGTGCCAGTTCCTGTTTTTTCCGCGTTTTTGACCCTTTTCAGAGGTGGATTTTAAAAGGTGTCCAAACGGAATAAAACTTATGAAAATATTTTTTTCCAGAACAGAAGATACGCACGAGATGTGAGAACCAAGGCAGAGGCCACTAGGGGAGGCCACAAGCCCCCTAGGGGTGGCCAGGGGGGCCGCGCCTAGCAGGCTTGTGGGCCCCCTGTGGCTCGTCTGCCCTACCTCTTCCGCCTATAAATTCCCTAAAAATCCAAAACTTCGCGAGAGATCCATGAAAATACTTTTCCGCTGCCGCAAGCTTCTCTCTAAGCAAGATCCCATCTGGGGCACGTTCTGGTGCCCTGCCGGAGGAGGGATTCGGATACGGAGGGCTTCTTCATTAACACCATGGCCTCTCCGATGATGCGTGAGTAGTTCACCATAGACCTTCGGGTCCATAGCTAGTATCTAGATGGCTTCTTCTCTCTCTTGGATCTTCAATACAAAGTTCTCCATGATCTTCATGGACATCTATCCGATGTAATCTTATTTTGCGGTCTGTTTGTCCAGAACCGATGAATTGTGGATTTATGATCAGATTATCTATGAATCTTATTTCAGTTTCTTCTGATCTCTTATATGCATGATTTCATATCCTTGTAATTCTCTTCGAGTTGTGGGTTTTATTTGGCCAACTTGATCTATGATTCTTGCAATGGGAGAAGTGCTTGGTTTTGGGTTCATACCGTGCGGTGGCCTCACCCAGTGACAGAAGGGGTAGCGAGGCACGCATCGTGTTGTTGCCATCAAGGGTAAAAAGATGGGGTTTACATCATTGGTTTGAGTTTATCCCTCTACATCATGTCATCTTGCTTAAGGCATTACTCTGTTCGTCATGAACTCAATACACTAGATGTGTGGAGTAATAGTAGTAGATGCAGAAGGTCTCGGTCTACTTGTCTTGGAAGTGATGCCTATATGTATGATCATTTCCTTAGATATCGTCATGATTTTGCGCGCTTCTATCTATTGCTCGACAGTAATTTGTTCACCCACCGTAATATTTGCTATTTTGAGAGAAGCCTCTAGTGAACACTATGGCCCCCGGGTCTACTTCACAACAAATGTTCAGCCTTACTCTTTTACTTCGTTGCACTTTCCGCCTTCAGATCTCACTTTGCAATCAATCTTGAAGGGATTGACAACCCCTTTATAGCGTTGGGTGCAAGCTCGTTTGTGTTTGCGTAGGTACTCTGGACACTTGGCGCGATTCTCCTACTGGATTGATACCTTGGTTCTCAAAACTGAGGGAAATACTTACTGCTCCTGTGCTACATCACCCTTTCCTCTTCAAGGGAAAAACCAACGCAAGCTCAAGAGGCAGTAGAAGGATTTCTGGCGCCGTTGCCGGGGAGGATCAAGTCAAGAACTCATCCAAGTAAGTGTCGCAAACTCATCTCTTGCATTTACTTTTTTTCCTCTAGTTTTCCTCTCCCGCACTTCTGAAAAACAAAAATTTACAAAAATATTTGCCTTTTTCGTTTGCCTTTTTCGTTCGGTCTTTTCTCTCGCTTGCTTTCTATTCGCTTGTCTGCTTGTTTGCTTGCTGAAGTCACCATGACTGAAAACACCAAACTTTGTGACTTCTCGAATACTAATAATAATGATTTTATTTGTACTCTGATTGCTCCCTCCACTAGTGCGGAATCATACTAAATAAATGCTGCTTTGCTGAATCTTGTTATGAAAGAGCAATTCTCCGGCCTTCCTAGTGAAGATGCCGCATCCCATCTTAATACCTTCATTGAGCTTTGCGATATGCAAAGTAAGAAAGATGTGGATAATGATGTGATTAAATTGAAGCCTTTTCCGTTCTCGTTGCGAGATCGAGCAAAAACTTGGCATTCGTCTTTGCCCAAAAATAGTATTGATTCTTGGAATGCTTATACATCCAAGTATTTTCCGCCGGCTAAGATCATCTCTCTCCGTAATGATATCATGAATTTTAAGTAACTTGATCATGAACATGTTGCACAATCTTGGGAGAGAATGAAATTGATGATTAGAAATTGTCCAGCTCATGGCTTGAGTCTTTGGATGGTTATACAAATCTTTTACGCAGGTTTGAATTTCGCTTCTAGAAATATCTTGGACTCCGCCTTAGGTGGAACGTTCGTGGAAATCACATTAGGAGAAGCCACAAAACTCCTAGACAATATCATGACAAACTACTCTCAGTGGCACACTGTAAGGTCACCTACTAGTAAGAAGGTACACGCTCTAGAAGAAATTAACTCGTTGAGGGCTAAGATGGATGAGTTAATGAAATTGGTCGCTCGTAAAGGTGCTTCTTTAGATCCTAATGATATCCCCTTGTCTTCCTTGATTGAGAGTAGCAACGCGAGCTTGGACGTTAATTTTGTTGGTAGGAATAATTTTGGCAACAACAATGCTTTTAGAGGAAACTATGTTCCTAGGCCTTTTCCTAGTAATCCCTCTAATAACATTGGCAACTCCTACAACAATACTCAATGAGATTACAATAAATTACCCTCTGATCTAGAGAGTAATATCAAAGAGTTTATCAACTCGCAACAGATTTTCAATGCATCCATAGAGGAAAAACTACTCAAAATTGATGATTTGGCTAGGAGCGTTGATAGAATGTCTAGTGATATTGATGATTTGAAAGTTAGATTTTCTCCTCCCAAGATCAATATGGATGAAACTTTGAAAGCTATGCGTGTTTCCATGAGTGAGAGCAAAGAAAGAACCGCCCAAATTCGTGCTAGGCATGAATGGCTTAAAAATGCATGTTCTCATGATAAGAATCACGAAGATCTTAAAGTGCGTGGTGTGACTCCTCTTGAATCCTTGTTTTCTTGTGTCTAACCTAATGATGATGGGGCTGGATATGAATCCACTTTGGTTGAAAAACGCCCCAATGATTCGGAGTCCATCTATCTTGATGCTAAAAGCATTGAAAGGGGAGTAGAAGATACCAAAACCTTGAGTAGTAATGAAATTACTACTTTGGATTTCAAGGAATTCAATTATGATAGTTGCTCCTTGATTGAATGCATTACCTTGATGCAATCCATGCTAAACTCTCCACACGCTTATAGCCAAAACAAGGCCTTTACCGATCATGCCTAGCAAGCTATGATAAAATCTCTTGAAGAGAAACTTGAGTTGGAATTCTCTATTCCTAGAAAGCTTCATGATGAGTGGGAACCTACTATCAAAATTAAAATCAAAAACTATGAATGCAATGCTTTGTGTGATTTGGGTGCTAGTGTTTCCGCGATTCCAAAGTCCTTATGTGATGTTCTTGGCTTTAATGAGATTGAGGAGTGTTCTCTTAATATGCATCTTGTGGATTCTACTGTCAAGAAACCCATGGGAAGGATCAATGATGTTCGTGTTATTGCAAATAGGAACTACGTACCCATGGATGTCATTGTGCTTGATATTGATTGCAATCCTACATGCCCTATCATTCTTGGTAGACCTTTCCTAAGGACTATTGGTGCTATGATCGTTATGAAGGAAGGGAATATTAGATTTCAATTTCCTTTAAATAAGAACATGGAGCATTTTCCTAGAAAGAAAATAAGATTACCTTATGAATCCATGATCAGGGCTACTTATGGTTTGAGCACCAAAGACGACGATACGTGATTCTATCGCCTTATGCCTAGCTAAGGGCGTTAAACAATAGCGCTTGTTGGGAGGCAACCCAATGAATTTATCTTTTTCTTTCTGTTTTGTTGCGTACACACCATCATAATTATGTTATGATTGTGTTTTTTGTGTTTCTTTTTGTGTTTGAGCCAAGCAAAAATTTTATGACTAGTTTTGGTGATGGTTGTTTGATCCTGCTGGAAAAAGACAAAAACTTTTTGCTCACGAAATTATTTTTCATTTTTAATAAGAAATAGGTTTTGAGTTGATTCTTTTTGATGCTGGTTTATATTCCTGTTTGCCAGGCTTTCGTAATTTTTCAGAATTTTTGAGGTACCAGAAGTATACGAAGTATACAGATTTCTACGGACTGGTCTGTTTTTGACAGATTATGTTTTGTTGTGTTGGTTGCTTGTTTGGATGAAACTATGGATAGTATCGGGGGGTACTAGCCATGGTAAAGTGAGAATAAAGTAATCTAACACCAATATAAATAGAAATCAAGATTGCTCCAGTACCTAAAGAGGTGGTAGTTTATTTTTTTGTGCTATTGATATCACAAGTTTCTGTTTAAGTTTTGTGTTGTGAAGTTTTCATGTTTTGGGTGATGTTCTCATGGACAAAGGGATAAAGAGTGGAAAGAGATCAAGCTTGGGGATGTCCAAGGCATCCCAATCCAAATTCAAGGACACCAACAAACCTAAGCTTTGGGATGCCCCGGGAAGGCATCCCCTATTTCGTCTTCAATCCATCGGTAACATTACTTGGAGCTATATTTTTATTCACCAGATGATATGTGTTTTTCTTGGAGCTTCTTGTATCGTAGGAGTATTTTATTTTTGTTGTGTCACAATCATCCTTTCTGCACACCTTTTGAGAGAGACATTCACTCATCATGAATTTGCTAGAATGCTCATTGTGCTTCACTTATATCTTTTGAGTTAGGCAATGTTGCTTTATGTGCTTCACTTAGATCTTTTAGAGCACGGCGGTGCGTAACTTGGTAGTTGGCTTGTGCTATGAAAGTAGTCCCAAAGGTGATAGGTACCCAAAGAGGATACAATAAAACTTCCATGTTCATGTGCATTGAGTAGAAAGAGAAGTTTGGTTCCTCTCAATTAGTTCTGAGACGTGGATTTGGTAATATTTAGAGTTATGTTAGTAGGGTGTTGTGAATCTAGAAATACTTGTGTTGAAGTTAGTGATTCCTGTAACATGCACGTATGGTGAATCGCTATGTTAGGAAGTCAGAGCATAATTGATCTATTGATTGTCATCCTTTGTGTTGCGGTCGGGATCGCGCGATGGTTTACACCTACCAACCCTTCCCCTAGGAGTATGCTTTAGCACTTTGTTTCGATTACTAATAAAAACTTTCGCAATAAGTATGTGAGTTCTTCATGACTAATGTGAGTTCATGGTATAGATGCACTTTCACCTTCCACCATTGCTAGCCTCTCTAGTGCCGCGCAATTTTCGCCGGTGCACAAACCCACCATATGCCTTCCTCAAAACAGCCACCATACCTACCTACTATGGCATTTTCATAGCCATTCCGAGATATATTGCCATGCAACTCCCACCATTCCATCTCATGACTTGTGCCGTCACTCTCATATTGCCATTGCATGATCGTAAGATAGCTAGCGAGATGTTTCAACGTCATACGCCAAGCTAGATCATGGCACATCCCGGTACACTGCCGGAGGCATTTCCTATAGAGTCATCATCGTTCTAAGCTTTGAGCTGTGAGTAAATAAAAGTGTGATGATCACCATTATTAGAGCATTGTCCCATGCGAGGAAATAAAAAAAAATAGGCCAAAGTTGCCCACAATAAAAAAAGAGAGAGAGAAAAAGAGAGAAGGGACAATGCTAATATCTCTTTCCACACTTGTGCTTCATAGTAACACCATGTTCTTCATGATTGAGAGCCTCTCATTTTGTCACCACCATATACTAGTGGGAATCTTTATTATATAACTTTGCTTATATATTCCAATGGTGGGCTTCGTCAAAATTGCCCTAGTTCTTTGTGAGCAAGCAAGTTGGATGCACACCCACTAGTTCTCCTTTTGATCTTTCACATACTTATAGCTCTAGTGCATCCTTTGTATGGCAATCCCTACTCATTCACATTGATATCTATTAATGGGAATCTCCATAGTCCTTTGATACGCCAATCAATGTGACCATCTCCTCCTTTTTATCTCACAACCTCCACCACATTGTATTCCACCATAGTGCTATATCCATGGCTCACACTCATGTATTGCGTGAGAGTTGAAAAAGGTTTGAGAAAGTAAGAGTGCGAAAACAATTACTTGGCCATGACCGGGGTTGTGCATGATTTAAATTAGTTGTGTGGGGATGATGGAGCATAGCCAGACTATATGCTTTTGTAGGGATAACTTTCTTTGGCCTTGTTATTTCGAAAGTTCATGATTACCTTGCTAGTTTGCTTGAAGTATTATTTTTTTCATGTCAATAGAAATCTATTGTTTTTAATCTTACGGATCTGAACATTCATGTCACATAAAAGAAGTTTCAAAGGACAATTATGCTAGGTAGAATTCTGCATCAAAAATTCAGTCTTTATCAGTTCCCTACTCGAGGACGAATAGGAGTTAAGCTTGGGGATGCTTGATACGTCTCCAACGTATCTATAATTTTTGATGGTTACACGCTATTATCTTGTCAAACTTTGGATGTTTTGTATGCCTTTTATACCTTTTTGGGGACTAACTTATTAACTCAGTGCCAAGTGTCAGTTCCTGTTTTTTCCGTGTGTTTGACCCTTTTCAGAGGAAGATTTTAAACGTTGTCCAAACGGAATAAACTTACGAAAAGATTTTTTCCGGAACAGAAGATACACACGAGATGTGAGAACCAAGGCAGAGGCCACCAGGGGAGGCCACAAGCCCCCTAGGCACGGCCAGGGGGGCCGCGCCTAGCAGGCTTGTGGGCCCCCTGTGGCTCGTCTGCCCTACCTCTTCCGCCTATAAATTCCCTAAAAATCCAAAACTGCACGAGAGATCCATGAAAATACTTTTCCGCCGCTGCAAGCTTCTGTCTCTGCAAGATCCCATCTGGGGCACGTTCTGCTGCCCTGCTAGAGGGGGATTCGGATACGGAGGGCTTCTTCATCAACACCATGGCCTCTCCGATGATGCGTGAGTAGTTCACCATAGACCTTCGGGTCCATAGCTAGTAGCTAGATGGCTTCTTCTCTCTCTTGGATCTTCAATACAAAGTTCTCCATGATCTTCATGGACATCTATCCAATGTAATCTTCTTTTGCGGTGTGTTTGTCGAGATCCGATGAATTGTGGATTTATGATCAGATTATCTATGAATCTTATTTGAGTTTCTTGTGATATCTTATATGCATGATTTCATATCCTTGTAATTCTCTTCGAGTTGTGGGTTTTGTTTGGCCAACTTGATCTATGATTCTTGCAATGGGAGAAGTGCTTGGTTTTGGGTTCATACCGTGCGGTGACCTCACCAAGTCACAGAAGGGGTAGCGAGGCACGCATCCTGTTGTTGCCATCAAGGGTAAAAAGATGGGGTTTACATCATTGGTTTGAGTTTATCCCTCTACATCATGTCATCTTGCTTAAGGCGTTACTCTGTTTGTCATGAACTCAATACACTAGATGCATGATGGGTAGAGGTCGATGTGTGGAGTAATAGTAGTAGATGCAGAAAGTATCGGTCTACTTGTCTCGGACGTGATGCCCATATGTATGATCATTGCCTTAGATATCGTCATGACTTTGCGCGGTTCTATCAATTTCTCGACAGTAATTTGCTCCGATCTATCAGGGCCTGCGGATCATGATGCCCATGAAAAGCTTCACAAAACTTCTTCCATGAAGTAACTTGGCCTGCAGGATGCATGGCCTCAAATTTCTCCCACCATAGGCTAGCATTACCTTCAAGGTGATATGTGGCATAAGTAACCTTGTCTCCTTCAGCCACATTTGCATAACGCAACTTGTTGTTGATACTTCGGAACCAATCATATGCATCTAGTGGCTCAATGGATTGATGGAAGGTGGGCGGATTCAATTTGATGAAGTTTGTGATGGATACTAGCTCATTGCGCTAATGGGTTGTATTCTGCTCAATGTGCTCCAATAGACGGTTGGTGGCACGCTTGTTCCTCTTAATTTCTAACATTACCTCTGCCATCAAAGGCGGATCGAGAGGACCTTCTTCATCCCTACCATCTCTGTGGTTCCGACCACGACCAGCAGAAGTCTGGATTACTAGTGACATCCGGAAGGAAACATCCAGGGTTCAGAAACAAGGAACAACACTAAAACACCACAATCGTAGAGAAAATCGGAAAGCATAATGGCTGTACCGTCAAGAAATATGAGGCAATCTGCTAGAGATTTGAGCAAAAAATGACAACTCAACACCATGGGTCAAGGTGCAGCTAGAACATAGGCAACACTTCTCACAATTCTGATAGAAACATGATTGACACACAACCATCCTATAAGTCCATGGTTCAGTAACTTGTCATCCTAGCAGATAGATAAGAAGCCTAGTGTCGGCCAATCAATGTGTCTAGAGAAGTAGCAAGCTAGCAAGGCTGGGTGGAAGCACATAGAGGCATTTCCCCGTAAAGAGTACTACTAAAGGCACACAAGTAGGTGTCGAATAACACACATATCAATGCATTTCAAACATATACACAATATGCACGATATGTGTAGATACAACATGGCATCACAACATAACTCTACAACATAACATTTATTTAATAGACTACGAAGAGCCAACATAGTATAATAGTACAAATAGAAGGGGTCACATGACCCATCATTCAGAACATACAAATATCAAGCGGAAGTTACATGTCTGGGTACAGACATCTATTAAAAGCGGCTGGAAGAGCCTGAAAAGCTACAACGACCCTACCATAGGAGCCAGACCCCTATCTGGGTTCCCAAGATATTCCATCGATGTTAACGTCAACCGGAAAATGTAGAGAGAACAACGTTTATCTCTACAAAAATGTAAATAAGCAATAGTGAGTACAGAGGTACTCAGCAAGACTTACATCAGAACTAACTACATATGCATCATGTATCAATGAACAGGGGTTGTGGGGTTTACTGTAGAAATGCCAGCTTTGACCTTTGGCTAACCTAAACTACAACAATGGTTCATACCTCTCTCGTCTCCCTACGAGAGAGCGCACATGAGTCCACATATCCACCACATCAATACACCACCATGGATCCTCTCTCGTCATGCTACGAGAAGGCCATCCATGCACTCACACTTATCTGGACCATTTTAGATTATATGTTAAAGTTATCTATGAACCGTGCAAGTATACAAGTAGTCCATATCCGAGGACGTGGCTATTCGAATAGATAATTACCCTGCAGGGGTATACTTCGTCACAAATCCTTCTGCCGCTTATCGCCATGTGCACATAAAACAAGCACCTCGGCAACCTTCAAGCGGAAGCCGAGCGAGGGAGTCGGCCATGGACGTTAACCTACAATGACTCACGTCCAAGGCAGCCGCCTATCTGAGTTGGAACCCATAATGGACGTTCGACCGAGGTTTCCGACATGGCCTCAAACGGTGTGAGCAGGGACCCAAGCCAGTCCCGATTGGGCCGTTCATCTACTTAGCAGGTCGTGCCACAACCTATGAATGTTTTGAACTACTACGTCTCCTGGATTCAGAATAGAGTAGTTAATAGGCCGAGAGGGGTCGAGTTACCGGAACCCAATGTGTGGTAGTACCTAGTCTTGGAACACCAACACAAGATCTCAGGTCCTAAGTGTGGTATCAATGAGACAACCCACCATGTACTCCTACATAACCTCTCATCGCTACCTTTACCAACCTGGTTCACATAACTCTCATCAATAGGACATGGTCATTCCAATTTATCATCCAGATGATCAGACCAACTCAACTCTCAGAATAGCAAGCATAACATGGAAATGACACAACAAGGCTCAAGAATCTACCAGGTATACTAGGTTGCTTGGTTTAACTATTTATTGTGACAATGAGAGGTCATGCAAAGGAATGGGTTCATCTACCGTAACAGAAGTAGAAGTTGAATCATCTTGTCCTAATGCATTGAAATGAGAGCAAGAGCGATAGAGTGGGATTGTATCAGAATGCTCAAGGGGGTTTGCTTGCCTATTGATCAGAAGAACTCAGTTGTTCTTCGATGTCGGTGATAACTATATCTCGCAAGTCTGTCAACAAGATCAGACAAGAACAAATTAAGCACGACAAATGCTTCACAATGATGCATGAGTATGGCATGTTAACATGATGTTGATTTTCTCTAATGCAAGTGGCCATAAGTCAAATGGAAGTTATTTGATCAATATAGATTAATTCTAAACTCCATATATAGCATTTAAATGCCTTTAATGAAATTTTCCTATTCAACAAGTTTAAGTTGTCTAAACATGCATGAAAATGGTACCATCAGATTCCTTGCATTTTTATGATAAAGTTCCATATATTATTTATTTCATTTGGAGCTACAGATTAATTTCTATGATTTTTTCAAAGGTTTAGGGATTTTCTGGAATTTCCTAATTTATTTTTAATCCAGAAAACAAATGCTGCGTCAGGCTGATGTCATCCATGCGTCAGCAGGTCAACTAGCCGGGCGAGGTCAAACCTGACCAGTGTGGTCCACTAGTCAGTGACCCGAGGCTAATCCTTGCGCCGACCCTCTCTAATTGGGATTTGACCCACGTTGGGGCCCTCTATCAACGGCTAATGGTGGGGTTAATTATTGCTGATGGCCACAACACGTCGGCACCCGCCGGAGCTTCGCCGACGGCGACCAAAGTCGCGGCGGGGGTTCGTCCGAAAACGCAAGAGGGCTTGGTTCGACATGGTGAGCACACTCGGACGTAGTCCGCGCTCGACCGCGTTGACTGGGGCTGGTCAGGGGGCTTGGGTCACCGGAACAAACGTCGACGATCACATCCACGGTGGCCGGAGCAGGACCTCGCACGGACAGGGTCGACACAGCACTAAGGGGGCAGCTGGGACCTCATAAGCTTCCTCGAAGCTTCAGGAGCTCGACCGCATGCTCAAAAAGGAGCTGCGGGTCCTCTACCACGGTGGCACCAAGGATGGCGGTGGCCGGAGCTTCAAACGATGAAGAAGCTACTCCGGCTTGTCCACATCTAAGATGACTGGGGAAAACGGCCAGAAGCTCACCGTGAGCCTAACGGGAGCAATGGCGAGGCCAGTGATGCACTTGTTTCCGCCAATCGAGGGTGACGGTCGTCGGAGCCTGAGGTTGAAGATGGCGGCGATGGCATTGATGCAGGGCACTCGAGCCCAATTCTTTCGACGTTGAGACGACGAGGATGTATATGGAGCTTTTGGAAACAGAGGGGCGTCGAGGGAGGCTCGTTAGCTATGGTGGTCAGTGGCGCACGGCCATGGCTGCATCAGCCATGAGAGAGGGGAAGAGATAGAGCAAGGGGAAGAAAGGAGAGGGAGTCGTCCCGATCCGGACGGCTCTGGGGTATCCTTGTGCGTGGCGCGCACGGCAGGTATCCCCGTCGACGATGTGGCACGGGGCACAGGCAGGTATCCTTGTGCGTGGCGCGCACGGCGAGCGCCATCCCCTGCTTCTCCTCTACCTTCTAGCAAGAGGCAGAAAACAGGGATGCCCCTGGCTAGGTTGGCTGGGCCACGTGAGCGCCAGGTAAGCTTCTTCTTTTACTCTGTTTTCTTTTCTTTTTGTGACATATGTTTTGGCTTTAATAAAATATATTGCCATTTTAAAATATCCTGAAAATAATCATGTGGGCTTAGATTATTTTCCGAGTGCCACATAAAAGTTTCAGGATAATTGGAACTATATTATATATATTGCAAATAAAATTCCATTTCAAATAATTGTTTAATTCATTCAAAAGTCCAATATAAAATGTTTGTGTGTTTTCAAAACATTTGTTGGCAAATTTACCTCATTCCAATATTTTCACAGAATATTTGGATCATTTTCTTGGATCATTTTGAAGCAGTTTTTGTATTGCCTTTTTGACGAAAATTTGAATTGTGAGGCTTGATCACTTCGTCATTTCAAGTTCAAAAGAAAAAAATAACAATGCCTGCATGAATGCTTTGCAAGCAGGGTTAACTAGGGATGTGACACTAGAGCTATAAGGGTATGAAAGCTCAAAAAAGTGATTGTGCAAAAGATGAAATTCCACTAGTTATATGGAAGTGACAAAATAGGAGACTCTCTATGAAGAACGTGGTGCTACTTTGAAGCACAAGTGTGGAAAAGGTAGTAGCATTGCCCCTTCTCTCTTTATCTCATTTTTTCTCATTTTTTTATTTTTTTTCTTCTTTTTTTTGGTGGGCTTATTTAGCCTCTTTTGATTTTTTATGGGCTTTGCTGGCCTCATTTATTTTTTTGCGAAGTCCGGAGACTCATCTCAACTTGTGAGGGAATCATAGCTTCCATTGTCATTTTCTCACACGGGACAATGCTCTAATAATGCAAATCATCACACTTTTATTTACTTACAACTTAAAATATTACAATATGGAAGTGATAGTGCATGTCATAAAAACGGGACGGTCGTGTTGCATGGCAATATATCTCGGAATGGCTATGAAAATGCCATAATAGGTAGGTATGGTGGCTGTTTTGAGGAAAATATATGGTGGCTGTTTTGAGGAAGGTGGGATTAATGTACCGGTGAGAGTTGTGCGATACTAGAGAGGCTAGCAAAGTTGGAAGGTTGAGAGTCTGTATAATCCATGAACTCAACATTACTCATAAAGAACTCACATACTTATTGCAGAAGGCTATTAGCTATTGAAGCAAAGTATTAGACACATGATCATAGGCGAAGGGTTGGTAGGAGTTGACCATCGCGTGATCCCGACCTCCACACAAAGGTTGACAATCATTAAATAAATCATGCTCCGAATTCATCACATAACAGTTCACCATACGTGCATGCTACGAGAATCACAAGCTTTAACACAAGTATTTCTTCTAATTCACAATTACTTACTAGCATGACTCTCATATTACCATCTTCATATCTCAAAACTATATGCAAGGAATCAAACTTCTCATCATATTCAATGCACTTAAAGTTTTTATTATATCCCTCTTGGATGCCCATTATATTAGGACTAAATTCATAACCTAAACCAATTACCATGTTGTTTAAAGAACTCTAAAAATAATATAAGTGAGGTACGAGAGTTTAGTCATTTCTATAAAACAAAACACCATCATGCTCTAAAAGATATAAGTGAAACACTAGAGCAACATTGCCTAGCTCAAAAGATATAAGTGGCGCACAAAGAGTATTCTAATAAATTCACGATTCAGTGTGTCTCTCTCAAAAGATGCGTGCAACAAGGATGATTGTGGCAAACTAAAAAGTAAAGACTCACATCATACAAGATGCTCCAAGCAAAACACATATCATCTGGTGAATAAAACTATGGCCTCAAGTAAATTTACCGATGAATTAAACACAAAAGAGGGGATGCCTTCCGGGGGATACCCAAGCTTAGGCTCTTTGGTATCCTTGAATATGGCTTGGGGTGCCTTGGGCATCCCCAAGCTTAGGGTCTTGCAACTCCTTATGTGGGGACCCTGACTTACGAGTCAAGATCACCGAATGAACGTGCTTAGTGATGCGAGAGAACAATGCTCACCGAACACACAAAAACTGTATAACAAGAGTCTTACATCCATACATATCGTTTGATACTATAAATGACTGTAGCGGCCAAGTCTTACATATATAGGGCCTTGAAGGCCAGCACACCGAACTTGACCAATAGCGGAGTTATTGGTTGAAAGCGTAGACCCATGCCATCAGCCTTTACCTACATGCATTTTGACCGGGAAGCGTCCTAGCTCGCAGGAACGTCACCAAGGTGCTCATTACCATTTCCTGTTCTTTCATACCTGGTCAATAAAATAACCAGTGTCAAGCCAATGGGTACTTTGAATGTACTCACAAACAACCCATGATGTGGATAATGCAGTTGGTACGATAATAAGTAATATGCAACCTTTGCAGAAAGCAGGTTTTGATTGTAAATAAACATGATCAATTGCTTGAATGGACATGCATCATAAGCTAGATGGTATTCAGAAGAACGGGTCACAGATATCAACATATCTCTTGAGGGTTGAACACCACAGGTTCATCCTATATGCCAAGTCACCGAACTTGTCATACTATCTTTCTTAGATAACACCTTTAAACACACACACACACACACACACACACACACACACACACACACAAACACACACACACACACACACGCACACACACTTGGTTTATGCAGAAACGACTGGACGTAGTTTAAGCAGGATTACCCAACTGTCCTTGACTGTGGACACGGCTATTCGAATAGTTTTACACTCTGCACATGTTGTACGTTGTACCCACGAGATCCGGGAAACTTCCGTATCATCCACGACTCGTGGTATGTAACATACCCAAGGTAAGTACCCGATCATTGCCTTTCCCCTGACGACACTAGACAAAGAGTCTACTCGATTGGTACCCCGCCCACATGATGTACATTATACGAGCACCGACTCTAGATCGTCTCATCGAGGCGGGGACCAACGGTGTGCCCGGAACACGTAAAAACGACATAGTCGACCTACCTGGTACGACCCCATCACGAGAGTGACCACATATCACTCCCGCCATTAGTAATGTGGCCTCTTTGCTAGCACCCACCAAAGTAGTCAACAAAGCCCCGTCCCATAAAGGGGTATCATGGTCGCACATGTAAGGTGGGGACAGTCGACACATCAAAAATGTAATCCCATTTCTGAAACCACTCATATAAAATATTCTCGGTGCACCATTTCTTCCTCAAGTGGTCACCTAACTAAACATCATTGCCCTCGGGCATTAGTGGCACCCGGCGGGGTTTTCGTAAAACCTTTGATATCAACATTGCGTTACCATCATCATGCACATGATCTTTTTATGCGTAGCACTATTGTCTACTTGTCAACATATTATCAACATGACCCTCATAGATTATAAGGTCATGCTCGATGTAAGTGCTCCAGAGGAGCTATCGTAAACACCATGTTGGGGTGCATCGATCATCATTAACTATATGCATCGGAGTAGAGTAACCAATGTGTCATGCATAGAAGTATTTTCTTAGACATGGTCAAAGGGATGCTTGCCTTCCTCACATAAGTCCTCGGGGTCTTCTAGGTCTTCCGGTCCAACTCCGAGTACTCCGTCTACCCGTCAACTATCGTCGGAAACAATCACAGTAAGCCACACAACAAGCAGATACAAACATGCTATATAAATGGAAGTTTTATATTTCTTGGACCTCTCTGCTCATAAGAAAAATACCTGAAGCTTGCTATAGGAGATTTGGACCACCAGGGAATTTTGAATGGACGAAAGGAGGAATAGGTGATCCTTAAAGAATCCTACATAAATCATTCTATTAAAAATGAGTGGAGGTACTCAATAAACAGAGCATGATTTTAGAAATATTTAGGAAGTTCTTTCACTGGATTTGGAGTTGACATGAATATTCTAGGGATTTTCTAATACTGGATAAATAACAACATGAAGCTATTTATTTAATGCAACAGAAACATGCGAGATAAAAAATTCGACTAAGGCTTAAAAAATAGTGCAAGATATTAGGAGACTCTGGAAATTGGAATCACTCCATTTGGAGTTTTTTTGAATCCTCTAGGATTTTTGAAATGTGGTGTTTAAAATATTCAAATGGGCATTTGAATATTAACCCCAAAGAAAAGTCTTTTGGAAAAATTTGCAATGCACATATCTGGATAGATCTTGAATTTAGGAACATGTAGAAATTTGAATCATCAGATTTGGAGTCCAAATGAATTTATTGTGGATTTTAGAAGTGTGAAATCAAATATAAAACAAGGAAAGGTTATACCAGAGAGGGACTTTGAGTGCGTCCTGGGCGCTAGATAGTGCCCGGGCCAACCCACCAACACACATGCGCGCGCATGACGGGCCACATCGGAGGCGTACTTATTGGAGTGCGCTACCCTGGCACGGAAGCGGCCGCGCAGAGCATGCCTTCACTTAACGGGGCGGGGCCATCCGTCGGTGGCTCGACCACCTGCCGACAGGCGGGGACAGCCTGGTCTCTCCTTTCTCTCTCCTCCCCTTTCTTCCTCCTCCAGCCATGAGATAGCAGGGACGCCAGCCATCACGATTCCCGGCCGTTCAGCGGTGCCGGCCAGCGAGCTAGTGGGGAGGGTGGATGCCCCACCCCTTGCCGCACCTACAGCTGGAGTAGGGGGGCTCGGGAGTGCCCGGAGCTAGCGGGGCACTCGTAGAAGCGGACAGTAGAATGAGCGACGTTGGGAAGCTTGGCTCGTCTGTGGGGATTGCTTTCAGCGTGTCAAGGAGGATGGGAGCATCAAGGGGGTTCTTCTAGAGGGGAGATCCGAGGCTAGGGGAAGCTGGCTAGCTCGATTGGAACGAAGGCTGAGGCGGCGCCATGGCGGTCGTAGGAGGAGAATGGGGGCGCGGGAGCTCCACGGCTCGGTCTAGGAGGTCCATGGGAGAGAGGGAAATAGATGGAGGCAACAGAGGCTCGTGGGAGAGAGTAAAGCAAGGGGAGAGATGAGGGGAGCTCAGGATCACCTCAGATGCTATGGGCACAGGGGACACACGCGTGCCAGAGGTGTTTGGAGGCGAGCTGGTGTCGGGGAAGGGGTCAAAGATGGAAAGGGAGATGCCCTGGCGCTCTGAGACATGCTGCTACAACAGGAAACGAGCTGCAGCAAGAGTACTTGGGGTAGAGCCCCATTATTGCATGCTGCCAGCATGGTCACCATGGCCACTCATGTCTAAATTAGCTTTTTGACCAGCCAAGGATGTCCTACAGGCAAGGCACGTATGCAGGAAGATGACTCCGAAGGTTGGTTGCATATGGGGCTGATTGGACTAGGGTTTGACTGCAATTTAGTTTGCAGCAGCACACTTAAGGCTAACACAAAGGGGGCACCTACTGGAGAGGTAATGCAATGAAACCATGTCTAGCAGTCTTCCGCATGGAAGGACTACAGTCTTGCTAATTTTTAGATCAAGTGGATGAGTGTAGCTAGTACTTGCTGTTCAAAGCTATCTTTCAGCCAGAAATCAAGTTTGAGATATGCTCCTCTTTTTTCCCACATGAGCATGCCATATCTTGGTTTGAAATGATTCCTTGGAATGCTAGGGGCTCTTTAGAAAGAGGTGGCGGCATTACCTTAAGCAAAAGTGTAGCAAGAGGGGTAAAAATAATGCTGCCAAGGTAAAAATGAGAGGTAGCTACATTGAGTCACCCTCCAATAATTGACCAGAGGCCATGGCAAGGCTACTGGAGGTAAAAGGTAACTATAGAGAGCTGTGGTAAAAATTTAAGCTCAAGGGAAATAGTGGAAGGGGCCAAAGCAACAACTTTGGTGAATGCACACAAGGTGTTTGATGGTAGTTAGGGCTACCAGATGGACTCCATTTGATATAAAACTTAACAGAATCACATAATAAGTGAAAATAAGCTTGGACACCGTATTTGGGATATGGTGGAGAAGGTTTCCAATGTAGACTTGAAAAACCCATGAAATAGGCAGAAATGACTTTCTGCCTACACAACAATGCAAATAAATCCCCACAAATCTACAACTTGGTGTGGGGGCATTATTTGAGCATTAAAGCATGCCCAAAAAGTTTTGGGTCAATTGGAGAAACTTTATAATGCAAAGTATCCCAAAGTCACAAATCAACATAGAAGGTTTTGAGGGTCTTGGGACTAGTTCTTCTATTCTCATTGACGCACCACTTGGTGTGGATGCATTATTGGAGTATGAGAACAGGTCCACCAAATTTGAACACAATAGGAGACACCTGGCAATGTAGAGCTGCTAAAATTTGGATCCCGACAGATAGGGTTTTATAATAATTAAGTGAAATAAATCCACTTGGATTGAGATGAAACTTAGCAAGATCATCACATATATCATATGTGACATGCTAGAATTTTACATGAATTTATTGAGAATATTTTTTACAGAAATATTCCAAAAGCTTCAAATAGGCAGGAAGTACTCCACTTCACATGTAGATGCCGCCATGATGCTTTGCTTGCAACTGCACCAGCTGACTGCCCCACCATTCAAAATGTACACGTAGCCGGTTTGTGACTTGGAGTCATCCAAATCTGTGTCAAAGCTAGCATCGACGTTACCCTTTACGACAAGCTCTTCGGCACTTCGATAAACAAGAAACAAATCTTTAGTCCTTCTCTGGTACTTTAGGATATTCTTGACCGTTGTCCAGTGAACCACTCCTGGATCACTTTGGTACCTCCCTACCAAACATATGGCAAGTTTCACATCATGTCTCGTACAGAGCATGGCATACATAATAGAGCCTATGGCTGAAGCATAGGGGACGATACTCATCTTTTCTCTATCTTCTGCTGTGGTCTGGCGTTGAGCCGTGCTCAACCTCACACCTTGTAATATAGGCAAGAACCCCTTCTTGGCCTTATCCATATTGAACTTCTTCAATATCTTGTCAAGGTATATGCTTTGTGAAAGACCAATGAGGCGTCTTGGTCTATTTCTATAGATCTTGATGCCTAATATGTAAGCAACTTCTCCAAGGTCTTTCATTGAAAAAATCTTATTCAAATAGGCCTTTATTCTTTCCAAAATTTCTATATCATTTCCCATCAACAATATATCATCCACATATAATATGAGAAATGCTACAAAGCTCCCACTCACTTTCTTGTAAATACGGGCTTCTCCATAAGTCTGTACTAACCCAAATGCTTTGTTCACCTCATCAAAGGGAATGTTCCAACTCCGAGATGCTTGCACCAACCCATAGATGGAGCGTTGGAGCTTGCATACCTTGTCAGCATTATTAGGATTGAAAAAACCTTCCGGTTGTATCATATACAATTCTTCCTTAAGAAAGACGTTCAGGAATGCCATTTTGACGTCCATTTGCCAGATCTCATAATCATAAAATGCGGCAATTGCTAACATGAATCAGACCGAGTTTAGCATCGCTATGGGTGAGAATGTCTGATCGTAGTCAATCCCTTGAACTTGTCGATAACCCTTAGCAACAAGTCGAGCCTTATAGATGGTCACATTACCATCCGCGTCAGTCTTCTTCTTAAATATCCATTTATTTTCTATGGCTCACCGATCATCGGGCAAGTCCACCAAAGTCCATACTTTGTTCTCATACATGGATCCTATCTCGGATTTCATGGCTTCAAGCCATTTGCTGGACTCCGGACCCGCCATCGCTTCTTCATAGTTCGAAGGTTCACTATTTTTCAACAACATGATTTCCATGACAGGGTTGCCATACCAATCTCGTGTGGAACATGTCCTTGTGGACATTCGAGGTTTAGTAGCAACTTGATCTGAAGTTTCATGATCATCATCATTAACTTCTTCTCTAGCTGGTGCAGGCACCTCAGAAACATTTTCTTGTGCTGCGCTACTCTCCGGTTCGAGAGGAGGTACAGTTACCTCATCAATTTTTACTTTCCTCCCACTTACTTCTTTCGAGAGAAACTCTTTCTCTAGAAAGGATTCGTTCTTGGCAACAAAGATTTTGCCTTCGTATCTAAGATAGAAGGTACACCCAGTAGTTTCCTTAGCGTATCCTATGAAGACGCATTTTTCCGCTTTAGGTTTGAGCTTCTCAGGTTGAAGTTTCTTCACATAAGTATCGCAGCCCCAAACTTTCAGAAAGGACAGCTTTGGTTTCTTTCCGAACCATAATTCATACGGTGTCGTCTCAATGGATTCAGACGCTGCCCTATTTAAAGTGAATGCGGTAGTTTCCAATGCATATCCCCAAAATGATAGCGGTAAATCACTAATAGACATCATAGATCACACCATCCAATGAAGTGTGATTACGACATTCAGACACACCGTTACGCTGCAGTGTCCCAGGCGGCGTGAGTTGGGAAACAATTCCACATTTCCTTAAGTGCGTGCCAAACTCGTGACTCAAATATTCTCCTCCACGATCAGATTGTAGGAACTTTATTTTCTTGTCACGTTGATTCTCTACCTCACTCTGAAATTCCTTCAACCTTGCAAAGGTTTCAGACTTGTGTTTTATTAAGTAGACATACCCATATCTTCTTAAGTCATCAGTGGGGTGAGAACATAACAATAGCCACCGCGAGTCTCAACGCTCATTGGACCGCATACATCGGTATGTATTATTTCCAACAAGTTGGTTGCTCGCTCCATCGTTCCAGAGAACGGAGTCTTGGTCATCTTTCCCATGAGGCATGGTTCGCATGTGTCAAATGATTTAAAGTCAAGTGACTCAAAAAGTCCATCTATATGGAGTTTATTCATGCGCTTGACACCGATATGACCAAGTCGGTAGTGCCACTAGTATGTGGGACTATCATTATCAACCTTACATATTTTGGTACTCACACTATGAATATGTGTAACATCACGTTCGAGATTCATCAAGAATAAACAATTGACCAGCGGGGCATGACCATAAAACATATCACTCATATAAATGGAACAACCATTATTCTCAGACTTAAATGAGTATCCATCTTGCATTAAGCGAGTTCCCGATACAATGTTCATGCTCAAAGATGGTACTAAATAACAATTATTAAGGTTTAAAACTAATCCCGAAGGTAGATGTAGAGGTGGCGTGCCGACGGCGATCACATCGACCTCGGAACCATTCCCGACGCGCATCATCACCTCGTCCTTTGCCAGCCTCCACTTATTCCGCAGTTCCTGTTTTGAGTTGCAAATGTGAGCAATAGCACCGGTATCAAATACCAGGAGCTACTACGAGCGTTGGTAAGGTACACATCAATAACATGTATATCATATATACCTTTGACGTTGCCGGCCTTCTTATCCGCTAAGTACTTGGGGCAGTTCCGCTTCAAGTGACCGGTTCCCTTGCAATAATAGCACTCAGACTCAGACTTGGGTCCTTTCTTTGGCTTCTTCCCGAAAAATGGTTTATCGGGCGCGCCAACTTCTTTGCCATCCTTCTTTGAGTTCTTTTTACCCTTGCCTTTCTTGAAACTGGTGGTCTTATTCACCATCAACACTTGATGTTCTTTCTTGATTTCCACCTCCGCTGATTTCAGCAGTGACTACAACTCGGGAATGGTCTTCTCCATACCTTGCATGTTGTAGTTCATCACAAAGCTCTTATAGCTAGGTGGGAGAGACTTTGGATTCTGTCAATAACCGCGTCACCCGGAAGTTCAACTCCGAGCTGAGACAAGCGGTGGTGCAACCCATACGTTCTAAGTATGTGCTCACGGACAGATCCATTCTCCTCCATCTTACAACTGTAAAACTTGTCGTAGACGTCATATCTCTTGACCCGGGTATGAGCTTGGAAAACTAGTTTCAACTCCTGGTACATCTCATATGCTCCATGTTGCTCAAAATGCCTTTGAATCCCCGGTTCTAGATTCTAAAGCATGCCACAGTAAATCAGGGAGTAGTCATCACTATGCGACTGCGAGACGTTCATAACGTCATGGGCTGCCGCGGGAACGGGAGGGTAAACTAGCGGCGCATCAAGGACATATGCTTTCTTGAGAGCACCAAGGATAAGCTTCAAATTATGGACCCAGTCCGCATAGTTGCTTCCATCATCTTTCAGCTTGGTTTTCTCTAGGAACGCGTTGAAGTTCAGTGGGACATTTGCATGGGCCATTGGATCTACAATATTTGTAAAGACAATTTTAGACTAAGTTCATGATAATTAAGTTCATATAATCAAATTATTTAATGAACTCCCACACAGAGAGACATCCGTCTAGTCATCCAACTGATACATGATACACGTCGACTAGCCCGTGTCCGATCATCACGTGAGACGAACTAGTCATCAATGGTGAGCATCTCCATGCTGATCGTATCATCCATACGACTCATGTTCGACCTTTCGGTCCCTCGTATTCTGAGGCCATGTCTGTACATGCTAGGCTCGTCGAGTCAACCTAAGTGTTTTGCGTGTGTAAATCTGGCTTACACCATTGTATTCGAATGTTAGAATCTATCACACCCGATCATCACGTGGTGCTTTGAGACAACGGTCCTTCGCAACGGTGCACACTTAGGGGGAGTAGTTATCTCGAATTTTTAATGAGGGATCATCTTATCTTTGCTACCGTCATTCTAAGAAATCAGATGAAAAACATGATAAACATCACATGCAATCATATAGTGACATGATATGGCCATTATCATCTTGTTCTTTTGATCTCCATCTTCGGGGCACGGCATGATCATCATTTTCACTGGCATGACACCATGATCTCTATAATCACGATCTCCATCATTGTGTCTCTGTGAAGTCGTCTCGCCAACTATTACTTCCACTACTATGGCTAACGGTTAGCGATAAATTAAAGTAATCACATGGCGTTGCATCTCATACAATAAATTAAGACAACTCCTATGGCTATTGCCGGTTGTCATACTCATCGACATGCAAGTCGTGAATCCTTTTACAAGAACATGATCAATCTCATACATCACATATGTAACATCACATCCTTTTGGCCATATCACATCACGTAGCATACCCTGCAAAAACAAGTTAGACGTCCTCTAATTGTTGTTGCATGTTTTACGTGGCTGATTTGGGTTTCTAGCAAGAATGCTTCTTACCTACATGACAGCCACAACATTGATATGTCAATGTTATTTACCCTTCATCAGGACCCTTTTCATCGAATCCAATTCGAGTAAAGTGGGAGAGACAGACACCCGCTAGCCACCTTATGCAACAAGTGCATGTCAGGCGGTGGAACCAGGCTCATCTAAGCGTACGTGTAAAGTCGGTCCGGGCCGGTTCATCCCACAATACCGCCAAAAAAGATTGGACTAGTAACAGAAAGAAATTGACAAAATTATCGCCCACAACTTTTGTGTTCTACTCGTGCATAGGATCTACGCATAGAACCTAGCTCGGATGCCACTTATGGGGAATGTAGTAGCACTTCAAAAAATTCCTACATCACACAAGGATCTATCTAGGAGAAACCAGCAACGAGCAAGGGGTAGAGCATCTTCATACCTTTGAAGATCGCTAAGCAGAAGCGTTACTATGAACGCGGTTGATGGAGTCGTACTCACAGCAATTCAGATCCCGGAAGATTCTGATCTAACCGTCGAACAACGGCGCCTCTGCATTTAACACACATGCAGCCCGGTGACGTCTCCTTCACCTTGTCTTGCAAGGAGAGAGGAGAAGTTGAGGGAGAGCTCCGGCAGCAAGACGGTGTGGAGACGGTGGAGCTGCGTAGTACTCCGCCAGGGCATCACCAAGCGCTATGGAGGATGAGTCAAAGGAGAGGTAGGGCTGTGCCGAGGGAGAGATGAACTTGCGTGTCTTGCAGCCCCAAACCCTTGCATATATATAGGAGGAGGACGAGGAGGGCCCGGCCACCCTAGGGTTTCCCCTAGGTGGTGCAGCGGCCAAGATGGAGGAGGCGCGACGTCCTAGGGGTGGCTTGCCACCCAAGGCAGCCCCCACGCCTAGGGTTTTGCCTCCCTTGCCTCCTTGTGTGCCTTGGGTCCTAGTGGGTGGCACACCAGCCCACCTAGGGGCTGGTTTTCATCAACTTTTGGCCCACGTGGCCCTTCGGGGCTGGTGGCCCCTCTAGGTGGACCCCCGGAACCCTTCCGATGGTATCAGTTCAATACCGACGATTCCCGAAACGTATCCGGCGAACAAATATCCACTTCTTATATATGAATCTTTACCTCCGGACCATTCTGGAGCTCCTCGTGTCGTCCGTGATCTCATCCGGGACTCCGAAGAACCTTCAGTAACCACATACTATTCCCATTACAACTCTAGTGTCATCAAACCTTAAGTGTGTAGACCCTACGGGTTCGGGAACCATGCAGACATGACCGAGACACCTCTCTGGTCAATAACCAACAGAGGGGTATGGATATCCATGAAGGTTCCCACATGTTCCACGATGATCTCATCAGATGAACCACGATGTTGGATTCAGTCAACCCCGTTCGCAATTCCCTTTGTCTACCGGTATGATACTTGCTCGAGATTAGATCGTCGGTATCCCTATACCTCGTTCAATCTCGTTACAGGTAAGTCTCTTTTGCTCATTGTGTAACAAATCATCCCGTGGCTAACTCCTTAGTCACATTGACCTCATTATGATGATGCATTACCGAGTGGGCCCAGAGATACCTCTCCGTCACACGAGTGACAAATCCCAGTATCGATTCGTACCAACCCAACAGACACTTTCGAAGATACCTGTAGTGCAGCTTTATTATCATCGAGTTACGTTGTGAAGTTTGATACACCCAAAGCATTCCTATGGTGTCCGGGAGTTGCAAAATCTCATGGTCTAAGGAAATGATACTTGACATTAGAAAAGCTTTAGCATACGAACTACATGATCTTGTACTATGGTTAGGATTGGGTCTTGTCCATCACATCATTCTCCTAATGATGTGATCCCGTTATCAATAATATCCAATGTCCATGATCAGGAAACCATGACCATCTATTGATCAACGAGCTAGCCAACTAGAGGCTCACTTGGGACATGTGGTGCTCTATATATTCACACATGTATTACATTTTCCGGTTAATATAATTATAGCATGAATAACCGACAATTATCATGAACTAGGAAATATAATAATAACCACTTAATTATTGCCTATAGGGCATATTTCCAACATATAGGTCCTTGAAGGTTAGCACACCAAACTTGACCAATATCGGAGTTATTGGTCGAAAGCGTGAACCCATGCCATCAGCCTTAACCTACATGCATTCTGATTGGAAAGCATCCTAGCTCACAGGAACGTCACCAAGGTTCTCATCACCATTTCCTGTTATCTCATACCTGGTCAATGAAATAACGAGTGGCAAGCCAATGAGTACTTTGAATGTACTCGCAAACAACCCATGATATGGATAATGCAGTTGGTATGATAATAAGTAATATGCAACCTTTGTGGAAAGCAGGTTTTGATTGTAAATAAGCATGATCAATTGCTTGAATGGACACGCATCATATGCTAGATGGTATTCAGAAGAATAGGTCACAGATATCAACATATCTGCTGAGGGTGGAACACCAAAGGTTCACCCTATATGCCAAGTCACCGAACTTGCCATATCATCTTTGTCAGATAACACCTTTAAACACACACACACACACACACACACACACTTGGTTTATGTAGAAATGACTGGACGTAGTTTAAGCAGGATTACCCAACTGTCCTTGACTGTGGACACGACTATTCGAATAGTTTTATACTCTGCAGAGGTTGTATGTTGTACCCACGAGATCCGGGAAACTTCCGTATCATCCACGACTCGCGGTATATAACATACCCGAGGTAAGTACCCGATCATGGCCTTTCCCCTGACGACACTAGCCAAAGAGTCCACTCGATTGGTACCCAACCCACATGACGTACGTCTTACGAGCACCGACTCTAGACCGTATCATCCATGCGGGGACCAATGGTGTCCCCGGAACACGTAAAAATAGCATAGTCGACCTACCTGGTATGACCCCGTCACGAGAGTGACCACATATCACTCCCGCCACTAGTAATGTGGCCTCTTTGCTAGCACCGACCAAAGTAGTCAACAAAGCCCTGTCCCATAAAGCGGTATCGTGGTCGCACATGTACGGTTGGGATAGTCGAAACATCATAAATCTAATCCCATTTCCAAAACCACTCAGACAAAATATTCCCGGTGCACCACTTCTTCCTCAAGTGGTCACCTAACTCCACATCATCGCCCTCGGGCATTAGTGGCAGCTGACGGGTTTTTTGTAAAACCTTTAATATCAACTTTGCGTTACCATCATCGTGCACATGATCTTTCTATGCGTAGCACTATTGTCTACTTGTTAACATATTATCAGCGTGACCCTCATAGATGATAGGGTCATGCTCAATGAAAGTGCTCCAGAGGAGCTATCGGAAACACCATGCTGGGGTGCACCGATCATCCTTAACTATATGCATCCGAGTAGAGTAACCAATGTGTCATGCATACAAGTATTTTCTTAGACATGGTCAAAGGGATGCTTTCCTTGCTCACATAAGTCATCGGGGTCCTCAAGGTGTTCCGGTCCAACTCCAAGTACTCCGTCTACCCATCAACTATCGTCGGAAACAATCACAGTAAGCCACACAACAAGCAGAAACAAAAGTGCTATATGAATGGAAGTTTTAGTTTTTTGGACCTCTCTGGTCATAAGAAAAATACCTGAAACTTGCTACACGACATTTGGACCATGAGGAAATTTTGAATGGACGAAAGGAGGAATAGGTGATCCTTAAAGAGGCCTACAGAAATCATTCTGTTAAAAATGATTGGAGGCACTCAATAAACATAGCACGATTTTAGAAATATTTATTAAGTTGGTTCACTATATTTGGAGTTGATATGAATATTCTAGGGATTTTCTAATACTGGATAAATAGCAAAAGGAAGCTATTTATTTAATGCAATAGAAACATACCACATAAAAATGTTGACTAGGGCTTAAAAAATAGTGCAAGATATTAGGAGACTCTGGAAATTGTAATCACTCCATTTGGAGTTACTGGATAAATAGTGCAAGATGTTTAAAATATTCGAATGGGCATTTGAATATTAACCCCACAGAAAAGTCTTTTGGAAAAATGTGCAATGTGCCCATCTGGATTTATCTTGAATTTAGGAACCTGAATAAATTTGAATCATCAGATTTGGAGTCCAAATGGATTTATTGTGGATTTTAGAAGTCTCTAATAAAATATAAAATAAGGAAAGGTTATACGAGAGAGGGACTTTTAGTGTGTACTGGGCGCTAGATAGGCATCGGGCCGGCCCACCCACACAGGCGCGCGCGTGACGGGCCATGTCTGAGGTGCACTTATTGGAGTGTGCTTCTCTGGAGGGGAAGCGGCCGCGCAGAGGCAGGGAGCGGCCACGCAGAGCCTGCCTTCACTTAACGGGGCGGGGCCACCCGTCGGCGGCTTGACCACCGAGCGACAGGTGGGGCCAGCCTGGTCTCTCCTTTCTCTCTTCTCCCCTTTCTTCCTCCTCCAACCAGGAGATAGCAGGGGTGTTAGTCATCACGGTTCCCCGCCACTCAGTGGTGCTGGCTAGCAAGCTGGTGGGCCAGGTGGATGCCCCACCCCTTGTCGCACCTACAACCGAAGTGGGGGGGGGGGGCTCGGGAGTTCCCGGAGCTAGCGAGCCACTCGCACAAGCGGACGGTAGCGCGGGCGACATTGGGAAGCTTGGCTCGGCCACGGGGATGGCTTTCGACGTGTCCATGAGGATGGGAGCATCAAGGGGGTTCTTCTAGAGGGGAGAGCCGAGGCTAGGGGAAGCTGGCTAGCTCGATTGCAATGACGGCCAAGGCGGCACCATGGCGGCCGTAGGAGGGGAATCAGGGTGCGGGAGCTCCATGGCTCGGTCTATGAGGCCCATGGGAGAGAGGTAAATAGATGGGAGGCAACAGAGGCTCAAGGGAGAGGGTAGAGCAAGGCGAGAGATGAGGAGAGCTCGGGCTCACCTCAGATGCTAAGGGCACGAGGGACACATGCATGCCAGAGGTGTTTGGACGCGAGCTGGTGTCGGGGAAGGGGTCAAAGATGGAAAGGGAGATGCCCTGGTGCCCTAAGACATGCTGCCACAGCCGGAAACGAGCTGCAGCAAGAGGACAAGGGGTAGAGCACCGTTAGTGCATGCTGCCAGCGCGGTCACCATGGCCACTCATGTCTATAGTAGCTTTTTGACCTCTCAAGGATGTCCTACGGACAAGGCACGTATGGAGGAAGATGACTCTGGACTTTGGTTGCATATGGGGCTGATTGGACAGGGGTTTGACTGCAATTTAGTTTGCAGCAGCAAACTTAAGGCTAAAAGTGAGGGCAGCTACTAGAGATGTAATGCAACGAAACCATGTCTACCAGTCTTAGGAATGGAAGGACTACATTACTGCTAATTTTCAGCTCAAGTGGATGAGTGTAGCTAGTACTTGTAGTTCAAAGCTACCTTTCAGCCAGAAATCAAGTTTGAGATGTGCTGCTCATTTTGCCCACATGAGCATGCCATATCTTCATTTGTAACGATGCCTTGGAATGCTAGGGTCTCTTTGGAAAGAAGTGGGGGCATTACCTTAAGCAGAAGTATAGCAAGAGGGGTAAAAAATGATGCTGCCAAGGTGAAAATGAGAGGTAGCTACATGGAGTCACCCTCCAATAATTGACCAGAGGCCATGTGAAGGCTACTGGAGGTAAAAGGTAACTATAGAGAGCTGTGGTAAAATTTTAAGATCAAGGGTAATAGTGGAGGGGACCAAAGCATCAACTTTGGTGAATGCACACAAGGTTTTTGATGGGTGTTAGGGCTACTAGATAGATTGCAATTGATATGAAACTTAACAGGATCGTATAATAGGTGAAAATAAGCTTGGAAAGTTTCCAATGTAGACTTGAAAAACCCATGAAATGGGAAGAAATGACTTTCTGCCTACACAACAATGCAAATAAATCCCCACAAATCCACAACTTGTTGTGGGGGCATTATTTGAGCATTAAAGCATGCCCAAAAAGTTTTGGGTCAATTGGAGGAACTTTATAATGTAAAGTTTCCCAAAGTCAAAAATCAACAGAGAGGGTTTTGAGGGTGTTGGGACAAGTTTTTCTATTCTCCTTGATGCACCACATGGTGTTGATGCATTATTGGATTATGAGAATCTTGCTACCTCTTGAGCTTGCGTTCGTTTTTCCCTTGAAGAGGAAAGGGTGATGCAGCATAGTAGAAGTAAGTATTTCCCTCAGTTTGAAAACCAAGGTATCAATCCAGTAGGAGTATCAAGCAAAGTCTCCAGCGTACCTGCGCAAAAACAGCAAACTTGCACCCAACGCTAGAAAGGGGTTGACAATCCCTTCACGATTGATTGCAAGGTGAGATCTGAAGGCGGAAAGTGCAACAAAGTAAAAGTGTAGGGCTGAAAATATGATGTGAAGTAGACCCGGGGGCCATAGTGTTCACTAGAGGCTTCTCTCATGATAGCAAATATTACGGTGGGTGAACGAATTACTGTCGAGCAATTGATCGAACCGCGCAAAGTCATGACGATATCTAAGGCAATGATCATACATATAGGCATCACGTCCGAGATAAGTAGACCGATACTTTCTGCATCTACTACTATTACTCCACACATCGACCGCTATCCAGCATGCATCTTGTGTATTGAGTTCATGACAAACAGAGTAATGCCTTAAGCAAGATCACATGATGTAGAGGGATAAATTCATGCAATAGATATAAACCCCATATTTTTACCCTTGATGGCAATAACATGATGCGTGCCTCGCTACCCCTTCTGTCACTGGGTGAGGTCACCGCATGGTATGAACCCAAAACCAAGCACTTCTCCCATTGCAAGAATCATAGATCAAGTTGTCCAAACAAAACCCACAACTCGAAGAGAATTACAAAGATATGAAATCATGCATATAAGAGATCAGAAGAAACTCAAATAAGATTCATAGATAATCTGACCATAAATCCACAATTCATCGGATCTCAACAAACCCACCGCAAAAGAAGATTACATCGGATAGATCTCCACGAAGATCATGGAGAACTTTGTATTGATGATCCAAGAGAGAGAATAAGCCATCTAGCTACTAGCTATGGACCCGAAGGTCTATGGTGAACTACTCACGCATCATCGGAGAGGCAATGGTGTTGATGAAGAAGCCCTCCGTGTCCGAATCGCCCCTCCGGCAGGAAAGCAGAACGTGCCCCAGATGGGATCTTGCGGAGACAGAAGCTTGCGGCGGCGGAAAAGTATTTTCGTGGATCTCTCCCGTGGTTTTGGATTTTTCGGGGATTTATAGGCGGAAGAAGTAGGGCAGAGGAGCCACAGGGGGGCCACAAGCCTGCTAGGCGGGGGTCCCCCAAGCCATGGCTAGGGGGCTTGTGGCCTCCCCTGGTGCCCTCTGCCTTGGTTCTCAAGCTCCCTGCGTATCTTCTGTTCCAAAAAAAAATCTTTTCAGAGATTTTATTCCGTTTGGACTCCGTTTAATATTCTCCTCTGAAAAGGGTCAAAAACTCGGAAAAAACAAGAACTGGCACTTGGCACTGAGTTAATAAGTTAGTCCCAAAAAAGATATAAAAGGCATACAAAATATCCAAAGTTTGACAAGATAATAGCATGGAACCATAAAAAATTATAGATACGTTGGAGACATATCAAGCATCCCCAAGCTTAACTCTTGCTCGCCCTCGAGTAGGGAAGTGATAAAGAATGAATTTTTGATGTGGAATGCTACCTAGCTTATTTGTCCTTTGTAACTTCTTTCATGTGACATGAATGTTCAGATCTGTAAGATTCGAAACAATAGTTTTCTATTGACATGAAAACAATAATACTTCAAGCAAACTAGCAAGGTAATCATGAACTTTCAAAATAACTAGGCCAAAGAAAGTTATTCCTACAAAATCATATAGTCTGGCTATGCTCCATCATCCCCACACAACGAATTTAAATCATGCACAACCCCGGTATTGGCCAAGTAATTGTGTTCACACTCTTACTTTCTCAAACCTTTTTCAACTCTCACGCAATACATGAGCGTGAGCCATGGATATAGCACTTATAGGTGGAATAGAGTGTGGTGAAGGTTGTGAGGCAAAAAGGAGGAGATGGTCACATTGACTCGGCGTATCAAAGGCTATGAAGATGCCCATTGATGACCCACAAGTATAGGGGATCAATCGTAGTCCTTTCGATAAGTAAGAGTGTTGAACCCAACGAGGAGGAGAAGGCTCTGATAAACGGTTTTCAACAAGGTAATAACTTCAAGCTCTGAAAGTAGCGGTAACAAGTGATGGTATAGTGAGGTGAAACGTAGCAAGCGAAAAGTAACCAGTAGTAGCAACGGTGCAGCAAGTGGCCCAATCCCTTTAGAAAGGGACAAGCCTGAACAAAGTCTTATAAGAGGAAAAACGCTCCCGAGGACACACGGGAATTTCTGTCATGCTAGTTTCATCATGTTCATATGATTCACGTTTGTTACTTTGATAGTTTGATGTGTGGGTGGATCGACGCTTGGGTACTGCCCTTACTTGGACAAGCATCCCACTTATGATTAACACCTCTCGCAAGCATCCGCAACTACGAAAGAAGAATTAAGACAACGTCTAACCATAGCATTAAACTAGTAGATCCAAATCAGCCCCTTACGAAGCAACCCATAGACTGGGGTTTAAGCTTCTGTCACTCCAACAACCCATGATCTACTTACTACTCCCCCATGCCTTCCTATAGGCCCAAATATGGTGAAGTGTTATGTAGTCGACATTCACATAACACCACTAGAGGAAAAACAACATACAGCATATCAAAATACCGAACGAATATCAAATTCACATGACTATTATTAGCATGACTTATCCCATGTCCTCAGGAACAAAAGTAACTACTCACAAAGCATAATCGTAATCATGATCAGAGCTGTAATGAATAGCATCAAGGATCTGAAAATAAACTATTCCACCAAGTAATCCAACTAGCATCAACTACAAAGAGTAATGAACACTACTAGCAACCTTACAAGTACCAATCGGAGTCGCGAGACGGAGATTGGTTAAAAGAGATGAACTAGGGATTCGAGAGGAGATCGTGCTGATGAAGATGTTGATGGAGATGCCTCCCATCCGACGAGAGGAGTGTTGGTGATGACGATGGCGATGATTTCCCCCTCCGGGAGGGAAGTTTCCCCGGCAGGATCGTCCTGCCGGAGCTCTAGAAGGATACATCAACAAAGAAGGATACATGCCGGTCAATCAATGTGTCTGGAGCAGTAGCAAGCTAGCAAGGCCGGGTGGAAGAACAGAGAGGCATTTCCCCATAAAGAGTACTACTAAAGGCACACAACTAGGTGTTGAATCCCACACATATCAATGCATTTCAAACATACACACAATATGCACGATATGTGTAGATACAACATGGCATCACAACATAACTCTACAACATAACATTTATTTAATAGGCTACAAAGAGCCAACATAGTATAATGTTACAAACAGAAGGGGTCACATGACCCAACAGTCACAACATACAAACATCAAGCGGAAGTTACATGTTTGGGTATAGACATCTATTAAAAGTGGTTGGAAGAGCCTGAAAAGCTACAATGACCCTACCATAGGAGCCAGACCCCTATCTGGGTTCCCAAGCTATTCCATAAATGTTAATGTCAATAGGAAAACATAGAGAGAACAACGTCTATCTCTACAAAAATATAAATAAGCAACAATGAGTACGAAGGTACTCAGCAAGACTTACATCAGAACTAATTACATATGCATCATGTATCAATGAACAGGGTTGTGGGGTTTACTGTAGAAATGCCAGCTTTGACCTTTGGCTAACCTAAACTACAACAATGTTTCATACCTCTCTCATCTCCCAATGAGAGAGCGCACACGAGTCCACATATCCACCACATCAATACACCACCATGGATCCTCTCTCGTCATCCTACGAGAAGGCCATCCATAACACTCACACTTATCTGGACCATTTTAGAGTATATGTTAAAGTTATCTATGAACCATGCAAGTATCCAAGTAGTCCACATCCGAGGACGCGGCTATTCGAATAGATAATTACCTTGCAGGGGTGTACTTCGTCACACATGCTTCCGTCGCTTATCGCCATGTGCACATAAAACAAGCAGCTCGGCGACCTTCAAGCGGAATCCCAGCGAGGGAGTCGGCCACAGACGTTAACCTACAATGACTCACGTCCAAGGCAGTCGCCTATCTGAGTTGGAACCCATATTGGAAGTCCGACCGAGGTTTCCAGCATGGCCTCAAACGATGTGAGCAGGGCCCCAAGACGGTCCCGATTAGGCCGTTTATACACTTAGCAGGCCATGCCACAACCTATGAACGTTTCGAACTACTGCGACTCCTGGACTGAGAACAGTGTAGTTAATAGGCCGAGGGGGGTCGAGTTACCGGAACCCAATGTGCGGTAGTATCTAGTCATGGAACACCAACACAAGATCTCATGTCCTAAGTGCGGTATCAATGTGACAACCCACCATGTACTCCTACATGGCCTCTCATCGCTACCTTTACCAAAACAGGTTCACATACTTACTCTCATCAATAGGACATGGTCATTTCAATTCATCATCCAGATGACCAGACCAACTAAACTCTAAGCATAGAAAGCATAACAGGGAAATGGCACAACAAGGCTCAAGCATCTACCAGGTATGCTAGATTGCTTGGTTTAGCTATTTATTGTGACAATGACAGGTCATGCAAAGGAATGGGTTCATCTACCATAACACAGGTAGCAATTGAATTATCTTGTCCTAATGCATTGAAATGAGAGCAAGAGCGATAGAGTGGGATTGTATCGGAATGCTCAAGGAGGTTTGCTTGCCTGTTGATCAGAAGAACTCAGCTGTTCTTCGATGTTGGTGATAACTACATCTCGCAAGTCTATGAACAAGATAAAACAAGAACAAATTAAGCACGGCAAATGCTTCACAATGATGCATGAGTATGACATGTTAACATGATGCTGATTTTGTCTAATGCAAGTGGTCATAAGTTAAATGGAAGTTATTTGATCAATATAGATCAATTCTAAACTCCATATGTAGAATTTAAATGCCTTTAATGAAATTGTCCTATTCAGCAAGTTTAAGTTGTCCAAACATGCATGAAAATGGTACCGTCAGATTCCTTGAATTTTTCTGATAAATTTTCATATATTATCTATTTCATTTGGAGCTATAGATTAATTTCTATGATTTTTCAAAGTTTTAGGCATTTTCTGGAATTTCCTGATTTATTTTTAATCCAGAAAACAAATACTGCGTCAGGCTGATGTCATCCCTCCATCAGCAGGTCAACTAGCCGGGCGAGGTGAAACCTGACCAGTGGGGTCCACCGGTTAGTGACCGAGGGCTAATCCGCGCGCTGACCCGCTCTAACTGGGATTTGACCCATGCTGGGGCCCTCTGTTAGCGCCTAATGGTGGGGTTAATTAGTGCTGATGGCCACGACACGTCGGCACCCGTCGGAGCTTCGCCGGCGGCTACCAAAGTAGCGGCGGGGATTCGTCGGAAAACACAGCAGGGCTTGGTTCGACGTGCTGAGCACACTGGGACATAGCCCGTGCTCGACCTTGTCGACTGGGGTTGGTCAGGGGGTTGGGGTCGCCTGAAGAGGCGCCGACGATTACATCCACGACGGCCGGAGCACGACCTCGCTTATGCAGGGTCGACAGACCAATAAGGGGGACGCTAGGAGCTCAAAGGCTTCCTGGAAGCTTCAGGAGCTTGACCGCATGCTCAAACAGGAGCTGCGGGTCCTCTACCTTGGTGGCGCCATGGATGGTGGTGGCCGGAGCTTCAAACGAAGAAGAAGCTACTCCAACATCTCCACAGCTAGGAACACAAGGGAAAATGGCAAGAATCTCACCGTGAGCCTAATAGGAACAATGGCGAGGCCGGGGATGCACTTGTTGCCGCGAATCGAGGGCGACGGTCCTCGGAGCCCAAGGTTGAAGATGGAGGCGTTGGCGGCGATCCAGTGCGCTCGAGCCTAGTTCTTTTGGCATGGATACGAGGAGGACGTCGGTGGAGCTTCTAGACACGGAGGGGCATCGGGGGAGGCTCGTTAGCTACGGTGGTCAGTGGCGCATGGCCATGGCTGGGTCGGCCATGAGAGAGGGGGAGAGATAGAGCAAGGGGGAAGAAAGGAGAGGCAGTCGTCCCGATCCGGAGGGCTCTGGGGGTCTCATCCCCGCCGACGATGTGGCACGAGGCACACGTAGACAACCTAGTGCGTGGCGCGCACGGCGAGCGCAGTCCCCTGCTTCTCCTGTACCTTCTAGCAAGAGGTAGAAGACATGGATTCCCCTGGTGGGCTGGCTCGACCAGGTGAGCGCGAGGTAAGCTTCTTCTTTTATTCTGTTTTCTTTTCTTTTTGTGACATATGTTTTGTCTTTAGTAAAATATATCGCCATTCTAAAATATCCTAAAAATAATCATTTGGGCTTAGAGGATTTTCCCAGTGCCACATAAAAGTTTCAGAATAATTGGAACTCCATTTTATATATAGCAAATATAAGTCGATTTCAAATAATTGTTTAATTAATTCAAAAATCAAATATAAAATGTTTCTGTGTTTTCAAAATATTTGTTGGCAAATTTACCTCATCCCAATATTTTCACAGATATTTGGAACATTTTCTTGGATCATTTTGCAGCAGTTTTTATATTGCCTTTTTGACAAAAAAATGAATTGTGAGGCTTGATCACTTCCTCATTTCAAGTTCAAAATAAAGAATAAAAATGCATGCATGAATGCTTTTCAAGCAGGGTTAACTAGGGTTATGACAACTCACCCGCACTAAACAAGAATTTTGGCTCGAGATTCAGGCGTAGTCGAGAAGAGGTCGGGGTAATCAAGCCGAAGACGGTCTTCGCGCTCCCAGGTTGCTTCATCCTCGGAAAGATGAGACCACTGAACCTTGAGAAACTTGATGCTGCGATGTCGATTGCTGCGCTCGGTTTCATCAATAATACGAACAAGATATTCTCGACATGAGAGGTCATCTTGGAGATCAAGAGTATCGTGGTCCACTTTGCGGATAGGATCCTTTAAGCAACGCTTGAGTTGAGAAACGTGGAACACATCATGAACTTTGGAAAGTTTCGGGGGTAGTTCTAATTGGTAGGCAACCTCTCCTCATTTAGCGAGAATGCGAAAAGGACCAATGTAACAGGGAGCCAATTTTCCTTTGATACCGAAACGATGGGTACCCTTGAGAGGTGAAACTCGAAGGTAAGCCTTCTCGTCAACTTCATAACTTACTTCCTTATTACGACGGTCATATTGGCTCTTTTGACGAGATTGGGTAGTTTTCAAATTTTCACGAATAATGCGAACTTTCTCTTCTGCCTCCTAGATCATATCTAGTCCAAAGAATTATCTTTCACTGATTTCTGACAAGTTTAATGGCTTTCAACATCTTCGTCCATACAGAACTTCGAAAGGAGCTTTGCCCAGACTAGTCTCGAAACTGTTGTTATAAGCAAACTATGTGAATGGAAGACATTTCTCCCAACTCATTCCGAATGAGATAACACGGGCTCTGAGCATATCTTCGATAATTTGATTGACTCTTTCTACTTGACCACTTGACTGAGGGTGATAAGAAGTGATAAAGGAGAGATGGGTTCCCATAGCATTTTGGAAACTTTCCCAAAATCGAGAGGTGAAAAGACTTCCGCTATCTGAATTGATTTCCAGAGAAACACCATGAAGAGAAATTATTTGAGAAATATATAGGTGTGCTAACTAACTAGCAGTTATACTCTCTCGAACTAGAAGGAAATGAGCAACTTTTGAAAGACGATCGATGCCACGAAGATGGCATCATTCCTTTTCTTAGTCTATGGAAGAGCGAGTGATGAAATCCATACCTAGCTTGTCCCATTTCCACTCGGGAATAGCCAAGGGTTGAAGGGTGCCAGCAGGGCTTCGATGCTCTGCCTTAACGCAACGACAAACGTCACAGTTAGCAATAAATTGAGCAATTTGTCTCTTCATCCGGGTCCACCAGAACCTTTGGCGTCGGTCCTGATACATCTTAGTACTACCGGGATGAATTGTGAGAGGAGATTCATGAGCTTCCTTGAGAATCAGCTCTCGGCCTCTCGCAGATGTTACTTCTTGGGAACCACCAAGCAGTTCTCAAAGAACACGGCCCCTTTATTATTTACCAAGAAACGACTAGCAACACCTTTGGCAATGCTGCTCTTGATCCGGGAAATCCCCATATTATGCTTCTGAGCTTCTATGATATGACCCTCAAGAGTTGGTTTCACCACCAAGGTAGAAAGGAATCCTTGAGGAACAATGTGAAGATTAAGCTTACAAAATTCTTCATGGAGAAGTGGTTGACTTTGTAGCAACATGAGGTTGTTACAATAGGATTTACGACTTAGTGCATCAGCCATGACATTGGCTTTGCCTGGGGTGTAAGATATCCCTAAGTCGTAATCCATGATCAATTCAACCCAACATCTTTCCCTGAGATTCAAATCTGGTTGGGTGAATATATACTTGAGACTCTGGTGATCAGTGTTTATTTCGCAATGATTACCCAGAAGGTAATGTCGCCAGGTTAACAATGCATATACTACAACGACAATTTCCAGATCGTGTGTTGGATAATTCTCCTCATGTGGACGCAACTACCAAGAAGCGTAGGCAATCACATGACGATCTTCCATAAGAATTCATCCAAGTCCTTGACGCAAGGCATCACAGTAGATAATAAAGTGCTTTGTGAAATCCGGGGGCACAAATACCGGGGCAGTAGTCAGTCGTCTTTTCAACTCCTAAAAACTTTCCTGACACTGTGGGCTCCACTCAAACTTATTATCTTTCTTGAGGAGTTTGGTTAGAGGTTTGGCAACTTTGGAGAAGTTCTCAATGAAGCTGCGACAATAGCTCGCTAAGCCAAGCAAACTCCTAACTTGCTTCACAGATTCAGGTGGAGTCCAATCAAGAACGGCCTGAACTCTCTCGAGATTGACAACAATACCTTTCGCAGAGATTACATGATCTAGATAGGTCACTTCTGGCAACCAGAATTCACATTTAGAGAATTTGGCGTAAAGGCGGTGCTCTCGAAGTTTCATCAATACCAGCCTAAGATGTTGAGCTTGTTCTTCTTCATTCTTCGAGTAGATCTAGATATCATCGAGGTAAATCACAACGAATTTATCCAGATACTCCATGAAGATCGAATTCATTAAGCGTGAGAAGGTGGCTAGGGCATTGGTTAGACCAAAGGGCATGACGGTGTACTCGTATTGGCTATAACGAGTGACAAAGGAAGTCTTAGGAATGTCCCCGTTCCTGATTTCGATTTGATGATAACCTAATACAGGAAAGATTGCATATCCAGCAAGCTGATCATACAGATCGTTTATCCTCGAAATCGGATATTTGTTCTTTATCGTGACCAGATTAACCGGTCGATAATCTACAACCATCCGATCCGTACCAGCCTTCTTCTTGACAAAGAGGACATGACAAGCCCAAGGAGAAGAACTAAGATGGATGAAACCTTTCTTCAAAGATTCATCGAGTTGGATCTTAAGCTTAGCTAGTTCTTGATGAGACATTGATACGTCTCCAACGTATCTATAATTTTTGATGGTTCCATGCTATTATCTTTTCAAACTTTGGATGTATGCCACTTATATCTTTTTCGGGACTAACTTATTAACTCAGTGCCAAGTGCCAGTTCCTGTTTTTTCCGTGTTTTTGACCCTTTTCAGAGGTGGATTTTAAATGGTGTCCAAACGGAATAAAACTTCTGAAAAGATTTTTTCCAGAACAGAAGATACGCACGAGACGTGAGAACCAAGGCAGAGGCCACCAGGGGAGGCCACAAGCCCCCTAGGCATGGCCAAGGGGCCGCGCCTAGGAGCCTTGTGGACCCCGTGTGGCTCGTCTGCCCTACCTCTTCCGCCTACAAATTCCCTAAAAATCCAAAACTTCGTGAGAGATCCACGAAAATACTTTTCCGCCGCCGCAAGCTTCTCTCTCCGCAAGATCCCATCTGGGGCACGTTCTGGTGCCCTGCCGGAGGAGGGAAACGGGTACGGAGGGCTTCTTCATTAACACCATGGCCTCTCCGATGATGCGTGAGTAGTTCACCATAGACCTTCGGGTCCATAGCTAGTAGCTAAATGGATTCTTCTCTCTCTTGGATCTTCAATACAAAGTTCTCCATGATCTTCATGGAGATCTATCCGATGTAATCTTATTTTG
Organism: Hordeum vulgare subsp. vulgare; assembly: GCF_904849725.1. NCBI lineage: Eukaryota > Viridiplantae > Streptophyta > Magnoliopsida > Poales > Poaceae > Hordeum > Hordeum vulgare. Next base: position 143,790,726 of record NC_058521.1, on the reverse strand, counting down.
CGGTGTGTTTGTCAAGAACCGATGAATTGTGGATTTATGATTAGATTATCTATGAATCTTATTTGAGTTTCTCCTGATCTCTTATATGCATGATTTCATATCCTTGTAATTCTCTTCGAGTTGTGTGTTTTATTTGGCCAACTTGATCTATGATTCTTGCAATGGGAGAAGTGCTTGGTTTTGGGTTCATACTGTGTGGTGGCCTCACCCTTGACAGAAGGGGTAGCGAGGCACGCATCATGTTGTTGCCATCAAGGGTAAAAAGATGGGGTTTACATCATTGGTTTGAGTTTATCCCTCTACATCATGTCATCTTTCTTAAGGCATTACTCTGTTCGTCATGAACTCAATACACTAGATGTATGAAGTAATAGTAGTAGATGCATAAAGTATCGGTCTACTTGTCTCGGACGTGATGCCTATATGTATGATCATTTGCTTAGATATCGTCATGATTTTGCGCGGTTCTATCAATTGCTCGACAGTAATTTGTTCACCCACTGTAATATTTGCTATTTTGAGAGAAGCCTCTAGTGAACACTATGGCCCCGGGGTCTACTTCACACCATATTTTCAGACTTACTCTTTTACTTCGTTGCACTTTCCGCCCTCAGATCTCACTTTGCAATCAATCTTGAAGGGATTGACAACCCCTTTATAGTGTTGGGTGCAAACTCGTTTGTGTTTGCGTAGGTACTCTGGACACTTGGCGCGATTCTCCTACTGGACTGATACCTTGGTTCTCAAAATTAAGGGAAATACTTACTGCTCCTGTGCTACATCACCCTTTCCTCTTCTAGGGAAAAACCAACGCAAGTTCAAGAGGCAGCAGAAGGATTTCTGGCGCCCTTGACGGGGAGGATCAAGTCAAGAACTCATCCAAGTAAGTGTCGCAAACTCATCTCTTGCATTTACTTTTTTGCCTCTCGTTTTCCTCTTCCCCCACTTCTAAAAAACAAAAATTTACAAAAATATTTGCCTTTTTCGTTTGCCTTTTTCGTTCGGCCTTTTCTCTCGCTTGCTTTATGTTCGCTTGTGTGCTTGTTTGCTTGCTGAAGTCACCATGACTGAAAACACCAAACTTTGTGACTTCTCGAATACTAATAATAATGATTTTATTAGTACTCCGATTGCTCCCTCCACTAGTGCGGAATCATACTAAATAAATGCTGCTTTGCTGAATCTTGTTATGAAAGAGAAATTCTCCGGCCTTCCTAGTGAAGATGCCGCATCCCATCTTAATACCTTCATTGAGCTTTGCGATATGAAAAGTAAGAAAGATGTGGATAATGATGTGATTAAATTGAAGCCTTTTCCGTTCTCGTTGCGAGATCGAGCAAAAACTTGGTATTCGTCTTTGCCCAAAAATAGTATTGATTCTTGGAACAAGTGGAAAGATACTTCTATATCCAAGTATTTTCCGCCGGCTAAGATCATCTCTCTCCATAATGATATCATGATTTTTTAGCAACTTGATCATGAACATGTTGCACAATCTTGGGAGACAATGAAATTGATGATTAGAAATTGTCCAGCTCATGGCTTGAGTCTTTGGATGATTATACAAATCTTTTACGCTGGTTTGAATTTCACTTCTAGAAATATCTTGGACTCCGCCTCAGGTGGAATGTTCATGGAAATCACATTAGGAGAAGCCACCAAACTTCTAGACAATATCATGACAAACTACTCTCAGTGGCACACTGTAAGGTCACCTACTAGTAAGAAGGTACACGCTCTAGAAGAAATTAACTCGTTGAGGGCTAAGATGGATGAGTTAATTGAATTGGTCGCTAGTAAAGGTGCTCCTTTAGATCCTAATGATATGCCCTTGTCTTCCTTGATTGAGAGTAGCAACTCGAGCTTGGACGTTAATTTTGTTGGTAGGAATAATTTTGGCAACAACAATGCTTTTAGAGGAAACTATGTTCCTAGGCCTTTTCCTAGTAATCCCTCTAATAACTTTGGCAACTCCTACAACAATACTCATGGAAATTACAATAAATTACCCTCTGATCTAGAGAGTAATATCAAAGAGTTTATCAACTCGCAAAAGATTTTCAATGCGTCCATAGAGGAAAAACTACTCAAAATTGATGATTTGGCTAGGAGCGTTGATTGAATGTCTAGTGATATTGATGCTTTGAAAGTTAGATGTGCTCCTCCCAAGATCAATATGGATGAAACTTTGAAAGTTGTGCGTGTTTCCATGAGTGAGAGCAAAGAAAGAACCGCCCAAATTCGTGCTAGGCATGAATGGCTTAAAATGCATGTTCTCGTGATAAGAATCACGCAGATCTTAAAGTGCATGGTGTGACTCCCATTGAATCCTTGTTTTCTTGTGTCTAACCTAATGATGATGGGGCTGGATATGAATCCACTTTGGATGAAAAACTCCCCAATGATTCGGAGTCTATCTATCTTGATGCTAAAAGCATTGAAACTGGAGTAGAAGATATCAAAACCTTGAGTAGTAATGAAATTACTACTTTGGATTTCAAGGAATTCAATTATGATAGTTGCTCCTTGATTTAATGCATTTCCTTGATGCAATCCATGCTAAACTCTCCACACACTTATAGCCAAAACAAGGCCTTTATCGATCATATCGTCGAAGCTATGATAAAATCCCTTGAAGAGAAACTTGAGTTGGAATTCTATATTACTAGAAAGCTTCATGATGAGTGGGAAACTACTATCAAAATCAAAATCAAAAACTATGAACGCAATGCTTTGTGTGATTTGGGTGCTAGTGTTTCCGCGATTCCAAAGTCCTTAGGTGATGTTCTAGGCTTTAATGAGATTGAGTGTTCTCTTAATTTGCATCTTGTGGATTCTACTGTCAAGAAACCTATGGGAAGGATCAATGATGTTCTTACTATTGCAAATAGGAACTACATACCCATGGATTTCATTGTGCTTGATATTGATTGGAATCCTACATGCCCTATCATTCTTGTAGACCTTTCCTAAGGACTATTGGTGCTATCATCGATATGAAGGAAGGGAATATTAGATTTCAATTTCCTTTAAATAAGGACATGGAGCATTTTCCTAGAAATAAAATAAGATTGCCTTATGAATCCATGATGAAGGCTACTTATGGTTTGAGCACCAAAGACGATGATACGTGATTCTATCGCCTTATGCCTAGCTAAGGGCGTAAACAATAGCGCTTGTTGGGAGGCAACCCAATGAATTTATCTTTTTCTTTCTGTGTTGTTGCGTCCACACCATCAGAATTCTGTAATGATTGTGTTTTTTGTGTTTGTTTTTGTGTTTGAGCCAAGCAAAACCTTTATGACTAGTTTTCGTGATGGTTGTTTGATCCTGCTGGAAAAAGACAGAAAATTTTCGCTCACGAAATTATTTTTCATTTTTATTAAGAAAGAGGTTTTGAGTTGATTCTTTTTGCTGCTGGTTTATATTCCTTTTTCCAAGGCTTTCGTAATGTTTCAGAATTTTTGAGGTACCAGAAGTATACGAAGTATACAGATTTCTACAGACTGGTCTGTTTTTATTGTGCTGGTTGCTTGTTTTTATGAAACTATGGATAGTATCGGGGGGTACTAGCCGTGGGAAAGTGAGAATACAGTAATCTAACACCAATATAAATAGAAATCAAGATTGCTACAGTACCTAAAGAGGTGGTAGTTTATTTTCTTGTGCTATTGATATCACAAGTTTCTGTTTAAGTTTTGTGTTGTGAAGTTTTCAAGTTTTGGGTGATGTTCTCATGGACAAAGGGATAAAGAGTGGAAAGAGCTCAAGCTTGGGGATGTCCAAGGCATACCAAGACAAATTCAAGGACACCAGCAAGCCTAAGCTTTGGGATGCCCCGGGAAGGCATCCCCTCTTTCGTCTTCAATCCATCGGTAACATTAGTTGGAGCTATATTTTTATTCACCACATGATATGTGTTTTGCTTGGAGCGTCTTGTATCGTAGGAGTCTTTTCTTTTTGTTGTGTCATAATCATCCTTGCTGCATACCTTTTGAGAGAGACATGCACTCATCATGAATTTGCTAGAATATTCATTGTGCTTCACTTATATCTTTTGAGTTAGGCAATGTTGGTCTATGTGCTTCACTTAGATCTTTTAGAGCACGGCGGTGTGTAACTTGGTAGTTGGCTTGTGCTATGAAATTAGTCCCAAAGGTGATAGCTACCCAAAGAGTATACAATAAAACTTCCACGTTCATGTGCATTGAGTAGAAAGACAAGTTTGGTTCCTCTCAATTAGTTCTAAGACATATATTTGGTAATATTAAGAGTTATGTTAGTAGGGTGTTGTGAATCTAGAATACTTGTGTTGAAGTTAGTGATTCCTGTAACATGCACGTATGGTGAACCGCTATGTTAGGAAGTCAGAGCATAATTGATCTATTGATTGTCATCATTTGTGTTGCGGTCGGGATCGCGCGATGGTTTACACCTACCAACCCTTCCCCTCGGAGTATGCGTTTAGCACTTTGTTTCGATTACTAATAAAAACTTTCGCAATAAGTATGTGAGTTCTTCATGACTAATGTGAGTTCATGGTATATATGCACTTTCACCTTCCACCATTGCTAGCCTCTCTAGTGCCGCGCAATTTTCGCGGGTGCACAAACCCACCATATGCCTTCCTCAAAACAGCCACCATACCTACCTGCTATGGCATTTTCATAGCCATTCCGAGATATATTGCCATGCAACTCCCACCGTTCCGTCTCATGACTTGTGCCGTCACTCTCATATTGCCATTGCATGATCTTAAGATAGCTAGCGAGATGTTTCAACGTCATACACCAAGCTAGATCGTTGCACATCCCGGTACACTGCCGGAGGCATTTCCTATAGAGTCATCATCGTTCTAAGCTTTGAGCTGTGAGTAAATAAAAGTGTGATGATCCCCATTATTAGAGCATTGTCCCATGTGAGGAAATAAAAAAAAGAGGCCAAAGTTGCCCATAATAAAAAGAGAGAGAGAGAAAAAAAGAGAGAAGGGACAATGCTACTATCTCTTTCCACACTTGTGCTTCATAATAGCACCATGTTCTTCATGATTGAGAGCCTCTCGTTTTGTCACCACCATATACTAGTGGGAATCTTTATTATATAACTTGGCTTATATATTCCAATGGTGGGCTTCCTCAAAATTGCCCTAGTTCTTCTTGAGCAAGCAAGTTGGATGCACACCCACTAGTTCTCCTTTTGAGCTTTCACATACTTATAGCTCTAGTGCATCCTTTGTATGGCAATCCCTACTCATTCACATTGATATCTATTAATGTGCATCTCCATAGTCCTTTGATACGCCGAATCAATGTGACCATCTCCTCCTTTTTATCTCACAAACTCCACCACATTGTATTCCACCATAGTGCTATATCCATGGCTCACGCTCATGTATTGCGTGAGAGTTGAAAAAGGTTTGAGAAAGTAAGAGTGCGAAAACAATTACTTGGCCAAGACCGGGGTTGTGCATGATTTAAATTAGTTGTGTGGGGATGATGGAGCATAGCCAGACTATATGCTTTTGTAGGGATAACTTTCTTTGGCCGTGTAATTTCGAAAGTTCACGATTACCTTGCTAGTTTGCTTGAAGTATTATTGTTTTCATGTCAATAGAAATCTATTGTTTTGAATCTTACAGATCTGAACATTCATGTCACATGAAAGAAGTTACAAAGGACAACTATGCTAGGTAGAATTCCGCATCAAAAATTCAGTCTTTATCACTTCCCTACTCGAGGATGAATAGGAGTTAAGCTTGGGGATGCTTAATACGTCTCCAACGTATCTATAATTTTTGATAGTTACATGATATTATCTTGTCAAACTTTGCATGTTTTGTATGCCTTTTATATCTTTTTGGGGACTAACTTATTAACTCAGTGCGAAGTGCCAGTTCCTGTTTTTTCCGTGTGTTTGACCCTTTTCATAGGAGGATTTTAAACATTGTCCAAACGGAATAAAACTTCCGAAAAGATTTTTTCCGGAACAGAAGATATGCACGAGATGTGAGAACCAAGGCAGAGGCCACCAGGGGAGGCCACAAGCCCCCTAGGCGCGGCCAAGGGGGCCGCGCCTAGCACGCTTGTGGGCCCCCTGTGGCTCGTCTGCCCTACCTCTTCTGCCTATAAATTCCCTAAAAATCCAAAACTGCACGAGAGATCCACGAAAATACTTTTCCACCGCTGGAAGCTTCTGTCTCCGCAAGATCCCATCTGGGGCACGTTCTGGTGCCCTGCCGGAGGGGGGATTCGGATACGGAGGGCTTCTTCATCAACACCATGGCCTCTCCAATGATGCGTGAGTAGTTCACCATAGACCTTCGGGTCCATAGCTAGTAGCTAGATGGCTTCTTCTCTCTCTTGGATCTTCAATACAAAGTTCTCCATGATCTTCATGGACATCTATCCAATGTAATCTTCTTTTGCGGTGTGTTTTTCGAGATCCGATGAATTGTGGATTTATGAACAGATTATCTATGAATCTTATTTGAGTTTCTTCTGATATCTTATATGCATGATTTCATATCCTTGTAATTCTCTTCGAGTTGTGGGTTTTGTTTGGCCAACTTGATCTATGATTCTTGGAACGGGAGAAGTGCTTGGTTTTGGGTTCATACCGTGCGGTGACCTCACCAAGTCACAAAAGGGGTAGCGAGGCACGCAACCTGTTGTTGCCATCAAGGGTAAAAAGATGGGGTTTACATCATTGGTTTGACTTTATCCCTCTACATCATGTCATCTTGCTTAAGGCGTTACTCTATTCGTCCTGAACTCAATACACTAGATGGATGCTGGATAGCAGTCGATGTGTGGAGTAATAGTAGTAGATGCAAAAAGTATCGGTCTACTTGTCTCGGACGTGATGCCCATATGTATGATCATTGCCTTAGATATCGTCATGACTTTGCGCGGTTCTATCAATTGCTCGACAGTAATTTGTTCACCCACCGTAATATTTGCTATTTTGAGAGAAGCCTCTAGTGAACACTATGGCCCCTGGTGGACTTCACACCATATTTTCAGCCTTACTCTTTTACTTCGTTGCCCTTTCCGCCTTTAGATCTCAATTTGCAATCAATCTTGAAGGGATTGACAACCCCTTCATAGTGTTGGGTGCAAGCTCGTTTGTGTTTGCGCAGGTTCTCTAGACACTTGGCGCGATTCTCCTACTGGATTGATACCTTGGTTCTCAAACCTGAGGGAAATACTTACTGCTCCTGTGTTGCATCACCCTTTCCTCTTCAAGGGAAAAACCAACGCAAGCTCAAGAGGAGGCAGACATCTTATAGGGTCTTCTAGCAATTGGAGCGGTTCCTGGAATAAGTTCTATGACAAACTCTACTTCTCTGTCAGGTGGAACACCTGGCAGTTCTTCTGGAAAGACATTCGGAAATTCACGGACTACCGGAATGTTTTCAAGGTGTGGATGAGGATTGGCATTAAGAGTATAAATCTAGCGTTTTGAAATACTAGCTGAGACATTGACTATCTGGCCAGAAGGATGAGTAAGATGAATAGTCCTAGAGAAACAATCAATCTTGGCATGATGAGCTGTCATCCAGTCCATCCCAAAAATGATATTGATACCTAAAGTCTTGAGGGCTATCAGGGAAGCAAGGAATACTAAACCATCGATAAGAATTTGATTCCCATGGCTTACTACATTAGTTTGCCATTTGGAACCTGGAGCCTAAATTACTAATGGGATGGGCATATCTTCGAAAGCAATGTTATGCAAGGAGGCATAACGTTAAGAGATGAAGGAGTGGGATGCTCCTGAGTCAAATAGAACTGAAGTTGGATGAGAATTGATAAGAAGCGTCTTAAGTACGACACCAGCATCATCTTGAGCTTCTTCTGCAGATAAATGGTGCACACATCCACGATTTGGAGAAACTAACCTTTCTTTAAGCTTCTTTGTTGGCGGCTTGCAATGAACAACACACATTCTTGAAGGGGGCGGAACATAACCACGCAGAGGACAATCCCTTGAGTAGTGTCCTGGCTAGCTACACTTGAAGCATGCTCCATAAATAGGACGTGGATCTGGGTTGAGCACTTGGTTGATGAGGTTCTTCTAGGAACACTTGGCATCAGCAAACGAGGCGCCACATATGATGGCCTCGGTATAAATCTCGGAGGAAGAACTGCATTCAGGATCCATATCATGCGCTTCTCGGACATAGAAATTGAAGAAGATCCAACATCACAGTTGTCCTTGCGAGATTCCTCGTAGGTCATTCTACTTGTTTCTGCTTTGATGGCTTTGTTCACAAGTACCTCGAAACTGATGAACTCATGCAGAGTGAGATCATGGCGAAGCTTTGGGTTAAGACCTTTCCTGAATCTATCTTGCTTCTTGGGATCTGTGGATACTTTATTTGGTGCATAGCACGCAAGGCATCCAAACTCACAACTATAAGCAACCACAACCATCTTGTCTTGAGTCAAATTGAAAAACGCCTCTTGATTCCGATCTATCAGGGCCTGTGGAATATGATGCCCACGAAAAGCTTCACAAAACTTCTTCCATGAAGTAACTTGGCCTGAAGGATCCATGGCCTCAAATTTCTCCCACCATAGGCTAGCAGAACCTTCAAGGTGATATGTGGCATAGGTAACCTTGTCTCCTTCAGCCACATTTGCATAACGCAACTTGTTGTTGATACTTCGGAGCCAATCATATGCATCTAGTGGCTCAATGGATTGATGGAAGGTGGGCGGATTCAATTTGATGAAGTTTGTGATGGATACTAGCTCATTGCGCTAATGGGTTGTATTCTGCTCAATGTGCTCCAATAGACGGTTGGTGGCACGCTTGTTCCTCTTAATTTCTAACATTACCTCTGCCATCAAAGGCGGATCGAGAGGACCTTATTCATCCCTACCATCTCCATGGTTTCGACCACGACCAGACGAAGTCTGGATTACTGGTGACATCCTGAAGGAAACATCCAGGGTTCATAAACAAGGAAGAACACTAAAACACCACAATCCTAGAGAAAATCGGAAAGCACAATGGTTGTACCGTCAAGAAATATGAGGCAATCTGCCAGAGATTTGAGGAAAAAATGACAACTCAACACCATGGGTCAAGGTGCAGCTAGAACATAGGCAACACTTCTCACAATTCTGATGGAAACATGATTGACACACAACCATCCTATAAGTCCATGGTTCAGTAACTCGTCATCCTAGCAGATAGATAAGAAGCCTAGTCCTTAATCCCTGTAGAAGAGAAGAGGGTGACTCGGAATAGAGTGACTTGAGGAAAGGAGTAAAAAGAATCTACGTTCCCTTTCCACAGTCGATTCCCTTATATAACTATAGCATTTCTAGACTCAACATCTACTAGTTTAGCTTGGTAATCCTACAAACAGTCAAGCTCTTATACCAACCTGTCAGGACCCCGATCCTAAGCCATACAATTCCATCTTGTAACACATCATATCACTTTGTGGCCTCACACACGGTAATCACCACGGCTGCCACCTTACCTTGGCCGGGACTGTTTGCGCCTTTTGGCTCACGTATATGACTATGTCGGGAACAATCATACATCAGAGAACCCGGGTCGACATGGCTAGTTATAAACCCAAGTGGCACATCCGTACAGGGACAAACATACATAACCCAGCAAAGCAAGTATTGATCAACAGCGTGTGTAGAAGAGTCGTAGCAAACTACAGGGACTCCATTACACCGCGTGACATTTCCCCGAGGGGACAGACACAACAGCAAAGAAGGATACATGTCGGTCAATCAATGTGTCTAGAGAAGTAGCAAGCTTGCAAGGCTGGGTGGAAGCACATAGAGGCATTTCCCCGTAAAGAGTACTACTAAAGGCACACAAGTAGGTGTCGAATACCACACATATCAATGCATTTCAAACATATACACAATATGCACGATATGTGTTGATACAACATGGCATCACAACATAACTCTACACCATAACATTTATTTAATAGACTACGAAGAGCCAACATAGTATACTATTACAAACAGAAGGGGTCACATGACCCAACATTCAGAACATACAAATATCAAGCGGAAGTTACATGTCTGGGTACAGACATCTACTAAAAGCGGCTGGAAGAGCCTGAAAAGCTACAACGACCCTACCATAGGAGCCAGATCCCTATCTGGGTTCCCAAGATATTCCATCGATGTTAATGTCAACAGGAAAATGTAGAGAGAACAATGTTTATCTCTACAAAAATGTAAATAAGCAGCAGTGAGTACAAAGGTACTCAGCAAGACTTACATCAGAACTAACTACATATGCATCATGTATCAATGAACAGGGTTGTGGGGTTTACTGTAGAAATGCCAGCTTTGACCTTTGGCTAACCTAAACTACAATAATGTTTCATACCTCTCTCGTCTCCCTACGAGAGAGCGCACACGAGTCCACATATCCACCACATCAATACACCACCATGGATCCTCTCTCGCCATGCTACGAGAAGGCCATCCATGCACTCACACTTATCTGGACCATTTTAGATTATATGTTAAAGTTATCTATGAACCGTGCAAGTATCCAAGTAGTCCATATCCGAGGACGCGGCTATTCGAATAGATAATTACCCTGCAGGGGTATACTTCGTCACACATTCTTCTGCCGCTTATCGCCGTGTGCACATAAAACAAGCACCTCGGCAACCTTCAAGCGGAAGCCGAGCGAGGGAGTCGGCCATGGACGTTAACCTACAATGACTCACGTTCAAGGCAGCCGCCTATCTGAGTTGGAACCCATAATGGACGTTCGACCGAGGTTTCCGACATGGCCTCAAACGATGTGAGCAGGGCCCCAAGCCGGTCCCGATTGGGCCGTTCATCTACTTAGCAGGTCGTGCCACAACCTATGAACGTTTTGAACTACTACGACTCCTGGATTGAGAATAGAGTAGTTAATAGGCCGAGAGGGGTCGAGTTACCGGAACCCAATGTGTGGTTCTATCTAGTCTTGGAACACCAACACAAGATCTCACGTCCTAAGTGTGGTATCAATGAGACAACCCACCATGTACTCCTACATAACCTCTCATCGCTACCTTTACCAAACAGGTGCACATACTTAACTCTCATCAGTAGGACATGGTCATTCCAATTCATCATCTAGATGATCAGACCAACTCAACTCTCAGAATAGCAAGCATAACATGAAAATGACACAACAAGGCTCAAGAATCTACCAGGTATACTAGGTTTCTTGGTTTAACTATTTATTGTGGCAATGAGAGGTCATGCAAAGGAATGGGTTCATCTACCGTAACACAAGTAGCAGTTGAATCATCTTGTCCTAATGCATTGAAATGAGAGCAAGAGCGATATAGTGGGATTGTATCAGAATGCTCAAGGGGGTTTGCTTGCCTATTGATCAGAAGAACTCAGTTGTTCTTCGATGTCAGTGATAACTATATCTCGCAAGTCTATCAACAAGATCAAACAAGAACAAATTAAGCACGACAAATGCTTCACAATGATGCATGAGTATGGCATGTTAACATGATGTTGATTTTTTCTAATGCAAGTGGTCATAAGTCAAATGGAAGTTATTTGATCAATATAGATTAATTCTAAACTCCATATATAGCATTTAAATGCATTTAATGAAATTTTCCTATTCAACAAGTTTAAGTTGTCTAAACATGCATGAAAATGGTACCATCAGATTCCTTGCATTTTTATGATAAATTTCCATATATTATTTATTTCATTTGGAGCTATAGATTAATTTCTATGATTTTTTCAAAGGTTTAAGGATTTTCTGGAATTTCCTAATTTATTTTTAATCCAGAAAACAAATACTGCGTCAGGCTGATGTCAACCATGCGTGAGCTGGCCAACTAGCCGGGCCAGGTCAAACCTGACCAGTGGGGTCCACTAGTCAGTGACCCGATGCTAATCCTTGCGCTGACCCTCTCTAATTGGGATTTGACCCACGCTGGGGCCCTCTGTCAACGGCTAATGGTGGGGTTAATTATTGGTGATGGCCACGACACGTCGGCACCCGCCAGAGCTTCGCCGGCGGCGACCAAAGTCGCGGCGGGGCTTCGTCGGAAAACGCAAGAGGGCTTGGTTCGACGTGGTGAGCACACTCGGACGTAGTCCGCGCTCGACCGCGTTGACTGGGGTTGGTCAGGGGGCTTGGGTCGCCGGAACAGACGCCGGCGATCACATCCGCGGCGGCCGGAGCACGACCTCGCGCGGACAGGGTCGATAGAGCACTAAGGGGGCAGCTGGGAGCTCAAGAGCTTCCTCGAAGCTTCAGGAGCTCGACCGCATGCTCAAACAGGAGCTGCGGGTCCTCAACCACGGTGGCACCAAGGATGGCAGGGGCCGGAGCTTCAAACGATGAAGAAGCTACTCCGGCCTGTCCACAGCTAAGATGACTGGGGAAACGGCGAGAAGCTCACCGTGAGCCTAAAGGGAGCAATGGCGAGGCCGGCGATGCACTTGTTGTCGTGAATCGAGGGTGACGGTCGTGGGAGCCCGAGGTTGAAGATGGCGGCGATGGCGTTGACGCAGGGCGCTCGAGCCCAATTCTTTCGAAGTTGAGACGAGGAGGATGTCTATGGCGCTTTTGGAAAAAGAGGGGCGTTGAGGGAGGCTCGTTAGCTATGGTGGTCAGTGGCGCACGATCATGGCTGCGTCAGCCATGAGAGAGGGGAAGAGATAGAGCAAGGGGAAGAAAGGAGAGGGAGTCGTCCCGATCCGGACGGCTCTGGGGTGTCATCCCCGTCGACGATGTGGCACGGGGCACAGGTAGGCATCCTTGTGCGTGGCGTGCACGGCGAGCGCCATCCCCTGCTTCTCCTCTGCCTTCTAGCAAGAGGTAGAAGACAGGGATGCCCCTGGCTAGGCTGGCTGGGCGAGGTGAGCGCCACGTAAGCTTCTTCTTTTATTCTGTTTTCTTTTCTTTTTGTGACATATGTTTTGGCTTTAATAAAATATATTGCCATTTTAAAATATCCTGAAAATAATCATGTGGGCTTAGAGGATTTTCCGACTGCCACATAAAAGTTTCAGGATAATTGGAACTATATTATATATATTGCAAATATAATTCCATTTCAAATAATTGTTTAATTAATTCAAAAGTCCAATATAAAATGTTTCTGTGTTTTCAAAATATTTGTTGGCAAATTTACCTCATTCCAATATTTTCACAAAATATTTGGATCATTTTCTTGGATCATTTTGAACCAGTTTTTATATTGCCTTTTTGACAAAAATTTGAATTATGAGGCTTGATCACTTCCTCATTTCAAGTTCAAAAGAAAAAATAACAATGCATGCATGAATGCTTTGCAAGCAGGGTTAACTAGGGATGTGACACTAGAGCTATAAGTGTATGAAAGCTCAAAAAAGGGATTGTGCAAAAGATGAAATTCCACTAGTTATATGGAAGTGACAAAATAGGAGACTCTCTATGAAGAACGTGGTGCTACTTTGAAGCACAAGTGTAGAAACGGTAGTAGCATTGCCCCTTCTCTGTTTATCTCATTTTTTCTTTATTTTTTTCTTATTTTTTTGGTGGGCTTTATTAGCCTCTTTTAATTTTTTATGGGCTTTGCTGGCCTCATTTATTTTTTTGTGAAGTCCGGAGACTCATCCCAACTTGTGAGGGAATCATAGCTTCCATTGTCCTTTTCTCACACGGGACAATGCTCTAATAATGCAAATCATCACACTTTTATTTACTTACAACTTAAAATATTACAATATGGAAGTGATAGTGCGTGTCATAAAAACGGGACGGTGGTGTTGCATGGCAATATATCTCGGAATGGCTATGAAAATGCCATAATAGGTAGGTATGGTGGCTGTTTTAAGGAAAATATATGGTGGCTGTTTTGAGGAAGGTGGGTTTAATGTACTAGTGAGAGTTGTGTGGTACTAGAGAGGCTAGCAAAGGTGGAAGGTTGAGAGTCTGTATAATCCATGAACTCAACATTACTCATAAAGAACTCACATACTTATTGCAGAAGGCTATTAGCTATCGAAGCAAAGTATTAGACGCATGATCGTAGGCGAAGGGTTGGTAGGAGTTAACCATCGCGTGATCCCGACCTCCACACAAAGGTTAACAATCACTAAATAAATGATGCTCCGAATTCATCACATAACAGTTCACCATACGTGCATGCTACGGGAATCACAAGATTTAACACAAGTATTTCTTCTAATTCACAATTACTTACTAGCAGGACTCTCATATTACCATCTTCATATCTCAAAACTATATGCAAGGAATCAAACTTCTCATCATATTCAATGCACTTAAAGTTTTTAGTATATCCCTCTTCGATGCCCATTATATTAGGACTAAATTCATAACCTAAACGAATTACCATGCTGTTTAAAGAACTCTAGTAATAATATAAGTGAGGTACGAGAGTTTAATAATTTCTATAAAACAAAACACCATCATGCTCTAAAAGATATAAGTGAAACACTAGAGCAACATTGCCTAGCTCAAAAGATATAAGTGGCGCACAAAGAGTATTCTAATAAATTCACGATTCAGTGTGTCTCTCTCAAAAGATGCGTTCAGCAAGGATGATTGTGGCAAACTAAAAAGTAAAGACTCATATCATACAAGATGCTCCAAGCAAAATACAGATCATGTGGTGAATAAAAATATAGCCTCAATTAAATTTACCGATGGATTAAAGACAAAAGAGGGGATGCCTTCCGGGGGATCCCCAAGCTTAGGCTCTTTGGTATCCTTGAATATGGCTTGGGGTGCCTTGGGCATCCCCAAGCTTAGGGTCTTGCCACTCCTTATGTGGGGACCCTGACTTACGAGTCAAGATCATCGAATAAATGTGCTTAGTGATGCCAGAGATCAATGCTCACCGAACACACAAAAACTGAATAACAAGAGTCTTACATCCATACATACCTTTTGATACTATAAATGACTGTAGCGGCCAAGTCTTACATATATAGGGCCCTGAAGGCCAGCACACCAAACTTGACCAATAGCGGAGTTATTGGTCGAAAGCGTGTACCCATGCCATCAGCCTTTACCTACATGCAGTACGAGCGGGAAGCGTCCTAGCTCGCAGGAACGTCACCAAGGTTCCCATCACCATTTCCTGTTCTTTCATACCTGGTCAATAAAATAACCAGTGGCAAGCCAATGGGTACTTTGAATGTACTCACAAACAACCCATGATGTGGATAATGAAGTTGGTACGATAATAAGTAATATGCAACCTTTGCAGAAAGCAGGTTTTGATTGTAACTAAACATGATCAATTGCTTGAATGGACATGCATCGTAAGCTAGATGGTATTCAGAAGAACGGGTCACAGATATCAACATATCTCTTGAGGGTTGAACACCACAGGTTCACCCTATATGCCAAGTCACCGAACTTGTCATACTATCTTTCTCAGATAACACCTTTAAACACACACACACACACACACTTGGTTTATGCAGAAACGACTGGACGTAGTTTAAGCAGGATTACCCAACTGTCCTTGACCGTGGACACGGCTATTCGAATAGTTTTACACTCTGCACATGTTGTACGTTGTACCCACGAGATCCGGGAAACTTCCGTGTCATCCACGACTCGCGGTATGTAACATACCCAAGGTAAGTACCCGATCATTGCCTTTCCCCTGACGACACTAGACAAAGAGTCCACTCCACTGGTACCCCACCCACATGATGTACGTTTTACGAGCACCGACTCTAGATTGTCTCATCCAGGCGGGGACCAACGGTGTGGTCGGAGCACGTAAAAACGACATAGTCGACCTACCTGGTACGACCCTATCACAAGAGTGACCACATATCACTCCCGCCATTAGTAATGTGGCCTCTTTGCTAGCACCCACCAAAGTAGTCAACAAAGCCCCGTCCCATAAAGGGGTATCGTGGTCGCACATGTAAGGTTGGGACAGTCGACACATCATAAATCTAATCCCATTTCTGAAACCACTCACACAAAATATTCTCAGTGCACCATTTCTTCCTCAAGTGGTCACCATTTGTAGAACCTTTGATATCAACGTTGCGTTACCATCATCATGCACATGCTCTTTTTATGCGTAGAACTATTGTCTACTTGTCAACATATTATCAGCATGACCCTCATAGATTATAGGGTGATGCTCGATGTAAGTGCTCCAGAGGAGCTATCGGAAACACCATGTTGGGCTGCATCGATCATCATTAACTATATGCATCGGAGTAGAGTAACCAATGTGTCATGCATAGAAGTATTTTCTTAGACATGGTCAAAGGGCTTCTTGCCTTCCTCACATAAGTCCTCGGGGTCTTCTAGGTCTTCTGGTCCAACTCCGAGTACTCCGTCTACCCGTCAACTATCGTCGGAAACAATCACAGTAAGCCACACAGCAAGCAGATACAAACATGCTATATAAATGGATGTTTTATTTTTCTTAGACCTCTCGGCTCATAAGAAAAATACCTGAAGCTTGCTATAGGTGATTTGGACCACCAGGGAACTTTGAATGCATGAAAGGAGGAATAGGTGATCCTTAAAGAAGCCTACATAAATCATTCTATTAAAAATGAGTGGAGGCACTCAATAAACAAAGCATGATTTTAGAAATATTTAGGAAGTTGTTTCACTGGATTTGGAGTTGATATGAATATTCTAGGGATTTTCTAATACTGAATAAATAACAACATGAAGCTATTTATTTAATGCAAAAAAGACATGCCAGATAAAATTTCGACTAAGGCTTAAAAATAGTGCAAGATATTAGGAGACTCTGGAAATTGGAATCACTCCATTTGGAGTTTCTTTGAATCCTCTAGGATTTTTGCAATGTGGTGTTTAAAATATTCAAATGGGCATTTGAATATTAACCCCCCAGAAAAGTCTTTTGGAAAAATTTGCAATGCACATATGTGGATAGATCTTTAATTTATGAACATATAGAAATTTGAATCATCAGATTTGGAGTCCAAATGAATTTATTGTGGATTTTAGAAGTGTGAAATCAAATATAAAACAAGGAAAGGTTATACCAGAGAGGGACATTTAGTGCGCCCTGGGCGCTAGATAGTCCCCGGGCCAGCCCACCAACACACATGCGCGTGCATGACGGGCCACATCGGAGGCGTACTTATTGGAGTGCGCTACCCTGGCAGGGAAGGGGCCGCGCAGAGCGTGCCTTCACTTAATGGGGCGGGGCCATCCGTCGGTGGCTCAACCACCGGCCGACAGGCGAGGCCAGCCTGGTCTCTTCTTTCTCTCTCCTCCCCTTTCTTCCTCCTCCAGCCAGGAGATAGCAGGGACGCCAGCCATCGCGATTCCCGGCTGTTCAGCGGTGCCGGCCAGCGAGCTGGTGGGGCGGGTGGATGACCCACCCCTTGCCGCACCTACAGCCGGAGTAGGGGGGCTCGGGAATCGCCGGAGCTAGCGGGCCACTCGCAGAAGCGGACGGCAGAACGAGCGACGTTGGGAAGCTTGGCTCGGCCATGGGGATTGCTTTCGGCGTGTTAAGGAGGATGGGAGCGTCAAGGGGGTTCTTCTAGACGGGAGAGCCGAGGCTAGGGGAAGCTGGCTAGCTCGATTGGAACGAAGGCCGAGGCGGCGCCATGGCGGCCGTAGGAGGAGAATGGGGGCGCGGGAGCTCCACGGCTCGGTCTAGGAGGTCCATGGGAGAGAGGGAAATAGATGGGAGGCAGCAGAGGCTCGTGGGAGAGAGTAAAACAAGGGGAGAGATGAGGGGAGCTCGGGATCACCTTAGATGCTATGGGCACGGGGGACACACGCGTGCCAGAGGTGTTTGGAGGCGAGCTGGTGTCGGGGAAGGGGTCAAAGATGGAAAGGGAGATGCCCTGGGGCTCTGAGACATGTTGCTACAACCGGAAACGAGCTGCAGCAAGAGTACATGGGGTAGAGCAACGTTATTGCATGCTGCCAGCATGGTCACGATGGCCACTCATGTCTAAAGTAGCTTTTTGACCAGCCAAGGATGTCCTACAGGCAAGGCACGTATGCAGGAAGACGACTCCGAAGTTTGGTTGCATATGGGGCTGATTGGACTAGGGTTTGACTGCAATTTAGTTTGCAGCAGCACACTTAAGGCTAACAGTGAGGGCACCTACTGGAGAGGTAATGCAATGAAACTATGTCTAGCAGTCTTCCGCATGGAAGGACTATAGTCTTGCTAATTTTTAGCTCAAGTGGATGAGTGTAGCTAGTACTTGCTGTTCAAAGCTACCTTTCAGCCAGAAATCAAGTTTGAGATGTGCTCCTCTTTTTTCCCACATGAGCATGCCATATCTTGGTTTGAAATGATGCCTTGGAATGCTAGGGGCTCTCTAGAAAGAGGTGGGGCATTACCTTAAGCAAAATAGTAGCAAGAGGGGTAAAAAATAATGTTGCCAAGGTAAAAGTGAGAGGTAGCTACATTGAGTAACCCTCTAATAATTGACCAGAGGCCATGGCAAGGCTACTGGAGGTAAAAGGTAACTATAGAGAGCTGTGGTAAAAATTTAAGCTCAAGGGAAATAGTGGAAGGGGCCAAAGCAACAACTTTGGTGAATGTACAAAATGTGTTTGATGGTTGTTAGGGCTACCAGATGGATTCCATTTGATATAAAACTTAACAGGATCACATAATAGGTGAAAATAAGCTTGGACACCGTATTTGGGATTTGGTGGAGAAGGTTTCCAATGTAGACTTGAAAAATCCATGAAATAGGCAGAAATGACTTTCTGCCTACACAACCATGCAAATAAATCCCCACAAATCCACAACTTGGTGTGGGGGCATTATTTGAGTATTAAAGCATGCCCAAAAAGTTTTGGGTCAATTGGAGAAACTTTATAATGCAAAGAATCCCAAAGTCACAAATCAACATAGATGGTTTTGACGGTCTTGGGACTAGTTCTTCTATTCTCCTTGATGCACCACTTGGTGTGGATGCATTATTGGAGTATGAGAACAGGTCCACCAAATTTGAACACAATAGGAGACACCTGGCAATGTAGAGCTGCTCAAATTTGGATCCCGACAGATAGGGTTTTAGAATAATTAAGTCAAATAAATCAACTTGGATTGAGATGAAACTTAGCAAGATCATCACATATATCACATGTGACATGCTAGAATTTTACATGAATTTATTGAGACTATTTTTTACAGAAATATTCCAAAAGCTTCAAATTGGCAGGAAAGGTTTTGAAGGGTTTTGCCTAATATTTGAACATGACCATGTTTTGAAACTCATATATGTGGAACATATATGTCCACTGAGTTTGCCTAAATTTTGTCAAATATTTTGAAAGCAATAAAAATAAATTTCCTTCATAAGGGACCATTTCTAGCCTCATAGAAAGGAATTTAAATAAAATAGTAAAATAACTTTGAAAATAATAATAATCTATTTTTGTGAAGCCATTTGATAATGGGTTTTAAATAAAATAATTTCTGCAAAATAACTTCCCTAATTTGAGGACTCGTAGTACAAATCCCAACTTAGGGGGTTTTGAAAGCTTAAATCAAGGAAATGCTTTTTGGTGAAAATAAGGTTTTGTAAAAATAGTTTCTTGTCCTATTCACATGGCATGAACATTAGGCAAGGTTTGGTTCAAAGAGTGAGTTTGGAGAGTTGCAGGATCATTGGATTCAAATACAAGCAACACGCAAGCAAGCAAACATCACATCAAGCATCACAACCATTCACCAAAAAAATTAATTGGTCCTAATTTTTGACATAAGTCAAATCAGTCAGGAGAGTTAAACACAAGGTGTTACAGATCTTACCCCCTTAAGAAAATCTCGTCCCCAAGATTTCTAGGCTAGGCATTGGAGAGATACAAAATCTTGGGTCGGAGGTAGTCTTCATGTCCAGATTTGCTTCTCTAGGTCTTGAGGTGCTTGATGATATGACTTTGAGTGCTCCGCTCGTCTTGATTGACCATGGGCGGGGTTTTTGGTAATAAGTTATGCTCGACTAAGGTCAAGCGCTTGTTGAACTAAGTTCGTACAAGGTTCTGGCTTTCAAGTGCATTCCAAAGTCGGAATACGTGGCAAGATAGTGTGTTTGGGTGTTGGTCCTGCGGCTGCTCATGCCGGTTAGTGACATCTAGATGTCTCGTGTTAGAACATAAGGGTCAAGGTCTTCGCGTAGCTCCCTGCTGATGGGGAAGTCCTTAACTTCCTTAAGGCAGGCGAGCTATGGTCGCAGGTGGTCTTTATCCTCGAGGGTGTTGCAGTGGTCTTCGAAGGCTTCTCGCGAAAGGGTCTGGGTCGGGTCTCGCTCATGAATCTAAGATCGGAGACTTAGTGTTCAGAACAGGTTCTACCATCTCGGAAGGTTCACGAGAGGTCCTGGATGAGTTGGCTACCAAAGAGTATAGGCCAGTCATACACTCCCAAGGTGTGTGGCTTGGCAAGCGGGTGAATCACCTTTAGCAGGTTTTCACCATGATCTAATTTAGGATTCTCATCCTTAGTTTAGACCAAGAAGAGGCCTTTTGATTTCTCTCGCTGTCCAAAGGATACATCAGCTTGAATCGTCGAGGCTTCTTGACATCATTGATGTAGTCGGCGCGGGGTCGGTGGTTGACTTCTGCTGCTTCTTCTTCATTGTCGTGGTTTTCCCAACCATGGTGGTTCTTCGTCTTGTCTTGGAAAGGATAGACTTTCAATGCCTTGGGGTAGCTTCGAGAAACCCATCCTCTTGAGATAATACTTTACTCTCGAGAGGCATAGCGATCGGCGTTCTTGGGTCTCGCCTAATCAGGACTAAAGTTCTCCTCCTTTTATTGGGTAAATAAGTACGTCATTCATGAGGATAACAACATACTTCCCCAAGCATCACATAAGCACAGTGCTCATGAGACAGGTGAGGGGAACGGGAACTTTCTATGTGTCGTCACTGGCCAAGAGGTTCGTGGTCCAACACGATCTAATTCTTCATGCCCATTATCGTCATAGGCACGATGGGTGGTGGTCGGGCGGAGTGTTGGCCGTATTCCAATGACTTAGAGCCGTTGCCTATGGTCATAATCCGATCACCTTATGGCTAGGTGAATCTTTGGCGTTTCAAGTAACTTAGGATGTGAGTGAACATCTATCATCTTATCGCTAAGCACAATCCTCGGATACCAATAGTCTGACCTCTAACTCTGGACAAATCACCCTATTTCACCAAAGATACCATCTCATATAAGTGAACTCCACAACACTCATGCTAGTCAAATCCAGGGTTGAGGGAGGGACTAAACCCAACACCACAAGTATGCTATTGCTACGTTGCACATGCATTCCTATAGAAGAATCTCGGTGAGGCATACAAGCTCCTAAGCTTGAATTAAGACACCACAAATCCAAGTTCTTAGCTAGATCATCCAATGGGCAGGGTACTACATTCCTATATTAAGGAAACACGTACTATACCAATCCAAGATCTTGTTTCCTTTCTACGAATCCGATCAAGTGGTCCATCAATCTGGTCGATCATCAGTGGACCCATCACTCCTACAATTCCAATATTGACGGGGTTCTACATGATCACTTAGAGTCCTCATGACCCACATATTATTGCCGGAGCTACATCATAGTGTATTCACCAACTTTCAATACCATGGCCAACTAATCTCCGAAGCCATCTTATATAGGTTCGTAAATCAATTCGACGACTCCAAGTACTCATACTCGTTATCCACCGAGAAACATGGTATCAGGATCAAGATCGTCGGGCTAAATCCAATTTACTCCGAGCCATGTGGCCTCATACATTATTGATACTCCATTAACGTTACCTATTTAACCCGAAACTCAAGTCCAGTAAAATCTTTTACTCGTTACTCCAAATCTTATGGTAAAATCATCAAACCATGTCAACTACTTGATAAATTCAATTATACCACCAAGAATTATTGTTCGTGATCATAATCGTCCTACTGAATCCAAACTTACTCAAGGAACATGTAGGTTATGCTACTATATCAACTTGTTCCACCAAGTTCACCTACCTTTATAAGGGTCTTACGATCCACCAAGATAGTCTAGCTATATCCTCAAGACACCTATCATCATCACAACAACCTTAGTCTAATACTCTTATATCCAAAAACGGTCCTTCTTATGGCATCAAGGTTATGGTGCTAGCTTAAGAATGAAGGATACTCGTTCACCGTGATCACTTGTTCCATAAAGAACCAGGTGCTAAGTGGGGGTTTATCGGGGCTCGACAGGTGTTCTGGAAAATTCGTGTATTAGACACGCGACCAAAAATTTGAACCGAAAAGGCTTGTGGAGGTTAGGCTGGGCTAGGGAGGGGTCTCCACTCTCAAGGAAAATCATAACCTCTATAGGTTGTGCCTAGTTGAGTACGTTGTTGTCGGAGTCGTCCGTACCGGTCGTCTGTCAGGGTGGATCCTCGGTGCCTCTTATCTTGTGATCTCCAGTTGTCGAGAAAGGTGGGGGAGAGGGAGTAGCATAGAGGGAGTGCCAAAGGGGTGCTATGGTGCAGGTAAATCAAACAAGTGCTGATAGTCAATTCAAACATCAAGATAAGAGAGGTGATATAATTTTGTGCTTGTTGCCTAGAGAAAAAGTGAGACTTATATCAAGCACGAACCAACAAGAATAAACAACACACGACATGGTTCCATCCGAACCATTTCACGGACTCGACTTCGTATAGGGGATTGACGACTCATCCTACCGTAGGGTTCTCGAACTCAACAATTATGCTTGGTCCGTGCCCTGGAGAGGTCTCCACTCAACCTTCTCGGTCTTCTTACGGTGTTGCCATGCGTCTTGTTGTTTTTTGCCGAAACGACCCGGGTTGGGCTGAAATGAGTTCTTGATGACTCCTCATCTTGTGAGATGCCGACAAAGGTGGTTCCTCATGCGTCGTTGACAAGATCTTCTGTTGTCTTCGTAATCTTGTCATTCTCTTCTTGTCTTCCAAGGCATCGAGAGTTCCAAGTGGACAACCTTTATGCGATGACATCAGCAAGGCATGATAGAGTTCTGACATGTCAGTCACGTTGATCATAATATCGACACCTAGAGCGGGGGATGAAGAGAACCATTTTCCTGCTCACTGGCGTTAGGCGGACCAATGGTGAAGTTCTCATCCACCGGGGGTGGTCGACACAACCTTGATGTTGACAGGGTCGCTCTATTAGCGATGCAGATCATGGTCTTGCACATAGTATGTTCTGATCGTCGTAGGTGAACGTGGCATCACTCCGGAACAGTGCCGAAGGTGTCGCTATCTTCTGGGCCTCGATGTCCTTATTCTTCCTGGAGGTAGCTTTTGTTGGTGTCGTCTGGTCGTAGCGTTGCCATCCTTGCCATCCAAGTAGGTGGGTGATTGCTCGACAAGGTTGCTTCCTTCCAAGTTACGCACGACGATTTTTTATAATCCCGTGATCACAAGGTATAAGGGTGCTAGCGACCATTTGCAAGTTCGAAAAAGTAGACGAGGCGTGTCAGGAGAATAAGGGTGGAAGTGCTAAGGTAGAACCTTCGCTTTATTTGAAGATTTTGGACAGGTGAGAAATATACATGTTTTGCAAGTACTTTTGAAGGGTGTGGAAATCCGTTGGTCCTAACTAACGTCCGTGCTAACTAAGGGCTTCCTAAAGTCAGGATGGCTCTAATGCCAGCTCTGTGGGGACCCCGACTTACGATTCGAGATCACTGAATGAACGTGCTCAGTGATCCCACAGATCAATGCTACCGAACACACATAAACTAAATAACAAGA
The DNA here is from genome assembly GCF_904849725.1 of Hordeum vulgare subsp. vulgare. Lineage (NCBI taxonomy): Eukaryota > Viridiplantae > Streptophyta > Magnoliopsida > Poales > Poaceae > Hordeum > Hordeum vulgare. The sequence continues at coordinate 143,766,985 of NC_058521.1, read as the reverse complement.
TACATCCATACGTACGGTTTGATACAATAAATGACCATAGCGGTCAAGTCTTACATATATAGTGATGGCGAACGTCGTAGTAATTCAAAAAAATTCCTACGTCACACAAGGGTCTATCTAGAAGAAACCAGCAACGAGCAAGGGGTAGAGCATCTTCATTCCTTTGAAGATTGCTAAGCGGAAGCCGTTACTATGAACGCGGTTGATGGAGTCGTACTCGCAACGATTCAGATCACGGAAGATTCCGATGTAAGCGTCGAACAACGGCGCCTCCGCGTTCAACACATGTGCAGCCCAGTGACGTCTCCTTCACCTTGATCCAGCAAGGAGAGAGGAGAAGTTGAGGGAGAGCTTCGGCAACACCACGGTATGGTGACGGTGGTGCTGCGTGGTACTCCGCCACGGCTTCGCCAAGCGCTACGGAGGATGAGGAGGAGGAGAGGTAGGGCTGCGCCGAGGGAGAGATGAACTTGCATGCCTTGCAGACCCAACCCCTTGCATATATATAGGAGGAGGAGGAGGAGGGGCCTCCCAACCTAGGGTTTCGCCTAGGTGGTGCGGCGGCCAATATGGAGGAGGAGGGCGCCCTAGGGGTGGCTTGCCACCCAAGGCAGCCCCCACGTCTAGGGTTTTGCCTCCCTCGCCTCCCTGTGCGCCTTGGGCCCTTGTGGGTGGTGCACCAGCGCACCTAGGGGCTGGTTCCCATCCACTTTTGGCCCACGTGGCCCTTTGGGGTTGGTGGCCCCTCCCTGTGGACCCCCGGAACCCTTTCGGTGGTCCCGGTACAATACAAACGATTCCCGAAACATTTTCAGCGATCAAATCTCCACTTCCTATATATGAATCTTTACCTCCGGACCATACTGGAGCTCCTCGTGACGTCCAGGATCTCATCTGGGGTTCCAAAAAACCTTCGGTAACCACATACTATTCCCATTACAACTCTAGCGTAATCGAACCTTAAGTGTGTAGACCCTACGGGTTCGGGAACCATGCAGACATGACCGAGATACCACTCCGGTCAGTGACCAACAGCGGGGTCTGGATATCCATGTTGGTTCCCACATGTTCCAGGATGAACTCATTGGATGAACCACGATGTCAGGGATTCAATGAATCCCGTATGCAATTCCCTTTGTCTACTGGTATGATACTTGCCTGAGATTCGATCATCGGTATCCCTATACCTTATTCAATCTTGTTACCGGCAAGTCTGTTTTACTCATTCCATAACACATCATCCCATGGCTAACTCCTTAGTCACATTGAGCTCATTATGATGATGCATTACCGAGTGGGCCTACAGATACCTCTCCATCACACGGAGTGACAAATCCGAGTCTAGATTCGTACCAACCCAACAGACACTTTCGGAGATACCTGTAGTGCACCTTTATAATCACCCAGTTACGTTGTGACGTTTGATACACCTCAAGCATTCTTACGGTGTCTGGGAGTTGCTCGATCTCATGGTCTAAGGAAATGATACTTGACATTAGAAAAGCTTTAGCAAATGAACTACACGACCTTGTGCTATGCTTAGGATTGGGTCTTGTACATCACATCATTCTCCTAATGATGTGATCCCGTTATCAATGAGATCCAATGTCCATGATCACGAAACGATGACCATCTATTGATCAACGAGCTAGCCAACTAGAGGCTCACTAGGGACATGTTGTGCTCTATATATTCACACATGTATTACGGGTTCTGATTAATACAATTATAGCATGAATAATAGACAATTATCATGAACGAGGAAATATAATAATAACCACTTTATTATTGCCTCTAGGTCATATTTCTAACAGTCTCCCACTTGCACTAGAGTCGATAATCTAGTTATATTGTGATGAACCGAACACCCATAGAGTTCTGGTGTTGATCATGTTTCGTTCGTGGAATAGGTTTAGTCAACGGATCTGCGACATTCAGATCCGTATGTACTTTACAATATCTATATCTCCATCCTGGATGTATCCATGAATGGAGTTGAAGCGGCGCTTAATGTGCTTGGTCTTCTTGTGAAACCTGGGCTCCTTGGCAATGGCAATAGCTCCAGTGTTGTCACAAAAGACAGTCATCAGGCCTGATGCACTGGGAATCACTCCTAGGTCGGTGATGTACTCCTTCATCCAAACTCCTTCTTGTGCTGCTTCTGAAGTAGCTATGTACTCCGCTTCACATGTAGATGCCGCCATGACGCTTTGCTTGCAACTGCACCAGCTGACTGCCCCACCATTCAAAATGTACACGTAACCGGTTTGTGACTTGGAGTCATCCGGATCTGTGTCAAAGCTAGCATCGACGTTACCCTTTACGACAAGCTCTTCGGCACCTCCATAAACAAGAAACATATCTTTAGTCCTTTTCTGGTACTTTAGGATATTCTTGACTGTTGTCCAGTGAACCACTCCTGGTTCACTTTGGTACCTCCCTACCAAACATATGGCAAGTTTCACATCAGGTCTCATATAGAGCATGGCATACATAATAGAGCCTATGGCTGAAGCATAGGGGACGGTACTCATCTTTTCTCTATCTTCTACTGTGGTCGGGCGTTGAGCCGTGTTCAACCTCACACCTTGTAATACAGGCAAGAACCCTTCTTGGCCTTATCCATATTGAACTTCTTCAATATCTTGTCAAGGTATATGCTTTGGGAAAGACCAATGAGGCGTCTCGATCTATTTCTATAGATCTTGATGCCTAATGTATAAGCAACTTCTCCAAGGTCTTTCATTGAAAAACTCTTATTCAAAGGCCTTTATTCTTTCCAAAAGTTCTATATCATTTCCCATCAACAATATATCATCCACATATAATATGAGAAATACTACAAAGCTCCCACTCACTTTCAAGTAAATACGGGCTTCTCCATAAGTCTGTACAAACCCAAACGCTTTGTTCACCTCATCAAAGGGAATGTTCCAACTCCGAGATGCTTGCACCGACCCATAGATGGAGCGTTGGAGCTTGCATACCTTGTCAGCATTATTAGGATCGAAAAAACCTTCCGATTTTATCATATACAATTCTTCCTTAAGAAAGCCGTTCAGGAATGCCATTTTGACGTCCATTTGCCAAATCTCATAGTCATAAAATGCGGCAACTGCTAACATGAATCGGACCGAGTTTGGCATCGCTACGGGTGAGAATGTCTGATCGTAGTCAATCCCTTGAACTTGTCGATAACCCTTAGCAACAAGTCGAGCCTTATAGATGGTCACATTACCATCCGCGTCAGTCTTCTTCTTAAAGATCCATTTATTTTCTATGGCTCACCGATCATCGGGCAAGTCCACCAAAGTCCATACTTTGTTCTCATACAAGGATCCTATCTCGGATTTCATGGCTTCAAGCCATTTGCTGGACTCCGGGCCCGCCATCGCTTCTTCATAGTTCGAAGGTTCACTATTTTTCAACAACGTGATTTCCATGACAGGGTTGCCGTACCACTCTCGTGCAGAACGTGTCCTTGTGGACCTTCGAGGTTTAGTAGCAACTTGATCTGAAGTTTCATGATCCTCATCATTAACTTCTTCTCTAGCCGGTGCAGGCACCTCAGAAACATTTTCTTGTGCTGCGCTACTCTCCGGTTCGAGAGGAGGCACGATTACCTCATCAATTTTTACTTTCCTCCCACTTACTTCTTTCGAGAGAAACTCTTTCTCTAGAAAGGATTTGTTCTTGGCAACAAAGATTTTGCCTTCGGATCTAAGATAGAAGGTACACCCAGTAGTTTCCTTAGCGTATCCTATGAAGACGCATTTTTCCGCTTTAGGTTTGAGCTTCTCAGGTTGAAGTTCCTTCACATAAGCATCGCAGCCCCAAACTTTCAGAAAGGACAGCTTAGGTTTCTTTCCGAACCATAATTCATACGGTGTCGTCTCAATAGATTTAGACGGTGCCCTATTTAAAGTGAATGCGGCAGTTTCCAATGCATATCCCCAAAATGGTAGCGGTAAATCGCTAATAGACATCATAGATCACACCATCCAATAAAGTGTGATTACGACATTCAGACACACCGTTACGCTGCAGTGTCCCAGGCGGCGTGAGTTGGGAAACAATTCCAAATTTCCTTAAGTGCGTGCCAAACTCATGAATCAAATATTCTCCTCCACGATCAGATTGTAGGAACTTTATTTTCTTGTCACGTTGATTCTCTACCTCACTCTGAAATTCAACCTTGCAAAGGTTTCATACTTGTGTTTTATTAAATAGACATACCCATATCTTCTTAAGTCATCAGTGGGGTGAGAACATAAGAATAGCCACCGCGAGCCTCAACGCTTATTGGACCGCATACATCGGTATGTGTTATTTCCAACAAGTTGGTTGCTCGCTCCATCGTTCCGGAGAACGGAGTCTTGGTCATCTTTCCCATGAGGCTTGGTTCGCATGTGTGAAATGATTTAAAATCAAGTGACTCAAAAAGTCCATCTATATGGAGTTTCTTCATGCGCTTGACACCGATATGACCAATTCGGTAGTGCCACTAGTATGCAGGACTATCATTATGAACCTTACATATTTTGGTACTCACACTATGAATATGTGTAACATCACATTCGAGATTCATCAAGAATAAACAATTGACCAGCGGGGCATGACTATAAAACATATCACTCATATAAATGGAACAACCATTATTCTCAGACTTAAATGAGTATCCATCTTGCATTAAGCGAGATCCCGATACAATGTTCATGCTCAAAGCTGGTACTAAATAACAATTATTAAGGTTTAAAACTAATCCCGAAGGTAGATGTAGAGGTAGCGTGCCGACGGCGATCACATCGACCTCGGAACCATTCCCGACGTGCATCGCCACCTCGTCCTTTGCTAGTCTCCACTTATTCCGCAGTTCCTGTTTTGAGTTGGAAATGTGAGCAATAGCACCGGTATCAAATACCAAGAGCTACTACAAGCGCTGGTAAGGTACACATCAATAACATGTATATCATATATACCTTTGATGTTGCCGGCCTTCTTATCCACTAAGTACTTGGGGCAGTTCTGCATCCAGTGACCGGTTCCGTTGCAATAACAGCACTCAGACTCAGACTTGGGTCCTTTCTTTGGCTTCTTCCCGACAACTGGTTTACCGGGCGCGCCAACTGCTTTGCCATCCTTCTTTCAGTTCTTTTTACCCTTGCCTTTTCTTGAAACTGGTGGTCTTATTCACTGTAGCGACCCGACTCAATACGAGTCAAGCCTCTGGTGTTTTCGTACCATCCCAAGATCATGCTGGTACACACTCAGTACATCAATGTATATATCAACAGTTCAATCACACAGCTTTATTAATCGAAATCTCATATCGAGTACTTTATTACAATAATGAATTACAAGAAAGTGTCTGAAGGCCGTCTCATGAGATATCTAACGAAGACTAGCGGAAGCATCAGGTAGACGAGTCCATCCGACTCCAAGGCATGTCGTTGAGCGTAGATCGTAGCCTCACTCCTGGTCGGAAAAGTACTCTGCGACATGATACGTTGCAGCCATGTAGGTCAGCATATGGAATATGCCGGCAAGTCATCAAAGAGAGGGAAAAAAATAATAACCAACTATCTCTACATGCATATTTGGCAGGTGGGGCTATAAGTTTTAGCATAAAGCCAATTTCCTCCTACAACTAGAGAGGGTTGAAAGAAAAATATTACTACATTGTTTGTTGTTAACGAGATGGTTTCTCCAACCAATTCTCGTACCCGAGTTGTCGTTAATTCCCACATCATTATTAATTTGTGTTGAGAGTTCGGGGCAATTTCAATGCCTTCGGCTCAAGTTGTCCATGACCGTGGACACGGCTAATCGATTAGGTTTGGGCACTCTGCAGAGTTCTGCACACGTTCCCCACAAGATTTGATCGCCTCCGAGTATGTCCTCGCACTTCAGGGTGTTTGAAGACCGGATGATCAAAACATGGTCTTTCAACGGGTCCCTCTGAGTTCCTGTCGGTGCCCATCCAATCCTACCGTTCTTCTACATCTGCTAGCACCGCCTGTCTAGAGTCGCCGCGTTGTCCAACCAAGCCAGAGCCCATAATGACTTGTGGCTGTGCAGGTAAGCCTTGGGTTTGAAGCCTCCGTCCGTCTCTTCGAGCCTGGGTGAAGCTTTCCGCAAGATGTCATGGCACGTCTCCAGCATCCCGGGGTCGTCCACTAGTTTCTCCAGGGAGCCCGTCAAACCGTCCTTCACCCAGAGTTGCATTGCTTCACGAGGTCTTGAAAATCTTGGCTTAACCGGTCTTGGTTATTTAATTATCCTCGCATCACTCGTGTTATGCACTCAACCAGAATCGCGTCTAGTCAAGCATAGCAATATGAAATTTGTCGTCCCGGGCCAAGTATCGGGGTTGTTGTGTGCCTACCACATGATACTACAACCTATAACTATAATTTCCAAGTACCTCCTCAGCATGCAATTTAGGCAAAGAAAGGTGAAACTACCATGCATAGAAAACATAGGCGAATAGTATGATCAAAATGACTTGCCTTGATGATAGTTGTCTTGTTCAAGCGCTTCTAAGTAAAAAGCATCGCACTCCGGGTGATCTACTGATACAAACAAATACACACCATAAGCACTACAATCATCAACAAGTAAAATAACATCGCAAGCATAAAGTACCTATGGCATAAAGTAAAAGAATTCACTTCACCTAACTAAGGCAGAAATTATCTCTGTTAAAACCCCAAGTAAAAATATTTAAATGTTTTTGAAACTTATACTACACTAAGATATAATCACTAGGAAGCAGTAGCAAAAAGAATCAAATAAAAATCTATTTTTAAACTCCTGGAATAAGAAAAATAAGGTTTAAACTAAATCTGATCTAATTCAAATTTAAGAATTTCAAACATAGACAAATTATATGTTTTTGAAAACTACAGAAAAATTGTGATCTACTGGAAAAAATAATCAACCTCGTTGGATCTCTAGATCAAAAGAAATAGGGAAAACAAAATTAAAACTTTCTCTGTTTTTGAATTAAAACTAAAAATAGAAAAATCTAGTTTGTGAACAGGGGGTCCACGTGGCACGTTGTGGTTGGCTCGGGGGTGTGAGCAGGGGAGGGCTCGGGGCTTCGGGTGGAGCTCGAAGCTCCGGCAAGGTGGCAGCATGGAGCTTGGGCAGGGGTGGCGGGGTGGTGGAACGGGGCGAGGAGGGGGCTCGGGGGTCGGGTATAAATAGGGGAGACAGGGTGGACGAGGGGGAAGGGAATCGGGGCTGGGGATGGAAAGTCCGGCCATGGTGGCTCGGTTGGCTGGAGAAGGAAGGGGAGAGAGAGAAGAAAGGAAGGAGTAAGAAGAGGGGGTGCGCTGCGGGGTGGGGCGCGCTGCGGGTGGGGTCGGCGCGGGGCGGGGCCCAGGGTCAGTGAGGGGGGGTAGGGGGCGGCTGGGTGTGGTCGCCCCAATAGGAAAAGGCAGGGGGATCCCGGGCGAGACGGGGCGGTGGGCCGGTTATAAAGCGCCCTGGCGCGTTTCCTTTAAAAAAACATTCCCGTTTTGGATTTTCAATAAAATAGAAACTAAAAAGAATAAAAATGAAACAAAATAAAATAATTAATATAGGGTATTATATACCAAATTGATCAGAAAAATATTTCCTAATTGTTTATCATTTTTCCAAAACCAAAATAAAAAGTTAAAAAAATGTTTTTTTCAGAAAAACTCCTTATGCTATATTTTATTTTTGGCAAAAAAATTTCCCCATAAACTTGGGTTTTTCTTGGCTCAAAAATTTCAAAAACACCCCTGGCTTGGGAGGGTCATTTTCCTCCTCTCTTTCTTGCATGCAAGAGATTTCTTTGGGGTATTTTCTCGGGGGGAAAAAATAGAATGATAGAAGCAAATATTTGAAAGAAATCAAGTGCAAAACTTTATTGCAAACAAAATGCATAGATGCTTAGCTACATTTGTAGAACATTCCCAGTTAGGAAAATTGGGATGTTACAAACCTACCCACCTTAAGATGAATCTCGCCCTCGAGATTTGGGTTGGCTAGAAAATAGGTGCGGGTGGTCTCGGCGAAGATCTTCTTCTCGTTCCCAGGTGGCTTCTTCGTCGGTGTGGTGGCTCCACAACACCTTGCAGAACTTGATGATCTTGCTGCGGGTAACTGTGTCGGCAGTCTCGAGAATCCTGACGGGTTTCTCCTCATACGTCAGATCACTGTCAAGCTGTATGGCCTCTAGGGGCACTGTATCTCTCAACGGAACATCAACCATCTTAGCGTGGCATTTCTTCAACTGGGAAACATGGAAGACATCATGAACTCCGGACAATCCTTCCGGCAGTTCCAGTTTATGTGCAACTTCGCCTCTATGTTCAAGAATTTTGTAGGGGCCAATGAATCTAGGTGCTAACTTTCCTTTCACACCAAATCTCTTGATTCCTCGAAGTGGAGACACCCAAAGATATGCTCGGTCTCCCACTTCATATGTTACTTCCTGGCATTTGCTGTCAGCATAACTTTTCTGCCTGGACTGAGCTATCTTGAGTCGGTCACGAATCAGCTTGACCTTCTCTTCAGAATCTCGGATAAGGTCGGGACCAAAAAGTTGTCGGTCTCCAACTCCATCCCACATCAACGGTGTTCTGCACCTCCTTCCGTATAGAGCTTCGAAAGGGGGCATCTTCAGACTGGTCTAATAGCTGTTGTTGTATGAGAACTCGGCATAAGGCAAATTGCCATCCCAACTAGACCCATAGTCTAGTGCGCAAGCTCTCAACATGTCCTCCAGAATCTGATTGACTCTCTGGGTATGTACATCTGTCTGTGGGTGAAAAGCTGTACTGAACTCCAATCTCGTTCCCAAGGTTTCATGCAGTTGATGCCAAAATTTTGATGTGAACTGGGTCCCTCTATCTGACACAATACTCTTTGGTACTCCATGAAGACATACGATCCTGGTCATATATATCTTGGCCATCTTGGCATTCGTGTAAGTAGTCTTCACGGGAATGAAGTGAGCTACCTTGGTCAAACGATCGACCACAACCCAAATAGAATTATAGCCAGAACGGGTCCTGGGTAATCCTGTGATGAAGTCCATACTAAGCTTTTCCCATTTCCACTCGGGTATCGGCAGAGGTTGAAGAAAACCTGTTGGCTTCTAATGCTCAGCTTTTACTCGCTGACAAACATCGCATATTGCTATAAACTCGGCAATGTCTTTCTTCATTCCTGTCCACCAGAAACTTCCTTTCAGATCCTGATACATCTTGGTGTTGCCTGGGTGTATCGAGTATGGGGAATCATGGGCCTCCTGAAGTATCAACTTCCTGAGTTTGGGATCATTGGGCACATAAATGCGATCCTCAAACCATAAAGTTCCGTGCTCATCCTCACGAAAACCTTTAGCCTTCCCGTCTTTCATTTTCTGCTTAATCTCAGCTATCTCCTTGTCTGATTTCTGAGCTTCGCGGATCTTTTCTGTCAAAGTGGACTTAATTTCCAGTGTGGCTACAAATCCTCTTGGAACTATTTCCAATTTGAGCTCTCGGAGATCATCGGCTAACTCCTGGGGTAATCCTCCTGCTATGAGTGTGTTCGCATAACTCTTGCGGCTCAATGCATCGGCTACAACATTTGCCTTGCCTGGGTGATAATGCAATCTCATGTCATAGTCCTTGATCAATTCTAGCCATCGCCTCTGTCTGAGGTTCAACTCCTTCTGCGTGAAGATATATTTCAGGCTCTTGTGATCAGTGTAAACATCACAACTATTTCCGATCAGGAAATGTCTCCAGGTCTTGAGCGCGTGCACTACGGCTGCTAGCTCCAAGTCATGTGTGGCATAATTCAACTCATGGGGTCTGAGCTGTCTGGATGCATAGGCTACAACTTTACCTTCTTGCATGAGCACTCCTCCGAGTCCTTGACGAGAAGTGTCATAGTAAACCTGGAAATCCTTCCGAATGTTCGGCAATATCAGCACTGGGGCTGTAACCAGACGTTTCTTCAACTCTTGAAAACTGGATTCACATTCTTCAGTCCAATCATACTTGGACTCGTTATTCAACAACTCTGTCATGGGCTTGGCGATCTTTGAGAAATTCTCAATGAACCTCCGATAATATCTGGCAAGTCCGAGGAAACGGCGGATCTCCTTAACTGAAGTGGGTGCTACCCATTCGATGACTGTTGCGACCTTGGCAGGGTCCACTGCTATTCCTTCTCCTGAAATGATGTGTCCGAGGAATCCGACTTCCTTCAACCAAAATTCACATTTGTTGAATTCGCATACAGCTGATGCTCTCGAAGTTTCTCCAGAACTAGCCGCAGATGTTCCTTTTGTTCCTCCTCGTTCTTGGAGAATATCAATATGTCATCAATGAACACCACGACAAACTTGTCCAAGTATTCCATAAATACCTTGTTCATCAGATTCATAAAATATGTCGGAGCATTAGTCAGTCCAAATGACATGACCGTGTACTCATACAAGCCGTACCGAGTGGTGAAGGCTGTCTTGGGTATATCCTATTCACGAATCTTCAGCTGATGATACCCAGATCGAAGATAGATCTTGGAGAACACTCGGGCTTCAACTAACTGGTCAAACAGAACATTGATCATCGGCAAGGGATACTTGTTCTTGATGGTCACCTCGTTCAATGCACGATAATCGACAACCATTCTCAAGGACTTATCCTTCTTTTCAACCAAGAGCACCTGGGCTCCCCAAGGTGAAGAACTTGGGCGAATATGCCCTTTGTCCAACAACTCCTTAATTTGCTTCTTGATTTCTACCAAGTCATTTGCGGGCATCCAATAGGGTCTCTTGGATATCGGGGCTGTTCCAGGTAACATCTCAATCAAGAACTCAATCTCTCTATCAGGTGGCATGCCCGGCAATTCCTCCGGAAATACATCTACGTATTCTTGTACAATCGGTACTTCCTCCTGGACTACTCCCGTGAGAGAGTTTACTCGTTTACTCCGTGTCGGGCGCTGAGACATGTACTTAATCCGCTTTTGCTCGGGGGTGGTGAGAAAAATAGACTTAAGGGCACAATCAATATTCCCTTCGTACTTGGCCAACCAATCCATGCCTAGGATTACATCCAATCCCTGAGACTCTAATACAATGAGGTCGGTGGGAAACTTATGGTTCCCGATGTTGAAACTCAAAGCATGGCATCCTATCCCGGCTGTCATCATGCCTCCTGGGGAACTGACCTTAATAGGTTGGCTGAGGGTTCTAGTTGGCAAACTATACTTTTCCACAACTACCCTTGATATGAATGAATGCGTTGCACCAGAATCAAAAAGTACCAATACTGGACGTGAATTTAGCAAAAACTTACCAACCACAGTATCGGGGTGATCATAGACCTCTTCAACTTCAATGTGATTCACCTGAGCTCGAGGAAAAGGATTGGGCTTCTTTGCTGCAGAGTTGCCGTTGCCGTTTCCATTTCCCTGCTTCTTCTGGGGACATTCAGTGGCATAGTGTCCTGTCTTCTGACAATTGAAGCAGGTGATGTGATTCAGATCCTTCTGAGCTGGAGCTGAATGATGTTGAGTGCCAGTACCTCCATTCTTGAAGTTGCTGTTGTTGCGGTGGTTCCCATTTCCTCCATGGTTGTGGCCTCCATGGTTGTGCACTCGGTGGTTATGCTGGACGTGTCCTCCAAACTTACCGGATCCAGTCCTGGTATTCCCTGAATAGGGGGTGTAGCGAGGCTTCTGAAGAGTGTCGGAGTTGAACTTTCCATTGCCATACTTTCGCTTGCGGTTCTCCATCTGCTGATGTTTCCCCTCCAAGATGAGGGCGTTATCTACCAGCTCCTGGTAGTTGTTGAAGTTGGCTACAGTCAGGTGAATGCTCAGCTCATCATTGAGTCCCTCCAAGAACTTTTCCTGCTTGGCCGCATCATCGGCCACATCTCCAGGTGCATAATGGGCGAGCATGCTGAATTCATCGACATACTGAGCCATAGAGCGATTTCCCTAGCGTAAGTTGCGAAACTCACGCTTCTTCAGACTCATTGCACCAGCTGAGACATGTGCGGTGCGGAAGGCTTGCTTGAACTGCTCCCAAGTGACTCCAGCAATGGGGTATGTGGTGGTGTAGTTCTCCCACTATGCAGCTGCAGGGCCTTCAAGTTGATGCGCGGCAAAGCACACCTTCTCAGCTTCAGTACAACCAGCAGTGATTAGTTCCCGCTCCATCTTGCGGAGCCAATCATCTGCCACAATGCGCTCAATGCTGCTGGAGAAAGTCGGAGGGTTCAACCTCAGGAAACGGGTGAGATTGTCGGCCTGGGGTGGATGATGGTTGTTGTTATTGTTCTGGTTCTGGATGATCAGCTGCATCAGGGTATTCTGTTGCTGAATCAACTGAGTGAGTTTCGGCGGGAAGTTGGAAGCAGGGGCACGTCTCGGAGGCATCTTGTGTTTGTAGAGGGGTGAGATTAGCATAGAACAATGGTCTAAGAGTAATTACACTGCCCATATGAAATGCAACAAACAAGTATCACACCACATATTTTATTCAATACCATCACAAAAGGTTCACACACGGGGATACAAAATTCGATAACCTAAACATCGGCCTAAGCGTTTAACGATAAGATAAATTTGGTGGACTAGTCTAAGTGTCCTCCTCAGAAAATCATGGTGGTGGGTCCTTCGGTGGAGCTTTCTTCATAGTCCTCCTCATTGCTGATCAAGGGGGCTACATCTCCTCCGGGATGAAGGTTCTCTCCCATGTCCAGTTCCTCCTCTAGGTATGCGACACGAGTCTTCAGCTTCTCGATCCTCTCCAGGAAGTCCTTCACCTCCAATTCGTGCTCATAGTGGGCTTCCCGAGCTGCTTCTTCGAGTTCGAGTTCGCGGAGCGACAGTTGCTTGATCTTCCTGGCGTCCTTGATCACACGATGCTCCAGAGTCCCGTTGTGCTTCTCCAAGGTCTGGGCATAGGACAGGAGAGCGTCCTTGGTCTTGCTTGAGATGATTTCTCCATCTTCTCCTCTTTGGGATACCGTGAATAGGTCCGGTGAAATAGGGCAGCCTCTGTACACTTCCTTGATACGTCCGAGTGCACAATGGACCGCCATGCCCCTTCAAAGAATCCAGTTGGGTGCGATGAACTTGAAGTCCATAGGCTCAGTGTGCGGCTCGAATGTCCTTCCGGGAACGTGCACCTCAATCCTCTAGCGTGAATCCTCCGGGTAAGATGAAGTAGGCTTCCCTGTGATAGTTGGCAGATCAATCCTTAAGTCCTTGGTGATCTGTATCAGCTCCTTTCCGAAAGGCATAGTGGCGTCGGGCTGGCAAAACTCTGTGAACTTAACGGGGATGAAGGTGGCCATCTAAAACATTGGAAAATCGGAGAGAAGTCAGAAATGATCAGAAGAGGAAATAGAGGATTTATAGACATAAGAAAATAGTTTTCTTCCTAAGGCTTTTCCATTCCTAGAGGTTACGTCCTACGGTTAGCGTGTCTCTGATACCATTTCTGTAGCGGCCCGACTCAATACGAGTCAAGCCTCTGGTGTTTCCGTACCATCCCAAGATCATGCTGGTACACACTCTGTACATCAATGTATATATCAAGAGTTCAATCACACAGCTTTATTAATCAAAATCTCATATCGAGTACTTTATTACAATAATGCATTACAATAAAGTGGCTAAAGGCCGTCTCATGAGATATATAACGAAGACTAGCGGAAACATCAGGTAGACAAGTCTATCCGACTCCAAGGCATGTCGTTGAGCGTAGATCGTAGCCTCACTCCTGGTCGGAAAAGTACTCTGCAACATGATACGTTGCAGCCGTGTAGGTCAGCATATGGAATATGCCGGCAAGTCATCAAAGAGAGGGAAAAAATAATAACCAACTATCTCTACATGCATATTTGGCAGGTGGGGCTATAAGTTTTAGCATTAAGCCAATTTTCTCCTACAACAAGAGAGGGTTGAAAGCAAAATATTACTACATGGTTTGTTGTTAACGAGATGGTTCCGCCAACCAATTCTCGTACCCGAGTTGTCGTTAATTCCCATATCATTATTAATTTGTGTTGAGAGTTCGGGGAAATTTCAATGCCTTCGGCTCAAGTTGTCCATGACCGTGGACACGGCTAATCAATTAGGTTTGGGCACTCTGCAGAGTATTGCACACGTTCCCCACAAGATTTGATCGCCTCCGAGTATGTCCTCGCACTTCAGGGTGTTTGAAGACCGGATGATCAAAACATGGTCTTTCAACGGGTCCCTCTGAGTTCCTGTCGGTGCCCATCCAATCCTACCGTTCTTCTACATCTGCTAGCACCGCCTGTCTAGAGTCGCCGCGTTGTCCAACCAAGCCAGAGCCCATAATGACTTGTGGCTGTGCAGGTAAGCCTTGGGTTTGAAGCCTCCGTCCGTCTCTTCGAGCCTGGGTGAAGCTTTCCGCAAGATGTCATGGCACGTCTCCAGCATCCCGGGGTCGTCCACTAGTTTCTCCAGGGAGCCCGTCAAACCGTCCTTCACCCAGAGTTGCATTGCTTCACGAGGTCTTGAAAATCTTGGCTTAACCGGTCTGGGTTATTTAATTATCCTCGCATCACTCGTGTTATGCACTCAACCAGAATCGCGTCTACTCAAGCATAGCAATATGAAATTTGTCGTCCCGGGCCAAGTATCGGGGTTGTTGTGTGCCTACCACATGATACTACAACCTATAACTATAATTTCCAAGTACCTACTCAGCATGCAATTTGGGGAAAGAAAGGTGAAACTACCATGCATAAAAAACATAGGCGAATAGTATGATCAAAATGACTTGCCTTGATAATAGTTGTCTTGTTCGAGCGCTTCTAAGTAACAAGCTTCGCACTCCGGGTGATCTACCGATACAAACAAATACACACCATAATCACTACAATCATCATCAAGTAAAATAACATCACAAGCATAAAGTAGCTATGGCATAAAGTAAAAGAATTCACTTCACCTAACTAAGGCAGAAATTGTTTCTGTTAAAACCCCAAGTAAAATTATTATTTTTTTTTAAACTTATACTACACTAAGATGTAATCACTAGGAAGCAGTAGCAAAAAGAATCAAATAAAAATCTATTTTGAAACTCCTGGAATAAGAAAAACAAGGTTTAAACTAAATCTGATCTAATTCAAATTTGAAAACTTCAAACATAGACAAATTATATGTTTTTGAAAACTACAGAAAAATTGTGATCTACTGGAAAAAGAATCTACCTCGTTGGATCTCTATATCAAAAGTTATAGGGAAAACAAAATTAAAACTTTCTCTGTTTTTGAATTAAAACTAAAAATAGAAAAATCTAGTTTGTGAACAGGGGGTCCATGTGGCGCGTTGTGGTTGGCTCGGGGGTGTGAGCTGCCGAGGCTAACTAGCGAACGGCTAAAAGTACCTGGCTAAATCTTAAGTGGAGAAAAACCGTTTCGGTTTTTCTCTAAAGACCGAAGGGTTATTGCGTTCTAATCTACACCGTTGAACTCCAATCGGACGGCTAAGGGAAAGATGGGGTTGCTCACAGGGGGGTATTCTTCTCCGGCGAGAAGTCCGGCGAGGCCAAGGCGGAGGGTGGTCGGGGGGGCGTGTCCGGCGTGTCCTCGCGGCGTCCGAGGGCTTGGGGCGACAGCGGCGAGGCTCCCGCGTCCAATGGCGGCGAAGGTGGGGCGAGACATGGCCGGGGAAGAGCAGGGGAGGGCTCGGGGCTTCGGGTGGAGCCCAGAGCTCCGGCAAGGTGGCGGCGTCGAGCTTGGGCAGGGGCGGCGGGGCGGTGGAACGGGGCGACAAGGGGGCTCGGGGGTCGGGTATAAATAGGGGAGAGGGGGTGGACGAGGGGGAAGGGAATCGGGGCTGGGGATGGAAAGTCCGGCCATGGTGGCTCGGTTGGTTGGAGAAGGAAGGGGAGAGAGAGAAGAAAGGAAGGAGGATGAAGAGGGGGTGCGCTACTGGGGTGGGGCACGCTGCAGGTGGGGTCGGCGCGGGGCGGGGCCCAGGGTCAGTGAGTGGGGGGGGGGGGGGGGTAGGGGCGGCTGGGTGTGGTCGCCCCAATAGGAAAAGGCTGGGGGATCCCTCGCCAGGCGGGGCGGTGCGCCGGTTATAAAGCGCCCGGGCGTGTTTCCTTTTAAAAAAACATTCCCGTTTTAGATTTTCAATAAAACAGAAACTAAAAAGAATAAAAAGGAAACAAAATAAAATAATTAATATAGGGTATTATATACCAAATTGATCAGAAAAATAATTCCTAATTGTTTATCATTTTTCCAAAACCAAATTAAAAAGTTTTAAAAAAATGTTATTTTCAGAAAAACTCCTTATGCTATATTTTCTTTTTGGCAAAATATTTTCCCCATAAACTTGGGTTTTTCTTGGCTCAAAAATTTCAAAAACACCCCTGGCTTGGGAGGTTCATTTTCCTCCGCTCTTTCTTGCATGCAAGAGATTTCTTTGGGGTATTTTCTCGGGGAGTAAAAATAGAATGATAGAAGCAAATATTAGAAAGAAATCAAGTGCAAAACTTTATTGCAAACAAAATGCATAGATTCTTAGCTCCATTTGTACAACATTCCCAGTTAGGAAAATTGGGATGTTACAAACCTACCCACCTTAAGATGAATCTCGCCCTCGAGATTCGGATTGGCTAGAAAATAGGTGCGGGTGGTCTCATATGCTCCATGTTGCTCAAAATGCCTTTGAATCCCCGGTTCTAGACTCTAAAGCATGCCATAGTAAATCAGGGAGTAGTCATCACTGCGCAACCACGAGACGTTCATAACGTCATGGGCTGCCGCAGGAACGGAAGGGTAAACTAGCGGCGCATCAAGGACATACGCTTTCTTGGAAGCACCGAGGATAAGCTTCAAATTACGGACCTAGTCCGCATAGTTGCTTCCATCATCTTTCAGCTTGGTTTCCTCTAGGAACGCGTTGAAGTTCAGTGGGACATTTGCATGGGCCATTGGATCTACAATATTTGTAAAGACAATTTTAGACTAAGTTCATCATAATTAAGTTCATCTAATCAAATTATTTAATGAACTCCCACTCAGAGAGACATCCGTCTAGTCATCCAACTTATACATGATACACGTCAACTAGCCCGTGTCCGATCATCACGTGGGACGAACTAGTCATCAATGGTGAGCATCTCCATGCTGATCGTATCATCCATATGACTCATGTTGGACCTTTCGGTCTCTCGTATTCTGAGGCCATGTCTGTACATGCTAGGCTCGTCGAGTCAACCTAAGTGTTTTGCGTGTGTAAATCTAGCTTACACCGTTGTATTCGAACGTTAGAATCTATCACACCCGATCATCACGTGGTGCTTTGAGACAACGGTCCTTCGCAATGGTGCACACTTAGGGGGAGTAGTTATCTCGATTTTTTAATGAGGGATCATCTTATCTTTGCTACCGTCATTCTAAGAAATCAGATGAAAAACATGATAAACATCACATGCAATCATATAGTGACATGATATGGCCATTATCATCTTGTTCTTTTGATCTCCATCTTCAGGGCACGACATGATCATCATTTTCACTGGCATGACACCATGATCTCCATAATCATGATCTCCATCATTGTGTCTATGTGAAGTCGTCTCGCCAACTATTACTTCTACTACTATGGCCAACGGTTAGCGATAAAGTAAAGTAATCACATGGCGTTGCATCTCATACAATAAATTAAGACAACTCCTATGGCTCCTGCCGGTTGTCATACTCATCGACATGCAAGTCGTGAATCCTTTTACAAGAACATGATCAATCTCATACATCACATATGTAACATCACATCCTTTTGGCCATATCACATCACGTAGCATACCCTGCAAAAACAAGTTAGACGTCCTCTAATTCTTATTGCAAGTTTTACGTGGCTGATTTGGGTTTCTAGCAAGAATGCTTCTTACCTACATGACAGCCACAACATTGATATGACAATGCTATTTACCCTCCATAAGGACCCTTTTCATCGAATCCAATTCGACTAAAGTGGGAGAGACAGACACCCGCTAGCCACCTTATGCAACAAGTGCATGTCAGGCAGTGGAACTAGGCTCATCTAAGCGTACGTGTAAAGTCGGTCCGGGACGGTTCATCGCACAATACCGCCGAAAAAAGATTGGACTAGTAACGGCAAGCAATTGACAAAATTATCGCCCACGACTTTTGTGTTCTACTCGTACATAGAATCTACGCATAGAACCTAGCTCGGATGCCACTTATGGGGAATGTAGTAGCAATTCAAAAAGTTCCTACATCACACAAGGATCTATCTAGGAGAAACCAGCAACGAGCAAGGGGTAGAGCTCTTCATACCTTTGAAGATCGCTAAGCAAAAGCGTTACTATGAACGCGGTTGATGGAGTCGTACCCGCAGCAATTCAGATCCCGAAAGATTCTGATCTAACCATCGAACAATGGCGCCTCCGCATTTAACACACATGCAGCCCGGTGACGTCTCCTTCACCTTGTCCAGCAAGGAGAGAGGAGAAGTTGAGGGAGAGCTCCGGCAGCAAGACGGCGTGGAGACGGTGGAGCTGCGTGGTACTCCGCCAGGGCATCACCAAGCGCTATGGAGGATGAGTCAGAGGAGAGGTAGGGCTGCGCCGAGGGAGAGATGAACTTGCGTGTCTTGCAGCCCCAAACCCTTGCATATATATAGGATGAGGACGAGGAGGGGCCGACCACCCTAGGGTTTCCCCTAGGTGGTCCAGCGGCCAAGATGGAGGAGGCGCGACGCCCTAGGGGTGGCTTGCCACCCAAGGCAGCCCCCACGCCTAGGGTTTTGCCTCCCTCGCCTCCTTGTGCGCCTTGGGTCCTACTGGGTGGCACACCAGCCCACCTAGGGGCTGGTTTCCATCCATTTTTGTCCCACGTGGCCCTTCGGGGCTGCTGGCCCCTCCAGGTGGACCCCCGGAACCCTTCCGGTGGTACCGGTTCAATACCGACGATTCCCGAAACGTATCCGGCCAACAAATATCCACTTCTTATATATGAATCTTTACCTCTGGACCATTTTGGAGCTCCTAGTGACGTCTGTGATCTCATCCCAGACTCTGAAGAACCTTCGGTAACCACATACTATTCCCATTACAACTCTAGTGTCATTGGACCTTAAGTGTGTAGACCCTACGGGTTCGGGAACCATGCAGACATGACCGAGACACCTCTCTGGTCAATAACCAACAGAGGGGTATGGATATCAATGTTGGTTCCCACATGTTCCACGATGAATTCATGAGATGAACCACGATGTCGGGGATTCAATCAACCCCGTTCGCAATTCCCTTTGTCTACCGGTATGATACTTGCCCGAGATTCGATCGTCGGTATCCCTATACCTTGTTCAATCTCGTTACAGGTAAGTCTCTTTTCCTCATTGTGTAACAAATTATGCCACGTTGCTAACTCCTTAGTCACATTGACCTCATTATGATGGCGCATTACCGAGTGGGCCCAGAGATACCTCTCCGTCACATGGAGTGACAAATCCGAGTCTCGATTTGTACCAACCCAACAGACACTTTCGAAGATACCTGTAGTGCAGCTTTATAATCATCGAGTTACGTTGTGAAGTTTGATACACCCAAAGCATTCCTATGGTGTCCGGGAGTTGCAAAATATCATGGTCTAAGGAAATGATACTTGACATTAGAAAAGCTTTCACAGACGAACTACATGATCTTGTACTATGCTTAGGATTGGGTCGTGTCCATCACATCATTCTCCTAATGATGTGATCCCGTTATCAATAATATCCAATGTCCATGATCAGGAAACCATGACCATCTATTGATCAACGAGCTAGCGAACTAGAGGCTCATTAGGGACATGTGGTGCTCTATATATTCACACATGTATTACAGTTTCCGATTAATACAATTATAGCATGAATAACCGACAATTATCATGAACTAGGAAATATAACAATAACCACTTTATTATTGCCTATAGGGCATATTTCCAACATATAGGTCCTTGAAGGCTAGCACACCAAACTTGACCAATAGCGGAGTTATTGGTCGAAAGCGTGAACCCATGCCATCAACCTTAACGTACATGCATTCTGATTGGGAAGCATCCTAGCTCGCAGGAACGTCACCAAGGTGCTCATCACCATTTCCTGTTATCTCATACCTGGTCAATGAAATAACAAGTGGCAAGCCAATGAGTACTTTGAATGTACTCGCAAACAACCCATGATATGGATAATGCAGTTGGTACGATAATAAGTAATATGCAACCTTTGTGGAAAGCAGGTTTTGATTGTAAATAAGCATGATCAATTGCTTGAATGGACACGCATCATATGCTAGATGGTATTCAGAAGAACAGGTCACAGATATCAACATATCTGCTGAGGGTGGAACACCAAAGGTTCACCCTATATGCCAAGTCACCGAACTTGCCATATCATGTTTGTCAGATAACACCTTTAAACACACACACACACACTTGGTTTATGCGGAAATGACTGGATGTAGTTTAAGCAGGATTACCCAACTGTCCTTGACTGTGGACACGACTATTCGAATAGTTTTATACTCTGCAGAGGTTGTACGTTGTACCCACGAGATCCGGGAAACTTCCGTATCATCCACGACTCGCGGTATATAACATACCCGAGGTAAGTACCCGATCATTGCCTTTCCCCTAACGACACTAGACAAAGAGTCCACTCGATTGGTACCCAACCCACATGATGTATGTCTTACGAGCACCGACTCTAGACCGTATCATCCATGCGGGGACCAATAGTGTGCCCGGAACACGTAAAAACGTCATAGTCGACCTACCTAGTATGACCCCGTCACGAGAGTGACCACATATCACTCCCGCCACTAGTAATGTGGCCTCTTTGCTAGCACCGACCAAAGTAGTCAATAAAGCCCCATCCCATAACGTCATAAAGGCGAAACATCATAAATCTAATCCCATTTCCAAAACCACTCACACAAAATATTCCCGGTGCACCACTTCTTCCTCAAGTGGTCACCTAACTCAACATCATCGCCATCGGGCATTAGTGGCAGTCGACGGGGTTTTCGTAAAACCTTTAATATCAACATTGCGTTACCATCATCGTGCACATGATCTTTCTATGCGTAGCACTATTGTCTACTTGTTAACATATTATCAGCGTGACCCTCATAGATGATATGGTCATGCTCAATGAAAGTGCTCCAGAGGAGCTATCGGAAACACCATGCTGGGGTGCACCGATCATCCTTAACTATATGCATCCGAGTAGAGTAACCAATGTGTCATGCATACAAGTATTTTCTTAGACATGGTCAAAGGGCTGCTTGCCTTGCTCACATAAGTCCTCGGGGTCTTCAAGATGTTCCGGTCCAACTCCAAGTACTCTGTCTACCCGTCAACTATCGTTGGAAACAATCACAGTAAGCCACACAGCAAGCAGAAACAAAAGTGCTATATGAATGGAAGTTTTAGTTTTTTGGACCTCTCTGGTCATAAGAAAAATACCTGAAACTTGCTACAGGACATTTGGACCACGAGGAAATTTTGAATGGACGAAAGGAGGAATAGGTGATCCTTAAAGAGGCCTGCAGAAATCATTCTGTTAAAAACGAGTGGAGGCACTCAATAAAAATAGCACGATTTTAGAAATATTTATTAAGTTGTTTGACTAGATTTGGAGTTGATATGAATATTCTAGGGATTTTCTAATACTGGATAAATAGCAAAAGGAAGCTATTTATTTAATGCAATAGAAACATACCACATAAAAATGTTGACTAGGGCTTAAAAAATAGTGCAAGATATTAGGAGACTCTGGAAATTGTAATCACTCCATTTGGAGTTACTGGATAAATAGTGCAAGATGTTTAAAATATTCAAATGGGCATTTGAATATTAACCCCACAGAAAAGTCTTTTGGAAAAATGTGCAATGCGCACATCTGGATTTATCTTGAATTTAGGAACCTAAATAAATTTTAATCATGAGATTTGGAGTCCAAATGGATTTATTGTGGATTTTAGAAGTCTCTAATAAAATATAAAATAAGGAAAGGTTATACCAGAGAGGGACTTTTAGTGTGTACTCGGCGCTAGATAGGCATCGGGCCGGCACAACCACACACGCGCGCGCGTGACGGGCCATGTCTGAGGCGCACTTATTGGAGTGCGCTTCCCAGGAGGGGAAGCGGCCACCCAGAGCCTGCCTTCACTTAACGGGGTGGGGCCACCCGTCGGCGGCTTGACCACCGGGCGACAGGCGGGGCCAGCCTGGTCTCTCCTTTCTCTCTTCTCCCCTTTCTTCCTCCTCCAGCCAGGAGATAGCAGGGACGCCAGTCATCACGGTTCTCCGCCACTCAGTGGTGCTGGCCAGCGAGCTGGTGGGCCAGGTGGATTCCCCACCCCATGTCGCACCTACAGCCGAAGTAGGGGGCTCGGGAGTTACCGGAGCTAGCGGGCCACTCGCACAAGCGGACGGTAGCGCGGGCGATGTTGGGAAGCTTGGCTCGGCCACGGGGATGGCTTTCGGCGTGTCCAGGAGGATGGGAGCATCAAGGGGGTTCTTCTAGAGGGGAGAGCCGAGGCTAGGGGAAGCTGGCTAGCTCGATTGCAATGACGGCCGAGGCGGCGCCATGGCGGCCGTAGGAGGGGAATCAGGGTGCGGGAGCTCCATGGCTCGGTCTAGGAGGTCCATGGGAGAGAGGGAAATAGATGGGAGGCAACAGAGGCTCAAGGGAGAGAGTAGAGCAAGGCGAGAGATGAGGAGAGCTCGGGCTCACCTCAGATGCTAAGGGCACGAGGGACACATGCGTGCCAGAGGTGTTTGGAGGCGAGCTGGTGTCGGAGAAGGGATCAAAGATGGAAAGGGAGATGCCCTGGCGCTCTAAGACATGCTGCCACAGCCGGAAACGAGCTGCAGCAAGAGGACAAGGGGTAGAGCACTGTTATTGCATGCTGCCAGCGCGGTCACCATGGCCACTCATGTCTATAGTAGCTTTTTGACCTCTCAAGGATGTCCTACGGACAAGGCACGTATGGAGGAAGATGACTCTGGACTTTGGTTGCATATGGGGCTGATTGGACAGGGGTTTGACTGCAATTTAGTTTGCAGTAGCAAACCTAAGGCTAAAAGTGAGGGCAGCTACTTGAGATGTAATGCAACGAAACCATGTCTATCAGTCTTAGGCATGGAAGGACTACAGTACTGCTAATTTTCAGCTCAAGTGGATGAGTGTAGCTAGTACTTGCAGTTCAAAGCTACCTTTCAGCCAGAAATCAAGTTTGAGATGTGCTGCTCATTTTTCCCACATGAGCATGCCATATCTTGGTTTGAAATGATGCCTTGGAATGCTAGGGCCTCTTTGGAAAGAAGTGGGGGCATTACCTTAAGCAGAAGTATAGCAAGAGGGGTAAAAAATGATGCTGCCAAGGTAAAAATGAGAGGTAGCTACATGGAGTCACCCTCCAATAATTGACCAGAGGCCATGGGAAGGCTACTTGAGGTAAAAGGTAACTATAGAGAGCTGTGGTAAAATTTTAAGATCAAGGGTAATAGTGGAAGGGACCAAAGCATCCACTTTGGTGAATGCACACAAGGTTTCTGATGGATGTTAGGGCTACCAGATAGATTGCAATTGATATGAAACTTAACAGGGTCGCATAATAGGTGAAAATAAGCTTGTAAAGTTTCCAATGGAGACTTGAAAAACCCATGAAATGGGACGAAATGACTTTCTACCTACACAACCATGCAAAAAAATCCCCACAAATCCACAACTTGGTGTGGGGCATTATTTGAGCATTAAAGCATGCCCAAAATGTTTTGGGTCAATTGGAAGAACTTTATAATGTAAAGTTTCCCAAAGTCAAAAATCAACAGAGAGGGTTTTGAGGGTCTTGGGACAAGTTTTTCTATTCTCCTTGATGCACCACTTGGTGTTGATGCATTATTGGAGTATGAGAATCTTGCTACCTCTTGAGCTTGCGTTCGTTTTTCCCTTGAAGAGGAAAGGGTGATGCAGCACAGTAGCAATAAGTATTTCCCTCAGTTTGAGAACCAATGTATCAATCCAGTAGGAGTATCAAGCCAAGTCTCCAGCGTACCTGCGCAAAAACAGCAAACTTGCACCCAACGCTAGAAAGGGGTTGACAATCCCTTCACGATTGATTGCAAGGTGAGATCTAAAGGCGGAAAGTGCAACAAAGTAAAAGTGTAGGGCTGAAAATATGATGTGAACTAGACCCGGGGGCCATAGTGTTCACTAGAGGCTTCTCTCATGATAGCAAATATTACGGTGGGTGAACGAATTACTGTCGAGCAATTGATAGAACCGCGCAAAGTCATGACGATATCTACGGCAATGATCATACATATAGGCATCACGTCCGAGATAAGTAGACCGATACTTTCTGCATCTACTACTATTACTCCACACATCGACCGCTATCCAGCATGCATCTAGTGTATTGAGTTCATGACAAACAGAGTAACGCCTTAAGCAAGATCACATGATGTAGACGGATAAATTCATGCAATAGATATAAACCCCATCTTTTTACCCTTGATGGCAATAACATGATGCGTGCCTCGCTACCCCTTCTGTCACTGGGTGAGGTCACCGCATGGTATGAACCCAAAACCAAGCACTTCTCCCATTGCAAGAATCATAGATCAAGTTGTCCAAACAAAACCCACAACTCGAAGATAATTACAAGGATATGAAATCATGCATATAAGAGATCAGAAGAAACTCAAATAAGATTCATAGATAATCTGACCATAAATCCACAATTCATCGGATCTCAGCAAACACACCGCAAAACAATAGTCTGCTATTGACATGAAAACAATAATACTTCAAGCAAACTAGCAAGGTAATCATGAACTTTCGAAATAACAAGGCCAAAGAAAGTTATGCCTACAAAATCATATAGTTTGGCTATGCTCCATCATCCCCACACAACGAATTTAAATCATGCACAACCCCGGTATTGGCCAAGTAATTGTTTTCACACTCTTACTTTATCAAACCTTTTTCAACTCTCACGCAATACATGAGCGTGAGCCATGGATATAGCACTTATAGGTGGAATCGAGTGTGGTGAAGGTTTTGAGGCAAAAAGGAGGAGATGGTCATATTGACTCGGCGTATCAAGGGCTATGGAGATGCCCATTGATGACCCACAAGTATAGGGGATCAATCGTAGTCCTTTCGATAAGTAAGAGTGTTGAACCCAACGAGGAGGAGAAGGCTCTGATAAACGGTTTTCAACAAGGTAATAACTGCAAGCACTGAAAGTAGCGGTAACAAGTGATGGTATAGTGAGGTGAAACGTAGCAAGCGAAAAGTAACAAGTAGTAGCAACGGTGCAACAAGTGGCCCAATCCCTTTTGTAGAAAGGGACAAGCCTGAACAAAGTCTTATAAGAGGAAAAACGCTCCCGTGGACACACGGGAATTTCTGTCATGCTAGTTTCATCATGTTCATATGATTCACGTTCGTTACTTTGATAGTTTGATATGTGGGTGGATCGGCGCTTGGGTACTTCCCTTACTTGGACAAGCATCCCACTTATGATTAACCCCTCTCGCAAGCATCCTCAACTACGAAAAAAGAATTAAGACAACGTCTAACCATAGCATTAAACTAGTGGATCCAAATCAGCCCCTTACGAAGCAACGCATAGACTGAGCAACCCATCATCTACTTACTACTCCCCAATGCCTTCCTATAGGCAGAAATATGGTGAAGTGTTATGTAGTCGACGTTCACATAACACCACTAGAGGAAAAACAACATACAACATATCAAAATACCGAACGAATATCAAATTCACATGACTATTATTAGCATGACTTATCCCATATCCTCAGGAACAATAGTAACTACTCACAAAGCATAATCATAATCATGATCAGAGGTGCAATGAATAGCATCAAGGATCTGAAAATAAACTCTTCCACCAAGTAATCCAACTAGCATCAACTACAAAGAGTAATCAACACTACTAGCAACCTTACAAGTACCAATCGGAGTCGCGAGACGGAGATTGGTTAAAAGAGATGAACTAGGGATTGGAGAGGAGATCGTGCTGATGAAGATGTTGATGGAGATGCCTCCCCTCCGACGAGAGGAGTGTTGGTGATGACGATGGCGATGATTTCCCCCTCCGGAAGGGAAGTTTCCCCGGCAGGATCGTCCTGCCGGAGTTCTAGATTGGATCTGCTCAAGTTCCGCCTTGTGGCGGCGGAGAATCCACGAATAATCTCCACCCTAATTTTTTTCTGGACGAAACCCTTCATATAGCAAAAGAGGGGGGGCAGTAGGCCGCCAGGGTGCCCACAAGCCCTGTTGCCGCAACCAGGGGGTAGGCCACGGCAACCAGGCTTGTGAGCCCCTGGTTGCTATCCTCTGGCACTTCTTTCGCCTAGTATTTTTTATAAAATCCAAAAAAATTCCACGTTGATTTTTAGGGCATTTGGAGTTGTGCAGAATAGAGCACTCAAACTTCAGTACAGGAATCAGCTTCTTTGCCGTCTGCCATCACAGATGGCAAAGACTAAATTCCGGACGGCAAAGAGAATACCACAGACGGCAAAAATGTCACGGCCGGCAAAATTTCTGCGTCAGCCTACGACGGCATCGTACCTTCTTTGCCGTCTATCCCCACAAAGCGGACGGCAAATCTCTTTGCCGTCAGCTTTCCATAGGAGCAGTCGGCAAAGTGCTCGAGACGGCAGCCGACAGGCGTTGCCTCCGTTAGGGGTTTACGGAGGCTTTGCCGTCTGCCTCCCCCTTATTCTTTGCCGTCTGCCTCCCCCTTATTCTTTGCCGTTTGCCTCCCCCTTATTCTTTGCTGTCTGCCTCCTCCTCCTGCCCCCCTCCACTCTTTGTCGTCTGCCTCCTCCTGCCCCCTCCTCTGTGCCCTCTTCTTTGCCGTCTGCCCACCCTGGAGGCAGACGGCAAAGAGCCTATATAGACACCCCAGGATGCACAACTGGGTGCCATGTGGCACCTTTGCCATCTACCAGCTGATGGCACAGGTCTTTGCCATCAGCTCGCAGACGGCAAAGATCCCATATAGTACCTGTTTTTTTTGTTTTCTATTATTTCACAGCACATATATATATATATATATATATATATATATATATATATATATATATATATATATATTTGACAGCACATTTATATAATTCACCACACATATATGATATATAGTTCACCACACATATACTTGCCAACACATATATATATAATTCACCACACATATATGATATACATATAAATCAATGTACATCCCCATATATCGAAAGAACCAACATACAAAGTATTGCACTGTTTATTCATATATACATATACATATAGTTCGACATTGTTCATCAACTCAAATGAAAACTAGATGATATACATATAAAGTTCATCCATCGACATGTTCAACTCCATGAATGCCAGCTTCCATGCATGTAGTATATCCAATCTGCAAAAATGTGAATAGGAAAGTCAGAAGAAGAACAAAATATGATGTTTTTGAGCTAATTATGTCATTTTTAGTAGAAAACAAGCTAAGAATATAATATTCATGAGCTAAGCAAGGTTCTTATGCCATTTTTAGCTTATTATGGCATTTTGGAGCTAAATGGGTTAATTACGTCATTGTTGGGGAAATTAAAGCAAGGATAATATGAAAGAGGAGAAGAAAGAGGAGGAGGAGAAGAAGAAGAAATCAAGAAGACGGAGGAGAACGAGGAGGAAGAGGAGGAGGAGAAGGACTAGAAGGTCCTTGGCCTTCTCCTCCTCCTCCTCCTTCTCCTTCTTCTCTTCTTCTTCTTCTTCTTCTTTCTTTCTTTTCATTTTTCCTATTTATTCTCCACTTCTCCTCTTGTTGGAGCTAAATTACCTAATTATGTCTTTCTGGAGCTATATGGGCTAATTATCCCATTTTAGAGGAAAACAAGCTAAGAATATAATATTCATGAGCTAACCAAGGTTCTTATGCCATTTTGAGCTTATTATGGAATTTTGGAGCTAAATGGGCTAATTATGTCATTGTTGGGGAAATTAAATCAAGGATAGTGTGAAAGAGGAGAAAAAATAGGAGGAGGAGGAGCAGAAGAAGAAATCAAGAAGAAGGAGGAGAAGGTGGAGAAGGAGGAGGAGGAGAAGGACTAGAAGGTCCTTGGCCTTCTCCTCCTCCTCCTCCTCCTTCTTCTTCTCCTTCTTCTCTTCTTCTTCTTCTTCTTCTTCTTTCTTTTCATTTAGCCTATTTCTTCTCCTCTTCTTCTCTTGTTGGAGCTAAATTACCTAATTATGTCTTTTCGGAGCTAAGTGGGTTAATTATCCCATTTTGGAGGAAAACAAGCTAAGTATATAATATTCATGAGCTAACGAAGGTTCTTATGCCATTTTAAGCTTATTATGGTATTTTGGAGCTAAACGGGCTAATTATGCCATTGTTGAGGAAATTAAAGCAAGGATAATATGAAAGAGGAGAAGAAAGAAGAGGAGGAGGAGAAGAAGAAGAAATCATGAAGAAGGAGGAGAAGGAGGAGGAGGAGGAGGAGGAGGAGGAGAAGGACTAGAAGGTCCATGGCCTTCTCCTTCTCCTCCTCCTCCTTCTCCTTCTTCTCTTCTTCTTCTTCTTCTTATTTCTTTTCATTTTACCTATTTCTTCTCCTCTTCTCCTCTTGTTGGAGCTAAATTACCTAATTATGTCTTTTTGGAGCTAAATGGGCTAATTATCACATTTTAGAGGAAAACAAGCTAAGTATATAATATTCATGAGCTAACCAAGGTTCTTATGCCATTTTGAGCTTATTATGGTATTTTGGAGCTAAATGGGCTAATTATGTCATTCTTGGGGAAACTAAAGCAAGGATAATACGAAAGAGGAAAAGAAAGAGGAGGGGAGTAGAAGAAGAAGAAATCAAGAAGAAGGAGGAGAAGGAGGAGAAGGAGGAGGAGGAGAAGGACTAGAAGGTCCTTGGCCTTCTCCTCGTCGTCCTCCTCCTCCTTCTTCTCTTCTTCTTCTTCTTCTTCTTCTTCTTCTTTCTTTTCACTTTTCCTATTTCTTCTCCTCTTCTCCTCTTGTTGGAGCTAAATTACCTAATTATTTCTTTTTAGAGCTAAATGGGCTAATTATCCCATTTTAGAGGAAAACAAGCTAAGTATATAATATTCATGAGCTAACCAAGGTTCTTATGCCATTTTGAGCTTATTATGGCATTTTGGAGCTAAATGGGTTAATTATGTCATTGTTGGGGAAACTAAAGCAAGTATAATATGAAAGAGGAGAAGAAATAGGAGGATGAGGAGAAGAAGAAGAAATCATGAAGAAGGAGGAGAAGTAGGAGAAGGAGGAGGAGGACAAGGACTAGAAGGTCCTTGGCCTTCTCCTCCTCCTCCTCCTCCTTCTCCTTCTTCTTATTCTTCTTCTTCTTTCTTTTCATTTTGCCTATTTCTTCTCCTATTCTCTTCTTGTTGGAGCTAAATTACCTAATTATGTATTTTTGGAGCTAAATGGGCTAATTATCACATTTTAGAGGAAAACAAGCTAAGTATATAATATTCATGAGCTAACCAATATTCTTATGCCATTTTGAGCTTATTATGGTATTTTGGAGCTAAATGGGCTAATTATGTCATTGTTGGGGAAATTAAAGCAAGGATAATATGAAAGAGGAGAAGAAAGAGGAGGGGACGAGAAGAAGAAGAAATCAAGAAGAAGGAGGAGAAGGTGGAGGAGGAGGAGGAGGAGAAGGACTAGAAGGTCCTTGGCCTTCTCCTCCTCCTCCTCCTCCTCCTCCTTCTCCTTCTTCTCTTCTTCTTGTTCTTCTTTCTTTTCATTTTTCCTATTTCTTCTCCTCTTGTTGGAGCTATATTACATAATTATGTCTTTTTGGAGCTAAACGGGCTAATTATCCCATTTTAGAGGAAAACAAGCTAAGTACATAATATTCATGCGCTAACCAAGGTTCTTATGCCATTTTGAGGTTATTATGGTATTTTGGAGCTAAATTGGCTAATTATGTCATTGTTGGGGAAATTAAATCAAGGATAATATGAAAGAGGAGAAGAAAGAGGAGGAGGAGGATAAGAAGAAGAAATCAAGAAGAAGGAGGAGAAGGAGGAGGAGGAGAAGGACTAGAAGGTCCTTGGCCTTCTCGTCCTTCTCCTCCTCCTCCTCCTCCTGCTCCTCCTTCTTCTCTTCTTCTTCTTCTTCTTCTTTCTTTTCATTTTTCCTATTTCTTCTCCTCTTGTTGGAGCTAAATTACCTAATTATGTCTTTTTGGAGCTGAATGGGCTAATTATCCCATTTTAGAGGAAAACAAGCTAAGTATATAATATTCATGAGCTAACCAAGGTTCTTATGCCATTTTGAGCTTATTATGGCATTTTGGAGCGAAATGGGCTAATTATGTCATTGTTGGGGAAATTAAAGCAAGGATAATATGAAAGAGCAGAAGAAAGAGGAGGAGAAGGAGAAGAAGAATAAATCAAGAAGAAGGAGGAGAAGGAGGAGGAGGAGAAGGACTAGAAGGTCCTTGGCCTTCTCCTCCTTCTCCTCCTCCTCCTCCTTCTCCTTATTCTCTTCTTCTTCTTCTTCTTTCTTTTCACTTTTCCTATTTCTTCTCGTCTTCTTGGAGCTAAATTACCTAATTATATCTTTTTGGAGCTAAATGGGGTAATTATCTCATTTTAGAGGAAAACAAGCTAAGTATATAATATTCATGAGCTAACCAAGGTTCTTATGCCATTTTGAGCTTATTATGGCATTTTGGAGCTAAATGGGCTAATTATGTCATTTTTGGGGAAATTAAAGCAAGGATAATATGAAAGAGGAGAAGAAAGAGGAGGAGGAGGATAAGAAGAAGAAATCAAGAAGGAGGAGGAGGAGGAGGAGGAGGAGGAGAAGGACTAGAAGGTCCTTGGCGTTCTCCTCCTTCTCCTCCTCCTCCTCCTCGTTCTCTTCTTATTCTTCTTCTTTCTTTTCATTTTTCCTATTTATTCTCCTCTTGTTGGAGCTGAATTACCTAATTATGTCTTTTTGGAGCTAAATGGGATAACTATGTCATTGTTGGGGAAATTAAGGCAAGGAGAATATGAAAGAGGAGAAGAGAAACTTACCGTAGTGGTCATCAAGGAGGAGAAACACCTGGAGAAGGGTCGTGCGATGCCGCTCGGGAGTTATTCTGCAGAATAGATATTTTGCAATGTCTCAGTTAGCATGATGACACTCAATTATTAATACTAGTTTATAATGAAACTCACCGCGCCAATCGAAGAGAAGACGGGCATCGACGGAGGGACTTGACCGCTCTTCAAGCACAGACCCTGAAGAGTGGGTCGTATTAGTTAGTAATGAAACACACATTACACACATGATTTGGCTAATGTGAAAAAAAAACTTACCACAAAAAGCTCGTACAGGGCCCGTTGACCCGCCTCATTCCGGGACCTCTCCTCCTCAATCAATCGTGCCGTGGTCTGGTCCCTCTCAATAAGAGCAGCCTGACTTGCCAATCTCTCTTTCTCAAGAGCAGCCTCAAGAGCAGCCTGGCTTGCCAATCTCTCTTTCTCAAGAGCAGCCTGATTTGCCAATCTCTCTTTCTCAAGAGCATCCTGAAACACCATTCCTTGTTACCACAGTAATGATCTATGGTGACACACATAATGAAATGGATGAAAGTGTTCTTAGTCCGTACAACTAACCTCGATGGCAAGTTCGACTCGCCGTGGATGACGCATTATCTCAGGACAGTTGCTCGACTGTCGCGCCTTGATCTCCGGAAGAGTGAGTGGACAACGTATTATCCCATCTCCAATGGCTATCGAGCCATGGGGCCTCCCGCCACTAGATATCATCACTAGCTCTGGATCCAAAGGTTCCTCGCTAGGGTTAAAGTCATCCCCTTTCGTAGCCTTCCCCGCGTCCCTGTATGCCACGAGCTTCTGGTGGGATGATATGTTGGTGAAGTTATTGGGATCATCCAGGTTAGACTCAGAGAATGCCTTCGCCTTCTTGTACGAGGCAGTATGGGCCATGCCATAAAGGTCGTACAAGTGTGGCATCTTCGTCTTATTGTGATGCGCCTAAAAGAGAGGAACAAAATATTAGCATCAAGAATGAATTGCATGAATCATGAAGCAAATCACATACCCAGTTTCGTCCAAACTGAAGTAAGTTGGCGCTTCCTTGATGGTGTGGCACACCAACCATTTAGCTACGCCGATCCTTCGCATTCTCGTGGACGGCTAGCCAGCTGCCTGTGCACCACTATTCAACCAACGCCTCCCAACAATCCATCTTATCCGCACACCATCTCGGGGGCACCTGTAAGTTATTAGAAAGAATTTTCAGCGCTACGCCTATGAATGAAATCAAGAAAACTACGTACAAGGACTTAAGAATAGGTAATTACCTTCATGTATTGCTCCTTCTTCAGAAACTTTCCGCGGCAATCCTTCTTCTGCTTCTTAATAACACGTGTGGCGTAGTAATCTCGAATAGCCTGCGGCCGAGCCTCGTGGCGCAAGTTCTGTAGTAATCGCCTACACTCGGCCTCGAGAACCCTGGCCGCCTCCTCCTCATATCCATCCTCACACCTATAGAAGGTCTGCAATCAAACGTGAAAACACCAATTAGTACAATAATTAGCTATATTGTAAATTTTAGATTCTGTAAAAGGATAATTTACCCAAAAGCTCTTGATCACCATCTCGGCCCTCGTTTGGCACAAGACACCATCTATAATCTCCTCCGGCGGGGCCTGCGCAGCCTGGTAGTGCTCCCAGGAAAATCCTAGTGTAGGAACCTGACCCTCACCACGCAACATGACAAACCCCGGGAAATTTGTCCGGCAAAGCACACCAAGGACGGAGTTCGGCCTGCGGACTCCAAGAGGGTGTACCCATCCCCTGCAGTATGATAAGGTCAACGCATTAGATATTTGAACAAACTTGAAGGCAAAAGCTAAAAAAAGAGTAAATGTACTTACCTATCTCCTTCAGGTTTAATCACCGGCCTCTGCTCATGGGTAGCCGGCGTGACCGGGAGACGTGTACTACCACGCTTGTACACGGTGGCCCCGTCCACCTGCACATCGCCCTCACTATCTGTAAGCTCATCCCCGCCATCCCCGCCCCCTGAGCCACCCGGACCCTCGGTCCAATCCGGCAACCCGGTACGATCCGGCCAGGTCTCCCATCCGGGCCTCTCCACGTCGGGTGAAGCCTCCGGAACCGTAGTCTCCTCCGGTTGCTCCTGGGTCGAGTGCACCTCGACCCGAGGCTGCTCCTGGACCGGAGTCTCATGGGACGAATGCCCGTCAACAACGGGCTCCTGGAACGGAGTCCCCATAGCCTCCTCCGCAAACGGGTCGACCATAGTAGTCCTATGCTCGGGTGAATGAGCTGGTGGTGGTGGAGAGGACGGCACAACAGTCCTCCTGGATCTTCCGCGGCCACCACCTCTCCATGTACCATTCCCCTTCTTCCCTACCCGACCAGCACCTCTCCCAGTGGGCAATGCCGCCGACGAAGAAGAACCCATAGGTGGTGTTGACAGACTGTCTGCCAAGGCTCTACGGAGAGATAGGGGTGGAAGGGAAGTACCACCCCTCGTGCGGGGCGCCTGGGAAGAACCCGTCGAGCGATCTGGACCAGCGCCCACAATTTCCACACCTGGTGACCTGCCATGACAAAGATTAAAAGAAATTAGTACAACATAAAAAAATTGAATAACTGACATGAATAATAATATGTACATGAATAATAAAGATTAAAATATATATAATTTAAGTTGTGAATCTTACAAACTAATAATCATCATCAATAAATGCATCATCATCATCACTATCACGCATGTCTTCATGAATGACGTGCTCGTCGGGTTCAACGGCGTGAAGTTGTGAAAGGCCTTCCTTTAATCGTTGAAGCATTGACAGGTCATCCGCATCAGTAACCTCTACGAGTTCCAGGTCTTCTGGTTCCGGCTTAGGGCTGGAGTTAGATTCATTTCGCTGTCTACTTCCATGTTCTTGGGTGAAGCACGGCGGTTCTTGAAACGTTTCTTGGAAAGATGTGTTTCTTGGAAGAATTCTCCATCATATGTGTCTGGGTTAATGTGAGGTTCATATTCCTGTTCATTTGGGAGAGGTGGTCTGACATGTGGCGGCACTTCATAAACAACATACCAACCTTCCAGATTCTTATCCGTTTGGCATGCCCACGGTAGATAGAAAACTTGGGTCGCCTGTTGAGCCATAATATAGACATCGGGAACATCTAAATGGGTGTTTGGATTGATTTCGACTAGTCCTATATGTTCATGAGTCCTTCTAGTCTTTTTCGGCTGGAACCAATAACATTTGAAGACTACGACGTTCGGTGGGTTTTCACCATAGAATTGAAGTTCATAAATTGCTTCAACTCTTCCATAATACTCGATAACACCTTCGCCGATAGCAGAGACACCACAATTTGTAGATTTCCGGTCAGGCATAGATAGCTCTTTGCCAAAGGTACGAAAGAGATACCCGTTGATGTTGTATTTCTCAAATGAACGGACCTTATAGTCAAAACCATTAGCGACTTGTCTCAATTCGGCGTCCATACACTCTGAATTAGCCTACAAGTTTAATATGAAACGGTTGTTGCATTAGCCGCAAGTTAGACCAAAAATGAAATGGTCCATTATTGATAATTACCGTTTGTTTGAACCAAGAGATGAAACCGCGATAGCCGCCTCCTGTCTTTGACAGAAGCTCATACTCTTCGACGGAATCATTTTCGATCACCGCTCCATCCGAGAATTTGGCGACGTAACGGCTGTTTGAAATATCCGGGAATAAGAGCAGTTCAAATGAATTAGAAGTTACGGGAAAATGTGTCGAGAACTCACTCGACGTACGGCCGCACTTCTGTTAGGTTGTTGAAGATATACAACGAAATATTCCACCATTCTTCGACATCCAACGTTATTGGTTTCGAAGCACCGGCTGGTGTGAGCTTCCCTTTGAATAGGCTGAGGTTGGACCCACCTTTTTTAGGGCCTGCATCATTGTGTCGAGGCTTCGGATTATGCAAATGATGATTTTTGGCTTCGTAGTGAGCTGTCACAAAGTTTGCCACCTCCTCAGTAATGAATGCCTCAACCATCGATGCTTCAATTCTACGCTTATTTTTACATTTAGCTCGAAGGGTCTTCTGCATCCTCTCAGTTCCATAGCACCAACGATCTTGCACGGGCCCACCCAATCTTGCCTCGGTCGGTATATGTAAAATCAAATGCTGCATTGGATTAAAGAAGCCCGGTGGAAAGATCTTCTCTAACTTGCACAACAACTCCGGGGCAAACTCCTCCATGTCTTCTACCACGCCAGGCGACAATTCTTTCGCACAAAGAACACAGAAGAAATAGCTCAGCTCCGCCAGTACTAGCCATTCATCCTCAGGAATAAAGCCACGTAACATCACCGGCATTACCCGCTCTAGCCATATGTGCCAATCATGACTCTTGAGACCAAAGATTTTTAATTTTTCAAGACTCGCTCCCCTTTTTAGATTCACTGCATACCCATCGGGGAACATCAAGTGCATTTTGACCCACAAGATAATTTCCCTCATAGTTGGCTTTCCAAGATTGAAACAGGCCTTTGGCTTCGACCACTTCTGCTTTCCTTTGCCTTCTCGCATGTTTTGTAACGGTCTATGACATAGTGTCTCTTGATCGACTCTAGCCTTAATATTATCCTTTGTCTTCCCATCTATGTCGAACAATGTACCAAAAATAGCCTCTCCGATATTCTTTTCAGTGTGCATCATGTCGATATTGTGTGGAAGAAGGAGGTCTTTGAAGTAAGGCAGATCCCAGAAGCATGCCTTGTGAGTCCAGGCGTGTTTTGAATTATACCCCTTGAAATACCCTGGACGCTCTGGATCAGGCTCGAGGGTGTTTAACTGATCCAGGATCTGTTGGCCTGTGAACGCATGTGGTGCCAAGTTTTTGACAACTTTACCTTTGGTAAAGTTCTTCTTGTCTTTTCTAAACTGATGGTCAGGATCCAGGAACTGTCTATGCAAGTCAAAGCAAGAATACTTTCGACCCTCCTGCAACCAATGAAACTGAAGAGCTGCCTTGCATTGGGGGCACGGGAACCTTCCATGCACACACCATCCAGAGAATAGCGCATACGCTGGCAAGTCATGCATAGAGTACATGTACCACACATGCATTTTGAAGTTTTATTTTCTAGCGGCATCGTATGTCTTGACCCCATTATCCCAAGCTTCTTCCAATTCATCCTTAAGCGGTTGCGGGTACACATTCATATTCTTCCCCGGATAATTGGGCCCTGGAATTATCAACGTCAGAAATATGTTCTTTCTTTGCATAATCTGCCCGGGGGGGGGGGGAGATTGAGTGGAATGACAAATACAGGCCAACAACTGTATTGGGTTGCCGTCATGCCGAAGGGATTAAAACCATCCGTGGCGGCGCAGATTCGAGGATTCCTTGGATCTGCCGCTTTATCCTGATGCAATCCATCGAAATGTTTCCATGCTTCCCCATCCCATGTGTGTAGCATCATCTTATTCCGATCCGCATCTAGTTCGGTTCTTTTCCCCAATTTGTGCCATGTCATCTGTCTGGCTGTCTCTTCGACCATGAAAAGATGTTGAAGTCTTGGTACGATTGGCATATACCGAAGAACACTAACTGCGATTTTGGTCTGCCTCTTCTCACCCATACTGTTGTCTACCACAAGATACCTGCAAGACTCTCAATTGGGACAATAGTCCAAGTGTGCATACTCCTTCCTAAATAAAACACATCCTTTCTCACATGCATCTATCTTCTCATAGGGCATCTTAAGTACACGAAGTATTTTGTCCGACTGGTACAGGTTTGCAGGCATGACATGGCCTTTGGGTAGGAAACGTCCAAATAGTGTCATCATCGCGTCGTAGCATTCTCTTCCCAAGTTGAACTGAGCCTCCAGAGCCATTACTTGTGCAATTGCATCCAGCTGACAGAGCTCAGTGTGCTCATGGAGAGGACGTTTTGAAGACTCCAACATTTCATAAAAGGGCTTTGCAGATTCCTCCATCTCATCTTCTGAATCCCGAGCATCATCAAAGTCTTGCACCATGTCTTCGACCCCGGTACCATGCTCGTCCGTGAGACGACGGACCACCTCAGCTCTTGTGCGTTGTATAGACTCACCATGAAATGTCCACATCGTATAATTAGGCTTAAAACCCCTCATCTGCAGGTGTTTAATCATTACAACCTTTGTCGTCTTTTTATAGTTGTCGCATCCAGGACAGGGGCAATAGTTTCTTTCCTGGCCATTTACGAATGCGGCTTTCACAAATTCCTTTGTTTTTACAAACCATTCTTTCGTCATCTCTTTCTGACTAGGGTGACCGGTATACATCCACGAACAATCACTTATCTTGTGTAGCTACTAAAGACAGAATAAATATATTTATATACAATTTAGCATTTATATTCATCGTTTAATCAGGTTCGCCATTTTTATTACGTCCAGGCAACACTAATAGGTAAAGATAGGTCCTAATCCCACCCGAGTATGTGTAGATTGGGTTCGTTTTCCCATGCTCTGCTCCGGATCCAACACAAAATTTCGGCAGCACCTCCCAGTTGTTCGCCTGATACACGTCTCCGCAATAAATAGAGAGGATGTGCATCTGGAGAACAACAGGGAGGCACTGACGAAATTCTGTATCGGATCCAGAGCACAGCATACGGGAAAACGAACCCAATCTACACATACTCGGGCTGTGCATGGATAATGTTGGACAATTCGAAAGGATGGCGGTTATAAATATGCAATGACATGCATATTTATAGATGTCGCCCTTTCGAACGGGAGACGCATACTGATAAATTAATTGAATTACCTAAATCTAGAAAGTTTCATCTGGAAACCGAGCCACAGTAAATGAAGGGGCGGGGAGGAGATGAAATTTGTACTGACCCACGAATGCAGGGGCAGAGCTCGTACAACGCACGGGCTGGTCTTCGCACACCAGACCTCACAGCGACGAGACAACTATCACATGTAAATCCACCCGATCAACACAAATATTCTAATTATGTCATTTTATAGCTAAATGGGATAATTATCTCATTGTTGGGGAAAATAAGGTAAGGAGAATAATAAAGAGGAGAAGAAAGAGGAGAAGAAAGAGAAGGAGGGGAAGAAGAAGAAGAAATCAAGGAGGAGAAGGAGGAGGAGGAGAAGAAGGAGGAGAAGAAGGAGAAGGTATTTTTCTTCTTCTTCTTCTTCTTCTTCTCATCCTCCTCCTCCTCCTCTCCGCTTCTCCTCCTCCTCCTCCTCTCCTTTTCTCCTCCTCCTCTCCTCTTCTTCTCCTTTCACGGGAAATTTCGGCATGACATGTCCTAGTTCCGTGTCCAAATCACATGTCCACATATGACATGTCCACTTCAAATTCTCATATAATAGGAAGAACAATATAGAAATTGAAGCAAAATGCAAGAGTCTTTTTTCTTCGCAATATTTGGAACTAGTGTTAATCAATTCTGTTTTTTCTTTAAATAGCCTATATGAAACTTGAAGAAAAATTTGCAACCTAATAAAAATTAACCTAAGTAACTTAACCTAAGAACCTAATAAAAATTAACCTAAGTAACTTAACTAAATTAACCTAAACAACTTAAAGTAAGAACCTAATAACAATAACCTAACTAAATTAACCTAAGTAACCTAGCTTAACTAAATTACCCTTAGCAAAGAGGCAAAGAGAGGAAAGGAGGGCCGGAGGACTTACAAGGGGCTAGGGGAGACGTCAGCGATGAGGTGGAGCTCGGGGGAAATGTCGGCGGCAAGGTGGACCAGGGGCACGAAGAGGAGGGGGCGATGGTGGAGCAGGGGGTCGTAGGAAAGAGGGGGCGGTGGTGGAGCAGGGGAACGGAGAGGAGGGGGCGGTGGTGGAGCAGCGGCACGATGGTGGAGGAGGGGGTCGCAGGGAGGAGGAGGGGCGAGCTCCGGCGGCGGGTCGCGGGGAGGAAGGAGGAGGGTGGGCAAGCTCCGGCGGCGGTGTACGGAGAGAGTCGGGGGCTGTGGTGAGCCGTTATGGGGGGAGAGAGGGGGTGGGGTGGGGGTTGACGACGTTAGGTCTAGTTGCCTCTTTGCCGTCTGCCCCCGACGGCAAAGTGGTAACAGGCCGACGGCAAAGAGGTGGACCATTATGGGTTAGAGGGCGGTGTGGGGTGGGTTCTTTGCCATCTGCCTGCATGTGCTTTGCCGTCAGCTGGCAGGCGGCAAAGAAGCAGCAGATGGCAAAGATGATGTTTGCCATCAGCCTGCTCTTTGCCGTCAGGTTTTGGGTAGCTGATGGCAAAGAGTGTCTTTGCCATCAACCAGCAGACGACAAAGAAGCAGCAGATGGCAAATTCTCTGATTCCAGTAGTGCTTGCTCCTTTTCTAGTCAAGAATTCCAGCTGCCGGTATTCTCCCTCTTCAAATAAACCTTGCAAAATAAGAGAGAAAAGGCATAAGTAAGATACCACAAAGTATAATAACAGTCCATAAAGTGATAAATATCAACATGAAAGCATGATGCACAATGGACGTATCAACTCCCCCAAGCTTAGAGCTCGCTTGTCCTCAAGCGAAAACCAAGACCCAAAACATGTCGACATGTTTAGGGACGAAGGTGTCGATAAAACATAATACGAACATGAGGGCATCATGATCACACATAAAACAGCAATGCATCATAGATATTCTTATGGGAAAGTAACAACTCCTTCACAAAGCAAAGTATGAAACAAAAACCTTACCGAGAAGTAGCCAACAACAGTCCAGAGTCATTGAAGCAATTGCAATTTATCATATTATCAGAAAGAGTCAAATAAGAGCTTGTAAAGCAAATCCACATAGTCAATCATCTCTTTTGTTTTCCACAATTGTTACAACTCACGTGGTACTCATGGTATCGAAGTTTCAGTTGGACACAGAGAAAGATAGGGACTTATAATTTGCCTCCCAATCATTTACCTCAAGGGTAAAGTCAACAATAATAAAGCATAAGTACTCAGATCCAAGTTGATATATGAATATAGATCTTTCCCAAGCATATGACGTTCACCAAGAAAAAGGCTAAATAAGGAATTGGTGAAAATCACCATGACTCTTACAAGGAAAAAAAAGTAAAGGTACAAGATAGGCCCTTCGCAGAGGGAAGCAGAGGTTGTCATGCGCTTTTGAGGTTTGGATGCGTGTCCTCTTAGTGCGGAGGAACATCACTTTATATTGCCTCCTGTGATAAAGAAATTTATTATGCAGTGTGTCGCTTTTATGTCTTCCTCATCACAGGTTCGTATAAAGCTTATTTTCCGCACACTAATAGATCATACATATTAGAGAGCAATTTTTATTGCTTGCACCGATGACAACTTACTTGAGGGATCTTATTCAATCCCTAGGTAGGTATGGTGGACACTCATGGCAACACTGGGTTGAAGGTTTATGGATGCACAAGTAGTATCTCTACTTGGTGCGAGAGTTTTGGCTAATATGAGGTGGAAGCAATCATCACATGCTAAGGGATCTCTAATCATATAACATTGTTTGGAACCAAGCAAACACAATTCATTATGTTGTCTTCCTTGTCCAACATCTACTTCTAGGCATGTAATAGTTTGGTGAGTGCTCACAATTATAGAAAGTGTCTAAGATGATATATTCATATGTGAACCTCTCTTTCCTTATTACTTCTTATTAATAGCAACAATGACTGGGGTCTATGTTGGTCTGTTCTCAACAAGTTTCAATCATCATACTTGTAATATGTGAAGCTATCACTTTCCATAAAATCATCTCATGATCTTTCATGCTATCGTTCTTTTCATACTTTTGATCATGGCACAAAACAAAGCCCTTGACTAAGATACTCTTTATTATATAGCTCGCAAGCTCGAATACATCGGGAGAGACACAAGGCAAAAGACTCAAACTAAAACACTAAAGACTTATTCCACCAAGAGAAGAAATAAAACTGAAAAGGAAAGAACTAAAACAAAGGTAAAAGAAAAAGATATAAAGGTGATACGATACGAGGGCAACTCCCCCAAGCTTGGCAAAATCCAAGGGGATTTCCCATACCAATGCTTAGTTATATTCCATTGGTGGTGATGGTGGTGGTGTTGTTGGAGTAGTGTGATCCTCCGTCTTTGATTCCAAGAGAGCTATCAATCTTTGATTTATACCTTTGAGATCTGCGACATGGTTTTCCAGCAAAACAACTTCATGAGAGAAAGGGAAATATTGCGAGCAGGAGTTGTTTCACAAAACCTCAAGAGTTCAATCAAGGATGGATACAGCACATCGAGGAAGGGTTGGAGGAAATCTAATCCTTCAACATCTTCAATGTTGAACCTAGGTTGAGCTTCCTCCCTAGGTTGGGTTTTCTCCTTAGTTTTGTCCCTGGCTTCCGTGACTTCTACTCTTTTCAGATCAGCATCTTCTTCTTCATGAACTTGAGGGAGATTATTCTCCCCGACAGATTCCTGAGACATCTTTGCTCTAAATCTGCGACAGACAACAGGCTCGAAACGAAAACAGAGGAAAACCGCGTGATACGGAGATCAAAACCCTCGGGCGAATATATAATGATTTTTTCTGGACCAGAAGGAGTGCTCCGCAAGAAAACGGAGTCCGGGAGGCACACGAGCTGCCCACAAGCCCTGTTGCCGCGGCCAGGGGGAGGCCGCGGGAACCAAGCTTGTGGCCGCCTCATGCGCTCTCCGGACTGCTTTTTATTTTTCTAATTTTCCATAAATTCCAAAACGGAGGAAATTTCCTATTGGAAAAGTTTCGGAGTCCAATTACTTACCGAAATAGATACCTCTTGGTTTTCAGGGTCTGAAACAGGTTGATAAACATCCCTTATATACTCCTCTGGAATTATGGTATTGATGATATTGGTCTCAACATTTATGGGAGTACTAGAGATGTAATGCTTGATTCTTTGCCCGTTTACCACTCTAGGAAAATTGCCTTCCGTGTTATTGATTTTGATGGCACCGGAACGATATACTTCCTGGACAACGTAGGGACCTTCCAATTTAGAGAGAAGCTTGCGTGCGAAGAATCTTAAACGAGAATTGTATAATAGGACATAATCACCTACATTGAACTCTCGTTTTTGTATTCTTTTGTCGTGCCAGCTCTTAACCTTTTCCTTGAACAACTTGGCATTCTCATATGCGTGGGCCCTCCATTCATCTAATGAACTGATATCAAACAACCGCTTCTCACCGGCAAGTTTGAAATCAAAGTTGAGCTCTTTGATGGCCCAATAAGCTTTGTGTTCCAGCTCAAGAGGTAAATGACAGGCCTTACCATAAACCATTTTATACGGCGACATGCCCATGGGATTCTTATAAGCAGTCCTATAAGCCCATAGTGCATCGTCAAGTTTGCTAGACCAATTCTTCCGAGATCTATTGACGGTCTTTTGTAAGATCAATTTGATCTCCCTATTACTCAACTCCAGTTGACCACTAGACTGAGGATGATAAGGAGATGCAACTCTATGGTTGACATCGTACTTAGCGAGCATCTTGCGGAAAACACCATGAATGAAGTGTGAACCGCCATCAGTCATCAGATATCTAGGGACTCCAAATCTTGGGAAAATGAC
This sequence comes from Hordeum vulgare subsp. vulgare, assembly GCF_904849725.1. Taxonomy (NCBI): domain Eukaryota; kingdom Viridiplantae; phylum Streptophyta; class Magnoliopsida; order Poales; family Poaceae; genus Hordeum; species Hordeum vulgare. The sequence goes on along the minus strand of NC_058521.1, from coordinate 143,724,289 downwards.
TTCTTTAAGCATCTTAATAGAGGTGTGGTGATCAGCATTTTTAGTGGGGATAGCCTCTACCCACTTAGTGACATAATCCACAGCAACTAAGATGTGAGTATACCCATTGGAACTCGGGAAAGGTCCCATATAATCAAAGCCCCACACATCAAATGGTTCAATGACCAGTGAATAGTTCATAGGCATTTCCTGACGTTTGCTAATGTTCCCTATTCTTTGACATTCGGCACAAGACAAGACAAACTTATGGGCATCCTTGAAAAGAGTGGGCCAATAGAAACCTGACTGCAATACCTTATGAGCAGTTCTGTCTCCAGCATGGTGTCCTCCGTAGGCCTCGGAATGACACTTCTGCAGGATTTGTCCCTGTTCATGTTCAGGCACACAACGTCTAATGACACCATCTACTCCTTCCTTATAAAGGTGACGATCATCCCAAAAGTAGTGTCTCAAATCAAAGAAGAATTTCTTCTTTTGCTGGTAGGTGAAACTGGGTGGTATGTATTTGGCTACGATATAGTTTGCATAGTCAGCATACCATGGTGCACTATGTGAAGTGCGGATGACATTCAATTGCTCATCAGGAAAGCTGTCATCAATAGGTCGCGGGTCATCAAGGACATTCTCTAGCCAAGACAAGTTATCTGCTACAGGGTTATCAGCACCCTTTCGGTCAACAACGTGCAAATCAAATTCCTGTAGCAGGAGAACCCATCTGATTAGCCTAGGCTTAGCGTCCTTCTTCTCCATGAGGTACTTAATAGCAGCATGATCATAGTGAATAGTGACTTTGGAGTCAACTATATAAGATCTGAACTTTTCACATGCAAACACGACTGCTAAGAACTCCTTCTCCGTAGTGGCATAGTTTCTTTGGGCACTGTCTAGAGTTTTACTAACGTAGTGAATGACATTCAACTTCTTGTCAACTCTTTGTCCTAGAACAGCACCAACAGCATAATCACTAGCATCGCACATTATTTCAAAGGGCAAGTTCCAATCAGGTGGTTGAACAATAGGTGTGGTTATTAAGGCATTCTTAAGTATTTCAAAAGCTTCCTCACAATCCTCATCAAAAACAAAAGGAACATCCTTCTGCAAGAGGTTGGTAAGAGGCCTAGAAATCTTAAAGAAGTCTTTAATGAACCTTCTATAGAAACCAGCATGACCTAGGAAACTTCGTATACCTCTGATATCTGTGGGGCAAGGCATTTTATCAATTGCATCAACCTTAGCCTTATCAACTTCAATGCCCCTCTCAGATATTTTGTGTCCTAAGACGATGCCTTCATTAACCCTGAAGTGGCACTTCTCCCAGTTCAAGACGAGGTTGGTATCTTTGCATCTCTGTAAAACTCGATCAAGCTTGCTTAGGCAGTCGTCAAAGGAAGAACCGTAGACAGAGAAATCATCCATGAAAACCTCAACAATCTTTTCACAAAAGTCAGAGAATATAGCCATCATACATCTTTGAAAGGTGACAGGTGCATTGCACAAGCCAAAAGGCATGCGTCTATAAGCGAATGTACCGAAGGGGCATGTGAAGGTGGTTTTCTCTTGATCAGATTGTGCAACCGGTATTTGCGAGAAACCTGAATAACCATCTAGAAAGCATAAGTGTGTGTGTTTAGATAGCCTTTCTAGCATCTGGTCGATAAACGGCAAAGGATAATGGTCCTTCCTGTTTGCCTTGTTCAGTTTTCGGAAGTCTATCGCCATCCAATAGCCAGTAATAATCCTCTGCGGGATTAGTTCATCCTTATCATTAGGGACGACGGTGATACCTCCCTTCTTAGGTATGCAATGTACCGGACTTACCCAATCACTATGAGCAACAGGATAAATGATTCATGCTTCCAGAAGCTTCAATATTTCTTTTCTCACGACCTCTTTCATCCTCGGATTTAATCTCCGTTGATGATCAACAACTGGTTTAGAATCAGGATCGGTTTTAATCTTCTGCTGACATAGAGTGGGGCTAATACCCTTAAGGTCATCAAGAGTATATCCAATAGCAACACAGTGCTTCCTCAAAGTTTTTAATAACTTCTTCTCTTCGTGACTCGAGAGGTGAGCACTAATAATAACAGGATATATCTCCTTTGCATAAAGATCGACATACTTAAGAGTATCTGGTAGCTATTTTAGCTCGAACACAGGATCGCCCTTTGGTGGTGGAGGATCCCCAAGCAGTTCAACAGGCTGATTATTCTTGAGAATAGGATATTGTTCTAAGACAATTTTATCTATCTCATCTCTTTCCTCCATATGCATATCATTTTCATGCTCAAGCAGATATTGCTCTAAAGGATCCGTAGGAGGTACGACAATATAGGCAAGAGCAATGATTTCATCCCTACCAGACGACTCTTTTTCATGGGGTTGTCTTCCAAACTTGGAGAAGTTAAATTCATGAGACACACCCTCGAAACTAACAGTGACAGTCTATTTAATGCAATCAATGTGAGCATTGACAGTGTTGAGAAAGGGTCTACCAAATATGATGGGACAAAAGCTATCTTGTGCAGTACCAAGGATGAGGAAATCAGTAGGATACTTCGTCTTACCACACAGGACTTCTACGTCTCTCACAATTCCCAGAGGGCAGATAGTGTCTCTATTAGCTAGCGTAATAGTGACATCAATGGGTTCTAAATCAGATAGTATTGCACTAACACTAGCACCCATATCACATAAACCATGGTAACAGTGATCTCCTATCTTGACACAAACAACGGGCAAGCCAACTACAGGTCCGTATTTGTATTTCACGTGAGGTTTAGCTACTCTAGCGGAGTCCTCACAGAATTTGATAACATGCCCATCTATGTCTTCGGCTAAGAGATCTTTGATAATAGCAACACTAGGTTCAACTCTAATTTCCTCAGGGGGTGCAAGTGGTCTAATGTAACCCCTACGTATCACAGTTGGAGCCTTAGAATGATCCTTTTTCCTAGCAGGGTAAGGTGGTTTCTCAGCATAGGCACAAGGAACAATAGGATCACTAAAGGCAATGACTTTGTCCTCAACTAGATTGGGTTTAACTATGTTGATTTATACAGGAGAATGATACTTAAACCACTTCTCTTTGGGAAGATCAACATGAGCAGCAAAAGATTCACATAGAGAAGCTACTATCTCAGAGTCAAGTCCATACTAAGCGCTAAAATCTCTAGAAGTGTTTGTTTCAACAAAAGATTTAACGCAATCAAACTGGAAATTCATACCTGACTCCTTACCTTCTTCCAGCTGCCAATCTTCACTGTTACGTTCGATTCTTTCCAACAAATTCCACTTTTGATCATTATCCTTCTTCATAAAATAACCGGTACAAGAAGTGTCAAGCATGGTACGATCTTCCTGAGAAAGCCGAGCATAAAAGTTTTGAGCGATAATTTCTCTCGAGATCACATGATTGGGGCATGAATATAGCATTGATTTAAGCCTCCCCCAAGCTTGAGCTATACTTTCCCTGTCACGAGGCCAAAGGTTATAAATATAATTCCGATCACGATGTACTAAATGCATAGGATAAAACTTTTGATGAAATTCCAATTTCAATCGATTGTAGTCCCATGATCCAGTATCATCACATAGCCTATACCATGTCAACGCCTTATCTTTCAAAGATAAAGGAAATACTCTCTTCTTTACCTCATCCTCGGGCAAACCTGCAAGCTTAAATAAACCACAAACTTCATCTACATAGATTAGATGCAAGTCTGGATGTGATGATCCATCTCTTGTAAAAGAATTAGCTAGCAGTTTCTCAAGCATACCCGAAGGAATTTCATAAAAGATATTTTCAGTAGGTACCTCAGGTTGAGGAACAACTCCTCGTGCTTCCGTTCGTGGTGAAGATACCCCGAACAAACTCCTCAAAGGAACAGTTTCCATAGTGACAAGTGACAATAAATTTCAGCAGAGTATATAAATGTTTCCTTACCAAATTCCACTTACCAAAGGTGCTTCCCTCCCCGGCAACGGCGCCAGAAAAGTGTCTTGATGACCCACAAGTATAGGGGATAAATCGTAGTCCTATGATAAGTAAGAGTGTCGAACCCAACGAGGAGGAGAAGGCTCTGATAAACGGTTTTCAGCAAGGTAATAACTGCAAGCACTGAAAGTAGCGGTACCAAGTGATGGTATAGTGAGGTGAAACGTAGCAAGTGAAAAGTAACAAGTAACAAGTAGTAGCAACGGTGCAGCAAGTGGCCCAATCCCTTTTGTAGCAAGGGACAAGCCTGAACAAAGCCTTATAAGAGGAAAAACGTTCCCGAGGACAGACGGGAATTTCTGTCATGCTAGTTTCATCATGTTCATATGATTCGCGTTCGTTACATTGATAGTTTGATATGTGGGTGGACCGGAGCTTGGGTACTGCCCTTACTTGGACAAGCATCCCACTTATGATTAACCCCTCTTGCAAGCATCCGCAACTACGAAATAAGAATTAAGACAACGTCTAACCATAGCATTAAACTAGTGGATCCAAATCGGCCCCTTACGAAGCAACACATAGACTGGGGATTAAGCTTCTGTCACTCCAGCAACCCATCATCTACTTACTACTCCCCAATGCCTTCCTCTAGGCCCAAATATGGTGAAGTTTTATGTAGTCGACGTTCACATAAAACCACTAGAGGAAAAACAACATATATACAGCATATCAAAATACCGAACGAATATCAAATTCACATGACTATTATTAGCATGACTTATCCCATGTCCTCAGGAACAAAAGTAACTACTCACAAAGCATAATCATAATCATGACCAGAGGTGTAATGAATAGCATCAAGGATCTGAACATAAACTCTTCCACCAAGTAATCCAACTAGCATCAACTACAAAGAGTAGTCAACACTACTAGCAACCTTACAAGTACCAATCGGAGTCGCAAGACAGAGATTGGTTACAAGAGATGAACTAGGTATTGGAGAGGAGATGGTGCTGATGAAGATGTTGATGGAGATGCCGCCCCTCCGACGAGAGGAGTGTTGATGATGACGATGGCGATGATTTCCCCCTCCGGGAGGGAAGTTCCCCGACAGGATCGTCCTGCCGGAGCTCTAGATTGGATCTGCTCATGTTCCGCCTAGTGGCGGTGGAGAATCCATGAAAAAGCTCCACCCTGATTTTTTTTCCGGACGAAACCCTTCATATAGCAAAAGAGGGGGTCTAGTGGCCCGCCAGGGTGCCCACAAGCCCTGTTGCCGTGACCAGGGGGGTAGGCTGCGGCAACCGGGCTTGTGAGCCCCTGGTTGCTCCCCTCTGGCACTGCTTTCGCCCAGTATTTTTTATAAAATCCAAAAAAATCCACGTTGATTTTCAGGGCATTTGGAGTTGCGCAGAATAGAGCACTCAGACTTGCTCCTTTTCCAGTCCAGAATTCCAGCTGCCGGTATTCTCCCTCTTCAAATAAACCTTGCAAAATAAGAGAGAAAATGCATAATTAAGGTTCCACAAAGTATAATAACAGTCCATAAAGCGATAAATATCAACATGAAAGCATGATGCAAAATGGACGTATCACCCATCAATAGATATCAATGTGAAAGAGTAGGTATTACCATGCAATGGATGCACTTAGAGCTATAAGTGTGTGAAAGCTCAAAAGGAGAACTAGTGGGTGTGCATCCAACTTGCTTGCTCACCAAGACCTAGGGCAATTTTGAGGAAGCCCATCATTGGAATATACAAGCCAAGTTATATAATGAAGATTCCCACTAGTGTATGGTGGTGACAAAACAAGAGACTCTCAATCATGAAGAACATGGTGCTATTATGAAGCACAAGTGTGGAAAAAGATAGTAGCATTGTCCCTTCTCTCTTTTTCTCTCTTTCTTCTTTTTTGGGGCTCTTTGGCCTCTTTCCATATTTTTTTTGTGTGGGCAACTTTGGCCTCCGTTTTTTATTTCCTCACATGGGACAATGCAATAATAATGATGATCATCACACTTTCATTTACTCACAGCTCAATGCTTAGAATGATGATGACTCTATAGGAAATGCCTCCGGTAGTGTACCGGGATGTGCAACGATCTATCTTAGCGTATGACTCGCTAGCTACCTTACGATCATGCAATGGCAATATGAATGTAACGGCACATGTCATGAGACAGAACGGTGGGAGTTGCATGGCAATATATCTCGGAATGGCTATGAAAAGGCCATGATAGGTAGGTATGGTGGCTGTCTTGAGGAAGGTCTATGGTGGTTTTGTGTACCGGCAAAAGTTGCGCGGCACTAGAGAGGCTAGCAATGGTGGAAGGTGAAAGTGCATCTATACCATGGACTCACATTAGTCATGAAGAACTCACATACTTATTGCGAAAGTTTTTATTAGTAATCGAAACAAAGTGCTAAACGCATACTCCTAGGGGAAGGGTTGGTAGGTGTTAACCATCGCGCGATCCCGACCGCAACACAAAGGATGACAATCAATAAATCAATAATGCTTCGACTTCCTAACATAGCGGTTCAGCATACGTGCATGTTACGGGAATCACTAACTTCATCACAAGTATTTATAGATTCATAACACCCTACTAACATGTCTCTTAATATTACCAAATCCATGTATCAAAACTAATTGAGAGGAATCAAACTTCTCTTTCTAATCAATGCACAAGAATATGGAAGTTTTATTGTATCCTCTTTGGACGCATATCATCTTTAGGACTACTTTCATAGCACAATCCAACTACCAAGTTACTCAGAGAGAGCACTCTCAAAAAGATATAAGTGAAGATCGAGAGTTCTTATTTCTCCAAAATATGACATACCGTGCTCTAAAATATCTATGTTAAGCACTCAGAGCAAAGTTATCTAGCTCAAAAGGTATAAGTGAAGCACATGTGAGCTAAATTGCCTAACTCAAAAGATATAAGCGAACCTCAATGAGCATTCTAGCAAATTCACGATGAGTGCAGGTCTCTCTCAAAAGGTGTGCAGCAAGGATGATTGTGACACAACAGAAGGAAAAGACTCCTATAATACACGATGCTCCAAGCAAAACAAATATCATGTGGTGAATAATAATATAGCTCCAAGTAATGTAACCGATGGTTGAAGACGAAAGAGGGGATGCCTTCCCGGGGCATCCCCAAGCTTAGGCTTTTTGGTGTCCTTGAATTTGACTTGGGATTCCTTGGGCATCCACAAGCTTGATCTCTTTCCACTCTTTATCCCTTTGTCTATGAGAACATCACCCAAAACTTCAAAACTTCACAACACAAAACTTAAACAGAAACTCGTGATATCATTAGCACAAGAAAACAAACTACCACCTCTTTAGGTACTGTAGCAAACTTGATTTCTATTTATATTGGTGTTAGGTTACTGTATTCTCACTTTTCCATGGCTAGTACCCCCGATACTATCCATATTTTCATCAAAATAAGCAATCAACACAACAAAAACAGAATCTGTCAAAAACAGACCAGTCTGTAGCAATCTGTATACTTTGTATACTTCTGGTATCTCACAAACTCTGAAACATTACAACAATTTGGGTAATTGGCATATCAACCTGTAGCAAAAATAATCAACTCAAAAGCTATTTCTGGTTAAAAAAGAAAAATAATTTCGTGAGCGAAAAGTTTCTGTCTTTTTCCAGCATGATCAAACAACCATCACCAAAACTAGTCATAAAGGTTTTACTTGGCTCAAACACAAAAAGAAACACAAAAAACACAATTGTAACAAAATTATTATGGTGTGGACGCAACAAAACAGAAAGAAAAAAGCAAAGATCAATTCATTGGGTTGCCTCCCAACAAGCGCTATTGTTTAACGCCCTTAGCTAGGCATAAGGCGAAAGAATCACGTATCGTCATATTTGGTATTCCAACCATAAGTAGCCCTCATCATGGATTCATAAGGCAATCTTATTTTATTTCTAGGAAAATGTTCCATGCCCTTCTTTAATGGACATTGAAATCTAATATTCCCTTCCTTCATATCGATGACAGCACCAATAGTCCTTAGGAAAGGTCTACCAAGAATGATAGGACATGTAGGATTGCAATCAATATCAAGCACAATGAAATCTACGGGTACGTAGTTCCTATTTCCAATAATAAGAACATCATTGATCCTTCCCATAGGTTTCTTAACAGTAGAATCCGCAAGATGCAAATTAAGAGAGCACTCATCAATCTCATTGAAGCCTAGAACATCACAAAAAGACTTTGGAATCGCGGAAACACTAGCACCCAAATCACACAAAGCATTGCATTCATAGTTTTTTATCTTGATTTTGATAGTCGGTTCCCACTCATCATGAAGTTTTCTAGGAATAGAAACTTCCAATTCAAGTTTCTCTTCAAGAGATTTCATCATAGCATCGACGATATGATCAGTAAAGGCCTTGTTTTGGCTATAAGCGTGTGGAGAGTTTAGCATGGATTGTATCAAGGAAATACATTCAATCGAAGAGCAACTATCATAATTGAATTCCTTGAAATCCAAAGTAGTAGTTTCATTACAACTCAAAGTTTTGATATCCGCTACTCCACTTTCAATGCTTTTAGCATCAAGATGGATGGACTCCGAATCATTGGGGCGTTTTTCAACCAAAGTGGATTCGTATCCAGCCCCATCATCATTAGGTTTGACACTAGAAAACAAGGATTCAATGGGAGTCACACCAAGCACTTTAAGATCTTCGTGATTCTCATCACGAGAACACGCCTTTTTAAGACATTCATGCCTAGCACGAATTTGGGCGGTTCTTTCTTTACTCTCATTCATGGAAACACGCATAGCTTTCAAAGTTTCATCCATATTGATTTTGGGAGGAGCACATCTAACTTTCAAAGCATCAATATAAAGAGACATTCTATCAACGCTCCTAGCCAAATCATCAATTTTGAGTAGTTTTTATTCTATGGACGCATTGAAAATCTTTTTCGAGTTGATAAACTCTTTAATATTACTCTCTAGATCAGAGGGTAATTTATTGTAATTTCCATGAGCATTGTTGTAGGATTTGCCAAAGTTATTAGAGGGATTACTAGGAAAAGGCCTAGGAATATAGTTTCCTCTAAAAGCATTGTTGTTGCCAAAATTATTCCTACCAACGAAATTAACATACAAGCTTTCATTGCTACTCTCAATCAAGGAAGACAAGGGCATATCATTTGGATCTAAAGGAGCACCTTTAATAGCAAACAATTTCATTAACTCATCCATCTTAGCACTCAACGAGTTAATTTCTTCTATAGCATGTACTTTTTTACTAGTAGGTGACCTTTCAGTGTGCCACTGACAATAGTTTGTCATGATATTGTCTAGGAGTTTTGTGGCTTCTCCTAATGTGATTTCCATGAAGGTTCCACCGGAGGCGGAGTCCAAGATATTTCTAGAAGCAAAATTCAAACCAGCATAGAAGATTTGTATAATCATCCAAAGACTCAAGCCATGAGCGGGACAATTTCTAATCATCAATTTCATTCTCTCCCAAGATTGTGCAACATGTTCATGATCTAGTTGCTTAAAATTCATGATATCATTATGGAGAGAGATAATCTTAGCCGGTGGAAAATACTTGGATATATAAGCATCTTTGCACTTGTTCCAAGAATCAATACTATTTTTGGGCAAAGATGAAAACCAAGTTTTTGTTCGATCTCGCAACGAGAACGGAAATAGCTTCAATTTAATCACATAATTATCCACATCTTTCTTCTTTTGCATATCGCATAACTCAATGAAGGTATTAAGATGGGATGCGGCATCTTCACTAGGAAGGCCGGAGAATTGCTCTTTCATAACAAGATTCAGCAAAGCAGCATTGATTTCATATGATTCCGCACTAGTGGCGGGAGCAATCGGAGTACTAATAAAATCATTATTATTAGTATTCGAGAAGTCACAAAGTTTGGTGTTTTCAGTCATGGTGACTTCAGCAAGCAGACAAGCACACAAGCGAACAGAAAGCAAGCGAAAGAAAAGGGCGAACGAAAAAGGCAAAAAAAATTGTAATATTTTTTCAGAAGTGGGGGAGAGGAAAACGAGAGGCAAAAAAGTAAATGCAAGAGATGAGTTTGTGACGGTTACTTGGATAAGCTTCACTTGATGCTCCCCGGCAACGGCGCCAGAAGTTGGCACGTTGACGGGAGACTATTCTTGACTTGATCCTCCCGGGCAACGGCGCCAGAAATTGGCACGTTGACGGGAGACTATTCTTGACTTGATCCTCCCCGGCAACGGTGCCAAAAATTGGCACGTTGATGGGAGACTATTCTTGACTTGATCCTCCCCGACAACGGCGCCAGAAATTCTTCTTCCTACTTCTTGAGCTTGCGTTGGTTTTTCCCTTGAAGAGGAAAGGGTGATGCAACATAGTAGAAGTAAGTATTTCTCTCAGTTTAAGAACAAAGGTATCAATCCAGTAGGAGTATCAAGCCAAGTCTCCACCGTACCTGCGCAAAAATAGCAAACTTGCACCCAATGCTACAAAGGGGTTGTCAATCCCTTCACGATTGATTGCAAGGTGAGATCTGAAGGCGGAAAGTGCAACAAAGTAGAAGTGTAGGGCTGAAAATATGATGTGAAGTAGACCCGGGGGCCATAGTGTTCACTAGAGGCTTCTCTCATGATAGTAAATATTATGGTGGGTGAACGAATTATTGTCGACAAATTGATAGAACCGCGCAAAGTCATGACGATATCTAAGGGAATGATCATACATATAGGCATCACGTCCGAGACAAGTAGACCGATAATTTCTGCATCTACTACTATTACTCCACACATTGACTGCTATCCATCATGCATCTAGTGTATTGAGTTCATGACAAACAGAGTAACGCCTTAAGCAAGATGACATGATGTAGAGGGATAAATTCATGCAATAGATATAAACCCCATCTTTTTACCCTTGATGGCAACAACACGATGCGTGCCTCGCTACCCCTTCTGTCACTGGGTGAGGTCACTGCATGGTATGAACCCAAAACCAAGCACTTCTCCCATTGCAAGAATCATAGATCAAGTTGGCCAGAAAAAAACCACAACTCGAAGAGAATTACAAGGATATGAAATCATGCATATAAGATATCGGAAGAAACTCAAATAAGATTCATAGATAATCTGATTACAAATCCACAATTCATGGAATCTCGAGAAACACACTGCAAAAGAAGATTACATCGGATAGATCTCCATGAAGGTCATGGAGAATTTTGTATTGAAGATCCAAGCGAGAGAAGAAGCCATCTAGGTACTAGCTATGGACCCGAAGGTCTATGGTGAACTACTCACGCATCATCGGAGAGGCAATGGTGTTGATGAAGAAGCCCGCTGTGTCCGAATCCCCCCTTCGGCAGGGCACCAGAACGTGCCCCAGATGGGATCTTGCAGAGACAGAAGCTTGCGGCGGCGGAAAAGTATTTTCGTGGATCTCTCCCGTGGTTTTGGATTTTTTGGGGATTTATAGGCAGAAGAAGTAGGACAGAGGAGCCACAGGGGGCCCACAAGCCTGCTAGGCGCGGGCCCCCCAGGCCACGGCTAGGGGGCTTGTGGCCTCCCCTGGTGCCCTCTGCCTTGGTTCTCAAGCTCCCTGCGTATCTTCTGTTCTGGAAAAAATCCTTTCGGAGGTTTTATTTCGTTTGGACTCCGTTTAATATTCTCCTCTGAAAAGGGTCAAAACACGGAAAAAACAGGAACTGGCACTTGGCACTGAGTTAATAAGTTAGTCCCAAAAAAGATATAAAAGGCATACGAAACATCCAAAGTTTGACAAAATAATAGCTTGGAACCATCAAAAATTATAGATACGTTAGAGACGTATCACAGAATAGGTCCACCAAATTTGAGCACAATAGGAGACACTTGGCAATGTAGAGTTGCTCAAATTTGGATCTCGACGGATAGGGTTTTTGAATAATTAAGTGAATTAAATCAACTTAGATTGAGATGAAACTTGGCAAGATCATCACATATATCACATGTGACATGCTAGAATTTTACAGGAATTTATTGGGAATATTCCAAAAGCTTGAAATAGGCACGAGGGGTTTTAAAGGGTTTTGCCTAATATTTTAACATGACCATGTGTTAAAACTCATATATGTGGAACATATATGTCTATGGAGTTTCCCTAAATTTTCTGAAATATTTGAAAGCAATAAAAATAAGTTTCCTTCATAAGGGACCATTTGTGGCCTCATAGAAAGGCATTTAAATAAAATAGTAAAATAACTTAAAATACTAATATTGTGGTTTTGTGAAGCCATTAATAATGGGTTTTAAATAAAATAATTTGTGCAAAAGAGCTTCCCTAATTTGAGGACTTGTAGTACAAATCCCAACTCATGGGTTTTTGAAAGCTTAAATCAAGGAAATGCTTTTTAGTGAAATAATGTTTGATAAAAATAGTTTCTGGTCCCATTCACATGGCATGATCATTAGGCAAGGTTTGGGTCAAAGAGGTGGGTGTGGAGAGTAGCGGGATCACTGGATTCAAACACAAGCAACATGCAAGCAAGCAAACATCACATCAAGCATCACAAGCATTCACAAAAAAAATTACTTGGTCCTAATTTTTGAGATAAGTCAAATCAGTCAGGAGAGTTAAACACAGGGTGTTACACCTTATTCCATAGTCCATCAAATCTTTACCAAAAACTTGAAAACTTCACAACACAATACTCAACAGAAAACTCATGAGATCCGTGAAAAATAAATCACCACTTTAGGTACTCTTGTGAACTCATTATTTATTTATATTGATGTAATATTCAATGTATTCCAACTTCTCCATGGTTCATCCCCCCCCCCCCCCCGATACAACCCATAGATTCATCAAAATAAGCAAACAACACAAAGGAAACAGAATCTGTCAAAAACAGAACAGTCTGTAGCAATATGTTTACTTTGAATACTTATGTAACTCTTAAATTCTGAAAAATTAGGACAATATGGGAAATTTGTAAATCAATCTTGTTTAACAAAATTCAGATCAAAAGCACGTTCTAGTGAATTTTAAAAATTCCTGGACTGAGAGCGAAAGTTTCTGTTTTCATTAAAATCAAGTTGCAAACACCATAGACCATCCCAAAGGTCTTACTTGCCTCAAACACTAATTAAAAGAAGAAAACACAATTATTACAGAGGTAATAATGTGTGCACCACCCAAAAACAGAAGCAAAAACAAAAGCATAAAAATAAAATTGGGTTGCCTCCTAACAAGCGCTATTGTTTAACGCCCCTAGCTAGGCATAATGCAATAGATCTAGGTATTGTCCTCTTTGGTATGCAACTCCTCAATTGCACTCTTGTGAACCCTAAGAGATCCTTTGGTGTTATCAATAATCGTACTCCTAGGTGAGAAATCCCGAATTTCACTTGTAGTAATAAGTTCCCTAATAGAGCTAGGGTGAACGCTTATCATCTTAAGATCTTCATCACCTTTTCTAGAGGATTCACCCTTATTTTTTAGGAACATAAACAAACCTCGCAGTCTTTGGAGGAGGAATAGTTTGAATAGAGGCAACGGCGGAACCCAAGTTGGTAATAATGTCCTCAAGCTTTCCAATTCAAGAAGAATCTTGATCCAATTTTTCGTTAACTATGGGTTCCTCTTCCCTTAAGTTTTTTAAAGTAACTCCTACCTTAGATCCATATTGAGTAATATGATTATGAATATTTTTGTCCATGTTTCAATGAGCTGAACGGTAGCAACTTTATTTTCAATAGCATCAAGGCTTCGCATCACATGTTCCAAAGCTAAGATTGTTTCATTAACCATGAGTGGGGGTGAACCTACCATATTTCTCATAGTATTATAAGAATCAAAGGTATGGCTACCCAAGAAGTTTCCTCCCATAATGGTATCCAAAACATATCTATTCCAAGGAGAGACACCCACATAAAAATTGTGAAGGAGAACGGTAGTAGATTGCATGCGAATAGATCTATTTTGAGCATTGCAAATTCTATACCTAGCATCTTTTAAGTTTTCTCCCTCCCTTTGCTTAAAATTAAGAACTTCATTTTCATGAATACTAGTGATAGTAGCAAGGCCAGCCAGGAGTTTAAGCGATGTAACACCTAAGCAAACGAGAAGCAAACGAAAAGATGGACGAAAAAGGGCGAATAAAAAGGCAAATCTTTTTGGTATTTTGTGAAAATCGTTTTATAAGTGGGGGAGAGGAAAACGAGAGGAAAATGGCAAATAAAGTAAATGCAAGAGATGAGTTTGTGATGGGTACTTGGTAGGTTTGATCTTGCTATGTATCCTCCCCGATAACGGCGCCAGAAATCCTTCTTGCTACCTCTTGAGATTGCATTGGTTTTCCTTTGAAGAGGAAAGGGTGATGCAGCGAAGTAGATAAGTATTTCCCCCAGTTTGTTGAGAACCAAGGTATCAATCCAATAGGAGGAACAAGCAAGGCCCCAATAGTTGTAACTACACAAATAATCAAACACTTACACCCAACGCTATAAAGGGGTTGTCAATCCCTTCAGAGTTATTTGCAAGGATGAGATCTGATAGAGATAGATATAAAATATTGATAGATCTGAAAGTAAAACTGAAGTAAATAAATTGCAGCAAAGTATTTTTGGTATTTTTGGTTTATAGATGTGAAACTATAATATGGGAAATAGACCCGCGGGCCATAGGTTTCACTAGAGGCTTCTCTCATAAAGGAAAATAATATGGTGGGTGAACAAATTACTGTCGAGCAATTGATAGAAAAGCAAATAACGATGAAGATATCCTAGGCAATGATTATGCATATAGGCATCACGTCTGTGTCAAGTAGACCGAAATGATTCTACATCTACTACTATTACTCCACACATTGACTGACTCCTTCATGCATTTAGAGTATTAAGTTCATGAAGAACAGAGTAACGCATTAAGTAAGATGACATGATGTAAAGGGATAAACTCAAGGAATATGATGAAAACCCAATATTTTTATCCTCGATGGCAACAATACAATACGTGCCTCACTACCCCTACTATGTCAGTGGGTGAGGACACCGCAAGATTCAACCCAAAACTAAGCACTTCTCCCATTGCAAGAATTACCAATCTAGTTGGCCAAACCAAACCAATAACTCGAAGAGACTTGCAAAGATATGAAATCATGCATATAAGAATTCACAAGAGACTCAAATAATATTCATAGATAATCTGAACATAAACTCACAATTCATCGGATCTCGACAAACACACCGCAAAAGCGTATTACATCGGATAGAACTCCATGAAGATCATGAAGAACATGGTATTGAAGATCAAAGAGAGAGAAGAAGACATCTGGCTACTAGCTATGGACCCGTAGGTCTGTGGTGAACTAACCACGCATCATCGGAGGGGCAATGGAGTTGATGTAGATGCCCTCCGAGATCAATTCCCTCTCCGGCAGATTACCAGAAAAGGCTCCCAGATTGGATCTCACGGGAACAGAGGCTCTCGGCGGCGGAAAAGTATTTTTGTGGCTCCCTTTTGCACTACGGGAATATTTGGGAATTTATATGCCGAAGAATAGGGTTAGGAGACCTGCAGGGGACCCACAAGCCAGCCCCCCCAGGGCACGCCCAGCAGGCTTGTGGCCTCTCGGCACGTGCCCTGCCCCCTACTCCAAGTCTTCTGGGTTTCTTCTGGTCCAAGAAAAATCATTCTGTAGATTTTATTCCGTTTGGACTCCGTTTAATATTCCTTATCTGCAATACTCAAAAATATGGAAAAAACAGAAACTGTCACTAGGCTCTATGTTAATAGGTTAGTCCCAAAAAAATATAAAACAGCATATTAATGTATATAAAACATCCAAAACACATAATATAATAGCATGGAACAATCAAAAATTATAGATAAGTTGGAGACGTATCTGATGGGGAACGTCGCATGGGAAACAAAAAATTTCCTACGCGCACGAAGACCTATGATGGTGATGTCCATCTACGAGATGGGATTTCCGATCTACGTACCCTTGTAGATCGCACAACAGAAGCGTTAGTGAACGCGGTTGATGTAGTGGAACGTCCTCACGTCCCTCGATCCGCCCCGCAAACCGTCCCACGAACCGTCCCGCGATCCGTCCCGCGATCAACTCCGATCTAGTGCCAAACGGACGGCACCTCCGCGTTCACCACACGTACAGCTCGACGATGATCTCGGCCTTCTTGATCTAGCAAGAGAGACGGAGAGGTAGATGAGTTCTCCGGCAACGTGACGGCGCTCCGGAGGTTGGTGGTGATCTAATCTCAGCAGGGCTCCGCTCGAGCTCCACAGAAACGCGATCTAGAGGTAAAACCGTGGAGGTATGTGGTCGGGCTGCCGTGGCAAACGTTGTCTCAAATCAGCCCTAAAACCCCACTATATATAGGAGGGAGGGAGGGGAGGAGGCAGCCTCAAACCCACAAGGTTTGGCCGAAATTTGAGGTGGAGGAGTCCTACTCCAATCCTACTTGGAGTAGGATTCCACCTTCCCACTTGGAAACTCTTTCCACCTTGTGTTTTTCCCTTCTTCAACCTTATGGGCCTTAATGGGAACTTATTCCAGCCCACTAGGGGCTGATTTATCTCTTCCCATAGCCCATGAGACCCCTTGGGGCGTGACACCCCTCTCGATGGTCCCCGCCACCCCTCCCGGCACTCCCGGTACACTACCGATGAGCCTGAAACTTTTCCAGTAATGCTCAAAATTTTTTCGGTAACCACATGAGGTCATCCTATATATCAATCTTCGTCTCCAGACCATTCCGGAAACCCTCGTGACGTCTGTGATCCCATCCGGGACTCCGAACAACATTCGCTAACCAACCATATAACTCAAATACGCATAAAACAACGTCGAACCTTAAGTGTGCAGACCCTGCGGGCTCGAGAACTATGTAGACATGACCCGAGTGACTCCTCGGTCAATATCCAATAGCGGGACCTGGATGCCCATATTGGATCCTACATATTCTACGAAGATCTTATTGTTTGAACCTCAGTGCCAAGGATTCATATAATCCCGTATGTCATTCCCTTTGTCCTTCGGTATGTTACTTGCCCGAGATTCGATCGTCGGTATCCGCATACCTATTTCAATCTCGTTTACCGGCAAGTCTCTTTACTCGTTCCGTAATACAAGATCCCGCAACTTACACTAAGTCACATTGCTTGCAAGGCTTGTGTGTGATGTTGTATTACCGAGTGGGCCCCGAGATACCTCTCCGTAATACGGACTGACAAATCCCAGTCTTGATCCATACTAACTCAACGAACACCTTCGGAGATACCTGTAGAGCATCTTTATAGTCACCCAGTTATGTTGCAACGTTTGATACACACAAAGGATTCCTCCGTGTCAGTGAGTTATATGATCTCATGGTCATAGGAACAAATACTTGACACGCAGAAAACAGTAGCAATAAAATGACACGATCAACATGCTACGTCTATTAATTTGGGTCTAGTCCATCACACGATTCTCCTAATGATGCGATCCCATTATCATGTGACAACACTTGCCTATGGTCAGGAAACCTTGACCATCTTTGATCAATGAGCTAGTCAACTAGAGGCTTGCTAGGGACAATGTTTTGTCTATGTATCCACACATGCACTGTGTTTCCAATCAATACAATTATAGCATGGATAATAAACGATTATCATGAACAAAGAAATATAATAATAACTAATTTATTATTGCCTCTAGGGCATATTTCCAACAGTCTCCCACTTGCACTAGAGTCAATAATCTAGTTCACATCACCATGTGATTCCAACGAATCCAACACCCATATAGTTATGGGGTCTGATCACGTCTTGCTCGGGAGAGAGGTTTTAGTCAACGGTTCTGAAACTTTCAGATCTGTGTGTTCTTTACAAATCTTTATGTCATCTTATAGATGCTGCTACTATGTGCTATTCGGAAATACTCCAAATATCTACTCTACTATACGAATCCGTTTCACTACTCATAGTTATTCGGATTAGTGTCAAAGCTTGCATCGACGTAACCCTTTACGTCGAACTCTTTAACCACCTCCATAATCGAGAAAAATTCCTTAGTTCATTAGTTACTAAGGATAAATTTTGACCGCTGCTAGTGAATCAATCATGGATCACTCTCTGTACCTCTCAACAGACTTTGAGTCAAGGCACACATCAGGTGCGGTACCCAGCATGGCATACTTCAGATTCTACGGCCAAGGCATAGAAAACGACCTTCGTCTATTCTCTTTATTCTGCCGTGGTCGGGTTTTGAGTCTTACTCAAATCCACACCTTACAACACAACCAAGAACTCCTTCTTTGCTGATCTATTTTGAACTCGTTTAAAAACTTGTCAAGGCATGCATCTTGTTGAAACTTCCATTAAGCGCTTTCGATCTATCTCCATAGATCTTTGATGCTCAACATTCAAGTAGCGCAATCCAGGTACTCCTTTGAAAACTCCTTTCAAACAACCTTGTATGCTTTACAGAAATTCTACATTACTTCTGATCCACAATATGTCAACCACATATACTCATCAGAAATTCTATAGTGCTCCCACTCACTTCTTTGGAAATACAAGTTTCTCATAAACCTTTTACAAACCCAAAATCTTTGATCATCTCATCAAAGTGTATATTCCAACTCCGAGATGCTTGCACCAGTCCATTGAAGGATCGCTGGAGCTTGCATACTTGTTAGTATCTTTAGGATCGACAAAACCTTCTGGTTGTATCACATACAATGTTTGCTAAAGGAAACCGTCGAGGAAACAATGTTTTGACATCCTATGTGCAATATTTCAAAAATAATGCAACAACTACTAACATAATTCTAACAGACTTTTAGCATCGCTACAAGTGACAAAGTCTCACCATAGTCAACTGTTTGATCATGTCGGAAACATCTTTGCGACAAGTCGAACTTTTCTTAACAGTGACTTATCACCATCGTCGTCTGTCTTCCTTTTAAAGATCCATCTTTACTCAATAGTCCTATGACCATCAAGTAGTTCTTCCAAAGTCTACACTTTGTTTTCATACATGGATCCTCTCTCGGATTTCATGGCCTCCAGCAATTTGTCGGAATCCGGGCCCACCATTGTTTTCTTCATAAATCGTAGGTTCACTGTTGCTCAACAACATGACCTCCAAGACAGGGTTACCGTACCACTCTGTAGTAGTACGCGACCTTGTCAACCTACGAGGTTTGTAGTAACTTGATCCGATGCTCGATGATCACCATCATCAGCTTTCACTTCAATTGGTGTAGGCTCCACAGGAACAACTTCATGCGCCCTGCTACACACTGCTTGAAGTGATGGTTCAATAACCTCATCAAGTTCTACCACCCTCCCACTCAATTCTTTCGAGAGAAACCTTTCCTCGAGAAAGGATCCGTTTCTAGAAACAAACACTTTGCTTTCGGATCTGAGATAGGAGATGTACCCAACTGTTTTGGATATCCTATGAAGATGCATTTATCCGCTTTGGGTTCGAGCTTATCAGACTGAAACTTTTTCACATAAGTGTCGAAGCCCCAAACTTTTAAGAAACGACAGTTTAGATTTCTCTAAACCTCGGTCTATATTGTGTCATCTCAACGGAAATACGCGGTGCCCTATTTAAAGTGAATGCGGTTGTCTCTAATGCATAACCCATAAACGATAGTGGTAATTCGATAAGAGACATCATAGCATGCACCATACCAAATAGTGCGTGGCTATGACGTTGAGACACATCATCACACTATGATGTTCGAGGTGGCATGAACTGCGAAACAATTTCCACATTGTCTTAACTGCGTACCAAAACTCGTAACTCAGATATTCATTTCTATGATCATATCGTAGACCGTTTATCCTCTTGTTACGACGAACTTCACTCTGAAACAGAATTGAACTTTTCAATATTTCAGACTTGTGATTCATTAAGTAAATACTCTTGTATCTACTCAAATCGTCTTTGAAGTAAGAACATAATGATATCCATTGCGTGCCTCAGCACCCATTGGACTGCGTACATCAAAATGTATCACTTCCAACAAGTTACTATCTTGTTTCATCTCAATGAAAACAAGGCTTTGCTCATGTGGTATGATTTGCATGTCACTAGTGATTCAAAATCAAGTGAGTATAAAGATCCATCAGCATGGAGCCTCTTCATGCAATTTATACCAACATGACTCAAGCAACAGTGCCACAAGTAAGTGGTACTATCATCATTACCTCGTATCTTTTGGCACCAATATCATGAACATGTGTAACACTACAATCGAGATTCAATAAACC
Source organism: Hordeum vulgare subsp. vulgare (assembly GCF_904849725.1). Lineage (NCBI taxonomy): Eukaryota > Viridiplantae > Streptophyta > Magnoliopsida > Poales > Poaceae > Hordeum > Hordeum vulgare. The sequence continues at coordinate 143,704,047 of NC_058521.1, read as the reverse complement.
ATTGAAGGTGATTATTGAAGCAAATAGAGTAACCATTATTCTCTTTAAATGAATAATCGTATTGCAATAAACACGATCCAATCATGTTCATGCTTAACGCAAGCACCAAATAACAATTATTTAGGTTCAACACCAATCCAGATGGTAGAGGGAGCGTGCGACGTTTGATCATATCAAACTTGAAAACACTTCCAACACGTATCGTCACCTCGCCTTTAGCTAGTCTCCGTTTATGTCGTAGCTTTCATTTCGTGTTACTAATCACTTAGCAACTGAACCGGTATCCAATACCCTCGTGCTACTAGGAGTACTAGTAAAGTACACATCAACATCATGTATATCAAATATACTTCTTTCGACTATTGCCAGCCTTCTTATCTACCAAGTATCTAGAGTTGCTCCACCTCAGTGACTGTTGCCCTCATTACAGAAGCACTTAGTCTCGGGTTTGGGTTTAATCTTGGGTCTCTTCATTAGTGCAGCAATTGTTTTGCTGTTTCACGAAGTATCCCTTCTAGCCCTTGCCTTTCTTGAAACTTAGTGGTTTTACTAACCATCAACTATTGAAGCTCCTTCTTGATTTCTACTTTCGCAGTGTCAAACATCGCGAATTGCTCAAGGATCATTGTATCTATCCTTGATATGTTATAGTTCATCACGAAGCTCTCACAGCTTGGTGGCAGTGACTTTGGAGAACCATCATTATCTCATGTGGAAGATTAACTCCCACTTGATTCAAGCGATTGTCGTACTCAGATAATCTGAGCACACGCTCAACGATTGAGCTTTTCTCCCTTACTTTGTGGACAAAGAATCTTGTCAGAGGTCTCGTACCTCTTAACAAGGGCACAAGCATGAAATCACAATTTCATCTCTTTAGAACATCTCTTATATTCCGTGACGTTTGAAAACGTCTTCGGCGCCTTGCTTCTAAGCCATTAAGTATTTTGTACTGAACTATCGTGTAGTCATCACAAACGTGTATGTCGGATGTTCACAGCATCCACAGACGACACTCGAGGTGCAGCACACCGAGTGGTGCATTAAGGACATAGGCCTTTTGCGCAGCAACGAGGACAATCCTCTGCAAAGTTTGCTACTATCAACTTTGAACTAAATTTTCTCTAGGAACATATAAAAATAGTAGAGCTATAGCGCAAGCTACATCATAATTCGCAAAGACCATTAGACTATGTTCATGACAATTAGTTCAATTAATCATATTACTTAAGAACTCCCACTCAAAAAGTACATCTCTCTAGTCATTTGAGTGGTACATGATCCAAATCCACTATCTCAAGTCCGATCATCACGTGAGTCGAGAATAGTTTCAGTGGTAAGCATCACTATGCTAATCATATCAACTATACGATTCATGCTCGACCTTTCGGTCTCATGTGTTCCAAGGCCATGTCTGCACATGCTAGGCTCGTCAAGCTTAACCTGAGTGTTCCGCGTGTGCAACTGTTTTGCACCCATTGTATGTGAACGTTGAGTCTATCACACCCGATCATCACGTGGTGTCTCGAAAAGAAGAACTGTCGCAACGGTGCACAGTCGGGGAGAACACAATTTGTCTTGAAATTTTAGTGAGAGATCACCTCATAATGCTACCGTCGTTCTAAGCAAGATAAGGTGCATAAAGGATTAACATCACATGCAATTCATAAGTGACATGAGATGGCCATCATCATGTGCTTCTTGATCTCCATCACCAAAGCACCGGCACGATCTTGTTTTCACCGGCGTCACACCATGATCTCCATCATCATGATCTCCATCAATGTGTCGCCATCGGGGTTGTCGTGCTACTAATGCTATTACTACTAAAGCTACGTCCTAGCAATATAGTAAACGCATCTGCAAGCACAAATGTTAGTTTAAAGACAACCCTATGGCTCCTGCCGGTTGCCGTACCATCGACGTGCAAGTCGATATTAACTATTACAACATGATCATCTCATACATCCAATATATCACATCACTTCATTGGCCATATCACATCACAAACATACCCTGCAAAAACAGTTAGACGTCCTCTAATTGTTGTTGCATGTTTTACGTGGTGACCATGGGTATCTAGTAGGATCGCATCTTACTTACGCAAACACCACAACGGAGATGTATGAATTGCTATTTAACCTCATGCAAGGACCTCCTCGGTCAAATCCGATTAAACTAAAGTTGGAGAAACCGACACTCGCCGGTCATCTTTGAGCAACGGAGTTACTCGTAGCGATGAAACCAGTCTCTCGTAAGCGTACGAGTAATGTCGGTCCGAGCCGCTTCAATCCAACAATACCGCAGAATCAAGAAAAGACTAAGGAGGGCAGCAAAACTCACATCACCGCCCACAAAAACTTTCGTGTTCTACTCGAGATTACATCTACGCATGAACCTAGCTCATGATGCCACTGATGGGGAACGTCGCATGGGAAACAAAAATTTTCCTACGCGCGCGAAGACCTATCATGGTGATATCCATCTACGAGATGGGATTTCAGATCTACGTACCCTTGTATATCACACAACAGAACCGTTAGTGAACGCGGTTGCTCAATCCGCCCCGCGAACCGTCCCACGAACCGTCTCGCGATCCGTCCCACGATCAACTCCGATCTAGTGCCGAACGGACGGCACCTCCGCGTTCAGCACACGTACAGCTCGACGATGATCTCGGCCTTCTTGATCCAGCAAGAGAGACGGAGAGGTAGATGAGTTCTCCGGCAGCGTGACGGCGCTCCGGAGGTTGGTGGTGATCTAATCTCAGCAGGGCTCCGCCCGAGCTCCGCAAAAACGCGATCTAGAGGTAAAACCGTGGAGGTATGTGGTCGGGCTGCCGTGGCAAAAGTTGTCTCAAATCAGCCTTAAAACCCCACTATATATAGGAGGGAGGGAGGGGAGGAGGCAGCCTCAAACCCTCAAGGTTTGGCCGAAATTTGAGGTGGAGGAGTCCTACTCCAATCCTACTTGGAGTAGGATTCCACCTTCCCACTTGGACACTCTTTCCACCTTGTGTTTTTCCCTTCTCCAACCTTATGGGCCTTAATAGGAACTTATTCCAGCCCACTAGGGGCTGGTTTATCTCTTCCCATAGCCCATGAGACCCCTTGGGGCGTGACACCCCTCTCGATGGTCCCCGTCACCCCTCCCGGCACTCCCGGTACACTACCGATGAGCCCGAAACTTTTCCGGTAATGCCCGAAAATTTTCCGGTAACCAAATGAGGTCATCCTATATATCAATCTTCGTCAACGGACCATTCCGGAAACCCTCGTGACGTCCATGATCCCATCCGGGACTCCGAACAACATTCGGTAACCAACCATATAACTCAAATACGCATCAAACAACGTCGAACCTTAAGTGTGCAGACCCTGCGGGCTCGAGAACTATGTAGACATGACCCGAGTGACTCCTCGGTCAATATCCAATAGTGGGACCTGGATGCCCATATTGGATCCTACATATTCTACGAAGATCTTATCGTTTGAACCTCAGTACCAAGGATTCATGTAATCCCGTATGTCATTCCCTTTATCCTTCGGCATGTTACTTGCCCGAGATTCGATCGTCAGTATCCGCATACCTATTTCAATCTCGTTTACCGGCAAGTCTCTTTACTCGTTCTGTAATACAAGATCCCGCAACTTACACTAAGTCACATTGCTTGCAAGGCTTGTGTGTGATGTTGTATTACCGAGTGGGCCCCGAGATACCTCTCCGTCATACGGAGTGACAAATCCCAGTCTTGATCCATACTAACTCAACGAACACCTTCGGAGATACCTGTAGAGCATCTTTATAGTCACCCAGTTACGTTGCAACGTTTGATACACGCAAAGCATTCCTCCGGTGTCAGTGAGTTATATGATCTCATGGTCATAGGAACAAATACTTGACACGCAGAAAACAGTAGCAACAAAATGACACGATCAACATGCTACGTCTATTAATTTGGTTGTAGTCCATCACATGATTCTCCTAATGATGTGATCCCGTTATCAAGTAACAATACTTGCCTATGGTCAGGAAACCTTGACCATCTTTGATCAATGAGCTAATCAACTAGAGGCTTACTAGGGACAATGTTTTGTCTATGTATCCACACATGCACTGTGTTTCCAATCAATACAATTATAGCATGGATAATAAACGATTATCATGAACAAAGAAATATAATAATACCTAATTTATTATTGCCTCTGGGGCATATTTCCAACAGTATCACCGCTTTATCTAGGTCGTGTTCCATAAACAGAATCATATCTTCTGCATATTGAAGGATTAATAGTCCTCAATCCACTAGATGTGGGACCGCCCCCTCAATTTGACAATCTTGTTTAGCCCGGTCAATCATGATCGCCAACATATCCGTCACCAAATTAAATAATATGGGAGATATGCAGTCCCCTTGTCTTCACCCCTTTTTCGTTTCGAAGTTGCGTCCTATGTCATCATTGACTTTTATTGCGACGCTACCTCCAAAAACAAAACTCTGGATCAAGGCACACCACTCTTTCGAGAACCCTTTCATTCTCAGAGTCTGTTGTAGGAATGACCAATTAACCTTATCATAGGTTTTTTCAAAGTCTATCTTGAAGATTACACCATTAAGTTTTTTAGTGTGCATCTCATGTACGGTTTCGTGTAGAACAACGACCCCATCCAGAATATTCCTACCTTGCATAAAGTTGTTTGATTAGGTTTAACCACATGATCAGCCACCGAATTTAACCTAATGGTTGCCACTTTTGTAAAGATTTTGAAACTAACATTTAGGAGACAAATAGGTCTATATTGTTGAATCCTTTGTGCCTCTAAAATTTTAGGTAACAAAATGATTTCCCTAAAGTTTAGGCGGAACAATTCTAGTTGTCCGGTATGCAAGCATCCGAATAAGTCTAGAAGATCGGACTTAATGACTTCCCAAATGTGCTGGTAAAACTCAGCAAGGCAGCCATGCTTCTCGACCTGGTGCCTTATTATGCTCCATTTGGAAGACCGCATTTCTGGTCTCCTGTTCAGTGAAGGGAGCATTTAGTAAGGAGTTCTCCTCAACTGATACTTGGGGGATATCCGTTGTTCATGACTCATCCATGAAAATATTTCCTTCGTGTGGAGCACCTAACAGACCTTTATAATATTTAGTAGTATATGCCTTGAGTTGCTTTTGTCCTTCGATCCGGCCTTCCTCCTGATTAGGGAATGAATACACTTTTTCCTCTATCTGTTATTTGCGACATTATGGAAATATCTCGTGTTCGAATCCCCTTTCAGCAGGCTTAGTGCCTTAGATTTCTGGTACCATTTGAGTTCTTTCTCACGCATCATACGTACTAGTTTCATGTTAGATTGGCTTTTAAGCTCAATCTCCTGCGCTGATATAACACGCACTTTTGCTTGTCGGTCGAGCTCGTCAATGATGGAGCACACGCGTTCTTTTTCTTTTTTGAGAATACCCGCAGTGTGGCGTGCCCAACCTTGAAGATAGATGCGGAGATTACGTATTTTAAGAGTATGATGATATATTCCTATATTACAACTAACTCGGTTAGAGGTTAGATTTAGATTTTAACTCTAGACTAACCATGAACTAAGTCTAACCAAAGAAGTGTTTGGATGAAAGGATTAGATTGCCAATAAATACACTTTTTCCAATCATTTGGCTTCTTTATCTAGGATTTTGTGTGGCGGGGAGACACAAAAGTAACTTTTTCTGGGCCCCACCTAACTCTAACCTAAAAAAGCACCTCTTGGGTCGGTTAGATTTTTTAGGCCTTGTTTGGTTTGTGCCTAACCCCCGTGTATCAGCCGGGATCTCATTCTGATCCACGTGTATCATCAAGACGTGGAACTGTTCCCGGGTGAGGCCTAGAAACTTGTTTGGTTTAGCCCATGCGTGGAATATCCACGGGTCAATCCACTATGTTCCACTCCAAACCACAGGGTTAAAATGAATCGCCCTTCACACGTGGAACGAATCCACCAGAGCAATGAGGGGGATTGGTGACAGGATGGTTTCAACCAATTCCACGTGTGGATCTGTTTCACTAGTGGATAAATTCCCTAGTAACCAAATGAGGCCTTAGGTGGGTTAGATGCATCTAACCAACTCTAACCCACCTTTTTGGATTTTTGAGCGCTAGATGAGTTCAATCTAACCAACCCTAACTCTAACCCTAAAATCCAAATAGGGTTTAGGAGTATCATGTTTTTGCAACGACAAGAAAATCTAGGCCGTACCCGCAAAAAAGAAACCTAGGCCGAATCAGCCTCTCACTTGGAATCCGAGTCATAACCAGATTTGCTACGTTGCCTGCCAGCGGTGTCTACAAATGCCGCGACATCCCTCGTATTTGCCCCCAGCTGATCACCGTACGTACGCACACCTCTTCTTCTTTCGTCCACTTCCAGTTCGTCGCGGCCATCGCCTCCTCCGGTGGCTTCAGCGGACATGAGCGGCTCCGACCACGACAACGAGGCCTTCCCGATGGCCGCCGACGAACGGCCACACCAAGACTCTGCAGACATTGCGTCGTCGCACATGCTACTTCTCGTGAACTTACTCATGACACAACAAACTATTGTGTATGAAGGCGATGTTACCGACGACGACGAGAGGGGCGGTGGCTTCGGCCCTATTGCTTATGAAGACGATGTAGCCGCCGACGATGAGAGGGGCGGTGGCTTCGGCGCTATTGCCTATGAAGAAGAGGTTACCGACGACGACGAGAGGGGTGGTGGCTTCGGCGCCGTCCCGGCCTCGGACAAGGCCATCGATGAACTGGAAGAGGCAGCCTGGGGAATACGAGGGAGGCGGAGTGCGTCGTGTGCTTGGAAACTTTCAAGGAAGGTGACGATATTAGCAAGTTGCCATGCTCTCATGGCTTCCACAAGAGCTGCATCTCCGATTGGCTACGGGTCAGCTGCCTCTGCCCGCAGTGCCGCTTCGCGCTGCCGGCCGACGACGATGTTGGCTTTGAAACCTCAAAGAAACCTTTCCAGATATGTGCAACTAGCTAGCAAGCTAGCTAGCAGGTGGATGAATTTCCCTGCTTGCGTGTACGCGAACTTTGCCTGTGGCTATCGCGAACACAATCGATACGATTCCGACGGAACAGCTCGGCGTAGACGGAAATACTTTGTATTACTTTGATCTGATCTAATACAAAAAACTACACAAGGGTATACGTATATATATTGCTAAACTAGGCCTACTGCAAACCGACTCGGTTTGCAATACTTATGAAATTAGGACACACGTGTACGTTTAGACTACAACTAGGTTAATTATTACATTCACCTGCTTAACCTTGTTGATATGTCTTCATTGCTTGCACTTCGACTTTCTTCCTCATCTCGATGAACTTCTGTCGACTGAGGGACTTGGTGAAAATGTCGGCAAGCTGGTCCTTCGTATTCACGTGCAGAACTTCTATCATCCCTTCCTCAACGCACTCCCGGATGTGGTGGAACCGGGTATCTATATGCTTGCTCCTTTCGTGATGAACCGGATTTTTGCACAATGAGATTGCAGCTTGGTTCTCGATTTTCAATGACACCTTCTGCACCTCCCGCTTTGCAAGAATAGCTAGGAGTCTTCTCAGCCAAACTGCTTGACAAGCCGCCGTGCTTGCCGCTATGTATTCTGCCTCGCATGAAGACAGTGCCACCACCTTTTGCTTCTGAGAATTCCAGCTAATCGGATTCGGGCCAAGGCAGAAAACCATGTTCGTTGTGCTCTTTCGGTCAACAACACACCTGCCATGTCGCTATCTGAATATCCACGAAGGATCAATCCTTCCTTTCCCTTTTTGTACGTGCAACCAAGACTAATGGTGCCTTTCACATGGCGTAGAATTTGATTGACCGCGCTCATGTGTTCGGTTGTCGGATTCTCCATGAAACGACTCACGATCCCGACTGAATACGCCAAGTCAGGTCGGGTATGCACCAAATATCTCAGGCTGCCCACAACGCTTCGATACATTGTGGTGTCCACCGGCGGATTTGAGCTACGCTTGCTCAACTTGTGACGTTGGTCCATTGGAACTTGTGTCGCGTAGCAATCTGACATGCCACACTTGTCCAATAACTTGACCGCGTAAGCCGATTGACATAGGGAAATCTCTCCGGAGCTTTGCTTCACTTCGATGCCCAAGTAATAGCTGAGTAATCCCAGATCACTGATGCTAAACTTGGTCTTCATTTGCACCTTGAAACGTTCAATTTCTTGTACGCTATCTCCGGTGATAATCAGATCGTCGACATAAACTCCAACTAGTAGGTTTGAGCCTTTGGAGTTCTTTGTATAGACTGCGTGCTCGAGGGGACATCTCTTGAACCCGAGCGAGACCAGACTTCGGTCTAACTTTGAGTTCCAAGCTCTTGGCGCTTGCTTCAACCCGTAAAGTGCCTTCTTGAGCTTGTAAACTTTCCCTTCTTCGCCTTTCTTCTCGTAGCCAAGGGGTTGTTCCACGTACACTTCTTCTGTGAGATCGCCATTGAGGAAAGCGGATTTAACATCCATATGATGAACCTTCCAATCCTCTTGTGCTGCCAAAGCTAAGAGCACTCTCACTATCTCGATTCGAGCAACCGGTGCAAACACCTCATCATAGTCAACTCCTTGACGTTGTACGTAGCCCTTTGCAACGAGTCTTGCCTTGTACTTCACAATGGCACCCTCCGTGTCCTTCTTTAACTTGTAAACCCACTTCAAACCTATCGTCTTTTGGTTTGGAGGTCGGGTTACCAAAGTCCACGTGCCATTGCTCTCAATTGCCTTCATCTCCTCATCCATGGCGTGCGTCCAGCTAGGACTTTTGCTCGCCTCTCCGAAGTTCGCCGGCTCCTCAACTCCGAACAGACATAGTCCACAGTACTCGCGCGTAACTAGCTTTGTGTACTTGTAGACTTTCTTGAGGGTCTTGTAGCGACGAGGCCCTGAGGAGTCCGTTGTGGCTTGCGAGGGAGGCGACACAAATTGTGTCGGTGTTGACCCACTTCAGGAAGACGGCTGAGACCCTAGTGTGTCATCGACATCCGTGTCGTCGGCGTAGTCGTCGTGACCGTGACCATCATCTTGATTGTCATCATCACTATGCGCCTCGTTGTCGATGTTGTCGTCGAGATCTCCGCCTGTGTCGTGTGCGGCGTTGTCGCTATCTCCTTGCGACCTATGCGCGTCGTCGTCGGTGTCGGCACCATGATGATCACTACCATTGTGGTCACCTTGGTTGGGGGTCTTGCCAACCACCTGGACATCTTCCCCTGCATCATCATCAGTTGGAAATTCAACTGCAAATATGTTACTGTTTGGAGCATCTTCGGCTGCGGCGCTCCAATTCCACGCTTGGTTTTCTTCAAACACGACGTCGTGTGAAATACGTAGGCGCTTGGTTTGTGGATCGTAGAAACGGTATGCCTTTGTGCCAGAACTGCTCTCGTATCCGATGAACACCATCTTGGTGCTACGATCGGCAAGCTTTGGGAGGTGCGGCTCCGCCGTCTTCACATGTGCCACGCACCCGAATGTCCGTAGATGAGACACATTCGGCTTACGTCCGTAAATTGCTTCATACGGAGTCTTGCCGATCACCGCCTTCGTTGCAACCCAGTTGATAAGATAGACTGCCGTCGAGACAGCTTCTCCCCAAAAAGTCCCCGGCAGGTTCTTGCTCTTGAGTAAACTCCTTGCCATGTCAACGATGGTTCGATTGCGCCTTCCAATGACCCCATTCTGCTGCGGCGTGTAAGGTGCCGTGAGGAACCTCTTTATGCCAATCTTCTCGCAGTAATCGTTGAATTCGTTCGACGTAAACTCTCCGTCGCGATCTGTCCGTAGAGCGCGAACCTTCAACTTGTGTTCCATCTCCGTTGCAGCCTTCAGCTTCTTGAACGCTTCAAACGCCTCATCTTTAGATCGTAGGAGAACGACCCACATATATCTTGAGTAGTCGTCTACCACGAGGAAGAAATACTTCTTTCCCGCGAGAGTTGCTGGGGTGATAGGGCCACATAGATCACCATGGAGCAGCTCGAGTGCATCACTTGCACGATAGGTAGACTCAGCAGGGAACAGCCTGCAGTGCTGTTTTCCAACCAAGCACCCGTCGCATACTCGATCAGCATGGTCGATAAATGGCATCCCGGATACCATCTCCATCTTTGACATCTTCTTCAAGGCGTAGAAGTTAACGTGTCCAAATCTAGCATGCCATTACCACGACTCATCATCACTCTTGGCGAGCCAACACTCCGGTTGAGATTGATCAAGGTTGAGGATATAGAGCCTATTCCGTGTGCGATTAACACGAGCTAGCACGTTTCGGAGGTTGTCGAAGATCGTCATCACTCCGCTCTCGATATTCACCTTGCATCCATTCTCATCAAGCTTCCCAATAGAGATGATGTTGTTGCGCAACCGTGGGATGTAGTACACTCCGGTGAGTATGCGATGTTCGCCTGTGAGACCCTCAAAGAGGACAGATCCTTGCCCACAAATCTCCACAGCTGAACCATCACCGAACTTGACCGAGCCTTCAACATCGTATTCCAGCTCGAGGAATTTCTCCTTGCACCCCGTCATGTGGTTACTGGCACCTGTGTCGAGATACCACGACACGTTCTGATCACCGGATAACTTTGGTGTCACTTTTTCCTCATGAAGTAGCACCTTCCGGCTTGGTTTCACAACCATCGTTTCAGCGAGATCACAAACTTCGGCCATCAGAAGACATGGACCTTCGTCTTCCTTCTTTTGCCAAATTTGCCTTGATCTCCCTCTTGTTAGGCTTTGGACAATCCTTCGCAAAGTGACCCATCTTATTACAGTTATAGCACTTGACCTCGGACAAGTCCAAGTTCCGTGGTTTCTGCTCTTTAGATTGGCCCGCCTTACCACGACCTTGTGGTTTGCCTTTTCCTTTGCCTTTTCCGGTTTGTCCATCGCCCTTCGTGTTGCTTGAGCCTTCGCCACCATCACGCCTTCCTTTGCTACTTGGGGCCTCCCAATCTGTGCGCGAGTACATGAGTTGGTCACTACCTCCTCCTTTACCTTTCCGACAGCCACGAGCATTCTCTTCCCATGTCCGCAATCGTCCGGTCGCCTCCGTTATGGTCATGTCGTCGATGTCGTAAAGCTGCTCGAGCGTGCCGATGATGTACATGAATTTATCAGTGACTGAACTGAAAAACTTCTCCACGGTCTCGGTCTCATCGAGCTTTGCACCAAGCGCGCGGATCTCTCCCACCAAAGTAGTAAGACGCATGGCATAGTCATTCACAGATTCAGTTTCCTCCATCTGCAACTTGTGAAATTGGCGCTTCAGCACTTGTGCCCGAGCCTTGGTGACGCGATCTTCTCCGATCCTCATCTCCTTGAGTGCGTTCCACGCCTCTCTTGCCGTCTCGAACTCCGCCAATGTCATTAGCACGGAATCCGGCACGGACTGGGATATGGCGGCCATGGCACCTTCGTCGCGCTCCTCGTCGACGTCGTCGTCCGTGATGGCCTCCCACACTCGAAGGGATCGAAGAATAATCTTCATCTTCACCGCCCACACGCCGTAGTTGGCGTCGGTGAGCATCGGGTACTGGATGAGGATGTTGCGATGTACCTGGACGTTGGCGCCGCTCGTTCCTCCACCACTAGTTGCTGACTCGACGCCCTTCTTCACCTTGTCGCCGTTCTTGTTCGCCTTGACACCGCCGTTGCCGGACTTTACCGACTCAGCGTCGCTGTCCGTCATCGTACATCGTAAATCGTCGAGGCTCTAGATACCAATTGTTGCCTTTGAAACCTCAAAGAAACCTTTCCAGGTGTGTGCAACTAGCTAGCAAGCTAGCTAGCAGGTGGATGGATTTCCCTGCTTCTTGCGTGTACGCGAACTTTGCCTGTGGCTATGGCGAACACAATCGATACGATTCCGACTGAACAGCTCGGCGTAGACGGAAATACTTTGTATTGCTTTGATCTGATCTAATACAAAAAACTACACAGAAGTATACGTATATATATTGCTAAACTAGGCCTACCGCAAACCGACTCGGTTTGCAATACTAACCAAATTAGGACACACGTGTACGTTTAGACTACAACTAGGTTAATTACTACAGACGAGTGGTCCAAGCCGAAGACCGAGTTTGAGCATAGCGCTACCGACTTTGGGTATGGGAGCGATGCAGGCCCTGCTGCTACCGATGACGACAATGACAACTACGACGACCACGACAACAACAAGAATGATGGAAGTTGTATTTACTTGGTAGTAAATGGAAGTCCTATTTGACCCAAAGGATTATTACAGAGATTTTGGAGGATTAGAATCGACATAAAAAAATTCATTTTTAGATTGTTTGATTAGTAGTAGGACTGCATTTTTATGCATAGTACTTATTTTATAAAAAAAATCATCTACTTAAATCTCTTGCGGGAATCGTTTGCTTTTTTTCCCTATGAAATTATCGAACAAACTGTGGTGCATACAAATTGCTATACCGCATTCGAGCGGTCATGACACCACAATTACATGTTTTTTCTGCTTCTATGCCTTCCTTCTAAGACTCATGTCAACCAAATAGGACAATTAAACAACTAAGTTTGACATAAACTGGTTTATTTATTAATTACAAGAGATTACATGTTGTTGTCGTGCGAACAATAGGTGATTATGAGGTACCATTAGCAAATGGAAAACGTTCTAAATAAGCCGGTTAATTTTGTTCATGCGTAAGCCATACGTCTTCAATGTGCACCACGCGCTCGACGAAGTCTACACGTGGCTATCTCTCTCATTTCCTTATCCTTTCTTTTTTCCTTATTTCTTCCTCACATGCGTTGAGCCGCTCATTCTTTTCTTTCCCTTTCTTCTTCCTTCAGCACACCACACCAAAAACTAGCACCATCGCCGTCGTCGTAGACCAGCGCCGCCATCACCTTGCGTTGATGCACCGCTGCTACAAACCGTCATCCCCTAGTGGTGTTGCACCGCTGCTGCAAATGGTTGTCGCCGCTCAATTCCCGAGCGCCTAGGCTGATGCTCCTGCCATGGCCGGCGGGGGCTGCGTGCAGCACATGAAGCACAGGGGCTCGCTAGCGTTGCGATGAAGCAGCACGGGGGCCGTCGGAGCTGTAGCGAAGCGTGGCAGCGCCGACAGTGTGGTGTTGCAGGCTAGCCGGCGAGTTTGCAGCATCCGGTGAAGTGGATGGGGCTCGTTGGAGTTGCGATGAAGCATAGGCGAGGCCATCGTAGTTATAGTGAAGCGCTGTCGAAACTGCAACGAGGGCCATCGAAGTTGCATTGAAGCACCGCCGGAGTTCAGGGAAGCACAGTGTGGGCCATTGAAGCTTCGCTGGCGCTGCGCATGTGCTGCCATGAAGCTACCGCGTGGGGCTGCCATGGGAGCTGTTCAATCATTAGTGATGTTGCAACGCATGACGTTGGTGGCAGCCACCGGAGTTGAGGAAGATGCTCCGGCTAGCGTCTCAGTGAGCGCATATGCTGCACCAGTATCACATCATCCTTGCCGCAGGGGAGGACCTCGCCGTCTTCAGGAGATGCTAGGTGTCGAACTGAACAGTAATCAGAGGAAAGAAGACACGAGCTGCCTTGGTGAAATCAAACGGCCATCAATGCCAGATTGGACGGCTAGCTAGTCGGATGATTTTTTGGACAAATCATCCAGCAGATTTGTAGCAGCCGCCTTAGCAAATATGATCGTAACAATGATTAGCGGGTGTACCGTTAGCAGCAAAATCACATCACATACTAATGTGGTATCTTGTCTTTTTCTAAAAGATGACTCCTCTCTTATTCTTTTTTACATTTAATCTTTGTTATTCCGTATTTTTATGATTCGTTATGTTGTGCCACGTCATCTTGTCCAACAGGTCCCACCTATCATAAACAAGCTTAAATCTAGCAAACCAGGCGACCAAATGTTAATTGGGCATCGCTAGGCGCCGGGGCGCCGGTCCAAATTTGGGTTGGTCGCTAGGCAACCGTACAATTCAGCATGCGGCATACGTCCGATATGTTCCTCAAAAGCCGTTTTTTTTCTTGGATAGATCAATACAGAGCAGCAAAAAAATACTCGATCCGACTCATTCCCGGGGCCAGCGCGTCTGCCAAGAGAAGCAGACCTCCGTTTCCCTGCTCGTTCCGCCGCCCTCGTCGTGCCCTTCCCGCCGTCATCTCCTTCCTTTCCCACCGGCTCCGCGTATACAACAGTATGCCCCTTGTGGTTGCAGTTCCCCGTGACGACAGTCGCATCTCCTGTGGTGGTGGTCGCAACTCCTATGAAGATGGTCGTAGCTCTGCCGGGGATGGACCCATGGTAGCAGCTTCGGCGGTGTCCTGTGACCGTCTGGTGCTCGTGTTGATTCCAACAAAAATGCTTGACGGTTGTAACATATTTTTCCATGGATGCAACTCCGTCATGCAAACGCTCGACTGGTTTAAGCAAAAACGAATACCGGTTATAGCAAATTGGTACAGTGGTTGTAGCATTTTTTTAGTCGTGGTTGCAGCTCCGTCATGCCAACTCTCATAGACAATGTTCGACTAGTTCCAGGAAATACGAATATCGAATATCGGTTCTAGAAAATTGGTAAAATGGTTTTAGCATTTTTAAGACGTGGTTGGAGCTCCGCCATGCCAACTTTCGACGCTTGACTGGTCCAGCAAAAACCGACGTCGAATGTAGCAATTTATGTTGCAACAAATCTGTTTGCTGGTTCCAACTCTGACTCAAGCCGGTTGCAGCAAATCTAGTTGTTGGTTCCAGCATCACCGTCCCGCTTCCCTCTTGCAACCGTCATCATCATGGTCACCATGGAAAAAGCTCGCCTCCTCGGTCCATAGGCCGCAGCAACTCCCCGTGTGCTTCCAGCATCTGGTAATAGTGGTCCCAACATTTCTGTTCGTTGCGGGTGCGCTTGTCACCTTGCAGGATATAACTCACTGTCATGCCTGTAGACAACAATGGTGAGGAATAGGGGGAGGATGCAGCTCGCCGTTTTGCAGGATGCAACTCGCTGCCTTGCGGGTCGTAGCTCGAAAGCAATGGTGGGGGAGGGTGCTGGGAGCGAGGAGAGGACTATGCGCTGGTGGCATGAGATCTACCGGGGTGAGAGAGGAAGGGGAAGGATGGATGGGAAGAGGAACGATGCGGCAGGAAGAAGAAAAGAAAGTGGAAGTCAACGCGTCTAGCCTTCTTGCGTCTTCTGATCTCGCCAGATCGAACGTCCTACACGCGGCCGACCCAACACTTGGCCTGTCCATCGGATACAAACGTTTCCCATGTTAATGTTGGAAATATGCCCTAGAGGCAATAATAAATTAGTAATTATTATATTTCTTTGTTCATGATAATCGTTTATTATCCATGTTATAATTGTATTGATTGGAAACACAGTGCATGTGTGGATACATAAACAAAACACTGTCCCTAGTAAGCCTCTAGTTGACTAGCTCGTTGATCAAAGATGGTCAATGTTTCCTGACCATAGGCAAGTGTTATCACTTGATAACGGGATCACATCATTAGGAGAATCATGTGATGGACTAGACCCAAACTAATAGACGTAGCATGTTGATCATGTCATTTTGTTGCTACTGTTTTCTGCGTGTCAAGTATTTGTTCCTATGACCATGAGATCATATAACTCACTGACACCGGAGGAATGCTTTGTGTCTATCAAACGTCGCAACGTAACTGGGTGACTATAAATATGCTCTACAGGTATCTCCGAAGTTGTTCGTTGAGTTAGTATGGATCAAGACTGGGATCTGTCACTCCGTATGACGGAGAGGTATCTCGGGGCCCACTCGGTAATACAACATCACACACAAGCCTTGCAAGCAATGTCACTTAGTGTAAGTTGCGGGATCTTGTATTACGGAACGAGTAAAGAGACTTGCCGGTAAACGAGATTGAAATAGGTATGCGGATATTGACGATCAAAACTCAGACAAGTAACATACCGAAGGACAAAGGGAATGACATATGGGATTATATGAATCCTTGCACTAAGGTTCAAACGATAAGATCTTCGTAGAATATGTAGGATCCAATATGGGCATCCAGGTCCTGCTATTGGATATTGACCGAGGAGTCTCTCGGGTCATGTCTACATAGT
Organism: Hordeum vulgare subsp. vulgare; assembly: GCF_904849725.1. Classification (NCBI taxonomy): domain Eukaryota; kingdom Viridiplantae; phylum Streptophyta; class Magnoliopsida; order Poales; family Poaceae; genus Hordeum; species Hordeum vulgare. The sequence goes on along the minus strand of NC_058521.1, from coordinate 143,687,900 downwards.
TCTCGAACCCGCAGGGTCTGCACACTTAAGGTTCGACGTTGTTTTATGCGTATTTGAGGTATATGGCTGGTTACCGAATGTTGTTCGGAGTCCCGGATGAGATCACGGACGTCACGAGGGTTTCCGTAATGCTCCGGAAACGAAGATTGATATATAGGATGACCTCATTTGGTTACCGGAAGGTTTTCGTGCATTACCGGAAAGGTTTCGGGCTCATCGGTAGTGTACTGGGAGTGCTGGGAGGGGTGCCGGGGACCATCAGGAGGGGTGTCATGCCCCAAGGGGTCTCATGGGCTATGGGAAGACATAAACCAGCCCCTAGTGGGCTGGAATAAGTTCCCACTAAGGCCCATAAGGTTTGAGAAGGAAAAAACACAAGGTGGAAAGAGTTTCCAAGTGGGAAGGTGGAATCCTACTCCAAGTAGGATTGGAGTAGGACTCCTCCACCTCCAATTTCGGCCAAACCTTTAGGTTTTGAGGCTGCCTCCTCCCCTCCCCCCTCCTATATATAGAGGGGTTTTAGGGCTGATTTGAGACAACTTTTGCCACGGCAGCCCGACCACATACCTCCACGGTTTTACCTCTAGATCGCATTTCTGCGGAGCTCGGGCGGAGCCCTGCTGAGATTAGATCACCACCAACCTCCGGAGCATCATCACGCTACCGGAGAACTCATCTACCTCTCTGTGTCTATTGCTAGATCAAGAAGGCCAAGATCATCGTCGAGTTGTACGTGTGCTGAACGAGGAGGTGCCGTCCGTTCGGCACTAGATCGGAGCGGGTCGCGGGACGGTTCGCGGGGCGGATCGAGGGACGTGAGGATGTTCCACTACATCAACCGCGTTCACTAACACTTCTGCTGTGCGATCTACAAGGGTACATAGATCGGAAATCCCCTCTCGTAGATGGACATCACCATGATAGGTCTTCGTGCACGTAGGAAATTTTTTGTTTCCCATGCGACGTTCCCCAACAGTGGCATCATGAGCTAGGTTCATGCGGAGATGTCTTCTCGAGTAGAACACAAAAGTTTTTGTGGTCGGTGATGTGCGTTTTTCTGCCCTCCTTAGTCTTTTCTTGATTCCGCGGTATTGTTGGATCGAAGAGGGTCGGACCGACATTACTCGTACGCTTACGAGAGACTGGTTTCATCGCTACGAGTAACTCCGTTGCTCAAAGATGACCGGCGAGTGTCGGTTTCTCCAACTTTAGTTGAATCGGATTTGACCGAGGAGGTCCTTGGATGAGGTTAAATAGCAATTCATATATCTCCGCTGTGGTGTTTACGTAAGTAAGATGCGATCCTACTAGATACCCATGGTCACCACGTAAAACATGCAACAACAATTAGAGGACGTCTAACTTGTTTTGCAGGGTATGCTTGTGATGTGATATGGCCAACGATGTGATGTGATATATTGGATGTGTGATATGATCATGTTGTAATAGTTAATATCGACTTGCATGTCGATGGTACGGCAACCGGCAGGAGCCATAGGGTTGTCTTTAAACTAGCGTTTGTGCTTGCAGATGCGTTTACTATATTGCTAGGACGTAGCTTTAGTAGTAATAGCATGAGTAGAACGACAACCCCGATGGCGACATGTTGATGGAGATCATGATGATGGAGATCATGGTGTGACGCCGGTGACAAGAAGATCGTGTCGGTGCTTTGGTGATGGAGATCAAGAAGCACATGATGATGGCCATATCATGTCACTTATGAATTGCATGTGATGTTAATCCTTTATGCACCTTATCTTGCTTAGAACGACGGTAGCATTATGAGGTGATCTCTCACTAAAATTTCAAGACGAAATTGTGTTCTCCCCGACTGTGCACCGTTGCGACTGTTCTTCGTTTCGAGACACCACGTGATGATAGGGTGTGATAGACTCAACGTTCACATACAACGGGAGCAAAATAGTTGCACACGCGGAACGCTCGGGTTAAGCTTGACGAGCCTAGCATGTGCAGACATGGCCTCGGAACACATGAGACCGAAAGGTCGAGCATGAATCGTATAGTTGATATGATTAGCATAGAGATGCTTACCACTGAAACTATTCTCGACTCATGTGATGATCGGACTTGAGATAGTGGATTTGGATCATGTACCACTCAAATGACTAGAGAGATGTACTTTTTATGTGGGAGTTCTTAAGTAATATGATTAATTGAACTAATTGTCATGAACATAGTCTAATGGTCTTTGCGAATTATGATGTAGCTTGCGCTATAGCTCTACTATTTTTATATGTTCCTAGAGAAAATTTAGTTGAAAGTTGATAGTAGCAAACTTTGCAGACTGAGTCTGTAAAACCGAGGATTGTCCTCGTTGCTGCGCAAAAGGCTTATGTCCTTAATGCACCAGTCGGTGTGCTGCACCTCGAGCGTCGTCTGTAGATGTTGTGAACATCCGACATACACGTTTCTGATGACTACAGGATAGTTCAGTACAAAATACTTAATGGCTTAGAAGCAAGGCGCCGAAGACGTTTTGAAACGTCACGGAACATGAGAGATGTTCTAAAGAGATGAAATTGTGATTTCATGCTTGTGCCCTTGTTAAGAGGTATGAGACCTCCGACAAGATTCTTTGTCCATGAAGTAAAGGAGAAAAGCTCAATCGTTGAGCGTGTGCTCAGATTATCTGAGTACGACAATCGCTTTAATCAAGTGGGAGTTGATCTTCTAGATAAGATAGTGATGGTTCTCCAAAGTCACTGCCACCAAGCTGTGAGAGCTTCGTGATGAACTATAACATATCAAGGATAGATACAATGATCCTTGAGCGATTCGCGATGTTTGAAACTGCGAGAGTAGAAATCAAGGAGGAGCATCAATAGTTGATGGTTAGTAAAACCAGTAAGTTTCGAGAAAGGCAAGGGCTAGAAGGGATACTTCGTGAAACGGCAAAGCAGTTGCTGCATTAATGAAGAGATCCCAGATTAAACCCAAGCCCGGGACTAAGTGCTTCTGTTATGAGGGGAACGGTCACTGAGGCAGAGCAACTCTAGATACTTGGTAGATAAGAAGGTTGGCAAAAGTCGAAAGAAGTATATTTGATATACATGATGTTGATGTGTACTTTACTAGTACTCCTAGTAGCACGAGGGTATTGGATACCGGTTCGGTTGCTAAGTGATTAGTAACACGAAATGAAAGCTACGGCATAAACGGAGACTAGCTAAAGGCGAGGTGACAATACATGTTGGAAGTGTTTCCAAGGTTGATATGATCAAACGTCGCACGCTCCCTCTACCATCGGGATTGGTGTTAAACCTAAATAATTGTTATTTGGTGCTTGCGTTAAGCATGAACATGACTGGATCGTGTTTATTGCAATACGATTATTCATTTAAATAGAATAATGGTTACTCTATTTGCTTGAATAATCACCTTCAATGGTTTATTGAATCTCGATCGTAGTGTCACACATGTTCATGATATTGGTGCCAAAAGATACGAGGTAATGATGATAGTACCACTTACTTGTGGCACTACCGCTTGAGTCATGTTGGTATAAATTGCATGAAGAGGCTCCATGCTGATGGATCTTTATACTCACTTGATTTTGAATAACTAGTGACATGCAAATCATACCACATGAGCAAGGCCTTGTTTTCATTGAGATGAAACAAGATAGTAACTTGTTGGAAGTGATACATTTTGATGTATGCAGTCCAATGGGTGCTGAGGCACGTAGTGGATATCATTATGTTCTTACTTCAGTGACGATTTCAGTAGATACAAGAGTATTTACTTAATGAATCACAAGTCTGAAATATTGAAAAGTTCAATTCTGTTTTGGAGTGAAGTTCATCGTAACAAAAGGATAAACTGTCTACGAGATGATCAGAGAAATGAATATCTAAGCTACGAGCTTTGGTACGCAGTTAAGACAATGTGGAAATTGTTTCGCAGTTCATGCCACCTGGAACATCATAGTGTGATGATGTGTGTGAACGTCATAGCCACGCACTATTTGGTATGGTGCATGCTATGATGTCTCTTATCAAATTACCACTATCGTTATGGGTTATGCATTAGAGACAACCGCATTCACTTTAAATAGGGCACCGCGTATTTCCGTTGAGATGACATAGTATAGACTGAGGTTTAGAGAAATCTAAACTGTCGTTTCTTGAAAGTTTGGGGCTTCGACACTTGTGTGAAAAAGTTTCAGTCGAATAAGCTCAAACCCAAAGTGGATAAATGCATCTTCATAGGATATCCAAAACAGTTGGGTACATCTCCTATCTCAGATCCGAAAGCAAAGTGTTTGTTTCTAGAAATGAATCCTTTCCCGAGGAAAGGTTTCTCTGGAAAGAATTGAGTGGGAGGGTGGTAGAACTTGATGAGGTTATTAAACCATCACTTCAACCAGTGTGTAGCAGGGTGCAGGAAGTTGTTCCTGTGGCGCCTACACCAATTGAAGTGAAAGCTGATGATGGTGATCATCGAGCATCGGATCAAGTTATTACAAGCCTCGTAGGTTGACAAGGTCGCGTACTACTGCAGAGTGGTACGGTAACCCTGTCTTGGAGGTCATGTTGTTGAGCAACAGTGAACCTACGAGTTATGGAGAAAGCAATGGTGGGCCCGGATTCCGACAAATGGCTGGAGGCCATGAAATCCGAGAGAGGATCCATGTATGAAAACAAAGTGTAGACTTTGGAAGAACTACTTGATGGTCATAGGACTATTGAGTAAAGATGGATCTTTAAAGGAAGACAGACGATGATGGTGAATCATCACTATTAAGAAACGCTCGACTTGTCGCAAAGATATTTCCGACAAGATCAAATAGTTGACTATGATGAGACTTGCTCACTCGTAGCGATGCTAAAAGTCTGTTGGAATTATGTTAGTAGTTGCTGCATTATTTGTGAAATATTGCACATAGGAGGCAAAAACATTGTTTCCTCGACGGTTTCCTTGAGGAAAGATTGTATATGATACAACCAGAAGGTTTTGTCGATCCTGAAGATACTAGCAAGTATGCAAGCTCAAGCGATCCTTCAATGGACTGGTGCAAGCATTTCGGAGTTGGAATATACACTTTGATGAGATGATCAAAGATTTGGGGTTTGTGCAAGGTTTATGCGAAACTTGTATTTCCAAAGAAGTGAGTGGGAGCACTATAGAATTTCTGATAAGAATATGTGGTTGACATATTGTGGATCAGAAGTAATCTAGAATTTCTGTAAAGCATACAAGGTTGTTTGAAAGGAGTTTTCAAAGGAATACCTGGATTGCGCTACTTGAACGTTGAGCATCAAAGATCTATGGAGATAGATCGAAAGCGCTTGATAGAAGTTTCAACAAGATGCATGCCTTGACAAGTTTTTGAAGGAGTTCAAAATAGATAAGCAAAGAAGGAGTTCTTGCTTGCGTTGTAAGGTGTGAATTTGAGTAAGACTCAACACCCGACCCCGGCAGAATAAAGAGAATAGACGAAGGTCGTCTTCTATACCTTGGCCGTAGAATCTGAAGTATGCCATGCTGGGTATCGCACCTGATGTGTGCCTTGACTCAAAGTCTGTTGAGAGGTACGAGAGTGATCCATGATTGAATCACTAGCAGTGGTCAAAATTTATCCTTAGTAACTGATGGACTAAGGAATTTTTCTTGATTATGGAGGTGGTTAAGAAGTTCGTCGTAAAGGATTACGTCGATGCAAGATTTGACACTAATCCGAATAACTATGAGTAGTGAAACGGATTCGTATAGTAGAGTAGATATTTGGAGTATTTCCGAATAACACATAGTAGCAGCATCTATAAGATGACATAAAGATTTGTAAAGAACACACGGATCTGAAAGTTTCAGAACCGTTGACTAAATCCTCTCTCACGAGCAAGACGTGATCAGACCCCACAACTATATGGGTGTTGGATTCGTTGGAATCACATGGTGATGTGAACTAGATTATTCACTCTAGTGCAAGTGGGAGACTGTTGGAAATATGCCCTAGAGGCAATAATAAGTTAGTTATTATTATATTTCTTCGTTCATGATAATCGTTTATTATCCATGTTATAATTGTATTGATTGGAAACACAGTGCATGTGTGGATACATAGACAAAACACTGTCCCTAGTAAGCCTCTAGTTGACTAGCTCGTTGATCAAAGATGGTCAATGTTTCCTGACCATAGGCAAGTGTTTTCACTTGATAACGGGATCACATCATTAGGAGAATCATGTGATGGACTAGACCCAAACTAATAGACGTAGCATGTTGATCGTGGCATTTTGTTGCTACTGTTTTCTGCGTGTCAAGTATTTTGTTCCTATGACCATGAGATCATATAATGTTTTAGTATGGATCAAGACTTGGATCTGTCACTCTGTATGACGGAGAGGTATCTCGGAGCTCACTCGGTAATACAACATCACACACAAGCCTTGCAAGCAATGTGACTTAGTGTAAGTTGCGGGATCTTGTATTACGGAACGAGTAAAGAGACTTGCTGGTAAACGAGATTGAAATAGGTATGCGGATACTGACGATCGAATCTCACACAAGTAACATACTGAAGGACAAAGGGTATGACATACGAGATTATATGAATCCTAGGTTCAAACGATAAGATCTTCGTAGAATATGTAGGATCCAATATCGGATTCAGGTCCCGCAGGGTCTGCACACTTAAGGTTCGACGTTGTTTTATGCGTATTTGAGTTATATGGTTGGTCACCGAATGTTGTTCGGAGTCCCGGATGAGATCACGGACGTCACGAGGGTTTCCGGAATGGTCCGGAAACGAAGATTGATATATAGGATGACCTCATTTGGTTACCGGAAGGTTTTCGTGCATTACCGGAAAGGTTTCGGGCTCATCGGTAGTGTACTGGGAGTGCTGGGAGGGGTGCCGGGGACCATCAGGAGGGGTGTCAGGCCCCAAGAAGTCTCATGGGCTATGGGAAGAGATAAACCAGCCCCTAGTGGGCTGGAATAAGTTCCCACTAAGGCCCATAAGGTTTGAGAAGGAAAACACACAAGGTGGAAAGAGTTTCCAAGTGGGAAGGTGGAATCCTACTCCAAGTAGGATAGGAGTAGGACTCCTCCACCTCCAATTTCGGCCAAACCTTTAGGTTTTGAGGCTGCCTCCTCCCCTCCCCCCCCTCCTATATATAGTGGGGTTTTAGGGCTGATTTGAGACAACTTTTGACACGGCAGCCCGAGCACATACCTCCACGGTTTTACCTCTAGATCGCGTTTCTGCGGAGCTCGGGCGGAGCCCTGCTGAGATTAGATCACCACCAACCTCCGGAGCGCCATCACGCTGCCGGAGAACTCATCTACCTCTCCGTCTCTCTTGCTGGATCAAGAAGGCCGAGAACATCGTCGAGCTGTACGTGTGCTGAACGCGGAGGTGCCGTCCGTTCGGCACTAGATCGGAGCGGATCGTGGGACGGATCGCGGGACGGTTCGTGGGACAGTTCGCGGGGCGGATCGAGGGACGTGAGGACGTTCCACTACATCAACCGCGTTCACTAACGCTTCTGTTGTGCGATCTACAAGGGTACGTAGATCGGAAATCCCCTCTCGTAGATGGACATCACCATGATAGGTCTTCATGCACGTAGGAAAAATTTTGTTTCCCATGCGACGTTCCCCAACAGGTAATTAGCCCCAAAATTAGTATTTTTTGATACAAAACGGTAGAAGTTTGGTTTTTGCAACTCTACCTTTCAATGTTAACCAACCTGTGGTTGGATGGTTAGAGGTAGTGTGGTATCCCAGCCCACTAGAGTTTAAATCCTGATGCTCGCATTTATTACTGGATTTATTTCATGATTTTCGACGATGCGCATTCAGTGCGAGGAGACGTTTCCGTCGATGACGAGGTGCGTGTGATGTTTTCGTAAATTTCAAGATGATATGTCAGCTCAGTCTTTCAGGGGTGTTTATAAGGATAGTGTGTGCGTCTGTGCGTTCATAGAATGAGTGTATGCGTATGTATATAAGTGTTTCGTCTGTACCGTGTTAAAAAATGCTTTTAACTACTCCTTTGACACTGTCTTTTTATCATTATTGTTATCCGTGAACTAGTTGACCATGGTTAGTTTCTTGACTTTCGTTGACTTGCCTTCCTTGACAATGTGCTAAGTGTATGCTTTGTCGGGCTAAGTAATATTCAAGGATAGGGTTAATCATTGCCACAACTTTCTTTTTGAGAAAAATCAGCCGCACAACTCTAGTATGAAATATTTTTACATCTCAGCCACCTTTGTATGACTTCGGATTAGCACCTAACCAGTTCCATCTCATCTCACTAGTGTACAATTTACTTCTCACAAAAATTGAACTAACATATTTCCTACACTTGTGTAGATAGCATTGCAGATTGCATCTGAGAATTAGGTACGATAACACTTTTGTTGCATACTACCCTTGTCGGCTTGTTCGCAATTAATTCACTCGATGCAAATCCACGAACGTACCTACCAAGGGAGCACGTGATTGCACCTGGTGGAATGTCCTAACGTGACATGTGGAGAGTGACATTATAAGCCCCCTTTATTGCAATGAAACAAACAAGAGGGCCCCAAAGGTAGAGACGGCACATCCTGAACCCATGGAAATATGAAACCATTTTTAGAAATATATTTTTTAAGCATGTCTTAAAATGTTGTAAAAAATACAAATAAAAATTTTACGCATACATGTTCACAAATATGTGGATGTGCGGCACAAAGTTTATAAAGAAATGTTTTGTCTCCGAGAAAAGACAAATTTTAGTTTCTACTCCCTCCGTTTCTAAATATAAGTCTTTAAAGAGGTTTCATTACTGGAATACATACGGATGTATATGGACATATTTTAAAGTGTAGATTCACTCATTTTGCTCCGTATATAGACTTCTAATAAAATATCTTAAAAGACTTATATTTAGAAACCGAGGGAGTACTTCACTATAACCCACTAAACACAAGGACAGTTGAGATTGATCCATACATTTTCATAATAGAAGGCATGACGGTCCCATTTTAAATAACCTTTGACCGCCAGTCTGCTATGTATGTAGAAATACTAACATCTAACCTTACAGGAACGACGCGTGCCAGCCGGCCCATTTAATCCTTATAAAAATTATGGATGAAGCATGACTTGAACTTGAACCTCCAATTTCAATACACAACGCAGCAACCAAGCGGGAAAACTTACCTCTTCTGTCGAGATTACTTTTTCTCAATCTTTTATGCAGACGTCCCATGCTTGGCCCGGCCCGATGGTGTGTTGGGCTATGGCTGCCGCATCTTTTTTCTAATTATTTTTTATTTTTTTCCTTTCATTTTTTATGTATTGGTTTTTTTCTTTCTTAAGTTTGTTTATTTATTTTTTCTTCGCAATTTTCAGCAACTTTTGGAAATTTGATAGTAATGTTTACAAAAATGCTAATGTTTTTAGCATTTTCATTAATAATTGAAAATTCCAAAATTACAGATAAATTTAAAATGAATGTTAGAACATAAAAATATGTTCATGTTGATTCATAATTATGGAATTTTCATATTTGAAATAATAGAAGCATCAAATTTAAGAAAATTATGTGCTCACAAGTCACGGATGAAGTCGTTTGGGCTGGTCTCACATCCTACTCCTAATTGGTGTTTTTTTTTGCACTATGAATAAATGAGCCAAACTTTTGCAGTGGCCTAGCATGGACGTAATAGGCATCCATTCTTGTTTTGCACGACTTACAACACCGTCGGCACGTTGTGATACATGTGGCCGTTATATTGGGCGTTATTCACCGAAATAATTCAAAAATATCAACACCTTATCCTATCGGAGTACCAGTTGGCATGATGGCATGAAACTGTGACAAGGTGATGAAAAAGTAATTCATTTGACACATGTCAAAAAAGAGATGTTTACAAACAGACCCTTCTGGTAGGGCGTACCTGAATACCTTGTGTGTAACATGGTCTATTTGGACAAGTGAGGAATGATCCCAACTTTCTCCACCAAGGGTGTGTGCCCATAGTAGGCATCCATGTCTGGTTTGAATGAATTCGCACACGTTTTACACGTTGCAACACGTCCGGACATTTGTCGGCTTTTTTCATCGACAAAACTCCAGACGATACAAAACTTGTCGGAAATAGAAACAACCTGGCATGATGGCATGAATTGGTGATACAAGATGATGGAAAAGAAATGAAGGCTATTTGACGGATGTAAAATACAAGATGTTCACAAATGGACCCTTTTGGCCTATCCGAACAACCGTTGCCTAACATGGTTTTCAGTTGCACATGTGTGTATCCATGTTTGGGGACGTTGCATGAGAAACAAAAAAATTCCTAGGCACACGAAAGACCTATCGATGGTGATGACCATCTACGAGCGGGGAGATCGGATCCACATACCCTTTTAGATCACTAAGCGAGAAGCGTTAAGAAACGAGGTTGATGTAGGCGAACGTCTTCGCGATCCAAATCGCAAGCCGTCCCGCGATCCAATCACGATTTAGTGTCGAACGGACGGCACCTTCGCGTTCAGCACACGTGCAACTTGATGACTATCTCCACCTTCTTGATCCAGCAAGAGAGACGAAGAGGTAGCTGAATTCTTCGGCAGCACGACGGCGTGACAGTGATGATGGTGGAGCTACTCCGGCAGGGCTTCGTCGTACCGTACCGAACTAGCTACGAGGTGTCACGAGGTGATGGTGGGGGAGAGGGTTGCGACGTGGCTTGAGGTGCAAAAAGCCTCTCTACCCTCCACTATATATAGGAGGGGAGGGAGGGGTGGCGCCCTAGGGACTTGCCCTAGGGTTCGGCCGGTGCAAGAGGAGGGTGGAGTCCTCCTCCAAGTCGGTTTGGAGGAGGAGAACTCCTCTCCAATTCGGTTTGGCCCCACCTCTCTTTCCATCTCCACTTCGGCCGAATAGGGCCTCTTTGGCTGGCCACCATCCCACCAGGGGCTGGTGCGCCACCCTTGGGCCTATTTGGTCCCCTCCCGGGTGGGTGGACCCTCCCGATGGAACTCTGGAACCCATTCGTCACTCCCAGTACTTTATCGGTAATGCCCGAAATCCTTTCGGAAGCCAAATGGACACTTCCTATATTCAATCTTCGTCTCCGGACCATTCCAGAAACCCTCATGACGTCCGAGATCTCATCCGGGACTCCAAACAACATTCGGTTACCAATATCAATAATTCAACTATACCGAAAACGTCATCGAACCTTAAGTGTCAGACCCTGCGGGTTCGAGAACTATGTAGACATGACCGAGACACTCTCCGGTCAATATCCAATAACAGGACCTGGATGTCCATATTGGATCCTACATATTCTACGAAGATCTTAATCGGTTGAACCTCTATGTCAAGGATTCAGTTAATCCCGTATAACATTCCCCTTGTCCTTCGGTATGTTACTTTCCCGAGAATCAATCATCGATATCTCTATACCTATTTGAATCTCGTTGCCGGCATGTCTCTTTACTTGTTCCATAATACAAAATCCCGTGTCTAACACTTTAGTCACAATGCTTGCAAGGCTTGTTGTGATGTTGTATTACCGAGTGGGCCCCAAGATACATCATCGTCATACGGAGTGACAAATCCCAGTCTTGATCCATGCTAACTCAACGGACACATTCGGAAATACCTGTAGAGCACCTTATAGTCATCCAGTTACGTTGCGACGTTTGATACACACAAGGTATTCTTTCGGTATTAGTGAGTTGCATGATCTCATTGTCATAGGAACATATACATTTCATGTAGAAAAACAACAACAATCAAACGACACGATCACATGCTACGTTTCATAGTTTGGGTCTTGTCGATCACATCATTCTCCTAATGATGTGACCCCGTTATCACGTGACAACACTTGTCTATGGCTTGGAAACCTTAACCATCTTTGATCAATGAGCTAGTCAACTGGAGGCTCACTAGGGACATTGTTTTGTCTATGTATCCACACATGTATCTAAGTTTCCATTCAATACAAGTCTAGCATGGATAATAAACGATTATCTTGAACAAGGAAATATAATAATAACTATTTTATTATTGCCTCTAGGGCATATTTCCAATAGTCTCGCACTTGCACTAGAGTCAGTAATCTAGATCACATCACTATGTGATTTACAATGTAACGAATCTAACACCCATACAGTTCTGGTGTTGATCATGTTTTGCTCGTGGAAGAGGCCTGGTCAACGGGTCTGCAACATTCAGATCCGTGTGCACTTTGCAAATATTTATGTCCTCCTCCTTGATGTAATCGCGGATGGAATTGAAGCGTCACTTTATGTGTCTGGTGCTCTTGTGAAACCTTGGTTCCTTTTCTAGAGCAATGGCACCAGTGTTGTCACAGAACAGAGTCATTGGATCCAGTGCACTTGGCACAACTACAAGATCTGTCATGAACTGCTTCATCCAGACACCTTCTTTAGCCGCCTCCAAGGCTTCTATATACTCTGCTTCGCATGTAGAATGAGCTACCACGCTCTGCTTGGAACTGCACTAGCTTACCGCACCCTCATTAAGAATAAATACGTATCTGGTTTGTGACTTAGAGTCATCCGGATTAGTGTCAAAGCTTGCATCGATGTAACCCTTTACGACGAGCTCTTTGTCACCTCCATAAACGAGAAACATTTCCTTAGTCCTTTTCAGGTACTTCAGAATATTCTTGACCGCTGTCCAGTGCTCCATTTCTGGATTACTTTGAAACCTTCCCGCCATACTTATGGCAAGGATGACAACAGGTCTTGTTGCACAGTATTGCATACATAATAGACCCTATGGATGAAGCATAGGGGACGACACTCATCTTTTATCTATCTTACTGGGCATTGAGTCTTACTCAAATTTATACATTGTAACACAGGCAGGAACCCTTTCTTGGACTGTTCCATTTGGAACTTCTTCAAAACTTTATCAAGGTATGTGCTCTATGAGAGTCCTATCAGGCGCCTTGATCTATCTCTATAGATCTTGATGCCCAATATGTAAGCAACTTCTCCTAGGTCCTTCATTGAAAAACAAATTATTCAAGTAATCCTTTACGCTTCTCAAAAGTTCTATATCATTTCCAATCAGTAATATGTCATCCACATATAATATTAGAAATGTTATAGAGCTCCCACTCACTTTCTTGTAAATACAAGCTTCTCCATAAACTTGTATAAACCCAAATGCCTTGATCACTTCATCAAAACGCTGATTCCAACTCCGACATGCTTGCACTAGTCCATAAATGGATCGCTGGAGTTTTCACACTTTGTCAGCATTCCCTGGATCGACAAAACCTTCCGGTGGCATCATATACAACTCTTCCTTAAGGAAACTATTAAGGAACGCTGTTTTGACACCCATCTGCCGAATTTCATAATCGAAAAATGCAGCTATTGCTAACATGATTCTGATGGACTTAAGCATCGCTACATGTGAGAAAGTCTCATCATAGTCAACTCGTTGAACTTGTGAAAAACCCTTTGCCACAAGTCAAGCTTTATAGACGGTGATATTACTGTCTGCGTCTGTCTTCTTCTTGAAGATCCATTTATTCTGAATAGACTTTCGCCCTTCAGGTAATACTTCGAAAGTCCATACTTTGTTTTTGTACATGGATCCTATATCAGATTTCATGGCCTCTAACCATTTGTTGGAATCCGGGCCCACCATTGCTTCTCCATAGCTCGTAGGTTCATCGTTGTCTAAAACCATGATTTATAAGACAGGGTTGCCGTAGCACTCAGGAGCAGTACGTGCCCTTGTCGACCTATGGGGTCTGATAGGAACATGATCTGAAGTTTCATCATCACCATCACTAGCTTCCTCTTCAACCGTCGTAGGTTCCACAGAAACATCTTTCTATGCAACGCTACTCTCTAGTTGAAGTACAGATTCTATAACCTCATCAAGTTCTATCTTCCTCCCACTCAATTCTTTCAAGAACAAACACTTTGCCTTCGGATATGAGATAGAAGGTGTACCCAACTGTCTCTTTTGGTTATCCTATGAAGACACACTTTTTCGCTTTGGGTTCCAGCTTTTCAGGCTGAAGCTTTTTGACATAAGCATCACATCCCCAAACTTTAAGAAACAACAACTTTGGCTTCTTGCCATACCACTTTTCATATGGTGTCGTCTCAATGTATTTTGATGGTGCCCTATTTAAAGTGAATGCAGCTATCTCTAATGCTTAGCCCCAAAACGATAACGGCAAATTGGTAAGAGACATCATAGAACGTACCATATCTAATAAAGTATGATTACGACATTCGGACACACTATTACGCTGTGGTGTTCTAGGCGGTGTCAATTGTGAAACAATTCCATATTGTCTGAAGTGAGTACCAAACTCATAACTCAGATACGCACCTCCTCGATCACATAGTAGGAATTTGATCGTCTTGTTACGATGATTTTCAACTTCACTCTGAAATTGCTTGAACTTTTCAAACGTTTCAGACTTATGCTTCATTAAGTAAATAAAACCATATCTACTCAAATCATCTGTGAAGGTGAGAAAATAACAATAACCACCACGTGCATCTATGCTCATCGGTCCGCACACATCAGTATGTATGATCTCCAACAAGTCACTTGCATACTCCATTGTTCCGGAGAACGGAGTCTTAGTCATCTTGCCCATGAGGCATGGTTCACATGTGTCAAGTGATTCAAAATCAAGTGACTCCAAAATTCCATTAGCATGGAGTTTCTTCATTCGTTTTATACCAATATGATCTAAGCGGCATTGCCACAAGAAAGTGGCGCTATCATTATCAACTCTACATCTTTTGGCCTCAATGTTATGGATATGAGTGTCATCAATATCGAGATTCAACATGAACAAACCCCTCACATTGGGTGCATGACCATAAAAGATATTACTCATACAAATAGAACAACCATTATTCTCTAACTTAAATGAGTAACCGTCTCGCAATAAACAAGATCCAGATATAACGTTCATGCTTAACGTAGGCAGCAAATAAGAATTATTTAGGTTCATCACTAATCCCGATGGTAACTGAAGTGAGAGCGTGCCAACGGCGGTTGCATCAACCTTGGAACCATTTCCCAGGCGCATCGTCACTTCGTCCTTCGCTAACCTTCGTCTATTCCGCAGTTCCTGCTTTGAGTTGCAAATGTGAGCACTGAACTGGTATCAAATATCCAGGCACTACAACAAGAGTTTGTGAGGTACACATCAATAACATGTATATCAATTATACGTTGTTTGGCTTTGGCTGCCTTCTTATCGCCCAGATACTTGGGGCAGTTCCGCTTCCAGTGACCAGTCCTTGCAATAATAACACTCTGTTTTCGGCTTGGGTCCAGCCTTGGGTCTCTTCGTGGGGGGGGGGGCAAATGATTTGCCACTCTTCTTGGAGTTACCCTTCTTGCCCTTGCCGTTTTTCTTGAAACTGGTGGTCTTATTGACCATCAACACTTGATGTTCTTTCTGGATTTCTGACTCAGCGACTTTCAGCATCACAAATAGCTCAGCGAGTGATTTATTCATCCCTTCCATGTTGTAGTTCAACACAAAGCCTTTATAGCTAGGTGGCAGTGATTAAAGAACTCTGTCAGTGATAGCCTTTGGCAGGAGAGCAATTCCCAGCTCAGCTAGATGGTTTGAGTACCCAGACATTCTGAACACATGTTCACTAATAGACCCGTTCTCCTACATTTTACAAGCATAGAACTTATTGAAGGTTTCATACCTCTCGATCCTGGCATTCTTCTCAAAGTTAAACTTCAACTCCTGGAACATCTCATATGGTCCATGGAGTTCAAAACGTCTTTGAAGTCCCGGTTCTAAGCCATACAAAATTGTACATTGAACTAATGAGTAGTCATCCTGACGCGACTTTCAGGCGTTCATAACATATGGGCTCGCCGGTTGGGTGGTGCTTCACCTAGCGGCGCATCAAGGGCATATTGCTTTTGGGCAGCCATGAGGATAAGCCTCAGATTACGGGCCCAGTCAACAAAGTTGCTTCCATCATCTTTCATCTTAGCTTTCTCTAGGAACGCATTAAAATTCAAGGTTGCTACTGCGCAAGCCATTGATGTACAACATAAATTTGCAAAGGTTACGTAGACTATGTTCAAGATAATCGAGTTTATTTAATCATATTACTAATAAACCCCCACTCAAAATGACATCCCTCTAGTCACCTGAGTGTCACATGATCCAAATTCACTAACTCAAGTCCAATCATCACGTGAGTTGAGTTAGCTTCAATGGTGAATATCTCTATGTTGATCATATCTACTATACGACTAATGTTCGACATTTCGGTCTCTTGTGGTCCGAGGCAATGTTTGTACATGCTAGGATCGTCAAGTTTAACCTGAGTGTTCTGCGTGTGCAACTGTTTTGCACCTGTTGTATGTGAACATAGAGTCTATCACACCCGATTATCACATGGTGTCTCGAAACGACGAACTGTCACAACGATGCATACTTGGGGAAAACACAATTTTGTCTTGAAATTTTAGTGAGGGATCAATTTATAATGATACTGTCGTCCTAAGCAAAATAAGGTGCAAAAAAGGATTAACATCACATGCAAATCATAAGTGACATGATATGGCCATGAACTTGTGCTTTTGATCTTCATCTTGCAAGCACCGGCATGATCTCCATTGTCACCGGCGCCACACCATGATCTCCATCATTGTGCTGCCATCGAGGTTGTCGCACTAACTATGCTATTGCTACTAAAGCTACTAAACTAGTGATAAAACAAAGCATCACCAAGTGCAAAATAATTAAAGACAACCCTATGGCTCCTATCGGTTTCCATAGCATCGACATGCAAGTCAATATTTAACTATTACAACATGATCATCTCATATATCAAATATATCATATCATGTCTTTGGCCATATCATATCACATCATACCGTGCAAAAACAAGTTAGACGTCCTCTAATTTGTTTTTGCATGTTTTACGTGGCTACTATGGGTATCTAGCATGATCGCGTCTTACTTATACAAAACCATAAAGGTGATACAGAAGTTGCTATTTAACCTTCTCCAAGGACCGCCTCAGTCAAATCCGATTCCACTAAAGTTAGAGAAACAAACACCCGCCAGCCATCTTTATGCAACAAGTTGCATGTTAGTTGATGGAACCAGTCTCTCGTAAGCGTACGAGTAATGTTGGTCTAGGCCGCTTCATCCAACAATACCGCGGAATCAAGAAAAGACTAAGGATGGCAGAAATGTGAATATCAACGCCCACAAACTCCCTTGTGTTCTACTCGAGATGGCACATACGCATAGACCTAGCTCATGATGCCAGTGTTGGGGAAGGTTGCATGGGAAACAAAAAAATTCCTACGCACAAAAAGACCTATCCATGGTGATGACCATCTATGAGAGGGGAGATCGGATCCACATACACTTGTAGATCACTAAGTGGGAAGCGTTAAGAAACGTGGTTGATGTAGTCGAATGTCTTATTGATCCAAATCGGAAGACATCCCGCGATCCAATCAAGATCTAGTGCCGAACGGACAGCACCTCCGCGTTCAACACACTTGCATCTTGATGACGATCTTTGCCTTCTTGATCCAGCAAGAGAGACAAAGAGGTAGCTGAATTCTCCGACACAATGACGGAGTGACGGTGATGATGGTGGAGCTACTCCGGCAGGGCTTCGCCGTACTGTACCGAACTAGCTACGGGGTGTAACGAGGTGGTGGAGGGAGAGAGGGTTGCGCCGTGGCTAGAGGTGCAAAAAGCCCCTCTACCCTCCACTATATATAGGAGGGGAGGGAGGGGTGGTGCCCTAGGAACTTTCCCAAGGGTTCAACCGGCGCAAGAGGAGGGAGGAGTCCTCCTCCAAGTCGGTTTGATGGAGGAGAACTCCTCTCCAATTCGGTTCGGCCCCACCTCTCTTTGCTTCTCCACTTTTGCCGAATAGGTCCTCTTGGGCTGGCCACCAGTGTTGGAGAACGTCGCATGGGAAACAAAAAATTTCCTACGCGCACGAAGACCTATCATGGTGATGTCCATCTACAAGAGGGGATTTCCGATCTACGTACCCTTGTAGATCGCACAACAGAAGCATTAAGAACGCGGTTGATGTAGTGGAACATCCTCACGTCCCTCGATCCGCCCCGCGAACCGTCCCACGAACCGTCCCGCGATCCGTCCCACGATCCGCTCTGATCTAGTGCCGAACGGACGGCACCTCCGCGTTCAGCACACGTACAGCTCGACGATGATCTCAGACATCTTGATCCAGCAAGAGAGACGGAGAGGTAGATGAGTTCTCTGGCAGAGTGACGGCGCTCGGAGGTTGGTGGTGATCTAATCTCAGCAGGGCTCCGCCCGAGCTCCGCGGAAACGCGATCTGGAGGAAAAACCGTGGAGGTATGTGGTCGGGCTGCCGTGGCAAAGTTCTCTCAAATCAACCCTAAAACCTCTGTATATATAGGTGGGAGAAGGGCGGCCTTGCCTTGAGGCTCAAGGAGCTCCAAGGGGGTCGGCCAAACCAAGGGGGGGAAGTCCTCCCCTTGCAAACCGAATCCAACTAGGTTTGGAAGGTGGAGTCCTTCTCTCCTTTCCCACCTTCCCCTTTTTTTCTCTTTGATTTCTTATCCTTTGGCGCATTGGGCCTTCTTGGGCTGTCCCACCAGCCCACTAAGGGCTGGTGCGCCACCCGCAAGGCCTATGGGCTTCCACGGGGTGGGTTCCCCCCCCCCCCCGGTGAACACCCGGAACCCATTCGTCATTCCCGGCACATTCCCGGTAACTCCGAAAACCTTCCGGTAATCAAATGAGGTCATCCTATATATCAATCTTCGTTTCCGGACCACTCCGGAAACCCTCGTGACGTCCGTGATCTCATCCGGGACTCCGAAAAACATTCGGTAACCAACCATATAACTCAAATACGCATAAAACAACGTCGAACCTTAAGTGTGCAGACCCTGCGGGTTCGAGAACTATGTAGACATGACCCGAGAGACTCCTCGGTCAATATCCAATAGCGGGACCTGGATGCCCATATTGGATCCTACATATTCTACGAAGATCTTATCATTTGAACCTTAGTGCCAAGGATTCATATAATCCCGCATGTCATTCCCTTTGTCCTTCGGTATGTTACTTGCCTGAGATTCGATCGTGAGTATCCGCATACCTATTTCAATCTCGTTTACCGGCAAGTCTCTTTACTCGTTCCGTAATACAAGATCCCACAACTTACACCAAGTCACATTGCTTGCAAGGCTTGTGTGTGATGTTGTATTACCGAGTGGGCCCCGAGATACCTCTCCGTCATACGGAGTGACAAATCCCAGTCTTGATCCATACTAACTCAACGAACACCTTTGGAGATACCTGTAGAGCATCTTTATAGTCACCCAGTTACGTTGCGACGTTTGATACACACAAAGCATTCCTCCGGTGTCAGTGAGTTATATGATCTCATGGTCATAGGAACAAATACTTGACACGCAGAAAACAGTAGCAACAAAATGACACGATGAACATGCTACGTCTATTAGTTTGGGTCTAGTCCATCACATGATTCTCCTAATGATGTGATCCTGTTATCAAGTAACAACACTTGCCTATGGCCAGGAAACCTTGACCATCTTTGATCAACGAGCTAGTCAACTAGAGGCTTACTAGGGACAGTGTTTTGTCTATGTATCCACACAAGTATTGTGTTTCCAATCAATACAATTATAGCATGGATAATAAACGATTATCATGAACAAAGAAATATAATAATAACTAATTATTATTGCCTCTAGGGCATATTTCCAACAGTCTCCCACTTGCACTAGAGTCAATAATCTAGTTCACATCACCATGTTATTCCAACGAATCCAACACCCATATAGTTATGGGGTCTGATCACGTCTTGCTCGTGAGAGAGGTTTTAGTCAACGGTTCTGAAACTTTTAGATTCGTGTGTTCTTTACAAATCTTTATGTCATCTTGTAGATGCTGCTACTATGTGCTATTCAGAAATACTCCAAACATCTACTCTACTATACGAATCCGTTTCACTACTCATAGTTATTCGAATTAGTGTCAAAGCTTGCATCGACGTAACCCTTTACGACGAACTCTTTAACCACCTCCATAATCGAGAAAAATTCCTTAGTCCACCAGTTACTAAGGATAAATTTTGACCGCTGCTAGTGATTCAATCATGGATCACTCTCTGTACCTCTCAACAGACTTTGACTCAAGGCACACATCAGGTGCGGTACCCAACATGGCATACTTTAGAGTCTACGGCTAAGGCATAGAAGACGACCTTCGTCTATTCTCTTTATTCTGCCGTGGCCGGGTTTTGAGTGTTACTCAAATTCACACCTTACAACACAGTCAAGAACTCCTTCTTTGCTGATCTATTTCGAATTCCTTCAAAAACTTGTCAAGGCATGCATCTTGTTGAAACTTCTATTAAGCGTTTTGATCTATCTCCATAGATCTTGATGCTCAACGTTCAAGTAGCTCAATCCAGGTATTCCTTTGAAAAACTCCTTTCAAACAACCTTTTATGCTTTACAGAAATTCTACATTATTTTTGATCAACAATATGTCAACCACATATACTTATCAGAAATTCTATAGTGCCCCCACTCACTTCTTTGGAAATACAAGTTTCTCATAAACCTTGTACAAACCCAAAATCTTTGATCATCTCATCAAAGTGTATATTCCAACTCCGAGATGCTTGCACCAGTCCATTGAAGGATCGCTGGAGCTTGCATACTTTTTAGTATCTTTACGATCGACAAAACCTTCTGGTTGTATCACATACAATGTTTGCTAAAGGAAACCGTCGAGGAAACAATGTTTTGACATCCTATGTGCAATATTTCAAAAATAATGCAACAACTACTAACATAATTCTAACAGACTTTTAGCATCGCTACAAGTGACAAAGTCTCACCATAGTCAACTGTTTGATCATGTCGGAAACATCTTTGCGACAAGTCGAACTTTTCTTAATAGTGACTTATCACCATCGTTGTCTGTCTTCCTTTTAAAGATCCATCTTTACTCAATAGTCCTATGACCATCAAGTAGTTCTTCCAAAGTCTAAACTTTGTTTTCATACATGGATCCTCTCTCGGATTTCATGGCTTCCAGCCATTTGTCAAAATCCGGGCCCACCATTGCTTTCTCCATAACTCGTAGGTTCACTGTTGCTCAACAACATGACCTCCAAGACAGCGTTACCGTACCACTCTGCAGCAGTACGCGACCTTGTCAATCTACGAGGCTTGTAGTAACTTGATCCGATGCTCGATGATCACCATCATCAGCTTTCACTTCAATTGGTGTAGGCGCCACAGGAACAACTTCCTGCGCCCTGCTACACACTGGTCGAAGTGATGGTTCAATAACCTCATCAATTTCTACCACCCTCCCACTCAATTCTTTCGAGGGAAACCTTTCCTCGAGAAAGGATCCGTTTCTAGAAACAAACACTTTGCTTATGGATCTGAGATAGGAGATGTACCCAACTGTTTTGGATATCCTATGAAGATGCATTTATCCTCTTTGGGTTCGAGCTTATCAGACTGAAACTTTTTCACATAAGTGTCGAATCCCGAAACTTTCAAGAAACGACAGTTTAGATTTCTCTAAACCTCAGTCTATACTGTGTCATCTCAACGGAAATACGCGGTGCCCTATTTAAAGTGAATGCGGTTGTCTCTAATGCATAACCCATAAACGATAGTGGTAATTCGATAAGAGACATCATAGCATGCACCATACCAAATAGTGCGTGGCTATGATGTTCAGACACATCATCACACTATGATGTTCCAGGTGGCATGAACTGCGAAACAATTTCCACATTGTCTTAACTGAGTACCAAAACTCGTAACTCTGATATTCATTTCTATGATCATATAGTAGACAGTTTATCCTCTTGTTACGACGAACTTCACTCCGAAACAGAATTGAACTTTTCAATGTTTCAGACTTGTGATTCGTTAAGTAAATACTCTTGTATCTGCTCAAATCGTCATTGAAGTAAGAACATAATGATATCAACTGCGTGCCTCAGCACCCATTGGACTGCATACATCTAAATGTATCACTTCCAACAAGTTACTATATTGTTTCATCTCAATGAAAACAAGGCCTTGCTCATGTGGTATGATTTGCATGTCACTAGTGATTCAAAATCAAGTGAGTATAAAGATCCATCAGCATGGAGCCTCTTCATGAAATTTATACCAACATGACTCAAGCGGCAGTGCCACAAGTAAGTGGTACTATCATCATTACCTCGTATCTTTTGGCACCAATATCATGAACATGTGTAACACTTCGATCGAGATTCAATAAACCATTGAAGGTGATTATTCAAGCAAATAGAGTAACCATTATTCTCTTTAAATGAATAATCGTATTGCAATAAACACGATCCAATCATGTTCAAGCTTAACGCAAGCACCAAATAACAATTATTTAGGTTTAACACCAATCCCGATGGTAGAGGGAGTGTGCGATGTTTAATCATATCAACCTTGGAAACACTTCCAACACGTATCGTCACCTCACCTTTAGCTAGTCTCCGTTTATGCCGTAGCTTTCATTTCGTGTTACTAATCACTTGGCAACCGAACCTGTATCCAATACCCTCGTGCTACTAGGAGTACTAGTAAAGTACACATCAACATCATGTATATCAAATATACTTCTTTCGACTTTTGCCAGCCTTCTTATCTACCAAGTATCTAGAGTTGCTCCGCCTCAGTGACCGTTCCCCTCACAACAGAAGCACTTAGTCCCGGGCTTTGGGTTTAATCTGGGGTCTCTTCATTAGTGCAACCACTTCTTTGCCGTTTCACGAAGTATCCCTTCTAGCCCTTGCCTTTATCGAAACTTAGTGGTTTTACTAACCATCAACTATTGATGCTCCTTCTTGATTTCTACTTTCGAAGTGTCAAACATCGCAAATCGCTCAAGGAGCATTGTATCTATCCTTCATATGTTATAGTTCATCACGAAGCTCTCACAGCTTGGTGGCAGTGACTTTGGAGAATCATCACTATCTTATCTGGAAGATCAACTCCCACTTGATTCAAGCGATTGTCGTACTCAGATAATCTGAGCACACACTCAATGATTGAGCTTTTCTCCTCTACTTCGTGGACAAAGAATCTTGTCAGAGGTCTCATACCTCATAACAAGGGCACAAGCATGAAATCACAATTTCATCTCTTTAGAACATCTCTTATGTTCCGTGACGTTTCAAAACGTCTTCGGCGCCTTGCTTCTAAGCCATTAAGTATTTTGTACTGAACTATCGTGTAGTCATCAGAAACGTGTATGTCAGATGTTCACAACATCTAGAGACGACGCTCGAGGTGCAGCACACCGAGTGGTGCATTAAGGACATAAGCCTTCTGCGCAGCAACGAGGACAATCCTCGGTTTTACAGATTCAGTCTGCAAAGTTTGCTACTATCAACTTTCAACTAAATTTTCTCTAGGAACATATAAAAACAATAGAGCTATAGCGCAAGCTACATCATAATTCGCAAAGACCATTAGACTATGTTCATGACAATTAGTTCAATTAATCATATTACTTAAGAACTCCCACTTAAAAAGTACATCTCTCTAGTCATTTGAGCGGTACATGATCCAAATCCACTATCTCAAGTCCGATCATCACGTGAGTCAAGAATAGTTTCAGTCGTAAGCATCTCTATGCTAATCATATCAACTATACGATTCATGCTCGATCTTTCGGTCTCATGTGTTCCGAGGCCATGTCTGCACATGCTAGGCTCGTCAAGCTTAACCCGAGTGTTCCGCGTGTGCAACTGTTTTGCACCCGTTGTATGTGAACGTTGAGTCTATCACACCCGATCATCACGTGGTGTCTCGCAACGAAGAACTGTCGCAACGGTGCACAGTCGGGGAGAACACAATTTCGTCTTGAAATTTTAGTGAGAGATCACCTCATAATGCTACCGTCGTTCTAAGCAAGATAAGGTGCATAAATGATTAACATCACATGCAATTCATAAGTGACATTATATGGCCATCATCATGTGCTTCTTGATCTCCATCACCAAAGCACCGACACGATCTTCTTATCACCGGCATCACACCATGATCTCCATCAACGTGTCGCCATCGGGGTTGTCGTGCTACTCATGCTATTACTACTAAAGCTACGTCCTAGCAATATAGTAAACGCATATGCAAGCACAAACGTTAGTTTAAAGACAACCTTATGGCTCCTGCCGGTTGACGAACCATGGACGTGCAAGTCGATATTAACTATTACAACATGATCATCTCATACATCCAATATATCACATCACATCGTTGGCCATATCACATCACAAGCATACCCTGCAAAAACAAGTTCGACGTCCTCTAATTGTTGTTGCATGTTTTACGTGGTGACCATGGGTATCTAGTAGGATCGCATCTTAGTTACGCAAACACCACAATGGAGATATATGAATTGCTATTTAACCTCATCCAAGGACCTCCTCGGTCAAATTCGATTCAACTAAAGTTGGAGAAACCGACACTCGCCGGTCATCTTTGAGCAACGGAGTTACTCGTAGCGATGAAACCAGTCTCTCGTAAGCGTACGAGTAATGTCGGTCCGAGCCGCTTCGATCCAACAATACCGCGGAATCAAGAAAAGACTAAGGAGGGAAGCAAAACGCACATCACCGCCCACAAAAAACTTTTGTGTTCTACTCGAGAAGACATGTACGCATGAACCTAGCTCTGATACCACTGTTGGAGAACGTCGCATGGGAAACAAAAAATTTCCTACGCGCACGAAGATCATGGTGATGTCCATCTACGAGAGGGGATTTCCGATCTACGTACCCTTGTAGATCGCACAGCAGAAGCGTTAAGAACGCGGTTGATGTTGTGGAACGTACTCACGTCCCTCGATCCGCCCCGCGAACCGTCCCACGAACCGTGCCACGATCCATCCCACGATCCGCTCCGATCTAGTGCCGAACGGACGACACCTCCGCGTTCAGCACACGTACAGCTCGATGATGATCTCGGCCTTCTTGATCCAGCAAGAGAGAGGAGAGGTAGATGAGTTCTCCGGCAGCGTGACGGCGCTCCGGAGGTTGGTGGTGATCTAATCTCAGCAGGGCTCCGCCCGAGCTCCGCAGAAACGCGATCTAGAGGAAAAACCGTGGAGGTATGTGGTCGGGCTGCCGTGGCAAAGTTGTCTCAAATCAGCCCTAAAACCTCTGTATATATAGGTGGGAGAGGGGGGGCCTTGCCTTGAGGCTCAAGGAGCCCCAAGGGGGTCGGCCAAACCAAGGGGGGGGGGGGAAGTCCTCCCCTTCCAAACCGAATCCAACTAGGTTTGGAAGGTGGAGTCCTTCTCTCCTTTCCCACCTTCCCCTTTTTTTCTCTTTGATTTCTTATCCTTTGGCGCATAGGGCCTTCTTGGGCTGTCCCACCAGCCCACTAAGGGCTGGTGCGCCACCCCCGAGGCCTATGGGCTTCCCCGGGGTGGGTTGCCCCCCCGGTGAACACCCGGAACCCATTCGTCATTCCCGGCACATTCTCGGTAACTCCAAAAACCTTTCGGTAATCAAATGAGGTCATCCTATATATCAATCTTCGTTTCCGGGCCATTCCAGAAACCCTCGTGACGTCCGTGATCTCATTCGGGACTCCGAACAACATTCGGTAACCAACCATATAACTCAAATACGCATAAAACAATGTCGAACCTTAAGTGTGCAGACCCTGTGGGTTCGAGAACTATGTAGACATGACCCGAGAGACTCCTCGGTCAATATCCAATAGCGGGACCTGGATGCCCATATTGGATCCTACATAGTCTACGAAGATCTTATCATTTGAACCTCAGTGCCAAGGATTCATATAATCCCGTATGTCATTCCCTTTGTCCTTCGGTATGTTACTTGCCTGAGATTCGATCGTGAGTATCCGCATACCTATTTCGATCTCGTTTACCGGCAAGTCTCTTTACTCGTTCCGTAATACAAGATCCCGCAACTTACACTAAGTCACATTGCTTGCAAGGCTTGTGTGTGATGTTGTATTACAGAGTGGGCCCCGAGATACCTCTCCGTCATACGGAGTGACAAATCCCAGTCTTGATCCATACTAACTCAACGAACACCTTTGGAGATACATGTAGAGCATCTTTATAGTCATGCAGTTACGTTGCGACGTTTGATACACACAAAGCATTCCTCCGGTGTCAGTGAGTTATATGATCTCATGGTCATAGGAACAAATACTTGACACGCAGAAAACAGTAGCAACAAAATGACACGATCAACATGCTACGTCTATTAGTTTGGGTCTAGTCCTTCACATGATTCTCCTAATGATGTGATCCCATTATCAAGTAACAACACTTGCCTATGGCCAGGAAACCTTGACCATCTTTGATCAACGAGCTAGTCAACTAGAGGCTTACTAGGGACAGTGTTTTGTCTATGTATCCACACAAGTATTGTGTTTCCAATCAATACAATTATAGCATGGATAATAAACGATTATCATGAACAAAGAAATATAATAATAACTAATTAGTATTGCCTCTAGGGCATATTTCCAACAACCAGCCCACTAGGGGCTGGTGCGTCACCCTTGGGCCTGTTTGGTTTCCTCCCAGGTGGGTGGCCCCTTCCGGTGGACCTCCGGCACCCATTCGTCACTCCCGGTACTTTACCGGTAATGCCCAAAATCTTTCCGGAAGCCAAGTGGATACTTCCTATATATCAATCTTCGTCTCCACACCATTCCGGAAACCGTCTTGATGTCCGGGATCTCATTCGGCACTCCGAACAAAATTCGATTACCAACATCAATAATTCAACTATACGGAAAACATCACCGAACCTTAAGTGTGCAGACCCTACGGGTTCGAGAACTATGTAGACATGACCGAGACACTCCCTGGTCAATATCCAATACCGGGACCTGGATGTGCATATAGGATGCTACATATTCTACGAAGATCTTAATCGGTTGAACCTCTATGTCAAGGACTCAGTTAGTCCCGTATAACATTCCCTTTGTCCTTCGATATGTTACTTGCCTGAGATTCGATCGTCGGTATCTCTATACCTATTTGAACCTCGTTACCGGCAAGTCTATTTATCATTCCGTAATAAAAAATCACGTGGCTAACTCTTTAGTCACAATGCTTGCAAGGCTAGTTGTTATATTGTATTACTGAGTTGGCCCTGAGATACCTCTCCGTCATATAGAGTGACAAATCCTTGTCTTGATCCATGCTAACTCAGCGGACACCTTCGAAGATACGTGTAGAGAACCTTTATAGTCACCCAGTTACGTTGCGACGTTTGATACACACAAGGTATTCTTTCGGTGTCACTCATTTACATGATCTCATGGTCATAGGAACATATACTTGTCATGCTGAAAAACGGTATCAATCAAACGACACGATCACATGCTATGTTTCATAGTTTGGGTCTTGTCCATCACATCCTTCTCCTAATAGTGTGATCATGTTATCAGGTGACTATATTTGTCTATGATGACATGAATTGGTGATGTAAGGTGATGAAAAAAATAAGGTCATTTGACGGATGTAAAAAATCGAGAAATCAAGAAAGTTCACATGAAATAATAAATTTCACTCAGAAACAAAGAAAATGTCATAATACTGAAAATTAGTTCATCAAAGTTGAAAATGTTCATACATATAAAAAAGAGTTCAATAATTGAAGAAAAATCACAAATTTGAAAAAGTTCATCGAGTTTGAAAAAATCATGAATTTTAAAAAAATGTTCATCAAATTTACAAAAGCTCATGAATTTAAAAAAAATCATGAGATTTCAAAAATGTTTAAGAAACTTTGAACAAAAAGGTTCACAGTTATTTGACATTAAAAACAAAAATGAAAAAATTGAACGGATTTGTGAAAAACGTCACGGATTTGACTAAAATCAAAAAAAGAAAAAAATAAACTTAAAGGGAAAAAAGGAAAATAAAATAAAAAACTGACCAGCAAACAATAAGTAAGGAAAAAAACAAGTACATATAACAAAACACGTAGGCCTCCAAATTGGTTATGGAAGGTTGTAGTGTACTTTAGATTGGGGATTTGAATCCGAGGTGCTCACTGATGAAATCACTAATTGAGAATTATTTCTTGTAAAGATGACTCACATCTTCCAGGTAGGTTGCGACAAGCGGTGCATTGCATGTGTGTCACTTTTTGCAACCTAGGTGTTTTTCATTTTTTTCGTAGATCCATATTTTTAAAAAGTTCTATCTCTTAAACCATGCGTTCAAATTTTGAAACGTTTTCCTCGTCGGGTTCCTCGCATCAAGATCTTTAAAACTAGATCCCCATGTTGATAGGTTTTGACGAACTTTTTTTTAGAAAAATATGAAAAAACCGTGCTTCTCGTTATAGAAAAAAATAAAAAACATATTTTTTTCGTTTCTGAGAGGCACGGCCTCTCGTGGAGGCAAAACCGTGCCTCTCGCAAAAAAACCAAAAACATGTTTTTTTCGAGAGACACAACCGAGCCTCTCATGAAAAAAACAATGCCTTTCATAAAGAAAAGAACACGTGTTTTTTCATTTCCAAAAGGCATGGCCATGACTCTCGCGAAAGAAAAACCATGCCTTTGGCAGAAGGAAAACAGTGCCTCTCGCAAAAAAACAGAAAACACTTTTTTTCACGAGGCACGACCATAAATGGCGGAGCTTGACCAAGATCTTTGGGGGAGGCACATGGAATATAAAGGCTGGTGGGGGCCAAACATGAAAAATTTCACTATCTATACTTTTTCCCTAATATTTTTGTGCATGCATGTGCTAATATTGGGGGGGGTGTAGAGCCCCAACAATGCACTAAGCTCCGCCACCGATGGCCATGTCTCTCGCAAAAGCAAAATCATGTTTCTCGTAAAAAACGTGCCTCCCGCAAAAAAACAGAAAACACATGTTTTGTCCTTTTTTCGTTCAAAAGTTAAGAAAGTCCGGTAAAAAACCAAAACACAAAAAAAGAGAAAAGTAATCTAAAAGGCCGAAAATGCGTACGTAAAAATAAAAAAACAAAATCCAAAGAAAACACTCAGAATGCGATAGATGACGGCGGATGAGAACGCGCCAAATGACGACGCGTAGGAGTGATCGTTGGGAGACTCCCGAAGAAATTCTCCCTAACTAGTTTCTTTCACTCACTCGTTTTTTAAACTTCAGCAAAAAAACTGTAAAATGGGCCGGCCCAGGATGGAGAGGAGGGGGCGAGCACGGTTTGGATGTGCAAACGCGTATGTGTGATAATTGGAGACAATTGGAGAATAATATAGTTGTGTTGATTAGGGCCTCAAAGGGTTGTTTATATAGTTACAAAACTTGGACTCCAAGAATAATAGAGATAGATTACAATTCAAAGAGGGAACCGGCCAAACCGACCTATAGTCTAATATCCCCCCGCAGTCTCAACTTCAAGAGTAACGATGTTGAGACTGGAGCGTATGTCGGTGAACGATGCAGTTGGAAGTCCTTTGGTAAAAATGTCATCAAATTGGGCACTGGTAGGAACATGAAGAACACGAACCTCGCCAAGAGCCACCTTCTCACGAACGAAGTGTATGTCAATCTCAATATGCTAGGTGCGACGATGCTGAATGGGATTGGTAGCCATGTAGACTCCAGAGATGTTATCACAATTAACAATGGTAGCACGCTCAAGCGGTCGATGAAGCTCAACGAGAAGCTGACGCGGCCACACCGCCTCGCCCACAGCATGAGCAACCGACCTATACTCAGCCTTAGCAGAAGACCTGGAAACTGTTACCTGCCTTTTAGAACACCAAGAAACAAGATTATCACCCAAATAAACACAAAATCCGGATGTGGACCGTCGAGTATCTGGACAACCTGCCCAGTCTGCATCAGAATAAACTGTCAAGCTTTTTGGAGAAGAAGAGTTAATAAGAAGACCATGATCAAGGGTGCCTTTAAAATAGCGAAGAATGCGTGTGATGTGAGAAAGATGAGGAGCACGAGGGTCATGCATAAAAAGATAGGCTTGCTGAACAGAATAAGGAATCTCGGGACGATTAAGAGTGGCATATCGGAGAGCACCAGTGATGCTACGATATAAAGTGGGGTCAAAAATAGGATCACCATCCGCCGACAATTTAGCACCAATGTCGGTCGGAGTACAAGCGGGTTGACAATCATACATACCAGAACGAGAAAGTAAGTCTAAAACATATGAACGTTGAGAAAGAAAAAGGGTAGATTTTGTGCGAGAAACAGTAACACCAAGAAAATGATGAAGATGACCAAGATCAGTCATGGAAATTTCATGATTAAGAGAAGATATTATATGTTGTAGAGAAGAATTGGAGCTAGCCATGAGAATTATATCATCAACATAAAGTAAGAGATAGACAGTATGTGCAGAAGACCGAAATATAAAGAGAGATGAATCGGATTTGGATGGAATGAAACCTATTGTTTGAATGAAGGTAACAAAGCGTTGAAACCATCCAAGAGGAGCCTGTTTAAGACCATAAAGAGATTTGTGGAGGAGACAAACAAAATTTCGAGAAGAGGGATTCTCAAAACCATGGGATTGTTGACAATAAACTGTTTCATTAAGAGTGCCATGAAGAAAAACATTTTGAACATCTAGCTGATGAATAGGCCAAGATGATGAAACAGCAAGACTAAGACCAACACGAATAGTACTTGGTTTAAGAACTGGAGAGAAAGTCTCATCAAAATCAATGCCATGTTTCTGAGAGAAACCACGACACACCCATCTAGCTTTCTAACAACAAGGGTGCCATCAGAATGAAACTTATGATGAGAAACCCATTTTCCAGAAATGACATTAACACCAGGAGGTTTGGGAACAAGAGTCCAAGTATTATTTTGATGAAGAGCATCAAATTCATCGTGCATAGCTGAAAGCCAAAGTGGATCAAGAAGAGCTCGTTTATAAGTGGTGGGAATAGGAGAGATTGTTGGGGTGGCTGTGAGCTTAAAGCGTTTTGTGGGTAGAAGAAATCCGCATATACCGCGGGTGCACATGATATGATCATTGTTAGGTGGTGGAATGGGTACTTCATTGGGTGGTAGTGGTGGTGCGGATGTGGGAGAGATTGTGGAAGAGGAGGAAGTAGAGGCAGAGGTGACAGGTGTGGAGATGTCCGCCATGGAAGAAGATGGTGAGGAGGGGGCTTCCGCGGTCGAGGGGTAGACGCTGCAGGAGTGTGTTCAGCCGTGGTAGAGAGACGGGGCAAAAATCTGCCGCAACAGAGATGAACGAAGGATGAACTAGGGAGGGGTTTTGGTGGTGGCAATTTGTGGTGGAGTTGGAGATGTGGTTTTAGTGGCAGAATAGGGAAAAGTATTTTCATTGAATGTGACATGGCGAGAGACAAGAACGCGGCTAGAAGATGGATCAAAGAAGCGATATCCTTTGTGATCATCAGAAAGACCTACATGAATGCCAGGTAGTGAACGTGGTTCTAGTTTGTTGAGAACGGTAGAGGCAGTGTTGGGAAAGCATAGACAACCAAAAACACGCAAAAAATGATAGTCGGGATGACAGAGAAAAAGAGATTGAAAAGGCGAATAAAGAGGGCATGTTTTGGTTGGGCAAATATTGAGAAGTAGCGTGGCGGTGCGAAGGGCTTCGGCCCAAAAACGAGAAGGAATAGAAGCTTGTAAAAGCAATGTGCGAAGAATGTCACTAATGGAGCGAAGAGAGCGTTCAGCTTTACCATTTTTAGAAGATATGTAAGGACATGAAAAACGAGGAATAATGTGTTGAGAGAGAAAGAAGTTGTGGTTTTGAGTGTTTTCAAATTCACGACCATTGTCAAATTGAATGAATTGAATTGGCAAGCCAAAGTGTGTGAGAACATGTTGTCAAAAATTGAGAAAATTGCATGTACTTCAGATTTAGCACGAATAGGAAAAGTCCAAATATAGTGAGAATAATCTTCCAAGATCACAAGATAATTTTTGTAATCAGAAACACTAGGGATTGGATAGGTCCATAAATCACAATGAAGTAATTCAAACGGAAAGTTGCTAATGGTAGAAGAGGTTCCAAAAGGTAATCTAGCATGTTTGCCACATTGACACGCATTACAGAGAGAGGGATTATGAGGAATACTAGAACTAGGGATACAAAATTCTTGAAGCAAAGACGAGGAAGTGGTGTTATTGGGGTGCCCGAGACGACGATGCCACAAATATACTGATGCAAGCATGGCACGGGGGGTGGAAGTAGGCGCGTCGTGGAGCGGATAAAGATCACCCATGCTATTGTACCGATCTAGGACCTCCCCCGTTGCCAGATCCTTCACAGACAAACCAAAAGGGTCAAAAGCGAAGATAACTTTATTGTCAATGCAAAATTGTCAAACGGAAATAAGATTTTTCATTAAGGAAGGGACAACAAGAATATTGTGTATAAAAAAATTGGCGTAAGAGGAAGAGATGTAAGAATGTCCAGTGCAGGAAAAATGAATGGTGGAGACATCGCCAATGGTGATTGTAGAAAAAAGACAAGGGAAACAAGTCGACAACAAATTCATATTTGAAGACATGTGCGAGGATGCACCAGAATCGAAAATCCAATCTGTACCTTCAGTATTTAGGGTAAAATTGTTCATGGTGTTGATGAAGGTGGCTTGGTCCCAGGCCGACTGGTATGGAGGAGCGAAGGGGCCAGGAGCTAGTAGTTGGTGGTATGTGTACGGGGCCTACATATTGCCGTAGGAGGCCGGCATGGGGTTCTTGCCCCTGTAGTTGGGGCTCGGGCGCCAGCCTGGGGCGGTGAAGGAGTTGTTGCTGCCGTGGTAGGAGTTGGAGGTGCGGCAGACTGCCGCGACAGCCCAGGCATGTGAGTCGCTGCCTTTGAGGGAGTGGCAGCATGAAACACCTGCAGCGCCCGTTGCGCCTTGCGATCTTGGTTCTTCTCTTCTTGCTGGAGGATGGAGCTGTTGGAAATATGCCCTAGAGGCAATGATAAAATAGTTATTTTTATATTTCCTGTTTCAAGATAATCGTTTATTATCCATGCTATAATTGTATTGAATGAAAACATAAATGCATGTATGGATATATAGACAAAACTATGTCCCTAGTAAGTCTCTAGTTGACTAGCCAGTTGATCAAGGATGGTTCAGGTTTTCTGACCATATGCAAGTGTTGTCACTTGATGACTGGATCACATCATTGGGAGAATGATGTGATGGACAAGACCCAAACTATAAACATAGCATGTGATCCTGTCATTTTGTTGCTACTGTTTTCTGCGTGTCAAGTATTCATTCCTGTGACCATCAGATCATGTAACTCACTGACACCGGAGGAATACCTTGTGTGTATAAAACGTTGCAACGTTACTGGGTGACTATAAAGGTGCTCTACAGGTATCACGGAAGGTGTCCGTTGAGTTATCATGGATCAAGACTGGGATTTTCACTCCGTGTGATGGAGAGATATCTTGGGGCCCACTCGGTAATACATGATGACCCACAAGTGTAGGGGATCTATTGTAGTCCTTTCGATAAGTAAGAGTGTCGAACCCAACGAGGAGCAGAAGTATCTGACAAGTGGTTTTCAGCAAGGTATTCTCTGCAGGCACTGAAATTATCGGTAACAGATAGTTGTGTGATAAGATGATTCGTAGCGAGTAGCAAGTAACAATAGTAACAAAGGTGTAGCAAAGTGGCCCAATCCCTTTTGTAGCAAGGTACAAGCCTTGGACAAACTCTTATAGGAGGTAAAGCGCTCCCAAGGACACATGGGAATTTCTGTCAAGCTAGTTTTCATCATGTCCATATGATTCGCGTTCCTACTTTGATAGTTTGATATGTGGGTGGACTGGTGCTTGGGTGCTGCCCTTACTTGGAAAAACATCCAACTTATGATTAAAACCTCTCGCAAGCATCCGCAACTACGAAATAAGAATTAAGACAAAGCCTAACCATAGCATTAAACTAGTGGATCCAAATCAGCCCCTTACGAAGCAACTCATAAACTAGGGTTTAAGCTTCTGTCACTCTAGCAACCCATCATCTACTTATTTCTTCCCAATGCCTTCCTCTAGGTCAAAATAATGGTGAAGTGTTATGTAGTCAACGTTCACATAACACCACTAGAGGAGAGACAACATACAACGCATCAAAATATCGAACGAATACCAAATTCACATGACTACTCATAGCAGGACTTATCCCATGTCCTCAGGAACAAAAGTGACTACTCAGAAAGCATAATTATATTCATGACCAGAGAGGTATTGAATAGCATCAAGGATCTGAACATATAATCTTCCGCCGAGTAATCCAACTAGCATCAACTACAAAGAGTAATTAACACTACTAGCAACCTTACAAGTACCTATCGGAGTCGCGAGACGGAGATTGGTTACAAGAGATGAACTAGGGTTTGGAGATGAGATGGTGCTGATGAAGATGTTGATGGTGATGAGTCCCCTCCAATGAGAGGAGTGTTGGTGATGACGATGGCGACGATTTCCCCCTCCGGGAGGGATGTTTCCCCACTAGGACGGCCCTGCCGGAGCTCTAGATTGGTTCTGCT
Source organism: Hordeum vulgare subsp. vulgare (assembly GCF_904849725.1). NCBI lineage: Eukaryota > Viridiplantae > Streptophyta > Magnoliopsida > Poales > Poaceae > Hordeum > Hordeum vulgare. The sequence continues at coordinate 143,653,299 of NC_058521.1, read as the reverse complement.
CAAGTTCCGCCTCGTGGCGGCGGCGATTGCTCCCGAAAGCCTCCTCCTTATTTTTTCTGGAACGAAACCCTCTTTATAGCGAATGATGGGAGCCACAGGGCCAACAGGGCGCCCACAAGCCCCCTAGGCGCGGCCAGGGGGGTAGGCCGCGCCTAGCAGGCTTGTGGCCTCCTGGTGGCTCCCCTCTGGTACTTCTTCTGCCCAGTCTTTTTTATAAATTCCAAAATAATTCCTCGTTGATTTTCACGGCTTTTGGAGTTGCGCAGAATTGGTATCTCAAACTTGCTCCTTTTTCACTCCAGAATTCCAGCTGCCGGCATTCTCCCTCTTCATGTAAACCTTGTAAAATAAGAGAGAAAAGGCATAAGTATTGTACCGTGAAGTGTAATAACAGCCCATAAAGCGATAAATATCAACATAAAAGCATGATGCAAAATGGACATACCAACTCCCCCAAGCTTAGACTTCGCTTGTCCTCAAGCAGAAACCGAGATCAATAAATATGCCCACATGTTTAGAGATAGAGGTGTCGACAAAACAAGATACGGACATGCAAGCATCATGATCATAATCAGAACAGCAATATCATCGTATAATCTCTTATGCTAAAGTGATAATTCCTTCACAAAGTAAAGTATGGATCAAGAACCTTATTGAGAATTAACAACCAATAGCCTTTAGTCATTGAAGCAATTGCAATTTATCATAACATCGGAAAGAGTCAAATAAGAGCTTGTAAAGCAAATCCACATACTCAATCATCCTTTCGTATCCTACAATTGCTAAAACTCACGTGGTACTCATGAGATCAAAGTTTCAGTTGGACACAGAGAAAGATAGGGGCTTATAGTTTCGCCTCCCAACGACTTACCTCAAGGGTAATGTCAACAATAATAATTTATGAGTACTTACTTCCAAGTTGACATATGAATATAGATCTTTCCCTAGCATATGACGTTAGCCAAGATAAAGGTGAAATGAGGAATTGGTGTCGATCATCATGACTCTTTTAAGGTTAGAAGGTAAAGGTACAAGATAGGCCCTTCGTAGAGGGAAGCAGAGGTTGTCATGCGCTTCTCAGGTTTGGATGTGTGATCTCTTAGTGTGGAGGAACGTCACTTTATATTGCCTCTTGTGATAAAGAACTTTATTATGCAGTCTGTCGCTTTTATGGCTTCCTCATCACAGGTTCACACAAAGCTTATTTTCCACACACTAATAGATCGTACATATTTAGGGAGAAATTTTTATTGCTTGCACCGATGACAACTTACTTGAAGGTTCCTATTCAATCCATAGGTAGGTATGGTGGACTCTCATGCCAAAAGTAGGTTGAAGGTTTATGGATGCACTAGTAGTATCTCTACTTAGTGCGGAAGTTTTCGCTGATATGAGGTGGAAGCAAGTGTCACATGCTAAGGGATCTCTAGTCATATATCATTGGTCAGAACCAAGCAAACATAATTCATTATGTTGTCTTCCTTGTCCAACATCTACTTGTAAGCATGTAATAGTTTAATGAGTGTTCACAATTATAGACGGTGCCCAAGATGATATATTTATATGTGAAGCTCTCTTTCTTGATTACTTCCTATTAATTGAAACAATGACCAAGGTCTACTTTTGTCCACCCACAACAAGTTTCAATCAACATTCTTTTTATATGTGAGGTCATTGCCACTGCAACAAAAGACCTTCCAACGGCGCCAGAAACGTGCTGACGGGAGACTGTTGTTGTCTTGATACTCCTCAGCAACGGCACCAGGAATCCTTCTGCTACGGCTACGCCTTAAGGGACTTCCTAGGAAAATATGCAAAGGATTTCCCCCGTGGCCTTGGAGCCTTGCATTGGTGTTCCCTCGAAGCGGAAAGGGTGATGTAGCAACGGTGGTAACTATTTCCCTCAGTTTGAGAACCAAGGTATCGATCCAGTGAAGGAGTATCACAAGTGCGTGCACAAACACAAAAGGCTTGCTCCCAACGCAATGAAGGGGTTTTCAGTCCCTTATAGATTGTTCGCCAAGTGAGAACTGAAAGCAACAAAGTAACAAAGCAAAGTAAAAGAGAAAGTGGAAACGATAGGTGTGAATAGACCCGGGGGCCGTAGTGTTTACAAGTGGCTTCTCTCATGAAAGCAAGTAGACGGTGGGTGAACAAATTACCGTCGAGCAATTGATAGAATCGCGCAAAGTCGTGACGTCATCTATGGCAATGATTATATCTATAGGCATAATGTCCAAAACAAGTAGACCGATACTTTCTGCATCTACTACTATTACTCCACACATCGACCGCTATCCAGCATGCATCTAGTGTATTAAGTCCAAAAGAATAGAGTAACTCCTTAAGCAAGATGACATGATGTAGATGGACAATCTCATATCTATGAAAAAGCCCACCTTGTTACCCTTGATGGCAACTACACGATGTGTGCCTTGCTGCCCCTACTGTCACTGGGAAAGGTCACCACACGGTAAGAACCCAAAACCAAGCACTTCTCCCATTGCAAGAATCATAGATCTAGTCGGCCAAACAAAACCCAAGACTCGGAGAGACTTACAAGGATATCAAATCATGCATATAAGAAATCAGCAAAGACTCAAATATATATCATAGATAATCTGATCACAAATCCATAATTCATCGGATCTCGACAAACACACCGCTAAAGAGGATTACATCAGCTAGATCTCCATGAAGATCATGGAGAACTTTGTATTTAAGATCCAAGAGAGAGAAGAAGCCATCTAGCTACTAACTACGGACCCGTAGGTCTGAAGTGAACTACTCACGAGTCATTGGAGGGGTGATGATGTTGATGTAGAAGCCCTCCAACTCCAAAGTCCCCTCCTGCAGGGCACCGGGAAGGGTCTCCAGATGAGATCTCGCGGAAACGGAAGTTTGCGGCGGCGGAAAAGTGTTTTCGTGGATTCCCTGATTTTTTTTCTGTATTTTAGGGAATATATAGGCGAAGGAACTAGGTTAGGGGGGCGCCAGGGAGGCCACAAGCCTGCTAGCCGCCGCCCCCCTGGTGGCGGCTACAGGGCTTGTGGGCTCCCTGTAGCTCTCCTGGCTTAGCCCACAAGCCCCTTGATCTTCTTCGTTCGGGAAAAATTTATTTCGGGGATTTTATTCCGTTTAGACTCCGTTCCAAAATCAGATCTGAAAAGAGCCAAAAACACAGAAAAAATAGGAACTGGCACTGAATTAATAAGTTAGTCCCAAAAAAGATATAAAAGGTACATAAAACATCACAAGATGACAAGATAAGAGCATGAAACCATCAAAAATTATAGATACGTTTGAGACGTATCAGTCATCACTTCCCATAAGATCATTACATGATCTTTCATGCTTTTGTTATTTTATCATTCTTTTCTTTAGATCATGGCATGAAGCAAGGCCCTTAACTAAAACACTCTTTATTATCTGACTCACGAACTCGAATACATTGGGGGTGACACAAAGCAAAACTCAAGCCTAGAACACTAAGAACTTTATTCTACTAGAGAAAGATAAAACCAAAAAGGATCGAACTAAGAAAAGGTAAAGGCAAAAGATGTGATGGTGATATGATATCGGGGCAACTCCCCCAAGCTTGGCACAAGCCAAGGGGATTGCCCATACACGTGCTTAATTGTCTTCCTTCGAAGGTGATGGTGGTGGAGTTGTCCTGTCTTTTGATTCCAAGAGGGCCATCAATCTTTGATTTATACCTTGGAGTTCTATGATATGTTTCTCCAGCAAAACAACTTCACGGCTAAAATAAGTATTAAGAACACGAATTATTTCACATAACCTCAAGAGTTCGATCAAGGATGGAGGTAAAAGGTGGAGATAGGGTTGAAGAAAATCCTCTTCCTCAGCTTCTTCCTTGTTGAGCACAGATTGCCCTTCGTCCAATGCCGGATTCTCCTCCTTGGTTTTGCCCTTAGTTTCTTCAAGCAGCCTTTCCTTGGCCTCCATGACCTCCATTCTTTTAAAATCAAAATTTACTTCTTCATAGACTTGAGGGAGATCGTTCTCCCCGACAGTTTCCTGAGACGACATCCTTGCCCTAAATCTGTGGCAGAAACAGGCTCGAAACGAAAACAGAGGATATTTGCGTGATACGAGGGTCAGACCTTTCGGGAGAATATATAATGAATTTTTCCCGACAAGAAGGAGTACTCCGCAAGAAAACGGAGTCTGGGAGGCACACAAGGTGCCCACAAGCCCCCTAGGCGCGGCCAGGGGGGTAGGCCGCGCCTAGCAGGCTTGTCGCCTCCTCGTGCGCTTTCGGGACTACTTTAATTTTTTGTATTTTTCTAAAAATTCCAAAATGGAGAAAAATTCCTACTGGAAAAGTTTTGGGGTCGGTTTACTTACCGAATCACATACCTCTTCGTTTTCGGTGTCTGAAACAGGCTGATAAATATCCCTTATGTACTCCTCCGGAGTTATGGTATTAATAACATTGCTTCCAACATTTATGGGAGTACCTGAGATATAATGATTGATTCTTTGCCCATTTACCACTCTCGGAAAATTACCTTCCATGTTGTTGATCTTGATGGCACCGGAACGATATACTTCCTCAACAATGTAAGGACCTTCCCATTTAGAGAGAAGCTTGCCTGCAAAAAATCTTAAACGAGAATTGTATAGCAAGACATAATCACCTACATTGAACTCACGTTTTTGTATCCTTTTATCATGCAACCTCTTAACTTTTTCTTTGAACATGTAAGTGCATCTAGTGCCCCTTAGTGATTTTGGTGGTTTGAAGACTTATAGGTTAAGTATCTAATGTGTTTATAAGTGTACACAGGATCTATAAGTCATTGAGGAGTTTGAGATATTTGAAGAATATCGACCCCTAAAAATATATGTCTTTAGTTGAAGAAACTGGTCTGAAGCTGAAGAAATGAATCACGAGGAATCTGCGATGAAATTGATATTCCTCATGAAGATATTGATATTGAGAAGATCGGTGGTTCCTGAAGAAAATCAGTTTGAAGAAATTGAAGCGTGAAGATTTACGTTTTCTGTTTTACTTTCCTCACATTTGATGAATAGGAACACCGTGCTGTTAGAGGGGGTCAAAGTAACGCTATGGAATGAATTTCCTCATGATGCTCAACCCAAGCCAAATCCTACCAAAAGCCTCAAGTGAGGAATATAAGTGACATGAGGACTCTCACAGTTGAGGGTCCCGACCGTTTCGATAGCCACGCCAAGTCACTGGTCTTATCCACTCCAACGGTCATATTATTTAAGGGCATTAATGTCAAATCATGTTGGGATGCTCCCAGGCTATAAATAGCCGCCCCGCACAACCACTAGCTGGTTGGCTGCTCCATTAGAAACTGACACTTGTCATAAGAGCAACCTAATTCCTCAGAGCCTTCGAGAGTAAATCATCAGTGAGGAAATACACCACCCACCGAAACCACAAACCAAACCTAGTGATTGAGCATCACTGAAGAAGTTGTTCCTGTGTGGGACTGAAGCCTTTTACCTTTGAGGACTGTGCATCCTCCAGACGGTTAGGCGTCATGGTCTAGAGCAATCCAGCAGTCAATTGTGGATCGCCGGGTGACCGAGTTTGTGAGGGTTTGGAAGTCTGCCCTGAAGACTTACCACGAGTGTTGGGCGAGGACTGTGTGTCCTTAGCTCAAGGAGAATACGGTAGGGACTGTGTGTCCCGGGACTGGGTGTCCGTTAGTTTAAATACCAAGCCGCACCAAACCAGATGTACAACTGTCACAACAGTTGGAACCGGGTCATCAACAACAGTCTTCACCAAGAATCGGGTTCTAATTCCTCAACTCTTTACATTCTCTGTATTATGTGTTGATGACATTCACTGTGACTGTTTGAAGAATTTGCTGAAGACTTTCTCTGAATTTCCTCAACCCCAAATTCTTCACTTGAGTTAATCATCATCTGTATTCTGCGTGCCTGCTTACTGTGCAATCTGTTTTCATAATCTTCACTCTGTAATACTGCTGTTGAGAACGATTGCACGACTGATCCTTAACTGCTTCCGCTGTAAGTTAGTCATCAGTGAGGAATTTCCTCAGTGATGAAATTCTAAAAATCTCCTATTCACCCCCCTCTAGTCGATATAACGCACTTTCAATTGGTATCAAAGCAAGGTACTCCCTTGTTCTGTGTGATTTTGGTTTAACCACCTGAAGTTTTAGTTATGTCGACTGCAGGCATGTTTAAGGTGACTGCAGCATGTCCTACCTACGAGGGAAAGAACTTTCCCTTCTGGAAGAACAAAATGCAAATGCATCTACAAGCTATAGATAATGATCTCTGGTATATTGTGGAAAATGGTGTCCCCATCATTTCTGCTAGTGTCACTGCAGCTGATGTAAAGAAATTCAAGCAACTTGATTCTCAAGCGAAGAACATCATCTGTGGGCATCTGAGCCCTGGCCAGTTTGGAAGAGTAAGTGCCTTAGGCTCTGCAACACTGATCTGGGAGAGACTGTGCAAGGTAAATGAAGGAGTATCAACCCAACGTGACTCTCGTGTAGATATTTATCGCAATCTCTTCAATCGCTTCAAGAGACATGACAATGAAAGCTGCCAAGACACCTTTGATCGCCTCACTGACATATCAAATGAACTGCAAGCACTGGGAGCTCGAGACATCACTGATCACGAAGTTGTGAAGAAACTGTTGAGATCTTTGGATTCTTCATTTGACACTTTAGTTCTGATGATTCAAGAAAGACCAGACTACAAGATGTTAGATCCTGCTGATATCCTCGAAAGGCTAAATACTCATGAATTTCAGCTAGAAGAAAAGAGAGATCTATATGGACAAAGCTATTCCAGACCACGTGCACTGAAGGCAAGAGCAATTTCCTCATCTGAAGAAGAAGACACAGATGACAGCAGTTGTGACCCTGAAGAATTTGGTCAGGAACTTGCAATGCTTGTGAGGAAATTCCAGAGATTTACACGACGAGGCCAGTTCGGTAAATCATCAAGAAGAGACATGAGGAAATCAGAATCTGCATCTGAGGACTACAAGAAACGGACCTGTCACAAGTGCAAGAAATCAGGTCATTACATTGCTGATTGTCCTCGCTGGGGAAAGGAATCAAAGAAGAAGAAATACAAGGATGACAGTTCTGATGACTCAAAGAAGAAGAAGAAATCTTCAAAATCCTCATCTTCAAAGTCCTCCTCACACAAGAAGACTAGCTTCAGAAAGGCTCGGGCACTCATTGGCAAGGAAATGGATTCCGAGGCAGAATCAGAAGAATGTGATGATGAAGAAGGCTCTGGAGAAGATTCAGAATCCGGACAGGCTAGTCTTGCACTAGCAACCAATTTCGTCAGCAAGTCAATCTTCAATCTTGAAGAAAATGAGTGCACCATCCATACTGACGACTATGCTGATGACTTCGCTCCAACCTATTGCTTCATGGCAAAAGGTTCAAAGGTATCACATAATGCCTCCTCCTCTGATTCAAGTGACTGTGAACATGATGATTACAAAAAACCCAGTTACAGTAAACTTGCCATCATCGCCACTAAATAACAAACTGCTCTGGAAAAGCTTCAAAAACTGCTAGACAAAAGTGATGATCTGTTGAATGATGAAATGAATCTTAATCAAATCCTCGCTGATGACATGAAAAATCTTCAGTCTAGATTTGATATTCTTCAGGATCGTTATGATACACTCCTCACTGATCATGAGAAGCTTTCCTACGAATTTCTTCAAAGGAAGCTTGATCTTGAGAAGCTGAGGATGTCTCATGATGATCTTCGCACGGAAAATGATTCATTACTAGCTCAACAGATCAGCGCTAGTCAAGTTGAATTTATTCCTCCATGTCTTAAATGCATTGATCGTGAAACTGCTAATTCTTCACCAGAATCTTCAAATGCTACCATTGCTACAAATTCTTCAACTGCACCTGTTGTGTCTAATTCCTCACTTGAGAAAAACACAAATGTCACTGATGAAAATGCAGGGTTGAAGGAATTGTACGTGACAGGCATGTACAAAAGTCTCAAAGGACATCAAATCCTTTGTGATGTGCTCAAAAAGCAGATCTTGAACAGGAACCCGAGGAAAGAAGGAATTGCCTTGAGAGGAAATTGAATGCTGATGGATCTTATTGGAAACCTGAGCAGTATCCCAAAACCTCATGGGTTGCTGCTACTGGGCCTCCTTTTGATCCATCTAATCTAACTGGCTTCTCATGTGAATTATCCTATTCCTCGGATGAGTCATTTAATTCCAACTATAAACTGTTCAAAAATCAATCTGGTGAAGTATTTGCTCGATATGTTGGAACTAACTGCAGGAATGGCCCTCCTCTAAGGAAAATCTGGGTTTCCAAAAGCTGCCTTGAAAATCTTCAAGTGAATGTCCTCATGACATCACCTCTGAAGAATCTGAACCCCAGATCAAATTCCTCAGGAGGACCAAAGTCTTCAAGAGGATCAAAATCCTCAACTGATCAAAACTATGCTCGTACCCATGCTTATGCGTCTAACATGCAGGGAAACTACAAGGAATATGATTATGAGTGCTACTCCTCAAATCATTATGATCATAAATCATCAAACCAGTTCTCTGCATACTCATATGAGTACTTTAACCCCCCTACTGTTAAGAGAAGTGCATTAGCTTCAATGCCACCTTTCTCATATGGTGCTCGCAGGATGATGAACGCTTTGCCACCCCTTCAGATGTGGGTGGTGAAGAAATCAAACTAATCACTTCTGCAGGTCAGGTCTCCAGATGAAAATCATCATCTGAAGAATTTGCTGGAGACCTGAGGAAATGCTTGATAGGATGCAAGCTAATGATTGATGAAATAGAAATATTTCACACGTCCTTACATTTCTGTTACGATGAAATCACTGAACTGATGAAATTAGTATCATATTCTTCAAATCTGAAGCATATGAGATGGTAAGCTGTACTAATTCATCTGCAGGATGACAAACCCAAAAATACTGAGTGGGTTCTCGATAGTGGTTGCACACATCACATGACTGGTGATAAAAGCCTGCTGATGAAAACCAAGAAGATGCTCCTGAGGAAATTGCAACAACACCACTTCCTCAGCCCAGACAAAATCCTCAACCAGCTCATCCGAGGATTGCAAATGAAGTAGAACTTGACAAAATCCTCAATGACATCAACGCGCCAGGTCCTCTCACTCGCTCAAAAGTTTCACACTTAGTTAACTTTTGTGGGCATTTTTCTTTTGTATCTATCACAGAACCCTCAAAAGTAGCTGAGGCTTTTCTGGAACCGGAGTGGATCCAAGCCATGCAAGACGAACTTCTTCAATTCAAGCTGAATGATGTATGGGAGCTCGTCAAACGACCAGATCCTCGCAAGCATAACATCATCGGCACCAAGTGGATTTTCCGAAACAAGCAAGATGAGGACGGTCAAGTGGTGAGGAACAAGGCACGACTTGTAGCCCAAGGCTACACCCAGGTTGAAGGAATAGATTTCGATGAAACTTCTGCACCTGTTGCTAGACTTGAAGCTATTCGAATTCTACTTGCTTATGCTAATCATCATAACATCATCTTATATCAAATGGATGTGAAAAGTGTTGGAATTATGCCCTAGAGGCAATAATAAATATGGTTATTATTATAATTCCTGTATCAAGATAATAGTTTATTATCCATGCTATGATTGTATTGAATGAAGACTCATTTACATGTGTGGATACATAGACAAAACACCGTCCCTAGCATGCCTCTAGTTGGCTAGCCAGTTAGTCAATGATAGTCAGTGTCTTCTGATTATGAACAAGGTGTTGTTGCTTGATAACTGGATCACGTCATTGGGAGAATCACGTGATGGACTAGACCCAAACTAATAGACGTAGCATGTTGATCGTGTCATTTTGTTGCTACTGTTTTCTGCGTGTCAAGTATTTATTCCTATGACCATGAGATCATATAACTCACTGACACCGGAGGAATGCTTTGTGTGTATCAAACGTCGCAACGTAACTGGGTGACTATAAAGATGCTCTACAGGTATCTCCGAAGGTGTTAGTTGAGTTAGTATGGATCAAGACTGGGATTTGTCACTCCGTGTGACGGAGAGGTATCTCGGGGCCCACTCGGTAATACAACATCACACACAAGCCTTGCAAGCAATGTAACTTAGTGTAAGTTGCGGGATCTTATATTACGGAACGAGTAAAGAGACTTGCCGGTAAACGAGATTGAAATAGGTATGCGGATACTGACGACCGAATCTCGGGCAAGTAACATACCGAAGGACAAAGGGAATGACATACGGGATTATACGAATCCTTGGCACTGAGGTTCAAACGATAAGATCTTCGTAGAATATGTAGGATCCAATATGGGCATCCAGGTCCCGCTATTGGATATTGACCGAGGAGTCTCTCGGGTCATGTCTACATAGTTCTCGAACCCGCAGGGTCTGCACACTTAAGGTTCGACGTTGTTTTATGCGTATATGAGTTATATGGTTGGTTACCGAATGTTGTTCGGAGTCCCGGATGAGATCACTGACATCACGAGGGTTTCCGGAATGGTCCGGAAACGAAGATTGATATATAGGATGACCTCATTTGATTAGCGGAAGGTTTTCGGAGTTACCGGGAATGTACCGGGAATGACGAATGGGTTCCGGGAGATCACCGGGGGGGCAACCCACCCCGGGGAAGCCCATAGGCCTTGGGGGAGACACACCAGCCCTTAGTGGGCTGGTGGGACAGCCCACAAGTGCCCTATGCGCCAAGGAGAAGAAAATCAAGAGAGAAAGAAAAAAAAGGAGGAGGTGGGAAGGAAGGGGGACTCCCTCCCACCAAACCTAGTCCAACTCGGTTTGGGGGGGGGGGGAGAGTCCTCCCCCTTGGACTCGGCCGACCACCTTGGGGCTCCTTGAGCCCCAAGGCAAGGCCCCCTCCCTCCCACCTATATATACGGAGGTTTTAGGGCTGATTTGAGACGACTTTTCCACGGCAGCCCGACGACATACCTCCACAGTTTTTCCTAAAGATCGCATTTTTGCGGAGCTCGGGCGGAGCCCTGCTGAGACAAGGTCATCACCAACCTCCGGAGCGCCGTCACGCTCCCGGAGAACTCTTCTACATCTCCGTCTCTCTTGCTGGATCAAGAAGGCCGAGATCATCGTCGAGCTGTACGTGTGCTGAACGCGGAGGTGCCGTCCGGTCGGTACTAGATCGTGGGACTGATCGCGGGATTGTTCGCGGGGCGGATCGAGGGACGTGAGGACGTTCCACTACATCAACCGCGTTCTCTAAACGCTTCTGCTGTACGGTCTACAAGGGTACGTAGATCACTCATCCCCTCTCGTAGATGGACATCACCATGATAGGTCTTCGTGTGCGTAGGAAAATTTTTGTTTCCCATGCGACGTTCTCCAACAGTGGCATCATGAGCTAGGTTCATGCGTAGATGTCTTCTCGAGTAGAACACAAAAGTTTTTGTGGGTGGTGATGTGCGTTTTGCTGCCCTCCTTAGTCTTTTCTTGATTCCGCGGTATTGTTGGATTGAAGCGGCTTGGACCGACATTACTCGTACGCTTACGAGAGACTGGTTTCATCGTTACGAGTAACCCCCTTTGCTCAAAGATGACTGGCAAGTGTCGGTTTCTCCAACTTTAGTTGAATCGGATTTGACCGAGGAGGTCCTTGGATGAGGTTAAATAGCAACTCATATATCTCCGTTGTGGTGTTTGCGTAAGTAAGATGCGATCCTACTAGATACCCTTGGTCACCACGTAAAACATGCAACAACAAAATTAGAGGACGTCTAACTTGTTTTTGCAGGGTATGATTGTGATGTGATATGGCCAACGATGTGATGTGATATATTGGATGTATGAGATGATCATGTTGTAATAGAAATATCGACTTGCACGTCGATGGTATGGCAACCGGCAGGAGCCATAGGGTTGTCTTTATACTAACGTTTGTGCTTGCAGATGCGTTTACTATTTTGCTAGGATGTAGCTTTAGTAGTAATAGCATAAGTAGCACGACAACCCCGATGGCAACACGTTGATGGATGATCATGGTGTGGCGCCGGTGACAAGAAGATCGTGCCGGTGCTTTGGTGATGGAGATCAAGAAGCACGTGATGATGGCCATATCATGTCACTTATGAATTGCATGTGATGTTAATCCTTTTATGCACCTTATTTTGCTTAAAACGACGGTAGCATTATGAGGTGATCGCTCACTAAAATTTCAAGACGAAATTGTGTTCTCCCCGACTGTCCACCGTTGCTACAGTTCGTCGTTTCGAGACACCACGTGATGATCGGGTGTGATAGACTCAACGTTCACATACAACGGGTGCAAAACAGTTGCACACGCGGAACACTCGGGTTAAGCTTGACGAGCCTAGCATGTGCAGACATGGCCTCGGAACACATCAGACCGAAAGGTCGATCATGAATCATATAGATGATATGATTAGCATAGGGATGCTTACCACTGAAACTATACTCAACTCACGTGATGATCGGACTTGGGATAGTGTAAGTGGATCATGCACCACTCAAATGACTAGAGAGATGTACTTTTTGAGTGGGAGTTTAGCATATAATTTGATTAAGTTAAACTCTAATTATCTTGAACATAGTCTAAGTCCACTTTGAATATATTTGTGTTGTAGATCATGGCTCACGCGACAGTCATCCTGAATTTTAATACGTTCCTAGAGAAAGCTAAGTTGAAAGATGATGGAAGCAACTTTGTAGACTGGGCTCGTAATCTTAAGCTAATCTTACAAGCTGGGAAGAAGGATTATGTCCTTAATGCTGCGCTAGGAGATGAACCACCCGCTACGGCTGATCAGGATGTTAAGAACGCTTGGTTAGCACGTAAGGAGGACTACTCAATAGTTCAATGTGCAGTCTTGTATGGCTTAGAACCGGTACTTCAACGTCGCTTTGAGCGTCATGGAGCATTTGAGATGTCCCAGGAGTTGGAGTTTATCTTTCAGAAGAACGCACGGATCGAGAGGTATGAGGCCTCCGATAAATTCTATGCTTGCAAGATGGAGGAAAACTCGTCTGTCAGTGAACATGTGCTCAAAATGTCTGGGTACTCAAACCGTCTAGCTGAACTGGGGATTGAACTCCCGCAAGAAGCTATCACTGACAGAATCCTTGAATCACTGCCGCCAAGCTACAAAGGCTTTGTGTTGAACTACAACATGCAAGGGATGAACAAGTCTCCCGGCGAGTTGTTTGCGATGTTGAAGGTCGCAGAGTCTGAACTCCGTAAAGAGCATCAAGTGTTGATGGTAAATAAGACCACTAGTTTCAAGAGAAACGGCAAAGGCAAGAAGGGAAATTCGAAGAAGAGCGGCAAGCCTGTTGCCAATCCGCCGAAGAAACCCAAAGCTGGACCTAAGCCTGAAACGGAGTGTTTCTATTGCAAGGGTATGGGTCACTGGAAGCGCAATTGCCCCAAGTATCTGGCAGATAAGAAGGCGGGCAAAGAAAAATCAGGTATATTTGATACACATGTTATTGATGTGTACTTAACCGGCTCTCGTAGTAGTGCCTGGGTATTTGATACCGGTTCTGTTGCTCATATTTGCAACTCGAAGCAGGAATTGCGGAATAGACGAAGGCTGGCGAAAGACAAAGTGACGATGCGCGTAGGAAATGGTTCCAAGGTTGATGCAATCGCCGTCGGCACAGTGTCACTTCAGCTACCATCGGGATTAGTGATGAACTTAAATCATTGTTATTTAGTGCCTGCGTTGAGCATGAACATTATATCTGGATCTTGTTTATTGCGAGACGGTTACTCTTTTAAGTCTGAGAATAATGGTTGTTCTATTTCTATGAGTAACATCTTTTATGGTCATGCACCGAATGTGAGAGGATTGTTCATATTGAATCTTGATAGCGATACGCATATACATAACACTGAGACCAAAAGAGTTAGAGTAAACAATGATAGCGCCATATTTTTGTGGCACTGCCGCTTGGGTCATATTGGTGTAAAGCGCATGAAGAAACTCCATGCTGATGGACTTTTGGAGTGACTTGACTTTGATTCACTTGACACGTGCGAACCATGCCTCATGGGCAAGATGACTAAGACTCCGTTCTCCGGAACAATGGAGCGTGCAAGTGACTTATTGGAAATCATACATACCGATGTGTGTGGTCCAATGAGCGTGGAGGCACGCGGCGGATATCGTTATTTTCTCACCTTCACTGACGATTTAAGTAGATATGGTTATGTCTACTTGATGAAGCACAAGTCTGAAACATTTGAAAAGTTCAAGCAATTTCAGAGTGAAGTGGAAAATCATCGTGACAAGAAGATCAAGTTCCTACGGTCTGATCGTGGGGGTGAATATCTGAGTTTCGAGTTTGGTGCTCACTTAAGACAATGTGGAATTGTTTCACAGTTAACACCGCCTGGAACACCACAGCGTAATGGTGTGTCCGAACGTCGTAATCGTACTTTGTTAGAGATGGTGCGATCTATGATGTCTCTTACTGATTTGCCATTATCATTTTGGGGTTATGCATTAGAAACAGCTGCAATCACTTTAAATAGGGCACCATCAAAATCCGTTGAGACGACACCATACGAACTGTGGTATAGCAAGAGGCCAAAGTTGTCGTTTCTTAAAGTTTGGGGATGTGATGCTTATGTCAAAAAGCTTCAGCCTGAAAAGCTGGAACCCAAAGCGGAAAGGTGCGTCTTCATAGGTTACCCAAAAGAGACAGTTGGGTACACCTTCTATCTCAAATCCGAGGGCAAAGTGTTTGTTGCTAAGAACGGAGCTTTTCTCGAGAAGGAGTTTCTCTCGAGAGAATTGAGTGGGAGGAAGATAGAACTTGACGAGGTTGTCGAACCTCTCATCCCTCTGGATGGTGGCGCAGGGCAAGGGGAAACCTCTGTCATTGCGACGCCGGTTGAGGAGGAAGTTAATGATGATGATCATGAAACTCCAGTTCAAGTTTCTGTTGAACCACGCAGGTCGATGAGATCACGCGCTGCTCCAGAGTGGTACGGTAATCCCGTCTTATCAATCATGTTGTTGGACAACAATGAACCTGCAAATTATGAAGAAGCAATGGTGGGCCCAGATTCCAACAAATGGCTAGAAGCCATGAAATCCGAGATAGGATCCATGTATGAGAACAAAGTATGGACTTTGGAGATACTACCTGAGGGCCGCAAGGCTATTCAGAATAAATGGATCTTTAAGAAGAAGACGGACGCTGACGGTAATGTGACCGCTTATAAAGCTCGACTTGTGGCAAAGGGTTTTTCACAAGTTCCAGGAGTTGACTACGATGAGACTTTCTCACCCGTAGCGATGCTTAAGTCCGTCAGAATCATGTTAGCAATAGCTGCATTTTTCGATTATGAAATCTGGCAGATGGATGTCAAAACGGCGTTCCTTAACGGTTTCCTTAAGGAAGAGTTATATATGATGCAACCCGAAGGTTTTGTCGATCCTAAGAATGCTAACAAGGTGTGCAAGCTCCAGCAATCCATTTATGGACTGGTGCAAGCATCTCGGAGTTGGAACAAACGCTTTGATGAGGTGATCAAAGCATTTGGGTTTATACAAGTGGTTGGAGAATCTTGTATTTACAAGAAAGTGAGTGGGAGCTCTGTGGCGTTTCTAATATTATATGTAGATGACATATTACTGATTGGAAACAACGTAGAGTTTTTGGAGAGCATAAAAGGTTACTTAAATAAAAGTTTCTCTATGAAGGACCTAGGAGAAGCTGCTTACATTCTAGGCATTAAGATCTATAGGGATAGATCAAAACGCCTGATAGGACTTTCACAAAGCACATACCTTGATAAAGTTTTGAAGAGGTTCAAAATGGAACAGTCCAAGAAAGGGTTCTTGCCAGTTTTACAAGGTACGAGATTGAGTAAGACTCAGTGCCCAGCAACTGATGAAGATAGAGAGCATATGTGCTCCGTCCCCTATGCTTCAGCCATAGGTTCTATCATGTATGCGATGCTGTGCACTAGACCGGATGTTAGCCTGGCCATAAGTATGGCAGGTAGGTTCCAGAGTAATCCAGGAGTGGATCACTGGACAGCGGTCAAGAATATCCTAAAGTACCTGAAAAGGACTAAGGAGATGTTTCTCGTGTATGGAGGTGACGAAGAGCTCGCCGTAAAAGGTTACGTCGATGCAATCTTTGACACAGATCCGGACGACTCTAAGTCGCAAACCGGATACGTATTTATTCTGAATGGGGGTGCAGTAAGCTGGTGCAGTTCCAAGCAAAGCGTCGTAGCAGATTCTACATGTGAAGCGGAGTACATGGCTGCCTCGGAGGCGCCTAAGGAGGGTGTCTAGATGAAGCAGTTCATGACGGATCTTGGAGTGGTGCCAAGTGCACTGGATCCAATAACCTTGTTCTGTGACAACACGGGTGCCATTGCCTTAGCAAAGGAACCACGGTTTCACAAGAAGACCAGACACATCAAACGACGCTTCAACCTCATCCGCGACTACGTCGAGGAAGAGGACGTAAATATATGCAAAGTGCACACGGATCTGAATGTAGCAGACCCGCTGACTAAACCTCTTCCACGGCCAAAACATGATCGACACCAGAACTGTATGGGTGTTAGATTTATTACAATGTAATTCACATGGTGATGTGAGGGCTGGATTATTGACTCTAGTGCAAGTGGGAGACTGTTGGAATTATGCCCTAGAGGCAATAATAAATATGGTTATTATTATAATTCCTGTATCAAGATAATAGTTTATTATCCATGCTATAATTGTATTGAATGAATTCTCATTTACATGTGTGGATACATAGACAAAACACCGTCCCTAGCATGCCTCTAGTTGGCTAGCCAGTTAGTCAATGATAGTCAGTGTCTTCTGATTATGAACAAGGTGTTGTTGCTTGATAACTGGATCACGTCATTGGGAGAATCACGTGATGGACTAGACCCAAACTAATAGACGTAGCATGTTGATCGTGTCATTTTGTTGCTACTGTTTTCTGCGTGTCAAGTATTTATTCCTATGACCATGAGATCATATAACTCACTGACACCGGAGGAATGCTTTGTGTGTACCAACGTCGCAACATAACTGGGTGACTATAAAGATGCTCTACAGGTATCTCCGAAGGTGTTAGTTGAGTTAGTATGGATCAAGACTGGGATTTGTCACTCCTTGTGACGGAGAGGTATCTCAGGGCCCACTCGGTAATACAACATCACACACAAGCCTTGCAAGCAATGTAACTTAGTGTAAGTTGCGGGATCTTGTATTACGGAATGAGTAAAGAAACTTGCCGGTAAACGAGATTGAAATAGGTATGCGGATACTGAGGATCGAATCTCGGGCAAGTAACATACCGAAGGACAAAGGGAATGACATACGGGATTATACGAATCCTTGGCACTGAGGTTCAAACGATAAGATCTTCGTAGAATATGTAGGATCCAATATGGGCATCCAGGTCCCGCTATTGGATATTGACCGAGGAGTCTCTCGGGTCATGTCTACATAGTTCTCGAACCCGCAGGGTCTGCACACTTAAGGTTCGACGTTGTTTTATGCGTATATGAGTTATATTGTTGGTTACCTAATGTTGTTCGGAGTCCCGGATGAGATCACGGACGTCACGAGGGTTTCCGGAATGGTCCAGAAACGAAGATTGATATATAGGATGACCTCATTTGATTACCGGAAGGTTTTCGGAGTTACCGGGAATGTACCGGGAATGACGAATGGGTTCCGGGAGTTCACCGGGGGGGCAACCCACCCCGGGGAAGCCCATAGGCCTTGGGGGAGACACACCAGCCCTTAGTGGGCTGGTGGGACAGCCCACAAGTGCCCTATGCGCCAAGGAGAAGAAAATCAAGAGAGAAAGAAAAAAAAAGGAGGAGGTGGGAAGGAAGGGGGACTCCCTCCCACCAAACCTAGTCCAACTCGGTTTGGGGGGGGGGGAGAGTCCTCCCCCTTGGACTCGGCCGACCCCCTTGGGGCTCCTTGAGCCCCAAGGCAAGGCCCCCTCCCTCCCACCTATATATACGGAGGTTTTAGGGCTGATTTGAGACGACTTTTCCACGGCAGCCCGACCACATACCTCCACGGTTTTTCCTCTAGATCGCGTTTCTGCGGAGCTCGGGCGGAGCCCTGCTGAGACAAGGTCATCACCAACCTCCGGAGCGTCGTCACGCTGCCGGAGAACTCTTCTACCTCTCCGTCTCTCTTGCTGGATCAAGAAGGCCGAGATCATCGTCGAGCTGTACGTGTGCTGAACGCGGAGGTGCCGTTCGTTCGGTACTAGATCGTGGGACTGATCGCGGGATTGTTCGCGGGGCGGATCGAGGGACGTGAGGACGTTCCACTACATCAACCACGTTCTCTAAACGCTTCTGCTGTACGGTCTACAAGGGTACGTAGATCACTCATCCCCTCTCGTAGATGGACATCACCATGATAGGTCTTCGTGCGCGTAGGAAATTTTTTGTTTCCCATGCGACGTTCTCCAACAAAAAGTGCATTCCTCAATGGTAAGCTTGAGGAAGAAGTATATGTTGCTCAGCCCCCAGGTTTTGAGGATCCAAAGAATCCAGACAAAGTCTTCAGACTCAAAAAGGCTCTGTATGGCCTCAAGCAAGCCCCTCGGTAATGGTATGATACATTGAAGGAATTCCTCATGAAGAAAGGCTTCAAACCTGGTTCACTCGATCCAACTCTTTTCACAAAATCTTATGATAATGAGCTGTTTGTATGTCAAATATATGTTGATGACATCATATTTGGTTGTACTGACAAAAGATATAGTGATGAATTTGCCTATATGATGAGTGAAGAATATCAGATGTCCATGATGGGGGAGCTGAAATTCTTCTTAGGTCTTCAAATTCATCAACAAAACAATGAAATCTTCATATCACAGGAGAAATACCTCAAGGATGTTTTGAGGAAATTCGACATGCATGAATGCAAAGGTGCCAAGACTCTAATGCCTACCAACGGTCACCTCGGCACTGATGAAAATGGTAAAGATTTTGATCAGCAGGTATACCGTTCTATGATTGGCTCTTTATTGTATCTATGTGCATCTAGGCCAGACATAATGCTTAGTGTTTGCATGTGTGCACGTTTTCAAGCAAAACCGAAGGAATCACACCATAAGGCTGTGAAACATATTCTTCGATACTTAGCTCACACACCAACACTAGGATTATGGTATCCCAAGGGCTCCAATCTTCATCTGGTAGGGTATTCTGATTCAGACTATGCGGGTGACCGTGTGGATCGCAAGTCAACATCTGGCACATGCCATTTCCTCGGAAGATCACTAGTTTGCTGGTCCTCAAAGAAGCAGAACTGCGTATCACTCTCCACTGC
Source organism: Hordeum vulgare subsp. vulgare (assembly GCF_904849725.1). Classification (NCBI taxonomy): domain Eukaryota; kingdom Viridiplantae; phylum Streptophyta; class Magnoliopsida; order Poales; family Poaceae; genus Hordeum; species Hordeum vulgare. Next base: position 143,633,907 of record NC_058521.1, on the reverse strand, counting down.
CGAAGCTGAGTACATTGCTGCTGGTTCTTGTTGTGCTCAATTACTATGGATGAAGCAAACCCTCAAGGACTACGGCATCAACATGAAGAATGTGCCTCTCTACTGTGACAATGAGAGTGCTATCAAGATCGCCTACAACCCAGTGCAGCACTCGAAGACCAAGCACATCCAGATTCGTCATCATTTTCTTCGGGACCATGTCCTCAAGGGCAATATCCTCATCGACCATGTGAAGACTGATGATCAACTGGCTGATATCTTCACTAAGCCCTTGGATGAGAAAAGGTTTTGCAAGTTGCGGTGTGAGCTAAATATCTTAGAATCTTCAAATGTTTTGTAAAAACATGCACACATCCTAACACTTATGCAAAGTTGATGACTTAGATGTGCAACACATGATGAAACGATTTTCTTCAACCAATGAAGAAAGTCACTCTGAATGTGAAGAAATTAACGAAGAAATTGATTCTCAGGGCCCTACAACAATTGTACGCGGCGTCTGTAATCAACATTCTTATATGGTGGGTAACACCACCGCCCAATGTGAAATTCCTCAAGTTGATTTTCTTCAAATGATCAATTTCCTCACAATGCATTTTTCTTCAAAACAGTTGTTCTTCATTGTGATGATCTATTGCAAAATCTTCAAAACACTCGATGACTTTCATTTGACTAGGTAGACTGTGATTTCTAGTCCTCAACAGCATTCACTTATTGCTATTTCTTCAAGTTGATGTTTCTGCTAAGTGAATGTGATCGGACCCTACTTTCTCTCTATGCTATACTTACCCAGTCTATTCAATTGTTCATATGCGTTCTACTTGAAACTTTTTTCAAAATCCTCACTGCATCCTTGTCAGCTGATGATTTTGTAACAAAAATCCTCAAATCTTCAAAAATTGTTTTCTTCAAAGGAACAGTAACTGAACCCCCACTTCCCACGATCGGATAACCACGATCTCCACTATCTCCACCGCATCGTACGGGAGCTACACGTGTCCTGCGGAGACGTAGAGGCAAGGGCTATTCGGTCCAAAACTTTCGCGCCAAACATTAACTTTCGGGCTATAAATATGTCCTTATCCCCCTCGGTATCATCTTCTTCGCCTCATCGCTCTCCTGCTACAGCACACCGAACCCTAGCGCCACCGCTGGTAGTCTTGTCGCCGGCAAGGAAGAGCTTCACTGCCTCAACCTTGTCACCGCCAGGATCACGCCGGAGTCGGAACATCTACATCCGCCGCCACCGTAGACGTCCTCTGCTGCCAAGTTAGGGTGCATTGGACACTTGACCGAAGAGCCTCTGCAACGCCACCTTTTTGTGTTCTTCGTTCGCACCTTCCAGGGTAAATATATCCCATTTTTACAGCAGATTAGATCTGAAATTTTACCTCTCCCATGTGAAATCTGTTTTTCCTCAAGATACGATGCGCACATGATTCCTCAAACACTATCCATCACCAAAATCATTGATGAACTAGCTAAGCATCTAAGATTTTCATGAGATTCCTCAATTGTGCGAATTTTCGGATCTGTACAACTCTGGAACCCAAGAACAGTATGCTTAAGCAAATTCCTCAACCACTCGTTATATTCCTCAAACTGTCAAACTTTTATATTTTCTTCAAATCTGAGAACGCATATGACCTCTCCAAATTCCTCGCAACTATACTCTGTTCACAGGTACACACATGTCAGCTGATGAATCTCTCGGTTCTCATCACATTAACTCATTTGCAGCATTTTTGGAAGAAACTCTTCAAGGCTCATCAGAATCTTCAAGAGTTCAAAATCATCAGCAAATTCCTCGTCTGAAGAAAATGGAGGAAGAAAGGAAACAGAAGGGAGGAAAGAAACTGGAGCAGAACACAGCTGTTGATATTCCTGATGACATATACATGGACTATTGCACGCCTGATGATGAACCTGAGACAATGCCTAAAAGAAAGATTAGGCTGCAGAAAATTGAACGCAGATGGGCAAAGGAGTGGAAGGAGTACAGGTTTGTGACCCCAAAATATGCGAAGAAATTCGCTTTGAAGCCTCCTGGCAAAAGGGCTCCACTTGAGGATCATCAAGTAGCTCATCCCTCAAGTCTTATGACACTTGATGACTACCCAGATGAAAAAGAAAGGCATCTGGCCAAGCTCAAGAAGCAAGCCGAAACAACTGTGAAGAAATTTAATGAATCCTCAGTTGCTGCCTCCGGTGCTGCTCATTCCTCAGCAGCAGAAACTTCAGGCTCAGAGATTCCTCAAAAGCAGTCTGCGCCATCAAAGCCAAAGGCTCCAAAGCCTCAAGAGAAGTCTGGACAGGCTTCTGTCACAAAACCCTCAGCTCTAAAACCCTCAGCTCTAAAACCCTCAGCTCCAAAACCGTCAACTCCAAAACCATCAGCGCCAAAACCCTCAGCACCCATCTCATCTACACCAAAGTCCTCAGCTCCACCTCCAAAGCCAGTACAGAAGAAAGTCGTGAAGACTACGACTGCCAGCTCCAGCTCCTCACTCCCAGCTGCAACTAGCTCGGAGACAAAGTCTTCAACTCCCCTTGTGAAGACTTTGACAACTACTGAACCTGCACCTCTGCCCAGCCCCAGCAAAATCATCGCAGTCCCGTCTGCATCAGAGGGAAGTGATGAGTATGATGATGAAACTTTGCAAGCCATCATCAGAAACAAGCAAGAACGGGTAGCACAAGCATCAGGCAGTGCTATTCCTCTGGCCATGGACCCCAAGGTCCTCCTCGACTTCATCAATGTATGGTATGAAGACCCAAACACACCCATTGATGATTTGACACTTCCTCCTAGCGTCAGCCACATGGTGGCTACCTTCATAAACAAAGCCAAGTGGAAGGAACAGAAGGCCAAGCAGGCAAAGATTGCAAAGGCCAGAAAGGAGAAATTCCTCAGGCAAAATGTCCTCAAGCTGACGCCTGAAGCATTGGTGTCAACCCAGGCAGAGCTGCAAGTCTTGACTGACAAGTGTGAGAAACTATCAGACCGCACAAGCATCAAACGCAATTTCATCAAGCTAGCCACTAGTGCTGTTGATGACTACAACAAGCGACACCCACAACCAGCACCAACTCCTCAGCCCCTGGTTGAACAGCCAGAAGATGCATCTCCTGATGAGGAAGAAATTCCTCAAAGTGAGGAACAACATCAAGAGCGCCGAGCTGATGAGCCGGCCATTGAAGAGATCATCACCAAGACCACCACAGATGAAACTGCAACCCCTGATGCAACTGCTCCTGATCCAGCTGCTTCACCAAAGCAGGCTGATGACTCTGTTCCAGCTGGTTCCTCACTGCCAGCTGAAGAATCTGTCGAGAAAACACCTTCACCAAAAGCTTCAAAGGTGAAGAAGTTAATCCCGTCTGCATCAGACGCGAAAAAGACAAGAGCTGCTGAGAAGGAAGCGAAGAAGAGAAAAGCTTCCTCAGCAGAAGAAAAGATCGAGGCAAAACGCCTCAAAGAAACTGAAGAATCTTCCCCTCTGGACCCAGTGCCTCTAAATGTTGCACCTTCATATGAAATGGTCGTCATTGGTGACCAAACTACAAGGGCAGATGAGGAAATGAAGGATGCTGCCTCTGAGGAGCATACTGATGAGGAAATACAGATTGATGACAGTCCTCAACCTCATATTCCTCAGAAAGAGACTACTCAAGCTTCAGCTGCAGCAGCTGATGAATCTTCTTCTGCCACAAAGTCAGATGATGAAAAACAAGCTGAAGAATATGTCCAGTCTGAGCAGGCTCCTCCCACTGAACATGCTGACCAAACTCCTCAAGCTGAGGAGGAAGAAGAAATTCCTCAGCCTGAAGCTCAGCCAGAGCAAGAAACACCAGCTGATGGAATTCCTCAACTTGAGGAAACTGCTGAAGAAAACGTTCCCGCCCCTGACAATGAATTCATTGTGCTCAACCCAGAGACTTCCATGGTTGTTTCCCCACCCATTCCTCAGCACACTATCCAGCCAGTTCAGCGCCAGCCATTCTCGAAGCGGCCCAAGTTTCAGAAAGAAAATTTCTTTGAGGAACGCATGTATTTCATCAGAGAGAATCCTTATGACAAGCCTCAAATGAAGCATCTGATGTTTTGGACAAGGACTCAGATGAACTACTATGCTTCTGTGCTTTGTGGACGCAACAAGATATTCCAGCATATGCACATTCCTCATGATGAACTTGAAGAAATTCCCTGGATGGAACCAGTCCTCAGTGTACTCCATGATGCAGGTTTGCTCCCTATGTGCTCCGACATATCAGATTGGAATAGTGAGCTTATTCTTCAGTTCTATGCAATTCTGCACATTTCGGGCAATGCTGATGACATCAATACTTGGGTGTTGGACTGGATGACCCAAAACACTCACTACAAGGCTCCAGCGTCTGAACTCCTCAGAGAACTGCCCGTACCAATTCATTCAGAAGGGGCAGTGAAGCTTTATGGTGAGCGTGAGCTACCAAATGGAATGATGGAAGTCCTCATGAAGCCTTTGGCTGCAGGAAAGCCCTCAAGAACCACATTCCACGTCCATGATCTCAAGTACACACCCCGGTCTGTCTACCGCATTCTCTGCAGTGTGCTCGCGCCCATCAAAGGCCATGACGATGAAGAAGATGTCGTCGGCCTCATGAAGAATATCCTCTTCAACATCATTCACGGTATCCCGATGAATATCCATGATTTCTTCTTGAGGACTTTGGCTGACAATGCAATGTGCCCCTATGGTCACAAAATTTATGCACCATGGATCATGAGATTCCTTAGGACAAGGACAGGCATCAACTTCCACGCAGATTTCCAGAACCATGTTGGTTATATGCCTCCTATCCGGGTCAACAAGAAGACTTTCGAGCCCATTGAGGGAAAAGGAAAGTCTGTGATTGATGAAGGCAGCAGGCCTCTTCATGGTCAATTTAAAGAGCCAGATGCATATTCCTCATGGGATGATACTGAGACTCGTCCACCAAGCCCTGTTCCTCCTCGCGTGCTAAACACCAGAGAGCTTCTCCTCAGTCTTCATCAGAAGGTGGATCACAACCACAAATGGGTCAAACGCCAGTTTGGTGCCATTGTCAAAACCCTCACTGAGACACAGAACTCTGTGAAACTTAATCATCACTATCTGCATGAGGTTTTTGATCGCACCTGGGCTACCCTTGCACATCTGAAGACCCAGACTGAGCTTGAAGAATTGAACTTTGAGCAGGACTTTGACTGGTCGTGGCCTCCCAAGAAGAAGTTCAGGCCCATTCGAGTGCCAGATCTTGAAGACAGCTCCTTCTCGTCATTCCGCACCACCGAATCTGATGAGGAACAACTCGACACCGCAACAGGCCCAAGGAAGAAGACTACACCCAAGAAGCGCCAAGGATCTTCATCAACCGCAAAGAAATGAAGTCTTCACGGGCGTTAGTCCTCAGTTTGTCCCTTTTTGTCACTTGATGACAAAGGGGGAGAAACTTGAGAGTTAGTCTTCAAACGGGATTTATTTTTGGGGCTTATGAACTATATTTAAGTGGGCTACAGGGCTTGTGGGCACCCTGTAGCTCTCCTGGCTTAGCCCACAAGCCCCTTGATCTTCTTCATTCGGGAAAATTTTATTTCGGGGATTTTATTCCGTTTAGACTCCGTTCCAAAATCAGATCTGAAAAGAGCCAAAAACACAGAAAAAATAGGAACTGGCACTGAATTAATAAGTTAGTCCCAAAAAAGATATAAAAGGTACATAAAACATCACAAGATGACAAGATAAGAGCATGAAACCATCAAAAATTATAGATACGTTTGAGACGTATCAGTCATCACTTCCCATAAGATCATTACATGATCTTTCATGCTTTTATTATTTTATCATTCTTTTCTTAGATCATGGCATGAAGCAAGGCCCTTAACTAAAACACTCTTTATTATCTGACTCACGAACTCGAATACATTGGGGTGACACAAAGCAAAACTCAAGCCTAGAACACTAAGAACTTTATTCTACTAGAGAAAGATAAAACCAAAAAGGATCGAACTAAGAAAAGGTAAAGGCAAAAGATGTGATGGTGATATGATATCGGGGCAACTCCCCCAAGCTTGGCACAAGCCAAGGGGATTGCCCATACACGTGCTTAATTGTCTTCCTTCGAAGGTGATGGTGGTGGAGTTGTCCTGTCTTTTGATTCCAAGAGGGCCATCAATCTTTGATTTATACCTTGGAGTTCTGTGATATGTTTCTCCAGCAAAACAACTTCACGGCTAAAATAAGTATTAAGAACACGAATTATTTCACATAACCTCAAGAGTTCGATCAAGGATGGAGGTAAAAGGTGGAGATAGGGTTGAAGAAAATCCTCTTCCTCAGCTTCTTCCTTGTTGAGCACAGATTGCCCTTCGTCCAATGCCGGATTCTCCTCCTTGGTTTTGCCCTTAGTTTCTTCAAGCAGCCTTTCCTTGGCCTCCATGACCTCCATTCTTTTAAAATCAAAATTTACTTCTTCATAGACTTGAGGGAGATCGTTCTCCCCGACAGTTTCTTGAGACGACATCCTTGCCCTAAATCTGTGGCAGAAACAGGCTCGAAACGAAAACAGAGGATATTTGCGTGATACGAGGGTCAGACCTTTCGGGAGAATATATAATGAATTTTTCCCGACCAGAAGGAGTACTCCGCAAGAAAACGGAGTCTGGGAGGCACACAAGGTGCCCACAAGCCCCCTAGGCGCGGCCAGGGGGGTAGGCCGCGCCTAGCAGGCTTGTCACCTCCTCGTGCGCTTTCCGGACTACTTTAATTTTTTGTATTTTTCTAAAAATTCCAAAATGGAGAAAAATTCCTACTGGAAAAGTTTTGGGGTCGGTTTACTTACCGAATCACATACCTCTTCGTTTTCGGTGTCTCAAACAGGCTGATAAATATCCCTTATGTACTCCTTCGGAGTTATGGTATTAATAACATTGCTTTCAACATTTATGGGAGTACCTGAGATATAATGATTGATTCTTTGCGCATTTACCACTCTCGGAAAATTACCTTCCATGTTGTTGATCTTGATGGCACCGGAACGATATACTTCCTCAACAATGTAAGGACCTTCCCATTTAGAGAGAGGCTTGCCTGCAAAAAATCTTAAACAAGAATTGTATAGAAAGACATAATCACCTACATTGAACTCACGTTTTTGTATCCTTTTATCATGCAACCTCTTAACTTTTTCTTTGAACATGTAAGTGCATCTAGTGCCCCTTAGTGATTTTGGTGGTTTGAAGACTTATAGGTTAAGTATCTAATGTGTTTATAAGTGTACACAGGATCTATAAGTCATTGAGGAGTTTGAGATATTTGAAGAATATCGACCCCTAAAAATATATGTCTTGAGTTGAAGAAACTGGTCTGAAGCTGAAGAAATGAATCACGAGGAATCTGCGATGAAATTGATATTCCTCATGAAGATATTGATATTGAGAAGATCGGTGGTTCTTGAAGAAAATCAGTTTGAAGAAATTGAAGCGTGAAGATTTACGTTTTCTGTTTTACTTTCCTCACATTTGATGAATAGGAACACCGTACTGTTAAAGGGGGTCAAAGTAACGCTATGGAATGAATTTCCTCATGATGCTCAACCCAAGCCAAATCCTACCAAAAGCCTCAAGTGAGGAATATGAGTGACATGAGGACTCTCACAGTTGAGGGTCCCGACCGTTTCGATAGCCACGCCAAGTCACTGGTCTTATCCACTCCAACGGTCATATTATTTAAGGGCATTAATGTCAAAGCATGTCGGGATGCTCCCAGGCTATAAATAGCCGCCCCCCACAACCACTAGCTGGTTGGCTGCTCCATTAGAAACTGACACTTGTCATAAGAGAAACCCAATTCCTCAGAGCCTTTGAGAGTAAATCATCAGTGAGGAAATACACCACCCACCGAAACCACAAACCAAACCTAGTGATTGAGCATCACTGAAGAAGTTGTTCCTGTGTGGGACTGAAGCCTTTTACCTCTGAGGACTGTGCATACTCCAGACGGTTAGGCGTCATGGTCTAGAGCAATCCAGCAGTCAATTGTGGATCGCCGGGTGACCGAGTTTGTGAGGGTTTGGAAGTCTGCCCTAAAGACTTACCACGAGTGTTGGGCGAGGACTGTGTGTCCTTAGCTCAAGGAGAATACGGTAGGGACTGTGTGTCCCGGGACTGGGTGTCCATTGGTTTAAATACCAAGCTGCTCCAAACCAAATGTACAACTGTCACAGCAGTTGGAACTGGGTCATCAACAACAGTCTTCACCAAGAATCGGGTTCTAATTCCTCAACTCTTTACATTCTGTGTATTATGTGTTGATGACATTCACTGTGACTGTTTGAAGAATTTGCTGAAGACTTTCTCTGAATTTCCTCAACCCCAAATTCTTCACTTGAGTTAATCATCATCTGTATTCCGCGTGCCTGCTTACTGTGCAATCTGTTTTCATAATCTTCACTCTGTAATACTGCTGTTGAGAACGATTGCACGACTGATCCTTAACTGCTTCCGCTGTAAGTTAGTCATCAGTGAGGAATTTCCTCAAAAGGAATTCCCTCAGTGATGAAATTCTAAAAATCTCCTATTCACCCCCCTCTGGTCGATATAACGCACTTTCAGAACAGCTTGGCATTTTCATATGCCTGAGTTCTCCATTCATCAAGTGAGCTAATATCAAATAACCTCTTCTCACCAGCAAGTTTGAAATCAAAGTTGAGCTCTTTGATTGCCCAATAAGCCATATGCTCTAGCTCAAGAGGTAAATTACATGCTTTACCGTAAATCATTTTGTACGGAGACATGCCCATGGGATTCTTGTAAGCAGTTCTATAAGCCCACCGTGCATCATCAAGCTTCTTAGACCAATTCTTTCTAGACCTATTAACAGTCTTTTGCAGAATTAGTTTAATCTCTCTATTACTTAGCTCTACTTGACCACTGGACTGAGGATGATAGGGAGATGCAACTCTATGGTTGACATCATACTTAGCAAGCGTTTTACGGAAAGCACCATGAATGAAATGTGAACCACCATCAGTCATTAGATATCTAGGGACTCCAAATCTAGGGAAAATAACTCTTTAAGCATCCTGATCGAGGTGTTGTGATCTGCACTACTAGTTGGCATAGCTTCTACCCACTTAGTAACGTAATCAACAACAACTAGGATATGAGTATACCCGTTGGATTTTGGAAAAGGTCCCATATAATCAAAACCCCAAACATCAAATGGTTCAATGACAACTGAATAATTCATTGGCATTTCCTGACGTTTACTGATATTACCTATTCTTTGACATTCATCACAAGACAAGACAAACATAAGGGCATCCTTGAAGACAGTAGGCCAATAGAAACCTGATTGCAATACCTTGTGTGTAGTTCTATCTCCCGCATGGTGTCCTCCATAAACCTCGGAGTGACACTTCTGTAGGATCTGTCCATATTCATGCTCAGGTACACAACGTCTAATAACACCATCTACTCCTTCTTTATAAAGGTGAGGATCATCCCAAAAGTAATGTCTCAAATCAAAGAAGAATTTCTTCGTTTGCTGGTAAGTGAAGCTAGGTGGTATATATTTGGCAACGATATAATGTGCATAATTAGCATACCACGGTGTACTACGTGAAGCATTGATGATACTCAATTGCTCATCAGGAAAGCTGTCATCAATAGGTTGCGGGTCATCACGAACATTCTCCAACCTAGACAAGTTATCTGCTACGGGGTTCTCAGCACCCTTCCTATCAACAACATGCAAATCAAATTCTTGTAGCAAGAGAACCCATCTGATAAGTCTAGGTTTATCATCTTTCTTTTCCATGAGATACTTAATAGCAGCATGATCAGTGTGAATAGTGACTTTGGAATCAACTATGTAAGATCTGAACTTTTCACATGCAAACACGACTGCTAAAAATTCATTTTCAGTAGTAGCATAGTTTCTTTGGGCACGGTCTAGAGTTCTACTACCATAGTGAATAACATTCAACTTCTTATCAACTCTTTGTCCCAGAATAGCACCAACAGCGTAATCACTAGCATCACACATGATTTCAAAAAGGTAAGTTCCAATCAAGTGGTTGAACAATAGGCGCAGTTATCAAGGCCTTTTTAAGTATTTCGAAGGCTTCCTCACAATCATCGTCAAAAACAAAAGGAATATCCTTTTGCAAGAGATTGGTAAGAGGCCTAGAAATCTTAGAAAAGTCCTTAATGAACCTTCTATAGAAACCAACATGACCAAGGAAACTTCTTATACCTTTGATATCTGTAGGGCATGGCATTTGCTCGATCGCATCAACCTTAGCCTTATCGACTTCAATACCCATTTTAGAAATTTTATGTCCTAAGACGATTCCTTCATTAACCATAAAGTGGCACTTCTCCCAATTCAAGTCAAGATTGGTATCTTTACATCTCTGCAAAACTCGATCAAGGTTGCTGAGGCAATCATCAAAAGAAGACCCATAAACTGAGGAGTCATCCATGAAACCTCAACAATCTTTTCACAAAAGTCAGAGAATATAGCCAACATACATCTTTGAAAGGTAGCAGGTGCATTACACAAGCCAAAAGGCATACGTTTGTAAGCAAAGGTACCGAAAGGGCTCGTACAAGTGGTTTTCTCCTGATCAAATTGTGCAACAGGTATTTGGGAGAAACCAGAATAACAATCTAGAAAGCGGAAGTGTGTGTGTTTAGACAATCTTTCTAGCATTTGGTCGATAAAAGGCAAAGGTTAATGATCTTTCCTAGTGGCTTTATTCAATTTCCTAAAATCAATCACCATCCTATAACCAGTAATAATCCTCTGTGGGATCAATTCATCTTTATCATTAGGGACAACGGTAATACCTCCCTTCTTAGGGACGCAATGCACCGGACTCACCCAATCACTATGAGCAACAGAATAGATAATACCTGCTTCCAGGAGCTTTAGTATTTCTTTTCTTACTACCTCTTTCATCTTAGGATTTAATCTCCGTTGATGATCGGCAACTGGTTTGGAATCAGGGTCGGTTTTAATTTTGTGCTGGCATAGAGTGGAACTAATGCCCTTAAGATCGTCGACAGTATATCCAATAGCAGCACGGTGCTTCCTCGGAGTTTTCAATAATTTCTTTTCTTCGTGCTCTGAAAGGCTAGCACTAATTATAAGAGGATATATCTCTTTTTCATCAAGATAAGCATACTTAAGAGTATCAGGTAACTGCTTAAGTTCAAACACAGGATCACCCTTTGGTGGGGGTGGATCTCCAAGCAGTTCAACATGCAAGTTATTCTTAAGGATAGGATGTTGTTCAAGGATAACTCTATCTATCTCATTCCTTTCATCCATATGCATATCATTTTCATGCTCAAGCAAGTATTGCTCTAAAGGATTAGTAGGAGGCATAGCAATAGAAGCTAGGGCAATAATTTCATCCTTACTAGACAACTCTTTTTCATGAGGTTGTCTACCAAACTTGAAGAAATTGAACTCATGTGACACATCTTCAAAGCCAACAGTGACAGTTTGCTTCTCACAGTCAATATGAGCATTGACAGTATTGAGGAAGGGTCTGCAAAATATGATGGGACAAAAGCTATCTTGTGTGGTAGCAAGAACGAGAAAATCAACAAGATACGTAGTTTTACCACACAAGACTTCGACATCTCTAACAATTCCCAAAGGGCAGATAGTATCTCTATTGGCAAGCTGAATAGTGACATCAATAGGTTCCATCTCGACAGATGCAATCTCGTCTTTAATTTCATCATATAAAGATTGAGGTATTGCACTAACACTAGCACCCACGTCACATAAACCATGATAGCAATGATCTCCTATCTTAACAGAAACAACAGGCGTGCCAACAACAGGCCTATGTTTGTCTCTAGCATGAGGTTTAGCAATTCTAGCAGCATTTTCACAGAAGTGAATATCATGGCCATCAACATTGTCGGACAGGAGATCTTTGATAATAGCAATGCTAGGTTCAACTCTAATTTTCTCAGGGGGTGTAGGTGTTCTAATGTAACCCCTACGTATCACAGTTGAAGCTTTAGAATGATCCTTTATTCTAACAGGGAAAGGTGGTCTCTCAATGTAAGCACTATGAACAATAGGATCAATATAAGCGATGACTTTCTCTTCAACTAGATTGGGTTTAACTACATTGACTTTTAAGGGAGGATGATATTTAAACCACTTATCTTTAGGGAGATCAGTATGAGCAGCAAATGATTCACACAATGAAGCTACTATCTCAGAGTCAAGTCCATATTTAGCGCTAAAATCACAAAATTTATTTGTTTCAACAAAGGATTTAACGCAATCGAACTTAAGATTCATACCTGACTCCTTACCTTCATCGAACTCCAATCTTCAGAGTTGCATTTGATTCTTTCCAATAAATTTCATTTGAAGTCAATATCTCTCTTCATAAAAGAACCGGTACAAGAAGTGTCAAGCATGGTGCGATTATCATGAGAAAGCCAAGCATAGAAGTTCTGAATAATAATTGCTCTCGATTGCTCATGGCTGGGGCATGAATATAACATTGATTTAAGCCTCCCCCAAGCTTGAGCGATACTTTCTCTATCACGAGGCCAAAAAATATAGATATAATTCCGATCACGATGTACCAAATGCATAGGATAAAACTTTTGATGAAATTCCAATTTCAATTGGTTGTAGTTCCATGATCCAGTATCATCACATAGCCTATACCATGTCAATGCTTTATCCCTCAAAAATAAGGGAAATACCTTCTTCTTGACCTCATCCTCAGGCAAACCTGCAATCTTAAATAAACCACAAACGTCATCTACATAGATTAGACGCAAGTCGGGATGTGATGTTCCATCTCCTGTAAAATGATTAGCCAGCAGTTTCTCAAGCATACCCAAAGGAATTTCATAAAAAATATTTTCAGTAGGTGCAGCAGGTTGCGGAGCAACTCCTTGTGCTTCCGTTCGACGTGAAGATACCCCAAACAAGCTCCTCAAAGATTAGTTTCCATAGTGACAAGTGACAATAAATTTCAGCACACTATATAAATGTTTCCTTACCAAATTCCACATACCAAAGGCGCTTCACTCCCCGGCAACGGCGCCAGAAAAGAGTCTTGATGACCCACAAGTGTAGGGGATCTATCGCAGTCCTTTTGATAAGTAAGAGTGTCGAACCCAACGAGGAGCAGAAGGATCTGACAAGTGGTTTTCAGCAAGGTATTCCCTGCAAGCACTGAAATTATCGATAACAGATAGTTGTGTGATAAGATGATTCGTAGCGAGTAGCAAGTAACAATAGTAAAAAAGGTGCAGAAAAGTGGCCCAATCCCTTTTGTAGCAAGGGACAAGCCTGGAAAAACTCCTATAGGAGGTAAAGCGCTCCCGAGGACACATGGGACTTTCTGTCAAGCTAGTTTTCATCATGTTCATATGATTCGCGTTCGCTACTTTGATAGTTTGATATGTGGGTGGACCGTTGCTTGGGTGCTGCCCTTACTTGTACAAACATCCCACTTATGATTAACCCCTCTTGCAAGCATCCGCAACTACGAAAGAAGAATTAAGCAAAGTCTAACCATAGCATTAAACTAGTGGATCCAAATCAGCCCCTTACGAAGCAACGCATAAACTAGGGTTTAAGCTTCTGTCACTCTAGCAACACATCATCTACTTATTACTTCCCAATGCCTTCCTATAGGCCCAAATAATGATGAAGTGTTATGTAGTCGACGTTCACATAACACCACTAGAGGAGAGACAACATACAACGCATCAAAATATCGAACGAATACCAAATTCACATGACTACTCATAGCAAGACTTATCCCATGTCCTTAGGAAAAAAAGTGACTACTCACAAAGCATAATTATATTCATGACCAGAGAGGTATTGAATAGCATCAAGGATCTGAACATATAATCTTCCACCGAGTAATCCAACAAGCATCAACTACAAAGAGTAATTAACACTACTAGCAACCTTACAAGTACCAATCGGAGTCGCGAGATGGAGATTGGTTACAAGAGATGAACTAGGGTTTGGAGATGAGATGGTCCTGATGAAGATGTTGATGGTGATGAAACCCCTCTGATGAGAGGAGTGTTGGTGATGACGATGGCGACGATTCCCCCTCCGGGAGGGAAGTTTCCCCGGCAGGACGGCCCTGCCGGAGCTCTAGATTGGTTGTGCTCAAGTTCTGCCTCGTGGCGGCGGCGATTCCTCCCGAAAGCCTCCTCCTGATTTTTTCTGGAACGAAACCTTCCTTATAGCAAAAGATGGGAGCCAGAGGGCCAACAGGGAGCCCACAAGCCCCCTAGGCGCGGCCAGGGGGTAGGCCGCGCCTAGCAGGCTTGTGGAATCCTGGTGGCTCCCCTCTGGCACTTCTTTCGTACAGTATTTTTTATAAATTCCAAAATAATTCCTCGTTGATTTTCATGGCTTTTGGATTTGCGCAGAATAGGTATCTCAAACTTTCTCCTTTCTCAGGCGAGAATTCCAGCTGTCGGCATTCTCCCTCTTCATGTAAACCTTGTAAAATAAGAGAGAAAATTCATAAGTATTGTACCGTGATATTTAATAACAGCCCATAAAGCGATAAATATCAACATACAAGCATGATGCAAAATGGACGTATCAATACAACATCACATTTAAGCCTTGCAAGCAATGTGACTAAAGTGTTGGTCGTGGGATCTTGTATTACGGAACGAGTAAAGAGAATTGCCGATAACGAGATTGAAATAGGTATAGGGATACCGACGATCAAATCTCGGGCAAGTAACATACCGAAGGACAAAGGGAATGGTATACGGGATTATATGAATCCTTGGCACAGAGGTTCAATCGATAAGATCTTCGTAGAATATGTAGGATCCAATATGTACATCCAGGTCCCGCTATTGGATATTGACCGGGGATTGTCTCAGGTCATGTCTGCATAGTTCTCGAACCCGCAGGGTCTGCATACTTAAGTTTTTGTGACGTTTCGGTATAATTGAGTTATAGATGCTGGTGACCAAAGTTTTGTTGGGAGTCCCGGATGACATCAGGGACGCCACGAGGGTTTCTGGAATGGTCCGGAAACAAAGATTGATATATAGGATTGTTTCATTTGGCTTCCGGAAAGATTTCGGGCATTACCGGCAGTGTACCGGGAGTGACGAATGGGTTCCGGGTTTTTACCGGGAGGGGGCCACCCACCCGGGAGTGAACCTAATAGACCATGGGTGGTGCACCAGACCTTGGTGGGCTTGTGAGGCCAGCCCAATAGGGCTATTTCGGCCAAGAGAAAAATCAAAGGAGAAAAGAAAAAAAGGAGGAGGTGGGAAGGAAGGAAGGGACTCCACCTTCCAAACCGAATTCGAGTAGGATTCCCTCCTCCTCCACTCGGCCGACGCCCTAGGGACTCCCTTGATTCCCAAGGCTAGCCCCTCCCCTCCTCCTAGAGTTACATCGGATAGATCTGATCATAAATCCACAATTCATCGGATCTCGACAAACACACCGCAAGAGAAAGTTACATCGGATAGATCTCCATGAAGATCATGGAGAACTTTGTATTGAAGATCCAAGAGAGAGAAGAAGCCATCTAGCTACTATCTATGGACCCAAAGGTCTGTGGTGAACTACTCACGCATCATGGGAGACACAATGGTGTTGATGAAGAAGCCCTCCGTGTCTGAATCCCACTTCGGAGGGCACCAGAACGGTCCCGAGATGGGATCTTGCGAAGACAGAAGCTTGCGGCGGCAAAAAAGTATTTTTGTGGCTCTCTTCTTTGGTTTCGGGTATTTAGAGAATTTATAAGCGAAAGAGGTAGGGCAAAGGTGCCATGTGGGGCCCACAAGCCTGCAAGGCGCCCCCTAGGGCGCGCCTAGGGGGCTTGTGACCTCCCACGAGGTCTCCTGCCTTGGTTTTCAAGTCCCCTGCGTATCTTCTGTTATGGAAAAAATCATCCCGCAGGTTTTAATCCGTTTGGACTCGGTTTAATATTCTTTTCTGAAATATGTCAAAAACACGGAAAAAAATAGAAACTGACGCGAGGCACTTAGTTAATAGGTTAGTCCCAAAAAAGATATAAAATAGCATATTCATGCATATAAAACATCCAAAGTTGACAATATAATAGCATGGAACCATCAAAAATTATAGATATGTTGGAGACGTATCAATGGTCCATAAGACCACTGGTTTCAAGAAAAGCGGCAAAGGCAAGAAGGGTAGCTCCAAGAAGAGCGGCAAAGTTGTTGCCCCTCCGACAAAGACACGCAAGGTTGGACCTAATCCGGAAACTGGATGCTATTATTGATAGGGGATGGGCCACTGGAACCGCAACTGCCCCAAGTATTTGGCCGATAAGAAGGCGACCAACGCCAAACCAGGTATATGTGATATACATGTTATTGATGTGTAGCTGACCAACTCTCGTAGTAGTGCCTGGATATTTGATACCGGTTGTGTTGCTCACATTTGCAACTCGAAGCAGGAACTGTGGAATAATCGAAGGCTAGCGAAGGATCAAGTGACGATCCCGTGGGAAATGGTTCCAAGGTTGATGCAATTGCCGTCGGCATGGTCTCACTTTAGTTACCATCGGGATTAGTTATGAACTTGAATAATTGTTATTTAGTGCCTCTATTAAGCATGAACATTATATCTGGATCTTGTTTATTGCGAGAAGGTTAGTCATTTAAGTCAGAGAATAATGGTTGTTCTATTTTTATGAGTAATATCTGTTACGGTCATGCACCCAATGTGAGGGGTTTGTTCATATTCAATCTTGATTGTGATGAGACACATATCCATAACATTGAGACCAAAATATGTAGAGTTAACAATGATAGCGCCACCTTTTTGTGGCACTGCCGCTTAGGTCATATTGGTGTAAGGCGCATGAAGAAAGTCCATGCTGATGGGCTTTTGGAGTCACTTGATTTTGAATCACTTGACACGTGCGAACCATGCCTCATGGGCAAGATGACTAAGACTTCATTCTCTGTAACAATGGAGCGTGCAAGTGACTTGTTGGAAATCATACATACTGATGTGTGCGGGCCAATGAGTGTGGAGGCACGCGGTGGATATCATTATGTTCTCACCTTCACTGATGATTTGAGTAGATATGGACATATCTACTTAATGAAGCACAAGTCTGAAACATTTGAAAAGTTCAAACAATTTCAGAGTAAAGTTGAAAATCATCGTACTTTGTTAGATATGGCGCGATCTATGATGTCTCTTACCGATTTGCCATTATCGTTTTGGGTTTATGCATTAGAGATAGTTGCATTCACTTTAAATAGGGCACCATTAAAATCCATTGAGACGACACCATATGAGTTATGGCATGGCAAGAGGCCAAAGTTGTCGTTTCTTAAAGTTTGGGGATGCGATGCTTATGTCAAAAAGCTTCAGCCTGAAAAGCTGGAAGCCAAAGCGGAAAAGTGTGTCTTCATAGGTTACCCAAAATAGACAGTTGGGTATACCTTCTATCTCAGATCCGAGGGAAAAGTGTTTGTTGCTAAGAATGAAGCATTTCTTGAGAAAGAGTTCCTCTCAAAAGAATTGAGTGCGAGGAAGATAGAACTTGATGAGGTTGTGGAACCTCTACTCCAACAGGATGTTGGCGCAAGGCAGAGGGAAATCTCTGTCAAGGCAACACCGATTGAGGAGGAAGCTAATGATGATGATTATGAAGATTCGGATCAAGTTACTATCGGACCTCGCAGGTCGACAAGATCACGTACTGCTCCTGAGTGGTATGGGAATCATATCTTATCTATCATGTTGTTAGACAACAATGAGCCTGCAAATTATGAAGAAGTAATGGTGGGCCCGAATTCCAACAAATAGTTAGAGACCATGAAATCCAAGATAGGATCTATGTATGAAAATAAAGTGTGGACTTTGGAAGTATTACCTGAAGGTTGCAAGGCTATTCAGAACAAATGGATCTTTAAGAATAAGACGGACGCGGACGTTAATGTGACCGTTTATAAAGTTCGACTTGTGACAAAGGATTTTTCACAAGTTCAAGTAGTTGACTACGATGAGACATTCTCACCGGTAGCGATGCTTAAGTCCGTCCGAATCATGTTAGCAATAGCTGCATTTTTCAATTATGAAATCTGGCAGATGGATGTCAAAACGGCGTTCCTTAATGGTATTCTTAAGAAAGAGTTGTATATGATGCAACCTGAAGGTTTTGTCGATCCATAGAATGCTAACAAAGTATGCAAGCTCCAGCGATCCATTTATGGACTTGTGCAAGCATCTCGGAGTTGGAATAAGCTCTTTGATGAGATGCTCAAGGCATTTGGGTTTATACAAGTTGTTGGAGAATCTTGTATATACAAGAAAGTGAGTGGGAGCTCTGTAGCATTTCTAATATTATATGTGGATGACATATTCCTGACTGGAAACAATGTGGAGTTCTTAGAGAGCGTAAAGGATTACTTGAACAAATGTTTTTCAACGAAAGACCTAGGAGAAGCTGCTTACATATTAGGCATTAAGAACTATAGAGATAGATCGAGGCGCCTAATAGGACTTTCACAAAGCACATACCTTGATAAAGTTTTGAAGAAGTTCAAAATGGAGCAATCCAAGGACGGGTTCTTGCTAGTGTTACAAGATATAAAGTTGAGTAAGACTCAGTGTCCAGTAACTGCAGAAGATAGAGAAAAGATGAGTACCGTCCCCTATGCTTCAGCCATAGGGTCTATCATGTATGCAATGTTGTGCACAAGACCAGACGTCAGCCTGGCCATAAGTATGGCAGGCAGGTTTCAAAGTGATCCAGGAGTGGAACACTGGGCGGCGGTCAACAATATTCTGAAGTACATGAAAAGGACTAAGGAAATGTTTCTCGTTTATGGAGGTGACGAAGAGCTCGTCGTAAAGGGTTACGTCGATGCAAGCTTTGACACTGATCCGGATGACTCTAAGCCTCAAACCGGAGACATATTTTTTCTTAATGGGGGTGCGGTAAGTTGGTGCACTTCCAAGAAAAGTGTCATAGCAGATTCGACATATGAAGCGGAGTACATGGCTGCCTTGGAGGTGGCTAAGGAGGGTGTCTGGATGAAGCAGTTCATGAGGATCTTGGAGTTGTGTCGTGTGCACTAAATCCAATAACTCTTCTCTGTGACAACACTGGTGCCATTGCTCTAGCCAAGGAACGAAGGTTTCAGAAGAAGACCAGACAATTAAATGACGCTTCAACCTCATGCGCGACTATGTCCTAGGAGAGGACGTAAATATTTGCAAAGTGCACACGGATCTGAATGTTGCAGATCCGCTGACTAAACCTCTTCCACGAGCGAAGCATGATCAACACCACAACTGTATGGGTGTTAGATTCATTACAATTTAAATCACATAGTGATGTGAGACTAGATTATTGACTCTAGTGCAAGTGGGAGACTGTTGGAAATATGCCCTAGAGGCAATGATAAAATAGTTATTATTATATTTTCTGTTTCAAGATAATTGTTTATTATCCATGCTATAATTGTATTGAATGAAAACATAAATGCATGTGTGGATATATAGACAAAACTATGTCCCTCGTAAGTCTCTAGTTGACTAGCCAGTTGATCAAGGATGGTTAAGGTTTTCTAACCATATGCAAGTGTTGCCACTTGATCACTGGATCACATCATTGGGAGATTGATGTGATGGACAAGACCCAAAGTATAAACGTACCATGTGATCGTGTCATTTTGTTGCTATTGTTTTCTAAGTGTCAAGTATTCATTCCTATGACCATGAGATCATGTAACTCACTGACACCGGAGGAATACCTTGTGTGTATCAAACATCGCAACGTTACTGGGTGACTATAAAGGTGCTCTATAGGTATCTCCGAAGGTATCCGTTGAGTTAGCATGGATCAAGACTCGGATTTGTCACTCCGTGTGATGGAGAGGTATCTCGGGGCCCACTCGGTAATACAACATCACATATAAGCCTTGCAAGCAATGTGACTAAAGTGTTAGTCACAAGATCTTGTATTACGGAACGAGTAAAGAGACTTGCCGGTAACGAGATGGAAATAGGTATAGGGATACTGACGATCAAATCGCGGGCAAGTAACATACTGAAGGACCAAGGGAATGGTATACGAGATTATATGAATCCTTGGCACAGAGGTTCAATCGATAAGATCTTCGTAGAATATGTAGGATCCAATATGGACATCCAGGTCCCGCTATTGGATATTGACCGGGGAGTGTCTCAGGTCCTGTCTGCATAGTTCTCGAACCCGCAGGGTCTGCACACTTAAGGTTCACTGACGTTTCGGTATAGTTGAGTTATAGGTGCTGGTGACCAAATTTTTGTTCGGAGTCCCGGATGAGATCACGAACGTCACGAGGGTTTCCGGAATGGTCCAGAAACGAAGATTGATATATAGGATTGTTTCATTTGGCTTTCGAAAAGATTTCGGGCATTACTGGAAGTGTACCGGGAGTGACGAATGGGTTCCGGGTTTTTACAGGGAGGGGGGCACCCACCCGGGAGTGAACTTAATAGCCCATAGGTGGCGCACCAGCCCTTGGTGGGCTGGTGAGGCCAGCCCAATAGGGTTATTTTGTCCAAGAGAAAAATCAAAGGACAAAAAAGGAGGAGGTGGGAAGGAAGGAAGGGACTCCTCCTTCCAAACCGAATTGGAGTGGGAGTCCCTCCTCCTCCACTTGGCCGACGCCCTAGGGACTCCCTTGAGCCCCAAGGCTGGCCCCTCCCCTCCTCCTATATATACTAGAGGGTTTAGGGTTTTTGAGACACAACTTTGCCACGTGCAACCCTAAACCTCTACTTCGTAGTTCTTCCTCTAGATCGGTTTTCTGCGGAGCTCGAGCGGAGCCTTGCAGGAATAGCTCATCACCATCACCAGCGCGCCATCACGCTGCCGGAGAACTCATCTACTTCCACGTCTCTCTTGCTATATCAAGAAGGCGGAGATCGTCATCGAGGTGTATGTGTGCTGAACGCGGAGGTGTCGTCCGTTCGGTGCTAGATCGGGACGGATCGTGGGACGAGGTGATTTGAATCATGAAGCTATTCCACTACGTCAACCGCATTTGTTAATGCTTCCCGCTTAGTGATCCACAAGGGAATGTGGATCCGATCTCCCTCTCGTAGATGAACATCACCATAATAGGTCTTCGTGTGCGTAGGAAATTTTTTGTTTCCCATGCAACGTTCCCCAAAAGGAGCGGACCTCCTTGAAGTCGGGGTAGGTCTTGAGCATGGGGATGAAGGACTGTTGCTTCTCGAACTGGTCACCGAGGCCGATGAGTGTTAGAAATATGCCCTAGAGGCAATAATAAATTGGTTATTATTATATTTCCTTGTTCATGATAATTTTCTATTGTTCATGCTATAATTGTATTAACCGGAAACCGTAATACATGTGTGAATACATAGACCACAACATGTCCCTAGTGAGCCTCTAGTTGGCTAGCTCGTTGATCAATAGATGGTCATGGTTTCCTGATCATGGACTTTGGATGTGGTTGATAACGGGATCACATCATTAGGAGAATGATGTGATGGACAAGACCCAATCCTAAGCATAGCACAAGATCGTCTAGTTCGTCTGCTAAAGCTTTTCCAATGTCAAGTATCATTTCCTTACACCATGAGATTGTGCAACTCTCGGATACCGTAGGAGTGCTTTGGGTGTATCAAACTTCACAACGTAACTGGGTGACTATAAAGGTGCACTACAGGTATCTCCGAAAATGTCTGTTGGTTTGGTATGAATCGAGATTGGGATTTGTCACTCCGTTTGACGGAGAGGTATCTCTGGGCCCACTCGGTAATGCATCATCATAATGAGCTCAATGTGACTAAGGACTTAGCCACGGGATGATGTGTTACGGAACGAGCAAAGAGACTTGCCGCTAACAAGATCGAACAAGGTATAGGGATACCGATGATCGAATCTCGGGCAAGTGCCATACCGGTAGACAAAGGGAATTGCATACGGGATTAAGTGAATCCTTGACATCATGGTTCATCTGATGAGATCATTGAGGACTTGTGGGAGCCAACATAGATATAGAGACCCCACTGTTGGTTATTGGCCGGAGAGATGTCTCGGTCATGTCTGCATGTTTCCCGAACCCGTAGGGTCTACACACTTAAGGTTCGGTGATGCTAGAGTTGTTATGGGAATCGTATATGTGGTTATCGAAGGTTTTTCGAAGTCCCGGATGAGATCTCGGAAGTTACGAGGAGTTCAGGAATGGTCCGGAGGTAAAGATTTATATATGAGAAGTCATATTTTGGGTACCGGAAAAGTTTCGGGTTTTTTCGGTATTGTACCGGGAAGCTTCTAGAAGGTTTTGGAAACTTCCGGAAGAGTCCGGAAGTCCACCAAGTGTTCCACCACGTCCCAAGGGTGTGCATGGGCTGAGGGAAGAATTCGTGCCCTTATTGGGCCAAGCACACAAGTCCCACAAGGCCCATGCAGTTGGGAAAGGTGGAAAGTCCACCTTCGTATGGAAGGGAAGGAAGGGGACAAGGATTCCACCTCCTCTCCCCTTGGCTGCACCCTAGGGCATGGAGGTGCTATTCCCCATGCCCCTCCACCTATATATAGGGAGGAGGGGGCGCCCCAAGAGCACACACGAAGCCCTTGCCGCCCCTCTCTCTCCCTAGATCGTTCTCTCCTTCGTTTGCGGTTTCGGTAGCGCTAGGCGTAGCCCGGCTGAGATAGCACCACCACAACCACCACCACGTCATCGTGCTGCCGGATTTTTCCCTCAACTTCTCCTCCCTCCTTGCTGGATCAAGAAGGAGGAGACGTCCCCGAGCTGTAGGTGTGTTGAATGTGGAGACACCGTACGTTCGGTGTTCGGATCGGATCTTCCGCGATTTGAATCGCCGCGAGTACGACTCCATCGACCACATTCATTGTAATGCTTCCGCTATGCGATCTTCAACGGTATGAAGATGTTCTACATCACTCATTGCTGGTCTCTCCTAGATGATCTTGGTGTGACGTATGGAATTTTTGAATTATTACTACGTTCCCCAACAACGAGGAGGACGTTGATGAGGGTGCGGTCCTCGACGTGATCGCCGAGTTCATTGATTTTGGCGCCGATGGCCTTGATCCACTGGCAGAAGATGGTGACCGGGGCATCTCCTTGGGTGGTGGTGCGTAGCTCGGTGTTGAGCGTGTTGATGCACGCGTCGTAGTTGTCCTGGAACAACTGTTGAAGGGAGGCCCAGAGATCAGCGGTGGTGGCGTCATAGGAGGAGACCAGATTGAAGAGCTCCATGGAGATGCGTGTGTAAACCCACTAGATGATGGCGAGATTATCTTTCACCCAGCTAGGATCGGCGTGCTGCGGAGGGTAGGATTGATCTATGTGGTGGTGGAGGCCGCAGCGGCCCAGGTGGATGATGAAGAGGTGGTTCCAATGATAGTAATTGTGCAAGATCTAACGAGATTGGGATGAAGGGGGTGACGTCGGCAATGGTGTCGGCGAGGGAGATCATGGGGATTGGGGGAGTTGTAGAGGAGGAAGAGGTAGTAGGGGCACCGGCGGCGCGGAACTCGACCATGGAGAAGAGGGGCCAAGTCGGCCGTGGCGGTGGCGCGGGTGGCGGTGCCATGGCAGGTGCGGAAAACCTAGGCGTGTGATACCATGATAATTAGAGAAAATTGAAGAATAATAGTTGTGTTGATTGGGGTCTCAAAGGGTTGTTTATATGGGTTATAAAACTTGGACTCCAAGACTAATAGAGATAGATTACAATTCAAAGAAGAAACCGACCTATACTCCAATAATGTGTAAGCCCCAGGAAGGACGAGGATGTGGGTGTAGGTTCCTTTCGAAAGACATGCCCTTATACGCTTTATGAAAGGAGTTGTATCGAAGTGGGCTCTTCTTCTAAAAAGCATTCTACAAACACAATCTTTGGTCTTTTTTGCATAGACCATAGAAAAAAATATATTTTTTTAAACTTTGTGCACTCAAATAGAACATGAAGATATACCCGTACGACTTTGTTCAGATTTTTCTAGCATTTAAAAATGAGTGTTTCGAAGTGAGTTCATATCTATCCGGGTTCTTTCATGCACTTTTCCTGAAAGGTATAGGAAAGGTCTGGTGGACAAGTGGATGGATAATCTCACACAATAAGCTAGCCAAACAAGAACTGGAATGGATGGAGTGGTACTCGTATTACTTCTTTTTTCCTAAGGAACTAGAAGAGATTCCTCTCTACTGTGTTTTTCAATTTTTTACAAATAAGTACAAAAAATATGTAAATAGAAAAGCAGCTAAGATATCTGACAAGAAAGAAAAGCAAAAGCAAAGAAACTATTTACAACTATCTGAAGGGAAGGGCCCAAGTGTTGAAATCTGCATATTGAGTAGCTCCGTGTGTTAGGAGAAGAATTTCCTGTTTGAATTTTTCTCTACAAGAGCATATATTAGGCTAAACACCATTGAATATAAAGTCATTGCTTGACAGCCAGATAGCACATGAAGCACTTATAATTATTTACCTTGCAAATGGTACTCCAGCAATCAGAAGCAAAAGGGCATTGAAAGAACAAATGATTTCTGGTTTCGATAAAACAATATCCACACAAGACAGAAGATTAATCTCGCAGGAAAAACCTTTTCCTCTGCAACATTTCTCTTGTATTCAGTCTGTTGTTAATGAGGAGCCAAGAAGAAGACCAGGTTCTTGCTGGCATCGAGTTCAAATGCCCGCTCAAAAAACCGCCGCCGCCTTCGACCTCCCTCCTCCCCTGCTTCCCCGCCGCCGTCGGAGGAGGATGGCAAGCAAAGCTCACCCGACGGACGGCGGATGGCGGGCCTTCCTCCCTTCTTCACGAGGGGATCCTCTGTAACACATCGACATCGTGAAGGACCAACATGTTTGCCGCATTGCTGGGCATTAGAGAGAGAGAGGGATTATGAGGAACACTAGAACTAGTGATACAAAATTCTTGAAGCAAAGACGATAAAGTGGTGTTATTGGGGTGTCCGAGACGACGATGCCACAAATCTACTGATGCAATCATGGCACGGGGGGTGGAAGTAGGCGCGTTGTGGAGCGGATAAAGATCACCCGTGCTATTGTACCAAGCTAGAACCTCCCTCGTTGCCAAATCCTTCACAGACAAACCAAAAGGGTCAAAAGCCACGATAACTTTATTGTCAATGAAAAATTGTCGAACGGAATAAGATTTTTGATTAAGGAAGGGACAACAAGAATATTGCGTAGAAGAAAATTAGCATAAGAGGAGGAGATGTAATAATGTCCGGTGTAGGAAACAGGAATGGTGGAGAGACATCGCCAATGGTGATTGTAGAAAAAACAAAAGGGAAACAAGTTGACAGCAAATTCTTATTTGAATCGAAAATCCAATATGTACCTTCAGTATTTAGGGTAAAATTGTTCATTGCATTGATGAAGGCGGCTTGGTCCGAGGCCAGCTGCTAGGGAGGAGAAGAGGGGCCAGGAGCTAGTAGTTGGCGGTACGCGCATGGGGCCTGCATGCTGCCGTAGGAGGCCGGCATTGCGTTCTTACCACTATAGTTGGGGCTCGGGCGCCAGCGTGGGGGTGGTGAAGGAGTTGTTGCTGCTGCGCAGGAGTTGGAGGTGCAGCAGACTGCCGCGTCAGCCTAGGCGTGTGAGTCGCTTCCGCTGAGGGAGTGGCATCATGAAACACCTGCATCGCCCATTGTGCCTTGCGAGCTTGGTTCTTCTCTTCTTGTTGAAGGATGCAACGAACCTCCTTGAAGGTGGGGTAGGGCTTGAGCATGGGGTTTGGTCCTCAACGTGATCGCCGAGTTCACGGAGTTCGTCGTCGATGGGTTTGATCCGCTGGCAGAAGACGGTGACCGGGGCATCTCCCTGGGTGGTGGTGTGTAGCTCGGTGTTGAGCGCATTAATGCGCATGTCGTAGTTGTCCTAGAACAAATGTTGAAGGGAGGCCCAGAGATCAGCGGCGGTGGCGTCAGCGGAGGAGACCAGATTGAAGAGCTCCGTGGAGATGCGTGTGTAAATCCACTAGATGATAGCAAGATCATGTTTCACCCAGCGAGGATCGACGTGCTGTGGAGGATAGGATTGATCTGTGTGGTGGCGGAGGCCGCAGAGGCGGAGGTGGATGGTGGAGAGGTGACTCCAAGGATAGTAATTGTGGATGCCCGGATCTAATGAGATTGGGATTAAGGGGGTGACGTTGGCAATGGTGTTGGCGAGGGAGATCATGGGGATTTGGGGAGTTGTTTGGGTAGTTGTGGAGGAGGAAGAGGTAGTAGGGGCACCGGCGGCGCGGAACTCAGCCATGGAGAAGAGGGGCTGAGTCGGCCGGGGCGGTGGCACGGGTGGTAGTGCCATATGTAAATAGAAAAGCAGCCAAGATAGCTGACAAGAAAGAAAAGCAAAAGCAAAGACACTATTTATAACTATCTGAAGGGAAGGGCCCAAGTGTTGAAATCTGCATATTGAGTAGCTCTGTGTTAGGAGAAGAATTTCCTGTTTGAATTTTGTTCTGCAAGAGAAGGTATTCGGCTGAATACCATTGAATATAAAGTCATTGCTTGGCAGCAAGATAGCACATGAAGAACTTATAATGATTTCCCTTGCAAATGGTACTCCAGCATTCAGAAGCAAAAGGGCATTGAACGAACAAATGATTTCTGGTTTCGATAAAACAATGTCCGCACAAGACAGAAGATTAATCTCGCATAAAAAGCTTTTCCTCCCTAACATTTCTCTTGTATTCAGTCTGTTGTTAATGAGGAGCCAAGAAGAAGACCGTGTTCTTGCTGACATCGAGTTCAGATGCCCGCTCAAAAAATCACCACCGCCTTTGACGTCCCTCCTCCCCTGCTTCCCTGCTGTCGGCGAAGGAGACTGGCGAGCAAAGCTCGCCCGATGGACGGCAGATGGCGGGCCTTCCTCCTTTCTTCATGAGGGGATCCTATGGGATCCAGGCGGCGCTGTAGGGGCTGGCGGCGGCAGATCTGGGGTCTCCCACCCCAGATCGGTTCTTCTCTGGGTGGTCGGGCTCGGCCGTCGTTTGGCGGCCCTAAGCGGTGGTGGGCGCGCGCGTTGACTGTTCTCCTTCACAGATGTGATTGGAGGTAGCAGGAGGCATTGGAGTGCTCACTAGTAGAAAAGAGGGCTTTGGTCCACTTGATGAAATCCCATTAGTCCCAGTTCACTTACGAACGGGGACCCATGCACTACTGGAATTGAGTTGTTTGCCGTCTACCAAATCTTTGTCGTCTGCTTGCTGATGGCAAACAGTGTCTTTGCCGTCAGCTCCCATGAAGCGGACGGCAAAGAACTGACTGATGACAAAGAATGTTTTTGCCATCAGTCAATTCTTTGCCGTCTGCCGCAGACGGCAAAGATGAGGACATCAGACGACAAAGCTTTGGACTCGGCCCACCTGGCCGAGGGAATATTAGGTCAAACTACAGTCGTTTCATTGTCGTCACCTAGAGGACAGCAAAGAGTCCAGAGGCAGACTGCAAAGAGTGTAGACCCTTTGCCGTCTGCCAGCAGACGACAAAGCTTCTGAATTTACTAACATCCGTCCCAATCCACCCCAGCCCTCTCTCTCTCTCTCAAACGGATACTCTCTTCCCCTCCTCTCCCCCGAACCCCACCGCCTCCACCACCGTCATGCCGCCGCCCCCGGCGCCACCCCGGTGCCCCACAACCCCGCCGCCGCCGCCCCACCGTTCCCGGCGCCGCCCCGGTGCCTCACAGCCCCCGGCGCCGCCCCGCAGCCCCAACACCGTCGGTGCCGCCCCAACACCCCTGGCCCATGACGACACAGTCGCCCCTATCGGTGAGCCCCCGCACCCCCACCCCCCCATGGGAAATTAACTTGTTGTTATTTAGTTTTTTGGAGAAAGAAGAAGAAAAGGAGGTGGAGGAGAAAAGGAGGAGGAGAAGAAGAAGAAGAAGAAGAAGAAGAAGAAGAAGAAGAAGAAGAAGAGGAGGATAAAAAATATAAGAAGGAGAAGAAGAAGAAGAAGAAGAATAGGAGGAGAAGAAAAAATAAGAAGGAGAAGAAGAAAAGAAGAAGAGAAGAAGAAGAAAAGAAGAAAAAATAAGGAGAAGAAGAGAAAAAAAAGAATAAGTAGAAGAAAAGGATAAAGAAAAATAGAAATAGAAATAAGAGGAAGAAGAAGAAGAAGAAGAAGAAGAAGAGGAGGAGGAATAAGAGGAGAAGAGGAGGAGGAGAAGAAGAAGAAGAAGAAGAGGAGAACAGGAGAATAAAGAGGAAAAATGAAAAGAAGAAGAAGAGAAGAAGAAGGAGAAGGAGGAGGAGGAGAAGGAGCCATCCTTCTACTCCTCTTCTTCTTCTTCTCCTCATTCTCCTTCTCCTCTAAAATGACATAATTAGACATAATTAGCATATTTGTGTTGATCGGGTGGATTTACATGTGACACTTGTCTCGTCGCTATGAGGTTTGTTGTGCGAAGACCTCCCCATGCGTTGTACGAGCTCCACTCCTACATTCGTGGATCAGTACAAATGTCATCTCCTCCCCGCCCCTTCATTTACTGTGGCTCGATTTTCGGATGAAACTTGCTAGATTTAGGTAATTAAATTAATTTATCAGTATGCGTGACCAGTATGTGTCTCCCGTTCGAAAGAGCGAAATCTATAAATATGCATGTCTTTGCATATTTATAACGGCTATCCTTTCGAATTGTCCAACATTATCCATGGACAGCCCGAGTATGTGTAGATTGGGTTCGTTTTCCCGTATGTTGTGCTCTGGATCCGATGCGGAATTTCGTCAGTGCCTCCCTGTTGTTCTCCGGATGCACATCCTCTCTGTTTATTGTGGAGACGTGTATCAGGAGAACAGTGGGGAGGTGCTGCCGAAATTTTGCGTTGGATCCGGAGCAGAACATGGGAAAACGAACCCAATCTACACATACTCGGGTGGGATTAGGACCTATCTTTACCTATTAGCGTGTAGGTTGCGTGGATGTAATAAAAATGGCGAACCTGATTAACCCATGAATATAAATGCTATATTATATATAAATATATTTCTTCTGTCTTTACACTGCTGAAATCCAGAAATTTGCCATCTGCCATGGCTGACGGCAAAGGGGGCAACCACTAACGGCAAAGTAGACAGCAAAAAAAATCCGGTGAAGAGGTTCTTTGCCGTCTGCTTTTTTAAAGCGGACGACAAAGAATCTTTGCCATGAGGGGGCAGACGGCAAATTAAATGGGACGGCATATACTCCAACGGCCCCGTTAAGTGTTAACGACCGACCTCCTCTCTTTGCCGTCTACCATCCCGCCTTTGCCATGTGGGGGCAGATGACAAAGGGGGGAACCAGCCCCCTCTCCCACCCCTCTTTGTCATTTGCCCCCTCATGGCAAAGGGGGGATGGCAGACGGCAAAGAGGGGAGGGAGAGGGGGCTGATTCCCCCCTTTGCCATGTGGGGACAGACGGCAAAGAGGGGAGAGAGAGGGGGTTGATTCCCCCCTTTGTCGTGTGGGGGCAGACGTCAAAGGGGGGAACCAGCCCCCTCTCTCCCCTCTTTGCCGTCTGCCATCCCCCCTTTGCCATGTGGGGGCACACGGCAAAGAGTGGAACCAGCCCCTTTTTAATTTATTTCTTATTATATCCAACATTTTTAACAATAATCAGGATATATATATATTTGACATAAATAAATTTCTTTCCGTACTCATAACCATATTAAAATAAATTTCATCCATAGTGCATACATATTATGCAAGTTGCATCCGTACCAAACCATATATTACACCAGTTTCATCCACATGCATACAAAGTTTCATATATATATATCCATATACTACAATAGTTTCAATACAAGCTTCCGTGAAGCCATGGTACAAGAAATCATCTTCAAGCATTCCATCAATATAATCCAAGCTTCCCGTGAAGTGAATGTAATCCGCAAAATGACAAATAAGAAAGTTAGAAGAATAATACTAGATGAAGAAGTATATATAGGTTATTTCGGAGAGAAATTAGCTAAGTATAGTCCATTTTGGAGCTAACTAAGCTAATTATGTCATTTAGGTGGAACCCTAGCTAACTATAGGCCGTTCCGGAGCTAACTCGGGTAAAATAGGTCATTCCGGAGAAAACTATGCTCATTAAGCCATTTTGGATCTAGCTAGGCTAATTATAGGCCATTTAATACCTAAGTTAGGGGGAATAGGTCATCTTGCAACTACGTAATCCTTATTATGTCATTTAGGAGAGAACTTAGCTAACTATAGGTCATTTTGGAGCTAACTAAGCTAATTATGTCATTTTGTAGGATGATTAGCCAATTTAGCCTTTCTTGGATGAGTCTAAGCTACGTAGAAGAAGAGAAAGAGAAGAAGTAAAAGAAGGAGGAGGAGGAGGAGGAGGAGGAGGAGGAGGAGGAGGAGAAGGAGAAGGAAGAGGAGAAGAACAAGAAAAGAAGAAGGAGAAGGAGGAGGAAGAAGAAGGAGAAGCAGGAGCTCCTTCTCCTTCTTCTCCTCCTTCTTCTCCTTCTTCTTATCCTCCTCCTTCTCTTCTTCTTCTTCTCTTCTTCTTCTTCTTCCTTCCTTTCATTTTTCCTCTTTCTTCTCCTCTTGTCCCCTTCTTCGGGTTAAATTAGCTAAGAATGCCTTTTTGGAGCTAATTATGTCATTTCTAGGATAATTAGCTAAGTATAGGTCATGTTTTATTAAATAGACCATTTTGGAGCTAACTAAGCTAATTATGTCATTTAGGTGGAACCCTAGCTAACTATAGGCCGTTTCGGGGCTAACTTGGGTAAAATAGGTCATTCCGGAGCAAACTATGCTTATTAAGCCATTTCGGATCTACCTAGGCTAATTATAGGCCATTTAATACATAAGTTAGGGGGAATAGGTCATCTTGCGGCTACGTAAGCCTTATTATGTCATTTACGAGAGAACTTAGCTAACTATAGGTCATTTTTTATTAAATAGGTCATTTTGGAGCTAACTAAGCTAATTATGTCATTTTTTAGGATAATTAGCCAATTTAGCCTTTCTTGGGTGAGTCTAAGCTACGTAGATGAAGAGAAAGAGAAGAAGAAGTAAAAGAAGGAGGAGGAGGAGGAGAAGGAAGAGGAGAAGAAGAAGAAAAGAAGAAGGAGGACTCCTTCTCCTTGTTCTTCCTTCTTCTTCCTCCTTCTTTCCTCCTTCTCCTTCTCCTTCTTCTTTTCTTCTTCTTGTTCTTCTTGTCCTCCTCCTTCTCTTCTTCTTCTTCTCTTTTCTTCTTCTTCCTTCCTTTCATTTTTCCTCTTTCTTCTCCTGTTGTCCTCTTCTTCGGGCTAAATTAGCTAAGAATGCCTTTTTGGAGCTAATTATGTCATTTCGAGGATAATTAGCTAAGTATAGGTCATGTTTTATTAAATACACCATTTTGGAGCTAACTAAAATAATTATGTCATTTAGGTGGAACCCTAGCTATAGGCCGTTTCGGAGATAACTTGGGTAAAATAGGTCATTCTGGAGCAAACTATCCTTATTAAGCCATTTTGGATCTAGCTATGCTAATTATAGGCCATTTAATACCTAAGTTAGGGGAATAGGTCATCTTGGAGCTACGCAAGCCTTATTATGTCATTTAAGAGAGAACTTTGCTAACTATAGGTCATTTTTTATTAAATAGGTCATTTTGGAGCTAACTAAGCAAATCATGTCATTTTGTAGGATAATTAGCCAATCTAGCCTTTCTTGGATGAGTCTAAGCTACGTAGAAGAAGAGAAAGAGAAGAAGAAGTAAAAGAAGAAGGAGAATGAGGAGGAGAAGGAGAAGGAAGAGGAGAAGAAGAAGAAAAGAAGGAGAAGGAGAAGGAGGAAAGAAGGAGGAAGAAGAAAGAGAAGGAGGAGCTCCTTCTCCTTCTTCTCCTCCTTCTTTTCCTTCTTCTTATCCTCCTCCTTCTCTTCTTCTTCTTCTCTTCTTCTTATTCTTCCTTCCTTTCATTTTTCCTCTTTCTTCTCCTCTTGTCCCCTTCTTCGGGCTAAATTAGCTAAGAATGCCTTTTTGGAGCTA
Source organism: Hordeum vulgare subsp. vulgare (assembly GCF_904849725.1). Taxonomy (NCBI): domain Eukaryota; kingdom Viridiplantae; phylum Streptophyta; class Magnoliopsida; order Poales; family Poaceae; genus Hordeum; species Hordeum vulgare. The sequence continues at coordinate 143,601,832 of NC_058521.1, read as the reverse complement.
ATTATGTCATTTCGAGGATAATTAGCTAAGTATAGGTCATGTTTTATTAAATGGACCATTTTGGAGCTAACTAAGCTAATTATGTCATTTAGGTGGAAACCTAGCTATCTATAGGCCGTTTCGGAGCTAACTTGGGTAGAATAGGTCATTCCGGAGCAAACTATGCTTATTAAGCCATTTTGGATCTAGCTAGGCTAATTATAGGCCATTTAATACGTAAGTTAGGGGCAATAGGTCATCTTGCAGCTACGTAAGCCTTATTATATCATTTAGGAGAGAACTTAGCTAACTATAGGTCATTTTGGAGTTAACTAAGCTAATTATGTTATTTTGTAGGATAATTAGCCAATTTAGCCTTTCTTGGATGAGTCTAAGCTATGTAGAAGAAGAGAAAGAGAAGAAGAAATAAAAGAAGGAGGAAGAGGAGGAGGAGGAGTAGGAGAAGGAGAAGGAAGAGGTGAAGAAGAAGAAAAGAAGAAGGAGAAGGAGAAGGCGGAGAAGAAGGAGAAGGAGCTACTCCTTCTCCTTCTTCTTCCTCCTTCTTTCCTCCTTCTCCTTCTCCTTCTTCTTTTCTTCTTCCTCTTCTTCTTATCCCCCTCCTTCTCTTCTTCTTCTTCTCTTCTTCTTCTTCTTCCTTCCTTTCATTTTTCCTCTTTCTTCTCCTCTTGTCCCCTTCTTCGGGTTAAATTAGCTAAGAATGCCTTTCTGGAGCTACTTATGTCATTTCGAGGATAATTAGCTAAGTATAGGTCATGTATTATTAAATAGACCATTTTGGAGCTAACTAAGCTAATTATGTCATTTACGTGGAACCCTAGCTAACTATAGGCCGTTTCGGAGCTAACTTGGGTAAAATAGGTCATTCCAGAGCAAACTATGCTTATTAAGCCATTTTGGATCTAGCTAGGCTAATTATAGGCCATTTAATACCTAAGTTAGGGGGAATATGTCATCTTGCAGCTACGTAAGCCTTATTATGTCATTTAGGAGAGAAGTTAGGTAACTATAGGTCATTTTTCATTAAGTAGGTCATTTTGGAGCTAACTAAACTAATTATGTCATCTTTTAGGATAATTAGCCAATTTAGCCTTTCTTGTATGAGTCTAAGCTACCTAGAAGAAGAGAAAGAGAAGAAGAAGTAAAAGAAGGACGAGGAGGAGGAGGAGGAGGAGAAGGAGAAGGAAGAGGAGAAGAAAAGAAGAAGGAGAAGGAGAAGGAGGAGAAGAAGGAGAAGGAGCTCCTCCTTCTCCTTCTTCTTCCTCCTTCTTTCCTCCTTCTCCTTCTCCTTCTTCTTTTCTTCTTCTTCTTCTTCTTCTTATCCTCCTCCTTCTCTTCTTATTCTTCTCTTCTTCTTCTTCTTGTTTCCTTTCATTTTTCCTCTTTCTTCTCCTCTTGTCCCCTTCTTCGGGCTAAATTAGCTAAGAATGCCTTTTTGGAGCTAATTATGTCATTTCGAGGATAATAAGCTAAGTATAGGTCATGTTTTATTAAATAGACCATCTTGGAGCTCACTAAGCTAATTATGTCATTTACGTGGAACCCTAGCTAACTATAGGCCGTTTCGGAGCTAACTTGGGTAAAATAGGTCGATCCGGAGCAAACTATGCTTATTAAGCCATTTTGGACCTAGCTAGGTTAATTATAGGCCATTTAATACCTAAGTTAGGGGGAATAGGTCATCTTGCAGCTACGTAAGCCTTAGTATGTCATTTAGGAGAGAACTTAGCTAACTATAGGTCATTTTTTATTAAATAGGTCATTTTGGAGCTAACTAAGCTAATTATGTCATTTTGTAGGATAATTAGCCAATTTAGCCTTTCTTGTATGAGTCTAAGCTACCTAGAAGAAGAGAAAGAGAAGAAGAAGTAAAAGAAGGAGGAGGAGGAGGAGGAGAAGGAGAAGGAAGAGGAGAAGAAGAAGAAAAGAAGAGGAGAAGGAGGAAGAAGGAGGAAGAAGAAGGAGAAGGAGGAGCTCCTTCTCCTTCTTCTTATCCTCCTCCTTCTCTTCTTCTTCTTCTCTTCTTCTTATTCTTCCTTCCTTTCATTTTTCCTCTTTCTTCTCCTCTTGTCCCCTTCTTCAGGCTAAATTAGCTAAGAATGCCTTTTTGGAGCTAATTATGTCATTTCGAGGATAATTGGCTAAGTGTAGGTCATGTTTTATTAAATAGACCATTTTGGAGCTAACTAAGCTAATTATGTCATTTAGGTGGAACCCTAGCTAACTATAGGCCGTTTCGGAGCTAACTTGGGTAAAATAGGTCATTCCGGAGCAAACTATGCTTATTAAGCCATTTTGGATCTAGCTAGGCCAATTATAGGCCATTTAATACCTAAGTTAGGGGGAATAGGTCATCTTGCAACTACGTAAGCCTTATTATGTAATTTAGGAGAGAACTTAGCTAACTATAGGTCATTTTTTATTAAATAGGTCATTTTGGAGCTAACTAAGCTAATTATGTCATTTTGTAGGATAATTAGCGAATTTAGCCATTTTGGAGCTAACTAAGCTAATTATGTCATTTAGATGGCTAGCTATTTTTTATTAAAACACTAGAAATAACATACCATTATCGTCATCACGGCAGAGAAGCACGGTGGTTGTGGCTTGTTTCACTTGGAGAAGGCTCCACTATAGAAGGGTCGTGCGATGTGTTTCGGGAGATATTCTGCACCAAACATCGTTTGCAATGTGTCGTTAGCATGAGGACACTCTTAAGATCACTACACTGAAATGAAACTCATTGTCCCCGCCACGTTAATGACTGGCATCGGCGGAGGGACTTGGCCGCTCTTCTCGCACATAGACTGTACATTTGGTTTCGACAAGTCAAACTTTTTATTTATTAATGAAACGGACATTAAAATGCAAGATTTTAAATAACATGAAGAAGAAACTTACCACGAAGAGCTCGTATATGGCCTTGTTAGACGCATCATTCCGTGCCCTCTCCGCCTCCACCAATGCAGTCGTCCTCTGCTCTAGCTCCCTAATCTCCTTATCCTTCTCCGCCATAGCCGCCTGCATTGCCTCTCTCTCTTTCTGAATAGCAGCCTGCAACACAACTCATTGTTAGCAATGTAATCATATTGGTTCCAACGCACAACATAATGCGGAAAGATAGTTGAGTCCATTAAACTAACCTCGATGGCGAGCTCGACTGGCCATGGACGACGTGTTATCTCCGGGTAAGAGCTCGTTTGGTGTGCCTTTATCTGCTGGAGAGTGCTAGGACAACGTATAAGGCCGTCTCCAATGGTGATCGAGCCATGGGGCTTCCTGTTGCCAGCTATCATCACCAGCTCTGGATCAATAGGCCCCTCGCTCGGGTTAAAGTCCTCCCCTTTCCTCGCCTTCCCGTGATCTCTGTACTTCACGAGCTTGTGGTGGGAGGAGGTGTTGGTGAAGTTTTCTGGTTGCTCGAGGTCAGACTCAGAGAATGCCTTGACCTTCTTGTACGAGGTAGTATGAGCCATCGCATACAGGTCGTACATCTGTGGCACCTCCGTCTTATTGTGACGCGCTGAAAAGAGAGAGAGAGAGAGAGAGGAAAATTGTATTAGTAAAGGGCTCAAGATAGCATTAAGAATGAATTGCATGAGGCATGAAGCAAACCACATACCCAGTTCTCGCCAAATTGGATTAAGTTGACGCTCCCTTGATGGTGTGGCACACCAACCATTTTCCACGCCTCTCCTTGGCGTTGTTGTGGCTGGCCTCCCACGTTTCGGAGCACCACTGATCCACCAAGGCCTCCCAACAATCCATTTTATCCACACACCATCTCGGGGGCACCTAAGTTAATAAAGAGAAATTTGAGCGCGTAAGAACCAAATCAAGGAAACTAACTACAAAGCCTTAATAATATGTAATTACCTTCATGTAATGCTCCTTCTCCATCTTAGCATCACGGCACTTCGCCTTGTCAATCCTAATACACCGCGTGGCATAGTAGTCTCGAACAGCCTGCACCCGAGCCTCGTGCCGAAAGTTTTGAAGTAGGCTCCGACATTCGGTTTCGATAACCTTTGTCGTGTCCTCCTCGTATCCCTCCTCACACCTGTAGTAGGTCTGCAAACGAGACAAACCCGATTAATACAATAAATAGCTATGGTTGATTTATAATTGTGTGATGGAGAAATTACCCAGAACTTTCGGATCACCATGTCCGCCCTCGTGTTGCACAAAACACCGTCGATCTCCACCTCTCGCGGGGCCAGGGCACCCAAGTAGTGCTCCCAGGTCATTCCTACCTCTCGCTCCCGACCGGGAAACGTAACAAACCCTGGGAAGTTTTTATGGCAAAGCACACCAAGGACGTTGTTGGGCTTGCGGACACCCTTAGCAACAATCCAACCCCTACAGTATGACAAGTTAAAGCCAAAACATTAGATATTTGAGAAAACGTGAAGGCAAAAGGTTAAATAAGAGTAAATTAACTTACTTGTCCCCATTTGGCCTAATCGGCCACCTCTGCTCGGGGGTCGCCGGCACGAGCGGAAGCCCCGAACTACCACGCTGGTAGACGGTAGCCCCCTCACCCAGCTCCTCGTCGCTACCAGCATGGCCACTTGGCTCAGCCCAGGTATCCCACTGGGTCTCTTGGGACGTACCCTCATCCCTGCTTTGCTCCGGAGTCGCCTGGAATGAAGCCTCTGGGACACGAGTCTCGTGAGTTGAAGGCTCGTCGACCCGAGGCTCGTGAACCGGAGACCATGTAGCCTCCACCTCAGACGAATCCACCCTAGAAGTCATGTGCTCAAGTGAATCATCTTGGGGTGGTGGCGGAGATCGTGTAGCCTCCACCTCAGAAGGCGTGGCAGCCACCGCCCTACCTCTCCCGCGGCCACGTGTACCTTTAGTACAACATAAATACCAACATGAGTAATAAAATGTATATAAATACCAATATGCATACAACATGAGTACAACATAAATACCAACATGAATACAACGTGTATCTTTAGTGCCTCTCGGCTTCGCGGGGGGTCGAGCACCTCTCACGAAGGGCGCTCCTTGCAGAGTAGAGAGCAACGCTCTCCGAAGAGGCGAGGCAGGAATGGAAGTACCCATCCCATCACCCGCCGACGAAGAAGGAGCCGCGGAGTGCTTTCGACCCTTTCCCGCCATCTTTCAACACCTGTCATGACAAAGAGTAAATGAAATTAGTACAATATAAATACCAACATGAATAGTAATAAAATGTATATAATTTAAGCGTATCATCGTCATAAATACCAACATGACTAATAAAAATTGAATACCTAACATGAACTTAAAAATTATATATAGTATAATAGTTCAATACCTGACATGAACTAATAACAATCGTGCTCGTCTATATATGCTTCTGGGTTAATAAATGCATCATGATCATCACTATCATCAATAAATGCATCATCATCATCACTATCACAAAGAACATGTGGAAGGCCACCATTATGTAATCGGTCAAGAAGTGACAGGTCATCCGCAGCAGTAACCTCTTCTTCTTCCAGCTCTTCCTGTTCGGGCTCAGGGGTTAAGACGGATTCACTGTCGCTGTCTACTTCAATGTTCTGGGGTGAAGTAGAGTGGTTCTTGAAACTTTTCTTGGACATACATGTTTCTTGGAAGAATTCTCCTTCATATGTGTCTGGGTTAATGTGAGGTTCGTAATCCTCTTCATTGAGGGTAGGTGGTCTAAAATGCGGTGGCACTTCATAAACGACATCCCAACCTTTGAGATTTGGATCAGTTTGGCGGGCCCACGGTAGATAGAAAACTTGTGTCGCCTGTTGAGCTGTAATATAGACATCGGGAACATCTAAGTGGGTGTTTTGGTTGCTTTCGACTAGTCCTATATGTTCATGAGTCCTTCTAGTCTCCCTCGGCTCAAACCAATAACATTTGAAGACTACGACGGTCGGTGGGTTTTCACCATAGAATAGAAGTTCATAAATTGCTTCGACTCTTCCATAATACTCAGTGTCTCCTTGGCCGATAGCAGAGTCAGAACAATTTGTAGTCTTTAGGTCGGGCATAGATAGCTCTTTGCCAAAGGTATGAAAGTGATACCCGTTGATGTTGTATTTGTCAAATGAACGGACCATATAGTCAAAACCATTAGCGACTTGTCTCAACTCAGCGTCCATAGACTCTGCATCAGCCTACAAGTTTAATACGAAAGAATGGATGCATTAGCCGCAAATTGGAACAAGAAATCAAATGGGTCCTTAATGGTAATTAACTACCCTTTGTTTGAACCAAGAGATGAAACCGGGATAGTCGCCTCCATGCTTTGCGAGAAGCTCATACTCTTTGACGGAATCCATTTCGATGACCGCTCCATTCAAGAATTCGGCGACGTATCGACTATATCAAATATCCGGGAATAAGAGTAGTTCAAAGCAATTAGAAGTTGCAAAACAATAAATTACCGAGAACTTACTCGATGTACGGCCGCACTTCTGTTAGGTTGGTGAAGATATACAAAGAAATGGTCCACCATTCTTCGACATCCAACGATTTCCCTTTCGAAGCACCGGATGGTGCGAGCTTACCTTTGAATAGGCTGATGGTGGATCGAACTTTTTTTGGATCGCCATCATTGTACCGAGGCTTCGGGTTATGCAAATGATGATTTTTGGCTTCGTAGTGTGCTGTCACGAAGTTTGCCGCCTCCTCAGTAATGAATGCCTCGGCCATCGATGCTTCAATTCTACGTTTATTTTTACACTTAGCTCGAAGCGTCTTCTGCATCCTCTCAGTTGAGTAGCACCATCGATTTTGAACGGGCCCCCCATTCTTGCCTCGGTCGGGAGATGCAAAATCAAATGTTGCATTGGATTAAAGAAGCCCGGTGGAAAGATTTTTTATAATTTGCAGATCAACTCCGGCGCCAACTCTTCCATTTCATCTAGCACGCCAGGCGATAGTTCTTTCGCACAAAGAGAACGGAAGAAATAGCTCAGCTCTGCCAGTACTAGCCATTCATCCTCACGGATAAAGCCACGCAACATCACCGGCATTACCCGCTCAATCCATATGTGCCAATCATGACTCTTGAGCCCAAATATTTTCAATTTCTCAAGAGTCGCTCCCCTCTTTAGATTCGCAGCATGCCCATCGGGGAACATCAACTGCATTTTCACCCACAATTGCATTTCCCTCATAGCTGGCCTTTCAAGATTGAACCATCCCTTTGGCTTCGCTATGCTTTGCTTTCCTTTCCTTTGTCGCAAGTTTTGCAATGGTCTATCACATAGAGCCTCCAGGTCGATTCTAGCCTTAGGATTATCTTTTGACTTCCCCTCTATGCCGAACAATGTACCAAAAATGGCCTTCGCAATATTCTTTTCAGTGTACATCACGTCAATGTTGTGTGGGCAAAGGAGGTCTTTGAAGTAAGGCAGATCCCATAAGCATGACTTGTGTGTCCAGGCGTGTTCCGTATTATACCCTTTGAAGTATCCTGGATGCATAGGATCAGGCTCGAGATCGTTTAACTGATCAAGGGTCTGTTGGCCTGTCAACGCAGCTAGTGTAGTGTTTTTGACAACTCTACCTTTGATGAAATTCTTCTTGTCTTTTCTGAACTTATGGTCAGGATCCAGGAATTGTCTATGCATGTCGAAGCAAGAATACTTGCGACCAGCCTGCAGCCAACGGAATTGAAGAGCTTCCTTGCATGTGGTGCACGGGAACCTTCCATGCACACACCAGCGAGCGAATAGCGCAAACGCCGGATAATCATGCATCGAGTACATGTACCACACATGCATTTTGAAATTTGTTTTGGTAGGCGCATCGTAGGTCTTGATCCCATTATCCGAGGCTTCTTGCAACTCATCCTTAAGCGGCTGCATGTACACATTCATATTCTTCCCCGGATAGTTGGGCCCTAGAATTATCAACGTCAGGAAAATGTTCTTTCTTTTCATAATCTCTCCGGGTGGCAAATTTAGTGGAATGACAAATACAGGCCAACAAATGTATTGTGCTGCCGACATACCATACATATTGAATCCATCCGTGCTGATGGCAACTCTAGGTTGCCTTGGATCTTCCGATTTATCCTTATGTAATGCATCGAAGTGCCTCCACGCAAAACCATCTGAAGTGTCTACCAACATCTTGTTCCCATCCGCATCTAGTTCGGTTCTTTTGCCCAATTTGTGCCATGTCATCTGTCTGGCCGTCTCTTCGACCATGAAAAGAAGTTGAATTCTTGGTACGATTGGTAGATACCGAAGAACACTAATGGGGATTTTGGTCTGATTCTTCTCACCCATACCGTTGTCTACCACAATATACCTCGAAGAATTGCAAATGGGGCAATAGTTCAAGGCCGCATACTCAAGCCTAAATAAGGCACATCCATTCTCACAGGCATGTATCTTCTCATAGGGCATCTTAAGTACACGGAGGATTTTCTCTGACTGGTACAGGTTTGCAGGCAGTACATGGCCTTTGGGTAGAAAGCGTCCATATATCGTCATCATCGCGTCGTAGCATTCTCTGCCTAGGTTGAATTGAGCCTTCAGAGCCATTACTTGCGCGATGGCATCCAGCTGACAAAGCTCAGTTTGCTCGTGGAGAGGATGTTTTGAAGACTCCAACATTTCATAGAAGGCCTTTGCAGATTCCTCCATCTCATCGTCCAAATCCCGAGCATCATCAAAGTCTTGCACCATGTCTTCAATCCCGGTACCATGCTCGTCGGTGCGACGACGAATCACCTCAGCTCTGGCACGTTGGTCAGACTCACCATGAAAAGTCCACACCGTATAATTAGGCGTAAAACCCCACTTCTACAGGTGTTTACCCATATCAAACTATGTCTTCTTTTTCCAGTTGTCGCAGTTGGGACAGGGGCGCCATGTTTATGCTGGCCATTTGCAAATGCGGCTCTCACAAACCCCCTGGTTTTTGTTAACCATTCATGGGTCATGTCTTTCTGACTAGGGTGACCAGTGTACATCCAAGCACGTTCACTCATGTTGCCTAGCTACCTATGGGGGCACAAGAAATAAAATATAATTCATCATCTATATTCATACGCTAATCAAGTTTGTCAGTTTTATTACGTCCATGCAACCTACACGCTAATAGGTAAAGATAGGTCCTAATCCCACCCGAGTATGTGTAGATTGGGTTCGTTTTCCCATGCTCTACTCCAGATGCGACGCAAAATTTCGGCAGCACCTCCCCGCTGTTCTCCTGATACACGTCTCGGCAATAAGCACAGAGGATGTGTACCCGGAGAACAACAGAGGAGGAACTGACGAAATTCCGCATCGGATCCAGAGCACAGCATACGGGAAAACTAACCCAATCTACACATACTCGGGCTGTCCATGGATAATGTTGGACAATTCAAAAGGATGGCGGTTATAAATATGCGAAGAAATGCATATTTATAGATGTCGCCCTTTCGAACGGGAGATGCATACTGGTCACGCATACTCAAGATTGAAGAAACCGATAGCTAGCAAGTTTCATCGGCACGAAGACCGGGACAGAGAAAATTAAGGTGGTAGGAGGAGAAGTCATTTGTGCTCACCAACAAACGCAAGGGCGGAGCTCGTCGAACGCACGTGGAGGTCGTCGAACAACTGCACATTGAAATTCACACGATCAACACAAATATGATGTTTTTCTAATTAACATAATTGGAAAATATGTGGCCTAACTCATAATTTACAAGGTCGGTGGTGTCGGGTGTCGGTGGCGTCGGGGGTCGGGGGTTAGTTGCGTCGGTGGTCGGGGTCAGTGTCGTCGGGGGTCGAGGGTCACTAGCGTCGGGGGTTGGGGTCTTTTCGGTCAACAAGAGGCCGAACAGGTGTCGGGGTCGGGGGTCGATGGTCAGTGGCGTCGGGCATCGGGGTCGAGGGCCGGGGGTCGATGGTCGGGGGTCGAGGGTCGGGGGTCGATAGTCAGTGGCGTCGGGGGTCGAGGGTCGGGGGTCGAGGGACGAGGGTGAGTAGCGTCGGGCGTTAGGGGTCGGGGGTCGAGGGTGAGTGCCGGGGTGTCGGGGTTCCTTTTTTCCTCTTCTTTCTTCTTCTCCTCTCTCTTATTTTTCTTCTTTTTCTTCTTCTTCTTCTTCTTATTATTATTATTATTCTTTTTTCTCCTCCTCCTCCTCTTCTTCTTCTATTTCTTCTTTCTTTTCTCTTTCTCCTCCTCTCCTCTTTCTTCTTCTTCTTCTTCTTCTTCTTTTTTCTTCTAAGTTTTTTCTTTTCTATCTATTTTTTTTCTATTATTTCTTTTCTATCTACTTCATTCTACCTCATAAACTAACTATATAATTTAACAGAAAAAATAAAAAACTAACTATCTAATTTAACAGGAAAAAACTAACTTTCTTCTATTATTTTCTTCTAAGTTTTTTCTTTTCTATCTACTTTATTCTACCTAATAAACTAACTATATAATTTAACAGAAAAAAAGAAAAAAATACGTACCAGCGGTGCAAGGGGCGGGGCGGCGCAGGGAGGAGGGGCGGCGCAGGGAGGAGGGGCGGGCGGTGCAGGGTGGTGGCGGAGCAGGGAGGGGCGGCGCAGGATGGTGGCGACGCCGGGTGGGGGAGGCGCCAGGTGGTGGCGGCGCAGGGTGGTGGCGGTGCTGGGTGGGGGCTGCGCAGGGTGGTGGCGGCGCCGGGTGGGGGAGGGGCGGGCGTGCGGGAGGAGGGCGTGCGGGAGGAGGGCGAAGCCGGGTGGGTGACCGACGGGTAGTGGGGGCAGCCGTTAGTGGGGTGGGCCGCCGTCCCCTTTGCCATCCGCCGTGCTCCCAGGCAAACGGCAAAGGAGTCCCAGGCAGACGGCAAAGGGGCGGCTGGGTGGGGGTGGGGTTTCGGCCGTTTGGGTGGGGGGCTTTGCCGTCTGTCCACCCTTTGCTGTCCGCATGGGGCTCCTTTGCCGTCCGCCAGCGGACGGCAAAGAGGTGGCCGACGGCAAATTAATCCTTTGCCATCAGCCACCTCTTTGCTGTCAGCACTATGACAGCTGACTGCAAAGAGTACCTTTGCCATGCGTCAGCAGACGGCAAAATTCTGAATTCTAGTACTGTTACTAGCTAGGCAAGATGAGTGATCGTGCGTGGATGTATACCGGTCACCCTAGTCAGAGAGAGATGACGAAAGAATGGTTTGTAAAAACAAAGGAATTTGTGAAAGCCACATTCGCAAAGGGCCAGGAAAGAAACTATTGCCCCTGTCCTGGATGCGACAACTATAAAAAGACGATAGAGGCTGGAATGATTAAACACCTGCAGAGGAGGGGTTTTAAGCCTAATTATACGGTATGGACATTTCATGGTGAGTCTATGCAACGCACAAGAGCTGAGGTGGTCCGTCGTCGCACGGAAGAGCATGGTACCGGGATCGAAGACATGGTGCAAGACTTTGATGATGCACGGGATTCGGAAGATGAGATGGAGGAATCTGCAAAGGCCTTTTATGAAATGTTGGAGTCTTCAAAACGTCCTCTCCATGAGCACACTGAGCTCTGTCAGCTGGATGCAATTGCACAAGTAATGGCTCTGAAGGCTCAGTTCAACTTGGGAAGAGAATGCTACGACGCGATGATGACACTATTTGGACGGTTCCTACCCAAAGGCCATGTCATTCCTGCAAACCTGTACCAGTCGGACAAAATACTTCGTGTACTTAAGATGCCCTATGAGAAGATAGATGCATGTGAGAAAGGATGTGTCTTATTTAGAAAGGAGTATGCACACTTGGACTATTGTCCCAATTGCGAGTCTTGCAGGTATCTCGTGTTAGACAACGGTATGGGTGAGAAGAGGCAGACCAAAATCGCAGTTAGTGTTCTTCGGTATATGCCAATCGTACCAAGAATTCTACGTCTTTTCATGGTCGAAGAGACAGCCGGACAGATGACATGGCACAAATTGGGAAAAAGAACCGAACTAGATGCGGATGGGAATAAGATGGTGGTACACACATCGGATGGGGAAGCATGGAAACATTTTGATGGATTGCATCAGGATAAAGCGGCAGATCCAAGGAATCCTCGAGTCTGCGCCGCCACTGATGGTTTTAATCCCTTCGGCATGACGACAACCCAATACAGTTGTTGGCCTGTATTTGTCATTCCACTCAATCTCCCCCCCCCCCGGGCAGATTATGCAAAGAAATAACATATTTTTGACATTGATAATTCCAGGGCCCAATTATCTGGGGAAGAATATGAATGTGTAGCTCCAACCTCTTAAGGCTGAATTGTAAGAAGCTTGGGATAATGGGGTCAAGACATACGATGCCGCTAGCAAAGAAAACTTCAAAATGCATGTGTGGTACATGTACTCTATGCAAGAGTTGCCAGCGTATGCGCTATTCTCTGGATGGTGTGTGCATGGAAGGTTCACGTGCCCCCAATGCAAGGCAGCTCTTCAGTTTCATTGGTGGCAGGAGGGTCGGAAGTATTCTTGCTTTGACTTGCATAGACAGTTCCTGGATCCTGACCATCAGTTCAGAAAAGACAAGAAGAACTTTACCAAAGGTAAAGTTGTCAAAAACTTGGCACCACGTGTGTTGACAGGCCAACAGATCCTGGAGCAGTTAAACGCCCTCGAGCCTGATCCAGAGCGTCCAGGGTATTCCAAGGGGTATAATTAAAAAACGACTCGACTCACAAGCCATGCTTCTGGGATCTGCCTGACTTGAAAGACCTCCTTCTTCCACACAAAATCGACACGATGCACACTGAAAAGAATATCGGAGAGGCTATTTATTGTACATTGTTTGACATATATGGGAAGACAAAGGATAATACTAAGGCTAGAGTCGATCAAGAGACACTATGTCATAGACCATTACAAAACATGCGAGAAGGCAAAGGAAAGCAGAAGTGGTCGAAGCCAAAGGCCTGGTTCAATCTTGGAAGGCCAGCTATGAGGGAAATTATCTTGTGGGTCAAAATGCACTGACGTTCCCCAATGGGTATGCAGTGAATCTAAAGAGGGGAGCGAGTCTTGAAAAATTAAAAATCTTTGGTCTCAAGAGTCATGATTGGCACATATGGCTAGAGCGGGTAATGCCGGTGATGTTACGTGGCTTTATTCCTGAGGATGAATGGCTAGTACTGGCGGAGCTGAGCTATTTCTTCCGTGTTCTTTGTGCGAAAGAATTGTCGCCTGGCGTGGTAGAAGACATGGAGGAGTTTGCACTGGAGTTGTTGTGCAAGTTAGAGAAGATCTTTCCACCGGGCTTCTTTAATCCAATGCAGCATTTGATTTTACACCTACCGACCGAGGCAAGATTGGGTGGGCCCGTGCAAGATCGTTGGTGCTATGCAACTGAGAGGATGCAGAAGACCCTTCGAGCTAAATGTAAAAAATAAGCGTAGAATTGTAGCATCGATGGCTGAGGCATTCATTACTGAGGAGGTGGCAAACTTTGTGACAGCACACTACAAAGCTAAAAATCATCATTTGCATAATCCGAAGCCTCAGCACAATGATGCAGACCCTAAAAAGGTGGGTCCAACCTCAGCCTATTCAAAGGGAAGCTCGCACCAGTCGGTGCTTCAAAACCAATAATGTTGGATGTCGAAGAATGGCGGAACATTTCGTTGTATATCTTCAACAACCTAACAGAAGTTCGGCCGTACATCGAGTGAGTTCTCGGCATATTTTCCCATAACTTCTAATTCATTTGAACTGCTCTTATTCCCGGATATTTCAAACAGCCATTACGTCGACAAATTCTCGGATGGAGCGGTGATCTAAAATGATTCCGTCGAAGAGTATGAGCTTCTGTCAAACACAGGAGGCGGCTATCCTGGTTTCATCTCTTGGTTCAAACAAACGGTAATTATCAATAATGGACCATTTATTTCTTGGTCCAACTTGCGGCTAATGCAACAATCATTTCGTATTAAACTTGCAGGCTAGTTCAGAGTCTATGGACACCGAATTGAGACAAGTCACTAATGGTTTTGACTATAAGGTCCGTTTATTTGAGAAATACAACATCAACGGGTATCTCTTTCATACCTTTGGCAAAGAGCTATCTATGCCCGACCGGAAATCTACAAATTGTGGTGTCTCTGCTATCGGCGAAGGTGTTATCGAGTATTATGGAAGAGTTGAAGCAATTTATGAACTTCAATTCTATGGTGAAAACCCACCGAACGTCATAGTCTTCAAATGTTATTGGTTCCAGCCGAAGGAGACTAGAAGGACTCATGAACATATAGGACTAGTCGAAATCAATCCAAACACCCATTTAGATGTTCCCGATGTCTATATTACGGCTCAACAGGCGACCCAAGTTTTCTATCTACCGTGGGCATGCCAAACGGATAAGAATCTGGAAGGTTGGTATGTTGTTTATGAAGTGCCGCCACATATCAGACCACCTCTCCCAAATGAACAGGATTATGAACCTCACATTAACCCAGACACATATGATGGAGAATTCTTCCAAGAAACGTTTCAAGAACCGCCGTGCTTCACCCAAGAACATGGAAGTAGACAGCGACAATGAATCCGACTCCACCCCTGAGCCGGAACCAGAAGACCTGGAACTTGTAGAGGTTACTGATGCGGATGACCTATCAATGCTTCAACGATTAAAGAAAGGCCTTTCACAACTTCACGCCGTTGAACCTGACGAGCACGTCATTCATGAAGACATGCGTGATAGTGATGATGATGATGCATTTATTGATGATGATTATTAGTTTGTAAGATTCACAACTTAAATTATATATTTTTTAATCTTTATTATTCATGTACATATTATTATTCATGTCAGTTATTCAATTTTTTTTATGTTGTACTAATTTATTTTAATCTTTATCATGGTAGGTCACCGGGTGTTCAAAGATGGTGGGCGCTGGTCCAGAGCGCTCGACGGGTTCTTCCTAGCCGCCCCGCACGAGGGGTGGTACTTCCCTTCCATCCCTATGTCTTCGTAGAGCCTTGGCAGATAGTCTATCGACACCACCTGTGGGTTCTTCTTCATCGGCGGCATTGCCCACTGGGAGAGGTGTTGGTCGGGTAGGGAAGAAGAGCAAAGGTACAGGGAGAGGTGGTGACCGCGGAAGATCCAGGAAGACTGTTGAGCCGTCCTTGCCACCACCACCAGCTCATTCACCCGAGCATAAGACTACTATGGTCGACATGTTTGCGGAGGAGGCTACGGGAACTCCGGTCCAGGAGCCTAGTGTTGACGGGCATTCGTCCCATGAGACTCCGGTCCAGGATCAGCCTCGGGTCGAGGTGCATTCGGCCCACGAGACTACGGTTCTGGAGGCTTCACCCGACGTGGAGAGGCCCGAATGGGAGACCTGGCCGGATCGGACCGAGTTGCCGGATTGGACCGAGGGTCCGGGTGGCTCAGGGGGCGGGGATGGTGGGGATGAGCTTATGGATAGTGAGGGCGATGTGCAGGTGGACGGGCCACCGTGTACAAGCGTGGTAGTACACGTCTCCCGGTCGTGCCGGCTACCCGCGAGCAGAGGCCGGTGATTAAACCTGAAGGAGATAGGTATGTACATTTACTCTTTTTTTAGCTTTTGCCTTCAAGTTTGTTCAAATATCTAATGCGTTGACCTTATCATACTGCAGGGGATGGGTACACCCTCTTGGAGTCCGCAGGCCGAACTCCGTCCTTGGCGTGCTTTGTCGGACAAATTTCCCGGGGTTTGTCACGTTGCCTGGTGAGGGTCAGGTTCCTACACTAGGATTTTCCTGGGAGCACTACCAGTCTGCGCAAGCCCCGCCGGAAGAGATTATAGATGGTGTCTTGTGCCACATGAGGGCCGAGATGGTTGATCAAGAGCTTTTGGGTAAATTATCCTTTTACACAATCTAGAATTAACAATATAGCTAATTATTGTACTAATCGGTGTTTTCATGTTTGATTGCAGACCTTCTATAGGTGTGAGGATGGATATGAGGAGGAGGCGGCCAGGGTTCTCGAGGCCGAGTGTAGGCGGTTACTACAAAACTTCGCCAGGAGGCTCGGCCGCAGGCTATTCGAGACTACTACGCCACGCGTGGTATTAAGAAGCAGAAGAAGGATTGCCGCGGAAAGTTTCTGAAGAAGGAGCAATACATGAAGGTAATTACCTATTCTTAAGTCCTTCTACGTAGTTTTCTTGATTTCATTCATAGGCGTAGCGCTCAAAATTCCTTCTAATAACTTACAGGTGCCCCCGAGATGGTGTACGGATAAGATGGATTGTTGGGAGGCGTTGGTTGATGAGTGGTGCACAGGCAGCTGGCGAGCCGTCCACGAGAATGCGAAGGATTGGCGTAGCCAAATGGTTGGTGTGCCACACCATCAAGGCAGCGCCAACTTACTTCAGTTCAAACGAAACTGGGTATGTGATTTGCTTCATGATTCATGCAATTCATTCTTCATACTAATATTTTTGTTCCTCTCTTTTAGGCACATCACAATAAGACGGAGATGCCACACTTGTACGACCTTTATGGCATGGCCCATACTGCCTCGTACAAGAAGGCGAAGGCATTCTCTAAGTCTGACCTAGATGATCCCAATAACTTCACCAACATATCATCCCACCACAAGCTCGTGGCATACAGGGACGCGGGGAAGGCTATGAAAGGGGATGACTTTAACCCTAGCGAGGAACCTTTGGATCGAGAGTTGGTGATGATATCTGGTGGCGGGAGGCCCCATGGCTCGATAGCCATTGGATATGGGATAATACGTTGTCCACTCACTCTCCCAGAGATCAAGACGCGCCAGTCGAGCAGCTGTCTTGAGATAACGCGTCGTCCACGGCCAGTCGATCTTGCCATCGAGGTTAGTTGTACGGACTAAGAACACTTTCATCCATTTCATTATGTGTGTCACCATAGATCATTACTGTGGTAACGAGGAATGGTGTTTCAGGCTGCTCTTCAGAAAGAGAGATTGGCAAACCAGGTTGCTCTTGAGAAAGAGAGATTGGCAAGCCAGGCTGCTCTTCAGGCTGCTCTTGAGAAAGAGAGATTGGCAAGTCAGGCTCCTCTTGATGAGAGGGACCAGACCACGGCACGATTGATTGAGGAGGAGAGGTCCCGGAATGAGGCGGGTCAACGGGCCCTGTACGAGCTTTTTGTGGTAAGTTTTTTTCACATTAGCCAAATCATGTGTGTAATGTCTGTTTCATTACTAACTAATACGACCCACTCTTCAGGGTCTGTGCGAGAAGAGCGGTCAAGTCCCTCCACCGATGCCTGTCTTCTCTTCGATTGGCACGGTGAGTTAGCTAATTTAGCTCATTTAGCTCAAAAAGACATGGTTAGCTAATTTAGCTCCAAGAATAGGAGAAGAGGAGAAGAAATAGGAAAAATGAAAAGAAAGAAGAAGAAGAAGAAGAGAAGAAGGAGAAGGAGGAGGAGGAGGAGGAGAAGGCCAAGGACCTTCTAGTCCTTCTCCTCCTCCTCCTCCTTCTCCTCCTTCTTCTTTATTTCTTCTTCTTCTCCTCCTCCTCCTCTTTCTTCTCCTCTTTCATATTCTCCTTGCTTTAATTTCCCAAACAATAACATAATTAGCCCATTTAGCTCCAAAATGCCATAATAAGCTCAAAATGGCATAAGAACCTTGGTTAGCTCATTAATATTATATACTTAGCTTGTTTTCCTGTAAAATGGGATAATTAGCCCATTTAGCTCCACAAAGACATAGTTAGCTAATTTAGCTCCAAGAAGAGGAGAAGAAATAGGAAAAATGAAAAGAAAGCACAAGAAGAAGAACAAGAGAAGAAGGAGAAGGAGGAGCAGGAGGAGGAGGAGGAGAAGGAGGAGGAGAAGGCCAAGGACCTTCTAGTCCTTCTCCTCCTCCTCCTCCTTCTCCTCCTTCTTCTTTATTTCTTCTTCTCCTCCTCCTCCTCCTCTTTCTTCTCCTCTTTCCTAGTATCCTTGCCTTAATTTCCCCAACAATGACATAATTAGCCCATTCAGCTCCAAAATGCCATAATAACCTCAAAATGGCATAAGAACCTTGGTTAGCTCATTAATATTATATACTTAGCTTGTTTCCCTCTAAAATGGGATAATTAGCCCATTTAGCTCCACAAAGACATAGTTAGATAATTTAGCTCTAAGAAGAGGAGAAGAGGAGAAGAAATAGGAAAAATGAAAAGAAAGAAGAAGAAGAAGAAGAGAAGAAGAAGAAGGAGGAGGAGGAGGAGAAGGAGGAGAAGGCCAAGGACCTTCTAGTCCTTCTCCTCCTCCTCCTCCTTCTCCACCTTCGTCTTTATTTCTTCTTCTTCTCCTCCTCCTCCTATTTCTTCTCCTCTTTCATATTCTCCTTGCCTTAATTTCCCCAACAATGACATAATTAGCCCATTTAGCTCCAAAATGCCATAATAAGCTCAAAATGGCATAAGAACCTTGGGTAGCTCATTAATATTATATACTTAGCTTGTTTTCCTCTAAAATGGGATAATTAGCCCATTTAGCTCCACAAAGACATAGTTAGATAATTTAGCTACAAGTAGAGGAGAAGATCTATAGGAGAAGAAATAGGAAAAATGAAAAGAAAGAAGAAGAAGAAGAAGAAGAAGAAGAAGAAGAAGAAGAGAAGAAGGAGAAGGAGGAGGAGGAGGAGGAGGAGGAGGAGAAGGAGGAGAAGGCCAAGGACCTTCTAGTCCTTCTCCTCCTCCTCTTCATTCTCCTCCTTCTTTATTTCTTCTTCTTCTCATCCTCCTCCTCTTTCTTCTCCTCTTTCATATTCTCCTTGCCTTAATTTCCCCAACAATGACATAATTAGCCCATTTAGCTCCAAAATGCCATAATAAACTCAAAATGGCATAAGAACCTTGGTTAGCTCATTAATATTATATACTTAGCTTGTTTTCCTCTAAAATGGGATAATTAGCCCATTTAGCTGCACAAAGACATAGTTAGCTAATTTAGCTCCAAGAAGAGGAGAAGAAATAGGAAATATGAAAAGAAAGACGAAGAAGAAGAGAAGAAGGAGAAAGAGGAGGAGGAGAAGGCCAAGGACCTTCTAGTCCTTCTCCTCCTCCTCCTCCTCCTTCTCCTCCTTCTTCTTTATTTCTTCTTATTCTCCTCCTCCTCCTCTTTCTTCTCCTCTTTCATATTCTCCTTGCCTTAATTTCCCCAACAATGACATAATTAGCCCATTTAGCTCCAAAATGCCATAATAAGCTCAAAATGGCATAAGAACCTTGGTTAGCTCATTAATATTATATACTTAGCTTGTTTCCCTCTAAAATGGGATAATTCGCCCATTTAGCTCCACAAAGACATAGTTAGATAATTTAGCTCCAAGAAGAGGAGAAGAGGAGAAGAAATAGGAAAAATGAAAAGAAAGAAAAAGAAGAAGAAGAGAAGAAGAAGGAGGAGGAGGAGGAGGAGGAGAAGGAGGAGAAGGCCAAGGACCTTCTAGTCCTTGTCCTCCTCCTCCTCCTCCTCCTTCTCCACCTTCGTCTTTATTTCTTCTTCTTCTCCTCCTCCTCCTCTTTCTTCTCCTCTTTCATATTATCCTTGCCTTAATTTCCCCAACAATGACATAATTAGCCCATTTAGCTCCAAAATGCCATAATAAGCTCAAAATGGCATAAGAACCTTGGTTAGCTCATTAATATTATATACTTAGCTTGTTTTCCTCTAAAATGGGATAATTAGCCCATTTAGCTCCACAAAGACATAGTTAGATAATTTAGCTACAAGTAGAGGAGAAGATCTAGAGGAGAAGAAATAGGAAAAATGAAAAGAAAGAAGAAGAAGAAGAGAAGAAGGAGAAGGAGGAGGAGGAGGAGGAGGAGGAGGAGAAGGAGAAGAAGGCCAAGGACCTTCTAGTCCTTCTCCTCCTCCTCTTCATTCTCCTCCTTCTTCTTTATTTCTTCTTCTTCTCATCCTCCTCCTCTTTCTTCTCCTCTTTCATATTCTCCTTGCCTTAATTTCCCTAACAATGACATAATTAGCCCATTTAGCTCCAAAATGCCATAATAAGCTCGAAATGGCATAAGAACCTTGGTTAGCTCATTAATATTATATACTTAGCTTGTTTTCCTCTAAAATGGGATAATTAGCCCATTTAGCTGCACAAAGACATATTTAGCTAATTTAGCTCCAAGAAGAGGAGAAGAAATAGGAAAAATGAAAAGAAAGAAGAAGAAGAAGAAGAAGAGAAGAAGGAGAAGGAGGAGGAGGAGGAGGAGAAGGCCAAGGACCTTCTAGTCCTTCTCCTCCTACTCCTCCTTCTTCTTTATTTATTCTTCTTCTCCTCCTCCTCTTCTTTCTTCTCCTATTTCATATTCTCCTTGCCTTAATTTCCCCACCAATGACATAATTAGCCCATTTAGCTCCAAAATGCCATAATAAGCTCAAAATGGCATCAGAACCTTGGTTAGCTCATTAATATAATATACTTAGCTTGTTTTCCTCTAAAATGGGATAATTAGCCCATTTAGCTCCACAAAGACATTGTTAGCTAATTTAGCTCCAAGAAGAGGAGAAGATCTAGAGGAGAAGAAATAGGAAAAATGAAAAGAAAGCACAAGAAGAAGAAGAAGAAGAGAAGAAGGAGAAGGAGGAGGAGGAGGAGGAGACGGAGGAGGAGAAGGCCAAGGACCTTCTAGTCCTTCTCCTCCTCCTCCTCCTTCTCCTCCTTCTTCTTTATTTCTCCTTCTTCTCCTCCTCCTCCTCTTTCTTATCCTCTTTCATATTCTCCTTGCCTTAATTTCCCCAACAATGACATAATTAGCCCATTTAGCTCCAAAATGCCATAATACGCTCAAAATGGCATAAGAACCTTGGTTAGCTCATTAATATTATATACTTAGCTTGTTTTCCTCTAAAATGGGATAATTAGCCCATTTAGCTCCACAAAGACATAGTTAGATAATTTAGCTCCAAGAAGAGGAGAAGAGGAGAAGAAATAGGAAAAATGAAAAGAAAGAAGAAGAAGAAGAAGAGAAGAAGAAGAAGGAGGAGGAGGAGAAGGAGGAGGAGAAGGCCAAGGACCTTCTAGTCCTTCTCCTCCTACTCCTCTGTCTCCACCTTCGTCTTTATTTCTTCTTCTTCTCCTCCTCCTCCTCTTTCTTCTCCTATTTTATATTATCCTTGCCTTAATTTCCCCAACAATGACATAATTAGCCCATTTAGCTCCAAAATGCCATAATAAGCTCAAAATGGCATAAAAACCTTGGTTAGCTCATTAATATTATATACTTAGCTTGTTTTCCTCTAAAATGGGATAATTAGCCCATTTAGCTCCACAAAGACATAGTTAGATAATTTAGCTACAAGTAGAGGAGAAGATTTAGAGGAGAAGAAATAGGAAAAATGAAAAGAAAGAAGAAGAAGAAGAAGAAGAAGAAGAGAAGAAGGAGAAGGAGGAGGAGGATGAGGAGGAGGAGGAGGAGAAGGCCAAGGACCTTCTAGTCCTTCTCCTCCTCCTCTTCATTCTCCTCCTTCTTCTTTATTTCTTCTTCTTCTCATCCTCCTCCTCTTTCTTCTCCTCTTTCATATTCTCCTTGCCTTAATTTCCCCAAAAATGACATAATTAGCCCATTTAGCTCCAAAATGCCATAATAAGCTCAAAATGGCATAAGAACCTTGGTTAGCTCATTAATATTATATACTTAGCTTGTTTTCCTCTAAAATGGGATAATTAGCCCATTTAGCTCCACAAAGACATAGTTAGCTAATTTAGCTCCAAGAAGAGGAGAAGAGGAGAAATGAAAGAGAAGAACAAAAAGAAGAAGAGAAAGAGAAGAGAAGGAGAAGGAGAAGAAGGAGGAGGAGGAGGAGGAGGAGGAGAAGGCCAAGGACCTTCTAGTCCTCCTCCTCCTCCTCCTTCTCCTCCTTCTTTATTTCTTCTTCTCCTCCTCCTCCTCCTCTTTCTTCTCCTCTTTCATATTCTCCTTGCCTTAATTTCCCCAACAATGACATAATTAGCCCATTTAGCTCCAAAATGCCATAATAAGCTCAAAATGGCATCAGAACCTTGGTTCGGTCATTAATATTATATACTTAGCTTGTTTTCCTCTATAATGACATAATTAGCCCATTTAGATCCAAAAATACATAGTTAGCTAGTTTAGCTCCAAGAAGAGGAGAAGAGGAGAAATGAAAAGGAAGAACAAAAAGAAGAAAAGAAAGATAAGAGAAGGAGGAGGAGGAGAAGAAGGAGGAGGAGGAGAAAGAGGAGGAGGAGAAGGAGGAGAAGACCAAGGACCTTCTAGTCCTTCTCCTCCTCCTCCTCCTTCTCCTCCTTCTTCTTTATTTCTTCTTCTTCTCCTCCTCCCCCTCTTTCTTCTCCTCTTTCATATTCTCCTTGCCTTAATTTCCCCAACTATGACATAATTAGCCCATTTAGCTCCAAAAAGCCCTAATAACGTCAAAATGGCATAAGAACCTTGGTTAGCTCATTAATATTATATACTTAGCTTGTTTTCCTCTATAATGACATAATTAGCCCATTTAGCTCCAAAAAGACATAGTTAGCTAATTTAGCTCCAAGAAGAGGAGAAGAGGAGAAATGAAAAGAAGGAAGAAGAAGAAGAAGAAGAAGAAGAAGAGAAGAAGAAGAGAAGGAGAAGGAGAAGGAGAAGAAGAAGAAGGAGGAGGAGAAGAAGAGAAGAAGAAGGAGAAGGAGGAGAAGACGGAGAAGGAGCCCTCCTTCTTCTCCTTCTTCTTCTCCTCCTTCTTCTCCTTCTTCTTCTCTTCTTCTTTTTTCTTCTTCTCCTCCTCCTTATCCTCCTCCTCCTCCGTCTTGTTTTTCTTCTCCTTGTTCTCTTCTTTCTTATTCAATTTAGCTTATTTGTCATATATGTGTTGTTGTTCTTCTTCTTCTGACTTTCTTATTCCCATTTTGCAGATTGGATGTACTACATGCATGGAATCTGGCATTGGAGTGCTTTAGTTTCCGTTTTTATTTGAGTTGATGAACAATGTGAAACTATATGTATATGTATATATGGATGAACAATATATGTGCAACTATATGTATGTATATATGGATGAAACTTTGTATGTGTTGGTTCTTTTGATATATGGGATGTACGTTGATGAACAAATGGCATTGATGAGCTTTATATGTATATCATATATGTGTTGTGACCTATTTATCATATATGTGCTATGAATTATATGTACATGTGCTGTGAAATAGAAAAAATAAACAAAAATGTGACAATATAGGCTCTTTGCCGTCTGCCAGCTGATGGCAAAGGCCTTTGCCATCAGCTGACCGACGGCAAAGGTGCCACGTGGCGCTCAGCTGTGCAACCTGGGCAGTAGCAGTTGGCCATATAGTATCGTTGTCGTTTGCTTCTAGGGGGCAGACGGCAAAGAAGAGGGCACAAAGGAGGGGGGAGGAGGTGGAGGCTGACGGCAAAGAAGAGGGGGAGGCAGACGGCACAGAGGAGGGGGAGGAGGAGGGTAGGCAGACGGCAAAGAAGAGGGGGGAGGCAGACGGCAAAGAAGAGTGGAGGCAAACGGCAAAGCCTCCGTTAGCCCCTAACGGAGGCAACGCCTGTCGGCTGCCGTCTCGACCACTTTGTCGTCTGCTCTTACGAAAAGCTGACGGCAAAGCTCTTTGCCGTCCGCTTCGGTGAGACAGACGGCAAAGAAGCTGCAATGCCGTCGTAGGCTGACGCAGAAATTTTGCCGGCCGTGAGAATCTTTGCCGTCTGTGATATTGTCTTTGCCGTCCGTGATAAGCTCTTTGCCGTCTGTGATGGCAGACGGCAAAGAAGCTAATTCCTGTAGTGCGTGTAGGTTGCATGGACGTAATAAAAATGGCGAACTTGATTAACTGATGAATATATATGCTAAATTATATATAAATATATTCATTGTGTCTTTAGTAGCTAGGCAAGATGAGTGATCGTGCGTGGATGTATACCGGTCACCCTAGTCAGAAAAAGATGACGAAAGAATGGTTTCTAAAAACCAAGGAATTCGTGAAAGCCGCATTTGCAAATGGCCAGGAAAGAAACTATTGCCCCTGTCCTGGATGCGACAACTATAAAAAGACGACAAAGGCTGTAATGATTAAACACCTATAGAGGAGAGGTTTTAAGCCTAATTATACGGTGTGGACATTTCATGGTGGGTCTATACAACGCACCAGAGCTAAGGTGGTCCGTCGTCGCACCGGCGAGCATGGTACCAGGATCGAAGACATGGTGCAAGACTTTGATGATGCTCGGGATTCGGAAGATGAGATGGAGGAATCTGCAAAGGCCTTCTATGAAATGTTGGAGTCTTCAAAATGTCCTCTCCATGAGCACACTAAGCTTTGTCAGCTGGATGCAATTGCACAAGTAATGTCTCTGAAGCCTTAGTTCAACTTGGGAAGAGAATGCTACGACGCGATTATGACACTATTTGGACGCTTCCTACCCACAGGCCATGTCATGCCTGCAAACCTGTACCAGTCGGACAAAATACTTCGTGTACTTAAGATGCCCTATGAGAAGATAGATGCATGTGAGAAAGGATGTCTCTTATTTAGGAAGGAGTATGCACACTTGGACTATTGTCCCAATTGCGAGTCTTGCATATCCAAGGAATCCTCGAGTTTGCATCGCCACAGATGGTTTAAATCCATTTGGCATGACGGCAACCTAATACAGTTGTTGGCGTGTATTTGTCATTCCACTCAATCTCCCCCCCCCCCCCCGGCAGATTATGCAAAGAAAGAACATATTTCTGACGTCGATAATTCAGGGCCCAATTATCCAGGGAAGAATATGAATATGTACAGGCAGCCGCTTAAGGATGAATTGGAAGAAGCGGGATAATGGGGTCAAGACATATGATGTCGCTTGAAAACAAAACTTCAAAATGCATGTGTGGTACATGTACTCTATGCATGACTTGCCGGCGTATGCGCTATGCTCTGGATGGTGTGTGCATGGAAGGTTCTCGTGCCCCCAATGCAAGGCAGCTCTTCAGTTTCATTGGTTGCAGTAGGGTCGGAAGTATTCTTGCTTTGACTTGCATAGATAGTTCCTGGATCCTGACCATGAGTTCAGAAAAGACAAGAAGAACTTTACCAAAGGTAAAGTTGTCAAAAACTTGGCACCACCTGCGTTGACAGGCTAACAGATCCTGGATCAGTTAAACGCCCTCGAGCCTGATCCAGAGAGTCCATGGTATTTCAAGGGGTATAATTCAAAACACGCCTAGAATCACAAGCCATGCTTCTGGGATCTGCCTTACTTCAAAGACCTCCTTCTTCCACACAATAACAACATGATGCACACTGAGATGAATATCGGACAAGCTATTTTTGGTACATTGTTCGACATAGATGGGAAGACAAACAATAATACTAAGGCTAGAGTCAAATCAAGAGACACTATGTCATAGACCGTTACAAAACATGCGAGAAGGCAAATGAAAGCAGAAGTGGTCGAAGCCAAAGGCCTGGTTCAATCTTGGAAGGCCAGCTATGAGGAAAATTATCTTGTGGGTCAAAATGCACTTGCTGTTCCCCGATAGGTATACAGCGAATCTAAAGAGGGGAGCGAGTCATGAAAAAATAAAAATCTTTGGTCTCAAGAGTCATGATTGGCACATATGGCTAGAGTGGGTAATGCCGGTGATGTTACGTGGCTTTATTCCTGAGAATGAATGGCTAGTACTGGCGGAGCTGAGCTATTTCTTTTGTGCTATTTATGTGAAATAATTGTCACCTGGTGTGGTAGATGACATGGAGGAGTTTGCACCGGATTTGTTGTGCAAGTTAGAGAAGATCTTTCCGCCGGGCTTCTTTAATCCAATGCAGCATTTGATTTTACATCTACAGACCGAGGCAAGATTGGGTGGGCCTGTGTAAAATCGTTGGTGCTATGCAACTCAGAGGATGCAGAAGACGCTTCGAGCTAAATGTAAAAATAAGCATATAATTGAAGCATCGATGGCTGAGCCTTTCATTACTGAGGAGGTGGCAAACTTTGTGACAGCACACTACGAAGCCAAAAATCATCATTTGCATAATCCGAAGCCTCGACACAATGATGTAGACCCTAAAAAAGGTGGGTCCAATCTCAGCCTATTCAAAGGGAAGCTCGCACGAGCCGCTGCTTCAAAACCAATAACGTTGGATGGCGAAGAATGGCGGAACATTTCTTTGTATATCTTCAACAACCTAACAGAAGTGCGGCCGTACATCGAGTAAGTTCTCGTCACATTTTCCCGTAACTTCTAATTCCTTTGAACTTCTCTTATTCCCGTATATTTCATACAGCCGATACATTGCCAAATTCCCGGATGGAGCGCTGATCGAAAATGATTCCGTCGAAGAGTATGAGCTTCTGTCAAACACAGGAGGCGGCTATCCCGGTTTCATCTCTTGGTTCAAACAAATGGTAATTATCAATAATGAACCATTTCATTTCTTGGTCTAACTTGCAGCTAATGCAACAATCGTTTCGTATTAAACTTGTAGGCCAATTCAGAGTCTATGGATGTTGAATTGAGACAAGCCGCTAATGGTTTTGACTACAAGGTCCGTTCATTTGAGAAATACAACATCAACGGGTATCTCTTTCGTACCTTTGGCAAAGAGCTATCTATGCCCGACCGTAAATCTACAAATTGTTGTGTCTCTGCTATCGGCGAAGGTGTTATCGAGTATTATGGAAGAGTTGAAGCAATTTATGAACATCAATTCTATGGTGAAAACCCACCGAACGTCGTAGTTGTAATGCCCCAAGTGTAGGACTTTCCCTTTTTGTAACCCTCCTTGTGGGACCACCTTGTCAGAGATTGTGATGATATCATTTTGTGCCATGATTTCATGTGTGTTCCTTAGTACTTACTTCCCTTGCATGCCTGCATAACATATCATTCCTTGCCATACCTTATGATTGCATGTCATGATCATGTTGCATATGTTCTTACTAGGAGTAGTGTTGTGGTGTTGTGAGTGCTTGTGATCTTGCTAGGGTTATGTGGTGGTATTGCACTATCTTGTGATGCATGCGATAATGGTGTGTGTAATGTAAGGGTGAGTGCTAGTCATTTTAAGCTCTTGCTATTTAAATTCCTTTTCCCTCCTATTATTCCATGTCAAAATTCCTTCTTCCCAAAAATGTTTCTAAAAGTCTGGTGGTTAGAGTAAATTGTGGTTAGAGGTGATGTAATTTTGCTGATTTGTTCTTTGACTTTAAAGGAGCAAATAAACCCAAAACAGTAAATTAATTACTGTTTTGTATTTAATCCAATTGGCTCCAAATATTTTGTTTCGAATTTATTTGAGTAGGCCATAATTCCTTATGGCTAGGGGCATTTTGCTTTGATTTTTTTACCCCAATAGAACTGCTAGAGATTTTAAATCCTATCTGAGTTGTCTATTTTTTTTAAAGAGAAAAACCAAACCCTTCCCAGTGTTTTCTTTTTTTCCCTGGCAACACATGGGCCTCCTCCCTTCGGTGGCCACGCTTCCCCTGTCCAGTGCAGCCCACATGAGCGACCTCCTCCTCCTTGGCCCGTTACCCTAGCGACAGAGCCCGCTGGCGAGCCGTTTTCTTCTTCCTCCCGACGTCACTCTTGTACGACCAACGCTCCGCCTCCCGATCGCCTCCTCCTTAATCCAGCGGCTCGAGCTCGCCTCCCAAGACGATAAAAGGAGCCCGGGGCCTCCTCCTCCGCCCTAGGGTTCCCTCTCCGTCCCCCCAGCGCCGCCAGCTTCCCCCTTCCCTCTTTCTTCCCTGGTAAGCTTCTGAGAAGTAGCAGAGAGAGAGAGTGCAGCGCCTCCACCGTCAACCCCGCCGTTCCGTCGTCTCCGGCACCGGTGGCCATGTCTAGGGGCTCGGGGTGGTTCCCCGCGCTCCATTCCCGCCATCGCTGAGGTCGAGGAGGGACCTCAACGACGGCCAGGACCCCGTCGTCGCCTCGGTCTGGGGGTTCTTATTCCTCTTCTTCAGTAGCAGCAGCAGTTCGCCCTCCCTCTCCGTCGTCTCGTCACCGTGGGTTCCCTCCTTCCTTAACCAGGGTGAGTCGCCTTCCCCTTCCTTCGTCCTCCCTTCTCCCTCGTCGGCTCCGGCTAGGCATAGTGCGGTGCTTCCGTGCCCGAGCTCGGCTGTGCGTGCGTTGTTTGGTGGAGAGGTGAGTTCGCGTAGGAGTAGCAGGGAACGACGCAGTCTAAGGCCGCAGTCTCTACTCGTCGTGGGAAGCGGCACTAGGTCGGTCTCGAGGCAGGGAAGGATCCTACTTCCTCCTCCGCTGCCTAGCACATCCGTTGGTGCTCATGGTAGTCGCCAGCGTCCCCCTCCGTGCCGTTCGCCGGCGAGCCGGGTAGCAGCAGAGAGAGAGAGCTCGTGTTTGCTGTGTGTGGGCGAGGGTGCAGCGTCGTGGTGTTCTGGTGCTCGCCGGACTCGGTAGCAGTAGGGGCGCCCTCCATGTGGACCCAGCGCCCCCGCCGTAGCGCAGCAGGTTCAGCAGGGTGGTGCACGGCGGCCTCTCTGTTGCCGGCGCACCCCAGTGCAGAGCGCAAAGCAAGGTGCCCATATCAGTTTAGTTGTGTTTCTCCTGGGATCTAACAGTTATCAATCGGTAGCGCAGTGGTTGGAGCCTTGGCCCTGCTATCAGCAGGTCGTGGGTTTGATCCCAGGGAGAGAACCTCCCCTTTTTTTTCGTCGGCTCAGTAGTATCAGCATCATGGCACCTTACCTTGGTTGGGCTCCCCTCTCTGTCGAGCAGTCTAGAGTAGCGTAGTGGTAGCGCACGCGACTTTGCGCCAGAGGCACAGGGGTTCGATCCATGGTGTGCCCCCTTTTGTTTTTTTTCCTTTTTTTTGTTTTCCCCTTGTAACTCTGTTGTGTGTATCTGCTGATATGCACCTTGCTCTGTTTCTTGTCTTGTGCCACAATCCATAGATGGCTTGGCATTTATTTTTATTTTATTTATTTATTATCATCCTATGCTGCAATAAGAGGTGCCATATCAGGCTTGGATGTGTGTGTGTTCATATGAGGAGAGCATACATGTTGTGGGTGTGAGGACATACACATGAGTTTAGTGGCACTAAATTGTGTGTATGGGGTTTCTTCCTAGAAGTTGATCCTAAGATTTGGTGGCAAGTGTAGTGGTAACATGGGTAGGTACTTCTTGTTGAAGGTGATTGCATTTGAAGTGGCACTAGGTAGTGCGTGTATAAGCATAGTAGGTCTTGTTCTAGTGATGGTTGCTTTGATTACATGAGTAGTGGTGTGGATCTAGGTTCTTGTGAGATGGTGCTAGTGAGGTATTGAGTGTGTTAGTGTTGTTGATGTGCATGACACAAACGTGGGGTTCAAACCCCCATGTCACTTTGTCTTTGTGCACAAAAGATTCACCTATGTAATTGTCATCTTAGAAGCATACCCTATGGAGTTGCATTTACATTTTGTTGAAAGTTTGGGCTTTGTTTCCATGGTATAGATGGAGCCCAAGGGCATGGATCTTTGTGTGTTAGTAGTAGGGGCTTGTGCTCATCACCATAGTGGTGTCAATCCCCTCTTGGTGACATGTGTGTGCAAACTATGCCTAAACAAAGTGGGCATGTGGCTGGAAAATTCCAGATTTTTGAACTCTGAAAATTTCACAAAGTCTGGGATGCTGGAAATATTTTCTTCCCCTGTAGATGAGGTTGTGCTGGTCATTCTGTTGAGAACTGGACTTAGTTCAGTGCTAGTGTTTTAAACCTGGTATGTTTGTGAAGCTTCCTGTCAATTTTCAAGACATTCGGAGTCCAGTAGCGTTTGTTGTGATTGCTGTCAAAAAGCTTCAGAACAGAAACAGAAACTCAGGTGCAGGAATTTTCACTAAGTCCCTGAGATCTGATGGTTTTGGGAAAGTTTGTTGCCTTGTATCCTCTAGAGTTTAAATCCTTTTGCTGTGATTCTTGCTGGGACTTGTAGTGTTCTTGGTTGGCAACAGCCACATATATATATTGTCATATTTGAAGACCCGTAGCTATGTTGCATGTTGCTCACAAACAGCTAAGATGCAAAAACTGGCAGATTGCGTAGTTTTGCCATTTTGTTCAAAGTTTGTGCGCAATTGTTGTTGTGGTGTTCTACCTTGCTCCATTTCATTCATGTTGGGTTAATATATGTCTTGGCAACCTGGGAACACCAGATTTGTGCCAATTGTGTGTGTGGTGTTGAATCTGTCACGTAGACCTTCATATCATGTTCCGTTGATTCCCGTTGATCCGTAGCTCCGTTTGCAAAGTTCTTTATATGGTTTTGCCCCGTTTTTACGAGCTGCACCTGTTCATATCATTCCCATGCATGTCCAAACAGTTTAGTGCAAAGTTCTGTCCAGAAACTTGTTGTAGTTTATTTTGCTTGTGCTAGTGATAGAAATAGTGTTGCATGCTCAACTTTCATCTCATGCATCATGTGATTGTTGCATTTCGTGGTGCTTCTGTTCATTGGCTGTTATTATTATGTTGGGTAGCACCGGGAGCGGAGAACGAATACGTGGAGTCAGGAGAGTACGTGCAGGACGATCCAGAACCATTCCAACCTGAGGATATCACAGGCAAGATGATATGACCTTGATCCCATCTCTAGGCTTGTTATGTTAGTTTCGATTCCATGTCAAATTTCTCGCTCCCTACCACTAAAAATATATCGCCTCTTCATGTGCCATGAGCCTAAACACCTGACTCTTTCCTAGCAAACTTGCATGGCTAGGTTGGCTTGCTCAGCTACTAATGTTAGCATTGTTAGTTGCAGGTGTTTTAAACTCATGTGATGACATGAGCTTGATATCATTATATTAATTTCTGTTATTTATTTAATGCACCTATACACTTGGTAAATGATGGGAGGCCTAGCCTTTGCCGGGTGCTTTGTTCCGTTATTGCCGCCTTAGTTACCGGTTACCGGTGTTTGATTCCATAATGATCGCTCCTAACACGTTTAGGGTTGTTATGGGGACCCCCTCGATAAATCGCGTAGAGTTAAGGCTTGTCCGGTAGGACCCAACATTGGTACTATTTGCTAATCACCTAATAATAAACTGCATAGGGAATAGCTACCCCGAGGAATTTAATCAACAATCCAGGCCAGTGCTCCTCATGAGTGTTGGTCCAAACCAGAGCAGCTTATTACGCTCCCCGGGGCAACTCGGTGTTTTGGCGTGGTAACCATCGCTCATCCGGCGTGTCCTGAGACTGAGATACGCTGCTCTTATCAGGATCGTCGACACGTCAGGAGGTCCTGCTAGTCGTGTCTTACCTTAGCGGTATATCTTGCGTATAGGAATCCCAGTGAAGCTTTGGTTTTCCCCAGAGTTGAGGTTTTCCTCTAAGGAATCCGACGAGATCACGAGATTCGTGATAGAGGATGCCTTTGCGGCCTGTGTTCGTTTGTGATGGATTAGTTGGAGCACCCCTGCAGGGTTTAATCTTTCGGAAAGCCGTGCCCGCGGTTATGTGGCAACTTGGAATATTTTGTTAACAACCGGTATCAGAGAACTTAAACATAAACTAATAAAAATGCCAACTGTGTGCGTAACCGTGATTGTCCCTTCGAAGATCTCTCTTCGATCGGGCACACGGTGGGGTTATGAATGCCGTAAGTAGGTGTTCAGGATCACTTTCTGATCAAGTATTCCCGATCGTTAGCTTAGGCCACTATCACTTCTTTCTCGCATAAGTTAGCCACTTATTCAATCTTAGGAGGCAGCAGCCCGAAACACTTCACCCCTTCCTTACCCAATAACATGACTAGTTCTGGCACCAAGGTCTTAGATTGTTGAGTCCCCGTGGCTCACGGATTCCTCCGAAACTTCCAGCAGGTACAGGTACCCCAGAGTCAGATGATCACGACGGCACCCAGCTGGCATGGCAGTACGACGAGGAGACATACCGCCTTTACGTGAACTATCCAGAGGACTGAGACGTGGTCGTGATCGTGGGCCTGCAGCGGGTAGCATAGCATTTTCCTTGTTTTGTAGTCCGTACCGGAACTACCTTGTTTGTATCTGCGTTGTACTCTGTTTTATTAATAAGAAGATAGTTGAATCCCAGATTGTCTACTGTAATTATTATTATGTGCTATGTTTACTTGCTTGCGAAACACTTAGATGCGCTTCTTTCCTATTCGGGGGCCTCGACCCCAGATCGGTAAGGACCGCATCTTGGTCGTTACAAGTTGGTATCAGAGCCTTACGACCATAGGAGCCTTTGTGTGATCGTATTTGGCCGAGTCGAGTCTAGTAAATGTTTTGAGTCTTAGTTATATCGGAGAGTAGGTTTCATTTTTCTCCTCTTCTTTGCTCTGGTGAGGCTTCCGTCTTAGGAAATCTTTAACTCTACTCCTTTTCTCGCTCAAAATTTTTTTTAGGATCACGCGGGTATTTGTGAAATCTATATGATTTCGATGTGACGGAATCATGTCCTGGTGCCTCCTATCTGCTCTAAGTATGAGGGGAGTTGAGCTCCAGGGATTATCGCGCACATCGCCATCATTCAGATTTCTGAGTACCTTAGAACGGAGGGTGTTCGTTGTTGCTTCAATACGGGTAGTGGTGAGATAACCCCGACGTCCCCAGTACTGTTGTAGATTGTTCGGGAGGACTACCACACTTTGTATCGTTGTGATCACGAGGATCTGTTGTAGACGAAGGTCCGAGATGCTGGTTGTGTGTTGAAGGATGTGATACAGGTGACGGCTTAGTTTAGGAGTTGTGTGAAATACTCCTTGTATCCGTGTGCCTGATTGCATGACCAGTTATTTCGGGAATTCATAGATGGGATATCTGGTAGTATCTTATAGGGCTATATTCCTACACACGCTTGATTGAGGTTTGGGGAATCTTGATCATATGTTTGTTCTGAGCAGTTCTAGCTCACACTTGTTTGTTGTGGCCCTTATCGGAATTTTGTCGTCTGTTACTTTGAGAATGCACTCTTGCTATGTTGTTCGAGTGCAATGCTAAATTCGATTCAGATATTCTGTCTTCTGATTCAGCTTATCTTCAATTATTCTGTAGACTAATATGAAGTCCGTCTTCAGGATGGCTCCACCAACTCGTCAGACCCCAGCGCGTGAGGATATGCCGCCTCCACCTCCTCCTCCGCCACCGCCGCCGCCTCCTCCTGCAGAGGCCTGGCAGGCGATGATGGCAGCTACCAATGCAAATACTCAGATGCTGTTGCAGTTGATCCAGGAGAGAGCCAATCATCAGCAGGGCAATTTCCAGCAGGGTGGCAATCACTTCGCCAGTCTGAGTCAGTTCCTGTCAAACCAGCCTAGGACGTTCACTTCTTGCGACCAGCCGTTTGATGCGGAAGATTGGATCCGTGATATGAACAAGCATTTCGAGTGTAGCAATGTGCGTCAAGAGGATTATGTCAAGTTTGCAACATTCCAGTTGAAGGGGCACACTTCTATTTGGTGGCAGCAGCTTAAGGACTCCAGAGGTGGCAGAGTGATGACTTGGGACGAGTTTTGTCATGACTTCAGGTCCCACTACATCCCTTCCAGTTTTGTTGAGGAGATGCGCGAGAAGTTCAGGCGCTTGAAGCAGGGCAGCAATTCTGTGTACAAGTACAATATTGAGTTCCACGAGCTCGCCCGTTACGCGTTGCAGGATGTTCCGGATCAGAAGAGCAAGATATACCAGTTCAGGGGTGGCTTGAAGGAGGATTTGCAGTTAGCACTCGCTTTGCACGATCCTGGGGAGTTTGACAAATTCTATAACTTAGCTCTCAGAGCAGAGGCAGCCTTGCTCAGGGTGGAGAACTCCAAGAAACGTTTCAGAGATTCCAGCTCTTCCTCGACTCAGGTGGTTCAGAAGCAACAGAGGTTTTGGGTTTCTCCTCCTCCTCCTCGGCACTCTCAGCAGCCGAAGCACTCAGGTGGACGTGGTTCTTCCCGCCCACCCAACCCTGGATTCCAGCAGAGATATCAGCTTCAGAAGCAAGGGCCTCCTCAGATTCAGTTCCGGCAGCCAGCAGAGGTCACTTGTCACAAATGTGGGCAGAAGGGTCACTATGCCAACAAATGCACTTCTCAGCTCCGTCTGCCGCCTCCTCCTCCAGGCAAACCTCCTAGCTACGCTCTTGTGAAGTTCAACCCCAGATCAGCTCGAGTCAACATGGTGAATGCAGCTGAGGCAGAAAATTCATCAGATGTGATCATGGGTAATCTCCTAGTCAATGATTTTCCTGCTAAAGTCTTGTTTGATTCTGGTGCTTCGCATTGCTTCATCTCCAAGCCATTCTTAGCTAAGCATGATATTCCTGCAATTCATTTGGATAGTCCCTTCCGTGTGGTTTCTCCGGGCATGCGCATGAGTTCGTTCATGAGGGTTCCGGATGTTTCTATCAAAATGGACAATTATGCTTTTCTGGCATCTCCTATTGTTTTGGGCAAGTCCGACATTGATTTGATCCTTGGTATGGACTGGTTGGCCATGAACAAGGCATCAATTGATTGTGAAGCTAAAGAAGTGAAACTTACCCACTCTTCGGAGGATGTGATTATATTCGCGGCGCGCGATGACACAATCCGCTTGTTCTCTTTGAGTGAAAAGGGTGAGATCAATCCCATTGAGCAAGTTCTAGTAGTCTGCGAATATCAGGACGTGTTTCCTCAAGAGTTGCTAGGGATGCCTCCGCACCGTGAAGTGGAGTTCGTCATTGAGCTTGAGCCAGGCACAGAGCCAGTGTGCAAACGGCCGTACAAGCTGGGTCCAGAAGAGTTGAAGGAACTCAAGAGGCAACTCGATGAGCAGGAGCGTTTGGGTTTGATCAGACCAAGCTCGTCTCCGTGGGGATGTGGTGTTCTGTTTGTCAAGAAGAAAGATGGTACGGAACGGCTGTGTGTCGATTACCGCCAATTGAACAAGAAGACAATCAAGAACAAATACCCACTTCCGAACATAAATGAGTTGTTTGAGCAGCTGAAAGGTGCTAAAGTATTCTCCAAGCTTGATCTCAGAATGGGCTATCATCAGATTCGCATTCGTGAGGAAGACATTCCAAAGACGACATTTAGGACCAGTTTTGGCTCATATGAGTATACGGTCATGTCTTTTGGTCTCGCTAATGCTCCTCCGACTTTTTGCCGATTGATGAACTATATTTTCTCGCCATTCAAGAATGAGTTTGTCTTGCTCTATCTCGATGACATTCTGGTCTTTTCTGAGGATGAGGAAGAACATGAGAAACATCTCAGGTTGGTGCTTGATAAACTGAGAGAATACAAGCTGTATGCCAAGTTTTCCAAGTGCGAGTTCTGGCTGAAAGAAGTGGTGTATCTTGGGCATATTATCTCTGCCGAGGGCATTAAGGTTGACCCGTCCAAGGTTCAGGCCATTGTTGAATGGGAACCTCCGCAGAATGTGAAGCAGCTTCGAAGCTTTCTCGATCTTGCCGGATATTGCAGAAGATTCGTTGAGAACTTCTCCAAAATTACCAAGCCGTTCTCTAGTCTTCTTCAGAAGGGTGTCAAGTATGTGTGGTCTCCAGAGTGTCAACTGGCTTTTGATACACTCAAAGAGAAGCTTACCTCCACTCCGGTATTGGCTCCTCCGGATGATTCCAAGCCGTACCAGGTCTTTTGCGATGCTTCTCTTCAGGGCTTTGGTGCAGTCTTGATGCAAGATAGAAAGGTGGTTTCTTATACCTCCAGGCAGCTAAAGCCTGCGGAGAAGAACTATCCTGTGCACGATCTCGAGCTAGCAGCTGTTGTGCACGCCTTGATGACTTGGAGACATCTCTTGTTGGAACGTAAGGTTGAAGTTTTCACTGATCACAAGAGCCTCAAGCATATCTTCACTCAGCCTAACTTGAATCTTCGGCAAACACGTTGGGTGGAAATGCTCCAGGATTTTAATCCGAGTGTTGAGTACACGCCAGGCAAGGCAAATGTTGTGGCAGATGCATTGAGCAGGAAAGGATATTGCAACAGTCTGATTCTGCAACCTCTCCAGCCGGCTCTTTCTGAGTCTTTCAGGAAGCTCAATCTTCAGCTGGTTCCTCAGGGTTTTCTTGCGAACCTTCAGATCTCTCCTACTTTGGAAGATCAGGTCAGAGTAGCTCAACTACTTGATACTATGGTGAAGAAGGTCAAGATTGGTGTGGGAAAGAGTCTTCTCAAGTATAAGTGTTTCACTGTTGATGCCAGGGACACTTTGTTTTTCGAGGACCGCCTTGTCGTTCCGAAAGGTGATCTCAGGAAGGTGATCATGGAAGAAGCTCATAATTCTCTGCTTTCTATTCATCCGGGAAGTTCCAAGATGTACCATGACTTGAAGCAGAGTTTCTGGTGGACCCGTATGAAGCGTGAAATTGCACAATTCGTTAATGAGTGTGATGTATGTCGAAGGGTGAAAGCAGAACATCAAAGACCAGCGGGCCTCTTGCAGCCTTTGCCGATTCCCGAGTGGAAGTTCGATCACATTGAGATGGACTTCGTCACAGGGTTTCCGAAGTCCAAGAAGGGTAATGACGCTATCTTCGTCGTCATCGACAAATTGAGTAAAGTGGCGCATTTCCTTCCAGTCAAGGAGTCCATTTCAGCAGCTCAGCTGGCAGAGTTGTACACCTCGAGGATTGTCTCGCTGCATGGTGTACCTATGATGATATCATCAGATCGTGGGAGTATCTTCACTTCCAAGTTCTGGGACTCTTTTCAGTCTGCTATGGGCACGAAGATCCGCTTCAGCACAGCGTTCCATCCTCAGACTAGTGGTCAAGTGGAGAGGGTGAATCAAGTTCTTGAGGACATGCTGAGAGCCTGTGTTATCTCGTTTGGCATGAAGTGGGAGGATTGTCTGCCTTTCGCGGAGTTCTCGTATAACAACAGTTATCAAGCTAGTTCTGGCAAGGCTCCGTTTGAAATTCTCTATGGCAGGAAGTGTCGTACTCCGCTCAACTGGTCCCAGACAGGCGAGCGTCAGATCCTTGGAAATGATATGATAGAAGAAGCTAAGGAGATGTGTCGGATCATTCGCGACAACCTCAGAGCAGCGCAGTCCCGTCAGAAGAGCTATTACGATAGCAAGCACCGTGACATGTCGTATGAGCTTGATGAGTTTGTCTATCTCAAGGTGTCGCCTATGAAGGGTATGCAGCGTTTTGGCATCAAAGGCAAGCTTGTGCCTCGTTTCGTTGGTCCGTTCAGAGTGGTTGGCAAGAGGGGCGACCTCGCGTACCAGCTCGAGCTTCCGTCAACCTTTGCAAATGTCCATGATGTGTTCCATGTTTCTCAGCTTCGGAGGTGTTTCAAGACTCCCGAGCGCACTGTGCATCTTCAAGATATCGATCTTCAGCCTGACCTCTCTTATCGCGAGCATCCAGTTGCGGTTCTCGAGGTGACTGAGCGCAAGACGTGTAACAAGTCTGTCAAGTTTCTCAAAGTGCAGTGGTCACACCATTCCGATAAAGAGGCTACGTGGGAACGCGAGGATCACCTCCGTTCCGAATTTCCCGATTTCTTTCAGTCTTAGATCTCGAGGTCGAGATCTTCTTTGGAGTGTGGGAGAGTTTGTAATGCCCCAAGTGTAGGACTTTCCCTTTTTGTAACCCTCCTTGTGGGACCACCTTGTCAGAGATTGTGATGATATCATTTTGTGCCATGATTTCATGTGTCTTCCTTAGTACTTACTTCCCTTGCATGCATGCATAACATATCATTCCTTGCCATACCTTATGATTGCATGTCATGATCATGTTGCATATGTTCTTACTAGGAGTAGTGTTGTGGTGTTGTGAGTGCTTGTGATCTTGCTAGGGTTATGTGGTGGTATTGCACTATCTTGTGATGCATGTGATAATGGTGTGTGTAATGTAAGGGTGAGTGCTAGTCATTTTAAGCTCTTGCTATTTAAATTCCTTTTCCCTCCTATTATTCCATGTCAAAATTCCTTCTTCCCAAAAAATGTTTCTAAAAGTCTGGTGGTTAGAGTAAATTGTGGTTAGAGGTGATGTAATTTTGCTGATTTGTTCTTTGACTTTAAAGGAGAAAATAAACCCAAAACAGTAAATTAATTATTGTTTTGTATTTAATCCAATTGGCTCCAAATATTTTGTTTCGAATTTATTTGAGTAGGCCATAATTCCTTATGGCTAGGGGCATTTTGCTTTGATTTTTTTACCCCAATAGAACTGCTAGAGATTTTAAATCCTATCTGAGTTGTCTATTTTTTTTAAAAAAAGAGAGAAAAACCAAACCCTTCCCAGTGTTTTCTTTTTTTTCCCTGGCACCACATGGGCCTCCTCCCTTCGGTGGCCACGCTTCCCCTGTCCAGTGCAGCCCAGGGGAGCCACCTCCTCGTCCTTGGCCCGTTACCCTAGCGACAGAGCCCGCTGGCGAGCCATTTTCTTCTTCCTCCCGACGTCACTCTTGTATGACCAACGCTCCGCCTCCCGATCGCCTCCTCCTTAATCCAGCGGCTCGAGCTCGCCTCCCGAGACGATAAAAGGAGCCCGGGGCCTCCTCCTCCGCCCTAGGGTTCCCTCTCCGTCCCCCCAGTGCCGCCAGCTTCCCCCTTCCCTCTTTCTTCCCTGGTAAGCTTCTGAGAAGTAGCAGAGAGAGAGAGAGAGTGCAGTGCCTCCACCGTCAACCCCTCCGTTCCGTCGTCTCCGGCACCGGTGGCCATGTCCAGGGGCTCGGGGTGGTTCCCCGCGCTCCATTCCCGCCATCGCGGAGGTCGAGGAGCGACCTCAACGACGGCCAGGACCCCGTCGTCGCCTCGGTCCGGGGGTTCTTCTTCCTAT
Organism: Hordeum vulgare subsp. vulgare; assembly: GCF_904849725.1. NCBI lineage: Eukaryota > Viridiplantae > Streptophyta > Magnoliopsida > Poales > Poaceae > Hordeum > Hordeum vulgare. The sequence continues at coordinate 143,563,161 of NC_058521.1, read as the reverse complement.
TCTTCAGTAGCAGTAGCAGTTCGCCCTCCCTCTCCGTCGTCTCGTCGTCGTGGGTTCCCTCCTTCCTTAACCAGGGTGAGTCGCCTTCCCCTTCCTTCGTCCTCCCTTCTCCCTCGTCGGCTCCGGCTAGGCGTAGTGCGGTGCTTCCGTGCCCGAGCTCGGCTGTGCGTGCGTTGTCTGGTGGAGAGGTGAGTTCGCGTAGCAGTAGCAGGGAACGACGCAGTCTAAGGCCGCAATCTCTGCTCGTCGTGGGAAGCGGCACTAGGTCGGTCTCGAGGCAGGGAAGGATCCTACTTCCTCCTCCGCTGCCTAGCACATCCGTTGGTGCTCATGGTAGTCGCCAGCGTCCCCCTCCGTGCCGTTCGCCGGCGAGCCGGGTAGCAGCAGAGAGAGAGAGAGCTCGTGTTTGCTGTGTGTGGGCGAGGGTGCAGCGTTGTGGTGTTGTGGTGCTCGCCGGACTCGGTAGCAGTAGGGGCGCCCTCCTTGTGGACCCAGCGCCCCCGCCGTAGCGCAGCAGGTTCAGCAGGGTGGTGCACGGCGGCCTCTCTGTTGCCGGTGCACCCCAGTGCAGAGCGCAGAGCAAGGTTCCCATATCAGTTTAGTTGCGTTTCTCCTGGGATCTAACAGTTGTCAATCGGTAGCGCAGTGGTTGGAGCCTTGGCCCTGCTATCAGCAGGTCGTGGGTTCGATCCCAGGGAGAGAACCTCCCCTTTTTTTTCGTCGGCTCAGTAGTATCAGCATCATGGCACCTTACCTTGGTTGGGCTCCCCTCTCTGTCGAGCAGTCTAGAGTAGCGTAGTGGTAGCGCACGCGACTTTGCGCCAGAGGCACAGGGGTTCGATCCATGGTGTGCCCCCTTTTGTTTTTTTTTCCTTTTTTTCCCCTTGTAACTCTGTTGTGTGTATCTGCTGATATGCACCTTGCTCTGTTTCTTGTCTTGTGCCACAATCCTTAGATGGCTTGGCATTTATTTTATTTTATTTTCATCCTATGCTGCAATAAGAGGTGCCATATCAGGCTTGGATGTGTGTGTGTTCATATGAGGAGAGCATACATGTTGTGGGTGTGAGGACATACACATGAGTTTAGTGGCACTAAATTGTGTGTATGGGGTTTCTTCCTAGAAGTTGATCCTAAGATTTGGTGGCAAGTGTAGTGGTAACATGGGTAGGTACTTCTTGTTGAAGGTGATTGCATTTGAAGTGGCACTAGGTAGTGCGTGTATAAGCATAGTAGGTCTTGTTCTAGTGATGGTTGCTTTGATTACATGAGTAGTGGTGTGGATCTAGGTTCTTGTGAGATGGTGCTAGTGAGGTATTGAGTGTGTTAGTGTTGTTGATGTGCATGACACAAACGTGGGGTTCAAACCCCCATGTCACTTTGTCTTTGTGCACAAAAGATTCACCTATGTAATTGTCATCTTAGAAGCATACCCTATGGAGTTGCATTTACATTTTGTTGAAAGTTTGGGCTTTGTTTCCATGGTATAGATGGAGCCCAAGGGCATGGATCTTTGTGTGTTAGTAGTAGGGGCTTGTGCTCATCACCATAGTGGTGTCAATCCCCTCTTGGTGACATGTGTGTGCAAACTATTCCTAGACAAAGTGGGCATGTGGCTGGAAAATTCCAGATTTTTGAACTCTGAAAATTTCACTAAGTCTAGGATGCTGGAAATATTTTCTTCCCCTGTAGATGAGGTTGTGCTGGTCATTCTGTTGAGAACTGGACTTAGTTCAGTGCTAGTGTTTTTAACCTGGTATGTTTGTTAAGATTTCTGTCCATTTTCAATATATTTGGAGTCCAGTAGCTTGTGTTTTGATTGCTGTCAAAAAGCTTCAGACCAGAAACAGAAACTCAGGTGCAGGAATTTTCACTAAGTCCCTGAGATCTGATGGTTTTGGGAAAGTTTGTGGCCTTGTATCTTCTAGAGTTTAAATCCTTTTGCTGTGATTCTTGCTGGGACTTGTAAAGTTCTTGGTTGGCAACAGCCACATATATATATTGTCATATTTGATGACCCGTAGCTATGTTGCATGTTGCTCACAAACAGCTAAGATGCAAAAACTGGCAGATTGCGTAGTTTTGCCATTTTGTTCAAAGTGTGTGCTCAATTGTTGTTGTGGTGTTCTACCTTGCTCCATTTCATTCATGTTGGGTTAATATATGTCTTGGCAACCTGGGAACACCAGATTTGTGCCAATTATGTGTGTGGTGTTGAATCTGTCACGTAGAGCTTCATATCATGTTCCGTTGATTCCCGTTGATCCGTAGCTCCGTTTGCAAAGTTCTTTATATCGTTTTGCCCCGTTTTTACGAGCTGCACCTGTTCATATCATTCCCATGCATGTCCAAACAGTTTAGTGCAAAGTTCTGTCCAGAAACTTGTTGTAGTTTATTTTGCTTGTGCTAGTGATAGAAATAGTGTTGCATGCTCAACTTTCATCTCATGCATCATGTGATTGTTGAATTTCTTGGTGCTTATGTTCATTTGCTGTTATTCTTATGTTGGGTAGCACCGGGAGCGGAGAACGAATACGTGGAGTCAGGAGAGTACGTGCAGGACGATCCAGAACCATTCCAAGCTGAGGATATCACAGGCAAGATGATATGACCTTGATCCCATCTCTAGGATTGTTATGTTAGTTTCGATTCCATGTCAAATTTCTCGCTGCCTACCACTAAAAATATATCGCCTCTTCATGTGCCATGAGCCTAAACACCTTACTCTTTCCTAGCAAACTTGCATGGCTAGGTAGGCTTGCTCAGCTACTAATGTTAGCATTGTTAGTTGCAGGTGTTTTAAACTCATGTGATGACATGAGCTTGATATCATTATATTAATTTCTGTTATTTATTTAATGCACCTATATACTTGGTAAATGACGGGAGGCCTAGCCTTTGCCGGGTGCTTTGTTCCGTTATTGCCGCCTTAGTTACCGGTTACCGGTGTTTGATTCCATAATGATCGCTCCTAACACGTTCGGGGTTGTTATGGGGACCCCCTCGATAGATCGCGTAGAATTAAGGCTTGTCCGGCAGGACCCAACATTGGTACTATTTGCCAATCACCTAATAATAAACTGCATAGGGAATAGCTACCCCGAGGAATTTAATCAACAATCCGGGCCAGTGCTCCTCATGAGTGTTGGTCCAAACCAGAGCAGCTTATTACGCTCCCTGGGGCAACTCGGTGTTTTGGCGTGGTAACCATCGCTCATCCGGCGTGTCCTGAGACTGAGATACGCGGCTCTTATCAGGGTCGTCGACACGTCGGGAGGTCCTGCTAGTCGTGTCTTACCTTAGCGGTATATCTTGCGTATAGGAATCCCAGTGAAGCTTTGGTTTTCCCCAGAGTTGAGGTTTTCCTCTAAGGAATCCGACGAGATCACGAGATTCGTGATAGAGGATGCCTTTGCGGCCTGTGTTCGTTTGTGATGGATTAGTTGGAGCACCCCTGCAGGGTTTAATCTTTCGGAAAGCCGTGCCCGCGGTTATGTGGCAACTTGGAATATTTTGTTAACAACCGGTATTAGAGAACTTAAACATAAACTAATAAAAATGCCAACTGTGTGCGTAACCGTGACTGTCCCTTCGAAGATCTCTCTTCGATCGGGAACACGGTGGGGTTATGAATGCCGTAGGTAGTTGTTCAGGATCACTTTCTGATCAAGTATTCCCGATCGTTAGCGTATGCCACTATCACTTCTTTCTCGCGTAAGTTAGACACTTATTCAATCTTAGGAAGTAGCAGCCCGAAACACTTCACCCCTTCCTTACCCAATAACATGACTAGTTCTGGCACTAAGGTCTTAGATTGCTGAGTCCCCGTGGCTCACGGATTCCTCCGAAACTTCCAGCAGGTATAGGTACCCCAGAGTCAGATGATCCCGATGGCACCCAGCTGGCGTGGCAGTACGACGAGGAGACAGGCCGCCTTTACGTGAACTATCCAGAGGACTGAGTCGTGGTCGTGATCGTGGGCCTGCAGCGGGTAGCATAGCATTTTCCTTGTTTTGTAGTCCGTACCGGAACTACCTTGTTTGTATCTGCATTGTACTCTGTTTTATTAATAAGAAGACAGTTGAATCCCAGATTGTCTACTATAATTATTATTATGTGCTATGTTTACTTGCTTGCGAAACACTTAGATGCGCTTCTTTCCTATTCGGGGGCCTCGACCCCAGATCGGAAAGGACCGCATCTTGGTCGTTACAGTAGTCTTCAAATGTTATTAGTTCCAGCCGAAGGAGACTAGAAGGACTCATGAGCATATAGGACTAGTCGAAATCAATCCAAACACCCATTTAGATGTTCCCGATGTCTCTATTACGGCTCAACAAACGACCCAAGTTTTCTATCTACCGTGGGCATGCCAAACTGATAAGAATCTGGAAGGCTGGTATGTTGTTTATGAAGTGCCGCCACATGTTAGACCACCTCCCTCATGTACGTATTATGTTTTATCGACACCTTCATCCCTACACATGTGGACATGTTTTGGGTCTTCGTTTTCGCTTGAGGACAAGCGAGGTCTAAGCTTGGGGGAGTTGACACGTCCATTTTGCATCATGCTTTCATGTTGATATTTATCGCTTTATGGACTGTTATTATACTTTGTGGAACCTTACTTATGCCTTTTCTCTCTTATTTTGCAAGGTTTATTTGAAGAGGGAGAATACCGGCAGCTGGAATTCTGGACTGGAAAAGGAGCAAGTCTGAGTGCTCTATTTTGCGCAACTCCAAATGCCATGAAAATCAACGTGGATTTTTTTTTGGATTTTATAAAAAAATACTGGGCGAAAGAAGTGCCAGAGGGGAGCAACCAGGGGCTCACAAGCCTGGTTGCCGTGGCCTACCCCCCTGGCCGCGGCAACAGAGCTTGTGGGCACCGTGGCGGCCCACTGGCCCCCCTCTTTTGCTATATGAAGGGTTTCGTTCGGAAAAAAATCAGGGTGGAGCTTTTTCATGGATTCTCCGCCGCCACGAGGCGGAACTTGAGCAGATCCAATCTAGAGCTCCGGCAGGACGATCCTGCTGGGGAAACTTCACTCCCGGAGGGGGAAATTATCGCCATCGTCATCACCAACACTCCTCTCATCAGAGGGGAGGTATCTCCATCAACATCTTCATCAGCACCATCTCCTCTCCAATCCCTAGTTCGTCTCTTGTAACCAATCTCCGTCTCGCGACTCCGATTGGTACTTGTAAGGTTGCTAGTAGTGTTGATTACTCTTTGTAGTTGATGCTAGTTGGAGTACTTGGTGGAAGAGTTTATGTTCAGATCCTTGATGCTATTCATTACACCTCTGATCATGATTATGATTATGCTTTGTGAGTAGTTACTTTTGTTCCTGAGGACATGGGATAAGTCATGCTAATAATAGTCATGTGAATTTGATATTCGTTCGGTATTTTGATATGTTGTATGTTGTTTTTCCTCTAGTGGTGTTATGTGAACGTCGACTACATAACACTTCACCATATTTGGGTCTAGAGGAAGGCATTGGGGAGTAGTAAGTAGATGATGGGTTGCTGGAGTGACAGAAGCTTAAACCCCAGTCTATGCGTTGCTTCGTAAGGGGCTGATTTGGATCCACTAGTTTAATGCTATGGTTAGACGTTGTCTTAATTCTTCTTTCGTAGTTGTGGATTCTTGCGAGAGGGGTTAATCATAAGTGGGATGCTTGTCCAAGTAAGGGCAGTACCCAAGCGCATGTCCACCCACATATCAAACTATCAAAGTAACGAACGCGAATCATATGAACATGATGAAACTAGTATGATAGAAATTTCCGTGTGTCCTCGGGAGCGTTTTTCCTCTTATAAGACTTTGTCCAGGCTTGTCCCTTGCTACAAAAGGGATTGGGCCACTTGTTGCACCGTTGCTACTACTTGTTACTTGTTACTTTTCGCTTGCTACGTTTCACCTCACTACACCATCACTTGTTACCGCTACTTTCAGTGCTTGCAGTTATTACCTTGCTGAAAACCGTTTATCAAAGCCTTCTCCTCCTCGTTGGGTTCGACACTCTTATTTATCGAAAGGACTATGATTCATCCCCTATACTTGTGGGTCATCACACAACTATCTAGGTGGTCCTTAGAAGCATCGGCTAGTCCATTATAGAAGATATCAAGTATTTCATTCTTCTCAAGAGGGTGATCAGGTAAAGCATTCAGTAGCTGGACAAGCCTCCCCCAAGCTTGTGGGAGACTCTCTTCTTCAACTTGCACAAAGTAATATATTTCCTGCAAGGCAGCTTGTTTCTTATGGGCAGGAAAACATTTCTCGGAGAAGTAGTAGATCATATCCTGGGGACTACGCACACAACCAGGAGCAAGAGAAGTGAACGAAGTCTTAGCATCATCCTTTAGCGAGAAAGGAAACAACTTAAGGATATAGTAGTGGCGGATCTTTTCCTCCCTCGTGAATAGGGTGGCTATATTGTGCAGCTTAGTAAGATGTGCTACAACTATTTGAGACTCGTAACCATGAAAAGAATCATATTGCACCAAAGTGATTAACTCAGGATCGACAGAGAATTCATAATCCTTATCGGTCACAAAGATAGGCGAAGTAGCAAACTTAGGGTCGTATTTCATCCTAGCGTTCAGAGATTTTTCTTTCCACTTGCGCAGTAATTTCTCAAGATCATAGCTATCCTTACAAGCAAGAAAGTCCTCAGCTATCTCTCCCTCCATAACATAACCCTCGGGTATATCAGGCAATTCATATCTAAGAGAGCTAGTTCTAACAGGTGAAATAGCAGGTTCTACTTCAATAATCTCAGCAGTTTCAGAAGTATCATCACATGCAGCAGCAACTCTAGAAATTTGTGCATCAAGGAATGCACCTAGCGGCAAAGCCGTATCAAGCAAAGCATCATCACAAGCATCATGGATAGCAGAAGTAGCATCATCAAGCACAGGCGACACATCAAATTTTCTAGCAGGTGGTGGTGTCGCAAATTTACTCATAACGGAAGGTGAATCAAGTGCAAAGCTAGATGGCAGTTCCTTACCTGTCCTAGTAGTTGAGGGCAAGACTTTAGTTTTTGGATCTCTCGGATTCCTCATAGTGATCAAGAGACGTAAATCCCAAGTGACTCAGAGAATAGAGCTATGCCTCCCCGGCAACGGTGCCAGAAAATAGTCTTGATAACCCAAAAGTATAGGGGATCGCAACAGTTTTCGAGGGTAGAGTATTCAACCCAAATTTGTTGATTCGACACAAGGGGAAGCCAAAGAATATTCTCGAGTATTAGCAGTTGAGTTGTCAATTCAACCACACCTGAAAGATTTAGTATCTGCAGCAAAGTTTCAGTAGCAAAGTAGTGTGATTACAACAGTAGCAACGGTAACAGTAGCAGCAGTGACAACAGTAGCGGTAACAGTAGCAGCAGTGACAGCAGTAGCGACAAAGTAATGTAGCAAGGACCAGTAGGATAAAGCTCGTAGGCATTGGATCGGTGATGGATAATTATGCCGGATGACATTCATCACGCAACACTTATAACATGGGGAGATATGTAACTAGCTCCAGTTCGTTAATGTAATGTAGGCATGCATTCCGTATATAGTCATACGTGCTTATGAAAAGAACTTGCATGACATCTATTGTCCATCCCTCCCATGGCAGCGGGGTCCTAATGGAAACTAAGGGATATTAAGGTTCTCCTTTTAATAGAGAACCGGAACAAAGCATTAACACTTAGTGAATACATGAACTCCTCATACTATGGTCATCTTCGGGAGTGGTTCCGGCTATTGTCACTCCGGGGTTGCCGGGTCATAACACATAGTAGGTGACTACAACTTGCAAGATAGGATCAAGAACACACATATATTGGTGAGAACATAATAGGTTCAGATTTGAAATCATGGCACTCGGGCCCTAGTGACAAGCATTAAGCATAGCAAAGTAGTAGCAACATCAATCTCAGAACATAGTGGATACTAGGGATCAATCCCCATCAAAACTAACTCGGTTACATGATAGACCTCATCAAACCCATCACCGTCCAGCAAGCCTACGATGAGATTACTCACGAATGGTGAAGAGCATCATGGAATTGGCGATGAAGGATGGTTGGTGATGACGAAGGCGTCGATTCCCCCTCTCCAGAGCCCAGAACGGACTCCAGATCTGCCCTCCAGAGGAAGAACAGGTGGTGGCGGCGGCTCCGTATCATAAAACGCGATGAACTCTTCTCCTTGATTTTTTTCGGTCGAAGGAGGATATATAGAGCTGGAATTGGAGGCAGCGGAGCCCCGAGGGGCTCACAAGCCTGCCAGGCCCGGCAAGGGGGGCGGGCCTGGTGGGCTTGTGAGCTCCTGGCTCCGTCCCTCGAGTTGATTCTTGCGCCAGTATTTTTATATATTCCACAAAAAATCCTCATAGATTTCGAGATCATTCCGACAACTTTTATTTCTGCACAAAAACAACACCATGGTAATTCTGCTGAAAACAATGTCAGTACGGGTTAGTTCCATTCAAATCATGCAAAGTAGAGATGGAAACAAGGGCAAAAGAGTTTGGAAAAGTACATACGATGGAGACGTATCACTTGTTTTCCTCTAAAATGACTTAATTAGCCCATTTAGCTCCAAAAAGACATAATTAGATAATTTAGCTCCATCAAGAGGAGTAGAGGAGAAGAAATAGGAAAAATGAAAAGAAGAAAGAAGAAGAAGAAGAAGAAGAAGAAGAGAGGAAGAAGGAGAAGGAGGAGTAGGAGAAGAAGGAGGAGAAGGAGCCTTCTCCTTATCCTCCTTCTCCTCCTTCTCCTTCTTGTTCTTCTTCTCCTTCTCCTTCTCCTCTTTCTCCTCCTCTTTCTTATTCTCTCTAACTTATTTTCCCCAACAATGCTCCAAAATGACATATTTTACCCAAGTTACCTCCGAAAGGACCTATAGTTAGCTAGGCTTCCACCTAAATGACATAATTAGCTTAGTTAGCTCAAAAATGGCCTATTTAATAAAAAATGACATATACTTAGCTAAGTTCTCTCCTAAATGACATAATAAGGCTTACGTAGCTCCAAGATGACCTATTGCCCCTAACTTAGGTATTAAATGACCTATAATTAGCTTAGCTAGCTCCAAAATGGTTTAATAAGCATAGTTTGGTTCGAAATGACCTATTTTACCCAAGTTAGCTCCGAAAGGACCTATAGTTAGCTAGGCTTCCACCTAAATTACATAATTAGCTTAGTTAGCTCCAAAATGGCCTATTTAATAAAAAATGACCTATACTTAGCTAAGTTCTCTCCTATTTTACCCAAGTTAGCTCCGAAAGGACCTATACTTAGATAATTTAGCTCCAAGAAGAGGAGAAGAGGAGAAGAAATAGGAAAAATTAAAAGAAGGAAGAAGAAGAAGAAGAGAAGAAGAAGGAGAAGGAGTAGTAGGAGAAGAATAAGGAGGAGGAGAAGGAGGAAGAAGGAGGAGAAGAAGGAGAAGGACGAGAAGACCTTCTCCTCCTTCTCCTTCTTCTTCTCCTTCTTCTTGATTTCTTCTTCTTCTCCTCCTCCTCCTCTTTCTTCTCCTCTTTCTTATTCTCCTTACCTTATTTTCCACAACAATGACATAATTAGCCCATTTAGCTCCAAAAAGACATTATAAGCTCAAAATGGCATAAGAACCTTGGTTAGCTCATTAATACTATATACTTAGCTTGTTTTCCTCTATAATGACATAATTGGCCCATTTAGCTCCAAAAAGACATAGTTAGCTAATTCAGCTCCAAGAAGAGGAGAAGAGGAGAAATGAGAAGGAAGTAGAAAAAGAAGAAGAGAAAAAGAAGAGAAGGAGAAGGAGAGGAAGGAGGAGGAGAAGAAGAAGAGAAGAAGGAGAAGGAGGAGAAGAAGGAGAAGGAGCCCTCCTATTTCTCCTTCTTCTTCTCTCCTCCTCCTTCTCCTCCTTCTTGTCCTTCTTCTTCTTTTCTTCTCCTTCTCCTTCTCCTTCTCCTTCTCCTCCTCCTCCTCCTTCTTCTTGTTTTTATTCTCCTTCTTCTCTTCTTGCTTCTTCTCTTTCTTCTTCAATTTAGCTTATTTGTCATATATATGTTGTTGTTGTTGTTCTTCTGACTTTGTTATTCCCATTTTGCAGATTGGATGTACTACATGCATGGAAGCTGGCATTGGAGTGCTTTAGTTCTAGTTTTCATTTGAGTTGATGAACAATGTGGAACTATATGTATATGTATATATGGATGAACAATATATGTGGAACTATATGTATATATGGATGAAACTTTGTATGTGTTGGTTCTTCCGATATATGGGATGTACATTGATGAACAAATGGCATTGATGAACTTTATATGTATATCATATATGTGTTATGACCTATATATCATATATGTGCTATGAATTATATATATATATATATATGTGTGTGTGTGTTGTGAAATAGAAAAAATAAACAAAAATGTGACAATATTGGCTCTTTGCCGTCTGCCAGCTGATGGAAAAGGCCTTTGCCATCAGGGAGTAGACGGCAAAGAGGCCACGTGGCACCCAGCTGTGCAACCTGGGCAGCAACAGCTGGCCATATGGGCTCTTTGTCGTCCGCTGCCTTGGAGGCGGACAGCAAAGAAGCTGATTCCTACGCTCGCCCAACTCTGTGCTGGCCCATGGAAGCAGACGACGAAGAGGGGGAGGGAAGCAGACGGCAAAGAGGGGGTGGGAAGCAGACGGCAAAGCCTCCATTATCCCTAACGGAGGCGTCGCCTGTCGGCTGCCGTCTCAAATTGTTTGCCGACTGCTCGGTGTCTGACACTGACGGCAAAAAGCTTTGCCGTTCGCTTAGGGAAGGCTGACGGCAAAGAAGCTACAATGCCTTCGTAAGCTGACACAGAATCTTTGCGGGCAGGAGTTTTCTTTGCCGTCTGTGTATTACTCAATGCCGTCGGTGGAGTCCTCTTTGCCGTCTGTTATGGCAGACGGCAAAGAAGCTGATTCCTGTAGTGATGGGGGCATCGGTCTCGGTTCGTGAGGCCAGAGCGTCGGTCGGGCCTCGTAGGCCATTGGTCCCATTTTGTCTGGCCCCTTTGGTCCCGGTTCCAAACATGAACCGGTACCAATGTGCCTCGCTCCTGGCCCAAAACCATTAGTCCCGGTTTTTGGCTGGAACCGGGACCCTATGTTGAACCTTAGTCTCGGTTCCATCCACAAAACGGGACCAATGGTTGGCCTATATATACCCCTGCCCGCGAGCAGAGCAGTGCACTGCTCTGTTTTTTGGCCGGTGTTGGGAGAGCTTTGTGGTGCTCTAGCTCAACTCCTATGCACATGAGGTGTTCCATGAAATGCCCAAGCCACACTTAAGCTTTCTCCTCTCAAAGCTCCTTGTCCAAGCTCCATTTTCCTCTAGTTTTGTGTAGCTTTGGCGGTCCGTCCGTGTCCCGTCCCCATCCTCACCGCCATCGATCGCCCACGCCCATCTCGGCATCGGCACCACCGTGGTTAGTCTCTTCTTCTTATCTTCTTTCTAAAAGAAAAAAGTTCTTACTTGTATGATTTAGATAGATACTTGTGTAATTTTCTTACTTCTATTATTGTTTGTTATTATATAGTGCGATGGTTTTGGTATCCTCCTCTGTCGGCCCTTGTCCTGTCTATGATTCGGATGTGGTATATATTATCTTTTATAACTATTTGTTTTATTTAGTGTTTATGACAATTATGCCGACCAACGTGACATAGATTTTTTAATCTAGGAGGTATGTGAACCGGAAATTCGAACCGACATACAAATTCTTGCTGAGAAGTTAAATTTGGTTGAAAAAGAAAACAGTTACTTGAAAGAAAAATTACAAAGAGTTGAAGAGGAGAAGATGATATTGGAGTTGGATGTTGCCGATGTGCGTGACGATCACAAGATCAATATGAATGCAATGCGCTTGAAGATTAGAAACATTAGAAAATATGCCATTCATACCGAGGCTTGGTATCATTATGCCATTGGATCAATTTGTACCTTGGTTGCGGTTATGATCGCATTTGTTGTTGTATTTAAATTTAGTAGTTTCAATGTATGTTCTAATTAGATGCTCTAGAGAGCTATATGTTGTTCAATAATGAGAACTATGTAAGAACGTTATGTATTTATTTTGGTCACTACTATACTTTGGCTTTAACGTGATGATGAATTTCTATTAATATGGTCACTTCTCTATTCATGATATGTTGTAATGGTTTTTAATACACGCACCCATGTACAATGTAGACACCTACTCGTATTTTGAATGCACAAATTGGCAAGCACTATGCAAGGCTTATGCATTTGAGCCCAATATGCTTATGACCTTTGATATTCGTCCGGAAGATGAAATCGAAAGTAATATCGACATCTGGGTCGATGAGCAGACGCCTCCAGTTCTACCATTATGTGAGTTTCTCAACCATATTTATTAAGTAATTTATATTGTTTATTTAAAAATAGTTGACAACTTATTTCCATTGACAGTTTATTTTCATTCTTCAAAACATGTACGGAAGATGGTAGACAGAACCTATTACTACAATGATGAAGCAGAATTAACTTGTAAGGAGAAACATCATCTTGTCGCATTTATCAATAATCTTGAGAATTACAATACCTATCAGGAAACTCCCCCACATTATGGTCAATACGTGCCACAAGTGCACGTGGTGAACTACAGTAACATGCATGGAGATTGTATGGTAAGATTTTCTACTATTACGACATCCGTGCATCTTTTGCATAAATTCTTGTAAAACTAAACTACATTGCTAGCTACAAATTTAATACTATGTTTTTCAACAGAAAATCCCGCAAGATTTTGTGCCTCATCCAATGTTTCCAAGAGGTCGCGTTGATGTTATGAGCATACGACCAGCATGGCCAGGTCAGCCTAGGTATCTGCATCACTCCTGTCCACATCGGATTTTTAAAACCGATGAAATGACAATCAAAGCTTGGAAAAAATGTATGGTCAATTGTAGAGAGCTACTTGGAAGCAACATTGTGCGTAGGCAAAGAATGGGAGACAAGATGATCTCCATTCTCCATAATGGAGAGTCAGGGCCTATCTTGTTTTATGATATTCTACCTAAGAGAGGGTAGAGTAGGTCATATGAGAGAGGAGTAGGTCCTAGGTACACCGTGTTATTATGTGCTACAATGTGTTATAGTTGATGATGATGAGGAGGAGGAGTTGTGATTATGACTAGTGACTAACTTTTGTTATATGATGTCTCATTGATGAAAATGATGATTAAATAGTGTTGGTGGTAATGACTATGATGATTATTAGCTATAGTGATGCAAGAGTTTTTATATTAATATGATGATGATGTTGATCATGATTATCATGATGATTTGTTATTATGATCATGATTGGTTATTATATCATTGGGGGAAGGAAAGCGGATTAGATTCATGTGTGGATGAATCTTCGATGTTGGGTTCATTAGCCCAGATGTCGTAAATGAATAGTCGGTACGCCACAATACCTAAGAGACCGAGGATAACTTGCTAAAGTCGTTACTTCTACATCACGGAGAAAGAGATGACACTTCTCTCTATTAGCTAGCTAACACAATATGAAACCCCTAAATTAACCCTTCAAAACCCCCCAACACCCCCCCCCCATTCAAAAAAACCCCACCTCCAGGTCCCGGTTGGTATTACCAGCCGGGACTATAGGCCCTCCTGCCTGGGCTCCCCGCAGAGGCCACGTGGAGGCCCTTCTGTCCCGGTTGGTAAAGGAACCGGGACTAAAAGTTTTGGGCTTTAGTCCCGACCCTTTAGTCCTAGTTCAGGAACCGGGGCTAATGGGCCTCTGGAACCGGCACAAATGGGCCATTTTGTACTAGTGGCTACTGGATCTAAACAAGGTGGTGGCGCCACCCCCTTCGTCAGGGATGAAGGCTAGGTGGTGAGTCCTTGTGGCATCGCCGGTGGCGGAGGATCTTCGGACAGGGACGTCACATGATGTGGTGGCCCGTGCAGGAGAGATGGGTTATTCGAACAGATCAGGGTGAAAGCTTGCTTCCGACTACTACCAAGGCCAGCGATGGCGGCGCTGTCTACATCGTTCCCTTCCTAAAGGCACCGCCGAGGAGAAGTTCAAGGCCACTCTATGCTACCTCTGGGGGAAACCCTAGATCAGTAGATCGGATGACGGCAACGCTCTCATGTCGTTTCCCCCTTGGGGGCGTCATTCATGGAGTTACACACGAGCTCGAAGGACCATTGGTCGGCATCTACGGTGGAGCGGTGTTCCCTGTGACACATCGATGTCGTGGAGTCTCGCCGGCGAGGTGCAGCAAAGTCTCGGCGATGGATGCATGATGATGAGCGTGCGTAGGGAGGAGGCGATGTCTGGCGCCGTGAGGGCATCGATGGCAGACCTTGCAAGGTTGATGTGTTAGTAATTGTTCTGAAGATGGATTGATGGAAGGCGGCGGCGGCGACCTATGAGGGTGCGTCGGACCGGTTTGTGCTCCTGACCCGGTATGTGGCTCGGTCAGGGTCTCCCGCTTTAGATGTTAGGCTAGGTGAGAGGTCTGGGTATGTGGCTCACACTTTCTGCACCCCTTCATCATTGTATAGGAGTAGCGACGGATGTTGCCAAGAGGACGGCTTCAGACATATTGATGTATTGCTTTGTAATATTTTTGTAAATAATTAATAAAGTGGCTGCATGCATCTTCCACATGGGAGTTATTTATCCAAAACCACCACACTTGGGGCTAGGTTAACATATTAGTATTAGATTTGAGCCAGGTCACAAAAAACCACCGAAAATGAGCCTAATGCGTAAAGCAGAGCACTGATTGTCAGATAACCTCGCGAAAACAGTCAAACTGACCGGTTGGGCCCACCTGTAAGGCTGACGTGGCATGACTATGTGGAAATTTTGCTGAGATGGACCAAGGTCCCACCTGTCATCCACCCATTGCTTTCTTCCTCCCCATCTCTTCAATCGTTCACATAGATGAAGGAAGCTCCGACGGAGAGGTGCTCGCTGGCGGCAGCAGGGCGGTGCAAGCGGAGGATGAAGGCGACGACGCTTGGGAGTGGGAACAAGGGGGCGCGGAGCAAGCTCGCGCGGCCAACTGTTGGCGTTGCTTCCCCTCGCCGCGGCGGCTCTAGCGCCCTCCGTCGACCGCAAGAAGAAGCTCCACCACCTTGTTTAGGAGCTCTAGAAGGCCTCCCTGACCAATCCTATTGGAGCAATTCGATCGGGAAGTTCAGAATCGGCCACGCTATGGTCGTCTTCTCCACCTCCGACCACACACCACCGGGCCTCGATCTCCCTCTCCCGCGAACCTCTGCGCCTCGCATCTGGTCCCTGGGCTTCAACACCTTCTCTGAATGCCTCCGCTGCAAACGTCGACAAGTTGAGCGTCCCTGGGCCGTCTTCCCCGCCTCGCCATGCTCCGTCGTCAGCTGCCGCTGACGAGGACGTCGCTCGAGTGCTACCTCGTCACGTCCGAGCACGCATACGTGCTCAAGGTGAGCCCCTTGTTCCTTCCCCGCGTGGCCACAGCTTGGGTTGACCGGAACCCATCCCGCGCCGCCGGGTATGCCAATTTCGACAAGGTGGTCACCCCCTTGGTAGGACGACGGGAAGAGTTGCCCGAGCTTGCGGGCGGGATGGAGGCGTATGGCCCGACGTTCCTCTTGTCATTGCTCCAGCGTTTCTAGCCCGTCGTTCCCCTAGTCATTGCTCTGACGTGCCCATGACGTGATGTGCTTTCTTCAGCGGCCAGAAGATAAATGGAAGATGCACGATTGAATACCCCGTAGAAAGACTATTGTGAGGAACACGATTGTTTAGTCATTGAAATGTAGGGCCCGCGTCTCATTTGTCATATCAGCGGATCAAAGCTTTTGGTCTTCGCCACGTCAACCTGACAGGCAGGCCCCACCTATCAATTTTGCTATCTTCACGACCAAATTCGAGCATCAGTGCTCCGCATCACGCATTAGGCTCATTTTCGATGGTTTTTTTTGACATGGCTCAAATATGATACCAAGCTTTTACCCTAGCCCCAAGTGTGATTGTTTTGCCTAAATAACTCTCCAGATGCAAAGGTCGGGATTCATCCTCCTTTTCTAAAAAAAAAAAAAGTAAAATCAAATTCACATGCATGCATTCGCTAGTTTTAGGGGAACACGTATTCATACCTTTTTCTTCTTTTGGCCAGGAAGAAGTCGCACTCATTGGGATTAAGCAACAGTGTTACGTGCTCTTCCATTACTCAGCATAATTTGAAATGCGTTTTTTGAGTTTTTTTTTTTACCTGGGCATAATTTGAAATGCCTCTCTTTTCCGTTACTCAGCATAACGGAAACAAAATGTCTGACAGAAATTCAGTGACTAAACTTCAGTCACTATCAGAAAACCCACACGCCATTATGGAACAAAAACCTGTTATCAGGTTTCGCAAAAGCAAAACAGCTAAAATAAAAGCACAACCAGAACACCACAACAGCTATGGCAGCAAAAGTGAATTGTTCATCAGAGTGAATTGTTCGAGTGATTTCTGTGACTTACTTCATTTCAGTTTTTTTAAAACCTTACTCAAATTTAGTTTTGATATATCATCCGCGATTAATCTCAAGAGGTACCGACACAAAATATTCTGCCCCCTTTTCTCCACTTGTAAGTGAATGGTCCAAAAGCGAGACTTTTCTCCATCGCCAGGATCAATGTGTTGTCCAAGTCTCAGTTTGGCATGGTTACCCTTTTGGCCACTCCTGCAAGCATGCCCGCTTTCCTTTTTTGGACGTTTGCAGGCTTTCTGTTTTTTGATTCACTTCTCTGACCAGCGGCCACCATCCGATGAGAAATTACAGGACACGTGTTACTCTAACACGATCAGAAATACCATAGATTTTGGGAGAAATGTCTTCTTCAACAAAAAAAAAACATCTTTGTATCTCGTTGCTTTGGCAGAAAAAACAACTCAACCGCGAACTAACCATAACTCAGATGTTTAAGTTTTTTATGATGAAACCAATCCATCGGAGTTTAAGTTTTAGATTTAATTTTTGAATTTATTTCAGTCTTTTTGATGATATTGTTCAATGAAAACTCAGTTAAAGCATCTTCAATAGACGATGCATATTTGGACATGTAAAAGTTGGTATTATGTAGTTCACATCATCAAAAATTATTTTTTACATCTCCAAAAAAGTATTAGCTCAAACAGATGATGCATATTTGGTGATGTAAAACTGCTACTCCAACATATGATGTATTTTAAGATGTAACTAGTTCAACACCGCCAAGGCGGCAGTGCGGTTGCAGATTGAGCGGCGGCGGCCGAGCTTTAAGAGGGGCTAGCTGGAGGCCGAGCGAATAGGAGCGACGCAACATCCGAGCCTCTCCCTTCAAATGCGGTGGTGGGAGATCGAATGGCCGGCAGTGGGGCTCGAATTGGGCAGCAGCGCATCTAATCATGGTTGGACTGGCGGCGGCGGGGCGATGCTAGAAGCTTGAATCGGGTGGCGGAAAAGCGACGACGGCGGGGCGACGCAAGAAGCTCGAATCGGGTGGCGGAAAACGACGGCAGCGGGTGTGCGGCTTGAATCTGGTAGTGACGGGGTGGTGGGGGACGCTCGAATCCGGCGGAGGCATTGCAACGATGATAAAATGTTCGACATGACCGATTTTTAGACGGAGAGTAGCAGAAAAGCGATGGCGGCATGGTGGTGACTGTGCGGCTCTAACCCGGCAGTGGAGGGCAGTAGGAGAAGCTCAAATCCGACGATGATGTCACGACGGCGAGGTGAGGAAAAAACGACTGATGTGACCAATTTTTAGGTGAAGGACGTCGGAAATGTGGAGGCACCAACAACGAAGGGAGTGGGGAGGCTGGATCTGTTGGCGGCGGGGTGTGGCTCGACGGTGGGTGTGTAGCAGGCGGCATGGAGATAAGGATAGTAATAAATAGGTTATGAGGCGAGTAGAGCAATACCATATCCATACCCGTGTACTCAATGGATACAAAAATTTACTCATACTCATACCCACGAGTATGAAATTTACTCGTACACATACGCATTAGCTATCCAACGAACAGATCAAACAATACACAAACTTTTGACATTTTACTAGGGGCAGGGGCGCACATGTGGTGCGCCTCTTGAGACGTCCCTCTGCGTTCATAGGTCGTCTACGGACTTGAGAGTTTCTGTTTTGTTCAAATAGCCACATAACTATAAGGTAGATGTCGTGGTAACGATTCCGGCAATAGAAAGGGGGTAGGATAACGGAGCATGATCTATTGAGATGCACATGGGTGACACGGTGGTTTTAGCGAGTTCGGGCCTCTCACAGTGGAGATAACAACCCTACGTCTCGTGCTCCGGAGAGGCTTTGTTTTATCTATCATGGACATGAGTTACATGGTATAGAGAGAGAGCCACAGCTCTAGGGAAAGAATGAGCCTGCATGGGCAGAAGAAGTCCCTAGAAATGTGGAGGGGGTGGCTTATATAGAGTGCGCCACCCCCTCACCTCTTATGTTACAAGATGGGGCATTGATGTCGTAATGATAGCCCACTACAGAACCCCCTCTATGCTTCGACTGCCTTGCCGACTGTTGGTATTTGCATACCCGAGTGAGTCGTACGGCCGAGTGGTTGACTATCATCCGAGTGGATGGAATCTATTTGTCCGAGTGGATCCGAACTGAGTGGACTAGATGTTATCGCGATCCAGCCAGGATTCCCTTGTAGTCCTAATAATGAGGTGCCCTTGGGTAGGACATATAGGTCAGGCCTATGACCCTACCCTAGGGTTGTATCCCCGTCATTAGCCCCTGAATGGATCAGGGTCCGAGTGGTGAAGGTGTTGATGTAAATTTTGTAGCAGCAAGTCGAACTTGAAAGTGCTTCAGGGCCTTACAGAATTATGCGTCGGTTGAAGTCTCCATCATTCGCCGTGATCGATTCCGCTGAGTAGTACGTCCGAGTGAACTTGAGAATTGAAGTAGATCCTTACAGAATTGTGCGTCGATTGAAGCCTCCATCATTCGCCCTGATCGATTCCACTGAGTTGTATGTCCGAGTGAACTTGAGAATTGAAGTAGATCCGAGTGACCAACAGGATCTTGAGACTCTGACTGATTGCTGGTAATCGGTTGGAGTTTGTTAAATCTGCTGAACTTGAATGTTGTTGTTGGACCTGACCAAGCATAATGTTTCTTTTTTGTATTTCTCTTCAAGTGGGGGCGCGCTCAGTGCACCCACTGGGTGTAGTCCCCGAGCCTCTGTCGGACTAGATGAGTCTGGCAAAGGGTTTAAATCTTCCAGTGCTCATCATGTTGAATGTTTGTTGAATCTGCATTGTATGATTTCTGGATCAAAGTCAAGTCTCCGAGTGTATTTTTTAACTTAGGCGATACGGGGTCGCAGCTAAGCCCCCGAGTGTGGAGCATGTCCGCACTCAGAGTTGTTTTTAACTTAGGCGATACGGAGTCGCAGCTAAGCCCCCGAGTGTGGAGCATGTCCGCACTCAGAGTTATTTTTAACTTAGGCGATACGGAGTCGCAGCTAAGCCCCCGAGTGTGGAGCATGTCCGCACTCAGAGTTGTTTTTAACTTAGGCGATACGGAGTCGCAGCTAAGCCCCCGAGTGTGGAGCATGTCCGCACTCAAAGTTGTTTTTAACTTAGGTGATACGGAGTCGCAGCTAAGCCCCCGAGTGTGGAGCATGTCCGCACTCAGAGTTGTTTTTAACTTAGGCGATACGTAGTCGCAGCTAAGCCTCCGAGTGTGGAGCATGTCCGCACTCAGAGTTGTTTTTAACTTAGGCGATACGGAGTCGCAGCTAAGCCCCCGAGTGTGGAGCATGTCCGCATTCAGAGTTGTTTTTAACTTAGGCGATACGGAGTCGCAGCTAAGCCCCCGAGTGTGGAGCATGTCCCCACTTAGAGTTGTTTTTAACTTAGGCGATACGTAGTCGCAGCTAAGCCTCCGAGTGTGGAGCATGTCCGCACTCAGAGTTGTTTTTAACTTAGGCGATACGGAGTCGCAGCTAAGCCCCCGAGTGTGGAGCATGTCCGCACTCAGAGTTGTTTTTAACTTAGGCGATACAGAGTCGCAGCTAAGCCGAGTGGTGGCGCGCGGGGCGACCGAATGATGAAGGCGTGCCACATGGAGTGGCAATGCGCTGGGCATCCGAGTGAGGTAGATGAGTCCGGCTGAGTGGCAACGTGCGGGGCGGCCAAGTGATGTATGTCGAGGAGGCGTTCGACCCACGGACGGCACGCGGTACGGCCGTGTCCACTACGTCATCGCCGGGCTTCCGAACACGTGAAAATGCATGAATGATCGTTTGCGGCGACTGAGCCTGAGTAGCGACGAGGATGGCGCACGGATGCGTCGAGTGATCGCGTAACCTGTGTATGAAAAATAGCACAAGCCAGCATAAAAATTTATCAAAGCGATTTGATATTTTCTGAAATAGTTTGTGTAAATAACACCCATAGACACTCAGTGGGTGTGCCAGGTGCTTGTACTTGTGCAGGATCCGACTGTACTCGTTTAAGTGAAGGATCCGACTGAACTCGTTTAAGTGAAGTGAAGTGTTCCCACATAAAAATAAACAACCAAGTGCAGAGGTACACTCGGTGGCGTGTCCTCTGAGTGAACGTCATGTGCGACTTCCTCGACACTCGGTGATGCAGAAACAACTATTTAATTGAATGAAGCGTATGGGGAATGACTTAGCTGTCTGATGGTGCAGGAGCAGCCGAGTGATGAAGATGTGTTTCATCGAGTGGCGACGCGCGGAGCGGTCGAGTGATGAAGGAGCGCCCGGTCGAGTGACGGCGTGCGGGGCGACCGAGTGTCGAAGGAGCATCCGGTCGAGTGACGATGCATGGTGGTGCTGAGTGATGAGGCACTGAACGGCTACCCGTTACAGATCAAGGCATCATAGGTTGTCATCACAGCGCACCTCGACTGAGGAGACCCTTGCCGACGACCGGTGAAGGAGGAAGGAGCGTTGTGTGCCTGCGCCGCATCGGCCTTGAGCCTCAACCGCGAAGGTCGCCGCCGAGCAGCCGATAACACGAGGCCGGAGTCGACGACGAGACGAATGGCATTGACGGCCGTGTGTGTGCTCAATAACAACGAAGTTGAAGACGATGACGCGGACGACGCAGGAAGCCACGCATGGTAACAGCGAAGCGGGCGGTGCCAGAGCTGCGCGTGTCAACGATGAAGCGGCCCGCGTCGGAGGCCGCGCATGGCGACGACGAAGCGGGAGGTGCCAGAGCCGCGCGTGGCGACGATGAAGCGGCCTGCACCGGAGGCCGCGCATGGCGACGATGAAGCGGCCGGCACCGGAGGCCGCACATGGCGACGACGAAGCGGGAGGTGCCAGAGCCGCGCGTGGCGACGATGAAGCGGCCGACACCGGAGGCTGCACATGGCGACGACGAAGCGTGACGTGCCAGAGCCGCGCGAGGCGACGATGAAGCGGCCGGCACCGGAGGCCGCGTGTGGCGACGATGAAGCGGCCGGCACCGGAGGCCGCACATGGCGACGGCGAAGCGGGAGGTGCCAGAGCCGCGCGTGGCGACGATGAAGCGGTCGGCACCGGAGGCCGCGTGTGGCGACGATGAAGCGGACGTCACCGGAGGCCGCGCGTGGCGACGATGAAGCGGACGCCGCCGGTGGCGAGAAATCAATTTGTCACTTGTGGTTGAAGAAATAACCATATGCATCATGGCTCAATAGACGCTATGCCCCACGGTGGACGCCAACTGTCGTGGTAACGATTCTGACAATAGAAAGGGGGTAGGATAACGGAGCATGATCTATTGAGATGCACATGGGTGACACGGTGGTTTTAGCGAGTTCGGGCCTCTCACAGTGGAGATAACAACCCTACGTCTCGTGCTCTGGAGAGGCTTTGTTTTATCTGTCATGGACATGAGTTACATGGTATAGAGAGAGAGCCACAGCTCCAGGGAAAGAATGAGCCCGCATTGGCAGAAGAAGTCCCTAGCTATGTGGAGGGGTTGGCTTATATAGAGTGCGCCACCCCCTCACCTCTTATGTTACAAGATGAGGCATTGATGTCGTAATGACAGCCCACTACAGAACCCCCTCTATGCTTCGACTGCCTTGCCGACTGTTGGTATTTGCATACCCGAGTGAGTCGTATGGCCGAGTGGTTGACTATCATCCGAGTGGATGGAATGTATTTGTCCGAGTGGATCCGAACTGAGTGGACTAGATGTTATTGCGATCCAGCCAGGATTCCCTTGTAGTCCTAATAATGAGGTGCCCTTGGGTAGGACATATAGGTCAGGCCTATGACCCTACCCTAGGGTTGTATCCCCGTCAGTAGATGTTACCACCAACCAATATAAACACTGGACAATGGTTTCATATGAGAGTTTGTTAAAAAATAGAATCCACACTCTTTATATTGATCTGATCATACTATAGGAGGTCAATGATTTGGCAAGTCAATAATCCACATATGAATAACAATATTCAATTCCATAAGAAATAAGGCGCTTGCAGCCTTGTAAATCTCATGATGCAACAACCCCCAAGATTACGACCGTATTGAGCTTCTCTCATTAGCATGGACGAGACGATGCCGATGAAGGCTTTGATGCCCCAGTCGTCCTGGTCCGACGACACATAAATCTGTCGAAGGCGAAAAACCATCATTGTAGTCAGTTTTAGACTAATTTTAGAGTTCATACAAGTACAGTACTATGAACAAACCTGCAACTCTGATGCTCACCATATGTTTATACCATGGTCTCCCCATGAGCCTTTCTCGGTTGGTAAGTCTTGCTCCACCATCATCTATTGGTCATTGATCTCTCTGACTTTCGGTGTGCGTTCCCTCATGTTATGCCCCCACTTTTTGTGCTTGCATCATTTGTTGTCATGAGGACAACACATAGTCTACGTGTCAAGTAATTGTTGGAGCTACTTCTACACACCACACTTAATGATAATTTCATGAAAACCTGTGTACCAATCAATAAGAAGCGAGTCTATATCATGATTCTGTTTTAGTTTCCTTGATGAAACTAAATGAGGGAACTACCCTGTGTGTCTAAAAGTTGCATATCTCAGTTGCCGGAAGAAAAGATGCCTCCTGTTTGGACGCGTAGGAGACATAATTGAAGGGAATGATCTGATCTCATCATCTGCAAGTCTCAAGGCAGTCAGACACGAGATGCTCGCCACTGCATGATTACCCGATAAACCAGATGCTCGCCACTGCATGATTACCCGATAAAATGGGTTAGTCAGCGCTATAGTGAACTTTTTGTATTTTAAAAGATAGCTCGCTCAGTATATGCTACATGTTTGTGGAACAAAGGGTCTCCGGACAGCTCCATCCAGACAAAATCATGGTACAACGAGTGGTAGACAGGGTATTCTGAAAATGCATGAGCAACCATATTTAAGGCAGATGCTAGAGGAATAATAGTAAGACGAGTTGTAAATATATGGTTTGCTAGTCTACTGTTCTGTTTTTAAAAAAATGAATCCGAACAATGCTAAAGAAAGGGAGCACATATTTTCAGGCTTATGTGCCACCAAAAACGTTTTCACTTACATAGTCCATAAGAGATGTCAAGTGAAGGGACTCCAATGTACTGGACAAAAGCTGCAAAGTCTGTTCCCGCACCGGCCACTCTTGCAATGTGAGAATAGGAGCTTAATACTTCAGTATGTTTAATTTCAATCATATGAAGCTCTCATGATCACTCATTCCCACAATGGAATTATATGACAATTCCATCACTGTACCCACCGGAGGATTCTCGCGAATCATGTAGTCATATGAGACCGATCATCACGATCGGGTACCTTCAATCAAGAATAAAAATGAAAGGATCAAATAATAATAAAAAATGGAATCTATGTAAACAAATCTCTAATTTGTACTCAGTGCTGCTCGTGAAGTTAAATTCTATGCTTAAAGGCTTTAGGTGCGGAGCTAAAATACCATTCTGCTTTCTTCCTTGATCAATCCATCTTGTTATGGGGTTACACGGGTCATAAGACCAATAGACCCAAACACTTATATGTCTACGTTCATATAAGCAATAGCTCTTGAAGTAACATATCCACGTTCTCCTCGTCCCATTTCGTAGACCCTATCTGAGAGGCCGAGACATTGGATTTTTCTATGCTTTAGAGCTTACATTTGCAGATAAGAAAACATCTGAGAGCATGCCATCAATAACATACCAGCACAAACTCTTCTGCGTCCCAACTGCAGACGACGATTGTTCTCCTTGGCCTCCATCCTTTCTTTTCCAGCTTGGACAACCTCACTACAATCTATAAACAAAAGTAGGGTATTGGCATTATCCTCAATTTATCAAATATGCTTAGCATTCAGAACATCTCAGTAGTCGGTAAGGTTGATTACCTCGAGAGCATAGTTGGTGTTCCTCTTTTGGGATCGAGTGCCCCAAATATATGGGTATCACGATGATTGAGTTCTTTAGTGCATTCTTTCATATGTTGTCTCCACAAAGCAAATATAACCTATTTAGCAACAGACTTTCAACAGAAGAAGTACATCATGATTGTTTGGTTGTAACTCATTTATCTCGTCTTGTGTTTGCCCATACAAATGGACCAGCATCATTTATAACAACTCAGCTATAAGATCATCTAGTAGGGTGGATCAGTATCATTTATAAGAACTTCTCATGCCATATAAGCTCATCTGGTAGTTTTGCCCAAGGCAACCAGAAACACAAAGATAGTAAATATGGATACTTAGTCCAGATAGTACATAGGCTATCATGGAGCACAGACTTGCCTTAGTTTCAGAATCGCAGCAACACCACTCTGAAGCACCGGTGGAGCGACCTGCAACGGCAAAGAGCCTACAGAAAATTAAATTAGCACAAACCTTCACTACTAAGTACTCCCTCCGTCCCAAAATAACTGTCTCAAGCTTAGTACAATTTTGTACTAAAGCTAGTACAAAGTTGAGACACTTATTTTGGGACGGAGGAAGTAACAAATTCAGTAACAAATGTTCCAACCTTGAGCCTAGCCGCTTCCTTTTGCTTTCCTTAAGCTTTTTCCCTTCCTTCTCTCTTGCCTGCATGCAGAATAACCTGGCCCATGAGTGATCTTTCCACACACATTCACATACAACAAGCAGTTTGATCTAGTATATGATTTAGCTAGTTTTTGAGTTGGCCAAAAATCTGGAGAGTTGGTCACGACTTACCAATTGAGGCCAAAATCCTAGTCTTCGATGAGTACTTCACCCAGTTCCAGGAAACATGGATTGGCCAAAAGGGAAGAAAACAGTTTGTATGAATTGCTGATCTGAAAGAAAATTGAAATAGGCTTGAGGCCGAAGAAACTTCTTGACGGATCTTATCATCCGGAGCCGGCTTCTTCGACGCCGTTGCCATCGGTTGCATCAAAAAAACAACCACAGTTGCGTCAGCTCCCAAACATACAAGAATGCATCCACGATACTGGAGGGGAGGGGGCAAAGGAGTCATCTTGCGTACCTTATCCATGCTTCAGATTGTGTTGGATGGTCATTCGCGCCACCGCGAGGAACACAGAGAGGCAGTCGCCGCCGGCTGACTTGCCGACGTCGGGGTAGATGTAGATCGAGCTTCTCTGCCGCCAGCAGCCTAGCACCGTTGTCATCTCGTAGGTTGCCCGATCTAGTGGAAGGAAGCCGTGCTAGCCCGCCGCCGAAACGACATGCCGCATACCTCGCCCCCACCGGTCCACCACCTCCGACCACTCCGCCTTGTCAACCCATCTGCTAGAAAGGGGAGGAGCAAAAAGGAAGAACAGCAGAGCGGTGCGGTGCATCGCCGGATGGGATATCCAACTAATTTTTGGGAGAGGAAAGGAGGCAGGCTTAGGCTAGTCGTAATGGGAGTATCATAAATAGTATCATGCATGCCGACTAGGCATATTTGATGAGGTGGCATGAAATTAAATGAGGAAAGAGAGGGTTGAGTATCATATTATGATACCGTATCATATTAAATGTTGTGCTACTATGTGTCATGCATGACAATAAATAAACTGTTCTATGATACTAGCACATAATACTATGCATTACGGGTGTAGTATCATACACTAGTATCTCATGCATGATACTAGTATATGATACTCTCCATTACAACCGGCCTTATCTCTCTTTCTTCCTTGTGGGCGAAGGAAAGTACGTGACCCAATACGAGTTAGAGTTACCTTGCGGAGGTGTTAACTGAGCGGCAGCGACAGTAAAATCCACGACGTGGCATAGGCAAGGAGGCGCTCTTCCTGCGTACCTAGTAAAATCCACGACGTGGCATAGGCGAGGAGGCGCTCTTCCTGCGTACCTTATTGTGTTGGATATTAATTGATAGCACATTTGACAAAAAAATCATTTATCTTAACTCAATAACAGATAGATGAGTACATGCCAATTATTTTAATTCAAATTGAGAATCGATAATAAATTTAAAATACGTGTGAGAGTAGTTTGGGTCATCCAACTCCTGTCATGTTATCGTCCCTTGCACATATGTTGGAGCTCAGGGGTAAGGTCCACATGTCAATATAAACATATAAGGTATTGGCATATCCATGGATAGAAGGCTATATCAGTGCCTTACATACGAATTAACGGATAGGGTAGGAGTACTAACCATGGATGTAAAACTATGCCCATACCTTATAGGGTATCTGTGGACAGCTATATCCATGCGTAAAATTATCATCTTTACGTAAAGATCGTCGCACTGTCGGAGGGAAAGTGGTGAAGTGACGGTAGGGCGAATGGCGTGCGATTGACATTTGACATCACGAGGGAGAGATGGAGATGCAATTTTACATGTTTAGCTGTTGTATTATACTACATTATTTGGCGCATTTTATATCTATATCATCTGTTAAAGGTACGTGTTTAGACTTTAAAGATGTAAAAGTTAATTATTTTTACATGTACATCATCAATTGAAGACGCTCTTATGAACCTAACGTATCAACAAATACACTAGCGAATGCCCGGCCTCTCATGACCGAGGACACAATCGAGGACACGTTAATATCACTTTCTTCTACACCAGGGGTTGTTACGGTTGTCCTCGTCCATATCTCTCCCTAATAATAAACCACATAGTGCTTCTGTCGTCCGTTGTGGCATTTTTGTAAAAACAACCTCTCGTTTTTGGTAAATCAACCCGCAGTCCCTTCTTAAGTGGATCTGAGAAAACGCTTCATTGTTTCAAAAAGCCCCCTACATTTGTAAGAATTTCAATCACGATCCTTTGTTTCATCTTATCCACACGCTCCCTCTCCAGCCGCGGCGAGGTGAGGGGCGGCGACGTGAGGCGCGACGCAGGAGGCGGTGGCGGCGCGACGTTGTCACAGATGTACCAGAGCGCGCGGCGGCTGCTGCTGTCGGCCTGCGACGGCATGGCCTGCGTCGAGCGGCTCGCCTCGGCGCCCGCCTCCTCCTACTACTCCGCCTCGGCGCCGCCCGTCGGCGTGCCGGACCCGACGGGCGCCGAGGCCGTGCGGAGGGAGGTGGCGCAGATCCAGGGCCTCTGCGCGCAGATGGACCGCCTCTGGCGCTCCATCCCCGCCAAGGGCGAGCGCGACCTCTGGAAGAGGTGGGTGACGGTGGTCTTCTTCTTCCTCTTGGCAACAAAACTAAATCTGCGTGTTGGTTACAAAAATCCGTCGACAGGGCAAAGGTGAGGGAGACAGTCACCAGCGGTGGCGCCGCCGGTGACCGGCCGGCGGCAGGGCATCGAGCTCCTGTTGAGGCGGCACACAACCAGCACCGTCAGCGCCGAACATCAACACGTGTGCCTCACAAGACAACACCAGGAGGGTTTCTGATCATCTGCGTGGTTTTCTACAAGCCAGCGCGCCCGACAAAATACGCAGCCGACGGTGTATGGAGTTCTGGAGACCTGCACAAACTACACTGTTGCTGCCAATTCTTCTCTCCCCACGCCTCTGCTGCTGCTCCTTCTCCTTCTCCGATGCCCATGATTGCTCTAAACTTTCCCAAAGCTCTCTGCTCCTGCATCTGAGTGCGACCACGGTGCTGGTCTTAGCGGCAACAAAGTAGTGTTCGAGACGACGGGGGCCTGCTGCTATGGTGGTCCTTGAGCCCAAGGAGAAGCTGGCACCACCACCCCTTCGTTGTAGACATCCTCAGGTTCCTTTTTTCATCTCCTCCTTTGTCCTCCTGTCCTGCCCCATCTCTCTGTTCTTAGGTCCAACCAGAGAAAAGGTACATGTGTCCGATATCCTAGGGGTGCGTGATTCAAATTGATCTTAGGTTGGATAGTAGTGTGTAAATAATTTGGTAGATGTTTAACTGAATTTGATAATTTCTGGGTGCTGAATGTGAGTTAAAGTGTTAGAGGTCCTATGAATGCATTTAGCATGTGAAAAGATGTGTTCAGTACTGCTTCAAGTTGTTACCTTTCGAATAGAAAATGCAAAAGTTAAACATAAGGAATCTCCATGCTTTTGCACCGGGTGTGAAATCAACTTTCAAAGATTGACACAACTATTTTTTTTTGCTTTCCTGTTCAAGACAGAAAAAATGATTGTTCAGGCTGATTTCGTGTTTGTGCAAGAAGAACTATATTCCAGTTCTTTGTTATCTTGATATTGAAGATCAATCTACATGACTTTTGTCTTTCAGCCATTACTATTTTGCTTGAAGCAAAACCTTTTTGTGGATCCTTTTTGAATCAACACTGACATTCTTTTTGTACTTGCAGAACATAATGAAGAAGTAGTTGGGGAGGACATATGTTGTGCTGAAATGGAAAATGCAGTATTTCACACCCGTGACCATTTATCTGTTGTGCTGCATCAGTTTCCCATAGAAGATAATGGATGTGGACAGCAGCCTGGTTTCATCACCCAACCAATTGAACAGGATGTTTTTGACGCCGAAGCGCATTTGCATGACAATGTGGAACAAAAAGTGATGGATCACAGTTTTTCTTCACTAGATCCCATTGATCAAGTGTGCAACCATCAGAGATCATTGGATGATACAAGTATTTCAGATGTGAATAAGTGTTCTGTTGGGAATGAACTTCCGTTGTCTTTTGTTAGTCGTTCTTGTGATGATCATACAGATAACAATGAATACAGGTATCCAGAAGTTGTTCAAGTCAATACATTAGAAAGCATAAAGCATGTGGAAGAGTCTTCTCCAATTAATGAGCTTAACGCAGATGTGAGGTGCACATTGGTGGTCATGCAACCTGATTCATGTGGAAGCACAGACAAGATTTTCACTTCATTTGAGGAGGTTGTGCAGGTGCCTGTGGAGGTTCAACCAGATTCACTGGTGTGCCATGATGTGAAAACAAAGGATATATTACTGCATATGAATGTTGAACAAGCAGCCATAGGCTACAGTTTCTCTGATGACAAGACTCTTGATTTGCCTCATACTACCAATTTTGGCGCTCAAGATGGGCAGCTAGAAAATGTAGTTTATGATGCTCTGAATAATCATGTGCAGCAGGAGTGTTTTGAAACAAAAACTTCTGTTGGAGTTCCAGATACTGTTGTGATTCTGAGCCCACCAACTGTAGCAAATGTTTCACATGATGGTCACCTCTTACTTGCCAACATGGATGAGTCATCAAAGGATATGAATTAGCAAAGTGGTACAATGAATGTTGACATTTGTAGATCTGTTGATGATCAAGAACCAAGAGAAGCATATGTTTTTCAACAGAAGTCATTCCAGCCTGCGTTAACATGGACAAAACTGAATGTGCAATATCAGATAGCTCCTCTAATCCTGGATTGTACAGTTTGGTCTGCATTTTCACAATCAATATGGGGTGTTGAAGTAGTGTAAATTATTTGACTTGCAATTTGGCCAGTATTCCTATATATGTGGATGTATCGTTGCTTTTTCACAATCAATTTGTAAGGTTGCTTAATGTACTGTATGGTCTGCCTTTTTGGTCAGTATATCACTGAATCGACACCCGTAAGCTCTTTTTGATTTCTATAATTCGTGAGCACATATGAGCATCGAAAGAAACTACCCCATGATGAAAGGTGAGCAAGCCTTGGTAAACGAGCTGATATTTTTCATGCATTACACGTGAAGGACTTTGTCACTACACGTGAAGGGTATTTTTCATGCTACAGACTTTGTCACACCCCTATTACAGTTTATAGTTTTATTTATTAGAGAAAACTGGATCATTGCTTGGGGCTGGTGTGCTACGGTTGGTTTAGGCATGTGTATGAGAAAGCGGCGGCCACTATATGATACTCTCTTGATTTATGATGGGTTCTGATTTTGCTGCTATTATGAGAAAAAATAAGAGAGAAAGCATTGAGATTTTTTCTTCTACTAGATGATGCTTTGTTGTTATTGTTTATTGCATCAACTATTTGTCGTGAGAACTACCTATCAGAGTTAGGCTTAGATGATTCAGATAGGCTGGAAGATGCGTAGGAAATCGTCCGTGCCATTCTCAATGATTTGATCCGTCGCCGGCGAGCATCATCATGTAAGGCCTTTAGTAATTTCATTCCAATTTATCCAACAACAATTGCATGACTCTAGACCTGAACAATTTTACCCTCTGAAAAATAATATTTTCATAGAATGTGGGGTTTGCGTATAGGAGATAGAGGTAGGCCAACAATAATTATAGGTACCTGACATGTTCAAGAAGATGCAATATGCTGCCATAGGTGTTGTCTCTTCTCCTTTGACCTAATTCGTTCCGTGGACAGTGAGGTATTCTCCGTTCTATGTTTGTTGGATTTCTATTTGCTCAAAGTTTTTTTTTTTCATTTATCTATTCTGTGCTTGCTGAAATTCCCATGGCTATTCTTGGGTTTGAGCCTTAGGCATGCAGCAATGAGATCTAATTGCATTGTTTTGTTAACCATTTAGATCGAAATCATTCATCAATATTCATTGGAAATCTTATCCCAGTACTTTTGATCATTATTGTCATTCGATTTGAACAACAAAAAATGTTTCAACTTGCCATCTGAAAAATCAAGTAAGAGCATATACATGTTTACTTATTAGTTTGTATTTTGAGAATGATACGGGCTTTACAAATTGAAAAAGTATCAATATTTAAAGAAGTATTTTTAAGCAAAATTGTTTCAAAAAATTGCTCTGATATGGCTGCTTGATTGATTTTCTTTATGGTTGTTTTATTGATTGCAATTTTATTTTAATGATAGTTTTTTTAACTGTCTAAGCATATATTTGTTTAATTTTTTACTCCCGTTGCAAATAGTGCTTCTGGTCGTACGTCATTAAAATTGCCCTCGAAGTTGGCTTAAATTACGTACTATGTCATCCATAAATGAAAAAAATGGTTCAGATTTTTTCTATAAAAATCGTCGTCGCGTGCGGTTATTAAGTTATGAGAACTTAAAGAATCATTCATGAGCACGTGCTTGGTTTGGTGGCTAGAGTGCCTCTTTTCCACACAACACACCCAGGTTCGATCCCTGATAGGCATAGATTTTTGTATCCCTATTATTTCTCTTTGTATATAGCAGCAAATATGTGTTAATGGACCAGCCCATGTTTTATTATTTCAATCTATTTTTTTAAAATTAATTAGTGATTTTCGAAAATTCTAATTTTTTTAGTTTTGCAAAAAAATATTCATGAAATCATAGAATGTTTGGACATTAAAACAAAGGTTCAGAAAATCAGAAAATTTTCACAGATTCAAAATATGTTGACGGTTTCAAAAAAAGTTCGCATATTATAAAATAATTCACAAAATGCCTATGAATTTTCAAAAATGTTGAGAAAATCTAAAAAAAATACGAATACCCAAATTTGTTCCCCATTTACAAAAGGTTTCGTCATTTACAAAAATGTTCACTGAATAAAAAACTGTCCATACATTTCAAAAGAAAAATAAGTTTACATCAATCGACAAAACTTGATCACATGAACACTGATTTTCTCTTTTTATAGCAGCAAACACGAGTTCATGAGCCAGCCCATGTTTTATTATTTCAGTTTATTTTGTCCTTCTTTAAATTAATTAATGATTTTTCAAAATTCCAATTTTTTTAGTTCTGAAAAAAATTGTTCATGAAACCATAGAATGTTTGGGAATTGAAACATAGGTTCAGAAAATAATAAAACGTTCACGGTTTAAAAAATTGATGATTTTAAAAAACTGTTCACATGTTATAAAATGATTCACAATTTTGAAAAATATATTCAGAAAATATAAATTGTTCATGATTTTTAAAAGGACCATTTATTCAAAACATATCATTGAATTCGAAGAAAATGTCTATGAAGTAAAAAAACAACGTTGAGAAAAACTAAAAAAAATCACGAATTTCATAGACTGAGTAAAAAACTGTCCATGCATTTAAAAAAAAGATAGTGGACATCAATCAACAAAATTTGATCACATGAACACCACCCCCATCATTAACGTGGATGGGAGAAAAGATAAGTGACAACATGATGGGCCATTGTATTAAGTAGAAAAAAAAGAGGATGCTCATGTGTCGGGGTATTGAGTCATCTTTATTTGACTATAACGTAATATTTTTGTCTCCCGTTACAACGCACGGGCATATTTGCTATTCCACTAAAAAACATCTATGCAGTTTTTGGGTTTGTCATGAAGTTCGTAGGAATCAATCATGAACTTGATGCCATATCCAAGAAAGGTGAGGCTGTTTCGTGGGGGTGCGCTCAAGCCATACTTTGGCGAGCGATAGTCACGCCGATTGATTAGCCGTTTTTTGATTTGTATCACTACCGTTGGCTTCATCTGCATACATAAATGTATGATGTGGATGTAAAAACTAAGTTTTGGATTAGTATCGTTCTTAATTCTCTAGAGCAAGTAGGACAATGATTTGTCAATGTGAACAAATTGTACTACCCTCCCGAGTGGTTTCCTGATAAATCTTAGTTTGTTCGTAATGAACCTATGTTTTTTTGTAGTAATATGTTTTGAAGATCTATAGATGGAAATGTGTATATCATTAGGTGATTTGTTAACAATTTAGATTTTTGTTGCAAATAATTATGTTTCATCCTCTTTTCATTTGATGTACTCCAAATTTGAAGGTTGATATTATATAAATTGTACCAAATTAACAAGGTGGGTGAGTTTATCGCCTCAAGATTAACCATGTTCGCACATGTGCGATAAGGTGAACGACCTACGTCATCGACGGCAAAAAGAAGGATAACTATGAGATGGATGGATGACTGTATTCAAGTAGATGAAGCAGACTGTGTGTGTGGTGATGGATTTTGATGTTTTTATTTTTCACCCGGTGCAACGCACGGGCATTTGTACTAGTGTTCAATAAAAGGCTCAATCTAGTATATATATATATATATCTATACAGATGAAGATCGTATACGCTCTCAGCCAAACCCAGAGCATGGCAGATTTGTCGTGCATAATGTATGCACGAGTGCCATGTTAAGTAAGACAATGCTTTAAAAAGATGGAGGTTTCAACGCCTGGGCTCCGTACAAATGTCGAGCTCTCCTCCTCCCCGACAACTCCTCTCGGCCTCCAGCATTAATTTCCCTCTCCGGCGTCCCTCGCCCAAAACACTTGCCATGGCTTTCTCCTCCGACGTCGTCCTGACCTTGACCTCGTTCTCGTTGCCGCGCGCATCCTTCTTCTTTTAATTGCTAATACGTAGGCGGAGTAAGTCTACTCGATCAAATGTCACGTCACGCCACCATGACGGGGGCCAAGATGAACCAGCTCCCGCCTCCGGCGAGCCGGCTGTGGGAGGCGGGCATCCGCAAGCTCAACACCACCATGGCCATCCGCCGCGGCAGCTCCGTCTTCCCTGCCACTAGCCCCGCCCTCGACGGCGACCCCGCGGTCGCCCTCTCCGTCGCCTCCTCCAACACCATCTACGGCTACGACGTCGTCGAAAACGACGGTGACACGGGCGGCGGCGCCACCGAGGACAATGACGAAGACGCCAACGAGGAGGAGGAAGAGGACGAGGCGGCCGGCCCGGAGAGCCACTCGGAGCAGCTGCTCCCCAGCGGCGACTTCTACCAGGGCAGCGTGCGCGGCGATCTCCCGCACGGCTCCGGCAAGTTTTTATGGACGGACGGCAGCATGTACGAGGGTTCATGGCGCCAGGGGCGCGCTTCCGGGCGCGGCAAGTTCTCCTGGCCCTCCGGCGCCACCTACGAGGGCGACCTCGCCGGCGGCTACATGCACGGCCACGGCACCTACATCGGCGAGTTCGGGGACACGTTCGCGGGTCACTGGGCCAACAACTTCCGGCACGGGCGCGGCACGCAGGCCTACGCCAACGGCGACGTCTACGACGGGCACTGGCGCGACGGGCGGCAGGATGGACACGGGCGGTACATTTGGCGGTACGGGCACGAGTACATCGGCACGTGGCGCGCCGGGGAGATGCACGGGTGCGGCACCGTGATATGGGCCGACGGAGACCGGTACGACGGCGCGTGGGAGGACGCCAAGCCCAAGGGCCAGGGCACGTTCCGGTGGGCGGACGGCGGCATGTACATCGGCGTGTGGTGCCAGCAGGAGTCCGGCGAGACGAACGCAATGGGCGGCGTGTTCTACCCGCCGTCCGGCGGGCCGGCCGTGCCCATGCCGCCGCGGGAGCCGCGGGAGGCGATCACGAAGCTGCTGGAGGAGCTGGAGGTGACGGAGGGCAAGGCGGCTTCGCTGCTGCCGTCGCAGAAGATCGTGACGTGGCCCGGGGTGGAGGCGGTGCTGAAGAAGCCGGTGTGGCGGCCGCCGGAGCCGGAGCAAATCCAAGGGAGGAGGTCCAGCGCGCACAGGAGGAGCAGCGTGTCGTCGGTTGACATGGACCTCGCGGCCGAGGGGGAGGAGGCCCAGGCCCAGGCCACGACGCAGGCCCAGGCCAGCAGCAGTAGCGAGGAGGCCCAGGCCAGGGCGGCGTCCGTGGAGAGGGCGTGGCTGCGGGCGACGTCGTGCATGCGCGCGCCGCCGAAGCCGGCCAAGAAGCAGGGGGAGACCATATCCAAGGGCCACAAGAACTACGAGCTCATGCTCAACCTCCAGCTTGGCATCAGGTGCGCCATGAATTCTCTTTCTCGATCGCAGTGAGAGGAAACGATCACGATGCATGAGCTGAATTTCTTTGGGGTTCGATCAGGCATGCCGTGGGGAGGCATTCGGCGCCAAACTCACTGGACCTCAAGTCATCGGCGTTTGACCCCAAGGAGAAGGTGTGGACCAGGTTCCCTCCTGAAGGATCAAAGCACACGCCGCCTCACCAGTCGTGCGATTTCCGGTGGAAGGACTACTGCCCATTGGTCTTCAGGTCCGAAACGGTTCAATATTTCGGATTCTCTTTTTCACTTTTCAATTTGATCAAATGACCAATAGTTGACTACATCCAACCGAATTCTGAGAAATGGTTGCAAGTTTTTTTTTTATATCAGTGCTCATCATCAACTACTACAATAGTTCTACCATGAGCGTAAGTACCTTTCGCAGCTCGAGGTCAAATGCTCCTGCTGTGAAGAGTAAAATCGGAAATTTTTAGAAAAATAATTCAAAGAATTCTGGTTTTCTTTTACATACTCCCTCCGTCCTAAAATAAGTGTCTCAACTTTATATTAGCTCTAGTATAAAATTGTACTAAGCTTGAGACAGTTATTTTGGTACGGAGGGAGTACTTTAAGGTATGTTTGAAGTGCATGTAAAGTTTCATCACGAAATCATATTGGTGGAAGTCATGGTAAAAAAAAACCAAAATCAGAGCTTCAAAATGCGTTTGGAAGTACCATTTTCAGAGTATTGATTTATAGTTTGATTATCAGAGTATTTTCAGAGTACTAAATACCACACATGTAGCTTCAGGAATCAGTTGCAATATATTTCAATGAGATTTAGTTGTATGAGATATTTATAGTTTGATTATCAATAAGAAAACCGAAAGTAAGAAAATACTTGTTGTTTTTAATTATTGTGTAGTTGTAAAAAAATGGAATATTTTTTAAAAATATTGAATATAAGCAGCAAAATATTAAAAGATTGTATCAATGCATGGTTGCATGTTGAGGTGAACTTTTTCCTATGCAAGGTTGCATGTTGAGGTTACTGTTTGCATCTTGATAGAAAGATGTCAGTGAGAATCACCTAGGTAGTTATACATGATGACATTTCTGTCCAACTGATGACCCAACTTTTAGAACTATAATCACCACTAGTATATTATGTAAATAATATATTACTTGACTTGTCCAAATACGTATGGATCTGCCTTGAAAATAACTTTCATAAACTGTAATGGGTTTTAGTATTTTGTAATTATACTTCAATAAGTTTAATGGTCAGAGTTAAATCTTGAAGACCGTACCAAATGCCCAAAAGATCAGCTTTCGAAGACTGAGCGGGTGCTTGCCATCTCTGCATAAGAAGCAATTTATATGATGATATTATGATTTTTGTTCTTGTGCAATTTCACTCAGGACATTGCGCAAGCTCTTTGACGTCGACCCAGCGGACTACATGATCTCCATTTGCGGTGACGACGCGCTTCGGGAACTATCGTCACCCGGAAAGAGTGGAAGCTTCTTCTACCTCACCAATGATGACAAGTACATGATCAAGACCATGAAGAAATCAGAAGTTAAAGTAAGCTCCTTTGCTCACTCCTTGCCTCAATCAAAATTAAAATATCATTACATGCCATTTTAAGATCTGATTTTTGTGGTTTTTGTGTTATGATGATCAGGTGCTTCTTAGGATGCTTCCAGCCTATTATAAGCATGTCCGCGCTTTTGAACATACCCTAGTGACCAAGTTCTTTGGCCTGCACTGCGTTAAAATCACTGGAGCTATTCAGAAAAAGGTTTGGATACACTGAAAAATACATGAATTCATTGACGAATGACCACCAAGGATGTAATCTGCCTGAGCATCTGCTCATCTTTTGTTGCTATTTCATCCAGGTTCGGTTTGTCATAATGGGGAACCTCTTCTGCTCTCACTATGGGATTCATCGACGTTTCGATTTGAAAGGATCTTCACAAGGTCGCATGACTGACAAACCCCTTGATCAAATCGATGAGCACACCACTTTGAAGGATCTTGATCTCAACTTCATTTTCCGGTTAGGAGGATCTTGGTTCCAGGAGTTCTGCAGGTGAATGTTTACATATGTCGAATTGCCTGCACATGTTTTGTTGTGTCACCCGGTTTCGATGGAATACTAGTAGTACTCTCGCATGTCTTAAATATTACAAACATGCAAAAGCAAGCCCTATGGGAAGTTCTTAAAAACCTGAGAAGAAACACAAATGTGACTTAACCATCAATTGTGCCACGGTTTATGTTTCTCCATTACCAGGCAAGTGGACAAAGATTGTGAGTTACTAGAGCAGGAGAGGATCATGGACTATAGTCTTTTGGTTGGCATTCACTTCAAAGATCGATGTAAGGATATGATCCCCCATGGAATACTTTGTTTCTTATGATTGCACGTTTAACACCACTGTTGGAAATGTGTATTCTGAATTCAAATAGCCTGAAAAATCGTCTTCTTCTTTGCTGTAACAGTTAGTGGCAATGCTGACAACGGTGCTGCTGAAGATTCTGAGCAAAATAAGTATGTTCTCCATTCCAATGTACCTGCTCGCTACCAAATATTTAATTTTAAATAATTGATGACATGAGAATATTGGGTTTAGTAAGTACAAATGTAAGACAGCTAGTCCCTTTAGAAAAGGTAAATCAATGTGATGCACTTCTTCAGTTGAACATGGTATCACTCTGTTCCTGAACAACTAAGCAGAGCTTACAGTTACAAACCAACTACCAACTGAAAGATCACTTCTCTCAGCTGAAGAATCTTCCAGGTCTCACAACATGGTATGATCTTTGCAGGAAAGCGAAACTGGGGATCGCCATGCAGTCGAGGGTGGAGAACGTTGTGCGGAACCCCGAGAGTGAGTCGCCGCTTATCGGTGATCCCACGGGAGAATTTCGGGAGGTGGTCCTCTTCTTCGGGATCATTGACATCCTGCAAGACTACGACATCAGCAAGAAGCTGGAGCACGCCTACAAATCTCAGCTATATGATCCCAACTCCATATCGGCCGTCGACCCCAAGCAATACTGCAAGAGGTTCAGGGACTTCATCTACAGGGCCTTCACTGAAGACGTGCAGTGATCACTTCTTGGCACCTCCCCACTGAAGACTGGCTGATGGAACAGGATTGTTGGATTGTTCTTTCTGCCGGAGATCGATGGCGCGACGAATTTTGGTTCTCTGGGGATTGTTCATAGGCTATGTACATTGTTTTTTGCTAATATTCCTCCTTTCCTTAACTGTGTAATTAGGTCTAGTGTGTAACGCGCTCATGCTGATTGGCCTGAAAAGGATGTAGAACAGAGACTCTTGTTCATGTAACCATTTCTTCATTTCTTAATAAACCACATCATGGCTCAGAACCAATACATGTTGATCCTTAATTTGTCAATAGATATATAGCTACATAAAGAAATGATCAAATCAATCGTCAGTTGGTTTCAGCTCGGGCGCTGCTCGTCCCGGACCTGGAGGCGTTGCTCGTCGGCGGACGGCAGCGGGAAGCGGCAGCAGGGGCAGACACGGCTGACGCGGAGCCACCGGAAGATGCAGTGCTGGTGGAAGCAGTGAGAGCAGGGCATGGCCCTGACCTTGTCGTCGTTGCCACCCTCGAAGTCCTCGAGGCACACCGCGCAGCCGTCCTCCCTCATCTTCTCGCCCGCCGCCGGCACGCGCAGGCTAGCTATGGCCTCGTCTGACGCCGGGTCGAAGCCGGAGAAGCAGCCGGCAGCCCTCACGTCATCGTCGGCAGCGGCATTCTGCTCCGGCCGTGACCTGGCGAAGAAGGCCCCGCTGGTGCTCTGCCGGAGGCTGTCAGCCTCGAATCCCCGCTCGTCGAGCACGTATTCGGGCACTGTCACGGTCAAGGCGACGAACTCCATGAGCCAACGAGCTAGCTTCACAGGACGGAGACAATCGAGGGCAACACAATCGGTGCGAGGATTAGCTTGATCGCTCATGGATTATATACGTGAGCAGCTGAGCTAAATGCCACTTGGCCACTAGTGGAGAGTGAGCAAGCGTCAGACGGGGACGCGGGCACGTAACAGTCTTGGTAACGCGCTCATCATTTTGTTTTGTCTCTAAATTTGGCGGTGTTAGTTCGTTAGCTAGAAAGTGGTCCGTTCTCGGTACCACACGTCTTGGAAGAAAATTCTGTTTCTGTTTTATCTGTACTACTATTAAAAAAGCGACCTTAAATTTTCCTAAACCCACACCACAAAGTGTACACGGGATAAGCAAGGCCCTTAGATCAAATCAACTTAAGCGTATCCTAGTGTCCACGTTACGTGAGCAGTCCACGTTACGTTACCAGTCAGACACCGAGATAAACAACTCGGATGAAATGTTCTGCCGAGCAGACATGGGGCCTGCCGATCCTATTAGCGCTCCGCGGCCACGCCTGCGGCCCCCTCCTTACTCGTCGCTAGGGTCGCTCTCCTCCCTCAAGACGCGAAGAGTAGATAGGAGGTGGAAGAAATTCGCCCACACGCTCTCGCCATCGCGCCCGGTTGGTCGGACAAGGAATCCCGGTTGCTGGCTGATGTCAAACGCCTTCTCCCTGAGATCATGGTCCCACATGCGTGGTGACCTTACCTGACCGCAGTTATGTTACCATACTTGATTTTTCTGGTTCAGAGCATGTGCGCTCAATCTAAGTGCTCAAATGTGAGGTTGCAAGTAAATGCTTGTTCTTTTTCTTTTCATAGGAACTCTGGGAATGGATGAATGCATAGTATTTCCAAGCTTTCTAAACTCTAGGAACCGCTGAAATTTTTTGCATTGCAAGAGGAATATAGTGTTGTGTTTAGCATCCTCATTTGGCAAGAGTTCATAAATTATTGTTTGTCTCTGTATGACAGCACTCGGATTAGTTGATGCAAAATATGTCTATGTTTTACCAATGAGTTATAATGAGATTTCGCTCTCATGTAGGCTCAATCAACACCACTTGCTGGGATCTGATTCTGGGGGGAAGGAACATGGAAAGATATTGGCCGCTTGCAGTCTCATAATCTTTTAGACGCACAAGTGGAGTTTGTTTGGCAATGCTTTTCTATTGACCATATTAAGATATCGTCATTTATCTGTCTTTTTTTATTAAGAAATGATGAATCATTTAGTACGAATTTGCAACTGGTTCAAGTACATGACTGTCAAGATACTGTGTGTTCGACAACATATCTTTCTGTCAAGTTGCTGTGAATGTTGCCTCTGTTCCGTGACAGTGTCATCACACTGAATTCATGCATTTGATGTCCTCTTGGATCCAGGTTAGAATAAAACTAAATGTGTTCCTTTAAATTGCATAGTTTCCTGATTGCTTTCTTTGCAAATAAAAAATTATGCTCCTTTAATTTGGTATACTTGTTTTTCTGTAATCTATCATCATTTTCTTCTC
This sequence comes from Hordeum vulgare subsp. vulgare, assembly GCF_904849725.1. Taxonomy (NCBI): domain Eukaryota; kingdom Viridiplantae; phylum Streptophyta; class Magnoliopsida; order Poales; family Poaceae; genus Hordeum; species Hordeum vulgare. Next base: position 143,522,653 of record NC_058521.1, on the reverse strand, counting down.
TCTTCGTACCAAAAAATGCAAGAGCACATAAACTGTGCACCTGTGCTTCCTTTTTGAATCTGCAGCCGCTTGCTTTGATTATTACTTTTGGAAGGGTGTAGGCGAGTACGTCACAAAGGTGACTCCGATCTAGTTCGCACTTGTTATTTCTTCTTCTTGGTAATTTGTAGTTCCTCTGATCTTAGAATTTTTATACCACTATTCTACATGACAACCTTTTCTTTAACAGGGAGAGGTGCCAAATTTTCAATCAATTACAGTGTGAATTACATAGCGTGCAACATTTGCCTACAGCCGATAGAATCTATGATCCTACAAGGGCTATCTCTATTAGCTGAACAATTACAGTACACAAGACACGCTCAAATTCAGAGTTTAGAGCCTCATGAGCAGTGTTGTGAGAGCTTGTTGATGATCTGCCTGTTTTTCGCAAAATTGGGATGTGTTGGATGGTCCATCCGATGTCGTCTAACCAAATTTCCTTTAATTCTGTTCTGGTTGTATGATGAAACTTGATTAGATAAGAACCCACATCTGGCGGCACCGTCCCTCTCAAGATGCCCCACATCTCACTGCTTCCGCGATGGCCTGCATCCGCCCGCTGTTCCCGGCCACGTGAAAGTCCACCAACCCCCCTGAATGCCTGTGGATCCCTCCTGACAATCGACGCGTTGTCCATCTCACCTTGCCACCCTGCACCCCCTTCTGATATTTGCTTGTCCAATGGCAATTGTAACTGTCCTAAGAAATTTGAGATGTATACATTTAGATGAATGCAGTTTCACAAATTGTTGAAAGAAATGTGATATCGAATTTCAGGTTTTGTGAAGCCATGATTAGCTAGGGAATGGATAGCAGAAGCAAGGCGTCAAGAAGGTCTTGTAATCTTTGGTATGCCTTCCCGAGTTCCTTGTATTTTTGAGGCCTTAATTCTGAACTGTTTTTTTCATGCAAGCCTAAACGTTCTTACTTGTTACTGGTTTTGTACAAGACATCAGGAGTACAACATCTAAAAAGAGATTTTTCGAATGTTTTGTGTTCATCGGGCAATGCATAAATTAAGTTGTTGCCATTGCCCATCATCTCCTAAACTCTATTCTAGGAAACATGATTTTGTTTTATCCCATATATTAGTATATAGTATGTTTACCTTATGTATATAGTTGGTGATTTGTTCAAGGAAATATTTAATTAAACAATTTTTATCTTCTGCCCAAAAGAATTAAAGTACTTGGATAATTTTTGTTAACGTACAATATGTTTTTTAAGAAGTTTCTTTCACATTGAAGATAAACATTGAACCAAACATTATCATCCTTGGAGTCTATAATAGTGTTTGTCGTACCATCATCTCTTTTACACAACAAAACATATTTTCTGCAGTATCCTAGCTTCAAACTATTTCCCTATGTTCTTTTGTAAATTGTGTTGATGCATGTCGAAGTACTCAGGGACTCTAATAATTTATAATTTTGTCCTGAAACATATCGGTTAATCTTACAAATTTAATATACTCCTCACTTCAGGCACAATCTCCATGCCCACTAAGTTGCATTTGTGATTAGCCAGTACACTGGACAACTATTTGTGCCCGATCATGTCTGGAAGTAGAAATTAGTGAACTATCAGGAACTAAGGGTTAAAGTGGTTTTGTGCAACACTTATTCATTTGGGCAACGGCCTTAAAAAATGACAATATCTTTTCAACCCTCGATCACGGAAAGAAAGGCCAAGGGGTTGTGCCAGATGTTACGAAGCTTCTCCACATCGGAACTATATGTGGAATTTTATGTCAGTGATGTATGTTCCTAAATATTAATACACTGATTTGTCAATTCTCTTTGCAAGCTTCTGGTTTGTGTGATCCTATTGTTGGCTTGCTCAGGAGTGGTGACGAATTCATGTTGTAAATCCCTGTTAAGACTGTCTTCCTGGGATATGTGTTTATCTCTGTTATCTGTATGAAACTATGGATTCTAATTAATTTTCTAAAATACTAGCTGCTTGCCCTGATTCCTAACGATGCTGAGAGCATTTGTTAGGTGGTGTGCATTGCTATTGAGTAGTTTGATGGTGATTTCTACTGAATTTTTGTCATTCTAATGGTATACGAGACTGTAAGTTCACGCTTTTGATATCTTTTGTTGGATGTGTAAAGGTATGGCTTTTTCATTATTTAATCCTTGGACCGGTAGGGTTTTCATAACGCTATTTATGATGTAAACAATGGCTGAAAAATGTTTATTGGAGCATTTGTTTCAAACAAATAGTATTTTGGTGTGTTTTTTTAGAAAAGGAGGTTCAACCCCCGGGCCTCTGCATCAATCGATGCATACAACCATATTTATTAATTATTTCACGTAGGTCTGAAAAAAATATACATCACACCACCCGGAGCCACCATTCACACCAACAAACTCGATAATATGGAGTGCTCTCACTTCACATATCTAAAACCGGTGTTGTCATCAATCCATCCACATAACGTATCGGGACCAACAGTCGGTGCAACAGACTTAAAGCACGCACCACATGCACAGTTATAAGCCGCCATCATCATCGGTCCACTGCCCCATCTTCAGGAGACAGATCCGTATCATCTTTGCCAGTCCGATACTCCGTAGATGCCACCACGGTGCCAAATAGTGCCACCGCCCTATGGTCATCCGTCCAGACGCGAAGATTCTTGAAGAACTGTCGTGCGTAGCACCTGCCAACCAGGCATGACTCAGCGTAGCACCTGTCGGCCAGGCATGACTTGACAGCTCCACCAAATCTCCGTGCAAGACGATGCCACTCCATCTCCAGCCTCTGTCATCCAGCACTACTCCACAAATGATCTTCCAAGAGAGAAATGGCAGCGTAGTACCGCCATCGTCCGATCTGTAAGGCCAGATCTTAGGGTTTCCCCCGAAGCAGTGCCCACCACCAGCAACCGTCAAGGACCCACACAGTGCCCACCACCACTCAGCCCTCAAGGCGATGCCTTCAGGAAGGTCACGGCGTCAAGGACACCGCCGCCGCCCATCGGAGTTAGGGTTTTCACCCGAGAGGCAGTGAGGTAGGAAGTGGAGGAGCAGACGTAGACAGACATCTCCAAGAAGAACAACGGCACCCTTGAGCATCTTCGTCGGTGCGGCCGGCCAGGGCCGACCAAGGGGTTTCCCCCAATCTGAATCTCCTCCACCGACTTCTTCCGCGGCCACGCCGGCACCGCCAGGAACCCGCAGGAGAGAAGCACACCGATTAGGGGCTAGAGGACAGTGACCGGATCAGCCACCGTCGGCCGCTGGAACAACCAACGACTCCACGAGCCGTAACCCCTGCAACGACTCACGACGACTGCCACCACCCCTCGCGCCGCCCATAAATCCTGATCCTGGTAGGCAGTCGACCAGCCGCAACCCCAGCCTGAACCACCACGGCCCCAGGCCGGAGAAGACGATGTAGGAGGCCTCCAGGACGTGCATCAGCGGAGCCGAGCCTCCCACCACCGTCCGTGTCGTCCGCGCTAGTCGCCGCCCGCGGATCCCAGATCGGATCAGGACCGAACGGGCCCGCACGAACCGCGACCGCGCGCACCGCGACGGTGCGCCCACTAGCGCGACGAGGCGCCATGCCGCATGCCGGAGACCGCCTACGCAGCGAGAAAGGACGCTGCCCCGGAGCAGGACGCCAGACAGCCGCCACCCGCACGCGAGATCCCCTCCTCCTGCGCGAGCAGCAGCCAGAGAACACCCCGCCGCCGCCAGCTCCGTGCAGGCTTTGCCTGCCGGAGGCCACTGGCGATGGCGAGGAGGAGAGGGACTGGTGAGGGGAGTCCTGCCGGAGGCCACTGGCGATGGTGTCGCCTCCCGTGTCGCCCCAGGGAGGGAGCGGCGCGGGGGCCTCTTTCCTGTTCTAAGATGCGATCTTATTGGTGTGTGATATGTGTTAGATAGTACCGCCTCAATATTGTGTGCCGAATGGTATTGCAGTTAACAATATATTTCTCAAAATTATAGTAAAAAATATACAATATCCAATAATACCATGGTTATTAACGTTTATATTTGTTAGGACGTGGGTTGCACGTGCATGCTTACTAGTAGAGAAAGAAAGGAGAAAACTTTTTTCGGTGACGTAATATTGACAAACATTATATATTCGACTGTGCTAACTTCCGACTAGTCAGAATTTAAGGATAGATCCGAATGTCCCTTTCTCTTGCTTAATTGCTAATCACACATCTAATTCTTCTTTTTTCCTTGATTGCTAATCCCATTCGCGACTAATGAAGGACATGTAGGTGTTGATTTGTGATTTCATGCATGCATGCAAACTACAAGACAAAACAGATGATGTCAGCAAAAGATTATTCCTATTTCGAAACTTTAAATGCTTTGTAGCTCAAACCATCGCTCCGACCGAAAAACCGTTTTCACATAAAATATTCATCGCGACGAGACCTTCGAAACTAGATCCCACGTTGGTATGATTTGACGACTTTTTTTAGGTCAGAAGTTACCATGCCCGTAGTACTAACTTATCATGGTGTTTACACTGAAGTCACGAGAGGTGTTTCAACTATCTTTTTTTTGCGTGGGTCAAAAATTTACCATGATGTTTATAAGTAAATTATCATGTCTACAGTATCGCTTACCATCGGTGACGTGCCTCGGCCGTACGGTGAGGTTCATGTGCCGACATGGCATGACTCACTTTATAAACAGAACTTTGCGGGTCGTGTTAGTCCAGGGTTGTTTAGGTGTGTGTCGGATTGTGTCGTACCCGGGTCGGCCTGTTGGCCACCTATAATCAGGTCAGTGGCGCGTAAAATACCATGTTATTTATGCAAAAAATGTCGGCTGTATGTGGAGATATTTCATCAACCCCCCCTCACGCCGTCGCCAAAGTTAGCAGGACTGGTGTACATAAGTTATCGGGTCTACGATGTGTGAGTTATCATGCTATTCACACAAAAGTTACTCATAGGATATTTCATCAACTCTCCCTGCCCCGTCACCAAAGTTACCATGACCGAGGTACATAAGTTATCAGCTCCATGATTTGTGAGTTATCATCGATTCACACAAAAGTTACCGGGGGATATTTCATCAAACCCTCCCCCCATACCAAAGTTATTAGGACCGAGGTGCATAAGTTATCAAGTCTGCGGTGTGTGAGTTACCATGTTGTTCGCATAAAAGTTATCATGGGATATTCCATCAACCGCCCGTGCCCCTCTCCATTGGCTCCAAAGTTACCAGGATCGGGATATATAAGTTATCAGGTCTGCGATGTGTGAGTTACCATCTATTCACACAAAAGTTACCGGGGGATATTCTCACCCCCCGCCACGCTCACGAAAATTACCTAGGGTGTACGATCACTAGTAGAAAAAGGCCCATTTGTCCCGGTTCCAGAGGCCCATTAGCCCCGGTTACGGAACCAGGACTAAAGGGTCGGGACTAAAGGCCCAAACCTTTAGTCCCGGTTGGCTTATGAACCAGGCCCAAAGGAGCTCCACGTGGCCGCTGCGGGGAGCCCAGGCAGGAGGAACTTTAGTCCTGGTTGGTCACACATCCACGCGTCAGCATCTGGCTGGAGCTGGGGTTTTTTTAATGGAGGGGTGGGGGGTTTTGGAGGGTTAATTTAGTGATTTCATATTGTGTTAGCTAGCTAATAGAGAGAAGTGTCCTCTCTTTCTCCGTGCTTGGTCGACGCTAGCTACTATACATATAGAAAGAACTTGACACTAGCTAATAAGAAAATGAAGGAAATCATTTACAACCCCTAACATATATATACAATATAACATATTCTACAATCCCTAACATCATCTAATTAAGATCCAATCACAAATCCACATGGTATTATCCATCTTTAGGTATGACGTGGTCAAGAAAGAATCCCGCCAATTCCTCTTGAATTGCTCGTATGCGATCATATGGTAGGAGTTCATCCCTCATCTCGCATATCTAATTTAAAGAAGGGGATCAATACATGCATATATATGAATAAAACTCAACAGAATTGTGAATATTATTTACGTACTTGAAATTGTTTCTCAGAGAAGACCCGCTCAGAAGTCGAGTGGTGAATGAACTCGCATACGTAGTATGCACATAAAACAATGCCTTCTTTCTGGTACATACACTTTACGAGAATAGAGTTCAATCAAACTGATAAGCCAGCATGGTAATGATATATTGATGAAAGTTTGAATCAATTAGAGATGTGCAAAACTAGCTAGTACTACTTACTTTGGGGTGCGTAAATCACAACTCTTTGTTTACATCGGGAACCTTATTGGCGAACTTCGTCCAAACCCTTCCAGGCAAAGAAAATGATTACTTGATATCAGGAAATTAACGAAAGTTGCATGCTGACATGGTCTCGGTATATTGACTGAACTTACTTCTTGAGCATTCCAGTAATGTCCTCATAATCCTCTTCGGCTTTACGTCTCGACTCTAAGACATTTACAAATGCCCTGCCAATGTCAATGGATAGCAGAATAAAGTGGTCTCTGCACACGCATATATAACTCATCAATTACATTACTTAATTAACCTTGAGTAAGCGAAACCGAGTTTACAGAGAAGACATCAACACTCACTTGAAGTGGTAAGGAAAGATTATTTCCTTTTTTATGTATAAGGAACAAGTTTAGAAAGTTCTCCTCGGTCTCTTTGATTGAGTTTCGTATCGTCAATTCATTCACGACATCTGGGCTAATGAACCCAACGTCGACGATTCCTGTTTTTTTTAATTCGACGATATTCAATCTGCATAATACATATAGTGAGGATAATTATATATACATGCAATGAACGAGATGAGCTAGAGACTTAACTGTAGAAGTAATACTTACAGACAATAGGAAGTCATGAGTTGTTTGTCGAGGGCTAGTTGATTGTATAAGTGAAATAACTCCTCAAATTGAATAGTAGTCACGGGAAGTCCAATGAATTCGTGCTCTGGTTTCAGTGCCACATACATAGCGTTTTTCCCAGACTCCCTGCAGGTTTTCATGTACCACTCATGCAATGTGTGAATCATCATTGTTAGAGCAGGATGACCAGGTTTGAGGAGAGGCTTCCCGTGCATGTATTTATATTGTTCTTTTGTTACATCATCCCCCAAATAATCATCAGGATTGGTACCGGGCACCATCTTCGGATGATTAGCGACGGCGATATCGAGCTCGGCAATTGTTTTCCCATTTCTTCGTTCTGCTAACCTTGCATCACTAGAAGTAGTTCCCGACCGCACCGCTTATGCATATGTCTTTTTCAGAATGCGGTCATAGTTGGAATCCGACGGAGGTGCTGGTGGTCGCTGAAGTTGATTGATAGTGCGCTCCCCTTTCACCGGATCTAGCTTCTCCTTGGGAGGTGGAGTTTTCTTTGCAAAATGGGCCCTCAATTCGGCACGACATATGTCCTTGTTTTCCTCCTTAGTCCTCTCATATGGTAACTTTTCTAGAGGCTTGAGAGATGGACTGTATCTGAATTGCCTCCCGCCTCTGCTTGTACTGCTAGCCGCTGGAGAGAAGGAGGCATCTCTCTTCCGCTTGAGAGAAGGAGGCGGGCTGCTCTGATGCGCCGTATGAGCTGGAGCGGTGGCATTTTTCTTTCGACGTTGCCGACTAGGTGAAGGAGGAGGCAGACTGCTTTGACGCGCCTGAGTAGGCGAAGAAGGAGGCGAAGTGCCCTCACGCGTCGGAGGAGCTGGAGAAGGAGGCAGAGTGCCCTGATCACTTGCCGGAGGAGGAGGAGGAGGAGGAGGGGGACGAGGCATAGTGCTTTGACTCGTCGGAGGAGGAGGAGGAGGCAGAGGCATCTAGTTTGGAAGCCTCATGAACTCCTTCTGCCATAGACATGTACTCCCCAGAGCACGAACCAGCAGAATCTCCCCTTCACCTGTAGGGTGGTCAAGCTCGAGCTTCTCAAATTCCTCCATTACTTGATCCACCATCACAAAAGCATAGCCATGTGGAATCGGAAGGCAGTGAAAAATTCTGTTGGGTTGAGGAGGTTCAACAGAGCCAACAGCTGCCTTGAAAGTGTCCGACATTGCATCATAAGCTCGCAACGTTGAGCCTCCGTGATAGTATCCACGGGGTAGCTAGGAGCCGTGTAGTCATGCTGAACGGGCCCCGTGGAAGCCATGATGCTTCTCCGTTGAGATGGTGGGGTACCTTCTGGGCTAGCTTCTTGTCGCTGAGATGGTTGGCCAGCAGCTCGCTGGCTCTCAAGTTCCTCAAGCTTTTGTAGTCTTGCCTTTATCTGATGCATGTCACTCAGCTCCGCTTTCCTCTTTTCTCTCAGCTTTTGTAACAAATTGCGTTAGGAAACCCAAACTTCCACGGAACGGAGCCTGGTGTGCCTCGTGTTCGTCCAGGGTGCTCAGCATTCCCTAGGGTCTCAGTCAGCTCGTCCTTCTCTCTGTCTGGAATGAACGTCCTTTCCTGCGCTGCGACGATACACTTCTGAAGCTTGATCATGGGTATTGCAAGTTGCTCATCCATCCAACGGCACTTCCCTGTTTCAGGGTCCAAAGTTCCCCCAACCCCGAAGAACCAAGTCCTCGAACGGTCTGGCCAGTTCAATGCTTGTGGTTGGACCCCTTTAGCAATCAGGTCATTCTCAGCTTTGTTCCACAACGGTCGGGCTTTGAGGTAGCCACCTTACCCCGTGTGATGGTGATACTCCTTCTTTGCGGCATTGTTCTTATTTGTCTCTGACATTTTCTTACTCTTGTCCGATGACTTGTAGGTAACAAATGCGGGGCAGTGATCTATTATCTTCCCAAATTGGCCGGTGAATTCTGGAGTCTTCCCTTTGTCGACAAACATTGATTTCAAATCATTCTTCCACCTCCTGAATAGATGTGCCATCTTCTTAAGAGCACACGCCTTGACAAGTGGCTCTATAACTGGCTTATTCGGATCCTCCTCTCGCGGTAGGGTGAAATTTTCCTTCAGCACGGTCCAAATATCATCTTTCTGCCTATCGATGACATAATCACCTTCAGGGACGTCGTGGCCCTTAGGCTTATTCCATTTCTTAATGCTGATTGGGATGTTATCCCTAACAATAGCTCTGCACTGAGCAGAAAATGCGTCCTTGGTCTGAATGGGTAGAATCGATAGACCATCGTCCGCGAGTACTGTGATCATGAACTTTTCATCCATGCACAACCTTCTCTTCAGGCCTCATCTCTTTACTGAAGTTTGGCTCGATCTGGAGTGCTATAAAATAAGAAAGAAGAGTTAATATATGTACATACCTTCAGGATTAATTAATATATATACCTCGCCGGACTTTGCAACATCTTCCTCCTCCGTTCGGTCACCGGAGCCGTCATCATGGTCTCCTTCTTCCTCCGGCATTCGGTCACCGGAGCCATCATGATCATGTCCTTCCTCCTCCATTGTTCGATCATACGAGCCGTCATCCTCCCCTTCTAGACCATCGGCGTCGTTGAGATACGACAAATAATCACCGAGCATTATCTCCCCCCAACAACTGTTCTCTTTGATCCATATAGTTTCTGCAAATATTTCAGCTCCTTGTATGAATAACGGAATTACATGAACTTCTATGTTTTAAACATCCACAAACTTTTTTATATTTCATTTCCAAATGTTGAATAGTTCATAGATGTACGTTATGATATATAATGCAATAGATCTCAAGAGGCAAAAAGGTTTTCTTTCAGTTAGAACCAATAATCAACTTAATACATCTCAAGTTTAATCTCGAATACATCTCTAGTATAATCTCTTCCACTCGCGGTTCATCATCAAACTGATCACCCAAAGAGCTGTCGTTGTATTGAGGCACGGGCGGTGGAAACCAACAGAGAAGGAACCATAACATGATCTTAGCTCGGGTGAGATCCCTAAAGAACCTGCCAGGTATTGGAGAACCTGGCGTCCAACGCAAGCAAGTAGCGACGGACGTGCTCGTCCTCCTCCCTCACACGTCGAAGTACCTCCTCCTCGGGGGCGGGATGCCTCCGCACCGAAAGTGGCCCATGCAACCGCTACCAAAGAAGCTTCGGGTCTATGACGGGAGCCTGATTCCTCGCCAAGATGCGCGCCCCAGAAAGTAGCACCTCCCAGTGCCAGCCCGGCGGAGCCCAATCCCGCACATGCTGGCGCCTATCAAGCAGGTGGTCGCCATCGAGTCGACGACGAGGATGTAGGATGGGCATCGTCGACGTCGAGAACAATTTCTACAACTATTTAAAGCCCTACTATTTAAAGAATAAATCTGGAATTAATATATTTAAAGTCCTCATCTTTTACCACAAAAAAAGAAATCTAAAAATAAACCAAAAATACATCTAAAACTAAATTTGCAAAAGCTTTGACTAATCCAATTTAATATGAAATCTAAAACTAAAATACATCTAAAACTCATCTTTGACTCATCGGGGCCGATGGGCTTGGGGTGGCGACGATGACGGGCTCGCGGGGCGGCGAGGACGACGATGGGCTCGAGGCGACGACGATGGGCTCGGGGGCGACGACGACGGGCTCAGGGGCAACGACGACGGGCTCAGGGGCGATGACGATGGCCTCGGGGCGGCAACGACGACGTGCTCGGGGGCGGCAACGATGATGGCTGAGGGACGGCGGCGACGAAGAGGAGGACTGGATCTGGGGCGGCGACGGCGATGACGAAGGGCTCGGGGGCGGCGACGGCGACGTGCTTGGGGAAGGCGACGATGACGGGCTCGAGGATGGCGGCGACAACGAGGAGGACTGGATCAGGGTCAGCGGCGACGACGAGGAGGACGACGGGCTCGGGGTGGCAGCGATGACGAGGAGGACGACGGGTTCGAGACGGCGGCGACGACGAGGAGGATGGGCTCGGGGGGCAAATGGGAGAGTATTGGGGAAATTTTGACAACTCCCGCCTATATGCAAAAACCAGTGGTCCCGGTTCGATGCACAAACCGGGACCAATGCACCCCTTTCGTCCCGGTTGGTGCCTCAAACTGGGACTAAAGGCCAATTTCCAGCAGCCCAAAGGGCGGGAAGAAGAGATATTTAGTCCCGGTTGGTGCCAATAACCTACACGAAAGGGTGTGTTTCGTGTCGGTTAGTGGCACAAACCGGGACTAAAGGCATGTGCCTGCCACAGCCGCGGTACGGTTGGATGTTTAGTCCCACCTTGCTAGCCGAGAGAGCCCGGGAGTGGTTTATAAGCGCTGGTGTGCAGACCCTCTAGAGCTCCTCTCAACTGCAGGCTTCCATGCCTAATTTGTCACTACCTGTGGGCCTACTCGGCATTCTGCACGCGTGAATCCTGGCCCAACTCTTGTTGGGTTTCTAGTCGTATTCAGGCCGTGGTGGCCTAGTAGGTGGCATTTAAAAAAAACTAGTTTTTTCGTTTTTTATTTTATTTTATTTTGTGAATAACTTTACTAAAAAATAAATTTTTGAGTGATTCTTTTTCCTACTATTTAATATTACTTTGTTTTTATCATTATATTCAATTTGGTAGGTTTTAGGTTATTTTAAATGACTGTTTTTATCGAAAACAGATCTGTTACAAAAGGGATTTCATTTTTTTGAACTTATTTGAACTCAAGACTTTTTGTGTGTTCAAAATGCATCATTCAAGGCCACATCATCAATTTTCAACGCTTCTTGAGTTCATTTGGTATTTTTCATGCATTTAGTGATTTTTTGAGCTAAATGGCCCAGAAATTGAAAAGCACTACAAATTAACTCTAAATAGGTTGAAAGTTGGCATGGTATCATCGTTTCACCCACGTAGCATGTGCTAAAAAGTTGAGACGGTTGCGGCAAAAACTGGTTGCACTTCGTGTACAAATCGGACAATCTCTTCCGAAGTATTAGGGTTTCTTAGGAAAACACATCTATTACAAAAGGGATTTCATTTTTTTGAACTTATTTGAACTCAAGACTTTTTGTGTGTTCAAAATGCACTATTAAAGGCCACATCATCAATTTTCAACACTTTCCGAGTTCATTTGGTATTTTCATGCATTTACTGATTTTTTTGAGCTAAATGGCCTAGAAATTGAAAAGCACTACAAATGAGCTCTGAATAGGTTAAAATTTGGCATGGTATCATCATTTGACCCACATAGCATCTTCTAGAAAGTTGAGAGGGTTGCGGAAAAAACTAGATGCACTTTGTGTACAAATCAAACAATCTCTTTCGAAGTATCAGAGTTTCTTACGAAAACACATCTATTACAAAAGGGATTTCATTTTTTTGAACTTATTTGAACTCAAGACTTTTTGTGTGTTCAAAATGCACCATTCAAGGCCACATCATCAATTTTCAACACTTTTCGAGTTCATTTGGTATTTTTCATGCATTTACTGATTTTTTGAGCTAAATGGCCCAAAAATTGAAAGGCACTAGAAATGAACTCTGAATAGGTTGAAAGTTGGCATGGTATCATCATTTCACCAACATAGCATGTGCTAAAAAGTTGAGAGGGTTGCGGCAAAAACTGGATGCACTTCGTGTACAAATGGACAATCTCTTTCGAAGTATCACGGTTTCTTACAAAAACTCATCTGTTACAAAAGGGAATTCATTTTTTAAAACTTATTTGAACGGAAGACTTTTTGTGTTTCGAAATGCACCATTCAAGGCCACATCATCAATTTTAAACACTTTCTGAGTTCATTTGGTATTTTTTATGCATTTGCTGATTTTTTAAGCTAAATGGCCTAGAAATTGAAAAACACTACAAATGAACTCTGAATAGGTTGAAATTTGGCATGGTATCATAATTTCAACCACATAGCATGTTCTAAAAAGTTGAGAGGGTTGCGGCAAAAACTGGATGCACTTCGTGTACAAATTGGACAATCTCTTTCGAAGTATCAGGGTTTCTTACGAAAACTCAGCTCTTACAAAAGGGATTTCATTTTTTTGAACTTATTGGAACTCAAGACTTTTTGTGTGTTTAAAATGCACCATTCAAGGCCACATCATTTCACCCACATAGCATGTGCTAAAAAGTTGAGAGGGTTGTGGCAAAAACTGGATGCACTTCGTCTACAAATTGGACAATCTCTTTCAAAGTATTAGGGTTTCTTACAAAAACTCATGTGTTACAAAAGGGATTTCATTTTTTTGAACTTATTTGAACTCAAGACTTTTTGTGTGTTCAAAATGCACCATTGAAGGCCGCATTATCAATTTTCGACACTTTCTGAGTTCATTTGGTATTTTTCATGCATTTACTGATTTTTTTGAGCTAAATGGCCTACAAATTGAAAAGCACTACAAATGAACTCTAAATAGGTTGAAATTTGGCATGGTATCATCATTTCACCGACATAGCATGTGCTAAAAAGTTGAGAGGGTTGCGACAAAAACTGGATGCACTTTGTGTACAAATCGGACAATCTCTTTCGAAGTACGAGGGTTTCTTACGAAAACTCATTTGTTACAAGAGGGATTTCATTTTTTTGAACTTATTTGAACTGGATGTTTCATTTTTCAATTTATTTATTTAATTTTGTGAATAAATTTACTAAAAATTAGATTTTTGAGTGATTCTTTTTCCTGCTATTTAATATTAGTGTGTTTTATCATTATATTCAATTTGGTAGGTTTTAGGTTATTTTAAATGACTGTTTTATTCAAAAACAGATCTGTTACAAAAGGGATTTCATTTTTTTGAACTTATTTGAATTGAAGACTTTTGGTATATATATGTGGTCAAAATGCATGATACCATGAAGTTAGAAAGGGCTAAACCATTCAAAAGTAGCAAATGAAGTTAGAAAGGGCTAAACCATTCAAATTTGGAAACTATAATGGCACAAACAGAAACTAGTCATATATAAATTGGTCCAAGCAGTACAATATGATACTAGTCCAAACAATACATAATAATAGCTAGCATAGATATATATACAAGTGTTCTCCGTTGTGAACACTACTCGTCTGAATCAGAATGTCCACCTTGTCTGAGGTGACGCTGGCCATAGTTGACGACTCGAATCTTGCGGTACAACTCCTATGAAACATATGCATCTTTTGTTGCATACTCAATGTTGATACGGTCAAGTGGGGTCCTCTCCCAAAGTTTGTGTCGAGACTTTGGGAATTTGGACTTCATATCACCGTACTCCTCGTCGATCAAGGCGACTGCCATATGAGCCATCGAAGTCCTCTCATGTCGAAGCCTGAATTCCTGTTGGAGATCAATGAGGCAATCAACTCGTATTTCAAAACCGAAGTTGTGCCTCATCTTCAGCTTGTCGTTCCTTATGTCAACGGTAGCAAAACTGATGCCGCTGTGAAGGAAGTCCATGAGTTCTGGACAATGCTTGTCACTACCGTAACAACAACAAATTAAAATGGAACAAATATTACATACTGCTGCAATAAGGAAAAATGTTTCACTACAACTAAAGAGAAAATTATCTTCAGGATTCAAATGGAACATATTGCTATCCTATGCAATTTTCATATCCCATGAATTGATCAAGAAATTGTAAATTAACTATGATATATATATATATATATATATATATATATATATTCTCCCACGGTTTTGCAAATATGCAACAAGCTAGACATATTGCATATTGCTATCCAATGGAACCTAGAGAGATCACTATAGCTATCCAACAGAACCTAGAGAGATCACTAGCTATATGAAATTTTCATAACTATGACATATCATATTGCTATCCAATGGAACCTAGAGAGATCACTAGATATATGCAATTTTCATAACATTGTATCAAAGAACGCCACATAAAATTGTTTCACTCCAACTAAAGAGAAATTGATCTTTATAGGATTCCAAAATGGAACATATTGCTATAGATCCTATGCAATTTCCATATCCTATAAATTGATCAAGAAACCCTCAATTAACTATCCAATGGAACATATATATAAACTGCATATTGCTATCCAATGGAACCTAAATAAATCACTGTATATATATATATATGCAATTTTCATAACCTTGGATCAAAGAAAGCCCCAAAACATACCTCGCCCGTTGGAAGATCAAGACATGGTGTTTGAAACATAGTTGGATGAAGGCAACACCTCGTTGATCGGCTGTGTACTCCAGATCAAGCCCCAATAACTTCTCATGATCCACCGCGGTGTCAAACCACCGTCCCTTCAACTATCTAAGAAAATTGGACACCTCCCTGCTCTCGTTCGTGTACACAACATCGAGCTTGGTCTTGCCATGTGAGAGCACCTCTCCGAAGTGAGTTGGCATGGTGGAAGAAGAGAATGGAAGAAGAGATGGGAAGAAGAGAGGGGAAGAAGAGAGGAGAGCGAGAGGGAGAAGAACAGAGAAATGGCAACAGACTTTGCTTCGGTTGTGCTTTTGTGAAGCGGGAGGCAAACCATTTGGGCCTTTAGTCCTAGGTTGAGACACCAACCGGGACTAAAGGGTGATACAAACGGTTGCCACCACCACTTCGTCCTGGTTTGTTGTACTAACCGGGACTAAAGGGGGATACGAACGGTCCACCTGGTCCCGGTTTGATCCACCAACCGGGACTAAAGGGGGATACAAACGGTCCCTGCCTATTGGTCCTGGTTCGTGTCTGGAAGCGGGACCAAAGGGTTGACACGAGTCGAGACCAATGGCCCATGATGCCCGCCTGGCGCCCTAGCCTCACAAACCGGGACCAATGACACCATAGGTCCCGGTTCGTGAGTGAACCGGAACTAATGGGATTTCTTCAAGTGGACCAAAGCCCTGTTTTCTACTAGTGGATGTGTGAGCTACCATGCTATTAACATTAAAGTTACAATGGGTATATTTCATAACCCCCCGCCCCGCGCGAAAATTACCCAGGGGTGTACATAAGTTACCATGTCTTGGGGACGTAAAAAGTCATGTTATCTGCACATAAGTTATCGTGGTGTGTTTCAACAACTCCCTCATCTCCACCCCATCGCCAAAGTTATCAGGACTAGGGTACATAGGTTATCAGGTTTGTAGTGTGTGAGTTACCATGCTATTGACGCAAAAGTTACCGGGTGGTATATTTCTATTGGAAATATGCCCTAGAGGCAATTATAAATAGTTATTATTATATTTCCTATTTAAATATAATCGTTTATTATCCATGCTATAATTTTATTGAATGAAAACATAGATACATGTGTGGATACATAGAAAAAACAATGTCCCTAGCAAGCCTCTAGTTGGCTAGCCAGTTGATCAATGATATTCAAGGTTTTCTAGCTATATGCAAGTGTTGTCACTTGATAACTGGATCACATCATTAGGAGAATCATGTGATGGACTAGACCCAAACTATGAATGTAGCATATTGATCGTGTCATTTTATTGCTTTTGTTTTCTGCGTGTCAAGTATTTATTCGTATGACCATGAGATCATATAACTCACTCGCACCGGAAGAATACCTTATGTGCATCAAACGTCACAACGTAACTGGGTGACTATAAAGGTGCTCTACAGGTATCTTCGAAGGTGTCCTTTGAGTTAGTATGGATCAAGACTAGGATTTGTCACTCCGTGTGACGGAGAGGTATCTCGGGGCCCACTCGGTAATACAACATCACACACAAGACTTGAAAGCAATGTGCCTAAGTGTAAGTCACGATATCTTGTATTACAGAACAAGTAAAGAGACTTGCTGGTAACGAGATTGAAATAGGTAAGCAGATATCGACGATCGAATCTCTAGCAAGTAACATACCGAAGGACAAAGGGAATGACATACGATATTATCTGAATCCTTGACACTAAAGTTCAACCGATAAGATCTTCAGAGAATATGTAGGATCCAATACGGGCATCCAGGTCCCGCTATTGGATATTGACGGAGGAGTGCCTCGGGGCTTTTCTAAATAGTTCTCGAACCCGTAGGGGTATGCACACTTAAGGTTCAATGATGTTTTAGTATATTTGAGTTATATGTGTGGTTACTGAATGTTGTTCGGAGTCCCGGATGAGATCACGGATGTCACGAGGGTTTCCGGAATGGTCCGAAAACGAAGATTGATATATAGGATGGTTTCATTTGGTCACCGGAAAGTTTCGGGCATTTCCAACAATGTACCGGGAGTGACGAATGGGTTCCGGGAGTTCACCGGGAGGGGCCCACCCACCCGGGAGTGAGCCCAAGGCAGTAGGGTGGCGCCACAAGTCCTTAGTGGGCTGGTGGAGTCATCCCAAGGGGCCCATGGTGCCACATAAGAAAATACCAAAATAAATTAAAAGTAAAAGGGAAATAGGGAGGTGGGAAGGAAGAGAAGGACTCCTCCTTCCCAAACCGAATTGGAGGAGGAGTCCTCCTCCTCCCCTTGGCCCGCGCACCTTGAGGGCTTGTCCCTCAAGGCTAGCCCTCCCCCTCCCTCCTATATATAGTGGTGTTTTAGGGTTGATTTGAGACAACTTTTTCCACGTGCAACTCAACCCTAGACCACATAGTTTTACCTCTAGATCGGATTTCTGCGGAGCTCGGGCGGAGCCCTGCCGGAGTAGATCATCACCACCACCGGAGCGCCGTCACGCTGTCGGAGAACTCATCTACTTCTTCATCTTGCTTGCTGGACCAAGAAGGCCGAGATCATCGTCGAGCTGTACATGTGGTGAACGCGGAGGTGTCGTTCGTTCGGCACTAGATCGGAACGGATCGTGGGACGGTTCGTGGGATGGTTCGAGGGACGTGAAGACATTCCACTACATCAAACGTGTTTCTTAACGCTTCCTGTTGTGCGATCTACAAGGTTACGTAGATCCAAATCTCCTCTCGTAGATGGACATCACCAGGATAGGTCTTCGTGTAGGAATTTTTTTGTTTCCCATGCAATGTTCCCCAACAGTGGCATCATGAGCTAGGTTCACACGTAGATGTTATCTCGAGTAGAGCACAAAAGGTTTTGTGGACTGTGATGTTTGATTTGCTTCCCTCCTTAGTCTTTTCTCGATTCAGCGGTATTGTTGGATTGAAGCGACCCGGACCGACATAACTCGTAGCTTACGAGAGACTGGTTTCATCGATTGACATGCAACCTCGTTGCACAAAGATGACTGGCGGGTGTCGGTTTCTTCAACTTTAGTAGAATTGGTTTTTACCGAGGCGGTCCTTGGAGAGGTTAAATAGCAATTTGCACATCTCCGTTGTGGTTTTTGCGTAAGTAAGATGCGATCATACTAGATACCCATAGCAACCACGTAAAACATGCAACAACAAATTAGAGGACGTCTAACTTGTTTTTGCAGGGTATGCTTGTGATATGATATGGCCAATGACGTGATGTGTTATATTGGATGTATGAGATGATCATGTTTTAAAAGTTAATATCGACTTGCACGTCGATGCTACGGCAACCGGCAGGAGACATAGGGTTGTCTTTAAACTAACATTTGTGTTTGCATATGCGTTTACCATATTGCTAGGAAGTAGCTTTAGTAGTAATAGCATAAGTAGCACGACAACCTCGATGGCGACACGTTGATGGAGATCATGATGATGGAGAACATGGTGTGGCTCCGGTGACAAAAAGTTCGTGCCGGTGCTTTGGTGATGGAGATCACGAAGCACAAGATGATGGCCATATCATGTCACTTATGAATTGCATGTGATGTTAATCCTTTTATGCACCTTATTTTTCTTAGAACGACGGTAGCATTATGAGGTGATCTCTCACTAAAATTTCAAGACGAAATTGTGTTCCCCCCGACTATGCACCGTTGCTACAGTTCATCGTTTCGAGACACCACGTGACGATCGGGTGCGATAGACTCAACGTTCACATACAACGGGTGCAAAACAGTTGCACACGCGGAACACTCGTGTTAAGCTTGACGAGCCTGGCATGTGCAAACATGGCCTCGGAACACATGAGACCAAAAGGTCGAGCATGAATCGTATAGTTGATATGATTAGAATAGAGATGCTTACCACTGAGACTATTCTCAACTCACGTGATGATTGGACTTGAGTTAGTGAATTTGGATCATGTACCACTCAAATGACTAGAGAGATGTACTTTTTGAGTTGGAGTTTAGCAAGTAATTTGATTAGTTAAACTCTAATTATCTTGAACATAGTCTAAGTCCACTTTGAAATATTTGTGTTGTAGATCAATGGCTCACGCGATAGTCACCCTGAATTTTAATACGTTCCTAGAGAAACCTAAGTTGAAAGATGATGGAAGCAACTTTGTAGACTGGGCTCGTAATCTTAAGTTGCTCCTACAAGCTGGGAAGAAGGATTTTGACCTTAATGCTGCACTAGGAGATGAACCACCCGTTGCGGCTGATCAAGATGTTAAGAACGCTTGGTTGACGTGTAAGGAGGACTACTCAGTAGTTCAATGTGCAGTCTTGTATGGCTTAGATCTGGGACTTCAACGTCGCTTTGAGCGTCATGGAGCATATGATATGTTCTAGGAGTTGAACTTTATCTTTCAGAAGAATGCCCAGACCAAGAGGTACAAGACCTCCGATAAATTCTATGCTTGCAAGATGGAGGAGAATTCGTCTGTCAGTGAACATGTGCTAAAAATGTCTGGGTACTCAAACCGTCTAGCTGAGCTGGGGATTGAACTCCTGCAAGAGGCTATCACTGACAGAATTCTTCAATCACTACCACCAAGCTACAAGAGCTTTGTGTTGAACTATAACATGCAAGGGATGAACAAGTCACCCGACGAGTTATTTGCGATGCTGAAAGTCGCAGAGTCAGAACTCCGGAAAGAGCATCAAGTGTTGATGGTTAATAATACCACTAGTTTCAAGAGAAATGACAAAGGCAAGAAGGGTAATTCCAAGAAGAGCGGAAAGCCTGTTGCCAATCCGACGAAGAATCCCAAGGCTGGACCTAAGCCTGAAATAGAGTGTTATTATTGCAAGGGGCTGGGTCACTGGAAGCGCAACTGCCCCAAGTATCTGGCTGATAAGAAGGCGGACAAGGAAAAATCAGGTATATTGATATACATGTTATTGATGTGTACTTAACCAACTCTCGTAGTAGTGCCTGGGTATTTGATACCGGTTCTGTTGCTCATATTTACAACTCGAAACAGGAACTGCGGAATAAACGAAGGCTGGCGAAAGATGAAGTGACGATGCGCGTGGGAAATGGTTCCAAGGTTGATGCAATCGCCGTTGGCACAGTTTCACTTCTATTACCATCAGGATTAGTTATGAACTTAAATAATTTTTATTTAGTGCCTGCGTTAAGCATGAACATTATATTTGGATCTTGTTTATTGCGAGACGGTTACTCGTTTAAGTCAGAGAATAATGGTTGTTTTATTTCTATGAGTAATATCTTTCATGGTCATGCACCCAATGTGAGAGGATTGTTCATATTAAGTCTTGATAGCGATGATACACATATACATAACATTGAGACCAAAAAGGTTAGAGTTAACAATGATAGCGCCATGTTTTTGTGGCACTACCGCTTAGGTCATATTGGTGTAAAGTGCATGAAGAAACTCCATTCCGATGGACTTTTGGAGTCACTTGACTTTGATTCACTTGACACGTGTGAACCATGTCTCATGGGCAAGATGACTAAGACTCCGTTCTCCAGAACAATGGAGCATGCAAGTGACTTGTTGGAAATCATATATACAGATGTGTGCGGTCCGATGAGTGTGGAGGCGCGCGGTGGATATCGTTATTTTCTCACCTTCACTAACGATTTGAGTAGATATGGTTATGTCTACTTGATGAAGCACAAGTCTGAAACGTTTGAGAAGTTCAAGCAATTTCAGAGTGAAGTTGAAAATCATCGTAACAAGAAGATCAAGTTCCTACAGTCTGATCGTGGGGGTGAATATCTGAGTTTCGAGTTTGGTGCTCACTTAAGACAATGTGGAATTGTTTCAGAGTTGACACCGCCTAGAACACCACAGCTTAATGGTGTGCCCGAACGTCGTAATCGTACTTTATTAGAGATAGGTGCGATCTATGATGTCTCTTACCGATTTGCCGTTATCGTTTTGGGGTTATGCATTAGAGACAACTGCATTCACTTTAAATAGGGCACCATCAAAATCCGTTGAGACGACACCATACGTACTGTGGTATGGCAAAAGACCAAAGTTGTCGTTTCTTAAAGTTTGGGGATGTGATGCTTATGTCAAAAAGCTTCAGCCTGAAAAGCTGGAACCCAAAGCGAAAAAGTGCGTCTTCGTAGGTTACCCTAAAGAGACAGTTGGGCATACCTTCTATCTCAAATCCGAGGGCAAATTGTTTGTTGCTAAAAATGGAGCTTTTCTTGAGAAGGAGTTTCTCTCAAAAGAATTGAGTGGGAGGAAGATAGAACTTGATGAGGTTGTCGAACCTCTAGTCCCTCTAGATGGTGGCGCAGGGCAAGGGGTAACCCCTGTTGCTGCTGCGCCGGTTGAGGAGGAAGTTGATGATGATGATCACGAAACTTCGGATCAAGTTCCTATCGGACCTCGCAGGTCGACAAGATCACGTACTGCTCTTGAGTGGTACGATAATCGTGTCTTATCAATTATGTTGTTAGACAACAATGAACCTACGAACTATGAAGAAGCAATGGTGGGCCCGGATTCCAACAAATGGCTGGAGGCCATGAAGTCCGAGATAGGATCTATATACGAGAACAAAGTATGGACTTTGGAGGTACTACCTGAAGGCCGCAAGGCTATTCAGAACAAATGGATCTTTAAGAAGAAGGCGGACACAGACAGTAATGTGATCTTGTGGCAAAGGGTTTTCACAAGTTCAAGGAGTTGACTACGATGAGACGTTCTCACCGGTAGCGATGCTTAAGTCCGTCCGAATCATGTTAGCAATAGCTGCATTTTTTGATTATGAAATCTGGCAGATGGATGTCAAAACGGCGTTCCTTAACTGTTTTCTTAAGGAAGAGTTGTATATGATGCAACCCGAAGGTTTTGTCGATCTAAAGAATGCTAACAACGTATGCAAGCTCCAGCGATCCATTTATGGATTGGTGCAAGCATCTCGGAGTTGGAATAAGCGCTTTGATGAGGTGATCAAAGCATTTGGGCTTATACAAGTGGTTGGAGAATCTTGTATTTACAAGAAAGTGAGTGGGAGCTCTGTGGCGTTTCTAATATTATATGTGGATGACATATTGATGATTGGAAAGAACGTGGAGCTTTTGGAGAGCATAAAGGATTACTTGAATAAAAGTTTCTCTACGAAGGACCTATGAGAAGGTGCTTACATTCTAGTGATGAGGCAACAAAAGTCCTTCCTTGGTGCTAGGAATTCTTCTTGTTACTTCTCTAGTTTGTGTCGGTTTTTCCCTTGAAGAGGAAAGGGTGATGCAGCACAGGAGCAGTAAGTATTTCCCTCAGTTTGAGAACCAAGGTATCGATCCAGAAGGAGGGCCTCGTCAAGTCCAGAGTACCTGCACAAACACAAACAAGCTTGCACCCAACGCTTCAAAGGGGTTGTCAATCCCTTCAAGATTGTTTGCAAAGTGAGATCTGAAGGCGGAAAGAGCAACAAAGTGAAAAGTGTAAGGCTGAAAATATGGTGTGGAGTAGACCCTGGGGGCCATAGTGTTCACTAGAGGCTTCTCTCATAATAGCTAATATCACGGTGGGTGAACAAATTACTGTCGAGAAATTAATAGAACCGTGCATAGTCATGACGATATCTAAGGCAATGATCATACATATAGGCATCACGTCCAAGACAAGTAGACCGATACTTTCTGCATCTACTACTATTACTCCACACATCGACCGCTATCCAGCATGCATCTAGTGTATTGAGTTCATGACGAACAGAGTAACGCCTTAAGCAAGATGACATGATGTAGAGGGATAATCTCAAACCAATGATGAAAACCCCATCTTTTTACCCTTGATGGCAACAACATGATGCGTGCCTTGCTACCCCTTCTGTCACTGGGTGAGGTTACCGCACGATATGAACCCAAAACCAAGCACTTCTCACATTGCGAGAATCATAAATCTAGTTGGCCAAACAAAACCCACAACTCGAAGAGAATTACAAGGATATGAAATCATGCATAAGAGAGATCAGAAGAAACTCAAATAAGATTCATAGATAATCTGATCATAAATCCACAATTCATCAGATCTCGACAAACACACCGCAGAAGAAGATTACATCGGATAGATCTCCATGAAGATCATGGAGAACTTTGTATTGAAGATCCAAGAGAGAGAAGAAGCCATCTAGTTACTAGCTATGGACCCGTAGGTCTATGGTGAACTACTCATGCATCATCGGAGAGGTCATGGTGTTGATGGAGAAGCCCTCCGTGTCCGAATCCCCCCTCCAGCAGGGCACCAGAATGTGCCCTAGATGGGATCTTGCGGAGACAGAAGCTTGCGGTGGCGAAAAATTGATTTCGATGATCTCCTGATTTTTTTGTTTTTTAGGGAATTTATAGGCGCAACCCCTAGGTCAGGGGGCGCTCAGGGGGCCCACAAGCCTGTGGGCCGCGGCCTACCCCCTAGCCGCGGGGTGGGGGCTTGTGGGGCCCCTGAGGCTCCCCTGCCTTGGCTCCCAAGCTTCCCGATCTTCTTCCGTTCCGGAAAAAATCTTTTCGGGGATTTTCTTCCGTTTGGACTCAGTTTCAAAATCTCCTCTGAAAGGGGTCAAAACATGGAAAAAACAGGAACTGACACTTGGCACTGAGTTAATAAGTTAGTCCCAAAAAATATTTAAAAGGCATGCAAAATATCCAAAGGTTGACAAGATAATAGCATGAAACTATAAAAAATTATAGATACGTTGGAGACGTATCAAGCATCCCCAAGCTTAACTCCTGCTCGTCCACGAGTAGGGAAGTGATAAAGAATGAAATTTTGATGTGGAATGCTACCTAGCATAGTTGTCCTTTGCAACTTCTTTCACGTGACATGAATGTTCAGATCCGTAAGATTCAAAACAATAGTTTGCTATTGACATGAAAACAATAATACTTCAAGCAAACTAGCAAGGTAATCATGAACTTTCAAAATAACAAGGCCAAAGAAAGTTATCCCTGCAAAATCATATAGTCTGGCTATGCGCCATCATCCTCACACAACTAATGTAAATCATGCACAACCCCGGTATTGGCCAAGTAATTGTTTTCGCACTCTTACTTTCTCAAACTTTTTATAACTATCACGCAATACATGAGCGCGAGCCATGGATATAGCACTATAGGTGGAATAGAGTGTGGTGGTGGTTGTGAGACAAAAAAGAGGAGATGGTCACATTGACTCGGCGTATCAATAGGCTATGGAGATGCCCATTAATAGATATCAATGTGAATGATTAGGGATTGCCATACAAAAGGATGCAATAGAGCTATAAGTATGTGAAAGCTCAAAAGGAGAACTGGTGGGTGTGCATCCAACTTGCTTGCTCACGAAGACCTAGGGCAATTTTGAGGAAGCCCATCATTGGAATATACAAGCCAAGTTATATAATGAAGATTCCCACTAGCATATGGTGGTGACGAAGCAAGAAGCTCTCAATCATGAAGAACATGGTGCTATCAGGAAGCACAAGTGTGGAAAAAGATAGTAGCATTGTCCCTTCTCTCTTTTCTCTCTTTTTTTTCATTTGGGCTCTTAGGCCTCTTTTTTTTGGGGGCTCTTTGGCCTCTCTCTCTCTTTTTTATTTCCTCACATGGGACAATGCTCTAATAATGATGATCATCACAGTTTTATTTACTCACAGCTCAAAGATCACAATGATGATGACTCCATAGGAAATGCCTCCGGCAGTGTACCGGGATACAACGATCTAGCATGGCGTATGACGTTGAAAACATCTCGCTAGCTATCTTACGATCATGCAATGGAAATATGAGAGTGACGACACAAGTCATGAGACGGAACGGTGGGAGTTGCATGGCAATATATCTCGGAATGGCTATGAAAATGCCATAGTAGGTAGATATGGTGGCTGTTTTGAGGAAGGAATTTGGTGGGTTTGTGCACCGGCGAGAGTTGCGCGACACTAGAGAGGCTAGCAATGGTTGAAGGTGAAAGTGCATCTATACCATTGGCTCACATTAGTCACGAAGAACTCACATTCTTGTTGTGAAAGTTTTTATTAGTAATCGAAACAAAGTGCTAAACGCATACTCCAAAGGGAAGGGTTGGTAGGTGTTAACCATAGCGCGGTCCCGACCTCAACACAAAGGACGACAATCAATAGATCAATTATGCTCCGATTTCCTAACATAGCGGTTCACCATACGTGCATGCTATGGGGATCACTAACTTTAACACAAGTATTTCTAGATTCACAACACCCTACTAACATAACTCTTACTATTACCGAATCCACGTCTCAAAACTAATTGAGAGGAATTAGGACTTCTCTTTCTACTCAATGCACATGAAGATGGAGGTTTATGTATCCTCTTTGGGTACCTATCACATTTGGAACTACTTTCATAGCATAAGCCTACTACCAAGTCACGCACCGCCGTGCTCTAAAAGATATAAGTGAAGCACTAGAGCAAAAGTATCTAGCTCAAAAGATATAAGTGAAG
This sequence comes from Hordeum vulgare subsp. vulgare, assembly GCF_904849725.1. NCBI lineage: Eukaryota > Viridiplantae > Streptophyta > Magnoliopsida > Poales > Poaceae > Hordeum > Hordeum vulgare. The sequence continues at coordinate 143,497,154 of NC_058521.1, read as the reverse complement.
CACTATGAGGATTCTAGCAAAATCACGATGAGTGCATGTCTAACTCTCTCAAAAAGGTGTGCAGCAAGGATGATTGTGACACAACAAAAAGAAAAGACTCATACGATACAAGACGCTCCAAGCAAAACACATATCATGTGGTGAATAAAAATATAGCTCCAAGTAATGTTACCGATGGATTGAAGACGAAAGAGGGGATGCCTTCCCGGGGCATCCCCAAGCTTAGGATTTTTTGGTGTCCTTGATTTTGTATTGGGATGCCTTGGGCATCCCCAAGCTTGAGCTCTTTCCACTCCTTATCTCATCATCCATGAGAACATCACCCAAAACTTGAAAACTTCACAACACAAAACTTAAACAGAAACTCGTGATAACGTTAGTACAAGAAAACAAACTACCACTTCTTTTGGTACTGTGGCAAACTTGAATTCCATCTATATTGGTGTTATGCTACTGTACTCTCACTTTTCCATGGCTAGTACCCCCCGATACTAACCATAGTTTCATCAAAACAAGCAACCAACTCAACAAAAACAGAATCTGTCAAAAACAGACCAGTCTGTAGCAATATGTATACTTCATATACTTCTGGTACCTCAACAAATCTGAAACATTACGACGGCCTGGGAAAAAAGCATATCAACCAGCAGCAAAAAGAATCAACTCATGAGCGAAAAGTTTCTGTCTTTTTCCAGCAGGATCAAACAACCATTACCAAGACTAGTCATAAATGTTTTGCTTGGCTCAAACACAAAAAGAAACACAAAAAACACAATCACAACAGAATTTTGATGGTGTACACGCAACAAAACAGAAAGAAAAAATATAAATTCATTGGGTTGCCTCCCAACAAGCGCTATTTTTTAACGCCCTTAGCTAGGCATAAAAGCGATAGAATCACGTATCGTCGTCTTTGGTGCTCAAACCATAAGTGGCCCTCATCATGGATTCATAAGGCAATCTTATTTTCTTTCTAGGAAAGTGTTCCATGCCCTTCCTTAAAGGAAATTGAAATCTAATATTCCCTTCCTTCATATCGATGATATCACCGATAGTCCTTAGGAAAGGTCTACCAAGAATAATAGGGCATGTAGGGTTGCAATCAATGTCAAGCACAATGAAATCCATGGGTACATAGTTCCTATTTGCAACAATAAGAACATCATTGATCCTTCCCATGGGTTTCTTGACAGTAGAATCAGCGAGATGCAAATTAAGAGAACACTCTTTAATCTCACTAAAACCCAGAACATCACATAAAGACTTTGGAATCGCAGAAACACTAGCACCCAAATCACAGAAAGCATTCCACTCATAGTTTTTGATTCTGATTTTGATGGTAGGTTCCCACTCATCATGAAGCTTTCTAGGGATAGAGACTTCCAATTCAAGTTTCTCTTCAAGATATCTTATCATAGCTTCGACGATATGATCGGTAAAGGCCTTGTTTTGGCTATAAGCATGTGGAGAGTTTAACATGGATTTCATCAAAGAAATGCATTCAATCAAGGAGCAACTATCATAATTGAATTCCTTGAAAATCCATGGTAGTAATTTCATTACTACTCAAAGTTTTAACATCTTCTACTCCACTTTCAATGCTTTTAGCATCAAGATAGATGGACTCTAAATCATTGGGGAACTTTTCAACCAAAGTGGATTCATATGCAGCCCCATAATCATTAGGTTTGACACAAGAAAACAAAGATTCAATGGGAGTCACACCAAGCACTTTAAGATCTTCGTGATTCTCATCACGAGAACACGCCTTTTTAAGCCATTCATGTCTAGCAGGAATTTTGGCGGTTATTTCTTGGCTCTCAATCATGGAAACACGCATAACTTTCAAAATTTCATCCATGTTGATTTTGGGAGGAGCACATCTAATTTTCAAAGCATCAACATCACTAGACATTCTATCAATGCTCTTAGCCAAATCGTCAATTTTCAGTAGCTTTTCCTCTATGGATGCAAGTGAAATCTTTTGAGAGTTGATGAACCCTTTGATATTACTCTCTAGATCAGAGGGTAATCTATTGTAATTTCCATGGGTATTGTTGTAGGAGTTGCCAAAGTTATTAGAGGAGTTACCAGGAAAAGGCCTAGGAACATAGTTTCCTCTAAAAGCATTGTTGTTGCCAAAGTTATTCCTACCAACAAAATTAACGTCCAAGCTAGCGTTGCTACTCTCAATCAAAGAAGACAAAGGCATATCAATAGGATCCAAAGGAGCACTTCTTCTAGCAACCAAATTCATTAACTCGTCCATCTTAGCACTCAACGAGTTAATTTCCTCTATAGCGTGTACCTTCTTACTAGTAGGTGACCTTTCAGTGTGCCAATGAGAGTAGTTCGTCATGATGTTGTCTAAGAGCTTTGTGGCTTCTCCTAACGTGATTTCCATGAACGTTCCACCTGAGGCGGAGTCCAAGATATTTCTAGAAGCGAAATTCAAGCCAGCGTAAAAGATTTGAATAATCATCCAAAGGCTCAAGCCATGAGCGGGACAATTTCTAATCATTAATTTCATTCTCTCCCAAGCTTGTGCAACATGTTCATGATCAAGTTTCTTGAAATTCATGATATCATTACGGAGAGAGGTGATCTTAGCCGACGGAAAATACTTGGATATATAAGCATCTTTGCACTTATCCCAAGAATCGATACTATTTTTGGGCAAAGAAGAAAACCAAGTTTTTGCGCAAACTCGCAACAAGAAAGGAAAAAGCTTCAATTTAATCACGTCATTATCCACATCTTTCTTCTTTTGCATGTCGCAAAGTTCAATGAAGGTATTGAGATGGGATGCGGCATCTTCACTAGGAAGGCTAGAGTATTGCTCTTTCATAACAAGATTCAGCAAAGCGGCATTGATTTCGTATGACTCCGCACTAGTGGCGGGAGCAATCAAAGTACTAATAAAATCATTATTATTAGTATTCGAGAAGTCACAAAGTTTGGTGTTTTCGTTCATGGTGACTTTAGCAAGCAAGCAAGCAAACAAGAAAACAAAGAGCAGGCGAGAAAAAGGGCGAATGAAAAGGCGAACGAAAAAGGCAAACGAAAAAGGCAAATTGGTGAAGTGGGGAGAGGAAAACGAGAGGCAACTGGCGAACAAAGTAAATGCAAGAAATGAGTTTGCGACACCTACTTGGATGAGTCCTTGACCTGATCTTCCTCCCCGGCAAGGGCACCAGAAATTCTTCTGCTGCGGCAACAAAAGTCCTTCCTTGGCGCTAGGAATTCTTCTTGTTACTTCTCTGGTTTGCGTCGTTTTTTCCCTTGAAGAAGAAAGGGTGATGCAGCACAGGAGCAGTAAGTATTTCCCTCAGTTTGAGAACCAAGGTATCGATCCAGAAGGAGGGCCTCGTCAAGTCCAGAGTACCTGCGCAAACACAAACAAGCTTGCACCCAATGCTTCAAAGGGGTTTTCAATCCCTTCAAGATTGTTTGCAAAGTGAGATCTGAAGGCAGAAAGAGAAACGGAGTGAAAAGTGTAAGGCTGAAAATATGGTGTGGAGTAGACCCTGGGGGGCACAGTGTTCACTAGAGGCTTCTCTCATAATAGCAAATATCACGGTGGGTGAACAAATTACTGTCGAGCAATTGATAGAACCGCAAAATGTCATGACTATATCTAAGGCAATGATCATACTTATAGGTATCACATCTGAGACAAGTAGACCGATACTTTCTGCATCTACTACTATTACTCCACACATCGACCGCTATCCAGCATGCATCTAGTGTATGGAGTTCATGACGAATAGAGTAATGCCTTAAGCAAGATGACATGATGTAGAGGGATAATCTCAAACCAATGATGAAAACCCCATCTTTTTACCCTTGATGGCAACAGCATGATGCGTGCCTCGCTACCCCTTGTGTCACTAGGTGAGGTCACCGCACGGTATGAATCCAAAACCAAGCACTTCTCCCATTGCAAGAATCATAGATCTAGTTGGCCAAACAAAACCCACAACCCGAAGAGAATTACAAGGATATGAAATCATGCATAAGAGAGATCAGAAGAAACTCAAATAAGATTCATAGATAAATCTGATCATAAATCCACAATTCATCGGATCTCAACAAACACACCGCAAAAGAAGATTACATCGGATAGATCTCCATGCAGATCATGGAGACTTTGTATTGAAGATCCAAGAGAGAGAAGAAGCCATATAGTTACTAGCTTTGGACCCGTAGGTGTATGGTGAACTACTCACACATCATCGGAGAGGTCATGGTGTTGATGGAGAAGCCCTCCGTGTCCGAATCCCCCCTATGGCAGGGCACCAGAACGTGCCCCAGATGGGATCTTGCGGAGAGAGAAGCTTGCGGCAACGGAAAAGTGATTTAGATGATCTCCTGATTTTTTTGGGATTTTTAGGGAATTTATAGGCTTAACCCCTAGGTCAGGGGGTGCTCAGGGGGCCCACAAGCCTATGGGCCACGGCCTAGCCACTTGGCTGCGGGGTGGGGGCTTGTGGGGCCCGTGAGGCTCCCCTGCCTTGGCTCCCAAGCTTCCTGATCTTCTTCCGTTCCGGAAAAAATCTTTTCGGGGATTTTCTTCTGTTTGGACTTCGTTTCAAAATCTCCTTTGAAAGGGGTCGAAAACATGGAAAAAACAGGAACTGGCACTTGGCAGTGAGTTAATAAGTTAGTCCCAAAAAATATATAAAAGGCATGCAAAACATCCAAAGTTTGACAAGATAATAGCATGAAACCATCAAAAATTATAGATACGTTGGAGACGTATCATCTAGGCATTAAGATCTATATGGATAGATCGAGACGCGTGTTAGGACTTTCACAAAGCACATACCTTGATAAAGTTTTGAAGAAGTTTGAAATGGATCAGTCCAAGAAAGGGTTCTTGCCAGTATTACAAGGTATAAATTTGAGTAAGACCGAGTGCCCATCAACTGCAGAAGATAGAGAACAAATGAGTTCCGTCCCCTACGCTTCAGCCGTAGGTTCTATCATGTATGCAATGCCGTGCACTAGACCAGACGTTAGCTTGGCCATACGTATGGCAGGAAGGTTTCAGAGTAATCCAGGAGTGGATCACTAGATGGCGGTCAAGAATATTCTGAAGTACCTGAAAATGACTAAGGAAATGTTTCTTGTTTATGGAGGTGACAAAGAGCTCATCGTAAAAGGTTACTTCGATGCAAGTTTTGACACCGATCCAGATGACTCTAAGTCGCAAACCGGATACGTATTTATTCTTAATGGGGGTGCGGTAAGCTGGTGCAGTTCCAAGCAAAGCGTCGTAGCAGATTCTACATGTGAAGCGGAGTACATGGCTGCCTCGGAGGCATCGAAAGAAGGTGTCTAGATGAAGAAGTTCATGACAGATCTTGGAGTTGTGTCGAGCGCACTAAATCCAATAACTCTGTTATGTGACAACACTAGTGCGATTGCCTTAGCAAAGGAACCAAGGTTTCACAAGAAGACCACACACATCAAATGCCGCTTCAACCTCATCCGCGACTACGTCGAAGGAGAGGACGTGAATGTTTGCAAAGTGCACATAGATCTGAATATAGCAGACCCGTTGAGTAAACCTCTTCCATGGGCAAAACATGATCAACACCAGAACTGTATGGGTGTTCGATTTATTACAATGTAAATCACATGGCAATGTGTGGACTAGATTATTGACTCTAGTGCAAGTGGGAGACTGTTGGAATACGACCTAGAGGCAATGATAAATAGTTATTATTATATTTCCTGTTTAAAGATAATCGTTTATTATCCATGCTATAGTTGTATTGAATGAAAACATAGATACATGTGTGGATACATAGACAAAACAATGTCCCTAGCAAGCCTCTAGTTGGGTAGCCAGTTGATCAATGATAGTCAAGGTTTTCTGGCTATATGAAAGTGTTTTCACTTGATAACTGGATCACATCATTAGGAGAATCATGTGATGGACTAGACCCAAACTATGAACGTAGCATATTGATCGTGTCGTTTTATTGCTATTGTTTTCTACGTGTCAAATATTTATTCCTATGACCATGAGATCATATAACTCACTGGCACCGGAGGAATACCTTGTGTGCATCAAACGTTGCAACGTAACTGGATGACTATAAAGGTGCGCTACAGGTATCTCCCAAGGTGTCCGTTGAGTTAGTATGGATCAAGACTGGGATTTGTCACTCCGTGTGACGAAGAGGTATCTCAGGGCCCACTCGGTAATAAAACATCACACACAAGCCTTGCAAGCAATGTGACTAAGTGTAACTCACAAGATCTTGTATTACAGAACGAGTAAAGAGACTTGCCGGTAACGAGATTGAAATAGGTATGCGGATACCGACGATCGAATCTCGGGCAAGTAACATACCGAAGGACAAAGGGAATGACGTACGGGATTATATGAATCCTTGACACTGAGGTTCAACCGATAAGACGGGGCATGTCTACATATTTCTCGAACCCGCAGGGTCTGCACACTTAAGGTTCGATGATGTTTTGGTATAGTTGAGTTATATGTGTGGTTACCGAATGTTGCTGGGAGCCCCGGATGAGATCACAGACGTCACGAGGGTTTCCGGAATGGTCCGGAAACGAAGATTGATATATAGGATGGTTTCATTTGGTCATCAGAAAGTTTCACGCATTTCCGGAAGTGTACCGGGAGTGACGAATGGGTTCCGGGAGTTCACCGGGAGGGACCCACCCACCCAGGAGTGAGCCCAAGGCACTAGGGTGGCGCCACAAGTCCTTAGTGGACTGGTGGAGTCAGCCCAAGGGGCCCATGGCGCCACATAATAAAATACCAAAAGAAAATAAAAGAAAAAGGGAAATAGGGAGGTGGGAAGGAAGAGGAGGACTCCTCCTTCCCAAACCAATTGGAGGATGAGTCCTCCTCCTCCCCTTGGCCGGCGCACCTTGAGGGTTTGTCCCTCAAGGCTAGCCCTCCCCCTCCCTCCTATATATAGTGGTGTTTTAGGGCTGATTTGAGAGAACTTTTGCCACGTGCAACTCAACCCTAGACCACAAAGTTTTACCTCTAGATCGCATTTCTGCGGAGCTTGGGCGGAGCCTTGCAGGAGTAGATCATCACCACTGACACGTCTCCATCGTATCTACTTTTCCAAACTCTTTTGCCCTTGTTTTGGACTCTAATTTGCATGATTTGAATGGAACTAACCCGGACTAACGCTGTTTTGTGCAGAATTGCCATGGTGTTGTTTTTGCACAGAAATAAAAGTTCTCGGAATGACCTGGAAATTTACGAGGATTTTTTGTGGAATATATAAAAAATACTGGCGCAAGAATCAACCGGAGGAGTGGAGCGAGGAGCCCACAAGCCCACCAGGCGCGGGCCCCCCTGGTCGCGCCTAACAGGCTTGTGGGGCCCACGGAGCTCCACCACCGCCAACTCCTGCTCTATTTAGTCCCTTTCGTCCGGAAAAAAAATCAAGAAGAAGAGTTCATCGTGTTTTACGATATGGAGGCGCCGCCACCACCTGTTCTTCCTCTGGAGGGCAGATCTGGAGTTCGTTCTGGGCTCCGGAGAGGGGAGATCGTCGCCATCGTCATCACCAACCTTCCTTCATCGCCAATTCCATGATGCTCTTCACCGTTCGTGAGTAATCTCATCGTAGGCTTGCTGGACGGTGATGGGTTGGATGAGATCTATCATGTAATTGAGTTAGTTTTGGTGGGGATTGATCCCTAGTATCCAATATGTTCTCAGATTGCTGTTGCTACTACTTTGCCATGCTTAATGCTTGTCACTAGGGCCCGAATGCCATGATTTCAGATCTGAACCTATTATGTTGTCATAAATATATGTGTGTTCTTGATCCTATCTTGCAAGTTGTAGCCACCTACTATGTGTTATGACCCGGCAACCCCGGAGTGACAATAGCCGGAACCACTCCCAGAGATGACCATAGTATGAGGAGTTCATGTATTCACTAGGTGCTAATGCTTTGTTCCGGTTCTCTATTAAAAGGAGAACCTTAATATCACGTAGTTTCCATTAGGACCCCGCTGCCATGGGAGGGATGGACAATAGATGTCATACAAGTTCTTTTCCCTAAGCACGTAAGACTATATACGGAATGCATGCCTACATTACATTGACGAACTGGAGCTAGTTACATATATCTCCACGTTATAACTGTTGCATGATGAATATCATCCAGCATAATTATCCATCACCGATCCAATGCCTACGAGTCTTTTCCTACTGGTCCTTGCTACGTTACTTTGTCGCTACTGCTGTCACTGCTGCTACTGTTACTGCTACTGTTGTCACTATTGCTACTGTTACCGTTGCTACTATTGCTATTACACTACCTTGCTATTAATACTTTGCTGCAGATACTAAGTCTTTTAGGTGTGGTTGAATTGACAACTCAACTACTAATACTCGAGAATATTCTTTGGCTTCCCCTCGTGTCGAATCAACCCTCGAAAACTGTTGTGATCCCCTATACTTGTGGGTTATCAACCACCACCGGAGCGCCGTCACGCTGCCGGGGAACTCATCTAGTTCTCCGTCTTGCTTGCTGGATCAAGAAGGCCGAGATCATCGTCGAGCTGTACGTGTGTTGAACACGGAGGTGTCGTCCGTTCGGCACTAGATCGAAACGGATTGTGGGACAGATAGTGGGACGGTTCGTGGGACGGTTCGACGGACGTGAAGATGTTCCACTACATCAACCGCATTTCTTAACGCTTCCTGCTGTGCGATCTACAAGGTTACGTAGATCCAAATCTCCTCTCATAGATGGACATCACCATGATAGGTCTTCGTGTGCGTAGGAAATTTTTTGTTTCCCATGCAATGTTCCCCAACAATTTCATCACCACCCCACCCCCCGCGTGTTGCCAAAAGTTACCATAACTGGGGTACATAAGTTATCAGGCTATGAATTGAAGTTACCCTGCTACTAACATTAAAGTTACCATGTGTATATTTCACCACCCCCTCACCAAAGTTATCAGGACCGAAGCACATAAGTTAGCAGGTCTACAATGTGTGAGTTACCACCTCTGCCCCCTCTCCCTCCCGTGCCAAAGATACCAGGACGGGGGTATATACGTTTCATGGTGAGAAAAAATGTGGCTAGCAGAGAAAATAATATATTGGTGCCTACAAGATGACCACATTACTATTTTAAAAATAATACATTGGTGAAGATAAGTGGCTAGCAGAGAAAATGTGGCGAGCCCAAAGACAAAAAATATCGCTGCTAACCATAGAGGGAAACTTCCTTATGTATCATGGAGGCAAATAAATGTTCTACGGTTGGTCCAAAAAGACACTACAGAAACCAAGTGCTGGTAGTTGATGACCCACAAGTATAGGGGATCAATCGTAGTCCTTTCAATAAGTAAGAGTATCGAACCCAACGAGGAGCAGAACGATCTGACAAGTGGTTTTCAGCATGGTAAATTCTGCAAGCACTGAAATTGTCGGTAACAAGTGATTGTGTGGTGAGATGATTCGTAGAAAGCAACAAGTAACAAAAGTAGCAACGGTGCATCAAAGTGGCCCAATCCCTTTTGTAGCAAGGGACAAGCCTGGACAAAGTCTTATAGGAGGAAAAACGCTCCCGAGTACACACGGGAATTTCTGTCATGCTAGTTTTCATCATGTTCATATGATTCACGTTCGTTACTTTGATAGTTTGATATGTGGGTGGACCAGCGCTTGGGTACTGCCCTTAGTTGGACAAGAATCCCACTTATGATTAACCCCTCTCGCAAGCATCCGCAACTACGAAAGAAGAATTAAGACAAAGTCTAACCATAGCATTAAACTAGTGGATCCATATAAGCCCCTTACGGAGCAACGCATAAACTAGGATTTAAGCTTCTGTCACTCTAGCAACCCATCATCTACTTACTACTTCCCAATGCCTTCCATTAGACCCAAATAATGGTGAAGTGTTATGTAGTCGACGTTCACATAACACCACTAGAGGAAAAACAACATGCAACACATCAAAATACCGAACGAATACCAAATTTACATGACTACTATTAGCATGACTTATCCCATGTCCTCAGGAACAAAAGTAACTACTCACAAAGCATAATCATATTCATGACCAGAGAGGTAATGAGTAGCATCAAGGATCTAAACATAAACTCTTCCACCAAGTAATCCAACTAGCATCAATTACAAAGAGTAATCAACACTACTAGCAACCTTACAAGTACTAATCGGAGTCGCGAGACGGAGATTGGTTACAAGAGATGAACTAGGGTTTGGAGATGAGATGGTGCTAATGAAGATGTTGATGGTGACGAGTCCCCTTCGATGAGAGGAGTGTTGGTGATGACGATGGCGACGATTTCCCCCTCCGGGAGGGAAGTTTCCCTGGCAGGATCGTCCTGCCGAAGCTCTAGATTGGTTCTGCTCAAGTTCCGCCTCGTGGCGGCGGCGAATCCACGAAAAAGCTCCTCCCTGATTTTTTTCTGGACAAAACCCTTCATATAGCAGAAGAGGGGGGCCAGTGGGCCAGCAGGCTGCCCACAAGCCCACTAGGCGCGTCCAGGGGGTGGCCGCGCCTAGCAGGCTTGTGGCCACCTGCTGGCGCCCCTCTGGCGCTTCTTCGGCCCAGTATTTTTTTATAAATCCGGAAAAAAATCCTCGTTGATTTTTACGGTGTTTGGAGTTGCGTAGAATAGGTATCTCAAACTTGCTCCAATTTCAGGCCAGAATTCCAGCTGCCAGCATTCTCCCTCTTCATGTAAACCTTGCAAAATAAGAGAGAAAAGGCATAAGTATTGTACCGTGATGTGAAATAACAGCCCAAGAAGCGATAAATATCAACATGAAAACATGATGCAAAATGGACGTATCAACTCCCCCAAGCTTAGACCTCGCTTGTCCTCAAGCGAAAGTCTAGCTCAATAAATATGTCCACATGTTTAGGGAGAGAGGTGTCGACAAAACAAGATACGAACATGCATGCATCAAGATCATGATCAGAACAACAATACCAACATATAATATCTCACGCTAAAATGACAATTCCTTCACAAAGTAAAGCATGAGTCAAGAACCTTACCGAGAAGTAACAACCGATAGCCTTTAGTCATTGAAGCAATTGCAATATATCACAATATCAGAAAGAGTCAAATAAGAGCTTGTAAAGAAAATCCACATACTCAATCATCCTTTCGTTCTCTACAATTTCTACAACTCACGTGGTCTCATGAGATCAAAGTTTCAGCTGGACACCGAGAAAGATAGGGGCTTATAGTTTTGCCTCCCAACTACTTACCTCAAGGGTAATGTCAACAATAATAATCCATGAATACTTACTTCCAAGTTGACATATGAATATAGATCTTTCCCAAGCATATGACGTTAGCCAAGATAAAGGCGGAATAAGGAATTGGTGAAGATCACCATGACTCTTTCAAGGGCAAAAAGTAAAGGTACAAGATAGGCCCTTCGTAGAGGGAAGCAGAGGTTGTCATGCGCTTTTGAGGTTTGGATGCGTGTCCTCTTAGTGCGGAGGAACGTCACTTTATATTGCCTCTTGTGATAAAGAACTTTATTATGCAGTCTGTCGCTTTTATGTCTTCCTCATCACAGTTTCGTACAAAGATTATTTTCCACACACTAATAGATCATACATATTGGAGAGCAATTTTTATTGCTTGCACCGATGACAACCTACTTGAAGGATCTTATTCAATCCATAGGTAGGTATGGTGGACTCTCATGGCAAAACTGGGTTGAAGGTTTATGGATGCACAAGTAGTATCTCTACTTAGTGCGGGTTTTTTGGCTAATATGAGGTGGAAGCAATCGTCACATGATAAGGGATCTCTAATCATATAACATTGTTCGGAACCAAGCAAACACAATTCATTATGTTGTCTTCCTTGTCCAACATCTACTTCTAGGCAAGCAATAGTTTAGTGAGTGTTCACAATCATAGATGGTGTCAAAGATGATATATTAATATGTCAACCTCTCCTTATTTATCACTTCCTATTAATTGCAACGATGACCAAGGTCTATTGTCTACCCTCAACAAGTCTCAATCATCATTCTTTTTATATGTGAGGCCATCACTTCCCATAAGATCATTACATGATCTTTCATGCTTTTGTTCTTTTCTCACTCTATTGATCATGGCAAGAGGCAAAGCCCTTCAACTAAGACACTCTTTATTATATGGCTCACGAGCTCGAATACATCGGGGGTGACACAAAGCAAAACTCAAGACTAAAACACTAAGACTTTTAATCTACTAGAGAAAGAGAAAACTAAAAAGGAAAACTAAAACAAAGGTAAAGGCAAAAGATGTGATGGTGATACGATACCGGGGCAACTCCCCCAAGCTTGGCACAAGCCAAGGGGATTGCCCATACCCATGCTCAGTTGTCTTCCTTTGGTGGTGATGGTGGTGGAGCTGTTGCAACATGGGCTTGATCCTCCGTCTTCCAAGGCATAGGTGCTCCATCATGGAAAGATGAACGAGTCTCCGGAATCCTCAAATCTGCAGCCAACCGTATTGATTTAAATCTATTCTCATACTCACAGTTTTGGTTCTGCAGGTCATAAATCTGGGCCTGGAGTTGATCAATCCTGTCATAGAGCCTGGAGAGGTGCTTCCTAATGTCATTGGCATCAATCCTGTGCTTGTTTGTGAACTCCATGATCATCATGTGGTTGGCGTTGATTCCATGCTCCACCATCCCTTGGCACTTGAAAACTTGTTGCTCCATTGCTTCGAGCCTCGTCTCCACGCTCCCGGTCTTCTTGGGACCCTCAACATCACGGATGTGCAACATCCCCTCATGCATCTCGATAGATTGAGGGTGTTGCAGCACTCCCGTGAGGTAGGGATTGATGACCTTCTCGAAGATCTGGTCCTTCGGAGCTTTTGGGGATGTCATAGCGATCTAGATCTGCAACAGAAACAGGCTCAAAACGAAAACAAAGGAAAATCTGCGTGATACGAGGGTCAGACCAAACGGGAGAATATATATATTGATTTTTTCCAGACTAGAAGGAGTACTCCGGACGAAAACGGAGTCCGGGAGGCGCACGAGGTGGCCACAAGCCCCCCAGGCGCGGCCAGGGGGTGGGCCCGCGCCTGGCAGGCTTGTCGCCTCCTCGCGCACTTTCCAGACTACTTCCAATTTTTGTATTTTTTCAAAAATTCCAAAACGGAGAAAATTTCCTACTGGAAAAGTTTTGGACTCTGTTTACTTACCGAAACACATACCTCTTCGTTTTCGGAGTCTGAAACAGGCTGATAAATATCCCTTAGGTATTCTTATGGAGTTATGGTATTGATAATATTGCTTTCAACATTTATGGGAGTACCTGAGATATAATGCTTGATTCTCTGCCCATTTACCACTCTCGGACAATTACCTTCCGTGTTGTTGATCTTGATAGCACCGGAACGATACACTTCCTCAACAACATAGGGACCTTCCCATTTAGAGAGAAGCTTGCCTGCAAAGAATATTAAACGAGAGTTATATAGCAAGACATAATCACCTACATTGAACTCACGCTTTTGTATCCTCTTATCATGCCACCTCTTAACCTTCTCTTTGAATAACTTGGCATTCTCATATGCCTGAGTTCTCCATTCATCAAGCGAGCTAATGTCAAATAACCTTGTAACATCCCAAAATTATAAATTTTGGAATGTTAATATAATTATTAGATTGATTGTTTTTTTTGTTTGTTTGAGTGATTGAAACTTGAGTGGAATTTGAAACTTCTCAAAAAAATGAGAGGGAATAAAATGACTTTCCCAATTTTTTTTATTTTGAATCCCTTTTCAATTTTGAGTTTGAATATTTTCAAAACCCTTTGATTAAAAAAAAATCAAACAAGAGGAGGAAAATGACCCTCCAAAATCAGAGACTATGTCTTGATTCAAATTTTAAGTATTTGCAATTTATTTGAAATTCAAATTCCTTTTCATTTTAAAGTTATTGCAAAAAAATAATTTTTTTTAAAAGTATTTTTTTGGTTTTAAAAATATGTTCATGTTTTAGAAAATTTTATTCTGAAATTTTTGATATATAATATGTCTATATAAAATGTTCTCTCTTTTTCATTTGTACGTTTTTCTTCTTTGTTTTTTTTTTAAAAAAATAAAAAATTTGTTTGTTCGAGAAAAAAAAACAAAGGCCACGGCTGGCCGTAACTGCTCATGCGGCTAGCCAAAGTTTTTTTTGCCCATGCGGCCCTTCTTCTCTCTTTTTTCTATTTTCTCCTCTTTACGTATATGTTTAGTCCCACATTGCCTATCTATGGACCATTAGACCTCCCTTCCACCTATAAATATAGATCCATAGGAGCATCCAAAAATCATCTATTTCGGGTTAAATCAATCTTTTGGTTTAACTAGATTTATTAAATAAAAATATTTTTTCTTCTCTTCGGCGGGATTTCTCGAAGTCGTCTCCTCATTGGAATTAATTCTTACTCTGCATTCTAAAGGTATTTCTCTTCGTATTTTTTTATACTCCCGTAGTTTATTATTTCTAGACTAGTATTCCTACAGTAGTATACGGTAGAGTAATTAGATATATTAATTAGTCTTCGTATTTCCACATTAGTACTAGAATTCTTTTAGACGTAGCACTTTTATTCCGTAAAACAGCTTGGCCCTGATTTTTCAAATAGCCATAACTTTTTACTCGTTTATCTGAATTAGATGAAACCAACGCCTAGAGTTTCGTCTTGATCCCACCTATCCTGTGAACCTATCATATCAACTTTTCGAAATTTTCAAATTTCGAAATTTGTTCATATTCATATTCAAACTTCTTTTGATCATATCTTTTTATCCGTAGCTCCGTTTTAGATAAATCCAATTGCATCGGATTCGTATCAAAGTAATCTTCCTGTTTGTATTATTAGTTTTAACTTTTCAACTTATAATTTTGATCAAATCAGATTTATCTATTAGTGCCCAAAAGTGTTCACATCGTTCTAAGCCGATTCAATGTTATATTGACGTATTTGTATCTTTTGATCCGCTAGTTCAAATCTAGTAATTCTTTTTTCTACACGCTCATATTGATCTCCTATATCCAGTAGCATCATTAGTTTCGACCTTTGAACCTTAGAAATTTGAGCGATTCAAATTTGTATTCGAACATTCATTTGATCTTATCTTGCAAATCGTACCACCTTTTCAATTGATTCCTTTTACCCCTAAACACTCATGTCATATATTTTTGTACGTAACCATCGTACTTGAGTTCAACTTCTCTTGACCTTTTGAATGCAAATTTAATTCATACTTCAATTCTCTATAACTTGCGTTGTAGTGCTCCATTTCAAGAAATTCTTTCTACAAATAAATTCTTATGCCTTATACTATTTGTCAAACAACATTCATGTTGTTCTCCCAATATTTTTGATAATCTCCCCTAGTGTATGCAAGTCGAGCTTATATAGCGATAGTTGATCATCCTTTGACTCTTTTGAGTTGACCCCTTTCATCGTACCTTTTACAACACCATAAGGCCCTATCTTTTTTTATTAAACCTTAGTACGTTGTTATTTTGTACCAAGACATGCTTTGTTCTTATGTTCTCTTGGTTCTTCCTTTTTGGCATGAATGTTTATTGAATGCTAGTTGTTTACGATAGATTGCTCGGAGTGTGGCGAGTAGAATTATCAGGATTATGAGAGCGACTCTCTTCATCAAGTAATACCAGGCAAGTCACTTTGATCATACTATCACCTATGTTTTATGCATCGTAGTTCTACCATCCTATGCCCAATTGCATGCTGCTTAGGTACTTGGAAATTTTAGTATAGATTGTAGTATCATGTGGTAGGCACACAACAACCCTGATACTTGGCCCCGGGACGACAAATTTCATATTGCTATGCTTGAGTAGACGGGATTTCGGTTGAGTGCATAACACGAGTGATGCAAGGTGGATTAAATAATCAAGACCGGTTAAGACAAGATTTTCAAGACCTCGGACGCAATGCAACTCTGGGTGAAGGACGGTTGATCGGCTCCCTGGAGAACCCAGTGGATGACCCGGGATGCTGGAGAGGCCATGACATCCTGCGGAAAGCTTCACCCAGGCTCAAAGAGACGGACGGATATTTTGAAGACCCAAGGCTTACCTGCACACCCACAAGTCATTATGGGCTCTGGCTTGGTTGGACAACGCGGCGACTCTGGACAGGCGGTGCTAGCAGATGTAGACGAACGGTAGGATTGGATGGGCACCGACAGGGATTCAGAGGGACCCGTTGAAAGACCATGATTTGATCATCCGGTCTTCAAACACCCTGAAGTGCGAGGACATACACGGAGGCGATCAAATCTTGTGGGGAACGTGTGCAAAACTCTGCAGAGTACTCAAACCTAATCGATTAGCCGTGTCCACGGTCATGGACAACTTGAGCCAAAGGAACTGAAGTTATCTGAAATTCTCAACACAAATAATAATATTGATGTGGGTATTATTGACAACATGGGTACGAGAATTGGTTGGTGGAACCATCTCGTTAACAACGAACAATGTAGTAACATTTTGCTTTTAGCCCTCTCTTGATGTAGGAGAAAACTTGCTTTTCGCTAAAAACTTATAGCCCCACCTGCCATATATGCATATAGTATAGATGATTACTTTTCACCCCTCTCTTATGTGACTTGCCGGAATATTCAATATGCTGACCTACACGGTTGCAACATCTTATGTTGCAGATATTTTTCTTCGACGAGTAAGAGTACGATTCAGGGTTACGGTCTACACTCAACTTGCCGTTGGTGTTTATTGGGACTCCACTCCCTTGACTGCTTCCGCTGAGATATTTAAGGTATATATCAGTTTTACGCTATTTACATGTGATTGCACTTTGATATATACATTGATGTACTGTGTGTGCCAGCATACTGATCCAGGGATGGCACAGAAACACAGAGCCTTGACTCATTTTTGAGTCGGGTCGCTACAATCCTCTTCTCACCGGCAAGTTTGAAATCAAAGTTGAGCTCTTTGATTGCCCAATAAGCTTTATGCTCTAGCTCAAGACGTAAATGACATGCTTTGTCGTACACCATTTTGTACGGAGACATGCCCATGGGATTCTTATAGGCAGTTCTATAAGCCCACAGTGCATCATCGAGCTTCTTAGACCAATTCTTTCTAGACCTGTTGACAGTCTTTTGCAGAATCAGTTTAATCTCTCTATTGCTTAGCTATACTTGACCACTGGACTGAGGGTGATAGGGAGACACAATTCTATGGTTGACATCGTACTTAGCAAGCGTTTTACGGAAAGCACCATGAATGAAATGTGAACCACCGTCGGTCATTAGATATATAGGGACTCCAAATCTAGGGAAGATAACTTCTTTAAGCATCCTGATAGAAGCGTTGTGATCAGCACTACAAGTGGGGATTGCTTCTACCCACTTAGTGACGTAATCAATAGCAACCAGGATATGAGTATACCCATTGGATTTTGGAAAAGGTCCCATATAATCAAAGCATCACACATCAAATGGTTCAATGACAAGTGAATAGTTCATAGGCATTTCCTGACATTTACTAATATTACCTATTCTTTGACATTTGTCACAAGACAAGACAAACTTACGGGCATCCTTGAAGAGAGTGGGCCAATAGAAACCTGATTGCAATACCTTGTGTGCAGTTCTATCCCCCACATGGTGTCCTCCATAGGCCTTGGAGTGACACTTCTGTAGGATCTGTCCCTGTTCATGTTCAGGTACACAACGTCTAATAACACCATCTACTCCTTCCTTATAAAGGTGAGGATCATCCCAGAAGTAATGTCTCAAGTCAAAGAAGAATTACTTCTTTTGCTGGTATGTGAAACTAGGTGGTATATATTCGGCAACAATATAGTTTGCATAATCAGCATACCACGGTGCACTACGTGAAGTATTGATGACATTCAATTGCTCATCAGGAAAGCTATCATCAATAGGTTGTGGGCCATCAAGAACATTCTCCAACCTTGACAAGTTATCTGCTACTGGGTTATCAGCACCCTTCCTGTCGACAACGTGCAAATCAAATTCTTGTAGCAAGAGAACCCATCTAATAAGTCTAGGTTTGGCGTCTTTCTTCTCCATGAGGTACTTAATAGCAGCGTGATCAATGTGAATAGTAACTTTGGAATCAACTATGTAAGACCTGAACTTTTCATATGCAAACACGACTGCTAAAAATTCCTTTTCCGTAGTAGCGTAGTTTCTTTGGGCACTGTCTAGAGGTTTACTAGCATAGTGGATAACATTCAACTTCTTGTCAACTCTTTGCCCTAGGGCAGCACCAACAGCATAATCGCTAGCATCACACATGATCTCAAAAGGCAAGTTGCAGTCAGGTGGTTGAACAATAGGTGCAGTTATCAAAGCCCTCTTAAGTATTTCGAAGGCTTCCTCACAATCATCGTCAAAAACAAAAGGAATATCCTTCTGCAAGAGATTGGTAAGAGGCCTAGAAATCTTAGAGAAGTTTTTAATGAACCTTCTATAGAAACCAACATGACCAAGGAAACTTCTTATACCTTTGATATCTGTGGGGTATGGCATTTTCTCGATTGCATCAACTTTAGCCTGATCGACTTCAATACCTCTTTTAGAAATTTTATGTCCTAAGACGATGCCTTCATTAACCATAAAGTGGCACTTCTCCCAATTCAAGACAAGATTGGTGTCTTTACATCTCTGTAAGACTCGATCAAGGTTGCTGAGGCAATCATCAAAAGAAGACCCGTAAACGGAGAAGTCATCCATGAAATGTCAGAGAATATAGCCATCATACATCTTTGAAAGGTGGCACATGCATTACACAAGACAAAAGGCATACGTCTATAAGTAAAGGTACCGAAAGGGCAGGTGAAAGTGGTTTTCTCCTGATCAGATTATGCAACTAGTATTTGGGAGAAACCAGAATAACCGTCTAGAAAGCAAAAGTGTGTGTGTTTAGATAGTCTTTCTAGCATTTGGTCGATTAAAGGCAAAGGGTAATGATCTTTCCTAGTGGATTTATTCAATTTCCTAACATCGATCACCATCCTATAGCCAGTAATAATCCTCTCTGGGATCAATTCATCCTTATCATTAGGGACAACGGTAATACCTCCCTTCTTAGGGACGCAATGCACCGGACTCACCCAATCACTATGAGAAATATGATAGATAATACATGCTTCCAGGAGCTTTAGTATTTCTTTTCTTACTACCTCTTTCATCTTAGGATTTAATCTCCTTTGATGATCAACAACTGGTTTGAAATCAGCATCAGTCTTAATCTTGTGCTGGCATAGAGTGGGACTAATGCCCTTAAGATCATCAAGAGTATATCCAATAGAAGCACGGTGATTCCTTAGAGTTTTTAATAACTTATTTTCTTCATGCTCTGAGAGGCTAGCTAGCACTAATAATAACAGGATATATCTATTTTTCATCAAGATAAGCATACTTAAGAGTATCAGGCAACTGTTTAAGCTCGAACACAGGATCACCCTTTGGTGGGGGTGGATCCCCAAGTAGTTCAACCAGAAAGTTATTCTTAAGAATAGGATATTGTTCTAAGACGACTCTATCTATCTCATCCCTTTCATCCATATGCATATCATTTTCATGCTCAAGCAAGTATTGCTCTAAGGGATCAGTAGGAGGCACGGAAATAGAAGCTAAGGCAATAGTTTCATCCTTACTAGGAAACTCCTTTTCATGAGGTTGTCTACCAAACTTGGAGAAATTGAACTCATGTGACACACCTTCAAAGCCAACGGTGATAGTTTGCTTCTCACAGTCAGTATGAGCATTGACGGTATTGAGGAAGGGTCTGCCAAATATGATGGGACAAAAGCTATCTTGTGTGGTAGCAAGAACGAGGAAATCAGCATGATACTTCGTTTTACCACACAAGACTTCAACATCCCTAACAATTCCCACAGGGCAGATAGTATCTCTATTGGCAAGCTGAATAGTGACATCAATGGTTTCTATCTCAACAGGTGCAATCTCGTCTTTAATTTCATCGTATAAGGATTGATGTATTGCACTAACACTAGCACCCGCGTCACATAAACCATGATAACAATGATCTCCTATCTTAACAGAAACAACAGGCGTGCCAACAACATGCCTATGTTTGTCTCTAGCGTGATGATTAGCAATTCTAGCAGCATCTTCACAGAAGTGAATATTATGTCCGTCAACATCGTCTGACAAGAGATCTTTAATAATAGCAACGCTAGGTTCAACTCTAATTTTCTCAGGGGGTGTAGATGTTCTAATGTAGCATCTACATATCACAGTTGAAGCTTTAGAATGATCCTTTATCCTAACAGGAAAAGGTGGTTTCTCAATGTAAGCACTGGGAACAATAGGATCATTATAGGCAATGACTTTCTCTTCAACTGGAGTGGGTTTAACTACATTGACTTCTAGCGGAGGATGATATTTAAACCACTTCTCTTTGAGGAGATCAATATGAGCAGCAAAGGATTCACACAGTGAAGCTACTATCTCAGAGTCAAGTCCATACTTAGCGCTAAAGTCACAAAAAGTATTTGTTTCAACAAAGGATTTAACGCAATCAAACTTGAAATTCATACCTGACTCCTTACCTTCTTCAAGCCCCCAATCTTCAGAGTTGCGTTTAATTCTCTCCAATAAATTACATCTAAAGTTAATATCTCTCTTCATAAAAGAACCGGTACAAGAAGTGTCAAGCATGGTGCGATCATCATGATAAGTAAGAGTGTCGAACCAAACGAGGAGCAGAAGGATCTGACAAGTGGTTTTCAGCAAGGTAAATTCTGCAAGCACTGAAATTGTCAGTAACAAGTGATTGTGCGGTGAGATGATTCGTAGCAAGCAACAAGCAACAAAAGTAGCAACAGTGCAGCAAAGTGGCCCAACCCCTTTTGTAGCAAGGGACAAGCCTGGACAAAGTCTTATAGGAGAAAAAACGCTCCCGAGGACACACGAGAATTTCTGTCATGCTAGTTTTCATCATGTTCATATGATTCGTGTTCGTTACTTTGATAGTTTGGTATGTGGGTGGACCAGCGCTCGGGTACTGCCCTTACTTGGACAAGCATCCCACTTATGATTAACCCCTCTCGCAAGCAGCCGCAACTACAAAAAAAGAATTAAGACAATGTCTAACCATAGCATTAAACTAGTGGATCCAAATAAGCCCCTTACGAAGCAACGCATAAACTAGGGTTTAAGCTTCTGTCACTCTAGCAACCCACCATCTACTTACTACTTCCCAATGCCTTCCTCTAGGCCCAAATAATGGTGAAGTGTTATGTAGTCGACATTCACATAACACAACTAGAAGAAAAACAACATGCAACACATCAAAATACCGAACGAATACCAAATTCACATGACTACTATTAGCATGACTTATCCCATGTCCTCAGGAACAAAAGTAACTACTCACAAAGCATAATCAAATTCATGACCATAGAGGTAATGAGTAGCATCAAGGATCTGAACATAAACTCTTCCACCAAGTAATCCAACTAGCATAAACTACAAAGAGTAATCAACACTACTAGCAACCTTACAAGTACCAATCGGAGTCGCGAGACGGAGATTGGTTACAAGAGATGAACTAGGGTTTGGAGATGAGATGGTGCTGATGAAGATGTTGATGGTGACGAGTCCCCTCCGATGAGAGGAGTGTTGGTGATGACGATGGCGATGATTTCCCCCTCCGGGAGGGAAGTTTCCTCGGCAGGATCGTCTTGTCGGAGCTCTAGATTGGTTCTGCTCAAGTTCCGCCTCATGGTGGCGACGAATCCACGAAAAAGGTCCTCCCTGATTTTTTTTCTGGAAGAAACCCTTCATATAGCAGAAGAGGGGAGCCAGTGGGCCAGCAGGCTGCCCACAAGCCCCCTAGGCGCGGCCAGGGGGGTGGCCGCGCCTAGCAGGCTTGTGGCCACCTGTTGGCGCCCCTCTGGCGCTTCTTCAGCCTAGTAATTTTTATAAATCCGAAAAAAAATCCTTGTTGATTTTTACGACGTTTGGAGTTGCGGAGAATAGGTATCTCAAACTTGCTCCAATTTCAGGCCAGAATTCTAGCTGCCGACATTCTCCCTCTTCATGTAAACCTTGCAAAATAAGAGAGAAAAGGCATAAGAATTGTATCGTGAAGTGAAATAACAGTCCAAGAAGCGATAAATATCAACATGAAAACATGATGCAAAATGTACGTATCATTAGCCCCTCTACAACATTATTTTGGCAAACTGGTGGCCACACAAGGAGTGTTATAGCACGGTCGCCATTAAACTCCATAAACCATGAGCTCAACTCATATATATGTACAAGATTACAAGAGAATAGTCTTCTAGTTAAAACCATGAGCTCAACTCACGTCCCCAATATTTTTTTATAAGAATATAATTTTTGTATTTTTTAGGTAAAAACATTGTAAGTACAAAAGAAAACGACAGCAGAAGGACACGATATGCAAGTTCAAGAGTGTGCCTCAATATGAAGATATGAAAATTATCTAACATGAATCCAACATAGAATTTGTCTAGGTGGTTGTTGGTAGACTGCTAACATACTTGAGCTGTCAGGTCCAAGGTAGACGTGCGGGATCCAGCGGGAATTGTGGATCGGGGGGGTAGTTGGAGCGTGATATCGGCGATCGTTCGATTTGGAACCAATGGAATTAGGAGTTCGTTCGGATCTGATGAGAAACTCCGAACGTTCGGAAGTTAGAAATTTTGTTCTATATTTTATGTAAAACACACTTAAAACGATAAAGGATTCTGTGCTTTATATTGTATAAAGCAACGACCGACCACAAGGTGCATATAAAAGGCATTCAGGTTGCGAAAAAACATAAAATAAATAGTTTCACTCGGGCTCAGCACAACATCCAATAAAATGAAGCTAGGAAACTAATCCGGCTCAGGAGGAGGTGCTGGCGACGGTGGAGGCATCGGCGAAGGCGTCAGACGTGAGGTGACGGAGCGAAGGGCCAACCCATGGTATCTTAATCCAAGGAAGAAGGGTTTAGAGCGCTACACACTTGAACAAATCCTCCCATTAGCCCCTCTAAACAGAGCCAAACATCCTATGAAGGAAGGTTAGCAAGGTTCACAAAGGACGCCTAGACTGCCACGTACGAAAGGGCACAAATATTGAAGAGCTTGGGGGACGAGGACGCGGAAGGTTAATCACCCGACCATCGATCCAACCAGAATAGTATATTCGTCCTCGATCGAACCGTGATAGACGACCTAACCCGGAGGACCGGATGGTGGGGCCCTGTACCAGGGGTAGATCACATAAGGGAGCCCATCATAGACAATGAAAAGGGGCCCTCTAGGCCCAAGACGAGAAGGAAACCCTAGGAGGTGGAGATGACCTTCGTGCCCTCCAAGTTTAGAGTGCGGCGACGCCCTAGATAACATCTACCACCGTGTAAACCGTAGACATCTACTGCCTATATAAGAGGAGGTCCAAGGTTCCTTACCACCTATCATCAGATAGGCAAACTCTGTGTAGTAATATCACACACCATTGTAACGCCTCGTACCAGGTATCCCTGCACCATGAATAATGAAAACCAGCATGACATAGGGTATTACTCTCGGGAGGTCTGAACGTCGATAAAACCCTTGTGCCACCTTCGATCCATGACTTTTAGCTGCACTTGGACCCCTACCGAGGGATCTCACTATATTTTGCACCGTCAGTTGACGCACCAGGCATAGGTGGCGCCGACTGGAGACCGATCTTGGGCCAGATATTTCTCTGTTTCTAGCGGCCTCCGACACGAGAGAGCCTAACCTTGGGCTCCGTCACTGTCATCGCTGACAGGGCAGGTCGAGTCGACATCAACCAACCAGCCCAGCCTGTACGCACCATCCACATCGGTGGTATCGCCTTCATCACCGACGCTCGTTTCTATCTCCTACTATGGCTACCACTCATTCAACACTACACATAGAGCAAGGTTTCGTTCTCGGCGACCTACTCAACCAGCCTTGGCAGACCCTTCCTGTTCGTACTAACGAACTCGGAGGCTGCATATCAGTACGGGCTCCATCAACACACCACAAAAGACAGTGTTAGAGTAGTCATAGTGAGAGTTATACTAGTGGAGAAATGGCTAGCCACAACTCTTGATGGTGGTGCGTTGCTACCTCTTGAGCTTGCATTGGTTTTCCCCTTGAAGAGGAAAGGGTGATGCAACACAGTAGCAGTAAGTATTTCCCTCAGTTTGAGAACCAAGGTATCAATCCAGTAGGATTATCAAGGCAAGTCTCCAAAGTACCTGCGCAAAAACAATAAACTTGCACCCAACGCTATAAAGGGGTTGTCAATCCCTTCACGATTGATTGCAAAGTGACATTTGAAGGGGGAAAGTGCAACAAATAAAAGTGTAGAGCTGAAAATATGATGTGAAGTAGACCCGGGGGCCATAGTGTTCACTAGAGGCTTCTCTCAAGATAACAAGTATTACGGTGGGTGAACGAATTACTGTCGAGCAACTGATAGAACCGCCCAAAGTCATGACGATATCTAAGGCAATGATCATACGTATAGGCATCATGTCCAAGACAAGTAGACCGATACTATCTGCATCTACTACTATTACTCCATACATCGACCGCTATCCAGCATGCATCTAGTGTATTAAGTTCATAACAAACGGAGTAACGCCTTAAGCAAGATGACATGATGTAGAGGGATAAATTCATGCAATAGATATAAACCCCATCTTTTTACCCTTGATGGCAACAACATGATACATGCCTCACTACCCCTTCTATCATTGGGTGAGGTCACCGCACGGTATGAACCCAAAACCAAGCACTTCTCCCATTGCAAGAATTATAGATCAAGTTGGCCAAACAAAACCCACAACTCGAAGAGAATTACAAGGATACGAAATCATGCATATAAGAGATCAGAGGAGACTCAGATAACATTCATAGATAATCTGATCATAAATCCACAATTCATCGGATCTCGATGAACACACCGCAAAACAAGATTACATCGGATAGATCCGCATGAAGATCATGGAGAACTTTGTATTGAAGATCCAAGAGATCGAAGAAGCCATCTAGCTACTAGCTATGGACCCGAAGGTGTGTGGTGAACTACTCACGCATCATCGGAGAGGCAATGGTGTTGATGATGAATCCCTCCGCGTCCGAATCCCCCTCCGGCAGGACAACAGAACGTGCCCCAGATGGGATCTTGCGTAAACAGAAGCTTGCGGCGGCGGAAATGTATTTTCATGGCTCTCTCCCGTGGTTTCATATTTTTAGGGAATTTATAGGTAGAAGAGGTAGGGCAAAGGAGCCACGGGGGGGGGGGGGGGGGGCACAAGCCTGCTAGGCGCGGCCCCCAGGTCGTGGCTAGGGGGCTAGTGGCCTCCCCCGGGACCCTTTGTCTTGGTTCAAGCTCCCTGCGTATCTTCTGTTGCGGAAAAAATCATTTCGAAGATTTTATTCCGTTTGGACTCATTTCGAAGATTTTATTGCGGAAAAAACATTCATGACTCGTCCTCGAGTAGGGAAGTGATAAAGACTGAATTTTTGATGTGGAATGCTACCTAACATATTTGTCCTTTGCAACTTATTTCATGTGTCATGAATGTTCAGATCAGTAAGATTCAAAACAATAGTTTGCTATTGACATGAAAACAATAAGACTTCAAGCAAACTAGCAAGGCAATCATGAACTTTCGAAATAACAAGTCCAAAGAAAGTTATCCCTACAAAATCATATAGTCTAACTATGCTCCATCATCCCCACACAATGAATTTAAATCATGCACAACCCCGATATTGGCCAAGTAATTGTTTTCACACTCTTACTTTCTCAAACCTTTTTCAACTCTCACACAATATATGAGCGTGAGCCATGGATATAGCACTATAGGTGAAATAGAGTGTGGTGGAGGTTGTGAGGCAAAAAGGAGGAGATGGTCACATCGACTCGCCGTATCAATGGGCTATGGAGATGCCCATTGATACGTCTCAAACGTATCTATAATTTTTGATGGTTTCACGCTATTATCTTGTCATCTTTGGATGTTTTATGTACCTTTTATATCTTTTTTTGGGACTAACTTATTAATTCAGTGCCAAGTGCCAGTTCCTATTTTTTCTGTGTTTTTGGCTCTTTTCAGATCTGATTTTGGAACGGAGTCCAAATGGAATAAAATCCCCGAAATGATTTTTTCCCAAACGGAAGAAGATCAGGGGGACTATGGGCCAAGCTAGGAGGGCTCCAGGGAGCCCACAAGCCCCCACCAGGAGGAGGCGGCGGTGGCAGGGCTTGTGGCCTCCCTGGCGCCCCCTGACCTAGATGTTTGGCCTATGTATTCCCTACAATACAGCAAAAAATCAGGGGATCCACGAAAATAATTTTCCGCCGCCGCAAGCTTCCGTTTCCGCGAGATCTCATCTGGAGACCCTGCCCGGTGCCCTGCCGGAGGGGACTTTGGAGTTGGAGGGCTTCTTCATCATCATCATCGCCCCTCCAATGACTCGTGAGTAGTTCACTTCAGACCTACGGGTCCGTAGTTAGTAGCTAGATGGCTTCTTCTCACTCTTGGATCTTCAATACAAAGTTCTCCATGATTTTCATGGAGATCTATCCGGTGTAATCTTCTTTGGCGGTGTGTTTGTCGAGATCCGATGAATTGTGGATTTGTGATCAGATTATCTATGATATATATTTGAGTCTGTGCTGATTTCTTATATGCATGATTTGATATCCTTGTAAGTCTCCCCGAGTCTTGGGTTTTGTTTGGCCAACTAGATCTATGATTATTGCAATGGGAGAAGTGCTTGGTTTTGGGTCCTTACCATGTGGTGACCTTTCCCAGTGACAGTACGGGCAGCAAGGCACAGATTGAGTAGTTGCCATCAAGGGTAACAAGATGGGCTCTGTCGTTGATATGAGATTGTCCATCTACATCATGTCATCTTGCTTAAGGCGTTACTCTGTTTTTTTGGACTTAATACACTAGATGCATGCTGGATAGCGGTTGATGTGTGGAGTAATAGTAGTAGATGCAGACAGTATCGGTCTATTTGTTTTGGACGTGATGCCTATAGATATAATCAAGGCCATAGATATCGTCACGACTTTGCGCGGTTCTATCAATTGCTCGACAGTAATTTGTTCACCCACCGACTACTTGCTTTCATGAGAGAAGCCACTAGCAAACACTACGGCCCCCGGGTCTATTCACATCTATCGTTTACACCTCCGCTTTTACTTTGCTTTGTTACTTTGTTGTGTTGAGTTCTCACTTGCCGAACAATACATAAGGGATTGACAACCCCTTCATAGCGTTGGGAGCAGGTTCTTTGTGTTTGTGCAGGCTCTTGTGATACTCCTTCACTGGATCGATACCTCGGTTCTCAAACTTAGGGAAATACTTACCATCGCTGCGCTACATCACCCTTTCCGCTTCGAGGGAACACCAGAGCAAGGCTCCAAGGCCACGGGGGAAATCCTTTGCATATTTTCCTAGGAAGTCCCTTAAGGCGTAGCTGTAGCAGAAGGATTCCTCGTGCCGTCGACACACCTATTTCTGGTGCCATTGGAAGGTCTTTTGTTGCAGTAACACATCTGACATTAGAAGTATTTCTGGCGCCGTTGCCGGGGAAGGAGAGATCTATCCAAGTAGGTCTCACAAACTCATCTCTTGCATTTACTTTTTTGACAGTTGCCTCTCCTTTTCCTCTCCCCCACTTCACATTTGTCATTTTCATTTGCCTTTCTCCTTTTCCTTTTTTGTTTGCCTTTTTTCCGTTCGCCCTTCTTCCGCTCGCTTTCTGTTTGCTTGTGTTACCATGTGCCTTCTTTTGGCTTGCATCTTTGCTTGCTAAAAATCCATTGATATGGATCCTCATCCACTAGCTAATCTCTTTAAGAGACCCACTTATGTGGAACGAATTGCTAGTGAGTTGAGTGCACTTGACTATCTTTATGGAGTTTTTCTTGGGATGCGTGAATCTGAAAACGCGATGAAGAAATTCATTAAGTGATTCACGAGGGCTCCTTGGATGAAAAGCATGATTCCAATGGTTTCACCATAAATTCTATTAGTGACAGTCATGCTAAAAATATGCAAAACCCTAAGCATGGGGATGCTAGTTTTGCCATGACCACTACTTATTGCAATAATCATGATTGGGGTGATGATCTTTCTTATGATCTTGAAAATTTGTTCAAACCTCATGATGAATATGATATTTGCAATAATATTGAAAGTGGGTTTGGAGAAGTCATGACTTTAGATGATAATCCCACTATTTTTGAAGAGCGTCAACTTTGCATGCATGTGGATCGTGAAAATAATATCCTATGGGATAGCTATATTGTTGAATTTGAATATGATCCCACATGTAATTGCTATGAGAGAGGAAAATATTGTGGTAGAAACCTTCATGTTACCAAATCACCTCTCGTGATGTTGAGATTGCTCTTGTCTTTTTCTTCTTCCTTGCATATGGCAGCTATTGGGTGTCTTGACAATTTGTTTTCCTATAGAATGCCTATGCATAGGAAGTATGTTAGACATAGATGTGATTTTCACATGCTTTAGGATGCTCTCGTTGTGCTTCAATTCTTGCCTTTTGTGAGAGCATCATTGAATGCCTAGCTAAGGGCGTTAAACAATAGCGCTTGTTGGGAGGCAACCCAATGTATCTATCCTTTTTCTTTCTATTTTGTGTTTCCCACACTTTCATAATTCTGTTATGATTGTGTTTTTTGTGTTTATTTTTGCGTTTGTGCCAAGCAAAACCGTTATGATTAGTCTTGGGGATGATCGTTTGGTCATGATGGAAAAGACAGAAACTTTCTGCTGACGACAAGAATTTTCATTTATTTTCTGTAAGAGATTTTGAGTTGATTCTTTTTCCTGCTGATTGCTACACAAATTATTCAGACTGTCGTAATGTTTCAGAATTTTTGAATTACCAAAAGTATACGAAATATACATATTTATATAGACTGGTCTTCTGTTAACAGATTCTGTTTTTTGTTGTGTTGGTTGCTTATTTTGATGAAACTATGGATAGTATCGGGGAGTATTAGCCATGGAAGATTGAAAATACAGTAACCAAACATTAGCATAAGTAGAATTTAAGTTTGCTACAGTACCTAACGAAGTTGTGGTTTGCTTTCTCATACTAATGTTATCACGAGGTTCTGTTTAAGTTTCGTGTTGTGAAGTTTTCAAGTTTTGGGTGAAGTTCTTATGGACAAAGAGATAAATAGTGGCAAGAGCTCAAGCTTGGGGATTCCCAAGGCACCCCAAGAGATTCAAGGATGCCGTAAAAGCCTAAGCTTGGGGATGCCCCGGGAAGGCATCCCCTCTCTCGTATTTAATCCATCGGTAACGTTACTTGCTGCTATATTTTATTCACCACATGTTATGTGTTTTTGCTTGGAGCGTCTTGTATCGTAGGAGTATTTTATTTTTGTTGTGTCACAATCATCCTTGCTGCACACCTAGAGAGAGAGACATGCACACACCATGATTTTGTCAAGCTTCACTTATATATTTTGGTGGACAATTCAGCTCACATGTGCTTCACTTATATCTTTTGAGCTAGATACTTTTGCTCTATGTGCTTCACTTATATCTTTTAGAGCACAGCAGTGCGTGGCTTGGTAGTTGATCTATGCTTTGAAAGTTGTCTCAAAAGGGGTAGTTATCCAAAGGGATACGAAAACTTCCACCTTCATGTGCATTGAATAGTTAGAGAAGTTTGATTCATGTCAATTAGTTTTGAGTTGTGGTTTTGGTAATATTGAAGTTAAGCTAGTAAGGTGTTGTGGATGTGGAAATACTTGTGTTGAAGTTAGTGATTCCCGTAGCATGCACGTATGGTGAACCGCTATGTGATGAAATATGAGCATGATTAGTCTATTGATTGTCATCCTTTGCGTGGCGGTCGGGATCGCGCCATGGTTTATACCTACCAACCCTTCCCCTAGGAGTATGCATTGAATGCTTTGTTTCGATTACTAATAAAACTTTTGCAAAAAGTACATGAGTTCTTCATGACTAATGTTGAGTCCATGGTTTAGATGCACTTTTACCTTCCACCATCACTATCTTCTTAGTGCCGTGCAACTTTCGCCGGTGCACAAAAACCCACCATTAGCCTCCCTTAAAACAGCCACCATACCTACCTACTATGGCTTTTTCAAAGTCATTCCGAGATATATTGCCATGCAACTACCACCATGACATGTGCCACCACATCTACATTGCCATTGCATGATCGTAAGATAGCTAGCATGATGTTTCCATTAATGTCTATGCCATGCTAGATCATTGTCACGGTACACTACCGAAGGCATTCCATATAGAGTCATTGTTGCTCTAAGTTTTGAGTTGAAAGTGTGATAATCATCATTAATGGAGCATTGTCCCATGTGAGGAAATAAAAGAGGCCAAAGAAGCCCACCGAAAAAAGGAGGCCAAAGAGCCCACCAAAAAATAAAAAAATAAAAAAAGAGAGAAAAAGAGAGAAGGGACAATGCTACCACTTTTTCAACACTTGTGCATATTAAGCACCATGATCTTCATGATTGAGAGTCTCTCGTTTTGTCACCACCATATAGCTAGTGGGAAATTTTCATTATATAACTTCTCTTGTATATTCCAATGATAGGCTTCCTCAAAATTGCCTTGGGTCTTCGTGAGCAAGCAAGTTGGATGCACACCCACTAGTTTTCTTTAAGAGCTTTCACATACTCGTAGCTCAGTGCATCATTTGTATGGCAATCCCTACTCAATCACATTGATATATATTGATGAGCATCTCCATAGCTCATTGATATGCCTACTTAATGTGACTATCTTCTCCTTGTTTGTCTTGCAACCTCCACCACACTCTACACCACTTATAGTGCTAAAACCATGGCTTGCGCTCATGTATTGCGTGAGAGTTGAAAAGGTTTGAGAAAGTAAAGGCGTGAAACAATTACTTGGCCAATACCGAGACTATATGCTTTTGTAGGGATAACTTTAAATTCGTTGTGCAATGATGATAGAGCATAGCGAGACTATATGCTTTTGTAGGGATAACTTTCTTTTGGCCTTGTTATTTTGAAAGTTCATGATTACCTTGCTGGTTTGCTTGAATTATTATTGTTTCCACGTCAATAGGAAACTATTGTTTTGAATCTAATGGATCTGAACATTCACGTCACATAAGAGGAGTTACAAAGGACATCTATGCTAGGTAGCATGAAAGCATCAAAAATTCATTCTTTATCACTCCCCTACTCGAGGACGAGCAGGAGTTAAGCTTGGGGATGCTTGATACATCTCAAACGTATCTATAATTTTTGATGGTTTCACGCTGTTATCTTGTTATCTTTGGATGTTTTATGTAGCTTTTATATCTTTTTTGGGACTAACTTATTAATTCACTGCCCAGTGCCAGTTCCTGTTTTTTTGTGTTTTTGGCTCTTTTCAGATCAGATTTTGGAACGGAGTCCAAACGGAATAAAATCCCCGAAATGATTTTTTCCCAAACGGAAGAAGATCAGGGGGCCTATGGGCCAAGCCAGGAGGGCTCCAGGGAGCCCACAAGCCCCCACTCTGCCACCAGGCGGGAGGCGGCGGTGTCAGGGCTTGTGGCCTCCCTGGAGCCCCCCTGACCTAGATCTTTGGCCTATATATTCCCTAAAATACAGCAAAAAATCAGGGGATCCACGAAAATACTTTTCCGTCGCCGCAAGCTTCAGGTTCCACGAGATCTCATCTGGAGACCCTTCCCGATGCCCTGCCGGAGGGGACTTTGGAGTTGGAGGGCTTTCTCATCATCATCATCGCCCCTCCAATGACTCGTGAGTAGTTCACTTCAGACCTACGGGTCCGTAGTTAGTAGCTAGATGGCTTCTTCTCTCTCTTGGATCTTCAATACAAAGTTCTCCATGATATTCATGGAGATCTATCCGATGTAATCTTCTTTGGCGGTGTGTTTGTCGAGATCCGATGAATTGTGGATTTATGATCAGATTATCTATGATATATATTTGAGTGTGTGCTGATTTCTTATATGCATGATTTGATATCCTTGTAAGTCTCTCCGAGTCTTGGGTTTTGTTTGGCCAACTAGATCTATGATTATTGCAATGGAGAAGTGCTTGGTTTTGGGTCCTTACCATGTGGTGACCTTTCCCGGTGACAGTAGGGGCAACAAGGCAAACATTAAGTAGTTGCCATCAAGGGTAACAAGATGGGCTCTGTCGTTGATATGAGATTGTCCATCTACATCATGTCATCTTGCTTAAGGCGTTACTCTGTTCTTTTGGACTTAATACACTAGATGCATGCTGGATAGCGGTCGACGTGTGGAGTAATAGTAGTAGATGCATATAGTATCGGTCTACTTGTTTTGGACGTGATGCCTATAGATATAATCATTGCCATAGATATCTTCACGACTTTGCGCGGTTCTATCAGTTGCTCGACAGTAATTTGTTCACCCACCGACTACTTGCTTTCATGAGAGAAGCCACTAGTAAACACTACGGCCCCCGGGTCTATTCACATCTATCGTTTACACCTCCGCTTTTACTTTGCTTTGTTACTTTGTTGCTTTCAGTTCTCACTTGGCGAACAATCTATAAGGGATTGACAACCCCTTCATAGCGTTGGGAGCAGGTTCTTTGTGTTTGTGTAGGATCTTGTGATACTCCTTCACTGGATCGATACCTTGGTTCTCAAACTGAGGGAAATACTTACCATGGCTGCGCTACATCACCCTTTCCGCTTCGAGGGAACACCAACGCAAGGCTCCAAGGCCATGGGGGAATCCTTTGCATATTTTCCTAGGAAGTCACTTAAGGCGTAGCCGTAGCAGAAGGATTCCTGGTGCCGTCGACACACCTATTTCTGGCTCCATTGGAAGGTCTTTTGTTGCAGTAGCACAACTGAAATCACCCATCAGTAGATATCAATGTGAATGAGTAGGGATTACCATGCAACGGCTGCACTTAGAGCTATAAGTGTGTGAAAGCTCAAAAGGAGAACTAGTGGGTGTGCACCCAACTTGCTTGCTCATGAAGATCTAGGGCAATTTTGAGGAAGCCCATCATTGGAATATACAAGCCAAGTTATATAATGAAGATTCCCACTAGTATATGGAAGTGGCAAAACAAGAGACTCTATCATGAAGAACATGGTGCTATTGTGAAGTACAAGTGTGGAAAAAGATAGTAGCATTGTCCCTTCTCTGTTTTTCTCTTTTTTTTGTTTGGGCTCTTTGGCCTCTTTTCATTTTTTTATGTGGGCAACTTTGGCCTATTTTCATTTTTCCTCACTTGGGACAATGCTTAATAATGATGATCATCACACTTTTATTTACTCACAACTCAATACTTAGAGCAATGATGACTCTATAGAAATGCCTCCGACAATATACCGGGATGTGCAACGATCTAGCTTAGCGTATGACGTTGAAACATCTCGCTAGCTATCTTACGATCATGCAATGGCAATCTGGAAGTGATGGCACAAGTCATGAGACGGAACGGTGGGAGTTTCATGGCAATGTACCCCGTAATGGCTATGAAAATGCCATAATAGGTAGGTATGGTGGCTGTTTTGAGGAAGGTATATGGTGGCTTTGTGCACCGGCGAAAGTTGCGCGGCACTAGAGAAGCTAGCAACGGTGGAAGGTGAAAGTGCATCTATACCATGGACTCACATTAGTCATGAAGAACTCATATACTTATTGCGAAAGTTTTATAAGTAATCGAAACAAAGTGCTAAACACGTACTCCTTGGGGAAGGGTTGGTAGGTGTAAACCATCGCGCGATCTCGACCGCCACAGAAAGGATGACAATCAATAAATCAATTATGCTCCGACTTCCTAACATAGCGGTTCACCATACGTGCATGCTACGGGAATCACTAACTTCAACACAAGTATTTCTAGATTCACAACACCCTACTAACATAACTCTAATATTACCAAATCCATGTCTCAAAACTAATTGAGAGGAATCAAACTTCTCTTTACTAATCAATGCACATGAATATGGAAGTTTTTATTATATCCTCTTTGGATGCCTATCATCTTTAGGACTACTTTCATAGCACAAGCCAATTACCAAGTTACTTAGAGAGAGAGAACTCTCAAAAAGATATAAGTGAAGATTGAGAGTTCTTATTTCTCCAAAATATGACACCGCCATGCTCTAAAAAGATCTAAGTGAAGCACTAGAGCAAGGTTATCTAGCTCAAAACATATAAGTGAAGCACATGCGAGCTAAATTGCCTAACTCAAAATATATAAGCGAAGCTCAACGAGTATTCTAGAAAATTCACGAAGAGTGTATGTCTCTCTCAAAAAGGTGTGCAGCAAGGATGATCGGGACATAAAAAAATAAAATACTCCTATGGTACACGACGCTCCAAGAAAAACACATATCATGTGGTGAATAAAAATATAGCTCCAAGTAATGTTACCGATGGATTGAAGACGAAAGAGGGGATGCCTTCCCGGGGCATCCCCAAGCTTAGGCTTTTTTGGTGTCCTTGAATTTGGCTTGGGATGCCTTAGGCATCCCCAAGCTTGAGCTCTTTCCACTCTTTATCCCATTGTCCATAAGAACATCACCTAAAACTTGAAAACTTCACAACACAAAACTTAAACAAAAACTCGTGATAACATTAGCATAAGAAAACAAACCACCATCTCTTTAGGTACTGTAGAAAACTTGATCTCTATTTAGATTGGTGTTATATTACTGTGTTCTCACTTTTCCATGGCTAGTACCCCCCGGTACTATCCATAGTTTCATCAAAATAAGCAATCAACACAACAAAAACAGAATCTGTCAAAAACAGACCAGTCTATAGCAATCTGTATACTTCGTATACTTATGATATCTGAAAAATTGTGAACAATTATAACAATTATGGCAATTGGCATATCAACCAGCAGCAAAAAGAATAAACTCAAAAGCTCTTTCTGGATAGGAATTAAAAATAATTTCGTGAGTGTAAAGTTTTTGTCTTTTTCAACAAGATGAAACAACCATCACCAAAACTAGTCATAATGGTTTTACTTGGCACAAACACAAAAATAAACACAAAAAACACAATCATAACATAATTATGATGGTGTGGACACAACAAAACAGAAAGCAAAAAGCAAAGATAAATTCATTGGGTTGCCTCCCAACAAGCGCTATTGTTTAACGCCCTTAGCTAGGCATAAGGCGATAGAATCAAGTATCGTCGTCTTTGGTGCTCAAACCATAAGTAGCCCTCATCATGGATTCATAAGGCAATATTATTTTATTTCTAGGAAAATGTTCCATGTCCTAATTTAATGGAAATTGAAATCTAATATTCCCTTCCTTCATATGATGACAGCACCAATAGTCCTTAGGAAAGGTCGACCAAGAATGATGGGACATGTCGGATTACAATTAATATCAAGCACAATGAAATATACGGGTACATAGTTCCTATTTGCAATAATAAGAACATCATTGATCCTTCCCATAGGTTTCTTAATAGTAGAATCCGCAAGATGCAAATTAAGAGAGTACTCCTTAATCTCATTGAAGCCTAGAACATCACATAAAGACTTTGGAATAGCGGAAACACTAGCACCCAAATCACACAAAGCATTGCATTCATTGTTTTTGATCTTGATTTTGATAGTAGGTTCCCACTCATCATGAAGTTTTCGAGGAATAGAAACTTCGAACTAAAGTTTCTCTTCAAGAGATTTCATCATAGCATTGATGATATGATCGGTAAAGGCTTTGTTTTGGCTATAGACGTGTGGAGATTTTAGCATGGATTGCATAAAGGAAATACATTCAATCAAAGAGAAACTATCATAATTGAATTCCTTGAAATCAAAAGCAGTAATTTCATTACTACTCAAAGTTTTGATATCCTCTACTCCACTTTCAATGCTTTTAGCATCAAGATAGATAGAATCCGAATCATTGGGGCGTTTCTCAACCAAGGTGGATTCATATCCATCCCCATCATCATTAGGTTTGACATTAGAAAACAAGGATTCAATGGGAGTCACACCAAGCACTTTAAGATCTTCGTGATTCTCATCACGAGAACACGCCTTTTTAAACCATTCATGTCTAGCACGAATTTGGACGGTTCTTTATTTACTCTCATTCATGGAAACACGCATAGATTTCAAAGTTTCATCCATATTGATCTTGGGACGAGCACATCTCAATTCCAAAGCATCAATATCAAGAGACATTCTATCAACGCTCCTAGCCAAGTCATCAATTTCGAGCAGTTTTTCTTCTATGGATGCATTGAAAATCTTTTGCGAGTTGATAAACTCTTTAATATTACACTCAAGATCACAAGGTAATTTATTGTAATTTCAATGAGGATTGTTGTAGGAATTGCCAAAGTTATTAGAGGGATTACTAGGAAAAGGCCTAGGAATATAGTTTCCTCTAAAAGCATTGTTGTTGCCAAAATTATTCCTACCAACAAAATTAACATCCAAGCTCTCATTGCTACTCTCAATCAAGGAAGACAAGGGCATATCATTTGGATCTAAAGGAGCACCTTTAATAGCAAAAAAATTCATTAACTCATCCATCTTAGCACTCAAAGAGTTAATTTGTTCTATAGCATGCACTTTTACTAGTAGGTGACCTTTCAGTGTGCCATTGAGAATAGTTTGTCACGATATTGTCTAGGAGTTTTGTAGCTTCTCCTAATGTGATTTCCATGAAAGTTCCACCGGAGGCAGAATCCAAGATATTTCTAGAAGCAAAATTTAAACCAGCATAGAAGATTTGTATAATCATCCAAAGACTCAAGCCATGAGCGGGAAAATTTCTAATCATCAATTTCATTCTCTCCCAAGATTGTGCAACATGTTCATGATCTAGTTGCTTAAAATTCATGATATCATTACGGAGAGAGATAATCTTAGCCGGTGGAA
Source organism: Hordeum vulgare subsp. vulgare (assembly GCF_904849725.1). Taxonomy (NCBI): domain Eukaryota; kingdom Viridiplantae; phylum Streptophyta; class Magnoliopsida; order Poales; family Poaceae; genus Hordeum; species Hordeum vulgare. Next base: position 143,460,171 of record NC_058521.1, on the reverse strand, counting down.
AATACTTGGATATATAAGCATCTTTGCACTTGTTCCAAGAATCAATACTATTTTTGGGCAAAGATGAAAACCAAGTTTTTGCTCGATCTCGCAATGAGAACAGAAATAGCTTCAATTTAATAACATCATTATACACATTTTTCTTCTTTTGCATATCGCATAACTCAATGAAGGTATTAAGATGGGATGCGGCATCTTCACTAGGAAGGTTGGAAAATTGCTCTTTCATAACAAGATTCAGCAAAGCAGCATTGATTTCATATGATTCCGCACTAGTGGTGGGAGCAATCGGAGTACTAATAAAATCATTATTATTAGTATTCAAGAAGTCACACAATTTGGTGTTTTCAGTCATGGTGACTTCACCAAGCAGACAACCACACAAGCGAACAGAAAGCAAGCGAAAGAAAAGGGCGAACGAAAAAGGCAAATATTTTTTTAAATTTTTGTTTTTCAGAAGTGGGGGAGAGGAAAACGAGAGGCGAAAAAAGTAAATGCAAGAGATGAGTTTGCGACAGTTACTTGGATAAGCTTCACTTGGAATAATCCCCGGTGCCAGAAATTGACACGTTGAAGGAAGACTATTCTTGACTTGATACTCCCCGGCAACGGCGCCAGAAATTCTTCTTGCTACCTCTTGAGCTTGCGTTGGTTTTTCCCTTGAAGAGGAAAGGGTGATGCAGCACAGTAGCAGTAAGTATTTCCCTCAGTTTGAGAACCAAGGTATCAGTCCGTTAGGAGTATCAAGGCAAGTCTCCAAAGTACCTGCGCAAAAACAACAAACTTGCACCCAACGCTATAAAGGGGTTGTCAATCCCTTCACGATTGATTGCAAAGTGAGATCTGAAGGCGGAAAGTGCAAAAAAGTAAAAGTGTAGAACTGAAAATACGATGTGAAGTAGACCCGGGGGCTATAGTGTTCACTAGAGGATTCTCTCAAGATAGCAAGTATTACGGTCGGTGAACGAATTACTGTCGAGCAATTGATAGAACCGCGCAAAGTCATGATGATATCTAAGGCAATGATCATACATATAGGCATCACATCCGAGACAAGTAGAACGATACTGTCTGCATCTACTACTATTACTCCACACATTGACCGCTATCCAGCATGCATCTAGTGTATTAAGTTCATAACAAACGGAGTAACGCCTTAAGCAAGATGACATGATGTAGAGGGATAAATTAATGCAATAGATATAAACCCCATCTTTTTACCCTTGATGGCAACAACATGATGCATGCCTCACTACCCCTTCTGTCACTGGTTGAGGTCACCGCACGGTATGAACCCAAAACCAAGAAGTTCTCCCATTGCAAGAATTATAGATCAAGTTGTCCAAACGAAACCAACAACTCGAAGAGAATTTCAAGGATACGAAATCATGCATATAAGAGATCAGGGGAGACTCAAATAACATTCATAGATAATCTGATCATAAATCCACAATTCATCGGATCTCGACAAACACACCGCAAAAGAAGATTACATCGTATAGATTCGCATGAAGATCATGGAGAACTTTGTATTGAAGATCCAAGAGAGAGAAGAAGCCATCTAGCTACTAGCTATGGAACCGAAGGTCTGTGGTGAACTACTCACGCATCATGGGAGAGGCAATGGTGTTGATGAAGAAGCCCTCCGTGTCCGAATCCCCCCTCCAGCAGGGCACCAGAACGTGCCCCAGATGGGATCTTGCGCAGACAGAAGCTTGCGGCGGCGGAAAAGTATTTTTATGGCTCTCTCCCGTGGTTTCAGATTTTTAGGGAATTTATAGGCGGAAGAGGTAGGGCAAACGAGCCACGGGGGGCCCACAAGCCTGCTAGGCGCGGCCCCCAGGCCGCGGCTAGGGGGCTTGTGGCCTCCCCCGGGACCCTTTGCCTTGGTTCTCAAGCTCCCTGCGTATCTTCTATTGCGGAAAAAATCATTTCGAAGATTTTATTCCATTTGGACTCCGTTTAATATTCTTCTCTGAAAAGGGTCAAAAACACGGAAAAAACAGGAATTGGCACTTGGCACTAAGTTAATAGGTTATTCCCAAAAAAGATATAAAATGCATACAAAACCTCCAAAGTTGACAAGATAATAGCATGGAACCATCAAAAATTATAGATACGTTGGAGACGTATCATGTGCCAACTTCCTCCAATGCGAGCACTAATATTTTCAAATAGTGCTCGCATTGGCTAAATTTGCACGTTATTGCTACACAAATAGTGGTGACATTCAAATTCGGTCGAACGCACTTATATGAGGACTCCATCACTTTCCCCTTGCCTAAAGTATTGTTGGCATGGCCAAAGTTCCTACGTGAGCATTATGCATCGTATTTGTGTCGTACAACATGTGTCGTGTGCACGCCATAGGTACATTTTGTGGGCCCCGCAGATATTGTGGTGGCGTTCCTAAAGGTAGAACACAATAAGTATTTGCATCACTCTATATATAGCTAACCACCCCCTAGGTGATCTCTTGATCGTAATGCCATATATATATATGTGTATATACAAACAAACTCGCGGCCTCTTTCTTCTATCCATTAAGATCTAGGCTATATCAATCATACTACTTGCTTTTGTGTGTATAATCCTCTAAATATTTAATTCCCAATATATTTTCTATTTCAATTTTTTTTAGCAAATTCATGCATGTGTAGTAATATGCTGAAATATTTTTGACCATTTTTTGCAGGCACTATGGAAGTGCACCATTCATATATATGGATCGAACTATAAATGGGTTCATCAAAGTCATGTTGAAAGATATGAATCGTAAAGGGGAAACAAAAATATTATATCCATTAAAGAAGTGTGAAAACATAGATTAGATTGACTCCTCAACTGATGTTGTGAAGATGCACTTATTGAAATATGATTTCGTGTCTCGTTACACATGATGGACAAGTCATGGTGAGGAAGAGGAGGATGGCGAAGTCGAGGGGTGGTACATGATGATGAGCTAGAAGGAGGTGTGAATAATGTTTTAGAACATGAAAATCAACTCGGCGGGCAGGAAGAATGCAACGGTAAAGAACCGTCAAAGAAGAAAGATCTAGATGACTCTGACCAATCAAACATATATCAAGAAGAAGATGACATTATTCGGAAAGAGAAGTGTAAGAAAAGAAGCATAAACACGTCGTATACAGAAACATCCATTGAGATCCCCCACACAAACAAGATAAAAACTTCTGTTGAGAGCCCCCGCACAAACAAGAGAAATCGAGAAACGACGACGTAGTTGTTTCTTATCTGTCTTTTATTTATTATTAATTTGGCAGCATTCGACCGTATTTTGATGTTAATGTCATAATCTTCTTGCGTATGTGACCTTATACATCCCCTTTTAACATTTTTGTGTTGATAAAATATTATTATTCTACATTTGTATTGACCTTTGAAAGTTGAATCTGACGTAATTTTAGAAGGAAAATAGATATGGTGTTGGTGATGTCACCATCGCCATAGGTAACATAACTATGTCATTGGTGACGTCACCAAGTCTACTGCTATTTTCCCCTTTGTGTTTTCCAATTTGGAGGGAAATGTTCTCAACAAACTTTCGTCTCACGCGCTCACACCCTCCGCTCCTTGCGCCGTTGCCGCCACCTTCATCGTCGCCCACCCCCGACGTCACGACACTGACGTGATACTTTTGATCTGTGTTGCGTTTTCCGTGAAGAGTAACGGGTTATCACAACACAATGTGGGTAAGTATTTGGCTCAGTTATGAAACCACGGTTTATCGAACCAATAGGAATATCAACCACAACCGTCTTCAGCGGGTGCACACAAAAGGACAAACAACTAACACCCAACGCGGGCAAGAGGGTTGTCAATCCTCTTGTCTTGTTATTTGCAAGAAAGTGAGGTTTGTAGCTAATTGTGGATTGCAAGATAAAATAAAAAAATTAAATGACAACAAGGTAATGAATGTTTTATCAATATGTCATGAATAGACCCCGGGGCCATAGCTTTCCATAATAGCATCTATCATGAAAAATAGCATACAGTGGCTAAACAAATTACTGTTGGGCAATTGAGAGAAAAGCAAATAGTTATGCGATGTTCATGGCAATGATCATGTGTATATAGGCATCACATCCATAAACAAATAGGCCAACTCCTGCCTGCATATATTACTATTACTCCCACTCATCGACCGCTATCTAGCATGCATCTAGAGTATTAAGTAAAACACAATAATGCATGAAGAACAATGACATGATGTAGACAAAATAAACTCAAGCAATATGAATAAACCCCCATCGTTTTATCCTTAGTAGCAGCAACACAAAGACGCATATTTTCCCCTTTGAAAGTGCATAATTGCCCTTAACTATTTTTGACATCTACGACAATTTCATTTATATTTCAAACCACATGCTCTAGTGTAAACAACAACGACAAAAGTAAAGAGAAACATGTATGGTTACTTCCCCTCTACTCGAAAAAGGAAAACGACGGAGTGCCATGAAAGTTTTTCTTTTCTTCTTGAGTCCATACGTCAACCGCACTATTAAGAGGGGATGCATCGTGAAAATTATCTGGGAATCAACTGTTCATAGAAATAAGTTCTCGCAAAATCATTTCTCAAATCTGTCAAAATTGACAGTGCAAAGTCTGTGTCTAGGCCAAAACTTCCAGGACGGACAAAACTTCTGGGGACCAGAAGGTCCAGGAAGCTTCTGGGTCAACCAGAAAAGCTGCTAGCTTTCATGCTATCTTTCTCTTTAGGCCAGAACCTTGCCGGACCCTAGCCGAACTTCCGGTCACCGGAACTTCCGTCGCCATCCTCGCTGCTTCCGGGGCACTCCAACCAGGATGTGATAACTTTGTGTAGCCTAGAACCTGCCCGGAACCTGGCCGGAACTTCCGGGGTCCGAAACCTCCGGTCTTCCCCGGAACTTCCGGGGTTGGAAGGAATCTGCCCCCAACAGCTTGATCTCATCCCACCTATAAATAGCCTTCTTCTTCCCCACGCTCAGGTAGCTACTCCATTTTCTCTCTGCACCATTTTCAGACCTCTATTTCTTGGAGTTCTCCCTCCTAGGACAACAAAAGCTCTTGATCTTTTGAGGAGTGAAAGAGGAGTGCCTGATCTACACATCCACCAAAGCAAAAGTTGATTCCCCCTTGTTTTCACGATGCATCTTGTTAGTCTTAGAGGTTGGAGACTCCTAGGCGATAAGAGTACTCCAACGAGAAATCGTTCATTGTGATTACCCCCCGGAAAGTTTGTGAGGGTTTGGAGACCACCCCAAGGTCTACCAATAGTGGTTGAGAATCGCCTTCGTGGTGTTGTCTCAAAGAGAGAATATGGTGAGACCTCGTGGCGTTGGTGTGCCTTCGTGGTAACATCCACCTCTCTAAACGGTGATGTAGCTTCCCTCCAAGGAAGTGAACATCAACATACATCCTCGTCTCTTAGAGTTGCGGTTATCCCTAACCCTAACTATATACTTGTGGTTATTGTCTTTGTGGTATTTCTTATATTACTTGTATTACTTGTGCTTAACTCTTTAATTAATTGTTGTTTTGCTCAGTACACGTAGCACGAGTACCATCTTTGCAATTGTTAGGCTCACCTTCATATTCCGCTTTATTGCCTAAAATTGCTAATAAATAATTAAAATTTGCAATTGTACCTATTCACCCCCCTCTAGGTCCATATCGATCCTTTCAATTGGTATTAGAGCCTCATGCTCTAATTTTGTGGCTTAACCGCCCTAGAGCGAGATGGATAAGGTTGGAAACCCGCTGTCTGCTCCTCCTCTTGAAGGGGGAGCTTCATCCACGGATGAAGGGAGACCATTCACTTATGAAGATATCGAATGGGCCCTCGCTAAGTAGAAAGAGGAGCATGATGCTTCTATTGAGACTTTGGTCAAAATTAGGTTGGAAGCATTTGGTGTGAAGAAAACACAATCGAAGAACCCAACTGGTGTGATAAAACAATCAACTACATCTCTTCCTAATTTGGGCCAACAACCTCCAACTGACAACAACACCGGTGTTCCATGGCTATATGCAAAACCTAGAGTGGATAAAGCTAAGTATAATGCTGGGGGAAATCTTCCTTTACTTGTTGACGTTGTCGATTTTTCTTTGTGGAGAGTTGGTATGCAGGATCATCTTAGGTTTGCCAACGATGAGATGCTGGAGATCTTGAAGAAAGGTTACAACCCTGTGAACCCCAAGGATCTCACACCGGGTGAAAGGGCATGACTGACAAGCAGAAAAGGCCTTACATTCACTTCTCAAATGCAAAAGAACTCTGGGATAGCATTGTGATGACCAAGACGGGAGCATCCTCTCTTCGTCTTGCACAATATGAGATTGCAAAAGGGGCATTACAATATTTCTGCATGGATAAAGGAGAGAGGCCCAAGCATCTTCTTGAAAGGTGCCGCCATAGAATCATATGATTGTGACAAGAGTCTAGATGGATTCAATATGATGGAACGGTTTCTTGTGGATAAACTTCTAAATGCTCTTGCTCCATACCACCATCAAATGGTATGGGACATAAGGATAGGACATGGTTTTAAGGACACGTCTCATGATGATGTCATATCTACCTTCCAATTATTTGAAGAATCAAAGGCCAATGCTAGAAGGCATCTTGCCATGCATGGCTCCTCATCACTCAAGAAAAATCTTGCCTTGAAGGCCATACATGTGAAGGATGATGATGTCAGTGAAGAAGAAGAGGAAGATGAAGAGGAAGGCTATGAAGATGAATCAGATGATGATCTCTCATATGAAGACATGGCTCTTTGTCAAGAAGTTCACTGCTAGAAAATTCAAGGGAAGATTCCAAAAGAAGAAAGTAAGGACTTGTTACAATTGTGAAGAAACCAACCACTTCTCATATGAGTGTCCATATGAGAAGAGAGAAGACAAACCAAGATTTCCGAAGAGCTTTGTGAAGAAGAAGTTGCCTAACCCATTAAACTCCAAGTTTAGAAAAAGAGATGGGAAGGCAATGGTTGCTCAAGATGAATCTGACCCCGATAATGTTGGGGGTGTTGCAGGCGTAGCCCAAGACACTCAAACCACATTAAGATTGGTCGAAAAAGGTGGTGATGGTGTCACATACAACTACATGAAATACTACAAAGGTAATGCACACAAATGCCTCATGGCTAAAGATGTGATGGAAGATGATGAGGGACAAACATATTCACACAAAGTAAAGGTCACTCCATGACCTAAACCTTCTCTATTTTCCTCCAACACATCTAGTGATCAATATCTTTATGTTGAGGATCATGATCATGAAACTAAAATCAGTGATGCTATGTTTGCTAAAATGAAGAAAGTCATGTGCTCCCAAAAAGGAAAGAAGCTCATTATGTTTCGTATGCTTATGGAGATGGTGAGTAAGCACACCACTTCCATTAAGGAACTCGAAACCCTCGTTACTGAGGAAAAGGTAAAATGTGAAATCCTTGAGCAGAAATTCCTATATGAGGAAGCACATAATGATGAATTGTGCCTAAAAATAGGTGGAAGCATTGATAAGAACACTGAAGAACTTGCCTCTTTGACAAAGAATAAAATGCTTATGAAGTGTTAAAAATAGACAAGTTTAAGCTTGACGAGTCTCACTCTGCCGTTTCTAAAGATTGTGAGCTCTTACATTTGTCCCTCGAGACAAAGGAGGTAGAGCTCAACACCCTTACAAAGAAGTTTGACAAACTCAAGCTTACATATCTTAACATTCTAGGCACAGTTTACTCCTCTCCTATTATAAATGTAGATGCTTGTGCTACTAGCCCCAGTGGTGACCTAGCTTGTGTTATTGAGGAGAACTGATTGCTAAAAGCTCAAATTGTAAAAGGGCTCATGTCATGTGCCCAAGGACAAAAGAACCTCAATGAAGTGTTAAGTCAACACAAGGAGGTTGTGGCTAAAGAAGGGCTTGGATTTGATCCAAGCCTGATCATGAATGGAATAACAACACATAAGTCCACTGCTCCCCTCGAGGAGATATTTGTGCGGGAAGGGCACAAGGATGAAAAATTGGGAGACGTCGAGAAGGTTGCGAGTAGGAAGGCCACTAGGGGCCAGCCTGCTCCCAACAAGCCAAAAGAATGCATGCCTCCATCATATGTGCTCCGTAAGGCAAAAGATGGAGATGGCTATGCTAAATTTGTTGGCCCTCAAAATGCCTTTCGATTCTATGCAATTTCGGTGCCTAAGACTCTTGTTACTAACATGAGGGGTCCCATTGTAAAATGCGTACCTCTAACCAAGGTTTGAAATGTGTGTAGGTTGCCTTCTCCAATGGAGTTAAATGGGTGATTGATAGCGGATGCACAAATCATATGACGAGAGATGGCACATTACTTATGGACTTCATGGAAGCAATTCAACCATTTATGAGCATTGTATTTGGCGGTGGCACTAAAGACACATACTTGGGTTGGGCAAGGTAGCCGTCACAAATGACATGTCACTTGCAAATGTGATGCTTGTCCAATCCCTTAAATATCACTTAATCTCTGTTCGTCAATTGGCCTCGGTTGGCTATGATACACTTTTTGTACTGACGGATGTGAAAGTCTTTAAGAGAGATACTCTTGTTGTTTCCTTTGTGGGGGAGTTGGATGGCAACTTGTATACGGTTGATTTCTCTAAAGAGAGCACATTCCATGCAACTTTCCTCATGGATAAGGCCGACAAGGGATGGCTATGGCATCGCCGGCTAGCCTATGTCGGTATGAGAAATATTCAAGATCTCTTAAAGGGCGAACACATCCTTGGACTAACCAATGCATCGTTTGATAAAGATCGTGTGTGCAGTGCATGCATTGCAGGGAAGTAACATCAATAAAAACATCTTCCCAAAAACATTGTATCAACCTCAAGACCCTTGGAGTTCCTTCATGTGGATCTCTTTGGGCCTCCTTCATGGGGTAGCCTCGGTGGGAAGAAGTATGGGTTTTTCATTGTCGATGATTACTCAAGATGTACATGGGTGTTCTTTCTTAAATCCAAGGATGAGACAAAGATCACCTTCATTGACTTTGCCAAGCAAGCTCAACGCAAGTTTGACAAACAAATCTTGGCAATAAGAAGTGACAATGAATCTGAATTCAAGAACTACACCCTGGAAGAGTTTTGAGTGTTGAACGTATTGAGCATCAATATGATGCACCATATACCCCACAACAAAATGGGGTAGCTCAAAGAAACAACCACACTCTTGTGGAAATGGCAAGATCCATGCTAGATGAGTACAAGTCTCCCCACAGTTTTTGGGCTGAAGCCGTGAACACCGTATGTCATGCTTCAAATCGTCTCTTCCTCCGCAAGATCTTGGAGAAAACACCATATGAGCTCATTAAAAGAAAATAAGCCAAATGTCAAGTATTTCCGGGTTTTTGGCTGCAAATTTTCATTCTCAACAAGAAAGAACGATTAGGAAAATTTCAATCTAAAACAACCGAGGGAATATTTGGTGGATATGGATCAAACTCTCATGCATATAGGATCTAGAAAAAACCCATTAGACACTACTGAAATTCAGAAATTTGCCATCTGCCAAAGCGGACGGCAAAGGGTGCAACCACGGACGGCAAAGGCTTTGCCATCGGTCAGCAGACGGCAAAGTAGACGGTAAAAAAATCCGGTGAAGAAAGCGGACGGCAAAGAATCTTTGCCATGAGGGGGCAGACGGCAAATTAACTGGGACGGCAAAGGGTGCAACGTTCCCGTTAAGTGTTAACAACAGGCCTCCTCCCTTTGCCGTCTGCCTCCCGCCCTTTTCCATGTGGGGGCAGACGACAAAGAGGGGAGAGAGAGGGGGCAGGTTCCCCCCTTTGCCGTCTGCCTCCCCCCTTTGCCATGTGGGGGCAGACGATAAAGAGGGGAGAGAGAGGGGGAAGATTCCCCCCTTTGCCGTCTGCCTCCCCCCCTTTGCCATGTGGGGGCAGACGGCAAAGAGGGGAGAGAGAGGGGGCAGATTCCCCCCTTTGCCGTGTGCCTCCCCCTATTTGCCATGTGGGGGCAGACGGCAAAGACGGGAACCAGCCCCTTATTTATTTATTTTTTGTTATATCCAGCATTTTTAACAATAATCAGGATATATATATATATATTTGACATAAATAAATTTCTTTCCGTACTCATAACCATATTAAAATAACCTCTTATATCCAGCTTTCAAGTTGCATCCACGTGCATACAAAGTTTCATATATTACACCAGTTTCATCCACGTGCATACAAAGTTTGATATATTCATATACTACAATAGTTTCAATACAACCCATGGTACAAGAAATCATCTTCAAGAATTCCATCAATACTTTCCAAGCTTCCCGTGAAGTGAAGGTAATCTGCAAAATGACAAATAAGAAAGTTAGAAGAATAATACTAGATGAAGTAGTGTATATATAGGTTATTTTGGAGAGAAATTAGCTAAGTATAGACCATTTAGGAGCTAACTAAGCTAGTTATGTCATTTAGGTGGAACCCTAGCTAACTATAGGTCGTTTCGGAGCTAACTTGGGTAAAATAGGTCATTCCAGAGCAAACTATGCTTATTAAGCCATTTTTGATCTAGCTAGGCTAATTATAGGCCATTTAATACCTAAGTTAGGGGGAATAGGTCATGTTGCAGCTACGTAAGCCTTATTATGTCATTTAGGAGAGAACTTAGCTAAGTATAGGTCATTTTTTATTAAGCAGACCATTTAGGAGCTAACTAAGCTAATTATGTCATTTAGATGGATAATTGGCCAATTTAGGCTTTGTTGGATGAGTCTAAGCTACGTAGAAGAAGAGAAAGAGAAGAAGAAGTAAAAGAAGGAGGAGGAGGAGGAGAAGGAGAAGGAAGAGGAGAAGAAGAAGAAAAGAAGAAGGAGAAGGAGAAGGAGGAAGAAGGAGGAAGAAGAAGGAGAAGGAGGAGCTCCTTCTCCTTCTTCTCCTTCTTCTTATCCTCCTCCTTCTCCTTATTCTTCTTCTCCTCTTCTTCTTTTTCCTTCCTTTCATTTTTCCTCTTTCTTCTCCTCTCGTCCCCTTCTTCGGGCTAAATTGGCTAAGAATGCCTTTTTGGAGCTAATTATGTCATTTCGAGGATAATTAGCTAAGTATAGGTCATTTTTTATTAAATAGACCATTTAGGAGCTAACTAAGCTAATTATGTCATTTAGATGGATAATTAGCCAATTTAGGCTTTGTTGGACGAGTCTAAGCTACGTAGAAGAAGAGAAAGAGAAGAAGAAGTAAAAGAAGAAGGAGGAGGAGGAGGAGAAGGAGAAGGAGAAGGAAGAGGAGAAGAAGAAGAAAAGAAGAAGCAGCAGGAGAAGGAGGAAGAAGGAGGAAGAAGAAGGAGAAGGAGGAGCTCCTTCTCCTTCTTCTCCTCCTTCTTCTCCTTCTTCTTATCCTCCTCCCTCTCCTTCTTCTTCTTCTCCTCTTCTTCTTCTTCCTTCCTTTCATTTTTCCTCTTTCTTCTCCTCTCGTCCCCTTCTTCGGGCTAAATTGGCTAAGAATGCCTTTTTGGAGTTAATTATGTCATTTCGAGGATAATTAGCTAAGTATAGGTAATTTTTTATTAAATAGACTATTTAGGAGCTAACTAAGCTAATTATGTCATTTAAATGGATAATTAGCCAATTTAGGCTTTGTTGGATGAGTCTAAGCTACGTAGAAGAAGAGAAAGAGAAGAAGAAGTAAAAGAAGGAGGAGGAGGAGGAGGAGGAGGAGAAGGAGAAGGAAGAGGAGGAGAAGAAGAAAAGAAGAAGGAGAAGGAGAAGGAGGAAGAAGGAGGAAGAAGAAGGAGAAGGAGGAGCTCCTTCTCCTTCTTCTCCTCCTTCTTCTCCTTCTTCTTATCCTCCTCCCTCTCCTTCTTCTTCTTCTTCCTTCCTTCCTTTCATTTTTCTTCTTTCTTCTCCTCTCGTCCCCTTCTTCGGGCTAAATTGGCTAAGAATTCCTTTTTGGAGCTAATTATGTCATTTCGAGGATAATTAGCTAAGTATAGGTCATTTTTTATTAAATAGACCATTTAGGAGCTAACTAAGCTAATTATGTCATTTAGATGGATAATTAGCCAATTTAGGCTTTGTTGGATGAGTCTAAGCTACGTAGAAGAAGAGAAAGAGAAGAAGAAGTAAAAGAAGGAGGAGGAGGAGGAGGAGAAGGAGAAGGAAGAGGAGAAGAAGAAGAAAAGAAGAAGGAGAAGGAGAAGGAGGAAGAAGGAGGAAGAAGAAGGAGAAGGAGGAAGAAGGAGGAAGAAGAAGGAGAAGGAGGAGCTCCTTCTCCTTCTTCTCCTCCTTCTTCTCCTTCTGCTTATCCTACTCCCTCTCCTTCTTCTTCTTCTCCTCTTCTTCTTCTTCCTTCCTTTCATTTTTCCTCTTTCTTCTCGTCTCGTCCCCTTCTTCGGGCTAAATTGGCTAAGAATGCCTTTTTGGAGCAAATTATGTCATTTCGTGGATAATTAGCTAAGTATAGGTCATTTTTTATTAAATAGACCATTTAGGAGCTAACTAAGCTAATTATGTCATTTAGATGGATAATTAGCCAATTTAGGCTTTGTTGGACGAGTCTAAGCTACGTAGAAGAAGAGAAAGAGAAGAAGAAGTAAAAGAAGAAGGAGGAGGAGGAGGAGAAGGAGAAGGAGAAGGAAGAGGAGAAGAAGAAGAAAAGAAGAAGCAGCAGGAGAAGGAGGAAGAAGGAGGAATAAGAAGGAGAAGGAGGAGCTCCTTCTCCTTCTTCTCCTCCTTCTTCTCCTTCTTCTTATCCTCCTCCCTCTCCTTCTTCTTCTTCTCCTCTTCTTCTTCTTCCTTCCTTTCATTTTTCCTCTTTCTTCTCCTCTCGTCCCCTTCTTCGGGCTAAATTGGCTAAGAATGCCTTTTTGCAGTTAATTATGTCATTTCGAGGATAATTAGCTAAGTATAGGTAATTTTTTATTAAATAGACTATTTAGGAGCTAACTAAGCTAATTATGTCATTTAAATGGATAATTAGCCAATTTAGGCTTTGTTGGATGAGTCTAAGCTACGTAGAAGAAGAGAAAGAGAAGAAGAAATAAAAGAAGGAGGAGGAGGAGGAGGAGGAGAAGGAGAAGGAAGAGGAGGAGAAGAAGAAAAGAAGAAGGAGAAGGAGAAGGAGGAAGAAGGAGGAAGAAGAAGGAGAAGGAGGAGCTCCTTCTCCTTCTTCTCCTCCTTCTTCTCCTTCTTCTTATCCTCCTCCCTCTCCTTCTTCTTCTTCTTCCTTCCTTCCTTTCATTTTTCTTCTTTCTTCTCCTCTCGTCCCCTTCTTCGGGCTAAATTGGCTAAGAATTCCTTTTTGGAGCTAATTATGTCATTTCGAGGATAATTAGCTAAGTATAGGTCATTTTTTATTAAATAGACCATTTAGGAGCTAACTAAGCTAATTATGTCATTTAGATGGATAATTAGCCAATTTAGGCTTTGTTGGATGAGTCTAAGCTACGTAGAAGAAGAGAAAGAGAAGAAGAAGTAAAAGAAGGAGGAGGAGTAGGAGGAGAAGGAGAAGGAAGAGGAGAAGAAGAAGAAAAGAAGAAGGAGAAGGAGAAGGAGGAAGAAGGAGGAAGAAGAAGGAGAAGGAGGAAGAAGGAGGAAGAAGAAGGAGAAGGAGGAGCTCCTTCTCCTTCTTCTCCTCCTTCTTCTCCTTCTGCTTATCCTACTCCCTCTCCTTCTTCTTCTTCTCCTCTTCTTCTTCTTCCTTCCTTTCATTTTTCCTCTTTCTTCTCGTCTCGTCCCCTTCTTCGGGCTAAATTGGCATAGAATGCCTTTTTGGAGCAAATTATGTCATTTCGAGGATAATTAGCTAAGTATAGGTCATTTTTTATTAAATAGACCATTTAGGAGCTAACTAAGCTAATTATGTCATTTAGATGGATAATTAGCCAATTTAGGCTTTGTTGGATGAGTCTAAGCTACGTAGAAGAAGAGAAAGAGAAGAAGAAGTAAAAGAAGGAGGAGGAGGTGGAGGAGAAGGAGAAGGAGAAGGAAGAGGAGAAGAAGAAGAAAAGAAGAAGCAGAAGGAGAAGGAGGAAGAAGGAGGAAGAAGAAGGAGAAGGAGGAGCTCCTTCTCCTTCTTCTCCTCCTTCTTGTCCTTCTTCTTATCCTCCTCCCTCTCCTTCTTCTTCTTCTCCTCTTCTTCTTCTTCCTTCCTTTCATTTTTCCTCTTTCTTCTCCTCTCGTCCCCTTCTTCGGGCCAAATTGGCTAAGAATGCCTTTTTGGAGCTAATATGTCATTTCGAGGATAATTAGCTAAGTATTGGTCATTTTTTATTAAATAGACTATTTAGGAGCTAACTAAGCTAATTATGTCATTTAGATGGATAATTAGCCAATTTAGACTTTGTTGGATGAGTCTAAGCTACATAGAAGAAGAGAAAGAGAAGAAGAAGTAAAAGAAGGAGGTGGAGGAGGAGGAGAAGGAGAAGGAAGAGGAGGAGAAGAAGAAAAGAAGAAGGAGAAGGAGAAGGAGAAAGAAGGAGGAAGAAGAAGGAGAAGGAGGAGCTCCTTCTCCTTCTTCTCCTCCTTCTTCTCCTCCTTCTTCTCCTTCTTCTTATCCTCCTCCCTCTCCTTCTTCTTCTTCTCCTCTTCTTCTTCAATCCTTTCATTTTTCCTCTTTCTTCTGCTCTTGTCCCCTTCTTCGGGCTAAATTGGCTAAGAATGCCTTTTTGGGGCTAATTATGTCATTTCGTGGATAATTGGCTAAGTATAGGTCAGTTTTTATTAAATAGACCATTTAGGAGCTAACTAAGCTAATTATGTAATTTAGATGGATAATTACCCAATTTAGGCTTTGATGGATCAGTCTAAGTTACGTAGAAGAAGAGAAAGAGAAGAAGAAGTAAAAGAAGGAGGAGGAGCAGGAGGAGGAGGAGGATAAGGAGAAGGAAGAGGAGAAGAAGAAGAAAAGAAGAAGGAGAAGGAGAAGGAGGAAGAAGGAGGAAGAAGAAGGAGGAGGAGGAGATCCTTCTCCTTCTTCTCCTCCTTCTTCTCCTTCTTCTTAACCTCCTCCCTCTCCTTCTTCTTCTTCTCCTCTTCTTCTTCTTCCTTCCTTTCATTTTTCCTCTTTCTTCTCCTCTCGTCCCCTTCTTCGGGCTAAATTGGCTAAGAATGCCTTTTTGGAGCTAATTATGTCATTTCGAGGATAATTAGCTAAGTATAGGTCATTTTTTATTAAATAGACCATTTAGGAGCTAACTAAGCTAATTATGTCATTTAAATGGATAATTAGCCAATTTAGGCTTTGTTGGATGAGTCTAAGCTACGTAGAAGAAGAGAAAGAGAAGAAGAAGTAAAGGAAGGAGGAGGAGGAGGAGGAGGATAAGGAGAAGGAAGAGGAGAAGAAGAAGAAAAGAAGAAGGAGAAGGAGAAGGAGGAAGAAGGAGGAAGAAGAAGGAGGAGGAGGAGATCCTTCTCCTTCTTCTCCTCCTTCTTCTCCTTCCTCTTATCCTCCTCCCTCTCCTTCTTCTTCTTCTCCTCTTCTTCTTCTTCCTTCCTTTCATTTTTCGTCTTTCTTCTCCTCTCGTCCCCTTCTTCGGGCTGAATTGGCTAAGAATGCCTTTTTGGAGCTAATTATGTCATTTCGAGGATAATTAGCTAGGTATAGGTCATTTTTTTTAAATAGACCATTTAGGAGCTAACTAAGGTAATTATGTCATTTAGATGGATAATTAGCAAATTTAGGCTTTTTGGATGAGTCTAAGCTACGTAGAAGAAGAGAAAGAGAAGAAGAAGTAAAAGAAGGAGGAGGAGGAGGAGGAGGAGAAGGAGAAGGAAGAGGAGAAGAAGAAGAAAAGAAGAAGGAGAAGGAGAAGGAGAAGGAGGAAGAAGGAGGAAGAAGAAGGAGAAGGAGGATCTCCTTCTCCTTCTTCTCCTTCTTCTTATCCTCCTCCCTCTCCTTCTTCTTCTTCTCCTCTTCTTGTTCTTCCTTCCTTTCATTTTTCCTCTTTCTTCTCCTCTCGTCCCCTTCTTCGGGCTAAATTGGCTAAGAATGCCTTTTTGGAGCTAATTATGTCATTTCGAGGATAATTAGCTAAGCATTGGTCATTTTTTATTAAATAGACTATTTAGGAGCTAACTAAGCTAATTATGTCATTTAGATGGATAATTAGCCAATTTAGGCTTTGTTGGATGAGTCTAAGCTACATAGAAGAAGAGAAAGAGAAGAAGAAGTAAAAGAAGGAGGTGGAGGAGGAGGAGGAGAAGGAGAAGGAAGAGGAGGAGAAGAAGAAAGAAGAAGGAGAAGGAGAAGGAGAAAGAAGGAGGAAGAAGAAGGAGAAGGAGGAGCTCCTTCTCCTTCTTCTCCTCCTTCTTCTCCTCCTTCTTCTCCTCCTTCTTCTCCTTCTTCTTATCCTCCTCCCTCTCCTTCTTCTTCTTCTCCTCTTCTGCTTCTTCATTCCTTTCATTTTTCCTCTTTCTTCAGCTCTTGTCCCCTTCTTCGGGCTAAATTGGCTAAGAATGCCTTTTTGGAGCTAATTATGTCATTTCGTGGATAATTGGCTAAGTATAGGTCAGTTTTTATTAAATAGACCATTTAGGAGCTAACTAAGCTAATTATGTCATTTAGATGGATAATTAGCCAATTTAGGCTTTGATGGATGAGTCTAAGTTACGTAGAAGAAAAGAAAGAGAAGAAGAAGTAAAAGAAGGAGGAGGAGCAGGAGGAGGAGGAGGAGAAGGAGAAGGAAGAGGAGATGAAGAAGAAAAGAAGAAGGAGAAGGAGAAGGAGGAAGAAGGAGGAAGAAGAAGGAGAAGGAGGAGCTCCTTCTCCTTCTTGTCCTCCTTCTTCTCCTTCTTCTTAGCCTCCTCCCTCTCCTTCTTCTTCTTCTCCTCTTCTTCTTCTTCCTTCCTTTCATTTTTCCTCTTTCTTCTCCTCTCGTCCCCTTCTTCGGGCTAAATTGGCTAAGAATGCCTTCTTGGAGCTAATTATGTCATTTCGAGGATAATTAGCTAAGTATATGTCATTTTTTATTAAATAGACCATTTAGGAGCTAACTAAGCTAGTTATGTCATTTAAATGGATAATTAGCCAACTTAGGCTTTGTTGGATGAGTCTAAGCTACGTAGAAGAAGAGAAAGAGAAGAAGAAATAAAAGAAGGAGGAGGAGGAGGAGGAGGAGAAGGAGAAGGAAGAGGAGAAGAAGAAGAAAAGAAGAAGCAGAAGGAGAATGAGGAAGAAGGAGGAAGAAGAAGGAGAAGGAGGAGCTCCTTCTGCTTCTTCTCCTCCTTCTTCTCCTTCTTCTTATCCTCCTCCCTCTCCTTCTTCTTCTTCTCCTGTTCTTCTTCTTCCTTCCTTTCATTTTTCCTCTTTCTTCTCCTCTCGTCCCCTTCTTCGGGCTAAATTGGCTAAGAATGCCTTTTTGGAGCTAATTATGTCATTTCGAGGATAATTAGCTAAGTATAGGTCATTTTTTATTAAATAGACTATTTAGGAGATAACTAAGCTAATTATGTCATTTAGATGGATAATTAGCCAATTTAGGCTTTGTTGGATGAGTCTAAGCTACGTAGAAGAAGAGAAAGAGAAGAAGAAGTAAAAGAAGGAGGAGGAGGAGGAGGAGGAGGAGAAGGAGAAGGAAGAGGAGGAGAACAAGAAAAGAAGAAGGAGAAGGAGAAGGAGGAAGGAGGAAGAAGAAGGAGAAGGAGGAGCTCCTTCTCCTTCTTCTCCTCCTTCTTCTCCTTCTTATCCTCCTCCCTCTCCTTCTTCTTCTTCTCCTCTTCTTCTTCTCCCTTCCTTTCATTTTTCCTCTTTCTTCTCCTCTCGTCCCCTTCTTCGGGCTAAATTGGCTAAGAATGCCTTTTTGGAGCTAATTATGTCATTTCGAGGATAATTAGCTAAGTATAGGTCATTTTTTATTAAATAGACCATTTAGGAGCTAACTAAGCTAATTATGTCATTTAGATGGATAATTAGCCAATTTAGGCTTTGTTGGATGAGTCTAAGCTAGTAGAAAAAGAGAAAGAGAAGAATAAGTAAAAGAAGGAGGAGGAGGAGGAGGAGGAGAAGGAGAAGGAAGAGGAGAAGAAGAAGAAAAGAAGAAGGAGAAGGAGAAGGAGGAAGAAGGAGGAAGAAGATGGAGAAGGAGGAGCTCCTTCTCCTTCTTCTCCTCCTTCTTCTCCTTCTTCTTATCCTCCTCCCTCTCCTTCTTCTTCTTCTCCTCTTCTTATTCTTCCTTCCTTTCATTTTTCCTCTTTCTTCTCCTCTCGTCCCCTTCTTCGGGCTAAATTGGCTAAGAATGCCTTTTTGGAGCTAATTATGTCATTTGGAGGATAATTAGCTAAGTATAGGTCATTTTTTATTAAATAGACCATTTAGGAGCTAACTAAGCTAATTATGTCATTTAGATGGATAATTAGCCAATTTCGGCTTTGTTGGATGAGTCTAAGCTACGTAGAAGTAGAGAAAGAGAAGAATAAGTAAAAGAAGGAGGAGGAGGAGGAGGAGGAGGATAAGGAGAAGGAAGAGGAGAAGAAGAAGAAAAGAAGAAGGAGAAGGAGAAGGAGGAAGAAGGAGGAAGAAGAAGGAGGAGGAGGAGCTCCTTCTCCTTCTCCTCCTCCTTCTTCTCCTTCTTCTTACCCTCCTCCCTCTCCTTCTTCTTCTTCTCCTCTTCTTCTTCTTGCTTCCTTTCATTTTTCCTCTTTCTTCTCCTCTCGTCCCCTTCTTCGGGCTAAATTGGCTAAGAATGCCTTTTTGGAGCTAATTATGTCATTTCGAGGATAATTAGCTAAGTATAGGTCATTTTTTATTAAATAGACCATTTAGGAGCTAATTAAGCTAATTATGTCATTTAGATGGATAATTAGCCAATTTAGGCTTTGTTGGATGAGTCTAAGCTACGTAGAAGAAGAGAAAGAGAAGAAGAAGTAAAGGAAGGAGGAGGAGGCGGAGGAGGATAAGGAGAAGGAAGAGGAGAAGAAGAAGAAAAGAAGAAGGAGAAGGAGAAGGAGGAAGAAGGAGGAAGAAGAAGGAGGAGGAGGAGATCCTTCTCCTTCTTCTCCTCCTTCTTCTCCTTCTTCTTAACCTCCTCCCTCTTCTTCTTCTTCTTCTCCTCTTCTTCTTCTTCCTTCCTTTCATTTTTCCTCTTTCTTCTCCTCTCGTCCCCTTCTTCGGGCTAAATTGGCTAAGAATGCCTTTTTGGAGCTAATTATGTCATTTCGAGGATAATTAGCTAAGTACAGGTCATTTTTTATTAAATAGACCATTTAGGAGCTAACTAAGCTAATTATGTCATTTAAATGGATAATTAGCCAATTTAGGCTTTGTTGGATGAGTCTAAGCTACGTAGAAGAAGAGAAAGAGAAGAAGAAGTAAAGGAAGGAGGAGGAGGAGGAGGAGGATAAGGAGAAGGAAGAGGAGAAGAAGAAGAAAAGAAGAAGGAGAAGGAGAAGGAGGAAGAAGGAGGAAGAAGAAGGAGGAGGAGGAGATCCTTCTCCTTCTTCTCCTCCTTCTTCTCCTTCCTCTTATCCTCCTCCCTCTCCTTCTTCTTCTTCGCCTCTTCTTCTTCTTCCTTCCTTTCATTTTTCGTCTTTCTTCTCCTCTCGTCCCCTTCTTCGGGCTGAATTGGCTAAGAATGCCTTTTTGGAGCTAATTATGTCATTTCGAGGATAATTAGCTAGGTATAGGTCATTTTTTTAAATAGACCATTTAGGAGCTAACTAAGCTAATTATGTCATTTAGATGGATAATTAGCAAATTTAGGCTTTTTGGATGAGTCTAAGCTACGTAGAAGAAGAGAAAGAGAAGAAGAAGTAAAAGAAGGAGGAGGAGGAGGAGGAGGAGAAGGAGAAGGAAGAGGAGAAGAAGAAGAAAAGAAGAAGGAGAAGGAGAAGGAGAAGGAGGAAGAAGGAGGAAGAAGAAGGAGAAGGAGGATCTCCTTCTCCTTCTTCTCCTTCTTCTTATCCTCCTCCCTCTCCTTCTTCTTCTTCTCCTCTTCTTGTTCTTCCTTCCTTTCATTTTTCCTCTTTCTTCTCCTCTCGTCCCCTTCTTCGGGCTAAATTGGCTAAGAATGCCTTTTTGGAGCTAATTATGTCATTTCGAGCATAATTAGCTAAGTATTGGTCATTTTTTATTAAATAGACTATTTAGGAGCTAACTAAGCTAATTATGTCATTTAGATGGATAATTAGCCAATTTAGGCTTTGTTGGATGAGTCTAAGCTACATAGAAGAAGAGAAAGAGAAGAAGAAGTAAAAGAAGGAGGTGGAGGAGGAGGAGGAGAAGGAGAAGGAAGAGGAGGAGAAGAAGAAAATAAGAAGGAGAAGGAGAAGGAGAAAGAAGGAGGAAGAAGAAGGAGAAGGAGGAGCTCCTTCTCCTTCTTCTCCTCCTTCTTCTCCTCCTTCTTCTCCTTCTTCTTATCCTTCTCCCTCTCCTTCTTCTTCTTCTCCTCTTCTGCTTCTTCATTCCTTTCATTTTTCCTCTTTCTTCTGCTCTTGTCCCCTTCTTCGGGCTAAATTGGCTAAGAATGCCTTTTGGAGCTAATTATGTCATTTCGTGGATAATTGGCTAAGTATAGGTCAGTTTTTATTAAATAGACCATTTAGGAGCTAACTAAGCTAATTATGTCATTTAGATGGATAATTAGCCAATTTAGGCTTTGATGGATGAGTCTAAGTTACGTAGAAGAAGAGAAAGAGAAGAAGAAGTAAAAGAAGGAGGAGGAGCAGGAGGAGGAGGAGGAGAAGGAGAAGGAAGAGGAGATGAAGAAGAAAAGAAGAACGAGAAGGAGAAGGAGGAAGAAGGAGGAAGAAGAAGGAGAAGGAGGAGCTCCTTCTCCTTCTTGTCCTCCTTCTTCTCCTTCTTCTTAGCCTCCTCCCTCTCCTTCTTCTTCTTCTCCTCTTCTTCTTCTTCCTTCCTTTCATTTTTCCTCTTTCTTCTCCTCTCGTCCCCTTCTTCGGGCTAAATTGGCTAAGAATGCCTTCTTGGAGCTAATTATGTCATTTCGAGGATAATTAGCTAAGTATATGTCATTTTTTATTAAATAGACTATTTAGGAGCTAACTAAGCTAGTTATGTCATTTAGATGGATAATTAGCCAATTTAGGCTTTGTTGGATGAGTCTAAGCTACATAGAAGAAGAGAAAGAGAAGAAGAAGTAAAAGAAGGAGGTGGAGGAGGAGGAGGAGAAGGAGAAGGAAGAGGAGGAGAAGAAGAAAATAAGAAGGAGAAGGAGAAGGAGAAAGAAGGAGGAAGAAGAAGGAGAAGGAGGAGCTCCTTCTCCTTCTTCTCCTCCTTCTTCTCCTCCTTCTTCTCCTTCTTCTTATCCTTCTCCCTCTCCTTCTTCTTCTTCTCCTCTTCTGCTTCTTCATTCCTTTCATTTTTCCTCTTTCTTCTGCTCTTGTCCCCTTCTTCGGGCTAACTTGGCTAAGAATGCCTTTTTGGAGCTAATTATGTCATTTCGAGGATAATTAGCTAAGTATAGGTCATTTTTTATTAAATAGACTATTTAGGAGCTAACTAAGCTAATTATGTCATTTAGATGGATAATTAGCCAATTTAGGCTTTGTTGGATGAGTCTAAGCTACGTAGAAGAAGAGAAAGAGAAGAAGAAGTAAAAGAAGGAGGAGGAGGAGGAGGAGGAGAAGGAGAAGGAAGAGGAGGAGAACAAGAAAAGAAGAAGGAGAAGGAGAAGGAGGAATGAGGAAGAAGAAGGAGAAGGAGGAGCTCCTTCTCCTTCTTCTCCTCCTTCTTCTCCTTCTTATCCTCCTCCCTCTCCTTCTTCTTCTTCTCCTCTTCTTCTTCTCCCTTCCTTTCATTTTTCCTCTTTCTTCTCCTCTCGTCCCCTTCTTCGGGCTAAATTGGCTAAGAATGCCTTTTTGGAGCTAATTATGTCATTTCGAGGATAATTAGCTAAGTATAGGTCATTTTTTATTAAATAGACCATTTAGGAGCTAACTAAGCTAATTATGTCATTTAGATGGATAATTAGCCAATTTAGGCTTTGTTGGATGAGTCTAAGCTACGTAGAAGAAGAGAAAGAGAAGAATAAGTAAAAGAAGGAGGAGGAGGAGGAGGAGGAGGAGAAGGAGAAGGAAGAGGAGAAGAAGAAGAAAAGAAAGAAGGACAAGGAGGAAGAAGGAGGAAGAAGATGGAGAAGGAGGAGCTCCTTCTCCTTCTTCTCCTCCTTCTTCTCCTTCTTCTTATCCTCCTCCCTCTCCTTCTTCTTCTTCTCCGCTTCTTGTTCTTCCTTCCTTTCATTTTTCCTCTTTCTTCTCCTCTCGTCCCCTTCTTCGGGCTAAATTGGCTAAGAATGCCTTTTTGGAGCTAATTATGTCATTTGGAGGATAATTAGCTAAGTATAGGTCATTTTTTTTAAATAGACCATTTAGGAGCTAACTAAGCTAATTATGTCATTTAGATGGATAATTAGCCAATTTCGGCTTTGCTGGATGAGTCTAAGCTACGTAGAAGAAGAGAAAGAGAAGAATAAGTAAAAGAAGGAGGAGGAGGAGGAGGAGGATAAGGAGAAGGAAGAGGAGAAGAAGAAGAAAAGAAGAAGGAGAAGGAGAAGGAGGAAGAAGGAGGAAGAAGAAGGAGGAGGAGGAGCTCCTTCTCCTTCTTCTCCTCCTTCTTCTCCTTCTTCTTAACCTCCTCCCTCTCCTTCTTCTTCTTCTCATCTTCTTCTTCTTGCTTCCTTTCATTTTTCCTCTTTCTTCTCCTCTCGTCCCCTTCTTCGGGCTAAATTGGCTAAGAATGCCTTTTTGGAGCTAATTATGTCATTTCGAGGATAATTAGCTAAGTATAGGTCATTTTTTATTAAATAGACCATTTAGGAGCTAACTAAGCTAATTATGTCATTTAGATGGATAATTAGCCAATTTAGGCTTTGTTGGATGAGTCTAAGCTACGTAGAAGAAGAGAAAGAGAAGAATAAGTAAAGGAAGGAGGACGAGGAGGAGGAGGATAAGGAGAAGGAAGAGGAGAAGAAGAAGAAAAGAAGAAGGAGAAGGAGAAGGAGGAAGAAGGAGGAAGAAGAAGGAGGGGGAGGAGCTCCTTCTCCTTCTTCTCCTCCTTCTTCTCCTTCCTCTTATCCTCCTCCCTCTCCTTCTTCTTCTTCTCCTCTTCTTCTTCTTCCTTCCTTTCATTTTTCGTCTTTCTTCTCCTCTCGTCCCCTTCTTCGGGCTAAATTGACTAAGAATGCCTTTTTGGAGCTAATTATGTCATTTCGAGGATAATTAGCTAGGTATAGGTCATTTTTTATTAAATAGACCATTTAGGAGCTAACTAAGCTAATTATGTCATTTAGATGGATAATTAGCAAATTTAGGCTTTTTGGATGAGTCTAAGCTACGTAGAAGAAGAGAAAGAGAAGAAGAAGTAAAAGAAGGAGGAGGAGGAGGAGGAGGAGGAGAAGGAGAAGGAAGTGGAGAAGAAGAAGAAAAGAAGAAGGAGAAGGAGAAGGAGGAAGAAGGAGGAAGAAGAAGGAGGAGGAGGAGCTCCTTCTCCTTCTTCTCCTCCTTCTTCTCCTTCTTCTTAACCTCCTCCCTCTCCTCCTTCTTCTTCTCCTCTTCTTCTTCTTCCTTCCTTTCATTTTTCCTCTTTCTTCTCCTCTCGTCCCCTTCTTCGGGCTAAATTGGCTAAGAATGGCTTTTTGGAGCTAATTATGTCATTTCGAGGATAATTAGCTAAGTATAGGTCATTTTTTATTAAATAGACCATTTAGGAGCTAACTAAGCTAATTATGTCATTTAGATGGATAATTAGCCAATTTAGGCTTTGTTGGATGAGTCTAAGCTACGTAGAAGAAGAGAAAGAGAAGAAGTAAAAGAAGGAGGAGGAGGAGTAGGAGAAGGAGAAGGAAGAGGAGGATAAGAAGAAAAGAAGAAGGAGAAGGAGAAGGAGGAAGAAGGAGGAAGAAGAAGGAGAAGGAGGAGCTCCTTCTCCTTCTTCTCCTCCTTCTTCTCCTTCTTCTTATCCTCCTCCCTCTCTTTCTTCTTCTTCTCCTCTTCTTCTTCTTCCTTCCTTTCATTTTTCCTCTTTCTTCTCCTCTCATCCCCTTCTTCGGGCTAAATTGTCTAAGAATGCCTTTTTGGAGCTAATTATGTCATTTCGAGGATAATTAGCTAAGTATAGGTCATTTTTTATTAAATAGACCATTTAGGACCTAACTAAGCTAATTATGTCATTTAGATGGATAATTAGCCAATTTGGGCTTTGTTGGATGAGTCTAAGCTACGTAGAAGAAGAGAAAGAGAAGAAGAAGTAAAAGGAGGAGGAGGAGGAGAAGGAGAAGGAAGAGGAGAAGAAGAAGAAAAGAAGAAGGAGAAGGAGAAGGAGGAAGAAGAAGGAGAAGGAGGAACTCCTTCTCCTTCTTCTCCTCCTTCTTCTCCTTATTCTTATCCTCCTCCCTCTCCTTCTTCTTGTTCTCCTCTTCTTCTTCTTCCTTCCTTTAATTTTTCCTCTTTCTTCTCCTCTTGTCCCCTTCTTCGGGCTAAATTGGCTAAGAATGCCTTTTTGGAGCTAATTATGTCATTTCGAGGATAATTAGCTAAGTATAGGTCATTTTTTATTAAATTGGTCATTTTGGAGCTAACTAAGCTAATTATGTCATTTCGAGGATAATTAGCTAAGTATAGGTCATTTTTTATTAAATAGTTCATTTTGGAGCTAACTAAGCTAATTATGTCATCTAGCTATCTTTTATTAAAACACGAGAAATAACATATCTAAGTTAGGGTCAAGCACGATGGCTCTGGCTTGTTTCACCTGGAGAAGGCTGCCCTGGAGAAGGCTCGACTATAGAAGGGTCGTGCGATGCGTTTCGGGACATATTCTGCACCAAACATCATTTGCAATGTGTAGTTAGCATGAGGACACTCTTAAAATCACTCCACTGAAATGAAACTCACCGTCCCCGCCACGTTAACGACTAGCATCGGCGGAGGGACTTGACCGTTCTTATCGCACATAGACTGTACATTTGGTTTCAACAAGTCAAACTTTTTATTTATTAATGAAACGGACATTCAAATGCAAGATTTGAAATAACATGAAGAAGAAACTTACCACGAAGAGCTCGTATATGGCCCTGGTAGACGCATCATTCCGTGTCCTCTCCGTCTCCACCAATGCAGACGTCCTCTCCTCCAGCTCCCTAATCTCCTTATCCTTCTCCGCCATAGCCGCCTGCATTGCCTCTCTCTCTCTTTTTGAATAGCAGCCTACAACACAACTCATTGTTAGCAATGTAATCATATTGGTTCCAACGCACAACATAATGCGGAAAGATATTTGAGTCCATTAAACTAACCTCGATGGCGAGCTCGACTGGCCGTGGATGACGTGTTATCTCCGGACAAGAGCCCGTTTGGCATGCCTTTATCTGCCGGAGAGAGCTAGGACAACGTATAAGGCCGTGTCCAATGGCGATCGAGCCGTGGGGCCTCCCGTTGCCAGCTATCATCACCAGCTCTGGATCAATAGGCCCCTCGCTCGGGTTAAAGTCCTCCCCTTTCCTCGCCTTCCCGTGATCTCTGTACTTCACGAGCTTGTCGTGGGAGGAGATGTTGGTGAAGTTTTCTGGATGCTCGAGGTCAGACTCAGAGAATGCCTTGACCTTCTTGTACGAGGCAGTATGGGCCATCGCATACAGGTCGTACATCTGTGGCGCCTCCATCTTATTGTGACGCGCCTAAAAGAGAGAGAGAGGAAAATTGTATTGGTAAAGGGCTCAAGATAGCATTAAGAATGAATTGCATGAGGCATGAAGCAAACCACATACCCAGTTCTCGCCAAATTGGATTAAGTTGATGCTCCCTTGATGGTGTGGCACGCCAACCATTTTGCCACGCCTCTCCTTGGCGTTGTTGTGGCTGGACTCCCACGTTTCGGAGCACCAGTGATCCACCAAGGCCTCCCAACAATCCATCTTATCCACACACCATCTCGGGGGGCAACTAAGTTAATAAAGAGAAATTTGAGCGCGTAAGAACCAAATCAAGGAAACTAACTACAAAGCCTTAATAATATGTAATTACCTTCCATTTGAGCGTGGCATAGTAGTCTCGAACAGCCTGCACCCGAGCCTCGTGCCGAAAGTTTTGAAGTAGGCAGCGACATTCGATTTTGATAACCTTTGCCGCGTCCTCCTCGTGTCCCTCCTCACACCTGTAGTAGGTATGCAAACGAGACAACACCGATTAGTACAATAAATAGCTATGGTTGATTTATAATTGTGTGAAAGAGAAATTAACCAGAACTTTCGGATCACCATGTTCGCCCTCGTGTCACACAAAACACCGTCGATCTCCACCTCTGGCGGGGCCGGGGCACCCAAGTAGTGCTCCCAGGTCATTCCTACCTCTTGCTCCCGACCGGGCAACGTAACAAACCCTGGGAAGTTTTGACGGCAAAGAACACCAAGGACGCTGTTGGGCTTGCGGACACCCTTGGCAACAATCCAACCCCTACAGTATGACAAATTAAAGCCAAAACATTAGATATTTGAGAAAACGCGAAGGCAAAAGGTTAAATAAGAGTAAATTAACTTACTTCTCCCCATTTGGCCTAATCGACCACCTCTGCTCGGGGGTCGCTGGCACGAGCGGGAGCCCCGAACTACCACGTTGGTAGACGGTAGACCCCTCACCCAGCTCCTCGTCGCTACCAGCATGGCCACTTGCCTCAGCCAGGTATCCCACTGGATCTCTTGGGACGTACCCTCATCCCTGCTTTGCTCTGGAGTCGCCTTGAAGGAAGCCTCTGGGACACGAGTCTCGTGGTTCGAAGGCTCGTCGACCTGAGGCTCGTCGACCCGAGGCTCGTGAACCGGAGACCGTGTAGCCTCCACCTCAGACGAATCCACCCTAGAAGTCATGTGCTCAAGTGAATCAGCTTGGGGTGGTGGCGGAGACCGTGTAGCCCTACCTCTCCCGAGGCCACGTGTACCTTTAGTACAACATAAATACCAACATGAGTAATAAAATGTATATAAATACCAATATGCATACAACATGAGTACAACATAAATACCAACATGAATACAACGTGTACCTTTAGTGCCTCTCGGCTTCGCGGGGGGTCGACCTCCTCTCACGGGGGGCGCTCCTTGCAAAGTAGAGAGCAACACTCTCCGAAGAGGCGAGGCAGGAATGGAAGTACCCATCACATCACCTGCCGACGAAGAAGCAACCGCGGAGTGCTTTCGACCCT
This sequence comes from Hordeum vulgare subsp. vulgare, assembly GCF_904849725.1. Classification (NCBI taxonomy): domain Eukaryota; kingdom Viridiplantae; phylum Streptophyta; class Magnoliopsida; order Poales; family Poaceae; genus Hordeum; species Hordeum vulgare. Next base: position 143,433,025 of record NC_058521.1, on the reverse strand, counting down.
TTCCCACCATCTTTCAACACCTGTCATGACAAAGAGTAAATGAAATTAGTACAACATAAATACCAACAGGAGTAATAAAATGTATATAATTTAAGTGTATCATCGTCATAAATACCAACATGACTAATAAAAATTGAATACCTAAAATGAACTCAAAATTTATATATAGTATAATAGTTGAATACCTGACATGAACTAATAACAATCGTCCTCAGTTATATATGCTTCGGGGTCAATAAATGCATCACGATCATCACTATCATCAATAAATGCATCATCATCATCACTATCACGAAGAACATATGGAAGGCCACCATTATGTAATCGGTCAAGAAGTGACAGGTCATCCGCAGCAGTAACCTCTTCTTCTTCCAACTCTTCCTGTTCGGGCTCAGGGGTTAAGACGGATTCACTGTTGCTGTCTACTTCAATGTTCTGGGGTGAAGTAGAGCGGTTCTTGAAATGTTTCTTGGACATACGTGTTTCTTGGAAGAATTCTCCTTCATATGTGTCTGGGTTAATGTGAGGTTCGTAATCCTCTTCATTGAGGGTAGGTGGTCTAAAATGTGGTGGCACTTCATAAACGACATCCCAACCTTTGAGATTTGGATCAGTTTGGCAGGCCCACGGTAGATAGAAAATTTGTGTCGCCTGTTGAGCCGTAATATAGACATCGGGAACATCTAAGTGGGTGTTTTGGTTGATTTCGACTAGTCCTATATGTTCATGAGTCGTTCTAGTCTCCCTCGGCTCAAACCAATAACATTTGAAGACTACGACGGTCGGTGGGTTTTCACCATAGAATAGAAGTTCATAAATTGCTTCAACTCTTCCATAATACTCGGTGTCTCCTTCGCCGATAGCAGAGACAAAAAAATTTGTAGTCTTTAGGTCGGGCATAGATAGCTCTTTGCCAAAGGTACGAAAGTGATACCCGTTGATGTTGTATTTGTCAAATGAACGGACCTTATAGTCAAAACCATTAGCCACTTGTCTCAACTCGGCGTCCATAGACTCTGCATCAGCCTACAAGTTTAATACGAAAGAATGGATGCATTAGCCGCAAATTAGACCAATAAATCAACTGGGCCCTTAATGGTAATAAATCACCCTTTGTTTGAACGAAGAGATGAAACGGGGATAGTCGCCTCCATGCTTTGCGAGAAGCTCATACTCTTTGATGGAATCCTTTTCGATGACCGCTCCATCTGAGAATTCGGCGACGTATCGACTATATCAAATATCCAGGAATAAGAGTAGTTCAAAGTAATTAGAAGTTGCGGAACAATAAATTACCGAGAACTTACTCGATGTACGGCCGCACTTCTGTTAGGTTGGTGAAGATATACAATGAAATGGTCCGCCATTCTTCGACATCCAACGATTTCCCTTTCGAAGCACAGGATGGTGCGAGCTTACCTTTGAATAGGCCGAGGTTGGATCGAACTTTTTCTCGATCGCCATCATTGTACCGAGGCTTCGGGTTATGCAAATGATGATTTTTGGCTTCGTGGTGTGCTGTCACGAAGTTTGCCGCCTCCTCAGTAATGAATGCCTCGGCCATCGATGCTTCAATTCTACGTTTATTTTTACACTTAGCTCGAAGCGTCTTCTGCATCCTCTCAGTTGAGTAGCACCATCGATTTTGAACGGGCCCCCCCATTCTTGCCTCGGTCGGGAGATGCAAAGTCAAATGTTGCATTGGATTAAAGAAGCCCGGTGGAAAGATCTTTTCTAATTTGCAGATCAACTCCGGCGCCAACTCTTCCATTTCATCTAGCACGCCAGACGATAGTTCTTTCGCACAAAGAGAACGGAAGAAATAGCTCAGCTCTGCCAGTACTAGCCCTTCATCCTCAGGGATAAAGCCACACAACATCACCAGCATTACCCGCTCAATCCATATGTGCCAATCATGACTCTTGAGCCCAAATATTTTCAATTTCTCAAGACTCGCTCACCTCTTTAGATTCGCAGCATACCCATCGGGGAACATCAACCACATTTTCATCCATAATAGCATTTCCCTCATAGCTGGCCTTTCAAGATTGAACCATGCCTTTGGCTTCGCTATGCTTTGCTTTCCTTTCCGTTGTCGCAAGTTTTGCAACAGTCTTTCACATAGAGCCTCCAGGTCGATTCTAACCTTAGGATTATCTTTTGACTTCCCCTCTATGCCGAACAATGTACCAAAAATGGCCTCCGCAATATTCTTTTCAGTGTGCATCACGTCAATGTTGTGTGGGCAAAGGAGGTCTTTGAAGTAAGGGAGATCCCATAAGCATGACTTGTGAGTCCAGGCGTGCTCCGTATTATACCCTTTGAAGTATCCTGGACGCAAAGGATCAGGCTGGAGAGCGTTTAACTGATCAAGGGTCTGTTGGCCTGTCAACGCAGTTGGTGCAGTGTTTTTGACAACTCTACCTTTGATGAAATTCTTCTTGTCTTTTCTGAACTTATGGTCAGGATCCAAGAATTGTCTATGCATGTCAAAGCAAGAATACTTGCGACCAGCCTGCAGCCAACGGAATTGAAGAGCTGCCTTGCATGTGGTGCACGGGAACCTTCCATGCACACAGCAGCGAGCGAATAGCGCAAACACCGGATAATCTTGCGTCGAGTACATGTACCACACATGCATTTTGAAATTTGTTTTGGTAGCCGCGTCGTAGGTCTTGATCCCATTATCCCAGGCTTCTTGCAACTCATCCTTAAGCGGCTGCATGTACACATTCATATTCTTCCCCGGATAGTTGGGCCCTAGAATTATCAACGTCAGGAAAATGTTCTTTCTTTTCATAATCTCTCCGGTTGGCAAATTTAGTGGAATGATAAATACAGGCCAACAACTGTATTGTGCTACCGTCATACCATACACATTGAACCCATCCGTGCTAATGGCAACTCTAGGTTGCCTTGGATCTTCCGATTTATCCTTATGTAATGCATCGAAGTGCTTCCACGCAAAACCATCTGAAGTGTGTACCGGCATCCCAATTTGTGCCATGTCATCTGTCTGGCCGTCTCTGCGACCATGAAAAGACGTTGAAGTCTTGGTACGATTGGCAGATATCGAAGAACACTAATGGGGATTTTGGTTTGATTCTTCTCACCCATGCCATTGTCTACCACAATATACCTGGAAGAATTGCAAATGGGGCAATAGTTCAAGGCCTCATACTCAAGCCTAAATAAGGCACATCCATTCTCACAGGCATGTATCTTCTCATAGGGCATCTTAAGTACACGGAGGATTTTCTCTGACTGGTACAGGTTTGCAGGCAGTACATGGCCTTTGGGTAGAAAGCGTCCAAATATCGTCATCAACGCGTCGTAGCATTCTCTGCCTAGCTTGAATTGAGCCTTCAGAGCCATTACTTGTGCGATGGCATCCAGCTGACAAAGCTCAGTCTTCTCGTGGAGAGGACGTTTTGAAGACTCCAACATTTCATAGAAGGCCTTTGCAGATTCCTCCATCTCATTGTCCGAATCACGAGCATCATCAAAGTCTTGCACCATGTCTTCAATCCCGGTACCATGCTCGTCGGTGCGACGACGAATCACCTCAGCTCTGGCACGTTGGTCAGACTCACCATCAAAAGTCCACACCGTATAATTAGGCGTAAAATCCCACTTCTGCAGGTGTTTACCCATTTCAAACTCTGTCTGCTTTTTCCAGTTGTCGCAGTTGGGACAGGGGCACCATGTTTTATGCTGGCCATTTGCAAATGCGGCTCTCACAAACCCCCTGGTTTTTGTTAACCATTCATGGGTCATGTCTTTCTGACTAGGGTGACCAGTGTACATCCAAGCACGACCACTCATGTTGACCAGGGTGGAGCTCGTCCAACGCACGTGGAGGTCGTCGAACAACTGCACATTGAAATTCACCCGGTCAACACAAATATGATGTTTTTATAATTAACATAATCGTAAAACATGTGACCAAACTCATAATTTACAAAATTATGACCTCGTTGGCTTAGTGGCGTCGATGGTCGGTGGTGTCGGGTGTCGGTGGCGTTGATGGTCCGTGGTGTCGGGTGTCGGTGGCGTCGACGGTCGGGGGTTAGTTGTGTCGGTGGTCTGGGGTTAGTGTTGTCGGGGGTCGAGGATCACTGGCATCGGGGGTTGGGGTCTCTTTGGTCAACAAGAGGCCGAAGAGGTGTCGGGGGTCGGGGGTTGGGGGTCAATGGTGTCGGGGGTCGGGGGTAGGGGGCCGGGGGTCGAGGGTCAGGGGCGTCGGGGGTCGGGGGTCGAGGGTCAGTGGCGTCGGGAGTCGAGGGTCAGTGCCGTTGGGCGTCGGGGGCCGAGGGTCGAGGGTCAGTGGCTTCTGTAGTCGAGGGTCAATGGCGTCGGGCATCGGGGCTCGGGGGTTAGTGGAGTCGGGGGTCGGGAGTCGGGGGTCGGGGGTCAGTGGTGTCGGGCATCGGGGTCGGGAGTCGGGTCTCAGTGGCGTCGGAGGTCGGGTGTCGAGGGTCGGGGGTTGGTGGCGTCGGGCGTCGGGGGTCGTGAGCCGGGGGTCGGGGGTCGGGGTCCTTTTCTTTCTTCTTCTCCTCTCTCCTCTTCTTCTTCTTCTTCTTGATCATCATATTATTGTTCTTCTTCTTCTTTCTCCTCTTCCTCCTCCTCCTCCTCCTCCTCCTCCTCCTCTTCTTCTTCTTTCTTTTATCTTTCTCCTCCTTTCCTCTTTCTTCTTCTTCTTCTTCTTCTTCTTCTTCCTTTTTCTTCTAGTTTATTATTCTCTTATTTTCTTCTATACTATATACTATATGCCTATACTATATACTATATGTCTATACAGGCCCGGGCCCATGGGTGTGCAACCTGTGCATCCGCACAGGGCCCCCAGTTTTGGGGGCCCTAGATTTTTAAACAAAGTATTGGCTTATAGACCATTTTTTTGTAGAAGGCCAAACTTGGTAGCACGCAGCCCATCAAATGGATCCATCGCTGGCTCCTCTCTCTAGCCCACAACAGATCAATCTGGTGCTGGTCCAAGAAGCGCAGTGTGTGGGCACCGGCATACATGCAGCCGCCACCGCGCACATGCTACATGTCCAGCACACAAGTACGATCCCCCGCCGCACGCGCCGCTTGATCCGAGGAGGACCTGTTCTGCGAAGCCACTGGGAACATCGGGGACCTAGCCTGATTCACCAGGTTGTCTTTCCTCTGGGGCTCGTGGTGCCGCCCACGAGTCTAGGACATTGTCTAAATTTCTGTGTACTTCGTCTGCTATTTGACTGCCATTTATCAAATGTTTTGCTGCCTTTTATTAAAGTGCACAAGAGTTGGATATATCCCAGAGTTCTTTTTTTCCTCGGCCCGCACGAGTTGGCCTTATTGTTTCAAGGATGAACTTGCCGATATAATAATCAATGGGAACAAAATGTATCAAGTGTGTATTATTTTCACTAAAACACTACTACATATGGTTTGGAATTTACACCTTTTATGTGATCTTCTTTAGATTACTCCGCTAAAGAAAAGTGTAGCTCGGTCAGCTGAAGATAGGCCTCATTTTAGAGTTTGCACAGGGCCTTGAATTTTGTCGGCCCGGCCCTGTGTCTATACTATATACACTATATGTCTATACTATTCTCTTATTTTCTTCTATACTATATACTATATACACTATATGTCTATACTATTCTCTTATTTTCTTCTATACTATATACTATATACACTATATGTCTATACTATATACACTATATGTCCTCCTCTTCTTCTACACACTATATGTCTATACTATATACTATCTACTAGTTTAAAAGAAAAAACAGGAAATAAAGAAAAAAGAAAAAAAAACTTACCTGCAGTGGGAGGAGGGGAGGGCGAGCTCCGGCCCTAGGCGCCGGGGAGGAGGGGCGTGGGGAGGACGTGCGCGGGGAGGAGGGGAGGGCGATCTCCGGCCGTGGGGGTGGCACCCCTTTGTGGGGAGGAGGGGAGCGGGGAGCTCCGGTCGTGGGCGGCGGGGAGGAGGACCGCGGGGAGGAGGGCCGCAGGGAGGAGGGACGCGGGGAGGAGGGGAGCGGGGAGCTCCGGTCGTGGGCGGCGGCGGTGGGCCGGAGCAGTGAAGGGGGTGGTGGCGGCGGCGCTGTAGTGGGCAGGAGATCGAGGGGAGCGGGGGTGCAGCATGCCGTTAGGGGAGCGGGGGTGGGGGCTGGGTGCCGTTAGGGGGAGCCCCCCTTTGCCGTCTGCAGAAGGTGGGAGGCGGACGACAAAGGGGTGGGTGGGGTGGAGTGGGCTTTGGCCGTTAGGGTGGCGCCCCTTTGCCGTCTGGGTTCTCTTTGCCGTCCGCCTCTGGGGCCTTTGCCATGCGTCAGCAGACGGCAAAGAGATGGCCGACGGCAAATAAAATCTTTGCCATCAGCAACCTCTTTGCCGTGTGCTTTGTGCCAGCTGACTCCAAAGAGGATCTTTGCCATGCGTCAGCAGACGGCAAAGGCATGGCAGATGGCAAATTTCTCAATTCCAGTAGTGAGATGTGTTGTAGAAACTTGTGATGTTGTGTTTGATGAATTTAATGGCTCCCATGGGGAGCAAGTTGATCTAAGTGATGTAGGTCAAGATGATGCTTTGCAAGACATCTTGACCATGGTTGTAGGTGTTCTGCTTCCAATTGAACATGTTCCCTATGGAAGTGAAGATGAGGACAGAAGCACCACGCATACTCATACAACAACTATGCCTCTACCACCACATGATTTCTTCCCTCAAGTGGAGTCCATAATTCAAGAACAAGAAGATGTTCACGATCAAGTACAAGAACAAGAACAAGTCCATCATCAAGTACAAGACCAAGAACATGCATGTGTCAACATTGATGAAACTACTGATGATGATGAACCTCAACAAATGATGCATGAAGATATTCCTCCACACATTCTGGATACTTATGTTGAGGATGTTGATGATGTGAACAAAGTTGAACCTCGTGAAACCTTAACCTCCATCATGCCTCGTGTGGCTGGTCGCGTTGATGTTGACCAAATTCTCACCAAGATATCAGAAGGTAGAGTCACTCGTAAACAATTGATAAACTTTTGTGCTCACTTTTACTTGTCTCTAGTGTTGTGCCTCTTGAGGCACAAGATGCATTGCTGGATCACGACTCGCTTGTCGCAATGCAAGAAGAGTTGAATAGCTTCGAGCACAACCAAGTGTGGTCTTTAGTTGAAAGGCCAACTAAGGGGCACAATGTAGTTGGAACAAAGTGAATCTTCAAGAACAAACAAGATGAAAATGGTGTTATCAGCAGAAATAAGGCAAGGTTAGAGGCACAAGGGTTCTGACAAGTGGACTTTGATGAGACTTTTGACCCCGTTGCCCTTTAGTTGCTTATGCTTCCTTCAATGGTCTTACTTTACACCAGATGGACGTTAAGAGTGCTTTTCTTAATGGCCCTCTACAAGAAGAAGTATATGTAGTACAACCACCCGGGTTTATTGACCCCGATCACAAACACTATGTGTACGAATTTCATAAGGCCTTGTATGGCCTCAAACAAGCACCTCATGCTTGGTATGATCATCTTAAGAAGTTTCTACTCGATGATGGTTTTGTGAGAGGGGTGATTGTCCCTACTCTCTTCATTGAGAGGGGAAAATGTGATTTAATCTTGCGTCAAATTTACGTAGATGATATTATTTTTGGTTCCCCTAACATCAATTTATGATCATATTAAGAAATTTGCGGACTCGATGACAAAGAACTTTGAGATGTCGTTGAACACGGATTTGACATTCATTCATAGTTTCCAAATGGAAAAATGTCAAGAAGGAATTTTTCTATCTCAAACCAAGTACCTAGAGGATATTCTTGCGAAATTCGGCATGACAGATGCAAGTCCGTGCAAGGTACCCGTGCCAACCACAACTGCTCTTAACGAAAACACTAACGGTATTCCTTTTGACCCATCCATTTACCGCTCTACGATTGGTTCATTTCTTTACCTTTGTGCATCTAGACCAGACATCACGTTAAGTGTAGGTATTTGTGCTAGATTTGAAGCTTCCCCTAAGGAAAGCCATCATAAGGCTATTAAGCATATTCTTAGATACCTTGTTGACTGATATGTCTCAAACGTATCTATAATTTTTGATGGTTTCATGTTGTTATCTTGTCATCTTTGGATGTTTTATGTACCTTTTATATCTTTTTTGGGACTAACTTATTAATTCAGTGCCAAGTGCCAGTTCTTGTTTTTGTGTGTTTTTGGCTCTTTTCAGATCTGATTTTGGAACAGAGTCCAAACGGAATAAAATCCCCGAAATGATTTTTTCCCAAACGGAAGAAGATCACGGGGCCTCTGGGCCAAGCCAGGAGGGCTCGAGGGAGCCCACAAGCCCCCACTCTGCCACCAGGGGGAGGCGGCGGTGGCAGGGCTTGTGGCCTCCCTGGCGCCCCCTGACCTAGATCTTTGGCCTATATATTCCATAAAATACAGCAAAAAAGCAGGGGATCCACGAAAATACTTTTCCGCCGCCGCAAGCTTCCGTTTCCGCGCGGTCTCATCTGGAGACCCTTCCCGGTGCCCTGCCGGAGGGGACTTTGGAGTTGGAGGGCTTATACATCAACATCATCGCCCCTCCAATGACTCGTGAGTAGTTCACTTCAGACCTACGGGTCCATAGTTAGTAGCTAGATGGCTTCTTCTCTGTCTTGGATCTTCAATACAAATTTCTCCATGATCTTCATGGAGATCTATCCGATGTAATCTTCTTTGGCGGTGTGTTTGTCGAGATCCGATGAATTGTGGATTTGTGATCAGATTATCTATGATACATATTTGAGTCTTTGCTGATTTCTTTTATGCATGATTTGATATCCTTATAAGTCTCTCTGAGTCCTGGATTTTGTTTGGCCAACTATATCTATGATTCTTGCAATGGGAGAAGTGCTTGGTTTTGAGATCTTACCGTGTGGTGACCTTTCCTAGTGACAGTAGGGGCGGCAAGGCACACATCATGTAGTTGCCATCAAGGGTAACAAGGTGGGCTTTGTCGTAGATATGAGTTTGTCCATCTGCATCATGTCTTCTTGCTTAAGGCCTTACTCTGTTCTTTCAGACTTAATACACTAGATGCATGCTGGATAGCGGTCGACATGTGGAGTAATAGTAGTAGATGCAGAAACTATCAGTCTACCTGTTTTGGACGTGATGCCTATAGATATAATCATTGCCATAGATGACGTCATGACTTTGCGCGGTTCTATCAATTGCTCGATAGTAATTTGTTCACCCACCGTCTACTTGCTTTTATGAGAGAAGCCACTAGTAATCACTATGGCCCCCGGGTCTATTCACAACTAACGTTTCCACTTTTGCTTTTACTTTGCTTTGTTACTTTGTTGCTTTCAGTTCTCACTTGGCGAACAATCTATAAGGGATTGACAACCCCTTCATAGCGTTGGGAGCAAGCTTTTTGTGTTTGTGCACGCAGTTGTGATACTCCTTCACTGGATCAATACCTTGGTTCTCAAAACTGAGGGAAATACTTACCACCACTTCGCTACATCACCCTTTCCGCTTCGAGGGAACACCAACGCAAGGCTCCAAGGCCGCGGGGAAATACTTTGCATATTTTCCTAGGAAGTCCCTAAAGGCGTAGCCGTAGCAGAAGGATTCCTGGTGCCGTTGCTGAGGAGAATCAAGACGTCTCCCGTCAGCACGTATTTCTGGCGCCGTTGGAAGGTCTTTTGTTGCAGTAGCAGAAGTATTTCTGGCGCAGTTGCCGGGGAAGGAGAGATCTATCCAAGTAGGTCTCACAAACTCATCTCTTGCATTTACTTTTTTGCCAGTTGCCTCTCGTTTTCCTCTACCCCACTTCACATTTGTCGTTTTCATTTGCCTTTCTCCTTTGCCGTTTTCTTTTGCCCGTTGCACTCTCTCTTCCTGCTCGTTTTTGTGTGAGATAGTCCATCAATGGCTAGACCCACCACTCCAAATGATACCCCTGAGAATGAAGTTCTCAATTTCAGGAAGAATGAGGAAGAAAATATAAAGGACGCTTGGTAGAGGATTTGCAATGCTCAAAGTAGATCTACTCGTAAGCAATCCACTACCGTCCTCCTTCGCAGTTTCTATGTTGGGATTTATCCTTGGAATAGGTACATCCTTGATACCATTGTAGGCGGGAATTTTTTGGGGAGCCATACTGTTGACTCCTATGGAGCTATCATGAATTTGGTAGGCTCACCCCCGCTCATGGTTAATGGAACTACCTTGACCTTGGAACACGTGATGCAAAGGCTTGACGCTATTGAAAACAAACTTACCACAGTTGAACTTATTGAGGGTTTGGATACAAAGATCCACAATCAAATTACTCAGTACGGATCCAAAGTGGGAATTTTTTTGAAAAATTTAAGGGAGAAGGAACTTATAGTTAATGATTCTTCTAGAATTGGCAAACTAGAAGATGTCATAACCAACTTGGGTTCCACTTTTGCCGATGTGCAAAATACTCCAAATCTCACTCTCAAAAAGACCGTCAAGTCTGTTTTGTTCCTAAAGCTAGTGGTGAGTCATCCAATAAAGATGAAGATCTTAAGATGATAAATGATCACACTACTTATGGTTTGAGCACCAAAGATGACTATACGTGATTCCATCACCTTTTGCCTAGCTAAGGGCGTTAAACAATAGCGCTTGTTGGGAGGCAACCCAACGAATCTATCCTTTTTCTTTCTGTTTTGTGTTTTACACACTTTCATAATTCTGTTATGATTGTGTTTTTTGTGTTTCTCTTTGCGTTTGTGCCAAGCAAAACCGTTATGATTAGTCTTGGGGATGATAGTTTGGTCTTGCTGGAAAAGACAAAAACTTTCTTCTCACGAAAAGAATTTGCATTTTTTTCTGTAAGAGATTTTGAGTTGATTCTTTTTGTTGCTAATTTCTACGCAAATTCTTCAGACTTTCGTAATTTTTCAAAAAATTTGAAGTACCATAATTATACGAAATATACAGATTTCTACAGACTGGTCTGCTGTTAACAGATTCTGTTTTTGTTGTGTTGGTTGCTTATTTTGATGAAACTATGGATAGTATAGGGGGGTATTAGGCATGGAAGATTGAAGATACAGTAACCCAACGTCAGCATAAGTAGAATTTAAGTTGGCTACAGTACCTAAGGATGTTGTGGTTTGCTTTCTCATACTAATGTTATCACGAGTTTCTGTTTAAGTTTCGTGTTGTGAAGTTTTCAAGTTTTGGGTGAAGTTCTTATGGACAAAAAGATAAAGAGTGGCAAGAGCTCAAGCTTGGGGATGCCCAAGGCACCCCAAGAGATTCAAGGATGCCTTAAAAGCCTAAGCTTGGGGATGCGATGGGAAGGCATCCCCTCTCTCGTCTTCAATCCATCGGTAACGTTACTTGGGGCTATATTTTTATTCACCACATGTTATGTGTTATTTCCTGGAGCGTCTTGTACCGTAGGAGTCTTTTATTTTTTTTGTGTCGCAATCATCCTTGCTGCACACATAGAGAGAGAGATACATGCACTCACCGTGATTTTGTCGAGCTTCACTTATATCCTTTGGTAGACAATTCTGCTCACATGTGCTTCACTTATATCTTTTGAGCTAGATACTTTTGCTCTATGTGCTTCACTTATATCTTTTAGGGCACAGCGGTGCGTGGATTGGTAGTTGATCTATTCTTTGAAAGTAGTCTCAAAAGGGGTAGTTATCCAAAGGGATACGAAAACTTCCACCTTCATGTGCATTGAATAGTTAGAGAAGTTTGATTCATCTCAATTAGTTTTGAGTTGTGGTTGTGGTAATATTGAAGTCATGCTAGTAAGGTGTTGTGGATCTAGAAATACTTGTGTTGAAGTTAGTGATTCCCGTAGCACGCACGTATGGTGAACCGCTATGTGATGAAGTCCGAGCATGATTAGTTTTTTGATTGTCATCCTTTGCGTGGCAGTCGGGGTCGCGCGATGGTTTATACCTACCAACCCTTCCCCTAGGAGTATGCGTTGAATGCTTTGTTTCGATTACTAATAAATTTTTTGCAACAAGTATATGAGTTCTTCATGACTAATGTTGAGTCCATGGTTTAGATGCACTTTCACCTTCCACCATCACTACCTTCTTAGTGCCGTGCAACTTTCGCCGGTGCACAAAACCCACCACTAGCCTCCCTTAAAACAACCACCATACCTACCTACTATGGCTTTTTGAAAGTCATTCCGAGATATATTGCCATGCAACTACCACCATGACATGTGCCACCATGTCTACATTGTCATTGCATGATTGTAAGATAGCTAGCATGATGTTTCCATTAATGTCTATGCCTTGCTAGATCATTGTCATGATACACTACTAAAGGTATTCCATATAGAGTCATCGTTGCTCTAAGTTTTGAGTTGAAAGTGTGATGATCATCACTGATGGAGCATTGTCCCATGTGAGGAAATAAAAGAGGCCAAAGATGCCCACCAAAAAAAAGAGGCCAAAGAGCCCACCAAAAAAATAAAAAAAAATGAGAGAAAAAGAGAGAAGGGACAATGCTACCACCTTTCCACACTTGTGCATATTAAGCACCATGATCTTCATGATTGAGAGCCTCTCGTTTTGTCACCACCATATAGCTAGTGGGAAATTTTCATTATATAACTTGGCTTGTATATTCCAATGATAGGCTTCCTCAAAATTGCCTTAGGTCTTCGTGAGAAAGCAAGTTGGATGCACACCCACTAGTTTTCCTTAAGAGCTTTCGCATACTCTTAGCTCTAGTGCATCATTTGTATGGCAATCCCTACTCATTCACATTGATATCTATTGATGAGCATCTCCACAGCTCATTGATATGCCTAGTTAACGTGACCATCTTCTCCTTGTTTTTTCTTGCAACCTCCACCAAACTCCACACCACTTATAGTGCTAAAACCATGGCTCACGCTCATGTATTGAGTGAGAGTTGAAAAGGTTTGAGAAAGTAAAGGTGTGAAACAATTACTTGGCCAATATCGGGGTTGTGCATGATTTAAATTCGTTGTGCAATGATGATAGAGCATAGCCAGACTATATGGTTTTGTAGGGATAACTTTCCTTTGGCCTTGTTATTTTGAAAGTTCATGATTACCTTGCTAGTTTGCTTGAATTATTATTGTTTCCACGTCAATAGCAAACTATCATTTTGAATCTAATGGATCTGAACATTCACGTCACATAAGAGGAGTTACAAAGGACAGCTATGCTAGGTAGCATGCAAGCATCAAAAATTCATTCTTTATCAGTTCACTACTCGAGGACGAGCAGGAGTTAAGCTTGGGGATGCTTGATACGTCTCAAACGTATCTATAATTTTTTATGGTTTCATGCTGTTACCTTGTCATCTTTGGATGTTTTATGTAGCTTTTATATCTTTTTTGGGACTAACTTATTAATTCAGTGCCAAGTGCCAGTTCCTGTTTTTTCTGTGTTTTTGGCGCGTTTCAGATCTGATTTTGGAACGGAGTCCAAACGGAATAAAATCCCCGAATTAAAATTTTCCCGAACGGAAGAAGATCAGGAGGCTTGAGGGCCAAGCTAGGAGGGCTACAGGGGGCCCACAAGCCCCCCATCCGCCACCAGGGGGAGGGGCGGCGGCCAGCAGGCTTGTGGCCTCCCTGACGACCCCTGACCTAGATCCTTTGCCTATATATTCCCTAAAATACAGAAAAAAATAAAGGGATCCACGAATATACTTTTCCGCGCCGTAAGCTTCCGTTTCCGCGAGATCTCATCTGGAGACCCTTCTCGGTGCCCTGCCGGAGGGGACTTTGGAGTTGGAGGGCTTCTACATCAACATCATCGCCCCTCCAATGACTCGTGAGTAGTTCACTTCAGACCTACGGGTCTGTAGTTAGTAGCTAGATGGCTTGTTCTCTCTCTTGGATCTTCAATACAAAATTCTCCATGATCTTCATGGAAATCTATCCGATGTAATCTTCTTTGGCGGTGTGTTTGTCGAGATCCGATGAATTGTGGATTTGTGATCAAATTATCTATGATATATATTTGAGTCTTTGCTGATTTCTTTTATGCATGATTTTATATGCTTGTAAGTCTCTCTGAGTCTTGGGTTTTGTTTGGCCAACTAGATCTATGATTCTTGCAATGGGAGAACTGTCTGGTTTTGGGTTCTTACCGTGTGGTGACCTTTCCGAGCGACAGTAGGGGCAGCAAGGCACACATCATGTAGTTGCCATCAAGGGTAACAAGATGGGCTTTGTTGTAGATATGAGATTGTCCATCTACATCATGTCATCTTGCTTAAGGCGTTACTCTGTTTTTTCAGACTTAATACACTAGATGCATGCTGGATAGCGGTCGACGTGTGGAGTAATAGTAGTAGATGCAGAAAGTATCGGTCTACTTGTTTTGGACGTGATTCCTATAGATATAATCATTGCCATAGTTGACGTCACGACTTTGCGCGGTTCTATCAATTGCTTGATAGTAATTTGTTCACCCACCGTCTACTTGCTTTCATGAGAGAAGACACTAGTAAACACTACGGCCCCCGGGTCTATTCACACCTATCATTTCCACTTTCGCTTTTAGTTTGCGTTGTTACTTTGTTGCTTTCAGTTCTCACTTGGAGAACAATCTATAAGGGATTGACAACCCCTTCATAGCGTTGGGAGCAAGCTTTTTGTGTTTGTGCAGGCAGTTGTGATACTCCTTCACTGGATCGATACCTTGGTTCTCAAAACTGACGGAAATACTTACCACCGCTGCGCTACATCACCCTTTTCGCTTCAAGGGAACACCAATGCAAGGCTCCAAGGCCGCGGGGAAATCCTTTGCATATTTGCCTAGGAAGTCCCTAAAGGCGTAGCCGTAGCAGAAGGATTCCTGGTGCCGTTGCTGAGGAGAATCAAGACGTCTCCCGTGAGCACGTATTTTTGGCGCCGTTGGAAGGTCTTTTGTTGCAGTAGCGTTGACACCCCAAGGTTGGGTCTATGGTACCCCAAGGATGTCAGGTTTGATCTTATTGGGTACAGAGATGCAGATCGGGCAGGAGACAAAGTGGGAAGAAAATCCACCTCCGAGGCATGTGAGTTTCTTGGACGCTCATTGGTAAGTTGGTCCTCAAAAAAGGAAAAATTGTGTCTCCCTCTCTAGTGGTGAAGCCGAATATATTGCGACCACAAGTTGTGCAACACAATTCTTATGGATGAGGCAAACTTTGAAGGACTATGGTATAACCTACCGACATGTACCTCTAGTATGCGACAATGAAAGTGCCATCAAGATTGCTGAAAAGCCTAGTGATCACTCTCGCACCAAGCACATTGATATTCGATATCACTTCTTAAGAGACCATGTGCAAACGGGTGATATTGGCATTGCTCATGTTGGCACGAATATGCAACTTGCTGATATTTTCACCAAGCCACTTGATGAACGTAGGTTCTGTCAACTTAGACATGAACTTGGTATCTTAGAACTTGACAACACAATTTTGCTCTAATACCAATTGAAATGAACGAGATGGACCTAGTGTGTGTGTGTGGGGGTGAATAGTAATAGCGCGGGGATAGAATAAGTGCATAATCTTCAAAGGAAAAAAATCGCATTAAAGGTGGAAAAATGCCAGAACTCTGCTTCGCGGAGAAGTTTCGGGTGGGCCGGAAGGTCCGGCGGCAGGAAGTTCCGGCTTGCCCAGAAGTTCCAGGCACCAGTCAGTTCATAGGGATCCTTCCAGATCCGAGGAGAGGATAGCATAATCCATGCAATGGATGAGAATGAAAAGAGTACTACGGAACTATGGTGGATGTAGTACAGGAAAACATGGAGAGAGGTGTTTATCCTAAACCCGTAAGCAAGTCCACAATCCCTAGGAGCGAATCTAGAGAGAAGGCACAAAAAAGCTTGGGTTACCTTGATCCATGGAGATGGTGAAGAGCAAGCGAGATGCCCTCCAAACACGATGGATGGAAGGAGGTTCCGGGAGCCGGCGACACACCCGGAAGTCGTTGATAGGAGAGGGGCACCGTAGGAAGAGGAGAGGAGGAGAGGGACAGAGGGGCGAATGGCGAATAAACCCTTTGGTAACCCCTGCCCACATCTAAGAGCCTATAACCCGTGATGCCCGGAAGTTCCGGCCAAGACCGGAAGTTCCGGCGGCCGGAAGGTCCGGGTTACCATAGAGAATGCGGTCTCTATGAAAGCCCAAGAACTTGAGGGGGTGAGGCTGAAAGCTACCAAGACGCCACAATCCCAACAATCATTTTTAAGTGGATGGAGGAAGCTTGTGACCGAGATGAGATCTCAGGAGTTTTTTATTTAGATGATAGAGGTTTAGGTAGTGCCTGATCTAGGGTCATATAGATCGACTACACCCATAATGCAAAAGCGGGAAACAAATCAGAGAGAAACAACCGCAATTATGAGTGTAAAGAAAACAGAAAAAAAAATGAAGATAGTCCAAGCTCTTGGGGAGAGAGAGAGGGTGGTGTATGGATCCACCATGTTTGAGCATATGTGACTTGGCACTATGATGATTTTAACCTTGATTCCTACATCAACACTCCATCATTTAAAGCACAGGGTCACACAAGTGAGACACAATAACTTTGAGAGTGTTTGGTTTGTTTATGCATCATATAGGGTGAGATAACTCATGAATTGAGTGTCTCCCCCTAAACACATGCCTACATCTGGACCGGACATGACATAATTGTATGCATGAGTGCAAAATTTCACATAATGTTGTCAAGTTCTAAGATACCAAGTTCACATCTAAGTTGACAGAACCTCCCTTTAGTAGGTGGCTCTGGCTCGAGTGCTCGACCATCCAAGGTGTATGAACGGAAATCCAGAGAAAGGGTCAAGAAGACAAAGGCTGTTTCCCAAAAGGGCACGCCAGTTCACGCTCATCCTCCTCCTCCCGTGCCCATCTCCATGAAAGAGTTGCCAGCACCGGAGTGGGTTGCTCAGCGCGGGATCAATCTCTTTAATGGAGAGCATGAAGATGTGGCTAACTCCAAGTTCTGGACCTTATTTTAGAAACACACTTATGATGAAATTCTCAATCAGTTTGTCAACAAGTTTGTCATTCAGAAGAGTATCAACATCGCTCATTTTAACAGGACTCCCACCAACACTACATATTTTGCGGGGGTTCAGAATATGTGTGTCAAGATCAATCTTCTTCCTCTCGTGAATTTTCAGCATGAGGTGTCCCCACCTCTTGTGGCTCAGTTTTATGCCACGGTGCATTTTGGGGCTGATACACAACGCACTCTCACATGGATGTCAGGTGATGAGAAGCTCCATGCCCCGTTCTCTGTGTTGGCTCGTCTCTTAGGATATGAGTTCACTAACAGTATTTTTGATCGCGAGTACAAGATCCATGATAAAGGGGTCTTTCAGGTTCATCACTTGGCTTCCTTGTACTCAGCTGGTGGACATGTCGGCTCTGTGGGTGGTCTTCTCCCCTTCTATGATATCATGCACTGGATCTTTCGTGAAGTGCTTGGTGTCAAGGTTGGTGACCAAGACCAGATTTGTGGTCATCTCATCAACCTTCTTCATTTCACTTGTCACAATTCTTGCGAAGGTCCTATTTATGTGATGGATTTCATATTGAATGAAATCTACAATGTGGTGATGAAGTGCAAGGTACCTATTTATGCTCCCTACATCACTGCCTTGATTGCTGAGATTCCTCCTGATGCGCTTGCTGGCTGGTGTCTGACTGCTCATGCCAGCATTGAATTGTTGGTAAAAAGGCCAAGGCTACCATCAATGAGGGTGATGATGATGCGGAAGATGATCTTCATGCTGCAGATTCACTACACTTTGAACCTCAATCTCACTCTCATGCTCATCATCATGGGGAACCTAGTGATTCTAGGTCAAGGAAGAGCAACAAACTCTGGCGGCTTCTGAATACCATGTTTTGTCTGAAACAAGATATGCACAAGAAGCAGTGGGAAGAGCACAAGTCTAGGAAGGAGGGGATGAAGGCCCTTAAGGATGGGATGCGTACATCGGGCATGAATCTTGCTCATGGTTATGAGTCTGATGTGACTCCGTTTGATTAATACGAGTCCAAGATTGCTCGGTTTGATGTCGAAGCTGGAGATGAAGCCACTTCTCGTCGCCCTTACAGCCCAGTGTCCTCTGACCAGTCCTCCAACGACTCATCTAATTCCCTCAGCCAGAGGCTGGAGTAGTGCATCCTTCATTTTTTCCTTTTTGCCATCTTGATGACAAAGGCGGAGATGTTGGATTGCTTGATGGAGGCCATCGATAGGGGGTCATTGTTATCATTTGCCTATTCTTATTTGCTACCTTTCCTACTTGCTACCTTTGCTTTATTTGCTACTATTTGAGCATTACCGTTGTGTTTTCATTAAACTATCTATCCATGTGTGTGCACTTTATGGGTCACATGTGCTACATGGCATCTTTCATATTCGTATCTTATATTGTGAGTAATATTCCCATATATGTGTCGTCACATACAAAAATCAAGGTTAGTAATATTCCCATATATATGTCCTTCTTGTATGGGTAGCACAGTGTGAGGGGAAGCTACTTCCAATTGTGTCTTTGACATTCAAATACAAATCTAAAAGAAGGCATTGGGTGTCGGGGAGTTATTTCCCTTCATCAAAACTGCTCTATAACATACATACTTTGTGTGTCTACCCTCTCAAGAATTGTTGTCATCTATGTAGAAAAGGGGGAGAATGAAAGTGCGTGATTGCCCTTAATTATTCTTGACATCTATGACAATTTCATTTGTATTTATAGCGACATGCTCTAGTGTAAATAGCAATGACAAAAGTAAAGAGAAGCATGGATGCATACTTGCCCTCTACTTGAAAAAATGAAAAAGAAGCAGTGCCATGGAAGTTTTTCTTTTCTTCTTGAGTCCTTAGGGCAACCGCACAATTAAGAGGGGATGCATCGTGAAAATTATCTTGGAATCAAGTCTTCATAGAAATAAGTTCTGGAAAAATAATTTCTCAAATCTGTCAAAATTGAGAGTACAATGTCTTTGTCTAGGTCGGAACTTCTTGGACGGCCGGAATTTCCGAGGACCAGAAGGTCCGGGAAGCTTCCGGGCCAACTAGAGAAACTGCGAGCTTTTGTGCAATCTTTCTTTTTTGGACGGAACCTTGCCGGACCCTAGCCGAAACTTCCGTCCCCCGAAACTTCTGGGCCGGCCGGAATTTCCGTGCACCAGAACTTTTGTCCCCGTCCTGGCTGCTTCCGGGCACTCCAACCAGGATGCAATCACTCTATGTAGCCCAAAACCTGACCGGAACTTTGGGGGTCCGGAACCTCCAGTATTCCCCGGAACTTCCGGGGTTGGCAGGAATTTGGCCCCCAACGGCTGGATTTCATCCCCACCTATAAATAACATTCTTCTTCCTCATGTGCATGTAGCTACTACATTTTCTCTCTCTACCATTTTCAGACCTCTATTTCTTGTAGTTCTCCCTCCTTGGCCAACCAAAGCTCTTGATATCTTGAGGAGTGAAGGAGGAGTGCCTGATCTACACATCCACCAAAGCATAAGTTGATTCCCCCTTGTTTTCACAGTGCATCTTGTTACTCTTGGAGGTTGGAGACTCCTAGGCGGTTGGAGTACTCCGGCGAGGCATCGTTCATTGTGATTACCCCCACAAAGTTTGTGAGGGTTTTGAGACCACCCCAAAGTCTATCACTAGTGGTTGAGAATCGCCTTCGTGGTGTTGTCTCAAAGAGAGAATATGGTGTGCCTTCGTGGCATTGGTGTGCCTTTGTGCTAACATCCACCTCTCTAAATGATTATGTAGCTTCCCTCCAAGGAAGTGAACATCGGCATACATCCTCGTCTCTCAGTGTTGCGGTTATCCCTAACCCTAACTCTCTACTTGTGGTTATTTGTCTGTGTGGTATTTCTTATATTACTTGTATTACATGTTCTTAACTCTTTAATTAATTGTTGTCTTGCTCAGTACACGTAGCAAGACTACCATCTTTGCAATTGGTAGGCTCACCTTCCTATTCCGCATTATTGCCTAAAATTGCTCAGAAACAATTAAAATTTGTTATTGTACCTATTCACCACCCTCTAGGTCCATCTAGATCCTTCACCCTTGTGTCACTAGGATATTGAAATCCTCCAGGTTGCACCTACCACAACGCACCTCTCTCACCGAAGAAATATCGATCTAGTCGGCGAAATTATTTCAATAGATCAGAGAGAATTACGGCGCTATCATAATCATCCACATAAGAATCATATAAGTAATCAGAGGAGACTCAAATATTTATCATGAATAATATGAACATAAACCCACAATTGATCGGATCCCAACAAGCGCGCCGCACAAAAGGAATTACATCATATGGATCAAAGTGAAGATGCAATAATCATTGTATTAAATATATAAAAAAGAGGGATTGCCATCTAGGTATTGACCATGGCCCTGTAGGTTTGTGGTGAACTTCTCACACATCGTCGTGAGGGCAGCAAGCTTGATGAAGAGGCCCTCCATGATCGATCCCCCTTCGACAGGCTGTCGGAATGGAGCTCCGGATGGCCTCCCGTCATAATAGGGACTTGCTGCGGCCTAAAAAGTGTTTGGGGACTCCCTCTGATTTTTTAGGGTAGATAAGAATTTGTAAGCCAAAGAATGGAGTCGGGAGGTCCACGAGGGAGGCACAAGCCATCAGGCCGCACCTTGTGGTCTTGTGGACCCCTCATGAGACCTCCAGCCTTCTTCTATAGCTCGGTGGTCTTCTTTTTGTCCAGAAAAAATCATCAAAAAGTTTCAAGACAATTGGACTTCGTTTGGTATGGAAAACCTAAAAAGTGAAAACATGCACAAAACAACAACTAGCACTGGGTCAATAGGTTATTGCTCAAAAACAATACAAATTGGTAAATAAATACCCCAAAAGTATTCTAGAATGATAATGTATCAGCATGGAACAATTAAAAATTATAGATAGATTGGAGACGTATCAAGAAACCCCAAGCTTAATTCTTGCTCATCCTTGAGTAGGTAAATGATAAAAATGTAATTTTTTATGTGATATGCTATCCATGATGTAACCTTATGAATGTATGCTCACTCAGAAATGATGAATTTACAAATATTAACACAACAATACTTATAGGTATAAACAGCAAATCACTATTTTTCCAAAGTATACTATCCTCAAAGATTGTTTCCCCCCATCCATCTTCGTTATATTAGCAATGGATGGCTCCATATTCACCACATTAATAGAAATGTCATGCACCACGGTGTCAAAGTCACGCAATTGGATCGTACTTTTTTCAATATGCATCAACTTTTTATTCTTCACGTAATACATGAGCGTGAACCATTGGACATAGCATAAACGTGGAATAGAATATGATGGTAGGTTTGAAAGAGGTAAAAGTGGAGAAGATAGTCTCACATCAACTAGGCGTACCAACGAGCTATGGAGATGCCTGTTGATAGATATTGATGTGAGGAGTAGGGATTGCCATGCAAATGATGCACAAGAGCTCTAAGTGTATGAAAGCTCCACTGAAGCTAAGTGGGGTGTGCATCCAACGTGTTTGATCATGAAGACCTTGGGTATTTGAAGAAGCACATCATAGGAATATGCAAGACAAGTTTATGAAAAAGTGATTCCCACTAGCATATGAATGATATAACATGAGACTCTCTATATGAAGAATAAGGTGCCACTTTGAGGCACAAGTGCGATAAATAGTAATAACAAAGTCCCTTCTCTCTTTTTCTCTCATTAAATTTCTTATGGTGGGCCCATTTGGTGTAACGCCCAAGATGCGACCCTATCCTTATTTTGGCGCGAGGGATCGACATGGATAGAAGGGCATCTCATCGTTTCACAAGAATGGATATCATTACAAGTACATGTACTGAAAAGATGAGTATATGGACTTGGCTTGCACTCGCCATAAGCTACATCAGAGTCACATCAATAATACAACATACAATCATCATGTAGAAGAGCAGGGTCCGTCTACGGACGAAAAAAATGATAAAAGCACGACGTCCATCCTTGTTATCCCAGGCTGCTGGCGTGGAACCCATCCTAGATCGATGAAGAAGAAGAAACTCAAAATGAACAATCAACGTGCTCGCGTCAAATTAACTCTTTACCTGAACCTGCAACTGCTGTTGTAGTAATCTATGAGACACAGGGACTCAACAATATCATCTCCAAAGGTATCAAGACTAGCAAAGCTTAATGGGTGAGGTAAGGTGAAGTGGTAAGGCTGCAGCAAGCGACTAAGCATTTATTTGAGGTGGCTAACTTACGAGTACAAGAATAAAAGGGGGAAGACCTACACATAAGGGCGTGAATTATTGATGATCAAATGAATGATCCTGAACAACTACTTACGTTAGACATAACCCCACTGTGTTCTGATTAGAGAAGGATCTCACGAAAGAGACAGACACGGTTACACAATCCGTTGGCAAGTATTAATTAAGTTTACTTCAAGTTATCTAGAACCGGATGTTAAACAAAGTTTCCACGTTGCCACATAACCGCGGGCACGGCTTTCCGAAAGATTTAACCCTACAGGGGTGCTCCAACTAGTCCATCACAAACTACCACACGCTGCGATGGAATGACCTCGATCAAGGAAACCCGTGATCTCCTCGGGTTCCTATTGGAAAACCTCAACCTCGATATAACCCAAAGCATCCTCGGAATCCCTCATACAACACGCTCGAGAAAGGTAAAACAAGTCCAGCAAGGCCGCCCGACGTGTCAACAATCCCGATAGGAGCCGCATATCTCGTGCTCAGGACACGATGGATAAGCGAAGCATACTGTGGCCTAATAGTCATCACCCGAGTTGCCCCGGGTTGGCCCCGCACGGTGCTCTATTTTAGACCAGCACCATCAGCACTAGCCCTCCCTTTATTATGTTGAATTACTCCTCGGGTAGCGCTAACTCCCAATGTTTTCAGTATTAATAGAATTATTATGTTAGACAAAAATAGTACTAACTCGGCAAGCTTTATCCCAAAACGAGAATCTAGGGGGTCCCCATAACAACCCCAAGCATGTTAGGAGCGCTCATTTATGGAACATAACACCGGTAGCCGAAACTAAGGTGGCAAAGGTGGAAAAAAACACCAGGCTAGAAAGCCAAGTCTTCCAACTTTTACCAAGTATATACGTGCATTAAATTAATTGCAATAATATGGTGATATAACAAGGAACCCATGTTTGCACATGGAAGCAACTACACCTGCAACTGGCAACGCTAACATCAGGTTAAACAAGCAGTAACATAGCCAATCAATGGTTTGCTAAGTTGTGTTCAGGTTGAAGGTTTTCATGGCAATGTTAAGAGGCTGCCCTTTAAGTGGTAGGTAGCGAGACATAGCAAAAGAAATGAGAAAACTAGCATGGCAATGATAGTAATGATATCTGGGGAAATGATCATCTTGCCTGAGATCCCACTTGGAAGAAGAACGACTCCGTTAAGCAAACGAACCGACGTTTTCGAACGGGTCCTCACATTCCGACACGCTCGCGAAACTCTATCGAGACGAAGCAAACTGAAAACAAGCATCAACACACGATATTTACCGCACACATGCATGATATGATGCACACCCTAATATGATGCATGATCAGTTTCAAATATGCAAGGCATGGCATGGCAATTCACACAGTCAAGCGCTACACATTAAGTGAAGCTCAATAAGCAACAAGTTGCATATTGATGGAACTTCACGTTTAATTATTTAGTTCACTCCCATTTATTTACACGGCAATATTAAATGTTGTTAAACATGGCAAGGGGGTGAAGCACAATTAAACTACCTGTGTCGGCATTTTAAATGAGGCCCGAGACGACATATAGCATCTTCGAAACGACCCCACGCGTTAAATTCTAATTCTGTCCAGATTTGATCTAACCACATTTTATGTTTTTTCAACAGCAAAATAAAGTGGTTCACGTTATTCTACTCGTCGTTCTAGTGCATTAACATATATGGCCCTTCGCCAATGTAGCTACGGTTAATTAACTACTTCCTAAACCGTTTCTATAACGTCGACACACAAACCAATGCAAACAACATGCTGAACAGTTTTAAATAAGCATGAGAGTTGGAAACTATTTATCTACGCAAAATTCTAGCCAAGTTAAATGTATAACTCTCTGTGGTCCGAAGCACGAATTTAAAACTTCGTCTCTTTGAAAAATATGCGTATTTCTTGTAAATCAATTAAATCGCAGGTCCTAAAAATACCAATGGGCCGAAATCTGCTACGGGACAAAATAGGGCATGGCGACAAATAGCTAAAAAGTGCATGCGGTGCAGGATAGCTGGGGGCGCTCACCTTGGGCTGGCCTTGTGGAGGCGTGGGGCAGGCCGAAAGGCGGCTGGGTTGGCCGGCTCGGGCTGGCGCAGATGGGCCGACGGGGCGAGTCCTGGCCCACTCGGGGAGGCTACAGGCCCGCGCAAGCGCATCGCTCGCTGGACGAGCCGCTCGTCCCCATGCACATGCGAGCAGAGGCACATGGCGGCGCAGGGCTACATGTTCGAGGGTGGCAGCCGGCCGAGGCCTCGGGCCGACCAGGAACAAGAT
The DNA here is from genome assembly GCF_904849725.1 of Hordeum vulgare subsp. vulgare. NCBI lineage: Eukaryota > Viridiplantae > Streptophyta > Magnoliopsida > Poales > Poaceae > Hordeum > Hordeum vulgare. The sequence goes on along the minus strand of NC_058521.1, from coordinate 143,408,434 downwards.
GACGACGATGGGGACCGGTGGATCTGGGCCAGGTGGCTCAGATCTAGCTCGCGACGGGAGGCAGTGAGGCTCCGGCGGGGCGATTGTGGGATCTCGCGATCCAGGTCAGGAACCAGGCGACTCGCAATGGGGCTCGGGGCTCGGGACTCGGCCGGAAGAGAGTAGCAGGGCTGCTGCTCCTGCCTGAGAGGAGGAGGGCGAGCTGGAGCTTTGCTCGGCCTAGATCAGCCTAGGCGGGCCAGATCAGGGCCCGGCTGGCTGGCGGCTAAGAAGAGAGAGATGGGGCTAACTGTTGGCTACTAGGGTTAGGGACGCGAATCCCGAGGCACGGGGCTGGCTACTTATTTATAGATTAGGGCTAGGGTTAGTGTTTTTTAGTTCCGATTTCCATCGTAGGATTGCAATCGGATGGTCTCGGCTGCGCCCTAGAGTTTGGTGGTTGTGTTAGAGCGGCTAGGTGGGGAAGAGAGGGAAGTTGCGTCCCGGCAACGAGAATTTTAAACACCAAAAAACGTCCGACCATAAACCGATGACGGTGCCGCTATGGTCGACCGTACGGGTATCAAACAAACTCCGATTGTTACAAAATTTGGCATGCGACCTAACTACATTAAATTACGACCGCACGCCAAGTTTCGACCCAATCGAGAATATTGTTTAGACACATCTAAAACCAATATTTTATGGATGCCGCGGGCGCGTGCGTGTGTGGTTGGTCTCGAAACGGTCAACGACGAAAACAGAGAGAATCGGCAACTACTAACGGATGCAAGTTTTGAAAATTGGCAGCAACGAAGTGCCGATGCAATGCAGATGATGCGAATGATGCGATGATGAACGTGACACAAATCTAATGGCACGGCGGCAACAGAATATAAGGGGAATCTTCTGGAGCGTCGGTCTCGGGCTGTCACAACTCTCCTACACTAACAAGAGTTCTCGCCCCGAGATCTAAGAATGAAAGGGGAAGAGGAAGAGAAGAGCAAGTTGTAAAAATTAGTCGCTTCTTTGACAATGAGTGAAACCAACGATCCTTGAAGCTTGCAAAGAGATGAAGAATGATATGACAAACAAGCAAGAATTCACAAGAAATTTCGGCAACACTTCGGTAGGAAATTGAGGACAAAAAACTGATAAGCTGGAAAGATCTTGACAACATTCACAACAAACCAATTAAATTGAAAAACAAGGAAATAATATGATCTTGAGAGAACAAGATGATTGATTGAAGAGAGCAACATCAACACAACTCTGGAACAAGAGAATAGAAAGTAGATCTTTGAGATGAATAGAATCAAGAAGAAAATGATAATTCCCATCACAATTGAATTTGACAAGCAGCCTTGCAAGAAGTACTGAACGGAGTTGTTGGCAACCAACAACTGAAAGAACAAGCTTGTAGTGGACTTATGAAACCCATCCCAAAATAATGAGGTGATAACTAGCCACTAACAGAAACAAGGATTGATTGAATGCAACCAAAAGGCAAAACTTCTTACACCAAGAGGATGCATTGAGAATTTGGAAACACGATAATCACCATAATAGAAACAACCCTTAGAAAAAGCTTTAGGTGAATCTAAACCAAGATAGCTCAATGAAGAAACCATGCGTTTGAAAATATCTCACGATCATAGAATCGATGGGTTTATATATTTCATTGTTGAAACAACTTTTCTACGAGACTCCTCCAATAACAAGAATGCTATAATACCACCTCAAGGATAACGGATGAATAATTCCATGTTGAAATGGAAGATAAAGAACACTTGAGCTCCCAACAAGAATCTTGAAGAACACATTGAGAATGAATTGAATCCTTGATGAACCACCATGAAGGATCTCTGGAATAGAAGGATGATAGGGAAAAAAATTGAAGCTTGAAAAAGAATAAGATTGAGGCCTTGAAAAGATTTAGATGAAGCTTCACGAAGTGATACTTGAGATAACTTGGAGCTCCGGAAAAGAAAAGATGAGCACATGAGAAACAATTGATATCATGAGCCACTCCGGAAGAAGAATTGAAATCACTTGATGAAACAAGAATGAGAATTATGTTATGCTTATCCTTCATCAAGTTAAATTGATGACAAGCAACGGATTTAGCATACCACTTATTCTTCTTGAAAAGAGAGACATAGATAGAGCACAAACTGAAGAAGTTTTGAAGGAGATACCGGTAAGAATTGGAATGAATGGGGATAACAAGAATGTATGGAGATATATGAGAATGAAGAGAACATGAGCCACCTAACAGAAAACTTGAATGAGACACAAGAATAAATGAGAGACGAACGAAGAGACAACAATTGAGAAGAATTTGAGAATGAAAGCTGAAAGCTGAGAACGAAGAAATCTTCTGAAATGATGGCCTTAGGAGGATCAAGAATGGAACGAATCTGAAATGCACCGGATATATATATGGAAATGATCTCTCATGATCGAAACAATTCAAGATGATAACACAAAGCTAAAATGATGAATCTTCAAAAGAATGAAGAAAGATTTAAGAGAACCACTTCTTCGGTCTTCCAAGATGAGAATGATGACACGAAACACCACCAAGAATTACTAAGACACTCCAGAATAATGAAAAATGAAAGGTTGAGCCAGTTATGAGAATTAATTTTGAAGCAATCTTGGACAAGGAATATGACTGATGAAATTCATACTAACGTCATAGTTGAAAAGAATAAGAGATCTCCGGGAAAATATTATAATAGCCAGGTAAGATCCTAGGAAAACATGTGGGTTATGAGCCCACTCAAAAGAAACACCGTTGAAATGATTGCTCATAAAGAGAGATACTGCACCGTATAACTGAAAAATTGATGAGGTTGGGAACCTCAAAATAATTGAAAGGATTGAGAACAAGAAACTCTGAGACATCTCTAGCACTCCGGATAGAACAAAGATGGATGAATAACAAGAGAGGCTTGAATAAGAATTTCCAACACGGGAAAGAATTTAAAAGATGAAAAAGATATGATGAACACAGAGAGCTTGAATTCAATTCACCAGAAAATAGCACAAGAATGAAAAATGATGAACTCGAAACTCCTGAGAACCTTCACAAGAATCACCAGATATGACACGGAAGAGAAGATAGCAGAAGCCACACTGAAAAGGAAGACACTTCGATGATAACTGAAACATTGAAGAAAAAGGGAGGGAGGGCGGGGAAAAACAAAGACAACTTGGGATAGATGACATGAACTCCGGAAAGAAATGAGAGATTGATCTTCCAAACATTTGATAGGATTGAATCCACTTGAAGAGAAGGACACCAGATAAAAAGAATTGACATGACGACTCTGATTGAAAAGAATTGAAAAGACAACTTGATTGAGCAAAAGAATTATCACTCCCATAGAAATATGAGAACACCACTTGGAAAATATATGGAATCACCATTTGACATCGAAGCAACGAATTACCATAATCCAATAAAACAAAGGATGAGGCTTACAACACAAGCCAGAACAAATTCATGACAGATATCCCACTCGATATTTTCGTGGATAGGATTGCACGGGCTCTATCCTACAATAGCCATTATGTACAAGGCAGTGCACACGACACACGAAGCGTCCCCGTGTCGTAGCAAGGTACAAGGACTCTTTAAGACACAACGAGAACCATTGTAAGACAACCATGAACAAATGAATCCACTAGATGTCGAACCCCAACCTCACATCATGCATGTGTTGGAAGATTGTCCTATAAGTAACTACTTGAATTCGCATCGAAGAATCCCGAAATTTCTAGTCATGCAATCGGGTCCACGGATACAAGGAGTAAAATTCATCACTCAACTCCTAGCAATAACACTACCCATTAAGTGTATCACATCCGTCAACACATAACCACATATCTTGGAAACTCATCTATCTCAGATCCTCGTAGATCCCACTTCAGTGACACTAATAAGAAACTTGAGGTTTCATCGAAAAGTCCTTTTTGTGGTGGCCGAAACCACATCGGTAACTCCAAAGTGTTTCCGCTCAGAGGGTCTAATTTCACTTATTGCGGAAACCTAACCCTAAGATGTTTCGTTCAATCTACTCTAACAGAATATTTGAGAGGATGGATCATTACAAACAGTGGTAAGAATGTTGGCATGACCTATTGCATATGAATCAGATGAGGAACGCAATAGGGGTCGAGGCTTTACCCTAGCTTGGTGGAGCCTCTCAACAGCTGCAACGACGGGGAAGAATCCATTTTACGATGATGGATCCATATGGTGTGCGGGAGTCCTAGAGACAATGGCGAGGATACTTGTACATGGGTGGAGGTAGCAATGGTGTGCAGGAGTGAAGGGTTTGATGAAAATTTTCAAAGTCCACCCATTTCCCATCGGTGATGCCAAGAAGAAAATATCGGTGGCACCAAAGTTCTTTACTGTCAGTTAACACAGCAATTCAGTGACACCGAGATTTTTTGACCGGCTACATCGAGATAGAAAACGTGATCAACCTAAAATGCCTTCGGTGGATCCGAGTTTATAGAAGTTGGTCACAAAAAAATATTTAGGAAGTTTTGTAAGTCACCCCAGTCAAATCAATGGCTCCGAGTGCTCCTCATCCGGAGGGTCCGAAAAGTGATTGTTTAAATTTAGCAATGAAGCATGAATATAATTTGAGACAAGATAGAATAGATAGCTAGAGAGGGTACCTAGGCACTCTTGTACATCCAATTGGCCAGAAAAAACCAAAATAACTACAATTGGATGTCCTTGAATGTAGAACAATATGCATACCAACATGCTCACACAATAAGATGTCAAACCAAATATGTCAAACATGCAAACCACTCTAGTATCTATCAAGCAATTTGTCAATGACAAAGTCATCTTTATATGAGTATACTGACTTAGGAGCCTAGTGACAACACTTGATCATAGGTCATACTCATCGTTTAAGCACAAGTGTGGTTGCCACTTCTACATAATGCATTAATGTGTTCACATCATTTATCAATGCTTTGTCTCAAGTCTTAGAGCAAAGCTCCCCCTAGATGTGACATCCCCCTAAGAGGGATGAACTAGCCTTGGGTTTTGTCGATGAAGACTTCATGTAGATGTTGTAGTAGTGGATGCTCATTCTTGATGAAGATCATCTAGAACTAGGAGCAATTCTTGTTGTTTCAATACTCTTCACACCTACATGGGTAAGTACCATGCAAGGAACAATAACAAGAATATCTATGATATGGAGTGAAGTGCTCATGTGATGATGTCCATTGATGCATGGAGTACCTTGTCCCTTGCTTACCAACGAGGGGTTTTCTGACTCCTTGAACAAGTGCATAAGGTAGGTGTTGTTTCACAAGTTCTTGCCAAAAATGAATATCAGTTAAGTTTGTTGGTGGAGTCACCCCTCAAGAACTCTCTAGTTCTTCTCCTTTGGGACCCACATCAACTTGATGGGGATCCTTTGAGTTGAAGTAACACTTGATGAAGTAGAGCTAGTGCTGGCCTTGGGAACTAAAGTCTACTATGCAACTTTATTCTTGTAGACACGTGTTAGGCCTCCAATCGCAGAGTTTTGTAGGACAGTAGCAATTTTCCCTCAAGTTGATGACCTAAGGTTTATCAATTCATGGGAGGCATATGACGAAGATGGTCTCTCTCAAACAACCCTGCAACCAAATAATAAAATGTCTCTTTTGTCCCCAACACACTAAATACAATGGTAATTTGTATAGGTGCACTAGTTCGGCGAAGAGATGGTGATAAAAGTGTAGTAATGATAGTAGATCTTGATTTTTGTAATATGAAGAAATGAAAACAGCAAGGTAGAAATTCATAAAATGTAGCACAAACGATATTGCAATGCTAGAAAATGAGGCCCAGGGTTCGTACTTTCGCTAGTGAAATCTCTCAACGATGCTAATATAATTGGATCACATATAAACCCCTCAACGTGTGATAAAGAATCACTCCAAAGTTCCTATCTAGCGGAGAACATAAGAAGAAGTTGTTTGTAGGGTACAAAACCACCTCAAAGTTATTCTTTCCTATCAATCTTTACAAGAGTTCGTACTAAAACAACAAGTTATCCTTTCAGATCTATCTATCCAAGAATTCATACTAAAATAACACCATAACGAATTTAGATTCATAATACTCAATCCAACACAAAGAACCTCAAAGAGTGCCCCAAGATTTCTACCGGAGAAACAAAGACAAGAATGTGCATCAAGCCCTATGCACAGATTACCCCAATGTTACCTCGGGAATCCACGAGTTGAGTGCCAAAACATATATCAAGTGAATCAATATGATATTCCATTGTATTCATAGCAAGAAAAAAATCAAGTGCTTTCAAATACATAAAAGTATTCAATCCGATAAAACAAAATCTCAAAGGGAAAACTCAATTCATCACAACAAGATAGAGAGGGAGAAACACAATATGATCCAACTATATTAACAAAGCCCGTGATACATCAAGATCGTACCATCTCAAGAACACGAGAGAGAGAGATATTAAACACATAGTTACTGGTACAAACCCTCAGCCCCGAGGGTGGACTACTCCCTCCTCATCATGGTGTCCATAAGGATGATGAAGATGGCCTCTCGTGATGATCTCCCACTCCGACATGCTGCCGAAACAGGCTCTCGATGGATTTTTCATGGCTACACAGGCTTGCGGCGATGGAACTTCTCATCTAGGATTATTTCCGGGGGTTTCTGTATTAATAGGAATTTTTGGCGTTGGTCTCACGTCAAGATGGGCCTCGAGGGGCCCACTAGGTACTAGGGCGCGCCTGGGGGGGATGGCGCGCCCCCCTCTGGTGGTTCTTTGTTCTAGTATTTCTCTTTTCTTCCAATAAAAAAATTAAAATTTCGTCCAATTCCTAGAAAATTTATTTCTGCATAAAAAACAACACCACGGTAGTTCTGCTGAAAACAACGTCAGTTTTGGTTAGTTCCATGCAAATCATACCAAAACCAGATAAAATTGTTGTAAACATGTCATGACTACTTCATAATTATAGATACATCGGAGACGTATCAACATCCCCAAGCTTTGTTCCTACTTGTCCTCAAGTATGCAAATGATACAAGAAATAATTTATGAAGTGTGAATGCTAGCATAGTGCATCAGTTCAATGATAATTTCAATCACTTTTCCTAGCATCATAACAACAACTCTTTCTTATAAAACTCATCGTGATAAAGTAGCAATTGAAAATGGAATTTTTGATGTGGATTGCTACCTATCATATTCATCAGATACTATTTTCTTTTGTAGCATGGACATTTGGACTTGAATGATTCAAAGCAATAGTCTATAATTTCACATGAAAACTTTAATACTCAAGCATATCAACAAGCAACAAAGTCTTTCAAAATATCAATGCTAAAGAACACTATCCCTAGTCCACCATGCTCAATCATTGATCCATTCATGCAACACACCCAAATATTAGCTACATCCTATGCTCAAGTATGATAACAGTGCTGTGTAGTTTGTGCTTTATTAGACAAGATGGAAAATCGAATAAAAATAGAAATTGCAAAAAATTAAATAGATAGGCCCTTCGCAGATGGAAGCAGAGATTTGTAGCGGTTCCATAGCTCATAGTGAAAAATTGGGAGATAAAATATTTCGGGTGGCATGGTTTTCCTGTCAATGAAAACGACTAAGGGTTCCCAATATCTTTCATGCTAAATAAATCATAGGCGGTTCCCAAACTGAAAATCAATTTTATTCCTTTTCCACCATTCTTTCACACTCCACGGCTAGCCGCATCCATGGTACCTTCAATACCAACACTTTCCAAGGAATTTATTATTTGACAATATAAAATAAATTTTATTTGCGTTTTGGGACTGGGCATCCCTATTACCGCCATACTCTCATGCAATGACAAGTGAATAAACACTCATCTTAAGAATAACCTATTGAACATGGAAGATACCGACCACCCCTCGCTGCTTCATGAGCGGTATGGGAACACAAAACACAAATTTATTTTCAACATTAGAGTTGGCGCTTTCAAATTTACTTAGAACGGTACTGAAATACCGCATATAGGTAGGTATGGTGGACTCATTTGCCACAACTTCGGGTTTAGGATTTGGACGCACAAGCAGTATTCCTCCTTAGTACAAGTGAAGGCTAGAAAATAGATTGCGAAGCACCCAACCAAGGAACGAAAACCATCATAAGAGAACATTAAACATAACTAACATTGAATAATGCAACACAAGTAGGATGTAATTTCATAGCATAATTATTAACTTCATGTGCATGCACAGGGAATCACAAACCTTAACACCAATATTCTTACTAAAGCATAATTACTCATCAACATAACTCACATATCACTACCTTGATATCGCAAAACTATTGCAAAGAATCAATTTTAACTTCCAACGATCTTCATGAAAGTTTTCATTATATCTCCCCTGGGTATCTATCACTTTGGGACTAATTTTAGAAAATTGCCATCGATAATATTAAGCTCTCAAACAAATATAAGTGAAGAGCCAGAGCACAAGTTTCTTTAAAAGTTCAACTCTCAAAATAATATAATTGAAGCAAGATAAGATTTATTCAAAGTTTCTACTAAATCTGAAAATAATCTAAGTGAAGCATGAGAGCATATTTCTTCAAAATAATAGCACCATCATGCTTAATAAAAGACATAAGTGAATTACAAGAGAAATTCAATCAAATTACTCTCAAAAGATATAACTGAAGATCAATGAGTAGTCAAAATGTTAAGTAGCTATGTGAGGACTCTCTCTCAATAAAGATTTTCAGATCTGATATTTTATTCCAAACAGTAAATAAAACAAAAGACACTCCAAGAATAGCACATATCATGTGGATAGATAAAAATTTAGGCTCAACATATGCTAACCGATAGTTGTTGATGAAGAAAGGTGGGATGGTAGCATCCCCAAGCTTAGATGCTTGAGACTTCTTGAAATATTTACTTGGGGGGCCTTGGGCATCCCCAAGATTGAGCTTTTGTATCTGATACATCCATTTTGTATCATGTTTTTTGACTATCATTTATAATGTTTTGATGCATTATACCACTTTATGGAGTAATTCTAATGCCTTTTCTCTCATAATATGCAAGAATTACATCAAGAGATATGCATTATACCACTTCATGGAGTAATTCTAGACCTGAAAAAGCTACATTAGAGATACCTATTCTATACATCTCCAAATGGGCTGAACGTATACATAGATTTGTTTTGGAATAAATAAAAAATACTAGAGGAAAGAAGTACTAGAGGGGGACTACTAGGCGCCCACTAAGCACGAGGGCGCACTAGCCCCCGTAGCACGCCGTGGTGGTTAGTGGCCCCCGTGGCCACCTCTAGGGACCATCTTTTGGTATAAATTCTATTTTTACCTAGAAAAAAATTAGGAGTGGACTTCGGTATGAAGTGTCGCCATCTCGAGGCGGAACGTGGGCAGAGCACTTTTGCCCTTCGATGGAGCGATTCCGTTGGAGGAACTTCCCTCGGAGGGGGAAATCGAAGCCATCGTCATCACCAACAAACCTCTCATCTTGGGGAGGCCAATCTTCATCAACATCATTATCAACACCATATCATCTCAAAACCCTAGTTCATCTCTTGTGCTCAATCTTGTACCAGAACCTAAGATTGGTACCTAAGGTGTGACTAGTAGTGTTGATTACATCTTGTAGTTGATGCTTAATGGTTTATTTGGGCAAGATCATATGTTTAGATCTAATATGTTGTTTAATACCTCTCTGATCATGATCATCTTTATCACTTGTGAGTAGTTACTTTTTTTCTTGGGGCCACGTGAGATGTCATGTGGCAAGTAGTAATGTGAATTTGATATTCGTTCGATATTTCGATGATGTGAATGTTGTGATTCCCTAAGTGGTGTTATGTGAACGTCGACTACATAACACTTCACCATCTGTGGGCCTAAGGGAATGCATTGTGGAGTAGTAATTATATGGTGGGTTGTGAGAGTGAAATAAACTTAAACCCAATTTATGCGCTACTACGTAAGGGGCTCATTTGGATCCCGATGTCTAATGCTATGGTTAGAATTTATTCTTAATACTTTTCTCATAGTTGCGGATGCTTGTGGGAGGGTTAATCATAAGTGGGAGGCTTGTTCAAGTAAGAACAACACCCAAGCACCGGTCCACCCACATATCAAATTATGAAAGAACCGAATGCGAGTTAACCTAACATGACGAAAGTGACTAGATGAAATTAACGTGTGCCCTCAAGAACGCTTTGCCTATTATAAGAAACTATTCCAGCCTATAATTTGTTACAATTATTTTGCTATCAAACAACTTGTTACCCCTATTTTAGTGCTTACAGAAATTACCTTGCTGAAAACCGCTTGTCATTTCCTTCCGCTCCTCGTTGGGTTTGACACTCTTACTTATCAAAAGGACTACGATTGATCCCCTATACTTGTTGGTCATCAAGACTCTTTTCTGGCGCCGTTGCTAGGGAGTGAAGCGCCTTCGGTAAGGAATAATGTATATTACGTGCTAAAATTTACTGTTACTTGTCACTGTGGTAAGTAATCCTTTGAGGGGTTTGTTAGGGGTATCTACACCTCGATCGTAAACACCAAGAGTTGTCCCTCAACCTTCTGAACCTACTGAAATGTTTATTATGAAATTACTACATGTATCATAGAGAAACTACTAGATAATCCTTGTGCAAGAGATGGAACAAAACATCTCGATATGCACCTAATCTATGGGGATGAAGTTTGTAGATTATTTAAGCTTGCAAGTTTATCCAGAGATGAAGTCAAGAAGACGGTTTTACCTTTATCTTTCGGGGGGGGGGGGGAACATTGCCATGGTATAGGCTATGTGATGATACATGATATTGGAATTGGAATCAATATCAATTGGAGTTTCACCCAAAAAATTATCATATGCATCTTTTTTATCGTGATTGGAATTTTATCTATAATTTTTTGCCTCGTGAAGGAGAAAGTATCGTTCTAGCTTGGAGGAGGCTGAAGTCAATGTTATATTCATACCCCAATCATGAGCTCCCGAGGGAAACTATTATTCATAATTTTTATGCTCGGCTTTCTCGAATGATCAAACCAGGCTCGATACTTCTTGTTCTGGTTATTTTAGGAAAAAGACTATTGAATTCAGGTAAGAACTTTTGGAAAGAATTAAATGCAACACTAAAGATTGGGAACTCGACAAAGGTAAAGAGTCGGGTATGAAACTTAAGTTTGACTTTTTTTAATCTTTTATGAATACCGATGCTTTCATGGATTCTAGCACTAAATACGGACTTGATTCTGAGATAGTAGCCTCGTTCTGTGAAACCTTTGCTACTCATGTTGATCTCACTAAAGGGAAATGGTTTAAATATCATCCACCTATTAAAAGAAAAGTTGAATAACAAATTAAACTTGAGGATGAAACTATCATTTACAATGTTGACCCACTTGTGCTTACTGCTTATATGGAGAAACCACCTTTCCGTGTTAGGATAAAGGAACATGCTAAAGCTTCGACTGTGGTTAACAAAAGTTATGTTAGAACAACCAAACGCTCTGAGCAAATCAAGGTAGAACCTAGTACTGCTATGGTTAAAGATATCTTGGTGGATAATATTGATGGGCATGTTATTTACTTTTGTGATGAAGCGACTAGAATCGCCAAACCTGGTACTAAAGATAAAAATAGACCCGTTGTTGGCATGCCTGTCGTTTTAGTGAAAATAGGAGATTATTGCTATTATGGTTTATGTGATATGGGTTCTAGTGTTAGTGCTATTGCTTTTACCTTATATCTAGAAATTGTGCATGAGATAACACCCACTGAAATAGAAGACACAGATGTTACCATTAAACTTGCTAATAATAGAGACACCATCACACCACTTGGGATTGTTAGAGATGTTGAAATCTTGCGTGGAAAACTAAAATACCGTACTGATTTTCTAGTACTTGGATCACCACAAGATGATTTTTGTCCCATAACATTTGGGAGACCCTTCTTGAACACTATCATTGCTAAAATAGATTGTAAAAAGGAAACTATCAGTGTTAATTTCGATGGTATGTCTCATGAGTTTTATTTCTCCAAGTTGAGTAAGCAACCCAATGATAAAGAATTGCCTAGTAAACATGAAGTAATTGGTCTTTCTTATATTGCCATCCCTCGTACTGATCCATTAGAACAATATTTTCTAGACCATGAAAATGATATGCATATGTGTGAAAGAAATGAACTAGATAATATGTTCTTTGAGAAAAAGCCTATTCTTAAACACAAATTGCATGTTGAAACTCTAGGAGGTCCTCCTACACCAAAGGGTGATCCTGTGTTTGAATTAAAGCAATTACCTCACACTTTGAAATATGCTTATCTTACTAAAATAAGATATATCATGTTATTATCAGTGCTAACCATACACACTATGAAGAAGAAAGATTGTTAAAAACTTTATGGAAGTACCGAGCTGCTATTGGGTACACTGTTGATGATATTAAGGGCATTAATCCCACTCCCTGTCAGCACAAGATGAAGATGGAACCAGATGTTAAACCCGTTGTTGATCATCAACAAAGACACAATCCCAAAATGAAGGAAGTGGTAAGAAATGAAATATTAAAGCTTCTGGAAGCAGGTACAATTTATCCCATAGCTGATAGTAGATGGGTAAGTCCCTTTCATTGTGTTCCTAAGAAAGGAGGTATTACTGTTGTCCCTAATGATAAAAAATAACTCATTCCACAAAGAATTGTGACTGGCTATAGAATGGCAATTGATTTTAAAAAGCTAAACAAGGCTACTAGAAAATATCATTATCCTTAACCTTCCATAGACTAAATGGTAGAAAGATTATCAAAGCACAACCATTTTTTCTTTCTAGATGGTTATTCTGGTTTCTCTCAAATACATGTGTCATAACCTAATCAAGAGAAAACCACCTTCACTTGTCCTTTGGAACCTATCTTATAGACTTATGCCTTTTGGATTATGCAATGCATCTGCTACCTTTCAAAGATGTATGACTGCTATATTCTCTGATTTTTGTGAAAAGATTGTTGAGGTTTTCATGGATAATTTCTCCATTTATGGAACTTCTTTTGATGGTTGCTTAAGCAACCTTGATTGAGTTTTGCAGAGATGTGAGCAAACTAACCTTATCTTGAATTGGGAGAAGCGCCACTTTATGGTAAGTGAAGGTATTCTCTTGGGTCATCAAATTTCCGAATGAGGTATTGAGGTGGATAAGGCTAAAGTTGATGCAATTGAGAAGATGACATGTCCTAAAGATATTAAAGGTATCCGTAGTTTCCTTGGTCATGCTGGTTTCTATAGGAGGTTTATTAAAGACTTCTCTAAAATTTCTTGGTCTCTTACTAATTTATTACATAAGGATGTTCCTTTCATTTTTGATGATGATTGTGTAGAAGCCTTTCACACACTTAAGAAAGCCTTAACTTCTGCACCTATTGTTCAACCACCTGATTGGAACTTACCTTTTGAAATTGTGTGTCATGCTAGTGACTATGTTGTTGGTGTTGTTCTAGGACAAAGAGTTGATAAGAAATTAAATGTTATTCATTATGCTAGTAAAAATCTAGACAATGCCAAAAGAAATTATGCTACCACTGAAAAATAATTCTTAGGAGTTGTGTCTGCTTGTGATAAATTCAGATCTTACATTGTTGATTCTAAAGTAATTGTTCAAACTTATCATGTTGCTATTAAATGCCTTATGGAAAAGAAAGATGCTAACCGTAGACTTATTAGTTGGGTTCTTTTAGTACAAGCATTTGATTTGCATATCATTGATAGGAAAGGAGCTGAGAACCCCGTAGCTGATAACTTGTCCAGGTTAGAAAATATTCTTGATGACCCACTACCTATCGATGATAGCTTACCTGATGAAAAACTAGCTATGGTCAATGTTTCTCATAACACACCATGGTTTCCCGATTATGCTAATTACATTGTTGCTAAATACATACCACCTAGTTTGACCTATCAACAAAAAAAATCTTTTTTGATTTGAGACATTACTTTTGGGATGACCCGCATCTTTATAAAGAGGTAGTAGATGATATTATTAAATGTTGTATACCTGAGCATGAACAGGGACAAATCCTTAGGAAGTGTCACTCTGAGGCTTATGGAGGACACCATGCGATAGATATAACTGCACACAAGGTATTGTAGTCTGGATTTTATTGGCCTACTCATTTGGAAGATGCTCGTAAGTTTGTCCTCTCTTCTGATGAATGTCGAAGAATTGGTAATATTAGTAGACGTTAGGAAACGTCTATGAATTATTCACTTGTTATTGAACCATTCGATGTTTGGGGATTTGATTATATGGGACCTTTTCCTTCTTCTAATGGCTATACACATATTTTGGTTGTTGCTGATTATGTCACTAAATGGGTAGAAGCTAATCGAACAAATAATGTTGATCATAACACCTCTATTATAATGCTTAAGGAAGTTATTTTCCCAGGTTTTGGAGTCCCTAGATACTAAATGACTGATGGTGGTTCACATTTTATTCATGGTTCTTTTCGTAAGTTGCTTGCTAGATATGATGTTAACCATATAATTGCATCTCCCTATCATCCTCAATCTAGTGGTCAAGTAGAATTAACCAATAGAGAAATAAAATTAGCAAAAGATTGTTAATAGGTCCCGAAAGATTGGTCTAAGAAATTAGATGATGCATTGTGGGCCTACAAAACAGCTTATAAAAATCCTATGGGTATGTCTCCTTATAAAATGGTTTATGGAAAAGCATGTCATTTACCACTTGAGTTAGAACATAAAGCTTATTGGAATATTAAAGAACTCTACTATAATTTCAAACTTGCTGGTGAAAATAGATTATTTGATATTAGCTCATTAGATGAATGGAGAACCCAAGCTTATGAAAATGCCAAACTATTCAAAGAAAAAGTTAAAAGATGGCATGACAAAAGAATCCAAAAGCCAGAATTCAAAGTTGGTGAATATGTTCAATTGTACAATTCTCGTCTTAGATTTTTTGCAGGAAAACTTCTCGCCAAATGGGAAGGACCATATATCATCGAAGAAGTTTATCATTCGGGAGCTATTAAGATCAATAATCCGAAAGGAACTAACTCGAAGGTGGTTAATAGACAAAGAATAAAGCAATATATTTTAGGTACACCACTTAATGTTGAAAATAATATTATCCAAATCATGACACTCGAGGAGCACATTACAAAGACATTCGAAAACACTCGATAACCCTTAAAAGGAAGAGGTATGTGATACCGTAAGTAAACGAATTCAGAAAAATCCAAAAACATTATTTTTTGTTAATTTTGGAATTTTAGAAAAATTAGGAAATTCATTAGCACACGGGAAAACAACTGATACGTCTCCATCGTATCTACTTTTCCTAATGTTTTTGCTCTCATTTTGGACTCTAATTTGCATGATTTAAATGAAACTAACCCGGACTAACGTTGTTTTCAGCACAACTACCATGGTGTTGTTTTTGTGGAGAAATAAAAGTTCTCGGAATGGAATAAAACTTTATTTATATTTTTTCAGGAATATATAAATATATTGGAACCAAGATCCACCAGAGGGGGTGCCACATCAGCCCACTAGACATCAGGGCGCGCCAGGCCCCCTAGCCCGACCTGGTGTCTAGTGGGGCCCACATGGCTCCTTTGACCCTAATTCCAGCTCTATAAATTCCTATTTAGGAGAAAAAAAATCAGAGAGCAAGTTTCATTGTGTTCTATGATATGGGGTCGCCACCACTTCCTGTTCTTCATCGAGAGGCCTAATATACAGTCCGTTTGGGGCTTCGGAGAGGGGAATCTTCGGTCTTCGTTATCACCAACCCTCCTTCATCGCCAATTCCATGATGCTTTCCATCGAGAGTGAGTAATCCCTTCACATGCTTGCTGGTTGGTGAAGAGCTAGATGAGATTCATCATGTAATCGAGTTAGCTTTGTTAGGGCTTGATCCCTAGTATCCACTATGTTCATAGATAGATGTTTCTATGACTTTGCTATGCTTAATGCTTGTAACTAGGGCCCGAGTGCCATGATTTCAGATCCAAACCATTTATGTCTTCACCATTATATGTATTTTCCTGATCCGGTCTTGCAAGTTATATGCACCTATTATGTGTTATAGTCCGCATACCCCAAAGTGACAATAATTGGGATTCTTTCTGGTGATTACAGTAGTTTGAGGAGTTCATGTATTCACTATGTGTTAATGATTTGTTCTGGTTCTATATTAAAAGGACACCTTAATATCCCTTAGTTTCCTTATGGACCCCGCTGCCACGGGAGGGCATGACAAAAGATGTCATGCAAGTTCTTTTCCATAAGCACGTATGACTATTTACGGAATACATGCCTACATTATATCAATGAATGGGAGCTAGTTCTGTGCCGCCCTATGTTGTGACTTTTATATGATGAATATTATGCAGCAATATCACCGATCCAGTGCCTACAAGTTTTCCACATATTTTTCTTGCTAAGTTACTACTATTGCTACTGCTGCTACGACTGCTACAAAACTGCTATCACTGTTACCGTTACAGCTGCTACTGTTACCACTACTATCAAAACTATCATATTACTGTGATACTGATCACTATGCTCCAGATACTAAATCTCCAAGTGTGGTTGAATTGACAACTGAGCTGCTAATACCTGCAAATATTCTTTGGCCCCCCTCGTGTCGAATCTATAAATTTGGTTTGAATACTCCACTCTCGAGAACTATCGTGATCCCATATACTTGTGGGTTATCAAGAATGTTTTATGTCGCCGTTACCGGGGAGCATAACTATATTTGCTGAGTCACTTGGGATATCTATTTATTTATCACTATGAAGAATCTATAAGATCCAGGAACCAAGATTGTTCCCTCTAAGACGAGGGGGGTAAGGTTTGCCATCTAGCTCTGCACTTGATTCACCCTCTGTTTTGAATAGACTTGCAACACCACCACCACATGCTATCAAACCTGATATGTCGCAAGTAATTGATGATGCTACCTTTGCTATGAATGATGCTTATGATGATCCTAGTACCTTGCTTGATGATACTGTGCCACTAGGTAAATTTCTTGATAAATAACTTGCTAGAGCTAAAGAAATTGAGCGTGCTAAAATTGATGACACTATTGAAACTGTTGAAGTCCTTGCAACTTAAAATATAGAAATACCTTTTAGACATGACTATCCTAGAAACGAAATGCCTGAGATACTTGAAGCTTATGTTATAGATGAAGAAATTGCTAGAGACTTTATTGCTTGTAAGGATAGAGATGATCTTAAGAAACTACTATGCTGGAACGAAATATGATCCTAAGTTTGCTACTTCACATATCTTTGTTACCGATAAGGATTATGGATTCTATATAGACCCAGAGATAATTACCTGGTTGAATCTGATCCTTTTCATGGCCATGAAATGAAAATATTGTGGAACATCCCACTAAGCTAAATGATATAGCCACCCTATTTACTAATGGTGAGAAAATTTGTTACTAGTATATTCTCAAATTATTTCCATTCTCATTAAAGGGTGATGCTAAGGTTTGGTACAATACTCTTGCTCCTAGTTGTGTGCGTAGTCCCTAGGATATGATCTACTACTTCTCTGAAAAATAGTTTTCTACGCATAAGAAACAAGTTGCCTTACATGAAATATTTAACTTTGTGCAAATTGAAGAAGAGAGTCTCCCACAAGCTTGGGGGAGGATTCTCCAATTACTTAATGCTTTGCATGATCATCATCTTAGTTAAAATGAAATACTTGACATATTTTATAATGGACTAACGGATGCTTCTAGGGACCACCCAGATAGTTGTGCCAGTTGTGTTTTCACAAAACAAACTGTCGGACAAGCCAAGGAATTATTGACTAATATATTGAAGAATTATGATGAATGGACACTTCGTGAACCACCGCTGAAGCATACACCAGAGAAGAGAGATATGTTAGTGCTTAGTACTAGAACTCTGCAAGAGGCAAAGAAATGTATAAAGGAAAAAAACATTAAAGTTGAAGATGTCAAGAATTTACCACCTATCGAAGAAATCCATGGTCTCCAAACACCACCGCAGGTGGTGGAGGTAAATTCTCTTTTAAAGTTTGATGAAGGTGGCATCCTTTACAATAAACCTCCTAGTCAATGCTTATATGAGTTTGATAATTGTATTATGAAGCAAGATCATTCCAATTCCTATGTCATGAAACAATAGAAACAAAACTCTGATATGATTGCTCGCTTAAGGGACTTGTTATTTAGAATAACCAATGATGTAATAGGTGTAGAAAAACATGCTTCTATGGTTCAAACCCAACTAGAACAAGTTGCTAAATCTCAAAGTGAGTTACTTCATGAAATGACTAATAATATGAATGATCATGTTGTTAGAGTAATGACTAGAGGAGTAACAATCACTCAAGATTCACTATATATAGAAGGTCATACTAAAAGAACTAAACAAGATTCACAAAGAATTAATATTGATCCACCTAGTCCTTCTAGGAAGAAAAAGAAAAAGAAAAATGATAGGACCTTGCATACCTGTAGTGAACCTGAATTAGAGAAACCTTCTAATTGTGCTAATGATATCTCCATCTCTGATGCTGAAACTCAATCTGGTAGTGAGCATGCACCTAGTGATAATGAAAATGATAATGATGATGCTCATGTAGATGCTCAACGTGACAATGATAAAGACCCAGATAATGAAGTTGAGGTAGAACCTGCTGTTGATCTTTATAACCCACAACCTAAGAATAAATGTTATGATAAAAGATATTTTGTTGCTAGAAAACATGGTAAAGAAAGAGAGCCATGGGTTCAAAAACCCATGCCTTACCCACCTAAAACAACTAAGAAAAAATATGATGAGGAATTTGAACGCTTTGCTGAATTGCTAAGGCCAGTCTTTTTGCATACTCGTTTAACTGATCTTTTAAAGATGGCCCCTTAGGCTAAGTACATGAAAGACATCATCACTAATAAAAGGAAAATACCTGAAGCTGAAATCTCTACCATGCTTTCTAATTATACCTTTAAGGATGGAGTACCAAAAAAACTAGGAGATCCAGGAATACCAACTATACCATGTTCCACGAACAATAACTATGTGAACACTAGTTTATGTGATCTAGGAGCTGGTGTTAGTGTTATGCCTTTCTCTTAATTCATGGTGATTTCTGTAAGTTGCTTGCTCGATATGATGTTAACCATAGAATTTCATCTCCCCGTCATACTCAATGAAGTGGTGAACTAGAATTAACCAATAGAGAAATAAAATTAGCAAAATATTGTCAATAGATCCCTAAATAATTGGTCTAAGAAATTAGTTGATGCATTTTGGTCCTAGAGAACAGCTTATAAAAATCCTATGGGTATGTGTCCTTATAAAATGGTTTATGGGAAAGTGTGTCATTTACCTATGGAGTTAGAACATAAATCTTATTGGGCAATTCAAGAACTCAACTATGATTTCAAACTTTTTGGTGAAAATAGGTTATTTGATATTAGCTCATTAGATGAATGGAGAACCCAAGCTTATGAAAATGGCAAACTATTCAAAGAAAAAGTTAAAAGACGGCATGACAAAAGAATCCAAAAGCGAGAATTCAAAGTTGGTGAATATGTTCTATTGTACAATTCTCGTCTTAGATTTTTTGCAGGAAAACTTCTCTCCAAATGGGAAGGAGCATATATCATAGAAGAAGTCTAACATTCTGGAGCTATTAAGATCAATAATCCCGAAGGCACTAACCTGAAGGTGGTCAATGGACAAAGAATAAAGCACTATATTTCAGGTAAGTAAACGAACTCAGAAAAATCCGCAAAAATATTTTTTGTTAGTTTTGGAATTTTAGAAAAAATAGGAAATTGATAAACACACGGGAAGGCAACTGATACGTCTCCATCGTATCTACTTTTCCTAAAGCTTTAGCTCTTGTTTTGGATTCTAATTTGCATGATTTGAATGAAACTAACCCAGACTTATGTTGTTTTTAGCAGAACTACCATGGTGTTTTTTTGTGCAGAAATAAAAGTTCTCGGAATGGAACAAAACTTTTTCGAGATCTTTTCTAGAGTATATACAAAATATTGGAAGCAAGATCCATCGGAGGGGGTGCCACAGCAGGCAACTAGACATCATGGCGTGCCAGGTCCCTCTAATGCACCATGGTGTCTACTGTGGCCCACGTGGCTCCCCTCGCCCTAATTCCAGTGCTATAAACTCTTATTTTTGAAGAAAAAACCAAAGACGAAGTTTTGTCACGTTTCATGATATGGAGTCGCCACCGCCTCTTGTTCTTCATCGGGAGGTCTAGTTTGGAGTCCGTTTGGGCCTCCGGAGAGGGGAATCTTCGGTCTTCGTCATCACCGATCCTCCACCATCGCCAATTCCATGGTGCTCTCCACCAGGAGTGAGTAATCCCATCATAGGCTTGCTGGTTGGTGAAAAAATGGGTGAGATTCATCATGTAATCGAGTTAGTTTTGCTAGGGCTTGATCCCTAGTATCTACTATGTTCAGAGATAAATGTTGCTATGACTTTCATATGCTTAATGCTTGTCACTAGGACCCGAGTGCCATGATTTCAGATCTGAACCGTTTATGTTTTCACCATTATATCTATGTTCCTGATCCGATCTTGCAATTTAGATGCACCTTTTACGAGTTATGACCCGCATACCCCCAACTGACAATAATTGGGATTCTTTCGAGTGATTACTGTAGTTTGAGGAGTTCAAGTATTCAGTATGTGTTAATGCTTTGTTTCGGTTCTCTATTAAAAGGAGACCTTAATAACCTTTAGTTTCCTTATGGACCCCGCTACCACGAGAGGGTAGGACAAAACATTTCATGAAAGTTCATTTCCATAAGCACGTATGACTATTTAGAAAATACATGCCTACATTATATCGATGAACAGGAGCTAGTTCTGTGTCGCCCTATGTTGTGAGTGTTATATGATGAATACTATCCAGCAATATCATTGATCTAGTGCCTACGAGTTTTCCACATATTGTAATTGCTAAGTTACTATAGTTGCTACTGCTGTTATAACCGCTACAAAACTGCTATCACTGTTACCCTTACTGTTGCTACTCTTACCACTACTATCAAAACTATCATATTATTGTGCTACTGATCTATCTGCTGCAGATACTAAATCTCCAAGTGTGGTTGAACTGACAACTCAGTTGCTAAGATCTGAAAATATTCTTTGGCTCCCCTTGTGTCGAATCTATAAATTTATGTTGAATACTCTACCCTAAAAAATTATCACGATCCCATATACTTGTGGGTTATCAGCAACCCGGGCGTACACTAGGCACCAGGGCGCGCGAGCCCTCCTGGCACGGACTGGTGGTTAGTGTGCCCCTCTAGCACCTTCCTGGATCCGTTTTCTTGTGAGACACGTATTTCCTTGTAAAAAAATTCTCTGTATATATCTCCCGATGATTTGAACCCAGTACCACGGAGAAATCCTCTGTTCTTATTTCGTGTTGTTTTTTGACAAATCTAGATCACCATGGCTTCATCAAGATCCGCCAAGGACAAGTTCTTCGAGAGGGTCATCAACCCTTAATTGTCGGATGTGATTAAGCACCCTCAAACCATTGAGATGCGTTAGGGGGTGCTTCACATCCTTGATGTTCAAGGGCCCAAGAAGACGGGAACCATTGAAGCTAGGTTTCAGGTGGTGGAGCAGGAGAACTTCAGGTGCCAAGGCATGATGGAGTGTGGACTCAGTGCCAACCACTCCATGATCTTGGAATTCACCCATGATCAAAAGGTGGATGGCAGGTCGTTGAAGGATATCGTCTTCACCCTCAACGAGAAAATCAATTTTCTGCAAGGCTAAATCTTCAATCTTCAAAACCAAATCTTCGAGTATGAAGAAAGGTTTAAAGTTATGAGTTTAGCTGCTAGTTGCAGGGCTCCAGAGACTCGTGCATCCTCTTATAATGGCGAGCCACTGCCATGGAAGTCGGAGGACAAGTTTCCTAGTACTTCATCATCTACAGCACCACCACCTCCATATTCATCACCAAAGAAGGAGACTTGAGTACACGAGTATGGGCACTCCCCTTGGCTTGTGCCAAGCTTGAGGGAGGTGCATCGGTATCGTATCACCATCACTCTTATTATCTTTATCCATCTTAGTTTTATCTTTAGCTATTTAGTGATTTAGTTAAATAAAATTTTAGTTCGATCCATCTTTTAGAGTGCTAGTTTCGTGATCTATCTATCTATCTATCTATTTAATCGAGTGAGAGTTATATAATAAAGTTTAGTTTGAGTTTTGCTTCTTTACTTTCTTGCTACACTCAAAATAAAGGAGAATAATGAAAAAGATCATATGCTAATCTTATAGTAAGTAGTGACACCACATAAGGAAAAGTATAAGTACTAAAATTTGGTTAAGATTGACAAACATAACATTGGTCACTAATGCAACACATGAAAGAATTAATTAGGGAAGAGAAGATTTACATTCAAATACACTATTGTTGACATCTTTTATGATTTAGAGCCCCCATTAATTATAGTATGCCAAAACTGTTGACATAGGACATGGAATACAACGTAATGATTTATGTTTGTTCACGCTCACATAATAGTTATATTGTTATAGATGCTATAACTTGTGGTGCTTTCCCAATATCTTTCCTAGCCAAAACTCTGTACTAAGTAGAGATACTACTTGTGCATACAAAACCTTAAACCCATATCCATGTTTTAAGAGTCCACCATACCTACCTATGGATTGAGTAAGATGCTTCAAGTAAGTTGTCATTGGTGCACAAAGCACTAAAATTTTTCTCTAAACATGTTTGATCATTTAGTGTAATTGAAATTAAGTGTTGTACGAACTTGTGATGACAATAATAAAAGCGATGAACTGCATAATAAAGGTTGCCATCAAAAGGGGCAATATAACGTAACGTTCCTTTGCACTAAGGGATTTCGCGTACAACCAAAAATCGCATGACCACCTATGCTTCCCTCTGCGAAGGGCCTATCTTTTAGTTTTATGTATTTACTTTTATCCAAGAGTTAAAGTATTATCCTCTACTCTCCTTTATCTTCTCTTTGGAAAGCATCATGTGGTGGGGAAAGATCTAGACATATATATCCAGTTGAATGTGGGTGGTCATGAGTTATTATTGCCGACATCACCCTAGAGGTGAATACGTTGGGAGGCGACACTTTAAGCCCCTATCTTTTCTGTGTGTCCGGTTGAAACCTTTTGCTCATATGTATGCACTGAGTCTTAGCAATCGCAGAAGACTAAATTATTTTTGAGTATGTATACTTGCTTAAAAGATTCGATTTGAACCTTCGTGAAAGTGATGAATTGTGTTGCAAAGTTGACTAAAAACATAGTTTGTTAGTTTTCAATGGAGTTTATACTTCATAATTCAATGTTGTGATGATTTGTTAATTTTTTATAAGAAGCCTTTATGATGAAAGTCATATGATGAAAATGTTGTGATGAAGTATTTTACAAAGTTTTATTTGTTGTTATAATAATGAGCATGATGCTACTATGTTCGTATTTTGTTTTTATCGACACCTCTCCCTCAAAGCATGGGGTCATGATTTTAATTATTGGCTTTTGCTTGAGGACAAGCGAGGTCTAAGCTTGTAGGAGTTGATACGTCTATTTTGAATCGTGTTTTGTTACTGTCATTTATAGTGTTTTTATGCATTATACCACTTTTTGGAGTAATTCTAATGCCTTTTCTCTCATAATATGCAAGGTTTACATCAAGAGGGAGAATGCCGGCAGATGGACTTCTGGACCTGAAAAACCTACGTCAGAGAAACCTATTCTGCACATCTCCAAATGGACTAAAACTTTATGCCGATTTATTTCGTAATAAATAAAAAATACTAGACGAAAGAAGTACGAGAGGGGCGCTACCAGGTGCCCACTAGGCACCAGGGTGCGCCAGCCCCCTCCTAGCACGACCTGGTGGTTAGTGGGCCCCTGGCCCACCTCTACTGACCATCTAGTGGTATAAATTCTCTTTTCACCTAAAAAAATTAGGAGAGGACTTTCGGGACGAAGTGACGCCGTCTGGAGGCGGAACCTGGGCAGAGCACTTTTTCCCTCCGGTGGAGTGATTCCACCGGAGGAACTTCCCTCCCGGAGGTGGAAATCGAAGCCATCGTTATCACCAATATTCCTATCATCTTGGGGAGGCCAATATTCATCAACATCTTCATCAACACCATATACTCTCAAAAATCTAGTATATCTCTTATGCTCAATCTTGTACGGGAACCTCGGATTGGTACCTAGATTTGACTAGTAGTGTTGATTACATCTTGTAGTTGATGCTTAATGGTTTATTTGGTGGAAGATCATATGTTCAGATCCAATATGCTATGTAATACCACTCTTATCATGAGCATGTTTATCACTTGTGAGTAGTTACTTTTGTTCTTGAGGCCACGGGAGAAATCATGTCGCAAGTAGTCATGTGAAGTTGATATTTTTTAAATATTTTGATGATGTGAATGTTGTGATTCCATTAGTGGTGTTATGTGAATGTACACTACATAAGAATTCCTCATATTTGGGCCTAAGGGAATGCATTGTGGATTAGTAATTATATCATGGGTTGCGAGAGTAACAAAAACATAAACCCCACTTTATGCGCTACTCCGTAAGGGACTGATTTGGATCCGTATGTTTAATGCTATGGTTAGAATTTATTATTAATAATTTTCTCGTAGTTGCGGATGCTTGTAGGAGGGTTAATAATAAGCGGGAGGCTTGTTCAAGTAGGAATAGTATGCAAGCACCGGTCCATCCACATATCAAATTATCAAAGTACCGAACGCAAATTAACCAAACATGACGAAAGTGACTAGATGAAATTCCCGTGTGCCCTCAAGAATGCTTTGCCTATTATAAGAAATTGTTCCAGCATGTCCTTTGCCACAAAATTATTGTGGTACCTTCCTGTACCTATTGTTACTATTGCTACTTTTCACTTGTTACAATTATCTTCCTACCAAACAACTTGTTATCGCTATTTCAGTGCTTGTAGAAATTACCTTGCTGAAAACCGCTTGTGATTTCCTTTCATTCCATGTTGGGTTTGACACTCTTACTTATGGAAAGGACTGATTGATCCCCTATACATGTGGGTCATCAGTATCTCGTTCAATCCTCTCATATCCCGGTTTCACCTAAGTGTCAAAAACTTCATCCACACAATACTTGAAAAGAACTCGCAGATAGGTTAGTGCACATAACCATAAAACAACTCTTTATGTACTGCCAAGACAAGTTGCATAATATTTTCCAAACATTATCTACTATATACTATCATTTCACAATTTATATCTACCAATATAAGCTATAAAACTATAGGATAAGTAGATAACAAAACTATGACATCAATCTACCTAAACAGGACAGTCTGTAGCAATCTACTTAAAACTTGTACTTTTTTATATCAAAAATTCTGAAAATTTTGGACATGATAAATAATTTGTATGACACTACTGTGTTAATATTTCAGAAACTTTCCAGCTTCCAGTAAAATATGATAATTCAAATACTACATCATAAGTTTTTGTTTTTGTACAACACACATCGCACATGCAATTCAAGTATTATAAAGGTAATTCTTGGAACTTTTTATTGAAAAATAAGATTATAAATAACATCTAACAAAGAAAAAATGAAGGTCCAAGCAAAACACATATCATGTGATGAATAAAAATATAGCTCCAAGTAAGATATGCCGATAATGCTGGAGATGAAAGAGGGGATTCCTTCCGAGGCATCCCCAAGATTAGACGCTTGTGTATCCTTGGACATTACCTTGGGAGTGCCTTGGGAATCCACAAGATTAGGTTCTTGATTCTCCTTATTATCCTCATATTGGTATCTCACCCTAAACTTGAAAACTTCAATCACATAAAACTTAACATAACTTTGTGTGATGGGTTAGTATGCTAAATATAGGTCATTCACTTAGGTAATGCCAAGATAAGATTTATAATCATTCTCAAATGACTCCTAATGTATTATATCATTACCACAATTTATACCACTCAATATAAGCTATGGAAACTATGAACAGAATCTATCAAAAACAGAACAATCTGTGAAGATCCGAATGAAAACCATACTTCCCAAGCTCTAAAAATTCCTAATAATTGAGAAAACATAGAAATTTGAATAGCAAAACAGTTTATAAATTTCATAATTTTTGATGCTCCAGCAAAATCAGAGAAATTCTGCACTGGACGTAAAAGTTTCTGTTTTTGCACAGAATCAAACAAGCAAGTATCCACACTATCCCAAAGGTTTTACTTGGCCTTTATTGAAATAAAAGATATAAAACATTATTAATACAGTATATTAATCATGTGAACTCTCCAAAACAGTAAGGTTAATTATTGGGTTTTCTCCCAACAAGCGCTCTTCTTTAATGCCTTTTAGCTAGGCATGATGATTTCAATGATGCTCGTATAAAAAGTAGTAATTGAAACATGCAAGAGAGCACCATGAAGCACATGACAAGAACATTTAAGTCTAACCCACTTCCTATGCATAGGTATTTTGCAAGTAAACAATTTATTGTAGCAATAATCAACTTGCATAGGAAGGCAAAACAAGCATGATTTAAAAACTTTGAACACATAGGGAGGAAACTTGATATAATTGCAATTCCTACAAGCATATGTTCCTCCCTCACAATAATTTTCAGTAGCATCATGAGGGAATTAAAAAATATAATTATCACATAAAGCATTCTTTTCATGATGCACAAGCATAAAAAATTTATTACTACCCACACAAGCAAAATTCTTATCATTCATAGTACTGGGAGCAAACTCAACAAAATAACTATCACGAGATACTTGATTGATATAATCCATGTGAAAATTAAAATCATGATGACAAGCTTCATGGTTTTTTTTTATTGTTTATAACATACATTTCATCACCATAATCATCATAGATAGCAACTTTGTTGTCATAGTCAATGGAAGCCTCTTCCAAAATAGTGGGTTCATCACTAAATTAAGTCATGTCCTCTCCAAATCCACTTTTATCATTATGACAATAAGATTTAACACCCTCCAAATTAATGGGATCATTAGTACTTACAGTTAACACTATGCACCCACTTTCATCAATATAATTATCATAAACAGGAGGCATTCTTTCATGATAATAAATTTGCTCATCAAAACATGGCGGGCTAAAAATATCATCTTCATCAAACATAGCATGTGCAAGCTTGTGGATTTGCATATCATTAGCATCATGGATATTCATAGAGTTCACACTAAAAATATTACTATCATTCTCATTGTTCAAGGATTTCATGTTAAGCATTTTCAGAAATTCTTCCTCTAATAATTGAGCACAATTTTTCTTTCCATCATTTTCAAGAAGGACATTATAAAGATGAACAATATGAGACGACCTCAATTCTATTTTTTGTAATTTTTCTTTTATAAAACCAAACTAGTGAAAAACAAGAAATAAAAAGATTTAATTGCAAGAGCTAAAGATATACATTCAAGCACTCACCTCCTCGGCGACAGCGCCAGAAAATAGCTTGATGTCTACTATGCAACTTTATTCTCATAGACCCGTGTTGGGCCTCCAAGCACAGAGTTTTGTAGGACATTAGCAATTTTCCCTCAAGTGGATGACCTAAGGTTTATCAATGTAGCGACCCGACTCAAAACGAGTCAAGCCTTTGTGTATCTGTGCCATCCCTGGATCAATATGCTGGCACACACAGTACATCAATGTATATATCAAAGTGCAAACACATGTAAATAGCGTAAAACTGATATATACCTTAATTATTTCAGCCGAAGCAGTCAAGGGAGTGGAGTCCCAATAAACACCAACGGCAAGTTGAGTGTAGACCGTAACCCTGAATCGTACTCTTACTCGTCGAAGAAAAATATCTGCAACATAAGACGTTGCAGCCGTGTAGGTCAGCATATTGAATATGCCGGCAAGTCACATATGAGAGGGGGTAAAATATCATCTATACTATATGCATATATGACAGGTGGGGCTATAAGTTTTTAGCGAAAAAGCAAGTTTTCTCCTTCATCAAGAGAGGCTTAAAAGCAAAATGTTACTACGTTGTTTGTTGTTAACGAGATGGTTCCGCCAACCAGTTCTCATACCCGAGTTATCAATATTACCCTCATCAAATATATATAATGGTGTTGAGAAATCCAGATAACTTCAGTTCCTTTGGCTCAAGTTGTCCATGACCGTGGACACGGCTAATCGATTAGGTTTGAGTACTCTGCAGAGTTTTTCACACGTTCCCCACAAGATTTGATCGCCTCCGAGTATGTCCTCGCACTTCACGGTGTTTAAAGACCGGATGATCAAAACATGGTCTTTCAACGGGTCCCTCTGAATCCCTGTCGGTGCCCATCCAATCTTACCGTTCTTCTACATCTTCTAGCACCGCCTGTCCAGAGTCACCGCGTTGTCCAACCAAGCCAGAGCCCATAATGACTTGTGGCTGTGCAGGTAAGCCTTGGGTCTTGAAAATATCCGTCCGTCTCTTTGAGCCTGGGTGAAGCTTTCCGCAGGATGTCATGGCCTCTCCAGCATCTCGGGTCATCCACTGGGTTCTCCAGGGAGCCGATCAACCGTCCTTCACCCAGAGTTGCATTGCGTCCGAGGTCTTGAAAATCTTGTCTTAACCGGTCTTGATTATTTAATCAACCTCGCATCACTCGTGTTATGCACTCAACCGAAATCCCGTCTACTCAAGCATAGCAATATGAAATTTGTCATCCCGGGGCCAAGTATCGGGGTTGTTGTGTGCCTACCACATGATACTACAATCTATACTAAAATTGCCCAGTACCTAAGCAGCATGCAATTGGGCATAGGATGGTAGAACTACGATGCATAAAACATAGGTGATAGTATGATCAAAGTGACTTGCCTGGTGATGTTGACGAAGAAGAATTTATCGAGAAAATAACTTGATAGACTACTCGTCACTCTTCGATGAAATCTATATAACAAACATATCATTCACATAAGCACTCATACTAGCAATCATTCTAGTAATCAAAACAAAAGAGAGAGCGAATAAGAATTCGAAAGAAACTTCACTAAAGCTAGGAGTCTTCTACTACATCAAACACTAAATCATTTTTGTCCAACAGAAAATAACAACAAGGAACTAAGATATAAATTTAACTAAGATAGAATAAAGCGTTTTTCACAAAACTTTTTAAAAGTATTTCCAAACGGGATTTGAAATAGTGGAGAAACCAATTGCAAGTTACTAGGGAACTAGAATTGATTTCATGATAACATATACAAATAAAAATCAAAACTTGTTGCAAACCTACTGTTAACTAACAGAAACAAAACATAATCTTTCTGAAATATAAAATAAAAATAATTTAAAAACAATTTACAGAAAAAGAAATAGCCATAATCCTAAAAGAGGTGAAACAGAAATTGTTTCACAAGAAACAATGAGCTAAAATACTCATATAAATCTAAAAATTTTACCACTGGTAACTAAGATCACTAGTGATCAGTAACAAAAGGAATAAAATTAAAAGCTATTTCTAAACTCCTGGAATAAGCAAAACAAGGTTTAAACTAAATCTGATCTAATTCAAATTTGAAAATTTCAAACATAGACAAATTATATATTTTTAAAAACTACAGAAAATTTGTGATCTACTGGAAAAATAATCAACTCTATTGGAGTTGTGGATCAAAAGTTATGCTCAAAACAAATTTGAAAATTTTCTGTTTTTGAATTAAACAGAAAAAAATGAATAAAAGCTAACTAATGAACGGGCCACGTGGCGATCTCTGGTTGGCTTAGACCTGTGCGCTGCGGTGCTAAACTAACAAACGTCCGCACATTAGAAGAAAACGGTTTGGCTATTAGGTGATCTATTAGGGGCCTTAGGATCAAGATCTAACGGTAACCAACAAAAAAATCACAACAAAGAGGTGAGAGAGGTTTCTCATGTTGCTGTCAGGGGAGGTTTTCCTCCGGCGAGGTGGCTGGCGGGGTGAGCAGCTCCAACGTGGGGGAGGGAGTCGCCGGCGGGGTGGGGTGGCGGAGGAGGGGGGATTCGCCTCCTGGGAGGGGCGACGTGCTCCTGGCGATGGGGGCGATGGAGAGCTCGTGGCAGTTCTTGTACTGGCCGAACTCCGGCGAGTCGAGGGTGGCGGCGTGGAGCGGCGATGCGGGGGTTTTAAGAGGAAAAATGGGGCACGGGGGTTGTGGCGAGGCTGCCGGTGGTCTCGGGTGGTGCGGGCGGCGAGGGTTAGCGCGACAGGGCGCCCGGGGAGTCTCCTCGAGCTCCGGCTCCTGCGAGGCAGGGGTTCGGGTGCAGGGGCGGCGAGGTTGGAGGCTACGGGGGGGCCGGCGATGGCGTGGCTGTCGGTTCGGGAAGAAGGAAAGAGGGGACGATGAAGGAAAGAGAGAGGCTCGGGGAGGAAGAAGATGATCGTGGGAGAGGAGGAGATCGGGCGTGGGGCCCACGGCCAGAGAGAGAGAGGCGAGGGGGCAAGATGCGGCCGGCCGATCCGTAGCCCCTGCGGATCTGGCGAGGTGGGGATTCGGCCCACAGGCCTTAAATGTCGCTCGGGCAGTTTCCAAAAAAAACAGAGAGGGTTTCCTATTTTCTATTTATTCAAAAACAGAAAGTAAATCAAAGAAAAGGTAAATAAATAAAATCTAAATATAGTGATATCATATATCAAAATTTTTAGAAAAATAATCTCTACACGATGAACATTTTTCCACGGTCAAAATAAATACTTCAAATTTTTTTTCTTCAGGAAATGCCTAAAGGATTTTATTTTCCTTCTGCAAATATTTTTCAAATGACCCCCTAAGTTTTAGGGTCAAATATCTTTCAACAAAATTGCCCCTAGTTTGGAGGGTCATGTTCCTCCTCTCATATTTTTAATATATGACTCCAATTAAACCTTGAAATAGCAATAAGATCTACTATGAAAATGAAATCCATATAGGAAATCTTTTATTAGTTTTCAAATCCATGCTTTCTAAATCTTTATAGTAGAAGAAGTCATGTTATCTTCTCTCTCTGATTTTTAGCGGATGAATTTGAATTCACCAGAGAAAGGGGAAAGTCATTTTATTCCCTCTCATTCATAAAAGGTTTAGAAAATTTCAAATTTCACTCAAGTTTCAATCACTCAAACAAACAAACAATCATTCTAACAATTATATTAACATTCCAAAATTTGGGATGTTAAGAACCTACCACACTTAAAATGAATCTCGTCCTCGAGATTCTAAGAGGCTAGAAAGAAAGGTTAGGGTTTGGGGGTCTTCTAACAAATCCAACTTCCGGCAAAGTGGGATGCTACCACACTTAAAATGAGAGGTACTGGTCCCTTAAGATTTTAACAAACCTCTGGGGTTTGTTGGCATCTGACTCCTCACAGTCTTCATATCTTCCGCTATATTCATAACATTTCCAATAAAACGAGGGTCCTTCTGTTGATATAAGATTCTTCCGTTACTGGGTCTTCTTTAACTGACAGTCTCGTGATCAATTATAACTAACCTATTGATGATTCTCATGGTGGTCTACCATTTGTGGCTATCCTGCAGAGAGAGGGGTCTTGGTTTCATTCTCACCGTAAAATTTCCTACGCATGACAACAAATGCCATGTACTTGGGGCTTTCCTTGTACCATTGTAAGGCTTAAACAAAAGCTTCAAAGAACGTCGTCTCTCTATATGGGTAAGTCTCTCAGATTTACCATACCGAATAGCAAGATAAATGATAAGAGTAAGTCGTCATGGTGATCAATCCATTCCGCACCCAAATCATTTCTCTGTATAAGGTTTAGCGAATCTCGCATTCTAACACTTGGGCATCCTCACAAGCGTTGCAGAATTTCTCTTGTCCACGAACGAAGTTCGGATAATATATTGGTTCTGCAAGCTGAACGAAACATCTATCGTATCTTCACAACTTTCAGGTTTTCGTATGCTCCTAAGAAAATGTTTGCTGATCCATCATAGCTTCTTCCATAAATCATATTCATTTCATAATCAATCCTTTATTACATCCTTGCTTCCTTCAAAGTTCTAACTCAAAAGTAATTTATTACAAATGCTGCCATCCACATTGTTCGGTATGGTCAAGCATTTCTGCCAACTTTATTCATCTGTCTCCCTTGGAGGTACTTTAGTTCCACTGGAACTTTCCCAGGTGCTCCTTGAAATCATCCATCTTTTGCTTCATCATGGTGGTCATGAGCTTCATCTCCATCATCTCCGCACGTACCTCACTCACGTATTCCTGGGTATGACGGAGTCTTGCTTCAAGTATTTCTCCGATCTGACGTATGGCTTCCATGGCAGCTTCACGAACAGCATCAAAGAAGGTTGCTCGTGGTACACGTGAAATGAAAAAGTATTGCCCCATAGTCTTTGGACAAACTCCTTTCACATGGTGGAGGTGTACTTCCACGTACCAAAGTTCCACTCCATTCTCCATGAATGGGTAGCCTTTGTAGACTACATCTCCTTCAAGATGAATGTGCTTCATCATGTCCTTCAGGATTTTCGGGTAATCATGATCACTGGTCAGGGTCATGATCATTTCTGGGCCCTTGAGGAATGACTCCTAGAGAGTTGTCATCTGCAGGTGTCAGTAAATAGGTACTCAGAGGAATGTATATGTCTCCTTGGTAGTTATGGCACATTCCTACTCAGTGGATCCTGTGGGTTTACCGATTACTACCACACTTAAATGAATTATACTCATGCCTGCATAGACCATATTTTCTCATATCCTCATAAATGTTCAGAGATCTTTGCTCGTAGAGAAACAACGCATACAGTTTCAACATAGGCAATCATGAGACATTAAATTCCATTTATTCATGATGTTATTACAATCTTAGGAACTTCTGTTACAAAAAAATTCACTCCATGATCTCATGAAAAACAAGAGTTCTTCAGATTACACTAATTGCCATGGTCAAAACATAACTACTCCTTTCGAGCTTTCTTCCTTTGCGGACAATCGCTAGCAAAATGTCCTGCTTACTTGCAACGAAAGCAAATGAGTTCTGACAAGTCTCGAGGCTTCTTAGCTTTTGCTTTTGCTCCTTGGATTTCCGGCTTCCTTCCTGAGCACATGTATTTGTGGTGGCCAAATTCCATACACTTGTAACATCTGACATGACTCAGGTCTATGCCTGCAGAGATTTGGCTCTTCCGAGGGTACTTTTTCTTCTTTCTGGACTCCTTCATTTTGGCCAGTTCTTCTATTTCAAGTGGATCAAACTCCACTTCTTCCGTCGGGAAGTTTCCCAGATACTCTTGGCTTCTCTTCATGCAATCCTGTGAATAATGTCCTTCTTCTCCACATGAGTAGCATGCATTGGAGAAAAATCTGGTCAGACCTTGTCCATCAGGGTCTTCAATATTTTCGTTCATCACTGGTTCTTCTAGAATCTTCTTCTTGAGTGTTTCCTTCACTGCATCTTTCTGCTGCTTGACAACTTGTTGCACCTTGGGGTAAATGTGACACTGAGCTGGGTAGTGGTTGGTTCCTTCACAAAGGAAACAAGTCACCTGACTACTTGGGCACTCCTCAGCTGGGTGATTTTCTTCACAATGAGTGCATCCATCCTTGTGTTCTTCTTGGGTATGTCCTATTTCTCCACAGATCTTGCATGCACAAGTCTTCTCCTTCGGATTTTCATAGTACTTCTCAATAAGTCGGGATCTTCACAAAGTCTTCTTGAATTCATCCCAGATTTCTGCTCCACTAAATCCTTGTATGGCATGGTGCATTTTCCACCAGATAGCAGCACTTTGTGTAAAGTACTGAAGAGCGTGTTCCACTTCATACTTCCTTGAGATCAAGTTGCTCCCGAAGTGGTTCTCCATGTTCTGAATCCATATTTCAGCTTCCATCTGGGTCATTAGTCGAGAGACTACAAGTCCAGCTTCATACTCCATCTGGTAGGGTTGAGGTTTTGGGGATGAGACGGGTAAGAGAGGGAGATACACACGATACAAACAATATTTTTGAGAATGGGTTTTATTTGTGGCCGTCGGAAAACACACACCAATGACGGCTCACAAATCATCGTATCTAACGTGAGTATATAAAAGGGGTTTGGACTACTAATGGTCATATAATTATTCGAACACTTCAGGGTCTTTGAATTCTTCGGGTCTTGAGAGTCTTCAATTTGTGTAGCTTCAACTCCATGATGAAATCCTCGTTACTTTGAAGTGGGAGTCGGTTGATCCTTCACGAGGTCAAATGGGTAAGGGTATTGTGTAACTATTTGAGGTGAGAGGGAACATTTGATGAAATCATAAGGGAAGAGAAGTAAAGGATGTTCTTGAAAATAATTTTTTTTGAGAGATTATTCCCCAAGCGATTTCCAGTTTTTAGGGTCACGTCCTACAGTCAACATGTGCTCCGATACCATTTCTGTAGCGACCCGACTCAAAACGAGTCAAGCCTCTGTGTATCTGTGCCATCCCTGGATCAGTATGCTGGCACACACAGTACATAAATGTATATATCAAAGTGCAATCACATGTAAATAGCGTAAAACTTATATATACCTTATTTATTTCAGCGGAAGCAGTCAAGGGAGTGGAGTCCCAATAAACACCAACGGCAAGTTGAGTGTAGATCGTAACCCTGAATCGTACTCTTACTCATCGAAGAAAAATATCTGCAACATAAGACGTTGCAGCCGTGTAGGTCAGCATATTGAATATGCCGGCAAGTCACATATGAGAGGGGGTAAAATATCATCTATACTATATGCATATATGACAGGTGGGGCTATAAGTTTTTAGCGAAAAAGCAAGTTTTCTCCTACATCAAGAGAGGCTTAAAAGCAAAATGTTACTACGTTGTTTGTTGTTAATGAGATGGTTCTGCCAACCAGTTCTCATACCCGAGTTATCAATATTACCCTCATCAAATATATATAATGGTGTTGAGAAATCGAGATAACTTCAGTTCCTTTGGCTCAAGTTGTCCATGACCGTGGACACGGCTAATCGATTAGGTTTGAGTACTCTGTAGAGTTTTGCACACGTTCCCCACAAGATTTGATCGCCTCCGAGTATGTCCTCGCACTTCAGGGTGTTTGAAGACCGGATGATCAAAACATGGTCTTTCAACGGGTCCCTCTGAATCCCTGTCGGTGCCCATCCAATCCTACCGTTCTTCTACATCTGCTAGCACCGCCTGTCCAGAGTCGCCGCATTGTCCAACCAAGCCAGAGCCCATAATGACTTGTGGCTGTGCAGGTAAGCCTTGGGTCTTGAAAATATCCGTCCGTCTCTTTGAGCCTGGGTGAAGCTTTCCGTAGGATGTCATGGCCTCTCCAGCATCTCGGGTAATCCACTGGGTTCTCCAGGGAGCCGATCAACCGTCCTTCACCCAGAGTTGCATTGCGTCCGAGGTCTTGAAAATCTTGTCTTAACCGGTCTTGATTATTTAATCAACCTCGCATCACTCGTGTTATGCACTCAACCGAAATCCCGTCTACTCAAGCATAGCAATATGAAATTTGTCGTCCCGGGGCCAAGTATCAGGGTTGTTGTGTGCCTACCACATGATACTACAATCTATACTAAAATTGCCAAGTACCTAAGCAGCATGCAATTGGGCATAGGATGGTAGAACCAATATGCATAAAACATAGGTGATAGCATGATCAAAGTGACTTGCCTGGTGATGTTGACGAAGAAGAATTTCTCGAGAAAATAACTTGATAGACTACTCGTCACACTCCGATGAAATCTATATAACAATCATATCATTCACATAAGCACTCATACTAGCAATCATTCTAGCAATCAAAACAAAAGAGAGAGCGAATAAGAATCCGAAAGAAACTTCACTAAAGCTAGGAGTCTTCTACTACATCAAACACTAAATAGTTTTTGTCCAACAGAAAATAAAAACAAGGAACTAAGATATAAATTTAACTAAGATAGAATAAAGCGTTTTTCACAAAACTTTTTCAAAGTATTTCCAAACGGGATTTGAAACAGTGGAGAAACCAATTGCAAGTTATTAGGGAACTAGAATTGATTTCATGATAACATATACAAATAAAATCCAAAACTTTTTGCAAACCTACTGTTAACTAACAGAAACAAAACATAATCTTTCTGAAATATAAAAGAAAAATAATTTAAAAACAATTTACAGAAAAAGAAATAGCCATAATCCTAAAAGAGGTGAAACAGAAATTGTTTCACAAGAAACAATGAGCTAAAATACTCAAATAAATCTGAAATTTTTACCACTCGTAACTAAGATCACTAGTGATCAGTAGCAAAAGGAATCAAATTAAAAGCTATTTCTAAACTCCTGGAATAAGCAAAACAAGGTTTAAACTAAATATGATCAAATTCAAATTTCAAAATATCAAACATAGACAAATTATATGTTATTAACAACTACCGAAAATTTGTGATCTACTAGAAAAAGAATCAACTCTATTGGAGTTGTGGATCAAAAGTTATGCTCAAAACAAAATTGAAACTTTTCTGTTTTTGAATTAAACAGAAAAAAATGAATAAAAGCTAACTAATGAACGGGCCACGTGGCGATCTGTCGTTGGCTAAGACCTGTGCGCTGCGGTGCTAAACTAACAAACGTCCGCACATTAGAAGAAAACGGTTTGTCTATTAGGTGATCTATTAGGGGCCTTAGGATCAAGATCTAACGGTAACCAACAAAAAAATCACAATAAAGATGTGAGAGAGGTTTCTCACGTTTCTGTCAGGGGAGGTTTGCCTCCGGCGAGGTGGCCAGCGGGGTGAGCAGCTCCGACGTGGGGGAGGGGGTCGCCGGCGGGGTGGGGTGGCGGAGGAGGGGGGATTCGCCTCCTGGGAGGGGCGACGTGCTCCTGGCGAGGGGGGCGATGGAGAACTCGTGGCGGTTCTTGTACTGGCCGAACTCCGGCGAGTCGAGGGTGGCGGCGTGGAGCGGCAATGCGGGGGTTTTAAGAGGAAAAATGGGGCACAGGGGTTGTGGCGAGGCTGCCGGTGGTCTCGGGTGGTGCGGGCGGCGAGGGTTGGCGCGACAGGGCGCCCGGGGAGTCTCCTGGAGCTCCTGCTCCGGCGAGGCAGGGGTTCGAGTGCAGGGGCGGCGAGGGTGGAGGCTACGGGGGGGCGGCAATGGCGGGGCTGTCGGTTCGACAAGAAGGAAAGAGGGGACGAGGAAGGAAAGAGAAAGGCTCGGGGAGGAAGAAGATGATCATGGGAGGGGAGGAGATCGGGCGTGGGGCCCATGGCCAGAGAGAGAGAGGCGAGGGGGCAAGATGCGGGCGGCCGATCCGTAGCCCCTGCGGATCTGGCGAGGTGGGGATTCGGCCCACAGGCCTTAAATGTCGCTCGGGCAGTTTCCAAAAAAAAATAGAGAGGGTTTCCTATTTTTCTATTTATTCAAAAACAGAAAGTAAATCAAAGAAATGGTAAATAAATAAAATCTAAATATAGTGATATCATATATCAAAATTTTCAGAAAAATAATCTCTACACGATGAACATTTTTCCACGGTCAAAATAAATACTTAAAAAAATATTTTTCAGGAAATGCCTAAAGGATTTTATTTTCCTTTTGCAAATATTTTTTCAAATGAACCCCTAAGTTTTAGGGTTCAAATATCTTTCAACAAAATTGCCCCTAGTTTGGAGGGTCATGTTCCTCCTCTCATATTTTTAATATATGACTCCAATTAAACCTTGAAATAGCAATAAGATCAACTATGAAAATGAAATCCATATAGGAAATCTTTTATTAGTTTTCAAATCCACCCTTTCTAAATATTTATAGTAGAAGAAGTCATGTTATCTTCTCTCGCTGATTTTTAGCGGATGAATTTGAATTCACCAGAGAAAGGGGAAAGTCATTTTATTCCCTCTCATTCAAAAAAAGTTTAGAAAATTTCAAATTTCACTCAAGTTTCAATCACTCAAACAAACAAACAATCATCCTAACAATTATATTAACATTCCAAAATTTGGGATGTTACAATGAATCCATGGGAGGCGTTGGATGAAGATGGTATCTCTCAAACAACCCTGCAAGCAAATAATAAAAAGTCTCTTGTGTCCCCAATACACCAAATACAATGGTAATTTGTATAGGTACACTAGTTCGGCGAAGAGATGGTTATACAAGTGTAGTAATGATAGTAGATATTGATTTTTAATCTGAATAAATAAAAAAGAAAGGTAGAAGTTAATAAAACATAGCACAAACGGTATTGGAATGCTTGAAAATGAGGCATAGGGTATGTACTTTCGCTAGTGCAATCTCTCAACAATGCTAATATAATTGGATCACATAACAATCCCTTGACGTGCGATAAAGATTCACTCCAAAGTTCCTATCTAGCAGAGAACATAAGAATAAATTATTTGTAGGGTACAAACCACCACAAAGTTATTATTTCCGACAAATCTTTCCAAGAGTTCGTACTAAAATTACAATTTATCCTTTCTGATCGATCTATCCAAGAGTTCATACTAAAATAACACCACAACGACTTCAGATTCATAATACTCAACCCAACACAAGGAACCTCAAAGTGTGCCCCAAGATTTCAACAAGAGAAACAAAGACGAGAACGTGCATCATTCCCTATACATAGACTATCCCAATGTCACCTCGAGAATCTATGAGTTGAGTTCCAAAACATATATCAAGTGAACTAATATGATACCCCAATGTGACCACGGGTATTCATAGTAAGACATAAATAAAGTGCTATCAAATCCATAAAAGTATTCAATCCGATAAAATGAAATCTCAAAGGGAAAAGTCAATTCATCACAACAAGATAGACAAGGAGAAACACCATGTGATCCAACTATATTAATAAAGCCCGCGATACATCAAAATCGTGCCATCTCAAGAACACGAGAGAGAGAGAGAGATTAAACACATAGCTACTGGTACAAAACCTCAGCCACGAGGGTGGACTAGTCCCTCCTCATCATGGTGGCCATAGGGATGATGAAGATGGCCACCGGTGACGATCTCCCCATCCGACAGGATGTCCGAACAGGCTCCCGATTGGTTTTTCATGGCTATAGAGGCTTGCGGTGGTAGCACTTCTCTTCTGGGTTTTTTTTTGTATATCACTGCAGGGATCAGATACTTTGCCGTCTGCCATAGCAGATGGCAAAGAGGGACACCCCGCACGACAAAGGCCTTTGTCGTCCGTCAGCCGACAGTAAACTGGACAGCAGACAAAAATCCGGTGAAGGGCCTCTTTGCCGTCTGCATTGGGACAACTGACGGCAAAGGATCTTTGCCGTGAGGGGGCAGACGATAAAGAATATGGGACGACACATCTATGGGCACCTCCGTCAAGTGCTAACCGTAGCCTGCTGGGCCCACAGATAGTTTGCCGTCTGCCATGGACCCCTTTGCCGTCTGCCATGCTGTTGGGCTGACGGCAAAGGTGCCACCAAAGCCCCTCTCGTTTGCCCCTTTGCCATCTGCCCTTTGCCCCTTTGCCGTCTGCCCACAAGCATGGCAGACGGCAAAGGGGGCACCCATTCCTGATTCAAAAGGCCTATTTGGTCGCTTTGCCGTCTGCTGTAGCTCCTTTGCCGTCGGTGGGCACACGGCAAAGGGTCCAAACTGCCACTGTTTATTTTATTTTTAATAATATCCATCAATTTTCACACAAATCAGGAATATATATATATTTGACAGTTTCATCCATAATACATAATATATATTTGACAGTTTCATTCATAATCCATAATACATAATATATTTCACACAAACTGCCCCATACTCATAACCATATTAAAATAAGTTTCATCCATAATACATACATATTATGCAAGTTTCATCCGTACCAAACCATATATTACACTAGTTTCATCCATACATACAAAGTTTCATATCCATTTACTACAATAGTTTCAATCCAACCTTCCGTGAAGCCATTTTAGAAGAAACCATATTGAAGCACTCCATCAATATAATCCAAGCTTCCGTGAAGTGAATGTAATCTGCAAAATGGGAAATAAGTAAGTTAGAAGAAGAAGACTAGATAAAGAGGAGAAGAAATAAGTAAGTTTCATATCCATTTAGCTCCAAAAAGACATACTTAGCTAATTTATCTCCAAGAAGAGTAGAAATGAAAAGAAGGAAGAAGAAGAAGAAGAGAAGGAGAAGGAGAGGAAGAAGGAGAAGGAGGAGAAGAAGGAGAAGGAGTCAAGAAGAAGGAGAGGAAGAAGGAGAAGAAGGAGGAAGTAGGACTCCTTCTCCTTCTTCTCCTCCTTCTCCTTCTCCTTCTCCTTCTCCTTCTCCTTCTCTTCCTCTTCTCTTCTTCTTATTCTTCCTTCTTTTCATTTCTCCTCTTCTCCTCTTCTTGGAGCTAAATTAGCTAAGTATGTATTTTTGAAGCTAAATGGGTTAATTATGTCATTTTAGAGGAAAACAAGCTAAGTATATATTATTCGTGATCTAACCAAGGTTCTTATGCCAATTTGAGCTTATTATGTCATTTTGGAGCTAAAATAGTCATTTTAATGAGCTAACCAAGGTTCTTATGCCATTTTGAGATTATTATGTCATTTTGAAGCTAAATTAGTCATTTTAATGAGCTAACCAAGGTTCTTATGATGTTTTTACCTAACTAAGCTAATTATGTCATTTTGGAGGATAGTTAGCTAAGTATGTCTTTTTTGGGGAAAATAAGCTACGCAGAAGAAGAAAGAGAAGAAGCAAGAAGAGAAGAAGAAGGAGAAGAAAAAGAAGAAGCAGAAGGAGGAGGAGGAGGAGGAGGAGAAGGAGGAGGAGAATAAGAAGAGAAGAAGAAGGAGAAGAAGCATGAGAGCAGAAGCAGGAGAAGAAGGAGAAGAAGGAGGGCTCCTTCTCCTTCTTCTCCTCCTTCTCCTTCTCCTTCTTCTTATATTTTTCTTCTCTTACTCTTCTTCTTCCTTCTTTTCATTTTTCCTCTTTCTTCTCCTCTTGTCCTCTTCTTCGAGCTCAGTTAGCTAATTATGCCTTTTTGGAGCTAATTATGTCATTTTGGAGGATAATTAGCTAAGTATAGGTCATTTTTTATTAAATAGACCATTTTGGAGCTAATTAAGATAATTATGTCATTTGCAGGCTAATTAGCTAAGTATGTCTTTGTTGGGGAAAATAATCTACATAGAAGAAGAAATAGAAGAAGCAAGAAGAGAATAAGAAGGAAGAAAAAAAAAGAAGGAGGAGGAGGAGGAGCAGGAGAAGGAGAAGGAAGAGGAGAATAAGAAGAAAAGAAGAAGAGAAGAATAAGGAGAAGAATAAGGAGAAGGAGGAGAGAGGAAGAAGGAGAAGAAGAAGGAGAAGGAGGAGGGATCCTTCTCCTTCTTCTCCTCCTTCTCCGTCTCCTTCTTCTTCTCTTCTTCTTCTTCTTCCTTCTTTTCATTTTTCCTCTTTCTTCTCCTCTTATCCTCTTCTTCAAGCTAAATTAACTAAGTATGTATTTTTTGGAGATAATTATGACATTTTGGAGGATAATTAGCTAAGTATAGGTCATTTTGCTAAATAGACCATTTTGGATCTAGCTAAGCTAATTATGTCATTTTCGAGGATAATTAGCTAAGTATGTCTATGTTGGGGAAAATAAGCTACGTAGAAGAAGAAATAGAAGAAGCAAGAAGAGAAGAAGAAGGAAGAAGAAAAAGAAGGAGGAGGAGGAAGAGAAGGGGAAGGAGAAGGAGGAGGAGAAGAAGAAGAAAAGAAGAACAGAAGAAGAAGGAGAATGAAGAGGACAGAAGAAGAAGGAGAAGAAGGAGGGCTACTTCTCCTCCTTCTCCTTCTTCTTATCTTCTTCTTCTCTTCTTCTTCTTCTTCCTTCTTTTCATTTTTCCTCTTTCTTCTCCTCTTGTCCTCTTCTTCGAGCTAAATTAGCTAAGTATGCCTTTTTGGAGCTAATTATGTCATTTTGGAGGATAATTAGCGAAGTATAGGTCATTTTTTTATTAAATAGACCATTTTGGAGCTAACTAAGCTAATTATGTCATTTTGGAGGATAATTATCTAAGTATGTATTTGTTGGGGAAAATAAGTTCCGTAGAAGAAGAAATAGAAGAAGCAAGAAGAGAAGAAGAAGGAAGAAGGAAAAGAAGAAGGAGGAGGAGAAGGAGAAGGAGAAGGGGGAGGAGAAGAAGAAGAAAAGAAGAAGATAAGAAGAAGGTGAAGAAGAAGGAGAAGAAGGAGGAGAGAAGAAGAAGGAGAAAAAGGAGGGCTCCTCCTCCTTCTTCTCCTCCTTCTCCTTCTCCTTCTTTTTATCTTCTTCTTCTTCTTCCTTCTTTTCATTTTTCCTATTTGTTCTCCTCTTGTCCTCTT
Source organism: Hordeum vulgare subsp. vulgare (assembly GCF_904849725.1). Classification (NCBI taxonomy): domain Eukaryota; kingdom Viridiplantae; phylum Streptophyta; class Magnoliopsida; order Poales; family Poaceae; genus Hordeum; species Hordeum vulgare. Next base: position 143,365,977 of record NC_058521.1, on the reverse strand, counting down.
CTTCGAGCAGAATTAGCTAACTATGCCTTTTTGGAGATAATTATGTCATTTTGGATGATAATTAGCTAAGTATAGGTCATATTTTATTAAATAGACCGTTTTGGAGCTAACTAAGCTAATTATGTCATTTTTGAGGATAATTAGCTAAGTATGTCTTTGTTGGGTAAAATAAGCTACGTAGAAGAAGAAATAGAAAAGGAAGAAGAGAAGAAGAAGGAAGAAGAAAAAGAAGAAGGAGGAGGAGGTAGAGAAGGAGAAGGAGAAGGAGGAGGAGAAGAAGAAGAAAAGAAGAAGACAAGAAGAAGGAGAAGAATAAGGAGAAGAAGGAGGAGAGAAGAAGAAGGTGAAGAAGGAGCGCTCCTTCTCCTCCTTCTCCTTCTTCTTCTCTTCTTCTTCTTCTTCCTTCTATTCATTTTTCCTCTTTCTTCTCCTCTTGTCCTCTTCTTCGAGCTAAATTAACTAAGTATGCCTTTTTGGAGCTAATTATGTCATTTGGAGGATAATTAGCTAAGCATAGGTCATTTTTAATTAAATAGATCATTTTGGAGCTAACTAAGCTAATTATGTCATTTTGGAAGATAATTAGCTAAGTATGTCTTTGTTGGCGAAAATAAGCTACGTAGAAGAAGAAATAGAAGAAGCAAGAAGAGAAGAAGAAGGAAGAAGAAAAGGAAGAAGGAGGAGGAGCAGGAGGAGAAGGAGAAGGAGAAGGAGAAGGAGTAGGAGTAGGAGAAGAAGAAGAAAAGAAGAAGAGAAGAAGAAGGAGAAGAAGATTGAGAAGAAGAGGGAGAATAAGGAGAAGAAGGAGAAGAAGGAGGGCTCCTTCTCCTCCTTCTCCTTCTTCTTCTCTTCTTTTTCTTATTCCTTCTTTTCATTTTTCCTCTTTATTCTCCTCTTGTCCTCTTTTTCGAGCTAAATTAGCTAATTATGCCTTTTTCTAGCTAATTATGTCATTTTCGAGGATAATTAGCTAAGTATAGGTCATTTTTTATTAAATAGACCATTTTGGAGCTAACTAAGCAAATTATGTCATTTAGGTGGAAGCCTAGCTAACTATAGGTCATTTCGGAGCTAACTTGGGTAAAAAAGGTCATTTCGGAGCTAACTATGCTTATTAAGCCATTTTGGAGCTAGCTAAGCTAATTATAGGCCATTTAATAGCTAAGTTAGGGGGAATAGGTCATCTTGGAGCTACGTAAGCCCTATTATGTCATTTAGGAGAGAACTTAGCTAAGTATAGGTCATTTTTATTAAATAGGGCATTTTGGAGCTAACTGACCTAATTATGTGATTTAGGTGGAAGCCAAGCTAACTATATGTTGTTCTGGAGCTAACTTGGGTTAAATATGTCATTTTGGAGCTAACTATGCTTATTAAGCCATATTGGGCCATTATGCGGTTGTAAGCAAAACACTAGAAATAACATACCATGATCGTCATCACGGCGGTGAAGCACGGTGGCTCTGGCTTGTTTTACCTGGAGAAGGCTGTCCTGGAGATGGATCCACTGTAGAAGGGTCGTGCTATGCATTTTTGGAGATATTCTGCACCAAACATCGTTTGCAATGTGTCGTCAGCATGATGACACTCTTGATATCACTGCATTGAAATGAAACTCACCGTCCCCGCCATGTTAATGACTCGCATCGCCGGAGGGACATGGCTGTCTTCTCGCACATAGACTATACATTTGGTTTTGACAAGTCAAACTTTTTAGTTATTAATGAAACAGAAATTAAAATGCAAGATTTGAAATAATATGAAGAAGAAACTTACCATCAAGAGCTCGTACATGGCCCTGTTAGACGCATCATTCTGTGCCCTCTTCGCCTCCACCAATGCAGTCGTCCTCTCCTCCAGATCCTTCATCTCCTTATCCTTCTCCGCCAAAAGCGCCTGCATTGCCTCTCTCTCTTTCAGAATAACAGCCTGCAACACAACTCATTATTAGCATTGTAATCATATTGGTTCCCACGCACAACATAATGCTGAAAGATAGTTGAGTCCATGAAACTAACCTCGATGGCGAGCTCGGCTGGCCGTGGACGAGGTGATATCTTAGGACAGGAGCTCGTTTGGCGTGCCTTTATCTGCCGGAGAGTGCTAGGACAACGGATAAGGCCGTCTCCAATGGCGATCGAGCCATAGGGCCTCCCGTTGCCAGCTATCATCACCAGCTCTGGATCAATAGGCCCCTCGCTCGGGTTAAAGTCATCCCCTTTCCTCGCCTTCCCGTGATCTCTGTACTTCACGAGCTTGTGGTGGGAGGAGATGTTGGTGAAGTTTTCTGGATTCTCAAGGTCAGGCTCAAAGAATGCCTTGATCTTCTTGTACGAGGCAATATGGGCCATCGCGTACAGGTCGTACATCTGTGGCACCTCTGTCTTATTGTGACGCGCCTAAAAGAGAGAGAGAGGGAAAATATATTAGTAAAGGGCTCAAGATAGCATTAAGAATGAATTGCATGAGGCATGAAGCAAATCACATACCCAGTTCTCGCCAAATTGGATTAAGTTGACGCTCCCTTGATGGTGTGGCACACCAACCATTTTGCCACGCCTATCCTTAGCGTTGTTGTGGCTGGCCTCCCACGTTTCGGAGCACCACTGATCCACCAAAGCCTCCCAACAATCCATCTTATACACACACCATCTCGGGGGCACCTAAGTTAATAAAGAGAAATTTGACCGCAATGCCTAAGAATCAAATCAAGGAAACTAACTACAAGGCCTTAATAATATGTAATTACCTTCATGTAATGCTCCTTCTCCATCTTAGAATTGCGGCACTTCGCCTTGCCCTTCCTAATACGCCGTGAGGCATAGTAGTCTCGAACAGCCTGCACCCGAGCCTCGTGCCGAAAGTTTTGAAGTAGGCGGTGACATTCGGTTTGATAACCTTTTTCGTGTCCTCCTCATATCCCTCCTCACACCTGTAGTAGGTCTGCAAATGGGACAACACCGATTAGTACAATAACTAGCTATGGTTGATTTATAATTGTGTAAAGGAGAAATTACCCAGAACTGTCGGATCACCATGTCGGCCCTCGTGTGGCACAAAACACCACCGATCTCCACGTCCGGCGGGGCCGGGGCACTGATACGTCTCTAACGTATCTATAATTTTTTATCGTTCCATGCTATTATATTACAACTTTGGATGTTTTATATGCATGAATATGCTATTTTATATTATTTTTGGGACTAACCTATTGACCTAGAGCCCAGCGCCAGTTCCTGATTTTTCCTTGTTTTTGACATTTTTCAGATAGGAATATCAAACGGAGTCCAAACGGAATAAAACTTTTGCCATGATTTTTTATGGAAAATATCAAAAATACCAGAAGAAAAAGATACCGGAGAGGAGTCCTGAGGAAGCCACGAGCCAGGGAGGCGCGCCCACCCCCCCTGGGCGCGCCTGTGGGGCTCGTGACTCCCTCATGGGTCCCCCTGACTTGTTCTCGATGCCATCTGGTCTTATAAATACAGAAACCTCCAGAAATAAACCTAGCTCGGGAGTTCCACCGCCGCAAGCCTCTGTAGCCACCAAAAACCAATCAGGGGCCTGTTCCGGCACCCTACCGGAGGGGAATCCATCTCCAGCGGCCATCTTCATCATCCTAGCGATCTCCATGACGAGGAGGGAGTAGTTCTCCCTCGGGGCTGAGGGTATGTACCAGTAGCTATGTGTTTGATCTCTCTCTCTCTGGTGTTCTTGAGATGTCATGATCTCGATGTACCGCGGGCTTTTCTACTATAGTTGGATCCAATGATGTTCTTCCCCCTCTCCCTTCTTGTAACAAATTGAGTTTCCCCTTTGAAGTTATCTTATCGGATTGAGTCTTTAAGAATACTTGATGTATATCTTGCACGTGTCTATCTATGGTGACAATGGGATATTCCTGTGAGTACTTGATGTATGTTTTGGTGATCAACTTGCGGGTTTCGTGAAATCGAGAACCTATGCATATGGGTTGGCACACGTTTTGACTCTCCGGTAGAAACTTTGTGGCACTCTTTGAAGTTATATGTGTTGGTTGAATAGATGATTCTGAGATTGTGTGATGCATATCGTATAATCATGACCACGGATACTTGAGGTGATAATGGAGTATCTAGGTGACATTAGGGTCTTGGTTGATGTGTATCTTAAGGTGTTATTCTAGTACGAACTCAAGGATAGATTGAACGGAAATAATAGCTTCGTGTTATTTTACTATGGACTCTTTAATAGATCGATTAGAAAGAATAAATTTGTGGTGGTTTCGTACCCGACAATAATCTCTTCGTTTCTTCTCCACTATTAGTGACTTTGGAGTGACTCTTCGTTGCATGTTGAGGGCTAGTTATATGATCCAATTATGTTATCATTGTTGAGAGAACTTCCACTAGTGAAAGTATGAACCCTAGGCCTTGTTTCCACGCATTGCAATACCGTTCGTGCTCACTTTTATTATTAATTACCTTGCTTTTTTTATAATTTCAGATTACAAAAACCTATATCTACTATCCATATTGCACTTGTATCACCATCTCTTCGCCGAACTAGTGCACCTATACAATTTACCATTGTATTGGGTGTGTTGGGGACATAAGAGACTCTTTGTTATTTGGTTGCAGAGTTTCTTGAGAGAGACCATCTTCATCCTACGCCTCCCACGGATTGATAAACCTTAGGTCACCCACTTGAGGAAAAAATGCTACTGTCCTACAAACCTCTGCACTTGGAGGCCCAACAACGTCTGCAAGGAGAAGCTTGCGTAGTAGACATCAAGCTCTTTTCTGGCGCCGTTGCCGGGGAGGTTAGCGCTTGAAGGTATATATTTTGATCTTGCAATCAAATCTTTTAGTTTCTTGTTTTATCACTAGTTTAGTTTATTAAAAGAAAACTACAAACTAAAAAAATGGAATTAAGGTTGCCTCATATGCTTCATCTGTTTAATGTCTTTCGTGAAAATGATGGAAATGAAAATTGTGCTCAAGTGCTAAAAGAAGAATTACATAGAATGATTGGCATAAAATATGTGAATGATGAGCATGACTGCAATGTTGTTAGTATGAATTCTTTGAATACCCATGATGCTAATGATATGCAAAGCCACAAGCTTGGGGATGCTATGTTTCATGAATATGATCTTTTCAGTTCCCCCACTTTGAATGATTAAAATTATTATGATGAAATCATGCCCCCTATCTACGATGATTATTGTGATGATACTTATGCTATTAATAAGAATGATAATAAAACTTGTCACAATTATGAGTACCCTCTTACTAAACATTACTCTTTTAATGTGGAAACAATTCGTAGTGTTCAAGTCTTTTACGATACTCCCACTACTATCGATGAGAATAAATTTCCTTATGTGGAGAGTAGTAAAATTTCTATGCTTGTAGATCATGAAAAGAATGCTTTAGGTTATTGTTATATTGTTGAATTCATTCATGATGCTACTGAAACTTATTATGAGAGAGGATCATATGCTTCTACATATTGCAATAATATCAAGCTTCCTCTCCATGTGTTGAAACTTTTGAAGTCATGCTTGTTTTATCTTCATATGCTAGTTGATTCTTGCTCCAATAAATTGTTTGATAAAAAATCCCTATGCATAGGAAGTGGGTTAGACTTAAATGTGCTAGTCATATGCTCCATGATGCTTCCATTATGTTTCAATCCTTATCTTTTATGTGAGCATCATTGAAATCATCATGCCTAGCTTGAAAGGCATTAAAGAAAAGTTCTTGTTGGGAGACAACCCAATATGTATCCTGACTGTTTTCGTGTGTTCACATGATTAAGCTATTGTATTAATCATGTTTTATAGCTTTTATTTCAATAAAGTGTCAAGTAAAGCCTTTATGATTAGTTTGGGTGATAGTTGTTTGATCATGCTGAAAAAGACAGAAACTTTGCACTCGCGAAATCATTTGTAATTTCTATCCAGAGAGTTATTTTAGGTTCATTATTTTTGCTGCTGATTGATATACAAATTGCCTTAATTGTCATATTTTTTCCGAATTGTTGGAGGTGCACAAGTGTGGTTATCATTCAGATCATTACAGACTGTTTTGTTTTTGACAGATTCTGTTTTCAATGCATAGTTTGCTTGTTTTGGTGTTTCCATAGATTATATTGAGTAATATAAATTGTGGAAATAGTAAGATACAGTAGGCATTGTGTGAAAATAATTATGAGTCTTGTTTTGACAGTACCCAAGTGATTGATTTGCTCGTTATCATACTAACCCATCTCACGAACTTCCGTTAAGTTTTGTGTTGTGAAGTTTTCAAGTTTTGGGTAGAGTTTTGATGGACTATGGAACAAGGAGTGGCAAGATCCTAAGCTTGGGGATGCTCAAGGCACCCCAAAGCCATACTCAAGGACACCAAAGAGCCTAAGCTTGGGGATGCCCAAGGCACCCCAATGCCATATTCAAGGACACCAAAGAGCCTAAGCTTGGGGATTCCCCGGGAAGGCATCCCCTCTTTCGTCTTCAATCCATCGGTAACTTTACTTGGGGCTATATTTTTATTCACCACATGATATGTGTTTTGCTTGGAGCGTCATTTTATTTTATTTGTAATTACTTTCTGTTATTTATATTAATGTTTTGCATCATTTAGTTCAATAAAAATGTCAAGGATAGCCTTTACCATGCTTAATTTGCAAGTATAGGAGTTGCTGTTCCAAAACAGAAAGTTTGCTTGCAGTGCAAAAATTCCGTAGAATTTTATGTATGTCAGAATAACTTGAAATTTGGACACGGTATGCTATTATGAATTCTCTAAATCTTGGAATTTTTTCATATTTTTTTGGAGTTAATTAAGTATGGATCTTGCTGCATTCTTTATAGATTGTTCTGTTTAGGCGGATTGCTGTTATGTTTGCATTGTTTGCATATGTTTGCTTGTTTAATGATCCTATTTGAGGATAGGAGTTTTAAATATGCAGAGGCATTTAGTATGCAATGTCAAATAATAATTTTAGTGATTTACTACAGTAGAGGATGATAAATGTTTGCATTGATTTATACTAACCTATCTCACGAGTTCTTATTGAGTTTTGTGTGAATGAAGTTTTTAAGATTTTGGAAACCACCACATGAGAGGAATTAAGGAGACACAAAATCTCAAGCTTGGGGATGCCCAAGGCATCCCCAATTCATATTTCAAGAAGTCTCAAGCACCTAAGCCTGGGGATGCCCCGGATGGCATCCCACCTTTCTTCGTCAAACAATTATCGTTAGTATCGATTGAACCTAAGTTTTCGCTTCTTCACATGATTCGTGCTATCCTTGAAGTGTCATTTTATTTTATTTGAATAAGGTACTTAAGATCTGAAATTATTAGATGGGAGAGTCTTCACATAGCCAAATAATTATTCACTACTCATTGAGCTTCACTTATATCTTTTGGAGTAGTTTTTCTTTTACTCTCATGCTTCACTTATATCATTTTGAGAGTGTTAAACAGCATGGTGATTTGCTTAGGTTATAAATCTAGTCCTAATAAGTTGGGCATCCAAGAGGGACATAATAAAAACTTTCATATAAAGTGCATCGAGTACTATGAGAAGTTTGATTCTTTGCATATAGTTTTGAGACATAAGGATGGTGATATTAGAGTCATGCTAGTTAGTAATTATGGATTGGTAGAAATACTTGTGTTAGAGTTTGTGATTCCCGTATCATGCACATATGGTGGACCGCTATGTTAGGAAGTCAAAGCATGATGATTTTATTGAGTGTCATCCTTTGTGTGGAGGTCGGGATCGCGCGATGGTTAACTCCTACCAACCCTTCCCCTAGGAGCATGCGTATAATACTTTGTTTCAATTACTAATAAAACTTTTGCAATAAGTATGTGAGTTCTTTATGACTAATATTGAGTCCATGGATTATACGCACTCTCATGCTTCCACCATTGCTAGCCTCTCTAGTACCGCACAACTTTTGCCGGTGCATTACACCCACCATATATCCTTCCTCAAAACAGCCACCATATGTCGGGACCCCGATCCTAAGCCATAGGAATCCAGCCTGTAACACATGGCATCCCTTTGCGGTCTCACGCACGGTTGACCCCACAGCTGCCACCTTACCTTAGCCGGGACCGTTTGCGCCTTTTGACTCACGTATGCATTAGTGTCACTAGCATTCCAATGTCAAAGAACCCGGGTCGACATATCTAGTTATAAACTCAAGTGTCTCAACTGTACAGATACAGGCATACATAACCCAGCTAAGCAGGTGTCAGTCATCAACGAGTGTAGACGAGTCGTAGCAAGCTACAAGAACTCCATTACACCGCGTGACATTTCCCCGTAGGGACAGACACAGCAGCTAAGAAGAATACATGCCGATCAACCAATGTGTCCAGAGCAGTAGCGAACTACCAAGGCTCGGTGGAATCACAAAGGGGCATTTCTCTGTATAGAGAGCTACTAAGGGCATATGACTAGGTGTCGAGTCCCATACATATCACAGTGCATCACACGCACGCATGACATACTAGATATGCATAGATACAACAATGGCATCACAACATAACCATACAACATCACGACATTTATTCAGAAGACTCAGAAGAGACTTGCATAATATGTTCATACAAGTAGGGGTCACACGACCCGACACTCAAAGTCATACAAACAGTGTCACACAACCCAACGGAAGCATAAAAGTTGTCTGAGTACAGACAGTTGAAAGGATAAGGCTTAAAGCCTGACTATCTATAGATCCCTTCTGAAAGGGGCCAGGTCGTAGCTGGGATACCAGCTACTCGTCATCATCGATGTCTAGAAAGAACCCAGCTGTTGGCTCGTGGGTATCCTCTGCAAAAATTATTAAGCAAACATGAGTACAAGAGTACTCAGCAAGACTACAGAACAGATCTATCTACTCATGCACAGGTATCAGCAAAGGGGGTTGTGGTGTTTCATGCAGCAAGCCAGCTTTGACTCTTGGCTAGACAAAACTACGATTTTAAATAGTTTTAACAACTTTGATAAGTCGTACACGAGTCCAGTACCACCACAACAATACACTATCATGAACTCCTTTCCGTTTCCCTACGGAAATGCCATACATGATACTCACGCTTATCTTTATACTTTTATGAGTAGCCATTAAAGTTATCTATGAACAACATATGTCTCCAAGTAGTCCATATCCGAGGACGCGGCTATTGGAATAGATCATAACCCTGCAGGGGTGTACTTCTTCACACACGCTGTCGCCACTTATCGCCATTTGCACGTCATGCACCTCGGCAACCTTCAAGCGGAAGCCCAGCAAGGGAGTCGGCCACGACCATTAACCACATTAGTACCTAGTCCAGGTTTATCGCCTATTTGACAGTAACCCGCACGGAAGTTCGGCCGAGGTTTCCTCCATGACCCCAAACGATGTGCGCAGGGTTCCCAAGCCCACCATCCGGGTGCCACTTGGTATACCATGCCACTGCCTACCGCATCATAGCCCACCTCTAAGGTCAGCACTATGCACGGCCTCCAGCATGACTATAAACACCAGAAACTACTTGCGACTCCTGGATCGAGTACTAGGCAATTAATAAGTCGATCGGGGTCGTATTTCAGGGCCCAACATGTGGTAGTAACTCGTCTTGGATTTCATACACGGAACTTAGTTCCTAAGGACGGTTCCAATGAAACAACCCGCCATGTACTCCTACATAGCATTTCAACGGTACCATTACCAAATCAGGTTCCACACTTATTCTTTATCACTAGAACGCATTCATCCATTCCTGTTCATCCTCCAGATGAGACCTGATCCAACTCTAGGCATAGCAAGCATAGCAGGATAAATCACATCATAGCTCAAGCATCTACCAGGTATGCTAGGTTGCAAGGTTGGGCTATTTACTGTGACAAAGTCAGGTCATGCAAAGGAATAGGTTCAGCTACCGAAGTAAAGCATTTGAGATATTTTGTCCTAATGCAATAAGTGGGAGCAGGAGCAAGAACATGGGATGATATCGGGATGATCAAAAGGGTGCTTGCCTTGTTGCTCAGCAGAGGGGTTAAATCCGTTAGACGGATATTCGGACGTATCCGGGAGGGCAGAGCCTACCGAAATAACAACATTAAAATGTAGCATGAGATAAAGTGGCTATCAAACTTTTAGGATGATGCTGATTTGAATTCAAATTCAAATATTATTTGAAATAATATATTTATCATAATCATTTAATAGATTTTACGTGACGCTGTTTCATAACTTTGTTTTTCATGCATGAAAGTAGCACCATTGTGTTCATTGAATTTTTCTCATCAATTTGCATATATTATTTGTCAAATTTGGAGCTATAATCAATTTTCTATGAATTTCCAAAATTTTAGCATTTTCTGGAATTATATTAAATCAGAAATATAGTTACTGCATCACCATGACATGAGCAAGTCCACCTGGCCGTTGAAAGTCAAACCTGACCAGTGGGACCCACTGGTCAGTGACTCTAGCCAGACTTTACTTAAGTTTTAATCTAATTAGATAATTAACAAAGCTGGACCCACATGTGAGTGACTGTTTTAGGGTTTAATAAATTCTTTAATTTTATTTTTATTAAACTTAATCGTTTCGAGCCTGGCCCTACATGCCAGTGACTCTGGGGACTCAACCCAACCGGCGACGAGGTGGATCTCACCGGCGATGAGGCTCCGGTGACCACAGGGACGGCGGAGGGCATCGGGTTTCCGATTCCGGTGACCAAAAGGACGACGGAGGGGCTCAAACTATCGGCACTTGACTGCGAGCAAGACGGAGCAAGCCTCGGGGACTGAGATGACCGGAATCAACGCCGGCAACGACCTCAGCGGCTGCCGGAGCTCGGCCATCGTCGAGGTCATCGAAACCGAGTGTAAAACGCGCAGGGTTGGGCTCCTAGAGCATCTACGCGATGAGCTGGAGCTATTGGAGGCCTCGGATGGACCAGCCGATCACTGTAGGGTCACCGGCGACGAGCTACAACGGCGGACCTTGTCGGGCTCCGATGAATCAGGGCTTAGATCTCGGGATCGAGAGGGAAAACAAGGGGGAAAGCACCTTGTGCTCACAGGGACCGCAGCGGCGTCGAAAGCGGGCTCGGGGGTCGCCTGAGGAGGGAGAATGACGGCGGTGAACGTCGGTGATCCGAGGAGGAAGATGACGGCGTTGGGGCGATGCAGGGCTCGGGAGCTTGCGTGGCTTGCTGGATAGCTTCAGGGAGTCACGGCGAGTCTTCTTCGCGGCTCAGGGGAGAGAAATAGGGGCTGGAGCGACGGCGAGCTCGAGCTCGGCTCGGGCTCTAATGGCTGCCGAGAGGGAGAGGGGAGAGAGCGCGAATGGGGAGAGGATGAGGACGGGAATGGGTTCCGGGGAGGATTATCCTCCTTGCCAGCGCGACGGGGAGGTGCACGCAAGCACGTGGCCGCGCCGGAGCGAGCGGCGGCCACCTCCTGCTGCTCGCTACCACGAGGAAGACGACAGGGGCGAGCTGGGCTGGGCCGAGGTAGGCGACAGGTAAGCCTTTTCTTATTTCCTTTCTTTTCTGTTTCTGTTTTATTCTTTCTGACATTTGTTTCATTTTCTTTTTGGCTCCAAACTATTTTTAAAATAATATAAAAAATGTTGGGGTGTTATTTGGAATATTTCCAAACCCACATAAAGTTTTTAGCATTTTATGAAACTTTGAAATATTTGAAATCAAATTTATATTTGATTCCAGTGGCTTTTGTATTTGAAATAAAATACCAAAAATAGTTTTAAAAGTAAATCCACCCGTGAATTGTGGTTTCCAAAATTAATCAAAAATGATGGACTTTTATGAAGGCCATTTTGGGTTCATTGATTTGCCACCACTTGAATTGTTTTGAATAGGAGGTTGCTAGGGATTTTCTTTTGATTTCCATTTTCATTTTTAATGCAAGAATAAAAAAATGAGTACAATCTTGCTATTCAAAAGAGGGGTAGCTAGGGATGTGAGAACTCATCCCTACCCAAAAGAATCTCATCCCAAGATTTGGAAGTCGTCGGGAATAGTGTGGGATACTCAAGTCGAAGACGGTCCTCTCTTTCCCATGTTGCCTCTTTTTTAGAATGATTTGACCATTGAACTTTAAGAAACTAGAGGTTTCGACGTCGAGTGGTACGCTCAGCTTGATCAAGAATACGAACAGGGTATTCTCGGTATGAAAAGTTAGCTTGGAGATCAAGCGTTTCGTGGTCCACTTCATGGACAGGATCCGAAAATCAACGCCTGAGTTGCAAGACGTGGAAAACATCATGAACCTTGGAAAGATGCGGAGGAAGTTCCAACTGGTAGGCAACTTCTCAATGTTTGGCAAGAATGCGAAAAGGACCAATGTAACGAGGAGCCAACTTGCCCTTGATACCAAAACGATGGGTACCCTTCAAAGGTGTAACCCGAAGGTAAGCCTTCTCGTCAACTTCAAAGGTCACGGCCTTATGATGACGATGATATTGGCTCTTTTAACGAGACTGGGCTGTTTTCAACTTTTCACGAATAATGTGAACTTGCTCCTCTGCTTCCTGGATCATATCCAGACCGAAGAGTTGCCTCTCTCCGGTTTCTGACCAATTAAGAGGTGTTCGACATCTTCGTCCATAGAGAACTTCAAAAGGGGCTTTGCCCAAGCTTGATTGATAACTATTGTTATAAGAAAATTTGGCGAATGGAAGGCACTTCTCCCAATTCATACCGAACGATATAATACAAGCTCGGAGCATATCTTCTAGGATTTGATTCACTCTTTCTACTTGACCACTTGATTGAGGGTGGAAAGCAGTGCTAAAAGACAGGTGGGTCCCCATGGCATTCTGAAAACTTTCCAAGAAGCGAGAAGTAAAAATACTTCCACGGTCTGACTTAATCTCCATAGGAACACCATAAAGAGACACTATTCGAGAGATATATAGCTCTGCTAGCTGGCTAGCTGTTATACTCTCACGAACTGGAAGAAAATGAGCTACTTTGGAAAGACGGTCAATGACCACAAAGATAGCATTATTTCCTTTCTTTGTCTTGGGAAATCCACTGATGAAATCCATACTGACTTTATCCCATTTCCATTCAGGAATAGCTAAAGGTTGAAGGGTGCCAGCAGGCCTTTGATGTTCTGCCTTAACTTGACGACAAACGTCGCAGTTAGCAACGAACTCAGAAATTTCTCTCTTCAACCTAGTCCACCAAAACCTCTGGCGTAGGTCCTGATACATCTTAGTACTACCAGGATGAATAGTGAGAGGAGAATCATGAGCCTCCTTAAGGCTCAACTGCCTCAGATGTGGATTCTTAGGAAACACTAATCGGTTCTGTAAAAACACAACATCTTGATCATTCATGGAGAATTCCTTAGCGTTTCCGCTAATGATATTCTCCTTGATCCGTGATATACCCTTATCACGCCTTTGGCAGCTATGATTTGATCCCTATGAGTAGGTTTTGCCACCAGGGTAGAAAGGAATCCTTGAGGAACAATGTGAAGGTTTAATTTCCGAAATTCCTCATGGAGACGTGGTTGACCTCGTTGTAGCATCAGATTGTTACAATAAGACTTACGACTTAGTGCATCTGCCATAACATTGGCCTTCCCTGGGGTGTAAGTTATCCCTAAGTCGTAATCTATGATCAACTCAACCCACCATCTTCGCCTGAGATTCAAATCCGGCTAGGTGAAGATATATTTCAGACTTTGGTGATCAGTTAATATTACACAACGATTACCAAGGAGGTAATGTCGCCAGGTTTTAAGTGCATGGACTACAGCTGCAAGCTCGAGATCATGTGTGGGATAATTATCCTCATGTGGACGCAACTGTCGAGATGCGTATGCAATCACATGACGATCCTGCATGGGAATGCAACCTAATCCTTGTCGTGAGGCGTTGCAATTGATAACAAAGTCCTTAGAGAAATCTGGTGGTAGCAACACGGGTGGAGAAGTCAGGCGTCTTTTCAGTTCCTGAAAACTATGCTCACACTGTGGTGTCCACTCGAGCTTTTTATATTTCTTGAGGAGTTCAGTTAGAGGCTTTGCAACCTTGGAGAAATTCTCGACAAAGCGGCGACAATAGCTTGCTAGACCAAGAAAACTCCTAACTTTCTTAACTGATTCAGGTTCAGTCCAATCAAGGACGGCTTGAACTCTCTCGGGGTTGACAACAATACCCTTACCAGAGATTACGTGGCCTATATAGGTCACTTCTGGTAACCAAAATTCACATTTTGAAAACTTGGCATAAAGGCGATGCTTTCGAAGTTTCACCGATACCAGCCTTAGATGCTCGGCATGTTCTTGTTCGTTCTTCGAGTAGATGAGAATATCATCGAGGTATACCACGACGAATTTATCCAAATACTCCATGAAGATTGAATTCATCAAGCGAGAGAAGGTGGCTAGGGCATTGGTTAAACCGAAGGACATGACGGTGTACTCGTATTGGCCATAACGAGTGACAAAGGCCATTTTTGGAATGTCCCCGTTCTTGATCTTGATTTGATGGTAACCCAACCTCAAATCCATTTTGGAGAAGACTGAGGATCCAGCGAGCTGATCATACAGATTGTTGATCCTGGGGAGCGGATACTTGTTCTTTATGGTGACCAGGTTAACTGGTCGATAATCTACAACCATCCGATCCGTTCCATCTTCCTTCTTGACGAAGAGGATGGGAAAAAGCACAAGGAGAAGAGCTAGGGCGAATGAAACCTTTATTCAAGGCCTCATCTAGTTGCTTCTTAAGTTCGGCTAGCTCCAAGGGTGCCATCTTATAGGGTCTTCTAGCTATTGGGACAGTTCCTGGAACAAGGTCTAACACAAACTCTACATCCCTGTCAGGTGGAATTCCTGGCAGTTCTTTTGGAAAAACATCCGGGAAGTCACGGACAACCGGAATGTCTTCAAGTTCTGGAAGAGGACTAGCATTGAGGGAATAGAGTTGGCATTTGGCAACCCGAGTAGAGACATTAACTATCTCACCCCAGGGATAGGTAAGCTGAACATTTCTAGAATGAGTATCAATCTTGGCATAATGAGCTGACATCCAGTCCATACCCAAGATGATATTGATATCCGAGGATTTCAGGGCTATCAATGATGCTAGAAAAACTAGCCTGTCTACTAGGATTTCATTGTCATAGCCTATCCTAGAAGTTTGCCATTTACTACCAGGGGTGTGGACAACTAATGGGATTGGCATGTCACAAAAGACATGTTATGCAATGATTCGTCTCCAACGTATCTATAATTTTTTATGGTTCCATGCTATTATCTTGTCAAACTTTGGATGTTTTGGATGCCTTTTATATATTTTTTGGGACTAACTTATTAACTCAGTGCCAAGTGCCAGTTCCTGTTTTTTCCGTGTTTTTGACACTTTTGAGAGGAGGATTTTAAACGGTGTCCAAACGGAAGAAAACTTCCGAAAATATTTTTCTGGAACAGAAGATACGCACCAGACTTGAGAACCAAGGCAGGGGCCACCAGGGGACCCCACAAGCCCCCTAGGCGCGTAGGCTTGTAGGCCCCCTGTGGCTCGTCTGTCCTACCTCTTCCGCCTATAAATTTATAAAAATTCCAAAACTGCGATAGAGATCCACGAAAATACTTTTCCGCGGCCGCAAGCTTCTGTCTCCGCAAGATCCCATCTGGGGCACGTTCTGGTGCCCTACCGGAGGGGGATTCGGATATGGAGGGCTTCTTCATCAACACCATGACCTCTTCGATGATGCGTGAGTAGTTCACCATAGACCTTCGGGTCCATAGCTAGTAGCTAGATGGCTTCTTCTCTCTCTTGGATCTTCAATACAAAATTCTCCATGATCTTCATGGAGATCTATCTGATGTAATCTTCTTTTGTGGTGTGTTTGTCGAGATCCGATGAATTGTGGATTTGTGATCAGATTATCTATGAATCTTATTTGAGTTTCTTCTGATCTCTTATATGCATGATTTCATATCCTTGTAATTCTCTTCAAGTTGTGGGTTTTTTGGCCAACTTGATCTACGATTCTTGCAATGGGAGAAGTGCTTGGTTTTGGGTTCATACCATGCGGTGACCTCTCCCAGTGACAGAAGGGGCAGCGAGGCACGCATCCTATTGTTGCCATCAAGGGTAAAAATAGGGGTTTACATCATTGGTTTGAGTTTGTCCCTCTGCATCATGTCATCTTCCTTAAGGTGTTACTCTATTCGTCATGAACTCAATACACTAGATGCATGCTGGATAGCGGTTGATGTGTGGAGTAATAGTAGTAGATGCAGAAAGTATCGGTCTACTTGTCTCGCACATGATGCCTATATGTATGATCATTGCCTTAGATATCATCATGACTTTGCGCGGTTCTATCAATTGCTCGACAGTAATTTATTCACCCACCGTATTATTTGCTATTTTGAGAGAAGCCTCTAGTGAACACTATGGCCCCGGGGTCTACTTCACACCATATTTTTAGCCTTACACTTTTACTTCGTTGCACTTTCCGCCTTCATATCTCACTTTGCAATCAATCTTGAAGGGATTGACAACCCCTTTATAGCGTTGGGTGCAAGCTCTTTTGTGTTTGCGCAGGTACTCTGGACTTGGCGCGATTATCCTACTGGATTGATACCTTGGTTCTCAAACTGAGGGAAATACTTACTGCTCCTGTGCTGCATCACCCTTTCCTCTTCAATGGAAAAACCAACGCAAGCTCAAGAGGCAGCAGAAGGATTTCTGGCGCCGTTCTCGGGAAGGATCAATTCAAGAACTCATCCAAGTAAGTGTGGCAAACTCATCTCTTGCATTTACTTTTTTGCCTCTCGTTTTCCTCTCCCCCACTTCTGAAAAACAAAAATTTACAAAAATATTTGCGTTTTTTTGTTCGCCTTTTTCGTTCGCCCTTTTCTCTCGCCTGCTTTCTGTTCGCTTGTGTGCTTGTTTGCTTGCTGAAGTCACCATGACTGAAAACACCAAACTTTGTGACTTCTCGAATACTAATAATAATAATTTTATTAGTACTCCGATTGCTCCCGCCACTAGTGCAGAATCATACGAAATCAATGTTGCTTTGCTGAATCTTGTTATGAAAGAGCAATTCTCCGTCCTTCCTAGTGAGGATGTCGTATCCCATCTTAATACCTTCATTGAGCTTTGCGATATGCAAAAGAAGAAAGATGTGGATAATTATGTGATTAAATTGAAGCTTTTTCCGTTCTCGTTGCGAGATCGAGCAAAAACTTGGTTTTCGTCTTTGCCAAAAATAGTATTGATTCTTGGAACAAGTGCAAAGATGCTTATATATCCAAGTATTTTCCGTCGGCTAAGATTATTTCTATCCGTACTGATATCATGAATTTTAGGCAACTTGATCATGAACATGTTGCACAATCTTGGGAGAGAATGAAATTAATGATTTGAAATTGTCCCGCTCATGGCTTGAGTCTTTGGATGATTATACAAATCTTCTACGCTGGCTTGAATTTCGCTTCTAGAAATATCTTGGACTCCGCCTCAGGTGGAACGTTCATGGAAATCACGTTAGGAGAAGCCACAAAACTCCTAGACAATATCATGACGAACTACTCTCAGTGGCACACTGAAAGGTCACCTACTAGTAAGAAGGTACACGCTATAGAAGAAATTAACTCGTTCAGTGCTAAGATGGATGAGTTAATGAATTTGGTTGCTAGTAGAAGTGCTCCTTTAGATCCTAATGATATGCCCTTGTCTTCCTTGATTGAGAGTAGCAACGCTAGCTTGGACGTTAATTTTGTTGGTAGGAATAATTTTGGCAACAACAATGCTTTTAGAGGAAACTACGTTCCTAGGCCTTTTCCTAGTAACCCCTCTAATAACTTTGGCAATTCCTACAAAAAAACTCATGGAAATTACAATAGATTACCCTCTGATCTAGAGAGTAATATCAAATAGTTTATCAACTCGCAAAATATTTTCAATGCGTCCATAGAGGAAAAAGTACTCAAAATTGACGATTTGGCTAGGAGCGTTGATAGAATGTCTAGTGATATTGATGCTTTGAACGTTATATGTGCTCCTCCCAAGATAAATATGGATGAAACTTTGAAAGCTATGCGTGTTTCCATGAGTGAGAGCACAGAAAGAACCGCCAAAATTCGTGCTAGACATGAATGGCTTAAAAGGGCGTGTTCTCGTGATAAGAATCACGAAGATCTTAAAGTGCTTGGTGTGACTCCCATTTAATCTTTGTTTTCTTGTGTAAAACCTAATGATGATGGGGTTGGATATGAATCCACTTTGGTTGAAAAACGCCCCAATGATTCGGAGTCCATCTATCTTGATGCTAAAAGCATTAAAAGTGGAGTAGAAGATATTAAAACCTTGAGTAGTAATGAAACTACTACTTTGGATTTCAAGGAATTCAATTATGATAGTTTCTCCTTGATTGAATGCATTTCCTTGATGCAATCCATGCTAAACTCTCCACACTCTTATAGCCAAAACAAGGCCTTTACCGATCATATCGTCGATGCTATGATAAAATCTCTTGAAGAGAAACTTGAATTGGAAGTTTCTATCCCTAGAAAGCTTCATGATGATTGGGAACCTACTATCAAAATCAAAATCAAAAACTATGAATGCAATGCTTTGTGTGATTTGGGTGCTAGTGTTTCTGCGATTCCAAAGTCTTTATGGGATGTTCTAGGTTTTAATGAGATTGAGGAGTGTTCTCTTAACTTGCATCTTGCGGATTCTACTGTCAAGAAACCCATGGGAAAGATGAATGATGTACTTATTATTGCAAATAGGAACTATGTACCCGTGGATTTCATTGTGCTTGACATTGATTGCAATCCTACATGCCATATCATTCTTAGTAGACCTTTCTTAAGGACTATCGATGTTATCACCGATATGAAGGAAGGGAATATTAGATTTCAATTTCCTTTAAAGAAGGGCATGGAGCATTTTCCTACAAAGAAAATAAGATTGCCTTATGAATCCATGATGAGGGCTACTTATGGTTTGAGCACCAAAGACGATGATACATGATTCTATCACCTTAGGCCTAGCTAAGGGCGTTAAACAATAGCGCTTGTTGGAAGGCAACCCAATGAATTTATCTTTTTTCTTTCTGTTTTTTGCGTCCACACCATCATAATTATTTTATGATTGTGTCTTTTCTGTTTATTTTTTTGTTTGAGCCAAGCAAAACCTTTATGACTAGTCTTGGTAATGGTTGTTTGATCCTGCTGGAAAAAGACAGAAACTTTTCGCTCACGAGATTATTTTTTGTTTTTATTCAGAAAGAGCTTTTGAGTTGATTATTTTTTTTGCTAGTTGATATGCCTTTTTCCCACGTAGTCGTAATTTTTCAGAATTGTTGAGGTACCAGAAGTATACGAAGTATACAGATTGGTACAAACTAGTCTGTTTTTGATAGATTATGTTTTTGTTGAGTTGGTTGCTTGTTTTGATGAAACTATGGATAGTATCGGGGGGTCCTAGCCATGAAAAGTGAGAATACAGTAATCTAACACCAATATAAATAGAAATAAAGATTGCTACAGTACCTAAATAGGTGTTAGTTTGTTTTCTTGTGCTAATGATATCACGAGTTTCTGTTTAAGTTTTGTGTTGTGAAGTTTTCAAGTTTTGGGTGATAAAGAGTGGAAAGAGCTCAAGCTTGGGGATGTCCAAGGTATCCCAAGCCAAATTCAAGGAAACCAAAAAGCCTAAGCTTGGGGATGCCCCGGGAAGGCATCCCCTCTTTCGTCTTCAATCCATCGATAACATTACTTGGAGCTATATTTTTATTCACCACATGATATGTGTTTTGCTTGGAGCGTCTTGTATCGTAGGAGTCTTTTCTTTTTGTTGTGTCACAATCATCCTTGTTGCACACCTTTTGAGAGAGACATGCACTCATCGTGATTTTGCTAGAATGCTCATTGTGCTTCACTTATATCTTTTGAGCTAGATAATTTTGCTCTATGTGCTTCACTTAGATCTTTTAGAGCGCGGCGGTGCGTGACTTGGTAGTTTGTTTGTGCTATAAAAGTAGTCGCAAAGATGATAGGTACCCAAAGGGGATACAAAAAACTTCCATCTTCATGTGCATTGGGTAGAAAGACAAGTTTGGTTCCTCTCAATCAGTTTTGAGATGTGGATTTGGTAATATTAAGAGTTATGTTAGTAGGGTGTCGTGAATATAGAAATACTTGTGTTGAAGTTCGTAATTCCCGTAACATGCACGTATGGTGAACCGCTATGTTAGGAAGTCAAAGCATAATTGATCTATTGATTGTCATGCTTTGTGTTGCGGTCGGGATCGCGCGATGGTTAACACCTACCAACCCTTCCCCTAGGAGTATGCGTTTAACACTTTGTTTCGATTACTAATAAAAACTTTTGGAACAAGTATGTGAGTCCTTCATGACCAATGTGAGTCCATGGTATAGATGCGTTTTCACCTTCCACCATTGCTAGCCTCTCTAGTACCGCGCAATTTTCGCCGGTGCACAAACCCACCATATGCCTTCCTCAAAACAGCCACCATACCTACCTACTATGGCATTTTCATAGCCATTCCAAGATATATTGCCATGCAACTCCCACCTTTCCGTCTCATGACTTGTGTCGTCACTCTCATATTGCCATCGCATGATCGTAAGATAGCTAGCGAGATGTTTCAACATCATACGCCAAGCTAGATCGTTGCACATCCCGGTACACTGCCGGAGGCATTTCCTATAGAGTCATCATTGTTCTAAGCTTTGAGCCGTGAGTAAATAAAAGTGTGATGATCACCATTATTACAGCATTGTCCCATGTGAGGAAATAAGAAAAAGAGGCTAAAGTTGCCCACATAAAAAGAGAGGCCCAAGATCCCAAACAAAAAAAGAGAGTAGGAGAGAAGGGACAATGCTACTATCTCCTTTCCACACTTGTGCTTCATAATATGACAATGTGACCATCTCCATAGCCCTGTGAGTAAATAAAAGTGTGATGATCATCATTATTACAGCATCTCCATAGCCCTTTGATACGCCGAGTCAATGTTACCATCTCCTCCTTTTTGTCTCACAACCACCACCACACTCTATTCCACCTATAGTGCTATATCCATGGCTCACGCTCATGTATTGCGTGAGAGTTGAAAAAGGTTTGAGAAAGTAAGAGTGCAAAAACAATTACTTGGCCAATACCGGGGTTGTGCATGATTTAAATTAGTTGTGTGAGGATGATGGAGCATAGCCAGACTATATGATTTTGTAGGGATAACTTTCTTTCGCCTTGTTATTTCGACAGTTCATGATTATCTTCCTAGCTTGCTTGAAGTATTATTGTTTTCATGTCAATAGCAAACTATTGTTTTGAATCTTACGGATCTGAACATTCATGTCACATGAAACAAGTTACAAAGTACAACTATGCTAGGTAGCATTCCACATCAAAAATTCAGTCTTTATCACTTCCCTACTCGAGGACAAGCAGGAGTTAAGCTTGGGGATGCTTGATACGTCTCCAACGTATCTATATTTTTTTATGTTTCCATTCTATTATCTTGTCAAACTTTGGATGTTTTGTATGCCTTTTATATCTTTTTTGGGACTAACTTGTTAACTTAGTGCCAAGTGCCAGTTCCTGTTTTTTCCGTGTTTTGACCCTTTTCAGAGGAGGATTTTAAACGGTGTCCAAACAGAATAAAACTTCCGAAAAGATTTTTTCCGGAACAGAAGATACGCACCAGACTTGAGAACCAAGCCAGGGGCCACCAGGGGACCCCACAAGCCCCCTAGGTGCGGCCAGGGGGGCCGCGCCTAGCAAGCTTGTGGGCCCCCTGTGACTCATCTGCCCTACCTCTTCCGCCTATAAATTCAGAAAAACTCCAAAACTGCGAGAGATATCCAAGAAAATACTTTTCCGCCGCCGCAAGCTTCTGTCTCCACAAGATCCCATCTGGGGCACGTTCTGGTGCCTATTCAGATACGGAGGGCTTCTTCATCAACACCATGACCTCTCTGATGATGCGTGAGTAGTTCACCATAGTCCTTCGAGTCCATAGTTAGTAGCTAGATGGCTTCTTCTCTCTCTTGGATCTTCAATACAAAGTTCTCCATGATCTTCATGGAGATCTATCTGATGTAATCTTATTTTGCGGTGTGTTTGTCGAGATCCGATGAATTGTGGATTTGTGATCAGATTATCTATGAATCTTATTTGAGTTTCTTCTGATCTCTTATATGCATGATTTCATATCCTTGTAATTCTCTTCGAGTTGTGGGTTTTGTTTGGCCAACTTGATCTATGAATATTGCAATGGGAGAAGTGCTTGGTTTTTGGTTCATACCGTGCGGTGATCTCTCCCAGTGACAGAAGGGGCAGTGAGGCACGCATCGTATTGTTGCCATCAAGGGTAAAAAGATGGGGTTTTCATCATTGGTTTTAGTTTATCCCTCTACATCATGTCATCTTGCTTAAGGCGTTACTCTGTTCGTCATGAACTCAATACACTAGATGTATGCTGGATAGCGGTCGATGTGAGGAGTACTAGTAGTAGATGTAGAAAGTATCGGTCTACTTGTCTCGGACGTGATGCCTATATGTATGATCATTGCCTTAGACATCGTCATGACTTTGCACGGTTCTATCAATTGCTCGACAGTAATTTGTTCACCCATCGTATTATTTTCTATTTTGAGAGAAGCCTCTAGTGAGCACTATGGCCCCCGGGTCTACTTCACACCATATTTTCAGCCTTACAATTTTACTTTGTTGCACTTTCCGCCTTCAGATCTCACTTTGCAATCAATCTTGAAGGGATTGACAACCCCTTTATAGCGTTGGGTGCAAGCTCTTTTGTGTTTGCGCAGGTACTCTGGACTTGGCGCGATTCTCCTACTAGATTGATACCTTGGTTCTCAAACTGAGGGAAATACTTACTGCTCCTATGCTACATCACCCTTTCCTCTTCAAGGGAAAAACCAACGCAAGCTCAAAAGGGAGCATGCACCTTTGCATAACTTTCGGAAACGAAGGAATGAGATGACCAAGTGTCAAAAAAACAGACGTTGGGTGATGATTGACAAGGAGCGCGTACCCAAAATGACGTCGGGATCCTCTGCAGCTTCTTCTGCTGAAACATAATTCACGCGGCCACGTGCACGAGTTGGCTTCACATAGTAAGCTTTGCCCGACTTGCCTTGCCCAACGAAATTTCCAGGTTGCTTGGCACATATATTCTGGGGAAACTCTCGTGACTAGTGCCCTGGTTCTCCAGACTTGTAACAGATCACCTGATTGGAACGTGGTGCATGCTACTGCAACAAAAGACCTTCCAACGGCGCCAGAAACACGTGCTGACGGGAGACTATTCTTGTCTTGATACTCCTCTGCAAGGGCATGAGTAATCCTTCTGCTACGGCTACGCCTTTAGGGACTTCCTAGGAAAATATGCAAAGGATGTCCCCCGTGGCCATGGAGCCTTGCGTTGGTGTTCCCTCGAAGCGGAAAGGGTGATGTAGCACGGTGGCGGTAAGTATTTCCCTCAGTTTTGAGAACCAAGGTATCGATCCAGTGAAGGAATATCACAAGTACCTACAAAATCACAAAGAGCTTGCTCCCAACGCTATGAAGGGGTTGTCAATCCCTTATAGATTGTTTGCGAAGTGAGAACTGAAAGCAACAAAGTAACAAAGCAAAGTAAAAGAAAAAGTGGAAACGATAGGTGTGAATAGACCCGGGGGCCGTAGTGTTCACTAGTGGCTTCTCTCATGAAAGCAAGTAGACGGTGGGTGAACAAATTACTGTCGAGCAATTGATAGAACCGCGCAAAGTCATGACGTCATCTATGGCAATGATTATATCTATAGGCATCACGTCCAAAACAAGTAGACCGATACTTTCTGCATCTACTACTATTACTCCACACGTCGACCGCTATCCAGCATGCATCTAGTGTATTAAGTCCAAAAGAACAGAGTAACGCCTTAAGCAAGATTACATGATGTAGATGCACAATCTCATATCTACCATAAAACCCCATCTTGTTACCCTTGATGGCAACAACATGATGCGTGCCTCGCTGCCCCTTCTGTCACTGGGAAAGGTCACCACATGGTATGAACCCAAAACCAAGCACTTCTCCCATTGCAAGAATCATAGATCTAGTTGGCCAAACAAAACCCAAGACTCGGAGAGACTTACAAGGATATGAAATCATGCATATAAGAAATCAACAAAGACTCAAATATATATCATAGATAATCTGATCACAAATCCACAATTCATCGGATCTCGACAAACACACCGCCAAAGAGGATAACATCGGATGGATCTCCATGAAGATCATGGAGAACTTTGTATTGAAGATCCAAGAGAGAGAAGAAGCCATCTAGCTACTAACTACGGACCCGCAGGTCTGAAGTGAACTACTCACGCGTCATTGGAGGGGCGATGATGTTGATGTAGAAGCCCTACAACTCCAAAGTCCCCTCCGGCAGGGCACCGGCAAGGGTCTCCAGATGAGATCTCGCGGAAACGGACGCTTGCGGCGGCGGAAAAGTGTTTTCGTGGATGCCCCTATTTTCTCTGTATTTTAGGGAATATATAGGAGAAGGAGCTATGTCAGGGGTGCGCCAGGGAGGCCACAAGCTTGGTAGCCCCCCTGGTGGCGGCTACAGGGCTTGTGGGCCCCCTGTAGCTCTCCTACCTTGGCCCTCAAGCCCCCTGATCTTCTTCCGTTCGGGAAAAATATATTTTGGGGATTTTATTCCGTTTGGACTCCGTTCCAAAATCAGATCTGAAAAGAGCCAAAAACACAGAAAAAACAGGAACTGGCACTTGGCGCTGAATTAATAAGTTAGTCCCAAAAAGATATGAAAGGTACATAAAACATCCAAAGATGACAAGATAAGAGCATGAAACCATCAAAAATATAGATACGTTTGAGACGTATCAGTGCAGCATTGCTAGCTGGACCACCATAGGTCTTTGCTGGAGGGTTGGTCTGGTTCGCTTGAGGCGCCACATAGGATGGCCTCGGGGTATATCTTGGCGGCAGAGAGCTATTCGGGACCCACAGCCTGCGTTTTGGAAACGCGAAACCGGATGAGGAGCCCGAATCGCGAGAGTGCTTCTTCGTGGCTTCATAGTCGGTATGACCAGTCTCGGCACTGATCGCCTTGTTGACAAGATCTTGAAAACTTGTACATTCATGTAGGCGCAGGTCACGACGAAGTTGAGGGCTCAGACCCTTGCGGAATCTTGCTTGCTTCTTGGCATCAGTTGACACCTCTTCAGTTACGTAGCGAGCGAGATTACCAAACTCACGGCTATAAGCATCCACGGTTAACTTTCCCTGGGTGAACGCACAGAATTCCTCTCTCTTACGGTCCATCAGGGCTGCTGGTGGTCCGGCAGGGCGCATAGCTTCAAAATTCTCCCACCACACATTGGCGGGACCTTCCAGAAAGTACGCAGCAAAGGTCACCTTGTCGGCCTCAAAAACATTGGCAGAGCGAATCTTGTGCGATATACTGCACAACCAGTCATCAGCGTCGAGAGGATCGACAGAGTGGTGGAACTTCGGGGGATTCAACTTCACAAAGTCATTGAGGGACACTGCGTCATTCCGTGGCTGACGAGCCGTATTTTTCTCAATACGCTCTAGCAGACGGTTGGTCTCTCTTTTGTTTCTTTCCGCCTCAAGCATAACTTCCGCCACAGAAGGCGGTGAGGCAATTCCTCCTATGCTGCCTGACTACCTTCTCCCTGCTCATGGGCAGGGGCACGGTTCAGCCTGGTGAACACCATCCCGGCAAACAAACTCACATCTTAGACTAATATCGACATCAATACTAGCTATGGATTAAGAATGCACTAAACACATGGAATGCGGAAATGAACATCCAAACAACATGGTAACAAGCAACATCTATATATACACCATGGTTCATACACACCATTACATAGTTCAGTACAACCTCAAACCAAAGAGAAAACTACTGAAAAGATGATACTACTCATCAGAGGCTTTCCAAGCTTCCTATACATTATTTATCTATGCCTCCGGAACTCATCTTACGACATAAGCATACTCCATAAGACAAACAGGATTTTGGAAGTACAACTACTACCATACTATTCTTTCACTCACGGGTTCAAGCATCCGCATAAAACATCTCATAAAGGTTGCCTCCATGGCCTGGGAGCTCAACCTGCGGATCAGGAAATACTCGAGCCTGAGATCCCTGGGAATCGTAAGGACACGGATGTGGCCTTGGTCCCCTGACTGGTGGTAGTAGAGGTCCCTGAAGAGGGGTGACTCCTCCTATAGCAGGCCAGTCAACATGAGCTGGAAGATGGGTCCTAAAAGGGTTCAACATCTCCATATCTCTATACGCTGTCTAAACTACAGGTGCCAGCTGTGTCAAAGTCGTCCACAGACGGGCACGTGTAGCATAGAGCTCCATACGAAGGGCATGAGCATCTCTGACTCTATTCTCTAACATCTCAGCGGTGGACTGCAGCAGCGGATCCTCCATAGAGGAATCAAAGTAGACCCCACTGAGGTATCCTTCTTCTCCTGGCTGAGAAGCGGGAACTGTAAGTGCATCTAGTGCCCCTTAGTGATTTTGGTGGTTTGAAGACTTATAGGTTAAGTATCTAATGTGTTCATGAGTGTACACTGTATCTATAAGTCACTGAGGAGTTTGAAATATTCGATGAATATTGACCCCTAAAAATGTATATCTTCGGCTGAAGAAATTGGTCTGAAGCTGAAGAATTGAATCGCGAAGAAATTGCGATGAAAGTGATATTCCTCATGAAAATATTGAAGATGAGGAATTCGATGTGTTCTGAAGAAAATCAATCTGAAGACTTTGAAGCATGAAGATTTATTCTGTCTGTTTTATTTTCTTCCCTTTTGAGCCATAGGAACACCGTACTGTTAAAGGAGGTCAAAGTAACACGTCGGAATGAATTTCCTCATGATGCTCAACCCAAGCCTAATCCTACCAAAAGCCTCAAGTGAGGAATATGAGAGACATGAGGACTCTCACAGTTGAGGGTCTCGACCGTTGCCGCAATTCGTGCCACATCACCGATCTTATCCACTCCAACGGTCATATTATTTAAGGGCATTAATATCAAATCATGTTGGGATGCTCCCAGGCTATAAATAGCCGCCCCCACAACCATTAGCTGGTTGGCTGCTCCGTTAGAAACTGACACTTGTCATAAGAGCAACCCTAATTCCTCAGAGTCTTCGAGATTAATTCATCAGTGAGGAAATACTCCAAATACCAAACCACAAACCAAAACCAAGTGATTGAGCATCACTGAAGAAGTTGTTCCTGTGTGGGACTGAAGCCTTTTACCTTTGAGGATTGTGCATCCTCGAGACAGTTAGGCGTCATGGTCTAGAGCAATCCAGCAGTCAATTGTGGATCGCCAGGTGACCAAGTTTGTGAGGGTTTGGAAGTCTGCCCTAAAGACTTACCACGAGTGTTGGGCGAGGACTGTGTGTTCTTAGATCAAGGAGAATACGGTAGGGACTGTGTGTCTCAGGACTGTGTGTCTTTTGGTTTCAATACCAAGCCGCTCCAAACCAGATGTACAACTGTCACAGCAGTTGGAACTGGGTCATCAACCACTATATTCACTGTGAAACGGGTTCTATTTCTTCAACTCTTTAAATTCCTCATATTGCATGTTGAAGATTTTCATTGTCACTGTTTGAAGAACTTGTTGAAGACTTTCTCTGAAATTCCTCAACCCCGAATTCTTCACGCAGGTTATTCTTCACCTGTGTTCTCTGTGCCTGCATACTGTGCAAACTGCTTTTCATATTCTTCACCTTGAAAACCGCTGTAGTGATACTTTGCATTCTCGATCCCTTGCTGTTTCCGCTGCAAGTTAGTCATCAGTGAGGAATTCCCTCAAAAGGAATTTCCTCGGTGATGAAATTCTAAAAATCTCTTATTCACCCCCCTCTAGTCGATATAACGCACTTTCACGAACATAGCAGAACTCTGAATTCTGCAGCAGTGCATGTCTGGCTCTCATGACGGTCAACATTGAATAGATAGCATCTTGTACCGCCATGTCAACAGTACCCCCAATCCATAAGACCAATGGATCGGCTCCTCGCCTCCAGAGTAATCTGGGAATACCCTAACAGTGCACAGGTACTGACTCTGGTTGAAATCCCGGTACTGCTCCTCCACTGTATACTCTCGTTACCAGCAGTAACCGGGTACTGACATCATCCTGACTAGCATGGCTGTGTGACCCGGCACATCAATGCACCTAGTCAGACGGACCACCTGACGAGAAGGACGGCCAGGCATCTGAAATAGAGAGTAATGCAAAAGGCATTAGAGCTCTATAGATAAAATTGGGCAACATAATGGCTGTAAATGCTCAAAAATAATTTTGAGACAACCCACAAAAGATAGGATAGCATATCCACTCAACTATAAAGTTCAATTCCATGGTCATCTAAACTTACTTTCTTTTCTTCGGAACAAAAGAAACTCGGAGTAACCCTCAACCTGTTTTCCTAAAATCTACCGATTAGTAACACGCGATCCTGAGAGATAGATAATTAACCTAGTTCTTAATCCCCGCAGAAAAGACGAGAATGACCAGAATAGAATGACTTGAGAAGAGAAGCAAGAATCTTACGTTCCCTTCCACAAACAATTCCCTTATATATAACTAAAGTAATTCTAGACTCAACTTCGACCAGTTTGGCTTGGTAATCCTACAGTCAGTCAGGCTCTAATACCAACACTGTTGGGACCCCGACCCTAAGCCATAAAAATCCAGCATGTAAGACATTGCATCCCTTTGCGGTCTCACACACAGTTGACCCCACGGCTGCCACCTTACCTTAGCCGGGACCATTTGCGCCTTTTGACTCACGTATGCATTAGTGTCGCTAGCATTCCAATGTCAAAGAACCCGGGTCGACATATCTAGTCATAAACTCAAGTGGCTCAACTATACAGAGACAGGCATACATAACACAGCAAAGCAGGTGTCGGTCATCAGCGAGTGTAGACGAGCCGTAGCAAGCTACAAGGACTCCATTACACCGCGTGACATTTCCCCGTAGGGACAGACACAACAGCTAAGAAGGATACATGCCGGTCAACCAATGTGTCCGGAGCAGTAGCGAACTACCAAGGCTCGGTGGAATCACAAAGGGGCATTTCTTTGTATAGAAATCTACTAAGGGCGTATGACTAGGTGTCGAATCCCATACATATTACAGTGCATCACACGTACGCATGACATACTAGATATGCATAGATACAACAATGGCATCACAACATAACCATACAACATCACGACATTTATTTAGAAAACTCAGAAGAGTCTTGCATAATATGTTCATACAAGCAGGGGTCGCACGACCCGACACTCAAAGTCATACAAACAGAGTCATACAACCCAACGGAAGCATAAAAGTTGTCTGAGTACAGACAGTTGAAAGGATAAGTCTTAAAGCCTGACTATCTACAGATCCCTTCTAAAAGGGGCCAGGTCGTAGCTGGCACACCAACTACTCGTCATCATCGATGTCTAGAAAGAACCCACCTGTTGGCTCGTGTGTATCCTCTTCAACAATTATTGAGCAAACATGAGTACAAGAGTACTCAGCAAGACTTTAGAACAGATCTATCTACTCATGCACAGGTATCAGCAAAGGGGGTTGTGGTGTTTCATGCAGCAAGCCATCTTTGACTCTTGGCTAGACTGAACTACGATTTTAAATAGTTTTAACAACTTTGAAAAGTCGTACACGAGTCCACTACCACCACAACAATACACTATCATGAACTCCTTTCCATTTCCCTACGAAAATGCCATACATGATACTCACGCTTATCTTGATACTTTTATGAGTAGCCATTAAAGTTATCAATGGAAAACATATGCCTCCAAGTAGTCCATATCCGAGGACGCGGCTATTCGAATAGATCATATCCCTGCAGGGGTGTACTTCTTCACACACGCTCTCGCCACTTATCGCCATGTGCACGTCATGCACCTCGGCAACCTTCAAGCGGAAGCCCAGCGAGGGAGTCGGCCATGACCGTTAACCACATTAGTACCTAGTCCCGGTTTATGGCCTATTTGAGAGTAACCCGCACGGAAGTCCGGCCGAGGTTTTCGACACGGCCCCAAACGATGTGCGCAGGGTTCCCAAGCCCACAATCCGGGTGCCACTTGGTACACCGTGCCATTGCCTACCGCATCATAGACCACCTCTAAGCTCAGCACTATGCATGGCCTCCAGCATGACTATAAACACCAGAAACTACTTGCGATTCCTGGATCGAGTACTAGGCGATTAATAAGTCGAGCGGGGTCATATTTCAGGGCCCAGCATGTGGTAGTAACTCGTCCTGGATTACATACACGAAACTTAGTTCCTAAGGATGGTTCCAATGAAACAATCCGACATGTACTCCTACATAGCCTTTCATTGGTACCTTTACCAAATCAAATTCCACGCTTATTCTTTATCACTAGAACACATTCATCCATTCTTGTTCATCATCCAGATGAAACAGACCTGACACAACTCTAGGCATAGCAAGCATAGCAGGATAAATCACATCATAGCTCAAGCATCTACCAGGTATGCTAGGTTGCAAGGTTTGGCTATTTACTGCGACAAAGTCGGGTCATGCAAAGGAATAGGTTCAGCTACCGAAGTAAAGCATTTGAAATATTTTGTCCTAATGCAATAAGTGGGAGCAGGAGCAAGAACATGGGATGATATCGGGATGAGTAAAAGGGTGCTTGCCTTGTTGCTCAGCCGAGGGGTTAAATTCGTCAGACGGATATTCGGATGTATCCGGGAGGGCAGAGCCTACCGAAATAACAACATTTAATCAACAACATTCATATGCAACAACATGATGCATGAACATGGGATGAAATAAAATGTAGCATGAGTTAAAGTGGCTATCAAACTTTTAGGATGATGCTGATTTGAATTCAAATTCAAATATTATTTGAAATAATATATTTATCATAATCATTTAATTGATTTGACCTCATGCTGTTTCATAACTTTAATTTTCATGCATGAAAGTAGCACCATTGTGTTCATTGAATTTTTTTGATCAATTTGCATATGTTATTTGTCAAATTTGGAGTTATAATCAATTTTCTGTGAATTTCCAAAGATTTAGCATTTCCTGGAATTATATTAAAGCAGAAATATAGTTACTACATCAGCATGACATCAACAAGCCCAACTGGTCGTTGAAAGTCAAACCTGACCAGTGGAACCCACTGGTCAGTGACTCTGGCCAGACTTTAGTTCAATTTTAATCTAATTAGATAATTAACAGAGCTGGACCCACATGTCAGTGACTGTTTTAGGGTTTAATAAATTCTTTAATTTTATTTTTATTAAACTTAATCATTTTGAGCATGGCCCCACATGCGAGTGACTCTCGGGAGTCAACCCCACCGGCTGTGAGGTGGATCTCACTGGCGATGAGGCTCCGGCGACCACAGTGACGGTGGAGGTCATCGGGTTTCCGATTCCGGAGAACAAAAGGACGGCGGAGGGTCTCAAACAATCGGCTACTCGACCGCGAGCAAGATGGAGCAAGCCTCGGGGACTGAGATGACCGGAATCGACGCCAACGACGAGCTCGACGGCTGTCAATCTCGGCCATCGTGGAGGTCATCGAAATCGAGTGCAAAACATGCGGGGTTGGGCTCATAGAGCATATATGCGATGAGCCGATCATCGTAGGGTCACCGGCGACGAGCTACAATGGCGGACCTCGTCGGGCTCCGATGAATCAGGGCTTAGAGCTCGGGATTGAGAGAAAAAACGAGGGGGAAAGCACCCTGAGCTCACAGGGAGTGCAGCGACATCGAAAGCGGGCTCGGGGTGGCCTGGGGAGGGAGAACGACGGCGGTGAACGTCGGTGATCCGAGGAGGAAGATGACGGCGTCGGGGCGATGCAGGGCTCGGGAGCTTTCATGGCTTGCTAGACAGCTTCAGGGAGTCACGGCGAGTCTTCTATGCGGCTCAGGGAAGAGAGAGAGGGGCTGGAGTGACGGCGAGCTCGAGCTCGGCTCGGGCTCTAATGGCGTCCGAGAGGGTGAGGGGAGAGAGCGCGAATGGGGAGAGGATGATGACGGGAATGGGTTCTGGGGAGGCTTATCCTCCTTGCCAGCGCGACGGGGAGGTGCACGCAAGCACGCAGGTGCGTGGCCGCTCCGGAGCTAGAGGCGGCCACCTCCTACTGCTCGCTGGCACGAGGAAGACGACACGGGCGAGCTGGGCTGGGCAGAGGTAGGCGACACGTAAGCCTTTTCTTATTTCCTTTCTTTTCTGTTTCTGTTTTATTCTTTCTGACATTTGTTTCATTTTCTTTTTGGCTCCAAACTATTTTTTAAATAGTATAGAAAATGCTGGGGTGTTATTTGGAATATTTCCAAACCCACATAAAGTTTTTTGCATTTTATCAAACTTTGAAATATTTGAAATCAAATTTATATTTGATTCCAATGGCTTTTGTATTTGAAATAAAATACCAAAAGTAGTTTTAAAAATAAATCCACCCCTGAATTGTGGTTTCCAAATTAATCAAATATGATGGACTTTTATGAAGGCCATTTTTGGTTCATTGATTTGCCACCACTTGAATTGTTTTGAATAGGAGGTTGCTAGGGATTTTCTTTTGATTTCCATTTTAATTTTTAATGCAAGAATGATTATATGAGCACAATCTTGCTATTCAAAAGAGGGATATCTAGGGATGTGACACCATACCTACCCATCATGGCATTTTTATAGCCATTCTGAGATATATTGCCATGCAACTTCCACTGTTCCGTTTATTATGACACGCACCATCATTGTCATATTGCTTTGCATGATCATGTAGTTAACATCGTATTTCTAGCAAAGCCACGTTCATATCTTTCATACATGTCACACATGAGTCATTGCACATCCCGGTACACCGCCGGAGGCATTCATATAGAGTCATACCTTTTGTTCTAAGAATCGAGTTGTAAGTAAATAAAAGTGTGATGATCATCATTATTAGAGCATTGTCCCATGTGAGGAAAGGAAGGAAGCTATGATTCCCTCACAAGTTGGGATGGGACTCGGGACTATAAAAATAAAATAAAAGAGGCCAAAGAGCCCACAAAAAAATGAAAATGAAAAAAAAGAAAAAAAAAGAGGCCAAAGAGCCCAAACAAAAAAATGAGAGAAAAATAGAGAACACGCAATGCTACTATCCTTTACCACACTTGTGCTTAAAAGTAGCACCATGATCTTCATGACAGAGAGTCTCATATTGTCACTTTCATATACTAGTGGGAATTTCATTATAAAACTTGGCTTGTACATTCCAATGATGGGCTTCCTCAAATTGCCCTAGGTCTTCATGAGCAAGCAAGTTGGATGCACACCCACTTAGTTTATTTTTGAGCTTTCATACACTTATAGCTCTAGTGCATCCGTTGCATGGCAATCCCTACTCACTCACATTGATATCTATTGATGGGCATCTCCATAGCCCGTTGATACGCCTAGTTGATGTGACCATCTCCTCCTTTTTGCCTCACAACCTCCACCGTATTCTATTCCACCTATAGTGCTATGACCATGGCTCACGCTCATGTATTGCGTGAGAGTTGAAAAGGTTTGAGAAAGTAAAAGTGTGAAAACAATTGATTGACTAAGACCGGGGTTGTTCATGATTTAAATACATTGTGTGGGGAAGATGGAGCATAGCCAGACTATATGATATTGTAGGGATAACTTTCTTTGGCCATGTTATTTCGAGAAGACATGATTGCTTTATTAGTATGCTTGAAGTATTATTGTTCTTATGTCAATATTAAACTTTTTCTTTGAATCATATGGATCTGAATATTCATGTTACAATATATGTTAGGTAGCATTCCACATCAAAAATTCTGTTTTTATCACTAACCTGCTGGAGGACGAGCACGAATTAAGCTTGGGGATGCTTGATACGTCTCCAACGTATCTATAATTTTTTATCGTTCCATGCTATTATATTATCAACTTTGGATGTTTTATATGCATGAATATGCTATTTTATATTCTTTTTGGGACTAACCTATTGACCTAGAGCCCAATGCCAGTTCTTGTTTTTTCCTTGCTTTTGACCTTTTTCATATAGGAATATCAAACGGAGTCCAAACGGAATAAAACTTTCGCCGTGATTTTTTATGGAAAATATAAAAAATACCAGAAGAAAAGATACCGGAGAGGAGTCCCGAGGAAGACACAAGCCAGGGAGGCGCGCCCACCCCCCTGGGCACGCCTGGGGGGCTCGTGACTCCCTCGTGGGTCCCCTGACTTGTTCTCTATGCCATGTGGTCTTATAAATACAGAAACCTCGAGAAATAAACCTAGATCGGGAGTTCCGCCACCGCAAGCCTCTGTAGCCACCAAAAACCAATCGGGAGCCCGTTCCGGCACCCTGTCGGAGGGGGAATCCGTCTCCGGTGGCCATCTTAATCATCCCTGCGATCTCCATGACGAGGAGGGAGTAGTTCTCCCTTGGAGCTGAGGGTATGTACTAGTAGCTATGTGTTTGATCTCTCTCTCTCTCGTGTTCTTGAGATGTCATGATCTCGATGTACCGTGGGCTTTGCTACTATAGTTGGATCCTATGATGGTCTTCCCCCTCTCCCTTCTTGTAATGAATTGAGTTTCCCCTTTGAAGTTATCTTATCTGATTGAGTCTTTAAGAACACTTGATGTATGTCTTGCACGTGTCTATGTGTGGTGACAATGGGATATTCATGTGAGTACTTGATGTATGTTTTGGTGATCAACTTCCGGGTTTCGTGACATCGGGAACCTATGCATATGAGTTGGCACACGTTTTGACTCTCCGGTAGAAACTTTGGGGCACTCTTTGAAGTTCTATGTGTTGGTTGAATAGATGATTCTGAGATTGTGTGAAGCATATTGTATAATCATGCCCATGGATACTTGAGGTGACAATGGAGTATCTAGGTGACATTAGGGTCTTGCTTGATGTGTGTCTTAAGGTGTTATTCTAGTACGAACTCTAGGATAGATTGAACGGAACTATTAGCTTCGTGTTATTTTACTACGGACTCTTGAATAGATTGATTAGAAAGAATAACTTTGTGGTGGTTTCGTACCCGACAATAATCTCTTGGTTTGTTCTCCGCTATTAGTGACTTTGGAGTGACTCTTTGTTGCATGTTGAGGGTTAGTTTGTTGGAATAATACCCTAGAGGCAATGATAAATAAGTTATTATTATAATTCCTGTATCAAGATAATCGTTTATTATCCATGCTATAATTGTATTGAATGAAGACTTAGATACATGTGTGGATACACAGACAAAACACTGTCCCTAGCAAGCCTCTAGTTGGCTAGCCAGTTGATCAAGGATAGTCAGGGTCTTCTGACTATGTACAAGGTGTTGTTGCTTGATAACTGGATCACATCATTGGGAGAATCATGTGATTGACTAGACACAAACTAATAGACGTAGCATGTTGATCGTGTCATTTTGTTGCTACTGTTTTCTACGTGTCAAGTATTTATTCCTATGACCATGAGATCATATAACTCACTAACACTGGAGGAATACTTTGTGTGTATCAAACGTCACAACGTAACTGGGTGGCTATAAAGATGCTCTACACGTATCTCCGAAGGTGTCCGTTGAGTTAGTATGGATCAAGACTCGGATTTGTCACTCCGTGTGACGGAGAGGTATCTCGGGGCCCACTCGGTAATACAACATCACACAGAAGCCTTGCAAGCAATGTGACTTAGTGTAAGTTGCGGGATCTTGTATTACGGAACGAGTAAAGAGACTTGCCGGTAAACGATATTGAAATAGGTATGCGGATACTGACGATCGAATCCCGGGCAAGTAACATACCGAAGGACAAAGGGAATGACATACGGGATTATATGAATCCTTGGCACTGAGGTTCAAACGATAAGATCTTCGTAGAATATGTAGGATCCAATATGGGGATCCAGGTCCCGCTATTGGATATTGACCGAGGAGTCCCTCGGGTCATGTCTACATAGTTCTCGAACCCGCAGGGTCTGCACACTTATGGTTCGACGTTGTTTTATGCATATTTGAGTTATATGGTTGGTTACTGAATGTTGTTCGGAGTCCCGGATGAGATCACGGATGTCGCGAGGGTTTCCGGAATGGTCCGGAGACGAAGATTGATATATAGGATGACCTCATTTGATTACCGGAAGGTTTTTGGAATTACCGGGAATGACGAATGGGTTCCGGATGTTCACCAGGGGGCAGCCCACCCCGGGGAAGCCCATAGGACTTAGGGGTGCCGCACCAGCCCTTAGTGGGCTGGTGGGCAAGCCCAGAGAGGCCCCTGTGCAGGGAGATAGAAAATCAAAGGAGAAAAAAAGGGGAAGTGGGAAGGAAGGGAAGGACTCCACATTCCAATCCTACTTGGACTAGGATTGGAGGAAGACTCCTCCTCCCCCCCCCATCGGCCGAACCCCTTGGGGATCCTTAGCCCCAAGGCAAGGCCCCTCCCCTCCCCCCTATATATACGGAGGTTTTAGGGCTGATTTGAGACAACTTTTCCACGACAGCCCGACCACATACCTCCACGGTTTTTTCCTCTAGATCGTGTTTCTGAGGAGTTCGGGCGGAGCCCTGCTAAGATTAGATCATCACCAACCTCCAGAGCGCCGTAACACTGCCAGAGAACTCATCTACCTCTCCGTCTCTCTTGCTGGATCAAGAAGGTCGAGATCATCGTCGAGCTGAACGTGTGCTGAACGCGGAGGTGCCGTCCGTTCGGCACTAGATCGGAGTGGATCGTGGGACGGATCGCGGGACGGTTTGTGGGACGGTTCGCGGGGCAGATCGAGGGACGTGAGGACGTTCCACTATATCAACCGCGTTTATTAACAATTCTGCTGTGCGATCTACAAGGGTACGTAGATCTGAAATCCCCCTCGTAGATGAACATCACCATGATAGGTTTTCGTGCGCGTAGGAAAAATTTTGTTTCCCATGCGAAGTTCCCCATCAGTGACATCATGAGCTAGGTTCATGCGTAGATGTCTTCTCGAGTAGAACACAAAAGTTTATATGGGCGGTGATGTGCGATTTGCTTCCCTCCTTAGTCTTTTCTTGATTCCGCGGTATTGTTGGATCGAAGCGGCTCGGACCGACCTTACTCGTACACTTACGAGAGACTGGTTTCATCGCTACGAGTAACTCCGTTGCTCAAAGATGACTGGCGAGTGTCGGTTTCTCCAACTTTAGTTGAATCGGATTTGACCTAGGAGGTCCTTGGATGAGGTTAAATAACAATTCATATATCTCCGTTGTGGTGTTTGCGTAAGTAAGATGCGATCCTACTAGATACCCATGGTCACCACGTAAAACATGCAACAACAATTAGAGGACGTCTAACTTGTTTTGCAGGGTATGCTTGTGATGTGATATGGCCAACGATGTGATGTGATATATTGGATGTATGAGATGATCATGTTGTAATAGTTAATATCGACTTGCACGTCGATGGTATGGCAACCAGCAGGAGCCATAGGGTTGTCTTTAAACTAACGTTTGTGCTTGCAGATGCGTTTACTATATTGCTAGGATGTAGCTGTAGTAGCCATAGCATGAGTAGCATGACAACCCCGATGGCAACATGTTGATGGTGATCATGGTGTGGCGCCGGTGACAGAAGATTGTGCCGGTGCTTTGGTGATGGAGATCAAGAAGCACGTGATGATGGGCATATCATGTCACTTATGAATTGCATGTGATGTTAATCCTTTTATGCACCTTATTTTGCTTAGAACGACGGTAGCATTATGAGGTGATCTCTCACTAAAATTTCAAGACGAAGTTGTTTTCTCCCCGACTGTGCACCGTTGCTATAGTTCTTCGTTTCGAGACACCACGTGATGATCGGGTGTGATAGACTCAACGTTCACATACAACGGGTGCAAAACAGTTGCACACGCGGAACACTCGGGTTAAGCTTGACGAGCCTAGCATGTGCAGACACGGCCTCGGAACACATTAGACCGAAAGGTCAATCATGAATCATATAGTTGATATGATTAGCATAGGGATGCTTACCACTGAAACTATCCTCAATTCACGTGATGATCGGACTTGAGCTAGTGGAATTAGATAATGAACCACTCAAATGACTAAAGAGATGTTCTTTTTGAGTGGGAGTTTAGCAAGCAATTTGATTAAGTTAAACTCTAATTATCTTGAACATAGTCTAAGTCCACTTTGAATATATTTGTGTTGTAGATCATGGCTCACGCGACAGTCACCCTGAATTTTAATACGTTCCTAGAGAAAGCTAAGTTGAAAGATGATGGAAGCAACTTTGTAGACTAGGCTCGTAATCTTAAGTTGCTCATGCGAGCTGGGAAGAAGGATTATGTCCTTGATGCTGCGCTAGGAGATGAACCACCCGCTACGGCTGACCAAGATGTCAAGAACGCTTGGTTAACAGGTAAGGAGGACTACTCAGTAGTTCAATGTGCAGTCTTGTATGGCTTAGAGCTGGGACTTCAACGTCGCTTTGAGCGTCATGGAGCATATGAGATGTTCCAGGAGTTGAAGTTTATCTTTCAGAAGAACGCCCGGATCGAGAGGTATGAGACCTCTGATAAATTATATGCTTGCAATATGGAGGAGAATTCGTGTGTCAGTGAACACGTGCTCAAAATGTCTGGGTACTCAAACCGTCTAGCTGAGCTGGGGATTGAACTCCCGCAAGAGGCTATCACTGACAGAATTCTTCAATCACTACCACCAAGCTATAAGGGCTTTGTGTTGAACTACAACATGCAAGGGATGAACAAGTCACCCGGCGAGTTGTTCGCGATGTTGAAAGTCACAGAGTCGGAACTCCATAAAGAACATCAAGTGTTGATGGTGAATAAGACCACTAGTTTCAAGAGAAACGGCAAAGGAAAGAAGGGTAATTCAAAGAAGAGCGGCAAACCTGTTGCCAATCCAACGAAGAAACCCAAAGCTGGACCTAAGCCTAAAACGGAGTGCTATTATTGCAAGGGTATGGGTCATTGGAAGCGCAACTACCCCGAGTATCTGGCTGATAAGAAGGCAGCCAAAGAAAAATCAGGTATATTTGATATACATGTTATTGATGTGTACTTAACCAGCTCTCATAGTAGTGCCTGGGTATTCGATACCGGTTCTGTTGCTCATATTTGCAACTCGAAACAGGAACTGCGGAATAGGCGAAGGCTGGCGAAAGATGAAGCGACGATGCGCGTGGGAAATGGTTCCAAGATTGATGCAATCGCCGTCGGCACAGTTTCACTTCAGTTACCATTAGGATTAGTTATGAACTTAAATAATTGTTATTTAGTGCCTGCGTTGAGCATGAACATTATATCAGGATCTTGTTTATTGCGAGACGGTTACTCGTTTAAGTCAGAGAATAATGGTTGTTCTATTTCTATGAGTAATATCTTTTATGGTCATGCACCCAATGTGAGAGGATTGTTCATATTAAATCTTGATAGTGATAATACACATATACATAACAATGAGACCAAAAGAGTTAGAGTTAACAATGATAGCGCCATATTTTTGTGGCACTGCCGCTTAGGTCATATTGGTGTAAAGCGCATGAAGAAACTCCATACTGATGGACTTTTGGAGTCACTTGACACGTGCGAACCATGCCTCATGGGCACGATGCCTAAAACTCCGTTCTCCGGAACAATTGAGCGTGCAAGTGACTTGTTGGAAATCATACATACCGATGTGTGTGGTCCGATGAGCGTGGAGGCACGCGGCGTATATTGTTATTTTCTCACCTTCACTGACGATTTGAGTAGATATGGTTATGTCTACTTGATGAAGCAAAAGTCTGAAACATTTGAAAAGTTCAAGCAATTTTAGAGTGAAGTTGAAAATCATCGTAACAAGAAGATCAAGTTCCTGCGGTCTGATCGTGGGGGTGAATATCTGAGTTTCGAGTTTGGTGCTCACTTAAGACAACGTGGAATTGTTTCATAGTTGACACCGCCTGGAACACCATAGCGTAATGGTGTGTCCAAACGTCGTAATCGTGCTTTATTAGAGATGGTGCGATCTATGATGTCTCTTACCGATTTGCCGTTATCGTTTTGGGGTTATGCATTGGAGACAGTTGCATTCACTTTAAATAGGGCACCATCGAAATCCGTTGAGACGACACCATACGAACTGTGGTATGGCAAAAGACCAAAGTTGTCGTTTCTTAAATTTTGGGGATGTGATGCTTATGTCAAAAAGCTTCAGCCTGAAAAGCTGGAACCCAAAGCGAAAAAGTGCATTTTCATAGGTTACCCGAAAGAGACAGTTGGGTATACCATCTATCTCAAATCCGAGGGCAAAGTGTTTGTTGCTAAGAACGGAGCTTTTCTCGAGAAGGAGTTTCTCTCAAGAGAATTGAGTGGGACTAAGATAGAACTTGATGAGGTTGTCGAACCTCTCATCCCTCTGGATGGTGGCGCAGGGCAAGGGGAAACCCCTGTCGTTGCGACGCTGGTTAAGGAGGAAGTTAATGATGATGATCATGAAACTCCGGATCAAGTTCTTCTCGAACCTCGCAGGTCGACGAGACCGCGTACTACTCCGGAGTGGTACGGTAATCCCGTCTTATCAATTATGTTGTTAGACAACAATGAACCTGCGAATTATGAAGAAGCAATGGTGGGCCCAGATTCCAACAAATGGCTGGAGGCCATGAAGTCCGAGATAGGATCTATGTATGAAAACAAAGTATGGACTTTGGAAGTACTACCTGCAGGCCGCAAGGCTATTCCGAACAAATGGGTCTTTAAGAAGAAGACGGACGCTGACGGTAATGTGACCGTTTATAAAACTTGACTTGTGGCAAAAGGTTTTTCACAAGTTCAAGGAGTTGACTATGATGAGACATTCTCACCCGTAGCGATGCTTAAGTCCGTCAGAATCATGTTAGCAATAGTTGCATTTTTCGATTATGAAATCTGGCAGATGGATGTCAAAACGGCGTTCCTTAACGGTTTCCTTAAGGAAGAGTTGTATATGATGCAACCCGAAGGTTTTGTCGATCCTAAAAATGCTAACAAAGTGTGCAAGCTCCAGCGATCCATTTATGAACTGGTGCAAGCATGTCGGAGTTGGAATAAACGCTTTGATGAGGTGATCAAAGCATTTGGGTTTATACATGTGGTTGGAGAATCTTTTATTTACAAGAAAGTGAGTGGGAGCTCTGTGGCGTTTCTAATATTATATGTGGATGACATATTGCTGATTGGAAACAACGTGGAGTTTTTGGAGAGCATAAAGGATTACTTGAATAAAAGTTTCTCTATGAAGGACCTAGGAGAAGTTGCTTACATTCTAGGCATTTAGATCTATAGGGGTAGATCAAAACGCCTGATAGGACTTTCACAAAGTACAAACCTTGATAAAGTTTTGAAGAGGTTCAAAATGGAACAGTCCAAGAAGGGGTTCTTGCCAGTTTTACAAGGTACGAGATTGAGTAAGACTCAGTGCCCAGCAACTGATAAAGATAGAGAGCATATGAGCACCGTCCCCTATGCTTCAGCCATAGGTTCTATCATGTATGCAATGTTGTGCACTAGACCGGACATTAGCCTGGCCATAAGTATGGCAGGCAGGTTCTAGAGTAATCCAGGAGTGGATCACTGGACGGCGGTCAAGAATATCCTGAAGTACCTGAAAAGGACTAAGGAGATGTTTCTCGTGTATGGAGGTGACGAAGAGCTCGCCGTAAAAGGTTACGTCGATGCAAACTTTGACACAGATCCGGACGACTCTAAGTCGCAGACCGGATACGTATTTATTCTTAATGGGGGTGCGGTAAGCTGGTGTAGTTCTAAGCAAAGCGTCGTAGCTGATTCTACATGTGAAGCGGAGTACATGGCTTCCTCGGAGGCGGCTAAGGAGGGTGTCTGGATGAAGCAGTTCATGACGAATCTTGGAGTGGTGCCAAGTGCACTGAATCCAATAACCTTGTTCTGTGACAACACGGGTGCCATTGCCTTAGCAAAGGAACCACGGTTTCACAACAAGACCAGACACATCAAACGACGCTTCAACCTCATCCGCGACTACGTCGAAGCGGAGGACGTAAATATATGCAAAGTGCACATGGATCTGAATGTAGCAGACCCTCTGACTAAACCTCTTCCACGGGCAAAGCATGATCAACACCAGAACTGTATGGGTGTTAGATTTATTACAATGTAATTTGCATGGTGATGTGAGGGCTAGATTATTGACTCTAGTGCAAGTGGGAGACTGTTGGAATTATGCCCTAGAGGCAATGATAAATAAGTTATTATTATAATTATTGTATCAAGATAATCGTTTATTATCCATGCTATAATTGTATTGAATGAAGACTTAAATACATGTGTGGATACATAGACAAAACACTGTCCCTAGCAAGCCTCTAGTTGGCTAGCCAATTGATCAAGGATAGTCAAGGTCTTCTGGCTATGTACAAGGTGTTGTTGCTTGA
This sequence comes from Hordeum vulgare subsp. vulgare, assembly GCF_904849725.1. Taxonomy (NCBI): domain Eukaryota; kingdom Viridiplantae; phylum Streptophyta; class Magnoliopsida; order Poales; family Poaceae; genus Hordeum; species Hordeum vulgare. The sequence goes on along the minus strand of NC_058521.1, from coordinate 143,323,390 downwards.
TAACTGGATCACATCATTGGGAGAATCATGTGATGGACTATACCCAAACTAATAGACGTAGCATGTTGATCGTGTCATTTTGTCGCTACTATTTTCTGTGTGTCAAGTATTTATTCCTATGACCATGAGATCATATAACTCACTGACATCGGAGGAATATTTTGTGTGTATCAAATGTCACAACGTAACTGGGTGGCTATAAAGATGCTCTACGGGTATCTCCAAAGGTGTCCGTTGAGTTAGTATGGATCAAGACTGGGATTTGTCACTCCGTGTGATGGAGAGGTATCTCGGGGCCCACTCGGTAATACAACATCACACACAAGCCTTGCAAGCAATGTGACTTTGTGTAAGTTGCGGGATCTTGTATTACGGAACGAGTAAAGAGACTTGCCGGTAAATGATATTGAAATAGGTATGCGGATACTGACGATCGAATCTCGGGCAAGTAACATACCGAAGGACAAAGGGAATGACATAAGGGATTATATGAATCCTTGGCACTAAGGTTCAAACGATAAGATCTTCGTAGAATATGTAGGATCCAATATGGGTATCCAGGTCCCGCTATTGGATATTGACCGAGGAGTCCCTCGGGTCATGTCTGCATAGTTCTCGAACCCGCAGGGTCTGCGCACTTAAGGTTCGACGTTGTTTTATGCGTATTTGAGTTATATGGTTGGTTACCGAATGTTTTTCGGAGTCCCGGATGAGATCACAGACGTCACGAGGGTTTCCAGAATGGTCCGGAGACGAAGATTGATATATAGGATGACCTCATTTGATTACCGGATGGTTTTCGGAACTACCGGGAATGTACCGGGAATGACTAATGGGTTTCGGATGTTCACCGGGGGGGCAGCCCACCCCGGGGAAGCCCATAGGCCTTAGGGGTGCCGCACCAGCCCTTAGTGGGCTGGTGGGCAAGCCCAGAGAGGCCCCTGGGCAGGGAGATAGAAAATCAAAGGAGAAAAAAAAGGGGGGAGTGGGAAGGAAGGGAAGGACTCCACATTCCAATCCTAGTTGGACTAGGATTGGAGGAGGACTCCTCCTCCCCCCATCGTCCGAACCCCTTGGGGATCCTTGAGCCCCAAGGAAAGCCCCTCCCTTCCCCCCTATATATACAGAGGTCTTAGGGCTGATTTGGGACAACTTTTCCACGGCAGCCCGACCACATACCTCCACGGTTTTTCCTCTAGATCGCATTTCTGCGGAGCTCGGGCGGAGCCCTGCTGAGATTAGATCATCACCAACCTCCAGAGCGCCGTCACGCTGCCGGAGAACTCATCTACCTCTCTGTCTCTCTTGCTGGATCAAGAAGGTCGAGATCATCGTTGAGCTGTACGTGTGCTGAACGCGGAGGTGTCGTCCGTTCGGCACTAGATCGGAGCGGATCGTGGGACGGATCGCGGGATGGTTCGTGGGACGGTTCGCGGGGCGGATCGAGGGACGTGAGGACGTTCCACTACATCAACCGCGTTTATTAACGCTTCTGCTGTGCGATCTACAAGGGTACGTAGATCTGAAATCCCCCTCGTAGATGAACATCACCATGATAGGTTTTCCTGCGCGTAGGAAAATTTTTGTTTCCCATGCGACGTTCCCCATCATAGTTATATGATCCAATTATGTTATCATTGTTGATAGAACTTCCACTAGTGAAAGTATGAACCCTAGGCCTTGTTTCCATGCATTGCAATACCGGTCATGATCACTTTTATTATTAATTACCTTGCTGTTTTTATAAGTTCTGATTACAAAATACTATCTACTATCCATATTGCACTTGTATCACCATCTCTTTGCCGAACTAGTGCACCTATACAATTTACCATTGTATTGGGTGTGTTGGGACACAAGAGACTATTTGTTATTTGGTTCCAGGGTTGCTTGAGAGAGACCATCTTCATCCTACGCCTCCCACGGATTGATAAACCTTAGGTGACCCACTTGAGGGAAAATTGCTACTGTCCTACAAACCTCTGCACTGGGAGGCCCAACAACGTCTACAAGGAGAAGGTTGCGTAGTAGACATCGGGCACCCAAGTAGTGCTCCCAGGTCGTTCCTACCTCTCGCTCCTGACCGGGCAAGGTAACAAACCCCGGGAAGTTTTGACGGCAAAGCACACCAAGGACGTTGTTGGGCTTGCGGACACCCTTGGCAACAATCTAGCCCCTGCAGTATGATAAATTAAAGCCAAAACATTAGATATTTGATAAAACGTGAAGGCAAAAGGTTAAATAAGAGTAAATTAAGTTACTTGTCCCCATTTGGCTTAGTCGACCACCTCTCCTTGCGGGTCGCCGGCACGAGCGGGAGCCCTGAACTACCACACTGGTAGACGGTGGCCCCCTCACCCAGCTCCTCGTCGCTATCAGCATGGCCACTTGGCTGAGGCTGACCCAGATCAGCCCAGGTATCCTACTGGGTCTCTGTGGATGTACCCTCATCCCTGCTTTGCTCCGAAGTCGCCTAGAACGAAGCCTCTAGGACACGAGTCTCGTGGGTCGAAAGCTCGTCGACCTGAAGCTCGTGAACCGGAGACCATGTAGCCTCCACCTCAGACGAATCCACCCTAGCAGTCATGTGTTCAGGTGAATCAACTTAGGGTGGTGGCGAGGAAGGTGTGGCATCCACCGCCCTACCTCTCCCGCGACCACGTGTACCTTTAGTACAACATAAATACCAACATGAGTAATAAAATGTATATAAATACCAACATGAGTACAACATAAATACCAACATGAGTACAACATAACTACCAACATGAATAATACCTTTAGTACCTCTCGGCTTTGCGGGGGGTCGACCTCCACTCATGGGGGCCGCGAGAGTCGAAGAAGAGGCCACTCCATGCAGAGTAGAGAGCAACGCTCTCCGAAGAGGCGAGGCAGGAATGGAAGTACCCATCCCACCACCCGTCGACAAAGAAGGAGCCACGGAATGTTTTCGACCCTTTCCCACCATCTTTCAACACCTGTCATGACAAAGAGTAAATGAAATTAGTACAACATAAATACCAACATCAGTAATAAAATGTATATAATTTAAGTGTATCATCATCATAAATACCAACATGACTACTAAAAATTGAATACCTAAGATGAACTCAAAAATTATGTATAGTAATAGTTGAATACCTGACATGAACTAGTAACAATCGTGCTCGTCTATATATGCTTCGGGGTCAATAAATGCATCATGATCATCACTATCATCATTAAATGCATCATCATCATCACTATCAGGAAGAACATGTGGAAGGCCACCATTATGTAATCGATAAAGAAGTGACAGGTCATCTGCATTAGTAACCTCTTCTTCTTCCGGCTCTTCCTGTTCGGGCTCAGGAGTTAAGACAGATTCACTGTCGCTGTCTACTTCAATGTTTTGGGGTGAAGAAGAGCAGTTCTTGAAACGTTTCTTGGACATAAATGTTTCTTGGAAGAATTCTCCTTCATATGTGTCTGGGTTAATGTGAGGTTCGTAATCCTCTTCATTGAGGGTAGGTGTTCTAAAATGTGGCAGCACTTCATAAATGACATCCCAACCTTTCAGATTTGGATCAGTTTGGTAGGCCCATGGTAGATAGAAAACTTGTGTCTCCTGTTGAGCCATAATATAGACATCGGGAACATCTAAGTGGATGTTTTGGTTGATTTCAACTAGTCCTATATGTTCACGAGTCCTTCTAGTCTCCCTCGTCTCAAACCAATAACATCTGAAGACTACGACGGTCGGTGGGTTTTCACCATAGAATAGAAGTTCATAAATTGCTTCAACTCTTCCATAATACTCGGTACCTCCTTCGTAGATAGCAGAGACAAAACAATTTGTAGTCTTTAGGTCGGGCATAGATAACTCTTTGTCAAAGGTACGAAAGTGATACCCGTTGATGTTGTATTTGTCAAATAAACGGACCTTATAGTCAAAACCATTAGCGACTTGTCTCAACTCGACGTCCATAGACTCTGCATCAGCCTACAAGTTTAATACGAAAGAATGGATGCATTAGCCACAAATTAGACCAAGAAATCAAATGGCCCATTAATAGTAATTAATTACCCTTTGTTTGAAACAAGAGATGAAACCGGGAAAGTCGCCTCCATGCGTTGCAAAAAGCTCATACTCTTCGACGGAATCCTTTTCGATGACCGCTCCATCCGAGAATTCGGCGACGTATCGACTCTATCAAATATCCGGGAATAAGAGTAGTTCAAAGGAATTAGAAGTTGCGGAACAATAATTTACTGAGAACTTACTCGATGTATGGCCGCGCTTGTGTTAGGTTGGTGAAGATATACAATGAAATGGTCCGCCATTCTTCGACATCCAATGATATCCCTTTCGAAGCACCGGATGGTGCGATCTTCCCTTTGAATAGGCTGAGGTTGCATCGACCTTTTTTAGGATCGCCACCATTGTACCGAGGCTTCGGGTTATGCAAATGATGATTTTTGGCTTCATAGTGTGTTGTCACGAAATTTGCCGCCTCCTCAGTAATGAATGCCTCGGCCATCGATGCTTCAATTCTACGTTTATTTTTACATTTAGCTCGAAGCGTCTTCTGCATCCTCTCAGTTGAGTAGCACCATCGATTTTGAACGCCCCTCCCAATCTTGCCTCGATCAGGAGATGCAAAATCAAATGTTGCATTGGACTAAAGAAGCCCGGTGGAAAGATCTTTTCTAATTTGCAGATCAACTCTGCCGCCAACTCCTCCATTTCATCTCGCACGCCAGGAGATAGTTCTTCCGCACAAAGAGAACGGAAGAAATAGCTCAGATCTGCCAGTACTAGCCATTCATCCTCAGGGATAAAACCACGCAACTTCACCAGCATTAGCGGCTCAATCCTTATGTGCCAATCATGACTCTTGAGACTAAATATTTTCAATTTCTCAAGACTCGCTCGCCTCTTTAAATTTGCAGCATACCCATCGGGGAACATCAACCGCATTTTCACCCACAATAGCATTTCCCTCATAGCTGGCCTTTCAAGATTGAACCATGCCTTTGGCTTCGCTATGCTTTCCTTTCCTTTTGGTTGTCGCAAGTTTTGTAACTGTCTATCACATAGAGCCTCCAGGTCGATTCTAGCCTTAGGATTATCTTTTGACTTCCCCTCTATGCTGAACAATGTACCAAAAATGGCCTCCACAATATTCTTTTCAGTGTGCATCACGTCGATGTTGTGTGGGCAAAGGAGGTCTTTGAAGTAAGGCAGATCCCATAAGCATGACTTGTGAGTCCAGGCGTGTTCCGTATTATACCCTTTGAAGTACCCTGGACGCAAAGGATCAGGCTCGAGAGCGTTTAACTGATCAAGGGTCTGTAGGCATGTCAACACAGCTGGTGCAGTGTTTTTCACAACTCTACCTTTGATGAAATTCTTCTTGTCTTTTCTGAACTTATGGTCAGGATACAGGAACTGTCTATGCATGTCGAAGCAAGAAAACTTGCGACCAGCCTGCAGCCAACAGAACTGAAGAGCTGCCTTGCATGTGGTGCACGGGAACCTTCCATGCACACACCAGCTAGCGAATAGCGCAAACGCCGGATAATCATGCGTCGAGACATGTACCACACATGCATTTTGAAAAAAAAAATTGGTAGCAGCGTTGTAGGTCTTGATCTCAGTATCCCAAGCTTCTTGCAATTCATCCTTAAGCGGCTGCATGTACAGATTCATATTCTTCCCCGGATAGCTGGGCCCTGGAATTATCAACGTCAGGAAAATGTTCTTTCTTTTCATAATCTCTTCGGGTGGGAGATTGAGTGGAATGAGCAATACAGGCCAACAATTGTATTGTGTTGCCTTCATACCATACACATTGAACCCATCCATGCTGATGGCAACTCTAGGATGCCTTGGATCTTCTGATTTGTCCTTATGTAATGCATCGAAGTGCTTCCACGCAAAACCATCTCAAGTGTGTACCAGCATCTTGTTCCCATTCGCATCTAGTTCGGTTCTTTTGCCCAATTTGTGCCATGTCATCTGTCTGGTCATCTCTTCGACCATGAAAAGACGTTGAAGTCTTGGTACGATTGGCAGATACCGAAGAACACTAATGGGGATTTTGGTCTGATTCTTCTCACCCATACCGTTGTCTACGACAATATACCTGGAAGAATTGCAAATGGGGCAATAGTTCAAGGCCGCATACTCAAGCCTAAATAAGGCACATCCATTCTCACAGGCATGTATCTTCTCATAGGGCATCTTAAGTACACGGAGGATTTTCTCTGACTAGTACAGGTTTGCACGCAGTACATGGCCTTTGGGTAGAAAGCGTCCAAATATCGTCATCATCGCGTGGTAGCATTCTCTGCGTAGGTTGAATTGAGCCTTCAAAGCCATTACTTGCGCGATGGCATCCAGCTGACAAAGCTCAGTCTGCTCGTGGAGAGGACGTTTTGAAGACTCCAACATTTCATAGAAGACCTTTGCAGATTCCTCTATCTCATCGTTCAAATCCCGAGCATCATCACAGTCTTGCACCATCTCTTCGATCCCGGTACCATGCTCGACGGTGTGACGACGAATCACCTCAGCTCTGGCACGTTGGTCAGACTCACCATGAAAAGTCCACACCATATAATTAGGCGTAAAACCCCACTTCTACAGGTGTTTACCCATTTCAAACTCTGTCTGCTTTTTCCAGTTGTCGCAGTTGCGACAGGGGCACCATGTTTTTCTAGCCATTTGCAAATGCGGCTCTCACAAACCCCCTGGTTTTGTTAACCATTCATGGGTCATGTCTTTCTCACTAGGGTGAACAATGTACATCCAATCACGATCACTCATCTTGCCTAGCTACCTATGGGCACACAAGAATTAAATATATAATTCATCATCTATATTCATCTGCTAATCAAGTTTGTCAGTTCTATTACGTCCATGCAACATACACGCTAATAGGTAAAGATAGGTCCTAATCCCACTCGAGTATGTGTAGATTGGGTTCGTTTTCCCATGCTCTACTCCAGATCCGACGCAGAATTTAGACAGCACCTCACCGTTGTTCTCCTGATACACGTCTCGGCAATAAGCAGAGAGGATGTGTACCCGGAGAACAACAGGGAGGCACTGACGAAATTCCGCATCGGATCTAGAGCACATCATCGGGAAAACGAACCCAATCAACACATACTCGGGCTGTCCATGGATAACGTTGGACAATTTGAAAGGATGGCGGTTATAAATATGCAAAGACATGCATATTTATAGATGTCGCCCTTTTGAACGGGAGACGCATACTCATGATTGAAGAAACCTATAGCTAGCAAGTTTCATTGGCACGAAGACCGGAACAGAGCAAATTAAGGGGGTAGGAGGACAAGTCATTTGTGCTCACCAACAAACGCAGGGGCGGAGCTCGTCCAACGCACGTGCAGGTCGTCGAACAACTGCACATTGAAATTCACCCAATCAACACAAATATGATGTTTTTATAATTAACATAACCGGAAGATAAGTGACCTAACTCATAATTTACAAAACTATGACCCCGTCGGCCTCTAGAAGGCTGAAAAGCACCTTCTCGTTCAACAATAGGCAGAAGATGTGTCGGGAATCGGGGCTTAGTGGTGTCGAGGGTCGGTGGTGTCGGGTGTCGGTGGCGTCGGGGTCGGGGGTTAGTTGCGTCGATGGTCGGGGGTCAATGTCGTCGGGGGTTGAGGGTCACTAGCGTCGGGGGTCGGGGTCTTTTGGTTAACAAGAGACCGAAGAGGTATCGGGGTTCGGGGGTTGGGGGTTAGTGGCGTCGGGGGTCGGGGGTAGGGTGTAACGACCAAGATGCGGTCCTTTCCGATCTGGGGGTCGAGGCCCCCGAATAGGAAAGAAGCGCATCTAAGTGTTTCGCAAGCAAGCAACATAGCACAAATAATAATAAAAGTAGACAATTCAGGATTCAACTGTCTTCTTATTAATAACTTAGAGTACATCACAGATACAATCAAGGTAGTTCCGCTACGGACTACAAAACAAGGAAATGCTATGCTACCCTACGTGCAAGCCCACGATCACGACCACGCCTCAGTCCTCTGGATAGTTCACGTAGGGGCGGTCTGCCTCCTCGTTGTACTGCCATGCCAGCTGGGTGCCGTCGCGATCATCTGTCTCTGGGGTACCTATACCTGCTGGGAGTTTCGGAGGAATCCGTGAGCCACAGGGACTCAGCAATCTAAGACCTTGGTGCCAGAACTAGTCATGTTATTAGGTAAGGTAAGGGTGAAGTGTATCAGGCTGCAGCATCCTAAGCTTGATTAAGTGGCTAACTTACGTAAAATAGAAGTGAAGGTGGTCTACACTAGCGGTCGGAACTACTTGATCACTAAGTGATCCTGAACACCCACCTACGGCATTCATAACCCCACTGTGTTCCCGATCGAAGAGAGATCTTCGAGGGGACAGTCACGGTTACGCACACAGTTGGCAATTTTTATTAGCTTATGTTTGAGTTCTCTAATACCGGATGTTAACAAAATATTCCAAGTTGCCACATAACCGCGGGCACGGCTTTCCGAAAGATTAAACCCTGCAGGGGTGCTCCAACTAGTCCATCACAAACGAACACAGGCCGCAAAGGCATCCTCTATCACGAATCTCGTGATCTCGTCGGACTCCTTAGAGGAAAACCTCAACTCTGGGGGAAACCAAAGCTTCACTAGGATTCCTATACGCAAGATATACCGCTAAGGAAAGACAAGGCTAGTAGGACCTCCCGTCGTGTCGAAGACACCGATAAGAGCCGCGTATCTCAGTCTCAGGACACGACGAATGAGCGACGCGTACAGTGGCCTGATAGAAATCTCTCAAGTTGTCCTGAGTTGGCCCCGCACAGTGCTCTAATATGGACCAACACTCATGAGGAGCACTGGCCCGGGTTGTTGATTAAAATCCTCGGGGTAGCTATTCCCTCTGCAGTTTATTATTAAATGATTAGCAAATTAACACCAATGTTGGGTCTTGCCGTACAAGCCTTAGCACTACGCGATTTATCGAGGGGGTCCCCATAACAACCCCGAACGTGTTAGGAGCGATCATTATGGAATCAAACACCGGTAACCGGTAACTAAGGCGGCCATAACGGAACAAAGCACCCGGCAAAAGGCTAGGACTCCCGTCATTTACCAAGTATATAGGTGCATTAATTAAGTAATAGAATTTAAGATAATGATATCAAGCTCATGTTTATAACATGAGTCAAAGCACCTGCAACTAGCAACGCTAACATAAGAAGCTGAGCAAGCCTACTTAGCCATACAAGTTATGCTGGGAAGGGATCAGTGTAATAGGCTCATGGCATATGAAGAGGCAAGTTAATATCAGTGGTAGGCAGCGAGCAATATGACATGGAAACGAAAACTAGCATAACAAGTCTAGAGATGGAATCAAGGTCATATCATCTTGCCTGTGATATCCTCAGCTTGGAATGGTTCTGGATCGTCCTGCACGTACTCTCCTGTCTCCACGTATTCGTTCTCCGATCCCGGTGCTACCCCACATGAGAATAACAACCAATGAACAGCAGAACCACAAGATGCAACAATCACATGATGCATGAGATGAAAAATGGGCATGCATCACTAATTCTATCACTAGCACAAGCAAAATAAACTACTGCAAGTTTCTGGACAGAACTGTACACTAAGCTATTTTAACATGCATGAGGATGGCACGAACAGATGCGGCTCGTGAAAACGATGCAAAACGATATAAAGAACATTGCAAACGGAGCTACGGATCAACGGGAATCAACGAAACAAGATATGAAGCTCTACGTGGAAGAATCAACACCACACTCACAATTGGCACAAATCTGGTATTCCCAGGTTGCCAAGACATAAAACAAGCCATCATGGATGGAATGGATCAAGGAAGAGCGCCACAACATCCACTAAGCACACACAATCATCAAAATGACAAAACTACATAATCTGCCATAATCTGCATCTTAGCACTTTGTGAGCTACATGCAACATAGCTACAGCCCACCAAATATGACAAATAATATATGTGGCTGTAGCCCACCATGAACACTACAAGCACTAGCAAGAATCACAGAAAAAGGAATTAAACTCTAGAAGATACAAGGCCACAAACTTTCCCAAAACCATCAGATCTCAGGGACTTTGTGAAAATTCCTGCACCTGAGTTTCTGTCTTTGTTCTGAATCTTATTGACAGCAATCAAAACACCACCTACTGGACTCCAAATGATTTGAAATTTGACAGGGAGCTTCACAACCATATCAGGTTCAAAATCCTAGCACTGAACTAAGGCTAGTTCTCAACAGAATGACCAGCACATCCTCATCTATAAGAGAAGAAAATGTTTCCAGAATCCCATACTTAGTGAAATTCCAGATTTCTCTAAACTGGAATTTTTCAGCCACATGCCCACTTTGTCTAGGCATAGTTTGCACACACATAACACCAAATGGTAAATGACACCACTATGGTGTAGAGCAAAATCCCTACTACTATCACACAAAAACTCATGCCCTTGGGCTTCACCTATTCCATGGAATCAAGGCTCAAACTTGCAACAAATCTGAATATGTCAACTCCATAAAGTATCCTAATGACAAAACTAACTTCACCACTGGATTCCTTGGGAGTTCCTACCCTAAAATCATATATAAAATGTGGGCACCTACTTGGAACAAGTGTCTACAAATTAAGGGAGAGAGAACTACTTCAAATCATGCCTAGGGAATGGGCATCATTTCATGTAGTTCCTACTAGAACAACAACTACAAAGGTTGAGCTCATGTGCACAATGACAAAGTGACATGGGGGTTTGAACCCCATGATTGTGTCATGCACATCAACTTCACAACCACTTCTACCAAGCTATCCACACATACAAATCACCATGCCCTCTCACATATGGTCATGTGAAGGTGCAAAGCTTGCTTGCAAAGGTGGGATGCTTCTCACACACACATCTACTCCACATCACCCACAAGCACATCATGCTCTAGATCAAAACACATACCTACACATGTTACCATAGCAATCATCACTAGAACAAGATCACACACACAAGGTATATGTGGTGAGGGGGAGACCCTCCACACACACATACACACTCCTCTAAAACTTATAAGATCACTACACAAGAAATATGGGCAGCACACATGATCAAGCTAGACTTGCATTCCTACTAACATAAAACAACCTACACAACTCTACTCAAAGAAACTACATACACACACAAAGTATCAACACCATGTATGCCCACATAAACACACATACACCACACCACCTATGTTTCCATCAACAATATAAGTGCTAGACAGGAAAGAAAAAGAAGATGCACACCCTCATGTCTATTATTTAGTCACAAGTTGTAGCAAGCATATAGCAAGGCAACAAAAATAAAAGAAAGAAAGGAAAAATTAAAAGGGCAGGCCTAGGTTTTGAACCCCAGTGCCCCTGTTACTGGCCTCTGGTGCAAACCACCTTGCTACCATGCACAAGCTCGACAGGTTAAGATAACTAAGCAGGTAAAACTGCCCTGCTGATGCAAATGCTTCTGCAACCGAAAAGAAACTAAAAAACAAAAGGGGGGGTTGCTGCGCCAGGGGGATTCGAACCCTGCACCTATTGGAAACAAGCAGAGACCAACTCCACTGCGCTACGCTGCTGAACTTGACACAGAAGGGGAGCTATCTCTGAAGAACCACGCCCCTGCTACGAGGCATCCCGCCGACGACCGAACTAGAGGAAGCTGGCGGCGTCTACCACGACCACCTACGGTAGGAAGGAACATTGGCGGGGGACGCGGGGAACCCAGGGGTTCCGTTTTCGTACAAAGCGCGGGAAAAGGTGCTCGCTTGGCACCATGCTACTGCACCGGAGCTGCTGCTGCTGCTACTACCACCGTGGTCTACCGTTGAACTCCGGCAGGGTATCGGCCGCTCCTAGTCTACGCGTGCTAAGCAGAGAGGGGAGCGGAAAGAGGTGTTGCAGCTCACCTAGGCTCAACGTCGGGATCGACCGGACAGGAAGAAGGGTAGCGAGCCGAAGCAGAGGAGGTGGCCGGCCGGGGAAGAAGAGTACGTTGTGGACGTCGAGGATGTCGAGGAAGAAGTCGTCGGGTAGCTGCGGGAACACGATCTCCTCGGTCACCGCGTCCTCCTAGTGCTGCTGAAGGGGCGAGAAGCCGACGCCTGCTGCTGCTACGAGCTCATCGAGCTCCTCTTATGGCGTGGCCTTCGGGGTCCTGCCTTGACAGCGCGAGGGGGAGGAGAAGGAAGAAACGGGAGCCCTAGAGTGGTGGGGAGGCTGTGGGCTCCTTATAACGTCTCGGGAGGCGAGCTTGGAGCCACCAGATCAAAGGGAAGAGGGGATCGACGGTGGTGTTGGTGTGGTAGTGGGGTGACGACAGCCGAGGAGGGAGACGACCTGCTGCTGGGCTTGCTGCTCTACTGGGAGAGCTGGGCCTCTCTGGTGGGAGGAAGCCCACCAGAGCATTACTTAAAAGAAAAGGCCCTCCCTGCAATTCCTATTAGATAAAACCACAGAGAAAAGGGAAAAAGCCACAGAGATAAAGAAAGAAGATAAATTAAAGCAAAAATGTTTCTCGGCCTGAAAAATAGCAAGCTAAATAAATAAAGTAACAGAATGATTTTTTTGCATATGAAATAAATACAAAACAGCATTGTAGATTCTGTTTTGTGCTTATTTACACCTTCAAAACACTTTTCAAAACACCAAATTTAGCACCCCAGATATGCCCACAATATTCCTTAATCAAAAGACATTTTTAAAGCAGAGATAATAAGGTGGAATTTTGAACTTGAGAATGAGGAGAGAAAAGGGTTTGTAAGTAAATAGGGGGTTTTGAAAATATGACAATCACCACTACTCTTAGTACTCCAACACATGACATCATAGCAGCACCTCCTCACAAATACAAGGTCACATGCATCACAAGGTAGCTAACCACAAAGATCACCACACCACATGAAATGCTAGGATCATATTGCAACAACACAAAACAAGGGCATGCAATGATATGCTATGCATGCATGCATGAGAAAGAAATAGTAAGGAACACACATGAAATCATGGTACCAACTATAACATCATAATCTCTGACAAGTGGACCCACTTGCAATGGTTTCAAAATAGGGAAGGTTACATATGGGGCACTACAAACTCTCCCACACTACAAACAAGACCTCGCCCTCGAGATCTAAGACTGAAAGAAATCAGGAAATTCGGAACGGAGGTGGTCCTCGCTTTCCCACGTAGCCTCTTTATCGGAATGGTGAGACCACTGCATTTTGAGAAACTTGACAGACCTGTTACGGGTCTTGGGCTCAGTCACCTCGAGAACCGCAACTGGATGCTCACGATAAGAAAGGTCAGGCTGAAGGTCGATATCTTGAAGATGCACAGTGCGCTCGAGGGTCTTGGAACACCTCCGAAGCTGAGAAACATGGAACACATCATGGACATTTGCAAAGGTTGACGGAAGCTCGAGCTGGTACGCAAGGTCGCCCCTCTTGCCAACCACTCTGAACGGACCAACGAAACGAGGCGCAAGCTTGCCTTTGATGCCAAATCGCTGCATACCCTTCATAGGTGACACCTTGAGATAGACAAAGTCATCAAGCTCATACGACATGTCACGGTGCTTGCTATCGTAATAGCTCTTCTGACGGGACTGAGCTGCTCTGAGGTTGTCGCGAATGATCCGACACATCTCCTCAGCTTCTTCTATCATATCATTGCCAAGGATCTGATGCTCGCCTGTCTGGGACCAGTTGAGCGGAGTACGGCACTTCCTGCCATAGAGAATTTCAAACGAAGCCTTGCCAGAACTAGCTTGATAACTATTGTTATACGAGAACTCCGTGAAAGACAGACAATCTTCCCACTTCATGCCAAAAGAGATAACACAGGCTCTCAGCATGTCCTCAAGAACTTGATTCACTCTCTCCACTTGACCACTAGTCTGAGGATGGAACGTTGTGCTGAAGCGGATCTTCATGCCCATAGCAGACTGAAAGGAGTCCCAGAACTTGGAAGTGCAGATACTTCCGCGATCTGACGAGATCATCATAGGTACGTCGTGCAAAGAGACAATCCTGGAGGTGTACAACTCTGCCAATTGAGCTGCTGAAATGGACTCCTTGACTGGAAGGAAATGAGCCACTTTACTCAATTTGTCGATGACGACGAAGATAGTGTCATTGCCCTTCTTGGACTTCGGAAACCCAGTGACGAAGTCCATCTCAATGTGATCAAACTTCCACTCGGGAATCGGCAAAGGCTGCAAGAGGCCCGCTGGTCTTTGATGTTCTGCTTTCACCCTTCGACATACATCACACTCGTTTACGAACTGTGCAATTTCAAGTTTCATACGAGTCCACCAGAAAGTCTTCTTCAAGTCATGGTACATTTTGGAACTTCTAGGATGAATAGAGAGCAGAGAGTTATGAGCTTCTTCCATGATCACCTTCCTGAGATCACCTTTCGGGACGACAAGGCGATCCTCGAAAAACAATGTGTCCCTGGCATCAACAGTGAAACACTTATACTTGGGGGGACTCTTTCCCACGCCAATCTTAACCTTTTTCACCATAGCGTCAAGTAGCTGAGCTGCTCTGACCTGATCTTCCAAGGTAGGAGAGATCTGAAGGTTCGCAATAAAACCCTGAGGAACTAGCTGAAGATTGAGCTTCCTGAAAGACTCAGAAAGACCCGGCTGGAAAGGTTGCAGAATCAGGCTGTTGCAATATGCCTTCCTGCTCAATGCATCTGCCACAACATTTGCCTTGCCTGGCGTGTACTCAACACACGGATTAAAATCCTGGAGCATTTCCACCCAACGTGTTTGCCGAAGATTCAAGTTAGGCTGAGTGAAGATGTACTTGAGGCTCTTGTGATCGGTGAAAACTTCAACCTTACGTTCCAACAAGAGATGTCTCCAAGTCATCAAGGCGTGCACAACAGCTGCTAGCTCGAGATCGTGCGCAGGATAGTTCTTCTCCGCAGGCTTCAGCTGCCTGGAGGTATAAGCAACCACCTTCCTATCTTGCATCAAGACTGCACCGAGACCTTGGAGAGAAGCATCGCAAAAGACCTGGTACGGCTTGGAATCATCCGGAGGGGCCAATACCGGAGTGGAGATAAGCTTCTCTTTGAGTCTATCGAAAGCCAGTTGATATTCTGGAGACCAAACATACTTGACACTCTTCTGAAGAAGACTAGAGAGCGGCTTGGCGATTTTGGAGAAGTTCTCAACGAATCTTCTGCAATATCCGGCAAGTCCGAGAAAGCTTCGAAGCTGCTTCACATTCTGCGGAGGTTCCCATTCAACAATGGCTTGAACCTTAGACGGGTCAACCTTAATGCCCTCGGCAGAGATAATATGCCCAAGATAAATCACTTCTTTCATCCAGAACTCGCACTTGGAAAACTTGGCATACAGCTTGTATTCTCTCAGTTTATCAAGCACCAACCTGAGATGTCTCTCATGTTCTTCTTCATCCTCAGAAAAGACCAGAATGTCGTCGAGATAGAGCAAGACAAATTCATTCTTGTATGGTGAGAAAATATAGTTCATCAATCGACAAAAAGTCGGAGGAGCATTAGCCAGACCAAAATGCATGACCGTATACTCATACGAGCCAAAACTAGTCCTGAATGCCGTCTTCGGAATATCTTCCTCGCGAATGCGAATCTGATGATAGCCCATTCTGAGGTCAAGCTTGGAGAATACTTTAGCACCTTTCAATTGTTCGAACAACTCAGTTATGTTTGGAAGTGGATATTTGTTCTTGATTGTCTTCTTGTTCAATGGGCGGTAATCGACACACAGCCGGTCCGAACCATCCTTCTTCTTGACAAATAGAACACCACATCCCCACGGAGACGAGCTTGGTCTGATCAAACCCAAATGCTCCTGCTCATCGAGTTGCCTCTTGAGTTCCTTCAATTCTTCTGGACCCAGCTTGTACGGCCGTTTGCACACTGGCTCTGTGTCTGGCTCAAGCTCAATGACGAACTCAACTTCACGGTGTGGAGGCATGCCTGGCAGCTCTTCAGGAAACACATCTTGATATTCGCAGACCACTGGAACTTGCTCAATAGGATTGATCTCACCCTTTTCATTCAAGGAGAACAAACGGATTGTATCATCGCGCGCCGCGAATATAATCACATCCTCCGAAGAGTGGGTAAGCTTCACTTCTTTAGCTTCACAATCAATTGACGCCTTGTTCATGGCCAACCAGTCCATACCAAGAATCAAGTCGATATCGGAATTGCCCAAGACAATAGGAGACGCCAGAAATGAATAACTGCCAAACTTGACAGAAACATCACGAACCACTTTGTTGGCGCTCATAAGAGTACCGGGTGACACCACACACAAAGCCTTCTTCAAATACTCAGAATCAAAATCATGCTCGGCAAAGAATGTTCTTGACATGAACGAATGAGAAGCACCAGAATCAAATAGCACTTTAGCAGGAAAATCATTGACGAGGAGGTTACCCATGATCACAACAGAGGAGTTGTCTGCTTCAGCTGCATTCACCATGTTGACTCGAGCTGATCTGGGGTTGAATTTGACAAGAGCGTTGCTTGGAGGTTTTCCTGGCAGAGGAGGCGGCAGACGGAGCTGAGAAGTACATTTGTTGGCATAGTGACCCTTCTACCCACATTTGTGACAAATGACATCTGCTGGCTGCCGGAACTGAGTCTGAGGAGGCCCTTGCTTCTGATGCTGGTATCTCTGCTGGAAGCCAGGGTTGGGTGGGTGGGAAGAACCACGTCCACCTGAGTGCTTCAGCTGCTGTGAGTGCCGAGGAGGAGGAGGAGAAACCCAAAACTTCTGTTGCTTCTGAACCACCTGAGTCGAGGAAGAGCTGGAATCTCTGAAGCGCTTCTTGGAGTTTTCCACCCTGAGCAAGGCTGCCTCTGCTCGGAGAGCTAAGTTGTAGAACTTATCAAACTCCTCAGGATCGTGCAAAGCAAGTGCTAACTGCAAATCCTCCTTCAAACCAACCGTGAACTGATAGATCTTGCTCTTCTGATCCGAGACATCCTGCAACGCGTAACGGGCCAGCTCGTGGAACTCGACATTGTACTTGTACACAGAATTGCTGCCCTGCTTCAAACGCCTGAACTTCTCACGCATCTCCTCAACAAAACTGGAAGGGATGTAGTGGGACCTGAAATCACGACAAAACTCGTCCCAAGACATCACCCTGTCACCTCTGGAGTCCTTAAGCTGCTGCCACCAAATAGAAGCCTGACCCTTCAACTGAAATGTAGCAAACTTGACATAGTCCGTAGGACGCACATTGCTACACTCAAAATGCTTGTTCATATCGCGGATCCAATCTTCCGCATCAAACGGATGGTCGCAAGAAGTGAACGTCTTAGGCTGGTTTGACAGGAACTGACTCAGACTGGCGAAGTGATTGCCACCCTGCTGAAAATTGCCCTGCTGATGATTGGCTCTCTCCTGGATCAATTGCAACAGCATCTGAGTGTTTGCATTAGTCGCTGCCATCATCGCCTACCAGGCCTCTGCAGGAGGAGGCGGCGGTGGAGGAGGAGGAGGAGGTGGAGGCGGCACATCCTCACGCCCTGGGGTCTGGCGAGTCGGTGGAGCCATCCTGAAGACGGACAGCATATTAGTCCACAGAATAATTGAAGATATTGTCAAAAGACAGAATATCTGAATAGAATTTAGCATTGCACTCGAACAACATAGCAAGAGTGCATCCTCAAAGTAACAGCCGACAAAATTCCGATAAGGACCACAGCAAACAAGTGTGAGCTAGAACTGCTCGGAACAAACATAAGACCGAGATTTCCCAAACCTCAATCAAGCGTCTGTAGGAAGATAGTCCTATAAGATACTACTAGATATCCCACCTATGAATTCCCGAAATAACTGGTCATGCAATCAGGTACACGGATACAAGGAGTATTTCACACAACTCCTAAACTAACCCGCACCTGTATCACATCCTTCAACACACAACCAGCATCTCGGACCTTCATCTACAACAGATCCTCGTGATCACAATGATACCAAGTGTGGTAGTACCCCCGAACAATCTACACCAGTACTGAGGACACCGGGGTTATCTCACCACTACCCGTATTGAAGCAATAACGAACACCCTCCGTTCTCAGATACTCAAAAATCTGAATGATGGCGATGTGCGCGATAATCCCTGGAGCTCAACTCCCCTGATACTTAGAGAAGATAGGAGGCACGAGGACAGGATTCCATCACATCGAAATCATATAGATTTCACAAATACCTGCGTGATGCTAAAAAAATTTTGAGCGAGAAAAGGAGTAGACTTAAAGATTTCCTAAGACAGGAACCTCACCAGAGCATAGAAGAGGAGAAAAAATAATCCTACTCTCCGATATAACTAAGACTCAAAACATTTTCTAGACTTGACTCGGCCAAATACGATCACACAAAGGCTCCTATGGTCGTAAGGCTCTGATTACCAACTTGTAACGACCAAGATGCGGTCCTTTCCGATCTGGGGGTCGAGGCCCCCGAATAGGAAAGAAGCGCATCTAAGCGTTTCGCAAGCAAGAACCATAGCACAAATAATAATAAAAGTAGACAATTCGGGATTCAACTGTCTTCTTATTAATAACTCAGAGTACATCACAGATACAATCAAGGTAGTTCCGCTACGGACTACAAAAGAAGGTAATGTTATGCTACCCTGCGTGCAGGCCCACGATCACGACCACGCCTCAGTCCTCTGGATAGTTCACGTAGAGGCGGTCTGTCTCCTCCTCATACTGCCACGCCAGCTTGGTGCCGTTGGGATCATCTGTCTCTGGGGTACCTGTACCTGCTGGGAGTTTCGGAGGAATCCGTGAGCCACGGGGACTTAGCAATCTAAGACCTTGGTGCCAGAACTAGTCATGTTATTAGGTAAGGTAAGGGTGAAGTGTATCAGGCTGCAGCATCCTAAGCTTGATTAAGTGGCTAACTTACGTAAAATAGAAGTGAAGGTGGTCTACACTAGCGGTCGGAATTACTTGATCACTAAGTGATCCTGAACACCCACCTACGGCATTCATAACCCCACTGTGTTCCCGATCGAAGAGAGATCTTCGAGGGGACAGTCACGGTTACGCACACAGTTGGCAATTTTTATTAGCTTATGTTTGAGTTCTCTAATACCGGATGTTAACAAAATATTCCAAGTTGCCACATAACCGCGGGCACGGCTTTCCGAAAGATTAAACCCTGCAGGGGTGCTCCAACTAGTCCATCACAAACGAACACAGGCCGCAAAGGCATCCTCTATCACGAATCTCGTGATCTCGTCGGACTCCTTAGAGGAAAACCTCAACTCTGGGGGAAACCAAAGCTTCACTAGGATTCCTATACGCAAGATATACCGCTAAGGAAAGACAAGGCTAGTAGGACCTCCCGTCGTGTCGAAGACACCGATAAGAGCCGCGTATCTCAGTCTCAGGACACGACGAATGAGCGACGCGTACAGTGGCCTGATAGAAATCTCTCAAGTTGTCCTGAGTTGGCCCCGCACAGTGCTCTAATATGGACCAACACTCATGAGGAGCACTGGCCCGGGTTGTTGATTAAAATCCTCGGGGTAGCTATTCCCTCTGCAGTTTATTATTAAATGATTAGCAAATTAACACCAATGTTGGGTCTTGCCGGACAAGCCTTAGCACTACGCGATTTATCAAGGGGGTCCCCATAACAACCCCGAACGTGTTAGGAGCGATCATTATGGAATCAAACACCGGTAACTGGTAACTAAGGCGGCCATAACGGAACAAAGCACCCGGCAAAAGGCTAGGACTCCCGTCATTTACCAAGTATATAGGTGCATTAATTAAGTAATAGAATTTAAGATAATGATATCAAGCTCATGTTTATAACATGAGTCAAAGCACCTGCAACTAGCAACGCTAACATAAGAAGCTGAGCAAGCCTACTTAGCCATACAAGTTATGCTGGGAAGGGATCAGTGTAATAGGCTCATGGCATATGAAGAGGCAAGTTAATATCAGTGGTAGGCAGCGAGCAATATGACATGGAAACGAAAACTAGCATAACAAGTCTAGAGATGGAATCAAGGTCATATCATCTTGCCTGTGATATCCTCAGCTTGGAATGGTTCTGGATCGTCCTGCACGTACTCTCCTGTCTCCACGTATTCGTTCTCCGATCCCGGTGCTACCCCACATGAGAATAACAACCAATGAACAGCAGCACCACAAGATGCAACAATCACATGATGCATGAGATGAAAAATGGGCATGCATCACTAATTCTATCACTAGCACAAGCAAAATAAACTACTGCAAGTTTCTGGACAGAACTGTACACTAAGCTATTTTAACATGCATGAGGATGGCACGAACAGATGCGGCTCGTGAAAACGATGCAAAACGATATAAAGAACATTGCAAACGGAGCTACGGATCAACGGGAATCAACGAAACAAGATATGAAGCTCTACGTGGAAGAATCAACACCACACTCACAATTGGCACAAATCTGGTATTCCCAGGTTGCCAAGACATAAAACAAGCCATCATGGATGGAATGGATCAAGGAAGAGCGCCACAACATCCACTAAGCACACACAATCATCAAAATGACAAAACTACATAATCTGCCATAATCTGCATCTTAGCACTTTGTGAGCTACATGCAACATAGCTACAGCCCACCAAATATGACAAATAATATATGTGGCTATAGCCCACCATGAACACTACAAGCACTAGCAAGAATCACAGAAAAAGGAATTAAACTCTAGAAGATACAAGGCCACAAACTTTCCCAAAACCATCAGATCTCAGGGACTTTGTGAAAATTCCTGCACCTGAGTTTCTGTCTTTGTTCTGAATCTTATTGACAGCAATCAAAACACCACCTACTGGACTCCAAATGATTTGAAATTTGACAGGGAGCTTCACAACCATATCAGGTTCAAAATCCTAGCACTGAACTAAGGCTAGTTCTCAACAGAATGACCAGCACATCCTCATCTATAAGAGAAGAAAATGTTTCCAGAATCCCATACTTAGTGAAATTCCAGATTTCTCTAAACTGGAATTTTTCAGCCACATGCCCACTTTGTCTAGGCATAGTTTGCACACACATAACACCAAATGGTAAATGACACCACTATGGTGTAGAGCAAAATCCCTACTACTATCACACAAAAACTCCTGCCCTTGGGCTTCACCTATTCCATGGAATCAAGGCTCAAACTTGCAACAAATCTGAATATGTCAACTCCATAAAGTATCCTAATGACAAAACTAACTTCACCACTGGATTCCTTGGGAGTTCCGACCCTAAAATCATATATAAAATGTGGGCACCTACTTGGAACAAGTGTCTACAAATTAAGGGAGAGAGAACTACTTCAAATCATGCCTAGGGAATGGGCATCATTTCATGTAGTTCCTACTAGAACAACAACTACAAAGGTTGAGCTCATGTGCACAATGACAAAGTGACATGGGGGTTTGAACCCCATGATTGTGTCATGCACATCAACTTCACAACCACTTCTACCAAGCTATCCACACATACAAATCACCATGCCCTCTCACATATTGTCATGTGAAGGTGCAAAGCTTGCTTGCAAAGGTGGGATGCTTCTCACACACACATCTACTCCACATCACCCACAAGCACATCATGCTCTAGATCAAAACACATACCTACACATGTTATCATAGCAATCATCACTAGAACAAGATCACACACACAAGGTATATGTGGTGAGGGGGAGACCCTCCACACACACATACACACTCCTCTAAAACTTATAAGATCACTACACAAGAAATATGGGCAGCACACATGATCAAGCTAGACTTGCATTCCTACTAACATAAAACAACCTACACAACTCTACTCAAAGAAACTACATACACAGACAAAGTATCAACACCATGTATGCCCACATAAACACACATACACCACACCACCTATGTTTCCATCAACAATATAAGTGCTAGACAGGAAAGAAAAAGAAGATGCACACCCTCATGTCTATTATTTAGTCACAAGTTGTAGCAAGCATATAGCAAGGCAACAAAAATAAAAGAAAGAAAGGAAAAATTAAAAGGGCAGGCCTAGGTTTCGAACCCCAGTGCCCCTGGTACTGGCCTCTGGTGCAAACCACCCTGCTACCATGCACAAGCTCGACAGGTTAAGATAACTAAGCAGGTAAAACTGCCCTGCTGATGCAAATGCTTCTGCAACCGAAAAGAAACTAAAAAACAAAACGGGGGGTTGCTGCGCCAGGGGGATTCGAACCATGCACCTATTGGAAACAAGCAGAGACCAACTCCACTGCGCTACGTTGTTGAACTTGACAGAGAAGGGGAGCTATCTCTGAAGGACCATGCCCCTGCTACGAGGCATCCCGTCGGCGACCGAACCAGAGGAAGCTGGCGGCGTCTACCATGACCACCTACGGCAGGAAGGAACATCGGCGGGGGACGCGGGGAACCCAGGGGTTCCGTTTTTGTACAAAGCGCGGGAAAAGGTGCTCGCTTGGCACCATGCTGCTGCACCGGAGCTGCTGCTGCTACTACCGCCGTGGTGTACCGTCAAACTCCGGCAGGGCATCGGCCGCTCCTAGTCTACGCGCGCTAAGCAGAGAGGGGAAGCGGAAAGAGGCGTTGCAGCTCACCTAGGCTCAATGTCGGGATCGACCGGAGAGGAAGGAGGGTAGCGAGCCGAAGCAGAGGAGGTGGCCGGCGGGGAAAGAGGACGTCATGGACGTCGAGGATGTCGAGGAAGAAGCCGTCGGGTAGCTGCGGGAACACGATCTCCTCGGTCACCGCGTCCTCCTAGTGCTGCTGAAGGGGCGAGAAGCCGATGCCTGCTGCTGCTACGAGCTCATCGAGCTCCTCTCATGGCGTGGCCTTCGGGGTCCTGCCTTGACGGCGCGAGGGGGAGGAGAACGAAGAAACGGGAGCCCTAGAGTGGTGGGGAGGCTGTGGGCTCCTTATAACGTCTCGGGAGGCGAGCTTGGACCACCAGATCAAAGGGAAGAGGGGATCGATGGTGGTGTTGGCGTGGTAGTGGGGTGACGACAGCCGAGGAGGGAGACGACCTGCTGCTGGGCTTGCTGCGCTACTGGGAGAGCTGGGCCTCTCTGGTGGGAGGAAGCCCATGAGAGCATTACTTAAAAGAAAAGGCCCTCCCTGCAATTCTTGTTAGATAAAACCACAGAGAAAAGGGAAAAAGACACACAGATAAAGAAAGAAGATAAATTAACGCAAAAAAAATTCTCGGCCTGAAAAATAGCAAGCTAAATAAATAAAATAACAAAATGATTTTTTTCGCATATGAAATAAATACAAAACAGCATTGTAGATTCTGTTTTGTGTTTATTTACACCTTCAAAACACTTTTCAAAACACCAAATTTAGCACCCCAGATATGCCCACAATATTCCTTAATCAAAAGACATGTTTAAAGAAGAGATAATAAGGTGGAATTTTGAACTTGAGAATGAGGAGAGAAAAGGGTTTGCAAGTAAATAGAGGGTTTTGAAAATATGACAATCACCACTACTCTTAGTACTCCAACACATGACATCATAGCAGCACCTCCTCACATATACAAGGTCACATGCATCACAAGGTAGCTAACCACAAGATCACCACACCACATGAAATGCTAGGATCATATTGCAACAACAGAAAACAAGGGCATGCAATGATATGCTATGCATGCATGCATGAGAAGGAAATAGTAAGGAACACACGTGAAATCATGGTACCAACTATAACATCATAATCTCTAACAAGTGGACCCACTTGCAATGGTTCCAAAATAGGGAAGGTTACATATGGGGCACTACATAGGGGGTTAGGGGTCGAGGGTTAGTGGCATTAGGGGTCGGGGGTCGGGGGTCGAGGGTCAGTGGCGTCGGGAGTTGAGGGACAGTGGCGTCAGGTGTCGGGCGTCGGGGGTCGAGGGTCACTGGCGTCGGGAGTTAGTGGCTTCGGGCGTCGGGGGTCGGGGGTTAGTGGAGTGGGGAGTCGGGGGTCGGGGTCGGGGGTCAGTGGTATCGGGCGTCGGGGGTCGGGAGTCGGGTGTCAGTGCGTCGGGGTTCGGGGGTCGGGGGTCAATGGTGTCGGGCGTCGAGGGTCGGGGGTCGGGTGTGAGTGGCGTCGGGTGTCTTCTTCTTCTTCTTCTTGATCATCTTATTATTATTATTATTATTCGTTTTTCTCCTCCTCCTCCTCTTCTTCTTCTTCTTTCTTTTCTCTTTCTCCTCCTCTCCTCTTTCTTCTTCTTCTTCTTCTTCTTCTTCTGCTTCTTCTTCTTCTCTTTTCTTCTTGTTTATTCTTCTCTTATTTTCTTCTAAGTTTTTTTCTTGTGTACCTATTTTTCTACCAAATAAACTAACTATCTAATTTAACATAAAACAAAAAAAAACTATCCAACTTAACAGAAAAAAAGAAAATAAACTAACTATCTAGTTTAAAAGAAAAACAGGAAATAAAGCAAAAAAGGAAAAAAAACTCACATGCACACAGGAAGTGGGCGGCTGGGGCAGTGGGTGCGGGGTCGGCAGGGGCGTCGAGCGGGGGCAGGGCGCCGGCTGCGGCAGGGGTGGCGGCAGGGCGCTAACAGGGGCGTTAGGCAGGGGCAGGGCACCGACTGCGGCAGGGGCGGGGGCAGGGCGCCGGTTGCGGCAGGGAGGCCGAGGGCGAGGGCGCGGGCGGAGGGAGGTCGTCGAGGAGGGCGAGGGCGAGGGCGCAGGCAGAGGGAGGACGGCAAGGAGGGCGAGGGCGAGGGCGCGGGCGGAGGGGGGACGACGAGTGAGGCGGCGCTCGCGCACAGAGGTGGTGAGAGAGATAGAGAGAGATCTGTCGGAGAGAGGGGGACGTGGGGTGGGGGAGACGGCCGTTAGGGGCGCCCTCTCTTTGTCGTCTGCCCCCCAACGGCAAAGAGGTGTAAGGCAGACGGCGAAGAGAGCGGCCGTTATGGGGAGAGAGGGGGTGCATGGTGGGCCGCCCCATGCTCTTTGCCATCTGTCGTCCTGCTCTTTGTCGTATGCTGGCGCACAACAAAGACGAGACTAATGGCAAAGAGTATCTTTGCCATCAGTCTGCTCTTTGTCGTCAGTTTTTTAGTGACTAACGACAAATAGGCTATTTGCCATCAGCTAGCGGACGGCAAAGAAGAGGCTGACGGCAAATTCTTTGATTTCAGTAGTGTTTATAGGAATTTCTGGCGTCGGTCTCACGTCAAGATGGGCCTCTATGGGCACACTAGGTACGAGGGCATGCTTGGGAGGCTGGCATGCCCTCGTGCATAGTGGGCACCAAGGCCCCCCTCTGGTGGTTGTTTGCTCCACTATTTCACTTTTCTTTGAGAAAAAATTGTCGAAAAGTTTTGTCCAATTCTGAGAACGTTTATTTCTGCACAAAAAACAACACCACAGTAGTTCTGCAGAAAACAACACCGGTTTGGGTTAGTTCCATGCAAATCATACCAAAACCATATAAAATTGTTGTAAACATGGCATGAATACTTCAAAAATTATATATACATTAGATACGTAACAGGAACCCACTTGACCATGCCTTGAGGTAGCACTTCAAATGAGTCAATTTCCTCTTGAAGCTTGTCCTTGCCTTTTTTGCTTGTCGTCTTGTGGTGGAAGATCATGTTGATCTTGTGTTCCCATGAAGAAAGTGTTGGGTAACGTAGCATAAATTCAAGAACACTCCTACGCATATTCAGATCTTCCTATGGAGACACCAGCAACAAGAGAGGGGTGAGAGCATCTTCATACCTTTGAAGATCGCTAAGCGGAAGCGTTACTAGAACGCGGTTGATGGATCGTACTCGCGGCGATTCAGATCGAGGTGTGATTCCGATCTAGTGCCGAACTACGGCACCTCCGCGTTCAACACACGTGCAGCCCGGTGACGTCTCCCGCACCTTGATCCAGCAAGGAGGAGGGAGAGGTTGGGGAAGAACTCCAGCAGCACGACGGCGTGGTGTCGATGGAGAGACGAGGTCTCCCGGCAGGGTTTCGCCAAGCACCAGCAGAGAGGAGGAGAAAGAAGGGCAGGGCTGCGCCGAGGGAGAGAGAAAACCGTGTGCAAAACAGCCCCGAAACCTGAACTATATATAGAGGGAGAGGGAGGGGGCACAGCCCTTAGGGTTCCCACCCCCAAGGGGTGCAGCAGCCCCATCTGCGCCAGGAGGTGGCGGCCAAGAGGGGAGGAGGGGTGTGGCGCACCCCTGGTGGGCCTTAGGCCCACCTGGCTTAGGGTTTGCCCCCTCTTCCCTCTCCCCTGCGCCTTGGGCTGAGTGGGGAGCGCACCAGCCCACCTAGGGGCTGGTTCCCTCCCCCACTTGGCCCATCTAACCTCCCAGGGTCGTTGCCCCCCTTTGGTGGACCCCCGGGGCCACCTCCGGTGGTCCCGGTGGTCCCGATACGTTACCGGTGATGCCCGAAACACTTCCGGTGTCCGAAACCATCCGTCCTATATATCAATATTTACCTACGGACCATTTCGGAGCTCCTCGTGGCGTCCGGGATCTCATCCGGGACTCCGAACAACTTTCTATAACCTCGTATAACAATTCCCTATAACCCTAGCGTCATCGAACCTTAAGTGTGTAGACCCTACGGGTTCAGGAGACAGGTAGACATGACCGAGACACCTCTTTGGCCAATAAGAATCAGCGGGGTTTGGATACCCATGGTGGCTCCCACCTGCTCCACGATGATCTCATCGAATGAACCACGATGTCAAGGATTCAATCAATCCCGTATACAATTCCCTTTGTCTGTCGGTATAGAACTTGCCCGAGATTCGATCGTCGGTATACCTATACCTTGTTCAATCTCGTTACCGGTAAGTCTCTTTACTCGTTCTGTAGCACGTCATCGTGTGACTAACTCCTTAGTCACATTGAACTCATGATGATGTTCTACCGAGTGGGCCCAGAGATACCTCTCCATCACACGGAGTGACAAATCCCGATCTCGATTCGTACCAACCCAACAGACACTTTCAGAGGTACCCGTAGTGCACCTTTATAGTCACCCAATTACGTTGTGACATTTGATACACCCAAAGCACTCCTACGGTATCCGGGAGTTGCACAATCTCACGGTCGAAGGAAAAGACACTTAACATTAGAAAAGCTTTAGCATACGAACAATATGATCTAGTGCTACGCTTAGGATTGGGTCTTGTCCATCACGTCATTCTCCCAATGATGTGATCCCGTTATCAATGACATCCAATGCCCATGACCAGGAAACCATGATCATCTATTGACTAACTTGCTAGCCAACTAGAGGCTTGCTAGGGACACATTGTGATCTATTTATTCACACATGTATTACTGTTTCCTGTTAATACAATTATAGCATGAACAATAGACGATTATCATGAACAAGGAAATATGATAATAACCATTTTATTATTGCCTCTAGGGCATATTTCCAACAGTCTCCCACTTGCACTAGAGTCAATAATCTAGTTACAGTGTGATGTATCGAACACCCATAGCATTATGGTGTTGATCATGTTTTGCTTGTGGAAGAGGTTTAGTCAACGGGTGTGCAACATTCAGATCTGTGTGTACTTTACAAATATCTATCACTCCACTCTGGACATGGTCCTGGATGGAGTTGTAGCGGCGTTTGATGTGCTTCGTCTTCCGGTGAAACCTGGTCTCCTTGGCTATGGCAATGGCCCCAGTGTTACCACAGAAGAGTGTCATTGGACCCGACGCGCTTGGAACCACTCCAAGGTCGGTGATGAGCTCCTTCATCCAAATTCCTTCATGAGCCGCTTCTGAAGCAGCTATGTACTCCGCTTCACATGTAGATGCTGCCACGACTTCTTGCTTGCTGCTGCACCAGCTCACTGCCCCACCATTCAAAACATATATGTATCCGGTCTGTGACTTAGAGTCATCCGGATCTGTGTCGAAGCTAGTGTCGACGTAACCCTTTACGACGAGCTCTTCATCACCTCCATAAACGAGAAACATTTCCTTAGTCCTTTTTAGGTACTTAAGGATATTCTTGACCGCTGTCCAGTGTTCCATACCGGGATAACTTTGGTACCTCCCTACCAAACTTATGGCAAGGTTCATATCAGGTCTGGTACATAGCATGGCATACATTAGAGAGCCTACGGCTGAAGCGTAGGGGACGGTACTCATCTTCTCTCTATCTGCTGCCGTGGTCGGCAACTGAGTCTTACTCAATCTCATACCTTACAAAATGGCAAGAACCCTTTCTTTGAGTTTTCCATATTAAACTTCTTCAATATCTTGTCAAGGTATGTGCTTTGCGAAAGACCTATGAGGCGTCTCGATCTATCTCTATAGATCTTGATGCCTAAAATGTATGCAGCTTCTCCAAGGTCCTTCATTGAAAAACTTTTGTTCAAATAGGACTTTATGCTCTCCAACATTTCTGCATTGTTCCCAATCAATAATATGTCATCCACATACAGTATGAGGAAAGCTATAGAGCTCCCACTCACTTTCTTGTACAGACAGGCTTCTCTGTAAACCTATATGAACCCAAACGCTTTAATCACCTCATTAAAGCGAATCTTCCAACTCCGAGATGCTTGCACCAGCCCATAGATGGAGCCTTGGAGC
Source organism: Hordeum vulgare subsp. vulgare (assembly GCF_904849725.1). Classification (NCBI taxonomy): domain Eukaryota; kingdom Viridiplantae; phylum Streptophyta; class Magnoliopsida; order Poales; family Poaceae; genus Hordeum; species Hordeum vulgare. The sequence continues at coordinate 143,294,703 of NC_058521.1, read as the reverse complement.
TTGCACACTTTGTTAGCACCCTTAGGGTCGACAAAACCTTCTGGTTGCATCATATACAACTCTTCCTTAAGGTTCCCGTTAAGGAACGCTGTTTTGACGTCCATTTGCCAAATTACATAATCATAAAAGGCGGCAATTGCTAACATGATTCGGACTGATTTCGGCTTCGCTACGAGAGAGAATGTCTCTTCGTAGTCAACTCCTTGAATTTGTCAAAAACCCTTTGCGACAAGTCGAGCTTTATAAACGGTTACATTACCGTTTGCATCAGTCTTCTTCTTGAAGATCCATTCATTTTCTATGGCTCGCCGGTCATCGGGCAAGTCCACCAAAGTCCATACTTTGTTCTCATACATGGATCCTATCTCAGATTTAATAGCTTCAAGCCATTTGTTGGAATCCGGGCCCGCCATCGCTTCTTCATAGTTCGAAGGTTCACCGTTGTCTAACAACATGATTTCCATCACAGGGTTCCCGTACCACTCTGGTGCGGAGCGTGCCCTTGTGAGCCTTGGCGGTTCTGTAGTAACTTGATCCGAAGCTTCATGATCATTATCATTAACTTCCTCTTCAGTTGGTGTAGGCGCCACAGGAACAACTTCACGCGCTGCGCTACTATCTTGTTCGAGAGGGGGTGTAATTACCTCATCAAGTTCTACCTTCCTCCCACTTATTTCTTTCGAGAGAAACTCTTTCTCTAGAAAGGATTCATTCTTGGCAACAAAGGTTTTACCTTCGAATCTAAGATAGAAGGTATACCCAATAGTTTCCTTAGGGTATCCTATGAATACGCATTTCTCTGCTTTGGGTTCGAGCTTTTCTGGTTGAAGTTTCTTCACATAAGCATCACAGCCCCAAACTTTAAGAAATGACAACTTAGGTCTCTTGCCAAACCATAGTTCATACGGTGTCGTCTCAACGGATTTAGACGGTGCCCTATTTAAAGTGAATGCTGCAGTTTCTAATGCGTATCCCCAAAATGATAGCGGTAAGTCGGTAAGGGACATCATAGATCGTACCATATCTAATAAAGTGCGATTACGACGTTCAGACACTCCGTTGCGTTGCGGTGTGCCAGGCGGCGTTAGTTGTGAAACGATTCCACGCTTCCTTAGGTGTGTGCCAAACTCGTGACTCAAATATTCTCCTCCGCGATGAGATCGTAGATATTTAATTTTTCTGTCACGTTGATTCTCAACCTCACTCTGAAATTCCTTGAACTTTTCAAACGTCTCAGATTCGTGCTTCATCAAGTAGATATACGCATACCTACTCAAATCATTGGTGAGAGTGAGAACATAACGATAGCCACCGCGAGCTTCAGCGTTCATTGGACCACACACATCAGTATGTATTATTTCCAATAAGTCGGTTGCTCTCTCCATTATTCCTGAGAAAAGATTCTTAGTCATCTTGCCCATGAGGCATGGTTCGCATGTGTCAAATGATTCAAAGTCAAGAGACTCTAATAGTCCATCAGTATGGAGCTTCTTCATGCGCTTAACACCGATATGACCAAGGCAGCAGTGCCACAAGTATGTGGGACTATCATTATCAACTTTACATCTTTTTTTACTCACACTATGAATATGCGTAACATCATGATCGAGAATCATCAAGAATAAACCATTTACCAGCGGAGCATGACCATAAAACATATCACTCATATAAATAGAACAACCATTATTCTCTGACTTAAATGAGTAGCCGTCTCGCATTAAGAAAGACCCTGATACAATGTTCATGCTTAAAGTTGGTACTAAATAACAATTATTAAGGTTTGAAACTAATCCCAACGGTAGATGTAGAGGTAACGTGCCGACGGCGATCACATCGACCTTGGAGCCATTCCCGACGCGCATCAGCACCTCGTCCTCTGCGAGTCTCGTTTATTCTGCAGTTCCTGCTTTGAGTTGCAAATCTGAGCAACAGCACCGGTATCAAATACCCAGGAGCTACTACGAGCGCTGGTAAGGTACACATCAATAATATGTATATCACATATACCTTTAACGTTGCCGACCTTCTTGTCCGCTAAGTATTTGGGGCATTTTCGCTTCCAGTGACCCTTTCCCTTGCAATAGAAGCACTCAGTCTCAGGCTTGGGTCCATTCCTTTTCTTCTTCCTGGCATCTAGCTTACCGGGCGCGGCAACGGCTTTGCCGTATTTCTTGAAGTTCTTCTTACCCTTGCCCTTCTTGAAACTAGTGGTCTTGTTGACCATCAACACTTGATGCTCTTTCTTGATTTCTACTTCTGCAGACTTGAGCATCGAGTACAACTCGGGAATGGTCTTCTCCATCCCTTACATGTTGTAGTTAAGCACAAAGCCTTTGTAGCTTGGTGGGAGAGACTGGAGGATTCTGTCAATTATAGCATCATCCGGAAGTTCGACTCAAAGTGAAGTCAGACGACCGTGTAACCCAGACATTTTGAGTATGTGCTCACTGATAGAACTGTTCTCCTCCATCTTACAGCTAAAGAACTTGTCGGAGACTTCATATCTCTCGACACGGGCATGAGCTTGAAAAACTAGCTTCAGTTCTTGGAACATCTCATATGCACCGTGTTGCTCAAAACGCCTTTGGATCCCCGTTTCTAAACTGTATAACATGCCACACCTAACCAGAGAGTAGTCATCACTCCGCGTTTGCCAGACGTTCAGAATGTCCTGGGATGCTGCGGGAGCGGGAGGGTCACCTAGCGGCGCATCAAGGACATAAGCCTTTTTAGCTGCTTCAAGGATGAGCTTCAAGTTGCGAACCTAGTCCGCATAGTTGCTACCATCATCTTTCAGCTTGTTTTTCTCTAGGAATGCGTTAAAATTGAGGTTGACGTTGGCCATCTACAATATTTATAAAGATAACTTTTAGACAAAGTTCATGACAATTAAGTTCATTTAATCAAATTAAGTATGAACTCCCACTTAAATCGACATCCATCTAGTCTTCTAAGTGATACATGATCCACGTTGACTAACCCGTGTCCGATCATCACGTGAGACGGACTAGTCACCATGGTGAGCAACTTCATGCTGATCGTATTCAACCATACGACTCATGTTCGACCTTTCGGTCTCTTGTATTCAAGGTCATGTATGTACATGCTAAGCTCGTCGAGTCAACCTAGGTGTTTTGCGTATGTAAATCTGACTTACACCCGTTGTATGCGAACGTTAGAATCTATCACACCCGATCATCACGTGGTGCTTCGAGACAATGATCCTTCGCAACGGTGCACACTTAGGGGAATACATTCTCGAATTTTTAAGAGGGATCATCTTATTATGCTACCGTCGTTCTAAGCAATAAGATGAAAAACATGATAAACATCACAATGCAATCATATAGTGACATGATATGCCCATTATCATCTTTGCTCTTTCGATCTCCATCTTTAGGCATCGCATGATCATCATCGTCACCGGCGTGACACCATGATCTCCATCATCGTGTCTCCGTGAAGTCGTCACGCCAACTACTACTATCACTACTGATATAGCTAACCATTAGCAATGAAGTAAAAGTAGTAAGCACATGGTGTTACATCTCATACAATAAATTAAGACAACTCTTATGGCTCCTACCGGTTGTCATACTCATCGACATGCAAGTCGTGAAACCTATTACAATAACATGATCATCTCATACATCATACATGCAACATCACAACTTTGGCCATATCACACCACATGTCAAACCCTGCAAAAACAAGTTAGACGTCCTCTAATTGTTGTTGCAAGTTTTATGTGGATGATTTGGGTTTCTAGCAAGAACGCTTTCTTACCTACGTGACAGCCACAACGATGATATGCCAAAGCTATTTACCCTTCATAAGGACCCTTTTCATCAAATCCAATCCGACTAGAGTAGGAGAGACAGACACCCGCTAGCCACCTTTATGCACGGTGTGCATGTCTGTCGGTAGAACCAGTCTCACGTAAGCGTACTTATAATGTCGGTCCGGGCCGCTTCATCCCACAATACCGCCGGAAAAGAATAAGACTAGTAGCGGCAAGCAATTGACAAATCATCGCCCACAACCTTTGTGTTCTACTCGTGCATAGAATCTACGCATAGAAAACCTGGCTCGGATGCCACTGTTGGGTAACGTAGCATAAATTCAAAAAAATTCCTACGCATATTCAGATCTTCCTATGGAGAGACCAGCAACGAGAGAGGGGTGAGAGCATCTTCATACCTTTGAAGATCGCTAAGAGGAAGCTGTCGGGACCCCGATCCTAAGCCATAGGAATCGAGCCTGTAACACATCGCATCCCTTTGCGGTCTCACGCACGGTTAACTCCACGGCAGCAGCCTTACCTTAGCCGGGACCGTTTGCGTCTTTTGACTCATGTATGCAATAGTGTCGCTAGCATTCCAATGTCAAAGAACCCGGATCGACAAGTCTAGGCATATACCAAAGTGGCAGCACCGCACAAGGACAGGCATACATGACCCAACAAAGCAGGTGTCGGTCACCAGCGAGTGTAGACGAGTCGTAGCAGGCTACCAGGACTCCGTTACATCGCGTGACATATCCCCAAAGGGGACAGACACAGCAGCTAAGAAGGACACATGCCGGTCAACCAATGTGTCCGGAGCAGTAGCGAGCTACCATGGCTCGTTGGATCACAAAGGGGCATTTCCTTGTAAGGAGTGCTACTAAAGTTCACGACTAGGTAATCGAACCCCACACATATCAAGTACGACACACCATCCGAGTGCCACTTGGTACACCGTGCCACTGCCTACCGCATCATAGCCCACCTCTCAGGTCAGCACTATGCACGGCCTCCAGCATGACTATAAACACCAGAAACTACTTGCAACTCCTGGACCGACTACTAAGCGATTAATAAGTCGAGCGGGATCATATTTCAGGGCCCAACATGTGGTAGTATCTCGTCTTGGATTACATACACGGAACTTAGTTCCTAAGGACGGTTCCAATGAAACAACCCGCCATGTACTCCTACACAGCCTTTCACCGGTACCTTTACCAAATCAGGTTCAATGCACAACCTTTGCTTACCGAACACATTCTCACAATTCTGTTCATCTCCTAGATGACAGACCAACACAACTCTAAGCATAGCATGCATAGCAGGATAAGGCACATCATGGCTCAAGCAACTACCAGGTATGCTAGGTTGCTAGGTTCATCTATTTACTGTGACAAAGATAGGTCATGCAAAGGAAGTGGGTTCAACTAACGTGGCAAAAGCATTTGAAGCATTTGATCCTAATGCAAAAAATAAGTGCAGGAGCAAGAACATGGGATTTATCGGGATGATCAAAATGGTTGCTTGACTTGTTGCTCAGAGGAGTGACAATATCCGTCAGACGGATATTCGGTGGAATCCGGGGGAGCGGAGCCTACCGAAAGGAATGACATCAATCAATATCGAGCATATTTAATCAAGATGATGCATGAGCATGGCATGAGAATGCAAGGTGATATACTATTATAATTAACATGTATTAGGTTTGAAGTTGATTTGAATCAAATTCAAATATCACTTCAAAGGAGGTATTCTCGGATACCATTTTAATTGATTCGACCTGATGCTCAGATCAACTTGATGTTGACATGCATGGAATGACATGTTAGGTTGCTGGTTTGCAATTAGGACAGTATTTGATCATGTCAATCATAGTGAAATTTAAATATTTTCCATATTCCATTTATAAAATATTTATAAGAATTGACTTATTCATTAATCTACATGTTTGGGTTCTGTAACATTTTCAAACATGTTTGAAATTGGCATAATCAGATTCCTTGAATTTTTCTAATACTTTTTCATATATAAATTATTTTCATTGGAGTTACAGATTAATTTCTATGAATTTTTGAAGTTTTAAACATTTCTGGAATTATTCTTATACTGGAAAATCCCCTTTACTGCATCAGCATGACATCAGCACGTCCAACTAGCCGTTGAAAGTCAAACCTGACCAGTGGGACCCACTCGTCAGTGTCTCTGGTCAGTTTTAGATTAAAATTAAACTTAATTAGCTAATTAATCTCACTGGACCCACATGTGAGTGACTTATCAAATTATTTGATTTTATTTTTATTATTTCTAACCTCCCAGATGCTGGCCCCACACGTCAGTGGCTCAGGCCAGCTGAGATCCACCGGCGGCGAGGTCGTCCTCGCCGGCGGGGAGCCTCCGGCGAGCACCAGTACGTCGGAAGGGCTCGGAAACGGCACACAGGGGGCCAAACTCGGCGCCGAGAGCACCAGAGGAACGGCACTTCTCCCGCGGGTTCATTTTTGCACTTGGCTGGGGCTGATCTGGCCGGAGATGACGCCGGCGACGAGCTTGGCGGCGGCCAAGGTTCGGGCGTCATCGGAGTCTTCGATATAGAGGGAGTTACGCACGGGACTTAGCTCCTACAGCATCTACGCGACGGCCTGAAGCTGCTGGTGGCCTCAGAAGGACGAGTTGATCATCGGAGGGCTACCAGCGACGAGCTCCCGCGGCAGATCTCGTCGGGCTCCGATGGAACTAGGCCTAGAGGAGGGGATCGAAGGGGAGATCTTAGGCGAAAGATGCGCAAGCTCACGAGGAGTGAAGTGGTGGCGCTAGCTTGATCGGGGACGGCCTGGAGAGGAAGAACGCCGGCGACGAGCTTCGGTGACCCGAGGAAGAAGACGACTGCGTCTCGTCGTTTCACTGCGTCCCGGCGTCGGGCTCGTGGCTAGAAAGCTTCAGGGAGTTGCGGCGGACCTATTGCGCGGCTGAAGAGGGAGAAGGGTAGGCTAGAACGACAGCGAGCTCGAGCTCTGCTCGGGCTCCAATGGCGGCAGAAAGAAACGAGGCAGAGGGGGAGAATGAGCTGGGGAACGGATAGCTACGAGCTCGGGGAGGTTACCCCGTGCTTGCCAGCGTGAAGCGGCGGCCAGGCAGCCAGGGAGCTGCGTGGAGGCACGCGGCGACGCGGCGGCCACCTCCTGCTCCTACTGGCGAGGAGGAAGACGACAGGAGCAAATGGGCCGGGCCAGGTGAGCGTCAGGTAAGGTTTTTCTCATTTTCTTTCTGATTTGTTTCTGTTTTGCTATTTCATTTACTTGCTATTTATCTCAGCTCTCAAATAGTTTGTAAAAACTATTTTAAACACACCAGAATATTTGTTGGAATATTTCCAACCATTCCCAAAGTTTTCAGCATTTTTGAAAGTTTAAAGTTTCTGATTTCAAATTTAAAACTTGAAACGAGTAGCTTTTTGCATTTATTTAAAATGCTTGAAGTGTCAAGAAAAGGTTTTCTTCATTGCTTATTTACTTTCATGATTTATCAGAAAGATTGAACTTTTCTTGAGGCCATTTTGGGTTCATTGATTTTAACTAGTTTGAATTTCCTTTAATTTGAGAAGTGGCTAGGGTTTGTTGAATTTTCCTTCACCACTTAGTTTGTTCTTGTTGAGAATTTCCTAGATGCAATGCAAAGAAAACATGAGCACAAAGCTAACTTGCTTAAGGTGCCAGGGATGTGACAACTCACCCCCACTCAAAAGAATCTCGTCCCGAGATTTAGAAGTCGTCGGGAATAACGCAGGATACTCAAGTCGGAGACGATCCTCTCTTTCCCAAGTTGCCTCCTTTTCAGAATGATTTGACCATTGAACTTTAAGAAACTTGAGGTTTCGACGTCGAGTGGTACGCTCAGCTTGATCAAGAATACGCACGGGGTATTCTCGGTATGAAAGGTTATCTTGGAGATCAAGCGTTTCGTGGTCCACTTCACGGATAGGATCTGAAAAGCAACGCCTGAGTTGCGAGACGTGGAAGACATCATGAACCTTGGAAAGATGCGGAGGAAGTTCCAACTAGTAGGCAACTTCTCCTCGTTTGGCAAGAATGCGAAAAGGACCAATGTAACGAGGAGCCAACTTGCCCTTGATACCGAATCGATGGGTACCCTTCAAAGGTGTAACCCGAAGGTAAGCCTTCTCGTCAACTTCAAATGTCACAGCCTTATGATGACGATCATATTGGCTCTTTTGACGAGACTGGGCTGTTTTCAACTTTTCATGAATAATGCGAACCTGTTCTTCTGCATCCTGGATCATATCCGGGCCAAAGAGTTGCCTCTCTCCGGTTTCTGACCAATTAAGAGGTGTTCGACATCTTCGTCCATAGAGAACTTCAAAAGGAGCTTTGCCCAAGCTTGATTGATAACTATTGTTATAAGCGAATTCAGCGAATGGAAGGCACTTCTCCCAATTCATACCGAACGATATAACACAAGCTCGGAGCATATCTTCTAGGATTTGATTCACTCTTTCTACTTGACCACTTGATTGGGGATGGAAAGCAGTGCTAAAATATAAGTGAGTCCCCATGGCATTCTGAAAACTTTCCCAGAAGCGAGAAGTAAAGATACTCCCACGGTCCGAGTTAATCTCCAAGGGAACACCATGAAGAGACACTATTCAAGAGACATATAACTCTGCTAGCTGGCTAGCTGTTATACTCTCACGAACGGGAAGAAAATGAGCCACTTTGGAAAGACGGTCAATGACCACAAATATAGCATTATTTCCTTTCTTGGTCTTGGGAAATCCGGTAATGAAATCCATACTAACTTTATCCCATTTCCATTCAGGAATAGCTAGAGGTTGAAGGGTGCCAGCAGGCCTTTGATGTTCTGCGTTAACTCGACGACAAACGTCGCAGTTAGCAACGAACTCATCAATTTCTCTCTTCGTCCTAGTCCACCAGAACCTCTGGCGTAGGTCCTGATACATCTTAGTACTACCGGGATGAATGGTGAGAGGAGAATCATGAGCCTCCTTAAGGATTAACTGCCTTAGATGTGGGTTCTTAGGAACCACTAGACGATTCTGGAAGAACACAACACCTTGATCATTCATGGAAAATTCTTTAGCGTTTCCGCTAAAAGTATTCTCCTTGATCCGTGATATACCCTTGTCACGCTTTTGGCCAGCTATAATTTGATCCTTAAGGGTAGGCTTCGCCACCAGGGTAGAAAGGAATCCTTGAGGAACAATATGAAGATTCAACTTCCGAAAGTCCTCATAGAGATGTGGTTGACCTTGTTGTAGCATCAAATTGTTACAATAAGATTTACTACTTAGTGCATCGGCCATAACATTGGCCTTCCGCGGGGTGTAAGTTATCCCTAAGTCGTAATCCGAGATCAACTCAACCCACCGTCTTTGCCTGAGATTCAAATCCGACTGGGTGAAGATATATTTCAGACTTTGGTGATCAGTGAATATTTCGCAACGATTACCCAGAAGGTAATGTCGCCAGGTTTTTAGTGCATGGACCACAGTTGCAAGCTCAAGATCATGTGTGGCATAATTATCCTCATGTGGACGCAGCTGTCGAGATGCGTATTCGATCACATGACGATCTTGCATGAGAATGCAACCTAATCCTTGCCGCGAGGCGTCGCAATAGATAACAAAGTCCTTAGAAAAATCTGGTGGTAGCAACACAGGTGCGGAAGTCAGGCGTCTTTTCAGTTCCTGAAAACTATGCTCACACTGTGGTGTCCACTCGAACTTTTTATCCTTCTTGAGGAGTTCAGTTAGAGGCTTTGCAACCTTGGAGAAATTCTCGACAAAGCGGCGACAATAGCTCGCTAGACCAAGAAAACTCCTAACTTGCTTAACCGATTCAGGTTGAGTCCAATCAAGCACAGCTTGAACTCTCTCGGGATTGACAGCAATACCCTTACCAGAGATTACGTGACCTAGATAGGTCACTTCTGGTAACCGAAATTCACATTTCGAAAACTTGGCATAAAGGCGATGCTCTCGAAGCTTCATCAATACCAGCCTTAGATGCTCGGCATGTTCTTGTTCGTTCTTCGAGTAGATGAGAATATCATCGAGGTATACCATGACAAATTTATCCAAATACTCCATGAAGATTGAATTCATCAAACGAGAGAAGGTGGCTGGGGCATTGGTTAAACCGAAGAACATGACGGTGTACTCGTATTGGCCATAATGAGTAACAAAAGCCGTTTTTGGAATGTCCCCGTTCTTGATCTTGATTTGATGGTTCCCAACCTCAAATCCATTTTGGAGAAGACTGAGGATCCAGCGAGCTGATCATACAGATCGTTGATCCTGGGGAGCGGATACTTGTTCTTTAGGGTGACCAGATTAACTGGTCGGTACTCTACAACCATCTGATCCGTTCCGTCTTTCTTCTAGACGAAGAGGACGGGGCAAGCCCAAGGAGAAGATCTAGGACGAATGAAACCTTTATTCAAGGCCTCATCTAGTTGCTTCTCAAGTTCGGCTAGCTCCAGAGGTGCCATCTTATATGGTCTTCTGGCTATTGGGACAGTTCCCGAAACAAGATCTATCACAAACTCTACATCTCTGTCAGGTGGAATTCCTGGCAGTTCCTCTGGAAAGACATCCGGGAAGTCACGAACTACCAGAATGTCTTCAAGTTCCGGAAGAGGGTTGGCATTTAAGGAATAGAGTTGCCATTTGGCAACTCGAGTAGAGACATTTATTATCTCACCCGAGGGATGGGTAAGCTGGACATTTCTATAATGAGTATCAATCTTGGCATAGTGAGCTGACATCCAGTCCATGCCCAAGATGATATTAATAGAAGATTTCAAGGCTATTAATGAGGCTAGAAAAACTAGCATGTCTACTACAATTTCATTGTCATAGGTTATCCTAGAGGTTTGCCATTTCCTACCAGGAGTTTGGACAACCAACGGAATTGGCATATCACAAAAAGACATGTTATGCAACTGTGCATAACTTTCTGAAATGAAGGAATGAGAAGACCCAGTGTCAAAGAGAACAGACGCTGGGTGATGGTTAACAAGAAGCGTACCCAGTATGACGTCGGGATCCTCTGCAGCTTCTTCTGCTGAGACATAGTTCACACGGCCACGTGCAGGAGTTGGCTTCACATAGTAAGCTTTGCCCGACTTGCCTTGCCCGACGGACTTTCCGGGTTGCTTGGCACCCACATTTTGAGGACACTCACGGGAGTAGTGCCCTGGTTCTCCACACTTGTAGCATATCACTTGGTTGGCACGTGGTGCAGCATTGCTAGCTGGACCACCATAGGTTTTTGCTGGAGGATTGGTCTCATTCGTCTGAGGCGCCACGTAGGATGGCCTCGGAGTGTATCTTGGCGGCAGAGAACTGTTCGGAACCCACAGCCTGCGTTTGGAAAACGCGGAACCGAAAGACGAGCCAAAGTCACGAGAGTACTTCCTTGTGGCTTCACAGTCAGTATGACCAGTCTCGGCACTGATCGCCTTGTTGACCAGGGCTTGAAAGCTTGCACACTCGTGGAGACGCAGATCGCGACAAAGCTCAGGGCTCAGACCCTTACGTAATCTTGCTTGCTTCTTGGTGTCAGTAGACACCTCCTCTGTTGCATAGCGGGCGAGGTTACCGAACTCGCGGCTATAGGCATCCACGGTCAACTTGCCCTGAGTGAAGGCACAAAACTCCTCTCTCTTCATGTCCATCAGGCCCTCTGGAATATGGTGCAGACGAAAAGCTGCACTGAAGTCTGCCCATGTGGCTGCTGGTTCAGCGGGGCGCATAGCTTCAAAGTTCTCCCACCACAGATTGGCGGGTCCTTCCAGGAAGTACGCCGCAAAGGTCACCTTGTCGGCCTCAGAAACATTCGCAGAGCGAATCTTGCGTGCGATGCTGCACAGCCAGTCATCAGCGTCGAGGGGATTGACGGAATGATGAAACTTTGGAGGATTCAGCTTCACAAAGTCGTTGAGGGACACTGCAGCATTCCTAGGCTGACGAGCCGTATTCTGCTCAATACGCTCTAACAGTCGGTTGGTCTCCCTTTTGTTTCTCTCTGCCTCAAGCATAACTTCCGCCAGAGAGGGCGGGTGAGGCAGGTCTTCTTGCGACGCTTGACTACCCTCACCTTGCTCATGACCAGGGGCACGGTTCAACCTGGTGAACACCATCCTGACAAACAAACTCGCAGCTTAGACCAATATCATATCAATACTAGCTATGGATTAAGAATGTACTGAACACAAGGAATGCGGAAATGAATATCCGAACAGCATGGTAACAAGCAACTGCTATATATACACCATGGTTCATACACACCCTTACATAGCTCAGTACAACCTTAACCGAAGAGCAAACTACTGAAATTATGAAACTGCTCATCAGAGGCTTACAAGCTTCCTATACATTATTTTCCTAGGCCTCTGGAATTCATTTCACATCACAGGCATACTTCACAAGTCACGCAGGACTGTGAACGTACGGCTACTACCATACTATCCTTCCGCTCACAGCTCAGGCATCCACATAGAACATCTCATAGAGATTACCTCCATGACCTGGAAGCTCAACCTGCGGATCAGGAAACACTCTAGCCTGAGATCCTTGGGATCCATAAGGACACGGATGTGGCCTTGGTCCCCTAACTGGTTGTAAGAGGGGTCCCCGAAGAGGGGTGACTCCTCCTATAGCTGGCCAGTCAACGTGGGCCGGAAGATGGGTCCTAACAGGGTTCAGCATCTCCAAATCTCCGTACCCTGTCTGAACTACCGGTGCTAGCTGCGTCAGAGCCGTCCACAGACGGGCACGGGTAGCATAAAGCTCCATGCGGAGAGCACGAGCATCCTTGTCTCTGTTCTCTAGCATCTCCACAGTGGACTGCAGTAGTGGATCCTCCATAGACAAATCAAAATAGACTCCACTGAGGTATCCCTCTTCACCAGGCTGAGAGACCGGAACATAGCAGAACTCTGAATTCTGTAGGAGTGCATGTCTCGCTCTCATAATGGTCAGCATTGAATAGGCAGCATCTTGTACTGCCATGTCAACAGTGACTCCCAATCCATAGGACCAACGGATTGGCTCCTCAGCTCCAGGGTAGTCTGGAAATACCCTAACAGTGCAGATATACTGGCTCTGGTTGAAGTCCTGGTACTGTTCCTCCACTGTGTACTCGGGGTACCACCGGTAACCGCACACCGACATCACCCTGACCAGCATGGTCGTATGACTTGGTACATCAATACACCTGGTCAGACGTACCACCTGACGAGAAGGACGGCCAGGCATCTGTAGATAGAGAGTAATGCAAAAGCATTAGAGCTCTGAATGCAAAATTGGGCGGCATAACGGCTGTAAATGCTCAAAAACAAATTTTGAGACAACCCAAAATGGGATAGTGTAACCACTCAACTATCAAGTTCAACTCTCTGATCATCAAACTTACTTCCTTTTTCCTAGGAATGGAAGAAACCCAATATCTCTTGACTCGTAGTCCTATAATCTACCGATCAGAAACACGAGCCTAGAAGAAGATGAGTAACCTAGTCCTTAATTCCTGCAGAAAATACGAGGATGACCAGAATAGAATAACTTGAGAAGAGAACAAGAGTCTTACATTCCCTTCCATAAGCAATTCCCTTATATATAACTAAAGCAATTCTAGACTTAACTTCGACCAGTTTGGCTTAGTAATCCTACAGTCAGTCAGGCTCTGATACCAACGTTGTCGGGACCCCGATCCTAAGCCATAGGAATCCAGCCTATAACACATTGCATCCATTTGCGGTCTCACGCACGGTTAACTCCACGGCTGCAGCCTTACCTTAGCCGGGACTGTTTGCGTCTTTTGACTCACGTATGCAATAGTGTCGCTAGCATTCCAATGTCAAAGAACCCGGATCGACAAGTCTAGTCATATACCAAAGTGGCAGCACCGCACAAGGACAGGCATACATGACCCAACAAAGCAGGTGTCGGCCACCAGCGAGTGTAGACGAGTCGTAGCAGGCTACCAGGACTCCGTTACATCGCGTGACATTCCCCAAAGGGGACAGACACAGCAGCTAAGAAGGACACATGCCGGTCAACCAATGTGTCCGGAGCAGTAGAGAGCTACCATGGCTCGTTGGATCACAAAGGGGCATTTCCTTGTAAGGAGTGCTACTAAACTTCATGACTAGGTAATCGAACCCCACACATATCAAGTACGACACACGTACGCATGGCATACCGATATGTATAGATACATCGATGGCATCACAACATAACCATAACATACAAGCTTTATTTAAGAGGCTCGGAAGAGCCACACACATAATATTACACAGTAAGGGTCTCACGACCCATAATAGCAGTCATTCAGTTACAAGCCAGCGGAAGAGTTTAAAACTGTGTGAGTACAGACAGGTGCAACTAAAAGGCACATGGCCTGACTATACTACAGACCCAACCTAGGGCCAGATCGTAGCTGGGACACCAGCTACTCGTCGTCGTCGATATCTATGAAGAACCCTCCGTTAGGGTCATTAGCAGCCTCTGCAACATTTATTAAGCAAACATGAGTACGGAGGTACTCAGCAAGACTTTAGGATAACTATCTACTCATGCAATGTATCAATAAGGTATTGTGGGGTTTCATGCGGGAAGCCAGCATTTGACTCGTGCCTAGACAACTTGCATTTTTAAATATTTTTGACAACTTGATTTCTCGCACACGAGTCCATTAACACCACAACAATACACCATCGTGGAATCATTCCGTCTCCATACGGAAATGCCGTCCACGACACTCACGCTTATCTTGACAATTTTATGAGTAGCCATTGAAGTTATCTATGAACAACATATGTCTCCTAGTAGTCCATATCCGCGGACGCGGCTATTCAAATAGATCATAACCCTGCAGGGGTGTACTTTGTCACACACGCTCTCGCCACTTATCGCCATGTGCAAGTCATGCACCTCGGCAACCTTCAAGCGGAAGCCTAGCGAGGGAGTCGGCCACGACCGTTAACCACATTAGTACCTAGTCCAGGTTTATCGCCTATCTCAGAGTAACCCGTACGGAAGTCCGGCCGAGGTTTCCGCCACGGCCTCAAACGATGTGCGCAGGGTTCCCAAGCCCACCATCCGGGTGTCACTTGGTACACCGTGCCACTGCCTACCGCATCATAGCCCACCTCTCAGGTCAGCACTATGCACGGCCTCCAGCATGACTATAAACACCAGAAACTACTTGCAACTCCTGGACCGAGTACTAAGCGATTAATAAGTCGAGCGGGATCATATTTCAGGGCCCAACATGTGGTAGTATCTCGTCTTGGATTACATACACGGAACTCAGTTCCTAAGGACGGTTCCAATGAAACAACCCGCCATGTACTCCTACACAGCCTTTCACCGGTACCTTTACCAAATCAGGTTCAACGCACAACCTTTGCTTACCGAACACATTCTCACAACTCTGTTCATCTCCCAGATGACAGACCATACACAACCCTAAGCATAGCATGCATAGCAGGATAAGGCACATCATGGCTCAAGCAACTACCAGGTATGCTAGGTTGCAAGGTTCAGCTATTTACGGTGACAAAGATAGGTCATGCAAAGGAAGTGGGTTCAACTAACGTGGCAAAAGCATTTGAAGCATTTGATCCTAATGCAAAAAATAAGTGCAGGAGCAAGAACATGGGATTTATCGGGATGATCAAAATGGTTGCTTGCCTTGTTGCTCAGAGGAGTGACAATATCCGTCAGACGGATATTCGGTGGAATCCGGGGGAGCGGAGCCTACCAAAAGGAATGACATCAATCAATATCAAGCATATGCAATCAAGATGATGCATGAGCATGGCATGAGAATGCAAGGTGATATACTATTATAATTAACATGTATTAGGTTTGAAGTTGATTTGAATCAAATTCAAATATCACTTCAAACGAGGTAATCTCGGATACCATTTTAATTGATTCGACCTGATGCTCAGATCAACTTGTTGTTAACATGCATGGAATGACATGTTAGGTTGCTGGTTTGCAATTAGGACAGTATTTGATCATGTCAATCATAGTGAAATTTAAATATTTTCCATATTCCATTTATAAAGTATTTATAAGAATTGACTTATTCATTAATCTACATGTTTGGGTTCTGTAACATTTTCAAACATGTTTGAAATTGGCATAATCAGATTCTTTGAATTTTTCTGATACTTTTTCATATATAAATTATTTTCATTGGAGTTACATATTAATTTCTATGAATTTTTGAAGTTTTAAACATTTCTGGAATTATTCTTATACTGGAAAATCTCCTTTACTGCATCAGCATGACATCAGCAGGTCCAACTGGTCGTTGGGAGTCAAACCTGACCAGTGGGACCCACTAGTTAGTGTCTCTGGTCAGTTTTAGATTAAAATTAAACTTAATTAGCTAATTAATCTCACTGGACCCACATGTCAGTGACTTATCAAATTATTTGATTTTATTTTTATTATTTCTAAACTCCCAGAGGCTGGCCCCACACGTCAGTGGCTCAGGCCAGCTGAGATCCACCGGCGGCGAGGTCGTCCTCGCCGGCGGGGAGCCTCCGGCGAGCACCAGTACGTCGGAAGGGCTCGGAAACGGCACAATGGGGGCCAAACTCGGCGCGGAGAGCACCAGAGGAATGGCACTTCTCCCGCGGGTTCATTTTTGCACTTGGCTGGGGCTGATCTGGCCGGAGATGACGCCGGCGACGAGCTTGGCGGCGGCCAAGGTTCGGGCGTCATCGGAGTCTTCGATATAGAGGGAGTTACGCACGGGACTTAGCTCCTACGGCATCTACGCGACGGCCTGAAGCTGCTGGTGGCCTCAGAAGGATGAGCTGATCATCGGAGGGCTACCAGCGACGAGCTCCCGCGGCAGATCTCGTCGGGCTCCGATGGAACTAGGCCTAGAGGAGGGGATTGAAGGGGAGATCTTAGGGGAAAGATGCGCAAGCTCACGAGGAGTGAAGTGGTGGCGCTAGCTTGATCGGGGACGGCCTGGAGAGGAAGAACGCCGGCGACGAGCTTCGGTGACCCGAGGAAGAAGACGACTGCGTCTCGTCGTTTCACTGCGTCTCGGCGTCGGGCTCGTGGCTAGAAAGCTTCAGGGAGTTGCGGCGGACCTATTGTGTGGCTCAGGAGGGAGAAGGGTAGGCTAGAACGACGGCGAGCTCGAGCTCTGCTCGGGCTCCAATGGCGGCAGAAAGAAACGAGGCAGAGGGGGAGAATGAGCTGGGGAACGGATAGCTACGAGCTCGGGGAGGTTATCCCCGTGCTTGCCAGCGCGAAGCGGCGGCCAGGCAGCCAGGGAGCTGCGTGGAGGCGCGCGGCGACGCGGCGGCCACCTCCTGCTCCTACTGGCGAGGAGGAAGACGACAGGAGCAAATGGGCCGGGCCAGGTGAGCGTCAGGTAAGGTTTTTCTCATTTTCTTTCTGGTTTGTTTCTGTTTTGCTATTTCATTTACTTGCTATTTATCTCAGCTCCCAAATAGTTTGTAAAAACTATTTTAAACACACCAGAATATTTGTTGGAATATTTCCAACCAGTCCCAAAGTTTTCAACATTTTTGAAAGTTCAAAGTTTCTGATTTCAAATTTAAAACTTGAAACCAGTAGCTTTTTGCATTTATTTAAAATGCTTAAAGTGTCAAGAAAAGGTTTTCTTCATTGCTTATTTACTTTCATGATTTATCAGAAAGATTGAACTTTTCTTGAGGCCATTTTGGGTTCATTGACTTTAACTAGTTTGAATTTCCTTTAATTTGAGAAGTGGCTAGGGTTTGTTGAATTTTCCTTCACCGCTTACTTTGTTCTTGTTGAGAATTTCCTAGATGCAATGCAAAGAAAACATGAGCACAAAGCTAACTTGCTTAAGGGGTCAGGGATGTGACAGAAGCGTTACTAGAACGCGGTTGATGGAGTCGTACTCGCGGCGATTCAGATCGCGGTGTGATTCCCATCTAGTGCCGAACTACGGCACCTCCGCGTTCAACACACGTGCAGACCTGTGACGTCTCCCGCACCTTGATCCAGCAAGGAGGAGGGAGAGTTTGGGGAAGAACTCCAGCAGCACGACGGTGTGGTGTCGATGGAGAGACGAGGTCTCCCGGCAGGGCTTCGCCAAGCACCAGCAGAGAGGAGGAGAAAGAAGGGCAGGGCTGCGCCGAGGGAGAGAGAAAACCGTGTGCAAAACAGCCCCGAAACCTCAACTATATATGGGGGAGAGGGAGGGGGCGCAACCCTTAGGGTTCCCACCCTCAAGGGGTGCGGCAGCCCCATCTGCGCCACGAGGTGGCGGCCAGGAGGGGAGGAGGGGTGTGGCGCACCCCTGGTGGGCCTTAGGCCCACCTGGCTTAGGGTTTGCCCCCCCTCCCTCTCCCCTGCGCCTTGGGCTGAGTGGGGGGCGCACCAGCCCACCTAGGGGCTGGTTCCCTCCCCCACTTGGCCCATCTAACCTCCCGGGGTCGTTTCCCCCCTTCGGTGGACCCCCGGGGCCACCTCCGGTGGTCCCGGTGGTTCCGATACGTTACTGGTGATGCCCGAAACACTTCCGGTGTCCGAAACCATCCATCCTATGTATCAATCTTTACCTTCGGACCATTCTGGAGCTCCTCGTGACGTCCGGGATCTCATCCGGGACTCCAAACAACTTTCGATAACCTCATCGAATGAACCATGATGTCAAGAATTCAATCAATCCCGTATACAATTCCCTTTGTCTATCGGTATAGAACTTGCCCGAGATTCGATCGTCGGTATACCTATACCTTGTTCAATCTCGTTACCGGTAAGTCTCTTTACACGTTCTGTAGCACGTCATCATGTGACTAACTCCTTAGTCACATTGAGCTCATGATGATGTTCTACCGAGTGGGCCCAGAGATACCTCTCCGTCACACGAGTGACAAATCCCGATCTCGATCCGTACCAACCCAACACACACTTTCAGAGGTACCCATAGTGCACCTTTATAGTCACCCAGTTACGTTGTGACGTTTGATACACCCGAAGCACTCCTACGGTATCCGGGAGTTGCAAATCTCACGGTCGAAGGAAAAGACACTTGACATTAGAAAAGCTTTAGCATACGAACAATACAATCTAGTGCTACGCTTAGGATTGGGTCTTGTCCATCGCATCATTCTCCCAATGATGTGATCCCGTTATCAATGACATCCAGTGCCCATGACCAGGAAACCATGATCATCTATTGACTAACGAGCTAGCCAACTAGAGGCTTGCTAGGGACACATTGTGATCAATTTATTCATACATGTATTACTGTTTCCTGTTAATAAAATTATAGCATGAACAATAGACGATTATCATGAACAAGGAAATATGATAATAACCATTTTATTATTGCCTCTAGGGCATATTTCCAACAGAAAGTAGGACCATAATTCTCGTTTTGAGGAACACACTTCATCTTGGGTTATTGATCTTCTTCTCAATCAAATCCATTGGCGTTGAACTTTCCTTCAAAACCACCACCTTGGTTATTCTCGTGCCATCCTTGCTTGCGTACAACCTCCTCAAATTGTTTGTTTACGGCAAGACTTTTGTAGACACTTTTCTCTACTTATCTTTTCAATAAACTATTTTATTGCTCAAGTGTACCTTGGCTAAGAGAACCATTAGTGGAATCAATAGAGTTACTAGAAGCAACATCTTTAGAATTAACATTTTTATTGCTGCTACTAGATGAAGAACATTGCTTACCTTTGTTACTAGTTTGCTTAGATTTAACTTGAGGCATCAAGGTAAACAAGAGTAATGTTTGGCAAGATAAGAACAACTCTTCTTTCAAAGATTGTTATTGATAGCTTTTAGAAACTCATGATCTTGCTCTAAATTTAGCTTCTCGAAGCATACCTTCTCATGAGTTCTTAGAAGCTCTCTATGATCTTCTTGAGTAGATTCATGAGCCAACGTGAGAGTGCTTAGTTATTTTGTTAAGCGCTCAATCTCCTTATTAGCAACATATCTATAACTTTTTATTGTTACATGCTGTTATATTATCATCTTAAGATACTTTTTGGGTAATAATGCACCAATTTATATTATTTTTGAGCACTAACCTATTAACCCAATGCTGAGTGCCAGTTGTTGTTTTTTGCGTGTTTTGTGTTTTTCGTGTTTTCAGTACCCAACGAAGTCGAATTGCCATGAAACTTCTTTATGATTTTGATTGGACCAAAAGAAGACCTAGAAGCTTTGGGAGTAGACATGAAACCACACGAGGAGCCCACAAGGCAATAGGGCGCGACCAGGGTGGTGGCCGCACCCTAATATCTTGTTGTCTCCCTGTGGCCCGTATTGCCTCATTCTCTGGCCTATAAATTCCCAAATATTTAAGAAAACATAAAAATATCGACGAAACACATTTTACGCCACTTCAAGTGTTTGTTCCACGGCGACCCCATTCAGATCTCTGTTCCGACACTCTACCAGAGGGGGATTGATCATGGAGGGCCTCTTCATCAACCTTGGTGCCCTCGTGATGTTTGTGAGTAGTTCACCATAGACCTATAGGTCCGTAGTTAGTATATAGATGGCTATCTGTCTCTCCCTTGATCTTCAATACAATGATCATCGCATCTTGCTTTGATCTACCCGATGTAACTCTTTTGTGCGGTGTGTTTGTTGGGATCCGATGAATAGTGGGTTTATGTTTAGATTATTCACGATAAGTGTTTGCATCTTCTATGAGTTCTATGATTACTATTTGCATGATCATCATAGCTTCATAAATCTATCTCATCTATTTAATTGCTTTGGCCAAGTAGTTTGATCTTTCTTCAATGGTAGATGTCCGTTGTAGTGGGTTCAAACTGGCAAATTTCTATATCCCAGTGACAGAAAGGGGACAAGATGTGTATTAGTGTTGCTGCCACTAAGGATAAAATGATGGGGTTTATTCATATTGATTGAGTTTACTTTGTCTACATCATGTCATCTTTCCCCAAGCATTACTCTGTTTTACTTAATACTCTATATGCATGATGGATAGCAGTCGATGGGTGGAGTAATAGTAGTAGGTGCAAACATGAGTCAGCCTATTTTCTTATGGATGTGATGCCTATATATAAATGATCATTTTCGTGAAAATTAAATAACTATCCGTCATTCTATCAATTGCCCAACAGTAATTTATTTACCAACGGTATGTTGCTTTCATGAGAGATGCCGGTAGAGAACACTATGGCCCCGGGTCTATTCACTTATATATTCAGAAAACTTATAATTTCCTTGATGTTGTTATTAATATTTTATTTTATTTGCAATACACAACCATATACAATTATCTACACACCTTATTTGCTTGCAAATAACGAGATCAAGGGGATTGACAACCCTCTTGCCCGCGTTGGCTGCGAGTTGTTTGCTTTTTTGTATGCAACCACTGAATACGGTTGAGGATTTATATTCATGTTGGTTCGATAAACCTTGGTTTTTTAATCGAGGTAAATACTTACCTACATTGTGATGCAATAACCCGTTCCTCTTCACGGAAAACCCAACGGAGATCGCAAGTATCAGGAAGGATTTTTGGCGCCGTTACTAGGGAATATCATCACCAACTATCAAGTAAATTCACAAAAATTATCATTCACTTGTTATTCTTTTTTTCTGTTATATCTTGCTTGCTTAAATAAATCAAAAATACAAAAAATATTTACCTTTGCTTGCTTAGCTTGTCACTAGTTTGTATCTTCGCTCTCTAGTTTGCTTGTCCTACTTGTTACTTTGCTTTCTCAGTTACCATGTCTCAAGATACTACTAAGTTGTGTGACTTATCAAATTCTAATAATAATAATAATAATAATCTTCTTATTATTACAATACCGCCCACCAATAGTGTGGATTTCTTTGATATTAGTGTTGCATTGCTGCATCTTGTCATGAAAACAATTTTCGGAAAGTCCTAATGAGGATCCCGCTTCTCATCTTAATATGTTTGTTGAACTTTGCGATATGCAACATAAAAAGGATGTTGATAATGATATTGTGAAATTAAAATTATTTCCTTCTTCGCTAAGAGATAAAGCTAAGGCTTGGTTTTCATCTTTACCATGTAATAGTATTGGAACATGGGATAAGTGTAAAGATGCTTTTATTGCCAAGTATTTTCCTCCTGCTACGATCATCTCCCTTAGAAATGAAATAAATGAATTTTGAACAGCAACATCATGAACATGCTGCACAAGCTTGGGATAGGATGAAATTAATGACTAGAAATTTCCCTACGTATGGCTTAATCTTGTGGATGATTATCCAAAATTTCTATGCAGGAATAAACTTTGTATCCAAAAATCTTCTAGATTCTGCCGGAGGTGGTACCTTCATGGAGGTGACCTTAGGAGATGCCACCAAACTTCTAGACAACATCATGGCAAACTATTCTCCATGGCAAACCAAAAGAGCTCCAACTAGCAAGAAGGTAAATTATGTTGAGGAAATCGCTAACTTGACTGAAAAAGTGGATACTCTTCTGAATTTCATTGATAATAAAAATCTCACGTTTATCCTAATGACATTCCTTTGTCTACTTTCATTGAGAAAAATTATAATGCCATTGATGTGAATTTTATCTCGTGAAATATTTTCAATAACAATGTTGACGTCTACTACACAACTTATTCTTGTAGACTTGTGTTGGGTCTCCAAGTGCAGAGTTTTGTAGAACAGTAGCAAATTTCCCTCAAGTGGATGACCTAAGGTTTATCAATCTGTAGGAGGCATAGGATCAAGATTGTCTCTCTCAAACAACCATACAACCAAATAATAAAGAGTCTCTTGTGTCCCCAACACACCAAATACAATCATAATTTGTATAGGTGCACTATTTCGAGAAGATATAGATACAAGTGTAGTAATGATAGTTGATATTGATTTTTGTAATTGGAAAAATAAAATACAGCAAGGTAACAAGTAAAAAAAGTGAGCATAAACAGTATTGCAAGGCTTGAAAATGAGGCCTAGGGTCCGTGCTTTCACTAGTGCAATCTCTCAACAATGCTAATATAATTGGATCACATAACAATCCCTCAACGTGTGATGAATAATCACTCCAAAGTTCCTATCTAGCGGAGAACGTAAGAAGAAATTGTTTGTAGGGTATGGAACCACCTCAAACTTATTCTCTCCAAGCAATCTTTCCAAGAGCTCGTACTAAGATTACAAGTTATCCTTTCTGATTGATCTATCAAGAGTATGTACTATAATAACACCATAACAAATTCAGATTCATAATACTCAATCCAACACAAAGAACTTCAAGGAGCACATCAAGATTTCTATTGTAGAATCATAGTATGAAAACATGCAATCAACCCCTATGCCTAGATTACCCCAATGTCACCTCGGGGATCCGCGAGTTGATGCCACAACATATATCAAGTGAATCACTTGAATACCCCAATGTCACTATGGGTATCCGTATGCAAGAAATATGTCATGTGCTCTCAAACCTGAATATTCAATCCAACATAATGAGATCATAAAGTGAAAGACTCAATTCATCACAACAATAGCATGGGACAAACATCATATGATCGAACTATATTAACAAGGCCCGTGATATATCAAGATCTTGACATCTCAAGAACACGAGAGAGAGAAAGAGAGAGAGAGAGAGAGAGAGAGAGAGAGAGAAATCAAACACATAGCTATTGGTACAAACCCTCATCCCCGAGGGTGGACTACTCCCTCCTCGTGATGGACTCCACTCGGATGATGAACATGGCCATCGGACATGACCTCCCCCTCTAACAGGGTGCTGGAACGGGATCCCAATTATTTTCCATGGCTATAGAGGCTTGCGTGGGAGGTACTTCTCATCTAGGGTTATTTCTGGAGGTTTCTATATTTATAAGATTTTTGGGCGTTGGAATCACGCCAAGATGGGTCACGAGGTGCCCACTAGATACGAGACCGACCAGGGGGGCTGGCGTGCCCTGGTGTCTAGTGGGCACGAGCCCCCCCCCCTTTGGTAGTCCTTTGCTCCAGCATTTCTCTTTTCCTCCAAAAAATCGTCCAAAAATTTCGTCCAATTCCGAAAACTTTTATTTCTACACAAAAAACAACACCACGGTAGTTTTGCCGAAAACAGCGTCAGACTGGGTTAGTTCTAAATAAATCAAATAAAGTGTAGCAAAACCATATAAAAGTATTGTAGACATAGACAAACATGGCATGAATACTTCAGAAATTATCGATACGTTGCCCAAGCTTAATTCATACTCGTCCTCGAGTAAGTAAATGATAAAAGAAATAATTTATGAAGTGTGAATGCTAGCATAGTTCATAAATTTGATCACTGATAATTTCAATGACTTTTCCTAGCATCATAACAACAACTCTTTCTCATAAAACTCGTCATGATAAAGTAGCAACCAATTCACATGTTATGTTTCAAACAATGAACTCTCTAGAAACTTAACAACCTATGTTCTTAGTCACCAAAAAATTGCAAGTCAACTTATTCTTAACAAAATCTAAGAGCTCCACATACTCAATCATCATATAGCCTTCTATAATTGCTAGTACTCAAAGTATATTTTTAGAACAAATGGCATGCATCAAACACGGAGAAAGATAGAGTCTTAATGTTTCACCTCCCAACTCATTTATCGTAGAGAAAATTATCAACAATAATAAGTCATGATCAAATATATTTGACTCGCCATATGTGCCTAGATCTTTCCCCATCACATGATGCTTGCCAACTAGAGAATAATTGAGGTTGAAGTGAGAATGCATACTATTGACTCTTGCATAAAAGTAAATACTGAAAGGTAAAAGATAGGCCCTTCGCAGAGGCAACTAGAGGTTGTCATGCACTTTTTGGTTTTGTATGCACAATCCCTTAATGCAAAAAACATCATGTTACATTGCCCCTTATGATAGCAACCTTTATTATGTAGTCCATCGCTCTTATTACTTTGCCATCACAAGTTCATACATCGCTCAATTTTCTCTTACAGTAAATGATCAAACACATTTAGAAGCTATTTTTATTGCCTTTTGCACCGATGACAACTTACTTGAAGGATATTATTCAATCTATAGGTAGGTATGTGGGCACTCATGGCAATTAACTGAGTTTAAGGGTTTTTTGATGCACATGTAGTATCTCTACTTAGTATGAATTTTTGGATAGCAAAAGATCCTAAGGAAACATCAGATGTTGGAGGAACAATAACAATATAATTTATATGCAAATATAGACAACCATAACTCATTACGTTGTCTTCCTTGTCCAATTTCGACTAATTTTCTCAAGTTTGAAAATAACTATTGGGTGTTCATAATCATAGAAGATGTCCAAGTGTGACGCCCTCGATTTAATTTCACGCTAAACATACACACAAATGCGTACGATCAAACTCAAGGACTCACGGGAAGATATCACAACACAACTCTAGACACAAATAAAAAACAAGCTTCATATTACAAGCCAGGGGCCTCGAGGGCTAGTCAGCGGAAGCAACAAATGTCTGAGTACAAACATTAAACATGGGGTGCCTTAGAGAAGGCTAGCACAAAATATACAACGATCGAACGAGGCGAGGCCTCCTACCTGGGAACCTCCTAACTACTCCTATTCTTCAGCGGCTTCCACGAAGAAGTCACCATCGGGGTGGCAGGCGTCGACAGGAAACTCCATCTCCTGGGCTTCATCATCTGGTCGTAGCAACGGATCAAGTGGACAAAAGGGGAGCAATGAAATGGTGAGTACTCATCCAAAGTACTCACAAGTCTTACATCTGAACTATGCTAGGTATGCATCAGTATCAAAGAAGGGGTTTATATGTGGACTGACTGCAGCAAAGCAAGAATAGAGAGAGGGCCTAGTCCTATCGAAGACTAACATCTTCAGGGGTCTTGCAGCAATAGACGAGAGTAGAACAAGGTAACACAAATAATAGTCGTATTGTTGCAGCAATATTAATATGAGGTCATGCCCAGAGATCCTCCCTCGACTCCCTGTGAGGAAGCGATCCCGGAGAAACTAATTCCAGTTAAGTAACAATTGTAGTTGTATAAGATCAGGGCACAACTCCAAGTCGTCGTGTAACCGTGGACACGGCTATCTGAATAGTTAATTTCCATCCCTGCAGGGGTGCACCAAGTTTCCCGTCACGATCGATAACACTCTGGTCGGACACACTTTTCTGCGTCATGCCCGGACTCGGAATATCGACACGTCTCAGCCCCACCTAAGCTCAGCGGAGAGGCCAGTCCGCCGGTCTAACTCCTAAGCACAAAGGGTTCGTGTGTCCACTTGCCCTCCGCGCTCCTGCACGATGCGAGGGCGGTCGATGTCAGTCCTAGCACCCCTTAATACAAGAGCAATGCATCTCGGGACCACTCGGGCACGCGCCTCTACATCGCTGACGTCCGAAGAGCTTCGGCTGACACTGCGACGTCGACTACCCATAATTCTTCCCGCGTAGCCGTTTGTGCGAAAAGGTCTCCGACCAACCCAGATCAAATACCAAATCCATTATCATTTTAATTATGTCATCGACACAAACACGCGGGAATCCACCCGCCTAACATCTATTCATCAAAGATCCTAGTAACATGGTCAAGTAACTGTGTGGTTGTAACATCGGGGGGGAATCCGAGGTATCACCCTCGTTGGATCCCGAACGATGTAACCATCAAGGTGGACCTAGAGGAATCACCCTCGAGGGTCCCACACTTGAGGGCTTGCACGAGAGAGGCATCGTCGGAAATGGTGAAAGAGGAATCACCCTCGATAACCACGACCGACTAGCTATACTATAGAGATATCATCAGGAGTACTTCGCGAGGTGTCACCCTCGGTACCCGATAGTATCTCTGTAGCATCGCACAACTAAGGGGGTGTAAGTGCGGTGCCGGGTCTGGCTCGTCGACCAGGGATCGAGATTCGACAATTAAGAGGGACAACTGAATTAAGGGGGTCAGAGGGGATGACTGCTCCACCTATACTAAGCAGATTAAAAGTACAATACTGTAGCAGTTCATCAAAATTAGGCTATGCATCAGATATAGGAGCTAACTACAACAGTAGCAAAATTCTAATGCAAGCAGGAGGAAGAAAGAATAGGCTATATAGGAATGATCAAGGGAGTTTGCTTGCCTTATTGTTGTGCAGACAGATATGGATCCTCCGCGGTGAAGTAGTCGATCACCGGATCATCATCGGTCTCGGAGGTCTAGCGGAAAGGAAGCAACGTAGGGGAAACACAATAAAAACAGAGCAATCAAATGCAACACAAATACAATGACACGACAAGATGTGTGGGTGACATGCTCTAATCCATCCCTAATTATTTTAAAAGAAGGGGGAAATATCCGACGATATATTCCTCGCTCCATGTATTATTATTATTTTGCATAGATGATCCTCATGTAAAAAGTCCATGTTCGTCATGTTAGAGAGGCGTGACATGTATATGGATGTCATATTCGGATTCCTTATATTTTTTTGATCATCTTTGATATACCAATTATTTTCATCCAAGTTACGGTTTATTTTCTATTAATTTTTAAAGTATTATCGATATTTAGAAGTTTCTGAAATTATTATATTGAAAGTTGATCAAGTCAACTTGACTAGTCAAAAGGTGAGGGTGTGGCTCACATGTCATATGCAGAAACTAAATTATGCTAGTTAATTATATTAATTAGTCTTGGTTCACTAAACATAGGTTAGTAGTTAAACTAACTAGTAATTAGTACTAACCCACTAATCTACACAGCCGGCCACACACTCTCATGCACACACACAACACACACACTCACGCACACACAAAAGACACTCACACTCATACACACAAGACCATAGCCATGGCCTTAGTAGCGGTTGAAGCAGCAACTAACAGCGGCAAGCAAGCAGGAGCAACACCTAGTGATACCAACTAGGAGCGGCAGCAGTGAGCGGTTCCTACAGGGAGCAGCAGTGGCAGGCAGCAATGCAGCAACCGCAGCAGCGGCAAGCAGCATAGGCGGCAGCAGTAGCAGTAAGCAGAGCAGTAGCTAACGGAAGCAAGCAAGCAACAAAACAACAATGAGCAGCAGCACTAGCTAGCAAGAGCACGGGCGTGGCCGGGCGAAGGGGAGCGCGCGGACGGCTCGGCCGGATGTGGGTGTGACAGCAGCGAACAGCAGCAGCAGGTGCGTGCGCTCGCGCAGGCTCAGGCGGCGGCCACGCACGGCGTCCACGTTGAGGGGAGGCAGAGGGGGTAAACGTGGGGGACCGAAGGAGGATCACCACGAGGATGTGGATGGCAAGCTTAGGGCGGCCGGGGCTCGCCGGAGTTGAGCGTGACGAGGCGGCGGCCAAGGCAGATCCTGGCGAGGGGAACAGCACGGGAGGCGTCGTGGGCGCTCCCCGACATTGATCTTGCGCCGTAGAGGAAGAAGGGGAACCCGCGGAGCTTCTGGATGACTGGACGCAGCTCGGCAAGGTGCCGGAGCGCGCAGACGTCGGCGGCGCGGCGACTGCGGTGCGGCTGCGAGCTCGGGAACATGAGGGAGAGGGAGTTAGAGAGCGAGGGAAAGGGATTAGGGTTCCACGGAGTCGCGGGGGTCATTTTTATGCTCTATAGTGAATTCGGGATGGCCGGCACGCGTCCAGCCATAGCCATGGCGGCCAGGTGCACGCCACGCCTCTCCCTGTAGCGGCAGGTAGGAGAAAGGCCAAATTGGGCTGGGTTAGTGGCACTATAGCACTGGGCCGGTTAAGTGCACAGTATGGTCTTTCATTTTATTTTTATTCTTTTCAATCTTCTTAATATAATTATGTTTGGCATTATATCTTGTGCTCAAATGCCCTTTGAAAATGCAACTAGTCATAATAATTACTTTTAATTATTCTGCACTTCAAGAAAAGGTTTGGTAGTTATTTAAAATAATATCGATTTTCATAATTTAGAAAAGGCATTTTAAATAATGTTTTTGTCCATATTTTAATTATTTTTGGGTACTTATACACTTTATAAATGTTGGTTTCACCACCATAATTGACTATGGATTATTTTCAACATTAGGAACATTTTAGTTTTTATGTTTCGACAAATAATATTTTGACTTTAATCTACATTTGAAATTTGGCTTTGATTTTAATAAGTGAAAATCTAGCTTAGTTAAACTTGATGACCTCGTATCATTAGTGTGGGTTATTGTAGCTTAATTACCGGGGCATCACAACTCTCCACCACTAAAAGGAATTCTCGTCCCGAGAATTAAGAGGTAGATGGAAAGAGCTCGGGGAGTTCATCACGAAGATGATCCTCGCGTTACCAAGTGCCTTCATCTTCCGAATGATTTGACCACTACACTTAAAGGAACTTGGTGACTTTGCAAGGAGTCTGACGTTCATCCTCATCGAGAATGCGAACCGGATGCTCTAAGAGAGGTCTTGTTATAACATCGTCGCTTTGAGAAGTATGTGATAAACAAGAGCTCCCCTAAATTTGTGCATTATTCTAAATTTGTGCTTGAATGAAAATGGATAATTGATTAGGATCATGGATCACTCTTCCATGTCACATACATCTTGCTATTGTGCATAAATGATATGAATGGATTACAATGCACATAACACCAATCATAAGTGAATGATCATCATATGAATATCACAAGGATGAAATAATAACATCAATTACAAAGCATATGATCAAACACAACGAAGTTTAAGACGAACAAAAGATAGGTCAAATGCTTTAGAAGTAAAGAGAAGCAACAAAAATGCAACTCTCTCTTCTCTTTGTCTCTCTTAGCCCAATGATCTATACAATTTCTCCCCCTTTGGCAACAAGTTACCAAAAAAAGCTCGAAAGCATAGAGCTAAACATCACTATGGGCATGATCTCCTCCAAGGGGCGATGAAACTACTCTGGTAGTTGTGGCAGGAGTCGATAGAAGCGCGTTGGTGAATGCTTCTGCAGAAGTCCTCTGGGCTGGTGGAGTGGACACTTGAGGTGCTGAAGGAGTCACGGTAGAAGTTATAGCAGGGGCAGACACTAAAGGTAGGCAGCGACAGTAGTAGATCTAGCATGAGTCCTGAATTGAGTATGGATAGGAAATGTGGAGTTGTCATCAACATCATCATGTGAGTTGGGCATAGGCATCACATCTACATCTTGCTTCAAAGTGTTGGCAGTGATGGTCAACTCAGTCACTTTGTTGTCAAGGTCATGAAACTTTGTGTCGACTATCCTCTCAAGGCTCTTTTGGTTCTGCAGTAGATGTGCAATGTTCTTCTACATGCCTTGAATAGTACTGACTAGATATGGCATTTTATCACTCTTTGTCTTTAGAACTGGAGCACTAGCGACTCTTGCTGCTTCTGCGTGGGCATCTGCCTCGTTCTCTGCCTATGCAGTAGATGAAGTGGGATGAGAAGGATCCATCACCACAAAATTATCCTTGAACTCTGGTTGGAGTGGTAGATCCGGTCGGTCAAGTAGATAGAAGATCTTTCCAATCTTGGAGTTAACGAGCATCTGAATGTATGGAGCATATCCACATGACCTCTTCTGGTCAGCAGCAGTCATCTTGATGGTCTCAACAATGAGATCCATCACCCTGATCCTTGTGTGGCTGTCCACATGATGCATCATATTAGTCAAGTATCAACGGATCATCTTATCATCTCCTGATTTGGGCATCAAGGTGTGCCTCAATATGGTGTTGGAGGTAGTCAATCCTGCTTGCAAAAAATATACTCAGCCAAGCTTCTGAGTCTTCACATACTCCTTAGGAATTTGTGTGTACATATTTGCCATAGAATTGTGGTTCATCTATGATTCAGAGTAGACATTCAAGTCTCTTTCCTGCACCTTTGGGACTCCTAATATGGTATCCCAATAATAATTGGTAGACTGATACCTGGTGCCTTATATCATCCACACCATCCTGCCATCTGGATAGAAGTGAGCAATGGAGTAGAATTGCATGATGAGCTCATCATTCCATGGAGTCATTTCCTTGCCTATGAACTCATCAAGGTCCAACATCTTGAAGTTCTCCTGTACATGGGGGGAGTACTCCTCATTGGACTTGATGTACTTCCAATCAACGTACCTCATGTCACTCACAACTCGGTTCTTGTCAAGCAAGACAGTCTAATAGAAATCATGTTGTTCCTTGGTATGAAAACGAGTGTCCACAACAGTTCTCCTTTTGACGGCATGTGGATCACGCTCTCCATCTCCTAATCCCTTGGTCCTTCCTCTCCTTCATGTTCTCAACAACAGGGTGATCATCATTATGCTCTAGAAGGTGGGACCTAAGCATTCTTAGCACAACAATGTCCTCATCGGCATCATCATCTATGGTAGAAGAACCCTTATTCTTATATGCAGCTAGAATGTCTCTAGTGTTCTCCTTGATCTTGGGGGCTTTCTTGGCCTTTGGTGGGTGGTTTGCTTGGCATAGCATCAGGCGTGATCTTCCTGTGCTTGACATGAGGATAGGGGCAACTTCTTCCTCATCTTCCTATTCATAAAGATACTCTGGAGTGGAAGGATGCACAACAGCTCTAACAAATCTTTTCATTTCCCTCTTATTTCCTCGCTTCTTGGTCAAAGACTTAGTCCTTCCTGATCCACTAGGGTTCGCCAAAGATAGAGAAAGCCCTCTCTTGGCAGCTACTGGCTCTGGAAATTTTCTAGCAACTGCCCTTTCTTTTGTCTGAGGTTGTTTCTTGGGTGTCACCTCATTTGGAATGAACTCCTCATCCTCTTCATCTAAGTTTTTCTGCTCCTAGCCCTCATGGCTGCCTTGGGCAAGTAATGAGAGCTAGGAGTGCCTCAGTCATCAAAGCTCTCCTTAGGACTAGTGCCTGCATCAAGATCCACACTTTGCTATCTATGTTGATTCTAGCTGTCATCTGACTCACACATGTTGATCACTGCCCCCTCTTAAGTACATATGGATGAGTAGAATAGATGAGCGTCACAAAATTCAGATTTTTTTTGCAAGTTTGAAATCAAAAAAGTTAGTTTTAGGTATTCAAAATATGGAATTCGGTTCCACCGAGTTTTGGGTTTTGGAATTTCTGAGGCAACAACAATCAACAATAGAGACTTGGTCACACTATTTCGGTTTCACCAAAGTGTGACTCGGTCCCTCTGAAGCTACACTTAGAAACTCCAAACCCCATTTCGGTAACACTGATAGGAACTTTTTGGTTTCACCGAGAAGTCCTTGTGCTATGGATAAATCCACGTCGGTGACACCAAGACGTTTTGACCCGGTGACTCCAAGATTGCATATTGCGGAGACCTAACCCTATTTTTTCATTCGAGCTAATAAAAGAATTTTGAGTGGATAGAATCATTGCAAAACGTGGCCAGAAGATTGACAAGACCTAATGCACGTGAATTAGAACTTGGAGCACAAAAGGGATCGAAGATTACCCTAACTTGGTGTATCTTCTCTATGACAGCAATGGCGGGGAGGATTGCCGTTGACGATGGCAAACTCCTACAGTGAGGGCACGGTCGAGATGACGGAGATTGTTTGGAGACGCGGGCGGCGACAGCAGTGGGGTGCGGGAGTATTTCGTTTGAAAAATATTCAAAGCACGCACCCACGGATGTATATACCCACCTGCTGTCGGTGACACTAAGGAAGATATGTTAGCTCCATCGAGCTGCATAACTATCTGTTGACAAAACAACTCAGTGGCGCTGAAATTGCTTGATCGGTGGTACCAAGATAGAAAACCAGGTCAAGCCAAAGTGAATCGGTGGAGCCGAATTTGGAGTTTTGGTCACACCGAGAAACACTTGGGAGGTTTTGGAAGTCATCCCTTGTCGAATCGATGGCTCCGAGTGGTCCTCACCCGGAGGGTCTGAAAAGTGCTTGCTCAATTTTCGTGATGAAGGACGAATAGAATTTGAGACGAGGAAGCACAAATATCTAGAGGGGGTACTTAGGCATACTTCTACATCCAGTTGGCCAGAAAAATAAAAGCCAAATAGAACAACGATTCGATGTCCTTGAATGGAGGAAAAGATGCATAGCAACATGCTCCCACAATACGATGTCAAAAAGAATATGTCAAAAATGCGCAACCATTCTAGTATCTATCAAGCACTTTGGCGATGACGGAGTCATCTATATATGAGTATATTGACTTAATGAGCCAAGCAAGAATGATTGATCACAGTTCATACTCATCATTTAAGCACAAGTGGGGTTGCCACTTTTACATAAAGCTTTTAATGAGTTCACGTCATTTGAGATCCTTAGAATCAAGTCTTAGAGTAAATCCCCCCCCCCTTGATGTGATATCCCCTTTTAGAGGGATAAACTAACCTTGGGTTTTGTCATTGAAGACTTCATGGAGGTGAAGTAGTAGTGGATGCTCTTGGTTGATGAAGATCATCTTGAGTTGGGAGCAATCATTATTGTTTCGTACTCTTCTCACCTACATGGGTTAGCCCCAGACAAGGAACAAATACAAGAATATCTATGGACATGGAATGAAGCACATATTTCATGGTGTCCATAGATATATTAATTACCTTGCCCCTTGCTTACGAACGAGGAGTTTTGTAACTTCTTGAACTATTTCATAAAGTTGGAGTTGATTGCACTAGTTCTTGCCAAAAAATGTAAGTGAGTGAATTTTGTTGGCCTGTTGGAAATATGCCCCACAGGCAATAATAAATTGGTTATTACCATATTTCCTTGTTCATGATAATTTTTTATTATCCATGCTATAATTGTAGATTGGAAACTCAAATACATGTGGGGATACATAGACAACAAAGTGTCCCTAGTAAGCCTCTACTGGACTAGCTCGTTGATCAAAGATGGTTAAGGTTTCCTAGCCATGGACATGAGTTTTCATTTCATAACGGGATCACATCATTAGGATAATGATGTGATGGAAAAGACCCAAACCGTAAGCATAGCATTTGATCGTATGACTAAGTTTATTGTTATTACTTTATGCATGTCAATATATCTATTCCTATAACCATGAGAGCATGCAACTCCCTGACACCACAGAAATGCCTTGTGTGTATCAAACATCGCAACATAACTGGATGATTATAAAGATGCTCTATAGGTATCTTCGAGGGTGTCTATTGGGTTGGCATGGATCGAGACTAGGATTTTTCACTCCGTACGACGGAGAGGTATCTCTCGGATCACTTGGTAATACAACATCACAAGAAGCTTGCAAGCAATGTGACTAAGGAGTTAGTCACGTGATCTTGTATTGCAGAACGAGTAAATAGACTTGTTAGTAACGAGATTGAACTAGGTATGGAGATACCGACGTCGAGTCTCGGGCAAGTAACATACCACTGTACAAAGGGAACTGCATACAGGATTGACTGAATCCTTGACATCGTGGTTCGGCCAATAATGATCTTCGTGGAATATCTAGGAACCAATATGGGCATCTAGGTCCTGCTATTGGTTATTGTCCGTAGAGGTGTCTCGGTCATGTCCACATGATTCTCGGACCCATAGGGTCCGCATGCTTAACGCTTGATTGACCGAATATTGGGATATGTACGTTGGTGACCAAATGTTGTTCGAAGTCTTGAATGAGATCTTGGACGTCGCGGGGAGTTCCGAAATGGTCCGAAGGTAAATATTTGTATATGGGAAGTCCTATTTTGTCTAACGGAAAAGTTTCAGGCATTGCCGATAGTGTAGTGGGGGTGCCGAAAGGGTTCTAGGGGGTCCATTGGGGGGCACTGTAGGATCGAAAGTATGTCTGGAGGGGGGTGATTAGATTACTTGACAAGATAACAACTTAGCCTTTTCCCAATTTTAAGTGTGGGCCACTTTTAGCAATTAAGACTAGTCAAGTACACCCTACACATGCATATCTAAGAGTATAGCAGCGGAAAGTAAAACATGCAAGTGTAAAGTAGAGGGTAAGGTAGGGCGATCAAACGCAAAGCTTGACACGTCGATTTTTGGCATGGTTTCGGTAGTTGGCGCTATAATACATCCATGTTAGTGGAGACTTCAACCCACGGAGGGTTACAACTTCGAGAGTCCACAGAGGGCTCCACCCACAAGGGGTCCACAAATAAGCGGCCTTGTTTGTTCCACCATGACTTCCATCCACACAGGACTAGCCTCACTCATGGTAGATCTTCACGAAGTAGGCGATCTCCTTGCCCTTACAAACATCTTGGTTTAACTCCACAACACGAAGTAGGAGGTTCCCAAGAGACACCTAACCAATCTAGGAGGCACCACCCTCCAAAAGGTAATAGAAGTGGTAGAACGATGAACTCCTTGCTCTTGTGCTTCAAAAGATAGTTTCCTCAACACTCAATCATTCTCTCTCAGATTAGGCACGGGTAGGAGAGATTGATCTTGTGGAAAGAAACTTGGGGAGGCTAGAAATCAAGGTTCAAATGGTTGGAATGGAATCTCTTGATCTCAACAGATGAGTAGGTGGCTCTCTCTCAGAAAAATGGATCTGAAAAGTGTAAGTGTGTTCTGAGTTCTTCCTCTACGAATGAGAGGCAGGTGGAGGAGTATATATAGGCATCTCCCAAAATCCAACCGTTAGAACATTATTGCCCAACTCGGTGACACCAAAAAGAATCTCGGTGGTACCAAGTTGCACTAAATGTGGAAACTTTTGAATTCTAGGTGACACCGATATAGGAATCTCGGTGGTACCGATACAATGACCTAGAATGGTTTCCAAATCTCGGTAAGACCGATTTCAAACTCTGAAATTCTGAAACTTGAAATCATCTGAACAGAAGGTTGGTCACCCAATTTCGGTGGCACCGATAGGAATGTTGGTTGTACCGAGATGGTAGGGTTTGGCATAGGATTTGTCTAAGTGTAAAATCGATAGGGACGAGTAGGAAATGTTGGTGGCACCAATTTTGCTTATGTGGCTTGGGACAGATATATTTTGTGGGAGAATGGTGAGTATTTTTGGTGGCTATCTCTAAGCACTTGAGCAACCAATTCATCATAGTAGCTCATCTCCTTTTAATAGTATTGGCTTTCCTGTGGACTGAGGGTGGTTTCTCACAAATATAAAATGTACAGTCTTCTAGCTTGAAGCTTGAGCTAACCCTATTCCTTCCTTTCATCAAGGGGCATCTCCACACAATCCTATAGCCAAAGCATCTTTGAACTTTTCTGAAATATACTTGAAAAAGCTCATTAGTCCAATGAAACATATGTTGTGATTAATTACCAAAACCACCTTAGGGCGCAATTATGCTTTCAATCTCCCCCTTTTTGGTAATTGATGACAACATACAGATCAAAGCTTCGACAAAAGATATAATCAATGATTAGCATCGACGCTTTGAGAAGTATGTGAAAAGCAAGAGCTTCCCCTAAATTTTTGCATTATTTTAAATTTGTGTTTGAATGCAAATGTACACTCGATTAGGATCATGGGTTACTCTACCATGTCACATACAATTTGGTGGTGCGCATAAATGATATGAGTGAATAGTAATGCACATAGCACCAACAAGAAAATGAATGATCATCATGAAGATAGCTCAAAAGTAAAATTGTGGTGGCATTAAACAAACAAAGCGTATTATCAAACACATATCTAAACGGATAAAGTCATCCAAAAAACTAAAAGTTTTGAAAAAACAAACGAGAGCAAATAAAGTGCAAAAGCTCCCCCTCTCGAAGCCCTATTGATCTATACACTTCTCCCCCTTTGGCAACAAGTTACCAAAAAGTTCAAAGGTCTATAACTAAGCGTCTCTCTCAGCATGATCTCCTCCGGTAGCAGAAGTTGGAGTAGTCAAGAGAGTATCGACGAAGGCTTCGATAGATGTCGCTAGAGCTGGAGGTGTATACACTATAGGTGCTCGGGCAGGAGTTGAAGCTTGAGTTAATGAAGATGGTATTGCTTCCGGTACTAGAACAGCTGCTGACCTAGTCTGGGCCGTGAACCGAGTGGTAGTACGAAGAGGCAAATCATCATCATAATCGTTATCACCATCACTAGAGCGTGGAATCTTCACTAAGTTAACTTCATGCTGAAGCTGCTCAACAGTGGTGGTCCACTCCATCACCTTCACATACAGGTCATGTAATTTTGTCTCCACGATCCTCTCTAGGCTCTTCTGGTTTAGCAAGATCTCAGAAACTTTCTTCTCCGTCCCTTGGATGGTGCTGACCAAGAAGAAAATGTGCTCATCTCTGGTTTTGAGCTGTGGGGGTTGAGTTGTAGCAT
Organism: Hordeum vulgare subsp. vulgare; assembly: GCF_904849725.1. NCBI lineage: Eukaryota > Viridiplantae > Streptophyta > Magnoliopsida > Poales > Poaceae > Hordeum > Hordeum vulgare. Next base: position 143,257,668 of record NC_058521.1, on the reverse strand, counting down.
TCCTAGCAGCCTCTACGGTTGTTGCCTCTGCTGCCTCTCTAGCAGTAGCAGAGCTGGGATGGGTATCATCCATCACAACTACATTATTATAAAACTCTAGCTAAAGTGGCAAGTGAGGATGATCAAGCTGATATGCATGCTTGCCAATCTTGGAATTGATGAGCATCTGAATGTATGGAGCATATCCACACGATCTCTTCTGGTCTGCAGCAGTTCTCCTGACAGTCTCAACAATCAAATCCATCACCTTGAAGCGAGCGTGGGTGTCTAGATGTTGCAACATGTTGATGGAATAACCTATAATCATTTTTTCATCACCTGATTTGGGCATCAGGGTATGTCTCAAGATAGTGTTTGTAGTGGTCATTCCTGCTTGCAAGAAATAGACAAAGCCAAGCTTGTGAGACAGCAGATAGTCATGGGGCACTGGCTTGTACATGTTATCCGTGGAGTTGTGATTCATCTTAGGATCTGAATACACATCCAAGTCCTCGGCGGCCCAGGCATCTGCCTCCGCCCGCTACATGGGGTCGTGCGTCCCCTTGGACCGTTTCTCTCTGGCCGGTGGATCCGGAGCCGAGCCATCCGGCTGTGGCACCCAGCCCACCGTCTCCTTGTGGACCTCTTCACGCGCCTGCTTCTGGGCAGCCTCCTCCCATGGGCGATGCTCCTGCTCGTCCAACACCTTTTGCGCCGTCTCCAGCTTAGCCCATGCAGCGTGCTCCTTCCCGGCGCTCCCGCTGGCCTCTGTTGCCACCGTCAGAGTTGTCCTCTTCACGGTGCACGGGGCCCTGCTCGACGCATTCTGATATACATGAGAGACGATGAAGAAAACAAAGGTGAAGGGAAATAGGACGGTCGAAGGACTTACCCGATGCTGACAAGGACCGCCCGCCTGACGGGTCCCACCGGCGCGACCCGTCGCTTCTTCCTGCAGCCTCCGCAGCCGCCGGCCTGCTGCTCGCCGGCTGCTTGCTTGGGAGTCGGGTGGGAGCTTGTCGGCTACTTCCCTCACTCTCCCGTGTCTGCCTCGCCTCCGACGGTGTCGCGGCCAGCCTTGTGAAGCCGCTTGCTCGACACACTGATGTCCTCCTCCCAGGCCTCTGGGTCCTCCACACAAGCTACATTGCGCGACATCAGCAGCTCAACATCATCATCTCACCAGTCCCACGACATGGATTTAAATAACTCACCAGCCGACTCGGATTCCTCCGACTCTGCCACGTCGGATCTCGATGCCTCGCCTCCGGCTCCAGCCGCGTCCCTCGGCTCCACTTCATCAGCGTCCTCGATTTCCTCGGTGTCCGACTCCGGCAAGTCGGCTACTGGCTCGCTGTAGGATTGCAGCTGGGGAAACAGCTCCGCCATGGCGGGCGTGAGGCATGAAAAAGCGGCATACACGACAGAAAAAAGGAAAGGCGAAGTGTTACTTACCACATGGGCCGGATGCTGTCGATCATAGGGAGCCTTGTCCCATTGGCACTCCCCCTCGTCCATCCTAGCGATGGAGATCAGGTTCACCCGACTCGCCATGTGCACCGCCCTCAGCTCCTTCATGGAGAGTCGGCACGGGTCGCACCGGCCGCCCATGTGACAGATGAGGTGCGGGGACGCTGTAGCAGCTACACCCGGCGCTCTACCATGGTGGTGAGCAGATCCATGCTCGTGAGACCCTCCGAGTCGGTCAGCTGGGCCAGCCAGACGCAGAGCTGGTCCGGCTCCTCGGCCAGCTGTGGCATGGCCGCCTTCCACTTCAGCATGGCGACCGGAGACGCGTTGACGAAGTCGGACAGGTTGATGAGATCCAGATCCGCCTCAATGTTCTTCACGTGGAAGAACATCTACTGCCAATTCTTCACTGAGTCTTGCAGCAGGAGCTTGGGGAAGCCGGCTCCCGTACGGTGGTAGAAAAGGTGTGCCCCGCAGGCGGTCATCTCCTTCTGCTTGGTGCTTTTATTCAGCACCGTCTGCTGCTTGAGGAAGAAGAGCCGGCACCATAGGTCCAGGTGCGGCTCGATCCCCAAATAGCCCTCGCACACGGAGACGAAGGCGGCCAAAATGCATGAGGAATCGGCGAAAGAAAATGCTCGCCGGCAACCCAAACCCCCGGGCGAAGTGCTCGGTGAAGACCACCACCTCGCCGTCCCACGAGGCTGGAGCGTATTCCACCTCCATGATGCGCGCTTCCACAAGCCCCGCTAGCGATAGTTTGCGGCGGTGGCAGAGGCATTCGATGCACTCCTCGTTGACGTCGCCGCCATCCCAGGCGCCCTTAGTCTTCATCAAGCTCGATGGGGGCTCGATGCGCGGGGCCAAAGGCAGTGGAGTCCGCCAGATCTCAGCGAGAGCTGGCGGCGTGCGGCGGCACGGCGGGCGCGCGACCTCCATCTCTCTCTCCCCCCCTCTCTGTGCGTGAGGGGAGCAACGAGGAAGACGAAGGACGGGGCAGGGGAGCGGATGGCTGTCTCTGCCCCTCCCCTTGCCCATTTAAACACCGCGTGGGGTAGTGGGGGAGGGGATCTGACGCGCACGATCCCACTACTCCCGCATTACGCGGGCGACACCACTGTGCATTGGGAACGCAAACGTCGGCCTCGACCCACAAAAGATCCACGCACATGGGCCGAGGCTGCGGTCAGGCGGGCCCCGCCTCGCGGCCCGGTCTTGTCACCCCACGTGGCATGTCAGGCCACGACCGCGGCGTGCCACACGTGGCATTCTCTCTCTGCTCCTTGGAGAACCCGAGGCAGCCTGCGGGATGCTAACCGGCCGCAACCTCAGCCGCCTCCGGATGGCAAACGGTCCAGCCACAAGCCCGCGAGCCCGCGGGCGCAGGATCCAAGCCGATGAGGTCCGCCGCTCTGAGCCGACGGGCCTCCCCTACTTGAGGGACTACTGACGGGGGGATAACCCCAGGGTAGGCTAATTAACGCTACTTTCCCCCCTTTTTCAAAACAATATGTGGCCAACGTCCCCCCCCCCGTCGAACGGCTGCTCCTGACCAGCTACGTAGCGCGAGCCGGCTCGGGGCGAAGCCACCCACCATCCGACTCTCAAGAGACCCGCCAGCCGGCGAGTCAGCCCCTATCACATCACCCTGACAGGCGTGCCAGGGACGCATTAGCAAGAGATGGCTACAATGGCCCAGGTACCGCCGGTCAGCATACGCCCGACTACAAAGCAGGCGGCCATACCGCTGACTGCAGCTGACACCGACTAGGCGAGGTGACACAGTGGTAGCACGCCTCCATCCACTCCATTACCTACTCCCACATGGCTACAGTGCGGTTGACAGTACTGTTGACCACGGCTAGCCGCCATAAGACGACGCCGCGCCACGTAGCCTGTAACATGGTGTGACAAGACCCCCCCCCCCAGCTGACGGGCCCCACGAGCGATAAGTCCCCCCAACCGGCGGGCCCTACCAGCGACGAGACCCCTCAGACAGTGGGACCCCTATCCGGCTAAGAGGCTGCCAGCCGGGTCCCCTCAGCACCATATATGTATATTGTAGAAGAGGGGGTTGACATATAAAACCCCGTGGAGCCACCCCATGCAGGGGGTCGGCCAGTTCCATCCCACAGCACGTACATACACACACACACACACGCATGAGAGGTAGACAGAGAAAGCTAGCTCCTTCTTCCTCCTTCGTCATACAGCTCAAGGAGCAACCGTGTAGCCCGATCAGTTCCTCAACTAGACCAACAGGACTAGGGGTGTTACCTCCCATGGAGGGTCCTGAACCTGGGTACATCATGTTTCTCGCACCGCTTGTTCCCGATCCCGTTTTCGGAGCCCGCGGGCGTCCTTTCGACCCCAACCAATCTCGATAAGCCAACCCATGGAATCTGCCGTGAGAAAACCCCGACAATCAGTGTAGTATTCCAGGTCATGCAGAACAAATTGCTAAGTAACCTGCGACATTGCCTTACCATAGTTGCCTCTGTCGAGTTTGCTATTGTGTTGTCTTTGTTGTAGGATTTCGAGCACAACGCCGTCATACAGACATGTAACTCACCAACGACTCCCGTTTTCCACCAAGAACACCTTTCAGACCCCGAGACCAACACCCAAACTTCATTTGGGCTTCTGCACCCCCATTAATGTCAAGGTATTCGGTTGGCTACTCTTCAAGGACTGCGTCAACTCTAAAACAAACTCATTCACAAGACCATCATCCCCAACACCATTTCTATCACGTGAGGCGCACACTTGGAGGACGCGACTCTCATCTTCCTCACATGTTGACTCTGTGTAGGTTTGGCCGCCTTACAACTCATCACACCCGCCTCCATCAACGGTTTTTGGGAGACTACAACTCCGCTCGGTTCCATCTGTTGCTCTCTTCATTCTCTGAAATATCTAGGACTGCAAAAACTCGTTGGTATTTTATAACAAGAGTCATTTCACGCATGTAACCATCCAAAATATTTTACATGATTTCGTACTCTAGACAACTAGATTTAGAGAGCAAAATTTAAAGATCGGCGCCATGTCATGACGTGTGTACCTTTTCTCACGCGCTAGATCCCGGATAACACATTGAGTAATGTGTTTCAACTTTCAAGAGAAATAAACGATTCAATGATAAAATAATAATACTAGTCTATTATGGTTCGAGAGGAGGTAGCAGGATCCCCTCAAACACTACAGTGGAAGTGTGTTGAATCAAGAGTACATAGTAAGCGTCTTTATTATGGTCGTTTCATTCTGTCCCCGCTTAGAAAAGGTCAAGCGGACATCGTTGGTATTGGAGTGGAGTGAAATCCAACAAAAAAATCAGTAGCTAAAAGAATAAAAAAAAGCTTTTATTGAGTCACTTAAATTATAGAAGAATTCGTCAACCCAAGAATTCAAAATGACAAGTTCCTCTTTACCCAGAAAAAAAAGAACCACTGAATTCGATCCATCTCCTCCCTTTTTTTTAAACCAAGAGCTACTCCTCCCTTTTATTTTTTATGTAATTTCAATATGATATCGTTTCTGTTCATGTTTTCAATTTAGAACCCCACGGAAGTGAATAGAAAAAAGAAAAATACCCCTGTGATACGCCTTCCTTTACCTATTTCTAGATTGATTGATGTTCAACGGAGGGAAACTTGCCATTCCTTCTTTCCTTTGAAATTGTACATTTTTTGATTCTGAACTAATTGTGTCCTTTTTGTTCCCATCGAGGTTTCTTGCCTATTCACGTGAAAACCTCCCCCACCGATGATCTGATTCTGTTAGAGAAAAAAATGTGCCACGGTGACACCCAAATACCTTTTCTCTCTTTGCTAGGGTGAAAGTGGACAGTGATCGAGTGACTCACCTCTCGTTAGTCACGCCGTGACCGGCGGCCAGCCAGCCGTTGGATGAAGGATTGGCTGTCCAGATTAAGTGTTGCAGCAGAAATACTTTAACTTGCACTGTAGACGAACACTATAGACCGGGCACCGACCTACTGTAAATGAAATCACCGTAGACCGGGTTTTGTTTCTGCGGATCCGTCCGTTGATCCTTGATCTGACGGTCTGGAAAAGGGGACTGGTCACTCGATGTCAATCCGGTGAGAGTGGCAAGGCTCGTATTTGACACCCAAAACCCGAGTAAAATGCACGTATGGTCCTGGATGTTACGGGCGATGCTGAAATCAGTCCTGCATGTCAAGAAATGCTTCAATACAGTCTTGGATGTTGTCCTCCGTGATCACATACGGTCCTGGCTACGAATGCCACCGTATAGCGCTCACATGGCAAGTGGGAGGGCCCACGACGGCGCGGAGCGAGGCATTCCCCAACGGTTATTTCTGTTCTCATCGGCCCGATGGAACGCTAAATCGAGAAAATTCCCCATTTGTGGCGAGAGGGAGCGAGAAATTGGCTAGGGAGGGAGCTCGACGGCGAGGGCGTAGCAGGACGGCGAGGGAGGGAGCTCGACCGCAAGGTCGGGGGCTCCATTTCTGCATCTGTTCATAATGGGTGGCGACGGTAGCTCGTTCGATGAGGCGGGGTTGCTCCCTCGATTTCCTCTGGTGATTTGCAAGGACTGCAAAATCCGTAGAGTCCGGCATTACGTATCGAGGACGCCAGAGAACTATCTGCGACATTTCTACAAGTGCACAAATCATGGGGTATGTGCCTGCGGTTGTTTTATTTTGAATTTTTCTTTCTCTTTTTGGTTCTGAATTTTCCTTCCTCTGTTTGATTCTGAAATCTATTCTGGTTCAGTCTTGGAAGGGTGTTTGTGACATGTGGAAATGGGCGGATGCATACGAGGAGTTTTTGCAGAATGGATGTCAAGATGTGCAAGATCACAGTGTGGGCAGTAGCTCGATGGGAAGATCATATGCAGTGAAAGAAAAGAAGGAAGGAATGATGAAGATGAAGAATCATACGATCCAGAAACATGTCGCCGCACAAAATTAACGACCACACAATAATTTTTACAGAAATATGTTTTAAAAACCAGGACTAAGCACGTCTTGATGGTCCATCTTTTGAAGCAATGAAAGTCCATCTATAGATGCGATCTATGATGCTTCCTTCAATGTATGGGATATTGTTTTGAGATTCATTTTCTTCATACTTTAAAATATGCACCAAAAATCGCTTCCTCAGTTCAAAACAGTCCTACATATGCATTAGACAACATTGTTATAACAAGTTTGTATGTGCAATGTGTATACAAATAAGCATGGTGTAAATACTCACCTGGGGTACAGGAAAATATAGCTTCCCATCGCACAATGAGTGCATGTAGTTAAAAACCAAATACCCCGACAAGGCACTGCATGTATGAAATAAACACATAATGTGCGTTGAATGAATGTATTATTTAATATTATAATGCATTAAAAAGATTCATACCAGTGTGAGTTTGTTGGAACAACCGGAACTATACATTCCCATTTGGAGATATCGTCCATGAATTCAGGGTTTGCAACTTGGAGTGCGAGGTTTAGGTTACTCACCATGGTTTTAAGTATATTCTTTCCCAAAGTAGGTATTGGTATCAGATCAAAAATTGAGATAACTTTTTTATCTTGATCCAAGACAAACAATAGAAACAGTCCAAAAATATCCCAAGGCAATAAAATCTGCAATGATGCATACATTTATAAATAAATTAAATATTAATTTAAACCAAATAAACCACTGTTATAAATGAAAAATTAAAATCTTACCATATCACACTGTGAGATATGATACTCATTGCTGTCAGGCCAGCTATGAAACAATCGTTTAAACGTAGCACTGTCCATATTTTCATGATGACTTGGGTCTCGTGCATAGTGGAACATGGACTAAAATAAAAATAAGAAAACAATAGTTCTATGAGGAAAAAAAATGTAAAACGCAATTATAGTAACTTACACAAAAGTTTAGATCCATGTAGTGAGATGGAATGTCTCTGAGAAGTTGGACTTCGTGGCGCGCTAGTATCCGCACAGCCATGTTAAAGCAATCAATATCCATATATTCATCATTGTTTAGTATGTTTTTTATTTGTCTCAACTTTAAGCTGATAGGGTAAGGATCAGAGCTTTTCACCCATTCGCTCCTGTAAAATCAAAATTTTGTCAATTATAATGACATCAGAGTAATTTATTAGAATACAAAATGAACTAAAAGAACATGGCTTACTCTAGTAAAGCGTCATCATCAACCATACTGATGAACAAGCACAGTTCGTCTATTGTCATCGTTTGTTGGGTTGACAGATGGTGAAAGGATATATGACTGTGAGATGAGCTCAACGTTTGATGATGTATCCAATGTTTTGAGATTTTGAGGGGGTCCATCCAGAATTACAATCCGTGGGATCTATATTGTTGTCGTCATCTTCCATGTCTCGATTTCTTATATTATCATCATTCAATTCCGAGTCCACTAAAATGACAGCTAGTTTTGTTCTAAAATCTGTCATATGATCCTATTAAAATAGAAATAAGAGTTAAGTAATGATACAACATAGAATAAGTATTAGGATAAAATTTACCTGCGTAGGAGTGTCAGACAAATCATTTCCAGTGAAGTACTCCATAAAATTTATCATCCAGAGACCACAAGATGACCTATATATGATTATAGAAATTAAATATATCCATTATTGTTTTATCAATTTTATAAGTGTTTTATATACAAATGAATTTATAGAAATAGAGTTTAAGATATTCTCCAAAACTGTCTTTTTATATGCTGTATTTAGAAACAGAGTTTAAGATATTCCGCATATATGTAAACATAGAATTCTCACTTGTACTAATTGTAGTTATTCTAGAACCTGAGACGACAAAGGATGACATTCTTACAACATATGTATTAATATTAATGGTTCAGATATCGTGAAGGAGAAGGAGGTGCCGAAAGGGGATGGGAGCAACAAGTTTGATTCGAAAGAGGTATACCCATCTGTTTGCAGACTGCTCTTAATACATTCTTCCCTTGGCCATGCTGTAATGTTTACGTCTTTCCACTTATCAAATTTTAGTTCAATTTGAAGTGATGCATATTGGAATACATTTTCCAGTCCTTCGAGCTGTTGCATGAATAAATGACAACGTATTAGCATTACAACCGAAGAATAACAGAAATCGTCTTATCAAAAGATGGTGCACTGAGACTAATAACTAACCATAGCAGTGAGTTCTTTGCGGTTCATTCCTGGGCCTAGCGAGTCGAGCACCTGGATACGTCGCACCCCGCTATTTATAACTGCTAGGTACCAATGAAAGTCTTTAATGTTTACTGAAACATATATCTGTAAATAGAGTTTTTGTTAGTTTAGGTCCCATCTGTAGAAACATTCATCCATGATTGAATTCATAGTAATATGTAAAGAACTGAGACTCACGATATCATGTTCCAAATAAGTTGTAGCTCTGTCTAACACCCATCTTCGTGTGTCATCCCGTATAAACTTAAATTCATTTATCAGCTCAGAGATGCATGCATTCTCTAAGAACACACTTCCACCTGTCCTCATCTTTTGATGCTCTTTAGCACTTATGCAATGTATGTATGCGTCTATGATTTGTAATACAAAGTGCACACGTTGGTTATAGGACAAAATAGTAACTCATGTTCAAATAGCATCGTCTCGTCATAAAGCTACATATACTTACTTCGTCGCCAAGAAATTCTCCGGGTAATAAAAGCCGTTCCAACTGTCTTCTTTGGAGATTTGAGTTGTCAATGCTCACTAAAGTTCTTTTATCATTTGGTCCAGACATGATATTTTCAATCATGGACCAATCATCGCCGGTGCAGGCGTAATCTATCATGATGGAAGTAATAACATTTATTAATAACGAGGAAAACAAATGTAGCAAAACCAGGGCATAGAAAGATTTGTACGTGCCTTCTGGAGCCACCACGTAGTCTTGTGGCTTCTTAGGTTTGTTATGTAGTCGGATAGGCTTCCATGTTTGCTCGGGCATTGGCAGCTTGTCCCCTATAATTTCTGCCCGTTCCCTGCCGGACGTTTGTTCTAATTCTTCGTCCCCACATGCCTCCATTCGTTTACTTGTTTCGTTGTTTGTTAATTCCTGAGAGCAACATATTAAAGAATCATCTGTATGCAAGATATAATAGAATTAGAATTAGAACTATTTGGGACATAGTTGGAATTGAAAAGATACTTCTGTCACTTCAGAGAGTCCAGAATCAGTGGACTGCGTGCTCTTATTTTCCTCCAATTCATCTTTGCCGGCTATTCCATTTGAATCTGCCAGATTATCCCCTATAGTTTCTGCCCCTTCGGTGCCCCATGTATGTTCTAATTCCTCGTCCTGAACTTGATGCATTTGTTCACTTGTTTCCTTGAAGGTTATTTCCTGAGAAAAGTTGACTTTCGCATTAGAACTATTTATTTAGGACATAGTTGAAAAAGAAAAGATGACTTTGCCACCTCGGAATAAGTGGACTGTGTGCTCTTCTTTTTCTCCTCTTCATCTTTGTCAGCTCGTACATTTGAATCTGCCAAGTTGTCCCCTATAAGTTCCCCCCCCCCCCGTCGGTGTCGAACATTTGTGGTAATTCAATGTCTTGAGTAGGCTGCATTTGTTCACTTGTTCCCTGCCTTGTTAATTCCTGAGAGCAACATTACAAAGAGTAATCCCTATGCAGAATATAATTTAATTAGATTATAACTATTTGGGATACTTTGAAAAGAAAGCATGCCTGTGTCACTTCACAATCAGTGGCCCGCGTGCTATACTTTTTCTCTACTTCATCTTTGTCATTTATTCCACTTGATTCTTCCTTGATTAGTAACTGAAAGACACAATAATATAATATTACAGTATGTAGTCCATATAAAAGAGAGAATATTATGAAGGTGAGTAAACAGTTTTATATTTGATATCATAGCACAAATTACATATTGTTTTGTCCCGCCAGAATGAAAATAATAATGACATGTGAAAATATAATAATGACCTCATTAATATGTATGTTTTCTGTATCATCCATGATGGCTTGTTGTTCTATTGTCTTTGATGACTCGGGGTTCACATCCTCGTCTTTCGTTATCATGCCATCAATAACCATATTTTCCGCATGCTTGTCCTTGCCTTCCTCGTCCATGTTTTCCTGAAAACCAAAGCATATATTAGTATTAGTTCCTCGTCCATGCTTTTTGTTTAGAAATGAATCGTCCGTGCTCAATAAATGTCTTTGTTTGCTTGGTTCGGTTTTGATATTTTTTATCACGGACCAACCATTGTGAGCGCAGGAATAATCTGTCACAATGCCCATAATAACATTTAATAAAAATAGAAACAATAAAATTTAGCAATAGGACATTGAAGGTTTTGTTCTGTGCCTTGGGGATAAACCACATAGTCTTGTGCCTTATTAGGCTTGTTATGCTGTCTAATATGTTTCTTTATCTGCATAGGCATTGTTATCTCGTCCTCTATAATTTTTATTTCTGTGATTTTAACCTAACACAACATTTTAAATAATAGAAACATCTGTACCAGCTGGAATATATGGATCTTCTATAATGGTATCATACAGTATTTTCGAAGACAGGGATTTGTATTAAACATGCTGTCATTTGGCACCAATTTGGCAGTGCATACTGCCATTGGTAAGAATCCTAATGTGCAGTGTCTACTAATATATAAAAAAAATTAATACTGTACACTCCATACTAATTGGAAAGGGAAATACTCCATACTTTTTTGAAAATATATACACTGTACTCTCTAAAAAAATGGCATCACATCCGTTTTATGGCCATACTACGTCTCTTCTTTCGTATAGTATGTGCCACTGTTTGAATATACTCTTTTTTGGATGAATATACTACTCACTCGGATCCAAAGAAAAAAGGTTATATGATTTTTTGGAACTAATAAAATTCTATACTCCAGTTTCAAAAGGAAATACACATATATTCCATACTAAATTTTATGATATACTCCATACAGTACAAATAAGAGCAGTATGTACTCTTCCTTACCTGTGTACTTGAGACGGTGCAGCCACCAGGGCGAGGATGGTGTGGACACTAGATCTAGGTGTCGGGACCCCGATCCTAAGCCATAGGAATCCAGCCTGTAACACATCGCATCCCTTTGCGGTCTCACGCACGGTTAACTCCACGGCTGCAGCCTTACCTTAGTCGGGACCGTTTGCGCCTTTCGACTCACGTATGCAATTGTGTCGCTAGCATTCCAATGTCAAAGAACCCGGATCGACAAGTCTAGTCATAAACCAAAGTGGCAGTACCGCACAAGGACAGGCATACATGAACCAACAAAGCAGGTGTCGGTCACCAGCGAGTGTAGACGAGTCGTAGCAAGCTACAAGGACTCCATTACATCGCGTGACATTTCCCCAAAGGGGACAGACACAACAACTAAGAAGGACACATGCCAGTCAACCAATGTGTCCAGAGCAGTAGCGAGCTACCATGGCTCGTTGGACCACAAAGGGGCATTTCCCTGTAAGGAGTGCTACTAAAGTTCACGGCTAGGTAATCGAATCCCATACATATCAAGTACGACACACGTACGCATGGCATATCGATATGTATAGATACATCGATGGCATCAGAACATAACCATAAACATACAAGCTTTATTTAAGAGGATCGGAAGAGCCACACACATAATATTACACAGTAAGGGTCTCACGACCCATAATAGCAGTCCTTCAGTTACAAGCCAGTGGAAGTGTTTAAAACTGTCTGAGTACAGACAGGTGCAACTAGAAGGCACATGGCCTGACTATACTACAGACCCAACCTAGGGCCAGATCGTAGCTGGGACACCAGCTACTCGTCGTCGTCGATGTCTATGAAGAACCCTCCATTAGGGTCATTAGCAACCTCTGCAACATTTATTAAGCAAACATGAGTACGGAGGTACTCAGCAAGACTTTAGGATAACTATCTACTCATGCAATGTATCAATAAGGTATTGTGGGGTTTCATGCGGAAAGCCAGCATTTGACTCATGGCTAGACAACTTGCATTTTTAAATAATTTTGACAACTTGATTTCTCGCACACGAGTCCACTAACACCACAACAATACACCATCATGGAATCATTCCGTCTCCATGCGGAAATGCCGTCCACGACACTCACGCTTATCTTGACAATTTTATGAGTAGCCATTTAAGTTATCTATGAATAACATATGTCTCCAAGTAGTCCATATCCGCGGACGCGGCTATTCGAATAGATCATAACCCTGCAGGGGTGTACTTCGTCACACACGCTCCCGCCACTTATCGCCATGTGCACGTCATGCACCTCGGCAACCTTCAAGCGGAAGCCCAGCGAGGGAGTCGGCCACGACCGTTAACCACACTAATACCTAGTCCAGGTTTATCGCCTATCTGAGGATAACCCGTATGGAAGTCCAGCCGAGGTTTCCGCCACGGCCCCAAACGATGTGCGCAGGGTTCCCAAGCCCACCATCCGGGTGCCACTTGGTACACCGTGCCACTGCCTACCGCATCACAGCCCACCTCTCAGGTCAGCACCATGCACGGCCTCCAGCATGACTATAAACACCAGAAACTACTTGCAACTCCTGGACCGAGTACTAAGCGATTAATAGGTCGAGCGGGGTCATATTTCAGGGCCCAGCATGTCGTAGTATCTCGTCTTGGATTACATACACGGAACTTAGTTCCTTAGGACGGTTCCAATGAAACAACCCGCCATGTACTCCTACACAGCCTTTCACCGGTACCTTTACCAAATCAGGTTCAACACACAACCTTTGCTTACCGAACACATTCTCACAATTCTGTTCATCTCCCATATGACAGACCATACACAACTCTAAGCATAGCATGCATAGCAGGATAAGGCACATCATGGCTCAAGCAACTACCAGGTATGCTAGGTTGCAAGGTTCAGCTATGTACTTTGACAAGGATAGGTCATACAAAGGAAGTGGGTTCAACTAACGTGGAGAAAGCAGTTGAAGCATTTGATCCTAATGCAATAAGTAAGTGCAGGAGCAAGAACATGGGATTTATCGGAATGATCAAAATGGTTGCTTGCCTTGTTGCTCAGAGGAGTGACAATATCCGTCAGACGGATATTCGATGGAATCCGGGGGAGCGGAGCCTACCGAAAGGAATGACAACAATCAATAACAAACATATGCAATCAAGATGATGCATGAGCATGGCATGAGAATGCAAGATGGTAAACTATTAGAGCGAACATGTATTAGGTTTGAAGTTGATTTGAATCAAATTCAAATATCACTTCAAACGAGGTATTCTCGGGTACCATTTTAATTGATTCGACCTGATGCTCAGATCAACTTGCTTTTAACATGCATGGGATGACATGTTAGGTTGCTGGTTTGCAATTAGAACAGTGTTTGGTCATGTCATTCATAGTGAAATTTCAATATTTTCAAAATTCTATTTATAAATTATTTATAAGAATTAACTTATTCATTAGTTTACATGTTTGGGTTCTGTAACATTTTCAAACATGTTTGAAAATGACATATTCAGATTCCTTGAATTTTTCCGATACTTTTTCATATATAAATTATTTTCATTGGAGTTACAGATTAATTTTTATGAATTTTAGAAGTTTTAAACATTTCTGGAATTATTCTTATACTGGAAAACCCCTTTATTGCGTCAGCCTGACATCAGCAGGTCAATTGACCTGTTCAGGTCAAACCTGACAGGGGGGACCCACTGGTCAGTGTCTCTGGTCAGTTTTAGATTAGAATTAATCTTAATTAGCTAATTAATCTCACTGGACCCACATGTCAGTGACTTATCAAATTAATTAAATTTATTTTTGTTAATCCTAAACTCCCAGAGGCTAGCCCCGCGCGTCGGTGGCTCAGGCCAGCTGAGATCCACCGGCGGCGAGGTCGTCCTCGCCGGCGGGGAGCCTCCGTCGACCACCAGTACGTCGGAGGGGCTCGGAAACGGCGCACAGGGGGCCAAACTCTGCGTGGAGAGCACCAGAGGAACGACCCTTCTCCCGCGGGTTCATTTTTGCACTTAGCCGGGGCTGATATGGCCGGAGATGACGCCGGCGACAAGCTTGGCGGCGGCCAAAGTTCGAGCGTCATCGGGGTCATCGAAATAGAGGGAGCTGCGCACGGGAATCAGCTCCTACGGCATCTACGCGACGGCCTGAAGCTGCTGGTGGCCTCAGAAGGACGAGCTGATCACCGGAGGGCTACCGGCGACGAGATCCCGCGGCGGATCTCGTCGGACTCTAGTGAAATCATGGCTAGAGGAAGGGATCGAAGGGGGAAACTTGGGGAAAAGCTGCGCAAGCTCACGAGGAGTGCAGTGGTGGCGCTAGCTTGCTTGGGGACGGCCTAGAGAGGAAGAACGCCGGCGATGAACTTCGGTGACCCGAGGAAGAAGAGGACTGCATCTCGTCGTTTCACTGCGTCTCGGCGTCGGGCTCGCGGCTAGAAAGCTTCAGGGAGTTGCGGCGGACCTATTGAGTGGCTCAGGAGGGAGAAAGGTAGGCTAGAATGACGGCGAGCTCGAGCTCTGCTCGAGCTCCAATGGCGGCAGAAGGAAACGAGGCACAGGGGGAGAATGAGGAGAGGATGAGCTCGGGCACGCCTCGGGAGGGTTATCCCCTCGCGTGCCAGCGCAGAGCGGCGGCCAGGCAGGTGCACAGGTGCGTGGCCGCGCCGTAGTACGCGGCGGCCACCTCGTGCTGCCCACTGGCGGGGGAGGAAGACTACAGGAAGAAGCTGGGCCAGGCCAAGTGAGCGTCAGGTAATTTCTTTTCTCTTTTTTTTCTGTTCTGTTTCTGTTTTGCTATTTCATTGATTTACTATTTATTTCAGCACCCAAATAGTTTGTAAAAACTATGTTGAACACCCCAGAATATTTGTTGGAATATTTCCAACCATTCCTAAAGTTTTCAACATTTTTGAAAGCTTAAAGTTTCTGATTTCAAATTTAAAACTTGAAACTAGTAGCTTTTGCATTTATTTAAAATGCCAAGAGTATAAAATAAATGGATTCCTTTATTGCTTTTTTTTCCAAGAATTATCAGAACAGTTGAACTTTTCTTGAGGCCATTTTGGGTTCATTGATTTTAACTAGATTGAATTTTCCTTTATTTTGAGAAGTGGCTAGGGTTTTAGAATTTTCCTTCACCACTTACTTTATTCTTGTTGAAAATTTCCTAGATGCAATGCAAAGAAAACATGAGCACAAAGCTAACTTGCTTAAGGTGTCAGGGATATGACAACTCACCCCCACTCAAAAGAATCTCGTCCTGAGATTTAGAAGTCGTCGGGAATAACGCAGGATACTCAAGTCGGAGACGATCCTCTCTTTCCCAAGTTGCCTC
Source organism: Hordeum vulgare subsp. vulgare (assembly GCF_904849725.1). Lineage (NCBI taxonomy): Eukaryota > Viridiplantae > Streptophyta > Magnoliopsida > Poales > Poaceae > Hordeum > Hordeum vulgare. The sequence continues at coordinate 143,241,856 of NC_058521.1, read as the reverse complement.
CTTTTCAGAATGATTTGACAATTGAACTTTAAGAAACTTAAGGTTTCGACGTCGAGTGGTACGCTCAGCTTGATCAAGAATACGCACGGGGTATTCTCGGTATGAAAGGTTATCTTGGAGATCAAGCATTTCGTGGTCCACTTCATGGATAGGATCCGAAAAGCAACGCCTGAGTTGCGAGACATGGAAGACATCATGAACCTTGGAAAGATGCGGAGGAAGTTCCAACTGGTAGGCAACTTCTCCTCGTTTGGCAAGAACGAAAAGGACCAATGTAACGAGGAGCCAACTTGCCCTTGATACCGAATCGATGGGTACCCTTCAAAGGTGTAACCCGAAGGTAAGCCTTCTCGTCAACTTCAAAGGTCACAGCCTTATGATGACGATCATATTGGCTCTTTTGACGAGACTGGTCTGTTTTCAACTTTTCACGAATAATGTGAACCTGTTCTTCTTCATCCTGGATCATATCCGGGCCAAAGAGTTGCCTCTCTCCGGTTTCTGACCAATTAAGAGGTGTTCGACATCTTCGTCCATAGAGAACTTCAAAAAGAGCTTTGCCCAAGCTTGATTGATAACTATTGTTATAAGCAAATTCAGCGAATGGAAGGCACTTCTCCCAATTCATACCGAACGATATAACACAAGCTCGGAGCATATCTTCTAGGATTTGATTCATCTTTCTACTTGACCACTTGATTGGGGATGGAAAGCAGTGCTAAAAGATAAGTGAGTCCCCATGGCATTCTGAAAACTTTCCCAGAAGCGAGAAGTAAAGATACTCCCACGGTCCGAGTTAATCTCCAAGGGAACACCATGAAGAGACACTATTCGAGAGACATATAACTCTGCTAGCTGGCTAGCTGTTATACTCTCACGAACGGGAATAAAATGAGCCACTTTGGAAAGACGGTCAATGACCACAAATATAGCATTATTTCCTTTCTTGGTCTTGGGAAATCCGTTAATGAAATCCATACTAACTTTATCCCATTTCCATTCAGGAATAGCTAGAGGTTGAAGGGTGCCAGCACGCCTTTGATGTTCTGCCTTAACTCGACGACAAACGTCGCACTTAGCAACGAACTCATGAATTTCTCTCTTCATCCTAGTCCACCAGAACCTCTGGCGTAGGTCCTGATACATCTTAGTACTACCGGGATGAATGGTGAGAGGAGAATCATGGGCCTCCTTAAGGGTTAACTGCCTTAGATGTGGGTTCTTAGGAACCACTAGACGATTCTGGAAGAACACAACACCTTGATCGTTCATGGAAAATTCTTTAGCGTTTCCGCTGAAAATATTCTCCTTGATCCGTGATATACCCTTGTCACGCTTTTGGCCAGCTATAATTTGATCCTTAAGGGTAGGCTTTGCCACCAGGGCAGAAAGGAATCCTTGAGGAACAATATGAAGATTCAACTTCCGAAAATCCTCATAGAGATGTGGTTGACCTTGTTGTAACATCAAATTGTTAGAATAAGATTTACGACTTAGTGCATCAGCCATAACATTGGCCTTCCCCAGGGTGTAAGTTATCCCTAAGTCGTAATCCGAGATCAACTCAACCCACTGTCTTTGCCTGAGATTCAAATCCGGCTGGGTGAAGATATATTTCAGACTTTGGTGATCAGTGAATATTTCGCAACGATTACCCAGAAGGTAATGTCGCCAGGTTTTTAGTGCATGGACCACAGCTGCAAGCTCAAGGTCATGCGTGGGATAATTATCCTCATGTGGACGCAACTGTCGAGATGCGTATGCGATCACATGACGATCTTGCATGAGAATGCAACCTAATCCTTGTTGCGAGGCGTCGCAATAGATAACAAAGTCCTTAGAAAAATCTGGTGGTAGCAACACAGGTGCGGAAGTCAGGCGTCTTTTCAGTTCCTGAAAGCTATGCTCACACTGTGGTGTCCACTTGAACTTTTTATCCTTCTTGAGGAGTTCAATTAGAGGCTTTGCAACCTTGGAGAAATTCTCGACGAAGCGGCGACAATAGCTCGCTAGACCAAGAAAACTCCTAACTTGCTTAACCGATTCAGGTTGAGTCCAATCAAGGACAGCTTGAACTCTCTCGGGATTGACAGCAATACCCTTACCAGAGATTACGTGACCTAGATAGGTCACTTCTCATAACCAAAATTCACATTTTGAAAACTTGGCATAAAGGCGATGCTCTCGTAGTTTCATCAATACCAGCCTTAGAGGCTCGGCATGTTCTTGTTCGTTCTTCGAGTAGATGAGAATATCATTGAGGTATACCACGACGAATTTATCCAAATACTCCATGAAGATTGAATTCATCAGTCGAGAGAAGGTGGCTGGGGCATTGGTTAAACCGAAGGACATGACAGTGTACTCGTATTGGCCATAACGAGTAACGAAAGCCGTTTTTGGAATGTCCCCGTTCTTGATCTTGATTTGATGGTATCCCAACCTCAAATGCATTTGGAGAAGACTGAGGACCCAGCGAGCTGATCGTACAGGTCGTTGATCCTGGGGAGCGGATACTTGTTCTTTATGGTGACCAGATTAACTGGTCGGTAATCTACAACCATCCGATCCGTTCCGTCTTTCTTCTTGACGAAGAGGACGGGGCAAGCCCAAGGAGAAGAGCTAGGATGAATGAAACCTTTATTCAAGGCCTCATCTAGTTGCTTCTTAAGTTCGGCTAGCTCTAGGGGTGCCATCTTATAAGGTCTTCTGGCTATTGGGACAGTTTCCGGAACAAGATCTATCACAAACTCTACATCTCTGTCAGGTGGAATTCCTAGCAGTTCCTCTGGAAAAACATCCGGGAAGTCACGGACTACCGGAATGTCTTCAAGTTCCAGAAGAGGGTTGGCATTTAGGGAATAGAGTTGGCATTTGGCAACTCGAGTAGAGACATTTACTATCTCACCCGAGGGATGGGTAAGCTGGACATTTCTAGAATGAGTATCAATCTTGGCATAGTGAGCTGACATCCAGTCTATGCCCAAGATGATATTAATATCCGAAGATTTCAATGCTATCAATGAGGCTAGAAAAACTAGCCTGTCTACTAGAATTTCATTGTCATAGGTTATCCTAGAGGTTTGCCATTTACTACCAGGAGTTTGGACAACCAATGGAATTGGCATATCACAAAAAGACATGTTATGCAACTGTGCATAACTTTCTGAAATGAAGGAATGAGAAGACCCAGTGTCAAAGAGAACAGACACTGGGTGATGATTAACAAGAAGCATACCCAGTATGACGTCGGGATCCTCTGCAGCAGCTTCTTCTGCTGAGACATAGTTCACACGACCACGTGCAGGAGTTGGCTTCACAAAGTAAGCTTTGCCCGACTTGCCTTGCCCAACGGACTTTCCGGGTTGCTTGGCACCTACATTTTGAGGACACTCACGGGAATAGTGCCCTGGTTCTCCACACTTGTAGCATATCACTTGGTTGGCACGTGGGGCAGCATTGTTAGCTGGACCACCATAAGTTTTTGCTGGAGGGTTGGTCTGATTCGTCTGAGGCGCCATGTAGGATGGCCTCGGAGTGTATCTTGGCGGCAGAGAACTGTTTGGAACCCACAGCCTGCGTTTTGGAAACGCGGAACCAGAAGACGAGCCAAAGTCACGGGAGTGCTTCCTTGTGGCTTCAAAGTCAGTATGACCAGTCTCGGCACTGATCGCCTTGTTGACCAGGGCTTGAAAGCTTGCACACTCGTGGAGGCGCAGATCACAACGAAGATCAGGGCTCAGACCCTTACGGAATCTTGCTTGCTTCTTGGCGTCAGTAGACACCTCCTCTGTTGCATAGCGGGCGAGGTTACCGAACTCGCGGCTATAGGCATCCACGGTCAACTTGCCCTGAGTGAAAGCACAGAACTCCTCGCTCTTTCTGTCCATCAGGCCCTCTGGAATATGGTGCAGACGAAAGGCTGCACTAAAGTCTGCCCATGTGGCTGCTGGTTCAGCACGACACATAGCTTCAAAGTTCTCCCACCACAGATTGGCGGGTCCTTCCAGGAAATACGCCGCAAAGGTCACCTTATCGGTCTCAGAAACATTCGCAGAGCGAATCTTGCGTGAGATGTTGCACAGCCAGTCATCAGCGTCGAGGGGATCGACGGAATGATGAAACTTTAGAGGATTCAGCTTCACAAAGTCGTTGAGGGACACTGCAGCATTCCTAGGCTGACGAGTTGTATTCTGCTCAATACGCTCTAACAGTCGGTTGGTCTCCCTTTTGTTTCTCTCTGCCTCAAGCATAACTTCCGCCAGAGAGAGCGGGTGAGGCAGGTCTTCCTGCGACGCTTGACTACCCTCGCCTTGCTCATGAGCAGGGGCACGGTTCAACCTGGTGAACACCATCCTGACAAACAAACTCACAGCTTAGACCAATATCATATCAATACTAGCTATGGATTAAGAATGTACTGAACACACGGAATGCGGAAATGAATATCCGAATAGCATGGTAACAAGCAACTGCTATATATACACCATGGTTCATACACACCCTTACATAGTTCAGTACAACCTTAACCGAAGAGCAACTACTGAAATTATGAAACTACTCATCAGAGGCTTACAAGCTTCCTATACATTATTTATCTAGGCCTCCGGAATTCATTTCACATCACCGGCATACTTCACAAGTCACGCAGGACTGTGAACGTACGGCTACTACCATACTATCCTTCCGCTCACAGCTCAGGCATCCGCATAGAACATCTCATAGAGATTACCTCCATGACCTGGAAGCTCAACCTGCGGATCAGGAAACACTCTAGCCTGAGATCCCTGGGATCCATAAGGACACGGATGTGGCCTTGGTCCCCTGACTGGTGGTAAGAGGGGTCCCCGAAGAGGGGTGACTCCTCCTATAGCTGGCCAGTCAACGTGGGCCGGAAGATGGGTCCTAACAGGGTTCAACATCTCCATATCTCCGTACCCTGTCTAGACTACCGGTGCCAGCTGCGTCAAAGCCGTCCACAGACGGGCATGGGTAGCATAAAGCTCCATGCGGAGAGCACGAGCATCCCTGTCTCCGTTCTCTAGCATCTCAACAGTGGACTGCAGTAGTGGATCCTCCATAGAAGAATCAAAATAGACTCCACTGAGGTATCCCTCTTCACCAGGCTGAGAGGCCGGAACATAGCAGAACTCTGAATTCTGCAGCAGTGCATGTCTCGCTCTCATAATGGTCAGCATTGAATAGGCAGCATCCTGTACTGCCATGTCAACAGTGACTCCCAACCCATAGGACCAATGGATTGGCTCCTCAGCTCCAGGGTAGTCTGGAAATACCCTAATATTGCACATATACTGGCTCTGGTTAAAGTCTCGATACTGTTCCTCCACTGTGTACTCGGGGTACCAGCGGTAACCGCACACCGACATCACCCTGACCAGCATGGCCGTATGAGCCGGTACATCAATGCACCTGGTCAGATGTACCACCTGACGAGAAGGACGGACAGGCATCTGTAAATAGAGAGTAATGCAAAAGCATTAGAGCTCCAAATGCAAAATTGGACAGCATAACGGCTGTAAATGCTCAAAACAAATTTTGAGACAACCCAAAATGGAATAGCGTAATCACTCAACTATCAAGTTCAATTCTCTGATCATCAAACTTACTTCCTTTTTCCTAGGAATGAAAGAAACCCAATTATCTCTTGACCCGTAGTCCTATAATCTACCCAACTATGAAAGAAACCCAACTATAATTTTGAAACAACCCGCCATGTACTCCTACACAGCCTTTCACCGGTACATTTACCAAATCAGGTTCAACACACAACCTTTGCTTACCGAACACATTCTCACAATTCTGTTCATCTCCCAGATGACAGACCATACACAACTCTAAGCATAGCATGCATAGCAGGATAAGGCACATCACGGCTCAAGCAACTACCAGGTATGCTAGGTTGCAAGGTTCAGCTATGTACTGCGACAAGGATAGGTCATGCAAAGGAAGTGGGTTCAACTAACGTGGCAAAAGCAGTTGAAGCATTTGATCCTAATGCAATAAGTAAGTGCAGGAGCAAGAACATGGGATTTATCGGAATGATCAAAATGGTTGCTTGCCTTGTTGCTCAGAGGAGTGACAATATCCGTCAGACGGATATTCGGTGGAATCCGGGGGAGCAGAGCCTACCGAAAGGAATGACAACAATCAATAACAAACATATGCAATCAAGATGATGCATGAGCATGGCATGAGAATGCAAGATGGTAAACTTGTTGGGGAACGTCGCATGGGAAACAAAAATTTTCCTACGCGCACGAAGACCTATCATGGTGATGTCCATCTACGAGAGGGGATGTTCGATCTAAGTACCCTTGTAGACCGCACAGCAGAAGCGTTAGTGAACGCGGTTGATGTAGTGGAACGTCCTCACGTCCCTCGATCCGCCCCGCGAACCGTCCCACGATCAGTCCCACGATCTAGTGCCGAACGGACGGCACCTCCGCGTTCAGCACACGTACAGCTCGACGATGATCTCGGCCTTCTTGATCCAGCAAGAGAGACTGAGAGGTAGATGAGTTCTCCGGCAGCATGACGGTGCTTCGAAGGTTGGTGGTGATCTTATCTCAGCAGGGCTCCGCCCGAGCTCCGCGGAAACACGATCTAAAGGTAAAACCGTGGAAATATGTGGTCGGGCTGCCGTGGCAAAGTTGTCTCAAATCAGCCCTAAAACCTCCGTATATATAGGGGGAGGAGGGGGAGCCTTGCCTTGGGGTCCAAGGACTTCCAAAGGGGTCGGCCGAGCCAAGGGGGGGAGTCCTCCCCTTCCAAACCGAATCCAACTAGGTTTGGAAGGAGGAGTCCTTCCCCTTTTTTCCACCTCCTCTTTTTTTTCTTTTCTCTTTGATTTTCTTCCTATGGCGCATAGGGCCTTCTTGGGCTGTCCCACCAGCCCACTAAGGGCTGGTGCGCCACCCCCCAAGGCCTATGGGCTTCCCCGGGGTGGGTTGCCCCCCCCCCCCCCCCCGGTGAACACCCGGCACCCATTCATCATTCCCGGTACATTCCCGGTAACTCCGAAAACCTTCCGGTAATCAAATGAGGTCATCCTATATATCAATCTTCGTTTCCGGACCATTTCGGAAACCCTCGTGACGTCCGTGATCTCATCCGGGACTCCGAACAACATTCGGTAACCAACCATATAACTCAAATACGCATAAAACAACGTCGAACCTTAAGTATGCAGACCCTGCGGGTTCGAGAACTATGTAGACATGACCCGAGACACTCCTCGGTCAATATCCAATAGCGGGACCTGGATGCCCATATTGGATCCTACATATTCTACGAAGATCTTATCGTTTGAACCTCAGTGCCAAGGATTCATATAATCCCGTATGTCATTCCCTTTGTCCTTCGGTATGTTACTTGCCCGAGATTCGATCATCAGTATCCGCATACCTATTTCAATCTCGTTTACCGGCAAGTCTCTTTACTCGTTCCGTAATACAAGATCTCGCAACTTACACTAAGTCACATTGCTTGCAAGGCTTGTGTGTGATGTTGTATTACCAAGTGGGCCCCGAGATACCTCTCCGTCACACGGAGTGACAAATCCCAGTCTCGATCCATACTAACTCAACTAACACCTTCGGAGATACCTGTAGAGCATATTTATAGTCACCCAGTTACGTTGCGACGTTTGATACACACAAAGCATTCCTCCGGTGTCAGTGAGTTATATGATCTCATGGTCATAGGAACAAATACTTGACACGCAGAAAACAGTAGCAACAAAATGACACGATCAACATGCTACGTCTATTAGTTTGGGTCTAGTCCATCACATGATTCTCCTAATGATGTGATCCCGTTATCAAGTAACAACACTTGCCTATGGCCAGGAAACCTTGGCCATCTTTGATCAACGAGCTAGTCAACTAGAGGCTTACTAGGGACAGTGTTTTGTCTATGTATCCACACAAGTATTGTGTTTCCAATCAATACAATTATAGCATGGATAATAAACGATTATCATGAACGAAGAAATATAATAATAAATAATTTATTATTGCCTCTAGGGCATATTTCCAACAGTCTCCCACTTGCACTAGAGTCAATAATCTAGTTCACATCACCATGTGATTCCAACGAATCCAACACCCATATAGTCATGGGGTCTGATCACGTCTTGCTCATGAGAGAGGTTTTAGTCAACGGGTCTGAAACTTTCAGATCCGTGTGTTCTTTACAAATCTTTATGTCATCTTATAGATGTTGCTACTATGTGCTATTCGGAAATACTCCAAATATCTACTCTACTATATGAATCCGTTTCACTACTCATAGTTATTCGGATTAGTGTCAAAGCTTGCATCGACGTAACCCTTTACGACGAAATCTTTAACCACCTCCATAATCGAGAAAAATTCCTTAGTCTATTTTGTTACTAAGGATAACTTTGACCGATGATCAGTGATTCAATCCTGGATCACTGTGTGTACCTCTTAATAGACTTGTTGCAAGGCACACATCAGGTGCGGTACTCAGCATGGCATACTTTAGAGTCTACGGCTAAGGCATAGAAGACGACCTTCATCTATTCTCTTTATTCTGCCGTGGTCGGGTTTTGAGTCTTACTCAAATTCACACCTTACAACGCAACCAAGAACTCCTTCTTTGCTGATCTATTTTGAACTCCTTCAAAACTTGTCAAGGCATGCATCTTGTTGAAACTTCCATTAAGCGCTTTCGATCTATCTCCATAGATCTTTGATGCTCAACGTTCAAGTAGCTCAATCCAGGTATTCCTTTGAAAACTTCTTTCAAACAACCTTGTATGCTTTACAGAAATTCTACATTACTTCTGATCCACAATATGTCAACCACATATACTTATCACAAATTCTATAGTGCTCCCACTCACTTCTTTGGAAATACAAGTTTCTCATAAACCTTGTACAAACCCAAAATCCTTGATCATCTCATCAAAGTGTATATTCCAACTCCGAGATGCTTGCACCAGTCCATTTAAGGATCGCTGGAGCTTGCATACTTGCTAGTATCTTTAGGATCGACAAAACCTCATGGTTGTATCTCATACAATGTTTTCTCAAGGAAACCGTCGAGGAAACAATGTTTTGACATCCTACATGCAATATTTCATAAATAATGCAGCAACTACTAACATAATTCTAACAGACTTTTAGCATCGCTACGAGTGAGAAAGTCTCATCATAGTCAACTGTTTGATCTTGTCGGAAACATCTTTGCGACAAGTCGAGCTTTTCTTAATAGTGACTTATCACTATCATCGTTTGTCTACCTTTTAAAGATCCATCTTTACTCAATAGTCCTATGACCATCAAGTAGTTCTTCCAAAGTCTACACTTTGTTTTCATACATGGATCCTCTCTCGGATTTCATGGCTTCCAGCCATTTGTCAGAATCTAGGCTCACCATTGCTTTCTCCATAACTCGTAGGTTCACTGTTGCTCAACAACATGACCTCCAAGACAGGGTTACCGTACCACTCTGTAGTAGTACGCGACCTTGTCAACCTACGGGGCTTGTAGTAACTTGATCCGATGCTCGATGAGCACCATCATCAGCTTTCACTTCAATTGGTGTAGGCGCCACAGGAACAACTTCCTACGCCCTGCTACACACTGGTCGAAGTGATGGTTCAATAACCTCATCAAGTTCTACCACCCTCCCACTCAATTCTTTCGAGAGAAACCTTTCCTCGAGAAAGGATCCGTTTCTAGAAAAAAACACTTTGCTTTCGGATCTGAGATAGGAGATGCACCCAACTATTTTGGATATCCTATGAAGATGCATTTATCCGCTTTGGATTCGAGCTTATCAGACTGAAACTTTTTCACATAAGTGTCGAAACCCCAAACTTTCAAGAAACGACAGTTTAGATTTCTCTAAACCTCAGTCTATAATGTGTCATCTCAACGGAAATACGTGGTGCCCTATTTAAAGTGAATGCGGTTGTCTCTAATGCTTAACCCATAAACGATAGTGGTAATTCGATAAGAGACATCATAGCATGCACCATACCGAATAGTGTGTGGCTATGACGTTCAAACACATCATCACACTATGATGTTCTAGGTGGCATGAACCGCGAAACAATTTCCACAATGTCTTAACTGCGTACCAAAACTCGTAACTCAGATATTCATTTCTATGATCATATCGTAGACAGTTTATCCTCTTGTTACGACGAACTTCACTCCGAAACAGAATTGAACTTTTCAATATTTCAGACTTGTGATTCATTAAGCAAATATTCTAGTATCTACTCAAATCTTCATTGAAGTAAGAACATAATGATATCCACTGTGTGCCTCAGCACCCATTGGACTGCATACATCAAAATGTATCACTTCCAACAAGTTACTATCTTATTTCATCTCAATGAAAACAAGGCCTTGCTCATGTGGTATGATTTGCATGTCACTAGTGATTCAAAATCAAGTGAGTATAAAGATCCATCAGCATGGAGCCTCTTCATGCAATTTATACCAACATGACTCAAGCGGCAGTGCCACAAATAAGTGGTACTATCATCATTACCTCGTATCTTTTGGCACCAATATCATGAACATGTGTAACACTACGATCGAGATTCAATAAACCATTGAAGGTGATTATTCAAGAAAATAGAGTAACCATTATTCTCTTTAAATGAATAATCGTATTGCAATAAACACGATCCAATCATGTTCATGCTTAACGCAAGCACCAAATAACAATTATTTAGGTTTAACACCAATCCCGATGGTAGAGGGAGCGTGCGACGTTTGATCATATCAACCTTGGAAACACTTCCAACACGTATCGTCACCTCGCCTTTAGCTAGTCTCCGTTTACGCCGTAGCTTTCATTTCGTGTTACTAATCACTTAGCAACCGAACCGGTATCCAATACCTTCATGCTACTAGGAGTACTAGTAAAGTACACATCAACATCATCTATATCAAATATACTTCTTTCGACTTTTGCCAGCCTTCTTATCTACCAAGTATCTAGAGTTGCTCCGCCTCAGTGACTGTTCCCCTCATTACAGAAGCACTTAGTCTCGGGTTTGGGTTTAATCTTGGGTCTCTTCATTAGTGCAGCAACTGTTTTTCCGTTTCACGAAGTATCCCTTCTAGCCCTTGCCTTTCTTGAAACTTAGTGGTTTTACAAACCATCAATTATTGATGCTCCTTCTTGATTTCTACTTTCGCAGTGTCAAACATCGCGAATCGCTCAAGGATCATTGTATCTATCCTTGATATGTTATAGTTCATCACGAAGCTCTCACAGCTTGGTGGCAGTGACTTTGGAGAACCATCACTATCTCATCTGGAAGATTAACTCCCACTTGATTCAAGTGATTGTCGTACTCAGACAATCTGAGCACACGCTCAACGATTGAGCTTTTCTCCTTTACTTTGTGGACAAAGAATCTTGTCGGAGGTCTCGTACCTCTCAACCAGGGCACGAGCATGAAATCACAATTTCATCTCTTTAGAACATCACTTATGTTCCGTGACGTTTCAAAACGTCTTCGGTGCCTTGCTTCTAAGCCATTAAGTATTTTGTACTGAACTATCGTGTAGTCATCAGAAACGTGTATGTCGGATGTTCACAGCATCCACAGACGACGCTTGAGGTGCAGCACACCGAGTGGTGCATTAAGGACATAAGCCTTCTGCGTAGCAACGAGGACAATCCTCTTCAAAGTTTGCTACTATCAACTTTCAACTAAATTTTCTCTAGGAACATATAAAAAAAGTAGAGCTATAGCGCAAGCTACATCGTAATTCGCAAAGACCATTAGACTATGTTCATGACAATTAGTTCAATTAATCATATTACTTAAGAACTCCCACTCAAAAAGTACATCTCTCTAGTCATTTGAGTGGTACATGATCCAAATCCACTATCTCAAGTCCGATCATCACGTGAGTCGAGAATAGTTTCAGTGGTAAGCATCTCTATGCTAAACATATCAACTATACGATTCATGCTCGACCTTTCGGTCTCATGTGTTCCGAGGCCATGTCTGCACATGCTAGGCTCGTCAAGCTTAACCCGAGTGTTCTGCGTGTGCAACTGTTTTGCACCCGTTGTATGTGAACGTTGAGTCTATCACACCCAATCATCACGTGTTGTCTCGAAACGAAGAACTGTCGCAACGGTGCACAGTCGGGGAGAACACAATTTCCTCTTGAAATTTTAGTGAGAGATCACCTCATAATGCTACCGTCCTCCTAAGCAAGATAAGGTGCAAAAAGGATTAACATCACATGCAATTCATAAGTGACATGATATGGCTGTCATCATGCGCTTCTTCATCTCCATCAGCAAAGCACCGGCACGATCTTCTTGTCACCGGCGTCACACCATGATCTCCATCATCATGATCTCCATCAACGTGTCGCCATCGGGGTTGTCGTGCTACTCATGCTATTACTACTAAAGCTACGTCCTAGCAATATAGTAAACGCATCTACAAGCACAAACATTAGTTTAAAGACAACCCTATGGCTCCTGCCGGTTGCCGTACCATCGACGTGCAAGTCGATATTAACTATTACAACATGATCATCTCATACATCCAATATATCACATCACATCGTTGGCCATACCACATCACAAGCATACTCTGCAAAAAACAAGTTAGACGTCCTCTAATTGTTGTTGCATGTTTTACGTGGTGACCATGGGTATCTAGTAGGATCGCATCTTACTTACGCAAACACCACAACGGAGATAAATGAATTGCTATTTAACCTCATCCAAGGACCTCCTCGGTCAATTTCGATTCAACTAAAGTTGGAGAAACTGACACTTGCCAGTCATCTTTGAGCAACGGGGTTACTCGTAGCGATGAAACCAGTCTCTCGTAAGCGTACGAGTAATGTCGGTCCAAGCCGCTTCAATCCAACAATACCGCGGAATCAAGAAAAGACTAAGGAGGGCAGCAAAATGCACATCACCGCCCACAAAAACTTTTGTGTTCTACTCGAGAAGACATCTACGCATGAACCTAGCTCATGATGCCACTGTTGGGGAACGTCGCATGGGAAACACAAATTTTCCTACGCGCACAAAGACCTATCATGGTGATGTCCATCTACGAGAGGGGATGTTCGATCTATGTACCCTTGTAAACCGCACAGCAGAAGCGTTAGTGAACGCAGTTGATGTAGTGGAACATCCTCACGTCCCTCGATCCGCCCCGCGAACCGTCCCGCGATCAGTCCCACGATCTAGTGCCGAACGGACGGCACCTCCGCGTTCAGCACACGTACAGCTCGACGATGATCTCGGCCTTCTTGATCCAGCAAGAGAGACGGAGAGGTAGATGAGTTCTCCGGCGGAGTGACGGTGCTCCGGAGGTTGGTGGTGATCTTATCTCAGCAGGGCTCCGCCCGAGCTCCGCACAAACGCGATCTAGAGGTAAAACCGTGGAGATATGTGGTCGGGCTGCCGTGGCAAAGTTGTCTCAAATCATCCCTAAAACCTCCGTATATATAGGGGGAGGAGGGGGAGCCTTGCCTTGGGGTCCAAGGACTCCCAAGGGGGTCGGCCGAGCCAAGGGGGGGAAGTCCTCCCCTTCCAAACCGAATCCAACTAGGTTTGGAAGGAGGAGTCCTTCCCCTTTTTTCCACCTCCTCTTTTTTTTCTCTTTGATTTTCTTCCTATGGCACATAGGGCCTTCTTGGGCTGTCCCACCAGCCCACTAAGAGCTGGTGCGCCACCCCCAAGGCCTATGGGCTTCCCCGGGGTGGGTTGCCCCCCCCCCCCCCGGTGAACACCCGGAACCCATTCGTCATTCCCGGTAACTCCAAAAACCTTCCGGTAATCAAATGAGGTCCTCCTATATATCAATCTTCGTTTCCGGACCATTCCGGAAACCCTCGTGAGGTCCGTGATCTCATCCGGGACTCCGAACAACATTCGGTAACCAACCATATAACTCAAATACGCATAAAACAACGTCGAACCTTACGCAGACCCTGCGGGTTCGAGAACTATGTAGACATGACCCGAGGGACTCCTCGGTCAATATCCAATAGCGGGACCTGGATGCCCATATTGTATCCTACATATTCTACGAAGATCTTATCGTTTGAACCTCAGTGCCAAGGATTCATATAATCCCGTATGTCATTCCCTTTGTCCTTCGGTATGTTACTTGCCCGAGATTCGATCGTCAGTATCCGCATACCTATTTCAATCTCGTTTACCGGCAAGTCTCTTTACCCGTTCCGTAATACAAGATCCCGCAACTTACACTAAGTCACATTGCCTGCAAGGCTTGTGTGTGATGTTGTATTACCGAGTGGGCCCCGAGATACCTCTCCGTCACACGGAGTGACAAATCTCAGTCTCGATCCATACTAACTCAACTAACACCTTCGGAGATACCTGTAGAGCATCTCTATAGTCACCCAGTTACGTTGCGACGTTTGATACACATAAAGCATTCCTCCGGTGTCAGTGAGTTATATGATCTCATGGTCATAGGAACAAATACTTGACACGCAGAAAACAGTAGCAACAAAATGACACGATCAACATGTTACGTCTATTAGTTTGGCTCTAGTCCATCACATGATTCTCCTAATGATGTGATCCCGTTATCAAGTAACAACACTTGCCTATGGCCAGGAAACCTTGGCCATCTTTGATCAACGAGCTAGTCAACTAGAGGCTTACTAGGGACAGTGTTTTGTCTATGTATCCACACAAGTATTGTGTTTCCAATCAATACATTTATAGCATGGATAATAAACGATTATCATGAACAAAGAAATATAATAATAACTAATTTATTATTGCCTCTAGGGCATATTTCCAACAAAACTATTATAGCTAACATGTATTAGGTTTGAAGTTGATTTGAATCAAATTCAAATATCACTTCAAACGAGGTATTCTCGGGTACCATTTTAATTGATTCGACCTGATACTCAGATCAACTTGCTTTTAACATGCATGGGATGACATGTTAGGTTGTTGGTTTGCAATTAGAACAGTGTTTCATCATGTCATTCATAGTGAAATTTCAATAAGTTCCAAATTCTATTTATAAATTATTTATAAGAATTAACTTATTCATTAGTTTACATGTTTGGGTTCTGTAACATTTTCAAACATATTTGAAAATGACATATTCAGATTCCTTGAATTTTTCTCATACTTTTTCATATATAAATTATTTTCATTGGAGTTACTGATTAATTTTTATGAATTTTAGAAGTTTTAAACATTTCTGGAATTATTCTTATACTGGAAAACCCCTTTATTGCGTCAGCCTGACATCAGCAGGTCAATTGACCTGTTCAGGTCAAACCTGACACGGGGGACCCACTGGTCAGTGTCTCTGGTCAGTTTTAGATTAGAATTAATCTTAATTAGCTAATTAATCTCACTGGACCCACATGTCAGTGACTTATCAAATTAATTAAATTTATCTTTGTTAATCCTAAACTCCCATAGGCTGGCCCCACGCGTCACTGGCTCAGGCCAGCTGAGATCCACCGGCGCCGAGGTCGTCCTCGCCGGCGGGGAGCTTCCGGCGACCACCAGTACGTCGGAGGGGCTCGGAAACGGCGCACAGGGGGCCAAACTCTGCGCGGAGAGCACCAGAGGAACGACACTTCTCCCGCGGGTTCATTTTTGCACTTAGCCGGGGCTTATCTGGCCTGAGATGACGTCGGCGATGAGCTTGGCGGCGGCCAAAGTTCGGGCGTCATCGGAGTCATCGAAACAGAGGGAGCTACGCACGGGACTCAGCTCCTACGACATCTACGCGACAGCCTGAAGCTGCTGGTGGCCTCAGAAGGACGAGCTGATCACCGGAGGGCTACCGGCGACGAGCTCCCGCGGCGGATCTCGTCGGGCTCCAGTGAAATCATGGCTAGAGGAAGGGATCAAAGGGGGAAACTTGGGGAAAAGCTGCGCAAGCTCACGAGGAGTGCAGTGGTGGCGCTAGCTTGCTCGGGGACGGCCTGGAGAGGAAGAACGCCGGCGACGAACTTCGGTGACCCGAGGAAGAAGACGACTGCGTCTCGTCGTTTCACTACGTCTCGGCGTCGGGCTCGTGGCTAGAAAGCTTCAGGGAGTTGCGGCGGACCTATTGCGCGGCTCAGGAGGGAGAAAGGTAGGCTAGAATGACGGCAAGCTCGAGCTCTGCTCGGGCTCCAATGGCGGCAGAAGGAAACGAGGCAGAGGGGGAGAATGAGGAGAGGATGAGCTCGGGCACGTCTCGGGAGGGTTATCCCCTCGCGTGCGAGCGCAGAGCGGCGGCCAGGCAGGCGCACAGGTGCGCGGCCGCGCCGGAGTACGTGGCGGCCACCTCCTGCTGCCCACTCGCGGGGGAGGAAGACGACAGGAAGAAGCTGGGCCGGGCCAGGTGAGCGTCAGGTAATTTCTTTTCTCTTTTTTTCTGTTTTGTTTCTGTTTTTCTATTTCATTGATTTACTATTTATTTCAGCTCCCAAATAGTTTGTAAAAACTATGTTGAACACCCCAGAATATTTGTTGGAATATTTCCAACCATTCCTAAAGTTTTCAACATTTTTGAAAGCTTAAAGTTTCTGATTTCAAATTTAAAACTTGAAACCAGTAGCTTTTGCATTTATTTAAAATGCCAAGAGTATAAAATAAATGGTTTCCTTTATTGCTTATTTGTTTCCAAGAATTATCAGAAAAGTTGAACTTTTCTTGAGGCCATTTTGGGTTCATTGATTTTAACTAGATTGAATTTTCCTTTATTTTGAGAAGTGGCTAGGGTTTTAGAATTTTCCTTCACCACTTACTTTATTCTTGTTGAAAATTTCCTAGCTGCAATGCAAAGAAAACATGAGCACAAAGCTAACTTGCTTAAGGTGTCAGGGATATGACACTAGGGCAGCGCACGGGGATGGGCCGAGGTCTGCCCGTGAAGCCGCCACCGGTGCGACGACGGCGTGGACAGCAGATTTAGGGCAGCTCGCCGGGAGGGGCAGAGGTCTACTCGAGACAGCACGGGCAGCGAGGGCAAGGACCAGGAGAGTGGAAGAGAGGTGGAGGAGAGATGAGGGCTAAGAGGGAAGGTCCAGGAGGGGATCAGGAAATGAGATCGTGGACTGCCGCGTCGTGGGAAGGAGATCGTGGACAGCGGGATTCTAGGGAGGGAGATCCGAAATTGTTGGGATCGTGGACCTTTATCTTTTTTTATACCCCATGCTTTTCCTTTTTCTTTTTTATTATACCCCACACATATATAATTGATGGAATTTTTTCGAAATACACTTTAATATACTAATATTTGTTTCGGCTCATCGGATAGTTTCTTGGAAGTTTTATGTGCTCATTGTTATACATTTTTATATAGAAAAATTATCTTTTTCTGTACCGAAATATAATTCTTGTATCATTTTGTCTTGGCAGATAGTTAATGGACATGAGTTTTCAGGGAAGTAATTTCGGTTGTTCGAGCAAAACGGAAACCATGAAGGTGAGTTTCGTTGCTATGTTTTATTATTGTTGTTGCTGATCGTGTCTAATATTGGTGCTACAGCAGCATCAAAGTAAGTGTTGCCATGTAAAAAATTTGAGAAGAGAATACATCTTCAGCATGTACCTAGATAACAAGATTGGAGTATTTCACATCAACTAATGGTAGTACTACCACAAGTAGGTCCTGAAACAATACACTACACGAAAATAGCAAAAGCCAGTAACTATGATAGATACATCATACCCAAATTGGAGCCTGATCACCATAACAGGAAAATATGATGGCCCAAAATCGAAGCCGAAATCATTACAGTAAAACGAGCGCAATCGCTTGATCATCACAGCAGGAAAATGCGATGGCCCAAATATAGATAATGAGCGAGTAAATAGCAAAAGACATTAATTATGAGAGATACATCATCTTATTAAGACCACAACATATTAACTTTGTGTGCCCCGTCTTCATGTGATGTGTTGTTTCTTTCTCCTCTTTCTCGCTTAATATGCACCTCGACACTCAATCTGTCGTGTGCCTCTTCCAGTATTTTGGGACGGAGGGAGCACCTTTGCAAAATATAAATGCAAGCACATGAGATGATTGGATAACGTTCCCGAATCTATATCTAGTACTTCTTGCATTAAAAATATCTCACATTTTCAAATTCAACATTAATCTGATATTTGCAAGACTGGACATCATTACAGAAAAATATTAGAACCCCGACAATAGCAGTGAGATTCATAGCATCAGCTAATGTCACAAATGTTGGTGATAAGTAACTATTTTGCTCTTGTTTAGCATCTCGAACTAATCATTCTGCCTTGATTCATTTATTGCATAATTTCATGATCAAAAGACAGGAAATATCATGAAAGTAACACATCAGCCTGCACGGCAGAAATTAAACAGATTCTAGGCAAACTAAACATTTCATTTATTTCAAAGATGTTGTAAAAGAAGAGAAAGAGGTAAACCCACTACACTTTCAAAAAGGTAGGCACCATTATTTAGCTGCCACTACACCGTTAATAGGCCAAGACAAAGATCAACCCAGTCGTTGCTACGACTATGTTTATCTTTCTTGTTAGTTAGGTACAAGTCTAAAAGACGGAAGTGTATGCACTAAAAAGAATACAGAATGCATCTGTGTCAACTACTCAACCTACCTGTAGCACATATGCTTCCTATGAACAGCTGATTCCAGTTTTTGCATTCAGACATCCAGTTACTTGCCAATCAAATGAGAAACAAATTGTATTATATGTTTGGCATCAGAATTTTTTTAACATTTAGCATTTAGCTCATATTATCTAAAAAACATTAACCATACGTTTGCCAGCAAGTTTTTTTTAAGTTTTCAGAGCGTACTGCGTTATTTTTAAATATTTAGGCTCATAATATACTTGTTGAACCAAAATGTTTGGCAACAGTTTTTTTTAACATTTAGGATCATAATATACTCGTTGAACCAATCTGTTTGGCAGCAAGGTTTTTTTTAAGTTTTGAGAGCATACTGCTAAAATCAAATTCACTGGTCAAAAGTTTAAAGTTTTCAGCAAGTTTTTTAAACACATGTCCGTCCATGAAAAAACCACATTAGCAGGAGAACATATTAGCATACCCTTAGCTCATTTAGCACAAAAAGTTGCACAAGAGTTCAAAACAATAGCACAAGAACACAGTAGCATACATTTATATCAAAGGGGAATCACATGCACAAGCAGAGAAAGGCTCTTACCTTTTGCTGGATGGAAGAAGATACTCCTGTGTTACCCCCTCATCCGCTACTTCTTCTCATTAGTTAAGCCTGTAAATGAAAAACAATTAACGTTAAATGCAGGAGTAGTTTCAGATAAATTAACATATTCATGTGTGCAAATAAATAATGGAATAACGCACCTCCCTCGTCTCTCAAAACATCTCTATAGACAATGTTCTTGGTGCTTTTCCCAGATTTATCAACCTCCTTGTTTGGCTTGGCCAAAATCCGTGTCGTCTCCCTCGACACCCCCCTTGACAATGCAACATATAGCTGACCATGTGAGAATACTGGCTTGGGAAGGTAAATACCGACGTTCGGGATCGTTTGACCCTGCGCCTTGTTAATTGTCATTGCAAAACTATGGCGGATGGGGAACTGTTTTCTTTTTAGTTTGAAAGGAAGTGAGATGTCCTCCGAGGGCGACATAGGGATCCTAGGTATGAACACCCTCTTTCCAGCATGCTGACCACCAACAATCTCTGCGTCGATTGCATTATCCTGGAAGGCTCTAATCATAAGTCGTGTTCCATTGCATAGGCCATTATATGGGTCGAGGTTCCGTAGCAGAATGACCGGACAATTGACCTTTAATCTCAATACATGCGGGGGCAAGCCATTTGGTGTGATCGAGTTTAGAAAATCAATCGTGTAATTATTCTGCATGTCATCCTCGATTGAGTCGAAACTATGGTATAGCTTTTCTTCGCCTGGAAACCTTGAGATCATCTTGTCATTCAGGTCATCGACATGATCGTTCTTGGTCGAAAGAATAGCACGTGTGCTCATGTACTCTCTCGATTTAGCATTGGCATGCAATGATGGGAAGACATGTTCGATGAGCTTGTTCATAGCTTTCTCATCCTCGGTATAGGCAATCACAATGTCGTTAGGGAGACACACATAGTCGTCACCAATTGTCTCTTCTGTACCATTGCCGATCCTCAGGAGGTATTCGGAGAACCAAGGATCAGCTTGTGCCCACATATTGCGCGTGAGGCGTATCTTGCGGATCTTGTCCCACAGATAGGATCTTAGAAGTGTAGCATCTATGATTTGTGCTCTTGTCCCACGTGTCACAACAGGAAGGACCTGCCTGAAATCCCCACCAAAGACTACAACCTTTCCCCCAAATGGCAAAGGACATCCCATTATATCCTGAAGTGATCTATCCAGCGTCTCAACTGCTTGACGTTTTGTCATAGCAACCTCGTCCCAAATAATCAATGACGCCTGTTTAAGCAACTCCGCTGTACCACTCTGCTTAGTGAAACTACACATGCTGTTGTCGGTGAGCTTGATTGGAATTTTGAACCTGGAGTGCGCAGTCCGTCCTCCGGGCATTATTGACGCCGCTATCCCTGATGTAGCAGTTGCGATCGCTATCTGGCCCATTGAACCCACCTTCGCAAGCAATGCCTTGTATAAGTATGTCTTGCCAGTGCCTCCTGGACCGTCAACAAAGAATATCTGGCCTTTTTGTTTCATCACATGATCCATTATGTCATTGTAACCAGCAAGCTGCTCATTGTTCAAACTGCTAAATGAATCTAGGTGTTCTTTGTCCACGCTGATTTCCCTCTCCTCTGTTACCTCTTTGTACTCACCGTCATCAGAACCATCAGTGTCAAGCAAATCCGGAAGTCCATAGCCTCCAATATCCTTCCCCATTGATTGCAACATTTCCCTAATATCTCTGAGGACCATCTGCTCAATTGCTGCATCATTGGATTGATTACGACGGTAATCCTCAGACATCGATGCTAGATGTTTGTCCCATAGTTGTCGGATTTCTGTTACCTCACAAAACACCAGTATAGTCGCAAATAACCGTCTCAGTGCAGAAGGCATCTGAAATGTGGCTGCCTCCGTCATGCAATCATCGAGAGTTCTATCGTGCTCAATCAGGCCTAAGTGCTCACATGCCTCCCTGAAGGAACTGCATGGATTGCCATTTACAATTTTTAAAGCATCGAATGAAGTGGCACCTCAGACATGACTTAGGAGCACACGCAAGTAGTATCTTTCTCCTTCAGCAGGGTGTGCATACACAAGTCTTCCAATCTGTAATCTCTTAGTTTTTCTATTCTCCCACTTTTTTTCCAGGTATCCATCTGTAATGTTCTGGAAACTCTCTATACAATAGGTTCCGTGCTACTGGAAACTTCTGGTTCATCTCCAAGTATTCTGTAAGCATGGACTTGGAAGAAGACGGTCGTGCTACAACATCTTCCAGATTTTCACAAGCTTTAAATGCAACTGTATGCATATTTGGCAAATGAAGCTGGAGTTGTAGCACAGATGGACTGACACCAAACAGTTTAAAACGAAAAATCCTGTATATAGCCTCTGGAGGAGATACATAGCGTGCATCCCTATATTGCCGGATTTCATTGATGATTCCACCATCATTGATGATATCTTGCTCGCATGCAAAGGATGTATGATCATGCCCTTTATAGATGTACTTGAACAAGTACTTGACTGCCTTGATGCTGGAGCATGCTTCTACATTAATGTGGCAGTTGTATCGCATAAGCAGAGAAGGGTTGTAAGGGACCACCCACCTATTGTCCAAATCTGCTCCTCGGATCCTAATTCGCTGCCCATCGTCCCTCCTCCTGTAGATGGGATATGAGTCTTTCCCTTGTTGTGTGGCATCGCAAAAATCTCGGGGGTAATGGAACCGACATTGTCCATGAATCATGCATGGGCAACTTTTTTTCAACTCACCACATGGTCCGTGCAACATGTGTTTGACGACCAGATCATGTAGAATGGGGTGTTTCTGTTTGTCAGGTATCTCTGCACATATCACCCGATCATAGTCATCTGGAGTCGCTAACTTGCTTTTTGCTTTCATGATTAGAAGTACATGGTCATGCGGGAGACCTCGCTTTTGAAACTCGGTGACATGTACATAGGCTGCGACTTCTCCGAAATGCTTCCCCTTAGTTAGTAAGTCCATCATATCTCACTGTTTAGCACTGTATACTCTTGCAACCAGGTCTGGGCGGTCCTGCGGCATTTGTCCAGGCAACAGTTCCTCGGTTATCTCCGCCCAATATGGATTGCAAGTCATCGTGATAAAATAATCGGGTTTACCCGACCACTGCACTATTGCCATATCATCCAAGAACCTCCGCTGCATGTCACGATCACCACCAGGAAATGTCCGTGGAAGCACGATTCTTTTGCCAATTCGATCACCGCGTGACTCACCGGCAACGACGGTGTCAACAAGACCCTGTAATAGCATACCAGGTTATACTCAAAGCATGGAACATCCACCACATAGTTATATTATGATGTATTACAATAAACACAAGCACATTACCTGGTACATGTCAGCGCGGATGACCTTCTGATTTTCCGGCTTTGAGTACCAGTCAAGCCGCATAGTCTCGATCTTAATATACATGTCAACAGCCCATTGTTGGAAAAGGCGCCCCCCGAAGAAGACTATGTTAAAAAGCTTCCTCCTGACTTGTAGCTTGAAGCAATAGTATTCCCTTGCAGTTACAAATTTCCTGGATTGTGTTACATCTCCTTCATTGTCAGCAAAATCCTCATCTGGGTTATCCTCATTGTCATCTTAAGATACCGAACATAAATATCAGTATGGTGGTTTACCTATAATGGTCGACAACATACAAATTGGATATTTAGCAATGATGAATGATACCTGAAGGTAAATCATGGGCCGTGGCCTCATGGGTCGCGTCATCTTGTTGCGGAATATATGGAATGCAACGATTCCAACCAGTCTCTCCACGTGGGAAGAATAGTGGATATGACAATGGGTCGTAGCACCCATAGTATGCTCTAATATATAGTGGCCGGTTTCCTTTTTTCGCATGGACGACAACACTCCCGTCGAAGCAATTTTGTGGGTCACTGCCTTCAAACCATATGGCTGCCACTTGGGAGGTCGTTGGGGCATTGTACCTTCGCTGATCCAACTTGATATCCGTGTTTAGTGAGATTTTGTACTCATCTAGATTTGGAACCGACCCAAGCCTTCTGAAAGTTTGTGCATACGGGTTACACTCTAGTATTCTTAGAATCTTTCGTATGAGGTCTATATTAAGATCTGGAGACCTATTAGCCCTGTGAACTAAGTTTTGATCTGTATCATAAATATAGAGCTGCAAATGCCGAGGTCCATTGTCACCCGGCACCAGATCGTCAAGAGCGTGGTACAACCCCACCACATGCACGGAATGTATATACGCCAGTTCCTGCCGCGGTGCTTACTCGACGATCAAGGGTGACTCCTAGACTTGTGAATGAGAAGTGCGAGTTGAAATACCGTATATGCTCTCTGAAATATTTAGCGTCCTCATCATCTTGACTTGTGAACAACCGTCTCAATTCTTCTGGAACATCTGGAGTAAATAATCCGACTTTTCCTTTTCTGCAACAAAATGTCGGGCCCTTGAATGGAAACCGCAATGCCCCACAGTGGCGACAGTCCGCAACCTTTCTTAGGACATGATGCTTTGTAGGTAGGTTTCGGTATATGAATTCATCTGTACTTGCTACGGGTGCTGCTCGTGTAGTATGACGTCCATCTTGGAACGATTCAAAAGCAACATCTAGAACAGAAGATACAAGTATCACATCATCAGTAAACACTTATAAAATTTGCACTTGAGGGTGCTAAATTAGGAAATACACAATGGACACACCCTGATCCATATAAATTCCAGCTTCTTCATCAGGCTCATGGTATGCACGTTCTCCAATATGCAATGGATCCAAGCAGTCTAGTAGGGAATATATTGGTCAGCAAACAAGCATGTACGACGTTTATATGTGAACGAAAGTATGTGTTTTACCTTCTAAACTGGTATGTTCAACAACGGGCTCAAAAATTCCATATGGATCATCATTCCGGTCCTCGCCTGGTGGCAAATCACAAGATCATTAGAGGATAATAATGTCGCAAATCCAATTACAAGTTATTAGTGTTTTGAGTACCATGCGTAGCCGGTTCAGCAGCTCTTCTCGTATTATTAGCCGGCCTAGGTAAAGGTTGATTGGATCCGTGTGAAGGTTGTATACCTGAACATACGATAGAGAACCCAGATTTACGACAAAATAAATCATGCTGGCCCACATGCAAAAGGATTATATCTCTGAACTAACCTGCATCTTCGATTGTGGAATCTTTACCATGTCGTTGCTGCCTCTGATACGCATCATTCCTGCGCAACCAATTGGAATCTTCCTCGTTTGTTAAATTAATGTCTTGGTTATGAGTGACGCATTCATCAGCAAAATTTTGCATACTTCATAAGCATGCGACAAAATTTCAGCACCACATCAGTAAACATTGGTTTGGACATGTTGGATGAGCTAAGAACACAGATTCATATTACATGGTAACCCACAACCTGTATCAGTAAATGTCAGCCTTTGTAGTTGGGTGACACCTGTTTGACCTGTAGCTGGTGTATGTGAGACAGTGGTATCATCGTTCAGGAGTCGACTTGCAGTCTTCCTCTTTTCACGGGATAGGCGTTGTCGTTTTAATATCTCATCCCTGTTTTGAGCATATCACTCCCTGTCCCTTTGCCTCCTTAACTCCTTAGGGTCTGCATATATGTGTCAGAAACGTAATAACCATGAATACATAGTGCTGTAGTTGTAGCTAATTTGTTGATCATCATTACCATTGGATGTGGACACCGTTGTGTCTGTTCCATTTTCTTGGTCATTGAGATTGGTAATCACCATGGACAATCTTCTATCACCATAGGCTTCATGTTGTCTATTCAATACAACATCCATGTTTTGTGAATAATGTTCCCCAACCATTTGCATCTGCAATTCATTAGGATCCACATCTATGGCAGTTTGTCGTTAGTTTGGAGCATGGCATCTCATCAGTTACGAACAAACATGCAGTATAAGGGCAATTTTACCTAGCGTCATGGCCAGGGGTGTATGTGCTACATTTTCCTCGTCATTAACAACTGTTGTTGAAGCCTGTTTTTTCTCACGGACCTTGCGACGTCTTTTAAGAATTTCCTCTTTATTGCGTGCATAATACTCTGTGTTCCTTTGCCTCTTTAATTCCTTAGGGTCTGTATAAGTGAATTCAGCAAGTTAGGACATAATCATCAGCAACAACAGTAACCGAATTTAGGAAGAGCTTGATGATAGTTACCCAATAATTGGTTGTTACTTATATCCTGAAAATGGGGTGCGTGGCCCGGTGTTATTGGGAAATGACATACCTTCGCCTTGATGTCTCTATTATTGCATTAATTCTGGAGAAGCACATAACAGTAATTCTAGATCAGTATTGTAGTATCTCAAATTTCTCTCATCAGATTACCCTGTGATTTTTTTGCATGGTGTAGAGTGCCATACATTAGCCAAAAGAATGTCGAACTGACATGGACATACACTAAAAAGGAAAACAACAGAGATATAGCAACCTGACAAAGCAAAGAGCATGCTTTTTGCTATGAATTATCCTTTCCATTATCCTGACAATAGCATGAGCCTTACAAAGTTGATTTACAAAGTTGAAAAAAGGTACTGAAGACACGTTCATAAATATTTTCATGTGCCCGCTGAACATTGGTAGGTGGTCATGGCCATTACACTAGTTTATCTTATGCATCTCTAGTTCGGCAGCATGTGTGTCATGTTCTAATGTTTCGTGAGGTCCAGTTATTTAGGAGGGACCACTGTTGTGAAAATAAAAAAAGTCTGCAATGTGAACCATTTTTTGTAACTTGGCATTTGATGTTACTGTAAAATTTAAGTGGCCAACAAGAATGTTGTAGCTGAGAATGTTTTTTGCTATGAATTATCCTTTCCATTATGTTGAGCTCCTCTACAAGAGGAATAAACTTACCATCTTCTTTGGCAGCTTGCACATCCTGCTGGCCACTCAAATTATGCTTTCCATTATGCTGAGCAGCAATTTAAGGTGGTAGTCGTCTGCGGAGCTCCTCTACAACAGGAATAACATCTTCATCTCAAGGACCCCAGAGCAAAACATGAGCCCAACCAAAACCAATACCTGTAAGTATATCACCAGTATTGCTGCAAAGCAACAAAAAAAAATATATAGCTTATTCAGGAATAAGAGTGATTCCATGGCATATACCTTATTCAGGAATAAAGTGGAAATTGGGGGATAGTGCGCCTAAATCTGGAAGGTAGTACATTCTTAAAAGGGGACTATGTTTTTCCTTGTGAAAAAGGGTACCGAACACACGTTTATAATTATTTTCATGTGTCCGCTGAACATTGATAGGTGGTCATGGCCATTTCACTAATTTATCTTATGCATCTCCAGTTCGGCAACATGTGTGTCATCTTATAATGTTTCCTAAGGTCCAGTAAAAGGCTAGTGTTTGATGGAAGTTATTTAGGAGGGACCGTTGTTGTGAAAATAAAAAATTCTGCAATGTGAAAAAAGGTACTGAAGACACGTTTATAAATATTTTCATGTGCCCGCTGAACATTGATAGGTGGTCATGGCCATTACACTAATTTATCTTATGCATCTCCAGTTCGGCAGCATGTGTGTCATGTTCTAATGTTTCTTGAGGTCCAGTTATTTAGGAGGGACCGCTGTTGTGAAAATAAAAAAAGTCTGCAATGTGAACCATTTTCTGTAACTTGGCATTTGATGTTACTGTAAAATTTAAGTGGCCAACAAGAATGGTGTAGCTGAGAATGCTTTTTGCTATGAATTATCCTTTCCATTATGTTGAGCTCCTCTACAACAGGAATAAACTTACCATCTTCTTTCCATTATGGTGTAAGGGGCTCGTGATTGAAGCAAATCGCGATGGGGGGGGGGGAGTGGAGGGGATCAGAGCTGCTGACCTTTTTGGCCGGCGGGGGAGAGTCCTGGGCGGAGCAACGCCGGACCAGCGGAAGGTGTCGTCGCAGGCGACCTCGACGGTGATGGGATTAGGCGGGTGGTGGCGACGGCGACGGCGCGACGGTCCTGATGAGAATCCCGTGATGCTTGCAGGGGACGTACGACTGGGCAGATGGTCCTGATGAGAATCCCGTGATGCTGGTGGCTGCATGGTCCCGTGATTACATGAGACGTTGCTGGGCATTTTCTCCTCTTTTTTTTCTTGCGTGATTGGAAGTTTCGTTGGTGGAGTATGTTCAGCCAATTATAATTGCTAAGTACACCCAGCAGACGGTGGATTAACGAGGGCTGTTAGATTAAGATCTGTGGGATTAATCGTGGGGTGCTGATTGTTTTTTTATAGGGCGTTTGATGGGGTGTACGTAGTGTAATTG
Organism: Hordeum vulgare subsp. vulgare; assembly: GCF_904849725.1. NCBI lineage: Eukaryota > Viridiplantae > Streptophyta > Magnoliopsida > Poales > Poaceae > Hordeum > Hordeum vulgare. The sequence continues at coordinate 143,214,329 of NC_058521.1, read as the reverse complement.
TTGTTTTATTGTTTAATAGTACTCCCCAAAACCCCGACTTCCTCCGAGCAGAGCGCAAGGAAAGAAATGAATCAATTCGCCCTCCAGCAATCATCGCTCACCATGTACTCGGGGGAGAGCTCAGTCGCCTCCAACGCCCACGCGGCAATGGCCATCGACAACGCCCCCGAGGTCGCCGGCTGCATATCGTCCATGGTCGACCTCGGCGGCGCCGCCGGCGTGGAGAGCCAGCGCCTGTTCCTGGCGCGCCGCACGGCGCTGGAGATGCTGCGGGACCGCGGGTACAGCGTGCCGGAGGACGAGCTCGCCCGCACCCTCCCGGAGTTCCGCGCGTGGTGGTCCGAGACACCCGAGATCGAGCGCCTCTCCTTTTCCACAACCCTCGCCTCCGACCCGTCCAGCAAGGTACTTCTTTTCCCCAATCCCTTTCGTATTTCCGCGAGGGAGGGGCTGATCCACTCTAACAACGTGAACACAGGTGCGAATTGTATTCTGCCCACCTGAGCCCGTCAAAATCGCAGCTATCCGGGAGGTGCATCTCCGAATCAAAGAAGAGAACTTGTCTTGCCTGATTCTGATTTTGCAGAGCAAAATAACAGCTAGAGCTAGGGAGTCTATCAAGGAGATATTCAAATTCAAAGTAGATGTATTCCAGGTTAGTTTCCTCTAATCTCTTGGTGGCCTGTTCTAAATTTGGAACACTGCATTCCCAAATTCACATGTGGTAGGAACGCGGTGCCTACCAGGTCGATCTCTGAGGTGATATGGGTGTGGGGAGGGTCGGCGAGGTGGAGGAAGCGGGCGACGGCACCCCAGTGCCGTGGTCGAGAGAGAGAGAGAGGGTTCGGCTGCTAGGGTTAGGGTGCCGACTCCTTCTAGGAGCCGATCAAAATAGATTGATCTTGCTTAATTCCAAAAGGTGTCCTTTACATGAGTATATATAACTTCTCTAGGCTAGCAAATATAATAAACTAGGCTAAGCCCCTAATACTTTAAGATAACTGGGCCAGCTCTATTTAAGTGGGCTTTCTCCGGTTGTAATGTAAACCGGTCATAACATCTCTCCCTGCCCATGCAAACAGCTCGTCCTCGAGCTGGAAGTCTGGAAAATGCTTGCGAAACTCCTCAAGGGTCTCCCAAGTAGCATCCTCTTCTGGAAGACCGTGCCACTGGATCAAAAGACGCCACACGCCACGACTTTGTTGAACCTTCAACACCTTAGCTGGATCAGGAAGTAAGCGCCGTCTGAGATCGGCGGAAGATCTGGTCCGGCTGCCGGCAGTTCCCCATGGAAAGGCTTCAATAAGCCCACATGGAAGACATCGTGGAGACGAGCACCAAGGGCAGTTTAAGGCGGTAGGCGACGCTGCCTATGCGCTCCAACACCTGAAAATGTCCTGCATAGCGAGGGCCTAGCTTGCGCTTGGCGCGAGGGCCAAGTGACTAGGTAGAACGGTGGAGAAGACACAGCCAGACCCAATCACCCACCGCAAACTCGGCCTTGCGGTGGTGAGCATCATAGTACTTCTTGGACAACTGCTGGGCTTGAAGAAGACGCTGGCGCACCTCAGCAAGGATGACATCGCGGTCGCGAAGAAGTACTTCCGCCGCCTCAGGCTGTGCCGCCCCTGGCTGGAGAGGCGGGATGGGTGGAGGAGGCCGACCGTAGACGACCTCAAAGGGGGTGGCAAGCAGGGCGGAGTGGTACGAAGTGTTGTAGCAGTACTCCGCCCACGAGAGCCAGTCCACCCAGGCTCGTGGTCGATCACCTGTAATGCAGCGTAAGTACATAGCAATCACCTTATTGACGACCTCTGGTTGTCCGTCTGTTTGAGGATGAAAAGCCGTGCTCAAGCGCAACTTGATGCCTGCCAAGCGGAAAAGATCCCTCCAAACATGGCCAGTGAACACCGGATCACGGTCGCTGACGATCGAAGAAGGAAACCCGTGGAGGCGGACGATGCCGTCGAAGAAAGCCCGCCCTACGGAAGTGGCAGCGTAGGGATGGCCCAGTGCGATAAAGTGTGCATACTTGGAGAAACGGTCCACCACCGTAAGGATGACGGACTTGCCACCCACCTTAGGAAGGCCGTCGATAAAATCCATGGAGATGTCGGCCCACACCTGTGATGGCACCTCAAGGGGCTGTAAGAGGCCGGTTGGCTGCAACGTCTGTGTCTTGTTGCGTTGGCACGTCACACAAGACCGCACCCAGTCACGCACCAATGCTCGGTCTCCAGGTAGATAGAAGTCGACACGGAGGCGGTGGAGAGTTTTCTGCTCCCCACCAAACGAAGAGCCTGCTGACGGAGATCGTCATGCTCGGGCACAAAGAGTCGCCGAACGTGGAGGAGTAACCCATCATCCAGGCGCCATGGCGCTGGTAAATCTCCCTCCGCAAACCGCTGCCGAAGAAGTTGAGCATCCGCGGCTGTCGCAGTGACTCGGCGAATGTCATCGATGAAGGCGAACGAACGCCCGAAGCAGATGCAAAGGGCAGTGCCCTCAGTGTCGGAGACGCCATCGTTAGGATCGGCGTCGCGGCGTGACAAGGCGTCCGCCACGATGTTGAGGCGGCCTGGCCGGTACTCAATGGTGAACAACTTGCTGATCCACTGATGCTGCGGAATGGTGGAGAGGCGCTGATCCAACAAAAATTTGAGGCTGTAGTGGTCAGTGCGAATCAGGAAGTGCAGTCCCCAAAGATACGGTCGCCAGTGTCGTACAGTCTGTACCAAACCGATGAGCTCCCGCTCGTAGGCCGCGAGCTTGTGATGACGTGCGGCGAATGGTTGGTTGAAGAAAGCGAGCGGTCCCGCGCCCTGGTGGAGAACTGCGCCGAAGCCCACGCCTGATGCATCACAGTCAACCATGAACTGCTGCTCAAAATCCGGCATCTGAAGGACCGCCCTGTGGTAAGAGCCGCCTTGAGCGACTGGAAGGCGGTAGCTGCCTCATCATCCCAGGAGAAGGCGTCGCGGCGCAGCAGCCGCGTGAGTGGCGCGGCGAGAAGGCCGAACTCCCGAATAAACTTCCGGCAGTATCCGGCTAGGCCCAAGAACCCGCAAAGGGCCCGTGGTGAATGCGGCGTCGGCCAAGACGCGACTGCCGTGATCTTGTCGGCGTCCATGGCAACTCCCTCCGCTGAAATGACGTGGCCGAGATAGGCGACGGATGTCGTGCCAAACAAGCACTTCGGGCGCTTGAGGTGGAGTTGATGCGCTCGAAGCTCGTTGAAGATGATGGCTACGTGCTGGAAGTGCTCTGCCCAAGAGGAACTGTAGATGAGAATATCATCAAAGAAAACGAGCACAAACCGTCGCAAGTAGGGCTGGAGTACGTCGTTCATCAAGGCTTGGAATGTCGCCGGTGCATTCGAGAGATCGAAAGGCATCACCAAAAACTCGAAGTGGTCGTGATGGGTGCGTAAAGCCGTCTTCGCGATGTCGTCCGGGTGCATTCGAACCTGATGATAGCCAGAACGTAAGTCGAGCTTAGTGAAGAAGCGTGTCCCGTGAAGCTCGTCCAGGAGCTCCTCCACGACTGGTATAGGAAATTTGTCCTTCGGCGTCTTGGCATTGAGAGCACGGTAATCGATGCAGAAACGTCACGAGCCGTCTGGCTTGCGAACAAGGAGCACTGATGCAGAGAACGGCGAAGTAGAAATCCGTATGATGCCCAAGGCGAGCATAAGCGCGCATTGCCGTTCCAGCTCGTCCTTCTGCAGCTGTGAGTAGCGGTATGGCCGTACAGCGACGGCCGACGGGTGCTGTCCTCGGGAGAAGGTGACTGCGATGGTCGCAGACCCGGGTGGGCGGAAGACCCTGAGGCTCGTCGAAAAGGTCGCTGTGCTGCTGCAGGAGAGGAGCCAACAGGGCGGCTCGGACCCGGCGATGGAGGTTGACAACTGGGAGGGAGCTGCTGGAGAAGTGCCACCCTCGCCCTTCCACTGCACTTCGCACCTCTGACGCCAGAAAGTCATGGTCAGGCCATCGAAGTTCCAAAGGATGGGTCCGAGCGTCCGCAAGAAGTCAACGTCGAGGATGAAGTCGAAGCAGCCCAAGTCGATGCCTACGCATGTGATGGCGAAGTGCTCATCGCCGATGAGGATGGGAACCTGCTTGCGCAATTCCGTGGCAGCGAAGACAGTCACTGTTAGCCACGGTAACTCGGAGCTGCTCGCCGCCCGTCGGTTGGAGGGCCAGGCGACGCATACTGGAATCGGGCAGGAAGTTGTGTGTAGAGCCCGTGTCCAGGAGAGCTAGGAGGCGCTCCCCATGAACCGTCACTGGCAGCAGCATCGTACATAGTTTTCTCCGCTCGTATGTCGGCAAGGGCATGGAGGGAGACCACGAGGGCGGTGGCTGAGGCCGGGGCAGCTGCCTCGGCAGGCTCGGGGGAAGTTGTATCCTCCTCGACAGTCGTCCGCCTCCAAGTAGAAGAGGCGCGGGCAGACGTGACCTGGCACGTAGGGCTCGTCGCAGTTGAAACATAACCCCTGTCAGCGACGCTTGAGTTGTTCGGCCGGGGTTAGCCGGCGGAACGGTCGAGCCGCTGTCGTGGCGGGAGTTCCTGTCGTCGGCTGGGCCGGCCGGCTGGGTGTAGACATGGCCGGCCAAGGGGGTGGGCGAGGTGCCTGGGCCGGGAACGCCTGCTGCATGGCCACCGCCCGTTGCTCAAACGCGCGGGCATAGTACATGGCCGTCTGGAGGTCCTGCGGTCCCCGCATCTCGACGTCCACGCGGATCTGGTTGGGAAGGCCGCCGACAAAGAGCTCGGCCCGTTGGAGAGCCGAAACGCCAGGAGCGTGGCAGGCCAGCGCCTGGAAACGGTCGGCGAAATCCTGCACCGAGGAGAGGAACGGAAGGCGTCCGAGTTCCGTCAGCCGGCTACAACGGATGGGTGGACCGAATCGGAGGAGGCAGAGGTTGCGGAAGCGTTCCCACGGAGGCATCCCGCCCTCGTCCTGTTCGAGGGCGTAGTACCACGTCTGGACGGTGCCGCGAAGGTGGTATGAGGCGATCCAGGTGCGGCCGGACACGAGCGTGTGTTGCCCCCTGAAGAACTGGTCGCACTGGTTAAGCCAATTCAGGGGGTCCTCGGATCCTTTGTAGGTGGCGAACTCCAGCTTGGAGAAACGCGGCGGGTGGTGGCCGTAGCCTGTGGCCATCGGTGGCTCCGCGGTGCGGAGCATTGTTGATGACGGGACCGGGAGGGCGGGCTGCATCGTCCCACCGTGGAACAAGGGCCCGTCCATGCTGGCGTAGGGGCCCACCGTCCCCAAGGAACACACGAGTGGCCCGGCCGGCTGCACCGCGGCTGGCGGCGGAATGGAGGGCTGACTCGGCCCGGCCGTGTAGACCGGCTCGGTGAGCCAAGCCGGCAGCGGAGACGGTGACGGAGGAAACCACACCGCCTGGATGGGCGCGCCCGGAAGTGGCGGCGGCCTGCTTGACGGTGAGGTGGTCCCTTGATGCGGCGCGACTGAGAGGAACGGAGGCGGCGCCTTGGTGGGGAAGAACGCAGTAGCCGGCTGCTGCGCGTAAGGCCCCGCGAGGAGCAATCGAATGCCCGCCATGATATGGCCGAGCTCCAGAAGCGCGGATGTCATCTCCGCGGGGGAGAGGACAAGGCCGATCGAGATCGGCGGGGGCCAGGCGGTCGCGGCAGGCAGCCTGGTCAGGACCGGTGAGGCGGCCGAGGAGGCCAGCGGCAGGGAGGCCGGCGGAAGGCTGGGGGTGGGTGGGGGTGTCGACATGATCGATCCTGGTCTAGTTGATACCAAATTGGTAGGAACTCGGTGCCTATCAGGTCGATCTCTCAGGTGATATGGGTGTGGGGAGGGTCGGCGAGGTGGAGGAAGCGGGCGACGGCGCTGGGGCGCCGTGGTCGAGAGAGAGAGAGGGTTCGACTGCTAGGGTTAGGGCGCCGGCTCCTTCTAGGAGCCGATCAAAATAGATTGATCTTGCTTAATTCCAAAAGGTGTCCTTTACATGAGTATATATAACTTCTCTAGGCTAGCAAATATAATAAACCGGGCTAAGCCCCTAATACTTTAAGATAACTAGGCCAGCTCTATTTAACCGGGCTTTCTCCGGTTGTAATGTAAACCGGTCATAACAACATGCTGCAAGCAAAGATCAATGATGGCTATTTGTGTTGTATAGCAGTACTGTAGCTTGTAAGTAAAATGCCATACCATTAGGATAGGTATGTAACTTTTTAATACAATGGCATTAGTGTTAATTCCATGTTATCCTGGCCATAGTGGTGTACCAGGGTGTCAGGACCATCTTCAGAAGAACACTTGCATCGTCGTCAGTTAACACCGCAGCTTCGTCAGTTATCCAACGGCTATGACCGTAGCTCTCCAGTACCGCGACGTACCAGCCGTTGGATATACCTGTTCACCGTCCGTTGTCGTTTTAAGTGTAGCCGTTGTCGGTTATTACCTGAGAGTTACTGTGGTTAAAACCTTTGCCTATAAAGCAAGCCGGGTTGTGGCTGAGCTAAGCATTGATTCCATGTGATTTGCCTTTGAGCAACGAATATTCACTATAGTTAATACAACTCCGATCGGAGGCGATACTTTCCCCTTTCTCTCTCGCAAGAACACCACCTACATTGCCCTCGGGTCTTGACAAATTGGTATCATGAGCAACCGATCCTTGGCCACAGAGATGATAGAGTGACAGAATACCTCCCCGATCCATGATTCCCACCCTTTTCCCACCCTTTAGAGGAAGATCGGCATAGTTACGGCGGCGTAGGCGGCGGTGTGCGAGCTTCGTCAGGATTCTGGTGGCGTTGGTGGCGGTGTTTCGTTCGGGCATAGATCAGTCGAGCAGGAGTGGTTGATCGAACACACTGTTTGATCGGTAAAATTCCATGTCTTAGCGCTGATCTGTATGCTTTTGGAGGCGTGGATCTAGGCGGCGGCAGGATCTTAGTTTCTCTGGAAGGGTTGCGGTTGAACCGTGGTAAAATTCCTCACCAGAACTGAGATCAAGGAGATGGGTCGTAAAGGAACTATGGATGAAGCTGATGTGCAAGAATTGCTGGCCTTGAGGGATGAATTTGGCAACCTGCAAAAGGATAATTCGGTTCTGCGGTTAGATGTGTCAAAACTACAGGCTGACATGCACTCCATAGATGCTAAGCAAGGTGATATCTCTCTGCATGTGGGCAGCATAGAAAAAGCAGTGTTAGATCTGAGTAAGCAACTCTCTAGTATCAGTTTAGTGCTACAAAACATAGTTCCACATGTGGGAACAGCTGTGGGTACTGTGAATCCAGCTAGTTCTAGTCAGACAGTGCGTTCCCCTACTCTGCATCAAGAGAATGTGCAAGAGCAGCAAACCAGAAATGAGTTGTTAAGGAAGCAATTGGAGTTAGAGAAACTGAAAACAAAACAGTTTGAGGAGATCCAAACACAAAACTTACCTCCATTGAAAGTTCAGAGACAGCCTGTTCCTCCTGGTTATGATAACCAACAGAGAAATGAGAATGCTAGTGCTATGGGCACTCCTGTAACGGCAAGAGATGGGGGTCAGACACCTGTTTTCAACAGATTTTACCAAGGAAATAGGGACAGACAAATGTGGTAGGGTTATTATAGAACTTATGAGCAGGACATGCAAGCTCAGTTCATGAAATCATTAACCAAAGGTCCTAAAATGGAATTTCCTAAGTTTGATGGAACAAACCCTGTTGGATGGATCAGGCAATGCAACAAATACTTTCAGATGTCTGCAGCTCCAGAAGAATACAAGGTTTCACTTGCTCAGTTGTACATTGTGGGTGATGCTGATACTTGGCTTAGAAGATCTGGTATTCTTGTACATTGTGGGTGATGCTGATACTTGGCTTAGAAGATCTGGTATTCTGAAGAAACAATTTGGGGCTGAGTTAGTTAAGAGATTTTCTGAACAGGGATCTTATGATCTGACAGAGAAATTTAAGTCTGCCAAGCAAGGAAGTAGCATTGTTGCTGAATATACTAAACTGTTTGAAGATCTAATGGCTGATGTACAGGAAGAAAACCCTGAGTTGAATGAACTCTGGTTTGTGAGATGCTTTGTGAATGGATTAAGGGAGGGAATTAAATTTCAAGTCAGACCTTTAAGACCACAGACACTCACTGATGCATATTGGTTAGCCAGAGATGTTGAGCCTTGTCATCCTCCTGTTTCAACTTGGGCAAAGAAGAACAATGTGCCTTATTCTAATTTCTACAGCAGACCTACTACAAGCAGTGCTGTGGGCAGACAAGTAGCTACTACTTCAGTGGCTAATGTGACAACAAATCCACCAAAGACAAGTGAGAACTACCAAAGGATCAGGGAACTTGGAGAATGTTGGAGATGTGGAGATAAATGGGTTCATGGACATAAATGTAAGCTAGTTCCTAATCTACACATGATGCAACAAGAGGCAGAAGAACAGTTAGCACAAGAGATGGAAGAAAATTCAAATCAGGAACAACCTGAAGTTATCTCTGAAGGGGAACAAGCCATGTTCATATCTGCTTTTGCTATGGGACAACAACTTACTGTGCCTACACCCACAGTCATCATTCACATTAATGGAAAAAGAGCTGTGGCTCTACTTGATTCTGGTAGTACATCATCCTTTTTAAATCAAGACTTTGCAGTTAAAGCCAACTGTTAATTAATACCAGTAAAACCCAGACTGATAGCTGTAGCAGGAGGAGGAACACTAGTATCTGAAGCAGTGATACCACAATGTACATTCCAATTGGGCAAGTTGAAGTTACAACACAGTTTCAGGTCTATATCTCTACCTAGCCATGATGTTATCTTAGGGTATGATTGGTTTACAGCTGTGAGTCCAGTAGCATTTGATATACCAAATCAGCTATTCAGCTTTACAGTTAAAGGACAGCAGACAGTTACTACTGCCATGTTTACTAATGCTGAAAGTTTGAAAGAAGTTAAAGCAGAGAAAATGGACAAGTTGTTAGATAAAGGAGTGGAAGTGTTTTTAGTGCAAATCAACAACATCATGATGAATGCACCTGAGGGTTGCAAAACTCCTCCCCAAGTACAGAAACTACTTTTGGAATATGCTGATCTGTTTGAGGAACCAAAAAGTCTTCCTCCCCACAGGGCTTTGGATCATACTATTCCATTACTTCCAGGTGCCACTCCTCCTCAAGTAAGACCTTATAGAGTACCACATCACCAGAAACAGGAAATGGAGGATCAAATCAAAAAGCTGTTAGCTGCCCATTTTATCAGGCACAGTCAAAGTCCTTATGCAGCTCCTGTTATCCTGGTGAAGAAAAAGGATGGTTCCATGAGACTCTATACTGATTTCAGAAGATTAAATTCCTTAACAGTTAAAAACAAGTTCGCAATTCATGTCATTGAAGATCTATTGGATGAACTACATGGAGCTACATATTTCTCTAAGCTGGATCTGAGGTCTGGCTATCATCAAATAAGAATGAACCCTGAGGATATTCCCAAAACTGCTTTCAGAACTTTTCTAGGACACTTTGAGTACTTAGTCATGCCTTTTGGATTGTCCAATGCACCTGGCACATTTCAGGAACTAATGAACACTATTTTTGCACCTCATCTGAGAAAGTTTGTGCTGGTATTCTTTGATGATATATTGATATTCACTAAGAATCTCAAAGAACACTTGGAGCATATCAAAATAGTGTTGGAAACATTGAAAACTCGCAGTCTCTTTGCTAAGCTGTCTAAGTGTGTATTTGCTGCTCAACAAGTAGAATACTTGGGACATGTCATCTCTGCTGAAGGGATCGCAACAGACCCTAAGAAAATACCTGCAATTGCTGAATGGCCTACTCCTGATACAGTGACTAAACTAAGAAGCTTCCTGGGATTGGCAGGGTACTACAGAAGGTTCATTAAAGGGTATGGAGTAATTTGTAGACCCCTTCATGATGTGCTAAAGAAAGGAAAATTTTCCTGGCAAGCAGCTCAAGATACAACCTTCAAACAATTGCAAGCAGCATTGATATTTGCTCCAGTACTAGCACTGCCAGATTTCAGCAAACCATTTGTGTTAGAAACTGATGCTTCAGGAAAAGGAATAGGAGCTGTTTTAATGCAAGAAGGCAGACCAATATCTTACTATAGCTCTGCTCTCTGTTCTAGAAATGCTGCTCTATCAACCTATGAGAAAGAAGCTCTAGCTATTTTGGAAGCTCTTAAGAGATGGAGACACTACCTGTTGGGAAATGATCTGACAATCAAGACTGATCAACAGTCTCTGTAGTTCATCACTGATCAATAGCTAACTGAGGGCATACAGCACAAATTGATGATGAAACTGTTAGAATTCAACTTCACAATTCAATACAAAAAGGGAGTTTTTAACAAGGTGGCAGATGCTCTATCTAGAGTACTCCCTGGCTGTATGGCAATATCAGTAGCCACTCCCACCTGGGCAGAGGAGCTAGTGGAAAGTTACCAACAAGACAAAGACATTAAAGTACTGTTGGAAAGATTACTACTACAAAAAGATCAAACCGATTCTGATTATACACTGCATTCAGGCATCATCAGATATAAGGGCAGAATTCTGGTTGGTAACATTCCTGCATTAAGGCTTAAGTTACTATCTGCTTTACACAGTTCACCAGTAGGGGGACACTCTGGGAATAGAGCCACATATCAAAGAGTTAAACACATATTTTATTGGCCTGGTTTAAGGAAATCAGTGGAAGAATTCATTGCTTCTTGCCCCATCTGTCAGAGAGCTAAACATGAAAATTGTCTCCAACCAGGATTGCTAGATCCTCTACCTGTAGCAGACTTAGCTTGGCAACACATATCCATGGACTTTGTAGAAGGATTACCAGTATCAAAAGGATATGATGTCATTATGGTAGTGGTGGACAGATTCACTAAATATGCACATTTTATTCCTTTAGCACACCCTTACACTGTTTTGAGTGTGGCCCAAGCATTTGTGGATCAGATAGTCAGGTTACATGGTCCTCCCAAGCTGATCATATCAGATAGAGACAGGATATTCACTAGCAAACTTTGGAAGGATATCTTTGCTGCCTTGAAAGTGGAACTGAGATACAGCACAGCATATCATCCACAAACTGATGGACAAACAGAGAGGATCAACCAGTGTTTAGAAACTTATCTCAGATGCATGACTACTACTGCTCCTAGTAAATGGTTTTCTTGGCTGTCTTTGGCAGAGTTTTGGTACAATTCCACATATCACACCAGTCTAAAAATGTCTCCATTCCAAGCATTATATGGTTATCCTCCCCCAATGATCAATGAATTAGCTATACCTGGACCAGAGGATGAGGAAGCACAGGACTTTTTAACAGTTAAGCAACAGATGCTGGAACAACTCAAACACAATTTAGTGGTGGCCCAGAACAGGATGAAGAAATATGCTGATTTAAAAAGAGTAGAAAGATCTTTTCAAGTGGAAGAAATGGTCTATTTGAAAATGGCACCTTATAGATTGGCAGCATTTGGTTTCAGAGGAGCTCTCAAATTACAAAACAAATTTTATGGTCCTTTCGTTATCATACAAAAGATTGGCAAATCTGCTTACAAGTTACAATTTCCAGACCATTGTCAAGATTCACCCAGTATTCCATGTTAGCCAGCTCAAGAAACATGTGGGATCTCACTCTATTCCTAGTCCTAATTTACCAATGGTAAATGCTGATGGTTCTATCAAGATGGGTCCTGCTGCAGTTCTTCAGGTTCGACAGATTCCCAGGCATAACATTCGTGTCGTACAGTGGCAAGTGCAATGGGAAAATCTGTCACCAACAGAAGCTACTTGGGAAGATGCTGATTTTATGAAGTATACATTCCCGGAGTTCTTCAAGACGACGACATCACAATGGCGCCAAGACCAGAACACGCCGTGAGGACACGTCGTGCCTAAGGAGGGGGCAATGTCAGGACCATCTTCAGAAGAACACTTGCAGCGTCGTCAGTTAACACCGCAGCTTCGTCAGTTATCCAACGGCTGTGACCGTAGCTCTCCAGTACCGCGACGTACCAGCCGTTGGATATACCTGTTCCCCGTCCGTTGTCGTTTTAACTGTAGCCGTTGTCGGTTATTACCTGAGAGTTACTGTGGTTAAAACCTTCGCCTATAAAGCAAGCCGGGTTGTGGCTGAGCTAAGCATTGATTCCATGTGATTTGCCTTTGAGCAACGAATATTCGCTATAGATAACACAGCTCCGATCGGAGGCGATACTTTCCCCTTTCTCTCTCGCAAGAACACCACCTACATTGCCTTCGGGTCTTGACACAGGGCCGGCTCTATAATTTGGAGGGCCCTAGGGCAAAGTCGACGGCTTGGTCCTTAAGGCCATATGAGTATATGTGCATATACCTATATACATGTCTATTTTCATGTGCAAAGTATTAAGAGTTAAATTTCAACCACACATTCTTACGGTGGAAAGAAGCCATGTGGGATGGAAATCTCTGAAGAAGCAGCGATGAGGCGTATGCTGGCATTAGCATGGCTCACTCGCGGGAAGCAAGGACAACAAGTGCAGCTGTACGTCCGGGGGTAATCTCTGATTCGTTTCTTGCCGCTCGCCACAAGTGGTCACCATTTCGTCAAATAGGCAGCAAGCAAGTTTTACACGTAAGGAGATGAGTAGTTAAACCACATCAGTAAATCCATTGAATCAAAGGTGGCGCGGCTATCACCTCACCCTGGAATCAACGACGGTCGGAAGCTCCGGAGGAGGGAGGAACACGACCCCGCGGCTCACTCATGCATCTGCACACGGCGGCTGATGGTGAGATCGAGAAAAGTAACCTCGTGATGCTGTGTGCCCGTGCTACAGTTACCGATCACGTTTATATTTCTCGTGGGCTGTCGAAATGGCGTTTTCTTTCCTACTAGGCTGCGTTTCTTTCCTTCATGAGCTTAGGACTAGGGCTGGCAAACATAGCAAGTACTTCCCCCCTTCCATTGTAAGGTGTATTTGTTTTTCACTAAAATTCCATATTGTAAGGTGTATCTATGTTTTTCTCCAGGATTTCCATTTTTGCCCCCTACCCCTGCCTTCTAACTGCAGCACACTAGAGCTAATTATTGGAGTAGTTACTCCCAATATGCTTCATCTTGGCAGTTAGTTACGTGGAGCATCTTCGCGATTGATTTTTATTTTTTTCAATATTGCATGCCATATGGCCATCTGGAATTGTTGGAGATATGCATGCCATGCATGGCTCATTGCGGGGCGGTGCCACGTTCTCTTCTTGCCTTGTGAGTTAGGGTATTTGTGTCCCGAATTCCCCTCTAATTGTGCCTTGTTTAACGCGCACACAATAATACACCTTGAATTTAGGAATGGAGGGAGTAATGTCAACATGGCCTGCCCCCCCGCCGCGGACGGCCTGGGCCCTTGGCGGTCGCCCCTCCCGCCTAGGCCCAGAGCCGGCTCTATGGTGTACACTTGTATTGCTCAGCATATTAAGCATGTGTGGTTCTGCTAGTTAGTTATACTCTTAACTCAAATATGTATTCATATAGTTTCGTGACTTAAGTCATGTATGGTTGACTCTTTACTGTTTTGCACAATATGCTAACAATTTAACACAGTTTACATTTGCGAACTGATGTGCTCTGCTCTCCTATGGTAGATCACAGAGTTACTGGTGAACATCACTAAGCATGTCCTGAAGCCCAATCATGAAGTGCTGACTGCAGAAGAAAAAGCAAAGCTCCTGAAGGAGTACAATGTGGTGGATTCACAGGTATGTCTGTCTATAATTTGCTGATAGTACTGTAAAATTTGTTACTTATTTCTAGTATGAACTACTCTATGTGATAGTGTTCTAAAAGATATATGTATTCACAATTGGGGTAACTATCCAGTGAATGCTTTTGCGGGTAATATGTGTGATTTATTTACTATGATTAACTTACGAGCCAAGCACATTTAAAGCGGAAGTACAGTCAAAATATGCTATTGTTTCATCGAAATATTTGACTCCAGATCATGGAGTTTCTTTCTTCTCCTTTTGTTTTGCCGGTTGAGAAAGATCACTAGCTTTAAGACAAGATCTGTTCTGGAGATAGCATTTTACAGTTTCGCTGAGACAAAAATTGATGGTGTTAAAACAGATGATCCTTCCACATTTCCTGATTATTTTGTAAACCATTGGGTGTTTAGTATTTCCATGCTCTCACTAAAAATGACAAGAGAACTTGTAATTGCAATGTAAAATTTTCCTCACCTATCCCCACGTGTTGTTTTCATTTATATTGCGAGCTACTTACAAGCTGGGGAACAAAATCTACTTATCTGCCCATGATTATGCTTAATAGTCATTGTGGGGCGGTACCACGTTCTCTTCTTGACATACCTCAAATGCCAAACCACATTTGTTGTTACCTTTCTTGCGATTGGATTCTGTTTTACTCCCTCCGTCCGAAAATAAGTGTCGCAGACTTTGTACTAAGTTAGTACAAATTTTACTAGATCAACGACACTTATTTTGGGACGGAGGGAGTAGTATATATTGGTGCCTCATTTTGCCATAAACCACATGTACATCACTTTACTAAAATCGTTGTTTGTATATCTTTCAGTTGCCTCGCATGCTAGAGACCGATGCTGTTGCTCGCTACTATGGCCTTGGCAAGGGAACCGTGGTGAAATTCACATATGACAACGAGCTCACCGTGGACCATGTGACATACAGATGTATCTTCTGATGGGTCCGTTTGGTTTCCACGGGATGAAAGTTGCTGTAAGCTGTTAGCCAAAACTGCCTCACGGCTAATGTACTAGCCCTACCGTGTGTTGTCTTCTGTTAGGCCTCGCGACAATGTAGTAAGTAGTTAGAAAACTGTTCCCCAGCCTAAGCTTATCTGGTAGCGAGTTTCAGATGTTTCTTCGAAAGTCTGGCACGAGTTTGTTTCCAGTGTACTGTGGTCACCGCATGTCTTTGAAAACTGAAATGTGTCGCGGAGAATCGCTCAAATGTGCTTGTGGGGTTATCACGGCGGCTGTTGGGTTGCCAGTGTTGTTCATGGAGTACCAATCAAGGAAATGGAAGTAAAAATCTACTCCCTCGGTTCTAAAATTCTTGTCTTAGATTTGTCTAGATATGAATGTATCTAGTCACGTTTTAGTATTTAGATACATCCATTTATAGATAAACTTAAAACAATATTTTTGGGACGGAGAGAGTATTTTCCATGTCTAATCCCTACACAATCTTTCACATGCAAACTCTCATTCCTCTGCCTCAATGGTTACGAAAGTCTCCAACAGGCTATAAGCTGGAAATTTATAATAAGGGCGATGCTAGGTGTTCGGCCGGTCACCCCACGCGTGCATCAGATTGGCCTACCTTTGACCGTGATCTACACGAATCAGGCTTGCACGCACAACGCGGACACCGCCCCCTGCACACCCTTCCGGCCATCGGTCACCGCCACCTCGTCTGGATGCCTTTAGAAAGCAAGTACAATAAAATTGAGTTAGTTGGTTATAAAAAAAATAAAAAATATATTTTTAGTTAGTTGAAGAAAAGAGAAGGTAAACGGACTCTAATTAAGACTTCAGAGTCAGCTCTAGCTTTGTGAGAATAAAAGATGGATCATATAATAAAAAAATATATTTTTTAATCAACTATTGTACATGTTAGCTATAAAATGAGTTATAGATGACATGATAATGCCTTATAGCCAGCAACTGACTATACTAGTATTAACCATGCTCTCACTCCACCGCCCACGCTGCAGGATGCGCTCGCCGCCCTCATTTGATTGGTCGAAGATCGTCGATTGCAACCCCCACCTTTGTCCTCGGCGTCGTAGTTACGCTGCTCAGTTGTAACATGTCATGTCGCGGTCGTAACAAAAATTATCTCGTCCCTTCACAGCATCCCATGCATCTCCGCTCAGCTCCTGTCCTCGCCGCATGCCCGTCGTTGGCTCGCAGTTCTTCAATTGAAGCTTTTTAAAAAGCCAGTTGCAGTTATCTTGCAACAACAAACAATGGCGTGATTCCAGCAAAAAAATAGGATGGTTCCCACAAAAACAAGGACGCGGCTTGCCTGCGGTCGCTGCCTGCGACCATCCGTGCGCCACGCCCATCGTACGGTTGTGTTTTCATGCACTTCACCGCTCTTGATTTTGAGTGAAAAGAAAAACAAAAATACATAGCATAATACTGATTTCCTTCCGTAATACTCCCATCATTAAAACTGCACACAAACCAGCGGGAAAGAATCCAATCACCCAGGAAAAGAACCTCCTAATACAAAAAAGGGCGCCAACATGTAAGATCTACTTCTCATATTAGGTGGAAGTGACCTACAGCCTTAAAACGCACAACTATCAATGGCGGCCTAACCATGAATCAAGAAATTCTTCTCTTGAATTGAGTAGCAAAGGAATCTCCGCCCCTGATGGCTTCTCCGAGTCTTGCATCCCTGACGGCTTCTCCAAGGAGTGTTCCAGAGAACCAGGACGTTGATGAACAATCTCACGCACCTAAAGTAAGAAATCTCACTCGGTTCTGATGATGAATCAGCGACAAAAGCCGCAAGCTGCAAAAGCCAAACAACAACGGAAATTTAGTTTCGTTGCATTTTCACATTTAGTTGCACATTCAGACTTTTTGTACCATCTCAGATTTCAGTTTTTGGAAAACACCAACTACAGTTTATTTCTGTTCCTTTTACAATGCATATAGTTCATGGACTAAATTGAATCCTAACTCACATAGGATCAAGAAACTGGAGTAGATGACAGAAGGGTACCAAAGCTTGGCATGAAATTTTTATCTGAAGAGGAAGCTTATTTATTTTATAACAAGTATGCTAAAACTATCGGTTTTAGCATCAGAAGAAGCAGTGGCCATAAAGTGATGAACTCTTCTACAATGCAACAACGGACATTTACATGTTCTCGTCAAGGTATGGTTTATTTTCATGTTTTAGTTCTAATCACTTCTTTATCTGCTAAGACATTTACAACAACTTATAGGTCATCGCCGGGAAGATAAAAGAGAGGACACGTTCACTTACAGTAGTGCTGAAACACGATGTGGTTGTGATGCCCGTATGAAGATTAGCCTTAGAGATGGATTTTATTATGTGTATGAATTTGAGGCGTCACATAACCATAATCTTGCTAATGGAATCATGGCCCAATACTTGAGATCCCAGAGAAAAGTGACAGAAGCACATATAGCAAATGCAGAGGTCGCAAAGTCAGTTGGCATTTCAAATAAAGCAACAATCGATTTGATGGCCAAAGAAGCAGGTGGAAGTGAAAACCTTGGCTTTACACCTCAAGATATGAAAAACCGTTTGTACTCAAAGAGAACAATAAAAGCGAAGGTAGGTGACACATGGGGAGTATTAGAATACATGGAGAAAAAGGTGTCAGAAGATGTGAACTTCTTCTATTCAATTCAAGTGGATGAGGATGAGTTGATAACTAATATTTTTTGGGCGGACTCCAAAATGGTTTCAGACTATGCAATATTCGGTGATGTTATATGCTTTCACACCACATACAGAAAACTAGATGATGGATGTCCATTTGGTTTGATTGTCGGGGTGAATAATCATCAGAAAACTATGGTCTTTGGTGCTGCACTTCTCTACGATGAAACCGCTGCTAGTTTTGGTTGGCTTTTCCGAACTTTTTCAAGTGGTATAATCTGTCCACACTTCCATTTCAAGTATTCTAATTTTTTGAAGTTGAAAATAAGTATTGTACTTTTATATCCTAAATGAAACTGAACTTTTCTTATTTTCTACACAGGGTCATCCAACAAATCACATGCATACATATTTACAACGGCAATATTCGGTGTTGAATTCGTCAGTGCAAGGGGCAATTGGGACCTCTAACACTAGTTTGATGAGAGGACAAAATCAATTCTTTCTCAATCAACCGAAGCCAACCTAATTAATTTTGTTCTTGCGAGTTTTATCTCATGTGTGTTAAAGTTCCAAGTTGTAACTGATTTTTATTTAAACTTGTACGTACTGTTAACTGAATGCTACTCAATCTCCCTAGTCAAATATACTACTTCACTGGATTATCTATGGTACCAATAAAAGAAGAAAAGGAAATTTACCTGTGTCTGTACGTGATGCTGAAGATTGCAGTCCCTCTTCCCCTCCAAGCATCTCTGTCCCCCTTTTTTCCTCTACAGGGGCGTATCAATTTCTGCACTCGTGGACGTCCTTCTTGTTTCTCCCTCGACTGCTCCTCCAAACTCCTCCACAAGACCGAGGTGCCGCCCTCTTGTGTTGCCGTCCCGCAGGCGCCCGTCAGTCTGCACGCCTCCAAGCTGCCCCAAGCACCGCGCCTTTGAGCAGCGAAGCGGGTCCGGACGGTTCCGGCAAGCGCCCGCCAAGCTCCGCGCGTTTGAGCAACGATGCAGGTCCAGACGATTCCGGCAAGCGCCCGCCAAGGTCCGCACCTTTGAGCAGCGACGCAGGTCCGGCCGATTCAGGCAAGCGCACGCGCACGCTAGCTGCGGCCAGCCGAGCCGGGGCGGGATGAGGTATGGTCTTGATGGGATCGGACGGCCGGAGGAGAAAGGGGACACGAACGCGCTAGCTCATCTAGGTGGACGCCGGACGGAGGTACGACGAGATCCAGGCGGCTGGAGAGCTCCGGTGGCTGGAGGTTGGAGTAGCACGAGCTTCAGCTCACTACACACAGAAAGGGAAAGATGTGGATAGGACTGGGATGGGAATCGGTCGGTATTATGCTGTGTATTTTTGTTTTTGTTTTCACTCGAAATCAAGAGCGGGGAGTACGTGGAGACACAGCCGTAAGATGGGCGTGACGCACGGATGGTCGCAGGCAAGCCGCGTCCCAAAAACAATGTCATAGTCCAACAAAAACAGGAAAAAAAACATGGTTCCAACAAACAAATGTCATGGTTCCAACAAAAAAACTCGTCGGTTCCAGCAGAAACAATGACTCGCCGTCGCCGGGACGCAACAAACATTCTGGTCCGAGCAAAAAATGGCTCGCCGTCGTCAGTCAGAGCAGAAGTCCTCGTTGGTCCCAGCAAAAAAATGGCTTGCCATCGCCGATCATAGCAAAAGTCCTCGTTGGTCCCGGCAAAACAACTCAACGACTGTAGCATGATATTTTGCCGGTTGCAGCATGTTTGTCTCGTCGCCATGCCAAACAACACCTCGCTCTAGCATCGGCGGTTGCCGGTTGCAGTACAGGTGGCCAAAGTCTCTAGCTTCCTGACGTGCCGGTTGCAGCACCAGGCACCTTCGATTCCAGCAAAATGGCTCGCCATCACCGTCCCGCAGCAGCCCCACAGCCACAGGCACCGTCACCTCCGCTTGCTGTACTGACTCGCGACTCGCAAGCCTTCTTGCGAGGCAGCACCACCAGCCGCTTCCCTCAACATTGTTGGAATTATGTGGTCTGCAACTATATTTAAACATTGATATAGGAATTACTAATATTCGAAATATCTTATTATAAAATTACACATGTATTTATGCATGGAATTGCTTTACATGATTTGTACTCCCTCCGTTCCTAAATATAAGACTTTTTAGAGATTGCATTATAAACTACATATGGATGTACATAGACATATTCTAAAGTATAGATTCACTCATTTTGTTCCGTACGTAGCTTTCTAATAAAATCTCTAAAAGGTCTTATATTTTGGAACGGAGGGAGTATAAAATTATTATTTGTTGGAACATACTTAAATTATATAACTCCGCCTATGTTGTCTCAGCATAGCCGGTCCCAAGCCCGGGTAAAGGAGGAGGGTTGTGATAGACGTGGCGAGCCAACGTGAAAAACCCAGCTATTCTTATGGAGATGAAACCCAAAGGAAACTCGACAAAGACTTAGCCATGGACACGGGTGCGTGGAAGTTAGCTATCCACGTTACAGAGCCATGACTTGGCTTCGAGATCTTATGGGTTTCAACTCTAGCCTACCCCAACTTGTTTGGGACTGGAAGGCTTGGTGGTTGTTGTTGTTGTTGTTGTACTTAAATTATATGCTTAAGGAAGCCGGTAGATCATCAATAAAATACAATATATTATTTACATTGGAAAGACTATCCGGATACACTGATGATTGGAAAGAGCTAGATCATATAATTAGATTACAACCCTAATATTAATCTACATAATTAGAGAAATTTACACTCTATTATGGCGCGTTGCTCACAAGCGTGTGCTCCGGAAACATAACGGGTAGAATCCGTCAACAGACAAATATGATCGTGGTTGGTAATTTGATCTGGACTCTATCCTGGAAACTAGTGGAAAATATTAGGAATCTTGTATTTGTATAAAAGGTGGACTCTCTAAAAAGACAGTATAAAAAGGTCCCTGTCCCTAGCCTCAAAGATGCGAATTGTGAACGACACAACGAATAAACGCAGAGAAATAGGGGTAGACCGAAACCCTAAATTCCAACGTTGACATCGGAGCTTGTCGGCGTTCTGGGAATGGGGGTACCCAGACCTGCCTGCCTGTGGCCCAAGGCTGGCCCACTTCATCAAGCAAAGCAATGGGCTCGACACCACTCAGCGAAGGCCCTCGTGAGGGACCAAGCCTCACGAGGAGGATCAAGACCCGCAGGGGGCCTCCTCAGGACCCCTCCGGAGCGGCGGATCTTCCGAGGCGAGGCCCGGCCTCGGGAGTCAACGGTGACGCAAGGGAAGGACAGGCGAGCAGCAGACAGCAGGGCGGAACAATTTCCCCTTTAGTGCAAAGATGGGCAAGGACGTATCGGGGTACGAAAGGCATCTTCCAAAGGCTTCCCTTCTGGTGCAACACGGCCGTCGTTGCCCGCTAGCAGGACAGACGTCATCCCCGGGCCCGTCCCTGCAGCACGGGCAACCATTTTGCAGGGAAGACCACCTTTGGGCAGGGGAGCATGTTCCCCTGTTCCCCTTCAAAATTTCCCGCTGTGGGATCCCTTTCCGCCGAAACGATAAGGGAAGAGGACTGGGGCCGCCACTATAAATAGGGGATAGGTTGCTTCGTAGGAGAGGATCCCGATCCAAACCATTCATTCACCGATTAGCACCACGCAAAGTCACCCAGCCCCCGGAGGCCCCCAAGCACTGTACTAGTTCATCCACCAACCTTCACGGGAGGCAATCCACCAAAGTTGGAGCAGGGTTTTACGCTTCACAGCGGCCCGAACCTGGGTAAACTGTTGTGTTCTATTTTTCCCTCACCATCGAGTGAGTATCCTGCCATCCCAAGCGAGTAGCGACCTAGGTGAGGCGAACCAGTGAGAGATCTTCGTACACGCCCCTGAGTTCGAATCTTTAGGGTTTTGCGGATCCCGATATCCGACATTTGGCGCACCAGGTAGGGGGCGTGCCAAGGTTTCCTCTAAGCTCCACCTTCACCAAGCTTCGCCTCTCCGATGGCTGACTCCCGGAGGGCTCGCGCAGAGTGCCGCGCTACCCGCGTTGCCCAGACGGTGCCCGTCGGTGCCGCCGGCGCGCGTCGGTCACCGTTGCCCGTGGTGAATGCTTCCACCGGCCCCGAAGTTCAAGAGCAGCAGGGTTCCTCCCAGCCGGTGACCGAGCAGGCCGACGGCCACACGACCACTCCATCGCTCGTCCGGGCTCGGCATCGCGCGCTCGGCCGGAGGCGCCGCATGGCCGGCGCGCGCTTGCCATGGCCAAGCTGCTCCGCTACCGACCCGCCCCTGACCGCCACAACGACTGGCTCTAGCGCATCGAGGAGCTCGTCGCCGCCGCCGGTGACTCCGCGGTGCTCTCCTGCTTGCTCCGACCCCAACTTTCTCTGGCGAACGACGAGGAGAAAGACGCGCCACCCCCACCTTTGCGGCGCGGCGGACCCCGAGCCTAGACAGGAAGCGCATCCCCGCAACCGACCTCGCGAACCCAGGGCAGGGCCAGGAGATGAAGCCAGCTGTCGGGTGGTTCCTCGGGCCCGCGGTGATGCGCGCGCCCCCGGTGCTGCAAATCCCGCGTCGTGAGCATGCCTCGCTTGAAGCACACCCGGTGGAGCAACAAGACCCGTCCGCTCCTGCACGGGCCACACCCGTCAGACCGGTGGGGTGCCTCGCCATCGCCCCTGAGCTTTACCCAACTACGTGGCCCTGCAAGTTCAAGCCAGATCTACCCCCGTGCTATGATGGTTCCCTGGACTCGGGCGAGTTCCTGCAGCTCTACACGCTGAGCGTCAGGGCGGCAGGAGGTGGCGACAAGGTCATGGCGTGCTGGTTCCCCATGGCGCTCAAGGGCGGCACTCTCTCTTGGCTCCTCAACCTCCCAAAGGCGTCCATCACCTGATGGGACGATCTGCGCGAGCGCTTCATTGCCAACTTTCAGGGTACCTGCGATCGCACTCCTACTGTGAACGACCAGTGGCGCATCAAGCAGCAGGAGGGGGAGATCCTGCACAAGTTCATACAACGATTCACGGTCATGCGCCTCAAGATCCCCAAGGCATCGGACGAAGCCGTCATCTCAGCCTTCTCTGACGGGGTCACCGACCTCAAGATGAAGGAGGAGCTCGCCATGAATGACGAAATGAGCACTGCACTGTAAATATTCAACCTAGGGAGCAAATGCGCCAGGGCTGAAGAAGGGCGCTTATCGCTCCTCGGGCCCCAGACGGCGGATCCAGAAGAGAAGAAAGCCAAGGCCAAGGAGGTGAAGTGCAAGGCTCCGGTGGTGCTCGCCGCCGATCCCGAGGCGAAGCACGACTGAGGGGGAGAGCGTCCGTCCAGAGGGGGGCCAACGTGCATCTTCCACGGCACCAGCGGCCATGATACTTCAGAGTGCCACGAGCTCCGACTGGTCCATGTCGAGCACTTCAGCAGGCTCCCCGGACGCGGAGACAGGGGCTCCGCGCACGGTGGTGGCTAAAGTGGTGGTCGCTAGGATGACCGGGAGCCGCGCCAGGGGTGGCTAAAGTGGTTTCACATGGCAAAGTTGTGTCTCAAAAGCCCTAAACCTCAAGTATATATATAGGAGGAGCCAAGGGGTGGGGCTTGCCCTTAGGGCGCCGGCCGAAGGGAGGAGGGATCCTCCTCCAAGTCGGTTTGGAGGGAGGAGTCCCTTCCTTCATTCCCACCTCCTCTTTTTTTTTCTTTCCTTTTTTTCTTTATCCTTTGATTTTTTCCTCTTGGCCAAAATTGCCCACTTGGGCTGGCCTCACCAGCCCACTAAGGGCTGGTGCGCCACCCATGGGCTATTAGGTTCACTCCCGGGTGGGTGGGTGATGACCCACAAGTATAGGGGATCAATCGTAGTCCTTTCGATAAGTAAGAGTGTCGAACCCAACGAGGAGCAGATGGCTCTGATAAACGGTTTTCAGCAAGGTAATAACTGCAAGCACTGAAAGTAGCGGTAACAAGTGATGGTGTAGCGAGGTGAAACGTAACAAGTGAAAAGTAACAAGTAGTAGCAACGGTGCAGAAAGTGGCCCAATCCCTTTTGTAGCAAGGGACAAGCCTGAACAAAGTCTTATAGGAGGAAAAACGCTCCCGAGGACACACGGGAATTTCTGTCATGCTAGTTTCATCATGTTCATATGATTCGCGTTCGTTACTTTGATAGTTTGATATGTGGGTGGACCAGCGCTTGGGTACTGCCCTTACTTGGACAAGCATCCCACTTATGATTAACCTCTCTCGCAAGCATCCGCAACTACAAAAGAAGAATTAAGACAACGTCTAACCATAGCATTAAACTAGTGGATCCAAATCAGCCCCTTACGAAGCAACGCATAGACTGGGGTTTAAGCTTCTGTCACTCCAGCAACCCATCATCTACTTACTACTCCCCAATGCCTTCCACTAGGCCCAAGTATGGTGAAGTGTTATGTAGTCGACATTCACATAACACCACTAGAGGAAAAGACAACATACAACATATCAAAATATCGAACGAATATCAAATTCACATTTAACATGACTTATTCCATGTCCTCAGGAACAAAAGTAACTACTCACAAAGCATAATCATAATCATGATCAGAGGTGTAATGAATAGCATCAAGGATCTGAACATAAACTCTTCCACCAAGTAATCCAACTAGCATCAACTACAAAGAGTAATCAACACTACTAGTAACCTTACAAGTACCAATCGGAGTAGCGAGACGAAGATTGGTTACAAGAGATGAACTAGGGATTGGAGAGGAGATGGTGCTGATGAAGATGCATCCCCTCCGACGAGAGGAGTGTTGGTGATGACGATGGCGATAATTTCCCCCTCCGGGAGGGAAGTTTCCCCGGCAGGATCGTCCTGCCGGAGCTCTAGATTGGATCTGCTCAAGTTCCGCCTCGTGGCGGCGGCGAAACCACGAAAAAGCTCCCGAATGATTTTTTCTGGAACGAAACCCTTCATATAGCAAAAGAGGGGGGCTAGTGGGCCGTCAGGGGGCCCACAAGCTTGCCCTCCGCCACCAAGGGGGGGGGGTGGCAGTGGCTGGGCTTGTGGCGCCCTGGTGGCCCCCCTCCGGTACTTCTTTCGCCCAGTATTTTTTATATAATCCCCAAAAAAACAACGTAACTTTTCAGGGCATTTGGAGATGTGTAGAATAGTGGACTAAGATTTGCTCCTTTTCCAGTCCAGAATTCCAGCTGCCTGAATTCTCCCTCTTTAAATAAACCTTACAAAATAAGAGAGAAAATGCATAAATATGGTACCACAAAGTAATATAACAGCCCATGAAGCAATAAATATCAACATGAAATCATGATGCAAAAAGGGACGTATCAACTCCCCCAAGCTTAGACCTCGCTTGTCCTCAAGCGAAAACCAAGTTCCATAAACATGTCCACATGTTGAGGGACGAATGTGTCGATAAAACATAATACGGACATGAGGGCATCATGATCACACATAGAAAAACAATACATCATAAAGATTCTTATGGGAAAGTAACAATTCCTTCACAAAGCAAAGCATGAAGCAAAAACCTTACCGAGAAGTAACCAACAACAGTGCAAAGTCATTGAAGCAATTGCAATTATCACAGCATCAGAAAGAGTCAAGTAAGAGCTTGTAAGGAAAATCCACATACTCAATCATCTCTTTTGTTTTCCACAATTGTTACAACTCACGAGGTACTCATGGTGTCAAAGTTTCAGGTGGACACAGAGGAAGATATGGGCTTATAGTTTTGCCTCCCAGCGATTTACCTCTAGGGTAAAGTCAACAATAATAAATCATAAGTACTCAACTCCAAGTTGATATACGAATATAGATCTTTCCCAAGCATGTGACGGTAGCCAATACAAAGGCAAAAATAGGGAATTGGTGAAGATCACCATGACTCTTACAAGGGCAAAAAGTAAAGGTACAAGATAGGCCCTTCGCAGAGGGAAGCAGAGGTTGTCATGCGCTTTTGAGGTTTGAATGCGTGTCCTCTTAGTGCGGAGGAACGTCACTTTATATTGCCTCCTGTGATAAAGAATTTTATTATGCAGTCTGTCGCTTTTATGTCTTCCTCATCACAGGTTCGTACAAAGCTTATTTTCCACACACTAATAGATCATACATATTAGAGAGCAATTTTTATTGCTTGCACCGATGAAAACTTACTTCAAGGATCTTATTCAATCCATAGGCAGGTATGGTGGACTCTCATGGCAAAACTGGGTTGGAGGTTTATGGATGCACAAGTAGTATCTCTACTTGGTGCGGGAATTTTGGCTAATATGAGGTGGAAGCAATCGTCACATGCTAAGGGATCTCTAATCATATAACATTGTTTGGAACCAAGCAAACACAATTCATTATGTTGTCTTCCTTGTCCAACATCTACTCCTAAGCATGTAATAGTTTGGTGAGTGTTCACAATTGTAAAAAGTGTCTACGATGATATATTTATATGTGAACCTCTCTTTCCTTATTACTTCTTATTAATTGTAACAATGACTGAGGTCTATGTTGATTTATTCTCAACAAGTTTCAATCATCGTACGTGTCATATGTGAAGTTATCACTTTCCATAAGATCGTCTCATGATCTTTCATGCTATCGTTCTTTTCATACTTTTGATCATGGCACAAAGCAAAGCCCTTGACTAAGATACTCTTTATTATATAGCTCGTAAGCTCGAATACATCGGGGGAGAGACAAAAGCAAAAGACTCAAACTAAACACTAAAGACTTATTCCTCTAAGAGAAGAAATAAAAATTGAAAAGGAAAGAACTAAAACAAAGGTAAAAGCAAAAGATATAAAGGTGATACGATACCAGTGCAACTCCCCCAAGCTTGGCAGAAGCCAAGGGTATTGCCCACACCAATGCTTAGTTGTCTTCCTTCGGTGGTGATGGTGGTGGAGTTGTTGGAGTAGTCTGATCCTCCGTCTTCCAAGGCATAGGTGCTCCATTATGGCAGGATGAACGAGTTGCCGGAATCCTCAAATCTGCAGCCAACCTTATTGATTTAAATCTGTACTCATACTCACAGTTTTGGTTCTGCAGGTCATAGATCTGTCCCTGAAGTTGATCAACCCTGTCATAGAGCCTGGAGAGGTGTTTCCCAATGTCAATGGCATCCATCTTGTGATTGCTAGTGAACTCCGTGATCGTCATGTGTTTGGCGTTGAGTCCACGCTCCACCATCTCCTGGCACTTGAAGACTTGTTGCTCCATTGCTTCGAGCCTCGTCTCCACGCTTCCGGTCTTCTTAGGCCCCTCAACATCATGGATGTGCAACATCCCCTCGCTCATATTGATAGATTGAGGGTGTTTCAGCACTTCCGTGAGGTAGGGATTGATGACCTTCTCAAAGATCTTGTCCTTAGGAGCGTTTGGGGAAGTCATGATGATCTAGATCTGCCACAGAAATAGGTTCGAAATGAATACAGAGGAAGACTGCACGATACGGAGATCAAAACCTTCGGGCAAGTATATATTGATTCTTTTTGGACCAGAAGGAGTGCTCCGCAAGAAAACGGAGTCCGGGAGGCACACGAGGTGCCCACAAGCTTGCCCTCTGCCACCAGGGGGTGGCGTGGCGGTGGCAGGGCTTGTGGCCGCCCCGTGCGCTCTTCTGACTGCTTTTTATTTTTCTAATTTTCCAAAAATTCCAAAACGGAGGAAATTTCCTATTGGAAAAGCATCGGAGTCCAATTTCTTACCGAAATAGATACCTCTTCCTTTTCAGGGTCTGAAATAGGTTGATAAACATCCCTTATGTACTCCTATGGAGTTATGACATTGATGATATTGGTCTCAACATTTATGGGAGTACGAGAGATGTAATGCTTGATTCTTTGCCCATTTACCACTCTAGGAAAATTTCCTTCCATGTTATTGATTTTGATGGCACCGGAACGATATACTTCCTCGATAACATAGGGACCTTCCCATTTAGAGAGAAGCTTGCCTGCAAAGAATCTCAAACGAGAATTGTATAGCAGGACATAATCACCTACATTGAACTCTCGTTTCTGTATTCGTTTATCGTGCCATCTCTTAACCTTTTCCTTGAACAACTTGGCATTCTCATATGCCTGGGCCCTCCATTCATCTAACGAGCTAATATCAAACAACCGCTTCTCACCGGCAAGTTTGAAATCGAAGTTGAGCTCTTTGATTGCCCAATAAGCTTTGTGTTCCAGCTCAAGAGGTAAATGACAGGCCTGACGGTAAACCATTTTATACGGTGACATGCCCATGGGATTCTTATAAGCAGTCCTATAAGCCCATAGTGCATCGTCAAGTTTGCTAGACCAGTTCTTTCGAGATCTATTGACGGTCTTTTGTAGGATCAACTTGATCTCCCTATTACTCAACTCCACTTGACCACTAGACTGAGGATGATAAGGAGATGCAACTCTATGGTTGACATCATACTTAGCGAGCATCTTGCGGAAAACACCATGAATGAAGTGTGAACCGCCATCAGTCATCAAATATCTAGGGACTCCAAATCTTGGGAAAATGACTTCTTTAAGCATCTTAATAGAGGTGTGGTGATCAACGTTTTTAGTGGGGATAGCTTCTACCCACTTAGTGACGTAATCCACAGCAACTAAGATGTGAGTGTACCCATTGGAACTCGAGAAAGGTCCCATATAATCAAAGCCCCAGATATCATATGGTTCAATGACAAGTGAATAGTTCATAGGCATTTCTTGACGCTTACTGATATGCCCTATTCTTTGGCATTCGTCACAAGACAAGACAAACTTACGAGCATCCTTGAAGAGAGTGGGCCAATAGAAACCTGATTGCAATACCTTATGGGCAGTTCTATCTCCAGCGTGGTGTCCTCCGTAGGCTTCAGAATGACACTTCTGCAAGATCTGTCCCTGTTCATGTTCAGGCACACAACGTCTAATAACACCATCTACTCCTTCCTTATAAAGGTGAGGATCATCCCAAAAGTAGTGTCTCAAATCAAAGAAGAATTTCTTCTTTTGCTGATAGGTGAAACTGGGTGGTATGTATTTGGCTACGATATAGTTTGCATAATTGGCATACCACGGTGCACTATGTGAAGTGCGGATGACATTTAATTGCTCATCAGGAAAGCTGTCATCAATAGGTAGTGGGTCATCAAGGACATTCTCTAGCCTAGACAAGTTATCTGCTACAGGGTTATCAGCGCCCTTTCGGTCAACGACGTGCAAATCAAATTCATGTAGCAGGAGAACCCATCTAATCAGCCTAGGCTTAGCGTCCTTCTTCTCCATAAGGTACTTAATAGCCGCATGATGAGAGTGAATAGTGACTTTGGAGTCAACTATATAAGATCTGAACTTTTCACATGCAAACACGACTGCTAAAAATTCCTTTTCTGTAGTGGCATAGTTTCTTTGGGCACTGTCTAGAGTTTTACTAGCATAGTGAGTAACATTCAACTTCTTGTCAACTCTCTGTCCTAGAACAGCACCAACAGCATAATCACTAGCATCGCACATGATTTCAAAGGGCAAGTTCCAGTCAGGTGGTTGAACAATAGGTGCGGTTATCAAAGCCTTCTTAAGTATTTCAAAAGCTTCCTCACAATCCTCATCAAAAACAAAAGGAACATCCTTCTGCAAGAGGTTGGTAAGAGGCCTAGAAATCTTAGAGAAGTCTTTAATGAACCTTCTATAGAAACTAGCATGACCTAAGAAACTTCGTATACCTCTGATATCTGTGGGGCAAGGCATTTTCTCAATTGCATCAACCTTGGCCTTATCAACTTCAATGCCTCTTTCAGAGATTTTGTGTCCTAAGACGATACCTTCGTTAACCATAAAGTGGCACTTCTCCCAATTCAAGACGAGATTGGTATCTTCGCATCTCTGTAAGACTCGATCAAGGTTGCTGAGGCAATCATCAAAGGAAGACCCGTAAACGGAGAAGTCATCCATGAAAACCTCAATAATATTTTCAAAAAAGTCAGAGAATATAGCCATCATACATCTTTGAAAGGTGGCAGGTGCATTGCATAAGCCAAAAGGCATACGTCTATAGGCAAAGGTACCGAAGGGGCAGGTGAAAGTGGTTTTCTCTTGATCAGGTTGTGCAACAGGTATTTGCGAGAAACCTGAATAACCGTCTAGAAAGCAGAAGTGTGTGTGTTTTGATAGTCTTTCTAGCATTTGGTCGATAAACGGCAAAGGATAATGATCTTTCCTAGTTGCCTTGTTCAGTTTCCGGAAGTCTATCACCATCCTATAGCCAGTAATAATCCTTTGTGGGATTAGTTCATCCTTATCATTATGAACGACGGTGATACCTCCCTTCTTAGGTACGCAATGTACTGGACTTACCCAATCACTATGAGCAACAGGATAAATGATTCCTGCTTTCAGAAGCTTTAATATTTCTTTTCTAACGACCTCTTTCATCTTAGGATTTAATCTCCTTTGATGATCAACAACTGGTTGAAAGTCAGGATCGGTTCTAATCTTGTGCTGACATAGAGTGGGACTAATACCCTTAAGATCACCAAGAGTATATCCAATAGCAGCACGGTGCTTCCTCAGAGTTCTTAGTAACTTCTTCTCTTCTTGCTCTGAGAGGAGATCACTAATAATAACAGGATATACCTTCTTCTCATCAAGATAGGCATACTTAAGAGTATCAGGCAACTGTTTAAGCTCGAACACAGGATCACCCTTTGGTGGGGGAGGATCCCCAAGCAGTTCAACAGGAAGATTATTCTTGAGAATAGGATATTGTTCTAAGACAATTTTATCTACCTCATCTCTCTCCTCCATATATCATTTTCATGCTCAAGCAGATATTGCTCTAAAGGATCCGTAGGAGGTACGGCAATAGAGGCAAGAGCAATGATTTCATCCCTACCAGACGACTCTTTTTCATGGGGTTGTCTTCCAAACTTGGAGAAGTTAAATTCATGAGACACACCCTCAAAACTAACAGTGACGGTCTGCTTAATGCAATCAATGTGAGCATTGATAGTGTTGAGAAAGGGTCTACCAAATATGATGGGACAAAAGCTATCTTGTGTAGTACCAAGGACGAGGAAATCAGTAGGATACTTCGTCTTACCACATAGGACTTCTACGTCTCTCACAATTCCCAGAGGGCAGATAGTGTCTCTATTAGCTAGCGCAATAGTGACATCAATGGGTTCTAACTCAGCAGGTGCAATCTCATCTTTGATTTCATCATATAGAGAATGGGGTATTGCACTAACACTAGCTCCCATATCACATAAACCATGGTAATAGTGATCTCCTATCTTGACAGAAACAACGGGCAAGCCAACTATAGGTCCGTATTTGTCTTTCGCGTGAGGTTTAGCAATTCTAGCGGAGTCCTCACAGAATTTGATAACATGTCTGTCTACCTCTTCGGCTAAGAGATCTTTGATAATAGCAACACTAGATTCAACTCTAATCTCCTCAGGGGTGCAAGCGGTCTAATGTAACCCCTACATATCACAGTTGGAGCTTTAGAATAATCCTTTATCCTAGAAGGGTGTGGTGGTTTCTCAGTGTAAGCACAAGGAACAACAGGATCACTAAAAGCAATGACTTTCTCCTCAACTAGATTGGTTTTGGGTATGTTGCTTTCTACAGGAGGATGATATTTAAACCACTTCTCTTTGGGAAGATCAACATGAGCAGCAACAGATTCACATAGAGAAGCTACTATCTCAGAGTCAAGTCCATACTTAGCGCTAAAATCTCTAGAAGTGTTTGTCTCAACAAAAGATTTAACGCAATCAAAGTGGAAATTCATACCTGACTCCTTACCTTCCTCCAGCTCCCAATCTTCAGAGTTGCGTTTGATTCTTTCCAATAAATTCCACTTGTGATCAATATCCTTCTTCATAAAAGAACCGGTACAAGAAGTGTCAAGCATGGTACGATCTTCATGAGAAAGCCGAGCATAAAAGTTTTGAGTGATAATTTCTCTCGAGAGCTCATGATTGGGGCATGAATATAGCATTGATTTAAGCCTCCCCCAAGCTTGAGCTATGCTTTCCCTGTCACGAGGCCAAAAGTTATAAATAAAGTTCTGATCACGATGTACTAAATGCATAGGATAGAACTTTTGATGAAATTCCAATTTCAACCGATTGTAGTCCCATGATCCAGTATCATCACATAGCCTATACCATGTCAACGCCTTATCCTTCAAAGATAAAGGAAAGACTTTCTTCTTTACCTCATCCTCGGGCAAACCTGCAAGCTTAAATAAACCACAAACTTCATCTACATAGATCAGATGAAAGTCTGGATGTGATGATCCATCTCGTGTAAAAGGATTAGCCAGCAGTTTCTCAAGCATACTCGAAGGAATTTCATAAAAGATATTTTCATTAGGTACCTAAGGTTGAGGAACAACTCCTCGTGCTTCCGTTCATGGTGAAGATACCCCGAATAAACTCCTCAAAGGAACAATTTCCATAGTGACAAGTGACAATAAATTTTAGCACAGTATATAGATGTTTCCTTACCAATTTCCACTTAGCAAAGGCGCTTCACTCCCCGGCAACGGCGCCAGAAAAGAGTATTGATGACCCACAAGTATAGGGGATCAATTGTAGTCCTTTCGATAAGTAAGAGTGTCGAACCCAACGAGGAGCAGAAGGCTCTGATAAACGGTTTTCAGCAAGGTAATAACTGCAAGCACTGAAAGTAGCGGTAACAAGTGATGGTGTAGCGAGGTGAAACGTAACAAGTGAAAAGTAAAAAGTAGTAGCAACTGTGCAGCAAGTGACCCAATCCCTTTTGTAGCAAGGGACAAGCCTGAACAAAGTCTTATAGGAGGAAAAACGCTCCCGAGGACACACGGGAATTTCTGTCATGCTAGTTTCATCATGTTCATATGATTCACGTTCGTTACTTTGATAGTTTGATATGTGGGTGGACCGGCGTTTGGGTACTGCCCTTACTTGGACAAGCATCCCACTTATTATTAACCTCTCTCGCAAGCATCCGCAACTACAAAAGAAGAATTAAGACAACGTCTAACCATAGCATTAAACTAGTGGATCCAAATCAGCCCCTTACGAAGCAACACATAGACTGGGGTTTAAGCTTCTGTCACTCCAGCAACCCATCATCTACTTGCTACTCCCCAATGCCTTCCTCTAGGCCCAAGTATGGTGAAGTGTTATGAAGTCAACGTTCACATAACACCACTAGAGGAAAAGACAACATACAACATATCAAAATACCGAACGAATATCAAATTCACATGACTATTATTAAAATGACTTATCCCATGTCCTCAGGAACAAAAGTAACTACTCACAAAGCATAATCATAATCATGATTAGAGGTGTAATGAATAGCATCAAGGATCTGAACATAAACTCTTCCACCAAGTAATCCAACTAGCATCAACTACAAAGAGTAATCAACACTAATAGTAACCTTACAAGTACCAATCGGAGTCGCGAGACGAAGATTGGTTACAAGAGATGAACTAGGGATTGGAGAGGAGATGGTGCTGATGAAGATGTTGATGAAGATGCCTCCCCTCCGACGAGAGGAGTGTTGGTGATGACGATGGCGACGATTTCCCCCTCCGGGAGGGATGTTTCCCCGGCAGGATCGTCCTGCCGGAGCTCTAGATTGGATCTGCTCAAGTTCCGCCTCGTGGCGGCAGCGAAACCACGAAAAAGCTCCCGAATGATTTTTTCTGGAACGAAACCCTTCATATAGCAAAAGAGGGGGGCTAGTGGGCCGTCAGGGGGCCCACAAGCTTGCCCTCCGCCACCAAGGGGGGGGGGTGGCAGTGGCAGGGCTTGTGGCGCCCTGGTGGCCCCCCTCCGATACTTCTTTCGCCTAGTATTTTTATATAATCCCAAAAAAATCCACGTAACTTTTCAGGGCATTTGGAGATGTGCAGAATAGTGGACTAAGATTTACTCCTTTTCCAGTCCAGAATTCCAGCTGCCTGAATTCTCCCTCTTCAAATAAACCTTGCAAAATAAGAGAGAAATGGCATAAATATGGTACCACAAAGTAACATAACAGCCCATGAAGCAATAAATATGAACATGAAAGCATGATGCAAAATGGACGTATCAGTGGGCCCCTCCCGGTAAAAACCCGGAACCCATTCGTCACTCCCGATACACTGCCGGTAATGCCCAAAATCTTTCCGGAGGCCAAATGAAACAATCCTATATATCAATCTTCATTTCTGGACCATTCTGGAAACCCTCGCGACGTCCGTAATCTCATCCTAGTCTCCGAGCAAACCTTCGGTCACCAACACCTATAACTCAACTATACCAAAATGTCACCGAACCTTAAGTGTGCAAACCCTGCGGGTTCGAGAACTATGCAGACATGACCTGAGACACTCCCCAATCAATATCCAATAGCGGGATGTGTATGTCCATATTGGATCCTACATATTCTACAAAGATCTTATCTGTTGAACCTCTGTGCCCAGGATTCATATAATCCAGTATACCATTCCCTTTGTCCTTTGGTATGTTACTTGCCCGAGATTTGATCGTCAGTATCCCTATACCAATTTCAATCTCGTTACCGGCAAGTCTCTTTACTCGTTCCGTAATACAAGATCCCGTGACTAACACATTAGCCACATTGCTTGCAAGGCTTATATGTGATGTTGTATTACCGAGTGGGCCCCGAGATACCTCTCCGTCACACGGAGTGACAAATCCCAGTCTTGACCCATGCTAACTCAATGGACACCTTCGGAGATACCCGTAGAGCACCTTTATAGTCACCCAGTAACGTTGCAACGTTTAATACACACAAGGTATTCCTCCGGTGTGAGTGAGTTACATGATCTCATGGTCATAGGAATGAATACTTGACACGTAGAAAACAATAGCAACAAAATGACACGATCACATGCTACGTTTATAGTTTGGGTCTTGTCCATCACATCATTCTCCCAATGATGTGATCCAGTCATCAAGTGATAACACTTGCATATGGTCAGAAAACCTTAACCATCCTTGATCAACTGGCTAGTCAACTAGAGGCTTACTGGGGACATTGTTTGTCTACATATCCACACATACATTTATGTTTTCATTCAATACGATGGATAATAAACGATTATCTTGAAACAGGAAATATAATAATAACTGTTTTATCATTGCCTCTAGGGCATATTTCCAACAGTGTCCCACTTGTACTAGAGTCAATAATCTAGTCTCACATCACTATGCGATTTACATTGGAAAGAATCTAACACCCATACAGTTCTGGTGTTGATCATGCTTCGCTCGTGGAAGAGGTTCAGTCAGTAGATCTGCAATATTCAGATCCGTGTGCACTTTGCAAATATTTACGTCCTATCCTTTGACATAAGTCACGGATGAGGTTGAAGCGTCATTTGATGTGTGTGATCTTCTTGTGAAACCTTGGTTCCTTGGCTAGAGCAATGGTACCAGTGTTGTCACAGAACAGAGTTATTGGATTTAGTGCGCTCGGCACAACTCCAAGATCCGTCATGAACTGCTTCATCCAGACACCCTCCTTAGCCGCCTCGGAGGCAGCCATCTACTCCGCTTCACATGTAGAATCTGCTACGACGCTTTGCTTGGAACTGTACCAGCTTACCGCACCCCCATTGAGAATAAATACGTATCCGGTTTGAGATTTAGAGTCATCCATATCAGTGTCAAAGCTTGTATCGATGTAACCTTTACGACGAGCTCTTCGTCACCTCCATAAAAGAGAAACATTTCCTTAGTCCTTTTTAGGTACTTCAGAATATTCTTGACCGCCGCCCAGTGTTCCACTCCTGGATCACTTTGAAGCCTTCCTGCCATACTTATGGCCATGCTGACGTTCAGTCTTGTGCTCAACATTGCATACATGATAGTCCCTATGGCTGAAGCATAGGGGATGGTACTCATCTTTTCTCTATCTTCTGCAGTTACTGGACACCCAGTCTTACTCAACTTTATACCTTGTAACACTGGCAAGAACCCCTTCTTGGATTGCTCCATTTTGAACTTCTTCAAAACTTTATCAAGGTATTTGCTTTGTGAAAGTCCTATTAGGCGCCTCGATCTATCTCTATAGATCTTAATGCCTAATATGTAAGCTGCTTCTCCTAGGTCTTTCATTGAAAAACATTTGTTCAAGTAATCCTTTACGCTCTCTAAGAACTCCACATTGTTTCCAATCAGCAATATGTCATCCACATATAATATTAGAAATGCTACAGATCTCCCACTCACTTTCTTGTATATACAAGATTCTCCAATAACTTGTATAAACCCAAACACCTTGATCACCTCATCAAAGCGCTTATTCCAACTCCGAGATGCTTGCACCAGTCCATAAATGGATCGCTGGAGCTTGCATACTTTGTTAGCATTCTTTGGGTCGACAAAACCTTCGGGTTGCATCATATACAACTCTTCCTTAAGAAAACCATTAAGGAACACTGTTTTGACATCCATCCGCCAGATTTCATAATCGAAAAATGCAGCTATTGCCAGGGGCGGAGTCAGGATTTGAGCATATGGGGGGCGAAGAAGACAATGATAGTATAAAGTATTTTTTCTCTGCCAATAAATATACAAGAGGAACACAACATAATATATATTTTTG
This sequence comes from Hordeum vulgare subsp. vulgare, assembly GCF_904849725.1. NCBI lineage: Eukaryota > Viridiplantae > Streptophyta > Magnoliopsida > Poales > Poaceae > Hordeum > Hordeum vulgare. The sequence goes on along the minus strand of NC_058521.1, from coordinate 143,178,307 downwards.
TCAAGATAAGAAGGAATGTAGATTTTTATTAGCTTGGAAGTAGCTCATGTGCATAAAAGAAGTCAGAACAAGGTCAATTATCACATATGATGTGATTTCTATGTTAGCTTGTTCTGTAATTCTAGTTGTACTAGAATATTTGATCGGTACAGATTGAAACTACACATAAACAAATAAAGATTGGAGATGTTATGCATACAAATGTGTCTGCAATCTGTAACTAACATAACGAACAATGACCAACACTCAGCAGTTTGTAAAAATCCAGTACTGCTAGTAATAACTTAGCATAGACATGAGCGGTAAGCCGGTAATATATGATGTACAGATGTAGTACGTGTGATCTTGTGTGAGTCATATTGTGCAGCCTAGGGTGTGAAATCTGAAACGCCTAGTACATGGAGATCATGAGATTGGCGCACACAGAGATTGCAGGCAACATAGGGTGGCAGCGATCCGATCTAACATGAAGCGCCATCAGCTGCTGGCGACGATGCCCTAGCACGGAGTCAATAAGTTTTTCTTCTTCAGAAATACGAATTCAATCAGGTCAAATCGAAGCAGCGCTATTCCACATATTTGGGCCAGTCGTGAGGCACGAATCGCATGTCATTGTGGGTTTGGTAACTAGTCTTGGGCCGTTTCCCGGCTGTTTGGCCTGCTCATGATGACTGTGAGCACTAACTAATCGGAAGTTACTACTCAATATACAGCTAGTCCCCGCTAATGATCGTTGGGGGTGGCCGATCGATAGGGGGGGTCTGGCCCCCGCTCGCCCCCTCACTAGCTCCGCCCCTGGCTATTGCTAACATGATTCGAACGGACTTAAGCATCGCTACCGGTGAGAATGTCTCATCGTAGTCAACTCCTTGAACTTGTGAAAAACCCTTCGCCACAAGTCGAGCTTTATAAACGGTCACATTACCGTCCGCGCCCGTCTTCTTCTTAAAGATCCATTTGTTTTGAATAGCCTTACAACCTTTAGGTAATACTTCCAAAGTCCACACTTTGTTTTCATACATAGATCCTATCTCGGACTTCATGGTCTCTAACCATTTGTTGGAATCCGGGCCCACCATTGCTTCTTCATAATTCACACGCTCATTTTTGTCTAACAACATGATAGATAAGACAGAATTCCCGTACCACTCAGGAGCAGTACGTGATCTTGTCGACCTGTGAGGTTCGATAGTAACTTGATCCGAAGCCTCATGATCATCATCATTAGCTTCCTCCTGAACTGGTGTTGCCTCGACAGAGATTTCCCTCTACCCTGTGCCACCATCTAGAGGAAGCAGAGGTTCCAACACCTCATCAAGTTCTATCTTCCTCCCACTCAATTCTTTGGAGAGAAACTACTTCTCAAGAAAAGCTCTGTTCTTAGCAACAAACACTTTGCCCTTAGATCTGAGATAGAAGGTTTACCCAACTGTCTCTTTTGGGTAACCGATGAAGACGCACTTTTCCGCTTTAGGTTCCATCTCTTCAGGGTGAAGCTTTTTGACATAAGCATCGCATCCCCAAACTTTAAGAAACGACAACCGTGGCCTCTTGCCATGCCATAGCTCATATGGTGTCGTCTCAACGGATTTTGATGGTGCCCTATTTAAAGTGAATGTAGCTGTCTCTAATGCATAACCCCAAAACGATAATGGCAAATTGGTAAGAGGCATCATAGATCGCACCATATCGAACAAAGTACGATTACAACGTTCAGACACACCATTACGCTGTGGTGTTCCAGGCGGTGTCAAGTGTGAAACGATTCCACATTGTCTTAAGTGAGCACCAAACTCGAAACTGAGATATTCGCCCCCTCTATCAGATCTTAGGAACTTGATCTTCTTGTTACGATGATTTTCAACTTCACTCTAAAATTGCTTGAACTTATCAAACGTTTCAGACTTGTGCTTCATCAAGTAGATATATCCATACCTACTCAAATCATCAGTGAAAGTGAGAAAATAACGATATCCGCCGCGCGCCTCCACACTCATTGGACCGCACACATCAGTATGTATGATCTCCAACAAGTCACTTGCACGCACCATTGTTCCGGAGAATTAAGTCTTAGTCATCTTGCCCATGAGGCATCGTTCGCACGTGTCAAGTGATTCGAAATCAAGTGACTTCGAAAGCCCACCAGCATGGAGTTTCTTCATGCGCTTTACACCAATATGACCTAAGCGGCAGTGCCACAAAAAGGTGGCACTATCATTGTTAACTCTACATCTTTTGGTCTCAATGTTATGTATAGGTGTGTCATCACAATCAAGATTCAATATGAACAAACCCCTCACATTGGGTGCATGACCATAAAAGATATTACTCAAAAAAATAGAACAACCATTATTCTCTGACTTAAATGAGTAACCGTCTCGCAATAAACAAGATCCAGATATAATGTTCATGCTTAACGCACACACTAAATAACAATTATTTAAGTTCATAACTAATCCTGATGGTAACTGAAGTGAGACTGTGCCAACGGCGATTGCATCAACCTTGGAACCATTTCTCACGCGCATCGTCACTTCATCCTTCGCCAGCCTTCGTTTATTCTGTAGTTCCTGCTTCGAGTTGCAAATATGAGCAACAGAACCGGTATCAAATACCCAGGCACTACTACGAGAGTTGGTTAGGTACACATCAATAACATGTATATCGCATATACCTGGTTTGGCATTGCACACCTTCTTATCAGCCAAATACTTGGGGCAGTTGCGCTTCCACTGACCCATCCCCTTGCAATAATATCACTCAGTTTCCGGCTTAGATCCAGCCTTGGGATGCTTCGTCGGAGGAGTAACATCTTTGCCGCTCTTCTTGGAGTTACCCTTCTTGCCTTTGTCGCTTTTCTTGAAACCAGTGGTCTTATTCACCATCAACACTTGATGTTCTTTCCGGAGTTCTGACTCTGCGACTTTCAGCATCGCGAATAACTCGCCGGGTGACTTATTCATCCCTTGCATGTTATAGTTCAACACATAGCTCTTGTTTCTAGGTGGCAGTGATTGAAGAATTCTGTTAGTGATAGACTCTTGTGGGAGTTCAATCCCTAGCTCAGCTAGACGGTTTTAGTACCCAAATATTTTGAGCACATGTTCACTGACAGATGAATTCTCCTCCATTTTGCAAGCATAGAATTTATCGGAGGTCTGATACCTATAGATCTGGGCATTCTTCTGAAAGATAAACTTCAACTCTTGGAATATCTCATATGCTCCATGACGTTCAGAGCGTCGTTGAAGTCCCGGTTCTAAGCCATACAAGACTGCACATTGAACTACTGAGGAGTCCTCCTTACGTGCTTGCCAAGCGTTCAAAACATCTTGATCAGACATAGCAGGTGGTTCATCTCCTAGCGTTGCATCAAGGACATAATTCTTTTTCCCAACTTGTAGGATGAGCCTTAGATTACGAGCCCAATCTACAAAGTTGCTACCATCATCTTTCAGCTTAGCTTTCTCTAGGAACGTATTGAAATTCAGGGTTGCTATTGCGTGAGCTATTGATATACAACATAAAATATTGCAAAGTGGACTTAGACTATGTTCAAGACAATTAGAGTTTAGATAATCAAATTACTAATAAACTCCCACTCGAATAGACATCCCTCTAGTTACTTGAGTGTGGCATGATCCAAATTCACTAACTCAAGTCCGATCATCACGTGAGTTGAGTGTAGTTTCAGTGGTAAACATCTCTATGTTAATCATATCAACTATATGATTCATGCTCGACCTTTCGGTCTCTTGTGTTCCGAGGCCATGTCTGCACATGCTAGGCTCGTGAAGTTTAACCAGAGTGTTATGCGTGTGCAACTGTTTTGCACCCGTTGTATGTGAACGTTGAGTCTATCACACCCGATCATCACGTGGTATCTCGAAACGACGAACTGTCGCAACGGTGCACAGTCGGGGAGAACACAATTTTATCTTGAAATTTTAGTGAGGGATCACCTTATAATGCTACCGTCGGTCAAAGAAAGATAAGGATTAACATCACATGCAATTTATAAGTGACATGATATGACCATGATCTTGTGCTTCTTGATCTCCATCACCAAAGCACCGACATGATCTTCATCGTCACCGGCGCCACACCATGATCTCCATCATCGTGCCGCCATCGAGGTTGCCGTGCTACCTATGCTATTACTACTAAAGCTACAACCTAGCAATATAGTAAACACATCTGCAAACACAAACGTTAGTTTAAAGACAACCCTATGGCTCCTGCCGGTTCCCGTAGCATCGATGTGCAAGTCGATATTTAACTATTACAACATGATCATCTCATACATACAATATATCACATCATGTCTTTGGCCATATCACATCACATGCATACCGTGCAAAAACAAGTTAGACGCCCTCTAATTTGTTGTTGCATGTTTTACGTGGCTGCTATGGGTATCTAGCATGATCACATCTTACTTCCACAAAACCACAACGGATATGTGCAAATTTCTATTTAACCTCTCTCCAAGGACCGCCTCGGTCAAATCCAATTCAACTAAAGTAGAAGAAACAGGCACCCGCCAGTTATCTTTATGCAACAAGTTGCATGTTAGTCGATGAAACCGGTCTCTCGTAAGCGTACGAGTAATGCTAGCCCGGGCCGCTTCAATCCAACAATACCGCCGAATCGAGAAAATACTAAGGAGGGCAGCAAATCGAACATCAACGCCCACAAAAACTTTTGTGTTCTACTCGAGATTACATCTACGCATGAACAAAAAATTTGCTCTTGGGGAAAGTTGCATGGGAAACAAAAATTTTCCTACACACACGAAGACCTATCATGGTGATGTTCATCTATGAGAGGGAGATCGGATCCACATACCCTTGTAGATTGCTAAGTGGGGAGTGTTAAGAAATGCGGTTGATGTAGTGGAACAACTTCTTGATTCAAATCACCGTCGTCCCATGATCCGTCCCGATCCAGCACCGAACGGACGGCACCTCCGCGTTCAGCACATGTACAGCTCGATGACGATCTCCGCTTTCTTGATCCAGCAAGAGAGACTGGGAAGTAGATGAGTTCTCCGGCAGCATGACGGTGTGCCGGTGATGGTGATGATCTATTCCTGCAGGGCTTCGCCCGAGCTCCGCAGAAAACCGATCTAGAGGAAGAACTATGAAGTAGAGGTTTAGGGTTGCACGTGGAAAAGTTGTGTCTCAAAAGCCCTAAACCTCAAGTATATATAGGAGGAGCCAAGGGGTGGGGCTTGCCCTTGGGGCGCCGGCCGAAAGGAGGAGGGATCCTCCTCCAAGTCGGTTTGTTGGGAGGAGTCCTTTCCTTCCTTCCCACCTCCTTTTTTTCTTTCCTTTTTTTTTCTTTGTCCATTGATTTTTCCTCTTGGCCTAAATAACCCACTTGGGCTGGCCTCACCAGCCCACTAAGGGCTGGTGCGCCACCCATGGGCTATTAGGTTCACTCCCGGGTGGGTGGGCCCCTCCCGGTAAAAACCGAGAACCCATTCGTCACTCCCGATACACTGCCGGTAATGCCCGTAATCTTTCCGGAGGCCAAATGAAACAATCCTATATATCAATCTTCATTTCCGAACCATTCCGGAAACCATCGTGATGTCCGTGATCTCATCCTAGACTCCGAACAAACCTTCAGTCACCAACACCTATAACTCAACTATACGGAAACGTCACCGAACCTTAAGTGTGCAGACCCTGCGGGTTCGAGAACTATGCAGACATGACCTGAGACACTCCCCGGTCAATATCCAACAGCGGGACCTGGATGTCCATATTGGATCCTACATATTCTACGAAGATCTTATCGGTTGAACCTCCGTGCCCAGGATTCATATAATCACGTATACCATTCCCTTTGTCCTTTGGTATGTTACTTGCCCGAGATTTGATCGTCGATATCCCTATACCTATTTCAATCTCGTTACCGACAAGTCTCTTTACTAGTTCCGTAATACAAGATCCCGTGACTAACACATTAGCCACATTGCTTGCAAGGCTTATATGTGATGTTGTATTACCGAGTGGGCCCCGAGATACCTCTCCGTCACACGGAATGACAAATCCATGTCTTGATCCATGCTAACTCAATGGACACCTTCGGAGATACCTGTAGAGCACCTTTATAGTCATGCAGTAACGTTGCGATGTTTGATACACACAATGTATTCCTCCGGTGTCAGCGAGTTACATGATCTCATGGTCATAGGAATGAATACTTGACACACAAAAAACAATAGCAACAAAATGACACGATCACATGCTACGTTTATAGTTTGGGTCTTGTCCAGCACATCATTCTCCCAATGATGTGATCTAGTCATCAAGTGACAACACTTGCATATGGTCAGAAAACCTTAACCATCCTTGATCAACTGGCTAGTCAACTAGAGGCTTAATAGGGACATTGTTTTGTCTATATATCCACACATGCATTCATGTTTTCATTCAATACAATTATAGCATGGATAATAAATGATTATCTTGAAACAGGAAATATAATAATAACTATTTTATCACTGCCTCTAGGGCATATTTCCAAGAGTCAGGGCAGTGGCCTCCATCCTGGGCGGCGCCCAGACCCCAGCCTAGAACCGTGCCTTCAAGAAGTTTGTCCGGGAGGTGAATGCCACTCTCCCGAGCCGTGAAGTGATGCGCCCCCTCAACTGGTCCCAGACCATCATCACCTTTGACCCGAGTGATCAGCTCAGGTGCTCGTTCATGGCCGGAAAGCTCCCCTTGATGTGCACCCCGACCATCAGTAACGTCCTCGTAACCAAGACACTCATCGATAGTGGAGCGAGGCTCAACGTCCTCTCAGTCAAGACCTTCGAGACACTCTAGCTGCCTTACGAGCAGCTCATGTCCACCAAGCCCTTCTCGGGGGGTCACAGAAGGGTCCACTGTGCCCATCGGGCACGTGCGCCTGCCGGTCACCTTCGGCGGACGCAAAAACTACCACACTGAGATCATCGTCTTCGAAGTCGCACACATCCACCTTACATACAATGCGATCCTCGGGTATCCGGCTCTCACCCAGTTCATGGCATTGACCCACCACGGCTACAACGTCTTCAAGATGCCAGGGAGCGGCGGCGTCATCACCATCGCCTGCGATGAGAAGGATGCCGTCTGCACCCTCGAGCGTGCCTACCGCGAAGCGACGGCCGAACGCTCGGACGACGAAGGAGAAGAGACACCTCGCGAGGACCAACACAAGAAGAAGAAGCAGCTCCACCTCACAAAGCGCCCTGGGACTTCAGGCTCTGAACCTGGGGATGGGGCCATGCCTCCCATCGCATAGGAAGGCTCGCTTGGCGTCCCCCTTGGGTCGGGCCTGGGGGCTCCCACCAAGGAGATCCCCTCCCTGATCAGTGAGGCGAGGGTGGCGCTCGAGCGCAACCCGAGGGCGAGCTCTGGCGCCCGCCCGCCCAGCTCCCGTGAGTTCGTCATCAGAGCAATCCGAGAACTTCGAGAGGCCCAAGCCGTGCGAGGCGGGGACTGCCCTGCACCACCAATCACAATCGCCGTCATCGACACGGTCGGCCGGCCCCGCATCTGCATCAATGCACTCGCAACCGACAGAGCAGCGACTCGAGGCCCTTTCTTGCCCGCGCTAACTGACCATCGGTGGGTGTACCCGCGCGCCGGTGCCCTCATGCCCTTCAGGATGGGGAACGCGGCTGCCACCTACCAGCGGCTCCAACGAGCCATGCTCATGCCTGGTCTGCTGGGGCGTGGCGAGGAAGAGGAGGATATGCTCGGGCCGAGCGAAGGCCCCGAGCCTCGGGGGACGGCGGACCTGTGTGGGTCGCGACCGCGGAGGCAGGATCGGATGACGATGACAACTTTGGCACTTCAGCGACATGGCCGCCAGGTGACTTTTTGTCGGCTGCTGCCAGGTAACTTTTTGGCTCACCCTGTCTGAGGGTGCCCCCAGGGCCAGGCGGCCTCCAGGAGCTCGGGGCACTCCCCGAGCTGCTACTTTCATTTACGCACCCTTCAGTTGTTTCTATCTCACCCATTTCGAACCCTAACGTTCTACCTTGCTTGTATTGTCGGACGGTCGGCCTCCCGCTTGGGGGATCCGGTCGAAGCTTATCCTTGCAGGCCCCCTGAGGCAGCAGATATCCAGCCTCACTTTCGAAGAAGAATAAGTCAGTCGGGTTTGCCACTAACCCAAATGAAATCAACTCAGTCCACCAATGACTCTGGGGTAGGGACACTCGAGAGGCCATAGCGTCCTCGCGACCACCCATATACACCCCCACCGTGACACTCTCACGTAATAATGAGCCAAGGCTATATACACCCAGGCCCCCCCGAGGATGCGGAGGGGTCCATCCCACGCCTAGTGGAAGCCCTACACTCCGCACAGGGGAGAAGACGGAGGTAATCAACAAAGTCCACCAATGACTTCCGGAATCAGGCGCCTAATGCCTCGAGGGTAGGGACACTCACCAGGCCAAAGCATTCTCGCGACCTCCCATATACACCCCCACCCTGACACTCTCACGTAATAACAAGCCGAGGCTGTATACGCCTAGCCCCCCCCCCCCCCCCGAGGACGCGGAGGGGTCCATCCCACGCCTAGTGGCAGCCTTACACTCCGTGCTGGGGAGAAGATGAAGGCAATCAACACAGTCCACCAATGACTATGCCCGCAGCTGGCACCAACACAGTCCGGCAATGACTCCGCCCGCAGCTGGCAGAGAAATCAACATAGTCCACCAATGACTATGCCTACAGCTGGCAAGGAAATCAGCACAGTCCGCCTGCGACTATGCCCACACCCAGTGCAGGGGACAGACAACCTGAGGTACGGAGCCGCTCGTACGTCAAGGGGGATTCTTGAGCATCGCGACTGAGGGGCCTAATTGCGCCCATACCCCCTCCCCTCTTTGGGACGTCCTTGGTTTCCGGTCAGTTCACTCGAGGGGAGGTACGCGCGGGGTGGGCCCTGCCGACGCAGAGCCTAGTGCGCTCAACAAGCCACCTCAAATCTCTTAGGAAGAACGCTGGAGTCACTCGTACGTCAAGGGGGACTCCTGAGCATCGTGACTCAGGAGCCTGAACTGCGCCCATAGCCCCTTCCCCTTTTGGGCCGTCCTTTGTTTCTGATAGGTCCAACCACGGGGAGGTACGCTCGGGGGGGGGGGGTGCCGACGTAGAGTGCTGAAAGAGTTCGGGAGTCTCAAAATATCAGCCTCCTTGGAGGGCCATTGGAATCGCTCGCACGTCAAGGGGGACCCTTGAGCATCGCGACTCAGGGGGCAGACTATGCTCATAGCTGCTACCTCTTGAGCTTGCGTTGGGTTTTTCCCTTGAAGAGGAAAGGGTGATGCGACACAGTAGCAGTAAGTATTTCCCTCAGTTTGAGAACCAAGGTATCAATCCAGTAGGAGTATCAAGGCAAGTCTCCAAAGTACCTACACAAAAACAAACAAACTTCCACCCAACGCTATAAAGGGGTTGTTAATCCCTTCACGATTGATTGCAAGGTGAGATCTGCAGGCGGAAAGTGCAACAAAGTGAAAGCGTAGAGTTGAAAATATGATGTGAAGTAGACCCGGGGGCCATAGTGTTCACTAGAGGCTTCTCTCATGATAGCAAGTATTACGGTGGGTGAACGAATTACTATCGAGCAATTGATAGAACCGCGCAAAGTCATAATGATATCTAAGGCAATGATCATACATATATGCATCACGTCCGAGACAAGCAGACCGATACTTCCTGCATCTACTACTATTACTCCACACATCGACCGCTATCCAGCATGCATATAGTGTATTGAGTTCATAACAAACAGAGTAACGCCTTAAGCAAGATGACATGAAGTAGAGGGATAAATTCATGCAATAGATATAAACCCCATCTTTTTACCCTTGATGGCAACAACACGATGCGTGCCTCGCTACCCCTTCTGTCACTGGGTGAGGACACCGCACGGTATGAACCCAAAACCAAGCACTTCTTCCATTGCAAGAATTATAGATCAAGTTGGCCAAACGAGACCCACAACTCGAAGAGAATTACAAGCATACGAAATCATGCATATAAGAGATCAGAAGAAACTCAACTAACATTCATAGTTAATCTGATCATAAATCCACAATTCATCGAATCTTTTCAAACACACCGCAAAATAAGATTACATCGGATAGATCTCCATGAAGATCATGGAGAACTTTGTATTGAAGATCCAAGAGAGAGAAGAAGCATTCTAGCTACTAGCTATGGACCCGAATGTCTGTGGTGAACTACTCACGCATCATCGGAGAGGCAATGGTGTTGATGAAGAAGCCCTTCGTGTCCGAATCCCCCTCCGACAGGGCGCCAGAACATGTCCCAGATGGGATCTTGCGGAGACAGAAGCTTGCGACGGCGGAAAAGTATTTTTGTGTCTCTCTCCCGTGGTTTCAGATTTTTAGGGAATTTATAGGCGGAAGAAGTAGGGCAGGGGAGCCACAGGGGCCCCACAAGCCTGCTAGGCCCGCCCCCCTAGGTCGGGCCTGGGTGGCTTGTGACCTCCTCCAAGGTCCCCTGCCTTGGTTCTCAAGTTTCCTGCGTGTCTTGTGTTATGGAAAAAATCATTCCGCAGGTTTTATTCTGTTTGGACTCCATTTAATATTCTCCTCTGAAAAAGGTCAAAAACACGGAAAAAACAGGAACTGGCACTTGGCACCGAGTTAATAGGTTATTCCCAAAAAGGATATAAAATAGCATATTCATGCATACAAAATATCCAAGGTTGACAAGATAATAGCATGGAACCATCAAAAGTTATAGATACGTTGGAGACATATCAAGTATCCCCAAGCTTAACTCCTGCTCGTCCTTGAGTAGGGAAGTGATAAAGACTAATTTTTGATGTGGAATGCTACCTAACATATTTGTCCTTTGTAACTTCTTTCTTGTGGCGTGAATGTTCAAGATCCGTAAGATTCAAAACAATAGTTTGCTATTGGCATGAAAACAATAATACTTCAAGCAAAGTAGCAAGGTAATCATGAACTTTTGAAATAACAAGGCCAAAGAAAGTTATCCCTACAAAATCATATAGTCTGGCTATGCTCCATCATCCCCACTCAACGAATTTAAATCATGCACAACCCCGGTATTGACCAAGTAATTGTTTTTTGCACTCTTACTTTCTCAAACTTTTTCAACTCTCACGTAATACATGAGCGTGAGCCATGGATATAGCACTATAGGTGGAATAGAGTGTGGTGGAGGTTGTGAGGCAAAAAGGAGGAGATGGCCACATCGACTCGGCGTATCAACGGGCTATGGAGATGCCCATCAATAGATATCAATGTGAATGAGTAGGGATTACCATGCAACAGATGCACGAGAGCTATAAGTGTGTGAAAGCTCAAAAGGAGAACTAGTGGGTGTGCACCCAACTTGCTTGCTCACGAAGACCTAGGGAAATTTTGAGGAAGCCCGTCATTGGAATATACAAGCCAAGTTATATAATGAAGATTCCCACTAGTATATGGAAGTGTCAAAACAAGAGACTCTCAATTATGAAGAACATGGAGCTATTGTGAAGCACAAGTGTGGAAAAACATAGTAGCATTGTCCCTTCTCTCTTTTTCTCTCATTTTTTTTGTTTGGGCTCTTTGGCCTCTGTTCATTTTTCCTCACATGGGACAATGCTCTAATAGTGATGATCATCACACTTTTATTTACTCACAACTCAACACTTAGAGCAATGATGACTCTATAGGAAATGCCTCCGGCAGTGTACCGGGATGTGCAACGATCTAGCTTAGCGTATGACATTGAAACATCTCGCTAGCTATCTTACGATCATGCAATGGCAATATGAAAGTGACGGCACATGTCATGAGACGGAACGGTTGGAGTTTCATGGCAATATATCTCGGAATGGCTATGAAAATGCCATAATAGGTAGGTATGGTGGCTGTTTTAAGGAAGGTATATGGTGGGTTTGTGCATCAGCGAAAGTTGCGCGGCACTAGAGAGGCTAGCAATGGTGGAAGGTGAAAGTGCATCTATACCATGGACTCACATTAGTCATGAAGAACTCATATACTTTTTGCGAAATTTTTATTAGTAATCGAAACAAAGTGCTAAATGCATACTCCTAGGGGAAGGGTTGGTAGGTGTTAACCATCGTGCGATCCCGACCGCAACACAAAGGAGGCAATCAATAAATCAATTATGCTCCGACTTCCTAACATAGCAGTTTACCATATGTGCTTGCTACAGGAATCACTAACTTCAACACAAGTATTTCTAGATTCACAACACCCTACTAACATAACTCTAATATTACCAACTCCAGGTCTCAAAACTAATTGAGAGGAATCAGACTTCTCTTTATAATCAATGCACATGAACATGGAAGTTTTTATTATATCCTCTTTGGATGCCTATCATATTTAGGACTACTTTCATAGCACACGCCAACTACCAAGTTACTTAGAGAGAACACTCTCAAAAAGATATAAGTGAAGATCGAGAGTTTTTATTTCTCCAAAATATGACACCGCTGTGCTCTACAAAGATTTAAGTGAAGCAGTAGAGCAAAGTTATCTAGCTCAAAAGATATAAGTGAAGCACATGCGAGCTAAATTGCCTAACTCAAAAGATATAAGTGAAGCTCAATGAGTATTCTGGCAAAATCACGATGAGTGTGTGTTTCTCTCAAAAAGGTGTGCAGCAAGGATTATTGTGACACAACAACAAGAAAAGACTCCTATAATACACAACGCTCCAAGAAAAACACATATCATGTGGTGAATAAAAATATAGCTCCAAGTAACGTTACCGATGGATTGAAGACGAAAGAGGGGATGCCTTCCCGAGGCATCCCCAAGCTTAGCCTTTTGGTTGTCCTTGAATTTGGCTTGGGATGCCTTGGGCATCCCCAATCTTGAGATCTTTCCACTCTTTATCCCATTGTCCATGAGAACATCACCCAAAACTTGAAAACTTCACAACACAAAACTTAAACAGAAACTCGTGATATCATTAGCACAAGAAAACAAACTACCAAATCTTTAGGTACTGTAGCAAACTTGATTTCTATTTAGACTGATGTTAGATTACTGTATTCTCACTTTTCTATGGCTAGTACCCACCGATACTATCCATAGTTTCATCAAAATATGCAATCAACACAACAAAAACAGAGTATGTCAAAAACCGACCAGTCTGTAGCAATCTGTATACTTCGTATACTTCTGGTATCTCAAAAATTCTGCAAAATTATGACAATTGAGGAAATTGGCATATCAACCAGCAGCAAAAAGAATCAACTCAAAAGCTCTTTCTGCATAGGAATTAAAAATAATTTGGTGAGCACAAGGTTTCTATCTTTTTCAGCAAGATCAAACAACCATCACCAAAACTAGTCATAAAGGTTTTACTTGGCACAAACACAAAAAGAAACAAAAAAACACAATCATAACAGAATTATGATGGTGTGGACACAACAAAACAGAAAGCAAAAAAGCAAAGATAAATTCATTGGGTTGCCTCCCAACAAGCGCTATTCTTTAAAGCCTTTTAGCTAGGCATTGATAATTCAATGATGCTCACATAAAAGATAGCAATCGGACACGAAGAGAGCATCTTGAAACATGTGACAAACATATCTAAGTCTAACATACTTCCGATGCATAGGCATTTTATAGGAAAACAAATTATCAAGACAAGCAATAACTACCATATGCAAGGAAAAAGAAAGAGACAATATCAATCTCAACATAACGAGAGGTAAATTAGTAACATGAAAGTTTCTACCACAATATTTTCCTCTCTCATAACAATTATACGTGGGATCATATTCAAATTCAACAATATAACTATCACATAGGATGTTATTTTCATGATCCACATGCATGCAACATTGACGCTCTTCAAAAATAGTGGGATTATCATCAACTAAAGTCATGACTTCTCCAAACCCACTTTCAATATTATTGCAAATATCATAATCATAATGAGGCTTTAACAAATTTTCAAGATCATAATAAAAATCATTACCCCAATCATGATCATTGCAACAAGTAGTGGACATAGCAAAACTAGCATCCCCAAGCTTACGGTTTTGCATATTTTTAGCATGATTGACACTAATAGGATTTATAGTGAAACCATTGCAATTAGGCTTTTCATTCAAGGAGCCCTCGTGAATCACTTCATAAATTTCTTCATCACGATTTTCAGATTCACGCATCTCACGCAAAACTTCATAAAGATAATCTAGTAAGAAAAACTCACTAGCAATTGGTTCAACATAGTTGGACCTCTTGAAAAGATTGGCAAGTGGATGAGGATCCATATCAATAGATACTTAGCAAGCGAAGATGCAAGCATTTTGAAGGAACAAAGCACACGAGCAAAGGAAGGGCAAACTAAAAAGGCAAATATTTTTGTTTTTCATATTTGGGGGAGAGGAAAACGAGAGGCAAAAAAGTAAATGCAAGAGATGACTTTCCGACAGTTACTTGGATAAGCTTCACTTAGAATAGTCCCCGGTGCCAGAAATTGACATGTTGGAGGAAGACTATTCTTGACTTGATACTCCCCAGCAACGGCGCAAGAAATTCTTCTTGCTACCTCTTGAGCTTGCGTTGGTTTTTCCCTTGAAGAGGAAAGGGTGATGCAGCACAGTAGCAGTAAGTATTTCCCTCAGTTTGAGAACCAATGTATCAATCCAGTAGGAGTATCAAGGCAAGTCTCCAAAGTACCTACACAAAAACAAACAAACTTCCACCCAACGCTATAAAGGGGTTGTCAATCCCTTCACGATTGATTGCAAGGTGAGATCTGAAGGCGGAAAGTGCAACAAAGTGAAAGTGTAGAGCTGAAAATATGATGTGAAGTAGACCCCGGGGCCATAGTGTTCACTAGAGGCTTCTCTCATGATAGCAAGTATTACGATGGGTGAACGAATTACTATCGAGCAATTGATAGAACCGCACAAAGTCATGATGATATCTAAGACAGTGATCATACATATATGCATCACGTCCGAGACAAGTAGACCGATACTTTCTGCATCTACTACTATTACTCCACACATCGAGCACTATCCAGCATGCATCTAGTGTATTCAGTTCATAACAAACAGAGTAACGCCTTAAGCAAGATGACATGATGTAGAGGGATAAATTCATGCAATAGATATAAACCCCATCTTTTTACCCTTGATAGCAACAACATGATGCGTGCCTCGCTAACCCTTCTGTCAGTGGGTGAGGACACCACACGGTATGAACCCAAAACCAATCACTTCTCCCATTGCAAGAATTATAGATCAAGTTGGCCAAACGAAACCCACAACTCGAAGAGAATTACAAGGATACGAAATCATGCATATAAGAGATCAGAAGAAACTCAAATAACAGTCATAGATAAGCTGATCACAAATCCACAATTCATCGGATCTCGACAAACACACCGCAAAAGAAGATTACATCGGATAGATCTCCATGAAGATCATGGAGAACTTTGTATTGAAGATCCAAGAGAGAGAAGAAGCCATCTAGCTACTAGCTATGGATCCGAAGTTCCATGGTGAACTACTCACGCATCATCGGAGAGGCAATGGTGTTGATAAAGATGCCCTCCGTGTCCGAATCCCCCCTCCGGCAGGGCACCAGAACGTGCCCCAGATGGGATCTTGCGGAGACAGAAGCTTGCGGCAGCGGAAAAGTATTTTTGTGGCTCTCTCCCGTGGTTTCAGATTTTTAGGGAATTTATAGGCGGAAGAAGTAGGACAGGGGAGCCACAGGGGGCCCACAAGCCTGCTAGGCCCGCCCCCTAGGCCGGGCCTGGTTGGTTTGTGACCTCCTCCGAGGTCCCCAGCCTTGGTTCTCAAGTTTCCTGCATGTCTTCTGTTATGGAAAAAATCATTTCACATGTTTTATTCTGTTTGGACTCCGTTTAATATTCTCCTCTGAAAAAGGTCAAAAACACCAAAAAAACAGGAACTGGTACTTGGCAGAGTTAATAGGCTAGTCCCAAAAAAGATATAAAATAGCATATTCATGCATACAAAACATCCAAAGTTGACAAGATAATAGCATGGAACCATAAAAAATTATAGATACGTTGGAGACGTATCAATAGCCCCTTCCCCCTTTGGGTCGTCCTTGGTTTCCGGTCGATCCAATCGCGGGGAGGTACGCGTGGGGCAGGCCCTGCCGACGCAGAGTGCTGAAGGTGTTCTGAAGTTTCAAAATCCTCGCCGCGTTCTCCTCATGAGGGCAGGTCGCGCGTCAAGGGGGACTCTTGAGCATCGCGACTCAGGGGCCTAATTGCGCTCATAGCCCCTTCCCCTTTTGGGCCGTCCTAGAATTCCGGTCGGTCCAACGATGACAAAGGTATGCACGGGGCGGGCCCTACCGACGAGAGTAGCACAACAAACATGACAAGAATGAGGCAAAGAAAACATTCAAGCATTCAGTTATTACAAGCCTTGACAAGTTCATGAAAACGCAAATGAGTTTGACGCCTCCACGAGGCATGATGTGCATTGCAAGGAAAATATGGGGAGAAGACATCAGGAGGATCCACCACCGTTCGCACCCTCCTCAGGGGGTTGGTCGTCAACGTCATAAGCGTCATCTTGACCGTCGTCAGCTTCAGCGGCATCTAGAGACTTAGGAGCTACGACGCGGGCGAACCTCTTCACCAAGGCCTCCACGGGGGCCTTCACCGCCTCCGTGGCGCGGTCACGGACCTCGACAGGGACCGGCAGGATCACGGAGCCGAGGTCAAATCCCGGCTTACGAAGATGAAGATGTCTGAAGACGCGTGTCGTGATCACGAAGAAGAGGTCGCGACACTCGCTTTTCAAGATATTGTCTACCTGAACGACGGCGTCCTCCAGCGCCCCAGCGAGCTCCGTCGCGAGCGCGGCAAAGCCGCCCTCTGGGGTGGCCAGAGGCTTGTCGAACCCTTCCCGGTAGAGGGAGCGGAGCGCTGTGCGAAGCTTGAGCTCAATGTCAGGGAAGTAGGCCAGCTCTGCGACCTTCTCCCTCTCGGCCGCGATGAGGGCTTTCCCCTGGGCATCAAGGAGGGCCTCCCTCGAGGCGACCTCCTTCTCCTACTCTTCCAAGCGCGCCTGCTTCATGCCGAGGAGATTCGCCTCCTGGGACACCTTTTCCTCCCGGGCGACGAGCTTGGCCTCGCGGGCCTCGAGTCCCTCCTCCTGCAGGCGATGCTGCTTGGCTAGCTTGGCCTGTTCCCCTTGGAGGGCCTGCACGCGGGCCTCCACTTCTTCGCAGCGTTTGGCAGCCACCTCGACTTCCTTCAACGCCTCCTCACGCGCAGCGCGGGCGGCCTTGGCTTCCCTCTCGCCCTTCCCCATCTCGACTGCGACCTTTCCCACGGTAGTGAAGGCCGCATTCAGGACTCCTTGGGTGAATACTGAGGTCCTTCGGACCTCCTCCTGAAGAGCCTACAATGTTGTCCTGGGCGGTGCCGTCGGGGAGGCAGCGTCACGAGGAATAGGGGGCTCCGAAGGCTGCCTGGAGGTTGCAGGCATTGGCACATCGGCGGGCTGAGGTCCCTCCAGAGCCTACCCCTCGGGCGATGGCGTCACCACGACCGCCTTAGGGCGCTTCGGGGGCTTGGGGGCGCCATGATCAAGGCCAGGGAGGTCGCCTTGCGAGCCTCCCCCTCTCCATCGGCTAGCGGCGACGCGTTGGAGAGAGCTGGCGGCGCGTCAGGAGTCTCCTTCGGCTTGACGCCCGCCTTCTTCCTCCTCGCCCTCGGCGAGATGACGTCCCTGGACATCAGGCAAAATAGGGAATCGGCCAAGCACGGACTTCGGACGCACGTGGCGTGCCAAGAAAAGTGACTCACTTTTCGGGGTCAATCCACTTCCTCCTCTTCACCGCTCCCGCGCCGACGGGAGCAATAGGCCCCCCTCACGGAGGGGGGGGGGGGGCGAGTCCGGCGCCTCAGGTTTTCCACCCGCGGAGGCGGGATGCGCCAAGGATGACCTAGCTTCGCAATTCTGGGGGGAGGGCACGCACACGGACCGCATATCGTGCGGGGTCGATGCGGGTCCCCTGGAGGTCCTGGTCGGACGCGAGGAGACCCCCACAGAGACCTCACCGGCAGCATCATCATGTGCAAGCTCGCGCAAAAGGACGACCTGTGATGGGAGGCGCGCTCGCCGGGCAGTCGTCAACGATCTTCTCCAAACCCCCCTCATGAAAGGTGTCGCCAGATGACACCTCTACCGGACCGGAGCCGTCGGCTGGGAGGAGCCCCTTCTCATCGAAGACAGGCAGCTCGACGATCGCGTCGACCCGATCGTCAAAACGGTACAGCAGACCCAGAGCCTCACGCAGGTCACCAGGGTCACCGCCCAGCAAGATCGCCACGACCCTGCTCAGCTCCTCAGTGGGAAGGTCCTGGAACCATAGCCTGAGCTCGTCGTCAGCAGCACGGTAGTCACACAGAGGCCTGGAGTGGGCGTGAAGGGGCGCCAGGCGGTGCGCCAAGAATTCCTTCACTATCATGCCACCAATCAGCCTCTTGGCACTGATGTCGCGGGAGAAGCACTCCAGGACGGGCGCGGCCCGAGGGTTGGAGAGCTTCGCCGAGCTCCATGCGGAAGTCTTCTCCGGCAACCCCTTCGGCTCCTCCAGCCGAGGGTTGGCGTCCTTGAGGCTCATAAGAATCCAACGTTGCCTGAAGGTTTCCACCTTCTTCCCGGCCTTCAGGAGCAGGTTGCCGCTCTGGGCCGCCACGAAGGAGACGCATACCGACGAATGGGCGCCGTCATGAAGGCACATGCTGAAGAAATGGCGGAAGAGGGCCACTGAAGGTCGCACACCTACGAAAGCCTCACAATAGAAAGCAAAGACGGACAGGAGCAAGACAGAGTTGGGTTGGAGATGAAGGGCCTCGATCCCGTAGTGGTTCAAGATGGCGGTGAAGAACGGGGAGAAAGGCGGCACCAGCCCAGCGAAGACGCTGTGGAGGAAGAAGGGGTACACCGCCTTCGACGCGGGTCGCTCCTCTATGGCGCCAGGCTAGATCGGGGTCCGCCCGTGCTCGTCGGACTCGGCCGCAGTCATGGAAGCACAGGGATGAGATCCATGTCCTTGGAAAGGGCACACTCCAAGAGCGGAGGAGCCTGGGCTGGACCTTGCGCCTCTGGCTTCTGTTTGTCGGCGGGCGCCATCGCTAGACTGGCGAGGGAGCGGCGCGAGGCTGGATCTGGGAGATGTCGGTTGGAGTTGAAGACCAAGGAGGAAGAGCGAGTGTGGGAGAAGGAAAGCAATAATGCATCGACACAACAAACTAGGCTCCTAATGACTCGGGCAGAGACACAAGACAAGGAAGACCCAACACCAGTCGCATGACGCGCACCGGCCTGGCCCACAGGCATCTAGGGCCCGCAACGTCTCAGGCTGCCCCTCGAGGCTTCGCACAGAAGCCAACCTGAGCGTGCCATGGGCCCGGGGGCTACTGTCGGTGTTCTGGGAATGGGGGTACGTACCCAAACCTGCCTGCTTGTGGCCCAGGGCTGGCCCACTTCATCAAGCAAACCAACGGGCTCGGCACCATTCAATGCAAGGCCCTCGTGAGGGACCAAGACTCACGAGGAGGAACGACATCAAGACCCACATGGGGCCTCCTCAGGACCCCTCCGGAGCGGCGGATCTTCCAAGGCGAGGCCCGGCCTCAGGAGTCAACGGTGACACAAGGGAAGGACATGAGAGCAGCAAACAACATGGTGGAACAGTTTCCCCTTTAGTGCAAAGAGGGGCAAGGACGTACCGAGGTTCCAAAGACATCTTCGAAAGGTTTCCCTTCTGGTGGAACAGGGCCGCCATCACCCACTAGCAGGACAGACGTCATCCCTGGGTCCGTCCCTATAGCACGGTCAGCCACTTTGCAGGCGAAGACCACCTTTGGGTAAGGGAGCATGTTCCTCTTCAAAATTGGCCGCTGTGGGATCCCTTCCAGCCGAAACGATAAGAAAATATTACCGGGGCCGCCACTATAAATAGAGAATAGGTTGCTTCGTAGGAGAGGATCCCGATCCGAACCATTCATTCACTGACTAGCACCATGCAAAGTAACCCAACCTCCGAAGACACCCAAGCACTGTACTAGTTCATCCACCAACCTCCACGGGAGGCAATCCGTCAAAACAGGAGTAGGGTTTTACACTTCACAACGGCCCGAATCTAGGTAAACTGTTGTGTTCTGTTTTTCCCTCACCATTGAGTGAGTATCCTGTCATCCCAAGCGAGTAGCGAGCTAGGTGAGATGAACTAGTGAGAGATCTTCGTATACGCCCCTGAGTTTGAATCTTTAGGGTTTTGCGGAGCCCGATATCCGACAGAGCTAAGGCAATACGGTCGTTGCCATGATCCTAATCAGCTGTGCAACTCTGCCGACGTGGTCATAGCTGGTAATACGAATCTGTTGCATGCTCTACCGCCGGTTTACAAGTCTGCTGCAAACTATCACGTCAGCCTGCCTTGCGATGCTTCTCCATGCACGCTGAGCTACCACGATCGACTTCACCAAGTCCGCAGAATCCCACAAGCCTGCGGTAAGCTCTGCCAAAATTCGCCGCATGCAGCTTTCTTTCTCGTGGGGTCAAGTTGTGGAGACCTTGCACTAAGCTGCAACCCATGATCAAGTCTGAGGTGAACGGCGACTCACTTCCGCGTGTCGATCAACGCAAAAAGTCCCAGTAACACTAGCTCTTGGTCGGCATGGAAAACCAATATCTGATTGATTTGACCAATACTTACGTGAAAGTTGGTAGTCACCAATCCTTTGGTCTAGTATAAATTGATCTGCACGGAAGCTTTGAGAGAAGAGCAAAAGAATTCTTGCATATTCAGATGGATCAGATGATGGAGGAAGTCACGTCTATCATTGCTACGAACTACTGCCGGGAATTAATCGGGCTCCTCCTGGTGCCTTGTCTCGGAATCGAGCTACGACGAAGCCCGTGGATAAATCCTGCCCACACACCAAGGTGGATACCTTGCCCTCTTCGACCTCCTCGGAAACGTAGACAAATCCTCTACACGCAGAAGCCGGGGCCAATAGCTCAAATGCGACTTCTTTCCATCGAATTAGAAAGAGTGCGACGTTTTTCGACGAAATAGCTCTCGTGCGACGATTTGAAGGAAGAAAATAGATCACGGTCAACATGTCCCTTAAGCAGAATTGATCGTTAGCTGTTAGGGTTATGTGACGCTTGGACCCACAATTTATCCACCTCAGCAGCGCGCGACCCACCTCACAGAATCTAAAACAGAGCTCCGCCCGTGCGCGAGCTGGTGCTCGTGCCATTTCTTCCCCTTTCTCCATTCTTCCTCTTCTCCGGCAATGGCGCACGGGATGTCCAACTCCTGCGCCACACAGTCAAGATGGCCAGAGTATGGTGCAGTTCCGATGAGAAGGTGCCCGGACTGCCCATGGCCAGAGGCTCTTAATCGGATGGTTAGTAAAACTGACGAGAATGGCAACCTCGGGCGACATTTTGTGTCATGCTTGAGCATTCCCATGATGGGACGGGATGGTAAGCTAAGATCTGAGTTCCTTTCCCGCAATGTCATAATCTTTTGTTCAGATTTATCCAAATTGCCTTTTTTGTCCTCGAATTTGAGATCTAGGGTCATGTTACTGTTTACAGATGCTGAAGAAATGTTTCCATTTTGAATGGATAGATCAGTATGTTGATAGGCCTGAATCTGAGGGCCTTATTGATATGAGCGACGCCGCAACCCGGGATCTAATTTTGCCGCCGTTTGCTATGGAGAGACCCAATTTCAACTCGGGCAGAGGATCTCGGGCGGAGAGACCCATGCCGACGGTGAGGATTACGCGCATTGCTGAACGGGCTACCCTTGCTGAACTGCCCATGAAGGCAGAAGTAAACGAGGAATTGAGGAAGGTAAAGAAGCTTTTAAGGCAGATGGTGGATTTGCAGAAGCAAGCAAATCTCATGGCAGGAGCATTCTATTCTTATATCATTGCTCTGTTCTTTCTTTACCTCTTGTTGATCCGTCGTTAGAATGGACAAAGTGTAAGCAAGCAAATTTCAGTTAGCTAGGCACAGGACGCGATCTGTGCGCCATGGTAGTTTCATGTATTGAGTGTAAGCCGAAATTTCTTAAGTTCTTCAGTGAAGTGGGTAATTTGAGTTTTGAATATGCATTTCGAGTGCTTCAGTTAGAAAGTGCGAGACCAAAGTTCAGTTTCAGTAGAAAAAATAATATTCGTGGGCTGACGAATAGTTGTTGGGCCATGACGCTGAAGTTGAGGAATAACCAGACCCAAAAAGTGCAGTTACGCGAAATAAATAAATCTGGCCAACAAACCAGGCCCAAAGAGAAAAACAAACTCACCTGCCTAGATTTGACTTGTTTTAATTTAAAAAAAATGGTTTTACTTGTTTTACATGTCTTAGATCCTAAATAATTTGATTCGTTTTCATGTTTGTATTATTTACTTCATATTTTTTTGTGACAAGTTGCATGCATTGTTCACCGAAATATTTGTGTCAAATATTTTGTTTCATGAAGTAACACACTCAAAAAGATGAAACAACTAGATGGAGACATTTACTAGCAAACAATATTACGACACGAACAACACATATATATATAGTAGTAGTAGCACACCATCACGCTTACAGCTGGCTTACAACTGGACATAAAATGAGATGAGACCTTGCATGATGAACCTTAAAGACGATAGAAAAGAAACGATAGAAAGACACATGATAAACCCTAACTCGATTAGAACGACACAAACAAACCACCTAGGCATAGATTGGAACATCACCGACACGGGGTCCCCAACATGGAGACATCTTCACTCCTCATCATCGGCGACCGGCAAATTGTAGGGGAGGGTGTGCTTGGCGTGCTGGTTGGGCCAGATGTTGTCGAGGTTGGTGTACAAGTTGTACATCATGAAGCAGATGAACTCGCACCCACCAAACCAGACATGGCCGAGGAGGTGATACGCATCATACGGTTTTCGGAAGCGGAAAAGGATGCCACTTCCTCCCAGGCGGGGTTCGTCGATGGTGAAAATCTGCGGAGTGCCCACAGGTAGGTGGCGATAGAGGGCGCAAAGGAAGATCACTGCGAACTCCTGTGCACCCCGCTAGCGAGAGATGGCCCAGACCCGGAGCTGGTTCTCCACGATGACCCCGACGGGATATTGCCTTTCTGGCACGGTGTTGGGCGCAAGGAACGCCAGCCCGTGGAACTCCATGGTTTCTTCGTTGCTTGGATGTGATGCGAGTGGGGAGAATGGCATTTTTGGTGCTCGTGAGGAAGATGAAGGTTAGAGGTACACGTGAGGAGGGGTTAAATAGGCGTTTTTGGCTACGTCGCTTCATCGATTTCATGCCATTAATGGATGCCGTTTGCGTTTGCCTAGTGGATCAAGGGCCGCGTCATCGATTCATGGGCCCGTTGAGCTTGCCGTTCATACTGCGTCGAGTGATGACCGACAAGTGTAGGGGATCTATCGTAGTCCTTTCGATAAGTAAGAGTGTCGAACCCAACGAGGAGAAGAAGGAACTGACAAGTAGTTTTCAGCAAGGTATTCTCTGCAAGCACTAAAATTATCGGTAACAGATAGTTGTGTGATAAGATAATTCGTAGTGAGTAGCAAGTAACAATAGTAACAAAGGTGCAGCAATATGGCCCAATCCCTTTTATAGCAAGGGACAAGCCTGGAAAAACTCTTATATGAGGTAAAGCGCTCCCGAGGACACATGGGAATTTCTGTCAAACTAGTTTTCATCATGTTCATATGATTCGCGTTCGCTACTTTGATAGTTTGATATGTGGGTGGACCGGTGCTTGGGTGCTGCCCTTACTTGGACAAACATCCCACTTATGATTAACCCCTCTAGCAAGCATCCGCAACTATGAAAGAAGAATTAAGACTAAGTCTAACCATAACATTAAACTAGTGGATCCAAATCAGACCCTTACGAAGCAACGCATAAACTAGGGTTTAAGCTTCTGTCACTCTAGCAACCCATCATCTGCTTATTACTTCCCAATGCCTTCCTCTAGGCCCAAATAATGGTGAAGTGTTATGTAGTCGACGTTCACATAACACCACTAGAGAAAAGACAACATACAATGCATCAAAATATCGAACGAATACCAAATTCACATGACTACTTATAACAAGACTTATCCCATGTCCTCAGGAACAAAAGTGACTACTCACAAAGCATAATTATGTTCATGACCAGAGAGGTATTGAATAGCATTAAGGATCTGAACATATAATCTTCCACCGAGTAATCCAACTAGCATCAACTACAAAGAGTAATTAACACTACTAGCAACCTTACAAGTACCAATCAGAGTCGCGAGACAGAGATTGGTTACAAGAGATGAACTAGGGTTTGGAGAAGAGATGGTGCTGATGAAGATGTTGATGGAGATGAGCTCTCTCCGATGAGATGAGTGTTGGTGATGACGATGGCGGTGATTTCCCCCTTCGGGAGGGAAATTTTCCCGGCAGGACGGCCCCCTGTCGGAGTTCTAGATTGGTTCTGCTCAAGTTCCGCCTCGTGGCGGCGGCGATTCCTCCCGAAAGCATCCTCCTGATTTTTTGGGACGAAACCCTCCTTATAGAAAAAATGAGCGCCGGAGGGGCAACAGGGGGCCCACAAGCCACCCAGACCCGACCAGGGGGTAGGTCGGGCCTGGCAGGCTTGTGGCCTCCTGGTGGCTCCCCTCCGGTACTTCTTCCGTCCAGTATTTTTATAAAATGCAAAATAATTCCTCGTTGATTTTCACAGCTTTTGGAGTTGCGCAGAATAGGTATCTCAAACTTGCTCCTTTTTCAGACCAGAATTCCAGCTGTCGGCATTCTCTCTCTTCATGTAAACCTTATAAAATAAGAGAGAAAAGGCATAAGAATTGTACCGTAAAGTGTAATAACAGCCCATAAAGCGATAAATATCAACATAAAAGCATGATGCAAAATGGACGTATCAACTCCCCCAAGATTAGACCTCGCTTGTCCTCAAGCGGAAGCCGAGATCAATAAATATGCCCACAAGTTTATAGATAGAGGTGTCGATATAAAAAAATACGGACATGCATGCATCATGGTCATAATCAGAACAACAATATCGTCATATAGTCTCTTATGCTAAAGTGACAATTCCTTCACAAAGTAAAGTATGGATCAAGAACCTTATTGAGAATTAACAACCAATAGACTTTAATCATTGAAGCAATTGCAATTTATCATAACATCGGAAAGAGTCAAATAAGAGCTTGTAAAGCAAATCCACATACTCAATCATCCTTTCGTCTTCTACAATTGCTAAAACTCACGTGGTACTCATGAGATCAAAGTTTCAGTTGGACACAGAGAAAGATAGGGGCTTATAGTTTCGCCTCCCAATGACTTACCTCAAGGGTAGTGTCAACAATAATAATTCATGAGTACTTACTTCCAAGTTGACATATGAATATAGATCTTTCCCTAGCACATGACGTTAGCCAAGATAAAGGCAAAATAAGTAATTGGTGTCGATCACCATGACTCTTTTAAGGATAAAAAGTAAAGGTACAAGATAGGCCCTTCACAGAGGGAAACAGAGGTTGTCATGCGCTTTTGAGGTTTGGATGTGTGATCTCTTAGTGTGGAGGAACGTCACTTTATATTGCCTCCTGTGATAAAGAACTTTATTATGCAGTTTGTCGCTTTTATGTCTTCCTCATCACAAGTTCGTACAAAGCTTATTTTCCACACACTAATGGATCATACATATTTAGGGAGCAATTTTTATTGCTTGCACCGATGACAACTTACTTGAGGGATCTTATTCAATCCATAGGTAGGTATGGTGGACTCTCATGGCAAAACTGGGTTGAAGGTTTATGGATGCACAAGTAGTATCTCTACTTAGTGCGGAAGTTTTGGCTGATATGAGGTGGAAGAAAGCGTCACATGCCAAGGGATCTCTAGTCATATAACATTGTTTGGAACCAAGCAAACATAATTCATTATGTTGTCTTCCTTCTCCAACATCTACTTCTAAGCATGTAATAGTTTAATGAGTGTTCACAATCATAGATGGTGCCCAAGATGATATATTTATATATGAACCTCTCTTTCTTTATTACTTCCTATTAATTGCAACAATGACCAAGGTCTACGTTTGTCCGCCCGCAACAAGTTTCAATCAACATTCTTTTTATATGTGAAGTCATCACTTCCCATAAGATCATTACATGATCTTTCATGCTATTGTTCTTGTATTATTCTTTTCTTTAGATCATGGCATGAGGCAAGGCCCTTAACTAAGACACTCTTTATTATATGACTCACGAACTCGATTACATTGGGGGTGACACAAAGTAAAACTCAAGCCTAGAGCATACTAAGAACTTTATTCTACTAGCAAAAGGTAAAAACAAAAAGGATCAAACTGAGAAAAAGGTAAAGGCAAAAGATGTAATGGTGATACGATATCGGGGCAACTCCCCCAAGCTTGGCACAAGCCAAGGGGAGCGCCCATACCCATGCTTAATTGTCTTCCTTCGAAGGTGATGGTGGTGGAGTTGTTGCAATCTGGGGTTGATTCTCCGTCTTCCAAGGCATAGGTGCTCCATCATGGAAAGATGATCGAGTCTCCGGAATCCTCAAATCTTCACCCGACCGTATTGATTTAAATCTATACTCATACTCGCAGTTTTGGTTCTGCAGGTCATAGATCTGGGCTTGGAGGTGATCAATTCTGTCATAGAGCCTGGAGAGGTGCTTCCCGATGTCATTGGCATCGATCTTATGCTTGTTGGTGAACTACGTGATCATCATGTGGTTGGCGTTGAGTCCGCCTTCCACCATCCCTTGGCACTTGAAGAATTGCTGCTCCATTGCTTCGAGCCTCACCTCCACGCTTCCGGTCTTCTTGGGCCCCTCAACATCACGGATGTGCAGCACCCCCTCATGCATCTCGATAGATTGAGGGTGTTGCATGATACGTCTCCAATGTATCTACAATTTTTGATGGTTTCATGCTATTATCTTGTCAACTTTGGATGTTTTATATGCATGAATATGCTATTTTATATCTTTTTTTGGGACTAACCTATTAACTCAGTGCCAAGTGCCAGTTTCTGTTTTTTCCGTGTTTTTGACCCTTTTTGAGACGGAGTCCAAATGGAATGAAACTTTATGATGATTTTTTTGGACCAAAAGAGACCCCCAAAGCTTTGGAAGAAGGCTAGAAGAGCCATGAGGAAGTCACAAGCCCATGGGGCGCGGCCTACCCCCTTGGTCGCACCGTGCAGGCTTGTGACCTCCTCGTGGGCCCAACTGTCGCAATTCCACCGCCTTAAATTCTTATAAATACGGAAACCTCCAGAAAGAAACCTAAATCGGGAGTTCCACCGCCGCAAGCCTCTGTAGCCTCAAAAAACCAATCTGGAGCCCGTTCCGGTACCCTGCCGGAGGGGGAATCCATCTCCGATGGCCATCTTCATCATCCCGGCGATCTCCATGACGAGGAGGGAGTAGTTTTCCCTCGGGGCTGAGGGTATGTACCAGTAGCTATGTGTTTGATATCTCTCTCTCTCGTGTTCTTGAGATGTCTTGATCTCGATGTACCGTGGGCTTTGCTACTATAGTTGGATCTTATGATGTTCTTCCCCCTCTCCCTTCTTGTAATGAATTGAGTTTACCCTTTGAAGTTATCTTATCGGATTGAGTCTTTGAGAACACTTGATGTATGTCTTGCACGTGTCTATCTGCTGTGATCAACTTGCGGGTTTGTGACAATTGGGAACCTATGCATATGGGTTGGCACACGTGGATTCATGTGAGTACTCGATGTATGTTTTGGTGATCAACTTGCGGGTTCGTGACATTGGGAACCTATGCATAGGGGTTGGCACACGTTTTGACTCTCCGGTAGAAACTTTGGGGCACTCTCTGAAGTTCTATGTGTTGGTTGATAGATGATTCTGAGATTGTGTGATGCATATCGTATAATCATGCCCACGGATACTTGAGGTGACAAGAAACCTATATCTACCATCCATATTGCACTTGTTTCACCATCTCTTCGTCGAACTAGTGCACCTATACAACCTACCATTCTATTGGGTGTGTTGGAGACACAAGAGACTCTTTGTTATTTGGTTGCAGGGTTGCTTGAGAGAGACCATCTTCATCCTATGCCTCCTGCGGATTGATAAACCTTAGGTCACCAACTTGAGGGAAAATTGCTACTGTCCTACAACCCTCTGCACTTGGAGGCCCAACAACGTCTACAAGGACAAGGTTGCGTAGTAGGCATCAAGCATTTTCTGGCGCCGTTGCGGGGGAGGCTAGGAAAGCGGCACTAACATCCCATCAACGAAGCATTTTCGGGGAGGTTAGCGCTTGAAGGTATATCTTTAGATCTTGCAATCGAATCTTTTTGTTTCTTGTTCTTTCGCTAGAAAACTACAAAAAAATGGAATTGAGGATGCCTCGTATGCTCCATCTTTTCAATGTCTTTCGTGAGCATGATGGGAAGGAAAATTGTGCTCAAGTGCTGAAAAAAGAATTACATAGAATGCTTGGCATAGAATATGTGAATGATGAGCATGATTGCAATGTTCTTAGCATGAATTCTTTGAATACCCATGATGCTAATGATATGCAAAGCCACAAGCTTTGGGATGCTATATTTGATAAAGATGATCTTTTTAGTTCTTCCACTTTGAATGATCAAAATCATTTTGATGAAAGCATGCCCCCTATCTATGATGATTATTGTGAGGATACTTATGCTTTGAAGAAGAGGGATGATAAAACTTGTCATACTTTCGAAAACCCCTTTGCTAAACCTTGCTTTTTCATTGTGGACACAATTTGTGGTGCTCAAGTCTTTTACGATACTCCCGCTATTATTCTTGAGAATAGATTTCCTTATGTGGAGAGTAGTAAAATTCCTATGCTTGTAGATCATGAAAAGAAAGACTTAGGTGCTGGTTATATTGTTGAATTAATTCATGATGCTACTGAAAATTACTATGAGAGAGGATCATATGCTTCTACTTATTGCAATAGTATCAAGCTTCCTCTCCATGTGTTGACATTTTTGAAGCTATGCTTGTTTTGCCTTCCTATGCTAGTTGATTCTTGTTCAAATAAATTGTTTGATCACAAAATCCCTATGCATAGGAAGTGGGTTAGACTTAAATGTGCTAGCCATATGCTCCATGATGCTCTCTTGTGTTTCAATCCTTACCTTTTATGTGAGCATCATTGAAATCAATGCCTAGCTAAGGGCGTTAAACAATAGCGCTTGTTGGGAGGCAACCCAATGAATTTATTTTTCATTTTTTCTTTCTGTTTTGCTTTTTCTACACCATCATAATTCTGTTATGATTGTGTTTTTTGTGTTTCTTTTAGCGTTTGTGCCAAGTAAAGCCTTTATGATAGCTTTGGTGATAGTTGTTTGATCATGTTGGAAAAAGACAGAAACTTTCTTCTCACGAGATGATTTTCATTTTTATTCAGAAAGAGATTTTGAGTTGATTCTTTTTGCTTCTGCTTGATATGCTTTTACCTAATTTTCATAATGTTTCAGAATTTTTGGAGGTGCATAAGTATGGTGATCATTCAGATCATTACAGATTGTTCTGTTTTTGACAGATTCTGTTTTCAATGCGTAGTTTTCTTGTTTTGGTGTTTCCATAGATTATATTGAGTAATATAAATTGTGGAAATAGTAAGATAAAGTAGGCATTGTGTGAAAATAATTATGAGTCTTGTTTTGACAGTACCCAAATGATCGATTTTCTCGTTATCATACTAACCCATCTCACGAAGTTCCGTTAAGTTTTGTGTTGTGAAGTTTTCAAGTTTTGGGTAGAATTTGGATGGACTATGGAACAAGGAGTGGCAAGGGCCTAAGATTGGGGATGACCAAGGCATCCCAAGCCATAGTCAAGGATACCATCGGTAACTTTACTTGGGACTATATTTTTATTCACCACACGATATGTGTTTTGCTTGGAGCGTCTTGTATCTTAGGAGTCTTTTCTTTTTGTTTGGTCACAATAATCCTTGTTGCACAACCTTTTTGAGAGATAGAGACATACACTCATTGTGATTCTGCTAGAATGCTCATTGTGCTTCACTTATATCTTTTGAGCTAGATACTTTTTCTCATAGTTTGAGCTAGACACTTTTGCTCTTGTGCTTCACTTATATCTTTTAGAGCACGGCGGTGCATGACTTGGTAGTTGGCTTATGCTATGAAAGTAGTCCCAAATGTGATAGGTACCCAAAGAGGATGCAAAAACCTCTATCTTCATGTGCATTGAGTAGAAAGAAAAGTTTGATTCCTCTCAATTAGTTTTGAGACGTGGATTCGGTAATATTAAGAGTTATGTTAGTAGGGTGTTGTGAATCTAGAAATACTTGTATTGAAGTTGGTGATTCCCGTAGCATGCACGTATGGTGAACCGCTATGTTAGGAAGTTGGAGCATAATTAATCTATTGATTGTCATCCTTTGTGTTGAGGTCAGGATCGCGCGATGGTTAACACCTACCAACCCTTCCCCTCGGAGTATGCGTTTAGCACTTTGTTTCGATTACTAATAAAAACTTCCGCAACAAGTATGTGAGTTCTTTATGACTAATGTTGAGTCCATGGATTATACGCACTTTCACCCTTCCACCATTGCTAGCTTCTCTAGTATCGCGCAACTCTCGCCAGTGCACAAAACCACCACATGCCTCCCTCAAAACAGCCACCATACCTACCCACTATGGCATTTTCATAGCCATTCCAAGATATATTGCCATGCAACTCCAACCGTTCCGTCTCATGACTTGTGTCGTCACTCTCATATTGCCATTGCATGATCATACTAGATCGTTGCACATCCCGGTACACTGCCGGAGGCATTTCCTATGGAGTCATCATCATTGTGATCTTTGAGCTTTGAGTAACTAAAAAGTGTGATGATCATCATTATTAGAGCATTGTCCCGTGTGAGAAAAAAGGAGGCCAAAGAGCCCATAAACAAAAAAAAGAGAAAAGAAAAAAGAGGCCTAAGAGCCCAAATAAAAAAAGAAATGAGAGAAAAAGAGAGAAGGGACAATGCTACTATCTTTTTCCACACTTGTGCTTCATGTTAGCACCATGTTCTTCATGATTGAGAGCTTCTTGCTTTGTCACTACCATATGCTAGTGGGAATCTTCGTTTTATAACTTGGCTCGTATATTCCAATGATGGGCTTCCTCAAAATTGCCCTAGGTCTTCGTGAGCAAGCAAGTTGGATGCACACCCACTAGTTTTCCTTTTGAGCTTTCACATACTTATAGCTCAAGTGCATCCTTTGTATGGCAATCCCTACTCATCCACATTGATATCTATTAATGGGCATCTCCATAGCCTATTGATATGCCGAGTCAGTGTGACCATATCC
Source organism: Hordeum vulgare subsp. vulgare (assembly GCF_904849725.1). Classification (NCBI taxonomy): domain Eukaryota; kingdom Viridiplantae; phylum Streptophyta; class Magnoliopsida; order Poales; family Poaceae; genus Hordeum; species Hordeum vulgare. The sequence goes on along the minus strand of NC_058521.1, from coordinate 143,146,849 downwards.
TCCTTTTTGTCTCACAACCACCACCACACTCTATTCCACCTATAGTGCTATATCCATGGCTCGCGCTCATGTATTGCGTGATAGTTATAAAAGGTTTGAGAAATTAAGAGTGCGAAAACAATTACTTGGCAAATTCCGGGGTTGTGCATGATTTACATTAGTTGTGTGAGGATGATGGAGCATAGCCAGACTATATGATTTTGTAGGGATAACTTTCTTTGGCGTTGTTATTTTGAAAGTTAATGATTAGTTTGCTTGAAGTATTATTGTTTTCATGTCAATAGCAAACTATTGTTTTGAATCTTACGGATCTTAACATTCATGCCACGTGAAATAAGTTGCAAAGGAAAACTATGCTAGGTAGCATTCCACATCAAAAATTCATTCTTTATCACTTCCCTACTCGAGGACGAGCAGGAGTTAAGCTTGGGGATGCTTGATACATCTCCAACGTATCTAATTTTTTTGATGGTTTCATGCTATTATCTTGTCAAACTTTGGATGTTTTGCATCCTTTTATTTATTTTCTGGGACTAACTTATTAAATCAGTGCCAAGTGCCAATTCCTGTTTTTTCCATGTTTTTGACCCCTTTCAGAGGAGATTTTAAAACGGAGTCCAAACGGAAGAAAACCCCCGAAAAGATTTTTTCTGGATGGAAGAAGATAGGAGAACTTGGGAGCCAAGCGAGAAGAGCCCTAGGGGACCCACAAGCTGTCGGGACCCCGATCCTAAGCCATAGGAATCCAGCCTGTAACGCATCGCATCCCTTTGTGGTCTCACGCACGGTTAACTCCACGGCTGCAGCCTTACCTTAGCCGGGACTGTTTGCGTCTTTTGACTCACGTATGCGATAGTGTCGCTAGCAATCCAATGTCAAAGAACCCGGATCGACATGTCTAGTCATAAGCCAAAGTGGCAGTACCGCACAAGGACAGGCATACATGACCCAACAAAGCAGGTGTCGGTCATCAGCGAATGTAGACGAGTCGTAGCAGGCTACAAGGACTCCATTACATCGCGTGACATTTCCCCAAAGGGGACAGACACAGCAGCTAAGAAGGACACATGCCGGTCAACCAATGTGTCCGGAGCAGTAGCGAACTACCAAGGCTCGTTGGATCACAAAGGGGCATTTCCTTGTAAGGAGTGCTACTAAAGTTCACGACTAGGTAATCGAACCCCATACATATCAAGTACGACACACGTACGCATGGCATACCGATATGTATAGATACATCGATGGCATCACAACATAACCATAAACATACAACCTTTATTTAAGAGGCTCGGAAGAGCCACACACATAATATTACACATTAAGGGTCTCATGACCCATAATAGCAGTCATACAAATACAAGCCAGCGGAAGAGTTATAAACTGTCTGGGTACAGACAGGGCAACTAGAAGGCACATGGCCTGACTATACTACAGAGCCGACGTAGGGCCAGATCGTAGCTGGGACACCAGCTACTCGTCGTCGTCGATGTCTACGAAGAACCCTCCATTAGGGTCATTAGCAACCTCTGCAACATTTATTAAGCAAACATGAGTACGAAGGTACTCAGCAAGACTTTAGGATGGCTAACTACTCATGCAAGGTATCAAAAGGTATTGTGGGGTTTCATGCGGGAAGCCAGCATATGACTCGTGGCTAGACACTTACATTTTTAAATAATTTTGACAACTTGATTTCTCGCACACGAGTCCACTAACACCACAACAATACACTATCGTGGAATCATTCCGTCGCCATAAGGAAATGCCGTCCACGACACTCATGCTTATCTTGGCAATTTTATGAGTAGCCGTTGAAGTTATCTATGAACAACATATGTCTCCAAGTAGTCCATATCCGCGGACGCGGCTATTCGAATAGATCATAACCCTGCAGGGGTGTACTTCGTCACACACGCTCTCGCCACTTATCGCTATGTGCACGTCATGCACCTCGGCAACCTTCAAGCGGAAGCCCAGCGAGGGAGTCGGCCACGACCGTTAACCACACTAGTACCTAGTCCAGGTTTATCGCCTATCTGAGAGTAACCCGTACGGAAGTCCGGCCGAGGTTTCCGCCACGACCTCAAACGATGTGCGCAGGGTTCCCAAGCCCACCATCCGGGTGCCACTTGGTACACCGTGCCACTGGCTACCGCATCACGGCCCACCTCTCAGGTCAGCACCATGCACGACCTCCAGCATTACTATAAACACCAGAAACTACTTGCAACTCCTGGACCGGGTACTACGCGATTAATAGGCCGAGCGGGGTCATATTTCAGGGCCCAGCATGTGGTAGTATCTAGTCTTGGAATACATACACGGAACTCAGTTCCTAAGGACGGTTCCAATGATACAACCCGCCATGTACTCCTACACAGCCTTTCACCGGTACCTTTACCAACTCAAGTTCAACACACAACCTTTGCCTACCGAACACATTCCACATTTCTGTTCATCTCCCAGATGACAGACCATACACAACTCTAATCATAGCATGCATAGCAGGATAAGGCACATCATAGCTCAAACAACTACCAGGTATGCTAGGTTGCAAGGTTTGGCTATTTACGGTATGCTAGGTTAAGTCATGCAAAGGAAGTGGGTTCAACTATCGTGGCAAAAGCAGTTGAAGCATTTGATCTTAAATGCAATAAATAGGTGCAGGAGCAAGAACATGGGAATTATCGGGATGATCAAAAGGGTTGCTTGCCTTGTTGCTCAGAGGAGGAACGATATCCGTCAGACGGATATTCGGTGGAATCCGGGGGTGCGGAGCCTACCGAAATGAATGGCAACATTCAATAACAATCATATGCACTCAAAATGATGCATGAGCATGGCATGAGAATGCAAGGTGATAAGTTATTATTTTCAACATGTATTAGGTTTAGAGTTGATTTGAATCACATTCGAATAGCAATTCAAACGGGGTATTCTCGGATACCGGTTTAATTAATTCGACTTGATGCTCAGATCAACTTGATGTTAACATGCATGAAATGTCATGTTATGGTACTGATTTGTAATTAGGACAGCGGTGAACATTGTATATATAATGAAATTTGAATACTTTTGCAAATTCCATTTAAAAAGTGATTATAAGAATTGAATTATTCCTTATTCCACAATTTAGGGTTCTGTAACTTTTTTAAACATGGTTGAAAATAGCATAATCAGAATCCTTGAATTTTTCTTATACTTTTTCATATATAAATTATTTTCATTGGAGTTACAGATTAATTTCTATGATTTTTTACAATTTTTAGCAATTTCCTGAATTAGTTTTATACTGGAAATTCTATTTATTGCATCAGACTGACGTCAGCAGGTCAGCCGACCTGTTCAGGTCAAACCTGACAGGGGGGCCCCACTGGTCAGCCTCTCTGGGACTAATCCTGCGCTGACCAACCCTAACTGAGGTTTGACTTGGCCTTGGGCCCACTTGTCAGCGAGTGATTAGGTGCTGAGCTGTTGGGTTAGCTTTGCCACGTCGACATCCACCGGCGGCGAGGTCATCCTCCCCGGCGGGGAGCCTCCGGCGACCACCAGCACGGCGGAGGGGCTCGGAAACGGCGCACAGGGGGCCAAATGCTGCACGGAGAGCACCAGAGGAACGACACGTCTCCCGCAGCTTCATTTCTGCACTTAGCCCGGGCTGACCTGGCCGGAGATGACGCCGTCGATGAGCTTGTCGGCGGCCAAGGCTCGGGCGTCATCGGGGTCTTTGAATCAGAGGGATCTACGCTCGGTTCTTAGCTGCTACAGCATCTACGCGTCGACCTGGAGCTGCTGGTGCCCTCGGAAGGACGAGCTGATCATCGGAGGGCCACCGGCGACGAGCGGCATCGGCGGTCCTCGTCGGGCTCCGGTGAAACTAGAGCTAGAGGAGGGGATCGACGGGAAAACTTAGGGGAAACGACCGCATGCTCACGGGGAGTGCAGAGCAGAGCTTAGACGGCTCGGGGAAGGCCTGGGGGCGACGAATCGACGGGAGAGGTCTGGCGGCCGGAGGTGGAAGACGACGGCGTTGCGGGTGTTGCAGGGCTCGAGGAAGCTTCGGCTTCTGCAGAGATGACCAGGGCGACGAGGCGGAGCTAATGGCGTGCTCTGGGAGGGAATCCTATGGCTAGGGGCACGGGCAGCTCGAGCTCGAGCTCGGCTCTAATGGCGGCAGCAAGGAGGAGGAGGAGATCCGGGAGGAGGAAGAGAACCGAGGCGGGGAATGGATAGGGGAGGCCCTGGGGAGCTTATCCCCGTCGTCACCAGCGCGAGGCGGCGGCCAGGCAGGCACGCAGGTGCGTGGCCACGCCGGAGGGGGCGGCGGCCACCTCCTGCTGCCTACTGGCGCGAGGGAGGGGACGAGCCAGGGATGGGCCGGGCCAGGCTTAGGCGACAGGTAAGGTTTTTCCATTTTTTTCTGTTTTTGTTTTTCTGTTTTGCTAATTATTGTTTTGCTAATTAATTCAGCTCCAAAACAATAAGTAAAACTATTTTAGACCTCCTGAAATATTTGTTATAATATCCCCAACCATTTCCAAGGTTTTCAACATTTTTGGAAATTTATAGTTTCTGATTTCAAATTTAAAACTTGAAACCAGTAGCCTTTTTCATTTATTCAAAAAGCTTAAAGTGTCAAGATAATAGTTTTCTCCAATGCTCATTTACTTTCATGATTTATCAGAAAGTTTGAACATTTCTTGAGGCCATTTTGGGTTCATTGATTTTGAACTAGTTTGAGATTTCCTTTAATTGAAATGGTGGCTAGGGTTTTGAGTTTTTCCTTTGCCACTTTGTTGTTTTTGTTGAAACTTCTTAGATGCTAATGCAAAGAAGACATGAGCACAATGCTATCTTGGTTAAGGGTTAGGGATGTGACAACTCACCCCCACTCAAAAGAATCTCGTCCTGAGATTTAGAAGTCGTCGGGAATAACGCAGGATACTCAAGTCGGAGACGATCCTCTCTTTCCCAAGTTGCCTCCTTTTCAGAATGATTTGACCATTGAACTTTAAGAAACTTGAGGTTTCGACGTTGAGTGGTACGCTCAGCTTGATCAAGAATACGCACGGGTATTCTCGGTATGAAAGGTTATCTTGGAGATCAAGCGTTTCGTGGTCCACTTCACGGATAGGATCCGAGAAGCAACGCCTGAGTTGCGAGACGTGGAAAACATCATGAACCTTGGAAAGATGCGGAGGAAGTTCCAACTGGTAGGCAACTTCTCCTCGTTTGGCAAGAATGCGAAAAGGACCAATGTAACGAGGAACCAATTTGCCCTTGATACCGAATCGATGGGTACCCTTCAAAGTTGTAACCCGAAGGTAAGCCTTCTCGTCAACTTCAAAGGTCACAGCCTTATGATGACGATCATATTGGCTCTTTTGACGAGACTGGGCTGTTTTCAACTTTTCACGAGTAATGCGAACCTGCTCTTCTGCATCCTGGATCATGTCCGGGCCAAAGAGTTGCCTCTCTCCGGTTTCTGACCAATTAAGAGGGGTTCGACATCTTCGTCCATAGAGAACTTCAAAAGGGGCTTTGCCCAAGCTTGATTGATAACTATTGTTATAAGCGAATTCGGCGAATGGAAGACACTTCTCCCAATTCATACCGAACGAAATAACGCAAGCGCAGAGCATATCTTCTAGAATTTGATTCACTCTTTCTACTTGACCACTTGATTGGGGATGGAAAGCAGTGCTAAAAGATAAGTGAGTCCCCATGGCATTCTGAAAACTTTCCCAGAAGCGAGAAGTAAAGATACTTCCACGGTCCGAGTTAATCTCCAGGGGAACACCATGAAGAGACACTATTCGGGAGATATATAATTCTGCTAGCTGGTTAGCTGTTATACTCTCACGAACAGGAAGAAAATGAGCCACTTTGGAAAGACGGTCAATGACCACAAAGATAGCATTATTTCCTTTCTTGGTCTTGGGAAATCCAGTAATGAAATCCATGCTAACTTTATCCCATTTCCATTCAGGAATAGCTAGAGGCTGAAGGGTGCCAGCAGGCCTTTGATGTTCTGCCTTAACTCGACGACAAACGTCGCAGTTAGCAATGAACTCAGCAATTTCTCTCTTCATCCTAGTCCACCAGAACCTCTGGCGTAGGTCCTGATACATCTTAGTACTACCGGGATGAATGGTGAGAGGAGAATCATGAGCCTCCTTAAGGATTAACTGCCTTAGATGTGGGTTCTTAGGAACCACTAAACGATTCTGGAAGAACACAACACCTTGATTATTCATGGAAAATTCTTTAGCTTTTCCGCTAAAAATATTCTCCTTGATCCGTGATATACCCTTGTCACTCTTTTGGCCAGCTATAATTTGATCCTTAAGAGTAGGCTTCGCCACCAGGGTAGAAACGAATCCTTGAGGAACAATATGAAGATTCAACTTCCGAAAGTCCTCATGGAGATGTGGTTGACCTTGTTGTAGCATCAAATTGTTACAATAAGATTTACGACTTAGTGCATCGGCCATAACATTGGCCTTCCCCGGGGTGTAAGTTATCCCTAAGTCGTAATCCGAGATCAACTCAACCCACCGTCTTTGCCTGAGATTCAAATCTGGCTGGGTGAAGATATATTTCAGACTTTGGTGATCAGTGAATATTTCGCAACGATTACCCAAAAGGTAATGTCGCCAGGTTTTTAGTGCATGGACCACAACTGCAAGCTCAAGGTCATGTGTGGGATAATTATCCTCATGTGGACGCAACTGTCGAGATGCGTATGCGATCACATGACGATCTTGCATGAGAATGCAACCTAACCCTTGTCGCGAGGCGTCGCAATAGATAACAAAGTCCTTAGAAAAATATGGTGGTAGCAACACAGGTGCGGAAGTCAGGCGTCTTTTCAGTTTCTGAAAAATATGCTCACACTGTGGTGTCCACTCGAACTTTTTATCCTTCTTGAGGAGTTCAGGTAGAGGCTTTGCAACCTTGGAGAAATTCTCGACGAAGCGGCGACAATAGCTCGCTAGACCAAGAAAACTCCTAACTTGCTTAACCGATTCAGGTTGAGTCCAATCAAGGACAGCTTGAACTCTCTCGGGATTGACAGCAATACCCTTACCAGAGATTACGTGGCCTAGATAGGTCACTTCTGGTAACCAGAATTCACATTTTGAAAATTTGGCATAAAGGCGATGCTCTCGAAGTTTCATCAATACCGGCCTTAGATGCTCGGCATGTTCTTGTTCATTATTCGAGTAGATGAGAATATCATCGAGGTATACCATGACAAATTTATCCAAATACTCCATGAAGATTGAGTTCATCAGCCGAGAGAAAGTGGCTGGGGCATTGGTTAAACCGAAGGACATAACGGTGTACTCATATTGGCCATAACGAGTAACAAAGGCCGTTTTTGGAATGTCCCCGTTCTTAATCTTGATTTGATGGTATCCCAACCTCAAATCCATTTTGGAGAAGACTGAGGATCCAGCGAGCTGATCGTACAGATCGTTGATCCTGGGGAGCGGATACTTGTTCTTTATGGTGACCAGGTTAACTGGTCGGTAATCTACAACCATCCGATCCGTTCCGTCTTTCTTCTTGACGAAGAGGACGGGACAAGCCCAAGGAGAAGAGCTAGGACGAATGAAACCTTTGTTCAAGGCCTCATCTAATTGCTTCTTAAGTTCGGCTAGCTCTAGGGGTGCCATCTTATAAGGTCTTCTGGCTATTGGAACAGTTCCCGGAACAAGATCTATCACAAACTCTACATCTCTGTCAGGTGGAATTCCTGGCAGTTCCTCTGGAAAAACATCCGGGAAGTCACGGACTACCGGAATGTCTTCAAGTTCTGGAAGAGGGTTGGCATTTAGGGAATAGAGTTGGCATTTGGCAACTCGAGTAGAGACATTTACTATCTCACCCGAGGGATGGGTAAGTTGGACATTTCTAGAATGAGTATCAATCTTGGCATAGTGAGCTGACATCCAATCCATGCCCAAGATGATATTAATATCCGAAGATTTCAATGCTATCAATGAGGCTAGAAAAACTAGCCTGTCTACTAGAATTTCATTGTCATAGGTTATCCTAGAGGTTTGCCATTTACTACCAGGGGTTTGGACAACCAATGGGATTGGCATATCACAAAATGACATGTTATGCAACTGTGCATAACTTTCCGAAATGAAGGAATGAGAAGACCCAGTGTCAAAGAGAACGGACGCTGGGTGATGATTAACAAGAAGCGTACCCAGCATGACGTCGGGATCCTCTGCAGCTTCTTCTGCTGACACATAGTTCACACGGCCACGTGCAGGAGTTGGCTTCACATAATAAGCTTTGCCCGACTTGGCCTGCCCGATGGACTTTCCGGGTTGCTTGGCACCCACATTCCGAGGACACTCACGGGAATAATGCCCTGGTTCTCCACACTTGTAGCATATCACCTGGTTGGCACGTGGTGCAGCATTGCTAGCTGGACCACCATAAGCTTTTGCTGGAGGGTTGGCCTGATTCGTCTGAGGCGCCACGTAGGATGGCCTCAGAGTGTATCTTGGCGGCAGAGAACTGTTTGGAACCCACAGCCTGTGTCTTGGAAACGCGGAACCAGAAGATGAGCCAAAATCACGGGAGTGCTTCCTTGTGGCTTCGAAGTCAGTGTGACCAGCCTCCGCACTGATCGCTTTGTTGACCAGGGCTTGAAAACTTGCACACTCATGGAGGCGCAGGTCTCGACGGAGCTCAGGGCTCAGACCCTTACGGAATCTTGCTTGCTTCTTGGCGTCAGTAGACACCTCCTCTGTTGCATAGCGGGCGAGGTTACCGAACTCGCGGCTATAGGCATCCACAGACAACTTGCCCTGAGTGAAGGCACAGAACTCCTCTCTCTTTCTGTCCATCAGGCCCTCTGGAATATGGTGCAGACAAAAAGCTGCACTGAAGTCTGCCCATGTGGCCACTGGTTCAGCAGGACGCATAGCTTCAAAATTCTCCCACCACAGATTGGCGGGTCCTTCCAGGAAATACGCCGCAAAGGTCACCTTGTCGGCCTCAGACACATTCGCAGAGCGAATCTTGCGTGAGATGCTGCACAGCCAGTCATCAGCGTCGAGGGGATCGACGGAATGATGAAACTTTGGAGGATTCAGCTTCACAAAGTCATTGAGGGACACTGCAGCATTCCTAGGCTGTCGAGCCGTATTCTGCTCAATACGCTTTAGCAGTCGGTTGGTCTCCCTTTTATTTCTTTCTGCCTCAAGCATCACTTCTACCAGAGAAGGTGGGTGAGGCAGGTCTTCCTGCGACGCTTGACTACCCTCACCTTGCTCATGAGCAGGGGCACGGTTCAACCTGGTGAACACCATCCTGACAAACAAACTCATAGCTTAGACCAATATCATATCAATACTAACTATGGATTAAGAATGTACTGAACACACGGAATGCGGAAATGAATATCCGAACAGCATGGTAACAAGCAACTGCTATATATACACCATGGTTCATACACACCCTTACATAGTTCAGTACACCCTTAACCGAAGAGCAAACTACTGGAATTATGAAACTACTCATCAGAGGCTTACAAGCTTCCTATACATTATTTATCTAGGCCTCCGGAATTCATTGCACATTACTACCATACTTCACAAGTCACGCAGGACTGTGAACGTACGGCTACTACCATACTATCCTTCCACTCACAGCTCAGGCATCCGCATAGAACATCTCATAGAGATTACCTCCATGACCTGGAAGCTCAACCTGCGGATCAGGAAACACTCTAGCCTGAGATCCCTGGGATCCATAAGGACACGGATGTGGCCTTGGTCCCCTGACTGGTGGTAAGAGGGGTCCCCGAAGAGGTGTGACTCCTCCTATAGCTGGCCAGTCAACGTGGGCCGGAAGATGGGTTCTAACAGGGTTCAACATCTCCATCTCTCCATACCCTGTCTGGACTACCGGTGCCAGCTGCGTCAAAGCTGTCCACAGACGGGCACGGGTAGCATAAAGCTCCATGCGGAGAGCACGAGCATCCCTGTCTCTGTTCTCTAGCATCTCAACAGTGGACTGCAGAAGTGGATCCTCCATAGAAGAATCAAAATAGACTCCACTGAGGTATCCCTCTTCACCAGACTGAGAGGCCGGAACATAGCAGAACTCTGAATTCTGCAGCAGTGCATGTCCCGCTCTCATAATAGTCAGCATTGAATAGGCAGCATCCTGTACTGCCATGTCAACGGTGACCCCCAACCCATAGGACCAACGGATTGGCTTCTCAGCTCCAGGGTAGTCTGGAAATACCCTAACAGTGCAGATGTACTGGCTCTGGTTGAAGTCTCGGTACTGTTCCTCCACTGTGTACTCGGGGTACCAGCGGTAACCGCACACCGACATCACCTTGACCAGCATGGCCGTATGACCCGGTACATCAATGCACCTGGTCAGACGTACCACCTGACGAGAAGGACGGCCAGGCATCTGTAAATAGAGAGTAATGCAAAAGCATTAGAGCTCCGAATGCAAAAATTGGGAAGCATAATGGCTGTAAATGCTCAAAAACAAATTTTGAGACAACCCAAAAATGGAATAGCGTAACCACTCAACTATCAAGTTCAACTCTCTGATCATCAAACTTACTTCCTGCTTCCTAGGAATAAAACAAACCCAATATCTCTCGACCCGTAGTCCTATAATCTACCGATCAGAAACACGAGCCTAGGAGAAGATGAGTAACCTAGTCCTTAATTCCCGCAGAAAAGACGAGGATGACCAGAATAGAATGTCTTGAGAAGAGAACAAGAGTCTTACGTTCCCTTCCACAAACAATTCCTTTATATATAATAAAGCAATTCTAGACTCAACTTCGACCAGTTTGGCTTAGTAATCCTACAGTCAGTCAGGCTCTGATACATCGCTGTCGGGACCCCGATCCTAAGCCATAGGAGTCCAGCCTGTAACACATCGCATCCCTTTGTGGTCTCACGCACGGTTAACTCCACGGCTGCAACCTTACCTTAGCCGGGACCGTTTGCGTCTTTTGACTCACGTATGCGATAGTGTCGCTAGCAATCCAATGTCAAAGAACCCGGATCAACATGTCTAGTCATAAGCCAAAGTGGCAGTACCGCACAAGGACAGGCATACATGACCCAACAAAGTAGGTGTCGGTCATCAGCGAATGTAGACGAGTCGTAGCAGGCTACAAGGACTCCATTACACCGCGTGACATTTCCCCAAAGGGGACAGACACATCAGCTAAGAAGGACACATGCCGCGTGACATTTCCCCAAATGTGTCCGGAGCAGTAGCGAACTACCAAGGCTCGTTGGATCACAAAGGGGCATTTCCTTGTAAGGAGTGCTACTAAAGTTCACGACTAGGTAATCGAACCCCATACATATCAAGTACGACACACGTACGCATGGCATACCGATATGTATAGATACATCGATGGCATCACAACATAACCATAAACATACAACCTTTATTTAAGAGGCTCGGAAGAGCCACACACATAATATTACACATTAAGGGTCTCACGACCCATAATAGCAGTCATACAAATACAAGCCAGCGGAAGAGTTATAAACTGTCTGGGTACAGAAAGGGCAACTAGAAGGCACATGGCCTGACTATACTACAGAGCCGACGTAGGGCCAGATCGTAGCTAGGACACCAGCTACTCGTCGTCGTCGATGTCTACGAAGAACCCTCCATTAGGGTCATTAGCAAACTCTGCAACATTTATTAAGCAAACATGAGTACGAAGGTACTCAGCAAGACTTTAGGATGGCTAACTACTCATGCAAGGTATCAAAAGGTATTGTGGGGTTTCAAGCGAGAAGCCAGCATATGACTCGTGGCTAGACACTTACATTTTTAAATAATTTTGACAACTTGATTTCTCGCACACGAGTCCACTAACACCACAACAATACACTATCGTGGAATCATTCCGTCGCCGTACGGAAATGCCGTGCACGACACTCACGCTTATCTTGGCAATTTTATGAGTAGCCGTTGAAGTTATCTATGAACAACATATGTCTCCAAGTAGTCCATATCCGCGGACGCGGCTATTCGAATATATCATAACCCTGCAGGGGTGTACTTCGTCACACACGCTCTCGCCACTTATCGCTATGTGCACGTCATGCACCTCGGCAACCTTCAAGCGGAAGCCCAGCGAGGGAGTCGGCCACGACCGTTAACCACACTAGTACCTAGTCCAGGTTTATCGCCTATCTGAGAGTAACCCGTACGGAAGTCCGGCCGAGGTTTCCGCCACGGCCTCAAACGATGTGCGCAGGGTTCCCAAGCCCACCATCCGGGTGCCACTTGGTACACCGTGCCACTGCCTACCGCATCACGGCCCACCTCTCAGGTCAGCACCATGCACGGCCTCCAGCATTACTATAAACACCAGAAACTACTTGCAACTCCTGGACCGGGTACTACACGATTAATAGGCCGAGCGGGGTCATATTTCAGGGCCCAGCATGTGGTAGTATCTAGTCTTGGAATACATACACGGAACTCAGTTCCTAAGGACGGTTCCAATGAAACAACCCGCCATGTATCCTACACAGCCTTTCACCAGTACCTTTACCAACTCAAGTTCAACACACAACCTTTGCCTACCAAACACATTCCACATTTCTGTTCATCTCCCAGATGACAGACCATACACAACTCTAAGCATAGCATGCATAGCAGGATAAGGCACATCATAGCTCAAACAACTACCATGTATGCTAGGTTGCAAGGTTTGGCTATTTACGGTGACAAGGTTAAGTCATGCAAAGGAAGTGGGTTCAACTATCGTGGCAAAAGCAGTTGAAGCATTTGATATTAAATGCAAGAAATAGGTGCAGGAGCAAGAACATGGGAATTATCGGGATGATCAAAAGGGTTGCTTGCCTTGTTGCTCAGAGGAGGAACGATATCCGTCAGACGGATATTCGGTGGAATCCGGGGGTGCGGAGCCTACCGAAATGAATGGCAACATTCAATAACAATCATATGCACTCAAAATGATGCATGAGCATGGCATGAGAATGCAAGGTGATAAGTTATTATTTTCAACATGTATTAGGTTTAGAGTTGATTTGAATCACATTCGAATAGCAATTCAAACGGGGTATTCTCGGATACCGGTTTAATTGATTCGACCTAATGCTCAGATCAACTTGATGTTAACATGCATGAAATGTCATGTTATGGTACTGATTTGTAATTAGGACAGTGGTGAACATTGTATATATAATGAAATTTGAATACTTTTGCAAATTCCATTTAAAAAGTGATTATAAGAATTGAATTATTCCTTATTCCACAATTTAGGGTTCTGTAACTTTTTTAAACATGGTTTAAAATAGCATAATCAGAATCCTTGAATTTTTCTGATACTTTTTCATATATAAATTGGCGAGGTCATCCTCCCCGGCGGGGAGCCTCCGGCGACCACCAGCACGGCGGAGGGGCTCGGAAACGGCGCACAGGGGGCCAAATGCTGCACGGAGAGCACCAGAGGAACGTCACGTCTCCCGCAGCTTCATTTCTGCACTTAGCCCGGGCTGATCTGGCCGGAGATGACGCCGTCGATGAGCTTGTCGGCGGCCAAGGCTCGGGCGTCATCGGGGTCTTTGAATCAGAGGGATCTACGCTCGGTTCTTAGCTGCTACAGCATCTACGCGTCGACCTGGAGCTGCTGGTGCCCTCGGAAGGACGAGCTGATCATCGGAGGGCCACCGGCGACGAGCGGCATTGGCGGTCCTCGTCGGGCTCCGGTGAAACTAGAGCTAGAGGAGGGGATCGACAGGAAAAACTTAGGGGAAACGACCGCATGCTCACGGGGAGTGCAGAGCAGAGCTTAGATGGCTCGGGGAAGGCCTGGGGGCGACGAATCGACGTGAGAGGTCCGGCGGCCGGAGGTGGAAGACGACGGTGTTGCGGGCTTTGCAGGGCTCGAGGAAGCTTCGTCTTCTGCAGAGATGACCAGGGCGACGAGGCGGAGCTAATGGCGTGCTCTGGGAGGGAATCCTATGGCTAGGGGCACGGGCAGCTCGAGCTCGAGCTCGGCTCTAATGGCGGCAGCAAGGAGGAGGAGGAGATCCGGGAGGAGGAAGAGAGCCGAGGCGGGGAATGGATAGGGGAGGCCCTGGGGAGCTTATCCCCATCGTCACCAGCGCGAGGCGGCGGCCAGGTAGGCACGCAGGTGCGTGGCCGCGCCGGAGGGGGCGGCGGCCACCTCCTGCTGACTACTGGCGCGAGGGAGGGGACGAGCCAGGGATGGGCCGGGCCAGGCTTAGGCGACAGGTAAGGTTTTTCCATTTTTTTTCTGTTTTTGTTTTTCTGTTTTGCTAATTATTGTTTTGCTAATTAATTCAGCTCCAAAACAATAAGTAAAACTATTTTAGACCTCCTGAAATATTTGTTATAATATCCCCAACCATTTCCAAGGTTTTCAACATTTTTGGAAATTTATAGTTTCTGATTTCAAATTTAAAACTTGAAACCAATAGCCTTTTTCATTTATTCAAAAAGCTTAAAGTGTCAAGAAAATAGTTTTCTCCAATGCTCATTTACTTTCATGATTTATCAGAAAGTTTGAACATTTCTTGAGGCCATTTTGGGTTCATTGATTTTGAACTAGTTTGAGATTTCCTTTAATTGAAATGGTGGCTAGGGTTTTGAGTTTTTCCTTTGCCACTTTGTTGTTTTTGTTGAAACTTCTTAGATGCTAATGCAAAGAAGACATGAGCACAATGCTATCTTGCTTAAGGGTTAGGGATGTGACACAAGCCCCCACCCCGCGGCCAGGGGGCGCCATCCAGGCTTGTGGGCCCCGTGGAGGTCCCCTGACCTAGATCTTGCGCCTATATATTCCCAAAAAAATCAAGAGACGACCACAATTACTTTTCCGCCGCCGCAAGCTTCTGTCTCCGCAAGATCCCATCTGGGCACGTTCTGGTGCCGTGCCGGAGGGGGGATTCAGACATGGAGGGCTTCTTCATCAACACCATGACCTCTCCGATGATGCTTGAGTAGTTCACCATAGACCTACAGGTCCATAGCCAGTAACTAGATGGCTTCTTCTCTCTGTTGGATCTTCAATACAAAGTTCTCCATGATCTTCATGGAGATCTATCCGATGTAATCTTCTTTTGCGGTGGGTTTGTCGAGATCGGATGAATTGTGGATTCATGATCAGATTATCTATGAATCTTATTTGAGTTTCTTCTGATCTCTCTTATGCATGATTTGATATCCTTGTAATTCTCTTCGAGTTGTGGGTTTTGTTTGGCCAACTAGATCTATGATTCTTGCAATGGGAGAAGTGCTTGGTTTTGGGTTCGTACCGTGCGGTGACCTCACCCAGTGACAGAAGGGGTAGCGAGGCACGTATCGTGGTGTTGCCATCAAGGGTAAAAAGATGGGGTTTTCATCATTGGTTTGAGATTATCCCTCTACATCATGTCATCTTGCTTAAAGCGTTACTCTGTTCGTCATGAACTCAATACACTAGATGCATGCTGGATAGTGGTCGATGTGTGGAGTAATAGTAGTAGATGCAGAAAGTATCGGTCTACTTGTCTCGGACGTGGTGCCTATATGCTAGATCATTGCCTTAGATACCGTCATGACTTTGCACGGTTCTATCAATTGCTCGACAGTAATTTGTTCACCCACCGTGATATTTGCTATTATGAGAGAAGCCTCTAGTGAACACTATTGTCCCCAGGGTCTACTCCACACCTTATTTTCAGCCTTACACTTTTTACTTCGTTGCACTTTCCGCCTTCAGATCTCACTTTGCAAACAATCTTGAAGGGATTGACAACCCCTTTGAAGCGTTGGGTGCAAGTTTGTTTGTGTTTGCGCAGGTACTTTGGACTTGACGAGGCCCTCCTTCTGCATCGATACCTTGGTTCTCAAACTGAGGGAAATACTTACTACTCCTGTGCTGCATCACCCTTTCCTCTTCAAGGGAAAAACCGACGCAAACCAGAGAAGTAACAAGAAGAATTCCTACGCGCCAGGGAAGGACTTTTGTTGCCGCAGCAGTACATAGTGCCCAAT
Organism: Hordeum vulgare subsp. vulgare; assembly: GCF_904849725.1. Taxonomy (NCBI): domain Eukaryota; kingdom Viridiplantae; phylum Streptophyta; class Magnoliopsida; order Poales; family Poaceae; genus Hordeum; species Hordeum vulgare. The sequence continues at coordinate 143,130,790 of NC_058521.1, read as the reverse complement.
TTTTTTTATTACATGCCATAAATTTCAAATGATCAATAGTTCTATCTCTTCTGACCACACTGTGTACCCTTCTTCGCCTTAGCATTTCTTGTTTTTAGTTGTACTGCACACACAAGTTCACTGATCATCTTGGTTTTTCTTCACTGGACTCGATGCTATCACCTCATGAAACTCGATAGTAGATTTAGTTTGATCAAATTCTTCAGTGTGCACAACTTCAGTTTCTTCAGTTTCGACAGTATGCACTTGGACATCGGTTTCTTGAGTGACAACAACTTCAGTTTCGACAGTGTGCACCTCGACTGCAATTTCTTTAGTTCCAGTGACACTAGTTTCAGTTTCTTCAATTTCAACACCAAACTGTTCCAGCCACTGACTTGTTTTCCTTCTGCTGCCACTGACTCTTGCTCTTTTTGTTGGCCAAGACTGTTCAACAACAATAGGCTGACTTGGAAGCTTCCTCCTGAAAACAACAAAGCATGCCACATATTTATAATTGAAACAAAGCTGGAATATGAACAAACACAAATAAACAAGCACATACTTTTTGGGATTAGGAGGAGAGAAAATGCATAGTCTAGATCCCTCCCTGTGCCCAAGTATTTGGCACCTCTTGCATATGTTTTTGTTACCCTTTTGAGCCCTTTTTGGCTTTGCATCTTTCTTGTCGTTCTTGCCCTTCTTACTACTCCCACCTTTTTCAAACCATGCTTTGAATCTACTCTGTTTAGGTCTGCCTACCTTTCTTTTTGTTAGAGGAGGACACATGGAAAATTCAAGCGACACTTCTGGCCACTGCTTCTGATCTGTAAGAGGTGGAATTGGAGTTGCATATGCAGCTTTGCATTTTGCTACCGAATAATACTCATGCAGATATGTATGCATATTTATCTTCGGCTGACCGGCTAAGAATAGAATGGCATGATCCCATGGTTTACCAGGGGTCTGCCACTCGAGGCAACTTCAATCATGCAATTTAGTGTTAATTGTTGGGGAACATCGCATGGGAAACAAAAATTTTCCTACGCGCACGAAGACCTATCATGGTGATGTCCATCTACGAGAGGGGATGTGTGATCTACGTACCCTTGTAGACCGTACAGCAGAAGCGTTAGTGAACGTGGTTGATGTAGTGGAACGTCCTCACGTCCCTCGATCCGCCCCGTGAACTGTCCCGCGATCAGTCCCACGATCTAGTGCCGAACGGACGGCACCTCCGCGTTCAGCACACGCACAGCTCGACGATGATCTCGGCCTTCTTGATCCAGCAAGAGAGACGAAGAGGTAGAAGAGTTCTCCGGTAGCGTGATGGCGCTCCGGAGGTTGGTGATGATCTTGTCTCAGCAGGGCTCCGCCCGAGCTCCGCAGAAACGCGATCTAGAGGAAAAACCGTGCAGGTATGTGGTCCGGCTGCCGTGGAAAAGTCGTCTCAAATCAGCCCTAAAACCTCCGTATATATAGGGGGAAGAGGGGGAGCCTTGCCTTGGGGTCCAAGGACCCCTAAGGGTTTCGGCCGAGCCAAGGGGGGAAGGTCTCCCCTTCCAAACCGAATCCAACTTGATTTGGAAGGTGGAGTCCTTCTTTCCTTTCCCACCTCCTCCTTTTTTTTCTTTTCTCTTCGATTTTCTTCTTATGGTGCATAGGGCCTTCTTGGGCTGTCCCACCAGCCCACTAAGGGCTGGTGTGCCACCCCCAAGGCCTATGGGCTTCCCCGGGGTGGGTTGCCCCCCGGTGAACTCCCGGAACCCATTCGTCATTCCCGGTACATTCCCGGTAACTCCGAAAACCTTCCGGTAATCAAATGAGGTCATCCTATATATCAATATTCCTTTCCGGACCATTCCGGAAACCCTCGTGACGTCCGTGATCTCATCCGGGACTCCGAACAACATTCGGTAACCAACCATATAACTCAAATACGCATAAAACAACGTCGAACCTTAAGTGTGCAGACCCTGCGGGTTCGAGAACTATGTAGACATGACCCGAGAGACTCCTCGGTCAATATCCAATAGCGGGACCTGGATGCCCATATTGGATCCTACATATTCTACGAAGATCTTATCATTTGAACCTCAGTGCCAAGGATTCATATAATCCCGTATGTCATTCCCTTTGTCCTTCGGTATGTTACTTGCCCGAGATTCGATCGTCAGTATCCGCATACCTATTTCAATCTCGTTTACCGGCAAGTCTCTTTACTCGTTGCGTAATACAAGATCCCGCAACTTACACTAAGTCACATTGCTTGCAAGTCTTGTGTGTGATGTTGTATTACCGAGTGGGCCTCGAGATACCTCTCCGTCACACGGAGTGACAAATCCCAGTCTTGATCCATACTAACTCAATGAACACCTTCGGAGATACCTGTAGAGCATCTTTATAGTCACCAGTTACGTTGCGACGTTTGATACACACAAAGTATTCCTCCGGTGTTAGTGAGTTATATGATCTCATGGTCATAGGAACAAATACTTGACACGCAGAAAACAATAGCAACAAAATGACACGATCAACATGCTACATCTATTAGTTCGGGTCTTGTCCATCACGTGATTCTCCTAATGACGTGATCCAGTTATCAAGCAACAACACCTTGTTCATAATCAGAAGACACTGACTATCTTTGATCAACTGGCTAGCCAACTAGAGGCTTGCTAGGGACAGTGTTTTGTCTATGTATCCACACATGTAAATGAATCTTCATTCAATACAATTATAGCATGGATAATAAACGATTATCTTGATACAGGAATTATAATAATAACTATATTTATTATTGCCTCTAGGGCATAATTCCAACAGTCTCCCACTTGCACTAGAGTCAATAATCTAGCCCTCACATCATCATGCGAATTACATTGTAATAAATCTAACACCCATACAGTTCTGGTGTTGATCATGGTTTGCCCGTGGAAGAGGTTTAGTCAGCGGGTCTGCTACATTCAGATCCGTGTGCACTTTGCATATATTTACGTCCTCCCCTTCGACGTAGTTGCGGATGAGGTTGAAGCGTCGTTTGATGTGTCTGGACTTCTTGTGAAACCGTGGTTCCTTTGCTAAGGCAATGGCACCCGTGTTTTCACAGAACAAGGTTATTGGATTCAGTGCGCTTGGCACCACTCCAAGATCCGTCATGAACTGCTTCATCCAGACACCCTCCTTAGCCACCTCCGAGGCAGCCATGTACTCCGCTTCACATGTAGAATCTGCTACAACGCTTTGCTTGGAACTGCACCAGCTTACCGCACCCCCATTAAGAATAAATACGTATCCGGTTTGCGACTTAGAGTCGTCCGGATCTGTGTCAAAGCTTGCATCGACGTAACCTTTTACGGCGAGCTCTTCGTCACCTCCATACACGAGAAACATCTCCTTATTCCTTTTCAGGTACTTCAGGATATTCTTGACCGCCGTCCAGTGATCCACTCCTGGATTACTCTGGAACCTACCTGCCATACTTATGGCGAGGCAAACGTCCGGTCTAGTGCACAACATTGCATACATGATAGAACCTATGGCTGAAGCATAGGGGACGGTGCACATATGCTCTCTATCCTCATCAGTTGCTGGGCACTGAGTCTTACTCAATCTCGTACCTTGTAAAACTGGCAAGAACCCTTTCTTGGACTGTTCCATTTTGAACCTCTTCAAAACTTTATCAAGGTATGTGCTTTGTGAAAGTCCTATTAGGCGTTTTGATCTATCCCTGTAGATCTTAATGCCTAGAATGTAAGCAGCTTCTCCTAGGTCCTTCACAGAGAAACTTTTATTCAAGTAATCCTTTATGCTCTCCAAAAACTCTACGTTGTTTCCAATCAGAAATATGTCATCCACATATAATATTAGAAACGCCACAGAGCTCCCACTCACTTTCTTGTAAATACAAGATTCTCCAACCACTTGTATAAGCCCAAATGCTTTGATCACCTCATCAAAGCGTTTGTTCCAACTCCGAGATGCTTGCACCAGTCCATAAATGGATCGCTGGAGCTTGCACACCTTGTTAGCATTCTTAGGATCGACAAAACATTCGGATTGCATCATATACAACTCTTCCTTAAGGAAACTGTTAAGGAACGCCGTTTTGACATCCATCTGCCAGATTTCATAATCGAAAAATGCAGCTATTGCTAACATGATTCTGACAGACTTAAGCATCGCTACGGGTGAGAATGTCTCATCGTAGTCAACTCCTTGAACTTGTGAAAAACCCTTTGCCACAAGTCGAGCTTTATAAACGGTTACATTGCCGTCAGCGTCCATCTTCCTCTTAAAGATCCATTTGTTCTGAATAGCCTTGCGGCCCTCAGGTAGTACTTCCAAAGTCCACACTTTGTTCTCATACATGGATCCTATCTTGCACTTCATGGCTTCTAGCCATTTGTTGGAATCTGGGCACACCATTGCTTCTTCGTAATTTGCAGGTTCATTGTTGTCCAACAACATGATTGACAAGACGGGATTACCGTACCACTCTAGAGCAGCACGTGGTCTCGTCGACCTGCGTGGTTCGACAGGAACTTGAACCGAAGTTTCATGATCATCATCATTAACTTCCTCCTCAACCGGTGTTGCAACGACAGAGGTTTCCCCTTGCCCTGCGCCACCATCCAGAGAGATGAGAGGTTCGACAACCTCGTCAAGTTCTATCTTCCTCCCACTCAATTCTCTCGAGAGAAACTCCTTCTCAAGAAGAGCTCCATTTTTAGCAACAAACACTTTGCCCTCGGATTTGAGATAGAAGGTGTACCCAACTGTCTCTTTTGGGTAACCTATGAAGATGCACTTTTCCGCTTTGGGCCCCAACTTTTCAGGCTGAAGCTTTTTGACATAAGCATCACATCCCCAAACTTTAAGAAACGACAACTTTGTCCTTTTGCCATACCACAGTTCGTATGGTGTCGTCTCAACGGATTTTGATGGTGCCCTATTTAAAGTGAATGCAGCTGTTTCTAATGCATAACCCCAAAACGATAACGGCAAATCGGTAAGAGACATCATAGATCGCACCATCTCTAATAAAGTACGATTACGACGTTCGGACACACCATTACGCTGTGGTGTTCCAGGCGGTGTCAACTGTGAAACAATTCCACATTGTCTTAAGTGAGCACCAAACTCGAAACTCAGATATTCACCCCCACGATCAGACCGTAGGAACTTGATCTTCTTGTTACGATGATTTACAACTTCACTCTGAAATTGCTTGAACTTTTCAAATGTTTTAGACTTGTGCTTCATTAAGTAGACATAACCATATCTACTCAAATCGTTAGTGAAGGTGAGAAAATAACGATATCTGCCGCGTGCCTCTACGCTCATCGGACCACACACATCGGTATGTATGATTTCCAACAAGTCACTTTCACGCTCCATTGTTCCGGAGAACGGAGTTTTAGTCATCTTGCCCATGAGGCATGGTTCGCACGTGTCAAGTGAATCAAAGTCAAGTGACTCCAAAAGTCCATCGGTATGGAGTTTCTTCATGCGCTTTACACCAATATGACCTAAGCGGCAGTGCCACAAAAATATGGCGCTATCATTGTTAACTCTAACTCTTTTGGTCTCAATGTTATGTATGTGTGTATCGCTATCAAGATTCAGTATGAAAAATCCTCTCACATTGGGTGCATGACCATAAAAGATGTTACTCATAGAAATAGAACAACCATTATTCTCTGACTTAAAAGAGTAACCGTCTCGCAATAAACAAGATCCAGATATAATGTTCATGCTCAACGCAGACACTAAATAACAATGATTCAAGTTCATAACTAATCCTGATGGTAACTGAAGTGAAACTGTGCCGACGGCGATTGCATCAATCTTGGAACCATTTCCTACGCGCATCGTCACTTCATCGTTCGCCAACCTTCGTCTATTTCGCAGTTCCTGTTTCGAGTTGCAAATATGAGCAACAGAACCGGTATCGAATACCCAGGCACTACTACGAGAGCCGGTTAAGTACACATCAATAACATGTATATCGAATATACCTGATTTTTCTTTGGCCGCCTTCTTATCAGCTAGATACTTGGGGCAATTGCGCTTCGAGTGACCCTTACCCTTGCAATAGTAACACTCTGTTTCAGGCTTAGGTCCAGCTTTGGGTTTATTCATTGGATTGGCAACAGGGTTGCCGCTCTTCTTTCATTTACCCTTCTTGCCTCTGCCGTTTCTCTTGAAACTAGTGGTCTTATTCACCATCAACACTTGATGTTCTTTACGGAGTTCAGACTCTGCGACTTTCAGCATCGCAAACAACTCGCCGGGTGACTTGTTCATCCCTTGCATGTTGTAGTTCAACACAAAGCCTTTATAGCTTGGCGGCAGTGATTGAAGGATTCTGTCAGTGATAGCCTCTTGCGGGAGTTCAATCCCCAGCTCAGCTAGATGGTTTGAGTACCCAGACATTTTGAGCACATGTTCACTGACAGACGAGTTCTCCTCCATCTTGCAAGCATAGAATTTATCGGAGGTCTCATACATCTCGATCCGGGCGTTCTTCTAAAAGATAAACTTCAACTCCTGGAACATCTCAAATGCTCCATGACGCTCAAAGCGACGTTGAAGTCCCGGTTCTAAGCCATACAAGACTGCACATTGAACTACTGAGTAGTCCTCCTTACGTGCTAACCAAGCGTTCTTAACATCCTGATCAGCCGAAGCGGGTGGTTCATCTCCTAGCACAGCATTAAGGACATAATCCTTCTTCCCAACTTGTAAGATTAGCTTAAGATTACGAGCCCAGTCTACAAAGTTGCTTCCATCATCTTTCAACTTAGCTTTCTCTAGGAACGTATTAAAATTCAGGGTGACTGTCGTGTGAGCGATGATCTACAACACAAATATATTCAAAGTGGATTTAGTCTATGTTCAAGATAATTAGAGTTTAACTTAATCAAATTATTCGCTAAACTCCCACTCAAAAAGTACATCTCTCTAGTCATTTGAGTGGTTCATGATCCACTTACACTAGCTCAAGTCCGATCATCACGTGAGTTGAGTATAGTTTCAGTGGTAAGCATCCCTCTGCTAATCATATCATCTATATGATTCATGATCGACCTTTCGGTCTCATGTGTTCCGAGGCCATGTCTGCACATGCTAGGCTCGTCAAGCTTAACCCGAGTGTTCTGCGTGCGCAACTGTTTTGCACCCGTTGTATGTGAACGTTGAGTCTATCACACCCGATCATCACGTGGTGTCTCGAAACGAGGAACTGTAGCAACGGTGCACAGTCGGGGAGAACACAATTTCGTCTTGAAATTTTAGTGAGAGATCACCTCATAATGCTACCGTCGTTCTAGGCAAAATAAGGTGCATAAAAGGATTAACATCACATGCAATTCATAAGTGACATGATATGGCCATCATCACGTGCTCTTTGATCTCCATCACCAAGCACCGGCACGATCTTCTTGTCACCGGCGCCACACCATGATCTCCATCAACGTGTCGCCATCGGGGTTGTCGTGCTACTCATGCTATTACTACTAAAGCTACATCCTAGCAAAATAGTAAAGCATCTGCAAGCACAAACGTTAGTATAAAGACAACCCTATGGCTCCTGCCGGTTGCCGTACCATCGACGTGCAAGTCGATATTATCTATTACAACATGATCATCTCATACATCCAATATATCACATCACATCGTTGGCCATATCAAATCACAAGCATACCTTGCAAAAACAAGTTAGACGTCCTCTAATTTTGTTGTTGCATGTTTTACGTGGTGACCATGGGTATCTAGTAGGATCGCATCTTACTTATGCAAAGACCACAACGGAGATATATGAGTTGCTATTTAACCCCATCCAAGGACCTCCTCGGTCAAATCCGATTCAACTAAAGTTGGAGAAACTGACACCCGCCAGTCATCTTTGAGCAACGGAGTTACTCGTAGCGATGAAACCAGTCTCTCGTAAGCGTACGAGTAATGTCGGTCCGAGCCGCTTCGATCCAACAATACCGCGGAATCAAGAAAAGACTAAGGAGGGCAGAAAAACGCACATCACCGCCCACAAAAACTTTTGTGTTCTACTCGAGAAGACATCTACGCATGAACCTAGCTCTGATACCACTGTTGGGGAACATCGCATGGGAAACAAAAAATTTCCTACGCGCACGAAGACCTATCATGGTGATGTCCATCTACGAGAGGGGATGTGTGATCTAAGTACCCTTGTAGACCGTACAGCAGAAGCGTTAGTGAACGCGGTTGATGTAGTGGAACGTCCTCACGTCCCTCGATCCGCCCCGCGAACCGTCCCGCGATCAGTCCCACGATCTAGTGCCGAACGGACGGCACCTCCGCGTTCAGCACACGTACAGCTCGATGATGATCTCGGCCTTCTTGATCCAGCAAGAGAGATGGAGAGGTAGAAGAGTTCTCCGGCAGCGTGACGGCGCTCCGGAGGTTGGTGAGTATCTTGTCTCAGCAGGGCTCCGCCCGAGCTCCGCAGAAACGCGATCTAGAGGAAAAATCGTGGAGGTATGTGGTCGGGCTGTCGTGGAAAAGTCGTCTCAAATCAGCCCTAAAACCTCCGTATATATAGGGGGAAGAGGGGGAGCCTTGCCTTGGGGTCCAAGGACCCCTAAGGGTTTCGGCCGAGCCAAGGGGGGAAGGTCTCCCCTTCCAAACCGAATCCAACTTGATTTGGAAGGTGGAGTCCTTCTTTCCTTTCCCACCTCCTCCTTTTTTTTCTTTTCTCTTCGATTTTCTTCTTATGGTGCATAGGGCCTTCTTGGGCTGTCCCACCAGCCCACTAAGGGCTGGTGTGCCACCCCCAAGGCCTATGGGCTTCCCCGGGGTGGGTTGCCCCCCGGTGAACTCCCGGAACCCATTCGTCATTCCCGGTACATTCCCGGTAACTCCGAAAACCTTCCGGTAATCAAATGAGGTCATCCTATATATCAATATTCCTTTCCGGACCATTCCGGAAACCCTCGTGACGTCCGTGATCTCATCCGGGACTCCGAACAACATTCGGTAACCAACCATATAACTCAAATACGCATAAAACAACGTCGAACCTTAAGTGTGCAGACCCTGCGGGTTCGGGAACTATGTAGACATGACCCGAGAGACTCCTCGGTCAATATCCAATAGCGGGACCTGGATGCCCATATTGGATCCTACATATTCTACGAAGATCTTATCGTTTGAACCTCAGTGCCAAGGATTCATATAATCCCGTATGTCATTCCCTTTGTCCTTCGGTATGTTACTTGCCCGAGATTCGATCGTCAGTATCCACATACCTATTTCAATCTCGTTTACCGGCAAGTCTCTTTACTCGTTCCGTAATACAAGATCCCGCAACTTACACTAAGTCACATTGCTTGCAAGTCTTGTGTGTGATGTTGTATTACCGAGTGGGCCCCGAGATACCTCTCCGTCACACGGAGTGACAAATCCCAGTCTTGATCCATACTAACTCAATGAACACCTTCGGAGATACCTGTAGAGCATCTTTATAGTCACCCAGTTACGTTGTGATGTTTGATACACACAAAGTATTCCTCCGGTGTTAGTGAGTTATATGATCTCATGGTCATAGGAACAAATACTTGACACGCAGAAAACAGTAGCAACAAAATGACACGATCAACATGGTACGTCTATTAGTTTGGGTCTAGTCCATCACGTGATTCTCCTAATGACGTGATCGAGTTATCAAGCAACAACACCTTGTTCATAATCAGAAGACACTGACTATCTTTGATCAACTGGCTAGCCAACTAGAGGCTTGCTAGGGACAGTGTTTTGTCTATGTATCCACACATGTAAATGAGTCTTCATTCAATACAATTATAGCATGAACAATAAATGATTATCTTGATACAAGAATTATAATAATAACTATATTTATTATTGCCTCTAGGGCATAATTCCAACATTAACAACATGCCTCCTTCCAGTCTTGTTATTTCTAACTTTAGCACCCCAGAGTGATGATTTTTCAACAGACAAATGTGTAAGACCTCTGCTTCTGTTGACCACTTGTTGCAGCACTGCTGGAAGTTTATCACCTTGTAGACAACCACCAATCTTTTTTCTCAATTCCCACAGCCGCATGAGCATGATCCTGATTTGATCAACCATGTCATGCACATGCAAATATTTTAGCTGCTTCACCTTGTTGTTGAAACTTTCTGCCAAATTGTTGTTGACATGATCACACTTGATGGCAGTGTTGAATCCTGACATGTACCATAATAAAGAATGGTAGGTGTTCAACCATGTACCAAACTCCTCACATGTTGCCATTACCTTACTAAGATGATATATATGTGTGTGTTTAGTGTAAGATCTTGCTGTTGGCCACATTCTCCCAAATTTATGTCCTCTGAATTTTTTTATCAAATTCATCCACAAATGGCCGAATTACTCCCTTTGCTCAGCATGTGGGAACACATTTTTAACTGCATTTTCCAGACCTTTGCATGCATCTGTGTGTATTGCCAAAGGTGACACTGGCCCTAAGCATCTTTTCAACTGCATCATGAACCATGTCCATGAAGCCTCTGTCTCTGACTGAAACAAGCCAACAGTAACTGGAAACATCAAGTTATGTCCATCTAGAGCGTTACATGCTGCCAACTGACCATTCCACTTGCCTGTAAAAAATGATGAGTTATGCTCATATATGGACGACATCCTGCTTTGAAGCCATTAATGCAAGGCTTTAAAGCCATAAAGAATTTGGAGAAATAAACTTTGTCATCCTCTGATACCTCAATATCTATCTCGACAACACTGCCAGGTGACCTTTTCTCCACCTCTGCTTTGAAATTGAAAAGCAGCCTAAATGTGTTTGCCCAATCACCATACAAATGCTTCATTGCCCTTTGTTTAGACTTCCACACTGTGGTATAATGTAGTTTAATGGGGTACAACTTTTCCAAGTCTACTTGGAGTCTTTTGGCAGTAGTGTTGGGTGTTTTGGCCAAAATTGGAGTTATCTTTTCTGCAACCCAAATCTGTGATGTCATGCTTGATTTTTTCTATGAACTTGTGAGACAAGTATGTTTATAAGGGATTTGGTTAACCCTGACAGTACTTCCATTAGGATGCAGTCTAGCAGTTATGTACCACTTACAATCCCTCTTGCCACTACCATCAAAACCTCTGCACTTAGCATAAAACTTCTTTCTATCAGTCCAAAATGTCTTGGCACCAAACTGATGTCTGACTGCATAAGTCTTGAAAGACAACCTAAAGTCATCCATGTTTGGACACAACTTCCCCACTCGAATGACAGGGGTTTCCTTGTCATACACATGCACCAGCTCTTCATCATTGTGACAGCCCGATGCCGACGTTCCAGAAGATTCCCCTTCTCTTCCGTTTTCGTCGTGTGTCTTATTTTATTTTGTCACATCATCATCACATCATGTGCATCATCAGCATTGCATCGGCAACCCGTTGCCGCCAGTTTTCTACACTTGCATCCGTTGGTAGTTGCCGGTTCACGTCTTGTCCGTTCTGAGCCCGACCGCACTCGCACGCGCCCGCGGCATCGTCAAACCCTGTTTTAAAAATGTTTGTAAAACTTTCTCTGATTGGGGTGAGATTTGACGTGTGGTGTTATTTTAATATAGCTAGGCCGCCTGTCGAATTTCGTCGCGATCTGAGTCCGTCTGGTACCCGAACGGTCGACCGTAGCGGCACCATATTCGGTCTATCGTCGGACGTTTCTCGGTGCCTTGAAAATTACGTTGCCGGGTGCCGTTTTTCCTCTCTTCTCTGCCTAGCCCCTCTGCACAGTGATTCGTCCCTACGCGCAGCCCAGTCCGAAACCTTCCGAAACCCAAACCGGGTGCTCGTGACCGTTGGGTCCGGATCAACCCCGTTTTACCGCAAACCGTCATCGGTTTGTCCATTGGACTTCCTAACCTAATTATCTCGACTACCCGATCTTAATCGGAGGGTCCATGTGCCCCTAAAACCTAACCCACTCCTATATATACCAGACTCAACCCTAAAATCTTGCATCTGTCCCATCCACCCGCAGTCGCCGCCGCCTTCCTCTGTCTCTGTATCCATGACCCCAACCAGCAGCCTCCGACCATTTCCCCAATTTTTTCAGCGCTAGCCAATCCATCCATCCATCCCGCCGCACCCAAGCCACGAGCTCCTCCATTGCGCTGGAACAGGCAAGCGGCCATGGACGTCATTGTCGCTCGAAGCCTCCTCTAGCCCGCCTCGTCCTCTCGCCGGTGAGCCGAACCGCCGTCCCGTGCTCTCTTCCTCCTGCTCCTTCCCATCTCCTTCCTCCTCTAATCTCTGTATCTCTTGGTTTTTTTCCCTTCTCTGTCAGGGAACGAACAGAGCTCGCAGCCACAGGATCCGCCATGGACTGCGGGGCCAGCATCTACTAGCAGCAGTGCCCGCTGCACCCTGCTCCTCTAGCCGAGCCGCACCCAAGGCCCTGACACCCAGTCAGGTGCCCTTGTGCCATCCCTCTCTTCTCCCTCTCTCTTTTCTTCTCCCTCCTCTGTTCTAATCTCTCCCTCTGCTCGTTCTTCTGCCAGGAGTAGAACGGGAGATCGCCGTCGCCGCCCTAGATCGACAACTGCGCCCAACGCCTACAGCCTCGGGAACGGGCCCCCTCGTCTGGATCAGCCCGTCCCGTTGGCGAAGATCCCCGTCGGCGCCGCCCCTGCAGTCTCTGACGAGCTGAACCCCCCTGCATCGCACTCAACCACTGCAGGTTGTGCCTTTTTCTGCTGATGCCTCCTCGTAGATCCATCCGAAGGTGTACTTCATAGCACGCAAGGTTGCTTTTTCAGCACATGGTGTAGTTAGTCCTTCTGGTTAGCCCATGACGCCCGCACCAGCAGGTTGTGGGTTCAAATCCCCGTCGCTGCATGTTCTTGTTTATGCATTTATTTTTTTGTCCCGAGGATGACCTCCTTCATCTATTTCAGCTGCTGTCAAGCCGCTGTTAATTCGCAAACCAGTAGCTGGCCCAACTGGTCAATGCGCTCGCCCACCTCAGTAGGTTCTGGGTTCGAGTATGAGGAGCATCATATATTATTTTGGCTTTTATTTCTTTCTTTAGCTGACAGGCGGGACACCTTTGTCATTCACAGGCACGTCCACTCCTGGGCCACTGCAAGCTGTAGCATTCAACCTATGTTCATTTTTTCCCTCCTGCGAATTGCTAGCTTGCACAAAACAGCAGGTTTTAAAGAAACGGCTGCAACTTTTAAACCGTGCATCAGATCAGAGTGATTCAAATTTGTAACTTGACTAGATATTCGCGTAGGTTAATATTTTTCCAACTCTCATGCATAATTAGAACTGTTTAGTGTGATGTTTGCATCGGTTTGCATGTCGACGTGTTGAAAACGGTTTAGGTCGTAACTATTTATCCATAGCTCCGTTGGAGATGTGCCATATATGTAAATGGACCAGGACGACGAGTAGAATCATGTGATCCATTTTGTTTTGCTGTTTAACAAACGTAAAGTGTGATTATGACAAATCTGGACAGAATTAGAATTTAACACGTGGGGTCATTTCAGAGATGCTATATGTCATTTCCGACCTCATTTAAAATGCCTAGATAGGTAGTTTAATTGCGCTTCACCTCTTGCCATGTTTAACCACATTTAATATTGCCGTGTAACTAATCGGGATAGAACTAAATAATTAACGTGGAGTTTCGTCAATATGCAACTCGTTGCATATTGAACTTCACTTAATGTGTAGTGTTTGTTTGTGTGAATTGTCATGCCGTGACTTGCATGTATTTAGCTGTTCATGCATCGTGTGGTGAATATCTGTGTTGATGCTTGTTTTCGGTTTCCTCCATCTCGATAGAGTTCCGCAAGCGTGTCGGATGTGAGGACCCGTTCAACTACGCCGGTTCGTCTGCTTCACGGAGTCATTCTTCTTCCAAGCGGGATCTCAGGCAAGATGACCATTTCCCCAGATACCATTACTATCATTGCCATGCTAGTTTTATCGCATCTACCGTCTATGTCTTGTTGCCTACCACATGTTAAATATCAGCCTCTCAACAATGCCATGAAACCTTCAACCTATTCAACCTAGCAAACCACTGATTGGCTATGTTACCGCTTGCTTAACCCTATGTTAGCATTGCTAGTTGCAGGTACAGTTGCTTCCATGTGTTAACATGGGTTCCTTGTTATATCACCCTATTAATGTTATTTAATTTAATGCACCTATATACTTGGTAAAAGGTGGAAGGCTCGGCCTTTCTAGCCTGGTGTTTTGTTCCACCTTTGCCCCCTTAGTTTTCGGCTACCGGTGTTATGTTCCATAAATGAGCGCTTCTAACACGATCGGGGTTGTTATGGGGACCCCCTTGATAATTCGTTTTAGATTAAAGTTGGTCTGGCAAGGCCCAACTTTGGTACTACATTTGCCTAATCACCTAATAAAATTGCATAGGGACTTTCCGGACCCCGAGGATAATTTAATCAACCCCCGGGCCAGTGCTCCTCATGAGTGTTGGTCCAAATTGGCAGACTACGGGGCCACCGCGGGGCAACCCGAGGTTTGGTATCTCCTAGTGTGACCCATCCGTCGTGTCCTGATAACGAGGTATGGGACTCCTATCGGGATCGTCGCCACGTCGGGCGGCCTTGCTGGATTAGTTTTACCTTTGACGAAATATCTTGTGCATCGGGATTCCGGTGATGCTTTGGGTAATCTCAGAGTTGAGGTTTTCCACTAGGGAATCCGACGAGATCGCGAGCTTCGTGATTGAGGATTTCTATGCGGCTTGTGGTAATTTGTGATGGACTAGTTGGAGCACCCCTGCAGGGTTAAATCTTTTCGGAAAGCCGTGCCCGCGGTTATGTGGCAACGTGGAAACTTTGTTTAACACTGGTTCTAGATAACTTGAAGTTAACTTAATTAAAACTTGCCAACTGTGTGCGTAACCGTGACTGTCTCTTTCGTGAGTTCCTTCTCCGATCGAGGACACGGTGGGGTTATGTCTGACGTAGGTAGGTGTTCAGGATCATTCATTTGATCATCAGTAGTTTACGTTCGTTAAGCGTAGTTCTTCCCCCTCTTATTTCTTGTACTTGTAAGTTAGCCACCAAATATATGCTTAGCCGCTGCTGCAACCTCACCACTTAACCATGCCTCACCTATTAAGCCTTGCTAGTCTTGATACCTTTGGAAATGAGATTGCTGAGTCCCCTGTGGCTCACAGATTACTACAACACCAGTTGCACGTACAGGTAAAGGTTACTTGACGCGAGCACGTTGATTGATCATTTGGAGTTGCTTCTTCTTCTTCATCGTCAATCTAGGATGGGTTCCAGGCCGGCAGCCTGGGATAGCAAGGATGGGCGTCGTTCTTCTTTTCTCATTTGTTTCCATCCATAGTCGGACCCTGCTCTTCTTCATGATGATTATGTATTGTACTGATGTGACTCTGATGTAGCTTGTGGCGAGTGTAAGCCAATTCTATATATTTCTCCTTTTCAGTACATGTACTTGTAACGATATCCTTTCTTGCGACATGACGAGATGCTCTTCTGTCCCTAACGAGGCCTTCATGCCAAATTGAGGATAGGGTCGCATCTTGGGCGTGACAATCATGTGCATCATCTCGTCATCTGTAGCATCTTCCATCAACTGTTCATCTACATCTTCACTCAATTCTCTGTCATTGACTCGAATGCCAAATAGTTTGGCCATCTCAATGTGAGCAATTGGTGCAATAACCAAATCAGTAGGCTCCTCCAACTCAACTTCATTCCAATCAACAACAACAACATTTCCCTCTTCTGCATCTGCATTAGCCCCATCGGCTGTTACTTTGAGATCACTAATAATGGGAACGATATGCCTCTATGAAGCCCAATCATCATCTGCCTTTTTCATAGACAAGTGTGACGGCACATAACCCACCTTCGAGTCAATATTCCGATCAACGAGCTCAGCAAAAAATTCAGCCCTGAGGCTTGCCCAACCCTCTTGCCTATCGATTTCATCAACAATATCTTTACCATCTTCAATTCTGACATACTCTCCTTTGAAATCATCATACTGCAATAGTGAAAACTCTTGCTCTGGACCCCAAAGAACAGTTTCCCCAATTTTCTCCACCAATTTCCTCACTGCTTTCTCTTCCATCGACTGTAGCTCATTGTGATCAATCTCTGCACAATCAACCTCCCATTTCACAATTGTGTCTCTCTGGATGTTCTGAATGCTACCATCAACTAATTTTGCCGTCGATGGAAAGAAATTGATTGCAATTTTGAAGGTTTCAGCAGCATTCCCTCTATTATAGGCGGGCAGTGTGAGACAGAGTAAAGAAGGCCTTAAATCACATTCATAAATGGGCGGGAGGGAGGTGCATTACTTGTTCGAAGCTAAATCTGGCGGCTCCTTCTTGACCTGACCATGGGCTCCTCTCATCGCGCCACCCCCTCTCACCTTCTATCGATTTGAACAAGCAAAACAGGGAGCTCAGATCTACAAACAGGCGGATGGGATTGGGACTAGAGTATCGAATTCACTCACCACCATGGCGCCGCCGCTGAAAGGGGGCTCCGCCGCCGCCGAGAAAGAGGGCGCCTCCTCCACTGCCATCGCCGGAGCTGAAGAATGGAGCGCGGGCAGTTTGAGATAGTTCAGGTCGGGCAGTTTGACGGGATGCAGTGCTAATTAATTTGGTGGCAAATTAGTTAGGACATGTGTTAATGCAAATTAGACTAGTTGGCTAAGGTTTTAACGCCTGTGTGGCCGTGAGCTATTTTCTTCCTTCAAACCTTCGCACGAGAGCTATTATGTCAAAAAACGTCGCACTCCTTCCAATTCGATGGAAAGAAGTCGCATATGAGCTATTGGCCCCCGAAGCTGACGCCTCCTGCAGCTTCTCACCCGAGCCAGCTACCTCTGCTTTCTTGCCACGCCCTGTTGCTTGAACTCTTCCACGCGATACCATCGCAGAACAATGTACATTCTCCGCTTCAGTTCATCACACCGCACGTGCAAAGCCGAACATGTTGGTCGGGCATCGTGATCTTGGAAGTTTTTGGACATTGATGTACGCGACGCTTTCGATGGCGACGGTTTGTCCGTAGTCTTCGTTGTTCACCCTGATGACTCTCCAAGCTGAACAGCTTGCTGCTCAGAAACTACAGGTCACGCCACACGGCCACACATGCTGCGGCTGCTGCAACTTATGAGCCTAGCTGACGTGGTGCTTATTATGCTGCCAAGTGCACCCGTGCTAGCCGGCTCGAAGAACCATATGAACCTGCGTGAAAGCACATGTTATGAGGGAAAGGATGCCAATTACAAATCCTAACTAGAATTTATAGTTTATTTGGTTATAGATTAATGGACTAACTTCTTTGGTTGTTAATACTTTGCATGTAAATCATAGCGAGGAAAAAGGGTTTTACTCCTTGGAAGAAATTTAGGAGGACTCCAAATCATAAATGTGTGGATGGATTGCACCAAGCAAATGATTACATACTGAATATTGCTATGAAGGAAATATCAAGCAGAAAATTATGCATAGTGGAAAGCGATTTCAGAGAAGTCTTATTATGAGGCATCACTTGTGTACGGAGGAAAATGAGAATCACTCTGAGGACAAGGAAAGTTGCTCTTCATTTGCTGGTATGTCTAATGATAACATTTGCATTATATATATTATTTGTGGATACTTCTTCAAATAGTTGAATTAAGGTGTTGGTTCATATACATCATTTACTGCTCGAGTATCATAGTAACTTTATTGGCATGCAACGATGTCAAAGAAAAAATGATGTACTTTGGATTGGAAATTATGCCATGAATTTCCTTGTGGAGGAAAACTATTATTGTTATAGGACTCTATGCGTAACTTCCATGAGAAGGAATTCGATTTATTTTTATCTCTTGGAATCTATTGATTATGACATACTATTTGAAAAAGGAAGAGCGGAAATATTGCTCAATGGTCAAATTAGTGCATTATGGATTTTCACACAATGGTCTATCTTTCTTGATGTCCATTAGAAGTTGGCAAACAAAATTGTGTATTTGGAAAGGATAACTCTATATGGAGGAATACCGACAACGGGAACACATGCTTGGAATTTTATTACTTACATCATCAATGACTTGGTCATATATCTTGGAACTAGATGAGTTGGCTTATTGATTCTGGAGTTCTAAACTTTAGTAGGAGGACTTTGGTATTTTGTGAAGCATATATACTCGACATTTGTATTGGCACGTCTTTTATTAAGGTGGAAGGAGATTACAAAAGGAAACTTCACATCATTTTTTTATACAGTTATGGTATCTTTTCCTCACTCCCACTAGAGGCTAGATTATTTATTTCATCTCACTCTTCAATGATTACACTTTTATATGATTATGTTTATCTTTTACTATACAAGTCGAAAGGTTTTATTGTGTTGGTCACATGTTATACGGAAGTGGAAAATCAGTTGATTACAGAATGTCATAGTTTTAACAACTGATTGGTGGGGGAAGTACACTTCAGGAATATATCAATTGAACATGTAAAGAGCATGGAATTATTCACCATTGTAATATATTGTACACTCCATAATTGAATCGAGGAATTGAATGTCTTTTATATTCCATTTTAAGGGCCGTTGCATACTGCCATTTGTTGTTATGATTCTTCATCTAGCAGAGTCACTATATGTCTTTTAAACTGGAAGGGAGTATTCTATCTTGGCAGGAAATTATTAGATACTACAAAGCACTTGCCATGAATTTTTCATTGTTATTCTAGTGGATCAAAGGATGTTTTATTTGTTATATGAAAAAGGAAAACCGGTGGAAAATTAGGAACACAATAATTATTATAATTAAAGGGTGGAATTATTGACAAGCATGTTGTAATATAATCTTGCCCCCAAAGGAAGCTACAAGTGCAACTCCTCACACTAACATGCTTAGGATAAGTGGGAGGAATTAACTTGGAATGTCGTCTATGGATAATTTTATTTGTTTCAGGGGAGAAGTCACTCTATATTTTAGAGGAAATCTTTTAAGAAGGCTAAAAAATTTCATCAATCTCAACTATGGGCGGAAGAATTGCGGGAAGGAATAAACTCAAATTAGGAAGAACATAGTTTAGGAAATTAATATCATACCAAACAACCGCATGCCTATTGTCTTGGAGTGATTTCTCTTTGTAAGGAATTTTTGTCTCATTGGAATAGTATAATGTCACTATTTTTATTCAATTCTTCACACAAAGGAAAATATACTTTGTGGAAACTCTCTCCCCTGGAATTTTGGGAAAGAGGAGCTAAAACATAGTTTGCTAATTGAATACATTATTGTATGGTCTTATAAATAGCTTCACGTCAATGGAATAGGAGGTCATATGGTTTTCTAAATGAAGCAAGGAGGTCATCTACAAATGTAAGTGTAAAATATTTTGCATTATTATTGTATACGTTAACAATTGTTTTGTTGTTTGCAATGATAAAAGCATATTGATGGAAGTGAAAGTTTGGTCATGTTTTTTTAACTTTCGTATGAAAGGGACATTTGAAGCTTCCTATATTTTGGGAGTGGAACCACATAGGACATGTTTTTGCAATGGTTTCTATGGAAAATTGCAAACTTGTTAAACCAAACTTAGTGAGGGATTATGTTTGAAATCCTAAGGAAAAAGGGACAATACATGGTGTTAGAATTTCTATGTATCTTTACTATACTATCATACCTTAGCTCCCAGAATTTATGTTGCATTCAAGTAGTGGAATGAAAGACAAGAAGCTAACGGAATGTCACATATCATCTTAGATTGTGGAAAGTGCATCACAACATGTCACTCGTTAAACACATTGAGGAAGCTATTATTGTATCTACGAACTGAGAAATAAATCCAGGTACACATATTCAATTTTATTTTTGTAGTACTAATATGGTGCAGGTTCGCTGACTAAAGTAGTCAGGAATTTCTTTCAAACGTGGTTAATTATGGAACTTCATTTACTGATTGGATTTGATAATTATGTGGTTTTGAAAAAAAACTTTATTTAACTTGGTTATCTTCTATTTGACTTGATGTGGAATTATTCATATTATCAATATATGTGACTGGAAATAATTGATGCAAAATTTTAACTTGAGGAAACAAAATACTCAAGGCGCCTGTGAAGGTGCAATTGCACTCGAGGAAATAATACTTGAGACGCCGAGGACAGCTATGATGAAATAATTAGGCGGAAACTAAGGTCTCTAGTCATCTTAGGGATCACAACAAGGAAACATATTGAGGGAATATATCACAATATATATATTTATGGAGTTTTCAACATAGTGTTAATAAGATTGTTGGTCCCTTGACTAAGCTTCTTAGTCAGGAGGTATTTGGCAAGCATGTTTAGGCTATGGATTTATGAATATTCGAATGATCGTTTTGGACAAGTGAGAGATGTTGTAATTATGTGTCCTGCAACTATATTCAAACATTGATATAGGAATTACTAATATTTGAAATACCTCATTTTGATATTACACATGTATTTATGGATGGAATTGCTTTACATGATTGTCATGGAATTATCATTTGTTGGAACATACTTAAGTTATATGCTTAAGGAAGCTGGTCGGTCATCAATGGAATAGAATATACTATTTATATTGAAAAGACTATCTAGGTACACTGATGATTGGAAAGAGTTAGATCGTATAATTAGATTACAGCCTTAATATTGATCTACATAATTAGAGGAATTTATACTCTATTATGGCGCGTTGCTCACAAGCGTGTGTTCCGGGGATATAACGGGTAGAATCCGTTAACAGACAAAGATGATCGTGGCTCGTAATTTGATCTGGATCTATCCCGGAAACTAGTGAAAAATACTAAGAATCTTATATCTATATAAGAGATGGATTTTTTTAAAGACAGTATAAGAAGGTCCCTATCGCCTAACATCAATGATGCAAATTGTGAGCGGCACTACGAATAAACGCAGAAATAGGGGTAGAGCGAAATCCTAAATTTCCAACAAACATCCACCGGGAGATGGAGTGCATGCGACGTCGTCTCTCGATGGCGGCGAGGAGCAGCTTGGTGCTGGGACACGAGATGCTCGGTGCAGCTAGGAGTATTTTCTATCAACAATAGCGAGGGACAAGTTGCTAATAGCACGTGGTTACCCTCGATGGCTCCGCTGGTGGTCGACCTCCATGGATGGGGAGAGAGAAGGAGGAGGAGCTCCAAGGTCATTTTGCGTGGTACCGTTACCTATCGATACATCCCACACCACTCACTTGTTCTGAGATACTCACTCCGTCCGGAATACGTTGTCATTCAAATGAATAAAAATGAATATATCTAAAATTAAAATACATCTAGATACATTCATTTCTATGACAAATATTTTCGGACGGAGGGAGTATGTGCAAAGCTATGACCCACCTAGATGTATAACATTAGTATATCTTTTGTAATTTTCTTTTTAGTCAAATCATTATCAGCCTAGCAGACCCAAAGTACGCATGCAACTCTCTCCTCGCTCTTTACGACTCTACCTCCGAAATAAATCCATACAATTTGTTTAATTTTAGATAATTAAAATACTCATATCTTATAAGCTATAAACTCATGTCAAAACCTTTAGAACTAGACCAATTTTCAATGCATTTCAAAATGTTTAAATTTCAATGTTTCACATTTCATATGTGAGAAAAACTACTTTACTAAAAAATGTGAAACTAAAATGTCAACTAGGGAAACTGACTTTCTGGATATATGTAATACTTTATTTCAAAAGAGTGAAATATGTTATTTTGAAAACCTGCATTTAAAAGTATTAGAAATATTATTACACTGCCATCTACATTCTTGTAAGCACAAAGCATATTAGTCATTCATGACGGGTATACTTGTATAGGACCCGACCTTTAGGTGAGATTGTAAGATCAACAACAAAATTTAATATTTAGACAATTAAAAAAATTCTAATTTTTTTGACAACTCTAAAATTTTCAGCTTCAAACTTGGTCTACAATAATAGATTCAAAAAAGATAAATTGGACTATGAATAGTGTGAGACGGGGGTGAATAGTATTAGACACTATTCACAACCGATTTTGTCTTTTTTTGTTTCTCAAGTGTACTTCGAATTAGGAGCTGAAACTTTTTGGGGTTGTACATCATACATGGATGTGTGCCTATGAATATTTTCAGAATTTTTGAACATGTTTTGAGTCTTCAAAAGGATTGATCTCACCTAAAGCTAGATTCTATACAAGTCTCCCCCTTCATGATGAAGCCAAACCATTTGACCACTTCATTGAAACAAACAATACAGCTCCTTGATGCTTGTTACAGACCATAGCTGGACATTTGAAGTTTGCACACATTCCTAGCATCCTTTGGATTGTAGAAACCCTTGGATTGTACCGTCAATTTTGGAAGCCGTTACGAAGTACATATGTCATATTTCGTAATTGAAACGTGTAGCAGTTGATAGTATGACCCGAACTGGCTTAAGCATCGCTACGGTTAGACGATCTTGCCATAGTTAACTCCTTGAACTTGTTGAAAACATCTGCAACAAGTCAAGCTTTATGGATGTAAATATATCTTTTTTCACTCGAAAAATTTCAATATACTCTTCTTCAATCATGGCATTACAACAAACACCAAAAATAATAAAAATTACATCCATGTCTATAGACCACCTAGCGACGACTACAAGCACTAAAGAGGGCCAAAGGTGCGCCATCGGCATCGCCCCTTCGTCGTTGTAGCTGGGCAAAACTTGTTGTAGTAGAAGTCGGGAAGTCGTCATGCTAAGGCCCCATAGCACCAGTGCATCAGAACAAGAACCGCAACCGATGAAGAGACGCGTAGATCAAAAGGATCCAACCTGAAAACACATGAGCATAGATGAATAGAGATCAAATCCGACTAGATCCACCAAAGACAAGCACCGAGTAATTATCGTGAGATCCGTCAAAAACACACTTCCACACGCCCTCTGACGATGCTAGATGCACCATCGAGGCAGGGGCTAGCCGGGGAGAATCTTATTCCATCTTCAGGGAGCCGCCGCCATCTCGCCTTCTTGAGATAGACGCAAACCCTAGCAAAACTCAGAAAAGCATCTAAAAATAGTCATGTCGTCGGCAAGGGATCTACCATGCCTCCATGGCCCTAGGTTCATCGGAGATGAGGCGAGCCGACAACGATGCTGGCGGGAGGCAAAGGAACCCTGCCTGTTTTGGAGAGGCGACAGTGGATGGGTGTATTGATGTGACAGTTCTTCCTCATTCTTTAACCTTTATGCCTTCCGAAGGGTCTACCTAGTCCCAAATTTTATTTTTATACACGTATACTACTCCCTTCTATCCATACTACTTGCCTTAAATTTATTTAGATACGGATGTATTTAATACTAAAACATGTCTAGATATATTCGTATCTAGACAAAATTTAAAACAAGTAATATGGATAGGAGAGAGTACCTCGGATTACTTACCATTTCGCCAATTTTCAAAGTCAGGGCCCATCATTACCTCAGTACAAGAAATATGTCAACTAACGACCTTCAATATTGGTCACCGAATGGTCATTGATTTCCATTTGCGACCTTTTTATGACAAAAACAAAGGGTCAAAAGCTGAGGGTCTCTAATGAACTATAACGACCTTTTTGCTGGATTGGTCGTAGGATTTTTACGACCAAACGAAAGCATTGAAATTATTTTGGTCACTAGCAATCTGCCCACGCCACGTCGGATCTGACATGGCAAGCTGACGTGGCATAGAATCAGCCCGGTCCAATTCGGTGTTTTAAATGGGCCGAGCCCATTTAATGTTTTTTTCTCTTTATTTGGCTTGGCTGCATGGGCCTGGCCCAATAATACCCAACATTTTAGCCTTTTTATTTTGGGTTGTGGCCTTTTACTTTCTATTGATTTTCTTTTTTGGCCATTTTATTTTTGTACTGGTCCCACATGTCATGCTGATCTCAAAATTAGTCCATCAGAAATTTCACATTTTGTTAAATAAATATCATAACTTGGTCCCCCTTGTCAAGTTGTCATTTCATAGGTATTCAAATCACATTCACAATCAATATGTCAAACAGGCTAGGGAGCAAATGAAATTCGCCCAAACCAACAGCAAATTTGGCTATTACAATCTTTACACTACACCACAACCCAGATATGCCTACTACTACCTACTATTACAATACATATGCTACTCTTTGTTAATATGCTTCATAGCTTCACACTTGGCTTTGTACTTCACCTGTGCAAAAAATAAGAATATGATGTACACAACATCAAACATTAGACAATGATGGATCCAAGTAAACAGGTTCATGGTCGGTCACATATCGAACCTGACATCCCATTTTTCATCCATGTAACCATTAAGAGTCTAGTTGTTCTACCTCGGCTAGAAATATGGCATCTGCAATCACAAACACATTTTAAAATTAATGAAAACTACAATCAGGTAGAAAACAGAATGAACGAAAACTACAATCAGGTTGAAAACGGAACTAATGATCCAACTAATTTTGGTATAAGATATGTAGAAGAAATATTCATCAGTACTAGCATAAATTCAAATCCTTCTTTCTTCCCTATTAATTTAGGGACCAAATAATGCAGCGTAACTCATGTTCTATTCGAGATATTATTCAGTCAGCTAATACTGTCATAATCTCTACAAAAGCAAGAATTAAACAGGTTGCTAAATGAATGTTTTAGTTTCAGGATGTCCACACTACACATATGTATCCCCATGTATTACTATGATAAAAAGAGCTACGACATAGACACACACTTAGCAAGAATCAGTTAGTCCATACACAAACGAGTAACAACACGTGTGCTAAGTTACTCATTCTAATCAACAGACTGGTGCTAGCTTTAAAACGAGAAGGCTATAACTATAACTACACATAAATTGTGCCAAGTGTGAAACAAGATGCATGATTTCGTTTCATACATACATGGGCTGCTTGATAAATTACAACACTGAGATCATTTGTGAGACAAAATAGTAAATCTGAAGTAACATCAATTATTAGTTTAATAGCAATTGCATGAGTGCTAGTTTATAACGTCCTTCAGCGCTTAGCACAGGCACATGGATGAATCCACTTACTTGCAATAGTACTCGATAGATCACAGTCGCGTATATGTGGGCAGACAAACTACTAAACAGCTAATCCTTGTGACAGAAGGCATCAATGCAAGCACAAACACCGCAATCACAGATGCAAGGGCGAGGAGAGCAATCACAGAGGTACATGACATGGCCATCTGACCGCTGGCGACACGCGTGCAAGGGTGGGACCACTCGCTCGAGGTGCCGCGCAGGCACGTACATACGTACGGCCAGTAGCGACGGCCAGCGTATAAGTACACACGCACGCACGCGCATACGTACATCTCTAGCTAGCCAGCACACATGATTTTATTTCTCCTTTGGCTTCGTACGCCTACGACGACGAGTAACTATGGCATGCAGTGAAAGGGATTCCAAATAACTTTCTATTGTAAGTAGAGTGCATGCATGCATACAAGGGCTAGCTTGCGTGCACAATCAGTTCTTGGAAGCTTTTACGTTTGTAGAGGTACTGTACTTGGTTTATTCTGTTTTTCCAAGGAAGGGAAGGTATGTTCTTGTGATCAGAGGGAGAGCTAGCTTTGGTTCTTGGCTTGTTGCAATGGAAGAGTAGTTTCTACTGTAAGGTCGATCGGCGGGAGTGCGGTGCGGCGTGGCGAGCTGGCAGCAGGCATGGAAAGAGAGGGATAGGTCATGTACATATGTACTCCTATGTACGTGGCTGCACTGCAAAGCCAACGTACGTGAAAGCGCTTCATGGAATTCATAATCCCCATGGATACATCCTACGGAAAGGGGAACAAAACGATCAGGGTCGGTAAGGAGACGCGTTACCTCCCTGACTCCTGGAGCTAGCAACAGAAACGATAGGCGCAAATCAAAACGAATCTGAACAAGGAACTAAAACAAATAGAAGCAACAAACCAAAACCACCACTACTGCTGCGCAATGCCAGTCCTTCACACCATACCGAAGGACCAAAACCACAATGAAACCTGCCTAAATAACTGCTGAATAAGGGTAACAGTAAAAGCACAAGAGATTGTGCAGATTTGTATGCAGAAATGGACCGAATAAACTCCCAGAAATGGTGAATGACAGTAGTGGAATCAGCAATTAGCCGCACAGGAGGGCAAACGAACACCCCGGAGAGCCGAACTACTCAACCATCTCGAAACCCTTCTAGTCAAATTATACTACTATTGAATCAAATAAAATACTACTGAAGAGCAAATCCAGCGGCGAGGTGCAGTCAGCAGAAGGGCTGTTTTTACCTGCGCAGGTGCTGAGGGGCGGTGTGGCGACGCGGCAGACGCCGGGGAGCGCGAGCGTAGTCGACGGCGATGCCGAAGGAGTCGGCGGCCCCGGAGAGGAGCTCGCAGAGGCAGACGGGGTTGGAGCCCACCATGCCGGCCAGCTCCGGGCATCACGGGTTCGGTGGCTCATGGACATCCTTCACCATTTTTTCGTCCTTCGAGCTGGGCCTGTAAACAGATTGAAATTCGAATGTGTAACAGGTGTACTGCTTTTGTTTTCCTAACTATTTGTATATGTTCATTAGGAAAAGCATATAGGGATGGAACAAATATTGTCAGATCAACTCGAGATAGGAACGCTGTCAGCCATTTCCTGTATCCCGTACACGCAGATACTGAGTATCTAGCATCGGACTATCAATGGAGTTGCATGTGTAAAATAAAATACTCCATTAAACAGAGTTGGCAAAACCGCGGTGAACTGAAGATGACGACACTGTTGTGCTGACTCATCAAACTTCAATAATACTACCAATAAAAAGATTCCTTGCTTTTACTTAATTGCAAACACAGACAAACAACAGAGCACGACATCTCATATACACTAGTATCAGGGAGAAATGGATTTTTTTTTCAGAACAGAACAACAGACGACGCCAAATTCTCAACGCACGCATTGATTATTATTAGATGAAAACAAACAGTATTATCGTTCTCTACCCAACCGCATGATGCAAACACGCCCCCTCGAAAATCGCAGAGAAAATACAACAAAGGCAATCCTATCGGGGGAGGGAGGAAAATGGCGAGGACGATCCCCGCAAGAACCAAGAACACCCGCGAGAAGCAACGGCCGGGGAAGAGGAGATCGACGGCGGGGTTGGGTTGGGTTGTGGGAGGGGCGGGGGAGAGAAGAGCACGGGAGAAAGGGAGGAAGGAGAATAGAGGAAGAAAGGAGGCGGAGGGGTGGATGAAAAAAATTCCAGCAGGACAAAGTTAGGGTTTGGGCTAGAGAGATGAGGGTTACCGTTGGATCCGGGCTCATCCAACGACCGTTGATGCATGATCCGCGTGACATTCACATGGATCAATCAAAACGTAGTAAACACTACGAAGACGTTATGACCATCTAAATTGGTCATAATTGATTGAAAATAAGGTTTTTTACAAGAAAAACTTTTTCTTTTTCGAGTGACAAATATATTTTATTATGAAGGACCTTGTTGACAGCTGATATTATGCACAATGGTGCATATTGAAATGACAAACAATGTTGTCTAAGGAAGTTTTCATTTTCTTTGGACAAAAAAGTCATTTTCAATTTTTGAGTTCTCAAAATGAGTTTTTTGTGAAGGATCTACCATATATTTGTTGCAAAATTGGACCAAATCATTTTTCTAAAATACTAGGCCATATTAAATGCACAATTGACCAAATGGTTGCGTGTCAAAAGCTTTTATCCACTTCTCGTGAAAAAGACAAATTTTCGACGAATTAGCTCGAAGGGGGTCAAATTTGAACTGCAGTTGCCTCATAGTTTGTTTTTTATTTTTCCCAAAAAATATTTTTAGGTACAAAAGTATCTATTTAATCATAGAAATATCAAAAGTTTTCCAAGATTCAACCACTATCTAGGAACGGTCATACCCGTCGTTTTGACCTCATTTTGAAATGGCCATGAAAAATTCAAAAAAAAAATCAAAAAAATGAAAAGCCTTTGCATTGTGTCATTATATGTGACAAATTTAAAAGGAAAAATAATAAAATTGTAATACTGCAATTATTTTTAAAAAGCGTTCTCAGAAATGGGCTATCATGTATGAAGATTCATGGTTTTAAGCCAAATGATCAATCTTATGGCCACATTCATTGCATAGTTTGTTCAAATAATCTAATATTGTGCACAAGGGTGCATATTGAAATGACAAACAATGTTGATTAAGGAAGTTTTCATTTTCCTTGTATGAAAAATTCATTTTCCATTTTTCAAGTGCACAAAATGAGTTTTTTTTGTGAAGGACCTACCATATATTTGTTTCAAAATTGGACCAAATCATTTTTCTAAAATACTAAGCCATATTTAATGTAAAATTGACAAAATGGTTGGGTGTTAAAAAACTTTTATCCACCTCTAGTGAAAAAGACAAATTGTCGCCGATTCGGCAAGAAGCGGGTCAAATTTGAACTAGAGCTGCCTCATAGTTTTCTCATGATTTTTTCCTAAAATAATTTTTAGGTAAAGAAGTATCTATTTAATCAGAGATCCAATAAATGTTTGACAAGATTCAACCCCTAGCTATGAACGGTAATGAACCGTTTCGACCGCATTTTGAAACGGGCATAACAAATTAAAAAAAATGGAAAACCTTCCCGTTGTGTCATAATATGTGACCAAGTTACCAGGAAAAATAATAAACTTGTAATACGGTGATTATTTTAAAAAAGTGTTCTCAGAAATGGGCTATTGTGTGTGAAGATTCATGGCTTTCAAGCCAAATGATCAATCTTATGGCCACATTCATGGCATAGTTTGTTGAAACGATCTAATATTATGCACAAGGGTGCATATTGGAATGGCAAACAATGTTGATTAAGGAAGTTTTCATTTTCCTTGTATGAAAATTCATTTTCCATTTTTCAAGTGCCCGAAATGAGTTTTTTGTGAAGGACCTACCATATATTTGTTTCAGAATTGTACCAAATAATTTTTCTAAAATACTAGGACATATTTAATATACAATTGACAAAATGGTTGGGTGTTAAAAACTTTTATCCACCTCTAGTGAAAAACACAAATTGCCGCTGATTCAGGAGGAAGCGGGTCAAATTTGAACTAGAGCTGCGTGATAATTTTTTCATGACTTTTTCCTAAAATCATTTTTAGGTAAAGAAGTATCTATTTAATCAGAGATCCAACAAAACTTTGACAAGATTCAACCCCTAGTTATGAATGGCCATGCCCGCCGTTTCGACCGCATTTTGAAACGGGCATAACAAAATTAAAAAAATCAAAAAAATGGAAACCTTCACGTTGTGTCATAATATGTGACCAAGTTACCAGGAAAAATAATGAACTTGTAATACGATGATTATTTTAAAAAGGTGTTCTCAGAAATGGGCTATCGTGTGTGAAGATTCATGTCTTTCAAGCCAAATGATCAATCTTATGGCCACATTCATGGCATAGTTTGTTGAAACAATCTAATATTATGCACAAGGGTGCATATTGGAATGGCAAACAATGTTGATTAAGGAAGTTTTCATTTTCCTTGTATGAAAAA
This sequence comes from Hordeum vulgare subsp. vulgare, assembly GCF_904849725.1. Lineage (NCBI taxonomy): Eukaryota > Viridiplantae > Streptophyta > Magnoliopsida > Poales > Poaceae > Hordeum > Hordeum vulgare. The sequence continues at coordinate 143,101,158 of NC_058521.1, read as the reverse complement.
TTCATTTTCCATTTTTCAAGGACCTACCATATATTTGTTTCAAAATTGTACCAAATCATTTTTCTAAAATACTAGGCCATATTTAATATACAATTGACAAAATGGTTGGGTGTTAAAAACTTTTATCACCTCTAGTGAAAAAGACAAATTGCTGCCGATTCAGTAGGAAGCATGTCAAATTTGAACTGCAGCTGCATTATAATTTGCTATTTATTTTTTTCAAAAATAATATGTAGGTACGTAAGTATCTATTTAATAAGAATTACATGGTGTGGTGGCTTGACGCTGAGGTTTGGATGATGGTTGAGGGCCCCAACTCCAGAGCGCGTGAACTTACATGCGAGCCGCGTGGTCACCGCGTTACCGTTACGTTGCCACGCATTCTGGGTGGAATAGGCATGTCTGGTGGGTTAGACACTCCCTCGGTAGGTGTCAGGAAGAAGAATACAATAGAAGAATCTCACGAGGAGACCGAACTAAGCTCAAACATGAATTAGCAGCCAAGTGTTTGATTAGCGGTGCGGGTAATGCACATAGACAATGGGCCTAAATTTTGGCTGAGGATGATCATCTACTAAGGAGACTCTCTTGTCAAATTTTTAGCTCAAATGGATGAACCTAGGTGACACTTGCTTTGCAAAGCACCACACTGTGCAGAAATATGAATGTTGAAGGTGGGATCAAATGAATCAATGGATTGAGCTAAAATTTGGTGTATGATGTTAATTAGGGCATATGAAGGCACTGTAAAAAATTTATACCCTTTGGACATGCCAAAGTGACACTTCCTTCACAAAGTGCTATTCTGAACAGAATAGGAAAATGAATATTGCTGAACTATTTTCGAACTATGGAAGGAAGGGTTTTCACATATTTGAGGAATATATGATCCAAAGTATTTATGAGAATTTTTCGGGAAGTTTTGGAATGAAAGAATAGTAGGTTGCTTCACAAACTAGGCAAAAAATAACACATGGACATGACACGTAGGCAAAACTGATGATGTGGCACCTAGTCATAGCTATGACCATCTATATTGGTTGTAATTAGCTACAAATTAGGCAGCAAAACAGGGCTATCTGCTTTACGACCTTTTCCAGTAAGGAAGTTACGACCTTTCTGATGAAAAAGGTCATTAGTTTTTGGGGTTAGGACCCCTCCAAACAGCTTACGACCAACTGGTGTCAAATGGTCATAGATTTATGACCAATTATGCGAGTGTCACTGACAGAAGGTCGTTAGTTGACATATTTCTTATAGTGCCTCTTTATATATCACATGTTGGGTTGTGATATCTGCCGCACGTGTGGCAGGTGGGAGGTACCTGCTGCATGCCCTATGCGGCATCGACCGAGGTCCGCCCGCACGCGCATGTCCGAGCGTATCAAATCACAGCCCGCACGTCCGGTGGTTGGGACATTGCAGTCACGGCATCACATGCATGCATGTGGAAATCTTTTTGGATTTCTAGTTTTTAAAATATTTTATCTTGTAAAAGAAAAATCCAATTAAAGATCCATTTTCACCATTAAATCCATCGCGATGAGATCTTCGAAACTAGATCTCATATCAATATGTTTCAATGACTTTTTTGGTTAAAAGTTGCCATGTCTATTGCACATGAATTGTTATGGTGTTTACATTGAAGTTGCCATCATATGTTTCAGCTATTTTTTCTTCTACCTTTAAAACTAAATTTTGACATATTATAAAACGGGGAATTAAGAAACTATACTTGCCATGAACCATAAACTAAAATTGCCATGGTGAAAAAATTATTATGGTCAATTAATAAAAATTGCTGTAAGAAGTAGTTGAAAATATAGTGGTAGCTTTTAATCGAGAAGAAAAATAGGTAGAACATGTCATGATAACTTTAGTGTAAATACTATGGAAACTACAGTGTAAACATCATGGCAACTTTTGGTCAATTTATTTTCATATTCATCAACTAAATTTTCCATGACCTATAAACTAAATTTTCCATGATGGATTACTAAAAATTGCCATGATCCATGCATTAAATTTACCGTGGATAAGTTACAATGGTCAATTAAGAAAAGTTTCCGTAAAAAGTAGTTGAAAATATAACGATAGCTTTAAATCTAGAAGAAAATATAGATAGAACATGTAATGGCAACTGCAGTGTAAACACTATAGCAACTACAATGTTACACCATGGCAACTTTTGTCCAATTTGTTTTTCATCGAAACATATGAACATGGGATCTAGTTTTGAAGATCTCGTCGAGACGTATTTAGTGGTAAAAATGGGTTTTTAATTGGATTTTTAATTAGGAGATAAAGCATTTTTAAGCCGAAAACCAAAAAAGATTCCCGCTGAGAGAGAAAATGGTGTGCGGACGAAGTGGTTAAATATCCACACACTAGCCCAGTCCTACGTGGCAAAGAAATTCAGATATCAGTTGCCAAGATTCGTGCAACAACAAACGAACTGTAATCCATGCGTGTGTGTCTCGGGGAAAGCGACACCTGTGGGAAACTCTACGTATCCCTTGATCGTTCGGCGGAGGGAGAGAGGTGGCGCCAAGAGCGGAACTAGCGATCAGCACCGGCAAGGTCATTTACCCAGGTTCAGGCCGCTTGGCGCGTAAAACCCTACTGCTGCTTTGTTTGTATTGGGTGCTTACTGTAGGATTATTTGCTACAGTAATTAGCTGGTGATCAAAGGTGCACTGATCTTGACAAGGTTCCATCTGTGCAGTTTTCTCAAACAAAGATTGGGATTTCTAGAAAGGAAACAACCTATCTACTCGAAAACTTCATCTAGAATCTCTATCACTTATCTGTTGTGCCGCAACACTTCCTCCCGCGACGTCTGGATCTTTTGCCGGGGCCTCAGATCCCCGGCAAGCAGGATGTTACACTCCCCCGACAACTTCCCCACCGACAAGGTTCTTGACGATAGTCCTTGACTATCGTATAGGAAAGGGGTTGCCGGAGTATAACTCCTTTTTCTCTTTTGTCAGGCCATGCTGGTGGAGCCCTCGAGCGCATCTTCGGCTGCGACGTGATGCTTCCTAGGGGGGAAAACGTTTCTGCCGGAGTGCGTGCCTCGGTTTCAGGACCTGTTGGCGCATCCTCGATGGCTATGCATCACTCCGCGGAGATGCGTCAGTCGGAGTATGTACCGGAGGCCTCGTCGAAGCCCCCAGGCACACCCTCGAAAGCAACGCACTGTCCTGGAGTGGCGCATTAGCCTGATGCCATTGAGCTCGGAGTCTTCGCCTCGTTGGCCTGTGCTTGCGCAGCAGCGCGCTCGCGCAGGCGTTAGGAGGCCATAGCAAAGTGGAGCGACCACTGTTGCGTCCCACTTTGGGGAACCACGGCGCTGCGCTCAACTTCCCAAGATCTGGTGTGGAGCCTGCTCGAATCCGCAAAAAATCTCTCTGCAGCTCCCCCTACCTAGGGCGCAAAGATGTCGGGGAAAACGCCACCTATGGGAAACTGTAAGGATCCCTTGATCGTTCTGCGAAGGGAGAGAGGTGGCACCAAGAGCGGAACTGGCGATAAACACCGGCAAGGTCGTTTACCCAGGTTCGTGCCGCTTGGCGCGTAAAACCCTACTCCTACTTTGTTTGTATTGGGTGCTTACTGTAGGGTTATTTGCTACAGTAATTAGTTGGTGATCAAAGAGTCTAAACCCCAAAAGGTCCAACCCCTTGAAATGAGCTTTGGGCCTCCTTTTATCGGCAAAGGGGTCACCAACAGTGTACTCACGAGCTGCATAGTGAACATGGTTCACCGCTTATCTATCTACTGCGGTGTCAGGGGAAATAAATGCCTTGTCGGGCTCCCTGACCAGCATCAAGGTGGCTTCGACACGTACCCAGGTGTATCGACACCTGGACTTTGTGCTGGTGCATGAGGGATGCACTGGAGCGGTGGCAGTCGGTGGCACTGTGACAGGAGGGACACCCGGCGGGTGAAGGGATCCTGCCGGCCTCTCGTCCATGCGTGCGGCCTATCCCGTCTTCCCGACAAGGAGGGCTTCCCGTGGCCTTGGACGTCTTCCCGACAAGGAGGGCTTGCCGGGGCCTTGCAAGTCTTCCCGGCAAGGAGGGCTTGTCGGGGCCTTGTGGGTCTTCCTGGCAAGGACGGCTTGCTGGGGCCTTGTAGCCTGGGCAGGTTCTTCACACCTTTGGTGGGGTTTGGTTTTGGCGAGCCTAAGGTATCTTCCCGCTGGTCCTCCTTAGTGTACTCCCGCCAAGGGTGCCGCTGGTGCCCATGCACAAGTCTGGGGCACAGGAGACCCCAGTCTCTAGTGCACCGACAGTGGGCGGTTTGCAAACGCCCACATGTGTGGGCATTATCTTTTGGGTTATCGTTTGCCTATCACAACGGTTTGCATGAGTTTTTCCAACTATATGTGGTTTAGCTGTAAGTTCGACCGTACTCTCTACATCACATGTAGAGCATCCCATATCGGGCATAGTTGAAATCTTCGTTAATCAAGGTTTTAGCTATCGTCCTATGTAATCGGGGTTCTTCGAGTGAATTCAACTACTCTGATTTATCATCAAAATTGAGTGTTCTTTCCCAATTCGAGAGTCACCAAGCGCAGATATGAAATCCAGGCATAACACCATGAATGAACCTTGAGGCGATAAACACACCATTCTAGAACAAATTATGATCCGTGGATAGAATTTTCTTTCGTTTTAGCACGTTCTCCCTGTGTACCTAAATATTTGTAGTTGAAGAGAATTAGACTAGTTTTCCTGAACTACAAGTATTTAGGTGCAGAGGAAGTAACATATTTCCTTTTGTTTTGGCTTACCGAACATTAGTTCAAGTTTTTTTGGCTGAATTTCCGTTGATTAACATGACAATTTTCTTTTACTTAATCAACACACCATATCTTTAGACTTCGGTTAGAAAAGTCGAGGAAATTACTTGAAATACGCTGAGTACAAGCCAATTTCCCCCCTTTGCATATTTTACTAATCTTTCTGAAGGAAAAGATTCTAGTGTCGGATTCACACAGTAAAATGTAAGCATCCATTAAAGCATCTACAACCGGACCATGCAAATCTGGTCCCCCAAATGCCCCCAGACATGCCGGCGCGTTCGCGGACACTGACCGGTCACGCCTCAAATTTTTCTTTCCATATCCAACTTTTTCGTATATCATCATTCGTACTCATAAAAGCATGCAGAATATATCCTACGTCCTAACTAGTGTACTATGCTTCTTCCTCGTCGGACATGGCGTGAACCTCCTGCGTTGGAGCCTGATCCGCCTGCACTAGAGCCTGAGCCGCGTGTGCCCGAGCCTACGCCTCCCGTACTTCCCCCATCCGCTGTCGATGAAGACGCCTCGCCTCCGCAGCCGACTCCGAGCAGATGGAGTTGAGGATGACGAGCTACTCCGGCCACAGACCGACGACCTCTGCTGTCTCCTTCTCCGGTGCTTGTTGCTCTTCCTTGGGCTCCTCCCCCATCTCCTCCCCATCCTCGAAATCCTTCTCTATTTCTAGAGGTAGCCGCGCTTTCCTTTGGATTTGGACCTGCTGAAGGAGGAAGAGACGATGTTGGATCATGTAATGCCGGCGGTGTGGTGGCATGGCTGATGGGCTCGGAGAGGGAAGTGCGAGAGGAGGCAGATGTGCTTGGGTGGCGGCGTAGGGAGGGAGGAGGCGGATGTGCTAGGGTCGGGGGCCCGAGTCGGCTTAAATAGCCAGCCTCGACCGCGACGGGGAGGGATACGCCTCCAACGCATCTATAATTTTTGATTGTTCCATGCTATTATATTATCTGTTTTGGATGTTTTATATGCATTAATATGCTATTTTATATTATTTTTGGGACTAACCTATTAATCTAGAGCCTAGTGGCAGTTTCTGTTTTTTCCTTGTTTTTGAGTATTGCAGATAAGGAATATTAAGCGGAGTCCTAACAGAATAAAATCTCCGGAATGATTCTTCTTGGACCAGAAGAAACCTGCCAGACTTGGAGAGGGGGGCAGGAGACCTTCCTGGAGATGACAAGCCTGCAGGGCCCGCCCTAGGTGGGGGGGGGGCCCTGGCTTGTGGCCCCCTGCAGGCCTCCTAACCCTAATCCTCATCCTATAAATTCCCAAATATTCCCCCAATACCAAAAGAGCAACATAAAATACTTTTCTGCCGCCGGGAGCCTCTGTTCCCGTGAGATCCAATCTAGGAGCCCTGTTCTGTAATCTGTCGGAGGGGGGATCGATCATGGAGGGCATCTACATCAACTCCATTGCCCCTCCGATGATGCGTGAGTAGTTCACCACAGACCTACGGGTCCATCGCTAGTAGCTAGATGGCTTCTTCTCCCACTCTTTGTTCTTCAATATAATGTTCTTCATGATCTTCATGAAGATCTATCCAATGTAATACTCTTTTGCAGTGTGTGTGTCGAGATCCGATGAATTGTGGGTTTATGTTCGGATTATCTGTGAATATTATTTGAATCTTCTCTGAATTCTTATATGCATGATTTCATATCTTAGCAAGTCTCTTCGAGTTATTAGTTTGGTTTGGCCAACTAGATTGGTAATTCTTGCAATGGGAGAAGTGCTTAGTTTTGGGTTCAATCTTGCGGTGTCCTCACCGAGTGACAAACTAGGGGTAGCAAGGCACGTATTGCATTATTTCCATCAAGGATAAAAAGATGGGGTTTTCATCATATTGCTTGAGTTTAACCCTCTACATCATGTCATCTTACCTAATGCGTTACTTCGTTCTTCATGAACTTAATACTCTAGATGCATGCATGAGTTAGTCGATGTGTGGAGTAATAGTAGTAGATGCAGAATCATTTTGGTCTACTTGACATGAAAGTGATGCCTATATGCATAATCATTGCCTTGGATATCTTCATAATTATTCGCTTTTCTATCAATTGCTCAAGAGTAATTTGTTTACCACGGTATTAGTTTAATTCATGAGAGAAGCCTCTAGTGAAACCTATGGCCCCCGGGTCTATTTTCGATATTATAATTTCAGATCTATAAACCAAAAATACCAAAAATATATTGCTGCCATTTATTTACTTTTGTTTTACTCTTTGTTCAAGCAAGCTTTTATATCTATCTCTATCAGATCTCATCCTTGCAAATAACGGTGAAGGGATTGACGACCCCTTTTTAGAGTTGGGTGCAAGTGTTTGATTGTTTGTGTAGGTGCGAAGATTGGGTCCTTGATTGTTCCTCCTACTAGATTGTTACCTTGGTTCTGAACAAACTGAGGAAAATACTTATCTATTTTGCCGCATCACCCTTTCCTCTTAAAGAGAAAACCAACGCAAGCTCAAGAAGTAGTAAGAAGGATTTCTGGCGCCGTTGCCGAGGAGGATACATAGTAATATCAAGCCTACCAAGTACCAATCACAAACTCATCTCTTGCATTTACATTATTTGACTTTTGCCGCTCGTTTTCCTCTCCCCAACTGCTAAAATGATTTTAATAAAATAGCAAAAAGATTTGCCTTTTTATTAGCCCTTCTTCCATTCGTCTTTTCAGTTGCTTGCTCGTATGATAGGTCTATTCGTCGCAACTATGTCCGAATCTGGGGAGGTTTACATTGAAAAGGATAGTAATAATCTTGAAGAGAATAACGATTCTCGTAGAGAACCTACTATCATGCATACAAAGAAATTCCGCATAGGCAGCGACAATATTATTGGAAAAGGTGTTATTCAAGATTTCTTTACTTGTGCTGGTACGCTACCTACTTTAGGAGGGTCTATCCTCAATAAAACTAATAGTCTTGCGGACGCCATAACACTACTAATAATTGAACTTGAGAGGCAATTTGTTCATATGCATCCTTGCATACAAAGGATTTTTCTCGAGTTCTCTAATATTCAATTTGCTTCCGTTAAGCGTGCCGCCACTATATTTCTAGCCCACAAGTTTAGATTCATTATGAAAGAGGCTAGTGACATTTTTGCTCATTATAAAATTAATGGTGGATGTCCCGCCATTGAGGAGATCCTTTTTAATCAAGAAGATATAATGAGATTGCAGTCGCCGGATTATGTCGCTTATAATAAAAATTTGAGAAAAATGGTTCCTATTGAGGTTTTGGTTGATAAGATTTCTGAACTCAATGATAATTTTGCTATACAAAATAACGGATTAGAGTTCATACTTATGACTTTCCACCAGAGGAAAGCCTACAATGATGAATTGATTATACACTATAGAGGGCCGAAGGAGGAACCTATTCCTCCCGCACTTGATTTGAAGGATCCTTATCCTATTAAATTTAGCCCTTTTGATTAATTTTGAATGCCACAAAGGAAACTTGCTGCTCATAGAAGGGAGTATGAGATGAGCATTGATGATCTCCCTTACTATTATGACAATACCTAGATCTATTGCATTATGTCTAGCTAGGGGCGTTAAACAATAGCGCTTGTTGGGAGGCAACCCAATTTTAATTTTATGCTTTTGTTTTTTTGCTTTTGTTTTTGAGTGCTCCACACATTATTACCTCACTAATAATTGTGTTTTCTTGTTTTAGTTAGTGTTTGATCCAAGTAAGACCTTTGGGATGGTCTACGGTGTTTGCAAGTTGATTTTGCTCTTAGTCCAGGAATTTTGTAAATTCACTGGAACGTGCTTTTGCTCTGAAATTTTACACAAGATTGATATACAAATTGCCCTGATTGTCCTAATTTTTCAGAATTTTTACAGTTACAGAAGTATTCTAAGTTTATAGATTGCTACAGACTGTTCTGTTTTTGACAGATTTTGTTTTCTTTGTGTTGTTTGCTTATCTTGTGAATCTATGGGTTGTATCGGGGGCCATGAACCATGGAGAAGTTGGAATACAGTAAATATTGCGCCAATATAAATAAAGAATGAGTTCATAATAGTACCTAAAGTGGTGATTTATTTTTCTTATACTAATGGACCTCATGAGTTTTTTGTTGAGTTTTGTGTTGTGAAGTTTTGAAGTTCTGGGTAAAGATTTGATGGACTATGGAATAAGGTGTGGCAAGAGCCTAAGCTTGGGGATGCCCAAGGCACCACAATCCATATTCAAGGATACCAAAGAGCCTAAGCTTGGGGATGCCCTGGAAGGCATCCCCTCTTTCGTCTTCAATCCATCGGTAAATTTACTTGAGGCTGTATTTTTATTCACCACATGATATGTGTTTTGCTTGGAGCATCTTGTATGATATGATTTTTTATTTTTTAGTTTGCCAAATCATCCTTGCTGCACACATATTTTGAGAGAGACATGCTGAATCTTGAATTTATTAGAATACTCTATGTGCTTCACTTATATCTTTTGAGCTAGGCAATGTTGCTCTAATGCTTCACTTATATCTTTTAGTGCACGGTGGTGTTTTATTTAATAGAAATTATTAAACCCTCGTACCTCACTTATATTATTTTGAGAGTCTTTAAACAACATGGTAATTGGTTTATGTTATGAATTTAGTCCTAATATAATGGGCATCCAAGAGGGATATAATAAAAACTTTCATATTAAATGGATTGAATATGATGAGAAGTTTGATTCCTTGCATATAGTTTTGAGATATGAAGATTGTAATATGAGAGGGATGCTAGTAAGTAATTGTGAATTGGAAGAAATACTTGTGTTGAAGATTTTGATTCCCGTAGCATGCACGTATGATGAACCATTATGTGATGAAGTCGAAGCATGATTTGTTTAATGATTGTCAAACTTTGTGTGGAGGCCGAGATTGTGTGATGGTTAACTCCTAGCAACCCTTCCCCTAGGACCATGCGTATAATACTTTGCTTCGATAACTAATGGGCGTTTGCAATAAGTATATGAGTTCTTTATGAGGAGTTCATGGATTATACGCATTCTCACCCTTCCACCTTTGCTAGCCTCTCTAGTACCGCGCAACTTTTGCCCGTACATTAAACCCACTTCCTCAAAACAACCACCATATACTTTCCCCAAAACAACCACCATATCTACCTATTGTTGCATTTTCCACACTTGGGCTTCAAAGTAGCACCATGTTCTTCATAGAGAGTCTCCTATTTTTCCACTTTCATATAACTAGTGGAATTTTTCATCTTATGCACAACCACTTAGCTCTCTTTTTGAGCTTTCATACACTTATAACTCTAGTGCATTTGCTGCATGGCAATCCCTACTCACTCACATCGATATGTATTGATGGGCATCTCCATAGCCCGTTGATATGCCTAGTTGATGTGAGACTGTCTTCTCCTTTTTTTTTCTCTTGCAACCTCCACCATATTCTATTCCACCTATAGTGCTATATCCATGGCTCAAGATCATGTATTGCATGCGAGTTGAAAAGGTTTGAGAACATAAAAAGTGTGAAACAATTGCTTGACTTTCATCGGGGTTGTGCATGATTTAGATACTTTGTGTGGGGAAGATGGAGCATAGCCAGACCATATGATTTTGTAGGGATAACTTTCTAAGGCCATGTTATTTCGAAAGGACGCAATTGCCTTGTTAGTATGATTGAAGTATTATTGTTTTTATGTCAATATTAGCCTTTTTTGAATTTTATGGATCTGAATATTCATGCCACAATAAAGAATATTACATGTATAAATATGTTAGGTAGCATTCCACATAAAAACTTATGTTTTTATCATTTACCTACTCGAGGACGAGCAGGAATTAAGCTTGGGGATGATTGATACGTCTCCAACGTATCTATAATTTTTGATTGTTGCATGCTATTATATTATCTGTTTTGGATGTGTTATATGCATTAATATGCTATTTTATATTATTTTTGGGACTAACCTATTAATCTAGAGCCTAGTGTCAGTTTTTGTTTTTTCCTTGTTTTTGAGTATTGCAGATAAGGAATATTAAACGGAGTCCAAATGGAATAAAATCTCCGGAATGATTTTTTCTTGGACCATAAGAAACCTGCCAGACTTGGAGAGGGGGGCAGGAGACCTGCCGGGAGACGACAAGCCTGCAGGGCATGCCCTAGGGGGGGTGCCCCTGGCTTGTGGCCCCCCGCAAACCTCCTAAACCTAATCCTCCTCCTAGAAATTCCCAAATATCCCCCAATACCAAAAGAGCAACTAAAAATACTTTTCCACCGCCGGGAGCCTTTGTTCCCGTGAGAACCAATTTGGGAGCCTTTTCCGGTAATCTGCCGGAGGGGGAATCAATCATGAAGGGCATCTACATCAACTCCATTGCCCCTCCGATGATGTGTGAGTAGTTCACCACAAACCTACGTGTCCATAGCTTGTAGCTAGATGGCTTCTTCTCTCTCTTTGTTCTTCAATACCATGTTCTTCATGATATTCTTGAAGATCTATCCGATGTAATAATCTTTTGTGGTGTGTTTGTCGAGATCCGATGAATTGTGGGTTTATGTGTGAGTAGTTCACCACAGACCTACTTTGAAGCACAAGTCTGGAAAAAGATAGTATCTTTTCTATCAATTGCTCGACAATAATTTGTTTACAACCGTATTATTTTCCTTCATGAGAGAAGCCTCTAGTGAAACCTATGGCCCCCGAGTCTATATTCCATATTATACTTTCAGATCTATAAACCAAAAATAGCAAAAAAATATTTTTGTCATTTATTTACTTTTGTTTTACGTTTTGTTCTAGCAATATTTTATATCTATCTCTATCAGGTCTCATACTTGCAGATAACCGTGAATGAATTGACAACCCCTTTTTAGCGTTGGGCGTAAGTGTTTGATTGTTTGTATAGCTGCGAAGATTGGGGCCTTGCTAGTTCCTCCTACTGGATTGGTACCTTGGTTCTCAACAAACTAAGGGAAATACTTATCTACTTTCCTACATCACCCCTTCCTCTTCAAGGGAAAACCAACGCAAGTTCAAGAAGTAGCAGGGAGCCGGGGCGGCATCACGCGGTGTTCACACCATGGTGACAGTCGAGGCTGCTGATGTCTACTACGCAACATTCTCCTTGTAGACGTTGTTGGGCCTCCAAGTGCAGAGGTTTGTAGGACAGTAGCAATTTTCCCTCAAGTGGGTGACCTAAGGTTTATCAATCCATGGGAGGCGTAGGATGAAGATGGTCTCTCTCAAGCAACCCTGCAACCAAATAACAAAGAGTCTCTTGTGTCCCCAACACACCGAATACAATGGTAAATTGTATAGGTGCACTAGTTCGGCGAAGAGATGGTGATACAAGTGCAATATGGATAGTAGATATAGGTCTTTGTAATCTGAAATTATAAAAACAGCAAGGTAATTAATAATAAAAGTGAGCACAAACGGTATCGCAGTGCATGGAAACAAGGCCTAGGGTTCATACTTTCACTAGGGAAGTTCTCTCAACAATGATAACATAATTGGATCATATAACTAGACCTCAACATGCAACAAAGAGTCACTCCAAAGTCAATAATAGCGGAGAACAAACAAATAGATTATTGTCGGGTACGAAACCACCACAAAGTTATTCTTTCTCATCGATCTATTTAATAGTCCGTAGTAAAATATCACGAAGCTATTTTTCCGTTCAATATATCCTAGAGTTCGTACTAGAATAACACCTTAAGACAAACATCAACCAAGACCCGAATGTCACCTAGATATTCCATTGTCGCCTCAAGTATACATGGGCATGATTATACGATATGCATCACACAATCTCAGAATCATCTATTCAACCAACACATAGAACTTCAAAGAGTGCCCCAAAGTTTCTACCGGAGAGTCAAAACATGTGCCAACCCATATGCATAGGTTCCCGATGTCACGAAACCCGCAAGTTGATCACCAAAACATACATCAAGTACTCACATGAATATCCCATTGTCACCACAGATAGACACGTGCAAGACATACATCAAGTGTTCTTAATTACTCAATCCGATAAGATAACTTCAAAGGAAAACTCAATTCATTACAAGAAGGGAGAGGGGGAAGAACATCATAGGATCCAACTATAGTAGCAAAGCCCGTGGTACATCGAGATCATGACATCTCAAGAACACGAAAGAGACAAATCAAACACATAGCTACTAGTACATACCCTCAGCCCCGAGGGAGAACTACTCCCTCCTTGTCATGGAGATCGCTGGGATGATGAAGATGGCCATCGGAGATGGATTCCCCTTCCGGCAGGGGTGACAAAATGGGCTCCCGATTGGTTTTTGGTGGCTACAGAGGCTTGCGGCGGCGGAACTCCCGGTCTAGGTTTATTTCTGGAGGTTTCTGTATTTATAAGACCAGATGGCATCGAGAACAAGTCAGGGGGACCCACGAGGGAGTCACGAGCCCCCCAGGCGCGCCCAGGGGGGTGGGTGCGCCTCCCTGGCTCGTGGCTTCCTCGGGACTCCTCTCCGGTATCTTTTTCTTCTGGTATTTTTGATATTTTCCATAAAAAATCACGGCGAAATTTTTATTCCGTTTGGACTCCGTTTGATATTCCTATGTGAAAAAGGTCATTAACAAGGAAAAAACATGAACTGGCACTAGGCTCTAGGTCAATATGTTAGTCCCAAAAATAATATAAAATAACATATTCATGCATATAAAACATCCAAAGTTGATAATATAATAGCATGGAACGATAAAAAATTATAGATATGTTGGAGACGTATCAAGCATCCCCAAGCTTAATTCCTGCTCGTCCTCGAGTAGGTAAATGATAAAAACAGAATTTTTGATGTGGAATGCTACCTAACATATATTGTAACATGAATATTCAGATCTATATAATTCAAAGCAAAAAGTTTAATATTGACATAAGAACAATAATACTTCAAACATACTAACAAAGCAATCATGTCTTCTCAAAATAACATGGCCAAAGAGAGTTATCCCTACAATATCATATAGTCTGGCTATGCTCCATCTTCCCCACACAACGTATTTCAATCATGCACAACCCCGGTATTAGTCAAGCAATTGTTTTCACACTTTTACTTTCTCAAACCTTTTCAACTCTCACGCAATACATGAGCGTGAGCCATGGACATAGCACTATAGGTGGAATAGAATATGGTGGTGGTTGTGAGGCAAAAACAAGGAGATGGTCACATCAACTAGGCGTATCAACGGGCTATGGAGATGCCCATCAATAGATATCAATGTGAGTGAGAAGGGATTGCCATGCAAGAGATGCACAAGAGCTATAAGTTTATGAAATCTCGAAAAGAAACTAAGTGGGTGTGCATCCAACTCGCTTGCTCACAAAGACCTAGGGCAATTGAGGATGCCCATCATTGGAATATACAAGCCAAGTTCTATAACGAAAATTCCCACTAGTATACGAAAGTGACAATATACGAGACTCTCTATCATGAAGATCATGGTGCTACTTTGAAGCACAAGTGTGGTAAAGGATAGTAGCATTGTCCCTTGTCTTTTTTTGGGCTCTTTGGCCTGTTTTTATTCATTTTTTTCATTCATTTTTTTGGTGGGCTCTTTGGCCTCTTTTATTTTCTTTTTATTTTAAGTCCGGAGTCTCATCCCAACTTGTGAGGGAATCATAGCTTCCGTCCTTTCCTCACATGGGACAATGCTCTAATAATGATGATCATCACACTTTTATTTACTTACAACTTGATACTTAGAACAAAGATATGACTCTATATGAATGCCTCCGGCAATGTACCGAGATGTGCAATGACTCATGAGTGACATGTATGAAAGGTAACGGTGGCTTTGCCACAAATACAATGTCAACTACATGATCAGGCAAAGCAATATGTCAATGATGATGCGTGTCATAATAAACGGAACGGTGGAAGTTGCATGGAAATATATCTTGGAATGGCTATGGAAATGCCAGGATGGGTAGGTATGGTGGCTGTTTTGAGGAAGGTATATGGTGGGTTTATGCACCGACAAAAATTGCACGACACTAGAGAGGCTCGCAATGGTGGAAGGGTGAGAGTGCGTATATACCATGGACTCACATTAGTCAGAGAGAACTCACATACTTGTTGCGAAAGTTTTATTAGTAATCAAAACAAAGTGCTAGATGCATGCTCCTAGGGGAAGGGTTGGTAGGAGTTAACCATCGCGCGATCCCGACCGCCACACAAAGGATGACAATCAATAAAAACATCATGCTACGACTTCCTAAAATAGAGATTCACTAGACATGCATGCTACGGGAATCACATACTCTAACACAAGTATTTCTACCAATCCACAATTACTCACTAGCATGACTCTAATATCACCATCTTTATATCTCAAAACTATATGTAAAAATAAAACTTCTCATAGTATTCGATGCACTCTATATGAAAGTTTTTATTATATCCCTCTTGGATGCCCATCATATTAGGACTAGATTCATAACCTAAGCAAATTACCATGCTGTTTAAGACTCTCAAAATGATATAAGTGAAGCATGAGAGTAAAAGAAAAACTACTCCAAAAGATATAAGTGAAAATCAATGAGTAGTTGAATAATTATTTGGCTATGTGAAGACTCTACAATCTAAGAATTTCAGATCCTAAGTACCTTATTCAAAAAAAATAAAATGACACTCCAAAGATAGCACAAATCATGTGAAGAAGCAAAAACTTAGGTTCAACCGATACTAACCGATAATTGTTGAAGAAGAAAGGTGGGATGCCAACAGGGGCATCCCCAAGCTTAGATGCTTGAGACTTCTTGAAATATGGGTTGGGGGTGTCTTGGGAATCCCCAATCATGAGCTTTTGTGTCTCCTTAATTCCTCTCATATGGTGGTTTCCAAAATCTTAAAAACTTCACCCACACAAAACTCAACAAGAACTCGTGAGATAGGTTAGTATAAATCAATGCAAAACTATATCATCCTCTACTGTACAAAATCACTAAAATTATTATTTCACATTGCATACTAAATGCCTCTGCATATTTAAAACTCCCATCCTCAAATGGAATCATTAAACAAGCAAACATATGGAAACAATGCAAACAAAACACGAATCTGCCTGAACAGAATAGTCTATAAGGAATGCAGAAAGATCCATTCTTAATTAACTCCAAAAAAAAATCTGAAAACATTCCATTCTGTAGAGAATTTATAATAGAATACTCTGTCCAAATTTCAAGCTGTTCTGACATACAGAAAATTCTAGGGATTTTTCGCACTACAAGCAAACTTTCTGTTTTGGAACAGCAACTCCTATACTTGCAAATTAAGCATGGTAAAGGCTATCCATGACATTTTTATTGAAGTAAATGATGCAAAACATTAATATAAATAACATCAAGAAAGTATTAATAAAATAAAATGATGCTCCAAGCAAAACACATATCATGTGGTGAATAAAAATATAGCCCCAAGTAAAGTTACCGATGGATTGAAGACGAAAGAGGGGATGCCTTCCCGGGGCATCCCCAAGCTTAGGCTCTTTGGTGTGCTTGAATATGGCTTTGGGGTGAATTGGGCATCCCCAAGCTTAGGCTCTTGCGACTCCTTGTTCCATAGTCCATCGAAACTCTACCCAAAACTTGAAAACTTCACAACACAAAACTTAACGGAACTTCGTGAGATGGGTTAGTACGATAACGAGGAAATGAATCACTTGGGTACTGTCAAAACAAGACTCATAATTATTTTCACACAATTCCTAATATATCTTACTATTTCCACAATTTATATTACTCAATAAAATCTATGGAAACACCAAAACAAGCAAACTATGCATTGAAAACAGAATCTGTCAAAAACAGAACAATTTGTAATGATTTGAATGATAACCATACTTCTGCACTTCCAAAATTTCTGAAAAAATAATGAAAATTTAGGCAATTTATATATAAATCAGTAGAAAAAGTAATCAACCTAAAATCACTCTCTTGATAGAAATTAGAAATAATTTCACAAGAGCAAAGTTTCTATCTTTTTCAGCATGATGAAACAACTATCACCCAAACTAATCATAAAGGCTTTACTTGGCACTTTATTTAAACTAAGGCAATAAAACATGATTAATACAGTAGCTTAATCATGTGAACACACAAAAACATTAAGGATAGATATTGGGTTGTCTCCCAACAAGCACTTTTCTTTAATGCCTTTCAAGGTAGGCATGATGATTTCAATGATGCTCACATAAAAGATAAGGATTGCAACATAATGGAAGCATGATGGAGCATATGACTAGCACATTTAAGTCTAACCCACTTCCTGTGCATAGGGATTTTGTGATCAAACAATTTATTGGATCAAGAATCAACTAGCATAGGAATATAAAACAATCATGACTTCAAAAGTTTCAACACATGGAGAGGAAGCTTGATATTATTGCAATATGTAGAAGCATACGATCCTCTCTCATAATAATTTGCAGTAGCATCATGAATGAATTCAAGAATATAAACAGCACCTAAAGCATTCTTTTCATGATCTACAAGCATATAAATTTTACTACTCTCCACATAAGGAAATTTATTCTCATCAATAGTAGTGGGAGTATCGTAAAAGACTTGAACACTACGAATTGTTTCCACATTAAAAGAGTAATGTTCAGTAAGAGGGTACTCATAATTGTGACAAGTTTTATTATAATTCTTCTTTATAGAATAAGTATCATCACAATAGTCATCATATATAGGGGGCATGTTTTCATCATAATAATTTTGATCGTTCAAAGTGGGGGAATTAAAAAGATCATCTTCATCAAACATAGCATCCCCAAGCTTGTGGCTTTGCATATCATTAGCATCATGGGTATTCAAAGAATTCATACTAACAACATTGCAATCATGCTCATCATTCACATATTTTATGCCAAGCATTCTATGTAATTCTTCTTTTAGCACTTGAGCACAATTTTCATTTCCATCATTTTCACGAAAGACATTAAAAAGATGAAGCATATGAGGCAACCTTAATTCCATTTTTTTAGTTTGTAGTTTTCTTTCAATAAACTAAACTAGTGATAAAACAAGAAACTAAAAGATTCGATTGCAAGATCTAAAGATATACCTTCAAGCGCTAACCTCCCCGGCAACGGTGCCAGAAAAGAGCTTGATGTCTACTACACAACCTTCTCCTTGTAGAAGTTGTTGGGCCTCCAAGTGCAGAGGTTTGTAGGACAGTAGTAATTTTCCCTCAAGTGGGTGACCTAAGGTTTATCAATCCATTGGAGGAGTAGGATGAAGATGGTCTCTCTCAAGCAACCCTGCAACCAAATAACAAAGAGTCTCTTGTGTCCCCAACACACCCAATACACTGGTAAATTGTAGAGGTGCACTAGTTCAGCGAAGAGATGGTGATACAAGTGAAATATGGATAGTAGATATAGGTTTTTGTAATCTTAAATTATAAAAATAGCAAGTTAATTTATAATAAAAGTGATCATGAACGGTATCGCAATGCGTGGAAACAAGGCCTAGGGTTCATACTTTCACTAGTGAAGTTCTCTCAACAATGATAATATAATTGGATCATATAACTAGCCCTCAACATGCAACAAAGAGTCACTCCAAAGTCACTAATAGCGGAGAAAAAACAGAGAGATTATTGTCGGGTACGAAACCACCACAAAGTTATTCTTTCTGATCGATCTATTCAAGAGTCTGTAGTAAAATAACACGAAGCTATTCTTTCCGTTCAATCTATCCTAGAGTTGTACTAGAATAACACCTTAAGACACACATCAACCAAGACCCTAATATCACCTAGATACTCCATTGTCACCTCAAGTATCCGTGGGCATGATTATACGATATGCATCACACAATCTCAGAATCATCTATTCAACCAACACATAGAACTTCAAAGAGTGCCCCAAAGTTTCTATCGAAGAGTCAAAACGTGTGCCAACCCATATGCATAGGGTCCCGATGTCATGAAACCCGCAAGTTAATCACCAAAACATACATCGAGTACTCACATGAATATCCCATTGTCACCATAGATAGACACGTGCAAGACATACATCAAGTGTTCTTAAAGACTCAATCCGATAAGATAACTTCAAAGGGAAAACTCAATTCATTACAAGAAGGGAGAGGGGGAAGAACATCATAGGATCCAACTATAGTAGCAAAGCCCGCGGTACATCGAGATCATGACATCTGAAGAACATGAGAGAGATAGAGATCAAACACATAGCTACTGGTACATACCCTCAGCCCTGAGGGAGAACTACTCCCTCCTCGTCATGGAGATTGCTAGGATGATGAAGATGGCCACGAGAGATGGATTCCCCCTCCGACAGGGTGCCGGAACGGGCTCCCGATTGGTTTTTGGTGGCTACAGAGGCTTGCGGCGGCGGAACTCCCAATCTAGGTTTATTTCTGGAGGTTTCTGTATTTATAAGACCAGATGGCATCGAGAACAAGTCAGGGGGACCCACGAGGGAGTCACGAGCCCCCCAGGCGCGCCCAGCGGGTGGGCGCGCCACCCTGGCTCGTGGCTTCCTCGGGACTCCTCTCCGGTATCTTTTTCTTGTGGTATTTTTGATATTTTCCATAAAAAATCACGGCAAAAGTTTTATTCCGTTTGGACTCTGTTTGATATTCCTATCTGAAAAAGGTCAAAAACAAGGAAAAAACAGGAACTGGCACTGGGCTCTAGGTCAATAGGTTAGTCCCAAAAATAATATAAAATAGCATATTCATGCATATAAAACATCCGAAGTTGATAATATAATAGCATGGAACGATAAAAAATTATTGATACATTGGAGACGTATCAACTGCCGTCGGACCGTCGGGTTTTGCTTGGTGTTGCTGATGCGTTGGTTTTTGCCTCCAAGTGTAAATGGTGATGCAACACAACGACGACAAGAATTCCTTTAGTTTGGAACCAAGTTATCAAACCAGTAGGAAGATCCACAAGACTATGTAAGCAGTACCTGCACACAAACAACAAATCCTCGCAACCCGATGCGTGTAGTGTTTGGCAATCCCTTGTGGGTAAGATAAACGGTAAATAGATAGGTTGATAGATGCAAATAAAGTAATGACAAATAAAACCCAACAATGTTATTTTGAGTTTTTGATAATATAGATCTGAAAATAAAACAGAAAATAAATTGGAAACGTGAATAGTAAAATAGATCTTGCAAATAGATGATGAGAAATAGACCCGGGGGCCGTATGTTTCACTAGTGGTTTCTATCAAGAAAATAGGATAGGTGGGTAAAAAAATTATTGTTGGGCAATTGATAGAAGACAGAATAATTATGATGATATCCAAGACAATGATCATGTATGTAGGCATCATGTCCAACACAAGTAGACCGACTCCTGCCTGCATCTACTACTATTACTCCACACATTGACCGCTATCCAGCATGCATCTAGTGTATTAAGTTCATGGAGAAACGGAGTAACGCTTTAAGAGCGATGACATGATATAGACAAGATCTATTGAGGTAGGAATAGACCCCATTGTTTTATCCTTAATAGCAACAATACGTGCGTGTCATGTCTCCTTCTGTCACTGAGTTTGAGCACCGCAAAATCGAACCCATCACAAAGCACCTCTTCCCATTACAAGATAAAAAGATCAAGTTGGCCAAACAAAACCCAAATATCGGATAAGAAATACTAGGCTATAATAATAATGTATGGATATAATTTCATAGATCCGATCATAAACTCGGAGTTCATCGGATCCCAACAAACACACCGCAAAAGAAAGGGTTACATCAAATAATTCTCCAAGATACCATTGTATAGAGAAGCAAAACGAGACACAAAGCCATCTAGATACTCCCTACGGACGAGTAGGTCCGATATGAACTACTCACGCATCATCTAAGGAGCACCAATGTTGATGATGAACCCCTCCATGATCGTGTTCCCCTACGACAGGGTGCCGAAAAGGTCTCTAGATTGGATCTCGTGGCTTCTAGAACCTGCGGGGGCTGAAATGATTCTACATCAACTCCTGTAGGATTTCTGGAATATATGGGTATTTATGGAGTCAAGAGACACTGGAGGAGGTACCGAAGGCCCCCACTACCCACCAGGGCGTGCCCTGGTGCCTAATGGGCCACCTGGGCCTCCCGTGCTGAGCTTCCTTGGTTCTGACATTTCCTTCTGGTCCAAAAAATCTCCAGAAAGTTTCGTGGCATTTGGACTTCATCTGATTTTGATTTTCTGTGAAGGAAAAAACAAGCAAAAAACAACAACTGGCACTGGGCACTATGTAAATAGGTTAGTCCCAAAAAATGATATAAAGTTGCTATAAAATGATTGTAAAACATCCAAGAATGATAATACAACAGCATGGAACATTCTAAATTATAGATATGTTGGAGGCGTATCAACATCCCCAAGCTTAATTCCTGCTCTTCCTCGAGAAGGTAAATGATAAAAACAGGATCTTCGATGTGGAATGCTGCCTAACATGTTCATCATATTCCTTTCTTTATAGCAAGTACATATGGACTTGTAGATGATTCAAAGCAATTTTCCATAATTTGACATGAGAACTTTAATACTCAAGCATATCAACAAGCAACCAAGTCTTTCAAAATATCAACGCAAAAGAACACTATCCCTAGCCCATCATGGTCCATCATTGATCCATTCATGCAACACACCCAAATATTAGCTACATCCAATCTCAAGTATGATAACAGTGTTCTGTAGTTGGTGCTTTATAATTGAAGATGGAGACCCAAATAAAATAATTGTATAAAGTAAATAGATAGGCCCTTCGCAGAGGGAAGCAGAGATTCGTAGCGGTGCTAGAGCTCAAAGAGAAAAAATTGAGAGATAAATTATTTTGGGTGGCATGCTTTTCCTCTCAATGAAAACGACTAAGAGTTATCAATATTTTATATGCTAAGAAAATCATAGGCGGTTCCCAAATTGAAAATAAAGTTTATTCCTTTTCCACCATTCATTCACACTCCACGGCTAGCCGCATCCACGGGTACCATCCATACCAACACTTTTCAAGGAATTTATTATCGACAACATAAAATAAAGTTTCTTTGCATTTCGGGACTGGGCATCCCTATTACCGCCATACTCTCGTGCAATGACAAGAGAATAAATACTCATCTTGAGATTAACCTATTTAACATGAAAGATACTGGCCACCCCTTGCCACTTCATGAGCTGTACGGGCACACCAAATAGAAGTTTATTTTGAATATTAGAGTTGGCACATACAATTTTACTTAGAACGACACTGAAATACTGCATATAGGTACGTATGGTGGACTCATTTGGCACAACTTTGGGTTTAGGATTTGGATGCGCAAGCATCATTCCCACTTAGTGCAATTTAAGGCTAGCAAATAGATTGAGAAGCGCCCAGCAAAGGAACGAAAACCATCATAAGCGAACATTAAACATAACTAACGCCGAATAATGCAACACAAGTAGGATCTAATTTCATAGAATAATTATTGACTTCATGTGCATGCATAGGGAATCACAAACCTTAACACCAATATTCTTACTAAACATAATTACTCATCAACACAACTCACGGAAGTTTTTATTATATACCCTACATATCTATCACTTTGGGACCAATTTCATTTATAGCAAATTGCCATCGATAATAACAAGCTGTCAAACAAATATAAGCGAAGAACGAGAGCACAAGTTTCTTTAAAATTTTCAACGCTCAAAATAATATAAGTGAAGGAAGAGAGGATTTCTTCAAAGTTTCTACTAACTGTGAAAATAATCTAAGTGAATCATGAGAGAATATTTCTTCAAAATAACAACACCACCGTGCTCAAAAAGATATAAGTGAAGTACTAGAGCAATTCCATGGCTCTAAAAAATATAAGTGAAGCATAAAGAGGGATTCTAACAAATCGTAATATAATTTGGCTCTCTCAAATAGGTGTGTCCAACAAGGATTATTGTGTCAAACTAACAATCAAAGAAAGCAAAGACTCATATAATACAAAATGCTCCAAGCAAAACTCATGATATGTGATGAATAAAAATATAGCTCCAAGTAAAATTACCGATGGTCGTTAGAAGAAAGAGGGGATGCCTTCCGGGGCACCCCCAAGCTTAGTTGCTTGGTACTCTTTGGATATGAGCTTTGCGTGCCATGGGGCATCTCCAAGCTTAGCCTTTTTTCACTCCTTATTCCTTCATCCATCGTGATCTCACCCATAACTTCCAAACTTCAATTGCTGTTAAAAACCAATCTTTAGTATAAGAAAACCAATCTTTGCTTTAATGGCTGTTAAAAACCCATTCAAATTTTGTTTTTCATTATACCCACTGTATTCTAACTTTACCACGACTTATACCCGCTGGTACAATCCATAGATTCATCAAAATAAGCACACAACGCAAAGAAAACATAATCTGTCAAAAATAGAAGAGTCTGTAAAGACTCGAATTTTGCTGATACTTTTGTAACTCAAAAAATTCTAAAAAACTAGTACAATGTAGTAAATTTTCATATCAATCTTGTGTAAACAATTCAGACACTTTCATCCCTTCTTTGATTTTTAAAAATTCTGCTAGTGGATGCAAAAGTTTCTGTTTTCCAACAAGATCAAAGCAACTCTCGCCCAACATGATCCTAAAGGCTTTACTTGGAACAAGCACTAATTCAAACTTGAAAAACACAATTATAACAGTAGCATAATTGTGCAAACACTCAATAACAGAAAACAAAAGTGAAAAATAAATTTTATTCATTTTCATCTTTGTTGGTTGCTCCATAGATTCAACTATTTTCATCTTTGTTGGTTTCTCCATAGGTTTCCCTCGTGATTGATTTATATGGTAATTTAATCTTAGTTCTAGGGAAGTGTTCCATACCCTTTCTTAGTGGAAACTGAAATTTAATATTCCCTTCTTTCATATCAATCACGGCCCCTATAGTACGTAAAAATGGTCTATCGAGAATTATTGGACAAGATGGATTGCAATCAATTCTTCCCATAGGATTTTAATAGTACAGTCCTCTAAGTGCACATTGAGAGAACATTCTTCAATATTGGTAAGATCAAGCACATCACAAAGAGATTTTAGAATTGTGGAAACACTAGCACCCAAATCACATAAAAGCGTTGCACTCAAATGTTTTCATCTTGATTTTAACGGTAGGTTCCTATTCATCATGTAATTTTCTAGGAATTGAAATCTATAATTCTAACTTTTCTATCAAAGTTTTTATTATCGCTTCCGAAATATGTTTAGTGAAAGCTTTATTTTGTTCATAAGCATTGGGTGAATTTATAACAGATTGCAACAAAGAAATACACTCAATCAAAGAGCAACTATCAAAATAAAAGTCTTTGTAATCCTAAATAGTGGGTGCATGACTAGCTAAAGTTTTGACCTCTTCAATCCCGCTTTCATCAATTTGTTTCAACAATATTTTCATCCTCCAAATTATGGGAACACCTTCTATCTAAAGTTGACTCATATCCAGTTCCCCCATCATCAATTTTAACATTAATAAACAATGAACCAATAGAACAAACACCAATCATTTTAATATATTCATCATTTTTTCGTTTAAAGATTCTAGATTAGCTGCCATTTAATTTGCTAACCTGGATTGCACATGAGATATGTTTCCTAGCAAATTTTGGATAATAGCACATTGAGATTGGGTAGTAGGAACTTATTTTATGACATGATCAAGTTGTTTTGTTATAGCATTAATCAAAATAGAATGTTCCTTAAGTTCTTTAGTAAAAATATTATTTTGCTCAAATTTCATAGTCATGTATACCTTGGTTATTTTTCTCAATCTCTAATAAAACATTGGGATATGAAACATCATAGTACTTCCTTTGAGGCATCATGTCTACGCAAGCAAGAACACAAGCGATCAAGAGATCTGACAAGAAAACGACAAACAGAAAGAAGGCAAATATTTTTGTGAAGTGGGGCGAGAAAAACGAGTGGCAAATGGAAAATAATGTAATTGCAAGGAGATGAGAGTTTATGTGTGGGAACCTCATAGATCTTGACTTGATCTTCCTCAGCAATGGCGCCAGAAAGCTTGCTTGGTGTTGGTGATGCGTCGGTTTTTCCCTCCAAGTGTAAAGCGTGATGTAGCACAACGACGGCAAGAGTTCCCTCCGTTTGGAACCAAGGTATCGAACGAGTAGGAAGATCCACAAGACTATGAAAGCAATACCTGCACACAAACAACAAATCCTTGCAAGCCAACGCGTGTAGGGGTTGTCAATCCCTCGTGGGTAAGATAAAATGGTAAATAGATAGATTGATAGATGCAAATAAGGTAACGACAAATAAAATGCAACAAGTTATTTTTGGGTTTTTGATAATATAGATCTGAAAATAAAAGAGAAAATAAATTGGAAACGTGAATAGCAAAATAGATGAGGAGAAATAGACCCGGGGGCCGTAGGTTTCACTAGTGGCTTCTCTCGAGAAAATAGCATACGGTGGGTAAACAAATTACCGTTGGGAAATTGATAGAAGAGCGAATAATTATGATGATATCCAAGACAATGATCATGTATATAGGCATCACGTCCAAGACAAGTAGACTGACTCCTGCCTGCATCTACTACAATTACTCCACACACCGACTACTATCCAGTATGCATGTAGTTTCTTAAGTTCATGGAGAAACGGAGTAATGCTTTAAGAACGATGACATGATGTATACTAGATCTATTCATGTAGGAATAGACCCCATCGTTTTAGCCTGAATAGCAACGGTACATGCATGCCATGTATCCCTGTGTCACTAAGATTGAGGGCCGCAAGATCGAACCCATGACAAAGCACCTCTTCCCATTGCAAGATAACAAGATCAAGTTGGACAAACAAAACCCAAATATCGAAGAAGAAATACGAGGCTATAATAATCAAGTATGGATATAATTTCATATATCTGATCATAAACTCACTGTTCATCGGATCACAACAAACACACCGCAAAATAAAGAATTATCACAAATAGATATCCAAGAGACCATTGTATTAAAAAGCAAAATGAAAGAGAAAGCCATCTAGCTAGTGCCTACAGCCTCGAAGGTCTAATATGAACTACGCACCCATCATCGAAGGAGCACCAATGATGATGATGAACCCCTCCATGATCTTGTTCCCCTCGAGCAGGGTGTCGGAAAGGGCTCTAGATTGGATCTCGTGGCTTCTCGAACTTCCGACAGCTAAAATGATTTTTCGTCGACTCGTGTAGGTTTTTTTGGAATATCTGGGTATTTATGGAGTCAAGAGGCGGTGGAGGAGGCGCCCTAGCCCTCCTGTCACAACCCTAGATTTAGACTTGTTTGTCATTGCATTTCATGCATGCATTTTTATTTTTCTTTTGAATTTGAATTGAGGGGTGATCAAGCCTCAGAATGAATTTCTGTCAAAAGAGCAACATAAATATTTCTTCAAAGACGTCCAAGAAAATGTCCGTGGTATTCTAAGGAAATATTGGCATGAGGTAATATTCAAATCAATATTTTTGGAATCAGAGAAGAATTTATTTTGGGGCTTTGAATTAAAACAATAATTATTTGAGTTGGATTTAATTCAACTACAACAGAATTACA
Organism: Hordeum vulgare subsp. vulgare; assembly: GCF_904849725.1. Taxonomy (NCBI): domain Eukaryota; kingdom Viridiplantae; phylum Streptophyta; class Magnoliopsida; order Poales; family Poaceae; genus Hordeum; species Hordeum vulgare. The sequence continues at coordinate 143,074,738 of NC_058521.1, read as the reverse complement.
ATTCCGATAATTCTAAAAATTTGTGAGTGGCTATGAATGTATGTTATAAAGCCACATAAAATTTATCAGGAGCTACAAAAATGCTTTGGTGTTAAATTACATGAAAATAGAGTTAAATAAAAAAAGAGAGGGAAGAACCTTACGTGGCCCAGCTGGCGGCCCAACACACCAGGGGCGGGGAGGTCTTCTTCCTCCTATGCTAGGAGGACGAGGGTGTGGCGCACACATAGGAGGTGTGTCACCTCCGAGCCCCCCCCCCCCCCCGAGCATATCTCCTCGCCTCGAGATGCCCCATAACCCCCTCTCTCTTCTCCACCCCTCTCTGGTTGCCCTCCCTCGCTCTCTCGCTCTCTCCCGGCCTCGGCCGAGCGTTGCCGTCGCTGCCGCGACCACTCGCCTCGCTCGTCCCCCTGTTGTGCCCATAGACGCCGCCTCGTCTCCCTCGTCCCTCATGGTGAAGGAATCGACCCCAAAGACCCTGCATCATTGCCATCACTGCCGTCTTCTCCACCTTCGGTTGCCGGATGCCGTCGATCGATTCGCCCTGCCCCGGCCGTCCATGAGCCCGCTGACCAGCTCATCCGCCTCCCCGTGAGCTCCCCTTACTCCTCCCCCTAACCCCGTCGCCCCGCTTGATTTCTAGTCGTGATATCCACCATGACCGAATCCCGCCGCTGCATAGACTCTTCGTTGGCGTACATCTGGTGCCCCTCCGGCCACCCACCTGCCACCAACAGAAGCACCGCAGCCCCGTGAACCCATTCCGCTCGTCCGTGCGTCGAATGGACGCTAGAGCCGCGATTCTGGCGTGCCTCCGTCGCCCTGTTGGTCACCGGCGTCGACCTCGCTCGCCTGAGCCACTGTCATGTGGGCCCGGTTGGTCACAGATTAGATTAAGGTCTAATGACCTCCTAACTTAATCCATGTGTAACTGTTAGTGGGTCCGGGTCGTTAATAATGCTAAGTTAGGTTTTAATTAATCCCTTTTAGCCACAGTGTCACTAGCATGCGGGTCAGAGTGCTAGTTTTGACCTGGACCGGGTCAGTTGACCAGATGATGTCACCCTGACGCAATGTTGATGCAGCAAAGCTTTTTTAGTATTTAATTTTTTCAGAAAATTCCAAAAATGGTTAAAACTTCTAAAAATTATAGAAAATCATTTATAACTCCAATGAAAAAAATTATATGGAAAATTATTAGAAAAATCTAAGGAATCTGTTTATGGCATTTTCATGCATGTTAGAACAACTTATGTCCTCTGTTTTGGACACACCAAATAAATGCCATTTAAATAACCACATATGAAGTTTGAATTTGAACCTTTGGTTCAAACCAACTTCATTTAATGTTATTGATAGATGCATTAGCTCAATCAAATATCTTGTTGCCATGTCATGATCAAGCATCATGATGTCGCAATTCCGTGATTTAAATGTTGTTCTTTTGTGTTGCCGATGTTTGTTCACCCTCGATAGAGGATGGTTCCGACGTTGTGATCGTTGACACCAACGAAGACTCATTGTTATCTTCGGAGCTGTCAGGCAAGCAATCCCCTTGAGCATTCTGATAGAATCCCACCCTCTCACTCCTGCTCTCTTTTATTGCATTAGGACAACAACAACTCAACTGTTATATGTTTTGGTAGTTGAACCCATTCCTCTGCATGACCTGTTTTTGCCATAGTAAATAGTTGAAACCACTTAGCATGAGTAGCAACTTCTTGAGCCATGTTGTTCTTACTCATACATGCCTGCCTACTGTGCCTGCTGTGCTTAGAGTTGTGTCGGGTCTGATCCATCTGGGTGATGAATTGGAATGGTTGTGACCATGTCCTATTCTGTGAAAGCTAAGTGTGTGAATCCGGTTTGGTAAAGGTAGCAATGAGAGGCCATGTAGGAGTACATGGTGGGTTGTCTCATTGAAACCTCTCTTAGGACCTGAGATCTTGTGTTTGTGTTCCAAGACAAGATAGTACCGCACACTAGGCTCCAGTAACTCGAGCTCTCTCGGCCTATTAACTTCCATGTTCTCATTCCAAGAGTCGCAGTAGTTCGAAACATTGATAGGTGTGGCAGAACCTACGTAGTGGATGAACGGCCCAGTAGGGACCGTATTGGGGCCCTGCTCACAATGTTTGAGGCCATATTGGAAATCTCGGTCGAACTTCCATTATGGGTTCGAACTCAGATAGGCGACTACCCTGGACGTGAGTAATCGTAAGTTAACGTCCGTGGCCGACTCCCTCGCCGGGCTTCCGCTTGAAGGTTGCCGAGGTGCATGATGTGCGCATGGTGTCGTGGTTTTGTCACGGCAGATGTCCTCGTGAAAGGACTTAATGAAGGAGCCATCGCACCTTGGTGGCGACTCAAAATGGGATGAGCGAAAGCGGGACTCAGATTTACCCAGGTTCGGCCCCTCGTGTGGAGGTGAAAGCCTACGTCCTGCTTTGTGTAGATTGATGATGGTTTCGATTACAAGGAGGGCATAACTCTCCTGACCTAGCTCTTGATGATTTCTAACCTTCCCTCTCTTCCCCAAGGACTCGCCTTTATATAAAGGTCGAGGCCCTAGGGTTTACAAGAATCCTAGCCACGCTACAGATCGTCGTTTTCCATATCTCTAAGTCGCCGTGCTTTCCAAGACTGGAAACCTCCTTGGCGACCTATCCTCTGCATAGCTCCTGAACCGCCATCGGGCTCCTGGCCCCCTCGGCCAAGGCTTGTATTACCAAAGGATGAGTCGCCCCTTCAGTGACGCAGCCCAGTTAGGGCGGGTTACACCGCAGGTAATATCCTCAACATTAGGCCCCAGATTGACTTGAATTTATTCACGCCAATAAACGTCCACTCATTTTGGTCCGACTTGTATCACTCCCATCTTTGCACGAACGACAAGCCGCCACCTATCATGAATTGTTTGAGCCGCCAAGCAATTTTTGATGACATCACCTTTTCCCTCCAATTTCGGGACTTAATGACGCAACCACCCAACGAATCTTTCTCTCTGTCATTTGGTTATCCCCAAAAATCCAGGCGCCATCATTGCAAATTTCCGGTCTGTCGCCTCTATTCCCGCGCCTGCCGCATCGTTCCCAGCGTCCGGCCTTTAAATAACCGCAGGGGGGAGTGGGGGCACCGTCACCTACCCTCACTTCGTCTTTCCTCGCCAGTTTCGTCTTCCTCGCACCTGCGCCTCTGTTCCTTTCCGCTCCCGAAGCTCCGTCGCCAGCCATCATGGTCCGGAAGCCTCCAGGCCAACCGAAGGCGCAAGATCCACCGCAAATCTTCCACATCCTCCTCCAGGGATCGTCCTTCTTTCTCAGGTAAGCACTTTTCCCCCATTAGGGTTAGACCTCGTCGGCATGTTCGTCTAGGTTAGATTCGGAATGCAACGATGACCATCTTTCTATTTTAGATCCATCAATCATACTTCTGATAGATCCTCCATAGTAGTAAAGCATGGTAACATCGCCGCATCTGCTGGTTATTTTGATGTTTTGACTTCATAGATTCATACGGCACCCCTGTCGCATTCTTGCGTTCGTAGTCTTCGCAGTTTCGTCAAGCATTATCTTTTTAATTTGATCCACTCGTAGATCCGTATTTCATTGCTTGCTTTTAGAAACTTGTTTATCCTACTCCGGGAATATCCCTAAGGAAAAAATCCTTTCTGAATCGCCACTCGCCATCTTCCACCACAGCGAGTTAGAACATTTGCCAAAGCTATGCCTTTGATTGCCGAAGGGGTAGTCATAACGCCTTCGTAGACATACCATAAATCGCTCAACTGGCGAGTTAGAATATCCTCATATCCAGGTATTTGATCACCTAATGGCAAGTCATAAGGTCCTTACAGACATATTGTAGATATCCAACTGGTGAGTTACCACGTTTTATGGTCCTTAATGAGCCGCCTTGTTCCTTCCTTTTTGTAGTCATGGTTAGCATCTCGAAATGCGATTGGCTACCAACCAAGATTAATGACGCCTTTGTCGAGAAATTTGTCAAGTCGGGTCATCTTGATCGTAAGGAAGTCATTGGTTGGCGGACCGCCCCAGGCGAGGTGACTCCCAATCCTGGCGAGGGGGAAGTAGTTGTTTTCATTGATCATCTTGAACGAGGCTTCAAACCGCCCGGGTCAAAGTTCTTTAGAGACGCTCTGCATTTCCTCAATGTTTACCCTCAGGATCTGGGACCCAACTCCATCAGTAACCTCTATCAATTCCAAGTATTTTGCGAGGCATACCTGCAGATAGAGCCCATAGTTCCATTATTTTGGAACTTCTTCCATCTGAACCGCCAGAACGAATTTTCCAACGGGCCCAACTTGGAACTCGGGGGGGTCAACATCCAGCGGCGCCGTGAACGTGGGTTTCTGTCTATCCTCCTGCCCAGCCATCCCAAAGGCTGGGCCGAGTCTTGGTTTTATTGTCGTGACACTTCTCCTCCCGGTGAGAACCCACTTCCGGGTAATAGAGAAGATCGCTTACCCATGGACTTCAAGCTGCCGGAGAAACTTATCGAAGAAGAAGAATCAGAATTCATCCCCATCTTCTCCGAGCTGCGATCTTTGACCAATAATGGGCTCACCGGGGTTGACCTATTCCGTTGCTGGGTGGAGTGGAATATTCTTCATCTGAGTCGCCGGGATGGTCTGATGTGCAAGTACGATGGCAGCGTGAACCATCCCCAATGCTTTTTTCATAGATGACTCCCCGAGAAAGACATTGTTGACATAATCAAGAAGTTAACCGACTAGTCCTTGGAAAACTGTGCCAAGGTCGGGCTCAACCGTTTCTGTCTCTCCAACCCGGCTCCACGGTAACAATCTAAGTCGCCTCCTTTTACCTTTTTCGACATATGTGCCAATGTTCCGGTTTAAAATTTGATTCTATCCACCAGACAGGTGATGCTTTTTGGTCTCGAAGGCCAAAAGTGACTGCCCATAAAACAACTAAGCCACCACCAAAGAAGAAGAAGAAGAAGACGAGCAAGGGCAAAGCCGCCGTCTAGGAGTCATCCGTCGTCGGTGAGTCCCAAGCCGGCGAAGAACAGCCAGAGGTAAAAATTTATCCTTTTGTTTATCATCATTATGTTCCGACTTATGCTTATATCCTGTTACCTTTATGCGTAGGACGATGGCTATGAGAGCCAAGATGACGTGGTTGAGGTAATTTCTATTTTTTCCGACTCAACTTCCTCTTCACCTAGGTCGGCCAGGCGGATTTGTGGAAAAGTTCCCATGTCTCACCAAAATGCTCGTCTGGACCCTTATTTCCTTTTGAGGAAGGTGAGATATGCTCCCAAACATAAAAGCCGAAGCCATTCTGGCGACTTAGTTTCCGGGTTACCTGAAAAGACAATCGGTCGAAAACGCCAAAGTGAGGTATACACCTGTTAACACATTCTCCTTCTTGTAGAAAGTGTTATTCACAACTCGTTCACTCCTTGCACTTTTATTCTTTCAGGTCTCTCCTCCTTCATCTGGCGACTCAGTGATGTCAGCTCTTCCACCAATGATTTGTGTACAGGGGTAAGTTCTTTTATTAACCTTTTCCCTTCCCAATAATGATATTTGTTCTAACTTTGATGCCTTCATTTCAGAGCACAAGCAAAGAAGAGAAAAACTGGCGACTTGTCTTCTGCTCCTAAAACGACTGAGGTGTTAGGCATGAGCACCTCTGCCCCAGAGTTTGATGAAGACCAAGCGGCGACTCGTGATGATCCTGTGGATGACGTTCCTGACGTCCGGATCGACTCTCCAGGTCCTCTAAAGGAAACCACTGAAAATGTTAACCCGTCGAGCTCTTCCAAGGCGACTGAAGATCCAGATACCGTAACCATTACTGGTACTGGCTACTCCAAACCTGCAGCAGTGGTGTTATCCAAACATGCATCAAGAGTACCATCCTTCCGCAGAACAAGATATTACTAAGCTGAAGCTTCCCCATTATGAGAAGCTCGAATTTGACCAACTCTGCTCTGGCTTCGTAAGTCGCCTGGAGACGAGTTATGAAATGGAGAAGAGCTTGATCCACATGATGAGAGTCAAACATGAGGTACGTCCTTTATTATGTGTTCTTCCACCCATTAGCCTTCCAGGAGACTAGTCTTGCTTGATGAAATTATGTTTGTTGCAATATCTGGTAGACCCATATCTGTCCATAGCCCCCAAGGGATGGGTGTGTCACGCCCAAGATGCGACCCTATCCTCAATTTGGCACGAAGGCCTCATCAGGGATAGAAGCGCATCTCGTCATGTCGCAAGAATGGATATCATTACAAGTACATGTACTGAAAAGAAGAGATATATATATATACAGAATTGGCTTACACTCGCCACAAGCTACATCAGAGTCAGAACAGTACATTACCTATTCATCAAGAGTAAGAGCAGGGTCTAATTACGAACGAAAACAAACGACAAAAGAAGAACAACGTCCATCCTTGCTATCCCAGGCTGCCGGCCTGGAACCCATCCTAGATCGATGAAGAAGAAGAAGAAGAAGCAACTACAAATGAACAATCAACGCGCTCGCGTCAAGTAACCTTTACCTGTACCTGCAACTGGTGTTGTAGTAATCTGTGAGCCACAGGGGACTCAACAATCTCATTTCTAAAGGTATCAAGACTAGCAAAGCTTAATGGGTGAGGTATGGTTAAGTGCTGAGGTTGCAGCAGCGGCTAAGCATGTATTTGGTGGCTAACTTACGAGTGCCAGAAATAAGAGGGGGGAAGATCTACGCATAGCGAACGTGACTACTGGTGATCAAATAAATGATCCTGAACACCTACCTACGTCAGACATAACCCCACCGTGTCCTCGATCGGAGAAGGAACTCACGAGAGAGACAATCACGGTTACGCACAGAATTGGCAAGTTTTAATTAAGTTAACTTCAAGTTATCTAGAACCAGTGTTAAACAAAGTTTCCACGTTGCCACATAACCGCGGGCACGGCTTTCCGAAAAGATTTAACCCTGCTTGGGTGCTCCAACTAGTCCATCACAAATTACCAGAAGCCGCATAGAAATCCTCAATCACGAAGCTCGCGATCTCGTCGGATTCCCTAGTGGAAAACCTCAATTCTGAGATTACCCAAAGCATCACCGGAATCCTGATGCACAAGATATCTCGTCAAAGGTAAAACTAATCCAGCGAGGCCACCCGATGTGTCGACGAACCTGTTAGGAGCCGTGTATCTCGTTCTCAGGACACACCATCTATGCATAGTGGACGGTAGCCAAACCTCGAGTTGCCCCGAGGTGGCACCGCCGACTGCTAGGTGGGTGGACCAACACTCATGCGGAGCACTGGCCCGGGGGGGGGGGGGGGTTGATTAAATTATCCTCGGGGTCCGGAAAGTCCCTATGCAATTTTATTAGGTTATTAGGCAAATGTAGTACCAATGTTGGGCCTTGCTAGACCAGCTTTAATCTAAAACGAATTATTAAGGGGGTCCCCATAACAACCCCGATTGTGTTAGGAACGCTCAATTATGGAACATAACACCGGTAGCCGAAACTAAGGGGGCAAAGGTGGAACAAAACACCAGGCTATAAAGGCCGAGCCTTCCACCTTTTAACAAGTATATAGGTGCATTAAATTAAATAGCATTAATAAGGTGACATAACAAGGAACCCGTGTTAACACATGGAAGCAACTACACCTGCAACTAGCAATGCTAACAACATGGTTAAGCAAGCAGTAACATAGCCAATCCGTGGTTTGCTAGGTTGAACAGGTTGAAGTTTTCATGGCATTGTTGAGAGGCTGATATTTAACAGGTGGTAGGCAACGAGACATAATCGATAGAAGCGATAAAACTAGCATGGTAATGATAGTAATGGTATCTGGGGAAATGGTCATCTTGCCTGAGATCCCGCTTGGAAGAAGAATGCCTCCGTGAAGCAGACGAACCGACGTAGTCAAACGGGTCCTCACAATCCGGCACGCTGCGGAAGTCTATCGAGACGAAGCAAACCGGAAACAAGAATCAACACACGAAATTCACCACGCGATGCATGAGCAGCTGAATACATGCAAGTCACGGCCTGACAATTCACATAAACAGACACTACACATTAAGTGAAGTTCAATATGCAACGATTTGCATATTGACGAAACGCCACGTTTATTTACTTAGTTCTATCCCGATTAGGTACATGGCAATATTAAATGTTCTTAACATGGAAAGGGGTGAAGCGCAAATTAAACTACCTATCTAGGCATTTTAAATGAGGCCGGATACGACATATAGCATCTCCGAAATGACCCCACATGTGAATTTACAATTCTGTCCAGATCTGAACTAACACATTTAATTAGTTGTTAAACAGAAAAACAAATAGGTTCACGTGATTCTACGCGTCATTTCAAGCAATCTACACATAGAGAACATCTCCAACGGAGCTACGGATCAAAAGATACAAGCACCGCAAGATATGATGGCATGAATGCAAAATGTGTGCAACGACGGTCATGAGCACTTCAAAACATACAACCAGCAAGAGAAAATGAATCTACACAAGATTCTAAGTAAGTTTCATGTAGGACACAATGAAAACGGAGCTACAGATCAAAAGCTACGAGCAAAACAAGAAAACACTACAATCTGCCAAAATCAGCCACATAGCATTTTCTACGCCCCCCAACTACGAGCTACTCAACTCTAATATCCTCAACCAAGACATGTCACGAAAGAGGGCAATACGCACTACCACAAACAACTAACAACAACTAGCATGGCATCAAGGAGCACTAGGAAAAGAAGTCAGAAAATGGCATCTCACACAATATTTCAGACTTACTGAAAATTACACCTCATGAAAGTGCAATTTTCGATCTGAAGCCATTTTGACAGAAGAAAAACCATAAGCTACAGGACTCCAAATGGCATGAAAATTTACAGCATGATAGATAATCACAAGGGTTACAACTAACTCGATTGGACCAACCTCAAAAGAGCTACAGATCACAAGATACAAGCAAGACAAGACAACAACAAAATATAACAGATTCCAGACTTAGAAATATTTCAGCACCTTCAAATCAGCACTATTTCTAGCAACTTGAGAGCAAGCAAACCACACCTAAACATGCATTTCTATTGCAACTAAAAATACCAGGGGCTAGACTAAACATCAAAGAACAACTCCCTAGTTGACAACTTAATCAAACGAAGCACGAAATAATTCCTACGAAATAGACAAGAGGGCAACATGGAAAAATATCGCGCGAACTAACTTGCTCAAAAGCCCCATGGATTTTTCTACCCCCAAAACATATAAAATATGTGGGGTTGCACAACAAAATAATGCCACACGAAAATGCGAGATAATCACCTATATACGGGAAAATAAACTAGCGGCAAATCCCTACACGTAAAAATACAATTGACCGCTCTAAAATACATGGAAAAATGGTCCCTAGAGCATGAACATTTATCTAAGGCATTCGGGCAAACCGGACACGCGCGAAAAATAAATACGGGACGCAAACCTATTAGGACAGCGCGCATTTCTAGGCAAACAGTGGGTCAAACCACATCAAACATTTATGCAAGTTGCAAAAACGGATTCTACGCGAAATTCTACGCCAAAATACTACACATTGCGATCCGACTTACGGATAATAAACTACGGACGTTTGAAAATATGACATTTTTGTGAAAACAAAATAATCGCAGGGGAAACTCTATATATTCTAAACGGGCCGAAACCGCTAGCGCTGGATAACTAAGTCACGCTCGAGCGCAACATAGGGGTCTGGGAGGAAATCTCACCTAGCGGGCCAAAGCCGAGGAGAGGAGGCAGGCCGTCGGTGCTCGCGCGGGACCTGGGCTGCGGGGAGGCGCTCGGCCAGGGCGCACCTGGGCCGAAGGGGAGCATGATTCAGGGGGCGGCGGCGCTTGGGAGCTCACGCAGCGGCCTGCTACCAGTGGCACGGCGCGGGCCAAGGCGGCGAGCACTACGGGGGGGGGGGGGGAGAGGCAAGGCACGGTGCAGGCAACCGGATCCTGCGGCGGTTGGTGGCGGGGCACGCGGCGCTGCGTGGCATAGCAGATGGCGGCGGCGGTCACCGGCGGCGCAGAGGCGGGGCATGGCCGGCGGGGAAGGCACGAGGGGCGAGGGCACCGGCAGGGGTTGTGCACGGGCGGCGGGAGCTCGCCGGACGGCGAGGGAGGCCGAGCTCGGGGATGCCCTCCCGACCCAGATCGAGGAGGAACCCCTCCTGGTTGGGGCGCCAGGGAGAGGGGCGGCGCGACCGGGCCCAAGGCGGGCCTGGATCGGGCCTGGCGGGCCGGCGGCGCTGGTGGGAGAGAGAGGCTGCGGGAGCTAGGGTTCCGGGGTAGGTGGCGAGCAAAACGAGGCAGGGGGTAGGGTTGGTGTCTAAAATTACCCGGGGGCTATTTATAGACAAATGGGGGGGGGGGGTAGGTTTAGCGAAATTCCGCCCCGATTTCAACCGCGCGGTCGGATTCGGCTAATTCCGAACGCGGCAACGGTTACGAGGCCGTGTGGAGGGGATATCCGGGGACGAGAGGGAGAACGGGCGGTGCGGCAACGAATTTTTAAAACACCGACAAACGTCCGACGGTAGACCGAATATGGTGCCGCTACAGTCGATCGTTCGGGTACCAGACGAACCCCGACCGCGACGAAATTCGACAGGCGGCCTAGCTATATCTAATAAAGACCACGCGTCAAATCTCAACCCGACCAGGGAAAGTTTTACTCACACTTTTAAAACAAGGTTTGACGACGCCGCGGACGCGTGCGAGTGTGGTCGGACTCAGAACGGACAACGACAAGAACCGACAACTACTAACGGATGCTCGTTTTGAAGATTGGCGGCAGCGGGATGCCGATGCGATGCAGATGATGCGCATGATGCGATGATGATGCAACAAAAGAAAATAGACACACAACGAAAACGGAAAGAAAAGGGGAATCTTCTGGAACGTCGGCATCGGGCTCTCACAGGGTCATCTTTTGAAAGATGAGCCGGGTCTTGAATTTATATAAAAACTTCAACCTGTAGCCCCCAAGGGCCGGGTCATCTTTTGAAAGATGAGTCGGGTCTTGTATTAAATGAAAACTTCAACCTGTAGCCCCGAAGGTCCGGGTCATCTCTTGCAAGATGAGCCGGGTCTTGAATTAGATAAAAATTTCAACTTCTAGCCTCCAAGGGCCGGGTCATCTTTTGAAAGATGATCCGGGTCTTGAATTAGATAAAAACTCCAACCTGTAGCCCCCAAGGGTCGGGTCATCTTTTGAAAGATGAGCCGGGTCTAGAATTAGGTAAAAAACTTCAACTTGTAGCCCCCAAGGGCCGGGTCATCTTTTGAAAGATGAGCCGGGTCTTGCATTAGATAAAAACTTCAACGTGTAGCCCCCAAGGGCCGGGTCATCTCTTGAAAGATGAGCCAGGTCTTGCATTAGATAAAAACTTCAACCTGTAGCCCCCAAGGGCCGGGTCATCTTTTGAAAGATGAGTTGGGTCTTGTATTTTGTATGAAAACTTCAACCTGTAGCCCCCAAGGGCTGGTTCATCTTTTGAAAGATGAGTTGGGTCTTGTATTTTGTATGACTTCGAATAGAATCATACATTAGCCCCCAAGTGTCGGGGATGTTGCTTGCAATAGTTCTGAAACTTGTCTCCCCAAAATTTATTTGCAGGAATCTGTGACCCGGGCCGAGGCATCTCTTGCTGACTTGAAGAAAAGCTTAGCCGAACAACAGGATGCTCGGACTACATCTGAAGAAAAATATCGGTTGACCCTGGCTGACATGGAGAAAATGAAAGCCGACCACCAAAAATTTGAGAAGAAAGCCAATGCTGATCAAGCGGCCATCCTGAAGCAGGCGGAACAAGCCGAGGCAAAGCTAGAAGCCGCCCTACAAGAGCTCTCCGGGCTAAAAAAGCATGTCTCCAACATGACCCAAGCCATCTGTGGTAAGGAGCAATTCCCTCGTCCGGAAAGAGAAGTCATAATTTAGTTTGCAAATAGTGATTGTCATTGTTTATCCTTTGTAGGTCCGCGAGTCGCCAATCTCTGAGATGACTGCATCCTGAAGCTGAAGGCGATTTACACCTTTACGGTGAAGCTGTATAAAGGGAGCATGCTGACGATGAAGGCAGTGATGGGCAACAAGGAACCAATCAAGTCCATCAAGAATATGCTGGGTTGCTTGTCAACATTGCCACAACAAGTAGATGAACTAAAGAGGTCAGCCGCCCGCAAGGGATCTCTGACCACCCTAAGTCGGTGCCTGGCCTATGCCCGTGAACTCAAGCCAGAGGAGGTAGCAGCTGGTTACCCTGAGTTGAAGGATGACGAGTCGGAGTTCATCGAAGACTATTACCATCGGGTTTTGAAAGAGTCTCGTGCTGTGGCGACTCTGCTAGCGGCTAGTTTGGACTTGAACAAATACCAGGCCGCGTGTGATGACAACAACAAAAAGGTGACTCCTCCTTCGTTCGGAATTACCAGCCTGACTCCTCGCCGGCGCAAGAATCCCTTCGACTTTGAAGCAGACCTGTCTGTCTTTGTGAACGACGAAGATGAATTCGTCGCCTTGTCCAAGTGCAACTGGAAGCTGGGCGACCTACATATCGAAGATGGAGAGAGCTGAAGGCAAGGCGACCCGGAGGCGGTTTAAGCCTACCCAGGATGTAATCATTTCTTGAAAAATAATTTGGTCTCTTTTTGACCAGGAGATGACGCCCGATATGGCCGAGTGAGCCATGTAATAGTTGTTAGGTTTTAGGGAAACAATCTTCCATCCATGCCTTTTGCTTGACATTACTGAATAATTTATCCTTTTTGCGAATCATGAGTCGCCTTTACCAATATTGATGCTTGATAGTTTAGGAAGTGTCATATTTTGAAAACAAAAAATATCTTCAACCTCTTTGTCAGGGAAAAAACACCATATGGAGACTCAATGAGTCATGGCGAATTATAAGCAAGGAGCCGGCTCAGTAAGTCACGACGAGTCATATAAAGGTTTACGAAACCTTGCGGCAGTTCCACGAAGATAATCGTAAAAATTCGTCGGCTCGATGAGCTACGACAGGATAGGACGAGTTTGCAAAACTCTAGTGCTACCCTAAGAAGGCTTTTGCAACAGCCCAAGTTTTTTAGACCGACTGATCAGGCGCGAGTCAAGCTTCAGTGAAGCAGGTTCAGTGAACCTATGGTTTCTCTATTTTCCATGTGTGGCTCTGGCCGATACCTTTCATGTTTTAACCAAGGCGAGTTCAGGGTCCAAAGAGTGGATTGACTCACCAAGAGTACATGGGTCCATAGGGCAACTCGTCCAACACATAGTCCAGTATAACCATTTGTAATGCGGTAATTTTTCGCTAGCCAAGAGGGTATTCAGACTGAACTCAGTGAGTGGAAGCCCCCAAGTGACCTATCATTAGGGAAAAGTCGGACATAGGATTGCAGAAGCGTTTTACGCTCTTACTGCAAAACGACTTGGGAACTAGTAGCCCCCAAGTAAGCCGGCTTAATTCTCAAAACCATATAAGGCGCCCATGTTTGAACCGTGTAGCGTGGCAACTTTGGTCCTCTTTGGCTTATTAGTACCCAGTTTTGAAACAAGTGCAGCGTGGCGACTTATGCTCTTTGGTACTGATAGCGTCTATGCTTGGATGACTCATAGAACAATAAAGACCCATGCTTTCCAGAAGCTAAAACGGCAAATGACCCCAAAGTTTGTGGGTGTCGGCTTTATTGCTTTATAAATAAAAGATTACAAGTTCTGAGATTTGCAGAAAAGAAAGGATCCCATGGCTCTAGGTGTAGTAAGGCCACATGTGGGCTATATTCTAGGGGCGAGTTGTCTCAACCTCTGTAGTTGACCGATCAGGGCGAAGATCCACCAAGTAGTATGAACCTTTCCGAAGATTCTTGCTGATGACAAACGGTCCTTCCCATGGAGGTGATAACTTATGCATACTAGTGTGGTCTTGAATCAACCGGAGCACTAAGTTGCCCTCTTGAAAAGTCCGGCTCTTGACACGGCGGCTGTGATAGCGTCGCAAGTCCTGTTGATAGATCGCCGATCGCGATGCAGCCAAGTCTCGCTCTTCCTCCAAAGCATCCAACGAATCTTGTCATGCCAACTCGTTGTCCTGTTCCACATAGGAGGCAACACACGGTGAATCGTGTCTGATGTCACTTGGCAAAACTGCCTCTGCCCCGTAGACCAGAAAGAAAGGAGTAAAACCCTCGGAGCGATTTGGGGTGGTCCTGGTACTCCATAACACTGAGGGCAATTCTTCCACCCAACATCCTGGAGTACGCTCCAAAGGTACCATAAGCCAGGGCTTGATTCCTCGCAATATTTTCTGATTCGCCCTTTTTGCCTGTCCATTAGACTGGGGGTGTGCGACTGCAGAAACTTCAAGCCGGATATGCTCTCGCCCGCAAAACTCTTGCATTGTGCCCTTTGATAGATTAGTACCATTGTCAGTAATGATAATATGAGGGTATCTGAATCGGAAGATCAACTTTTTCAAGAATTTGACAGTCGTGTTTGCATCACAACTACTAACGAGTTCTGCTTCAACCCACTTAGTGAACTTGTCAACTGCCACCAATAGATGAGTCTTTTTATTGGATGACATTTTAAAAGGACCAACCATGTCCAGCCCCCAAACCGCAAACGCCCAAGTAATTGGAATCCTCCGTAATTCCTGAGCCGACACGTGCATCTGGCGTCCAAATTTCTGGCAACCATCACATCGGTGAACTATCTCTTCCGCATCTGCATGAGCCATCAACCAATAAAATCCATGCCAAAAGGCTTTGGAAACCAGGGAGCGTGACCCGGCATGATGACCACAGTCGCCTGCATGAATTTCGTTGAGAATCATACATCCTTCCTCGGAAGAGACACACCTTTGAAACACCCCTCAAGTGCTTCGCTTATGCAACTCGCCGTTATGTATGACCATGGATTTGCATCGACGGACGATTTGGCGAGCCAACAACTCATCCGTGGGTAACTCGCCTCGTGTGAGATACGCCATGTAGGGAATCGCCCAATCCGGGTAGCACGAAGGTCAGCCACAAATTGAGACTGAGGGTCCGGCACCGCCAAATCTTCCTCTGAAGGTAGCCTCACCGAGGGGTTATGTAACACATCCAAAAACACACTGGGGGGAACCGGCTTACGCTATGAACCGAGGCATGAAAGAGCATCTGCTGCTTCATTGAGTCGCCGATCGATGCGATCCACTTGATAACCATGAAAATGACCCGCCACGTCCGACACAGCTCGCCTGTAAGCCGCCATCAAGGGATCTCTAGAATCCCACGTGCGTGAAACCTGTTGTGCCACTAGATCTGAGTCGCCCAAACATCGGACTCGGGTGAGGTTCATCTCTTTGGCGAGTCGCAACCCATGGAGCAGAGCTTCATACTTTGCTGTATTGTTGGTACATGGAAACCTTAGTCGGAGGACATAACAGAATTTGTCACCCTGAGGCGAAGTTAACACCACACCAGCCCCCGAGCCTTCCAACTGCCTAGATCCATCGAAATAGATGGTCGAGTATGTGTGATCGGCCCTATCCTCTCGAATTTGCAACTCGGTCGAGTCGTTGATGAAATCCACTAGTCCTTGAGACTTAATGGCCGTACGGGGAGTGTATCGCACATAATGAGGTCCTAACTCGATGGCCCACTTAGCAATCCGTCCAGTTGCTTCTCAATTTTCTATAATGTCACCAAGGGGGGCAGAACTAACCACCGTGATGGGATGCTCTTGGAAGTAGTGCCTCATCTTACGACTCGCCATAAACACCCCAAAGACCAGCTTCTGCCAATGCGGGTAGCATTGTTTGGAGAGGGTCAGGACTTCACTGATAAAATATACCGGTCGCCGAACCGGATATTCCTTCCCTTCTTCCTTCTGCTCGACGACCACTACCATGCTCACTGCCTTAGAATTAGCCGCGATGTACAAGAGCATAGGCTCCTTGTCTGTCGGAGTGGCCAATACCGGCGGCTTAGCCAGTTGTTGCTTCAAGGTTTCAAAGGCTTCGTTGGCTTCATCCGTCCAAACAAAACGATTAGTTTTCTTGAGCAACTGATAAAGAGGGATGTCTTTCTCCCCAAGGCGACTTATAAAGCGACTTAGAGCCGCGATACGACCCGCCATTCGTTGGACTTGGTTGATATTGACCGGTTTTCCTAGCAAAGTGATCGCCTCAATTCTGTCCGGGTTAGCTTCAATGCCGCGTTCTGACACCAGGAAACCCAATAACTTTCCTCCGGAAAAACCAAACACACACTTGGTGGGGTTAAGCCTCATCTGGTATACGCGCAAATTGTCAAAAGTCTCCTTGAGATCCTCCAAGAGCGACTCTTTCTTCTGAGATCTGACTACGATGTCGTCAACATAGGCATGGACATTACGTCCGATCTGGTTATGCAAACAATTCTGGATACAACGCTGATAAGTCGCCCCCGCACTCTTGAGCCCGAACGGCATAGACACATAACAGAAGGCTCCGAAGGGGGTTATGAAGGACGTTTTCTCCTGGTCTGCCACATCCATCTTGATCTAGTGGTATCCTGAGTAAGCATCTAAAAAACACAAACGCTCGCAACACGCCGTTGAGTCAATGATTTGATCAATGCGGGGAAGGGCGAAGGGATCCTTTGGACATGCTCTGTTGAGGTCGGTGTAGTCGATGCACATGCGGAAAGTGTCGTTCTTTTTGAGCACCAGGACCGGGTTAGCCAACCATTCAGGATGGAAAACCTCGATGATGAATCCGGCGGCCAAAAGCTGGGCGACTTCCTCTCCAATCGCCTTACGTTGTTCCTCATTAAACCCGCGAAGGCACTATCGAACTGGCTTCACTTTGGGGTTAGTATTAAGATGGTGCTCAACAAATTCTCTCGGTACACCTGGCATGTCAGAAGGTTTCCACGCGAAGATGTCCCGATTTTCACAGATGAATTCAATGAGCGCACTTTCCTATTTGGGATCCAGACTCGTCCCAATAGTGAACTGCTTGGTTGAGTCGCCAGGCGTGAAGTCTATCACCTTGGTGTCATCCGTTCGTTTAAACTTGAGGGGCGGCTCAGAGTCGATTGTTGGCCTCTTGAGCGGCTTCATATCCGCCGGGTCAACATTGGCTTGGTGAAATTTGAGCTCCTGGCCTCGCAAGCCGTCTCGGCGAAAGCTGCGTCCCCTTCCTCGCACTCTTGGGCTATTTTCCTGTCTCCATTGATAGTGATAGTCCCCCTAGGACGAGGCATTTTAAGCTTGAGGTAAGCATAACATGGGCGAGCCATGAATCGAGCGTAAGTCGGCCTTCTGAACAATGCGTGGTAAGGGCTCTTGATTTGGTCCACCTCAAACATGAGTGACTCGCTCCTATAATTGGTCTCCGTGCCAAAAGCCACGTTAAGTTTAATCCGCCCAATTGGATACGCCGACTTACCCGGAACGATGTCGTGGAAAACCGTGGATAATGGCATCAAGTCCTTTTTTGAAAAGTTCATCCTTTGAAAGGTGTCGAAGTATAAGATGTTTATGCCTCTACCGCCATCCATAAGGACTTTGGAAATGGTGTATCCTTTGACTTGGGGAGCCACGACCAGAGCCAAGTCGCCAGGGTTGTCAACTCGGGGTGGGTGATCTTCCCTACTCCAGGTGATGAGTTGCTCGGACCAATGGAGATACCTAGGGAGCGCCGGCTCAGCCACGCTGAAAGTTCTATGTTTCACCTTCTGGGCCCGTTTGCAAGAGCTGGTCGCGAACACATGATATTGTCCAGTGTTTAGCTGCTTAGGGTTATTCTGAAAGCCGCCATTGTCATCTTGCCGCTGAGGATCTCCCTGTGGGGGTGGTTGCTGAAACACGCCCTGTGGGTTATACCGTTCTTGATTATGAACTTGGTAATGTCCACTATTAGGTCGTGACCCGCCCTGTGGGGCCGGGTTAGGAAAACCGTCGAACGGGCTTTGGCGTGACCCAGGCGCGCCGAACTGTTCGTGTCGCGCGCTTTGATCACCTCCTTGGACTTTTTTGAGCGCCTCAGCTCAGAACTCCTGCATCACATAACAATCCTCCCAGGAGAGGGTAGCTGGTCCTTCAGCAGTGGCGTGCTGTGGGCAGGGGCCTTTGAGCATCTCATGATAATTGCGCGGCTTTATGCCACTGAAGCCCCGCTTCTTCTGGCATTGGGTCCCGTTGCCGGCGTTTGTATTAGCGACGAAGTCTGTGGGACCTTCCTGGTGTTTCCTCTTAACTTGCCCGTCATGGTTGTGGTTACCCCACCCGTGAAACTGGGAGTTGCCTTTAGACGACTCGCCTCTCCTGGCGGTGCTAACCTTATCGTCATCCTCCCCAGGATCCTTAGTGTCGTCTGACTCGGCATACCTGGTCAGGGTGTCCATCAACTCGCCCATGTCCTGGACCTTACGCTTGAGTCGCCCAAGCTTCAGCACCAAAGGCTCGTAATGGCAATTTTTCTCCAAAATCAATACTGCCTGAGCCGCCGAGATGCCGTCCGATGAATGGATAACTTGTGCAACTCGCCGAGTCGAATGATGGGCCGACTCGTCCGGCCGCTGAACGCAGTGTTGTAAGTTGACGATGGTCATTGGGCATTTGCAAGTCCCATGGAAATTTTTAATGAACCGCTCTTTAACTCTGCCCAGGTGTTGATGGAGTTGGGCGGCAGGTTCTTCAGCCACGTGCGCGCCGTTCCTTCAAGCATCATAGTGAAATACTTGGCGCAAACCGCCTCGTTCACGTCGAGCATGTCCATCGCAAGCTCGTAACTCTCGATCTATGACCCTGGCTCGAGATCTGGTGTGTAATTGGGTACCTTCCTCGGTCCTTTGAAATCCTTTGGCATCCTCTCATTGCGCAGAGAGGGCATGATACAGGGCACCCCAACGTGCCTGCCACCGGCTTCGAGTGGTGCGAGAGGTGTCTGGGTATAAGCTGGATAGCCCTGACCCGCCGTGACCACCGTCTCCATCAGGCGCATCCACAATGTCTTGGGCTCGAGTATCATGCACCCTGGGCGGGTTGGTCTGAGGCAAACGTCGTTGCCCACTGGTCACCGCGGGTTGGTCCTGATGGCGACTCCTGGTGTGACTCGCCTGGGGTGTGGAGTGTAGCCGGTCAAGGCTGTGTGAGTATTGCACGTGTTGGACCACTGCTATCTTCAGCATCTCGATGGCGTTTCTCGCCTCCACCTCGGCCGGGGAGTTTCCATAGATCGGGAGGGACTCCAACTGGCGGGTTGCTGCTGCGGCAACAAAAATCCTTCCCAGGCGCGTAGGAATTCTTCTTGTTACTTCTCTGGTTTGCGTCGGTTTTTCCCTTGAAGAGGAAAGGGTGATGCAGCACAGGAGCAGTAAGTATTTCCCTCAGTTTGAGAACCAAGGTATCGATCCAGAAGGAGGGCCTCGTCAAGTCCAAAGTACCTACGCAAACACAAACAAACTTGCACTCAACGCTTCAAAGGGGTTGTTAATCCCTTCAAGATTGTTTGCAAACTGAGATCTGAAGGCGGAAAGTGCAACGAAGTAAAAAGTGTAAGGCTGAAAATATGGTGTGGAGTAGACCCTGGGGGCCATAGTGTTCACTAGAGGCTTCTATCATAATAGCAAATATCACGGTGGGTGAACAAATTACTGTCGAGCAATTGATAGAACCGTGCAAAGTCATGACGATATCTAAGGCAATGATCTAGCATATAGGCATCACGTACAAGATAAGTAGACCGATACTTTCTTCATCTACTACTATTACTCCACACATCGACCGCTATCCAGCATGCATCTAGTGTATTGAGTTCATGACGAACAGAGTAACGCTTTAAGCAAGATGAGATGATGTAGAGGGATAATCTCAAACCAATGATGAAAACCCCATCTTTTTACCCTTGATGGAAACAACACGATCTGTGCCTCGCTACCCCTTCTGTCATTGGGTGAGGTCACCGCACGGTATGAACCCAAAACCAAGCACTTCTCCCATTGCAAGAATCATAGATCTAGTTGGCCAAACAAAACCCACAACTCGAAGAGAATTACAAGGATATGAAATCATGCATAAGAGAGATCAGAAGAAACTCAAATAAGATTCATAGATAATCTGATCATAAATCCACAATTCACCGGATCTCGACAAACACACCGCAAAAGAAGATTACATCGGATAGATCTCCATGAAGATCATGGAGAACTTTGTATTGAAGATCCAAGAGAGAGAAGAAGCCATCTAGTTACTAGCTATGGACCCGTAGGTCTATGGTGAACTACTCACGCATCATCGGAGAGGGCATGGTGTTGATGAAGAAGCCCTCCGTGTCCGAATCCCCCCTCCGGCAGGGCACCAGGACGTGCCCCAGATGGGATCTTGCGGAGACACAAGCTTGCGGCTGCGGAATAGTAATTGTGATCGTCTCTTGATTTTTTGGGAATATTTGGGAATATATAGGTGCAAGATCTAGGTCAAGGGACCTCTAGGGGGCCCACAAGCCTGGATGGCGCAGCCCCCCTGGCCGCGGGGTGGGGGCTTGTGGGGCCCCTGGGGCTCTTCTGGCTTGGCTCCCAAGTTCTCCGATCTTCTTCCGTTCCACAAAAAATCTTTTCGGGGGTTTTCTTCCGTTTGGAGTCCGTTTCAAAATCTCCTCTGAAAGGGTCAAAAACATGGAAAAACAGGAACTGGCACTTGGCACTGAGTTAATAAGTTAGTCCTAGAAAATAAATAAAAGGCATGCAAAGCATCCAAAGTTTGACAAGATAATAGCATGAAACCATCCAAATTTATAGATACGTTGGAGACGTATCAGTTGCCGCCAGCACGTTATCCACGGGATTTGAGAAGTGGCCTCGTGGTGTCTGGAAGCGAGGTGCGCGGGCATCCATTGGTTGAGGTGGTGGCAGGTTAGGCAGTTGAACCGGACCTTCTCGTGGAGCAGCCTGCAAAGGCCGATCGGGTCCCACCCCAGGAGTGCGTGGGGGTGTCGAAGAGTCGAGTTGATGTAGATCGGCCGGGAGGCGCCCGTGATGCCTCCTCTGATGAATAGCATTGGACGCGCGTTGTTTTCGCTCGAGCTGCCAGCCTTTGGTGTTCAGCCGTTCCGTCTCTGCGGTGATCCGGGCCTGCTGTGCCGCCATCCTGGTGGCTTCTGCTTCCACGTCCCGCTCGGTTTTGGCCATCTCCTCCCGCAGCTTCATCAGTTCGGCGTTGATCTCTTCCTGATTCTCTGTCGTCACAATGGTTGTCATGAGTGTGGTAATCTCCACCGTCAAGTCCGCCATGGCTTGAGCCAGAGTTTTCAACGACTCGCCAGTCTCATTGTGGCCGGCCGGATTTGGCTGAGGTTGTGTCGCCCCCGCCGTGTAGATGGCGGTTTGTCGATGGGATCTCTCGAAGACCTCGGGGTCCATCGCCAGGGCAACTCTCCGAGTTGTCCTTCGTAAAGAGGGCGAATTGAATCTGTGTCGCCCATGGATGATTCGTCATCGGAGTTGATGTGGGTGATCTCATGCACTATCGGTTTGTCCTGTACGTTGGCTGCCTGCGTAAAACTGACAAAAACATGGCGTCTTCTGTCCTGACGTGTGATGGGGAGGACGTACCTGGTCGGCTCGACGATGTCGGTGGAGGTGTCCGGCTCAGGCACGGGTGTTCCAATCATGCCGATGAAGATGTTGACCTTCCCGAAGGGGACCTTGTAACTCGATTCGATTGAATCGGCTTCAGGCCGCCACAATGAGTTGTCGATGTAGTACCTTCCGCGGTGGCTCTTCGTCATGATGTCGATCGCATAACTTTCTGACCCTGGTAGGGCTCCCTTTAAGAACTCAACTCCACCGTGCGCTAGCCCCACGGTGGGTGCCAACTGTCGTGGTTTTGTCACGGTAGATGTCCTCGTGAAAGGACTTAATGAAGGAGCCATCACACCTTGGTGGCGACTCAAAGGGGGTGAGCGAAAGGAGACTCAGATTTACCCAGGTTCGGCCCCTCGTGTGGAGGTAAAAGCCTACATCCTGCTTTGTGTAGATTGATGATGGTTTCGATTTCAAGGATTTCGTAACTCACCTGACCTAGCTCTTGATGATTTCTAACCTACCCTCTCTTCCCCAGGGACTCGCCTTTATATACAGGTCGAGGCCCTAGGGTTTACAAGAGTCCTAGCCACGCTACAGATCGTGGTTTTCCATATCTGTAAGCCGCTGTGCTTTCCAAGACTGGAAACCTCCGTGGCGACCTATCCTCTGATAGCTCCTGAACCGCCATCCTGCTCCTGCCCCCCCTGGACCAAGGCTTGTATTACCAAAGGATGAGTCGCCCCTTTAGTGACCCGACCCAGTTAGGGCGGGTTACACCACATGTAATATCCCCAACACATGGCGATAAGTGGTGGGAGCATTTGTGAAGAAGTATACCCCTGCAGGGTTGAATGATCTGTTCGGATAGCCGCGTCGTCGGATATGGACTACTTGGACACTTATATGGTTCATAGACAAGTGAAATGGATACTCTAAAATGTGCAAGATAAGTGTGAGTGCTATGGATGGCCTTGTCGTAGGGAGACGGGAGATGATACATAGTGGTGTATTGGTTTAGTGAATATGTGCACTCTTGTGCGCTATCCCACCTGAAAGAAAGAATTGATGGTCGTACTACAGGTTAGCCAAGAGTCAAAGCTGGCTTGCTGCAATTAAAATCCACAACCCCTTCATTTATACTGATGCATATGTAGTTAGTTCTGATGTAAGTCTTGCTAAGTACCTTTGTACTAATGGTTGCTTAATTTATGTTTTGCAGATGAGACATTAGTCTCACTATTGGTTCTACGCAAAGTTCAATATTGACCGGATTAGCTTGGGAATCCTAGACAGAGGTCTGGCTCCTTTGGTAGGGCCGTTGTAGCTTTTTAGGCTCTTCCAGCTGTTTTTAGTAGATGTCTATACCCAGACATGTAACTTCCGCTTGATGTTTGTATGCTCTGAATGTTGGGTCATGTGACCCCCTTTGTTTGTAACATTATACTATGTTGGCTCTTCGGAGCCTTCTAAAAAAATGATGTGTTGTAGAATTATGTTGTGATGCCATGTTGTATCTACACATATCGTGCATACTATGTGTATGTTTGAAATGCATTGGTATCTGTGTGATTGGACACCTAGTTGTGTGCCTTTAGTAGTACTCTTTATAGGGAAATGCCTCTTTGTGCTTCCACCGAGCCTTGGTAGCTTCCTACTGCTCCGGACACATTGATTGACCGACATGTATCCTTCTTTGATGTTGTGTCTGTCCCTTGAGGGAAATGTCACGTAGTGCAATGGAGTTCCTATAGCTCGCTACAACTCGTCTAGACACACTGTTGACCGACACCTGCTTTGTTGGGTTATGTATGCCTGTCCCTGTACGGATGTGCCACTTGAGTCTATAACTAGTCATGTCGACCTAGGTTCTCTAAAATATGATTGCTAGCGACACAATCATATACGTGAGCCAAAAGGTGCAAATGATCCCGACAAAGGTAAGGTGGCAGCCGTTGAGTTTACCGTGCGTGAGGCAGCAAAGTGATGTGATGTGTTACATGTTGGATTCGTATGCCTTAGGATCGGGGTCCCGGCACCTCCACTACCGACTAGGGCACGCTAGGGGCCCAGGACGTGCCCTGGTGCCTAATGGGCCACCTAGGCCTCCCCTGGTGAGCTTTCTTGGTTCTCACATTTCCTTCTAGTCCAGAAAAATCTCCAATTTGTTTTGTGGAATTTGAACTTCATCTCATATTGATTTTCTGCGAAGGGAAAACAAGTAAAAAACAGGAACTCGCACTTGGCACTATGTCAATAGGTTAGTCTGAGAAAATGATATGAAGTTGCTATAAAATGATTGTAAAACATCCAAGAATGATAATATAACACCATGGAACAATAAAAAATTATAGATACGTTGGAGACGTATGAGGTTTCTCGGCGAGTCCTCGTGGGCCAAACCGTCAGTCCCACGTGGCAAGCGTGCCTTCACGCGCCCGACTCCTCCATATCCGCCCCATATTTAGGTTGGAAATGAGGGTGCCGGTCAGCCCGGGCGTTTGAGGCTGGTTTGAGAGGCTCGTCTGGATCGCATTTTCATGATCGGACAGTGAACGGGTGGCTTGTCTACACATTTGAGACGGGTATAAGGGGTCCGGCTATAGATGCTTTTACAAGCCCGAAAACGCTTGGGAGCAACGCGCTGGCAAAAGCCTAGACCGGCCGCCTCACGCACGCTTCGAGTGCATTTTATTTTCCAAGTGACACGTTACCTGGTGGACCCCGTCTCTCCCTTATATCTTCCCCGTCCACTTTCTTTAAAATTTTTGTTCACAAAGATCATCTATCGAGTCAAATTGTGAGAAAAAACCATCTTTAAAATGAAATGTAAAAAAAAAAACTAGCTGCATCGTGACAACAGATGCACCAATTGACACGTGGCATCTGCTGCCACGAGCGGAGGCGACAACCACTATCGCACGAGCGCGAACGATAACTCCTCTCGCATAGGATTTCCATCCAAATGGCGCATCGTAACGGAACATTGTGACGAAGATGGACCCTATCGCCATTCCCTAAGATGGCAACTACTGTTGCTGCTACTCCATTGCCAGCTTGCTTCAGGCCTGTGCCAATGGAGGTTTCTTAGTGCGGGTTCATAGGCGTTTTGCTGATGTGTCACAATAGTTAATGATAAGAGAGAGTAGGGTTGTATCTTAGCTAAGATACAACATTTGCATGCCACCATAGGTAAAAATGGTTAATAGCCGGATCACATCTATGCATGACCAGCAAATCATTAAGTTTAGGGACAACCTCTAAGAAACAATGCATTGGGATAGTAGTCTCTTAAGTTATTAATGCTTCTATGATAACGTGATAAGAAACGATGCATTGACACATGCCTAACAACATCAACATCCTTCAAAATGATAGGACATAAGTCTGCACCCACGCATGCATGTGCGTGGGACCGCTTGTTTTATTTTCTTAAAGGAGAATAAAAAAGAGAATATATACATCTGTAAGAGATAATTTGGTTTGGGGACTTGTCTGAGAAGATACTCATATGACAAAGATGTGAAAAGATCAAGATAAATCTGAACTTGTGCATCAGTAAGTTGTGGTCATTGACTGGAAAACAAAATCTAAACAAGTCTCACACACATGCAGCATCCCATTGTTCTGCGGCCTTAGGGGATGGCGGCAGGGCCCACCTGTCGAGTCGTTCCATTGCGAGGCGGATGGAAATTATGTGGGAGTGAAGCTCCCGCTTGCATTCTTGGCGACCGGGGCTGCCACCTCCCCTCGTGACGACAAGTGTCACGTGCGAGCTGGCGCACGTGCCATCGTGGTGCAGCTGGTCCTATTTGACATTTCATTTGAGATTTGGTTTTTTCTGTCAAGTTGATAAAAATTCCTTCCTTTCTTGACAACAGCACATTTCTCATCCTTTCCATCTCTATGTACCAAGCTGAGCCCCACATCCCTCATTTTTTTCCGTTCTCGTCGATATGCTGTCCAGCGAGCTAACTCCTCAACTCATTAGCTCCCTTTCCTGCCCTGAGAGCCATTCACCTCAAGGCCCCTGCCATGGAAATTCTTACATGGTACTACCACGGCTCCAACAACAGCTTCATTTCTGCCCTTGCAGTGCTTCATGCCAAATCGAGGGGAAGTGGGTGGGGGAGGGGGGCAACACTGGCAAGCTTCTTGGGGTGGGCACCATTGTCATGCGCCACTATCCTCTCGTCCCCCTCTGGTCATGGCGCACTC
The DNA here is from genome assembly GCF_904849725.1 of Hordeum vulgare subsp. vulgare. NCBI lineage: Eukaryota > Viridiplantae > Streptophyta > Magnoliopsida > Poales > Poaceae > Hordeum > Hordeum vulgare. Next base: position 143,048,910 of record NC_058521.1, on the reverse strand, counting down.
ACAGCTCCTCCGCTACAGGGCTGTGCTACGACCACACTCCGACTATGCTACAACCGATGACCGGATTTGTTGAAAGGGGTGATGGTTAATTCTGTGGCGGCAACGACGGCGCTGAGATTTGCTCTAACCGGCACCCAAAAAGTTACCACCGGCGGCTGAATTTGCTACAACCACGCGATGGGGAGCATGCTCGTCAGCGACAGCGCCATGTTTTTGCTGCAATGGGAAAACGGGAAAGATACCACCGGTGCTTGGATTTGCTACATCCATCTCCGATGACACGACGTGCTGAAAACCAGCGCCCAATATTGCAAGAACCGGAGCGCATCCTCACCGGCGACTTTTTTGTTGAAACCAGTGCAAGTTTTTACTCGAACCAGCTAGTTCTTTTGCTACAATTGAACTTTTTGGAGTTTTCTATTGCGACTTTGTTGCTGGAACCGGCTTTTTTTTTTGCTTCAATTGAGCATTAGTGTTTTCTGTTTCCTGAGATTTTTTCGCTGCAACCGGGGGCGACGGAATACCATGAGCTCACCGGCGGTGGGTGGTCGCCTGCGCGTCCATGGATGCGTTCAACGGTGCTAGCTGCCATGTCTTCTCTCCCGTACGGGGCACACTGTGTTGAGCTAAACCCTGACGAACAGTTTTCTGCAGTTAGTTTCAGTTAGTTTCATTAAACTGAATAAGCAGTCAGATCGTGAGTCTGTTCACGTTTTGGCTGAGTGTTGTTAGCTGGTTTGTAGCTAGTTAGTTAGGCCACACGATCGCACCATGGGATGGCATGGAGGATGCGGTCTTTGTGGCGGTAGTGGTCACGCTGGACGCGGGCGTCGTGGGATGGCACGACCTGTAAGCTCCGTCAGCGAGTTGATTGTGTCTTCGCTTGTTTTGTGGATCCTTGAAGACCATTTCAAATAAGAGGAAGGAAAACAGAAAAGCTGCAATGCATTGACGCAGCGCAAAACTCTCGTGTTCATCTTCCTGTAGTGCGAGTTGGAGAGAAAGAGAGCTAGCGTTTCTAACAACTAGCATCAGAGCCGTTTTCGATCCTCGGCCATGTCCAAGGACGATGGACGCACGCCGGCGACGCCCCTTAACGTAGGGGGGGGAGGAGGAGCTGGCGGCGGTGCGACGGCGGCAACAGGTGCGACAGGGGCGAGGAGATCGCCGTCACGGACACGGGAGCGAAGCCGTGGGCGGAGCGTGGTCAGGCGGGGCGGCAATGAGATCGTCGTCCACGAGCGCGTCGTCCAGGAGCGCACGAACTTCGGCGCGAACATCGTCTACCCCATGCTGACGTCCACGAACTACATCGAGTGGGCGCTGGTGATGAAGATCAATCTCCGCGCGCAAGGCCTCTGGGAGGCTGTGTCCGGCATGGGAGAGCCGGGCGATCGCGAGGACATGGCGGCGCTCTCGGCGCTTCTCCGCGCCGTGCCGCCGGAGATGGTGCCAGTGCTGGCGGTGAAGAACACGTCTGCAGAGGCGTGGCACGCGATCAGGCTGCTGCGGATGGGCGTGACTCGCGCACGGGAGGTGACAGCGCAACACCTCCGCAAGGAATTTGAGCAGATCGCCTTCAAGGACGGTGAGACGCTCGACGCGTTCGGCATGCGAATCACGAACCTTGCCAACAACCTTAGATCCCTTGGGGACACCGTGGAGGAGGTAAAAATCGTTCAGAAATTCCTGCGTGAAGTTCCTGGACAATACTCGCAGATCGCGTGTTCCATCGAGACCCTTCTCGACCTCAACGGCATGACGGTGGAGGAGCTGATCGGGCGCCTGCGATCTGCAGCGGAGAGGTGCTCGATCGGGAGCACGGAGGCCTCGGGTGGACAGCTACTTCTCACGGAGGAGGAGTGGCTCGCTCGAGGAAAGAAGAAGGAGCACGGATCCGGCTCCAACGGTGGGGGCAAGAGCAACCACAACGGCAAGAACAACGGCAAGAACCGCGACAACGATCGTCGTGGCTCGGGCGGTGACCGGGACTCGTCGCAGATCAAGTGCTACAACTGCAACAAGTACGCCGGCCACATCTCCAGGAACTGCCCCGAGCCGCGTCGCGAACGTAAGCAGCAGCAGCAGCAAGGGCGTGCTCTCGTGGCGCAGGCGGAGGAGGAAGCAGCCCTCCACCTCGCACGGGCGTGCGCAGTCAGCGACGACGACGGCCCACATCTGATGATGGGGGTGGTGGAGGAGCTGCACGAGACGCGGGCAAACGCATCAACACCGCCTGCAAGCGACAAGGCGATGCACGTCGATCTCGTAGAGGATCGGGTGTACCTGGCCAAGTATGATCATGGCGACGACAAGTGGGTGCTCGACACAGGTGCAAGCAACCACATGACGGGGAGGCTCGCGGTCTTCTCCGAGCTCGACTCGTCCATCACCGGCACGGTGAAGTTCGGTGACGGGTCCGTGGTCGCGATCAAAGGACGCGGAACGACACTGTTCGCCACGGGAAACGGCGAGCACCGCGCACTGACGGATGTCTACTTCATTCCGCAGTTGAAGAGCAACATTGTGAGCTTGGGCCAGCTCGACGAACGCGGGTGTCATGTCGCTATACGCGATGGATACCCGCGCCTATGGGATCGATAGCAACAGCTGCTGATCAAGGTGGCCAGGGCGCGCAATCGCCTGTATGTGGTCACGCTGGACATCGCCAAGCCAGTGTGTCTCGCGACAGTGCACGACGACGTGTCTTGGACATGGCACGCGAGATATGGGCATCTGAACTTCGACGCGCTCAGGAAGCTGTCGCGCCACGCCATGGTGCGTGGTCTGCCGCAGATCGACCATGCTGATCAACTCTGCGACGGCTGTCTCACCGGCAAGCAACGACGCACTTCGTTCCCTCAACAGGCGAAGAAGCGTGCAGACGGCCTGCTCGATCTGGTGCACGGGGACCTCTGTGGCCCCATCTCGCCAGCTACGCCCGCTGGCAAGCGATACTTTCTGCTGCTCGTCGACGACAAGAGCCGCTACATGTGGCTCAAGTTGCTGACAACGAAAGACCAAGCCGCCACCGCAATCAAGCACTTCAAGGAGAGTGTGGAGGTGGAAACTGGGCGCAGACTGAGGCTGCTTCGCACGGATCGCGGCGGCGAGTTCACGGTGGAGACGTTCGCCACATACTGCGCAGAACAAGGCATTGGTCATCAACTGACGGCCCCGTACTCGCCGCAGCAGAACGGCGTCGTCGAGCGAAGAAACCAGACGATCGTCTCGACGGCACGCAGCATGATGAAGGCCAAGGGGATCCCAGCAAGGTTTTGGGGGGAGGCAGTCACCACTGCTATCTATCTCCTGAACAGATCCCCAACGAAAAGTGTCAACGGCATTACTCCTTTCGAGGTATGGCATGGTTTCAAACCTGATGTGAGTTACTTACGAGTCTTTCGCTGTGTGGCACATGTCAAGATCACAAAGCCAAATCAGTCGAAGCTTGACGATCGGAGCACGCCCATGGTGCTCCTCGGCTACGAACCAGGCTTGGCAGCTTATCGCGTGTACGAGCCTGCCAAGCAACGCGTGCACGTCACACGCGACGTCTTCTTCGATGAAGCTGCTCACTGGGACTGGGAGAAGGCAGGAGAAACAGAGGACAGCGCTCCGTTCCCCGTCGAGTTCATCTCCCACACCATCGAGCACCATGCCAAGAGCCCTGCCGCGACACAAGAAAAGGCAGAAAACTCTGCCGTGGCAGAGAATTTCGGCCAAAACTCTGCCTCGACGGAGACGGGCGCTGCTGCATCGAGAAGTCCTGCTTCAGGCAGGGCCACTCCACTCTCCACAGCCACGATAACCTCCATGGATGCTGTCACGAGTGGAGACGAGGCTACTTCACCACCACGGCATCAAATGGTCACGCGCGCCCGGGATGGCATTGTCAAGCCTAACCCAATATACAAGAATGACTATGTGATGCAGGCTGAGGAGGAGGAGGAGCTCATGTGCTTTGTTGCAGCAGAGGAACCAGCAAGCATCGAAGCAGCTCTGGGCGAGCAAAGCTGGAGAAGCGCCATGAACGCCGAGCTAGCCTCGATCAGAAGCAATGAGACGTGGGAGCTTGCCACGCTCCCACCAGGGCACAGAGCCATTGGGCTCAAATGGGTCTTCAAGATCAAGAAGGACCCGGCGGGGAATGTGATCAAGCACAAAGCTCGCTTGGTCGCAAAAGGCTACGCTCAACGCCAGGGCGTGGACTTCGACGAGGTCTTCGCACCGGTGACACGCATGGAGACCGTGCACCTGCTGTTGGCGCTCGCAGCGCACTGTGGGTGGCAAGTGCACCATATGGATGTCAAATCGGCATTCCTAAACGGAGACCTCACGGAGGAGGTCTACGTGCACCAGCCCCCTGGCTTCGTCGACAACAAGAACGAGCACAAGGTGTTGCGCCTGCGGAAGGCGCTCTACGGACTCAGGCAGGCCCCGCGTGCCTGGAACGCGAAGCTCGACGCATCGCTCACGTCGCTCGGCTTCGAACGGAGCCCGCTCGAGCACGCGTGTACAAGAAGAACTGCGGCAAATCCACACTGCTGGTCGGTGTCTATATTGATGATCTAATCATCACAGGCACTGACAATGACGACATTGCTGCATTCACGAAGCAGATGCACAAGCTGTTCGAGATGAGCGACCTCGGACTCCTGAGTTACTATCTGGGAATTGAGGTCAAGCAGGAAGCTGGCACGATCTCACTCTGTCAGAGCGCGTACGCCGGCAAGATTCTGGACATAGCCAACATGACAGGCTGCAACGCCTGTCACACTCCGATGGAGAACCGTCTGAAGCTAACCAAGGATGGTGTTGGCGACGTGGTGGACGCTTCGCGCTATCGGAGCATCATTGGAAGCTTAAGGTACCTGTGCAACACTAGACCTGACATCACGCACGCCGTCGGCATCGTCAGCAGGTACATGGAGGCACCAACGGCATCGCACTGGGCTGCGGTGAAGAAGATCCTGCGCTACATCAGCGGCACGATGGGCTATGGATGCTGCTATAGGAAGGGATCATCGTCTGAACCTGTTCTGACAGGGTACAACGATAGTGATCATGCCGGGGACGTGGACGATCGCAAGAGCACCACTAGCGTCGTCTTCTTCCTCGACTCTAGCATTGTCACATGGACATCCCAGAAGCAGAAGGTTGTCGCACTTTCGTCCTGTGAGGCGGAGTACATTGCGGCAGCAACGGGGGCTTGCCAAGGTGTGTGGCTGAGTCGACTTCTCGGCGAACTCACTGGGAGGCCGACGGCGATGGTGAAGCTGCATGTCGACAACAAATCGGCGATCGAGCTGAGCAAGAACCCAGTGCATCACGAACGAAGTAAGCATATTGATACTCGGTTTCATTTTCTTCGTGTATGCATTGAGGAAGGCAAGGTGGACGTCGATCATGTGAGCACCGATGCCCAGCTTGCTGATGTTCTCACCAAGGCGCTGGGCCGGGTCAAGTTCTTGGAGATGCGACTGAAGCTCGGCGTCATGGAGGTATCATCTGTCCGTCAGACTTAGGGGGAGAATTGTTGAGCTAAACCCTGACGAATAGTTTTCTGCAGTTAGTTTCAGTTAGTTTCAGTAAACTGAATAAGCAGTCAGATCGTGAGTCTGTTCACGTTTTGGCTGAGTGTTGTTAGCTAGTTTGTAGCTAGTTAGTTAGGCCACAGGATCGCACCATGGGATGGCATGGAGGATGCGGTCTTTGTGGCGGTAGTGGTCACGCTGGACGCGGGCGTCGTGGGTTGGCACGACCTGTAAGCTCCGTCAGCGAGTTGATCGTGTCTTCGCTTGTTTTGTGGATCGTTGGAGACCATTTCAAATAAGAGGAAGGAAAACAGAAAAGCTGCAATGCATTGACGCAGCGCAAAACTCTCGTGTTCATCTTCCTGCAGTGCGAGTTGGAGAGAAAGAGAGCTAGCGTTTCTAACACACTGGTCTGACTTTTCAAAGGAAACGTCAAAGGTGTGTTTAAGTTTGGGAAACACTTCCTATCTATTGACTGATAGGAGACCAACGTCAGACGAATGGACTGGCCTTGATTCAGTTGGGTTCGGACAACCATAGATTGTGCATGAACGTTAAAAAAGAGAAAAAAGAACACCCCCTCGTCGAGAAACAAAACTCTGCCCATAACATCTCCCTAATCACTCTCCCGATATTTCCGTTGATACCAATCTCTTCCATCTCGCACGCAGCGCCGAGATCCCCTTCTCCCATGGCCTCGCATGCGCCTGCCTCCTCCTCTCCCCAAGCAGCACGACCAGTTCCTTCCCTTCCTCCGCGCAAGAGCGCCACTCCTGTGTACGTGGTGCCATGCCCATCTCCAACCGGGTGTCCGCGGTCCGCTCGTGTTGTTGCCTAACCATGCTGTCGGAGGATCACTAGATGGCCGGAGGAAGTGAAACCGGTTCGACGAGGTTGCATGTCGGCGACCTTCCATGCCTCCCATTTCCATATCTCATGGCGAGTATGCATGTCTTCCAAGCAAGGCCACCAATCCCGCTACCCTAGGTACTGATTTGTCTTATTTCTTGTCAATTTCACAGTTCAAAACTATACAATGCAAAACAATTGATACTCTTGGAAGCAGATTTATCACTCTCTTACCTCCTCCATGACTCATGACGCTTGAGGCTGTAGAGTATATACATCCCAAGTATGACACAATGAAGAAGATCGAGGGGCTTGGGCAGGGGCACTGCAACTTCTACCCGTCAGTGCCATGGATCACGCCTTCCATGGATCAGCGCCATGGATACAATTTATATGAACTAGTGTAACTATAACGAAATATTTTTCTTTTTAATGGAAGTGAAATAATATTCTTTTTGGAAGCAATTCTAGCTAGTTGGTGGAAACAAGATTATGATGCTTCCTAAACATGTGAAATTAATATTTTTCGTTTTCGACAAAAGAAGGTTCCAAGCAGTCGTCTAGTCGATGGAAGCAAGATCGTGATGCTTCTAAAACATGTGGAATATTTTTCCTTTTTGACGACACAAGGTTCGAAGCAATTGTCTAGTCGATGGAAGCAAGATGATGATGCTTCCGAAGCATGTGGAATATTTTTATTTTTTGAGAGAAGAAGGCTCGAATCAGTCGTCCAGTCAATGGAAGCAAGATTGTGATGCTTCCAAAAAATGTGGGATATTTTCCTTTTTGACATAAGAAGGTTCGAAGTAGTCGTCTAGTAGAAGGAAGCAAGATCGTGATCCTTACAAAATATGTGAAATGCTTTTCCTTTTTATTGGAAGAAGTTTCAAAGCAATTCTCTAGTCGATGCAAGGAAATATCGCGATGCTTCTGAAACATGTGGAACATATTTTTGTTTTTTTACAGAAGAAGGTTTGAAGTAGTTGTCGATGGAAGCAAGATCATGATGGTTTTGAAACAGGTGGAATATTTTTCCATTTTGACAAAAGATGGTTTGAAGCAATTCTCAAGCATATAAAAGCAAGATCATGATTCTTCTGAAACATGCGAAATATTTTTATTTTGGATGGAAGGATATTTGAAGCAATTCTCTATTTGTTTAGTCGATGGGACAAGATCTTGATGCTTCTGAGACATAATATGCCGACATGACAAAAAATCAAAAATATTGGAGCAGACATTCACCACATAAGCAAATTTTCTAACTAATGGAAACACAACTACTTACAAACAAAAGTACAAGCACATGCATCTCATGCAAATTTGGCATTGCCATGTTGGTTAAAAGTTTTGCTTCCTGAAAAGCAAGTTCCCTAAAATCAGCAAGTTGCATCCTAAATCCAAGGACCAAGAATGCATATCCTCAAATAATTCCATGTAATTAGCGGCCCACTTAACGGCGTGATTTGTGGAGGCAATTAATGTTGTATTTTGTACGTAGGAAATAACTGTCCAAGCTTGTTTCCAGGGGCCAGCGCACACATCAGATTGAATCAATCGGAGGGCTCATGACAGGTCTGATGGGAGGCAGGGCATCAGTAGTCTGATGCCTAGCGATGACAAAACTGGAGCCTGGATCTGACGATTGACAATTTTAATTTAATATGGGTGTGCCTAGGGTACATTGTCAAATCCCAGTAATTATCTAAGGAAATCTGAGGAGAATTTAGGACAATTTGGTTGCTACGTGTACGAGGTAAGAGGAAATCTAGGGTTCCGGTATATTAGCCATCGAGGCAATTGGGGAATCATTAGAATACCATGTCGGTATTAGCCACAACCCGACTAGTTATAGGCAGGGGTTTTACCCGTTAGTGAATAGTAATAAATAGAAAAAACAAAGAGGAAAGGTAAACATGAATGGACGGCTGCAATGAGCTCTCAGTGAAGTAATAGTCTGAACTGTTGGATCACCAGAATCGATGTTGTCGTGAATTGCTACAGCTAACTGAAGATTTAGAGAGACTGAATATATGAGGGTGTGACATTGCTCCCCTCTTGAGCGGCGACATGACCTCTTGGCGTCTCTTCTGCCTCAGGCCAAGCTTGCGTCGTGGACCTAAAAAAGTCACAAAAAGTGTATTTGATGAAGTCAGCATCTTCCCATGTGGCGCCCTCAGGTAGTAGACTCTGTCATTGGATGAACCATTCAACCACAGGTGTATTGTTTCTTGGTACTTGTCGAACTTGAAGAACTGCTTCTGCGCTGTTTTGATAGTGCCATCCTCATTGACCATAGGGAGATGAGGACTAGGTATTGATTTCTATCCTACATGTATCTTGAGCTGACTCACATGAAACACTGGGTGTATCTTAACCCCTTGAGAGAATTGCAACCTATATGCTCATGTGCCCACTTTCTGAATGACAGGAAAAGGACCATAATATTTGTTTTGGAGTTTGAGGGCTCGTCTGAACCCAAAGGCAGGTAACCTGTATGGTTCCATTTTCAGATAGACCAAGTCTCCATCTGGAAGGGAAACATCTTTACGGCTGTGTGACAAGTTGAGTTGTATCGATATTCAACTAATGATAACCAGGACACCCAGTTCTTTTGTTCATTTGTGGTCATGGATCTCAAATAAGTTTCAAGGCACTGATTGACTCTCTCAGTTTGACAATCAGTTTGGGGATGGTAAGCTATGATGTATCTCAATTCCACCTTCAAAGCACTAAAGATATCCTTCCAGAGCTTGCTAGCGAAGGTTCTATCTCTGTCTCGGATAATCAGTTTAGGAGGGCCATAGAACCTGATGATGTGATCCACAAATGCCTAAGCAACACTGAGTGCAATATAAGGATGATGCAAAGGAACAAAATGGGAGTATTTTCTAAATCTGTCCAATACTACCATGATAACTTATTTGCCCTGCGAATTAGGAAGACCCTCCACAAAATCCATCGTGACATGCTTCCACGACATGTCAGCTAGAGGTAAAGGATCAAGGAGTCCAGGTTGTAAACAATGCTCATGTTTTGCTCTCTCGCATATAGGGCAAGCAACAATGAATGTCTCCACTTCATGTTTCAAACGAGGCCAGTAGAAAATATTTTTAATTCTCTGATATGTAGCTCTCATTCTTGAATGACCTCCAACATGTGAGCTATGAAGTGCCTCAAGTAGCTGATTTCTGAGAGTATGGTTATTACCTACTAGTATCTTGCCCTTGTACCTAATAATTCCACCATTTATGGTATAATATGAATCTGCAGCAGTCCTTTGCAACAGTAATTGTTCAAGCAGCTGTTTTCTAACTCGGTCCTGCTGATAACTCTGGACTAGCCCCTATGCCCACACATGAGTAGCTGCAGATAGTGCCATATAGCTTGGAGTAATCTAGATAAGGCATCAGCCACTCTGTTTTCACTTCCTTTTTTATACTAGATTTTGAAATCAAATTCTAAGAGTTTCATCATCAATTTATGTTGAACTCCCTCAGTGATCTTCTGGTCAGTGATAAATTTGAGAGATTGTTGATCAGTTTTGATGATCACTTCATTACCCAATAAGTAATGTCTCCATTTCTTCAGTACTTCCAAGATAGCCAGAGCTTCTTTCGCATAGGTTGACATGGCTGCATTCGTAGGGCACAAGGAGGATTTTTAATAAGCTAGGGGTCTACCTTGTTGCATGAGGACAACTCCAATTCCTTTCCCTAAAGCATCTGTCTCTAGCACAAAAGGCATAGAGAAATTTGGTAGGGCTAAGACAGGAGCTGTAAGCAATGCTTGTTGGAGTTGCCTAAATGTTGTATCATGCTCCTATTGGAAATATGCCCTAGAGGCAATAATAAATTAGTTATTACTATATTTCTTTATTCATGATAATCGTTTATTATCCATGCTGTAATTCTATTGATTGGAAACACAATACTTGTGTGGATACATAGACAAAACAATGTCCGTAGTAAGCCTCTAGTTGACTAGCTTGTTGATCAAAGATGGTTAAGGTTTCCTGACCATAGGCAAGTGTTGTCACTTGATAACGGGATCACATCATTAGGAGAATCATGTGATGGACTAGACCCAAACTAATGAACGTAGCATGTTTATCGTGTCATTTTGTTGCTACTGTTTTTCTGCGTGTCAAGTATTTATTCCTATGACCATGAGATCATATAACTCACTGGCACCGGAGGAATACCTTGTGTGTATCAAACATCACAACGTAACTGGGTGACCATAAAGATGCTCTATAGGTATCTCCGAAGGTGTCCGTTGAGTTAGTATGGATCAAGACTGGGATTTGTCACCCCGTGTGACGGAGAGGTATCTCGGGGCCCACTCGGTAATACAACATCACACACAAGCCTTGCAAGCAATGTGACTTAGTGTAAGTCACGGGATCTTGTATTACGGAACGAGTAAAGAGACATGCCGGTAAACGAGATTGAAATAGGTATGCGGATACTGACGATCGAATCTCGGGCAAGTAATATACCGAAGGACAAAGGGAATGACAAACGGGATTATATGAATCCTTGGCACTGAGGTTCAATAGATAAGATATTTGTAGAATATGTAGGATCCAATATGGGCATCCAGGTCCCGCTATTGGATATTGAACGAGTAGTCCCTCGGGTCATGTCTACATAGTTCTCGAACCCGCAGGGTCTGCACACTTAAGGTTCGGCGTTGTTTTATGCGTATTTGAGTTATATGGTTGGTTACCGAATGTTGTTCGGAGTCCCGGGTGGGATCACGGACGTCACGAGGGTTTCCAAAATGCTCCGGAGACGAAGATTGATATATAGGATGACCTCATTTGATCACCGGAAAGTATTCGGCATTACCGGGAATGTACCGAGAGTGACAAATGGGTTCCGGATGTTCACCGGGGGGGGGGGGGGGGGGGAGGGGGCATCCCACCCGAGGGAAGCCCATAGGCCTTAGGGGTGCCGCACCAGACCTTAGTGGGCTGGTGGGCAAGCCCAAGAGGGCCCTTGTGCAGGAGATAAAGGAAATCAAAGAGAAAGAAAAAAAAGAGGGGAAGTGGGAAAGTAGAGAAGGACTCCACCTTCGAGTCCTAGTTCGACTAGGATTGGAGGAGGAATCCTCCTCCCCCCTTCGGCCGACCCCTTGGGGCTCTCTTGAGCCTCAAGTCAGGTCCCTCCCCTCCCTCCTATATATACTGAGGTATTAGGGATGATTTGAGACAACTTTGCCACGACAACCCGACCACATACCTCCACGGTTTTTCCTCTAGATCGTATTTCTACGGAGCTCGGGCGGAGCCCTGCTGAAATAGATCATCACCAACCTCCGGAGCACCATCATGCTGCCGGAGAACTCATCTACCTCTCCGTCTCTCTTGCTGGTTCAAGAAGGCCGAGATCATCGTCGAGCTGTACATGTGCTGAACGCGGAGGTGCCGTCCGTTCGGCACTAGATCGGAGCGGATCGTGGGACGGATCGCGGGATGGTTCGTGGGACGGTTCGCGGGGCGGATCGAGGGACGTGAGGAGGTTCCACTACATCAACCACGTTTCTTAATGCTTCCTGCTGTGCGATCTATAAGGGTACGTAGATCGGAAATCCCCTCTCGTAGATGGACATCACCATGACAGGTCTTCGTGCGCGTAGGAAATTTTTTGTTTCCCATGCGACGTTCTCCAACAGTGGCATCATGAGCTAGGTTCATGCGTATATGTTATCTCGAGTAGAACACAAAAGTTTTTATGGGCGGTGATGTGAGATTTTCTGCCCTCCTTAGTCTTTTCTTGATTCCACGGTATTGTTGGATCGAAGTGGCTCGGACCGACATTACTCGTACGCTTACGAGAGACTGGTTTCATCGCTATGAGCAACCCCGTTGCTCAAAGATGACTCGCGAGTGTCGGTTTCTCCAACTTTAGTTGAATCGGATTTGACCGAGGAGGTCCTTGGAGAGAGGTTAAATAGCAATTCATACATCTCCATTGTGGTGTTTGCGTAAGTAAGATGCGATCCTACTAGATACCCATGGCAACCACGTAGAACATGCAACAACAATTAGAGGACGTCTAACTTGTTTTTGCAGGGTATGCTTGTGATGTGATATGGCCAACGACATGATGTGATATATTGGATGTATGAGATGATCATGTTGTAATAGTTAATATCGGCTTGCACGTCGATGTTACGGCAACCGGCAGGATCCATAGGGTTGTCTTTAAACTAACGTTTGTGTTTGCAGATGCGTTTACTATATTTCTAGGACGTAGTTTTAGTAGTAATAGCATAGCATACACGACAACCTCGATGGCGACACAATGCTGGAGATCATGATGATGGGGATCATGGTGTGGCGTCGGTGACAAGAAGATCATACCAGTGCTTTGGTGATGGAGATCAAGGAGCACTTGATGATGGCCATATCATGTCACTTAAGAATTGCATGTGATGTTAATCCTTTATGCACCTTATCTTGCTTAGAACGACGATAGCATTATGAGGTGATCTCTCACTAAAATTTCAAGACTAAATTGTGTTCTCCCCGACTGTGCACCATTGCGACAGTTCGTCATTTCGAGACACCACATGATGATCGTGTGTGATAGGCTCAACGTTCACATACAACGGGTGCAAAACAGTTGCACACGCGGAACACTCGGGTTAAACTTGATGAGCCTAGCATGTGCAGACATGGCCTCGGAACACAAGAGACCGAAAGGTCGAGCATGAACCGTATAGTTGATATGATTAGCATAGAGATGCTCACCACTAAAACTATTCTCGACTCACGTGATGATCGGACTTGAGATAGTGGATTTGGATCATGTACCACTCAAATGACTAGAGAGATGTACTTTTTGAGTGGGAGTTCTTAAGTAATATGATTAACTGAACTAATTATCATGAACATAGTCTAATGGTCTTTGCGAATTATGATGTAGCTTGCACTATAGCTCTACTGTTTTTATATGTTCCTAGAGAAAATTTAGATGAAAGTTGATAGTAGCAAACTTTGCGGACTGAGTATGTAAAACTGAGGATTGTCCTCGTTGCTAAGCAGAAGGCTTATGTCCTTAATGCACCACTCGGTGTGCTGCACCTGAGCGTCGTCTATGGATGCTGTGAACATCCGACATACATGTTTCTGATGACTACACGATAGTTCAGTGCAAAGTACTTAATGGCTTAGAAGCAAGGCACCGAAGACGTTTTGAAACGTCACGGAACATAAGAGATGTTCTAAAGAGATGAAATTATGATTTCATGCTAGTGCCCTTGTTGAGAGGTATGAGAGCTCCGACAAGATTCTTTGTCCATGAAGTAAAGGAGAAAAGCTCAATCGTTGAGCGTGTCCTCAGATTGTCTGAGTACGACAATCGCTTGAATCAAGTGGGAGTTAATCTTCCAGATGAGATAGTGATGGTTCTCCAAAGTCACTGCCACCAAGCTGTGAGAGCTTCGTGATGAACTATAACATATCAATGATAGATACAATGATCCTTGAGCGATTCGTGATGTTTGACACTGCGAAAGTAGAAATCAAGATTGAGCATCAATGGTTGATGGTTAGTAAAACCACTAAGTTTCAAGAAAGGCAAGGGCTAGAAGGGATACTTCGTGAAATGACAAAACAGTTGCTGCACTAATGAAGAGACCCAAGATAAAACCCAAACCCGAGACTAAGTGCTTCTGTTATGAGGGGAACGGTCAATGAGGCAGAGCTACCCTAGATGCTTGGTAGATAAGAAGGCTGGCAAAGTCGACAGAAGTATATTTGATATACATGATGTTGATGTATACTTTACTAGTACTCCTAGTAGCGCGAGGGTATTGGATACCGGTTCGATTGCTAAGTGATTAGTAACACGAAATGAAAGCTACGGAATAAACGGAGACTAGCTAAAGGCGAGGTGACGATACGTGTTGGAAGTGTTTCCAAGGTTGATATGATCAAACGTCGCACACTCCCTCTACCATCGGGATTGGTGTTAAACATAAATAATTGTTATTTGGTGCTTGCGTTAAGCATGAACATGATTGGATCGTGTTTATTGCAATACGATTATTCATTTAAATAGAATAATGGTTACTCTATTTGCTTGAATAATCACCTTCAATGGTTTATTGAATCTCGATCGTAGTGTTACACATGTTCATGATATTGGTGCTAAAAGATACAAGGTAATGATGATAGTACCACTTACTTGTGGCACTGCCGCTTGAGTCATGTTGGTATAAATTGCATGAAGAGGCTCCATGCTGATGGATCTTTATACTCACTTGATTTTGAATTACTTGTGACATGCAAATCATACCACATGAGCAAGGCCTTGTTTTCATTGAGATGAAACAAGATAGTAACTTGTTGGAAGTAATACATTTCGATGTATGCAGTCCAATGGGTGCTGAGGCACGCAGTGGAGATCATTATGTTCTTACTTCAATGACGATTTGAGTAAATACATGAGTATTTACTTAATGAATCACAAGTCTGAAATATTGAAATAGTTCAATTCTATTTGAGAGTGAAATTCGTCGTAACAAGAGGATAAACTGTCTATGATTTGATCATAGAGATGAATATCTGAGTTGCGAGTTTTGGTACACAGTTAAGACAATGTGGAAGATGTTTCGCAATTCATGACACCAACAACACCATGGTTTGATGGTGTCAAAGCCGCGACCTATTTGATATGGTGCATACTATGATGTCTCTTATCGAAATACCACTACCATTTATGGGTTATACATTAGAGACAACCGCATTCACTTTAAATAGGGCATCGCGTAAATCCATTGAGATGACATCGTATAGACTGAGGTTTAGAGAAATTAAACTGTCGTTTCTTGAATGTTTGGGGCTGCGATGCTTATGTGAAAAGGTTTCAGTCTGATAAGCTCGAACCCAAAGCGGATAAATGCATATTCATAGGATACCCAAAATAGTTGGATACATCTCCTAACTCAGATCCGGAAGCAAAGTGTTTGTTTCTAGAGACGGATCCTTTCTCGAGGAAAGGTTTCTCTTGAAAGAATTGAGTGGGAGAGTGGTGGAACTTGATGAGGTTATTGAACCGTCACTTCAATCAGTGTGTAGCAGGGCGCAGGAAGTTGTTCCTGTGGTGCCTACACCAATTGAAGTGGAAGCTAATGATAGTGATCATTAAGCATTAGATCAAGTTACTACAAACCTCGTAGGTCGACAAGGTCGCATACTACTACAGAGTGGTACGGTAACCCTGTCTTGGAGGTCATGTTGTTGAACAACAATGAACCTACGAGTTATGGAGAAGCAATGGTGGGCCTGGATTTCGACAAATGGCTGGAGGCCATGAAATCCGAGAGAGGATCCATGTATGAAAACAAAGTGTAGACTTTGGAAGAACTACTTGATGGTAGAAAGACTATTAAGTAAAGATGGA
The DNA here is from genome assembly GCF_904849725.1 of Hordeum vulgare subsp. vulgare. Lineage (NCBI taxonomy): Eukaryota > Viridiplantae > Streptophyta > Magnoliopsida > Poales > Poaceae > Hordeum > Hordeum vulgare. The sequence goes on along the minus strand of NC_058521.1, from coordinate 143,033,108 downwards.
TCTTTAAAAGGAAGACAAACGATGATGGTGGTAAGTCACTATTAAGAAAAGCTCGACTTGTCGCAAAGATGTTTTCAATAAGATCAAAGAGTTGACTATGATGTGACTTTCTCACTCGTAGCGATGCTAAAAGTCTGTTGGAATTCTGTTAGTAGTTGCTGCATTATTTGTGAAATATTGCACATAGGAACACAAAACATTGTTTCCTCGATGGTTTACTTGAGGAAAGATTGTATGCGATACAATCAGAAGGTTTTGTCGATCCTAAGGATGCTAACAAGTATGCAAGCTCCAGCGATCCTTTTATGGACTAGTGCAAGCATCTCGGTGTTGGAATATATGCTTTGATGAGTTGATCGAATCTTTTGGGTTTATACAAGTTTTGTGAGAAACTTGTATTTCCAAAGAAGTGAGTGGGAGCACTATAGAATTTCTGATAAGTATATGTGGTTGACATATTGTTGATCAGAAGTAATGTAGAATTTCTGTGAAGCATAAAAGGTTGTTTGAGAGGAGTTTTTCAAGGAATGCGAGGATTGAGCTACTTGAACGTTGAGCATCAAGATCTATGGAGATAGATCGAAACGATTAATAGAAGTTTCAACAAGATGCATGCCTTGACAAGTTTTTGAAGGAGTTCAAAATAGATCAGCAAAGAAGGAGTTCTTGTGTGAATTTGAGTAAGACTCAAAATCTGACCATGGCAGAATAAAGAGAATAGACGAAGGTCGTCTTCTATGCCTTAGCCATAGACTCTAAAGTATGCCATGCTGAGTACCGCACCTGATGTGTGCCTTGCAGCAAGTCTGTTAAGAGGTACAGAGAGTGATCCAGGATTGAATCACTGATCAGCGGTCAAAGTTATCCTTAGTAACTAAATGGACTAAGGAATTTTTCTCGATTAAAGAGGTGGTTAAAGAGTTCGTCGTAAAGGGTTACATCGATGCAAGCTTTGACACTAATCCGAATAACTATGAGTAGTGAAACGAATTCGTATGGTAGAGTAGATATTTGGAATATTTCCGAATAGCACATAGTAGCAACATCTATAAGATGACATAACGATTTGTAAAGCTCACTCGGATCTGAAAAGGTTCAGAACCGTTAACTAAAACCTCTCTCACAAGCAACACGTGATCAAACCCCAGAACTATAAGGGTGTTCGATTCGTTAGAATCACTTAGTGATGTGGACTAGATTATTGACTCTAGTGCAAGTGGGAGACTATTGGAAATATGACCTAGAGGCAATAATAAATTAGTTATTATTATATTTCTTTGTTCATGATAATCATTTATTATCCATGCTATAATTCTATTGATTGGAGACACAATAGTTGTGCGGATACATAGACAAAACACTGTCCCTAGTAAGCCTCTAGTTGACTAGCTCGTTGATCAAAGATGGTCAAGGTTTCCTGACCATAGGCAAGTGTTGTCACTTGATAACGGGATCACATCATTAGGAGAATCATGTGATAGACTAGACCCAAACTAATGAACGTAGCATGTTGATCGTGTCATTTTTTTGCTACTGTTTTTCTGCGTGTCAAGTATTTATTCCTATGACCATGAGATCATATAACTCACTGGCACCGGAGGAATACCTTTTGTGTATTAAACCTCTCTTGCTGGATCAAGAAGGTCGAGATCATCGTTGAGCTGTACGTGTGCTGAACGCGGAGGTGCCGTCCGTTCGGCACTAGATCGGAGCGGATCGTGGGACGGATCGCGAGACGGTTTTTGGGACGGTTCGCGGGGCAGATCGAGGGACGTGAGGATGTTCCACTACGTAAACCGCGTTTCTTAACACTTCCTGCTGTGCGATCTATAAGGGTACGTAGATCGGAAATCCCCTCTCGTAGATGGACATCACCATGATAGGTCTCCGTGCGCGTAGGAAATTTTTTGTTTCCCATGCGACGTTCTCCAACAGCTCCTGCTTCCAAGCAAATTGTCATTTCTTAAGAAGATAATGTAGTGGTTTTCAAATAGAACCATAACCCTTGATGAATCTTCTATAATAACCGGCTAAACCCATGAAGCTTCTTAGTTTACTAACACTATCGGGTGTGGGCCAATCAGCAATGGTGGGTATCTTTTGTGGATCAGTGGCCACTACTTTTTCAGAGATCATATGTCCCAAATATTCTACCTCTTGGACATCAAACACACACTTGGACATTTTGTAAATAGTTGGTGCTCTTTTAGTAGCTCCAGCATTATCTGAAGATGTTCTTTGGGCTCCTTGGGACTTCTTCTATATATCAAGATATCATAAAAAAACCAAGATAAACTTTCTCAAGTATGGTTCAAATACCTTGTTCATCAATGCTTGGAATGTGCCTCGAGCATTGGATAAGCCAAAAGGTATCACCAAATATTCAAAATGGCCTAAGAAAGTTCTGAAGGCAGTTTTCTGAGTATCATCACGATGCATTCTTATTTGATGGTATCCAGATCTTAGATCTATCTTGGAGAAGTACTGAGCTCCATGCATTCATCCAACAGATCTTCTATTACAGGAATAGGGATTTTTTTAGAGTTTAATTTTCTAAAATCAGTACAAAGTCTCATTGAAATGTCCTTCTTCTTTACTAGTAATGCATGAGCTGCATAAGGGCTTTGACTATGCCTGATGAGATGGGATGCTAGTAACTTTTTGATTTGATCTTCCATTTTTGTTTTTGATATTGTGGAACTCTATATGGTCTTGCATGAGGGGGATTTGCACCAGGGACCAATGTAACAGTATGATCTAAAGCTCTTGCAGGAGGCAATGTAGTGGGTTCTTCAAAAAGATTAGCATATTGGAGCAGTAACTTTTGAATTTGTGGTGGTGTTTTTGTCCCTTCTCGTGCTTCCATTAGTATTTTGTGGACTTGCAGCAAAAACCCTTCCATTCCTTTATCCAGTAACTTATTCATTTCTTCACTTGCACTTCTTTCACAGTCTCAGGTCTGTTGAAAACTGTTGTTCTTACTATCTGCTTCCTTTCTTGTGTGAAACTGAATGCATGTTTAGGAATATTCAAAGAAACTGGGCTGACTATAATCATAAAATCATATCCCAATACTACATCATGGCTAGGTAGATTTAAAACTGTGAAGTTATGATTAAGTTTAAGTTTTGCTAACTGAAATTCACAATTAGGCACCATTGCATTGGACAACAATTTTCCTCCTCTTGCTACTGCAATAGTTCTTTCCTTTACAAGTAGCAGGTGGCAATTTGCTTTAACATCAAAATCATGTTTGATGAAAGAAGAAGTGTTGCCTCAATCTAACAGGGCCACAACCCTTTTTTTCCGTTTATGTAAATGATCACTGTTGAAGTAGGTACTACTAATTGATGTCCTATGGCATGAGCTGAAACAAACATAACTTGTTCTTCTTCCATATTTTCAATCTGCTCTTGTTGTTCCATTTCTTCATTATCATTAGCATTTTGTTTTGTATGCTCTTGCTACATCAAGTGTATGTTAGGCATGAGCTTACATTTGTGTCCTTGCACTCACTTATCTCCACATCTCCAGCATTATTCTACTTTTTAAATTTCTAATTATGGCTCACTGGTATGTCATCTTGTGTGATAGGTAAATGTTGTAGTGGTATGGAATTCCCTTGTTTTACAGTGGAATTCCAACTATTTTTCTAATAGAAGTTGTTATAACTTGTTCTTGACTTCTTCACTACTGTGGCTACATGTGGATGATTAGGTTCTATGTCTTTTGCCATGCAACAAGCATTTGTCAGTGTTTGAGGTCTGAAGGGTGTGAGCTAGAACTTAATCCCCTTCCTCAAAACATTTACATAGCATCTCACCAACCATAGTTCCCCTAATTCTGGGTTTTCCTCCTTTACATTTGCCATCAGATCTTCAATTTTTTTTGTACTAGTAAAATGCCCGTGCTACGCTACGGAACCACATGAAAGTAAGCCAAAAGTAGTTTCTCCTTGTTCAGTTATTCGAAACATCCAATCAAGATCTTCTAAAGTTACATAAGAAATAACGGTTTATTTGTTTCCTTATCATATGTATTAATGGACATTATTGTACTTTGAAAGGTAAGCCAAAGCATTAACAATATGTTTGCTTGTTGCATCATCATTTTATCGAAGCCCTATGTACTGAACTTTAGTACATTCAATAGGTTACGAGAATCAGCATTTGAGATCTCTTCACATTTTACTGCATCCCCATTTAAAATGGTATGCCCCATTAACAACATTCCTTGAAAAACCACGCTTATAGATTTGAGAGGACTGAAAATCAACATAAGCCATGCTTACATACTACCAAAATGATGTCTGGATGTAGGTTAAATAATTCAAGGATGGATAGCATGAGATAATAACTGGAGTTCTACAAACGTATGAAGATTTGGTGTCCAACATCACATCATTTGCCACCCTATGCTACACATGAGGATTGATGAAATACACAACGAGAGAAGAAGCAACATAAAACACATTAATGCAAAGTCATCAGATGATAAGCAAAGATAATTACACGTAGAAATTTTCATCGAGAGTGCATAATATATATTCAATATGCCAAAAGAAGAGTCAAAGAAACGAATATTGACAATTGCAAATATATATGTGTTGGAGGAGAGCCCATGTAAATCTACTTGACATTTGATGTATCGAGGCCTCTGTGGTTGTGTGTCTACCGCCTCTGTGGCATTGACCGTTGTTTATAAGATATAATAGTCATAAACTTTGCTTTGTACTAGATATCAAACTGCAAAGGCACAACACCATAGTTCATAACTACACTAATAACTTAGGGCAGAGCCATATAGCTTAATTTGCATTCTACGGCCGATATAGTCACTGCTTATCCGCCTAGGTGCTTTACCTATTACAACTGACTTCTCAAGTAGCATGTAGTTTTGGTGGTAACCTAATGTTTAACATTAGTGGAAAACAAAAAATATAAATCTCTTCCGCATCTGGAGCGGTATGGCTATCTTCGTAATGAATTCCTCTTCATCACAAATTAAGAAACATGCCAACGAAAATCATAAGCAAAAAAGTGTTGCACATGGACAGTAATATGATGGCGCCAGGACAAAAACCGACCAACATGGACAATAATTCGCCTTCCAGAAAACAGTGTCACTAGATGTTGAAAATAAGCAACTACTATCCTGTTTTCAACTACTGGATGTTGTAAAAATAAGAAACTACCATAATGTGATGGCACTGGCGCAAAAAAAAAGAAGCAAAATTCTATTTGGCCTTCTTTTGGTGCACTAAAAAAGCAAAATTCTATTTGGCCTTCTTTTGGTGCACTAAAAACAGTCAATTATACACAAACTCTGTGTTACACTACAACAAAACTGGCAATAAAATTAAAATGTTCTCCACCTTGTGAATATAATGCACATAAGTAGGAGCTTGATTTCCCGTGCTTGCAAGAGGTACGTATATGATGTTCATGAAGAAAATTCAAACATAATTAGGAGCATGATTTGCACAAGACTGTCGAGACCAAGGAGTCACATTACCTCTCCCATCTTGCAACTGGATGAAAAAAGAGCAACTACCTCTCAATTGCTGTACAACTGCATCTAAATATCTGAGCAAATCACCAGAACTCCCCGTTACCCCTCCCATTTCGCAATTGAAATGGAAAAATGAGGCAACTACGATCCTATTGCTACACAACTCTCACGGAAGATCCAATCAATCCCCAACCCTTAAAACACCCCACACAAAATAGGTGTGGAGACTTACCTTGGGCTCGCCGTCGAGGGAGTCGGCGGTGTAGGGGAGGAGGGAGCGGCCGTTGTGGGGGGTTGAATGGATGGCGACACCGCGCGCGCGGCAGGCGGCGTCGAAGGCGAAGACGGACTTGATGCCGTGCTTCTCGAGGATGTCCCCCACCTCCTGCTGGTCCTGCGTGTACCCGCACAGGGGCGACCGGAACACGGCCACCGGCCCCCGGCCGTGGCGGAAGAGCTGCACCTCCACCTCAGGCGCGGCCGCCGGCTTCGGCTGATGGTGTTGGTCGACAGAAGGTCAGTTCTTGTTTTTCCTCGGCGTTCATGTTGACAATTGACGCTTTGCTTTTTTATAATGTGGATTTTCTTTGCAACGATTGCTACAGTAACCTTGGATCGGGTACCTCTACATACAACTTCGCTGGGAAGATACCGACCGGACTTGATATGCCTAGCGATATCGCAGACAAGAAGCACGCTGAAGAAACCAGCAAGAACTGAAGATTGTCGAGCACATGGATGTCTTCATTTTTTATCAGAATTTTTGTCTAAAAAGACCACTAGCCGAATATTATTGTCAAAAAAGACCACATACGGTAAAAAATGCGAGAAAAGACCCCCATTTTTCATGCCGGCAGGCGCGTCAGGTGACGCGTGGCACCTGCCGCCACGGGCCGAGGCGGCTGGGTCCCGCCGCCACCCGGCGAGGCGGCCGGCCGGATAGGTGGCACCTGCCGCCACCACTCCAGGCGGCAGGCGGGCTGCTGTGCACGGTAGCATGCCGCTGTGCATGGCAGCATGCAGCGCTTGAGGCATGGCAGCCGGCTGTTGATGCATGCATGTACAAGAGCATGGCAGCCTGCCGCCTGGAGTGCCACCTGCCCGGCCGGCCGCCTCGCCGGGTGGCGGCGGGGCCCAGCCGCCTCGGCCCGTGGCGGCAGGTGCCACGCGTCATCTGGCGCGCGTGCCGCCACGGAAGATAGAGGTATTTTCTCGCATTTTGTACCGCATGTGGTCTTTTTTGATAATAATATTCGACTAGTGGTCTTTTTTGACAAAAAAAATCTTTTTATCAAACCCCGGTTCTGGCTGAAAATGGTCAAGTTTGAATTGCATGCCTGAAATCGAAGAATAGACAATCGGATAGGACTCACCATCTGTCTCCGGAGTGTATTATCGACATGATTCGTTATGTTTGTTGACGAGCTTCCAATTCCAAACAAGACGCTGCAGCAAGTGGCTGCTGTCGTGAGCTTTTCCTACCAAACAGGAGTACACTACTTGTTCATGCTCCTCTGCTGCCCCTCCTCCATGTGGTCTCTTGCTACTTCCTCCATTTCTTTCACCTCCAACTTCTGCCATCCCGACTACGACGCCCAGGACCACGCCCACTACGACGCCTGGTTTCGGATGATCCAGTTGAGCCCAAGCATCGGGAACAGCATAGCGCCCGCTTCACCACCTCCTTCACCCTCTCCAAATCAAGGTGAACAATGCAAACACCGGCGAACAAGAGCGTCGGCACGGTCACGACCAGCGACAACCGGGTCGTGGCTATTGAGTTTGACACCTACTTGAATGATGGCTTCGACGCCACCGGCAGCCACATGGGCATCGACATCAACTCCATCATCTCAGGGGCCTACACCAACGCCACCGTGCTCTTGCCACGGGCCTTGGGCATATTCCGGTGGCCTGCTGTGGTGGTCTTGGGACCTTCGTCGGCCTCGTGTGCTCCTCCTGTCGCCGGATTAGACGGGCCACCGCCGCCGACCTCGTGTGCTCCTTCTGCCCTCTGTCCCCAGCCTCATCTGCTCAATCACTGATGATGTAGGGACCGCGGGTTAGTTCAGAATAAACACAAGGGTTTTTCATAAAAAGTGAAAAACGGTCCGGCCGACTTACAGAAGGACTGCGGGTTAATTACCTGAAACCAGAGGGACTTATTTGCAAAAAACGCCGCGACGTACGCCAGAAGCACACCGTGCTTTATTATTAGGGGAGATATTCACATACTGTGTAGTGTTGTTATTTTACTAAATTAAACTCGTTAGTAAGATCATAAGAGCCTGTGTACGAAAATCCTTTTACCACTTCTCCTTCAAATTGTTTCCATGTAAGTTGTTTCTTTAACAGTCCAGACCTTGTAACAAAAACATCAACTTCATCCACTACATACATTTCAGCGAAGGGAACCTTATATTCTTCTGGAGGAGCGGACATCTAAAAGTATTTGTTGCACTATCTTATCCAACCTACTGGATCATCACCTGAGGACCTAGGGAAATCTAGTTTAGGGCCTTTATTACTGATTTCATGAACTAGGCTTGCATCTGTTGCTTATAAGTTTTTGGATATCCTTGCCAGAGTTGTGTGTCCCTATTTGTCTGATAGAACTTGTTGAAAGCTGCTGTATGAACATTGTCCCGAGCAGTAACAGGAGTTCCTATCATACTTGCATTATCTTGTCTGCCTTGGGCATTAATACCAGGAGGAGCTATAGTCTGATTGGTTCTGATAGGTGGGAAATTTTGTAGTTTTAAGTCTTCCAATTGCTTTGATATTTACTTCTGTGCCGCCAACTGTTTTCTCAACTGGTCGATTCTATCTCCATGTTCTTGTGTTTCTTCTTGTTGCAGAGTTGGGGATCTTGTTGCCCGAGTCGAACTGGAAGGCATATCAGTTTGGAATGAGGATTGTGTGTTCTTTACGAGTGTTTGGAGGACATTCTTGATTGCAGGTAACAGTTTGCTCAAATCAAGTACCACTTGTTCCACTGTGCCCATTGTTGTTGAAATTTCCCCTTGTTTGGCACCCATGATTTGAATCACCTCTTGTAATTTAGACACCTGATTTCGCATGTGAGTACTGTCTTTCTACAGAATTCCAAAATCTTCACACAAGGATAATATCTCTTGAAGATCAGCATCATCAACAGCTTTTGCGCGCCCATCACGTGAGCTGGAGCACAAAACTAGGGATTTTACCAGTGGTGACCAGCAACCCGATTCCCTGTTCAGATACTGCCGCTGCCGCGATCCATGCCTACAAGGCACACGGATCAGCGCTAATTTTACTAATAGGAAATGCTCTGAATCAACCGTCATGCTCGACTGATCTATGCTCGAACGTACGTTGCCGCCAGCGTCGCCACGCCGCTGCCAATTCCGCCAACCCAGCCAACCAATGTTGCGAGCTCCCCCGATTATGCTATAGTAATGATTGTAACTAAGCTATAGATATGGACAAGATTAAGCTAATGCTTTTGCTAACCCAGTTATGTTCACGGTTGGAATCAAACTCTAATTAAAATTCTTTTCCAATTCAAATTCATTTCAAAAGTGAATTAAATTTTTTTGCAAACTTGTAATTAAAAATCATGCTTAGGTTGCAAATAATCCCTGAGTATTTATAAAATTGAAACGAACATTTTAACAAGTAATTTAATGCCTCAAAACAGTTCAAACAAAGGCTAAAACTTATTATTAAATGCCTTTTTTTTAAATCAATTCCAAATAAATTCCGAAGACTCCCAAAACTTTTTGTGACACTTCAAAAATTTGCAGGATAAATAATGGATCAGATCCACCATATTTCAAAAGGGATATTCTAAAGAAAAATTAATAAAACAATAGAAATGAAAATAAACAAAAAATAAAAAGGAAAACCAACAAAAGAAAAATAAATAGAAAAGACCCTCTCACTCGGGTGCCCCAACCGACCCACCCCACGTTGGGGTATTTAACCCCCCGAGGAACCCTAACCGGTCTCCTCCCCTCACCTCTTCCCCCGAGGCACTCAAACCGGCGGCTCGACGCTCCTCCCGCCCGATCCAGATCGGGGCCGCCCTACGGCTTCCCGTCGGCCGCTGTCGGCTACCTCCGGCGACCGCCGCCGCCCGCCATGCCTTTTCCTCGCCGGTCCTTCCCTGTTCTTCCTCACCGGCTCCTCCGAGCCTCGCCCATGTTATCCCTGCTACACACATGAGGCACCCAACTCTCCTCTTTCACTAATCGCTCCGGCGGCCTTCCCTCCCCGGCCACCTCTAGCCGCACCTACCCTCTCCCCGGTGACCACTCCCCTCATGCCCCACCCCAGCCGAGCCCCATTTCCCCCGACCCGATTGCATCGGGGCAATGCCCCACAACCCCCTGTGCTCACAGGCATCGTGCCACCCCATGCCCATGGCCGCTCCTCCGGCCGCGCACCCCTCCTCCCCCGCAGCTGCTCGCCCCGCGGCCGCCGGCCACCGGCACCACCACAACGTTGCGCCGCCCCGGACGCCCCACTCCTGCGCCCCGTGGATGCACCGCCGTCGCGTGGCCCTGGCCGCCGGCGTCCCACCACCACTGGCCACCACCAGTGCCGCTGCCACTATTCAGGCCACCGGGCCATGACCCCCCATCGGTCGGTCCCTGGCCAGCCCTCGGCCCGATATGGTTAGTGGGGGATTACCCCCCCCCCCCCCCACTAACCCCTTCCATTGTGCATGACAGAGGGGGCCCACACCCCCTCTAAACGTATTTAGGTAAAAAGGAAATTTATAGTTTATAATAAATCTGTTAATTAACTTGTTTAAACTATTTAGTTTAGATAATCATTTTGTTAAGCTATTCAGTGAATGACATGTGGGTCCAGCCCCATTAAACAACTAATTAAATGTGTTGATTTAATTCTGTTAATTAATTAACCTAATCAAAGAATGACATGTGGTCCCACCCCTCTCAACTAATATGATTAATTGTTAATAAAAGTAAATTAAAATGTGGGTATGACATGTGGGACCCAGTAGTTAGATTTGACCGGTCAACTGAGCTGTTGACTACTGATGTCATGCTCACATCATGCTGATGTCATAACTATTTAATGAAAATTAATTAAATCTATTTAATTCTTAAATATTAATAAAACTATAAAAATTAGTACAAAATAATTCATAATCCGGATGAAAATATTTTGTACATGAAAGATGATCACAAAACGAGACGAACCCGGATACACTATCCGTTCATTTGTCACGCGTCCCTATCATAGCGAACATGAAAATTTTCCATCCGTTTTGCCTCTCCGGTATTAGCGAGAGACTCAGAAAATATGGTTAAGTATTTTCTCGATCCGTCTATAATGACTAATACTGCGTTAGTGCATGCCTAGCCCTGCATATTACCATGCCGTGCATCGTGTTGCATCTATGCTTTTATATTTATTGTTTATTCCCCCTCTTCTCTCATGTAGACCTCGAGAATGATGATGCTGCCGGATACAACTACGCCATCGATGACCAGCCCTTTGCCGCAGAGCAACAAGGCAAACAAACCCCCTGGGTCATTCCTATATCACCTTCTTTCTCCGTCATGCTTGCATTAGATTTTTCTACTGTTGTAGATAGCTCCTATTCTGATGCATAGCCTGTTTTTGATGAACTGCTACTTTACTCTACTACACTTTAAACTGTTTAATATAGGTGGAGCAGTGATCCGCTTTGACCCCTTAGTCCAGTTGCCCCGCTTTATCACCAAGTCTCGATCTACTGATCGGCGAGCCAAGACCCGTCACATCACTCACATCCCCTTAGTTGTACGATGCAACAGAGCTACTATCGAGTACCGAGGGTGACACCTCGATACGTACTCCTAATGTTAGCTTTGTATTGTGGTTAACCGACGGTGGTTCACGGAGGGTGATTCCTCCTTCACCACCGTCGATAACAACTCTGGCGTGCAACCCCTTAGGCATGATCCGGCGAGGGTGATTCCTCCCTGGCTACCTTGACGGTTACATTGTTTGGAATCCATCGAGGGTGATACCTTGGATTCCTATGATGTCATTGCCACACAGTTACTTGACCTTGTTACTCGGAACTTAATGAATGGTGTGTTGCGGGTGGATTCTTGCGTGAATGTGACGAGGCGTGGTCGGGCATTCCGGTCCTTGCCACACATCCTCGAGATTAATTCAATTTCTAATGGAATTGGGGTATTTCGTCTGAGTTGGTCGGGAGACCTTTTCGCACTAACCTTCACGTGGGAGGAGGTATGGGTTCTCGATGTCGTAGTATCAGCCGAAACTCATCACACATCAGCAATGGTGCGGCGCGCGCCCGAGTGGCCCGCATAAGCATCATCTTGTATAAGAGGTGACAGGACTGCCATCGGCCACCCACACATCATGCAGGAGTGCAAAGAGTGATGGGCCCATGACCCGTGCACGCTTAGGTTTTAGACCGACACACTAGCCTCTCTGTTGATCCTAGGTAGTGTTGTGACGTGTTGATGTTCCGATGCTGGGCATGACTCAGGAAAGTGTGTCCGGCTAGAGTTTATGAAGCGTGTTGGGTACTGATTGATGCAGTTAGTCCACATATAACCCCATTCCGTTGATACTGTTGCATAACTTTTTAGTATAGTTCCGATGTCAGTCCTCCGAGTACTTTGGATGAGTACTCACTGTTGCTTTCCTCCCCTTTTCCCCTTGATTCGATTGCTGCGACCAGATGAAGGAGCCCATGAGATGGCCTATCCCGTCGACAATGACTGCTACCCCGATGGTGCCTACTACTATGTGGAGGTCGTTGACGACTAGGAGTAGTATAGTAGGTTCCCAGGCAGGAGGCGTCGCCTCGTACGATCGATGTACCTTTTGTGCTAGCCTTCTCTAAGGCATTGCCATGTTTTATGTCTATACTCAGATATTTGTTGCTTCTGCTGACTCGTGTGTTTCTGAAGCTTTTGTATTCTAGCCCTTGGGCCCCTAGCTTGTAATATGAGGCTTGTATGTTTTTATTTGTGTTTGGAGTTGTGTTGTGATATCTTCTCGTCTGTCCCTGAGCTTGCTCGTACGCATTTGCGTGTATGATTAGCGTACAAACAAATCGAGGGCGTCACAAGCTGGTATCGGAGCCAACTATGTGTAGCTATCCCCCTTTCCAACTCCTTAGCCGAAGTTGAGTCTAGTACTTGAAAAACTTTATGAACATTGTTGTGTGGCTTACGGGCCCATATCTCAACCGGGTGGTATTAGTATCTTTTACTCCTCTTCTATACTCTGGGTTCTGATCTCTCTTCTCTTTCGGGTTAAATATTTTCCTAACTCTGACATTAGGTTCTCGTAATCACATCGACCCGGAGAGATGGATTATGTACTGTTGTTCTTCTGATAATATATTACACACATTGTCATTTGACATCCTTGAATCCTCCTTTTCAGATGTGTCCCGCTATTTTGGTCCATGCGATTGGGTTCCCGGCCGTTCTGGTCGACCCCTTGACCATGATGGGATATCGCTGGTACCTTGAGTACACCGTGTACGAGGACTTCCACGATTTCAACCAGGGACACTACCAGGCTGAGGTTCGCATCTTCGATCGGACGGACATCTCGACGAACGAGCTCCACATCTTCTGTGGTGTTGGGTTGACGATCGATATGGTCGTCCATGATGCTGCCTATATCGCCATCACCCGCCTCCGTGGAGCGCACCCTCGCCTGGAGGAGACTGCATTCAAATACATCCCGTATGCTCGTGCTATGGATGAGACTGGATCTGATCTCACTGCCTACACTGCTTATATTCGGGAGCGCAACGATCGATCATACATCGCTGTCTCTACCTGCTACTGCGACAACAGACCTTCCCTCGCAACGGCGCGAGGAATCCTGCTGCTACGGCTACACCTATAGGGACTTCCTTGGCAAATATGCAAAGGATTTCCCCGCGGCCTTGGAGCCTTGCGTTGGTGTTGCCTTGAAGAGGAAAGGGTGATGTAGCACAGCGGCGGTAAGTATTCCCCTCACTTTGAGAACCAAGGTATCAATCCAGTAGGAGGAGCGTTCAAGTCACAAGTACCTGCACAAACACAAAGAGCTTGCACCCAACGCTATGAAGGGGTTGTCAATCCCTTATAGATTGTTTGCAAAGTGAGAACTGAAAGCAACAAAGTAAACAAAGCAAAGTAAAAGTGAAAGTGGAGACGATAGTTGTGAATAGACCCGAGGGCCGTAGTTTTTGCTAGTGGCTTCTCTCATGGAAGCAAGTAGACGGTGGGTGAACGAATTACTATCGAGCAATTGATAGAACCGCGCAAAGTTGTGACGTTATCTAAGGCAATGATTATATCTATAGGCATCACGTCCAAAACAAGTAGACCGATACTTTCTGCATCTACTACTATTACTCCACACGTTGACCGCTATCCAACATGCATCTAGTGTATTAAGTCCAAAAGAACAGAGTAACGCCTTAAGCAAGATGACATGATGTAGATGGACAATCTCATATCTACGATAAAAGCCCATCTTGTTACCCTTGATGGCAACAACACGATGCGTGCCTTGCCGCCCCTTCTGTCACTGGGAAAGGTCACCACACGGTATGAACCCAAAACCAAGCACTTCTCCCATTGCAAGAATCATAGATCTAGTTGGCCAAACAAAACCCAAGACCCGGAGAGACTTAGAAGGATATCAAATCATGCATATAAGAAATTAGCAAAGACTCAAATATAATTCATAGATAATCTGATCACAAATCCACAATTCATCGGATCTCGACAAACCACACCGCCAAAGAGGATTACATCGGATAGATCTCCAAGAAGATCATGGAGTACTTTGTATTGAAGATCCAAGATAGAGAAGAAGCCATCTAGCTACTAACTACGGACCTATTGGTCTGAAGTGGAGTACTCACGAGTCATTGGAGAGGCGATGATGTTGATGTAGAAGCCCTCCAACTCCAAAGTCCCCTCCGGCAGGGCACCGGGAAGGGTCTCCAGATGAGATCTCGCGGAAATGGAAGCTTGCGACGGTGGAAAAGTGTTTTCGTGGATTCCCTGATTTTTTCTGCGATTTTAGGGAATTTATAGGCCAAACAGCTAGGGCAGGGGAGCGCCAGGGAGGCCACAAGCCTGGTTGCCGCGCCCCCCTGGACGCGGCAACAGGGCTTGTGGGCTCCCTGTGGGCCCCCTGCCTTGGCCCTCAAGCCTCCCGATCTTCTTTTGTTTTGGAAAAAAATATTTCAGGGATTTTATTTCGTTTGGACTCAGTTCCAAAATCAGATCTGAAAAGAGTCAAAAACACAGAAAAAACAGGAACTAGCACTTGGCACGGAATTAATAAGTTAGTCCCAAAAAAGATATAAAAGGTATATAAAACATCCAAAGTTGACAAGATAACAGCATAAAACCATCAAAAATTATAAATACGTTTGAGACGTATCAAGCATCCCCAAGCTTAACTCCTGCTCGTCCTCGAGTAGGGAAGTGATAAAGAATAATTTTTTGATGCTTTCATGCTACCTAGCATAGATGTCCTTTGTAACTCCTCTTATGTGACATGAATGTTCAGATCCATTAGATTCAAAACAATAGTTTGCTATTGACGTGGAGACAATAATAATTCAAGCAAACTAGCAAGGTAATCATGAACTTTCAAAATAACAAGGCCAAAAGAAAGTTATCCCTACAAAATCATATAGTCTGGCTATGCTCTATCATCCTTGCACAACGAATTTAAATCATGCACAACCTTGGTATTGGCCAAGTAATTGTTTACACAACTTTACTATCTCAAACTTTTTCAACTCTCACACAATACATGAGCGTGAGCCATGGTTTTAGCACTATAAGTGGCGTGGAGTGTGGTGGAGGTTGCAAGGCAAACAAGGAGAAGATGGTCACATTGACTAGGCATATCAATGAGCTATGGATATGCTCATCAATAGATATCAATGTGAATGAGTAGGGATTGCCATACAATTGATGCACTAGAGATAAGAGTAAGTGAAAGCTCTTAAAGAAAACTAGTGGGTGTGCATCCAACTTGCTTGCTCAGAAAGACCTAAGGCAATTTTGAGGAAGCCTATCATTGGAATATACAAGCCAAGTTATATAATGAAAATTTCCCACTAGCTATATGGTGATGACAAAACGAGAGACTCTCAATCATGAAGATCATGGTGCTTAATATGCACAATTGTGGAAAGATAGTAGCATTGTCCCTTCTCTCTTTTTCTCTCATTTTTTTGTGGGCTCTTTGGCCTCTTTTTTATTATTATTAATTGTTTTTATTTTTTATTTATTTTGGTGGGCATCTTTGGCCTCTTTTATTTCCTCACATGGGACAATGCTCCATCAATGATGATCATCACACTTACAACTCAAAACTTAGAGCAATGATGACTCTATATGGAATGCCTTCGGTACTGTACCGTGACAATGATCTACCATGTCATAGACATCAATGGAAACGTCATGCTAGCTATATTATGATCATGCAATGGCAATGTAGAAGTGGTGGCACATGTCATGGTGGTAGTTGTATGGCAATATATCTCGGAATAACTTTGAAAAAGCCATAGTAGGTAGGTATGGTGGTTGTTTTGAGGGAGGCTATCTGGTGGGTTTTGTGCACCGACGAAAGTTGCACGACACTAAAGAAGATAGTGATGGTGGAAGGTGAAAGTGCATCTAAACCATGGACTCAACATTAGTCATGAAGAACTCATATACTTGTAGCAAAAGTTTTAGTAGTAATCGAAACAAAGCATTCAACACATAATCCTAGGGGAAGGGTTGGTAGGTATAAACCATCGCGCGATCCTGACTCCGTGACAGCAGACCTTCCCCTGCAACGGCACTAGAAGAATGCTGCTAGAACTCCCCGGCAACTAAAGTAGAAGAATTTTGTTGACGGCCCACCAGCGCGTGGGATCGCAGCAGTTTTCGAGGGTAGAGTATTCGACCCAAATTTGTTGATTCGCCACAGGAGGTGAGAGGATACTCTCGAGGATTAGCAGCTGAATTTATCAGATTCAACCACACCTGAAAGATTAGTATCTGCAAGCAAAGTAGTAGCAACAAAGTAATATGATAACAACGGTGTCAGAAACGATCTGTTGATGGCACACTATTCCTAACTGTTGTATCAATGGCGCCAAGTTGCCCGTTGACGGAAATTGTCTGTTCCCGTCAACGACCAGTGAATCAGAATTGTAGCAGGTAACAACAGCAGTGTAATGAGTATCAGCATTGGCAAGGAACAACAGTAGTGACAGCAGTAGCAAGTAGCAACAGTAGCAAGCGACAGTAGTAACAACAGTAGTAACATCAGTAGAGCAAAACAAGTAACAACAGTAGTGGGACAAACTCGTAGGCAATGGGTCGGTGATTTGTTTGGATGATATTCATCATGCAATAGTTATAACACGGAGAGATATGTGGCTAGCTCCCATTCGTCAATGTGATGTAGGCATGCATTCCGTGTGTAGTCATACGTGCTTTGGGAAAAGAACTTGCATGACATCTATTGTCCATCCCTCCCGTGGCAGAGGGGTCCAAAAGGATACTACGGGATATTAAGGTTCTCCTTTTAATATAGAACTGGAACACCACATTAGCACTTGGTGAACACATTAACTCCTCAAACTATGATCATCACCGGGAGTGGTTCCGGTTATTGTTACTCCGGGGTTGCCGGGTCATAACACATAGTAGGTAACTAGAACTTGCAAGATCGGATCTAAAACACACATATATTGGTGACAACATAATAATTTCAGATCTGAAATCATGGCACTCGGGCCCTAGTGACAAGCATTAAGCATGGCAAAGTAGTAGCAACATCAATCTCAGAACATAGTGGATACTAGGGATCAATCCCCGTCAAAACTAACTCGATTACATGATAGATCTCATCCTACTCATCACCGCCCAGCGAGCCTACGAATATATTACTCACGAATGATGAAGAGCTTCATGGAATTGGAGAGGGAAGAAGGTTGATGATGACGATGGCGACGATTTCCCCTCTCCGGAGCCCAAAACGGACTCCAGAGCTGACCTCCAGATGAAGAACAGGATGTGACAGCGCCTCCGTATTGCAAACGCGACAAAATCTTCTCTTCTGATTTTTTTCTGGGCAAAAGTGAATTTATAGAGCTGAGATTAGGGGCGGCAGAGCCACGTGGGCCCCAAAAGCTTGGTTGCCGCGGCCAGGAGGGTGGTCGCGGCAACAGGGCTTGTGGCCCACTGTCCCACTCCCTCTTGTGGATCTTTGCGCAGGTATTTTTCATATTTTCTAGAAAAATTCTTCCTAAACTTTCAGGACGTTTCGAGAACTTTCATTTCTGCACAAAAACAACACCATGGCAATTCTGCTGAAAACAGCGTCAGTCCGGGTTAGTTCCATTCAATTCATGCAAATTAGAGTCCAAAACAAGGGCAAAAGAGTTTGGAAAAGTAGATACGATGGAGACATATCAAACTCCCCCAAGCTTAAAACCTTGCTTGTCCTCAAGCAACTTAGTTGACAAACTGAGAGAGAAAGAAAAAAACTTTGACAAACTCTGTTTGATCTTGTTGTTGCAACTATGTCAAACTCATAACCAGAATTTCAGCAAGATCACTAGTTAACCACATAAGCAAGTGACACAAAGGTCTCACGGTAAACTAATATCAATGGCATAATCAGCTAGCGAGCAAATAGTAATGAGTTTCAGATACCAACAATTCAATCGAAACAAGCATGAAGCAATATAATAGGTGGTACCTCGCTAGCTCTTTCTGAGACCGCAAACATAAATGCAGGGCACTTTCAAAGATCAAGGGCTGACTAAACATTGTAATTCATAGCAACGAAGATCCAATCATAGTCATACTCAATATCAATCAAAGGCAAAGCATAAAAATGACAGAGGTGCTCTTTAATTGGTGCTTATACAAGAGGAGGATGACTCAACAGGAAAATAAATAGACATGCCCTTCGCAGAGGGAAGCATTGATTTGCAGAGGTGCCAGAGCTCAAGCTTTAAAAACAGAGATAATAATTTTGGGTGGCATGCTTTCATTGTCAACGCAATGACCAAGAGTTCTCAATATCTTCCACGCTACTCATGCTATAGGCGGTTCCCAAACAGAAAAGTAAAGTTTTAACTCACCCACCACCAATCAATCACACTCCACGGTTAGCCGAATCCTCGGGTACCATCCATACTAACATCAACCCAGGGCATTCCAATTACCGGCCCCTTTCTTGTGAATGACAGTGAATAAACACATGTCGAGGATACCACGCCTAACATGGAAGATACCAATAGCCCCCTGTCACCACATGAGCGGTTCGGGCATGCAAAACAGATTATTTCTTGATGGTTTAGAGAATGGCACATGCAAATTTACTTGGAACGGCAGGTAAATACTGCACATAGGTAGGTATGGTGGACTCTCATGGAAAAACTTTTGGGTTTATGGAAGTGGATGCACAAGCAGTATTCCTCTTAGTACAAGTGAAGGCTAGCAAAAGACTAGGAAGCGACCAACTAGAGAGCGACAACAGTCATCAAGATGCAATGAGTTTGACTAACATGGAATGCAAGCATGAACAAGATATAAATCACCATGAACACGAACATCATAGAGGCTATGTTGATTTTGTTTCAACTACATGCATGAACATGCGCCAAGTCAAGCCACTTGAATCATTCAAAGGAGAATACCATCCTATCATACTACATCATAATCATCTCAAAATCTATGTTGGCATTCAAGACAAACCATTATAAGCTCCTAGCTAAATAAGCATGGCATCAGAAACTATGATCTCTAAGTTGTCATTGCAAACATGGTTCTCTCACAACAAAGCTGAATCTAGGACGACAAGCTAGTCATATTTACAAAAACAAAATAGATATAGTTCATACCAACTTTTCCAGTCTCAGTCACTTCATCATATATCATCATTATTGCCTTTCACTTGCACGATCAAACGATGTGAACAGTAATAAGCGTGCTCGTGCAATGGACTAACCTGAATCTGCAGGCAAACACAAAGGAGAAGACAAAGTAATATGGCTCTTTGAAAGCTAAACATGTATGCATGCAAGAACCACTAAACATTGTAACCAATATCTTCTACCTTGACCCAAAGAAAAAGAAAACTATTTACACGGGAAAGCTCCCAACAAGCAAAAGAAGAAAGGAAATCTTTTTGGGTTTTCTCAAAAGGACACAAAACAAGAAAACAAAAAATTAAAATAAACTAGCATGGATAATACAGTGGCAAAGTGTGAACACCGACGAACAAAGTAAAAGCATAAGCATGAATGTAAGGTCGGTGAGAACACGTACTCCCCCAAGCTTGGGCTTTTGGCCTAGCTTGGTTACTCCCATGGTGGGAAATAACCAGCTCCGGGATACTCCGGAGCAGACTATGGATGCCACTGATGTGTGAACTCCTCTGGCTCCCACTGATAAACTGGCGTCTGGTACTCGACTGGCAGCTCGGGCTCGGGCACCTGTGGTTGAGCCAAGCCCCAATATGCGTAGATGTCCGAGGGCATAATAGTGTACCTGCCTGCATGAAGATCGAACAAAGAAGGAGCAGGCAAAGTAATAGTCTCTCGAGTACCCTGACTAAATACCAGGTTATAAATCATCCGTATACTAGCATCTCTATCCAGAAAATCATGGCAAACCATGCTCTCATAATCCATATATTTCTCAGGAAGAAGCATCTCTTCTTGCTCGCGAAGTCTAATGGGTATATCAAAGTGTCTAGCAAGACGAGTAGCATAGATACCTCCATAGACGACACCTTTGGAACGGTTTATGTTCAACCGCTGAGCTACTATAGCACCTAGGCTTTAGGTCTTAGTGCTATAAAGGTTCTCGCGCAGGACCGCAAGGTCTGGAGAGCTAAGTGATCCAGCCTCCCCACGACCAATCATACATTTTCCCACAAATAATGAGAAGTACCGAAGCACAGGAAAATGTATGCTAGCAATTCTAGCATGAGACACTCCTCTCTCCTCTCCAACAGCAATAGTGCCAATGAAATCCTCCAAGTCCCGTGGATGAGGATCATGAATATCCCTAACATAAGGTAATTTGCATGCATTGCAAAAATCCTGTAGTGTCATGCACTGGGGGATATCGTACAACATGAACTCAACCATGGGAGGATTTTTCCTCGGATAAAAGTTGAA
The DNA here is from genome assembly GCF_904849725.1 of Hordeum vulgare subsp. vulgare. Taxonomy (NCBI): domain Eukaryota; kingdom Viridiplantae; phylum Streptophyta; class Magnoliopsida; order Poales; family Poaceae; genus Hordeum; species Hordeum vulgare. The sequence goes on along the minus strand of NC_058521.1, from coordinate 143,012,398 downwards.
GCTTTGAACAAAAATATTGGTGATGAGGAGGTATTGTGAGCACTTATCTTCAACGAACGCGGTAAGACATGCGTTCTCCACCAAGTAATAAAAGTCTTCATGAAGCCCGGCGACGCGTAAACATTCATCACTTGGCCACTCGCACGCTCGAACTTCCGTGACTCGAGGAACCACGTACTTGGGGAGGTTATTCTCATCCTCCTTGGAGTTACGGCTTGAAGAGCCTCTCAAGAACCTGCTCATCTTTTCCTTTTCTAGCTCTGAAAAATTCTGAAATGTTTAGATACTTCGAAAGAAAAGTGAATAAAGATTAACCCAACTCGTAGCAACTACTCCTACTAGTGCCTAGAGACCGTATCACACGCTAAAACTACTTGGGACCAGCTAAAATTGACATTTCAAGCTCAAGAACATGGTCACCAAGGTAGAAAGAATACGCGAAGGATAAAGCACTAGAGCAAAAACTAATTGGACCAATGGAGGAGTCACTTACCAAGGAGTAATTTCCCCAAAACGGTTCGGAGAATGGTGCTTTGAGCAAGGAGATCGAAAATCACAGCCAAATGAGCAAGAACACGGGTTTGAGCTGCGAGACAATTTTTTCTGGAGGAAGAAGAAGAGGATAGGGGTTGGAATGAGTGGAGGGGCCCCCTGTGGGCCCCACAAGCTTGCTCCCCGCGGCCAGGGGGGTACCCCGCGGTGACAGGGCTTGTGGCCCACTGGGGTGGCCCCCAGGCCAGCTCTCTATCCCAGTATTTTTCAAATATTCCAAAAAAATCATACTAGATATTCAGGACCATCGGAGAACTTTTATTTTCGAGGTATTTTTCTCCGAGATGCTAAAACAGAAAACAGGGAAAACTAAACTAAACCTATCATTTTTCTTCTAAGCAAAAGAAAATGAAAGCTTAAAACAGAGGTATGTGACTCTTTGATTCACCCTTTTCATGGTCATCGAAAGAAATCCGTCAGTGGGGTTGATCAAATCCTTATGACAAAACTTTCTCGAATCGCAAGAGAGAACGAAGAATTTTTTGAATAGCCACTAAGTCACCTCAATGGGGATATGAATCTCCCCAACAAGCAATTCATACATCATCTTGACACGAGGAATAGGGCATTCAAAGCTCCCAATAAGAATCGATGAAGTTTTTTCGATAGCATTGATCCAATGTACTTGATATCGTTTCTTCAGAAAGTGCACGGTATGCTCATTACCGTTGACATGGAAAGTGACATTGCCTTTGTTGCAATCTATAACAGCCCCTGAAGTGTTTAAAAAGGGTCTTCCGAGGATGACTGACATGGCATCATCCTTGGGAATATCCAAGATAACAAAGTCTGTTAAGATAATGGTATTAGCAACCACAACAGGCACATCCTCGCAAATGCCGACACGGAAAGGAGTTGATTTGTCGGCGATTTGCAGACAAATTTCAGTGGGTGTCAACTTATCGAGTTCAAGTCTACGATAAAGAGAGGGAGAGGCATAACACTACCTCCGGATCCAAGGTCACATAAGGCAGTTCTTACGTAGTTTCCTTTAATGGAGCAAGGTATAGTGGGCACTCCGGGATCACCAAGTTTCTTAGGAGTTGCACCTTTTAAAGTGTAATTGGCAAGCATGGTGGAGATCTCCAGATCTGGTATCTTCCGTTTATTGGTCACGATATCTTTCATGTACTTGGCATACAGAGACATTTTGAGCATATCAACTAACCGCATCTGCAGAAAGACGGGTCTTATCATTTCAATAAAGCGCTCAAAATCCTCATCATCCTTTTTCTTCGATGGCTTAGGAGGAAAGGGCATAGGTCTCTGAACCCATGGCTCTCTTTCTTTACCATGCTTCCTAGCAGTGAAGTCATTCTTATCGTATCTCTTAGGTTGTGGGTTATCAGGATTAACCGTAGGTTCAATCTCCACATCCTTATCATTGCTAGGTTGAGCATCATTATGAACATCGCTGTCCATATTGTCACCAGGTTCATGTTCATTACCAAATTGTGTTTCTGCATCAGACGCAGAAATATCATTTGGTTCTTCAGGTGTGACAGTATTAGGTGAACTGACATGCGGGTTTCTATCATCCTTCTTCTCCTTAGGATGACTGGGTGCATCTGCATTAATTCCTTGAGAATCTTGATCAATTCTCTTAGGATGACCCTCAGGATACAAAGGTTCCTGAGTCATTTTGCCTCCTCTAGTAATGACTCTGACAGAGTTGTCATTTAATTCATTGAGCAGGTTATTCTGAGCTTTAAGTACTTGTTCTACCTTAGTAGTAATCATAGAAGCATGTTTACTCAGAAGCTTCAGATCGTTGACATTTCTGTCTACACAAGCACTTAACTGACTAAGCATACGAGTACTTTGTTCCAAATGTCTGCTAACATAATCATTGAAACTCTGTTGTTTGGCAACAAAGTTGTCAAATTCATCAAAGCATAGGCTAGCAGGTTTATCAAAAGGAATATCACTCTCATGAAACCTACGCAGAGAATTTACTTCTACTACCTGTATCAGGTTATCGAGACCATGGATCTCTTCAATAGGTGGTAGATTTTTGACATCTTCAGATCTAATTCCTTTCTCTTGCATAGATTTCTTGGCTTCTTGCATATCTTCGGGACTGAGGAATAGAATACCTCTTTTCTTTGGAGTTGGCTTAGGAGGTGGTTCGAGAATAGTCCAAGCATTATCATTGATCAAGATATTATTCAGTAGGGTCTCAGCTTGTTCTACAGTTCGTTCCCTAAAAATACAACCGGCACAACTATCTAGGTGGCCTCTAGAAGCATCGGTAAGTCCGTTATAGAAGATATCAAGTATCTCGTTCTTCTTAAGAGGGTGATCAGGCAAAGCATTCTGTAGCTGGACGAGCCTCCCCCAAGCTTGTGGGAGACTCTCTCCTTTGAGTTGAGCAAAGTTGTATATTTCCTGCAAGGCAGCTTGCTTCTTATGGGCAGGGAAATATTTCTCACAGAAGTAATAGATCATATCCTGGGGACTACTCACACATCCAGGAGCAAGAGAAGTGAACCAGGCTTTAGCATCATCATTTAGAGAGAAAGGAAACAGCTTAAGGATATAGTAATGGCGGATCTTCTCCTCACTAGTGAAAAGGGTGGCTATATCGTGTAGTTTGGTAAGATGGGCTACGACCGTTTCAGACTCATAACCGTGGAAAGGATCAGATTCGACTAGAGAGATTATCTCAGGGTCGACAGAGAATTCATAATCCTTATCGGTGATAAAGATAGGTGAAGTGGCAAACTTCGGGTCATATTTCATCCTAGCTTTCAGAGATTTTTCCTTCCACTTGAGAAGTAATTTCTCAGCGTCTTAGGCATCCTTACACGCAAGAAAATCCTCAGCTATCTCTCCCTCCATAACGTAACCCTTAGGTATATCAGGCAATTCATATCTAGGAGAGCTAGATCTAGCAGGAGCAAAAGCAGGTTCTATCTCAATAGTATCGGCAGTTTCAGAAGCATCACGAGCATTGGCAGTAACCCTAGCAATATGAGCATCAAGGAACACTCCTAGTGGCACATTAGGCAAAGTAGTATCTCTAGCAGTATCAAGCATAGCATCATCGGGAAAAATAGCATCTCCAGCATCATCAGGCAAAGCAGTATCAAGCATAGCATCTCTAGCAGTATCAGGCATAGCATCAGGCATAGTATCAAGCAAAGCATCTTTAGCAGTAGCATCATAAGCATCATCAAGCACACGCCACATATCAAGATTTCTAGCAGGAGGTGATGTCGCAAACTTACTCATAACTGAAGGTGAATCAAGTGCAGAGCTAGATGGCAGTTCCTTACCTCCCCTCGTAGTTGAGGGCAAGACCTTGGTTTTTGGATCCTTCAGATTCTTCATAGTGATCAGCAGATATAAATCCCAAGTGACTCAGAGAATATAGCAATACCTCCCCGGCAACGGCGCCAGAAAAATGCTGACTCTGTGACAGCAGACCTTCCCCTGCAACGGCACCAGAAGAATGCTGCTAGCACTCCCCGACAACGAAACTAGAAGAATGTTGTTGACGGCCCACCAGCGCGTGGGATCGCAACAATTTTCGAGGGTAGAGTATTCGACCCAAATTTGTTGATTCGCCACACGAGGTGAGAGGATACTCTCGAGTATTAGCAGCTGAATGGGTCAGATTCAACCACACCTGAAAGATTAGTATCTGCAAGCAAAGTAGTAACAACAAAGTAGCGAGTAACGGCAGTGGCAAGGAACAACAGTAGTGACAGTAGTAGCAAGTAGCAACAGTAGCAAGTGACAGTAGTAGCAACAGTAGCAGTAGAGCAAGACAAGTAACCGTAGCAGAGCAAGACAAGTAACAGTAGCAGAGCAAGACAAGTAACAACAGTAGCAACAGTAGTAACAACAACATTAGGACAAACTCGTAGGCAATGGGTCGGTGATTTGTTTGCATGATATTCATCATGCAACAGTTATAACACGGAGAGATATGTGGGTAGCTCCCATTCGTCAATGTGATGTAGGCATGCATTTCGTGTGTCGTCATACGTGCTTAGGGAAAAGAACGTGCATGACATCTATTGTCCATCCCTCCCATGGCAGCGGGGTCCAAGAGGATACTACGGGATATTAAGGTTCTCCTTTTAATAAAGAACCAGAACAACGCATTAGCACTTGGTGAACACGTGAACTCCTCAAACTATGATCATCACCGGGAGTGGTTCCGGTTATTGTCACTCCGGGGTTGCCGGGTCATAAAACATAGTAGGTAACTACAACTTGCAAGATCGGATCTAAAACACACATATATTGGTGACAACATAATAATTTCAGATCTGAAATCATGACACTCGGGCCCTAGTGACAAGCATTAAGCATGGCAAAGTAGTAGCAACATCAATCTCAGAACATAGTGGATACTAGGGATCAATCCCCGTCAAAACTAACTCGATTACATGATAGATCTCATCCTACTCATCACTGCCCGGCGAGCCTACAAATAGATTACTCACGAATGATGAAGAGCTTCATGGAATTGGAGAGGGAAGAAGGTTGATGATGACGATGGCGACGATTTCCCCTCTACGGAGCCCAAAACGAACTCCAGATCTGTCCTCCAGATAAAGAAGAGCATGTGGCGGCGCCTCCGTATCGGGAAAGCGACGAAATCTTCTCTTTTGATTTTGTTCTGGGCGAAAGTGAATTTATAGAGCTAAGATTGGGGGCTGCAGAGCAACGTGGGCCCCATAAGCTTGGTTGCCGCGGCCACGGGGGGGTGGCCGCGGCAACAGGGATTGCGGCCCACTGGCCCACCCCCTCTGGTGGATCTTTGCGCACGTATTTTTCATATTTTCCAGAAAAATTCTCCGTAAATTTTCAGGAAGTTCCGAGAACTTTCATTACTGCACAAAAACAACACCATGGCAATTCTGCTGAAAGCAACGTTAGTCCGGGTTAGTTCCATTCAAATCATGCAAATTAGAGTCCAAAACAAGGGCAAAAGAGTTTGGAAAAGTAGATACGATGGAGACGTATCAGATCCCGACCGCCACACAAAGGATGACAATCAATAGACTAATCATGCTCAGACTTCATCACATAGCGGTTCACCACACGTGCATGCTACGGGAATCACTAACTTCAACACTAGTATTTCTAGATCCACAACACCTTACTAATATAACTTCAATATTACCACTACCACAACTCAAAACTAATTGAGATGAATCAAACTTCTCCAACTACTCAATGCACATGAAGGTGGAAGTTTTCATATCCCTATGGATAACTACCCTTTTTGAGACTACTGTCAAAGCATAGATCAACTACCAAGCCACGCACCGCTGTGCTCTAAAAGATATAAGTGAAGCAGATAGAGCAAAATCAACTAGCTCAAAAGATATAAGTGAAACACATGTGAGCTGAATTGTCTAACCAATGGATATAAGTGAAGCTCGACAAAATCACGGTGAGTGCATGTCTCACTCTCTAGGAGTGAAGCAAGGATGATTGTGACACAAAAAAAAGAGACTCCTACGATACAAGACGCTCCAAGAAAAACACATAACATGTGGTGAATAAAAATATAGCCCCAAGTAACGTTACCGATGGATTGAAGGCGAAAGAGGGGATGCCTTCCCGGGGCATCCCCAAACTTAGGATTTTACGACATCCTTGAATCAACTTGGGGTGCCTTGGGGATCCCCAAGCTTGAGCTCTTGCCACTCTTTATCTCTTTGTCCATAAGAACTTCACCCAAAACTTGAAAACTTCACAACACGAAACTTAAACAGAAACTCGTGATAACATTAGGAGAAGAAAGCAAACCACCACTTCCTTAGGTACTGTAGCAAACTTTAATTCTACTTGTGCTGATGTTGGGTTACTGTACTTTCAATCTTCCATGGCTAATACCCCCGATACTATCCTTAGTTTCATCAAAAAAGCAACCAACACAACAAAAACAGAATCTGTTAACAGCAGACCAATCTGTAGCAATCTGTATGTTTCGTATACCTCTGGTACTTCAAAAATTCTGAAAAATTACGACAGTCTGAAGATTTTGCATAGCAATCAGCAACAAAAAGAATCAACTCAAAAGCTCTTACAGAAAAAAATGAAAATTCGTTTCGTGAGCAGAAAGTTTCTGTCTTTCCCAGCATGACCAAACGATCATCCTCAAGACTAATCATAACGGTTTTGCTTGGCACAAACGCAAAGAAAACACGAAAAACACAATTATAACAGAATTATGAAAGTGTGGAAAAGACAAAACAAAAAGAAAAAGGATAGATTCGTTGGGTTGCCTCCCAACAAGCACTTTTGTTTAACGCCCTTAGCTAGGCATTGATTTCAATGATGCTCACACAAAAGACAAGAATTGAAGCACAACGAGAGCATCCTAAAGCATGTGAAAATCACATCTAAGTCTAACATACTTCCTATGCATATCCATTTTATAGGAAAACAGGTTGTCAAGACAACCACTAGTTGCCATATGCAAGGAAGAAGAAAGAGACAAGAGCAATCTCAACATCACGAGAGGTGATTTGGTAACATGAAAGTTTCTACCAAAATATTTTCCTCTCTCATAGCAATTACATGTGGGATCATATTCAAATTCAACAATATAGCTATCCAATAGGATATTCTTTTCATGATCCACATGCATACAAAGTTGACGCTCTTCAAAAACAGTGGGATTATCATCAAATAAAGTCATGACTTCTCCAATCCCACTTTCAGTGTTGTTGCAAATATCATATTCATCATGAGGTTTGAACAAATTTTCAAGATCATAGGAAAGATCATCACCCCAATCATGATTATTGCAACAAGTAGTGGACAAAGAAAAACTAGCATCCCCAAGCTTAGGGTTTTGCATATTTTTAGCATGATTGTCACTAATAGGATTTATGGTGAAATCATTGCAATCATGCTTTTCATCCAAGGAGCCCTCGTGAATCACTTCATGAATTTCTTCCTCACAATTTTCAGATTCACGCATCTTACGCAAAACTCCAAAGGAATAGACAATTTCCCTCAACTCAATAGCAATTTTTTTCCACACGAGTGGGTCTCTTAAAGAGACTAGCAAGTGGATGAGGATCCATATCACTAGATTTTTAGCAAGCGAATATGCAAGCATATTGAGGGCACATGGCACACAAGCAAACAGAAAGCAAGCGAGAGAAAAGGCGAACGAAAAGGCAAACGAAAAAGGCAAAGGGGAAAGGCAAATGAAAACGACAAATGTGAAGTGGGGGAGAGGAAAACGAGAGGCAACTAGCAACAAAAGTAAATGCAAGAGAAGAGTTTGTGAGACCTACTTGGATAGATCTTGATTTCTCCTCCCCGGCAACGGCGCCAGAAATACTTCTGCTACTGAAAACAAAAGACCTTCCAACGGCGCCAGAAATTGGAGTGTTGCTTGATACTCCTCAGCAACGACACCAGGAATCCTTCAGCTGCGGCTACGCCTTAAGGGACTTCCTAGGCAAGTATGCAAAGGATTTCCCCCACGGCCTTGGAGCCTTGCGTTGGTGTTCCCTCGAAGAGGAAAGGGTGATGTAGCATAGCGATGGTAAGTATTTCCCTCAGTTTGAGAACCAAGGTATCAATCCGGCGGAAGAGTATCTCAAGATCCTGCACAAACACAAAAACTTGCACCCAACGCTATGAAGGGGTTGTCAATCCCTTATAGATTGTTTGCCAAGTGAGAACTGAATGCAACAAAGTAACAAAGCAAAGTAAAAGCGAAGGTGTAAACGATGGATGTGAATAGATTCGGGGGACGTAGTGTTTACTAGTGGCTTCTCTCATGAAAGGAAGTAGACGGTGGGTGAACAAATTACCGTCGAGCAATTGATAGAACTGTGTAGAGTCATGCCGATATCTATGCAATGATTATTTCCATATGCATCACGTCCGAAACAAGTAGACCGATACTTTCTGCATCAACTACTATTACTCCACACATCGACCGCTATCCAGCATGCATCTAGTGTATTAAGTCCACAAGAACAGAGTAACGCCTTAAGCAAGATGACATGATGTAGAGGGATAATCTCAAACCAATGATAAAAACCCCATCTTTTTTACCCTTGATGGCAACTGCTTGATGTGTGCCTTGCTGCCCCTACTGTCACTGGGAAAGATCACCACATGGCCAAACCCAAAACCAAGCACTTCTCCCATTGCAAGAATCATAGATCTAGTTGGCCAAACAAAACCCAAGACTAGGAAAGACTTACAAGGATATCAAATCATGCATATTAGAAATCAGAAAAGACTCAAAATATATATCATAGATAATCTGATCACAAGTCCACAATTCATCGGATCTCGACAAACACACCGTCAAGAAGATTACATCGGATAGATCTCCATGAAGATCATGGAGAACTTTGTATTGAAGATCCAAGAGAGAGAAGAAGCCATCTAGCTAATAACTACGGACTCGTAGGTCTTTAGTGAACTACTCACGAGTCATTGGAGGGGCGATGATGATGATGAAGAAGCCCTGCAGCTCCAAAGTCCCCTCCGGCAGGGCGTCGGCAAGGGTCTCCAGATGAGATCTCGCGGAAACGGAAGCTTGCGGTGGCGGAAAAGTATTTTCAAGGCTCCCCTGATTTTTTGCGGAATATTTGGGAATGTATAGGCGCAAAACCTAGGTCGGGAGGCGGCCAGGGAAGCCACAAGCTTGCCCACCGCCGCCTCCCCCTGGTGGCGTGGTGCAAGCTTGTGGGCTCCCTAGGGCCCACCTGGCTTGGCCCAAAGGCTCCCTGGTCTTCTTTTGTTCGGAAAAAAATCATTTCGGGGATTTTATTCCGTTTGGACTCCGTTCCAAAATCAGATATGAAAAGAGTCAAAAACACGGAAAAAACAGGAACTAGCACTTGGCACTGAATCAATAAGTTAGTCCCCAAAAAGATATAAAAAGGTACATAAAACATACAAAGAAGACAAGATAACAGTGTGAAACCATCAAAAATTATAGATACGTTTGAAACGTATCAGTGACCGCCGCCAGCCGCCACACCTTTTCCCCATCGGTCCTTCCCAGCTCTTCCTCACCGGCTCCGTCGAGCCTGGCCCCTTCTACCCTTGCCACACACGTGAGGCACCCCTCTCCTTCTTCCCTCACCGCTCCGGCGGCCTTCCCTCCCCGGCCACCTCCAGCCGCACCTACCCTCCCTCCGGTGACCAATCCCCTCATGCCGCACCCCCACCCGAGCCCCACTTCCCCTTACCCGATTGGATCGGGGCAATGCCCCACTTCCCCCCGTGCTCACCGGTGTCGCGCCGCCCCGTGCCCTTGGCCGCTCCCCCGGTCGTGCATCCCTCCTCCTCGCGGTTGCCGGCACCTCCAAAACGTCGCGCTCCCCTGCATGCCCCACTGTTGCACCCCCTGGACGCACCGCCGCCGCCTGGCCCTGGCCGGCGGCTCCCCATCGCTGCTGGCCAGCACCACCGCCACCGTCACTATTCTGGCCATCGGGTCGTGATCCCCTGCTTGCCTTGACATCGGCCAGTCCCTAGTCAGCCCTCGGTCCGATCTGGTTAGTGGGGGATTAACCCCCCCACACACACTAACGCCTTCCCGCGTGTATGACAAAGGGGGCCCACACCCCCCTCTAAACGTATTTATGTAAAACAAAACAAATAAATATATAGTTAATAATTAATATGTTAATTAACTTGTTTAAACTATTGAGGTTAGTTAATCATTGTGTTAAGCTAGTTAGTGAATGACATGTGGGTACGGCCATTAAACAACTAATTAAACCAGTTGATTTAATTACGTTTATTAATTAACCTAATCAAAGAATGACATGTGGGTCCGACCCCCCTAAATTAATCTAATTAATTAACCTAATCAAAGAATGACATATGGGTCCCACCCCAGCTTTATCACCAAGTCCCAATCTACTAATCGATGAGCCAAGACCTGTAACATCACTCACACCCCCTTAGTTGTACGACGCTGCAGAGCTACTATCAAGTACCGACGGTGACACCATCATATGTACTCATGATGTTAGCTCTGTAGTGTGGTTAACCGGCGGTGGTTCATGAATGGTGATTCCTCCTTCACCACCTCCGATAACGACTGTGTCGTGCAAGCCCTCAGGCGTGATCCAGCGAGGGTGATTCCTCCCTGGCCACCTTGACAGTTACATCATTTGGAATCCATGGAGGGTGATACCTCAGATTCCTATGATGTTATGGCCACACAGTTACTTGACCTTGTTACTGGGAACTTGATGAATGGTGTGCTACAAGTGAATTTCGGCGTGAATGTGACGAGACGTGGCCGGGCATTCTGGTCCTTGCCACACATCCTCAAGATTAATTAAATTTCTAGCGGGATTTGGGTATTTCAACTGAGTTGGTCGGGAGACCTTTTCATACTAACCTTCAAGTGGGTGGAGGTATGGGTTCTCGATGCCGCAGTATCAGCCGAAGCTCTTCCGACGTTAGCAATGATGCGGTGCACGCCCGAGTGGCCCGCGTAAGCATAATCTTGTATAAGAGGTTCCAGGACTGACATCGGTCGCCCACGCATCGTGCAGGAGCACAAAGGGTGATCGGCCCGTGACCCTGCTTGCTTAGGATTCAGAATGGCGGACTTGTATCTCTATTGAGCCTAGGTAGGGTTGCGACGTGTTGATGTTCCGTGGCCGGGCATGACTCAGGAAAGTGTGTCGGGCCAGAGTTTATCAAGCGTGTTGGGTACTGTGGTGCACCCATGCATGGATGAAAATTAATTACTTGAATCGCCGTATCCACGATTACAGGACGACTTGGAGTTGTGCCCCAACCTAATAAAATTCAACTGTTACTTAACTTGAATGTTTGCTCTGGGATTGCTTTCTCGCAGGGAGTCGAGGAAGGATAACTTTCCTGGGGTCTCCTTTCGAAAGGACAAGGCGGTCCTGGAAGAACAAGGTATCTCTGTCATCAACACGGAAGCACTTATATTTGAGAATGCTCTTTGCCAAGCCAATCTTCACTTTCTTCACCATAGCATCAATAAGTTGAGCTTGGCGGAATTGGTCTTCCAAGGTAGGAGAAATCTGGAGATTAGCAAGAAATCCCTGAGGTACTATCTGAAGGTTGAGCTTCCTGAAAGATTCACAAATATCAGACTGGAGAGGCTTCAGGATGAGATTGTTGAAGTAAGCCTTTCTGCTCAAAGTATCTGCAATGACATTTTCTTTGCCTGGAGTAAAGGCAATGCTCGTATTATAGTCTTGGATCATTTGCACCCAACGAGTTTGCCGAAGATTGGGACTAGGTTGGGTGAAGATGTATTTGAGACCCTTGTGATCGGTGTAGATTTCAACCTGTCTTCCCAACAAGAGGTGTCTCCAAGTCATCAAAGCATGGACCACTATCACCAACTCAAGATCATGAGTGGGGTAGTTCTTCTCACTTGGCTTCAACTGCCTCGAGGTATAAGCTACCACTTTCTTCTCTTGCATGAGGACTGTACCAAGACCTTGGAGAGAGGCATCACAAAACACTTGATAAGGCTTGGAATCATCAGGAGGAGTCAAGACTGGAGTTGAGGTGAGCTTCTCTTTGAGTGTGTCGAAAGCCAACTGAGACTGTGGAGACCAGACATACTTCACACTCTTCTGAAGAAGGTTGGACAGAGGCTTAGAAATCATGGAGAAGTTCTCAACGAATCTTCTCCAATAGCTTGCAAGCCCGAGAAAGCTTTGAAGTTGCTTCACATTTTGCAAAGTTTCCCACTCAAAAATGTCCTGCACAATAGTAGGATCAACTTTGATGCCCTCTACAGAGATGATGTGCCCAAGGTACACAACTTCCTTCAACCAGAATTCACATTTGGAAAACTTAACATAGAACTTATGCTCTCTTGGCTTATCAAACACAAGCCGGAGAGGTTCTTCATGCTCTTCCTTGGTTTTAGAAAAGACCAGAATGTCATCAAGTTACACCAAGACAAATTCATTTTTCAAGGGAGAGAACATATAATTCATCATGCGAGAGAAAGTCGGAGGAGCATTGGCGAGACCAAAAGACATCACTGTGTACTCGTAAGAGCCAAAGCTTGTCCTGAAAGCAGTCTTGGGAATATATACTTCGCGAATGCAGATGTGATGATAGCCCATGCGGAGGTCAAGCTTAGAGAAAATCTTGCCCCCTTTCAATTTCTCAAGCAATTCAGTGATTTTGGGAAGTGGATACTTGTTCCTGATTGTCTTCTTATTCAATGGACGGTAATCGATACAGGGTCGGTCCATGCCATCCTTCTTCTTGACAAACAGAACACCACAACCCCAAGGAGATGAACTTGGTCTCAACAGACCGAGATGTTCTGGCTCATCAAGCTGCTTCTTCAACTCTTTCAGCTCTTTGGGACCAACTTCATACGAACGCTTGTAGACCGGTTCAGTTCCAGGTTCAAGTTCAATTACAAACTCAACTGGCCGGTGCGGAGGCATTCCTGGCAATTCTTTTGGAAAGACATCTTCATACTCACAGACCACTAGAACTTGAGAAATGGGAGATATTTTGCCCTTCTCATTAAGGGAAAACAGACGGATCGTGTCATCGCGAGCAGCGAAAATAATCACGTCCTTCCAAGGATGAGTCAACTTGACTTCTTTGGTTTCACAATCAACAAATGCCTTGTTCGTCGCCAGAAAATCAATCCCAAGGATCAGATCAATATTCAACTAGCCAAGGACAATTGGAGAAGCCAAAAAGGAATAGTTTCCCATCTTGACAGAAGCATTTGGAACAAACACACAAGAAGTCATTTGCATACTCGGAGAAATGATTTTCCAAGGCCTAGGAGTGCCGTGTGTCACTAAATCATGCTTAGCAATAAAAGGCCTTGAAATGAATGAATGCGATGCACCAGTGTCAAATAAAACCTTTGCAGGAATATAATTAACTGAGAGATTACCCATGATCACATGTGAGGAGTTCTCTGCTTCAACTTCATTCACCATGTTTACCCTTGCAGACATGGGGTTAAGCTACACCATTGCATTGCTTGGAGGCTTGACTAGAGGAGGAGGTGGAAGACGTCGCTGGTTGGTGCACTTTTTAGAGTAATGACCCTTCTGACAACACTTGTGACAAGTCACCTCTGACAGTAGACGGAATTGCACTTGAGGATTCCCTTATTTATGCTGCTAATACTTCTGCTAGAAAGCTGGGTTGGGTGGGTTGGCAGAATCACAACCACCAGACTGTTTAAACTGCTGGGGATGCCGAGGAGCAGGAGAAACCCAGTATTTTTGTTGCTTCGGAACCACGTGAGTTGAGGAAGAGAAACTAGAGTCTCTGAAACGCTTCCTTGAGTTCTCAACTTTGAGCAAGGCTGCCTAGCCTTGAGAGCCAAATTGTAGAAGTGGTCGAACTCAGTGGGATCCTGCAAGGCAAGGGCCATCGGCAAGTCTTCCTTCAGACCACCACGAAACTGATAAATCTTGCTCTTCTGATATGGAATGTCTTGCTTAGCATAACGAGCCAGCTCCTGGAACTCCACATTGTAATTGTACACCGACAAACTCCCTTGCTTCAAGCGCTCGAATTTATCATGCATCTCTTCCACAAAACTTGCTGGAATATAGCGAGCCCTGAAATCACTGCAGAAATCATCCCACCTGATCACTCTGTCGCCTCTGGAATCCTTCAATTGCTGCCACCATTCTGCTGCCTACCCCTTGAGCTGGAATGTTGCAAACTTGACAAAGTCTTGTGGTCTGACATTACCGCACTCGAAGTGCTTGTTCATGTCATGAATCGAGTCATCCGCATGGAATGGCTAGTCACAGGAGGTGAAGGAATTCGGTTGGTTCGCCAGGAATTGATTCAGAGATGCAAATTGTTGACCACCATTGTTGAAATTACCCTGGTGCCCTTGGTTCCTCTCTTGCAAGAACTGGAGCAACATATGAGTGTTTGCATTGGTTGCCGCCATCATAGTTTGCCATGCCTCATGAGGAGGGAGGCGGTGGCAGAGGGGGTGGTGAATGGTTTGACTGCTTAGTCTCACGACCCGGATTCTGGCGAGTTGGTGGAGCCATCCTAGAGACGGACAACAACATTAGACCGGAGATGAAAAAAATCAAAGGTGAAGCTGATTCAATGGAGAGAAATATCTGAACAAGAATTCTTAGCAACTACACTCGAACTAAAATTAGTAAGAATACTTCCACAAAATACTGTCGACGACATCTGATTCAAAGCCACTTGTAATGTCAAGTATGATCTAGGCTTGCTCGGAACAAATGTATATTCCCAACATACATATGATGAAAGAATTTCTAGGTTACTAATGGAATTCTCACGTAAGAACTTTTGAAATTTCTGGTTATGCAATTGGGTCCACGGATACAAGCAGATATTCATCAATAAACTCCTAGCATCTAACCCATCCAGTGTATCACATCGGTAAACACATAACCAGAATCTCGGAACCTCATCTATCTCAGACCCTCGTAATCACAACGATACTAAGTATGGCGATACATCCCGACCTATCTGCAGCTGTACTGGGGAAGCTAGACTCCTCTCGCCACTACTTGTATTGAAGAAATTTCGAGCATCCTCCATCCGGAGATACTAAGAAATCTGAATGATAACGATGTGCTGAAGAATCCCCTGGAGCTCAACTCCCAGGAAGAAAACAAGTCACACAGGAGGCACCAAGACAGAACTCCGTCACATCGGTATCATATAGATTCCAAAATATCCGCGTGATCCTAATTTTTTTTTGAGCTAGAAGAGGAGTAGAATTAAAATTTCCTAAGTTGCAAACCTCACGAGAGCATAGAAGAGGAGAAAAAAGAAACCTACTCTCCGATATAACTAAGACTTAAAATAGTTTTTCACTAGACTCGACTCGGCCTAGTTTGATCAACCAAAGGCTCCTATGGTCGTAAGACTCTGATTACCAACTTGTAACGTCTAAGATGTGGCACTTTCCTTATTTGGGGGCGAGGCCTCAAAAGGGGAAAGAGTCGCATCTAAGCGTTTCGCAAGCAGGATAAACATTGCATTACAAAAATAGATGGAGGAGTCATAAGATTTGGCTTAGACTCGCCACAAGCTAAATTACAGATCTACTCAGTCATACATTATTCAAATAGAAAACAGGGTGTGACTACGGACAAGATAAACGACAAATGCTAATGCTATCCCGCCTTGCTAGGCCCACGATCACGACCAAGTGCCTCTAGTCTTCGGGGTACAACACGTAGAGCAGACCACTCTCCTCGTCAAACTCCCACTTCAGCCGGGTATCCTCGGAAGCACTTGTATCTATGGTACCTGTACTTGTGAGTGGTTGTAGTAATCTATGAGCCACAAGGACTCAACAATCTCATGACCTTGGTATCGAATCTAACTAAGTTACTAGGTGAGGTTGGGATATGTGTTTGAGTTTGCACCAACCTAAGCATTTATGGTGGCTAACTTATGTTGAACAAGATGTAAAGATATGGTGGTCTTTGCAAGACGTTCATTAGCTAAGAATAATCACTAAGTGATTCCGAACACCTATTTACGTCAGTCATAACACCACCATGTTCTCGGTGAGAGAAGTAACTCTGAAGGAGACAGTCACGGTTACGCACACAGTTGGCGGGTTTTAGTTAGGTTACTTTAAGTTATCTAGAACCGGTTGTTGACAACGTATCCATGATTGCCACATAACCGCGGGCATGGTATTCCGAAAGATTTAACCCTGCAGGGGTGCTCCAACTAATCCATCACAAATTACCACATGCTGCATACAAATCCCCGATCACGATACTCGCGACCTCGTCGGATTCCTTAGTGGAAAACCTCAACTCTCAGAAGACCCAAAGTCTCACCGGAATCCTAATGCACAAGATATATTGTTAAGGTAAAACAAGTCCAACAAGACCACCCGACGTGTCAACGGACCCGATAAGAGCTGCATATCTTAGTCTCAGGACACAACGAATGAGCAGTACGTACAGGGGCCGGATAGACATCCCCCGAGTTGCCCCGGGTGGCCCCCGCAAGTGGCTCTAGTTAGGACCAACACTCATGATGAGCATTAGCATGGGTTGTTGATTAGTCTCCTCAGGGTAGCTATTCCTTATGCTTTTATTATTAAGTTATAGCAAATTTAACACCAAATTTGGGTCTTGCCAAACAAGCCTTAACGCTAAACGATTTACCAAGGGGGTCCCCATAACAACCCCGGACGTGTTAGGAGCGCTCAGTTATGGAATAAAACACCGGTAGCCAAAACTAAGGCGGCAAAAGCGGAACAAATCACCTGACAAATGGCCAGACCTTCCGCTCTTCACCAAGTACATAGGTGCTTTAATTAAAATAGCATTTAAGTAAGATGATATCAAATTGCCCATGTTATCACATGGACCAGCTTGCACGTGCAACTAGCAACGCTAATGAAATGGTTGAGCAAGCCTAATTTAGCCAAACAATATTTGCTAGGAGGGGAAGTGTTAGAGGTTTCATGGCAATGTATGATGGCCTATATACCAGGTGGTAGGAAGCAGAGAATAACGATGGAAACGAATCAACTATGCATAACAAAGCTAGAAACAGTGTCAAGGCACGATCATCTTGCGTGTGAAATCTTCTGCATGGGACTGCTCCTGATCTTCCTGAATGAACTCACCGGACTCCTCGAACTCGTTTCCCGCACCCGATGCTACCCAAAGAAATAAACAGAAAATAAACACTAGCAAATGTTAATGCAACTGACCATATGATGCATGTATGGCACACACTTCAAAGAACACAGAGAAATAATCCTACTCAAATGACAAAGTGCCACCTCATCACAAAATGGCACTTTTGTACAACTGCTCAAAACTGAAATCTAGTGCCAGCATTGGATTCTTTGGTTTTTCTACCCGAAATCCATATATCATACTACTATACTTGCATGCAGGAAAACACCACAAAACTGAAAAGGAAAACTATCCAGAATCATAAACCACTCATGTCAAAATGAGAGTCTGATCTTGCATATGCCAGATTTGGCACATTCCTCTTTTGGAATTATTCCAAAAATGGATTTAACACACTAACATTATAAAATTATCTCCAAAACATAATCTGACAGGGGGTCCCACTGGTCATAAGCACCATGGGCCCCTAGTGCATGGCAGGTGGGCCTGTAGCCCACTGTCAGTGGCACAACTACAACCAGCAACTTTGGAGAGAAAATTAAAAGGGGGGGAAGTGGGGGACTCGAACCCACCACCTCCTTGGTGGAACTCGCATCACCCACCACTCGGCTACACAAGTGTGTCTTCTAAAATAGAGAAGGAAAACAACATATGCAGGCATCACAACTAGCAGCACAGAAGAAAACATAATTTCAAAGGGGCGCGCGGGGGACTCGATCCTGAGACCTTGCGGCCTCACGCGCTGCGTTCAACCAGTCGGGCTACGAAGGGGGTTGTGCTTGTATAGAAAAAAACCAAGGTTATACTGCTACTGCTAGCTACCGCAACGAGAAAATACGCAAGGTAGAAACAGGGCGGGGGAGGGGGGGGGGGGGTTAAAGCGCACGCGGGGGGGGGGGGGGTCGAATTCGCGACAACGCGGTGCACGAAGGGCTCGATTGCCACTGGGCTAGGGGCGGTGGATCTTCTCAGAGAGGAATTCCACCCTAGAAGAAATTCAAAGAAAAAGGGGGCACCTTCTCTGTTCAACAAAGAGGTGCCGGCGACGAACCTCGTCGGTGCACCCATGCCTCGACCGCACGGGGTGCTACACACGGGCATTACGGCTATGCTACGCGTATACGATGCAGGGGAAACTGCAGGCCCATGCATGCATGAACACGGCGGGGTGGACGCGTGTTGGGGAATGTATTAGTACTTCAAAAAAAATTCCTACGTCACACAAGGATCTATCTAGGACAAACCAGCAACAAATGAGGATAGAGCATCTTCATACTGTTGAAGATCGCATAGCGGAAGCGTTACTATGAACGTGGTCGATGGAGTCGTACTCGCGACGATTCAAATTGCGGAAGATCCAAATCCAAACACCTAACGTATGGTGTCTCCGCGTTCAACACACCTACAAACTGGGGACGTCTCCTCCTTCTGGATGCAGCAGGAGGGAGGAAAAGTTGTGGGAGAACTCCGGCAGCACGACGACGTGGTGGTGATGGAGTATGTGGCTCTCCGGCAGGGCTTTGCCAAGCACCGCAGAAGAGGAGAAAGAGGTGGAGGTAGGGCTGCACCATGGAGTGATCAAATCATGTGTGTAGCAGCCCCAAAACCTTGCATATAAATAGGAGGGAGGCAGAGGGGGTGCGCCACCCCTAGGGAAACCCTAGGAGGTGGTGCGGCAGCCCTAGAGGAGGATGTGGAGGCGCCCTAGGGGTGGCTTGCCACCCAAGGCAGCCCCCACGCCCTAGGGTTTGCCTCCCTTGCGCCTTGGGCCTTCTCCCCTTGGCGCACCAGCCCTCAAGGGGATGGTTCCTCTCCCCTTTCAGCCCATGTGGCCCTCCGGGACAGGTGGACCCTCCCGGTACCCTTTCGGTGGTCCCGGCACAATACCGATAAACCTCGAAACTATTCTGGCGACCGAAATTGGACTTCCCATATATAAATCTTTACCTCCGGACCATTATGGAACTCCTCGTGAAGTTCGGGATCTCATACGGGACTCCGAACAACCTTCGGTAACCACATATACGATTCCCATATTAACTCTAGTGTCATCGAACCTTAAGTGTGTAGACCCTTGAGGTTCGGGAAACATGCAGACATAACCGAGACATCTCTTCGGCCAATAACCAACAGCGGGGTCTGGATATCCATGTTAGCTCCCACATGTTCCACGATGATCTCATCGGATGAACCACGATGTCGAGGATTCACTCAGTCCCGTGTACAATTCCATTTGTCTACCGGTATGACACTTTCCCGAGATTCGATCGTCGGTATCCCTATACCTTGTTCAATCACGTTACCGGCAAGTCTCTTTACTAATTCCTTAACACATCTCCATGTCTAACTCCTTAGTCACATTGAGATCATTACGATGATAGATTACTGAGTGGGCCCAGAGATACCTCTTCGTCACACGCAGTGACAAATCCGAGTCTCGATTTGTACCAACCAAACAGACACTTTCGGAGATACCTGTAGTGCACCTTTATAATCACCTAGTTATGTTGTGATGTTTGATACACCCAAAGCATTCCTACGGTATCTGAGAGTTGCACAATCTCATGGTCTTTGGAAATGATACTTGATATTAGAAAAGCTTTAGCAGACGGACAATACGATCTAGTGCTATGCTTAGGATTGGGTCTTGTCCATCACATCATTCTCCTAAATACGTGATCACATTATAAATGACATCCAATGTCCATGATCAAGAAACCATGACCATCTATTGATCAATGAGCTAGCCAACTAGAGGGTCACTAGGGACATGTTGTGGCCTATGTATTGACACATGTATTACGGTTTCCGGTTAATACAATTATACCATGAATAATAGAAAATTATCAGGAACAAGGAAATATAATAATAACTAATTTATTATTGCCTCTAGGGCATATTTCCGATAGTCTCACACTTGCACTAGAGTCAATAATCTAGTTCACATCACTATGTGATTGCAATGAATCTAACACCCATACAGTTCTGGGGTTCGATCATGTTTTGCTTGTGAGAGAGGTTTTTAAGTCAACGGTCTGAACCTTTCAGATCCGTGTGCGCTTTACAAATCTCTGTGTCATCCTATAGATGCTGCTACTACACAACATTCCAAATGACTGCTCCACTATACGAATCCGGTTTACTACTGAGGGTAATCCGGATTAGTGAAAAAGCTTGCATCATCGTAAACCTTAACGATGAACTCCTTTAATCACCTCCATAATCAAGAAAAATTCCTTAGTCCACTACTTACTAAGGATAGCTTTGATCGCTGTCCAATGATCCATTCCTGGATCACTCTTGTACCCCTTGACTTACTCATGGCAAGGCACACATTAAGTGCAGTACACAGCATGACATACTTTATAGCCTACGGCTAAGGCATAGGGGAGAACCTTCGTCCTTTCTCTTTCTTCTGCCATGGTCGAGCTTTGAGTCTTACTCAAATTCACACCCTACAACATAGCCAAGAACCCCTTCTTTGCCGATCTATTTTGAACTCATTCAAAAACTTGTCATGGCATGCATTTCATTGAAAGTTCTATTAAGCACTTTGATCTATCTCCATAGATCTTGATGCTCAATGTTGAAGTAGCTTAATCTAGGTTTTCCTTTGAAAAACACATTTCAAACAACCCTATATGCTTTCTAAAAATTCTACATCATTTCTGGTCAATAATATGTCAACCACATACAAGATTCTATAGTGCTCCCACTCACTTCTTTGGAAAACAAGATTTTCATAAACTTTGTACAAAACTAAAATCTTTGATCATCTCATCAAAGTGTATATTCCACCTCTGAGATGCTTCCTCGAGTCCATAGAAGGATCGCTGGAGCTTTGCATACTTGTTAGTATCCTTTAATATCGTCAAAACCTTCTGTTTGTATCAAATACAATCTTTCCTCAAGGAAACCGACGGGAAAACAATAGTTGACATCCTATCTACAAGATTTCATAAATGATGCAGTAACTGCTAACATAATTCCAACAGACTTTCAACATCGCTACGAGTGAGAAAGTCTTCATCGTAGTCAACTCTTTGAACTTGTCGGAAACATATTTGTGACAAGTCGAGCTTTCTTAATGGTGACTTTTCACCATCATCGTGTATCTTCCCAAAGATCCATCTGTAGTTAATAGTCTCATGAGCATCAAGTAGTTCTTCCAAAGTCTATACTTTGTGTTCATACATGGATCCTCTCTCGGATTTCATGACCCCCATCCATTTGTCGGAATACGAGCCCACCATCGCTTCTTCATTGCTGGTAGGTTCATTGTTGTCTAGGAATATGACAACCAAAACAGGATTACCGTACCACTCTGGAGTAGTACGCGTCCTTGTCGACCTACGAGGTTTGGTAGTAACTTGATCCACAACTTCATGATCACTATCATCAGCTTCCACTTCGATTGGTGTAGGCGCCACAGGAACAACTTCCTGCACCCTGCTACACACTAGTTGAAATGATGGTTCAATAACCTCATCAAGTTTCCACCATCCCCCACTCAATTCTTTCGATATAATGTTTTCGTCGAGAAAGGACCCGTTTCTAGAAACAAACACTTTGCTTCCATATTTGAGATAGGAGGTATACCCAACTATTTTGGGTGTCCTATTAAGATGCATTTATCCTCTTTGGGTTCGAGCTTATCAGTGTGAAACTTTTTCACATAAGCATCGCAGCCCCAAACTTTTAAGAAACAACAACTTAGGTTTCTCTAAACCATAGTTCATATGGTGTCATCTCAACGGAGTTACGTGGTGCCCTATTTTAAAGTGAATGTGGTTGTCTCTAATGCCTAACCCATATACGATAGTGGTAATTTGATAAGAGACAACATAGTATGCACCATATCAAATAGGGCATGACTATGACATATGGACACACCATCAGACTATGGTGTTCTAGGTGGCATGAGTTGTGACACAATTTTCACGTTAAACAATTTTCACATTGTCTTAAATGTTCACCAAACTCACAACTCAGATATATATATGTCTACCTCCACGATCACATTGTAGACATATTATCCTCTTGTCACAATGATCTTCAATTTCACTCTGAAATTACTGGAACCTTTCAATAATTCAGACTTGTGTTTCATCAAGTAAGTATACCAGTATCTACTCAAATCATCTATGAACTAAGAACATAATGATATCCACTCCATGCCTCGGTACTCATTGGACTGTACACATCAAAATGTATTACTTCCCACAAGTTACTTTCTTGTTCAATCTCACTAGAAAACGAGGCCTTCACTCATCTTACCCATGTGGTATGATTTGCATGTCTCAAGTGATCAAAAATCAATTGAGTCCAAAATGATCCATCTGCATGGAGTTTCTTGATGCATTTACACCAATAGACGTAGCAAGGACTAGTAGGAAAAGCGTGTAGGCATTGGATCGGTGATGGATAATTATGTTGGATTACATTCATCATGTAACAGTTTTAACATGGGGTGATTTGTAACTAGCTCCAGTTCGTTAATGTAATGTAGGCATGTATTCCGTATATAGTCATACGTGCTTCTGGAAAAGAACTTGCATGACATCTATTGTCCATCCCTCCCGTGGCAGCGGGGTCCTAATGGAAACTAAGGGATATTAAGGTCTCCTTTTAATCGAGAACCGGAACAAAGCATTAGCACTTAGTGAATACATGAACTCCTCATACTATGATCATCTCGGGGAGTGGTTCTGGCTATTGTCACTCCGGGGTTGACGGGTCATAACAAATAGTAGGTGACTACAACTTGCAAGATAGGATCAAGAACACACATATATTGATGAAACCATAATAGGTTCAGATCTGAAATCATGGCACTCGGGCCCTAGTGACAAGCATTAAGCGTAGCAAAGTAGTAGCAACATCAATCTCAGAACATACTACTAGAAAAAGGGCTATTAATGGCGCACCTACTTTACCTATTAATGGCGCACTATAGGTGCGCCATTATTATTATGCCACTACTAATAAATAGTAATGGCGCACCCCTGGTGCACCACTGTTAATATACATAACAGTGGCGCACCACCTGGTGCGCCATTACTATCCAAGACACTAATGGCGCACCACCTGGTGCGCCATTACTATCCCAGGTACTAATGGAGCACCTCGTGGAGGTGCGCCACTACTATGAATATTAGGATTTTTTTTGTTTTTTGATATTTGTACAGGTTAAAATATACATTATATCACAGAATATAAATAGCACAACATATATATAAACAGCATATTTATCGAGTACAATAGAAGATTAGTCTCCGAATACAATTCATCATATTAGTCTCCAAATTCAAAATACCGAACAAAGTTAGAACATTACAAGTCGATATCTAAACTACCATCATATAGAAGAGGGTTGCGGTCACGATGAGCATCATCCCGATGAAACTGATCTTCATCCGGTTCCTCCTCTGCTCCCTCCTCTCTCCCGCTAGATAGCGCGCGTATCTAGCTTCCGCCTACGCCCTAGTGGTGTACCCTTTGTAACTGTTATCGCTGAAATGGTGAACCTGTCTCCGACACTCCTCCGAGTCGTCGTAGACTCCGGGAACCTCACCCTTGTACACGACATACGACGGCATCTCTATGCGCTAGACAAAAAAAAGCAATTCACAGATAATGTATAAGCAATATATAAGTATGCAACAAAAGGATAGGAAGAGAAAAGCAACACATTAATAGCACGTTTCATGGTCCTATAATAAATAGCATCGACTACACATATAAGTTCAACGACTGTCCAAACTGAAGAGACATACAAGTTCATTAAAGTTTAATTACAACATAGCATCACTACTTTCGACTCGACTCAGGGACCGGAGCATGGATGAAGCCGCCGTCTTTCGTGATGGTCATGAATGTGCGGTCGTTGTCAGCCTGCATTTGTGGCGTTGTGTCAATATCACTGTTGGACGGTGGACAGTTTAGGTAGAACTGCCCCGATCTAGCAAGGACATCTTGATAGATGATTTCCGCCAACTCCGACTGGATGCGAAAGAATTCTTGTCTGATGTCCTTGTCCTGGATTGCCAACAAGCATGCGGCCCAATCTTTGAGCTCATTTGGTAGCATACGGTGATGCTGGTCCCATACGATCGCCCGCATGTGATGGAGGGCATAGTAGGCATCCTTCTGACTGCCAGGCAGCTGCTTGATGCAGGGGAACGTCGTTACGTGGGTGAACATGTGCTTGCCATACCTAAGAATTGGCCTCCTGAAGGTGCCTCCAGATTTGGCGTAGCCGGGGAGGACATCATCAAGAACTTCCTTGATATTTGTGTAGTCTTTCTTCGACTGACGGTCCGAGTCAAAATACGTGGCCATCGAATATTTCGGGCTTAAGAGGATGAGTGTGCAATGTGTGTCACTGCACAAAACATGGAATGTTAGAAAAAAAGAACGATCGAAATCTAGGAAATCATATGTTATGGGGCGATGAGGGGATGAGTTACTCAGAAAAGTAAGGCACGAGGAAGTTATTCTTATCTGCGTTCGCCAGAATGACGCCTTCGAGGTATGAACTCACGACTTGCCGGTCCCCAGCGCCGTTCAAGAGATTGGCACGCATGTAGAAGGGGTCGACTATCACGATGTCCGGGGTCTTGTCTCTAATGATCCGCATCTCTATACTGAGCGAAAATAGCCAAATGAAGGTGTAGTGCAGCGGATAAAGGTTAAGCATAGCAAAGATGTCATCAAACCACAGGAAGATCATACACCCGATGTTGCTATCGACAAAGCCCTTGCCCTCTGGCACCTTGGCCACGAAAACCGGGTATGCCCCATCATTCTTGGAGAGACGCCGCTTCTCCATATAAAGAACAGCGTCATGCAGACTCCGCATAGCACTGGTTGCAGCATTGAGCATATTATTCGGTAGCATCGGCCTACCCGCCACATGCACCCTCCTCTCAATATCCTTAGATATTGGTGGCCCGTCCTGAGCACGGATCGTACTCGGTGCCGGCTGGCTCGCACCCTTGTTAGTTTTTATTTTCTGTCCCTTCTGCTTCTTCTGTTGTAATGGGATCGAGTTCTGCTTAGAGACCACCTTCTTGAGTGTGTTGGGGCTGATAATATTTCGCACCTCGGCTATTTTAGTCTCGGTGAAGGCGGGAGCTGGAGGCGTGTCGTGAGAACTGAACAGCCGACGCCTGTTGAAATTGGATTTCTCCACGGTACCAGCTAGATCGCCTTCGTCTTTTGCAGAGTTGGGTTGTTGAGAAGGAGGCCCGAACAAGTCGTCATCGTCACCGTACCCATGTTCGTTGATGTACTTATCGACGTTGGAAATTGTATCATCATCGTCGTTCGGATCATGTGCCATATACATGTCCGGATCAGCTGACGGCGGTAGCGTTGTGGCGGTCTTGCCATGGCTTGGCGCCGGCACGACTGGGGTGTTGTCTGTGGGGTGGTGTCCCCCGCCCCCAAACGAATCTAGCTCTTCGGCCAAAGCATGGACCAGTTTAAGCAGGCGTTGAGGGTCATCACATCATCTTCGTCGGCCCCAATGGGTCGATACGGAAGTAACAAGTCGTCGCAGCCCCGCAGCACCCGAACCAGTTGAACCCTATACACGGTGGGTGCCATCGGATTACCGTGGAATAGGCGGTTGCCCGGTTCAACGATTTTGGCCTTGGCGACATCGATCAACTCGCCGTCCACGAAGTGCAGGAGAGTGCATGGAACGTTGGTGGCGCCCTGCGAAAACATGTAGGGCGTCAGGGATGCCCAGTAAAAAAGGCAAGGAGATGAAGTCATCGGCCGAGGCTTATAGTTACCGTGATGGCGTCGAGCTCGGCTAATGTCGAGGCACAGCCAACGGCGGGCGTGCAAGTGACGGAGGGGCCGCTTCATGCCGAGGTGCTGGCCGGCATATTCTTCCCACACACGGGTGCATTAACCTCCAATACCGGCGCCGACGTTGGAGGCACCTGCAATGCCGCCTCCGCCGGAGACACCGATGCCGGTGCATTGTGCGAGTTCCTGCTCGTGAAGCTGGGAATCGGGGGTGGCCCCTGTTGGCCGCTCGCAATCCACCCCGGCAGCCCCTCAAGCAAGGAAGACATAATGGCGGTGATCGTCGCTCCAAGTTGGTCTCACACTTGCTATTGGAATATCTCTGGAATCCGCGCCACTTGTGCCTTGAGTTCTTTAACCTCGCGCTCCTGGCTTTCTGAGCTGGTCTTTCTGTCCTTTCGCCGAACCTTATAGTATTCCGACCATTTCGTGGACAAGCCTTCGCCGGCCACACGACCAGATGACGACGACTTACTGATCTTATCCTTGTGTTCCATTACATTCAACGCCCTATTTAAAGTGTTGTCCCAAGGGGCAGACGGGGAGCTCGAAGACCCCGCGCTACTGCTTTCAGTTTCCTACGGAAGGAACGTGGACCATTTAGAAATTTGGCTTCATTAATTAGAATGCAACCATATGGAGCTAATTATGCGGGGGTGTATTCCTTACGAGAACACACTCAAGCTACTTCACCTTCGGATCCGTGGTAATCTCCTTTGTTACCGGGTCCACCTTGTACCGGGCCCTAACATAGTTCGTGGCCTGCTTTTCAGGGTATTTATCGAAGAGGGGCGGTAGGCCTTGCTCGGCACGCTCCGCGTCCTCCTTGTCCCATTTAGGTTCCGCCACTCTGTAACCGCCGGGACCGAGTTTGTGGACCCCTAAGTTCAAGTCCCGCATATCTTTCCCCCACTGACTTGATTCCGCGGATGCGTTGCTCTCGCACTTGATCTTGAACTCCTGGTAGTCAGCTTAGCTGATCGAAGGATTTGTCTCCTTGATCTTCTCATAACTATCACCTCTTACAATCCTTCTCTTCACCGAGGCTCTCCAAGTAGCCAGGGCCGTGCTCATCTTCGTGAGGGTGGCACTGTTCACTTTATTCCCTGCGAGGCGTGTGTTTGCGACGTCACTGGGGAACTTGTATCGTTCGTGCAGTTTTGTGAAGAGGAGGTTGTGCAAATTCGCTCGGCCTTGATGCCTTAGGTTCTCGGTGTTGATCAGGACGATGCTCCGGAGAATGCACCCGAGTTGTCCCACGTACCCACCGACTAATTCTTTGGGTGCCGTTGGATTCCCACTGGAGGACACTTCAGTAAATTCCTCCCTAACGGTGCCGAGCACGTTCGGGCGCCAGTCCTTCCGTTGCTTCTTCAGTTGGATGCCATCTGTGCGTTCGCTGCCATCATCAGTGGTGTCATCCCCGACGCCACTAGGGGTTGTGTAGTCGTGATCGGTGTCTTCCGCGGCATCCTCATATAGTTATTGCACGGGGTTGAATTATCACCAACTATAATTCCACCATATTCAATTTTACTTTTCTTTTACTCCATAGGATCGCAAAACGTGACACACGAGAAGTTCCAAGGTATCCGTACCAAAAAGTAGTAATAATTAGTGTTTCATATTTAGGGCCCTTTTAGTCAAGCAAAAGAAAACAAAAATAATGTGCTTGTATAACAAGATAACACTAATCCAGTAGTGTGGTAGTATTCATAATGTCATGTAATCTAACATTTGAATAGATCATTTTGGACCCATTTCACTCACAAAAAAAGTAAACATAAGAATTAAAAAGAAATAAGCTCTGTTTTCAAGAAAGGATAAGGATTTTGTTTCGGTTGAGAATCGGGCACCTTCTAGGTCAAGAAAATTGGGCATGACCTTTGCTAATTTTCTTGACCTAGGAGTGCCCAATTCTCAACCGAAACGGAAATTAATCTACGTTTCAGGAGAAAGGGTTAACAAATATGAGTCAGCGGTTCCATCAAGCTCATATAGGATTCCAGTATGTAAATTCTAAAACATCATTATTTTCTGGTTTTCATCAAACATCATGACTTAAATAAGAATGGACAGAACTACCCTTCAGTTTAAAAGGATCTCTGTACCTAGTCTAGATGTCCCAGCCACAAAAAAAATTCTCAAATGATAGGATTTGCTTCAACTGTGCTATGTTTCTCACAAAAAAGAAGTATAATTCTGCTATAATATGTAGCCTTTCACACGCTTCACTAACTCAAAGTAGTTCATTTTAATTGACTAGACATGGCATATACATAAAAAACATATCTGTATGAATAGTGATGTTTAACTGTTTTTTTCTTCCACTGGATATTTTGCGCTAGTTTATTTCTCTGATGTTTCATGAACACTATCCACTTTTGAATTATAAATATGTGTGTTGTAGCATCTAACAGGCAATTGCAGGGGATTAATTGGTTCATTTCTATTATACTGGCAGTGACCCACATTTTAACATATTACCCTATTCGATGTTGATACAGGTTAGTGGGAAATAAGAGGAAATATGCTTAGTGTGACATTTGGACATAT
This sequence comes from Hordeum vulgare subsp. vulgare, assembly GCF_904849725.1. Lineage (NCBI taxonomy): Eukaryota > Viridiplantae > Streptophyta > Magnoliopsida > Poales > Poaceae > Hordeum > Hordeum vulgare. Next base: position 142,983,845 of record NC_058521.1, on the reverse strand, counting down.
ACTGTAACAAAATTCATACGCGTGTATAGATTTATCATGGATCTTTGTCAATTTTAAACAATTTTAACACGTTTACCGATATATCATGATAGAAACAGGTAAAGAAAAGGTTGTGTTTCAAAGAGTGGACGATTACCAATTAACCATCAATCCCATTATTTTTCTGTAGTTGGTCTGTTTAACTTCATCCTACTTCTTGTATTATAAGATTTCCTTGCTCTTTTTTCATAGTTAGGCTGAAATCAGGGCCATTTCAAAGCTCATAATTCTTTTCCCACTTGTCCTCAAAATAAGAATGAGGGGAACAAATCTAAGTATCCATCCATCTACTACACTTACATCCCTCAGCTCCAATGTACATCAACTGTCCTTATCACCCCCACCCCCCTCCCCCCTCCCTCCCTTTTGTAGCTAGTTCTACAAACAAAATTAATCAATAATCCTCACATGTACAGTTAAACCTAATTCACAAATGCTTGTGATTTGTTGGTGTACTGGCAATGATGGGATGCAAGTCAATGCTCTGGTCCAGGGATTAATCCACATATCAGACACGCAGGGTGGCCTCATTGTATACACAAGCACAGCTCACCCACATCATGCATGGGTTAATTAATTGGTTAAATCCCACTGCAAGTTGTGTAAGTATATCTTTGTAGGATTAAGTAGAACAAGAACAGGGGAACTGGGGAAAAATATGTGTGCCAGCCTGCTAAGCATGCACATTAGAAAAGTTCATGGAGTTCCTGAGGATTTAGAGATAATGATGTTGATTTCCTTGGTAATTACTACTGTTAATGAGTACACTTTGTCTCGGCGACAATCAGAAAATTAGGCTTGTGCCATGTTTAAGCATGTATGTGACACTGTATACACCACTGGAAAAAAGTAAGATTATCCAGTGGATGGAAGTACATTATCATGAGTTCATGACTGTTGATGCTATGTAATGGGATTAGTGGCTTAAGTGGAGGAGAAGCGGGGATCCATGAGCACACTGCTACCACTTAGCCCAGCCTAGATCATGACAGTTGATGCCATCTAATAGCTTGTAAACATGCATCTAATTCCTCTGCCAACCAGCCATGGGGGTTCCTTAGTTGGTGGTGCCACAATGCTACATTTAACCTAAAATACGAAAACTACTAGTTCCAAGTAAGAAGAAAAATTCAGAGAGGGGGCTGGGGGTGATGAGATAGCACTGTATACCGGCGGCGCAGTCACTGGAGGAGGAGGAGAAGGAGACGGGCGGGTTGTCGGAGAGGGGGCCGCTACCGTTGAGGGGGCCGCTGCTGTGGAGGGAGGAGGGAGTCCCCGCTGGCGCAGTCCCCGTGAAGGAGGAGGAGGGAGTCCCCGACGGTGCCGTCCCCGTGGCGGAGGAGAAGGGAGTCACTGGTGGCACAGTCACCGGAGGAGGAGGAGGAGGAGATCGAGGAGAGGTGGGGGGGGAGAAACGACGGGTGCGCTGTGGGGAGAGTAGATAGGGTAGGGGGGGAATGAATTGGTATAGTGGGGGAGGGTTAGCAATGGAGCACCATTTAGGGGTGCCCCATAATTAAGGTGATAGCAATGGAGCACCTTCTAGTGGTGCGCCATAAGTAAGGTGATAGCAATGGCGCACCTTCTAGTGGTGCGCCATAAGTAAGGTGATAGCAATGGTGCACCTTCTAGTGGTGCGCGATAAGTAAGGTGATAGCAATGGCGCACCTTCCCCTGGTGCGCCATTACTAACTTTTTTTTATTTTTAGTTGCATGCATGTAATAGTTTTTCCACCTATCTAGTATACTTTGTATTTACTTCATCTATTTTCTTACTAAGAACTATGAAAAGAGCCAATCACTCATTTCCACTTGTTTAGCCAAACGAGCTAATGTGTTTTACGAGTAGCCCGAGGAAAGCATGTTTTACACCTAACCCATCCATAAAGCTCACGGAGAGAGACACTTACAAAAAATCATGTTATGAGGTGATATCACATTGTGCAAAGATTTAGAATTACATGACATGGTTGAAATCAAGTGACGTGAAATAACAGTCATCAAAGATTGAGCTTGCCACTGACACACACACGCGGCCGACACGTCGTGATTCGATCTTAATTAGCTATCTTTTCACAATGATCTTCTTGCCCTTCTTTCTCGCGGTTGAATAATTTAGCCCGAAAACCCCATGAATTATTCTCTTGAACGGACGTCCTTCAGGTAGGGTGGTCCTGCTTCTTCTTGTGCTGTGTGCTACTTCATCGTCGTCGTCATCTTCCATCTTCGGGTCGCCGTACTTGTCGAAGTCTTGCTCATTGGCGACTCCATCCATTCCGATGATGTTCCTTTTGCCTCTCCTCACGACAACACGACTTGGCTTTGACGGGTCGGTAATGAAGAAGCATTGGTCCACTAGGCAAGCCAGTACCCATGGCTCATTTTTCGCGGTGACGTTTGCGCCCGCGGTCTTCGATTTGGCTTCGTGTATAACCATGGTGGTGAAATACCGGTCTTCTTTTAGGATGCTCTTGGCCCATCTGACACGGAACATCGGAACCTTCTCTCCAGCGTAGCTCAGATCCCAGATCTCCTCGATCCTTCCGTAGTATCTGTCCTTGCCGTTACCGGTGTAGGATTCCATCGCTACCCCGGAGTTCTGATAATCACCCTTCATGTCCTTTTCCTCGGTGTAGATTGTGTACCCATTGATATCGTACGCCTCATAGGTCATCAGGTTGTGCTCGGCGCCCTGTGACAAGGAGAATATGAGTTTTTCTTCCGTGGAAGAATCCTCGTGTAAAGGGTACGACAGAAGCTTGTCCTTGAGACAACGCGTGAAATATGAGTTGTGCTCTTTGATTATATCTCCGTCCATCCTCTGTTGGCCTCAGTCATTGTACATCTTCTCAATAAAGGTTTTGTGCTCCACCACCCAAGGATCGACCACGTCTATGTGTTGTAGCGCGACTAGGTTTGCTCTTTCAAAGTTGGCGAGTCGACCCTTGAAGTCGACATGAATTTCGCGGCAACCCTCGCGGTGACCCCATCCAGCGAGCCTGCCGAGGTGCGTGTTGACGGACAGACCAACGGGGTTCTCGATTCCTAGATAATTCGTGCAGAAGGAGATGCACTCTTCGGTCAGAAAGCCCTGGCTATGCTTCCATCTGGACGTGCCCTGTTGCGAACGTATCCTTTGATGACACCATTTGTCCTTTCAAACGGCATCATGCTGTGCAGGAACGTCGGCCCGAGTTGGATGATATCCTCCACGATATGGACCAGCAGATGCACCATAACATCGAAGAATGTGGGCGGGAAGTACATCTCAAGCTCGCATAGTATCACCACGATCTCTTCCTGTAGCCTTCTTTGTTGCCTCACGCCAACCGACTTCCGACAGATGACGTCGAAAAAGTTGCATAGGCCAAATAGCGTTTCAAGGACGTGCGCGTCCATGATCCCACGGATTGCAACTGGAAGTATCTGCATCATCAGCACGTGACAGTCGTGAGACTTCATCCCGCTGAACTTCTGCTTCGCTGAGGCTAGGTATCTGCTTATCTTCCCCGCGTAACCGTAAGGAAGTTTTACTCCTACGAGGCAGGTGAAAAACTGATCGATCTCCTTCTCACTTATAGTGAAGCACGCGGGAGGGCAGTCATATTCGATCTTCTTGGCCTTTCTGCCTTTGCGACGACTTTCCGTGTCCTTCGCCTCATCATCATCATCATTAGGGCATTTTGCGTGAAGCTCCTCCCTGATGACCATTGATTGCAAGTCTGCCCTTGCTTTCGGCCCATCTTTGGTCCTCTCTGGCATGTTGAGCAGGGTACCAAGCAGACTCTCGCACACGATCTTCGTGATATGCATGACATCAAGGCTGTGAGGCACACGGAGGATCTTCCAGTACGGCAAGTCCCAGAAAACAGACCTCGTTTTCCATACCTTCAGAAGCGGCTCTGGCGCCTTTCGCTTCTTTTCCGGCGGTGGGCACTCTTTCCAATTTTCCAACAGCTCGTCTATTTCCTCGCCACTCCTCATACGTGGGGGTCTTCGGGGTTCGGTTTCAAAATCGAACAGATCCTTGCGTTTTCTCCATGCGTCATCGTCGCGAAGCCATCTTCGATGTCCCATGAACACGGTTTTCGAAGACCCGGGATCTCTATCTAGCTGGCGATACGTTGTGTCATCCATGCACCTGACGCATGCACAACATCCGTGGACCACATGCCCCGCAACATATCCGTAACCGAGATAGTCGTGCACCATCGTGAGCAGTGCGGCTCTCATAGGGAAATATTGTTTCGCTGTAGCGTCCCACGTAATGGCTGCCGTTTTCCACAGCGTGTCTAGCTCCTCTTTCAACAGCCCTAGATACAGATTGATGTCGTTCACTGGTTGTTTCGGCCCTTCAATTAGCATACTCATGTGAATGTACTTCCTCTTCATGCACATCCAGGGGGGAAGGTTGTACATCCACACAAACACAGGCCAGGTGCTATGTGTGCTTCTCTGGCTGCCAAACGGGCAGACTCTATCGGTGCTCGCACCCAACATGATGTTCCTTGGATCGTCCCCAAATTCTGGGTGTTTGAAGTTCAACGCTTGCCACTGGCTCACATCCTTATGGTGACTCGGCATCTTGTCTTTTTTATTTATCTCCAGATCATTTCCATCATCTTCTCGCTTCTTCTCCTCCCTAACCGCGTGCCAACGCAGGAGCTCTGCTTGCTTAGGGTCCACGAAATAGCGCTGCAGACGAGGAGTGATCGGAAAGTACCACACCACTTTTCAAGGAGCTTTCTTCCTCTTCTTGTATCGAGTGACGCTGCACACCGGACATATGGTAGAATCCGCGCGCTCGTCCCGATAAATGATGCAATCGTTCATGCACACATGGTATTTCACATGTGATAAATCTAGAGGACACACGATTTTCTTCGCCTCCTCAAAACTATTCGGGCACTTATTCCTCATGGGAAGACGTTCGTGCCAGAATGACATGTTCTTGTCGAAGCATGTGTCGGTCATTTTGTGTTTTACCTTCATCTCCAGAGCTATGAGCGTTACTTTCAGGTAGGTATCCTCGAGCCTACATCCTTCATACAATGGAGTAACTGCGTCTATCTCTAGTTGATCCAGCTGGGCTTTCTCTCGGGCGGCAGCTCTTGCGTTACCCGTCTGCTTGAGAAGCAGCTCTTGAATATGAGGGTCCTGCACCCAGCCCATCGATGGTCCATCATCGTCTGCTCCAGCATGTTCATATTCATGATCATGCCCTCTGTCTTGATCTTCCTCATCATCATGCCCGGCATCTTCTACATGATGACTGTGTCCTGCATCTACTTCGTGATCGTGTCCTGGAGATTCTTCATCTTCTCGCCCGCCCTCGCCGCTATTGTCTTGCAACCCTTCCTTTTTTCTTGCCCGGCCCCATGGACGACTTCATAATCATCTTCATCACCTTGCCACCGATAGCCATCCATGAAACCACGCAAGAGCAGGTGGTCCCGCACCTGTCTGGAATCCGGGTCCATAAGCCTCTTCAGCTTGCATCTTCGACACGGACATCTTATCTCTGTCTCGTTCTTTTGAAGCATCTCGGACTTCGCGGAGCTCAAAAACCTATTCACGATGCATTCGGTCATCGTGCGGACCATGGTCGCCTGCGGGGTAGAGCAAAACATTATGTTAGAACAAAAATAAAATTGGCATGACTTTGCCTAAACATAAGACCAAAAAGAATGCATAGTGCCAAATTCTCGCCGAAACGGAAATGAATCAACATTCCGACAAAATATTGGCAACTATCGCATTTCAAATACCGGTACCTGCAAACACAAACATATGCAACACCACAAACATACGTAGATCTAGGCCATAAAAAGTGTGTACACGTGTTGGAGGGAGAAAAAAGTAGATCTAGAACATAAAGAAAGCGTTCCCCTTACTTACCTATCAAAAAAGGAAATTTAACCACTTAATTTGGGTGAATATATGGTGCAAATGAGGTGAGGAGGAGGAGGCAGCCGAGACTAGTGAGTTTGAAGTGGTGGAGAGAATGAAGTGGGGGGAAGTGAGTGTGAAGTGGGCTATCAAAAATATCTACTCCTCCCAGGTTACCAATGGCGCACCCAGAAAGAATGCGCCATTAGTAACCAGGGTTACTAATGGCGCACCTGGTAAGAATGTGCCATTAGTAGTTAAAAAAAACTGAAATAAAATATGTTAGTAGTGGTGCATCGTGGACGTGGTGCGCCATTACTAGTTAAAACTAGTAATGGAGCACTTTCCATGGTGCGCCACTGATAAGTGTAGTAAAGGGTGTGGGGCCAGGACAAAGATAGTAATGGCGCACCAGACACAAGGTGGGCCATTAGTAATATGGACACTAATGGCGCACGAGTATGTGGTGCGCCACTGCTATATAGCAGTGGCGCACCAGATGCATGGTGCGCCATTAATGTCCATATTAGCCATAGGCTTTTTTCTAGTAGTGGATAAACCCCAAAACTATTCCGGCGACCGAAACTGGACTTACCATATATAAATATTTACCTCCGGACCATTATGGAACTTCTTGTGAAGTCCGGGATCTCATACGGGACTCTGAACAACCTTAGGTAACCACATATACGATTCCCATAACAACTCTAGTGTCATCGAACCTTAAGTATGTAGACCCTACAAGTTCGGGAAACATGCACACATACCCAAGACATCTCTTCGGCCAATAACCAACAGCGGGGTATGGATATCCATGTTAGCTCCCACATGTTCCATGATGATCTCATCGGATGAACCACGATGTCGAGGATTCACTCAGTCCCGTATACAATTCCATTTGTCTACCGGTATGACACTTGCCCGAGACTCAACCGTCGGTATCCCTATACCTTGTTCAATCTCGTTACCGGCAAGTCTCTTTACTCATTCCATAACACATCCCCGTGTCTAACTCCTCAGTCACATTGAGATCATTATGATGATAGATTACTGAGTGGGCCCAGAGATACCTCTCCGTCACACGGAGTGACAAATCCCAGTCTCGATTTGTACCAATCAAACAGACACTTTCGGAGATACCTGTAGTGCACCTTTATAATCACCTAGTTATGTTGTGATGTTTGATACACCCAAGGCATTCCTACGGTATCTGAGAGTTGCACAATCTCATGGTCTTAGGAACTGATACTTGATATTAGAAAAGCTTTAGCAGACGAACAATACGGTCTAGTTCTATACTTAGGATCGGGTCTTGTCCATCACATCATTCTCCTAAATATGTGATCCATTATCAGTGACATCCAATGTCCATGATCAAGAAACCATGACCATCTATTGATCAATGAGCTAGCCAACTAGAGGGTCACTAGGGACATGTTGTGGCTTATGTATTGACACATGTATTACGGTTTCTGGTTAATAGAATTATAGCATGAATAATAGAAAATTATCATGAACAAGGAAATATAATAATAACTATTTATTATTGCCTCTAGGGCATATTTCCAATAGTCTCACACTTGGACTAGAGTCAATAATCTAGTTCACATCACTATGTGATTGCAATGAATCTAACACCCATACAGTTCTGGGGTTCGATCATGTTTTGCTTGTGAGAGAGGTTTTTTAGTCAACGGTCTGAACCTTTCAGATCCGTGTGCGCTTTACAAATCTCTATGTCGGATTAGTGAAAAAGCGTGCATCGTCGTAATCTTTAACGACGAACTCCTTTTATCACCTCCATAATCGAGAAAAATCCCTTTGTCTACTACTTACTAAGGATAACTTTGACCGTTGTCCAATGTGCCATTCCTCGGTCACTCTTGTACCCCTTGACTTACTCATGGCAAGGCACACGTTAAGTGTAGTACACAGCATGACATACTTAAGAGCCTACGGCTAAGACATAGGAGACAACCTTCGTTCTTTCTCTTTCTTCTGTCGTGGTCGAGCTTTGAGTCTTACTCAAATTCACACCCTACAACATAGCCAAGAACCCCTTCTTTGCCGATCTATTTTGAACTCATTCAAAAACTTGTCATGGCATGCATTTTGTTGAAAGTTCTATTAAGCACTTTGATCTATCTCCATAGATCTTGATGCTCAATGTTTAAGTAGCTTAATCTAGGTTTTCCTTTGAAAAACACTTTTCAAACAACCCTATATGCTTTCCAAAAATTCTACATCATTTCTGATCAACAATATATCAACCACATACAAGATTCTATAGTACTCCCACTCACTTCTTTGGAAAACAAGATTTTCATAAACTTTGTATAAAACTAAAATCTTTGATCATCTCATCAAACCATATATTCCACCTCTGAGATGCTTCCTCGAGTCCATAGAAGGATCGCTGGAACTATGCATACTTGTTAGCATCCTTTAGGATCGTCAAAACCTTCTGGTTGTATCAAATACAATCTTTCCTCAAGGAAACCGACGAGAAAACAATAGTTGACATCCTATCTACAAGATTTCATAATTCCAACAGACTTTCAACATCGCTACGAGTGAGAAAGTCTTCATCGTAGTCAACTCTTTGAACTTGTCGGAAACATCTTTGTGACAAGTCGAGCTTTCTTAATGGTGACTTTTCACCATCATCGTGTGTCTTCCCAAAGATCCATCTGTAGTTAATACTCTCATGAGCATCAAGTAGTTCTTCCAAAGTTTATACTTTGTTTTCATACATGGATCCTCTCTCGGATTTCATGACCTCCATCCATTTGTCGGAATCCGATCCCACCATCGCTTCTTCATTGCTGGTAGGTTCATTGTTGTCTAGCAATATGACCACCAAAACAGGATTACCGTACCACTCTGGAGTAGTACGCGTCCTTGTCGACCTACGAGGTTTGGTAGTAACTTGATCCACAACTTCATGATCACTATCATCAGCTTCCACTTCAATTAGTGTAGGCGCCACAGGAGCGATTTCCTGCACCCTGCTACACACTGGTTGAAATGATGGTTCAATAACCTCATCAAGTTTCCACCATCCCCCACTCAATTCTTTCGAGATAAAGTTTTCGTCGAGAAAGGACCCGTTTCTAGAAACAAACACTTTGCTTCCATATTTGAGATAGGAGGTATACCCAACTGTTTTGGGTGTCCTATTAAGATGCATTTATCCTCTTTGGGTTCGAGCTTATCAGTGTGAAACTTTTTCACATAAGCATCGCAGCTCCAAACTTTTAAGAAACAACAACTTAGGTTTCTCTAAACCATAGTTCATATGGTGTCATCTCAACGGAGTTACGTGGTGCCCTATTTTAAAGTGAATGTGGTTGTCTCTAATGCCTAACCCATATACGATAGTGGTAATTTGATAAGAGACAACATAGTATGCACCATATCAAATAGGGCATGACTATCACATACGGACACACCATCAGACTATGGTGTTCTAGGTGGCATGAGTTGTGAGACAATTTTCACGTGAAACAATTTTCACATTGTCTTAAATGTGCACCAAACTCGCAACTCAGATATATATATGTCTACCTCCACGATCACATTGTAGACATATGATCCTCTTATCACAATGATCTTCAATTTCACTCTGAAATTACTTGAACCTTTCAATAATTCAGACTTGTGTTTCATCAAGTAAATATACCAGTATCTACTCAAATCATCTATGAACTAAGAACATAATGATATCCACTCCATGCCTCAGTACTCATTGGACTGTACACATCCAAATGTATTACTTCCCACAAGTTACTTTCTTGTTCCATCTCACTGGAAAACGAGGCCTTCACTCATCTTACCCATGTGGTATGATTTGCATGTCTCAAGTGATCAAAAATCAATTGAGTCCAAAATGATCCATCTGCATGGAGTTTCTTGATGCGTTTACACCAATAGACATGGTCCACATTGTTGGAAATATGCCCTAGAGGCAATAATAAATTAGTTATTATTATATTTCTTTGTTCATGATAATCGTTTATTATCCATGCTATAATTGTATTGATTGGAAACACAAATACATGTGTGGATACATAGACAAAACATTGTCCCTAGTAAGCCTCTAGTTGACTAGTGATAACCCACAAGTATAGGGGATCGCAATAGTTTTCGAAGGTAGAGTATTCAACCAAATTTGTTGATTCGACACAAGGGGAAGCCAAAGAGTATTCTCGAGTATTAGCAGTTGAGTTGTCAATTCAACCACACCTGAAAGATTTAGTATGTGCAGCAAAGTTTCAGTAGCAAAGTAGTGTGATAGTAGTGGTAGCAACAATAACAGTAGCAGCAGTGACATCAATAGCGGTAACAGTAGCAGCAGTGACAACAGTAGTAGTAAAGTAACGTAGCAAGGACTAGTTGGAAAAGCGTGTAGGCATTGGATAGGTGATGGATAATTATGTCGGATGACATTCATCATGTTACAGTTTTTAACATGGGGTGATTTGTAACTAGCTCCAGTTCGTCAATGTAATGTAGGCATGTATTCTGTATATAGTCATACGTGCTTATGGAAAAGAACTTGCATGACATCTATTGTCCATCCCTCCCGTGGTAGCGGGGTCCTAATGGAAACTAAGGGATATTAAGATCTCCTTTTAATAGAGAACCGGAACAAAGCATTAGCACTTAGTGAATACATGAACTCCTCATACTATGGTCATCTCCGGGACTGGTTCCGGCTATTGTCACTCCGGTGTTGCCGGGTCATAACACATAGTAGGTGACTACAACTTGCAAGACAAGATCAAGAACACACATATATTGATGAAAACTTAGTAGGTTCAGATCTGAAATCATGGCACTCGGGCCCTAGTGACAAGCATTAAGCATAGCAAAGTAGTAGCCACATCAATCTCAGAACATAGTGGATACTAGGGATCAAACCCCATCAAAACTAACTCGATTACATGATAGATCTCATCCAACCCATCAACGTCCAGGAAGCCTACGATGAGATTACTCATGAACGGTGAAGAGCATCATGGAATTGGCGATGAAGGATGGTTGATGATGACAACGTCGTCTATCTCCCCTCTCCGGAGCCCAGAACGGACTCCAGATCCGCCCTCCAGAGGAAGAACAGGTGGTGGCGGCGGCTCCATGTCATAAAACGCGATGAACTCTTCTCTCTTAATTTTTTCTGGGCGAGAGAGACTATATATATAGAGCTGGAGTTGGAGGCGGCGGAGCCACGAGGGCCTCACAAGCCTGCCAGGCGCGCCCAGGGGGCGCCTCCTGGGCTTGTGGGCTCCTGGTTCCATCCCTCCAGGAAATTCTTGTGCTCGTATGTTTTATATATTCCACAAAAAATCCTCGTAAATTTCCAGGTCATTCCGAGAACTTTTATTTCTGCGCAAAAACAACACCATGGCAATTCTGCTGAAAACATCGTCAGTCCGGGTTAGTTCCATTCAAATCATGCAAATTAGAGACCAAAACAAGGGCAAAAGAGTTTGGGAAAGTAGATACGATGGAGACGTATCAACTCCCCCAAGCTTAAATCCTTGCTTGTCCTCAATCAATTCAGTTGACAAACTGAAAGAGACAAAATAAAAAAAATACGAACTCTGTTTGATCTTGTTGTTGTAATTATGTCTAAATCATATTCAGATTTTCAACAAGATCATAAGCTAACCACATAAGCAATGACATTTATGTCTCATGGTAAACTCATATCAATGGCAAAATCAACTAGCGAGCAATAATAGTAAGTTACAAACGTAAACACTTTAATCAAAGCAATCATGAAGCAATATGAACAGATGGTATCTCGCTAGCTCTTTCTGAGACCGCAAAACATAAATGCACAGCACCTTCAAAGACCAAGGGCTAACTGAACATTGTAAATTATTGCAAAGAAGATCCAGTCACAGTCATACTCAATAAAAATTAATAGCAAAACATAATAATGACGGAGGTGCTCTCTAATTGGTGCCTTTATAAGGAGAGGATGACTCAACAGAAACATAAATAGATAGGCCCTTCGCAGAGGGAAGCATTGATTTGCAGAGGTGCGAGAACTCAAGCTTTTAAAACAGAGATAAATAATTTTGGGTGGCATGCTTTCATTGTCAACGCGATGACCAAGAGTTTTCACCATCTTCCATGCTACACATATTATATGCGGTTCACAAACAGAAAAGTAAAGTTTTGACTCCCCCACCACCGATCAATCACACTCCACGACTAATCGAATCCTCTGGTGCCGTCCATACCAACAACAATCCAGGGGGAGTTTTGTTTGCAATTATCTTTTCGATTTGAGCATGGAACTGGGCATTCCAATTACCGGCCCCTTTCTCGTGAGTGATAGTGAATAAACACGTATCGAGGATAACACGCCTAGCATGGAAGATACGGACCGCCCCTTGTCACCACAAGAGGGGTTCGGGCATGCAAAACAGATTATTACTTGAAGGTTTAGAGAGTGGCACATGCAAATTTACTTGGAACGGCAGGTGGATACCGTGTATAGGCAGGCATGGTGGACTCATATGGAAGTGGATGCACAAGCAGTATTCCCGCTTAGTACAAGCGAAGGCTAGCAAAAGACTGGGAAGGGACCAACTAGAGAGCGACAACGGTCATCAATATGCATTGAAATTAACCAACATTGAGTGCAAGCATGAGTAGGACATAAATCACCATAAACATGAATATCATAGAGGCTATGTTGATTTTGTTTCAACTACATGCGTAAACATGCGCCAAGTCAAGCCACTTGAATCATTCAAAGGAGGATACAATCCTATCATACTACATCATAATCATCTTGAAATTGATGTTTGCATCCAAGACAAACCATTATAAGCTCCTAGCTAATTAAGCATGGCATCAGAAACTATGATCTCTAAGTTGTCATTGCAAACATGTTTCGCTCATAACAATGCTGAATTAGGAACGAAGAGCTAGTCATATTTACAAAAGCATGACGGATAAAGATATATGCATCTGAGAGCCACTAAAATTTTTAACCATGGTCTTCTACCTTGAACCAAAGAAAAGAAAACTATTTACACGGGAAAGCTCCCAACAAGCAAAAGAAGAAAGGAAAATCTTTTTGGGTTTTCCCTTTTTTTTAAACACCACTAAGCAAGCTGGAAAGTAAACTTACAACAATATTTTTTTGTTTTTCTCAATCTAAACAAACACATGAGAAGAAAGCGAGAAAAAGAAATAAACTAGCATGGATGATACAATGGCAAGGTGTGAACACCGACTATCAAAGTGAAAGTGTGAGCATGAATATAAAGTTGGTGAGAAACACGTACTCCCCCAAGCTTAGGCTTTTGGCCTAAGTTGGTCTACTCCCATGGAGGAAAATAACCGCCTCCGGGGTACTCCGGAGTGTACTGAGGGTGCCACTGCTGGGTGAGCTCCTGTGGCTCCCACTGATAAACTAGCGTCTGGTACTCGACTGGTAGCTCGGGCATGGGCGCCTGTGGTGGCGCTATGCCCCAATATGCGTAGATGTCCGAGGGCATAATAATGTACCTGCCTAGATGAAGATTGAACAAAGAAGGAGCAGGCAAAGTAATAGTCTCACGAGTACCCTGACTAAATACCAGGTTATAAATCATCCTCTTATTTATATCTTTATCAAGAAAGTCATGGCGAACCAGGCTATCATAATCTAGATATCTCACAGGAAGAAGCATCTCTTCTTCCTCGTACAGTCTAATAGGTATCTCAAAATGTTTAGCAAGACGGGTATCATAGATACCTCCATAAACAACGCCTTTAGTACGGTTCGTGTTCAACCGTTGAGCCACTATAGCACCCAAGCTATAAGTTTTATCATTATAAAGTGCTTCGTGGAAAACCGCAAGATCTGGGGAGCTAAGAGCCCCAGCTTTCCCACGGCCAAACAAACATTTTCCCACAAATAATGAGAGATACCGAAGCACGGGAAAATGTACACTAGCGCAAGACACTCCTCTCTCCTCTCCTACAGCAATAGTATCAATGAAAGCCTCCAAGTCCCATGGACAGGGTTCATGAATATCCCCAACATAAGGTAATTTGCAAACATTGCAAAAATCCAGAAGTGACATGCGCTGGGGGATATCATATAACTTGAACTCAACCATAGGAGGACTCTTCCTTGGATAGAAATTAAAGCTTTGCACGAAAATATTAGTGAGGAGGAGGTATTGTGGACACTTATCTTCAAGAAATGTGGTAAGGCCTGCATTCTCCACCAAGTAATAAAATTCCTCATTAAGACCGACGGCACGTAAGAACACATCGCTTGACCACTCGCATGCCCGAACTTCTACAACTCGGGGGACCGGATACTTGGGTTTCTTCTTCTCATTTTCATCTTCCTTGGGGTCACGGCTTGAAGAGCCTCTTAGGAACCTCCTCATCTTTTCCTTTTTCTTTCTCCAGGAACAATTCCACCAAAACAGTTTGGTGAAGGGGGCTTCGCACAAGGAGATCGAAAAATGCAGCAAGAAGAGAAAGAACACGGGTTTGAGCTGTGGAATGATTTTTTCTGGAGGTAGAAGAAGGAGATGGGAGCTGGAATAAGTGGAGGGGGGCACGTGGGACCCACAAGCCTGCCAGGCGCGGTCAGGGGGGGTACGCGCGCCTCCTGGGCTTCTGGCCCACTGGTGCATCCCCCTGACTAGCTCTCTATCTTAGAATTTTTCAAAAATTCCAGCAAAAATCATACTTGAATTTCACGGCATTTGAAGAACTTTTATTTTCGGGACACTTTTCTAAGGGACGCAAAAAGCAGAAAAAGGGAAAATAAAGCTAAATTTATCATTTTCTTCTGAACAATAGAAAGTAAAAGTTCGGAACAGAAGGTTGTGACTCCTAGATTCATCCATCTCATGGTCATCAAAATAAATCCGTCAATGAGGTTGATCAAGTATCCTTGACAAACTTTTTTCGAATCACATAAAACCGGAGAATTTTCGAATAACCACTAGGTTACCTCAATGGGGATGTGCATATCCCCAACAAGTAAATCATACTTCATCTTGACAGTAGGTATAGGGCATTCAAAGCTTCCAATAGGAATTGATGAAGTTTTTTCAATAGCATTGATGCAATTTACTCGATATTGTTTTTCGAAAAGTGCACCGTATGCTCATTACCATTAACATGGAAAGTGACATTGCCTTTGTTGCAATCACTAACAGCCCATGCAGTGTTTAAAAAGGGTCTTCCAAGGATGACCGCCATGGCATCATCCTCGGGAATATCTAGAATAACAAAGTCCGTTAAGATAGTAACGTTAGCAACCTCAACAGGCACATCCTCGCAAATGCCGATAGGAAAAGCAGTTGATTTGTCGGCCATTTGCAAAGACATTTCAGTGGGTGTCAACTTATCCAATTCAAGTGTACGATAAAGAGAGAGAGGCATAACACTAACACCAGCTCCAAGATCGCATAAAGCAGTTCTAACATAATTTCCTTTAATGGAGCAAGGTATAGTGGGCACTCTGGGATCACCTAGTTTCTTAGGAGTTCCACCCTTGAAGGTGTAATTAGCAAGCATGGTGGAAATCTCAACCTCAGGTATGTTCCTTTTGTTAGTCACAATATATTTCATGTACTTAGCATAAGGAGACACTTTTAGCATATCTTTCAAACGCATTTGCAGAAAGACAGGTCTAATCATATCAACAAAGCGCTCAAAATCCTCATCATCCTTTTTCTTGGATGGTTTGGGAGGAAAGGGCATGGGTTTCTGAACCCATGGTTCTCTTTCTTTACCATGCTTCCTAGCAATGAAGTCGTTCTTATCGTATCTCTTGTTCTTAGGTTGTTGGTTATCAAGATCAACAGCAGGTTCAATCTCCTCATCCTTATCATTACTAGGTTGAGCATCATCATGAACACCACTATCAATATTATCACTAGGCTCATGTTCATTACCAGATTGTGTTTCGGCATCCGAAACAGAGATATCATTTGGATTCTCAGGTGTAACAGCAGCTGGTTTGCTAGCATGCAAGTTCCTATCATCTTTATTTTTCTCCCTATTACTAGGATGACTAGGTGTCTCAGTGCTAACTCCTTGAGAATCTTGTTCACTTCTCTTAGGATGGCCCTCAAGATACAAAGGTTCCTGAGTCATTCTACCAACTCTAGTGACGACTCTAACAGAATTGTCATTCAACTCATTGAGCAAGTCATTTTGAGCCTTAAGTACTTGTTCTACTTGAGTAGTGACCATAGAGGCATGTTTACTCAAAAGCTTAAGATCATTGACATTTCTATCCACACAAGCACTTAAATGATTAATCATGCGAGCATTTTGTTCCAATTGTGTGCTAACATAATCATTGAAACTTTTTTGTTTGGCAACGAAGTTATCAAATTCATCTAAGCATAAGCTAGCAGGTTTATCAAAAGGAATATCACTCTCATTGAATCTACGAAGATAATTTACCTCTACTACCTGTGTCGGGTTATCAAGACCATGTATTTCTTCGATAGGTGGTAGATTCTTAACATCTTTCAGATTTGATACCTTTCTCTCGCATAGATTTCTTGGCTTCACATATCTTTAGGACCGAGGAATAGAATACCTCTTTTCTTCGGAGTTGGCTTCGGAGGTGGTTCGGGAATAGTCCAAGCATTATCATTGCTCAAGATATTATTCAATAGAATTTCAGCTTGTTCCACAGTTTGTTCCCTGAAAACACAACCAGCACAACTATCTAGGTGGTCCCTAGAAGCATCGATTAGTCCATTATAAAAGATATCAAGTATTTCATTTTTCTCAAGAGGGTGATCAGGCAAAGCATTCAGTAGCTGGACAAGCCTCCCCCAAGCTTATGGGAGACTCTTTTCTTCAACTTGCACAAACACTACTGGAATTAGAGAATTTGCCATCTGCTGCTTCTTTGCCGTCTGCTGCGTGATGGCAAAGACACTCTTTGCCATCAGCTACCCAAAACCTGACGGCAAAGAGCAGGCTGATGGCAAAGAGTGTCTTTGCCCATCTGCTACCTCTTTGCCGTCTGCCAGTTGACGGCAAAGCACATGCAGGCAGACGGCAAAGAACCCACCCCACACCGCCCTCTAACCCATAACGGTCCACCTCTTTGCCGTTTTGCCGTCAACCTGTTACCCCTTTGCCGTCGGGGGCAGATGGCAAAGCGCCCACTAGACCTAACGTCGTCAACCCCCACCCCACCCCTCTCTCCCCCCCCCCCGTAACGGCTCACCACAGCCCGTGACTATCTCCCTGCACCGCCATCGGAGCTCGTCCTCCCTCCTCCCTCCTCCCCGCGACCCGCCGCCGGAGCTCACCCCTCCTCCTCCCTGCGACCCCCTCCTCCACCATCGTGCCCCTGCTCCACCACCTCCCCCTCCTCTCTGTTCCCCTGCTCCACCACTGCCCCCGACTCTCTCCCTGCACCGCCGCCGGAGCTCATCCTCCCTCCTCCCTCCTCCCCTGACCCGCCGCTGGAGCTCGCCCTCCTCCTCCCTGCGACCCCCTCCTCCACCATCATGCCCCTGCTCCACCACCGCCCCTCCTCTCCGTTCCCCTGCTCCTCCACCGCCCCTCTTCCCTGCGACCCCCTGCTCCACCGCCGCCCCCTCCTCTCCGTGCCCCTGGTCCACCTTGTCACCGACATTTCCCCAGAGCTCCACCTCGTCGCTGACGTCTCCCCTAGCCACTTGTAAGTCCTCCGGCCCTCCTTTCCTCTCTTTTCCTCTTTGCTAAGGGTAATTTAATTAAGTTTAGTGACTTAGATTAATTTAGTTAGGTTATTGTTATTAGGTTCTTGTTGCTATTAGGTTCTTACTTTAAGTTGTTTAGGTTAATTTAGTTAAGTTACTTAGGTTAATTTACTTAGGTTAATTTTATTAGGTTCCAAGGTTAAGTTACTTAGGTTAATTCTTATAAGGTTGCAAATTTTTCTTCAAGTTTCATATAGGCTATTTAAAGAAAAAAACAGAATTGATTACCACTAGTTCCAAATATTGCGAAGAAAAAAGACTCTTGCGTTTTGCTTCAAGTTCTATATTTTTCTTCCTATTATATGAGAATTTGAAGTGCACATGTCATATGTGGACATGTGATTTGGACACGTGATATTTCGAATTGGGACATGTCATGCCGAAATTTCCCGTGAAAGAAGAAGAACAGGAGAGGAGGAGGAGAAAAGGAGAGGAGGAGGAGGAGGAGAAGAGGAGAGGAGGAGGAGGATGAGAAGAAGAAGAAGAGGAGACGAGGAGGAGGAGGAGGAGAAAAGGAGAGGAGGAGGAGGAGGAGAAGAGGAGAGGAGGAGGAGGAGAAGAGGAGAGGAGGAGGAGGAGGAGAAGGCCAAGGACCTTCTAGTCCTTCTCCTCCTCCTCCTTCTCCTCCTTCTCCTCCTTCTTGATTTCTTCTTCTTCTCCTCCTCCTCCTCCTCTTTCTTCTCCTCTTTCATATTATCCTTGCTTTAATTTCCCCAACAATGACATAATTAGCCCATTTAGCTCCAAAATAGCATAATAAGCTCAAAATGGCATAAGAACCTTGGTTAGCTCATGAATATTATATACTTAGCTTATTTTCCTCTAAAATGGGATAATTATCCCATTTAGCTCCAAAAAGACATAATTAGGTAATTTAGCTCCAACAAGAGGAGAAGAGGAGAAGAAATACGCAAAATGAAAAGAAAGAAGAAGAAAAGGAAGAAGAAGAAGAGAAGAAGGAGAGGGAGGAGGAGGAGGAGGAGGAGATGGCCAAGAACCTTCTAGTCCTTCTACTCCTCCTCCTTCTCCTCCTTCTCCTCCTTCTTGATTTCTTCTTCTTCTCCTCCTCCTCCTCTTTCTTCTCCTCTTTCATATTATCCTTGCTTTAGTTAACCCAAAAATGACATAAATAGACCATTTAGCTCCAAAATACCATAATAAGCTGAAATGGCATAAGAACCTTGGTTAGCTCATGAATATTATATACTTAGCTTGTTTTCCTCTAAAATGGGATAGTTAACCCATTTAGCTCCAAAAAGAGATAATTAGGTAATTTAGCTCCAACAAGAGGAGAAGAGGAGAACAAATAGGAAAAATGAAAAGAAAGAAGAAGAAAAAGAAGAGAAGAAGGAGAAGGAGGAGAAGGAGGAGGAGGAGGAGTAGGAGGAGGAGGAGGAGGAGAAGGCCAAGGACCTTCTAGTCCTTCTCCTCCTCCTCCTTCTCCTCCTTCTCCTCCTCCTTCTTGATTTCTTCTTCTTCTCCTCCTCCTCCTCTTTCTTCTCCTCTTTCATATTATCCTTGCTTTAATTAACCCAACAATGACATAAATAGCCCATTTAGCTCCAAAATGCCATAATAAGCTCAAAATGGCATAAGAACCTTGGTTAGCTCATGAATATTATATAGTTAGCTTGTTTTCCTCTAAAATGGGATAATTAGCCCATTTACCTCCAAAAAGACATAATTAGGTAATTTAGCTCCAACAAGAGGAGAAGAGGATAAGAAATAGGCAAAATGAAAAGAAAGAAGAAGAAGAAGAAGAAGAGAGAAAGGAGAAGGAGGAGGAGGAGAAGGCCAAGGACCTTCTAGTCCTTCTCCTCCTCCTCCTTCTCCTCCTTCTCCTCCTTCTTCTTGATTTTTCTTATTCTCCTCCTCCTCCTATTTCATCTCCTCTTTCATATTATCCTTGCTTTAATTAACCCAACAGTGACATAATTAGCCCATTTAGCCCCAAAATACCATAATAAGTTCAGAATGGCATAAGAACATTGGTTAGCTCATGAATATTATATACTTAGCTTGTTTTCCTCCAAAATGGGATAATTAGCCCATTTAGCTCCAAAAAGACATAATTAGGTAATTTAGCTCCAACAAGAGGAGAATAGGAGAAGAAATTGGCAAAATGAAAAGAAAGAAGAAGAAGAAGAAGAGAAGAAGGAGGAGGAGGAGGAGGAGGAGAAGGCCAAGGACCTTCTAGTCCTTCTCCTCCTCCTCCTCCTCCTTCTCCTCCTTCTCCTCCTTCTTCTTGATTTCTTCTTATTTTCCTCCTCCTCCTCTTTCTTCTCCTCTTTCATATTATCGTTGCTTTAATTAACCCAACAATGCCATAATTAGCCCATTTAGCTCCAAAAACCATAATAAGCTCAAAATGGCATAAGAACCTTGGTTAGCTCATGAATATTATATAATTAGCTTGTTTTCCTCTAAAATGGGATAATTAGCCCATTAATTGCAAAAATACATAATTAGGTAATTTAGCTCCAACAAGAGGAGAAGAGGAGAAGAAATAGGCAAAATGAAAAGAAAGAAGAAGAAGAAGAAGAAGAAGAAGAAGAGAAGAAGGAGAAGGAGGAGGAGGAGGAGGAGGAGAAGGCCAAGGACCTTCTAGTCCTTCTCCTCCTTCTTCTTGATTTCTTCTTCTTCTCCTCCTCCTCCTCTTTCTTCTCATATTTCATATTATCCTTGCTTTAATTAACCCAACAATGACATAATTATACCATTTAGCTCCAAAATACCATAATAAGCTCAAAATGGCATAAGAACCTTGGTTAGCTCATGAATATTATATACTTAGCTTGTTTTCCTCTAAAATGGGATAATTAGTCCATTTAGCTCCAAAAAGACATAATTAGGTAATTTATCTCCAACAAGAGGAGAAGAGGAGAAGAAATAGGCAAAATGAAAAGAAGAAGAAGAAGAAGAAGAAGAAGAAGAGAAGAAGGAGAAGGAGGAGGAGGAGGAGGAGAAGGAGAAGGCCAAGGACCTTCTAGTCCTTCTCCTCCTCCTCCTTCTCCTCCTTCTCCTCCTTATTCTTGATTTATTCTTCTTCTCCTCCTCCTCCTCTTTCTTCTCCTCTTTCGTATTATCCTTGCTTTAATTTCCCGAACAATGACATAATTAGCCCATTTAGCTCAAAAATACGATAATAAGCTCAAAATGGCATAAGAAGCTTGGTTAGCTCATGAATATTATATACTTAGCTTGTTTTCCTCTAAAATGGGATAATTAACCCATTTAGCTCCAAAAAGACATAATTAGGTAATTTAGCTCCAACAAGAGGAGAACAGGAGAAGAAATAGGCTAAATGAAAAGAAAGAAGAAGAAGAAGAAGAAGAAGAAGAAGAGAAGAAGGAGAAGGCGGAGGAGGAGGAGAAGGCCAAGGACCTTCTAGTCCTTCTCCTCCTCCTCCTTCTCCTCCGTCTCCTCCTTCTTTTTGATTTCTTATGCTTCTCCTCCTCCTCCTCTTTCTTCTCCTCTTTCATATTATCCTTGCTTTAATTAACCCAACAATGACATAATTAGCCCATTTAGCTCCAAAATACCATAATAAGCTAAAAATGGCATAAGAACCTTGGTTAGCTCATGAATATTATATATTTAGCTTGTTTTCCTCTAAAATGGGATAATTAGCCCATATTGCTGCAAAAAGACATAATTAGGTAATTTTGCTCCAACAAGAGGAGAAGAGGAGAAGAAATAGGCAAGATGAAAAGAAAGAAGAAGAAGAAGAAAAAGGGAAGAAGGAGAAGGAGGAGGAGGAGGAGGAGAAGGCAAAGGACCTTCTAGTCCTTCTCCTCCTCCTCCTCCTCCTCCTCCGTCCCCTCCTTCTTGATTTCTTCTTCTTCTCCTCATCCTGCTCTTTCTTCTCCTCTTTCATATTATCCTTGCTTTAATTAACCCATCAATGACATAATTAGCCCATTTAGCTCCAAATTACCATAAAAGTTCAAAATGGCATAAGAACCTTGGTTAGCTCATGAATATTATATACTTAGCTTGTTTTCCTCTAAAATGGGATAATTAGCCTATTTAGCTCCAAAAAGACATAATTAGGTAATTTAGCTCCAACAAGAGGAGAAGAGGAGAAGAAATAGGCAAAATGAAAAGAAAGAAGAAGAAGAAGAAGAAGAATAAGAAGAAGAGAAGAAGCAGAAGGAGGAGGAGGAGAAGAAGGCCAAGGACCTTCTAGTCCTTCTCCTCCTCCTACTTCTCCTCCTTCTCCTCCTTCTTGATTTCTTCTTCTTCTCGTCCTCCTCCTCTTTCTTCTCCTATTTCGTATTATCCTTGCTTTAATTAACCCAACAATCACATAATTAGCCCATTTAGCTCCAAAATACCATAATAAGCTCAAAATGGCATAAGAACCTTGGTTAGCTCGTGAATATTATATAGTTAGCTTGTTTTCCTCTAAAATGGGATAATTAGCCCATTTAGCTGCAAAAAGACGTAATTAGGTAATTTAGCTCCAACAAGAGGAGAAGAGGAGAAGAAATAGGCAAAATGAAAAGAAAGAAGAAGAAGACGAAGAAGAAGAAGAAGAAGAAGAGAAGAAGGAGAAGGAGGAGGAGGAGGAGGAGAAGGCCAAGGACCTTCTAGTCCTTCTCCTCCTTCTCCTCCTTCTTCTTGATTTCTTCTTCTTCTCCTCCTCCTCCTGTTTCTTCTCCTCTTTCATATTATCCTTGCTTTAATTAACCCAACAATGACATAATTAGCCCATTTATCTCGAAATTACCATAATAAGCTAAAAATGGCATAAGAACCTTGGTTAGCTCATGAATATTATATACTTAGCTTGTTTTCCTCTAAAATGGGATAATTGGCCCATTTAGCTGCAAAAAGACATAATTAGGTAATTTAGCTCCAACAAGAGGAGAAGAGGAGAAGAAATAGGCAAAATGAAAAGAAATAAGAAGAAGAAGAAGAGAAGGAGGAGAAGGAGGAGGAAGAGGAGGAGAAGGCCAAGGACCTTCTAGTCCTTCTCCTCCTCCTCCTTCTCCTCCTTCTTCTTTATTTCTTATTCTTATCCTCCTCCTCCTCTTTCTTCTCCTCTTTCATATTATCCTTGCTTTAATTACCCCAACAATTATATAATTAGCCCATTTAGCTCTAAAATACCTTAATAAGCTCAAAATGGCATAAGAACCTTGGTTAGCTCATGAATATTATATACTTAGCTTGTTTTCCTCTAAAATGGGATAATTAGCCCATTTAGCTCCAAAAAAGACATAATGAGGTAATTTAGCTCCAACAAGAGGAGAAGAGGAGAATAAATAGGCAAAATGAAAAGAAAGAAGAAGAAGAAGAAGAAGAAGAAAAGAAGGAGAAGGAGGAGGAGGAGAAGGCCAAGGACCTTCTAGTCCTTCTCCTCCTCCTCCTCCTCCTTCTTCTTGATTTCTTCTTCTTCTCCTCCGCCTCCTCTTTCTTCTCCTCTTTCATATTATCATTGCTTTAAGTAACCCATCAATGACATAATAAGCCCATTTAGCTCTAAAATACCTTAATAAGCTCAAAATGGCATAAGAACCTTGGTTAGCTCATGAATATTATATACTTAGCTTGTTTTCCTCTAAAATGAGATAATTAGCCCATTTAGCTCCAAAAAGACATAATTAGGTAATTTAGCTCCAACAAGAGGAGAAGAGGAGAAGAAATAGGCAAAATGAAAAGAAAGAAGAAGAAGAAGAAGAAGAAGAAGAAGAGAAGAAGGAGACGGAGGAGGAGTAGGAGAAGGCCAAGGGCCTTCTAGTCCTTCTCCTCATCCTCCTTCTCCTCGTTCTCCTCCTTCTTGATTTCTTCTTCTCCTCCTCCTCCTCCCCTTTCTTTTCTTATTTCGTATTATCCTTGCTTTAATTAACTGAACAATGACATAATTAGCCCATTTAGCTCCAAAATACCATAATAAGCTCAAAATGGCATAAGAACCTTGGTTAGCTCATGAATATTATATACTTATCTTGTTTTCCTCTAAAATGGGATAATTAGCCCATTTAGCTGCAAAAAGACATAATTAGGTAATTTAGCTCCAACAAGAGGAGAAGAGGAGAAGAAATAGGCAAAATGAAAAGAAAGAAAGAAGAAGAAGAAGAAGAAGAAGAAGAGAAGAAGGAGAAGGAGGAGGAGGAGGAGGAGAAGGCCAAGGACCTTCTAGTCCTTCTCCTCCTCCTCCTTCTCCTCCTTCTTTTTTATTTCTTCTTCTTCTCCTCCTCCTCCTCTTTGTTGTCGTATTTCATATTATCCTTGCTTTAATTAACCCAATAATGACATAATTAGCCCATTTAGCTCCAAAATACCATAATAAGCTCAAAATGGCAAAAGAACCTTGGTTAGCTCATGAATATTATATACTTAGCTTGTTTTCCTCTAAAATGGGATAATTAGCCCATTTAGCTGCCAAAAGACATAATTAGGTAATTTAGCTTCAACAATAGGAGAAAAGGAGAAGAAATAGGCAAAATGAAAAGAAAGAAGAAGAAGAAGAAGAAGATAAGAAGGAAGAGGAGGAGGAGGAGGAGGAGGAGAAGGCCAAGGACCTTCTAGTCCTTCTCCTCGTCCTCCTTCTCCTCCTTCTCCTACTTCTTCTTGATTTCTTATTCTTCTCCTCCTCCTCCTCTTTCTTCTCCTCTTTCATATTATCCTTGCTTTAATTAACCCAACAATGACATAATTAGCCCATTTAGCTCCAAAATACCATAATAAGCTCAAAATGGCATAAGAACCTTGGTTAGCTCATGAATATTATATACTTAGCTTGTTTTCCTCAAAAATGGGATAATTAGCCCATTTAGCTCCAAAAATACATAATTAGGTAATTTAGCTCCAACAAGAGGAGAAGAGGAGAAGAAATAGGCAAAATGAAAAGAAAGAAGAAGCAGAAGAAGAAGAAGAAGAGAAGAAGGAGGAGGAGGAAGAGAAGGCCAAGGACCTTCAAGTCCTTCTCCTCCTCCTCCTTCTCCTCCTTCTTCTTGATTTCTTCTTCTTCTCCTGCTCCTCCTCTTTCTTCTCCTATTTCATATTATCCTTGCTTTAATTAACCCAACAATGACATAATTAGCCCATTTAGCTCCAAAATACCATAATAAGCTCTAAATGGCATAAGAACCGTGGTTATCTCATGAATATTATATACTTAGCTTGTTTTCCTCTAAAATAGGATAATTAGCCCATTTAGATCCAAAAAGACATAATTAGGTAATTTAGCTCCAACAAGAGGAGAAGAGGAGAAGAAATAGGCAAAATGAAAAGAAAGAAGAAGAAGAAGAAGAAGAAGAAGAGAAGAAGGAGAAGGAGGAGGAGGAGGAGGAGAAGGCCAAGGACCTTCTAGTACTTCTCCTCCTCCTCCTTCTCCTCGTTCTCCTCCTTCTTCCTGATTTATTCTTCTCCTGCTCCTCCTCCTCTTTCTTCTCCTCTTTCATATTATCCTTGCTTTAATTAACCCATTTAGCTCCAAAATGCCATAATAAGCTAAAAATGGCATAAGAACCTTGGTTAGCTCATGAATATTATATTCTTAGCTTGTTTTCCGCTAAAAATGACATAATTAGCTGAAAAACATCATATTTTGTTCTGCTTCTGAGTTTCTTATTCACATTTTTGCAGATTGGATATACTACATGCATGGAAGCTAGCATTCATGGAGTTGAACAATGTCGATGGATGAACTTTATATGTATATCATCTAGTTTTCATTTGAGTTGATGAACAATGTCGAACTATGCGTATATGTATATATGGATAAACAGTGCAATACTTTGTATGTTGGTTCTTTCGATATATGGGGATGTGCATTGATTTATATGTATATCATATATGTGTGGTGAATTATATATATTTGTTGGCAAGTATATGTGTGGTGAACTATATATCATATATGTGTGGTGAATTATATAAATGTGTTGTCAAATATATATATATATATATATATATATATATATATATATATGTGTGTGTGCTGTGAAATAATATAAAACAAAAAAACAGGTACTATATGGGCTCTTTGCTGTCTGCCAGCTGATGGCAAAGACCTGCGCCATCAGCTGGCAGATGGCAAAGGTGCCACATGGCACCCAGCTATCCATCCTGGGGTGTCTATATAGGCTCTTTGCCGTCAGCCTCCAGGGTGCGCGGACGGCAAAGAAGAAGGCACAGAGGAGGGGGGAGGAGGAGGCAGACGGCAAAGAGTGGAGGGGGGAGAGGCAGACGACAAAGAGTGGAGGGGGGAGGGGAGGAGTAGGCAGACGGCAAAGATGGAGGGGGAGGCAGACAGCAAAGAGTGGAGGGGGGAGGAGGAGGAGGCAGACGGCAAAGATAAAGTGGGAGGCAGACGGCAAAGGTAAAGGGAGAGGCAGACGGCAAAGCCTCTGTTAACCCCTAACGGAGGCAACGCCTGTAGGTTGCCGTCTCGAGCACTTTGCCGACTGCTCCTAAGGAAAGCTGACAGCAAAGAGCTTTGTCGTCCGCTTTTGGGGGGCATACGGCAAAGAAGATCCTATGCCGTCGTAGGCTGACGCAGAAATTTTGCCGACCGTGAGTATATTTGCCATCTGCTGTTTTCTCTTTGCCGTCGGGATTTTGTCTTTGCCGTCTGTGATGGCACACGACAAAGAAGCTGATTCCTGTAGTGAAAGTTATATATATCCTGCAAGGCAGCTTGTTTCTTATGGGCAGGAAAATATTTCTTAGAGAAGTAGTAGATCATATCCTGGGGACTACGCACACAACCAGGAGCAAGAGAAGTAAACCAAGTCTTAGCATCACCCTTTAGTGAGAAAGGAAACAACTTAAGGATATAGTAATGGCGGATCTTTTCCTCAGTCGTGAATAGGGTGGCTATATCGTGCAGTTTGGTAAGATGTGCTACAACCGTTTCGGACTCATAACCATGAAAAGGATCAGATTCGACCAAAGTGATTAACTCAGGATCGACAGAGAATTCATAATCCTTATCAGTAACAAAGATAGGCGAAGTAGCAAACTTAGGATCGTATTTCATCCTAGCATTCAGAGATTTTTCTTTCCACTTGCGCAATAAATTCTCAAGATCATAGCTATCATTACAAGCAAGAAAGTCCTCAGCTACCTCTCCCTCCATAACATAACCCTCAGGTATATCACGCAATTCATATCTAGGAGAGCTAGTTCTAACAGGTGAAACAACATGTTCTACTTCAATAATTTCAGCAATTTCAGAAGTAACATCACATTCAGCAGCAACTCTAGCAATTTGTGCATCAAGGAAAGCACCTAGTGGCAAAGCAGTATCAAGCAAAGCATCATCATAAGCATCATGGATAGCAGAAGTAGCATCATCAAGCACATGCGACACATCAGAATTTCTAGTAGGTGGTGGTGTCGCAAACTTACTCATAACTGAAGGTGAATCAAGTGCAGAGCTAGATGGCAGTTCCCTACCTGTCCTCGTAGTTGAGGGCAAGACTTTAGTTTTTGGATCTCTTGGATTCCTCATAGTGATCAACAGATGTAAATCCCAAGTGACTCAAAAGAATAGACCTAGGCCTTCCCTGCAACGGTGCCAGAAAATAGTGTTGATAACCCACAAGTATAGAGGATCGCAACAGTTTTCGAGGGTAGAGTATTCAACCCAAATTTGTTGATTTGACACAAGGGGAAGCTGATACGTCCATTTTGCATCATGCTTTCATGTTGATATTTATCAATTTTTGGGCTATTATATTACTTTGTGGTACCATACTTATGCCTTTCCTCTCTTATTTTGCAAGGTTTATCTGAAGAGGGAGAATACCGGCAGCTGGAATTCTGGACTGGAAAAGGACCAAGTCTGAGTCCTCTATTCTGCACAACTCCAAATCCCTGAAAATCAACATGGAATTTTTTGGGAATATGTAAAAAATAATGGGCGAAAGAAGTGCCAGAGGGGAGCTACCAGGGGCCCACAAGCCTGGTAGCCGCCACCTACCCCCCTGGCGGCGGCTACAGGGCTTGTGGGCACCCTAACGGCCGACTGTCCCCCCTCTTTTTCTATATGAAGGGTTTCGTCCGGAGAAAAAATCAGGGTGGAGCTTTTTCGTGGATTCTTCGCCGCCACGAGGCGGAACGTGAGCACAACCAATCTAGAGCTCCGGCAGGACGATCCTGCCGGGGAAACTTCCCTCCCGGAGGGGAAATCGTCGTCATCGTCATCACCAACACTCCTCTCGTCGGAGGGGAGTCATCTCCATCAATATCTTCATCAGCACCATCTCCTCTCCAAACGCTAGTTCATCTCTTGTAACCAATCTCCATCTCGCGACTCCGATTGGTACTTGTAAGGTTGCTAGTAGTGTTGATTACTCTTTGTAGTTGATGCTAGTTGGATTACTTGGTGGCAGAGTTTATGTTCAGATCCTTGATGCTACACATTACACCTCTGATCATGATTATGATTATGCTTTGTGAGTAGGTACTTTTGTTCCTGAGGACATGGGATAAGTCATGCTGATAATAGTCATGTGAATTTGGTATTCGTTCGGTATTTTGATATGTTGTATGTTGTCTTTTCCTCTAGTGGTGTTATGTGAACGTCGACTACATAACACTTCACCATCTTTGGGCCTAGAGTAAGGCATTGGGGAGTAGTAAGTAGATGATGGGTTGCTAGAGTGACAGAAGCTTAAACCCCAGTCTATGCGTTGCTTCGTAAGGGGCTGATTTGGATCCACTAGTTTAATGATATGGTTAGACGTTGTCTTAATTCTTCTTTCGTAGTTGCGGATGCTTGCGAGAGGGGTTAATCATAAGTGGGATGCTTGTCCAAGTAAGGGAACTACCCAAGCGCTGGTCCACCCACATATCAAACAATCAAAGTAACGAACGAGAATCACATGAACATGATGAAACTAGCATGACAGAAATTCCCGTGTGTCCTCGGGAGCGTTTTTCCTCCTATAAGACTTTGTTCAGGCTTGTCCCTTCCTCCAAAAGGGATTGGGCCACTTTGTTGCACCATTGCTACTACCTGTTACTTGTTACTTTTCACTTGCTATGTTTCACCTCACTACACCATCACTTGTTACCGCTACTTTCAGTGCTTGCAGTTATTACCTTGCTGAAAACCGTTTATCAGAGCCTTCTCCTCCTCGTTGGGTTCGACACTCTTACTTATCGAAAGGACTACGATTGATCCCCTATACTTGTGTGTCATCAGAAGCCAAAGAATATTCTCGAGTATTAGCACTTGAGTTGTCAATTCAACCACACCTGAAAGATTTAGTATCTGCAGCAAAGTTTCAGTAGCAAAGTAGTGTGATAGTAGTGGTAGCAACGGTAACAGTGGCAATTGTGACAGCAGTAGCGGTAACAGTAGCAGTAGTGACAACAATAGTGGTAAAGTAACATAGCAAGGACCAGTAGGAAAAGCTCGTAGGCATTGGATCGGTGATGGATAATTATGTCGGATGACATTCATCATGTAACAGTTATAACATGCGGTGATTTGTAACTAGCTCCAGTTCGTCAATGTAATGTAGGCATGTATTCCATGTATAGCCATACTTGCTTATGGAAAAGAACTTGCATGACATCTATTGTCCATCCCTCCCATGGCAGCGGGGTCCTAATGGAAACTAAGGGATATTAAGGTCTCCTTTTAATAGAGAACCGGAACAAAGCATTAGCACTTAGTGAATACATGAACTCCTCACACTATGGTCATCTCCGGGAGTGGTTCCGGCTATTGTCACTCCGGGGTTGCCGGGTCATAACACATAGTAGGTGACTACAACTTGCAAGATAGGATCAAGAACACACACATATTGATGAAAACATAATAGGTTCAGATCTGAAATCATGGCACTCGGGCCCTAGTGACAAGCATTAAGCATAGCAAAGTAGTAGCAACATCAATCTCACAACATAGTGGATACTAGGGATCAAACCCCATCAAAACTAACTCGATTACATGATAGATCTCAACCAACCGATCACCGTCCAGCAAGCCTACGATGAGATTACTCACGAACGGTGAAGAGCATCATAGAATTGGCGATGAAGGATGGTTGATGATGATGACGACATCGATCTCCCCTCTCCAGAGCCCAGAACGGACTCCAGATCTGCCCTCCAGAGGAAGAACAGGTGGTGGCGGCGGCTCCGTGTCGTAAAACGCGATGAACTCTTCTCTCTTAATTTTCTCTGGGTGAGAGAGACTATATAGATCTGGAGTTGGAGGCGGCGGAGCCACGAGGGCCTCACAAGCCTGCTAGGCTCGGCCAGGGGGGGCCGCGCCTCCT
This sequence comes from Hordeum vulgare subsp. vulgare, assembly GCF_904849725.1. Classification (NCBI taxonomy): domain Eukaryota; kingdom Viridiplantae; phylum Streptophyta; class Magnoliopsida; order Poales; family Poaceae; genus Hordeum; species Hordeum vulgare. The sequence goes on along the minus strand of NC_058521.1, from coordinate 142,953,922 downwards.
GGGCTTGTGGGCTCCTGGCTCCGTCCCTCTAGGTAATTCTTGTGCCAGTATTTTTTATATACTCCACAAAAAATCCTCGTAAATTTCCAGGTCATTCCGAGAACTTTTATTTCCGTGCAAAAACAACACCATGGCAATTCTGCTGAAAACAGCGTCTATCCGGGTTAGTTCCATTCAAATCATGCAAATTAGAGTCCAAAACAAGGGCAAAAGAGTTTGGAAAAGTAGATACGATGGAGACGTATCAATTAGCTCTTTGATCAAAGATGGTCAAGGTTTCCTCACCATACACAAGTGTTGTCACTTGATAACGGGATCACATCATTGGGAGAATGATGTGATGGACAAGACCCAAATTATAAACGTAGCATGTGATCGTGTCATTTTGTTGCTATTGTTTTCTGCGTGTCAAGTATTCATTCCTATGACCATGAGATCATGTAACTCACTGACACCAGAGGAATACCTTGTGTGTATCAAAGGTCACAATGTTACTGGTTGACTATAAAGGTGCTTTACAGGTATGTCCGAAGGTGTCCTTTGAGTTAGCATGGATCAAGATTAGGATTTGTCACTCCGTGTGATGGAGAGGTATCTCGGGGCACACTCGGTAATACAAAATCACATATAAGCCTTGCAAGCAATGTGACTCAAGTGTAATTCACTCGATCTTGTATTAAGGAACGAGTAAAGAGACTTTCCCGTAATGAGATTGAAAGAGGTATAGAGATACCGACGATCAAATCTTGGGCAAGTAACATACCGAAGGACAAAGGGAATGTTATACGAGATTATGTGAATCCTTGGCAGAAAGGTTCAACCGATAAGATCTTCGTAGAACATGTAGGATCCAATATGGACATTCAGGTCCCGCTATTGGATATTGACCAAGGAGTGTTTTGGGGCATGTCTGCATAGTTCTCGAACCCGCAGGGTCTGCACACTTAAGGTTCGGTGACATTTTAGTATAGTTGAGTTATATGTGTTGGTGATCGAAGTTTTTTCGGAGTCCCGGATGAGATCACGGACATCACGAGGGTTTTCAGAATGGTCCGTAAATGAAGATTGATATATAGGATGGTTTCATTTGGTCACCGGAAAGATTTCGGGCATTACCCGCAGTGTACGGGGACTAAAGAATGAGTTCCGAATATTCACCGGGAGGGGCCCACCTACCCGGGAGTGAGCCCAGTAGCCCTAGGGTGGCGCACCAGCCCTTAGTGGGCTGGTGTGGCCAGCCCAAGTGGGCTATGGTGCTAGGGAGAAAAAACAAAGAGAAAAGAAAAAAGAAGAGGGACGTGGGGAGGAAGAGGAGGACTCCTCCTTCCCAAACCGAAATGGAGTTGGAGTCCTCCTCTCCTCCTTGGCCGGTGCCCTAGGGGCTCCATTGATCCCCAAGGCTAGCCCCTCCCCTCCTCCTATATATATTAGAGGTTTTAGGGTTTTTGAGACACAACTTTGCCACGTGCAACTCAAACCAACACCTCGTAGTTCTTCCTCTAGATGGGATTTCTTCGGAGCTCGGGCGGAGCCCTGCAGGAATAGATCATCCACATCACCGGCTCACTGTCACGTTGTTGGAGAACTCATCTACTTCCCCGTCTCTCTTGCTGGATCAAGAATTTGGAGATCGTCATCGAGTTGTACGTGTGCTGAACGCGGAGGTGTCGTCCGTTCAGTGCTAGAGCGGGACGGATCGTGGGACGGATCGTGATTTGAATCACGAACCTGTACAAGGGTTTCTTAAACACTTCCCGCTTAGCGATCTACATGGGTACGTGGATCCAATCTCCCTCTCGTAGATGAACATCACCATGATAGGCTTCATGTGCATATGAAAATCTTTTGTTTCCCATGCAACATTCCCCAACAGTGGCATCATGAGCTAGGTACATGCGTAGATGTTATCTCGAGTAGAACACAAAAGTTTTTGTGGGAATTGATGTTCGATTTTCTGCCCTCCTTAGTCTTTTCTCGATCCAGCGGTATTGTTGGATTGAAGCGGTCCGGACCAACATTACTCATACGCTTACGAGAGACCGGTTTCATCGACCAACATGCAACTCGTTGCATAAAGATGACTGGCGGGTGTCGGTTTCTTCAACTTTAATTGAATTGGATTTGATCGAGGCGGTCCTTGGAGAGAGGTTAAATAGCAATTTGCACTTATCCGTTGTGGTTTTTGCGTAAGTAAGATGCGATCATACAAGATACCAATAGCAGTCGCGTAAAACATGCATCAACAAATTAGAGGACGTTTAACTTGTTTTTGCAGGGTATGCTTGTGATGTGATATGGCCAAAGACATGATGTGATAAATTGGATGTATGAGATGATCATGTTGTAATAGTTAATATTGACTTGCACGTCAATGCTACGGAAACCGGCAGGAGCCATAGGGTTGTCTTTAAACTAACGTTTGTGTTTGCAGATGCGTTTACTATATTGCTAGGTTGTAGCTTTAGTAGTAATAGCATAGATAGCTTGACAACCTCGATGGTGGCACGATGATGGAGATCATGATGATGGAGCTCACGATGTGGCACCGGTGACGATGAAGATCATGCCGGTGCTTTGGTAATGGAGATCAAGAAGCACAAGATCATGGTCATATCATGTCACTTATAAACTGCATGTGATGTTAATCCTTTTATGCACCTTATCTTGCTTTGACCGACGATAGCATTATAAAGTGATCCCTCACTAAAATTTCAAGATAAAATTGTGTTCTCCCTCACTGTGCACCATTGCGATAGTTTGTCGTTTCGAGACACCACGTGATGATCGGGTGTGATAGACTCAACGTTCACATACAACGGGTGCAAAACAGTTGCACACGCGGAACACTCGGGTTGAACTTCACGAGCCTAGCATGTGCAGACATGGCCTCGGAACATAAGAGACTGAAAAGTCGAGCATTAATCGTATAGATGATATGATTAACATGGAGATGTTTACCACTTAAACTACACTCAACTCACGTGATGATCGGACTTGAGTTAGTGAATTTGGATCATGCCACACTCAAGTAACTAGAGGGATGTCTATTTGAGTGGGAGTTCTTAAAATAATATGATTAATTGAACTAATTATCATGAACATAGTCGAAAGGTCTTTATGAATTATGTTGTAGCTTGCGCTGTAGCTCTACGGTTTTTATATGTTCCTAAGAGAAAATTTAGTTGAAAGATGATAGTAGCAACTTTGCGGACCGAGTACGTAAACTGAGGATTGTCCTCATTGCTACGCAGAAGGCTTATGTCCTTAATGCACCATTTGGTGTGCTACACCTCGAGCGTCGTCTGTGGATGTTGCGAACATGTGACATACACGTTTTTGATGACTACGTGATAGTTCAGTGCATAATACTTAACGGCTTAGAAGCAAGTCGCCGAAGACGTTTTGAACGTCATGGAAATAAGAGATGTTCTAAGAGATGAAATTGGGATTTCATGCTCGTGCCCTTGTTGACAGGTATGAAACCTCTGACAATATTCTTTGCCTACAAAGTAAAAGGAGAAAAACTCAATCGTTGAGCATGTGCTCAGATTGTCTAAGTGCAACAGTCGCTTGAATCAAAGTGAGAGTTAATCTTCCAAATGAGATAGTGATGGTTCTCCAAAGTCACTGCAACCAAGCTGCTAGAGCTTCGTGATGAACTATAATATATCAAGGGTAGATATGATGATTCTTGAGCGATTCGTAATGTTTGACACTGCGAAAGTAGAAATCAAGTAGGAGCATCAATTGTTGATGGTTAGTAAAACCACTAGTTTCAAGAAGGGCAAGGGCTAGAAGGGATACTTCATGAAACGGCAAACCAGTTGCTGCTCTAATAAAGAAACCCAAGGTTGAACCCAGACCCGAGACTGAGTGCTTCTGTTATGAGGGGAACGGTCACTGAGGCGGAACTACCCTAGATACTTGGTAGATGAGAAGGCTGGCAAAGACGACAAAAGTATATTGGATATACCTGATGTTGATGTGTACCTTACTAGTATTCCTAGTAGCACCAGGGTATTAGATACTGGTTCATTTGCTAAGTGTTAGTAACTCAAAGTTATAGCTACGGATTAAAAGGATACTAGCAAGGTTGAGGTGACGATGTGTGTTGGAAGTAATTCTAAGGTTGATGTGATCCAACATCGTACGCTCCCTCTACCATCGGGATTGGTGTTAAACCTAAATAATTGTTATTTGGTGTTTGCGTTGAGCATGAACATGATTGGATCATGTTTATTGCAATACGATTATTCATTTAAAGAGAATAATGGTTATTCTATTTGCTTGAATGTGTACCTCACCTGATGTGTGCCTTGACATGAGTCTATCAAGGGGTACAAAGAGTGATCCAGGATTGAATCACTAAAACAGAGGTCAAAATTATCCATAGTAACTAATGGACTAAGGATTTTTTTCTCGATTATGGAGGTGGTTAAAGAGTTCGTCGTGAAGGGTTACGTTGATGCAAGATTTAACACTAATCTGAATAACTCTGAGTAGTAAAACGGATTTGTATAGTAGAGTAGATATTTGGAATATTTGCGAATAGCACGTAGTAGCAGCATCTATAAGATGACATAAAGATTTGTAAAGCACACATGGATCTGAAAGGTTCACAACCGCTGACTAAAACCTCTTTCACAAGCAAGACATGATCGAATCCCAGAACTGTATGGGTGTTAGATTCATTACAATCACATAGTGATGTGAACTAGATTAATGACTGTAGTGCAAGTGGGGGGCTATTGGAAATATGCGCTACAGGCAATAATAAATTAGTTATTACTATATTTCTTTGTTCATGATAATCGTTTATTATCCATGCTATAATTGTATTGATTGGAAACACAAATACATGCGTGGATACATAGAAAAAATACTGTCCCTAGTAAGCCTCTAATTGACTAGCTCGTTGATCAAAGATGGTCAAGGTTTCCTGAACATAGACAAGTGTTGTCACTTGATAACGGGATCACATCATTGGGTGAATGATGTGATGGACAAGACCCAAATTATAAACGTAGCATCTGATCGTGTCATTTTGTTGCTATTGTTTTCTACGTGTCAAGTATGCATTCCTATGACCATGAGATCATGTAACTCACTAACACCGGAGGAATACCTTGTGTGCATCAAACATCACAACGTTACTGGGTGACTATAAAGGTGCTCTTCAGGTATGTCCGAAGGTGTCCGTTGAGTTAGCATGGATCAAGACTGGGATTTGGCACTCCGTGTGACGGAGAGGTATCTTGAGGCCCACTCGGTAATACAACATCACGTATAAGCCTTGCAAGCAATGTGACTCAAGTGTAAGTCACGGGATCTTGTATTACAAAACGAGTAAAGAGACTTGCCGGTAACGAGATTGAATTAGGTATAGAGATACCGACAATCAAATCTCGGGCAAGTAACATACCGAAGAAAAAAGGGAATGTTATACGTGATTATATGAATCCTTGGCACAGAGGTTCAACCGATAAGATCTTCGTAGAATATGTAGGATCCAATATGGACATCCAGGTCCCGCTATTGGATATTTACTGAGGAGTGTCACGGGTCATGCCTGCATAGTTCTCGAACATGTAGGGTCTGCACACTTAAGGTTCAATGACGTTTTAGTATAGTTGAGTTATATGTGTTGGTGACCGAAGGTTGTTCAGAGTCCCGGATGAGATCACGGACATCACGAGGGTTTCCAGAATGGTCCGGAGACGAAGATTGATATATAAGATGGTTTCATTTGGTCACCGAAAAGATTTCGGACATTACCGGCAATGTACCGGGAGTGACGAATGGATTCCGGATATTCACCGGCAGGGGCCCACATACCCGGGAGTGAGCCCAATATCCCTAGGGTGGCGCACCAGCCCTTAGTGGGCTGGTGAGGCTAGCCCAAGTGGGCTATGGCGCTAGGGAGAAAAAACCAAAGAGAAAAGAGAAAAAAATAAGAGGGAGGTGGGAAGGAAGAGGAGGACTCCTCCTTCCCAAACCGAATTGGAGTTGGAGTCCTCCTCTCCTCCTTGGCCGGTGCCCTAGGGGCTCCCTTGAGCCCCAAGGCTAGACCCTCCCCTCCTCTTATATATATTAGAGGTTTTAGGGTTTTTGAGATACAACTTTGCAACGTGCAACTCAAACCTATACCTCGTAGTTCTTCCTCTAGATCAGATTTCTGTGGAGCTCAGGCAGCGCCATGCAGGAATAGATCATCACCATCACCGGTGCACCATCACGCTGCCGAAGAACTCATCTAGTTCCCTGTCTCTCTTGTTGTATCAAGAAGACAGAGATCGTCATCGAGCCGTACGTGTGCTGAACGCAGAGGTGTCGTCCGTTCGGTGCTAGATCGGGACGGGTCGTGGGGCGGATCGTGTGTGACAGCCCGAGACCGACATTCCAGAAGATTCCCCCTTCTTTTCCGTTTTCGTCATGTGATTAGAATTATTCGTTGCACCGTCATGTAGTTTGCATCATCGCATCATGCATGGCATCATGTCATCGGTGTTTTGTCGGTGTTGCTTGTTGCTCCATGTTGTTAGGCGTTAGTGCTTCGTGAGTGGCGTCGTTTTGTTGGGGTGATGAGAGAGGGTGCGTGAGAGCCGCCGCTAAACCCCGTTGCACCGCAGACCTTCTCCCCTTCTCTCTCTCATTTCGTTTTAGGGTTTTGCCAAAGTCTTCGGTTAAAACCCCTGTTTAAAAGAGTGCGTCTTCTTCTTTTCAACAAAAGTCTTTTTATTAAATGTAGGGGCAACCCTTAGGTTTTATTTTCTTTCTCCGTTTGTTTTATTTTAAAACCCTCCCATTTTATTTTCTCTTTTAAAAGGCTTTTATTATTCTTTGGATAAAGAGGTTTTAATTAATTCTTTTAAAAGAAGGGTTATTTTTATCTTCTTGTTAAAAGAGTTTTAATTTAATTCTTTTAAAAAAAGGGTTGTGATTTTTAATTCTTAAAAAGGGTTCTATTTTAATTCTTAAAAGGGTTTCATTTTATTTGTTTAAAAAAAGCACAAGCTATTTTAGAGTTGGAGTTTAATTTTCAAAAGGAGTGAAACATTTTTTAATTTATTTTGATAAAAGCCTTTTTTTAAGTTAAAAAAACTGTTCGTTTTAAAAGTGTTAAAAAAACATATGGGGGAGGAGCCAGCCCAGGCCAACCGGCCCAAGGACCAGCTTCCCTCCCCCGAGACATAGCGCGCAGCCTCCCGATTCCATCTTCTTCCTCAGCCTCCCAGCGTCTCCTCTTCCCCGCGCCGCCAGCAGCCCCTCTGCGTGCCGCCGTCGACCCTAGCTGCAGGTGCCCCGCGCCCCGTGGCTCCCCTCTACACGCCGCCGCCATGCAGTCCGTCCCGCGCGCCGTTCCCCGCTGCGCCCCGCTGTCGCCAGCCCCATGCGAGCCGCCCCTGCGCCGCCATGGCCTCGCCTTCGGCCCCGTCGCACAGCCTCGCCGCGTCCCTCGCCGCCGGCGCCCTGGCCTCCTCGCCAGCCTCCTCCTGCCGCTGCCTCGCCCGTCCCGCGCCCGCGCCTCGCTGCCTCACCCGCGCCGCGCCTACAGCTCCCTTGTCCGAAGCTAGCCAGCGCCGTGTGTCCCTCGCTGGTGCCGGCCCCTGTAGATGCTGACCCTGCGCATTCTGCTGCCTCGCCGGGGGTCACCGCGGAACGCCTGTGCTTGTTGTCGCCGTGCCGCCCCTGTCACTGATGCCGAGCCGCTGCTGTTGCTGTTGTTGGGCGTGCCGCTAGCTGTTGCTGGCGTGTATGCTGCTGCCGTCGCCACTGTTGTTGCCGCGTTGCCGTTGCCGCTGTCATGTTGTTGTTGCTGTGTGTTTTGGTGCTGCCGTGCTGGGCGTTGTTGCCTGCTGGCGTTGCCGTCCCTGCCTACTGTCGTTGCGCCGTTTTGCTGCCCTGTTGTTGTCCCGTGCTGCTGCTTGCGGTGCCGATAGCTGCCTGTTGCTGTCGCCTTTTGCTGTTGATGTTCGTGCTACTTGCGCCGTAGTCCTCGCGTGCTTGCTCGCGTTTAGTTTCTGTTGCTGTAGTTAGGCTACCGCCTTCCCGTTGCTTGCTGTAGCTGCTTGCTAATGATGTAGCTTGCTGCTAGTCTAGTCGTTGCTGGTGCTAGTGTCGCGTTGCCGATGTAGTTGCTGTTGTGTCGCGTGCCGTCGTTGCGTGCATGATCACCGCCTTCGTGGGTCCTCGACAACTTCGCCGCGAGTACCACGATGCCCCGACGACCCCGGACATCTACGGATTCGTGAACGTCTACCGACGCCGAAGATCGTCTGCCGACGCCGAGAGTACGACTACCGTCGACGAGACCGTGCACCACTACTTCAACTACCGGCGCGTGTACGACTACTTCCACGACGACCACGACGTCCGCTTCGACCGAACCCCTTCGATTCGCACGCGTCGAAGGTATACCGATGGGTCATGTCGTGTACGTGTGCTAGTGATGAACGAATGTATGTGTTGAACAAGTGGAATGCATGTATACACCATATGTATGCACCGTTTATTTGCTGTGCACGTCGTCCTCCTTTTCGTCGAGCCCTCGACACATGGGAACCCGAGATACGGGATCACCCCATCTTTATTTACCGTTTCCGCACGTGTTCGTGTACGTTGGCACCGGTTTCTCCTCGAGTTATCGGGACCGGAACGTTGCCGTGGCATCGTTCCCGATTTGCCGCCATGGTTTCCTCTCGCTCGCCGTGGCGACACCTGTTTATTTATTTTCTTGCCCGTGATGTTTGAACTCGCATGCATAATGCATTCATGGAATATGTTCTTGTGTTGCTTGTCTCTCGTCCCGTAGCTCCGTTCTATGCTCCGCGTGATAACCGACTAGGTCATGTAGGATCATCGCTACACCCTTGCCATGTTAAAACCATTTAATATTGCCGTGATAGTTAACGGGAGTTAATTAAATATTTAAACGTGGAGTTTCATCGATATGCAACCCGTTGCATATCGAGCTTCATTTAATGTGTAGTGTATCTGTGAGGTGTTTTGCCGTGCCATCCCGTGCATCGATGACCTGTTCATGCATCATATTAGGGTTGCATCATGTCTTGCTTTGTGGTGGTGAATACTTGTGTTGCTGTTTGTTTCCGGTTTGCCCGTCTCGATAGAGTTATGCAAGCGTGTCGGAATGTGAGGACCCGTTCGACTACGTTGGTTCGCTGACTTCACCGAGTTGTTCTTCTTCCAAGCGGGATCTCAGGCAAGATGATCATTTCCCCAGATACCATTACTATCATTGCCATGCTAGTTATCGCTTCTATCGTTTATGTCTTGTTGCCTACCACATGTTTCCATATCAGCCTCTCAACAATGCCATGATTACCTTAATCTATTCGACCTAGCAAACCACTGATTGGCTATGATACCGCTTGCTTAACCCTGTCGTTAGCGTTGCTAGTTGCAGGTGCAGATGCTTCCATGTGATAACATGGGTTCCTTGTCATATCACCCTATTAAATGCTATTTAATTTAATGCACCTATATACTTGGTAAAAGGTGGAAGGCTCGGCCTTTCTAGCCTGGTGTTTTCTTCCACCTTTGCCCCCTTAGTTTTCGGCTACCGGTGTTATGTTCCATAAATGAGCGCTCCTAACACGATCGGGGTTGTTATGGGGACCCCCTTGATAATTCGTTTTAGATTAAAGCTGGTCTGGCAGGGCCCAACTTTGGTACTACATTTGCCTAATAACTAATGAACTGCATAGGGAGTAATTAACCCGAGGAATTTAATCAACCCCCGGGCCAGTGCTCCTCATGAGTGTTGGCCCCACCTGAGCGATGTCCGGCACACCTCTGGTCACCCGGAGGTTTAGCGATCCCGATGTCTAGCTCATCCGCCGTGTCCTGAGAACGAGGTACGCGACTCCTATCGGGATCGTCGACACGTCGGGCGGCCTTGCTGGATTAGTTTACCTTTGATGGAATATCTTGTGCATCGGGATTCCGGTGATGCTTTGGGTAATCTCAGAGTTGAGGTTTTCCACTAGGGAATCCGACGAGATCGCGAGCTTTGTGATTGAGGATTTCTATGCGGCTTGTGGTAATTTGTGATGGACTAGTTGGAGCACCCCTGCAGGGTTAGATCTTTTCAGAAAGTCGTGCCCGCGGTTATGTGGCAACGTGGATACTTTGTTTAACACTGGTTATAGATAACTTGAAGTTAACTTAATTAAAACATGCCAACTGCGTGCGTAACCGTGACTGTCTCTTTCGTGAGTTCTTTCTCCGATCAAGGACACGGTGGGGTTATGTCTGACGTAGGTAGGTGTTCAGGATCATTCATTTGATCATCAGTAGTTCACGTCCGTTACGCGTAGGTCTTCCCCCTCTTATTTCTGGTATTCATAAGTTAGCCACCATATATATGCTTAGCCGCTGCTACAACCTCACCACTTAACCATACCTCACCCATTAAGCTTTGCTAGTCTTGATACCTTTGGAAATGAGATTGCTGAGTCCCCTGTGGCTCACAGATTACTACAACACCAGTTGTTGGTACAGGTAAAGATTACTTGACGCGAGCGCGTTGATTGTTCATTTGGAGTTGCTTCTTCTTCTTCTTCTTCTTCGGTCTAGGATGGGTTCCAGGCCGGCAGCCTGGGATAGCAAGGATGGACGTCGTTCTTCTTTTGTCGTTTATTTTCGTCCATAGTCGGACCCTGCTCTTACTCTTGATGAATATGTAATGTACTGATGTGACTCTGATGTAGCTTGTGGCGAGTGTAAGCCTATATATCTCTTCTTTTCAGTACATGTACTTGTAACGATATCCATTCTTGCGACACGACGAGATGCGCTCCTATCCCTGACGAGGCCCTTGTGCCAAATTGAGGATAGGGTCGCATCTTGGGCATGACAAGTTGGTATCAGAGCAAGGACCGACATAGGAGCCCCCTTGATTGATCGAACTTGGCTGAGTCAAGTCTAGCAAAAACTATTTGAGTCTAGTTATATATCGGAGGGTAGGATTCTTTTTTCTCCTCTTCTATGCTCTGGTGAGGAATCTTGACGTAATAATTTATCTACTGCTCTTCTCACTCAAAAATTTTTAGGATCACGCGGATATTTTTGAGATCTATATGATGCCGATGTGACGGAGTTCTGTCTTGGTGCCTCCTGTCTGACTTGATCTTCTTCCGGGGAGTTGAGCTCCAGGGGATTCTTGAGCACATCGTTATCATTCAGATTTCTTAGTATCTCAGGACGAAGGATGTTCATAATTGCTTCAATACTAGTAGTGGCGAGATAACCCCGATGTCCCCAGTACTGGTGCAGATTGTTCGGGAGTACTGCCATACTTTGTATCGTTGTGATCACGAGGGTCTGTTGTAGATGAAGGTCCGAGATTCTGGTCGTGTGTTGACGGATGTGATACAAGTGACGGGTTAGTATAGGAGTTGTGTGATATTACTCCTTGTATCCATGTACCAGATTGCATGACCAGATATTTCGGGAATTCATAGGTGGGAATTCAAGTAGTTGCTCATAGGACAATCTTCCTACAAATGCATGTTGTTAGGTTGGGGTTCGACATCTAGTGGATTCGTTTGTTCACGGTCGACTTACAGCAGTACACGTTGTGTCTTAAAGAGTCCTTGTAGCTTGCTACGACTCGGGGACGCTTCGTATGTCGGGTGCACTGCCTTGCACTTGGTGGCTACTGTAAATCGTGCTCGTGCGATCCTGTCCACGAAAATATCGAACGGAAATCTTTCTCATGAGTTTGTTCTGGCTTGTTTCGTGAGCCTCATCCCTTTGTTTTGTTGAATATGGTAATTCGTGTTGCTTCGATGTCAAGTGGTGATTTCAGATCTTTCCTAATCTGTGTTCTCATATTTTTATGTGAGAGTGCTAATCCTTTTGATCAATCAGTTGTCTTATCAATTTTGTCAACCGGAGTTGCCATATCAATTCTTTTTCAACCGGTGTGTTTCTCTCCAAGTGGATTCAACCCTCTCCAATTTGCAAGATCTTTCTCTCATTTTATTTCGGAGTTCATCTCATCTAGCCCAAGTTGTCTTTGTTTTTCCCCACCCTCCCGCCCTTTTCTCAGTGATTCAATTTCCATCCAAGAGTTTCTTTTCATTATGCTTCCGCTATGTGTTCTTTTCTCTCTTATCCGGTGATTCGTTGTGAAGATTCTCAGGAGCTTCATGTTCATCTTTGTTCATTCTTGTCATCCTTACCGGTGAATTTAATTCGGCTATCCGTGTTCATCATATCCTAATTATCCTTGTAATTCTTTTTCATATTGGAGATTCTTTCAGGCTATCTTGGTTATTCATTCCTCTCTTTTCATCCGGAGTGTTGAAGGTATCTCGGAAGTTTCGTCTTTTCAATTCTTTTAATTCTTTCGAGGTGCTCAACCTCATCTAGTTTTCTTTTTACCGGTGCGATATCTCTCTTCTAAGCAATCTTTTCTAACGGTGATTTCTTTGAGTGGGCCCATAACCCACAGGTTCTTTCCCAGGATATTTTCTGGCTCTTTTAATCCTTTCCCGGAGATCATTAATTCTTTTCAACTATGACGTAAGTATGAATTTCATCAGTCATATCCCTTCTTCAAGGTCTATTCGTATTAATTCTCATATTTGGCTCAATCGTGCATTCTTCATTATTCCGGAGTGTCTCGATATTCTTGGTGTTGTTCTCGTCATCATTCTCAGCTTGCTATCCGAAGGAGTGTTTCTCTCAATCTTGGTTCATTCTCTTGAAGATATCATCTCAGCTTTGTGTTGTCCTTTCAATTGTTCCAATCATGAGTATCCCTTTCTTGCTATCCGGTGCATTCCTGAGTTGTTTTCATTCTCGTTCCTCCGAAGGCCATCATTTCAGAAGATTTTGTTCGTTCTCAGCTTGCTGCTTTCATCCTCAATTCTTCTCAATTGTTGTCTCTTCGTTCTTCTCTCGTTTCTTCTGGTGCCTTGTTCTAGTTTTCTGTTAGGTGGCTCAAGATATTTTCATTCTATTGTATCTCCCTTAATGTTGGTTTTCCCATTCAATTGTGAATTCTCAACGGTGCTTTCTTCAATTATGCGTCAAGTGGTGCTTATCTCGCTGCCTCTTCAAGATTCATTTTTAGAGGAATAAGTTGTATGCTAGATCCGTTGCTTGTCATCAATTATACTGGATGAAGGATGAGCATAACATAATTCTTATTCTTGTTCTTCCTTCTTCCAAGAGATTTCAATTCTTCTTCCGGAGTGGCATGATATCAATTCCTTTTCTCTAGTGTTCTTATCTTTCTTTTCCGAAGTTCCAAGTTTTCTCAAGTATCTCTTTGTGAGGCTTCATCTAAATCCTGGCAAGGTCATAATCTTATTCTTTTCTACCTTGTTATCTTAGCATCATTCATTCGTATACGGAGGTCCATCATGGTGGTTCATCAAGGTTTCAATCCATTCTCAAGTGTTCTTCAAGATTCTTGTTGGAGAACCTCAAGCATTCTTTCCCTTGCATTTCAGTGCATTGTTCTTCCTTTATCTTTGAGGTGGTATTATAGCATTCTTGTTAGTGTAGGAGCCTCGAAGAGATTTCCTTTCAAGAATGAGATTATTAAACCCACCAATTCCTTGATCATGAGATATCTGCAACCCATGATTTCTTCATTGAGCCATCTTGGTTTGCATTTCACCTAAAGTTTTTCCTATGGATTGTGCTATCATGGTGCTTGTCATTAATCCAAGTTCTCAATGTATCCTTTTGGTGTAAGATTTGTGCATATCTTGTTTCTCCCAATCAATCCTTGTTTCTTTTAGTGGTTGGTTGTCACCTGATGTTTGTTGAGATGATTTTCCTAAGCCCACTACTATCTTGTCCTTTTCATTGTTGGTTTTCCAACTACTCCGTCTATTCTTCTATCCGGAGGCTCTTAAATTCTATTGTGATGATAGTTGTCATTCCTTTCTTCATTCTCTTCTTCCGCTTGAGCTAGTTCATATTCTCTTGTTCTGGAGGCATTGTGTTGTTGCTCTTATGGGTCTATTTTGTTGTTCTATCAAGATAATGGTGTCCCTTGCTCTATTGTACTTGTTTGTTGTGATTATTGTCTATTTCTCCTACCCTTTCCAATTTTTTGTCCCATTTTCCTATCGAAGTGCTGCCGAAATTTTCCGTGAATTCTTGCTTCTTTCTCATATCATTCCTCATCTCGTTGCTAGCTTCAAGGATCGTGGGTTTCACTCGTTTGTCAAAGAAGCGACTAAGTTTTTACCTCTTGTTCTTTCTCATCCTCTCCCCCCTTTCGTTCTTGGATCTCGGGGGGAGATCTTCTTGTAGTGTAGGAGAGTTGTGACAGCCCGAGACCGACGTTCCAGAAGATTCCCCCTTCTTTTTCGTTTTCGTCGTGTGATTAGAATTATTCGTTGCACCGTCATGTAGTTTGCATCATCGCATCATGCATGGCATCATGTCATCGGTGTTTTGTCGGTGTTGCTTGTTGCTTCGTGTTGTTAGGCGTTAGTGCTTCGTGAGTGGCGTCGTTTTGTTGGAGTGATGAGAGAGGGTGCGTGAGAGCCGCCGCTAAACCCCGTTGCACCGCAGACCTTCTCCCCTTCTCTCCTCTCTCATTTCGTTTTAGGGTTTTGCCAAAGTCTTCAGTTAAAACCCCTATTTAAAAGAGTGCGTCTTCTTCTTTTCAACAAAAGTCTTTTTATTAAATGTAGGGGCAACCCTTAGGTTTTATTTTCTTTCTCCGTTTGTTTTATTTTAAAACCCTCCCATTTTATTTTCTCTTTTAAAAGGCTTTTATTATTCTTTGGATAAAGAGGTTTTAATTAATTCTTTTAAAAGAGGGGTTAGTTTTATCTTCTTGTTAAAAGAGTTTTAATTTAATTCTTTTAAAAAAAGGGTTGTGATTTTTAATTCTTAAAAAGGGTTCTATTTTATTTCTTAAAAGGGTTTCATTTTATTTGTTTAAAAAAAGCCCAAGCTATTTTAGAGTTGGAGTTTAATTTTCAAAAGGAGTGAAACATTTTTTTAATTTATTTTGATAAAAGCCTTTTTTTAGTTAAAAAAAATTGTTTGTTTTAGAAGTGTGAAAAAAACATATGGGGGAGGAGCCAGCCCAGGCCAACCGGCCCAAGGACCAGCTTCCCTCCCCCGAGACCTAGCGCGCAGTCTCCCGATTCCATCTTCTTCCTCAGCCTCCGAGTGTCTCCTCTTCCCCGCGCCGCCAGCAGCCCCTCTGCGCGTCGCCGTCGACCCTAGCTGCAGGTGCCTCGTGCCCCGTGGCTCCCCTCTGCGCGCCGCCGCCGTGCAGTCCGTCCCGCGCGCCGTTCTCCGCTGCGCCCCGCTGTCGCCAGCCCCAGGCGAGCCGCCCCTGCGCCGTCATGGCCTCGCCTTCGGCCCCGCCGCACCGCCTCGCCGCGTCCCTCGCCGGCCTGTAGCTGCCGACCCTGCGCATTCCGCTGCCTCGCCGGGGGTCACCGCGGCACGCGTGTGCTTGCTGTCGCCGTGCCGCCGCTGTGCGTTTTGGTGCTGCCGTGCTGGGCGCTGTTGCCTGCTAGCGTTGCCGTCCCTACCTGCTGTCGCTGCACCGTTTTGCTGCCCTGTTGCTGTCTCGTGCTGCTGCTTGCGGTGCCGATAGCTGCCTGTTGCTGTCGCCTTTTGCTGTTGATGTTCGTGCTACTTGCGCCGTAGTCCTTGCGTGCTTGCTCGCGTTTAGTTTCTGTTGCTGTAGTTAGGCTACCGCCTTGTCGTTGCTTGTTGTAGCTGCTTGCTAATGTTGTAGCTTGCTGCTAGTCTAGTTGTTGCTGGTGCTAGTGCCGCGTTGCCGATGTAGTTGCTGTTGTGTCGCGTGCCGTTGCTGCGTGCATGATCACCGCCTTCGTGGGTCCTCGACAACTTCGCCGAGAGTACCACGACGCCCCGACGACCCCGGACATCTACGGATTCGTGAACGTCTACCGACGCCGAAGACCGTCTGCCGACGCCGAGAGTACGACTACCGTCGACAAGACCGTGCACCACTACTTCAACTACCGGCGCGTGTACGACTACTTCCACGACGACCACGACGTCCGCTTCGACCGAACCCCTCCGATTCGCACGCGTCGAAGGTATACCGATGGGTCATGTCGTGTACGTGTGCTAGTGATGAACGAATGTATGTGTTGAACAAGTGGAATGCATGTATACACCGTATGTATGCACTGTTTATTTGCTGTGCACGTCGTCCTCCTTTTCGTCGAGCCCTCGACACATGGGAACCCGAGATACGGGATCACCCCATCTTTATTTACCGTTTCCGCACGTGTTCGTGTACGTTGGCACCGGTTTCTCCTCGAGTTATCGGGACCAGAACGTTGCCGTGGCATCGTTCCCGATTTGCCGCCATGGTTTCCTCTCGCTCGCCGTGGCGACACCTGTTTATTTCTTTTCTTGCCCGTGATGTTTGAACTCGCATGCATAATTCATTCATGGCATATATTCTTGTTTTGCTTGTCTCTCGTCCCGTAGCTCCGTTCTAAGCTCCGCGTGATAACCGACTAGGTCATGTAGGATCATCGCTACACCCTTGCCATGTTAAAACCATTTAATATGGCCGTGATAATTATCGGGAGTTAATTAAATATTTAAACGTGGAGTTTCGTCGATATGCAACCCGTTGCATATCGAGCTTCATTTAATGTGTAGTGTATCTGTGAGGTGTTTTGCCGTGCCATCCCGTGCATCGATGACCTGTTCATGCATCATATTAGGGTTTCATCATGTCTTGCTTTGTGGTGGTGAATACTTGTGTTGATGTTTGTTTCCGGTTTGCCCGTCTCGATAGAGTTACGCAAGCGTGTCGGAATGTGAGGACCCGTTCGACTACGTTGGTTCGCTGACTTCACCGAGTTGTTCTTCTTCCAAACGGGATCTCAGGCAAGATGATCATTTCCCCAGATACCATTACTATCATTGCCATGCTAGTTATCGCTTCTATCGTTTATGTCCTGTTGCCTACCACATGTTTCCATATCTGCCTCTCAACAATGCCATGATTACCTTAATCTGTTCGACCTAGCAAACCACTGATTGGCTATGATACCGCTTGCTTAACCCTGTCGTTAGCGTTGCTAGTTGCAGGTGCAGATGCTTCCATGTGATAACATGGGTTCCTTGTCATATCACCCTATTAAATGCTATTTAATTTAATGCACCTATATACTTGGTAAAAGGTGGAAGGCTCGGCCTTTCTAGCCTGGTGTTTTGTTCCACCTTTGCCCCCTTAGTTTTCGGCTACCGGTGTTATGTTCCATAAATGAGCGCTCCTAACACGATCGGGGTTGTTATGGGGACCCCCTTGATAATTCGTTTTAGATTAAAGCTGGTCTGGCAGGGCCCAACTTTGGTACTACATTTGCCTAATAACTAATGAACTGCATAGGGAGTAATTAACCCGAGGAATTTAATCAACCCCTGGGCCAGTGCTCCTCATGAGTGTGGGCCCCACCTGAGCGATGTCCGGCGCCCCTCTGGTCACCCGGAGGTTTAGCGATCCCGATGTCTAGCTCATCCGACGTGTCCTGAGAACGAGGTACGCGACTCCTATCGGGATCGTCGACACGTCGGGCGGCCTTGCTGGATTAGTTTTACCTTTGACGGAATATCTTGTGCATCGGGATTCCGGTGATGCTTTGGGTAATCTCAGAGTTGAGGTTTTCCACTAGGGAATCCGACGAGATCGTGAGCTTCGTGATTGAGGATTTCTATGCGGCTTGTGGTAATTTGTGATGGACTAGTTGGAGCACCCCTGCAGGGTTAAATCTTTTCGGAAAGTCGTGCCCGCGGTTATGTGGCAACGTGGATACTTTGTTTAACACTGGTTATAGATAACTTGAAGTTAACTTAATTAAAACATGCCAACTGCGTGCGTAACCGTGACTGTCTCTTTCGTGAGTTCTTTCTCCGATCGAGGACACGGTGGGGTTATGTCTGACGTAGGTAGGTGTTCAGGATCATTCATTTGATCATCAGTAGTTCACGTCCGTTACGCGTAGGTCTTCCCCCTCTTATTTCTGGTATTCGTAAGTTAGCCACCATATATATGCTTAGCCGCTGCTACAACCTCACCACTTAACCATACCTCACCCATTAAGCTTTGCTAGTCTTGATACCTTTGGAAATGAGATTGCTGAGTCCCCTGTGGCTCACAGATTACTACAACACCAGTTGCAGGTACAGGTAAACATTACTTGACGCGAGCGCGTTGATTATTCATCTGGAGTTGCTTCTTCTTCTTCTTCTTCATCGGTCAAGGATGGGTTCCAGGCCGGCAGCCTGGGATAGCAAGGATGGACGTCGTTCTTCTTTTGTCGTTTATTTTCGTCCGTAGTTGGACCCTGCTCTTACTCTTGATGAATATGTAATGTACTGATGTGACTCTGATGTAGCTTGTGGCGAGTGTAAGCCAGTTCTATATATCTCTTCTTTTCAGTACATGTACTTGTAACGATATCCATTCTTGCGACACGACGAGATGCGCTCCTATCCCTGACGAGGCCCTCGTGCCAAATTGAGGATAGGGTCGCATCTTGGGCATGACATCGTGGGATGACGGTGATTTGAATCAAGAAGCTGTACCACTACATCAATCGCGTTTCTTAAAAGCTCCCCTCTTAGCGATCTAAAAGGGTATGTGGATCCAATCTCCCTCTCGTAGATGAACATCACCATGATAGGTCTTCGTGTGCGTAGGAAATTTTTTGTTTCCCATGCAACGTTCCCGAACACGCATGTCTCAAACTTTTAAAAAACTGAATGAGTCCAAAGATCCAGCAGCATGGACCTTATTCATGCGTCTTATACAAATATGAGTCAAATGGAAGTTACACAAGTAAGCGGTACTATCATTACTACTTTATATCTTTTGACATCAATATTATGAACATGTGTATCACTACGATCGAGATTCAATAAACCATTCATTTTAGGTGCAAGACCATTGAAGGTATTATTCAAGTAAATAGAATAACCATTGTTCTCTTTAAATGAATAAAGGTATTGCAATAAACATAATGCAATCAAGTTCATGCTCAACGCAAACAACAAATAACAATTATTTAGGTTTAACACCAATCCCAATGGTAGAGGGAGCGTGCGATGTTTGATCACATCAACCTTGGAAACACTTCCAACACACATCGTCACCTCGCCTTTAGCCAGTCTCCGTTTATCCCGTAGCTAATATTTCGAGTTACTAACACTTAGCAACTGAACCGGTATCTAATACCTTGGTGCTACTAGGAGTACTAGTAAAGTATACATCAATATCATGTATATCCAATATACTTTTGTCGACATTGCCAGCCTTCTCATCTACCAAGTATCTAGGGTAGCTCCTCTTGAGTGACTGTTCCCCTCATTATAGAAGCACTTAGTTTCGGGTTTGTGTTCAACCTTGGGTCTCTTCACTTAGAGCAACAACTTGTTTGCCGTTTCATGAAGTATCCCTTCTTGAAACTAGTGGTTTTACTAACCATCAACAATTGATGCTCCTTTTCAATTTCTACTTTCGCGATGTCAAACATCGCGGATAGCTCAATGATCATCATATCTATCCTTGATATATTATAGCTCATCACGAAGCTATAGTAGCTTGTTGTCAGTGACTCTGGAGAACTATCACTATCTCATTTGGAAGATTAACTCCCACTCGATTCAAGCGATTGTAGCACTCGCATAATCTGAGCACACGCTCCACCATTGAGCTTTTCTCCCTTACTTTGTAGACAAAGAATCTTGTCGGAGGTCTCATACCTCTCAACAAGGGCACGAGCATGAAATCCCAATTTCATCTCTTGGAACATCTCGTATGTCCCGCGATATTTGAAACGTCTTTAGTGCCTCAATTCTAAGCTGTTTAAGCATTATGCACTGAACTATCATGTAGTCATCAAAAAAGTGTATGTTAGATGTTCGCAACATCTACAGACGATGCTTGGGGTTGAGCACATCGAGCGGTGCATTAAGGACACAAGCCTTCTGCGCAGCAATGAGAATAATCCTCAGTTAACGGACCCAGTCCGCATAATTGCTACTATCATCTTTCAACTAAGTTTTCTCTAGGAACATATCAAAAACTATAGAGCTATAGCGCAAGTTACAACATAATTTGGTAAAGACCTTTTGACTATGTTTCGTGATAATTAAGTTCATCTAACCAAATTATTTAATGAACTCCCACTCAGATAGGCATCCCTCTCGTCATCCAAGTGACACATGATCCACGTCGACTAGCCCATGTCCGATCATCACGTGAGACGGACTAACCATCAATCCGTATCCACCATATGACTCATTTTTGACCTTTCGGTCTCCCATGTTCCGAGGCCATGTCTGTACATGCTAGTCTTTTCAAGTCAACCTAAGTGTTTCGCGTGTTTAAATCTGGCTTATACCTGTTGTATGCGAACGTTAGAATCTATCACACCCGATCATCACGTGGTGCTTCGGAACAACGATCCTTCGCAACGGTGCACACTTAGGGGAACACATCTCTTGAAATTTTAATGAGGGATCATCTTATTTACTACCGTCGTTCTAAGCAAATAAGATATAGACACATGATAAACATCACATGCAAATCATATAGTGATATGATATGGCCAATATCATCTTGCTCCTTCGATCTCCATCTTCGGGGCACGACATGATCATCATTGTCACCGGCATGACACCATAATCTCCATCATCATGATCTCCATCATTGTGTCTCCGTGAAGTCGTCTTGCCAACTATTACTTCTACTACTATGGCTAACGTTAGCAATAAAGTAAAGTAATCACATGTTGTTGCATCTCATACAATAAATTAAGACAACTCCTATGGCTCCTGCCGGTTGTTGTACTCATCGACATGCAAGTCGTGAATCCTATTACAAGAATATTATCAATCTCATACATCACATATGTAACATCACGTCCTTTTGGCCATACCACATCACATAGCATACCCTGCAAAAACAAGTTAGACGTCCTCTAATTGTTGTTGCAAGTTTTACGTGGCTGATTTTGGTTTCTAGCAAGAACGCTTCTTACCTACGTGAGAGCCACAACGTTGATATGTCAATGCTATTTACCCTTCATAAGGACCCTCTTCATCGAATCCGATCCGACTAAACTGCGAGAGACAGACACCCGCTGGCCATGTTAAGCAACAAGTGTATGTCGGGCGATGGAACTAGTCTCACGTAAGAGTATGTGTAAAGTCGGCTCGGGCTGCTTCATCCCAGGATGCCGCCGAATCAAGATAAGACTAGTAACAGCAAGCAATTTACAAAATCATCACCCACAACTTTTGTGTTCTACTCCTGCATAGAATCTATGCGTAGAACCTGGCTCGGATGCCACTGTTGGGGAACGTAGTAGTAATTCAAAAATATTCCTACGTCACACAAGGATCTATCTAGGAGAAACCAGCAACGAGTGAGGTTAGAGCATATTCATACCATTGAAGATCGCATAGCGGAAGCGTTACTATGAACGCGGTCGATGGAGTCGTACTCGCGGCGATTCAAATCGCGGAAGATCCGATCCGAACACCAAACGTACGGTGTCTCCGCATTCAACACACCTACAGCCTGGGGACGTCTCCTCCTACTTGATCCAGCAAGGAGGGAGGAGAAGTCGAGGGAGAACTCCGATAGCACGACGGCGTGGTGGTGATGGAGTATGTAGCTCTCCGGTAGGGCTTCGCCAAGAACCGCGGAGGAGGAGAAAGAGGTGGAGGTAGGGCTGCACCATGGGGTGATCAAATCATGTCTGTAGCAGCCCCAAAACCTTGCATATATATAGGAGGGAGGGAGAGGGGGTGTGCCACCCTTAGGAAAACTCGAGGAGGTGGTGCGGCAACCCTAGAGGAGGAGGTGGAGGCGCCCTAGGGGTGGCTTGCCACCCAAGGCAGCCCCCCACGCCCTAGGCTTTGCCTCCCTTGCGCCTTGGGCCTTATCCCCTTGGCACACCAGCCCACCAGGGGCTGGTTCCTCTCCCATTTCAGTCCATGTGGCCCTCCTGGACAGGTGGACCCTCCCGGTGGACCCCTGGTACCCTTTCGGTGGTCCCGCTACAATACCGATAAACCCCGAAACTATTCCGGCGACCGAAACTGGACTTCCCATATATAAATATTTACCACCGGACCATTCCAGAACTCCAAGTGAAGTCCGGGATTTCATATGGGACTCTGAATAACCTTCGGTAACCACATATACGATTCTCATAACAACTCTAGCGTTACTGAACCTTAAGTGTGTAGACCCTACGGGTTCGGGAAACATGCAGACATAACCGAGATATCTCTCCGGCCAATAACCAACAGCGGGGTCTGGATATCCATGTTGGCTCCCACATGTTCCACGATGATCTCATCAGATGAACCACGATGTCAAGGATTGACTCAATCCTGTATACAATTCCCTTTATCTACCCGTATGACACTTGCCCGAGATTCGATCGTCGGTATCCCTATACCTTGTTCAATCTCGTTACCCGCAAGTCTCTTTACTCGTTTCGTAACACATCATCCCGTGGCTAACTCCTTAGTCACATTGAGATCATTATGATGATGGATTACCGAGTGGGCCCATAGATACCTCTCCATCACATAGAGTGAAATATCCCAGTCTCAATCCGTACCAACCCAACAAACACTTTCGGAGATACCTGTAGTGCACCTTTATAATCACCAAGTTACGTTGTGACGTTTGATACACCCAAAGCTTTCCTATGGTATCCTGGAGTTACACAAACTCATGGTCTAAGGAAATGATACTTGCATTAGAAAAGCTTTAGCAGACGAACAATACGACATATTGCTATGCTTAGGATTGTGTATTGTCCATCACATCGTTCTCCTAATGATGTGATCACGTTATCAATGATATCCAATGTCCATGATCAGGAAACCATGACCATCTATTGATCAATGAGCTAGCCAACTAGAGGTTCACTAGGGAGATGTTGTGGCCTATGTATTCACACATGTATTGCGGTTTCCGGTTAATACACTTATAGCATGAATAATAGAAATTTTTCATGAACAAGGAAATATAAGAATAACTAATTTATTATTCCTCTAGGTCATATTTCCAACAACGCGAGCATCACCATTGGTACAACTACGATGACGCAACGCTCGAGCTAGCGCGGGCGACGGCGAGCACGCTACACAGGGAGAGATGACTAGGGGAAGCGGAGGATGCGCTCACTCAGGGGCAGAGGAGGAAGGTCCCGATACAGAGGAGAGAAACGGCACTAACGACATCGAGGTTCCTTGCAGAAGAGTCGTGAGATGTGGCCAAAGCGTCGGTCGTCATGGACGTCGAGGAAGAAGACCCTGGCATCTGATCTTCACAGGAATGGGTCGGCCATGGTGTCCGCGTCCTCCTGGTGTTGCTGGGGAAAAAGTGGGCATTGCCTACGCCGGTGTTGAGCTCGAGCAGGAAGCAACCATGGCGATGACGGCGTCGGGTGGCTCGCCCCGACGGCGCTAGGAGGGAGAGGAGGAGGAAAACGGGTCGAGGAGGAACCCTAGGGCGTAGGCATGGCTAAATAGGCCGCAGGGGGGGTGCTCTGGTGTCCGTCTAATGGAGGATGAGGTCGATCTGGTGGTGGAGCTCTAGTCGTACAGGGGATGACGACAGCGAGGAGGAAGAGGAACGCTGGCTGGGCTCTGGGCCGAATGAACCACCAACTCGGCTTGGTACTCTACTCTATCCGTTAAAAGTTTTTTCCCAAATAACACAACAAGGTGTTTGGTTAAATCCCAGGGGTTAAAATGAAAAGAGTTTTTACAAAACAAAAATATCTTTGGTCTTCTAAAATATTGCCACTATTTTTAAAAATAATTAGGGCATTTTAGAAGAATAAAAATAACTTCCTTTTATTTAACATGGGGCTTTGTTTTTAAATAAAACCGAAAGAAAAATAAATTAAAATAAAAGGGTGTTGCACCCCACAATTAATAGGAAGAATTTTAGAATAGGAGGCACATCCCCACATGCACTTACACTTCATACCAAGGTGAAACACAAACAACAAAAGACAAGGACAAAATACGTGATGATATGCATGATCTCATGATGCAACATAAAATGAAGACACAAGCTTAAACTCTTTATTCAAAACCAGCATGCCAACATAGGAAGGTTACCATAAAGGAAAGATTTACAAAAAGGGGGAAGGAATGCACTGGGGCTGTTACACAAACGCCACCAAAAAATCAACTCTGTGCCGCTGCTCACCAAAGGGTGGGAACTATCGATCTAACAAAATTTTCTCAATGATGGTTGGCTCTCGTTACCAATTTCTCATATCCCAGTAATTATCTAAGGAAATCTGGGGAGAATTTAGCACAATTGGGTCGCTATGTGTATCACTAGTGGAATTCAGTTTTTTGCCATCTGCCAAATCTTTGCCGTCTGCTCGCTGATGGCAAAGAGTGTCTTTGCCGTCAGCTGCCACAAAGCAGACGACAAATAACTGGCTGATGGCATAGAATGTCTTTGCCATCAGTCACTTCTTTGCCGTCAGCCGCAGAGGCAAAGATTAGGACAACAAACGGCAAAGCTACACATGGGCCCACCTGAGTGAGGGGATGTTAGGTCAAACTACAGTCCCTTCTTTGCCGTGTGCTAGCGGACGACAAAGAGTCCGAACGCAAACGACAAAGAGTCTAGACCCTTTGTCGTCCGCCAGCAGACGGCAAAGCTTTGGACTTCTGTAACGGGCATCCCGCTCCCACCCCGACCCTCTCTCTCTCTCACTATTGTGTAACGGCCACTCTCTTCCATTCCTCTCCCCGACGCCCACCACCGCCACCACCGTTGCGCCGCCGACCCCGGCGCCTCCCCGGTACCCCACAGCCCCGCCGCCACCCGCCCCATTGCCCCCGGCGCCACCACGGTGCCCCACAGCCCCCCGGTGCCGCCGCCCCGCCTCCCCCGGCGCCGCCCCGCAGCCCCAACACCCCCGGCCCCGCCGCCCCACGACGCCATAGCCGCCCTGCCGGTGAGCCCCACACCCCCACCCCCATGGGAAAATTAACTTGTTGTTATTTAGTTTTTTGGAATTAGATTATAACTACAAAGTTGATTTTTTTATTGTTGTTGTTGTAGTAGTTCTTGTTGTTATTGTAGTTGTTTTAGTAGTTGTTCTTATTGTAGTTGTGTTAGTAGATGTTGTAGTAGTGGTTGATGTTATTGTAGTTGTTATTTAGTTCTTAGCTTTTCATATAAAGACCATCTGGCACTAGTTAGTTAGCTTAATAGAAAGAAGAGGAAGAAGAAGAAGAGGAGGAGGAGGAGAAGAGGAGGAGAAGAGGGGAAGAAGAAGAAGAGGAGGAGGAGGAGGAGGACGAGGACGAGGAGGAGGAGGAGGAGAAGAAGAAGAAGAAGAAGAAGAAGAAGAAGAAGAAGAAGAAGAAGAAGAAGAAGAAGAAGAAGAGGAGGAGGAGGAGGAGAAGAAAAAATTAAGAAGGAGAAGGAGAAGAAGAAGAAGAAGAGAAGAAAAAGTAAGAAGGAGAAGAAGAAAAGAAGAAGAAAAGAAGAAGAGAAGAAGGGAAGAAGAAAAAAAATAAGAAGGAAAAGAACAGAAAAAAGTAGAAAAGAAGAATCAGTAGAAGAAAAGGATAAAGAAAAATAGAAATAGAAATAAGAGGGAGAAGAATAAGAAGAGGAGGAAGAAGAGGAGAAGAGGAGGAGGAGGAGGAGAAGAAGAAGAGGAGAAGAAAGAGGAAAAATGAAAAGAAGAAGAGAAGAAGAAGAGAAAAAGAAGGAGAAGGAGGAGGACGATAAGGAGCCCTCCTTCTCCTTCTTCTCCTTCTTCTCCTCCTTCTTCTCCCTCTCCTTCTTCTTCTCCTTCTTCTCTCCTCCTTCTTCTCCTTCTTCTTCTCCTTCTTCTTCTCTTCTTATTCTCCTCCTCCTCCTTCTCATTCTCCTCCTCCTCCTTCTCCTTCTCCTCCTTCTCCTTCTTCTTCTCTTCTTGCTTCTTCGCTTTCTTCTTCTACTGAGCTTATTTTCCCCAACAAAGACATACGTAGCTAATTATCCTCCAAAATGACATAATTAGCTTAGTTAGGGTAAAAACATCATAAGAACCTTGGTTAGCTCACAACTTAGCTAATTATCCTCCAAAATGACATAATAAGCTCAAAATGACATCAAAACCTTGGTTAGCTCATGAATATTATATTCTTAGCTTGTTTTCCTCTAAAATGACATAATTAGCCCATATAGCTCCAAAAGATAAAATTAGCATACTTGTGTTGATCGGGTGGATTTACATGTGACAGTTGTCTCGTCGCTGTAAGGTGTGCTGTGTGAAGACCTCCCTGTGCGTTGTACAAGCTCCGGCCCTGCATTCGTGGGTAAGTACAAATGTCATCTCCTCCTCACCCCTTCATTTACTGTGGGTCGGTTTTCGGATGAAACTTGCTAGATTTAGGTAATTGAATTAATTTATCAGTATGTGTGACCTGTATGCGTCTCATGTTCGAAAGGGTTACAATTATAAATATGCATGCATTTGCTTATATTTATAATCGTGATTCTTTCGAATTGGACCCAACGTTATCCATGGACAGCCCAAGTATGTGTAGATTGGGTTCGTTTTCACATATGCTTTGTTCCGGATCCGATGCATAATTTCATCAGTGCCTCCCTGTTGTTCTCCGGATACACATCCTCTCTGTTTATTGTGGAGACGTGTATCAGGAGAACAACGGGGAGGTGCTGCTGAAATTTTGCGTTGGATCCGGAGCACAACATGGGAAAACGAACCCAATCTACACATACTCGGGTGGAATTAGGACATATCTTTACCTATTAGCGTGTAGGTTGCATGGACGTAATAAAAATGGCGAACTTGGTTAACTCATGAATATATGCTAAATTATATATAAATATATTTCTTGTGTCTTTATTAGCTAGGAAAGATGAGTGATCGTGCGTGGATGTATACTGGTCACCCTAGTCAGAAAGAGATGACGAAAGAATGGTTTCTAAAAACCAAGGAATGTGTGAAAGCCGCATTTGCAAATGGCCAAGAAAGAAACTATTTCCCCTCTCCTGGATGCGACTACTATAACAAATGACAGAGGCTGTAATGATTAAATACCTGTCGAGGTGGGGTTTTAAGCCTAATTATACGGTGTGGACATTTCATGGTGAGTCTATACAACGCACGAGAGCTGAGGTGGTCCGTCGTCGCACCGACGAGAATGGTACCGGGATCGAAGACATGGTGCAAGACTTTGATGATGCTCAGGATTCAGAAGATGAGATGAAGGAATCTGCAAAGGCCTTTTATGAAATGTTGGAGTCTTCAAAACATCCTCTCCATGAGCACTCTGAGCTTTGTCAGCTGGATGCAATTGCACAAGTAATGGCTCTGAAGGCTCAGTTCAACTTGGGAAGAGAATGATACGACACGATGATGACACTATTTGGACGCTTCCTACCCAAAGGTCATGTCATGCCTGCAAACCTGTAGATAGATGCACAAAATACTTCGTGTACTTAAGACGCCCTATGAGAAGATAGATGCATGTGAGAAAGGATGTGTCTTATTTAGGAAGGAGTATGCACACTTGGACTATTATCCCAATTGCGAGTCTTGCAGGTATCTTGTGGTAGACAACGGTATGGGTGAGAAGAGCTAGACCAAAATCACAGTTAGTGTTCTTCGCTATATGCCAATCGTACCAAGGCTTCAACGTCTTTTCATGGTCGAAGAAACAGCCAGACAGATGATAGGGCACAAATTGGGCAAAAGAACCAAACTAGATGCGGAAGGGAATAAGATGGCGGTACACACATCAGATGGGGAAGCGTGGAAACATTTCGATGGATTGCATCAGGATAAAGCGGCAGATCCAAGGAATCCTCGAGTCTGTGTCGCCACGGATGGTTTTAATCCCTTCGGCATGATGGCAACCCAATATAGTTTTTGGCCTGTATTTTTCATTCCTTTCAATCTCCCCCTCCCCCGGGAAGATTATGCAAAGAAATAACATATTTCTGACGTTGATAATTCCAGGGCCCAATTATCCGGGGAAGAATATGAATGTGTACCTGCAGCCGCTTAAGGATGAATTGGAAGAAGCTTGGGATAATGGGGTCAAGACATACGATGCCGCTAGAAAACAAAACTTCAAGATGCATGTGTGGTACATGTACTCTATGCATGACTTGCCGGCGTATGCGCTATTCTCTGGATGGTGTGTGCATGGAAGGTTCCCGTGTCCCCAATGCAAGGCAGCTCTTCAGTTTCATTGGTTGCAGGAGGGTCGTAAGTATTCTTTCTTTGACTTGCATAGACAGTTCCTGGATCCTGACCATCAGTTCAGAAAAGACAAGAAGAACTTTACCAAAGGTAAAGTTGTCAAAAACTTGGCACCACCTGCGTTGATAGGCCAACAGATCCTGGATCAGTTAAACGCCCTCGAGCCTGATCCAGAGCATCCAGGGTATTTCTAGGGGTATAATTCAAAACATGCATGGACTCACAAGCCATGCTTATGGGATCTTCCTTACTTCAAAGACCTCCTTCTTCCACACAATATCGACATGATGCACACTAAAATGAATATCAGACATGCTATTTTTTGGTACATTGTTTGACATAGATCGGAAGACAAAGGATAATACTAAGGCTAGAGTCGATCAAGAGACCGTTACAAAACATGCGAAAAGGCAAAGGAAAGCAGAAGTGGTCGAAGCCAAAGGCCTGGTTCAATCTTGGAAGGCCAGCTATGAGGGAAATTATCTTGTGGGTCAAAATGCACTTGATGTTCCCCGATGGGTATGCAGCGAATCTAAAGAGGGGAGCGAGTCTTGAAAAATTAAAAATCTTTGGTCTCAAGAGTCATGATTGGAACATATGGCTAGAGCCGGTAATGCCGGTGATGATACGTGGATTTATTCCTGAGGATGACTGGCTAGTACCGGCGGAGCTGAGCTATTTCTTTCGTGTTCTTTGTGCGAAACAATTGTCGCATGGCGTGGTAGATGACATGGAGGAGTTTGCACCGGAGTTGTTGTGCAAGCTAGAGAGATCTTTCCGTCGGGCTTCTTTAATCCAATGTAGCATTTGACTTTACATCTACCGACCGAGGCAAGATTGGGTAGGCCCGTGCAAAATTGTTGGTGCTATGCAACTAAGAGGATGCAGACGACGCTTCGAGCTAAATGTAAAAATGAGCGTAGAATTGAAGCATCGATGGCTGAGGCATTCACTACTGAGGAGGTGGCAAACTTTGTGACAGCACACTACGAAGCCAAAAATCATCATTTAGATAATCCGAAGCCTCGGCACAATGATGCAGACCCTAAAAAAGGTGGGTCAACCTCATCCTATTCAAAGGGAAGCTCGCACCAGTCGATGCTTCGAAACCAATAACGTTGGATGTCAAAGAATGGCGGTTATTATAGAACTTACGCCACGAGGCTTGGCCGCAGGCCATTCGAGACTACAACACCATGCGTGGTATTAAGAAGCAGAAGAAGGACTGCCGCGGAAAGTATCTAAAGAAGGAGCGGTACATGAAGGTAATTACCTATTCTTAAGGCCTTGTATGTAGTTTTCTTGATTTGATTCATAGGCGTAGCGCTCAAAATTATTTCTAATAACTTATAGGTGCCCCCGAGATGGTGTGCAGATAAGATGGATTGTTGGGAGGCGTTGGTGGATGAATGGTGCACAGGCAACTGGCGAGCCGTCCACGACAATGCAAAGGATCGGTGTAGCCAAATGGTTGGTGTGCTACACCATCAAGGCAGCGCCAACTTACTTCAGTTCGGACGAAACTGTGTATGTAGTTTGCTTCATGATTCATGCAATTCATTCTTCATGCTAGCTTGAGCCCCTTACTAATACTTTATTCCTCTCTTTTAGGCGCGTCACAATAAGACGGAGATGCTAGAGTTGTAAGACCTTTATAGCATGGCCCATACTGCCTCGTACAAGAAGGCGAAGGCATTCTCTGAGTCTGACCTGGATGATCCAAATAACTTCACCAACATCTCATCCCACCACAAGCTCATGAAATACATGGACACGGGGAAGGCTTGGAAAGGGGAGGACTTTAACCCGAGCCAGGAACCTTTGGATCCAGAGTTGGTGATGATATCTGGTGGCGGGAGGCCTCATGGCTCGATAGCCATTTGATATGGGATAATACGTTGTCCACTCACTCTCCTAGAGGTCAAGGCGCGCTGAAAGGACGTGGATGTCACCTAGAGGGGGTGAATAGGCGCTTTAAAATAATTACGGTTTAGGCTTGAACAAATGCGGAATAAAACTAACGTTTACTTTGTCAAGCACAAAACCTACAACAAGTAGGCTCACCTATGTGCACCAACAACTTATTCTAAGCAAGATAAACAACTAAGTGATAGCAAGATATATGACAATAAACAATATGGCTATCACAAAGTAAAGTGCATAAGTAAAGGGTTCGTGTAAGAGATAACCGAGGCACGTGGAGATGATGATGTATCCCAAAGTTCACACCCTTGCGGATGCTAATCTCTGTTGGAGAGGTGTGGAGGCACAATGCTCCCCAAGATGCCACTAAGGCCACCGTAATCTCCTCACGCCCTCGCACAATGCAATATGTCGTGATTCCACTAAGGGACCCTTGAGGGCGGTCACCAAACTCGTACAAATGGCAACCCTTGGGGGCGGTTACTGATACCCGTACAAATTGCTCGAGGCAATCTCCACAACCTAATTGGAGATCCCGGCGGTTGCCCGGAGCTTTACACCACAATGATTGAGCTTCAAGACACCACCAAGCTTCTAGGACGCCAAAGCATCCACGAAGAACAATATCTAGGGTACTAAGTACCAAAAGGTAATATGGCTTCTCAAACTTCACTTCCACGTATCACCGTGGAGAACTCAAACCGATGCAACTCATGCAATGGAAAGAACACACAAAGTGGTCAAGTCCCTGACACTCAAATCCCTCCACAACAACAAAAGCTATGGAGAAATATGAGAGGAAGAACAAGGAGCTCACAAAGAACTCCAAGATCAAGAACCAAGTGGTTCCCCTCACATAGAGGAGAAAGTGATTGGTGGAGATGTGGATCTAGATATCCTCTCTCTTTTCCCTCAAGAACAAGCAAGAATCATTGAAAGGATTGAGAGTTAGCAATCTCGAAGAAGGTCAACAATGGGGGAAGAACACAAGCTAAAGAGATAAGGTTCAATGAGGAAGAAGACCCCCTTTTATAGGTGGGGAAAAATCCAACCGTTATGCTTCACAGAGCGGTACTACCGCTCATGGAGCGGTACTACCGCTCGGTAGGTTCACCAACCATGCTGAGGCCAAAAAGGATGTGAAAAATAGTCCGACGGAGCGGTAGTAAAAAATTACTACCGCTCCGGGGGCGGTACTACCGCTCGCACGAGGAGCGGTACTAACGGTGGATACTGAAACTGCTCTAACTTTCGCATACAGACCCCAAATTCAATGAAACCAAGTTTGTTGGAAAGCTAACAACATGGTCTCACACAATATTCATAGAAATATCAGTAAGAAGCAAGTGAGAAAAGTA
Source organism: Hordeum vulgare subsp. vulgare (assembly GCF_904849725.1). NCBI lineage: Eukaryota > Viridiplantae > Streptophyta > Magnoliopsida > Poales > Poaceae > Hordeum > Hordeum vulgare. The sequence continues at coordinate 142,922,355 of NC_058521.1, read as the reverse complement.
CCATAAGAAAATGATGGAAACCCTTGTTCGAATAAGACCGGTAAAAACTCCCAACATCGAAAACATCATAGAAGATGCATATGGACTCCGTTTTCGATGAACTCGAGGTTGTCATGAAGATGAAAATAAGCTCTAAAACTCACAAAGAGAAACACAAAACAATAACCAAGAAGTATGATGCAAGGATGCAAATGGTTTGAGCTCTCAACGAATGATACGATCAAGCTACTCACTTGAGAGACCCCTTGACAGTACGGCAATCTATCCTAAAACAGAAAACCTATCAAGGGCAAACCTATACCTTGCACCTTGTCCTCTTGAGATAGATAACGATGATCTTGGATTCCTCAAGATGGACCACCTTTCTTGATTGTGTTGGCTTGATGAAGACTAGTTGATTGCTCTCCCATACACACTATGGGTGAGCTGCTCTTCAGCATATCTTCACAAGTCCATTGCCACCATCCTCCACCACTTGACGTCATCCTCCATGGGTTGTAAGAGATCTTCCTCTTGACGCAAGCCCATGGAAACACGCCTAACCCCACACAGAACTCTCACGAAGACCATGGGTTAGTACACAAATACGTAATGGACAATGCTTACCATACCATGGGATCACTTGATCCCTCTCGATACATCTTGTACGTTTTGTGTGTTGATCATCTTGATTTACTATTTGTTTGACGATCTTGATCAACCTTGTGTCTCTATAACTATTCTTTGGATAATACCTTGAATACCATCTTGGTCATCATATAAACTCCTTGAACCCAACAGATGGACTTCAAGAAGTGCCTATGGACAAATCCTATAAATATAACTTAAGGCAACCATTAGTCCATAGGAAATGTCATCAATTCCCAAAACCACACATGGAGAAATATGCTCTAACATGCGCCAGTCAAGCTCCTGTCCTGAGATAACGCCTTGTCCACGGCCAGTCGATCTTACCATCGAGGTTAGTTGTACGGACTCAGAAAACTTTCATCCATTTCGTTATGTGTGTGACCATCAATCATTACTGTGGTAACGAGGAATGGTGTTGCAGGCTACTCTTCAGAAAGAGAGAGCGGAAAACTAGACTGCTCTGGAGAAAAGAGATTGGCAAGCCAGGCTGCTCTTGGGGAGAGGGACCGGACCACGGCACGATTGATTGAGGAGGAGAGGGCCCGGAATGACGCGGGTCAACGGGCCGTGTACGAGCTTTTTGTGGTAAGTTTTTTTTCACATTAGCCAATCATGTGTGTAATGTCTGTTTTGTTACTAACTAATACGACCGACTCTTCAGAGTTTGTGCGAGAAGAACGGCCAAGTCCCTCCGCCGATGCCCGTCTTCTCTGCGATTGGCACGGTGAGTTTCATTTCAATGGTCATTATAAACTAGTATTAACAATTTAGTGTCATCATCCTAACTGAGACATTGCAAAATATCTTTTCTGCAGAATAACTCCCGAGCGGCATCGCACGACCTTTCTCCAGGGCAACCGTCTCCAAATGAAGCCGCCGCGAGCAACCCTGGTGTTTCTCCTCCTTGAGGACCATGACGGTAAGTTTTCTCTAGTTCATTTTTGACATAATTATATAATTTAGGTCCAAGAAGAGGAGAAGAGGAGAAGAAATAGGAAAAATGAAAAGAAGGAAGAAGAAGAAGAAGATAAGAAGAAGGAGGAGGAGGAGGAGATGAAGGAAAAGGAGGAGGAGGAGAAGAACAAGAAGGAGGAGACCTTCTCCTCCTTCTCCTCCTCCTTCTTCTTCTCCTTCTTCTTGATTTCTTCTTCTTCTTCTCCTCCTCTGTTTTCTTCTCCTCTTTCTTATTCTCCTTACCTTATTTTCCCCACCAATGAGATAATTAGCCCATTTAGCTCCAAAATGACATAAAAACCTTGGTTAGCTCATGAATATTATATTCTTAGCTTGTTTTCCTCTGAAATGACATAATTAGCCCATTTAGCTTCAAAAATACATAATTAGATAATTTATCTCCATCAATAGGAGAAGAGGAGAAGAAATAGGAAAAATGAAAATAAGGAAGAAGAATAAGAAGAAGAAGAAGAAGAGAAGAAGAAGGAGAAGGAGTAGTAAGAGAAGAAGGAGGAGAAGGGGCCTTCTCATCCTTCTCCTTCTTCTTCTTCTTCTCCTTCTTCTTGATTTCTTCTTCTTCTCCTCCTTCTCCTCTTTCTTCTCCTCTTTATTATTCTCCTTACCTTATTTTCCCCAACAATGACATAATTACCCATTTATCTCCAAAATGACATAATAAGCTCAAAATGGTAAAAAACCTTGTATAGCTCATGAATATTATATTCTTAGCTTGTTTTCCTCTAAAATGACATAATTAGCGCATATAGCTCCAAAAAGACATAATTAGATAATTTAGCTCCATCAATATGAGAAGAGGAGAAGAAATAGGAACAATGAAAAGAAGGAAAAGAAGAAGAAGAAGAGAAGAAGAAGGAGAAGGAGGAGAAGGAGAAGGCTCCTTCTCCTCCTTCTCCTTATTCTTGATTTCTTCTTCTTCTTCTCCTTCTCCTCTTTATTCTCCTCTTTCTTATTCTCCTTACCTTATTTTCCCCAACAATGACATAATTAGCCCATTTAGCTCCAAAATGACATAATAAGCTCAAAATGTCATAAAAACCTTGGTTAGCTCATGAATCTTATTTTCTTAGCTTGTTTTCCTCTAAAATGACATAATTAGCCCATATAGCTCCAAAAAGACATAATTAGATAATTTAGCTCCATCAAGAGGAGAAGAGGAGAAGAAATAGAAAAAATGAAAAGAAGGAAGAAGAAGAAGAAGAGAAGGAGAAGGAGAAGGAGGAGAAGGAGAAGGCTCCTTCTCCTCCTTCTCCTTCTTCTTGATTTATTCTTCTTCTCCTCCTTCTCCTCTTTCTTCTCCTCTTTCTTATTCTCCTTACCTTATTTTCCCCAAAAATTACATAATTAGCCCATTTAGCTCCAAAATGACATAATAAGCTCAAAATGGCATAAAAACCTTGGTTAGCTCATGAATAATATATACTTAGCTTGTTTTCCTCTAAAATGACATAATTAGCCCATATAGATCCAAAAAGACATAATTAGATAATTTAGCTCCAACAAGAGGATAATAAATAGGAAAAATGAAAAGAAGGAAGAAGAAGAAGAAGAAGAGAAGAAGAAGGAGAAGGAGGAGGAGGAGAAGAAGGAGAAGAAGGAGAAGGAGGAGAAGACCTTCTCCTCCTTATCCTCCTTCTAATTCTCCTTCTTCTTGTCCTTCTTCTTGATTTCTTCTTCTCCTCCTCCTCCTCCTCTTTCTTCTACTATTTCATATTCTCCTTACCTTATTTTCCCAACAGTGACATAATTAGCCCATTTAGCTCCAAAATGACATAATAAGCTCAAAATGGCATAAGAACCTTGGTTAGCTCATGAATATTATATACTTAGCTTGTTTTCCTCTAAAATTACATAATTAGCTCAAAAACATCATATGTCGTTATTCTTCTGACTTTCTTATTCACTTTTTTGCAGATTGGATGTACTACATGCATGGAAGTTGGCATTCATGGAGTGCCTTATTAGTTCTAGTTTTCATTTGAGTTGATGAACAATGCTGAACTATATGTTGGAAATATGCCCTAGAGGCAATAATAAATTAGTTATTATTATATTTCTTTGCTCATGATAATCGTTTATTATCCATGCTACAATTGTATTGATTGGAAACACAATACTTGTGTGGATACATAGACAAAACACTGTCCCTAGTAAGCCTCTAGTTGACTAGCTCATTGATCAAAGATGGTCAAGGTTTCCTGACCATAGGCAAGTGTTGTCACTTGATAACGGGATCACATCATTAGGAGAATCATGTGATGGACTAGACCCAAACTAATAAATGTAGCATGTTGATCGTGTAATTTTGTTGCTACTGTTTTCTACGTGTCAAGTATTTATTCCTATGACCATCAGATCATATAACTCACTGGCACCGGAGGAATGCCTTGTGTTTATCAAACGTCGCAACGTAACTGGGTGACTATAAAGATGCTTTACAGGTATCTCCGAAGGTGTCCGTTGAGTTAGTATGGATCAAGACTGGGATTTGTCACTCCGTGTGACGGAGAGGTATCTCGGGGCCTGCTCGGTAATACAACATCACACACAAGCCTTGCAAGCAATGTGACTTAGTGTAAGTCACGAGATCATGTATTACAGAACGAGTAAAGGGACTTGCCGGTAAACGAGATTGAAATAGGTATGCGGATACTGACGATCGAATCTCGGGCAAGTAACATACCGAAGGACAAAGGGAATGACATATGGGATTATATGAATCCTTGGCAGTGAGGTCCAAATGATAAGATCTTCGTAGAATATGTAGGATCCAATATGGGCATCCATGTCCCGCTATTGGATATTGACCGAGGAGTCCCTCGGGTCATGTCTACATAGTTCTTGAACCCGCAGGGTCTGCACACTTAAGGTTCGACGTTGTTTTATGCGTATTTGAGTTAAATGGTTGGTTACTGAATGTTGTTCGGAGTCCCGGATGAGATCACAGACGTCATGAGGGTTTCCGGAATGTTTCGGAGACGAAGATTGATATATAGGATGACGTCATTTGATTACCAGAAGGTTTTTGGAGTTACCGAGAATGTACCGGGAATGACGAATGGGTTCCGGATGTTCACCGGGGGTGCAGCCCACCCCGGGGAAGCCCATAGGACTTAGGGGTGCCGCACCAGCCCTTAGTGGGCTGGTGGGCAAGCCCAAAGAGGCCCCTGCGCAGGAATAAAATAAATCAAAGAGAAAAGGAAATAAAGGGGAAGTGGGAAGGAAGGGAAGGACTCCACCTTCCAATCCTAGTTGCACTAGGATTGGAAGGAGGACTCCTCCTCCCCCCTTCGGCCGAACTCCTTGGGGCTCAAGGCAAGGCCCCTCCCCTCCCACCTATATATACGGAGTTTTTGGGGCTGATTTGAGACCACTTTTCCACGGCAGCCCGACCACATATCTCCATGGTTTTTCCTCAAGATCGCGTTTCTACGGAGCTCGGGCGGAGCCCTGCTGAGATTAGATCACCACCAACCTCCGGAGCGCCGTCACTCTGCCGGAGTACTCATCTACCTCTCCATCTCTCTTGCTGGATCAAGAAGGCCGAGATCATCGTCGAGCTATACGTGTGCTGAACGCGGGGGTGTCGTCCGTTCGGCACTAGATCGGAGCGGATCGTGGGACGGATCGCGGGACGGTTCGTGGGACGGTTCACGGGGCGGATCGAGGGACGTCATTACTCGTATGCTTACGAGAGACTGGTTTCATCGCTACAAGTAACTCCGTTGCTCAAAGATGATCGGCGAGTGTCAGTTTCTCCAACTTTAGTTGAATCGGATTTGACCAAGGAGGTCCTTGGATAAGGTTAAATAGCAATTCATATATCTCCGTTGTGGTGTTTGCGTAAGTAAGATGCGATCCTACTAGATATCCATGGTCACCACGTAAAACATGCAACAACAATTAGAGGACGTGTCATGGGTATAAGCCTGACAGTAGATGTGTAGGGTACGAATGAGATGGGCAGAGTCCTAGCTACGGCGAGGTTGTATGAGTTCAGGCCCCTCTGCGGTGGAGGTAACAGCCCTACATCTCAGTGCTCTCGAAGCTTGTTACCGAGTGTGATATGGAGTACAAAGATTTGCTAACCCCTTTACCAGTGGGGGAGGGCGGCTTATATAGAGTACGCTGCCCTCCACAACGGTTCTGATTCAAGGGTGGAGTAGTGGCGATTGAACGCATACGTTACAGGTAACGTATGCTCTAAATGCTAGTAAATGCACCGGGAAACGTACAGCAGTTTCCCTCCACAGAGGTTACGACGTACCGAGTGTATCCAGTCGGTAGGCCCGGTGCTCTCCGAATGTTAGTCTCCGACTGGATGATTCTGGGCCTGTTACCGACTGGATGATGGGGGCACCTTAATTCAGTCGGGGCATACTTAAGGTCCTGTCCCTTGTGTGGGGTAGTCCTTGGGTAGGACATGTAGGGCAGGCCTATGACCCTACCCTAGGACTATGACCCCATCATTAGTCCCCGAATGGATTGGGTTGAAACGTCGAAGCAGTGCTCGAGGTTCATATCCGACTGGACTAGGTTCAGCTTGGGCGTTGCTTGCCTTTATCCATTTTATCTCTCCTGACCAATGATCCAGTGGAGGTGTTTTGCGAAACAGATTGTCGGGAACCGAGTGCTTTCGCGGCATCTTTTGATGCGACCGGTCAACTGACAGCGGCGGATTTTCCGGGATCTCAAATTTCGGGTTCCCCGCGTTTAGCGGGGACGACGTCAGCGCGCTCGAGTAGCGCCTGACTCCTCGATCCTCGCGCCTTCAACTCCTCCACTGATATCGCCGTGGCTGGTTGGGCAGATAAGATTCCAGGCCCGCTCGCCAGCGACCCAGTCGGTGCTCTATTTAACTCTGGGCGACGAGACCCTTCGGTTACGCTCGCCGAATCCTTTGCTCTTGCCTGCTCCGTCTTCCTCGCCACCTCCTGTGCTCATACACCCTTCTCTTCCCCTCCTTCTCGAGAGCTCGCCGTCGCCGCCATGACCAAAGGTCAGACCAGCAAGATGGAGGCGAGGAAGAAGAAGAACAAGGCGGCGGCTGCTCAGCGGCGGCTACGGCCGTTGCTGGCGGGGTGGATCCAGGGAGACTTTCTCCCCTCCACGGTGACGGAGGGGGACCTGCTGGAGCTGGTAGAGCACGGCCTGCTCATGCATAAGTCCTGGAGGCTGCCGGCGGACAACGAGGTCGAGCCGGCGCCACGGGAGGGGGAGCGCATCTTGCTCCTCAGCCATGTTCACAGAGGTTTTTCTCTGCCCCCGCATCCCTTCTTCAAAGGCATCATGAATCATTTTGGTGCTCAACTCCATCACTTCCCTCCGAATGTCATCGCCCACCTTTCTGCCTTCATTGTTTTGTGCGAGTGCTTTATCGGTTGCCCCCCCCATTGGGGTTTATTCAAACATATCTTCTCCGCCCACTCTCAAACCATCAAACGTCTTAGTCAGTCGGATGACAAGACGCATCTCCTCCAGCTCTGCGGGGGTTTAGGGTTTCAGAAGAAGAGTCGGAGCAGCTACCCTGCTCTCCAGTTGAGCGAGTCGGTTAGGAACTGGCAGTCGACGTGGTTCTACTGCCAGGACATAGCCTGTCCGAATGCGTCGACTGGGCTGCCTCCGTTTAGTCTAGACCGTCCTGCTCCGCCCAAACAACTCGCCCTCTCGAAAGCCGAGAAGAACGACATCCAGCCTTTGGTCGAGGCGCTTGTGGATGTTGTCAGGAGGGGGGTCACCGGTATTGACCTGCTGGAAGTCTTCATCGATCGGCGAATCCAGCCTCTGCAGGCCCGCGACCACGCTATGTGGCACTACACAGGGCCCGAGGATTCCACTCGGACCAACATGGAGGGCATACTCGAGGAGAAGGTGACCTCGTGGGTGCTCCAAATCACGGGTCCCTGTGAGAACCCCAAAGGAGCCCGCCGAGTGACGCCTTACAGCGCGAACAACCCTCCACCGAATCAGGTGAGTAGCATTAGCCGAGTGCATTGAACTGTCTTGATTCTAGTCGTTTATTTATATCTCCATGTGATGCTTAACGTTTCCGACTGAACCTCATGCAGGAGTGGACCAACTGGTCCTCCCCCGTCTCGAACGGGAATCTGGAGGAGGAGGAGGAAGACGACAGCCAGGAGGGGAGCGTGGAGAGCGCCGAATACGTCTCCGACAGCGGGGAGTTGGAGGAGGAAGACAGCGAGGAAGAAGAAGAGGACGAAGAGCCAGACTCGCCACCTCCACGGCCAGAGCATCGGAGCAAGCGCCGGCATGAGCCTGCCGTCCCTTCAGCTCCTCCTCCGTCGTCGAGTGCTCCGCCTGCTGCCCCGGCGGTACCGAGTGTTCGAGGCACCAAGAGGGCCAGGGACGCAGCCGCTGAACTTGCAGGCCAGTCCTCCAGGGCGCCCAAGCCGAGTGGGCCCAAACCCCGGAAGGCCCTGCCGCGGATGAGGATGGCCATCCCCGTCACCTCCACGTAAGTGAATCTAACCTTCGGCTCTTTCTGTTGATCGAGTGAACTCCTGCTTTACAAGTCGAATGGACTTCACTCGACAGGGTTGCCACTTCTGCGACCTCGCTAGCCCGCCAAGGGGACGACCCCATGGACACGGACAACGTCGTTTCGTCCCAGCCAGGTATGTTGTGGGAGAGTCGGGTATTTTATTCCTGTAGACTGTGCCATCCTTTTCTTTTTCTGAGGCGCCGTGTTATTCGGCTTGTCAGGGGTGACTTGTCTGGACGGGGAGGACCATGGGAGAGCTGACCCGGCCGTGGAGCCTGTCGTGGAGCCTGTCCCTGAGGCTGCTCCTCCTGCTGCCGCCCCTGCCACCGACGCTCCACCGACTGAAGTGCCTCCACCGACTGAACCGGTGCCGGTGGGTGAGGAACCTACTGTGGCGAACCTTGGGATGCCCCAAAAACTTCCCACGATTCCTGGTTCATCGAATGCTGAATTCAGCATTCGGTGTGTCTCAGAGGAGCAGGTGGGAGCGGCCAAGGGGGCCATGATCCAGACGGAGCTGATGGCCGGAGAGGCCAAGAGGGCTTATGACTCTGTTGCGGCTTTGTACCAGCGGAGCTTGGAGCTGCGCGATGACATCCGAGTAAGTAGTCTAGTAAGTACTTAGTTTTGTTCTGTAACCCACTGGGTGTTGTCTGCTGTTTGCAATGGGTTCTGTCCGAGTGAACCCAGTGGGTGTAGTCCCCGAGACTTCTGTCGAGTGCCTGCACCGACGGTTGTCTTTATACATTTGGTCTTTAGTTTGGTTGTGTCCATAGACAAGATTTCCGAGTGCGAGTACTTATTGCAGTCGGAGCGCTCTTGCGGTAAGAGTCTCCGGGAGTAAGTTGCACGCAGGTGGAGTAGTATTAGCCCCTGAGGCGTAGGTGAAAACATGCATCTCAATAGGGCGGGCCTGCTTGAGGTGCATGCCAGTGGGGTCACTCTTAGTGAACCCACTGGGTGTAGTCCCCGAGACCGCTGTCGACTGCTTGCGTCGGCAGGGGTCTGAAGAACTTAGCCTGTGAACTGATAAACTTGTTGATTACCCTTTGTTTCTTGGTGCAGAAAACTTGTGAAATGGGAACTGCTTATGAAGCCTTGAGAGCGGAGAGGAACCAGTATGCTGGTGAACTGGAAGCTGCAATGCTCGCCATGGCCGGCATGAAGGACGCGCTGGAAGTTCGAGAGAAGTCCTTGGAGGAGGCGCTGGAGGCAAACAGGGTGTTGGTGGCGGAGGTGGAGAGACTGAAGAAACAGAGGACTGAACTGCACAATCAAATGGCTGTTCAGAACAAACGATGGACAGCTCAGGAGAAGTATGTCAACGACTGGGCTGTCCAGATGATGACTCGTCTGGCTGGTAAGTCTTATGCTTTGTCGAGTGGTTGTACCGTGTGACGAACACTCGGTTTTTACTGTCTGTTTGCTCGTTTGGTGCAGATTTTTGTGGTGATGCCGAAGCTGAAGCGGCGGCTGTGGAGCGGTCCATGAAGGACAATGTGCCACTCGGCGAGGACGCCAACCGGGATCTGCTCTGGGTGCATATCCGCGTAGGCAAAGTGGGTCCTTTCATTAGCCGACTGAGAGAAGTCATCGGCCGCATTGAGAAGGAGCTTTGGCCGGAAGACGAGTCGCGGCAGGAGATGGAGACTCTGTTGGGGCGACTGGAGGAGATTCCGGACCGAGTGCAATCCTGGAAGAAATCGGCAGCGCGTTGCGATGCGGACGTTGCGTTGTCCTTGGTCCGAGTCCATTGCAAGGAGGTGCGGGAAGATAAGCTGAAACCATTGAAGGTCGCCAACACGAAGAAGCTTCAATTCGAAGACTCCATGGAGACGTTCCTTGAGACTGCTACCCGCATCGCTGATGGAATCGACTTGGACACTTTTGTGGAGCCCTCGAGTCCTGACGCCGCCCCAGCTGACGCGTGATCAAACTTTATCCTCGGTATGTCGAGTGTTTACCTGTAAGATATTGTGGCCACTTCTGTTGGCCGTCATACTTTTAAATCGGTGCGGGTAATCTTGATCCGCACTGAGTCAGCTATCGATTTTGGACTTATGTTGTAGGAATAAAAACATTTAGTCTTTTGTTGGAATGTTGTTTCGAGTGCAACACTTAGTGCGTACTCGGAGAAGATTAAGACTTAGGTGATTCGTGGTCACGTCTAAGTCCCCGAGTGCGACTTGTAGTGCACACTTGGAGGAGATTAAGACTTAGGCGATTCAGGATCGCAGCTAAGTCTCCGAGTGTGACGTATAGTTCACACTCGGAGGAAGTTATTACTTAGGTGACTCTTGATCACAACTAAGTCTCCGAGTGGGACGTATAGTGCGCACTCGGAGGAGGTTAATACTTAGGCGATTAAGGATCGCAGCTAAGTCTCCGAGTGCGACGTATAGTGCACACTCGGAGGGAGTTATTACTTAGGTGATTCTTGATCACAGCTAAGTCCCCAAGTGTGACGTGAAGTGCACACTCAGAAGAAGTTAGTACTTAGGCGATGCAGGATCGCAACTAAGTCTCCGAGTGCGACGTAAAGTGCACACTCGGAGGAAGGTAGTACTTAGGTGATTATTGATCACAGCTAAGTCCCCGAGTGCGACGTATAGCGCACACTCGGAGGAGGTTAGTACTTAGGTGACTCTTGATCACATCTAAGTCCCCGAGTGCGACGTATAGTGCACACTCGGAGGAAGGTAGTACTTAGGTGATTCTTGATCACAGCTAAGTCCCCGAGTGCGACGTATAGTGCACACTCGGAGGAGGGTAGTACTTAGGTGATTCTTGATCACATCTAAGTCCCCGAGTGCGACGTATAGTGCACACTCAAAGGAGGTTAATACTTAGGTGATTTAGGATCGCAGCTAAGTCTCCGAGTGCGACGTGAAGTGCACACTCGGAGGAAGGTAGTACTTAGGTGATTCTTGATCACAGCTAAGTCCCCGAGTGCGACGTATAGTGCACACTCGGAGGAGGTTAATACTTAGGCGATTCAGGATCGCAGCTAAGTCCCTGAGTGTGACATATAGTGCACACTCGGAGGAAGTTAGTACTTAGGTGATTCTTGATCACAGCTAAGTCCCCGAGTGTGACGTATAGTGCACACTCGGAGGAAGTTATTACTTAGGCGATTCAGGATCGCGGCTAAGTCCCCGAGTGCGACGTATAGTGCACACTCGAAGGAAGTTATTACTTAGGTGATTCTTGATCACAGCTAAGTCCCCGAGTGTGACATATAGTGCACACTCGGAGGAAGTTATTACTTAGGCGATTCAGGATCGCGGCTAAGTCCCCGAGTGCGACGTATAGTGCACACTCGAAGGAAGTTATTACTTAGGTGATTCTTGATCACAGCTAAGTCCCCGAGTGTGACATATAGTGCACACTCGGAGGAAGTTATTACTTAGGCGATTCAGGATCGCGGCTAAGTCCCCGAGTGCGACGTATAGTGCACACTCGGAGGAAGTTAGTACTTAGGCGATGCAGGATCGCAGCTAAGTTTTTTTTTGTGTGTGTGTGACCGTACTCTGCAACCGCGGAAGAACTCTGAATCTGCAAAAAACTGAATCTGCTGTATATTATTTCTTCAAACTTGTTCGTTACACTGCTTCAGTCAACGATCACGTATTAAAACGCTTGAGGAGATCCCCGTTCCATGCACGCGGCTCGTCTGTCTCCCTCTGAATGTTGTATAGTCTGTATGCTCCGTTGTTCCGCACCTTGGAGACGATGAAAGGCCCCTCCCAGGCCGGAGCCAACTTGTGAGGTCTTTTCTGATCCACTCGGAGCACTAAATCACCTGCTTGGAACGTGCGGCTCCTGACATGACGTGCATGAAAGCGTCGCAGATCTTGTTGGTAAATTGTTGAACGAGTGAGTGCCATCTCGCGTTCCTCCTCCAGAAGATCGACTCCATCTTGCCTTGCTTGTTCCGCTTCGGCTTCAGAGAAGAGTTCGACTCGCGGGGCATTGTGAAGCAGGTCACTCGGAAGGACCGCTTCTGCTCCATAGACGAGGAAGAACGGCGACCGCCCCGTTGATCGGTTTGGAGTGGTGCGGAGGCCCCAAAGTACTGAAGGTAACTCGGTGACCCATGCACCGGCAGCATGTCCTACCTCTTGCAAGAGTCGAGGCTTCAAACCTTGAAGGATAAGTCCATTCGCACGCTCAGCTTGTCCATTGGATTGCGGATGTGCTACGGAAGCAAAATCCACTTGGATACCCTGACTCGCACAGAAATCTTTGAATCTGTCCGAGTCGAAGTTTGTCCCATTGTCCATGATTATGCTGTGAGGCACTCCGAATCTGGAGATGATGTCCCTGACAAACTTAACGGCTGTGGAGGCGTCGAGTTTCTTGATGGGCTTGGCTTCTATCCATTTTGTAAACTTGTCGACTGCCACCAACAGATGTGTGTAGCCTCCTTGGCCTGTCTTGAATGGTCCGACTGTGTCTAATCCCCAAACCGCAAATGGCCACACAAGTGGGATTGTCTTTAGCGCAGATGTTGGCTTGTGGGACTCATTGGAGTAGAACTGAAAGCCTTCACATCGGTCGACCATAGCTTTGGCCATCTCGTTAGCCTGCAGCCAGAAGAATCCAGCTCTGAACGCCTTGGTGATGATTGCTCTCGAAGAAGCGTGATGGCCGCAGGTTCCCGAGTGGATATCCTCTAGGATCAACTGTCCTTCCTCTGGGGAAATGCAACGTTGTAGGACGCCTGAAACACTCTCCTTGTACAATTGATCGTCAATTACAGTGAATGCCTTCGACCTGCGAACTATTTGCCGGGCTTGGACTTCATCTTCTGGAAGTTCTCGTCTCAAGATATATGCCATGACCGGCACAGTCCAATCGGGAATGACTACCAGAATCTCTATGACTAGATCAACCACAGCAGGCACATCGACTTCAGTCGGATCTGTTGCGCTCTTGGGTTGTACTGATTCTTCCGTGAAGGGATCTTCTTTGACTGAAGGAAGATGGAGGTGCTCAAGACAGACATCACTCGGGACTGGTCTCCGAGTGGATCCGAGTTTCGCCAACTCGTCAGTTGCTTGGTTCTTCAGTCTTGGAACATGATGAAGTTCTAGACCTTCAAACTTCTTCTCCAGCTTCCTGACTGCATTGCAGTATGTCGTCATGGTGGGGTTCCTTACATCCCACTCTTTCATCACTTGGTTGACCACCAAGTCCGAATCGCCGTAGACCATCAGGCGACGGACGCCGAGTGAGATGGCCATGCGCAATCCATAGAGAAGAGCTTCATACTCTGCCTTGTAGTTAGAGGAATCAAAGTGAATCTGAAGCACATACTTGAGCTTGTCACCCTTTGGCGATATGATCACAACACCAGCACCGGATCCATTCAACATCTTAGACCCATCGAAGAACATTGTCCAATGAGCCGAGTAGATGTGAGTCGGTTGCTGTTGTTCTACCCATTCTGCTATAAAGTCAGCCAGGGCTTGAGACTTAATAGCTTTCTTGGCCTCGAACTTGATGTCACAGTACAACATCTCCATTGCCCACTTCGCCACTCGGCCCGATGCGTCCCGATTGTGGAGAATTTCCGACAACGGAGCATCAGAGACGACAGATACCGAGTGGTCTTGGAAATAATGGGCCACCTTCTTTGCAGTCATATAGATCCCATAGATAAGTTTCTGATAATGGGGATACCTCTGCTTGGAAGGGGTCAGGACTTCAGAGACGTAGTACACTGGCCGCTGAACTTTGTATGCTTTGCCTTCTTCTTCTCGCTCGACTGTAAGAACAGTACTGACGACTTGATTTGTAGCCGCGATATATAGAAGAAGGGGCTCTTTACTGAGCGGAGCAGTAAGAACCGGCTGGGTGGAAAGTAGGACTTTGAGGTCGTCGAATGCGACTTGGGCTTCGTCTGTCCACTCGAAGGTATCTGACTTCTTCATGAGTCGGTACAGAGGAAGTGCTTTTTCGCCGAGTCGACTCATGAACCTGCTCAAAGCCGCTAGGCAACCTGTGAGCCGTTGAACATCGTGTATTCTGACCGGCCTCTCCATTCGGACGATGGTCCCGATCTTTTCGGGGTTAACATCGATCCCTCGTTCGGAAACGAAGAAACCGAGTAACTTTCCGCTGGGAACACCGAATGAACATTTGGCTGGGTTTAGCTTGATATCGTACCTACGAAGGTTGGCGAATGTTTCTGCCAAGTCAGTCAGCAGGTCGGAACCTTTGCGTGACTTGACTACGATATCATCCATGTATGCCTCCACATTGCGGCCGATCTGGTCGAGGAGACATTTTTGGATCATGCGCATAAAGGTAGCTCCTGCATTCTTCAGACCGAAAGGCATAGTGATGTAGCAGAAGCACCCAAACGGGGTGATGAAGGCTGTTTTCAACTCATCGGGACCATAGAGACGGATCTGATGATAACCCGAGTAGGCATCAAGGAATGACAAACGCTCGCATCCCGCAGTCGAATCGACAATTTGATCTATGCGGGGGAGCGGAAAATGGTCTTTCGGGCAGACCTTATTGAGGTTCTTGAAGTCAATGCACATTCGGAGTGACTTGTCCTTCTTGGGCACCATGACGACATTGGCAAGCCACTCGGAGTGGTGAACCTCGCGAATGAAGTTGACAGCCAGCAGCTTGGCCACCTCTTCTCCGATTGCCTTCCTCTTGTGCGCGGCGGACCGAGCAGGCGCTCTCGGACGGACCGAGCGACGGGATCCACATGCAGTCGGTGCTCAGCCAACTCCCTGGGTACACCCGGCATGTCAGAAGGCTTCCATGCGAAGATGTCCCAGTTCTCACAGAGGAATTGGGTGAGCTCGGCTTCCTATTTACGATCGAGGGTGGTGGAGATGTTCGTCGGGGCGGCTGACTCATCCGTCGGGTGGATGCTGACCTTCTTAGTCTCTCCCGCCGACTGGAACGCGGACTCAGAAGCTGGCTTCTTTGAGCGCATTAAGTCGGCAGGGTCGACTGTCTTCTTGTACTCTTCGAGCTCGAGTACAGCCATCTGCTGGTCGGCGATCCTTGATCCCTCTTGCAGACACTCCTCGGCCCGCTGACGGTTGCTGGTGATGGTGATAACGCCTTTTGGACCTGGCATCTTCAACTTCAAGTACACATAGCACGGGCGTGCCATGAAACTCACGTACGCCGGGCGGCCCAGAATTGCATGGTAAGCGCTCTGGAAATCCACCACCTCGAATGTGAGCTTCTCCTTGCCAAAGTTTTTGTCGGAGCCGAAAGTGACGTCCAACGCGATCTGGCCGAGTGACTTGGCCTTCCGCCCGGGGACGACTCCGTGGAACTGCATATTGCTCTCGCTGAGTCTGGACATCGGAATGCCCATTACCTTGAGGGTGTCGGCGTACATGATGTTCAGTCCGCTACCGCCGTCCATGAGGACTTTGCGCAGTCGGACTCCTTCCACCACCGGGTCGACGACCAGAGCCTTTCTTCCTGGAGTGGGGACATGCGTTGGATGGTCCGACTGATCAAAGGTGATCACAGTCTGAGACCATCTAAGGAACTTGGGAGCAGTCGGAACGGACATGTTGACCTCTCTGTTCACTAGCTTCAGTCGACTCTTGCTTTCGACGTCAGCAAAAATCATGAGGGTTGCATGGACTTGGGGGAACGGATCCTCCTTATCCTCCTCATCTTGTTCAGGATTCTTCTCACTCGGTTGTCCTTCGCTGAACCCCTGGATCAGGAGACGAAACTACCGAGTGGTATGCTTCGCGTATATGGGATTTCCTTCTTCGTCCATCTTCGTGTGTATTGGACAAGGCTGATCCAGGATGGGATTGTTGAACGGCTTCTTCTTGGGGGCAGACTGCGCTTTCCCTTTGCCCTTGAACTTGGTGCTGGTCACAGCTGCAGCTTCTCCCTGTGGCGTGGGTGGAACTTCCTGTTTCTGCTTCCGAGTGTTACCTCCGTCGGCATCGCCGATTGTCTTGTGTTTGCCGCTCCAGATGCGGTCTTCTTCCTCGCCATTTGCATAACGAGCAGCTATCTCCATCATCTTGCTCATGGAGATGTCGCCTGTCCGGCCGAACTTTAGGTACAACTCTCTGTACCGTACGCCTGCCTTGAATGCGCAGACTGCTTGATGCTCGGTGACGCTCTCCACCGTGTGGTAAAGAGTCGTCCATCGCTGGATGAAGTCGCGCAAGGGCTCATTCGGCTTCTGGACATACTGCTGAAGCTCCACAAAGCCTGCAGGGCGTTTGCACATCCCTTCGAAGGTCCTGATGAACACTCGGGCAAGATCTGCCCAACTGTAAATGCTTGAGGGGGCTAACTGGTTCAGCCAAGCTCGCGCCGAGCCGTCGAGCATCAGAGGGAGGTGCTTCATAGCGACATAGTCGTCCCCTCCTCCTATCTGGACTGCCACTCGGTAGTCGTCTAGCCATGTTTCAGGCTTGGATTCCCCCGTAAATTTACCGATTCCCGCTGCCAATCGGAAGTTGGGAGGGATGTCAGCCGAGCGGATGGCTCGTCTAAAACACTCGGGGCCGGACACGATGGTCCTGCCGCCACTCGGACGATCCAGATCATGGCCATCGCGGTGGGCTCGACCCCTGTCGACTCTTCGCTGGGCGATTCGCCCTCTTGCGTCGGGTCTCGGGTCGTAATTGTCGCCGACTGAACGCCGATCATCATGATGTCGGGACCCATAGGGCCCACCCCGCGGAGGGGTGCGCGAACGGCGGCGATCTTCACGGACCATGGAACGACTGCCTCCCCTATGGTGCTGATAGGAGCCGGGGCTGTGAACCGACCGATGCGTGTTTGCATGGGCGGAACTATTGTGGATCCGATTGTGCGACTGGGAGACTGCCGAATTCTGCTGCTGCGCCGTGTGCAACAGAGCACGGATCTGCTCGATTCCTCTTTCTGCCTCTGAATCAGTCGGCTGGAGGGAATCGGCGATCTTGGCTGCCGCAGCCAAGTTGAGGAGAGGTGTGCGGAACAACTCTACGTTGCTCTGCTGGGTGTGCCGACTGGCAGAACGGCGAGGCGGACGGCGTGCACCGGATGCATCACCGGCTTCGCGCTCGTTCCGGCCAGCCTGATGGGGATCTTCATGGGTGTTGGCCATGTGAACTTCTGCTGCAGGCCCGAGGCCCATGTACTCGGAAGGGAGCTCAGTCGGAACCGAGCCCGAGCACTGGGGACGCGGGGCAACCAGAACAGACTCCAGAACCGCCACTTGAGAGGATGCGAACGGACGCGCTCGGGCATGTTGCACCCAACGTTGTAGACGCAGACTGCGAGATCGCTTGCTGCGGCGCGTGACGAAGGTGCAAGCCGACAATGGAGCCGATTGTTGGAGAAGAAGAACGCCGCGAGCGCCGGCACGGAAGTGTGTGGCCCCGTGACGGGGAAGCGCCTCGACGTCGAGAGGTGCCTCCCGAAGCCACGCCGAATCGTCGACGACGAAGGAGAGAGCGCCGAAGAGGTTCTAGTGACCCATGCTCGAACCTCCACCGGGCGACATGACGAAAGGAAGTAGTCGCAAACTCGCCGGAAGTCTCTTAGACGCCTGCCCCACGGTGGGCGCCAACTGTCGTGGGTATAAGCCTGACAGTAGATGTGTAGGGTACGAATGAGATGGGCAGAGTCCTAGCTACGGCGAGGTTGGATGAGTTCAGGCCCCTCTGCGGTGGAGGTAACAGCCCTACGTCTTAGTGCTCTCGGAGCTTGTTACCGAGTGTGATATGGAGTACAAAGATTTGCTAACCCCTTTACCAGTGGGGGAGGGCGGCTTATATAGAGTGCGTTGCCCTCCACAACGGTTCTGATTCAAGGGTGGAGGAGTGGCGATTGAATGCATACGTTACAGGTAACGTATGCTCTAAATGCTAGTAAATGCACCCGGAAACGTACAGCAGTTTCCCTCCAGAGAGGTTACGACGTACCGAGTGTATCCAGTCGGTAGGCCCGGTGCTCTCCGAATGTTAGTCTCCGAATGGATTATTCTGGGCCTGTTACCGACTGGATGATGGGGGCACCTTAATTCAGTCGGGGAATACTTAAGGTCCTGTCCCTTGTGTGGGGTAGTCCTTGGGTAGGACATGTAGGGCAGGCCTATGACCTTACCCTAGGACTATGACCCCATCAGGACGTCTAACTTGTTTTTGCAGGGTATGCTTGTGATATGATATGGCCAATGATGTGATGTGATATATTGGATGTATGAGATGATCATGTTGTAATGACTTGCATGTCGATGGTACGGCAACCGGCAGGAGCCATAGGGTTGTATTTAAACTAACGTTTGTGCTTGCAGATGCGTTTACTATATTACTAGGACGTAGCTTTAGTAGTAATAGCATGAGTAGCACGACAACCCCGATGGCGACACGTTGATGCAGATCATGGTGTGACGCCGGTGACAAGAAGATCGTGTCGGTGCTGTGGTGATGGAGATCAAGAAGCACATGATGATGGCCATATCATGTCACTTATGAATTGCATGTGATGTTAATCCTTTATGCACCTTATCTTGCTTAGAACGACGGTAGCATTATGAGGTGATCTCTCACTAAAATTTCAAGACGAAATTTTGTTCTCCCCGACTGTGCACCGTTGCGACAGTTCGTCGTTTCGAGACACCACGTGATGATCGGGTGTGATAGACTCAACGTTCACATACAACGGGTGCAAAACAGTTGCACGCGCGGAATACTCGGGTTAAACTTGACGAGCCTAGCATGTGCAGACATGGCCTCGGAACACATGAGACCGAAAGATCGAGCATGAATCGTATAGTTAATATGATTAGCATAGAGATGCTTACCACTGAAACTATTCTCGACTCACGTGATGATCGGACTTGAGATAGTGGATTTGGATCATGTACCACTCAAATGACTAGAGAGATGTACTTTTTGAGTGGGAGTTCTTAAGTAATATGATTAATTGAACTAATTGTCATGAACATAGTCTAATGGTCTTTGTGAATTACGATCTAGGTTGCGCTATAGCCCTACTATTTTTTATATGTTCCTAGAGAAAATTTAGATGACAGTTGATAGTAGCAAACTTTGCGGACTGAGTCTGTAAAAACTGAGGATTGTCCTCGTTGCTGCGTAGAAGGCTTGTGTCCTTAATGCACCACTCAGTGTGTTGAACCTCGAGCATCGTCTGTGGATGTTGTGAACATCCGACATACACGTTTCTGATGACTACGCGATAGTTCATTGCAAAATACTTAATGGCTTAGAAGCAAGGCACCAAAGACGTTTTGAAACGTCGCGGAACATAAGAGATGTTCTAAAGAGATGAAATAGTGATTTCATGCTTGTGCCCTTGTTAAGAGGTATGAGACCTCCGACAGGATTCTTTGTCTACAAAGTAAAGGAGAAAAGCTCAATCGTTGAGCGTATGCTCAGATTGTCTAGGTATGATAATCGCTTGAATCAAGTGGGAGTTAATCTTCCAGATGAGATGGTGATGGTTCTCCAAAGTCACTGCCACCAAGTTGTGAGAGCTTCGTGATGAACTATAACATATCAAGGATTTACACAATAATCCTTGAGCAATTCGCGATGTTTGACATTGCGAAAGTAGAAATCAAGAAGGAGCATCAATAGTTGATGGTTAGTAAAACCACTAAGTTTCGAGAAAGGCAAGGGCTAGATGGGACACTTCGTGAAACGGCAAAACAGTTGCTGCACTAATGAAGAGAACCAAGATTAAACCCAAGCCCAAGACTAAGTGCTTCTGTTATGAGGGGAACGGTCACTGAGGTGGAGCTACCCTAGATGCTTGGTAGATAAGAAGGCTGGCAAAGTTGAAAGAAGTATATTTGATATAAATGATGTTGCTGTGTAATTTACTAGTACTCCTAGTAGCACGAGGGTATTGGATACCGGTTCGGTTGCTAAGTGATTAGTACCACGAAATGAAAGCTACGGTATAAACGGAGACTAGCTAAAGGAGAGGTGACGATAAGTGTTGGAAGTGTTTCCAAGGTTGATGTGATCAAACATCGCACGCTCCCTCTATCATCGGGATTGGTGGTAAAACCTAAATAATTGTTATTTGGTGTTTGCGTTGAGCATGAGCATGACTGGATCGTGTTTATTGCAATACGATTATTCATTTAAAGAGAATAATAGTTGTTCTATTTGCTTGAATAATTACCCTCAATGGTTTATTGAATCCCAATCGTAGTGTTACACATGTTCATAATATTAGTGCCAAAAGATACAAAGTAATAATGATAGTACCACCTAGTTGTGGCACTGCCACTTGAGTTCTGTTGGTATAAATGCATGAAGAAACTCCATAGAGATGGATCGTTTGGACTCGCTTGATTTTGAATCACTTGAGACATGCAAAACATGCCACATGATACAAGTAGAGTAACTTGTTGGAGTAATGCATTTTTGATGTGTGCAGTCCAATGAGTGCTAAGGCACGCAGTGGATATCGTTATGTTCTTACTTCACTGACGATTTGAGTACATACGGGAGTATTTACTTGATGAATCACAAGTCTGAAATATTGAAAAGTTCAAGACAATTTCAGAGTGAAGATCGTCGTGCCAAGAGGATAAACTGCTACGATATGATCATAGAGATGAATGTCTGAGTTACGAGTTTTGGTACGCAGTTAAGACAATGTGGAAATTGTTTCGTAGTTCATGCCACCTGGAACACCATAGTGTGATGATGTGTCTGAACATCATAGCGACGCCCTATTTGATATGGTGCATACTATGATGTCTCTTATCGAATTACCACTATCGTTTATGGGTTATGCATTAGAGACAACCGCATTCACTTTAAATAGGGCACCGTGTATTTCCGTTGAGATGACACAGTATAGACTGAGGTTTAGAAAAATCTGAGCTGTCGTTTCTTGAAAGTTTGGGGCTGCGATGCTTATGTGAAAAAGTTTCAGTCTCATAAGCTCGAACCCAAAGCGGATAAAAGCATCTTCATAGGAAATCCAAAACAGTTGGATACATCTCCTATCTCAGGTCCAGAAGCAAAGTGTTTGTTTCTAGAAACGGATACTTTCTCAAGGAAAGGTTTCTCTCAAAAGAATTGAGTGGGAGAGTGGTGGAACTTGATGAGGTTATTGAACCGTCACTTCAACCAGTGTGTAGCAGGGTGCAGGAAGTTGTTCATGTGGCGCCTACACCAATTGAAATGGAAGCTGATGATAGTGATCATTAGAGCTTCGGATCAAGTTACTACAAACCTCGTAGGTCGACAAAGGTCGCGTACTGCTACAGAGTGGTACGGTAACCCTGTCTTGGAGGTCATGTTGTTGAGCAACAATGAACCTACGAGTTATGGAGAAGCAATGGTGGGCCCGGATTCGGACAAATGGCTGGAGGCCATGAAATCCGAGAGAGAATCCATGTGTGAGAACAAAGTGTAGACTTTGGAGGAACTGCTTAATGGTAGTAAGACTATTAAGTAAAGATGGATCTTTAAAAGGAAGACAGACGATGATGGTGATAAGTCACTATTAAGAGAAGCTCGACTTGTCGCAAAGATGTTTCCGGCAAGATCAAATAGTTGACTATGATGAGACTTTGTCACTCGTAGCAATGCTAAAAATCTGTTAGAATTATGTTAGTAGTTGCTGCATTATTTATGAAATATTGCACATAGGATGTCAAAACATTGTTTCCTCGACAATTTCCTTGAGGGAAGATTGTATGTGATACAACCAGAAGGTTTTGTCGATCCTAAATATACTAACAAGTATGCAAGCTCCAGCGATCCTTCAATGGACTGGTGCAAGCATCTCGGAGTTGGAATATACACTTTGATGAGATCATAAAAGATTTTGGGTTTGTACAAGGTTTATGAGAAACTTGTATTTCCAAAGAAGTGAGTGGGAGCGCTACAGAATTTCTGATAAGTATATGTGGTTGACATATTGTGGATCAGAAGTAATGTAGAATTTTTGTAAAGCATAAAAGGTTGTTTGAAAGGAGTTTTTCAAAGGAATAACTGGATTGAGCTACTTGAACGTTGAGTATCAAGATCTATGGAGATAGATCGAAACGCTTAATAGAAGTTTCAACAAGATACATGCCTTGACAAGTTTTTGAAGGAGTTCAAAATAGATCAGCAAAGAAGGTGTTCTTGACTGTGTTGTAAGGTGTGAATTTGAGTAAGACTCAAAACCCGACCACGGCAGAATAAAGAGAATAGACGAGGGTCGTCTTCTATGCCTTAGCCATAGACTCTAAAGTATGACATGCTGAGTACCACACCTGATGTGTGCCTTGCCTCAAGCCTGTTAAGAGGTACAGAGAGTGATCCAGGATTGAATCACTAAACAACGGTCGAAGTTATCCTTAGTAACTAATGGACTAAGGAATTTTCTCGATTATGGAGGTGGTTAAAAGAGTTCGTCGTAAAGGGTTACGTCGATGCAAGCTTTGACACTAATCCGAATAACTATGAGTAGTGAAACGGATTCGTATAGTAGAGTAGATATTTGAAGTATTTCTGAATAGCACGTAGTAACAGCATCTATAAGATGACATAAAGATTTGTAAAGAGCACACGGATCTGAAAGTTTCAGAACCATTCACTAAAACATCTCTCACGAGCAAGACGAGATCAGACCCAGAACTATATGGGCGTTAGATTCGTTAGAATCACATGGTGATGTGAACTAGATTATTGACTCTAGTGCAAGTGGGATACTGTTGGAAATATGCCCTAGAGGCAATAATAAATTAGTTATTATTATATTTCTTTGTTCATGATAATCATTTATTATCCATGCTATTGATTGGAAACACAATACTTGTGTGGATACATAGACAAAACACTGTCCCTAGTAAGCCTCTAGTTGACTAGCTCGTTGATCAAAGATGGTCAAGGTTTCCTGACCATAGGCAAGTGTTGTCATTTGATAACGGGATCACATCATTAGGATAATCATGTGATGGACTAGACCCAAACTAATAAACGTAGCATGTTGATCGTGTCATTTTGTTGCTACTGTTTTCTACGTGTCAAGTATTTATTCCTATGACCATGAGATCATATAACTCACTGGCACCGGAGGAATGCCTTGTGTGTATCAAACGTCGCAACGTAACTGGGTGACTATAAAGATGCTCTACAGGTATCTCCGAAGGTGTCCGTTGAGTTAGTATGGATCAAGACTGGGATTTGTCACTCCGTGTGACGGAGAGGTATCTCGGGGCCCACTCGGTAGTACAACATCACACACAAGCCTTGCAAGCAATGTGACTTAGTGTAAGTCACGGAATCTTGTATTAAGGAACGAGTAAAGAGACTTTCCGGTAAACGAGATTGAAATAGGTATGCGAATACCGATGATCGAATCTCGGGCAAGTAACATACCGAAGGACAAAGGGAATGACATACGGGATTATATCAATCGTTGGCACTGAGGTTCAAATGATAAGATCTTCGTAGAATATGTAGGATCCAATATGGGCATCCAGGTCCCGCTATTGGATATTGACCGAGGAGTCCCTCGGGTCATGTCTACATAGTTCTCGAACCCGCAGGGTCTGCACACTTAAGGTTCGACGTTTTTTTTTGCGTACTTGAGTTATATGGTTGGCTACCGAATGTTGTTCGGAGTCCCGGATGAGATCACAGACGTCACAAGGGTTTCCGGAATGGTTCGGAGACGAAGAATTATATATAGGATGACCTCATTTGATTACTGGAGGGTCTTCGGAGTTACCGGGAATGTACCGGGAATGACGAATGGGTCCCGGATGTTCACCGGGGGGGCAGCCCACCCCGGGGAAGCCCATAGGCCTTAGGGGTGCCGCACCAGCCCTTAGTGGGTTGGTGGGCAAGCCCAAAGAGGCCCCTGCGCAGTAATAAAAGAAATCAAAGAGAAAAGAAAAAAAGGGGAAGTGGGAAGGAATGGAAGGACTCCACCTTCCAATCCTAGTCAACTAGGATTGGAAGGAGGACTCCTCCTCCTCCCCCCTTCGGCCGAACCCCTTGGGGGTCCTTGAGCCCCAAGACAAGGCCCCTCCCCTCCCACCTATATATACGGAGGTTTTAGGGCTGATTTGAGACAACTTTTCCACGGCAGCCCGACCACATATCTCCACGGTTTTTCCTCTAGATCACGTTTCTGTGGAGCTCGGGCGGAGCCCTGCTGAGATTAGATCACCACCAACCTCCGGAGCGCCGTCATGCTGCCGGAGAACTCATCTACCTCTCTGTCTCTCTTGCTGGATCAAGAAGGCCGAGATCATCGTCGAGCTGTACGTGTGCTGAACGCGGAGGTGCCGTCCGTTCGGCACTAGATCGGAGCGGATCGTGGGGCGGATCGCGTGACGGTTCGTGGGACGGTTCGCGGGGTGGGTCGAGGGACGTGAGGACGTTCCACTACATCAACCACGTTTATTAACGCTTCTGCTGTGCGATCTACAAGGGTACGTAGACCGGAAACCCCTCTCGTAGATGGACATCACCATGATAGGTTTTCGTGCGCGTAGGAAATTTTTTGTTTCCCATGCGACGTTCCCCAACACTATATGTATATGTATCTATGTATCGACAGTGTAAAACTTTGTATGTTGGTTCTTTCGATATATGGGAGGTACATTTATGAACTTTATATGTATATCATATATGTGTGGTGAACTATATATATGTGATGTGAAATATATATCATATATGTGTTGTGAAATATATATATATATATATATATATATATATATATACATATATATATATATATGTGTGTGTGTGTGTGTGTGTGTGTGCGCGCGCGCGTGCCGTGCTGTGAAATAATAAAAAACAAACAAAACAGAAGCTATATGGACTCTTTGCCATCAGCTGGCGGACGGCAAAGCTACCACATGGCACCCAGTTGTGCACCCTCGGGGGCAGCAACAGCTGGCCATATAGCTTCTTTGCCGTCTGCTTCCCGGGGAAGCAAACGACAAAGACCTGAGGCGAGCAGACGGTAAAGACCTGGGCAAGAAGACGACAATGATCTGAGGAAAGCAGACGACAAAGGGAGTGAGGGAGGCAAACGGCAAAGCCTCCGTTAGCCCTAACGGAGGAATCGCCTGTCGGCTGTCGTCTCAAATTATTTGCCGACTGCTCGGTGCCAGATACTGAAGGCAAAGAGCTTTGTCGTCCGCTTAGGGTAGGCTGACGGCAAAGAAGCTACAATGTCGTCGTAAGCTGACGCAGAATCTTTGCCGTCTGTGGATTAATCAATGCCGTCGGTGGAGTCCTCTTTGCCGTCTGTTATGACAGACGGCAAAGAAGTTGATTCCTGTAGTGTATGAAGCAACAGGAACTCTATTGTTCCGATATATTAACCATCAAGGCAATTGGGGAATCATCAGAATAACATGTCGGTCTTAGCCACAACCCGCCTAGTTATCGGCAGGAGTTTTACCCGGTAATAAATTACCTACTAATAAAGCACATATCGCTTCTGTCGTACGTCGTCGGCACTTTTGCAGAAAAGCCCCTCCACTTTTGGGTATTCAACCCGCAGTCCCTGTGTAAGTCACGAGAACATGAGGGTTCCTCCGTCGGCGCCGCTGCGCCCCCATCTATCCTATCTATGGTGCCCGCAGCCGGCACCGACGCCCCATCCATCCTCTATGTGGCGCCCGCCTCTGCCGCCGTGCCCCATCCATCCTATCTGTGGTGCCCATCCTCGCTCCTCCATCGCAGAATACAGTCGAGATCGGCAGGATCCACCGCATCTCGAGCTCCCTCGATGGCGCGCGCCTCCAACGTTCCGGGCATCAGTGGCCACCTCCGTGGGAGAGCTCCTCCTACCTCGGGATGAGGCGCATGAGCCGAGCCTGGCCATCACACGCCCGTGGCCGTGGCCGTCAGCATTCGGCGGCGGCCGACCGTTGGTGATTCGTGGGGGACGGGGAAGCACCGGAGGTCAGCGCGAGGCGGATCCGGTCATGATCCAGCGCGGCGCATAGTGGAGGCCGGCGGCGATGCTCTGCGCTCAGTAGATGGAGTGAAGAGAAGGGAGGGTCGGCCACAGGAGGAGCAGCAGCAGGGTGAGTTCAGATTTTCTCCATTGACCTGAGATCGATTAGTTGCTAGCATGCATTGTGCACCTTCTTCTTAGAGTGCATACAGTTGGAGACTGATTTATTTTCCCTCTTGCGATTTTGGCCTCAGACATATGTACAATATTGCAACCGTGTTTTACTGAAGAACTATATGCAACTGTTGATTCAGTTAGATTTTTTCCTTAGAAAAAATACAGCTATATATTTTGCAAAAAGAATGTTTTACGGGAACAAGGTCCTGAGATTGTGATGCACACTTGCCATTAATTTCTACAACTTAGGCTTTCCTTGGACAAAACTAGGGGAATGATTCACCTGTTTGATATAAACCAAGTGGTATTATTAGTAGTGCCTTTCCTTTCAAAAACCAAATCAACAGATTCAGGCAGAGAATGATGGTGCTACCTTGAGGAGAAGGGCATTGCAGGTCTTCTCACTGATCGCCTTGGCAACCCTCCGCAGAATCCAAACATGGCATCAATAAAGCTCGTAGAAATGTTATTCTCTGGCAAACCCAGCAATATACCGGTAAATATGTGGCTTTACCGTGGGGTTAGTGACAAGAAGGTCGTCTCCAAAAATCTGCACCTACTGCCCAACCTCACCCTCCATCTTGGTGTAGGTGGCCCAGTCGTCCTGGTCGAACGGGTCCTCTATTGACACGATAGGGTACTCTGAGACGAAGGACTTGTACAGGTCTTTTAGGCTGTCGCCCGAGATTTTGTGCGAACCGTCGTTGTTCTGTTCAGTTAAGTCATTTGATGTTAGACAACATATATGTTAGGCCTGTTTTTTCATTGATGATGTGACACACAAACTCATATATATCTATCAGCAGTTGCGCAAAGGACGGTTGAGCATAGGAGAACAGGAGAGCAAGCTGGAAATCTTACATCCTCCTTGAAGTTAAGGTCATAGGTCTGGTCCTTCTCGCTGTAGAATTCAGAAGCAGCAACATCCATTCCAATTACCACCTGCCAGATGTAAATAAACTCAATGTTGTGCAACGATAAATAAATCCAATGGTTGAATCATGGTCTAAGTAAAGAGGAAAAAGATGAATTACCTTTCCAGTGTAGCCAGCCTTGGTTTTGTTGCCTCCTACTATTATATATACAACTGTATTTGATATCTCCTGATGATTCTTTCTTGTTCATTTAAAGTTTGATGATCTCCAGAACATCAAGTTATGTAATGAAACACTGCAAAGCTCAGCAGAGAACGTCAATGGCATCCGCCTTCCATTTGTATTGGTCAAGGTATTTTTTTTTCTTGCGCTGCAACTGTCGGAGATGCTTAACCCAGTCAGTTGCAACTAAGCTGTAACATATATAACTGTATCTAGATTACCCTTGTACTCAACTTGCACATTCCCATGTTTACAGCTGCTGACCTAATGTAGCAACGTAGAGTACAACAAACAGTAGTTAGTAGGGGAAATGCATTGGAGCTCCCAGGTATCACACACACCTATATAAATATAGACTTTAAAACATACCAGGAAATTTCAAAAAATTCTGAAATTTTGGGATATTAAGCGTGGGTGCCCATTGTACACCCGGTTTCAGTTTCGTGGGGAATGGGTGCCCATGGTATCCATGGCGAAGGAAATACGGTTCGGCATACGATTCATCCAAATAGTTTTTTCTATATATAGGATTTTTTGAGTTTTTTAACGAGATTACCACGGGCACCCATTCTAAAACTGAACACGGGTGTACAATGAGCACCCAGGTTTGAAATCCCAAAATTCTAGAATTGAAATTTCCTGGGTTTTTTAATGCTATATTCAAGGGGTGTGTGGCTACTTTAATTGGTATGGTATTCCTATGTTGTGCCATTGGCGTCGGCCTGGACGAGGCCACCAGAATGTGCTCGTTGTCGCGCTCTCGGAACCGCTCAAGCAGCTCCTTCCCATGCGGCCGTGCAAGACGGCATCGTAACACTATCATTTAGATATACCCCACATCGAAACTGGAATCATTGTGCGCGCTAATGTGGCATGTTTGCCCATTTGCTATACAGTTATTGATTGATAATTAGATGGTGATGTTGTAGTCTGATGAGGTCTCAGGGGTGTGGCTTCTGCTGAATTTTTGACACCACTAGCTGCTGGTGAGTCTTCTCCCCTGAGTCATAATAGAGGGAGTGAGAAGATCAGAAGTGAGAAGAAGGAAACACCATGCCGTCGGAGACGACATCTACACCATTTTTGTGTTTTGGAGTGACTGAAGCATCACAATCAAAGATGACATCGCATCTCCTTTCTAATAGACACTTTTTGGGTAGTTGTGCATCTATATTCCATTTTGTACACCAAGAGATAATGCCATTTTCCTTTTACGAAACTGAACTATGTTCAAAGTTACTGTTTACTGAAAGCAATTATGGTTGAGTAGTACATCGTTATCATTCTCAACAACTTCATTCATGAGACCTTTGATACTCATGTATGAGAAAGAACTTTTGGAAATTGAGTTACTTTATTGGATGTTATCTGCGAGGCGGGACAGCGAGCAGCGGCATTCTATTCGGGGTTGCATGGATCTGGTGATGCTGGAGCATGGGAACGGGGAACATCACCTCTGCCACGACATTTCAAGTATCGAAGTTACCTTTCTCCGTGAAGATTTCTTACCCTACTGTCAGTATCACTAGGCTTGGGGTTTCGATTTTGTTAGTATCAAAATCTTGGTACTTACCAGCAAACAAGTTGTTGATCTATTTACTTAGTCAAGTTCATTTGTGTTATACCCTGCAAAAGTAGTTCATTTCTGTGATGTTCTTCAGTCAAGCTTCATATTCTAGCCTTGATTTAATGGGAATGATATTATATAAAACCTACTAATGTTAGAAATCCTGCTACCCAACAGGATTTCCAGAATTGTGGTGGATCTGGTTTCTATAACATGGTTTGCCAGCCACTTTGAGAACTGATTAGTGTGTGGCAGTGGTTTATTAGGATTGCAAAGAAGATTTGAGATGTAGGTGTAGGTCAAATTTTGCAAAATTATGGGTGTGCAGGTACAAAGTTATATGTACGCAATTTTATGATATTCTGCGACTAAAAATTAAAGCATGAATTTGAATATAGTTTCATGGTTTTTTTGCTCACAAGTTTTCTTATACTTACTTCTCTTTCTATGATATTGGAATATATATGCTTACTTAACTGTTCAAAAGTATCTGTTTTGTTTACAGATTGGGAGTTACCACATATAAGCTTGAGCCTATGTGAACTGACACACTGTTTGGAACAAAATAGAACTTAGTACCATAGTACAATTTGGTGGTTAAACTACTCATTACCCCGACATTCTAATAATCTGTAATAATGATAGTTGGCATTGGTTATGCAAGATCACTTGCAGGAAAATGGTGGCTTGCTACTATTGTACTTCCTCCGTTCCTAAATATAAGTCTTTTAAGAGATTGCACTACAGATTACATACGAGTGTATATAGACATACTATAGAGTGTAGATTCACTCATTTTGGTCTGTATGTAATCCATAGTGTAATCTCTTAAAAGACTTATATTTAGGAACAGAGGGAGTACTTCACAATTTCTGTTGCTTCTGTTTGTTTTACATTTTTTTGTTTACTCAATTTGCCAAACAAA
Organism: Hordeum vulgare subsp. vulgare; assembly: GCF_904849725.1. NCBI lineage: Eukaryota > Viridiplantae > Streptophyta > Magnoliopsida > Poales > Poaceae > Hordeum > Hordeum vulgare. Next base: position 142,892,578 of record NC_058521.1, on the reverse strand, counting down.
AGTACTAGCGTAAGTGGAATATTTGTTTGTGTTGTTTACATAGGGAACATAGTCTGATGGAACAGCTCCTGAATCAAAGTCACATGAGGAAACTACTGACTTGAAGGAGTTGAAATGAATTGATCATATCCTCATGTGTCTTTGCAAGTTGCAATGGAGGTAGTATGCTTTTTTCTAGCAAAACATTCCTACTTTAGAAAGAAAAAGCATATTTCCTATTACTTACCTAGGTACATAATGGCAGCCGTCACACAAAAGGAAGATGGGGGCACATGAGATTTCCTGACCACTTCTTAGTCCAAAGAACGGGAGTAAAATGTTTATGAAGTTCTGCTACTGTATTGTACTCGGAACCCTAAGTTTCTATTGCACATGAGATTTCCTGATCACTCCTTAGTCCCAAGAACAAGAGTAAAATGTTTCTAAAGTTCTGCTGTTATATTGTACCCAGAAGTGTATTCATCAAACTGCCTTGTCAACCATTTGTTGTTTACTCTCAAACTTGTGACATATTTCTTCTCAGTTGCCTTCTGCCCTACCCTCCACCCTTTCCAGATAGCTATGTCCCACCATTTGCATAAGAACAAGAGAAAGAGACCGATGATCTATTGCCACAGAGGCATTGTTCCTGTCGTTGAATATATTATTTATCAATGGCTAGCAAAAATACAGAGATTTCAATGAAATTGTACCAAGCTCATGTAAACTATGTAATTTGTGAGTTGGGATAACGGCTATAGAGAAGAAGACAATGTTGTCTTGTGTGCATGAGGATTTAGTACACGTTCACCATAAGAATATATGTACCTTCAAACCTGATTTTCTTGCCTTGCATGTTGTGTTCTTTTAGTATATTTTTTTTTCCGTTACAACGCACGGACATTTTCACTAATAATAATAAAGAGGGAAAATAAAGAGGAAAGGTAAGAAATGACTCCACGGCTACGAAGAGCTCTCAACGAATTAGCAGTCTAAACCGTTGGATCACCCGAATCGGTATTGTCGTGAATTACTGCAGCTAATTGAAGATTTAGACAGACTAAATATATCAAGGTCTGACACACATCTAGATGTAATATAGTTATTACACATGTAAATGATTAAATCAAGCAGAAAATAAATAAAAAGATAAAATATCCATATAAATCTTCATGTAAAATCAATAATACAAGACTTAAATATGCGATACTCATCTCATTTTAGCAAAACTGTTTTAATATGGGATGCCCAGGACATGACCACCGGAGTTGGGCCGGTGCGCCTCCGCCTAGCACTCGCTTTACAAGCCTAAACAAAACTTGCAGCACAATTTGCGCTCGGCTGATGGAATTAAGAACCTAATTAGTTATTGTATTCAGGGAGTTATTCAGCATGTGAACATATATTTAGGGCCTGCTTGGATTGTTTTTGGGAAGCGCTTCCAGCCAAAGCGACCAGCCGAATGGTCGCGCGCGTCCGTGCAGCTGGCTGGGCAGTCTTGCAACATTTTTTTTTTTCAAATTTGCTGCAACCACGTTTCAATTTGCTACAAGCGTTTCTCATTTTGCTACGATTTGTGCATTAAAAAAATCACATCTACGTTCGGTTGCAACTCGAGTTCGTTGGATTTTTTGCTACAACCGTCGTTTGATTTTTGTTACAACCGTGTTAATTTTTGCTACAACCGGTATCTTTTTTTGTTGCAACCGTCCATTAAAAAAGTTGCATACACGTTCGTGACGGTGGAAACCGAGTTCACCGGATTGTTTTGCTACAAAGCACATTTTGTTTTGCTACCACGCATCATCAGCATCGCTTTTTTTTTCTACGACCACGTTGATATTTTTTGCTATAATCATATTTTTGTTGCAACCGTGGACGGAATTTGCTGCGTCGTGGCCCTAAATTTGCTGCATCGAGGGATTTTTGCTACATTGAAGATCTAACGGTGCGGCCCATGGATCTCACGACTGAGCTGCGACCGACGCGAGCGCTCGGCCGGCGCCCAGTACTGCCCATTGTCTTTTCAGGGTCCAATATTGATGTATTACAAATAAACGTTTGGTTCGGGTTTGTTTTCTGGTCCCTTGTAACTTTTTGTCCCCCCTTTTTTACATGATACACTTGTAAAAATATTACACTCCAGCGAATGCCCGAATTGAAATCCGGCTCGAAGTGCAGCAAGGAAAACGGAAGGTAACGACCACAGATCTGTATTGCTCTTCCAAGAAATATATACGACCACCATCTTCCCGATCATGGGAGCTCCTCGCCGTCGCCGTAGATGACAACACGACGGCGCCGACCAACGGAGAAACTTGCACGTCCGATCGTGCTCCTTCGTGCAGCAGACACCGTCATCTCATGCTTCGCGGCTCCATCGTATTCATCGAACGAGCTCCTCCGCCAGGCTGCCCAAGTGCTGCTGGACGTTGGAGGGTGGCAGGGGTCAGACTGCACGCAGCTAAGCTCCCGAGATGACGGGAGGTGACCTATGGTGGCAGCAACGACCATAGCAAGCTGTGCGGATGCGGCAATGATAACGAATGACAATTTGTATTGTTTGATATCTTGCCGAAACAGAGGTTTACAACCGAATTTGGTTACGGCCCCGTTTGGATTGTCGGTTTGCTCGGGAATACCCCTGTAATCAATACAACCTCCCGCCGTTGTTTTCAATTCAGATGAAAATTACACTACGCCCGGTAATATACACTTATAGATTTAATCTCGATGCATAAATTTACATCCAATCTAAGTGGGGCCTACAAGTGTATTCAAATGTTGACCAGTAAAATACACCTGTAATTACAGGAGTATATATTCCAGGGCTCCCAAACGGGACCTTAAGACTCGTGTTTATACCATTTTTCCCTTTTTTGCATCAACGGCAGGATGTAGATGCTGAGCACACTATTATTTTCTCCCCCCTCAAAAAAAAGGAAACGTTTTCACCTGAGCATCCGCCGAATCGTTCGGCCGGTCGCGTGCGGGCCGCGCGCCTCGCTCGCAGATGCTTGCAGCATTTTTTCGTCAAATTTTCTGTAATCGTGTATTTTTTTGATACAAATGTTTTTCATGCAACTTTTTTTCTCGTGTAAATTTGTTACATTTGTCCAGTAAAAAGCTGCATATATGTTTGGTTGCAACTTCAGTTCGTCGAATTTTTCGTTACAATCAATGTTTTTACTTTTGATACAACCGTGTTAATTTTTGTTACAACCTGCATCATTTTTTGCTGCAACCGTTCAGTAAAAAAGTTGCATACACATTCACGTAGATATTTGTTACAACCGGCGTTTGACTTTTGCTACCACGGACCATCAGATTCCTTTTCTTGTTACGATCACGTAGATATTTTTTTTTGCTATAAATTTTGTTTTCTATTACGACCGTTGAAAAAATTACTACATCGCGACGAATTTTGCTGCATCGAAAGAAAAAATGTTGTATGAAGATCCGGGGTTAATGAATCGGGCGGTCCGGCCGGCCCAAAGGTTTGGGCGGGCGCGCCAGGCCGAGATCACTCCCAAAAAAAAAAGGAAGACTATTATGTTCCACGGTTAGCTTTAGTTGCTCCTTAGGAACTCCAGTTCTTGCACTCTCTTGACAAAGCTCCGGAGGCTTCTCTCGGACGGCCCACCGGCGGCCACCGCCTCCTTTGCCCTCTCCTTCCAAGTCCTCGAGTTCACCGCTATCGCAGCGGCCCTCTCGCCGCTTCCGACAGCCAGCTCGACGCACCTGGCCAGCTCTGCGCCGGTCAGCACCCCGTCGGCCTCGCGCTCCGCCCGGACGCCCACGCCCCATTCCTCCTCCAGCAGGTGCGCATTCACCGGCTGGTCTGACCAGCTCGGCGCCGCCACGGCCGGCACGCCGCACGCCACCGCCTCCAGGGTCGAGTTCCACCCGCAGTGCGTCACGAAGCACGCCACCGACGGGTGCGACAGCACTCGCACTTGGTCGCACCACTCCACCACCATTCCCTCTGGCACGGCCACGGACGTTGCCAGGAGGAGGCGGTCCACCTCCGGCGAGCGTCCCTCCCGCCGCACCACCCACAGATACGGCCGATTGAGGCGCCGCATGCCGCACAGGATCTCCTCCGCCTGCCGCTCGCTGTACGTAAGCAGGCTCCCCGACGACACGTACACCACCGACTTGGGTGGCTGCGCGTCCAGCCACGCCATGTACCTCTTCTCCTCGTCATGCGCGAACAGATGAATGGTCTGATCTTCTCCGGCTCCGAGAAGAGGAACGACGGGGACGCCGATGGCGAAGACGTCGCCCAGGTACGTCCTGATCGCCGCCAGCGCCGTCGCTTCCAGGGCTTCGAGCGTGTTCACCAGCACCATGCACGGCTTCATGATGACCTCCTCGTCGTCCATCTGCTCGAACATCTCGCGGAAACCTCGGACGATCATCTGGGAAAGGTCGTCCCCGGTGCCCGTCGCGTCGTCCGACAAGAAAGACGGCATGTCGCGGCCCATCCTCATAGGACGGCGGAGGCCCGGCAGGGTGGCCTCGTACGCCGGGTCAGCGGCATGGGCAGCGATGCCGCCCTCGCCATGCCCGTGGAAGTAGTGGTAGTAGGCGACGAGCGCCGTGGCCGGCTGGATCCAGTAGACGGCGAGCGGCAGGCCGTGCGCGTGCGCGACCTGGACGACCGTCGGCATGTTGAGTGTGCACACGACGCACGTGACAGGGCGGCCGGCGGCAGCCAGGCGGCGTACCACGGCGGAGAGGCTGTCGCAGGACGCTCTGCGGCGGCGCTTCGTTTCGTCGCCCGAACCGGTGGGCCAGCTGCCGTCGTCCTGGCCGTCGGAGAAGGGGGCATAGTGGATGACGCCGTCGCTGACCTCCTCCTGGTCGTCGGAAGAGGAGAAAGGGAACATGCGGCGGTGCCCGAAGAGGGGGACCGAGAGAGTGGCCCTGGCTCCGTCGATGGCGGCGAGACGGCGGGCCAGGGCGCGCGCCGGGTTGAGGTGGCCCTGGATGCCGTACGCCGCCACGAGGAAGTGGGTTCTGCGGCCGTCCCCGTCGCAGTGCTCTCTGCGTACCGCCGGCTGGGCCATCACGTACGCCGTTGTTGTCAGCTCGATGCTTGCCTTGTGATGTATTGACTCGGCTTCAAAGCTAGTGAAGGTTTAAAAAGTTGAGAGTCGCGCAATAGCGTCCAAAGCATCCTGGAAACCCGGTGTGCACTGCTAAGTAAACAACATTGTTTTGATACGGCTGGCCGGCGACGATGGGACAGAGATGAACATGTTTCTGCTTTTATAATACTTCACGTGTCGGAATTGTGTTACATCATGTCCGGCCGGTACTGCTTATGTTCCATGCAAATCCAAGGAGATGCTGCTGATCACCAACAAGAAGTTGGTTCTTTGTTATGGCCGAACACAGATGAGGCTAAGGTCTGACGTATCAGCCCATGTATAATTGGCCGGCCATGCCATTCCGGATTTTCCAACGCTTAGCCCAGCTCATACTTGGATGCATTGCATCTTGACCACAAATCAACTTGCCATCGTTCTCCGCTCCTCTCCCCCACCCTTGCAGGTTGCAGCCAACAATGCTACATTCATGGGAGCACCTATACTCCGATTTGGCAAATCCAGCAGCTCACATGTGCGCCCGAACGCGTTCAAGGATACTGATCGATCACGTTTTAAATAACGCATACTATAACCAAAATCTTAAATTACAAACCTCAAATTCATATTATTATATGCAACATAAAACGATATTTAAGTGAAGCTCGTTCGGCTGTTCGCTGCGTCCCTCATAGTGTCGGTCCGACCGCTGACGAGGTAGAGTAGGACACACTAGCCGGCTCACGGGAATCGAGCTCCCGCCGTCTGCCCTACTCTTATCCCTCGGAGCTCGTAACTCGAACAGGTCCGTGGACGTGAGGTCGATGACGGATCCTTCTTGGGAGGAACCAACATTGATCACGACGCGGTTGCGGCGCCCCCACCCGTGCATCATACGTGGCGCTGGAGAGTGTGACTCTGCCTCTCGAACGTCAACCGCTGTGAGGACCTTCGCCGCATCCCGCGTCAGCTACCTCACACGGCGGGCACGCCGCGCCATGTTAGCGTTTGCGGACGCCCATGGTACGCCCCCAGCGCAGAAACGGAGTGGTTGCCCGTCCGCCACGGCGTTCGGACGCCACACTCACCGCACCGCTTCCGGTGAGGCGGTGACGCCGGATCCAAGCACCGGTTGTGCCGATGCAATGGATTCCTGGCGTTGCGAGTCCAAGCGCTGTCGTCGGACGGCCGCCTCCCGGGAGCAGCGGAGCGCAAGCTGGACGGTCATTTCCTCCTCGAGGCCGCATGGGATAAGCTCGTGATCGACCGATATGGAGGTTAAGGACTCGGATTCGCTGCCCGCCATGCCAGAGAAGGCCGGAGATCACCGGAGGTGAGCTTGGATGACGGATGGAAGTGAAAGGGAGTGGAGCGGAATGGCTTGGGTTTGGTCCGGCGAGCGGATGGCGATGAATTTTTGTGGGGTCGATGCGGGCTAGTGTGGGCCAGGCCAACGTGGCGGGCGTGCCCGTACACGTTCGGACGCCCCCATATTTGCTCTATATTTGGGTTGGATATGAAGGGTGCTGGTCAGTCTGGGCGTTTAAGGCCCGTTCGAGGCATCCGACTGGATCGAAATTTCTGACACGTTAGTGACTGGATGACCTGCTCGAGCGTTTGAAACGGATATGAACCATCCAGCTGTACATAATTTTACGGGGGGTTTATGAAGTGACTCCGACATGATAGTATTTGATTGGATAGGGGAGGAGGTTGGGTCTCACCTACCTGAAAATCAGGAATGGTACAGATAATTAGAAGGATTGGCCCGTAATTCCCCATAATATGCCTGTTTGTTTAGCATTTTTGCCCTTTCACCATACAACCCCGATTAGTAATGCTACACATACATAAATTTACAGGGGTTTTATAGGCAGGTGGATTTTGATTCAAGATTAAAGGGGATGGGCCCACCTCTTTAAAAATCAGGGAGGAAAGATTAGTTAAGAAGAAACAATTCTAGTCAGCGTGTAATCGTGTGTAACTGTTTGCATGTTTAACATTTATTTAACCCCGATTCTGTCAACCTTGCGCTGGTGGCGGTACCGCTTACAGCATATGTGGCGGTTCCATTCAACAACGGTGGCTAGGCCTTGAAGCATTGTCTTGTTGCAGCTCGCACTCGAGGGTTGCAGAACCGAGCCACTGCCTCAGCCTTGCGGCATCTTTCATGTATGTCTTGAAATATCGTTTGCCACCCAGCAACATCGAGCGTAAGCTTGCTGCAGTGTAAGACATGCTGCACTAGTGCCTTCCCCTGTAGCATTGCGCCCGTGTGGCGAGTGACCTTGCAACCCGGGGTCAATCTTCCTGCACCGGTTCGCCTCGAGCATGCAACATGGGCATCCAAGGCTTGCAGCAACGGGGGAGGGGGTAGCTTTCTACGGCTCGACTCTAGCATCCGCTTTGCATTTGTGAGTGTTGTTCTCTAAGTAGATGGAGATGCAATGGCAACGTTGGGATGTTGTTAGGCAGAGAGATGAGGAGAGCACGTTATGAGAGATTTGTACATATGAACGGAATGGTGGGGGATGATAATGGCGAGTTGGTTTGATTAACATGCTTCTAGAGAGGGTGGACCAAAGAAATCATGTGGCACTAAGCAATTAGGACATCTTCAATGCCAACCCTCAAAGCTCTCACAACCGTTTGAACCATGTTGTCCGGACCACGAAAGTCATTCAACACGATAATATATCGGTTCACGGAACGATCCGGACACAATTTTTTCCACAAACTAGAGACAAATGTGGCGGAGGTTTGCGGGACTTTGGACAACTACTTCATCTAATTCTGACCACCTCGCCCACGAAACACCCTTTCTCCCTCCCGCACGAAACGGTCATCATCGTTTGAAAGCGTTAGTACCCGCATTCATTCCCGACCAGAGCGGACGCGACCGCTCAGTGGTGTATCGCATTGAAGTGGCAAGTCGACCAAGATATCATCGTCCGCCTCACTTTCCGGTGCAGGCGACTGCTGCACGTTCAAACGACACGAGGGATGTTCGTTCTTCTGTCGGTCGCCTGCATTAGTTGCATGCGGTTGTCGGGGCGTCTTCTCCGGCACCACCCATCCATCCGTCTACCACCCGTCATTGCTATATAAACAGCCGCCCCGGCAAAAGTTGCAGACATCAGCCTTCGATCCCGGCCTCTCCGCGCCAATCCCACCATGGAGGTCTCGCCTGCCAAAGCTCTCTCGTACGGGCTGACACCGGACCAGAAGAAGGAGATGTCCGGCACTGTTGTCCCATGGCGGACCGGCAGGCAGCCGGACATTGTCGATGACCCAATGGATTAGGCGGCCAACGACGACATGACGCTATCGTCCTCTTCCTCCTCCGCTGCGCCACCTTCCTCCACTGTGCGTCCCTCGCCTATGCACTCCACCATGATCATCGACGAGGCCCTTGCCCATTACGTGGACATGGTGCGGGAGAAGCTGGAAGAGCGGTTCCGGGAGGCGCAGGCGACGCCGCCTACAACCACTACCTCCTCCAGGACCACCTGCAGGCAGAGGTGCAGATCGATGCCGGCAGGACGATAGCGCCCGACATAGAACTATCAGAGCGGGAGGGACTCATGGAGTCATATCGCTCCGCTTGTGAGATTCGCTTGCCTGCTAGCGGCACTGACAGCGGGTGACGGAGGTGATAGTCACGGCCAAGGACGATGACTGTTGGAAATATGCCCTAGAGACAAAAATAAATTGGTTATTATCTTATTTCCTTGTTCATGATAATTGTTTATTATCCATTCTATAATTGTATTGATTGCAACCTCATATACATGTGTGGATACATAGACAACATGTGTCCCCAGTGGGACTCTACTCGACTAGCTCATTGATTAAATATGGTTAATATTTTCTAACCATAGACATGAGTTTTCATTTGATAACGGGATCACATCGCTATGAGAATGATGTGATGGACAAGACCCAACCGTAAGCAGAGCATTTGATCGTATCACAAAGTTCATTGCTACTGCTTTCTACATGTCAAGTATCTGTTCCTAGAACCATGAGATCATGCAACTCCCTAACACTGGAGGAATGCCGTGTGTATATCAAATGACACTTCATAACTAGGTGATCATAAATATGCTCTATAGGTATCTCCAAGGGTGTTTGTTGGATTGGCATCGATCCAGGCTGGGATTTGTCACTCCGTATACCGGAGATGTATCTCTGAGCCCTCTCGATAATACAACATCTCCAAAAGCTTGCAAGCAATGTGACTAAGGAGTTAGTCACGAGATCTTGTATTAAGGAGTGAGTAAAGAACCTTGACGATAACGAGATTGAACTAGGTATGGAGTTACGGATGATCGAATCTCGGGCAAGTAACATACCGCTAGACAAAGGGAACTCCATACGGGATTGATTGAATCCTTGGCATCATGTTTTGATCGACAAAGATCTTCATGGAATATGTGGGAACCAATATGGGCATCCATGTCCCGCTATTTTTTATTGATTGGAGAGGTGTCTCGGTCATGTCCACATGATTCTCGAACCTGTAGGGTCCGCATGCTTAACATTTAGAGATGATATAGTATTATTGGGTTATGTATGTTGGTGACCGAATATTGTTCAGAGTCCCGGATGAGAACCGGAAGTCACGAGAAGCTCCGAAATGGTCTGGAGGTAAAAAAAATTATATGGGAAGTAATATTTTGTCTACCGGAAAAAATTCAGTTTTTCTGGTATTCTACTGAAAAGCTTCTAGAAAGTTCTGGAAACTTCTGGAGGAGCTCGGAAGTCCACCTAGGTTTCCACAACATCCCGAGGTTTTGCCTGGGCTGAAGGGAGGTGCCTGGCCTTATTGGTCCAGACGCACAAGTCCCTCAAGGCCCATGTAGTTGGGAAAGGTGGAAAGTCCACCTTTGTATGGAAAGGAAGGAGGGGGACTAGGATTCCACCTCCTACCCCTTAGCTGCACCTTGTGGCTTGGAGGGGTTGTTACCCATACCCCTTCACCTATATATAGAGGGGAGGGGCGTCCCAAGAGGACACGCCAAGCCCTTGGTGTCTCCCTTTCTCCATAGATCATGTTCTCCTCCGTTCGTGGTTCTGGTAGCGCTTGGCGAAGCCGTGTTGGCGTTGCTCCACCACATCTCCGTCATGCCATCGTGTTGGTTGAGAACCCATCTACTACTCCGCCCTCGCTCGCTGGATCTAGGAGGAGGAGACATCATCAAGCCACACGTGTGTTGAACGCAGACGTGTTGTCCATTCGGTGCTAGATCGAGACGGATCACGATTGGACAGTGAAGACGTACGACTACATCAACCGCGTCATATACGGCTCCACTTAGCAATCTACAAGGCCATGTAGATACACTCTCCCTCTCGTATCTATGCATCTCCATGGATAGATCTTGCGTGTACGTAGGAATTTTTTTGTTTCCCATCCAGCGTTCCCCAATAGTGGCATCATGAGCTAGGTCTATGCATAGATGATATGCACGAGTAGAACACAAAGTGTTTGTAGGCGTTGATGTTCGGATTTCTTACTTTCTTAGTCTTATCTTGATTTGGCGGTATTGTGGGATGAAGCGTCTCGAACCAACCTTACTTGTCCACGCACAAGAGACTGGTTCACTGGTGCAGTGACGTGCTATAAAAACGGTTTTTAACCCCTTTCTACGATGATATTTTAAACCGTCGCCTAGTGAGTGTGGGCGATAGGGGGGTCCTTCCCACACGACCAAAAACCGTTGGGGATAGGGTGTGGGAATGCATATGTTTTGCATAACTAAGTGTTTGCGATGCCGGCATCTATCCCAAATGCGAGTCTTCAGACAACTATTTCTGATATCTCCAATATCCCAAACACTTCATTCTTGCTACTTGTTTGTGATCGCATTACCATCACAGTCGGTATTCTATTGTGCTACGTTTACAATGTGCACCCCATCACAAACAGTTCATGATTATGAACGTGTACGATAAGCAGACTATCACAAACATTTACTTTTCCTCGACCGTATGTGATCCGATGTAAGATTGCATATAGTTGTTCCTATAAAATTTTATGCGAAGCTTGAATATATCCCACGTGATTCATCCGTCGTAACCGCATCGGATGAAGGCCTATCGCACGCGTTCTTCTATGAGCAAATGTTTACAATGCGCACGACATCATAACATTCCATAATTGTCAAGCATGTGTGACACGGTGACTTATGCAAACATTTAATAAGAACGAATTGGGTGCGCTCTTGTTCTTAATCTCACACGTTTTTTCTTGGCTGGTCGTGTGTGCAGTAGAGATTTATTCCACATGTAGTGGATCTGAGAAATTGTCTGATCTTGGCGTTTATCGTAAGCGTTTTGCTTTCACAAACCGTGTGTAGGGTACTGGCCCGCAGAACGTAGTTTATCCCTAATTTAACCCCCACATTTAAAAATCATAGATTTTAAATTTGAAAGTAGGCAATCACGTATTTCATATCTAACCATGTCGATTACAAATATAGGGTGAAGCACGAATGCATAATTCGATACACATGTACGTATACTGAAGAACTACAGAAGCACCAACTAAAGAATGATGAATCAGAGTTGTACTAAAGACTGTAAAGAGAGAGGCGAAAGACATTCTGATTGATGGAGAAGGTGAATCAGAATGCCATATTGTGCCCTCCTCCATGCGTAATGCATGCACAACTCTAGGTCAACCTCTTGTGATGGTTGCCCGCCCATCCTTCACTGTCTTCATTAGGATTTCTCGATACTCATTATAGTCTCGATGAAATACTTTAACCTTCATTGCATGTCGACCAATCACGTACTTTGTGAGGTAGTCTTGAGTAAACTGCTTTGGGAACCACTACGAATGAAGAAGATTAAGACATTGTTGTGGAAAACTCATTATGGGCAGTGAAAAGAGAAGGCTTCAGAGTTTGTAGTTATCATCCTACAACTCATTGTTGCGTTGGATAGAGCATGAACAAATAATTTTATTGCCGCCGTTCGTATCTTTTTGCCAATAATCCTTATTAGTTTCCCCACTTCATGCTGGTTCTTGAATATATCATTGCCCCATACGCAAAAAGGGTTGATGGGTTGATCTTTTCCAAGGACATATGTACCTACAAGCAACAAGTCAATATTAGAAGCTAAAAAGTGTCCAGGCCAAGATCTATATGCACTACATTATGGATCGACGGGGGAGTACAAGACGAGGGATGAAACTAACCTCAGTGAAAAATGTTGGCCACTCCCACTGTTGTCATGCATAAGTAGTGGAAAGGCATGATAAGTATAACAAACTTAACATCAAGCAAATATAGCTAAGGTAAACAACATCATCTCTAAATGATAGCTTGAATGTGTTGGTTTCAACATGTTGTTAAAGCGGATATAAAATGGAAGGAAATGTTAACTATAACAGGCTTAACAACCAGCAAATATTTAATTCAAACTCGTATTGTCGAAAATGAATAGAACGTAGCTCATGCTTAAACATCACACTTGATAAATGTGTAAAACTAAAAAAACAACATGTGTAGTATATGCTAGAAAACTGGATAAATGCTCACTTCAAATATAGCCATTCAAACTGGTATTGATGAAATCGAACTGCACAATTTCGACTTGCACATAATGAAGATCATATTTTGAACAACTGAAATAAACAAGGCATATATGATCAGTATATCAACCAAATATAGCCATTGAAAATTGTACAGATGCTCATTACAACCAACCTAACAAGCAAATACAGATAAACATGGCATATGCTTAAAAACTAGACAAATGCTCACTACAACCAGCCTAACAAGCAAATATAGATAAACAAGGCACCTCCTTGAAAACTGGACAAATGCTCACTACAACCAACCTAACAACCAAATACGGATAAACAAGGCATCTACTCACTATAAACAACCAAATATAGCCATTAGTGAAACTAAAGTGGACAATTCATACTTAAACATCACATAGCCCTATTGAACATTACATTTTTGCATAACTAACAAAATTAAACATGATAGAGTTAAAACACTGCATGGCAAAATCTACTACAACAAAGGGTACGGTTTGGCTAGTTAGAAAAGTAAGATTTGTGCATAGGTTGTTGCCTCACTTGTCATGGATGAGATCCTTCCAGTTGGAAGAACACAGACCCATGGTGCGCTATCTGATGTCACAAATGTGTTATTTCACCTTGAAAGACCCTTTGTGGGTGCCCTCGTTGTAGTGGTCGATGGGATCTAACTTGGCAATTGAGGATCCCAAACCACCGTCGTACAACGTGTCCTTTGGAAATGACAAAATGGGCTCGATGGTGTACAAGGATCGAAAAGCCTTGACCACGTGGTGGAGGAGATTAGCAGTAGGGGCTTCGAAGAGATCGACGGTGGTTGAACCAGAGGGGTTGTGGATGGACTACTTAACATGTGACATGGCCTGCGTGAAGCCGTCGTTGTCGACGAGCTTGATGTCATAGACAGCTTTCCAGAGATACAATAATATGCTATCCTGCTGACGTAAAGCCTTTGACATAGAAATGTAGTCAACGTCCTCATCGGCTTCGGCGACGAGGTGTTTCTCTGGGGTCGATAGGTAGGGACGAACGACGATCAGCTAGCCAACGTCCATAGGAGAGGCCATGATAAACCTATTTTTGGCTGAACGCTCGTTGGGCTCCCCAGGATATGTGGTCGGGCTTAGGTTGCATCTCTCTAGAGTAGAGGATATGGATTTGGTGAGGAGGGAAACCGCAGGCCTCATCTAAAAACTATGGGTATGGAAATTGCTAGGTAACCTAAACTTTATTATCTAAGCTGGGAGGCATGGGCAGACCGGCAGGGGATGAAGGAGCCAGCGGTGGTGACCACGTCAATCTAGGGTTCCAATGGAGGTGGGTGATTGTAGAGGGGGATGCGGGGTGTTGTTTGAAGATAAGCCGCAGCTACTAAATTTTTTAGTAATGGTGGGTGGCGATGGTGGTGGATGAGAGGGTGATGGTTCAAATGCCTCGGCTACTGGAATTTTACTATAAGGTTGATGGTGGAGGATTGGGGGCGACGGCTGAAATACCGCTGCAACTCAAATTTGGGTAAATTAATTGAAGCGGAGCGGGAGCAACCTATATCGCACACGATCGAAAAATTATATGCATGCATGGTAATAAGGAAAAGAGTCAGAACCGCCAATTTTTGTATCGCTCAAGGCAGGTAGTATGTTTTTCGACTTCTAGCTAGATGGTCTATTGCACATGGTTCGTCCTATGATAATAAAGAAACCGTGTGCAGTCTTCACATGGCCGGTGTTTTGCTACCTAGCCTTCTATGAGCATTAACACTCGCAGCGGGAAACCGATGGGATAAAAGGCGGGAAACCGATGGGAGGAGTGGCAGAAAATGGTAGCATATTTTGGATATATAACACCAATAATATGGAAACTTAGTAAAGAAGGAAGCACGAGCTAGCACGACGTCTGCGCACAGTGCTTACCCATGGGTGCCCTAGAGTTGACCAGAACCGTTGTAAATATTCAGGGTTCGTTTGGCCTATTTTATACATTATAATGAAGTTTTTGAAGCATTAATTTAATGTGTATAATTGAAATTTGAACTACAAATACATGCTCTATTGCACCAAAATTGCTACAAAAATCATACATGTGTCCTTCGATACTTGTTTAGGTCCCATGCAAAGAATGGGAATGAAATACAACCGTCTCGGCATGTGGCTCGACCTCAAACATTGAGAATCTCGATTTTAAAATCCCCGCAAATCCAAAACTCATTCAAAAACCGTGAAACTTGGCCTAGTATCATGACATGGCACATATTTGTCGTGGAAAAAGTTGTCCATTTTGGGGCAAGTTTATTACAAGCCTCTTACAAACCGGAGCTTCTCTCTCAAGAAGCATCATGGTTCCGTTAGGGAAACATGTCCCCCTTGTGGGAGAGACGATAATCGCTGCTTCTTCTCGCATTATATTGTTTTTTACATGTAGCATGGAACAACAGGATATTCATGCTGAAATTTGTAATTATTTAGTGTTTGTTTGGCATTTGTATAAATTAATTGAGTTTTCTAGGGATTTAATGTCCATATATAATTAAATCCGAACAACAAATACATGCTCGAGTGCACCAAAATGGCTAAAAAAATCATACATGTATCCTCGGGTGCATGTTTAACTCTCATGCAAGGAATGGGAACGGATTACAACTGTATGAGCGTCCTAGCTCGGCCACAAACACTCAGAATCTCGGTTTTTAAGTCCTTGTAAATCCAAAAATCACCAGAAAATCATGAAACTTGGTATAGTCTCACAACATGGCACATATATGTTGTGGTACAAAAATTGTCCAATTTGGGCCAAGATTTATTCAAACCAAAGCTTCTCGCAAGAACAAGCATGGTCTCGATAGGGAAACGTATCCACCTTGTGGGGAAAACGATAATCGCTGGCTCTTCTCGCCTTGTATCTCTTTTTCTATAGACAACATGGGACAACATGAGATTCGTGCTGAAATTTGAAATTATTCAGGGTTTGTTTGGCCTTTTTATACATTAATTGATTTTTTAGGCATTTAATGTGCATAATTCAAATAGGAACTACAAATGCATGCTCTAGTGCACCAAAATGTCTAGAAAAATCGTACATGTGTCCTTGGGTGCATGTTTAAGTCCCATGCAAGGAATGAGAATGGATTACAACCGTATGAGTGTCCTCGCTCGGCCTCAAACACTCGGAAGCTTCGTTTTTAAGTCCCCGTAAATCCAAAACTCACCAATAAATCATGAAAATTGGTATGGTGTCACAACATGGCACATATATGTCGTGGGTAAAAAATTGTCCAATTTGGGCAAATCTTTGTTACAAACCTCTTACAAACCGGAGCTTATCGCAAGAACCCTCGTGGTTCCCATATGGAAACGTGCCCCCCCCCTTATGGGCGAAACGATAATTTTTGCCTCTTCTTGCCTTGTATTTTTCTCCACATGCAACATGGAACAACATGAGATTCATGCTAAATTTTAAAATTATTGAGGGTTCATTTGTCATTTTTATACATTAATTGAGTTTTCTAGACATTTAATGTCCATAATTCAAATCTGAACTACAAATACATGCTCTAGTCCACTAAAATGTCTAGAAAAATAGTACATGTGTCGTTGGGTGCATGTTTAGGTCCCATGCAAACGATGGGAATGAATTACAACCGTCTCGGCGTCATGGCTCAGCTTCAAACATTGGAAATCTCGGTTTATAAATCCCTGGAAGTCAAACTCACCGGAAAATCATCAAACTTGGCATGGCGTCACGACATGGCACATGTATGTGGTGGTTAAAAAAGTCCCCAATTTGGGGCAAGCTTTATTACAACCTTCTAACGAAATGTAGATTCTCGCAAGAAGCCTTGTGGTTCCTGTGGGGAACGTGCTCCCCTTGTGGGTAAAATGATAATCGCTGCCTCTTCTCGCCTTGTATTTTTTTCTACATGCATCATAGAATAAAAGGAGATTCATGCTTAAATTTGAAATTATTCAGGATACGTTTTGCCATCTTATATATTAATTGAGTTTTCTAGACATTTAATGTCCATAATTCAAATGTGAACTACAAGCAGATGCTCCAGTCCACCAAAATGGGTTAAAGATCGTACGTGTGTCCTTGGGTGCATGATTAGGTCTCATTGTAGGAATGTGAAACATGAGAATCTTGGTTTATGAATCCTAGTAAATCAAAAACTCATCCAAAAATCATGAAACTTGTCATGGTTTCATGACATGTCACATATATGTTGTGGTAAAAAAATCCATCCAATTTAAGACAATGCACACACATTATTACGCAACGTAGTCATTTGAAACAAATAGCTGACACATTACTATCACAAATGGTTGTACTATGTGAACCGTGGTGTTCGTGTAACGATTTAAATGCGGCCACGTTTCCCTATTTTTATTGGAGATTACTACCTCGGTTCGGTCCTGGATCATTGATCCTCTTTGTATTTTGTGCCAAAATTAAATCATAGTCAGTGGCGTGCGTGCAGTTGTTTTATTTGACGGGACGAGCGCGGGTAGTTTACCGCGTAGGCTGACTAGACGCGTGCGAGCAGTCTGAGGTGCTATTTAACATGCAGTTAATTAAAGCACATGGACCGGGGGTGTTCTCTTGTGATACCATCGCGCCGCTCAACATTAAGCATTTGCTTTGTTCGTGCCTAGCTGAGAACGTGATTTTAGCTTGTTTCCAACTCATATTCTAGATAATTTAAAACGCCACATACGGCAACGGATAATACGATGGACAAAATAAGATGCCAACGGATAATACAAGGACAAATTTACCGAGGCATGGTTATTTATTATCTTAGATATTCCGGATAATTTTAAATGCCACATGCGGCAAGGCACGAAAGACACAAGGGTAAGAGAAGAAGGAAATCACAAACAATGATCTAGGTCGCCACTGTCTCTACTGCTCGATGGATCCCCGGGCGACGAGTTCCTCGAGCTCCTTCTTCAAATCCTCACAACTTTGCTTGACAACAACCATTGATTCCTCCACCTCCTGCTAGCACTCGATGCGGAGCTTTGTCAAGTCACCCATAAGTTCCTCGACGACCGCTTTCAACACCATCCCCTGAGGCACTGCTCTGCTCATGTAGCTTCTTCTAGTCGGCAGCCTCCTTCCCCTTCTTGTCGAGCTCCTTGAGGATCTTTGCATTGTCACCCATGAGTCGCACGACGAGGTGGGTCGCCTTATCAACCGAGGCAAGGCTAATCTCGAGAAGCTTCACCAATCTGTTGACCAACTCTTGATACCTAATTAGGCTAGCGAGACTAGCATCGTCAATGGCCAAGGACTTCAAAATCGCCAGCTCTTTGCGTTCGTCGACACAACGAGTGCGCTTGCGAGAGCCCTCGCCTGCTGGAAAGAGCTCGTTCAAGGGCTCTGCGGTGCGCTAGGACGTCTCTGCTACGTCTGTCGCGTAGTGGTGAGAGCTCTCTAGTGCTTTCGCGGCGTTGGTCTTTGCTCCATGGTTATATGTCGACCCAAAACTCCTCCTACCGGTCATGATGTAACAACTTGACAGGAAAGACCTATTTTGTGGGTGATGAGGAGAGGAAATGAGAAGTAATTTCCGAGTGGGTAGTTTTTATAGCCCAATGCTAAGTGTGAACATGTTTAGGTTTGATGAGTGTGAACAAATTTGCAATTACTTATTGTGTGGTAATCTAGAATGTGACGAGAAACAAGCTCAAAATTTATTGATGCTTTTGGGCTAGAAGACCGAAACACGCCTTCATATGCCTATGTTCAACTGCTATATGCAATAATTATGCATGCAGTTGCTCGACGCTTAGGCAGGTGCAGCATGCTCTGCTCGCGTCCCTTGCTACCTCTTGAGCTTGCGTTGGTTTTCCCTTGAAGAGGAAAGGGTGATGCAGCAAAGTAGATAAGTATTTCCCTCAGTTTGTTGAGAACCGAGGTATCAATCCAGTAGGAGGAAGAAGCAAGGCCCCAATAGTAGTACCTTCACAAACAATCAACACTTTTACCCGACGCTATAAAGGGGTTGTTAATCCCATCAGAGTTATTTGCAAGGATGAGATCTGAAAGAGATAGATATAAAGATTGCGGAAACAAAAGTAAATAAATTGCAGCAAAGTATTTTTGGTACTTTTGGTTTATAGATCTGAAAGTATAATATGGAAAATAGACCCGGGGGCCATAGGTTTCACTAGAGGCTTCTCTCATTAAGGAAAATAATATGGTGGGTGAAAAAATTATGGTCGAGTAATTGAGAGAACATCGAATAATTATGAAGATATCCAAGGCAATGATTATGCATATAGGCATCACGCTCGTGACAAGTAGACCGAAACGATTCTGCATCTACTACTATTACTTGACACATCGACCGACTCATGCATGCATCTAGAGTATTAAGTTCATAGAGAATAGAGTAACGCATTAAGTAAGATGACATGATGTAGATGGATAAACTCAAGCAATATGATGAAAACCCCATACTTTTATCCTCGATGGCAACAATAAAATACGTGCCTCGCAACCCCTACTTTGTCACTCGGTGAGGACACCGCAAGATTGAACTCAAAACTAAGCACTTCTCCAACTACAAGAATTACCAATCTAGTTGGCCAAACCAAACCAATAATTCAAAGACACTTGCAAATATATGAGATCATGCATATAAGAATTCAGAAGAGACTCAAGTAATATTCATAGATAATCTGAACATAAACTCACAATTCATCGGATCTCGACAGACACACCGGAAAATAGTATTACATCGGATAGATCTCCATGAAGATCATGAAGAACATGGTATTGAAGATCAGAGAGAGAGAAGAAGCCATCTAGCTACTAGCTATGGACCCGTAGGTTTGTGTTGAACTACTCACACATCATCGGAGGGGCAATGGAGTTGATGTAGATGCCCTCCATAATCAATTCCCCCTTTGACAGATTACTGGAAAAGGCTCCGATATTGGATCTCAAGGGAACAGAGGATACCGCCGGCGTATAAGTATTTCCGTGGCTCTTTTTGGCTATATGGGAATATTTGGGAATTTATAGGCCAAAGAATAGGGTTAGGATACTTGCATGGGGCCCACAAGCCAGGGGGCGCGGCCACCCCCTTAGGGTACGCCCTGTAGGCTTGTGGCCTCCCGACAGATGCCCTGCCCCCTACTCCAAGTCTTGTGGGTGTCTTCTGGTCCAAGAAAAATCTTTCGAGAGATTTTGTTCCATTCGGTCTCCGTTTAATATTCCTTATCTGCAATACTCAAAAATGTGGAAAAAACTGAAACTCGCACTAGGCTCTATATTAATAGGTTAGTCCCAAAAATAATATAAAACAACATATTAATGCATATAAAACATCCAAAACAGAAAATATAATTACTATTGAACAATTAAAAATTATAGATACATTGGAGACGTATCAAGCATCCCCAAACTTAATTCCTACTTGTCCTCGAGTAGGTAAGTGATAAAAACAGAATTTTTGATGTGGAATGCCACCTAACATATTTATCCATGTAATATTCTCTATTGTGTCATGAATATTTAGATCCATAAGATTCAAAACAAAAGTCTAATATTGACATAAAAACAATAATACTTCAAGCATACTATAAGGTAATTGCTTCCTTTCGAAATAACATGGTCTTAGAAAGTTATCCCTACAAAATCATATGGTCTGGCTATGCTCCATCTTTACCACACAACGTATCTAAATCATGCACAACCCCGATAAAAATCAAGCAATTGTTTCACACTTTTTATGTTCTCAAACCTTTTCAACTCTCACGCAATACATGAGTATGACATCAACTAAGCATAACAACGGGATAGAATGTGGTGGAGGTTGCAGAAAAAAGGAGAAGATAATCTCACATCAACTAAAGCACAACAACGGGCTATGGAGATGCCCATCAATGGATATTAATGTGAGTGGGTAGGGATTGCCATGCAACAAATGCACTAGAACTATAAGTGTATGAAAGCTCAACAAGTGGTTCTGCAAAAATGTAATTCTACTAGTTATATGAAAGTGACAAAATAGGCGACTCTCTATAAAGAACATGGTTCTACTTTGGAGCACAAGTGTGGAAAAAGACAGTAACATTGTCCCTTCTCTCTTTCTCACAATTTTTTCTCTTTTCTTTGGTGGGCTTCTTTGCCCTCTTTTAGTTTTTATGGGCTTCGCTGGCCTCTTTTATTTTTTGTAAAGTCCGGAGAGTCATACCAACTTGTGAGGGAATCATAGCTTCCATCATCCTTTTCACACACGGGACAATGCTCTAATAATGAAAAATCATCACACTTTTATTTACTTACAACTCAAAGATTACAACTCGATATCTAGCATAAAGTATGACTCTATAAGCAATATGGAAGTGATGGTGCGTGTCATAAAAACGAGACAGTGGTGTTGCATTGCAATATATCTCGGAATGGCTATGAAAATGCAACAATAGGTAGATATGGTGTCTGTTTTGAGGAAAATATATGGTGTCTGTTTTGCAGAAGGTGGGCTTAATGTATCGGCGAAAGTTGTGCGGTACTAGAGAGGCTAGCAAAGGTGGAAGGGCGAGCGTGTGTATAATCCATGAACTCAACATTAGTCATAAAGAACTCACATACTTATTGCAAAAGCCTATTAGTTATCGAAGCATTAGACACATGCTCCTAGGGGAAGGGTTGGTAGGAGTTAACCATCATACGATCCCGGCCTCCACACAAAGGTTGACAATCATTAAACAAATCATGCTCCGACTTCATCACATAACGGTTCACGATACATGCATGCTACAATAATCACAAGCTTTAACACAAGTATTTTTTGTAATTCACAATTAATTACTAGCATGAATCTCATGTTACCATATTCATATCTCAAAACTATATGCAAGGAATCAAACTTCTCATCATATTCAATGCACTTAATATGAAAGTTTTCATTATATCCCTCTTGGATGCCTATTATATTAGAACTAAATTCATAACCTAAACTAATTACCATGTTGTTTAAATAACTCTCAAAATAATATAAGTGAGGTACGAGAGTTTAATAATTTCTATAAAACACAAAACCATCGTGCTCTAAAAGATATAAGTGAAGCACTAGAGCAACATTGCCTAGCTCAATATATATAAGTGAAGCACAAAGAGTATTCTAATAAATTCACGATTCAGCATGTCTCTCTCTCAAAATATGTGTGCAACAAGGATGATTGTGACAAACTAAAAAGTAAAGACTCATATCATATAAGATGCTCCAAGCAAAACACATATCATGTGGTGAATAAAAATATAGCCTCAAGTAAATTTACCGATGGATTGAAGACGAAAGAGGGGATGCCTTCCGTGGCATCCCCAAGCTTAGGATCTTTGGTATCCTTGACTATGACTTTGGGTGCCTTTGGCATACCCAAGCTTAGGCTCTTGTCACTCCTCATTCCATAGTCCATCAAATCTTTACCCAAAACTTGAAAACATCACAACATAAAACTCAACACAAAACTCATGAGATCCGTTAGTATAAAAAAAACCACCACTTTAGGTACTGTTGTGAACTTATTATTTATTTATATTGATGTAATATTTACTGCATTCCTGAAAGTGCGTTATATCGACTATAGGGGGGTGAATAGGCGATTTTTAGAATTTCATGGCTGAGGAAATTCCTTTTGAGGAAATTCCTCACTGATGAATAACGTGCAGCGGAAATAGCAGAGGATTAGAGGTGCAATGATTACAACAACAATTTACTTGATGAAGATTACGAGAATCGGTTTGCACAGTATGCAGGCACAGAATAAGCAGGTGAAGATTAACTGGTATGAAGAATTTGAGGTTGAGGAAATTCAGAGAAAGTCTTCAACAAATTCTTCAAACAGTGATAATGTAAGTCTTCAACATACAATATTGAGGAATTGAAAGAGTTGAAGAAATAGAACTCGTATCACGATGAAGACAGTTGTTGATGATTCAGTTCCAACTGTTGTGACAGTCATACGTCTCGTTTGGAGCGGCTTGGCATTGAAACCAAAGGACACACAGTCCCTACCGTATTCTCCTTGAGCTAAGGACACACAATACTCTCCTAACACTCGTGGTAAGTCTTCAGGGTAGACTTCCAAACCCTCACAAATTCGGTCACCTGGTGATCTACAATTGACTGCTGGATTGCTCTAGACCACGACGCCTAACCGTCTGGAGGATGCACAGTCCTCAAAGGTAAAAGGCTTCAGTTCCACACAGGAACAAATTCTTCAATGATGCTCAATCACTTGGTTTTTGGTTTTTGGTTTGGTGTTTGGGGTATTTCATCACTTGATGATTTACTCTCGAAGACTCTGAGGAATTTGGGTTGCTCTAAATGACAATTGTCAGTTTCTCGCGGAGCAGCCAACCCGCTAGTGGTTGTGGGGGGCGGCTATTTATAGCCTGGGAGCATCCCGACATGATTTGACATAAATGCCCTTAAATATTATGACCGTTGGTGTGAATAAGATCGGTGAGGTGGCGCGAATCGCGGCAACACTCGGAACTCTCAACTGTGAGAGTCCTCATGTCTCTCATATTCCTCACTTGAGGCTTTTGTAGGTGTAGGCTTGGGTTGAGCATCACGAGGAAATTCGTTCCATAGTATTACCTTGACCCCCTTTAAGAGTACGATGCTCCTATGACTCAAGAGTAAAGGAAATGAAACAGAAAGAATAAATCTTCACGCTTCAAAGTCTTTGGACTGTTTTCTTCAGGACACACCGAATTTTTCATCTTCAATATATTCATGAGGAATGTCAATTTCATCGCAATTTCTTCGCGATCAAAGTCTTCAGCATAAGACCAATTTCTTCAGCCGAAGACATCCATTTTTAGGGGTCAATATTCATCGTATAACTCAAGCTCCTCAGTGACTTATAGAGCCTGTGTATACTTATAAACACATTAGTTACTTAACCTATAAGTCTTCAAACCACCAAAATCACTAAGGGCACTAGATGCACTTACAATCTCCCCCTTTTTGGTAGTTGATGACAATGAGGTTAAGTTTTCAACGGGGATAAAAATATGAAGTGTAAATACTAAGTTTGAGGAATTTGAAATCAAGATACTGAGAGACTCTCCCTGAAGATGTGCATATTTTGAGGAATTTTCTTTTCATAGAAAATGCACATTGATGATTTATATCATGGGGATCCCCCCCTGTATCTTGTAAATCATGCATACATTTGACATATAAAATGAGGAATTTGAGAATGAATGATGAGAAATGGTATCTCACGAATTTCAGCATGCCTGCATTAATATATTTGGAGGAATAAGCATGCAAAGAAAAACGTTCAAAAGAGTCAGAGTACCATTGGGCTTAAGTTACAACTCATTACATAAAACACTTCAGAAGAACCAAGAGTTTGTAACTTAATAAAGTTCATAAGCCCCAAAATATATACCGCATGAAGACTAACTCAGATTTCCCCCCCCTTTGTCATCAAGTGACGAAAAGGGACAA
Source organism: Hordeum vulgare subsp. vulgare (assembly GCF_904849725.1). Taxonomy (NCBI): domain Eukaryota; kingdom Viridiplantae; phylum Streptophyta; class Magnoliopsida; order Poales; family Poaceae; genus Hordeum; species Hordeum vulgare. The sequence goes on along the minus strand of NC_058521.1, from coordinate 142,868,472 downwards.
AGTTGAGGACTAACACCCCATGAAGACTTTCACTTCTTGGCTGATGAAGAGGCGTGAGGATTCTTGGCGACATGCTTCTTCCTTGGACCAGTTGTAGTATCTTTTGGTTCTTCATCAGACTCTTCAGTGCGGAATGAAGAAAAGGAACTATCCTCAAGGTCAGGAACTGGAATTGGCTTGAATTTCTTCTTGGGAGGCCACGACCAGTCTAAGTCCTGAGTAAACTCCAATTCCTCATGTTCCTCTTGAGTCTTCAGATGAGCCAAGTCTAAGTCCTAAGTAAACTCCAACACCTCATGAAGATAATAGTGATTTTTCCTCACTGCATTCTGAGTCTCGTTGAGGGTTTTCACAATGGCACTGAATTGATGTTTGACCCATTTGTGATTGCGATCGAACTTCTGATGAAGACTTAGGAGTAGCTATCTGTTGTTCATCACTCTTGGGGCAGTTGGGCTTGGTCGATCTTGAGTGGCAGTGTCATCATATGAAGAATATGACTCTGCTTCGCGAAACTAGGCATCAAGGGGCCGATTTTCTTCATCAATAACAGATTTTCCTTTGCCTTCAACAGGCTCAAATGTCTTCTTGATGACTCTGATGGGCGGCAGATATCCGATGTGATTAGGAAAATCAGCATGGTAGTTGATGCCTGATGTCGTGGTTTTGTCACGGCAGATGTCCTCCTGAAAGGACTTAGTGATGGAACCATCGCACCTTGGTGGCGACCCAAAGAGGGTGAGTGGAAGCGAGACTCAAGTTTACCCAGGTTCGGCCCCTCCGATGGAGGTAAAAGCCTACGTCCTCCTTTGTGTATACTGATGGTGGATTCGATTACAAGGATTGCGTAATTCGCCTGACCTAGCTCTTGATGATTTCTAACTTAACCTATCTGCCCTAGAGAGTCGTCTTTATATACAGGTCGAGGCTCCTGGGTTTACAAATTCCTAGCCATGTTACAAATCGTGGCCTTCCATATCTCTAAGTCGCCGTGTTTTCCAAGCCAGGAAACCTCCTTGGCGACTTATCTTCTCCATCAGTCCTGAACCGCCATCTAGCTCATGGGCGCTGGCGGCCCTTATGACAAAGATCTTCCTGCACACCTCAGGCCTAAGCCAGGGCTTATACTGACCATGTATATATGAGTTGCCGCTTTCCTGACCCGGCCCAACAGGGCGGGTCAGGCCCCAGGTAATATCCCCAACATGAGGGCCCAGATTGACTTGAATTCATTCACGCCAATAAACCTTTAGGCTTGTCTTTGGTGACTCATATTACATCCGTCTTTTCTTTAATAAGTGATGAGCCGCCAACTTTCTCAATTTGCTTGAGTCGCCAGGTCATTTATTGGTGACCTCACCTTCTCCACTATTCCCGGGATTTTGATGACATCACTTCCAACGGATCTTTTCGTCCTTATCCTGTTATCCCGAAAGTCTAGGCGCCATTATTTTCGGTTTTCAATTTGTCGCCTCAATTCGTGCTCGTGCCATTTCAACTCTGCCATAGGTCTTTAAATAGTCACAGGGGAGTAGGGGAACATCCCCACCTACACCCATTCCGTCTCCTCGGCTGCTTCGTTTTCCTCGAGCTCGCGTCTCGACCACCTCGCTATCGCCGTGCTTTTGTTGCGAACCAGCTGTTTCCCAGGCCGATCAGGGGCACAGTCCCTATCACAGAACCTGTGCGACCTTCTTCCCTCATCGCCTTCCTCCTTCGGGTAACTTTTCTTCCTCCATTAGGGCTAGATCTTGAACTCCTGTATTTCTTAGGGCAGCACCGAAACTCCATGAACGCTAGATCCTTTCACCATTAACCCGTCCAAGCATGGCATTTTAGATCCTTCCGCGTAGCGTTTAACCGTGGTAGTCCCATCGCGCTCCCTAGCAAGTTGTATTCTTCCTCCATTGTTTATAGATCCACACATTGTTTTTGCAACGTTCTCGTGTTCTTAGCGCCTGGATTTTTTGGCAAGCATTATTTCCTCAAATAGAATCACCCGTAGATCCGTAAATTATCTCTTGGTGTTAGAAACATGTTTGTCTCCAATTGGGAATATCCCGAAGGAAACTTTTAGAGCCACAATCCGTCCTCAATGCTACGGCGAGTCATAACACCCTTGTAGATATGCTTCCGACCGTTAGCTGGCGAGTTACCATTCCATAGATCCTGACAACCCGCCAATCTCTTTTTTTTGTAGTCATGGGTACCATCTCTAAATGTAACTGGCTACCAACAGAAGTCAATGAAGCTTATCTTGAGAAATTTGAAAAAGTGGGTAATCTTGATCCCAAGGAAGTCATTGGCTAGCGAACCATAGGGCGAGTCGCCAAACACACAGTCCAGTATAACCATTGTAATGCGTTAATTTTTCGCTAGCCAAGAGGGTATTCAGGCTGAATTCAATGAGCAGAAGCCCCCATGTGACCTATGATTAGGGAAAAGTCAGACATAGGATTGCAGAAGCATGTACGCTCTTACTGCAAAATGACTTGGGAGGTAGTAGCCCCCAAGTAAGCCGGCTTAATTCTCAAAACCATATAGGGTGACCATGTTTGAACTGTGCAACGTGGCAATTTTCGTCCTCTTTGGCGTACCAACATCCAGTTTTGAAATAAGCGCAGCGTGGCGACTTATGCTCTTTGATGCTCATAGCGTCCATGCTTGGACGACTTATGGAACAACAAAGACTCATGCTTTCAAGCAGCCGAAACGGCAAAAACTGCGAAGTTCGTGGGCGCCGGCTTTATTGCTTTATATATAAAAGGAGAGATTACAAAGACTAAATTTTAGACATAGATAAGGAGCCAGTGGATCTAAGTATAGTATGGCCGTAAGTGGGCGGTATTCCGTGGACGGGTCATCTTAACCTCTGTTGTTGGCCTATCTGGGCAAAGATCCACCAGGTAGTATGAACTGCTGTGAAGAGATTTGCTGACGACAAAAGGTCCTTCCCACGGAGGAGATAACTTATGCATACCGGTATGATCCCGAATCAACCGGAGCACCAAGTCGCCCTCTTGAAAGGCTCGGGTTTTGACTCGGCGACTATGATAGCGTCGTAAATCCTATTGATAAATCGCCGATCGTGACGCAGCCAAGTCGCGCTCTTCCTCCAGGGCGTCCAACAAAACTTGATGTGCTAGCTCATTGTCTTGTTCCACATAGGCGGCGACTCATGGCGAGTCGTGTTTGATGTCACTTGGTAGCACTGCCTCTGCTCCATAGACCAAGAAAAAGGACGTGTAACTGGTAGACCGATTAGGGGTGGTTCTGATGCTCCATAAAACTGAAGGAACTCTTCAACCCAACATCCCGGAGTATGTTCCAAAGGTACCATAAGCCGAGGCTTGATTCCCCGCAATATTTCTTGATTTTTCCTTTCTGCCTGTCCATTAGACTGGGGGTGTGCAACTGCAGAAACATCGAGCCGGATGTGGTCCCTTGCGCAAAACTCTTGCATGGCGCCTTTTGACAAATTAGTACCACTAGTCGTAAACCCGTGCAGTTGCACGGGCTAGTTATTTAGACAATAGCTTAGTGAAATTTTGGAAAACATTGGTAATACACAGAGAGATTGAACTAATTAGAAATTGGAAGACTTTTTATTTAGCTCTTGAAAGTAAACTATATAAATGACGACTTGTTGTTCGGGTAACAATACAGTCATGAAGCATACCCAAGAAATTCATTCACTTGTTAATACTCCCAGGTATATCAAAAATATAAAAACAATTGTGGGACCATACAATACTCCAAATAAACAACAAAAAACTGCCTAGTACTTTCTTAATTTGGTGCATAATTATTGAATGCCAAAGAAAGTAGTATGGTGTTATGACCGGTACAACGTACCAACGGAGGAGGCCCAATGGGCAGGGTTAATTATGGGCTTAGCCCAAGTTATCTTACCTATCTTAGAAGTCCAAGTTATATTAGAGTCCAAGTTATATTAGAGTCCAAGTTAGAGTCCAAGTTATCTAGGGTTTAGTGAAGGCTGTCCTCCTTTATAAACACATGTACCCCTTCGATATTAATCAGACAATAAACAGTATATTCTGTTGTCATCTCCCTTAGGAGACGAGAGCCACAAACCCTAGCCGCCTCTCTCTCTCTCTCTCTCTCACGTCGCGACGGCGCCCAACTGCCGGCGCCGGCGTCCCCAACCTCGCAGCCCGCACTTCCACCCCTACAACCTACGTCCGAGACCTGGTAGAACCCTAGCCTCTACCAATTTGGTATCATGTAGCTTGGGTTCGATGAGTTTGTCGGACCTTCCCACCACCACCGCCGCCGCCACCACCGCCTTCCCCGCCACCTCACAGCAGCAGCCGCCGCCGCACCACTCACCGCCGCCGGCCACCTCAGGCCCGGCCGCCTCCGGTCCCGCGGCCCTGGCGGCCGAACCCGCTCCCGTCCTCTCCCCGGCGGAGATGTCCTCGGCGATCCGCGACCTCAACCTGGCGGTCTCGAACCTCCGGACTCTCCTCCAGGCTCCGTACGCAACCCCGCCACCACCGCCTCCGCCGGCGGCGCCCTTCGCGCCACCGCCCCCGGCGACTGTCGTGCCCCAGGGCCTGCCGATCACCCAGGTCCGGTGGCCGCCGTCGCCGTCCCCGCTACCGACGTGGATGGACACGCCGACCTACACGACGGCGCCACTACAGCCGACGGTGTTGCAGCCACCCGCCCCCACCTTCGGGGGGTTCGGCGGGTACACTGCTCCGTACGCCGGGAGCTCCGTGGTGCCGCAACACTCTCCTTCCGCCGCGCTGGGCCGTCACGAGGGCACCTACGCGGCCTCGCCACACGTGCAGCAGCCACCCCGCTTCACCAAGCTGGAGTTCGCCACCTACGACGGCACCGTCGACCCCCTGAACTGGCTCAATCAGTGCAACCATTTTTTCAGGGGGCAGCGGACCATGGCGTTCGACCGCACGTGGATCGCCTCCTACCACCTCCGTGGCGCCGCCCAGACTTGGTACTACGCCCTCGAGCAGGACGAGGGCGGGATGCCTTCATGGGAGCGCTTTCGCCACTTGTGTCTCCTCCGGTTCGGCCCCCCCATACGTGGGAGCCGCTTGGCCGAGCTCGGTCGCCTTCCCTTCACCACCTCGGTGCAGGACTTCGCCGACCGCTTCCAGACGTTGGCCTGCCATGCGCGTGACATCACGGCTTGCCAACGCGCCGAGCTCTTCGTCGGCGGTCTTCCCGACCACATCCACATCGACGTCGAGATGCGTGACCCCCAGGACCTGCAGACGGCCATGTATTACGCACGCGCGTACGAGTAGCACGCCAACGCCCTGCAGCAGGCGTTCCCGGGCCGCGGCACGCGTTCCCCGACCTGCCCCGCCCCGGCGGCTGCCACATCGTCACGCCCCGCCTGCCGGCCGCTACGACGGCTGCCCCCGCGCCGACACGCACTTTCCGACGCATGACGTCGGCCGAGCAGCTCGAGCGGCGCCGCAAGGGCCTGTGCTTCAACTGCGACGAGCCGTATGCGCCGGGTCATACGTGCGCCCGCCTGTTCTACTTGGAGACCATCGACGACGCGGAGGTGGAGGCCCTCACCGCGGAGCTCGACGCCACCACACTCTCCGAGGCCGGCGTCACGACCTACGGGCCGGTCGACGCGACCGCCTTCGTCGTCTCCCTTCATGCCATGGTTGGCATCAAGACGGCAAAGACGATGCTGCTTCCGGTGACGATCAACGGGGAGCGTCTAACCGCGCTCGTGGACACGGGTTCGACGTACAACTTCCTGTCCGGCGACGCCATGCGCCGCCTCGCACTCCAACCGGCGGGCTCGGAGAAGTTCAGCGTCACCGTCGCCAACGGGGACCGCCTTGCTTGCCAGGGGGTGGCGCGGCAGGTTCCCGTCCTCATCGGCGACGAGCCGTTCTCCATCGACTGCGTCGGCATCGACCTGGGCTGCTACGACTTCATCCTCGGCATCGACTTCCGGTCCACTCTCGGCCCCATCCTTTGGGACCTCGATGTGCTATCCCTCATCTTCTAGCGCGAGGGCGGCCGTCGCGTTCAGTGGACAGGCATCGGCGGCTCCGGCGCCGTGACTCCACAGCTCCGGTTGATGGCGTCCGCACTGGACGAGGCGCATCCCCTCCTGGCCGACCTCCTGCAGCAGCACAACGACATCTTCGACGAGCCACAGGGCCTCCCTCCCATGCGACCCAGTGACCACCGCATCCACCTGCTGCCGGACACGGCACCTGTAGCCGTGCGTCCGTATCGGTACCCTCAGTTGCAGAAAGACGAGCTCGAGCGTCAGGTGGCGGTCATGCTCGCGCAGGGCATCATCCGGATTTCGACATCGCCGTTCTCCGCCCCGGTGCTCCTTGTGCGCAAGTCCGACAGCACATGGCGCTTCTGCATCGACTACCGCGCCCTCAACGCCCTGACGTCCAAGGACAAGTTCCCCATCCCCGTCGTGGATGAGCTCTTGGACGAGCTACACGGAGCGCGCTTCTTCACCAAGCTTGACCTTCGCTCGGGCTACCATCAGGTCCGCATGCACCCTGACGACATCGAGAAGACGGCGTTCCGCACTCACCATGGCCACTTCGAGTTCCTGGTGATGCCGTTCAGCCTCTCCAACGCGCCGGCGACCTTCTAGGCCCTGATGAACGACGTGCTCAGCCCATACTTGCGCCGCTTTGTGCTTGTTTTCTTTGATGACATTCTCATCTACAGTGCATCTTGGGCGGAGCATCTACAACATGTGGCCATCATCTTCAACGAGCTTCGAGCGCATCGTCTTCACCTCAAGCGCTTGAAGTGCTCGTTCGGCACGACCTCCGTCGCGTACCTGGGGCACGTCATCTCGGCGGACGGGGTAGCGATGGACGCGGACAAGGTCGCCGCCGTCGCCGTGTGGCCGATCCCGCGGTCACCGCGGGCGCTCCGCGGCTTCTTGGGCCTCGCCGGCTACTACCGGAAGTACATCCGGGACTTCGGCCTCATCGCCGCGCCACTGACGCGTCTCCTTCGATGCGACGCCTTCTCCTGGGACGAGGAGGCGACTACGGCATTCGAGGCTCTCCAACAGGCGCTCACGACGGGACCCGTCCTCCAGATGCCGGACTTTGATATGCCGTTCATCGTGGACTGCGACGCCTCTGGCATCGGCTTCAGCGCCGTCCTTCACCAGGGCGAGGGACCGCTCGCCTTCTTCAGCCGCCCCTTCGCCGCTCGCCATCACAAGCTCGCGGCCTACGAGTGCGAGCTTATTGGGCTGGTTCAGGCGGTGCGCCACTGGCGGACTTATCTTTGGGGCCGGTCATTCCGTGTGCGCACGGACCACTACAGCCTCAAGTTCTTGCTGGACCAGCGCCTCTCCACAGTTCTGCAACACCAGTGGATCAGCAAGCTCTTTGGCTTCGACTTCACTGTTGAGTACCGCCCCGGCCGTCTCAACACGGTCGCCGACGCCTTGTCCCGCCGCGACACTGAGCATGTCGCGGCCGACGTCGCCATGGCTGGCACTATCATGTGCATTCGCTCCGGGCCATCTTTCGCCTTCATCAACGACATTCACCGGGCAACTTCGACGGCCGTGGACGCCCAGGGCGTGCGCCAGCGCCTTGACGCTGTCGTGCTGGACGCGCCCTGGCGCTTGGACGAGGGGCTACTCCTACATGGCCGCCGCATCTTCGTGCCCGACCATGGCGACCTGCGCCACCAGGTCCTGACCTTGGTGCACTCTGCAGGGCACGAGGGCGTGCAGAAGACTCTCCATCGTCTCCGTGCTGATTTTTACATCCCCGGTGATGGCGCGATGGTCCACGACTGGGTGCAGTCGTGTGTGACGTGCCAGCGGAACAAGACGGAGACACTACGACCCGCAGGTCTACTGCAGCCGCTGGACGTACCCTCCCAGGTGTGGGCGGATATTTCCATGGACTTCATCGAGGGCCATCCCAAGGTGGGCGGCAAATCCGTCATCCTCACGGTGGTTGACCGCTTCTCCAAGTACGCGCACTTCATCGCCCTGGGTCATCCATATACAGTCGCCTCCGTGGCGTGGGCCTTCTTCGACGGCATCGTCTGCCTCCACGGTTTCCCATCGTCCATCGTCAGCGATCGTGATCCCGTGTTCACGGGACATGTCTGGCGGGATCTCTTTCGACTGACGGGCGTGAAGCTCCGCATGAGCACGGCGTTCCACCCTCAGACAGACGGCCAATCCGAGGTGGTCAACAAGGTGATCGCCATGTACCTGCGCTGTGTTACTGGTGATCGTCCACGAGCTTGGGTGGACTGGTTGGCGTGGGCAGAGTACTGCTACAACACCTCCTATCACTCGCCCTACGCACCATGCTTTTCGAGGTGGTCTACGGGCGCCCACCTCCGGCGATGCTCCCTTACGAGCCTGGGACGGCTCGGTCCGAGACGGCGGGCGACTTACTCCGCACCCGCGACGACATTCTAGCTGAGGCACGCCAGCGTCTTCTCCAAGCACAACAGCTGGCTCGGAAGTACTACGATGCTCATCATGGCGAGGCGGAGTTCGCGGTGGGCGATTGGGTGTGGCTGCGCCTCCTCCACAGGACCACGCAGTCTCTGGACCCGCGCTCCAAGCGCAAATTAGGACCTCGCTACGCCGGTCCCTTTCGCGTGCTGGAGCGTGTCGGCACACTCGCATACCGCTTGGAGCTGCCAGCTGGTTCTCGCCTCCACGACGTCTTCCATGTCGGCTTACTGAAGGCCTACCACGGGGACCCTCCTGCAGCGACACCGGCCCTTCCTCCTACTGCGGATGGCCGCCTCCTTCCAGCTTCCGCACAGGTGGCGAAGGTGCTACATGCGCAGCAGCGTCGCGGCGTCTGGCATGTCTTGGTACAATGGACCGGCCTGCCAGAGGAGGAAGCGACTTGGGAGAAGCTCGACGATTTCCGCCAGCAGTTTCCAGATGTTCAGCTCGAGGACGAGCTGTTTGAGAAGGCGGGGAGAGATGTTATGACCGGTACAACGTACCAACGGAGGAGGCCCAATGGGCAGGGTTAATTACGAGCTTAGCCCAAGTTATCTTACCTATCTTAGAAGTCCAAGTTATATTAGAGTCCAAGTTATCTAGGGTTTAGTGGAGGCTGTCCTCCTTTATAAACACATGTACCCCTTCGATATTAATCAGACAATAAATAGTATATTCTGTTGTCGTCTCCCTTAGGAGACGAGAGCCCCAAACCCTAGCCGCCTCTCTCTCTCTCTCACGCCGCGACGGCGCCGGCGTCCCCAACCTCGCAGCCCGCACTTCCACCCCTACAACCTACGTCCGAGACCTGGTAGAACCCTAGCCTCTACCATATGGTGTATATAACCACACCAATATGCCAAAGAACTAAAAAACATGAGCCCGTGATACAATTGTGAACAAATGGTATTTCATGCATACTCATTCTATATTATCCAGGTGAAACTGTCGTCTTTATCTTTCAATCTAAAAAAATATTACTCGTGAACACTGTTGTGAATTTGAAATTTGTAACCACCAAAATAAATCTGGATCACAATATTGGTACAATATTCTATGAAGCCGAATTCACTTATGAAAAAGCTTAGTCAAAATTTAAAAGAACTTACGCAAACTTTGCAGATAAATATACTCATATATCATATCTTCCTTAAATCCAGAAATGAACATTAATTATTTCTCTAAACTTAGAGATAAACCGGATTGCAAGAAAATTTATTTTTGAAAGATATTTGTAGTGACCTGATAATGTAATAGTTGTTTGAGGAGCAATTTTTTCTGTTTTTTTCATATGATGAAATAAAAAATCCTAGATCTATAAAATATGTTCGAGTAAGGATAAATGCCACCTTGCTTTGTAATTTCAAGAATAACAGTCTAAAATAGACATAAAGAAAAGAGAGGCAACTCCTGTGGAGATAAAACATGTTGCAGCAGTAACTTTTATGGACTGGCCGCAATTTTAGAATTGCCGAGTAATGTTGATGATTCCTGCCAATAAAGGTAATTAGTAGTTGTAGGGTAATTATTGTGAATAAAAAGCTAATTAGTACATAGTGTCTAGGCATATAATTCTTAAATTTTGATTGAGGTGTAGTAATTATATTTCCAAGATTACAAAATCACATTAGAAGAGAGGCTAGAAATAGGTATTGCTTAGAATGTGGGGAAGAACAAATCTTATATATAGGATTAGAAGAGCATGATATAGTAACCTTTGAGAGGTATCCCGACGAACAAATACACCACTCTTTGCATTAAGAATTGTGATATCAGCTTGGGACATTGTAGGATAACTTAACATATGAGATAAGACTATATCGTCCCCACTAAAAAAACTTCTAAGATAAAACATGTAGTCATACTGACTAAAAGGCCACATGAGGCACATGCAAGTGTTTAAACGAATTTATTTCTTCTGCCTTTCATCAAACGTAGATGGTATAATTGATTACTGATGATGGAGAGCAAAATACCATAGATTACCAAGTATGACCAGACCAGAGGTTTGAAATATCACATAAAATGATGATATAATTTTTTTCAGTCCTACTGCCAATTCCACTTTTCTCAAGGAAATTACGTAATATATTTTAAAGACTAATTTCCTTCATTTAAGCTACAAAAAGGCAGCTTATTATCTATTACCCAACAACCTTATTAGAGTCTGGACTCTAGAAAAGCTAAAAGTAAAACGTTAACTCAACTATCAGCCTGGTCGTACTTAATCAAAGTAGAAAGGAGAAATTTATCCTAGAACATGCACTTGCCGAACTGGCAGACTATCAGATCAAAACACACCCGTCATAGTTTTTACATGGGAAAGATCTGATCAATGGTAACATATATATAGGAGCGACCTCATAACTCTCCTAGGCTTGCTTCAGACGTGGTATGAACTTGGGGGGCCGACAAACTTTCCTGCATTCTGCAAGTTGACATGCCAAATCAGAAACTAAATTCTGATTATGCTAAATATACTAAAAAAATTTCCTAAATCTTTTTCATATTATGCAAGACTATCCTAGACTTATCTTGAAGACCTAAATAGTTGCCTAATTTACTATGCACGAAATAGACGCAAAGCTGATACCATCTGTGGTAACAACAGATAAAATCTAAAATAAACTAATAATATTAATTGATCGATTCAAGCCGTACGAGTGTGCTCACCTCAGAGTAGATTTCATGGCATACGATTTGTAGCAACAGCAGCCAAAATCTGCACAGGAGAGGAATCTGTCTTCTCACACCCCGTGCTCCATGCCTCCACATCACGTTTCCTCTCATGGGGCATGGGGCATGCAATTAGACTTCTGTGCAGGGACTACGTCGTTGCTGCTCCTGTGCAGGGACAACATCAACTAACAGAGCCTGTGAGTATTGCGTCTCTAGCCATGTAAGTGCAGCATGCATCATCCTGATTTTGTTCTCCCCTGCCGTCAAGGAGAGCAAGGAGGTTTCAGGGGGAGAAGAACATGCTAATAGCCACGATCGGGCTGGCGCGTCTCCTCGTCAGGTGACGTGATTCGAACTTCACATGGCAAGATTTGCTCTAGGAGAGCTACATGATCCGAATCTCGGCCTTGCCCTAGCATAGCATGGATCAGTTAAAGGCAGATCGGCTTATAGGAGCAAGATCTGTTTTTCTTTCTTTCACGGAAAAGGAGAGAGAGGGTCGATAGGAGTTGTGCTGGAGGTGGTTTGCACAGTGTATACGTTCAACCTACGGCTTTAGATAGATTTCTATGGCTTGATTGCACGTCTACACGGGCACCCTGCCAGGAAAGTCCATTGGCCACGTCGATGTTCTAGTCTCAATATTTTCATTGATGGATGGCCTGCACATGAACGTTCGGAATAAACACCTTGTATGGTCATGTATGATTCTGTGGCTTAACTTGTTTTTATTTTTCATGAAAAAAATTGTTTATTTATATACAAATCGGCCCATGCCAGGCTCATTGTTTTTCTTCTTCCTGCTAATTTACATCTAAATTATTCCATGCGATTGTATGGCTATTTATTTTCCTTTTCTGTTATAGTAATAGATAGAATATGCCGACTAATCTTCACCGTAATAACTCGGTCCCACCAGATGAACGGTTCGTAAAATCTGATTAACGTGGTAATTTCTTGAGAGTCTCTAATTAGTATAAGTATAGATATAGATTATTTGTAATAATACTATGAGGATACCCGAAGCGAAAAATCAACTTCTTGAGGAACTTGACGGCCGTGTCTGCATCGCAACTGCTGACCGGCTCTGCTTCAACCCACTTGGTAAACTTGTGAATTGCCACCAACAGGTGAGTCTTTTTATTGGACGACATCTTGAAGGGACCAACCATGTCCAGCCCCCAAACCACAAAATGCCTTGTAATTGGACTCATTCGTAATTCCTGAGCCGACATATGCATCTGATGCCCAAATTTTTGGCAGCCATCACATTTGTGTACTATATCCTTAGCATCTGCATGAGCTGTCAACCAGTAAAACCCATGCCTAAAGGCTTTGGACACCAGAGAGCGTGACCCGGCGTGATGACCACAGTCACCTGCACGTATCTCGTTGAGAATCGCACATCCTTCCTCAGACGAGATACACCTTTGGAAAGTTCCAGAAGTGCTTCGCTTGTGTAACTCGCCTTTATGTATGATCATGGACTTGCATCAACAGATAATTTGGCGAGCCAGCAACTCATCAGCAGGTAATTCGCCTCGTGCCAGATACGCCATGTTGGGGATTGCCCAATCCGGAGTAGCACGGAGAGCCGCCACAAGTTGAGACTCAGGGTCAGGAACCGCTAAGTCTTCTTCTGAAGGCAATTTTATTGACGGGTTATGCAATATATCCAAAGGGACGTTAGGGGGAACCGACTTACGTTGTGATCCAAGTCGCGAAAGAGCGTCAGCCGCCTCGTTGAGTCGACGATCGATATGATCAACCTGATAACCATGAAAATGACCCGCCACGTCCGACACTTCACGTCTATAAGCCGCCATCAGGGGATATCTGGAATCCCATGTGCCAGAAACTTGTTGTGCCACAAGGTTGAGTCGCCCAAGCATCTAACTCGACAGAGGTTCATCTCTTTGGTGATTCTAAGCCCATGGAGCAAAGCTTCGTATTCTGCCGCATTGTTCGTACATGGGAACATAAGTCGGAGGACATAACAAAACTTGTCACCCTGAGGTGAGGTCAACACTACGCCAGCCCCCAAGCCTTCCAGCTGTCCAGATCCATCAAAATGGATAGTCCAATACGTGTGGTCAGGTCTGTTCTCCGGAATTTGTAACTCGGTCCAATCATTGATGAAATCCACTAAGGCCTGAGACTTAATGGCCATTCGAGGCGTATATTTCACATGATGGGGTCGAAGCTTAATAGTCATTTAGCAATCCGCCCGGTTGCTTCACGGTTCTGTATGATATCACCAAGCGGCGCAGAACTGACCACCGTGAAGGGATGCTCTTGGAAGTATTGTTTCAATTTTTGACTCGCCATGAAAATCCCAAAGACTAACTTCTGCCAGTGCAGGTAACGTTGTTTGGAGAGGGTTATAACCTCGCTAACAAAGTAGACCGTTCTTTGAACCGGGTATTCCTTCCCTTCTTCCTTGCGTTCGATGACAACTGCTACACTTACTGCTTTAGAGTTGGCAGCAATGTACAGGAGCATAGGCTCTTTGTCAATCGGAGCGGCTATGACAAGCGGCTCAGCTAGTTGTTTCTTTAAGGCCTCAAAAGCTTCATTGGCTTCATCCGTCCAGACAAAATGATCAGTTTTCTTGAGCAGTTGATAAAGAGGGATGGCCTTCTCCCCAAGGCGACTTATGAAACGACTTAGAGCCGCAATACGACCCGCCATGCGCTGAACTTGGTTGATATTGGCCGGCTTGCCAAGCGTAGTGATCGCTTCGATTTTCTCTGGGTTAGCCTCGATGCCTCATTCTGACACCAAGAAGCCCAATAGTTTTCCTACAGGAAAACCGAAAACACACTTGGTCGGGTTAAGCCTCATCTGATACACGCGTAAATTATCGGAAGTCTCCTTGAGGTCCTCCAAAAGTGACTCTTTCTTTTGGGATCTGACCACTATGTCATCGACGTAGGCGTGAACATTGCGCCCATTCTGACTGTGCAAACAATTCTGGATGCAGCGTTGATAAGTCGCCCCCGCACTCTTGAGCCCGAACGACATAGACACATAGCAGAAGGCTCCAAAAGGTGGTATAAATGACGTCTCCTCCTGATCCGCCAGAGCCATCTTGATCTGGTGGTATCCTGAGTAAGCGTCCAGGAAACATAGTCGCTCGCAACCCGCCGTAGAATCAATGATTTGATCAATGCGAGGGAAGGTGAAAGGGTTCTTTGGGCAAGCCCTGTTGAGGTCGGTGTAGTCAATGCACATGCGGAAAGTACCGTTCTTCTTTATGACCAAAACTGGATTAGCCAACCACTCAGGATGAAAAACCCCTCAATAATGAATCCGACGGCCAAGAGCCGGGTGACTTCCTTCCCAATCGCTTTACGTCGTTCTTCATTGAACCGCGAAGATATTGCCGAACCGGCTTTATCTTAGGGTCAATGTTAAGGTGGTGCTCAGCGAATTCTCTCGGTACACCTGGCATGTTAGAAGGTTTCCATGCAAAGATATTCCGATTCTCACGGATGAATTCGATGAGCGCGTTTTCCTATTTGGGATCCAGACATGTCCCAATGGTGAATTGCTTGGAGGAGTTGCTAGGCGTGAAATCTATCAACTTCGTGTCATCTGTCGACTTAAACTTGAGGGGTGGATCTGAATCGATTGTTGGTCTCTTGAGCAGTGTCATATCTGACGGGTCAACATTAGCTTGATGAAACTTGAGTTCCTGAGCTGCGGAAGCTGACTCAGCATCAGATGCGTCTCCTTCCTCGCACTCTTGAGCTATCTTCCAGTCCCTGTTGATCGTGATAGTTCCCTTAGGTCCCGACATTTTGAGCTTAAGGTACACATAGCATGGGCGGGCCATGAAGCGAGCGTAAGATGGCCTTCCAAAAAGCGTGTGGTAAGGACTCTTGATTTTGACCACCTCAAACATGAGGGATTCGCTCGTGTAATTAGACTCTGTGCCGAAGGCCACATTAAGCTTGATCCGTCCAACAGGGTATGCCAACGTACCTGGGACGATGCCGTGGAAGACCGTGGAGGATGGCATCAAGTCGCCCTCTGAGAAATTCATCCGCCGAAAGGTAACGAAATATAAGATGTTAATGGTGCTGCCTCCATCCATCAGGACCTTGTAAAGGGTATATCCCCCAACCTGAGGCGCCACGACCAAAGCTAAGTCGCCAGGGTTATCAACCCGGGGCGGGTGATCTTCCCTACTCCAAACAATGGGTTGCTCAGACCAGTAGAGCTATCTGGGAAGCGCCGGCTCAACCACGCTAAAAGCTCTGTGTTTCACCTTTTGGTCCCTTTTGCAAGTGCTGGTGGTGAACACATGATATTGCCCGTTGTTTAGCTATTTAGGGTTATTCTGAAAGCCCCCGTTGTCATCTTGCCGCTAGGAGCCGACTTGCGGAGGGTACTGCTGAAAAACACCTTGCGCATTCTAGTGCTGACTCTTTTGAACCTGATACTGCCCGGTATTAGCCTGCGACCCGCCCTGTGGGCCCGGGTTAGGAAAACCACCGAACGGGTTCCTTTGTGAGCCGCCTGCACCAAATTGATCCTGGTGTCCGCCATGGTTGCCTCCTTGCCCGTTCTTGGGTGCTTCGGCGCGAAACTCCTGCATCACATAACAATCCTCCCAAGAGTGGGTAGACAGACCTTCCGCGGTAGCGTGCTGTGGGCACGGGCCCTTGAGCATCTCATGATAGTTGCGTGGCTTCTTCCCGCTGAAATCCCTTTTCTTCCGATGCTGGTTCCCGTTCCCCGCGGTAGTGTTAGCGACGAAACCCGTGACGCCTTCCTGCTGTCTCTTTTTCCCTTGTTCCCCAGGGTTGTGGTTGCCTCGCCCCTGGAACTGAGGGTGGGCTTTTGACGACTCGCCTCTCCTGGCGGTGCTGACTTTGTCATCATCCTCCCGGGATCTTTGGTGTCTTCTGATTCGGCATACCTAGTCACGGTGTCCATCAATTCCCCCATGTCCTGCACCTTTTGTTTGAGTCGCCCAAGCTTCAGCACCAGAGGCTCGTAGTGACAATTTTTCTCCAAGATTAGCAGGGCTTGGGCCACCGAGATGCCATACGATGAATGGATCACTTCTGTAACCCGCCGCGTCCAGTGGTGGGCCGACTCATCTGGGCGCTGAACAGAGTGTTGTAAGTCAACGATGGTCATCGGGTGCTTGCAAGTCCCTTTGAAATTTTTGACGAAACGTTCCTTCAACTCGGCCCAGGTGTTGATGGAGTTGGGTGGCAGGTAATTCAACCACGTGCGTGTTGTCCCTTCAAGCATCATGGTGAAATATTTGGCGCAGACTACCTAACTCACCTCAAGCATATCCATTGCAAGTTCGTAGCTCTCGATCCATGCACCTGGCTCCAGGTCCGGCGTGTAATTGGGGACCTTCCGCGGGACTTTGAAATCTTTTGGTATACTCTCATTGCGAAGGGCGGGTGCTAGACAAGGTATCCTGATGTTCCTGCCTCCTGCCTCGGCTGGCGCGGGGGAAGGCAGGGTATAAGACGGATAACCCTGACCCACCGCGGCCATTGCCTCCATTAGGCGGGCGGCTCGCGCCGCATCCAGAAGCTCCTGGGCCCGTTTGTCGGGCATACCGGGCGGATTGATCTGCGGTAACCGTTGTTCACTTCACACTGCGGGCGGATCATCATGGCGGCTCCTGGTGTGACTTTCCTGAGGTGTGGAGTGTAGCCGCTCGTGGCTATATGAGTACCGCGCCTGTTGCACTACCGCTGTTTTCCGCATCTCAATGGCGTTTCTTGCCTTCATCTCAACAGGAGAGTTTCTGTGAATGGGAAGAGACTCAAGGTGGCGGGTTGTTGCTAAATGTTGTCGACGGGGTTTGAGAAGTGACCCCGCGACATCTGGAAACGGGGTGCATGAGCCGCCGTCGGCTGAGGCGACGTGGGTTTAGCGGTGGCTGAGCTGGATCGCCTCACGGGGCGACTTGCCATGGCCGATTGGGCTCCATTCCAGGGGTATGTGGGCTGTCAAAGAGCCAAGTCAGGTTTAAATCGGCCGGCAGACGGTTATGATGTCTCCTCTGGTGGACCGCATCGGAGGCGCGCTCTTGTCGCTCGAGCCGCCATCCCTCAGCATTCAGTCGTTCTGTCTCTGCGGTTATCTGGGCCTGCTGTGTTGCCGTCCTGGCGGCTTCTCCTTGTATATCGCGCTGGATTTTGGCCATCTCTTCCCTTAGTTTTGTCAACTCGGCGTTAACCGCTTCCTGGTTATCCGCTGTCACAGTGATCGCCATGAGTCTGCCCATTTCCGCTACCAGATCCGCCATAGCTTGAGCCGGAGTCTTCCCCGATCCGCTGGCTTGATTGTTACTCGCCGTGCTTGGCTGAGGTGGCGCTGCTCCGGCCATGTAGATGGTGACTTGGCGGTGGGGGCCTTCAGCTTCCTCAGAGATTACTGCTTCGGGCAACCCCACTAGCTGTCCTTCGTGGAGAGGGTAGATTGAATCGATGTCGCCTATGGACGACTCATCGTCGAAATTGACGGGGGTGATTTCCTGGATCACCGGCTCGTCCGGTAGGTAGGTTCCTTGTGTAAAACCAATGAAATCATGGTGTTTCCTGACCTGATGGTTGGTGGGATGGGCGTACCGAGCCGGCTCGACGATGTCGGTGAAGGTGTCCGGCTCAGGCACGGGAGACCCAATCTTGCCGATGAAAACGTGAATCTTGCCGAAGGGGACCCTGTATCCAGATTCGATCAAATCGGCCTCAGGTCCCCAC
Organism: Hordeum vulgare subsp. vulgare; assembly: GCF_904849725.1. NCBI lineage: Eukaryota > Viridiplantae > Streptophyta > Magnoliopsida > Poales > Poaceae > Hordeum > Hordeum vulgare. The sequence continues at coordinate 142,850,559 of NC_058521.1, read as the reverse complement.
TGAGAGTTGTCTATGTAGTACCGTCCACGGCGGCTCTTCCTCATGATGCCAACCGCGTAGCTTCCTAAACCTGGAAGGGCTCCCTTGGAAAACTCAACTCCACCGTGCGCAGGCCCCACAGTGGACGCCAACTATCATGGTTTTGTCACAGCAGATGTCCTCATGAAAGGACTTAGTGATGGAACCATCACACCTCGGTGGCGACTCAAAGAGGGTGAGCGGAAGCAAGACTCAGGTTTACCCAGGTTCGGCCCCTCCGATGGAGGTAATAGCCTATGTCCTGCTTTGTGTATATTGGTGGTGGATTCGATTACAAGGAGGGCGTAATTCACCTGACCTAGCTCTCGATGATCTCTAACTTAACCTATCTGCCCTAGAGACTTGCCTTTATATACAGGTCGAGGCTCCTGGGTTTACAAAGTCCTGGCCACGTTACAAATCGTGGCCTTCCCAACTCTAAGTCGCCATGTTTTCCAAGCCAGGAAACCTCCTTGGCGACTTATCTTCTCCATCAGTCCTGAACCGCCATCTAACTCATGGGCCCTGGCGGCCCTTATGACGAAGATATTCCTGCACACCTCAGGCCTAAGCTAGGGCTTATACTGACCATGTATATATGAGTCACCCCTTTTCTGACCTGGCCCAACAGGGTGGGTCAGGCCGTAGGTAATATCCCTAACACCTGACGTGCTTCTGATGAATCTCATGATCCACACAGCATAAATCTTCATGTCAAAAGGCGACAGTGCATTATCAGCCAAAGTCCTCATGAAGAAGTCATGAAGGTTTATTAGTATGCCATGGATAATATTGAAAAGGATATTCTTCATGATGCCAATGACATCTTCTTCATCATCATGGCCTTTGATAGGTGCGATGACATTGGCCAGGATTCTGTAGACTGTTCGTGGGTCATACTTCAAGTTTTGAACCAGAAAGCGAGTCATAGGAGGTTGGTATTGGCCAAAGGCTTCATGAGGACTTCCATCAGTCTGTTGGGCAGCTCCCATTCCTCATACATCAGCACCGCATTTTCTGAGAGAATTGAGACTGGAAGCGCACGAAGCAATTCAGTGGCAGGCGCTTTGTAGTGCGTGTGCTGAGTCATCCAGTCCAACACCCAAGTGTTGACATCCTTCGGGTGTCGAGAGATATGCAAAGTGGCGTAGAACTGAAGAATTATGTCACAGTTGGAGTCACCTATGTTAGTGTAGAGAGGCAGCAGTCCAGCTTCATGAAGAACATTGAGGACTGGAGTGAAGCAAGGAATTTCTTCCATGTCACACAGAGGAATATGCTTGTGTTGTAATATTTTGTTCCTCCCACAGAGCACATATGCATAGTAGTTAAGCTGATTCCTCGTCCAAAATTTCTGGTGCCTGATGCGAAGCTTATCATACGGATTTGCGCCTGTGAAGTACATCCGTTCTTCATAGAATGCTTCCTTTTGAACCTTTGGCCTCTTTGAAAAAGGCTGATTTTGCTGCGGTTGAAGATTATGCTGCTGTTCTTGAGGAGGATCTACTATCATTGATGTTTCTGTGTTGACCACAACAATATCAGTTTCGATATTAGGGGCAGGAGCATTTTCTTCATTCTGACCTTTTTCTTCAGGTTGAGGATTTTCCTCAGCTTGAGGAATTTGCTTGGTGGAGGAGGCAGTTGTAGCATTGGTCGCTACATTATCTTCAGTTGATGCAGCTGATCCTTCATCAGATTCTTCACGGAAGGTCTTCTCATCAGATCCAGTGAAGTATTCTATTGCAACAGGAGTAGGAGGGATTTGGGTAGACGTTGGTGAGCGATGAGCCTCTTCCCAGAAATCATCATGAAAAACTGGAGTGGTGCACCCAATTTCGTCAAAGGTCTTTTGAGGAATGAAGGGTTGAGGAATGTCATCAATTTGTATTTCCTCATCCATGATTTCTTCAGATTCAGCATCTTCCATTTCCTCATCATCTTCAAGAATGACACAGTCAACTCCGAAGGGAACCAGTGAGTAGGATGGAGCTACATTCAGAGGCGTAGCATCCACTTGACAGTTGAAGACTCTGTCTGAGTGACCTTTGGGCGCTTGGCCTCTGAGGATTCTGAGGTCATTGAAGCTTTTCTCTTCTTTGCTTCTTTCTGAGAAGCTTTGGTCTTCTTCACGTTTGATGCAGACGGAATCATCTTCTTCACCTTTAAGGGTTGAGGTGAAGGAATTGTTTCTTCAGGAGCTGGTGCAGACACAGTCCTGACAGTTTTCCCAGCTGAAGCATTTGCTTCAGCTAGAACATTTTCTTCAGCTGGAGCAGATTCATCAGCTGGAGTATCTTGAGGAATTTCCTCAGCAGTAGGTTCATGAGCTTCATCTTCGTCTGCCAGCTAAACCGTATAGCTAGACTCAGGTAGCTTTTGCTGCAGAGGAGGAGCAGCTTTCTTGTTGTATTCCTCAACTGCATCAGTTGGAAGCTTGATGAAATTCACCTTGACACTTTGACGATCAGATAGGCTTGTGTACTTATCTGTCAAGGTTTTCATTTCAGCCCGAGTTGAAACAAGAGCTTCAGTCGTCAGATTGAGGAGATTCTGCTTGAGGAATTTCTCCTTTTTTAGTTTAGCAGCCTTTGCTTGATTGGCTTGCTATTCTTTCCATTTTGCCTCATTGATGAATGTGGCAACCATGTGACTGAGACCAGGGGGAAGCTTCAAGTCATCAATGGGAGTGTTTTGATTTTCATACCAGACATTGATGAAATCCAGTAGAACCTTGGGGTCCATGGCAAGAGGAATAGAGCCGCCTGAGGCTTGTGCAACTCGTTCCTGCTTGTTTCTGATGATTGCTTGAATAGTTTCATCATCAAATTCCTCACTTCCTTCTGATGCAGAAGGAATGTTGATGACTTTGCTCGGATTGGGCCTGATGCCTCTTCCAGCAGCCATTTTAGTCTTCAAAAGAGTCGGTGAAGACTTTGTAGCAGAGCTCGTGGCAGATGGCACTGAGGAACTTGAATGAGCAGGCTGATGCTTTACTATCTGCTTTTGTTGAGGCTGTGAGGACTGTGGTGCTGTTGAAGGTTTTGGCACTGGTGCAGCCTTCTGAGGCAATTGCTATTTTGGCACTGAGGCCTTTGGTTTCTTTGGCACAGTCTTCTTCTAAGGAATAGCTGTACGAGAGGCTTCAGCAGCTGAAGAGGTGGCGACAGTGGTAACAGCAGCAGAGTCCTCATTGAATTTCTTCACTACAGCTTCTGCTTCTTCTGTGGCTTTGACAAATGGTTGTCTTTATCTTCAGGGTAATCATCAATTGTTTGAACACTTGAGGGATGTGCAGCTTGTTGATTAGCTAGAGGAGGCCTCTTGCAAGGTGTCTCGAGGGCGAATTTCTTCGCATATTTTGGAGTTACATAGCGGTATTCCTTCCACTCCTTAGTCCACCTACGTTCAATTTTCTAAAGCCTTATCTTGCGCTTCGCCATGGTTTCTTTGCCATATGTTTCCTCATCAGGAGTGTAGTAGTCAGCATATATTTCTTCAGGAATATCAACTGCAGTGTTATGTGCAAGCTTCATTCACCCCTTTTGTTTTCTGTCATCTTCCATTTTCTTCAACTGAGGCTTTTGTTGAGGAATATGCACTCTTGAAGATTCTGATGACACTCGTAAAGTTTCTTCGAGGAACGATGCAAATGAGTTAAGTTGATGAGAACCTAGTGATTCATCAGCTGGCATTTTGTACCTGTGAACAGAGTATGGGTGCGAAGAATTTTGAGAGGTCATACGCGTTCTCAGATTTGAAGAAATTGAATATTTTTAGAAGTTGAGGAATTTGACCACTGGGTTGAGGAATTTGACTAAGCATTCTGATCTTGGGTTCCAGAGTTGTGCAGATTCAAGAATTTACACAATTGAGGAATCTCATGAAGAATTTGAGTGGCTTAGTGAAATTCATCAAGTGTTTGAGGAATGAGTGTGTGAGGCTGACAAACACTAAAGAAAAATATATTTCGCCAATCTAAAGTGAAATAATAGATCAACAGAGGCAGTAAAATAAGATTTGAAGTACCCTAAGGGAAGAACACGAAGAACAAGAGCATTAAAAGTGAGATGCTCTTTGGTTCAGATCTTCTGTCCCCTAACTTGGCGGCAGAAGTCAGCTATGGCGGTGGCGGAGGAAGAGATTCCGCTTCCGGCGTGAGTTCAGTGAGGGCGAGGGCGAGGCAGTGAAGCTGTTCCTCACCGACGACGAGTTTGCTAGTGGCGGCGCTAGGGTTGAGCTCAAGCTGAGAGGTGACGAGAGGACGAAGGGTTTTAACTGAGGGGGGTAAGGACCTATTTATAGCTCAAGTGAAAAACTGTTTGGGCGAATCTTTCAGACCAAACCGCCCTTGCTGATTTGTCTCCGCACGACACGTGGATCCCACGATTGAAGCGGTGGAGATCGTGCTTATCCAATCGTGGGAAGTGGGTTCAGTTACCGTGTAACGATATAAAATTCATTTTTGAAGATTTGAGGATTTCGTTGTAAAATCCTCAGCTGACAAGGACACAGTGAAATACAAGTTGCAAATAGAACGCATATGAAGAATTGAATAGACTGGGTTGAGTACAACATAGAGAGGAGTCCGGTCCCATTACATTCACTTAGATGAAATATCAAATTGAAGACAGAGCTATAAGTGAATGCTGTTGAGGACTTTGAAATCTCATTCTCTCTCTCTCTATATATATATATGTATATATATATATATATATATGAAGATTTTGAGAATCTTGAGGATTTTGTGACAAAGCGTCAGGTTGATGAATTTCAACTTTGAAGAAAAACAGCTTGAAGAATTTCAAAGTTGGGAGGTGGCGTGACCCACCGTATAAGAATTATGATTTCAGGCACCGCGTACAATTGTTGTAGGGCCCTGAGAACCAAATTCTTCATTAATTTCCTCACACTAAGAGTGCTATCTTCATTGATTGAAGAAAATCGATTTTTCGTGTGTTGCACATCTAAGTCATCAATTTTGCATAAGTGTTAGGATGTGTGCATGTTTTCACAAAATATTTGAAGACTCTAAGATACTTAGCTCACACCTCAACTTGCAAAACCTTTTCTCGTCCAAGGGCTTAGTGAAAATATCTGCTAGTTGATCGTCAGTCTTCACATGGTAGATGATGATATTGCCCTTGAGGACATGGTCCCGAAGAAAATGATGATGAATCTGGATGTGCTTAGTCTTCGAGTGTTGTATTGGGTTGTATGCGATCTTGATTGCACTCTCATTGTCGCAGTAGAGAGGCACATTCTTCATGTTGATGCCGTAGTCTTTGAGGGTTTGCTTCATCCATAGTAATTGAGCACATCATGATCCAGCATCAATGTACTCAGCTTCTGTAGTGGAGAGAGAAACACAGTTCTACTTCTTTGAGGACCAACAGACTAATGATCTTCCAAGGAAATGACAAGTGCAATATGTTGACTTGCGATCCACACGGTCATCAACATAGTCAGAATTGGAATATCCCACGAGATGAAGATTTGAGCCCTTTGGGTACCATAATCCTAGTGTTGGTGTGTGAGCTAAGTATCGAAGAATATGCTTCACAGCCTTATGGTGTGATTCCTTCGGTTTTGCTTGAAAACGAGCACACATGCAAACACTAAGCATTATATCTGGCCTAGATGCACATAGATACAATAAAGAGCCAATCATCGAGCGATATACCTGCTGATCGAAATCATTACCATTTTCGTCAATGCAGAGGTGGCCGTTGGTAGGCATGGGAGTCTGGGCGCCTTTACATTCATGCATGTCGAAGAACATCCTTGAGTAATTTCTCCTATGATATGAAGATGCCATTGTGTTGTTGACAAATTTGAAGACCTAAGAAGAATTTCAGCTCCCCCATCATAGACATTTGATATTCTTCACTCATCAGTTAAGGAAATTAATCACTATAGCGTTTGTCAGTACAACCAAATATGATGTCATCGACATATATTTGGCACACAAATAGTTCAATGTCATAGGATTTTGTGAAAAGAGCTGGATCGAGTGAACCAGGTTTGAAGCCTTTCTTCATGAGGAGTTCCTTCAATGTATCATACCATGCCCGAGGGGCTTGCTTGAGGCCATAGAGTGCCTTTTTGAGTCTTAAGACTTTGTCTGGATTCTTCGGATCCTCAAAAGCTGGGGGCTGAGCAACATATACTTGTTTCTCAAGCTTCCCATTAAGGAATGCACTTTTCACATCCATTTGATATAGAGTAATGTTATGATGATTAGCATAAGCAAGTAGAATTCAAATAGCTTCAAGTCTAGCAACAGGTGCGAAAGTTTCATCGAAATCAATTCCTTCAACCTGTGTGTAGCCTTGGGCTACAAGTCGTACCTTATTCCTCACCACCTGACCATCCTCATCTTGCTTGTGTCGGAAAATCCACTTGGTACCGATGATATTGTGCTTGCGAAGATCTCGTCATTTGACGAGTTCCTACACATCGTTTATCTTGAATTGAAGAAGTTCATCTTGCATGGCTTGAATCCACACAGGTTCCATGAAAGCTTCAGCAACTTTTGAGGGTTCAGTGATAGACACAAAAGAGGAATGCCCACAAAAGTTAACTAAGTGCGAAGCTTTTGAGCGAGTGAGAGAACCTGATGCATTCATGTCATCGAGGATTTTGTCAAGTTCTACTTCATTTAAAATCCTTGGATGAGCTGGTTGAGGATTTTGTCTGGGCTGAGGAATCTGCGCTGGAGCAATTTCCTCAGGAGCACCTTCTTGAATTTGATCAGTGCTGGGGATGATTGCTTCAACAATTTCCTCAGTAGGAACAATGTCTTCAGTAGCTTTGTACTTGATTGCTTCCTCACGAGATAATTTATCTGGCACAGGAGGCAATTGCTCTCTTTGCGAGCCATTAGTTTCATCAAACCGCACATCTATAGTTTCAACAACCTTGTTGTGATAGGTGTTGAAGACTTTGTAGGTGTGCGTGTCCTTTCCGTAACCAAGCATAAAACCCTCATGTGCTTTAGGTGCAAATTTTGAGCTATGGTGCGGATGTCTAATCCAGCATCTTGCACCGAAGACTTTGAAATAACTTACATTGGGTTTCTTGTCAGTGAGGAGTTCATATGAGGTTTTCTTGAGGAATTTGTGAAGATATACCCTGTTGATGATGTGGCAAGTAGTGTTGCTTGCTTCAGGCCAGCAACGACGAGGAGTCTGATATTCTTCAAGCATAGTCCATGCCATTTCAACCAGAGTCTTGTTCTTTCTTTCAACGAAGCCATTCTGTTGAGGAGTATAGGGAGCAGATAATTCGTGAGTATTACCAACTTCATCAAGATACTCATCAAGACCAGTGTTTTTGAATTCTGTCCCATTGTCACTCCTCATGTGTTTGATCTTGACGCCGAAGTTCGTCGAGGCCCTTGAGGAAAATCGTTTGAAGACTTCCTACACTTCAGTTTTATACAGAACGATATGCACCCATGTATATCGAGAATAGTCATCAACAATGACAAAGCCATAAAAGGATGCAACATTGGTTAGAGTAGCATAATGAGTAGGTCCAAATAGATCCATGTGAACCAATTCAAACGGACGAGTAGTGGTCATGATAGTCTTCGAGTGGTGTTTGGATCTGGTCATTTTTCCACACTCACAAGCACCGCAGAGGTGGCCCTTGAGGAATTTGACGGGTTCGATGCCAACGACATGCTTTTTCTTTGCCAGCGTGTGCAAATTCCTCATGCCTGCATGACCAAGTCTTCGATGCCATAGCCAGCCTTCTGAGGTTTTTGCTAGTAAGCATGTGGCTGGTTGAGAACCTATGGAAAAATCAACAATCTACAAATATCCTCTCCTAAATCCTTCGAAGACTTTGGATCTGTCAGATTCAATGATGACTACACATCTATATTTTCCAAAGAGAACAACCATATCAAGAGCACAAAGCATTAAGACTGACACGAGGTTAAATCCAAGGGATTCGACAAGCATCACCTTGTCCATGTGCATGTCCTTGGAAATAGCCACTTTGCCAAGTCCCAATACCTTTCTTTTACCTTTGTCAGCATATGTGCTTTACTTCAGTGGTGATGGAGTCAGTGGCATATTCATCAGCAGGCTTCTATCACCAGTCATGTGGTTTGTGCAACCACTACAAAGTACCCACTCAGTACTCTTGGGTTTGTCATCCTACAGATGAATTAGTACAGCTTACCATCTCATATGCTTCAGATTTGAAGAATATGATATCAATTTCATCAGATGGGAATTTTATCATAAACAGTAAATTTGAGGATGTGTGAAATGTTATCATTTCATCAATTTTAGCTTGCGTCCAATCAAGCATTTTTCTTAGGTCTCCAGCAAATTCTTTAGATGATAATTTTCATCTGGGGACCTGACCTGCAGAAGTGATTAGTTCAATTTCTTCACCACCCACATCTGAAGGGGTGGCAAAGATTTCATCATCCTGTGAGCACCATATGAGAAAGGGGGCATTGAAGCTAATGCACTTCTCTTCATAGTAGGGGGGTTAGAGTATTCAAATGAATAGGTAGAGAAGTTCTTTGAGGATTTATGAACATAATGATTTGAGGTATAATGCTCATATTCATATCCCTTGTAATTTCCCTGCATATCAGAAGCATTAGCACGAGTAAGAGCATAGTTTTGACCAGTTGAGGATTTTGATCCTCTTGAAGACTTTAGTCCACCTGAGGAATTTGATATGGGGTTCAGGTTCTTCACAGGTGGTGTCATGAGGACATTCACCTCAAGATTTTCCAAGCAACTTTTGGGGACCTAGATTTTCCTCAGGGGTGGTCCATTCATGCAGTTAGTTCCAACATATCGAGCAAATACTTCACCAGATTGATTTTTGAGCAGTTTATAGTTGGAGTCAAATGACTCATCTGAGGAATAGGATAATTCACATGCAAGGCCTATAAGATTGGATGGATCAACAGGAGGTCCTTTAGCAGCAACACATGAGGTTTTGGGATACTGCTGAGGTTTCTAGTATGATCGGTCAACATTCAGTTTCCTTTCAAAGGCAATTCCTTCTTTCCTCGGGTTCCTGTTCAAAATCTTCTTTTTGAGCACATCGCAAAGGTTTGATGCCCTTTCAGACTTTTGTACATGCCTGTCACATACAATTCCTTCAGACCCACATTCTCGTCAGTAACATTTGTGGTTTCCTCAAGTGAGGAATTTGTTACCATAGGAGCAGTTGAAGAATTTGTAGCAAGAGAAGCATTTCATGTTTCTGGTGAAGAATTGGCAGTTTCACGCTCGATGCATTTGAGACATGGTGGAGTGAATTCAACCTGAGCGACACTGATCTGTTGAGCAAGTAATGAATCATTTTACATTCGAATATCATCATGAGACATCTTCAACTTCTCAAGAGCAAGTTTCCTTTGAATAAATTCATAGGAAAGTTTCTCATGATCAGCCAAGTGTGTGCCATAACGATCTTGAAGACTATCAAATCTAGAGTGAAGACTTTTCATAGCTTCAGTAAGGATTTGAGTATGATTCATTTCATCATTCACGAGATCATCGCTTCTGTCTAGCAGTTTTTGAAGCTTTTCAATGGCACTTTGTTGCTTAGTTGCAATGTTGGCAAGTTTACTGTAACTGGGTTTTTATAATCATCAACTTCACAGTCACTTGAATCAGAGGAGGAAGTGTCATTCGATACCTTTGAACCTTTTTCCATGAAGCAATAGGTTGGAGTGAAATCACCAGCATAGTCATCAGTGTAGATAGTGTTGTCATTTTCTCCAAGGTTGAAGATTGACTTGCTGACGAATGTGGTAGCCAATGCAAGACTTGCCACACCAGACTCTGAGTCTTCTTCTGAGCCTTCATCTTCATCACATTCTTCGGATTCTTCCTTGGAATCCATTTCCTTGCCAATGAGTGTCCGAGCCTTTCTGAAACTAGTCTTCTTGTGTGATGAGGACTTTGAGGATGAGGATTTAGAAGATTTCTTCTTTTTATTCGAGTCACCAGAACTCTCATCCTTGTATTTCTTCTTCTTTGATTCCTTCACCCAGCGAGGACAATCAACAATATAGTGGCCATATTTCTTGCATTTGTGGCAGGTTCTTTTCTTGTAGTCATCACATGAAGATTCTCGTTTCTTCATATCTCTTCTTGAAGATTTCCCAAACAGGCCACGCCTTGTAAACTTCTGCAATTTCCTCACGAGCATTGCAAACTCCTATCCAAGTTCTTCAGGATCACCAATGCTGCAATCTGAGTCTTCTTCTTCAGATGAGGAAATTGCTTTGGCCTTAAGCGCACGATGTCTAGAGTAGCTTGGTCCATACAGATCTCTCTTTTCTTCCTGTTGGAATTCATGAGTATTGAGTCTTTCGAGTCTATCAGCAGGATCAAGCATCTTATAGTCTGCTCTTTCTTGAATCATCAGAACCAGTGTATCAAATGATGGATCCAGAGATCTGAGTAGTTTCCTCACAACTTCATGGCCAGTGATGTCTCGAGCTCCTAGTGCTTGCAGTTCATTTGAGATATCAGTGAGGTGATCAAAGGTATCTTGGCAGCTTTCATTGTCAAGCCTCTTGAAGCGAATGAACAGATTGTGAAGAACATCAACATGAGAGTAACGCTGAGTTGAAATTCCTTCATTAACTTGGGATAGCCTATCCCAGATAAGCTTTGCTGTGCCCAAAGCACTCACTCTGCCATACTGACCTTTGCTCAGATGGCCACAGATGATATTCTTTGCTTGAGAATCAAGTTGCTTGAATTTCTTCACATCAACCGTAGAGACAGTAGCAGCGATGGAGGGAATGCCATGTTCCACAATGTATCAGAGATCATTGTCAATAGCTTGAAGATGCATCTGCATCTTGGTCTTCCAATAGGGAAAGTCCTTTCCTTCGAAGGTAGGACATCCTGCAGTAACCTTGATCATAACTGCAATCAACATAACTAAAACTCCAGGTGGTTAAACCAAAATCACACAAAACAAGGGAGTACCTTGCTCTGATACCAATTGAAAGTGCGTTATATTGACTAGAGCGGGGGTGAATAGGCGATTTTTAGAATTTCATCGCTGAGGAAATTCCTTTTTAGGAAATTCCTCACTGATGAATAACGTGTAGCGGAAATAGCATAGGATGAGAGGTGCAACGATTACAACAACAGTTTACTTGATGAAGATTATGAGAATCGGTTTGCACAGTATGCATGCACAAAATAAGCAGGTGAATATTAACTGGTATGAAGAATTTGAGGTTGAGGAAATTCATAGAAAGTCTTCAACAAATTCTTCAAATAGTGACAATGAAAGTCTTCAACGTACAATATTGAGGAATTGAAAGAGTTTAAGAAATAGAACCCGTATCACAGTGAACACAGTTGTTGATGACCCAGTTCCAACTGTTGTGACAGTCGTATGTCTGCTTTGGAGCGGCTTGGTATTGAAACAAAAAGACACATAGTCCGGGGACACACAGTCCCTACCGTATTATCCTTGAGCTAAGGACACACAATCCTCGCCCAACACTCGTGGTAAGTCTTCAGGGCAGACTTCCAAACCCTCACAAACTCGGTCACCCGGCGATCCACAATTGACTGCTGGATTGCTCTAGACCACGATGCCTAACCGTCTGGAGGATGCACAATCCTCAAAGGTAAAAGGCTTTAGTTCCACACAGGAACAAATTCTTTAGTGATGCTCAATCACTTGGTTTTTGGTTTGTGGTTTGGTGTTTGGGGTATTTCCTCACTTGATGATTTACTCTCGAAGACTCTGAGGAATTTGGGTTGCTCTAAATGACAAGTGTCAGTTTCTCGCGGAGCACCAACCCGCTAGTGGTTGTGGGTGGCGGCTATTTATAGCCTGGGTGCATCCCGACATGATTTGACATAAATGCCCTTAAATATTATGGCCGTTGGTGTGGATAAGATCGGTGAGGTGGTGCGAATCGCGGCAACGGTCGGAACTCTTAACTATGAGAGTCCTCATGTCTCTCATATTCCTCACTTTAGGGTTTTGTAGGTTTAGGCTTGGGTTGAGCATCATGAGGAAATTCGTTCCATAGTATTACCTTGACCCCCTTTAACAGTACGGTGTTCCTATGACTCAAGAGTAAAGAAAATGAAACAGAAATAATAAATCTTCACGGTACAAAGTTTTCGAATTGTTTTCTTCAGGACACACTAAATTCCTCATCTTCAATCTCTTCATGAGGAATGTCAATTTCATCGCAATTTCTCCGCGATCAAAGTCTTCAGCATAAGACCAATTTCTTCAACCGAAGACATACATTTTTAGGGTCGATATTCATCGTATAACTCAAGCTCCTAAGTGACTTATAGAGCCTGTGTACACTTATAAACACATTAGTTACTTAACCTATAAGTCTTCAAACCACAAAAATCACTAAGGGCACTATATGCACTTACAACTCCAACTTCTGCATGGTTCATACCCCCCAATACAACCCATAGATTCATCAAAATAATCAAACAACACAAAAAAACAGAATATGTCAAAATCAGAATAGTCTGGAGCAATCTATTTACTTCGAATACTTCAAAATCAGAATAATCAAAATAAGCAAACAACACAAAAAATCAGAATATGTCAAAAAAAGAATTTTTTAAACCAATCTTGTGTAAAAAATTCAAATCAAAAGCACGTTCGAGTGAATTTACAAAATTCATGGACCGAGAGCGAAAGTTTCTGTTTTTCAGAAGAATCAACTTGCAAACACCGTAGATCATCCCAAAGGTCTTACTTGGCTCAAACACCAATTGAAACAAGAAATCACAATTATTAAAGAGGTAATATTATGTGCAGCAATCAATAACAGAAGCAAAAACAAAAGCATAAAAATAAAATTGGGTTGCCTCCCAGCAAGCGCTATTGCTTAATGCCCCTAGCTAGCTAGGCATGATGATTTCAATGATGCTTGCATAAAGGTAAAGAATTGAAACATAAAGAGAGCATCAAGAACCACATGGAAGGCATTTTTAAGTCTAACTCACTTATTATGCATTGGGATTTTGTGAGCAAAGAAATTATGGGAACAAGAATCAATTACCATAGGAAGGCAAAAGAAGTATAACTTCAAAATTTCCAACGCATAGAGAAGAAACTTGATGTTATTGCAATATGTAAAATCATATGTTCCTCTCTCCTAGTAATTTTCAGTAGCGTCATGAATAAATTCAACAATATAACTATCACATAAAAGCATTATTTTCATGATCCACATGCATAAAAGTCTTACAATCTTCCAATGTAGTGGGATTAACATTAACTAAAGTCATGACCTCTCCAAACCCACTTTTATCAAAAAATTCATAAGATTGAACACTGTCCAAATATGTGCGTTTCTTTTACCTTAAAGTTGACACTCTTCCAAACCCACTTTCGATACTATTGCAAACCTTATTATCAATAACATATTCATCATGAGAATTAAATAAATTTTCAAGATCATAAGAAGCGTCACCCCAATCATGATCATTACAATGAGTAATGGACATGACAAAATTATCATCCCCAAGCTTGTAGTTTTGCATATCTTTAACATAATTGACATTAATAGAATTTATAGTGGCATCATTGCAATCATTCTTTTCAATAAAGGAGCCATCATGAATCACTTTATAAATTTCTTCTTTCCACACTTCATAAAAAATTTCAGATTCATGATTTTCAAACAAAACTTCATAGAGATAATCAAGTGCACTCAACTCACAAGCAATTTGTTCATCATAATTTTGCCTTTTCAAAAGATTAGCAAGTGGATGAGGATCCATATCAATAGATTTTTAGCAAGCGAACATGCAAGCAAATAGAAGGCACATGGTAACACAAGTAGACAAAAAGAAATCCGGCGATAAAAAGGCGAATAAAACGGAAAATTGGTGAAGTGGGGGACAGGAAAACGAGAGGAAAATGGAAAATAATGTAAATGCAAGAAATGAGTTTGTGATGGGTACTTGGTAGGCTTGATCTTGCTATGTATCTTCCCCGACAACGGCGCCAGAAATCCTTCTTGCTACCTCTTGAGCTTGCGTTGGTTTTCCCTTCAATAGGAAACAGTGATGCAACAAAGTAGATAAGTATTTCCCTCAGTTTGTTGAGAACCAAGGTATTAATCTAGTAGGAGAAACAAGCAAGGCCCCAATATTAGTACCTACACAAACAATCAAACACTTGCACCCAACACTATAAAGGGGTTGTCAGTCCATTCAAAGTTATTTCGAAGGATGAGATCCGATAGAGATAGATATAAAGATTGCGGAAACAAAAGTAAATAAATTGCAGCAAAGTATTTTTGGTATTTTTGGTTTATAGATCTAAAAGTACAACATGGAAAATAGACCCGGGGGCCATAGTTTTCACTAGAGGCTTCTCTAATAAAGGAAAATAATACGGTGGGTGAACAAATTAATGTCGAGCTATTGACAGAAAAGAAAATATTTATGAAGATATCGAAGGCAATGATTATGCATATAGGCATCATGTTTGTGTCAAGTAGACCAAAATGATTCTGCATCTACTACTATTACTCAACACATTGACCGACTCCTGCGTGCATCAAGAGTATTAAGTTCACGAAGAATAGAGTAACGTATTAAGTAAGATGACATGATGTAGAGGGATAAACTCAAGCTATATGATGAAAATACCATATTTTTATCCTTGATGGGAACAATATAATATGTGCCTCGCTACCCCCACTTTTTCACTGGGTGACGACACCGCAAGATTGAACCCAAAACTAAGCACTTCTCCCATTGCAAGAATTACCAGTATAGTTGGCCAAACCAAACCAATAACTCGGAGAGACTTACCAAGATATGAAATCATGCATATAAGAATTCAGAAGAGACTCAAATTATATTCATAGATAATCTGAACATAAACTCACAATTCATCGGATGTCGACAAACACACTGCAAAAGAGTATTACATCGGATAGATCTCCATGAAGATCATGAAGAACATGGTATTGAAGATCAAAGAGAGAGAAGAAGCCATCTAGCTATTAGCTATGGACCCGTATATCTGTGGTGAACTACTCACACATCATCGGAGGGGCAATGGAGTTGATGTAGACGCCCTCCGTGATCAATTCCCTCTCCGGCACATTATCGAAAAAGGCTCCCATATTGGATATCACGGGAACATAGGCTCCCAGCGACGTAGAAGTATTTTCGTGGCTCTTTTTGGTGATACAGGAATATTAGGGAATTTATAGGCCAAAGAATAGGGTTAGGAGACCTGCAGGGGGCCCACAAGCCAAGGTGGCATGACCACCCCCCTAGGGCACGCCCTGCAGGCTTGTGGCCTCCCGGCAGATGCCCTACCCCTACTCCAAGTCAGCTGGGTGTATTCTTGTCCAAGAAAAATCTTTCCGAAGATTTTGTTCCGTTTGGACTCCGTTTAATATTTGTTATCTGCAATACTAAAAAACATGGAAAAAACAGAAACTGGCACTAGGCTCTAGATTAATAGGTTAGTCCCAAAAATAATATAAAAAACATCTTAATGCATCTAAAACATCCAAAACGGATAATATAATAGGTTGGAACAATAAAAAATTATAGATACGTTGGAGACGTACCATCCCTCCACGCACTCTAGTCGCCGTTTAGGCGCCAAGGCATGCTCGAGTCGCGTCCTTCCGCGTGCACTCTACTAGCAGTTGGGGCCGGCGCACAACCCGACAATCTTATGCGGTGTCACGTGTTATCACACACGTGTTAACATATGGAAACGTATGTGTAACTTGCTAATCATCGCACATGAGTACTAGCATACACATTGTGTGCGATACTCCTAGCCACCGCAAGCAACTAGTTTGCATTTTGCAAAGTTCTTTCTACACACAGAATCACACATGAATTAACGATAGTAACCATCTATGTTATACTTTTTCATCGCAAATAGTTCATCCGAGTGGGCAGTTCCCCGCATATCACACACATCTTGTTTACACAAATCGTTTGTATTCTTTTTTCTCATCACAAATAGTTCATCTGTGTGAACTATATGCCGCATATCACAAACATCTTGAAAACTAAACCGTTCCTATTGTGTTTTCTAATTGAAAACAGTTCGTGTGAGTCAACCTTATGCCCTATATCTCACACCTTGATCTGGATGAAGTTCATTCGAGTGAACTGTATGCCATATATCGCACACACCATGATATATCTGTCCTTTTTGGTTGTTCTGCCTCATTGCAAATAGTTCTTATGGATTAACCGTATGTCACACATCACACATGCACCTATAATATGAACCATGTTTGATGTCTTTGTAATCGCCAACGTTTTGCATTTTTTGACGGTTTTTTACATCACCGCTTGCGATTCATGCATTGCACACAATTTATTCGAAGGGTCTGTGATTTTAGTGTCGCGTTAGGAGTATCCTGCAGTAGTGGTTCCATCGACTGACATGTAAATTGGTTGCATAAAGCTAGTTGGCGGGTGTCTGTTTCTCTCACTTTAGTTGAATCAGATTCGACAAAGGCGGTCTTTGTAGAAGGTTAAATAACAACTTGAATATCACCGTTCTGGCTCCACGTAGGTATGAACGGTTCTTCCTAGTTGCCCATAGCAACCACGTAAAACTTGCAACAATAGAGTAGATGACGTCTAACTTGTTTTTGCAGGGCATGTTATGATGTGATATAGCCAAAGATGTGATTTGATATATGTGATGTATGAGATGATCATGCCTTGTATAGTTTTCATGACTTGGATGTCGATGAGTACGGCAACCGACAGGAGCCATAGGGTTGTATTTTATTTATTTGTGTCATTTGCTTTACTTTATTGCTATAATTTAGCAATAGTTGTAGAAGCAATAGTTGGCGCGACAATCACATGACGACGCGACGGTGGAGATCATGGTGTCATGCCGGTGACGATGGAGATCATGTAGGTGCTTTGGAGATGGAGATCAAGAGCACAAGATGATGATGTCCATACCACAACACTTATATGATTTGCATGTGATGTTTATCTTCTATGCATCTTATTTTTCTTTGGACGACGACAACATTATAAGAAGATCCCTCACTCAAATTTCAAGATAAATTTGTGTTCTCCCCAAGTATGCACCATTGCGAAAGTTCATCGTTTCGAAGCACCCCGTGATGATCGGGTGTGGTAGACTCTATGTTCGCATACAATGGGTGTAAGCCAGTTTTGCCCATGCAGAATACTTGGGTTAAACTTGATGAGCGTAGCATGTGCAGACATGGCCTTGGAACACAGGAGACCGAAAGGTTGAACATGAGTCATATAGTAGATATGATCAACATGGAGATGTTCACCATTGAAACCACCTAATATCACGTGATGATCAGACTTGGGTTGGTGGATTTGGATCATGTCACACTTAGACAACCTGAGGGATGTTGATTTGAGTGGGAGTTCTTTAGTAATATGATTAACTGAACTCACTGTCACGAACATAGTCTAAGGTTGTATTTGCAAATTAGGTTGTAGATCAATATCTCACGCTGTAGCTCCCCTACACTTTGATATGTTCCTAGAGAAAACAAAGTTGAAAGATAATAGCAGTAATTATGCGGACTGGGTCCATGATCTTAGGATTGTCCTCATTGCTGCACAGAAGGCTTATGTCCTTTATGCACCGCTTGATGCGCCACCCCCTCAAGTTTTGTTTGTGGGTGTTGTGAACATATGACAGGCACGTTCTGATGACTACTTGATAGTTTAATATGTCATGCTATACGACTTAGAATTGAGGCTCCAATGACGTTTGGAATGTCACGCAACATATGTGTTGGGGAACGTAGTAATTTCAAAAAAAATCCTACGCTACACAAGGATCTATCTATGGAGAAACCAACAACGAGCAAAGGGGTCGAGCATCTTCATACCTTTGAATATCGCTAAGCTGAAGCGTTGCTACAATGCGGTTGATGGAGTCCTACTCGCAGCGATTCAGATTGCGGTGGATTCCAATCTATGCGCCGAACAACGACGCCTCCACGTTCAACACACGTGCTGCCCGGTTACGTCTCCGACACCTTGATCCAGCAAGGAGGGAGGAGAGGTTGAGGGAGAGCTCCGACAGCACGATGGTGTGGTGACGGTGGAGCTATGTGGCACTCCAACAGGGCTTCGCGAAGCACTACGGAGGATGAGGAGGAGGAGGAGTAGGGCTGCGCAGAGAGAGAGAGAGAAGTTGCCTCTCAAAACAACCCCAAACCCTCCACTATATATAGGAGGAGAGGGATGACGGTGCCCACCCTTAGGGTTTCCCACCCTAAGGGGTGCGGAAGCCCATCTAGGGCAAGGGGCGGCGGCCAAGGGTGGCGGAGGCGCCCTTGGGTGGGCCTTGGGCCCAAAGGTGCCCCTACATGCCTAGGGTTTTGCCCCTCCCCACCCCTTGTGCGCCTTGGGCCCTTAGTGGTGGCGCACCAGCCCACCTAGGGGATGGTTCCCATCCACTTTTGACCCATGTAGCACTTTGGGGCTGGTGGCCCTTCCCAGTGGACGCCCGGTACCCTTCCGGTGGTCCCGGTACATTATTGGTGATGCTCGAAACACTTCCGGTGATCAAGTCCTGACTTCCTATATATGAATCTTTACCTCCGGACCATTCCAGAACTCCTCATGACATTTGGGATCTCCGGACCATTCCAGAACTCCTCGTGACATTTGGGATCTCATACGGGACTTCGAACAACCTTCGGTAACCACGTACACTATTCCCATATAACCCTAGCGTCATCGAACCTTAAGTGTGTAGACCATACGGGTTCGGGAACCATGCAGACATGACCGAGACACCTCTCCGGTCAATAACCAACAGCAGGGTTTGGATATCCATGTTGGTTCCCACATGTTCCACGATGATCTCATCGAATGAACCACGATGTCGGGGATTCAATCAACCCCTATGCAATTCCCTTTGTCTACCGGTATGATACTTGCCCAAGATTCCATCTTCGATATCCCTATACCTTGTTCAACCTCGTTACCGGCAAGTCTCTTTACTCGTTCCGTGACAAATCATCCCGTGACTAACTCCTAAGTCACATTGAGCTCATTATGAAGTTGGATTACCCAGTCGGCCCGGAGATACCTCTCCATCACACGGAGTGACAAATCCCAGTCTTGATTCATACAACCCAACAAATACTTTTGGAGATACATGTAGTGCACCTTTATAATCACCCAGTTACGTTGTGACATTTGATACACCCAAAGCACTCCTACAATATCGGGGAGTTGCACAATCTCATGGTCTAAGGAAATGGTACTTGACATTTAGAAACGCGTTAGCATACAAACAACTCGATCTAGTGCTATGCTTAGGATTGGGTCTTGTCCATCACATCATTCCCCAAAGATGTGATCCCGTTATCAATGACATCCAATGTCCATGATCAGGAAACCATGATCATCTATTGATCAACGAGCTAGCCAACTAGAGGCTCACTAGGGACACATTGTGATCTATATATTCACACATGTATTACGATTTTTGGTTAATACAATTATAGCATGAATAATAGACAATTATCATGAACCAGGAAATATAATAATAACCACTTTATTATTACCTCTAGGGCATATTTCCAACAGTCTCTCACTTGCACTAGAGTGAATAATTTAGTTATATTGGGATGAATCGAACACCCATAGAGTTCTGGTGCTGATCATGTTTCTCTCGTGGAAGAGGTTTAGTCAACCGATCTGCAAAATTCAGATCTGTATGTACTATACAAATATCTATATCTCCATCGTGGATGTATTCACGAATGGAGTTGAAGTGGTGCTTGATGTTCTTGGTATTCTTGTGAAACTTGGGCTCCTTTGCAATAGAATTAGCTCCAGTGTTGTCATAGAACAGAGTCATTGGACCCAATGCACTCAGAATCACTCCTAGGTCGGTGATGAACTCCTTCATACAGACTCCTTCTTGTGCTGCTTTTGAAGCAGCTATGTACTCCACTTCACATGTAGATGCCGCCACGACGCTTTGCTGGCAACTGCACTAGCTTACTGCCAATTATTAAAAATATACACGTATCCAGTTTGTGACTTGGAGTCATCCAGATCTGTGTCGAAGCTAGCATCGACGTAACCCTTTACGACGAGCTCTTCGGTAGCTCCATAAACGAGAAACGTATCTTTAGTCCTTTTCAGGTACTTAAGGATATTCTTGACCGCTATCTAGTGATCCACTCCTGGATCACTCTGGTATCTCCCTACCAAACTTAGGGCAAGGTTCACATCATGTCTCGTACACAACATGGCATACATAATAGAGCCTATGGCTGAAGCATAGGGGACGGTACTCATATTTTCTCTATCTTCTGCCGTGGTCGGACGTTGAGTCATACTCAACCTCACACCTTGTACTACAGGCAAGAACCCCTTCTTAGCCTTATTCATATTGAACTTCTTCAATATCTTGTCAAGGTATGTGCTTTGTGGAAGACCTACGAGGCGTCTAGATCTATCTCTATAGATCTTGATGCCTAATATGTAAGCAGCTTCTCCAAGGTCCTTCATTGAAAAACTCTTATTCAAATAGGCCTTTAAGCTTTCCAATAGTTCTGTATCATTTCCCATCAACAATATGTCATCCACATATAATATGAGAAATGCTACTGAGCTCCCACTCACTTTCTTGTAAATACATGCTTCTCCATAAGTCTGTACAAACCCAAACGCTTTGATCACCTCATCAAAGCGAATGTTCCAACTCTGAGATGCTTGCACCAACCCATTGATGGAGAGCTGGATCTTGCATACCTTGTTAGCATTGCTAGGATCGACAAAACCTTCCGGCTGTATCATATACAATTCTTCCTTAAGAAAGTCGTTCTGGAATACTGTTTTGACGTCCATTTGCCAGATATCATAATCATAAAATGCGGCAACTACTAACATGATTCGGGCCGACTTCAACATTGCTACGGGTGAGAAGGTCTCAACATAGTCAATCCCTTGAACTTGTCGATAACCCTTAGCGACAAGTTCAGCCTTATAGATGGTCACATTACTATCCGCGTCAATCTTCTTCTTAAAGATCCATTTATTTTCTATGGCTCGCCGATCATCGGGAAACTCCACCAAAGTCCACACTTTGTTCTCATACATGGATACTATCTCGGATTTCATGGCGTCAAGCCATTTGTTGGAATCCGGGCCCGCCATCGCTTCTTCATAGTTCGAAGGTTCACTGTTGTCCAACAACATGATTTCCATGATAGGATTGCCGTACCACTCTGGTGCGGAACATACCCTTGTGGACCTCTGAGTTTCAATAGCAATTTGATCTAAAGTTTCATGATCATCATCATTAACTTCTTCTCTAGTCGGTGCAGGCGCCTAAGAAACATTTTCTTGTGCTGCTCTACTCTCTGACTTGAGAGGAGGTACAATTAGCTCATCAAGTTCGATTTTCCTCCCACTTACTTCTTTCGAGAGAAACTCTTTCTCCAGAAAGGATCCGTTCTTGGCAACAAAAACTTTGCCTTCGGATCTAAGATAGAAGGCATACCCTACAGTTTCCTTAGGGTATCCTATGAAGACACATTTTTTCGCTTTGGGTTCGAGCTTTTCTGGTTGAAGTTTCTTCACATAAGCATCGCAGCCCCAAACTTTCAGAAATGACTGCTTAGGTTTCTTGCCAAACTATAATTCATACAGTGTCGTCTCAACGGATTTAGACGGTGCCCTATTTAAAGTGAATGCAACGGTTTCCAATGCATATCCCCAAAATGATAGCGGCAAATTGGTAAGAGACATCATAGATCGCACCATATCCAACAAAGTGCGATTACGACGTTCAAATACACCGTTACGCTGCGGTGTGCCACGCGGTGTGAGTTGCAATTCCACATTTCCTTAGGTGTGTCCCAAACTCATGATTCAAATATTCTCCCCCACGATCAGATCGTAGAAACTTTATTTTCTTGTCACGTTGATTCTCCACCTCACTCTAAAATTCCTTGAACCTTTAAAAGGTTTCAGACTTGTGCTTCATTAAGTAGACATACCCATATCTGCTTAAATCATCTGTGAGCGTGAGAACATAACGATAGCCACCGCGAGCCTCAACACTCATTGGACCGCATACATCGGTATGTATTATTTCCAATAAGTTGGTTGCTCCCTCCATTGTTCCGGAGAACGGAGTCTTGGTCATCTTGCCCATGAGGCACGGTTCGCATGTGTCAAATGATTCAAAATCAAGAGACTCCAAAAGTCCATCTGTATGGAGTTTCTTCATGCGCGTGACGCTGATATGACCAAGGCGGCAGTGCCACAAGTATGTGGGACTATCATTATCAATCTTAGATCTTTTGGTACCCACACTATGAATATGTGTAAGATCACGTTCGAGATTCATTAGGAATAAACCATTGACCCACGGGGCATGACCATAAAATATACCACTCATATAAATAGAACAACCATTATTCTCAGATTTAAATGAATAGCCATCTTTTATCAAGCGAGATCCCGATACAATGTTCATGCTCAAAGCTGTTACTAGACAACAATTATTAAGGTTTAAAACTAATCCGAAGGTAGATGTAGAGGTAGCGTGCCGACGGCGATCACATCGACCTTGGAACCATTCCCGACGCGCATCGTCACCTTGTCCTTAGCCAGCCTACTCTTGTTCCGCAGTTCCTGTTTAGAGTTGCAAATGTGAGAAACAACACCAGTATCAAATACCTAGGAGCTACTACGAGCGCCGGTAAGGTACACACCAATAACAAGTATATCACATATACCTTTGACAATGCCGACCTTCTTATCCGCTAAGTACTTGGGGCAATTCCGCTTCCAGTGACCGGTTCCCTTGCAGTAATAGCACTCAGTCTCAGGCTTGGGTCCTTTCTTTGGCTTCTTCCCGGCAACAGGTTTACTGGGCGCGGCAACTGCTTTGTCGTCTTTCTTGAAGTTCTTCTTACCCTTGCCCTTCTCGAAACTGGTGGTCTTATTGACCATCTACACTTGATGTTCTTTCTTGATTTCTACCTCTGCAGATTTCAACATTGAATACAACTCGGGAATAGTATTTTCCATCGCTTGCATCTTGTAATTCATCATAAAGTCTTTATAGCTAGGTGGAAGCGATTGGAGGATTCTGTCAATGACCACATCATCCGGAAGTTCAACTCCCAGCTCAGTCAAGCGGTTGTGCAACCCAGACATTCTGAGTATGTGCTCACTGATAGAATTATTCTCCTCCATCTTACAGCTAAAGAACTAATTGGAGACTTCATATCTCTCGACCGGGGCATGAGCTTGAAAAACAAGTTTCAGCTCCTCGAACATCCCATATGCTCCGTGTTGCTCAAAACGCCTTTGGAGCCCCAGTTATAAACTATAAAGCATGCCGCACTAAACCGGAGAGTAGTCATCACTCCGTGACTGCCAGGCGTTCCTAACGTTTGGGCTTGGATGGGAATGTGAGGATCACCTAGTGGTGCATTAAGGACATATGCCTGTTTGGAAGCAGTGAGGATGAGCTTTAAGTGACGAGCCCAATCCGCGTAGTTCCTCCCATCGTCTTTCAGCTTGGTTTTCTCTAGGAATGCGTTGAAGTTGATTGAGACATTTGCGTTGGCCATTGGATCTAGGATATTCGTAAAGACAAATTTTAGACAAAGTTCATGATAATTAAGTTCATATAATCAAACTACTAATGAACTCCCACTTTAGATCGACATCCCTCTAGTCATCCAAGTGTTACATGATCCACGTCGACTAGCCCGTGTCTGATCATCACGTGAGACGAACTAGTCATCAATGGTGAGCATCTCCATGCTGATTGTATCAACCATACGATTCATGTTAGACCTTTCGGACTCCCGTATTCGAGGCCATGTATGTACATGCTAGGCTCGTCGAGTCAACCTAAGTGTTTTGCGTGTGTAAACTGGCTTACACCTGTTGTATGCGAACGCTAGAATCTATCACACCCGATCATCAGGTGGTGCTTCGAGACAACGATCCTTCGCAACGGTGCACACTTAGGGGAATACATATCTCGAAATTTTAATGAGGGATCATCTTATCTTTGCTACCGTTGTTCTAAGCAATAAGATGAAAAACATGATAAACATCACATGCAATAATATAGTGACATGATATGGCCAATATCATCTTGCTCCTTTGATCTCCATCTTCGGGGCACTATGATCATCATTGTCACTGGCATGACACCATGATCTCCATCATCCTGATATCCATCATTGTGTCTCCATGAAGTTGTCACGCCAACTATTACTTCTACTACTATAGCTAACGTTTAGCAATAAAGTAAAGTAATCACATGGCGTTGCATCTCATACAGTAAATTAAGACAACTCCTATGGCTCCTGTCGGTTGTCATACTCATCGACATGCAAGTCGTGAATCCTATTACAAGAACATGATCAATCTCATACATCACATATGTAACATCACATCCTTTTAGCCATATCACATCACATAGCATACTCTGCAAAAACAAGTTAGATGTCCTCTAATTGTTGTTGCAAGTTTTACGTGGATGATTAGGGTTTCTATCAAGAACGCTTCTTACCTAAGTGACAACCACGAAATATTGATATGTCAAAGTTATTTACCTTCATAAGGACCCTCTTCGTCGATTCCTATTCGACTAAAGCGGGAGAGACAGACACCCGCTAGCCAACTTATGCAACAACTGCATGTCGGTCGGTGGAACCAGTCTCACGTAAGAGTATGTGTAAATTATGTCCAGGCAGATTCATCCCACGATGTCGCCGAATCAATATAAGACTAGTAACGGCAAGCAATTGACAAAATCAGCGCCCACAACTTTTGTGTTCTACTCGTGCATAGAATCTACACATAGAAACTTGGCTCGGATGGCACTGTTGGGGAATGTAGTAGTTTCAAAAAAATTGCGATGCCACACAAGGATCTATGTATGGAGAAACCAGAAACGAGCAAAGGGGTAGAGCATCTTCATACCTTTGAAGATCGCTAAGCGGAAGTGTCCCTAGAACGCGGTTGATGGAGTCGTACTCGCAGTGATTCGGATCGCGGTGGATTCCGATCTAGGAACCGAACAACAGCGCATCCGCGTTCAACACACGTGCCGCCCGGTGACATCTCCAACTCCTTGATCCAGCAAGGAGGGAGGAGAGGTTGAGGGAGAGCTCCGGCAGCATGATGGTGTGCTGACGGTGGAGCTACGTGGCACTCCGACAGGCCTTCGCCAAGCACTACGGAGGACGAGCAGGAAGAGGAGTAGGGTTGCGCCGAGAGAGAAGTTGTCTCTCAAAACAGCCCCAAACCCTCCACTATATATAGGAGGAGAGGGAGGAGGGTTCCCATCTAGGGAAAGGGGGCGTCCAAGGGTGGAAGAGGCGCCCTAGGGTGGGCCTTGGGCCCAAAGGTGCCCCTCCACACCTAGGATTTTCCCCCTCTCCACCCCTTGTGCGCCTTGGGCCCTTAGTGGTGGCACACCAGCCCACCTAGGGGCTGGTTTCCATCCACTTTTGGCCCAAGTAGCACTTTGGGGCTGGTGGCCCTTCCCGGTGGACCCTCGGAACCCTTCCGGTGGTCCCGGTACATTACCGGTGATGACCAAAACACTTCCGGTGATCAAATCCTCACTTCGTATATATGAATCTTTACCTCCGGACCATTCCGGAACTCCTCGTGACATACGGGATCTCATCCTGGATTGCAAACAACCTTCGGTAACCACGTACACTATTCCCATATAACCCTAGCATCATCGAACCTTAAGTGCGTAGACCCTTTGTATTCAGGAACCATGCAGACATGACCGAGACACCTCTGTGATAAATAACCAATAGCGGGGTCTAGATATCCATGTTGGTCCCCACATGTTCCACGATGATCTCATCGGATGAAACACGATGTCGAGGATTCAATCAATCCCGTATGCAATTTCCTTTGTCTACCGGTATGATACTTGCCCGAGATTCGATCGTCGGTATCCCTATACCTTGTCCAATCTCGTTACCGGCAAGTCTCTTTACTCATTCTGTAACACATCCTACCGTGACTAAATCCTTAGTCACATTGAGCTCATTATGATGATGGATTACCGGGTGGGCCGAGAGATACCTCTGCGTCACACGCAGTGACAAATTACAGTCTTGATTTGTACAACCCAACACATACTTTTGGAGATGCCTATAGTGCACCTTTATAATCACCCAGCTACGTTGTAACGTTTGGTACACCCAAAGCACTCCTACGGTATCCGGTAGTTGCACAATCTCATGGTCTAAGGAAATGATACTTGACATTTAGAAAAGCTTTAGCAGACGAACAACACGATCTAGTGCTATGCTTAGGATTGGGTCTTGTCCATCCCATCATTCCCCAATGATGTGATCCCATTATCAATGACATCCAATGTACATGATCAGGAAACCATGATCATCTATTGATCAACGAGCTAGCCAACTAGAGGCTCAGTAGGGACACATTGTGATCTATATATTCACACATGTATTATGGTTTCCGGTTAATACAATTATAGCATGAATAATAGACAATTATCATGAACTAGGAAATATAATAATAACCACTTTATTATTGCCTCTAGGGCATATTTCCAACAATATGATATGTTTTGGGAGCTGAAATTGGAATTTCAAGCTCATGCCCGTGTTGAGAGGTATAAGACCTCGAACAAGTTCTTTTCCTGCAAGATTAAAGAGAATAGCTCAACCGATGAGCATGTTCTCGTATTGTCTGGGTGCTGCAACTGCTTGAATCAAGTGGGAGTTAATCTTCCTGATAAGATAGTGATTGACAGAGTTCTCCAAGTCACTGCCACTAAGTTACTAGAGCTTAGTGATGAACTATGACATGCAAGGGATGTAGAAGATGATCTCTGAGCTATTTGTGATGTTTTACACCGTGAAGGTAGAAATGAAGAAGGATCATCCAGTGTTGATGGTTAGTAAAACCACTAGCTTCAAGAGGGGCAAGGGCAAGAAGGGAAACTTCGAGAATGGCAAGCCAGCTGTCGCTCTAGTGAAGGAACCCAAGGTCGGACCCAAACACAAGACTGAGTGCTTCTGTTGTAATAGGGATCGATCACTAAAGCAGAACTGCCCCATATACTTGGCAGATAAGAAGGCTGGCAATGTCAACAAAAGTATAATTCATATACATGTTATTGATGTGTACCTTACTAGTGCTCGTAGTGTCCCTTGGGTATTTGATACTGTTTTAGTTGCAAATATTAGTAACTCAAAACAGCATTTGCGGAATAAGCGGAGACTAGCTAGTTGCGAGGTGACGATGTGTGTTGGAAGTGTTTCCAAGGCTGATGGGATCACCATAGAACGCTCCATCTATCTTCAGGATTAGTGTTAAACCTAAATAAATGTTACTTTGTGTCTCTGTTTAGCATGAACATTATATTGATCTTGTTTATTGTGAGACGATTATTCATTTAAGTCAGTGAATAATGGTTATTATGTTTACATGAATAATATCTTTTATGATCACCCACCCAATGTGAATGGGTTATTGAATCTCGATCGTAGTGTTACACATGTTCATAGTATTGAAGCCAAAAGATGTAAAGTAAGTGATGATAGTACCACTTACTTGTGGCACTATCTTTTAGGTCATATTAGTGTAAAATCCATGAAGAAACTCCATGTTGATGGTTCTTTGGACTGACTCGGTTATGAATCGCTTGAGACATGCGAACCGTGCCTTATGGGCAAGATGACCAAAGACTCCATTTTCCGGTAAGATGGAGCGGGCAAGAGACTTATTGGAAATATTGCATATTGAGGTATGCAGTCCAATGAGTGTTGAAACACGCAGTGGATATCATTATTATCTTACCTTCACAAATGATTTTTGTAGAAACATGTATATTTACTTGATGAAACCCAAGTCTGAAACCTTGAAAAGTTCAAGCAATTTCACAGGTAAGTCGAAAATCATTGTGATAAGAATATAAAATGTCTATGATGTGATCCTGAAGGTAAATATCCGAGTTACGAGTTTGGTATGGTTTTAAGACAATGTGGAAATTGTTTCACAACTCACGCCACCTGGAACACCATAGTTTAATGGTGTGTCCGTATGTCGTAGCCTTGCTCTATTGGATATGGTGCGTACTATGATCTCTTTTACCGATTTGCAAGTATCATTTTGGGGTTATGCATTAGAGACAACCACATTCACTTTAAATAGGGCACCATATAAATCCATTGAGACAACACCCTAAATTATGGTTTGGCAAGAAACCTAAGTTGTCGTTTCTTGAAGTTTGGGGTTGTGACTCTTAGGTCAAAAGGCTTCAGCCTAATAAGCTTGAGCCCAAAGCGGAGAAGTGCGTCTTCATAGAATACCCTAAGGAAACAGTTGGGTATACCTTATATCTCAGATCCGAAGGCAAAGTCTTTTTTGCCAGGAATGGATCCTTTCTATAGGAAGAGTTTATTTCAAAAGAATTGATTGGGAGGAAGGTAGAACTTGATGAGTTTATTGAACTGTCACTTCAATTAGAGTGTAGCACACCATGGAAAGGTGTTTCTATGATGCCAACACCAATTGAAGAAGAAGGTAATGATGATGATCATGAAGCTTCAGATCAAGTTACTACTGAACCTCGTAGGTTGACAAGGACAAATACTGCTCCTGAGTGGTACGGTAATCCTGTCTTGGAGGTCATGTTGTTGGAAAACAGTGAACCTACGAGCTATGGAGAAGCGACGGTGGGACCGGATTCTAACAAATGGCTAGAGACCATGAAATATGGGATATGATCCATGTATAAAAATAAAGTATGGACTTTGGAAGAATTACGTGATGGTCGTAAGGCTATTTGGAACAAATGAATCTTTAAGAAAAGGATGGACGCGGGAGGTAATGTCACTGTCTATAAAGCTCAAACTTTTGCAAAGAACTTTCCAAGAAGTTCAAGGAGTTCACTACGATGAGACTTTCTCACCCATAGCGATGCTAAAGTCTGTTGGGATTATGTTAGCAGTTGCTGCATTTTTCAATTATGAAATCTAGCAGATCGATGTCAAAACATCGTTTCCTTAACGGTCTCCTTGAGGAAAGGTTGTATGTGATACAACCAGAAGGTTTTGATGATCCTAAGGATGCTAAAAGGCATGCGAGCTCGAGCGGTCCATTTATGGACTAGTGCAAGCATCCCTGAGTTGGAATGTCCGCTTTGATGAGGTGATCAAAGCTTTTGGGTTTATAGAAAGTTTTTGAAGAAACTTGTATTTACAAGAAAGTGAGTGGGAGCACTATAGAATTTTTGATAAGTATATGCGGATCACATATTTTTGATCGAAAATGTGTAGAATTTCTGGAAAGCATAATGGGTTGTTTGAAAGGGGTTTTTCAAAGGAAAACCTGGATAAAGCTACTAAATATTGGGAATCAAGATCTATAGAGCTAGATCAAGACACTTGATAATACTTTCAATGAGTACATACCTTGAAAAGATTTTGGAAGAGTTTTAAATGAATAAATCAAAGAAGGAGTTCTTGCCTGTATTGTAAGGTGTGAATTTGAGTAAGACTAAAAGCTTGACCAGGGTAGAAGAAAGAGAAACGACGAAGGTCGCCCCCTATGCCTTAGTCGTAGGCTCTATAGTATGTGTGGGGACCCCGACTGATAAGTCGTGGTCACCAAATGTACGTGCACCGTGATCTCGGAGATCACTGCTCACTGAACACACAAAAGCTGAATAACAAGAGTCTTACATCCATTACGTACCGTTTTACTCGATTATGACCTTCATGGGCAAGTTTTCATATATATTGAAGTGGATATATTCAATGATTGTGTGAACCCATGTTGTGTGCCTTAACCCTACATGCATTTCGACTGGGAAGCGTCCAAGCTCGCACGTACATCACCAAGGTAATCTTCATCATATCCTGTTCTCTTATGCCTAGGCAATAAAATAACGAGTGGCAAACCAATGAGTACTTTGAATGTCTAGCAAGCAACCCTTGTTTGTAACGAGGTAATAACATGCATGATATAGCACTAAGCATGTAATTTTCAGAAAGCTAGTTTCGAGTGCAATGTCATGATCAATCAACTTGTAAGAGCATGCACAACAGGTAGTAGATATCCATACGAAAAAGTTATAGATATCATGATAAGTAGGGGTTGAACATCTCATGTTCATTCATCATGTCAAGTCGTGTGACTTGGCTCAAGTATCTTCTTTCTCACACAACCATCTTTCTCTCTCACGCACACACCTGGTTTATGCAAAAACATATGGACGCAGTTTATGCAGGATTACTTAATTGTCCTTGACATTGGACACATCTATTCGAATAGTTTTACAATCTACACAGGTTGTGCGTTGTACCCACAAGACTCAGAGAACTTCTTTGTCATCCATGACTCGCGGTATATTACATATCTGAGGTAAGCCCCCGAACAATTCCTTTCCCCTGGCGACACTAAAAAACGAGTCCACTTGTTGGTGCCATCCATAATGATGTACATCATACGAGGCTCCCTCTCGATCGTACCATCCATGGGGGAACACAATGGTGTGCCTGGTGTTTGTAAAAACAGCCCATGGTCGCCCTATCAGTCACGAACCCGTATCGAGAGGGTAACTCGGGCCCTCTCGCCACTAGTAATGTGGGATCTTTTCTAGCATCGACCAAGGCAATCAACAAAGTCCCGTCCCATAAAGGGGTATCATGGTCGCACATGTAGGATTGGGATGGTTTTTTAGAACATCAAAAGTTTCGTCAATCTTGATGGTGAAGAACATGCCGTTCTCAAAACCATACACACAACTTGCCTCGGTACGCCACTTCTTTATCAAGTGGTTACTTAACTCAACACCATCTCCCTTGGGCATCAGTGGCACCCGACGGGGTTTTTAAAAATTCTTTGTAATCATATCTTTTCCGTCACCATGCATATTCCCATCCCATTTGCATAGCAATGACATAGCATCCTAACTACTTCCCACCTTCACAACCCTCATAGGAAGGTTGGGTCATGCTCAGTGCAAGTATCGATGAGTAATTCTCGGATACAACCCACGAAGGTGGTCACTGATTCACATGATTCAGATGCAATGAAGTAAAGTGCCATATGACATGCATAAAATAGTTTCATAGTCATGGTTAGTGGGTTGCTTGCCTTGTTCAACAAAGTCTTCGAGGTCTTCACGAGCTTCTAGTCCAACTCTGAGTACCTCGTCTACTTCGTCAACTATCATGAGGAAGAACCACAATAAGTCACAAAACAAGTAGAAGAAACAAAGTGCTCTATAAATAGGAGTTTAATTTTTCTTGCATCCCTGTTCATAAGAAAATTCCTAAAGTTTGTTCTAAGGGATTTGGATCACCAGAGATTTTTTAATGGTGGAAACGGACGAATTTATGATCCTATAAGAAGTCTACAGAAAACATTTTTATCAAAATGAGTGGATGCGCCTATCAATTAGGGAATGGTTTTAGAAAAAATAGGAAGTGGTTTCACTGGATTTGGAGTTGGGATGATTCCTATAAATTTACTAAGATGACTTAATTTGAAAAAGGAGCTTATTATTTGACCTAGCACAAACAATGCTAGAGAAAAATGTTCACCCAGGCCAGGAAAATGAGGCATGATTTTTGAAGTATGTGGAAACTTTAATCACTTCATTTGGAGTTGATTTGGACTCTGTGAGAATTTGCAGGGTGGAGGTTTGAAATATTTAAATTTGAATTTGAATACTAACCCTACAGAAAAGCTCTATGGAAAAATGTGTAAGGCACATATTTGGATATGTTATAAATTTAGAAACTCCTAGGAATTTGAGTTATTAAATTTGGATGTTAGATGAATATTCTAGAATTATTTATTTCTCATTGGCAAAATAAAATGGAAAAAGGAATCAACCATATGCCGTCGGGCTATGATACGTCTCCAACGTATCTATAATTTTTGATTCTTCCATGCTGTTATCTTATCATTCTTGGATGTTTTACTATCAATTTATCGTCATTTTATATCATTTTTTGGTACGAACCTATTGACATAGTGACCAGTGCTAGTTGTTGTTTTCTGCATGTTTTTTACATCGCAGGAAATCAATACCAAACGGAGTCTAAACGCAGTGAAACTTTTTGTGGATTTTTTGGGCCAGAAGACATCCACTGGGCCAGGAACGCACCTGAGGGGAGTTCCGATGGGAGCATAACCCACCAGGGTGCGCCTGGGGGCCCAAGCGCACCCCAGTGGGTTGTGCCCTCCTCGTTGGCCTCCTGCACCGCCTCTTTTCTCTATAAATACCACAATATTCTAGAAACCCTAAGGAGGGGGACGAAAATCAATTCCAGCCACCGGAGAGTCCAGAAACACCAGATACAATCTAGACAGCATCACGAAGGGGTTCATCATGTCCATTGGTGCCTCTTCGATGATGCGTGAGTAGTTCTTTGTAGACCTACGGGTCCGTAGTTAGTAGCTAGATGGCTTCGTCTCTCTCTCTCTTGATTATCAATACAATGGTCTCTTTGAGATCCATATGATGTAAGTCGTTTTGCGGTGCGTTTGTTGGGATCCGACGAACTTTGAGTTTATGATCAGATCTATGTTTTTATCCATGAAAGTTATTTGAGTCTTCTTTGATTTCTTATATGCGTGATTGATTATAGCCTCATATTTTTTCTCTGATATTTGTTTTTTTCCAACTTGATCTATTTATCTTGCAATGCGAAGAGGTGCTTTGTGATCGGTTCGATATTACGGTGCTTGATCCCAGTGATAGAAAGGGAAATGACACATATGTATCGTTTCTATTAAGGATAGCAACATGGGGTCTATTTCTACACATAAATAGATCTTCTCTACATCATGTCATCGTTCTTATTGCATTACTCCGTTTTCCACGAACTCAATACACTAGATGCATGCTGGATATCGGTCGATGTGTGGAGTAATAGTAGTAGAAGCAGGCAGGAGTCGGTCTACTAATCTTTGACATGATTCCTATATAATGATCATTGCCTGGATATCATCATGATTATTTGAAGTTATATCAATTGCCCAACATTAATTGTTTTCCCACTATTTGCTATTTTTCTCGGGAGAAGCCACTAGTAAAACTTACGGCCCCCGGGTCTCCTTTCATCATATTTGCCTTTGCGATCTATTTTCCTTTGCTTTTATTCAGATCTATTAAACCAAAAATACAAGAATACCTTGCTGCAATTTATTTGTTCCGCGATCTATTTATCCTATCTACCACTTTTACCTCACGTTATTTGCCTATCTTGAGGCGTCGTACCCGAAAGGGATTGACAACCCCTTTAACACGTCGGGTTGCGAGTATTTGTTATTTGTGTGCAGGTGTTGTTTACATGGTGTGAGGAGGTTCTCCTACTGGTTCGATA
This sequence comes from Hordeum vulgare subsp. vulgare, assembly GCF_904849725.1. Classification (NCBI taxonomy): domain Eukaryota; kingdom Viridiplantae; phylum Streptophyta; class Magnoliopsida; order Poales; family Poaceae; genus Hordeum; species Hordeum vulgare. Next base: position 142,817,132 of record NC_058521.1, on the reverse strand, counting down.
ACCTTGAACTCATCACTAAGGGAAATACCTACAGTCGCTATACTGCACCCTTCCTCTTTGGGGAAATACCGACGTAGTTCTAGAATACATCAGGCTAACACACGCCCTGGGCAGAGGATAGTGAAAGGATCGATATGGTTGGCTAGAGGGGGGGGTGAATAGACAACGACCACTTTTTAAATAATCTTAGCAAGTTAAGGTAAAAAACATACGGGTTCACAAATAATACGACAATGAGGTGAACCCTAAAGAAGCTAACAACGAGAGTTATTAAGACAAGTAAGATATAGTCACAAGCATAAGCAAATACAAAGTAAAGGATAGAGATAACCACAAGTGGAACCGATGGAGACGAGGATGTGTTACCGAAGTTCCTTCCCTTTGACAGGAAGTACGTCTCCGTTGGAGTGGTGTGGAGGCACAATGCTCCCCAAAAAGCCACTAAGGCCACCGTATTCTCCTCACGCCCTCGCACGATGCAAGGTACCGTGATTCCACTATAGGTGCCCTTGAAGGCGGCGACCGAACCTTTACAAACAAGGATGGGGCAACTCCACACAAAGCTTGGAGGCTCCCAACTAGACCACGAAGCTTCACCACAATGGAATATGGCTTCGAGGTGACCTCAACCGTCTAGGATGCTCAAACACCCAAGAGTAACAAGATCCGCAAGGGATTGGTGGGGGAATCAACTTTTCTCTTGGTGGAAGTGTGGATCTAGGCCTTCTCAACCAATCCCTAACGAATCAACAAGTTTGATTGGCTAGGGAGAGAGATCGGGCACTTTTGAGCTTGGGGTGCAACAATGGAGCTTAGAGAGGTAAGAGATAGGGTTCCTCAGCTAGAAGAACCCTTTATATAGTGGGGAGAAAATCAGACCGTTTTCCCACTCTCTGCCTGAGCTCCAGCGGTACTACCGCTGGCTGCAGCGGTACTACCACTGGCACTCCAGCGGTACTACTGCTGAACAAGGGCCGTACTACCGCCGCCTGGCGGTACTACCGCTGGATGCAGCGGTACTACCGCTGGGACTCTAGCGGTACTACCGCTGACACCAGCGGTACTACCACTCGCCCCTTTGTAGTGCAAAAGCACTACTACCGCCAAGAAAGTCTTCGGAAAAAGGTCCGTCCACGAACTACCGCTAGGCAGGTGGAACAAAGCTCCTGGAGCGGTACTACCGCTGACCAGGGGCGGTACTACTGCCAGCTAGCGGTACTACCGCAGGCTGTAGCGGTACTACCGCTAGCAATCCAGCGGTACTACCGCTAGAGCCAGCGGTACTACCGCTGGGGACCATTTTGCAAAGATGCGAGAAACAAAGTGGCGGGGGCCGCTCCAAAGATGAAGGAAAGGGAGAATGTGAAGTGTGCGCGTGCAAAGATAGATTCCACCCAAACCATTCCACTACGGATCCCCTCTTAATAGTACGACTTTCCTATGACTCAAATAAAGAGAATCGTAGAGAGCGCCGTGCTTCCGTTCCATGTATGAGGAGACGTGTCGTCTTGTGCCATTGACGTGAGTTATCTGAAACCTTAACACACACGGTTAGTCCTGTACGGTACTGTCATCAATCACCAAAATTACTTAGGCATAAACTATGCCCCAACAATCTCCCCCTTTTTGGTGGATTGATGACAATACCGGATTTGCACAAAGAATAAGATGAGAATAAAAAGATAGAGATATATGACAATACGGGGCATATGACTCACAACATATGATGGAAATAAATCACACATAAGTTCATGTCTCACAAAAGATAGCAAACTAGAAGCAAACCAAGTTCGAAGGAAACCACACGAAATAAAGCAAAGCAGCGCAAAGTTCGAATATGAAAGCAAATCCAGCTCCTAGACTCTCTCCCCCTTTGGCACAAGACACCAAAAAGGGGGCACACCTAATGCCACAGGTAGCTACTCCTCATCCTCAGCATCGCCAGACTCATCGGTCCCCTCCTGATCGGCCTGCTCCTCGTCTTCCGCCTCATCGCCAGACCACTGGTATCCTTGAGCGTGCATCCAAGTAGCCTCTAGAGTGATGTCGTGCTCTGAGCCACTGGAGATGTCCACATCAAGAGTCCTGAGAACACGCTTATGCCTCTGGCGTCTCTCCTTCTGAGGCACGTGCGTCTGGTACTGACCCTTAGCCTGCATACAGAATAGAGTCTTCATCTTGTCCTGCAGTTTGATGGCCCAAGATGGCATGGCAGAAGAGCGGGACTGAGAGGCGGTTCCTCTGTCAGCAGCAGTTTCAGTGTCAGTATCCATGTGCTGAGAGGAAGTGGATGGGTTGGCCCATTTGTCCTTGACGCGAAGCTTGATCGGGTCGTGCACAATGTAGTCTGACTGAGCGTAGAGCACCTCCTCCGGAAAAGCCTCTTGCCACTTATGGCGAATATATGCGAACAGATAGGGCCCGTAGATGGGAACCTTACGCATGATGATGCAGTTCCAGAGCTCCGTGAACATCACATCAGAAATATCCAGAGGGGCAGACTCCTGAGACATAGCCTCCTCACAAAGCAGCAGCATCTCAGCCAAGGAACCATGAACCTCATCGAAGTTACCAATGCGAGGGAAGAGGGTGTTGCGAAGGATCCGGTGCATGATGTCCAGATGCTTGGGGAGCACACCCTTCCTCACATAGAGCTTCTGCAATCTGTCCTTTGCGGGGGCCCTATTGGTGGGGGCTGCAGCATGAGGACGCAACCCAAGTGGAGTATCAGCTCCCTGGAAGTCAATGTTGAGGAATTGCATGAACTCACGCCAGGTACCGGTCATCTTTTGAGTCCCAGTCATCCACACCATAGAGCGCTCTGCATCAGGAGAGAAGTGGACCGTGACATAGAACTGAGCAACAGCAGTGGGATCAAAATCTTTCTTGTAAGTGATGATGTCCTTGATGCCCAGTTTGTCAATCAGAGAGAGGGCATCACCAAAATAGTCCAGGTTTCGCTGAAGATGGGCTAGGTCAATCCACTGAACGGAGACATAGTTTTTCTTGAAATGCGCGACAACATCACGGTAGATCCTGCACTGATCCCTTGCCCAGACATGGTCAACATCCTTGATCATAGCCCTCTCGTTGAGATAGTGGTTCTGAGTGCGAAACTGCAGAAAGTCCTTGGGGGACATTGTTCGGACATTGACCCTCTTCTCCTTGTGCGCGACCTTCTTGAAGGACTGCCTTTTGGGTTGCAGACCTGAGGTGGCAGACCCCTCGGGAGCCTCTTGGTTGCGATACTTCTTGGACTGCGTGTCATGTGGGGGGTTCGAACGGCGAGAGCCACCTGTGACACAGAACACACAGCGAAAAGCGGCGACAAAAAGAGTCAAGGCAACGAATCTTGAAAACGCCCAAGAAATAAACACGCATTGCTAAGCACATAAAAAGAATACACAGTGAATGCTCCTGGCGGTAGTACCGCTACCCCTGGCGGTAGCTGGGGGTCAGAGCGGAAGTACCGCTACCCCTGGCGGTAGTACCGCTGGGGTTTGACTTTCAGATCTGACAGATAAAAATCGTTACGAGGGCATGGGCTGTATATGAACACTAAGAACTCCACCCCAGCCCTACTTTACATGAGGAACACTAGTAACACCAAAATAAGTACATGCCTAGGCAAGAGAGAGCAATTTTTAGATCTAATCCAAACATAGTTCAAGTGCTAGGTCTAAAACAAGTAAATCCTAGGGCATGGCAACATAATCAACAACAATCCATAGGACCTATACTCCCCTCAAACATCTCCTTCATGCCATCCAAGAACTAGCCATAAGATCAAAGATATGGATTCAATCCCCAATGCTCCTATCCCTAGAACAAGAACATCAACCAAATAGAAGAAGGGAGGAGCTTTACCGGGATTCATGACTCTTGGAGGAGGAAGGAGAGGTGGAGCAACCCTTCCAAACCAACGGGGAGAAAGAGCTCCACGAAACGAGATCCAAACAGGGAGTTTTCGGGCTAGGGGAGGGAGGAGCCGCGAGGAAGAAGAAACAGGCTGAGAAAATCGGGCTCCCCCTCCTTTGTATAGCCCAAGGGGTACGGGCCAGCGGTAGTAACGCTGAGGACCTAGCGGTAGTACCGCCAGATGCAGCGGTAGTACCGCTGCGGTCCTGGCGGTAGTACCGCTCCCCCTGGCGGTAGTACCGCTCCCCTTGAGGCAGCCCTAAAAATTTCCTAGCCGGCTGTGTCAGATGGGAATCCTGGCGGTAGTACCGCCATACCTGGCGGTAGTACTGCTACTCCTGGCGGTAGTACCGCTGGGGTCCTAGCGGTAGTACCGTTACCCCTGGCGGTAGTACCGCTGGGGTCCTGGCGGTAGTACTGCTACCCTGGCGGTAGTACCGTTGTAAATGTCTCAACGCGGCTAAGGAAAAGAGATGAACTTGGACACATGACAAGTGAGTAAAAACAGATAGCATCTAGGAAAATGTACTGACTTGTCATTGTATATCCTTTCTTCTATACGCAAGAAAGGATGGAGGGGCGGTGGCCGAGACCACCTATGTTTGAGACAATGGTATGACACCGTGAAGAATTATCCTTGGGGTCATGACCAATGCTTGTCTTTGAAGCACAAGTGCCATTTGACAATGGCTAAAGTGAAAGACTAGATTGATTTATGCATAATGGGGGGGAGGGAAAGTTCATTGAGAGAACAACACTCCCCCTATGTCCATGCCTACATCTAGACCAAGATGGAATGCAAAGTGAGGTGCAATATGCCTATTTTCAATCCACATTACTTGAATCAATGATATTTAGCTCATGCCTTAACTCCCGGAACCTTGCTTCATCTAGAGGCTTAGTGAAAATATCTGCAAGTTGCTCTTCAGTGTGGATGAAGTGAACCTCAATATCACCTAGCTTGATATGTTCATGAATGAAGTGATGACGAATATCAATATGTTTGGTTTTGCTATGTTGCACTGGGTTGAGGGAAATCTTTATAGCGCTTTGATTGTCACATAGAAGAGGCACTTTGTCACAAGTGACACCATAATCCTTTAAAGTCTGCCTCATCCATAGCAATTGTGCACAACAACTTGCAGCTGCCACATACCCAGCTTCGGCGGATGATAAGGAGACGCAATTCTGCTTCTTTGACGACCAACTTACCAAAGAGCGACCAAGGAATTGGCATCCTCCAGACGTTGACTTCCTTACCACACAATCTCCTTGGTAAGCTTTGCTTGGAGTTGATCATGAGACTCTTTTAGAGAGAAATGAGCACCTTTCAAGGCTTTGTGGGCCTTGTCAAGTATGTCAAACTCCTTTTTGAGTCTGTCATGGCCAACCTCAAGAGCATACTTTTCAGATTTAAGCATACGAGTAAGAACAAATCATGATCTAGTTTCTTTTGCATTTTAGCGCAGTCATCGTTATATGACTCCTCAAGAGCCAAACGAAGAGTGCGCTCCTCTTCTAGAGCACTAGATAATTCGGCAATTTCATCGGCATAGTCACGACTATGTCCCTGAAGCTGAGAGATGGTCTCCTCATGAGACTCAATGAGGTCAGTGGCCTCACCCAGTTGTTCCAAGAGAGCAACAAAGTGCTTCTTGGGTTCTCCCTTAATAGTGCACAGAAACTTGTCAAGATCATGCTCATTAAGTTCCCCAACATCACTATCTTCAACACAATTTAACAATGAAGGAGCAGAAGCAATGTTGGTCTTAATGATGGGAGTTACCTGATTGATACCTTTTGCCATGAGGCACTTGGTGATGTGGTTCTCGTTGGGGGCGTTGAAGAGAGACACCTTCTGGGGAGAGGTAGTGGCAATAGCAACAGTTGCCGTTGCCACTGTATCATCATCATCATCATCATCTGAAGGATACTCTTCAAGGGCCACCATCCCTTTTGGGTGAGGTTTCTTCACAAAGTTGTTCTTGATTGGAAATGATTTGGTTTTGTCTTTGCGAATGAGCTTGCCTCCGTTGTCTTCCCTTTTCTCATAGGGACATTCGGCCACGAAGTGACTCGCGTTATCACAGTTATAGCATGTCCTTACTTGTTGTTTGGGTTTGAATCCACTTGAGTTGTTCTTGGTGAAAGTGGGTCTTGAGTTCCTCTTGTTGCCCCAGAACTGCCTTGATGCAAGAGCCATGTGCTCATGATAGGCATACTTTGTGTCCTCAAGGCAGCCCTCCTCTTCCTCATCTTATTCTTCTTCTTCAAGCATTGCTTTTGCTTTCAATGCATGGTTGGGTGAAGTTATCTTTGATCGAACACGAGCTAGTGCATTGTCGGCTGTTTCGTTCATGATTGACATTGCAATGAATTCATCCAACACCTCAGTGGAAGACAAGGAGTGAAAGTCTGGCCGCTGACGAATGACTGATGACATAGCTTTGTTGAAAGGCATGATGGCTTTAAGGAACTTGCGTTTGACCCATGTGTCATCCACATCCTTGCTCCCATGATCCTTGAGTGCCACGGCAATAGCAGTCACCCTCCGATAGAGATCACGAGGGTCCTCGTCTTCCTTCATCACAAACTCATCGGCCTTATCAAGTATCACTTCATAGTTGGATCGTTGAATGCTTGAGCTTCCCTTGTACAACACCATAATATGCTCCCAACAATCCTTGGCCAAAGTGAAGGGACGCAAGTGAGGAAGATCTTCAGGTGGCACTACAGACTGGAGAATAAACAAAGCAGAGTGATTGTATTGATTGTCTGCGTCTTCTCTCGGAGTAAGGTTGCTTGGATCATGGGGATAATATCCTTGCTCTATGATTCTCCACAAATTTGTTGAGCTATGATTCAAATGAGACTTAATAGAAAATACCCAGTTAGCAAAGTCACCTTTCACAAGCTTAGGAGGAGGACCAACAGGATTAAGACGTGGTGCGGGAACGGATCCTCCATAGACCATGGGGGGTGGAACTGAGGCATATGTTCCAGTCCCATCCTTTTCGTGAGACGAGGGAGGTTGCATACCTTTAGCCGCTTCCTTAGAGGAGTTGGCCTCCGAATCGGAAACGGTGGGTTTAACCACTATAGCCGGTTCGGGTGAACTTTTAAATCTCTCAATTAACTCTTTAAGCATGGTCTTGACCTCGTTCGTCAAGGACGTCTTGAGAGCGGCCATAGCCGTATTCAAGTCGTCCCTTGTGACCGAAGTCAAGTCCATGGCCTTGGGTTGCCCATTATTAATTCCCTCTTCGCCTTCCATACTCTTCGGGTGGTTAAACCCTTAATAAAGAGACGTGGCTCTGATACCAATTGAAAGGATCGATATGGTTGGCTAGAGGGGGGGTGAATAGACAACGACCACTTTTTAAATAATCTTAGCAAGTTAAGGTAAACAACATATGGGTTCACAAAATAATACGACAATGAGGTGCACCCTAAAGAAGCTAACAACGAGAGTTATTAAGACAAGTAAGATATAGTCACAAGCATAAGCAAATACAAAGTAAAGGATAGAGATAACCACAAGTGGAACCGATGGAGACGAGGATGTGTTACCGAAGTTCCTTCCCTTTGACAGGAAGTACGTCTCTGTTGGAGCGGTGTGGAGGCACAATGCTCCCCAAAAAGCCACTAAGGCCACCGTATTCTCCTCACGCCCTCGCACGATGCAAGGTACCGTGATTCCACTATAGGTGCCCTTGAAGGCGGCGACCGAACCTTTACAAACAAGGTTGGGGCAACTCCACACAAAGCTTGGAGGCTCCCAACTAGACCACGAAGCTTCACCACAATGGAATATGGCTTCGAGGTGACCTCAGCCGTCTAGGATGCTCAAATACCCAAGAGTAACAAGATCCGCAAGGGATTGGTGGGGGAATCAACTTTTCTCTTGGTGGAAGTGTGGATCTAGGCCTTCTCAACCAATCCCTAAAGAATCAACAAGTTTGATTGGCTAGGGAGAGAGATCGGACACTTTTGAGCTTGGGGCGCAACAATGGAGCTTAGAGAGGTAAGAGATAGGGTTCCTCAGCTAGAAGAACCCTTTATATAGTGGGGGGGGGGGGAAATCAGACCGTTTTCCCACTCTCTGCCCGAGCTCGAGCGGTACTACCGCTGGCTACAGCGGTACTACCGCTGGCACTCCAGCGGTACTACCGCTGACACCAGCGGTACTACCGCTGGCCCCTTTGTAGTGCAAAAGCACTACTACCGCCAAGAAAGTCTTCGCAAAAAGGTCCGTCCACGAACTACCGCTAGGCAGGTGGAACAAAGCTCCTGGAGCGGTACTACCGCTGACCAGGGGCGGTACTACCGCCAGCTAGCGGTACTACCGCTGCCTGCAGCGGTACTACCGCTAGCAATCCAGCGGTACTTCCGCTAGAGCCAGCGGTACTACCGCTGTGGACCATTTTGCAAAGATGCGAGAAACAAAGTGGCGGGGGCCGCTCCAAAGATGAAGGAAAGGGAGAATGTGAAGTGTGCGCGTGCAAAGATGGATTCCACCCAAACCTTTTCCACTACGGCCTCTTAATAGTACGCCTTTCCTATGACTCAAATAAAGAGAATCGTAGAGAGCGCCGTGCTTCCATTCCATGTATGAGGAGACGTGTCGTCTTGTGCCGTTGACGTGAGTTATCTGAAACCTTAACACACACGGTTAGTCCTGTACGGTACTGTCATCAATCACCAAAATTACTTAGGCATAAACTATGCCCCAACAGATAGCAATTACGCCGACCGAGTGGCTCAGCCGAGCGGGGGAGGTGGCGACGCTGAAGGCGTACTCGGAGGAGCATGCTTCCTTCACAGGGAGATACCTCCAGCCCGAAGCCGTTTCCACTTAAATGGTTGGGGCCCGGCAGGCTGTCGCTGATAGGCGGGGCTTGCTACCTCTTTAGCTTGCGTTGATTTTCTCTTGAAGCGGAATGGGTGATGGAGCAAAGTAGATAAGTATTTCCCTCAGTTTGTTGAGATCCAAGGTATCAATCCCGTAGGAGGAACAAACAAGGCTCCAATAGTAGTACCTACACAAATAATCAAACACTTGCACCCAACACTATGAAGGGGTTGTCAATCTCTTTAGAGTTATTTGCAAGGACGAGATATGATAGAGATAGATATAAAATAATGCGGAAAAAGTAAATAAATTGTAGGAATATATTTTTGGTATTTTTGGTTTATAGATCTGAAAATATGATATGGAAAATAGACCCCGGGGCCATAGGTTTCACTTGAGGCTTCTCTCATAAAGGAAAATAATACGGTGGGTGAACAAATTGTTGTCGAGCAATTGATAGAAAAGCAAATAATTATGAAGATATCCAAGGCAATGATTATGCATATAGGCATCACGTCCGTATCAAGTAGACCAAAATAATTCTGCATCTACTACTATTACTCCACACATCGACCGACTCCTACCTGCATTTAGAGTATTAAGTTCTTCAAGAACACAGTAAGGCATTAATAAAGATGACATGACGTAGAGGGATAAACTCAGGCAATATAATTAAAACTCCATCTTTTTATCCTTGATGGCAACAATACAATACATGCCTCGCTACCCCTATTATCACTAGGTGATGACACCGCAAGATTCTACCCAAAACTAAGCACTTCTCCCATTGCAAGAATTACCAATCTAGTTGGCCAAACCAAACAAATAATTCGAAGAGACTTCCAATGATATGAAATCATGCATATAAGAATTCAGGAAAGGCTCAAATAATATTCATCGATAATCTGAATATAAACTCACAATTCATCGGATCTCGACAAACACACCACAAAATAGTATTACATCGGATAAATCTGCATGAATATCATGAATAACATGGTATTGAAGATCAAAGAGAGAGAAAAATCCATATAGCTAATAGCTATGGACCCTTAGGTCTACGGTGAACTACTCACACATCATCGGAGGGGCAATGGAGTGGATGTAGATGCCCTCCGTCATCAATTCCCTCTCTGGCAGATTACCGGAAAAGGCTCCCAGATTGGATCTCTCGGGAACAGAGGCTCCCGGCGGCGTCAATGTATTTTCGTGGCTCTTTTCGGGGACAATGCTCTAATAATGCAAATCATCACACTTTTATTTACTTACAATTCAAAAGATTACAACTCGATATCTAGAACAAAGTATGACTCTTAAAGCAATGTGGAAGTGATGGTGCGTGTCATAAAAACGGGACCGTGATGTTGCATGGCTATATATCTCGGAATGGCTATGAAAATGTCATAATAGATAGGTATGGTGGATTTTTTGAGGAACAAATATATGGTGGCTGTTTTGAGGAATGTGGGTTTAATGTACCGGCGAAAGTTGTGCGGTACTAGAGAGGCTAGCAAAGGTGGAAGGGTGAGAGTGCGTATAATCCATTAAATCAATATTAGTCATAAATAACTCACATACTTATTGCAATAGCCTATTAATTATCGAAGCAAAGCATTAGACAGATGCTCCAAGGGGAAGGATTGGTAGGAGTTAACCATGGCGCCATCCCGACCTCCACACAAAGGTTGACAATCATTAAACAAGTCATGCTCCGACTTCATCACATAACAGTTCACCATATGTGCATGCTACAGGAATCTCAAGCTTTAACACAAGTAGTTTTTCTAATTCACAATTACTTACTAGCATGACTCCCATATCACCATCTTCACATCTCAAAACTATATGCAAGGAATCAAACTTCTCATCATATTCAATGCACTTAATATAAAAGTTTTTATTATATCCCTCTTGGATGCCTATTATATTAGGACTAAATTCATAACCTAAACCAATTACCATGCTGTTTAAATAACTCTCAATATAGAGTTTAATAATTTCTATCGAACACAACACCGTCGTGCTCTAAAATATATATGTGAAGTACTGGAGCAACATTGCCTAGCTCAAAAGATTTAAGTGAACGAGAAAGAGTATTCTAATAAATTCACGATTCAATGTGTCTCTCTCTCAGAAGATGTGTGCATCAAGGATGATTGTGGCAACTAAAAATTTAAGACTCATATCATACAAGACGCTCCAAGGAAAACACATATCATGTGGTGAATAAAAATAAAGCCTCAAGTAAATTTACCAATGGATTGAAGACGAAAGAGGGGATGCCTTCCGGGGCATCCCCAAGCTTAGGCTCTTTGGTATCCTTGAATATGGCTTGGGGTGCCTTGGGCATCCCCAAGTTTAGGATCTTTCCACTCCTTATTCCATAGTCCATAAATCTTTACCCAAAACTTCAAAACCTCACAACACAAAACTCAACAGAAAACTCATGAGATCTGTTAGTATAAGAAAGATAAATCACCACTTAGGTACTGTTGTGAACCCATTCTTTATTTATATTGATGTACTCCGTGTGTCCCAAAGTAAGTGTCTCAAGCTTAGTACAATTTTATACTAGAGCTAGTACAAAGTTCATACACTTATTTTGAGACGGAGGGAGTAATATTTACTGTATTCTAACTTCTCAAATGTTCATACCCCCCGATGCAACGCATAGATTCATCAAAATAAGCAAAGAACACAAAGAAAACAAAATCTGTCAAAAATAGAATAATATATAGCAATCTGTTTACTTCGAATACTTATGTAACTCCAAAAATTCTGAAAAATTAGGACGATCTGGGAAATTTGCAAACCAATCGTGTGTAAACAATTCATATCAAATGCACGTTGCACTGAATTTATAAATTTCCTGTACTGAGAGCAAAAGTTTTTTTTTCCAGTAAAATCAACTTGCAAACACCGTAGACCATCCCAAGGGTCTTACTTGGCTCAAACACTAATTAAAAAAAAAAATTATTACAGAGGTAATAATGTTTGCGGTACTCAAAACTAGAAGCAAAAAACAAAAGCAAAACAAATAAAATTGGGTTGCCTCCCAACAAGCGCTATTGTTTAATGCCCCTAACTAGGCATGATGAAACTGAGATTTGCAAAAGAGCATCATGAATAGCATGAAAAACATACTTAAGTCTAAGCCACTTCCTATGCATAGGGATTTTGTGAGCACACAATTTATGGGAACAAGAATCAACTAGCATAGGAAGGCAAAACAAGCATAACTTGAAAACTTTAAACACATAGAGAGGAAAGTTGATATATTGCAATACTTAAAAGCATATGTTCCTCCCTCATAATAAATTTCAGTAGCATCATGAAGGAATTCAACAATATAACTATCATATAAAATTTTCTCTTCATGGTCCACATGCATGCAAGGTTGACACTCTTCCAAAATAGTAGGATTATCATTAACTAAAGTCATGACCTCTCCAAACCCACTTCTATCAGAAATTTCATAAGATTGAACACTCTCCAAAATAGTGGGATTAGTAATTCCTAAAGTTGACACTTTTCCAAACCCACTTTCAATATCATAATCATCAAGAGTATTAAATAAATTATCAAGATCATAAGAAGCATTACCACCCCAATCATGATCATTGCAATAAGTAGTGCTCATGGCAAACTCATCAAGTATAACATCCCCAAGCTTGTGGGTTTGCATATCATTACCACAATTTATATTAATAGAATTTATAACAATATCATTGCAATCATGCTTTTCATTCAAGGAAACATCATGAATCTCTTCATCACAATTTTCAGATTCACGAATCTTAAGCAAAACTTGATAGAGGTAATCAAGTACACACAACTCACTAGCAATTGCTTCATCATAATTGGATCTCTTGAAAAGATTAGCAAGTGGATGAGGATACATATCAATAGATTTCAAGAAAAGATGCAAGCTAATAGAAGGCACATGGTAGCACAAGTAGACAAAAAGAGTTCCGACGAGAAAAAGGCGAATAAAACGGCAAATCTTTTTGGTATTTTGTGAAAATCGTTTTAGAAGTGGGGGAGAGAAAAACAAGAGGCAAATAATGTAAATGCAAGAGATGAGTTTGTGATGGGTACTTGGTATGATCTTGCTATGTATCCTCCCTGGCAACGGCGCTAGAAATCCTTCTTGTTACCTCTTGAGCTTGCGTTGGTTTTTCCTTGAAGAGGAAAGCGTGATGCCACGAACTAGGTATGTATTTCCCTCAGTTTGTTGAGAACCATGGTATCAATCTAGTAGGAGGAAAAAATTGGTACGACAACAAAAGTCCTTCCCTGGCGCTTAGGAATTCTTCTTGTTACTTCTCTGGTTTGCGTCGGTTTTACCTTGAAGAGGAAAGTGTGATGCAACACAGGAGCAGTAAGTATTTCCCTCAGTTTGAGAACAAAGATATCGATCCAGAAGGAGGGCCTCGTCAAGTCCAAAGTACCTGCGCAAACACAAACAGGCTTGCACCCAACGTTTCAAAGGGGTTGTCAATCCCTTCAAGATTGTTTGCAAAGTGAGATCTGACGGCAGAAAGTGCAACGAAGTAAAAAGTGTAACGCTGAAAATATGGTGTGGAGTAGACCCTGGGGGCCATAGTGTTCACTAGAGGCTTCTCTCATAATAGCAAATATCATGGTGGGTGAACAAATTACTGTCGAGCAATTGATAGAACCGCGCAAAGTCATGACGATATCTAAGGCAATGATCATACATATAGGCATCACGTCCAAGACAAGTAGACCGATACTTTCTGCATCTACTACTATTACTCCACACATCGACCGCTATCCAGCATGCATCTAGTGTATTGAGTTCATGACGAACAGAGTAATGCCTTAAGCAAGATGACATGATGTAGAGGGATAATCTCAAACAAATAATGAAAACCCCATATTTTTATCCTTGATGGAAACAACATTATGCGTGCCTCGCTACCGCTTCTGTCACTAGGTGAGGTCACCGCACGGTATGAACCCAAAACCAAGCACTTCTCCCATTGCAAGAATCATAGATCTAGTTGGCCAGACAAAACCAACAACTCGAAGAGAATTACAAGGATATTAAATCATGCATAAGAGAGATCAGAAGAAACTCAAATAAGATTCATAGTTAATCTAATCATAAATCCACAATTCATCGGATCTCGACAAACACACCGCAAAAGAAGATTACATCGGACAGATCTCCATGAAGATCATGGAGAACTTTGTATTCAAGATCCAAGAGAGAGAAAAAGCCATCTAGTTACTAGCTATGGAACCGTAGGTCTATGGTGAACTACTCACGCATCATCGGAGAGGTCATGGTGTTGATGAAGAAGCCCTCCGTGTCCGAATCTCCCCTCCGGCATGGCACCAGGACGTGCCCCAGACGGGATCTTGCGGAGACAGAAGCTTGCGACGGCGGAAAAGTACTTTCGATGATCTCCTGATTTTTTTGGGATTTTTAGGGAATTTATAGGCGCAACCCCTAGGTGAGGGGACGCTCAGGGGGTCCAGAAGCCTGGATGGGGTGGCCTCCCCCTGGCCGTGGGGTGGGGGCTTGTGGCGCCCCTGGGGCTCCCCTGCCTTGGCTCCCAAGCTCCCGGATCTTCTTCCGTTCCAGAAAAAATCTTTTCGAGGATTTTCTCCCGTTTGGACTCCGTTTCAAAATCTCCTCTGAAAGGGGTCAAAAACATGGAAAAAACAGGAACTGGCACTTGGCACGTAGTTAATAAGTTAGTTCCAAAAAATATATAAAAGGCATTCAAAACATCCAAAGTTTGACAAGATAATAGCATGAAACCATCAAAAATTATAGATACGTCGGAGACGTATCACAAATAAGGCTCCAATAGTAGTACCTATACAAATAATAAAACACTTGCACCCAACGCTATAAAGGGGTTGTCAATCCCTTCAGAGTTATTTGCAAGGATGAGATATGATAGAGATAGATATAAAATAATGCACAAAAAGTAAATAATTTGCAGGAATATATTTTTTGTTATAGATATGAAAATAGGATATGGAAAATAGACCCGGGGGCCATAGGTTTCACTAGAGACTTCCCTCATAAAGGAAAATAATACGGTGGGTGAGAAAATTACTGTCGAGCAATTGATAGAAAGGCAAATAATTATGAAGATATCCAAGGAAATGATTATGCATATAGGCATCACGTGTGTATCAAGTAGACCGAAACGATTCTGCATCCACTACTATTACTCCACACATCGACTGACTTATGCCTGCATTTAGAGTATTAAGTTCATGAAGAACAGAGTAACGCATTAAGAAAGATGACATGATGTAGAGGGATAAACTCAAGCAATATGATGAAAACACCATATTTTTATCCTTTATGGAAACAATACAATACGTGCCTCGCTACCCCTACTCTCACTGGGTGAGGACACTACAAGATTGAACCCAAAACTAAGCACTTCTCCCATTGCAAGAATTACCAATCTAGTTGGCGAAAGCAAACAAATAATTGGAAGAGATTTTTAAAGATATGAAATCATGCATATAAGAATTTAGGAAAGAGTCAAATGATATTCATGGATAATTTGAACATAAAGTCACAATTCATCGGATCTCGACAAACAGACCGCAAAAGTGTATTACATCGGATAGATCTCCATGAAGATCATGAAGAACATGGTATTGAATATCAAGGAGAGAGAAGAAGCCATCTAGCTACTAGTTATGGACCCGTAGGTCTGTGGTGAACTACTCACACATCATCGGAGGGGCAATGGAGTTGATGTAGGTGCCCTCCGTGATCAATTCCCTCTCTGGCAGATTACCGGAGAATTAGGGTTAGGAGACCTATAGGGGCCCCACAAGCCAGGAGGGTGCGACCACTCCCCAGGGCGTGTCCTGCAGGCTTGTGGCCTCCCGACAACTTTCTTGCCCCCTACTCCAAGCCTGTTGTGTGTCTTCTGGTCCAAGAAAAATATTTCCGGAGATTTTATTCTGTTTGGACTCCATTTAATATTCCTTATCTGCAATGTTCAAAAACGTGGAAAAAACAGAAACCGGCACTAGGCTCAAGATTAATAGGTTAGTCCCAGAAATATTATATAACATCATATTAATGCATATCAAACATCCAAAACATATAATATAGTAGCATAGAACGATCAAAAACTGTAGATATGTTGGAGACGTATCAGGGCCTGCCTGTCTGGTTCGACCCTCACCTCCCACTCGAGCAGGGAGGGACAGGGGAGGCGGGATAGAGCAGGGAACCAGCGCCATTCCAGCGACCAAGGCCGCCTCTGGTAGATCTCCGTCCATTGGCATGCTTGGGGCAGTTAGCTGCACCTTCGTGGGTGCCGCATGACCATCGGGAAGGGGCACATTGGCGAGGGCGCAAACGTCCATGGAGGGAGGCTGTTGGCGAAGAAGGGTACATTGCCATTAGTTCCAAAAGAGGGAAATGGACTACCGAAGAGGCTTGAGGCGAAGCAAGAAAGGCCCTGGTGCCGCTTAAAGGAGGAGGGAGTCGCCGGGGAGCTCAAATTTTAGCATGAGTCGTCGGTGGTGCTCTGGCCATGGAAGTGGATGGAGGGAAGGGGAGCTTGAATTGGGGGGCTCGGGAGGTTCGCCTGAGGAAGATAGAGAGGAGAGAGAGCCATGACACATGCTCGGGACTGGCTTAAATAGACGAGGCGCGAGCTTACTATGGACAGCGCCCATGGCCGTAATGCAGTGGAGGCTAGGGGCCACGGGGGAACTCGGGGGTGTGTCAACGGGGTTTGTGTGTGTGGCCTACGTCCATGGAGAGTGAGAGGGGGAGCGGGGAGTCAACACAAGCGCACGGGTGCGGACGCATTCATTGGAGCGCTCGGGCTCCCATGGCACTCATGCAAGGGAGGTCATCAGAGGGAGAGATGGGAGGGGGCCAACAACTGGCTGTGTCACACATGCCGAGGGAAGCTTGCACGCGAGGTAGAGGGGATCGAGGTGGCCAGGGTCGAGAGGTTAGCCCTCTAGAGCACGTCAGCACGCTCCAGAGCGTGACTTTTGTCGGCACGCCAAAACTTTTGACGCACTCTGACGTGGCTTCTCATATCCAATAGTTGCAGGGGGGCACTTTACTTGGGAGGGTCATTGCATACCCCGGGGTGTCTGGTTGAGATGGAAAAGCTGAGAGGGAGAGATCAGGGTGCTGTCGAGGGATGCAAAAGTTGGTTTTCCCCAATCCATGATTTCTCCAAGGCCATGCAAAGTTTACTGGAGGTATAGTGGCACTAGGAGGAAGTGTGGTAAAATTTGGGCTCAAGGAGAGCTCCTCTGGTCCTTCAATTATTGAGCAAGAGCAAAGGGTAGAAGGTGTTTGATGGGTATTTGTGCTAGCAAGGTTGCTCTCCTTGCTATGGAACTTAACATGAGTTAATGCTAGGTGGAAATAAGCATGTTCACCAATTTTGAGATTTGTTGGAGAAAGTTTCCAACGTAAACTTGATAAATTCTAAAAATGGACAGAAATGATTTTCTCTAGATAAATCCATACAAATTAATTCCTCCTAATGCACCACTTGGTGTGGTGGCATGATTTGAGGCTTAGAGCATGCCCAAACACTAGTGGGAGAAAGCTCATAGATAGGATTTTAGAGGTAGCATGGTTTTATTGATACATGCTACTGCTAACTAGTAGTAGTAGAATGACACATCTACCAGCGTTATAGGTATCTAAGTAGCAATAGCGCGACATGTCAAGACCACGCTACTGCTAAGTGGTCCCATCGCCACCGGCAGGGGCTACATGTAGTAGTAGCGGAGGTGAATAGGCAACTCTACTACTAATTCCTTAGCAGTAGCGTTAGCAGGCTACCAATGCTACAACTACGAATCTTAGCAGTAGCGCCCATTCCCAACAAGCGCTACTGCTAGGTCATACATTTATCCCCTTCTTCGACCTACCCTCACTCCTCACTCCTCACTCTATCCTCTGGATCAAGTACTATACACCTCACGCCGGTGCCGCTCCCACATCTCGGCAGGCCTCCCCGTCCCGACCCTCCCCACGCGGTGGCCCTCGCCACACGGCCCTCCCAACACGGCGGCCCTCCCCGTCCCGGCCCTCCCCACGCGGACCTCCGCACGCGGCGGCCTCCCCGTTTGGGCCATCCACGTAGCGGTAGCTGTCCCTCCCTCCTCTCTCCCACTCTTTGCCCTTCTCCCTCCTCCCTCTGTTTTGGCACTGCTAGACAAGATGAAAGGATGGATGAATTTATGTATTTAGATGGCTATGAATTGATGCATTTAGATGGTTATGAATGGATGCATTTAGATGGTTAGATGGATGGACGTATGCATTTAGATGAATGTGTGCATTTAGATGAATGGATGCATTTACATGGATCGATGTTTAGATGGATGGATGGATGCATTTTATATGGATCAATGTTTAGATGGATGGATGGATGCATTTAGCCGGATATTAGTACTTGATCATGATAATATTTCTATGCAATTTTTTTGCATCATTTTGTTGGTGCTACTTGTATCATTTTGCAGAGAGCACCTCCTAGTGCCTATGTTTTGTCATAATGTTGATGCATTTTCGTTCCAGCAAATTTCACGCGCTCGGTATGTCCTATTTTAGCAATGCCCATTTTTTATGTAATGTTATTTGACTTATGATTTGGGTGACTTTCGATCTGTTGGAGCTCCTCGTCTAACTTTCAGTATGTTCTTGATGGAGGAATACCGACTGTTGCCATGGGGGTCGCTTCCTCTTCTTCTCTTCTTGTGATATATACTTCAGTACAATGCGCAAGGAGATAAGAAGAGGTGTGACCATCACCTATGGTCAAAATATTAATGTGAGGGAGACAAGAAGAGGAAGAAGTGACCAACACCGACGGTCGAAATATAAGAGGAAGAATCCCGACTGTTTTCGTGGGGCCGCTTCCTCCTTCATTATCGTGTGCTAGCGATTTTGGTAATGCATGTGGGGATGAAGGGAGGAGAGGTCATCACCGACGGTCGAAATAGTAGTGTGAGGGCGTGTCCACCAACATACACCACCATATAAGTGTGAGAGAGTGTGCACCATATACACCATGAGATATGCAAGTTTTTCAAGGAAGCCTCAAAAGACAAAACCTCAACCCATGATGATTTTTCATATACATCAATAGTTGTTTTTGATTTTTAATCTTTGAATGATGAACACAGTAAATGTCGTCTAGCGACGAGGGGATCCTTGAGTGTGATTATTGCGGCGAAGATCGGGGTCTGTGCAACCGCCAGCGTCACCTGTGAAATGACATGTTCTTCACCATCAAGCTTGACGAGACTCTTTATGTTTTTACGGTACACAACAATGACCACTAATTTTTATTCTTTGCATTGTGTTTCTTTGCTTCAATGTGTAAATTCTGTTTTTTACAATTTGACTAGTGCATCCCCTGCCATGTAAGACCGGATGTCTTGAAGAAGCTTGGTTTCCAAGAAATGGAGAATATGGAGACGAGGAGAGCTCACCTAAGGACTAAACATGGTTTCACATTTGTGGTTACACTATAGAATGCAATTAATCACTCGCATTTTGGTTGCTCAACTTGGGAAGCTTTAGGGAAGGCATATGTATTTCAGGAGGATATGGAAATAACCTTTGATATTTATCCTGAAGATGATATTGAAGGTAATATCGACATTTGGGTGGATGTCGATATGCTTCCAGTTTTACTTAAATGTGAGTTTGGCAACCATATTTGTTAAGTGATTTGCATTGTTTATTCAAAATTAGTTGGTGTTCATCCCTACTTAACATGTTTATTTTTAATTGACAGCTTGTTTCCTGTCTTCGAGTAAAACACAAAAGATAGTAGACCAAACACACTACACTTATGGATCACATCTTACTTGGGAGGAGAAGGATTTTATTGTCACATTTTTAATGGTTGCGTATCTACTAGGGACAACACAAATTATGGAGCTGGCCCAAATTATACATTATACATGCCACTAGTGCACAGGTTGAGGGCTGATGACATTCACCCAAATCTCTTGGCAATACTTGCCAACTACACTACTATTAAGTAAATTACATTGCTAATTATTGTACTATTATGTAAATTGCATTGTTAACTATGCTACTATTATTTTATTTAACATATACTGCCAAATGATGTTGTGCCTCCATTGATGCATGGAGAAGGTGAGATGGTAATTACAAGTCGTCTGTGCGCCCCTTTCATTTTTAAATACTCGAGTGAACACAAACCATGAGGAAAACTGCAAAATGAAGCATGGAGAGAAATAAAAAGGATCGCAAGCCGCAAGTTGGAGACCGTTGGATCTCTTTACTTCATCATAGAAACTTTGATGTTTTCCTATTTTATAATATTTTACCTAGGAGAGAGGACTAGGTGCTATATGGTCATTGTTGGATCTCTTTACTTCATCATGGAAACTTAGGTGTTTTTCTGTTTTATAACATTTTACCTAGGAGAGAGGACTAGGTGCTATATCGTGATTATATATGATGAGAGGAGTCATGATTATATATGATGAGACGACATGATTTGTGTGGATGATGTGATGATATGATGAGACTATTATGTGTATGATATGATGACCATATTGCATGTTTATGACATGATTAGAATACTACATAAAACATGTTAAAATACATTGCAAATACGTAATCATGATTTTTTTGTAAACCAAGCAGTAGCGCTGGTGGGACCAACGCTACTACTAAGTAGGTATAGCAGCAGCACTTGTCGGACCTTCGCTACTCCTAAGTGGGCATAGCAGTAGAACGGAAAACCAATGCTACTGCTCAAAGTTAGCTGTAGCGATGTATTAGTTGCGCTCGTCCCAGCGCTATTGGTATCCCAAAAACCAACACTACTAGTAGGCTTTCTCCTAGTAGTGAATTTTTTTGGGATCAATTGAAGAAACTTGACAATGTAAAGTTTACCAATTCTAGAAATCAGCTGAAGTGGGTTTGAGGGGCTTTGGGCAAGTGGATCCGTTCTCCTTGATGCACCACTTGGTGTGGAAGCATCCTTAGGGTATTGGAACATGTCCACTAAATTTGAGTACAAAAGGATAAGCTTGGCAATGTATACTTGCTCAAATTTGGTTTGGGAAAGAGAGGGTTCTGAAATATTTTGGTGAATTAAATCAACTTGGATTGAGATGAAACTTGGCAAGATAATCACATATATCATGTGTGACATGCTAGAATTTTACTAGAATTTATTGAGAATATTTCTTATAGAAATATTTCAAAAGCATGAAATAGCCAGAAAGGGTTTTGGAGGGTTTTGTCCAATATTTTGAACAGGACCATGTGTTGAAACTCTTATATATGTAAAATATATGTCCATTGAGTTTCCCCAAATTTTCTCAAAGATTTTGGAAGCAAGTAAATAAGTTTTCTTCATAAAATACCATTTCTAACCAAAAAAACTATTTAAATAAATAGGAAAATAACTTTTAACATAATAATTTTCTGGTTTTGGGAAGTCTTTTTGATAATAGGATCCAAATAAAATATTTGTGGAAAAACATTTCTCCTAATTTGAGGTCTTGTAGTACAAACCTCAATTCATGGGTTTTGGAAAAGCTAAATTAAATAAATGCTTTTTTGTCAAGATAATATTTGGTAAAAATAGTTTTAGGTGCTATACATATGGTATGGTCATTGCAAAAAGTCTTGGGCCAAGGAGGTGATTCTAAAGAGTAGGAGGAATTTTTGCAATTGCAAATACAAGCAAACAAGCAAGGAATCACAATTAAGTCAAGAATCAGAAGCACACACAAAAGTTTTAATTGGTCCTAATTTTTGAGCTATGTTAACGTAGTCAGGAGAGTCAAAACACACGGTGTGACAGGCCTACCCCTTTACAAGAATCTCGTCCTCGAGATTCCTAGGCTAGGCGTTGGAGAGATATAGAAATTCGGGTCTCACGTACTCTTCACATTCCCATGTTGCTTATTATTCGACGTGATTTCTCTATTGGACCTTGAAGTGCTTAATGATACAACTTCGAGTGCTTCGCTTGCTTTCGTATGAGGGTGAGCAGGGTTCTTGCAATATGCTACGCTTGACTAAGGGTCAAGGTTTTGATGAGGAAGGTTCGGGCAAGGCCTGGCTTGCCTGTGTAATCCTAATTTCGAATACGTAGCAAGTTAGTGTGTTTATTTGTTGGTCTAGGGGTTGCTCATGTTGGTTAGTGACATCTAGATGTCTCGTGCTAGACTAGAAGGGTCAAGGTTTTCGTGTAGCTCCCTGTAGATGGGGAAGTCCTTGACTTCCTTACAACAGGTGATCTATAGTCGCAGATGGTCTTCATCCTTAAGAGAGTTGAAGTGTGTCAACGTGGGCTTTTCGTCGAGATCTTTTGCTTGAGTAAGTTGCACAAGTATGTTCTTCTTTTGTCTTCGTCGTCACAAACACACATTTCCGGCGTCTCTTCCGATATCTGGTCTAGTAGCCTCTTCATAGCTTCTTGTGAAAGGTCTGGGCTGAGTCTCGTCCCTAAGACTAAGCTAATAGACTCGTGTTGAGACAGGTTCTATCACCTAGGGAAGTTTTCGAGGGTTCCTAGTTGAGCTGGCTACCCTAAAGTATAGACCAGTCATCCAATCTCTAAGTTGTGAGGCTCGACAAGTGGGGTGAACCACCATTGATAGGGGTTTCACCATGGTCCAATCAGGCTCTGTGTCCTTGATTGGACCAAGAAGGGGCTCTTCAATTTCTCTTGTTGTCCAAAGGCTTCATCGTGCTTGAACATCGATGCTCCTTGACATATTTGATGTCGCCGACAGAGGAGCGGTGGTTGACTCCTATTGCTTCTTCTTCATTGTTGTTCCTTCTCAGCCATTGTGGTTCTTCACCTTGCTTGGATAAAATTGTCTTCTGTTACTTGGAGGGTGCTTCGACGAGTCAACTTCTTCAAGGTAAAAACTTTACACTAGAGAAGAATGGCAATCAGTGCTTCTCGGGATTATCCAGATATGATTAAGGTTTCCCTTCTCTTATTGGGTAAATAAGTATGTCATTCATGAGGTCAACAACATATTTGTCCAAGCATCACATAAGAAAATTGCTCATGCAATACGTGAGAAGAGCAGGGATTCTATCTTGGTGGCCACTTCTCCAGTAGTTTGTGGTCCAACATAATCTAGTACTTCATGTCCACGTTCCTCATGAACATGGTTGGTGGTGGTCGACGCGGAGTATCGGCCATAGTCTAATCACTCAAAGCCAAGACTGTGACATCCCCTCATTATTCTATAGTGACCAATGTAATGAAGCTACAGTAACCCTCTGGGATTAAGCTAATCCATTTTGCTAATCCATGAGTGATCACCTTGGGAATCAAATCCTAATTCAGTTTCCCTATGCAATTCTAATTCATTTGAAATGTGGATTTAAAAATATTGCAAACCTGAAAATAGAAATTATGTTTGGGTTACAAATATTCCCTAGGAAATTATAAAATCATAACCAAAATTTTACAAAGTGTTTTGGTTACTAAATGAAATAAAACGGAAATCAACAAAAAGAAAAACTAATAGAAAACTAATAAAAAGGCTACCTCCCTCCCACTATACCTCGGCCCAGCTAGCCACGAGGCCGACCAACCCAGCCCAACCTACGTCTACTAGGGCAGCGTGTGAACCCTAACTACCCCCCACGAGACCCCACTCCCCACGCCTCTCCCCAACTCCCCACCCTGTTCTGGATCAGGCCGCACCCGACAGTGTCGCCTTGACCCCGCGCCCCACTGTCGCTCGCCGTCGCCGACGCCCTTCCCCATAGACGCCACCTGACCGACGCCCCTCCCCCACTGGCGCCACCTCGTTAACACCCATCCCCGTCACCGTCACCGTCACCACCCTGCGTCGCCCCCGATCTCACTGCCTCCCCGGCCGTCCCGTGAGACCATGGCCTCCCCTCTCCTTCTTTCCCCCGTCCCCGTTCGGCCTCGCCCAAACCTCGCCGCGCGCACGCACGGTCACACACCGCTGCTCCATGGCTGCACTCGCCACCGCACCCACGCGCCCAACCGCACACCGCCCACGCCCGTGGCTCCTTCTAGCCGTGCCCTCCCGCATGGCCCGCGTGCACCCATCCCCCCTGCGCGGTCGTGGTGGTGTGTGTGCGTGTGTAGTGTGAGTGTCTCTGGCGAGAGGGCCATTGAAAGTAGGGGCCCATGTCCCTATTAATAAGACAATAAATAAAAATGAATAATAATAATATTATTAAAAAATAATTAGTTTTATTAATTAATTAATTAACTCATTAACTTAATTAAACCTAATTAGGATAGTTAATCTTTTGTTAAGATAATGATACAATGACTTGTGTGTCTAGGCTCTTTAAAACTAATTAAAATTGTTTAATTAATTATGATTATTAATTAAACTAAAAAGTACTGACATGTGGACCCCACATGTTAATTAATCAACATTTAGAATTAATTAAACCCTCATTAGCCATTGTTAATGATAACTCGGATGAAAATACTTTGTACATGAAAGTTGATCACAAAAACGAGACGAACCCAGATACGTTGTGCGTCCGTCCGTCACATGTACCTAGCATAGCGAACATGGAACTTTTACATTAATTTCATCAATCTGGTAGTTGCCAAAGACCCGGCAAATATCGTTAGACATTTTCCCGCTCCGACCATGACGTATAGCACGGTGTTAGCTCATGCCTAGCACTGCATATTTCCATGCTATGCCTCATGATGCACCTTCTTGCTTTATTTATTGTTTTCCCCCTCTTCTCTCCGGTAGACACCGACAGTGACGCTGTTGTCGGGTACCACTACCCTCCTGACAACCAGGCTTTTGCAGCAGAGCAACAAGGCAAGACCCCCCCTCGATCATTCCTATATGGTCCATTCTTTGTCCCTCATTCTTGCATTAGATTTTGATAGTTTTCTAGATAGCTCCTATTCTGATCCATAACCTATTTTTGTTAAACGGCTATTATACTTTACTGTATATTAAATGTGTAGTGTAGGTGGAGCAGTGATCCCCACTGACCCCATTTAGTCCCAATTGCCCCTGCTTTACAGTCGAAGACTCGATCAACTGATCGACGAGCCAATACCCATCACATCACTCACACCCACCTTTTGTACGACGCTGCAGAGCTACTATCGAGTACCGAGGGTGACACCTAATTAGATACTCCTAATCTTAGCTCTGTAGTGTAGTTAACCGGTGGTGGTTTAACGAGGGTGATTCCTCCTTCACCACCTCCAATAACGACTCTGTCATGCAACCCGTCAGGCATGGACCACCGAGGGTGATTCATCCCTGGTCACCTTAAGGGTAACTGTTGGAATTATGCCCTAGAGGCAATAATAAATATAGTTATTATTATAATTCTTGTATCAAGATAATCGTTTATTATCCATGCTATAATTGTATTGAATGAAGACTCATTTACATGTGTGGATACATAGACAAAACACCGTCCCTAGCAAGCCTCTAGTTGGCTAGTCAGTTGATCAAAGATAGTCAGTGTCTTCTGATTATGAACAAGGTGTTGTTGCTTGATAACTGGATCACGTCATTAGGAGAATCACGTGATGGACTAGACCCAAACTGATAGACGTAGCATGTTGATCGTGTCATTTTGTTGCTACTGTTTTCTGCGTGTCAAGTATTTATTCCTATGACCATGAGATCATATAACTCACTGACACCGGAGGAATACTTTGTGTATATCAAATGTCGCAACGTAACTGGGTGACTATAAAGATGCTCTACAGGTGTCTCAGAAGGTGTTAGTTGAGTTAGTATGGATCAAGACTGGGATTTGTCACTCTGTGTGACGGAGAGGTATCTCGGGGCCCACTCGGTAATACAACTTCACACACAAGCCTTGCAAGCAATGTGACTTAGTGTAAGTTACGGGATCTTGTATTACGGTACGAGTAAAGAGACTTGCCGGTAAACGAGATTGAAGTAGGTATGCGGATACTGACGATCAAATCTCGGGCAAGTAACATACCGAAGGACAAAGGGAATGACATACGGGGTTATATGAATCCTTGGCACTGAGGTTCAAACGATAAGATCTTCGTAGAGTATGTACGATCCAATATGGGCATCCAGGTCCCGCTATTGGATATTGACCGAGGAGTCTCTCGGGTCATGTCTACATAGTTCTCGAACCCGCAGGGTCTGCACACTTAAGGTTCGACGTTGTTTTATGCGTATTTGAGTTATATGGTTGGTTACCGAATGTTGTTCGGAGTCCCGGATGAGATCACGGACGTCGCGAGGGTTTCCGAAATGGTCCAGAAACGAAGATTGATATATAGGATGACCTCATTTGATTACCGGAAGGTTTTCGGAGTTACCGGGAATGTACCGGGAATGACGAATTGGTTCCGGGAGTTCACCGGGGGGGCAACCCACCCCGGGGAAGCCCATAGGCCTTGAGGGTTGCGCACCAGCCCTTAGTGGGCTGGTGGGACAGCCCAAAAGGGCTCTATGCGCCAAGAAGAGAAAAATCAAGAGAAAAGAAAAAAAAAGAGGAGGTGGGAAGGAAGGGAAGGACTCCCTCCCACCAAACCAAGTCCAACTCGGTTTGGGGGGGAGTCTTCCCCCCTTGGCTCGGCCGAACCCCTTGGGGCTCCTTGAGACCCAAGGCAAGGTCCCCTCCCTCCCACCTATATATACGGAGGTTTTAGGGCTGATTTGAGATGACTTTTCCACGGCAGCCCGACCACATACCTCCACGGTTTTTCCTCTAGATCGCGTTTCTGCGGAGCTCGGGCGGAGCCCTGCTGAGACAAGGCCATCACCAACCTCCGGAGCGCCGTCACGCTGCCGGAGATCTCTTCTACCTCTCTGTCTCTCGTTCTGGATCAAGAAGGCCGAGATCATCGTCGAGCTGTACGTGTGCTGAACGCGGAGGTGTCGTCCGTTCGGTACTAGATCGTGGGACTGATCGCGGGATTGTTCGCGGGGCGGATCGAGGGACGTGAGGACGTTCCACTACATCAACCGTGTTCACTAACGCTTCTAATGTACGATCTACAAGGGTACGTAGATCACTCATCCCCTCTCGAAGATGGACATCACCATGATAGGTCTTCGTGCGCGTAGGAAATTTTTTGTTTCCCATGCGACGTTCCCCAACAGTAACATCTTTCGGAATCCATCGAGGTTCATACCTCGGATCCCTGTGATGTTACAACCACACATTTACTTGACCTTACTACTGGGAACATGAAGAAACGTGTGTTGCGGGTGGATTCGTGCATGGACGTGACGAAGCATGGCCGAGCATTCTTGGTCCTTGCCACACATCCTCGAGATGGGGCGACGGGACCACATATCATGGATTGCTAACTGTCACTGCAGTTAATTAAAATGCTAATGGGATATGGGTATTTTATCTGAGTTGGTCGTGGACCTTTTCACACTAACCTTCATGTGGGAGAAGTTATGGGTACTCGACATCGTGGTATCAGCCGAAGCTCTTCAGACATCAACAATGGAGTGTCGCGCGCCTGAGTGGTACGTGTAAGCATTGATCATGTAATAGAGATGCCAGGACTGAACTTGGCCGCCCACACATCATGTAGTACTGAAAAGGATGATGGGCCCATGACCCTTGTGTGCTTAGGATTTAGACCGACGGGCTGGCCGCTCTGTGGAGCCTAGGTAGTGTTGCGACGTGTTGACTTTCTAAGGCCAGGCATGACCTAGGAAAATGTGTGCGGCCAGAGTTTATCGAGCGTGTTGGGTAATTTGGTGCACCCTTGCAGGGACGAAAATTAACTCTTTGAATAGTCGTGTCCACGGGTATAGGACGACCTGGAATTGTATCCCGATCTAATACAACTAGAACGGTGACTTAAGTGGAATGTTTTGCTCCGAGGTTGCTTTCTCGCAGGGAGTCGAGGAAGAATCTCTGGGCATGACTTAATTAAATTTGGTGCAACAATATGACTATATATGTGTTATTCCTATACTCTCTTCTAATGCTACAAGACCCTCAAGATTCTAGTATTCAATAGGACTAGTCCCTTCTATCTATTCCCGCATTGTTGCCTTGTGTCCAGATATAACCCCCATTCCTTTGATACTAATGCATACTTAGCATAGTGCTGATGTCAGTCTTGCGAGTACTTTGGATGAGTACCCAACGTTGCTTTGCTCCCCTTTCCCCTTCATACGATTGCTGCGACCCGATGATGGAGCCCAGAAAATTTAATATCCCATTGTCAATGACTACTACCACCAGATGGTGCCTACTACAATGTGGAGGCCACTGACGACCAAGAGTAGTTCAGTAGGTTCACAGGAAGGAGGCCTCGCCTTTTTCGATCGATGTATCTTTTGTGCTAGCCGTCTCTAAGCACTACAGGAATCTAAGACTTTGCCGTCTGCCATGGCGGACGGCAAAGGGGGCAACCCCGGACGGCAAAGGCCTTTGCCGTCCGTCAGCAGATGGCAAACTGGACGGCAAACAAAAATCCGGTGAAGGGCCTCTTTGCCATGTGCATTGGGACAGCTGACGGCAAAGGATCTTTGCCGTGAGGGGGTTGACGACAAAGAATATGGGACGACACATCTACGAGCACCTCCATCAAGTGCTAACGGCGGCCTGCTCGGCCCACAGATAGTTTGTCGTTCGCCCTTTGCCCCTGTGCCGTTTGTCGTGCTGGTGGACTGACGCAAAGGCATCGCCAAAGCCCCTCTCATTTGCCCCTTTGCCATCTGCCCTTTGACCCTTTGCCATCTGCCCTTTGCCCCTTTGCCGTCCGCCGTGCTGGTGGGCTGACGGCAAAGGTACCAGCAAAGCCCCTCCCACTTGCCCCTTTGTCGTCTGCCCTTTTAACCTTTATCGTCTGCCCACCAGCACAACAGACGGCAAAGGGGGCACCCAATTTGATTCAACATGCCAGTTTGGGCCCTTTGCCGTCTGCTGTAGCTCCTTTGCCGTCAAAGGGGGCAAAGGGGGCACCCAATTTGATTCAACACGGCAAAGGCTCCAAACTGCAACTATTTATTTTATTTCTAATAATATCCAGCAATTTTCACACAAATCAGGAATATATTTCACACAAACTGCCCCAAATGACATAATATATTTCACACAAAGGCTCCAAATGACATAATATATTTCACACAAACTACCCATACTCATAACCATATTAAAGTAAGTTTCATCCATAATCCATACATAGTACGCAAATTTCATCCGTACCAAACCATATAATACACTAGTTTCATCCATACATACAAAGTTTCATATGCATTTACTACAATAGTTTCAATACAAGCTTCTGTGAAGCCATTTTAGAAGAAACCATATTGAAACACTCCATCAATATAATCCAAGCTTCCATGAATTGAATGTAATCTGCAAAATGGGAAATAAGTAAGTTAGAAGAAGAAGACTAGATGAAGAGGAGAAGAAATAAGTAAGTTTCATATCCATTTAGCTCCAAAAAGACATGCTTAGCTAATTTAGCTCCAAGAAGAGGAGAAGTGGAGAAATGAAAAGAAGGAAGAAGAAGAAGAAGAGAAGAAGAAGAAGAAGGAGGAGAAGAAGGAGAAGAAGGCTCCTCTTTCTCCTTCTCCTTCTCTTCTTGTCTTCTTCTTCTTCTTCTTCTTCCTTCTTTTCATTTCTCCTCTTCTCCTCTTCTTGGAACTAAATTATCTAAGTATGTCTTTTTGGAGCTAAATGGGATAATTATGTCATTTTAGAGGAAAACAAGCTAAGTATATAGTATTCATGAGCTATCCAAGGTTCTTATGCCATTATGAGCTTATTATGTCATTTTGGAGCTAAATTAGTCATTTAAATGAGCTAACCAAGGTTCTTATAATGTTTTTACCTAACTAAGGTAATTATGTCATTTTGGAGGATAATTAGCTAAGTATGTCTATGTTGGGGAAAATAAGCTACGTAGAAAAAGAAAGAGAAGAAGAGCAGAAGAAAAAGAAGAAGAAGAAGGAGGAGGAGAAGAAGGAAGAGGAGAAGAAGAAGAAAAGAAGAAGGAAAAGAAGGAGGAGAGAAGAAGAAGGAGGGCTCCTTCTCCTTCTTCTCCTTCTCCTTCTTGTTCTCTTCTTGTTCTCTTCTTCTTATTCTTCCTTCTTTTCATTTTTCCTCTTTCTTCTCCTCTTGTCCCCTTCTTCGGGCTAAATTAGCTAATTATGCCTTTTTGGAGCTAATTATGTCATTTTGAGGATAATTAGCTAAGTATAGGTCATGTTTTATTAAATAGACCATTTTAGACCTAACTAAGCTAATTATTTCATTTAGGTGGAAACCTAGCTAGCTATAGATCATTTCAGAGCTAACTTGGGTAAAAGATGTCATTCCGGAGCAAACTATGCTTATTAAGCCATTTTGGATCTAGCTAAGCTAATAATGTCCATTTAATACCTAAGTTAGGGGGAATAGGTCATCTTGGAGCTAAGTTAGCCTTATTATGTCACTTAGGAGAGAACTTAGCTAAGTATAGGTCATTTTTTATTAAATAGGTCATTTTGGAGCTAACTAAGCTAATTATGTCATTTAGGTGGAAGCCAAGCTAACTATATGTTGTTTTGGAGCTAACTTAGGTTAAATATGTCATTTTGGAGGATAATTAGCTAAGTATATGTCACTTTTATTAATTAGACCATTTTGGAGCTAACTAAGCTAATTATGTCATTTAGGTGGAAGCCAAGCTAACTATATGTCATTTTGGAGCTAACTTGGGTTAAATATGTCATTTTGGAGCTAACTATGCTTATTAAGCCATATTAGAGCTAAATTGGCTAATTATATCATTTAGGTGGAAGCCAAGCTAAGTATATAATATTCATGAGCTAACCAAGGTTCTTATGCCATTTTGAGCTTATTATTTCATTTTTGAGCTAAATTGGTCATTTTAATGAGCTAACCAAGGTTCTTATGATGTTTTCACCTAAATAAGCTAATTATGTCATTTTGTAGGATAATTAGCCAATTTAGTCTTTGTTGGATGAGTCTAAGCTACGTAGAAGAAGAGAAAGAGAAGAAGCAAGAAGAGAAGAAGAAGGATGGGGAGGAGGAGAAGGACAAGGAAGAGGAGAAGAAGAAGAAAAGAAGAAGGACAAGAAGAAGGAAAAGAAGGAGAAGGAGCTTCTCTCCTCCTTCTCCTTATTCTCCTTCTTCTTCCTCCTTCTCCTTCTCCTTCTTCTTCTCTTATCCTTCTCTTCTTCTTCTTCTTCCTTCTTTTCATTTTTCCTCTTTCTTCTCCTCTTGTCCCCTTGTTCGGGCTAAATTAGCTAATTATGCCTTTTTGGAGCTAATTATATCATTTTGGAGGATAATTAGCTAACTATATGTCATTTTTATTAAATATACCATTTTGGAGCTAACTAAGCTAATCATATCATTTAGGTGGAAGCCTAGCTAACTATAGGTTATTTCAGAGCTAACTTGGGTAAAATATGTCATTCCGGAGCAAACTATGCTTATTAAGCCATTTTGGATCTAGCTAACCTAATTATAGGCCATTTAATACCTAATTTAGGGGGAATAGGTCATCTTGGAGCTATGTAAGCCTTATTATGTCATTTAGAAGAGAACTTAGCTAACTTTAGGTCATTTTTTATTAAAGAGGTCATTTTGGAGCTAACTAGGCTAATTATGTCATTTAGGTGGAAGCCAAGCTAACTATATGTCGTCTTGGAGCTAACTTTGGTTAAACATGTCATTTTGGAGCTAACTATGCTTATTAAGCCATATTGGACCATATGCGGTTTTTCAGTAAAACACTAGAAATAACATACCATTATCGTCATCACGGCGGTGAAGCATAGTGGCTCTGGCTTGTTTCACCTGGAGAAGGCTGCCCTGGAGAAGGCTCCACTTTAGAAGGGTCGTGCGATGCGTTTCGGGAGATATTCTGTACCAAACATCGTTTGCAATGTGTCGTTAGCATGAGGACACTCCTAAGATCACTGCACTGAAATGAAACTCACCGTCCCCGCCATGTTAATGACTGGCATCGCAGGAGGGACTGGGCCGGTCTTCTCGCACATAGACTGTACATTTGGTTTCGACTAGTCAAACTTTTTAGTTATTAATGAAACGGACATTAAAATGCAAGATTTGAAATAATATGAAGAAGGAACTTACCACGAAGAGCTCGTATATGGCCCTGTTAGACGCATCATTCCGTGCCCTCTCCGCCTCCACCAATGCAGTCGTCCTCTCCTCCAGCTCCCTCATCTCCTTATCCTTCTCCGCCATAACCGCCTGCATTGGCTCTCTCTCTTTTAGAATAGCAGCCTGCAACACAACTCATTGTTAGCATTGTAATCATATTGGTTCCAACGCACAACATCATGCGGAAAGATAGTTGAGTCCATTAAACTAACCTCGATAGCAAGCTCGACTGGCCGTGGACGAGGTGTTATCTCAGGACAAGAGCTCGTTTGGCATGCCTTTATCTGTCAGATAGTGCTAGGACAACGTATAAGGCCGTCTCTGGCGATCGAGCCATGGGGCCTCCCGTTGCCAGCTATCATCACCAGCTCTGGATCAATAGGCCCCTCGCTTGGGTTAAAGTCACCCCCTTTCCTCGCCTTCCCGTGATCTCTGTACTTCACGAGCTTGTGGTGGGAGGAGATGTTGGTGAAGTTTTCTGGATGCTTGAGGTCAGACTCAGAGAATGCCCTGACCTTCTTGTACGAGGAAGTATGGGCCATCGCATACAGGTCGTACATCTGTGGCACCTCCGTCTTATTGTGACGCGCCTAAAAGAGAGAGAAAGGAAAATTGTATTAGTAAAGGGCTCAAGATAGCATCAAGAATGAATTGCATGAGGCATGATGCAAACCACATACCCAGTTCTTGCCAAATTGGATTAAGTTGACACTCCCTTGATTGTGTGGCACAACAACCATTTTGCCACGCCTCTCCTTGGCGTTGTTGTGGCTGGCCTCCCACGTTTCGGAGCACCACTGATCCACCAAGTCCTCCCAACAATCCATCTTATCCACACACCATCTCGCGGGCACCTAAGTTAATAAAGAGAATTTTGAGCGCGTAAGAACCAAATCAAGGAAACTAACTACAAAGCCTTAATAATATGTAATTACCTTCATGTAATGCTCCTTCTCCATCTTAGAATCACGGCACTTCGCCTTGTCCTTCCTAATACGCCGCGTGGCATAGTAGTCTCAAACAGCCTGCACCCGAGCCTCGTGCCAAAAGTTTTGAAGTAGGCGGCGACATTCGGTTTCGATAACCTTTGCCGCGTCCTCCTAGTATCCCTCCTCACACCTGTAGTAGGTCTACAAACGAGACAACACCGATTAGTACAATAACTAGCTATGGTTGATTTATAATTGTGTGAAGGAGAAATTATCCAGAACTGTCAGATCACCATGTCGGCCCTCGTGTGACACAAAACACCGTCAATCTCCACCTCCGGCGGGGCCGGGGCACCCAAGTAGTGTTCCTAGGTCATTCCTACCTCTCGCTCCCGACCGGGCAACGTAACAAACCCTGGGAAGTTTTGACGGCAAAGCACACCCAGGACGCTGTTGGGCTTGCGGACACCCATGGCAACAATCCAACCCGTGCGGTATGACAAATTAAAGCCAAAACATTAGATATTTGAGAAAACATGAAGGAAAAAGGTTAAATAAGAGTAAATTAACTTACTTGTCCCCATTTGGCTTAATCGACCACCTCTGCTCGCGTGTCACCGACACGAGCGGGAGCCCGAACTACCACGCTGGTAGACGGTAGCCCCCTCACCCAGCTCCTCGTCGCTATCAGCATGGCCACTTGGCTCAGCCCAGGTATCCCACTGGGTCTCTGGGGACGTACCCTCATCGCTGCTTTGCTCCGGAGTCGCCTGGAACGAAGCCTCTGGAACACGGGTCTCGTGGGTCAAAGGCTCGTCGACCTGAGGCTCGTTGACCCGAGGCTCGTGAACCGGAGACCGTGTAGCCTCCACCTTAGACGAATCCACCCTAGAAGTCCTGTGCTTAGGTGAATCAGCTTGGGGTGGTGGCGGAGACCGTGTAGCCTCCACCTCAGAAGGCGTGGCAGCCACCACCCTACCTCTCCCGCGGCCACGTGTACTTTAGTACAACATAAATACCAACATGTGTAATAAAATATATATAAATACCAACATGCATACAACATGAGTACAACATAAATACCAACATGAATACAACGTGTACCTTTAGTACCTCTCGGCTTCGCGGGGGGTCGACCTCTTCTCACGGGGGGCGCTCCTTGCAGAGTAGAGAGAAACGCTCTCCGAAGAGGCGAGGCAGGAATGGAAGTACCCATCCCACCACCCGCCGACGAAGAAGGAGCCGCGGAGTGCTTTCAACCCTTTCCCACAATCTTTCAACACCTGTCATGACAAAGAGTAAATGAAATTAGTACAACATAAATACCAACATGAGTAATAAAATGTATATAATTTAAGTGTATCATCGTCATAAATACCAACATGACTAATAAAAATTGAATACCTAACATGAACTTAAAATTTATATATAGTAATAGTTGAATACCTGACATGAACTAATAACAATCGTGCTCGTCTATATATGCTTCGGGGTCAATAAATGCATCATGATCATCACTATCATCAATAAATGCATCATCATCATCACTATCAGGAAGAAACATGTGGAAGACCACCATTATGTAATCGGTCAAGAAGTGACAGGTCATCCGCAGCAGTAACCTCTTCTTCTTCCAGCTCTTCTTGTTCGGGCTCAGGGGTTACGAAGGATTCACTGTCGCTGTCTACTTCAATGATCTGGGGTGAAGTAGAGCGGTTCTTGAAACGTTTCTTGGACATACGTGTTTCTTGGAAGAATTCTCCTTCATATGTGTCTGGGTTAATGTGAGGTTTGTAATCCTCTTCATTAAGGGTAGGTGGTCTAAAATGTGGTGGCACTTCATAAACGACATCCGAACCTTTGAGATTTGGATTAGTTTGGCAGGCCCATGGTAGATAGAAAACTTGTATCGCCTGTTGAGCCGTAATATAGAGATCGGGAACATCTAAGTGGGTGTTTTGGTTGATTTCGACTGGTCCTATATGTTCATGAGTCCTTCTAGTCTCCCTTGGCTCAAACAAATAACATTTGAAGATTACCACGGTCGGTGGGTTTTCACAATAGAATAGAAGTTCATAAATTGCTTCAACTCTTCCATAATAATCAGTGCCTCCTTCGCCGATAGCAGAGACAGAATAATTTGTAGTCTTTAGGTCGGGCATAGATAGCTCTTTGCCAAAGGTACGAAAGTGATAGCCGTTGATGTTGTATTTGTCAAATGAACAGACCTTATAGTCAAAACCATTAGCGAGTTATCTCAACTCGGCGTCCATAGACTCTGCATCAGCCTACAAGTTTAATACGAAAGAATGGATGCATTAGCCACAAATTAGACCAAGAAATCAAATGGGCCTTTAATGGTAATTAATTACCCTTCGTTTGAACCAAGAGATGAAACCGGGATAGTCGCCTCCATGCTTTGCGAGAAGCTCATACTCTTCGACGGAATCGTTTTCGATGACCGCTCCATCCGAGAATTCAGCGACGTATCGACTATATCAAATATCCGGGAATAAGAGTAGTTCAAAGGAATTAGAAGTTGCGGAACAATAATTTACCGAGAACTTACTCAATGTACGACCGCACATCTGTTAGGTTGGTGAAGATATACAATGAAATGGTCAGCCATTCTTCGACATCCAACGATTTCCCTTTCGACGCACCGGATGGTGCGAGCTTACCTTTGAATAGGCTGAGGTTGGATCGAACTTTTTTTGGATCACCATCATTGTACCGAGGCTTCGGGTTATGCAAATGATGATTTTTGGCTTCGTAGTGTGCTATCATGAAGTTTGCCGCCTCCTCAGTAATGAATGCCTCGGCCATCGATGCTTCAATTCTACGTTTATTTTTACACTTAGCTCGAAGAGTCTTGTGCATCCTCTCAGTTGAGTAGCACCATCGATTTTGAACGGGCCCCCCATTCTCGCCTCGGTTCGGAGATGCAAAATCAAATGCTGCATTGGATTAAAGAAACCCAGTGGAAAGATATTTTCTAATTTGCAGATCAACTACGCAGCCAACTCTTCCATTTCATCTAGCACGCCAGGCGGTAGTTCTTTTGCACAAAGAGAATGGAAGAAATAGCTCAACTCTGCCGGTACTAGCCATTCATCCTCAGGGATAAAGCCAAACAACATCACCGTCATTACCCGCTCAATCCTTATGTGCCAATCATGACTGTTGAGACTAAATATTTTCAATTTCTCAAGACTCGCTCCCCTCTTTAGATTTGCAGGATACCCATCGGGGAACATCAACCGCATTTTCACCCACAATAGCATTTCCCTCATAGCTGGCCTTTCAAGATTGAACAATGCCTTTGGCTTCGCTATGCTTTGCTTTCCTTTCCGTTGTCGCAAGTTTTGCAACGGTCTATCACATAGAGCCTCCAGGTCGATTCTAGCCTTAGGATTATGTTTTGACTTCCCCTCTATACCGAACAATGTACCAAAAATTGGCCTCCGCAATATTCTTTTCAGTGTGCATCACGTCGATGTTGTGTGGGCAAAGGAGGTCTTTGAAGTAAGGCAGATCCCATAAGCATGACTTGTGAGTCCAGGCGTGTTCCGTATTATACCCTTTGAAGTATCCTGGACGCAAAGGATCAGGCTCGAGAGCGTTTAACTGATCAAGGGTCTGTTGGCCTGTCAACGCAGCTGGTGCAGTGTTTTTGACAACTCTACCTTTGGTGAAATTCTTCTTGTCTTTTGTGAACTTATGGTCAGGATCCAGGAATTGTCTATGCATGTCGAAGCAAGAAAACTGGCAACCAACCTGCATCGAACGGAACAAAAGAGCTACCTTGCATGTGGTGCACGGGAACCTTCCAAGCACACACTAGCCAGCGAATAGCGCAAACGCCGGATAATCATGCGTCGAGTACATGTACCACACATGCATTTTTAAATTTGTTTTGGCAGCTGCGTCGTAGGTCTTGATCCCATTATCCCAGGCTTCTTGCAACTCATCCTTAAGTGGCTGCATGTACACATTCATATTCTTCCCTAGATAGTTGGGCCTTGGAATTATCAACATCACGAAAATGTTCTTTCTTTTCATAATCTCTCCGGGTGGCAAATTGAGTGGAATGAAAAATACAGGCTAACAACTGTATTGTGTCCCCGTCATACCATATACATTGAACCCATCCGTGCTGATGGCAACTCTAGGATGCGTTGGATCTTCCGATTTATCCCTATGTAATGCATCGAAGTGCCTCCACGCAAAACCATCTGAAGTGTGTACCAACATCTTGTTCCCATCCGCATCTAGTTCGGTTCTTTGGCCCAACTTGTGCCATGTCATCTGTCTGGCCATCTCTTCGACCATGAAAAGATGTTGAAGTCTTGGTACGATTGGCAGATACCAAAGAACACTAATGGGGATTTTTGTCGGATTCTTCGCACCCATATCGTTGTCTACCACAATATACCTGGAAGAATTGCAAATGGGGCAATAGTTCAAAGCTGCATACTCAAGCCTAAATAAGGCACATCCATTCTCGCAGGCATGTATCTTCTCATAGGGCACCTTAAGTACACGAAGGATTTTCTCTGACTGGTACATGTTTGCAGGCAGGACATGGCCTTCGGGTAGAAAGCGTCCATATATCGTCATCATCACGTCGTAGCATTCTCTGCCTAGGTTTAATTGAGCCTTTAGAGCCATTACTTGCGCGATGGCATCGAGCTGAAAAAGCTCGGTCTGCTCGTGGAGAGGACGTTTTGAAGACTCCAACATTTCATAGAAGGCCTTTGCAGATTCCTCCATCTCATCGTTCGAATACCGAGAATCATCAAAGTCTTGCACCATGTCTTCGATCCCGGTACCATGCTCATCGATGCGACGACGAATCACCTCAGCTCTGGCACGTTGGTCAGACTCACCATGAAAAGTCCACACCATATAATTAGGCGTAAAACCCCACTTCTGCAGGTGTTTACCCATTTCAAACTATGTCTGCATTTTCCAGTTGCCGCAATTGGGACACGGGCACCATGTTTTTTGCTGGCCGTTTGCAAATGCGGCTCTCACAAACCCCCTGGTTTTTGTTAACCATTCATTGGTCATGTCTTTCTGACTTGGGTGACCAGTGTACATCCAAGCACGATCACTCATGTTGCCTAGCTACCTATGGGCTCACAAGAAATAAATATATAATTCATCATCTATATTCATCCGCTAATCAAGTTTGTCAGTTTTATTACGTCCATGCAACCTACACGCTAATAGGTAAAGATAGGTCCTAATCCCACCCGAGTATGTGTAGATTGGGCTCGTTTTCCCATGCTCTGCTCCAGATGCGACACAGAATTTCGGCAGCACCTCCCTATTGTTCTCCTGATACAAGTCTCGGCAATAAGCAGAGAGGATGTGTACCCGGAGAACAACACGGAGGCACTGACGAAATTCCGCATCGGATCCGGAGCAGAGCATATGGGAAAACGAACCCAATCTACACATACTCATGCTGTCCATGGATAACGTTGGACAATTCGGAAGGATGGGGGTTATAAATATGCAAAGACATGCATATTTATAGATGTCACCCTTTCAAGCGGGAGACGCATACTGGTCACTCATACTCATGATTGAACAAACCTATATCTAGCAAGTTTCATCGGCACGAAGACTGGAACAGAGCAAATTAAGGGGGTAGGAGGAGAAGTCATTTGTTCTCACCAACAAACGCAGGGGCATAGCTCATCCAACGCACGTGGAGGTCGTCAAAACAACTACACGTTGAAATTCACACAATCAACACAAATATGATGTTTTTAAAACATAATCGGAAAATATGTGACCTAACTCATAATTTACAAAACTATGACCCCGTCGGTTTGTGGAAGGCCGGAAAGCACCTTCTCGTTTAACCGGAGGCAGAAGAGTTGTCGGGGGTCGGGGATTAGTGGCGTCGGGAGTCAGTGTCGTCGAGGGTCGGTGGTGTCGGGTGTCGGTGGCGTCGGGGTTCGGGGGTTAGTGGCGTCGGTGGTCGAGGGTCAGTGTTGTCAGGGGTGCAGGGTCGGTGGCGTTAGGGGTCGGTGGTCGGGGGACTTTTTGTCCAACAAGAGGCCGAAGAGGTGTCGGAGGTCGGGGGTTGGGGTCAGTGACGTCGGGGGCGGCCTATTAACAGTTGCGCGGAGTTTTCTGCCAGGGTGTCGTCAGGATGTCGTGTCGGGGTTTCGGGCATCGTGTCGGGGTGTCGGTGTGTCATTTTCTTCTTCATCATCTTCTTTTTTTCCTCCTCTTCCTTTTCTTCTTCTTCTTCTTCCTTCCTTCCTTTTCTTCTTCTTCTTCTTCTTCTTCTTCTTCTTCTTCTTCTTCTTCTTCCTTCTTTTCCATTTCCCTCTTCTTCTTCTTCTTCTTCTTTCTTTTCCTTTTTCGTCTTCTTTATTCTTCTCCTCTCTCCTCTTTTTCTTGTTCTTCTTCTTTTTATTCTCCTCCTCCTCCTCCTCCTCCTCTTCTTCTTATTCTTCTTCCGTTATCTACTTATTCTTCTTTTATTCTTCATCTTTTTTCTACTTATTTCAATTATGACTAGGTAGAATCTAAACCTATCACTAAACATATCGCTAAACCTATATAGCACTAAACAGCAAAAAAACTAACAAAATCATAATCTACCAATCATTAACTAAAAAAGAATCTACCACTAATTAACAAAATAGAATCTACCTCTAAATTAACAAATAACAAATAACCTAGCACTAATTAACTAAACCTAGGACTAAATCTACTATTTAACTAAAACAACTAACTAAACTACCACTAAATCAACTAACTAAATCTAATCAAATAACAAAAAACAAACTCACCTATTAGAGGAGGGTAGTGGGCAGCCGGGGTGGTGGGCAGCCGGGGAGGAGGCGCAGCCGGGGAGGAGGCGCAGCCAGGGTAGTGGGCCGCCAGGGAGGTGGGTAGCCGGGGAGGAGGGGCAGCCGGGGCAGTGGGCAGCCGGGGCGGTTGGCAACTGGGGCGGTGGGCAGCCAGGGAGGAGGGGCACGGGGAGGTGGGGAGGGGAGGAGGGGAGGCCGAGTTCCGGGGAGGAGGGGCGCGGGGAGGTGGGGAGGGGAGGAGGGGAGGCCGAGCTCCGGGGAGGAGGGGTGGCACGGCGCTCGGACGAGCGGAGGGGAGGCGGGCGGGACCGCCGGCGGGCGGGAGGGGAGGCGGCGGGCGGGCAGGTGGGGGGGAGGGGAGGCGGCGGGCGAGCGGGGAGGAGTGGTGCCGCCGCGCTCGGGCGAGCGTAGGGAGGCGGCCGGCGGGCGGGGGACGAGCAGAGAGAACGGGTGAGAGAGACAGAGAGCAGGAGACTATTGGAGATAGGGGGACATGGGGTGGGGAGACGACCATTAGGGGGGGCTCTCTTTGCCGTCCGCCCCCTGACGACAAAGAGCAGGAGATAGGGGGACATGGAGTGGGGAGACGACCATTAGGGGGGGCTCTCTTTTCCATTTGCACCCCGACGACAAAGAGCAGGAGGGAAGACGGCAAAGGGAGCGCCCGGTATGGGCTGGGAGGGGGTGTGTGGTGGGCCGCCCCATGCTGTTTGCCGTCTACCCTCCTGCTCTTTGTCGTGCTCTAGCAGATGACAAAGACAAGACTGAGGGTAAAGAGTATCTTTGCCATCAGTCTGCTCTTTGCCGTCAGTTTTCTGGTGACTGACGGCAAATAGGGTCTTTGCCATCAGCCAACAGACAGCAAAGAAGAGGCTAACGGCAATAACTGAATTCCGGTAGTGAAGGCATAACTTGTTTCTATGTCTGTACTCAGATATTATTGCTTCCACTGACTCGTGTGTTTTCTGAGCTCTTGTATTCGATCCCTCGAGGCCCCTGGCTTGTAATATGAAGTTTGCATGTTTTATTTTGTTATTAGACTTCTCTTGTGATATAGATTCATGAGTCCTTGATCTTGGTCATATGGATTTGCGTGCATGATTAGCGTACGATAAAATCAAACATGTCACAAGTTTGTATCATAGCCAACTTCCTATAGGTATCCCCCTTTCCAACTCCTTGACTGAAGTTGAGTCTAGTACTTAAAAAACTTCTACTAACATTGTTGTGTGGCTTACGGGTCCACATCTCAATGAGGTGGTATTAGGATCTTGTACGCATCTTCTATACTCTTGGTTCTGACCTCTCTTCTCTTTCGGGTTAAAGATTTTGCTAACTCTAACTATAGGTTCTCTTAACTAGTTCCTCCCGGCAAGATGCTCATTCCAGATGATGGCTTGATTTATCAGAAGACTCCAAAGATATTCTCCAAAGTTCTCCCGAGAACTTGTGTTCATCGCTTTTGCGATACCCTTCCTCCATCAACCCCTATGGACGACTACATATAAATGTCGTTCATACCTTCTTTTCCAGTTTCTCTTGTTTTAAAAGGTACAACAGATTATCTTACCGAAGATCCGTTCGTCCTCAGTTGTCATGGATTTCTGAAAATCCTTCAAACTAGTATTTGATCTTTTAACATCTTCAGTAGCCTATTACTCTTGACCTTTGTCACCTGCTTGCATTATGGTTAATTCCATATGTGTGGCAACATTCATTAAATTCCTTTGTGATTGTCATATGCTATTATTGATTCACGTAGTCGTCAGTTGTTCCTCATAAATTATCTTGTCAGCTCAGACGACTTTCTGAACATGAGTTGGTTCTCGACAAATCAACTTTGGTTGATTGTCCATCCATGTGAATTCAACTTACTTGTATTTGATCAGAGCATCTGATTCTATTACACAACCTGGAAATCATAATTCCTTTGGTATTTAAGAAACAAAATTATTTAGATTTTCTATAATCCGATGCCTTGCATTCTATCTTCCTTTGATTGAGTGTCAATACTCACATCGGGTCCTTTGTGGACCTCCATGCCCATTGTTGGGTTATTTTCCGATGGCATCCTTTCCATTCAAACTTCTTGTGATATTATTTCCCTGATGCATGATGCCATTGGTAAATTGTGTCTACTCCCTCTGATAATTTGTATCCTATGCTTTTGCCAGCCATGATCTTCAAGCATGTGTTAATTGCTCTTGAAGTTTATGGTATATGTTCCTAAGATGCCCCGATGGCTTGAACCTATGACTTCCTAAATCCGTGTGATCCCAAGAGATTGCACGAGTCTTACTCTTCTAGTGTTTGCAAGATAATCTTTCCAAGCTACAAGTTCATCAATGGCGAGGAGTAAATGGTAGGTGAAGCTTTGATGAAGTGGGAGTCGACCTTGAACTTTGTGATCATGCCCATGGAAACGGCGTTGATCCTATCATAGAAGCCTCTCATATCAATAATAATTCATTGTATAATTTGATCTTGTATCTATTATATGCTACTTTCCAACCGTGGTTCCGACAATGATTGTTCTTTGATCCCATATGTAGTCAAGTTAAAGCACTTGTATTCTTGAGGTCAGTACATCGGTCCAAGATTTAATGTTAATCCACCTCCGAGTATTATCCCTAGATGTCGAGAATATCACGGAGCTATATAACTTATTATGAGCTCCTCATCAACTATGATAGTTCACTGTTTCCAGTTTCCTCGTGTCCTCAGTTGTTGGACACTAAGGGGCACCAATATCTAAAATGGAGTATGCACTGTGATTCAACAACTCTTAGTAATCTCCTTTGCTTATGAGTTTGTACTTCATCATGCCATTCCCAACTGAATGGCTACATCATCATCGCCATGCTAAAGCTTGAGCGTGCTATCTATGTCCTTCATCCTTGGAACACAATTCCAACAACGCACTAAGTTCATATCAAGCTTCCAACATAATTTCGGTTGTTTTGAAAGCCAATTTCAATTTTGAGCTAGCAATCTTATATGTGGTTAGAACAACCTTTCGGTTCAACATTCCTATGCTTGAAGTTGTTGCTGAACGATTACATCTTTTTGAAACTTCTCGACAAATGTCTCCAGATCATCATCAACATTCTGAGCTCTTCCAGGATATCAATCAAATTCGGGATGAGAAATACTATCCTTGCCCCTCAATGATAGGTGTTGTCACCGACAACCTTATTGCCTTCCCTCCAACAAAAAGTTGATCAAGTTTTGTTTGTCCCCTGAGTTCCTTGCTATCCAGCTTATGTTATGTTCTACCTTGGAGTATTACCATCTTTTATGTTAAGAATGTTGTGGGACTTGTTGCATCTCTTAATAATTCTTGACATAGTGATACTTCTCGCCATCACCATTCATTTCTTGGTCCCATGTTGTTTCTAACTAGAATACCGACAAGGGAACTTTGATGTGTGCTTCCAATACCTCTAGCAACCCTATTTCTTTGAAGTTAATATCTCATTGTTTCTTTTTAGTGTGTTGGTTGTTGACTCACAATTTTAACATTTGGTCGTGCTACTGAGTCTGTATTTCCGAGTGCACCTTTCAATCAATGTTTAATTGTCGATGTCTCCTCGAGCATACGTCATTATTACATTTGATCTGAAAAATTCGATCTCCTTGTTCTTTTCATTTTGAAATTCATCCCTATCAAAATCTTGAGGGATTTTTGCGGAGCCCATTGGCCACACCGTAAACTTCTCCATGTTCACGATGAAGCTTTTGAAAGAACTATCTTTGTGCCTAGCTCATGAAGAATATGTTTGTTAGAAGAAGTATCTTCCCAAAGTTTACGTGCATTATTTCCACCATGAATATGAAAACGTTTTGTTTTGCTTCCTCTGGGATCATCCCAAATCTTTCACACATGTGCAAAGTATATGTTTTCAAGACTTGCTACCTTCACTCCATATGCATTTCCTAGCATGCCAAGCCTTTGGTTGATTTGATCTGGGAAAAGGAGTTCTATGTAAGAGCTAATATGGACTTACACCAGTACTTCAATGTCCTTGATGATGGTTCCCAGCCTTAACTCGGTTACATTTTGTTGCAAGACTTGCGTGTAATCACGATTGTCTTGGACTATGTATTCCGTCTGTCTTGTAATCCTTCTCAATATTTCAGATGCTCGCTTACATATTCCATATAGACATAATCTTGCAACGTGATCTCATCGATGTGTGTCGCATCCTTTTGCCTTCTCAGGCTTGCTAAGTCTGAGGTATCCTCACACCAATTAGATATGAACCTCGGGAAAATATGATGGTTGGAAATTTTTTCCAATAATTATAGCTTTGGTCTTTATGTAACCTGGTATGGTGATGTCTTGTCCATCACACGTGTCAAGAGGGCCTATTTTCATAGTATCTTGTTCTGCACGATTCGCCATTCTTCAACGAGGAAACTATATGACTTATTTCATAAGTTGTTTTTGATGGATCCTTGGTGTACCAAAAGTCCTACCTTTATCTGG
The DNA here is from genome assembly GCF_904849725.1 of Hordeum vulgare subsp. vulgare. NCBI lineage: Eukaryota > Viridiplantae > Streptophyta > Magnoliopsida > Poales > Poaceae > Hordeum > Hordeum vulgare. The sequence continues at coordinate 142,772,950 of NC_058521.1, read as the reverse complement.
TGACCATGTTGATGCTACCTTGAAGCGCGTATGTGGTACTTCAAATGTCAACGGGAACATTGGAAGCGCAATACTAAATTGTTCTTGATCAGTTATCCAAACAGTGTTGTATGGGTAAACTTCATGATTCTCCTTGCCCTATTACCTAAATGATTATCTACTTGCTATCCTTTCATGGACATCATGATCTTCTTGTTCTTGGGTAGGTTATACTCCTGATAATTGTGTTTAAACACATTTCCCCTTCCATTGGTTTGTTTAACCTTTCTTGAAATCTAAACTTATCTGAGCAGCGGTAATTCCCTCCTTTGGTCAAAACCTCGGTCTACAAGTCTATCAGCAAGACCATGTTACTATTGTGGATAACATTTCGGTAGCCTTCGGTGGACAAGAATCTTTCCTATTGGTCCACCTCGTTTCAAGGAGCACGAAAATGGTTCTATTCGTCCCCCGCCCTTGTTATCGATGTTGTTGCCAACATAAGTGACAGACTATCATCTCACATGTCTTGCTACCAAGGCCGTGCAAGATGTCACCACTCTGCCTACTCTTGGCCCACATGGTGGGTCTATAACCAACAGTTTCACAGGATCAAAACCCGACTCTCCTGTACATCTTTGACTCCAAAGTATCCTTTGCACTTGGCTTCGTGTGAAATTACTGAGCCACCGTCCAATTGGATGATCTATTCTTGTATCATATGCAATAATTATTTTCATTGCTCTAAACCCCCCTTTCATCTCTGTTTAGGCATCAAACAATAGCCTTCCCATTTGAAACCGTGGTACCATCGCATGTTACCCTCAATGAATTTCGTGGGTTACAACTTGAGGAATAATTCATGTCCTCTTCCTGGAGTTTGCCGTCAGATGCCCAATTTTGTGTAGCTATTTTCTTTCAAAGTTTTCCCTATTATCACATTCGTAGGGAGATGAACGTCCCGAAGGAAGGATGACGACTCCATCACATTGATGTGAATCAAAGTATTGAATACATCAACGAGTAGGACCAACCTCTTCGATGAGAGCAACAACTCCAAGAAGATTCGATAGATTTTCGTAACCAAATTCTTTTCCCCCTTACTTCTAACTCTTAATTCTCGGGACGAGAATTTCTTTTAGTCGTAGAGAGTTGTGACATCCCTGGATTGTGCCATAGTGATCAATGTAAATAAGATACAATAACCCTATGGGATTAAGCTAATCCATGAGTGATCACCTTGGGAATCAAATCCTAATTCAACATCCCGTTGCAATTCTAATTCATTTGAAATGTGGATTTAAAAATATTCCAAACCAAATAGAAATCATGCTTGGGTTACAAATATTCGCTAGGCAATTACAAAATCATAACGAATATTTTACAAAGTGTTTTGGTTACAAAAATAAATAAAACAGAAATAAATAAAAAAATTGATTGAAAACTAATAAAAAGGCTACCCCCACAGGGCCTCAGCCCAGCTCACCACCAGGTAGGACCAGCCAGCGTCTACTAGGGCAGCACCCGAACCCTAACTTCCCCCACGACACCCCACTCCCCCCACGCCTCTCCCCCACTCCCTACCCCATTCTGGATTGGGCCGCGCCCGATGTAGCCGCCTCGCCCCCGCACCCCGTTGCTGATCGCCGTCGCCGATGCCCCTCCCCCATCGACGCCACCCGCTGGTATCCCTCTCCCATCGGCGTCAGCTTGCCGGCGCCCATCCTCATCACCGTTGCCTCCGAGCCACGCCCCCGAGCCCACTTCCCTCCCCGCTCGCCACCGCACACGTGTGTCCACCCATGCGCGGCCTGCGCCCATGGCCCCTTCGGGTCGCGCCCTCCCGCACACCCCCCACACGCTCCCATCCCCACCCCACAGCCTTTCCACTCGGGCCCCTGCCACAGCTGCCCGCACCCGCGTCCGCTCCTCCCCACCGACGGGCCCTTTCCGTTGCCCGCCGTTGCCGCCGGCCATGGACGTGGTGGACTGTGTGCGTGCGTAGTGTGTGTGTCTTTGGCCAAAGGGCCATTGACAGCAGGGGCCCACGAACCTATTAAAAAATGAAAAATAGATATTAACAAATAATTAGTTAAATTAATTAATTAATTAGCTCATTGACTTAATTAAACCTCATTAGGTTAGTTAATCTCTGTGTTAAGATAATCACACAATGACATGTGGGTCTAGGATGTTTAAAACTAATTAAAATTATTTAATTAATTGAAATAAATAGTGTATGACATGTGGACTCCACGAGTTAATTAATAAAATTTTAGATTTAGTTAAACCCTGATTAGCCACTGCCAATGACAATTCGTGTCGAGTGCTCAGTTTGACCAATCAAACCCGACTGTTGAGTGCTCATGTGAGCATGACATCGTGCTGATGTCATAAATGCATTTTTCCAATTAAATTAAATATGCTTAATTTCAGAATATTGATAAAACATTGAAAATTAATATAAAATAATCTGTAACTCGGATGATTGCAGATGAAAATACTTTGTAGTTGAAAGTTGATAAGAAAAATGAGACGAACCCGGATACAATGTCCGTCCATGTGTCACGTGTCCCTAGCATAGCGATCATGGAACTTTTCCATCGATATCATTTGTCCAATAGTAGCCAGAGAGCCGAGAAATATCGTCAAACATTTTTTGCTCCATCCATGACACGTAGTATTGTGTTAGCTCATGCCTAGCACATCATATTACCATGCCATGCTTCGTGATGCACATACTTGCTGCTATTTATTGTTTCTTCCCCCTCTTCCCTCCTATAGATGCCGATGGTGCTGCCATGTAACACCCTGATTTTTCAAACCTTTTCTTTTTAAATATTTTTGAAGATCACTTGGAATTTGGTGGATTTTCAAATTCTCAAAGCAAGTTGGATTGTGAGGTCTCTGATTTCTTGTCTCAAGCAACCCAAAACCTTTTGCTTCTTACTAAAACATTTCTTAGATTTATTTGCAATATTTTATTCCATCAAATAATTCTCTTTTTCTATTTTTGAATTATAGCATCACTATGGGATGTGAAGCAACCTATAGCTTGGATGAGCTTTAAGACCCAAAACTTTTACAACATCTTCTCAATACCCTATAATTTCAAAATAATTAAAAATATTTCTTTGTCCAATGGAGAATTATAGCCAGAATAATTATTTCTTTTCAGACCAGAATTATCCCTTTGTGAAGCAAACCCATGATTCCTGTTTTGAAAAATTCCCAATAAATTCCTGTAGTTACTAGGGATCATATATGGTTCCAATATGTAAAAACATCCCATGGTACAATGCAAACTTTGAGCAAAAACACTTTGCTAAGTTTCTGCTAATACCGAACCCTTGTGGAGGAAGTGCTAGCTAGGAGTGCACAATGGAGCTGAAAATTTTTGGGCATGTGTGCGCTACCAAATGACACTTCCCCACCAAATGACATTGGTAGCAAAGCTTGCAATTGAGTGCTAGGAGGTCATTTGTATTATGGACCAGAAAGATGGTTTTCAAAGGAACTATATTCATTTGATCTTCAAACCTTGCCCATCTTTGCCAGATTAGAGTCTTTTTTATGCTGATCCTCCTAGACATCTTGTATTGCTCCAACCCCAACCCAGTTGAGCTCTAAAACCACCCAAAGTCTGTAGACAGAAACTGTTGTTGATGTTCCTAGTCGCAGGAGAGAGTGTATGATCACGCAAGCAGTTGATGGTGACTGAAGGGAGGCTGGTCGACACAATGGACAAGGTCTCTAGGCATGCGTGGCATCGGGGTAGCCACAACCGTGGTGATCATGGTACTGGCATGCCACACAGCGCGCTCTGTGCAACTCCAGTGACAGCCAAGCCGCCCCGAGCCATCATTCGTTGCCCCATCCTTGTCCTAAGCGCCGACGAGGTCCCTGGTAGCCGCGTGGCACCTCCCGAAGCCTCTGGGTTGCCGGAGATGGCTGCCGCCGCTCCCGGCTAAGCTCCGCCACGGGCAACACAGTGGGCTTCGGCCACTGTGACCGTCCGCAAGCCATTAATGGCTCCCGACTCATCCCGTCGCTCGCCTGACCTCCTCCATCAACTCACGTCCACGCCGCGACAGCCAGCTCGCCGTCCTTGCTCAAGTGGCACGCCCGATCCTTGCCGCTTCGGGAGAGCTCGACAGCGCTTGTCGCTGGCCTATATAAGGCGCTGCCCGAACCCCTCCTAGCCATCACCCCTCTCCTCCACCCCTGGATTAGCCCTAGAGACCCCCAGCAAGAGCTAGGAGCTCGTCTCCCTCAGCTCCGGCGAAAGGCAGTGCCGCCAAATCGCCTCTGTCGCCAGCCACCTCCGCCCTTCCCCAATCAAATTCGAGGCCTCCATCGAGTTCCCTTAGTCTCTCTGGTGCTCCTCGAGCCTTCGGTGAGTAAAACCCCTGCCGGAACCATCGCCGTCGACGACCACCTCCGAAGGAGCTACGGGTACAGGGAGGACCACCGACGAGAGACCGTTCCATTCCCGTCATCTCCCAGCCCCGCCGCCGTCTCTATTGCCGGTGAGCGCCGCCATTGAGCCGCCTTCATTTGTTCCCCCTCCTCTCTCTCTTTTAAAAAGGGCAGGCCCCATTTGCCAGTCTCTGAGGCCCGCGGCCAAAGCGGTAAGTGGAGGCGCCCCTCCACTTTACGCCTTCAACGTGGCCCCTCCTAGGAATTTCTTTTCTTTTGTTAATTCCAGATTTAAACACAAACTTTGACCATTTAAATCTTTTTATTTACAAGTCCAAATCACTTGATTCTTTTTGCATTGAGTTGGTATTGAATTTCTTTACAATCTGGTAAATTTTGGTATTTTTCCCACACTCATAGAAATTCTGGTTAATAAAAAGGTATTTAATGACTTTCCTTTTCTTTTGCTAATTAAAATACATTTTCAAAGGGAAACTATGAAGACCAGGAGTGTTTGAACAACCCCACTGATCAAGGCAAGCGATCATGTCCATGTGATGTAGTTTTTCATATCATAACTCACATCTTCATTTATTATACTTGCTTAATTGGTTAAGAAATAATCATTTAATAAACAATCATATAGAGATATATGCTTATGGTTATAAATCACTATGGTTACTATGGCATAGTGGATGATCATGAGTCACTTGACCGGGCATAATCGTACAACCACCTCTTGCCGGTATGGGAAGGCCGTGATTTGGGCTGTCCGCGTGATCTCTCACTGATATCCTAGAGAGGGAGGGTTATGCACACGTGCTACCTTGGCCCAATGGCCGGTGATAACCCTGTGAGCCTAGTTAAGTTAAGTTGGGCCCGTCCCCGGTTGGGATAGTTTTGTTTGGCCATGATGGTGGCAGGTGTCATGAGGACACATGGCCACCCAGGGCAGGACTCCAGAAGGGAGTGGTTGCCGAGGATATGATGAGAGAGTCACGGGTCAGGCAAGTTTCGTTGGAGCAATGCTGGTCCACCCGAATGGGATCACGAGGTCAGTGCTCTAGAGTGTGGGTAATGTGTGCAACCTCTGGAGAGTGTCAAACCTATTCGAATAGCCGTGTCCATGGTAATGGATAGCCCGACCAAACCTCAGTAGATGGTCAACCATGTGGATGTTAGTAATGATGGAAGAACCCTCCAGTTGAATGGAGATGCTCGATAAGCATTTCGGTGGTTGTGAGACAACCCCGGACATGAGTAAGTGGATATTATAAAGCCAAGTAGTATTATTCTTAATTTGTTGCCATGCTATTGTTTGCTGCATTACTTGGTTATTATGAGCTTGCGAGTACATTCCAAGTACTCACCTGGCATATCATGCCAGATGCAGGAGAAGCCGAGGACGGAGGCCCTGATGATGCGTACTAGGAAGTGTCCACAGCAGTGTCCCTGTGTATGGAGTTGTCGCTATGTTCCGCTATGTTGTAGAAGTACTTAGTAGTTTCGAGGCCCCGCTATGTCTCATAAAAAATGTAGATATTGTGCAGCACCAAGGGTGCCTTTGGCCTCGCTATCATTGTAAGATATGTACTTGTAACCTTATGCTATCAATAAAGTCAGTTCAGTTCTGTTCCAAGTTGTTGAGTGTTTCCAGAAGACATGATCTCTGGGTTGAAAACACCCGTAATCCGATTCGTTGAATCGGGGTGCCACATGCCGGGTATGACTACCCTCCTAACGACCAGCCTGTTGCAGCAGAGCAACAAGGCAAGCAACCCCCCTTATTATTCCTATATCGCTCATTCTTTCTCCCTCATGCTTGCATTAGATTTTGCTATTGTTGTATATAGCTCCTATTCTGATGCATAGCCTGTTTGTGATAAACTGATATTATACTTTTCTGTATATCAAATGTTTAATATAGGTGGAGCAGTGTTCCCTATTGACCCCCTTAGTCCCAGTTGCCCCTGCTTTACCGTCAAAGACTCGATCAACTGATCGACGAGCCATGACCTGTCACATCACTCACACCCCCTTGATGTACGATGATGTAGAGCTACCATCGAGTACCAAGGTGACACCTCGTTACATACTCCTGATGTTAGATCCATAGTATAGTTAATTGGCGGTGGTTTATCGAGGGTGATTCCTCCTTCACCACCTCCGATAACGACTCTGTCATGCAACCACTCAAGCATGGACCATCAAGGGTGATTCCTACTTGGTCACCTTGACGTTTACATCGTTCGGAATCTATCGAGGGCGATACCTCAGATCCCTTTGATGTTACAGCCACACGGTTACTTGAACTTACTATTGGGAACATGATGAAAGGTGTGTTGCGGATGGATTCTAGCATGGATGTGACGAGGCGTGGCTGTGCATTCTTGGTCCTTGCCACACATCGTCGAGACGGGACGTCGGGACCACATATTGTGGATTTTTCATGGCCTTCACAATTTTAATTAAAATGCTAATGGGATTTGTGTTGGGGAACATAGCATGGGAAACAAAAAAATTCCTACGCACACGCAATACCTCTCCATGGTGATGATCATCTACAAGAGGGGAGAGTGAATCTACATACCCTTGTAGATCGCTAAGCGGAAGCGTTTATAACGCGGTTGATGTAGTGGAACATCTTTGCGATCCCAATCGCAGCCCGTCCGACGCTCTCATCATGATCCGTCCTGCGATGCCATCACGATACATCCCGATCTAGTGCCGAGCGGATGACACCTCCGCGTTCAGCACATGTATAGCTCGACGACGGTCCCTGCCTTCTTGATCCGACAAGAGGGGCGGAGAGGTAGATGAGTTCTCACTTGGCCCATGGGCCCTTATAGGTGGCGTCGGACAGCCCACCAGGGGCTGGTTTGCCTCCTCTCTTGGCCCATGAAGCCCTAGGGTCGTCGCACCCCTCCCAGTTGTCTCCCGACACCCTCCTGGCACTCCCAGTACACTATCGGTGAGCCCGAAACTTTTCCGGTGACCAAAACAGGACTTCCTATATATAAATCTTTACACCGGACCATTCCATAGCTCCTCGTGACGTCCAGGATCTCATCTGGGACTCCGAACAACCTTCGGTCACCAACACCTATAACTCAACTATACGAAACATCATCGAACCTGAAGTGTGCAGACCTTGCGGGTTTCAGAACTATGCAGATATGACCGAGACACTCTCCGGTCAATATCCAACACCAGGACCTGGACGTCCATATTGGATCCTACATATTATATGAAGATCTTTCTCGGTTGAACCTCTATGTCAAGGATTCAGTTAATCCCATATGCAGTTCCATTTGTTCTTCGGTATGTTACTTGCCCGAGATTTGATCGTCGGTATCTCTATGCCTAGTTCAATCTCATTACTGGAAGTCTCTTTACTCGTTCCGTAATACAAGATCACGTGACTAACTCCTTAGTCACATTGCTTGCGAGGCTTATTGTGATGTTGTATTACCGAGTGGGCCCCGAGATACCTCTTCGTCACATGGAGTGACAAATCCGACTCTTGATCCGTGCCAAGCCAACAGACACCTTTGGAGTTACCTGTAGAGCACCAATATAGTCACCCAATTATGTTGTGAAATTTTATACACACAAGGTATTCCTATGGTGTCTGGGAGTTACATGATCTCATGGTCATAGGAACATATACATTGACATGGAGAAAACAATAGCAATAAACTAACACGATCATATGTTACGTTCATAGTTTGGGTCTTGTCCATCACATCATTCTCCTAATGATGTGATCCCGTTATCAACTGACAACACTTGTCTATGGTCAGGAAACCTTGACCATCTTTGATCAACGACCTAGTCAACTAGAGGCTCACTAGTGACAGTGTGTTGTCTATGTATCCACACGTGTATTTGAGTTTCAAATCAATACAATTCTAGCATGGATAATAAACGATTATTATGAACAAGGAAATATAAAAATAACTAATATATTATTGACTCTAAGGCATATTTCCCAGAGTCTCCCACTTGCACTAGAGTAAATAATCTAGTTCACATCACTATGTGATTGTAATGAATCTAACACTCATACTGTCCTCGGGGTTGATCATGTCTTGCTTGTGAGAGAGGTTTTTGGCCAAGAGGTCTGAACCTTTCAGATCCGTGTGTGCTTTACAAATCTCTATGTCATCCTATAGATCCTACTACCACGCGTCATTCAGAACTATTCCAAATGACTGCTCCACTATAGGAATCCGGTTTACTACTCAGTGTTATCCAGATTAGTGTCAAAGCTTGCGTCGACGTAACCCTTTACGATGAAATCTTTTATCACCTCCATAATCGAGAAAAATTCCTTTGTCCACTAGTTACTAAGGATAACTTTGACCGATGTTCAATGATTCAATCCTGGAGCACTGTTTGTACCCCTTGACAGACTCATGGCAATGCACACATCAGGTGTGGTACACAACATGGCATACTTTAGAGCCTACGGCTAAGGCATAGGGGACGACCTTCATCCTTTTTCTTTCTTGTAACGTGGTCGGGTCTTGAGTCTTACTCAATATTCACACCTTATAACATAGCCAAGAACTCTTTCTTTGACTGGTCTATTTTGAACGCCTTCAAAAACTTGTCACGGTATGCATTCATTTGGAAGTTTTATTAAGCGTCTTAATCTATCTCTATAGATCTTGATGCTCAATGTTCAAGTAGCTTAATCCAGGTTTTCCTTTGAAAACTCCTTTCAAACAACCCTTTATGCTTTCCAGAAATTATACCTTATTTCCGATCAACAATATGTGAACCACATATAGTCACCAGAAATTCTATAGTGCTCCCACTCGCTTACATGGAAATACATGTTTCTCATAATCTTTTTATAAATCCAAAAGCTTTGATCATCTCATCAAAGCATTTATTCCAACTCCGAGATGCTTACACGACTCCATAGAAGGATCGCTGGGGCTTGAATACTTGTTAGCATCTTTAGGATCAACGAAACCTTCTGGCTGTATCACATACAACCTTTCCTCAAGGAAACCGTCAAGGAAACAATGTTTTGACATCCTATCTGCAACATTTGATAAATATTGCAACAACTTCCAACAGACTTTTATCATCTCTACGAGTGAGAAAGTCTCACCATAGTCAACTCTTTGAACTTGTCGGAAACATCTTTGCAACAAGTCGAGCTTTCTTAATGGTGACGTTCACCATCATCTTATGTCTTCGTTTTAAAGATCCATCTGTACTCAATAGTCTCATGACCATCAAGTAGTTCTTCCAAAGTCCACACTTTGTTTTCATACATGGATCCTCTCTCTCCACCCATTTGTTAGAATCCTGGCCCACCATCGCTTCTCCATTGCTCGTAGGTTCATTGTTCTCCAACAACTTGACCTCCAAGACAGGGTTACCATGCTACTCTGGAGCAGTACGCAACCTTGTCGACCTACGAGGTTTGTAGTAATTTGATCCTGAATATTCATGATCACTATCATCAGCTTCCACTTCAATTGGTGTAGGCACCATAGGAACACTTCCCACGCCCTTCTACACACTGGTTGAAGTGATGGTTCAAAACCTCATCAAGTTCCACCATCCTCCCACTCAATTCTTTCGAGAGAAACTTTTTCTCGAGAAAGGACCCGTTTCTAGAAACAAACACTTTGATTTCGGATCTGAGATAGGAGGTATACCCAACTTTTTTGGGTGTCCTATGAAGATGCATTTATCCGCTTTGGGTTCGAGCTTATCATGCTGAAACTTTTTCACATAAGCGTCGCAGCCCCAAAGTTTTAGAAAACGACAGCTTAGGTTTCTCCAAACCATAGTTCATATGGTGTCATCTCAAAATAATTATGTGGTGCCCTATTTAAAGTGAATGCGGCTGTCTCTAGTGCATAAACCAAAAAATATAGTGGTATTCGATAAGAGACATCATATTATGCACCATATACAGTATGGTGTGGCTGTGATGTTCGGACACACCATCACACCATGGTGTTCCCGGTGGCATTAGTTGTGAAACTATCTCCACATTGTCTTAAATGTGTACCAAACTAGCAACTCATAGATTCATCTCCATGATCATATTGTATAAATTTTATCCTCTTGTCACACGATCTTCAACTTTACTCTGAAATTACTTGAACCATTCAATAATCCAGACTTGTGTTTCATCAAGTAAATATACCAGTATATACTCAAATCATCTGTGAAGTAAGAACATAATGATATCCATGTGTGCCTCAACACTCATTGGACTGAATACATCAAAATGTATTTATTCCAACAAGTTACTCTCTTGTTCCATCTCACTTGAAAACGAGGCTTTCAGTCATCTTGCCCATGATTTGCATGTCTCAAGTGATTTGAAATCAAGTGAGTCCAAACGATCCATCTGCATGGAGTTTCTTCATGCGTTTTACACCAATAGGCATGGTTTGCATGTCTCAAACGATTCAAAAACGAGTGAGTCGAAAGATCCATCAGTGTGGAGTTTCTTCATGTGTTTTACACCAATATGACTCAAGTGTCAGTGCCACAAGTAAGTGGTACTATCATTAGTACTTTGCATCTTTTGCCAACAATATTATGAACATGTGTATCACTACGATCGAGTTTCAATAAACCATTCGTTTTAGGTGGAAGACCATTGAAGGTATTATTGAAATAAACAGAGTAATCATTATTCTCTTTAAATGAATAACCGTGTTGCAATAAACTCAATCTAATCATGTGTATCCTCAACGCAAGCACCAAATAAGAAATATTTAGGTTTAACACTAATCCCGATGGTAGAGGGAGCGTGTGATGTTTGATCACATCAACCTTGGAAACACTTCAAACACATATCCTCACCTCGCCTTTAGCTAGTCCCCGTTTATTCTATAGCTTTTATTTTGAGTTACTAACACTTAGCAACCGAAACGGTATGTAATACCCTGGTGCTACTAGGAGTACTAGTAAAGTACACATCATTATCCAATATACATTTGTCGAGTTTGCCAGCCTTCTCATCTACCAAGTAACTAGGGTAGTTCCTTTTCGGTGACTGTTCGCCTCATTATAGAAGCACTTAGTCTCGGGTTTGGGTTCAACCTTGGTTCTCTTCACTAGAGTAGCAACTGGTATGCCATTTCATGAAGTATCCCTTCTTTCCCTTGCCCTTCTTGAAACTAGTGGTTTTACTAACCATCAACAATCGATGCTCCCTTTTGATTTCTACTTTCGCGGTGTCAAACATCGTGAATAGCTCAAGGATCATCATATCTATCTTTGATATATTATAGTTCATCACGAAGCTCTAGTAGCTTGGTGGAAGTCACTTTGGAGAACCATACTATCTCATCTGGAAGATTAACTCCCACTCGATTCAAGCAATTGTAGCACTCAGACAATCTGAGCACATGCTCAATGATTGAGCTTTTTCCCTTACTTTGTAGACAAAGAATCTTGTCGGAGGTCTCATACCTCTTAACAAGGGCACGAGCATGAAATCCCAATTTCATCTCTTGGAACATCTCACATTTTCCGTGATGTTCAAAACGTGGATGTCAGATGTTCGCAACATCCACAAACGACGCTCGAGGTTCACCACACCGATCGGTGCATTAAGGACTAAGCCTTATGCGCAGCAATGAGGACAATCCTCAGTTTACGGACCCAGTCCGCATGATTTCTACTATCAACTTTCAACTAAATTTTCTCTAGGAACATCTCTAAAATAGTAGAGCTACATCGCAAGCTACAACATAATTTGCAAAGACCTTTTGACTATGTTCATGATATGAGTTCAATTAATCATATTACTTAAGAACTCCCACTCAAATAGACATCCCTCTAGTCATTCGTGTGGTGCATGATCCAAATCCAATAACTCAAGTCCGATCATCAAGTGAGTTGAGATTAGTTTCAACGGTGAACATCTCCATGTTGATCATATCAATTATATGATTCATGCTCGACCTTTCGGTCTCTTGTGTTCTGAGGCCATGTATGTAGATGATAGGATCGTCAAGTTTAACCTGAGTGTTCCGCGTGTGCAACTATTTTGCACCCGTTGTATGTGAACGTTGAGTCTATCACACCCGATCATCACGTGGTGTCTCGAAACGCCGAACTGTCGCAACGGTGCACGGTCGGGGAGGACACAATTTTATCTTGAAATTTTAGTGAGGGATCACCTTATAATGCTACTGCCTTCCTAAGCAAAATAAGTTGCATAAAAGGATTAACATCACACACAAATCATAAGTGACATGATATGGCCATGAACTTGTGCTTCTTGCTATGCATCATCAAAGCACCGGCATGATCTCCATCGTCACCGGCGCCACACCATGATCGCCATCATTGTGCTGCCATTGAGGTTGTCACAATATCTATGTTGTTACTACTAAAGCTACTGCCTAGCGATATAGCAAGAGCATTTGCATGCGCAAAATAAAGTTAAAGACAACCCTATGGCTCATGCCGGTTGCCCTAGCATCGACGTGCAATTCGATATTTAACTACTACAACATGACCATCTCATACATCCAATATATCATATCATGTCATTAGCCATATCACATCACAAGCATACCCTGTAAAAACAAGTTAGACGTCCTCTAATTTGTTGTTGCATATTTTAAGTAGCTACTATGGGTATCTAGTATGATCGCATCTTACTTACGCAAAGCCACAACGGTGACATGCAAGTTGCTATTTAACCTTCTCCAAGGACCGCCTCGGTTATATCCGATTCAACTAAAGTTGAAGATACAGGCACCCGCCAGTCATCTTTATGCAACAAGTTGCATGTTAGTCGATGAAACCGATCTCTCGTAAGCGTACAAGTAATGTTGGTCGGGGCCGCTTCAATCCAACAATACCGCCGAATCAAGAAAAGACTAAGGAGGGCAGCAAATTGAACATCAATGCCACCAAATTCTTTTGTGTTCTACTCAAGATATCATCTACGCATGAACCTAGCTCTGATACCTCTCTTGGGTAATGTAGCATGGAAAAAAAGTTCATCCGCACACGCAATACCTATCCATGGTGATAATCATCTACAAGAGGGGAGAGTGAATCTACATACCCTTGTAGATTGCTAAGAAGAAGCGTATATAATGTAGTTGATGTAGTGGAACATGTTCGCGATCCAAATCGCAGCCCGTCCCGCGATCTCATCACGATCCGTCTCGCGATCCCATCATGATCCATCCCGATCTAGTGCCGAACGGACGACACCTCCGCGTTCAACACACGTACATCTCGATGACGATCCCCGCCTTCTTGATCCAACAAGAGGGTCGGAGAGGTAGATGAGTTCTTCGGCAGCGCGACGACGTGGCTGCAATTGTGGTGGAGCAAGTCCAGCAGGGCTTGGCCTAAGCACCGCTGAAAACTAGACTTGAGGAGAAACGGATCTAGAGAGAGGGCATCACGTGGCTGATTATTGTTGTCTCAAAACCCTCAAAAACTATAGTATATATAGGAGGAGAGGAGGCAGGCCGCCAGCCCAAAGGCTGCCCCTTTGCGTTGGCCGAAGTAGGAGGAGAGGAGGAGTCCTTCTCCAATCCTACTCCTAGTAGGATTCCCCTTCCACTTGGAAACCTTTTCCACCTTTTGTATTTTTTCCCTTATTTCCTACTCCAGCCGCATGGGCCCTTAGAGGTGGCGTAGGCCAGCCCACCAGGGGCTGGTATGCCTCCTCTCTTGGCCGATGAAGACCTAGGGTCGTCACACCCCTCCCGATGGTCCCCCGGCACCCTCCCAGCACTCCTCGTACACTACCGATAAGCCCGAAACTTCTCCGGTGACCAAAACAGGACTTCCTATATATCAATATTTACCTCCGGACCGTTCCGGAGCTCCTCGTGACGTCCAGGATCTCATCTGGGACTCCGAACAACATTTGGTCACCAACACCTATAACTCAACTATACTGAAACCTCATCAAACCTTAAGTGTGCAGACCCTGCGGGTTCGAGAACTATGCAGACATGACCGAGACAATCTCTGGTCAATATCCAATAGCAGGACCTGGACGTCCATATTGGATCCAACATATTCTACGAAGATCTTTATCGGTTGAACCTCTATGGCAATGATTCAGTTAATCCTGTATGCAATTCCCTTTGTCCTTCGGTATGTAACTTGCCCGAGATTTGATCGTCGGTATCTCTATACCAAGTTCAATCTCGTTACCGGAAAGTCTCTTTACTCATCCCGTAATACAAGATCTTGTGACTAACTCCTTAGTCACATTGCTTGCAAGGCTTGTGGGGATGTTGTATTACCGAGTGGGCCCCGAGATACCTCTCCGCCACATGGAGTGACAAATCCTAGTCTTGATCCATGCCAACCCAACAGACACCGTCGGAGATACCTGTAGAGCACCTTTATAGTCACCCAGTTACATTGCGATGTTTCATACGCACAAGGTATTCCTCCGGTGTCTGCGACTTGCATGATCTCATGGTCATAGGAACCGATACATTGACATGGAGAAAACAGTAGCAATAAACTGACACATTCATAGTTTGGGTCTTGTCCATCACATCATTCTCCTAATGATGTGATCTCGTTATCAAGTGACAACACTTGTCTATGGCCAGGAAACCTTGGCCATCTTTGATCAACAAGCTAGTCCACTAGAGGCTCACGAGGGACAGTGTGTTGTCTATGTATCCACACATGTATTTGAGTTTCCAATCAATACAATTCTAGCATGGATAATAAACGATTATTATGAACAAGGAAATATAATAATAACCAATATATTATTGCCTCTAGGGAATATTTCCAACAATTTGGGTATTTGATCTGAGTTGGTCGTTGACCTTTTTGCACTAACCTTCACATGGGAGAAGTAATGGGTACTCGACATCGTGGTATCAGTCGAAGCTCTTCAGACGTTAGCAATGGAGCAGCACACGCCCGAGTGGTACGCGTAAGCATTGATCTTGTATTAGAGATGCCAGGACTAACCTTGGCCACCCATGCATCATGTAGGAGTGCAAAGGGTAATGGGCCCATGAACCTTGCACGCTTAGGATTTCGACCGGCGGGCTGGCCTCTGTGTTGAGCCTAGGTAGGGCTACAACATGATGATTTTTCGAGGCTGGGCAAGACCCAGGAAAGTGTGTCCGGCCATAGTTTATCGAGGGTGTTTGGTAATTTGGTGCACCCCCGCAGGGATGAAAATTAACTATTCGAATAGCCGTGTCCATGGTTACAAGACGACTTTGAATTATATCATGATCTAATACAACTAGAACTATGACTTAAGTGGAATGTTTGGCTCCAAGGTTGCTTTCTCGTAGGGAGTCGACGAAGAATCTCTAGGCGTGACTTATTTAAATTTGCAGCAACAATATGGCTTTATATGTGTTATTGCTCTACACCCTTCTAATGGTGCAAGACCCTGAAGATTCTAGTCTTCGATAGGACTAGTCCCTTCTCTCTATTCCCGCATTGCTGCAGTCGGACCAAATATAACCCCCATACCTTTGATAGTGATGCATACTTAGC
This sequence comes from Hordeum vulgare subsp. vulgare, assembly GCF_904849725.1. Lineage (NCBI taxonomy): Eukaryota > Viridiplantae > Streptophyta > Magnoliopsida > Poales > Poaceae > Hordeum > Hordeum vulgare. The sequence goes on along the minus strand of NC_058521.1, from coordinate 142,757,044 downwards.
ATAGTTCTGATGTTAGTCTTGCGAGTATTTTGGATGAGTACTCACCGTTGCTTTCCTCCCCCTTTTCCCCTTGATACGATTGCTGCGACCAGATGATTGGGCCCAGGAGATGGCGTATCCCGCCGACGACGACTGATACCCTCCGACGATGCCTACTACTACGTGGAGGCCACTAACGACCAGGAGTACTTCAGGAGGTTCCGAGACAGGAGGCCTCGCATTTTTTGATCGATGTATCTATTGTGCTAACCTTCTCTAAGGCATAACTTGATTCTCTATTTTACTCAGATACTGTTGCTTCCGCTGACTTGTGTGTTTTCCGACCTGTTGTATTCGAGCCCTCGAGGCCCTTGGTTTGTAATATAAAGCTTGTACTTTTATTTTGTGATTAGAGTTGTGTTGTGATATTGATTCATGAGTCCTTGATCTTGGTCTTACGCATTTGCGTGCATGATTAGTGTACGATCAAATCAGGGGCATCACAAAGACCTATGGTCATAGTCCAACAATATTATGGCTTGGTAAAGCTTCGGGGTTTCAAGGAACTTAGGATGTGAGAGAACATCTATCATCTTATCCTTGAGAACAGTTCGTAGATGCCAAGAGTCCTACCTATTCTTCCAAATAGAATCATTCAATATCATCGAAAGTACCATCTCATATAAGTCACTCCAACATCACTTTTTCTATTAAACTCCAAGTTTTGAGGGGAGGACTAAACCAAAACCTCATATGTATACTATAACCAACTCACTAGTATCCATATGTAAAAATTCTTGGGAAGTATACAAGCTGCTAAGCTTGAGTATGATACTACAATCCAAGTGTTCAGCTAAATTATTCAAGGTCTAAGGTACTACATTCCTATGCTAAGGAAACACATAGTATATCAATCCAATATTTTGGTCCCTTCCTAAAAATTCAATCAAGTGGTCCTTAAATGCCATCAATCACTACATAATCCACTACTCCTACAAATCCAATGTTGATGGAGTTTTGCATGGTTTCCTAGAGTTCTTATAATCCACATATCATTGCAAGGACCATTATCGCAGTATATCCGCCAATTCCCATCATGATGATCTAGTAAATTCCAAGATCAACCTTATATAGGTACTTAATTCATCCCTAACATCATACAATGACTTCTAGTTGTCACCTATCGAGAAAGATGGTTTCATGATCATGATCATTGGACCAAATCCAAATTTCTCCGAACCATGTGGTCTTACTTCTCATTGCCACTCTATTAGGATTACCTATTAAAATCCTAATCTAATGCTTGTCAAGAATTCCTATTGGTTACTCCAAGTCATTACTATAACCTCATGAACTCACGACCACTACTTGTGAGAATCAAGTTATCATGCCACCAAGAATTTTAGCTCATGGTCATAATTGTCCTACTAAATCCAAATTTACTCTAGGGATATGTAAGTCATGCTACTCTACCAACTTTGATCTTCTAAGTTTACTCATCACTACAAAAATGTCATAATCCACCTAAGACTCTTAGCCACATACTCAGACACCTATTATAGTCACATCAAACCATTGCCCATGAATCTCCTATCCTTAGAATGATCCTTCCTATGGCATCAAGGTTCTGTCGCTAGCTCAAGAATGAAAGATGTTTGTTCACTATGGTCACCAGTTCCATAACGAACCCAGTGCTAAGCAGGGGTTACTGAAGCTCAACAAATGCTCTGGAAATCCCATGTATTAAACATGAGATCGGATGTTTGACCCAGGGCTGCTTGTGGGGCCTAAATTGGTCTAAGGAGGGGTTTCCAATCTTGAGGGAAAGCATAGCTCTACGGGGTTGCGTCTGGTTAAGAACGTTGTAGTCAAAGTCTTCAGTGCTACTCGTCTGTCGATGCCGATCCTTGGTGCATCTTGTCTTGCTGGTCTTCAGTTGTCGAGAATGTAGAGGGAAAGTAGCATAGAGGAGAGTGCCTATTTGGTGGTATACTGTAAGTGCAATCAAACAAGTGCCGAAAGGCCAAACACAAATGTCAAGATGAGGCAAGTGATATAGTCATGTACTTGTTGCCTAGGCAAAAGGGCGGCTTACATCAAGGCACAAACAAGCAATACACAACATTGTTCCGTTCGAACTATCACACGCACTCGACTTCGCATTGGGGATACACGACCTATCCTACCCTAGGGTTTCTCGGACTCAATAGTCATGCCTGGTTCATGTCTTGAAGAGGAGTCCGCTCAGGCTTTCTGGGTCTTCTTCAGGTGTCACTATGTCTCTTGTTATTGTTCGTCTAAACGATCTAGGTTGATTCTGAAGAAGCTTCAACGACTTCTTTCTCGTAAGCTAACAGCGAAAAAATGGTTCCTCATGACTGTCATTGACAATGTCTTCTGTTGTCTTCGTAATTGTGCCAATGCCTCCTTGTCTTTCAAGGCATCGAGGATTTCGGGTAGACAATCCTTTATGCAATGACATGGACAGGGCTTGATAGCGTTTCGACCCGTCGATTATGTTGATGATAACATCAACACTAAGAGCGGGGGATGAATAGAACCATTTTCCTGTTCACTATGGTGAGGCAAACCAAATGGCGAGGTTCTCATCCACTAGCGGTTGTCGACACAACATAGATAAGGACAAGATCGCTCTACTAGCGATGCATACATGATCTTGAATATCTTATGCCCTGGTCATCATAGGACAAGGTTGCATCACACTTAGACATTGTTTAGGGTGTCACCATCTTCTGAGTCTTGATATCCTCATTCCTCGAGAAGGTAGCTTCTATTGGCGTCATCTTGTCATAGCATTGCCAACCTTGTCTCCCAATATGTGGGTGTCGTTCGGCAAGGTCCCTTCCTTTCAAGTTACCCACCAGGATTTCAAGGACTCTACTGGTTAAGGGCATAAGGGTGCTAGCGACCGTTTGCAAGTTTTCAAAAGTAGATGAGTAGAGTTAGGAGAGTAAGGGTGGAAATGCTAAGGCAAAATTCTTCACTTCCCTTGAAAATTTAGGAGAGGTGAGAAATATATAGGTTCTCTAAGTGGTTTGCAAGGTGTGGAAAACAGCTTTGTCCTAACTAACATCCATGCTAACTAAGGGATTCCTATAGTCACGATGGCTTTGATACCAGCTCTGTGGGGACCCCGACTCATACGTCATGATCATCGAATGTACGTGCACAATGATCCTAGAGATCAATGCTCACTGAACATACAGATACTGAATAAAAAGAGTCTTACATCCATTACGTACTAGTTTACTCAATTATGTCCTTCATGGCAAAGTCTTCATATATATTGCAGCAAAAATCTTCAATGGTAGTGTGAACCCATGCCATCTTCGTTAACCCTACAGGCATTCTGACTAGGAAGTGTCCTAGATCACACATATGTCACCAAGGTAATGTTCATAATATCATGTTCTCTCATGCATGGCCAATAAAATAACCAGTGGCAAGCCAGTAATACTTTGAATGTACTCGCAAGCAACCCTTGTTTGAACGAGGCAATGACAATGCATGATCTAGTACTAAGTAGGTATGTTGAGGAAAGCTAGTTTTGAGTGCAACATCATGATCGATCAACTTGTAAAAGCATGCATCAACATGTAGCATATATCCATACGAACAAGTTATGGATATAATCGTAACCGGGGGTTCAACATCTCATCTTCATTCATCACGTCAAGTCGTCTACCTTGGCTCAACTATCATATTTCTCACACAACCATACTTCTCTCTCTCACACACACCCGGTTTATGTGAAAACATCTGGACATAGTTTAAGCAGGATTACCCAACTGTCCTTGACTGTGGACAGGGTGATTCGAATAGTTTTACACTCTACAGAGGTTGCACGTTGTACCCACAAGACTCATGGAACTTCCGTGTCATCCATGGCCTGCGGTATATTACATACCCGAGGTAAGAACCCGAACAATGCCTTTACTCTAGCGACAATAAACAAAGAGTCCACTCGTTGGTATCATCCCTCATGATGTACATCATACGACGCTCTCTATAGATCGTACAATCCATGAGGGCACGCAACAGTGTGCCCGGTGTCTGTAAAAAAAGCCCATGGCCGCCCTACCAGGAACAACCCCATATGGAGACGGTAACTCTGACCCTCTTGCCACTAGTAATGCGGGCACTCTGCTAGCACCGACCAACGTAAGCAACAAAGCCCCGTCCTATAAAGGGGTATTGCGGTCGCACATGTAAGGTTGGGATGGTCAGCAATTTTAAATCTCTCCTATTTTCGAAACCACACACACAACTTTCCTGGGTACACCACTTCTTTATGAAGTGGTTACCTAGCTCAACACTATCTCCCTCGGGCATCAGTGGCACCCGACAAGGTTATTGAAAAGTCTTTCAAATCATATCTTTTCCGTCACCATGCATACTCCCATCCAATTTGCGTAGCAACGACTTAGCATCCTAACTACTTATCACTTGGGCAACCCTCATAGGAAGGTACCGTCTTGCTCAATGCAAGTATCAATGAGGAGTTATGAGAGACAACCCACCAAGGTGGTCACTTATTCACATGATTCAAATGCAACTAATTAAAGTGCCATATGACACGCATAAAATGGTTTCATAGTCATGGTCAAAGGGTTGCTTTCCTGGTTTAGCAAAGTCTTTGAGGTCTTCAGGACCTTCTAGTACAACTCTGAGCTCCTCGTCTACTTCGTCATCTATCGTCGGAAACAACCGCAATAAGCCACAGAGCAGGCATAAAAACAAAGTGCCCTATAAATAGGAGTTTAATTTTTCTTCCGCATGCCTGTTCATAAGAAAAATTCGTAAAGTTTGTTCTAATGGAATTGGATCACCAGAGATTTTTGAACGGTGGAAACGGAGGAATTTATGATCCTATAAGAAGTCCATAGATTCTTTTTTATAAAAACGAGTGGATATACCTATTAATTAGGGAATGATTTTAGAAGAGTTTCGGAAGTGGCTTCACTGGATTTGGAGTTGGGATTAATTTCCAATGAATTTATGAAGATTATTTAATTGGAAAAAGGAGCTATTTATTTGACCTAGCAGAAACAATGCTATAGAAAAATGTTCACCCTGGCTAGGAAAATATGTCATGATTTTTTATGTCTGTGGAAATTTAAATAACTCCATTTGGAGTTGATTTGGACTCTCTAGGAATTTGCAAGGTGTGAACTATTCAATTTTGAATTTGAACACTAATACTATAGAAAATCTCCCTGGAAATATGTGCAAGGCACATATGTGGATATGTTATAATTTTAGGAATTCCTGGAAATTTAATCATTAAATTTGGATGTCATATGAATACTCTAGAATTATTTCTTTCTCACTTGAAAAACAACATGGAAAAAGAATCTACCATATGCTCTCGGGCTAGCACATGCCCTAGGCGGAGGATAGCAATTGGGATATCCTAGTGGCTCAGCCGAGCGGTGAAGGTGGCAATGCCGAAGGCGTATTTTGCAGAGTACACTTCCGTCGTAGGCATATGCCTCAGGGACGAAATCGTTCCACTTAAACGGCGGGGGCTCGGCCGGCTATCGCTGACAGGTAGGGCCCGCCTGTCTGGTTTATCCCTCACCTCCCGCTCGAGCGGGGAGTGACAGGGTAGGCGGGACTGAGTAGGGCTTCGGCGCCATTCCGGCGGCTCAGGTTTCCTCCGCTGGTGCTCCGGCCACTAGTGTGCTCGGGGCGACAAGCCGCACGTTCCTGGGTGCTGCACGACCACCAGGGAGGGGTGCATTGGCGAGGGCATGAACGACCGTCGAGGGAGGTTGCCGATGATAAAGGGCATGGTGCCACAAACTTGGAAAGATGGAAATGGACCATATGAGAGGCTTGAGGCGATGCAGGAAGGGCCCTCGTGCGGCTTAAAGGAGCAGGGAATTGCCGGGGAGCTCAAATTTGAGCAGGAGTCACTGGCGGTTCTTTACTTGTAAGGGTCATTGTATGCCCTGAATGTGTGTGGTTGAGATGGAAAAGCTGATAGGAAGAGAGTAGGGTGCTGACTAGGGATGCAAAAGTGGGTTTTTCCTGCTCCAAAGCCATGCAAAGTGTACAGGAGGTAAAGGGACACTAGGAGGAAGTGTGGTAAAAATTGGGCCTCAAGGAGTGCTCGTGTGGTCCTTCAATTATTGCGCAAGTGCAAAGGGCCGAAGGTGTGTGTTGGGTGTTTGGGCTAGCAAGATTTCTCTCCTTGCTATGAAACTTAATAGGAGTTAATGCTAGGTGGAAATAAGCATGTTCACTAATTTCGATATTTTTTGGAGAAAGTTTCCAATGTTAAACTTGATGAACCCTAGAAATGAGCAGAAATGGTTTTCACTAGATAATTCCATGCAAATTAATTCGCCATAATGCACCACTTGGTGTGGTGGAATTATTTGAGGATTAGAGCATGCCCAAAAGTTTTGGGATCAATTGGAGAAACTTGACAATGTAAAGTCTCCCAATTCCAGAAATCACCTCAAGTGGTTTTTAGGAGCTTTTGGCAAGTGGATATATTCTCCTTGATGCTCCACTTGGTGTGGAAGCATCCTTAGGGTATTGGAACATGTCCGCAAAATTTGAGAACAAAAGGAGAAACATGGTAATGTAGAGTTGCTCAAATTTGGTTCTAGACAGAGAGGGTTTTGAAATATTTTGGTGAATCAAATCAACTTGGATTGAGATCAAACTTGGCAAGATCATCACATATATCATGTGTGACATGCTAGAATTTTAATGGAATTTATTGACAATATTCTTATTGAAATATTTCAAAATCCTGAAATTGGCACAAAGGGTTTTGGAGGATTTTGTCTAATAGTTTGAACATGACCATGTGTTGGAACTCTTATATACTGAAAATAGATGTCCACTGAGTTTCCCTAAATTTTCTCAAATTTTGTGGAAGCAAGAAAATAATTGTTTTTCATAAAAGACCATTTATGACCTCAAAAAAGGAATTTAAATAAAATTTCAGAATAACTTCTAAAATAATAATTTTGTGTTCTTGCAAGTCTTTTTGATAATAGGATCCAAATGAAACATTTGGGGCAAAACCTTTCTCCTATTTTGAGGTCTTTTAGTACAAACCTCAATTCGGGGTTTTTTGAAAAGCTAAATTAAATAAATGCTTTTTTGGTGAAGATAATATGTGGTAAAAATAGTTTTAGGTCCTATACACATGGTATGGCATTGGGCAAGGTCTTCGGGCCAGGAGCTGATTCTAAAGAGCAGGATGAATTTTTGTGATTTAAAACACAAGCAAACTAGAAAGCAATCACAATCAAGACAAGCATCACAAGCAAACACAAAAGTTTTAATTGGTCCTTGTCGGGGGGATAACCCCGGGTAGGCTCATCGAGCCTACTCCTTTGCCTTCGACCATGAAGGAACAACATGCGTCATTCTGCAAAGCCCAAGTCCGCCTGGCCGGCTAGGAAGCACCTGCCGGCTAGGGGTGAGACGACTAACACTCTGGTCGGCCAGGAGGTTCCTGCCGGCTAGAGGCGAGACAGTTACCTCCCTTTGGCCGGTCGCTTGACTAGCCGGCTAGGGATCTCAAGTCACATAAGGCCGTAGGTCATGACAAGACCCTATGGTTAAAGGTGGCTACGTGTCAGCCAAGGTACTGGATCGGGGTGCACGACACGAACAGCATCAGCGGCCATGCTGCTGACCTCCTCCGGCTGTGATCCATCACCCTGCACAGTGTCGGCCCGTCAAACTCCCACTCCATTACTGCACTCGGCGTGGGAACAATGGAGACGGCCGTACTGTTTGCCCATGACGAATGTTGCTGGACGACGCCGGACGTACCACACATGTCCTGCGTCAACCTTACACGAGAACCTTACTGCCTAGCCGGCGGGTCCCACAGCCAGACGGGACCTCGCAGCCGGCAGGACCCTCCAACGACAAGACAAGACCCCTATGGGCCCCCTAGCCAGCCGGCGAGGCTTCCAGTCGGGTCCCACTCTTGTACTTTTATCCTTATTGTAGGTTGGTGGGTTCGTCTAAAAACCCCCTGGCTCCCCTCCATGCACATGGTCGGTCAACTTCATACACACACACACCACACAGGAGAGGTAGACGCGAGCCGGCTGCTACTTCTTCCTCCTCCACAGAACAGCTCAAGGATCACATTGTAACCTCATTGTTACATCATACATTCCGGCAGGTTTAGGGGTGTTATCTCTACGGAGAGCCCTGAACCTGGGTACATCGTGCATTCCATGCTTGTACCGTCCTCGTTCCTAGCACCCTCCGGTGCCACTTCAGTTGCCACCATCTTTAGCCTACCCATGGCTTATGTTGTCAGTAAACACCGACATTTGGCACTCACCGTGGCGCCGTCCGCGGCATCGGCTGGGCTTACGCGCTGGGTGGGGCCCTGCACTTACACCACCGGATGCATTGCATCCGGACCTATCTGCATGCCCATGGAGCCTGCTTTCGAGGATGCTTCTCCGGTGTTGATCATCGTCCCAGTCCGTCATGCGGATTCTGATGGGGAGTGTGACGACGAGGCACTCCCTAGCGTCGTCATCGCTGCTGTTGAGAATCTCAGCGTTCTCTTCAGCGACTCGCGCCTCAACAATGGACCTCGCTACCCTGGCGAGGACTTCGACGTCGAGGCATTGTTTGCCAGCTTCAGTAGGCTCTCCCTCGCGGAGACGCCTGCATTTGATGAGTATCCCAGCAACATTCTCATCTTCGAAGGTCCACCGTCGTCTGCGGGGTTCCTTACCCCGTATCATGCCGCCGTCGTCTCCAATGTCGTGGAGGTGATGGTCATTGGCGCCGGCACCAGCAAGGCTCATGGCAAGGTGTCAGATGACGCTAGTGAGCCTGCTGCTGCATCCACCGACACGCTTCATGCCGCCCTTGCCGGCTTGAAGACACCCATCGCCACCTCCACAAACCCCACCGACGCGCGGGCCTTGCTAGAGGAGGCTCGCAGGTAGATCTTGGAGAAGGGCATTGTATTCTCCGTGGCTAAACGCCGGATGGAAGCCACACAACGTGAGTATAACTCCGCTTATGGCCTCACTCCGGTTTCTGAGGGTCCTAGCCGGCTTGGCACGGTCCGCGATCGGGACCGGTTCATTACCGAGATCCTAGGCGGCAAGAAGCCCATCTACGAGACTCTTGGGGCCAACTTATGGGCTGCCGAGGCGGACAAGGTAGAAATGTCAAACTTGGAGGGTGAGGAGCGCGCCCTTCAGGAGAAGGAGGTCAAGGATCTCCTTGACACCGCCAATGAGCAGCAGACACGACTTGACCCTGGTCAAGCATAGTCGGAGTCTCCGGGACCTAACCCCGGAGCGCACCGTAACCCCAGTGGCCATCATCAAGCTAGGGGATCTTCCTCGCATCACACTTCTGGTTGGAAGGGCGAGGGCAGCCACGACAACCGTTCTCAGTGCCAGAGCGAGCCGACTTCGAGCCGACGTCGCACAGATGACGAGAGTGACTCGGTGTATGAGGTTCCTCGTCTGGGGAGGGCCCATGCCACCGGCTCACAAGACACACTTCCGATCACGGCTCGGATCGGCCCTCACGTCCCACACACTGACAACGATACTCGCAAGCGCCTCAACGCCCTGGCGCAATTAGTTCTCCTGGAATAGGACGGACCCATTGGTCCGGCATGCTTTGGCCCCCGGATCCGAGGGGAGCCGTTTCCCCAAGGCTTCACTCTCCCTCGGGACACCCCCAAGTACAACGGCACTGCGAAGCCAGAAGACTGGGTCATCGACTACAGCACAACCATCGGCATTGCCCGAGGGAACAAGCGCGTAGCCGTCCGCTACGTGCCACTCATGTTGGTCGGCTCGGCTAGGACATGGCTTAACAGCCTTCCAGCCGGTAGCGTCAACTCTTGGGTTGACTTCGAGGAGGCGTTTGTCCACAACTTCACTGGAACCTACAAGCGTCCTGGCCGGCCTCGCGAGCTGGCCATGTGCGTCCAAAGGCTCGACGAACCCCTTCGCGACTACGTCATGCGTTGGACGGAGCTGCGCAACTCCTGCAAGGGAGTGCATGAGGTACAGGCCATCCAGTACTTCAACGACTGCTGCCAAGACGGCAGTCTCCTCAAGCACAAGCTCATGTGCTCCGAACCCACCTCTCTGGCAGTGCTCATGGCCAAGGCGGACAAGTACACCAGGGCCGACTCCGTGATGCGGGTGAAGGTGACCGCCTCGGACAAACTTGTCCCCACGCCGACTACTCCCAAGCTTGCTGGCGACAATCAAGGCAGCCAGAGCAACAACAAGCGCAAGACGGATCAACTTGATTCGCGCTCCAACAACAAGCTGGTGGCCAACATGGAGGGAGATGCGTCGGCTATTCAAGCCGGCTCTCAACGGAGGCAGACCGGCAAGAACGACTGGCAGCCCAAGCTCAGCTTCGAACAAATACTTGACGCGCCCTGCAAAATGCATACTGGGCGAAGCCCACTACCCATACCCTTTGATAGTGCAGGTTTGCACGACGACTGTCGCAAGGAGAGGGTCTGCCGGCTCCCCCAGGTGCAGCCGTAGCGCCTCATTCTCCGGCTCCCGGTCCGGCTCCGGCTCCGCTGCCGCCACCTCACAACGACGGTTGTCTCCACGACGACTACCCCCTTCAAGATGGAGCATTTGTTGTCTTCATCGGCGAGGGTGACGACAAGCACAGCCAGCGCCAACGCCGGCGCAAGGTGAAGGCCACGTTCCGCCCGGTTCCCCAATACATGCATTGGTCTGAAAAGCCAATTACATGGAGCCGGGTTGACCATCCTGCGGTGATGCCAAATCCTAGCTCATACGCGCTCGTCCTCGACCCCACTTTCGCCTCCCAAAGGCTCACCTGCCGGTTCTCCCGGGTGTTGGTCGACAGCGGCTGCAGCATCAACATCCTCTACCTCGACACCTTGCTCAAGCTTGGGCTCAAGGAGAAGGACCTCCAGCCAACCAGCACTGTCTTCCACATCATTGTGCTGGGACAGTCCTGCTTGCCGATTGGCAAAATCCAGCTGGACGTCCTTTTCGGTGACAAGGCTTACTTCCGCAGAGAGTCCATATGGTTCGAGGTGGTGGATCTCAGCACCCCGTATCCTGCGCTGTTGGGTAGGCCGGCTCTGGCAAATTTCATGGCCATCCCCGACTATGCCTACCTCAAGATGAAGATGCTGGGTCCAAATGGCATCAGCACCATTGCTGGCGACTACAAGAAGTCGCTCGAGTGTGCACAGGACAACAGCCATCTGGCCGACGCCATGGTGATTACTGAGAAGAAAAGGCAGATCGACCGACTCGTGGCTCAGGCTACCGGTCAGCCGGCGATCCCTACTCCACCATCCTAGTCGGCCGGCAAAGGCTCATACAAGCCGACCAAAGAAACTAAGCAGGTGCCACTCGACCCTGCGAACCCCAAGCAGTGCATCACCATCGGGGCTAACCTCAGCCCCAAATAGGAAGGCGAGCTCGTCGACTTCCTCCGTGAGAATCGGGACATCTTTGCATGGTCTCCAAAATACATGCCAGGGGTTCCGAGGAAGTACACCGAGCACAAACTTCACGTGCAGGCAGATGCAAAGCCGGTGAAACAACCTTTGCGCCGTTCGCCGAGGGCAAGAGACGCACAATTGGAGAAGAGATTGCCCGGCTCCTCGCAGCCGGCTTCATCATGGAGGTTTTCCACCCGGACTGGTTGGCCAATCCAGTCATGGTGCTGAAGAAGAACAACACATGGCGAATGTGTATCGACTGCATCAGCCTGAATAAGGCGTGCCTGAAAGACCCTTTCGCCTTGCCCAGGATAGATCAAGTGATCAAGTCAATGGCCGGCTGCGAACTGCTGTCATTCCTGGACGCTTATTCAGGCTACCATCAAATCAAGCTGGATCCAGTTGGTCGCCTGAAGACCTTCTTCATCACGCCCTTCGGGGCCTACTCCTACACCACCATGACGTTCGGTCTGAAGAACGCTGTTGCGACATTCCAACGCTGCATGCAGCAGTGCCTCCTGCCATAGATTGGCAGAAACATCCACGTCTATGTGGATGACATCGTCGTCAAGACCAAGCAGCACTTCAGTGTCCTTGACGACTTGCAGGAGACGTTCGCCAACCTGCGCGAGTACAAGATTCGGCTCAACCCGGAGAAGTGTATCTTCGGGGTTCCAGGCAGCAAGCTCTTGGGGTTCTTCGTGTCTGCTCATGACATCGAAGCGAACCCTGAGAAGATCGGCACCATAGAGCGGATGGTAAAGCTGGCTCGAATCCTCGACATCTAGAAGTTCGTCGGCTGCCTAGCGTCCCTTAGCCGGTTCGTCAGCCGGCTCGGCGAGAAGGCGCTTCAACTCTACCAGCTCATGAAGAAAACAACCTAGTTCGAGTGGAGCGGCCAGTCGGACGAAGCCTTCCGCAACCTCAAGCGGGTCATCTCAAGCCTGCCAATCTTGGCAGCACCGGCTGAAAGGAACCCATTCTCATATACATTGCAGCGACCACTCGCGTGGTTAGTGTAGTGTTGGTAGTAGAACGCAAGGAGGAGGGCAAGGTACTATTAGTACAATGCCCTATCTATTACCTCAGCGAGGTCTTGTTCGCCTCCAAGCAGAACTACCCCCACTACCAAAAAATTTGTTATGGTGTTTACCTTGCCGCAAAGAAGTTGAAGAAATACATCCAAGAGCATGCCATCACTATGGTGAGCACTGCTCCTCTTTCAAAAATCATGGGCAACCATGATGCAACTGGCCAGATCTCCAAATGGTCCATCTCCATGGCCAACCACGACATCTACTACGAGCCACGCACTACCATCAAGTCTCAGGTGGTGGCCGACTTCCTTGTCGATTGGGCCGAAACCCAATTCGAGCCGCCGCCTCCAGACTCCACTCATTGGCGGATGCACTTCGACGGCTCAAATATGTGAACTCGTCTAGGAGCCGGCATTGTCTTGACGTCTCCAAAAGGGGACCAGCTCAAGTATGCTCTCCAGATTCACTTCGCTGCCTCCAACAACGTCGTCGAGTCCGAAGCGCTCGCTCATGGCCTCCGGCTTGCCAAGGAGATTGGCATCCGACGGCACCTTTGCTTCGGCAACTCGGATCTTGTGGTGCAGCAAGTCTGTGGCGAATGGGATGCCAAGGATGCCAACATGGCAAGCTATCGCTTCCTCATCCAGCAGCTCAGTGGCCCTTTCGAGGGTTGTGAGTTTCACCATGTTCCCAGGGCGGACAACGAGGTGGCTGATACATTGGGCAAGATCGGCTCTACAAGACAAGCAATTCCAGCCGGCGTCTCCCTCGAACAGCTGCACAAACCATCCATCAAGCCGTCTCCGGAGTCGGTGTCAATTTTTGTGCCGACAGATCCCTGTGTACCAGCGCAGTCGGCTACGCCAACTATGCCGGCTATAGCTCCTGTGCCGGCTACACTGGCTCCGCCGACTCCAATTGATGTGCTCGCTACAGCTACTTCGCCGGCTACGACTGCCTTGCCGACTTCAACAACAAATCCGGCTTCGCTAAGCCTCGAATCATGTCATCTCGACACCCACTGGGTGGACGTCATGGAGGTAGACAGCGAGCCGACTGCCACGACAGCATCAGAGATAGAGAGTCTCGAGCCCGCGACTGCTTCATCAAGCTCGGGGGCTGCAGAAGCCCGTGATACTCAGGTCGAGACGGAGCCAGCCCTTGTGTCGGCTCCGCCATGGGCTCAACCCATCTTGGCCTTCTTCGCGGAGTGCTTCTTCAAGATGAGGCGGAGGCAAGGCAGATCCAGCGCAGATCAGCAGCCTATGCCATCATCAATTGCGAGCTGGTTCGGTGTAGCATGACTAGCCTGTTCCAACGCTGTGTTGAATCAAAAAATGGGCAGGAGATCCTCAGAGACATACACCAGGGTGAGTGTGGCTAAGGCGTTCCGCCATGGATTCTATTGGCCCACGGCCCTTGAAGAGGCCGTGGTCATGGTCAACAAATGCGAAGGCTGCCAACTCTTTGGCGCAGAGCCACATGCTGCCTTGAGCCCTCAAAACCATCCCCTTGTCATGGTCGTTCGTCGTCTGGGGTTGGATATGGTGGAGCCATTCAAGACCGCTCGAGGCGGCATGACGCATCTGTTGGTAGCCATCGACAAGTTCACCAAGTGGATCGAGGCTAGGCCCATCAAGAAGCTTGACGGCCCCACGGCCGTCAGGTTCATCAAGGACATTGTTGTCCGCTATGGCGTCCCCCACAACATCATCACCGATGATGGCACCAACTTTGCCAAGGGTGCTTTGGCACTCTACTGCTCCAAGGAAGGCATCTGGCTTGACTTGGCGTCGGTGGCGCACCTACAGTCCAACGGCCAGGTGGAGAGGGCTATCGGCCTGATCCTAGTCGGCATCAAGGCAAGACTGGTAGCGCCACTCATCAGGTCAGCTGGCTACTGGATCAGAGAGCTGCCGGCAGTGTTTTGGAGCCTCCGCACCACGCCGAACTGGTCAACCGGCTTCACCGCATTCTTTCTGGTATACGGGTCCGAGGCAATCATCCCCACGGATGTCGAGTTCGACTCGCCTCGGGTCACCTTATACGCAGAGAGAGAAGCGAAGGAGGCAAGAGAAGACGACGTCAATCTGCTCGAGGAGGCACGGGATCTAGCCTTGAGCCGGACGGCCATTTACCAACAGAAGCTGAGGTACTACCACAGCAAGAAGATCAAGACTCTCTCCTTCAGAGAGGGGGACTTGGTGCTCAGAAGAATCCAGCGAACAGCTGGCCAGCACAAGCTCTCGTCCCCATGGGAGGGGCCTTTCATCATCAGCCGTGTATTGCATAACAATGCATACTACATGATCGATGCTCAGAAGCCAAGGAAGCGCAAGAGAGATGACTCCGGCCAGGAGATGGAGCGTCCATGGAACGTTGCATTGCTTCTCCCATTCTATTGCTAGAATGCAAGTAAGAAAAATGAAAAGAGCATGTACGTATGTATCTTTCTCCCTCTTCGGGATTTCCGAATGAATGCAATGGGTGTTTCAAGCCAAGGCTTGGGGCACCCCTCTTTTGGATTCATGACAAGAGTTTTCACTCATTTTGTGAGTCCTTTGGTCCGGCTCCACGGACTCGGGGGATCGCTAGCTGGCCCGAATGATTTCCTTAGTTATAGATGAGCATATAGTGTACGGCGGGTCGAACCCTGGCCATCTCGTAACAGCTACAGACTGGCTCCTGGGTGTCCGGCTAAGGAAGCGGCGCCAGGTAAGGTTGGTTGCATGAAAAGTTCAAACTACAAAAAGGGTTGCCGACTCGGGTTGGTTTGATCATACTTTGATCTTATCATTCTAGCCGGCCTCTGCTGCTTGTGTTTGAATCTTTAAGTCTTGATGGCTTTGAAAATATTCTCAAAGGTAGAAGCCTCGTCCCAGTCACAGACCGGCTCCCAGCTGTCGGACTGGTGAGGTGGATGTTACAGGCAATAAAGGAGTTGGAGAAAAAGAAGTCAAGCAGGAATCAAAAGATGAAAATACAAGGCAACAAGCGTGGTGTTTACAAGTTTAATGCAGAATATATACATTCAAAAGCATTCAAAAGGCCCACGGCCGAAGTTCATTACAATAAACACCCCTAGTGGGTGGAACTATTGGACTAACAATACATTGCAGAGACAATGAAAAAACAAAGGGACTAGCTAAGGGGCGGCGGCTTTGTCTGTTGCCCCGGCTACAGCTCCTGAAGTGGTGGCTTCACCATCACCGGCTACTCCCGAGGCGGATGCGCCGTCTCCACCACGAGAGCTTTCGGCTCTGTCCCTTGCGGCGAGTCGACATAAGCCTCGATGCTGGAGTCGGCATCTTCCCCCTCATGGGCCACCTCGTCGGAGCTACCATCGGCGTCATACGGCTGAAGATGGAACAAATCCTCGGGGATTACGTTTCCTTCTTCGTCGCACTCCAAGTTGAGCTCATCCTAGGCGGCATAAGAGGCGATGTCGCTCGCCCTTATTCGTAGCTGGTCCTCCAAAGCCTGGAGCTCCCCCTCTGAGTCGTCGCGCTATGGAACAAGCTTGCCCAAGTCCAGGTTACGATACCAGGACTTGGCCAGGCGCAGCGCCATGTAGGCACCAGCACGCGCGGCTGAGGCGTGCCAGGCGTCGAGACGATCACCACCAGGTGCAAGCCAGTGGGACAACCGGCTCATTGACGCCATCTCCAAGGCCTCGGGCCATAGAGCCTTTCTCATTGACGTGCCGATGCTTTGGAGTTGCTCCATGGAGTCGGCCAGGACAAGCAGCCGGGCTTTGATGCCCACGGCAATCTCCTCCATAGTCGAGCCGGCGTTGGCATCCACCTCCTCACCAACAGCGCGACGCTCCTCACGGCTGGTATCCACAGCCGTTTCAGCCGCTTCATGTGACTCAGGGAAGATTCCTAGGTAGGGGAAGGGGTGCGAAGAAGAATAAGAGGGAGATCAACAAAGAAGAAAAGATCAAGACAAAATAAAAGAAAGGCTTACGGTTGAAATGGATGTCAGTCTCGCGGGCCTCCTCCAGGGCCTCACGCTCCCGCACCGTGCTTGCTTGAGCTGCGCGGGAGAGCTCTTCTTGGAGGGCCGCGACCGTCTCCATTGCCTTGGCCACCTACGGCTGCTTCTGGATTAGGGCCTGCTCCTTCTCCTTCAGGACGGTGTCCTTGAGCTTCATCTCCTCGAGATGAGCTGTCTTGAGACGCTCCGTATCGGTAGCATGGGAGGTGTCCTTGTCCTGAAGGGTGGCATGCAGCTGCCCCAGCTCGGCCTGAAGGGCTGCCTCGCGATCCTTCTTCTCCGTCTGGAGAAGACTCAACTGCTGCTGGAGCTGCTGGTCCGCCTTGCGTAAGGTGTCTCGCTACGAGACGATAGCACCCAGCCGGCCCTAAAGATCAGTGACTTGGCCATCAGCCTCCTGGGTCTGGGCCCGCAGCGTGTTGTACACATGCACTTGGGCGTCCTGAAGCTCCTATGAGCAAAGCAAAGAAAGCAAGAAGTAAGATTCAGACCGGCTAATTCAGAGCCGACCCAATTCTCGGGGGCTACACCAAGTGGGTGCACAAGCGCCCCCACTAAAAAAGCAAAGACAAAGCATAGCACAAGGAGATTCTGTTGGAATTATGCCCTAGAGGCAATAATAAATATAGTTATTATTACAATTCCTGTATCAAGATAATCGTTTATTATCCACGCTGTAATTGTATTGAATGAAGACTCATTTACCTGTGTGGATACATAGACAAAACACTATCCCTAGCAAGCCTCTAGTTGGCTAGCCAGTTGATCAAAGATAGTCAGTGTATTCTGATTATGAACAAGGTGTTTTTGCTTGATAATTGTATCACGTCATTAGGAGAATCACATGATGGACTAGACCCAAACTAATAGACGTAGCATGTTGACCGTGTCATTTTGTTGCTACTTTTTTCTGCGTGTCAAGTATTTGTTCCTATGACCATGAGATCATATAACTCACTGACACCGGAGGAATACTTTATGTGTATCAAACGTCGCAACGTAACTGGGTGACTATAAAGATGCTCTACAGGTATCTCCGAAGGTGTTAGTTGAGTTAGTATGGATCAAGACTGGGATTTGTTACTCCGTGTGACGGAGAGGTATCTCAGGGCCCACTCGGTAATACAACATCACACACAAGCCTTGCAAGCAATGTGACTTAGTGTAACTTACGGGATCTTGTATTATGGAACGAGTAAAGAGACTTGCCGGTAAACGAGATTGAAATAGGTATGAGGATACTAACGATCGAATCTCGGGCAAGTAACATACCGAAGGACAAAGGGAATGACATACGGGATTATATGAATCTTTGACACTGAGGTTCAAACGATAAGTTCTTCGTACAATATGTAGGATCCAATACGGGCATCCAGGTCCCGCTATTGGATATTGACCGAGGAGTCTCTCGGGTCATGTCTACATAGTTCTCGAACCCGCAGGGTCTGCACACTTAAGGTTCGACGTTGTTTTATGCGTATTTGAGTTATATGGTTGGTTACCGAATGTTGTTCGGAGTCCCGGACGAGATCACGGACGTCACGAGGGTTTCCGGAATGGTCCGGAAACGAAGATTGATATATAGGATGACCTCATTTGATTACCGGAAGGTTTTCGGAGTTACCGGGAATGTACCGGGAATGACGAATGGGTTCCGGGAGTTCACCGGGGGGGGGGGGCAACCCACCCCGGGGAAGCCCATAGGCCTTGAGGGTGGCGCACCAGCCCTTAGTGGGCTGGTGGGACAGCCAAAAAGGGCCCTATGCGCATTGGAAGAAAAATCAAAGAGAAAAAAAAAAGAGGAGGTGGGAAGGGAAGGAAGGACTCCCACCCACCAAACCAAGTCCAACTCGGTTTGGGGGGGGGAGACCTTCCCCCCTTGGCTCGGCCGACCCCCTTGGGGCTCCTTGAGCCCCAAGGCAAGGTCCCCTCTCTCCCACCTATATATACGGAGGTTTTAGGGCTGATTTGAGAGGACTTTTCCACGGCAGCCCGACCACATACCTCCACGGTTTTTCCTCTAGATCGCGTTTCTACGGAGCTCGGGCGGTGCCCTACTGAGACAAGGTCATCACCAACCTCCGGAGCGCCGTTACGCTGCCGGAGAACTCTTCTACCTCTCCGTCTCTCTTGCTGGATCAAGAAGGCCGAGATCATCGTCGAGCTGTACGTGTGCTGAGCGCGGAGGTGCCGTCCGTTCGGTACTAGATCGTGGGACTGATTGCGGGATTGTTCGCGGGGCGGATCGAGGAACGTGAGGACTTTCCACTACATCAACCGCGTTCACTAATGCTTCTGCTGTACGGTCTACAAGGGTACGTAGATCACTCATCCCCTCTCGTAGATGGACATCACCATGATAGGTCTTCGTGCGCGTAGGAAAATTTTTGTTTCCCATGCGACGTTCCCCAACAGTGGCATCATGAGCTAGGTTCATGCGTAGATGTCTTCTCGAGTAGAACACAAAAGTTTTTGTGGGCGGTGATGTGCGTTTTTCTTCCCTCCTTATTCTTTTCTTGATTCCGCGGTATTGTTGGATTGAAGCGGCTTGGACCGACATTGCTCGTACGCTTACGAGAGACTGGTTTCATCGCTACGAGTAACCCCGTTGCTCAAAGATGACTGGCAAGTGTCGGTTTCTCCAACTTTAGTTGAATCGGATTTGACCGAGGAGGTCCTTGGATGAGGTTAAATAGCAACTCATATATCTCCTTGTGGTGTTTGCGTAAGTAAGATGCGATCCTACTAGATACCCGTGGTCACCACGTAAAACATGCAACAACAAAATTAGAGGACGTCTAACTTGTTTTTGCAGGGTATGCTTGTGATGTGATATGTCCAACGATGTGATGTGATATATTGGATGTATGAGATGATCATGTTGTAATAGATAATATCGACTTGCACGTCGATGGTACGACAACCGGCAGGAGCCATAGGGTTGTCTTTATACTAACGTTTGTGCTTGCAGATGCGTTTACTATTTTGCTAGGATGTAGCTTTAGTAGTAATAGCATGAGTAGCACGACAACCCCGATGGCGACACGTCGATGGAGATCATGGTGTGGCGCCGGTGACAAGAAGATCGTGCCGGTGCTTTGGTGATGGAGATCAAGAAGCACGTGATGATGGCCATATCATGTCACTTATGAATTGCATGTGAGGTTAATCATTTTATGCACCTTATTTTGCTTAGAACGACGGTAGAATTATGAGGTGATCTCTCACTAAAATTTCAAGACGAAATTGTGTTCTCCCCGACTGTGCACCGTTGCTACAGTTCGTCGTTTCGAGACACCACGTGATGATCGGGTGTGATAGACTCAACGTTCACATACAACGGGTGCAAAACAGTTGCGCACGCGGAACACTCGGGTTAAGCTTGACGAGCCTAGCATGTGCAGACATGGCCTCGGAACACATGAGACCGAAAGGTCGATCATGAATCATATAGATGATATGATTAGCATAGGGATGCTTACCACTGAAACTATACTCAACTCACGTGATGATCGGACTTGAGCTAGTGTAAGTGGATCATGAACCACTCAAATGACTAGAGAGATGTACTTTTTGAGTGGGAGTTTAGCGTATAATTTTGATTAAGTTAAACTCTAATTATCTTGAACATAGTCTAAGTCCACTTTGAATATATTTGTGTTGTAGATCATGGCTCACGCGACAGTCACCCTGAATTTTAATACGTTCCTAGAGAAAGCTAAGTTGAAAGATGATGGAAGCAACTTTGTAGACTAGGCTCGTAATCTTAAGCTAATCTTACAAGCTGGGAAGAAGGATTATGTCCTTAATGCTGTGCTAGGAGATGAACCACCCGCTACGGCTGATCAGGATGTTAAGAACGCTTGGTTAGCACGTAAGGAGAACTTCTGAGTAGTTCAATGTGCAGTCTTGTATGGCTTAGGACCGGGACTTCAACGTCGCTTTGAGCGCCATGGAGCATTTGAGATGTTCCAGGAGTTGAAGTTTATCTTTCAGAAGAATGCCCGGATCGAGAGGTATGAGACCTCCGATAAATTCTATGCTTGCAAGATGGAGGAAAACTCGTCTGTTAGTGAACATGTGCTCAAAATGTCTGGGTACTCAAACTGTCTAGCTGAGCTGGGGATTGAACTCCCGCAAGAGGCTATCATTGACAGAATCCTTCAATCACTGCCGCCAAGCTATAAAGGCTTTGTGTTGAACTACAACATGCAAGGGATGAACAAGTCTCCCGGCGAGTTGTTTGCGATGCTGAAAGTCGCAAAGTCTGAACTCCGTAAAGAGCATCAAGTGTTGATGGTGAATAAGACCACTAGTTTCAAGAGAAACGGCAAAGGCAAAAAGGGTAATTCAAAGAAGAGCGGCAAGCCTATTGCCAATCCGACGAAGAAACCCAAAGCTGGACCTAAGCCTGAAACGGAGTGTTACTATTGCAAGGGTATGGGTCACTGGAAGCGCAATTGCCCCAAGTATCTGGCAGATAAGAAGGCGGCCAAAGAAAAATCAGGTATATTTGATATACAAGTTATTGATGTGTACTTAACCGGCTCTCGTAGTAGTTCCTGGGTATTCGATACCGGTTCTGTTGCTCATATTTGCAACTCGAAACAGGAACTGCGGAATAGACGAAGGCTGGCGAAAGATGAAGTGACGATGCGCGTAGGAAATGGTTCCAAGGTTGATGCAATCGCCGTCGGCACAGTTTCACTTCAGTTACCATCAGGATTAGTTATGAACTTAAATCATTGTTATTTAGTGCCTGCGTTGAGCATGAACATTATATCTGGATCTTGTTTATTGCGAGACGGTTACTCTTTTAAGTCAGAGAATAATGGTTGTTCTATTTCTATGAGTAACATCTTTTATGGTCATGCACCCAATGTGAGAGGATTGTTCATATTGAATCTTGATAGCGATACACACATACATAACATTGAGACCAAAAGAGTTAGATTTAACAATGATAGCGCCATATTTTTGTGGCACTGCCGCTTAGGTCATATTGGTGTAAAGCGCATGAAGAAACTCCATGCTGATGGACTTTTGGATTCACTTGACTTTGATTCACTTGACACGTGCGAACCATGCCTCATGGGCAAGATGACTACGACTCCGTTCTCTGGAACAATGGAGCGTGCAAGTGACTTGTTGGAAATCATACATACCGATGTGTGTGGTCCGATGAGCGTGGAGGCACGCGGCGGATATCATTATTTTCTCACCTTCACTGACGATTTGAGTAGATATGGTTATGTCTACTTGATGAAGCACAAGTCTAAAACATTTAAAAAGTTCAAGCAATTTCAGAGTGAAGTTGAAAATCATCATAACAAGAAGATCAAGTTCCTACGGTCTGATCGTGGGGGTGAATATCTGAGTTTCGAGTTTGGTGCTCACTTAAGACAATGTGGAATTGTTTCACAGTTAACACCGCCTGGAACACCACAGCGTAATGGTGTGTCCGAACGTCGTAATCGTACTTTATTAGAGATGGTGCGAAATATGATGTCTCTTACGGATTTGCCGTTATCGTTTTGGGGTTATGCATTAGAAACAACTGCATTCACTTTAAATAGGGCACCATCAAAATCCGTTGAGACGACGCCATATGAACTATGGTATGGCAAAAGGCCAAACTTGTCGTTTCTTAAAGTTTGGGGATGTGATGCTTATGTCAAAAAGTTTCAGCCTGAAAAGCTGGAACCCAAAGCGGAAAAGTGCGTCTTCATAGGTTACCCAAAGGAGACAGTTGGGTACACCTTCTATCTCAAATCCGAGGGCAAAGTGTTTGTTGCTAAAAACGGAGCTTTTCTCGAGAAGGAGTTTCTCTCGAGAGAATTGAGTGGGAGGAAGATAGAACTTGACGAGGTTGTCGAACCTCTCATCCCTCTGGATGGTGGCGCAGGGGAAGGGGAAACCTCTGTCGTTGCGACGCCGGCTGAGGAGGAAGTTAATGATGGTGATCATGAAACTCCGGTTCAAGTTTCTGTCGAACCATGCAAGTCGACCAGACCACGTGCTGTTCCAGAGTGGTACAGTAATCCCGTCTTATCAATCATGTTGTTGGACAACAATGAACCTGCAAATTATGAAGAAGCAATGGTGGGCCCGGATTCCAACAAATGGCTAGAACCCATGAAGTCCGAGATAGGATCCATGTATGAGAACAAAGTGTGGACTTTGGAGGTACTACCTGAGGGCCGCAAGGCTATTCAGAACAAATGGATCTTTAAGAGGAAGACGGACGTTGACGGCAATGTAACCGTTTATAAAGCTCGACTTGTGGCAAAGGGTTTTTCACAAGTTCAAGGAGTTGACTACGATGAGACATTCTCACCCGTAGCGATGCTTAAGTCCGTCAGAATCATATTAACAATAGCTGCATTTTTCGATTATGAAATCTGGCAGATGGATGTCAAAACGGCGTTCCTTAACGGTTTCCTTAAAGAAGAATTGTATATGATGCAACCCGAAGGTTTTGTCGATCCTAAGAATGCTAACAAGGTGTGCAAGCTCCAGCGATCCATTTATGGACTGGTGCAAGCATCTCGGAGTTGGAACAAACGCTTTGATGAGGTGCTCAAAGAATTTGGGTTTATACAAGTGGTTGGAGAATCTTGTATTTACAAGAAAGTGAGTGGGAGCTCTGTGGCGTTTCTAATATTATATGTGGATGACATATTGTTGTTTGGAAACAACGTGGAGTTTTTGGAGAGCATAAAGGATTACTTGAAGAAAAGTTTCTCTATGAAGGACCTAGGAGAAGCTGCTTACATTCTAGGCATTAAGATCTATAGGGATAGATCAAAACGCGTGATAGGACTTTCACAAAGCACATACCTTGATAAAGTTTTGAAGAGGTTCAAAATGGAACAGTCCAAGAAAGGGTTCTTGCCAGTTTTACAAGGTACGAGATTGAGTAAGACTCAGTGCCCAGCAACTGATGAAGATAGAGAGCATATGCGCTCCGTCCCCTGTGCTTCAGCCATAGGTTCTATCATGTATGCAATGCTGTGCACTAGACCGGATGTTAGCCTGGCCATAAGTATGGCAGGTAGGTTCCAGAGTAATCCAGGAGTGGATCACTGGACAGCGGTCAAGAATATCCTGAAGTACCTGAAAAGGACTAAGGAGATGTTTCTCGTGTATGGAGGTGACGAAGAGCTCGCCGTAAAAGGTTACGTCGATGCAAGCTCTGACACAGATCCAGACGACTCTAAGTCGCAAACCGGATACATATTTATTCTTAATGGGGGTGCGGTAAGCTGGTGCAAAGCGTCGTAGCTGATTCTGCATGTGAAGCGGAGTACATGGCTGCCTCGGAGGCGGCTAAGGAGGGTGTCTGGATGAAGCAGTTCATGACGGATCTTGGAGTGGTGCCAAGCGCACTGAATCCAATAACCTTGTTCTGTGACAACACGGGTGCCATTGCCTTAGCAAAGGAACCACGGTTTCACAAGAAGTCCAGACACACCAAACGACGCTTCAACCTCATCTGCGACTACGTCGAAGGAGAGGACGTAAATATATGCAAAGTGCACATGGATCTGAATGTGGCAGACCCGCTGACTAAACCTCTTCCACGGCCAAAGCATGATCAACACCAGAACTGTATGGGTGTTAGATTTATTACAATGTAATTCGCATGATGATGTAAGGGCTAGATTATTGACTCTAGTGAAAGTGGGTGACTGTTGGAATTATGCCCTAGAGGCAATAATAAATATAGTTATTATTATAATTCTTGTATCAAGATAATCGTTTATTATCCATGCTATAATTGTATTGAATGAAGACTCATTTACATGTGTGGATACATAGACAAAACACTGTCCCTAGCAAGCCTCTAGTTGGCTAGCCAGTTGATCAAAGATAGTCAGTGTCTTCTAATTATGAACAAGGTGTTGTTGCTTGATAACTGGATCACGTCATTAGGAGAATCACGTGATGGACTAGACCCAAACTAATAGACGTAGCATGTTGATCGTGTCATTTTGTTGCTACTGTTTTCTGCGTGTCAAGTATTTGTTCCTATGACCATGAGATCATATAACTCACTGACACGGGAGGAATACTTTGTGTGTATCAAACGTCGCAACGTAACTGGGTGACTATAAAGATGCTCTACAGGTATCTCCGAAGGTGTTAGTTGAGTTAGTATGAATCAAGACTGGGATTTGTCACTCCGTGTGACGGAGAGGTATCTCAAGGCCCACTCGGTAATACAACGTCACACACAAGCCTTGCAAGCAATGTGACTTAGTGTAAGTTACGAGATCTTGTATTACAGAACAAGTAAAGAGACTTGCTGGTAAACGAGATTGAAATAGGTATGCGGATACTAACGATCGAATCTCGGGCAAGTAACATACCGAAGGACAAAGGGAATGACATACGGGATTATATGAATCCTTGACAGTGAGGTTCAAACGATAAGTTCTTCATACAATATGTAGGATCCAATATGGGCATCCAGGTCCCGCTATTGGATATTGACCGAGGAGTCTCTCGGGTTATGTCTACATAGTTCTCGAACCCGCAGGGTGTGCATACTTAAGGTTCGACGTTGTTTTATGCGTATTTGAGTTATATGGTTGGTTACCGAATGTTGTTCGGAATCCCGGATGACATCATGGAAGTCACGAGGGTTTCCAGAATGATCCGGAAACGAAGATTGATATATAGGATGACCTCATTTGATTACCGGAAGGTTTACGGAGTTACCGGGAATGTACCGGGAATGACGAATGGGTTCCGGGAGTTCACCGGGGGGGCAACCCACCCCGGGGAAGCCCATAGGCCTTGAGGGTGGCGCACCAGCCCTTAGTGAGCTGGCGGGACAGCCCAAAAGGGCCATATGCGCATTGTAAGAAAAATCAAAGAGAAAAAAAAGAGGAGGTGGGAAGGGAAGGAAGGACTCCCACCCACCAAACCAAGTCCAACTCGGTTTGGGGGGAGACCTTCCCCCCTTGGCTCGGCCGACCCCCTTGGGGCTCCTTGCGCCCCAAGGCAAGGTCCCCTCTCTCCCACCTATATATACGGAGGTTTTAGGGCTGATTTGAGACGACTTTTCCACGGCAGCCCGACCACATACCTCCACGGTTTTTCCTCCAGATCGCGTTTCTACGGAACTCGGGCGGAGCCCTGCTGAGACAAGCTCATCACCAACCTCCGGAGCGCCGTTACGCTGCCGGAGAACTCTTCTACCACTCCGTCTCTCTTGTTGGATCAAGAAGGCCGAGATCATCGTCGAGCTGTACGTGTGCTGAGCGCGGAGGTGCCGTTCGTTCGGTACTAGATCTTGGGACTGATCCCAGGATTGTTCGCGGGGCGGATCGAGGGACGTGAGGACTTTCCACTACATCAACCGCGTTCACTAACACTTCTGCTGTACGGTCTACAAGGGTACGTAGATCACTCATCCCCTCTCGTAGATGGACATCACCATGATAGGTCTTCGTGCGCGTAGGAAAATTTTTGTTTCCCATGCGACGTTCCCCAACAGATTCAGCCCGGCGAATGCTTGGCCGGCCCGATTCTCTGGGGCTACACCAAGTGGGTGCACTGGCGCGCCCCCACGGATTCAAGAGCAGAAAAACAAAAAGCCAAAGTTCAAGGCAATGAAGACACAAAAGATGAATGACTCACGATGGCACGTTCTTCCAGGCGCTCCAGATCGCTGTGGGCCACCCGGGCCGCCTGCTTCACCTTGTCCCGGCTACTGGTAAACAGCGCCACAAGTTCCGGGACACCACTGAACACTGTGCCTGGGGGCAACGTTATGCGCTCAACATTGGTCACGCGCCAAGCCTTCATGGGCCGGCTCCCGGCGATGGAGCCGGCTCCTGGAGCGGTTGGGCCGCGGTTGGCCACAACGAGGGTGCGGTCTCGAGGCGGTTGGTTGGCGGCCGACTCAATGGACGTTCTGGTCGGTGCCGTCTCGGCAGCTGGGGGTGGATCGGCCGCCTTCGGCGCATCCATAGTCACCTTCGGCGCCTCCAGGTTCGCCTCCGACACGCCGCCTGTGTCAGCCTCCGGCGTGTCGGGGACCACCTCGAGGTTCACAGGTGTGGAGGCGGTCGGCTCGGGAGACTTCGCCGCCTCGGCCTCCTGGGCATGTCTCGGAGCCGCCTCGCTAGCTGGCTCCTCCATGCGCGATCGCTTGGATGGGTCATGCCTAGCCTTCGAACACTTCTCCTTGGGCTTCTCATTGGGCTTCTCAGCCCGGCTGGGTTGGGGTTGGCCCGCGGCCATCTTCTTCGCCGCCGCTTCCCAGCGAAGGGCAGATTCGTCCTCAAGCACCTTCTGGGCAGCATTAGCATCTGCCCAGCCCGCTCGCTTGGCGGCGGAGGCAGTTTCTTCCTCCACGTCTTCTGCCTCCCTGTCAAGCACTATTTGAGGAACCTATCCTCGCACGACAAAACAAAAAGAGGTAACAAAGGACTCTTACCCGCCACGATGGGCACCTGCTTCCTGCTGGCACCGGCACGACGCTTCTTGGTGCCGCCTGCTCATCCTCCAGCTGGAGGTCCTGTCGTGGCGCGTTTGGGAGCCGGCTTGGAGGTTGTGGCTCCCTTGCCCTCGTTCCTGGCCGCCTCGGCAGGCACGGCCATCTCGCCAGCATGGCGGCGGCCTCGTGTCAGGGGAGGGCTGGTGACTTCCTCCACCTCCTCAGAGTCCTCCCCGAAGGCTGTATCATATGAAGAAGGCGGCGTCTCATCATCGTCCGTCCAGTCAACAAGGGAAGGCCTCAGGTGCTCACCAGACGACTCGGAGCCCTCTGACTCCAACACCTCCTCCGAGACGGCGTCCCGCGGCTCAATCATCCCCTCGTCCTCAATTTCCGAGGGGTCTGATGTCTCCATGTCGGCGGCTGGCGGGTTGAGCCCTTGCAGGTTCTCAAACAGCTAAAGCAACAGAGTTTGCAGCCGACTTAATAAAGGAAACAGAAATTTCAAAGACAACAAAAACAAGATCCGTTATGATGCTTACCACTGGGGGAGGATGGGCTCCATCGTAAGGGACCAGCCCCCATTCCCAATCTCCACTTTCATCCATGTTGGCGGAGGAGATCTGGTTCATGCTCTTAGCCACCGCGCCGGCATGGAAGTTTTTGGTGGAGAGTCGGCAGGGATCGCGCCGGCTGCTCATCTGGCAAATCACATGAGGCCGTCTCTGCAGAGGCAGGATCCGGCGGGTCACCATAGTAGTGAGCAGGTCGCGGCCCAGGAGGCCGCGAGTCTTCACGCTTTTGAGGTAGATGCATATATGTGCTACCTCGGCAAACGGCTTCGGGTATTTGGCCTGCCAGTTCTTCTTCGCCATCGACGTCATGGGAGGGGTTGGCATTCTTCACGTAGAAGAATCCCCTCTGTCACTTCTTGATGGAGTCCTGAAGCGGCATCTGGAGGAAGCCGCACTTCGTCCGATGATGCACCAGTGTTGCACCGCACGTTGTCATCGGGCGAGGGCCCGTGAGCTTCTCCACCTCGGCCTTGTCCATTTTGATGGACTGCTTCTTGAATAAGAAGAGGCTCTGCCAAAGGTCAAGGTGGGGCTCGATCCCCAGAAAGCCCTCGCACAAGACGACAAAGGAGGCGAGCTGAAGAATGGCGTTCGACGCCAGTTGGTGCGGCTGCAAGGCGAAGAAAGTAAGAAAGTTGGCGTAGAGGTTGCTCGCTGGGAGCCCGAAGCCTTCGTAGAAGCGTTCATCAAACACGACTACTTCCCCCTCCTTCGGCGTCGGGGCGGTTTTGGCTCCGAGAATCCACACGGCCACGAGGGAGGCCGGAGGCAGCATACGGCGTTGGCGGGGCACATCAATGTGGCCGGTGCAGATGTCGCTGCCGAGCCAGGCACTGTTGTGTTGGCCCTTCTTGGAGGAACAGATCGACATGGCGGCGGGCGATGAGAGCTCGAAGGGTTGGCGGCGACGGTCTGCGCGATGGCAAAGACGAATACGAAGGAGAGTCTCTCTCTGTCTCTGGGCTCAGGGAAGGAGGAGGAGCAAGTGCGGGGCGAGAAGGGGGCGAATGGCCTCCTCGATACCCCCTGCACCCCATCTAAACCCCACGATGGATCGTGGGGAGGGGATCCGGTGCGCGCAGGACCCGCCATCCCCGATTATTACGGGGACATTACGGCTCCCGAAACCCAACTGTCGTGGAGTAATCCGCAAAGGTTTCTCCACGCGGGGGCCGAGGGGCGTCGTGGCCGGACCCAGGGCTCAGGCCCAGTCCCATCATCTAAGCAATCCATCATCATGTCAGGACGGGGCCTGGCACGTGGCGCAATTTGCGCAAACTACGAAGAAGCCGAGGCGTCGCTTGGAAGCGAGCCGGCTTCCGAGCCGGCGTCTCCTGCCGCAAGCAGTAGCAGGAATTCAACAGCATACAACTCAAGCCGGCGAGGCCACCCGCTCAAAGGCGGCGGGCCTCCCCTGCTTCGGGGACTACTGTCGGGGGATAACCCTAGGATAGGCTCATCGAGCCTACTCCTTTGCCTTCTACCATGAAGGAACAACATGAGTCATTCTACAAAGCCCAAGTCCCCCCTGGCCGGCTAGGAAGCACCTGCCGGCTAGGGGCGAGACGACCAACACTCTGGCCGGCCAGGAGGTTCCTGCCGGCTAGAGGCGAGACGGTTACCTCCCTCTGCCCGTCTAGGACAAGCCGATCGGTTGGAGGCGAGGCGACCATGCCCAGGCCGGCTAGTCAAGCGACTAGCCGGCTAGGAAAATAAAGCACATCAGGCCGTAGGTCATGACGAGACCCAATGGTTAAAGGTGGCTACGCGTCAACCAAGGTACTGCATTGGGGTGCACGACAGGTACAACATCGGCGGCTGCTGCGGCAACAAAAGTCCTTCCTTGGTGCTAGGAATTCTTCTTGTTACTTCTCTGGTTTGCGTCGGTTTTTCCCTTGAAGAGGAAACGGTGATGCAACATAGGAGCAATAAGTATTTCCTTCAGTTTGAGAACCAAGGTATCGATCCAGAAGGAGGGCCTCGTCAAGTCCAAAGTACCTGCGCAAACACAAACAAGCTTGCACCCAACGCTTCAAAGGGGTTGTCAATCCCTTCAAGATTGTTTGCCAAGTGAGATCTGAAGGCGGAAAGTGCAATGAAGTAAAAAGTGTAAGGCTGAAAATATGGTGTGGAGTAGACCCTAGGGGCCATAGTGTTCACTAGAGGCTTCTCTCAAAATAGCAAATATCACGTTCGGTGAAAAATTACTGTCGAGAAATAGATAGAACCGCACAAAGGCATGACGATATCTAAGGCAATGATCATACATATAGGCATCACGTCCGAGACAAGTAGACCGATACTTTCTGCATCTACTACTATTACTCCACACATCGACCGCTATCCAACATGCATCCAGTGTATTGAGTTCATGACGAATAGAGTAACGCCTTAAGCATGATTACATGATGTAGAGGGATATTCTCAAACCAATGATGAAAACCTCATCTTTTTACCCTTGATGGCAACAACATTATGCGTGCCTCGCTACCCCTTCTGTCAGTGGGTGAGGTCACCGCACGGTATGAACCCAAAACCAAGCACTTCTCCTATTGCAAGAATCATAGATCTAGTTGGCCAAACAAATCCCACAACTCGAAGAGAATTACAAGGATATGAAATCATGCATAAGAGAGATTAGAAGAAACTCAAATAAGATTCATAGATAATCTGATTATAAATCCACAATTCATCGGATCTCGACAAACACACCATAAAAGAAGATTACATCGGATAGATCTCCATGAAGATCATGGAGAACTTTGTATTGAAGATCGAAGAGAGAGAAGAAGCCATCTAGTTACTAGCTATGGACCCGTAGGTCTATCGTGAACTACTCACGCATCATCGGAGAGGTCATGGTGTTGATGGAGAAGCCCTCCGTGTCCGAAGCCCCCTCCAGCAGGGCACCAGAACGTGCCCCAGATGGGATCTTGCGGAGACAGAAGCTTGCGGCGGCGGAATAGTGATTTCGATGATCTCCTGATTTTTTTGGGATTTTTAGGGAATTTATAGGCGCAACCCCTAGGTCAGCGGGAGCTCAAGGGGATCAAAAAACATGGAAAAAACAGGAACTGGCACATGGCACTGAGTTAATAATTTAGTCCCAAAAAATATATAAAAGGCATGCAAAACATCCAAAGTTTGACAAGATAATAGCATGAAACCATAAAAAATTATAGATACGTTGGAGATGTATCAGCGGCCATGCTGCTGACTTCCTCCGGCTCCGATCCATCACCCTGCATAGTGTCAGCCCATCCAACTCCCACTCCATTACTGCACTCAGCGTGGGAACAGTGGAGACGGTCGTACTGTTTGCCCATGACGAATCTTGCTGGACGACGCCGGGCGTACCACATGTGTCCTGCGTCAACCTTACGCGAGAACCTTACTGGCTAGCCGGCGGGTCCCATAGCCAGACGGGACCTCGCAGCCAGCGGGCCCCTCCAACGACAAGACAAGACCCCTGTGGGAACCATGGCCAGCCGGGACCCACTCTTGTACTTTTATCCTTATTGTAGGTCGGTGGGTTCGACTATAAAACCCCCTGGCTCCCCTCTATGCGGAGGGTCGGTCAACTTCATACACACACACCACACAGGAGAGGTAGACGCAAGACGGATGCTCCTTCTTCCTCCTCCACATAACACCTCAAGGAGCACATTGTAACCTGATTGATACATCATACATTCCGGCAGGATTAGGGTTGTTACCTATACGGAGAGCCCTGAACCTGGGTACATTGTGTGTTCCATGCTTGTACCATCCTTGTTCCGAGCGCCTTCCGGTGCCACTTCGGTTCCCACCATCTTTAGCCTACCCATGGCTTATGTTGTGAGTAAACACCGACAGTCCTAATTTTTTAGATATGCTAACTTAGTCAGGAGAGTCAAAACACAGGGTGTGACAGTATGCCATGTTGTGTATCGCACCTGGTGTGTGCCTTGCCATGAGTCTGGCAAGGGGTAAAAGATTGATCGAAGAGTGGATCACTAGGCAACAGTCAAAATTATCGTTAGTAACTAGAGGACTAAGGAAACGTTTCTGGATTATCGAGGTGATAAAGGGTTCGTCGTAAAGGGTTATGTCGATGCAATCTTTGACACCAATCCGGATGCCTATGAGTAGCAAATCAGAGTGGTATAGTGGACAAGTCATTTGGAATAGATCCAAGTGGAGCATGGTAGTAGCATCTACAGTATGACATAGAGATTTGCAAAGTACACATGGATCTGAATTTTGCAGACCAATGACTAAAACCTCCCTCACAAGAAAAACATGATCTAACCCCACAACTCATTGAGTGTTAAGCATATAGCTATGTGAACTAGATTATTTAATCTAGTGGGATACTGTTGGAAATATGCCCTAGAGGCAATAATAAATTGGCTATTATCATATTTCCTTGTTCACGATAAACCTTTGTTATCCATCTTACAATTGGATTGATTGGAAACTTAGATACATGTGTGGATACATAGACAACAACGTGTCCCTAGTGAGCCTCCAACGGACTAGCTCGTTGATCAAAGATGGTTAAGGTTTCCTAACCATGGACATGAGTTGTCATCTGATAACGGGATTACATCATTAGGATATTGATGTGATGCACAAGACCCAACTGTAAGCATAGCATTTAATCGTATCACAAATTTTATTGCTACTACTTTCTACATGTTAAGTATATGTTCTAAGACCATGAGATCATGCAACTCCCTAACAATGGAGTAATGCCTTATGTGTATCAAACATCACTTTGTAACTAGGTGATCATAAATATGCTCCACAGGTATCTCCGAGGATGTCTGTTGGGTTGGCATGCATCAAGACTGGGATTTGTCACTATATATGACAAAGAGGTATCTCCGGGCCCTCTCGGTAATACAACATTAAAAGACGCTTGCAAACAATATGACTAAGGAGTTAGTCACTAGATCTTGTATTATGGAATGAGTAAAGATACTTGCCAGTAACAAGATTGAACTAGGTATAGAGATATCGATGACTGAATCTCGGGAAAGTAACATACCGCTAGACAACAGGAACTGCATACGAAATTGATTGAATCCTTGGCATCATGGTTCGGCCAATAAAGATCTTCGTCGAATATGTGGTTACTAATATGGGCATGCTGGTCCCGCTATTGCTTATTAACCGGAGAGGTGTCTCAGTCATGTCCACATGATGCTCCAACCCGTATGGTCTGCACGCTTAACATTCAATGGTGATATAGCATTATTGGGTTATGTATGTTGGTGACCGAATGTTTTTTGGAGTCTCGGATTAGATCCCGGATGTCAGGAGGAGTGCCGGAATGGTCCGGAGGTAAAGATTTATATATGGGAACTCATATTTTGGCTATGGGAAAAGTTTCGGGTTTTTTCAGTACTGTACCGGGAAGCTTCTCGAAGCTTCCGGAAACTTCTGGAGGAGTCTGGATGTCCACCAAGGGTTCCACCATGTCCCGAGGGTTTGCATGGGTTGAGGAGATGCACCCTGGCCTTATTGGGCCAGGAGTGAAAGGCCCTCAACACCCATGCAGTTGGGAAAGGTGGAAAGTCCGCCATTGTATGGAAGGGAAGGAGGAGGAATGGGATTCCACCTCCTCCCCCTTGGCTGCACAATAGGGCTTAGAGGGGCTATTACCCATGCCCCTGCACCTATATATAGAGGGGAGGGGACACCCCAAGAGAACACACGAAGCCCTTGGCACCTCCCTCTCTCCCTAGATCATTTTCTCCTCCGTTCGCGGTTCCGGTAGCGCTTGGCGAAGCCCTGTTAGCACTGCTCCACCACCATCTCCACCATGTCGTCGTGTTGGTTGAGAACCCATCTACTACTCTGCCCTCGCTCGCTGGATCGAGGAGGTGGAGATGTCATCGAGTCTCACGTGTGTTGAATGTGGAGGTGTCGTTCGTTCGGTGCTAGATTGGGATGAATCGTGATTAGATCATGAATACGTATGACTAGATCAACCGCACTACATACACTTCCGATTAACAATCTACAAGGTATGTAGATACACTCCCCCTATTGTAGTTATGCATCTCCATGGATAGATCTTGCGTGTGCATAGGAAATTTTTGTTTCCCATGCAATGTTCCCCAACAATGATGATGCGGAGGGCATGTAATTGTTTGGAGACACTGACAAGGAGGAGGAGGGCAATGCCGAGGCTGCGCCCAACAAAGCCGGCACGTCCACAGGCTCCGCCGATTGTGACAAAGAGTAGTGCACGTGACGTTGTCGTCACTCTGGTCCAATTAAGGCAATCACTCCTCCCCTCTCGTTCATGCCAAGCTTGCTGGGCTGAACATCGATGGCCAATTAGTCTCTTGGTGGTGATGTGGAGGTGGAAATCTGCACTTGCCAGGTCCGCTAAGGAGGAGGTTATGGAGGCAAAGCTGGAGAGCGTCGAGACGGAGCTGGAGAAGGCAAAGTTTCAGTTCTTGGGGTTCATGACTGAACACGGGCACAAACACCAGCTATCATTTAGATTAGGTATTAATTATACCTCCAAAGCCGGACTAGAATGTAAATTTAGTGAAATACATCGTGTTTATACGAAATCAGTCATGGTTACATAATATCTAACTCTATTTGCATGAATTTCATACGGTTAGTTCGAGTTGTTATTAAAATATGTACGACTATGGTTGAATGGCGTTCTCCCGCATCGATGTGTGCAGACTGATCCCCTATCTGCGAATGGATATGGAAAAAAATTATGGGTCACCATAGGAGCTGCCCTTAAGCTCCATGAGGCAACAACATGGAACTTGCCATATCCGAAAAGGGCAAATACATAATTTAGTCGTTATGATTTCGATGGTGTTTTTTAAGGAAAACTGTAAGGTAAACCCCCCACAGCGAGTTTTTTTTAAATAATAAGAACCCAAATTTGCCCCCGTGGGGACTTGAACCTGGGTGGTTGGGTTGTACATCCACTCCACTAGCCAAGTGAGCTAGGCTCACTTCCTTTTGCTTTCGATGATGTCTCAAGATGATGGGGATATTACCCCTGGATATACCAAAAGCGAAGATAAGACGTCTCCAAGACATTTGGGGTCATGTGCCCCCGGTCCGGCTAGCCATAGCCAACCCGCCTGGTCGACGCGCACTAGGCTGACTGGAAGGATTCAGCCTGGCCGGCTGGTCTTCCACCGGCCGGCCTGCCGGCTCACGTCCAATCCGACCATACCCCCGTACGGCAAAAAGAGAAGATCAATGATGAGGAGGCGCTCGTGACAACAGAATGCACTGACATGCTCGGCCTGGCCCCGGGCGCAATGATGAAGGGGCATCGAGGCTAGAGGACCCAAGTCGCCGCCGAGGCTGACCACGCAAGACGACCATGTAGCCACGCTCCACGTGACGAGCCGGCGCATCGGCGCTTATGCACACAGCCGGCGGGTCCCGCGCCATAAAGACCACACAGCCGGCGGGCCCCGCGGCCAGCCGGAGAGGTTAGCGGCCGGGCCCCACCTCATGTCCTATCCCTACCACTGTATGCACCGGGCTGCACTATAAAAGTCCTACTTTGGCTCCCACGAGAGAGGGTCACGAGGAGGAGATACTGATCTAATCCATACACCAGATACACTAGACATACCACACACCATCGAGGTAGCGAGGCTGGCAGCTAGAGCTTTGTCTCCCTCCTCACGAACAGCTCGACGTGCACCATTTCTACTGCAATTCCCATATAGTCACACGAGCAGGACTATGATTTTTACCTCACCGGAGTGCCCTGAACCTGGGTAAATCAGCATCATGTGTGTTGCGCGCACACCCATTCCCAGACGCCGCCAGCGCTCGTTGGCCCCAAACCATGAACTAAGTCATCTCCTGGCATCTGTGTCGGAAATACCACGATAGTTGGTGCCCTACATGTGGCCGGCAGTGAAGCCAACCGGAGTAACGTTCCGGGCGGGACCCTTAACCCCTTCTGGCGAGCATATGGCGCACGGCTTTGTCGTGAGCTACAGCGCGCTCGACTGCATCAATGACAATGGCCGTCGTCTCGAGGACGCGGACTTCCCCGTTGATGGCTCCATCGTATCGTTCGGCTCGCAACGTATCAACGTTGCGGTCGTCACCAACAAGTACCCCGCCGACGTACTCAGCTACGACGAGCTCCCACCATCCGGCGACATCGACCTCTCCTGCAATGTTGATGATCTCTATGACCGTGTGGATGTGCTCACCTCCATCTCGCTAGGCAGTGCATTCAGATACCGGACCCTGCTTCACGCGGCAGTGGACATGCTCCGCACCCCCATCCCTGTGGTGGCTGACCCCGCGGTCGCCACCCAAGAGCTCGACAGCCACCGCCAACAGCTGCTACGTGAGACGGAGGCGCTGGAGGCTACCCAGTGCAATTTCGAGGCCAATCAGCATGAGTTCAACGCGGCCCACGGCCTCACGCCGGCTGACCTCGGCCCGAGCCAGCTGGCAGAGCTGCGATGACACGGTGGCACCGTCGGCCGGGAGCGGGCCGGCGGTCGCCCCATCTTCGACACCCCCGCCTAGAACATGCGAGCTGTGTAGGTAGCCCTCAGGGAGATGGAGGGGCTTGAGGGGCCGGCTCACGACACAAAGCTAGAGCGCACCCGTATCCTCGTGGAGGCTGCCAACGCGCAGCAGGCCCGAGCGGGCGCAGTCACACCGCGACCCAGCTGGCTCCCGTTTGAGGACCTACCACGACCCAGGTCGGCCCGTAACCGGCCGACAGGAGATGAACCAGGCTATTCGACAGGCGGGCATCCACGACCGACGGAAATGCAGCCCGTCAATTGTCGTTAGCCGCATGCGGGCGCCGGCTGGCATGGCCCACCACCAGTCGGCACAAAGCGGCTAGCACGAGGAGCGCGATCAGTCGGTGGCACCACCACCGGCCCGTGCGCTGGTGTCCAAACGAATCGGCGCGCGCTAGCTTGATGACCAAGATGGTCATTTCCTACTCGAGGATCTCACAAAATCCCGCGCCGACGAGGAGGAGAGCACTGCGGGCCCGTCGTGCTTCGGGCCGCGCATCCTCAAGGAGCTTTTCCACTAAGGCTTCACTTTGGCGCATTACACCCCCAAGTACATCGGCTCGACCAAGCCAGATGATTGGTTGACCGACTACACCATGCAGTCGGCATCGCCGACGGGAACAAGCGCGTAGTAGTATGCTACATGCCCCTCATGCTGCTCAGTTCGGCATATGTGTGCAACTTTATCGGCATGTACACACACCCTGGCCGGCCCCGACAACTCTCCCTGTGCGTGCAGGGCCTTGCGGAGCTGCTCCGTGACTACCTAACATGGTGGACCGAGCTCCACAACTCTTGCGAGGGCGTCCATGAAGTACATGTGATCCAGTACTTCATCGACAGCTCCCGAGATGGCACCCTCCTCAAACACAAGCTCATGCGCCGGGAACCTTCAACCCTCGCGCAACTAATGGCTATTGTCGACCAATACATCATGGCCGAGTCTTTCATGAAGCTCCCACTACTCATGGACGCGGGCAGCAAGTCGACCATGGCCAAATCAGCTATCGCTCCGGCCGTCAGACGATCCCATACGGACCAAGGCAAGCGCAAGGTCGACCAGCCGAATGCCCGTCAGAGCATCCAGCATGTTGCTGCCGTCGAGGACGGCCGAATGGCCGATGTCCAAGGCTCCAGCCGGTGCCAGTGCATGAATGAAGGCAACCAGCCATGGTTGGCTAAGTATACCTTCCAAGCCATGCTTGACGGGCCCTACAAATTCCATAGCGAGGCCAACCCAACAATGCACGCTGCCTGCCAGTGCAGCTGGTGTACCAAGATTGCGTGTGGTGAGACTCTGCCGCCTCCCACCCCGGGAGCCGGCAGTGCCTCCAACGACTACCCCGAACAGGATGCAAACTATGTCGTCTTCACCAATGAGGATGCCGACAAGCACAGCTAGCGCAAACGCGCCCTGGAGGTCAACGCTATTGTCCTGTCGGTTCCCGAGTACATGCACTAGTCAGACAAGCCAATCACTTGGGCGCGTGAGGACCATCCAGCTGTGGTGCCGACACCAGGCGGCTATGCATTAGTCCTCGACCCCACCTTCGTCTCTCAGCGCTCCACATGTCATTTCACGCGGGTACACATCGACGGTGGTAGCAGCATCAACAGCCTCTACCGTGATACGATGGAGAAGCTTGGCATTCTAGAGTTCGAGCTCCAGCCAACTCGGACGGTGCTTCACGGCATCGTCCCCGGCCACTCTTGCTCTCCAATCGGTGCGGTCCATCTGGACGTGTTGTTCGGCACGCCGAAAAACTTCCGCTGCGAGCCAGTCAGGTTCGAGGTCATCAACCTCACCAGCGCCTATGAGGCTATCCTGGGCTGACCGGCCCTGGCCAAATTCATGGCTGTCCCACACTACGCCTATATGAAGATGAAACTCCTGGGTCCACACAGGATCATAACTGTCGGTATCAACTACAAAAAAAATCTTCCGAGTGTGCTCTGGCCAGCTCGAAGTTGGTCGAGTCGCTCGTCATCGCCGAGGAACAGCGAAGATTGATCAGCTCATGGCTCTCGCCCGCGAGCCGGTGGCCATGCCCGATCCCAAGCTCAAGCAGCCAGCTACGGAAGCCAAGTTCCAACCGGCCATCGCGAAGGACACCAAGATGGTCCCCCTGGACCCAACCGACCCCACCGGCAAGTATGTTCTGGTGGGGGCCGGCCTCAGCGACAAATAGGAAAGCGAGCTCAACGACTTCCTCCGTGAGAATCGGGATATCTTTTCATGGGCCCCAAAGGACATGCCGGGAGTTCTATGGAAGTTCACCGAGCACTTTCTTCACGTCCAGCCGGACGCAAAACCCGTCAGACAACCCCTGCACCGCTTCTCCAAGGAGAAGCGAAAGACCATTGGTGAAGAAGTCGCCCGGTTGCTAGCAGTCGGCTTCATCATGGAAGTCTTCCACCCGGACTGGTTGTTGAACCCGTCCCTAGTGCTGAAGAAGAACAAAACTTGGTGCTTGTGTCTCGATTACACGAGCCTAAACAAGGCATGCCCCAAGGATCCATTTGCTCTACCCCGTATCGATCAAGTGGTCGACTCGACGGCCGGCTACAAGCTATTGTCCTTCCTGGATGCCTATTCAGGCTACCACCAGATCAAGCTACATCCGACTGACAAACCCAAAACAGCTTTCGTAACACCCTTTGGGGCATTTTGCTATATCGCGATGATGTTCGGGTTGGAAAACGACGGCGCCAGGTTCTAGCGCTGCATGCATACACATCGACATAGACAACATTGTCGTCAGGACCAAAGAAAGCCGCACCCTCCTGGATGATCTCAAAGAGACATTCGTGAGCCTGCGCGAGTTCGAAATCCGGTTGAACCCGGAAAAGTGCATGTTTAGCGTACGGGCCGGCTAGCTCCTCGGTTTCCTCATTTTCGAGCGAGGGATCGAGGCTAACCCGGAGATTTTTTGGGCTATCGATCGGATAGCCCGGTCGACTGACCTAGCCGGCATCCAAAAGGTCACCGGGCACCTTGCCTCACTTAGTCGTTTCATCAGCCAGCTCCAAGAAAAGGCTCTCCCCTCTACCGCCTGCTCAAGAAGGTGGACAGTTTCGTTTGGAGCGATGAAGCCGACAAGGCCCTTCTTGACCTCAAACATGCGCTAACCACTGCGCTGGTGCTGGCTGCACCGACAGACAAAGAGCCGATGTTGCTCTACATCGCGGCAACCAGCCGCGTCGTCAACATCATCATGGATGTCGAGCAGTCAGAGCCAGGCCGATCCGAGCCAATCAAGCGGCCGGTCTACTACGTGAGGGGGGTGTTGTCTACCTCCAAGCAAAACTACCCGCACTACTAGAAGATGTGCTACGGCGTGTTCCTGGCGGCCCGGAAGCTCAAGCCCTACTTCTAGGAATATCCGATCATGGTGGTAAGAACCGCTCCTCTTGGGGAGATCATGGTCAACCGGGACGCGGCTGGCCGCATCGCCAAGTGGGCCCTCCATCTCGCCGACCACGACATCAAGTACGAGTCCGCATCACCATCAAGTCGCAAGCCTTGGCGGACTTCCTCATTGACTAGGCAGATACGGCGTACCTGCCACCGCCTCCCGACTCCACCCATTGGCGCATGCACTTCGACAGATCAAAGATGCTCACCGGCCTTCAAGCTGGAATCGTTCTCTCCTCCCCTTAGGTGGACCGACTGCGGTACATCCTACAGAACCACTTTGCCGCATCGAACTACATGGCGGAGTACGAAGCACTCACACATGGCCTCCGGTTGGCCAGGAAAATCGACATCCGATGCATCCATTGCTTCGGTGATGGGGATATTACCCCTGGGTATACCAAGAGCAGAGATTAGCCGTCTCCCAGATATATGGGGCCGCCTGTCCCCCCTGGCCGACTGTCGATAGCTGGCCCGCTCAGCCAATGTGCGTATGGCCGGCTGGCGATGGCCGGCCCCTTCGGCCCGTACGTGCCCGAGCGGCTGGTGATAGCCGGCTTTCTTATCCAACGTGTGCCTGGCCGACTAGCGGGATCTGGCTCGCCCACTGGCCCGCCGCTAAGAGGATGGACGGCTCCCGTCCCATTCGGGCGTACCAGCGTATGAATACATGACAAGATGAATGATTAGGGGCTATCATGGCAGCAATACACGCTGACACACTCGGCATGGCTACGGCGTGATGATGGTAGGGTCAGCGAGGCTATAGGGCCCCTGTCACCACCGACACTCACCGGGCGAGATGGATCTGTAGCCACGTTCCCTCTCTTCGCCTGCGCCCAGACGACTCAGCACGTCAGCCGATGATCACACGACCGACGGGCCCCACGACAAGACTCAATAGCCAGCGGGCCATGCAGCCAGCTCGAGAAGCTGGCAGCCGACTCCTACCTCCTATCCTACCCTTACCACTATACCCCTGGCTACACTATAAAGCCTCACCTCAGCCCATCGAGTGAGGCACGTCGAGGTTCATAGAGGGGGCATTCAGGTTCAGAGAGAGGTTCACACGGACACACAAAGATATACATGCAAGACATACACATAGAATACCATTTGAGGCAGCGTGACCGGAAGCCAGAGCTCTGTCTCCCTCCTCACGAATAGCTCAAGGAGCAACCTTTGTATTGTGATTCTCCTATAGACACACAGGCAGGACTAGGGTTTTACCTCACCGGAGGCATCTCAACCTGGGTAAACTGGTGTCATCTGTGTTGCGCCTACACCCATTCTCAAAGCCGTCGGCGCCCATCGGCCCCAAACCACGAGTTAAAACGCCCCATGGCATCTGTCCCAGGAATACCACGACAGGTGGCGCCCACCGTGGGGCTGGCAGCGACGCCGATCGGAGTGACGTTTCGGGCGGGACCCTTCACCCCTTCTTGTGGGCGCGTGGTGCACGGCTTGATCTTGCGCTACGGGGCGCTTGACTGCGTCAACGACAACACCCGCTGTCTCGAGGTCGGATACTTCCCCATCATGGTTCCGCCATTTCCTTTAGCCCGCACCTCGTCTATGTCGTGGTCGTCGCTGACAGCTATCCCACAGAGGTACTCAGCTACGACGAGATGCTGTCGTCTAGTGACAGCAGCCTCTCCTGCAACATTGACGAGTTGTGCAACCATGTGGAGGTGCTCACAGTCACCACGCATGGCGGCACGTGCGGGTACCGGACCCTGATTCATGGAGCGATGGACACGCTCCGCGCCCCATCCCTCAGGTAGCCGACCCCGCGGTCACCACCCAAGATCTCGACGCACACCGCGTGCAACTGATCTGCGAGGAGGAGGCGCTGGAGGCTACTCAGCACGAGTTCGAGGTCGCTCGGCGCGAGTTCAACGTGGCTCATGGTCTCATGACGGCTGCTCTCGGGCCCAGTCTGCTCGAGTGCGTGCGACGCCGAGGAGGCATAGTCGGCCAGGAGCTAGCCAGCGACCGCTCCGTCTATGATACACCAGTCAAGAACTTGCGATCTGCGCAGGCCACCATCAGCGGGCTGGAAGGGCTCGATGGTCCGGCTCGTGTAGCGCAGCAGGAGCGCATCTGCATCCTCATAGAGGCCGCCAACGCGCAGCAGGACCAATCGTCCCGCGGCCCGACGGGCTCCCTATCGAGGAACT
Organism: Hordeum vulgare subsp. vulgare; assembly: GCF_904849725.1. NCBI lineage: Eukaryota > Viridiplantae > Streptophyta > Magnoliopsida > Poales > Poaceae > Hordeum > Hordeum vulgare. The sequence goes on along the minus strand of NC_058521.1, from coordinate 142,715,369 downwards.
ACTATGATTCCGGTGAGCCCATAGCCGTCCGGCGGGAGACAAATCAAGCATGTTCGCCTGCCAACACCCATCACCAACATGGCAGCCAACAGGCACGCAGCCACGGCAGACGGTACTATACCCCGTTGGTTCTCAACTACCGCGTGCGGGTTCTGGCTTGCAAGGCCGACCGCCAGTCATCCCGGAGCGGCCAAAGCGAGTAGCACGATTGATCAGCGCGTGCCGGTGTATGAGAGAATCGGCGCACGCCACCTTGACGACGAGGATGCGCGTTTTCGCTTGGAGCGCCTTGCCAGTCCCGTGCCGCCGAGGACGAAGGCATAGCCGGCACGCCGTGCTTTGGGCCGCGCATCATCCAGGATCCTTTCGGCAAAGGCTTCACCTTGGTGCACGAGACCCCCAAGTATAATGGCTCAACCAATCCCGAGGATTGGTTGACTGACTACACCACCGCCGTCGGCATCGCCGGCAGCAACAAGCGCATAGTCGTGCGCTATGGCCCCTCATGCTGCTCGCCTCGACCCGGACCTGCCTTAGCAGCCTGCCGTCCGGCAGCGTAAACGGCTAGCTGGACTTCTAGGAGGCATTTGTGCGCAACTTCACCGCCATGTACAAGCGCCTTGGTCGGCCCCGATAGCGCTCCCTATGCATACAGGTCCCGGCCGAGCCGCTCCGTGACTACCTCACATGGTGGACCGAGCTCCGCAACTCTTGCGAGGGCATCCACGAAGTGCAGGCGATCCAGTACTTCATCAACGGCTGCCGAGACGACACCATTCTCAAGCACAAGCTTATGCGTCAGGAACCCTCCATCCTCGTGCAGCTGATGGCCATTGTCGATTAGTACGCCGTGGCCGAGTCTTCCATGAAGCTCCCTGTTCTCGTTGACGTGGCCGGCAAGCCGACTACTGCTCCGGCATCCAGATCAGGGGAAATGCAAGGTTGACCAGCCAGACGCCCGCCAGGATACCCTGCAGGTCGCTGCCGTCGAGGACGGCCGCATGGCAGACGTCCAAGGCCCCAGCCGGCGCGAGTGCACCCAGAAAGGCAAGCAGCCGTGACAGGCAAAGTACACCTTCGAGGCCATGCTCAACGGACCCTGCAAGTTCCATAGCAGGGCCAAGCTGGCAACGCAAACCGCCTTCCAGTGCAATTGGTTCACCAAGACCGCACGTGGCGAGGTGATACGTCTCCAACGTATCTATAATTTTTGATGGTTTCAAGCTATTATCTTGTCAAACTTTGGATGTTTTGCATGCCTTTTATATATTTTTTTGGGACTAACTTATTAACTCAGTGCCAAGTGCCAGTTCCTGTTTTTTCCATGTTTTTGACCCCTTTCAGAGGAGATTTTGAAACGGAGTCCAAACGGAAGAAAATCCCCGAAAATATTTTTTCCGTAACGGAAGAAGATCAGGAAGCTTGAGAGCCAAGGCAGGGGAGCCTCAGGGGCCCCACAAGCCCCCACCCCACGGCCAGGGGGGTAGGCCATGGCCCACAGGCTTGTGGGCCCCCTCGGCGCCCTCTGCCCTAGGGGTTGCGCCTATATATTCCCTAAAAATCCCAAAAAATCAGGAGATTATCGAAATCACTTTTCCGCCGCCGCAAGCTTCTGTCTCTGCGAGATCCCATCTGGAGCACGTTCTGGTGCCCTGCCGGAGGAGGGATTTGGATACGGAGGGCTTCTTTATCAACACCATGACCTCTCCGGTGATGCGTGAGTAGTTCACCATAGACCTACGGGTCCATAGTTAGTATCTAGATGGCTTCTTCTCTCTCTTGGATCTTCAATACAAAGTTCTCCATGATCTTCATGGAGATCTATCCGATGTAATTTTCTTTTGCGGTGTGTTTGTCGAGATCGATGAATTGTGGATTTATGATCAGATTATCTATGAATCTTATTTGAGTTTCTTCTGATCTCTCTTATGCATGATTTTATATCCTTGTAATTCTATTCAAGTTGTGGGTTTTGTTTGGCAACTAGATCTATGATTCTTGCAATGGGAGAAGTGCTTGGTTTTGGGCTCATAAAGTGTAGTGACCTCACCCAGTGACAGAAGGGGTAGCGAGGCACGCATCGTGTTGTTGCCATCAAGGGTAAAAAGTTGGGGTTTTCATCATTGGTTTGAGATTATCCCTCTACATCATGTCATCTTGCTTAAGGCATTACTCTGTTCGTCATGAACTCAATACACTACATACATGCTGGATAGCGGTCGATGTGTGGAGTAATAGCAGTAGATGAAGAAAGTATCGGTCTACTTGTCTCAGAGGTGATGCCTATATGTATTATCATTGCCTTAGATATCGTCATTACTTTGCGCGGTTCTATCAATTGCTCGACAGTAATTTGTTCACCCACCGTGATATTTGGTATTTTGAGAGAAGCCTCTAGTGAACACTATGGCCCCCGGGTCTACTCGACACCATATTTTCAGCCTTACACTTTTTACTTCGTTGCACTTTCCGCCTTCAGATCTCACTTTGCAAACAATCTTGAAGGGATTGACAACCCCTTTGAAGCGTTGGGTGCAAGCTCTTTTGTATTTCTTGCATCACCCTTTCCTCTTCAAGTGAATAACCGACGCAAGCCCAGTCTCCGTCAACGTGTCAATTTTTGGCGCTGTTGTTTGAGAAGTAGTAGAAGGATTTCTGGCGCCGTTGCCGGGGAGGAATATCAAGTCAAGAATTCGTCCAAGTAGGTGTCGCAAACTCATCTCTTGCATTTACATTGTTTGCCAGTTGCCTCTCATTTTCCTCTCCCAAACTTCACCAATTTGCCTTTTTCGTTTGCCTTTTTCGTTCGCCCTTTTCGTTCACCCTTTTCTCTCGCTTACTTTATGTTCGTCTTTGTGGGATAGTCTATCCTGATGGCTAGATCCACCACTTCGAACGATACTCCCGAGAGCGAAGTCCTCAATTTCAAACAAATTGAGGAAGAAAACTTAAAGAACGCTTGGTAAAGGATTTGCAATGCTCAGAGTAGATCCACTCATAAGCAATCCACTACCGTCCTGCTTCGCAGTCTTTAAGTGGGTGTTTCTCGTTGGAATAGATACATTCTTGACACCATCGTAGGTGGAAATTTCTTGGGTAGCCATACCGTTGATTGTTACGGAGCTGTGATAAATTTGCTAGGCTCACCCCCACTCATGGTTAACGGAACTACCTTAACTCTGGAACATGTGATGCGTAGACTGGACGTCATTGAAAATAAAGTTCCTACGATAGAACTCATTGAGAATTTGGATAAAAAGTTCCACAATCAAATCACTCAGTACGGATCCAAGGTGGGAATGGTTTTGAAAAATTTATAGGAGAAGGAACCCACAGTTAACGAAAAACTAGGTCATGATTCCGCTAGGACTGGCAAACTAGAGGATGTTAAAACTTTGAGTAGTAATGAAATTACTACCGTGGATTTCAAGGAATTCAATTATGATAGTTTCTCCTTGATTGAATGCATTTCTTTGATGCAATCCATGTTAAACTCTCCACACGCTTATAGCCAAAACAAGGCCTTTACCTATCATATCGTCGAAGCTATGATAAAATCTCTTGAAGAGAAACTTCAATTGGAAGTCTCTATCCCTAGAAAGCTTCATGATGAGTGGGAACCTACCATCAAAATCAAAATCAAAAACTATGAGTGCAATGTTTTGTGTGATTTGGGTGCTAGTGTTTCTGCGATTCCAAAGTCTTTATGTGATGTTCTGGGTTTTAATGAGATTGAAGAGTGTTCTCTTAATTTGCATCTTGCTGATTATACAGTCAAGAAACCCATGGGAAGGATCAATGATGTTCTTATTATTGCAAATAGGAACTATGTACCCGTGGATTTCATTGTGCTTGACATTGATTGCAATCCTACTTGCCCTATTATTCTTGGTAGACATTTCCTAAGGACTATCGGTGCTATCATCGATATGAAGGAAGGGAATATCAGATTTAAATATCCTTTAAGGAAGGGCATGGAACACTTTCCTAGAAAGAAAATAAGATTGCCTTATGAATCCAGGATGAGGGCCACTTATGGTTTGAGCACCAAAGACGACGATACGTGATTCTATCGCTTTTATGCCTAGCTAAGGGCGTTAAACAATAGCGCTTGTTGGGAGGCAACCCAATGAATTTATATTTTTTCTTTCTGTTTTTTTGTGTCCACAAAATCACATTTCTGTGGTGATTGTGTTTTTTGTGTTTCTTTTTGTGTTTGAGCCAAGCAAAACCCTTATGACTAGTCTTGGTAATGGTTGTATGATCCCGCTGGAAAAAGACAGGAACTTTTCGCTCACGAGATGATTTTTCATTTTTATTCATAAAGAACTTTTAAGTTGATTCTTTTTGCTGCTGGTTGATATGCTTTTTTCGCAGACCTTCGTAATTTTTCAGATTTTTTGAGGTACCAGAAGTATACGAAGTATACAGATTGCTATAGACTGGTTTGTTTTTGACAGATTCTGTTTTTTGTTGAGTTGGTTGCTTGTTTTGATGAAACTATGGTTAGTATCGGGGGGTACTAGCCATGGAAAAGTTAGAATAGAGTAGCCCAACACTAATATAGATAGAATTCAAGTTTGCTACAGTACCAAAAGAAGTTGTAGTTTGTTTTCTTGTACTAATGTTATCACGAGTTTCTGTTTAAGTTTTGTGTTGTGAAGTTTTCAAATTTTGGGTGATGTTCTCATGGACGATGAGATAAGGAGTGGAAAGAGCTCAAGCTTGGGGATTCCCAAGGCATCCCAAGCCAAATTCAAAGACACCAAAAAGCCTAAGCTTGGGGATGCCCCGGGAAGGCATCCCCTCTTTCGTCTTCAATCCATCGGTAACATTACTTGGAGCTATATTTTTATTCACCACATGATATGTGTTTTGCTTGGAGCGTCTTGTTGGAATTATGCCCTAGAGGCAATAATAAATGTATAGTTATTATTATAATTCCTGTATCAAGATAATAGTTTATTATCCATGCTATAACTGTATTGAATGAAGACTCATTTACATGTGTGGATACATAGACAAAACACCGTCCCTAGCATGCCTCTAGTTGGCTAGCCAGTTGATCGATGATAGTCAGTGTCTTCTGATTATGAACAAGGTGTTGTTGCTTGATAACTTGATCACGTCATAGGGAGAATCACGTGATGGACTAGACCCAAACTAATAGACGTAGCATGTTGATCGTGTCATTTTGTTGCTACTGTTTTCTGCGTGTCAAGTATTTATTCCTATAACCATGAGATTATATAACTCACTGACACCGGAGGAATGCTTTGTGTGTATCAAACGTCGCAACGTAACTGGGTGACTATAAAGATGCTCTACAAGTATCTCCGAAGGTGTTAGTTGAGTTAGTATGGATCAAGACTGGGATTTGTCACTCCGTGTGACGGAGAGGTATCTCGGGGCCCACTCGGTAATACAACATCACACACAAGCCTTGCAAGCAATGTGACTTAGTGTAAGTTACGGGATCTTGTAGTACGGAACGAGTAAAGAGACTTGCCGGTAAACGAGATTGAAATAGGTATACGGATACTGACGATCGAATCTCGGGCAAGTAACATACCGAAGGACAAAGGGAATGACATACGGGATTATACGAATCCTTGGCACTGAGGTTCAAACGATAAGATCTTCGTAGAATATGTAGGATCCAATATGGGCATCTAGGTCCCGCTATTGGATATTGACCGAGGAGTCTCTCGGGTCATGTCTACATAGTTCTCGAACCCGCAGGGTCTGCACACTTAAGGTTCGACGTTGTTTTATGCGTATTTGAGTTATATGGTTGGTTACCGAATGTTGTTTGGAGTCCCGGATGAGATCACGGACGTCAGGAGGGTTTCCGGAATAGTCCGTAAACGAAGATTGATATATAGGATGACCTCATTTGATTACCAGAAGGTTTTCGGAGTTACCGGGAATGTACCGGGAATGACGAATGGGTTCCGGGAGTTCACCGGAGGGGGGCAACCCACTCCGGGGAAGCCCATAGGCATTTGGGGGGGTCACACCAGCCCTTAGTGGGCTGGTGGGACAGGCCACCAATCCCCTATGCGCCAAGAGAGAAAAAATCAAAGGAAAGAAAAAAAAAGGAAGAAGTGGGAAGGGGGAAGGACTCCCTCCCACCAAACCAAGTAGGACTCGGTTTGGGGGGGAGAGTCCTCCCCCCTGGCTCGACCGACCCCTTGGGATCCCTTGGACCCCAAGGCAAGGTCCCCCTCCCTCCTCCTATATATATGGGGCTTTTAGGGCAGATTTGGGACGACTTTCTCACGGCTGCCCGACCACATACCTCCATAGTTTTTCCTCTAGATCGTGTTTCTGCGGAGCTCGGGCGGAGCCCTGCTGAGACAAGATCATCACCAACCTCCGGAGTGCCGTCACGCTGCCGGAGAACTCTTCTACCTCTCCGTGTCTCTTGCTGGATCAAGAAGGCCGAGATCATCGTCGAGCTGTACGTGTGCTGAACGCGGAGGTGCCGTCCGTTCGGTACTAGATCGTGGGACTGATCGCGGGATTGTTCGCGGGGCGGATCGAGGGACGTGAGGACGTTCCACTACATCAACCGCGTTCCCTAACGCTTCTGCTGTGCGATCTACAAGGGTACGTAGATCACTCATCCCCTCTCGTAGATGGACATCACCATGATAGGTCTTCGTGTGCGTAGGAAATTTTTTGTTTCCCATGCGACGTTCCCCAACAGTGGCATCATGAGCTAGGTTCATGCGTAGATGTCTTCTCGAGTAGAACACAAAAGGTTTTGTGGGCGGTGATGTGCGTTTTGCTCCCCTCCTTAGTCTTTTCTTGATTCCACGGTATTGTTGGATCGAAGCGGCTTGGACCGACATTACTCGTACGCTTACGAGAGACTGGTTTCATCGTTACGAGTAACCCCCTTTGCTCATAGATGACTGGAAAGTGACGGTTTCTCCAACTTTAGTTGAATCGGATTTGACCGAGGAGGTCCTTGGATGAGGTTAAATAGCAACTCATATATCTCCGTTGTGGTGTTTGCGTAAGTAAGATGCGATCCTACTAGATACCCTTGGTCACCACATAAAACATGCAACAACAAAATTAGAGGACGTCTAACTTGTTTTTGCAGGGTATGATTGTGATGTGATATGGCCAATGATGTGATGTGATATATTGGATGTATGAGATGATCATGTTGTAATAGAAATATCGACTTGCACGTCGATGGTACGGCAACCGGCAGGAGCCATAGGGTTGTCTTTATACTAACATATGTGCTTGCAGATGCGTTTACTATTTTGCTAGGATGTAGCTTTAGTAGTAATAGCATAAGTAGCACGACCACCCCGATGGCAACACGTTGATGGATGATCATGGTGTGGCGCCGGTGACAAGAAGATCGTGCCGGTGCTTTGGTGATGGAGATCAAGAAGCACGTGATGATGGCCATATCATGTCACTTATGAACTGCATGTGATGTTAATCCTTTTATGCACCTTATTTTGCTTAGAACGACGGTAGCATTATAAGGTGATCTCTCACTAAAATTTCAAGACGAAATTGTGTTCTCCCCGACTGTGCACCGTTGCTACAGTTCGTCGTTTCGAGACACCACGTGATGATCGGGTGTGATAGACTCAACGTTCACATACAACGGGTGCAAAATGGTTGCGCACGCGGAACACTCGGGTTAAGCTTGACGAGCCTAGCATGTGCAGACATGGCCTCGGAACACATGAGACCGAAAGGTCGATCATGAATCATATAGCTGATATGATTAGCATAGGGATGCTTACCACTGAAACTACTCTTGACTCACGTGATGATCGGACTTGGGATAGTGTAAGTGGATCATGAACCACTCAAATGACTAGAGAGATGTACTTTTTGAGTGGGAGTTTAGCATATAATTTGATTAAGTTGAACTCTAATTATCTTGAACATAGTCTAAGTCCACTTTGAATGTATTTGTGTTGTAGATCATGGCTCACGCAAGTGTCATCCTGAATTTTAATACGTTCCTAGAGAAAGCTAAGTTGAAAGATGATGGAAACAACTTTGTAGACTGGGCTCGTAATCTTAAGCTAATCTTACAAGCTGGAAAGAAGGATTATGTCCTTAATGCTGCGCTAGGAGATGAACCACCCGCTACGGCTGATCAGGATGTTAAGAACGCTTGGTTAGCACGTAAGGAGGACTACTCAATAGTTCAATGTGCAGTCTTGTATGGCTTAGAACCGGGACTTCAACGTCGCTTTGAGCGTCGTGGAGCATTTGAGATGTTCCAGGAGTTGAATTTTATCTTTCAGAAGAACGCCCGGATCGAGAGGTATGAGACCTCCGATAAATTCTATGCTTGCAAGATGGAGGAAAACTCGTCTGTCACTGAACACGTGCTCAAAATGTCTGGGTACTCAAACCGTCTAGCTGAACTGGGGATTAAACTCCCGCAAGAAGCTATCACTGACAGAATCCTTCAATCACTGCCGCCAAGCTATAAAGGCTTTGTGTTGAACTACAACATGCAAGGGATGAACAAGTCTCCCGGCGAGTTGTTTGCGATGCTGAAAGTCGCAGAGTCTGAACTCCGTAAAGAGCATCAAGTGTTGATGGTAAGCAAGACCACTAGTTTCAAGAGAAACGGCAAAGGCAAGAACGGCAATTCGAAGAAGAGCGGCAATCCCGTTGCCAATCCGCCGAAGAAACCCAAGGCTGGACCTAAGCCTGAAACAGAGTGCTTCTATTGCAAGGGTATGGGTCACTGGAAGCGCAATTGCCCCAAGTATCTGGCAGATAAGAAGGCGGGCAAAGAAAAATCAGGTATATTTGATATACATGTTATTGATGTGTACTTAACCGGCTCTCGTAGTAGTGCCTGGGTATTCGATACCGGTTCTGTTGCTCACATTTGCAACTCGAAGCAGGAACTGCGTAATAGACGAAGGCTGGCGAAAGACGAAGTGACGATGCGCGTAGGAAACGGTTCCAAGGTTGATGCAATCGCCGTCGGCACAGTGTCACTTCAACTACCATCGGGATTAGTGATGAACTTAAATCATTGTTATTTAGTGCCTGCGTTGAGCATGAACATTATATCTGGATCTTGTTTATTGCGAGACGGTTACTCTTTTAAGTCTGAGAATAATGGTTGTTCTATTTCTATGAGTAACATCTTTTATGGTCATGCACCGAATGTGAGAGGATTGTTCATATTGAATCTTGATAGAGATACGCATATACATAACATTGAGACCAAAAGAGTTAGAGTAAACAATGATAGCGCCATATTTTTGTGGCACTGCCGCTTGGGTCATATTGGTGTAAAGCGCATGAAGAAACTCCATGCTGATGGACTTTTGGAGTCACTTGACTTTGATTCACTTGACACGTGCGAACCATGCCTCATGGGCAAGATGACTAAGACTCCGTTCTCCGGAACAATGGAGCGTGCAAGTGACTTGTTGGAAATCATACATACCGATGTGTGTGCTCCAATGAGCGTGGAGGCACGCGGCGGATATCGTTATTTTCTCACCTTCACTGACGATCTAAGTAGATATGGTTATGTCTACTTGATGAAGCAGAAGTCTGAAACATTTGAAAAGTTCAAGCAATTTCAGAGTGAAGTGGAAAATCATCGTAACAAGAAGATCAAGTTCCTACGGTCTGATCGTGGGGGTGAATATCTGAGTTTCGAGTTTGGTACTCACTTAAGACAATGTGGAATTGTTTCGCAGTTAACACCGCCTGGAACACCACAGCGTAATGGTGTGTCCGAACGTCGTAATCGTACTTTATTAGAAATGGTGCGATCTATGATGTCTCTTACTGATTTGCCGTTATCGTTTTGGGGTTATGCATTAGAAACAGCTGCATTCACTTTAAATAGGGCACCATCGAAATCCGTTGAGACGACACCATACGAACTGTGGTATGGCAAAAGGCCAAAGTTGTCGTTTCTTAAAGTTTGGGGATGTGATGCTTATGTCAAAAAGCTTCAGCCTGAAAAGCTGGAACCCAAAGCGGAAAAGTGCGTCTTCATAGGTTACCCAAAAGAGACAGTTGGGTACACCTTCTATCTCAAATCCGAGGGCAAAGTGTTTGTTGCTAAAAACGGAACTTTTCTCGAGAAGGAGTTTCTCTCGAGAGAATTGAGTGGGAGGAAGATAGAACTTGACGAGGTTGTCGAACCTCTCATCCCTCTGGATGGTGGCACAGGGCAAGGGGAAACCTCTGTCATTGCGACGCCGGTTGAGGAGGAAGTTAATGATGATGATCATGAAACTCCAGTTCAAGTTTCTGTTGTACCACGCAGGTCGACGAGATCACGCGCTGCTCCAGAGTGGTACGGTAATCCCGTCTTATCAATCATGTTGTTAGACAACAATGAACCTGCAAATTATGAAGAAGCAATGGTGGGCCCAGATTCCAACAAATGGCTAGAAGCCATGAAATCCAAGATAGGATCCATGTATGAGAACAAAGTGTGGACTTTGGAGATGCTGCCTGAGGGCCACAAGGCTATTCAGAACAAATGGATCTTTAAGAAGAAGACGGACGCTGACGGTAATGTGACCGTTTATAAAGCTCGACTTGTGGCAAAGGGTTTTTCACAAGTTCCAGGAATTGACTACGATGAGACTTTCTCTCCCGTAGCGATGCTTAAGTCCGTCAGAATCATGTTAGCAATAGCTGCATTTTTCGATTATGAAATCTGGCAGATGGATGTCAAAACGGCGTTCCTTAACGGTTTCCTTAAGGAAGAGTTGTATATGATGCAACCCGAAGGTTTTGTCGATCCTAAAAATGCTGACAAGGTGTGCAAGCTCCAGCGATCCATTTATGGACTGGTGCAAGCATCTCGGAGTTGGAACAAACGCTTTGATGAGGTGATCAAAGCATTTGGGTTTATACAAGTGGTTGGAGAATCTTGTATTTACAAGAAAGTGAGTGGGAGCTCTGTGGCGTTTCTAATATTATATGTGGATGACGTATTACTGATTGGAAACAACGTAGAGCTTTTGGAGAGCATAAAAGGTTACTTGAATAAAAGTTTCTCTATGAAGGACCTAGGAGAAGCTGCTTACATTCTAGGCATTAAGATCTATAGGGATAGATCAAAACGCCTGATAGGACTTTCACAAAGCACATACCTTGATAAAGTTTTGAAGAGGTTCAAAATGGAACAGTCCAAGAAAGGGTTCTTGCCAGTGTTACAAGGTACGAGATTGAGTAAGACTCAGTGCCCAGCAACTGATGAAGATAGAGAGCATATGCGCTCCGTCCCCTATGCTTCAGCCATAGGCTCTATCATGTATGCAATGCTGTGCACTAGACCGGATGTTAGCCTGGCCATAAGTATGGCAGGTAGGTTCCAGAGTAATCCAGGAGTGGATCACTGGACGGCGGTCAAGAATATCCTAAAGTACCTGAAAAGGACTAAGGAGATGTTTCTCGTGTATGGAGGTGACGAAGAGCTCGCCGTAAAAGGTTACGTCGATGCAAGCTTTGACACAGATCCGGACGACTCTAAGTCGCAAACCGGATACGTATTTATTCTTAATGGGGGTGCAGTAAGCTGGTGCAGTTCCAAGCAAAGCGTCGTAGCAGATTCTACATGTGAAGCGGAGTACATGGCTGCCTCGGAGGCGGCTAAGGAGGGTGTCTGGATGAAGCAGTTCATGACGGATCTTGGAGTGGTGCCAAGTGCACTGGATCCAATAACCTTGTTCTGTGACAACACTGGTGCCATTGCCTTAGCAAAGGAACCAAGGTTTCACAAGAAGACCAGACACATCAAACGGCGCTTCAACCTCATCCGCGACTACGTCGAGGAAGAGGACGTAAATATATGCAAAGTGCACACGGATCTGAATGTAGCAGACCCGCTGACTAAGCCTCTTCCACGGCCAAAACATGATCGACACCAGAACTGTATGGGTGTTAGGTTTATTACAATGTGATTCACATGGTGATGTGAGGGCTAGATTATTGACTCTAGTGCAAGTGGGAGACTGTTGGAATTATGCCCTAGAGGCAATAATAAATGTATAGTTATTATTATAATTCCTGTATCAAGATAATAGTTTATTATCCATGCTATAATTGTATTGAATGAAGACTCATTTACATGTGTGGACACATAGACAAAACACCGTCCCTAGCATGCCTCTAGTTGGCTAGCCAGTTGATCGATGATAGTCAGTGTCTTCTGATTATGAACAAGGTGTTGTTGCTTGATAACTGGATCACGTCATTGGGAGAATCACGTGATGGACTAGACCCAAACTAATAGACGTAGCATGTTGATCGTGTCATTTTGTTGCTACTGTTTTCTGCGTGTCAAGTATTTATTCCTATAACCATGAGATCATATAACTCACTGACACCGGAGGAATGCTTTGTGTGTATCAAACGTCGCAACGTAACTGGGTGACTATAAAGATGCTCTACAGGTATCTCCGAAGGTGTTAGTTGAGTTAGTATGGATCAAGACTGGGATTTGTCACTCCGTGTGACGGAGAGGTATCTCGGGGCCCACTCGGTAATACAACATCACACACAACCTTGCAAGCAATGTGACTTAGTGTAAGTTACGGGATCTTGTATTACGGAACGAGTAAAGAGACTTGCCGGTAAACGAGATTGAAATAGGTATACGGATACTGACGATCGAATCTCGGGCAAGTAACATACCGAAGGACAAAGGGAATGACATACGGGATTATACGAATCCTTCGCACTGAGGTTCAAACGATAAGATCTTCGTAGAATATGTAGGATCCAATATGGGCATCCAGGTCCCGCTATTGGATATTGACCGAGGAGTCTCTCGGGTCATGTCTACATAGTTCTCGAACCCGCAGGGTCTGCACACTTAAGGTTCGACGTTGTTTTATGCGTATTTGAGTTATATGGTTGGTTACCGAATGTTGTTCGGAGTCCCGGATGAGATCACGGACGTCACGAGGGTGTCCGGAATAGTCCGGAAACGAAGATTGATATATAGGATGACCTCATTTGATTACCGGAAGGTTTTCAGAGTTACCGGGAATGTACCGGGAATGACGAATGGGTTCCGGGAGTTCACCGGAGGGGGGCAACCCACCCGGGGAAGCCCATAGGCATTTGGGGGGGTCACACCATCCCTTAGTGGGCTGGTGGGACAGCCCACCAATCCCCTATGCGCCAAGAGAGAAAAAATCAAAGGAAAGAAAAAAAAAGGAAGAAGTGGGAAGGGGGAAGGACTCCCTCCCACCAAACCAAGTAGGACTCGGTTTGGGGGGGGAGAGTCCTCCCCCCTGGCTCGACCGACCCCTTGGGATCCCTTGGACCCCAAGGCAAGGTCCCCCTCCCTCCTCCTATATATATGGGGCTTTTAGGGCAGATTTGAGACGACTTTCTCACGGCTGCCCGACCACATACCTCCATAGTTTTTCCTCTAGATCGTGTTTCTGCGGAGCTCGGGCGGAGCCCTGCTGAGACAAGATCATCACCAACCTCCGGAGCACCGTCACGCTGCCGGAGAACTCTTCTACCTCTCCGTCTCTCTTGCTGGATCAAGAAGGCCGAGATCATCGTCGAGCTGTACGTGTGCTGAACGCGGAGGTGCCGTCCGTTCGGTACTAGATCGTGGGACTGATCGCGGGATTGTTCGCGGGGCGGATCGAGGGACGTGAGGACGTTCCACTACATCAACCGCGTTCCCTAACGCTTTTGCCGTGTGATCTACAAGGGTACGTAGATCACTCATCCCCTCTCGTAGATGGACATCACCATGATAGGTCTTCGTGCGCGTAGGAAATTTTTTGTTTCCCATGCGACGTTCCCCAACACGTCTTGTATCTTAGGAGTCTTTTCTTTTTGTTGTGTCACAATCATCCTTGCTGCACACCTTTTTGAGAGAGAGAGACATGCACTCATCGTGATTTTGCTAGAATGCTCATAGTGCTTCACTTATATCTTTTGAGCTAGATACTTTTGCTCTAGTGCTTCACTTATATCTTTTAGAGCACAGTGGTGCGTGACTTGGTAGTTGGCTTATGCTATGAAAGTATTCCCAAATGTGATAGGCACCCAAAGTGGATGCAAAAGCCTCCATCTTCATGTGCATTGAATAAAAAGAGAAGTTTTGATTCGTCTCAAATAGTTTTGAGACATGGATTTGGTAATATTAAGAGCTATGTTAGTAGGGTGTTGTGAATTTAGAAATACTAGTGTTTAAGTTAGTGATTCCCGTAGCATGCACGTATGGTGAACCGCTATGTTAGGAAGTCGGAGCATAATTGATCTATTGATTTTCATCCTTTGGGTTGAGGTCGGGATCGCGCGATGGTTTACACCTACCAACCCTTCCCCTCGGAGTATGCGTTGAGCACTTTGTTTCGATTACTAATAAAAACTTTCGCAACAAGTATGTGAGTTATTCATGACTAATGTGAGTCCATGGTATAGATGCACTTTCACCTTCCACCATTGCTAGCCTCTCTTGTGCCACGCAATTCTCGCCGGTACACAAACCCACCATATGCCTTCCTCAAAACAGCCACCATACCTATCTACTATGGCATTTTCATAGCCATTCCGAGATATATTGCCATGCAACTCCCACCGTTCCGTCTCATGACTTGTGCCGTCACTCTCATATTGCCATTGCATGATCATAAGATAGCTAGCCAGGTGTTTCAACGTCATACTCCATGCTAGATCGTTGCACATCGTACACTGCCGGAGGCATTTCCTATGGAGTCATCATTATTGTGAGCGTTGAGCTGTGAGTAAATAAAAGTGTGATGATCATCATTATTAGAGCATTGTCCCATGTGAGGAAAAAAAGAGGCCAAAGAGCCCAAAAACAAAAAAAGGGAGAAAAGAAAAAAGAGGCCTAAGAGCCTAAATGAAAAAAAGAGAAAAAGAGAGAAGGGACAATGCTACTATCTTTTTCCACACTTGTGCTTCATAATAGCACCATATTCTTCATGATTGAGAGCTTCTTGCTTTGTCACTACCATATGCTAGTGGGAATCTTCATTTTGTAACTTGTCTTGCATATTCCAATTATGGGCTTCCTCAAAATTGCCATAGATCTTCGTGAGCAAGCAAGTTGGATGCACACCCACTAGTTTTCCTTTTGAGCTTTCACATACTTATAGCTCTAGTGCATCTCTTGTATGGCAATCCCTACTCATTCACATTGATATCTATTAATGGGCATCTCCATAGCCTTTTGATACACCGAGTCAATGTGACTATCTCCTCCTTTTTGTCTCACAACCACCACCACACTCTATTCCACTTATAGTGCTATATCCATGGCTCGCGCTCATGTATTGCGTGATAGTTATAAAAAGTTTGAGAAAGTAAGACTGCGAAAACAATTACTTGGCCAATACCTGGGTTGTGCATGATTTACATTAGTTGTGTGAGGATGATGGAGCATAGCCAGACTAAATGATTTTTGTAGGGATAACTTTCCTTGGCCTTGTTATTTTGAAAGTTCATGATTACCTTGCTAGTTTGCTTGAAGTATTATTGTTTTCATGTCAATAGCAAACTATTGTTTTGAATCTTACGGATCTGAACATTCATGTCACGTGAAAGAAGTTGCAAAGGACAACTATGCTAGGTAGCATTCCACATCAAAAATTCATTCTTTATCACTTCCCTACTCGAGGACGAACAAGAGTTAAGCTTGGGGATGCTTGATACGTCTCCAACGTATCTATAATTTTTAATGGTTTCATGCTATTATCTTGTCAAACTTTGGATGTTTTGCATGCCTTTTATATATTTTTTTGGGACTAACTTATTGACTCAGTGCCAAGTGCCAGTTCCTGTTTTTTCCATGTTTTTGACCCCTTTCAGAGGAGATTTTGAAACGGAGTCCTAACGGAACAAAATCCCCGAAAAGATTTTTTCCGTAACGGCAGAAGACCGGGAAGCTTGAGAGCCAAGGCAGGGGAGCCTCAGGGGCCCCACAAGCCGCCACACCGCGGCCAGGGGTAGGTCGCGGCCCACAGGCTTGTGGGCCCCCTAGGCGCCCTCTGCCCTAGGGGTTGCGCCTATATATTCCCTAAAAATCCCAAAAAAATCAGGAGATCGTTGTAATCACTTTTCCGCCGCCGCAAGCTTCTGTCTCTGCAAGATCCCATCTGGGGCACATTCTGGTGCCCTGCCGGAGGGGGATTCGGATACGGAGGGCTTCTTCATCAACACCATGACCTCTCCGAGGATGCGTGAGTAGTTCACCATAGACCTACGGGTCCATAGTTAGTATCTAGATGGCTTCTTCTCTCTCTTGGATCTTCAATACAAAGTTCTCCATGATCTTCATGGAGATCTATCCGATGTAATTTTCTTTTGCGGTGTGTTTGTCGAGATCCGATGAATCGTGGATTTATGATCAGATTATCTATGAATCTTATTTGAGTTTCTTCTGATCTCCCTTATGCATAATTTCATATCCTTGTAATTCTCTTCGAGTTGTGGGTTTTGTTTGGCCAACTAGATCTATGATTCTTGCAATGGGAGAAGTGCTATGTTTTGGGTTCATACCGTGCGGTGACCTCACCCAGTGCAGAAGGGGTAGCAAGGCACGCATCATGTTGTTGCCATCAAGGGTAAAAAGATGGGGTTTTCATCATTGGTTTGAGATTATCCCTCTACATCATGTCATCTTGCTTAAGGCGTTACTCTGTTCGTCATGAACTCAATACACTAGATGCATGCTCGATAGCAGTCGATGTGTGGAGTAATAGTAGTAGATGCAGAAAGTATCTGTCTACTTGTCTCGGACGTGATGCCTATATGTATGATCATTGCCTTAGATATCCTCATGACTTTGCGCAGTTCTATCAGTTGCTCTACAGTAATTTGTTCACCCACCGTGATATTTGCTATTTTGAGAGAAGCCTCTAGTGAACACTATGGCCCCCGGGTCTACTCCACACCATATTTTCAGCCTTACTCTTTTTACTTCATCGCACTTTCCGCCTTCACATCTCACTTTGCAAACAATCTTGAAGGGATTGACAACCCCTTTGAAGCGTTGGGTGCAAGCTCTTTTGTGTTTGCGCAGGTACTCTGGACTTGACGAGACCCTCCTTCTGGATCGATACCTTGGTTCTCAAATTGAGAGAAATACTTACTGCTCATGTGCTGCATCACCCTTTCCTCTTCAAGGGAAAAACCAACGCAAGCCCAGTCTCCGTCAACGTGTCAATTATTGGCGTTGTTGTTTGAGAAGTAGCGCGAGGCTGTGTCGCTTGCACCACCGCTGCCTTCTGCTCCAGGAGCTGGCGGGGCCCACGACGAATACCCTCACCGGGACGTCACCTACGTAATCTTCAACAGCGAGCTCGACGACAAGCACAGCTAGCGCAAGCGAGTGCTGGAGGTCAACGCCATCGTCTCGCCGGTCCCTCAATACATGCACTTGTGAGACAAGTCGATCAGTTGGGGATGAGAGGACCATCCGGCTGTGATGCCGACACTAGGCGTCTACGCACTTGTGTTGGAGCCCACCTTCGTCTCCCGACATAGCATGTGCCGCTTGAGATAGGTGCTCCTCGACAGCGGTAGAAGCATCAACATCCTCTACCGCGACACCATGCGGAAGCTCGGCATTCTGGACACCGAGCTCCAGCCGACTCACACGGTCTTCCACGGCATCGTCCCCGGCCGCTCTTGCTTGCCGATTGGCAAGGTCCGGCTAGACGTGTTGTTCGGCTCGCCGAAGAACTTCCGCAGTGATCCGATCTTGTTCGAGGTCGTCAACCTCACCAGCTCCTACTAGGCCCTCTTGGGCTGGCCGGCCCTGGCTAAATTCATGGCGGTCTCACATTATGCTTACCTAAAGATGAAGCTCCCGGGCTAGCATGGAATCATAACCATTGCCGGCAACTACAAGAAGTCCTTCGAGTGCACTCTCATCGGCTCCAAGCTGGCCGAGTCGCTCGTCATCGCCGAGGAGCGGTGATAGATCAACCGGCTCGTGGCCCTTGCCCGCGAGCCGACCGCCATGCCCGAGCCCAAGCTGAAGCACCCGACTGCGGAGGCCCAGTTCTAGACAGCCACCGGGAAGGACACCAAGAATGTCCCTCTGGACCATGCCAACCCCACCAGCCAGTAGATCCTCATGGGGGCCGGCCTCAGTGACAAAGAGGAAGGCGAGCTCGTGGACTTCCTCCATGAGAATCGGGATATCTTTGCATGGTCCCCAAAGGACATGCCAGGTGTCCCGAGGAAGTTCGCCGAGCACTTTCTCCACGTCCGGTCGGATGCAAAACCGGTTAGGAAACCCGTGCAATGCTTCTCAGAGGAGAAGCGGAAAACCATTGGTGAAGAAGTTGCCCGGCTATTGGCAGCCGACTTCATCATGGAAGCCTTCCACCCGGACTGGTTGTCGAACCCTGTCCTGGTGCTAAAGAAAAATAAGACTTGGCGCATGTGTATTGACTACACGAGCCTAAACAAAGCATGCCCCAAAGATCCATTTGCTCTGCCCCGTATGGATCAAGTGATCGATTCGACGGCCAACTACGAGCTGCTGTCCTTCCTGGACGCCTATTCAAGCTACCACCAGATCAAACTAAATCAAGCCGATCAGCTAAAGATAGCTTTCATCACATCCTTTGGGGCATTTGATACATTAAAATGACGGACTGGCTAAAAAATGCAGGTGCCACGTTCTAACGCTGCATGCAGCGATGCCTCCACACACAGCTTGGCCGTAACGTACACGTCTATGTAGACAATGTTGTGTTCAAAAACAAAAGAAAGTTGCACCCTCCTGGACGATCTCAAAGAGACGTTCATGAGCCTGCGTGAGTTCGAGATCCGGCTGAACCCGAAAAAGTGCGTGTTCGGCGTGCCAATCGGCCAGCTCCTCAGTTTCCTCGTTTCCGAATGGGGGATCAAGGTAAACCCGGAGAAGATTCAGGCCATCGAGCGAATGGCCCGGCCGGCTGACCTGGACGACGTCCAAAAGGTCACCGGATGCCTCGCTTCCCTTAGCCGCTTCATCAGCCGGTTGGGAGAGAAGGCCCTCCCACTCTACCACCTATTCGAGAAAGTAGACGGCTTCATGTGGAGACACAAAGCCGACGAGGCTCTATGCGACCTCAAGTGCGCGCTGACCATCGCACGGGTGCTGGCCACACCGGCAGACAAAGAGCCGATGCTGCTCTATATCTCGGTGACCAGCCGTGTCGTCAGCATCGTCATGGCCGTCGAGTGCTCGGAGTCGGGCAGAGCCCACCCGGTCCAGGGACCGGTACACTACTTGAGCGAGGTGATGTCTGCCTTGAAGCAAAACTACCCGCACTACCAAAATATGTGCTATGGTGTGTTCCTAGCAGCCCGGAACCTCAAGCCCTAGTTCCAGGAGCACCCGGTGGTGAGCACCGCTTCCCTTGGGGAGATCATGGGCAACAGGGACGCAGCTTGCCGGATCGCCAAGTGCGCTCTCAAGATGGCTGACCACGACATCAGGTACGAGTCCTGCACTGCTATCAAGTCACAAGCACTAGCGGACTTCCTGGTCGACTCGGTGGAAACAAAGTACCTACCGCCGCCTCCCGACACCACCCATTGGCGCATGCACTTCGATGGCTCGAAGATTCGCACCGGCCTCGGAGCCGGCATCGTTCTCTCCTCCCCCAAGGGGGACCTGCTGCAGTATGTCCTACAGATCCACTTCGCCAGGTCAAACAATGTGGCGGAGTACGAAGCCCTCACCCATGGCCTCCGGCTGGCCAGGGAGATCGTCGTCCAATGCATCCTCTTCTTCGGCGACTCCGACTTAGTGGTACAGCAAGTCACTGGTGAATGGGATGCCAGAGACGCGAACATGGCCAAATACCGCTTCCTCGTCCACCAGGTGACCGGCGGTTTCGAAGGTTGTGAGTTCTACCACATCTTGTGAGGCGGCAATGAGGCTGCCGACACGGTGGCAAAGATTGCCTCCACCAGGCAGCCAATCCCAACCAACGTGTCCCTCGAGCACATGCGCAAACCCTCCATCACACCTACTCTAGTGTCCGAGTTCATCTTCATTCCGGCAGACCTCGGGGTTGCGCCACCGGTCCCAGGGACTGCCAATGCTGACTCAGGGCCTGCCGGCACCCTACCAGCTGGAACTATAGTCGGTCGGCCTCCTGCTCCAGCCGGCCCGCCGCCTGCCCCAAAAGGTCCACCACCTGATCCAACCAGCTCGGGGGCTACCGACCCTCCGTCGAGGTCCCTCTCGCCCGACTCGAGGACTGCGGCAGACAGCTAGTCGCTTGTCGCCCCCACCCAAGCAGACACCACGGTGGCCGTGCTCGCAGTGGTCATGGCCCCGTCTTGGGGTCAACCCTTCCTCGAATACCTCTAAAGTGGCACTCTGCCTGCAAACGAGGTCGAGGCCCGACAGATCCAAAGGCGTTCCACCGCCAACACCATCATCAATAATGAGCTCGTGAAGCACAGCGTGTGTGGAGTCTTCTAGCGCTGCATCGAGCCAGACAAAGGCAGTGAGATTCTCCTCGACATCCATCAGGGTGAGTGCGGCCACTGCTACCTCTTGAGCTTGCGTTGGTTTTCACTTGAAGAGGAAAGGGCGATGAAGCAAACTGGATAAGTATTTACCTCCGTTTATTGAGAACCAAGGTATCAATCCAATAGGGGAACAAGCAAGGCTCCAATAGTAGTACCTACACAAATAATCAAACACTTGCACCCAACGCTATAAAAGGGTTGTCAATCCCTTCAGAGTTATTTGCAAGGATGAGATCTGATAGAGATAGATATAAAATAATGCGGAAAAAGTAAATAAATTGCAGGAATATATTTTTGGTATTTTCGGTTTATAGATCTAAAAATATGATATGGAAAATAGACCCGGTGGCCATAGGTTTCACTAGAGGCTTCTCTCATAAAGGAAAATAATACGGTGGGTGAACAAACTACTATCGAGCAATTGATAGAAAAGCGAATAACTATGAAGATATCTAAGGCAATGATTATGCATATAGACATCACATCTGTATCAAGTAGACCGAAATGATTCTGCATCTACTACTATTACTCCACACATTGACCGACTCCAGCATGCATCTAGAGTATTAAGTTCATGAAGAATAGATTAACACATTAAGGAAGATGACATGATGTAGGGGGGTGAACTCAAGCAATATGATGAAAACCCCATCTTTTTACCCTTGGTGGCAACAATACAATATGTGCCTCGCCACCCCTACTGTCACTGGGTGAGGACACTGCAAGATTAAACCCAAAACTAAGCACTTCTCCCATTGCAAGAATTACCAATCTAGTTGGCCAAACCAAACACCTAATTCAAATAGACTTGCAAATACATGAAATGATGGATATAAGAATTCAGGAAAGACTCAAATAATATTCATAGATAATCTAAGCATAAACTTTTCATCGGATCTCGACAAACACAACACAAAAGAGTATTACATCGGATAGATCTCCATGAAGATCATGAAGAACGTGGTATTGTAGATCAAAGAGAGAGAACAAGCCATCTAGCTACTAGCTATGGACCCGTAGGTGTGTGGTGAACTACTCACACATCATCGGAAGGGCCATGGAGTTGATGTAGATGCCCTCCGCGGTCAATTCCCTCTCCGGCACATTACCCAAAAAGGCTCCCAGATTGGATATGTCGGGAACAGAGGCTCCCGGCGCTGTAAAACTATTTCCGTTGCTATTTTTGGCGAGACGGAAATATTTGGGATTTTATAGGCCAAGAATTAGGGTTAGGGGACCTGCAGGGGCCCCATAAGCCAGGGGGCGCGAGCACCCCCCCTAGGGCGCGCCTTGCAGGCTTGTGGCCTCCCGACAACTGCCTTGCACCCTAGTCCAAGTTTGTTGCGTGTCTTCTAGTCCAAAAAAATCTTTCGGGAGATTTTACTCCGTTTGGACTCCGTTTAATATTCCTTATCCGAAAGTTCAAAAACGTGAAAAAACAGAAATTCACACTAGGCTCTAGATTAATAAGTTAGTTCCAAAAATAATATAAAACAACATATTAATGCATAAAAAACATCCAAAACATTTAATATAATAGCATGGAAGAATTAAAAATTATAGATACGTTGGAGACGTATCAGCCACCACGCTGCCTCGCGCTCCCTGGTGGCCAAGGCATTCCGCCACGGGTTCTAATGGCCCACTGCTCTAAAGGACGACAAGGAGCTAGTCGACAAGTGCAATGGTTGCTAGCACTTCAAGGCGCGCAGCCACCAGCCGGCCGCGGCTCTGCAAACCATTCCCCTCACATGGCCGGTTGCCGTGTGGGGCTTGGACATTGTGGGTCCATACAGGACCGCCAGGAGCAGCATGAAACATCTTGTGGTGGTCGTCGACAAATTCACAAAATGGATTGAGGCCACACCGATCAAGAAGCTCGATGGCTAGACGACCGTCACTTTCATCAAGGACATCGCCATCCGCTACGGCCTCCCCAACAGCATCATCATCGACAACGACACCAACTCCGCCAAGGGCGCGCTCGCCCGCTACTGCAGCAAGCATGGAGTTCGGTTGGGCCTCGTATCTGTGGCCCACCCGCAGTCAAAAGGCCATGCCGAGTGGGCAAATGGCCTCATCCGAGACGTCCTTAAGCCCAGGCTGGTCAAGCCGCTCGAGCGCTCGGCTAGCACCCGGGTTGAGGAACTTCCGGTTGTGCTATGGAGTCTGCGGACCACACCCAACCTGTCAATTGGTTTCACCCCATTTTTCTTGGTGTATGGGGTCGTGGCCATCATCCCCACCGATGTGGAGTTCGATTTGCCTCGGGTCACCCTATACATTGAGGCGAACGCCAAGAAGGCTAGAGAAGACGGGGTCGACCTCCTCGAGGAGGCACGCGAGGTGGCACTGTCCAAGACAACTATTTACCAGCAGGCCCTACATCGCTACCATAGCTAGCGGGTCAAGCCGCTCTCATTTGGAGAGGGAGACGTGGTGCTCCGGCTGATCCAGCAGACAGCCGGCCAGCACAAGCTATCCACCCCATGGGAGGGCCCATTCATCGTCAGGAAAGCTCTCAGCAATATGGCCTAGTATCTGATCGATGCTGAGAAGGCTAGAAAGAACAAGTAGGATGCCTCCGGCTTCGAGAGAGAGAGAGGCCATGGAACGTGGAACTCCTCCGCCCAATTTATAGTTGAAAAGTGTACGTATGTATCTGCCCTACTATCAATCAATGAACAGTCGGCACCCAAGAGTAGGACTTGGGGACTGCCTTTCAATCTTAAATATGGTGAAGTTTTTCTTCCATCCCGGCTGCCCTCGAGTCGGCTAGGCCAACCCGGGGACTGCCGGATCACCCAATCCCCAACCTAGGTCGGTAAAGTACCATAGCTCCTCCTCCTTAATGGCCTAACCCTAGCCGGCTATAGACCACAACTTGGCTCTCTAGCCGGCACGCTCACACGCAAAAGGGGGCGGGGTATGTGAGAAATATTGTAGGGATGGGCTGGGTACAGCCGCACTGTCAAGAACGTTCAAAAATCTGACTTGCAAAAATCTAAAGAACCAACACCCCGCCTCCAGCAGCCCACTCCTTGCACGGCCGTAGTCGGCAAGCTGGCTGGCCGGCGGGAAAAAAGGCTATGGAGCAAGGCACATGGAAAAATAAGATTCGAAGCAAAGAAATATAGCTAACAAAAGGACAGACGGCAACATGTTAAAAATGAAAGTGCGGTGCTTAAAAATATAAAGGCACAAGGCCGATAGTACGTTACAATACACCCCTAGTGGGTGGACTTGTCCATAATGAACTTCAAATGCTAAAGAAAAACAGGAAATATAAATAGGCGCCTACAACAGTGCCGCCTCTCGGTCCGAGCTGGCGTGGTCGTCGGGCTCGTCTAAGTGTTGGGAGCCGGCAGCACTTCCTTGCTGGCCTCCATCTCGCCAGACGACGGCACCTCCACACCGCCATTCGGTGGTGCTCCATCATCCCTAGTCAGCGACACCTCGCCATCTCGAGGAGGCAGTTACAACCCTTGGGCGGAAGACTCGGCTGTGCCCCCGGTAGCCGTCTTGGCAACGCCTTCGTCTCCTTCGATCTCCTCTGAGCTGGACCGCACCTCTTCATCGCCGTTGGTGATGGGAATGCCGTAGTCATCGTGTGGAGGGGTGCGCCATGTTTGTCAAGCTCGGGGAAGTACTCGTCCAGCACCACGTAGCTGGCAAGCTCAAGGGCTCGGAAGCCGATTTCCTCCTCATGCTATGCCAGATTCACCTGCGACGCCACCCTCATGGTGCTCAGCCGGTCCAGGTTGATGCCGGAGTACCAAGAGAGCGAAAAGGTCAAGGTGGACTTGGCGCCGTCCCGCGCAGTCGATGCCTTCCACGCATCAAAACAGTCTGTGGCATGCTCTAGCAACGTCGTGACCCAGCTCTCCGGAACCCCCTCCGCCCGGTCGGGCCAAAGGGCCTCCACAATGCCCTGGCCTGCCCGCAGGAACCGGTCCCAAAGAATTTGAAGGTAAACTGCTCGTGTCTCGAAGGCGTGCCCAACTCCCGTGCCGACCAGCTGGCATCCTCGACTGGCTCACAGCCAGCTCGGCGCTGCTCTTCCCAGCGCGCCTCCACGGTGCTCTCCGCCCGTGCCTGCGTCTCTGGGAAGCGAGCTGGCCCACGAAAATAAGATAAGAAAACAGGGGGAGGTCGGCCAAAAAGGACGAGCAAACGTAACAGTGCTTACCAGCAAAGGTGTCGTCCAACCCGCGAAGAAGGCCAAGTGCGTCGGCTGCCTCCTAGTCTCCTCCCTCCTTGAGATCTTTGGCCCGCCGAGTCTCCACCCCGAGCTGAGCCAATTCGTCCCGAAGGGATGTCACCGCCTCATCACTGGTGGCCGCCGCCTCGTGCCCCGTCTCCTTTTCTGCCTTCTCCGCCTGAAGCGTGCTGGCGAGCCGCTCCACCTGCACCTTCAGCTTAGCCATGGTTGCTTGCTCGGCGTTCACGCCCTTTTGCAGCTGGTCGCGCTCCCCAGCGACCTCGTCGCGCTTTCTCCGGACGTCAGCTATCGATTTACGCAGCTCATTCACCTGGGCCACGGGAATGGCCGCCGCTGCATAGAAACAAGTCAGTGGCCGACTCGACTAAGAGGACGTGAAGCAAATAAGATTTGGCCCGGCTGCTACGAAGCCGCATAGCCGACCCAATTCTCGGGGACTACACGCAGTGGGTACGCTCGCGCGCACCCACCAACAAAAAAGGGTGGGTGGAGAATTACCCTTGGCCACCTGCAACTCGGCAGTCCGAGCCACAGGATCTGTGTGGGCCTTGAAGTAGCATCCATTGGCATAGCGACACAAATCTACCGCGTCCTGGAAGATCGCCTCGCGTATCGTGTGCTCGGCCCAAAAAAGAAATTAAAAGAGGATAAGATTTGGCCCGGCTTCCCCGAAGCCGTGCAGCCGGCTTGAATCTCAGAGACTACACCCAGTGGGTGCGCTGGCGCGCACCCACCAACAGGCAGGCATAAAGAAAAAACCCAGGCGAAAAGCTTAACTGAAGCGCCTTCTCCAACACTTTGAGGTTGAGCACCGCCGGCTGGGCGATGGTGACCACCCCGCCCTTGTGCCGGGCCAGTACGCTCGTGGCTGACGGCATCACCACAACTTGGCCAGTGGTCGAGGAGCTCGCCCCGGTCGTAGGCGGGGAGCCATGCAGCTGCGTCC
Organism: Hordeum vulgare subsp. vulgare; assembly: GCF_904849725.1. Classification (NCBI taxonomy): domain Eukaryota; kingdom Viridiplantae; phylum Streptophyta; class Magnoliopsida; order Poales; family Poaceae; genus Hordeum; species Hordeum vulgare. Next base: position 142,689,678 of record NC_058521.1, on the reverse strand, counting down.
ACGCAGCCACCACCCTCGACAACAAACGGGCCCGGCTACCGCTTGCGCCGCCGAGGTCACCTACGCCCCCAAAATGACAATGTCACGGTCGTCGTCGTCAGCTGCGTCGGCCTCGGTCCCGGACCGCAGCCCCGGGTTAGACACAGAACTGGACAACTCCTGGGTGGCCGGCTCGCGAGCTGCATGCGCCGTCGCCTTAGGGGGTGGCTCCAGATGCGCCTCCACACGCGTAGGCAAGAACCTCATGTCGGACACGAGAGAAGTTTTACCCGGTGCCAAGGGGGATGTCACGGGGCCCACGCTCGAGCCTGCTCCGTGCCGACGGAGGGGTGCCGGCCGGCAGGACCGCTGACCGAGTCCTCTTGGCGACCGGGGCACCTGGCGAGCCGTTGGTCGGCCGCTTCTCGCGGTGGTGTTCCTCTGCCATCTGGCAACGGGCCGGCTGGGTAACATCCAGCCAGCCTCCAGCCGGCAGCTCTGAGCTCCCTCTACGGTGATGGCTCCGAGGCAGCCCCATTATGGTCGTTGCCGCATCCAGCACATGTAGCTCGTCGTTATCGTTCGACCTGTCCCTGACGGACCCTTCGGGAGGATGGCGCAATGTCCCCGCCCTGCCGGCTGGGGCGCTGATTGGCTCATCCACCTCATCGCCTTCGTCCCCTTTATCCCCCTCCGCTTCCAACGTGCCCGAGCCCTCGGGGGCATCGGGGCCACCCCCGTCCGACTCATAGTCCTCGTCATCCAACTCCTCCAGGTCTGGGAGGAAGCGCCCCTGTTTGGGCCGTCCGGGGTGTTCTGCTGGGTGAAGAGCTGAAGAGCGCAACGGCCGTGCGTCAAGCACTACAAATAAAGAGAGAAAAAGGGAAACCAATTCCAGTCGATCGAGGACTTACTCGCGGTGCCCGGTTGCCGTAGTGGAACGGATCCAGACCGAAGCTCCACTCCTCCTCGTCCAGCTGAAAGTTGGTGATGTCGTTCACCCAGGCAGGCACCTTGTGCAGCAGCAGCTCAATCGATGACAGCCGGCAAGGGTCCTTGCAGCCGCTCATATCACACATCTGATGCGGCCTCCCCTGCAATGGCTGCAATTGGCAGGGGATGAATGCCGCCACCATGTCCAGGACCATCAGCCCCATCGGAGCCACGAGTTCCTTCATCCGGTCAACCATAAGCATCAGTTCATCGGTGCGTGGGTCGAGGTCCCAGAGTTTTCCAGTAGGCGGTTCATCGGAGAAGGGCGGGAGAACGACCCAATCCCGCCCCTCACCGACGTTGCGGACGTAGAAGAAGGTCCCCTGCCACTTCTTGAAGGGCTCCTTCCACTTCATCTTCCGCAGCGGCCAACCGAGCCGCGTGTATACCACTGCCCCGCCGTAGGAGTAGGCTACCTGGCCATGCATCTAGGCGCGGAAGTTGAAGACATGGCGGAAGAAGGACAGAAAAGGGTGGAAACCCAAGTACGCCTCGCATAGCGTGACGAAGCACGTGATATACAAGACAGAGTTCACCCCCAAATGATGCATCTGGAGGCCATAAAAGTCGAGGACGTGCCGATGGATGGAGCTTGCCAGGAGACCGAAGCCGACGGGAAGGTGGCTGCCGAAGTCGACGCGCTCGCCTTCGTGGGGTTCTGGCGCGCGCTCCCCTCTGGGCGCGCGGGCCTCGACGATCTCCTCGGACGGAAGCTTCCACGTCCGACGAAGGTACTCGATGTGCCCCTCGGTGATGACGGATCCCTCCCAAGAGCCGGAGGGAAGTTTCGGCCTAATGTCAGCTGCCGGCGGCAAGTTGAACGAAAGAAAGAGGTGAGAGAAACGGCCCCCAGCGGATCGATCGCGGGGAAGCACTGCGGGCTCGAGAAGAAAGGAAGGAGACAGAGAGCAATGAAGCGAGAGCACGAGAGGAGTGGGAGAGAGTGGGAGGCAATGGCGAACTCGGCCTCCCCTCCCCCTTTTTTAAAGCCGCAGAAGACGGGGGTGTGCGTGCGATCGGTTGCACCCACGACCCCCCACTCACCCACAATCTTAAAATGTGCGGGGAACTCCAACCGACGGTGCATGACCGGAATAAATCCGCGCGTGGGCCGAGGTGCGTTAGGCTGGGCCTGTAGCACCGTCCCATCGTGTAAAAAGTGGCGGGCCCGCCGCCAATTGTTGGCCTGCACATGGCGCACCCCAGCTGGTGCCGAAACCAAGGCGACACGGAGGAATCCGAGGTGCAGCGGCAACTAGCTAGGACGCGGCCGGCTACGGCTTTGGCCGACTGCGGCCGGGCCGAGTCCCGCTCTAGTTGGCCAGGAACCCTGCAGCATACCGACCCAAGTAGGTCGGCCAATCATGACAACTCCTTCAAGTGCGGGGAGGCAGGGGGACCGCTGCCCCCCTCGCCCGGAGGCCTCTGGACCCCAACAGTTTCGAGGGCTACTGAAGGGGATATTACCCCTGGGTATACCAAGAGCGGAGATTAGCCGTCTCTTAGGCATTCGAGGCTGCCTGGCCCCCTGGTCGGCTGGCAATAGCAAGGCCGCTCAGCCAACATGCGTGTGGCTAGCTGGCGATGGCCAGCCCATTTGACCAACACAAGTATGATCGGTTGGCGATAGCCGGCCGCTTCGGCTCGTACGTACCCGGTCGGTTAGCGATAGCCGACTCGCTTATCCAACGTGTGCATGGCCAACTAGCGGGATCCGGCTCGCCGCTGGCCTGCCGCGAGCCGGACGGCTGGCTCTCATCTCATCCGACCATACCATCGTACGAAGACAAGACAAGATGAATGATTAGTGGCTATCGTGGCAACAGTACGTGCTGACACACTCAGCACGGGTGCGGCGTGATGATGGGAGGGTCAGCAAGGCTATAGGGCCCCCGTCACCGCCGACACTGACCAGGCAAGACGGTCATGTAGCCACGTCCCCCCCCTTCGCCTGCGCCCTGATGACTCGACGTGTCAGCCGCTGATGCACACGGCCGGCGGGCCCCGCGACAAGACGCAATGGCCGGTGGGCCCCAGTACACTATAAAGCCTCACCTCAGCCAAACGAGAGATGCACATTGAGGTTTGGAGAGGGGTACGTTGAGGTTTGGAGAGAGGTTCACACAGACACACACAGAGATACACGCAAGACGTACAGGTAGAACACCATTTGAGGCAGTGGGACCAGAAGCTAGAGCTCTGTCTCCGTCCTCACAAACAGCTCAAGGAGCAACCATTGTATTGTGATTCTCCTATAGTCACATAGGCAGGACTAGGCGTTTTACCTCGCTAGAGGGCCGTGAACCTGGGTAAACTGGCGTCATGTGTGTTGCGCCTACACCCGTTCCCAGACGTCGATGGCACCCATTGGCCCCAAACCACAAATTCAGCCACCCCATGGCATCTTTCCCAGAAATACCACGACATTCTGCGACTCCAACTTGGTAGTGCACCTAGACATTGGAAAATGGGACACCAGAGAGGCAAACATGGCCAGCTACCGCTTCCTGGTCCAGCAGCTGACAGCCTGTTTCGAAGGCTGCGAGTTTGACAACATGCTCCGAGCCGACAACGAGGCCGCCGACACGCTAGAAAATATTGGCTCCACCCCGCTACCCATCCCAGCCGGCATGTCCTTGGAGCACCAGCGCAAGCCCTCCATCACACCTTCTCCAAAATCCGAGTATATCTTTGTCCCGGTAGACCCGGGGGTTGCGCCGCTAGTCCCGGGGGCTACCGTTACTGACTCGTCGGTTGCCAACACCCTGCCGCCTGCGGCTCCAGCGGGCTTGCCAAATGCTCCAGCCAGCTCTGGGGTTGTCTGCCCTTCTTCGGGGTCCCTCCCACCCAACTCGGGGATTGTGGCAGCTGGCAAGCCGCTTTCCGCCCCACCCCCACAGGCATAGCCAGGGCGGTCATGCTAACTGTGGCCACGGCCCCGTCCTGGGCACAACCTTTCCTCGAGTACCTCGAAAGCGGCACCATGCCTGCCAACAAGGTAGAGGCCCGACAAATACATTCCACCACCTACACCATCCTCAACAACGAGCTCGTCAAGCATAGTGTGTCTCGAGTATTCCAGCGTTGTGTCAAGGAGGACATAGGCCGCGAGATCCTCCTCGACATCCACCAGGGCGAGTGTGGGCACCATGCCGCCTCAGGCTCCATGGTGGCCAAGGAATCCCGGCACGGGTTCTACTGGCCATCTTCCCTAAAAGACGCCAAGGCGTTGGTCGAAAAGTGCAATGCCTGCCATCGCTTCAAGGTGCGCAACCACCAGCCTACTGCGGCCCTGCTAAACATCCCCCTCACATGGTCGTTTGTCATGTGGGGCTTGGACAAGTTGGGTCCATTCAAAACTGCTCGAGGCGGCATGACGCATCTCCTGGTGGCCGTTGGCAAATTCACGAAGTGGATCGAGCCCAGACCAATCAAGAAGGTTAACGGGCCGACTACCGTCACATTCATCAAGGTATCACTGTCCGCTATGGTCTCCCCAACAACATTATCACCAACAACGGCACCATCTTTGCCAAGGGTGCGCTCGCCCGCTACTGAAGTGGGCAGGGAATCTGGCTGGACCTCGCGTCCGTGGCCCACCCGCAGTCAAACGGCCACGCGGAACGAGCAAAGGGCCTCGTCCTGGCCGGTGTTAAGCCCAGGTTGTTCGAGCCGCTTGGCCTCCGCACCGCCAGTCGGTGACAAGTCCACTTCGCTAGTCGGTGGCACATCGCTGCCTTGACCCGGTGTCACCTCCATGTCGCCAATCGGAGGCATGTCGCCGCCTCCAGTCGGCGGCACATCGACGCCTCCAGTCGGCGACACCTTACCGTCGCCAGCAGGCGGCCGCGTCCCTTGCACAGAGGATTCGGCGACACCCATGGCGGCCGCCTCGGCGTCTCCAGCATTCTTTTTAGGAACCTCCATGTTAGACCCTACTTCCTCCTCGCCTGCGACGATGGGGACGCCATAATCATCCTCCAGAAGGGGCACGCCATCCTCACCAAGCTCAGGGTAGTAGGTTTGCAGTGCCATGTAGATGGAAAGCTCGTGGGCTCGGAAGCCAATGGCCTCCTTGCGTCGCACCAGGTCCGCCTGCAATGCCGCCCGTATAGTGGCTAGTAGGTCCAGGTTGATGCCTGAGTACCAGTAGAGGGCAAAGGTCAGGGCGACCCTGACTCCACCCCTCGCAGCTGAAGCGCTCCATTCGGCGAAGCAATCCACGACATTCCCTAGCCACTTCGCAACCCGGATGACGGGAATCCCCTCCACCTAGTCAGGCCTAAGTGCCGGAACGATGTTCTGACCTGGCACCTCGAGCCGGTCGTAAAGAACCCGCAGGAAATCCACGCGGGTCTCATAGGCTTTGCCCACATCCTCCACCGACCAACGGGCATCGACGTCCGGCCCGCAGCCGACCCGACGCTGCTCCTCTCGACGGGCCTCCACAGCCCGCTCCGCTTGCGCCTGTGTCTCTGGGAAGCGTGATGGCCCAGAGAGAGAGAGAATAAGAAAAAGAGGAGTCAGCGAAGCACAACGAGCACAGGTAACAGTGCTTACCGGCAAAAGTGTTCTCCACCTCGCAAAAAAGCTTAAGGATGTCGACCGCCTCCCGCTCGTCTCTCTCCTTGATCCCCATCGCCCGATGTGCCTCCTCCCTGAGCAGAGCAAACTCGGCCCCGAAAGCCGTGGCCGCCTCATCACTAGCGGCGGACGCTGCCCGCAAAGGAGGGAGGAATGGCGGTGATGTGCATTGCGGGCATGAGGAGGGGTGACGGCGGCGGCGGGCACAAGGGCGCAAGGGGGAAGGACGGTGGCGGAGAGCTCCGGCGCGTGGACGAACTCTAGGCAAAGGTGAGGGGAGGCAATGGTGAAACCAGCCTCTCCCTTCCCCTCTTATAGCCCTGGGGGAGACGTGGGGGCGTGGGATCGGTTGCGCCCACGTCGCCCACTAACCCACGATCCCCACGCCCATTAAACGGTGCGGGGAACCCCAACCGGCGGCCTGCGGCCACAATAAATCCATGCTCGGGCCGAGGCATGTTAGGTCGGGCCTGAGACGACGTCTCGTGATGCGGGTAGTGGCGCGCCCGCCGTTCACCACCGGCCCACACATGGCGCACTACAGCCGGTACCAAGACCAAAATGACGTTGCGGCATCCGAGGCGCCGCGGAAACCGACTGGGCCGCGACCGACTGCCAACGTAGCCGGCTACCGCTCCAGCCAACCGGAAGATCGGCTTCGACAACAACTTCACATGCAAGGGGGGAAACCGCTGGCCCCCCTCGTCCAGAGGACTCCAGACCCCCAACGGTTTTAGGGTCTATTGATGGGGATAGTACCCCTGGGTATACCAAAAGCGGAGATAAGCCATCTTGAAGACATTTGGGGCCGCCTGGCCCCCCCGGGACTGCTAACCACAGTCGGCCCGCTTGGCCGACGCGCACCAGGCCGACTGGTGGGAATCGGCCTGGCAGGCAGGTCCATCACCGGCCAGGCGGTCAGCTCCCGTCCCATCTGACCGTACCCCCGTACGGTGACAAGACAAGACGAATGATGTTGAGGTGCTCATCGCAGCACAACGCACTGACATGCTCGGTGTGGCCACGGGTGCAATGATGAAGGGGTCGGCAAGGCTACAAGACCACAGTCGTCATCGAGGCTGACCAGGCGAGACATACCTTTAGCCACGCTTCCCCTGACAAGCCGGTGCATCGGTCGCTGATGCACACGTCCGACGGGCCCCACGTCAGACAAGACCCGATAACTGGCGGCCCCCTCGGCCAGCCCGAGAGGCTGGCGTCCAGGCCCCACGTCCTGTCTTATCCCTACCACTATATGCACCGGGCTACACTTTAAAAGCCCTACTTCGGCTCCCACGAGAGCTGGACACGAGGAGGAGATACTCGTCTAATCCATACACAGATACACTAGACATACCACACACCAACGAGGTAGCGAGGCCGACAGCTAGAGCTCCATCTCCTTTCTCATGAACAACTCGAGGAGCACCAGTTGTAATGCGATTCCCATATAGTCCCATGAGAAGGACTAGGGATTTACCTCACTTGAGGGCCGTGAACCTGGATAAATCGGCGTCATGTGTCTTGCGCCCACACCCGTTCCCAGATGCCACCGGCGCCCGTTAGCCCCAAACTAAGAACTAAGCCATCTCCTGGCATCTGGCACGAAAATACCACGACACATGATGAAGAACAAAACAGAAAACTCAAAGTGACAAGACCCAAAAACTCCAACTAGCTTGGGTGAGGAGCGTATGCATGAAAAGTTTATCCCTAAGTGAGTAGCGGAGCGAGAATCAGATAAGGTTTGGTTGGTTCCATACATAAAACTTGCATTGTATATTCGTGTATATGCGTGTATGTATTACTTAGTTCAAGATTGAGTGGAGTCTCATATGCGCTCGTTGGGCCTAAAAATTAATCGGGACACTTGGAGCATTGATGTCTCATAGAACTACGTCAGTATTTCCCCAAAGAGGAAGGGATGATGCAGTATAGCGACAGTAGGGATTTCCCTCAGTAATGAAACCAAGGTTATCAAACCAGTAGGAGAACCTCCTCACACCACATAAAAAACACATGCACACAAATAAAAAATACTCGCAACCCGACGTGTTAAAGGGGTTGTCAATCCCTTTTGGGTATGACGCCTCAAGATAGACAAATAACGTGAGGTAAAAGTCATAAATAGGATAAATAGATTGTGGAACAAATAAATTTCAGCAAGGTATTTTTGTATTTTGGTTTCATAGACCTAAAAATAAAAGCAAAGGAAAATAGATCGCAAAGGAAAATATGATGAAAAGAGACCCGGGGGCGGTAGGTTTCACTAGTGGCTTCTCTCGAGAAAAATAGCAAGCGGTGGGAAAAATTACTGTTGGGCAATTGATAGAACTTCAAATAATCATGACTATGTCCACGGAATAATCATTATATAGGCATCGCGTGAAAGATTAGTAGACTGACTCCTGCCTGCATCTATTACTATTACTCCACACATCGACCGCTATCCAGCATGCACGTAATGTATTAAATTCATGGAAAAACAGAGTAATCCAATAAGAACAATGACATGATGTAGACAAGATATATTTATGTAGAAATAGACCCCATCTTGTTATCCTTAATAGCAACAATACATACATGCCGTTTCTGTTTTTGTCACTGGGATCAAGCACCGTAAGATCGAACCCATCACAAAGCACCCCTTCCCATTGCAAGATAAACAGATCAAGTTGGCCAAACAAAACCCAAATATCAGAGAAGAAATATGTGGCTATAATCAATCACGCATATAAGAGATCAAAGAAGACTCATATAACAACATAGATCTGATCATCAACTCAAAGTTCATCGGATCCCAAAAAACACGCCGCAAAAAGACTTACATCATATGGATCTCCAAGAGACCATTGTATTGATAATCAAGAGAGAGAGAGAGAGAGAGAGAGAGAGAGAGGAAACCATCTAGATACTAACTACGGACCCGTAGGTCTACAAAGAACTACTCACGCATCATCGGAGAGGCACCAATGGACATGATGAACCCCTCCGTGATGGTGTCAAGATTGTATCTGGTGTTTCTGGACACTGCGGGGGCTGGAATTGATTTTCGTCCCCCCTTCCTAGGGTTTCTGGAATATTGGAGTATTTATAGTGCAAAGAGGCGGTGCTGGAGGCCAATGAGAAGGACACAACCCACCGAGGCGCGCCTGGGCCCCCAGGCTCGCCCTAGTGGGTTGTGCTCCAATCGGAGCTCCCCTCAGGTGCGTTCCTGGCCCACTGGATGTCTTCTGGACCAAAAAAATCCACAAAAAGTTTCGCTTCGTTTGGACTCTGTTTGGTATTGATTTCCTGCAATGTGAAAAACATGCAGAAAACAGCAACTGGCACTAGGCACTATGTAAATTGTAGTACCAAAAAATGATATAAAATGACTATAAGATGATTGTAAAACATCCAAGAATGATAATATAACAACATGGAACGATCAAAAATTATAGAAACATTGGAGACGTATCAGCATCCCCAAGCTTAATTCTTGCTCGTCCTCAATTAGGTAAATGATAACAACAGAATTTTTGAAGTGGAATGCCGCCTTACATGTTCATCACATTTCTTTTCTTTATAGCATGGACATTTGGACTTTTATATCGTTCAAAGCAATAGTCTAGTTTTGAGATGAAGACTTTAATACTCAAGCATACCAACAAGCAACCATGTCTTTCAAAATATCAACACTAAAGCAAGTTATCCCTAACCCATTATGCTCAATCATTGATCCATTCATGAAACACACTCAAATATTAGCTACACCCAATGCTCAAATATGATCATAGTGCCCCTTAGTTGGGGCTTTATGAGAAAGATGGAGACTCAAATTCAAAATAAAAATTGATTAAGTAAAAGAAAGGTCCTTCGTAGAGGGAAGTAGGGATTTGTAGAGGTGCTAGAGCTCAAAGCGAAAATTCAGAGATAAAAACATTTTGGGAGGCATACTATTCCCACCAACGAAAATGGCTTAGAGCTCCCAACACTTTCCATGCTAGATACATCATAGGCGGTTCCCAAACAGAAAATGAAGTTTATTCATTTTTCCACCATTACTTTCACTTTCGAGGGCTTGTCCGTATCCACGGGGGCCCTCCATACCAACAATTTCCAAGGACTTTATTATTTGACAACAAAAAGTAAATTCATTTTTTTCATTTCGGGACTGGGCATCCCTAATACCTTTGTCGTACTCTCGTGCAATGACAATGGAGTAAACACTCATCGTGAGAATAACACATCTAGCATGGAAAATATTGCCCACCTCTCACCGCCTCGCGAGCGGTATAGCACACAAAAACGAAATTTATTTTTAAAATTAGAGATGGCACATGCAAATTTGCTTAGAACGACATGGAAATACCGCATATAGGTAGGTATAGTGGAATCATATGGCAAAATTGGTTTAAAGGGTTTTGGATGCACAAGTAGTGATCATACTTAGTGCAAAATGAAGGCTAGCAAAAAGATTCAGAAGCGACCAACCAAGAAACGAAAAATCTCATACCCAAGCATTAAGCATAAGTAACACCGAATAATGCAACACAAGTAGGATATAAATTTCATTGCATAACTATTGACTTTCGTGCTTGCATAGGGAATCACAAACCTTAACATCAATATTCTTACTAAAGCACAATTACTCATCAACATGACTCACATATCATATCGTCATATCTGAAAACCGTTATTAAGAATCAAGTTTATGTTGTCCAATGATCTTCATGAAAGTTTTTATTATATCCTCCTTGGATATCTATCACTTTGGGACTATTTTCATATGTTGCTTTTGATAAGCTCAAACAAATTTAAGTGAAGAACATGAGCATAAATTTTCTTTCTCTGAAAATAATCTAAGTGAAGGAAGAGAGAATTTATTAAAAAAAATACTAAATCCCAAATAAATCTAAATGAAGCATGAGACATTTCTTCAAAAATAACAAAGTACACCGTGCTAAAAAAGATATAAGTGAAGTACTAGAGCAAATTTATGGCTCTAAAAATTTAAGTGAAGCATAAGAGCAAGCATAGCATAATTTTTGGCTCTCTCAAAAAGGTGTGTCCAGCAAGGATTCAAGACTTAAAACACAAAGCGAAATAAGAAAATACTCATATTATACAAGATGCTCGAGGAAAAACTCATAATATGTGACGAATAAAAATATAGTTTCAAGTAAAATACCGATGGTTGTTAGAAGAAAGAGGGGATGCCACTCGGGGGCATCCCCAAGCTTAGTTGCTTGCTAATTCTTGAATATTATCTTGGGGTGACTCAGTCATCCCCAAGCTTAGCCTTTTGCTAATCCTTATTCCTTCATCCATCACTACAGGAATCAGCTTCTTTGTCGTCTGCCATCACAGACGGCAAAGAGGTCCACATTAACGGCAAAGAGCTTTGCCCTCTGCCACATGTCGGCAAAGATTCTGCGTCAGCCTACGACGGCATTGTAGCTTCTTTGCCGTCAGCCTACACTAAGCGGATGGCAAAGCTCTTTGTCGTTAGTGTCGGACACTGTGCAATCGGCAAAGAGTTTGAGACGGCAGCCGACACGCGCCGCCTCCGTTAGGGCTAATGGAGGCTTTGCCGTCTGCTTCCCTCCGCATCTTTGTCGTCTGCTTCCCTCCGCATCTGTGTCGTCTGCCTCCCTACCGCATTGTCGTCAGCCTCCCAAGGCAACGGACAGCAAAGAGCCCATATGGCCAGCTGCTGCTGCCCAGGTTGCACAGCTGGGTGCCACATGGCCTCTTTGTCGTCTGCTCCCTGATGGCAAAGGCGTTTGCCATCAACTGGCAGATGGCAAAGATCCCAAATTGTCACTTTTTTGTTTATTTTTTCTATTTCACAACACACATATATATAATTCATAGCACATATATGATATATAGGTCACAACACATATATGATATACATATAAAGTTCATCAATGCCATTTGTTCATCAACGTACATCCCATATATCGAAACAACCAACACATACAAAGTTTCATCCATATATACATACATATAGTTCCACATATATTATTCATCGATATATACATATACATCTAGTTGCACATTGTTCATCAACTCAAATAAAAACTAGAACTAAAGCACTTCAATGCCAGCTTCCATGCATGTAGTACATCCAATCTGCAAAATGGGAATAACAATGTCTGAAGAAGAACAACAACAACATATATATGACAAATAAGCTAAATTGAAGAAGAAAGAGAAGAAGCAAGAAGAGAAGAGGGAGAAGAAAAAGAATAATAAGGAGGAGGAGGAGAAGGAGAAGGAGGAGAAGAGGAGAAGAAGAAGGAGAAGAAGGAGGAGAAGAAGGAGGAGAAGAAGAAGGAGAAAAGGGAGGGAGAAGAAGAATGAGAAGAGAAGAAGGAGAAGAAGGAGAAGAAGGATAAGAAGAAGGGCTCCTCCTCCTCCTCCTCCTTCTCCTTCTTCTCTTATTCTTCTCTTCTTCTTCTTCTTCCTTCTTTTCATTTTTCCTCTTTCTTCTTCTGCTCCTCTTCTTCTTCTCCTCCTCCTCCTCCTCTTCTTCTCCTCTTCTTCCTCATCTTCTTCTTCTTCTTCCTCTTATTTCTATTTCTATTTTTCTTTATCCTAATAGGCCATTTTGGAGCTCCTTCTCCTTCTTCTCCTCCTTCTCCTTCTTCTCTTCTTCTTCTCCTCATCCTTCTTCTCCTTCTCCTTCTCTTCTTTTTCTCTTCTTCTTTTTCTTCTTCCGTTTCATTTTTCCTCTTCTCCTCTTCTTGGAGCTAAATGAGCTAACTATGTCTTTTTGGAGCTAAATGGGCTAATTATGTCATCTAGGAGAGAACTTGGCTAATTATGTCATTTAGGAGAGAACTTAGCTAATTATGTCATTTAGGAGAGAACTTAGAGAAGGAGGAGAAGGAGGAGAGAAGAAGGAGAAGAAGAAGGAGAAGAAGGAGGGAGAAGAAGAAGGAGGAGAGAAGGAGAAGAAGGAGGGCTCCTTCTCCTCCTCCTCCTCCTCCTCCTTCTTCTTCTTCTCTTCTTGTTCTTCTTACTTTTTTCATTTTTCCTCTTTCTTCTTCTTCTCCTCTTCTTCTTCTTCTTCTCCTCCTCCTCCTCCCCCTCCTGATCTTCTCCTCTTCTTCCTCCTCTTATTCTTCTTCTTCTTCCTCTTATTTCTATTTGTATTTTTCTTTATCCTCTTCTTCTACTTATTCTTCATTTCTTGTTTTTTCTCTTCTTCTCCTTATTTTCTTCTTCTTCTCTTCTTCTCTTCGGCCTTATTATGTCATTTAGGAGATAACTTATCTAAGTATAGGTCATTTTTTATTAAATAGGCCATTTTGGCGCTAAGTAAGCTAATTATGTCATTTTGGAGGATAATTAGCTAAGTTGTGAGCTAACCAAGGTTCTTATGATGTTTTTACCCTAAGTAAGCTAATTATGTCATTTTGTAGGATAATTAGCTAAGTATGTCTTTGTTGGGGGAAAATAAGCTAAATTGAAGAAGAAAGAGAAGAAGAAAGAAGACAAGAAGGAGAAGAAAAAGAAGAAGGAGAAGGAGAAGGAGAAGAAGAAGGAGAAGAAGGAGGAGAGAAGAAGGAGAAGGAGAAGGAGAAGAAGGAGGGAGACGAAGAAGGAGAGAGAAGAAGGAGAAGAAGGAGGACTCCTTCAATTCTCCTCCTCCTCCTTCTCCTCCTTCTTATGTCACGAGCTTGTGGTGGGATGATATGTTGGTGAAGTTATTTGGATTATCCAGGTCAGACTCAGAGAATGCCTTCGCCTTCTTGTAGGAGGCACTATGGGCCATGCCATAAAGGTCGTACAAGTGTGGCATCTTGGTCTTATTGTGATGCGCCTAAAAGAGAGGAACAAAGTATTAGTAAGGGGCTCAAGCTAACATGAAGAATGAATTGCATGAATCATGAAGCAAACCACATACCCAATTTCGCCCGAACTGAAGTAAGTCGGCGCTGCCTTGATGGTGTGGCACACCAACCATTTGGCTCTGCCGATCCTTTGCATTGTCGTGGACGGCTCGCCAGTTCCCTGTGCACCACTCATCCACCAATGCCTCCCAACAATCCATCTTATCCGCACACCATCTCGGGGGCACCTATAAGTTATTAGAAAGAATTTTGAGCGCTACGCCTATGAATCAAATCAACAGAACTACGTAGAAGGCCTTAAGAATAGGTAATTACCTTCATGTACTTCTCCTTCTTCAGATACTTGGCGCGGCACTCCTTCTTCTCCTTCTTAATACCACGCATGGCGTAGAAGTCTCGAATAGCCTACGGCCGAGCCTCATGGCGTAAGTTCTGTAATAACCGCCTACACTCGGCCTCGAGAACCTTGGCCGCCTCCTCCTCATATCCCTCCTCACATCTATAGAAGGTGTGCAATCAAACGAGACAACACCGATTAGTACAATAATTAGCTATATTGTTAATTTTAGATTGTGTAAAAGGATAATTAACCCAAAAGATCTTGATCACCATCTCGGCCCTCGTGTGGCACAAGACACCATCTATAATTTCCTCCGGCGGGAACTCCGCAGCGTGGTAGTGCTCCGAGGAAAATCCTAGTGTAGGAACCTCACACTCACCAGGCAACGTGATAAACCCCGAAAAATTTGTCCAGCAAAGCACACCCAGGACGCTGTTCGGCTTGCGGACTCCACGAGGGTGTGCCCATCCCCTGCAGTATGATAAGGTCAACGCACTAGATATTTGAAGAAACTTGAAGGCAAAAGATAAGGCTTAATCACCGGCTTCTGCTCGCGGGTAGCCTGCACGACCGGGAGGTGTGTACTACCACGCTTGTACATGGTGGCCCCGTCCACCTGCACATCGCCCTCACTATCTGTAAACTCATCCCCGCCATCAGTAGAACAGCCACCCGGATCCTCGGTCCAATCTGGCACCTCTCGTGCGGGCCACCGAAGAAGAACCCGTCGAGCGATCTGGACCCGCGCCCACCATCTTTCAACACCTGCTGACCTGCCATGATAAAGATTAAGAGAATTTAGTACAACATAAAAAAATTAGATAGTATTGAAAACTTTTTGAGAATTAATGAATTCGTTAATTGTGTTCTCAAGATTAGAGAGTATCCAATTAGAATTTGTAGAAGGATTTCCACAAGAATTATTATAAGAATTGCCATGACCATTAGGAACATTGCCAAGATATGGCCTAGTATTGAAATTACCCCTACTAGTAGAATGCCCGTGCGTTGCTACGGGTAAATTGCAGGAAAATTAATAAAACTTCATTGTGGCCATGATGCAGTCCAAGAGCCTAACCCAAATAACCTAAAGAATGACTACATCTTATATTTCTCATATTAATACAAAAAGAAATTTGTAGTCTGGTGGAGGTAGGATGGATAACTTTAGTACTTTCTAGTTAACATAAAAACTATACACCTACATATAACACAAGCAATTTTTGCACGAACAAAATTGGATAGCGGAAAAGTAGTTTGATAGCCAAATACATTTGTAGTTAAAACAAAAACAAAGGTTTGCACACACTAAAGGAAACACACACAAAAAGAAGTTTCTCAAAGGCGGTGCTTCACCAAAATCCTGAATGAATAAGGTCATACCAATAATCAGTCTGGGTGAACCATTTGGTACACTAGCAGGATCACAATCAGAGAAATTACCAGTCTGCAATAATACACGTCCAGAACAACAACCAGTGCCAGGTAAACAAGAACAACAATTACAATGTCCTTTGGAAATGACATTGTGCTTAATCTGTAGGTTTACCAGGCATTGCTCTGAACTGGAAATCAAGCAAGCATGAGCATCAGATAATTTTTAACCCGTCGACATACACAACATTTTTTCTTCCTTTCCAGTACCATCTTGATGAGTACAGCAACAAGGCACATCAACACTAGATTACCAGGGGTTCTATATATGGCTGCTAAGAGCACACAACACCAAATGTCTAAACCAAAAGACAAGCCTATATATGTCATGGTCACTAGATTTCTAGCACGGGCAATATTCTACGTACCATTGGTTTGTCAAAATAGGAATGAATAAGGCAGTGAATAAAAACAATTTAAAGTTGCATCTTATTCCTTCAAAGGATGTTAATATACTAACGTATAAATGCAGGCGGGTGTGAAGGCTCACCAGCAGTGCCGACTGTGGCGTCGTGGGTGGCAAGACCGGGGGTGTTGGGGCGGTGGGGCAGCGCCAGGGGTATTGGGGCTGTGAGGCTATGCCGGGGGCGGTGGGGCAGCGGCGCCAGGGGGTTGTGGGGCAACGGGGCAGCAGCGGGCGGCGGCGGGGCTGTGGGGCACCGGGTCTGCGCCGGGGGCACTGAGGGTGGCCGGGCAATGGTGGTGGCGGCGGTGGGCGTGGGGGAGGAGAGAGAGAGTGGTCTTTTGAGCAAGAGAGAGAGGGCCGGGGTGGGGGCGGGACGGACGTTAGTAGATTCATGAACTTTGTTGTCTGCTGGCGGAAAGAAAAGGGTCTATACTCTTTTCATCTGCCTCTCGACTCTTTGCCATCCGCCAGTAGATGGAAAAGAAGGGGAGTAGTTTGACCTAAGCTTTCCCCGGCTAGATGGGCCCAGCCCAAAGCTTTGCCGTCTGCTTTTCTCATCATTGCCGTCGGCGGCTGATGGCAAAGAGTTGGCTGTAGGTAAAGACCTTCTTTGCCACCAACCAGTTCTTTGTCGTCCGCTTTGTGGGAGCTGACGACAAAGACACTCTTTGCCATCAGCTAGCTGATGGCAAAGATTTGGCAGACAACAAAAAAATGATTTCGAGTAGTGCATCGTAAGATCACCCAAAACTTCAATCACACAAAACTCAACAAAACCTTCGTGAGATCCGTTAGTATAAGAAACAAACCCACTACTATAAGTATTGTTGCAAACCTATTCATATTTTATTTTTGCATTATATCTACTGTATTCCAACTTCTCTTTGGAAAAAACTCAGCAAAGAAAACCATAGAATCATCAAAACAAGCACACAATGCAAAGAAAACAGAATATGTCTAACCCTGTTCCTATGCATAGGGATTTTGTGAGCAAACAATTTATGTGGACAAGAATCAACTAGCATAGGAAGGCAAAACAAGCATAACTTCAAAACTGTAAACACATAGAGATGAAACTTGATGTTATTGCAATCCCTACAAGCATATGTTCCTCCCGCATAATAAATTTCAGTAGCATCATGAAGGAATTCAACAATATAACTATCATATAACTTTTTTCTTCATGGTCCACATGCATGCAAAGTTGACACTCTTCCAAAATAGTTGGATTATCATTAACTAAAGTCATGACCTCTCCAAACCCACTTCTATCAAAAAATTCATAAGATTGAACACTCTCCAAAATAGTGGGTCAATAATGCATAAAGTTGACACTCTTCCAAGCCCACTTTCAATATCATAATCATCAAGAGTATTAAATAAATTATCAAGATCATAACAAGCATTATCACCCCCAATCATGATCATTGCAATAAGTAGTGGTCATGGCAAACTCATAAAATATAGCATCCCCAAGCTTGTGGGTTTGCATATCATTAGCACAATTGATATTAATAGAATTTATAAAAATATCATTGCAATCATGCTTTTCATTCAAGAAAACATCATGAATCACTTCATCACAATTTTCAGATTCACGAATCTCAAGCGAAACTTCATGGAGATAATCAAGTACACTGAACTCACTAGCAATTGGTTCGTCATAATTGGATCTCTTGAAAAGATTAGCAAGTGGATGAGGATCCATATCAATAGATTTTTAGCCAGCAAAGATGCAAGCAAATAGAAGGCACATGGTAACACAAGTAGACAAAAATAGATCCAACGAGAAAAAGGCGAATAAAAAGACAACTTGGTGAAGCGGTGGAGAGGAAAATGAGAGGCAAATGGAAAATAATGTAAATTGCGAGGAGATGAGATTTCTGATTAGGAACCTGGTTGATGTTGAAGATCCTCCCCGACAAGAGCATTAGAAATTGGCACAATGGCGGGAGACTATCTTAAATTGATCTTCCCTGGCAACGACGCCAGAAATTCCTTTTGATGTCTGCTAAAACTACGTTGATATTTCCCCAAAGAGGAAGGGATGATGAAGTATAGCGACGGTAGGTATTTCCGTGAGTGATGATACCAAGGTTATCGAACCAGTAGGAGAACCTCCTCACACCATGTAAACAGCACCTGCACACAAATCACAAATACTCGCAACCCGACGTGTTAAAGGGGTTGTCAATGCCTTTCGGGTACAGCGCCTCCAGATAGGCAAATAACGCGAAGTAAAAGTGGTAGATAGGATAAATAGATCGCGGAACATATAAATTGCAGCAAGGTATTTTTGTATTTTGGTTTAACAGATCTAAAAATAAAATCAAAGGAAAATAGATTGCAAAGGAAAATATGATGAAAAGAGACTCGGGGGCCATTGGTTTCACTAGTGGATTCTCTCGAGAAAAATAGCATACAGTGGGAAGACAATTACTATTAGGAAATTGATAGAACTTCAAATAATCATGACGATATCTGGGCAATGATCATTATATAGGCATCATGTCCAAGATTAGTAGACCGACTCCTGCCTGCATCTACTACTATTACTCCACACATCGACCGCCATCGAGCATGCATCTAGTGTATTAAGTTCATGGAAAAACAGAGTAATGCAATAAGAACGATGACATGATGTAGACAAGATCTATTTATGTAGAAATAGACCCCATCTTGTTATCCTTAATAGAAATGATACATATGTGTCGTTTCCCTTTCTGTCACTGGGATCAAGCACGGTAAGATCGAACCCATCACAAAGCACCTCTCCCATTGCAAGATAATTAGATCAAGTTGGCCAAACAAAACCCAAATATCACAGAAGAACTACGAGGCTATAATCAATCACGCATATAAGAGATCAATGAAGACTCAAATAACTTTCATGGATAAAAACATTGATCTGATCATAAATTCAAAGTTCATCGGACCCCAACAAACACATTGCAAAAAGACTTACATCATATGGATCTCCAAGAGACCATTGTATTGATAATCAAGAGAGAGAGGAAGACATCTAGCTACTAACTACGGACCCATAGGTCTACAAAGAACTACTCACGCATCATCGGAGAGGCACCAATGGACATGATGAACCCCTCTGTGATGGTGTCTAGATTGGATCTGGTGTTTCTGGATTCTGCGGCAGCTAGAATTGATTTATGTCCCCCTTCCTAGGGTTTTTCGAATATTGGGGTATTTATAGAGCAAAGAGGTGGTGCGGGAGGCCAACGAGGAGGGCACAACCCACCGGGGCACCTTGGGCCCCCAAGCGTGTCCTGGTGGGTTGTGCTCCCATCGGAGCTCCCCTCAAGTGCGTTCCTCGCCCACTGGATGTCTTCTGCCCCAAAAAATCCACAAAAAGTTTCGTTGTGTTTGGACTTCATTTGGTATTGATTTCCTTGGATGTAAAAAACATGTAGAAAACAGCAACTGGCACTGGCACTATGTAAATAGGTTAGTAACAAAAATGATATAAAATGACTATAAAATGATTGTAAAACATCCAAGAATGATAATATAATAGCATGGAAGAATCAAAAATTATAGATACGTTGGAGACGTATCAAGCATGTTTGGTTTGCCTACATTAATTTTGGCTGCATTGCATGTACTTTTTATATGAGGAGAAAAATCAGCCTCTAAACCACCATAAGTGCATTGTTTGATTGCCTACTTATAGGTTAGCTGCATGAGGAAATTAATTTTGTCCCGTTGTTGCTTTATCTGCATTGCATTAGGTGCGCATAGAACATGGTGTTTGGTTGCAACCTACATACGTGTCCTCATTATTTCTCACAAGTGATGATCTTACCATACACGATCTTAAGAGTTTCACTCCTAGTTGTGAAACAAATTATGGTTCATCCTAATTTATTTTCAAATGGTAGTACACATTATTAAGAATCATATGATTGAATGGGGAAAGTTCAGCATTCATCCTCCTCCTCTTCCTCTTTTGTTGTTGTTGTTGTTTTTGTTGTTGTTGCTTCTTCCTCTTCTTCTGTTGAACTTCTTCTTCTTGTTGTTGTTCTTCTTCTTGTTCTTCTAGTCTGATCTTTGTTATCCAACATTACATGTGTTCATTTTAGTTTTTGGGTCTTCCAGGTTTCGATGTCAAATGCCTCCACACCATGTCCACGGAGGTCAACAATGTCATGCGTCACATCTTCCTCCTCACGCACTAGTTCATCACAACCCCATTGCAGGATTCAGTTATGCAGAATGCAACATGCAAGAACAAGTTTAACCTGGGTAGGGTAAGGGTGGAATGGCTTCTGATCTCGGATCTTGAGCCTGTTCTTCAGATCTCCAAATGCCCTCTCAGTAGTTCCACTAAGGCGTCACTGTCTAAGATTTAAAACCTCTTGTGCAATCTTAGGATAGTTCCTACCAAAGAACTCATTCAGACGGTACCTGGTTTTCCTGAAGGGTGGAAGGACACCTCGTCGATAAGCATTGCCAGCATCTCCTAGGTCAAACTTTCCATGAGGGATATTGACGCCATGTAGCGACCCGACCTGAAACGGTCAAGTCTCTGGTGTTTCCGTACCATCCCAAGATCATGCTGGTACACACACAGTACATCAATGTATATATCGAGAGTTCAACCACACAACTTTATTAATCGGATCTCATATCGAGTACTTTATTACAATAAAGATTGCAATAAAGAGGCTGAAGGCCAACTCATGACATAACTAAACGAAGACTAGTGGAAGCTTCAAACGTAGTTGAGTCCATCTGACTCCAGGGCAATATCACCGAGTGTAGATCATGACCTCACTCCTGGTCGGAAAAGTACTCTGCAACATAACACGTTGCAGCCGTGTAGGTCAGCATATTGAATATGCCGACAAGTCACAAAAGAGAGAGTGAAAAAGTATCATCTATACTATATGCATATATGGCAGGTGGGGCTGTAAGTTTTTAGAGGAAAGCAAAATTTTCTCCTACAACAAGAGAGGGGCTAAAAGCAAAATTTTACTACATTGTTGGTTGTTAATGAGACGGTTCCACCAACCATATCTCATACGCAAGTTATCAATAATACCCACATCATTAATGTTATTTGTGTTGAGAATTCTGGATAACTTCAGTTCCTTTGGCTCAAGTTGTCCATGACCGTGGATACGGCTAATCGATTAGGTTTGGGTACTCTACAGAGTTTCGCACACGTTCCCCACAAGATTTGATCGCCTCCGTTGGAGTCCTCGCACTTCAGGGTGTTTTAGAACCGGATGATTAAAACATGGTCTTCCAACGGCGTCCTCTAAGCCACTGTCGGTGCCCATACAATCCTACCGTTCTTCTACATCTCGTAGCACCGCCCATCCAGAGTCACCACGTTTTCCAACCAAGCCAGAGCCCATAATGACTTGTGGCTGTACAGATAAGCCTTGGGTCTTGAAGCGTCCATCTATCTCTTCGTGCCTGGGTGAAGCTTTCCGCAAGATGTCATGGCACTTCCCCATGCATCCCGGGTCGTCCACTGGTTTCCCAAGGGAGCCCATCAAAACCGTCCTTCACCTAGATGTGTGTTGCATGACGAGGCCTTGAAAAAAAATATTGAAATCTTCCGATCTTGATTATTAAATTCTCAGAACACTCGTGATAAACACTCATCCAAAACCCCGTCTACTAAAAGCATAGCAAAAATAAAATTATCATCCCAGGCCAAGAGACAAGGGTGATGGGTGCCTACCACACGATACTTCATCAAGATCCAAATTTCCAAGTACCTACTTTGCATGCAATGGGTGGAGAAGGTTGAACTACAATGCATATAAAACCATAGGTAAAATATGATCAACGTGACTTTCCTTGGTGACGATTGTCGAACTCGAGCGCTTCTAGATAACAAGCTTCGCACTCCGTATGATCTGATGAAACAATAATTTCACACAATAAGCATTATAACAGCAAGTAAACAAAATAAAGCAACAAAAAAAAGTAGCTAGAACATGAGAGAACAAAATTGCCCTACAAGAACTAAAACAGAATCTGTTTTGTTGAAAAACCCACGATAAATTATCTGAAAAATTCTGAAATTAAACCTACTGATAAATAAGATCACTAGTCATCAGTAGCAAAAAAATCAGCTCAAACACTATTTTTAAACTCAAGGTATTCACAAAATAAGATTTGAATGAAATCTGTTTTAACTCAAAATTTACAAATTCAAACATGGTCAAATTTTATATCTACAAAAACTACATAAAATTTGTGATCCATTGCAAAAAGAAGCACCTAATTTGTAGTTATAGAATAAAAGTCATAAAGATTCTAAGTTTAGAATCTAATCTGATTTCAGAAACGAAAACAGAAAAAAAAAGGATTACGCGACGTGGCAGGCTGTGAGTGGCTGAGAGGTGTGTGCGATTTAACTTAACAGAAAACCACGGTTTTTTAAATAAACCGAAAGGGTAACTAACTCCTAATCTAGAGCGTAGATCGAAGATCCTAAGGATGAGAGGAGAAAGAGTATGCTCACCGGTGGATGTGGAGCTAAGGTGAGGCTCGAGGCGGCGACCGAAGGTGGATATGGACGGTTGGGGCGCTCCGGCGACTGAACGAGGCGGCGGAGGGGCTCAAACGGCGGAGGAGCTCCGGGGGCTTCCCTTGGTGGCGACGCACGGGGCTTGGGCGACGGGAGGAGAGGCAGTAGCCTGGGAAGCTTCGGCGTGGACAGGAAGTTCGGCGAGGTGGCGGCAGCGCTATGGCGAAGGGTTTGACGGGGTTTCGTGGGAAACGGAGAGAGCAGGACGAGGGCTTCTTATATAAGGGCTCGGGAGGGGCTGGGATGGCATGAGCAAGGAGATCGGGTCGGATCCCGTTCCTCCGATGAGGAAACTTCCTCACGTGCAGGGAAGGAAATGATCGTACATCAAGAAGAAGAAGAAGAAGAGATACGGGGCAAATTCGTATATTGGGCCCATGGTAGTTTCCTATTAAAAACGTTTGTGTTTCCTTTTATTAAAAACAGGATAAAAACCTTCGAAAGGAATTAAATCCCACGCCGAAAATATAGATACAATATATCAAAATGATCAGAAAAAAATTCCCACAGTGTGGACATTTTATTTTGCACAAAAGAAAAACTTTTTTAAAAAATTATTTTTTTAAAACCAATAAAAACCATTTTTTTTCTTCTAAAAATTTTGGCACAATTTTTTTCTTGTGACTTTTTGGGGTGTCATGTTACCTCTTCTCTTTCTTGCTTGGCAAGATAATTGTCACGGATTTTTGTGAGTGAAAATTCTTGTGCCAAAAATAAATGCAAATCAAAATACCGAAAGAAAATTCAAATGCCACCATCATTCAAATAAAATGCATAGATTCTTAGCTACAATTGTAAAACATTCAAAATTAAAATTTTGGAACGTTACAAACCAACACAACTTAAGATGAATCTCGCCCTCGAGATTCGGGTTGGCTAGAAAATAGGTGCGGGTGGTCTCGACGAAGATCTTCTTCCTGTTCCCAGGTGGCTTCTTCCTCGGTGTGATGACTCCACAAATCCTTGCAAATCTTGATGATCTTGCTGCGAGTAACTCTGTTGGCAGTCTCGAGAATCCTGACGGGCTTCTCCTCATAAGTCAGATCAATGTCAAGCTGTATGCCCTCTAGGGGCACTGTGTCTCTCAATGGAATATCAGCCATTTTAGCATGACATTTCTTCAACTAGGAAACGTGGAAAACATCATGAACTCCGGATAATCCTTTCGGCAATTCCAGCTTATACGTAACTTCCCCCCTACGCTCAAGAATTTTGTAGGCGCCAATGAATCGGGGTGCTAACTTTCCTTTTACACCAAATCTCTTGATTCCTCGAAGTGGGGACACACGAAGGTATGCTCGGTCTCCCACTTTGTATGTTACTTCCTTACGTTTGCTATCAGCATAACTTTTATTTCTGGGATGAGCTATCTTGAGTCGGTCACATATCAGCTTGACCTTCTCTTCATAATCTCGGATAAGGTCGGGACCAAAAAGTTTCAGGTCTCCAACACCATCCCACGTCAAAGGCGTTCTGCACCTCCTTCTGTATAATGCTTCGAAAGGGGCCATCTTCAGACTGGTCTGATAGCTGTTGTTGTATCAGAACTCGGCGTAAGGCAAATTGTCCTCCCAGCTAGACCCATAGTCTAGTGCACAGGCTCTCAACATGTCCTCCAGAATCTGATAGACTCTCTTGGTCTGTCCATCGGTCTGTGGGTGAAAAGATGTACTGAACTCCAATCTCGTTCCCAAGGTTTCATGTAGTTGATGCCAAAACATTGACGTGAATTGGGTTCCTCTATCTGACACGATACTCTTCGGACCTCCATGCAGACATACGATCATGGTCATATATATCTTGGCCATCTTAGCACTCGTGTAGGTAGTCTTCACGGGAATGAAGTGAGCTACCTTGGTCAAATGATCGACCACTACCCAGATAGAATCATAACCTGAACGGGTCCTGGGTAATCCTGTGATGAAGTCGATACCAAGCTTCTCCCATTTCCACTAGGGTATTGGCAAAGGTTGAAGTAATCCTGCTAGCTTCTGATGTTCGTTCTTTACTCGCTGACAAACATCGCATATTTCTACATACTCGGCAATATCCTTCTTCATTCCTGTCGACCAGGAACTTTCCTTTAAGTCTAGATACATCTTGGTGTTGCCCAGGTGTATTGAGTACGGTAAATCGTGGGCCTCCTGAAATATCAACTTCCTGAGTTCAGGATCATTGGGCACATAAATACAATCCTCAAACCATATAGTTTCGTGTTCATCCTCACGAAAACCTTTAGCCTTCCCGTCATTCATTCTTTGCTTTATCTCAGCTATCTCCTTGTGTGACTGCTGTGCTTCACGAATTTTTCCGGTCAAGGTGGACTAAATCTCCAGTGTGGCTAGATATCCTCTTGGAACTATCTCCAACTTGAGCTCTCTAAGATCATCGGCTATCTCCTGGGGTAATCCTCTCGCTATGAGCGTGTTCCCATAACTCTTACGGCTCAAGGCATCTGCTACAACATTTGCCTTCCCTGGGTGATAATGCAACCTCATGTCATAGTCCTTGATCAACTGTAGCCATCTCCTCTGTCGGAGGTTCAACTTCTTCTGCGTGAAAATATATTTCAGGCTCTTGTGATCAGTGTAAATATCACAACTATTTCTAATAAGGAAATGTCTCCAGGTCTTGAGTGCGTTCACTACGGCTGCTAACTCCAAAATCATGTGTGGCATAGTTCAACTCATGAGTTCGGAGTTATATGGATGCATAGGCTACAACTTTTCCTTCTTGCATGAGTACTCCTCCAAGTCCTTGACATGATGCATCGCAGTATACCTGAAAATCCTTCCAAATGTTCGGCAATATCAGCACTGGGGCTGTAACCAAACGTTTCTTCAACTCTTGGAAACTGGCTTCACATTCCTCGGTCCAATTATACTTGGACTCCTTCTTCAACAATTCTGTCATGGGCTTGGCAATCTTCGAGAAGTTCCCGATAAACCTTTGGTAATATTCGGCAAGTCCGAGAAAACCGTGGATCTCCTTAACTGAGGTGGGTGCTATCCATTCGGTGACTGCTGCAACCTTGGCGGGATCCACTACTATTCCGTCTCCCGAAATAACGTGTCCGAGGAATCCGACTTCCTTCAACCAAAATTCACATTTGTTGAACTTCCCGTATAACTAATGCTCTCGCAGCTTCTCCAAAACTAAACTCAAGTGTTCCTTGTGTTCTTCCTCATTCTTGGAGAATATCAGTATGTCATCGATGAACACCACGACAAACTTGTCTAGATATTCCATAAATACGTTGTTCGTCATACTCACAAAATATGCAGGGGCATTAGTCAAACCAAATGACATGACTGTGTACTTATATAGACCATACCTTGTGGTGAAGGCTGTCTTGGGTATATCATGTTCACGAATTTTCAACTGATGATACCCTGATCGAAGATCGATCTTGGAGAACACTCGGGCTCCAACTAACCGGTCAAACAAATTGTTGATCATCGGCAAGGGATACTTGTTCTTGATGGTCGCCTCGTTCAATGCACGATAATCGACTACCATTCTCAAGGATTTATCCTTCTTCTCTACCAAGAGAACTGGGGCTCCCCGAGGTGACGAACTTGGGTGAATATACCCTTTTTCTAGTAACTCCTTGATCTGCTTCTTGATTTCTTCTAAATCATTTGTTGGCATCCGATATGGTCTCCTAGATATTCGGGTTGTCCCTGGCAATAACTTGATCAGAAATTCAATCTCCCTATCCAGTGGGATGCCCGGCAATTCCTCCGGGAATACATCTGGAAAGTATTGTACGATCGACACTTTCTCCTGAACAACTCTCGTGAGAGAATTTACCTGTTTACTCTGTGGTGGGCGTTGGGAAACGTACTTAATCCGCTTTCGCGCTGGGGTGGTGAGCAAAATAGACTTCAGGGCACAATCAATGTTTCCTTCATACTTGGTCAACCAATCCATGCCTAGGATTACATCCAATCCCTGTGACTCTAATACGATGAGATCGGTGGGAAATTTATGGTTTCCAATGTTGAGGTTTAGTGCATGGTATCCTATCCCGGCAATCATCATACCCGCTGGGGAACTGACCTTAATGGGTTGACTGAGGGTTGTAGTCGGTAAACTATACTTTTCGACAACTACCCTTGATATGAATCAATGTGTTGCACCAGAATAAAAAAGTACCAGTACTGGACGTGAATTTAGCAAAAACTTACCAACCACCGTATCGGGGTGATCATAGACCTCTTCAACATCAATGTAGTTCACCTGAGCTCGGGGAAAAGGATTGGGCTTCTTTGCTGCTGAGTTGCCATTGTTGTTTCCATTTCCCAACTTGTTCTGGGGACATTCATTGGCATAGTGTCCCGTGTTCTGGCACTTGAAGCAGGTGATATGGTTCAGATCCTTCTGAGCTGGAGCGGGATGGTGCTGAGTGACATTACCTCCATTGCCATTCTTGAAGTTGTCGCGGTTGCGGTTGTTCCCATTTCCTCCATGGTTGTGTCCTCCAAACTTACCGGATCATGTTCAGGTATTCCCTGAATAGGGGGTGTAACGGGGCTTCTACTGAACTCCGGAATTGAAATCCCATGCCCATACTTCCGTTTGTGGTTCTCAATCTGCTGTTGTTTCCCCTCCAAGATGAGGGCCTTATCTACCAGCTCCTGGTAGTTGTTGAAGTTGGCCACAGTCAGCTGAATGCTCAACTCATCATTGAGTCCTTCCATGAACCTCTCCTGCTTGGCTGCATCATCGGCCACATCTCCAGGTGCATATCGGGTGAGCATGCTGAATTCATCAACATACTGAGCCACAGAGCGATTTCCCTAGCGTAAGTTGCTAAACTCACGCTTCTTCAGACTCATGGATCCAGCGGAGACATTAGCGATGCGGAAGGCTTGCTTGAACTGCTCCCAAGTCACACCAGCATTGGGGTATGTGGTGGTGTAGTTCTCTCACCATGCAGCTGCGGGGCCTTCAAGTTGACGTGCGGCAAAGCGCACCTTCTCAGCTTCAGTACATCCAGTAGTGGTTAGTTCCCTCTCCATCTTGCGGAGCCAATCATCTTCCACAATGGGCTCAACGCATCTGGAGAAAGTCGGAGGATTCAACCTCAGAAAATGGGTGAGATTGTCGGCCTGGGGTAGAAGATGGTTGTTGTTATTGTTCTGGTTCTGAATGATCAACTGCATCAGGGTATTCTTCTCTTGGATCAACTGAGTGAGTTCGTGCGAGAAATTGGAGGCAGGGTCACGCCTCGGAGGCATCTGGTATTTTTAGAGGGATGGGATTAGCATAGAACAAGGGTCTAAAGAGAAAACACACTACCCATATGAAATGCAACAAACAATTATCACACCGCACATTTATTCTTTAATCATCTGAAAAGGTTCAAACACGGGGATACAAGTTTGTGATAACCTAAACATCGGCCTAAAGGTTTAACGATAAGATAAATTGGTGGACTTGTCTATGTGTCCTCCTCATAAATGCATGGTGGTGGGTTCGTCGGTAGAGCTTGCTTCGTAGTCCTCCTCGTTGTTGATCAAGGGGGCTACGTCTCCTTTGGGGTGAAGATTTTTTCCCATGTCCAATTCTTCCTCCAGATATGCGACGCGAGCCTTCAACTACTCGATCCTCTCCAGGAAGTCCTTCACCTTTAGTTCGTGCTCGTAGTGGGCTTCTCGGGCTTCTTCTTCGAGGTCGAGTTCGCGGAGCGTCAGTTGCTTGATCTTCTTTGTGTCCTTGCTTACACGAAGCTCCAGAGTCCCGATGTGTGTCTCCAAGGTCTGGGCATAGGACAGAAGAGCGTCTATAGTCTTGGTCTTGATGATTTCTCCATCTGCTCCTCTCCGGGAGACCGTGAATAAGTCCGGTGAAATGGGACAGCCTCTGTACACGTCCTTGATACGTCTGAATGCAGAGTGAACCGCCATGTCCCTTCCGAGAATCCAGCTGGGTGCGATGAACTTGAAGTCCACAGGTTCTGTGCGCGTCCCGAAAGTTCTTCCGGGGATGTGCACCTCAATCTTGTAGCGTGCATCTACCGAGTAAGACATGGTAGGTTTTCTGGTGATGGTTGGCAGAGCAATCCTTAAGTCCTTGGTGATCCGCATCAGCTCCTTTCCGAAGGGCATTGTTGCGTCGGGCTGGCAAAACTCCATGTCCTTAACTGGGAAGAAGGTGACCATCTAGAAAATATAGGAAGATCGGAGAGAAGTCAGAAATGAGCAGAAGAGAAATATAGAAGATTTATAGATATAAGAAAAATAGTTTTCTTCCTAAGTCTTTTCCAATCCTAAAGGTTACGTCCTACGGTCAGTGTGTGCTCTCATACCATATCTGTGGCGACCCGACCTGAAATGGTCAAGTCTTTGGTGCTTCCGTACCATCCCAAGATCATGTTGGTACACACATAGTACATCAATGTATATATCGAGAGTTCAATCACATAACTTTATTAATCGGATCTCATATCGAGTCTTTTTTTACAATAAATATTACAATAAAGAGGCTGAAGGACAACTCATGGGATAACTAAACGAAGACTAGTGGAAGCTTCAAAGGTAGTTGAGTCCATCTGACTCCAGGGCAAATCACCGAGTGTAGATCGTGACCTCACTCCTGGTCGGAAAAGTACTCTACAACATGACAAGTTGCAGCCGTGTAGGTCAGCATATTGGATATGCAGGCAAATCACAAAAGAGATAGGTGAAAAAGTATCATCTATACTATATGCATATATGGCAGGTAGGGCTGTAAGTTTTTAGCGGAAAGCAAAATTTTCTCCTATTACAAGAGAGGGGCTAAAAGCAAAATTTTACTACATTGTTGGTTTTCAATGAGACGGTTCCACCAACCATATCTCATACCCTAGTTATCAATAATACCCACATCATTAATATTATTTGTGTTGAGAATTCCAGAAAATTTCAGTTCCTTTGGCTCAAGTTGTCCATGACCATGGACACGGCTAATCGATTAGGTTTGAGTACTCTATAGAGTTTTGCACACGTTCCCCACAAGATTTGATCGCCTCCGTTGGAGTCCTCGCACTTCAGGGTGTTTTAGAATCGGATGATCAAAAAATGGTCTTCCAGCGGGTTCCTCTGAGCCACTGTCGGTGCCCATCTAATCCTACTGTTCTTCTACATGTCGTAGCACCGCCCGTCCAGAGTCACTACGTGGTCCAACCAAGCCAGAGCCCATAATGACTTGTGGCTGTACAGGTAAGCCTTGGGTCTGGAAGCAGCCATCCATCTCTTCATGCCTGGGTGAAGCTTTCCGCATGATGTCATGGCACTTCCACATGCATCCCGGGTCGTCCACTGGTTTCCCCAGGAAGCCCATCAAAACCATCCTTCACCCAGATGTGTGTTGCATGACGAGGCCTTGAAAAAAAATCTTGAAATCTTCTGATCTTGATTATTAAATTCTCACAACACTCGTGATAAACACTCATCCAAAACCCCGTCTACTAAAAGCATAGCAAAAATAAAATTATCATCCCGGGCCAAGTAACAAGGGTGATGGGTGCCTACGACATGATACTACATCAAGATCCAAATTTCCAAGTACCTACTTTGCATGCAATGCGTGGAGAAGGTTGAACTACAATGCACATAAACCCATAGGTAAAATATGATCAACGTGACCTGCCTTGCTGACGACTTTCGAACTCGAGTGCTTCTAGATAACAAGCTTCGCACTCCGGATGATCTAACGAAACGATAATTTCACACGGTAAGCATTACAACAGCAAGTAAACAAAATAAAGCAACAAACAAAAAGTAGCTAGAACTTGAGAGAACAAAATTGTCCTACAAGAACTAAAACAGAATCTGTTTTCTTGAAAACCCCAAGATAAAATATCCTAAAAATTCTGGAATTAAACCTACTGATAAATAAGATCACTAGAGATCAGTAGCAAAAAGAATCAACTAAAAAGCTATTTTTAGACTATCGGTATTCACAAAATAATATTTGAATAAAATATGTTTAAAATCAAAATGTAAAAATCCAAACATGGTCAAATTTTATATATACGTAAACTACATAAAATTAGTGATCCAATGCAAAAATAATCACCTAATTTGGAGTTATAAAATAAAAGTTATAAAGATTCTAAGTTTAGGATCTAATCTGATTTCACAAACGAAAACAGAAAAATAAAATAAAAGGACTAGGCTACGTGGCAAGGTGTGAGTGGCTGAGAGGTGTGTGCGATTTAGTCTAACTAGTGGACGGGCGCAAAATAAAGAAAAACCATTCAGCTAAAATTAACTAAACAGAAAAACGTGGTTTTTCTAACTAAACCGAAAGGGTAACTAACTCCTGATCTAGAGCGTAGATCGAAGATCCTACGGATGAGAGGAGAAAGAGTATGTTCACCGGTGGTTGTGGAACTCCGGCGAGGCTCGAGGCGGTGTCCGAAGGTGGAGATGGACGACGGGGGTGCTCCAGCGACTGAACGAGGCGGCGGAGGGGCTCAAACGGCGGAGGAGCTCCGGGAGCTTCCCGTGGTGGCGGCGGACGGGGCTTGGGCGACGAGAGGAGAGGCAGTAGACTAGGAAGCTTCGGCCTAGACAGGAAGTCTGGCGAGGCGGTGGCAACGCTATGGTGAAGGGTTCGACGGGGTTTCATGGTGAACGGAGAAATGAGGAAGAGGGCTTCTTATATAGGGGCTCGGGAGGGGTTGGGATGGCATGAGCAAGGAGATCGGGTCGGATCCCGTTCCTCTGGTGAGGAAACTTCCTCACGTGCAGGGAAGGAAAGGATCTTACGTGAGGAAGAATAAAAAGAGGTAAGGGTCATATTCGTATATTGGGCCCATGGCAGTTTCGTATTTAAAACGTTTGTGTTTCCTTTTATTAAAAACAAAAAAGAAACCCTTCGAAAGGAATTAAATCCTACGCCGAAAATATTGATATAATATATAAAAATGATTATAAAAAAATTCCCACAGCCTCGACATTTTGTTTTGCACAAAACAAAAACTTTTAAAATATATATATATTTTAAAACCAATAAAAACTAAAAAAATTCTTCTAAAAATTTTGGCACTATTTTTTCTGACTTTTTTTCTCCTCTTTCTTCCTTGGCAAGATAATTGTGAGGCATTTTTGTGAGTGAAAATTCTTGTGCCAAAAATAAATGCAAATCAAAATACAAAAAGAAAATTCAAATGCCACCATCATTCAAATAAAATGCATAGATGCTTAGCTACAATTGTTGAACATTCCAAATTAAAAATTTGGGATGTTACACGCCATCAAGATGATTCATGTTGTAGCCAAGTATGCTAACATCATGTGCTGACCCTTCCCAGCCAGCCACCACATATGTGAACTTCATATCAAAGTCAACAACATCAAGAACATTTTGGCTCGTGTAGTGCTTCCTTGCCCTGTATGCTACAGATTGTGACCTGATACTTGTGAACTGCGTTGGGATTTTCCTCGAAGAGGAGGGGACAATGTAGCACAATAGATGTAAGTACTTCCCTCAGTGAAAACAAAGGTTATCAAATCAATACGACGACCATGCAATTTTTCGTCTCCGGCGCATAAACACAAAAGAGCACACACTTGCACCCAACACGAGAAAGAGGGTTGTCAATCCCCTTTAACTCGTTACTTGCAAGCCATAAGTAGTGGTATATACACAATAAAAAAATAGATATAAAAAGTAAATTAAAAAAATTAAAGGCAACAAGGTATTTTTGTATTTTAGTAATATATTTGTGAAGACCCGGGGCCATTGTTTCTGCTAGAGGCTTCTCTCTTGAAGAAAGCATATGACGGGTAGACAGCTTGCTGTTGCGCAATTGATAGAAAGGCGGATAGTCATGCAATATTTATTCACGACAACGATCATGTATATAGGCAGCAGGTCCATAAGAAGGTATACCAACTATTGCCTCCATCTGTCATGTATCTAGAGTATTAAGTAAACACATAGTAATTCTTGAAGGATGATGACATGACGTAGACATAGTAAATCCAATTAAAATGAATAAACCCCGCCGTTTACCCTTAATGGAAGCAATACAATATGTGTCATGTCCCTTTCTGTCACTGGGATGAGCACCACAAGATTAAACCCACTACAACGCACCTCTCCCACTGAAGATAAATAAACTAGTTGGGAAAACCAAATTGATAGACCGGAGAGAAATACGAAGCTACAAAAATCATGCATAGGAGAATTGAGAGAAGACTCAAATATTATTAATGAATAATCTGAATATAAACCCACAGTTCATCGGATCCCAACAAACACACAACAAAGATGATTACATTGGATAGATCACCGCGAGAATCGCGGTGATCGCTGCAATAAAGAACATAGAGAGAGCTATCCATCTAGGTACTAACTACGGACCCGTAGGTCCATGGTAGAGTACTCACACATCACCATGGGATCAGCAAGGTTGATGTAGAGGACCTTTGTGATCGATCCATCCTCCGACAGTGCACCAGAACAGGGCTCCAGATGGGCACATGATCTAATGGAGACTTGCGGCGGAAGCAAAAGTATGTTGGGAGGATCTCTAGGGTTTTCCCCAAATATGTGAATTTATAGTGAAGAGATGAGGGCCACACGAGTTGGGAGCTGGAGCCAAGCCATCAGGGCACGGTCACAACAACTGGGCATGCCCTGTTGGCTTGCGGGCATCTTGTGTGCCCTCCGATCTTCCTCGAAAAAAACTCATCAAAAAGTTTTGGGGTACTTGGACTTCGTTTGGTACAGTATTCTTGAAAGGCCAAAAACTTGTAGAAAACAACAACTAGCACTTGGCACTAGGTTAATAGGTTAGTGCTCAAAAATAATATAAAACAAGAAGTAATTGCTTAGAAAGTATCCTAGAATGCTAATATAATAACATGGAACAATAAAAAAATATAGGTACATTGGAGGCGTATCAGCATCCCCAGGCTTAATCCCTGCTCGTCCTCGAGTAGGTAAATGATAAAAATAGAACTCTTGATGTGACATGCTACCCAACATGTAATCTTTTGCATGTATGATCATTGAGAAACGATGAATCAACAAATATCAAGATAGTAATATCCATAAACATAGTAACACGATCATGAGCTTTCAAAATATATGACCCTTAAAGAATGTTTACCCCCACTCATTTTAACATATTAGCATGTCATGTCTTCGTCTTCATCATATAAATAGAAATTTCACGCACCATGGTATTATCCCAAGCAATTGGATCGTACTTTTTAATGCGCTTCAATATTTTATACCTCAGTCAATACATAAGCGGGAACCATGGACATAGCTTATATGTGGAATAGAACATGGTGGTAGGTTTCAAAGGGTGAAAAGTGGAGAAGAAATTATTGCATCAATTAGGCGGATCAACGAGCTATGGAGATTCCCATCAATCGATATCAATGTGAGGAGTAGAATTGCCATGCAATGGATGCACTACACATATAAGTGTATGAAAACTCAACTGAAGCTAAGTGGGTGTGCATCCAACTTGCTTACTCACGAAGACCTTGGGCATTTGAGGAAGCCCATCATCAGAATATACAAGTCAAGTTCTATAATGAAAAATTCCCACTATCATATCAAAATGACAAAAGATGAAACTCTCTATATGAAAAACAAGATGCTACTTTGAAGCACAAATGTGGAAAAAGAGGTAGTAGCACTGTCCATTCTCTCTTTTATCTTTTTATCTTTTATCTTTTTTCTTTCTTTCCTTTTCTCTTGTTCTTCTTTTCTTTTCTTTCTCTCTTTTTTGTCCAGAGTCTCATCACGACTTGTGGGGGAATTATTGTTTCCAGCATCCTTTCCTCACTGAGATAGTGCTCTAATAATCAAAAACATCACACTACATACAACTCAATTTGAAAAACTACTAAACAAGATGCCCCTATATAAATGTGTTTGGGAGTGTACCAGGATGTGGAATGATCTAGCATAACATGTAAACAATGATGAATGGTAGCTTTGCCACAAGTACTATGTCAGCTATATGATCATGCAAACCAATATGACTATGAACACACAAGTCATGAGACGTAACTGTTGAAGTCCCGTGGCAATATATCTCAGAATGTCTATGGTGGTTTATGTGAAACAAAGTGTATAATGTCTTGAGCTTTTGTAACACCCTGTGTTTGGCTTTACTGACTAATTATCTTATTTCAAAAATTAGGACCAATTAAAAAATTGTGAATGCTTGTGATGCTTGAAGTGACTATTGATTGCCTGCTTGCTTGAATGCATGTGATTACTCCCCAATTGATTCTTGCCATCCTCCAACTCACCTCCTCATACCATGTTACCCTGCCTAATGATCATGCCATGTGTTTAGGACCAATATATATTTTTACCAAATATTATTTTTCATCAAAAGCATTTCTTTGAATTAAAACTTCCAAACCCCCGAGATGAGATTTGTACTACAAGTCCTCAATTGGGAACTTATTTTTGCACCAATTATTTTAGTTAAAACCTATTATCAAAATGTCATCCAAAAATCACCATATTGTTATTTTAAAAGTTATTTTATTATTTTATTTAAATGCCTTTCTGTGAGGCCAGAAATGGTCTCTTATGAAGGAAAGTTATTTTTATTGCTTTCAAAATATTTAAGAAAATTTAGGGAAACTCAGTGGATATATTTATTCCATATATATGAGTTTCAACACATGGTCATGTTAAAATATTGGGCAAACCCCCTCCAACACCATTCCTGCCTATTTCAAGCTTTGGAAATATTTCTATAAGAAATATTCTCAATAAATTCCAGTAAAATTTCAGCATGTCATCTATGATATTTTTGATGATCTTGCCAAGTTTCATCTCAATCCAAGTTGATTTGACTCCCCTAATTATTCTAAAACCCTATATGTCCAGATTTAAAATTGAGCAACTCTACATTGTGAAGTTTCTCCAATTGTGCCCAAATTTAGTGGACATGTCCTAATACTCCAATAATGCATCCACACCAAGTGGTGCATCAAGGAGAATATAGGAACTTGTCCTAAGACCCTCAAAACCGTCTCTATTGATTTCTGACTTTGGTAAACTTTACATTATAAAGTTTCTCCAATTGGCCTCAAACTTTTTGTGCATGTCTTAATGCTCAAATAACGCCCCTACACCAAATATTGGATTTGTGGGCATTTATTTGAATAAGGTTGTAAGAAGAAATCCATTTATGCCCATTTTATGGGTTTTCCAAGTCTACATTGGAAAACTTCTCGAGCAAATCCCAAATTTGGTGTGCAAGCCTATCTTAATCTATTATTTGATCCTGTTAAGTTTCATAGCCATTGGAATCCATCTGGTAGCCTAACCACAGATCAAACACCTTGTGTGCACTCACTAAATTGGCTTCTTTTACCCCTTCCACTTTTACCCTTGAGCTCCACTTTCTACCACAGTTGTCTCTAGTTAATTTTACCTCCAGTAACATTCCCATGGCCACTGGTCAATTATTGGAGAAAAACCCTTTGTAACTACTTCTCTTTTTCACCCTTGGCAGCACTGTTTTACCTCTCTTCCCATACTTATGCTTAAGCTAATACCCCCAATTCTTTCTAGATCCTCTCTAGTGTGTCAATGCTTCATTTCAAACCAAGAGATGCCATGCTCATGTGGAGAAAATGAGCAGCACATCATCAAGTTCATTTCTGGCTGAAAGGTAGCTTTGTACAACAAGTCCTAGCTACACTTCTTTGCTTGAGCTGAATTTTTGCACGTGTGAAGTCCTTCCATACCACATGCTCCAGGACATGGTTTCACCTCCCATCTCTGCCTGTGAAAACCACCTATATGAGCCTCTAGTTTCCCGTTGAAATGTTTACCTAAGTCAACAGGCGTTCAAACCAACTCCACTTGAAGCAAAACTCCTCACTCACCTTCCAGGTAGCATGCCCCAGCTCCCAGACATGTTTGACTAGCCATTTGGACCATGTAGGCACAGGTGACCATGGTGACCACCACCCTGGACTGCAATATGGGTGCTCTGCACTTTGTTGCTTTCCTCCAGTCCATCTCTTGTTGAATCAAGATGCCCCAGTGTGTCTCAGAGTTTTCCCTTGACCATTCAAAGCATCTCCATCCACTAGCTACCTTCCAAGGTAACTCTGGGACGTGTGGCACCCATGCCCATGGGTGCACCCGAGAGCTTCCAAGCTCTCCTGCCTCCTCCTCCTCTCTTATCTTCCCTCTCCCGAGTCCCTCGTGTTCCCACTTCCTCGTGCTTCCCCAACACTCCTCTTAGTGAGCCCGGCTCTCTCTCCCAAGCATCCTCCTTCTGCCATGGACGAAGCCCCACCCGGGGCCTCCTCTCGAGCCGGGCCAACCAGGGGCTCTTCCCCTGGCCTCTAAGCCCCTGGGGACCCCCCCCCCCCCCCGAGCCGACGCCGCTCCTTCCCTCTTTTCCTCCTTCCTCCCTGATGGCCGGGGAGCGTCCTCTACCTTGCGGCCGAAGCCGGCTGCACCGCAGCCAAGGCCCCGCTTGCCTCGGTGGCTTCCCGGCGGGAATGAGATCCCAGGCGGGTGCGGCAGGTTTCCCCAAGCACTCCGGTGGCCGAGCCAGCAAGGAAGGGGCCCTGTGGCGCCGGGGCCTCGTCGGATCTCCCCTGCCTTCCCACGGCGGGAGGTTGAAGACAACCTGGCCAGCAGGACCCCCGCGTCAGTGAGCCAGGAGCTGGCCGCCCGCCTAAGTGAAGGCGCCCCAAGCGCTTCGCGCTTGCCCTCGCCGAAGGCGCACTAGGCCGGTACGCCTCCTGTGTGGCCCCCTCGCTGGTGGCCCGAGCCACTGGGCCAGCCCGAAGGCCTATCTGGCGCCGGTGGCACAAGATAACCCCCCCAGAGGCTGAGCTATTCTCATTTTCCTTTTCTCCATAACTTATAAATTCCATCATAAAATCATACTAACTCCAAATTGCTTGATTCAAATTTCTACAGGTTCATAAATTCAAGCTCTATCCACACATGTGCTTTGCACATTTTTCCAAGAATACTTTCTGTAGTGTCATTATTCAAATCCAAATCTGGATATAAATGCCCCAACTTTCAAAATTCCTAGCAAATTCAAATCAACTCCAAATGGAGTGATTCCAATTCCTAGGGCCTTCTAAAATCATGCCCTATTTTTGAAGCATTGGTCAACATTTTTGTGTGACTTACTTCTGTTGCAATAAATAAATAGCTTCCTATTGCTATTTATTCCATATTAGAAAACTCCTAGAATATTCTTATCAACTCCAAATCCAGTGAGACAACATCCTAAATATTTCTAAAATTGTGCTCTGTTTATTGAGTGCCTCCACTCATTTTTGAGAGAATGATTTCTGTAGGCTTCTTCAATAATCACCTATTGCTCTTTCCATCCATTCAAAAATCCTTGATGATTCCAACCTCCTATGGAAAGCTTAAAGTATTTTTCTTATGACCAGAGAGGTCCAAGAAAAATAAAACTTCTATTTATAAAACACTTTTGTTTCTGCTTGTTGTGTGGCTTACCGTAATTGTTTCTCATGATAGTTGACGGGTAGACAGAGTATTCGGAGTTGGAGCGGAAGACCTCGAAGACACCGAGGACTTACGTGAGCAAGGCAAGCAGCCCTTTGACCATGACTGAGCATATGTTACTTTGCATGTTAAAATAGCAAGTATTCCCGTTGCATATGATAATAAGTGTCGGTAATCATTTGATATGGTTTTACCGAAGGCTCCCCCGGAGCACATGCATTGAGCTTGACCCTACCACTTGAGGGTCATGCTAATACCATGTTGACAAGTAAATATAGAAGTAGTATTATCATGAGCATGTTGTTGACATAAAGCAAGAGTTTATGAAAACCCCATCGGGTGCAACTAATGCCCGAGGGTGATGATGAGATAGGTGGTCACTTTTGGTGAAGTGATGCACCCGGTATTTGTGTGAGTATGGTTTCGGAAATGGGATTAGATTTATGATGTGTCGACCGTCCCAACCTTACCAGTACGACCACATTACCACTTATGGGATGGGGCTATGTTAATTACTCTGGTCCTTGCTAGCAAAGAGCCATATTACTAGTGGCGGGAGTGATGTGTGGTCACTCTCGTGATGGGGTCGTGCCAGGTAGGACGACCATGCCATTTTTATGAGTTCCAGTCACACTGTTGGTCCCCGCATGGTTGGTACAGTCCAGAGTTGGTGATCGTAAGACGTACAACATGTGGGGTGGGTACCAATCGAGTGGACCTCTTTGTCTAGTATCGTCAGGGGAAAGGCATTGATCAGGTACTTACCTCGGGTATGTGATATACCGCGAGTCGTGGATGACACGGAAGTTTCCCGGATCTCGTGGGTCCAGCGTACTACCTCTGCAGAGTGTAAACTATTCGAATAGCCGTGTCCACACTCAAGGATAGTTGGGTAATCCTGCTTAAACTACGTCGAGTTGTTTCCGCATAAACCAAGTGTGTGTGTGTGTGTGGTTTGAAAAAGGTGTTGCTATGATAGCAATGATATGACCAAGTATGGTGACTTGGCATATAGGGTGAACCCGGATGGTTCAGCCCTCGACAGATATAATGATATCTGTAACCTGTTCTTGAAGAGTAATTCTTTAACTTGATGCATAATCATGATCATTCCACCTAGATGACTTACACCAAAGATGCATGATATTGTTATCCTTCGCTTTCATTGTTCATATCATGGGCTGTTTGCGAGTACATTCAAAGTACTCATTAGCTTGCCACTGGTTATTTCATTGACCAGGTATGAGAGAACATGATATGGTGAATATTAACTCGGTGACGTTCTTACCAGCTAGGACGCTTCCTAGTGAGAATGTCTGTAGGTTAAGGCTGATGGAATGGGTTCATGCTTTCAACCAATAATTCCGCTATTGGTCCAGTTTGGAGTGTTGGCCTATAAGGCCCTATATATGTAAGACTTGACCGAAGTGGTCATTTATTGTATCAAACGGTATGTACGGATGTAAGACTCTTTTATTCGGTATCAGTGTTCGGTGAGCATTGATCTCTTGGATCACTGAGCACGGCGATCTCGACTCATAAGTCGGGGTCCCCACAGAGCTGGTATTAGAGCCATCCTGACTGTAGGAAGCCTTAGTTAGCACGGACGTTAGCTTAGGATAAAGCTGCTTTTCAGATCCTTCAAAAATACTTACAAAACCTATATATTTTCTCGACTCTCCTAAATCTTCAAAGAAAGTGAAGGTTATGCTCTGGCCTTCCCCTCTTATTTTCTTGACACTCCTCGTCTACTTTTTCAAAACTTGCAAATGGTTGCTAGTACCTTATGCCCTCTGACCACGGGATAAATTGAAATCCTCGTGGGCAGCCGGAAGGAAGTAACCTCTCCAGGCAAACACATGTGCTGAAGGACAGAGAAGACAACTCTACGACCAGACGACGCCAATAGAAGTACCTCCATGAGGAACAAGGACATCGAGGCTTAGAAGATGGTGACACCTTGGGCACTGTTCCAGAGTGATGCCACTTTCACCTATGATAATCTGGACATAACATATGCAAACCATGATCTGCATCACTAATAGAGCGACCCTATCAATTATAAGGATTGTGTCGACCACCACCGGTGGATGAGAACCTCGCCATTTGGTCCGCCTCACCTTAGTGAGCAGGAAAACGGTTCTCTTCATCCCCCGCTCTAGGTGTTGACATCGCAATTAGTATGATTGACAGATCAGAACTCTATCATGTCTTGCAAATATCGGTGCATGAAGATGTCCACTTGAGACTCTCGCAGCCTCAGAAGACAAGAAGCCAATGACAAGATCATGAAGACAAGGAGATCCTGTCAATGACAGCCATCAAGGACCACCTTCGTCAGCAACTCCTCAGTTGAGAAGACAGCAAGAGTTCTTTGCAACTCAAGCGGATTGCTTCGGCAAGCGACAACAAGAGGCGTGACAACACCATGAGAAGGTCCAGAATACTTAGCGGACAACTCTCCGAGGCACGAAGCAAGCATGACTATCGAGTCCCAGAACCTAAGATAGGATGAGTCGTAAAATCCCCTATGCGAAGTCGAGTCCGTGAAATGGTTCGAATGGACCATGTTGTGTGTTTGTTATTTTTGTTGTTGTGATTTGATATAAGTCACGCTTTTGCTTAGGCAACAAGCATGCGGTTATATCACTCGTCTTATATTGATGTTCAAAACAATTTTTGGCACTTGTTTAAGCTAACTTTCCAACGCTTGTTGATTGCGCTAAAACCCTTAGACACTCCCCTCTGTGCTCTCTCTCTCTCTCACCTCTCGACAACTGAAGACGACAAGACAGGATGCACCAAGGATCCGCTTTGAAGGACGACTGACACTGAAGACACTGACTGTGCTATGCTTAACCACACGCAACCGTAGGAGTGTGCTTTCCCCTCAAGATTGGGAAACCACACTAGACCAGACTAACCTCCACAAGCCTTTCTGGCTCAAATTTTCTGGTCACGTGTCTAGTACACGGACTTGCCAGAACACGTGTAGGTCCCCGATAAACCCCGCTTAGCACCGGGTTCCTTATGGAATGAGTGATCGCAGTGAACAAGTATCCTTCAATCTTAAGATAGCACCATAACCCTGATGCGATAAGAGGATCGTTCTCAGATATAGAGTATTAGACTAAGATAGTTGCGATGATGATAGTTGTCTTGAAGGTATAGCCAGACTATTTTGGTGGATCATAAGACCCTTATGAATGTAGGTGAATTTGGTGGAACAAGTTGATACAGTAGCATAACCTACATATTCCTGGAGTAAGGTTGGATTTAGTAGGACGATTATAATCATGAACAACAATAGTCTTGGTGGTATACATGACTTTAGCAAGTAGTTGGCATGAATTGATGCCTTTACCATAATGACTTGGAGTATCAAGTAGAATTCTTATTGGACTTGAGTCTTGGATTTACATAGGTAATCTTAATGGAGTATTGAGGATGGCAGAGACCACATGGTTCGGAGTAAATTGAATTTAGCCCGATAATCTCGATCATGATACCATGTTTCTCGGTGGAAATAGAGTACGTGTACTTGGAGTTGTCAGATTGGTTTACAACCTATGTGGTTTGGCCTTGGAGATTAGTTAGGCATGATTATTGAAGTTGGTGGGCATACTACGACGTAATCCTTGCAGTAATATGTGAATTAGGAAGACTCTAAAAAGATTATGCAGAACCCCGTCAATATTGGATTTGTAGGAGTGGTGAGTCTAGTCATGATGGGTCGGATTGATAGATCACTTGATCGGATTCGTGGCAGGAAAACAAGATATTGGATTGGTATACTATGTGTTTTCTTAATATAGTAATGCAGTACCTGATACGTCTGAAACGTATCTACAATTTTTCATGGTTTCATGCTGTTATCTTGTCAACTTTGGATGTTTTATATACCTTTTATATCTTTTTTGGGACTAACTTATTAATTCAGTGCCAAGTGCCAGTTCCTGTTTTTTCTGTGTTTTTGACTCTTTTCAGATCTGATTTTGGAACGGAGTCCAAACGGAATAAAATCCGTGAAATGAATTTTTCCAGAACAGAAGAAGATCGGGGGACTTGAGGGCCAAGGCAGGAGGCCCACAGGGAACCCACAAGCCCTGTAGCCGCGGCCAGGGGGCCCGCGGCTACGAGGCTTGTGGCCTCCGTGGAGCTCCCCTGCCATACCTCTTTCGCTTATATATTCCCTAAAATCCTAGAAAAAATCAGGGCGTCCACGAAACCAGTTTTCCGCCGCCGCAAGCTTTCGTTTCCGTGAGATCTCATCTGGAGACCCTTCCCGGTGCCCTCTCGGAGGGGACTTTGGAGCTGGAGGGCTTCTACATCAACATCATTGCCTCTCCAATGACTCGTGAGTAGTCTACTTCAGACCTACGGGTCCGTAGTTAGTAGCTAGATGGCTTCTTCTCTTTCTTGGATCTTCAATACAAAGTTCTCCATGATCTTCATAGAGATCTATCCGATGTAATCCTCTTTGGCGGTGTGTTTGTCGAGATCCGATGAATTGTGGATTTGTGATCAGATTATCTATGAATTATATTTGAGTCTTTGCTGATTTCTTATATGCTTGATTTGATATCCTTGTAAGTCTCTCCGAGTCTTGGGTTTTGTTTGGCCAACTAGATCTATGATTCTTGCAATGGGAGAAGTGCTTGGTTTTGGGTTCATACCGTGCGGTGACCTTTCCCCGTGACAGAAGGGTAGCAAGGCACGCATCATGTTGTTGCCATCAAGGGTAACAAGATGGTCTTCATCATAGATTTGAGATTGTCCATCTACATCATGTCATCTTGCTTAAGGCGTTACTCTATTCTTATGAACTCAATACACTAGATGCATGCTGGATAGCGGTCGACGTGTGGAGTAATAGTAGTAGATGCAGAAAGTATCGGTCTACTTGTTTTGGACGTGATGCCTATATGTATGATCATTGTCATAGATAACGTCATGACTTTGCGCGGCTCTATCAATTGCTCGACAGTAATTCGTTCACCCATCGTCTACTTGCTTTCATGAGAGAAGCCACTAGTGAACACTACGGCCCCCGGGTCTACTCACAATTATCATCTCAGCTTTTACTTTTACTTTGCTTTGTTTACTTTTTTCTTTCAGTTCTCACTTTGCAAACAATCTATAAGGGATTGACAACCCCTTCGTAGCATTGGGTGCAAGCTCTTTGTGTTTGTGCAGGTACTTGTGACTTGACGCGATCCTCCTACTGGATTGATACCTTGGTTCTCAAACTGAGGGAAATACTTACCACCGTTGTGCTACATCACCCTTTCCTCTTCAAGGGAACACCAACACAAGGCTCCAAGGCCGCGGGGAATCCTTTGCATATTTGCCCAGGAAATCCCTATAGGCGTAGCTAGCAACAGAAGGATTTCTGGCGCCGTTGTCGGGGAGAGATCAAGTCAAGATCCATCCAAGTAAGTGTCACAAACTCATCTCTTGCATTTACCATTTTGCCAGTTACCTCTCGTTTTCCTCTCCCCCACTTCACATTTGCCGTTTTCATTTGCCTTTCTCCTTTTCCATTTTCATTTGCCTTTTTGCCGTTCTCTTTTACCCGTTTCACTCGCTTACTTCCTGCTCGTTTGTGTGTGGGATAGTCCATCAGCGGCTAGACCCACCACTCCAAACAATACCCGTGAGAACAAAGTTCTCAATTTCAAGCAGAATGAGGAAGAAAATTTAAAGGACGCTTGGTACAGGATTTGCAATGCTCAAAGTAGATCTACTCGAAAGCAATCCACTACAGTTCTTCTTCGCACTTTTTATGTTGGAATCTCTCCTTGGAATAGTTATATTCTTGATACCATCGTAGGCGAGAATTTTTTGGGGAGCCATACTGTTGACTCCTATGGAGCTATCATGAATTTGGTAGGCTCACCCCCGCTCATGGTTAATGGAACTACCTTGACCTTGGAACACGTGATGGAAAGGCTTGACGCCATTGAAAACAAAATTGCCACAATTGAACTTACTGAGGATTTGGATAGAAAGATCCACAATCAAATTACTTAGTATGGATCCAATGTGGGAATGGTTTTGAAAAATTTAAGGGAGAAGGAACCTATAGTTAATGATTCCTCTAGACTTGGCAAACTAGAAGATGTCATAACCAACTTGGGATCCGCTTTTCCCGCTGTGCAAAATACTCCAAATCTCAGTCTCAAATAGACCGTCAAGTCTATTTTTGTTCCTAAAGCTAGTGTTGAGTCATCCGATAAAGATGAAGATCTTGAGATGATAAATGATCACACTACTTATGGTTTGAGCACCAAAGATGACTATACGTGATTCCATCACCTTATGCCTAGCTAAGGGCGCTAAACAATAGCGCTTCTTGGGAGTCAACCCAACGAATCTATCCTTTTTCATTCTGTTTTGTGTTTTCCACACTTTCATAATTCTGTTATGATTGTGTTTTTTGTGTTTCTTTTGCGTTTGTGCCTAGTGAAACCGTTATGATTAGCCTTGGGGATGATCGTTTGATAATGCTGGAAAAGACAGAAACTTTCTGCCCACGAAAATAATTTTCATTTTTTTTTCTGTGAGAGATTTTGAGTTGATTCGTTTTGCTGCTAATTGCTACACAAATTCTTCAGAATGTAGTAATGTTTCAGAATATTTGAAGTACCATAAGTATACGAAGTATACAGATTGCTACAGACTGGTCTGCTGTTAACAAAT
Source organism: Hordeum vulgare subsp. vulgare (assembly GCF_904849725.1). NCBI lineage: Eukaryota > Viridiplantae > Streptophyta > Magnoliopsida > Poales > Poaceae > Hordeum > Hordeum vulgare. The sequence continues at coordinate 142,645,336 of NC_058521.1, read as the reverse complement.
TCTGTTTTTGTTGAGTTGGTTGCTTATTTTGATGAAACTATGGATAGTATCGGGGGGTATTAGCCATGGAAGATTGAAAATACAGTAACCCAACATCAATAGAAGTAGAATTTAAGTTTGCTATAGTACCTAAGGAAGTGGTGATTTGCTTTCTTATACTAATGATATCACGAGTTTCTGTTTAAGTTTCGTGTTGTGAAGTTTTCAAGTTTTTGGTGAAGTTCTTATGGACAAAGATATAAAGAGCGGCAAGAGCTCAAGCTTGGGGATGCCCAAGGCACCCCAAGTTTATTCAAGGAGGCCTAAAAATCCTAAGCTTGGGGATGCCCCGGGAAGGCATCCCCTCTTTCGTCTTCAATCCATCGGTAACGTTACTTGGGGATATATTTTTATTCACCACATGTTATGTGTTTTTCTTGGAGCGTCTTGTATCTTAGGAGTCTTTTATTTTTGTTGTGTCACAATATTCCTTGCTGCACACCAAGAGATATAGACATGCACTCACCGTGATTTTGTCGAGCTTCACTTATATCCTTTGGTTAGGCAATTCAGCTCACATGTGTTTCACTTATATCTTTTGAGCTAGTTGATTTTGCTCTATGTGCTTCACTTATATCTTTTGGATCACGGCAGTGCATGGCGTGGTAGTTGATCTATGCTATGAAAGTAGTCTCACAAGGGGTAGTTATCCAAAGGGATATGAAAACTTCCACCTTCATGTGCATTGAGTAGTTAGAGAAGTTTGATTCATCTCAATTAGTTTTGAGTTGTGGTTGTGATAATATTGAAGTTATACTAGTAAGGTATTGTGGATCTAGAAATACTTGTGTTGAAGTTGGTGATTCCCGTAGCATGCACGTATGGTGAACCGCTATGTGATGAAGTCTGAGCATGATTAGTTTATTGATTGTCATCCTTTGTGTAGTGGTCGGGGTCGCGCGATGGTTTATACCTACCAACCCTTCCCCTAGGAGTATGCGTTGAATGCTTTGTTTCGATTACTACTAAAACTTTTGCAACAAGTATATGTGTTCTTCATGACTAATGTTGAGTCCATGGTTTAGATGCACTTTCACCTTCCACCATCACTATCTTCTTTAGTGTCGTGCAACTTTCGTTGGTGCATAAAACCACCATTAGCCTCCCTCAAAACAGCCACCATACCTACCTACTATGGCTTTTTCAAAGCCATTCCGAGATATATTGCCATGAAACTACCACCATGACATGTGCCACCACTTCTACATTGCCATTGCATGATCATAAGATAGCTAGCATGATGTTTCCATTGATGTCTATGCCATGCTAGATCATTGCCGCGGTACACTACCGAAGGCATTCCATATAGAGTCATCATTGCTCTAAGTTTTGAGTTGTAAGTGTGATCATCATCATTGATGGAGCATTGTCTCATGTGAGGAAATAAAAGAGGCCAGCGAAGCCCATTTACAAAAAGAGGCCAAAGATGCCCACCAAAAAAAGAGAGGCCAAAGAGCCCACCAAAAAATGAGAGAAAAAGAGAGAAGGGACAATGCTACTATCTCCTTTCCACACTTGTGCTTCATATTAAGCACCATGATCTTCATGATTGAGAGTCTCTCGTTTTGTCACCACCATATAGCTAGTGGGAAATTTTCATTATATAACTTGGCTTGTATATTCCAATGATGGGCTTCCTCAAAATTGCCTTAGGTCTTCGTGAGCAAGCAAGTTGGATGCACACCCACTAGTTTCCTTTTAGAGCTTTCACATACTCTTAGCTCTAGTGCATCATTTGTATGGCAATCCCTACTCATTCACATTGATATCTATTGATGAGCATCTCCATAGCTCATTGATATGCCTAGTCAATGTGACCATCTTCTCCTTGTTTGCCTTGCAACCTCCACCACACTCCATTCCACTGATAGTGCTAAAACCATGGCTCACGGTCATGTATTGCGTGAGAGTTGAAAAAGTTTGAGAAGGTAAAGGTGTGAAAAAAATTACTTGGCCAATACCGAGGTTGTTCATGATTTAAATTTGTTGTGCAACGATGATACAACATAGCCAGACTATATGATTTTGTAGGGTTAACTTTCTTTTGGCCTTGTTATTTTGAAAGTTCATGATTACCTTGCTAGTTTGCTTGAAGTATTATTGTCTCCATGTCAATAGCAAACTATTGTTTTGAATCTTACGGATCTGGACATTCATGTCACATAAGAGGAGTTACAAAGGACATATATGCTAGGTAGCATGAAAGCATCAAAATTCATTCATTATCACTTCCCTACTCGAGGACGAGCAGGAGTTAAGCTTGGGGATGCTTGATATGTCTCAAACGTATCTGTAATTTTTGCTGGTTTCATGTTGTTATCTTGTCAACTTTGGATGTTTTATATACCTTTTATATCTTTTTTGGGACTAACTCATTAATTCAGTGCCAAGTACCAGTTCCTGTTTTTTCTGTGTTTTTGACTCTTTTCAGATCTGATTTTGGAACGGAGTCCAAACGGAATAAAATCCCCGAAATGAATTTTTCCAGAATAGAAGAAGATCGGGGGACTTGAGGGCCAAGGCAGGAGGCCCACAGGGAGCCCACAAGCCCTGTAGTCGCGGCCAAGGGGGGCCCGCGGCTACCAGGCTTGTGGCCTCCCTAGAGCTCCCCTGCCCTAGCTCTTTCGCCTATATATTCCCTAAAATCCGAGAAAAAATCATGGCGTCCACGAAACCACTTTTCCGCCGCCGCAAGCTTCCGTTTCCGCGAGATCTCATCTGGAGACCCTTCCCGGTGCCCTGCCGGAGGGGACTTTGGAGCTGGAGGGCTTCTACATCAACATCATTGCCTCTCCAATGACTCGTGAGTAGTCTACTTAAGACCTACGGGTCCGTAGTTAGTAGCTAGATGGCTTCTTCTCTCTCTTGGATCTTCGATACAAAGTTCTCCATGATCTTCATGGAGATCTATCTGATGTAATCCTCTTGGGCGGTGTGTTTGTCGAGATCAGATGAATTGTGGATTTGTGATCAGATTATCTATGAATTATATTTGAGTCTTTGCTGATTTCTTATATGCATGATTTGATATCCTTGTAAGTCTCTCCGAGTCTTGGGTTTTGTTTGGCCAACTAGATCTATGATTCTTGCAATGGGAGAAGTGCTTGGTTTTGGGCTCATACCGTGCGGTGACCTTTCCCAGTGACAGAAGGGGCAGCAAGGCACGCATCATGTTGTTGCCATCAAGGGTAACAAGATGGGCTTTCATCATAGATTTGAGATTGTCCATCTACATCATGTCATCTTGCTTAAGGCGTTACTCTGTTCTTATGAACTCAATACACTAGATGCATGCTGGATAGCGGTCGACGTGTGGAGTAATAGTGGTAGATGCAGAAAGTATCGGTCTACTTGTTTTGGACGTGATGCCTATAGTTATGATCATTGCCATAGATAACGTCATGACTTTGCGTGGTTCTATCAATTGCTCGACAGTAATTCGTTCACCCACCGTCTACTTGCTTTCATGCGAGAAGCCACTAGTGAACACTATGGCCCCCGGGTCTACTCACAATTATCATCTCAGCTTTTACTTTTACTTTGCTTTGTTTACTTTTTGCTTTAAGTTCTCACTTTGCAAACAATCTATAAGGGATTGACAACCCCTTCATAGCGTTGGGTGCAAGCTCTTTGTGTTTGTGCAGGAACTTGTGACTTGACGCGATCCTCCTACTGGATTGATACCTTGGTTCTCAAACTGAGGGAAATACTTACCGCCGCTGTGCTATATCACCCTTTCCTCTTCAAGGGAACACCAACGCAAGGATCCAAGGCCGCGGGGGAATCCTTTGCATATTTGCCAAGGAAATCCCTATAGGCGTAGCCAGCAACAGTACCCTGTCCATTGGATGACTTAGATGGACATTTGGATTTGTTGTGTCTTAAATTTAAGCTTAGAAGCTTGTATGTCTCCCCGAGGTTCTTGCATAATAATGCATGTGCATCGTTGCTACACCATACTTGTAGTGTTTGGGTTTAGATATTCCCTCAGCCCGGAGTTGACTACCATGAGGGGTGTGGAGTTGACCCACGTGGGATGGTATCTTTGATGAGATGAGGTGATATCGTCCCGAGATTTGAGGTCGAACTATTGGCATCAAAGGAATGTGCTTAGAGATAAGATGATAACTTTTCGCCCACATCCTAAGTTCCACGAAACCCAAAAGCTTCGCCCATCGTGTCCGTGTCGAACATGGGCATGAAGGACCAGGTCATGTGGACCATAACCGCCCCCCTCGGCCAGCGATCCACCATACCAAGTCCCCGTTCTCCTCACCTAACTCATGAGCACTGTGCTTATGTCTTGTTTCGGGAAAATATGTTTTATCCTCGCTGATGGCATACTTATTCACCCAGTAAGAAGAAGAACACACCTTAGTCCTGTTTGGACGAGCCCAGGAACACCGATTGTTATGCCTCTCGAGGGTACAGTGGTATCTCGAGAAGGTGGGCTTCTCGAAGCAGTCCCAAGACAAGCTAGCATGAATTTGGGCGGTTCTTTCTTTGATCTCACTCATGGAAACACGCATAGCTTTCAAAGTTTCATCCATATTGATCTTGGCAGGAGCACATCTAACTTTGAAAGCATCAATATCACTAGACATTCTATCAACGCTCCTAGCCAAATCGTCAATTTTGAGTAGTTTTACCTCTATGGACGCATTGAAAATCTTTTGCGAGTTGATAAACTCTTTGATATTACTCTCTAGATCAGAGGGTAATCTATTGTAATTTCCATGAGTATTGTTGTAGGAGTTGCCAAAGTTATTAGAGGGGTTACTAGGAAAAGCCTAGGAACATAGTTTCCTCTAAAAGCATTGTTGTTGCCAAAATTATTCCTACCAACAAAATTAACGTCCAAGATAGTGTTGCTACTCTTAATCAAGGAAGACAAGGGCTTGTCAATAGGATGTAAAGGAGCACTTCTACTAGCAACCAAATTCATTAACTCATCCATCTTAGCACTCAACGAGTTAATTTCTTCTTTACCGTGTACCTTCTTACTAGTAGGTGACCTTTCAGTGTGCCACTGAGAGTAGTTCGTCATGATATTGTCTAGGAGTTTTGTGTCTATTCCTAACGTGATTTCCATGAACGTTCCACCTGAGGCGGACTCCAAGATATTTCTAGAAGCGAAATTCAAGCCAGCATGGAAGATTTGTATAATCATCCAAAGACTCAAGCCATGAGCGGGACAATTTCTAATCATCAATTTCATTCTCTCCCAAGATTGTGCAACATGTTCATGATCTAGTTGCTTAAAATTCATAATATAATTACGAAGAGAGATAATCTTAGCCGGCGGAAAATACTTGGATATGTAAGCATCTTTGCACTTATTCCAAGAATCAATACTATTTTTGGGCAAAGACGAAAACCAAGTTTTTGCTAGATCTCGCAACGAGAAAGGAAAAAGCTTCAATTTAACCACATAATTATCCACATCTTTCTTCTTTTGCATATCGCAAAGCTCAATGAAGGTATTAAGATGGTATGCGGCATCTTGATGTTTGTTGTGTATCCCCGGCAACGGTGCCAGAAATAGGTGTGCTGACGGCACCAGGAATCGTTCAGCTGCGGCTACGCCTTAAGGGACTTCCTAGGCAAGTATGCAAAGGATTTCCCCCGTGGCCTTGGAGCCTTGCGTTGGTGTTCCCTTGAAGTGGAAAGGGTGATGTAGCACAGTGATGGTAAGTATCTCCCTTAGTTTGAGAACCAAGGTATCAATCCGGTGGAGGAGTATCTCAAGATCCTGCACAAACACAAAAGCTTGCACCCAACGCTATGAAGGGCTTGTCAATCCCTTATAGATTGTTGGCGAAGTGAGAACTGAAAGCAACAACGTAACAAAGCAAAGTAAAAGCGGAGGTGTAAACGATGGATGTGAATAGACCCGGGGGTCGTAGTGTTTACTAGTGGCTTCTCTCATGAAAGCAAGTAGACGGTGGGTGAACAAATTACTGTCGAGCAATTGATAGAACCGCGCAAAGTCGTGACGATATCTATGCAATGATTATATCTATAGGCATCACGTCCAAAACAAGTAGACCGATACTTTCGGCATCTACCACTATTACTCCACACGTTGACCGCTATCGAGCATGCATCTAGTGTATTAAGTCCATAAGAACAGAGTAACGCCTTAAGCAAGATGACATGATGTAGAGGGATAATCTCAAACCAATGATCAAAACCCCATCTTTTTACCCTTGATGGCAACTACTTGATGTGTGCCTTGCTGCCCCTACTGTCTCTGGGAAAGGTCACCACATGGTAGAACCCAAAACCAAGCACTTCTCCCATTGCAAGAATCATAGATCTAGTTGGCCACACAAAACCCAAGACTCGGAGAAACTTACAAGGATATGAAATCATGCATATAATAAATCAGCAAAGACTCAAATATATATCATAGACAATCTGATCACAAATCCACAATTCATCGGATCTCGACAAACAAACCGCCAAAGAAGATTACATTGGATAGATCTCCATGAAGATCATGGAGAACTTTGTATTGAAGATCCAAGAGAGAGAAGAAGCCATCTAGCTACTAACTACGGACCCGTAGGTCTGAAGTGAACTACTCATGAGTCATTGGAGGGCGATGACGATGATGATGAAGCCCTCCAACTCCAAAGTCCCCTCCGGCAGGGCACCGGGAAGGGTCTCTAGATCAGATCTCGCGGAAACAGAAGCTTGCGGCGGCGGAAAAGTATTTTCGAGGCTCCCCTGATTTTTTTGTGGAATATTTGAGAATTTATAGGCCAAATACCTAAGTCAGGGGGCGGCCAGCGAGGCCACAAGCCTGCCCACCGCCGCCTCCCTCCTAGTGGCGGAGTGGGGGCTTGTGGGTTCCCTGGAGCTCACCTGACCTGGCCCAAAAGCCCCATGGTCTTCTTCCGTTCGGGAAAAAATCATTTCGGGGTTTTTCTTCCGTTTGGACTCCGTTCCAAAATCAGATCTAAAAAGAGTCAAAAACACGGAAAAAAAACTGGAACTGGCACTTGGCACTGAATTAATAAGTTAGTCCGAAAAAAGATATAAAAGGTACATAAAACAACCAAAGAAGACAAGATAACAGCGTGAAACCATCAAAAATTATATATACGTTTGAGACGTATCAAGCATCCCCAAGCTTAACTCCTGCTCGTCCTCGAGTAGGGAAGTGATAAGAATGAATTTTTGATGCTTTCATGCTACCTAGCATAGGTGTCCTTTGTAATTCCTCTTATGTGACGTGAATTTTCAGATCCATTAGATTCAAAACAATAGTTTCTATTGACGTGGAAACAATAATAATTCAAGCAAACTAGCAATGTAATCATGAACTTTCAAAATAACAAGGTCAAAAGAAAGTTATCCCTAGAAAATCATATAGTCTGGCCATGCTCTATCATCATTGCACAACTAATTTAAATCATGCACAACCCCGGTATTGGCCAAGTAATTGTTTCACACCTTTACTTTCTCAAACCTTTTCAACTCTCACGCAATACATGAGCGTGAGCCATGGTTATAGCACTATAGATGGTGTGGAATGTAGTGGAGGTTGCAAGACAAAAAAGGAGAAGATAGTCACATTAACTAGGCATATTAATGAGCTGTGGAGATGCTCATCAATAGATATCAATGGGAATGAGTAGGGATTGCCATACAAATGATGCACTAGAGCTACGAGTATGTGAAAGCTCTTAAAGAAACTAGTGGGTGTGTATCCAACTTGCTTGCTCACGAAGACCTAAGGCAATTTTGAGGAAGCCTATCATTGGAATATACAAGCCAAGTTATATAATGAAAAATTTCCACTAGCTATATGGTGGTGACAAAACGAGAGACTCTCAATCATGAAGATCATGGTGCTTAATATGCACAAGTGTGGAATAAGTGGTAGCATTGTCCCTTCTCTCTTTTTCTCTCATTTTTTTTGGTGGGCTCTTTGTCCTCTTTTTTTTATTTTTTTTGGTGGGCTTCTTTGGCCTCTTTTATTTCATCACATGGGACAATGCTCCACTAATGATAATCATCACACTTTCAACTCAAAACTTAGAGCAACTATGACTCTATATGGAATGCCTTCGATAGTGTACCATGGCAATGATCTACCATGGCATAGACATCAATGGAAACATCATGCTAACTATCTTACGATCATGCAAAGGCAAAGTAGACGTGGTGGCACATGTCATGGTGGTAGTTGCATGGCAATATATCTCGGAATGACTTTGAAAAAGCCATAGTAGGTAGGTATGGTGGCTGTTTTGAGGGAGGCTAATGGTGGATTTTGTGCATCGGCGGAAGTTGCATGGCACTAAGAAGATAGTGATTGTGGTAGGTGAAATTGCATCTAAACCATGGACTCAACATTAGTCATGAAGAACTCATATACTTGTTGTAAAAGTTTTATTAGTAATCGAAACAAAGCATTCAACGCATACTCCTAGGGGAAGAGTTGGTAGGTATAAACCATCGCGCGATGCCGACCGCCACGCAAAGGATGACAATCAATATACTAATCATGCTCAAATTTCATCACATAGAGGTTCACCATACGTGCATGCTACGGGAATCACTAACTTCAACACAAGTATTTCTAGATCCACAACACCTTACTAGCATGACTTCAATATTACCATAACCACAACTCAAAACTAATTGGGATGAATCAAACTTCTCTAACTATTCAATGCACATGAAGGTGGAAGTTTTTGTATCCCTTTGGATAACTACCCCTTTTGAGACTTATTTCAAAGCATAGATCAACTACCAAGCCACGCACCGCTGTGCTCTAAAAGATATAAGTGATGCACATAGAGCAAAAGTATCTAGCTCAAAAGATATAAGTGAAGCACATGTGAGCTGAATTGTCTACCAAAAGATATAAGTGAAGCTCGACAAAATCACGGTGTGTGCATGTCTCTCTCTCTAGGTGTGCAGCAAGGATGATTGTGACACAACATAAATAAAAGACTCCTATGATACAAGACGCTCCAAGCAAAAACACATAACATGTGGTGAATAAAAATATAGCCCCAAGTAACGTTCCCGATGGATTGAAGACGAGAGAGGGGATGCCTTCTCGGGGCATCCCCAAGCTTAGGCTTTTACGGCATCCTTGAATCTCTTGGGGTGCCTTGGGAATCCCCAAGCTTGAGATCTTGCCACTCTTTATCTTTTTGTCCATAAGAACTTCACCCTAAACTTGAAAACTTCACAACACGAAACTTAAACAGAAACTCATGATAACATTAGTACAAGAAAGCAAACCACCACTTCCTCAGGTACTGTAGCAAACTTAAATTCTACTTGGGTTGATGTTGGGTTACTGTACTTTCAATCTTCCATGGCTAATACCCCCCGATACTATCCATAGTTTCATCAAAATAAGCAACCAACTAAACAAAAACAGAATCTGTTAACAGCAGACCAGTCTGTAGCAATCTGTATATTTCGTATACCTCTGGTACTTCAAAAATTCTGAAAAATTACGAAAGTCTGAAGAATTTGTGTAGCAATCAGCACCAAAAAGAATCAACTCAAAAGCTCTTAGAGAAAAAAAAAGTTTCTGTCTTTTCCAGCATGACCAAACGATCATCCCCAAGACTAATCATAACGGTTTTGCTTGGCACAAACGCAAAAAAGAAACACAAAAACACAATCATAACAGAATTATGAAAATGTGGAAAACACAAAACAGAAAGAAAAAGGATAGATTCGTTGGGTTGCCTCCCAACAAGCGCTTTTGTTTAACGCCCTTAGCTAGGCGAAAGTGATGGAATCACGTATAGTCATCTTTGGTGCTCAAACCATAGGTAGCCCTCATCATAGATTCATAAGGCAATCTTATTTTCTTTCTTCGAAAGTGCTCCATGCCCTTCTTTATAGGAAATTGAAATCTAATATTCCCTTCCTTCATATCGATGATAGCACCAATAGTCCTTAGGAAAGGTCTACCAAGAATAATGGGACATGAAGGATTGCAATCTATGTCAAGTACAATGAAATCCACGGGTACATAGTTCTTATTTGCAACGATAAGAACATCATAGATCCTCCCCATGGGTTTCTTGAGAGTAGAATCCGCAAGATGCAAATTAAGAGAATACTCTTCAATCTCATGAAAACCAAGAATATCACATAAAGACTTTAGAATCGCGGAAACACGAGCACCCAAATCACACAAAGCATTGCGCTCATAGTTTTTTATCTTGATTTTGATAGTAGGTTCCCACTCATCATGAAGTTTTCTAGGTATATAGACTTCTAGTTTGAGCTTCTCTTCAAGAGATTTCATCATAGCATCAACGATATGCGCGGTAAAGGCTTTGCTTTGGCTATAAGCATGTGAAGAGTTTGCAATGGATTGCATCAAAGAAATGCATTCAAACAAGGAGCAATTATCATAATTGAATTCCTTGAAATCCAAAGTGGGAGTTTCATTAGTACCCAAAATTTTGACTTCTTCTACTCCACTCTCCACACCTTTATCATCAAGATAGGTGGACTCCGAATCATTGGGGCGTTTTTCAACCAAAGTGGATTCATATCTAGCCCCTCCATAAGTAGGTTTGACACGCGAAAACAAAGATTCAAGAGGAGACACACCAAGCACTTTAAAATCTTCGTGATTTGCATCACTAGAATTCACCCTTTTAAACCATTCATGTCTAGAGCGAATTTGGGCGGTTCTTTCTTTGCTCTCATTCATAGAGATACGCATAGATTTCAAAGTTTCATCAAAGTTGACCTTGGGAGGAGCGCATCTAACTTTGAAAGCATCAATATCACAAGACATCCTATCAATGCTCTTAGCCAAATCGTTTATTTTGAGTAGTTTTTCCTCTATGGACGCATTGAAAATCTTTTGAGAGTTGATGAACTCTTTGATATTACTCTCTAAATCAGAGGCTAATTTGTTGTGATGTCCATAAGTGTTGCCATAGGAATTGCCATAATTGTTAGAGGAGTTACTAGGAAAAGGCCTAGGAACATAGTTTCCTCTAAAGGCATTGTTGTTGCCAAAATTGTTCCTACCAACAAAATTCACGTCCAAACTAGCGTTTCTACTAGCAACCAAATTCATCAACTCGTCCATCTTAGCACTAAGCGAGTTAATCTATTCTATAGCGTGCACCTTTTTGCTAGCAGGCGACCTTTCAGTGTGCCACTGAGAGTAGTTGGTCATGATATTGTCTAGGAGTTTTGTAGCGTCTCCTAACGTGATTTCCATGAACGTTCCACCTGAGGCGGAGTCCAAGATATTGCGAGAAGCGAAATTCAAGCCAGCGTAAAAAAATTGTATAATCATCATCAAACTCAAGCCATGAGCGGGACAATTTCTAATCATAAGCTTCATCCTCTCCCAAGATTGTGCAACCTGTTCATGATCAAGTTGCTTGAAATTCATGATATCGTTACGTAAGGAGATGATCTTAGCTGGCGGAAAATACTTGGATATGTAAGCACCTTTGCACTTATCCCAAGAATCGATACTATTTTTAGGCAAAGAAGAAAACCAAGTTTTTGCACGATCTCGCAACGAGAAAGGAAAAAAGTTTCAACTTAATCACGTCATTACCCACATCTCTTTTCTTTTGCATATCACAAAGCTCAATGAATGTATTGAGATGGGATGCGGCATCTTCACTAGGAAGGCCAGAGAATTGCTCTTTTATAACAAGATTCAGCAAAGCTGCGTTGATTTAATACGATTCCGCACTAGTGGCGGGAGCAATCGGAGTACTAATAAAATCATTATTATTAGTGCTCGAGAAGTCGCAAAGTTTGGTGTTTTCAGACATGATGTCTTCAACAAACAAACAAGCACACAAGCAAGCAAGAAAACCGGCAAAGACAAAAGAAAACGGTGAAGGCGAAAGGCGAATGAAAACGGCAAATGTGAAGTGGGGGAGAGGAAACGAGAGGCAACTCGCAACAAAAGTAAATGCAGGAGAAGAGTTTGTGAGACCTACTTGGGTAGATCTTGATTTCTCCTCCACGGCAACGGCGCCAGAAATACTTCTGATGTTTGATGTGTATCCCCGGCAACGGTGCCAGAAATAGGTGTGTCAACGGCACCAGGAATCCTTCAGATGTGGCTATGCCTTAAGGGACTTCCTAGGCAAGTATGCAAAGGATTTCCCCCGTGGCCTTGGAGCCTTGCGTTGGTGTTCCCTTGAAGTGGAAAGGGTGATGTAGCACAGCGACGGTAAGTATTTCCCTTAGTTTGAGAACAAAGGTATCAATCCAGTGGAGGAGTATCTCAAGATCCTGCACAAACACAAAAGCTTGCACCCAACGCTATGAAGGGGTTGTCAATCCCTTATACATTGTTTGCCAAGTGAGAACTGAAAGCACCAAAGTAACAAAGCAAAGTAAAAGCGGAGGTGTAAACGATGGATGTGAATAGACCCGGGGGCCGTAGTGTTTACTAGTGGCTTCTCTCATGAAAGCAAGTAGACGGTGTGTGAACAAATTACTGTCGGGCAATTAATAGAACCGCGCAAAGTCGTGACGATATCTATGCAATGATTATATCTATAGGCATCACGTCCAAAACAAGTAGACCGATACTTTCTACATCTACTACTATTACTCCACACGTCGACCGCTATCCAGCATGCATCTAGTGTATTAAGTCCATAAGAATAGAGTAACGCCTTAAGCAAAATGACATGATGTAGAGGGATAATCTCAAACCAATGATAAAAACCCCCATCTTTTTACCCTTGATGGCAACTACTTGATGTGTGCCTTGCTGCCCCTACTGTCACTGGGAAAGGTCACCACATGGCAGAACCCAAAACCAAGCACTTCTCCCATTGCAAGAATCATAGATCTAGTTGGCCAAACAAAACCCAAGACTCGGAGAGACTTACAAGGATATCAAATCATGCATATAAGAAATCAGCAAAGACTCAAATATATATCATAGATAATCTGATCACAAATCCACAATTCATCGGATCTCGACAAACACACCGCCAAAGAAGATTACATCGGATAGATCTCCATGAAGATCATGGAGAACTTTGTATTGAAGATCCAAGAGAGAGAAGAAGCCATCTAGCCACTAACTATGGACCCGTAGGTCTGAAGTGAACTACTCACGAGTCATTGGAGGGGCGATGATGATGATGAAGAAGCCCTCCAACTCCAAAGTCCCCTCCGGCAAGGCACCGGGAAGGGTCTCCAGATGAGATCTCGCGGAAACAGAAGCTTGCAGCGGCGGAAAAGTATTTTCGAGGCTCCCCTGATTTTTTGCGGAATATTTGGGAATTTATAGGCCAAAGACCTAGGTGAGGGGGCGGCCAGGGAAGCCACAAGCCTGTCCACCGCCGCCTCCCCCTGGTGGCGGAGTGGGGGCTTGTGGGCTCCCCAGAGCCCACCTGGCCTGGCCCAAAAGCCCCCTGGTCTTCTTCCGTTCGGGAAAAAATCATTTCGGGGTTTTCTTCCATTTGGACTTCGTTCCAAAATCAGATCTGAAAAGAGTCAAAAACATGGAAAAAACAGGAACTGGCACTAGGCACTGAATTAATAAGTTAGTCCCAAAAAAGATATAAAAGGTACATAAAACAACCAAAGAAGACAAGATAACAGCGTGAAACCATCAAAAATTATAGATACGTTTGAGACGTATCACATCTTCACTAGGAAGGCCGGAGAATTGCTCTTTCAAAACAAGATTCAGCAAAGCAGCATTGATTTCGTATGATTCCGCACTAGTGGCGGGAGCAATCGGAGTACTAATAAAATCATAATTATTAGTATTCGAGAAGTTACAAAGTTCGGTGTTTTAAGTCAGGGTGACTTCAGCAAGCAAGCAAGCACACAAGAAAACAGAAAGCAAGCGAGAGAAAAGGGCAAACGAAAAAAGGCAAACGAAGAAAAGGGCAAATATTTTTGTAATTTTTTGTTTTTCAGAAGTGGGGGAGAGGAAAACGAGAGGGAAAAAAGTAAATGCAAGAGATGAGTTTGCGACACTTACTTGGATGAGTTCTTGACTTGATCCTCCCCGGCAACAGCGCCAGAAATTCTTCTGCTACGGCAACAGAAATACTTCTGCTGCCTCTTGAGCTTGCGTTGGTTTTTCCCTTGAAGAAGAAAGGGCGATGCAGCACAGGAGCAGTAAGTATTTCCCTCAGTTTGAGAACCAAGGTATCAATACAGTAGGAGAATCGCGCCAGGTCCAGAGTACCTGCGCAAACACAAAAGAGCTTGCACCCTACGCTATAAAGGGGTTGTCAATCCCTTCAAGATTGATTGCAAAATGAGATCTGAAGGCGGAAAGTGCAACGAAGTTAAATTGTAAGGCTGAAAATATGGTGTGAAGTAGACCCGGGGGCCATAGTGTTCACTAGAGGCTTCTCTCAAAATAGAAAATAATACGGTGGGTGAACGAATTACTGTCGAGCAATTGATAGAACTGCGCAAAGTCATGACGATATCTAAGGCAATGATCATACATATAGGCATCACGTCCGAGACAAGTAGACCGATACTTTTTGCATCTACTACAATTACTCCACACATCGACCGCTATCCAGCATGCATCTAGTGTATTGAGTTCATGACGAACAGAGTAACGCATTAAGCAAGATGACATGATGTAGAGGGATAAACACAAACCAATGATGAAAACCCCATCTTTTTACCCTTGATGGCAACAACACGATGCGTGCCTCGCTACCCCTTTTGTCACTGGGTGAGGTCACCGCATGGTATGAACCCAAAACCAAGCACTTCTCCCATTGAAAGAATCATAGATCAAGTTGGCCAAACAAAACCCACAACTCGAAGAGAATTACAAGGATATGAAATCATGCATATAAGAGATCAGAAGAAACTCAAATAAGATTCATAGATAATCTGATTATAAATCCACAATTCATCGGATCTCGACAAACACACCGCAAAAGAAGATTACATCGGATAGATCTCCATGAAGATCTGATACGTCTCCGTCGTATCTACTTTTCCGAACTCTTTTGCCCTTGTTTTGGACTCTAACTTGCATGATTTGAATGGAACTAACCCGGACAAACGTTGTTTTCAGCAGAATTGCCATGGTGTTGTTTTTGTGCAGAAATAAAGTTCTCGGAATGACCTGAAAAGTTACGGAGAATTTTTCTGGAATTAATGAAAAATACCAGCGCAAAGAACCACCGGAGGAGGTGAGCCAGTGGGCCACAAGCCCAGGAGGCGCGACCACCCCCCTGGCCGTGCCTGGCAGGCTTGCGGGGCCCACGAGGCTCCACCGCCTCCAATCTCAGCTCTATATATTCCGTTTCGTCCGGAAAAAATCAGGGAGAAGGATTCATCGCGTTTTACGATACGGAGGCGCCGCCACCTCCTGTTCTTCCTCTCGAGGGCAGATCTGGAGTCCGTTCTGGGCTCCGCAGAGGGGAGATCGTCGCCATCGTCATCATCAACCTTCCTCCATCGCTAATTCCATGATGCTCTTCACCGTTCGTGAGTAATCTCATCGTAGGCTTGCTGGACGGTGATGGGTTGGATGAGATCTATCATGTAATCGAGTTAGTTTTGACGGGGATTGATCCCTAGTATCCACTATGTTGTGAGATTGATGTTGCTACTACTTTGCCATGCTTAATGCTTGTCACTAGGGCCCGAGTGCCATGCTTTCAGGTCTGAACCTATTATATTGTCGCCAATATATGTGTGTTTTAGATCCTATCTTGCAAGTTGTAGTCACCTACTATGTGTTATGACCCGGGAACCCCGGAGTGACAATAGCCGAAACCACTCCCGGAGATGACCATGGTATGAGGAGTTCATGTATTCACCAAGTGTTAATGCGTTGGTCCGGTTCTTTATTAAAAGGAGAACCTTAATATCCCGTAGTTTCCATTAGGACCCCGCTGCCACGGGAGGGATGGACAATAGATATCATGCAAGTTCTTTTCCCTAAGCACGTATGACTACATACGGAATACATGCCTACATTAGATTGACAAACGGGGGCTAGTTACATATCTCTCCACGCTATAGTTGTTACATGATGAATCACATCCGGCATAATCATCCATCACCGATCCAATGCCTATGACTCTTTTACTACTGGTCCTTGCTACATTACTTTGCTGCTACTGCTGTCACTGTTGTTGATGTTACTCAGTTGCTACTGTTGTTACTTTGCTGCTAGTGGTTATTGTTGCTACTGCTGCTATCATACTACTTTGCTACTGATATTTTGCTGCAGACACTAAATCTTTCATGTGTGGTTGAATTGACAACTCAATTGCTAATACTTGAGAACATTCTTTCGCTTCCCCTTGAGTCAATCAATAAATTTGGGTTGAATACTCTACCCTCGAGAACTGTTGCGATCCCCTATACTTGTGGGTTATGAAGACTATTTTCTGGCGCCGTTGTCGGGGAAGCACAACTATATTCTCTCAGTCACTTGGGATTTACGTCTGCTGGTCACTATGAGGAATCCAAAAGATCCAAGAACTAAAATCTTTCCCTCAACTAGGAGGAAAGGTAAGGAACTGCCATCTAGCTCTGCACTTGATTCACCTTCAGTTATGAGTAAGTTTGCGGCACCGCCTCCTGCTAGAAATCTTGATATGTCGCTTGTGCTTGATGATGCTACTTCTGCTGCCCATGATGCCTATGATGATGCTATGCTTGATATTGCTTTGCCTGATGATGCTATGCTTGAAACTGCTTTGCCTGATGATGCTATGCTTGATACTGCTTTGCCACTAGGTGCATTCCTTGATGCACAAATTTCTAGAGTTGTTGCTAGATGTGATGATACTTCTGAAAATGCTGATACTATTGAAGTAGAACCTCTATTTTGCATGCTAGAACTAGCTCTCCTAGAAATGAATTGCCTGTTATGCCTCAGCGTTATGTTATGGAGGGAGAGATAGCTGAGGACTCCTGCGTGTAAGGATAGCTATGATGTAGAGAAATTGCTGGTCAAGTGGAAAGAAAAATCTCTGAACGCTAGGATGAAATATGACCCGAAGTTTGCTACTTCGCCTATCTTTGTGACCAATAAGGATTATGAATTCTCTGTCGACCCTGAGTTAATCACTTTGGCTGAATCTGATCCCTTTCACGATTATGAGTATGAAACAGTTGTAGCCCATCTTACCAAACTGCACGATATAGCCACCCTATTAACTAGTGAGCAAAAGATCCGCCACTACTATATCCTCAAGTTGTTTCCTTTCTCGCTAAAGGATGATGCTAAGACTTGGTTCACTTATCTTGCTCCTGGTTGTGTCCGTAGCCCCCGGGATATGGTCTACTACTTCTCTGAGAAATATTTCCTTGCCCATAAAAAGAAAACTACCTTGCAGGAAATATACAACTTTGATCAAGCTGGAGAAGAGAGTCTCCCACAAGCTTGGGGGAGGCTCGTCCAGCTACTGAATGCTTTTCCTGATCACCCTCTTGAGAAGAATGAAATACTTGATATCTTCTACAATGGACTTAGCGATGCTTCTAGAGACCACCTAGATAGTTGTGTTGGTTGTGTTTTTAGGGAACGAACTATAGAACAAGCTGAGATCCTATTGAATAATATCTTGTGCAATGAGAATGCTTGGACTATTCCCGAACCACCTCCTAAGCCAACTACGAAGAAAAGAGGTATTCTATTCCTCAATCCTAAAGATATGCAGGAAGCTAAGAAATCTATGCGAGAGAAAGGCATTAAATCTCAAGATGTCAAAAATCTACCACCTATCGAAGAGATCCATGGTCTTGATAACCCGATACAGGTAGTAGAAGTAAATTCTCTTCGTAGGTTTGATGAGAGTGATATTCCTTTTGATAAACCTGCTAGCTTATGCCTGGATGAATTTGATAAATTTATTGCCAAACAACAGAGTTTCAATGATTATGTTAGCAGACAATTGGAACAGAATGCTCGTATGCTTAGTCATTTAAGTGCTTGTGTGGACAGAAATGTCAATGATCTTAAGCTCTTGAGTAAACATGCCTCTATGGTTACTACTCAAGTAGAACAAGTACTTAAAGCTCAGAATAACTTGCTCAATGAGTTGAATGACAATTATGTAAGAGTCGTTACTAGAGGCGGTAGAATGACCCAGGAACCTTTGTATCCTGAGGGTCATCCGAAGAAAATTGAACAAGATTCTCAAGGAGTTAGCACTGATGCACCTAGTCATCCTAGAAAGAAGAAGAAAGATAATAGGAACTTGCACGCTAGCAACCCTGATGCTGATACACCTGAGAGTCCAAACGATGTCTTTGTTTCTGACGCCGAAACACAATCTGGTGATGAACATGAGCCTAATGATAATATCAATAGTGATGTTCATGGTGATGCTCAACCTAGCAATGATAAGGATGTGGAGATTGAACCTATTGATCTTGATAACCCACAGCCTAAGAACAGAAGATACAATAAGAATGACTTCACTTCTAGCAAGCATGGTAAAGAAAGGGAACCATGGGTTCAGAAACACATGCCCTTTCCTCCTAAACCATCCAAGAAAAAGGATGATGAGGATTTTGAGCGATTTGTTGAAATGATTAGACCTGTCTTTCTGCAAATGCGTTTGACAGATATGCTCAAAATTTCTCTGTATGCTAAGTACATGAAGGATATTGTGACTAATAAGAGGAGGATACCTGAGGTTGAGATTTCCACCATGCTCGCTAATTATACCTTCAAGGGTGGAACTCCTATGAAACTAGGTGATCCCGGTGTGCCCACTATACCTTGATCCATTAAGGGAAACTACGTTAGAACTGCTTTATGCGACATTGGAGCCGGTGTTAGTGTTATGCCTCTCTCTCTCTTTATTGTAGACTTGAACTAGATAAGTTGACACCCATTGAAAAATCTCTGCAAATGGCCGACAAATCAACTGCTTTCCCTATCGGCATTTGCGAGGATGTTCCTGTTGTGGTTGCTAATGTCACTATCTTAACAGACTTTGTTATCTTGGATATTCCAGAGGACGATGCCATGGCGGTCATCCTTGGAAGACCCTTTTTAAACACTGCAGGGGATATTATAGATTGCAACAAAGGGAATGTCACTTTCCATGTCAACGGTAATGAGCATACGGTGCACTTTCCGAAGAAACAATATCGAGTACATTGCATGAATGCTATCGAAAAAACTTCATCGATTCTTATTGGGAGCTTTGAATGCCCTATACCTCGTGTTAAGATGAAGTATGATTTGCTTGTTGGGGAAATACACATCCCCATTGAGCTGACCTAGTGACTATTCAAAAATTCTCCGTTCTGTTTTGCGATTCGAAAAGGTTTGTCGAGGAGGCTAGATCAACCTCACTGACGGATTTCTCTTGATGACCATGAGATGGATGAATTGAGGAGTCACCAACCTCTGTTCCAAGCTTTCACCTTCGGTTGCCTAGAAGAAAAATTGTAGGTTTAGTTTAGTTTTCCCTGTTTTCTGTTTTAGCGTCCGGTAGAAAAGTACCCCGAAATAAAAGTTCTCTAAACGTCCTGAAAATCAAGTATGATTTTTTCAGAATTTTTTGAAAAATACTGAGACAAAGAGCTTGTCTAGGGGCTCCACCAGTGGGCCACAAGCCCTTGAGGCGCGGACACCCCCTTGGCCGCGCCACCCAGGCTTGTGGGGCCCACGTGCACCCCCTCCACTCATTCTTGCTCTTATCTGCTCCTCCTACCTCCAGAAAAAATCGTTTCGCAGCTCAAACCCATGTTCTTGCTCCTCTTGCTGGGATTTTCGATCTCCTTGCTCAAAGCACCATTCTCCGAACTGTTTTGGGGAAATTACTCCTTGGTAAGTGACTCCTCCATTGGCCCAATTAGTTTTTGCTCTAGTGCCTTATACTTCGCGTATTTTTGCCGCCTTGGTGACCATGTTCTTGAGCTTTGCATGCTAATTCTAGCTGGTCCCAAGTGGTTTTGATGCGTAATATGGCCTCTTGGCACTTGTGGGAGTAGTTTCTACGAGTTTTGTTGAGCCTTGTTCACTTTTCCTTAGAATCACTAAAAATTTCAGAAATTTTCAAAGATGAAAAAGGGAAAAGATGAGGAGGTTCTTAAGAGGCTCTCCAAGCTGTGACCCCAAGGATGATGGAAGTGAGAAGAAGCCCAAGTATCTGGTCCCTCGAGTCGCGGAAGTTCGAGCGTGCGAGTGGCCAAGCAACGTGTTCTTACGCGCCGTTGGAATTTATGAGAACTTTTATCACTTGGTGGAAAACGCAGGCCTTACCGCCTTCGTTGAAGATAAGTGTCCGCAATACCTCCTCCTCACTAATATCTTCGTACAAAGCTTTAACTTCTATCCGAGGAAGAATCCTCCTATGGGTGAGTTCAAACTTTATGATATCCCCCAGCGCATGTCAATTCAGGATTTGTGCAATGTTTGCAAATTACCTTACGTTGGGGATATTCATGAACCTCGTCCACTAGACTTGGAAGCTTTCATCGATACAATTGTTGTAGGAGAGGCGAGAGGAGTGTCTTGCGCTAGAGCTGCTAGCATACATTTTCCCGTGCTTCGGTACTTCTCATTATTTGTGGGAAAATGTTTGATTGGCCGTGGGAAAGCTGGGTCACTTAGTTCCCCAGATCTTTCGGTCTTGCGCGAAGATCTTTATAATGATAAAACTTATAGCTTGGGCGCTATAGTAGCTCAACGGTTGAACACGAACCATTCTAAGGGCATTGTCTATGGAGGTATCTATGCTACTCGTCTTGCTAGACAATTTGAGATACCTATTAGACTAGAGGAGGAAGAAGAGATTCTTCTTCCCCAGAGATATCTAGATTACGATGGCATGGTTCGCCATGACTTTCTTGATAGAGATATAAATAGAAGGATGATTTATAACCTGGTATTTAGTCAGGGTACTCGTGAGACTATTACTTTGCCTGCTCCTTCTTTGCTCAACCTTCATGCAGGCAGGTACATTATTATGCCCTCAGACATCTACGCATATTGGGGCTTAGCCCAACCACATGTTCCCGTGCCCGAGCCACCAGTCGAGTACCACACGCCAGTTTATCAATGGGAGCGAGAGGAGCTTGCACAGCAGTGGCATCCTCAGTCCACTCGGGAGTACCCCCGGAGCTGGTTATTTCCCTCCTTGGGAGTAGACCAACTTAGGCCAAAATCCTAAGCTTGGGGGAGTACGTGTTTCTCATCGACTTTACATTCTTGCTTATGCTTTCACTTTGCTCGTCGGCGTTCACACTTTGCCACTGTATCATCCATGCTAGTTTATTTTCTTTTTCTCGTTTCTTTTCGTGTGTCTGTCTAGTTTGACAAAACCCAAAAAGATTTTCTTTTTCTTCTTTTGCTTGTTGGGAGCTTTCCCGTGTAAATAGTTTTCTGTTTCTTTGGGTCAAGGTAGAAGATCATGGTTACAATGTTTAGTGGCTCTCGCATGCATATCTGTTTAACTGTCAAAGAGCCATATTACTTTGTCTTCTACTTTGTGTTTGCCTGCATATTCCAGCGAAGTCCAATGCACGAGCACGCTTATTATTGTTCACATCGTTCGGTCGTGCAAGTAAAAGGCAATAATGACGATATATGATGAAGTGACTGAGCCTGGAAAAGCTGGTATGAACTCGATCTATTTTGTTTCTGTAAATATGACTAGCTCATCGTGCCTGATTCAGCTTTGTTGTGAGGGAAACATATTAGCAATGACAACTTAGAGATCATAGTTGCTTATGCCATGCTTACTTAGCTAGGAGCTTATAATGGTTTGTCTTGGATGCTGATTGCAATCTCTGGCGAAAGCTAGACGAATGCTGATGACAACAAACCTTCCCTTGCAACGACACCAGAAGAATGCTGCTAGCACTCCCCGGCAACGGAACTAGAAGAATGTTGTTGATGGCCCACCAGCGCGTGGGTTCGCAACAGTTTTCGAGGGTAGAGTATTCGACCCAATTTGTTGACAAGCCAGTCAGGAGGTGAGAGAATACTCTCAAGTATTAGCAGCTGAATTTGTCACATTCAACCACACCTGGAAGATTAGTATCTGCAAGCACAGTATTAACAGCAAAGTAATATGATAACAACGGTGTCAGAAACGATCTGTTGACAGCAGACTATTCCTAACGATTGTATCAATGGCGCCTCCGTTGCCGCGTTGACGGAAGTTGTCAGTTCCTGTCACCGTCCGGTGAACCAACAGTGTAACAGGTAGCAGCAGTGTAACCAGCAATAGTAGTGGCAAGGAACAGCAGTAGTGACAGCGGTAGCAAGCGACAGTAATAGAAACAGTAGCAGCAGAGCAAGACAAGTAACAGCAATAGCAACAGTAGTAGCAGCAGCAGAGCAAGACAAGTAACAGCAGTAGCAATAGTAGTAGCAGCAGCAGCAGAACAAAACAAGTAACAGCAATAGCAACAGTAGTAGCAGCAGCAGCACAGCAAAACAAGTAACAGCAGTAGGACAAACTCGTAGGCAATAGGTCGGTGATTTGTTTGGATGATATTCATCATGCAACAGCTATAACACGGAGACATATGTGGCTAGCTCCCGCTCGTCAATCTGATGTAGGCATGCATTCCATGTGTCGTCATACGTGCTTAGGGAAAAGAACTTGCATGACATCTATTGTCCATCCCTCCTGTGGCAGCGGGGTCCAAAAGGAAACTACGGGATATTAAGGTTCTCCTTTTAATAAAGAACAGGACCAACGCATTAGCACTTGGTGAACACATGAACTCCTCAAACTATGGTCATCACCGGGAGTGGTTCCAGTTATTGTCACTCCGGGGTGCCGGATCATAACACATAGTAGGTAACTACAACTTGCAAGATTGGATCTAAAACAGGCATATATTGGTGACAACATAATAATTTCAGATCTGAAATCATGGCACTCGGGCCCTAGTGACAAGCATTAAGCATGGCAAAGTAGTAGCAACATCAATCTCAGAACATAGTGGATACTAGGGATCAATCCCCATCAAAACTAACTCGATTACATGATAGATCTCATCCTACACATCACTGCCCAACGAGCCTATGAATAGATTACTCACGTACGACGAAGAGCTTCATCGAATTGGAGAGGGAAGAAGGTTGATGATGACGATGGCGGCCATTTCCCCTCTCCGGAGCCCAAGACGGACTCCGGATCTGCCCTCGAGATGAAGAACAGGTGGTGGCGGCGCCTCCGTATCACAAACGCGATGAAAACTTCTCTTTTTATTTTTCTGGGATGAAAGGCAACTTATAGAGCTGGAGTTGGGGGCAGCAGAGCTGTGTGGGCCCCACAAGCCTGCCCACCGCCACCAGGGGGTGGTGGCGGAGCAGGGGCTTGTGGCCCACTGTCCCACCCCCTAAGGTGGAACTGGCGCAGATATTTTTGATATTTTCCAAATCTGCTCCCCGTAAATTTTCAGGACGTTTGGAGAACTTTGATTTCTACACAAAAATAACACCAAGGGAATTTTGCTGAAAACAACTTGAGTCCAGGTTAGTTCCATTCAAATCATGCAAATTAGAGTCCAAAACAAGGGCAAAAGAGTTTGGAAAAGTAGATACGATGGAGACGTATCAACTCCCCCAAGCTTAAAACTTTGCTTGTCCTCAAGCAACTCAGTTGACAAACTGAGAGAGAAAGAAAAACTTTGACAAACTCTGTTTGATCTTGTTGTTGCAACTATGTCTAACTCAAAACCAGAATTTCAGCAAGATCGCAAGTTAACCACATAAGCAAATGACACAAAGGTCTCACGGTAAACTAATATTATTGGCATAATCAGCTAACGAGCAAATAATAATGAGTTTCAAATACCAACACTTCAATCAAAACAAGCATGAAGCAATATGAATAGGTGGTATCTTGCTAGCTCTTTCTGAGACCGCAAAACATAAATACAGAGCACTTTCAAAGATCAAGGGCTGACTAAACATTGTAATTCATATCAACGAAGATCCAGTCATAGTCATACTCAATATCAATCAAAAGCAAACCATAAAAATGACAGAGGTGCTCTCTAATTGGTGCTTATATAAGAGGAGGATGACTCGACAGGAAAATAAATAGACAGGCCCTTCGCAGAGGGAAGCATTGATTTGCAGAGGTGCCAGAGCTTAAGCTTTAAAAACAGAGATAATAATTTTGGGTGGCATGCTTCCAATGTCAACGCAATGACCCAGAGTTCTCAATATCTTCCATGCTACTCATGCTATAGGCGGTTCCCAAACAGAAAAGTAAAGTTTTAACTCCCCCACCACCAATTAATCACACTCCACGGCTAGCCGAATCCTAGGGTACCGTCCATACTAAGATCAATCCAGGGGGAGTCTTGTTTTACAGTTATGTTTTCGATTTAAGCGTGGAACTGGGCATTCGAATTACCGGCCCCTTTGTCGTGAATGACTGTGAATAAACACATGTCGAGATAACACTCCTAGAATGGAAGATACCAATAGCCCTCTGTCACCAGATGAGCA
The DNA here is from genome assembly GCF_904849725.1 of Hordeum vulgare subsp. vulgare. Taxonomy (NCBI): domain Eukaryota; kingdom Viridiplantae; phylum Streptophyta; class Magnoliopsida; order Poales; family Poaceae; genus Hordeum; species Hordeum vulgare. The sequence goes on along the minus strand of NC_058521.1, from coordinate 142,620,861 downwards.
GTTCAGGCATGCAAAACAGATTATTTCTTGAAGGTTTAGAGAGTGGCACATGCAAATTTACTTGGAACAGCAGGTAGATACCGCAAATAAGTAGGTATGGTGGACTCTCATGGAAAAACTTTTGGGTTTATGGAAGGGGATGCACAAGCAGTATTCCCGCTTAGTACAAGTGAAGGCTAGCAAAATACTGGGAAGCGACCAACTAGAGAGCGACAACAGTCATCAAGATGCAATGAGTTTGACTAACATGGAATGCAAGCATGAACAGGATATAAATCACCATGAACACGAACATCATAGAGGCCATGTTGATTTTGTTTCAACTACATGCATGAACATGCGCCAAGTCAAGCCACTTGAAACATTCAAAGGAGAATACCATCCTATCAAACTACATCATAGTCATCTCAAAATCTAGGTTGGCATTCAAGACAAACCATTATAAGCTCTCAGCTAAATAAGCATGGCATCAGAAACTATGATCTCTAAGTTGTCATTGCAAACATGGTTCTCTCACAACAAAGCTAAATCTGGGTCGACAAGCTAGTCATATTTACAAAAACAAAATAGATAGAGTTTATACCAGCTTTTCAGTCTCAGTCACTTCATCATATATCATCATTGTTGCCTTTCATTTGCACGATCGAACGATGAAAACGATAATAAGCGCATTGGACTAAGCTGAATCTGCAGGCAAACACAAAGGAGAAGACAAAATAATATGGCTCTTTGAAAGCTAAATAGGTAAGCATGTAAGAACCACTAAGCACTGTAACCAATATCTCCTACCTTGACACAAAGAAAAAGAAAACTATTTACACGGGAAAATTCCCAACAAGCAAAAGGAGAAAGAAAAATATTTTTGCGTTTTCTCAAAAGGACAGAAAACAAGAAAAACAAGAAAACGAAAAGAAACTAGCATGGATAATACAGTGGCAAAGTGTAAACACCAGCTAACAAATTGAAAGCACAAGCATGAATGTAAAGTCGATGAGAACACGTACTCCCCCAAGCTTATGCTTTTGGCCTAGCTTGGTCTACTCCCATGGTGGGAATCAACCAGCTCCGGGATACTCTGGAGCAGACTGTGGATGCCACTGCTGTGTGAGCTCCTGTGGCTCCCACTGATAAACTGGCGTCTGGTACTCGAGTGGCGGCTCGGGCACGGGCGCCTGTGGTTGGGCCAAGCCCCAATATGCGTAGATGTCCGCGGGCATAATAGTGTACGTGCCTGTATGAAGATCAAACAAAGAAGGAGCAGGCAAAGTAATAGTCTCTCGAGTACCCTGACTAAACACCAGGTTATAAATCATCCGTCTACTAGCATCTCTATCCAGAAAATCATGGCGAACCATGCTGTCATAATCCAGATATCTCTCAGGGAGAAGCAACTCTCCTTCCTCTCCCAGTCCAATGGGTATCTCAAAGTGTCTGGCAAGACGGGTAACGTAGATACCTCCATAGACGACACCCTTGGAACGGTTCAGGTTCAACCGTTGAGCTACTATAGCGCCCAAGCCATAAGTATTATCGTTATAAAGGCCTTCACGCAAAACAACAAGGTCTGGAGAACTAAATGATCCAGCCTCCCCACGGCCAATCAAACATTTTCCCACAAATTGTGAGAAATACCGAAGCACAGGAAAATGTACGCTAGCAATTCTAGCGCGAGACACTCCTCTCTCATCTCCAACAGCAATAGAACCAATGAAATCCTCCAAGTCCCGTGGATGAGGGTCACGGATATCCCCAACATAAGGTAATTTGCATACATTGCAAAAGTCCTGCAGCGTCATGCACTGGGGGACATCGTATATCATGAACTCAACCATGGGTGGATTCTTCCTCGGATAAAAGTTGAAGCTTTGAACGAAAATATTGGTGAGGAGGAGATATTGTGGGCACTTATCTTCAACAAACGCAGTAAGACCTGCGTTCTCCACCAAGTAATTAAAGTCTTCATAAAGTCCGGCGGCGTGCAAAAATTCATCACTTGGCCACTCGCATGCTCGAACTTCTTTGACTCGGGGGACTACGTACTTGGGGTGGTTCTTCTCATCCTCCTTGGGGTTACGGCTTGAAGAGCCTCTCAAGAATCTCCTCATCAATTCCCTTTTCTAGCTCTGAAAAATTCTGAAATTTTTAGAGACTTCGAAAGAAAAGTGAATAAGGATTAACCCAACTTGTAGCAACTACTCCTACTAGTGCCTAGAGACCGTATCACGCGGTAAAACTACTTGGGACCAACTAAAATCAACTTTTCTAGCTCAAGAACACGGTCACCAAGGTAGCGAGAATACGCGAAGGATAAAGCACTAGAGCGAAAACTAATTGGACCAATGGAGGAGTCACTTACCAAGGAGTAATTTCCCCAAAACGGTTCGGAGAATGGTGCTTTGAGCAAGGAGATCGAAAATCATAGCCAAATGAGCAAGAACACAGGTTTGAGCTGCGAAACAATTTTTTCTGGAGGTGGAAGAAGAGGCTGAGAGCTGGAATGAGTGGAGGGGGTGCCTGTGGGCTCCACAAGCTTGCACCCCGCCACTAGGGGGTAGGTGGCGGTGGCAGGGCTTGTGGCCCACTGGTCTGGCCCCCAGGTCAGCTCTCAGGCCCAGAAATTTTCAAAAATTCCAGAAAAAATCATACAAAATTTTCAGGACCATCGGAGAACTTTTATTTTCGAGGTATTTTTCTTCGGGATGCTAAAACAGAAAACAGGAAAAACTAAACTAATTCTATCATTTTTCTTCTAAGCAAAAGAAAATGAAAGCTTAAAAGAGAGGTATGTTACTCCTTGATTCATCCGTTTCATGGTCATCAAAAGAAATCCGTCAATGGGATTGATCAAGTCCTTATGACAAAACTTTCTTGAATCGCAAGAGAGAACGGAGAATTTTAGAATAGCCACTAAGTCACCTCAATGGGGATATGTATATCCCCAACAAGCAAACCATACTTCGTCTTGACACGAGGAATAGGGCATTCAAAGCTCCCAATGAGAATCAATGAAGCCTTTTCGATAGCATTGATGCAATGTACCGGATATCGTTTCTTCAGAAAATGCACTGTGTGCTCATTACCGTTGACATGGAAAGTGACATTGCCTTTGTTGCAATCTATAACAGCCCCTGCAGTGTTTAAAAATGGTCTTCTGAGGATGATAGCCATGGCATCGTCCTCGGGAATATCCAAGATAAGAAAGTCTGTTAAGATAGTGGTATTAGCAACCACAACAGGCACATCCTCGCAAACGCCGATAGGGAAAGCAGTTGATTTGTTGGCCATTTGCATAGAAATTTCAGTGGGTGTCAACTTATCCAACTCAAGTCTATGATAAAGAGAGAGTGGCATAACACTAACACCAGCTCTAAGGTCACATAAGGCAGTTCTTACATAGTTTCCTTTAATGGAGCAAGGTATATTAGGCACTCCGGGATCACCAAGTTTCTTAGGAGTTCCACCTTTGAAAGTGTAATTGTCAAGCATGGTGGAGATCTCAAGATCTGGTATCTTCCGTTTATTAGTCACGATATCTTTCATGTACTTGGCATACGGAGACATCTTGAGCATATCAGTTAACCACATCTGCAGAAAGACGGGTCTTATCATCTCAACGAAGCGCTCAAAATCCTCATCATCCTTTTTCTTGGATGGCTTAGGAGGAAAGGGCATAGGTCTCTGAACCCATGGCTCCCTTTCTTTACCATGCTTCCTAGCAGTGAAGTCATTCTTATCGTATCTCTTAGGTTGTGGATTATCAGGATTAACCGTAGGTTCAATCTCCACATCCTCATCATTGCTAGGTTGAGCATTATTATGAATATCACTGTCCATATTGTCACCAGGTTCATGTTCATCACCTGATTGTGTTTCTGCATCACACGCAGAGATATCATTAGGTTCTTCAGGTGTGACTGTATTTGGTGAACTGGCGTGCAGGTTTCTATCATCCTTCTTCTTCTCCTCAGGATGACTAGGTGTATCAGCATTGATTCCTTGAGAATCTTGATCAATTCTCTTAGGATGACCTTCAGGATACAAAGGTTCCTGAGTCATTTTTCCTCCTCTAGAAATGACTCTGACACAGTTGTCATTTAATTCATTGAGCAAGTCATTCTGAGCTTTAAGTACTTGTTCTACCTGGGTAGTAATCATAGAGGCATGTTTACTCAAAAGCTTCAGATCATACACATTTCTATCTACACAAGCACTTAAATGGCTAAGCATACGAGTACTTTGTTCCAAATGTCTGCTAACATAATCATTGAAACTCTGTTGTTTGGCAACAAAGTTGTCAAATTCATCAAAGCATAGGCTAGCAGGTTTATCAAAAGGAATATCACTCTCGTCAAACCTACGCAGAGAATTCACTTCCACTACCTGTATCGGGTTATCGAGACCATGGATCTCTTCGATAGGTGGTAGATATTTGACATATGTAGTTCTAATGCCTTTCCCTTGCATAGATTTCTTGGCTTCTTGCATTTCTTCGGGACTGAGGAATAGAATACCTCTTTTCTTAGGAGTTGGCTTAGGAGGTGGTTCGAGAATAGTCCAAGCATTATCGTTGATCAAGAGGGTCTCAGCTTGTTCTACAGTCCGTTCCCTAAAAACACAACCGGGACAACTATCTAGGTGGTATCTAGAGGCATCGGTAAGTCCGTTATAGAGGATATCAAGTATCTCATTCTTCTTAAGAGGGTGATCAGGCAAAGCATTCTGTAGCTGGACGAGCCTCCCCCAAGCTTTTGGAAGACTCTCTTCTTGGAGTTGAGCAAAGTTGTATATTTCCTGCAAGGCAGCTTGCTTCTTATGGGCAGGGAAATATTTCTCACAGAAGTAATAGACCATCTCCTGGGGTCTACGCACACATCCAGGAGCAAGAGAGGTGAACCAGACTTTAGCGTCATCCTCTAGAGAGAAAGGAAACAGCTTAAGGATATAGTAGTGGCGGATCTTCTCCTCATTAGTGAAAAGGTTGGCTATTTCGGATAGTTTGGCAAGATGGGCTATGACCATCTCAGACTCATAACCGTGAAAAGGATCAGATTCGACTAGAGATATTATCTCAGGGTCGACAGAGAATTCATAATCCTTATCGGTGACAAAGATAGGCGAAGTGGAAACTTCGGGTCATTATTCATCCTAGCTTCCTGAGATTTTTCCTTCCACTTGAGAAGTAATTTCTCAGCATCATTGGCATCCTTACACGCAAGAAAACCCTCAGCTATCTCTCCCTCCATAACGTAACCCTCAGGTATATCAGGCAATTCATATCTAGGAGAGCTAGATCTAGCAGGAGCAAAAGCAGGTTCTATCTCAGTAGTATCGGCAGTATCAGAAGTAAACGTGAGAATGGTTTCATACTTGAACCATACTTGAACCATACCCATTCATTTATCTCTCAGAACCATACTCGAACCATACCCATTTATTGTCATTTTTAGCCCAACCAAAACCAAACCCACTATTTTTTCCACCCAAACCAATTTAAACCCAAAACATAACCATGGGTTTAAACCCAGTACATAACCATGGGTTTGCTTTAATGTACATATGATTGCATAAATTGACATGTTAAGAAACAAATAAGATAAAAAGGCATAAATGCATCTACAACAGTTTAGAAACAAAGTAATCCTTGAGATACAGTCAACACACAGTAAGAGGCAAAAAGAACATGCTCATGGCTGATAAGCTCACTAACAAGTGTATTAAAACCAAATTGCTTAGGGAAAGCACAAGAAAACACTTCCGATTTTCATCTGTTGTTTCCCCATAATACATAATTACATAGTGCATTACAGCATGCACGTGGATCAAAGATACTCGTTCTCGGTCGTAGTTGATTATTGCATATAACCAATGCCTAGAAACCGGTTTGGACCCATAGTTTATAACCGCTAATAACCAAACCATTTAAACCCATAACCAACTATACCCAAACTGGTTTCTTCACATACCCAAACCAAAACTAAACTAAAAAAATCTCAGCCCAATAAAACCTAAACCAATCAAACCCAAAGTAAGAACTGAACCGTTACACCCGTTTTTTTAATAACCATTCTCACGTTTAATCAGAAGCATCACGAGCATTGGCAGTAACTCTAGCAATATGAGCATCAAGGAACACTCCTAGTGGAACATCAGGCAAAGGAGTATCTCTAGCAGTATCAAGCATGGCATCATCAGGCAAAATAGCATCTCTAGCATCATCAGGCAAAGCAGTATCAAGCATAGCATCTCTAGTAGTATCAGGCATAGTATCAAGCATAGCATCTCTAGTAGTATCAGGCACAGTATCAAGCATAGTATCATCAAGCATAGTATCAAGGATATCATCTCTAGCAGTAGTATCACAAGCATCATCAGGCACAGGCGACATATCAAGATTTCTAGAAGGAGGTGATGTCGCAAACTTACTCATAACTGAAGGTGAATCAAGTGCAGAGCTAGATGGCAATTCCTTACCTCCCCTTGTAGTTGAGGGCAAGGCTTTGGTCTTCGGATCCTTCATATTCTTCATAGTGATCAGCATATATAAATCCCGAGTGACTCAGAGAATATAGCAATACCTCCCCGGCAACGGCGCCAGAAAAATGTTGATTGCAATCTCTGGCGATAGCTAGATGGATGCTGATGACAACAAACCTTCCCTTGAAATGGCACCAGAAGAATGCTACTAGCACTCCCCGGCAACGAAACTAGAAGAATGTTGTTGATGGCCCACCAGCGCGTGGGTTCGCAGCAGTTTTCGAGGGTAGAGTATTCGACCCAATTTGTTGATAAGCCAGTCAGGAGGTGAGAGAATACTCTCGAGTATTAGCAGCTGAATTTATCAGATTCAACCACACCTAAAAGATTAGTATCTACAATCACAGTAGTAACAGCAAAGTAATATGATAACAATGGTGTCAGAAACGATCTGTTGACAGTAGGCTATTCCTAAAGATTGTATCAATGGCGCCTCAGTTGCCACGTTGACGGAAGTTGTCAGTTCCCGTCAACGTTCGGTGAACCAACAGTGTAACAGGTAGCAGCAGTGTAACGAGCAATAGCACTGGCAAGGAACAGCAGTAGTGACAGCGGTAGCAAGTAGCGACAGTAGCAAGCGACAAAAATAGCAACAGTAGCAGCAGAGCAAGACAAGTAATAGCAGTAGCAACAGTAGTAGCAGCAGGAGAGAAGGACAAGTAACAGCAATAGAAACAGTAGTAGCAGCAGCAGCAGAGCAAAACAAGTAACAGCAGTAGCAACAGTAGTAGCAGCACCAGCAGAGCAAAACAAGTAACAACAGTAGGACATACTCGTAGGCAATGGGTCGGTGATTTGTTTGGATGATATTCATCATGCAATAGCTATAACACGGAGAGATATGTGGCTAGCTCACGTTCGTCAATGTAATGTAGGCATGCATTCCGTGTGTCGTCATACGTGCTTAGGGAAAAGAACTTGCATGACATCTATTGTCCATCCCGCCCGTGGCAGCGGGGTCCAAAAGGAAACTATGGGATATTAAGGTTCTCCTTTTAATAAAGAACCTGTGACAGCCCGAGACCGACGTTCCAGAAGATTCCCCCTTCTTTTCCGTTTTCGTCGTGTGATTAGAATTATTCGTTGCATCGTCATGTAGTTGCATCATCGCATCACGCATGGCATCATGTCATCGGTGTTTTGTCGGTGTTGCTTGTTGCTTCGTGTTCTTGGGTGTTAGTGTTTCGTGAGTGGCGTCGTTTGTTGGCGCGATGAGAGAGGGAGCGTGAGAGCCGCCGTTAAACCCCGTTGCACCGCCGACCTAAACCTTCTCCCCTCTTCTCCCCTCCTAAGTTGTTTTGTGGTTTTGCTATAGATTTCTAACTTTACCCCTCTTTCAAAATATTCGTCTTCTTTCAAAAATCCTTTTATTAAACGTAGGGGCAACCCTTAGGTTTTAATTTTACTCTCCGTTTGTTTCATTTTAAAAAACCCTCCCATTTTATTTTCTCTTTTAAAAGGCTTTTACTTATTCTATGAATAAAGAGGTTTTAATTAATTCTTTCGAAAAGGGGTTATTTTCATCTTCTTGTTAAAAGAGCTTTATTTTAATTCTTTTTTTAAAAGGGTTTTGATTTATTTAAAAATTCTTTTAAGTAGGGTTTTATTTTAATTCGTAAAAGGGGTTTCATTTTCTTGTGTTTAAAAAATGCCCAAACTATCTTTAGAGTTGGGGTATAATTTTTCAAAAGGAGTGAAACATTTTTTTTATTTCATTTTTTGTTAAAAGCCTTTTTTTTAGTTTAAAAAAACTGTTTGTTTTAAAAGTGTTTAAAAAACATTAGGGGGAGGGAGCTGAGCCGGCCTAGGCCAGCAGCTCCCCCCCAACCCTAGCGAGCCTCCCTTCTCTCTCTCGTCCTCCCCAGCGCTCCTCTTCCCCGCGCCGCCAGCAGCCCCTTTGTCGCCGCCTCCTCCTCCCGCGACGCGCCACCGCCTCCTCCTCCCACGTCGCGCGCCGCCTCCTCCTTCCGCGTCGTGCCGCCTCCTCCTCCTCCCGTGTCGCGCCGTCGCCTCCTCCTCCCGCGTCGCCCCGCCGCCAGAGCACCCTCAGCCCCACACCGCCGACCGCCTCGCCTCCCTTGCTTTGTCCGCCTCCAGTCGCCGTCGCCCCCGAGTTCCCCGCCTCCGGCAGCCCGCGCTCCGCCTCCGCGGTGACGCCCGTCGTGCTCGCGGGCTGGCCGCCTCGCCCCTCTGCTCCTCTTCCCCAAGCTCGAGCCGTCGCCCTCGCCCTGCAGCGCCGTCGCCCCTGCACCGCCCTGCCCGATCTGGCCCCGTCGGCTGTTGCTGCTGCGCCTCCCCGAGCGCCGCCCCTCGCCTCGGCCTCGCCCTGTTGCCGCGTGCCGAGCCGCCCTTCCAAGCCCGGCCTCCTGTTGCTGCTCGCCGGTGCCGCGATAGCTTTTGTTGGCTTGCTGTTGCTGTCGCGTGAGGTAGTGTGCTGCCGCTGTTGCTCCGTGTGTCGTGTTGTTGCTGTTGCTTGCCGCTGAGCTGCTGCCCTGCTTGCTGTCGCTGCTGCCGACTACAGCCCATCGCTGTTGCTGTCCGCTGTTGTGTCGCTGCCATTTCTTGCTGTTGCTAGCATTGTTGTGCCGCCGTTTTGCTGCTGCGCTGGTTGTTGATGTCCCGTGTTGTGCGAAGGTGCTGACGCCATGGCTGATCTCGCTGATGTGTCGTGCCATTGCTGTCCATCGCTGCTACGTTTTGCGGTTGTTGATGTCGGTCGCTCTGCTTGGAGTTGCCTGTGCCGCTGTCGAGTGCTCGCGAGCGGCTATCTTAGGTGTTGCTGCCGCCCCGCGCTCATGCTGTTGTGTTGTCCTGTGTCGCTGGTGCTTTGCTATTGCTGTTGAGCTGTTGTAGCTGCCGGCCGAGGCATGGTGCTGCTGTAGCCGCTTGCATGCGTGCTGCCTGAAGCTTTGCTAAGTTGTTGTGCGTTTTGCTGCTAGCTAGTCGTGCCATAGCTTGCTGCCGTCGCTGTCGTAGCTGCTGTAGTCGTGTCGCCGCTGTCGCTGGTTGCCGTTGCTGCGTGCATGATCACCGCCTTCGTGGGTGCTCGACAAGTTCACCGCGAGCACCACGACGCCCCGACGACCCCGGACATCCACGGATTCGTGAACGACTACCGACGCCGAAGACCGTCTGCCAACGCCGAGTGAACGACTACCGTCGACGAGACCGTGTACCACTACTTCAACTACCGGCGCGTGAACGACTACTTCCACGACGACCACGACGTCCGCTTCGACCGAACCCCTCCGATTCGCACGCGTCGAAGGTATACCGATGGGACATGTCGTGTACCGTGTGCTAGTGATGTACGGATGTGTGTGTTGTACAAGTCGAATGCGTGTATGCACCGTATTTATGCACCGTTTATTTGCCGTGCACGTCGTCTTCCTTTTCGTCGAGCCCTCGACACATGGGAACCCGAGATACGGGATCACCCCACCTTTATTTACCATTCCCGCACGCGCTCCCTATTCGTTGTCACCGATATCTCGTTGAGTATCGGGATAGGAACGTTGCCGGGGCATCGTTTCCGATTCGCCGCCTTGTTTTCCTCTCGCTCGCCATGGCAACACCATGTTTATTTCCCTCCTTGTCGTGATGTGTTGAACTCGCATGCATAATGCATCCATGGCATATTTATTTTGTGTTGCTTGTTCGTGTGCCGTAGCTCCGTTCAAAGTCCGACGTGCTGTCGACTAGGTTGTCATGTAGGTTCATCGCTCACCCCTTGCCATGTTAACAACATTTAATATTGCCGTGATAATTAACGGGAGTTAATTAAATATTTAAACGTGGAGTTTCGTCGATATGCAACCCGTTGCATATCGAGCTTCATTTAATGTGTAGTGTATGTGTGAGGTGTTTTGTCGTGCCATCCCGCGCATCGATGACCTGTTCATGCATCATATTAGGGTTGCATCATGTCTTGCTTTGTGGTGGTGAATACTTGTGTTGATGTTTGTTTCCGGTTTCCTCCGTCTCGATAGAGTTCCGCAAGTGTGTCGGAATGTGAGGACCGTTCGACTACGTCGGTTCGCTGACTTCACCGAGTTGTTCTTCTTCCAAGCGAGATCTCAGGCAAGATGATCATTTCCCCAGATACCATTACTATCATTGCCATGCTAGTTTTACCATTGCTATCGTTTACGTCTCGTTGCCTACCACCTGTTAAATATTAGCCTCTCTACAATGCCATGAAACCATCAACCTGTTCACCCTAGCAAACCACTGATTGGCAATGTTACTGCTTGCTTAACCCTCTTGATAGCGTTGCTAGTTGCAGGTGCAGTTGCTTCCATGCAAAGCATGGGTTCCTTGTTATATCACCATATTTAATGCTACTTAATTTAATGCACCTATATACTTGGTAAAAGGTGGAAGGCTCGGCCTTTCTAGCCTGGTGTTTTGTTCCACCTTTGCCCCCTTAGTTTCGGCTACCGGTGTTATGTTCCATAAACGAGCGCTCCTAACACGATCGGGGTTGTTATGGGGACCCCCTTGATAATTCGTTTTAGATTAAAGCTGGTCTGGCAAGGCCCAACTTTGGTACTACATTTGCCTAATAACTAATGAACTGCATAGGGAGTAATTAACCCGAGGAAATTTAATCAACCCCCGGGCCAGTGCTCCTCATGAGTGTTGGCCCCACCTGAGCGATGTCCGGCGCCCCTCTGGTCACCCGGAGGTTTAGCGATCCCGACGTCTAGCTCATCCGCCGTGTCCTGAGAACGAGGTACGCGACTCCTATCGGGATCGTCGGCACGTCGGGCGGCCTTGCTGGATTAGTTTTACCTTTGACGAGATATCTTGTGCATCGGGATTCCGGTGATGCTTTGGGTAATCTCAGAGTTGAGGTTTTCCACTAGGGAATCTGACGAGATCGCGAGGTTCGTGATTGAGGATTTCTATGCGGCTTGTGCTAATTTGTGATGGACTAGTTGGAGCACCCCTGCAGGGTTAAATCTTTCGGAAAGCCGTGCCCGCGGTTATGTGGCAACGTGGAGACTTTGTTTAACACTGGTTCTAGATAACTTGAAGTTAACTTAATTAAAGTATGCCAACTGTGTGCGTAACCGTGACTGTCTCTTTCGTGAGTTCCTTCTCCGATCGAGGACACGGTGGGGTTATGTCTGACGTAGGTAGGTGTCCAGGATCATTCAGTTGATCATCTGCAGTTCACGTCCGCTATGCGTAGATCTTCCCCCTCTTATTTCTAGTACTCGTAAGTTTAGCCACCAAATATATGCTTAGCCGCTGCTGCAACCTCACCACTTAACCATGCCTCACCTAACAAGCTTTGCTAGTCTTGATACCTTTGCAAATGAGATTGCTGAGTCCCCTGTGGCTCACAGATTACTACAACACCAGTTGCAGGTACAGGTAGAGGTTACTTGACGCGAGCGCGTTGATTGTTCATTTGGAGTTGCTTCTTCTTCTTCTTCTTCTTCTTCATCGATCTAGGATGGGTTCCAGGCCGGCAGCCTGGGATAGCAAGGATGGACGTCGTTCTTCTTTTGTCGTTTGTTTTCGTCCGTAGTCGGACTCTGCTCTTACTCTTGATGATTATGTAATGTACTAATGTGACTCTGATGTAGCTTGTGGCGAGTGTAAGCCAACTCTGAATATATATCTCTTCTTTTTAGTACATGTACTTGTAACGATATCCATTCTTGCGACACGACGAGATGCGCTTCTATCCCTGACGAGGCCTTCGTGCCAAATTGAGGATAGGGTCGCATCTTGGGCGTGACAAGTTGGTATCAGAGCAAGGACCGACCTAGGAGCCCCATTGATTGATCGAACATGGCCGAGTCGAGTCTAGCAAAAATCATTTGGGTCTAGTTATATATCGGAGAGTAGGATTCTTTTTCTCCTCTTCTATGCTTTGGTGAGGAATCTTGACGTAATAATTTACTCTACTCCTCTTCTCACTCAAATTTTTCTTTTAGGATCACGCGGATATTCTTGGGATCTATATGATGCCGATGTGACGGAGTTCTGTCTTGGTGCCTCCTGTCTGACTTGATCTTCTTCCGGGGAGTTGAGCTCCAGGGGATTCTCGAGCACATCGTTATCATTCAGATTTCTTAGTATCTCAGGACGAAGGATGTTCGTAATTGCTTCAATACTAGTAGTGGCGAGATAACCCCGATGTCCCCAGTACTGGTGCAGATTGTTCGGGGGTACTGCCATACTTCGTATCGTTGTGATCACGAGGGTCTGTTGTAGATGAAGGTCCGAGATTCTGGTTGTGTGTTGACCGATGTGATACAAGTGACGGGTTAGTATAGGAGTTGTGTGATTAATACTCCTTGTATCCGTGTACCAGATTGCATGACCAGATATTTCGGGAATTCATAGGTGGGAATTCAAGTAGTTGCTTATAGGACAATCTTCCAACAAATGAATGATGTTAGGTTAGGGTTCGACATCTAGTGGATTCGTTTGTTCACGGTCGACTTACAGCAGTACATGTTGTGTCTTAAAGAGTCCTTGTAGCTTGCTACGACTCGGGACGCTTCGTATGTCAGGTGCACTGCCTTGCACTTGATGAGTACTGTAAATCGTGCCCGTGCGATCCTGTCCACGAAAATATCGAACGGAAATCTTTCTCATGAGTTTGTTCTGGCTTGTTTCGTAAGCCTCATCCCTTTGTTTTGTTGAATATGGTAATTCGTGTTGCTTCGATGTCAAGTGGTGATTTCAGATCTTTCCTAATTTGTGTTCTCATATTTTTATGTGAGAGTGCTAATCCTTTTGATCAATCAGTTGTCTTGTCAATTTTTGTCAACTGGAGTTGCCATATCAATTCTTTTTCAACCGGTGTGTTTCTCTCCAAGTGGATTCAATCCTCTCCAATTTTTGCAAGGTCATTCTCTCATTTTATTCCGGAGTTCATCTCTTCTAGCCCAAGTTGTCTTTGTTTTTCCCCACCCTCCCGCCCTTTTCTCAATGATTCAATTTCCATCCAAGAGTTTCTTTTCAGTGTGCTTCTGCTATGTGTTCTTTTCTCTCTTATCCGGTGATTCGTTGTGAAGATTCTCAGGAGCTTCGTGTTCATCTTTGTACATTCTTGTCATCTTTACCGGTGAATTTAATTCGGCTATCCGTGTTCATCATATCCTAATTATCCTTGTAATTCTTTTTCATGCTAGAGATTCTTTCAGGCTATCTTGGTTATTCATTCCTCTCTTTTCATCCGGAGTGCTGAAGATATCTCTGAGTTTCGAGTTTCAATTCTTTTAATTATTTCGAGGTTCTCAACCTCATCTAGTTTTCATTTGTACCGGTGCGATATCTCTCGGTCTAGCAATCTTTTCTAACGGTGATTTTCTTTGAGTGGGCCCATAACCCACAGGTTCTTCCCAGGATCTTACCTGGCTCTTTAATCTTTTCCGGAGGTCCTTAATTCTTTTCAACTATGACGTAAGTATGAATTTCATCGGTCATATTCTTTCTCCAAGTTCAATTTGGATTTATTCTCGTCTTTGGCTCAATCTTTCATTCTTCATTATTCCGGAGTGTCTCGGTATTCTTGGTGTTGTTTCTCGTCATCATTCTCAGTTTGCAAATTTGAAGGAGTGTTTCTCTCGAATCTCGGTCCATTCTCTTGAAGATATCATCTCAGCTTGTGTTATCCTTTCAATTGTTTCCATTCATGAGAATCTGTTTCTTGCTATCCGGTGCATTTCTGAGTTGTTTTCTTTCTCGATCCTCCGAAGGCCATCATTTCAGAAGATTCTTCGTTCTCAGCTTTCAGCTTTCATCCTCAATTCTTCTCCATTGTTGTCTCTCCATTCGTCTCTCGGTTATTCCGGGCTTTGTTCAAGTTTTTCTCTCAGGTGGCTCATGAGCTCTTCATTCTCATGTTTCTCCATTAATTCGTGGTGTTACTTGTCACGCGCAAGATGCGACCCTATCCTCAATTTGGCACGAAGGCCTTGTCAGGGATAGAAGCGCATCTCGTCGTGTCGCAAGAATGGATATCGTTACAAGTACATGTACTAAAAAGAAGAGATATATATTCAGAGTTGGCTTACACTCGCCACAAGCTACATCAGAGTCACATCAGTACATTACATAATCATCAAGAGTAAGAGCAGAGTCCGACTACGGACGAAAACAAACGACAAAAGAAGAACGACGTCCATCCTTGCTATCCCAGGCTGCCGGCCTGGAACCCATCCTAGATCGATGAAGAAGAAGAAGAAGAAGAAGAAGAAGAAGAAGAAGCAACTCCAAATGAACAATCAACGCGCTCGCGTCAAGTAACCTCTACCTGTACCTGCAACTGGTGTTGTAGTAATCTTTGAGCCACAGGGGACTCAGCAATCTCATTTCCAAAGGTATCAAGACTAGCAAAACTTGTTAGGTGAGGCATGGTTAAGTGGTGAGGTTGCAGCAGCGGCTAAGCATATATTTGGTGGCTAAACTTACGAGTACCAGAAATAAGAGGGGGAAGATCTACGCATAGCGGACGTGACCTGCAGATGATCAACTGAATGATCCTGAATACCTACCTACGTCAGACATAACCCCACCGTGTCCTCGATCGGAGAAGGAACTCACGAAAGAGACAATCACGGTTACGCACACAGTTGGCATATTTTAATTAAGTTAACTTCAAGTTATCTAGAACCAGTGTTAAACAAAGTCTCCACGTTGCCACATAACCGCGGGCACGGCTTTCCGAAAGATTTAACCCTGCAGGGGTGCTCCAACTAGTCCATCACAAATTACCACAAGCCGCATAGAAATCCTCAATCTCGAAGCTCGCGATCTCGTCGGATTCCCTAGTGGAAAACCTCAACTCTGAGATTACCCAAAGCATCACCGGAATCCCGATGCACAAGATATCTCGTCAAAGGTAAAACTAATCCAGCAAGGCCGCCCGACGTGTCGACGATCCCGATAGGAGTCGCGTACCTCGTTCTCAGGACACGGCGGATGAGCTGGACGTCGGGATCGCTAAACCTCCGGGTGACCAGAAGGGCGCCGGACATCGCTCAGGTGGGGCCAACACTCATGAGGAGCACTGGCCCGGGGGTTGATTAAATTTCCTCGGGTTAATTACTCCCTATGCAGTTCATTAGTTATTAGGCAAATGTAGTACCAAAGTTGGGCCTTGCCAGACCAGCTTTAATCTAAAACGAATTATCAAGGGGGTCCCCATAACAACCCCGATCGTGTTAGGAGCGCTCTTTTATGGAACATAACACCGGTAGCCGAAACTAAGGGGGCAAAGGTGGAACAAAACACCAGGCTAGAAAGGCCGAGCCTTCCACCTTTTACCAAGTATATAGGTGCATTAAATTAAGTAGCATTAAATATGGTGATATAACAAGGAACCCATGCTTTGCATGGAAGCAACTGCACCTGCAACTAGCAACGCTATCAAGAGGGTTAAGCAAGCAGTAACATTGCCAATCAGTGGTTTGCTAGGGTGAACAGGTTGATGGTTTCATGGCATTGTAGAGAGGCTGATATTTAACAGGTGGTAGGCAACGAGGCGTAAACGATAGCAATGGTAAAACTAGCATGGCAATGATAGTAATGGTATCTGGGGAAATGATCATCTTGCCTGAGATCTCGCTTGGAAGAAGAACAACTCGGTGAAGTCAGCGAACCGACGTAGTCGAACGGTCCTCACATTCCGACACACTTGCGGAACTCTATCGAGACGGAGGAAACCGGAAACAAACATCAACACAAGTATTCACCACCACAAAGCAAGACATGATGCAACCCTAATATGATGCATGAACAGGTCATCGATGCGCGGGATGGCACGGCAAAACACCTCACACATACACTACACATTAAATGAAGCTCGATATGCAACGGGTTGCATATCGACGAAACTCCACGTTTAAATATTTAATTAACTCCCGTTAATTATCACGGCAATATTAAATGTTGTTAACATGGCAAGGGGTGAGCGATGAACCTACATGACAACCAAGTCGACAGCACGTCGGACTTTGAACGGAGCTACGGCACAAGAACAAGCAACACAAAATAAATATGCCATGGATGCATTATGCATGCGAGTTCAACACATCACAACAAGGAGGGAAATAAACATGGTGTTGCCATGGCGAGCGAGAGGAAAACAAGGCGGCGAATCGGAAACGATGCCCCGGCAACGTTCCTATCCCGATACTCAACGAGATATCGGTGACAACGAATAGGGAGCGCGTGCGGGAACGGTAAATAAAGGTGGGGTGATCCCGTATCTCGGGTTCCCATGTGTCGAGGGCTCGACGAAAAGGAAGACGACGTGCACGGCAAATAAACGGTGCAAACAAACGGTGCATAAATACGGTGCATACACGCATTCGACTTGTACAACACACACATCCGTACATCACTAGCACACGGTACACGACATGTCCCATCGGTATACCTTCGACGCGTGCGAATCGGAGGGGTTCGGTCGAAGCGGACGTCGTGGTCGTCGTGGAAGTAGTCGTTCATGCGCCGGTAGTTGAAGTAGTGGTACACGGTCTCGTCGACGGTAGTCGTTCACTCGGCGTCGGCAGACGGTCTTCGGCGTCGGTAGTCGTTCACGAATCTGTGGATGTCCGGGGTCGTCAGGGCGTCGTGGTGCTCGCGGTGAACTTGTCGAGGACCCACGAAGGCGGTGATCATGCACGCAGCGACGGCAACCAGCGACAGCGGCGACACGACTACAGCAGCTACGACAGCGACGGCAGCAAGCTATGGCATGACTAGCTAGCAGCAAAACGCACAACAACTTAGCAAAGCTTCAGGCAGCACGCACGCAAGCGGCTACAGCAGCACCATGCCTCGGCCGGCAGCTACAGCAGCTCAACAGCAATAGCAAAGCACCAGCGACACAGGACAACACAACAGCATGAGCGCGGGGCGGCAGCAACAGCTAAGATAGCCGCTCGCGAGCACTCGGCAGCGGCACAGGAAACTCCAAGCAGCAGCGACCGACATCAACAACCGCAAAACGTAGCAGCGATGGACAG
This sequence comes from Hordeum vulgare subsp. vulgare, assembly GCF_904849725.1. Lineage (NCBI taxonomy): Eukaryota > Viridiplantae > Streptophyta > Magnoliopsida > Poales > Poaceae > Hordeum > Hordeum vulgare. The sequence continues at coordinate 142,603,327 of NC_058521.1, read as the reverse complement.
CAACGGCACGGCACAGCAGCGAGATCAGCCATGGCGTCAGCACCTTCGCACAACACGGGACATCAACAACCAGCGCAGCAACAAAACGGCGGCACAACAATGCTAGCAACACCAAGAAATGGCAGCGACACAACAGCGGACAGCAACAGCGACGGGCTGCAGTCGGCAGCAGCGACAGCAAGCAGGGCAGCAGCTCAGCGGCAAGCAACAGCAACAGGACGGCACACAGAGCAACAACGGCAGCACACTACCTCACGCGACAGCAACAGCAAGCCAACAACAGCTATCGCGGCGCCAGTGAGCAGCAACAGGAGGCCGGGCTTGGAAGGGCGGCTCGGCACGCGGCAACAGGGCGAGGCCGAGGCGAGGGGCGGCGCTCGGGGAGGCGCAGCAGCAACAGCCGACGGGGCCAGATCGGGCAGGGCGGCGCAGGGGCGACGGCTCGAGCTTGGGGAAAAGGAGCAGAGGGGCGAGGCGGCCGGCCCGCGAGCACGACGGGCGTCGCCGCGGAGGCGGAGCGTGGGCTGCCGGAGGCGGGGAACTCGGGGGCGACGGCGACTGGAGGCGGACAGAGCAAGGGAGGCGAGGCGGTCGGCGGCGCGGCGAGGCCGAAGGCTGGCGGCGCGGGGCTGAGGGTGCTCTCGCGGCGGGGCGACGCGGGAGGAGGAGGCGGCGGCGCGACGCGGGAGGAGGAGGCGGCGGCACGACGCGGAAGGAGGAGGAGGCGCGCGACGCGGGAGCAGGAGGCGGCGGCGCGTTGCGGGAGGAGGAGGCGGCGGCAAAGGGGCTGCTGGCGGCGCGGGGAAGAGGAGCGATGGGGAGGACGAGAGAGAGAAGGGAGGCTCGCTAGGGTTGGGGGGGAGCTGCTGGCCTGGGCCGGCTCGGCTCCCTCCCCTAATGTTTTTTTTTTCAACACTTTTAAAACAAATAGTTTTTTTTAAACTAAAAAAAGGCTTTTAACAAAGAATGAAATAAAAAAAATGTTTCACTCCTTTTGAAAAATTATACCCCAACTCTAAAGATAGTTTGGGCATTTTTTAAACACAAGAATGAAACCCCTTTTACGAATTAAAATAAAACCCTACTTAAAAGAATTTTTAAAAAAATCAAAACCCTTTTAAAAAAGAATTAAAATAAAGCTCTTTTAATAAGAAGATGAAAATAACCCCTTTTCGAAAGAATTAATTAAAACCTCTTTATTCATAGAATAAGTAAAAGCCTTTTAAAAGAGAAAATAAAATGGGAGGGTTTTTTAAAATGAAACAAACGGAGAGTAAAATTAAAACCTAAGGGTTGCCCCTACGTTTAATAAAAGGATTTTTGAAAGAAGACGAATATTTTGAAAGAGGGGTAAAGTTAGAAATCTTTAGCAAAACCACAAAACAACTTAGGAGGGGAGAAGAGGGGAGAAGGTTTAGGTCGGCGGTGCAACGGGGTTTAACGGCGGCTCTCACGCTCCCACTCTCATCACGCCAACAAACGACGCCACTCACGAAACACTAACACCCAACAACACGAAGCAACAAGCAACACCGACAAAACACCGATGACATGATGCCATGCGTGATGCGATGATGCAACTACATGACGATGCAACGAATAATTCTAATCACACGACGAAAACGTAAAAGAAGGGGGAATCTTCTGGAACGTCGGTCTCGGGCTGTCACAGAACCGGACCACCGCATTAGCACTTGGTGAACACATGAACTCCTCAAACTATGGTCATCACCGGGAGTGGTTCTGGTTATTGTCACTCCGGGGTTGCCGAATCATAACACATAGTAGGTAACTACAACTTGCAAGATCGGATCTAAAACACACATATATTGGTGACAACATAATAATTTCAGATCGGAAATCATGGCACTCGGGCCCTAGTGACAAGCATTAAGCATGGCAAAGTAGTAGCAACATCAATCTCAGAACATCGTGGATACTAGGGATCAATCCCCATCAAAACTAACTCAATTACATGATAGATCTCATCCTACTCATCACCGCCCAGCGAGCCTACGAATAGATTACTCACGAATGACGAAGAGCTTCATGGAATTGGAGAGGGAAGAAGTTTGATGATCACGATGGTGACAATTTCCCCTCTCTGGAGCCCAAGACGGACTCCAGATCTGCCCTCGAGATGAAGAACAGGTGGTGGCGGCGCCTCTGTATCGCAAACGCGACGAAAACTTCTCTTTTTATTTTTTTCTGGGACGAAAATCAACTTATAGAGCTGGAGTTGGGGCGGCAGAGCCGTGTGGGCCCCACAAGCCTGCCCACCGCCACGAGGGGGTGGTGGCGGAGCAGGGGCTTGTGGCCCACTGGCCCACCACTTGAGGTGGAACTTTGCGCAGATATTTTTGATATTTTCCAAAACTGCTCCCCGTGAATTTTCAGGACGTTTGGAGAACTTTGATTTCTGCACAAAAATAACACCAAGGCAATTCTGCTGAAAACAGCGTCAGTCCAGGGTAGTTCCATTCAAATCATGCAAATTAGAGTCCAAAACAAGGGCAAAAGAGTTTGGAAAAGTAGATACGATGGAGACGTATCAGATGCCCACATGAATTTTGAGATAATTGTGTTGTAGTATGATAGGATGGTATCCTCCTTTGAATGATTCAAGTGGCTTGACTTGGCACATGTTCACGCATGTAGTTGCAACAAAATCAACATAACCTCTATGATATTCATGTTCATGGTGATTTATGTCCTACTCATGCTTGCACTCAATGTTAGTTAATCTCAATGCATTTTGATGACTGTTGTCGCTCTCTAGTTGGTCACTTCCGAGTCTTTTGCTAGCCTTCACTTGTACTAAGCGGGAATACTGCTTGTGCATCCACTTCCATAAACCCAAAGTTGTTCCATATGAGTCCACCATACCTACCTATATGCGGTATCTACCTGCTGTTCCAAGTAAATTTGCATGTGCCACTCTCTAAACCTTCAAGAAATAATCTGTTTTGCATGCCCGAACTGCTCATGTGGTGATAGGGGGCTATCAGTATCTTCCATGCTAGGCGTGTTATCCTCGATATGTGTTTATTCACTATCATTCACGAGAAAGGGGCTAGTAATTGGAATTCCCAGTTCCATGCTCAAATTGAAAAGATAATTGCAAACAAAACTCCCCCAGGATTGATGTTGGTATGGACGGCACCCGAGGATTCGGCTAGCCGTGGAGTGTGATTGATTGGTGGTGGGGGAGTCAAAACTTTACTTGTCTGTTTGGGAACCGCCTATAGCATGTGTAGCGTGGAAGATGTTGAGAACTCTTAGTCATTGCATTGACAATGAAAGCATGCCACCCAAAATTATTATCTCTGTTTTCAAAGCTTGAGCTCTGGCACCTCTGCAAATCAATGCTTCCCTCTGCGAAGGGCATGTCTACTTATGTTCCTGTTGAGTCATCCTCCTCTTATAAAAGCACCAATTAGAGAGCACCTCTGTCATTTTTATGCTTTGCCTTTAACTTCGTTGAGTATGACTGTGACTGGATCTTCTTTGCCATGAGTTACAATGTTTAGTCAGCCCTTGGTCTTTGAAGGTGATGTGCATTTATGTTTTGTGGTCTCAGAAAGAGCTAGCGAGATACCATCTATTCGTACTGCTTCATGTTGTTTTGATTGAAGTGTTGACATTTGAGGCTTAGCATTATTTGCTCGCTATCTGATTATGCCATTGATATGAGTTTACCGTGAGACCTAGATGTCATTTGCTTATGTGGTTTGCTTGTGATCTTGCTGAAATTCTGGTTATGAGTTAGACATAGTTGCAACAACAAGATCAAACAGAGTTCGTCAAAGTTTTTCTTTTGTCTCTTTGAGTTTGTCAACTGAATTTCTTGAGGACAAGCAAGGATTTAAGCTTGGGGTAGTTGATACGTCTCCGTTGTATCTACTTCTCCGAACTCTTTTGCCCTTGTTTTGGACTCTAACTTGCATGATTTGACTAGAACTAACCCGGACTAATGTTGTTTTCAGCAGAATTGCCATGGTGTTGTTTTTGTGCAGAAATAAAAGTTCTCGGAATGACCAGAAAATTTACGGAGAATTTTTCTGGAATTAATGAAAAATACCTGCGCAAAGATCCACAGGAGGAGGTGAGTAATGTCAGTTGTGCTTCCCGTGCAGCGGTACCAGAAAAAAGTTGACTCCGTAACAGCAGACCTTCCCTTGCAACGGCACCAGAAAAATGCTGCTAGCACTCTCCGGCAATTGGAACTAGAAGAATGTTGTTGACGGCCCACCAGCGCGTGGGATTGTAGCAGTTTTTGAGGGTAGAGTATTCGACCCAAATTTGTTGATCGCCAAACAGGAGGTGAGAGAATATGCTCGAGTATTAGCAGCTGAATTTGTCAGATTCAACCACACCTTTATGTTAGTACCTGCAAGCAAAGTAGTAACAGCAAAGTAGCGAGTAACTAAAGTGGTAAGGAACAGCAGTAGTGACAGCAGTACCAACTAGCAACAGTAGCAAGCGACAGTAGTAACAACAGTAGCAGCAGAGCAAGACAAGTAACAGCAGTAGCAACAGTAGTAACAGCAGCAGAGCAAGACAAGTAACAGCAGTAGCAACAGTAGTAACAGCAGCAGGGCAAGACAAGTAACAGCGGCAACAACAGCAGTAGCAGCAGCAGTAGGACAAACTCGTAGGCAATGGGTCGGTGATTTGTTTGGATGATATTCATCATGCAATAGTTATAACATGGAGAGATATGTGGCTATCTCCCGTTCGTCAATGTGATGCAGGCATGCATTCCGTGTGTCGTCATACGTGCTTAAGGAAAAGAACTTGCATCACATCTATTGTCCATCCCTCCCGTGGCAGCGGGGTCCAAAAGGAAACTACGAGATATTAAGGTTCTCCTTTTAATAGAGAACCGGACCAACGCATTAGGACTTGGTGGACACATGAACTCCTCAAACTATGGTCATCACCGGGAGTGGTTCCGGTTATTGTCACTCCGGGGTTGCCGGATCATAACACATAGTAGGTAACTACAACTTGCAAGATCGGATCTAAAACACACATATATTTGTGACAACATAATAATTTCAGATCTGGAACCATGGCACTCGGGCCCTAGTGACAAGCATTAAGCATGGCAAAGTAGTAGCAACATCAATCTCAAAACATAGTGGATACTAGGGATCAATCCCCATCAAAACTAACTCAATTACATGATAGATCTCATCCTACTCATCACCGCCCAGCGAGCCTACGAATAGATAACTCACGAACGACGAAGAGCTTCATGGAATTGGAGAGGGAAGAAGGTTGATGATGACGATGGCGACGATTTCCCCTCTCCGGAGCCCAAGACGGACTCCAAATCTGCCCTCCAGATGAAGAACAGGTGGTGGCTGCGCCTCCGTATGGCAAACGCGACGAAAACTTCTCTCTTTATTTTTTCTGGGATGAAAGTGAACTTATAGATATGGAATTGGGGGCGGCAGAGCCGTGTGGGCCCCACAAGCCTGCCCACCGCCACCAGGGGGTGGCGGAGCCAGGGCTTGTGGCCCACTGGCCCACCCCCTTAGGTGGAACTTGGCGCAGATATTTTTCATAATTTCCAAAAATGCTCCCCGTAAATTTTCAGGACATTTGGAGAACTTTGATTTCTGTACAAAAAGAACACCAAGGCAATTCTACTGAAAACAGCGTCAGTCCAGGTTAGTTCCATTCAAATCATGCAAACTAGAGTCCAAAGCAAGGGCAAAAGAGTTTGGAAAAGTAGAAACGATGGAGACGTATCAACTACCCCAAGCTTAAAACCTTGCTTGTCCTCAAGCAACTCAGTTGACAAACTGAGAGAGAAAGAAAACATTGACAAACTCTGTTTGATCTTGTTGTTGCAACTATGTCTAACTCATAACCAGAATTTCAGCAAGATCACAAGTTAACCACATAAGCAAGTGACACAAAGGTCTCACGGTAAACTAATATCAATGGCATAATCAGCTAACGAGCAAATAATAATGAGTTTCGAATACCAACACTTCAATCAAAACAAGCATGAAGCAATATGAATAGGCGGTATCTCGCTATCTCTTTCTGAGACCGCAAAACATAAATGAAGAGAACTTTCAAAGATCAAGGGCTGACTAAACATTGTAATTCATAGCAACGAAGATCCAGTCATAGTCATACTCAATATCAATCAAAAGCAAAGCATAAAAATGACAGAGGTGCTCTCTAATTGGTGCTTATAAAAGAAGAGGATAACTCAACTGGAAAATAAATAGACAGGCCCTTCGCAGAGGGAAGCATTGATTTGCAGAGGTCCCAGAGCTCAAGCTTTGAAAACAGAGATAATAATTTTGGGTGGCATGCTTTCATTGTCAACGCAGTGACCAAGAGTTCTCAATATCTTCCATGCTACTCATGCTATAGGCGGTTCCCAGACAAAAAAAGTAAAGTTTTAACTCCCCCACCACCAATCAATCACACTCCACACCTAGCCGAATCCTCGGGTACCGTCCATACTAACATCAATCCGGGGGGAGTCTTGTTTTACAGTTATGTTTTCGATTTAAGCATGGCACTGGGCATTCCAATTACCGGCCCCTTTCTCGTGAATGATAGTGAATAAACACATGTCGAGGATAACACTCCTAGCAGGGAAGAAACCAATAGCCCCCTGTCACCAAATGAGCGGTTCGGGCATGCAAAACAGATTATTTCTTGAAGATTTAGAGAGTGGCACATGCAAAATTACTTGGAACGGCAGGTAGATGCCGCAAATAGGTAGGTATGGTGGACTCTCATGGAAAAACTTTTAGGTTTATGGAAGTGGACGCACAAGCAGTATTCCGCTTAGTATAAGTGAAGGCTAGCAAAAGACTGGGAAGCGGCCAACTACAGAGCGACAGAAGTCATCAAGATGCAATGAGTTTGACTAACATTAAATGCAAGCATGAACAGGATATAAATCACCATGAACACGAACATCATAGAGGCTATGTTGATTTTGTTTCAACTACATGCATGAACATGCGCCCAGTCAAGCCACTTGAAACATTTGAAGGAGAATACCATCCTATCATACTACATCATAGTCATCTCAAAATCTATGTGGGCATTCAAGACAAACCATTATAAGCTCTCAGCTAAATAAGCATGGCATCAGAAACTATGATCTCTAAGTTGTCATTGCAAACATGGTTCTCTCACAACAAAGCTAAATTTGGGTCGACAAGCTAGTCATATTTACAAAAGCAAAATAGATAGAGTTCATACCAGCTTTTCAGTCTTAGTCACTTCATCATATATCATCAGTATTGACTTTCACTTGCACGATCGAACGATGTGAACAATAATAAGAGTGATCGTGCATTGGACTAAGCTGAATCAGCAAGCAAACACAAAGGCGAAGACAAAGTAATATGGCTCTATGAAAGCTAAATAGGTAAGCATGCAAGAACCACTAAGCATTGGAACCAATATCTTCTACCTTGACCCAAAGAAAAAGAAATCTATTTACACGGGAAAGCTCCCAACAAGCAAAAGAAGAAAGAAAAATCTTTTTGGGTTTTCTCAAAAGGACACAAAACAAGAAAACAAGAAAACAAAAATAAACTAGCATGGATAATACAGTGGCAAAGTGTAAACATCGGCTAACAAAGTGAAAGCATAAGCATGAATGTAAAGTCGGTGAGAACACGTACTCCCCCAAGCTTAGGCTTTTGGCCTAGCTTGGTGTACTCCCAAGGTGGGAAATAACCAGCTCCGGGATACTCCGGAGCAGACTGTGGATGCCACTGCTGTGTGAGCTCCTCTGGCTCCCACTGATAAACTGGCGTCTGGTACTCGACTGGCGGCTCGGGCACGGGTGCATGTGGTTGGGCCAAGCCCCAATATGCGTAGATGTCCGCGGGTGTCGTGGGTATAAGTCTGACAGTAGATGTATGGGGTACGAAAGGATGGGCAGAGCCTTAGCTACGGCGAGGTTGTATGAGTTCAGGCCCCTCTACGGTGGAGGTAAAATCCCTACGTCTCAGTGCTCCTGGGAGCTTGATGTCAAGTGGAATATGGATTACAGTGAATTGCCCACCCGTGCACTAGTGGAGAAGGGCGACTTATATCGAGTACGTTGCCCTTCACAACGGTTCGGTGCACAGGGGTAGAGTAGTGGTGATTAAATGTCTATGTTACAGGTAACGTATGCCTTAAATGCTAATAAAGGTACATGAAAACGTATGACCGTTGCCCTCCAGGGGGGTTACGATGTACAGAGTGGAATCCAGTCGGTAAGTTTGATACGCTCTAAATGCTCATTTCCGACTGGATGATGGAGGGATCGTCACCGACTGGATGAAGGGAAGTCCTTAATTCAGTCGGAACTGACTAAGGGCCTTGTCCCTTATGAAGGGTAGTCCTTGGGTAGGACCTATAGGGCAGGCCTATGACCCTACCCTAGGACTATAAACCCATCATTAGTCCCCGAATGGATCGGAGTTGGAACGACGAAGCGATGCTTGGAGTATGGACCCGACTGGTATGGATGCAACTTTGGCGTTGTTTGGCTCGATCCATTTTATCCTCTTGACCAGTGATCCGAGTGGATATATCTGTGAAACGAACCGTCAGAAACCGAGTGCTTCCGTGGAATCTTTTGACGTGACCGGTCAACTGACAGCGGCGGATTTTCTGGGATCCTCAAATTTCGGTTGTCGCGCGCTCAGCGGGGATGACGACATCGTCATCGAGTAGTATGTGCCGCCTCGATTTCCGTGCCTTCATCTCCTCCACTAATATCGCAGCAACCGGTCGAGGGATAAGATTTCGGGGCCACCTGCTAGTGACCCAGTCGGAACCTTATTTAAACCTTCCCGGCGAGGGTTTCTCGTTGCACTCGCCAGATAGTTCGCACTCGCCCCGCTTCTCCCGTGACTTCCTACGCATCCCAAGCTCCTTCCTTCCCCTCCTCCCCCGCGGATCTGCAGCCTCCACCATGACAAAGGGGCAGACGAGCAAGCTCAAGGCGCGGAAGAAGAAGAAGACGACGGCTCCTACTTAGCGGCGGCAGCAAGCACTGCCGGCGGGTTGGATCCAGGGGGATTTCCTCCCCTCCACGGTGACGGCGGCGGACATGCTGGAGCTGGTGGAGCAAGGCCTGATCGAGAACAAGTCGTGGAGACTGCCGGCGGAGGGCGAGACGGAGCCGGCGCCTTGGGAGGATGAGCGCGTCTTGCTGCTCAGTCACGTGTACCGAGGCTTCTCTCTGCCTCCTCATCCCTTCTTCAGAGGTATAATGAACCACTTTGGGGCGCAGCTCCACCATTTTCCTCCCAACGCAATAGCTCATCTCTCTGCCTTCGTCGTGCTTTGCGAGTGTTTTATCGGTTGCCCTCCTCATTGGGGGCTCTTTAAGCACATCTTCTCCGCTAGATCCCAAACCATCAAAAGACTTAGCCAGTCGGACGACAAAACCCATCTTCTCCAGCTCTGCGGAGGCTTAGGCTTCCAAAAGAAAAGCAAAAGTAGCTATCCCGCTCTTCAGTTGTCTGAATCCGTTAGGAACTGGCAGTCGACTTGGTTCTACTGCCAGGACGTCGCTTGTCCGAATGCTGCAACGGGACTGCCCCCTTTTAGTTTAGACCGACCGGCTCCGCCTAGGCAGCTTGCGCTCATGAAGATGGAAAAGATCCAGATTCAGCCTCTGGTCGACGCGCTGGTAGATGTCGTCCGCAAGGGAGTCACCGGCATAGATTTGCTGGAGGTTTTTCTGGGTCGGTGTATCCAGCCTTTGCAAGCTCGACACCATGCCATGTGGCACTACACGGGGCCTAAGGACTCCACTTGGACTCACCCCGAGTGCGTGACCGAGGAGGTTGTGACGGCGTGGGTCCGCGGCATCACAGGCGCCTGCGATAATCCCAGAGGAGCTCGGCGAGTGAAGCCCTTCTGCGCGGACAACCCTCCTCCGAATGAGGTGAGAATACCTTGCCGAGTGCTTACAATTCCCTTAGATTTGCCACTTTTTCTTGCATCACTGTCTGATGTCTGATGTTGTCGACTGTATCTTGTGCAGGCGTGGACCAATTGGTATTCCCCCATCTCGAACGGGAATCCGGCTGAGGAAGAGGAAGGCAGCCAGGAAGGCAGCGTGGAGAGCGCCGAGTATGTCTCGGACAGCAGGGAGACAGAGGAAGAGTCTAAAGAAGAGGAGGGGGACGGTGAGGAGCAGAGCTCGCCACCCCCACCACCAGAGCCTCGAACTAAGCGTCGTCACGAACCCGTGACTTCGTCGGCTCCTCCAGCGGCCCCGAGTGCCCCGTCACCTCCCGTGACTCCGTCGGATCCTCCAGCGGCCCCGAGTGCCCCGTCAGCTCCTCCCATGGTTCTGAGCGCCTTGCCAGCTACTCCCGTGGCTCCGAGTGCTCGGAGCATAAAGAGGACCAGGGACGCTGCTGCTGAGCCTGCGGGCCAACCTTCCAAGGTGGCCAAACCGAGTGGGTCCAAACCTCGGAAGGCTTTGCCGCGGATGAGGATCGCCGTCCCCGTTGCCTCAGCGTAAGTGTCTTGTTCTCTTATCTTCTTTCAGTATTTGATTCAACTCATGTTTATTGGTCGAGTGGATTTTACTCGACAGAGCTGCTACCTCCGCCACTTCTCCGCCACGCAAGGAAGACGATCCCATGGATACGGACAACGTTGCCATATCCCAGCAAGGTACGTCGTGACGACTCCGAGAGCTCGAATTATTGTTTCGCGAATTCTGTCTTTGATCTTGCCCTTTTTTCGGTGGTCTCACGTCGTTCAGTCAGGCTTCCTTCGGAGGTGATTCACGTGGAGGAGGACGACCAGAAGAGGTTTGAGCAAGCTGCGGTGCCTGTCCTTGAGGCCGTTCCATCTGCTACTACTCCCGCCATGGACGCGCCGCCAGCCGAGACGATGTCGTCGACTGAAACGGCGCTCATCGCTACTGAACCGACTGGAGCAGGACTTGGGATGCCCAAGGAGTCTCTTGTGGTGCCAGGTCCGTCGACTGTCCTGTACGACGCCCGATGCCTCCCAGAAGATCGGGTAGGAGCTGCCAAGGGGGCCATGGTGCAGGCGGAGTTGATGGCGGGTGATGCCAAGAGAGCGTATGACTCCATCGCGTCTGTGTACAAGCGAAGCTTGGAAATCCGGGAAGATATCCGAGTAAGTGGGCTAGTAAGTATTTACTTTCCTCTTGTAACCCAGTGGGTGTTTGAGCAACATACTCGGATGCAGTATGATTATTTTGCAGTGGGTTCACTCTTAGTGAACCCAGTGGGTGTAGTCCCCGAGACTTCTGTCGAGTGCTTGCACCGGCAGTTGTCTTTATATACATTTTCTTTAACTTGGTCAGATCAAAATTAATCTGTTGGAATGTTACCGGTGGGGGCGCTCCGAGTGAACTTACTGTAAGTAGTCCCCGAGAGTAATTTTACTCAGGTCGGGTAGTAGTAGCCTCATAGGCTTTTTTTTGTTATTTAGCTCAATAGGGCGGACCTGTTTGAGCTTCAAGGCAGTGGGGTCACTCTTAGTGAACCCACTGGGTGTAGTCCCCGAGGCCGCTATCGACTGCTTGCGTCGGCAGGGGTCTGAAGAACTTTCGAGTTTTTATTGTTTTCCTTGTTGGATTTGTCTAATCTTCTCTTCGTGCTGATTTGCAGAAGACTTGCGAGATGGGATCAGCGTACAACTCTCTGAAGGCTGAAAAGATTCAGCTTGCTGCGGAACTGGAGGTAGCTGTTCATGACTTGGGTGGTGTGCAGGGCGCTCTGGCTGAACGAGAGAAGTCCTTGGAAGAGTCCCGTGAGGCAAACAAGGCATTGGTGGCCGAAATGGAGAAAATGGGGAAACAAAGAACCGAGCTGATGGGGCAGATGAAGGTGATGAACAGGCGGTGCATATCACAGGAGAAGTACGTCAGTGACTGGGCCAGGAAGATGATTGCGCTTCTCGGAGGTAAGTTCTGTTTTTCCGAGTGCTTGTTGACTGTGTATTTCATTCTGCGCTTACTTTCTGCTCGTCTTGTCTTTGCAGATTTTTGTATGGACACTGAGGCTGAAGCAGCTGACGTTGAGCGGTCGGTTATTCCGAACGTTCCACTCGGCGAGGACGCCAATCGAGACATGCTCCGAGCGCACATTCGCCTGGGCAAAGTGGGACCTTTCATCGGTCGACTTAGAGAGGTCGTCGGCCGAATCGACAAGGAGCTGTGGCCCGAAGACGAGTCCCGGCAAGAGATGGAAGGGTTGATGACTCGGCTGGAGGATGTCTCGAACCGAGTGCAGGCGTGGAAGAAGTCTGCTGCTCGCTGTGGTGCGGACGTGGCGCTGTCGCTGGTCCGAGTGCACTGCAAGGAGGCTCGCAAAGACAAGCTCAAGGCGCTACAGGCCACCAACACCAAGAAGCTTCGATTTGAAGATTTCATGGAGACCTTCCTTGAGAGCGCCACTCGCATCGCAGACGGGATCGACCTCGGCACTTTAGTGGAGCCTGCCAGTCTCAGTGCCAGTCCTAAAGACGCTTGAGAAAAACTTTTACCTCGGTATGCCGAGTGTTGGTTGTATCAAACTTCGGCCACTGCTGTTGGCCATTCGTGGTTCGGTGTGGATAAGCTTGATCTACACCGTACCGACTATCTTTAAACCAACTTTGAATTGGAACCGAATATTTTGCTATTCCTTTGCCAAGGAATTGTTCACACGATTTTGGCTCGTGGTTTTTGTTTGGCTTTTCTTGATGAAGCCAATGGCAAACATGCGGAGCATGTAATTGTCAGTTGTCTTGACATCTGCATGAGCCTCAATGAGGGTCTGCTAAGCTTCCGAGTGGATCTCTAGGATACACTCGAAGGGAGTTTTTTACTTAGTTGATTCGTTATCGCAGCTAAGTCTTAAAGCGCGACCGTAAGGTCGCACTCGGAGCGAGTTGCTACTCATGTAATTGCCAGTTGTCTTGACATGTACATGAGCCTCAATGAGGGTCTGCTACTCATGTAATTGTCAGTTGTCTTGACATCTACATGAGCCTCAATGAGGGTCTGCTAAGCCTCCGAGTGGATCTCTAAGATACACTCGAAGGAAGCTTTTTACTTAGGCGATTCTTGATCGCAGACAAGTCTCCGAGTGCGACGTTTAGAGCACACTCGGAGAAAGTTTGTGCTTAGGCGATTCTGGATCGCAGCTAAGTCCCCGAGTGCGACGTTTAGTGCACACTCGGAGAAAGTTAGTACTCGATTCTGGATCGCAGCTAAGTCTCCGAGTGCGACGTTTAGTGCACACTCGGAGAAAGTTTGTGCTTAGGCGATTCTGGATCGCAGCTAAGTCCCCGAGTGCGATGTTTAGTGCACACTCGGAGAAAGTTTGTGCTTAGGCGATTCTGGATCACAGCTAAGTCCCCGAGTGCGACGTTTAGTGCGCACTCGGAGAAAGTTTGTGCTTAGGCAATTCTGGATCGCAGCTAAGTCCCCGAGTGCGACGTTTAGTGCACACTCGGAGAAAGTTTGTTCTTAGGCGATTCTAGATCGCAGCTAAGTCCCCGAGTGCGACGTTTAGTGCACACTAGGAGAAATTTTGTGCTTAGGCGATTCTGGATCGCAGCTAAGTCCCCAAGTGCGACGTTTAGTGCACACTCGGAGAAAGTTTGTACTTAGGCGATTCTGGATCTCAGCTAAGTCCCTGAGTGCGACGTTTAGTGCACACTCGGAGAAAGTTAGTAGGCGATTCTGGATCGCAGCTAAGTCCCCGAGTGCGACGTTTAGTGCACACTGAGAGAAAGATCGTACTTAGGCGATTCTGGATCGCAGCTAAGTTTTTTTTTAGACCGGAGTCTGCGAACGCGGAAGAATTTTGACTCTGCAAAAACTCAATCTGCTTTGTATTACTTCAACGATATTTGTTCTTTACATTCCTTCAGTCGACGGTCACGTATAGAAGCGCTTCAGGAGATCTCCGTTCCATGCTCGCGGCTCGTCCGTTTCCCTGTCGAGGTTGTAGAGTCAATATGCTCCATTGTTCAGCACCTTGGAGATGATGAAGGGTCCTTCCTAGGCAGGAGCCAACTTGTGAGGTCTTTGCTGATCCACTTGGAGCACCAGGTCGCCTGCTTGGAATGTACGACTCCTGACGTGTCGTGCGTGAAAGCGCCGCAGATCTTGCTGATAAATGGTTGAGCGAGTCAGTGCCATCTCGCGCTCCTCCTCTAGAAGATCCACTCCGTCTTGCCTTGCTTGCTCTGCTTCGGCTTCGGAGAAGAGTTCAACTCGTGGAGCGTTGTGAAGCAAATCACTCGGAAGGACCGCCTCTGCTCCATAAACGAGGAAGAACGGGGATCGCCCTGTAGATCTATTTGGGGTTGTGCGGAGACCCCACAGCACCGAAGGCAGTTCGGTGACCCATGAGTCGGCAGCATGTCCCACTTCTCGCAGGAGTCGAGGCTTCAAACCTTGCAGAATAAGTCCATTCGCCCGCTCTGCTTGCCCGTTTGTTTGGGGATGCGCCACAGATGCAAAATCCACTCGGATACCTTGGCCTGTACAGAAACCTTTGAATCTGTCCAAGTCAAAGTTTGTGCCATTGTCAGTGATTATGCTGTGCGGCACCCCGAATCTGGAGATGATGTCCCTGACAAACTTGATGGCTGTAAGGGCGTCGAGTTTCTTGATGGGCTTGGCTTCAATCCACTTTGTGAACTTGTCGACTGCCACCAACAGATGTGTGAATCCCCCTTGGCATGTCCTGAATGAACCGACTGTATCTAATCCCCACACTGCAAACGGCCAAACAAGAGGGATTGTCTTCAACGCGGACGTTGGCTTGTGGGATTTGTTCGAGTAGAACTGACAGCCTTCACATCTGTCGACCATATCCTTCGCCATTTCATTCGCCTGCAACCAGAAGAAGCCAGCTCTGAATGCTTTGGCGACGATTGCCCTTGAGGAGGCGTGATGACCGTAGGTTCCCGAGTGAATTTCTTCCAGGATTAACTGTCCCTCCTCAGGGGAGATGCATCGTTGAAGGATGCCTGAAACACTTTCCTTGTACAACTGGCCATCAATGACAGTGAACGACTTTGACCTGCGGACGATCTGTCTGGCTTGGACTTCGTCTTCTGGTAATTCTTGCCTCAGGATGTATGTAATGAACGGCACAGTCCAATCGGGGGTGATGGCAAGAATCTCCTTGATCAAATCAACCACAGCAGGGACTTTGACTTCAGTCGGATCTGTCGGGCTCTTTGGTTGTACTGGTTCTTCTGTGAAAGGATCTTCTTTAACTGAGGGAAGCTGAAGGTGCTCGAGGCAGACGTCACTCGGGACTGGTCTCCGAGTGGATCCAAGTTTCGCCAATTCGTCAGCTGCTTGGTTTTTCAGTCGCGGAACATGGTGGAGTTCCAGACCTTCAAACTTTTTCTCGAGCTTCCTCACTGCATTGCAATATGTGGTCATGGTGGGGTTCCTTACGTCCCACTCCTTCATCACTTGATTGACTACCAAATCTGTATCGCTGTAGACCATCAGGCGACGGACGCCGAGTGCGATGGCCATGCGCAATCCATAAAGGAGAGCCTCATACTCTGCCTCATTGTTGGAGGAATCAAAGTGTATCTGTAACACAAACTTGAGTTTGTCACCCTTTGGCGATATGATCACAACGCCAGCGCCAGAGCCATTCAACATCTTGGACCCATCGAAGAACATTGTCCAATGAGCCGAGTAGATGTGGGTCGGTTGCTGTTGTTCTACCCATTCTGCTATGAAGTCAGCCAGAGCTTGAGACTTTATAGCTTTCTTGGCCTCGAACTTGATGTCGCAGTATAACATCTCCATCGCCCACTTCGCCACTCGGCCCGATGCGTTCCGATTGTGGAGGATTTCCGACAACGGAGCATCAGAAACAACACACACCGAGTGGTCTTTGAAATAATAAGCCACCTTCTTCGCAGTCATGTAAATAATGTAGATAAGTTTTTGATAGTGGGGATACCTTTGCTTGGAAGGTGTTAGGATTTCGGAGACATAATACACTGGCCGCTGAACCTTGTATGCTTTGCCTTCTTCTTCGCGTTCGACTGTGAGAACAGTGCTGACGACTTGATTTGTAGCCGCGATGTACAGAAGAAGGGGTTCTTTACTGAACGGAGCAGTAAGAACCGGCTGGGTGGAAAGTAGGACTTTGAGGTCATTGAATGCGATTTGGGCTTTGTCTGTCCACTAGAAAGTATCTGATTTCTTCATGAGTCGGTACAGAGGAAGTGCCTTCTCGCCGAGTCGACTGATAAACCTGCTCAAAGCCGCTAGGCAACCTGTGAGCCTTTGAACATCGTGTATTCTGACCGGCCGCTCCATTCGGACGATGGTCCCGATCTTTTCGGGGTTGACATCGATTCCTCGTTCGGAAACAAAGAAACCGAGTAACTTTCCGCTGGGAACACCGAATGAACACTTGGCTGGGTTGAGCTTGATATCATACCTACGAAGGTTGGCGAATGTTTCTGCCAAGTCAGTCAGCAAGTCGGAACCTTTGCGTGACTTGACTACGATATCATCCATATACGCCTCCACATTTCGACCGATCTGGTCAAGGAGGCATTTTTGGATCATGCGCATAAAGGTCGCTCCTGCATTCTTCAAACCAAATGGCATAGTGATGTAGCAGAAGCACCCGAATGGGGTGATGAAGGCTGTTTTTAATTCATCGGGGCCATATAGACGGATTTGATGATAGCCCGAGTAGGCATCAAGGAATGACAAACGCTCGCAACCTGCAGTCGAATCAACAATTTGATCGATGCGAGGGAGCGGGAAATAGTCTTTCGGGCAGACCTAATTGAGATGCTTGAAGTCGATGCACATTCGGAGAGACTTGTCCTTCTTGGGCACCATGACAACATTGGCGAGCCACTCGGAGTGGTGTACCTCGCAAATGAAGTTGGCTGCCAAAAGCTTAGCCACCTCTTCTCTGATTGCCTTCCTCTTGTGCGCGGCGGACCGACGCAGGCGTTCTCGGACAGGCCGAGCAGTAGGATCCACATGCAGTCGGTGCTCAGCCAACTCCCTGGGTACACCTAGCATGTCAGCGGGCTTCCATGCAAAAATGTCCCAGTTCTCACGGAGGAATTGGATGAGCTCGGCTTCCTATTTAGGATCGAGGGCGGTGGAGATGTTCGTCGGAGCAGCGGTGTCGTCCGTCGGGTGGATGCTGACCTTCTTCGTCTCTCCCGCCGACTGGAATGCGGACTCCGAAGCTGGCTTCTCCGAACGCATCAAGTCAGCGGGGTCGACTGTCTTCTTGTACTCGTCGAGCTCGAGGACAGCCATCTGTTGATTGGCGATCCTCGATCCCTGCTGCAGACACTCCTCGGCCTGCTGCCGATTGCCTATGATAGTGATCACACCCTTTGGGCCTGGCATCTTCAGCTTCAGGTACACGTAACATGGACGGGCCATGAAACGCGCATACGTCGGGCGGCCCAGAATCGCGTGGTACGCACTCTGGAAGTTCACCACCTCGAACGTCAGTTTTTCCTTGCGGAAGTTCTTGTCGGAGCCAAAGACGACATCAAACGCGATCTGGCCGAGTGACTTGGCCTTTCGTCCACGGACGACTCCATGGAACTGCATGCTGCTCTCGCTAAGTTTGGACATCGGAATACCCATCCCCTTGAGAGTGTCAGCTACATGATGTTCAAGCCGCTGTCGCCGTCCATGAGGACTTTGCGCAGTCGAACTCCTTCCACCACCGGGTCGACGACCAGGGCCAGCGTCCCTGGGGTGGGTACGTGTGCTGGATGATCCGACTGGTCAAAGGTGATCGCAGTCTGAGACCATTTGAGGAACGTGGGATTGGTCGGGGTGGCCATGTTCACCTCCCTGTTCACCAACTTTAGTCGACTCTTGCTTTCAACGTCAGCAAAAATCATCAGCGTGGCATGGACTTGGGGGAACGGATCCTCCTTGTCCTCCTCATCCTGTTCATTGTCCTTTTCACTCGGCTGCCCTTCGCCGAACCCCTGGATCAGGAGGCGACATTGCCGAGTGGTATGCTTCGGAAATATGGCGTTTCCCTCTTCATCCATCTTCGTGTCGATTGGACATGCCTGGTCCAGGATGTGGTTTCCAAACTGCTTCTTCTTGGTGGTGAACTGAGCCTTCCCCTTGCCCTTGAACTTGGCATTGGTAATGGGTGCGGCCTCTGCCTGCCGAGTGGACGGAGCTTTCTGCTTCTGCTTCCGAGTGTTGTTCCCATCTCCATCGGCGACTGCTTTGTGCTTGCCGCTACGAATATGGTCCTCTTCTTCGCCATTTGCATAGCGTGTCGCTATCTCCATCATCTTGCTCATGGAGATGTCGCCCGTTCGACCGAACTTCAGGTACAGATCTCTGTACCGCACACCTGCCTTGAAGGCGCAGACTGCTTGGTGCTCTGTGACGTTCTCCACCGTGTGGTAGAGGGTTGTCCAACGCTGATGAAATCGCGCAGGGGCTCATTCTGCTTCTGGACGCAGTGCTGGAGCTCCACGAGACCAGCAGGGCGTTTGCATGTCCCCTCGAAGGTCCTGATGAAGACTCAGGCCAGATTTGCCCAGCTGTAGATGCTTGAAGGAGCCAACTGGTTCAGCCACGCTCGTGCCGAGCCGTCGAGCATCAGGGGGAGATGTTTCATGGCGACCTGGTCGTCTCCACCGCCGATCTGGACTGCCACTCGGTAGTCATCCAGCCACGTTTCTGGCTTGGATTCTCGTGTAAACTTGCTGATCCCCGTCGCCAATCGGAAGTTGGGAGGGATGTCAGCCGAACGGATGGCTCGACTGAAACACTCGGGGCCAGAAACGATGGTCCTGCTTCCACTCGGACGGTCTATGTCGTGACCATCGCGGCGCGCCCGGCCCCTTTCGACCCTCCTCTGGGTGATATATCCTCTTGCGTCAGGCCTTGGATCATAAGTGTCACCGACCGAACGCCGATCATCATGATGTCGGGGCCCGTAGGGCCCACCCCGCGGAGGGGTGCGTGAACGGCGACGATCTTCGGGATTCAAGGAACGGCTGCGTCCCCTGTGTCACTGATGAGAACCGGGGCTGTGAAATGACCGGTGCGTGTTCGCGCGAACAGAACTATTGTCGATCCTGTTGCGCGACTGGGAGACCGCCGAATTTTGCTGATGCACCGTGTGCAGCAGGGCACGGATCTGCTCGATCCCTCTGCCAGCCTCTGAATCAGTCGGCTGGAGGGAATCGGCTATCTTGGCAGTGGCAGCTAGGTTGAGGATGGGTGTGCGGAACACCTCCACGTTGCTCTGACGGGTGCACTGACTGGCAGAACGGCGGGGCCAACGGCGAGCGCCGGAGGTTTCGCCGACCTCGTGCTCGTTCCGGCCGGTTTGGCGGGGACTTTCATGGGAGTTGGCCATGTGCACTTCGGCTGCAGGCCCGTGACCCCCGCACTCGGAAGGAAACTCAGTCGGAACTGAGTCCGAGCGCTGGGACGGCGGCGCAACTACAACCGACTCGAGGACCGCCACTAGTGAAGACGCGCTCTGGCGCGCCTGGGCGTGTTGCACCCAACGCTGGAGCCGCGGACGACGAGACCGCTTGTTGCGGCGCGTGACGGGGGCGAAGGTCGACACCGGAGCCGACTGCTGGAGAAGAAGGATGCCGCGGGCACCGGCACGGAAATGCGTAGCCCCGCGACTCGGGAGCGCCTCAACGTCGAGAGGAGCATCTTGAAGCCATGTCGAATCGTCGACGATGAAGGAGAGAGCGCCGAAGAGGATCTCGCGACCCATGCACACATCTCCACCGGACGACATGACGAAAAGATGTAGTCGCAAACTCACCGAAAAGTCGCTTAGACGCCTGCCCCACGGTGGGCGCCAACTGTCGTGGGTATAAGTCTGACAGTAGATGTATGGGGTACGAAAGGATGGGCAGAGCCTTAGCTACGGCGAGGTTGTATGAGTTCAGGCCCCTCTACGGTGGAGGTAAAAGCCCTACGTCTTAGTGCTCCTGGGAACTTGATGTCGAGTGGAATATGGATTACAGTGAATTGCCCACCCCTGCACCAGTGGAGAAGGGCGACTTATATAGAGTACGTTGCCCTTCACAACGGTTCGGTGCACAGGGGTGGAGTAGTGGTGATTAAATGTCGACGTTACAGGTAACGTATGCCTTCAATGCTAACAAAGGTACATGAAAACGTATGACTGTTGCCCTCCAGGGGGGGTACGATGTACAGAGTGGAATCCAGTCGGTAAGTTTGATACGCTCCGAATGCTCATTTCCGACTGGATGATGGAGGGATCGTCACCGACTGGATGAAGGGAAGTCCTTAATTCAGTCGGAACTGACTAAGGGCCTTGTCCCTTATGAAGGGTAGTCCTTGGGTAGGACCTATAGGGCAGGCCTATGACCCTACCCTAGGACTATAACCCCATCAGCGGGCATAATAGTGTACCTGCCTGCATGAAGATCGAACAAAGAAGGAGCAGGCAAAGTAATAGTCTCTCGAGTACCCTGACTAAATACCAGGTTATAAATCATCCGTCTGCTAGCATCTTTATCCAGAAAATCATGGTGAACCATGCTGTCATAATCCAGATATTTCTCAGGGAGAAGCATCTCTCTTTCCTCTCCCAGTCTAGTGGGTATCTCAAAGTGTCTGGCAAGACGGGTAGCGTAGGTACCTCCATAGACGACACCCTTGGAACAGTTGATGTTCAACCGCTGGGCCACTATAGAACCTAGGCTGTAAGTCTTATTGTTATAAAGGCCTTCGCGCAAAACCGCAAGGTCTGGAGTACTAAGTGATCCAGCCTCCCCACGGCCAATCAAACATTTTCCCACAAATAATGAGAAGTACCGAAGCACAGGAAAATGCATGCTAGCAATTCTAGCGCGAGACACTCCTCTCTCCTCTCCAACAGCAATAGAACCAATGATATCCTCCAAGTGCCGTGGACGAGGGTCACAGATATCCCCAACATAAGGTAATTTGCATACATTGCAAAAATCCTCCAGCGTCATGCATTGGGGGATATCGTATATCATGAACTCGACCATTGGAGGATTTTTCCTCGGATAAAAGTTGAAGCTTTGAACGAAAGTGTTGGTGAGGAGGAGGTATTGTGAGCACTTATCTTCAACGAACGCAGTAAGACCTGCGTTCTCCACCAAGTAATAAAAGTCTTCATAAAGTCCAGCGGTGCGCAAAAATTCATCACTTGGCCACTCGCACGCTCGAACTTATGTGACTCGAGGGACTACATACTTGGGGTGGTTCTTCTCATCCTCCTTGGGGTTACAGCTTGAAGAGCCTCTCAAGAACCTCCTCATCTTTTCCTTTTTCTAGCTCTGAAAAATTCTGAAAATTTTAGAGACTTTGAAAGAAAAGTGAATAAAGATTAACCCAACTTGTAGCAACTACTCCTACTAGTGCCTAGGGACCGTATCACGCGCTAAAACTACTAGGGACGAGCTAAAATCAACATTTCTAGCTCAAGAACAGGGTCACCAAGGTAGCAAGAATACGCGAAGGATAAAGCACTAGAGCAAAAACTAATTGGACCAATGGAGGAGTCACTTACCAAGGAGTAATTTCCCCAAAACGGTTCAGAGAATGGTGCTTTGAGCAAGGAAATCAAAAATCACAGCCAAATGAGCAAGAACACGGGTTTGAGCTGCGAAACAATTTTTTCTGGAGGTGAAAGAAGAGGCTGGGGGCTGGAATGAGTGGAGGGGGTCCCTGTGGGCCCCACAAGCTTGCACTCCGCCACCAGGGGGTGGGTGGCGGTGGCAGGGCTTGTGGCCCACTGGTCTGTCCCCCAGGCCAACTCTCAGGCCCAGTAATTTTCAAAAATTGCAGAAAAAATCATACTAAATTTTCAGGACCATCGGAGAACTTTTATTTTCGAGGTATTTTTCTCCGGGACGCTAAAACAGAAAATAGGAAAAACTAAACTAATTCTATCATTTTGCTTCTAAGCAACAGAAAATGAAAGCTTAAAACAGACGTATGTGACTCTTTGATTCATCCATTTCATGGTCATCGAAAGAAATCCGTCAATGGGTTTATCAAGACCTGATGACAAAACCTTTTCGAATCGAAGAGAGAACGGAGAATTTTTGAATAGCCACTAAGTCACCTCAATGGGGATATGTATCTCCCCAACAAGAAAATCATACTTCATCTTGACACGAAGAATAGGGCATTCAAAGCTCCCATTAAGAATCGATGAAGTCTTTTTGATAGCATTGATGCAATGTACTTGATATCGTTTCTTCGGAAAGTGCACTGTGTGCTCATTACCGTTGACATGGAAAGTGACATTGCCTTTGTTGCAATCTATAATAGCCCCTGCAGTGTTTAAAAAGGGCCTTCCGAGGATGACAGCCATGGCATCGTCCTCGGGAATATCCAAGATAACAAATTTTGTTAAGATAGTGGTGTTAGCAACCACAACAGGCACATCCTCGCAAATGCCGATAGGGAAAGCAGTTGATTTGTCAGCCATTTGCAGAGAAATTTCAGTGGGTGTCAACTTATCCAACTCAAGTCTATGATAAAGAGAGAGCGGCATAACACTAACACCGGTCCAAGGTCCCATAAGGCAGTTCTTACTTTGTTTCCTTTAATGGAGCAAGGTATAGTGGGAACTCTGGGATCACCAAGTTTCTTAGGAGTTCCACCTTTGAAAGTGTAGTTGGCAAGCATGGTGGAGATCTCAAGATCTGGTATCTTCCGTTTATTAGTCACGATATCTTTCATGTACTTGGCATACGGAGACATCTTGAGCATATTAGTTAACCGCATCTGCAGAAAGAGGGGTCTTATCATCTCAACGAAGCGCTCAAAATCCTCATCATCCTTTTTCTTGGATGGCTTAGGAGGAAAGGGCATAGATCTCTGAACCCGTGGCTCCCTTTCTTTACCATGCTTCCTAGCAGTGAAGTCATTCTTATCGTATTTCTTAGGTTGTGGATTATCAGGAATAACCGTAGGTTCAATCTCCACATCCTCATCATTGCTAGGTTGAGCATTATTATGAACATCACTGTCCATATTGTCACCAGTTTCATGTTCATCACCAGATTGTGTTTCTGCATCAGACGCAGAAATATCATTAGGTTCTTCAGGTGTGACAGTTTTTGGTGAACTGGCATGCAGGCTTCTATCATCCTTCTTCTTCTCCTTAGGATGACTAGGTGTATCAGCATTGATTCCTTGAGAATCTTGATCAATTCTCTTAGGGTGACCTTCAGGATACAAGGGTTCCTGAGTCATTTTGCCTCCTCTAGTAATGACTCTGACAAAGTTGTCATTTAATTCATTGAGCAAGGCATTCTGAGATTTAAGTACTTGTTCTACCTGAGTAGTAATCATATAGGAATGTTTACTCAGAAGCTTCAGATCATTAACATTTCTGTCTACACAAGCACTTAAATGGCTAAGCATATGAGTACTTTGTTCCAAATGTCTGCTAACATAATCATTGAAATTCTGTTGTTTGGCAACAAAGTTGTCAAAGTCATCAAAGCATAGGCTAGCAGGTTTATCAAAAGGAATATCACTCTCATCAAAACTACACAGAGAATTCACTTCTACTACCTCTATCGGGTTATCGAGACTATTGATCTCTTCGATAGGTGGTAGATTTTTGACATCTTGAGATCTAATGCCTTTCTCTTGCATAGATTTCTTGGCTTCTTGCATATCTTCGGGACTGAGGAATAGAATACCTCTTTTCTTCGGAGTTGGCTTAGGAGCTGGTTCGGGAATAGTCCAAGCATTATCGTTGATCAAGATGTTATTCAGTAGAGTCTCAGCTTGTTCTATAGTTCATTCCCTAAGAGCTTCTCCAACAGTCGCGCTATACAAGCGCCGCGCCATAAAAAAGGCAGTTTTTAGCGCACGCGCAACGCGGCGGCAGCTCCAGCGGGCGCGCAAAAATGGTGCGCACACCATTTCCAATTCAGCACGCTGGCCGAAACGCAATCCCGCGCCCATTATTTGCTGCGCCGGCTCCCGCGCGCGCGACTCTCCCGCGCTCGCTCCTGCTCTCTCCTGCGCTCGCTCTGCACTCTCCTGCGCTCGCTCTGCACTCTCGTGCGCTCGCTCCGCCGCCCCCATCCGACCGCGCCGCCGCCGCCGCTCGAGCCACCGTTCGGTGCTTCCCCGGCCTATCCCCGCGCCGCCGGCGACCACTCAAGCGCTTCCCCGGCCTGTCTCCGCTACGGCCGCCGCCCGCGCCCCCCGGCAACCGTTCAAGCGCTTCCCCAGCCTCCCCGCGGCGCCACGCTTCCGCCCCACACCCTCCTAGTCCGGCCGGCCCTCGCGCGCCTCCGATGTCCGAGGAACAGCGCCCGAGTGCTTGCTGCCGTGCTGCGCCCGCAAGGTGTTCGACAAAACGCCTATAAGGTATGTATTGCTTCAAACTTATGAATTTGGTGCATGTTTTGAATTGTAGTTTTTATAGTATAGTATTGAACATTGTAGATGAGTTCGTCGTATGCTTCTTCCGAAGAAGAATTTGATATGGAAGAGGAGGAGGATCTTGCAATGATCATAGCTATGCATATCAATAAAAAACCGAAGCATGGTGGTTCAGTTATGGGTCGGGAAAAAATTTGGAGAGATAGGATTGATGCCCATAACAGATTGATGAAGAACTATTTCGTGGACAATCCCACATACCCGGAGTCGTATTTCCGTCGCCGGTTTAGGATGAGCACAGACTTGCTCAAGCGCATTGTAGAGAAATTAGCGAGCCATGACCGGTTTTTCCAGCAAAGGAGGAATGCCGCCGGAGAGCTCGGGCATAGCACCTTTCTGAAGGTGACAGCCGCTTTGCGTATGTTGGCATACGGTATCCCGGCTGATTTAGTTGATGATCACTTGGCTATGGGTGAGAGCCAAGCCATCATGTGTGTCAAGCGCTTTGCAGTGGGAATTGTGCAAGTGTTTGGCGAGGAGTATTTGAGATCTCCCACTACTGAAGACGCCGCAAGGCTATTGGCGATGAACAAATCTCGCGGCTTTCCTGGCATGCTTGGCTCAATAGATTGTATGCATTGGAGTTGGAAGAATTGTCCAAAGGCATGGCATGGGCAATTCCACGGCCAAAAAAAGGGTTCCACTATAATCCTTGAAGCGGTGGCCGATCATGAGACTTGGATTTGGCATGCATTCTTTGGAATGCCTGGATCTTTGAATGACATCAATGTTATCAACCGGTCACCACTGATGAATAAGATTGCGAATGGTGAGTTGCCACCGGTGCAGTTTGTAGCAAATGGCCGTACGTACAACTATGGCTATTATCTAGCGGATGGCATCTATCCAAAGTGGCAAACCTTCGTGAAGCCGTTGAAAAAGCCAGAAGGTAAGAAAAATCTTGATTTTCACAATGCTCAGGCGGCTGCTAGAAAAGATGTGGAGAGAGCATTTGGGATTTTGCAAGCCCAGTTTGTTATTGTGAGAGGACCGGCTAGATTTTGCGATCAAAAAATGCTTTGGTACATCATGCATGCTTGTGTGATCATGCACAACATGATCATCGAGAATGAGCGTGGCCAAGATGTAGACTACTCACAGTATGAGCTCTTGGGACATCCCGTGCGAGTGCGACGGAGGGCTGAAAGGGTAGCCCGTTTTGTTGCCTCGTATCATGCCATTCGGCGTCCCACAACACACAATGATCTTCAGAAGGATCTGATTGAAGAGTGGTGGGCATGGCATGGACGACAAATAGCATGATTTGATTGCATTATTTGTATTGTATTGTTCATGAACTATTGGTTGTGTTTATTGCATTATTCGTTGTACTGAACGATAAACTATTTGTTTGAGTTGTAATAACTATTTCTTGTTGATTTATTTTGTTTGTTTGATCGTTTTTCTCCTATTTTTTGAAATGTATATGTGGTTTGTGCCTGCTGCGCGCGCTCCATTTTTGGGCACTGCTGGAGCGGCGCGCGCGCGCTGCATTATAGCGCGGCTGTTGGAGCCAGCGTCTATCCCTGCGCTAAACCAGCCGGAGCGCGCGCTGTAAATACATTTTTTGGGCGCGGCGCGAAGCGAGGCTGTTGGAGATGCTCTAAAAACACAACCGGCCCAACTATCTAGGTGGTCTCTAGAGGCACCGGTAAGTCCGTTATAGAGGATATCAAGTATCTCGTTCTTCTTAAGAGGGTGATCAGGCAAAGCATTTTGTAGCTGGACGAGCCTCCCCCAAGCTTCTGGAAGACTCTCTTCTTGGAGTTGAGCAAAGTTGTATATTTCCTCCAAGGCAGCTTGCTTCTTATGGGTAGGGAAATATTTCTCACAGAAGTAATAGACCATCTCCTGGGGACTACTCACACATCCAGGAGCAAGAGAGGTGAACCAGACTTTGGCATCATCCTTTAGAGAGAAAGGGAACAACTTAAGGATATAGTAGTGGCGGATCTTCTCCTCACTCTTGAAAAGGTTGGCTATATCGTGTAGTTTGGCAAGATGGGCTACGACCGTCTCAGACTCATAACCATGAAAAGGATCAGATTCGACTAGAGAGATTAGCTCGGGATTGACAGAGAATTCATAATCCTTATCGGTGATAAAGATAGGTGAAGTGGCAAACTTTGGGTCGTATTTCATCTTAGCTTTCAGAGATTTTTCCTTCCACTTGAGAAGTAATTTCTCAGCGTCATAGGCATGCTTACACGCAGGAAAATCCTCAGCTATCTCTCCCTCCATAACGTAATCCTTAGGTATATCAGGCAATTCATATCTAGGAGAGCTAGATCTAGCAGGAGCAAAAGCAGGTTCTATATCAATAGTATCGGTAGTTTCAGAAGCATCACGAGCATTGGCAGTAACTCTAGCAATATGAGCATCAAGGAATACCCCTAGTGGAACATCAGGCAAAGTAGCATCTCTAGCAGTATCAAGCATAGCATCATCAGCCATAGCATCTCTAGCAGTATCAAGCATAGCATCTCTAGCAATATCAGGCAAAGCAGTATCAGGCATAGTATCAAGCATAGTATCATCAGGCATAGTATCAAGCATAGTATCATCAGGCATAGTATCAAGCATAGTATCATCAGGCATAGTATCAAGCATGGCATCTCTAGGAGTAGCATCATAAGCATCATCAAGCACAGGCGACATATCAAGATTTCTAGCAGGAGGTGATGTCGCAAACTTACTCATAACTGAAGGTGAATCAAGTGCAGAGCTAGATGGCAATTCCTTACCTCCCCTCGTAGTTGAGGGCAAGACTTTGGTCTTCGGATCCTTCAGATTCTTCATAGTGATCAGCAGATATAAATCCCAAGTGACTCCGAGAATATAGCAATACCTCCCCGGCAACGGCGCCAGAAAAATGCTTGATGTCAGCTGTGCTTCCCCGGCAGTGGCGCCAGAAAAATGCTGACTCCATAACAGCAGCAGCGGCACCAGAAGAATGTTGCTAGCACTCTCCGGCAATCGAAACTAGAAGAATGTTGTTGATGGCCCACCAGCGCGTGGGATCGTAGCAGTTTTCGAGGGTAGAGTATTCGACCCAAATTTGTTGATCACCAAACAGGAGGTGAGAGAATACTCTCGAGTATTAGCAGTTGAATTTTTCAGATTCAACCACACCTGAAAGATTAGTATCTGCAAGCAAAGTAGTAACAGCAAAGTAGCGAGTAACGGCAGTGGCAAGGAACAGCAGTAGTGACAGCAGTAGCAAGTGGCAACAGTAGCAAGCGATAGTAGTAGCAACAGTAGCAGCAGAGCAAGACAAGTAATAGCAGTAGCAACAGTAGTAACAACAGCAGAGCAAGACAAGTAACAGCAGTAGCAACAATAGTAACAGCAGCAGAGCAAGACAAGTAACAGCGGCAGCAACAGCAGTAGCAGCAGCAGTAGGACAAACTCGTAGGCAATGGGTCGGTGATTTGTTTGGATGATATTCATCATGCAACAGTTATAACACGGAGAGATATGTGGCTAGCTCCCATTCGTCAATGTGATGGAGGCATGCATTCCGTGTGTCTTCATACGTGCTTAAGGAAAAGAACTTGCATGACATCTATTGTCCATCCCTCCCGTGGCAGCGGGGTCCAAAAGGAAACTACGGGATATTAAGGTTCTCCTTTTAATAAAGAACCGGACCAACGCATTAGCACTTGGTGAACACATGAACTCCTCAAACTATGGTCATCACCGGGAGTGGTTCCGGTTATTGTCACTCCGGGGTTGCCGGATCATAACACATAGTAGGTAACTACAACTTGCAACATCGGATCTAAAACACACATATATTGGTGACAACATAATAATTTCAGATCTGAAATCATGGCACTCGGGCCCTACTGACAAGCATTAAGCATGGCAAAGTATTAGCAACATCCATCTCAGAACATAGTGGATACTAGGGATCAATCCCCATCAAAACTAACTCGATTACATGATAGATCTCATCCTACTCATCACCGCCCAACGAGCCTACGAATAGATTACTCACGAACGACGAAGAGCTTCATTGAATTGGAGACGCAAGAAGGTTGATGATGACGATGGCGACGATTTCCCCTCTCCGGAGCCCAAGACGGACTCCAGATCTGCCCTCCAGATGAAGAACAGGTGGTGGCGTCGCCTCCGTATCGCAAACACGACGAAAACTTCTCTCTTTATTTTTTCTGGGACAAAAGTGAACTTATAGAGCTGGAATTGGGGGCGTCACAGCCGTGTGGGCCCCACAAGCATGCCCACCGCCACCAGGGGGTGGTGGAGCCAGGGCTTGTGGCCCACTGGCCCACCCCCTCAGGTGGAACTTGGCGCAGATATTTTTCATATTTTCCAAAAATGCTCCCCGTAAATTTTCAGGATGTTTGGAGAACTTTGATTTGTGCACAAAAATAACACCAAGGCAATTCTGCTGAAAACAACGTGAGTCCAGGTTAGTTCCATTCAAATCATGCAAATTAGAGTCCGAAACAAGGGCAAAAGAGTTCGGAAAAGTAGATATGATGGAGACGTATGAGTGAGCCAGTGGGCCACAAGCCCAGGAGGCGCGGCCACCCCCCCTGGCCGCGCCTGGCAGGCTTGTGGGGCCCACGAGGCTCCACCGCCTCTAATCTCAGCTCTATATATTCCGTTTCGTCCGGAAAAAAATCAGGGAGAAAGATTCCTCACGTTTTATGATACGCAGGTGCCGCCACCTCCTATTCTTCCTCTAGAGGGCAGATCTGGAGTCCGTTCTGGGCTTCGGAGAGGGGAGATCGTCGCCATCATCATCATCAACATTCCTCCATCGCAAATTCCATGATGTTCTTCACCGTTTGTGAGTAATCTCATCGTAGGCTTGCTGGACGATGATGGGTTGGATGAGATCTATCATGTAATCGAGTTAGTTTTGGCGGGGATTGATCCCTAGTATCCACTATGTTCTGAGATTGATGTTGCTACTACTTTGACATGCTTAATGCTTGTCACTAGGGCCCGAGTGCCATGATTTCAGATCTGAACCTATTATGTTGTCGCCAATATATGTGTGATTTAGATCCTATCTTGCAAGTTGTAGTCACCTACTATGTGTTATGACCCGGCAACCCCAGAGTGACAATAGCCGGAACCACACCCGGAGATGACCATAGTATGAGGAGTTCATGTATTCACCAACTGTTAATGCCTTGGTTCGGTTCTCTATTAAAAGGAGAACCTTAATATCTTGTACTTTCCATTAGGACCCCGCTGTCACGGGAGGGATGGACAATAGATGTCATGCAAGTTCTTTTCCCTAAGCACGTATGACTACATACGGAATACATGCCTACATTAGATTGACGAACGGGGGATAGTTACATATCTCTCTGTGTTATAGCTGTTACATGATGAATCACATCCGGCATAATCATCCATCACCGATCCAATGCCTATGAGTCTTTTACTACTGGTCCTTGCTACGTTACTTTGCCGCTACTGCTGTCACTGCTGCAGCTGTTACTCTGTTGCTACTGTTGTTACTTTGCTGCTACTCGTTACTGTTGCTACTGCTGCTATCATACTACTTTGCTACTGATATTTTTCTACAGACACCAAATCTTTCAGGTGTGGTTGAAATGACAACTCAACTGCTAATACTTGAGAATATTCTTTCGCTTCCCCTTGAGTCGAATCAATAAATTTGGGTTGAATACTCTACCCTCGAAAACTGTTGCGATCCCCTATACTTATGGGTTGTCAAGATCATGGAGAACTTTGTATTGAATATCCAAGAGAGAGAAGAAAGCATCTAGCTACTAGAAATGGACCCGAAGGTCTATGGTGAACTACTCACGCATCATCGGAGAGGTCATGGTGTTGATGAAGAAGCCCTCCGTATTCGAATCCCCCCTCCAGCAGGGCACCAGAACGTGCCCCAGATGGGATCTTGCGGAGACAGAAGCTTGCTGCGGCGGAAAAGTATTTTCATGGATCTCTTTTGCAGTTTTGGAATTTTTCTGTATTTATAGGCGGAAGCGGTAGGGCAGAAGAGCCACAGGGGGCCCACAAGTCTGCTAAGCGCGTCCCCCCTGGCCGCGCCTAGGGGGCTTGTGGGCTCCCCTCGTGGCCCCTGCCTTGGTTCTCAAGTCGCGTGCGTATCTTCTGTTCCGGAAAATATCTTTTCGGAAGTTTTATTCCATTTGGACACCGTTTAAAATCCTCCTCTGAAAAGGGTCAAAAACACAGAAAAAACATGAACTGGCACTTGGCACTGAGTTAATAAGTTAGTCCCAAAAAAGATATAAAAGGCATAGAAAACATCCAAAGTTTGACAAGATAATAGCATGGAACCATCAAAAATTATAGATACGTTGGAGATGTATCAGAGTGTCACGGGATGAAGTAGATTCCGAAAGGATTGAAGGACGATGTAGAGTCGATGCAGTGGCGACGCTGGTGCGTCGCGAGACCGCGCTGATGTGCTAAGGGTTGATGCGGGTCTTGTGTGCTTGCGCTCCCTCCCGGAGGCCTATTTAAGGGCTTTTATGGCTCTATGTTGTCAGGTAGCAGTACCGCGCATTTCCCGACCGCCGTTGCGTGTGACCGAGTGAACGAATGTAGCTACGGGGTCGAGCCCTGCTTCCCCTGACACCGACCGGATCAGGGACGCTGTCAAGGGTAGCTTGTGTCCTTATGACTGGTGAGGCTCCTGAGGCACGATGCTCAGGAGACCCCTTCCAATGTTCAAGCGGCTCTACATTGTCAGGGTCCAGTCCCGCTCATTTCCCGAGTGCTGTTGCATGTGACCGAGTGAACAGATGTAGCCGCGGGGTCAGGCCCTGCTTCCCCCGACAATATCTTGATCAAGGATGTTGTCAGGGGCGGCAGGTGGCCTCATGACCGGTAAGGCTCCTGGAGCACCATGCTCCGGAGCCCCCTTTTTGACGTTCAAGCGGCTCTGCGTCGCCAGGACCCGGTCCTGCACATTTCCCGATCTCCGTTGCCTGAGACCAAATAAACGATCTCGGCTACATGGTCAGGCCTTGCCTCCCCCGATAACGACCGGATCACCAAGGACGATATCAACGGAGGCGGGTGGCCTTATAACCGGTAAGGCTCCTGGAGCGCCATGCTCCGGAGCCCCCTTGGAGGCTCAAGCGACTCTGATTTCATCCTGTTGACCGTGATCCTGAGGGGCCGCGGGGCTCCCCAACCCCCGCGATGGGGCGTTGTATTGTGGTCGACCGGTTGTCGCGACGCAAGCAAAGCAGCGGGTTAGGTTGCCAAGTGGCTGAAACAGGAATTGTAAAGAGAGCAACTTGCAGGAGTACGCCCTAGGTAGTTGGGATCCGTATAGTGAGCACGCACCCCTTAAGGCAGCACATCCAAAAAATTGCCTCGCCGAATAGTTGAAGCCCCCTTGCACTTCAGGAACGTCGTGCATGGCCTGGCCCCTGACGCCCATGCATGCGCTTTGGTCGCCGCGGGTGATCCACGCCGCTGGTGTCTCGTCGCGGCATTCGACTCATCCTCCTGAGGCCCGTGAGTTTAGCCTCACGTAGTACCTCCACGGGGTGAGGTAGCTGGTGCCATGCCCCGCAATTTGAGGGCTCCCTCGTGACCGGGCCCCTTGGGCCCGGCTCATGGAGGAGCCCCCAAACGCTCCTTACTCCTGAGGAGGGTAGGCGCCCCGGGGGGACGCTTGAAACTCTTCCTCGTCCGGAGGATCAGTGAGCGCCGCATACTATGGCATATATGGCTCCTCGTAGGCGCTTGCCCGTCCCCCACGTCCGGTCATCAGCATGATGGTGGTCATCCCTCTTGGCGGCGGAGGGGGATCCCCCCAGCTGTGCTTCTCGAAGGTCTTCCTGCGGTAGGCCTCCGCGCAAAGGCCCTTGCTCCTGCTACCGCCGTCGGCCGGCCCCGTCGCCGCCCGGTGCTGGCTTCCGCCTTAATGTCCTATCATGGCTCCGTTGTTGTAGTTCATCCGCGCCATCGCCTCCGCCCTCTACTGGTTGCGCCGGATGGAGCGCTCCTGTCGGGCCGCCCCTGGCTGTCGAGGGTCGACCTGGTTTCGGTGATGCGTGCCAGCGTGCGCGTCGGTCGTCCCGCAGTTGTCTTATCATCCCTGGTGGTTGTCGGTGTGGCGCGCTTCAGAGCCGGTCGGTGCGGTCTGGAGGAGGTGGAGGGCAGCGCGGAGCACGTCTCTTTCGGCCCTGCCCAGAGCGGGCAGGGGCCCGAGGCTTGCGGGTTCGGGGGCCGGCACGCGGTGCAAGCCCCCGGCGTCCGGCGCCTGTGGCCTTGGAGGTGTACCAGGCCGGATGGTCTTCTGGGCGATGGCGATCAGCTCCATGATGTGGTCCGACCAAGCATCGAAGCCCCCTGGAGTCGGTCATTGGTGGAGCATCTCTCTCACCATCCGCAACGCGTCATGTGCGCTGAGGTCCCCCATGTCGATGCGGCACACCGCGGGCGCCTGGGCCGCCGCCCAGCCCCCATGCGCCTGGGTAGCACGGGTGGCCGTTGCTACGGCAACAAAAGACCTTCCCCGGGAACGGCGCCAGGAATCCTTCTGCTGCTGGCTACGCCTACAGGGACTTCCTTGGCAAATATGCAAAGGATTCCCCGCGGCCTTGGAGCCTTGCGTTGGTGTTCCCTTGAAGAGGAAAGGGTGATGTAGCACTGCGGCAGTAAGTATTTCCCTCAGTTTGAGAACCAAGGTATCGATCCAGTAGGAGGATCGCGTCAAGTCACAAGTACCTACACAAACACAAAGAGCTTGCACCCAACGCTATGAAGGGGTTGTTAATCCCTTATAGATTGTTTGCAAAGTGAGAACTGAAAGCAAACAGTAAACAAAGCAAAGTAAAAGTAAAAGTGGAGACGATGGTTGTGAATAGACCCGGGGGCCGTAGTGTTTGCTAGTGGCTTCTCTCATGAAAGCAAGTAGACGGTGTGTGAACGAATTACTGTCGAGCAATTGATAGAACTGCGCAAAGTCATGACGTTATCTACAGCAATGATCATATCTATAGGCATCACGTCCAAAACAATTAGACCGATACTTTCTGCATCTACTACTATTACTCCACATGTCGACCGCTATCCAGCATGCATCTAGTGTATTGAGTTCATAAGAACAGAGTAACGCCTTAAGCAAGATGACATGATGTAGATGGACAATCTCAAATCTATGATGAAATCCCATCTTGTTACCCTTAATGGCAACAACATGATGCGTGCCTTGCTGCCCCTTCTGTCACTCGGAAAGGTCACCGCACGGTATGAACCCAAAACTAAGCACTCCCCCCATTGCAAGAATCATAGATCTAGTTGGCCAAACAAAACCCAAGACTCGGAGAGACTTACAAGGATATCAATTCATGCATATAAGAAATCAGCAAAGACTCAAATATAATTCATAGATAATCTGATCACAAATCCACAATTCATCAGATCTCGACAAACACACCGCCAAAGAGGATTACATTGGATAGATCTCCATGAAGATCATGGAGAACTTTCTATTGAAGATCCAAGAGAGAGAAGAAGTCATTTAGCTACTAACCACGGACCCGTAAGTCTGAAGTGGACTATTCACGAGTCATTGGAGGGGTGATGATGTTGAAGTAAAAGCCCTCGAGCCCCAAAGTCCCCTCCGGTAGGGCACCGACAAGGGTCTCCAGATGAGATCTCGCGGAAACGGAAGCTTGCGGTGGCGGAAAAGTGGTTTCATGGACGCCCTGATTTTTCTGGGATTTTAGGGAATATATAGGCCAAAGAGCTAGGGCAGGGGAGCGCCAGGGAGGCCACAAGCCTGGTCGCCACGGGCCCCCCCTGGCCGCGGCGTCAGGGCTTGTGGGCTCCCTGTGGGCCTCCTGCCTTGGCCCTCAAGTCCCCCGATCTTCTTCTGTTCTGGAAAAAAATATTTCGGGGATTTTATTCCGTTTGGACTCCGTTCCAAAATCAGATCTGAAAAGAGTCAAAAACACAGAAAAAACAGGAATTGGCACTCGGCACTGAATTAATAAGTTAGTCCCAAAAAAGATATAAAAGGTATATAAAACATCCAAAGTTGACAAGATAACAGCATGAAACTATCAAAAATTATAGATACGTTTGAGACGTATCAAGCATCCCCAAGCTTAACTCCTGCTCGTCCTCGAGTAAGGAAGTGATAAAGAATGAAATTTTTTATGCTTTCATGCTACCTAGTATAGATGTCCTTTGTAACTCCTCTTATGTGACGTGAATGTTCAGATCCATTAGATTCAAAACAATAGTTTGCTATTGACGTGGAGACGATAATACTTCAAGCAAACTAGCAAGGTAATCATGAACTTTCAAAATAACAAGGCCAAAAGAAAGTTATCCCTACAAAATCATATAGTCTGCTATGCTCTATCATCCTTGCACAACGAATTTAAATCATGCACAACCTCGGTATTGGCCAAGTAATTGTTTACACACCTTTACTTTCTCAAACCTTTTCAACTCTCACGCAATACATGAGCGTGAGCCATGGTTTTAGCACTATAAGTGGAATGGAGTGTGGTGGAGGTTGCAAGGCAAACAAGGAGAAGATGGTCACATTGACTAGGCATATCAATGAGCTGTGGAGATGCTCATCAATAGATATCAATGTGAATGAGTAGGGATTGCCATACAAATGATGCACTAGAGCTAAGAGTATGTAAAAGCTCTTAAAGAAAACTAGTGGGTGTGCATCCAACTTGCTTGCTCATGAAGACCTAAGGCAATTTTGAGGAAGCCTATCATTGGAATATACAAGCCAAGTTATATAATGAAAATTTCCCACTAGCTATATGGTGGTGACAAAACGAGAGACTCTCAATCATGAAGATCATGGTGCTTAATAAACACATGTGTGGAAATATAGTAGCATTGTCCCTTCTCTCTTTTTCTCTCATTTTTTTGGTGGGATCTTTGGCCACTTTTTTATTTTATTTTTTATTTTTTATTTTTTTATTTTGGTGGGCATCTTTGGCCTCTTTTCGTAAAGGGCTTCGCTGGCCTCTTTTATTTCCTCACATCGGGCAATTCTCCATCAATGATGATCATCACACTTACAACTCAAAACTTAGAGCAATGATGACTCTATAAGGAATGCCTTAGGTAGTGTACCGTGACAATGATCTAGCATGGCATAGACATTAATGGAAACATCATGCTAGCTATCTTATGATCATGCAATGGAAATGTAGAAGTGGTGGCACATGTCATGGTGGTAGTTGCATGGCAATATATCTCATAATGGCTTTGAAGAAGCCATAGTAGGTAGGTATGGTGGCTGTTTTGAGGGAGGCTAATGGTGGGTTTTATGCACCATCGAAAGTTGCACGGCACTAAAGAAGATAGTGATGGTGGAAGGAGAAAGTGCATCTAAACCATGGACTCAACATTAGTCATGAAGAACTCATATACTTGTTGCAAAAGTTTTAGTAGTAATCGAAACAAAGCATTCAACGCATACTCCTAGGGGTAGGGTTGGTAGGTATAAACCATCGCGTGATCCCGACCGCCACACAAAGGATGACAATCAATACACTAATCATGCTCAGACTTCATCACATAGCGGTTCACCAAACGTGCATGCTACGGGAATCACTAACTTCAACACAAGTATTTCTAGATCCACAACACCTTACTAGTATAACTTCAATATTACCACAACCACAACTCAAAACTAATTGAGATGAATCAAACTTCTCTAACCACTCAATGCACATGAAGGTGGAAGTTTTCATATCCCTTTGGATAACTACCCCTTTTGAGACTACTTTCATAGCATATATCAACTACCAAGCCACGCGTCGCTGTGCTCTAAAAGATATAAGTGAAGCACACAGAGCAAAATCAACTAGCTCAAAAGATTTAAGTGAAGCACATGTGAGCTGAATTATCTAACCAAAGGATATAAGTGAAGCTCGACAAAATCATGGTGAGTGCATGTTTATCTCTCTAGGTGTGCAGCAAGGAAGATTGTGACACAACAAAAATAAAAGGCTCCTACGATACAAGACGCTCCAAGAAAAACACATAACATGTGGTGAATAAAAATATAGCCCCAAGTAACGTTACCGTTGGATTGAAGACGAAAGAGGGGATGCCTTCCCGGGGTGTAACGACCAAGATGCGGTCCTTTCCAATTTGGGGATCGAGGCCCCGAATTGGAAAGGAGCGCATCTAAGCGTCACGCAAACAGGTAACGCATCACATACATAATAATAAAAGATAGACAATCTGGGGTTCAATTGCCTTCTCATAAATATATCAGAGTACATCACGCATACAACCAAAGTAGTTCCGCTACGGACTAGAAAACAAGAGAAAAGGCTATGCTACCCTGCCTGCTGGCCCACGATCACGACCACGCCTCAATCTTCTGGGTAGTTCACGTACAGGCGGTCGTACTCCTCGTCGTACTGCCACACCAGCTGCGTGTCGTCGGGATCATCTGTCTCTGGGGTACCTGAACCTGTTGGTGTTGTGAAGGAAACTGTGAGCCATGGGGACTCAGCAATCTATGACCTCGGTGCCAGAACTAGTCAAGTTATTAGGCTCGATAGGGTGGAGTGTTTAAGGTTGCAGCATCCTAAGCTTGATATGGTGGCTAACTTACCTAGAACATTTATGAAGGTGGACTATACTAGCGGTCGAGAATACATGATCACTAAGTGATCCTGAACACCTACCTACGTCATTCATAACCCCACCATGTTCCCGATCAAAGAGAGATCTTCGAGGGGACAGTCACGGTTACGCACACAGTTGGCAATTTTATTAGCTTATGTTTAAGTTATCTAATACCAGATGTTAACAAAATATTCCAAGTTGCCACATAACCGCGGGCATGGCTTTCCGAAAGATTAAACCCTGCAGGGGTGCTCCAACTAGTCCATCACAAACGTACACGGGCCGCAAAGTAATCCTCTATCACGAATCTCGTGATCTCGTCGGATTCCTTAGAGGAAAACCTCAACTCTGGGGAGAACCAAAGCTTCACCGGGATTCCTATACGCAAGATATATCGCAAAGGTAAGGCAAGACTAGCAGGACCTCCCGACGTGTCGACGACCCTGATAAGAGCCGCGTATCTCAGTCTCAGGACATGCCGGATAAGCGAAGCATACAGTGGCCAGAGAAATCTCCCGAGTTGCCCCGGGATGGCCCCGCACGGTGCTCTAGTTTGGACCAACACTCATGAGGAGCACTGGCCCGGGTTGTTGATTAAATTCCTCGGGTAGGCCATTCCCTATGCAGATTATTATTAAGTGATTAGCAAATTAACACTAAAGTTGGGTCCTGCCGGACAAGCCTTAACACTACACGATTTATCGAGGGGGTCCCCATAACAACCCCGAACGTGTTAGGAGCGATCAATATGGAATCAAACACCGGTAGCCGGTAACTATGGCGGCAATAACGGAACAAAGCACCAGGCAAAAGGCTAGGCCTTCCGTCATTTACCAAGTATATAGGTGCATTAATTAAATAACAGAATTTAAGATAATGATATCAAGCTCATGTTATCACATGAGTCAAAGCACCTGCTTCTAGCAACGCTAACATTAGTAGCTGAGCAAAGCCTACTTAGCCATTCAAGTTTGCTAGGAAGGTATCAGTGTTTGGGTTCATGGCATATAAAGAGGCAAATATTTCAGTGGCAGGCAGCGAGCATATGACAAAGGAAACGTAATCTAGCATAACAAGTCTAGAGATTGAATCAAGGTCATATCATCTTGCCTGTGATATCCTCAGCTTGGAATGGTTGTTGATCGTCTTGCACGTTCTCTCCTGACTCCACGTATTCGTTCTCCGATCCCGGTGCTACCCACAATAAGAATGACATCCAATGAACAACAGCAACTCAAGATGCAACAAGCACATGTTGCATGAGATGAATATGGGCATGCATCACTATTTTCTATCACTAGCACAAGCATAAAGAGCAATACATGTTCCTAGACAGAACTGCATGCTAACCTATTTTGACATGCATGAGAATGACATGATCAGATGCGTCTCGTGAAAACGAAGCAAAACCATATAAAGAACATTACAATCGGAGCTACGGATCAACAGGAATCAACGAAGCAAGATATGAAGCCCTACGTAGCAAAATCATCACCACACACTCAAATGGCACAAATCTGGTATTCCCAGGTTGCCAAGACATAAAAAACCGTCATGGATGGGGTGGAGCAAAGAAGAACACCACATCATCAACTAACCACTCACAAGCATCAAAATGACAAAACTACTCAATCTGCCATAAACTGCATCATAGCACTTTGTGAGCTACATGCAAAGCACCTACAGCCACCCAAACATGACAAATATTATAAGTGGTTGTAGCTAGTAAAGAATACTACAAGAACAAGCAAGTCACACAAAAAGGAATTAAACACAGAAAGATACAAGGCTGCAAACTTGCCCAAAAACATCAGATTTCAGGGACTTAGTGAAAATTCCAAATTCTCACTTTCTGTCTATGCTCTCAAGCATTTTGACAGCAGCCAAAACAATAGTTACAGGACTCCAAATTACATGATATTTTACAGGGAGCTAGACAAACATATCAGGTCCAACTTTCTCGTTGAAATCTAAGCCTAGATCACAATATTTGACCAGCACAACCTCATCAACAGGAGAAGAAAATATAAACAGATTCTCACACTTTTTGAAAATCTCTCAGATTTTCACTAATCTGGAATTTCAGCCACATGCCTACTTTGAGTGGGCATAACTTGCACATATGGAATCCTAATCATGAGATGAGACCAACAAGAGGTAGAGGGGGTCACCCTCTACTAGCACAACCAAGAAACAATCACAAAGGCTCACCACAACTCATGGAACCAGGCTCCAAACATAGAAGAAAATGAAAATATGTCATCTCCAGAAAATGTTACGATGGCAAAACTGAGTTCACCAATGGGTTCCTTGGGAGATTCTACCACAAAAACATATAAAATATGCATACACTTGTTTGGAGCAAGTGGCCACAAACTAGGAAGGAAAAGCTACATAGATTTCTACAAATTGAATAGTGCAACATCTCATGTGCACACACTAGATCAACTACCACATAGCTATGTTCATGTGCACAAAGACAATATGGACGTGAGGTTTGAACCCCATGTTTGTGTCATGCACATCAACATCACCACCACTTTTATCAAGATAATCACTAGATCACCCACACACACTCACACATCATGCCCTCTCTCATATGAACATGAGGAGGTGCACAAGTGTTGCCAATGGGGCTGTTCACCACACACATATATCATCACCAGAAGCCTCGTCACAAGCACTTAAACCCAAGAACAACATGAGGGGGAAAATCTACTATGCAAGTAACATGGAAGCATCATATCTCAAACACTTCTAGTAGGTACCACATGTGGTGTGCACTACTTACACACATATCTCCATACCTACACCACCATCATCACTCACCACTCCTATGCACTCATGACTACTTGCAATTACACCACCAACATATACTAGCAAGATCTCATACACACATATGCAAGCAACCTACACATAGATTTCTACCAAGTTAAATCTACTCATGCACTCTACTCTTGCTAGCACCAAACATTAGCAACAACATGCTAAAGTGAGTGAATAAAAATACCCATATGAGTCCAAGCATATGCAGCAACTTTGAAAGCAAAACATAGCAAACAGATATGCAGTGAAACAAAAAAATAAAAAGGGCAGGGGAGGGATTCGATCCCACACCCCCTGTGTTACCACACAAGCCCAACACCACCCGGCTACCAGCCTATAGCTCGATAGAGAGAGATGCTCAAACAGGGAAACATGTCCCTGTTGGCTTACTGTGCCGAAGCAATGCAAAATAAAAGGGGTGCCGAGGGGGATTCGAACCCACGCCTTCCAACGGGCATACAGCAAGCGGTACCACTACGCTACGGGCAAGGATACTAACAGAGAAGGGGCATAACCCCTTTTGAGCCTTCCCCCTTCGAGATCACAGGAGGAACACGGCGGCCGGAATAGGGGAACTATCACGCCGGCGGCACAGATCAAATCGAGCAACGGCTCGTGGATGGGAGGATGCCTACGCTCGCACGGTTCCATTCCCCATGCTACTTCCGCTCGAGACGAACCACAGCGGCCTAGCTACGGTGCTCTGCGGCGCCGGCGACAGGGAGAGTCTCGGCGTCCAACTACGCGATCCCTACGCCAGATCGAAGACAGGGAAGGGGGAAGGATGATCTGCTCACCCCACAGCCGAAGGACGCGAGCCGACCGGAGAGGAAGCAGAGGACGGCGAGGAAGGAGCCGTGTCGCAGGAGCTTGCCGGAGCAGAAGGAGACGTCGATGAACTAGGGGAAGAAGAGGTGGACGCCACGATCTAGCTGCGGGAATGGATCCCCACGAGTTCCCACGAGCGCGTCGTCGCCTTGGAGAGGAAGAAGTGGCACAGCAGCAACGGCGGCGAGCACCCTCACGATCCGGCCATGGCGGACTCGCCCTACTCTTACCTAAGGCCGTCGACAGAGAAGAGAGGGAGATCGGAGGAAGTGGCGGCGAGGAAGAGGAACCCTAGCCTTGGCACGGATGCCAAGGAGGGATTAAATAGAGGGAAGGAGAGGTGAGGAAGGCGGCACGGCCATGTGCGTGCGGGGAGCTTCGTTGGAAAGCAGAGAGGAGCGAGGTGAGAGGCTGATAGGGGGGGCCTCGTGCCGAGCTGGAAAGGAGGAAGATGAGGAACGTTGCGCTGCTCGTGCGCGAGAGAGAGGGGAAGTGGGCCGCTAAGTGGGAGTAAGCCCACTTAGGTGCGCGAGATAGAAGAAAAGACCACACTGCCTTTTCTATTTAGCAAATGAAACAGGGAAAAGAAATTAGGTACACGGCAAAATAAAAGGGATAAAATCAAATAGAAAATTGCGCTCGACCTGAAAATGAACCAGCTATTTTAATAAAATACTTCCAACATTTATGGGGTTACTTTATTTAAACCAAAACAACATTTGATTAATCTGTTTTGTGTTTTAAGTGCACCCTCAAATCCAAAACAAAGGCTTCAAACTATTACCCCCTCATCTCCACAATATTCCCTAAACAAAAGACATTTTTAAAACAGAGATATAAAGGTGGAATTTTTGAACTTGAGAATAAAAGAGAGAAAGGGTTTTGCAATTAAATAGAGGGGGTGAAATATGTCAAGCACCACTACTCTTAGAACTACCATCACAAAACACATGATATCACAACACCCTCCCATCACCTAACAAGAACACATGCATCACAAGGTATGGCAAGGATGGTATGGCATGGGTGCATGCATGCAAAAGAAGAAAAGAATACAAGGTGTCACATGAAATCACAACTCAAAGATAGCTCTCATGACAATGTCAAGGTGGACCCACATGGAAGGTTACAAAAACGGAAAGCGTTACACTTGGGGCACTACAAACTCTCCCACACTACAAAAAAGATCTCGCCCCGAGATCTACGCCTGAAAGAACTCCGGATATTCAGAAAGGAGGTGGTCCTCGCGTTCCCATGTAGCCTCTTTATCGGAATGGTGTGACCACTGCACTTTGAGAAATTTGACAGACTTGTTACGAGTCTTGTGCTCACTCGCCTCGAGAACCACAACTGGATGCTCACGATAAGAAAGGTCAGGCTGAAGGTCGATGTCTTGAAGATGAACAGTGCGCTCGGGGGTCTGGAAACACCTCCGAAGCTGAGAAACATGGAACACATCATGGACATTTGCAAAGGTTGACGGAAGCTCGAGCTGGTACGCAAGGTCGCCTCTCTTGCCAACCACTCTGAACGGACCAACGAAACGAGGCGGAAGCTTGCCTTTGATGCCAAAGCGTTGCATACCCTTCATAGGCGACACCTTGAGATAGACGAAGTCATCAAGCTCATAAGACATGTCACGGTGCTTGCTATCATAATAGCTCTTCTGACGGGACTGAGCTTCTCTAAGGTTGTCGCGAATGATCCGACACATCTCCTCAGCTTC
The DNA here is from genome assembly GCF_904849725.1 of Hordeum vulgare subsp. vulgare. NCBI lineage: Eukaryota > Viridiplantae > Streptophyta > Magnoliopsida > Poales > Poaceae > Hordeum > Hordeum vulgare. The sequence continues at coordinate 142,560,854 of NC_058521.1, read as the reverse complement.
TTCTATCAAATCATTCCCAAGGATCTGAAGCTCGCCGGTCTCGGACCAGTTGAGCGGAGTACGGAACTTCCTACCATAGATAATTTTAAACGGAGCCTTGCCAGAACTAGCTTGATAACTGTTGTTATACAAGAACTCCGCGAAAGGCAGACAATCTTCCCACTTCATGCCAAAAGAGATAACACAGGCTCTCAGCATATCCTCAAGAACTTGATTCACTCTCTCCACTTGACCACTAGTCTGAGGATGGAACGTTGTGCTGAAGCGGATCTTCGTGCCCATAGCAGACTGAAAGGAGTCACAGAACTTGGAAGTGAAGATACTTCCTCGATCTGAAGAGATCATCAAAGGCACGACGTGCAAAGAGACAATCCTGGAGGTGTACAACTCTGTTAGCTGAGCTGCTGAAATGGACTCCTTGACTGGAAGAAAATGAGCCACTTTACTCAACTTTTCGATGACGACGAAGATGGCATCATTACCCTTCTTGGACTTCGGAAACCCGGTGACGAAATCCATCTCAATGTGATCGAACTTCCACTCGGGAATTGGCAACGGCTGCAACAGGCCTGCTGGACGTTGATGTTCTGCTTTCACCCTTCGACATACATCACATTCATTTACGAACTGAGCAATCTCACGCTTCAGACGAGTCCACCAAAAGGTCTGCTTCAAGTCATGGTACATTTTGGAGCTTCCAGGATGAATAGAGAGCAGAGAGTTGTGAGCTTCCTCCATGATTACCTTCCTGAGATCACCTTTCGAGACGACAAGGCGATCCTCGAAGAACAATGTGTCTCTGGCATCAACAGTGAAGCACTTATACATGGGGAGACTCTTTCCCACGCCAATCTTGACCTTCTTCACCATAGCGTCAAGAAGTTGTGCTGCTCGGACCTGATCTTCCAAGGTAGGAGAGATCTAAAGGTTTGCAAGAAATCCCTGAGGTACTAGCTGAAGGTTGAGCTTCCTGAAAGACTCACAAAGACCAGGCTGGAGAGGTTGCAGAATCACACTGTTGCAATATGCCTTCCTGCTCAAAGCATCCGCCACGACATTAGCTTTGCCTGGCGTGTACTCAACACTCGGATTAAAATCCTGGAGCATTTCCACCCAACGTGTTTGCCGAAGATTCAATTTAGGTTGAATGAAGATGTACTTGAGACTCTTGTGATCGGTGAAAACTTCAACCTTACGTTCCAACAAGAGGTGTCTCCAAGTCATCAGAGCGTGTACCACAGCTGCTAGCTCAAGATCATGCATAGGATAGTTCTTCTCCGCTAGCTTCAACTACCTGGAGGTATAAGCAACCACCTTCTTATCTTGCATCAGGACTGCACCAAGACCCTGGAGAGAAGCGTCGCAGAAGACCTGGTACGGCTTGGAATCATCCGGAGGAACCAAGACTGGAATGGAGGTAAGCTTCTCTTTGAGTGTATCGAAGGCCAGTTGACACTCTGGAGACCAAGCATACTTAACACCCTTCTGAAGAAGACTTGAGAGCGGCTTGGCAATCTTGGAGAAGTTCTCAACGAACCCTCTGCAATAGCCAGCAAGCCCGATAAAGCTTCGAAGCTGCTTCACATTCTGCGGAGGCTCCCATTCAACAATGGCCTGAACTTTGGATGGATCAACTTTAATGCCCTCGGCAGAGATAATGTGCCCAAGATAAACCACTTCTTTCAGCCAGAACTCACACTTGGAAAACTTGGCATACAGCATGTACTCTCTCAGCTTATCAAGCACCAACCTGAGATGGTCTTCATGTTCTTCCTCAGTTTCAGAAAAGACCAGAATGTCGTCCAGATAGAGCAAGACAAATTCATTCTTGAACGGAGAGAATATGTAGTTCATCAATCGACAGAATGTCGGAGGAGCATTTGCTAGACCAAAAGACATGAACGTATACTCATACGAGCCAAAACTAGTCCTGAAGGCAGTCTTCAGAATATCTTCCTCGCGAATGTGAATTTGATGATAGCCCATCCTTAGATCAAGCTTGGAGAAGACCTTAGCACCTTTCAACTGTTCGAACAACTCAGTTATGTTCGGAAGTGGATATTTGTTCCTGATTGTCTTCTTGTTCAATGGACGGTAATCGACACACAGCCGGTCCGTGCCATCCTTCTTCTTGACAAACAGAACACCACAGCCCCATGGAGACGAGCTCGGTCTGATCAAACACAAAAGCTCCTGCTCATCGAGTTGCCTCTTGAGTTCCTTCAATTCTTCTAGACCCAGCTTGTACGGCCGTTTGCACACTGGCTCTGTGTCTGGCTCTAGCTCAATCACAAACTCAACTTCTCTGTGCGGAGGCATGCCTGGCAGCTCTTCAGGAAACACATCTTCATATTCGCAGACCACTGGGACTTGCGAAATAGGATTGATCTCACCCTTTTCATTCAAGGAGAACAGACGGATTGTATCATCGCGCGCCACGAATATAATCACGTCTTCCGAAGATTGGGTAAGCTTCACTTCTTTCTCTTCACAATCAATTAATGCCTTGTTCATGGCCAGCCAGTCCATACCAAGAATCAAGTCAATGTCGGAATTGCCCAAGACATACGGAGAAGCCAGAAAAGAATAGCTTCCTATCTTGACATTGACATCAGGAACTCTACAATTTGAACTCATCTGAGCACCCGGAGAAACAACACCCAAAGGTCTATGCAAACTTGTCGAGGGAAAATCATGCTTGATGAAAAATGACTTTGACATAAAGCAATGCGAAGCACCAGAATCGAACAAGACTTTAGCAGGAAAATCATTGACTGAAAGATTACCCATGATCACATCAGAGGAGTTGTCTGCTTCAGCTGCGTTCATCGTGTTGACTCGAGCTGATTTGGGGTTGAACTTGACAAGAGCGTTGCTTGGAGGTTTGCCTGGAGGAGGAGGCGGCAGTCGGAGCTGAGAAGTACACTTGTTGGCATAGTGACCCTTCTGCCCACACTTGTGACAAGTGACATCTGCTGGCTGTCGGTACTGAGTCTGAGGAGGCCTTTGCTTCTCATGCTGGTATCTCTGCTGGAAGACAGGATTGGGTGGGTGGGAAGAATCACGACCACCAGAGTGCTTGAGCTACTGCGAGTGTCGAGGAGGAGGAGGAGAAACCCAAAACTTCTGTTGCTTCTGAACCACCTGAGTCAAGGAAGAGCTGGAATCTCTGAAGTGCTTCTTAGAATTCTCCACCCTGAGCAAGGCTGCCTCTGCTCTGAGAGCTAGGTTGTAGAACTTGTCGAACTCCTCGGGATCGTGCAAGGCAAGAGCTAACTGCAAATCTTCTTTCAAGCCACCCCTGAACTGATAAATCTTGCTATTCTGATCCGGGATATCCTGTTGCGCGTAACGGGCCAACTCGTGGAACTCAACGTTGTACTTGTACACGGAATTGCCACCCTGCTTCAAACGCCTGAACTTCTCACGCATCTCCTCCACAAAGCTGGAAGGGATGTAGTGGGACCTGAAGTCACGACAGAACTCATCCCAAGAAATCATCCTGGCGCCTCTGGAGTCCTTCAGCTGCTTCCACCATATAGAAGCATGCCCCTTCAACTGGAACGTTGCAAACTTGACATAATCCTCCAGACGCACATTGCTACACTCGAAATGTTTGTTCATATCACGGATCCAATCTTCTGCATCAAATGGCTGGTCGCATGAAGTGAACGTCTTTGGCTGGTTCGACAGGAACTGACTCAGACTCGCAAACTGATTGCCCCCATGCTGGAAAATTGCCTTGCTGCTGATTGGCTCTCTCTTGCAGCAACTGTAGCAGCATCTGGGTGTTTGCATTAGTAGCAGCCATCACCGCTTGCCAAGCCTCTGCAGGAGGAGGAGGCAGCGGCGGCGGCGGAGGGTTCTCTGGAGGAGGTGGAGGCGACATATCCTCACGCCCTGGGTTCTGATGAGTCGGTGGAGCCATCCTGAAGACAGACAACAAATTAGCCCACAGCATAACATAAAGATATTGTTGAATCAAAAGACAGGAATAAGCAATTGCACTCGAACAAAATAGTAAGAATGCTTCCTCAAAGTGACGGACGACAAAATTCCCATTAAGACCACTGCAAACAAGTATGAGCTAGAACTGCTCGGAACAAACATATGATTGAGATCTTCCCAACCTCAATCATGCATCTGTAGGAAGATAGTCCTATAAGATACTACTTGAAATCCCACCTATGAATTCCCGAAATAACTGGTCATGCAATCTGGTACACGGATACAAGGAGTATATCACACAACTCCTAAACTAACCCATCACCTGTATCACATCCGTCAACACACAACCAGCATCTCGGACCTTCATCTACAATAGACCCTCGTGATCACAACGATACTAAGTATGGCAGTACTCCTGAACAATCTGCACCAGTACTGGGAACATCGGGGTTATCTCGCCACTACCAGTATTGAAGCAATTAAGAACATCCTTCGTTCTTAGATACTCAGAAATATGAATGATGGTGATGTGCGCAAGAATCCCCTGGAGCTCAACTCCCCGGAAGAAACTCAAAGCAGACAGGAGGCACCAAGACAGGACTCTGTCACATCGAAATCATATAGATTTCACAAATACCCGCGTGATCCTAAAAAAAATTGAGCGAGAAGAGGAGTAGAATTAAAGATTTCCTAAGTCGGGAACCTCACCAGAGCATGGAAGAGGAGAAAAAAAGAATCCTACTCTCCGATATAACTAAGACTAAAACATTTTCTAGACTCGACTTGGCCAAGTACGATCACACAAAGGCTCCTATGGTCGTAAGGCTCTGATTACCAACTTGTAACGACCAAGATGCGGTCCTTTCTGATCTGGGGATCGAGGCCCCGAATTGGAAAGGAGCGCATCTAAGCGTCTCGCAAACAGGTAACACAGCACATACATAATAATAAAAGATAGACAATCAGGGGTTCAATTGCCTTCTCATAAATATATCAGAGTACATCACGCATACAACCAAAGTAGTTCCGCTATGTACTACAAAACAAGAGAAAAGGCTATGCTACCCTGCCTGCTGGCCCACCATCAGGACCACACCTCAATCTTCTGGGTAGTTCACGTACAGGCGGTCGGACTCCTCGTTGTACTACCACGCCAGCTGCGTGCCGTCGGGATCATCTGTCTCTGGGGTACCTGAACCTGTTGGTGTTGTGAAGGAATCTGTGAGCCACGGGGACTCAGCAATCTATGACCTCGGTGCCACAACTAGTCAAGTTATTAGGGTGGATAGGGTGGAGTGTTTAAGGTTGCAGCATCCTAAGCTTGATATGGTGGCTAATTTACGTAGAACATTTATGAAGGTGGACTATACTAGCGGTCGAGAATACTTGATCACTAAGTGATCCTGAACACCTACCTAGATCATTCATAACCCCACCGTGTTCTCGATCGAAGAGAGATCTTCGAGGGGACAGTCACGGTTACGCACACAGTTGGCAATTTTATTAGCTTATGTTTAAGTTATCTAATACCGGATGTTAACAAAATATTCCAAGTTGCCACATAACCGCGGGCACGGCTTTTCGAAAGATTAAACCCTGCAGGGGTGCTCCAACTAGTCCATCACAAACGTACACGGGCCGCAAAGTAATCCTCTATCACGAATCTCGTGATCTCATCGGATTCCTTAGAGGAAAACCTCAACTCTGGGGAGAACCAAAGCTTCACCGGGATTCCTATATGCAAGATATATCGCTAAGGTAATGCAAGACTAGCAGGACCTCCCGACGTGTCGACAACCCTGATAACAGCCGCGTATCTCAGTCTCAGGACACGCCAGATAAGCGAAGCGTACGGTGGCCACAAAAATCTCCCAAGTTGCCCCGGGATGGCCCCGCACGGTGCTCTAGTTTGGGCCAACACTCATGAGGAGCACTGGCCCGGGTTGTTGATTAAATTCCTCAGGTAGGCCATTCCCTATGCATATTATTATTAAGTGATTAGCAAATTAACACCAAAGTTGGGTCCTACCGGACAAGCCTTAACACTACCCGATTTATCGAGGGGGTCCCCATAACAACCCTGAACGTGTTAGGAGCGATCAATATGGAATCAAACACCAGTAGCCGGTAACTATGGCGGCAATAACGGAACAAAGCACCCGGCAAAAGGCTAGGCCTTCCGTCATTTACCAAGTATATAGGTGCATTAATTAAATAACAGAATTTAAGATAATGATCTCAAGCTCATTTTATCACATGAGTCAAAGCACCTTCATCTAGCAACGCTAACATTAGTAGCTGAGCAAAGCCTACTTAGCCATTCAAGTTTGCTAGGAAGGGATCAGTGTTTGGGTTCATGGCATATCGAGAGGCAAATATTTCAGTGGTAAGCAGCGAGCATATGACAAAGGAAACGTAATCTAGCATAACAAGTCTAGAGATGGAATCAAGGTCATATCATCTTGCGTGTGATATCCTCAGCTTGGAATGGTTCTTGATCGTCCTGCACGTTCTCTCCTGACTCCACCTATTCATTCTCCGATCCTGGTGCTACCCAACATAAGCATAACAGCCAATGAACAACAGCACCTGAAGATGCAACAAGCACATGTTGCATGAGATGAATATGAGCATGCATCACTATTTTCTATCACTAGCACAAGCATAAAGAGCAATACATGTTCCTAGACAGAACTGCATGCTAACCTATTTTGACATGCGTGAGAATGACATGATCAGATGCGTCTCGTAAAAATGAAGCAAAACCATATAAAGAACATTACCATCGGAGCTACGGATCAACGGGAATCAACGAAACAATATATGAAGCCCTACGTAGCAAAATCATCACCACACACTCAAATGGCACAAATCTGGTATTCCCAGGTTGCCAAGACATAAAACAAACCATCATGGATGGTGTGGAGCAAAGAAGAACACCACATCATCAACTAAGCACTCACAAACATCAAAATGACAAAACTACTCAATCTGCCATAAACTGCATCATAGCACGTTGTGAGCTACATGCAAAGCACCTACGGCCACCCAAACATGACAAATAATATATGTGGCTGTAGCTAGTCAAGAATACTACAAGCACAAGCAAGTATCACACAAAAAGGAATTAAACACAGAAAGGTACAAGGCTGCAAACTTGCCCAAAAACATCAGTTTTCAGGGACTTAGTGAAAATTCCAGATTCTCACTTCCTGTCTATGCTCTCAAGCATTTTGACAGCAGCCAAAACAATAGTTACAGGACTCCAAATGACATGCAATTTTACAGGGAGCTAGAAAAACATATCAGGTCCAACTTTCTAGTTGAAAGCTAAGGCTAGATCACAATACATTGACCACCACAACCTCATCAACAGGAGAAGAAAATATAAACAGATTCTCAGACTTTTTGAAAATCTCAGATTTTCACTAATCTGGAATTTCAGCCACATGCCTACTTTGAGTAGGCATAACTTGCACATATGGAATCCTAATCATGAGATGAGACCAACAAGAGGTAGAGGGGGTCACCCTCTACTAGCACAACCAAGAAACAATCACAAAGGCTCACCACAACTCATGGAACCAGGCTCCAAACATAGAAGAAAATGAAAATATGTCATCTCCAGAAAATGTTCCTATGTTAAAACTGAGTTCACCAATGGGTTCCTTGAGAGATTCTACCACAAAAACATATAAAATATGCATACACTTGTTTGGAGCAAGTGGCCACAAACTAGGAAGGAAAAGCTACATAGATTCCTACAAATTGAATAGTGCAACATCTCATGTGCACACACTAGATCAACTACCACATAGCTATGTTCATGTGCACAAAGACAATATGGACATGAGGTTTTAACCCCATGTTTGTGTCATGCACATCAACATCACCACCACTTTTATCAAGATAATCACTAGATCACCCACACACACTCACACATCATGCCCTCTCTCATATGAACATGAGGAGGTCCAGAAGTGTTGCCAATGGGGCTGTTCACCACACACATATATCATCACCAGAAGCCTCATCACAAGCACTTAAACCCAAGAACAACATGAGGGGGAAAATCTACTATGCAAGTAACATGGAAGCATCATATCTCAAACACTTCTAGTAGGTACCACATGTGGTGTGCACTACTTACACACATATCTCCATACCTACACCACCACCATCACTCACCACTCCTATGCACTCATGACACCTTGCAATTATACCACCAACATATACTAGCAAGATCTCATACACACATATGCAAGCAACCTACACATAGATTTCTACCAAGTTAAATCTACTCATGCACTCTACTCTTGCTAGCACCAGACATTAGGAACAACATGCTGAAGTGAGTGAATAAAAATACCCACATGAGTCCAAGCATTTGCAGCAACTTTGCAAGCAAAACATAGCAAACAGATATGCATTGAAACAAAAAAATAAAAAGGGCAGGGGAGGGATTCGATCCCACACCCCCCGTGTTACCACAAATGCCCAACACCACCCGGCTACCAGCCTATAGCTCGACAGAGAGAGATGCTCAAACGGGGAAACCTATCCCTGTTGGCTTGCTGTGCCGAAGAAATGCAAAATAAAAGGGGTGCCGAGGGGGATTCGAACCCACGCCTTCCAACAGGCATACAGCAAGCGGTACCACTACGCTACGGGCAAGGATACTGACAGAGAAGGGGCATAACCCTTTTGAGCCTTCCCCCTTCGAGATCACAGGAGGAACACGGCGGCCGGAATAGGGGAACTATCACGCCGGCGGCACAGATCAAATCGAGCAACGGCTCATGGATGGGAGGATGCCTACGCTCGCACGGTTCCATTCCCCATGCTACTTCCGCTCGAGACGAACCACAGCGGCCTAGCTACGGTGCTCTGCGGCGCCGGCGACAGGGAGAGTCTCGGCGTCCAACTACGCGATCCCTACGCCAGATCAAAGACAGGGAAGGGGGAAGGATGATCTGCTCACCCCACAGCCGAAGGACGCGAGCCGACCGGAGAGGAAGCAGAGGACGGCGAGGAAGGAGCCGTGTCGGAGGAGCTTGCCGGAGCGAAAGGAGACGTCGATGAAGTAGGGGAAGAAGAGGTGGACGCCGCGATCTAGCTGCGGGAATGCATACCCACGAGTTCCCGTGAGCGCGTCGTGGCCTTGGAGAGGAAGAAGTGGCGCAGCAGCAACGGCGGCGAGCACCCTCACGATCCGGCCATGGCGGACTCGCCCTCCTCTTACGTGAGGCCGTCGACAGGGAAGAGAGGGATATGGGAGGAAGTGGCGGCGGGGAAGAGGAACCCTAGCCTTGGCACGGATGCCAAGGAGGGATTAAATAGAGGGAAGGAGAGGTGAGGAACGCGGCACGGCCATGTGCGTGCGGGGAGCTTCGGTGGAAAGCAGAGAGGAGCGAGGTGAGAGGCTGACAGGGGGGCCCTGGTGCCGAGCTGGTAAGGAGGAAGACGAGGAACGTTGCGCTGCTCCTGCACGGGAGAGAGGGGAAGTGGGCCGCTAAGTGGGAGTAAGCCCACTTAGGTGCGCCAGATAGAAGAAAAGGCCACACTGCCTTTTCTATTTAGCAAATGAAACAGGGAAAAGAAAATAGGTACAGGGCAAAATAAAAGGGATAAAATCAAATGGAAAATTGTCCTGGACCTGAAAATGAACCAGCTATTTTAATAAAATACTTCCAACATTTATGGAGTTACTTTATTTAAACCAAAACAACATTTGATTAATCTGTTTTGTGTTTCAAGTGCACCCTCAAATCCAAAACTACGGCTCCAAACTATTACCCCCTCATCTCCATAATATTCCCTAAACAAAATACATTTTTAAAACAGAGATATAAAGGTGGAATTTTTGAACTTGAGAATAAAAGAGAGAAAGGGTTTTGCAATTAGATAGACGGGGGTGAAATATGTCAAGCACCACTACTCTTAGAACTACCATCACAAAACACATGATATCACAACACCCCCTCATCACCTAACAAGAACACATGCATCACAAGGTATGGAAAGGATGGTATGGCATGGGTGCATGCATGCAAAAGAAGAAAGGAATACAAGGTGTCACATGAAATCACAACTCATAGATAGCTCTCATGACAATGTCAAGGTGGACCCACATGGAAGGTTACAAAAAGGGAAAGCTTTACACTTGGGGCACTACACGGGGCATTCCCAAGCTTAAGCTTTTTTGACATCCTTGAATCAACTTGGGGTGCCTCGGGCATCCCCAAGCTTGAGCTCTTGCCACTCTTTATCTCTTTGTCCATAAGAACTTCACCCAAAACTTGAAAACTTCACAACACGAAACTTAAACAGAAACTCGTGATAACATTAGTATAAGAAAGCAAACCACCACTTCCTTAGATACTGTAGTAGACTTAAATTCTACTTATGTTGATGTTGGGTTACTATATTTTCAATCTTCCATGGCTAACACCCCCCGATACTATCCATAGTTTCATCAAAATAAGCAACCAACTCAACAAAAACAGAATATGTTAACAGCAGACCAGTCTGTAGCAATCTGTATACTTCGTATACTTCTGGTACTTCAAAAATTCTGACAAATTACAACCTTTTGAAGAATTTGCGTAGAAATTGGCAGCAAAATGAATCAACTCAAAAGCTCTTACAGAAAAAAAAAATGAAAATTCTTTTCGTGAGCAAAAAGTTTCTGTCTTTTCCAGCATGACCAAACGATCATTCCCAAGACTAATCAGAACGGTTTTACTTGGCACAAACGCAAAAGAAACACAAAAAACACAATCATAACAGAATTATGAAAGTGTGAAAAACACAAAACAGAAAGAAAAAGGATAGATTCGTTGGGTTGCCTCCCAACAAGCGTTATTGTTTAATGCCCTTAGCTAGGCATAAGGTGATGGAATCACGTATAGTCATCTTTGGTGCTCAAACCATAAGTAGCCCTCATCATAGATTCATAAGGCAATCTTATTTTCTTTCTAGGAAAATGCTCCATGCCCTTCTTCAGAGGAAATTGAAATCTAATATGCCCTTCCTTCATATCGATGATAGCACCAATAGTCCTTAGGAAAGGTCTACCAAGAATAATGGGACATGAAGGATTGCAATCTATGTCAAGTACAATGAAATCCACGGGTACATAGTTCTTATTTGCAACAATAAGAACATCATCGATCCTTCCCATGGGTTTCTTGACAGTAGAATCCGCAAGATGCAAATTAAGAGAACACTCTTCAATCTCATGAAAACCAAGAATATCACATAAAGACTTTGGAATCGCGGATACACTAGCACCCAAATCACACAAAGCATTGCATTCATAGTTTTTTATTTCGATTTTGATAGTAGGTTCCCAATCATCCTGAAGTTTTCTAGGTATAGAGACTTCTAATTCGAGTTTCTCTTCAAGAGATTTCATCATAGCATCTACAATATGAGCGGTAAAGGCTTTGCTTTGGCTATAAGCATGTGGAGAGTTTGCAATGGATTGCATCAAGGAAATAGATTCAAACAAGGAGCAACTATCATAATTGAATTCCTTGAAATCCAAAGTGGGAGTTTCATTACTACGCAATATTTTGATTTCTTCTACTCCACTCTCCACACCTTTATCATCAAGATAGGTGGACTCCGAATCATTGGTGCGTTTTTCAACCAAAGTGGATTCATATCCAGCCCCTTCATCAATAGGTTTGACACGCGAAAACAAAGATTAAAGAGGAGTCACACCAAGCACTTTAAGATCTTCGTGATTTGCATCACTAGAACGCACCCTTTTAAACCATTCATGCCTAGCGCGAATTTGGGCGGTTCTTTCTTTACTCTCATTCATGGAGACACGCATAGCTTTTAAAGTTTCATCCAAGTTGACCTTGGGAGGAGCACATCTAACTTTCAAAGCATCAATATCACAAGACATCCTATCAACGCTCTTAGCCAAATCGTCTATTTTGAGTAGTTTTTCCTCTATGGACGCATTGAAAATCTTTTGAGAGTTGATGAACTCTTTGATATTACTCTCTAAATCAGAGGGTAATTAGTTATGATTTCCATAAGTGTTGTTGTAGGAATTTCCATAATTGTTAGAGGAGTTACTAGGAAAAGGCCTAGGAACATAGTTTCCTCTAAAAGCATTGTTGTTGCCAAAATTGTTCCTACCAACAAAATTAACGTCCAAACTAGCGTTGCTACTCTCAATCAAGGAAGATAGTGGCATGTCATTAGGATCTAAAGGAGCATTTCTACTAGCAACCAAATTCATCAACTCGTCCATCTTAGCACTAAGCGAGTTAATTTCTTCTATAGTGTGTACATTTTTGGTAGCAGGTGACCTTTCATTGTGCCACTGAGAGTAGTTGGTCATGATATTGTCTAGGATTTTTGTAGCTTCTCCTAACGTGATTTCCATGAACGTTCCACCTGAGGAGGAGTCCAATATGTTGCGAGAAGCAAAATTCAAAAGATTAGTATAATCATCCACAAACTCAAGCCATGAGCGGGACAATTTCTAATCATTAAATTCATCCTCTCCCAAGATTGTGCAACATGTTCATGATCAAGTTGCTTGAAATTCATGATATCGTTAAGGAGAGAGATAATCTTAGCCGGCGGAAAATACTTGGATATGTAAGCATCTTTGCACTTATTCCAAGAATCGATACTATTTTTAGGCAAAGAAGAAGACCAAGTTTTCGCACGATCTCGCAAAGAGAACGGAAAAAGCTTCAACTTAACAACATCATTATCCACATCTTTTTTCTTTTGCATATCGCAAAGCTCAATGAAGGTATTGAGATGGGATGCGGCATCTTCACTAGGAAGGCCAGAAAATAGCTCTTTCATAACAAGATTCAACAAGGCAGCGTTGATTTCATATGATTCCGCACTAGTGGCGGGAGCAGTCGGAGTACTAATAAAATCATTATTATTAGTATTCGAGAAGTCACAAAGTTTGGTGTTTTCAGCCATGATGACTTCAACAAACCAACAAGAACACAAGCAAGCAAGAAAACTGGCAAAGGAAAACGGCAAAAGGCAAATGAAAACGGCAAAAGGCAAATGAAAACGGCAAAGGAGAAAGGCAAATGAAAACGGCAAATGTGAAGTGGGGGAGAGGAAAACGAGAGGCAACTAGCAAAACAGGTAAAAGCAAGAGATGAGTTCGTGACACCTACTTGGATAGATCTTGACTTGATCTCTCCTCCCCGGCAACGGCGCCAGAAATCCTTCTGCTACAGCAACAAAAGACCTTCCCCGGCAACGGCGCCAGGAATCCTTCTACTGCTGGCTACACCTACACAGACTTCCTTGGCAAATATGCAAAGGATTCCCCGTGGCCTTGGAGCCTTGCGTTGGTGTTCCCTTGAAGAGGAAAGGGTGATGTAGCACTGCGGCAGTAAGTATTTTCCTCAGTTTGAGAACCAAGGTATCGATCCAGTAGGAGGATCGCGTCAAGTCACAAGTACCTGCACAAACACAAAGAGCTTGCACCCAACGCTATGAAGGGGTTGTCAATCCCTTATAGATTGTTTGCAAAGTGAGAACTGAATGCAAAAGGTAAACAAAGCAAAGTAAAAGTAAAAGTGGAGACGATACTTGTGAATAGACCCGGGGGCCGTAGTGTTCACTAGTGGCTTCTCTCATGAAAGCAAGTAAACGGTGGGTGAACGAATTACTGTCGAGCAATTGATAGAACCGCGCAAAGTCATGACGTTATCTAAGGCAGTGATCATATCTATACGCATCACGTCCAAAACAAGTAGACCGATACTTTCTGCATCTACTACTATTACTCCACACGTCGACCGCTATCCAGCATGCATCTAGTGTATTGAGTTCATAAGAACAGAGTAACGCCTTAAGCAAGATGACATGATGTAGATGGACAATCTCAAATCTATGATGAAAGCCCATCTTGTTACCCTTGATGGCAACAACACGATGCGTGCCTTGCTGCTCCTTCTGTCACTGGGAAAGGTCACCGCACGGTATGAACCCAAAACTAAGCACTTCTCCCATTGCAAGAATCATAGATCTAGTTGGCCAAACATAACCCAAGACTCAGAGAGACTTACAAGGATATCAAATCATTCATATAAGAAATCAGCAAAGACTCAAATATAATTCATAGATAATCTCATCACAAATCCACAATTCATCAGATCTAGACAAACACACCGCCAAAGAGGATTACATCGGATAGATCTCCATGAAGATCATGGAGAACTTTGTATTGAAGATCCAAGAGAGAGAAGAAGCCATCGTGCTACTAACTACGAACCCGTAGGTCTAAAGTGGACTACTCACGAGTCATTGGAGGGGCGATGATGTTGATGTAGAAGCCCTCCAGCCCAAAGTCCCCTCCGTCGGGGCACCGGGAAGGGTCTCCAGATGAGATCTCGCGGAAACGGAAGCTTGCGGCGGCAGAAAAGTGGTTTCGTGGACGCCCAGATTTTTTCTGGGGTTTTAGGGAATATATAGGCCAAAGAGCTAGGGCAGGGGAGCGCGAGGGAGGCCACAAGCCTGGTCGCCACGGGGCCCCCTGGCCGCGGCGTCAGGGCTTGTGGGCTCCCTGTGGGCCTCCTGCCTTGGCCCTCAAGTTCCCCGATCTTCTTCTGTTCTGGAAAAATTTATTTCGGGGATTTTATTCCGTCTGGACTCCGTTCCAAAATTAGATCAAAAAAGAGTCAAAAACACAGAAAAAACAGGAACTGGCACTTGGCACTGAATTAATAAGTTAGTCCCAAAAAAGATATAAAAGGTATACAAAACATCCAAAGTTGACAAGATAACAACATGAAACTATCAAAAATTATAGATACGTTTGAGACGTATCAGCCATCACGGCGGAGACGATGTTGACAACCTGATACGAGCCGCCTGATCCGGCAACGCTGGCATGCGAGCTTCCAGCATGGTGACGTGGTGGTCGGAGATCAGCTCGACGAGGCTCGGAGGAGCCGGTAGATCGCCGGCCATCGGTGCTGCGGTCTGAGACAGAGGAAGCTGGAAGAAAACCTTCACATGCCCCCTGCCTGGCGCGCCAAATTTCGGATTTCGGGCTCCGCAAAACCCTAAGGATTCGAACATAGGGGTGTGTGCGTAGGATCCTCCCTGCTTCGTCTCGCCTAGCCTCTACTCGATGGGAACGGCGAAAAATTCACTCGAAGGTGAGGAGAACTCAGAACACAGCAGTTTACCCAGGTTCGGGCCGCTGCGAAGCGTAAAACCCTACTCCTGCTTTGGTGGAGTACCTCTCATGGAGGTTGATGGAGAGATAGTACAGTGCTTTCGTGCCTCCGGAGGCCAAGCGGCTCAGTGTGTTGTTCTAGGGTTCCGGTGGTCTCCTTGTTGGGGAACGTCGCATGGGAAACAAAAAATTTCCTACGCGCACGAAGACCTATCATGGTGATGTCCATCTACGAGAGGGGATGAGTGATCTACGTACCCTTGTAGATCGTACAGCAGAAGCGATAAGAGATCGCGGTTGATGTAGTGGAACGTCCTCACGTCCCTCGATCCGCCCCGCGAACAATCCCGCGATCAGTCCCACGATCTAGTACCGAACGGACGGCACCTCCGCGTTCAGCACACGTACAGCTCGACGATGATCTCGGCCTTCTTGATCCAGCAAGAGAGACGGAGAGGTAGAAGAGTTCTCCGGCAGCGTGACGGCGCTCCGGAGGTTGGTGATGATCTTGTCTCAGCAGGGCTCCGCCCGAGCTCCGCAGAAACACGATCTAGAGGAAAAACTATGGAGGTATGTGGTCGGGCAGCCGTGAGAAAGTCGTCTCAAATCTGCCCTAAAAGCCCCATATATATAGGAGGAGGGAGGGGGACCTTGCCTTGGGGTCCAAGGGATCCCCAAGGGGTCGGCCAAGCCAGGGGGGAGGACTCTCCCCCCCCCAAACCGAGTCCTACTTGGTTTGGTGGGAGGGAGTCCTTCCCCCTTCCCACTTCCCCTTTTTTTCCTTTCCTTTGATTTTTTCTTCCTTGGCGCATAGGGGATTGGTGGGCTGTCCCACCAGCCCACTAAGGGCTGGTGTGACCCCCCCAAATACCTATGGGCTTCCCCGGAGTGGGTTGCCCCCCTCCGGTGAACTCCCGGAACCCATTCGTCATTCCCGGTACATTCCCGATAACTCCGAAAACCTTCCGGTAATCAAATGAGGTCATCCTATATATCAATCTTCATCTCCGGACTATTCCGGAAACCCTCGTGACGTCCGTGATCTCATCCGGGACTCCGAACAACATTCGGTAACCAACCATATAACTCAAATACGCATAAAACAACGTCGAACCTTAAGTGTGCAGACCCTGCTGGTTCGAGAACTATGTAGACATGACCCGAGAGACTCCTCGGTCAATATCCAATAGCGGGACCTGGATGCCCATATTGGATCCTACATATTCTACGAAGATCTTATCGTTTGAACCTCAGTGCCAAGGATTCGTATAATCCCGTATGTCATTCCCTTTGTCCTTCGGTATGTTACTTGCCCGAGATTCGATCGTCAGTATCCGCATACCTATTTCAATCTCGTTTACCGGCAAGTCTCTTTACTCGTTCCATAATACAAGATCCCGTAACTTACACTAAGTTACATTGCTTGCAAGGCTTGTGTGTGATGTTGTATTACTGAGTGGGCCCCGAGATACCTCTCCGTCACACGGAGTGACAAATCCCAGTCTTGATCCATACTAACTCAACTAACACCTTCGGAGATACCTGTAGAGCATCTTTATAGTCACCCAGTTACGTTGCGACGTTTGATACACACAAAGCATTCCTCCGGTGTCAGTGAGTTATATGATCTCATGGTCATAGGAATAAATACTTGACACGCAGAAAACAGTAGCAACAAAATGACACGATCAACATGCTACGTCTATTTAGTTTGGGTCTAGTCCATCACGTGATTCTCCCAATGACGTGATCCAGTTATCAAGCAACAACACCTTGTTCATAATCAGAAGACACTGACTATCATCGATCAACTGGCTAGCCAACTAGAGGCATGCTAGGGACGGTGTTTTGTCTATGTATCCACACATGTAAATGAGTCTTCATTCAATACAATTATAGCATGGATAATAAACTATTATCTTGATACAGGAATTATAATAATAACTATACATTTATTATTGCCTCTAGGGCATAATTCCAACAGTCTCCCACTTGCACTAGAGTCAATAATCTAGCCCTCACATCACCATGTGAATTACATTGTAATAAATCTAACACCCATACAGTTCTGGTGTCGATCATGTTTTGGCCGTGGAAGAGGTTTAGTCAGCGGGTCTGCTACATTCAGATCCGTGTGCACTTTGCATATATTTACGTCCTCCTCCTCGACGTAGTCGCGGATGAGGTTGAAGCGTCGTTTGATGTGTCTGGTCTTCTTGTGAAACCTTGGTTCCTTTGCTAAGGCAATGGCACCAGTGTTGTCACAGAACAAGGTTATTGGATCCAGTGCACTTGGCACCACTCCAAGATCCGTCATGAACTACTTCATCCAGACACCCTCCTTAGCCGCCTCCGAGGCAGCCATGTACTCCGCTTCACATGTAGAATCTTCTACAACGCTTTGCTTGGAACTGCACCAGCTTACTGCACCCCCATTAAGAATAAATACGTATCCGGTTTGCGACTTAGAGTCGTCCGGATCTGTGTCAAAGCTTGCATCGACGTAACCTTTTACGGCGAGCTCTTCGTCACCTCCATACACGAGAAACATCTCCTTAGTCCTTTTCAGGTACTTCAGGATATTCTTGACCGCCGTCCAGTGATCCACTCCTGGATTACTCTGGAACCTACCTGCCATACTTATGGCCAGGCTAACATCCGGTCTAGTGCACAGCATCGCATACATGATAGAGCCTATGGCTGAAGCATAGGGGACGGAGCGCATATGCTCTCTATCTTCATCAGTTGCTGGGCACTGAGTCTTACTCAATCTCGTACCTTGTAACACTGGCAAGAACCCTTTCTTGGACTGTTCCATTTTGAACCTCTTCAAAACTTTATCAAGGTATGTGCTTTGTGAAAGTCCTATCAGGCGTTTTGATCTATCCCTATAGATCTTAATGCCTAGAATGTAAGCAGCTTCTCCTAGGTCCTTCATAGAGAAACTTTTATTCAAGTAACCTTTTATGCTCTCCAAAAGCTCTACGTTGTTTCCAATCAGCAATATGTCATCCACATATAATATTAGAAACGCCACAGAGCTCCCACTCACTTTCTTGTAAATACAAGATTCTCCAACCACTTGTATAAACCCAAATGCTTTGATCACCTCATCAAAGCGTTTGTTCCAACTCCGAGATGCTTGTACCAGTCCATAAATGGATCGCTGGAGCTTGCACACCTTGTCAGCATTTTTAGGATCGACAAAACCTTCGGGTTGCATCATATACAACTCTTCCTTAAGGAAACCGTTAAGGAACGCCGTTTTGACATCCATCTGCCAAATTTCATAATCGAAAAATGCAGCTATTGCTAACATGATTCTGACGGACTTAAGCATCGCTACGGGAGAGAAAGTCTCATCGTAGTCAATTCCTGGAACTTGTGAAAAACCCTTTGCCACAAGTCGAGCTTTATAAACGGTCACATTACCGTCAGCGTCCGTCTTCTTCTTAAAGATCCATTTGTTCTGAATAGCCTTGCGGCCTTCAGGCAGCATCTCCAAAGTCCACACTTTGTTCTCATACATGGATCCTATCTCGGATTTCATGGCTTCTAGCCATTTGTTGGAATCTGGGCCCACCATTGCTTCTTCATAATTTGCAGGTTCATTGTTGTCTAACAACATGATTGATAAGACGGGATTACCGTACCACTCTGGAGCAGCGCGTGATCTCGTCGACCTGCGTGGTTCAACAGAAACTTGAACTGGAGTTTCATGATCATCATCATTAACTTCCTCCTCAACCGGCGTCGCAATGACAGAGGTTTCCCCTTGCCCTGCGCCACCATCCAGAGGGATGAGAGGTTCGACAACCTCGTCAAGTTCTATCTTCCTCCCACTCAATTCTCTCGAGAGAAACTCCTTCTCGAGAAAAGTTCCGTTCTTAGCAACAAACACTTTGCCCTCGGATTTGAGATAGAAGGTGTACCCAACTGTCTCTTTTGGGTAACCTATGAAGACGCACTTTTCCGCTTTGGGTTCCAGCTTTTCAGGCTGAAGCTTTTTGACATAAGCATCACATCCCCAAACTTTAAGAAACGACAACTTTGGCCTTTTGCCATACCACAGTTCGTATGGTGTCGTCTCAACGGATTTTGATGGTGCCCTATTTAAAGTGAATGCAGCTGTTTCTAATGCATAACCCCAAAACGATAACGGCAAATCAGTAAGAGACATCATAGATCGCACCATTTCTAACAAAGTACGATTACGACGTTCGGACACACCATTACGCTGTGGTGTTCCAGGCGGTGTTAACTGCGAAACAATTCCACATTGTCTTAAGTGAGTACCAAACTCGAAACTCAGATATTCACCCCCACGATCAGACCGTAGGAACTTGATCTTCTTGTTACGATGATTTTCCACTTCACTCTGAAATTGCTTGAACTTTTCAAATGTTTCAGACTTGTGCTTCATCAAGTAGACATAACCATATCTACTTAAATCATCAGTGAAGGTGAGAAAATAACGATATCCGCCGCGTGCCTCCACGCTCATTGGACCACACACATCGGTATGTATGATTTCCAACAAGTCACTTGCACGCTCCATTGTTCCGGAGAACGGAGTTTTAGTCATCTTGCCCATGAGGCATGGTTCGCACGTGTCAAGTGAATCAAAGTCAAGTGACTCCAAAAGTCCATCAGCATGGAGTTTCTTCATGCGCTTTACACCAATATGACCCAAGCGGCAGTGCCACAAAAATATGGCGCTATCATTGTTTACTCTAACTCTTTTGGTCTCAATGTTATGTATATGCGTATCTCTATCAAGATTCAATATGAACAATCCTCTCACAGTCGGTGCATGACCATAAAAGATGTTACTCATAGAAATAGAACAAGCATTATTCTCAGACTTAAAAGAGTAACCGTCTCGCAATAAACAAGATCCATATATAATGTTCATGCTCAATGCAGGCACTAAATAACAATGATTTAAGTTCATCACTAATCCCGATGGTAGTTGAAGTGACACTGTGCCGACGGCGATTGCATCAACCTTGGAACCGTTTCCTACGCGCATCGTCACTTCGTCTTTCGCCAGCCTTCGTCTATTCCGCAGTCCCTGCTTCGAGTTGCAAATGTGAGCAACAGAACCGGTATCGAATACCCAGGCACTACTACGAGAGCCGGTTAAGTACACATCAATAACATGTATATCAAATATACCTGATTTTTCTTTGCCCGCCTTCTTATCTGCCAGATACTTGGGGCAATTGCGCTTCCAGTGACCCATACCCTTGCAATAGAAGCACTCTGTTTCAGGCTTAGGTCCAGCCTTGGGTTTCTTCAGCGGATTGGCAACAGGCTTGCCGCTCTTCTTCGAATTGCCCTTCTTGCCTTTGCCGTTTCTCTTGAAACTAGTGGTCTTGCTCACCATCAACACTTGATGCTCTTTACGGAGTTCAGACTCTGCGACTTTCAGCATCGCAAACAACTCGCCAGGAGACTTGTTCATCCCTTGCATGTTGTAGTTCAACACAAAGCCTTTATAGCTTGGCGGCAGTGATTGAAGGATTCTGTCAGTGATAGCTTCTTGCAGGAGTTCAATCCCCAGTTCAGCTAGACGGTTTGAGTACCCAGACATTTTGAGCACATGTTCACTGACAGACGAGTTTTCCTCCATCTTGCAAGCATAGAATTTATCGGAGGTCTCATACCTCTCGATCCGGGCGTTCTTCTGAAAGATAAACTTCAACTCCTGGAACATCTCAAATGCTCCATGACGCTCAAAGCGACGTTGAAGTCCCGGTTCTAAGCCATACAAGACTGCACATTGAACTATTGAGTAGTCCTCCTTACGTGCTAACCAAGCGTTCTTAACATCCTGATCAGCCGTAGCGGGTGGTTCATCTCCTAGCGCAGCATTAAGGACATAATCCTTCTTTCCAGCTTGTAAGATTAGCTTAAGATTATGAGCCCAGTCTACAAAGTTGCTTCCATCATGTTTCAACTTAGCTTTCTCTAGGAATGTATTAAAATTCAGGATGACACTTGCGTGAGCCATGATCTACAACACAAATATATTCAAAGTGGACTTAGACTATGTTCAAGATAATTAGAGTTCAACTTAATCAAATTATATGCTAAACTCCCACTCAAAAAGTACATCTCTCTAGTCATTTGAGTGGTTCATGATCCACTTACACTATCCCAAGTCCGATCATCACGTGAGTCGAGAGTAGTTTCAGTGGTAAGCATCCCTATGCTAATCATATCAACTATATGATTCATGATCGACCTTTCGGTCTCATGTGTTCCGAGGCCATGTCTGCACATGCTAGGCTCGTCAAGCTTAACCCGAGTGTTCCGCGTGCGCAACTGTTTTGCACCCGTTGTATGTGAACGTTGAGTCTATCACACCCGATCATCACGTGGTGTCTCGAAACGACGAACTGTAGCAACGATGCACAGTCGGGGAGAACACAATTTCGTCTTGAAATTTTAGTGAGAGATCACCTCATAATGCTACCGTCGTTCTAAGCAAAATAAGGTGCATAAAAGGATTAACATCACATGCAATTCATAAGTGACATGATATGGCCATCATCACGTGCTTCTTGATCTCCATCACCAAAGCACCGGCACGATCTTCTTGTCACCGGCGCCACACCATGATCATCCATCAACGTGTCGCCATCGGGGTTGTCGTGCTACTTATGCTATTACTACTAAAGCTACATCCTAGCAATATAGTAAACGCATCTGCAAGCACATATGTTAGTATAAAGACAACCCTATGGCTCCTGCCGGTTGCCGTACCATCGACGTGCAAGTCGATATTTCTATTACAACATGATCATCTCATACATCCAATATATCACATCACATCATTGGCCATATCACATCACAATCATACCCTGCAAAAACAAGTTAGACGTCCTCTAATTTTGTTGTTGCATGTTTTACGTGGTGACCAAGGGTATCTAGTAGGATCGCATCTTACTTACGCAAACACCACAACGGAGATATATGAGTTGCTATTTAACCTCATCCAAGGACCTCCTCGGTCAAATCCGATTCAACTAAAGTTGGAGAAACCGTCACTTGCCAGTCATCTTTGAGCAAAGGGGGTTACTCGTAACGATGAAACCAGTCTCTCGTAAGCGTACGAGTAATGTCGGTCCAAGCCGCTTCAATCCAACAATACCGCGGAATCAAGAAAAGACTAAGGAGGGCAGCAAAACGCACATCACCGCCCACAAAACCTTTTTTGTTCTACTCGAGAAGACATCTACGCATGAACCTAGCTCATGATGCCACTGTTGGGGAACGTCGCATGGGAAACAAAAATTTTCCTACGCGCACGAAGACCTATCATGGTGATGTCCATCTACGAGAGGGGATGAGTGATCTACGTACCCTTGTAGATCGTACAGCAGAAGCGATAAGAGATCGCGGTTGATGTAGTGGAACGTCCTCACGTCCCTCGATCCGCCCCGCGAACAATCCCGCGATCAGTCCCACGATCTAGTACCGAACGGACGGCACCTCCGCGTTCAGCACACGTACAGCTCGACGATGATCTCGGCCTTCTTGATCCAGCAAGAGAGAGGAGAGGTAGAAGAGTTCTCCGGCAGCGTGACGGCGCTCCGGAGGTTGGTGATGATCTTGTCTCAGCAGGGCTCCGCCCGAGCTCCGCAGAAACACGATCTAGAGGAAAAACTATGGAGGTATGTGGTCGGGCAGCCGTGAGAAAGTCGTCTCAAATCTGCCCTAAAAGCCCCATATATATAGGAGGAGGGAGGGGGACCTTGCCTTGGGGTCCAAGGGATCCCCAAGGGGTCGGCCGAGCCAGGGGGGAGGACTCTCCCCCCCCAAACCGAGTCCTACTTGGTTTGGTGGGAGGGAGTCCTTCCCCCTTCCCACTTCCCCTTTTTTTTCCTTTCCTTTGATTTTTTCTTCCTTGGCGCATAGGGGATTGGTGGGCTGTCCCACCAGCCCACTAAGGGCTGGTGTGACCCCCCCAAATACCTATGGGCTTCCCCGGAGTGGGTTGCCCCCCTCCGGTGAACTCCCGGAACCCATTCGTCATTCCCGGTACATTCCCGATAACTCCGAAAACCTTCCGGTAATCAAATGAGGTCATCCTATATATCAATCTTCGTCTCCGGACTATTCCGGAAACCCTCGTGACGTCCGTGATCTCATCCGGGACTCCGAACAACATTCGGTAACCAACCATATAACTCAAATACGCATAAAACAACGTCGAACCTTAAGTGTGCAGACCCTGCGGGTTCGAGAACTATGTAGACATGACCCGAGAGACTCCTCGGTCAATATCCAATAGCGGGACCTGGATGCCCATATTGGATCCTACATATTCTACGAAGATCTTATCGTTTGAACCTCAGTGCCAAGGATTCGTATAATCCCGTATGTCATTCCCTTTGTCCTTCGGTATGTTACTTGCCCGAGATTCGATCGTCAGTATCCGCATACCTATTTCAATCTCGTTTACCGGCAAGTCTCTTTACTCGTTCCGTAATACAAGATCCCGTAACTTACACTAAGTTACATTGCTTGCAAGGCTTGTGTGTGATGTTGTATTACTGAGTGGGCCCCGAGATACCTCTCCGTCACACGGAGTGACAAATCCCAGTCTTGATCCATACTAACTCAACTAACACCTTCGGAGATACCTGTAGAGCATCTTTATAGTCACCCAGTTACGTTGCGACGTTTGATACACACAAAGCATTCCTCCGGTGTTAGTGAGTTATATGATCTCATGGTCATAGGAATAAATACTTGACACGCAGAAAACAGTAGCAACAAAATGACACGATCAACATGCTACGTCTATTTAGTTTGGGTCTAGTCCATCACGTGATTCTCCCAATGACGTGATCCAGTTATCAAGCAACAACACCTTGTTCATAATCAGAAGACACTGACTATCATCGATCAACTGGCTAGCCAACTAGAGGCATGCTAGGGACGGTGTTTTGTCTATGTATCCACACATGTAAATGAGTCTTCATTCAATACAATTATAGCATGGATAATAAACTATTATCTTGATACAGGAATTATAATAATAACTATACATTTATTATTGCCTCTAGGGCATAATTCCAACACTCCTCCCATTCTCAAGTATCCTACCCTCTCTATTTATAGTGGAGGCCCGGGTCCTCTTCCCTTATCGTCGGCGGGAAGGGATCCCACAACGGTCAGTTTCGGTGGGAGACACGGGAGCATGCTTCCCCTGCCAAAAGTGGTATTCTCCTGCAAAGCCGCTGCCAGCGCCGTAGAGATGAGCGCGAGGGTGATGTTCGTCCTGCCAGCGGGCGACCAGGGTCTAGTTGCACCGGAAGGGAAACTTTTAGAAGATGCCTTTGGGGTCCTGATTCGCTCCTGCCTTCTTTGCACCGAAAGGGGAAGCTGTCTTGCTCTGCCACCTTCTGATCACCTCCCATTTCCTGGCGTCACCCTTGACTCCTGAGGCCCAGCCTTATCTTGGAATATCCGCCGATCCGGAGGAGTCCTGAGGAAGCCTCCATGCAGGTCTTGACGCTGCTCCTCCTCGTGAGGCTTGGCCCCTCATGAGGGCCTTGTTCAATGCGGTGTTGTTCCTTGTCGAACTTGTGTAGACGAAGCGGGCCAGCCCTGGGCCACAGGCAGGTAGGTCTGGGTACATGGTGATCCTGTGTTCCCAGAATGTCGACAATTTCCCTCGCCTGCTTGGTGTTGGCAATTGTCTTTGGGCAAAAGCCTTGATTCGATGCAGGACCGACACGATGTTGGTGTCTTCGACGCCGTCCCTCTGTTGAGAGCATCATGTCGGGATACATGGTGATCCTATGTTGCGCTCCTCCGGTGTTTGTCATTGCCCTGGTCGTTCTGCTCGAGTGCAAGGTATGTCCATTGCCGGTGATTTCAAGACGGTGCCTTCTTCGGGTCGGTTCTTCAAGGATGGCCGACTTCAGTCAAGATGCAACGAGGCTTTATGTTTTGGATAGGCACTTTTGCGTTGTAGTGTGTTGTCATGTGTGGTTGTCCTTAGACTAGCCGGATGTGGACTTGGGCTACGCCCGTTGTTCGTACCGAGTGGTAGTTATTTTGTACTTAAATTTTTCTTCTTCTATAAAGTTGTGACATGCAGTTTGCATACTCTTAAAAATAAGAAATACCGCAGTATAGTTTGCAATGTGATGGAAGGAAACAAATTGGTTTGGACGTTTTCCAGTGGTCGAGTTGTACATTTTTCAATGACGACTGCTACAAATCAACCGACTGAAATCAGTCGGTTCATCAGCCGTCAAATCCTTCCATACGCAGTCGTTCGATCCAGTCAACGCAAACGCCCGGGTCATCATCCACACATCGCATCAATGCATCTCGCATTTTGTTCTACATCAACGCGTGTCCCCACCCCCCGCAAAATCATTGCTCCTAATTCTTAGCCGCCATGTAGCATTGTCGGGAAGTCATCGCAGTGACGCTAGGTCGCAGCATCCGGAGTGCTGCATCACAATAGTAGGAGCACCAAGTCGTCGAAGTTGCATCGTAGCACCAGGCGGCTCCTTACAATGTCACGTTTCCACCTCCCTTGTGTGCTATGTTGAAGCACCTTCGGCGAGCGGCGGCCGCGTTCGGCCTTCCAATTCGTGTTGCATTGCACCATCGGCAACGAGCGGCGGCGGTCGCGGGCAGTCGCTTCTTCGTGTTGTGTTGCAACACTGATGGAGTGTGGCTCCACCTCTGGCCTCCCTTTCTATTGCGTTGCAGCGCTGACATCGAGCGGCGGTCTCCTCCGGCCTTCTTCTTCATGTTGCATTGTAGCACCGGCTGCCTCCAGTTGTTGCGTTACAACACGAGCGGGAGTGGCGCCCCCTTGATACGTCTCCGTCGTATCTACTTTTCCGAACTCTTTTGCCCTTGTTTTGGACTCTAACTTGCATGATTTGAATGGAACTAACCCGGACTAAAGTTGTTTTCAGCAGAATTGCCATGGTGTTGTTTTTGTGCAAAAATAAAATTTCTCGGAATGTCCTGAAAATTTAAGGAGAATTTTTCTGGAATAAAAGAAACATACCTGCGCAAAGATCCACCGGAGGGGGCGTGCTAGTGGGCCACAAGCCCACAGGCCGCGGCCACCGCCCTAGGCCGCGCCATGAGGGCTTGTGGGGCCCACGTGGCACCACCGCCCCCAAACTCAGCTCTATTTATTCCGTCTCACCCAGAAAAAAATCAGAGAGAAGGTTTCATCGCGTTTTACAATACGGAGGCGCCGCCACCTCCTGTTCTTCATCTGGAGGGAAGATCTGGAGTCCATTTCGGGCTCCGGAGAGGGGAAATCGTCGCCATCGTCATCATCAACCTTCCTCCATCAACAATTCCATGATGCTCTTCACCGTTCGTGAGTAATGTCATTGTAGGCTTGCTGGATGGTGATGAGTTGGATGAGATCAATCATGTAATCGAGTTAGTTTTGACGGGGATTGATCCCTAGTATCCACTATGTTCTAGATTGATGTTGCTACTACTTGGCTATGCTTAATGCTTGTCACTAGGGCCCGAGTGCCATGATTTCAGATCTGAACCTATTATGTTGTCGCCAATATATGTGTGTTTTAGATCCTATCTTGCAAGTTGTAGTTACCTACTATGTGTTATGACCCGGCAACCCCGGAGTGACAATAGCCGGAACCACTCCCGAAGATGACCATAGTATGAGGAATTCATGTATTCACCACGTGTTAATGTGTTGGTCTGGTTCTTTATTAAAAGGAGAACCTTAATATCCCGTAGTTTCCATTAGGACCCCGCTGCCATAGGAGGGATGGACAATAGATGTCATGCAAGCTCTTTTCCCTAAGCACGTATGACTACATACGGAATACATGCCTACATTAGATCGACGAACGGGAGCTAGTTACATATCTCTCTGTGTTATAGCTGTTACATGATGAATCACATCCGGCACACTCATCCATCACCGATCCACTACCGACGAGTCTTTTACTATTGGTCCTTGCTACGTTACTTTGTCCAGGCTTGTCCCTTGCTACAAAAGGGATTGGGTCACTCTGCTGTTGTTACTATTGTTGCTACTGTTGTTACTCTGCTGCTACTGTTGTTCCTTGCTACTTTGCTGTTACTTGTTGCAAGACTTTTTCGACACCGTTGTCCGGAAAGAATAGTTCCCCTCCCACGTGCAACTTATTGGCGCCATTGATATGACAGTTAGGAATAGTCTGCCGTCAACAGTTCTGTTTCTGACACCGTTGCTATCATACTACTTTGCTACTGATACTTTGCTTGCAGACACTAATCTTTCAGGTGTGGTTGAATCTGAGAAACTCAGCTGCTAATACTTGAGAATATTCTTTTGTTTCCCCTTGAAGCGAATCAAAAAATTTGGGTCGAATACTCTACCCTCGAAAACTGTTGCGATCCCCTACACTTGTGGGTTATCAAGACATTTTTCTGGCGCCGTTGCCGAGGAAGAACAGCTATATTCTCTGAGTCACTTGGGATTGACGTGTGCTAGTCACTATGAGGAATCCGAAAGATCCAAGAACTGAAATCTTGCCTTCCACTACGAGGACAGGTAAGGAACTGCCATCTAGCTCTGCACTTGATTCACCTTCAGTTATGAGTAAGTTTGCGACATCGCCTCCTGCTAGAAATCTTGATATGTGGCCTGTGCTTGATGATGCTACTTCTCTTGCCCATGATGCTTATGATGATGTTATGCTTGATACTATGCCTGATGATGCTATGCTTGATACTATGCCTGATGATGCTATGCTTGATACTATGCCTGATGATGCTATGCTAGATATTACTTTGCCACTAGGTGCTTCCTTGATGCAAAAATTGCTAGAATTGCTGCTAGATGTGATGATACTTCTGAAACTGTTGATACTATTGAAGTAGAACCTGTTACTATGCCTGCTATGCCTGATACGCGCTATGTTATGGAGGGAGAGATAGCTGAGGACTTTCTTGCATGTAAGGATAGCTATGATGTTGAGAAACTACAGCGCAAGTGGAAAGAAAAATCTCTGAACGCTAGGATGAAATACGACCCAAAGTTTGCTACTTAGCCTATCTTTGTGACCGATAAGGATTATGAATTCTCTGTCGACCCTGAGTTAATAACTCTGGTCGAATCTGATCCTTTTCACGGTTATGAGTCTGAAACGGTTGTAGCCCATCTTACCAAACTGCATGATATAGCCACCCTATTCACTAGTTAGGAAAAGATCAGCCACTACTATATCCTCAAGTTGTTTCCTTTCTCGCTAAAGGATGATGCTAAGACTTGGTTCACTTCTCTTGCTCCTGGTTGTGTGCGTAGCCCCCAGGATATGGTCTACTACTTCTCTGAAAAATATTTCCCTGCCCATAAGAAGCAAGCTGCCTTGCAGGAAATATACAACTTTGCTCAAGCTGAGGAAGAGAGTCTCCCACAAGCTTGGGGGAGGCTCGTCTAGCTACTGAATGCTTTGCCTGATCACCCTCTTGAGAAGAATGAAATACTTGATATCTTCTATAATGGACTTACCGATGCTTCCAAGGACCACCTAGATAGTTGTGCCGGTTGTGTTTTTAGGGAACGAACCGTAGAACAAGTTGAGATTCTACTGAATAACATCTTGTGCAATGAGAATGCTTGGACTATTCCCGAACCACCTCCTAAGCCAACTCCGATGAAAAGAGGTATTCTATTCCTTAGTCCTGAAGATATGCAAGAAGCCAAGAAATCTATGCGAGAGAAAGGCATTAAATCTGAAGATGTCAAAAAACTACTACCTATCGAAGAGATCCATGGTGTTGATAACCCGATACAGGTAGTAGAAGTAAATTCTCTGCGTAGGTTTGATGAGAGTGATATTCCTTTTGATAAACCTGCTAGCTTATGCATGGATGAATTTGATAACTTCGTTGCCAAACAACAGAGTTTCAATGATTATGTTAGCAGACAATGGGAAAAGAATGCTCGTATGCTTAGTCATTTAAGTGCTTGTGTGGACAGAAATGTCAATGATCTTAAGCTTCTGAGTAAACATGCCTCTATGGTTACTACTCAGGTAGAACAAGTACTTAAAGCTCAGAATGACTTGCTCAATGAGTTGAATGACAATTCTGTTAGAGTCGTTACTAGAGGCGGTAGAATGACCCAGGAACCTCTGTATCCTGAGGGTCATCCGAAGAGGATTGAACAAGATTCTCAAGGAGTTAGCACTGATGCACCTAGTCATCCTAGAAAGAAGAAGAAAGATGATAGAAACCTGCATGCTAGCAACCCTGTTGCTGCTACACCTGAGAGTCCAAACGATGCCTCTGTCTCTGATGCTAAAACACAATCTGGTGATGAACATGAGCCTAATGATAATATCAATAGTGATGTTCATGAAGAAGCTCAATCTAGCAATGATAAGGATGTGGAAATTGAACCTGTTGATCTTGATAACCCACAGCCTAAGACTAAGAGATACGATAAGAATGACTTCACTGCTAGGAAGCATGGTAAAGAAAGGGAACCATGGGTTCAGAAACCTATGCCCTTTCCTCCCAAACCATCCAAGAAAAAGGATGATGAGGATTTTGAGCGATTTGTTGACATGATCAGACCAGTCTTTCTGCAAATGCGTTTGACAGATATGCTCAAAATGTCTCCTTATGCTAAGTACATGAAGGATATTGTGACTAATAAGAGGAGGATACCTGAGGTTGAGATTTCCACCATGCTTGCTAATTATACCTTCAAGGGTGGAACTCCTAAAAAACTAGGTGACCCCGGTGTGCCCACTATACCTTGCTCCATTAAAGGTAACTACGTTAGAACTGCTTTATGTGACCTTGGAGTCGGTGTTAGTGGTATGCCTCTCTCTCTTTATCGTAGACTTCAACTGGATAAGTTGACACCCACTAAAATCTCTCTGCAAATGGCCGACAAATCAACTGCTTTCCCTTTTGGCATTTGCGAGGATGTGCCTGTTGTGGTTGCTGACGTCACTATCTTAACAGACTTTGTTATCTTGGATATTCCCGAGGACGATGCCATGGAGGTCATCCTCGGAAGACCCTTTTTAAACACTGCAGGGGCTGTTATAGATTGCAACAAAGGCAATGTCACTTTCCATGTCAACGGTAATGGGCATACGGTGCACTTTCCGAAGAAACAATATCGAGTACATTGCATCAATGCTATCAAAGAAACTTCATCGATTCTTATTGGGAGCTTTGAATGCCCTATTCCTCGTGTCAAGATGAAGTATGATTTGCTTGTTGGGGAGATACACATCCCCATTGAGGTGACCTAGTGACTATTTGAAAATTCTCCGTTCTCTTTTGCGATTCAAAAAGGTTTGTCGAGGAGACTTGATCAACCTCATTGGCGGATTTTCTTTTGATGACCATGAGATGGATGAATCGAGGAGTCACAAACCTCTGTTCCAAGCTTTCACCTTCGGTTGCTTAGAAGAAAAATGATAGGTTTAGTTTACTTTTCTCTGTTTTCTGTTTTAGCGTCCGGTGGAAAAGTACCCCAAAAATAAAAGTTCTCCGAACGTCCTGAAAATCAAGTATGATTTTTTTCTGGAATTTTTGAAAAATTCTGAGACAAAGAGCTTGTCTGGGGCCACACTAGTGGGCCACAAGCCCTTGGGGCGCGGGCAGCCCATGGCCGCGCCACCCAGGCTTGTGGGGCCCACAGGCACCCCCTCCACTCATCCTTGCTCTTATCTCCTTCTCCTACCTCCAGAAAAAATAGTTTCGCAGCTCAAACTCGTGTTCTTGCTCCTCTTGCTGGGATTTTCGATCTCTTTGCTCAAATCACCATTCTCCGAGATGTTTTGGGGAAATTACTCCTTGGTAAGTGACTCCTCCATTGGTCCAATTAGTTTTTGCTCTAGTGCCTTATACTCCGCGTATTTTTGCTGCCTTGGTGACCATGTTCTTGAGCTTTGCATGCTAATTTTAGCTGGTCTCAAGTAGTTTTGATGCGTAATATGGTCTCTAGGCACTTGTGGGAGTAGTTGCTACGAGTCTTGTTGAGCCTTGTTCACTTTTCCTTAGAATCACTAAAAAAATTCAGAGATAGAAAAGGGAAAAGATGAGGAGGTTCTTAAGAGGCTCTTCAAGCCGTGACCCCAAGGAGGATGGGAGTGAGAAGAAGCCCAAGTATTTGGTCCCTCGAGTCGCAGAAGTTCGAGCGTGCGAGTGGCCAAGCGACGTGTTCTTACGCGCCGCTGGAATTTATGAGGACTTTTATCACTTGGTGGAAAACGCAGGCCTCACCGCCTTCGTTGAAGATAAGTGTCCACAATACCTCCTCCTCACTAATATATTCGTACAAAGCTTTAACTTCTATCCGAGGAAGAATCCTCCTATGGTTGAGTTCGAACTTTATGATATCCCCCAGCGCATGTCACTCCAGGATTTCTGCAATGTTTGCAAATTACCTTACATTGGGGATATTCATGAACCTCGTCCACGGGACTTGGAAGATTTCATCGGTACAATTGTTGTAGGAGAGGAGAGAGGAGTGTCTTGCGCTAGAGCTGCTAGCATTCATTTTCCCGTGCTTTGGTACTTCTCACTTTTTGTGGGAAAATGTTTGATTGGTCGTGGGAAAGCTGGGTCACTTAGTTCCCCAGATCTTGCGGTCTTGTGCGAAGCCCTTTATAACGATAAAACTTATAGCTTGGGCGCTATAGTATCTCAACGGTTGAACCTGAACCGTTATAAAGGTGTTGTCTATGGAGGTATCTATGCTACTCGTCTTTCCAGACACTTTGAGATGCCTATTAGACTGGAGGAGGAAGAAGAGATTCTTCTTCCTGAGAGATATCTAGATTACGACAGCATGGTTCGCCATGACTTTCTTGATAGAGATATAAATAGAAGGATGATTTATAACCTGGTATTTAGTCAGGGTACTCGTGAGACTATTACTTTGCCTGCTCCTTCTTTGTTCAATCTTCATGCAGGCAGGTACATTATTATGCCCTCGGACATCTACGCATATTGGGGCTTAGCCCAACCACAGGTGCCCGTGCCCGAGCCACCAGTCGAGTACCAGACGCCAGTTTATCAGTGGGAGCCAGAGGAGCTCACACAGCAGTGGCATCCTCAGTCCACTCCGGAGTACCCCGGAGCTGGTTATTTCCCTCCTTGGGAGTAGACCAACTTAGGCCAAAAGCCTAAGCTTGGGGGAGTACGTGTTCTCACCGACATTACATTCGTGCTTATGCTTTCACTTTTTTAGCCGGTGTTCACACTTTGCCACTGTATCATCCATGTTAGTTTATATCTTTTTCTCGTTTTCTTTTCGTGTGTCTGTCTAGTTTGAGAAAACCCAAAAATATTTTTTTTTATTCTTTTGCTTGTTGGGAGCTTTCCCGTGTAAATAGTTTTCTTTTTCTTTGGGTCAAGGTAGAAGATATTGGTTACAATGTTTAGTGGCTCTTGCATGCATATCTGTTTAGCTTTCAAAGAGCCATATTACTTTGTCTTCTCCTTTGTGTTTGCCTGCATATTCCAGCTTTAGTCCAATGCACGAGCACTCTTATTATTGTTCACATCGTTCGGTCGTGCAAGTGAAAGGCAATAATGATGATATATGATGAAGTGACTAAGCCTGGAAAAGCTGGTATGAACTCGATCTATTTTGTTTTTGTAAATATGACTAGCTCATCATGCCTGATTCAGCTTTCTTGTGAGAGAAACATGTTTGCAATGACAACTTAGAGATCATAGTTGCTTATGCCATACTTACTTAGCTAGGAGCTTATAATGGTTTGTCTTGGATGCCCACATGAATGTTGAGATGACTGTGTTGTAGTATGATAGGATGGTATCCTCCTTTTAATGTTTCAAGTGGCTTGACTTGGCGCATGTTCACGCATGTAGTTGAAACAAAATCAACATAGCCTCTATGATGTTCATGTTCTTGGTGATTTATGTCCTACTCATGCTTGCACTCAATGCTTACTTAATCTCAATGCATTTTGATGACTGTTGTCGCTCTCTAGTTGGTCGCTTCCCAGTCTTTTGCTAGCCTTCACTTGTACTAAGCGGGAATACTGCTTGTGCATCCACCTCCATAAACC
Organism: Hordeum vulgare subsp. vulgare; assembly: GCF_904849725.1. Taxonomy (NCBI): domain Eukaryota; kingdom Viridiplantae; phylum Streptophyta; class Magnoliopsida; order Poales; family Poaceae; genus Hordeum; species Hordeum vulgare. The sequence continues at coordinate 142,527,635 of NC_058521.1, read as the reverse complement.
CAAAGTTGTTCCATATGAGTCCACCATACCTACCTATATGCGGTATCTACCCGCCGTTCCAAGTAAATTTGCACGTGCCATTCTCTAAACCTTCAAGAAATAATTTGTTTTGCATGCCCGAACCGCTCATGTGGTGACAGGGGGCTATTGGTATCTTCCATGCTAGGCGTGTTATCCTCGTTATGTGTTTATTCACTATCATTCACGAGAAAGGGGCCGGTAATTGGAATTCCCAGTTCCATGCTCAAATCGAAAAGATAATTGCAAACAAAACTCCCCCAGGATTGATGTTGGTATGGACGGTACCCGAGGATTCGCCTAGCCGTGGAGTGTGATTGATTGGTGGTGGGGGAGTCAAAACTTTACTTTTCTCTTTGGGAACTGCCTATAGCATGTGTAGCGTGGAAGATGTTGAGAACTCTTAGTCATTGCGTTGACAATGAAAGCATGCCACCCAAAATTATTATCTATGTTTTCAAAGCTTAAGCTCTGGCACCTCTACAAATCAATGCTTCCCTCTGCGAAGGGCATGTCTATTTGTGTTCGTGTTGAGTCATCCTCCTCTTACAAAAGCACCAATTAGAGAGCACCTCTGTCATTTTTATGCTTTGCTTTTAACTGTGTTGAGTATGACTGTGACTGGATCTTCATTGCCTTGAATTACAATGTTTAGTCAGCCCTTGGTCTTTGAAGGTGTTGTGCATTTATGTTTTGCGGTCTCAGAAAGAGCTAGCGAGATACCATCTATTCGTACTGCTTCATGATTGTTTTGACTGAAGTGTTGACGTTCGAGACTTATTATTATTTGCTCGCTAGTTGATTATGCCATTGATATGAGTTTACCGTGAGACCTAGATCTCATTTTCTTATGTGGTTTGCTTGTGATCTTGCTGAAATTCTGGTTATGAGTTAGACATAGTTGCAACAACAAGATCAAACAGAGTTCGTCAAAGTTTTTCTTTTGTCTCTTTCAGTTTATCAACTGAATTGCTTAAGGACAAGCAAGGCTTTAAGCTTGGGGGAGTTGATACGTCTCTGTCGTATCTTCTTTTCCGAACTCTTTTGCCCTTGTTTTGGACTCTAACTTGCATGATTTGAATGGAACTAACCCGGACTAACGTTGTTTTCAGCAGAATTGCCATGATGTTGTTTTTGTACAGAAATAAAAGTTCTCGGAATGTCCTGAAAATTTACGGAGAATTTTTCTGAAATAAAAGAAAAATACCTGCGCAAAGATCCACCGGAGGGGGCGTGCCAGTGGGCCACAAGCCCACAGGCCGCGGCCACCCCCTAGGTCGTGTCGTGAGGTCTTGTGGGGCCCACGTGGCACCACCGCCCCCAAACTCAGCTCTATTTATTCCTTCTTGCCCGGAAAAAAATAGAGAGAAGGTTTCATCGCATTTTATGATACGGAGGCGCCACCACCTCCTGTTCTTCCATCTGGAGGGCAGATCTGGAGTCCGTTTCGGGCTCCGGAGAGGGGAAATCGTCGCCATCGTCATCATCAACCTTCCTCCATCAACAATTCCATGATGCTCTTTACCGTTCGTGAGTAATCTCATCGTAGGCTTGCTGGACGGTGATGAGTTGGATGAGATCTATCATGTAATCGAGTTAGTTTTGACGGAGATTGATCCCTATTATCCACTATGTTCTAGATTGATGTTGCTACTACTTGGCTATGCTTAATGCTTGTCACTAGGGTCCGAGTGCCATGATTCCAGATCTGAACCTATTATGTTGTCGTCAATATATGTGTGTTTTAGATCCTATCTTGCAAGTTGTAGTTACCTACTATGTGTTATGACCCGGCAACCCCGGAGTGACAATAGCCGGAACCACTCCCGGAGATGACCATAGTATGAGGAGTTCGTGTATTCACCACGTGTTAATGCGTTGGTCCGGTTCTTTATTAAAAGGAGAACCTTAATATCCCGTAGTTTCCATTAGGACCCCGCTGCCACGGGAGGGATGGACAATAGATGTTATGCAAGTTCTTTTTCCTAAGCACGTATGACTACATATGGAACACATGTCTACATTAGATCGACGAACGGGAGATAGTTACATATCTCTCCGTGTTATAGTTGTTACATGATGGATCACATCCGACACACTCATCTATCGCCGACCCACTGCCTACGATCCAACGCAATGTTGACGGCTCCGATGAAGCCATGGCAACTCCGACCGAGCTCCATTGCAGCCCCGGCAGAGCTGGAACCGCGCTCCATTGCAGCCACGACGGGCTCCATTGCAGCCCGTGGCGGCGTCCCCGCGAAGCTCAGCTGCAGCCACAACGGTGTTGTGCAGCTCTCTGCCTGCAGCGATGGCGAAGATCCCCAATAAACTTGCAGTCATGGGGAGGGGGAGCAGCGCGCGGGCCGGGTTTGGGCAAGGAAGACGATGCAAAGAGTGGACGGGAGAGTCTTGGACAGGGGAGGACGAAAGGATAAGGGACTGCGTGAGGCTGGACACGTGTCGAACGCTTGAGACGGTTTAAACAGCGCAGAAATCAACCGCCTGATTTAAAGTGTTTTCATTTTAATATGTAAAATTATAAATTGGACCGTTTTATTAAAGAAGAGTGCAGGGCGTCAGCGCTGACGTGTCCTGACCGAGACCGGGTGGCATAAGGCTGCGTGGAATCCACGCCGTCTATTTCCTTCTGGGCGAACAGAAAAGACAAGGACGGCTCCCTCTTTGGCTCTTGCGACCAGACCACCCCCAATTCTCGATCGAAAAGCACAAGGGCGCTGCAGCTCTCGGCGGTGCTAGCTAGGGTTTGGTCGATCGATCGATCAACCGACGGGAGCGGGAGCGGGAGCGGGAGGGAAGATGATCGAGGTGGTGCTCAACGACCGCCTGGGGAAGAAGGTGCGCGTCAAGTGCAACGAGGACGACACCATCGGCGACCTCAAGAAGCTCGTGGCGGCGCAGACCGGGACCAGGGCCGAGAAGATCCGCATCCAGAAGTGGTACACCATCTACAAGGACCACATCACCCTTGGCGACTACGAGATCCACGATGGGATGGGCCTCGAGCTCTACTACAACTAGCCTCATCACCCCCGGCCATGTATATTATTCTTCCCCTCGCCTTTGCACATGATTCCTTTTTAGTTTTTACTTACTATATACTCCGGGAGTATAACCGTTTGGTATCTACGTGAATATGGTTCTCCTTCTGTTGTCGGGATGAGAATCTCAAATTAAGCATGTATTAGCGCTAATACCAAACATGAAGACACCTATTTTCTGTTAAATTTTCAGTTTGTATGGAAAGTCGAATTCTTGAACCATTGTCATATGTTGACCTGAGGTGCAATGAACTAGAAATTGTGAATCTCCGGTTTACTGTGAGTTTCTATTGAATGTTGCTTAGCTAATTCAAAATGACATGTTTTTGTGTGTTATAGTTATCAGATGGTGGTAGTAGATTGCTTGATTTAGTTGATGAGGTTTATCCCCTTATTGATTCTTGTAGTGTTAGCAAAAACACCATGGATTGCTTCGGAGAACATTTTCTTACTGGCTTTTGTCTGCTAATTGTTCCTTGCATAGCAAGAGAACTTCATTGGAGAACTCGATTGATTTATTAATGGATGGGAATATTTTAACATAGTAAGATAACTTTGGTGTGATTGATTTTGTTAGTTACTGTAATCTACAGCTGTAGCATTGGTATGATTTAACTAGTACTCCCTCTATAAAGAAATATAAGAGCGTATATATCACTACTTTGGTGATCTAAATGCTCTTATATTTCTTTACGGAGGGAGTAGAAAGTAACTAAACACACAGTTTGTTTGGTCATGAAAGCTGAATTTAGTGGCTTATTTACTGAGCGATGCATCTGAAGGAGAACAATTTGAAAAGCTGACCATCAAATGCTTCATGCTCGAACTTGATAATTCATTTACATCTCTTTGTTTTGCTGATATGGCAGTGCTCTGCTCCGTGCTTTGCAAAGAAAACGATTAAAATCTTCCATGCAACTACATGTTGAAATTATGCTCTGTTTTGCTTTCCATGTTTAGTCTGATGGAAGACAAAGCTGATTTTGCATATTGAATTTACATGCCTATTTCACTGCCACTAACCATTGCTCTGTTGCAGTGCAGGTTTAGTCACCTATCATTGCCTTCGATGATAGCTTCGGTTGCGTTCCAGTCCCAGTGTCTTCAGAGCTTAATGTGTGGGATGAACTCCAGCGAGCTACTATATAAGTAGTGCATTATTGTACCCATGATGATTATTGACAGCCTGAACATATTTTTCCTGTGATCAACCTGCGAATCTGATGTGCTGTTACTGTGAAGTTTATAAATAACATAAACTGTGTACCCGGGATTGTGATAATGGCAGTGTTAAGCTGTTACATCATGTTCTTATGTTAAGGCATTTGCTCTGCTTAATTTGCACAGTGATCAGCCCTCGTTTTCTCCTTGGTTTCTTAGGCCTTACATCATGTTATGTTAAGGCATTTGCTCTGCTTAATTTGCACAGTGATCAGCCCTCGTTTTCTCCTTGGTTTCTTAGGCCTTACATCATGTTGTTATGTTAAGGCATTTGCTCTGCTTAATTTGCACAGTGATCAGCCCTCGTTTTCTCCTTGGTTTCTTAGGTCCTGTTTGGAACCAATCAGATTATGATAATCCAGTTTTTATAGTCTATATTCTCTCTAAACAAGACAGTTTGTGTTGTAGATTATAAAAACTAGATGGACAGATTATTAAAAACTCACAATCTATTCTACCCTAGATAAAACCAGATTATGGATTGCTAATGATCCATTATCCTTGTAAAGTTGAAGGTAATTATTAATATTTTTTCTCCCCAGCACGCACAGGACACAGTTTATATAGTCTGGCCTCCACACGTGCCCACCTAGATTATTTTTATAAATTTGGTTATATAATCTATCTTCATAATTCAAATTATTATAATCTATTATGATTTTAAGAAAGGGTCTTAATCAGACACAGACACACGTTGCGGCTCTTATAAAAGTAAGGTAAGTTTGACCAAATATAACCATGTTTGGTTTTCACAAAATGGACATGCTCAAATTTGGTAGTCCTTTAATACGTGAACTAGAAAAATGCGGAAAGAGAAGCAAATAACAACGAATAATACATCTTACACAACTCTTATCCATCCCAGGCTAAACAATGCCGGATGCTGTCGATAGATAACACACACACACACCAGCTCACTCGATTCGGATGTCTTCTTATTTAGCAAATACAATTGCCGGCATGATCATTTGGCTAGCAGATGAATGTGTCATGTATGCTCATTTGAGCTGCAAGACATGGGAACCTTTTTTTTGTACAAAAAAAGCCTCTGCAGAAAAACCTCGCCAACTTCATAAGTTAATGGGTAATTTCTTGCATAGCGAAATGTGTACATACAACATGGAGAAACGACGTCAGCTTGAGTGCCATTTGATGTTGAGGTGGTCGCAATCCAGAAAGGTTTTTACTCTGCTCAATGCCACCTCCCGGTGCTGCAACACTGCGTTCAAGCCAGGCTCACTCCTCTTCCGTGTCATCTTCTTGGAGATGTTCTTCCATTTCGATTCAAACTCACATGCTGAAAAAAAATGGTAACCAGAACATCTTGCTCATTTAAACTTGAGAACGGAAACAGACATTTTCTTTTGCTGTAAGAATTGCATATGCTCTTGCAAGGATGTGTATTATGAAGTAGTACTCATTTTGTGTTCAAAAGTGTGAATAAACTAAAAAAAACGAATTTGTTGACCTTGTTAACATTTCTTTAATGTGAAGAGAAGGAAAGAAAGCCAAAAACTAATGGCATACGTCCACACCGAAGGATGAATTAATCATCAAACAGTCATAACTGAATGCTCGTTAAACTAAACAAAGTAAGAAAGTATAGAAGAAAGGTGAACCACTCTATTGCACATCAGGATAAACACGCATGTAGGTGTTTTTATAGGATAAACATAGCTTCACAGGGTAGCTGGAAGTCTAATGTAATGACAGAGTGCCAGAAAAATTCTAACTTTGCAAAACACAAAGTTGTATATAAACTAGAGCATGGCGTGCGATTCTAGTAACACCAGTCTCTCACTCAAAGCATGAAGCTGTAGAAAGATGAGATTTTTACTTCACTAACCTTCACTTCTGTTGGTGAAGCCTTCGACAAGGCATGCGAGATTCCATGGCCTTCCAGCAGAAGAGGCTTTGGCACCACCTTTTAACTCGCCATTATGTTGTCTCAAGCTAGGAAAAGAATGAACCTTCGGTTAAGAAATAAGAACTTGTGTCATGTGATTAAACAGTCATATTTTTCTTCTCATGCACATACTTTCCAACCTTTTAGAACTGCCAACACACAAAAAAGAATCTCAAGCATGTACTCCCTCTGTACCATAATATTTGTTGTTGGAGAGAATTAGTCTAGTTCTCCCCAACAACAAGTATTTAGGAACAGAGGAAGTAGTTCCTAGGAGGCTTACAGGCCTGAGCAAGACAAGACAGCCTAAAAAACAATCACGGCAGCGACAATATTATTCAGGCTTCTATCTGAGGAGCCAATTCTCAGTTACTGGATCTTGTTTTATTTTCCGGGGAATCATCAGCAAACATCAAAATTGTGGAAGCAGTAGAATCACTGAATCCTCTTCAGTGTCGAGCTAGAACGAAATTGCAGTTTCTCAAGAGGATTGCAACCAAATGGAGACATCAATTTTGGGTCACACATCTAACGGTTCATCCACGAACTGACTTCAAAGTTGAAACGGTCCTACCCAATTCACCAGAGCTACCCGAGGCTATACCAGGCTAGAAAGCAGAGACCCGAAAGGGGGAGAGGAGGAATCACCGGCGAGGGAAATCGGTCGTGACGCCGACGTATGTGCGGGGAACCCGGGAGGAGGCGATGAGGTAGACGCACCACGGCGCCGCCTCCTTCTTCTTGGCGGCCTTGGGCGGTGGATCTCCGGACGCGGAGGCGGGGGAGGCCGAGACCGAGGAGGGCGTGGCCTTGCAAGACTTTGGAGGGAGGGCGGTGCGGGGAATTTTGGCGACCCGGAAGGTGGCGGAGAGGCTCATCTCATCTCTCACCTCGCCGGCGACGGGAGGACCTCCTCTCCAGGGGAAGGGATGCATCCATGGAGGAAATTTACGAATTTGGAGACTATGAGGGCTTCTGATCAATGGGCCGCCTAGGGCTTGTTGTTCATGGGCCGAAACAAAGTGTACTCCTGTGTTGCGTTCGAGAGCGAGACCATATGATTCTCAAACACCCTAAATAAAAAGGGAAGTGCACGCGAGCTCCCCGATCCATCGGCTCCACCATTAGATCTGCTCATGTAACAAAAAATTATCGATACACCAAATTTCGGCTACCGATGCAGCAAATTTCAACATGGATACAACAAAAATATGGTTGTAGCAAAAAATATCAACATGGTCATAACAAAAAAACCACACTGATGATGCATGATAGCAAAACATAATGTGGGTTGTAGCAAAATAATCCGGTGACCTTGGTTTGCAACTCTCACGAATGTGTATGCAACTTTTTTAGTGAGCGGCTGCAGCAAAAAATGATACCGGTTGTAGCAAAAAATCCGACAAACTCGGGTTGCAACTAAACTTGAATGCAGCTTCTTTAGTGGACAAAATGTAGCAACAATCACCAACGTTTGCAGCAAAAATCATATCGGTAGTAGCAAAAAGAATAACAGTTGCAACAAAAAATAACGCCTTGCAGCATAAAAGGAAGGGAGAGTCCACGCGCGGGATCGCACGACGCGCGCGGGACCGGCCGAAGCGTTCGGCCGGCGCGCCGTGCCGAAACATTTTTCAAAAAGAAAATCTCAAATACTAAAAAGTACAGCTGCATTATTTGGATGGAACGAGCGCACCCTCAAGCGAAAGAATGCAGCACGTCATTCCACTTTATTCTGTTTTATTTTTTTCAAAATACTATAACTTTTGAACCGAGCGTCGGAACGACGATCCGTTTTTCACGGTTGTATTTCTTACGACGAGCTCTTCAAAACTAAAATCCCATATGGATAGTCTTCGACAAACTTTTTTTGAGCAACTATGGGGTGATATTTAGGCAACTTTAATGCTAAAGAAAAGCAACTTCTTATTAGTGTGCGTAGTACGATCGTCTATCAACGAAAATTCCTTCAAAATTATCTATCATGACTAAAAGGTTAAATAACTTCATCCTTTTGCAACCACATAGCAAATGTGGTCAGCTATTTTCAAATTGAAATGATTAAATTATGCATCGGATGTGATGCTCGGCTGTGCATGCGTTGGATGTCCATTAATTCTTGTATGAAAAAATTTAAAAAACTATAACTATCAAACCGTGTGCCGAAATTATGATATGTTTTCACCGTTGGGTTCCTCGTGACGAACTCTTCAAAACGAGATCTCATATGAATATGTTTTAAAGAATTTTTTTAAAAAACAACTTCGATGCTAGATGAAGCAACTTTAGTGCTAAACAGAAGTACTTTGATGCTGGATGTATTGCATCATGTGTATACACATGAGTTGCTTGTTGAACGCACTCGAGTTGCGCAAAAAATACACTAAAAGTTGCTTACTTTTTTGTGATACCCGAGTGCAATTATGACAACTATTCACAAATAGCAGGCAATTGAGCATTAATGGCAGGCAACTAAACATTAACCGTAGGCAATTGACCATCAGTAATACGCAACTGAGCATCAAAATTGAGCAATGTTACAGTTTTTTGTAGGCAACTAAGCATCAATATTGAGCAATTTTATAGTATTTTTATAGGAACTGAGCATAAAAAATGTGCAATTTCATAGTATTTATAGGCAATTGATCATCATTGTTTAATTATGTAAAGCTTTTAAAGGTGAATTTAGTCAACTGTTAGTCATGGTAACCAACTTAGAAGAATTCTTTGCTGATAGGTAGTCACTCTAAAGAGAGAAAGGAGTTGCTTGCCTATAGCACTAAAGTTGGCTCATCTAGCACACAAAGTTGTTTAAAAAACGTTTGTCAAAACCTATCCATTTGGATCTAGTTTTGAAGAGCTCGTCATAAGAAACACAACCGTGAAAACGGATCGTTATTCTGACGCCCGGTCTAAAAGTTATGACTTTTTGAATTTTTTTGAAATGCTAATAAATACACGTCGTTAATTGTCGTGGGGTGCGCGTGCTACAGCGAGCGGGCGCTGCTGCGCTTGATAGGCACGTCCAAAAAAATATGATCTCAAACAAAAAAGATAAATAGATAGATAGATACACACCATATATGAAACTGTTTTTCATTCTTATATTGAAAAAAATGAAATTGCCGCTGCGGCCACCTGGAGAAAGCTTGGCCCTCTCGGCTCCTACTACCATTTTGGCACCCAATGGTGAGATGACCTAAATGTTAACAATTTGTGTTTTTTGTCAGCATACAATCATAAAAAATATTTAAGGAAGTCATGATTATAGTTTGTATGAATAAAATTACTTCTTTTATGGTGCTATGAAGTAAGAAAGGTTTTGTGTTATCATAGACTCGATTATTCGGATCTAATGAGTTTATGTTATTGTGTCAAGTTATGTTTTTTGGCTTGATTCCATATGGAGCTAAAGTCAAATATTGTGATTCGACGGTCTGACATTTTAGCCTCGCCAAGTACATTCATCATTGGGAGCTTTTCGTCTTTTTAGACGAGTGACTCAAGGGCTTTTCAGAAACCTTTATTGGAGCATTGAAAAAGCTAAAGCCGAGCTGAGCTAGGCTTCCTCGCTCCCCCGCCTCCTCCGCCGGAAGCCACTCCGGCCCCAGCGGCCACCTCTCCCCGCCGACGGCCACTCCGGCCCCGGCGTCCACCCCTCCCTTCCCTTCGCCGACACCTGTTTCCGCTCCGACGCTCTCTCTCCTGTCCTGGATGGGTTCTGGATCTCGCAGCCCGCCATCGGTGTCCTCGGCTTTCCAGCGCCAGCCCCATCGTGTCCGGGTTGGGCATGTCGGCGTCGTCGGGCTCAGCGCACCCCTCGTCTGCGGGGGCGGTTTCTGGGTAGGCCGTGCAGCCGGCCCCTGAGCCGGCTTGGAGGAAAAAGGGACCCTCTCGCAAGGCCATGTGGCGCCACCGGAAGGCTCTACAACGGCACCAGGAGTCCGGTGGGCATGGGGGCCGCGCCCCGCCCTCATCGTCCTCGCTCCTCAGGGAGATGCCTCACGACATGTAAGGGCTCTGCTTCAGGTGCTTTGAGGAGGTGCACCGACGTCAAGACTGCTCCAACCCGCCAGTGTGCATTCGATGTGGTCTCACGGGACATGTCTCCTGGCAGTGCAAGCGGCCTCGTAGCCAGTCGGAGGAGGAGGAGCTCCGTCGTGCGGTTATCGCCAAGGTGTCCAGAATGCCGCCGGCGCCCATGGGATGGAGGTTGTCGGAGCCTGGAAAGGGGATGCCACGCGCGCCGACCCTGTCAGTTGCGCCCAACCCCCCTCCCATGGCGGCTAGCCCGGCGACCCCGGATGTGCCTTCGGAGATTTACATCCTGTCGCGCTCGCCGAGGATGTAGGATCTGGAATGTAGGCTTCAACTGGCGGTCATGATGTATGTGGGTGGTGCACAGCCGCCGGTGTCCTGCGAGGATGCGACGGTGGCCATCTCGAGGCGTCTGGACACTCCACGGCACCGATTCTCGGTTGACAAGTATCACCCGGAGGAGTTCTTGGTGGTTTTTGCTGCTCATGAGTTTAGGAGCAAGGCGCTGGGTGTCCCGTCTGTGGAGCACGACGGCTTCAAGATCTTCATCAAGCATTGGCTCCGACAGGCCCAAGCGAAGTCCAGAATCATGAGCATGCAAGTGGATATCATGATCGAGGGAGTGCCATCTCATGCTTGGTCGCGCTACACGGCGGCTGAGCTCTTGGGTAGTTCCTGCTTGATTGAGAGTCTGGCGCCAGAGACGTAGAGCAGGGAGGACCTATCCCTGTTCAAGTTGCATGCTTTGTGCGTCGATCCCGAGGACGTACCGATGGGCAACCGTTTGTGGGTGCCGAAGCCGCCGGAGCTGAACCCAAACCCGGCAGCGCCCGGCGCCTCGTTCAAGCAATTTCTGGAGTACCCCACCATCATTAACATTGGGAGGCTGCGTGACTTTTGTGCTCCGTAATTATGGCGGCAAGAGGGGAGCTCATATGGTAGCGGTCAGAGCGGCTTGCCGGAGGATTCCGATGATTCTGGTCCCACGGGTGACGAGCAAGTCCTGAGCTGGTCACGTGGGGTGTTCGACAACCATGGTGCTGGTCATTGGCCGGCCGTAGCGCAAGGTGGCGGCGGCGGCGGCTGTTAATACCGGCAAGCGTTGATGGGACGCGTGGGTCCATCTGACTGGATGATTCCGTCGATGACATTGGATAGGACCCCCCCCCCGGTGATTGGGTTGGTGAGTCCAACCATTTTGAATCCGGTCTTGGCTGCCACAGAGTAGTTGGCCATTCAGGTCCCGACATCTGGCGCTCCAAGGACGGAGGATTGGATATCTACCGAGAGGACTGGAGCGAGCGATCTTGTGAGGGAAACCAACGCAGATAGCCTGTTGGCACCAGCTACCCCCGAGTTAGAAGTACTGACCAAGGAAGTGGAGGGACATAATTTGGTTCCATCTCGGACTGTTAGAAATTAAATAAATATATTTAATTAAGGGATAATCCCTGCTATGTCGGTTACTTTAATTTAACAGCTGCTCCTTGTAACCGTCTTTGTACTGGGGTATATATACCCACATCTTCAATCAATGAGACAACGATTTTGATCATTTGCTCTTCCTCTCTTCTTGTACTTTTAACACGTTATCAGCACGCTCTCGGATGAGCGATTCCATCGGCCTCACAAAGCGACGCGGCGGCGACGTCCCGAAGAGCAATCATTGCCCTTGTCTCGCATGGGCATAGATCGGCGGCGGTCGAGGCCACACCCTTGGCCAGCCCTCCACAGCGATGTTGTCGGACCCATCGCTAGCCACGGTAAGGCCTCTCCTACGAGCGGGTCTCGCGTCTGTGGTACCCAACAACGGCCATAGACACCGCCGCCCGCGAGCAAGCGCAGTTCTGCATCGATGGCTGGGTATGATGTTGGAGTCGTCCTCTGCGAAAGCGTATGTCCACAACATCAGTATCATGCAAAGATCAATCCAAAGTCCTGATCTAAACTGCAACGAGAACAAGCGTCTACTTTCCGGTTTAACAATTGCAATCAGGAATTAGTACCTTTTGTCTTCGCCATTGCAGCGCAAGCAGCATCAGCATGGATGCATCGACTGCTCCAGGGAAGTAGCAGTACCATTTTATTTCCTATTTTCCATTCTAGCGACAGTGCCGCCCGCCATCATCCCTGCAGCGCAGCCGCTGAAATGGCCACAGCCATTTATGACGCGTTGGCCAACCGGACGTGCCCTGCGCCCCGCGCGGTCCGCCTGGTCGCCCATCGCCGTGGCCAGCAGCGCTAGGCCGTGGCCGCGCCTACCCGCGGCAAGCCGTGGCCGGCCCCGGCCTCGCCCGGCAGCCGCCTGTGCCAGGCAACCGCGCCACGCCGCGTCTCGCGCCCGTCCGTGCATCGTGTCCGCTCGCACGCGACACACCACACGCCTCGGCCGTGCGCCGCGCTCGCTGGCGCCATGACCGCGCCACCTCTCCTCTCCTGTACGCCGCGCCGCGCCACGCCGAGCCGCCTCCCGTCCTCGACTGGCCGTCGCCCGGCCGTGAGATGCCGTGGTCGCGGCAGTTATGGGAGAAATTCACATCAAGAACCACTCTGGAGAGAAAAAGAAGAGAACCTTATCTCTTCGGCTGTTTTCATTTCAGCCCTTGTGTTTTCTCATAATCACAAATACATTCCTGCATTTTTTTAGTTGAACCCATGGATTAACAGATCTTTGCGATTAAACCCTTTGGCTTAATGAATGTTATGAACCGGACATCATACCAGACTTAACGGTTCAGCCGGAGGCTCAGTTTATTATTATTTATATTTATATAAAGCCACAGCTGTAAAACAAATACATATGTTAGGCCGTCGGGGTCTTCGAAGGTTGCATAAAATATAATTATGCATCATTTTACAACAAGTTAAATTGCTATTTGAAGCCCCCAGATCTTCATATATTTGCATGTATTTTCGTAGAAAATTGTTGTGAAATGAATATTTTGCTTCATTTCACACACACCTTCGAAATTTATGGCATTTCCCAATACTAGCCCAAATTTTATTTGCGAATCACAAGGTATTGGTGGCATCTACTGCACCATTTGCAGATTGTCCATCATTACTGTGAGGTCTACATCTTGTCAAATTTACAAGATGATTACCTTCAAAGTGCTCTTCTAAATATAAATATTAGATATGACTACCTCAAGATATCATAAGGTAATATTGGCATCTACTGCAAAATTTTGCAGATTATCCACTATTACTGCAAGGTCTACATTATGTCATTCTCACAGATGACTACCTTCAAAGTGATTTTCTTAAAGATAGTATAACATAAGGTAATAGATATATAAACATCTACTGACAATAGTCAGACTATGTTTTCTAGTACTGCGAGATCTACACCATATTGGTGATTATCTTCAAAGTGTTATCCTACATAAATTAAGGTCTACACATATGGCTATAAGGCATCAGCCGTACTAGAACTTGCTCTTCCGAAGCATTCATTGTTGTTGTTCACTAAAATATTTTACTCTCATAGTAAATATTATACTTGCACACTTTCTTGAATATATCATAGAAAACTATGAAAATATTAGCATATACGTCTGACTACCTTCTATTACATTGGTAAAATACATGGCAATGAAGCCTATGACACTATTTCTAATTATAGTGTCGTCCATCCATCAAGAGGGATCGCATAATTTATGACAATGATTAAGTGTCACAACACTTTTACAAGGCCCACATCACATTGTCATTATACTTTCATAGCGACTAACCAATGTGAAATACACAAAGTCTATACGTTTTGGCTGTGACTCTCAAGTCACACACTTCCTTAAGAATGAATTCCAAAACATTAACAATATTTTCATCGCGTGTGTTGTATTTAAGGATACACCTAGGTTCACCAAGGATCACCTTGGCCATGATTGTTCCCAAACAAATCATTTATTCATTGGTGCCACTTACTCCTACTAGTAAATTAAATAAATTCATTAGCATTTTCAAGTAACACATGGCTGACATTTCCAAATACACCAAATGCATGATTTGGTGGGAGTATTTATTTTAAGATGATTCATGACATCAGTCATTATATCCACATGTGGCATTGTTGCCACTATAACTCCATCTTGGGAAAATGTGACATGGCTATTATCTTAATAGCTAATATGTGCATATGCATTTTATAAATCACCAACTTCACTTAGTTATCAAACTGAGTACATAATGGATGAATATTTATTCACCTTGAATATTTCCCTTAAGAGAAACATGTTGCCATGAGCACATTTGGAATGATCACCCAATATTTTTTCAAGGCCTCAAGCCTATAGTAACTTACAATTTTGGTAATTATAAAATCAACTTGAAGTTAAGATCTCATGATCTGACATTTTTATATGCAGATCGGGTTGAAAAGCCCTTGATAAACTTTACATCTCCTTATGATGGTATTACCATTCTCATGGTAAAGAAACATGTTATTTCTTAAAATCATCATATTCACCCAACGAGTGCTTCAAATATTTGCTAGCATTGAGAATACTATGCAAGTCAGTGGTCACAAAATAGAACCATGAGGAATTCAAAGTAAAGTGGAGGCTAAAGACAACCAATGACATAATTATCTTTTAATTGGGAATTGATCATTTCCTAATGATCACAGAGACAACTCTTAAGTTTGTCAAATATGTGGTTACATAAATATCGTACATATGATTACCAAACCCTCAAACATATGGTCAAACCACACAATGAGTTTATTAAAAGGCAAATAAGTTCATTGGGGTATTTGAAAATTTGCAAACATACAACCAGAAAATATTCTGGTAAATGATGTTCTCAAATCTTCATCAGAAGGAGAACCAAAAATATAGTGCACAAAAAGAATGATCAATTCTTTTGCGCCTATGATATGTTTGCATAATTATTTTTTAGTAATATGGGAGATCTCATACAATATCCTGATTATTCCCAAAATATTGTTTGCCTATATTTGTACTACTACATGTAGTGTAATGTCCAATATCCTATTTCTTAGACATTATATTTGATAAATTTTGAATGTTTGAATCAATTCATACTCAGTTTTGTTGCGTACAAAATAATTTTCTAAATCTTACAAAATATTTGGCTTTAAGCCTTACAATCCTGGTTTGGGGTTGATTAGAAAAATTATTGGCAATTCTATTGGTCATAACGTTTTAAGTTATAATATTTTTCAAATCAACAGATTTTATGTCCACTGCATTTGCAATAGGGGAAATAAGTTTTAAGGCTCTCTCACCTTAAAAATTCAAATGAGCCACTCATTCTTCCTTGAACACATTCAGAAGATATGTGGATTACTCAACCATTATGTGGTATTATATAGATACTTCATGATACTCATGGAAACATTTATAAAATGATTTCTAGTGTGTCTCTTGTCACACAAAACCATGAATGATATAACTAAATTAGTTGCTCAAATTCTCAAAGTAAGAGCAAGTTAGTTATCCTAAACAAGGGATAAATCCATTCGAATGGACAACTTCGTTGAACTCATTTCGCAAGCAATGTCATATTATATATAATACTTTATGTACATATCAAGAATAGTTTAGTTAAATATCTTATCAAAGATAGTGAAATTAATAAACATGACCAAACTTATAGAATTGTAAATTTACCAGCCTCTTGCTGGACAACTACGGCCTTACACACCGTAAGTATGATCTAAATCATACCAATTGCATATCATCCTACTTTCCCCTTGTAGTAATTACGTGGAAATCAACAAAGTATTTCCTATCTGCGATAATTGAGTTACATACCGATATCACCACTCCAGCATACATCAACGGGCTCTCATAGAAAAATAGGGATCTATGTGAGGAATAAAAAAATTATCCGTCAATCAAAATTATTCACAGCCCGTATGGTGATTACATTAGCAATAAGGATATTTCCGGCATTAGGGGGAGATTGGTACAACTAAGAATGCCGAGAAATAAATTAGATATGTTATTGACATTCAGTCCTTATATCCACGTACTCAAAGAATCTAAACAAGAAGTTTAGAATCACATATTTGCAACTCATTGCAAATCTGCCACATACATTTACCGATGACAAAGGCGTCACTCAATTTTATATTCCTGCAGTAAAGTGTCAGAAAGAGTGGAGGTACCTAATAAGCCACTCTTCTCCCGAAATGAGAGCAAGAGGGGGAGAAATCTGACCACACAAGATATAATCTCGCATATGCTTCCGCGGAAATAGAGGAAATCAAACCCTCAACCAGTAAATGTAATTCAACATCAAGTTGAAAGAACACCTCACTGGATGCTCATCATCCAAAGCCCGACATAAATGTGCACAAATGTTTTCGTGTCGGGACATCGAAACACCTTGTCTCAATTGTTGTAGGAAATCACAAGGAGTTAAAAGGAATAAATACATTTCCACAAATTTCATTGATTCCTCCAGAATCATATAACATAAGTCTACATTTGTCGACATATATTTCTTCTAAAAATTGCTAAAACCTTTTGGGCCCTGAACCAAAATCCATGGTAGAGTGCCTCTTGCACTCATGTTGGTTCACATAAAAGGAAGCAAGTAATGAATAATAGCCTCGCTCTACAAACGAGTGGTATTTACCACAGTAATACCTACTCCTCATAAGTGTCTTCCATATGGAATACTAAAAACTTCTCATTCATAGACAAAGTCAATGAGGTGGTGAGAAAGCAAGGCTTGTAGCAAAAGGGTTCACACAGAGACCCGACATCAAATTATGATGTAAGATACCCTCTTGGTATGAGTGGAATTAAGTTTCGATAATAAATATAATTGGTAGTACAAATAATATTATCCATGCAATTAATGGATGCAGTGACTACATACTCATATGGGTCACTCGTTTCGGAAATTTATAACAAAGTCCCTGAAGGGCTTACAATTCCGAATCCAAAATAAATCGCAACATATTTGTGTAAAATTTCAGAAGTCACTCTATGGCTTGAAATAGTCGGAAATCATATGGTACTACCGACTAAATGAGTTCCTTCTTCAAAGGATTACTCAAAGGATGATCATTTTTTTATGTATTAATAAAGGAATCCCAAAATTTGTTTTCCTTACATCACCTCTGTGTATATTGATGCTTTCGTCATCAATGTCTCTATAAGACCTAAACATACATAAAATCATCTCAAGACGGAAAATTTGGATTCAACCAAATTTAGCTTAAGTTTACAACTTAAGCATTCTCTCAAAGAATACATATCAGTCTACATATATCCAAAACATATATGAGAAGTTCAATTTGGATATAACATATCAACAAAAGACATGTATGGTCATACTACCTTTGATAAGGTACAAATCCATTCATACCTAGGGGTGATAATGAAGTGATACTAGGACCTGAAATTCTATATTTCACTAATGTCAAAGCACTCGTATACTTGGAAACTACATCAGGCCTGACATTGTATTTGCTATCTTTATTCGGAGTGCAACCCCCAACAAAAGGTATATGGTTGATATAAGTACTATCATCTTATATCTGAAGATTACAGTAAATCTTGGATATTTTCACGAGGAAATAGAAGATATGACCATGATATGATGTAATGATATTGGCTTTTTATTTGATCCCAATGACGCCATATCAATGGCTGAATTTGTTGGAATAGCCTTCACATGAAAGTCATATAAATGGATTTTAATGATTATTTCCAATTATCATTCTAACATAATTGCTTTATCTAAAAGCATTGCAAAATATGCATGATTTGGCAGAATGATTAACCACACTCAAAATCATGTGGTTGAGATTCATCAGAATCACATTACTTGATTTATCAAGATACTTCCACTTGTGTT
Organism: Hordeum vulgare subsp. vulgare; assembly: GCF_904849725.1. Lineage (NCBI taxonomy): Eukaryota > Viridiplantae > Streptophyta > Magnoliopsida > Poales > Poaceae > Hordeum > Hordeum vulgare. The sequence goes on along the minus strand of NC_058521.1, from coordinate 142,509,554 downwards.
ACTCAATACCTACAGGTTATATAAAGAGCAATATCATAAATCACATTGCTCAGAAATTACTTATCCTATGGATTATAGAAAGTTGAGGAAATAATTTGCAAACAAAATATTGTGATAATCCAACAGATTATACACAATCTCATGTCAATGGCATTGGTATGAGACATACTCCATATTTGCAAAGTTCAGGGGGAGTAATCTCCGAGACTATAACCTATTAACAATCATCAAATTGCGTATATTGTACTCTTTTTCCCTTGATGAGTTTTTCCTAACGGTTTTTCATAAAAGGTTTTTAATGAGATAATATAAACACAAGTATCTACATATGCCATATCATTTTCTCCTTATATTTTTCCCACTAGGTTTTAAAGGAGTTTTTCAATGGCATGTGAAATGCACTCTTTTCCTTTATGAGTTTTCTCTCGAAGTTTCTCATGATGGTTTTTAATGAGGCAATATCTTTCAAAGATCATATGTTATACTTTCTATTTTTCCTATTGGGGTTTTTAAAGGAAGTACTCAAGACATATTTATTGTTCTCTAAACTCAAAGATGAGTTTTCTCCTTCTACAAAGGTTTTCTCAAATGAGTTATCACGAGACAATAATCATTATATGTTGTATCATTTTCTCCTTATTTTTCCCACACGGTTTAAAGGAGTTTTAGCAACATATCTACACTATTCTCCTCATATTTTTTCCACAGGGTTTTTGGAGGAGACTTTAAAGATTATACAACGATTTCTCAAAATGAAGATGATGAACATTCTCGAAGGCAAACGCATACAAGGAGGAGTCTTTATCAACATGATATATATTATAAAGACAAGCATTGATTAGGGGGAGTGTTAGGAATTAAATAAATATATTTAATTAAGGGATAATCCCTGCTATGTCGGTTACTTTAGTTTAGCAACTGCTCATTGTAACCGCATTTGTACTGAGGTATATATACCCACATCTTCAATCAATGAGACAGCGATTTTGATCATTTGCTCTTCCTCTCTCCTTCTACTTTTAACAGGGACTACGCACCAACCGCTCCGGTGACTGAAATAGATCTGACAGCAGGGCGGTTGGCGGTGATTCCTTTGGAGGCTGGACCTCGGACCATGGGTACTGATCAGGGACAGGCGGATCCCGAGCATTTGATGGACGCGTGTGTAGCGATGCCAGCGGCGTCACCTACTGCACGGGGGGAAGCGCATGATTTCCTGGGCCAGGCCGGCGAAGCGTATGTGGATCCCATGGCCAGTGATGTTGTTCTTCTAGAGCAGCCTATCCTGCCAGCTATACCGATTTCGACCAATAACAGATGGCACCCTGTGTCTCAGCTCATCCCGTCCAATGCTAGCGGAGGAGAGGGGCCCCTCATGGTGGATGTCTACACTGTGGTAGCTGGGCAGCCGGGCGGGATGTCCGAGATGGACCCGGGCTCGGTACTTTTCAGGGATCTGATGGACCCCATCGGTGCATGCGATGTGACCACATTACCATGCATGCAACTCATGGCCCTACTAGCTGCTATTCTGAATATCGGTTTGTAATGTTGGCAGCACGTCTTTGTTGCGCCGCTCGTACCAGACTTTGTATCCGTCCGTGGTTAGTTAAGTCGGCTGCACGTCCTTGTCGCGCCATGTACCCAAACTTAGGCTGCCCCTGCTGGTGGGGCGCCCGGCACTATGCGAAAGTTCCGTCAGGCAGTACTACCTTGTTATCCAATGAATGACAACCTTGATATTTTTAGTTGGAACATGAAGGGTCTGAATGACAAAGCTAGACGGGCCGCGTCTAGGGCAACCATTGACAGTCTTGCCTGCTCTATTATTTGTCTGCAGGAGACTAAGCTGTTCGCTTGCTCCGATGCTGACCGCACAGAAATTGTAGGTCATAGGTTTGATCAACACGCATCGCGGGGCGCCGTTGGCTGGCGTGGGGGTATCCTTATGTGCTGGTGCTCGGACAAGTTATCCGCTAGTGCGGTCGTGGCGCGACCTTTCTCGGTCACGGTGTGCTTCTCGCCGGTGGGAGGAGGTCCGGCATGGTCCTTGACCACGGTATATGGCCCCCATGATGATCAGCGAAAGAGTGACTTCCTGGCGGAGCTAGCTGAGATTCATAACTCCATGACCGGTCCGTGGCTTATCATCGGTGATTTCAATCTAATAACGGATCCACGAGATAAAAGCAATAGTAGGGTGTGCCGCCGATGGATGCTGAAATTCCGGCGTACACTGAACTCCTCTAATCTTCGTGAGATACCGCTTATTGGGCGGAAATTTACATGGAGTAATGAACAGGCTGTACCAACTCTGGTTCGCCTGGACCGTGCTTTTTGCAATACGGATTGGGAGTTGATCTTCACTGCAGCCAAACTGCTTCCGCAATCATCAGCGATTTCCGATCATTGCCCTTTGCTTCTCCTGAATGATAAGATTGTCAAAACCAACAGGAGGTTCCGTTTTGAATCATATTGGCAATTTGTGCACGGCTTCAAGGAGGTAGTGCAGCGGTCCTGGGTAGCGTATGCTGGCAATGCATGCCCTATCACCACGTTAAACCGCAAGTTGTGGCGGTTGAGTAAGGATCTGCGCTCGTGGAGTAAAAACATTGTGGGCGATTTGCAAAGACAATTTCATATTGTCACAGAAATCATACTGCAGCTAGACAAGGCGTAGGATTATCGAGTTCTCTCCCAGGAGGAGAGTGATCTGCGATCAAGGTTAAAAGCTCGCACCCTAGGGCTTGCGGTTCTTCTTAAGATCAAGTGGCGGCAAAGAAGTAGAATACTTTGGCTTAAGGCGGGCGACGCCAACACGAAGTTCTTCCAACGGAAAGCAAACGCCATGCACAATAAAAATACTATTCATGCGCTACAGGGTCCTACTGGAATGATCTCTTCTTCGGACGGCATGGTCGAACTGGCGCACAGCCATTTCATGCAGATATTTGGATGCCTCAAGCACAGATCGGCAACACTAAACTGGGATGTCTTGGATCTCGAGCATGTGGATCTCATAGGACTGGAGCAAGACCTTTCAATGGAAGAGATCAAGAGCGCCATTACCGCGATTCCGGCAGATAAGGCGCCAGGACCAGATGGTTTCTCAGGCGGTTTCTATAAAGCTTGTTGGGACACAGTCAAACTTGATCTACTGGCAGCGCTGAATCAGTTATTCCGGATGGACAGCCGCGGGCTAGACAGAGTGAACCACGCTTTCCTCGTTCTCCTCCCTAAGAGAATGGGAGCAAATGCACTACAAGATTTCAGGCCAATTTCACTACTCCATAGCGTGATTAAAATCTTCTCAAAACTTCTAGCCTCCAGGCTGGCCCCAAAACTCCCTTTGCTAGTCGATCAATGCCAGAGCGCCTTCATCAAATCCCGTAGTATTCAAGAAAACTTCTTGCTAGTTCAAAACACAGTCAGATTTTTTCACAAATCCAAGAAGCTGGCAGTCCTGCTAAAGCTTGACATTACGAAGGCCTTTGATTCAGTATCATGGGCATACCTGCTGGACATGCTGCAAGCGAGGGGTTTTGGACGGCGCTGGAGGGAATGGATTTCCATGCTGCTGAGAACTTCTTCTTCACGGGCTCTGATTAATGGGCAAATGTCAGAGATCATTCATCACAAGTGTGGTCTTAGGCAGGGAGACCCGTTGTCGCCATTCCTTTTCATTCTGGCCATGGACCCGCTTCAAAGGATGATGTCAGTTGCGACAGAACAAGGGGTGTTGTCCAAGCTGCCTGGACGAAGTAGGGTACCTCGATGCTCGTTATACGCGGACGACGTGGCGCTATTCATGAATCCATCCGAGCGCGATGCTAGGATGATCAAGCTGATCCTAACATGCTTTGGCTCGGCCTCTGGCCTATTTACTAATGCTGCTAAGAGCTCGGCTCTACCGATTCGCTGTGGTGCATTGGATCTCATGCATGTCTTGGCGCATCTGGGCTTCCCTATACAATCTTTCCCTACATCCTACCTCGGAATGCCTTTGTCAACTCGCAACCTCAAAAAGTTAGAACTGGATCCGCTGGTCTCCAAGTTCGGGAACAAAGCGGCTGGCTGGAAGGGTAGGTTAATGGCCAAGAGCGGTAGACTGGTGTTACTTAAATCGGGTCTGTCCTCGCTTGCGATCTACATGATGACGATCCACAAACTGCCAGCCTGGATGTTGAAGCGATTTACTCAGATATGCCGCTCATGGCTGTGGAATGGAGACACGGTGTGCAATGGTGGGAACTGCAGAGTTGCATGGAAGTTGATCTGTAGACCGAAGCACCTAGGGGGGCTAGGGGTACTCGACCTGTCAAAGTTTGGGAGGGCGCTCAGGCTGCGATGGCTGTGGTTGGAGTGGAAACATCCGGACCGCCCTTGGGTGAAATCTCCATTGCCATGTTCTAACGAGGAGAAGGAATTGTTCGCGATGGCCACGGAGATTACGGTGGGTGACGGCAGGGCAACCAATTTCTGGCATGATCGCTGGCTCGAGGGTCTCTGCCGAAAGTGGATTGCACCGTCTCTCTTCAGAATCGCGGCGCGGAAAAATAGATCGGTCTGGGACGCGATTAAGGATGATAAATGGCTGCATGACTTGTCTAGGGGGCTACGAGATGACATGCTCGACAAGCTATATGCACTGGCTTCTAGGCTGGAGCATGTGCGGCTGCATGAGGGGCAGCACGACTCCATCATTTGGCGTTTCTCGCAGGACGGAGCATATACTGCACGCTCGGCATACAGGCTGCAGTTCGAGGGTGCGGTGCAAATGGCCGAGTACAAGCTAGTCTGGTGAGGTTGGGCGCCAGGCAAGTGTAGATTCCTAGTCTGGATGATAATGCTGGATAAGATACTGATGGCAGATGCCCTTTTGCGAAGGGGATGGGATAATGATTATTTCTGCCCTCTATGTCAGAGGAACCTAGAAACGTCGTCGCACCTATTCGTTGAATGCCCCTGGTCAAGGAACATCTGGAACTACATTGCAACACTAGTGGATATGCCTGCCGTATGTCCGGCTAGCTGGAAGATGGACTTAAAATACTCAACATGGTTTAACGGTACATGTGCTCAGACTACAAAAGAGAAGAAAAAGGGACTGATCTCCCTGGTGCACTTGATCACTTGGGAAATTTGGCGGGAGAGGAACAGGAGGGTCTTTCAACGAGAACTAATGTCGATGGGAGGCTTCCGGTGCAGGATCTCTGAAGAGATTAGGCTTTGGAACTGCGCAGGAGCTGGGATTCCCTTTGATCCTGGTTGAGGCGTTTCCTTCCTCTTAGATCTTCTTCTTGTTGTATTTCTTTCTTTCTTTTTGCTTGGTTCTTCATTTTCGGTTTTCTGTCTCCCCTCCTTTCTTTCTCCCCTTGCCAGTCCTGCTTGGGACCGGACCATGTACATTGTTTCCCCCCTCTGATCAACGAATTTGGCAATGGCCAACATTAAAAAAAAACTCATGGCCCTACTCCTAGTGGTTGAGCTTGGCGCTTTGTAATCCTTGGAGGACCGCCCCAACGCAAAAGAGCAAGTTGCGCTGAACAATATCAAATCCTTTTGCGTTGGTGTGCTAAAAAAATTGGCGCCACCGCTGCTCAAGGAGATTGAAGCAATGTGTGGTGTGTGATCGGGCCAAGACCCTTTCACGCCTAGACGCATCACGAGATCGATTTGCACGACCGCACGGTCCAAGTCCAAAGCATCGGCGGCTGAGACGATTCTTCTCAAAACCTTGGGTATAGCTCACGATGAATTGGCTGTCTCTGATGGTGCTCTCGACCAGCTGCGGATCATGTTTGATTCTCCATTGAAAGAGGGGCAAATGAAGGCGATCGTGGTAATCTTCGTAAAATCCATTTTGCTAAACCTCGAGGATGAGATGGAGAAGCTCGTGGCCACATTTGCATAGGATGTGTGTATAGACATTGGAGGCTAGACTCAATATGGCGTACATATCAGTGGAACTCGTGTGCTGGAACGTTAGAGGACTTAACCGTCCGGCAAGGAGGGATGCTTTGAGGGAATTAGCTGATTCTATGCAAGTGCAATTTGGTGCATCTTGGAAATGAAACTTGAGCATGTAGACCAATTCCTAATAATGCAATGTCTTGGACCATCGTATGATGGTTTTGCTTATCTCCCCGCGTCCGTGACTCGTGGAGGCATATACATCGCGTGGAACTCAACCAAAGCGAGCATCTCTAATATTGTGAGATATGCAAATTTCTTAACGGGATACGTGTCACCAGTGGACGGCTTGCCTTGGTGGATCTCGGTAGTTTACGGACCCCAAGAGGATGCTATGAAGGTACAATTCCTAGCAGAACTCTCTGAACGCCGAGCACTTTGCGCTCGACCTTGGATGGCAATCGAGGACTTTAAACTGATTCTGCAAGCAGTGGACAAAAACAACTCCCTGCTTGACCGGAGGATGATGGGGAGATTTAAACGTTTTGTGGAGGACAATGCCCTCAAAGAGCTATTTCTCCATGGACGAAGATTTACTTGGAGTAACGAAAGGGAAACGCCAACTATGACTAGAATTGATCAAGCGTTCGTCTCCATTGATTTGGAGCTCGAGCACCTGGAGTGTTTGCTTCAGGCTCTATGTACACGCATGTTTGACTATTGCCCCCTTTATCTATCCATGAACGATCACCTGTAGCCGCGTAGACGCTTCAGATTTGAGCTTTTCCGGGTTAAGTTGGACGGATTCTTGGACGCGGTTACTCGGGGTTGGGTGTGCGATCAGGCCATCACAGATCCCTTTCTCCAGCTGGATATGGTGCTGAGAAACTGTGCGAAGCATCTTACGGCTTGGGGACAGAGGAAAGTGGGTAATATTAAGCTATAGATTGCGATCCTAACCTAATGATCCTCAGATTCGACTGCGCCGAGGAGTCTCATGCATTGTCCCATATGAAGAGAGAGCTCAGAAGTATGTCAAGAGACTGGTCCTGGGTCTTGCTTCCCTCGAAAGGACGATAGCTAGGCAAAGATCAAGAATTCGCTCGCTGCAGGACGGAGACGCGAACACCAAGCTTTTTCAACTGGTTGCTGACTCCGTAACAGCAGACCTTCCCTTGCAACGGCACCAGAAGAATGCTGCTAGCACTCTCAAGCAATCGAAACTAGAAGAATGTTGTTGACGACCCACCAGCGCGTGGGATCGTAGCAGTTTTCGAGGGTAGAGTATTCGACCCAAATTTGTTGGTACACCTATAGGAGGTGAGAGGATACTCTCAAGTATTAGCAGCTGAATATGTCAGATTCAACCACACCTGAAAGATTAGTATGTGCAAGCAAAGTATCAGTAGCAAAGTAGTATGATAACAACGGTGTCAGAAACGATCTGTTGACACGGCAGACTATTTCTAACGATTGTATCAATGGCGCCAAGTTGCCTCGTTGACAGAAATTGTCAGTTCCCGTCAACGACAAGCGAATCAAGATTGTAGCAGGTAGCAGGAGTGTAACGAGCAATAGCAGCGGCAAGGAACAACAGTAGTGACAACAGTAGCAAGTAGCAACAATAGCAAGCGACAGTCGTAGCAACAGTAGCAGCACAGCAAGAGAAGTAACAACAGTAGCAACAGTAGTAAAAGCAGCAGAGCAAGACAAGTAACATCAGCAGTAGGACAAACTCGTAGGCAATGGGTCGGTGATTTGTTTGGATGATATTCATCATGCAACAGTTATAACACGGAGAGATATGTGGCTAGCTCCCGTTCGTCAATGTGATGTAGGCATGCATTCCGTGTGTCGTCATACGTGCTTAGGGAAAAGAACTTGCATGACATCTATTGTCCATCCCTCCCGTGGCAGCGGGGTCCAAAAGGAAACTACGGGATATTAAGATTCTCCTTTTAATAAAGAACCGGACCAACGCATTAGCACTTGGTGAACACATGAACTCAAACTATGGTCATCACCGGGAGTGGTTCCGGTTATTATCACTCCGGGGTTGCCGGATCATAACACATAGTAGGTAACTACAACTTGCAATATCGGATCTAAAACACACATATATTGGTGACAACATAATAATTTCAGATCTGAAATCATGGCACTCGGGCCCTAGTGACAAGCATTAAGCATGGCAAAGTAGTAGCAACATCAATCTCAGAACATAGTGGATACTAGGGATCAATCCCCATCAAAACTAACTCGATTACATGATAGATCTCATCCTACTCATCACCGCCCAGCGAGCCTACGAATAGATTACTCATGAACGACGAAGAGCTTCATGGAATTGGAGAGGGAAGAAGGTTGATGATGACGATGGCGACGATTTCCCCTCTCCAGAGCCCAAGACGGACTCCAGATCTACCCTCCAGATGAAGAACAGGTTGTGGCGGCGCCTCCATATTGCAAACGCGACGAAATCTTCTCTTTTTATTTTTTCTTGGACGAAAGGGAACTTATAGAGCTGGAATTGGGGGCGACAGAGCCGTGTGGGCCCCACAAGCTTGCCCACCGCCACCAGGGGGTGGCGGAGGGAGGGCTTGTGGCCCACTGGCCCACCCACTCAGGTGGATCTTGGCGCAGATATTTTTCATATTTTCCAAAAATGCTCCCCGTAAATTTTCAGGACGTTTGGAGAACTTTGATTTCTGCACAAAAACAACACCAAGGCAATTCTGCTGAAAACAACGTCAGTCCAGGTTAGTTCCATTCAAATCATGCAAATTAGAGTCCAAAACAAGGGCAAAGGAGTTTGGAAAAGTAGATACGATGGAGACGTATCAACTCCCCCAAGCTTAAAACCTTGCTTGTCCTCAAGCAACTCAGTTGACAAACTGAGAGAGAAAGAAAAACTTTGACAAACTCTGTTTGATCTTGTTGTTGCAACTATGTCTAACTCATAACCAGAATTTCAGCAAGATCACAAATTAACCACATAAGCAAGTGACACAAAGGTCTCACGGTAAACTAATATCAATGGCATAATCAGCTAACGAGCAAATAATAATGAGTTTCAAATACCAACACTTCAATCAAAACAAGCATGAAGCAATACGAATAGGTGGTATCTCGCTAGCTCTTTCTGAGACCGCAAAACATAAATACAGAGCACTTTCAAAGATCAAGGGCTGACTAAACATTGTAATTCATAGCAACGAAGATCCAGTCATAGTCATACTCAATATCAATAAAAAGCAAAGCATAAAAATGACAGAGGTGCTCTCTAATTGGTGCTTATATAAGGGGAGGATGACTCAACAGGAAAATAAATAGACAGGCCCTTCTCAGAGGGAAGCATTGATTTGCAGAGGTGCCAGAGCTCAAGCTTTGAGAACAGAGGTAATAATTTTGGGTGGCATGCTTTCATTGTCAACGCAATGACCAAGATTTCTCAATATCTTCCATGCTACTCATGCTATAGGCGGTTCCCAAACAGAAAAGTAAAGTTTTAACTCCCCCACCACCAATCAATCACACTCCACGGCTAGCCGAATCCTCGGGTACCTTCCATACTAACATCAATCCGGGGGGAGTCTTGTTTTACAGTTATGTTTTCGATTTAAGCGTGGAACTCGTCATTCCAATTACCGGCCCCTTTCTCATGAATGACAGTGAATAAACACAGGTCGAGGATAACACTCCTAGCATGGAAGATACCAATAGCCCCCTGTCACCACATGAGCGGATCAGGCATGCAAAACAGATTATTTCTTGAAGGTTTAGAGAGTGGCACATGCAAATTTACTTGGAACGGCAGGTAGATACCGCAAATAGGTAGGTATGATGGACTCTCATGGAAAAACTTTTGGGTTTATGGAAGTGGATGCACAAGCAGTATTCCGCCTAGTACAAGTGAAGGCTAGCAAAAGACTGGGAAGCGACCAACTAGAGAGCAACAACAGTCATCAAGATGCAATGAGTTTGACTAACATTGAATGCAAGCATGAACAGGATATAAATCACCATGAACACGAACATCACAGAGGCTATGTTGATTTTGTTTCAACTACATACATGCACATGCGCCAAGTCAAGCCACTTGAAACATTCAAAGGAGAATACCATCCTATTATACTACATCATAGTCATCTCAAAATCTATGTTGGCATTCAAGACAAACCATTATAAACTCTCAGCTAAATAAGCATGGCATCAGAAACTATGATCTCTAAGTTGTCATTGCAAACATGGTTCTCTCACAACAAAGCTAAATTTGGGTCGACAAGCTAGTCATATTTACAAAAACAAAATAGATAGAGTTCATACCAACTTTTCAGTCTCAGTCACTTCATCATATATCATCATTATTGCCTTTCACTTGCACGATCGAACGATGTGAACAATAATAAGAGTGCTCGTGCATTGGACTAAGCTGAACCTGCAGGCAAACACAAGGGAGAAGACAAAGTAATATGGCTCTTTGAAAGCTAAACAGGTAAGCATGCAAGAACCACTAAACATTGAAACCAATATCTTCTACCTTGACCCAAAGAAAAAGAAAACTATTTACACGGGAAAGCTCCCAAAAAGCAAAAGAAGAAAGAAAAATCTTTTTGGGTTTTCTCAAAAGGACACAAAACAAGAAAACAAGAAAATGAAAATAAACTAGCATGGATAATACAATGGCAAAGTGTAAACACCGACTAACAAAGTGAAAGCATAAGCATGAATGTAAAGTCGGTGAGAACACGTACTCCCCCAAGCTTAGGCTTTTGGCCTAGCTTGGTCTACTCCCATGGTGGGAAATCACCAGCTCCAGGATACTACAGAGCAGACTGTGGATGCCATTGATGTGTGAGCTCCTCTGGCTCCCACTGATAAACTGGCGTCTGGTACTCGACTGGCGGCTCGGGCACGGGCGCGTGTGGTTGGGCCAAGCGCCAATATGCGTAGATGTCCGAGGGCATAATAGTGTACCTGCCCGCATGAAGATCGAACAAAGAAGGAGCAGGCAAAGTAATAGTCTCTCGAGTACCCTGACTAAATACCAGGTTATAAATCATCTGTCTACTAGCATCTCTAAAATCATGGCGGACCATGCTGTCATAATCCATATATTTCTCAGGGAGAAGCATCTCTCCTTCCTCTCCCAGTCTAATGGGTATCTCAAAGTGTCTGGCAAGACGGGTAGCGTAGATACCTCCATAGACGACACCCTTGGAACGGTTGATGTTCAACTGCTGGGCCACTATAGCACCTAGGCTGTAAGTCTTATCGTTATAAAGGCCTTCGCGCAAAACCGCAAGGTCTGGAGAACTAAGTGATCCAGCCTCCCCACGGCCAATCAAACATTTTCCCACAAATATTGAGAAGTACCGAAGCACAGGAAAGTGTATGCTAGCAAATCTAGCGCGAGACACCCCTCTCTCCTCTCCAACAACAATAGTACCAATGAAATCCTCCAAGTCCCGTGGACGAGGGTCACGGATATCCCCAACATAAGGTAATTTGCATACATTGCAAAAATCCTGTAGTGTCATGCACTGGGGAACATCGTATATCATGAACTCAACCATGGGAGGATTCTTCCTCGGATAAAAGTTGAAGCTTTGAACGAAAATATTGGTGAGGAGGAGGTATTGTGAGCACTTATCTGCAACGAACGCAGTAAGACCTGCGTTCTCCACCAAGTAATAAAAGTCTTCATAAAGCCTAGCGGCGTGCAAGAATTCATCCCTTGGCCACTCGCACGCTCGAACTTCTGTGACTCGAGGGACTACGTACTTGGGGTGGTTCTTCTCATCCTCCTTGGGGTTACGGCTTGAAGAGCCTCTCAAGAACCTCCTCATCTTTTCCTTTTCTAGCTCTGAAAAATTCTGAATTTTTTAGAGACTTCGAAAAAAAAAGTGAAAAAAGATTAACCCAACTTGTAGCAACTACTCCTACTAGTGCCTAGAGACCGTATCACGCGCTAAAACTACTTGGGACCAGCTAAAATCAAGCTTTCTAGCTCAAGAACAGGGTCACCAAGGTAACAAGAATACGCGAAGGATAAAGCACTAGAGCAAAAACTAATTGGACCAATGGAGGAGTCACTTACCAAGGAGTAATTTCCCCAAAACGGTTCGGAGAATGGTGCTTTGAGCAAGGAGATCGAAAATCACAGCCAAATGAGCAAGAACACGGGTTTGAGCTGCGAAACAATTTTTTCTGGAGGTGGAAGAAGAGGCTGGGAGCTGGAATGAGTGGAGGGGGTCCCTGTGGCCCCCACAAGCTTGCACTCCGCCACCAGGGGGTGGCGGTGGCAGGGCTTGTGGCCCACTGGTCTGACCCCCAGGCCAGCTCTCAGGCCCAGAAATTTTCAAAAGTTCCAGAAAAAATCATACTAAAATTTCAGGACCATCGGAGAACTTTTATTTTCAAGGTATTTTTCTCCGGGACGCTAAAACAGAAAACAGGAAAAGCTAAACTAATTCCATCATTTTTCTTCTAAGAGACAGAAAATGAAAGCTCAAAACAGAGGTATGTGACTCTTTGATTCATCCATTTCATGGTCATCGAAAGAAATCCGTCAATGGGGTTGATCAAGTCCTCATGACAAAACCTTCTCGAATCGCACGAGAGAACGGAGAATTTCCGAATAGTCACTGGGTCACCTCAATGGGGATATGTATTTCCCCAACAAGCAAATAATACTTCATCTTGACACGAGGAATAGGGCATTCAAAGCTCCCAATAAGAATCGATGAAGTTTTTTCGATAGCATTGATGCAATGTAGTCGATATTGTTTCTTCGGAAAGTGCACCGTATGCTCATTACCGTTGACATGGAAAGTGACATTGCCTTTGTTGCAATCTATAACAGCCCCTGCGGTGTTTGAAAAGGGACTTCCGAGGATGACCGCCATGACATCGTCCTCGGGAATATCCAAGATAACAAAGTCTGTTAAGATAGTGACATTAGCAACCACAATAGGCACATCCTCGCAAATGCCGATAGGGAAAGTAGTTGATTTGTCGGCCATTTGCAGAGACATTTCAGTGGGTTTCAACTTATCCAGTTCAAGTCTACGTTAAAGAGAGAGAGGCATAACACTAACATCGGCTCCAAGGTCGCATAAGGCAGTTCTAACATAGTTACCTTTAATGGAGCAAGGTATAGTGGGCACACCGGGATCACCTAGTTTCTTAGGAGTTCCACCCTTGAAGGTATAATTAGCCAGCATGGTGGAAATTTGAACCTCGGGTATCCTCCTCTTATTAGTCACAATATCTTTCATGTACTTAGCATACGGAGACATTTTGAGCATATCTGTCAAACACATTTGCAGAAAGACGGGTCTGATCATTTCAACGAAGCGCAAAATCCTCATCATCCTTTTTCTTGGATGGTTTGGGAGGAAAGGGCATATGTTTCTGAACCCATGGCTCCCTTTCTTTACCATGCTTCCTAGCAGTGAAGTCATTCTTATCGTATCTGTTATTCTTAGGCTGTGGGTTATCAAGATTAACAGGTTCAATCTCCACATCCTTATCATTGCTAGGTTGAGCATCAACATGAACATCACTATTGATATTATCATTAGGCTCATGTTCATCACCAGATTGTGTTTCAGCATCAGAGATAGAGTCATCGTTTGGACTCTCAGGTGTAGCAGCAATAGGGTTGCTAGCGTGCAGGTTCCTATCATCTTTCTTCTTCTTTCTAGGATGACCATGTGCATCAGTGCTAACTCCTTGAGAATCTTGTTCAATTCTATTCGGGTCACCCTCAGGATACAAAGGTTCATGGGTCATTCAACTCGTTAAGCAAGTCATCCTGAGCTTTAAGCAAGTCATTCTAAGCTTTAAGTACTTGTTCTACTTGAGTAGTAACCATAGAGGCATGTTTACTCAGAAGCTTAAGATCATTGACATTTCTGTCCACACAAGCACTTAAATGACTAAGCATACGAGCATTCTGTTCCAATTGTCTGCTAACATAGTCATTGAAACTCTGTTGTTTGGCAACAAAGTTATCAAATTCATCCGTGCATAAGCTAGCAGGTTTATCAAAAGGAATATCACTCTCATCAAACCTATGCAGAGGATTTACTTCTACTACATGTATCGGGTTATCGAGACCGTGGATCTCTTCGATAGGTCGTAGATTTTTGACATCTTCAGATTTAATGCCTTTCTCTCGCATAGATTTCTTGGCTTCTTGCATATCTTCAGGAGTGAGGAATAGAATACCTCTTTTCTTCGGAGTTGGCTTAGGAGGTGGTTCGGGAATAGTCCAAGCATTCTCATTGCACAAGATGTTATTCAGTAGAATCTCAGCTTGTTCTACGGTTCATTCCCTAAAAACACAACCAGCACAACTATCTAGGTGGTCTGTGGAAGCATTGGTAAGTCCATTATAGAAGATATCAAGTATTTCATTCTTCTCAAGAGGGTGATCAGGTAAAGCATTCAGTAGCTGGATGAGCCTCCCCCAAGCTTGTGGGAGACTCTCTTCCTCAGCTTGAGCAAAGTTGTATATTTCCTGCAAGGCAGCTTGCTTCTTATGGGCAGGGAAATATTTTTCAGAGAAGTAGTAGACCATATCCTGGGGGCTACGCACACAACCAGGAGCAAGAGAAGTGAACCAGGTCTTAGCATCATCCTTTAACGAGAAAGGAAACAGCTTGAGGATATAGTAGTGGCGGATCTTTTCCTCACTAGTGAATAGGGTGGCTATATCGTGCAGTTTGGTAAGATGGGCTACAACCATTTCAGACTCATAACCGTGAAAAGGATCAGATTCGACAAGAGTGATTAACTCAGGGTCGACAGAGAATTCATAATCCTTATCGGTCACAAAGATAGGCGAAGTAGCAAACTTTGGGTCGTATTTCATCCTAGCGTTCAACGACTTTTCTTTCCACTTGACCAGTAATTTCTCAACATCATAGCTATCCTTACACGCAAGAAAATCCTCAGCTATCTCTCCCTCCATAACATAGCGCGTATCAGGCATAACAGGCAATTCAGGCATAGTAGCACGTTCTACTTCAATAGTTTCAGAAGTATCATCACGTCTAGCAGCAACTCTAGCAATTTGTGCATCAAGGAATGCACCTAGTGGCAAAGCAGTATCGAGCATAGCATCATCAGGCATAGTATCAAGCATAGCATCATCAGGCATAGTATCAAGCATAGCATCATCGGGCATAGTATAAAGCATAGCATCATCATAAGCATCATGGGAAGTAGAAGTAGCATCATCAAGCACAGGTGACATATCAAGATTTCTAGTAGGAGGCTATGTCGCAAACTTACTCAAAACTGAAGGTGAATCAAGTGCAGAGCTAGATGGCAGTTCCTTACCTGTCCTCATAGTGGAAGGCAAGATTTCAGTTCTTGGACCTTTCGGATTCCTCATAGTGACCAGCAGACGTCAATCCCAAGTGACTTAGAGAATATAGTTGTGCCTCCCCGGCAACGGCGCCAGAAAAAGGTCTTGATAACCCACAAGTGTAGGGGATCGCAACAGTTTTCGAGGGTAGAGTATTCAACCCAAATTTGTTGATTCGCCACAAGGGGAAGCGAAAGAATATTCTCAAGTATTAGCAGCTGAGTTTGTCAGATTCAACCACACCTGAAAGATTAGTGTCTGCAAACAAAGTATCAATAGCAAAGTAGTATGACAACAACAGTGTTAGAAACAGATCTGTTGACGGCAGTCAATTCCTAACTGTTGTATCAATGGCGCCAATAAGTTGCACGTGGACGGGGAACTATTCTTACCCGGCAACGGTGTCAAAAAATACTTGCAACAAGTAACACCAAAGTAGCAAGGAATAACAGTAGCAGCAGAGTAACAACAGTAGCAATAGTAGTAGCAAAGTGGCCCAATCCCTTTTGTAGCAAGGGACAAGCGTGGACAAAGTAACATAGCAAGGACCAGTAGTAAAAGACTCATAGGCAGTGGATCGGTGATGGATGAGTGTAATGGATGTGATTCATCATGTAACAGCTATAACACGGAGAGATAAGTAACTAGCTCCCGTTCGTCAATCTAATGTAGGCATGTATTCCGTATGTAGTCATACATGCTTAGGGAAAAGAACTTGCATGACATCTATTGTCCATCCCTCCCGTGGTAGCAGGGTCCTAATGGACACTACGGGATATTAAGGTTCTCCTTTTAATAAAGAACCGGACCAACGCTTTAACACGTGGTGAATACATGAACTCCTCATACTATGGTCATCTCCGGGAGTGGTTCCAGCTATTGTCACTCGAGGGTTGCCGGGTCATAACACATAGTAGATGACTACAACTTGCAAGATAGGATCTAAAACACACATATATTGGCGACAACATAATAGGTTCAGATCTCAAATCATGGAACTCGGGCCCTAGTGGCAAGCATTAAGCATGGCAAAGTAGTAGCAACATCAATCTAGAACATAGTGGATACTAGGGATCAATCCCCATCAAAACTAACTCGATTACATGAGAGATCTCATCCAACTCATCACCGTCCAGCAAGCCTATGATGAGATTACTCACGAACGGTGAAGAGCATCATGGAATTGTCGATGGAGGAAGGTTGATGATGATGATGGCGATGATTTCCCATCTCTGGAGCCCGGGACGGACTCCAGATCTGCCCTCCAGATGAAGAACAGGAGGTGACGGCACCTCCGTATCGTAAAATGCGATGAATCCTTCTCTCTGATTTTTTTCCGGGCGAGAAGGAATAAATAGAGCTGAGTTTGGGGGCGGTGGTGCCACGTGGGCACCACAAGCCCTCACGGCGCGGCCTAGGGGGGTGGCCGCGGCCCACGGGCTTGTGGCCCACTAGCACACCCCCTCCGGTGGATCTTTGCGCAAGTATTTTTATTTTATTCGAGAAAAATTCTCCGTAAATTTTCAGGACATTCCGAGAACTTTTATTTCTGCACAAAAACAACACCATGGCAATTCTGCTGAAAACAGCGTTAGTCCGGGTTAGTTCCATTCAAATGATGCAAGTTAGAGTCCAAAACAAGGGTAAAAGAGTTCGGAAAAGTAGATACGACGGAGACGTATCATGGAGTAATAGTAGTAGATGTAGAAAGTATCGGTCTACTTGTCTCGGACGTGATGCCTATATGTATGATCATTGCCTTAGACACCGTCATGACTTTAGGCGGTTTTATCAATTGCTCGACAGTAATTCATTCACCCACCGTAATATTTGCTATCTTGAGAGAAGCCTCTAGTGAACACTATGGCCCCCGGGTCTACTTCACATCATATTTTCAGCCTTACACTTTTACTTTGCTGCACTTTCCGCCTTCAGATCTCACCTTGCAATCAATCTTGAAGGGATCGACAACCCCTTTGTAGCGTTGGGTGCAAGTTTCCTGTTTTTGCGCAGGTACATTGGTGCTTCATCCCTGATACTCCTACTGGATTGATACCTTGGTTCTCAAACTGAGGAAAATACTTACTGCTAGTGTGCTGCATCACCCTTTCCTCTTCAAGGGAAAAAACCAACGCAAACTCAAGAGGTAGCAAGAAGAATTTCTGGCGCCGTTGCCGGGGAGCATCAAGTGAAGCTTATCCAAGTAAGTGTCGCAAACTCATCTCTTGTATTTACTTTGTTGCCTCTCGTTTTCCTCTCCCCCACTTCTGAAAAAGAAAAATTTACAAAAAAATTTGCCTTTTTCGTTCGCCCTTTTCTTTCGCTTGCTTTCTATTCGCTTGTGTGCTTGTCTGCTTGCTGAAGTCACCATGACTGAAAACACCAAACTTTGTGACTTCTCGAGTACTAATAATAATGATTTTATTAGTACTTCGATTGCTCCCGCCACTTGTGTGGAATCATATGAAATCAATGCTGCTTTGCTGAATCTTGTTATGAAAGAGCAATTCTCCGGCCTTCCTAGTGAAGATGCCGCATCCCATCTTAATACCTTCATTGAGCTTTGCAATATGCAAAAGAAGAAAGATGTGGACAATGATGTCATTAAATTGAAGCAATTTCCGTTCTCATTGTGAGATTGAGCAAAACATTGGTTTTCATATTTTCCCAAAAATAGTATTGATTCTTGGAACAAGTGCAAAGATGCTTATATATCCAAGTATTTTCCACCGGCTAAGATTATCTCTCTCCGTAATGATATCATGAATTTTAAGCAACTTGATCATGAACATGTTGCACAATCTTGGGAGAGAATGAAATTGATGATTATAAATTGTCCCGCTCATGGCTTGAGTCTTTGGATGATTATACAAATCTTCTACGCTGGTTAGAATTTTGCTTCTAGAAATATCTTGGACTCCGCCTCCGGTGGAACGTTCATGGAAATCACATTAGGAGAAGCCACAAAATTCCTAGACAATATCATGATAAACTATTCTCAGTGGCACACTGAAAGGTCACCTATTAGTAAGAAGGTACACGCTATAGAAGAAATTAACTCATTGAGTGCTAAGATGGACGAGTTAATGAAATTGTTTGCTAGTAAAGGTGCTCCTTTAGATCCAAATGATATGCCCTTGTCTTCCATGATTGAGAGTAGCAATGAAAGCTTGGACGTTAATTTTCTTGGCAGGAATAATTTTGGCCACAACAATGCTTTTAGAGGAAACTATATTCCTAGGCCTTTTCCAAGTAATCCCTCTAATAACTTTGGCAACTCCTACAACAATGCTCATGGAAATTACAATAAATTACCCTCTCATCTAGAGAGTAATATCAAAGAGTTTATCAACTCGCAAAAGATTTTCAATGCGTCCATAGAGGAAAAACTACTCAAAATTGATGATTTGGCTAGGAGCGTTGATAGAATGTCTCTTGATATTGATGCTTTAAAAGCTAGATGTGCTCCTCCCAAAATTAACATGGATGAAACTTTGAAAGCTATCAGTGTTTCCATGAATGAGAGTAGAAGAACCGCCCAAATTCGTGCTAGACATGAATGGCTTAAAAAGGCGTGTTCTCGTGATGAGAATCACGAAGTTCTTAAAGTGCTTGGTGTGACTCCCATTGAATCCTAGTTTTCTAGTGTCAAACCACCTGATGATGGGGCTGGATATGAATCCACCTGGGTTGAAAAACGCCCCAATGATTCAGAGTCTATCTATCTTGATGCTAAAAGCATTGAAAGTGGAGTAGAAGATATCAAAACTTTGAGTAGTAATGAAACTACTACTTTGAATTTCAAGGAATTCAATTATGATAGTTGTTCCTTGATTGAATGCATTTCCTTGATGCAATCCATGCTAAACTCTCCACACGCTTATAGCCAAAACAAGGCCTTTACCGATCATATCGTCGATGCTATGATGAAATCTCTTGAAGAGAAACTTGAATTGGAAGTTTCTATTCCTAGAAAACTTCATGATGAGTGGGAACCTACTATCAAAATCAAGATCAAAAACTATGAATGCAATGCTTTGTGTGATTTGGGTGCTAGTGTTTCCGCGATTCCAAAGTCTTTATGTGATGTTCTAGGCTTTAATGAGATTGATGAGTGCTCTCTTAATTTGCATCTTGAGGATTCTAATGTTAAGAAACCCATGGGAAGGATCAATGATGTTCTTATTATTGCAAATAGGAACTATGTACCCATGGATTTCATTGTGCTTGATATTGATTGCAATCCTACATGCCCTATCATTCTTGGTAGACCTTTCCTAAGGACTATTGGTGCTGTCATCGATATGAAGGAAGGGAATATTAGATTTCAATTTCCTTTAAAGAAGGTCATGGAACATTTTCCTAGAAAGAAAATAAGATTGCCTTATGAATCCATGATGAGGGCTACTTATGGTTTGAGCACCAAAGACGACGATACGTGATTATATCACCTTATGCCTAGCTAAGGGCGTTAAACAACATCGCTTCTTGGGAGGCAACCCAATGAATTTATCTTTGCTTTTTTGCTTTCTATTTTGTTGCGTCCACACCATCATAATTCTTTTATGATTGTGTTTTTTGTGTTTCTTTTTGTGTTTGAGCCAAGTAAAACCTTGATGACTAGTTTGGTGATGGTTGTTTGATCCTGCTGGAAAAAGACAAAAACTTTTCGCATACGAAATTATTTTTCATTTTTATCCAGAAAGAGCTTTTGAGTTGATTCTTTTTGTTTCTGGTTTATATGCCAATTTCCAAAACTCTCGTAATTCTTCAGAATTTTTGAGATACCAGAAGTATAGGAAGTATACAGATTGCTACAGACTGGTCTGTTTTTGACAGATTCTGTTTTTGTTGTGTTGATTGCTTATTTTGATGAAACTATGGATAGTATCGGGGGGTACTAGCCATGGAAAAGTGAGAATACAGTAATCTAACACCCATATAAATAGAAATCAAGTTTGCTATAGTACCTCAAGAGGTGGTAGTTTGTTTTCTTGTGCTAATGATATCACGAGTTTCAGTTTAAGTTTTGTGTTGTGAAGTTTTCAAGTTTTGGGTGATGTTCTCATGGACGATGAGATAAAGAGTGGAAAGAGCTCAAGCTTGGGGATGCCCAAGGCATCCCAAGACAAATTCAAGGACACCAAAAAGCCTAAGCTTGGGGATGCCCCGGGAAGGCATCCCCTCTTTCGTCTTCAATCCATCGGTAACATTACTTGGAGCTATAGTTTTATTCACCACATGATATGTGTTTTGCTTGGAGCATCTTGTATCGTAGGAGTCTTTTCTTTTTGTTGTGTCACAATCATCCTTGCTGCACACATTTTGAGAGACACATGCACTCATCGTGAATTTGCTAGAATACTTGCTGAGCTTCGCTTATATCTTTTGAGTTAGGCAATTTAGCTCACATG
The DNA here is from genome assembly GCF_904849725.1 of Hordeum vulgare subsp. vulgare. Lineage (NCBI taxonomy): Eukaryota > Viridiplantae > Streptophyta > Magnoliopsida > Poales > Poaceae > Hordeum > Hordeum vulgare. The sequence goes on along the minus strand of NC_058521.1, from coordinate 142,488,848 downwards.
TGCTTCACCTATATCTTTTGAGCTAGATAACTTTGCTCTATGTGCTTCACTTAGATCTTTTAGAGCACGGCGGTGTCATATGTTGGAGAAATAAGAACTCTCAATCTTCACTTATATATTTTTGAGAGTGCTCTCTCTGAGTAACTTGGTAGTTGGCTTGTGCTATGAAAGTAGTCCCAAAGGTGATAGGCACCCAAAGAGGATACAATAAAACTTCCATATTCATGTGCATTGATTAGAAAGAGAAGTCTGATTCCTCTCAATTAGTTTTGAGATGTGGATTTGGTAATATTAAGAGTTATGTTAGTAGGGTGTTGTGAATCTAGAGATACTTGTGTTGAAGTTAGTGATTCCCGTAACATGCATGTATGGTGAACTGCTATGTTAGGAAGTCAGAGCATAATTGATCTATTGATTGTCATCCTTTGTGTTGCGGTCGGGATCGCGCGATGGTTAACACCTACCAACCCTTCCCCTAGGAGTATGCGTTTAGCACTTTGTTTCGATTACTAATAAAAACTTTCGCAATAAGTACGTGAGTTCTTCATGACTAATGTGAGTCCATGGTATAGATGCACTTTCACCTTCCACCATTTCTAGCCTCTCTAGTGCCGCGCAATTCTCACCGGTACACAAAACCACCATATGCCTTCCTCAAAACAGCCACCATACCTATCTATTATGGCATTTTCATAGCCATTCCGAGATATATTGCCATGCAACTCCCACCGTTTCGTCTCATGACATGTGCTGTCACTTTCATATTTCCATTGCATGATCGTAAGATAGCTAGCGAGATGTTTTCAACGTCATACGCCAAGCTAGATCGTTGCACATCCCGATACACTGCCGGAGGCATTTCCTATGGAGTCATCATTGTTCTAAGCATTGAGCTGTGAGTAGATAAAAGTGTGATGATCATCATTATTAGAGAATTGTCCCATATGAGGAAATAAAAAAAGGGGAAAGAGGCCAAAGTTTCCCACAAAAAAATGGAAAGAGGCCAAAGAGCCCAAACAAAAAAAGTGAGAAAACGAGAGAAGGGACAATGCTACTATCTTTTCCACACTTGTGCTTCTTGATAGCACCATGTTCTTCATGATTGAGAGTCTCTTGTTTTGTCACCACCATATGCTAGTGGGAATCTTCATTATATAACTTGGCTTGTATATTCCAATGATGGGCTTCCTCAAAATTGCCCTAGGTCTTCATGAGCAAGCAAGTTGGATGCACACCCACTAGTTCTCCTTTTGATCTTTCACATACTTATAGCTCTAAGTGCATCCATTGCATGGTAATACCTATTCTTTCACATTGATATCTATTGATGGGCATCTCCATAGCCCTTTGATACGCCGAGTCGATGTGACCATCTCCTCCTTTTTGTCTCACAACCTCCACCACACTCTATTCCACCTATTGTGCTATATCCATGGCTCGCGCTCATGTATTGCGTGAGAGTTGAAAAAGGTTTGAGAAAGTAAGAGTGCAAAAACAAATACTTGGCCAATACCGGGGTTGTGCATGATTTAAATTAGTTGTGTGGGGATGATGGAGCATAGCCAGACTATATGATTTTGTAGGGATAATTTTCTTTGGCCTTGTTATTTCAAAAGTTCATGATTACCTTGCTAGTTTGCTTGAAGTATTATTGTTTTCATGTCAATAGAAAACTATTGTTTTGAATCTTAGGGATCTGAACAATCATGTCACATGAAAGAAGCCACAAAGGACAAATATGCTAGGTAGGATTCCACAGCAAAAATTCAGTCTTTATCACTTCCCTACTCGAGGACGAGCATGAGTTAAGATTGGGGATGCTTGATACGTCTCCAATGTATCTATAATTTTTTATGGTTCCATGCTATTATCTTGTCAAAGTTTGGATGTTTTGTATGCCTTTTATATCTCTTTTGGGACTAACTTATTAACTCAGTGCGAAGTGTCACTTCCTGTTTTTTCCATGTTTTTGACCCTTTTCAGAGGAGAATATTAAACGGAGTCCAAACGGAATAAAACCTCCGAAAAGATTTTTTTCCGGAACAGAAGATACGCAGGGAGCGTTAGAACCAAGGCAGAGGCCATCAGGGGAGGCCACAAGCCCCCTAGGCGCGGCCACGGGGCCCGCGCCTAGCAGGCTTGTGGCCCCCTGTGGCTCGTGTGCCCTATTTCTTCCGCCTATAAATCCCCGAAAAATCCAAAACCACGGGAGAGATCCACGAAAATACTTTTCCGCCGCCGCAAGCTTCTGTCTCCGCAAGATCACATCTGGGGCACGTTCTGGTGCCCTGCCGGAGGGGGATTCGAACACGGAAGGCTTCTTCATCAACACCATTGCCTCTACGATAATGCGTGAGTAGTTCATCATAGACCTTCGGGTCCATAGCTAGTAGCTAGATGGCTTCTTCTCTCTCTTGGATCTTCAATACAAAGTTCTCCATGATCTTCATGGAGATCTATCCGATGTAATCTTCTTTTGCGGTGTGTTTGTCGAGATCCGATGAATTGTGGATTTATGATCAGATTATCTATGAATCTTATTTGAGTTTCTTCCGATCTCTTATATGCATGATTTCATATCCTTGTAATTCTCTTCGAGTTGTGGGTTTTGTTTGGCCAACTTGATCTATGATTCTTCCAATGGGAGAAGTGCTTGGTTTTCGGTTCATACCGTGAGGTGACCTCACCCAGTGACAGAAGGGGTAGCGAGGCACGCATCATGTTGTTGCCATCAAGGGTAAAAAGATGGGGGTTATATCTATTGCATGAATTTATCCCTCTACTTCATGTCATCTTGCTTAAGGTGTTACTTTGTTTGTCATGAACTCAATACACTAGATGCATGCTGGATAGCGGTCTATGTGTGGAGTAATAGTAGTAGATGCAGAAAGTATCGGTCTACTTGTCTCGGACGTGATGCCTATATGTATGATCATTGCCTTAGATATCATCATGACTTTGCGTGGTTCTATCAATTGCTCGATAGTAATTCGTTCACCCACCGTAATATTTGCTATCTTGAGAGAAGCCTCTAGTGAACACTATGGTCCCCGGGTCTATTTCACATCATATATTCAGCCTTACACTTTTACTTTGCTGCACTTTCCGCCTTCAGATCTCATCTTGCAATCAATCTTGAAGGGATTGACAACCCTTTGTCGCGTTGGGTTCAAGTTTGCTGTTTTTGCGCAGGTACATTGGTGCTTCGTCCTTGATACTCCTACTGGATTGATACCTTGGTTCTCAAACTGAGGGAAATACTTACTGCTACTGTGCTGCATCACCCTTTCCTCTTCAAGGGAAAAAACCAACGCAAGCTCAAGAGGTAGCACCCCACTGGTTGTTTCCATGGTCACAACCCAAGTGGTCAACACGAGGATGGCAAAGGAGGCCCTACACCTTCATGCCTCGACCTTTAATATTGTTGGAGAAATGAGCACGTACGGCTTGGTGCAGTTCATCCATCTTTGGGAGTTGATCTTAAGCGTGAACCTGGTACCAAAAAGTGAGTATAAGCCGATTTGGCAGTGGGACTCCAGAGGGACCTACTCCGCCAACTCGACATACAAAATGCTTTGCAAACGAGAAATTCGATTTCAGTGTTCCTCGGCGATCTAGAGTTGTTGGGTGCCGCTGACTTGCAAGATCTTCATAAGGCTGGCACTGCAATATAGACTATGGACTTCGGATAGGAGATTTCGACATGGTCTCCAAGACCACTGCTCGTCCTCCTTCCTTTGCGACCAAGAGGAGGACACGGTGGATCACATTCTGTTGCAGTGTGTGTTTGCCCACCAAGTCTGGTTCATGTGCTTTCGAAAGGTTGGGTTCGATATCTCGCTCTTACCAACACTGTAGGATCGCCTTGAGGAGTGGTGGTCGTCTACAAGAAAGAGCATTCCAAAATCACACTGCAAAGGATTCGATTCATTCATTATCCTCATATGTTGGCACTTATGGAAGCAAAGAAATGGGAGGGTCTTCTCATGCTCGGATACAGAAAATGAATGTGGCACGCACAACAAGATCATGAGATAAATTAGTCTTTGGGCTAGGGCAGGTGGTAGAGGAGTCCATTACACTACGCAGTGGTTTCCATAGTTAGTGTGGAGTGGAGTTTGGGGTGTTAGCTGCCTCTATAATAACACCCCCCGCGCGTATGTCTTGTAACTAACTTCTCTCTTCTATAAAGCTAAGGTACACAATTTGCGTACTCTCGAAAAAAAGAAACCTTTATTGATAATCAAGTTCGTGCATGTGAAGGAGTGACAATAGTGTTGCTTCATTCTAATTATCTCATTGCAGTCTCCTCATCGAAGTCTTGGAAGTATTCTCTCTTGCATTGATTGATACCTTCGAGAAGATGTTGTTAGGATGATATTTTTCCCGTGTGGGCCCATCGGACCCCTTGCATCGCGCCCTGATTGAGGGCGCCCAACCAAACCATGGTTGGTGGGCTCCTGTGACCTACACTATATATAAAGAGGTGGGGGCCGGGGCTCGCAGTACGAGGTTCTCCGTGTCGCCAGTCACCCTACCAATATTCCCTACCGATCTAGGGTTAGCGCAGTGCTCACGGGAAGCATCGCCGCCACCTCATCGCTCTCTGCCGTCACCACCGTCGCCCCTCTGCCATGGCCAGTGGGGCGAGCTCCTCGAGCCAAGGAGAAGGTAATTCACCATCTCCCACTCCCTACTATCACGAAGAGCAAACCGATCCGATCCAAGTAGTCTATCAATGGTGTCAGAGCCATTCGGTGTTGATTTTCGGTAGTAGAAACAAAAAAGAAAAGAAATCCCCTCCCCACGAAGAACCCTAGAACAGGGAAAAAAAAGAGAAAGCTCACCGGAGAAGGGCCTCGGGCCATCGGCAAAGTGCGCCGCCGCAAGGCCGCACTAGTTCCTCTCGGTCCCCACACACATCGCGAAGCTGAGGTGCGGGGAAGAAGAACACCACCTTCCCACAGGGGTAAAGGGCACCACCACAGTACCGTTTGACAGCGGCGCGTTCACTTTGGAGGTGCTCGCGGGTGCCGGCAAAGGGGAAAGGGATGGTGCCGCCGTTGAGGGTGCCAGCCGCGGGCTAGAGGGGGAACAGAGGATGGCCCAACTCGCGTCTATCCAGGAACAGGCGGTGGTGGATGGGGGAAAGAGAGGGAGAGCAGGAGCGACAGGGGGAAGCGAAGGCGGGCTCACGCGGCGCGGTAGCTCGCCGCTGTGCTGCGCGAGAAAGCAGTGGCGCTAGACAGCTGCGCGTGAGAGAGAGAGCAGCACGGGGGAGAATGATTAGGGTCCCCCCCACACACACAACAGCGCTAGCCGGTTTTGACTAACTGAAAAGGATGCACAGGCGTCGGATCTGATCTGATGGCTTACAAGCCAACGAGGGTAGCTCGATCTAGATGGGCCATTTGTGCCACTAGGCCACGCTGAAGTGGGCCTGCACAGTCAGCTGATGCCCCATGCTGGGAGCCACGCGGGAGTGGGCTCGGGCGTGGGTGCGTGGGCCAGTTTTGGCCTAGACAGTCGTGGCCGCATTTTTCATTTATTTTTTGTCCAGTTTTGGGCAATTTTTTAAACTACTTTATTATTTCTTTTTCCATTCAAATTTCCAACGAAAAATCTGTTTAGAAAATAGAAAAGTAAAAGAAATGACTGTGAAAAGAAATAGTATAAAAGTTCATGAATTTTTATTCATGTTTTTCGGCTGCAAATAAATAATAGTGCTCTTTAAGAGAAAATAAAATTTTAATGATAATTAAATTTTAAGAGCATATTAAAGTGATTATTGAAATAAATATGATTCTGTTATTTTTATTACCAACGTTGTTATTAACATAATCATGATTTATTATTGTTGTAAAAGGTGCATTTATTTCTAATTTTGCCCAACGGTCATATAGATTTAAATTGCATAAACGGTTGTATATTTAATTTTGACCAACGTTGGATTAATGCATGCAAATATTGCCATGATCTCATTTCATTGTGGTTTTTCGGGAGGGTTTACTTGATGAGCTGCATCAAGGAGATTCCGACCCTCAGAGGTGACAACTACTCTGAATGGAGAAACAAAGTCGATATGACCTTTGTCTGTGCTGAGGTGGACTGGGTTGTGGACACTCCACAGCCGGTCAGACCTACAGAGCCAGTGAGAGAGACAACTGATGATGATAATGCATGGCATAAAAAGAGGAGGGATATGCTCCATTGGAGATGTCATACACGCTCGACAACCAAAAGTGGCACACCGCCAACAAAAAGTGTATGGCCTTTATAAAGAACACGATTGAGAACGCTATTGCGGGCTCAATTCCAGAGTGTGCTTTCGCACCGAAGTTCCTCGAAAAGATAAAGAGCCAGTTCACTGGTTCTTCAAAGATTTATGCCACTCAGTTGCTAAAACAACTAGTGACAGAAAAGTACACAGGCGGTGGACATGGCATAAGAGAGCACATCATGAGGATGGGCAACATGGAAACTAAGCTCAAACCCATGGATTTGGACTTGGAGCTCAAACCTGCGCTCCTTGTTCATTTGGTTATGGCTTCGCTGTCAAAAGAGTTCGAGACTTTTATTGTCAAGTACAACATGTCGCGTGAAAAATGGGACATTGAAAAGACAATAGCCATGTGTGTTCAAGAAGAGGAAAGCCTCAAAACCTCACATGGTGGTTCTCTCAACTATGTGAAGGATAAGAAAAGGAACTATAATCACAATAGCAATGGGTCCCCTTCAAAGCCATATGGAAAAGCTCCCATGCAATATCAGCATCAACAGAAGTCTTTTCTAGTGGACAAAGACACTTGTCTCCACTATAAGAAGAGTGGGCATGACGAGAAAGATTGCCCCGATTGGTTAAAGTCAATAATGGCAAAGAGAGGTAACAACACTGTTTCCTTTGTAAATGAATCCATGTATACACAGTTTTCGAAATCTACTTGGTGGATTGAGTCAGGTACAACTGTTCATGTTGCAAATTCATTACATGGATTCCATTCGACGAGGACTACGCGAAGAAGTGAAAGAAGCATTGAAGTCGCAAATGGAGTTCAAGCAGAAGTTGAAGCTGTCGGTGACATCTCCCTGGAGTTAGCTGACGGATTCAAGCTTTTACTTAGCGATGTTTTATATGTTCCTTCATGTCATAGAAATTTGATTAGTGTTTAATGTTTGGATAAGGACCACTATGAATGTTATTTTGGACATGGCAAGTGTGTCATATGGTATAATAATGCTTATGTGGGTGATGCTTTACTTCACAATGAGCTTTATTTATTATCACTTGAAAAAGTGCATTATGTGCGTAATGTGAATGAACACGTTTCCACGTCGAACAAAGAACACAAGAAAAGAAAGAGAAGTCACGACTCATCGAAATTATGGAACTGTCGCTTGGGCCATATTTCGAAGGGGGAATAGAAAGACTAACTAAAAGTGAAATTCTTCCTCCACTTGAGTTCTCAGACATAGAACAATGCATTGATTGCATTAAAGGAAAGTATGTAAAACAAATCAAAATGGGTGCAAACCGAAGCACGGGAACACTAGAAATCATTCACACTAACATTTGTGGACCATTTCCTGTGAAAAGTGTGGATGGCTATGACTCGTTCATAACATTCACAAATGATTACTCCCAATTTGGTTATATTTATCCAATCAAAGAAAGAAATGAAGCATTGGATAAATTTAAGATATTCAAAACTGAAGTTCAAAATCAGCTTGACAAAAGTATAAAGATAGTGAGATCTGACCGTTGGGGGAGTATTACGGTCAGCACACTCCATATGGCCAAGTCCCTCGACCTTTTGCAAAGTTCTTACAGGATACTAGCATAGTCGTCCAGTAATCAATGTCGGGCGAGCCTCAGCAAAATGGAGTAGCTGAAAGGCGTAACCGTACACTTATGGATATGGTGCGCAGCATGATGAGTTACTCCAACTTGCCATTGGGATTGTGGATGGAGGCGCTTAAAACCGCCATTCACATTCTCAATAGAGTACCAAGCAAATCGGTGCCCAAAACACCGTACGAGTTGTGGACAGGAACAGTGCTATCTCTGCAACACTTGAGGGTGTGGGGTTGCCCAGCTGAGGCCAAAATGTTTAATCCAAATGTTGCAAAGTTAAATCCCAAAACAGTAAGTTGCCACTTCATTGGCTATCCTGATAGATCGAAGGGTTTTTGTTTCTACTATCCAGAAAGATACACAAAGTTTGTAGAAACAAGACATGCGGTCTTCTTAGAGGACAAAATGATGAGGGGGAGCATGGTATCTAGGAAAATTGATCTTGAAGAGAAGAGGGTGCATGCACCTAATCCGATGATTCAAGAGGCATTTTTCTCTCTACCTGTTGTGGCTCCAACCATGACAAATATGGTAGAATACCCGGAACCTGTCCTTCAGGATCCGACTGAACCTGTTGTTGAACATGAAAGGGAGGTGCAACAACCATCTTTAGAAGATATGCCAGAAGTCGAGGCACAGAATGTGCCAGAGAATGAGGCACTTAAAAGGTCTAACAGAGCTAGAAGATCAGCTATTTCTACTGATTATAAAGTTTATAACACAAAATTGGTTCACATGGAAAATGACCCCACTTCATATGAAGAAGCTATGAGAAGGACTCACTCATCGAAGCGGCTGGAGGCAATAAAAGACGAGATGAACTTGATGAGTTCCAATGATGTTTGGGACTTAGAAATTATTCCTAAAGGAACCAAAATAGTAGGCTGTAAATGGATCTACAAAACTAAGTATGACTTTAATGGGAATATAGAAAAGTATAAAGCACAACTTGTGGCAAAGTGATTTACACAAAGAGAAGGGATAGATTACAATGATACTTTTTCCCCAGTCTCATGTAAGGATTCCTTCAGAATCATAATGGCATTAGTTGCACATTTTGATTTAGAGTTGCATCAAATGGATGTAAAGACGGCATTTCTAAACGGAGATTTAGAGGAAAATGTCTACATGAAACAACCCAAGGGTTTTATCATGGAAGGCAAGGAAGATATGGGATGCCGCTTGAAGAAATCCATTTACGGACTAAGGCAAGCCTCTAGACAGTGGTATCTAAAGTTTAATGATACAATTAAAAGTTTTGGATTTAAAGAAAATGTTGAGGATAATTGCGTTTATGCAAAGTTTAAAAATGGGAAATACATTTTCCTAATCTTGTATGTGGATGATATCTTGCTTGCTAGCAATGGTGTTAGTCTACTACAAGAAACAAAGAAGTTTTTATCCTCAAACTTTGATATGAAAGATCTTGGTGATGCTTCATATGTTTTGGGCATTGAAATTCACCGAGATAGGAAAAATGGAGTCTTGGGACTATCACAGAAAGCATATTTAGAGAAGGTTCTCAAAAAGGTATAATATGCATGCGAGTAAGGCTACAACTACTCATATAGTCAAGGGCGACAGTTCTGGGAAATTCCAATGTCCCAAGAACCAGTACGAGCTCGATCAAATGAAAGCAGTGTCATATACTTCGGCTGTTAGAAGTTTACAGTATGCACAAGTATGCACTCGTCCTGACTTGGCTTTTATCACCGGGGTACTCGGTAGATATCAAGAGAATCCAGGCATAGAGCACTGGAAGATGGTAAAGAAAGCATTGTATTATGCGCAAGGCACAAAGGACATCATGCTAACATAGAGAAGATCTGATTCCCTAGAGGTAAGAGGGTATTCAGACGCAGATTTTGCAGGAGACGGAGATGATAGAAAATCCATGTCAGGATACGTGTTCACTCTCGCTGGGGGCTATTTCGGGTTAGCGTAGTGCTCACGCGAAGCACCGCCGCCACCTCACCGCTCTCTACCGTCACCACCGTCGCCCCTCTGCCATGGCCACTGGGGCGAGCTCCTCGAGCCAAGGAGAAGGTAATTCACCATCTCCCACTCCCCACTATCACGAAGATCAAACTGATCTGATCCAAGCAGTCTATGAGATGTTTCAAGAGATTTCATTGTAGTTCTTAGTTATGGGAGTCACTACGTATTTTTTTGAATCTTATATCTGAAACAGTGTATCCACGATATTTATTATGAGTATGAATAAATTACAATTGTCTCTATTAAAAAAAAAGCGAGACCATATGAGAGGCGGTTGATTTCTCTCTCAAAAAATGTATAGTGTTCTACGGGGTCAGCCGCCCGGATTTCATCGGTCTTCTCGTCTCTGGCCAACAACTCTCGTGTTGCAAGGTGAGCAGACCTTGCATCTTTTAGACGTATTCATAGATTTTATTAGTGAGACCTTGTTTCGTCGGCAATGCACTGATAACGGAGGGTGTGATGCCAGTGAAAATAAAAGGTACCTTGGTTCTTTTCTTGTTATTGCAAAATCTTATTAGACGGCACCACGGAGCCAGAGAATTTGTGTCTACAGATATGGTGCGTCCAACCTTGTGGATTTTATGTTTACTAGCGCCAAAAAAAGCGCGGCGTCACGCTGCGCCCGTAAGAGAGCCCGTCTGAATTTTTGTTGTTCATTTAGTTAAAAAAAAGAATAAAAAATGATGCGAAGAGGTTGATTGAGTGACATTTTTTTGGTAAATAGTTTTATGTAGATCGTTGAGTAGTTTCTTTCAATTAAACATGTAGTACATCCTTTTTAGCAATTAATTTATTGTTAGTATAATTTCCGTTTATTAGTATATGTCGAGGGGTGATATCAAAAGAAGCAAGAAATGGGTAATTTTTCATAAACTACTTAAGAGGTTCATTCAACAGTTAATCCTGAAGATAATGGTTAAAGGGTTTCACACATTGGATTACTGAGTGACAATGATACCTTCTGTGTTGCATCTTCATCTATATTCCATGAAACCTTTGAGTAAAATTGTAGTAACTCTTTGTTTCTATTTATATTATGGATCAGCTTTACTCTCTTATGTTTCGCCCCACTGTTCTCTTGCAAAGCTATGGAAATTAACCCCATTTAGTAGGAAACGTTTTTTCTTATTGACACTTAATTCTTACTTACAAGATATTCCTGATCGAATAAATGAGAATCAGGTGATAAGGCTTTTAACTAAATTTATTATAATAAGATTATTGGTTTGTCAACTTCGAAGTAAAATATAATTAAGTAGTTTATGTGAGAAGAAGATTTACAGCACATTATTTTGATTAGGCCAATTGTATACATAATTGAGTTTTGCTCTGTCTTTATCCCTAGAATATGCTCACTAAGCGAGATACATTTTGCATTGGGTTGGTGAATATTACTCTTTCCTCGAATGTACGTAGGAAAAAATATGACAAAATTATCTTTTATTGACTCTTTAGAAATTTTCATAGGGCATCCCATTAAATTGTAATCTCTATGTTGTGGTACTGCAATTACAAAATAGCCAAATGATAAATTAACATAAAATTTTAGACAATGCGAGATGATGTACCATGAACTTTAAAAGAATTATTTAGTGGAAAAAGTGTAGAATCGTCATGGGAGGGAGCTTTCAGATGTCACACTTAAAACTGATAAATATGTCATGGTATTTGAGAAAATTTCAACAATATACTTATGCATATACATTTTAATTAAGAATTTGTACAAAAAGAGGCTAAAAATGACATTAAAACAACTTGTCATCGCAATATCATTACTATATATAGGCATCATGTACATTATGTTTGGCACGAATGGAAAATAAAAGCGAAAAGGCAATACCTACATTATTTCTTTTTTTGTTTATTTTGATTTGTTGTTTTGGTTTATTCGGGTTACTGTTATCTAAAAATAAGATTTTCTTTGAACCATTGAAGGGAAATAAATTTGTGGGATATCAGTCCATAAAAATGGATCTGAAGAGAAATAGAATGACCAATTCTTTTCTGAGATATTAAAAAGGATGGCACCAAAGATGATATAGTTTTTTCCTCAAGTTTGGTGTATTTTTCCTTGGACGAATGCGATAACAGCTACTGTTTGCGTGTAGTTACTGTTTATGTATAGTCCTGTTCATTGTTACTATTTACTGATGTTGACATTGTCGTGTAAATGTACAATAGATGCCAAAAAAAATCAGAAAAACCAGAAAAAAAAAAGATAGATGCCGCTTTAGTATATAGTATATATGTTCTAACATATTCATTCATATGAATCTAATGAGTTCTCTCGAAACAGGCTTCCACCCCCGCTTTATAAATAAAGCAATGAACCAAAATACATGGTCGAACGATACAATATGATGGAGAGGGCCCCTTACAAAATAGATCAAACATAAAATATGAGCCCAGAACAAGTCTAACACCTTGCTGATACCCAAACAAAGGCCACTGAGCTCAAAGACGGCGGCTCCGAGAGGGTGACGGCGTGATGGGTTACCGTTGCCGAGCGTGAGAATAGACAAAGGTTTTCACTGAGAGCCTTAGCACAGGTACGAGATCCACGACGTCGTCTTCAAGATGTAAGCGGCACCCACATGCCTTACTGTCGCCGGCGCCAGAAGCGCGGAGCTTTCACTCGGACACTCGCCTGCACCACCAAGAGGAGCCTCGACCACCAGCTCAACGAGGTCCAAGCTTGCCCACCCCAGATCTGGGCACTACCAGAGCATGCCTAAACCTCCAGCCACTACATCCCTAGTCACCCACACGACCAAAAGATGGAGTCACCACCGCCACCATGGATCTTGTCGGAAATCTAGCCGTGAGGCTCGTCACCCAGGTCCGCCTGTAATGCCCCAAGTGTAACATTACCATATTTGGAACCTTCAGGTGTGGGTCCATGATGTCATTGCTTTGTGAGATATATTTCATGTGTTATTTCATGTGCTCATGCTTTGTATTCCTTTGCGTCATGCATCCATATCATTCATGCCATCCATGTTGTTGTTGTCATGTTGATCTTATGTGTGTGGAGTGATGAGTGCAAGTGGTGTGAAGTGATGTATGTAACATCCCAATTTTCTTAAATTCGGATGTTAATAGATCATTCATATGCATCTCATATTTTCCTATGCATTATTTGCTCTTTTGAAAATTTTATTCATTATGTAACTTCGGGCAATGTATTGGAGTGGAGATAATATGACTTCTCACCTGTCATATAAAAGTGCATAATGTTTCGAATATTATTTGGAGTCACCGATTTGGTTTTGCAAATTTTATAATCTCTGAAATTATTTTTAGTTGAGTTTTTAAAAGCTCGTTGTTCGTCCTATTGCATAAAAGCTATTTTAAAAATTATTGCATTAGGTGGAACTAGGGTTCCTATAGATATATTATATATATAGTATATATTAGAGGTATATTATTTTCTTTTTTTTGTATATATATATATTTTCTGGTAGTTATTCAACTAGAATATATATATATAATTTATTATTTACCTTTTTGTGCTGCTTTGTTTTTTTGAAGAAAAAAAGAAGTGCACCGGCCAGGCCAAGCCAGCTGGCCCAGCCCAGCCTGGGAGGCCTCGTGCCCCAGCCCCAGCGCTAGCGAGCCCCAGGCCATCGAGCCACGGGACTCCCAGCAGTCGAGGGCATTGTGCCTCGCGTCCAGTTCCCCAGCGCACCAACTGAGCGAGCCACTGCTCGTGCCCCAGGACCGAGCCCCAGGTTCCAGATCGCCAGGGACCAGCCCCAGCACTGGCCGCCCCAGCGCCAGGTGGCCACAGCCTTCACCGAGCCAGACTCCCACCGTGATCTCCTTCCCCAACGCCAGGAAGACCGAACCCATCTTCGCCAGGGCTCCTCTTCTTGCGAGAGAGAGATAGCCCCAGGGCCGATTTCCCCTGTCCGGAATTCCCCCCTGTCACCCTCATCTCGCCGAGAGCTGCAACAGCCACCGCACAGCACGCCGGAGACGTTCATCTTCACCGGAGTTCGCGAAGCCGTTCACCGGAATTTGCGCACGTCGTCGGAGTTCGTCCGACCGCCACTGGAGAAGCATCATCGGAGGAGCCACACCGAGACGGTTCCGTTTTTCCCCGCTGTTCTTGGTGAGAACGCGCGCACGATCCGATTCATCAAACCCTGATGAACAGCTACAGGACGAAATTTAACCTATTTTTGACCTGTTTTTAGCTTTGTCAGATTCTCGGTATAATTTTGGAACGTGTTTATCTTTTTACTCGTAACTTCGATTCAGGAAATTCTTTTTCCTGTGATCTCGTATTGATTAGTAGAATATGATGGCATTAATAGTTTTCAGTTTTACAAAAATTAAATTTTTAGTTAAATCAGATTTGATTTAAACCTACCGGAGACCATATTTTGCAAACCGTTCATCCGATTTAGTTGATTCTTTTTGCATTGTCATCGTATCAGCATGTAGATGCTTTTATACATGCTGCCATGCTATTTTAAATTTGGTTTTAAACAAGTTGTTTTATTGCCGTTGGTTTTATTTGGTGTTATGTGATTGTGGTGATTGATTGGTGTGATTGTTTGCAACGTGTAGATTGTGCGGAGTGCGACGCAAACTATTGTCACGAGTGTGACCTTCTGAACCAGGATGAAGGCAAGTTACATGTTGATCATCCTTTACCTATTATTTTTCTATGCATGTAGTATTATATCACCCTATGAAAATTATGCATGTATAGGAATATTATTATTATTGCTATGCTATTGAGCTATATCCCTCGTCATTGAAGATCGTGGTATTTGTAGTTTTGCTATGCTATGTAGACGGGGATTGGTTCCTGTATTCATTGAGATTATGTGAGGATTACTACAAAATAAATTTGAGTAGTAATTAAGGATTTAATTCACCTCTGGGTGGATATGGTATTGCTGGGTGGTTTCAAGAACATCATGGTATCAACCCTCTGAATGTAAGTGGATGCCGCCCAGGTTCGAAAAGATCAAACAGACTTAGTGACTAGTAGCTTCCTTGTGCGACCACTGGCTATTATGGGCTCTGGCTTAGTTGATCAGTTGTGGAAACCTTACCCGGATGTGCCAGCTGATGTAGCTATGATAGGTGGGATGGGCCTCCTGTGGGACTAGGTGACTGCTTCTGAAAGACTTCGTCTCAATCTTCGGGTTGAGTCCAGTGGGTACAACGTACTAACCTCTGCAGAGTGTATAAACTAATCATGATTAGCCGTGTCCCCGGTTATGGACAATTTTGAGCAGCTAGGCCATTACAGTTGTTGGATGATCTTGACAGATGACAGACTTAATAAAACTTGGTGGGAAACTTAATGATGGTAATAGGTTGGAGTTGGAGATGCCAATTCAACCATATGTGAGTTATTGTAGCAAACAAACTTAAACTTGACTATTAGGTAGCTATGAGGATAAAATAAGCTTTTTGCAAAATAACCATCAGCCTTTCTCTTGTTATACTATGCATATACATGTAGGTCTATTATATTATTTTTCCTGTGTAAGTTGCCAATACATTCAAAGTATTGACCTATATGGATGCAACGTATCATGTTGCAGGATATTCAGACGAGGAGTAAGGTACTGTTAGGGTCGCGAGTCTTCACTCAACATCGCCAGTGGGCTATGATGGGACTCATCGTTATTATTGTCCTACTTTTCCGCTGTTTGATAGAATAAAGCTAGCTAAGTGCTATGCAGATTGTTATATTTTATAAATTCTGGATCATACGTTATAATAAATGATGCACTTGCTATTCTAGTATTCATCTATATTGTGTGTGCTAGCGAGTCGATCCAGGGACTAGCACAGTAAAGCACAAAGACTCAAATCCTTCGAGGTTTGGTCGTTAATGTACATGAGTGGCTTCCAAACTTTGCCTTTTATTCAAAAGCTAGGTTTCAACTAAACCTCTCCCTCCTTATTTTCTTAGTTCAAGTTTTGCTTGCTCAATCCCTGTTTGAAAAATGTTTATCATTTAGTGTATTTTTTGGTGCATGTGGTGCTTGTTTTTAGGTGTTTTAAAACTATGCTTAAGGGGGGTAAGTATTCACAAAATAGATTATATGATTCTCTTTTGTAAATATTTCTTAGCTCCAAAATTCCTCTTCTCATTTTATTTAAATAGTCATAGTCTCCTTATGACGAGGGGCATTTTTATTTTTTATTTTTGGAGCCATAGATTACCTAGGAGTTTATTTGTTTGTTGGCTTTGTTTTTAAATAGAAAAAACCCACTGGTTTTTCTTTCTTACCCGGCGCCACCGAGTGGGCTTACTCCTTGTCGTGGGTATAAGTCTGACAGTAGATGTGTAGGGTACGAAAGGATGGGCAGAGCCTTAGCTACGGCGAGGTTGTATGAGTTCAGGCCCCTCTGCGGTGGAGGTAATAGCCCTACGTCTCAGTGCTCTGGGAGCTTGTTGTCGAGTGGAATATGGAATACAATGATTTGCTAACCCCTGCACCAGTGGGGGAGGGTGGCTTATATAGAGTGCGCTGCCCTCCACAATGGTTCGGTGCATAGGGGTGGAGTAGTGGCGAATAAATGCCTACGTTACAGGTAATGTACGTCTTAAATGCTAATAAAGGCACATGGAAACGTATGACCGTTTCCCTCCAGGGGGGTTACGATGCACAGAGTGGAATCCAGTCGGTTAGTTTGATAAACTCCAAATGCTAATCCCCGACTGGATGGTCGAGGATCTGTTACCGACTGGATGAAGGGAACTCCTTAGTTCAGTCAGAACTGACTAAGGGCCTTGTCCCTTATGAGGGGTAGTCCTTGGGTTGGATCTACAGGGCAGGCCTATGACCCTACCCTAGGACTATGACCCCAATCACTCCTCCTCGCTGGCCCGGTAGCCTTCTCTCGCGCGTAGCCCATTCCCCGTTCCCCTGTTGACGCCGTCTTCCTCCTCCCACTCCTTTCTGTCAGTCTTTCAGAGAGAGCGAGACAGAGAGGCCGACGCCGTGGCTCACGGACGTCGAGGCGACTCCTTCACCCCCTATATATTCCTTGGCGTGCATGCCCTGGCAAGGTTTCCTCCAAGCCGCCACCAGCTCCTTTCCTCTTCCTCCTCCCTCTTCTTGGATCGACAGAATGTAGGTGAGCTCCTCCTCCGCCATGGCCGATCCCTGATGAGCTCGCCGTCGTCGACAACGTACCCCTGCTTCCTCTCCAAGCGATCCAAGCGCACGCGGGACCCCAGGGGAGCCCGTTCCCGCAGCAGGACGACGACAATCGCATCTGCTTCCACTACTTCGACGACGACCCCTTCTGCTCCGACGACTCCCTCCGCAGCAGCTTCTTCCTCGACAGCCCCTTCTTCCTCTCCATCAGACGCGGCCTCCTCGACCAGTGGGTGAGAATTAGGACTCCTCCCCGTTCCCGTGTCGGCAGGTCTCGCGTAGGGCCGTAGCAGCGCCGCCGTAGTTTCTCTCTGTCGCCGGCGCCGCCGTGCTCGTGGACCAGTAGCTGTAGGGCATCTCTCGATGAGTTTAGTGATGAAATGGATCCGTGGGGATTCACTCTTCCTCCCAGCTACTAACCATAGATCAATTTAGATCGTAGCGTCGGCGGTGACCCTCCCCTGTTCTGGCCACCGTCAAGCTATAGCAAATCCAGAGGGGGTTGCTCAAAAGAGCAAAGCCCCCCTCTCTATTAACTTCCGCACGTCTAGCAGAGTGGTAGCAGTGGGTTTTGTCTTCGCGCAGGTCGTGGGTTCGAGCCCCCCTAGTGCACCTTTTTGTTTTCTGTTTTCTGGTATAGTAGCAGAACAGGGAAGACACTCCTTGGTAGCTCACCCCTCTCTGTCGAGCCCAGAGGTGATAGCGTAGTGGTAGTAGTGTGTGGCTGTGCACAGGAGGGCTTGGGTTCGAATCCCTCTGCCCCTTTTATTTTTGTTGTTGTTTGTTGTTGTTTTCAGATTAGATACTTCATACCTTGCTTGAGCAGCAAGTTGAGGTGTTCATGCCTCACATCAGTAGATTTTCATCTTTATTTTGCTTGTGTGCATGTGTGGGTGGTAGGCAAGTTTTGTATGTGGTGTGTGCTTATGTAGGTGTATGTATCCATGTGTGTGTGTATGTGTGCTTGTGCATATGTGCACTAGTTCATGTGTAGGAGTAGTGTGTTGTTGTGGTTGCAAGCACACCCATGTGTGTGTGTATATGTTTGTGTGGGTGGACTTGTGAGTATGATCTCATAAGCATGTGTAGGTGTGTGTGCAAGAGCCTTGTGATGCAAGCATTTGTGAGTGTGTATGGTGATGTGCTATGGCACACATACATGAGGTCCAACCCTCATGTTCACCATTGGAGTGTGGGTGTGAGCAAGTGCATGTGTAGGTGAAGAATAGAGAGTACCACATGTGATATGGCACTATTTGACACTTTATGATTCTATGTTGTTTTTCCTTTCAACTTTGTGCATACATGTTGTATGCAAGTACCTAGGTATTATACATGTTTTTGGGGTAGAATCTTCCCACGATTCCATTGGTGGAATCATATTTCACTTTGGAACACTTTCCGGGGATGTCGTTTTTCAGTCTTGATGCTATGTTTAGAGCTTGGTGCCATGTGGTGTGATGAGCCCATGGGGATGAATCCTTGATATGGCAGTAGTGGGTGAACCCCTCTACAACATGGTAGTTTTGTTTTATGCTTAGGAGTTTGTATGTGCAAGTTGTGCCTTGGCAAAGTAGGCATGTGGCTGAAATTGTCAGCTTGGTGAAAATCTGTGATTTTCACTAAGTCTGAGAAACTGTTGTTATTCTCTTCCCTTGTTGTTGTGGTTGCAAAAGCTCATGTGTTGGGAATAAGCCCTTGCAATCAACTAGAGAGTTGGAGCTTTTGTGTTTGTCTAGCTCCTTGTTAAAATTCATGTACTTTCACTTCCTGTAGATATTGTTTTGGAGGCTGTCAAAATGCTTCAGAGCATAAACAGCTGGTGAGAATCTGAATTTTCACTGTGTCCCTGAAATCTGTTATTTTTGTCCAGGTTAGCACCTGTAGATCTTTCCATGTGTAACCCCTTTGTATTATCTTCTTGCTCATGCTTGTAGAGATTTTGAATAGCTTTTGCCACATATCTTGTTTGGCACATTTGGGTGGCTGTAGGTGCTTTGCATGTTGCTCACAAACTGCTATGATGTTGTTTAGGACAAATTGCATAGTTTTGTTGTTTTGAAGCTTGTGATAGTATTGTTAGTGGTGTGGTGAGTTTCTTTGCACCACCCCACCTATAATTGTTTGTTTGATAATGTGGCAACCTGGGAATACCAGAAGTGTGCCATTGGAGTGTGCATGTGGTGGAATTGATCCGTAGGACTCCATATCTTGTTTCGTAGTTTCTGGTTGATCCGTACCTCCGTTCTCAACGTTCTTTATATGTTTTTGCATCGTTTTCTCGTGATGCACCTGTTCATGTCATCTTCATGCATGTCAAGATAGCTTAGTGTGAAGTTCTGTCCAGAAGTTTATCTTCTCTTCTCATGCATATGCAAGTGACTAGATTAGATATGCATGCTTCATTCTCATCTCATGCATCATGTGTTTGTTGCATCATGTTGTGTTGTTGTTCATTGGCTGTTATTTTTATCTTGGGTAGCACCGAGATCGGAGAGCGAGTACGTGGCTTCAGGAGAGTACGTGCAGGGCGAACAAGAGCAGTTCCAAGCTGAAGACATCACAGGCAAGATGACCGTGACCTTGATACCGTATCTAGCTTTGTTATGCTTGGATTCACATTTCCTTCGATATATGCTCGCTGCCTACCACTTGATATAATTGCCTCCTGATATTGCCATGAAACCCAAACACCTTCCCCTCCTAGCTAATGTTGTTTGGCTAAGTAGGCATGCTCAGCTTTTAATGAAAGCTTTGGTAGTTGCAGGTGCCAGCTGTCTCATGTGATAACATGAGTATTTGATATCATTGTGTTTTAACTGATATTTAATTTAATGCACCAATATACTTGGTAAATGATGGAAGGCCTAGCCTTTTGTCGGGTGATTTGTTCTGTTATTGCCGCCTTAGTTTCCGGCTACCGGTGTTTGATTCCATAACCGTTCGCTCCTAACACATTCGGGGTTGTTATGGGGACCCCCCCTTGATAAATCGTGTAGTGTTAAGACTTGTCCGGCAGGACCCAACATTGGTTTTAATATGCTAATCACCTAATAATAATTTGCATAGGGAATAGCTACCCCGAGGATTTAATCAACAACCCGGGCCAGTGCTCCTCATGAGTGTTGGTCCAAACTAGAGCACCGTGCGGGGCCATCCCGGGGCAACTCGGAAGATTTCTCTGGCCACCGTACGCTTCGCTTATCCGGCGTGTCCTGAGACTGAGATACGCGGCTCTTATCGGGGTCGTCGACACGTCGGGAGGTCCTGCTAGTCTAGTCTTACCTTAGCGATATATCTTGCGTATAGGAATCCTGGTGAAGCTTTGGTTCTCCCCAGAGTTGAGGTTTTCCTCTAAGGAATCCAATGAGATCACGAGATTCTTGATAGAGGATTACTTTGCCGCCCGTGACCGTTTGTGATGGACTAGTTGGAGCACCCGTGCAGGGTTTAATCTTTTGGAAAGACGTGCCCACGGTTATGTGGCAACATGGATTATTTGTTAACACCCGGTTATAGATAACTTGAACTAACTCTAATAAAACTTCCAACCATGTGCGTAACCGTGACTGTCCCCTTTGAAGACCTCTCTTCGATCGGGAACACGGTGGGGTTATGTTTGACGTAGGTAAGTGAGCAGGATCACTTAGTGATCATCTAGTCTTCGACCGCTCGCGTAGACCACCACCTCTATAACTTTGTTCTCCGTATGTTAGACACCATAAATGCTTAGGATGTTGCAACCTAAACATTGAACCTTCCTCACCTAATGACTTGACTAGTTTCGGTACCAAGGTCATAAATTGCTGAGTCCCCGTGGCTCACAGATTACTTCAACACCCCAACAGGTACAGGTACGCCTGATGCAGGTGATTCAGATGGCACGCAGCTGGCGTGGTAGTACGATGAGGAGAACGACCGCCTGTACGTGAACTATCCAGAAGACTGAAGCCATGGTCGTGATCGTGGGCAAGAATGCGGGATAGCATAGCCTTTTTCTTATGTTATGTAGTCCGTAGCGGAACTACCTTGTCTGAATAAATGTGTGGATGTAAACTCTGATATTATCTATGTGAGATGGCAAACGATTCCCTATTTGTCATTCTTAAATTATGTATGTGCTATGTTTATCTTGCTTGCGAAACGCATAGATACGCTTCTTTCCATTTTGGGGCATCGCCCCCTAAATAGGAAAGGACCGCATCTTAGTCTTTGCAAGTTGGTACTCAGAGCCTTACGACCATAGGAGCCTTTGTGTGATCGTACTTGGCTGAGTCGAGTCTAGTAAAATGTTTTGAGTCTTAGTTATACCAGAGAGTAGGTTTCCTTTTTCTCCTCTTCCATGATATGGTGAGGTTCTCGACTTAGGACATCTTAATTCTACTCCTCTTCTCACTCAAAAAAAATTTAGGATCATGCGGGTATTTTGAAATCTATATGATATCGTTGTGACGGAGTTCTGTCTTGGTGCCTCCTGTCTGCCTTGATTTCTTCCGGGGAGTTGAGGTCCAGGGGATTCTTGTGCACATCGCCATCATTCAGATTTCTGAGTATCTCGGAACGAAGGATGTTCGTAATTGCTTCAATACTAGTAGTGGCGAGATAACCCCGATATCCCCAGTACTGGTGCAGATTGTTCGGGAGTACTGCCATACTTTGTATCGTTGTGATCACGAGGGTCTCTAGTAGATGAAGGTCCAAGATTCTGGTTATGTGTTGACGGATGTGATACATTGGACGGGTTAGTATATGAGTTGTGTGAATATTACTCCTTGTATCCGTGTACCAGATTGCATGACCAGATATTTCGGGAATTCATAGGTGGGATATCAAGTAGTGACTTATAGGACAATCTTCCTACAGATACATGATGTGAGGTTGGGATTCGACATTCAGTGGGTACGTTTGTTCACGGTCGTCTTACAGCGGTTCTCGTTGTGTCTTATAGAGTCCTTGTAGCTTGCTATGACTCGGGGATGCTTCGTAAGTCGTGTCCACTACCTTGCACACGATGGCTACTGTAAATTCGAGCCCGTGCGATCTTATCCACGAAGATATCGGATGAAATCTTGATCATACGTCTACCCGAGCAGTTCTAGCTCATACTTGTTTGCAAGTGGTCTTAATCACAATTTTGTCGACAGTCACTTTGAGGAAGCATTCTTACTATTTTGTTCGAGTGCAATTGCTAATATTCCTGTTCAGATATTCCTGCCTTTTGATTCAGCCTTACCTTCAATTTTATTTTGTGGGCTAATGTGTTGTCCGTCTTCAGGATGGCTCCACCAACTCGTCAGAATCCAGGTCGTGAGGGTGCTGAGATGCCGCCACCACCCCCTCCACCACCTCCGCCGCCGCCGCCTCCTCCTGCACAGGCTTGGCAAGCGGTGATGGCTGGTACTAATGCAAACTCTCAGTTGCTGATCCAGTTGTTGGAAGAGAGGACTAATCAGCAGCAAGGCAACTTCAACCAAGGTGGCAATCAGTTTGCTAATCTGAGCCAGTTCATGTCAAATCAGCTGAAGACCTTCACGTCGTGTGATCAGCCGTTTGATGCTGAGGATTGGATTCGCGACATGAACAAGCACTTTGAGTGTAGTAATGTTCGTCTAGAGGATTTCGTCAAGTTTGCAACATTCCAGCTCAAGGGGCAAGCATCAATCTGGTGGCTGCAGTTGAAGGATTCCAGGGGTGCCAGAGTGATCACTTGGGATGAGTTCTGCAGAGACTTCAACTCCCACTATATTTCTTCTAGCTTTGTGGGGGAGATGCGTAAGAAGTTCAGACGCTTGAAGCAAGGTGGTAACTCCGTGTACAAGTACAACGTCGAGTTCCACGAGCTAGCCCGATATGCCTTGGAGGACATTCCAAATCAGAAGAGCAAGATTTATCAGTTTAGAGGTGGTTTGAAAGATGATTTGCAGCTAGCCCTTGCTTTGCACGATCCTGAGGAGTTCGATAAGTTCTACAACTTGGCTCTCAGGGCTGAGGTAGCTTTGCTCAGGGTGGAGAATTCGAAGAAGCGCTTCAGAGATTCCAGCTCGTCTTCCTCAACTCAGGTGGTTCAGAAGCAACAGAAATATTGGGTGTCTCCTCCTCCTCCTCGGCACATGCAGCAGTTCAAGCAATCAGGTGGTCGTGGTTCTTCCCACCCACCCAACCCAGCTTTCCAGCAGAGATTCCAGCAGCAGAAGCAAGGGACTCCTCAGACACAGTACTGTCAGCCGGCAGATGTTACTTGTCACAACTGTGGGCAGAAGGGTCACTATGCCAACAAGTGCACTTCTCAGCTGCGTCTTCCGCCTCCTCCTCCAGGCAAACCTCCAAGCAATGCTATAGTGAAGTTCAACCCCAGGTCTGCTAGAGTCAATATGGTGAATGCAGCTGAAGCAAACAACTCCTCAGATGTGATTATGGGTAATCTTTCAGTCAATGATTTTCCTGCTAAAGTCTTGTTTGATTCTGGTGCTTCGCATTGCTTTATGTCAAAGTCATTTTTCATCAAGCATGATTTCCCCTCGACAATTTTGGATAGACCTTTGGGTGTTGTTCCTCCGGGTGCGCAGATGAGGTCAAATTCTGTAGTTCCTGATGTCTGTGTCAAGATGGGCGATTATGCTTTTCTGGCTTCTCCGTATGTCTTAGGTAACTTCGACATTGATTTGATCCTTGGTATGGACTGGTTGGCTATGAACAAGGCATCTATTGATTGTGAAGCTAAAGAAGTGAAGCTAACTCACTCTTCGGAGGACGTGATTATCTTCGTGGCGCGCGATGACACAATCCGTCTATTTTCCTTGAATGAGAAGGGTGAGATTTCTCCAATTTCGCAAGTCCCAGTGGTCTGCGAGTATAAAGATGTTTTTATGGAAGAGCTGCCCAGAATGCCTCCGCACCGAGAAGTCGAGTTCGTTATCGAGCTTGAACTGGGTACTGAGCCTGTGTGCAAACGGCCGTACAAATTGGGTCAACAAGAGCTGAAGGAACTTAAGAGGCAACTCGATGAGCAGGAGCGTCTGGGTCTGATCAGACCAAGTTCATCTCCATGGGGCTGTGGAGTGTTGTTTGTCAAGAAGAAGGATGGCATGGCCCGATTGTGTGTCGATTATCGTCCATTGAACAAGAAGACAATCAAAAACAAGTATCCAAGTCCTAACATTAATGAGTTGTTCGAGCAATTGAAAGGGGCTAAGGTCTTCTCCAAGCTCGATCTCAGGATGGGCTATCATCAAATTCGCATTCGCGAAGAGGATATTCCAAAGACTGCTTTCAGGACAAGCTTTGGCTCGTATGAGTATACAGTGATGTATTTTGGTGTGGCAAATGCTCCTCCGACATTCTGTCGAATGATGAACTATATCTTCTCCCCATTCAAGAATGAATTCGTCTTGCTGTATCTCGATGATATTCTGGTCTTTTCGGAAACTGAGGAAGAGCATGAAGAACATCTCACGCGGGTGCTTGATAAGCTGAGAGAGCATAAGTTCTATGCCAAGTTTTCCAAATGTGAGTTATGGTTGAAAGAAGTTGTCTACCTTGGGCACATCATCTCTACCGAGGGCATCAAAGTTGACCCGTCGAAGGTGCAGGCCATTGTTGAGTGGGAGCCTCCGCAAAATGTGAAGCAGCTTCGAAGCTTTCTCGGGCTTGCAAGCTATTGCAGAAGATTCGTTGAGAACTTCTCCAAGATTGCTAAGCCTCTCTCAAGTCTTCTTCAGAAGGGTGTGAAGTATGTCTAGTCTCCAGAGTGTAAGTTGGCCTTCGACACACTCAAAGAGAAGCTCACCTCTACTCCAGTCTTGGTTCCTCCTGATGACTCCAAACCTTACCAAGTGGTCTGCGACGCCTCTCTTCAAGGTCTTGGTGTTGTGTTGATGCAAGACAAGAAAGTGGTAGCTTATACCTCGAGGCAGTTGAAGCCAAGCAAGAAGAATTATCCTGTTCATGATCTTAAGTTAGCGGCAGTGGTACATGCTCTCATGACTTGGAGACACCTCTTGTTGGAACGAAAGATTGAAGTGTTCACCGATCACAAGAGTCTCAAGTACATCTTCACCCAGCCTAACCTCAATCTTCGGCAGACTCGTTGGGTGGAAATGCTCCAAGATTTTAATCCGAGCGTTGAGTACACTCCAGGCAAAGTTAATGTCATGGCAGATACTTTGAGCAGGAAGGCTTACTGCAATAGTCTCATTATGAAGCCTCTCCAGCCTGACCTTTGTGAATCTTTCAGAAAGCTCAACCTTCGGTTAGTACCTCAGGGATTTCTTGCAAATCTTCAGATGTCTCCTACCTTGGAAGACCAGGTCAGAGCAGCACAACTTCTTGATGCAATGGTGAAGAAAGTTAAGATTGGCTTGGCAAAGGGAGTTCCCAAATATAAGTGTTTCAGTGTTGATGCCAGAGACACATTATTCTTTGAGGATCGTCTTGTCATTCTGAAAGGTGATCTCAGAAAGGTTATCACGGAAGAAGCTCATAACTCTCTCTCTCAATACATCCAGGAAGTTCCAAGATGTATCAGGACTTGATACAGACCTTCTGGTGGACTTGCATGAAGCGTGAGATTGCTCAGTTCATAAATGAATGTGATGTATGTCGAAGGGTGAAAGCACAGCATCAATGTCCAGCAGGTGTTTTGCATCCATTGCCCATTCCCGAGTGGAAGTTCGACCATATTGAGATGGATTTCGTCACCGGGTTTCTGAAGTCCAAGAAGGGTAACGATGACATCTTCGTCGTCATCGACAAGTTGAGCAAAGTGGCTCATTTTCTTCCAGTCAAGGAATCCATCTCGGCAGCTCAGCTTGCAGAGCTGTACACTTCCAGGATAGTGTCTTTGCATGGTGTTCCTATGTTGATTTCTTCAGATCGCGGAAGTATCTTCACTTCCAAGTTCTGCGACTCTTTTCAGTCTGCGATGGGTACGAAGATATGATTCAGCACAGCTTTTCATCCTCAGACTAGTGGGCAAGTGGAGAGAGTCAATCGAGTCCTTGAGGATATGTTGAGAGCCTGCGTCATTTCTTTTGGCATGAAGTGGGAAGACTGCCTACCTTTCACTGAGTTCTCATATAACAACAGTTATCAAGCTAGTTCAGGCAAAGCTCCGTTTGAGATTCTCTATGGCAGGAAGTGTCGTACCCCACTCAACTGGTCCGAGACTGGCGAGCGTCAGATTCTTGGGAATGACTTGATCGAAGAAGCTGAAGAGATGTGTCGGGTCATTTGGGATAATCTCAGAGCAGTGCAGTCCCATCAGAAGAGTTATTATGATAGCAAGCATCATGACATGTCTTATGAGCTCGATGACTTCGTCTATCTCAAGGTGTCTCCTATGAAGGGCACACAGCGTTTTGACATCAAAGGCAAGGTTGCTCCTCGTTTCATTGGTCCTTTCAGAGTTGTTGGCAAGAGAGGCGATCTTGCGTATCAACTTGAGCTCTGATACGTCCATTCTGCATCATGCTTTAATGTTGATATTTATCGCTTTATGGGCTGTTATATTACCTTGTGGTACCATACTTATGCCTTTTCTCTCTTATTTTGCAAGGTTTATTTGAAGAGGGAGAATACCGGCAGCTGGAATTCTGGACTGGAAAAGGAGCAAGTATGAGTCCTCTATTCTGCACAACTCAAATGCCCTGAAAATCAACGTTGAATTGTTTGGGAATATATAAAAAATATTGGGCGAAAGAAGTACCAGAGGGGAGCTACCAGGGCCCCACAAGCCTGGTAGCCGCCACCCCCTGGTGGCGGCTACAGGGCTTGTGGGCTCCCTGACAGCCCACTAGCCCCCCTCTTTTGCTATATGAAGGGTTTCGTTCCAGAAAAAATCAAGGAGGAGCTTTTTCGTGGTTTCGCCGCCGCCACGAGGCGGAGCTTGAGGAGATCCAATCTAGACCTCCGGCAGGACGATCCTGCCGGGGAAACTTCCCTCCCGGAGGGGGAAATCGTCGCCATCGTCATCACCAACACTCCTCTCGTCGGAGGGGAGTCATCTCCATCAACATATTCACCAGCACCATCTCCTCTCCAATCCCTAGTTCATCTCTTGTAACCAATCTCCGTCTCGCGACTCTGATTGGTACTTGTAAGGTTGCTAGTAGTGTTGATTACTCTTTGTAGTTGATGCTAGTTGGATTACTTGGTGGAAGAGTTTATGTTCAGATCCTTGATGCTATTCATTACACCTCTGATCATGATTATGATTATGCTATGTGAGTAGTTACTTTTGTTCCTGAGGACATGGGATAAGTCATGTTGATAATAGTCATGTGAATTTGATATTCGTTCGGTATTTTGATATGATGTATGTTGTCTTTTCCTCTAGTGGTGCTATGTGAACGTCGACTACATAACACTTCACCATATTTGGGCCTAGAGGAAAGCATTGGGGAGTAGTAAGTAGATTATGGGTTGCTAGAGTGACATAAGCTTAAACCCCAGTCTATGCGTTGCTTCGTAAGGGGCTGATTTGGATCCACTAGTTTAATGCTATGGTTAGACGTTGTCTTAATTCTTCTTTCGTAGTTGCGGATGCTTGCGAGAGGGGTTAATCATAAGTGGGATGCTTGTCCAAGTAAGGGCAGTACCCAAGCACCGGTCCACCCACATATCAAAGTATCAAAGTAATGAACGTGAATCACATGAACATGATGAAACTAGCATGACAGAAATTCCCGTGTGTCCTTGAGAGTGTTTTTCCTCCTATAAGACTTTGTCCAGGCTTGTCCCTTGCTACAAAAGGGATTGGGCCACTTGCTGCACCGTTGCTACTACTTGTTACTTGTTACTTTTCGCTTGCTACGTTTCACCTCACTACACCATCACTTGTTACCGCTACTTTCAGTGCTTGCAGTTATTACCTTGCTGAAAACTGTTTATCAGAGCCTTCTGCTCCTCGTTGGGTTCGACACTCTTACTTATCGAAAGGACTATGATTGATCCCCTATACTTGTGGGTCATCAAGACTCTTTTCTGGCGCCGTTGTCGGGGAGTGAAGCGCCTTTGGTAAGTGGAATTTGGTAAGGAAACATTTATATACTGTGCTGAAATTTATTGTCACTTGTCACTATGGAAACTGTTCCTTTGAGGAATTTGTTTGGGGTATCTTCACCACGAACAGAAGCACGAGGAGTTGTTCCTCAACCTGAGGTACCTACTAAAAATATCTTTTATGAAATTCCTTTGGGTATGCTTGAGAAACTGCTGGCTAATCCTTTCACAGGAGATGGATCTTCACATCCAGACTTGCATCTGATCTATGTAGATGAAGTTTGTGGTTTATTTAAGCTTGCAGGTTTGCCCGAGGATGAGGTAAAGAAGAAAGTATTTCCTTTATCTTTGAAGGATAAGGTGTTGACATGGTATAGGCTATGTGATGATACTGAATCATGGGACTACAATCGGTTGAAATTGGAATTTCATCAGAAGTTCTATCCTATGCATTTAGTACATCGTGATCGGAATTATATTTATAACTTTTGGCCTCGTGACAGGGAAAGCATAGCTCAAGCTTGGGGGAGGCTTAAATCAATGTTATATTCATGCCCCAATCATGAGCTCTCGAGAGGAATTATCACTCAGAACTTTTATGCCCGGCTTTCTCATGAAGATCGTACCATGCTCGACACTTCTTGTACCGGTTCTTTTATGAAGAAGGATATTGACCACAAGTGGAATTTATTGGAAGGAATCAAATGTAACTCTGAAGATTGGGAGCTGGAAGAAGGTAAGGAGTCGGGTATGAATTTCCAGTTTGATTGCGTTAAATCTTTTGTTGAAACAAACACTTCTAGAGATTTTAGCGCTAAGTATGGACTTGACTCTCAGATAGTAGCTTCTCTATGTGGCTCTTTTGCTGCTCATGTTGATCTTCCCAAGAGAAGTGGTTTAAATATCATCCCCCTGTAGAAGTCAACATAGCTAAACCCAATCTAGTTGAGGAGAAAGTCATTGCTTTTAGTGATCCTGTTGTTCCTTGTGACTACGCTGAGAAACCACCTTATCCTGCTAGGAAAAAGGATTATTCTAAAGCTCCAACTGTGATACGTAGGGGTTACATTAGACCACTTTCACCCCCTAAGGAAATTAGAGTTGAACCTAGTGTTGCTATTATCAAAGATCTATTAGCCGAAGACATAGACGGGCATGTTATCAAATTCTGTGAGGACTCTGCTAGAATTGCTAAACCTCACGCGAAAGACAAATACGGACCTGTAGTTGGCCTGCCCGTTGTTTCTGTCAAGATAGGAGATCACTGTTACCATGGTTTATGTGATATGGGTGCTAGTGTTAGTGCAATACCCCTTTCCCTATATGATGAAATCAAAGATGAGATTACACCTGCTGAGTTAGAACCCATTGATGTCACTATTATGCTAGCCAATAGAGACACTATCTGCCCTCTGGGAATTGTGAGAGACGTAGAAGTCCTGTGTGGTAAGACAAAGTATCCTACTTATTTCCTCGTCCTTGCTACTTCACAAGATAGCTTTTGTCCCATCATATTTGGTAGACCCTTTCTCAACACTGTCAATGCTCACATTGATTGCATTAAGCAGACGGTCATTATTAGTTTCGAGGGTGTGTCTCATGAATTTAACTTCTCCAAGTTTGGAAGACAACCCCATGAAAAAGAGTCGTATGGTAGGGATGAAATCATTGCTCTTTCCTCTATTGTCGTACCTCCTACGGATCCTTTAGAGCAATATCTGCTTGAGCATGAAAATGATATGCATATGGATGAAAGAGATGAGATAGATAAAATTGTCTTAGAGCAATATCCTATTCTCAAGAATAATCTGCCTATTGAACTGCTTGGGGATCCTCCCCCACCGAAGGGTGATCCTGTGTTCGAGCTTAAACAGTTTCCTGATACTCTTAAGTATGCTTATCTTGATGAGAAGGAGATATATCCTGTTATTATTAGTGCTCTCTTCTCGAATCACGAAGAGAAGAAGTTACTAAAAACTTTGAGGAAGCACCGTGTGGCTATTGGATATACTCTTGATCATCTTAAGGGTATTAGTCCCACTCTATGTCAGCACAAGATTAAAACTGACCCTGATTCTAAACCAGTTGCTGATCATCAAAGGAGATTAAATCCTAAGATGAAAGAGGTCGTGAGAAAAGAAATATTAAAGCTTCTGGAAGCAGGAATCATTTATCTTGTTGCTCATAGTGATTGGGTAAGTCCAGTATATTGCGTACCTATGAAGGGAGGTATCACCGTTGTTCCTAATGATACGAATGAATTAATCCCACAAAGGATTATTACTGGCTATAGGATGGTGATAGACTTCCGGAAACTGAACAAGGCAACCAGGAAAGACCATTATCCTTTGTCGTTTATCGACCAAATGCTAGAAAGGCTATCCAAACACACACACTTCTGCTTTCTAGACGGTTATTCAGGTTTCTCTCAAATACCTGTTGCACAATCTGATCAGGAGAAAACCAATTTCACCTGCCCCTTCGGTACCTTTTCTTATAGACATATGCCTTTTGGCTTATGCAATGCACCTACCACCTTTCAAAGATGTATGATGGCTATATTCTCTGACTTTTGTGAAAAGATTGTCGAGGTCTTCATGGATGACTTCTCCGTTTACGGGTCTTCCTTTGATGATTGCCTCAGCAACCTTGATCGAGTCTTACAGAGATGCGAAGATAGCAACCTCGTCTTGAATTGGGAGAAGTGCCACTTTATGGTTAATGAAGGAATCGTCCTAGGACACAATATTTTTGAAAGAGGCATTGAAGTTGATAAGGCTAAGGTTGATGCAATTGAGAAAATGCCTTTCCCCACAGATATCAGAGGTATACGAAGTTTCCTAGGTCATGCTGGTTTCTATAGAAGGTTCATTAAAGACTTCTCTAAGATTTCTAGGCCTCTTACCAACCTCTTGCAGAAGGATGTTCCTTTTGTTTTTGATGAGGATTGTGAGGAAGCTTTCGAAATACTTAAGAAGGCCTTGATAACCGCACCTATTGTTCAACCACCTGACTGGAACTTGCCCTTTGAAATCATGTGCGACGCTAGTGATGATGCTGTTGGTGTTGTTCTAGGACAAAGAGTTGACAGGAAGTTGAATGTTATTCACTACGCTAGTAAAACTCTAGACAGTGCCCAAAGAAACTATGCCACTACGGAAAAGGAGTTTTTAGCAGTCGTGTTTGCATGTGAAAAGTTCCGATCTTATATGTTGACTCCAAAGTCACTATTCACTCTGATCATGCTGCTATTAAGTACATTATGGAGAAGAAGGACGCTAAGCCTAGGCTAATCAGATGGGTTCTCCTGCTACAGGAATTTCATTTGCACGTTGTTCACCGAAAGGGTGCTGATAACCCTATAGCAGATAACTTGTCCAGGCTAGAGAATGTCCTTGATGACCCACGACCTATTGATGACAGCTTTCCTGATGAGCAATTAAATGTCATCCGCACTTCACATAGTGCACAGTGGTATGATGATTACGCAAATTATATCGTAGCCAAATACATACCACCCAGTTTCACCTACTAGAAAAAGAAGAAATTCTTCTTTGATTTGAGACACTACTTTTGGGATGATCCTCACCTTTATAAGGAAGGAGTAGATGGTGTTATTAGACGTTGTGTGCCTGAACATGAACAGGGACAGATCCTGCAGAAGTGTCATTCCGAAGCCTACGGAGGACACCATGCTGGAGATAGAACTGCTCATAAGGTATTGCAATCAGGTTTCTATTGGCCCACTCTCTTCAAGGATGCCCGTAAATTTGTCTTGTCTTGTGACGAATGCCAAAGAATAGGGAACATCAGTAAG
Source organism: Hordeum vulgare subsp. vulgare (assembly GCF_904849725.1). Taxonomy (NCBI): domain Eukaryota; kingdom Viridiplantae; phylum Streptophyta; class Magnoliopsida; order Poales; family Poaceae; genus Hordeum; species Hordeum vulgare. Next base: position 142,457,044 of record NC_058521.1, on the reverse strand, counting down.
CGTCAGGAAATGCCTATGAACTATTCACTTGTCATTGAACCGTTTGATGTCTGGGGCTTTGATTATATGGGACCCTTCCCGAGTTCCAATGGGTGCACTCACATCTTAGTTGTTGTGGATTATGTGACTATGTGGGTAGAATCTATCCCCACTAGAAATGTTGATCACCACACCTCTATTAAGATGCTTAAAGATGTCATTTTCCCAAGATTTGGAGTCCCTAGATATTTGATGACTGATGTCGGTTCACACTTCATTCATGGTGTTTTCCGCAAGATTCTTGCTAAGTATGATGTCAACCATAGAGTTGCATCTCCTTATCATCCTCAGTCTAGTGGTCAAGTGGAGTTGAGTAATAGGGAGATCAAATTGATCTTACAAAAGACTGTCAATAGATCTCGAAAGAATTGGTCTAGCAAACTTGATGATGCACTATGGGCTTATAGGACTGCTTATAAGAATCCCATGGGCATGTCGTCGTATAAAATGGTTTACGGTAAGGCCTGTTATTTACCTCTTGAGCTGGAACACAAAGCTTATTGGGCAATCAAAGAGCTCAACTTCGATTTCAAACTTGCCGGTGAGAAGCGGTTGTTTGATATCAGCTCATTAGATCAATGGAGGGCCCAGGCATATGAGAATGCCAAGTTGTTCAAGGAAAAGGTTAAGAGATGGCACGATAAAATAATATAGGAACGAGAGTTCAATGTAGGTGATTATGTCCTGCTATACAATTCTCGCTTAAGATTCTTCGCAGGCAAGCTTCTCTCTAAATGGGAATGTCCTTACGTTGTCGAGGAAGTATATTTTTCCGGTGCCATCAAAATCAATAACACGGAAGGAAATTTTCCTAGAGTGGTAAATGGGCAAAGAATCAAGCATTTTATCTCCGGTACTCCCATAAATGTTGAGACCAATATCATCAATATCATAACTCCACAGGAGTACATAAGGGATGTTTGTCACCCTGTTTCAGACCCTGAAAACGAAGAGGTATGTGTTTCGGTAAGTAATTGGACTCCGAAGCTTTTCCAATAGGAAATTTCCTCCGTTTTGGAATTTTTAGAAAATTAGAAAAATAAAAAGCAGTCCGGAGAGCGCACGAGGCGGCCACAAGCTTGGTAGCCGCCACCCCCTGGCGGCGGCTACAGGGCTTGTGGGCATCTCGTTTGCCTCCCGGACTCCGTTTTCTTGCGGAGCACTCCTTCTGGTCCAAAAAAATCATTATATATACGCCTGAGGGTTTTGATTTCCGTATCGCGCAGTTTTCCTCTGTTTTCGTTTCGAGCCTGTTTCTGTTGCATATCTAGATCGTCATGACTTCCCCAAACGCTCATAAGGACAAGATCTTCGAGAAGGTCATCAATCCCTATCTCACGGAAGCGCTGAAACACCCTCAATCTATCAAGATGAGCGAGGGGATGTTGCACATCCGTGATGTTGAGGGGCCTAAGAAGACCGGAAGCGTGGAGACGAGGCTCGAAGCATTGGAGCAACAAGTCTTCAAGTGCCAAGGGATGGTGGAGCGTGGACTCAACGCCAACCACAAGATGATCACGGAGTTCACCAGCAATCACAAGATGGATGCCATTGACATTGGGAAGCACCTCTCCAGGCTCTATGACAGGGTTGATCAACTTCAGGGCCAGATCTATGACATGCAGAACCAAAACTGTGAGTATGAGTATAGATTTAAATCAATATGGTTGGCTGCAGATTTGAGGATTCCGGCGACTCGTTCATCTGCCATGATGGAGCACCTATGCCTTGGAAGACGGAGGATCAGACTACTCCAACAACTCCACCACCATCACCACCAAAGGAAGACAACTAAGCATTGGTATAGGCAATCCCCTTGGCTTTTGCCAAGCTTGGGGGAGTTGCCCTGCTATCGTATCACCTTTATATCTTTTGCTTTTACCTTTGTTTTAGTTCTTTCCTTTTTAGTTTTTATTTCTTCTCTTAGTGGAATAAGTCTTTAGTGTTTAGTTTGAGTCTTTTGCTTTGTCTCTCCCCCGATGTATTCAAGCTTGCGAGCTATATAATAAAGAGTATCTTAGTCAAGGGCTATGTTTTGTGTCGTGATCAAGAGCATGAAAAGAACGATAGCATGAAAGATCATGAGATGGTCTTATGGAAAGTGATAGCTTCACATATGACAAGTATGATGATTGAAACTTGTTGAGAATAGACCAACATAGACCTCAGTCATTGTTGCAATTAATAAGAAGTAATAAGGAAGGATAGGTTCACATATAAATATATCATCTTAGACACTTTCTCTAATTGTGAATACTCACCAAACTATTACATGCTTAGAAGTAGATGTTGGACAAGGAAGACAACATAATGAATTGTGTTTGCTTGGTTCCAAACGATGTTATATGATTAGAGATCCCTTAGCATGTGACGATTGCTTCCACCTCATATTAGCCAAAATTCCCGCACCAAGTAGAGATACTACTTGTGCATCCATAAACCTCCAACCCAGTTTTGCCATGAGAGTCCACCATACCTACCTATGGATTAAATAAGATCCCTCAAGTAAGTTGTCATCGGTGCAAGCAATAAAAATTGCTCTCTAATATGTATGATCTATTAGTGTGTGGAAAATAAGCTTTATACGAACCTGTGATGAGGAACACATAAAAGCGACAAACTGCATAATAAAGTTCTTTATCACGGGAGGAAATATAAAGTGACATTCCTCCGCACTAAGAGGACACGCATCCAAACCTCAAAAGCGCATGACAACCTCTGCTTCCCTCTGCAAAGGGCCTATCTTGAACCTTTACTTTTTGCCCTTGAAAGAGTCATGGTGATCTTCACCAATTCCCCATTTTTCCTTTGTCTTGGCTACCGTCACATGCTTGGGAAAGATCTATATTCATATATCAACTTGGAGATGAGTACTTATGCTTTATTAGTGCTGACTTTACCCTTGAGGTAAATGGTTGGGAGGCAAAACTATAAGCCCCTATCTTCCTCTGTGTCCAGCTGAAACTTTGATCCCATGAGTATCACGTGAGTTGTAACAATTGTGGAAAACAAAAGAGATGATTGAGTATGTGGGTTTGCTTTACAAGCTCTTATTTGACTCTTTCTGATATTATGATAAATTGCAATTGCTTCAATGACAATGGACTGTTGTTGGCTACTTCTCGGTAAGGTTTTTGCTTCATACATTGCTTTGTGAAGGAATTGTTACTTTCCCATAAAAAACTTTATGATGTATTGTTGTTCTATGTGTGATCATGATGCCCTCATGTTCGTATTATGTTTTATCGACACCTTCGTCCCTAAACATGTAGACATGTTTATGGAACTTGGTTTTCGCTTGAGGACAAGCGAGGTCTAAGCTTGGGGGAGTTGATACGTCCATTTTGCATCGTGCTTTCATGTTGATATTTATCACTTTATGGGTTGTTATATTACCTTGTGGTACCATACTTATGCCTTTTCTCTCTTATTTTGCAAGGTTTATTTGAAGAGGGAGAATACCGGCAGCTGGAATTCTGGACTGGAAAAGGAGCAAGTCTGAGTCCTCTATTCTGCACAACTCCAAATGCCCTGAAAATCAACGTTGAATTTTTTGGGAATATATAAAAAATACTGGGCGAAAGAAATACCAGAGGGGAGCTACCAGGGCCCCACAAGCCTGGTAGCCGCCACCCCCCTGGTGGCGGCTACAGGGCTTGTGGGCTCCCTGACGGCCCACTAGCCCCCCTCTTTTGCTATATGAAGTGTTTCGTTACAGAAAAATTCAAGGAGGAGCTTTTTCGTGGTTTCGCCGCCGCCACGAGGCGGAACGTGAGCAAATCCAATCTAGAGCTCCGGCAGGACGATCCTGCCGGGGAAACTTCCCTCCCGGAGGGGGAAATCATCGCCATCGTCATCTCCAACACTCCTCTCGTCGGAGGGGAGTCATATCCATCAACATCTTCATCAGCACCATCTCCTCTCCAATCCCTAGTTCTTCTCTTGTAACCAATCTCCGTCTCGCGACTCCGATTGGTACTTGTAAGGTTGCTAGTAGTGTTGATTACTCTTTGTAGTTGATGCTAGTTGGATTACTTGGTGGAAGAGTTTATGTTCAGATCCTTGATGCTATTCATTACACCTCTGATCATGATTATGATTATGCTTTGTGAGTAGTTACTTTTGTTCCTGAGGACATGGGATAAGTCATGCTAATAATAGTCACGTGAATTTGGTATTCGTTCGGTATTTTGATATGATGTATGTTGTCTTTTCCTCTCGTGGTGTTATGTGAACATCGACTACATAACACTTCACCATATTTGGGCCTAGAGGAAGGCATTGGGGAGTAGTAAGTAGATGATGGGTTGCTAGAGTGACAGAAGCTTAAACCCCACTCAATGCGTTGCTTCGTAAGGGGCTGATTTGGATCCACTAGTTTAATGCTATGGTTAGACGTTGTCTTAATTCTTCTTTCCTAGTTGCGTATGCTTGCGAGAGGGGTTAATCATAAGTGGGATGCTTGTCCAAGTAAGGGCATACCCAAGTGCCGGTCCACCCACATATCAAACTATCAAAGTAACGAACGCGAATCACATGAACATGATGAAACTAGCATGACAGAAATTCTCATGTGTCCTCGGGAGCGTTTTTCCTCCTATAAGACTTTGTTCAGGCTTGTCCCTTGCTACAAAAGGGATTGGGCCACTTGCTGCTCCGTTGCTACTACTTGTTACTTGTTACTTTTCGCTTGCTACGTTTCACCTCACTACACCAGCACTTGTTACCGCTACTTTCAGTGCTTGCAGTTATTACCTTGCTGAAAACTGTTTATCAGAGCCTTCTGCTCCTTGTTGGGTTTGACACTCTTACTTATCGAAAGGACTACGATTGATCCCCTATACTTGTGGGTCATCAAGCTCCCTTCCAACTTTGCAAATGTGCATGACGTGTTCCATGTCTCTCAGCTCCGGAGATGCTTCAAGACTCCCGAGCGCATAGTTCATCTTCAAGATATCGACCATCAACCCGACCTATCCTATCGTGAGCATCCAGTTGCGGTTCTCGAGACGACTGAGCGCAAGACCCGCAACAAGTCAATCAAGTTTCTCAAGGTGGAGTGGTCACATCATTCCGATAAAGAGGCCACTTGGAAACGCGAGGATCACCTCCGTTCCGAATTCCCAGAGTTCTTTCAGTCCTAGATCTCGGGACGAGATCTTTTTGTAGTGTGGGAGAGTTTGTAATGCCCCAAGTGTAACATAGCCATATTTGGAACCTTCAGGTGTGGGTCCATGATGTCTTTGCTTTGTGAGATATATTTCATGTGTTATTTCATGTGCTCATGCTTTGTATTCCTTTGCATCATGCATCCATATCATTCATGCCATCCATGTTGTTGTTGTCATGTTGATCTTATGTGTGTGGAGTGATGAGTGCAAGTGGTGTGAAGTGATGTACATGAGTGGCTTCCAAACTTTGCCTTTTATTCAAAAGCTAGGTTTCAACTAAACCTCGCCCTCCTTATTTTCTTAGTTCAAGTTTTGCTTGCTCAATCCCTGTTTGAAAAATGTTTATCATTTAGAGTAATTTCTGGTGCATGTGGTGCATGGTCTTAGGTGTTTTAAAACTATGGTTAAGGGGGGTAAGTATTCACAAAACAGATTATATGATTCTGTTTTGTAAATATTTCTTAGCTCCAAAATTCCTATATTCATTTTATTTAAATAGGTCATAGTCTCCTTATGACCAGGGGCATTTTTACTTTTTATTTTTGGAGCCATAGATTATCTAGGAGTTTATTTGTTTGCTGGCTTTGTTTTTAAATAGAAAAACCCAGTGGTTTTTCTTTCTTACCTCGCGCCACCGAGTGGGCTTACTCCTCCTCGCTGGCCCAGTAGCCTTCTCTCGCGGGTAGCCCATTCCCCGTTCCCTTGTTGACGCCGTCTTCCTCCTCCCGCTCCTTTCCGTCAGTCTTTCAGAGAGAGAGCGAGACAAAGAGGCCGACGCCGTGGCTCACGAACGTCGAGGCGAATCCCTCGCCCCCTATATATTCCTTGGCGTGTGTGCCCTGGCTAGGTTTCCTCCAAGCCGCCGCCACCTCCTTTCCACTTCCTCCTCCCTCTCCGTGGATTGACAGAAGGTAGGCGAGCTCCTCCTCTGCCATGGACGATCCCTGATGAGCTCGTCGCCATCGACAGCGTACCCCTTCTTCCTCTCCAAGCGATCCAAGAGCACGCGGGACCCCAGGGGAGCCCGTTCCCGCAGCTAGACGACGACGATCGCCTCTACTTCCACTACTTCGAAGACGACCCCTTCTGCTTCGACGACTCCCTCCACAGCGGCTTCTTCCTCGATGACCCCTTCTTCCTCTCCGTCAGACACGGCCTCCTCGACCAGTGGGTGAGCAGTAGGACTCCTCCCCATTCCCCTGTCGGCAGGTATCGCGTAGGGCCGTACCAGCGCCGCCGTAGTTTCTCTCTGTCGTCGGCGCCACTGTGCTCATGGAGGAGTAGTTGTAGGGCATCTCTCGACGAGTTTACTGGTGAAATGGATCCGTGGGGATTCCATCTTCCTCCCAGCGACTAGCCGTAGATCAATTTAGATTGTAGCGCCGGCGGTGACCCTCCCCTGTTCTGGCCACCGTCGAGCTGTAGCAGATCCAGAGGGGGTTGCTCAAAAGAGCAAAGCCCCCCTCTCTGTTAACTTCTGCACGTCTAGCAGAGTGGTAGCAATGGGTTTTGTCTTCGTGCAGGTCGTGGGTTTGAGCCCCTACAGCACACCTTTTTGTTTTCTGTTTTCTGGTATAGTAGCAGAACAGGGAAGACATTCCTTAGTAGCTCTCCCCTCTTTGTCGAGCCCACAGGTGATAGCGTAGTGGTAGTAGTGTGTGGCTGTGCACAGGAGGGCTTGGGTTCGAATCCCTCTGCCCCCTTTTATTTTATTTTTGTTGTTTGTTGCTGTTTTCATATTAGATACTTCATACCTTGCTTGAGCAGCAAGTTGAGGTGTTCATGCCTCAGATCCGTAGATTTTCATCTTTATTTTGCTTGTGTGCATGTGTGGGTGGTAGGCAAGTTTTGTATGTGGTGTGTGCTTATGTAGGTGTATGTATCCATGTGTGTGTGTATGTGTGCTTGTGCTTCTTGTAGATATTGTTTTGGAGGCTGTCAAAATGCTTCAGAGCGTAAACAGCTGGTGAGAATCTAAGATTTTCACTAAGTCCCTGAAATCTGTTATTTTTGTCCAGGTTAGCACTTTGTAGATCTTTCTGTGTGTAACTCCTTTGTATTATCTTCTTACTCATGCTTGTAGAGATTTTGAATAGCTTTTGCCACATATCTTGTTTGGCACATTTGGGTGGCTGTAGGTGCTTTGCATGTTGCTCACAAACTACTATGATGCTCTTTAGGACAGATTGCATAGTTTTCTTGTTTTGAAGCTTGTGATAGTATTGATGGTGGTGTGAGTTTATTTGCACCACCCACCTATAATTGTTTGTTTGATCATGTGGTAACCTGGGAATACCGGAAGTGTGCCATTGGAGTGTGCATGTGGTGGAATTGATCCGTAGGACTCCATATCTTGTTTCGTAGTTTCCGGTTGATCCGTAGCTCCGTTCTCAACGTTCTTTATATGTTTTTGCATCATTTTCTCGTGATGCACCTTTTCGTGTCATCTTCATGCATGTCAAGATAGCTTAGTTTGAAGTTCTGTACAGAAGTTTATCTTCTCTTCTCATGCATATGCAAGTGACTAGATTAGAGATGCATGCTTCATTCTCATCTCATGCATCATGTGTTTGTTGCATCATGTTGTGTTGTTGTTCATTGGCTGTTATTTTTATCTTGGGTAGCACCGGGATCGGAGAGCGAGTACGTAGATTCGGGAGAGTACATGCAAGACGAACAAGAGCAGTTCCAAGCTGAAGACATTACAGGCAAGTTGACCGTGACCTTAATACCGTATCTAGCTTTGTTATGCTTAGATTCACGTTTCCTTCGATATATGCTCGCTGCCTACCACTTGATATAATTGCCTCCTGATATTGCCATGAAACCCAAACACCTTCCCCACCTAGCTAATTTTGTTTGGCTAAGTTGCATGCTCAGCTTTTAATGATAGCTTTGGTAGTTGCAGGTGCGAGCTGTCTCATGTGATAACATGAGTATTTGATATCATTATGTTTTAGCTGCTATTTAATTTAATGCACCTATATAGTTGGTAAATGATGGAAGGCCTAGACTTTTGCCGGGTGATTTGTTCCGTTATTGTCGCCTTAGTTTCCGGCTACCGGTGTTTGATTCCATAACCGTTCGCTCCTAACACGTTCGGGGTTGTTATGGGGACCCCCTTGATAAACCGTGTAGTGTTAAGACTTGTCCGGCACGACCCAACATTGGTTTTAATTTGCTAATCACCTAATAATAATTTGCATAGGGAATAGCTACCCCGAGGATTTAATCAACAACCCGGGCCAGTGCTCCTCATGAGTGTTGGTCCAAACTAGAGCACCGTGCTGGGCCATCCCGGGGCAACTCGGGAGATTTCTCTCGCCACCGTACGCTTTGCTTATCCGGCGTGTCCTGAGACTGAGATACACGGCTCTTATCGGGGTCGTCGACACGTTGGGAGGTCCTGCTAGTCTTGTCTTACCTTAGCGATATATATTGCGTATAGGAATCCCGGTGAAGCTTTGGTTCTCCCCAGAGTTGAGGTTTTCCTCTAAGGAATCCGACGAGATCACGAGATTCGTGATAGAGGATTACTTTGCGGCCCGTGAACTTTTGTGATGGACTAGTTGGAGCACCCCTGCAGGGTTTAATCTTTCGGAAAGCTTGTACGGCCGTTTGCACACTGGCTCTGTGCCTAGCTCAAGCTCAATGACGAACTCAACTTCATGGTGCGGAGGCATGCCTGGGAACTCTTCAGGAAACACGTCTTGATATTCGCAGACTACTAGAACTTGCTCAATGGGATTGATCTCACCCTTTTCATTCAAGGAGAACAAGCGGATTGTGTCATCGCGCGCCGCGAATATAATCACATCCTCTGAAGAGTGGGTAAGTTTCACTTCTTTAGCTTCACAATCAATTGATGCCTTGTTCATGGCCAACTAGTCCATACCAAGGATCAAATCAATGTCGGACTTGCCCAAGACATACGGAGAGGCCAGAAAAGAATAACTGTCCATCTTGATAGAAACATCCGGAACCAGACAATTGTAATTCATCAATTTCCCCGGAGACACTATGGACATAGGCTTAACCAAATCTTGACAGACAAACTCATGCTTATCAAAGAAAGGACGGGACATGAAGCAGTGTGATGCACCAGAATCGAACAAGACTTTAGCAGGAAAATCATTGACGAGGAGGTTACCCATGATCACATTAGAGGAGTTGTCTGCTTCGGCTGCATTCACCATGTTGACTCGAGCTGATCTGGGGTTGAACTTGACAAGAGCGTTTCTTGGAGGTTTACCTGGAGGAGGAGGTGGCAGACGGAGCTGAGAAGTGCATTTGTTGGCATAGTGAACCTTCTGCCCACATTTGTGACAAGTGACATCTGCTGGCTGCCGGAACTGAATCTGAGGAGGCCCTTGCTTCTGATGCTGGTATCTCTGCTGGAAGCCAGGGTTGGGTGGGTGGGAAGAACCACGTCCACCTGAGTGCTTCGGCTGCTGTGAGTGCCGAGGAGGAGGAGGAGAAACCCAAAACCTCTGTTGCTTCTGAACCACCTGAGTCGAGGAAGAGCTGGAATCTCTGAAGTGCTTCTTGGAGTTCTCCACCCTAAGCAAGGCTGCCTCTGCTCGGAGAGCTAAGTTGTAGAACTTGTCAAACTCCTCAGGATCGTGCAAAGCAAGTGCTAACTGCAAATCCTCCTTTAAGCCACCCCTGAACTGATAGATCTTGCTCTTCTGATCCGGGACATCCTGCAACGCGTAATGGGCCACCTCGTGGAACTCGACATTGTACTTGTACACAGAATTGCTGCCCTGCTTCAAACGCCTGAACTTCTCACGCATCTCCTCAACAAAACTGGAAGGAATGTAGTGGGACCTGAAGTCACGACAAAACTCGTCCCAAGACATCACCCTGCCACCTCTGGAGTCCTTAAGCTGCTGCCACCAAATAGAAGCCTGCCCCTTCAACTGGAACGTTGCAAACTTGACATAGTCCTCCGGACGCACATTGCTACACTCGAAATTCTTGTTCATATCACGGATCCAATCTTCCGCATCAAACGGCTGGTCGCAAGAAGTGAACGTCTTAGGCTGGTTTGACAGGAACTGACTCAGACTGGCGAAGTGATTGCCACCCTGCTGGAAATTGCCCTGCTGATGATTGGCTCTCTCCTGGATCAACTGCAACAGCATCTGCGTGTTTGCATTAGTAGCTACCATCATCGCCTGCCAGGCCTCTGCAGGAGGAGGCGGCGGCGGCGGAGGAGGAGGAGGTGGAGGCGGCATATCCTCACGCGCTCGGGTCTGACGAGTCGGTGGAGCCATCCTGAAGACGGACAGCATATTAGTCCACAGAATAATTGAAGATATTGCTGAATCAAAAGACAGAATATCTGAATAGAATTTAGCATTACACTCGAACAACAAAGCAAGAGTGCATCCTCAAAGTAACAGACGACAAAACTCCGATAAGGACCACTGCAAACAAGTGTGAGCTAGAATTTCTCGGGACAAACATATGACCGAGAATTCTCAATCCTCAATCAAGCGTCTGTAAGAAGATAGTCCTATAAGATACTACTAGATATCCCACCTATGAATTCCCGAAATAACTGGTCATGCAATCAGGTACACGGATACAAGGAGTATTTCACACAACTCCTAAACTAACCCATCACCAGTATCACATCCTTCAACACACAACCAACATCTCTGACCTTCATCTACAACGGATCCTCGTGATCACTACGATACAAAGTGTGGTAATACCCCCGAACAATCTACACCAGTACTGGGGACATCGGGGTTATCTCACCACTACCCGTATTGAAGCAATAACGAACACCCTCCATTCTTAGATACTCAGAAATCTGAATGATGGCGATGTGCGCGATAATCCCTGGAGCTCAACTCCCCTGATACTTAGAGCAGATAGGAGGCACCAGGACATGATTCCATCACATCGAAATCATATAGATTTCACAAATACCCGCGTGATCCTAAAAAAAATTGAGCGAGAAAAGGAGTAGAGTTAAAGATATCCTAAGACGGGAACCTCACCAGAGCATAGAAGAGGAGAAAAAAGAATCCTACTCTCCGATATAACTATGACTCAAAACATTTTTTAGACTCGACTCGGCCAAGTACGATCACACAAAGGCTCCTATGGTCGTAAAGCTCTGATACCAACTTGTAACGACCAAGATGCGGTCCTTTCCGATCTGGGGGTCGAGGCCCCGAATAGGAAAGAAGCGCATCTAAGCGTTTCGCAAGCAAGCAACATAGCACAAATAATAATACAAGTAGACAATTCGGGATTCAACTGTATTCTTATTAATAACTCAGAGTACAACACAGATACAAACAAGGTAGTTCCGTTACGGACTACAAAACATGGAAAATGCTATGCTACCCTGTTGCAGGCCCATGATCACGACCACGCCTCAGTCCTCTGGATAGTTCACGTAGAGGCGGTCTGTCTCCTCGTCGTACTACCACGCCAGCTGGGTGCCATCGGGATCATCTGTCTCTGGGGTACCTGTACCTGCTGGGAGTTTCGTAGGAATCCGTGAGCCACGGGGACTCAGCAATCTAAGACCTTGGTGCCAGAACTAGTCATGTTATTGGGAGGGTAAGGGAGAAGTGTATCAGGCTGCAGCATCCTATGCTTGAGTAAGTGGCTAACTTACGCAAAGTAGAAGGGAAGGTGGTCTACGCTAGCGGTCGGGATTACTTGATCACTAAGTGATCCTGAACACCTACCTACGGCATTCATAACCCCACCGTGTTCCCGACCGAAGAGAGATCTTCGAAGGGACAGTCACGGTTACGCACACAGATGGCAGTTTTATTAGTTTATGTTTAAGTTCTCTAATACCGTATGTTAACAAAATATTCCAAGTTGCCACATAACCGCGGGCACGGCTTTCCGAAAGATTAAACCCTGCAGGGGTGCTCCAACTAGTCCATCACAAACGAACACAGGCCGCAAAGGCATCCTCTATCACGAATCTCGTGATCTCGTCGGATTCCTTAGCGGAAAACCTCAACTCTGGGGGAACCCAAAGCTTCACTGGGATTCCTATACGCAAGATATACCGCTTAGGTAAGGCAAGGCTAGTAGGACCTCCCGACGTGTCGACGACCCTGATAAGAGCCGTGTATCTCAGTCTCAGGACACGCCGGATGAGCACAGCGTACAGTGGCCTGATAGACATCTCCCGAGTTGCCCCGGGTTGGCCCCGCACACGACTCTAGTTTGGACCAACACTCATGAGGAGCACTGGCCCGGGTTGTTGATTAGAATCCTCAGGGTAGCTATTCCCTATGCAGTTTATTATTAAGTGATTAGCAAATTAACACCAATGTTGGGTCCTGCCGGACAAGCCTTAGCACTACGCGATTTATCAAGGGGGTCCCCATAACAACCTCGAACGTGTTAGGAGCGACCATTATGGAATCAAACACCGGTAACCGGTAACTAAGGCGGCAATAACGGAACAAAGCACCCAGCAAAAGGCTAGGCCTCCCATAATTTACCAAGTATATAGGTGCATTAATTAAATAACAGAATTAAAGATAATGATATCAAGCTCATGTTTGTCACATGAGTCAAAACCACCTCCAACTATCAATGCTAACATTAGTAGCTGAGCAAGCCTACTTAGCCACACAAGTTTGCTAGGAAGGAGAGTGGCGTTTGGGCTCATGGCATAAGTAGAGGCAATTTAATTTCAGTGGTAGGCAGCGAGCAATATGACATGGAATCGAAACTAACATAACAAGTCTAGAGATGGAATCAAGGTCATATCATCTTGCCTGTGATATCCTCAGCTTGGAATGGTTCTGGTTCGTCCTGCACGTACTCTCCTGACTCCACGTATTCGTTCTCCGATCCTGGTGCTACCGAACATAAGAATAACAGCCAATGAACAGCAGCACCACAAGATGCAACAATCACATGATGCATGAGATGAAAATTGAGCATGCACCACTATTTCTATCACTAGCACAAGCAAAATAAACTACTGCAAGTTTCTGGACAGAACTGTACTCTAAGCTATTTTGACATGCATGAGAATGACATGAACAGATGCGTCTCGTGAAAACGGTGCAAAACCATATAAAGAACATTGCAAACGGAGCTACGGATCAACGGGAATCAACGGAACAAGATATGAAGCTCTACGTGGAAGTATCAACACCACACTCACAATTGGCACAAATCTGGTATTCCCAGGTTGCCAAGACCTATAACAACCCAACATGAATGGATTGGAGCAAGGAAGAACACCACAACATCAACTAAGCACACACATTGACCAAAATGACAAAACTACATAAGCTGCCATAATCTGCATCTTAGCTCTTTGGGAGCTGCATGCAACATAGCTACAGGTCTTCAAACATGACAAATAATATATTTGGCTGTAGCCAACCAAGAACACTACAAGCACCAGCAATAATCACAGCAAAAGTAATTAAACTCTAGAAGATACAAGGCCACAAACTTTCCCAAAACCATCAGATCTCAGGGACTTAGTGAAAATTCCTGCACCTGAGTTTCTGTCTCTGTTCTGAAGCTTTTTGACAGCAATCAAAACACAACCTACTGGACTCCAAATGATTTGAAATTTTACAGGGAGCTTCACAAACTTACCAGGTTCAAAATCCTAGCACTGAACTAAGGCTAGTTCTCAACAGAATGACCAGCACATCCTCATCTATAGGAGACGCAAATGTTTCCAGAATCCCAGACTTAGTGAAATTTCAGAGTTCACTAATCTGGAATTTTTCAGCCACATGCCCACTTTGTCTAGGCATAGTTTGCACACACATTACACCAAGTGATAATTGACACCACTATAGTGTAGAGCAAAACCCCTACTACTATCACACAAAAACTCATGCCCTTGGGCTCCACCTATTCCATGGAATCAAAGATCAAACTTGCAACAAAACTGAATATGTCAACTCCATAAGGTATCCTACTAAGACAACGACTACAAGGTTGGGTTCATGTGCACAATAACAAAGTGACATGGGGGTTTGAACCCCATGTTTGTGTCATGCACATCAACAACACAAATGCTACTCACTAAGCCTCATAGCTCTTATACACGCCTCATGCCCTCTTTCATATAAACATGAGGAGGAGCACAAGTTGCAATGGGGCTGTTTTCACCACACACTCAAATATACCCATATGCATGTCATCTAGTAGAAACCACACCACTTACACATGCTAGCATAACAAAAGGATGCTAACACATGCATATGCCACTTGCACACACATGCACACCTACACTAGCACCACCACATGTGTGTGCAACACCTTACACACACATGCACAAACCTACTTCCACACAAAGCTTAAACTCAAGGGCTTGTGCAATTGCACAAGCATGTGTGTAGGGTCACACACACACTTGCACACACACTCACCCTCAAGCACACACTCACACACACATAAATCTACACACCTACCCTAACACACATGAACCCTACATACATGCTCTCTCTCACTCCTCCATCAAACAACAGGGAAGTAAAAATATATAAGGGCATTTGTTCCCCATTGATCTAGGCATAAAGTAGCAAACAAAGCAAGGGAAAACATAACAAATCAGAAAGAAAGAAAAGGGAAAAAATTGGGTCTCTGTGGGATTCGAACCCCAGAGCCCCTGGTGCAACACACCACACACATCCACTGCGTTGCTGCTACTGTTGTTGACAAAGGAGATGGAATAAGCAGGGTAAGGCTTCCCTGAAGCCCTCTGAACCGAAAAACAAGCAAACAAAAGACAGTGCCGAGGGGGGGACTCAAACCCACGCCCTCCTCATCAGGCACACGTTCCACTACCACTATGCTACGGCTCGACGACTGGCACATCCTCGTTGTGAAAACAGAAGAAGGCCTCTCTGCTGCTACGAGGCGTCCCGCCGGCGACCGAACCAGAGGGAGCTGGAAGCGCCTCTCACGACCATCTACGGCAGGAAGAAGCCTCGGCGGGGGACGCGGGGAACCCAGGGGTTCCGTTTTCGCTCTAAGCACGGGAAAAGGTGCCCGCTTGGCGCCATGTCACTGCACCGGAGCTGCTGCTGCAAGGACGCCGTGGTCTACCGTCTACTCCGGCAGGGCGTCGGTCACTCCTCTCCTATGCATGCTACGCCGAGAGGGGGGGCGAAGAAAAGGTACAGCAGCTCACCTCGGCTCACCTACGGGAACGAACGGAGAGGAAGGAGGGGGAGCGAGCCGATGCAGAGGAGGTAGCCGGCCGGGGAAGAAGCGGACGTCGAGGGCGTCGAGGATGTCGACGGGTGGCTGCGGAAACGCGGCCTCCTCGGCCACCGTGTCCTCCTGGCACTGCTGACGGGGCGAGAAGTCGTCTCCTATTGCCGCTACGAGATCATCGAGCTCCCCTCATGGCGGCATGTGGGGTACTGCCTTGACGGCGCGAGGGGCGAGGGGAGGGAAAAACGGCGCCCTAGGGTTGCGGGGAGGAGGGCCGGTCGCTTAAATAACCTCGGGAGGCACGCTTGGATCCACCAGATCAAGGGGAAGGGAGATCAGTGGTGGAGCGTTGATCGTACGAGCGTGACGTCGGGGAAGAAGAAGACGCGCCGCTAGCTGGGCTGCCAGAGCGAGGAGTTACGGGCCAGGAAGAGGTGTTGCAGCGAGAGAAAGAGAGGAATGGGCCGCCAGGGGGAGAAAGCCCACCTTAGGCGCCACATAAGGAAGAAAAAAACAACCTAAGCTATTTCATGTTAACAGAAATAACAGAGAGAAAAAGAAAAGTCCAAGATAAACTACAAGTGCTAAAATAAAAATGGCACTTGCATTGGACATGTAAAATCTAACCCTAATTAGTAAAAATAGAAACAAGGGTTTAGGAGCACGTAAATATTTTACAAAACAGAATTTAGTTGGTCTGTTTTGTAATTATATGCCCCTCAAAACATGTTTTAAAAATATCCAACACACCACTCCATATCCCACACAAAACCTGCTAAACCATGGGCATTTTTAAAAGAGGGAAGGGAGAGGGGAATCTTGACATAGGAGAAATAGAGAGGAGGGGTGGAGATGGTTTGAAACCTAAGTACTTACTATCACATGCACCACTCCACTCAAGCCACACAAGCATGAAATCACAAGATCACATAACTCACACCTAGCAAGATCACATGCAATCATATCAAGACATAGCATCATAAGGTATGTCAAGGATGGTATGACATGGATGCATGCATGCAAAAGAAGAACACAAGGTGACACATGAAATCATACATGCATAGATAGCTCTCATGACAAAGTCAAGGTGGTCCCACATGGAAGGTTACAAAAAGGGAAAGCTTTACACTTGGGGCACTACATAAACGATTCCCTATTTTTCATTCTTAAATTATGTATGTGCTATGTTTATCTTGCTTGCGAAACGCATAGATGCACTTCTTTCCATTTTGGGGCATCGCCCCCTAAATAGGAAAGGATTGCATCTTAGTCATTGCACCGCCGCCCCGACATCCATGCCCCTAGGCACCGCCGACCATCCACGTCACAAGCACCCAACCACAGTAGTGAGAGTGAAAGGTAATACCTTTCACTCCTAGCCCGACATCAGCCACCGAGTTTGGATCAGCACCTCCACAGTAGAAAGCGCCCGCGCCTGTGTCCCTAGTCGGTCCTGGTGGACCGGGGGGAGGGGGCACTGATTACCGCCACCGCCAAGCATGCTCGAACACCACCATGTATGTGGTCACTCGTGCTCACCTGAATGACGACATGGCGACACCCGGAGAGCAAACCTCAGTCCAACGCCACCACGATGCAACAAGAAAGAAGAGCACTAACGCAAAAGCTTGCACGGTAGGAATCTAATGAGTTTGTGCTGATTTTTTTGTTGCCTTTGTTGGTGCGATCTATTATGACGTTGGAGTTTTTATGTTCTACTGAAAATCTTGTGGTTTGATGACCTGTACTTTGAGGTGGTCATCACCGGCCCAAGTACCATTCAACACTCACCACTGTAGGAAATATGCCCTAGAGGCAATAATAAAATGGTTATTATCATATTTCCCTGTTCATGATAATCGTCTATTGTTCATGCTATAATTGTATTAACAGGAAACAGTAATACATGTGTGAATAAATAGATCACAATGTGTCCCTAGCAAGCCTCTAGTTGGCTAGCTCGTTAGTCAATAGATGATCATGGTTTCCTGGTCTTGGGCATTAGATGTCATTGATAACGGGATCACATCATTGGGAGAATGATGTGATGGACAAGACCCAATCCTAAACATAGCACTAGATCGTATTGTTCGTATGCTAAAGATTTTCTAATGTCAAGTGTCTTTTCCTTCGACCGTGAGATTGTGCAACTCCCGGATACCGTAGGAGTGCTTTGGGTGTATCAAACGTCACAACGTAACTGGGTGACTATAAAGATGCACTACGGGTACCTCTGAAAGTGTCTGTTAGGTTGGTACGAATCGAGATTTGGATTTGTCACTCCGCGTGACGGAGAGGTATCTCTGGGCCCACTCGGTAGAACATCATCATGAGCTCAATGTGACTAAGGAGTTAGTCACATGATGACGTGCTACGGAACGAGTAAAGAGACTTACCGGTAACGAGATTGAACAAGGTATAGGTATACCGACGATCGAATCTCAGGGAAGTTCTATACCGACAGACAAAGGGAATTGTATACGGGATTGATTGAATCCTTGACATCGTGGTTCATCCGATGAGATCATCGTGGAGCAAGTGGGAACCACCATGGGTATCCAGACCCCGCTGATGGTTATTGGCCGGAGAGGTGTGTCGGTCATGTCTGCCTGTCTCCCGAACCCGTAGGGTCTACACACTTAAGGTTCGATGACGCTAGGGTTATAGGGAATTGTTATACGAGGTTACCGAAAGTTGTTCCGAGTCCCGGATGAGATTCCGGACGTCACGAGGAGCTCCGGAATGGTCCGGAGGTAAAGATTGATATATAGGATGGATGGTTTTGGACACCGGAAATGTTTCGGGTGTCACAGGTAATGTACCGGGACCACCGGGACCACCGGAAATGGTCCCGGGGGTCCACCAGGAGAGGCCAAAAGAGGGAGGGCAACCAGCCCAAAGTGGGCTGGTGCGCCTCCCACAAGGAGGCCCAAGGCGCAGGAGGTGGAGAGGGGGAGAAACCCTAGGCGCTGGTGGGCCTAAGGCCCACCTAGGGGTGCGCCACCCCCTCCTCCTGCCCTGGCCGCCGCACCTCCCATCTGGGTGGGCTGCCGCACCACCTATGGTGGGAACCCTAGGGGTGGCACCCCCTCCCCTCCTCCTATATATAGTGGGGGTTTTGGGGCTGTTTTGCACACGGTTTTCCCTCTCCCTCGGCGGAGCCCTGCCCCCCTCCTTCCTCCTCTCCCACGGTGCTTGGCGAAGCCCTGCCGGGAGACCTCGTCTCTCCATCGACACCATGCCGTCGTGCTGCCGGAGATCTTCCCCAACCTCTCCCTCCTCCTTGCTGGATCAAGGTGCGGGAGACGTCACCAGGCTGCACGTGTGTTGAACGCGGAGGTGTCGTGGTTCGGCACTAGATCGGAATCACACCGCGATCTGAATCGCCGCGAGTACGACTCCATCAACCGTGTTCTAGCAACGCTTCCGCTTAGCGATCTTCAAAGGTATGAAGATGCACTCACCCCTCTCTCGTTGCTGGTCTCTCCATAGGAAGATATGAATATGCGTAGGAAAGATTTTGAATTTATGCTACGCTACCCTACAACCACTCCTCATCCTTTTCTGAAATTTATGAAGGTTGTTAAGTTTGGTGCATAAATCATAGTGTTGCTGCTTCAATTTGACTAGTTGCTTTACTAAAGCATTGGTGGTATTTTTGCGTAGCAAAGATGGGTTACCACAAAGGAGACCATTATGGGAAGTTTTGCTGCAATTTGTAATTGCAAGAATTACCTTGTAATTTGTTGGATCTATGATCTGAAGCATTGTATCTGGGGTTTTTAAACACGGACCCTTAGGCCCGACTCATTAAAAAGGTCGAAGAGAATTGCTCGGTTAACTAACAAAAACCTGAGCATAAGCCGTTACAACATGTTCATAGAAAAGGGCACCCACCGACCTGGCTACCCACAAAAAAAGCATTGTGTTTGTAGTTTTGTCATGTTTAAACTAAAATACAGATCATTAAAAGGAGCAGAGACCATACTCGTAGTTTATGATCTGAAGCATCGGAGCATAGCCAAATACTCCCTGCGTTCCTAAATATAAGTCTTTATACAGGTTCCACTAGAGTATTAAATACGGATGTATATAGACATATTTTAGAGTGTAGGTTCACTCGTTTCGCTCCGTATATAGTCCCCTAGTAAAATCTCTAAAAAGACCTATATTTAGGAACACAGAGAGTAGTTAATGAGAAGTACCGAATCGGGTCGGCTGGGAGGAAGGAGAAATGAGGCATGCGTTTTGTTGCTCGCACTGCTTTTAGGCATTTTACATACTTGTTTCGCTAGCGTCTAGTTGAGCATATACACACAAAAAAACTAATATATGTATATTTATTGGTTGCATGCATATACTCTTCCTGCATCATAGTGATGCCTCTACGCACTGCGTTCGGTTGCTCGCACTGTATATGGTCATATGAGTGCACGTCGTTTGGTTGCATACGAGTATAGAGTTGTGCTCACCTTGTATCTTACTTGCTGAGGTTACCCACTACTAATACACCTTACACATGATCACACCGAGCACACCAACGTCACAGCACTGCAATGGCGATGAACTGGATGAAGATGGTGAAGCTCTTCAGTCCAAACTAATGATCCACCTTGCTAACCTAAACCTTGTTGCGTGCCTGCTCTTGGACAAACTTAGAGTTAGCATTTTCTGCCACCTGCCTAGTCCTAAACCCTCTATGGATGTTGCCGTTGTACCCTGAAACTTGTTGGTTGCAACCTTCCCATGAACTATAAACCCTTGGAGCCCTCCCGATGAACACCGCATACCACTTTCCCTAGCAATGCAAATGAGCAATAACTTGAAGCACCAAGCAATGAAACAGACAAACATCAAGCAATGGAGCACTCCAGGAACAAGCAATGAAGCACACAAGCAATGAAGGAGAAGAGCATTAGTAAGCATGCATGATCATACTGCATAGCAAGTTCAACCTGCCACTACTTTGGTGTCATCCTACACCACATCCAAAAGAGGGTGTAATCCTACCATCGCAAACTCGTGATCACCGTGCGGGGTTAGTATATACCACCTCACTGAAATATACAGACCATGGGATTGTTTTCAACCCTAACTACACAAATATACGTCATCATCGGCATCTTCGTCCTTGTCACCATTATCGTCGACGATCATGTACGGCGTCGCCACCAGTAGAAGCAGCACTAGTAGTAGTGCTTGCCCAGCCGGGTCCTCAGCCAGAGCATAATGTGGGCGTCTCCCATGGGAACAAACCCAACACGCTGGGCTTTGCTGTCGAGAAGGTGGCTAAGATCCACCATGAGAGCCTCTCAGCTGAAGTCATCTTGCTCCATGACAGCGTCGTAGAGCTCAGGGTCGACGCCGACCGTCTTGCTCTCCCTGATGGTGGTGGCCACCTCCTTCACTACCGGAGTCATGTTGTTGAAGACGCTCAGCTCCTCCTCCATGAAGCCCGCCAGCTTCCTCTTCCTATCAACCACAGGAACATGCTCATCATCTTCTCAGGAGCATCAACATTGATGGTGTCTGACTCCTGGGTGTCTGAATACTCGGGCATCGACAAACCCAGTGACTAACCATAGCCCATGGCATGCTTGCCGGTTGCCAGGCCGAAGAAGAAGATATGTTGCATCTGATGGTAGTTCTGGATAGGTGTGTTGAGAAACCATGTGTCCTTGGGTGAGCCTAAGAAAGAAACAGGGCAGAGTGGTTAGTTAGTATGGCAATGGTTCATAGGCTTACAGAGTTGGTTAGTTAGAATGGCATGGGTTGTGAGCTAACCACAATGTGGCCTTGGTAGTGCTCTGAATCCAAAAGGACCGAGCAGGTATCCTCATCCCATGAAGCATCGCTCGGGTCTCTGAGCTTGGATGCGGTGATCCACCTCGCTCTCCACTTCCTTGGGTGGTTGTAGACCTGGGTCGAGGTGACCTCTTGTCCACAAAACTCGAACAACATTCAAGTGCACCTCCTTGAAGCCCTTGTGAGTCCTCACTCCATTATCTATGATCTCACACATCTTGTTAAGCACGAAAGTGGAGAGGAACGACTGCCATTTCATAATGTTCCCCTGCCATTCTTCCTCTCCTTTGCGACTGCCTTTTGAGCAGCGGCATGAGCAACAACATTGGGCTGAGCCAGCACAAATGGAGGAACTATAGTCGGCACCTTGAAAACGTCTGAATCGGGAGGCATCTCGTCGATGGTAGACTGGGATTTCTCGGCGTAGGACACCGGGAACTAGCTCTCGGATAGCATGATGGCCTGACTAAACTCTTGTGTGCCCATCTCCTACAAACATAAGCATCATCAACACCAGAACACACTACACATGGGCAGTAGTAACTAGCAGTAAACATGGGCATATCAAACTAGCAGTAACACATGCACACATGGATGGTCTTGTTCAAGACAACACTACCAAATCCATCAAAGCATACCACAAGTCAACACAATAAAACACAACACTAATCATGGACACATGGATGATCTTGTTCAACACTTGCACACCATCATACCATAAATCTAAACATACTACCAGTCCATCCATGACCATTAGCTATCAATGCTTGCTGACCCGTTAACAACCCCTAGCATGCTTCAAATCCATCACAATGAGCTACTACAACATCACAGTCAAACAGAACAGAAGATCTAACCCTACCGCATCGACAGGTCTAGCTAGAACTAGTAGAGGGGAGGGGTGATTGAACTTACAAACGCCATCGGAGGAGCCCCGAAGGAGGTGCCTCGCACGTCGAAGAAGAGTAGTCGATCCACCGCTGCAGTCAACCGGTCGCCGTAGTAGTTGTGTCGCTTAC
Organism: Hordeum vulgare subsp. vulgare; assembly: GCF_904849725.1. Lineage (NCBI taxonomy): Eukaryota > Viridiplantae > Streptophyta > Magnoliopsida > Poales > Poaceae > Hordeum > Hordeum vulgare. Next base: position 142,434,822 of record NC_058521.1, on the reverse strand, counting down.
ATCGCCGTCAAAGTGGATCTGCGCAGGAGGAAAAGCTTGAAAAGGGGGAAACGGTGGCATGAGTTTTGTCACGCCGGTTATAATAGGGCAATTGAAACGGCGGGCGGTGACTCAAATTCATCCTGCCACTTTTTCAGAGACTTTTCAGAGACTCGCCATCTCCCCCGCCTGCAGCTGCACAACGCAACGTTCCCCTCCCCTACATCGCTCAAGCCTGACTCGCTAAAAACTACCGATTCGAACGTTCCTAACAGGCCTAGCTAAGCACTGTTTTAAGATTCGTACGGGCCAAGACTTGAATACAGACTAGACAACCAAACATGTCAAAAACTGCCCACGCGGACCTAATGCGAGCAACCAAAAGCATCCCATTGAAACGAAACGTCCTTTTCAAAGACAAGAGCAGCAGATTATAATCGTTTCCCACATTTTTACATGGCTTCTCATGGCATATCTTGTACTTTTGCCTGACCTGACTAGATGGGACCATCTGCTTTACATATTCTACAACGAATGCCATGCAAGACTGATTTCCATAAAAAATGAAAATACAGGTGCATACATAAAACAGCACTGAGCGACAGATCTAATCGTTTCAGCTCACAAAAGCATGGCTGTTTCTCGGTTCTAACAAGACAGACGGGAAAACAATGGATGACCAGTTAGATCAAGCTCGCTGTTTCTTCCCGCTGGGTAGATCGTCATCGTAATGCCCTTCTCCGTCTTTATCACCCTTTTTCCTCGCCAGGATCTTGTTGATCTTGTTGAGGTCGTTGCTGAGCTTCTGATCCTTGTTCTGCTTCCTGGTCTTCCTGCCATCCTGCATCTTCACCCCAAACTGGAATGCCGCCTTTGGCATGGCTTCCTTCTGATCATTGTATTTCGCCCACTCTTCTTCCGTCTCAAAGTCCCACCGGTGAAGACGGCCCTTCGCCTGCTCAGGGATTGTCATGGTGAGCATACAACCATGGCACCAAGGATAGGAATTCAAATAAGCAAGGGTAACAATTTCACTTACCCGTCCACCCATATCCATCTTTGACAAATCATCTTCATCGTCACTCCCTGCTATCTCTTGATTATAACCCTGATAACCAGGATAACACTCAGAGTAACTATCTGAAATAAAATTTGGGTCTTTCTCCCGCGCATCTTTTTCCCTCAGCTGCTTAAGCCTGTCATCATCACGCTTGAAGACAGAACCTAGACCCTTATCCTTGTCTGCTTGAGTCATCAACTTTGGATCCTGGGATATATTTGGGTCAACCAATACATCGTATCCCAGAGTACCCTGTTGCATGTACTGTTCTGGATAAGCCAGCTGCTGTTCAGCATACTGATAGCCTGACCACTCGCCTTGGTATCCAGCAGCTGCCATTTGGGCTTGAATAGCATCATAACCATCCTAACATCACAAGAGATAAACCTTCAGTGCATCTGAGTAAAAAGTAAAACAGACTTTTTGTTTCCTAAACTATAACAGCTAGTTTTCTAGCACTCGAAATGTAGACTGATAATAATAAATATTCACTCTTCCGCTAAACAATCAACCTGCATCATTCAAACACTACGTATACTCACTTCAACTGATGTTGCTGAACATAAAAATAAAATTACCATTGGCTGTTGCCAAGCTTGAGCAGGTTCAGATGGTTGAATAGGACCATACACAGGTTCATTCAAATTGGACTGGTTCTGATGGATACGTGGGGATTCATCCATATCCTCAGAGATGGGGCTCTGGCTCATTTCCTTGTTAGGAACAGCATAGTCAACTCCATCTCCAATGAATATGTCATCGTCATCTGCTCTAGCAACAGGGACAGAATGTTTCTCCTTTTCACTGAAGTTACTCTTTCGTGGGGGTGGGGGTGGAGGTGGTAGCATATCTTTTTCTGAGTGGTATTTCTGAACAGAACCATCACTTTGGGCAGGTCTTACTGTCTCGTTGTAAACACCGCCTGCCAAATTATTCTTCCCTGTAATATAAAAAACAAAATAATAGTACAGAAATTATAGTAACATCGTATATCACAAATGATTTAAGCCAATTGATTAGTTTGTGATGACGGAAATACTAAGATAGTAAGGGGTATATAGCATATAAGTATAACCAATACTAATTTAACTACTGAAATCAATCTGCATTGAACAAAACCAAGATTAATATACATAATACAAGGACCAGAAGTTAAATCTTCACAGAAGTTTGTAAGAACAATTGAATTAAAACTAAATCATCTTAAGTACTTCCTCTGTCCCAAAAATAAGTGTCGCTGATTTAGTACAAGTTTGTTGTACTTGTACTAAATCAGCGACACTTATTTTGGGACGGAGGGAGTATTAATCTTACCTTTCGATGTTTTCTTTAGATAAAAGGCACAATGGGCGCCCCGCTTTAAATTAATAAAGCCAAACAAAGGCCAGACTTCTTTACGTCCGTGAGAATATAAACACTCATCCAACATTTCTCCTTAATCTATTTTTTTTTACTCTAGCGTGTTTTCTCACGCATTAATAAAGAAAGCATTCCTGTAATCCTGTTCTTCGGTCTCACTCTAACATCCTCTACTATGATAGAAGAATCACTTCCGTTTTGAAGCACATACCTTTTGTATCCCTCTCCTTTTTCTTCTTCTTCAAGACCTTCCCTGATGATCCAAGTCTAAGGTATGACATGATTTTGGCAATCCTGTCAAGTACAGAGCCATCCACGCTGACAGTGACCATTTCCTGTAGAAACAAGATGACTGTCTGAGCCAAAAAAACAGTTACAAAAACAGTGACATGGTTACTGTTCCAGTACCTCTGGGACAGGGCAATCAGCTTTACTCCTGTGAAGAGTCGTTGGAATATCACTGTTAAGTCCATCCTCCTGGTTGGAACAAGAAAAATGATTAACCGCACATTGCGTATACTGAACTATATTAAAGTACTGAACACTTCAATAAACAAGAAATTCTCATCAAGCCTACTGTAGGAAGTGCGATCATTCCTCTAAAGGAAAACAGGAAAGAGATTACAGTGTACACGGTATGGTCACTATTCCTACAAGTGAGATGTGTATAATCATCATCATTACGTAATTAAGCACACGAAAACACCATCACGAGAAATTTTAAAGACAATACCATATTGTAAATAAATGCCATCCGGCCAGGAAGAAACATGTCATTCGCCTTTATCATGCTTTGTTGTTGCTTTACAGTCCACTGGTAGACAGACTGCAATCAATGAAAATGTCAATCAGTATCCATTTTATGTTACATAGATTGTGTGCAAGTTACACAGATAAACAAAATGAATTATACCTTTGCAATTGCAGTGCGGAATGAGACTGCTCGGTCTTCTTTTGTTTCCCTGAAAAAGGAAATGAAAAATAATGTAAAAATGCTCCCAACGTACTAAAGAGATATAGAGGAAGGGCATAACATCATACTTCAGAGGGTTCAGCCCTACTTTTTCAGTTCAAAAATTCCAGGGATACACTATATTTTGTTTTATTCTGGCACAAGGTGATGCTGGTGACTGGTTCAGGAACTAGGTTGGTAAAATATTATGAAGAGCCGCAGCAGACACTGGTGGAGCTTCATATAGGCCAGGAGGGTACTGGCCCATCCTATCCGTGGAAAGGTCCTTGGTAATGTGTACATGTTTAGCATACCAAAATGAGTGTTTGTTTCACTACCTTGGTCCCCTCTTAGGTTTAGCTTAAGCTCTGCTAGCAGATTATCCATTAACAGAGAGGCAGAGATAGGACAAGTTTAGTTTGGTCTCTCTCTCCCTCCCTCCCTCCCTCTCTCTCCCTCTCCCTCTCCCTCTCCCTCTCCCCCTCTCCCTCCCTCCCTCTCCCTCTCCCTCTCCCCCTCCCCCTCCCCCTCTCCCCCTCCCCCTCCCTCTCCCTCTCTCTCTCTCTCTCTCACACACACACACACACACACAAGAAATAGGAAACTGCATTGGTCTCTCATAAGTCAAGACAAAATGTACATTTCTAACAGATACTGGAAACTGCATTCATCATAAGAAACTCTTGTCCAAGATCCCAACAGGAGGGTATTTGGCCTCTCTTCTCTCTGAAGATCATGTCAAAATCCAACAAAGAGCTACAGGAGGTTGTCCAGTTTGTTCTTCCGTACTGAATTCAACTTAGTTATTATTAGTTCACTTTTCATTCAAATGAAAGTTATGCAAGTGACAGCACTCTTGTTGGCATATTTACAGGATCCTTAATGTGCATTAAAATATAGCAATTTTCATAAAATCCCTATTCAGTGTTAAAGTAGTGTTGTAGTGCTAAAATTATACTGTGGTTGCAAGTACCTCGCCTTGGCATCCTTCCCATCCTCTGCATCAGGCTTCTTGTCAATTTCACTACGTACTTTGTTTAGTAGAGCAAAATCCAACCCTTTGACCAAATGAGTATGCTCCAGATCACCTATTAAGAGCATAAAGTGGGAATGGCACATTAATCATAATGTAGTACCAAAGAAATACAAAATTGAGCATCAGATATCTAAACTACCATTTCCTAAACAACATATCATGTTACCTACGAAAGTATGTCCTAAATTAATCACCTTTCTTTTCAATTAAAGAATAAAGAGGATTAAGTTCACAAATCAGATCTTTTTCTCACTAGAAAATACATGTATGCTTAGAGAATCACATGTCAAAATAATTCTATTCAGGGAAGCAAAACTAGCCTCTTGACGACTGCACGTTAAAATGAAACAGATAAAGGCTGGTTCCACAATTTTGATGACTGCACATAACACAATTTTGATGACTGCACATAACTGATTGACCAGATCAATCAATCATCATGCAGATTTCTTTTCTTTTTTTTGTTCACCGCATGCAGATTTCGCTCTTCATACTTCATTCAGAAATAGAACTTGCAAAACCATGGCAGGTTATGTCATGGTTGGATTGCACTTAAGAGGCATGTCCGTCCAGGATAGCAGCAAGCTTCTGCAGGCATTAATTAGGTAGTAGTTTGGCTTTTATGTTTGGGGTCTGCATTACGTTAGGAAAAGAGTTTAATTAGGAAAGCACTGGAGTTTAGTCTAAGTCTGTCTCATGGTTGTAACTAGTTTATAAGGAGAGGATCGTGGTCAAACAAAAGGGCAAGCAATAGAATTATCAATCAGTCATCTATCTCATGATTCTGTCCTACCCCTAGCGCCCCTCTCCTATGTGCATGCTATTCTAGACACAGCTGCATCCTACCATGGCTAGCCGGCGGCGAGGCTACAAGCCAAAGCTGCCTGTACTGGCTGTGACAGGTTTACAGACATAAGGAATTTTTTATCGCTTCTCATTTACATTAGAAGTCTGAAGCAAAATTATCACAACTCAGACACCTCATGCATATCCTTGCACTCATGTGCATGCATTTATTGAGTGCAAGAGGAAACACACATAAAAAGACAGCAGAAGATGCTTGTTATCAAGATAAATAAATACCAAGTTACCAACCTCCAAGGTATTTGCTTTTCTCAATTGAAATCTTTTGGGCATCTTCTAGCCTGTAATGCAAACAATTGCAGAACTTAAATATAGAAGAACAATATGATAAATTGAGCACAGGATGTTTGCAGGAGACATGTTAATGATGGGGTCTATTACCTCAAATCTGCTCCAGGAGGTGCCACAGCATGAAACGAACCAAGCTCTGTAGGTTCATAGTCAGGGTTTTGATCTTCACGACGCTCCTTCGCACGATCTCGGTACCTTGGTGTCTCTGGTTCTTCTTTTTTGTTCTCCTCTCTTCATGAGGAAATCAATGAGAATTAGGTGAGCAAGAAAGATATGTTTGAGGTAGTTGAGCACGTATCTAATTTATCATGAAATTTCCTGTTTCTTCATGATTTCAGATTCCAAAAACTGGTACATGGAAAGACAAAGAAAATGTTTGAATTATGCGAGTATGACAGCATGGCCACCATGGTCTAAGTAATGAACACTAACCACAGCCCCCCAGAGTTGTGGGAGACTATTGAGTCCCAGGGATTTGCAGGACTCCATTTGTTCAGCACTATCGCCATTTAATCGTGGTTCTGCTGCTGCAGCAGCAGCAGCAGCTCATGAAACATGCTTACAGCGATAATCTGATGAGCAGGATTACTATGTTTATGTAATTTTCCCTCAAATTAGTACCAGAACCATCGCCCCAGTTATGTCCACTAGGTGATAAACGTCATTCAAATTCGCAAGCCACATGAAATAAACATCAGTACATCACTAACCATGCTATTAGAAGAAATCGAAAACAAAAAGGTGCAGATTGACAGGTATGCGGGACTCACTTTCGCCGCGCCATCTTCTCCTTATAGTTGCTCTTCTTCTTCTGCGTCGACGACATCTTCCCTGTGTCCTGGGAAACAAACGCCGGAGGGCTACGGCTGCAACCCTAGCACGGGGACGAGGGGTTTCCACGAGGGGGAGGGGGGGCACGGGATGCGAGGTGGTGGTTGGTGCCTGCTACCTCGGGTTTATAATGATACTGGAGTTTGCGCTGAGTTAGCGGGCGGCGGACAGGAGCTCCGGCGGCGGCGGCGTAGACAGTCGGGTTCGGACGAGAGTGGCCGGGATGGGCGGATACTCGGAGCTCCTCGGGTCTGTGGTCGATCTGGGCCAGGACGGTAAAGGGGCGATGCCATCCAACGGTGCACGTTTTCTGAGCAAAGTGAAAAGAAAAAGGTGAGATTTATCACAGGTCAGTGAGACTGGTCAACGCATATACAGCCGGACCCGTCTCAAATGTCCGGACGGATGACCCGATCACTGATCAATAAAAAAATCATTCCAACGTCTTAAATCGGCCTCAAACGTCTCGAATGTCTCGCATCCCTCATATTCAGCTTAAATATAGGATGGATATTGGATGTGGCCGTCACGTCAGTCCAACCCACCCGACCCTACTCCGTCTCCACAAAACCCCTCGGTCCATAAATCTAGCTCAATTCACTTTGTGCTCGTTCCGTCTTTCCTTCTTTTCATACTCCGATTCCGATCCACTCCAACGACTCCGGCGAACATGCCGAGCGCCGGTAGCCGCTCCGACTCCGACCTCAATGTCGACGAGGAGTTGGTTCTTCGCATTGCCCTCAAGAGGTCCAAGGTGGACACAGGACAGTTTCGGATTTGCCGCCTTGTCTCTCCCTCGCCGGTGCAGGGCGAACGCTGGAGCTGGCCCTCCCCACCCGTGCGCAACTCAGCGAGGGCTAAGCAATCCACACCGCCCCTACGTTGTCCTCTACCCTCGCCGATCGCTGCCCCGCAAGGGGTAGGCGATGGGTGCATGTGCCCGCCCTGCCGGCCTGGACAAGCACGTCGGAATTGGAGGCGTGTGCCTCCCTCCGCGAGAAGCAACGGGCAAGGGGAGGACAACGAAGCAATCCATGCACCGTCGTCGCGGGTTGCCGGCGAAGCCCGACGAGGATGAGCGACCGGCGGAGACGGACGCTCGTGGCTTCGTCGGAAGTACACCAAGGCTCTTCAGCTTGCCATTAAGGTGCGCAAAGTGGCAAAGGCGGCGAGGGAGGCGGCTCGAGTGGCGAAGTTCAAGCGACAGAAGGCATGGTCGTTCAATCATTCAAAGGGCTCATCGTCCTCTTTGACTCCTCGTCCGACGACGACGGCGACCACTTCGCCTCATCCGATGACTCAGATGATCCACCACAAGTCATCGATGCCTACAGTTCCATCGTCGACTAGAAGGGCAAAGGGACCGCAAGGAAGTGATGAAGATTCGTTGTCTCCACTTTAATTTCAAGTTTTTAGTAATGTAGTTTAAACTTGTCCATCGTTTATGTCCATTATGTGAACTTTGGCGATTTTCTAGATATCCATTGGTGATCTTTTGTGAATGGTGTTGGGGATCGTAGTAATTCCAAAAAAAATCCTACGCCATGCAAGGATCTATCTATGGAGAAACCAGCAACGAGCAAAGGGGTAGAGCATCTTCATACCTTTGAAGATCGCTAAGCGGAAGCATTGCTAGAACGCGGTTGATGGAGTCGTACTCGCAGCGATTCAGATCGCGGTGGATTCCGATCTATGCACCGAACGTCGGTGCCTCCGCGTACAACACACGTGCAGCCCGGTGACGTCTCCAACGCCTTGATCCATCAAGGAGGGAGGAGAGGTTGAGGGAGAGCTCCGGCAGCACGACGGCATGGTGACGGTGGAGCTACGTGGCAACTCTCATAGGGCTTCGCAAAGCTATGTGGAGGGCGAGGAGGAGGAAGGGTAGGGCTGCGCCGTCTAGGGAGGAGAAGTTGTGTCTAACCCTCCCAAAACCCTTGGGTATATATAGGAGGGAGGGAGAGGGGTCGACCACCCTAGGATTTCCCCTAGGTGGTTCGTCTGTCCCCTTAGATGGGAGGCAAGGGGCGGCGGCCAGGGCAAGGGTGCGGTAGCCCTAGAGGTGGCTTGCCACCCAAGGCAAGCCCCCACGCCCTAGGGTTTTGGCCCACCTTGTCCCCTTGAGCCTTGGGCTAGGTGGTGGTGGCGCACCAACCCACTTTGGGCTGGTTCCCATCCACCTCTTGGCCCAAATACCCTTTTGTGGGTGTATGCCCTTCCCGGTGGACCCCCGAACCCTTCTGGTGGTCCCGGTACATTACCGGTGACGCGCGAAACACTTCTGGCGTCCAAATCATCACTTCCTATATATGAATCTTTACCTCCGGACCATTCCAGAGCTCCTTGTGATGTCTGAGATCTCATCCGGGACTCCAAACTACCTTTGGTAACCATGTACACTATTTCCCTATAACCCTAGCGTCATCGAACGTTAAGTGTGTAGACCCTACGGGTTCGGGAGACATGCAAACATGACCGAGACACCTCTCCGGTCAATAACCAACAGCGGGGTCTGGATATCCATGTTGGTTCCTGATATGTCTCCAACGTATCTATGATTTTTTATGGCTCCATGCTATTATATTGTCATCTTTGGATGTTTTGTATGCATGAATATGCTATTTTATATCTTTTTTGGGACTAACCTATTAACTCAGCGCCAAGTGCCAATTCCTATTTTTTCGTGTTTTTGACCTTTTTCAGAGGAAAATATTAAACAGAGTCCAAACGGAATAAAACATGCGGAATGATTTTTTCCATAAGAGAAGACACGCACGAGACTTGAGAACCAAGGCAGGGGACCTCGGAGGAGGTCACAAGCCACCCAGGCCCGGCCTAGGGGGCGGGCCTAGTAGGCTTGTGGCCCCCCTAGGGCGGGCCTAGCAGGCTTGTGGCCCCCCTGTGGCTCCCCTGCCCTAGTTCTTCCGCCTATAAATCCCCGAAAAATCCAAAAACACCGAGGGGAGCCACGAAAATACTTTTCGACCGCCGCAAGCTTCTATCTCCGCAAGATCCCATCCGGGGCACGTTCTGGTGCCCTGCCGAAGGGGGATTCGGACACGGAGGGCTTCTTCATCAACACCATTGCCTCTTCGATGATGCGTGAGTAGTTCATCATAGACCTTCGGGTCCATAGCTAGTAGCTAGATGGCTTCTTCTCTCTCTTGGATCTTCAATACAAAGTTCTCCATGATCTTCATGGAGATCTATCCGATGTAATCCTCTTTTGCGGTGTGTTTGTCGAGATCCGATGAATTGTGAATTTATGATCAGATTATCTATGAATCTTATTTGAGTTCTTCTGATATCTTATATGCATGATTTCATATCCTTGTAATGAGTTGTGGGTTTCGTTTGGCCAACTTGATCTATTATTCTTGCAATGGGAGAAGTGCTTGGTTTTGGGTTCATACCGTGCGGTGGCCTCACCCAGTGACAGAAGGGGTAGCGAGGCACGTATCGTGTTGTTGCCATCAAGGGTAAAAAGATGGGGTTTATATCTATTGCATGAATTTATCCCTCTACATCATGTCATCTTGCTTAAGGCGTTACTATGTTCGTTATGAACTCAATACACTAGGTGCATGCTGGATAGCGGTCGATGTGTAGAATAATAGTAGTAGATGCAGAAAGTATCGGTCTACTTGTCTCGGACGTTATGCCTATATGTATGATCATTGCCTTAGATATCGTCATGACTTTGCGCGGTTCTATCAATTGCTCGACAGTAATTCGTTCACCCACCGTAATATTTGCTATCATAAGAGAATCCTCTAGTGAACACTATGGCCCCCGGGTCTACTTCACATCATATTTTCAGCCTTACACTTTTACTTTGTTGCACTTTCTGCCTTCAGATCTCACCTTGCAATCAATCGTGAAGGGATTGACAACCCCTTTGTAGCGTTGGGTGCAAGTTTGCTGTTTTTGCACGGGTACTTTGGAGACTTGCCTTGATACTTCTACTGGATTGATACCTTGGTTCTCAAACTAAGGGAAATACTTACTGCTACTGTGCTGCATCACCCTTTCCTCTTCAAGGGAAAAACCAACGCAAGCTCAAGAGGTAGCAAGAAGAATTTCTGGCGCCGTTGCCAGGGAGGATCAAGTCAAGAATAGTCTCCCGTCAACGTGCCAATTTCTGGCGCCGTTGCCGGGGAATATCAATTCAAGAATAGTGTCCCTTCAACGTGTCAATTTCTGGCGCCGGGGACTATTCTAAGTGAAGCTTATCCAAGTAACTGTCGCAAACTCGTCTCTTGCATTTACTTTTTTTGCCTCTCGTTTTCCTCTCCCCCACTTCTGAAAAACAAAAATTACAAAAATATTTGCCTTTTTCGTTTGCCTTTCCTTTGCTTGTGTGCCATGTCCCTTCAATATGCTTGCATCTTCGCTTGCTAAAAATCTATTGATATGGATCCTCATCCACTTGCTAATCTCTTTAAGAGATCCAATTATGTTGAACCAATTGCTAGTGAGTTGAGTGCACTTGACTATCTTTATGAAGTTTTGCTTGAGATGCGTGAATCTGAAAATTGTGATGAAGAAATTTATGAAGTGATTCACGAGGGCTCCTTTAATGAAAAGCATGATCGCAATGGTTTCACTATGAATTCTATTAATGGCAATCATGCTAAAAATATGCAAAACCCTAAGCTTGGGGATGCTAGTTTTGCTATGTCCACTACTTGTTGCAATGATCGTGATTGGGGTGATAATTTTTCTTATGATCTCTGAAAATTTGTTTAAGCCTCATGATGAATATGATATTTGCAATAATATTGAAAGTGGGTTTGGAGAAGTCATAACTTTAGTTGATGATAATCCCACTATTTTTGAAGAGCGTCAACTTTGCATGCATGTGGATCATGAAAAGAATATCCTATGTGATAGCTATATTGTTTAATTTGATTATGATCCCACATGTAATTGTTACGAGAGAGGAAAATATTGTGGTAGAAACTTTCATGTTACTAAATCACCTATCGTTATGTTGAGATTGCTATTGTCTCTTTCTTCTTCCTTGCATATGGTAGTTATTGCTTGTCTTGATAATTTGTTTTCCTATAAAATGCCTATGCATAGGAGGTATGTTAGACTTAGATATGTTTGTCACATGTTTCATGATGATCTCTTTGTGTCTGATTGCTATCTTTTATGTGAGCATCATTGAATTATCAATGCCTAGCTAAGGGCGTTAAATAATAGCGCTTGTTGGGAGGCAACCCAATGAATTTATATTTGCTTTTTTCTTTATGTTTTGTTGTGTCAATACCATCATAATTCTTTTATGATTGTGTTTTTTGTGTTTCTTTTTGTGTTTGTGCCAAGAAAAACCTTTATGACTAGTTTTGGTGATGGTTGTTTGATCTTGCTGAAAAAGACAGAAACTTTGTGCTCACAAAATTATTTTTCATTTTTATCCAGAAAGAGATTTTGAGTTGATTCATTTTGCTACTGGTTTATATGACAATTGCCCAAATTTTTATAATTGTTCAGAATTTTTGAGATACCAGAAGTATACGAAGTATACAGATTGCTACAGACTGGTCTGTTTTTGACATATTCTGTTTTTGTTGTGTTGATTGCTTATTTTGATGAAACTATGGATAGTATCGGGGGGGGTACTAGCCATGGAAAAGTGATAATACAGTAATATAACACCAATATAAATAGAAATCAAGTTTGCTACAGTACCTAAAGAGGTGGTAGTTTGTTTTATTATGCTAATGATATCACGAGTTTCTGTTTAAGTTTTGTGTTGTGAAGTTTTCAAGTTTTGGGTGATGTTCTCATGGACAATGGGATAAAGAGTGGAAAGAGCTCAAGCTTGGGGATGCCCAAGGCATCCCAAGCCAAATTCAAGGACACCAAAAATGCTAAGCTTGGGGATGCCCCGGGAAGGCATCCCCTCTTTCATCTTCAATCCATCGATAACGTTACTTCGAGCTATATTTTTATTCACCACATGATATGTGTTTTGCTTGGAGCGTCATGTATTATAGGAGTATTTTCTTTTTGTTGTGTCACAATCATACTTTCTGCACACCTTTTTGAGATATACACGCACTCACCGTGATTTTGCTAGAATACTCATTGAGCTTCGCTTATATCTTTTGAGTTAGGCAATTTAGCTCACATGTGCTTCACTTATATCTTTTGAGCTAGATAACTTGGCTCTAAGTGCTTCACTTAGATCTTTTTAGAGCACGCCGGTGTCATATTTTGGAGAAATAAGAACTCTCGATCTTCACTTATATCTTTTTGAGAGTGCTCTCTTTGAGTAGCTGAGTAATTGGCTTGTGCTATGAAAGTAGTCCTAAAGATGATAGGCATCCAAAAAGGATATAATAAAACTTCCATATTCATGTGCATTGATTAGTAAAGAGAAGTTTGATTCCTCTCAATTATTTTTGAGACATGGATTTGGTAATATTAGAGTCATGTTAGTAGGGTGTTGTGAATCTAGAAATACTTGTGTTAAAGTTAGTGATTCCCGTAACATGCGCGTATGGTGAACCGCTATGTTAGGAAGTCGGAGCATAATTTATTTATTGATTGTCATCCATTGTGTTGCGGTCGGGGTCGCGCGATGGTTAACACCTACCAACCCTTCCCCTAGGAGTATGCGTTTAGCACTTTGTTTCGATTACTAATAAAAACTTTCGCAATAAGTATATGAGTTCTACATGACTAATGTGAGTCCATGGTATAGATGCACTTTCACCTTCCACCATTGCTAGCCTCTCTAGTGCCGCGCAACTTTCGCCGGTGCACAAACCCACCATATACCTTCCTCAAAACATCCACCATACCTACCTATTATGGCATTTTCATAGCCATTCCGAGATATATTGCCATGCAACTCCCACCGTTCCGTCTCATGACATGTGCCTTCACTTTCATATTGCCATCGCATGATCGTAAGATAGCTAGCGAGATGTTTCAACGTCATACGCTAAGCTAGACCGTTGCACATCCCGGTACACTGCCGGAGGCATTTCCTATAGAGTCATCATTGCTCTAAGTGTTGAGTTGTGAGTAAATAAAAGTGTGATGATCATCATTATTAGAGCATTGTACCATGTGAGGAAATAAAAAAATTGAAAAGAGGCCAAAGATGCCCACCAAAAAAATGAAAAAAAAGAGAGGCCAAAGAGCCCAAACCAAAAATAGGGAAAAAAAGAGAAGAGAGAAAAAGAGAGAAGGGACAATGCTGCTATCTTTTTCCACACCATGCTCTTCATGATAGAAAGTCTCTTGTTTTGACACTTCCATATACTAGTGGGAATCTTCATTATATAACTTGGCTTGTATATTCCAATGATGGGCTTCCTCAAAATTGCCCTAGGTCTTCGTGAGCAAGCAAGTTGGATGCACACCCACTAGTTCTCCTTTTGAGCTTTCACATACTTATAGCTCTAGTGCATCTCTTGTATGGCAATCCCTACTCATTCACATTGATATCTATTAATGGGCATCTCCATAGCCTTTTGATATGCCGAGTCAATGTGACCATCTCCTCCTTTTTGTCTCACAACCACCACCACACTCTATTCCACCTATAGTGCTATATCCATGGCTAACGCTCATGTATTGCGTGATAGTTATAAAAAGTTTGAGAAAGTAAGAGTGCAAAAACAATTACTTGGCCAATACCGGGGTTGTGCATGATTTAAATTCGTTGTGTGGGGATGATGGAGCATAGCCAGACTATATGATTTTGTAGGGATAACTTTCTTTGTTATTTTGAAAGTTCATGATTACCTTGCTAGTTTGCTTGAAGTATTATTGTTTTCATGTCAATAGCAAACTATTGTTTTGAATCTTATGGATCTGAACATTCATGCCACAAGAAAGAAGTTACAAAGGACAAATAAGTTAGGTAGCATTCCACATCAAAAATTCAGTCTTGATCACTTCCCTACTCGAGGACGAGCAGGAGTTAAGCTTGGGGATGCTTGATACATCTCCAACGTATCTATGATTTTTGATGGTTCCATGCTATTATCTTCTCATCTTTGGATGTTTTGTATGCATGAATATGCTATTTTATATCTTTTTTGGGACTAACCTATTAACTCAGTGCCAAGTGCCAGTTCCTATTTTTCCGTGTTTTTGACCTTTTTCAGAGGAGAATATTAAACGGAGTCCAAACGGAATAAAACCTGCGAAATGATTTTTTCTATAACAGAAGACACGTAGAAGACTTGAGAACCAAGGCAGGGGACCTCGAAGGAGGTCACAAGCCGCCCAGGCCCGACCTAGGGGGGGAGCCTAGCAGGCTTGTGGGCCCCCTGTGGCTCCCCTGCCCTAGTTCTTCCGCTATAAGTCCCCGAAAATCCCAAAAACACCGAGGGGAGCCACGAAAATACTTTTCCGCCGCCGCAAGCTTCTGTCTCCGCAAGATCCCATATGGGGCACGTTCTGTTGCCCTGCTGGAGGGGGGATTCGGACACGGAGGGCTTCTTCATCAACACCATTGCCTCTACGATGATGCGTGAGTAGTTCACCATAGACCTTCGGGTCCATATCTAGTAGCTAGATGGCTTCTTCTCTCTCTTGGATCTTCAATACAAAGTTCTCCATGATCTTCATGGAGGTCTATCCGATGTAATCCTCTTTTGCGGTGTGTTTGTCGAGATCCGATGAATTGTGAATTTATGATCAGATTATCTATGAATCTTATTTGAGTTTCTTCTGATCTCTTATATGCATGATTTCATATCCTTGTAATTCTCTTCGAGTTGTGGGTTTCGTTTGGCCAACTTGATCTATAATTCTTGCAATGGGAGAAGTGCTTGGTTTTGGGTTCATACCGTGCGGTGACCTCACCCAGTGACAGAAGGGGTAGCGAGGCATGTATCGTGTTGTTGCCATCAAGGGTAAAAATATGGGGTTTATATCTATTGCATGAATATATCCCTCTACATCATGTCATCTTGCTTAAGGCGTTACTCTGTTCGTTATGAACTCAATACACTAGATGCATGCTGGATAGCGGTCAATGTGTGGAGTAATAGTAGTAGATGCAGAAACTGTCGGTCTACTTGTCTCGGACGTGATGCCTATATGTATGATCATTGCCTTAGATATCGTCATGATTTTGCGTGGTTCTATCAATTGCTCAACAGTAATTCGTTCACCCACCGTAATATTTGCTATCATGAGAAGCCTCTAATGAACACTATGGCCCCCGGGTCTACTTCACATCATATTTTCAGCCTTACACTTTTACTTTGTTGCACTTTCCGCCTTCAGATCTCACCTTGCAATCAATCGTGAAGGGATTGACAACCCCTTTGTAGCGTTGGGTGCAAGTTTGTTGTTTTTGCACAAGTACTTTGGAGACTTGCCTTGATACTCCTACTGGATTGATACCTTGGTTCTCAAACTGAGGGAAATACTTACTGCTACTATGTTGTATCACCCTTTCCTCTTCAAGGGAAAAACCAACGCAAGCTCAAGAGGTAGCAGTTTCCGCATGTTCCTCGATGATCTCATCGGATGAACCACGATGTCGGGGATTCAATCAATCCCGTATGAAATTCCCTTTGTCTATCGGTATGATACGTGCCCGAGATTTGATCGTCGGTATCCGTATACCTTGTTCAATCTCGTTACCGGCAAGTCTCTTTACTCGTTCTGTAACACATCATCCCGTGGCTAACTCCTTAGTCACACTAAGCTCAATATGGTGATGGATTACCGAGTGGGCCCACAGATACCTCTCGTTACACGGAGTGACAAATCCTAGTCTTGATTCGTACAACCCAACAGACACTTTCGGAGATACCTGTAGTGCACCTTTATAATGACCCAGTTACGTTGTGACGTTTGATACACCCAAAGCACTCCTACGGTATACGGGAGTTGCACAATCTCATGGTCTAAGTAAATGATACTTGACATTAGAAAAGCTTTAGCATAAGAACAACATGATGTAGTGCTATGCTTAGGATTGGGTCTTGTCCATCACATCATTCCCCAATGATATGATCCCGTTATCAATGACATCCAATGCCCATGATCAGGAAGCATGATCATCTATTGTTCAACGAGCTAGCCAACTAGAGGCTCACTAGGGACACATTGTGATCTATATATTCACACATGCATTACGATTTCCGGTTAATACAATTAAGCATGAATAATAGACAATTATCATGAACTAGAAAAATAATAATAACAACTTTATTATTGCCTCTAGGGCATATTTACAATAGTCCCCCACTTGCACTAGAGTCAATAATCTAGTTACATTTTGATGAATTGAACACCCATAGACTTCTGGTGTTGATCATGCTTTGCCCGTGGAAGAGGTTTAGTCAACGGGTCTGCGACATTCAGATCTGTATGTACTTTACAAATATCTATATCTCCATCCTGGATGTATCCACGAATGGAGTTGAAGCGGCGCTTGATGTGCTTGGTATTCTTGTGAAACTTGGGCTCCTTTGCAATGGCAATCGCTCCAGTGTTGTCACATAACAGAGTCATCGGACCCGGTGCACTTGGAATCACTCCTAGGTCGGTGATGAACTCCTTCATCCAGACTCCTTCATGTGCTACTTCTGAAGCAGCTATGTACTCTGCTTCACATGTAGATGCCGCCACGACGCTTTGCTTGCAACTGCACCAGCTAACTGCCCCATTATTCAAAATATACACGTATCCGGTTTGTGACTTGGAGTCATCCGGATCTGTGTCGAAGCTAGCATCGACGTAATCCTTTACGACGAGCTCTTCGGCACGTCCATATACGAGAAACATATCTTTAGTCCTTTTCATGTACTTAAGGATGTTCTTGACCGCTATCCAATGATCTACTCCTGGATCACTCTGGTACCTCCCTACCAAACTTATGGCAAGGTCCACATCAGGTCTGGTACACAACATGGCATACATGATAGAGCCTATGGCTAAAGCATAGGGGACAATACTCATCTTCTCTATATCTTCTGTCGTGATCGGTCATTGAATCGTACTCAACCTCACACCTTGTAATACAGGCAAGAACCCCTTCTTAGCCTTATCCATGTTGAACTTCTTCAATATCTTGTCAAGGTATGTGCTTTGTGAAATACCTATGAGGCGTCTCGATCTATCTCTATAGATCTTGATGCCTAATATGTAAGCAGCTTCTCCAAGGTCCTTCATTGAAAAACTCTTATTCAAATAGGCCTTGATGCTTTCCAATAGTTCTATATCATTTCCCATCAACAATATGTCATCCACATATAATATGAGAAATGCTACAGAGCTCCCACTCACTTTCTTGTAAATGCATGCTTCTCCATAAGTCTGTATAAACCCAAACGCTTTGATCACCTCATCAAAGCGAATGTTCCAACTCCGAGATGCTTGCACTAACCCATAGATGGAGCGCTGGAGCTTGCATACCTTGTTAGCATTGATAGGATCGACAAAACCTTCCGGCTGTATCATATACAATTCTTCTTTAAGAAAATTGTTCAGGAATGTTGTTTTCACGTCCATTTGCCAGATTTCATAATCATAAAATGTGGCAATTGCTAACATGATTCGGACCGACTTTAGCATCGCTACGGGTGAGAAGGTCTCATTGTAGTCAATCCCTTGAACTTGTCGATAACCCTTAGCGACAAGTTGAGCCTTATAGATGGTCACATTACCATCTGCGTCAGTCTTCTTCTTAAAAATCCATTTATTTTCTATGGCTCGCCGATCATTGGGCAAGTCCACCAAAGTCCATACTTTGTTCTCATACATGGATTCTATCTCGAATTTCATGGCCTCAAGCCATTTGTTGGAATCCGGGCCCCGCCATCGCTTCTTCATAGTTCGAAGGTTCACTGTTGTCCAACAACATGATTTCCATGACAGGGTTGCCATACCCCTCTGGTGCGGAACGTACCCTCGTCGACCTTCGAGGTTCAATAGAAACTTGATCCGAAGTTTCATGATCATCATCATTAACTTCATCTCTAGCCGATGCAGGCGCCTCAGAAACATTTTCTTGCGCTGCGCTACTCTCTGGTTCGAGAGGAGGTACAATCACCTCATCAAGTTCTATTTTCCTCCCACTTACTTCTTTCGAGAGAAACTCTTTCTCTAGAAAGGATCCGTTCTTGGGAACAAAGATCTTGCCTTCGTATCTAAGATAGAAGGTGTACCCAATAGTTTCCTTAGGGTATCCTATGAAGACACATTTTTCCGCTTTGGGTTCGAGCTTCTCTTGTTGAAGTTTCTTCACATAAGCATCGCGGCCCCAAACTTCAAGAAACAATAGCTTAGGTTTTTTGCCAAACCATAATTCATACGGTGTCATCTCAACGGATTTAGACGGTGCCCTATTTAAAGTGAATGCGGCAGTTTCCAATGCATATCCCCAAAATGATAGCCGTAAGTCGGTAAGAGACATCATAGATCGTACCATATCCAATAGGGTACGATTACGACATTTAGACACACCGTTACGCTGCGGCGTGCCAGGCGGCATGAGTTGTGAAACAATTCCTCATTTCCTTAGGTGTGTGCCAAACTCATGACTCAAATATTCTCCTCCATGATCAGATCGTAGAAACTTTATTTTCTTGTCACGTTGATTCTCCACCTCACTCTAAAATTCCTTGAACTTTTCAAAGGTTTCAGACTTGTGCTTCACTAAGTAGACATACCCATATCTACTCAAATCATCAGTGAGGGTGAGAACATAACGATAGCCACCGCGAGCCTCAACGCTCATTGGACCGCATACATCAGTATGTATTATTTCCAATAAGTTGGTCGCTCCCTCCATTGTTCCAGAGAACGGAGTCTTGGTCATCTTGCCCATGAGGCACAATTTGCATGTGTCAAATGGTTCAAAATCAAGTGACTCCAAAAGTCCATTTGTATGGAGTTTCTTCATGCACTTTACGCTGATATGACCAAGGCGGCAGTGCCACATGTATGTGGGACTGTCATTATCAACCTTACATCTTTTGGTACTCACACTATGAATATGTGTGTCATCACGATCGAGATTCATCAGGAATAAACCATTTACCAGTGGGGCATGACCATAAAACATACCACTCATATAAATAGAACAACCATTATTCTCAGATTTAAATGAGTAGCCATCTTACATCAAGCGAGATCCCCATACAATGTTCATGCTTAAAGCTGGTACTAAATAACAATTATTAAGGTTTATAACTAATCCTGAAGGTAGATGTAGAGGTAGCGTGCCGACAGCGATCACATCGACCTTGGAACCATTCTCGACGCGCATCGTCACCTTGTCCTTAGCGAGCCTATGCTTGTTCCGCAGTTCGTGCTTAGAGTTGCAAATGTGAGCAACAACACCGGTATAAAATACCCAGGAGCTACTACGAGCGCTGGTAAGGTACACATCAATAACAAGTATATCACGTATACCTTTGACATTGCCGGCCTTCTTGTCCGCTAAGTACTTGGGGCAATTCCGCTTCCAGTGACCGGTCCCCTTGCAGTAATATCACTCAGTCTCAGGCTTAGGTCCTTTCTTTGGCTTCTTCCCGGCAACTGGCTTACCGGGCGCGGTAACTGCTTTGCCGTCTTTCTTGAAGTTTTTCTTACCCTTGCCCTTCTTGAAACTGGTGGTCTTATTGACCATCAACACTTGATGCTCTTTCTTGATTTCTACCTCCGCAGATTTCGGCATTGAATACAACTCGAGAATAGTCTTTTCCATCCCTTGCATGTTGTAATTCATCACAAAGCCTTTATAGCTAGGTGGAAGCGACTGGAGGATTCTGTCAATGACCGCATCATCCGGAAGTTCAACTCCCAGCTGAGTTAAGCGGTTGTGCAACCCAGACATTATGAGTATGTGCTCACTAACAGAACTATTCTCCTCCATCTTACAGCTAAAGAACTTGTCGGAGACTTCATATCTCTTGACCCGGGCATGAGCTTGAAAAACAAGTTTCAGCTCCTCGAACATCTCATATGCTTCGTGTTGCTCAAAACACCTTTGCAGCCCCGGTTCTAAATTGTAAAGCATGCCGCACTGAACCAGAGAGTAGTCATCACTCCGCGACTGCCAGGCGTTCCTAACGTCCTGGGTCGCCATGTGAACGAGAGGATCACTGCTACGTCAACAAAAGTCCTTCCCCGGCAGTGGTGCCAGAGATCCTTCTGTCGTCTCTTGAGCTTGCGTTGGTTTTTCCCTTGAAGAGGAAAGGGTGATGCAGCACATGAGCAGTAAGTATTTCCCTCAGTTTGAGAACCAAGGTATCAATCCAGTAGGAGAATCTCGTCAAGTCCAGAGTACCTGTGCAAACACAAAAGAGCTTGCACCCAACGCTTTAAAGGGGTTGTCAATCCCTTCAAGATTGTTTGGAAAGTGAGATCTGAAGGCGAAAAGTGCAACGAAGTAAAACGTGTAAGGCTGCAAATATGGTGTGGAGTAGACCCGGGGGCCATAGTGTTCACTAGAGGCTTCTCTCAAAATAGAAAATATCACGGTGGGTAAACAAATTACTGTCGAGCAATTGATAGAACCGCGCAAAGTCATGACGATATCTAAGGCAATGATCATACATATAGGCACCACGTCCGAGACAAGTAGACCGATACTTTCTGCATCTACTACTATTACTCCACACATCGACCGCTATCCAGCATGCATCTAGTGTATTGAGTTCATGATGAACAGAGTAACACCTTAAGCAAGATGACATGATGTAGAGGGATAATCTCAAACCAATGATGAAAACCCCATATTTTTACCCTTGATGGCAACAACACGATGCGTGCCTCGCTACCCCTTTTGTCACTAGGTGAGGTCACCACACGATATGAACCCAAAACCAAGCACTTCTCCCATTGCAAGAATCATAGATCTAGTTGGCCAAACAAAACCCACAACTCGAAGAGAATTACAAGGATATGAAATCATGCATAAGAGATATTAGAAGAAACTCAAATAAGATTCATAGATAATCTGATCATAAATCCACAATTCATCGGATCTCGACAAACACACCGCAAAAGAAGATTACATCGGATAGATCTCCATGAAGATCATGGAGAACTTTGTATTGAAGATTCAAGAGAGAGAAGAAGCCATCTAGTTACTAGCTATGGACTCGTAGGTCTATGGTGAACTACTCACGCATCCCCATTGGAGACGTATCAAGCTCGTCCTCGAGTAGGGAAGTGATAAAGAATAAATTTTTGATGTGGAATGCTACCTAGCATAGTTGTCCTTTGCAACTTCTTTCACGTGACATGAATGTTCAGATCCGTAAGATTCGAAACAATAGTTTGCTATTGACATGAAAACAATAATACTTCAAGCAAACTAGCAAGGTAATCATGAACTTTCAAAATGACAAGGCCAAGGAAAGTTATCCCTACAAAATCATATAGTCTGGCTATGCTCCATCATCCTCACACAACTGATGTAAATCATGCACAACCCCGGTATTGGCCAAGTAATTGTTTTTGCACTCTTACTTTCTCAAACTTTTTATAACTATCACGCAATACATGAGCGTTAGCCATGGATATAGCACTATAGGTGGAATAGAGTGTGGTGGTGGTTGTGAGACAAAAAGGAGGAGATGGTCACATTGACTCGGCATATCAAAAGGCTATGGAGATGCCCATTAATAGATATCAATGTGAATGAGTAGGGATTGCCATACAAGAGATGCACTAGAGCTATAAGTATGTGAAAGCTCAAAAGGAGAACTAGTGGGTGTGCATCCAACTTGCTTGCTCACGAAGACCTAGGGCAATTTTGAGGAAGCCCATCATTGGAATATACAAGCCAAGTTATATAATGAAGGTTCCCACTAGCACATGGTAGTGACAAAGGAAGAAGCTCTCAATCATGAAGAACATGGTGCTATTATGAAGCACAAGTGTGGAAAAAGATAGTAGCATTGTCCCTTCTCTCCTTTTCTCTCTTTTCTCTTTTTTTATTTGGGCTCTTGGCCTCTCTTTTTCTCTCTTTTCTCCTTTCCCCCCTTTTTTTTGTTTGGGCTCTTTGGACTCTTTTTTTTTATTTCCTCACATGGGACAATGCTCTAATAATGATGATCATCACACTTTTATTTACTCACAGCTGAAAGCTCAAAGTGATGATGACTCTATAGGAAATGCCTCCGACAGTGTACCGGGATGTGCAACGATCTAGCATGGCGTATGGCGTTGAAAACATCTCGCTAGCTATCTTACGATCATGCAATGGTCTAAGTGCATCTAGTGCCCCTTAGTGATTTTGGTGGTTTGAAGACTTATAGGTTAAGTATCTAATGTGTTCTTGAGTGTACACAGGATCTATAAGTCACTGAGGAGTTCGAAATATTTGATGAATATCGACCCCTAAAAATGTATATCTTCAGTTGAAGAAATTGGTCTGAAGCTGAAGAATTGAATCGCGAAGAATCTGCGATGAAATTGATATTCCTCATGAAGATATTGAAATTGAGGAATTCGGTGTGTCCTGAAGAAAATCATTCTGAGGACTTTGAAGCATGAAGATTTACTCTTTCTGTTTTATTTTCTTCACACATGAGTAATAGGAACACCGTACTGTTAAAGGGGGTCGAAGTTACACTTTGGAATGAATTTCCTCATCATGCTCAACCCAAGCCTAATCCTACCAAAAGCCTCAAGTGAGGAATACGAGTGACATGAGGACTCTCACAGTTGAGGGTTCCGACCGTTTCGATAGCCGCGCCACATCATTGGTCTTATCCACACCAACGGTCATATTATTTAAGGGCATTAGTGTCAAATCATGTCGGGATGCTCCCATGCTATAAATAGCCGCCCCCACAACCATTAGCTGGTTGGCTGCTCCGTTAGAAACTGACACTTGTCATAAGAGCAACCCAATTCCTCGAAGTCTTGGAGAGTAATTCATCAGTGAGGAAATACCCCAAACACCAAACCACAAACCTAGAACCAAGTGATTGAGCATCACTGAAGAAGTTGTTCCTGTGTGGGACTAAAGCCTTTTACCTTTGAGGACTATGCATCCTCGAGACGGTTAGGCATCATGGTTTAGAGCAATCAAGCAGTCAATTGTGGATCGCCGGGTGACCAAGTTTGTGAGGGTTTGGAAGTCTACCGTGAAGACTTACCACGAGTGTTGGGAGAGGACTGTGTGTTCTTAGCCCAAAGAGAATACGGTAGGGACTCTGTGTCCCGGGACTGTGTGTCCTTCGGTTTCAATACCAAGCCGCTCCAAACCAGATGTACAACTGTCACATCAGTTGGAACTGGGTCATCAACTACTGTCTTCGCTGTGAAACGGGTTCTAATTCCTCAACTCCTTACTTTCCTTAGATTATGTGTTGATGACTTTCATTGTGACTGTTTGAAGAATTTGCTGAAGACTTTCTCTGAAATTCCTCAACCCCAAATTCTTCACGCTAGTTAATCCTCATCTGTTTTCTGCGTGCCTGCTCACTGTGCAATCTGTTTTCACATTCCTCACACTGAAAAACCTTTGTTGTGAAACTTTGCACTTCTGATCCTTTACTGTTTCCGCTATAAGTTAGTCATCAGTGAGGAATTTCCTCAAAAGGAATTTCCTCAGTGATGAAATTCTAAAAATCTCCTATTCACCCCCCTCTAGTCGATATAACGCACTTTCAATTGGTATCAGAGCAAGGTACTCCCTTGTTCTATGTGATTTTGGTTTAACCACCTGGAGTTTTAGTTATGTCGACTACAGGCATGTTTAAGGTTACTGCAGCATCTCCTACTTTCGAAGGAAAGAACTTTCCCTTCTGGAAGAACAAAATGTAAATGCATCTACAAGCTATTGACAATGATCTCTGGTATATTGTGGAACATGGCGTCCCCATCATCTCTGCTGGTGTCTCTGCTGCTGATGTGAAGAAATTCAAGCAACTTGATTCTCAAGCGAAGCATATCATCTGTGGCCATCTAAGCCCAGGCCAGTTTGGAAGAGTGAGTGCTTTGGGTTGTGCAACACTTATCTGGGAGAGACTGTGCAAAGTAAATGAAGGAGTATCAACCCAGCGTGACTCTCGTGGTGATATTCTTCGCAATCTCTTCAATCGCTTCAAGAGGCATGACAATGAAAGCTGCCAAGATACCTTTGATCACCTCACTAACATATCAAATGAACTGCAAGCACTGGGAGCTCGAGACATTACTGATCATGAAGTTGTGAAGAAACTGCTAAGATCTTTGGATTCTTCATTTAATACTTTAGTACCGATGATTCAAGAAAGAACAGACTACAAGATGCTTGATCCAGCTGATATACTCGAAAGACTCAATACTCATGAATTCCAGCTAGAAGAAAAGAAAGATCTATATGGACCAAGCTATCCTAGACCACGTGCACTGAAGGCTAGAGCAATTTCCTCATCTGAAGAAGAAGATTTGGATGATAGCATTGGTGACCCTGAAGAATTTGGACAGGAGCTTGCAATGCTCGTGAGGAAATTCCAGAGGTTTACACGACGTGGCCAGTTCGGTAAATCTTCAAGAAGAGACATGAGGAAATCAGAATCTTCATCTGATGACTACAAGAAAAGAACCTGCCACAAATGCAAGAAATCAGGTCATTACATTGCTGACTGTCCCCGTTGGGGAAAGGAATCAAAGAAGAAGAAATACAAGGATGACAGTTCTGATGACTCGAAGAAGAAGAAGAAATCTTCAAAATCCTCATCTTCAAAGCCCTCATCGCACAAGAAGACTAGTTTCAGAAAGGCTCGGGCACTTATTGGCAAGGAAATGGATTCCGAGGCAGAATCAAAGGAATGTGATGAAGAAGAGGGTTCTGATGAAGACTCAGAATCCGGACAGGCTAGTCTTGCACTTGCAACCACTTTCGTCAGCAAGTCAATCTTCAACCTTGAAGAAGATGATAACATCATCCACACTGATGACTATGCTGATGACTTCGCTCCAACCTATTGCTTCATGGCAAAAGGTTCAAACGTACCGAATGATGCTTCCTCCTCTGATTCAACTGACTGTGAACCTCATGATTATAAAAAACCCAGTTACAGTAAACTTGCTATCATTGCCACTAAACAACAAACTGCCCTGGAAAAGCTTCAGAAACTGCTAGATAGAAGTGATGATCTGTTGAATGATGAAATGAATCTTACCCAAATCCTGACTGAAGATGTGAAAAGTCTTTAGTCTAGATTTGATAATCTTCAAGATCATTATGATACCCTCCTCGCTGATCATGAGAAACTTTCCTATGAATTTCTTCAAAGGAAGCTTGATCTAGAGAAGCTGAGGATTTATCATGATGATCTTCGTATGGAAAATGATTCATTTCTAGCTCAACAGATCAACGCCGCTCAAGCTGAATTCATTCCTCCATGTCTTAAATGCATTGAACGCGAAACTGCTAATTCTTCACCAGAATCATCAAATGCTTCTATTGCTACAAATTCTTCAACTGCACCTGTAGTGTCTATTTCCTCACTTGAGGAAAACACAAATGTTACTGATGAAAATGCAGGGTTGAAGGAATTGTATGTGACAGGCATATACAAAAGCCTGAAAGGACATCAAACCCTTTGTGATGTGCTCAAAAAGCAGATCTTGAACAGGAACCCGAGAAAAGAAGGAATTGCCTTTGAGAGGAAATTAAATGCAGATGGATCTTATTGGAAACCTGAGCAGTATCCCAAAACCTCATGGGTTGCTGCTACTGGGCCTCCTTTTGATCCATCCAATCTAACTGGCTTTTCATGTGAATTGTCCTATTCCTCAGATGAGTCATTTGAATCCAACTATAAACTGTTCAAAAATCAATCTGGTGAAGTATTTGCTCGATATGTTGGAACTAACTGCACGAATGGCCCTCCTTTGAGGAAAATCTGGGTTCCGAAAAGTTGTCTTGAAAATCTTCAGGCGAATGTCCTCATGACACCACCAATGAAGAATCTGAACCCCGGATCAAAATCCTCAGGAGGACCAAAGTCTTCAAGAGGATCAAAATCCTCAACCGGTCAAAATTATGCTCATTCCCGTGCTAATACTTCTAACATGCACGGAAACTACAAGGAATATGAATATGAGCGTTACTCTTCAAATCATTATGTTCATAAGTCCTCAAACCAGTTCTCTGCATATTCATATGAGTACTTTAACCCCCTACTGTTAAGAGAAGTGCATTAGCTTCAATGCCACCTTTTTCATATGGTGCTCGCAGGATGATGAATGCTTTACCACCCCTTCAGATGTGGGTGGTGAAGAAATCGAACTAATCACTTCTGCAGGACAGGTCTCTAGAGGAAAATCATCATCTGAAGAATTTGCTGGAGACCTGAGGAAATGCTTGATAGGACGCAAGCTAATATTGATGAAATAGAAATATTTCACACATTATTTTAATTCTGTTATGATGAAATTCTTATCTGATGAAATTGATATCATATTCTTCAAATCTGAAGCATATGAGATGGTAAGCTGTACTAATTCATTTGCAGGATGACAAACCCAAGAATACTGAGTGGGTTCTTGATAGTGGCTGCACACATCACATGACTGGTGATAAATGCTTGCTGATGAATATGCCACTAACTCCATCACCTCTGAAGCAAATCACATATGCTGACAAAGGTAAAAGCAAGGTATTGGGACTTGGCAAAGTAGCTATTTCCAAGGATTGGCATATGAACAAAGTGATGCTTGTTGAATCCCTTGGTTTTAACCTCATGTCAGTCTCGATGCTTTGTGATCTTGATATGATTGTTATCTTTGGTAGATATAGATGTGTAGTCATCATGGAATCTGACAGATCCAAAGTCTTCGAAGGTGTAAGAAGAGGGGATTTGTACATTGTTGATTTCTCTACAGGTCCTCAACCAGCCACTTGCTTACTAGCAAAGACCTCAGAAGGATGGCTGTGGCACCGAAGACTATGTCATGCAGGCATGAGGAATTTGCACACGCTCGCGAAGAATAAGCATGTCATCGGCATCGAATCAGTCAAATTCCTCAAGGATCATCTCTGCGGTGCATGTGAATCTGGGAAAATGACTAGATCCAAGCATCCCTCGAAGACTATCATGACCACTACACGTCCCTTCGAATTGCTTCATATGGATATATTTGGACCTACTCACTATGCCACACTAACCAATGCAACATATTTATATGGCTTCGTCATAGTTGATGATTATTCCAGATATACATGGGTGCATATCATCGTATATAAAACTGAAGTGCAGGAAATCTTCAAACGATTTTCTTCAAGGGCCTCGACGAACTTTGGCATCAAGATCAAACATATTAGGAGTGATAATGAAACAGAGTTCAAAAACACTGGTCTTGATGATTATCTTGATGAACTTGGTATTACTCACGAATTATCTGCTCCTTATAATCCTCAGCAGAACGGTGTCGTCGAAAGGAAGAAGAGGACTCTGGTTGAGATGGCAAGAACTATGCTTGAAGAATACCAGACTCCTCGTCGCTTTTGGCCTGAAGCAATCAACACTACATGCCATTTCATCAACAGGGTATATCTTCACAAATTCCTCAAGAAAACCTCATATGAACTCCTCACTGATAAGAAACCCAATGTAAGTTATTTCAAAGTCTTTGGTGCAAAATGTTGGATTAGAGATCCTCACCATAGCTCAAAATTTGCACCTAAGGCACATGAGGGTTTTATGCTCGGTTATGGAAAGGACTCGCACACCTACAGAGTCTTCAACAACTATCACAACAAAGTTGTTGAGGCTGTAGATGTGCGGTTCGATGAAACTAATGGCTCGCAAAGAGAGCAATTGCCTTCTGATCCAGATAAGTTGTCTCCTGAGGAAGCAATAAAGCTCAAACCTACTGAAGACATTGTACCCACTGAGGAAATTGATGAAGAAACCATCCCCATCACTGATGAAAATCAAGAAGATGCTCCTGAGGAAATTGCTCCAGAACCTCTTCCTCAGCCCAGACGAAATCCTCAACCAGCTCATCCGAGGATTGCAAATGAAGTAGAACTTGACAAAATCCTCAATGACATCAACGCGCCAGGTCCTCTCACTCGCTCAAAAGCTTCACACTTAGTTAACTTTTGTGGGCATTTTTCCTTTGTATCTATCACAGAACCCTCAAAAGTTGTGAGGCTTTCTTGGAACCGGAGTGGATCCAAGCTATGCAAGACGAACTTCTTCAATTCAAGCTGAATGACGTATGGGAGCTAGTCAAACGACCAGATCCTTGCAAGCACAACATCATCGGAACAAAGTGGATTTTCCATAACAAGCAAGATGAGGATGGTCAAGTGGTGAGGAATAAGGCACGACTTGTAGCCCAAGGCTACACCCAGGTTGAAGGAATAGATTTCGATGAAACTTTTGCACCCGTTGCTAGACTTGAAGCTATTCGAATACTACTTGCTTATGCTAATCATCATAACATCATCTTATATCAAATGGATGTGAAAAGTGCATTCCTCAATGGTAAGCTTGAGGAAGAAGTATATGTTGCTCAACCCCCAGGTTTTAAGGATCCAAAGAATCCATACAAAGTCTTCAGACTCAAAAAGGCGCCCTATGGTCTCAAGCAAGCCCCTCGGGCATGGTATGACACATTGAAGGAATTCCTCATGAAGAAAGGCTTCAAACCTGGTTCACTCGATCCAACTCTTTTCACTAAATCCTATGATAATGAGCTATTTGTGTGCGAAATATATGTCGATGATATCATATTTGGCTGTACTGACAAATGATACAGTGATGAATTTGCTTACATGATGAGTGAAGAATATCAGATGTCTATGATGGGGGAGTTGAAATTCTTCTTAGGTCTTCAAATTCGTCAACAACACAATGGAATCTTCATATCACAGGAGAAATACCTCAAGGATGTTCTGAGGAAATTCGACATGCATGAATGCAAAGGTGCCAAGACTCCAATGCCTACCAACGGCCACCTCGGCACTGATGAAAATGGTAAAGAATTTGATCAGCAGGTATATCGCTCTATGATTGGCTCTTTATTGTATCTATGTGCATCTAGGCCAGATATAATGCTTAGTGTTTGCATGTGTTCACGTTTTCAAGCAAAACCGAAGGAATCACACCATAAGGCTGTGAAGCATATTCTTCGATAGTTAGCTCACACACCAACACTAGGATTCTGGTATCCCAAGGGCTCAAATCTTCATCTGGTAGGGTATTCTGATTCTGACTATGCTGGTGATCGTGTGGATCGCAAGTCAACTTCTGGTACATGCCATTTCCTCGGAAGATCACTAGTTTGCTGGTCCTCAAAGAAGCAGAACTGCGTATCACTCTCCACTGCCGAAGCTGAGTACATTGCTGCTGGTTCATGCTGTGCTCAATTACTATGGATGAAGCAAACCCTCAAGGACTACGACATCAACATGAAGAATGTGCCTCTCTACTGCGACAATGAGAGTGCAATCAAGATTGCATACAACCCAGTACAACACTCGAAGACTAAGCACATCCAGATCCGTCATCATTTTCTTCGGGACCATGTCCTCAAGGGCAATATCCTCATCGACCATGTGAAGACTGATGATCAACTGGCAGATATCTTCACTAAGCCCTTGGATGAGAAAAGGTTTTGCAAGTTGCGGTGTGAACTAAATATCTTAGAATCTTCAAATGTTTTGTAAAAACATGCACACATCCTAACACTTATGCAAAATTGATGACTTAGATGTGCAACACATGATGAATCGATTTTCTTCAACTGATGAAGAATATCACTCTGAATGTGAAGAAATCAACGAAGAAATTGATTCTCAGGGCCCTACGACAATTGTACGCGGCGTTTGTAATCAACATTCTTATATGGTGGGTCATGCCACCGCCCAACGTGAAATTCCTCAAGTTGATTTTCTTCAAAGTTCCATTTCCTCAAAACTTGTTTTTCTTCAAAAACACTTGATGACTTTCGTTTGACTAGATAGACTGTGATTTCAAGTCCTCAACAACATTCACTTATAGCTATTTCTTCAAGTTGATATTTCATCTAAGTGAATGTGATCGGACCCTACTTTCCCTCTATACTATTCTCATCCAGTCTATTCAATTCTGCATATGCGTTCTACATGAAACTTTGTACAAATCCTCACCGCGTCCTTGTCAGCTGATGATTTTGTAACAAAATCCTCAAATCTTCAAAAATGCTTCTTTAATACACAGTAACTGAACCCCACTTCCCACGTTCGGATAACCACGATCTCCACTATCTCCACCGCCTTGCTCGGGAGCTACACGTGTCTTGCGGAGACGTAGAGGCAGGGGCTGTTTAGTCCGAATTCTTCGCGCCAACAGTAACTGCCTGGCTATAAATATGTCCTTATCCCCGTCGGCATACACTTCTTCGCTCCATCGCTCTCCTGCTACAGCAAAAGCACCGAACCCTAGCGCCACCTCTGGAAGTCTCGTCACCGACGAAGAAGAGCTTCACTGCCTCGACTTCTCCGTCGCCGAATCCATGCCGGAGTCGGACCATCTTCATCCGCCGCCGCCGTAGACGTCCTCTGCTGCCGGGTTAGGGTGCATTGGACACGCACCGAAGAGCTTCTCTCTGCAACACTTCTCTGTTCTTCGTGCGCGCCATCTAGGGTAAGTAAAAACCCTATTTTTACAGCAAGTTAGATCTACTATTTTACATCTGAGATGTGAAATCTGTTTTTCCTCAAGAATCCATACGCATCTGATTCCTAAAACACTGCCTATCACCACACTGTTGATGAACTTCACTAAGCATCTAAGATTTTCACGAGATTCCTCAATTGTGCGAATTTTTGGATCTGTACAACTCTGGAACCCAAGAACAGTATGCTTAGGCAAATTCCTCAACCACTGGTTAAATTCCTCAACTATCAAACTTTTTCATTTTCTTCAAATCTGAGAACGCATATGACCTCTCCAAATTCCTCGCAACTATACTCTGTTCACAGGTACACACATGTCAGCCGATGAATCTCTCGGTTCTCATCACATTAACTCATTTGCAGCGTTTCTTGAAGAAAATCTTCTAGTCTCATCAGAATCCTCAAGAGTTCAATCTCATCAGCAAAATCCTCAGCTGAAGAAAATGGAGGATGACAGAAAACAGAAGGGAGGGAAGAAACTTGAGCAGAATACAACTTTGGATATCCCTGAGGATATTTACTTGGACTATTGCACACCTGATGAAAATGAAACAATGGCCAAGAGTAAGATTCGGCTTCAGAAGATAGAACGCCGATGGGCTAAGGAATGGAAGGAATACAGATTTGTCACTACCAAGTATGCGAAGAAATTCGCTCTGAAGCCTCCTGGCAAACGGGCTCCACTTGAGGCTCATCAAGTAGCACATCCCTCAAGCCTCAAGATCCTTGATGACTATCCTGATGAAAAGGACAAGCACTTGTCTAAGCTTAAGAAGCAGGCAGATGCTGCGGTGAGGAAATTCAATGAATCCTCAGCTGCTACTTCAACTGCAGCTACTTCCTCTGCCGCTGAGACCTCTGGTTCAGCAATTCCTCAACCAAAGTATGTGCCGTCAAAACCAAGGGCTCCAAAGCCTCAAGAGAAACCAACTCAGGCATCAGTTACAAAACCCTCAACGCCAAAATCCTCGGCGCCAAAATCCTCAGCACCACCACCAAAGCCTCAAGAGAAACCAGAACTGAAGCCGGCCATGAAGCCACTGCCCACTACCTCCAGTTCCTCACTCCCAGCTGCAACCAGCTTGGAGACAAAGTCTTCACCACCTCCTGTGAAGACTCAGGTGTCTGCTGAAAGAGGAACACAACCAAGCCCCAACAAAATCATCACAGCCCCGTCTGCATCAGAGGGTAGTGATGAATATGATGATGAAACCCTGCAAGCTATAATAAAAAACAAGCAGGAGAGGGTAGCCCAAGCTTCGGGTAGCGCCATTCCTCTAGCCATGGATCCCAAGGTCCTCCTAGACTACATAAACATCTGGTATGAGGACCCCAACACTCCTCTTGATGATTTGAAACTTCCCCCTGGCATCAGCCACATGGTGGCCACATTCATCAACGAGGCCAAGTGGAAGGAGCAGCAAGCCAAGCAGGCCAAGGTTGCTAAGCTCAAAAAGGAGAAATTCCTCAAGCAGAATCTCCTCAACTTGACGCCTGATGCACTAGTGTCAACATAGGCTGAGTTGAAGACTTTGACTGATAAGTACTCCAAGCTATCTGATCATCAGAGTCTCAAGAGCAGTTTCATAAAATTTGCCACTAAAGCTGTTGACGACTACACCAAGAAGGCTGCCCCTCCAGTACCAACTCCTCAGCCTCTGATTGAAGAGCCAGCTGATGAATCTCCTCAAGCTGATGAAACTCCTCAAGCTGAGGAAATACCCCAAGAAAGTCGTTTGGATGTACCGGCTATTGAAGAAATCACCACGGAAAACCAAGCTGATGAATCTGCTACAGCTGGTGAGACTGCCCCTGATCCAACTGCTGCTTCAAAGCAAGCTGATGACTCTGTTCCAGCTGATGAATCTGTAGAGAGAACCCCTTCACCAAAAGCTTCAAAGGTGAAGAAGATGACTCCCTCTGCATCAGACGTGAAGAAGACCACGGCTGCTGAGAAGGAAGCCAAAAAGAGAAAGGCCTCCTCAGCAGAAGAAAACACTGAGGTCAAGCGCCTCAAAGCACTTGAAGAAAATTCTCCACTGGACCCTGTGGCCCTCAACATCGCTCCATCTTATGAAATGGTTACCTTTGAAGACCAGGAGAAAGGGCCAGATGAGGAAATGAAGGATGCTGCATCTGAGGAACATACTGACGAAGAAATTCGTATTGAAGACAGTCCTCAGCCCTCCATTCCTCAGGAAGACACTGCACAAGGATCAGCTGCACCAGCTGATGAAATTGCCTCTCTCACCAAGCAAGCCGAGGAAGAGCAAAGTGAAATTCGTCAAGCTGATGATATTCAAAGTCCCGAGAGAAATCCTCAAGTTGAGGAACAGGCTGACCCAACTCCTCCTCCTGAGCAAGACCTTCACACTGAGGCTGAGAATGAACCTATTGCTTCTCTAGAGCAGAACCCTCAACAGGATGCTCCAGTTGATGAAATTCCTCAGCTTGATGCCCAACCAGATCCCATTCCTCAACATGAAGCACAACATGAGCAAGCTCCTCAGCCTGAAGCCCAAGCTGATGAAATTCCTCACCCTGAGGACAATGTTGAGGAAAATGCACCAGACCAAGAAAATGCTTTCGTCGTGCTGAACCCAGAGACTGCAATTGTTGTCTCCCCTCGAGTTCCTCAACAAAATCTTCAGCCAATGCAGCGTCAGCCATTCTCCAAGCGACCACAGTTTCAAAAGGAGAACTTCTTTGAATAACGCATGTACTTCATTGGAGAAAATCCCTATGATAAGCCTCAAATCATACATCTGAAGTTTTGGACGAGGACACAGCTGAATTACTATGCCTCGGTGCTGTGTGCAAGAAATAAGATATTCCAGCACATGCATATTCCTCACATTGAACTTGAAGCAATACCATGCCTGGCTCCAGTCCTCAATGTCCTTCATGAAGCTGGCCTGCTACCAATGTGCTCAGACATCTCTGATTGGAACAGTGAGCTAATTCTTCAGTTTTATGCCACTCTTCACATATCTGGCGATCCTGAAGACATTAACACCTGGGTGTTTGACTGGATGACACAAAACACTCACTACAAAGCTCCTGCCACTGAGCTACTGCGTGAATTGCCAGTATCAATTCCCTCGGAGGAGGCTGTGAAGCTTTATGGTGAGCGTGAGCTGCCCAACGGGATGATGGAAGTCCTCATGAAGCCTTTGGCTAGAGGGCAACCATCGAGAAAAACCTTCCTCCTCCACGAGATCAAATATACACCAAGGTCTGTTTACAGAATCCTCTGCAGTGTACTTGCGCCGATCAAAGGCCATGATGATGAAGAAGATGTCATAGGCATCATGAAGAATATCCTCTTCAACATCATCCATGGTATTCCTATCAACATACATGATTTCTTCTTGAGGACTTTGGCCGACAATGCCATGTGTCCATTTGATCACAAGATATATGCCACATGGATCATGAGATTCATCAGGACAAGGACAGGCATCAACTTTCACGCTGATTTCAACAACCATGTTGGTTATATGCCTCCTATCAGGGTCAACAAGAAGACTTTCGAGCCAGTTGAAGGAAAAGGCAAGTCAGTGATTGATGAAGGCCGTAGGCCCCTTGATGGCAAGTTCAGAGAGCCGGAAGCTATTCTTCATGGGATGATACTGAGACTCACCCGCCAAGCCCTGTTTCTCCTCGCGTGATGAATACAAGAGAACTTCTCCTCAGTCTTCACCAGAAGGTGGATCGCAATCACAAGTGGGTCAAACGCCAGTTCGGCGCCATTGTGAAAACCCTCACTGAAACACATAACTCTGTGAAGCTTAAACATCACTATCTGCATGAGGTTTTTGATCACACCTGGGCTACACTTGCTCATCTGAAGACTCAGACAGAACTTGAAGAATTGGACTTTGAGCGAGACTTTGACTGGTCATGGCCTCCCAAGAAGAAGTTCAGGCCAATTCCAGTTCCAGACCTTGAAGACAGTTCCTTTTCTTCATTCCGCACTGCTGAATCTGATGAAGAACAACACGACACTGCCACCGGTCCAAGGAAGAAGACTACTCCCAAGAAGCACCACACATCTTCATCAACCGCCAAGAAGTGAAGTCTTCACGGGCGTTAGTCCTCAGTTTGTCCCCTTTTGTCACTTGATGACAAAGGGGGAGAAACTTGAGATTTAGTCTTCAAGCAGGATATTTTGGGGCTTATGAACTATATTTAAGTTACAAACTCTTGGCTCTTCTGAAGTTTTTATGTAATGAGTTGTAACTTAAACCCGATGGTACTCTGACGCTTTTGAACGTTTTTCTTCGCATGCTTATTCCTCAAGTTTTTAATGCACACATGTTGGAATTCGTCAAATACCATTTGTCATCATGCATCTTCATTTTCTTCATACTATATTTTACATGTATGCATGATTTACAAGACTCAGGGGAGATCTCCATGATAAAAATCATCAATGTGCATTTGCTATGAAAAGAAAAATCCTCAAGATATGCACATCTGCAGGGGGAGTCTCTCTGAATCTTGATTTCAAATTCCTAAAATGAGTATTTACACTTCATATTTTTATCCCTGTTGAAGACTTAACCTAATTGTCACCAAGCACCAAAAAGGGGGAGATTGTAAGTGCATCTAGTGCCCCTTAGTGATTTTGGTGGTTTGAAGACTTATAGGTTAAGTACCTATGTGTTCTTGAGTGTACACAGGATCTATAAGTCACTGAAGAGTTCGAAATATTTGATGAATATCGACCCCTAAAAATGTATATCTTCGGTTGAAGAAATTGGTCTGAAGCTGAAGAACTGAATCACGAAGAATCTGCGATGAAATTGATATTCCTCATGAAGATATTGAAATTGAGGAATTCGGTGTGTCCTGAAGAAAATCATTCTGAAGACTTTGAAGCATGAAGATTTACTCTTTCTGTTTTATTTTCTTCACACTTGAGTAATAGGAACACCATACTGTTAAAGGGGGTCGAAGTTACACTTTGGAATGAATTTCCTCATGATGCTCAACCCAAGCCTAATCCTACCAAAAGCCTCAAGTGAGGAATACGAGTGACATGAGGACTCTCACAGTTGAGGGTTTCGACCGTTTCGATAGCCACGCCACATCATTGGTCTTGTCCACACCAACGGTCATATTATTTAAGGGCATTAGTGTCAAATCATGTCGGGATGCTCCCAGGCTATACATAGCCGCCCCACAAACATTAGCTGGTTGGCTGCTCTGTTAGAAACCGACACTTGTCATAAGAGCAACCCAATTCCTCAGAGTCTTCGAGAGTAATTCATCAGCGAGGAAATACCCCAAACACCAAACCACAAACCTAGAACCAAGTGATTGAGCATCACTGAAGAAGTAGTTCCTGTGTGGGACTGAAGCCTTTTACCTTTGAGGACTGTGCATCCTCCAGACGGTTAGGCGTCATGGTCTAGAGCAATCCAACAGTCAATTGTGGATCGCCGGGTGACCAAGTTTGTGAGGGTTTGGAAGTCTGCCCTGAAGACTTACCACGAGTGTTGGGCGAGGACTGTGTGTTCTTAGCCCAAGGAGAATACGTTAGGGACTGTGTGTCCTTTGGTTTCAATACCAAGCCGCTCCAAACGAGATGTACAACTGTCACAACAGTTGGAACTGGGTCATCAACTACTGTCTTCGTTGTGAAACGGGTTCTAATTCCTCAACTCCTTACTTTCCTCAGATTATGTGTTGATGACTTTCACTGTGACTGTTTGAAGAATTTGCTGAAGACTTTATCTGAAATTCCTCAACCCCAAATTCTTCACGCTAGTTAATCCTCATCTGTTTTCTACGTGCCTGCTCACTGTGCAATCTGTTTTCACATTCCTCACACTGAAAAACCGTTGTTGTGAAACTTTGCACTTCTGATCCTTTACTGTTTCCGCTATAAGTTAGTCATCAGTGAGGAATTTCCTCAAAAGGAATTTCCTCAGTGATGAAATTCTAAAAATCTCCTATTCACCCCCCTCTAGTCGATATAACGCACTTTCAAATGGCAATATGAGAGTGACGACACAAGTCATGAGACGGGGTGGGAGTTGCATGGCATTATATCTCGGAATGGCTATAAAAATGCCATAGTAGGTAGGTATGGTGGCTGTTTTGAGGAAGGCTTATGGTGGGTTTGTGCACCGGCGAGAATTGTGCGGCACTAGAGAGGCTAGCAATGGTGAAAGGTGAAAGTGCATCTATACCGTGGACTCACATTAGTCATGAAGAACTCACATACTTGTTGCGAAAGTTTTTATTAGTAATCGAAACAAAGTGCTAAACGCGTACTCCGAGGGGAAGGGTTGGTAGGTGTTAACTACCGCGCGACCCCGACCTCAACACAAAGGATGAGAATCAATAGATAAATTATGCCCTGACTTCCTAACATAGCGGTTCACCATACGTGCATGCTACGGGAATCACTAACTTCAACACAATTATCTCTAGATTCACAACACCCTACTAACATAGCTCTTAATATTACCGAATCCACGTCTCAAAACTAATAGAGAGGAATCAAAACTTCTCTTTCTACTCAATGCACATGAAGATGGAGGTTTTTGCATCCTCTTTGGGTACCTATCACCTTTGGGACTACTTTCATAGCATAACCCAACTATCAAGTCACGCCGCGCCGTGCTCTAAAAGATATAAGTGAAGCACATAGAGAAAAAGTATCTAGCAAAATCACGATGAGTACATGTCTCTCTCTCTCAAAAAGGTGTGCAACAAGGATGATTGTGACACAACAAAAAGAAAAGACTCCTACGATACAAGACGCTCCAAGCAAAACACATATCATGTGGTGAATAAAAATATAGCTCCAAGTAATGTTACCAATGGATTGAAGACGAAAGAGGGGATGCCTTCCCGGGGCATCCCCAAGCTTAGGCTTTTTGGTGTCCTTGAATTTGGCTTGGGATGCCTTGGGCATCCCCAAGCTTGATCTCTTTCCACTCCTTATCTCATCGTCCATGAGAACATCACCCAAAACTTGAAAACTTCACAACACAAAACTCAAACAGAAACTTGTGATAACATTAGCACAAGAAAACAAACTACCACCTCTTTTGGTACTGTAGCAAACTTGAATTCCATCTATATTGGTGTTGGGCTAGTGTATTCTCACTTTTCCATGGCTAGTACCCCCTGATACTAACCATAGTTTCATCAAAACAAGCAACCAACTCAACAAAAATAGAATCTGTCAAAAACAGACCAGCCTGTATACTTCATATACTTTTGGTACCTAAAAAAATCTGAACAATTATGACTGCCTGGGAAAAAGTTATATCAACCAGCAACAAAAAGAATCAACTCAAAAACTCTTTCTGAATAAAAATGAAAAATCATCTCGTGAGCGAAAAGTTTCTGTCTTTTTCCAGCAGGATCAAACAACCATCATCAAGACTAGTCATAAAGGTTTTGCTTGGCTCAAACACAAAAAGAAACACAAAAAACACAATCACAACAGAATTGTGATGGTGCGGACGCAACAAAACAGAAAGAAAAAGATAAATTCATTTGGTTGCCTCCCAACAAGCGCTATTGTTTAACGCCCTTAGCTAGGCATAAAAGCGATAGAATCACGTATCGTCGTCTTTGGCGCTCAAACCATAAGTGGCCCTCATCATGGATTCATAAGGCAATCTTATTTTATTTCTAGGAAAGTGTTCCATGCCCTTCCTTAAAGGAAATTGAAATCTAATATTCCCTTCCTTCATATCGATGATAGCACCGATAGTCCTTAGGAAAGGTCTACCAAGAATAATAGGGCATGCATGATTGCAATCTATGTCAAGCACAATGAAATCCACGGGTACATAGTTCCTATTTGCAATAATAAGAACATCATTGATCCTTCCCATGGGTTTCTTGACAGTAGAATCAGCAAGATGCAAATTAAGAGAACATTCTTCAATCTCATTAAAACCCAAAACATCACATAAAGACTTTGGAATCGCAAAAACACTAGCACCCAAATCACACAAAGCATTGCATTCATAGTTTTTGATTTTGATTTTGATGGTAGGTTCCCACTCATCATGAAGCTTTCTAGGGATAGAGACTTCCAATTCAAGTTTCTCTTCAAGAGATTTTATAAAGCTTTGACGATATGATCGGTAAAGGCCTTGTTTTGGCTATAAGCGTGTGGAGAGCTTAACATGGATTGCATCAAGGAAACACATTCAATCAAGGAGAAACTATCATAATTTAATTCCTTGAAATCCATGGTAGTAATTTCATTACTACTCAAAGTTTTAATATCTTCTACTCCACTTTCAATGCTTTTAGCATCAAGATAGATGGACTCCGAATCATTGGGTCACTTTTCAAGCAAAGTGGATTCATATCCAACCCCCCAATCATTAGGTCTGACACAAGAAAACGAAGATTCAATGGGAGTCACACCAAGAACTTTAAGATGTTTGTGATTCTTATCACGACAACACGCCTTTTTAAGCCATTCATGTCTAGCACGAATTTGGGCGGTTCTTTCTTGGATCTCAACCATGGAAACACACATAGCTTTCAAGGTTTCATCCATGTTGATTTTGGGAGGAGCACATCTAACTTTCAAAGCATCAACATCAATAGACATTCTATCAACGCTCTTAGCCAAATCGTCAATTTTGAGTAGTTTTTCCTCTATAGACGCATTGAAAATCTTTTGAGAGTTGATGAACTCTTTGATATTACTCTCTAGATCAGAGGGTAATCTATTGTAATTTCCATCAGTATTGTTGTAGGAGTTGCCAAAATTATTAGAGGAGTTACTAGGAAAAGGCCTAGGAACATAGTTTCCTCTAAAAGCATTGTTGTTGCCAAAGTTATTCCTACCAAAAAAATTAACGTCCAAGCTAGCGTTGCTACTCTCAATCAAAGAAGACAAGGGCATATAATTAGGATCCAAAGGAGCACTTCTACTAGCAACCAAATTCATTAACTCATCCATCTTAGCACTCAACGAGTTAATTTGTTCTATAGCGTGTACCTTTTTACTAGTAGGTGACCTTTCAGTGTGCCACTGAGAGTAGTTCATCATGATGTTGTCTAAGAGCTTTGTGGCTTCCCCTAACGTGATTTCCATGAACGTTCCACCTGAGGCGGAGTCCAAGATATTTCTAGAAGCGAAATTCAAGCCAGTGTAGAAGATTTGTATAATCATCCAAAGACTCAAGCCATGAGCGGGACAATTTCTAATCATTAATTTCATTCTCTCCCAAGATTGTGCAACATCTTCATGTTCAAGTTGCTTGAAATTCATAATATCATTACAGAGAGAGATAAACTTAGCCGACGAAAAATACTTGGATACAGAAGCATCCTTGCACTTATCCTAAGAATCGATACTATTTTTGGGCAAAGAAGAAAACCAAGTTTTTGCGTGATCTCGCAACGAGAAAGGAAAATCCTTCAATTTGATCACGTCATTATCCACATCTTTGTTATTTTGCATATCGCAAAGCTCAATGAAGGTATTGAGATGGGATGCGGCATCTTCACTAGGAAGGCCAGAGAATTGCTCTTTCATAGCAAGATTAAGCAAAGCTGCATTGATTTCGTATGACTCCGCACTAGTGGCGGGAGCAATGGGAGTACTAATAAAATTATTATTAGTAGTATTCGAGAAGTCACAAAGTTTGGTGTTTTCATTCATGGTGACTTCGGCAAGCAAGCAAGCACACAAGCGAACAAGGAGCAAGCGAGAAAAAGGGCGAACGAAAAGGCAAACGAAAAAGGCAAATTGTGACGTGGGGGAGAGGAAAACGAGAGGCAACTCGCAAACAAAGTAAATGCAAGAGATGAGTTTGCGACACCTACTTGGATGAGTTCGTGACTTGATCCTCCCCGCAACGGCCCCAGAAATCCTTCTGCTATGTCAACAAAAGTCCTTCCCTAGCAGTGGTGCCAGAGATCCTTCTGTCGTCTCTTGAGCTTGCGTTGGTTTTTCCCTTGAAGAGGAAAGGGTGATCTAGGACACGAGCAATAAGTATTTCCCTCAGTTTGAGAACCAAGGTATCAATCCAGTAGGATAATCTCGTCAAGTCCAAAGTACCTGCACAAACACAAAAGAGCTTGCACTGAACGCTTTAAAGGGGTTGTCAATCCCTTCAAGATTGTTTGCAAAGTGAGATCTAAAGGCGAAAAGTGCAACGAAGTAAAACATGTAAGGCTGAAAATATGGTGTGGAGTAGTCCCGGGGGCCATAGTATTCACTAGAGGCTTCTCTCAAAATAGCAAATATCACGGTGGGTAAACAAATTACCGTGGAGCAATTGATAGAACCGCGCAAAGTCATGACGATATCTAAGGCAATGATTATACATATAGGCATCACGTGCGAGACAAGTAGACCGATACTTTCTGCATCTACTACTATTACTCCACACATCGACCGCTATCCAGCATGCATCTAGTGTATTGAGTTCATGACGAACAGAGTAACGCCTTAAGCAAGATGACATGATGTAGAGGGATAATTGCAAACCAATGATGAAAACCGCATATTTTACCCTTGATGGAAACAACACGATGCGTGCCTCGCTACCCCTTGTGTCACTGGGTGAGGTCACCGCACGGTATGAACCCAAAACCAAGCACTTCTCCCATTGCAAGAATCATAGATCTAGTTGGCCAAACAAAACTCACAACTCGAAGGGAATTACAAGAATATGAAATCATGCATAAGAGAGATCAGAAGAAAGTCAAATAAGATTCATAAATAATCTGATCATAAATCCACAATTCATCGGATCTCGACAAACACACCGTAAAAGAAGATTACATCGGATAGATCTCCATGAAGATCATGGAGAACTTTGTATTGAAGATCCAAGAGAGAGAAGAAGCCATCTAGTTACTAGCTATGGACCCGTAGGTCTATGGTGAACTACTCACGCATCATCGGAGAGGTCATGGTGTTGATGAAGAAGCCCTCCGTATCCGAATCCCCCCTCCGGCAGGGCACCAGAACATGCCCGAGATGGGATTTTGCGGAAACAGAAGCTTTCGGCGGCGGAAAAGTACTTTCGATGATCTCCTCATTTTTTGTGGAATTTTGGGGATATATAGGCGCAAAACCTAGGGCAAAGGAGGTCCTGGGGGCCCACAAGCCTGTGGGCCGCGGCCTCCCCCTGGCCGCGGTGAGGGGGCTTGTGGGGCCCATGGGGACCCCCTGCATTCGCTTCAAGTCTCCCGATCTTCTTCTGTTATGGAAAAAATCTTTTCTGGGATTTTATTCCGTTTGGACTCCGTTTCAAAATCTCCTCTGAAAGGGGTCAAAAACATGGGAAAAACAGGAACTGGCAATTGGCACTGAATTAATAAGTTAGTCCCAAAAAATATATAAAAGGCATGGAAAACATCCAACGTTTGACAAGATAATAGCATGAAACCATAAAAAATTATAGATGTGTCGGAGATGTATCAATCACCTACCGGTGCAGTATGGACATATGCCTTCTTGGAAGCCATGAGGATGAGCTTTGAGTTACGAGCCTAGTCCGCATAGTTACTCCCATCGTCTTTCAGCTTGGTTTTCTCTAGGAATGCGTTGAAGTTGAATGGGACATTTGCATTGGTCATTGGATCTACAATATTCCTAAAGACAATTTTAGACTAAGTTCATGATAATTAAGTTCATCTAATAAAATTACTAATGAACTCACACTTAGATCAACATCCCTCTAGTCATCCAAGTGTTACATGATCGACGTCGACTAGCCTATGTGCGATCATCACGTGAGATGGACTAGTCATCAATGGTGAGCATCTCCATGCTGATCGTATCAACCATGCGACTCATGTTCGACCTTTTGGTCTCCCTTATTCGAGGCCATGTCTGTACATGCTAGGCTCGTGGAGTCAACCTAAGTGTTTTGCGTGTGTAAACTCGCTTACACCCATTGTATGCGAAGGTTAGAATCTATCACACCCGATAATCACGTGGTGCTTCAAGACAACGATCCTTCGCAACGATGCACACTTAGGGGAATACATATCTTGAAATTTTA
This sequence comes from Hordeum vulgare subsp. vulgare, assembly GCF_904849725.1. NCBI lineage: Eukaryota > Viridiplantae > Streptophyta > Magnoliopsida > Poales > Poaceae > Hordeum > Hordeum vulgare. The sequence goes on along the minus strand of NC_058521.1, from coordinate 142,391,826 downwards.
ATGAGGGATCATCTTATCTTTTATATCGTCGTTCTAAGCAATAAGATGGAAAACATGATAAACATCACATGCAATCATATAGTGACATGATATGGCCAATATCATCTTGCTCCTTTGATCTCCATCTTTGGGGCACCATGATCATCATCGCACCGGCATGACACCATGATCTCCATCATCATGATTTCCATCCTTGTGTCTCCGTGAAGTCGTCACACCAACTATTACTTCTACTACTATAGCTAACCGTTAGCGATAAAGTAAAGTAATCAACATGGCGTTGCATCTCATACAATAAATTAAGACAACTCATATGGCTCATGTCGGTTGTCATACTCATCGACATGCAAGTTGTGAATCCTATTACAAGAACATGATCAATCTCATACATCACATATGTAACATCACATCCTTTTGGCCATATCACATCACATAGCATACCCTGCAAAAACAAGTTAGACGTCCTCTAATTGTTGTTGCAAGTTTTACGTGGCTGGTTAGGGTTTGTAGCAAAGATGCTTCTTACCTACGTGACAGCCACAAAATTGATACGCCAATGCTATTTACCCTTCATAAGGACCCTCTTCATCGAATCCGATCCGACTAAAGTGGGAGAGACAGACACCCACTAGCCACCTTATGCAACTAATGCATGTCAGTCAGTGGAACCAGTCTCACGTAAGAGTACGTGTAAAGTCGGTCCGGGCCGCTTCATCCCATGATGCCGCCAAATCAAGGTAAGACCAGTAACGACAAACAATTGACAAAATCAGTGCCCACAACTTTTGTGTTCTACTCGTGCATAGAATCTACGCATAGAACCTTGGCTCGGATGCCACTGTTGGGGATCGTAGTAATTTCAAAAAAATTCCTACGCCATGCAAGGGAAACCAACAATGAGAAAAGGGGTAGATAATATTCATACCTTTTAAGATCGCTAAGCGGAAGCGTTGCTAGAACGCGGTTGATGGAGTCGTATTCGCAGCGATTCAGATCGCAGTGGATTCTGATCTATGCACCGAATGTCTGTGCCTCCGTGTTCAACACACATGCAGCCCAGTGACGTCTCCAACACCTTGATCCATCAAGGAGGGAGCAGAGATTGAGGGAGAGCTCGGTGGCTTCGTCGGAAGAACACCAAGGCACTTCAGCTTGCCATTAAGCTGCGCGAAGCGGCGAAGGCAGCCACAGAGGCGGCTCGAGTGGCGAAGTTCAAGTGATAGAAGAACAGGGTCATTCAATCACTCAAAGGGCTCATCGTCCTCTTTGACTCCTCGTCCAACGACGGCGGCGACGACTGCGCCTCATCCAATGAGTTAGATGATCCACCACAAGTCGTCGATGCCTACAGTTGCGTCGTCGACCAGAAGGGCAAAGGGACCACGAGGAAGTGGTGAAGATCCGTTGTCTCCACTTTAATTTCAAGTTTTTAGTAATGTAGTTTAAACTTGTCCATCATTTATGTGCATTATGTGAACTTTGGCGATTTTTAGATATCCATTTGTGATCTTATGTGAATGGTGTTGGGGATCGTAGTAATTTCGAAAAAAATCCTACGCCATGCAAGGATCTATCTATGGAGAAACCAACAACGAGCAAAGGGGTAGAGCATCTTCATACCTTTGAAGAATGCTAAGCGGAAGCGTTGCTAGAACATGGTTGATGGAGTCGTACTCGCAACAATTCAGATCACGGTGGATTCTGATCTATGCACCAAACGTCGGTGCCTCCGCGTTCAACACACGTGCAGCCCGGTGACGTCTCCAACGCCTTGTTTCAGCAAGGAGTGACGAGAGGTTGAGGGAGAGCGCCGGCAGCATGACGACATGGTGAGGGTGGATCTACGTGGCAACTCCGACAGGGCTTCGCAAAGATATGCAGAGGGCGAGGAGGAGGAAGGGTAGGGATACGCCGTCTAGGGAGGAGAAGTTGTGTCCAGCCCTCCCAAAACCCTTGGGTATATATAGGAGGGAGGGAGATGGGACGACCACCCTAGGGTTTCCCCTAGGTGGTACGGCTGCCCCCTTAGATGGGAGGAAAGGGGCGGCGGCCAGGGCAAGGGTGCGGCAGCACTAGGGGTGGCTTGCCACCCAAGGCAAGCCCCCACGCCCTAGGGTTTTGGCCCACCTTGCCCCCTTGCATCTTGGGATGGGTGGTGGTGGCACACCATCCCACTTTGGGCTGGTTCCCATCCACCTCTTGGCCCAAATACCCTTTCGTGGCTGTAGGCCCTTCCCGGTGGACCCCGGAACCCTTCCAGTGGTCTCGGTACATTTCCGGTGACGACCGAAACACTTCCGGCATCCAAATCCTCACTTCCTATATATGAATCTTTACCTTCGGACCATTCCAGAGCTCGTTGTGATGTCCAGGATCTCATCTGGTACTCCGAACAACTTTCGGTAACCACATACACTATTTCCTTATAACCCTAGCGTCATCGAACCTTAAGTGTGTAGACCCTACGGGTTCGAGAGACATGCAGAGATGACCGAGACACCTCTCCGGTCAATAACCAATAGCAGGGTCTGGATATCCATGTTGGGTCCCACATGTTCCTCGATGATCTCATTGGATGAACCATGATGTCGGGGATTCAATCAATCCCGTATGAAATTCCCTTTGTCTATCGGTACGATACGTGCCCGAGATTAGATCATCGGTATCCCTATACCTTGTTCAATCTCGTTGCCGGCAAGTCTCTTTACTCGTTATGTAACACATCATCGAGTGGCTAAATAATTAGTCACACTAAGCTCAATATGATGATGGATTACCGAGTGGGCCCAGAGATACCTCTCCGTTACACGGAGTGATAAATCCGAGTCTCGATTCGTACAACCCAACAGACACTTTCGGAGATACCTGTAGTGCACCTTTATAATCACCCAGTTACGCTGTGACGTTTGATACACCCAAAGCACTCCTATGGTATCTAGGAGTTGCACAATCTCATGGTCTAAGTAAATGATACTTGACATTATAAAAGCTTTAGCAGACGAACAACACGATCTAGAGCTATGCTTAGGATTGGGTCTTGTCGATCACATCATTCACCAATGACGTGAACCCGTTATCAATGACATCCAAGGTCCATGATCAGGAAACCATGATCATCTATTGATCAACGAGCTAGCCAACTAGAGGCTCACTAGGGACAAATTGTGATCTATATATTCACACATGCATTACGGTTTCCGGTTAATACAATTATAGCATGAATAATAGACATTTATCATGAACTAGAAATATAATAATAACAACTTTATTATTGTCTCTAGGGCATATTTCAAACAAATGGAGTGTGCACTTTTGTGTCTGATTCTATGCATGTTTCATGATCTATGTAGTTTTATCCATGTTGCATGGTTTAGTACGGATAAAGGGGATCGGATATGAGATAAACGGATATGAAGGGCGCGATTTAAGGATTGGACAGTTGGGGTTCGAGGACGGTTTAGTACGGACATAGGGGATCGGATATGAGATACATGGATGTGGACGACGCAATTTGAGTACTAATCGGTAAGTGTCTGCGGACACCAGACACATCCGCATGTGTTTGAGGGTCCGGATTTGATGACCGCGCGTGTAGTATAGCGCATTCAAGGCAAGTTTGTCTGTGTGGTATATAGTTATTGAGGAAGGAAGTATTTGGAGTAACATAATATGTTATTGTGACATAACGTAACCCAAAGTAAAATGAGTCTATAATCTAAGAAATGCAATCATTTATGATACCACTTCTAAGTTAATTTACACTATGAGGTAGTAATATAGACTAGCATCATATGCATGACACTAATCTAAGTTACTCCCCACTATGACTAGCCTGAGCTAATTTGTTGTTTTTTTTTTGAGAAACACAATATGAAAGATGCTTTCACGGGATGCCTCTTGAACCTGTGCGTCACTTGATACGTGTCCAACTATCTTAACTTTCTATTGTCTTAGGCTATTATATTACCAATCTTGAATACTTTATATGCAATGATATGCTATTGTATATTATTTTTAGGACTAACTTATAAACACAGTGCCTAGTGTCGGTTTCTATATTTTGCCTGTATTTGATTTTTATAGAAAACCAATACCAAGCGGAGTCCAAACACGATGAAACTTTTTGATGATTTTTTCTGGACTGAATGAGACCCTAGAAGCTTAGGGAGGATCCCGGAAGACACACTAGGGAGCGAGTGATAACTCACAAGTATAGGGGCTCGCAACAGTCTTCACGGGTAGTGTTACACCCTAATTTATTGATTCGGCATAAGGGGAGCCAAAGAATATTTATTGGTCTTAGCAGTTGAGTTGTCAATTGAACAACACCTGGGGATATCTCTCTATAGAAAAAGTTTTAGTATCACAGCAAAATAGTAATATGAACGATAACAGTAAGAGTAGCGGTATTGTAGTGATTGTAACAATAGAAGCGACAATAATAACTTAGCAAGATTCAATATATGAAAAGCGTAGGCACCTTGACAGGTGATGGATATTGATTTAGATGACATTCATCATGTAACAATTACACACTAGATCAATGCAGAACTAGCTCTAATTCATCAATCTAATGTAGGCATGTATTTCTTATATAGTCATACGTGCTTGCATAGGAACTTGCAGGACATCTTTTGTCCCACCCTCCCATGACAGCGAGGTCTGATACTCGTGATCTGCATTGGGTCTTCCCTGAAGAGGAATGGGTTATCGCAGAACAAAGTGGGTAAGTATTTCCCTCAGTTATGAAACCAATGTTTATTGAACCAATAGGAATATCAACCACAACCGTCTTCAGCAGTTGCACAAAAAATAACAAACAACTTGCACCTAATGCGGGCAAGAGGGTTGTCAATCCCCTTGGTCTTGTTATTTGCAAGTGAATGTGATGAGGACATGACTACCTTTGATATTATCACAATCATTGCATATGCGTATTTATTTGAGGTGATTTCTGATAAAACTCATGCAATAATTTATTTATGTTATCCGGAACAAAAATACTTCACCTGTTTTTATTTTATGCCTAAATGCAGAATGGCCGAACACTTGTATGAATCACATGTGATGACAAGGGAAGAGGAAATGGTTGGATGCTATTCAATAGGTCCTATCATGTCAAAGGAAATAATTAGTTGTTTTTCAAGAAGTTCTCTCACGTCACTTTTAGCCCAAGAGAAGATCTAGTCCAAGTCTTTCACGTTCTGGACTCAGATTCGGACTGTACAGACATACCTGTACCAAAACAGCTTCAACTTTTCCATCCAGACTCCAAATTGCGTGATTCTATCTGGGCTGCAAAGTAGATTTTATGTGCTTTCAGGCCCAATTGGAATCACCTTCAAATTCGTTCGGAACGTGGAGATATCGACCAAACAATATGAAGTTGCACCAGAATCCGAGTCAAACAACAAGTCCAAAGGTGTTGCACCACCTCCACTTGGGCCCATAGGCCTTGTACGACCTAGGGTTTGTTTTAGGCTGCCTTGGGATGTCCTCCCACCTCCTTGGCCACCAACCCTTGATCCTATATAAGTAGATCAACCTAGTAGCTTTTTGCTTGGATTTTGTTCATATTACAAGTTTGCCATAGCTGCAACTTCGCGTTCTTCGTTTGTGTTCTACGACCAGACAAAGGCGTCATATAACCCCACCTTCATCAATAAAGCTTTCCTCTTATATTCGCAATATCTTGATTGCAATCTTGGTTTCTTGCTTGTTCTTCGTTTGCATGCGGGAAACAGACCTTCGTGGTCAGGTTGATCGTGCTCCGGTGTGATCAATAACCTCTCGGAGCTGGTTTAGCGATTGCTAAGGCGCGACGTCCTCACACGTTTGTAGTAGGATCGTCAAAGTCTACTCCACCAAAACTATACCCACGATCTCATTGAAAGACAGGGACAACTTCGCCTCTATCAAGTGGTATCACATTTCCAGGTTGCTCGGTGAGATTCTACCAGTTTTTCGTAGTTAGACCGCATCTGTTCTTCATACCTATCATCCACAAAAAAGCCATAAAAAAATTAGGGTTAGATCATCATATCCGAACCAATCTGAGCCTTTGCATAGTCTTTTCAGTAGTTTGCTTAGTTGAATTTGTGGTTACATCGTCGTGTCGAGTTGCTCGTCTTAGTGTCTAGTCCATTTGAGTTTCAAAGTTTCGAGTTCTGTTCACAGGTTGTCACGCCGCCACTGCACCATCTTTCATCGCTGCCATATATCACCTCCACGCTACCATCATCGCTGCTGCCATATACCACCACCACGCCACCATTATCCTTGCTGCCATATACCACGACCATATACCCACCACTATCCTAGTCTGCATCCTTTTCGTCTTAGGTTAATTTTGAGATCTGTTTGATTTCGGTTTTGTGTTTCCTTACCTGAGTAGGTTTCAAAACAAAAGAGTTTGTCATGCTTTCTAAAGCACTTTTTAGGCCAAAATTTCAAGGGGTGAATTTTTTCCTATCGTTTTGTTAGGGTTTTTAGAGAGTTTTGAGACACTCGCCATCATAGTGATTTTTGTTGCAATTTTTGGTCATCGCAGCCCCGAATTTCTCCAGAAATAATTAAAAAAAATTGTCCAAATTTTTTCGTGCCTATTTATTTTTTGTTCCTTGGGAAGAGTTTTGAGACACTCGCCATTATAGTGATTTTCTGAAGAAAAAAACATAGAAAAAAAGCGCAAAAAAAAGAGAAAAAAATCAGAGTGGCTCTTCCCTTGATTAGTATGTGTCGTCGTGACTTCGTTGGTATTCTAGGCTCGCGTCTCTAGTACGGTCTAGCCTAGGACCAGCACGGTACCGTCGTTGAGCGTCTTTTCAATTTTGCATCTCTGAACTAATTATTGCTGACCCTTCTTGCTACCATATTATAAGCCTTCCTAGCTCCACATACATCTACATCGTGTGTTTGACACCACCTCGCAATCGCTCTATCCAAGCTTTGAGAGTTTTGACTACACCGGTTGCCGATCGCCACCTGCTGCTGGGTAAGAATTGGTAAGAAATTGAGATTTGCTTGATGGATTGGTGACACACCACCACCACCACCACTTCCCAGTAGTTCATAGGAACAATATTTTTGGATTTTGTTTTTTTGTACTAGTCATGACAGGATCCAGAGTTATCAGTCCATGGGCTTCTTCGATTGTGGGAGACGTGCCACCAAAACAACCGTTACGAGAGGTGCATAGAGATCCACATGCGCATGATCAGGTTAGTGTTTCTATACCATCATTTAATGGTCGTTTTAGATCTCCTTTATATATTGAATGGGAATTTGAAATAAATGATATATTTGCTTCCCATAATTTTGTTGAACATAAGAAATTTACGGTCGCGGTTGGTTCTTTCACCGGCTATGCTTCAGTTTGGTGGAGTGGATATTGTCGGTTACACCCTGATTAGATACCTACTACTTGGGATGATTTGAAACTTGCCATGAGACATACATTCGTTCTTGCTTATTATACTCGTGACATGATTAAAAAGTTACAACATTTAAAACAAGGTAGTGACACCATAACAAAATATTATGATGATTTACAAACAACCTTGTTGCATTCCTCATTAGTAGAAAGTGAAGAAGATTTTATGGATAGATTTTGGGGAGGATTAAACCATGATATTCGGGAGATACTAATTCATGAAAAGTGTTATCCTATGGATCGTTTGTTTCGTCTTGCTTGCAAAGCTGAACAGGAAATAAAACGACATGTTGCCCACAAGGAGAAAGAGTGCAAGGTGCTTATTCCAAGAGTTGATATGGTTGTTCCTTCAACTACTGGGCGTACGATGACGACCACATCAACTGTTGTGAGGGATATATCACCTTCACCATGTGACACGTTACCATCGAGAGTGGCTACATCATCTGAGTTGATCATAAGAGGTAATGACAAAGGTACTTATCTACTACCTCCACATGAGTATGATGAATGCCTTGTCAATTGCAATGTACCATGTGATGAGCTACCTATTACTTTGATCACATCACCTATTTTAGGGAACTACATTCATGATTTGACTTTGCCATGTGATTAAACAACTACAATATCAACAATTTTGAGTGCAGCCATTGAATTAACTATTGTTGAGAAAGAACCATGTGAACAAGGGAATAAATCAAATTTGGATCAAATATGTTTGAAAATAATTGAGACAATGTTTAATCATTTTGATATGACCTCCAATCTTGATGATGATTCTATGTCAAATGACATGTTGCATGTTTGCTTATTTTAGCCTGTTGTAGCATGTAAATTTGAAACAATTCAAGTTTCTTCACCGACGTTGGGATGGTTTAGTGATGAACATTGTCAACCTTTTGATGTATATAAGAGCTTCACTTATATGTGCAAACCGAGTTGCAATATTTTCATGCGTTCTACTTTTTGTGATAATATTTTGGATTTATATTTCATAACATATGAAAGTTACTCATTTATACATGTGTCATATGTGCAAAAACCAAGGGAAGTAAAAATGGATGACATATACATATACAACATGTACACCTTGTCTCTTTTGTTAGCCAAATTTCAGATTAAGCAGCGCCGAGGACGGCTTTATTTTCAAAAAGGGGAGGATGATGAGGACATGACTACCTTTGATATTATCAAAATCATTGCATATGTGTATTTATTTGAGGTGATTTCTGATAAAACTCATGCAAGAATTTATTTATGTTATCCGGAACAAAAGTACTTCACCTGTTTTTATTTTATGCCTAAATGCAGAATGGTCGAACACTTGTATGAATCACATGTGATGACAAGGGAAGAGGAAATGGTTGGATGCTATTCAAGAGTTCCTCTCATGTCAAAGTAAATAATTAGTTGCTGTTCAAGAAGTTCTCTCACGTCACTTTTAGCCCAAGAGAAGATAGAGTCCAAGTCTTTCACGTTCTGGACTCAGATTCGGACAGCACAGACATACATGTACCAAAACGCCTTCAATGTTTTCATATGGACACCGAATTGCGTGATTCTTTTTGGGATTCAAAGTAGATTGTATGTGCTTTCAGTCCCAATTGGAATCACCTTCAAATTCATCCGGAGCGTGGAGATATCGACCAAACAATATGACGTTGCACCAGAATCCAAGTCAAACAACAAGTCCAAAGGTGTTGCACCACCTCCACTTGGGCCGATAGGCCTTGTACGACCTAGGGTTAGTTTTAGGATGCCTTGGGATGTCCTCCCAGCTCCGTGGCCGCCACCCCTTGCTCCTATATAAGTAGATCAACCTAGTAGCTTTTGCTTGGGTTTTGTTTAGATTACAAGTTCGCCATAGCTGCAACTTCGCGTTCTTCTTTTGTGTTCTACGACCAGACAAAGGCGTCACACAACCCCACCTTCATCAATAAATCTTTCCTCTTATATTTGCAATATCTTGATTGCAATCTTGGTTTCTTGCATGTTCTTTGTTTGCGTGCAGGAAATAGACCTTTGCGGTCAGGTTGATCCTGCACCGGTGTGATAAATAACCTCTCGGAGTTGGTTTAGCGATTGCTAAGGCGCGACGTCCTCACACGTTCATAGTCGAATCATCAAATTCTACTCCGCCAAAACAATACCAACGATCTCATCGAAAGACAGGGACAACTTCATCCCTATCAGAATGAGGTGTGTAGGTAATTGTAAAATGCAAAAGAAAATAAAAGCAAATAAATGGCAGCAAGATATTGGAAGTTTTAGAAATATGTTGTGAATAGACCTGGGGGTCATAGCTTTCCTTAATGGCATCTCTTATGAAAATAGTACACAGTGGGTAAAAAAATTACTGTTGGGAAATTGATAGAAGAGCGGATAGTTATGCGATTTTCATGGCAATGATCATGTGAATATAGGCATCACATCCATAAACAAATAGGCCGACTCCTTCCTGCACCTATTACTATTACTCCACTTCAAGAGCGTTTCTATGCTTGCCTCTGTACGTATTAAGTTCATGACAAATGAAGTAATGCTTGGAGTAAGATGACATGATGTAGACAAAGTAAACTCAACAATTATGAATAAACCCTATCGTTTTACCCTTAGTAGCAGCAACACAAAGACACAACTTGTCCCCTTCTGTCATTGGGATATAGAAATTCACCAGGTTGAACCTACTACAACGCACCTCTCTCAGCAAAGAAATATCAATCTAGTTGGCCAAATTATTTCAATAGATCGCAGAGAATTATGAAGCTACCATAATCATGCACATAAGAATCATATTATATATCAGAGGAGACTCAAATATTTATCATGAATAATCTAAACATGAACACACCATCCATCATATCCCAACACATGCACCGCACAAAAGAGTTACATCATACAGATCAAAGCGAAGATGCGATGATCATTGTATTGAAGATCAAAGAGGGAGAGATAGCCATCTAGGTACTGCTATGGACCCGTAGGTATGTGCTGAACTACTCACACATCATCATGAGGGTAGCAAGGTTGATGAAGAAGCCCTCCATGATCTACCCCCTCTCCGTCGGAGTGCCGGAACGGAGCTCTAGATGACCTCTCCTCGGAACAGAGACTTGCGGCGGCATAAAAAGTGTTTCGGGACCTCCTGTGAAGGTTTGAGGGTAAATAGGAATTTATAGGCCAAAGAACAGGGTTAGGAGAGCCATGATGTGGCCACAAGCCATCAGCCCCCCAGGCCACGCCTTGATGGCTTGTGGGGGCCTCGTGTGCCCTCCGGCCTTCTCCGATGCTCAACGGTCTTGTTTTGTTCCAAAAAAAATTCACAAAACGTTTCAGGTCAATTCGGCTCCGTTTGGTACTGGAACCTAAAAAGTGGAAAAACATGCATAAAACCGCAACTAGCACTAGGCACTGGGTCAATAGATGAGTGCTCAAAAATAATATAAAATCATAGATAAGTGCCTAAAAAGTGTTCTAAAATGATAACATAATAGCATGGAATAATCAAAAATTATAGATACGTTGGAGACGTATCAAGCATTGCCAAGCTTAATTCCTGCTCGTCCTTGAGTAGGTAAATGATAAAAATAGAATTTTTGATGTGACATGCTATCCATGATGTATTCTTATGCATGTATGCTCATTGAGAAGGGATGAATTAACAAATATTAACACATCAATATTTATAAGTATAAGCAGCAAAACAATTATTTTTTCAAAGTGTACGATCCTCAAAGATTGTTTCAACCCTTTCCATCCTTATTATATTAGCAAGGCATGGCTCCATCTTCACCACATAACTACAAATGTCAAGAACCACGGTGCCCAAGTCATGCAATTGGATTATACCTTTTAAATATGCATCAACTTTTTATTTTTCGCACAATACATGAGCGTGAACCATTGGACATAGCATATAGGTGGAATAGAGTAAGGTGGTAGATTTCAAAGGGGTTGGAAGGTGGAGAACATAGTCTCGTATCAACTAGGCATACCAACGGTTTATGGAGATACCCATTGATAGATACTTATACAAGAAGTAGGGATTGCCATGCAAATGATGCACTAGAGATATAAGCGTATGAATGCTCCACTGAAGCTAGGTGGGGGTGTGCATCCAACTTGCTTGCTCATGAAGACCTCGGGAATTTGAGGAAGCCCGTTATCGGACTATAAAGCCAAGTTTATAATTTTTGTTGATTCCCACTAGCATATGAATGATATAACGTGAGACTCTCTACATGTTGAACATGGTGCCACTTTGAGGCACAAGTGTGGTAAAGGATAGTAGCAGAGTCCCTTCTCTCTTTCTCTCTCATTTTTTATTATTGTGGGTCATTTGGCCTCCCCCGTCTTTATTTCCTCACTAGGACAATGATCTAATAATGATGACCATCACACTTTTATTTACTTACAACTCATGGGTAATTCGATATGATGAATGAAGCAACATGACTCCAATCTGAATGCCTCTGGCAATGATATAGCATGACATGTAATCAACATATGATATTTGGTGGCTTTGCCACAAATCCTATTATGAATGGTGTCTTTGCCACAAATACTATGTCGGCTCTATATGGTACTCGTGATCTGCGTTGGATTTTCTGTGAAGAGGAATGGGTAATTGTAAGTGCATCTAGTGCCCCTTAGTGATTTTTGTGGATTGAAGACTTATAGGTTAAGAGACTAATATGTTTCTGAGTGTATACACGCCCTATAAGCCACTGAGGAGTTTGATTTATTCGAAGCATATCGACCCCTAAAAATGTATGTCTTCGAGTGATGACTTTGGTCATTCCTAGAATACTTTCATAGCGAAGAAATTGCTTTTCCTCATGAAGACTTTGAAAATGAGGAATCTGGTGTGTCCCAAAGAAAATACTTTGAAGCTTGAAGATTTACTCTTTCTGTTTCATTTTCTTCTTTCTTGAGTCATAGGAACACCGTACTGTTAAAGGGGTCGAGATGATACTAAGGAAAGATTTCCTAATGATGCTCAACTCAAAGCCTACAATACCAAATCCTCAGAGTGAAGCCTTTGAAAATCTCTCACAGATTAGTCAGAGTCTTGAGTGGCAGAGACGAAGTTCTTCTGGCGCTGAAGAAATTGCACTAACTGAGCAGTTAGGATTTCGCCAGTGCGAGCTGCCTATTAGTGAGGAACATGAGAGACATGAGGACTTTCATAGTTGAAAGATCCGACCGTTATCGCGTCGCGCCATGTGTCCCCAATCTTATCCACACAACGATCATACCATTAAGGGCATTAATGTCATATCATGTCAGGATGCTCCGAGGCTATAAATAGCCACCCCCTACAACCACTAGTTGGTTGGCTACTCTGAGAGAAACTAACACTTGTCATTTAGAGCAACCCAATCCTCGATGACTTTGAGCAAAAATCATCAAGTGAGGAAAAACCCCAAACACCCAAACCAAATCCAAAACCCAAAGTGATTGAGCATCAATGAAGAGATTGTTCCTGTGTGGAACCGACGCTTGCTACCTTTGAGGACTGTGCATCCTCCAGACGGTTAGGCGTCAATGGTCTAGAGCATCCATCAGTCAATTGTGGATCGTCGGGTGAACGAGTTTGTGAGGGTTTGGAAGTCTGCCTTGAAGACTTACCACGAGTGTTGGGCGAGGACTGTGTGTCCTTAGCTCAAGGAGAATACGGTTGGGACTGTGTGTCCCGGGACTGTGTGTCCTTTGGTTTGAATACCAAGCCGCTCCAAACCAGATGTACAACTGTCATAGAAGTTGGAACTGGGTCATCAAACCATTGTCTTCATCGAGCTACAGGTTCTATTTCTTCAACTCTTTCATTTCCTCAATTGCATGTTGATGACTTTGATCTGTACTGTTTGAAGAATTTGACTGAAGACTTCCTCTGAAATCCTCACCTTCAATTCTTCACTTGAGTTAATCATCACTTACTTATCCTGATCACGCGACCTGTGCAACCTAAACATCTCGCCACACTACGTGGAATAATCTATAGCCGCGTTTGCACATCTGTTTGAGTACTTATGCCACTACACTCGGTTCATGATTGAGGACTTTCCTCACTAGGAATTTCCTCAGTGATGAATTTATAAAAATCGCCTATTCACCCCCCTCTAGTCGATATAACGCACTTTCAATTGGTATGAGAGCAAGTCACTCCCATGTTTTGTGTGATTTTGGTTTAACCACCTGGAGTTTTAGTTATGTCAACCGCAGGTATGATCAAGGTTACTGCGGGGTGTCTTACCTTTGAAGGAAAGGATTTCCCCTTATGGAAGAACAAGATGCGCATGCACCTTGAAGCAATTGACAACGATCTCTGGTACATTGTGGAAAATGGTGTTCCCCCTGCCACTTCAACTATCACTGACGCTGATGTGAAGAGATTCAAGCAACTCGACTCCCAAGCAAAGAATATCATCTGTGGTCATTTGAGCAAATGTTAGTATGGCAGAGTGAGTGCTTTGGGTTCTGTGAAGTTTATCTAGGAAAGGCTATCCAAAGTCAATGAAGGAGTGTCCACACAATGTGACTCTCGTGTTGATGTTCCTCGCAATCTACTGACATCTCCAATGAGCTTCAGGCTCTTGGGGCCAGAGACATCACTGACAATGAAGTTGTGAAGAAACTGCTACGATCTCTTGATACTTCATTCTTTACGCTGGTAATGATGATTCAAGAGCGAAGAGATTACAAGCTACTTGATCCTACTGGCATCCTTGAGAGACTCAATACTCATGAATTCCAACAAGAAGAGAAGAGAGATCTTTATGGAGCAAGATATAGAAGACCTCGTGTGCTGAAGGCAAATGCCGTTTCCTCATCTGAAGAAGAAGACTCTGATTGCAGTCTTGGTGATCCTGAAGAACTTGGTCAGGAACTTGCTATGCTCGTGAGGAAATTCGATAAGTTCTCAATGCCTAGCCGGTTTGGAAAGTCTTCAAGAAGAGATATGAGGAAATCAGAATCTGAGGACTACAAGAAGAGAACTTGCCATAAATGCAAGAAATCTGGTCACTACATTGCTGATTGTCTTCATTGGGTGAACAAATCAGAGAAGAATAAGTACAAGGATGATAGTTCTGATGACTCGAAGAAAAATAAGAAATCTTCAAAGTCCTCATCTTCAAAGTGCTCATCGCATAAGAAGACTAGTTTCAGAAAGGCTCGAGCACTTATTGGCAAGGAAATGGATTGTGAAGAAGAATATGAGGAATGTGATGAAGACGAAGATTCTGAAGAGGATTCAGAGTGTGGTGTGGAAAGTTTAGCCCTTGCTACCACATTCGTCAACAAGTCCTTCTTCGACCGTGAAGAAAATTACAACATCAACAATAGTGATGACTATGGCGACGAATTTGCTCCCACCTATTGCTTCATGGCAAAAGGTTCAAAGGTACCAAGCCACACTTCCTCTTCTGACTCTAGTGACCGTGAACCTGATAATTATCAAAAACGCAGTTACTATAAACTTGCTAATATTGCCACTAAGCAACAAACTGCTATTGAAAAGCTTCAGAAACTGCTAGACAAAAGTGATGACCTTTTGAGTGATGAAATGAATCGGACTCAAATCCTCACTGAAGATGTTCAAAGTCTTCAATCTAGGTTTGATAGTCTTCAAGAAAATTATGGCACACTCTTGGCTGATCATGAGAAGCTTTCCTATGAATTTCTTCAAAGCAAGCAAGATCTTGAGAAGCTAAGAATGTCTCATGATGATCTTCAAGTCGAAAACGATTCTTTGGTTGCTCAACAGGTCAGTTCCACTCACGAAGAATTCATTCCACCTTGTCTCAAATGCATCAAACGTGAAACTGAAAATTCTTCACCTGAAACTTCAAATGCTTCTATCGGTACAAACTCTTCAACTATTTTTGTGGTAACAAATTCCTCACTTGAGGAAACCACAATTGTCGCTGACGAAAATGCAAGATTGAAGGAATTACATGTGACAGGCATATACAAAAGCCTCAAAGGGCATCAAACCCTTCGCGATGTGCTCAAAAAGCAGATCTTGAATAGGAACCCGAGGAAAGAGGGAATGGCCTTTGAGAGGAAACTGAATGTTGATGGTTCATACTGGAAACCTGACCAATATCCCAAAACCTCATGGGTTGCTGCAAAAGGTCCTCCTATTGATCCATCCACTCTAACATGCTTTACATGTGAAATGTCATATTCCTATGATGAGTCACTTGACTCATACTACAAAATGTTCAAAAATCAGGCTCATGAAGTATTTGCTAGATATGTTGGAACTAAATGCAGGAATGGACCATCCCTGAGGAAAATCTGGGTTCCCAAAAGCATCTTGGAAAGTCTTCAGTTGAATGTCCTCATGGCACTACCAATGAAGAACGGAAACCCTAGATCAAATTCCTCGGGTGGACCAAAGTCTTCACCAGGATCAAAATCCTCAAATGGTCAAAACTATGCTCGTACTCGCACTAATGCTTCTGATATGCAGGAAAACTACAAGGGACATGAATATGTGCATTATTCCTCAAATCACTATGTTAATAACCCTCAAAGAAATTCTATGCATATTCATTTGAGTACTCTAACCCCCCACATATGAAACGAAGTGTATTAGCCTCAATGCCTCAATTCTCATATGGTGCTAAAGCTCGGGGAGGCTCGTCCATTCATGGTGGAGGCACTCCGGCGGTCCTCCGTCGATGGCGCGGTGTCAAGGAGGTGTCCCGTGGGTGCTTATCTTCGAGGGGGTTCCTTTTTTGCATTGGTGAAGCAAAGGGACGTCTAGGTCAAGCAAGGTGTCTGGATGTACTCCGGTGCTCTGGCAACGGTGGGCGAGGTCAAGGCACGAGCGAACCCACGTTGTGCTGAGTGGGTGCTCCCAGTCACTTGGCCCCCCGCTGGATTCTTGGGTTGGGTCCGCCACTAGGTCGAGGCAGTGTTTGTAGATGGAAAGAGAAGGCGCACCAAGGATTTCAGCCGATTGTCTGAAGAAGTGCTTTGGAAAGCTAACTGGTAGTCGGAAATTGATCGGTGAACGGCCTCATCTCTCGCAAGATACAAATAGCGATGGCGAGCGTTTGGGTGGTTTCGGGCGTTCACTAGTGCAGAATCAGGCAATAGTCCTGGTTCGTAAGGACCTTTATTCTACAAGCAGCACTAAAGGATGGGGACTAAAGCGCCCCCCTTTAGTGTCGGTTCGTCATGAACCGGGACCGAATGCCCACCATGTGGCACGAGCCCGTGCTGGGGGGCTGGGGGCCTTTAGTCCCGGGCGATTGCATCAATTGTGACTAAAAAGTTTAGGGGTTTTGGGTTTCTGGTTTATTTTTCCTTTTAATTTTTTGTTTTCCATTTAATTCTTTTTCATTTCAAACATATTTTACACTACTTCATATTGTACACATTATGCATATTTAAAAATAGAATTTCTCGTAGAACCGATCATATATATATATATATCATCGAATTTCTCACACGACCATTCACACATACACATGTATACATACAATTTCTCCTACAATTTGCAGATCATTACATGGAGGCATTACAACTTGTAATGGTATTCTCCTTTGGGATCTATGACCTGGTCGAGCAAAAATCCCGCTATTTCCTCTTGAATTGCTCGTACACGATCCGTTGGTAGGAGCCGATCTCGCATGCCTTTCATCTTTATTAAAAATAAGATCAATATGAATATATTAGTTGAGTGTATATATATATATTAGATCATGATAAAAAGAATTGTGAATATTGTTATGGCAAATGTACACAAAGTTGTCAGTCACTTTTGGACCTTCGGACGTCATCATGCGAATGTTCTCGCAAACGTAGTATGCACATAAATTATTCCCCGACGCCTGCCTCAGGCAGTTTAATGACGAGAATAGAATTTAATCAGGTAATAATTAATCAAGCATGATAATGGTATTGAAACTAGAATATATAATCTTGAATACATCACTTAATTAATGCAACATCGAATAATATCTAACTGATCAACCAACAAAGAGCTACCGATGTTCTCAGGCACGGGCGATGGACACCCAAAGAGCAGGAACCATCACCGGATCATAGCGTGGGTGAGATCCCTGACGAACCTGCAAGGTATTGGAGAACCTGGCGTCCAACGCCTCCATGTAGTGACGGACGTGCTCGTCCTCGTCCCTGACATGGCGACGTACCTCCTCCTCGGGGGCCGACAGCCTCGGCACCGAAAGTGGCCCACGTGACCACCACCAAAGAAGCTCCAGGTCGACGATGGGAGTTCGGTTCCTCACCAATCTGCGCCCCCCAAAAGGTAGCTCCTCCCAGTGCCAGCCCGGCGGGGCCCAATCGCGGACATGTTGGTGCTTCTCAAGCAGGTGGTCGCCACCGAGTCGACGACGAGGATGCGGTCCAGGCATCGTCGACGTCGAGAACCAATTCTACAACTATTTAAATTCCTACTATTAAATAAAGTTCTACAACTATTTAAGTGCAAAAGTTGTAGTGTGAAATAGGTAATGTACATGCCATAAGAGTGAAATTATTATGAACAGATCCGAAGTGTAGGAAATGTCATTAGCTCAAAGTGATAGGATTTGGCGAGGGTTGATATTACTCAATGCAAACTAGGATGGTAATGCAGGTTCCGTTGGCAATCCATGACTAAAGTTGACATGAAGATCTTATTTTTTTAATATTTTTTCATGTTGGTATATTCCCATCTCCCTTTACTTTTAGATTTTACACTAATTTTAAATTGAAGGTGCACCTACAATTTCTTCAAGAGCACCAAGCACAACTCAAGTACATAATAGGTATTATTTTTAAGCTGTTGTAAACCTCAAGTTCTGACAACATATTCTTCAAGAGCACGAAGCACAACTCAAGTACATAATAGGTAATATTTATAAATGTTGCTCTCTATATAGTAAAGAAGATAAGCAAGTATATGACAACATATTCTATAGGCAAGATACAACCTAGTGACATATATAATTCCTTTGCATCACGATTCCTTTGAAACATCAGAATCGATTCATGAGCAAACCTTCACTATTAAAAGTTACTAAATGAATCATAATCCATGGAGGAAGGAGGCGGTCGCGCTCGGGAAAGCCAGTAGCCATGGCTCCGCCGCGCTCGGGCAGGCTGACGAGAGGCGGCTGGAGCTAGGGAAGGAGAGGGAGGAGCGGCCGAGCTCACCGTGGGAGTAGAGGACGGTCGGGGCGCAGCAGCTGCTCGTTGGCGGGCAGAGGAAGGAGGCGCAGGCGGACGATGTCGATGGCGGCGACGATGAGGACGACTTCGGGGGTGGTGACGACGACGAGGATGGCTTCGGGGGCGATGGCGACTCCGGCAGCTTGGTGGCAACGGGACAGGGGCGTCGGCGTCGGGGGGGGGGGGGGGGGTCGAATGGAGGGAGGAAGATCGAAATTTCAAAAGCCCTACTTATATACCTTAACCTTTAGTCCCGGTTAAAGCCACAAACCGGGATTAAAGGTAAATTTGGAGAGCCGAGAGGGCGCGAAACCGCGAGCCCCCGCCACCCCTTTAGTCCCGGTTGGAGCTACCAACTGGGATTAAAGGTAAATTTGGCGAGCCCAAAGGGCGTGAAACCGCCAGCCCCCGCCACCCCTTTAGTCCCGGTTGGTGGCTCCAACCGGTACTAAAGGGGGGTGGGGCTGGCGAGGGGCGCGGGGATATTTGGTCCCACCTCGCTAGTTGAGGGGAGCCGGCGCCTGTTTATAAGCCCCCGCACCGGCAATGCATTGAGCTCCTGTCTAATGTAGGCCTTCTGGGCCTACCTCACTTTTGCTACCTGGTGGGCCAACTGGGCCTGCATCCTGGCCCAACTAGAGGTTGGGTTTCTAGTCGTATGCACGACGTTGTGGCCGAGTAGGAGGGCTTTTTTCATTTATTTTTTATTTTTTGCTTTATTTATTTTCTTTTGTTTCCGAGTTGTTTTTTTTGCTTTATTTAGAGTTTCTTTGTGAATCTTTTTTACTTTAGGTAAAAAAATTATAAACTTTCTGTTAGTGCGAGTTGTTTTCAAATTTGAATTATTTGAAATTTGTGTGAATCACTAGTTTGTGAATAACTTTTTTTTGCTTTTTTGTTTATTTATTTTCAGTGATTCTTTTTTCTTCTATTTAATATTAGTGTGGTTTATTATTATATTCAATTTTGTAATTCTTAGGTTATTTAAAAAAATGAAATGCCTTTGTAACAGATCAGTTTTCGTCCGAAACCCTTATACTTCGAAAGAGATTGTCCATTTTGTACACGAAGAGCATCCTATTCTTGCCGTAACCCTCTCACCTTTTTGCACATCTTATGTTGATGAAATGATGATACCATGCCAACTTTCAACCTTTTCAGAGTTCATTCGTAGTTCTTTTCAATTTCAGGGTCATTTAGCTCAAAAAATCAGTAAATGCATGAAAAATAGCAAACGATGTCACAAAGGGTTGAAAATTACTGACGTGGCTTCGAATGGTGCATACCGAACGCACAAAAAGTCTGGAGTTGAAATAAGATTTCCTTCTCTTCTTTGGTAAGAGCATAGCTGGCACGACCCTGATGTATGTGGTCTTTCCGTGCATACATTGCTGGTCCTCCCGTGCTAAAAAGGTTGGAACTTGGCATGGTATCATCATTTCACACACATAGCATGTGCTAAAAAGTTGAGCGGATAACGACAAAAACTGAATGTACTTTGTGTACAAACTTGGCCATCTACTTCAGTGTATGAGGGTTTTAGATGAAAACTCATATGTTAGACGGGCGTTTCATTTTTTGTTAACTTGTTTCAACTGTGGACTTTTTGTGCATTCAATATGCACCATTCAAAGCCACATACTCAAATTTCAATAGTTTCTAACTTCAGTTGCTATTTTTCATGCATTTAATGATTTTTAGGTAAATGACCTTGAAATTAAAAAGCACTACAAATGAACTCTTAAAAGGTTGAAACTTGGCATGGTATCATCATTTCACACACATAGCATTGCTAAAAAGTTGAGAGGATTACGACAAAAATTGAATGCACTTCGTGTACAAACTTGGCCATCTACTTTAGAGCATGAGGGTTTCACACGAAAACTCATATGTTACACGGGCATTTAATTTTTGTTAACTTGTTTCAACTCCAGGCTTTTTGTGCATTCAATATGCACCATTCCAAGCCACATCCTCAAATTTCAACAGTTTATAACTTTAGTTGCTATTTTCATGCATTTAATGATTTTTTAGGTAAATGACCCTGAAATTAAAAAGCACTACAAATGAACTCTAAAAATGTTGAAACTTGGCATGGTATCATCATTTCACACATATATCATGTGCTAAAAAGTTGAGAAGATTACGAAAAAAACTGAATATACTTCGTGTAGAAACTTGGCTGTCTACTTCAGAGTATGAGGGTTTCAAACGAAAACTCATATGTTACACGGGTATTTCATTTTTGTTAACTTGTTTCAACTCCAGACTTTTTGTGCATTTAATATGCACCATTCCAAGCCACATCCTCAAATTTAAACAGTTTCTAACTTCAGTTGCTATTTTTCATGCATTTAATGATTTTTAGGTAAATGACCATGAAATTAAAAAGCACTACAAATGAACTCTAAAAAGGTTGAAACTTGGCATGGTTTCATCATTTCACACACATAGCATGTGCTAAAAAGTTGAGAGGATCACGACAAAAACTGAATGCACTTCGTGTACAAACTTGGCCATCTACTTGAGAGTATGAGAGTTTCACATGAAATCTGATATGTTACACGGGCATTTCATTTTTGTTAACTTGTTTGAACTCCAGACTTTTTGTGCATTCAATATGCACCATTCCAAGCCACATCCTCAAATTTCAACAGTTTCTAACTTCAGTTGCTATTTTTCATGCATTTAATGATTTTTAGGTAAATGACCCTGAAATTAAAAGCACTACAAATGAACTCTACAAAGGTTGAAACTTGGCATGGTATAATGATTTCACACACATAGCATGTGCTAAAAAGTTGAGAGGATTACGACGAAAACTGAATGCACTTCGTGTATAAACTTAGCTATCTACTTCAGAGTATGAGGGTTTCAGGCGAAAGCTCATATGTTACACGGGCATTTCATTGTTGTTAACTTGTTTGAACTCCAGACTTTTTGCGCATTCAATATGCACCATTCCAAGCCACATCCTCAAATTTCAACAGTTTCTAACTCCAGTTGCTATTTTTCATGCATTTAATGATTTTTTTGGGTAAATGACCCTGAAATTAAAAAGCACTACAAATGAACTCTAAAAAGGTTGAAACTTGGCATGGTATCATACATCACAATGCTCCAGAAAACTTGCTCACATCATATTTAAACAGGGACATATATAAAAATACTCGTCCAAGCTAGAAATAGAAGTGTTCGCCGTTGCGAACACTAGTCGTCTGAATCAGAATATCCGCAAATTGGTGGTGGTGGTGGTGCTTGATGTACGAGGTGACGCTCGTCATAGTTCATGATTCGAATCCTGCGGTACAACTCGTATGCAACATACGCATCTTTTTCCGCATACTCAATGTTGATACCAGCAAGTGGGGTCGTCTCCCACTCTTTGTGCTAATCCGAGGGGAATTTGGTATTCATATCAGCGTACTCCTCGTCGATCATGGCGACTGCCATATGAGGTATCGAAGTCCTCGTATGTTGAAGCATGAATATGTCTTGGATATCAATGTGGCAGGTGATACGTCTCCATCGTATCTACTTTTCCAAACTCTTTTGCCCTTGTTTTGGACTCTAATTTGCATGATTTGAATGGAACTAACCTGGACTGACGTTGTTTTCAGCAGAATTGCCTTGGTGTTGTTTTTGTGCAGAAATGAAAGTTCTCGGAACGTCTTGAAAATTTACGGAGAATATTTTAGGAAAATATGAAAAATACTGCGCAAAGATCCACCGGAGGGGATGGACCATTGGGCCACAAGCCCTGTAGCCCCCACCCCACTGGTGGCGGCTAGCAAGCTTGTGGGGCCCACATGACTCTGCCGCCCACAAACTCAGCTCTATAAATTCACTTTCATCCCAAAAAAATCAAGAGAGAAGATTTCGTCACGTTTGCGATACGGAGGCGCGACCACATTTTGGGCAGATCTCGAGTCCATTTTGGGCTCCGGAGAGGAGAAATCATCGCCATCGTCATCATCAACCTTCTTCCCTCTCCAATTCCATGAAGCTCTTCATCGTTCATGAGTAATCTATTCGTAGGCTCGCTGGGCGGTGATGAGTAGGATGAGATCTATCATGTAATCGAGTTACTTTTGAGGGGGATTGTTCCCTAGTATCCACTATTTTCTAAGATTAATTTGCTACTACTTTTCCATTCTTAATGCTTGTCACTAGGGCCCGATTGCCATGATTTCAGATCTGAAATTATTATGTTGTCACCAATATATGTGTGTTTTAGATCCGATCTTGCAAGTTGTAGTTACCTACTATGTGTTATGACCCGGCAACCCCGGAGTGACAATAACCGGAAGCACTCCCGGTGATGACCATAGTTTGAGGAGTTGATGTGTTCACCAAGTGCTAATGCGTTGGTCCGGTTCTTTATTAAAAGGAGAACCTTAATATCCTGTAGTTTCCTTTTGGACCCCGCTGCCACGGGAGGGATGGACAATAGATGTCATGCAAGTTCTTTTCCCTAAGCACGTATGACAACATACGGAATGCATGCCTACATCACATTGACGAACGGGAGCTAGCCACATATCTCTCCGTGTTATAACTGTTGCATGATGAATACCATCCAAACAAATCACTGACCCATTGCCTACGAGTTTGTCCCACTACTGCTGTTACTTGTCTTGCTCTGCTGCTGTTACCACTGTTGTTGCTGCTGTTACTTGCTTGCTCTGCTGTTACTTGCTACTGTTACTACTTGCTACTGCTGTTACTACTGCTGTTACTTTGCTGTTGATACTTTGCTTGCAGATACTAATCTTTCAGGTGTGGTTGAATCTGACACATTCAGCTGCTAATACTTGAGAGTATCCTCTCACTTCCTGACTGGCAAATCAACAAATTGGGTTGAATACCCTACCCTCGAAAACTGCCTCGATCCCCCGCGCTGGTGGGTCATTGCAAGACAATTTCTAATTGTTGAGCAATCGAGAATAGCATTTGTCTAGCAATTGCTAGAGATGTGCTAAACAAAAATTTTCTGGCGCCGTTGCCGGGGAAGCGATTGCTATATTCTCTGAGTCACTTGGGATTTATATATGCTCATCACTATGAAGAATCTGAAGGATCCAAAAACCAGAGTTTTGCCCTCAACTACAGGGGAAGTAAGGAATTGCCATCTAGCTCTGCACTTGATTCACCTTCAGTTATGACTAAGTTTGCAACATCACCTCCTGCTAGAAATCTTGATATGTCGCCTGTGCTTGATGATGCTTATGATGCTGCTATGCCTGATACTGCTATGCCTGATGATGCTAGAGATGCTATGCCTGATACTGCTTTGCCTGATGATGCTAGAGATGCTATGCCTGATACTGCTTTGCCTGATGATGCTATGCTTGATATTGCTAGATATACTACTTTTCCTGATGTGCCACTAGGGGTGTTCCTTGATGCTCATATTGCTAGAGTTACTGCCAATGCTCGTGATGCTTCTGAAACTGCTGATACTATTGAGATAGAACCTGCTTTTGCTCCTGCTCGATCTAGCTCTCCTAGATATGAATTGCCTGATATACCTGAGGGTTATGTTATGGAGGGAGAGATAGCTGAGGATTTTCTTGCGTGTAAGGATGCCTATGACGCTGATAAATTACTTCTCAAGTGGAAGGAAAAATCTCTGAAAGCTAGGATGAAATACGACCCGAAGTTTGCCACTTCACCTATCTTTATCACCGATAAGGATTATGAATTCTCTGTCGACCCTGAGATAATCTCTCTATTCGAATCTTATCCTTTCCACGTTTATGAGTCTGAGACAGTCGTAGCCCATCTTACCAAACTACACGATATAGCCACCCTTTTCACTAGTGAGGAGAAGATCCGCTACTACTATATCCTTAAGCTGTTTCCTTTCTCTCTAAAGGATGACGCTAAAGCCTGGTTCACCTCTCTTGCTCCTGGATGTGTGAGTAGTCCCCAGGATATGGTCTATTACTTCTGTGAGAAATATTTCCCTGCCCATAAGAAGCAAGCTGCCTTGCAGGAAATATACAACTTTGCTCAACTCCAAGAAGAGAGTCTCCCACAAGCTTGGGGGAGGCTCATCCAGCTACAAAATGCTTTGCCTGATCACCCTCTTAAGAAGAACGAGATACTTGATATCTTCTATAACGGACTTACTGATGCTTCTAGATACCACCTAGATAGTTGTGCCGGTTGTGTTTTTAGGGAACGAACTATTGAACAAGTTGAGACCCTTCTGAATAACATCTTGATCAACGATAATGCTTGGACTATTCCCGAACCACCTCCTAAGCCAACTCCTAAGAAAAGAGGTATTCTATTCCTCAGCCCCGAAGATATGCAAGAAGCCAAGAAATCTATGCAAGAGAAAGGCATTAGATCTGAAGATGTCAAAAATCTACCACCTATCGAAGAGATCCATGGTCTCGATAACCCGATACAAGTAGTAGAAGTGAATTCTCCGCGTAGGTTTGATGAGAGTGATATTCCTTTTGACAAACCTGCTAGCCTATGCTTTGATGAATTTGACAACTTTGTTGCCAAACAACAGAGTTTCAATGATTATGTTAGTAGACATTTGGAACGAAGTACTCGTATGCTTAGCCATTTAAGTGCTTGTGTAGACAGAAATGTCAATGATCTGAAGCTTCTGAGTAAACATGCCTCTATGATTACTACTCAGGTAGAACAAGTACTTAAAGCTCATAATGACTTGCTCAATGAATTAAATGACAACTCTGTCACAGTCATTACTAGAGGAGGTAAAATGACTCAGGAACCTTCGTATCCTGAAGGCCATCCTAAGAGAATTGATCAAGATTATCATGGAATTAATGCTGATACACCCAGTCATCCTAAGGAGAAGAAGAAGGACGATAGAAACCTACATGCCGGTTCACCAAATGCTGTCACACCATAAGAACATAATGATATTTCTGCGTCTGATGCAAAAACACAATCTGGTGATGAACATGAACCTGGTGACAATATGGACAATGATGTTCATAATAATGCTCAACCTAGCAATGATGAGGATGTGGAGATTGAACCTACGGTTAATCCTGATAACCCACAACCTAAGAGATACGATAAGAATGACTTCACTGCTAGGAAGCATGGTAAAGAAAGGGAGCCATGGGTTCAGAGACCTATGCCCTTTCCTCCTAAGCCATCCAAGAAAAAGGATGATGAGAATTTCTGCGCTTCGTTGAGATGATAAGAAACGTCTTTCTGCAGATGCGGTTAACTGATATGCTCAAAATGTCTCCATATGCCAAGTACATGAAATATATTGTGACCAATAAATGAAAGATACCAGATCTTGAGATCTCTACCATGCTTGCCAATTACACTTTCAAAGGTGGAACTCCTAAGAAACTTGGTGATCCCGGAGTGCCCACTATACCTTGCTCCATTAAAGGAAACTACGTAAGAACTGCCTTATGTGACATTGGAGCCGGTGTTAGTGTTATGCCACTCTCTCTTTATCATAGACTTGAATTGGATAAGTTGACACCCACTGAAATTTCTCTGCAAATGGCTGACAAATCAACTGCTTTCCCTATCGGCATTTGCGAGGATTTGCCTGTTGTGGTTGCTAACACGACTATCTTAATAGACTTTGTTATCTTGGATATTCCCGAGGACGATGCCATGGCTGTCATCCTCGGAAGTCCCTTTTTAAACACGACAGGGGCTGTTATAGATTGCAACAAAGGCAATGTCACTTTCCATGTCAACGGTAATGAGCATACAGTGCACTTTCCGAAGAAACGATATCAAGTACATTGCATCAATGCTATCGAAAAGACTTCATCGATTCTTATTGGGAGCTTTGAATGCCCTATTCCTCGTGTCAAGATGAAGTATGATTTGCTTGTTGGGGAGATACATATCCCCATTGAGGTAACTTAGTGGCTATTCGAAAATTCTCCGTTCTCTCTTGCGATTCGAGAAGGTTTTGTCATGAGGATTTGATCAACCCCATTGACGGATTTCTTTCGATGACCATGAAATGGATGAATGAAAGATTCACATACCTCTATTTTAAGCTTTCACTTTCTGTTGCTTAGAAGAAAAATGATAGATTTAGTTTAGTTTTTCCTGTTTTCTGTTTTAGCGTCCCGGAGAAAAATACCCCGAAAATAAAAGTTCTCCGATGCTCGTGAAAATCTAGTATGATTTTTTCTGGTATATTTGAAAATTACTGGGCGTGAGAGCTGGCCTGGGGGACAAACCAGTGGGACACAAGCCCTGCAGCCGCCGCCCCCCCTCGTGGCGGCTAGCAAGCTTGTGGGGCCCACAGGGATCCCCTCCACTCATTCCAGCTCCCCTCCTATTCTTCCACCTCCAGAAAAAATTGTTTCGTAGCTCAAACCCGTGTTCTTGCTGATTTGGCTGTGATTTTCGATCTCCTTGCTCAAAGCACCATTCTCCGAACCGTTTTGGGGAAATTACTCCTTGGTAAGTGACTCCTCCATTGGTCCAATTAGTTTTTGCTCTAGTGCTTTATCCTTCGCGTATTCTTGCTACCTTGGTGACCCTGTTCTTGAGCTAGAAATGTTGATTTTAGCTGGTCCCAAGTAGTTTTAGCGCGTGATACGGTCTCCAGGCACTAGTAGGAGTAGTTGCTACGAGTTGGGTTAATCTTTATTCACTTTTCTTTCGAAGTCTCTAAAAATTTCAGAATTTTTCAAAGCTAGAAAAGGGAAAATATGAGGAGGTTCTTGAGAGGATCTTCAAGCCGTAACCCCAAGGAGGATGACAAGAACCACCCCAAGTACGTGGTTCCTCGAGTCACAGAAGTTCGAGCGTGCGAGTGGCCAAGTGATGAATTTTTGCGCGCCGCTGGGCTTTATGAAGACTTTTATTACTTGGTGGAGAATGCAGGTCTTACTGCGTTCGTTGAAGATAAGTGCTCACAATACCTCCTCCTCACCAATATTTTCATTCAAAGCTTCAACTTTTATCCGAGGAAGAATCCTCCCATGGTTGAGTTCAAGTTGTACGATATCCCCCAGTGCATGACGCTACAGGATTTTTGCAATGTATGCAAATTACCTTATGTTGGGGATATCCGTGACCCTCGTCCACGGGACTGGAGGATTTCATAGGTACTATTGCTGTTGGAGTGGAGAGAGGAGTGTCTCGCGCTAGAATTGCTAGCATACATTTTCTTGTGCTTCGGTACTTCTCATTATTTGTGGGAAAATGTTTGATTGGCCATGGGGAGGCTGGATCACTTAGTTCTCCAGACCTTGCGGTTTTGCGCGAAGGCCTTTATAACGATAAGACTTATAGCCTAGGTGCTATAGTAGCCAAGCGGTTGAACACCAACTGTTCCAAGGGTGTCATCTATGGAGGTATCTATGTGACCCGTCTTGCCAGACACTTTGAGATACCCGTTAGACTGGGAGAGGAAGGAGAGATGCTTCTTCCTGAGAAATATCTGGATTATGACAGCATGGTTCGCCATGATTTTCTGGATAGAGATACTAGTAGACGGATTACTTATAACCTGGTATTAATCAGGGTACTCGAGAGACTATTACTTTGCCTGCTCCTTCTTTGTTCGATCTTCATGCAGGTAGGTACACTATTATGCCCTCGGACATCTACGCATATTGGGGCTTGGCCCAACCACAGGTGCCCGTGCCCGAGCCGCCAGTCGAGTACCAGACGCCAGTTTATCAGTGGGAGCCAGAGGAGCTCACACAACAGTGGCATCCACAGTCTGCTCCGGAGTATCCCGGAGCTGGTTATTTCCCACCTTGGGAGTAGACCAAGCTAGGCCGAAAGCCTAAGCTTGGGGGAGTACGTGTTCTCACCAACCTTACATTCATGCTTATGCTTTCACTTTGTCAGTCGGTGTTTACACTTTGCCACTGTATTATCCATGCTAGTTTATTTTCATTTTCTTGTTTTCTTGTTTTGCGTCCTTTTGAGAAAACCCAAAAAGATTTTTCTTTCTTCTTTTTGCTTGTTGGGAGCTTTCCCGTGTAAATAGTTTTGTTTTTCTTTGGGTCAAGGTAGTATATATTGGTTACAATGTTTAGTGGTTCTTGTATGCATACCTGTTTAGCTCTCAAAGAGCCATATTACTTTGTCTTCTTCTTTGTGTTTTCCTGCAGATTCAGCTTAATCCAATGCACGAGCACTCTTATTATTGTTCACATCGTTCTATCGTGCAAATGAAAGGCAATAATGATGATATATGATGAAGTGACTGAGACTGGAAAAACTGGTATGAACTCTATCTATTTTTTTTGTAAATATGACTATCTTGTCATGCCTCATTCAGCTTTGTTGTGAGAGAACCATGTTTGCAATGACAACTTAGAGATCATAGTTTCGGATGCCATGCTTAACAAGCTGAGAGCTTATAATGGTTTGTCTTGAATGTAAACATAGATTTTGAGATGACTATGATGTAGTATGATAGGATGGTATTCTCCTTTGAATGATTCGAGTGGCTTGACTTGGCGCATGTTCATGCATGTAGTTGAAACAAAATCAACATAGCCTCTATGATGTTCGTGTTCATGGTGATTTATATCTTGTTCATGCTTGCATTCAATGTTAGTAAAACTCATTGCATCTTGATGACCGTTGTCGCTCTCTAGTTGGTCGCTTCCCACTCTTTTGCTAGCCTTCACTTGTACTAAGTGGAATACTGCTTGTGCATCCACTTCCATAAACCCAAAAGTTTTTCCATGAGAGTCCACGATACCTACCTATTTGCGGTATCTACCTGCCGTTCCAAGTAAATTTGCATGTGCCATTCTCTAAACCTTCAAGAAATAATCTTTTTTGCATGCCTGAACCGCTCATGTGGTGACAGGGGGCTATTGGTATCTTCCTTGTTAGGCGTGTTATCCTCGACATGTGCTTATTCACTGTCATGCACGAGAAAGGGTCCGGTAATTGGAATGTCCAGTTCCACGCTTAAATCAAAAACATAACTGTAAAACAAGACTCCCCCGGATTGATGTTAGTATGGACGGTACCCGAGGATTCGGCTAGCCGTGGAGTGTGATTGATTGGTGGTGGGGGAGTTAAAACTTTACTTTTCTATTTGGGAACCGCCTATAGCATGAGTAGCATGGAAGATATTGAGAACTCTTGGTCATTGCATTGACAATGAAAGCATGCCACCCAAAATTATTATCTCTGTTTTCAAAGCTTGAGTTGTGGCACCTCTGCAAATCAATGCTTCCCTCTGCGAAGGGCCTGTCTATTTATTTTCCTATTGAGTCATCCTCTTCTTATATAAGCACCAATTAGAGAGCACCTCTGTCATTTTGATGCTTTTATGTTTGATTGATATTGAGTATGACTATGACTGGATCTTCATTGCTATGAATTACAATGTTTAGTCAGCCCTTGATCTTTGAAAGTGCTCTGCATTTATGTTTTGCGGTCTCAGAAAGAGCTAGCGAGATACCACCTATTCATATTGCTTCATGCTTGTTTTGATTGAATTGTTGGTATTTGAAACTCATTATTATTTGCTCGTTAGCTGATTATGCCATTGATATTAGTTTACCGTGAGACCTTTGTGTCACTTGCTTATGTGGTTAACTTGTGATCTTGCTGAAATTCTGGTTATGAGTTAGACATAGTTGCAACAACAAGATCAAACATAGTTTGTCAAAGTTTTTCTTTTTCTTTTAGTTTGTCAACTGAGTTGCTTGAGGACAAGCAAGGTTTTAAGCTTGGGGGAGTTGATACGTCTCCATCGTATCTACTTTTCCAAACACTTTTGCCCTTGTTTTGGACTCTAATTTGCATGATTTGAATGAACTAACCTGGACTGACGCTGTTTTCAGCAGAATTGCCTTGGTGTTGTTTTTGTGCAGAAATGAAAGTTCTCGGAACGTCTTGACAATTTACGGAGAATATTTCTAGAAAATATGAAAAATACCTGCGCAAAGTTCCACCGAAGGGATGGGCCAGTGGGCCACAAGCCCTGTAGCCGCCACCCCCCTGGTGGTGGCTAGCAAGCTTGTGGGGCCCACGTGGCTCTGCCGCCCCCAAACTCAGCTCTATAAATTCACTTTCGTCCCAGAAAAAATCAAGAGAGAAGATTTCGTCACGTTTGCGATACGGAGGCGCCGCCACATCCTGTTCTTCATCTGGAGGGCAGATCTGGAGTCCGTTTTGGGCTTCGGAGAGGGGAAATCGTCGCCATCGTCATCATCAACCTTCTTCCCTCTCCAATTCCATGAAGCTCTTCATCGTTCGTGAGTAATCTATTCGTAGGCTCGCTGGGCGGTGATGCGTAGGATGAGATCTATCATGTAATCGAGTTAGTTTTGACGGGGATTGATCCCTAGTATCCACTATGTTCTGAGATTGATGTTGCTATTACTTTGCCATGCTTAATGCTTGTCACTAGGGCCCGAGTGCCATGATTTCAGATCTGAAATTATTATGTTGTCACCAATATATGTGTGTTTTAGATCCGATCTTGCAAGTTGTAGTTACCTACTACGTGTTATGACCCGGCAACCCCGGAGTGACAATAACCGGAACCACTCCCGGTGATGACCATAGTTTGAGGAGTTCATGTGTTCACCAAGTGCTAATGCGTTGGCCCGGTTCTTTATTAAAAGGAGAACCTTAATATCCTGTAGTTTCCTTTTGTACCCCGTTGCCACGGGAGGGATGGACAATAGATGTCATGCAAGTTCTTTTCCCTAAGCACGTATGACGACACACGGAATGCATGCCTACATCACATTAACGAATGGGAGCTAGCCACATATCTCTCCGTGTTATAACTGTTGCATGATGAATATCATCCAAAAAAATCATTGACCCATTGCCTACGAGTTTGTCCCACTACTGCTGTTACTTGTCTTGCTCTGCTGCTGTTACCACTGTTGCTGCTGCTGTTACTTGCTTGCTCTGCTATTACTTGCTACTGTTGGTACTTGCTACTGCTGTCACTACTGCTGTTACTTTGCTGTTGATACTTTGCTTGCAGATACTAATCTTTCAGGTGTGGTTGAATCTGACACATTCAGCTGCTAATACTTGAGAGTATCCTCTCACTTCCTGACTAGCGAATCAACAAATTGGGTTGAATACTCTACCCTCGAAAACTTCCTCGATCCCACGCACTGGTGGGTCATTGGAAGACAATTTGTAATTGTTGAGCAATCGAGAATAGCATTTGTCTAGCCATTGCCAGAGATCTGCTAAACAACAGTCAGCTGGTATCTCAATACTGAAGTTGTGCCTCATCTTGCGCTTGTCATTCCATATATCAACGCTATCAAAACGTATTCCACTTCGAAGGAAGTCCATGAGTACTCGACAGTGCTTGTCACTACTGCAACAACAACAAATAAAAATGGAACAAATGTTACATACTGGTGCAAAACAAGTATATTTCGGTAGAAGTATAATAATGAAGAATCTTAACAAGTATATTTTGGCACAAGTATAATATGCAACTATAAAGGAAAATTCGTTCACTGCAACAAAAGAGGAATCAAAATAAGCCCTAGATGTTGTTATCCTATGCAATTTTCATATATGAATCAAAAGAATAAATATATGCAACAAGGAAAATTCTTTCACTACAACTAAAGAGGAATTGATATTTCCCATAGGATTCAAATGGACCATATTGCTATCCTATGCAATTTTCATATCCTATGAATTGATCAAGAAACCCTAAATTAACTATTACATATATGTTCTCCCACGATTTTACCAATATGCAACAAAGAAACTTGCTTCACTACAACTAAAGAGAAACTGATCTTTAGGATTCAAATGGAACATATTGCTATCCTATGCAATTTTCGTAACCTTTGATAAAAAAAAGCCTTAAAACTTACCTTGCCCATTGGAAGACCATGTCATTTCTCTTGAAACAAAGTTGTATGATGGCAACAACTTCTTGATTGGCCGTGTACTCGAGATCAATCCCCATGAACTTGTCTTTCTCCTCCGCCACTTCAAGCCGTTCCTCGAAATAGGAAAGAAAACGCGACACCATGGTGCTGTCATTCGTGTACACGACATTGAGTTTGGTCGTGCCATGTGTGAGCACCTTCTAGTAGCGAGTGATTGGATCATCCATGGTGGAAGATATGGGGAAGAAGAGAGGAGAGAACAGAGGAGACGAACAGAATGGTCGTAGTTACCATTTATCCTGTTTTTCATCGTGGGAAACGGCGCGGGATGCGAACAGTTTGGACCTTTAGTCCCGGTTTGAGACACCAACCGGGACTAAAGGGGCTCGCACCAGGCGAACGATCGTGGTACTGTACCATTCATCCTAGTTTTCATCGTGCGAAACGATGCGGGATGGGAACGGTTTGGACCTTAAGTCCCGGTTTGAGACACCAACCGGGACTAAAGGGGCTTGCACCACGCAAACGGTTGCCACCACTCGTTTCGTCTCTGTTCGTGGCTCAACCCGGGACTAAAGGCCCTTAACGAACCAGGGCAAAAGCCGTTTGGCCTCCAGCCGCTCGAACCGGGACTAATGGTCACATAAGACCTGTTTTCTACTAGTGGTTTTCGAGGGAATCGGTCGAGGAGGCCTTGGGGTATTTATAGGACGTAAATTGGGCATAGGGATTGACTTGGATATCGAATACCCGAAGATCCGAGATACGGCGGTGCTCGGACGTGCTCTAGCGTTGTTTCTTATGTGGTATGTGGGAGGAGGAAGAATATGGTGTGGGGGCGCAGTGATCAGAGAGAGAGGGAGTTAACGAGAGAGAGAGAGAGAGAGAGAGAGAGAGAGAGAAAGAGAGATAGAGAGAGAGATGGAGAGAGGGGTCGGTCGGGCGATTGAGGGGAGCGGTCCGCGTTGTGAGTGCGGTGCTGGGATCGCTCATGCACTAGCGCTGGGCTGGATGGCCAGGCGCGACTAGGTGGACCTCGGCCTGCTGGACCGACCGGCTAGTAGCTAGCGCCTCGCTGGTTCTGTTTTTTACTATTAAATCACACACAAAAAACTATAGAAAAGAAAATAAGAAATGAACTTTGTTGAAAATAAAAATTATACCATAAATCTTGAAACAAAATATAAAATAATATGAACTATTTTTCGGAGGATCATAAAATACTTTTAAAAAATTATTTATTTGAATATTCCAAATTGATTTGGATTTTGATTGTCCAAACCTTTTTGCAAATAGTTTCTATTTTTCTTTTTACCAATAATTTGTAGATTACCTCTCACTTTTTCTTGAATGGTTATATTCCTTCTCCCTTTATTCTTTATTAGATGATTTTAAAAAAACTAAATTTCGAATATGGTCTAAAAAGAAAAATGAAAACTTCATAAGGGAAAGTTGAAATGTTGCACATTGAAATTGAAAGGTTTAAATATGAAAAGTTCAAAGTTCACAAAGGTAAGAATGAAAATTGGGGAAGTCCTTTTATTCCTTCATTAAATTAAAAAAAATGAAATTCCACTCATTTTCAAACAAACAAGTATTATAACATTCCAAAATTTGGGATGTTACAAATCAAGTTGGATGCACACCCACTTAGCTTCATTTGAGCTTTCATACACTTATAGCTCTAGTGCATCCATTGCATGGCAATCCCTACTTCGTGCATTGATATCGATTCATGAGCATCTCCATAGCCCGTTGGCTCGCATAGTTGATGCGAGACTTTCTTCCCTTTTGACTCCTGTGATCTTTACCACCATACACTATTCCGCCTATGTTATATCCATGCTTCACGCTCACATATTGTGTGAATTTAAAAATCCTGAAGCGCGTTAGAGGTATGATCCAATCGCTTGGCTGGAAACCAGGGTGCTCATGATTGATGACCCATAGGTATATGGGATCACTCATAGTCCTTTCAATAAGTAAAAGTGTCAAACCCAACGAGGAGCAGAAGGAAATGATAAGCAGTTTTTGGCAAGGTATTCTCTTCAAGTGTTGCAGGTAAGACTGATAGATAGTTTTCTAGCAAGATAATTTGTAACAAGTAACAAGTAACAATAGTAGCAAGTGTACAACAAGGTGGTGATACATCGATTTTGCATCGTGAATTCTCATTGATATTTATGATAGTCTTGACCATTATTCCTTGTTATGATACAATTCTTATGCCTTTTCTCTTTGAATATGCAAGATACATCACAAAGAGGGAAATTACTTGAAACTGGAATTTTGGACAAGAAAACCAAGAAAAGGACTGAAAAATCATTGGACGCCAAATGACCTAAAACTTCATGGATAATTTTGATGGAATATTTGAGAATTATTGGACCAAAAAATATATTAGAGGGGGGCCACCTGCTGGCCACAAGCCAACAAGGCGCCCCCACCCCCTGGGCGCGCCCTGCTGCCTTGTGGGGCCCCAGCAGGTCTCCCGACCCCCCTCTTCTCCCATATGGTGTGTTTTAACCTAGAAAATATCATAGGAATAATTTCGGGATGAAGTGTCGCCATCTCGAGGTAGAAACCTGGGCAGAGGCCCTTTTTGTCTTTGACAGAGAGATTTTACCGGGGAAATTTCCCTCCAGGAGGGGGAAATCGGAGCCATCATCATCACCAATGCTTCCTCCTTCTTGGGAGGACCAATCTTCATCTACATATTCACTAGCACCATCTCATCTCAAACCCTAGTTCATCTCTTGTATTCAATCTTTGTCTCAAAACCTCAGATTGGTACCTGTGGGTTACTAGTAGTGTTGATCACATCTCATAGTTAATGCTTGTTGGTTTACTTGGTGGAAGATATTATGTTCATATCCTTAATTACTATTATTATAACTATTATCCTAAACATGTTGATGAGGTGTCAGTATTACTATTGTTCCCGAGGACATGAGAGAAGTCTTGTTATAAGTAATCATGTGAAGTTGGTATTCGTTCGATATTTTGATGATGTGTATGTTGTTGCTTATCTTAGTGGTGTCGTGTGAATGTCGACTACACGACACTTCACCATGTTGGTGGCCTAAGGGAAGGAATTGTGGAGTAACAAGTAGATGATGGGTTGCCAAGTGATAGAATCTTAAACCCCAGTTTATGTGTTGCTTCGTGAGGGGATGATTTGGATCCACACATTTCATGCTATGGTTAGATTTATCTTAATTCTTCTTTCATAGTTGCACATGCTTGCGAGAGGCGGTAACCATAAGTGGGTTGCTTGTTCAAGTAAGAACAATGCCTTAGCATCGATCCACCCACTTATCAAATTATCAATGTAACGAATGCAAATTAACTCAACATGTTGAACATGACTAGACAGAAATTCCCATGTGTCCTCAAGAGCGTTTGCCCCATATAAGAGTACTTTCCGGCATGTCCTTTGCTACAAAAGGTCTGGGATATATTTCTGCATACTTGTTACTATTTTTACTTGTCACTTGTTATGAATTATCTTGCTACTAAACTATCTAACACTATTACTCATAGCACTTGCACAAAATACCTTGCAGAAAACTACATATGATTTCCTTCACCTCCTCGTTGGGTTCGACACTCTTACTTATAGAAAGTACTAAGATTGACCCCCTATACTTGTGGGTCATCAAGACTCTTTTATGGCATCGTTGCCGAGGAGTGAAGCGCCTTTGTTAAGTGGAAATTGGTAAAAAAACATTTTTGGTACGTGTTGAATTTTACTATTGCTTGTCACTATGGATGGTCACCATTTGGTTGGCTTGTTCGCATCATCGGTGCCTCGAACGGAAGTGGAAAAGGTTGTATCTCAACCTATTGAACCACTGAAAATATTTATTACGAGATTCCTTCGGGTATGTTAGAGAAACTGCTCACTCATCCTTATAACCACTTGATATATGTCGATGAGGTTTGTGGATTGTTTAATCTTGCAGGTTTATCCAGAGACAATGTTAAGAAGAAGGTTTTACCTTTATATTTGGAGGTAAAGGAATTGATGTGGTACATGCTATTGGATCATGGGACTAGAATCGTTTGAAGCTGGAATTTCGTCAAAAGTTTTATCCTATGCATCTACTTCATACTGATCAAAACTTTATATATAATTTCTAGCCTTATGAAGGAGAAAGCATATCTCAAGCTTGGGGGAGGCTTAAATATATGATTCACACTTGTCCCAACCATTATCTATCAATAGAAATGATTATACAAAAAAAACTATGCTCGGTTTTCTCATAATGATGAATCACTACTTAATTCTTCTTCTACTAGCTCCTACATGAAGAGGACTATTGAATTCAAATGGGATCTTCTTGAAAGAGTTAAACTCAACTCTAAATATTGGGAATCCTAAAAATGTAAAAGAGTGTGGTAAAAAGCTTAAGTTTGATTGTGTTAAATATTTTTGGGAAACTGATATTTTTTGTAAGTTTAGCAATAAATATGGTCTTGACTCTGAGATAGTAGCTTCCTTTTGTTAATCATTTGCTACCCATGTTGATCTCCATCAGGATAAGTGGTTTAAATATCGCCCACCCATTGAAGAACCGTTAGATGACCCGTTAAAGCTAAGAAGGAAGAAATAAATTTTAACCATATTGATCCTCTTGTTCCTACTGTTTACATTGAGAAACCACCTTTTCTTGTTAGAACTAAGGAACATGCAAGGCTACAACTGTGGTTAATAAAAGTTATGTTAGAACAACTAAACCTTGTGAACAAATAAATGTTGAGCCTAATACTGTTGTGGTCAAAGATCTCCTAGTTGATAACATAGGTGCACGTGTTATTTATTTCTATGATGAACTACTAGAATTGCAAAACCAGTTAGAAATCTTCAAGAGGAGTTGGACAAAAATAAACTTGTTGTTGGCATGCCTGTTGTTTCTATTAAGATTGGAGATCATTGTTATCATGGCTTGTATGACATGGGTGCTAGTGTTAGTGCTATACATTTTACTCTATATCTATAAATTATGAATGACATAGCAGGCTCTGAGATTGAAGATATTGATGTCACTATTAAACTTGCAAACAGAGACACTGTTTCACCACTTGGGATTGTTAGATATGTTGAAGTTTGTGTGAAAAAATAAGTACCCTCCTAATTTCTTAATACTTGGTTTAGAACAAGATAACTTTTGTCCCATTATATTTATTAGACCTTTCTTGAATACCATTAACTGAAATTAATTGTGCTACTGAGAAGGTCAAAGTAAGCTTTGGTGATGTGTCTCATGAATTTACTTTCTCCATGTTTGGTAGTCAACCACATGAGAAAGAATTACACAGTAAGGATGAAATTATTGCTCTTGCTTCTATTGTCGTGCCTCCTACTGATCCATTAGAACAACATTTGCAAGACCATGAAAACAATATGCATATGAATGAAATAAACGAGATAGATGATATATTTATTCAATAAACACCTATTCTTAAACATAACTTACCAGTTGATATCTTAGGGGATCCTCCTCCACCCAAGGGAGATCCCGTGTTTGATCTAAAGAAATTACCTGATACTTTGAAATATACTTATCTTGATGAAAATAAGATATATCATGTTATTATCAGTGCTAACCTTTCGGAGCATGAAGAAAAGAGATTGCTATTAGATATAGTCTTGTTGATCTTAAGGGCATAAGTCCCACTCTATGTTAGCACAAGATTAATATGGAACCAAATGCTAAACATGTTGTTGATCATCAACGTTGATTAAATCATAAGATGAAGGAAGTGGTAAGAACTGATATACTAAAGCTTCTGTAGGTAGGTATAATTTATTCTATTGCTCAAAATAGATGGGTAAGTCATGTTCATTGTGTTCCTAAGAAAGGAGGTATAACTGTTGTTCCTAATGATAAAAATGAACTTATTACACAAAGAATCGTAACTAGTTATAGTATGTAATTGATTTTAGGAAATTAAACAAAGCTACTATAAAAGATCATTACCCCTTGCCTTTTATTCATCAAATGTTAGAAAGGTTATCTAAGCACACCCACTTTTGTTTTCTTGATGGATATTCTGGTTTCTCTCAAATATATGTCTCAAAAGATGATTAGGAGAAAAATACTTTCACATGCCCCTTTGTAACTTATGCCTATAGACGTATGCCTTTTGGTTTATGTAACGCACCTCCTACCTTTCGAAGATTTAGGACTGCTATATTCTCTGACTTCTGTAAAACGATTGTTGAGGTTTTGATGGATGATTTTTTCGTGTATGAGACTTCTTTCGATGATTTCTTGAGCAACCTTGATTGAGTTTTGCGGAGATGCGAGGAAACTTACCTTGTCTTGAATTGGGAGAAGTTCCACTTTATGGTGAATGAAGGTATAGTACTTGCGCAGGAAATCTTTGAACAAGGCATTGAAGTAGAGAAAGCCAAAGTTGATGCAATAGAGAAAATGCCATGTCCTAAAGATACCAAAGGTATAACAAGTTTTCTTGGTCATTCTTGTTTTTATAAGCGTTTTATTAAAGATTTCTAAAACATTTCTAGGCCACTAACTAATCTTCTTCAAAAAGATATTCCGTTTGTGTTTTATGATGATTGTGTAGAAGCCTTTGAAATACTTAAGAAAGCCTTGATTTCTGCACCTATTATACAACCACCTGGTTGGAATTTACCATTTGAGATAATATGTGCTGCTAGTGATTATGCCTTTGGTGGTGTTCTAGGGCAAAGAGTATACAAGAAATTGAATGTTATTCATTATGCTAGTAAAACCCTAGAAAGTGCTCAAATAAATTATGCTACTACTAATAAAGAATTTTTAGCAGTTGTGTTTGCATGTGATAAGTTTAGACCTTACATTGTTGTTTCCAAAGTTACTATTCATACTCATCATGTTGTTACTAAATACCTCATTGAAAAGAAGGATGCTAAACCTCGACTTATTCGGTCGGTGCTTTTACTTCAAGAATTTGACTTGCATATCGTAGATAGAAAGGGAGATGAAAACCCTTTAGTAGATAACTTGTCTAGGATGGAAAATATTCTTGATACCCACTGCCTATTGATTATAGTTTCCCCATAAGCAACTTGCTGTTATAAATGCTTCAAACAGTACTCCTTGGTATGCAGACTATGCTAATTACATTGTTGCTAAATATATACCACCTAGTTTCACATACTAAAAAAGAAAAAGGTTATCTATGATTTGAGTCATTACTTTTGGGATGACCCGTATCTTTATAAATAGGGAGTAGATGGTGTTATTAGACGACGTGTACCTGAGCTTGAACAAGGACATATCCTATGAAAGTGTCACTCTGAGGTATACGGAGGACCCCATGCTGGTGACAGAACTGCACACAAGGTACTACAATGTGGTTTTTAGTGGCGTACTCTTTTCAAAGATGATCGTATGTATGTGCTTTCTTGTGATGAATGTCAAAGAACTGGTAACATTGGTAGACATCGGAAATGCCTATGAATTATTCACTTGTTGTTGAACCATTTGATGTATGGGGCTTTGATTATATGGGACCTTTTCCTTCATCAAACAGGTATACTCATATTCTAGTTGTTGTTGGTTACGTTACTAAATGGGTAGAAGTTATTCAGACTAGTAGGGGTGATCATAGCACTTCTATTAAAAATTCTTAAAGATATTATTTTCCCAAGGTTTGGAGTCCCTAGATATTTAATGACTGACGGTAGTTCACATTTTATTCATGGTGTTTTCCATAAACTTCTAGCTAAATATGATGTTAAGCATAGATTTGCATCACCTTATCATACTCGGTCTAGTGGCCAAGTTGAGTTCCGAAATTGAGAAATAAAATTAATTTTGCAAAAGACTATTAATAGGTCTAGAAAGAATTGGTCTAAAAAACTTGATGATGCTTTATGGGCTTATAGAAGTGCTTATAAAAACCCCATGGGAATGTCCAATTATAAAATGGTCTATGGGAAAGCATGTCACTTACCTCTCGAGTTAGAACATATAGCTTGTTGGGCAATTAAAGAACTTAACTATGACTTTAAGTTTGCTGGTGAAATGAGATTATTTGATATTAGTTCATTAGATGAATGGAGGACACAAGATTATGAAAAATCCAAATTGTTTAAGGAAAAAAAGTTAAAAGATGGCATGAGAAAAGAATCCAAAAATGAGAATTCAATGTGAGAGACCTAGTTATTTTGTACGATTCTTGTTTCAATTTTTTTTGCACGTAAGCTTCTCTCCAAATGGGAAGGCCCTTATGTTGTCGAGGAGGTCAATGGCTCCAGTGCTATAAAGACTAACAACTTCGAAGGCAAAAATCCGAGAGTGGTAAATTGTCTAAGAATTAAACACTATATCTCATGTACGCCTATAAGTGTTGAAACTAATATTATTCAAGTTATGATTACGAACGAACACATAAAAGAGACCTTCCGGAATGATCTAGAAAGCTAAAAAGGACTAGGTATGTGATATGATAAGTAAGCCGACCCCAAAAATTCCAAAAAATATATTTTTTGTCAGTTTTGGTATTTAAAAAAAATCCAAAAATGAAATGGAGTTAGGGGGACACATGAGCGAGGCACAAGCCAACATGACGCGCCCACCCCCTGGGCACGCCCTGATAGCTTGTGGGGCCCTCGTGTGCATCCTAGACTTTGTTTTCTTCCTGGAGATGTATTTTGACCTGGAAAAAATCATTATATATGCGCGTCTGTTTTGACCACCGCATCACGAGTTTCTCCATGTTCTTGTTTCGAGTTGTTTTGTCATGAGAGTTTGCATATCTTGGTGAGAAATCCATGACTCCACCAACCCTCCGCAAGAAACACTGCATAGTACAACCTTCACTTGGCATACACCCTTAAAACGAGGTCTACTACCATCTGTTTTCTGGGAGGAGATGCTCCGGAGGTCCCCGGAGATGCCATGGTGAGGAACTAGGAGGGAGCTGAAGGATCCAAAGGAGACCATACAAATCCTCTCTCTGTAGTCTCTAACAAAGGAGAATCACTATTACTTCTTTATGATGATATTTCCTTACCTGAAATTGATGCATTGAATGCCATGGAATCTATCTATGCACAAGATACAACTCTCTCTAATGAAGTCATCTTGATAGAAGAGTAGAATCATGCTCTCTGAAGGATAATCAATAATCTGGAATTTCTCCTGAAGAAAAAACCTACTACATCATCACATCCATCACCCAAGAAGGACGCCTAAGTATATGGGTATGAGAAGCA
The DNA here is from genome assembly GCF_904849725.1 of Hordeum vulgare subsp. vulgare. NCBI lineage: Eukaryota > Viridiplantae > Streptophyta > Magnoliopsida > Poales > Poaceae > Hordeum > Hordeum vulgare. Next base: position 142,350,122 of record NC_058521.1, on the reverse strand, counting down.
CCATTAGCTTGTTCCAAGCTTGGAGGAGGTGTCCCGGTATCGTATCACCATCACTTTTATCATTACCATCTATCATAGTTCGATCCTTAGTTATGTCACGATTTAGAGGAATAAAATTTCAGATTTTCTTTGCTTAGTTTTTTTGCTTTGAGGTCTATCTGTTGGGGAACGTTGCATGGGAAACAAAAAATTTCCTATGCACACACAAGATCTATCCATGGTGATGAGCATCTACGAGAGGAGAGATCGGATCCACATACCCTTGTAGATCACTAAGCGGAAGCGTATATAACGCGGTTGATGTAGTTGAACATCTTTGCGATCCAAATCGCACTCCGTTCCGCCATCTCATCACGATCCATCCCACGATCCATTCCGATCTAGTGCCGAACGGATGGCACCTCCGCGTTCAGCACACGTACAGTTCGATGACGATATCCACCTTCTTGATCCATCAAGAGGGGGCGGAGAGGTAGATGAGTTCTCCAACAACACAACAGCGTGGTGATGGTGGTGGTGGAGTTGATCCGACAGGGCTTCGCCGTGCACCGCCGAACCGATCTAGAGGAGAAACGAACTAGAGGGAGGGAGAGGGGTCTGCGCCTTGAGTTGTTGCTGCCCTCTCTCCCCTCCACTATATATAGGAGGGAGGGGTAAGGGGTGGCGCCCTAGGGTTTCCCCTAGCGTTGGCCGGCCACGCCCAAGAGGAGGAGTCCTCCTCCAAGTGGGTTTGGTGGAGGCGCTAGGAGGACCCCTCCTCCTAGTCAAACTCCGCCCCTTCTCCAATATTCGGGTGCATAGGCCCATGAGGCTGCCACCCAACCCACTAGTGGCTGGTGCGCCACCTCTTAGGCCTATGTGCCCCCCGGGGTGGGTGGCCCCTCTCGATGAACCCCCGGAACCCAGTCATCACTCCCGGTACTTTACCGGTAATGCCCAAAATCTTTCCGGAACCCGAATACCTCTTTCCCATATATTAAATTTTCATCTCTGGACCATTCCGGAACTCCTCATGATGTCTGGGATCTCATCCGGGACTCCGAACAACTTTCGGTCACCAACATACATAACTCAACTATACCGAAACGTCACCGAACCTTAAGTATGCAGACCCTGCGGCTTCGAGAACTATGTAGGCATGACCGAGACACTCTCCGGTCAATAACCAATAGCGGGACCTCGATACCCATATTGGCTTGTCACACCCTGTTTTTACCTTACTTCAACTGTGGCCTTTAAAAAAATCTTAGTTTAGTAAAACTTTTTAAGCAAGTGCTATGAGTGCCATGATTGCCATTGTTTGTTTGTATGCTTGAAGGAGTGGATCCAAAAACAATATTTTTATAACATGTTATTTCCAAAAAGAACTTTTCTCATTTTTGACTATTTCAAAACCTTGCTTTGGGTTTGCACTACAAGACCCTGATTTCAAGGAAGTGCCTTCACCCAAAGCTTGTATTCTGATTTTGGCAGTGTTATAACTCTCCAAAATCAAAAAATAATTATTTTATAAAATGTTTTTCTATTTTTTTGCATGTCCTTTTCTGATGCCAGAAATGATGTTTCTGTATGGAAAATTATTTTTCTTCCTTAGAAAAATCTGAGAAACTTTGGAGATACTCAGAGGACATATATTTTCCATACATAGGATTTTCAACCCCAATTTATGTTCAAAATATTTGAGCAAATCCTTGAAAACCTATTCTGTCTGTTTTGACATTTTGAAATATTTCGAAAGGAATTATTTTCAATAAATTCCCAGAAAATTCCAGCATGCTTCCCAAGCTATATTTGGTGTTCATGACAAGTTTCACCTCATTTCAAGGTGATTTGGTTCACCAAATAATCCTAAAACCCTCTTTGTCTAGAATCAAGTTGTAGCAACTCTACATAGCAAAGTTTGTCCAAATGGCCTCAAACTTTGTAGGAGTGCTCAACACCCCAAATGAGGAGTCCCTGCCAAAACTTGGATTTATGGGGATTAATTTACCCACATTCCCTTTTGAAAGGACAATACTGCCCATTTGGGGGTGATTTCAAGTTTGCACTGCCAAACTTGTCCAATGGAGCTCAAATGTGGTGGAGCATCCTATTTTTGCATCAAACCCAATCCTGTTAACTCTCAGCACCAGTGGTAGAGGTTAACTACACCAAAAGTATGTCGAACAACTTCTGCCAATATGGTTAAACACCACTTAACCCCCTCTACACCCACACCCTTTCCACTAAACTCTTAGTGCTAGGTGCTAGCACCACTCCTCAACTGCAGACGAGTGGCCCCTCTCTGGTTCCAAGCAGAAGAGCCCAAAATCTCCATTTTAGTTTCTGTCTCAAGACTGGCATCTCCTCTTTAATGACCTCCTTTGACCAGCAGTGAGACCCCCAGCTCTCAAATGGCTAAGGAGCATCTAACCCAACCCCCGGGCAGGCCAGACACATCCAAAGCACCCGAGAGCGTGCCAACATGCCGTGGCATGCCAAAACTGCGCTCTAGGCGCGCTACAGGGCGCACCCAAGGCAAAGGAGGCCAGCCTCGGCCGATTCTCACCTCCCGTCGGTGTCTCTCCGTGTCTCCGACCAACCTCCTTACTCAGGGCAGCCTCAGGGCCCCTCCTCCCCCTCTCTGCTGACCAGGACGACCTGTGCCCCCGCGTGCCAGATTCGGCCAGAAGAACGCGACCACGCAACACACGCGCACTGAGTCCCCTCTCTCTCTCGTTGAGTCTCTGGGGTCTCAAACCACGTCTGCAAAACTGTGGTATTGACCCCGAGCTTTCTCTCCCTCTCCAGTAGCCGCGGTGAAACCACCAGCACGCTCCCACGCGGTGCACCGTTGCTGGCCTATAAATAGGCCTCCCCCTCGCTCCAGCACCCTCACACCTCTCCTCCAGAACCTCAATCGAGACCCAACCACCCCATTCGAGCACAAAGAGCTCCGGTGCTCGAGATTGACCGAGGCCCCGCCGCTTCGAAGCTCCGTCGATCTTGGGCTACAGGCCAGCTCTCGCACTCCTCTCACCTCCTCCGTGACCGTAGTGAGCTCAGGGACCTTCTCCACCTCTTCCCGAGCTTTTCCCTGCGCGTAGCACCCATCTCCACCATCTCTCATACCACCTCCGCTGCGGCCTCCTTGTCGTAGGTGACCCAGGGCCTCCCTGTCATTCCGTCGACCACTAGCAGGTAGGCGGCGATCCGCCGTTTCCATTCTTGCCGTCGTTGGGACACGAGGGCGTCGGTATCACCGCCGGCGTGCCTCCCTCCCTCTGTCGAGAGGAGGAAGACGACCCGACAGGCATGCCCCACCTACAGTTGGCCCGTCTCTCCCCCTTTATGCTCTCTGTGCCACTGACCGCAGGGGCCCACGTGTTAGGTTTGAACCTGACGGCGCGCGCGCCTCGACTGCTGGCTGGCTAACTGGCCGGTTGGCTAGTTTGGCCGGCCTAGCCACTGGCCGAGCTAGGCTAGGGCCAAGCCCCCTTTTCTTTTTTGTTTTTAATCTGTTTTTAAAATATTTTTTCAGAATTATTACTTAATCAAATTTAATTATTTTTCCACCACAATTCTTACAAAAATGTGTAAAATTTAATAGAGTTGTTATACTATTTTTTATGAAAACTTTTCTGCATAGTTATAATTAAAAGGCATATTTTGAATATCTTAGCTCATGTTAATTGGATTTAAAAAATAATCTTTTCATCAAAACTAGAGACAAATATTTTTAAAACCATAATGTAGATTTATCAGAATAGGATAACATTTTGAAAGTGTGTTTGTGCTCTGTTTTTGAGTGAGCTACTTATTTTATTACTATTATTACGATGATAGATTCCGCGTTCGACGAAGGAGCTGGACTCAAAGACCCCGAAGACCCCAGATACCTAGCAGATCAAGGCAAGCAGCCCTTTGGCCATGTCTGAGAAAACATTTTCATGCATGTCAAGTTGAATACTTTATTTTGATGCATATAGTTAAGGTTATTCGGTGCACCCCAGCATGGTGTTACCGGTGGCTCCTCCGTGAAAGTGCAGTCATGCCCTTAATCGAGTTTTGGTGTTAATGAAAACACATACATAGGAAACCAATCTTATTTGTTGAGTGTATCTCAGGATGGCAAGTACTTTTAGTAGATTGAGAATTATGTGCCAAGGTGGTCTGAGAAGATCGGGACTTATATGTAAAGAAGGCTCGGGATTGAGAAAAGATGATGTAGCATATCCTTTATATTTACTATTCTTGAGTATAGGGATCCCGCACTATTAAGAGGGGATCACAGGTTTTGCGATGAACTTGCTCATACTACATCTCTACTTTTCTGCTCATACCACATCCCCACTACTCTGCTCTTATCTCAAAACAGAACCAATGCCTCGGACATCCGGCCCCCTCCGGACGTCTGAGGGCCGGACGTCCGACCTCCTTCGGAAATCCGGAACCTTGCACCAGAGAAACTTGATCCATATAACTCGGACTTCCGGCTCCCTCCGGACGTCCGAGGGCCGGACGTCCGACCAACTTCAGAAATCCGGAACTTTGCACCAGAGAAACTTGAGCCATATAACTCGGACTTCCGGCTGCCTCCAGACGTCCGAGGGCAGGACGTCCGCCCCCTTCGGAAATCTGGATTCTTGCACCAGAGAAGTTTGAGTCGAATAACTCGGACTTCTAGCTTCCTCCGGACGTCCGGTCCGTGTTCAATTACACAGTGGTTCCAGATATATATACATCCCTCGGACGACCCCTTGTCGGACGTCCGACTCCTTGTGGATGTCCGGACATCCGAGAACTGTCGGATGTCCGACCACTGTCAGACTTAAGTGACCCCAACGGCAGTTTTACTCTCCCCACTATATATACCCCCTCCCACTTCGTGAGAGGGTGTTCAGCACAGCTAGAACACTTACAAGAACACCTTTCTCCTCACTCACTCTTGCCCACACCAACTCTTAGATCCCAAGAGCATTTGTGAGCCCCCTTGAGTGTTGTACCAATCAGAAGATAGATCGTCTCCTTCTCCTCCTCTCCACCAGAGTGATTTGTGATTTGAGCAAGTTTTGAGCAATCCCCGTGATCTTGTTACTCTTGGAGGTTGGAGAATCCTAGGCGGTAGGACTCTTCGGAGAGGAATCAAACCATTGTGATTACCCCCGGAAAGTTTGTGTAGGTTTGGAAGCCACCTCAAGGCTTACCACTAGTGGTTGAGAAATGACTTCGTGGAGTTGTCTCAAAGGGAGAATAGGGTGAGCCTTCGTGGCGTTGGTGTGCCTTCGTGGTAACATCTGCCCCTCTAACGGTGACGTAGCTTCCCTCCAAGGAAGTGAACACCGGGATACATCCTCGTCTCTCTTGGAGTTTCGGTTATCCCTAACCCTAACTCTCTACTTGTGTTAATCCTTATTACGTACTTGCATTTGATTATTGTTTACCGGTTGCCTTACTTTATTCTAAATAGCTTACTCCTTGTCATTGCAATTATTAAGCTCACGCTCATATTCCGCACCTTTGCCTAAAATTGCTAAGTAATAATTAAAATTTGGAACTGTACCTATTCAGCCCCCCTCTAGGTCCATCTCGATCCTTTTCAATTGGTATCAGAGCCTTGTGCTCTATTCTTGTGGCTTAACCGTCCTAGAGCGAGATGGACGGGACTCCATTACTGTAGCTCCAGTGGGGAGGGACGGGACTTCCACGGAAGTCAGGTCCTTCACCTGTGAGGACCTGGAATGGGCCCTTGCCAAGCAAAAAGAGGAGCATGACGCTTCTCTTGAGGCCTTGGTCCAACTAAGACTGACATCATTAACCACGGGGACAGCCACGTCCCCGAGGGCCTCATGGCAAAATGTGCACGGTTCTTCATTTGGCCAACAACCTCCATGCAATAACCAAACCAATGTTCCATGGCTTTATGCTAGATCTCAAGTGGAGAAACCTAAGTACAATCCTGGAGGAAAACCTCCTTTGCTTGATGACAATTCCAATTTTGCTTTGTGGAGAGTTGGTATGCAGGATCATCTTAGGTACGCCAATGATGAGATGTTGGACATCCTCGAGCATGGCTACAATCCTGTAGATCCAAGGTGCCTCACTCCCAGAGAAACTTATGACAAGCATCTCAACGACACTGCTATCATGTGCATAAGAAAAGGAATGAATGACAAGCAACGGAGACCTTACATTCACATCACAAGCGCCAAGGAACAATGGGATAACATTATAAGGACCAAGACCAGTACCTACACTCTTCGGCTTGCTCAATATGAAATTGCCAAGGGGCAATTGCAGAATTTCTGTATGGAAAAGGGAATCTCCCAAGCAACTACTAGAACGGCTCATGACTCTCGCCGCAGACATTGAGTCCTATGACTGTGACAAGACGCAAGATGGTTTCAACCTGACCAAGAGATTTCTCGTGGACAAGCTACTTCATGCTCTTGCTCCGTACCACCATCAAATGGTATGGGACATGAGGCAACACCATGGGTTCAAAGAAATGACTCCAGATGACATCATATCCACTTTCCAATTATTTGAAGAGTCAAAGGCAAATGCAACAAAGCACCTTGCCATGCATGGCACTTCAACATCAAAGATCAATCTTGCTTTGAAAGCCAAGCATGAATGTGACAAAGAAGAAAGTGAAGAAGAAGAGGGTGATGATGACTGCGAAGATGGTGATGATGTTGACTCTGATGAAAGGCCATCTTATGAGGACATTGCTCTCTTTGTAAAGAAGTTCAGTGCAGGAAAATTCAAGGGAAGATTCCCAAAGAAGAAAGTAAGGAAATGCTATAACTGTGAGGAAACCAACCACTTCTCAAATGACTGCTCCTATGAGAAGAGAGAAGATAAACCAAGGTTTCTGAAGACCTTTGTAAAGAAGAAATTGCCAAACCCTATGAACTCCAAGCTCAAGATAAGAGATGGAAGAGCAATGGTTGCACAAGAAGAACCAGATCCAGAGGACGTTGGTGGGGTTGCCGGAGTAGCTCAGGATACAGAGAACACCTTGAGGCTAGTCAACAAAAGTGGCGATGTTGTTCACTACAACTATATGAAAGACTACAAGGGCAACGCTCACAAGTGTTTGATGGCAAAGACTGCGATAGAAGATGAGGAAGACCAAAGCTCCCATGATAAGGTTAAGGTAACTCCACGGTTAAACTCCTTCAGTCTAGCTTCTACCTCACCTGATGAGTACCTTGATGCGGAAGATCACTATGAGGATAATGACTTAGATCATCCTATGTTTGCCAAAATAAACAAATTTATGTGCTCTCTTAAAGGAAAGAAGCCCACTATGTTTCGCATACTTATGGAAATAGTGAGTAAGCACACCAATACCATCAAGGAACTCGAAACCCTCGTCACTGAGGAGAAGGAAAGAAATGAAATCCTTGAGCAGAAAGTCCTGTATGAGGAAGCACAAAATGATGCATTATGCTCAAAAGTTGGTGAAAACCTTGATAAACATGCTAACGATCTTACCTCCTTGAAAAAGGCTGAATCTGTGTGCAAAGAGTTATTAAATGATAAAAACCGACTTGTGAACTCTCATGCTTCTCTTTCTAAGACTGTGAGCGCCTATCCTTGTCTCTCAAGGACAAGGAAGAGAAACTAACTGTTCTTACAAAGAGCTTTGAGGCACTCAAGGTTACTTATCTTGACACTCTAGCTAAGGCTTACTCCTCACCCATTATTAATGTTGATACCTGCACTGCTAACTCTAGTAGTGAACTGACATCTATCCTTGAGGAAAACTGTTCGCTAAAGGCACAGCTAGATAGAGGTCTCATGACATGTGCACAAGGACAAAAGACTCTCAACGAGATCTTAAGTCAACACAATGAAAGCTTTGCCAAGGAAGGGCTTGGGTTCAATCCAAGCACCGCCAAGAAAAGTGTATCTCCTCTCAAGTGCACCACCCCGCTTAAAGAAATATTTGTATGAGAGGGACACAAGGAGAAAGGTAAGGTTGTGAGTGGGTCGTCCACTAGGGGTTTGCCCACTCCCAACAAGACAATTGAATTCATGCCTCCATCCTATGTACTTCGCAAATCAAAGGAAGGAGAGGTTTATGCTAAATTCATTGGTCCCCGTAATGCATTCCGATTTTATGCTATTTGGGTCCCTAAGACTCTTGTAACTAATGTGAGAGGCCCCATGACGAAATGGGCACCTCAAACCAAGTCTTAATTCGTTATAGGCTGTTTTCTCCGGAGGAGTCAAATGGGTGATCGACAGTGGATGCACCAATCATATGACCAGAGATAGTAACTTGCTCTATGACTTCATGCAAGCCATTCGACCATACATGAGCATTGTATTCGGTGGAGGGTCGAAAGGGCAGGTAATTGGGTTGGGCAAGGTGGCAATCACTAATGACATGTCTCTTTCAAATGTCATGCTTGTCCAATCTCTTCAATATCATTTACTTTCAGTTTGCCAATTGGCTTCCGTTGGTTATGACACACTATTCGGACTAACGGATGTGAAAGTCTTTAAGAGAGACACTCTCGAAGTGGCCTTTGTTGGAGAGTTGGATGGCAACCTTTACACGGTTGATTTCTCGAAACAGAGCACCTTCCATACAACTTGTCTGATGGCCAAGGCTGACATGGGATGGCTGTGGCATCGTCGGCTCGCCCATGTCGGCATGAGAAATCTTCAAAATCTTTTAAACGGCAATCACACCCTTGGACTAACCAATGTATCTTTTAAGAAAGATCGTGTGTGCAGTGCATGCATAGCTGGGAAGCAACATCAATCAAAACATCCACCCAAGAATATTGTATCCACTTCAAGGCCGTTAGAGCTCCTTCATGTGGATCTGTTTGGGCCTCCTTCATGGGCAAGTCTTGGTGGGAAAAAGTATGGCCTAGTCATTGTTGATGATTACTCAAGATACACATGGGTATTCTTTCTCAAGTCCAAGGACGAGACGAAGATCACCTTCATTGATTTTGCCAAACAAGTCCAGCGGAAGTTTGACAAGGACATCAAGGCAATAAGAAGTGATAATGGCTCTGAGTTCAAGAATTACACCCTAGAAGAATTTCTTAGTGATGAGGGAATTGAACACCAGTACTTCGCACCTTACACCCCTCAGCAAAATGGTGTAGCAAAGAGGAAGAACTGGACACTTGTGGAAATGGCAAGGTCCATGTTAGACGAATACAAGTCACCACATAGTTTTTGGGCTGAGGCTGTCAACACAGCATGTCATGCATCAAACCGGCTCTTCCTTCGATCAATACTGGAGAAGACTCCATATGAGCTCCTAACCGGGAACAAGCCCAATGTTAAGTACTTTCGTGTATTTGGATGCAAGTGTTTCATCCTCAACAAACGGGAACGGTTAGGAAAACTTCAATCCAAAACAACTGAAGGGATTTTTTTTGGCTATGGATCAAACTCTCACGCCTACAGAGTGTACAACAAATCCACTGGATGTGTTATAGAAACCTGTGACGTGACGTTTGATGAATTTAACCGCTCCCATGGGGAGCAAGTTGATCTAAGTCATGTAGGTGAAGAAGATTCCTCGCAAGATTTCTTGAACATGGGTGTAGGTGCACTTCTTCCCATGGAACAAAGACCCCATGATGATGATGAAGATGATGAGAGTATTCCTCATCCTCAAGACAGTTCACTGCCCGTACCTCCACAAGATACTAGCACACATATCATGCCAGTTGTTGAGGATCAAGTGGGAGAACATGTCTCTCACCCTGATCACACTCAAGAACAAGTTGATCTTCAAGAGCTAGACCAAAGTATGGATATGGCTGATGATGAACCTCATCAGGTGCAACGCGAAGAGGAATATCTTCCACCGCACGTTAATGATGCATATGTTGAGGACGTTGATGATGGAAACGAAGTCGAACCTCGTGAAACCTTGACCTCCATCATGCCACGTGTGGCTGGTCGTGTTGATATTGATCATATCCTCACCGGCGTGTCGGAAGGTAGAGTGACTCGTAAACAATTAACAAACTTTTGTGCTCACTTTTTGTTTGTCTCTAGTACTGTGCCACACAGGGTACATGATGCATTATGTGACAATGACTGGCTCCTTGCTATGCAAGAAGAGTTAAACAATATTACACGCAACGAAGTATGGTCATTGGTAGAACGACCAAGTGAGGAACACAATGTCATTGGAACTAAATGGATCTTCAAGAACAAGGAAGATGAGCATGGAACTGTCCTCCGCAACAAGGCAAGGTTAGTAGCACAGGGGTACTCCCAAGTTGAAGGTTTGGACTTTGGTGAGACTTTCGCCCCTGTTGCTCATCTTGAATCCATTCGCATTCTATTGGCCTATGCTGCTTTCAATGGTTTTACTTTGCATCAAATGGATGTGAAAAGTGCTTTTCTTAACGGTCCTCTACAAGAAGAGGTATATGTATCACAACCACCTGGGTTTGTTGACCCCCATCACAAAGACCATGTGTATAAACTTCACAAGGCTCTGTATGGCCTCAAACAAGCACCCCGTGCTTGGTACGATCATCTTAAGAAGTTCTTACTTGATGATGGCTTTGTGGTAGGGGTGATCGATCCCACTCTTTTTACTAAGAGGGAAAATGGTGATTTGATCTTATGCCAAATCTATGTAGATGACATCATTTTTGGTTCTCCTAACATCCATTTATGCAATAAGTTTGCGGCCTCCATGACCAAGACCTTTGAGATGTCACTCAACACGGACTTGAAGTTTTTTCTTGGGTTTCAAATACAACAATTTCAAGAAGGAATTTTCTTGTCTCAAACTAAGTACCTCAAGGAGATTCTTGAAAATTTTGATATGACAAATGCTAAACCAATGAAGACACCCATGGCCACAGATGTCGTTCTAAATGAAGACACCAATGGTATTCCTTTTGACCCATCTACTTACCGCTCTATGATTGGTTCGTTACTTTATCTTTGCGCATCTAGACCGGACATCATGTTAAGTGTAGGCATATGTGCTAGATTTCAAGCTTCCCCTAGGGAAAGCCATCATACGGCGGTTAAGCATATTCTTAGATACCTTGCTCACACCCCAAAGTTAGGCCTATGGTACCCTAAGGATGCAAAGTTCGATCTTATTGGGTACTCCGATGAGGATTAGGCCGGTGACAAAGTGGGACGGAAATCCACTTCCGGTGCATGTCAGTTTCTTGGACGCTCCTTGGTAAGTTGGTCCTCGAAAAAGTAGAATTGTGTTTCTCTCTCCACGGCTGAGGCCGAATATATTGAAGCCGCAAGCTGTCCAACCCAACTGCTATGGATGTGGCAAACCCTAAAGGATTATGGTATCACGTATCGACACGTGCCTCTTCTGTGTTATAATGAAAGTGCCATAAAGATCTCCGAGAACCCCATTGATCACCCTCGCACAAAACATATTGATATTAGGTATCATCTCTTGAGAGACCATGTGCAAAAGGGTGACATTGATATTGCCCATGTGGGTACCGACATGCAGCTCGCTGACATTTTCACCAAGCCACTTAGCGTAGCAAGATTCTGTCAACTTAGGCATGAACTTGGTATCTTGGAGCTTGATAACATAACTTGAAGTCCTGTACACATGCACACACTCACATTATGTTCTTGTCTTGATGTCGGCATGCATTTAGGGGGAGTTACTAGGACTTACGTCATAATTTTGTGTTTTAATCCTACAAATATGCATAAATCAACTACTTTCCACAAGTAGTATATATAATTCTTGTAGGCAACTGTGTTCGGTGTCCCTTGTGATAAACCATGTCAAATCACCTCATCATCCAAATCCCAGAATTTGCCTCTGCCTACTCCTCTCTCAGTCGTCCGACGAGTCTCGGACGTCCGACGGCTAAACACACTCCGGACGTCCGGCCCATGTCGGTCGTCCGACGGCTAAATACTCTCCGGACGTCCGACGCCTATCGGACGTCCGACACATCGGGAGCTCTATAAATAGAAGGGCGTGGGCTGGGCCTTGCCCTAGCCCCCACGCGCCTCCTTTTCTCCTAGCCGCCACCACAGCTGCCGCCGCCAACGCCAGGGGATCTCGCCCGCGCTGCCACCTCCGGGATCTGGCTGATCTCCTCCGCGGGATCCGAACTCCTCCGCGGGATCCGTCTTCCTTTCCTCTCCTCTTTCGATCTGCAGGTATCCCCTCGGTCTCACTCGCGTTTGGTTCCCCTTTCTCCCAAGTTCATGTGTTCGTTCATGTGGTTTTACTGTGACCGTTCCCCATTGGGTTTCCAACCGTGTAGGCCTTGTTCATCATGCCCAAGATTAAGCACACCGCCCGGAAGAACACTGCTGGCTCATCCGCTCGTACCCCTACTGGCACGGGGTCGGATGACTCCGATGGGCAACGCCGTCCCTTCAAACGAGTCACCCAGCGTCCTCCTCAACAGCTCCCCTCGTCGTCTGATGGCTCTGACTTCAAGGATGAGCTTGCAGTTGAGGACCGTGCTGAACAGCCCGCCGTTCGGAAGACTATGCCGAAGCCTGGGACTCGCAAGCCCTCCTATAAGCCACCACCTCCTCCCGAACAACCCGAAGGTGAAGCTCGTCGCATCTCTCTTGAACCTCCTCCTACTTTAGGTCGTGAAGTCAAGGACTTCACCACGGTTCCTAAGTCTTCCTACTTCACTTTCCGCCGCGACGTTGACCAATTTTCTGTGTACCTGACTCTATGGACTCACGTTTCCGCACAAACGTCCAAGCGGACATCTTTACTACTGTCATTGTTCCTAAGGGTCTCTGTGTCCATCACTATATTGATCTTGAGCATATTCGCACGCACCCGGCGAAATACCCGGGTGCCATTAAGCTCATTGAGTCATCGGGGCTTGCTGCCCCCTTTGCTTTTCGGTACGATTTTAACAGTGCTGCCATCCATCAATTTTATGCCACATGTTTCTTTGGCTCAAACAACACTGTTAGCTGGATGACTTCTGATGTTCAGTTCACAGCCTCTTATGATGAGTTTGTTGCCGCACTCGGTTTCCCCGACTCCGGTTTCAAAATCCATAAGAATGATCCTAACCATGCACATAAGCCCATTGAGGCGTGTGGGTTTCTCCTCAAACCACTTCGTGAACTTGATGCTGACGAACGGATGAAGGATCTTAACCAAGTATCCATCTGGCGGTCTCCCTACTTTATCATTTTTCAGTGTCTTATCCGCACCATCTATCCCAAGATGGGTGATAGGGGATCTTGCAGCAGCTACTGTATTGACATCATGTCACATTTACACGAGTCCCCAAGCGCAAAATTAATGTGCCTCACTTTCTATGGCATGAGATTCGGCTCGCTAGTTTTCAATACAAGCGAGCCTTCCCTCATGCCCCCTTCATCCAGGCTTTTATTCACCATGTTGCTGAATTCACTGTTGCTCCCACTCACACGCATCACAAGTGGGTCATTCCCGCTCACATGGCGGATAACTATGCTCCCAAGAAAACCCCATCCACCACCTCCACTCGCCGCACTGCTGCCCGGTCAGCAACTCCTTCATCCAGCCCAGCTCCTCTCGGTCGCTTTGCCAAATTCATTGGCAAGGCACATTCTGATATGATGAAGGCCTTTCTCTTTCCAGTGCGGTCAAACTCATGATGTGGTTTCTCGCCTCGTCTCCTCCAAGAATGCCCTCAAGGCTCGTCTGAGACTCATGCGCTCTTGATGTGAGTGACGATGAGGCCCTTCCTGCCGCTCCACCTTCTGACTTTGGCTTCCCATCCGGTCCTGAGTGGGCTGATTTTCTTGACGAGGCTGGTGGCAGTGCCTTGCCTGACGATGAGGATGATGATGATGATCTCTGAGCATGGTTGGTGCTGTTGGTGCCTTCCTTTTTGGTACTTGGTGCCAAAGGCGGAGTAATGTATCCTAGTTTTAGTCTTTGGAGATTTAGTCTAAATTTGCATGTTTGTGTAATGTAATGGATAAACGACTCTGATGCACTATGTATGGCTACCTATGGATGTCGTGATTGCTATGGATTGCTATGATATCATCGTATGCTATTATGTTTTGCTCCATTACTTCATATGATGATGTATTATCTTTACTAAGTCACGTGATGTTTTCGATACACACATTAAAGGGGAGCTCCGATATTTTACCATGCACATACTAAGGGGGAGCTCCGTACTAAACCTCTCCAAAGCTAAAATGTATGTTAAATCTTTTGAGAGCTATGTATATGTTGTCATCAACTACCAAAAAGGGGGAAATTGAAAGTGCAGTCATGCCCTTAATCGAGTTTTGGTGTTAATGACAACACATACATAGGAAACTAATCTTATTTGTTGAGTGTATCTCAAGATGGCAAGTACTTTTAGTAGATTGAGAATTATGTGCCAAGGTGGTCTGAGAAGATCAGGACTTATATGTCAAGAAGGCTCGGGATTGAGAAAAGATGATGTAGCCTATCCTTTATATTTACTATTCTTGAGTATAGGGATCCCACACAATTAATAGGGGATCACAGGTTTTGCGATGAACTTGCTCATACTACATCTCTACTTTTCTGCTCATACCACATCCCCACTAATCTGCTCTTATCTCAAAACAGAACCAATGCCTCGGACATCCGGCCCCCTCCGGACGTCCGAGGGCCGGACGTCCGACCTCCTTCGGAAATCCGGAACCTTGCACCAGAGAAACTTGAGCCATATAACTCGGACTTCCGGCTCCCTCCAGACGTCCGAGGGCCGTACGTCCGACCAACTTCGGAAATCCGGAACTTTGCAGCAGAGAAACTTGAGCCATATAACTCGGATTTCCGGCTGCCTCCGGACGTCCGAGGGCAGGACGTCCGACCCCCTTCGGAAATCCGGAGTCTTGCACCAGAGAAGTTTGAGTCGAATAACTTGGACTTCCGGCTTCCTCCGGACGTCCGGTCCGTGTTCAACTACACAGTGGTTCCAGATATATATACATCCCTCGTACGACCGACCCCTGTCGGACGTCCGACTCCTTGTGGACGTCCGGACATTCGAGAACTGCTCGATGTCCGACCACTGTCAGACTTAAGTGACCCCAACGGCTGTTTTACTCTCCCCACTATATATACCCCCTCCCACTTCATGAGAGGGTGTGCAACACAACTAGAACACTTACAAGAACACCTTTCTCCTCACTCACTGTTGCCTACACCAAATCTTAGATCCTAAGAGCATTTGTGAGCCCCCTTGAGTGTTGTACCAATCAAAAGATAGATCGTCTCCTTCTCCTCCTCTCCACCAAAGTGATTTGTGATTTGAGCAAGTTTTGAGCAATCCCCGTGATCTTGTTACTCTTGGAGGTTGGAGACTCCTAGGCGGTAGGAGTCTTCGGAGAGGAATCAAACCATTGTGATTACCCCCGGAAAGTTTGTGAAGGTTTGGAAGCCACCTCAAGGCTTACCACTAGTGGTTGAGAAACGCCTTCGTGGAGTTGTCTCAAAGGGAGAATAGGGTGAGCCTTCGTGGCGTTGGTGTGCCTTCGTGGTAACATCCGCCCCTCTAACGGTGACGTAGCTTCCCTCCAAGGAAGTGAACACCGGATACATCCTCGTCTCTCTTGGAGTTTCGGTTATCCCTAACCCTAACTCTCTACTTGTGTTAATCCTTATTATGTACTTGCATTTGATTATTGTTTACCGGTTGCCTTACTTTACTCTAAATAGCTTACTCCTTGTCATTGCAATTATTAGGCTCACGCTCATATTCCGCACCTTTGCCTAAAATTGCTAAGTAACTTTAAAATTTGGAACTGTACCTATTCACCCCCCCTCTAGGTCCATCTCGATCCTTTTCACCCCAGAGCACTTGCATTTGAGCATGATCCTACCACCTATGAGGGTCACGCTATTGATATATTGACAAGTAGACAGTAGTGCTACGCATAGTAGAAGCATATGCATGATGATGGTACCACATAGTTGATATCAAAGGTTTTACGAAAATCCCGTCGGGTGCCATTAATGCCCGGGGGTGATGATGAGTTAGGTGGCCACGTGTGAAGCAGTGGTGCACTGGGTAAAGTTTCGTGTGAGCGGTTTCACAAACATGAATATATTTATGATAATTCGACCATCCCAACGTTACATATGCGACCACGTTACCCCTTTATGGGTCAGGGCTTTGTCGATTACTTTGGTTGGTACTAGCAAAGAGGCCACATTACTAGTGGCCGGAGTGATATGTGGTCACTCTCGTGACGGGATCATATGAGGTAGGTCGTCTATGTTGTTTTACGTGTTCCGGGCACACCGTTGGTCCCTGCATGGATGATACAGTCCAGAGTTGGTGCTTGTAAGACGTACATCATGTGGGCTGGGTACCAATTGAGTGGAACTCTTTGTCTAGTGTCGTCAGGGGAAAGGCAATGATTGGGTACTTACCTCGGGTATGTTATATACCGCGAGTCGTGGATGACACAGAAGTTTCACGGATCTCGTGGGTACAGAGTACAACCTTTGTAGAGTGTAAAACTATTCGAATAGCCGTGTCCACAGTTAAGGACATTTGGGTAATCCTACTTAAACTACGTCCAGTTGTTTCCGCATAAACCAAGTGTGAGTGTGTGTGTTCAAAGGTGTATCTGAGTAAGAGGATATGACAAGTTTGGTGACTTGGCATATCAGGTGAACCCGAAGTGTTCAACCCTCAACAGAATATTTGATATATGTAACTTGTTCTTCTAAATATCATCTAGCTTATGATGCATATCCATACCCGTCTACGATCATGTTTATTTACATTCAAAGCTTGCTTTCCGCAAATACTGCATATTGCTTATTATCATACCAACTGCATGATCGATATCATGGGCTGTTTGCGGGTACATTCAAAGTACTCACTGTCTTGCCACTAGTTATGTTATTGACCAGACATGGAAGAACCGGAATTTGGAGAAGAATTCATCATCGGAGATGGACACACAAACTAGGACGCTTCCCAGTCAGAATGCCTGTTGGTGAAGGCTGATGGCATGGGCTCTCGTTTACTACCAAGAATTCCGCTAGTAGTTGTATCGGTGTGGCTGGCCTTATAGGCCCTACCTATATGAGACTTGACCATGATGGTCATTTGTTGTATCAAACGGTATGTTGGATTTAAGACTCTTATTATTCAGTATCTATGTGTTCGGTGAGCACTGATCTCTGGGATCACTGAGCACGTACATTCGGCGATCTCGACTCGTAAGTCGGGGTCACCACATGGCTCCTACATATTCTACGAAGATGTTTATCGGTCAAACCTCTATGTCAAGGATTCAATCAATCCCGTAAGTTGTTCCCTTTGTCCATCGGTATGTTATTTGCCCGAGATTCAATCGTCAGTATCTCCATACCTAGTTCAATATCGTTATCGGCAAGTCTCTTTACTCGTTCCATAATACAAGATCTCATGACTAACTCCTTAGTCACATTTGAAAGGATCGATATGGTTGACTAGAGGGGGGGGGGATGAATAGGCAACGACCACTTTTTAATTAGTCTTAGCAAGTTAGGGTAAACGACATATGGGTTCACAAATATAACAACAATGGGTTGAACCGTAATGAAGCTAACAACGAGAACTACTAAGACAAGTAAGAACAAGACAACAACATAAGCATACACAAAGTAAAGGTTAGAGATAACCACAAGTGGAACTGATGAAGACGAGGATGTGTTACCGAAGTTCCTTCCCTTTGACAGGAAGTACGTCTCCGTTGGAGCGGTGTGGAGGCACAATGCTCCCCAATAAGCCACTAAGGCCACTGTATTCTCCTCACGCCCTCGCACGATGCAAGGTACCGTGATTCCACTATAGGTGTCCTTGAAGGCGGCGACCGAACCTCTACAAACAAGGTTGGGGCAAACTCCACACAAAGGTTGGAGGCTCCCAACAAGACCACGAAGCTTCACCACAATGGAATTCGGCTTCGAGGTGACCTCAACCGTCTAGGATGCTCAAACACCCAAGAGTAACAAGATCCGCAAGGGATTGGTGGGGGAATCAACTTTTCTCTTGGTGGAAGTGTGGATCTAGGCCTTCTCAACCAATCCCTAAAGAATCAACAAGTTTGATTGGCTAAGGAGAGAGATCGGGCACTTTTGAGCTTAGGGAGCAACAATGGAGCTTGGGAGGGTAAGAGATAAGGTTCCACAGCTAGAAGAACCCTTTATATAGTGGGGGGGGGGGAATCCAACCGTTTTCCCACTCACAGCCCGTG
Source organism: Hordeum vulgare subsp. vulgare (assembly GCF_904849725.1). NCBI lineage: Eukaryota > Viridiplantae > Streptophyta > Magnoliopsida > Poales > Poaceae > Hordeum > Hordeum vulgare. The sequence continues at coordinate 142,331,927 of NC_058521.1, read as the reverse complement.
CCTAGCGGTACTACCGCTGGATGCAGTGGTACTACCGTTAGCACTCTAGCGGTACTACCGCTGGCTGCAGCGGTACTACCACTGGGCCCCTGGTAGTGCATAAGCACTACCACCGCCAAGAAAGTCTTCGCAAAAAGGTCCGTCCACGTACAACTGCTAGGCAGGCGGTACTAAGCTCCTGGAGCGGTACTACCGCTGACCAGGGGCGGTACTACCGCCAGCTAGCGGTACTACCGCTGTCTGCAGCGGTACTACCGCTAGGGACAGCGGTACTACCGCTAGGCCCAGCGGTACTACCGCTGGGGGACCATTTGCAAAGAAGAAAGAAACACCAAGGCGGGAGCCACACCAAAGTTGCCGGCAAGGGGGAAAAGAGGTGAAGTGTGCGCGTGCAAGATTGATTCCACCCAAACCTTTCCAGTACGGTTCCCCTCTTAATAGTACGGCTTTCCTATGACTCAAATAAAGAGAATCGTAGAGAACACCGTGCTTCTGTTCCACGAAAGAGGGGGCGAGTCGTCTTGTGCCGTTGACGTGTGTTATTTGAAATCTTAACACACACAGTTAGTCCTTTGCGGTACTGTCATCAATCACCAAAATTACTTAGGCATAAACTATGCCCCAACAATCTCCCCCTTTTTGGTGGATTGATGACAATACCGGATTTGCACAGTGAATAATATGAGAACAAAAAGATAGAGATATAAGACAATAAGGAGCATATGACTCACAACATATGATGGAAATAAATCTCACACAAGTTCATGTCTCACGTCACACAAAGCAAAGATAGCAAAAAAAAGAAGCAAACCAAGTTCGAAGCAAAACACGAAAGATAAGCAAAGCTAAGCAAAGTTCAACTCTCAAAGCAAATCCAGCTCCTAGACTCTCTCCCCCTTTGGCACAAGACACCAAAAAGGGGCACACCTAACGCCACAGGTGGTCACTCCTCATCCTCATCATCGCCAGACTCGTCCGTAGCATCCGGATCGTCCTGCTCCTCTTCATTGTCCTCCTCCTCCACTGCACCAGACCACTGGTAACCTTGAGCCCTCATCCACGCAGACTCTGGAGTGATGTCGTCCTCTCATCCGCTAGAGATGTCAATGTCAAGTGTCCTCAGGACACGCTTGTGCCTCTGATGGTTCTCCTTCTGAGCCACGTGCGTCTGATACTGGCCCTTAGCCTGCATACAGAAGAGAGTCTTCATCTTATCCTGCATTTTCATGGCCCAAGATGGCATGGTAGACGAGCGGGACTGAGAAGCGGTTCCTCTGTCAGCAGCAGTCTCTGTGTCTGTGTCCATGTGCTGAGATGAAGTTGATGGGTTGGCCCATTTGTCCTTGACGCGAAGCTTGACAGGATCGTGCACAAAGTAGTCAGCCTGAATGTATAACTCCTCCTGCGGATAGGTGTCTTGCCACTTCTGACGGATAAAAGCAAACAAGTAGGGCCCGTAGATGGGAACCTTGCGCATCATGATGCAGTTCCAAAGCTCAGTGAACATCACATCAGAAATATCAAGAGGGGCAGACTCCTTAGTCATAGCCTCCTCACAGAGCAGTAGCATCTCAGCCAGAGAGCCGTGTACCTCGTTGAAGTTGCCAATGCGAGGGAAGAGGGTGTTGCGGAAGATCCGATGCATGATGTCCAGATGCCTGGGGAGTACACCTTTCTTCACATAGAGTTGCTGCAGTCTGTCCTTGGCGGAGGCCCTATCAATAGGAGCAGCAACATGAGGACGCGACCCAAGTGGAGTGTTAGCTCCCTGAAAATCAACCTTGAGGAATGCCATGAATTCACGCCAGGAACCTGTCATCTTCTGAGTCCCAGTCATCCACACCAGGGAGCGCTCGTCATCAGGCGAGAAGTGAACCGTGACATAGAACTGGGCAACAACATTGGGATCAAAGTCTGTCTTGAAGGAGATGATCTCCTTAATTCCCAGCTTGTCAATAAGAGAGAGAGCGTCACCAAAGTAGTCCATGTTCCGCTGAAGGTGAGCCAGGTCAATCCACTGAACGGGAACAAAACTCTTCTTGAAATGGTTGATGATATCACGATAGATCCTGCAGTGATCCTTTGCCCAAACATGCTCGACATTCTTGATCACAACCCTCTCTTGGAGATAGTGGTTTTGGTTGCGGAACCGTAGAAAATCCTTAGGGGGCATGCTGTGAACATTGATCCCCTTGTCCTTGTGAGCGGTCTTCTTGAAGGCCTGCTTTTTGGCTTGCAGACCTGAAGTGGCGGAGCCCTCTGGAGCCTCTGGATTGCGATAATGCTTGGACTGTGTGTCCCGTGGGGGGTTCGAGCGGCGAGCACCACCTGTGACACAAAACATACACCGAAAAGGAGCGACAAAAGGAGTCAAGGCAATGAACAAGAAAAGGCAGAAAAGTAAACACACATTGCCAAGCAAATGAAAAGAATACACAGAGTATCCTCCTAGCGGTAATACCGTTACCCCAGGCGGTAGTACCGCTGGGGTCCTGGCGGTAGTACCACTCCCTTTGGCGATAGTACCGCTGGGGTCCTTGCGGTAGTACCGCTACCCCTGGCGGTAGTACCTCTGGGGTTTGATTTTTCAGATCTGAATATGAAGAGAACCCATAGAGATGGCTACATGGATTTTCCAAGGGCTATGGGCTGTGTATAATCACTAAGAACTCCACCACAGCCCTAACCACATGAGGATCACAAGTACCATCTAAAGAAGGACATGCCTAGTCAAGAGAGTGCAAGTTTTAGATCTAATCCAAACATAGTCCAAGTGCTTGATCTAAAACATGTAAATCCTAGGTCATGGCAATATAAAAGCAAAGATTCATAGGACCTACACTCCCCTCGAATACCTCCTTCATGCCATCCAAGAACAAAGCACGATATCAAAGACATGGATCCAAACCACCAATGCTCCTAACCCTAGAACAAGAACATCAACCAAGAGAAGAAGGGGAGGAGCTTTACCGGGGTCCATGGCACTTGGAGGAGGAAGGAGAAGTGGAGCAAACCCCCCAACTCAACGGAGAGAAGGAGCTCCACGGATAGAGATCCAAATAGGGGGAGTTCGGGGTTGGGGAGGGAGGAGCCATGAGGAAGAAGAAAGAGGCAGGAAAAACGGGCTCCCCCTCCTTTATATAGCCCAAGGGGTACGGGCCAACGGTAGTACCGCTGTGGTCCTGGCGGTAGTACCGCTACCTGGCGGTAGTACCGCTGGCTGCAGCGGTAGTACCGCTGGGGTCCTGGCGGTAGTACCGCTCCCCCTGAGACAGCCCTAAAAATGTCCTAGTTAGGTCGTGGTAGATTGGGGTCCTGGCGGTAGTACCGCTATCCCTAGCGATAGTACCGCTAGGGTCCTGGCGGTAGTACCGCTACCCCTGGTGGTAGTACCGCTGGGGTCCTGGCGGTAGTACCGCTGCAAATGTCACAACAGGACCTAGGAGAAGAGAAGAACATGGGAAAATGACAAGTTAGTGAAAAAAAAGATAGCACCAGCAAGATATACTGACTTGTCATTTTATATCCTTTCTTCTATATGAGAGAAAGGTGGGGGGCGGTGGCCGAGGCCACCTATGTTTGAGACAAAGGCATGACACCGCGAAGAATTATCCTTGGGTTCATGACCAACGCTCGTCTTTGAAGCACAAGTGCCATTTGACAATGGCTAAAGTGAAAGACTAGATCGATTTATGCATAATGGGGGGAGGAAAAGTTCATTGAGAGAACAACACTCCCCCTATATCCATGCCTACATCTAGAACAAGATAGAATGTATAGTAAGGTGCAACGTGGCTAGCTTCAATCCACATTACTTGAATCAATGATATTTAGCTCATGCCTTAACTCCCGGAACCTTGCTTCATCTAGGGGCTTAGTGAAAATATCTGCAAGTTGCTCTTCAGTGTGGATGAAGTGAACCTCAATATCACCTAGCTTGATATGTTCACGAGTGAAGTGATGGCGAATGTCAATATGCTTGGTTTTGCTATGTTGCACTGGGTTGAGGGAAATCTTGATGGCACTTTGATTTTCACATAGAAGAGGCACTTTGTCACAAGTGACACCGTAATCCTTTAAAGTTTGCCTCATCCATAGCAATTGTGCACAAGATCTTGCAGCTGCCACATACTCAGCTTCGGTGGATGATAGAGAGACGCAATTCCACTTCTTTGAAGACCAACTTACCAGTGAGCGACCAAGGAATTGGCATCCTCCAGAAGTTGACTTCCTGTCCACACAATCTCCTGCCCAATCTGAGTCAGAATATCCAACAAGGTTGAAGTTTGCTCCTTTGGGATACCATAGGCCAATGTTTGGGGTATGAGCCAAATATCGAAAGATTCATTTAACAGCCATATAATGACTTTCTTTTGGTGCGGATTGAAACCGTGCACATATCCCTACACTCAACATAATATCCGGTCTAGATGCACAAAGGTAAAGGAGGGATCCAATCATGGAGCGATATACCTTTTGATCCACTGCTTTACCATTGGGATCACTGTCAAGCTTGCATCTTGTTGGCATGGGGAACTTGACCGGTTTGACATTTCAAGCTCGAACCGTTTGAGAGTCTTGTGTGTACTTGGCTTGTTTGATGAAGGTCCCTTCTAGGCCTTGTTTAATCTCGAACCCGAGGAAGAACTTCAACTCTCCCATCATGGACATCTCAAATTTCTCAGTCATTAGTGCAGCAAATTCTTCATTGAAGGAAATGTTAGGAGAGCCAAAGATAATATCATCTACATATAGTTGGCATATGAACAAATCCCCTTTAACCCTCTTAGTAAAAAGAGTGGGATCTATCTTCCCAATTTCAAACCCACGATCTTGTAACAACTCGGTAAGATACTCATACCACGCACGTGGGGCTTGTTTAAGGCCATAGAGTGCCTTATTAAGTTTGTACACATGATTGGGGAGCTTGGGATGTTCGAATCCTGGGGGTCGTTTGACATAGACCAACTCATTTAAAGGACCATTAAGAAAGGCACTTTTCACATCCATTTGTTGTAATTTGAAGTTATGATGAGAAGCGAATGCAAGCAACATGCGAATAGATTCTAGACGAGCAACAGGGGCAAAGGTTTCACCGTAGTCGATACCCTCGACTTGGGAGTAGCCTTGAGCCACCAATCTTGCCTTGTTTCGAATCACAATCCCATTGGAATCTTGCTTGTTCTAGAATATCCATTTGGTCCCGATGACATTATGTTCCTCTGTTGGCCTTGGCACTAAATCCCAGACTTGATTGCGCTCGAAGTTGTTAAGTTCTTCATGCATGGCCATAAGCCAATCCTCATCATCGAGCGCTTCCTGTACCTGTTGAGGTTCACAATACGAAACAAACACGTGATGCTCACAATAATTCCAAATCTGTTGACGGGTGGATACTCCCCTTTTTAAACTGCCAAGTACATTCTTCATAAGATGTGACTTGACTCTCAGCTTGTTCGCAATCTTGGCTTCTCGACGCTCCAAGAGTTCTTCATTGGATAACGGGGGAGCATCGACTTGTTTACTTTGCTTGCCCTTGCGTCTTGAGCCTCCCTTGGCACCGGCTGTTGGTGATGCAGAAGGGAATTTTGAGACAGTATCCTGATCATCTTGACTTTCGACTTGAGCAGGTTCACTTGTTTGTTCTTGTATTTGTGGTTGCTCTTGATCTTGATCTTGTGCTTCTACTTCGTTTGGATCTCGCGGTTGCACTTGGTCTTGATCATGAGCAGGTTCGGAGCCTTGGGTGAGAACTTGAATATCATTGGACACATCATCATTGTTGGGCAATTTATCTTGACCATGAGCTTGTTCATTTTGTTGAGAGTCTTCTCTTTGTTCATCGGAAGCGTGTGGGGCTTGTGGAGGTGATGGCTCCATTTGAGTAGAGCATTGTCCTTCTCCTTCGGCCACAAGGGGTTCCTCAATGGGGAGTATTTGACCAATCCCCATTCTTCTTATGGCTTGGGGAGGAATTTCATCACCTACATCACAAAGACCACTTTGCTCCACTTGGGAGCCATTATTTTCATCAAACTCCACATTACACGTCTCCTCAATGAGTCCGGTGGACTTGTCGAGGACACGGTAAGCATGAGAGTTTGTAGCATAACCAACAAAGATGCCCTCATGTGCTCTAGAATCAAATTTAGCTAAACGTGCACCTTTCTTGAGAATGAGATTGGGTTTGTTTCCAGTTAGAATCTCATAAGGAGTCTGGTTCAAGCCTTTGCGGATATAGAGCCGATTGGACGCATGACATGCTGTGTTGATGGCCTCTGCCCAAAAGTTATATGGAGATTTGAATTCCGCCATCATTGTTCTTGCAACGTCTATCAAGGTCCGGTTCTTCCTTTCTGCCACGCCGTTTTGTTGAGGGGTATATGGTGCTGAATATTGATGTTTTATTCCCTCATCACCTAGAAACTCATCCAAGGTGTAGTTCTTGAACTCGGTGCCGTTGTCACTTTTAATCATCAAGATCTTTGCTTCATGTTGACGTTGAGCTTCATTAGCAAAGTTGATGACAGTTTGTTGAGTTTCACTCTTCCTTTTGAAGAAATATACCGAGGTGTATCTTGAGTAGTCGTCAACAATCACCAAGCAGTACTTTCTGCCTCCAAGACTATCAAATGATGGAGGGCCAAACAGATCCATATGGAGGAGCTCCAATGGCCTCTTAGTGTAGATGAGAGTCGTTGGACGATGATCAGTTTCATGAATCTTTCCTTCAATGCAGGCACTGCAAACACGATCTTTAGCAAAACTCACATTTGTTAGTCCACGAATATGGTCCCCTATTAGAAGACTTTGCAAAGATCTCATATTGACATGAGCTAAACGGCGATGCCAAAGCGAGCCCACATCAACTTTAGCCATTAAACACGTCGCGGTGTTAGTGGGTCGCTTTGAGAAATCACCACATAAAGACCATTTTCGACATATCCAACATAGGCTACTTTAAGAGTCTTGCTCCACAGGAGGACCACAGTATCAAGATTAAAGAATGTGGAAAAACCCATTTTTGCAAGTTGACGAACCGAAAGTAAATTGTAGGCAAGTGACTCAACAAGCATGACCTTCTCAATAGATAAATATTGAGAGACGACCACCTTACCAAATCCCAATACCTTTGACGAGGATGCATCGGCGAATTGAACATGGGTGGGCATAGATGGAGAAGGATGTACATCCACCACTAAGTCCTTGCTTCCGGTCATATGATTTGTTGCTCCACTATCGAGCAACCATGACACCCCACCGGAAGCAAACTCCTGCAATAGATCAAGGCCTGGTTTTAGGTACCCATTTTAATGGGTCCTTTCATGTTCGAGACAAGGGTCTTAGGAACCCAGATATCCCATTCAATGTACTCATCGTAGGAACCAACAAATCTGGCATAAACATGCCCATCACTAGCACGGCATAAGACCTAAGAAGAATTGAGTTTGTCGGCTGCGTTAGTAGGAATGGTTTTGCCCTTCTTGTGGTTTCCATAGTCCACCTTGTTCCTGTTCACCTTCTGAGTCCCTTCACCCTCTTTGACAAAGATGTCCATGAGGGTAGGAGATCGTTTGTTCCTGTTCCTCCTTTTACCTTTTGACTTGGAGGTAAGTCCAAGTCCCTCCTTTCCTACAACACCTTTTTGAGTGCTCAAGAGATCGTTCAGGCTCTTCTCACCTTGTATGCATGCCACAAGGCCCCTCTCAAGTTTCTCCTTTAACTTGGCATTTTCCTCCACAAGATATACATGCTCACAATAGGGATTAGTTGCACAAGCATTATCAATTAACACAAAGGGAGGACAAGTAGAGATCTCCTTGGTAAGCTTTGCTTGGAGTTGATCATGAGACTCTTTCAAAGAGAAACGAACACCTTTCAAGACCTTGTGGGCCTTGTCAAGTGTGTCAAACTCCACTTTGAGTCTGTCATGGCCAACCCCAAGAGCATACTTTTCAGACTTAAGCATACGAGTAAGAACGACATCATGATCTAGTTTCTTTTGCATTTTAGCGCAGTCATCGTTATATGACTCCTCAAGAGCCAAACGAAGAGTGCGCTCCTTTTCTAGAGCAATAGATAATTCAGCAATTTCATCGGCATAGTCATGACTGTGTCCCTGAAGCTCGGAGATGGTCTCCTCATGAGACTCAATGAGGTCAGTGGCCTCACCCAGTTGTTCCAAGAGAGAAACAATGTGCTTCTTGGATTCTCCCTTAATAGTGCACATAAACTTGTCAAGATCATGCTCATTAAGTTCCCCAACATCACTATCATCAACACAATTTAACAATGAAGGAGCAGTAGCGATGTTGGTCTTAATGATGGGAGTTACCTGATTGATACCTTTTGCCATGAGGCACTTGGTGATGTGGTTCTCGTTGGGGGCGTTGAAGAGAGACACCTTCTGGGGAGAGGTAGTGGCAATAGCAACAGTTGCCGTTGCCACTGCATCATCATCATCATCATCATCATCGGAAGGGTAATCTTCAAGGGCTACCATCCCTTTTGGGTGGGGTTTCTTCACAAAGTTGTCCTTGATTGGAAATGATTTGGTTTTGTCTTTGCGAATGAGCTTGCCCCCGTTGTCTTCCCTTTTCTCATAGGGACATTCGGCCACGAAGTGCTCACGTTACCACAGTTATAACATGTCCTCACTCGTTGCCTCTTGTTCCACTCGAGTTGTTCTTGGTGAAGGTGGGTCTTGAGTGCCTCTTGTTGCCCCAGAATTGCCTTGACGCAAGAGCCATGTGCTCATGATAGGCATACTTTGTGTCTTCAGGGAAGCTCTCCTCTTCCTCATCCTCTTCTTCTTCTTCAAACATTGCTTTTGCTTTTAGCGCAAGGTTGGGTGAAGTTGTCTTTGAGCGAACACGAGCAAGTGCATTGTCGGCTGTTTCGTTCATGATTGACATTGCAATGAATTCATCCAACACCTCACTAGAAGACAAGGACTGGAAGTCTGGCTGCTGACGAATGACAGATGACATGGCTTTGTTGAAAGGCATGATGGCTTTGAGAAACTTGCGCTTGACCCATGTATCATCCACATCCTTGCTCCCATGATCCTTGAGTGCCACAACAATAGTAGTCACCCTCCGATAGAGATCACGAGGTTCCTCGTCTTCCTTCATCACAAACTCATCGGCCTTATCAAGGATCACTTCATAGTTGGATCGTTGAATGCTTGAACTTCCCTTGTACAACACCATAATATGCTCCCAACAATCCTTGGCCAAAGTGAAGGGACGCAAGTGAGGAAGATCTTCAGGTGGCACTGCAGACTGGAGAATAAACAAGGCGGAGTGATTGTATTGATTGTCTGCATCTTCTCTTGGAGTGAGGTTGCTTGGATCATGGGGATAATATCCTTGCTCGATGATTCTCCACAAGTTTGTTGAGCTGTGATTCAAATGAGACTTAATAGAAAATACCCAGTTAGCAAAGTCACCTTTCACAAGCTTAGGAGGAGGACCAACAGGATTAAGACGCGGTGTGGGAACGGATCCTCCATAGACCATGGGGGGTGGATCTGAGGCATATGTTCCAGTCCCATCCTTTTCGTGAGATGAGGAAGGTCGCATACCTTTAGCCGCTTCCTTAGAGGAATTGGCCTCCTAATCGGTGATGGTGGGTTGAACCACTAACTCCGGTTCGGGTGGACTTTTAAATCCCTCAATTAACTCTTTAAGCATGGTCTTGACTTCGTTCGTCAAGGACGTCTTGAGGGGGGCCATAGCCGTATTCAAGTCGTCCCTTGTGACCGAAGTCAAGTCCGTGGCCTCGGGTTACCCATGGTTAATTCCCTCTTCGCCTTCCATACTCTTCGAGTGGTGAAACCCTTAATAAAGAGACGTGGCTTTGATACCAATTGAAAGGATCGATATGGTTGACTAGAGGGGGGGGGGTGAATAGGCAACGACCACTTTTTAATTAGTCTTAGCAAGTTAGGGTAAACAACATACGGGTTCACAATATAACAACAATGGGTTGAACCGTAATGAAGCTAACAACGAGAACTACTAAGACAAGTAAGAACAAGACAACAACATAAGCATACACAAAGTAAAGGTTATAGATAACCACAAGTGGAACCGATGAAGACGAGGATGTGTTACCGAAGTTCCTTCCCTTTGACAGGAAGTACGTCTCCGTTGGAGCGGTGTGGAGGCACAATGCTCCCCAATAAGCCACTAAGGCCACCGTATTCTCCTCACGCCCTCGCATGATGCAAGGTACCGTGATTCCATTATAGGTGCCCTTCAAGGCGGCGACCGAACCTTTACAAACAAGGTTGGGGCAAACTCCACACAAAGCTTGGAGGCTCCCAACAAGACCACGAAGCTTCACCACAATGGAATGTGGCTTCGAGGTGACCTCAACCGTCTAGGATGCTCAAACACCCAAGAGTAACAAGATCCGCAAGGGATTGGTGGGGGAATCAACTTTTCTCTTGGTGGAAGTGTGGATCTAGGCCTTCTCAACCAATCCCTAAAGAATCAACAAGTTTGATTGGCTAGGGAGAGAGATCGGGCACTTTTGAGCTTAGGGAGCAACAATGGAGCTTGGGAGGGTAAGAGATAAGGTTCCACGGCTAGAAGAACCCTTTATATAGTGGGGGGGGGGGAAATCCAACCGTTTGCCCACTCACAGCCCGTGCCTAGCGGTACTACCGCTGGATGCAGCGGTACTACCGCTGGCACTCCAGCGGTACTACCGCTGGCTGCAGCGGTACTACCGCTGGCCCCCTGGTAGTGCATAAGCACTACCACCGCCAAGAAAGTCTTCACAAAAAGGTCCGTCCACGTACAACCGCTAGGCAGGCGGTACTAAGCTCCTGGAGCGGTACTACCGCTGACCAGGGGCGGTACTACCGCCAGCTAGCGGTACTACCGCTGGCTGCAGCGGTACTACCGCTAGCACTCGAGCGGTACTACCGCTAGGGCTAGCGGTACTACCGCTAGGGACAACGGTACTACCGCTAGGGGACCATTTGCAAAGAAGAAAGAAACACCAAGGCGGGAGCCACTCCAAAGTTGCCAGCAAGGGGGAAAAGAGGTGAAGTGTGCGCGTGCAAGATTGATTCCAACCAAACCTTTCCACTACGGTTCCCCTCTTAATAGTACGACTTTCCTATGACTCAAATAAAGAGAATCGTAGAGAACACCGTGCTTCTGTTCCACGAAAGAGGGGGCGAGTCGTCTTGTGTCGTTGACGTGTGTTATCTGAAATCTTAACACACACGGTTAGTCCTTTGCGGTACTGTCATCAATCACCAAAATTACTTAGGCATAAACTATGCCCCAACAACATTGCTTGCAAGGCTTGTGGTAATGTTGTATTACCGAGTGGGCCCATAGATACCTTTCTGTCCCACGGAGTGACAAATCCTAGTCTTGATTCATTCCAACCCAGCAGACACCCTCGGAGATACATGTAGAGAACCTTTATAGTCACCCAGTTACGTTGTGACATTTGATACACACAAGGCATTCTTCTAGTGCCCACGGGTTGCATGATCTCATGGTCATAGAAACAGATACTCGACATGCAAAAAATAGTAGCAATAAACTGACACAATCACATGCTATGTTCATAGTTTGGGTCTTGTCCATCACATCATTCTCCTAATGATGTGATCCGTTATCAAATGACAACTCATGTATATGGTCAGGAAACCTTGGCCATCTTTGATCAACGAGCTAGTCCTTAGAGGCTCACTAGGGATACTGTGTTGTCTATGTACCCACACATGTATTTGAGTTTCCAATTAATACAATTCTTGCATGGATAATAAAGGGTTCTCATTAACAAGGAAATATAATAATAACCAATTTATTATTGCCTCTAGGGAATATTTCCAACAGTCTCCCACTTGCACTAGAGTAAATAATCTAGCTCACATCACTATGTGATTGTAATGAATGTAACACTCATACAGTTTTGGGGTTTGATCATGTCTTGCTTGTGATAGAGGTTTTTAGTCAACGGGTTTGAAACATTCAGATCCGTGTGTACTTTACAAATATTTATGTCATACTGTAGATGCTTCTACCACGCTTCACTTGAAACAATTGCAAATGACTAGTCCACTATATGAATCCAATTTACTACTCAGAGTTATCCGGACTAGTGTCAAAGCTTGCATCGACGTAACCCTTTACGACGAACGCTTTTATCACCTCCATAATCAAGAAACATTTCCTTAGTCCTCAAGTTACTAAGGATAATTTTGACCGTTGTCTAGTGATCCATTCATGGATCACTCTTGTACCCCTTGACAAACTCATGGCAAGGCACACATCACGTGCGGTACACAACATGGCACACTATAGAGCCTACGGCTAAGGCATAGGGGATGACCTTCATCCTTTCTCTTTCTTCTACCGTGGTCAATATTTGAGTCTTACTAAAATTCATACCTTAGAGCACAACCAAGACCTCCTTATTTGACTGATCTATTTTGAACTCCTTCAAAATCTTGTCAAGGTATGTGTTCTAGTCAAGGTATCTCTATAGATCTTGATGCTCAATGTTCAAGCAGCTTAATTCAGGTTTCCCTTTGAAAACTCCTTTCAAACAACCCTCTATGCTTTCCAGAAATTCTACATCATTTTCGATCAACAATATGTCAACCACATATGCTTATCAGAAATTCGATAGTGCCCTCACTCACTTTCTTGTAAATACAAGTTTCTCATAAACTTTGTATAAACCCAAAAGCTTTGATCATCTCATCAAAGCGCATATTCCAACTCCGAGATGCTTACTCTAGTCCTTAGAAGGATCGATGGAGCTTGCATACTTGTTAGCATCCTTAGGATCGGCAAAACCTTCTGGTTGTTTCAGATACAACCTTTCCTCAAGGAAATCGTCAAGGAAACAATGTTTTGACATCCATCTGCCAGATTTCATAACTGAAAAATGCAGCAACTACTAACATAATTCCAATAGACTTTTAGCATCGCTATGGGTGAGAAAGTCTCATCATAGTCAACTCCTTAAACTTGTCAGAAACATCTTTGTGACAAGTCTGACTTTCTTTAATGGTGACATTTACCATCATTGCCCGTGTTCCTTTTAAAGATCCATTCGTACCTAACAGCCTTACGACCATCAAGTAATTCTTCCAAAGTCTACACTTTGTTTTCATACATGGATCCTATCTCGGATTTCATGGCATTCAGCCATTCATCGGAATCCGGGCCCACCATCTTTTCTCCATAGCTCGTAGGTTCATTGCTGACCAGCAACTTGACCTCCAAGACAAGATTACTGTACCACTCTGGAGCAGAATGTTTCCTTGTCGACCTACAAGGTTGGTAGTAACTTGATCTGAAGCTTTATGATCACCATCATTAGCTTCCTCTTTAACTAGTGTAGGCGCCACACGGACATCTTCCTATGCCCTGCTACTCACTGGTTGAAGTGACAGTTCAATAACCTCATCAAGTTTTCACCATCCTCCCACTCAATTCTTTCGAGAGAAACTCTTTCTCGAGAAAGGACCCGTTTTCATCAACAAACACTTTGCATTCGGATCTGAGACAGGCGGTATAACCAGCTGATTCCTTTGGGCATCCCATGAATGATGCGACTATCCGATTTGGGTTCGAGCTTATCACACTGAATCCTTTTGATATAAGCATCGCAACCCCAAACTTTAAGAAATGACACCTTAGGTTTATCCAAACCATAGTTCATACGGTGTCATCTCAATGGAATTACGTGGTGCTCTATTTAAAGTGAATGTGGTTCTCTCTAATGCAAAACCCCAAAACGATAGTGTTAACTCGATGGGACACATTACAATATGCACCATATCTAATAGGGTGCGACTACGATGTTCGGACACACCATCACACTATGGTGTTCCAGGTGGCATGAGTTGTGAAACAATTTCCACGCTATCTTAAATGTATATCAAACTCGCAACTGAGATATTTATCTCTAAGATCACATCGTAGATATTTCATCCTCTTGTCACGACGATCTTCAACTTCACTCTGAAATTGCTTGAACTTTTCAATAATTCAGACTCGTGATTCATCAAGTAAATACACATGTATCTACTCAAATCATCTATGAAGTAAGAACATAAGAATATCCACTCCATGCCTCAACACTCATTGGACTGCATACATCAAAATGTATTATTTCCAATAAGTCACTTGCTCGTTCCATCTCACTGAAAAAATGAGGCCTTCAATCATCTTCCCATGTGGCATGATTTGCATGTCTCAAGTGATTCAAAATCAAGTGAGTACAAAAGATCCATCTGCATGGAGTTTGTTCATGCGTTTAGACAAAAATGCATGGTTCGCATGTCTCAAACGATTCAAAAATGAGTGAGTCCAAAGATCCATCAGCATGAAGCTTCTTCATGCGTTTTATACTAATATGACTTAAGCGGCTATGCCACAAGTAAGTAGTAATATCATTACTACTTTGTATATTTTGGCATCAATATTATGAACATGCGTATCACTATGATCGAGATTGGATAAACCATTCATATTTGGTGCCTGACCAATGAAGGTTGTAGGATCGAAAGTATGTCTAGCGGGGGGGGGGGGGGGGGGTGATTAGACTACTTGACAGGATAAAAACTTAGCCTTTTCCCAATTTTAGTTGAGGGCCAGATTCGGCAGTTATGGCAAGTCAAGCACACCCTACACATGCAGTTCTAAGAGTATAGCAGCGGAAAGTAAAACATGCAAGTGTAAAGTAAATAAGCAGGGTAGGGATATCGAATGCATGAGGTTGACACGGTGATTTTTGGCATAGTTCCGATAGGTGGCGCTATGGTACATCCAAGTTAGTGCAGACTTCAAGCCACGGAGGGTAACATCCGCGAGGGTCCACAGAGGGCTCAACCCACAAGGGGTCCACGAAGAAGCGGCCTTGTCTATTCCACCATGGCTTCCGTCCACAAAGAACTAGCCTCACTCACGGTAGATCTTCATGAAGTAGGCGATCTCCTTGCCTTTACAAACATCTTGGTTCACTGCCACAACACAAAGTAGGAGGATCCCAAGCGACACCTAACCAATCTAGGAGACACCAACCTCCAAAAGGTAATAGATGTGGTAGAACGATGAACTCCTTGCTCTTGTGCTTCTACAGATAGTCTCCTCAACACAAAATCACTCTCTCATAGAATATGCATGGGTAGGAGAGATTGATTTGGTGGAAAGAAACTTGGGGAGGCTAGAGATCAAGTTTAAATGGTTGGATTGGAATATCTTGATCTCAACACATGAGTAGGTGGCTCTCTCTCAGAAAAATGGATCCGGCAATGAAGTGTGTGTACTGAGTGCTTCTCCCACGAATGAGAGATTGGTGGATTGGTATATATAGGCAGCAGGCCAAATCCAATTGTTACACGTAAAGTGGCCAACTCGATGACACCGACTTGCACTAAAGACAACAACTTTCGAATCTCGGTGGAACTGATATACACAACTCGGTGGCACCAAAAAGGTGGATAACGGTCAGATGACACAACTTGGTGACACCGATACCCAAACTCGGAAATTCCGATTTTGTGTATCGAGGCAAAAGGAAGTTGGTCACCTAAACCCGCTAGCACCGATACGGTTCGGTTGCACCAATTTGGTGGCTTTGGCTAGGGTTGTGTCTGAGATGAAAATCGGTAGTGCCGAATTGGGAAAGTTGGTGGCACCGATTTTGTGTATGAGGCTTTGGACAAAATGAATATGTGGGAAAATGACGGAGTATTTTTGGTGGCTATCTCTGAGCACTTGAGCAACCAGTTCATTTTAATACCGCATCCCCTTTTAATAGTATTGGCTTTTCAATGGACTCAAAATTTATTTTTCACAACTATAAAATGAAGAGTCTTCTAGTTTGAAGCTTGAGCCGATCTTATTCCTTTCTTGCATCAAGGACATCTCCACATAAGCCTTTGGCGAAATGCATCTTTTGAAGTTTTTTGAAATATACTTGGATAAACATATTAGTCCAATGATGCATATGTTGTTATCAATTATCAAAATCACCCTAGGGAGCAATTTTTCTTTCAATCTCCCCCTCTTGGTAATTGATGACAACATATAGATCAAAGCTTCAACAAAAGATATAACCAATGATTAGCATCAACGCTTTGAGGAGTAATCAAGAGCTCCACCTACATTTGTGCATTATTTGAAAATTTGCGTTTGCATGCAAATGCACAATCAATTAGGATCATGGGTCACTCTTCCATGTCACATACATCTTGGTGGTGCGCATACAAGATAAGAATGAATAGTAATGCACATGACACCAACAACATAAGTGAATGATCATCACATAGATAGCTAAAAGATAATAATGAAGCATCAACCAAGCAAAGTGTATGATCACACACAGAAACAAGTATAAGGTCATCCAAAAGATTAAAGTTTTGTAAAACCCAAATGAGAGAAAATGAAGTCAAAAGCTCTCTGTGTCTCGAAGCCCTATGATCTATACATTTCTCCCCCTTTGGCAACAAGTTACCAAACAGTTCAAAAGTATAGAGCTAATCATCTCTCTGGGCAGATGATGAAGGAGTTGACAGAAGAGCGTCCACGAAATCTTATGCTGAATGTCCTGGAGTTGGAGGAGTGGATACTGGAGGTGCTGGAGCTGGGGCTGAAGCTAAAGGTGTAGATGCCTGAGCTGATGAAGTTGGTCTTGCTTCCGACACTAGCACGACTGCTGATCGGGGCTTTGTACTGAACTGAGTGGTAGTGCGAGGAGGCGACTCTTCATCATCATCATCTTCATTGTCATCTTCTTAGCATGGAATCTGCACCGAGTCAACTTCGTGTTGAAGCTATTTGACTGTAGTGGTCAACTGCGTAACCTTCACATCCAGGTCTTGGAACTTTTTTCCACGATCCTCTCTAGGCTCTTCTGATTTTGCAGAATCTCCATGATGTTCTTCTCCATACCTTGGTCAGATCTAACTAGAAATACCATTTGCTCAGCTTGAGTTCTGGGTTGTGGAACTGGTGGTGGCACATTTCTAGCAGTCTCAGCTTCTGCTGCCATTCTAGCTGCAGCTGAGCTGGGATCATTGTCGTCCATTATCACTTCATTGTCTTCAAATTATGGCTGAAGGGGTAAATGGGGACGATCAAGTAGAAATGCATGCTTGCCTAGCTTCGCATTGATAAGCATCTGAATGTACGTGGCATATCGACATGATCTTTTCTAATCAGCAGCAGTCTTCCGGATAGTCTCTACTATCAAGTCCATTACATTGAATCTAGTATGAGACCCCAAATGGTGCATCATGTTGATGGAGTGACCTCTGACCATTTACTCATCACCTTATTTAGGCATCAAGGTGTATCTCATAATGGTATTGGTTGTAGGTATCCCTGCTTGCAAGAAGTACACTAAGCCAAGCTTATGAATTTCCAAGAACTTGTGAGAATTAGCTTGTACATGTTGGCCATGGAATTATGATTCATCGCCAGTTCAGAGTACATATCAACATCACCTACTTTCTCCTTAGGGGCACCAATGATAGTGGCACACTCATCAATAGTAGATTCATACTTGTCACCATCAGTCATCCAGACAATAGAACCATCAGCATAGAAGTGAGCAGTTGAATAAAATTGCATGATAAGCTCATCATTCCGTGAGGTCATCTCTTTCCCAACAAAGTCTTCAATGTCCACAGACTTGAAATTATCTTGCACATGGGGAAAGAAATCTTTATTGGCTTTGATGTAAGCCCAGTCAACATATCTCATGTCACTAACAGCTGGACTTTTGTCATAGAGAACAGTCTCATAAGAGTCTTGTTGTTACTTGGTGTGAAACCTTGGATCAACAACAGTCCTTCTCCTTATGACATATGGATCTGCAGCTCTCCCTTTCCTCAATCCATCATCTTTCCTCTTCTTCATATCTTCAGCTACTGGATAAGCAGCATTGTGCAATGGTAGATGAGGTCTGAGCTTTCTGAGGATGGGTGCATCCTCCTCTTCTTCCTCTGCAGCAAAGGCACTAGAAGCAGGGCCTTTCTCCTTGGTAGTTGTAGGAATGTCCTTTGTAGTCCTCATAGGAGCTTTAGGACGTGTTGAAGTTTCCTCTAGCACAAAATCTGAGTCCCCTTCATCTGAATGAAGCTTCTTTCTCTGTCTAGTGGCTGCCTTGGTTAAGCCATGGGAGCTGGGAGAGCTTGGGTCAGAAGTTGTCTTCTCAGGACTTGTGCCCGAGTCCATCTCAACACTCTTTTCTCTGAAATCATTCTAGCTATCCTCAGATCCTAACATCTTGGCAGACAAACAACAACACACTAGCAAACCAGCAAACAACAATCCTGTGAAATAGATATAGAGGAGCAAAAGGATTGAGCATCACAAAACACATAAGATTTTTAAAAAATTGAACATGGAAATTCTTAGTTTTAGCTTTGTGCAGAACAAATTTTGGTAGCACCGAGTCTAAATTTTCGGATTCACTGAGACAGATGAAATTCTTCAGAAAGACTTGGAAATCACTTCGGTGGAACCGACAGTGATCACTCGGTCCCATCGAGTCCATTCTTAGGATACCTAGACTCAAAATTGGTGGAACCGATTTTTTGCGATTCGGTGTCACCGAGATGTGTTCTGCGGATGGCTATCCCTAAAAATCTTTCGATCGCTGATCTATGAGAACTTCTGGTGGAGAAGAGGGTTTTCACATGGTGGTTTATAGATAAAAGTTTCTAATGCGCATGAATCGGAACAATGGAGCGCAAGAGAACATTGGTACCGTACCCTAACTTGGTGGCGGTCCGACTACGGCAGCAACGGTGGAGAAGATTCCGTCAGGGGCGACAAATCCCAACGGTATAGGTGCTCGGGGATGCAAAGTCGATGACTAGGGGTCCTTGCACGATGGGTTAGGGTTTGGGGTCGAAGCGTTTGAAGAAGTAATTTCAAAATGTTCGGTCCGTCAAGCCTTATAACCGTCGTTGTCGGTGTCACCGAGAGGACAAAATCGATCTCACCGAGTTCCTCTGTTGTGAGCTGACACGGAAACTGGGTGTAACCGAGTTAGTGATTTTGGTGGTACCGAGATTGAAAACCCAGATCAACTTTGGGAATTTGGTGGAACCGACATTCTGGGGTTGGTTACACCGAGATTCACAAAGAGGTTTACGAGTGCAGCCTTTGTCGATACGGAACTCCGAGTGCTCCTTCACATAGAGGGATCGAGAAGTGCTTGTTCAAGTTTTGTGATGGAGCATGAATAGAACTTTAGATAAGAAAGCATAGATAGTTAGAGGAGGGTCCTAGGCATTCTTGTCCATACAATTGGCAAAAGAGAAATCAAGAGCCAAATAAAAACAATTGGATGTTCTGGAATGAGCAAAAATATGCAGACCAACATGCTCACACAATAAGATAATGGATAAAACATGGTGAATGTGCACAAACATTCTAGCATCTATCAAGCACTTTGGCGATGACAAAGTCATCTATATATGAGTATATTGACTTAGGATCCAAGTAACAATACTTGATCATAGGTCATACTCATCGATTAAGCACAAGTGGGGTTAGCACTTTTACATAAAGCATTAATGTGTTCATATCCTTAGGAGATGCTTATACTCAAGATTTAGAGTAAAGCTCCCCTTGATATGACATCCCCCTTAGAGGGACAAACTAACCTTGGGTTTTGTTGTAGAAGATTTCAAGTAGGTGAAGTAGTGGTGGACGCTCAACGTTGATGAAGATCATCTCGAGTTGGGAGTCATCCTTGTTGTTTCTTACTCTTCTCACCTACATGGATTTGTCCAAGGTTTCACACCAAGGAACAACAAGACTTTTATGAGACTGTTCTATATGAAAAAAGTCCAGCTGTTAGTGACATGAGATATGTTGACTAGGCTTACATCAAAGCCAATGAACATTTCTTTCCCCATGTGCAAGACAATTTCAAGTCTGCGGACATTGAAGACTTTGTTGGGAAAGAGATGACCTCATGGAATGATGAGCTTATCATGCAATTTTATACAACTTCTCACTTCTATGCTGATGGTTCTATTGTCTGGATGACTGAAACCGGTTGGCCGGCTGCGCCTCATGCGAAGGCTCCATAAAACGGCTGGCGTCCCTTCAATCCAGCAGCCGGCCGACCGGACCAGTGGCATCACTAGCCGCGGCTTGATGCCGGCTAGGATCAGGCTGTTTGCTCTTTCCGCCTAGCCATTCGACTGCTGCTGATGGGAGCCGGAGCAGGCTCGAGCTGAGGGACCGGTGGAGCCAGAGCCCCTAGGTCTCCAATCGGAGTCCCCGAGGTGGATCCGTCAGCCCTCGAGACCATGGCAGAAGCGAACACGTCTTCCGTCGTCATGATGGCTATGGATCCGAAGCTGGCCGTCGCACACCCCTCCGGAGCCTGCACCACGGACAAAACCGGAGGAGACCCCGGGTCCGAGGCCGGTGACGGATCCACTGGCATGAAAACGGACGTTGACTCCAGAGACGGCTTGTGCAGTTGCTTGAGGGAGACACCGCCTGGGAGCGCCTTGCTGGGTGGAGCAAATTTCGCGAGTGCATCCGCCGCCTCGTTGTTTGCTTTGGACATGATGGAACTCACAACCCTCGAAGGAGCCGGTGAGCTGGTGGATGAGGAAGCGCTAGCTGGCCATCTTTGCGTCCCTCGCATCCCATTCGCCAGAGACTTGTTGCACCACGAGGTCCGAGTCACCGAAGCACAGGATCCACCGGATGCCAATCTCCTTGGCGAGCCGGAGGCCGTGGACAAGCGCCTCGTACCCGGCCACATTGTTGAATGCGGCAAAGTTGATTTGCAGGGCATACTTGAGTTGATCCCCTTTCGGGGAAGAGAGAACAATGTCATCTCCCAAGCCGGTTCACATCTTGGAGCCGTCAAAGTGCATGCGCCAATGCCTGGAGTCCGGAGGCGGAGGCATGAACTGGGTCTCGGCCCAGTCAACGAGGAAGTCGACCACCACCTAGGACTTGATGGCCGTTTGCAACTCATACTAGATGTCGTGGTCGGCCATGGCAATGGTCCACTTGGCGATCCGGTCGGTTGCATCCCGGTTGAACATGATCTCTGAAAGTGGAGCCGTGCTCACCACGATGATGATGTGCCCCTAGAAGTATTGCTTCAACTTCTTCATGGCGAAGTATATGCCGTAGCACATCTTCTGGTAGTGGGGGTAGTTTTGCTTGGAGGCGTAGAGGAGCTCGCTCAGGTAGTAGACCGGGTGCTGAACAGGAAGCGTCTTGCCCTCTATAGGATCAAAAGTATGTCTAGCGGGGGTGATTAGACTACTTGACAAGATATTTTTTCCTTTTCCCAATTTTAGTTGAGAGGCAGCTTTGGCTGTTATAGCAAGTCAAGTACACCCCACACATGCAGTTCTAAGAGTATAGTGGTGGAAAGTAAAATGTGCAAGTGTAAAGTAAAGGAGTAAGGTAGGGAGATTAAACGCATGAGGTTGACACGACGATTTTTGGCATGGTTCTGATAGGTGGCGCTATCGTACGTCCATGTTAGTGGAGACTTCAACCCATGGAGGGTAATGAGTGTGAGAGTCCAGGGAGGGCTCCACCCATGAAGGGTCCACAAAGAAGCGACCTTGTCTATTCCACCACGGCTTCCACCCACCAAGGACTAGCCTTACTCACGGTAGATCTTCACGAAGTAGGCGGTCTCCTTGCCTTTACAAACATCTTAGTTCAACTCCAGAATACGAAGTAGGACACTCCCAAGTGACACCTAACAATTCTAGGAGGCACCACCCTCCAAAAGGTAATAGATGGGGTAGAGCTATGAACTCCTCGCTCTTATGCTTCTAAAGATATTATCCTCAACACAAAAACACTCTCTCACAGAATATGCATGGGTAGGAGAGATTGATTTGGTGGAAAGCTGTTTGGGGAGGCTAGAGATCAAGTTTAAAATGATTGGACTGAAATATCTTGATCTCAACACATGAGTAGGTGATTGTCTCTTAGAAAATGGATCTGGCAATGAAGTGTGTGTTTTGAGTGCTTCTCCCATGAATAAGAGGTGCGTGAAGGGGTATATATAGGCAGCATACAAAATCCAACCGTTACACCCAAAGTGGCAAACTCGGTGACACCAAAGTGGGAAACTCGATGGTACCAACATGCACTAATTTTATGAACTTTTGAATCTCGGTGATGCCGATATATGAAACTCGGTGGCAACGAAAAGGTGGCTAACGGTCAGATGGCCAAACTCGATGGCATCGATACTCAAACTCGGAAATTCCGAATTTTGTGTGCCGAGGCACCCAAAAGTTGGTCACCCAAACTCGGTAACACCGACATGGATTCGGTTGCACCAATTTGGTGGGAATGGAAAGGGTTTCTATTTGAGGTGAAACTCGATGGGTCTGAAATGTGGAAATTGGTGAAACCGAATTTGAGTATGTGGAACTGGTGAAACCGAATTTGAGTATGTGGAATGTGGCTTTCAATCTCCCCCTTTTTGGTAATTTATGACAACATATAGATGAAAGCTTCGACAAAAGATATAATCAATTATTAGCATCGACGCTTTGAGAAGTATGTGAAAAGCAAGAGCTCCCCCTAAATTTATGCATTATTTAAAATTTGCATTTGAATGAAAATGCACAATAGATTAGGATCATGGGTTACTCTTCCATGTCACATACATCTTGGTGGTGCACATACAAGGTAAAGATGAATAGTTATGCACATGACACCAACAAGATAAGTGAATGATCATCACATAGATAGCTAAAAGATATAAGTGAAGCACCAATCAAGCAAAGCGTATGATCAAACACAGAAACTGGATAAAGTCCTCCAAAAGATCAAAGTTTTGAAACCAAATGAGAGCAAATAAAATCAAAAGCTCTCTCTCTCGAAGTCTATGATCTTTACATTTCTCCCCCTTTGGCAACAAGTTAACAAAAAGTTCAAAAGGTATAGAACTACTCGTCTCTCTAGGCAACTGATGATGGAGTCGACAGAAGAGCGTCCGCGAAGTCTTCTGCAGAATGTCCTAGAGATGGAGGAGTGGATACTAGAGGGGCTTGAGCTTGAGCTCAAGCTGAAGGTGCATATGCTTGAGCTGATGAAGTCCGTCGTGTCTCCGGAGCAGGTACAACAGCTGATCTTGGCTTGGTGCTGAACTGAGTGGTAGTGTGAGGAGGTGACTCTTCATCATCATCATAATTGTCATCATCGTTAACATCATCATGTGAGCGTGGAATCTTCACTGAGTCAACTTCGTGTTGAAGCTGTTTGACTATAATGTTCAATTCCGTAACCTTCACATCCATGTCATGAAATTTTGTTTCCACAACTCGCTCAAGGATCTTCTGATTTTGCAGAATCTCCTGGATGTTCTTCTCTATGCCTTGGACATAGCTAACTAGAAATGCCATTTTCTCAACTTGAGTTCTGAGATGTGGAACACGTGGTGGCCTATTTCCATCAACCTTATCTTCTGTTGCCTCTGCTTCCATTCTAGCTGTAGTAGAGTTGGGATCATTGTCATCCATCACCACTTCACTGTCTTCAAGCTCTAGTTTAAGAGGTAGATGGGGACGATCAAGGAGATATACCTACTTTCCTAGCTTGGCATTGATAAGCATTTGAATGTATGGGGCATGTCCACATGATCTCTTTTGATCAGTAGCAATCCTTTGGATAGTCTCTACTATCAAGTCCATTACTCTGAATCTAGTGTGAGTGTCCAAAAGGTGCAACAAGTTGATGGAGTGTCCTCTGATCATGTTATCATCACCTGATTTAGGCATCAAGGTGTGTCTCAGAATAGTGTTAGTTGTGGGTGTTCCTGCTTGCAAGAAGTATATTGATCCCATTTTGTGACTAGTCAAATAATTGTGAGGAATTGGCTTGTACATGTTGGACATAGAGTTGTGACTCTTCTTTGCTTTAGAATACACATCAACGTCTCGATCTTCCTGCTTAGGGGCACCAATGATAGTGGCCCACTCATAAATTGTTGACTCATATCAGTGACCATCCGTCATCCAGACAATGGAGCCATCTCCATAGAAATGAACAGTCGAGTAGAATTGCATGATTAGCTCATCATTCCATGGGGTCATCTCCTTTCCAACAAAATCTTCAATGTCCACTAGCCTGAAATTTTTCTCGGGGATGGGGAAATAAGTCTTCATTGGCTAGTGCCCAATCAACACATCTCATATCAGTGACAGCTGGACATTTGTCAAATAGGACAGTCTCATAGAAATCTTGTTGTTCCTTCGTGTGAAACCTTGGATCAACAATAGTTCTTCTTCGGACATCATATCGATCGACAACTCTCCACTTCCTCAAACATGCATCCCTCCTTTTCTTCATGTCTTCAGCTCTTGGATGAGCATCATTATGAAGTGGCAGATGTGGTCGACGCTTCCTGCGAATGGTTGCATCCTCATCAACTTCTTCCTCTGCAGCAAAGGAATTGGAAGCATGGCCTTTCTCCTTAGCAGTTGCAGGTATGTTCTTTGTGGTCTTCCTGTCATCTACAACCTTCTTTGCCTTGGATGGAGGCTTAGAAGAAGGCTTCCTAGAGAAAGCATCATCCATGAGCTTCTTCTTCTTAGGAGGAGCTGGGATCTCATCTGGAACTTCCTCTTCTTCACCAGCTTCTTCGGGGTCCTCATACATAGAAGTAGGTCTCCCCACAACATGAACTATCCCTTTCCTTGATCTCTTCACACCAGCCTTCTTGGCAGGTTCATCAATGGGAAGTGTTGTGATTCTTCATACATAAGCAGGTGATCTCAGATCAACAGGATTAGCAGATACCTTCCGGACGGTCTTCCTTGGAGCCTTTGGAGGAGCTGAAGTTTCCTCTCGCACAAAGTCTAAGTCTTCTTCATCAGAATTCAGTTTCTTCCTCTACCTGGTGGCCGCCATGGGCAAGCCATGAGAGCTGTAGGATCCAGGCTCAGAGTCAGACTTCTGTGGACTAGTGCCTCAGTCCATGTCAACACTTGGTTCTCCGTAGTCATTCTCGCTATCTTCTGATGCAGACATCTTTGAGAGACAAGCAGAAACTCAGCAGCAAATAGCAGAACCTGTGAAGTAAATATAGGAAATACACAAGGGTTGAGCATCACAAAATTCAAATGTTTTCGAAAAATTGAACAAATAAATCCTTAGTTTTAGCTTTCTACAGATCACATTTCGGTAGCACCGAGCTTGAATTTTCGGAATCATCGAGACAAATGAACTCCTTAATAGAAACTTGGTCATCACTTTCGAAAATGACAACTCGGTCTCACCGAGTCCAATCTTAGTAACCCTAGATTCAAATCGGCGGGACCGATTTTTGCAACTCGGAGGCTCCGAGATGGGTTATGCGGGTGGCTGAACCTTAAAACTTCTCGTTTGCTAATCTATAGAAATTTCTGGTGGATGGAGATGCTTGCACACTATGGCTTGTGGATAAAAGTTCTGATGTGCATGAGATAGATCAGGGGAGCGCAAAAGAAAGCGGCGGATCCGTACCCTGAATCGGCAATGGTCCGGCTACGACGGCGACGGCGGTGAAGAATCCGTCGACGGCGGCGATTCCGAGTGGTGGAAACGCACGCGGAGTCAAGGGCGATGACCACAGTTCTAGGGGGCAGCTTAGGGCTTGAGGCAAAATGGTTTTGTTGATTGGAAATCAAAGAACCGGTCCGCTGGAATATATATAACATTTCGTTGTCGGTGTATCTGAGATTACGAAATCGATGTCACCGAGTTCCTCTACTGTCAGTTGAGAGCGAAACTCGGTGTAACCGAGTTTGTGATTTCAGAGGTACCAAGATGAAAACCTAGAGCAGCTCTGGAATTCGGTTGAACCGAGTTTGTGGAGTTGGTTTCACCGATATTCACTAAGAGGTTTTGGAAGGCAACCTTTGACGATATGGAACTCCGAGTGCACCTTCACAGAGAGGGGTCGACAAGTGCTTTTTCAAGTTTTGTGATGAAGCATGAATAGAACTTGAAATGAGATACCATAGATAGCTAGAAAAGGGTCCTAGGCATTCTTGTCCATCCAATTGGCAAAAGATAAATCAAGAGCCAAATAACAACTATTGGATGTTCTCAAATGAGAAAACACATGCAGACCAACATGTTCACACAATAAGAATGATAGATGAAATATGGTGAACATGCACAAACATCCTAGCAGCTATCAAGCACTTGGGTGATGACAAGGTCATCTATATATGAGTATATTGACTTAGGAGCCAAGTAAGAATACTTGATCATAGGTCATACTCATCGTTAAGCACAAGTGGGGTTACCAGTTTTACATAAGCATTAATGTGTTCATATCCTTAGGAGATGCTTATACTCAAGTCTTAGAGTAAAGCTCCCCCTTGATATGACATACCCCTAAGAGGGACAAACTAACCTTGGGTTTTGTCGTAGAAGACTTCAAGTAAGTGAAGTAGTAGTGGATTCTCAATGTTGATGAAGATCGTCTTGAGTTGGGAGCAATCCTTGTTGTTTCTTACTCTTCTCACCTACATGGGTTAGTTCCAAAGAAAAAGGAACATATACAAAGATATCTATGGACATGGAGTGAAACACACATGGTATGATGTTTAAAGATGCATTAATTACCTTGTTCCTTGCTTACCTTTGAGGGAATGTGTGACTCCTTGAGCTAATGCATATGGTTGAGGTTCATAGCATATAGTTCTTGCCAAAATGAATCAGAGTGAATTTTATTGGCGGAGTCACCCCTCAAGTACTCTCTAGTTCTTCCTCGTGGTAATCCACATCAACTTGATGGGGATCCTTGGAGTTGTGGTAGCACTAGATGAGGTCGTGCTAGAAGTGTCTTTGGGAATCCACTTGACCTTGACTTGGGGTTCCTCTTCAAATAACTCAATGTATTCTTGAATCTTTCCCTTGCCCTTGTGGTCTTGTGGTGGAAGGTCATCTTGTGAGCTTGTTCCTTTGGGGGGAGTAGGATCATACTTCTCCTCTTGAGGAACAAAGTTGGGAATGGGATACGGACCTTCTTCCCAATCATCTCTGTTGACGTTGAAGTAGCCAACACCTTGTTTCTTCCGATGTCCTCCTAGCTTGCGTACAATTTCCTCATATCGCTTACTTCCGGCATGACTCTTGAAGACACCTCTCTCTATAATCCCTTTCAATAAACCATTTCTTACTCAAGTGTAACTTGGCTAAGAGAATCATTAGTGGAATCAAGAGAGCTACTAGCAACAACATCATTAGATTTCGCTTTAGTATGTTTGTTACTAGATGAAGAAACTTTCTTACCTTTGTTACTAGTATTCTTAGGTTTAACTTGTGTAACAAGAGAAGACATGAGTAATCATTTGGCTAGATAAGAAGAACTCTTATCTTGAAGATCATCATTGATCAGTTTTAGGAACTCATGCTCTTGCTCCAAATTGAGATTCTTGAAGCGTAGCTTCTCATGGGTTCTTGCAAGCTCTCTATGATCTTCTAGAGTAGTTTCATGAGCTAACTTAAGAGTGTTTAATTCTTGAGTTAGTCGTTTAATCTCTTTCTTATCATCATCATTCGATTTTCCTTTGAAGTAGCGGGAGCATCACATGAAGCTTTGTAAGCACCGCTTGACTTGTTGTGTAGCTCATCTTTGTCCTTGAGTGACATCTCATGAGCAACAATCCTACCAATGACTTCAGTTGGCTTGACATCATTGTAGTTTGGCATCACTTGGATCAATGTGCACACGGTGTCATACTTTCCATCAAGAGCTCTAAGTATCTTCTTGATGATGAATTTATCGGTCATCTCTTCGCTTCCTAAGCCGACAATCTCATTGGTGATGAGAGCTAGCCTAGAGTACATTTCAACGACAACTTCACCATCCTTTATCTTGAGCTTATCAAGCGGACTATGAAGCACATCCAACTTAGATTCTGTGACAGAATCAGTACCTTCGTGCATATCGATCAAAGTATCCCAAATTTCTTTTGCATTCTCAAGGCGGCTGATTTTGTTGAATTCTTCGGGGCATAGACGATTGAAGATGATGTAGTAGGCTTGCGCATTAAGTTGCACCATCTTCAGTTCATCGGTTGTTGCATCACGATCCGGGTCACGCCCTTCTTCGAAGAAATCACCTAGCACACCAACACGAATAACATCCCAAACATGAGGATTAAAACCAAGAATATGCTCTTTCATCTTATGCTTCCAACTAGCAAAATTAATGCCATCGAAGTATGGACCTCTATGGTGATAATTTCCCTCACTAGACGCCATACTCTCCTAGGTTGCAAAACCAATGCAATGGATACCAAAGCTCTGATACCACTTGTAGGATCGAAAGTATGTCTAGAGGGGGGTGATTAGACTACTTGACAAGATAAAAAAATAGCCTTTTCCAAATTTTCTTTGAGAGGCAACCTTGGGAGTTATAGCAAGTCAAGTACACCCTACACATGTAGTTATAAGAGTATAACAGCGGAAAGTAAAACATGCAAGTGTAAATTAAAGGAGTAAGGTAGGGAGATCAATCGCATGAGGTTGACACGATGATTTTTGGCATGGTTCCGATAGGTGGTGATATCGTACGTCCATGTTAGTGGAGAGTTCAACCCATGAAGGGTAACGGATGCAAGAGTCCGTGAAGGGCTCCACCCACAAAGGGTCCACAAAGAAGCGGACTTGTCTATTCCACCACGGCTTCCGCCCACGAAGTACGAGCCTTACTCACGGTAGATCTTCACGAAGTAGGCGATCTCCTTGCCCTTACAAACATCTTTGTTCAACTCCACAACACGAAGTAGGAGGCTCCCAAGCGACACCTAACCAATCTAGGAGGCACCACCCTCCAAAAGGTAATAGATGGGGTAGAACTATGAATTCCTTGCTCTTGTGCTTCTAAATATAGCCCCCTCACTACAAAATCACTCTCGCATGGAATATGCATGGGTAGGAGAGATTGATTTGGTGGAAAGCTGTTTGGGGAAGCTAGAGATCAAGTTTCAAATGGCTGGAGTGAAATATCTTGGTCTCAAGACATGAGAAGGTGATTCTCTCTCAGAAAATGGATCTCGCAATGGAGTGTGTATTCGGGGTATATATAGGGTGCACACAAAATCCAACCATTACACTCAAAGTGGCAAACTCATTGACACCGAAGTGGGAAACTCGGTGGTACCGACATGCACTAAGGGTATTAACTTTTGAATCTCGGTGAGACCGATATATGAAACTTGGTGGCACCGAAAAGGTGGCTAATGGACAGAAGGTCAAACTCGGTGGCCCCGATACTCAAACTCGGAAATTCCGATTTTGTGTACCGAGGCACCCGAATGTTGGTCACCCAAACTCGGTAGCACCGATATGGATTCGGTTGCACCGATTTGGTGGGAATGGCTAGGGTTTCTATCTGAGGTCAAACTCGGTGGGTCCGAAATGTGGAAGTTGGTGACACCGAATTTGAGTACGTGGAATTTGATAGAATGGTTATGTGGGAAAAATGACTGAGAATTTTGGTGGCTAACTTATAGCACTTGAGCTACCAGTTCATTTTAATACCTCACCCCCTTTTAATAGTATTGGTTTTCCTATGGACTCAAATGTGATTTCTCACAAATAGAAAATGAAGAGTCTTCTAGCTTGAATCTTGAGCTAATCCTATTCCTTTCTTGTATCAAGGGGCATCTCAACATAAGCCTTTAGCCATAGTATCTTCTGAATTTTTCTGAAATATACTTGGAAAACATATTAGTCCAATGATGCATATTATGTGATCAATTATCAAAACCACCCTAGGGAGCAATTGTGCTTTCACCCTCCTTGGGTCGTTCCACCACCAGAAGGACACTGACCACTCGCGTGTTTGTCGCGATGTACGCGAGCATGGGCTCTTTCTCAGTTGGCGCGGCCAAGACAGGCATGCTGGAGAGGGCACACTTGAGGTCGCAAAAGGCCTCGTCCGCCTGGTCGGTCCATTCAAACTTGGTCGTCTTCTTCATGAGTTGGTAACGGGGCAACGCTTTCTCATCGAGCCGGATGAGCGAGGCCAGGCATCCGACAAACTTTTGGAAGACGCCTAGCTGCGCTGGTTTGCGCATGCGCTCGATGGCCTTGATCTTCTCTAGGTTAGATTTAACCGCGTGCGGACACGAAGTATCAAGGAGCCGACCGGCTAGCATACCGAAGACACACTTCTCTGGGTTGGGCCAGATCATGTACTCGTGCAGGTTGGCGAAGGTCTCTCGGAGATCGTCAAGGTGGCTAAAGTGCTTCTTCGATTTGATGATTATTCGTCAACGTAGACATGTACGTTCCTGCCGATTTGGGGCAGGAGACACTTCTGCATGCAGCGCTGGACGGTGGCGCCCGCGTTCTTCAAGCCAAACGACATGGTGACATAGCAGTAAGCTCCGAATGAGGTGATGAAGGAGGTCTTTAGCTGATCGGCTGGATCCAGCTTGATCTGGTGGTAGCCAGAATAGGCGTCCAGGAAGGATAGAAAGTCACACCGGCTGTGGAGTCGATCACCTGATCGATCCGGGGCAGTGCAAATGGATCCTTTGGACAAGCCTTGTTCAGGCTGGTGTAGTCAATACAGATGTGTTAGATTTTGTTTTTCTTCAGCACCAGGACCGGGTTGGCCAACCAGTCCAGATGGAAAACTTCCATGATGAAGTCGGCTGCCAGCAGCCGTGCAATTTCTTCTCCTATGGTACGTCGCTTCTCCTTGGAGAAACGGCGCACGGGTTTCTTGACCGGCTTTGCATCCGGTCACACATGAAGCTTGTGCTGTGTGAACTTCCTGGGAACAACCGGCATGTCCTTGGGGGACCATGCAAAGATGTCCCGATTCTCACGGAGGAAGTCAACGAGCTTGCAGATACGTATCCAACGTATCTATAATTTTTTATGGTTTCATGCTATTATCTTGTCAAACTTTGGATGTTTTGCATGCCCTTTATATATTTTTTGGGACTAACTTATTAACTCAGTGCCAAGTGCCACTTCCTGTTTTTTCCATGTTTTTGACCCCTTTCAGAGGAGGATTTTGAACGGAGACCAAACAGAATGAAACTGCCAATTTTTTTTTTCCGGAACAGAAAAAGATTGGAGAGCCACAGAATGAGGGCATGGGGCCACCAGGGACCCCACAAGCCCTCATGGCGCGGCCAGGGGGGGCCCGCGTCCCCCTGGCTTGTGGGCTCCCTGAGGCTCCTTTGCCCTAGGTTTTGCACCTATATATTCCCTAAAAATCCATAAAAAATCAGGAGATCATCGAAAGTACTTTTCCGCTGCCGCAAGCTTCTGTCTCCGCAAGATCCCATCTAGGGCACGTTCTGGTGCCCTGCCGGAGGGGGGATTCGGATACGGAGGGCTTCTTCATCAACACCAAGACCTCTCCGATGATGCGTGAGTAGTTCACCATAGACCTACGGGTCCATAGCTAATAACTAGATGGCTTCTTCTCTCTCTTGGATCTTCAATACAAAGTTCTCCATGATCTTCATGGAGATCTATCCGATGTAATCTTCTTTTGCGGTGTGTTTGTCGAGATCCGATGAATTGTGGATTTATGATCAGACTATCTATGAATCTTATTTGAGTTTCTTCTGATCTCTTTTATGCATGATTTCATATCCTTGTAATTCTCTTCGAGTTGTGGGTTTTGTTTGGCCAACTAGATCTATGATTCTTGTAATGCGAGAAGTGCTTGGTTTTGGGTTCATACTGTGCGGTGACCTCACCCAGTGACAGAAGGGGTAGTGAGGCACGCATCATGTTGTTGACATCAAGGGTAAAAAGATGGAGTTTTCATCATTGGTTTGAGATTATCCCTCTACATCATGTCATCTTGCTTAAGGCGTTACTCTGTTCGTCATGAACTCAATACACAAGATGCATGCTGGATAGCGGTCGATTTGTGGAGTAATAGTAGTAGATGCAGAAAGTATCGGTCTACTTGTCTCGGACGTGATGCCTATATGTATGATTATTGCCTTAGATATCGTCATGACTTTGCGTGGTTCTATCAATTGCTCGACAGTAATTTGTTCACCCACCGTGATATTTGCTATTTTGAGAGAAGCGTCTAGTGAACACTATGGCCCCCGGGTCTACTCCGCACCATATTTTCAGCCTTACACTCTTTTACTTCGTTGCACTTTCCGCCTTCAGATCTCACTTTGAAAACAATCTTGAAGGTATTGACAACCCCTTTAAAGCGTTGGGTGGAAGCTCTTTTGTGTTTGCGCAGGTACTCTGGACTTGACGAGATTCTCCTACTGGATTGATACCTTGGTTCTCGAACTGAGGGAAATACTTACTGCTCCTGTGCTGCATTACCCTTTCCTCTTCAAGGGAAAAACCAACGCAAGCCCAGTCTCCGTCAACGTGTCAATTTCTGGCGTCGTTTGTCTGTTGCCGTAGCAGAAGAATTTCTGGCCCCGTTGCCGGGGAGGATCAAGTCAAGAACTCATCCAAGTAAGTGCCACAAACTCATCTCTTGCATTTACTTTGTTCCCCAGTTGCCTCTCATTTTACTCTCCCCCACTTCACAATTTGCCTTTTTTCGTTTGCCCTTTTCTCTCGCTTGCTTTCTATTCGCTTGTGTGCCATGTGCCTTCAATATGCTTGCATCTTCGCTTGCTGAAAATCTAGTGATATGGATCCTCATCCACTTGCTAATCTCTTTAAGAGATCCGATTATGTTGATCCAATTGCTAGTGAGTTGAGTGCACTTGACTATCTTTATGGAGTTTTGCTTGAGATGTGTGAATCTGAAAATTGTGAGGAATAAATTCATCAAGTCATTCATGAGGGCTCCTTGGATGAAAAGCATGATTGCAATGGTTTCACTATAAATTCTATAGTGACAATCATGCTAAGAATATGCAAAACCCTAAGCTTGGGGATGCTAGTTTTGCTATGTCCACTACTTGTTGCAATGATCATGAGTGGGGCGATGATTTTTCTTATGATCTTGAATTTTTTTAAGCCTCATGATGAATATGATGTTTGCAATATTATTGAAAGTGGCTTGGAGACGTCATCACTTTAGTTGATGACAATCCCACTATTTTTGAAGAGCATCAACTTTGCATGCATGTGGATCATGAAAATAATATCCTTTGTGATAGCTATATTGTTGAATTTGATTATGATCCCACATTTAATTTCTATGAGAGAGGAAAATATTGTGGTAGAAACTTTCATGATACCAAATTACCTCTCGTTATGTTGAGATTGACATTGTCTCTTTCTTCTTCCTTGCATATGGCAACTATGGGTTGTCTTGACAATCTAGTTTCCTATAAAACGCCTATGCATAGGAAGTATGATAGACTTAGATGTGATTTTCACATGCTTTATGATGCTCTCATTGTGCTTCAATTCTTGTCTTTTGTGTGAGCATCATTGATTTATCAATGCCTAGCTAAGGGCGTTAAACAACAGCGCTTGTTGGGAGGCAACCCAATGAATTTATCTTTTCTTTCTGTTTTGTTGCGTCCACACCATCATAATTCTGTTGTAATTGTGTTTTTTGTGTTTCTTTTTGTGTTTGAGCGAAGCAAAACCTTTATGACTAGTCATCGTGATGGTTGTTTGATCTTGTTGGAAAAAGAGAGAAACTTTTCGCTAACGAGATGATTTTTCATTTTTATTCAGAAAGATTTTATAGTTGATTCTTTTTTCTGCTGGTTGATATGCCTTTTTCCCAGGCAGTCGTAAATTTTCAGAATTTTTGAGGTACCAAAAGTATACGAAGTATACAGATTGCTACAGACTGGTCTGTTTTTGACAGATTCTGTTTTTGTTGAGTTGGTTGCTTGTTTTGATGAAACTATGGTTAGTATCGGGGGATACTAGCCATGGAGAAGTGAGAATACAGTAGCCCAACACCAATATAGATAGAATTCAAGTTTGCTACAGTACCGAAAGAGGTGGTAGTTTGTTTTCTTGTGCTAATGTTATCACGAGTTTCTGTTTAAGTTATGTGTTGTGAAGTTTTCAAGTTTTGGGTGATGTTCTCATGGACAAAGAGATAAGGAGTGGAAAGAGCTCAAGCTTGGGTATGCCCAAGGCATCCCAAGCCAAATCCAAGGACACCAAAAAGCCTAAGCTTGGGGATGCCCCGGGAAGGCATCCCCTCTTTCGTCTTCAATCCATCGGTAACATTACTTCGAGCTATATTTCTATTCACCACATGATATGTATTTGCTTGGAGCGTCTTGTATCGCAGGAGTCTTTTCTTTTTGTTGTGTCACAATCATCCTTTATGCACACCTTTTTGAGAGAGAGAGACATGCATCATCGTGATTTTGCTAGAATGCGCATAGTGCTTCACTTATATCTTTTGAGCTAGATACTTTTGCTCTATGTGCTTCACTTATATCTTTTAGAGCACGGTGGTGCGTGACTTGGTAGTTGGTTTATGCTATGAAAGTAGTCCCAAATGTGATAGGTACCCAAAGAGGATGCAAAAACCTCCATCTTCATGTGCATTGAGTATAAAGAGAAGTTTTGATTCCTCTCAATTAGTTTTGAGACGTGGATTTGGTAATATTAAGAGCTATGTTAGTAGGTTGTTGTGAATCTAGAGATACCTGTGTTGAAGTTAGTGATTCCCGTAGCATGAACGTATGGTGAACCGCTATGTTAGGAAGTCAGAGCATAATTGATCTATTGATTGTCATCCTTTGTGTTGAGGTCGGGATCGCGCGATGGTTAACACCTACCAACCCTTCCCATAGGAGTATGTGTTTAGCACTTTGTTTCGATTACTAATAAAAACTTTCGCAACAAGTATGTGAGTTCTTCATAACTAATGTGAGTCCATGCTATAGATGCACTTTAACCTTTCACCTTTGCTAGCCTCTCTAGTGCCGCGCAATTCTCCGCGGTACACAAACCCACCATATGCCTTCCTCAAAACAGCCACCATACCTACCTATTATGGCATTTTCATAGCCATTCCGAGATATATTGCCATGCAACTCCCACCGTTCCTTCTCATGACTTGTGCCGTCACTCTCATATTGCCATTGCATGATCGTAAGATAGCTAGCGAGATGTTTCCAACGTCATATGCCAAGCTAGATCGTTGCACATCCCGGTACACTACCGGAGGCATTTCCTATAGAGTCATCATAATTTTGAGCTTTTAGCTGTGAGTAAATAAAAATGTGATGATCATCATTATTAGAGCATTGTCCCATGTGAGGAAATAAAAAAAAGAGAAAAAAGAGGCCAAAGAGCCCAAATAAAAAAAGAGAGAAAAGAGAAAAAAGAGAGGCCCAAGTGCCCAAAAAAAGGAGAGAAAAAGAGAGAAGGGACAATGCTACTATCTTTTTCCACACTTGTGCTTCATAATAGCACCATGTTCTTCATGATTGAGAGCTTCTTGCTTTGTCACTACCATATGCTAGTGGGAATCTGCATTATATAACTTGGCTTGTATATTCCAAAGATGGGCTTCCTCAAAATTGCCCTAGGTCTTCGTGAGCAAGCAAGTTGGATGCACACCCACTAGTTCTCCTTTTGAGCTTTCACATACTTATAGCTCTAGTGCATCTCTTGTATGGCAATCCCTACTCATTCACATTGATATCTATTGATGGGCATCTCCATAGCCCTTTGATACGCCGAGTCAATGTGACCATCTCCTCCTTTTTGTCTCACAACCACCACCACACTCTATTCCACCTATAGTGCTATACCCATGGCTCGCTCTCATGTATTGCGTGATAGTTATAAAAAGTTTGAGAAAGTAAGAGTGCGAAAACAATTACTTGGCCAATATCGAGGTTGTGCATGTTTTATATTAGTTGTGTGAGGATGATGGAGCATAGCCAGACTATATGATTTTGTAGGGATAACTTTCCTTGGCCTTGTTATTTTGAAAGTTCATGATTACCTTGCTAGTTTGCTTGAAGTATTATTGTTCTCATGTCAATAGCAAACTATTGTTTCGAATCTTACGGATCTGAACATTCATGTCACGTGAAAGAAGTTGCAAAGGACAACTATTCTAGGTAGCATTCCACATCAAAAACTCATTCTTTATCACTTCCCTACTCGAGGACGAGCAGACGTTAAGCTTGGGGATGCTTGATACGTCTCCAACGTATCTATAATTTTTGATGGTTTCATGCTATTATCTTGTCAAACTTCGGATGTTTTGCATGCCTTTTATATATTTTTCGGGACTAACTTATTAACTCAGTGCCAAGTGCCAGTTTCTGTTTTTTCCATGTTTTTGACCCCTTTCAGAGGAGGATTTTGAACGGAGTCCAAACGGAATAAACTGCAAAAAAGATTTTTTCCGGGACAGAAAAAGATCGGAGAGCCGGAGAATCAGGGCAGGGGGCCACCAGGGACCCCACAAGCCTTCATGGCGTGGCCAGGGGGGCCCGCGTCCCCCTGGCTTGTGGGCTCCCTGAGGCTCCTTTGCCCTAGGTTTTGCGCCTATATATTCCCTAAAAATCCATAAAAAATCAGGAGATCATCGAAAGTACTTTTCCGCCGCCGCAAGCTTCTGTCTCCGCAAGATCCCATCTGGGGCACGTTCTCGTGCCCTGCTGAAAGGGGGATTCGGATACAGAGGGCTTCTTCATCAACACCATGACCTCTCCGATGATGCATGAGTAGTTCACCATAGACCTACGGGTCCATAGCTAGTAACTAGATGGCTTCTTCTCTCTCTTGGATCTTCAATACAAAGTTCTCCATGATCTTCATGGAGATCTATCCGATGTAATCTTCTTTTGTGGTGTGTTTCTCAAGATCCGTTGAATTGTGGATTTATGATCAGATTATCTATGAATCTTATTTGAGTTTCTTATGATCTATCTTATGCATGATTTCATATCCTTGTAATTCTTTTCGAGTTTTGGGTTTTGTTTGGCCAACTAGATCTATGATTCTTGCAATGGGAGAAGTGCTTGGTTTTGGGTTCATACCGTCCGGTGACCTCACCTAGTGACAGAAGGGGTAGCGAGGCACGCATCAGGTTGTTGCCATCGAGGGTAAAAAAATGGGGTTTTCATCATTGGTTTGAGATTATCCATGTACATCATGTCATCTTGCTTAAGGCATTACTCTGTTCGTCATGAACTCAATACACTAGATGCATGCTGGATAGTGGTCGATGTGTGGAGTAATAGTAGTAGATGCAGAAAGTATCGGTCTACTTGTTTCAGACGTGATGCCTATATGTATGATCATTGCCTTAGATATCGTCATGACTTTGCGCGGTTCTATCAATTGCTCGACAGTAATTTGTTCACCACCGTGATATTTGCTATTTTGAGAGAAGCCTCTAGTGAACACTATGGCCCCCGGGTCTACTCCACACCATATTTTCAGCCTTACACTCTTTTACTTCGTTGCACTTTCTGTCTTCAGATGTCACTTTGCAAACAATCTTGAAGGGATTGACAACCCCTTTAAAGCGTTGGGTGCAAGCTCTTTTGTGTTTTGCGCAGGTACTCTGGACTTGACGAGATTCTCCTACTGGATTGATACCTTGGTTCTCAAGCTGAGGGAAATACTTAGTGCTCCTGTGTTGCATCACCCTTTCCTCTTCAAGGGAAAAACCAACGCAAGCCCAGTCTCCGTCAACGTGTCAATTTCTGGCACTGTTGTCTGTTGCCGTAGCACTTGCCTTCCTATTTGTGGCTGAGGCTGGCGTCGATGGTGACACACTGCTCCGGGTTAGCTGGATCGAGTGGCACCTTCCTGGTGTCTTTGGATGGCTAGAAAGTTGCCTCGCTGCCCGGCTGGGATGGGGGAGTCGGCATAGCTGGCTGCTTGGTTGACTAGGCCACGAGCCGATCGAGCTGGCGTTTTTCCTCCGTGATCACCAGTGCCTCGGCGAGCCGGCTGTCGTCGTGCGTGCACTCGATTGACTTCCTGTAGTCGCCGAATATGGTGATGATGCCTTTGGGACCCGACATCTTCATCTTGAGGTAAGCATAGTGAGGGATCGCCATGAACTTGGTGAGCGTCAGCCTATCTAGGAGCGCATGATAGGGGTTGTGGAGATCCACCACCTCGAACCACACCGGCTCGTGATGACAGTGAGCCTTGTCGCCGAAGAGAACGTCGAGTTGGATCTTCTCGAAGGGGAGCAGGATTGCCCCAGCACGATGCCGTGGAACACCGTGCGGGTCGGCTGCAGGTCTTTCTCCACTGAGCCCCAGTTTGAGCAGCGTGTCACTGTAGAGGATGTTGATGTTGCTGCCGCCGTTGACCAACACCTGCGAGAACCGGCAGGTGAGCCTCTTGGAGGAGATGGTGGGGTCGAGGACGAGAGCATAGCTGCAAGGGTTTGGCATCACAGCGAGATGGTCAGTCCGGCTCCAGGTGAACGACTTCTCGGACCAGTGCATGTACTGCAGGACCGAGGGCACGATGGCATTCATCTCATGCCAGCGCTGATGCTGACTGTGCTTATCATCACCTTCACTGGTGAATATGACGTACGTAGGCCCCATCCTGGTTGGGGAATTGGTCGTGGATACGGCGGTCCTTGTGGGGAGCCGGAGCCGGCGCTGGAGACAATGCTTTAGGAGCCGGAGGCGGAGGAGCCGGAAGGCCCTCGTCTCGGGCCAACCGCCGGGAGAAGCTGCACTTCCGGAGCGTGTGCGCAGCCGGCTTTTCCCCGGTGTGCATCTTGCAGGGGGCGTCGAGCATCTGCTCGAAGGTGAGCTTGGGCTATCAGGCGCCCTTGTCGTCGCGCTGGCGTTGGCTGGCAGCCTGGGCAGCCGACTGCTCTTCCTCCATGGTGGCGACCTGCTTGCTCCCGTATGTGGGATTCGACTAGTTGGATTTCTGCTTGTTGTTTTGCTGCCCCCGGTTGTCGGCAGCTGGTCGCGGAGCAGCCAATGGCGCGGCGGAATTGCCAGTCGTAGTGATCTTGATCCACATCAGGGAGTCGGCCATGGCGTACTTGTCCGCCTTGCCATGAGATCGGCCAGAGTGGTCAGCTCCGAGCACATAAGCTTGTGCTTGAGGTGGGTGTCATCTTGGCAACCCTCAATGAAGTATTGGATGGCCTGAACCTCGTGCACCCCTTCGCAGGAGTTGTGCAGCTCGGTCCAGCGCGTGAGGTAATCGTGGAGAGGTTCATGCTCTGCCTGAATACACATGGCCAGCTCGCGGGGATGACTGGGACGCTTGTAGGTGGTGGTGAAGTTGTGGACGAAGGCTTCCTCAAAGTCCAGCAACACGTTGATGCTACCAGCCGGTAGGCTGTTAAGCCAAGTCCATGCCGACCCGGTCAGCATGAGCGGGACGTAGTGTACCGCAACGCGCTTGTTGCCCCGCGCTTTGCCGGCCGCAATGGTGTAGTCGATCAGCTAGTCTTCTGGCTTGGCCGTCATGTTGTACTTTGGAGTGTCCCTGGGAGAGTGAAGCCAGTGGGAAACGGCTCCTCGCGGATCCAGGGACCGAAGCATGTTTGGCCAATTGGACCCTCCTCCTTGAGGAGGGCGGACTGGGCCAGCCGGTCGATCCGGAGGTGGGCGTCTTTCTCGCTTCGAGGGATGTAACACCATGTGTTTAACTCTCCTCACTGATTTGACTTTTCTCAAAAATTAGGACCAATTAATTTTTTTGTGATTGCTTGTGATGCTTGATGTGATGGTTGCTTGCTTGCATATTGCTTGTGTTTGAATCCAATGCTCCTGCTACTCACCAAACTCAGCTCCTTGACCCAAACCCTTGCCTAATGATCATGACATGTGTGTAGGACCAACAACTATTTTTACCAAATATTATTTTCACCAAAAAGCATTTCTTTGATTTAAGCTTCCAAAACCCGAGAGTTGGGATTTGTACTACAAGTCCTCAAATTAGGGAAGTTATTTTTCACCAAATGTTTTATTTAGAACTCATTATCAAAATTACTCCCCAAAACCACAATATCATTATTTTAAAAGTTATTTTACTATTTTATTTAAATACCTTTCTCTCAGGCCAGAAATGGTCCATTATGACGGAAAGTTATTTTTCTTGCTTTCAAAATACGTGAGAATTTTTTTAGGAAATTTAGTGGACATATATATTCCATATATATGAGTTTCAACACATGGTCATGTTCAAAATATTGGGCAAAACCCTTCAAAACCATTTCTGCCTATTTCAAGCTTTTGGAATATTTCTATAAGAAATATTCACCATAAATTCGTGTAAAATTCTAGAATGTCACATATGATATATGTGATGATCTTTCCAAGTTTCATCTCATTCCAGGATGATTTGATTCCCCTAATTATTCTAAAACCCTATCTGTCGAGATCCAAATTTGAGCAACTCTACATTGCAAAGTGTCTCCAATTGTGCTCAAATTTGGTGGACATATTCTTATACTCCAATAATGCATCCAAACCAAGTGGTGCATCTAGGAGAATAGAAGAACTTGTACCAAGCCCCTCAAAAGCCTCTTTGTTGATTTCTGACTTTGGGAATCTTTACATTATAAAGTTTCTCCAATTGATCCCAAATTTTTTGGACATGCTTTAATGCTCAAATAATGCCCCCACACCAAATATTGTATTTGTGTGAATTGATTTGAATAGTTTTGTAAGCAGAAGTCCATTTCTGCCCATTTCATGGGTTTTCCAAGTCTACATTGGAAACCTTTTCCACCAAATTCCAAATTTGGTGTCCAAGCCCATTTTCATCTATTAGGAGATCTTGTTAAGTTTCATATCAATTGAAGTCCATTTGGTAGCCCTAGCAATCATCAAACACCTTGTGTGCACTCACCAAAGTGCCTGCTTTGGGCCCTTCCACTTAACTCCTTGAGCTTAGATTTTTACCACAACCTTCCCTAGTTACCTTTTACCCCCAGTAACCTTGCCATGGCCATTGTTCAATTATTGGAGGGTGACCCCATGTAGCTACCCTTCATTTTTACCTTGGCAATACCATTTTTGCCCCTCTTGCCCCACTTCTGCTTATGATAATGCCCCACCTCTTTCTAGAGGGTCCCTAGCATCCCAAGGCATTATTTCAAACCGAGATATGGCATGCTCATGTAGGAAAAATGAGCAGCATATCTACAAGTTGATTTCGGGCTGAAATGTAGCTTTGTACAGCAAGTACTAGCTACCCACCTCCACGTGAGCTCAAACTTGGCATTATGGTATTCCTTCCATGAATAAGACTGGTAGACAAGGTTTCACCTCAATTCCCTTTCTCTGCAAACCACTTTTGCTAGCCCCTAGTTTCCTGTTGCAAACTTAATCACAGAAACAACCCCACCTGCCCTGCTCCATATGCAACCAAACTCCTGAGTAACGTTCCTGCATGCATGCCATGCATGTAGGACATCCTTGACTAGTCAAACAACTACTATAGGCATGAGTGGCCATGGTGACCACCTTCCTGACATGCAGAAATGGTGCTCTACACCTTGTCCTCTTGCTGCAACTTGTGTCCGGCTGTGGCAGCATGTCTCAGAGCCCCAGGGCATCTCGCCATGCACTCAGCATCCGAGGCGCTCCTTCACTCGGCTTCCCCCTCCGTTTTAGCCTCTAACCCGAGCCCTTGTCGCCTCACTTCGTTTCCCCTTTCTCCCTTGAGCCTCCCATACCTCTCCAGCTCTCCTCCCCGCGCCCTGCAAGCCCCCATGGCTGCAAGGGCTCGGCTTCGGCCGAGCTCCAATCCAGGCTCCCCCGAGCCCTTCTTCCCTCTTGAGAAGCCCCAGAGCGCTCCCCTTCTTGGGGCAAGTTGCATGGGAAACAAAAAAATTCCTATGCACATGAAGACCTATCATGGTGATGATCATCTACGAGAGAGAGATCGTATCTATATACCCTTGTAGATCGCTAAGCGGGAAGCGTTAAGAAACACGGTTGATGTAGTGTAACGTCTTCACGAACCAATTTGTGGGGACCCCGACTTACAAGTCGAGATCGCCGATGATCGTGCTCAGTGATCCTAGAGATCAATGCTCACCGAACAGACAGATACTGAATAATAAGAGTCTTACATCCGAGTACCGAATTATTACATCACATGACTAAATTGTCAAGTTCACAAGGTTGGGCCTAAGGCCAAATCATACTGGTACATCTAATAGCGAAAATCATAGGGGCTAAGCGGGTACGCATGCCATCAAGCGTACACCGACAGACATTCTGACTCGGAAGCGTCCTAGTTCGCAGGGGCATCTCCGAAGATGTACTCATGTCCAAACTCTGGTCCTTCCATGTCTGGTCAATAATATAACCAGTGGCAAGCCAATTAGTACTTTTGAATGTACTCGCAAACAGCCCATGATATGAACAATGAAAGTGAAGGATAACAATATCATGCATCTTTGGTGTAACTCATCTTGGTGGAATGATCATGAATATGCATCAAGTTAAAGAATTACTTTTGAAGAACAGGTTACAGATATCAATATATCTGTCGAGGGCTGAACCATCCAGGTTCACCATATATGCCAAGTCACCAGACTTGGTCATATCATTACTTCCATAATAACACCTTTTTATCACCACTCACACACGCTTGGTTTATGCGGAAACGACTGGACGTAGTTTAAGCAGGATTACCCAACTGTCCTTGACCGTGGACACGACTATTCGAATAGTTTTACACTCTGCAGAGGTAGTACGCTGGACCCACGAGATCCGGGAAACTTCCGTGTCATCCATGACTCGTGGTATATAACATACCCGAGGTAAGTACTCGATCAATACCTTTCCCCTGATGATACTAGACAAAGAGGTCCACTCGATTGGTACCCAGCCCACAAGTTGTATGTCTTACGATCACCAACTCTCGACAGTATCAACCATGCGGGGACCAACGGTGTGCCTGGAACTCATAAAAATGGCATAGTCGTCCTACCTGGCACGACCCCATCACGAGAGTGACCACACATCACTCCCGCCACTAGTAATGTGGCTCTTTTCTAGCACCGACCAAAGTAATCAACATGGCCCAGTCCCATAAGGGGTAACGTGGTCGTACTGGTAAGGTTGGGACGGTCGACACATCATAAATGTAATCCCATTTTTGAAACCACACTCACTCAAAATACCGGGTGCACCACTTCACCAAAAGTGTCCACCTAACTCATCATCACCCTCGGGCATTAGTGGCACCCGATGGGGTTTTCTTAAACTCTTGGATTTATACCAACAACATGCTCATGCTATTTGTTGGAATTATGCCCTAGAGGCAATAATAAATATAGTTATTTTTATAATTCCTGTATCAAGATAATCATTTATTATCCATGCTATAATTGTATTGAATGAAGACTCATTTACATGTGTGGATACATAGACAAAACACCGTCCCTAGCAAGCCTCTAGTTGGCTAGCCAGTTGATCAAAGATAGTCAGTGTCTTCTGATTATGAACAAGGTGTTGTTGCTTGATAACTGGATCACGTCATTAGGAGAATCACGTGATGGACTAGACCCAAACTAATAGACGTAGCATGTTGATCGTGTCATTTTGTTGCTACTGTTTTTCTGCATGTCAACTATCTATTCCTATGACCATGAGATCATATAACTCACTGACACCGGAGGAATGCTTTGTGTGTATCAAACATGGCAACGTAACTGGGTGACTATAAAGATGCTCTACAGGTATCCCCGAAGGTGTTAGTTGAGTTAGTATGGATCAAGACTGGGATTTGTCACTCCGTGTGACGGAGAGGTATCTCGGGGCCCACTCGGTAATACAACATCACACACAAGCCTTGCAAGCAATGTAACTTAGTGTAAGTTGCGGGATCTTGTATTACGGAACGAGTAAAGAGACTTGCCGGTGAACGAGATTGAAATAGGTATGCGGATACTGACGATCGAATCTCGGGCAAGTAACATACCGAAGGATAAAGGGAATGACATACGGGATTATATGAATCCTTGGCACTGAGGTTCAAACGATAAGATCTTCGTAGAATATGTAGGATCCAATATGGGCATCCAGGTCCCGCTATTGGATATTGACCGAGGAGTCTCTCGGGTCATGTCTACATAGTTCTCGAACCCGCAGGGTCTGCACACTTAAGGATCGACGTTGTTTTATGCGTATTTGAGTTA
This sequence comes from Hordeum vulgare subsp. vulgare, assembly GCF_904849725.1. Taxonomy (NCBI): domain Eukaryota; kingdom Viridiplantae; phylum Streptophyta; class Magnoliopsida; order Poales; family Poaceae; genus Hordeum; species Hordeum vulgare. The sequence continues at coordinate 142,287,863 of NC_058521.1, read as the reverse complement.
TATGGTTGGTTACCGAATGTTGTTCGGAGTCCCGGATGAGATCACGGACATCACGAGGGTTTCCAGAATAGTCCGGAAACGAAGATTTATATATAGGATGACCTCATTTGATTACTGGAAGGTTTTCGGAGTTCCCGGGAATGTACTGGGAATGACGAATGGGTTCCGGGAGTTCACCGGGGGGGGGGAACCCACCCCGGGGAAGCCCATAGGCCATAAGGGTGGCGCACCAGCCCTTAGTGGGCTGGTGGGACAGCCCAAAAGGGCCCTATGCGCCATACAAAGAAAAATCAAAGAGAAAGAAAAAAAAGGGAGGTGGGAAGGAAGGGAAGGACTCCCACCCACCAAACCAAGTCCAACTCGGTTTGGGGGGGGGAGCCTTCCCCCCTTGGACTCGGCCGACCCCCTTGGGGATCCTTGAGCCCCAAGGCAAGGTCCCCTCCCTCCCACCTATATATACGGAGGTATTGGGGCTGATTTGAGACGACTTTTCCACGGCAGCCCGACCACATACCTCCACGGTTTTTCCTCTAGATCGCGTTTCTGCGGAGCTCGGGCGGAGCCCTGCTGAGACAAGGTCATCACCAACCTCCGGAGCGCCGTCACGCTGCCGGAGAACTCTTCTACCTCTCCGTCTCTCTTGCTGGATCAAGAAGGCCGAGATCATCGTCGAGCTGTACATGTGCTGAACGCGGAGGTGCCGTCCGTTCGGTACTAGATCATGGGACTGATCGCGGGATTGTTCGCGGGGCGGATCGAGGGACGTGAGGACGTTCCACTACATCAACCGCGTTCACTAACGCTTCTGCTGTACGATCTACAAGGGTACGTAGATCACTCATCCCCTCTCGTAGATGGACATCACCATGATAGGTCTTCGTGCACGTAGCAAAATTTTTGTTTCCCATGCGACGTTCTCCAACAGTGGCATCATGAGCTAGGTTCATGCGTAGATGTCTTCTCGAGTAGAACACAAAAGTTTTTGTGGGTGGTGATGTGCGTTTTGCTGCCCTCCTTAGTCTTTTCTTGATTCCGCGGTATTGTTGGATTGAAGCGGCTTGGACCTACATTACTCGTACGCTTACGAGAGACTGGTTTCATCGTTACGAGTAACTCCGTTGCTCAAAGATGACTGGCAAGTGTCGGTTTCTCCAACTTTAGTTGAATCGGATTTGACCGAGGAGGTCCTTGGATGAGGTTAAATAGCAACTCATATATCTCCGTTGTGGTGTTTGCGTAAGTAAGATGCGATCCTACTAGATATCCTTGGTCACCACGTAAAACATGCAACAACAAAATTAGAGGACGTCTAACTTGTTTTTGCAGGGTATGCTTGTGATGTGATATGGCCAACGATGTGATGTGATATATTGGATGTATGAGATGATCATGTTGTAATAGAAATATCGACTTGCACGTCGATGGTACGGCAACCGGCAGGAGCCATAGGGTTGTCTTTATACTAACGTTTGTGCTTGCAGATGCGTTTACTATTTTGCTAGGATGTAGCTTTAGTAGTAATAGCATGAGTAGCACGACAACCCCGATGGCAACACGTTGATGGAGATCATGGCATGGCGCCGGTGACAAGAAGGTCGTGCCGGTGCTTTGGTGATGAAGATCAAGAAGCACGTGATGATGGCCATATCATGTCACTTATGAATTGCATGTGATGTTAATCCTTTTATGCACCTTATTTTGCTTAGAACGACGGTAGCATTATGAGGTGATCTCTCACTAAAATTTCAAGACGAAATTGTGTTCTCCCCGACTGTGCACCGTTGCTACAGTTCGTCGTTTCGAGACACCACGTGATGATCGGGTGTGATAGACTCAACGTTCACATACAACGGGTGCAAAACAGTTGCGCACGCGGAACACTCGGGTTAAGCTTGACGAGCCTAGCATGTGCAGACATGGCCTCGGAACACATGAGACCGAAAGGTCGATCATGAATCATATAGATGATATGATTAGCATAGGGATGCTTACCACTGAAACTATACTCAACTCACGTGATGATCGGACTTGAGCTAGTGTAAGTGGATCATGAACCACTCAAATGACTAGAGAGATGTACTTTTTGAGTGGGAGTTTAGCGAATAATTTGATTAAGTTAAACTCTAATTATCTTGAACATAGTCTAAGCCCACTTTGAATATATTTGTGTTGTAGATCATGGCTCACGTGACAGTCATCCTGAATTTTAATACGTTCCTAGAGAAAGCTAAGTTCAAAGATGATGGAAGCAACTTTGTAGACTGGGCTCGTAATCTTAAGCTAATCTTACAAGCTGGGAAGAAGGATTATGTCCTTAATGCTGCGTTACGAGATGAACCACCCGCTACGGCTGATCAGGATGTTAAGAACGCTTGGTTAGCACGTAAGGAGGACTACTCAATAGTTCAATGTGCAGTCTTGTATGGCTTAGAACCGGGACTTCAACGTCGCTTTGAGCGTCATGGAGCATTTGAGATGTTCCAGGAGTTGAAGTTTATCTTTCAGAAGAACGCCCGGATCGAGAGGTATGAGACCTCCGATAAATTCTATGCTTGCAAGATGGAGGAAAACTCATCTGTCAGTGAACATGTGCTCAAAATGTCTGGGTACCCAAACCGTCTAGCTGAGCTGGGGATTGAACTCCCGCAAGAAGCTATCACTGACAGAATCCTTCAATCACCGCCGCCAAGCTATAAAGGCTTTGTGTTGAACTACAACATGCAAGGGATGAACAAGTCTCCCGGCTAGTTGTTTGCGATGCTGAAAGTCGCAGAGTCTGAACTCCGTAAAGAGCATCAAGTGTTGATGGTGAATAAGACCACTAGTTTCAAGAGAAACGGCAAAGGCAAGAAGGGAAATTCAAAGAAGAGCGGCAAGCCTGTTGCCAATCCGACGAAGAAACCCAAAGCTGGACCTAAGCCTGAAACGGAGTGTTACTATTGCAAGGGTATGGGTCACTGGAAGCGCAATTGCCCCAAGTATCTGGCAGATAAGAAGGCGACCAAAGAAAAATCAGGTATATTTGATATACATGTTATTGATGTGTACTTAACCGGCTCTCGTAGTAGTGCCTGGGTATTCGATACCGGTTCTGTTGCTCATATTTGCAACTCGAAACAGGAACTGCGGAATAGACGAAGGCTGGCAAAAGATGAAGTGACGATGCGCGTAGGAAATGGTTCCAAGGTTGATGCAATCGCCGTCGGCATAGTGTCACTTCAGTTACCGTCAGGATTAGTGATGAACTTAAATCATTGTTATTTAGTGCCTGCGTTGAGCATGAACATTATATCTGGATCTTGTTTATTGCGAGACGGTTACTCTTTTAAGTCAGAGAATAATGGTTGTTCTATTTCTATGAGTAACATCTTTTATGGTCATGCACCGAATGTGAGAGGATTGTTCATATTGAATCTTGATAGCGATACGCATATACATAACATTGAGACCAAAAGAGTTAGAGTTAACAATGATAGCGCCATATTTTTGTGGCACTGCCGTTTAGGTCATATTGGTGTAAAGCGCATGAAGAAACTCCATGCTGATGGACTTTTGGAGTCACTTGACTTTGATTCACTTGACACGTGCGAACCATGCCTCATGGGCAAGATGACCAAGACTCCCTTCTCCGGAACAATGGAGCGTGCAAGTGACTTGTTGGAAATCATACATACCGATGTGTGTGGTCCGATGAGCGTGGAGGCACGCGGCGGATATCGTTATTTTCTCACCTTCACTGACGATTTAAGTAGATATGGTTATGTCTACTTGATGAAGCACAAGTCTGAAACATTTGAAAAGTTCAAGCAATTTCAGAGTGAAGTGGAAAATCATCGTAACAAGAAGATCAAGTTCCTACGGTCTGATCGTGGGGGTGAATATATGAGTTTCGAGTTTGGTACTCACTTAAGACAATGTGGAATTGTTTCACAGTTAACACCGCCTGGAACACCACGGCGTAATGGTGTGTCCGAACGTCGTAATCGTACTCTATTAGAGATGGTGTGTCTCTTACTGATTTGCCGTTATCGTTTTGGGGTTATGCATTAGAAACAGCTGCATTCACTTTAAATAGGGCACCATCAAAATCCGTTGAGACGACACCATACGAACTGTGGTATGGCAAAAGGCCAAAGTTGTCGTTTCTTAAAGTTTGGGGACGTGATGCTTATGTCAAAAAGCTTCAGCCTGAAAAGCTGGAACCCAAAGCGGAAAAGTGCGTCTTCATAGGTTACCCAAAAGAGACAGTTGGGTACACCTTCTATCTCAAATCCGAGGGCAAAGTGTTTGTTGCTAAAAATGGAGCTTTTCTCAAGAAGGAGTTTCTCTCGAGAGAATTGAGTGGGAGGAAGATAGAACTTGACGAGGTTGTCAAACCTCTCATCCCTCTGGATGGTGGCGCAGGGCAAGGGGAAACCTCTGTCATTGCGACGCCGGTTGAGGAGGAAGTTAATGATGATGATCATGAAACTCCAGTTCAAGTTTCTGTCGAACCACGCAGGTCGACGAGACCACGTGCTGCTCCGGAGTGGTACGGTAATCCCGTCTTATCAATCATGTTGTTAGACAACAATGAACCTGCAAATTATGAAGAAGCAATGGTGGGCCCAGATTCCAACAAATGGCTAGAGGCCATGAAATCCGAGATAGGATCCATGTATGAGAACAAAGTGTGGACTTTGGAGGTACTACCTGAGGGCCGCAAGGCCATTCAGAACAAATGGATCTTTAAGAGGAAGACGGACGCTGACGGCAATGTGACCGTTTATAAAGCTCGACTTGTGGCAAAGGGTTTTTCACAAGTTCAAGGAGTTGACTACGATGAGACTTTCTCACCCGTAGCGATGCTTAAGTCCGTCAGAATCATGTTAGCAATAGCTGCATTCTTCGATTATGAAATCTGGCAGATGGATGTCAAAACGGCGTTCCTTAACGGTTTCCTTAAGGAAGAGTTGTATATGATGCAACCCGAAGGTTTTGTCGATCCTAAAAATGCTGACAAGGTGTGCAAGCTCCAGCGATCCATTTATGGACTGGTGCAAGCATCTCGGAGTTGGAACAAACGCTTTGATGAGGTGATCAAAGCATTTGGGTTTATACAAGTGGTTGGAGAATCTTGTATTTACAAGAAAGTGAGTGGGAGCTCTGTGGCCTTTCTAATATTATATGTGGATGACATATTGCTGATTGGAAACAACGTAGAGTTTTTGGAGAGCATAAAAGGTTACTTGAATAAAAGTTTCTCTATGAAGGACCTAGGAGAAGCTGCTTACATTCTAGGCATTAAGATCTATAGGGATAGATCAAAACGCCTGATAGGACTTTCACAAAGCACATACCTTGATAAAGTTTTGAAGAGGTTCAAAATGGAACAGTCCAAGAAAGGGTTCTTGCCAGTTCTACAAGGTACGAGATTGAGTAAGACTCAGTGCCCAGCAACTGATGAAGATAGAGAGCATATGCGCTCCGTCCCCTATGCTTCAGCCATAGGTTCTATCATGTATGCGATGCTGTGCACTAGACCGGATGTTAGCCTGGCCATAAGTATGGCAGGTAGGTTCTAGAGTAATCCAGGAGTGGATCACTGGACAGCGGTCAAGAATATCCTGAAGTACCTGAAAAGGACTAAGGAGATGTTTCTCGTGTATGGAGGTGACGAAGAGCTCGCCGTAAAAGGTTACGTCGATGCAAGCTTTGACACAGATCCGGACGACTCTAAGTCGCAAACCGGATACGTATTTATTCTTAATGGGGATGCGGAAAGCTGGTGCAGTTCCAAGCAAAGCGTCGTAGCAGATTCTACATGTGAAGTGGAGTACATGGCTGCCTCGGAGGCGGCTAAGGAGGGTGTCTGGATGAAGTAGTTCATGACGGATCTTGGAGTGGTGCCAAGCGCACTGAATCCAATAACCTTGTTGTGTGATAACACGGGTGCCATTGCCTTAGCAAAGGAACCACGGTTTCACAAGAAGACCAGACACATCAAACGATGCTTCAACCTCATCCGTGACTACGTCGAGGGAGAGGACATAAATATATGCAAAGTGCACACGGATCTGAATGTAGCAGACCCGCTGACTAAACCTCTTCCACGGCCAAAGCATGATCAACACCAGAACTGTATGGGTGTTAGATTTATTACAATGTAATTCACATGATGATGTGAGGGCTAGATTATTGACTCTAGTGCAAGTGGGAGACTGTTGGAATTATGCCCTAGAGGCAATAATAAATAAAGTTATTATTATAATTCCTGTATCAAGATAATCGTTTATTATCCATGCTATAATTGTATTGAATGAAGACTCATTTACATGTGTGGATACATAGACAAAACACCGTCCCTAGCAAGCCTCTAGTTGGCTAGCCAGTTGATCAAAGATAGTCAGTGTCTTCTGATTATGAACAAGGTGTTGTTGCTTGATAACTGGATCACGTCATTAGGAGAATCACGTGATGGACTAGACCCAAACTAATAGACGTAGCATGTTGATCGTGTCATTTTGTTGCTACTGTTTTTCTGCGTGTCAAGTATTTATTCCTATGACCATGAGATCATATAACTCACTGACACCGGAGGAATGTTTTGTGTGTATCAAATGTCGCAACGTAACTGGGTGACTATAAAGATGCTCTACAGGTATCTCCGAAGGTGTTAGTTGAGTTAGTATGGATCAAGACTGGGATTTGTCACCTCCGTGTGACGGAGAGGTATCTTGGGGCCCACTCGGTAATACAACATCACACACAAGCCTTGCAAGCAATGTAACTTAGTGTAAGTTGCGGGATCTTGTATTACGGAACGAGTAAAGAGACTTGCCAGTGAACGAGATTGAAATAGGTATGCGGATACTGACGATCGAATCTCGGGCAAGTAACATACCGAAGGATAAAGGGAATGACATACGGGATTATATGAATCCGTGGCACTGAGGTTCAAACGATAAGATCTTCGTAGAATATGTAGGATCCAATATGGGCATCCAGGTCCCGCTATTGGATATTGACCGAGGAGTCTCTCGGGTCATGTCTACATAGTTCTCGAACCCGCAGGGTCTGCATACTTAAGGTTCGACGTTGTTTTATGCGTATTTGAGTTATATGGTTGGTTACCGAATGTTGTTCGGAGTCCCGGATGAGATCACGGACGTCACGAGGGTTTCCGGAATAGTCGGGAAACAAATATTGATATATAGGATGACCTCATTTGATTACCGGAAGGTTTTCGGAGATACCGGGAATGTACCGGGAATGACGAATGGGTTCCGGGAGTTCACCGGGGGGGGGGGAACCCACCCCGGGGAAGCCCATAGGCCATAAGGGTGGCGCACCAGCCCTTAGTGGGCTGGTGGGACAGCCCAAAAGGGCCCTATGCGCCATACGAAGAAAAATCAAAGAGAAAAAAAAGGGAGGTGGGATGGAAGGGAAGGACTCCCACCCACCAAACCAAGTCCAACTCGGTATGGGGGGGGGGGAGCCTTCCCCCCTTGGACTCGGCCGACCCCCTTGGGGATCCTTGAGCCCCAAGGCAAGGTCCCCTCCCTCCCACCTATATATACGGAGGTATTGGGGCTGATTTGAGACGACTTTTCCATGGCAGCCCGACCACATACCTCCACGGTTTTTCCTCTAGATCGCGTTTCTGCGGAGCTCGGGCGGAGCCCTGCTGAGACAAGGTCATCACCAACCTCCGGAGCGCCGTCATGCTGCCGGAGAACTCTTCTACCTCTCCGTCTCTCTTGCTGGATCAAGAAGGCCGAGATCATCGTCGAGCTGTACGTGTGCTGAACGCGGAGGTGCCCTCCGTTCGGTACTAGATCGTGGGACTGATCGCGGGATTGTTCGCGGGGCGGATCGAGGGACGTGAGGACGTTCCACTACATCAACGCGTTCACTAACGCTTCTGCTGTACGATCTACAAGGGTACGTAGATCACTCATCCCCTCTCGTAGATGGACATCACCATGATAGGTCTTCGTGCGCGTAGGAAAATTTTTGTTTCCCATGCGACGTTCTCCAACACTATTTACTCTAGCATTACTTGTCAACATGATAATAGCGTGATCCTCAAAAGGGTAGAATCAAGCTCAATGCATGTGCTCCGGAGGAGCCATCGGTAACATCATATCAAATGATTTACCGACACTTATGATCATATGCAACGAAAATACTTGCTATCTTAACATGCAATATAACATATGCTCAGTCATGGTCAAAGGGTTGCTTGCCTTGGTCTGCTAGGTATCCGGGGTCTTCGAGGTCTTCCGTTCCGATTCCCTCGTCACACAGATTTTCTATCATCGTAAAAATAATAAATAAGAAATAGCTCGCTCAAAAACATATCACAAAGTTATTATGAAAATGTTCTATATTACTGATAAATCTAAGTTGTTATTTTGAAAAATATTTGCCCATGTTTCTAATGAAGGAACATTTTTAAAATCAACCAAAGAGAAGCAAAACTATTCCAATTTAGTCCTTTTTATTATTGTAAAACAGAATAGTTGTCTAAAAATTCATCCATTGGTCTCATTAAATACTACACATTTTTAGAAGAATAAAAGTGGAAAAATTATATTTTTACACTGGTTAATTATTTTTATAAAAATCTTTGAAATCAGAATTTAAAAATAAAATCAAAACGGGCTAAGTCCCTCGCCTGGCTCGGCCTAGAACTGGGCGGGCCCAAGGCTAGCCGACAGCCTCCCAGGCGCGCGCGCCGTCAGGTTTGAACCTGACGTGCGGGGCCCTGCGGTCAGCGGCAGCGGGCAGCGCGGGGGAGGAGGCTAGGCCACCGACAGGTGGGGCACACATGTCGGGGTTGTCTCCTATCTCTGGCCAGAGAGGAGCAGGAGCACGCCGGCGAGGCTGCCGACGTCCTCAAGCCCCAATGAGGACAGAAATGGGTTCAACATGACGCTGCCTACCTGCTGGTGGTCGGAACAGCGACATGAGTGCAAGGGTTCGCCAACGACGAGGATGCCGCGGCGGAGGAGTTTCGGGAGGTGGTCGAGGAGGTAGCTAGGGGCACGGAAATGCTCGGGGAATTTGGGGGACAACTTCCTAGGGTCGAGGGGATCAGTTTGGGGGGGGGGTCGAGGGACACAGGAGTCGTCGTGTAGCAGGAGATCAACCGGAGCTCCGAGGCGGAGGGGCCTCGATCGATCTCGAGCACCGGGGTTCTGCTGACTTGCTGGGGTGGCTAGGGAGGTGCTAGTGGTCGTGGTGAAGCTATCTGAGGGGTGTAGGAGCGAGGGGGAGGGCTATAAATAGGCCCGCGACGGTGAGCCAATTCGGGAGCGCCAGTGAATCACCGTTGCACGCATGGGAGTGTAGGGAGGAGCTGGGGTCGGAACCACGGTCTTAGGACGTGGTTTTGGACTACTAGAACCATCTGCAATAGAGGGAGAGAGAGGAGTCGAGCATCCATGGCCGCACAACCTTGGCCAGTTCTGGTGCGCGTGGGCACGCGTCGCATGAGCTCTAGCGCGGGAGAGGAGGGGCCCTGAGGGTTTCTCAACGCAGAGGGGTTGTCGGGGAAGAGGTTGGACACCTCGGGTGAGGCTGAAACTGGCCGAGAGCATCGCCCCCACCTCGGTGGTTTCCTTCAGCGTGCCCAGAGCGCAGTTTTGGCATGCCATGGCATGTTGGCACGCTCTGAGGAACTTTGGACGTCTCTAGCATGTCCTGGCACTGGCTGGAATTGTGGCTAGCCGTTTGGGTCTCATGGGAGCTTCAGCTAGTCAAGGGAGACAAGAAATACCGGTGCTGTCAGCCTTGAACTGAAGCTTTGATTGGGGTTTGTGGCATTTCCACTTTGAACCAGTGAGGATCCAGTTGAGTGGGGTTAGGCATTGATACTGGCCACCTAATCTATTAGTTTGGAGCAAAGGGGTTCGGTTTAGCTCTGGCTAAGAGGGCTTTTCCCCCATGTCAGATGGTGCTCGACAGTGGTTTGAGCGGGCTGCACCCCACCACTGATGCTCTAACTTAACAGGTTTGGGTTTGGTGCTAAAACATGGGGTTTCACCAAGTTTGAGCTCCATCGGACAAGTTTAGCTTTGTAAACTTGAAAACACCACCATTTTACCAGATCCATCCCTTCCAAAGAGAGTGTGAGTAAATATAGTCCCACAAATCCCATTTTTGGTGTGGAACCCTCATTTGAGGTATTAGGTACCCCTGCAAAGTTTCAGCATCATAGGACAAACTTTGCTATGTAGAGTTGCTCTAACTCCAATCTGGACAGAAGGGTTTTTTGTGTTATTTGGGGCACTTAATCACCTTGGATCAGGGTGATATTTTATGTGGACACCAAATATGGCTTGGGGATACCACTGGAATTTTCTAGGATTTTATTGAGAATATTTCCTTTGGAAATATTTCAAAAGGTCAAAACAGACAGATATGCTTTTCAGGGTTTTACTCAAATAATATTAATATAAATAGGGGTTAAAAATCTTATGTATGGAAAATATATGTCCGTCTGATCATCTCCAAATTTAATCAGATTTTTCTAAGGCACAAAAGTATTTTTCCATGTAGGAATACCATTTCTGGCCTCAGAAATGGACTTGTAAATAAATTAAGAAAACAATTCTAAAAATAATTATTTTGTGGTTTTGGAGCACAAAAATAAAGCTAAAATCAGATCTCTAACTTTGGGTAAGAACACTTCTTGCCATCAAGGGCATGTAGTGCTACTCAAAGTAGGGTTTGTAACTTAAGGAGAAATAAGAATAGGGTTTTTGGAAACAACTCAATATTGAAAATGGGGTTTTTATCATCACATGATCAAACACACAAGCATACAATGACAATCATGGCACTCACATCATTAGTTTGAAAAAGTTTTAACAAGCTCAGATTTTTGCATACCGAGAAAGTGGTAGTAAAATCAGGGTGTGAGAGACCTATCTCCCTTACAAGAATCTCGTCCCCAAGATTCCTAAGCTAGGTGCTAAAAAGGTCCGAAAACTCAGACCGGAGATAGTCTTCGCGCACCCATGTTTCTTCAGCTTCGTTGTGGTTGCTCCACTCAACCTTGAAATACTTGATGGTGCGGCTTCCGGTGCAGCGCTCAGCTTCTTCCAGAATGCGGATCGGCTTCTCGCGGTAGGTGATATCTGGCTGAAGGTCAATGGCCTGGTGGTCAATGTCCTTGTAAAGATCAGAACAGTTTGGCGCTCTAAGACACTTCCGGAGTTGCGACACATGGAACACGTTGTGCACACCCGAAAGTTCCGGGTGTAGCTCCAACTGATAAGCAACTTCTCCACGCCTTGTCGTGATCTTAAAAGGTCCAATGAACCTTGGGGCGAGTTTCCCTTTAACATGGAAACGTTGGTTCCGTTGAGAGGTGTGACACGGAGGTACCTGGTCTCCGGGAAAGAACTCCACATCCCTGTAGCGAGAATCCGCATAGCTCTTTTGTCGCGACTTGGCTCCCTTTAGATTTTCTCGGACAAGCTGCAGCTTCTCTTATGCCTTGTGCAAAACTTCTGGCCCGAAAATCAGCCCTTCACCGGTTTCGGACCAGTTGAGCGGGGTGCGGCACTTCCGTCCGTACAACACTTCAAATGGGGCCATCTAGAGACTGGACTGGTAGCTGTTGTTGTATGAAAACTCAACGAACGGCAGATAGTCTTCCCATTTGTCACCATGTGCCAAGACACAAGCGCGGAGCATATCTTCGAGTATCTAATTCACTCTTTCCGTTTGTCCGCCCGTTTGCAGGTGGAAAGCGGTGCTGAAATAGATCTTGGTTCCGAAGGCTTCTTGAAACTTCTTCCAAAATCTTGAGGTGAACTGCGTGCCTTGGTCAGATACAATCTCCTTGGGAATTCCGTGAAGGCTTACAATACGCTCAATATAGAGACTAGCCAACTTATTCCCATCATAAGTTGTGTTGATAGGAATGAAATGGGCCACCTTGGTCAGATGGTCGACAATGACCCATATAGAGTCATGGCCTCTGCTTGACCTCGGTAGGACGGTAATAAAATCCATGCCTATCTTGTCCCACTTCCATTCTGGCACTTGGAGAGGTTGTAGAAATCCAGCATGTCGCTGATGCTCAGCCTTGACTCATTGGCATACGTCGCACTTTGCAACATAAGATGCTATTTCCCTCTTCATACCGTGCCACCAGAATCTTTGTCGGAAATCTTGATACATCTTGGTACCTCCGGGGTGAATAGAGTAGGGTGTATCATGTGCTTCCTGTAGGATCAAGTCCTTGAGTTCAGCCTTGTTGGGTAGGCATATACGTTTCCCAACCACACTACTCCTTGTTCATCCACCGAGAATCCTGGGGCCTTGCCTTCTTGAATCTTCTTCTTGATGCCTTCGATGCTCTTATGATCATTCTAGGCCTCCTTGATATCATCAACCAACGTCGGTTTAGCTTCTAGGTTGGCTAGGAACCCCGACTCTACTGGCTCCAAACAAAAGTTTTCCAATTCCTCATACAAGGCAGGTTGCCTTTCCTTGAGCATGACGTTGAAGGTGCTGGTCTTCTGGCTTAAGGCATCAGCCACTACATTGGCCTTACCGGGGTGATATTGAATGTTGAGGTCGTAGTCTTTGATTAACTCCAACCATCTTCGTTGCCTCATATTCAATTCCCTTTGGGTGAAGATATACTTCAGACTTTTGTGGTCAGTGTATATTTCACATCGCTTCCCCAGAAGGTAATATCGCCATGTCTTCAGGGCATGCACTACTGCTGCCAATTCGAGATCATGGGTGGCATAGTTCTCCTCATGCGGACGCAGTTCTCGTGACAGATACACCACAACTCTGCCATCCTGCATTAGAACCCCACCGAGCCCGGTCCTGGAGGCATCACAATATATCACAACGTCCTTGCTGATATCTGGAGTGGCCAATACCGGGGCGGTAGTTAGTCTCTTCTTCAATTCTTGGAAGCTTGCTTCACACTACGGCGTCCATTCGAACTTCTTACCTTTCTTCAAGAATTGAGTCATATGTCTTGTGATGCGGGAGAATCCTTCTATAAACTTGCGGTAATATCCCGCGAGTCCGAGAAAACTCCTGACTTCCTTCACATTAATTGACGATTCCCAGTTGGTTACCGTAGTAATATTGGAGGTATCAATTCCCAAACCACTTGCTGTCATGGTATGACCCAAGAATCCAACTTCATTCAGCCAAAATTGGCACTTGCTGAACTTGGCATAAAGTTGGTGCTCCTGAAGCTTTTCCAACACTAACCTCAAGTGTTGCTCATGCTCTTCTTCGGACTTGGAAAAGATTAATAAGTCATCAATGAATACGACAACAAACTTATCCAGGTATTCCATGATGACCTTGTTCATGAGGTACATGAAGTAAGTTGGGGCATTAGTCAGCCCAAAAGACATGACGGTGCATTTGTACAGATCGTACCGGGTTACGAACGCAGTCTTGGGTATGTCTTCAGGTGGGATCTTCAATTGGTAATACCCAGATCGGAGATCGATCTTCGAGAATACCTTAGCTCCATTTAGCTGATCAAACAAGTCCTCAATCTTGGGGAGTGGATACTTGTTCTTGATCGTGACCTCATTATGAGAACGGTAATCGACGCAAAGTATGATGGTTCCATCCTTCTTGGACAAGAAGAGAACAGGTGATCTCCAAGGTGACGCACTCGGACGAATAAACCCTTTCCTGAGTTGCTCATCGAGCTGCTTCTTCAACTCCGCTAGCTCTTCAGATCCCATCCTGTAAGGCTTCTTATAGACAGGCCTCGATCCGGGCATGAGCTCAATGATGAACTCGACGTGTCGGTCAGGAGGCATCCCTGGTAGCTCATCAGGAAAGACGTCCGGTTTCTCACAGACTATTGGCACTCGATCGAGTTCTAGCTCTGACAGGCTATTAACCCGTGGTACACGAGCGGGTATTGGCTCGGAGACATACTTGACATTGACGCCTTGGTCGCTTGTCATGGTAATGGCCCTGTTGGCACAGTCCAAGTTGCTTTGATGCTTGATCGACCAATCCATGTCGAGAATTACTTCCAGGCCTTGCGACTTCAGCACAATGAGATCCGCTGAGAAGCTTGTCCCATTGATAACTATCTCGAGCTTACTACATCGTAGGTTGGTCCTCAGTACTGCTCCCGGGGTTTGAATTGCCATATGCCCGTGAAGCAGGGTAGGTTTTAAACCACATTTTTCAGAAATCCTTGGGTAACAAAAGAATGAGAAGAACCACAGTCGAACAATATTGTTGCTGGGGTAGAGTTGACAAGGAACGTACCCAGAATGCAGTCCGGGTCTGCATGCACCTCTTCTACGAAAATATGATTAATCCGCCCCTTGTTGTGATACTGCTGATTGCGGGGAGCCCGATTCCTGCCTGGTGCTCCTTGGCGTGGATTTGGCGCATTGGGGTGTGGTGCGCCGGGCTTCTTATTGGGAAATTGTCTGGAATAGTGCCCGGTTTTTCCACATCCAAAACATGTAAATTGTGCGGGAAGATTGGTCTTGTCTCCGCTGTTGTTCGGCGGATTGATTGCCGACTTGGTGTTGACTTGCTGCTGAGGCTGATAGTTCTGGTGTAATATTGGATACTTGTACTGCTGCTGCTGATAATTGGGTCTTGTTGGAGCTGACTGGCATCGGCGTGGATTCGGGTTACTCGGTCCTCCACTACCCATTAGCTTGTGCTTACGGGTGTCGTCCATAGCACGACGCTTGTCTTCCAACATAAGGGCCTTATTAACCAGATCACTAAAGGTCCGACATTCACAAACAACCAGTTGATACTAGAGTGACTGATGTAGTCCTTCCATAAAGCGTTCCACTTTGGTTGCCTAAGTGTTGACGTCTTTAGGTGCGTATCTTGATAGGAGGTTGAACTTCTACAAGTACTCCTTAACGGATCCACTGCCTTGCCTTAAGGCTCGAAATTCCCGCTTCTTAATGGTCATCATTCCAGAGGAATGTGAGCAGCGCGGAATCCATCTTTGAACACAGCCCAAGTGATGACTTGCCCGGCGCGCATGATCTGAAGTCCATCCCACCAAGCTTTGGCTATGCCACCGAGACAGTGAGAAGCATAGAGGACCTTCTCATGATCATTATTGCATTTAACCAGCGCGAGGAGGTCTCCGATAGTACGGATCCAGTCATCGGCATCCAATGGTTCACATCTTTGTGAATATGGGTGGCGTAGTTCGCATGAACTCAGAGAGAGTAGAGCGACCATTGCCATTCCCGTTCCGCGATGGGTTGTTCACCAAGGTTTGAGCCAGCTGCTGTATAGCGGCATTGTTGGCTTGACGTTCCTCTCGAAGAGCTTGAAGGAACTGAGCCATAGTCAAGCTTTCGGGAGGAGGCGGTGGCGGTGGAACATCGTCTTGCTGCTCGTGGTGATCTCCAGCTTGAGCTTCCCCTCCGGTTCCCTGCTGCTGACCTGTAGAGGCAGAGCCGGGGTTGCCGAAGGTGCTGTTGCGAGTAGCATTCTCCATCCTGTCAGGGGAGTAGACAGGTCAATTTTTGCCACACTAGCGGAATCATGAGGGATGATGCTCTAATAAAGAGGGGGTCTGGTGCTGTGCTAGTGCGGAATTTTTAAACCAAAGGTTTTTGAAAGAGCTAATGCATTAGATTAAAACAGGCGATGTAGTCTCTCACAAGCTGCCTAAGGCAGAATGCGACTTGCATCCAACATGCTTACACAACATTCATGGTTCACTGAACCGATACATGAACTCATACGCTCGGGGAATAACTCCTAGTTTCCTATGTCACTAATACTAAGCGACATACTGCGCGGTCTAATAGGCGGGTGATACGTCTCCAACGTATCTATAATTTTTGATGGTTTCATGCTATTATCTTGTCAAACTTTTAATGTTTTGTATGCCTTTTATATCTTTTTTGGGACTAACTTATTAACTCAGTGCCAAGTGCGAGTTCCTGTTTTTTCCGTGTTTTTGACCCTTTTCAGAGGAGGATTTTAAATGGAGTCCAAACGGAATAAAACTTCCAAAAAGAGTTTTTCCGAAACAGAAGACGATCGGGAACTTGAGAACCAAGGCAGAGGGTCAGCAGGGACCCCACAAGCCCTCATGGCGCGGCCAGGGGGCCGGCACCTCCCAGGCTTGTGGGCTCCCTGGGCCTCCCCTGCCCTAGGTCTTTCGTCTATATATTCCCTAAAATCCCTGAAAAAATAAGGAGATCAACGAAAATACTTTTCCGCCGCCGCAAGCTTCTGTCTCCGCAAGATCCCATATGGGGCACGTTCTGGTGCCCTGCTGGAGGGGTGATACGTCTCAAACGTATCTATAATTTTTGATGGTTTCACGCTGTTATCTTGTCATCTTGGGATGTTTTATGTACCTTTTATATCCTTTTTGGGCCTAACTTATTAATTCAGTGCCAAGTGCCAGTTCCTATTTTTTCTGTGTTTTTGGCTCTTTTCAGATCTGATTTTGGAACGGAGTCCAAACGGAATAAAATCCCCGAAATGATGTTTTCCCGAACGGAAGAAGATCAGGGGGCCTGTGGGCCAAGCCAGGAGGGCTCCTGGCCCACTCCTACACCAGGGGGAGGCGGCGGTGTCAGGGCTTGTGGCCTCCTTGGCCGCCCCCTGACCTAGATCTTTGGCCTATATATTCCCTAAAATACAGCAAAAAATGAGGGGAGCCTCGAAAATACTTTTCCGCCACCGCAAGCTTCCATTTCCGCGAGATCTCATCTGGAGACCCTTCCCGGCACCCTGCCGGAGGGGACTTTGGAGTTGGAGGGCTTCTTCATCATCATCATCGCCCCTCCAATGACTCGTGAGAAGTTCACTTCAGACCTACGGTTCCGTAGTTAGTAGCTAGATGGCTTCTTCTCTCTCTTGGATCTTCAATACAATGTTCTCCATGATCTTCATGCAGATCTATCCGATGTAATCTTCTTTGGCGGAGTGTTTGTCGAGATCCAATGAATTGTGGATTTGTGATCAGATTATCTATGATATATATTTGAGTCTTTGTTGATTTCTTATATGCATGATTTGATATCCTTGTAAGTGTCTTCGAGTCTTGGGTTTTGTTTGGCCAACTAGATCTACGATTCTTGCAATGGGAGAAGTGCTTGGTTTTGGGTTCTACCATGTGGTGACCTTTCCCAGTGACGACATGCTCGAATCTCCACCAAACGACATGACGAAATGGTGTAGTCGCAAACTTGCCGGAAGTCGCTTAGACGCCTGCCCCACGGTGGGCGCCAACTGTCGTGGGTATGAGCCTGACAGTAGAAGTGTAGGGTACGAAAGGATGGGCAGAGCCTTAGCTACGGCGAGGTTGTATGAGTTCAGGCCCCTCTGCGGTGGAGGTAATAGCCCTACGTCTCAGTGCTCAGGGAGCTTGTTGTCGAGTGGAATATGGAATACAATAAGTTACTAACCCCTACACCAGTGGGGGAGGCTGGCTTATATAGAGTGCGCTGCCCTCCACAACGGTTCGGTGCACAGGGGTGGAGTAGTAGCGAATAAATGCTTACGTTACAGGTAACGTACGTCTTAAATGCTAATAAAGGCACATGGAAACGTATGACCGTTTCCCTCCAGGGGGGTTACGATGCACAGAGGGGAATCCAGTCGGTTAGTTTGATAAACTCCGAATGCTAATCTCCGACTGGATGGACGAGGATCTGTTACCGACTGGATGAAGGGAACTCCTTAGTTCAGTCGGAACTGACTAAGGGCCTTGTCCCTTATGAGGGGTAGTCCTTGGGTTGGACCTATAGGGCAGGCCTATGACCCTACCCTAGGACTATAACCCCACCAGTGACCTTTCCCAGTGACAGTAGGGGCAGCAGGGCACACATTAAGTAGTTGCCATCAAGGGTAACAAGATGGGCTCTGTAGTTGATATGAGATTGTCCGTCTACATCATGTCATCTTGCTTAAGGTGTTACTCTGTTCTTTTGGACTTAATACACTAGATGCATGCTGGATAGGGGTCGACGTGTGGAGTAATAGTAGTAGATGCAGAAAGTATCGGTCTACTTGTTTTGGACGTGATGCCTATAGATATAATCATTGCCATATATATCGTCACGACTTTGCGCGGTTCTATCAATTGCTCGACAGTAATTTGTTCACCCACCGTCTACTTGCTTTCATGAGAGAAGCCACTAGTAAACACTACGCCCCCCGGGTCTATTCACATCCATCGTTTACACCGCCGCTTTTACTTTGCTTTGTTACTTTGTTGCTTTCAGTTCTAACTTGGCAAACAATCTATAAGGGATTGACAACCCCTTCATAGCGTTGGGAGCAAGCTTTTGTGTTTGTGCAGGATCTTGTTATACTCCTCCACTGGATTGATACCTTGGTTCTCAAACTGAGGGAAATACTTACCACCGCTGTGCTACATCACCCTTTCCGCTTCGAGGGCACACCAACGCAAGGCTCCAAGGCCATGGGGGAAATCCTTTGCATATTTGCCTAGGAAGTCCCTTAAGGCGTAGCCGCGGCAGAAGGATTCCTGGTACCGTCGACATGACTATTCTTGGCGCTGTTGCCAGGGAAGCACATCTAACATCAGAAGTATTTCTGGTGCCGTTGCCGGGGAGGAGAGATCAAGATCTATCCAAGTAGGTCTCACAAACTCATCTCTTGCATTTACTTTTGTTGCCAGTTGCCTCTCGTTTTCCTCTCCCCCACTTCACATCTGCCGTTTTCATTTGCCTTTCTCCTTCGCTGTTTTCTTTTGCCTTTGCCATTTTCCTTTGCCGGTTTTCTTGCTTGTTTGTGTGATTGTTTGTTTGTTGAAGTCATCATGGCTGAAAACACCAAACTTTGCGACTTCTCGAGCACTAATAATAATGATTTTATTAGTACTCCGATTTCTCCCGCGACTAGTGCGGAATCGTATGAAATCAACGCAGCTTTGGTGAATCTTGTTATGAAAGAGCAATTCTCTGGCCTTCCTAGTGAAGATGCCGCATCCCATCTCAATACCTTCATTGAGCTTCGTGATATGCAAAAGAAAAGAGATGTGGATAATGACGTGATTAAGTTGAAACTTTTTTCCTTTCTCGTTGCGAGATCGCGCAAAAACTTGGTTTTCTTCTTTACCTAAAAATAGTATCGGTTCTTGGGATAAGTGCAAAGATGCTTACATATCCAAGTATTTTCCGCCGGCTAAGATCATCTCCTTACGTAACGATATCATGAATTTCAAGCAACTTGATCAAGAACACGTTGCACAATCTTGGGAGAGGATGAAGCTTATGATTAGAAATTGTCCCGCTCATGGCTTGAGTTTGTGGATGATTATACAAATCTTTTACGCTGGCTTGAATTTCGCTTCTCGCAATATCTTGGACTCCGCCTCGGGTGGAACGTTCATGGAAATCACATTAGGAGACGCTACAAAACTCCTAGACAATATCATGACCAACTACTCTCAGTGGCACACTAAAAGGTCACCTGCTAGCAAAAAGGTGCACGCTATAGAAGAGATTAACTCGCTTAGTGCTAAGATGGACGAGTTGATGAATTTGGTTGCTAGTAGAAACGCTACCGTAGATCCTAATGACATGCCACTATCTTCTTTGATTGAGAGTAGCAACGCTAGTTTGGACGTGAATTTTGTTGGTAGGAACAATTTTGGCAACAACAATGCTTTTAGAGGAAACTATGTTACTAGGCCTTTTCCTAGTAACTCCTGTAACAACTATGGCAATTCCTACAACAACACTTATGGAAATCACAAAAAATTACCCTCTGATTTAGAGAGTAATATCAAAGAGTTCATCAACTCTCAAAAGATTTTCAATGCGTCCATAGAGTAAAAACTACTCAAAATAGATGATTTGGCTTAGAGCATTGATAGGATGTCTTGTGATATTGATGCTTTGAAAGTTAGATGCGCTCCTCCCAAGGTCAACTTGGATGAAACTTTGAAAGCTATGCGTATCTCCATGAATGAGAGCAAAGAAAGAACCGCCCAAATTCGCGCTAGGCATGAATGGTTTAAAAGGGTGTGTTCTAGTGATGCAAATCACGAAGATCTTAAAGTGCTTCGTGTGTCTCCTCTTGAATCTTTGTTTTCGCGTGTCAAACCTATTTATGGAGGGGCTGGATATGAATCCACTTTGGTTGAAAAACGCCCAATGATTCGGAGTCCACCTATCTTGATGATAAAGGTGTGGAGAGTGGAGTAGAAGAAGTCAAAATTTTGGGTAGTAATGAAACTCCCACTTTGGATTTCCAGGAATTCAATTATGATAATTGCTCCTTGTTTGAATGCATTTCTTTGATGCAATCCATTGCAAACTCTCCACATTCTTATAGCCAAAGCAAAGCCTTTACCGCGCATATCGTAGATGCTATGATGAAATCTCTTGAAGAGAAGCTCGAACTAGAAGTCTCTATACCTAGAAAACTTCATGATGAGTGGGAACCTACTATCAAAATCAAGAACAAAAACTATGAGTGCAATGCTTTGTGTGACTTGGGTGCTAGTGTTTCCGCGATTCCAAAGTCTTTATGTGATATTCTTGGTCTTCATGAGATTGAAGAGTGTTCTCTTAATTTGCATCTTGCGGATTCTACTGTCAAGAAACCGAAGGGAAGGATCGATGATGTTCTAATTGTTGCAAATAAGAACTATGTACCCATGGATTTAATTGTACTTGACATAGATTGCAATTCTTCATGTCCCATTATTCTTGGTAGACCTTTCCTAAGGACTATTGGTGCTATCATCGATATGAAGGAAGCGAATATTAGATTTCAATTTCCTTTAAAGAAGGGCATGGAGCACTTTCCTAGAATGAAAATAAGATTGCCTTATGAATCTATGATGAGGGCTACCTATGGTTTTAGCACCAAAGATGACTATACGTGATTTCATCACCTTTCGCCTAGCTAAGGGCGTTAAACAAAAGCGCTTGTTGGGAGAAAACCCAACGAATCTATCCTTTTCTTTCTGTTTTGTGTTTTCCACACTTTCATAATTCTGTTATGATTGTGTTTTTTGTGTTTCTTTTTGCGTTTGTGCCAAGCAAAACCATTATGATTAGTCTTGGGGATGATCGTTTGGTCATGTTGGAAAAGACAGAAACTTTCTGCTCAAGAAAAGAATTTTCATTTTTTTTCTGTAAGAGATTTTGAGTTGATTCTCTTTGATGCTGATTTATACGTAAATTCTTCAGACTTCCGTAATTTTTCAGAATTTTTGGAGTAACAGAGGTATACGAAATATACAGATTGCTACAGACTGGTCTGCTGTTAACAGATTCTGTTTTTGTTGTGTTGGTTGCTTATTTTGATGAAACTATGGATAGAATCGGGGGGTATTAGTGATGGAAGATTGAAAATACAGTAACCCAACATCAGCATAAGTAGAATTTAAGTTTTCTACAGTACCTAAGGAAGTGGTGGTTTGCTTTCTCATACTAATGTTATCACGAGTTTCTGTTTAAGTTTCGTGTTGTGAAGTTTTCAAGTTTTGGGTGAAGTTCTTATAGACAAACAGATAAAGAGTGGAAAGAGCTCAAGCTTGGCGATTCCCAAGGCACCCCAAGAGATCCAAGGATGTCGTAAAATCCTAAGCTTGGGGATGCCCCGGGAAGGCATCCCCTCTTTTGTCTTCAATCCATCGGTAACGTTACTTGGGGCTATATTTTTATTCACCACATGTTATGTGTTTTTGCTTGGAGCGTCTTGTATCATAGGAGTCTTTTATTTTTTTTTGTGTCACAATCATCCTTGCTGCACACCTAGAGAGAGATACATGCACTCACCGTGATTTTGTCGAGCTTCACTTATATCTTTTGGTAGACAATTCAGCTCACATGTGCTTCATTTATATCTTTTGAGCTAGATACTTTTGCTCTGTGTGCTTCACTTATATCTTTTAGAGCACATCGGTGCGTGTCTTGGTAGTTGATCTATGCTTTGAAAGTAGTCTCAAAAGGGGTAGTTATCCAAAGGGATACGAAAACTTCCACCTTCTTGTGCATTGAATAGTTAGAGAAGTTTGATTCATCTCAATTAGTTTTGAGTTGTGGTTATGGTAATATTGAAGTCATGCTAGTAAGGTGTTGTGGATCTAGAAATACTTGTGTTGAAGTTAGTGATTCCCGTAGCATGCACGTATGGTGAACCGCTATGTGATGAAATCTGAGCATGATTAGTATATTGATTGTCATCCTTTGCGTGGCAGTCGGGATCGCGCGATGGTTTATACCTACCAACCCTTCCCCAAGGAGTATGCGTTGAATGCTTTGTTTCGATTTCTAATAAAACTTTTGCAACAAGTATATGAGTTCTTCTTGACTAATCTTGAGTCCATGGTTTAGATGCACTTTCACCTCCCACCATCACTATCTTCTTAATGTCGTGCAACTTTCACCGGTGCACAAAACCCACCATTAGCCTCCCTCAAAACAGCCACCATACCTACCTACTATGGCTTTTTCAAAGTCATTCCAAGATATATTGCCATGCAACTACCACCATGACATGTGCCACCACGTCTACATTGCCATTGCATGATCATAAGATAGCTAGCATGATGTTTCCATTAATGTCTATGCCATGCTAGATCATTGCCATGGTACACTACCGAAGGCATTCCATATAGAGTCATAGTTGCTCTAAGTTTGGAGTTGAAAGTGTGATGATCATCATTAATGGAGCATTGTCCCATGTGAGGAAATAAAAGAGGCCAAAGAGCCCACCAAAAAAATGAGAGAAAAAGAGAGAAGGGACAATGCTACCACTTTTCCACACTTGTGCATATTAAGCACCATGATCTTCATGATTCAGAGTCTCTCGTTTTGTCACCACCATATAGCTAGTGGGAGATTTTCATTATATAACTTGGCTTGTATATTCCAATGATAGGTTTCCTCAAAATTGCCTTAGGTCTTCGTGAGAAAGCATGTTAGATGCACACCAACTAGTTTTCTTTAAGAGCTTTCACATACTCTTAGCTCTAGTGCATCATTTGTATGGCAATCCCTACTCATTCACATTGATATCTATTGATGAGCATATCCACAGCTCATTGATATGCCTAGTTAATGTGACCATCTTCTCCTTGTTTTGTCTTGCAACCTCCACCACACTCCACACCATCTATAGTGCTATAACCATGGATCACGCTCATGTATTGCGTGAGAGTTGAAAAGGTTTGAGAAAGTAAAGGCGTGAAACAATTACTTGGCCAATACCGGGGTTGTGCATGATTTAAATTCATTGTGCAATGATGATAGAGCATAGCTAGACTATATGCCTTTGTAGGGATAACGTTCCATTGATGTCTATGCCATGCTAGATCATTGTCACGGTACACTACCGAAGGCATTCCATATAGAGTCATTGTTGCTCTAAGTTTTGAGTTGAAAGTGTGATGATCATCATTAATGGAGCATTGTCCCATGTGAGGAAATAAAAGAGGCCAAATAAGCCCACCAAAAGAAGAGGCCAAAGAGCCCACCAAACAAATAAAAAATGAGAGAAAAAGAGAGAAGGGACAGTGCTACCACTTTTTCCACACTTGTGCATATTAAGCACCATGATCTTCATGATTGAGAGTCTCTCGTTTTGTCAGCACCATATAGCTAGTGGGAAATGTTCATTATATAAATTGGCTTGTATATTCCAATGATAGGATTCCTCAAAATTGCCTTAGGTCTTCGTGAGAAAGCAAGTTGGATGCACACCCACTAGTTTTCTTTAAGTGCTTTCACTTACTCTTAGCTCTAGTGCATCATTTGTATGGCCATCCCTACTCACTCACATTGATATCTATTGATGAGCATCTCCACAGCTCATTGATATGCCTAGTTAATGTGACTACGTTCTCCTTTTTTGTCTTGCAACCTCCACCACACTCCACACCATCTATAGTGCTATAACCATGGCTCACGCTCATGTATTGCGTGAGAGTTGAAAAGGTTTGAGAAGGTAAAGGTGTGAAACAATTACTTGGCCAATAACGGGGTTGTGCATGATTTAAATTCATTGTGCAATGATGATAGAGCATAGCCAGACTATATGCTTTTACAGGGATAACTTTCTTTTGACCTTGTTATTTTGAAAGTTCATGATAGTTTGCTTGAATTATTATTGTTTCCACATCAATAGCAAACTATTGTTTTGAATCTAATGGATGTGAACATTCACGTCACATAAGAGGAATTACAAAGGACATCTATGCTAGGTAGCATGAAAGCATCAAAAATTCATTCTTTATCACTTCCCTACTCGAGGACGAGTAGGAGTTAAGCTTGGGGATGCTTGATACGTCTCAAACGTATCTATAATTTTTTATGGTTTCATGCTGTTATCTTGTCATCTTTGGATGTTTTATGTACCTTTTATATCTTTTTTGGGACTAACTTATTAATTCAGTGCCAAGTGCCAGTTCCTGTTTTTTCTGTGTTTTTGGCTCTTTTCAGATCTGATTTTGGAACGGAGTCCAAACGGAATAAAATCCCTGAAATGATTTTTTCCCGAACGGAAGAAGATCAGGGGGCCTGTGGGCCAAGCCTGGAGGGCTCCTGGAAGCCCACAAGCCCCCACTCCGTCACCAGGGGGAGGTAGCGGTGTTAGGGCTTGTGGCCTCCCTGGCCGCCCCCTGACCTAGATCTTTGGTCTATATATTCCCTAAAATACAGCAAAAATGAGGGGAGCCTCGAAAATACTTTTCCGCCGCCGCAAGCTTCCATTTCCGCGAGATCTCATCTGGAGACCCTTCCTGGCACCCTGCCGGAGGGGACTTTGGAGTTGGAGAGCTTCTTCATCATCATCATCCCCCCTCCAATGACTCGTGAGTAGTTCACTTCAGACCTACGTGTCCGTAGTTCGTAGCTATATGGCTTCTTCTCTCTCTTCGATCTTCAATACAAAGTTCTCCATGATCTTCATGGAGATCTATCCGATGTAATCTTCTTTGGTGGTGTGTTTGTCGAGATCCGATGAATTGTGGATTTGTGATCAGATTATCTATGATATATATTTGAGTCTTTGCTGATTTCTTATATGCATGATTTGATATCCTTGTAAGTCTCTCCGAGTTTTGGGTTTTGTTTTGCCAACTAGATCTATGATTTTTGCAATAGGAGAAGTGCTTGGTTTTGGGTTCTACCATGTGGTGACTGTCGTGGGTATGAGTCTGACAGTAGAAGTGTAGGGTACGAAAGGATGGGCAGAGCCTTAGCTACGGCGAGGTTGTATGAGTTTAGGCCCCTCTGCGGTGGAGGTAATAGCCCTACGTCTCACTGCTTAGTGAGCTTGTTGTCGAGTGGAATATGGAATACAATGAGTTACTAACCCCTGCACCAGTGGGGGAGGGTGGCTTATATAGAGTGCGCTGCCCTCCACAACTGTTCGGTGCACAGGGGTGGAGTAGTGGCGAATAAATGCCTACGTTACAGGTAACGTACGTCTTAAATGCTAATAAAGGCACATGGAAACATATGACCGTTTCCCTCCAGGGGGGTTATGATGCACAGAGTGGAATCCAGTCGGTTAGTTTGATAAACTCCGAATGCTAATCTCCGATTGGATGGACGAGGATCTGGTACCGACTGGATGAAGGGAACTCCTTAGTTCAGTCAGAACTGACTAAGGGCCTTGTCCCTTATGTGGGGTAGTCCTTGGGTTGGACCTACAGGGCAGGCCTATGACCCTACCCTAGGACTATAACCCCATCATTAGTCCCCGAATGGATTGGGGTTGGAACGTCGAAGCGATGCTTGAAGTTTGGATCCGACTGGAACGGATGTGACTTTGGCGTTGCTTGCCTCGATCCATTTTATCTTTTCTGACCAACGATCCGAGTGGAAGTATTTGTGGAACAAACTGTCAGAAACCGAGTGCTTCCAGGGTATCTCCTGACGTGACCAGTCAACTAACAGCGGCGGATTTTCCGGGATCCTCAAATTTCGGTTACCGCGCGCTCAGCGGGGATGACGACATCACGCTCGAGTAGCGCCTGACGCCTCGATTCCTGCGCCTTCATCTTCTCCACTGATATCGCCGTGGTTGGTCGGGGGATAAGGTTTCAGGGCCACCTGCGAGTGACGCAGTCGGAACCTTACTTAAACCTCAGCGGTGAGGGTTTTCTCGTTACGCTCGCCGGATCTCTTGCCTTTGATTGCTCCGCTCCTCTTGCCTCCTCCTGCGCACCCAAGCTCCTTCCTTTTCCTTCTCCTCCGCGGACCCGCAGCTTCCGCCATGACCAAGGGACAGACTAGCAAGCTGGAGGCGAAGAAGAAGAAGGGGAAGGCGGCGGCTCCTACTCAGCGGCGCCAGCGAGCATTACCGGCGGGGTGGATCCAGGGGAACTTCCTCCCCTCGACGGTGACGGAGGGGGATCTGCTGGAGCTGGTGGAGCACGGGATGATCGTCCACAAGTCGTGGAGGTTGCCGGCGGAGAGTGAGATCGAGCCGGCGCCCCGGGAGGGGGAGCGCGTCTTGCTGCTCAGCCACGTATATCGAGGTTTCTCCCTGCCCCTGCATCCTTTCTTCAAAGGCATAATGAACCACTTCGGGGCGCAGCTTCACCACTTTCCCCCGAATGCTATAGCTCATCTCTCTGCTTTCATAGTCTTGTGCGAGTGCTTCATCGGCTGTCCCCCCCATTGGGGGCTTTTCAAACATATTTTCTGTGTTAGATCCCAAACTATCAAATCACCAGTCGGATGATAAGACACACCTTCTCCAGCTCTGCGGAGGCTTAGGTTTCCAGAAGAAGAGTAGAAGTAGTTATCCTGCTCTTCAGCTGAGTGAGTCGGTTAGGAACTGGCAGTCGACATGGTTCTACTGCCAGGACGTTGCCTGCCCGAATGCCACGACAGGGTTACCTCCTTTTATCTTAGATCGACCTACTCCGCCTAAGCAGCTTGCGCTCACGAAGGCGGAGAAGATCGACATCCAGCCTCTGGTCGACGCACTCGTAGATGTCGTTAGAAGGGGAGTCACCGGCATAGATTTGCTGGAGGTTTTCCTCGGTCGGCGCATACAACAACTGCAGGCTCGCGACCACGCCATCTGGCACTACACGGGTCCCGAAGACTCCACTCGGACCAACGTCTTGGGCGTGACCGAGGAGAAGGTGGTGTCGTGGGTGCTCCAGATCACAGGCGCCTGTGAGAACCCCAGAGGGTCCCGGCGAGTGAGGGCTTTCTGTGCGGACAACCCTCCTCCGAACGAGGTGAGTACCACTTGTCGAGTGCACGTAACTGTCTTAGTTTTATCGCTTTCTTGAATCTCTGTCTGACGCCTGATGTCGCCGACTGTATTTTATGCAGAAGTGGACCAACTGGTTTTCCCATGTCTCGAACGGGGACCCGGCCGAGGAGGAGGAGGAGGGCAGCCAGGAGGGCAGCATGGAGAGCGTCGAGTACGTCTCCGACAGTGGGGAAACGGAGGAAGAGTCTAGTGAAGAGGAGGGGGAAGACGAGGAGCAGGACTCGCCACCCCCGCCGCCAGAGCATCGAACCAAGCACCGACATGAACCTGCAGCTCTCTCAGCCCTTCCAGCATCCTCAAGTGCTCCGCCAACTGCTCCTACGGTTCCGAGTGCCCCGTCCACTGTTCCGGGGGGTCCGAGTGCTCGGAGCATCAAGAGGACCAGGGACGCTGCTGCTGAAATTGCGGGTCAGCCTTCCAAGGTGGCCAAACCGAGCGGATCTAAACCTCGGAAGGCTTTACCGCGGATGAGGGTCGCCGTTCCCGTCACCTCAACGTAAGTGTATTGTTCTTCTAACTTCTTCTGATATTCGATTGGACTCCTATTTATTGGTCGAATGAATTTCACTCGACAGGGTTGCTACCTCTGCCACCTCTCCGGCACGCCAGGGGGATGACCCCATGGACATGGACAACATCATCTCGTCCGAGCCAGGTGCGTCGTAGCGATTCCGAGAGTTTACATTATCGCATCACGAATTCTGTCTTCGGTCTTGCTCCTTTCTTTTTCTGAGATCTCACGCCGTTCGGTCTGGCTGCCCTCAGGGGTGATTTATGTGGATGAGGGTGACCAGGGGAGATCTGAGCAAGCTGCGGTGCCTGTCCTTGAGGCTGTTCCGCCAGTTACTGCTCTCGCTGCGGACGTGCCGCCGACTGATGCGACGCCGTCGACTGAAACGGCGCTGGTTGCTGCTCAACCGACTAGAGCAAGCCTTGGGATGCACAAGGAGCCTCTAACGATGCCAGGCCCGTCGAATGTCGAGTACAACGTCCAGCGCCTCCTGAAGGATCAGGTGGGAGCGGCCAAGGGGGCCATGGTGCAGGTGGAGCTGATGGCGGGAGAAGCCAAGAAGGCGTACGACTCCATCGCATCCCTGTACCAGCGAAGCTTGGAGCTGCGGGACGATATCCGAGTAAGTGGGCTAGTAAGTATTTACTTTTCTCTTGTAACCCACTGGGTGTGCTCGGATACCAGTATGATGTTTGTAATGGGTTCACTCTTAGTGAACCCAGTGGGTGTAGTCCCCGAGACTTCTGTCGAGTGCTTGCACCGGCAGTTGTCTTTATATACATTGTCTTTGACTTGAGCAGATCCAAAATTAATTTGTTCGAATGCTAACAGTTGGGGCACTCGGAGTACCCCGACTGTATGAGTCCCCGAGAGTAAGTTTACTCAGGTCGGGTAGTATTAGCCTGGTAGGCGTAGGTGTTGTCATGTAGCTCAATAGGGCGGACCTGTTTGAGTTTCATGCTAGTGGGGTCACTCTCAATGAACCCACTGGGTGTAGTCCCCGAGACCGTTGTCGACTGCTTGCGTCGGCAGGGGTCTGAAGAACTTAGACTTTTTATTGTTGGATTTGTCTGATCGTCTCTTGGCACTGGCTGGCAGAAAACTTGCGAGATGGGGACAGCGTACGAGACTCTTAGGGCTGAAAAGGTTCAGTTTGCTGGTGAGCTGGATGCAGCGATGGTTGCCATGGCTGGTATGAAGGATGTGCTGGCGGGACGAGAGAAGTCGTTGGAGCAGGCCCGCGAAGCAAACAAGGCATTGACTGCTGAAGTGGAGAGGATGAAAACGCATAGGTCCGAGCTGATGGGACAAATGAAGGGGTTGAACAGGCGGTGTATAGCGCAGGAAAAATATGTCAGTGACTGGGCCCGACAGATGACAACGCTTCTGGGTGGTAAGTACTGTTTTTCGAGTGCTTGTGGTATTTCCATTTCACTCGGCGCTTATTGTTTGCTTGTCTTGTCTTTGCATATTTTTGCATGGACGCTAAGGCTGAAGCAGCTGACGTCGAGCGGTCGATACTTGAGAACATTCCACTCGGCAAGGACGCCAATCGAGATCTGCTCCGAGCGCACATTCGCCTGGGCAAAGTTGGTCCTTTCATCGGTCGACTGAGAGAAGTCGTCGGCCGGATCGATAAGGAGCTTTGGCCTGAAGATGAGTCGCGGCATGAGATGGAAGGCTTGATGAATCGACTGGAGGAGGTTCCAAACCGAGTGCAGTCATGGAAGAAGTCTGTGGCTCGTTGTGGTGTAGACGTTGCCCTGTCCCTGGTCCGAGTGCATTGCAAGGAGGTGCGCGAAGAGAAGCTAAAAGCGTTGAAGGTCGCCAACACGAAGAAACTTCGATTCGAAGACTTCATGGAAACCTTCCTTGAGAGTGCCACCCGCATCGCCAACGGGATCGACCTGGACACATTCGTGGAGCCCTCCAGTCCTCGCGCCAATCCGGACGACGCTTAAGAAAACTTTCACCTCGGTATGCCGAGTGTTGGTTGTAAGAAACCTTGGCCACTTCTGTTGGCCGTCACATTCTTGGTTCGGTGCGGGTAAGCTTGATCCGCATCGAGTCAACTATCTTTAGGTGAACTTCGAATTTAAATCAAATCTTTTGCTCTTCTGCTGCAATTTTGGCTCGAGTTTTTGTTTAGCGTTTCTTGGTGAAGCCAATGGCAAACATGCGGAGCATGTCAGTGTGAGTTGTCTTGATAGCTGCATGAGCCTCTCTGAGGGTCTGCCGAGTCTCCGAGTGGATTTGTAGGATACACCGGAAGGTAATAGAGTACTTAGGCGATTCATGATCGCGGCTAAGTCTTCGAGTGCGACGGCCAGGCCGCACTCAGAGCGAGTTGGTACTGATGTAATTGTCAGTGGTCTTGACATCCACATGAGCCTCAATGAGGGTCTGCTACTCATGTAATTGTCAGTGGTCTTGACATCCACATGAGCCTCAATGAGGATCTGCTACTCATGTAATTGTCAGTGGTCTTGACATCTACATGAGCCTCAATGAGGGTCTGCTACTCATGTAATTGTCAGTGGTCCTGACATCTACATGAGCCTCAATGAGGGTCTGCTGAGTCCCCGAGTGTATCTGTAGGATACATTCGCAGGAAGTTTTCCCATTAAAGCGATTCTTGATCGCAGTTAGGTCTTCGAGCGTGACGAGTAGTGCACGCTCGGAGGAAATTTGTACTGAGGCGATTCTTGATCGCGGCTCGGTCCCCGAGTGCTACGTTTAGTGCACACTCGGAGAAAGTTATTACTTAGGCGATTCTTGATCGCAGCTAAGTCCCCGAGTGCTATGTTGAGTGCACACTCGGAGAAATTTAGTACTTAGGCAATTCGTTATCGCAGCTAAGTCCCCGAGTGCGACGTTTAGTGCACACTCGGAGAAAGTTAGTACTTAGGCGATTCGTGATCGCAGCTAAGTCCCCGAGTGCGACGTTTAGTGCACACTCGGAGAAAGTTAGTACTTAGGCGATTCGTGATTGCAGCTAAGTCCCCGAGTGCGACGTTTGGTGCACACTCGGGGAAAGTTAGTACTTAGGCGATTCGTGATCGCAGCTAAGTTTTTTTTGAGACCGGAGTCTGCGACCGCGGAAGAATTTTGGATCTGCAAAAGCTCAATCTCCTTTATATTATTTCACCAATACTTGTTCTTTACATTGCTTCAGTCGACGGTCACGTGTAGAAGCGCTTTAGGAGATCTCCCTTCCATGCTCGCGGCTCGTCTGTCTCCCTGTCGATGTTGTAGAGTCTGTATGCTCCGTTGTTCAGCACCTTGGAGATGATGAAGGGTCCTTCCCAGGCAGGAGCCAACTTGTGAGGTCTTTGCTGATCCACTCGGAGCACCAGGTCGCCTGCTTGGAACGTGCGACTCCTGACGTGTCATGCGTGAAAACGCCGTAGATCTTGTTGATAAATGGTTGAGCGAGTCAGTGCCATCTCGCGCTCCTCCTCTAGAAGGTCCACTCCGTCTTGCCTTGCTTGTTCTGCTTCAGCTTCGGAGAAGAATTCGACTCGTGGAGCATTGTGAAGCAAGTCACTCGGAAGGACTGCTTCTGCTCCGTAAACGAGGAAGAACGGTGATCGCCCTGTAGATCTGTTCGGGGTTGTGCGAAGACCCCAAAGCACTGTAGGTAGCTCGGTGACCCATGCGCCAGCGGCATGTCCCACCTCTCGCAGGAGCCGGGGCTTCAAACCTTGGAGAATAAGTCCATTCGCCCGCTCTGCTTGTCCATTGGATTGAGGATGCGCCACGGATGCAAAATCCACTCGGATACCTTGGCTTGCACAGAAACCTTTGAATCTGTCTGAGTCAAAGTTTGTCCCGTTGTCCGTGATTATGCTGTGAGGTACACCGAATCTGGACATGATGTCCCTGACAAACTTGATGGCTGTTAGGGCATTGAGCTTCTTGATGGGCTTGGCTTCAATCCATTTTGTGAACTTGTCGACTGCCACCAACAGATGTGTGTATCCTCCCTGGCCTGTCCTGAATGGACCGACTGTATCTAATCCCCATACTGCAAACGGCCACACAAGAGGGATTGTCCTCAACGCAGATGTTGGCTTGTGGGACTTGTTGGAGTAGAACTGACAGCCCTCACATCGGTCAACCATATCTTTAGCCATTTCGTTTGCCTGCAGCCAGAAGAAACCAGCTCTGAATGCTTTGGCGACGATTGCTCTCGAAGAGGCGTGATGACCGCAGGTTCCCAAGTGAATTTCTTCCAGGATTAACTGTCCCTCCTCTGGGGAGATGCATCATTGAAGAACGCCTGAAACGCTTTCCTTGTACAACTGGCCATCAATGACAGTGAACGACTTCGACCTGCGGACTATCTGCCTGGCCTGGACTTCGCCTTCTGGTAATTCCTGCCTCAGGATATATGCAATGATCGGCACAGTCCAATCGGGGATGACAGCAAGAATCTCCATGATCCGATCAACCACAGCAGGTACGTCGACTTCAGTCGGATCTGTCGAACTCTTTTGTTGTACTGGTTCCTCTGTAAAAGGATCTTCTTTGACTGAGGGAAGGTGGAGGTGCTCGAGGCAGACGTCACTCGGGACTGGTCTCCGAGTGGATCCGAGTTTTGCCAACTCATCAGTTGCTTGGTTCTTCAGTCGCAGAACATGGTGGAGTTCTAGACCTTCAAACTTCTTCTCGAGCTTCCTCACTGCATTGCAGTATGTGGTCATGGTGGGGTTCCTGACGTCCCACTCTTTCATCACTTGATTAACCACCAAATCTTAATCGCCATAGACCATCAGGCGACGGACGCCGAGTGCGATGGCCATACGCAGTCCATAAAGGAGAGCTTCATACTCTGCCTCATGGTTGGAGGAATCAAAGTGTATCTGTAGCACATATTTGAGTTTGTCTCCCTTTGGCGATACGATCAGAACGCCAGCGCTGGAGCCATTCAACATATTGGACCCATCGAAGAACATTGTCCAATGAGCCGAGTAGGTGTGGGTCGGTTGCTGCTGTTCTACCCATTCTGCTATGAAGTCAGCCAGGGCTTGAGACTTTATAGCTTTCTTGGCCTCGAACTTGATATCGCAGTACAACATCTCCATTGACCACTTCGCCACTCGGCCTGATGCGTCCCGATTGTGGAGGATTTCCACCAACGGAGCATCAGAAACGACAGACACCG
Organism: Hordeum vulgare subsp. vulgare; assembly: GCF_904849725.1. Taxonomy (NCBI): domain Eukaryota; kingdom Viridiplantae; phylum Streptophyta; class Magnoliopsida; order Poales; family Poaceae; genus Hordeum; species Hordeum vulgare. The sequence continues at coordinate 142,254,960 of NC_058521.1, read as the reverse complement.
AGTGGCCTTGGAAATAATGGGCTACCTTCTTCGCAGTCATGTAAATCCCGTAGATAAGTTTTTGATAGTGGGGATACCTCTGCTTGGAAGGAGTCGGGACTTCGGAGACGTAATACACTGGCCGCTAAACTTTGTATGATTTGCCTTCTTCTTCTCGTTCGACTGTAAGAACGGTGCTGACGACTTGATTTGTAGCCGCGATATACAGAAGAAGGGGCTCTTTACTGAGAGGAGAAGTAAGAACCGGCTGGGTGGAAAGTAGGACTTTGAGGTCGTCGAGTGCGACCTGGGCTTCGTCTGTCCACTCGAAAGTATCTGATTTCTTCATGAGTCGGTACAGAGGAAGTGCTTTCTCGCCGAGTCCACTGATGAACCTGCTCAAAGCCGCTAGGCAACCTGTGAGCCGTTGAACATCGTGTATTCTGGCCGGCCTCTCCATTCAGACGATGGTCCCGATCTTTTCGGGGTTGACATCGATCCCTCGTTCGGAAACGAAGAAACTGAGTAACTTTCCGCTGGGAACGCCGAATGAACATTTGGCGGGGTTGAGCTTGATATCGTACCTACGAAGGTTGGCGAATGTTTCTGCCAAGTCAGTCAGCAGGTCAGAACCTTTGCGTGACTTGACTACGATATCATCCATATACGCCTCCACATTCCGACCGATCTGGTCGAGGAGGCATTTTTGGATCATGCGCATAAAGGTAGCTCCTGTATTCTTCAAACCGAATGGCATAGTGATGTAGCAGAAGCACCCGAATGGGGTGATGAAGGCTTTTTTTAATTCATTGGGGCCATACAGATGGATCTGATGATAGCCCGAGTAAGCATCAAGAAATGACAAACGCTCGCAACCCGCAGTCGAATCGACAATTTGATCGATGCGGGGGAGCAGAAAATGGTCTTTCGGGCAGACCTTATTGAGGTGTTTGAAGTCGATGCACATTCGGAGCGACTTTTCCTTCTTGGGAACCATGACAACATTGGCGAGCCACTCGGAGTGGTGAACCTCGCGAATGAAGTTGGCTGCCAAAAGCTTGGCTACCTCTTCTCCGATTGCCTTCCTCCTATGCGTGGCGGACCGACGCATGCGTTCTCGGACAGGCCGAGCGGTGGGATCCACATGTAGTTGGTGCTCAGCAACTCCCTGGGTACACCTGGCATGTCAGAGGGTTTCCATGCGAAGATGTCCCAGTTCTCACGGAGGAATTGGGTGAGCTCGGCTTCCTATTTAGGATCGAGGGTGGTGGAGATGTTCGTCGGGGCAGCAGTGTTGTCCGTCGGGTGGATGCTGACCTTCTTCGTCTCTCCCGCTGACTGGAATGCAGACTCCAAAGCTGGCTTCTTCGAACGCATCAAGTCAGCGGGGTCGACTGTTTTCTTGTACTCGTCAAGCTCGAGGACGGCCATCTGCTGGTCGGCGATTCTTGATCCCTGCTGCAGACACTCTTCGGCCCGCTGTCGATTGCCTGTGATGGTGATCACACCTTTCGGGCATGGCATCTTCAGCTTCAGGTATACGTAACACGGACGGGCCATGAAACGCGCATATGGGCGGCCCAGAATTGCGTGGTAAGCGCTTTGGAAGTCCACCACTTCGAACGTCAGCTTTTCCTTGCGGAAGTTCTTGTCGGAGCCGAAAACGACGTCCAACGTGATCTGGCCGAGTGACTTGGCCTTCCGTCCAGGGACGACTCCATGGAACTGCATGCTGCTCTCGCTGAGTTTGGACATCGGAATGCCCATCCCCTTGAGAGTGTCGGCGTACATGATGTTCAAGCCACTGCCACCGTCCATAAGGACTTTGCGCAGTCGGACTCCTTCCACCACTGGATCAACGACCAGAGCCTGTCTCCCTGGGGTGGGTACGTGCGCCGGATGATCCGACTGGTCAAAGGTGATCGCAGTCTGAGACCATTTGAGGAACTTGGGGTTGGTAGGGGTGGCCATGTTCACCTCCCTGTTCACCAGCTTCAATCGACTCTTGCTCTCAACGTCAGCAAGAATCATCAGTGTTGCATGGACTTGGGGGAACGGATCCTCCTTATCCTCTTCATCCTGTTCATTGTCCTTTTCACTCGGTTGTCCTTCGCCGAACCCCTCGATCAGGAGGCGACACTGTCGAGTGGTATGCTTCGGATAAATGGGGTTGCCCTCTTCATCCATCTTCGTATGAACCGGACATGGCTGGTCTAGGATGGGATTATTGAACTGCTTCTTCTTGGGGGTGAACTGAGCCTTCCCTTTGACCTTGAACTTGGCATTGGTTACGGCTGCAGCTTCTGCCTGCGGAGTGGACGGAGCTTTCTGCTTCTGCTTCCGAGTGTTACTCCCATCTCCATCGATGACTGTTTTGTGCTTGCGGCTTCGGATGTGGTCCTCTTCTTCGCCATTTTCATAGCGTGCTGCTATCTCCATCATCTTGCTCATGCAGATGTCATCTGTTCGGCTGAACTTCAGGTACAGATTCCTGTACCGCACACTTGCCTTGAAGGCGCAGACTGGTTGATGCTCTGTGACGTTCTCCACCATGTGGTAGAGGGTTGTCCAACGCTGAATGAAATCACGCAGGGGCTCATTCTGCTTCTGGACGCAGTGCTGGAGCTCCACGAGGCCAGCAGGGCACTTGCACGTTCCTTCAAAGGTCCTGATGAACACTCGGGCCAGATCTGCCCTGCTGTAGATGCTTGAGGGGGCCAACTGGTTCAGCCACGCTCGCGCCGAGCCGTCGAGCATCAGAGGGAGGTGCTTCATGGCGACATGGTCGTCTCCTCCTCCGATCTGGACTACCACTCGGTAATCATCCAGCCATGTTTCTGGCTTGGACTCTCCTATAAATTTGCTAATTCCCGTCGCCAATCGAAAGTTGGGAGGGATGTTAGCCGAACGGATGGCTCGACTGAAACACTCGGGACCAGAAACGATGGTCCTGCTTCCACTCGGACAGTCAATATCCTAACCATCGCGGTGGGCTCGGCCCCAGTCGACCCTCTGCTGGGCGATATGCCCTCTCGCATCGGGCCTTGGGTCGTAAGTGTCACCGACTGAACACCGATCATCATGATGTCGGGGCCCGTAGGGCCCACCCTGCGGAGGGGTGCATGAACGGCGACGATCTTCGGGATTTATGGAACGGCTGCCTCCCCTGTGTCGCTGATGAGAACCAGAGCTGTGAACTGACCGATGCGTATTCGCATGAACAGAACTATTGTGGATCCTGTTGTGCGACTGGGAGACAGCCGAATTTTGCTGTTGCGCCGTGTGCAACAGGGCTCGGATTTGCTCGATCCCCCTGCCAGCTTCTGAATCAGTCGGCTGAAGGGAATCGACTATCTTGGCAGCCGCAGCCAAGTTGAGGAGGGGTGTGCGGAACAACTCCACGTTGCTCCGCCGAGTGTGCCGACTGGCAGAACGGTGAGGCGTACGGCGCGCGCCGGACGTTTCGCCGATCTCGTGCTCGTTCCGGCCAGCTTGACGGGGATCTTCATGGGAGTTGGCCATGTGTACTTCTGATGCAGGCCCGCGACCCGCGTACTCGGAAGGAAACTCAGTCGGAACCGAGTCCGGGCGCTGGGACGGCGGGGCAACCACAACCGACTCTAGAACCGCCACTTGTGACGACGCGTTCCGGCGCTCCTCGGCATGTTGCACCCAACGCTGGAGCCGCGGACGGCGGGACCGATTGTTGCGGCGCATGAGAGCGGTGTAGGTCGACACCGGAGCCGACTGCTGGAGAAGAAGAATGCCGCGGGCGCCGGCACGGAAGTGCGTAGCCCCGCGGCGGGGAAGCGCCTCGACGTCGAGAGGGGCGTCCCGAAGCCATGCCGAATCGTCGACGATGAAGGAGAGAGCGCCGAAGAAGATCTCGTGACCCATGCTCGAATCTCCACAAGACGACATGACGAAATGATGTAGTCGCAAACTCGTCGAAAGTCGCTTAGACGCCTGCCCCACGGTGGGCGCCAACTGTTGTGGGTATGAGCCTGACAGTAGAAGTGTAGGGTACGAAAGGATGGGCAGAGCCTTAGCTACGGCGAGGTTGTATGAGTTCAGGCCCCTCTGCGGTGGAGGTAATAGCCCTACGTCTCAGTGCTCAGGGAGCTTGTTGTCGAGTGGAATATGGAATACAATGAGTTACTAACCCCTACACCAGTGAGGGAGGCTAGCTTATATAGAGTGCGCTGCCCTCCACAACGGTTCGGTGCACAGGGGTGGAGTAGTGGCGAATAAATGCCTACGTTGCAGGTAACGTACGTCTTAAATGCTAATAAAGGCACATGGAAACGTATGACCGTTTCCCTCCAGGGGGGTTACAATGCACAGAGTGGAATCTAGTCGGGTAGTTTGATAAACTCCGAATGCTAATCTCCGACTGGATGGACGAGGATCTGTTACCGACCGGATGAAGGGAACTCCTTAGTTCAGTCGGAACTGACTAAGGGCCTTGTCCCTTATGAGGGGTAGTCCTTGGGTTGGACCTACAGGGCAGGCCTATGACCCTACCCTAGGACTATAACCCCACCAGTGACCTTTCCCAATGACAGTAGGGGCAGTAAGGCACACATTAAGTAGTTGCCATCAAGGGTAACAAGATGGGCTCTGTCGTTGATATGAGATTGTCCGTCTACATCATGTCATCTTGCTGAAGGCGTTACTCTGTTCTTTTGGACTTAATACACTAGATGCATGCTGGATAGCGGTCGACGTGTGGAGTAATAGTAGTAGATGTAGAAAGTATCGGTCTACTTGTTTTGGACGTGATGCCTATAGATATAATCATTGCCATAGATATCGTCACGACTTTGCGCGGTTCTATCAATTGCTCGACAGTAATTTGTTCACACACCGTCTACTTGCTTTCATGAGAGAAGCCACTAGTAAACACTTCGCCCCCCGGGTCTATTCACATCCATCGTTTACACCGCCGCTTTTACTTTGCTTTGTTACTTTGTTGCTTTCAGTTCTCACTTGGCAAACAATCTATAAGGGATTGACAACCCCTTCATAGCGTTGGGAGCAAGATTTTGTGTTTGTGCAGGATCTTGTGATACTCCTCCACTGGATTGATAACTTGGTTCTCAAACTAAGGGAAATACTTACCATCGCTGTGCTACATCACCCTTTCCGCTTCGAGGGAACAACAACGCAAGGCTCCAAGGCCACGGGGGAAATCCTTTGCATATTTGCCTAGGAAGTCCCTTAAGGTTTAGCCGCAGCAGAAGGATTCCTGCTGCCGTCGACACAACTATTCTTGGCGCCGTTGCCAGGGAAGCACAACTGACATCAAGGGGGGATTCGGATACGGAGGGCTTCTTCATCCACACCATGACCTCTCCGATGATGCGTGAGTTGTTCACCATAGACCTACGGGTCCATAGCTAGTAGCTAGATGGCTTCTTCTCTCTCTTAGATCTTCAATACAAAATTCTCCATGATCTTCATGGAGATCTATCCAATGTAATCTTCTTTTGCGGTGTGTTTGTTGAGATCCGATGAATTGTGGATTTATGATCAGATTATCTATGAATCTTATTTGAGTTTCTTGTGATCTCTTATATGCATGATTTCATATCCTTGTAATTCTCTTCGAGTTGTGGGTTTTGTTTGGACAACTTGATCTATGATTCTTGCAATGCGAGAAGTGCTTGGTTTTGGGTTCATACCGTGCGGTGACCTCACCCAGTGACTGAAGGGGTAGCGAGGCACGCATCGTGTTATTGCCATCAAGGGTAAAAAGATGGGGTTTTCATCATTGGTTTGAGTTTATCCCTCTACATCATGTCATCTTTCTTAAGGAGTTACTCTGTTTGTCATGAACTCAATACACTAGATGCATGCTGGATAGCGGTCGATGTGTGGAGTAATAGTAGTAGATGCAGAAAGTATCGGTCTACTTGTCTCGGACGTGATACCTATATGTATGATCATTGCCTTAGATATCGTCATGACTTTGCGCGGTTCTATCAATTGCTCGACAGTAATTTGTTCACCCACCGTATTATTTTCTATTATTAAGAGAAGCCTCTAGTGAACACTATGGCCCCCGGGTCTACTTCACACCATATTTTCAGCCTTACTCTTTTACTTCGTTGCACTTTCCGCCTTCAGATCTCACTTTGCAATCAATCTTGAAGGGATTGACAACCCCTTTATAGCGTTGGGTGCAAGCTCTTTTGTGTTTGCGCAGGTACTCTAGACTTGACACGATTCTCCTACTGGATTGATACCTTGGTTCTCAAACTAAGGGAAATAATTACTGGTCCTGTGTTGCATCACCCTTTCCTCTTCAAGGGAAAAAACAACGCAAGCCCAGTCTCCGTCAACGTGTCAATCTCTGGCGCTGTTGTCTGTTGCCGTAGTAGCGGGTTTTGCGGGACCTTCGTCTTCATCTTCATCTCCATCTTCATCTTCATCTTCATCTTCATCAGTGCTTCCCTTCTTTGAAGGGGTAGGAGAAGGAAGCAGACCATCACGGCGTCTCTTGGTTGGCAAGGTAGGGAAGAGTTCGGTGTACACTTCCGCAGTCAGGCAACGACTCTGAAGAGGAGTGGACTGAAGCGATGGTATTTCTGCTCGGAAGGCGAAGCCAGGTGGTCCTTCAGGTGCTCCTTCCTTTTTCACCTTGCGATTCTTCATCTTCTCTGTGCGAAGCAGATCCTTGACTTGGTGCAGCTCTTGGCGAATCCTTGTTGACTCTTTGATCAAAAGGTGCGTCAATGTGTCGGAGGAGAGACTGAAGTAGGTTTGAAACCTCAGCGGCGTCCCGTCCTTGGATGATGGGTTGAGTGTCCAACTCCCGTCTATCCCGTTCTTAACAAAGGGTTGGTGACGAGTAGCTGGCTCGTCAGCCATCTTAGTAAGGATGTCGTGGAGTCGCACGAGCGCCTCTCGTGCTGCGGTCTCCACTGCCAACACCAGATCTCCCATCTGTGGCCCTTCAAAGAACCAACTAGTCGGGGAGTCATTAGCCTTCACTATCACGTCCACGTGATATTCCTTAGTGTCGGCGTTGACCCAGTGCTCGTGGTAGAGGAAGATGGGCATGCGGCGTACTTGGCACTTCTCGAGGCTATCACTCAAAATTAGAGGAAAGCCCGTCTCCAGAAGCATCTTAGGTACGGAGGCCATCTACAAGATATAGAGGAGAGGGTTAGAAAGTTCTTAGTGAGTGCAGAATCTGAGGTTAAGGTCTATGTGCACTAGTCATCTTTTCTATCGTCCATGCTACCTAAGGTTTCCTATAGTCAGGATGGCTCTAATACCAGCTCTGTGGGGACCCCGACTTACAAGTTGAGATCGCCGATGATCGTGCTCAGTGATCCCAGAGATCAATGCTCACCGAACACACAGATACTGAATAATAAGAGTCTTACATCAGAGTACCGAATTATTACATCACATGACCGAATGGTCAAGTTCACAAGGTTGGGCCTAAGGCCAAATCATAAAGATACATCTACTAGCAGAAATCATAGGGGCTAAGCGGGTGCCCATGCCATCAAGCCTACACCGACAGACATTCTGACTCGGAAGCGTCCTAGTTCGCAGGGACGTCTCCGAAGACGTACTCATCTCCAAACTCCAGTCCTTCCATGTCTGGTCAATAATATAACCATTGGCAAGCCAATGAGTACTTTTGAATGTACTCGCAAATAGCCAGTGATATGAACAATGAAAGTGAAGGATAACAATATCATGCATCTTTGGTGTAACTCATCTTGGTGGAATGATCATGAATATGCATCAAGTTAAAGAATTACTTTTGAAGAACAGGTTACAGATATCAATATATCTGTCGAGGGCTGAACCATCCGGGTTCTCCATATATGCCAAGTCACCAAACTTGGTCATATCATTACTTCCATAATAACACCTTTTTTATCACCACTCACACATGCTTGGTTTATGCGGAAATGACTGGACGTGGTTTAAGCAGGATTACCCAACTGTCCTTGACCATGGACACGGCTATTCGAATAGTTTTACACTCTCTAGGGGTAGTACGCTGGACCCACGAGATCCAGGAAACTTCTGTGTCATCCACGACTCGCGTATATAACATACCCGAGGTAAGTACCTGATTAATGCCTTTCCCCTGACGGTACTGGACAAAGAGGTCCACTTGATTGGTACCCACCCACATGTTGTACGTCTTACAAGCACGAACTCTGGACAATATCAACCATGCGGGGACCAACGATGTGCCTGGAACTCATAAAAATGGCATAGTCGTCCTACCTGGCACGACCCCATCACGAGGGTGACCACACATCACTCCCGCCACTTGTAATGTGGCTCTTTGCTAGCACCGACCAGAGTAATCAACATGGCCCCGTCCCAGAAGGTGTAACGTGGTCGTACTGGTAAGGTTGGGACGGTCGACATATCAGAAATCTAATCCCATGTCCGAAACCATACTCACTCAAAATACCCGATGCACCACTTCACCAAAAGTGGCCACCTAACTCATCATCACCCTCGGGCATTAGTGGCTCCCGATGGGGTTTTCTTAAACTCTTGGATTTATACCAACAACATGCTCATGCTATTTACTCTAGAATTACTTGTCAACATGATAATAGCGTGATCCTCAAAAGGGTAGGATCAAGCTCAATGCATGTGCTCCGGAGGAGCCATCGGTAACATCGTATCAAATGATTTACCGGCACTTACGAACATATGCAACGGAAATACTTGCTATCTTAACATGCAATATAACATATGCTCAGTCATGGTAAAAGGGCTGCTTGCCTTGGTCTGCTAGGTATCCGAGTCTTCGAGGTCTTCCGCTCTGATTCCCTCGTCACACGGATTTTCTATCGTCGTAAAAAGAATAAATAAGAAATAGCTCACTCAAAAACAGATCACAAAGTTATTTTAAAATTGTTCCATATTACTAATAAATCTAAGTTATTATTTTAAGGAAGGAACGGTTTTAAAATCAACCAAACAGAAGCAAAACTATTCCAATTTAGTCATTTTATTATTGTAAAACAGAATAGTTGTCTAAAAATTCATCCATTTGTCTCATCAAATACTACACATTTTTAAAAGAATAACAGTGGAAAAATTATATTTTTACACTAGTTAAATATTTTTATAAAAATCTTTGAAATCATAATTTAAAAATAAAAGAAAAACGGGCTAAGTCCCTGGCCTGGCTCGGCCTGGACCTCGGCCGGCCCAAGGCTAGCCGACAGCCTACCTAGGGGCGCGCGCCATCAGGTTTGAACCTAACGTGCGGGGCCCTACGGTCAGCGGCTGCGGGCAGCGCGGGGGAGGAGGTTGGGCCACCGACAGGTGGGGCACACCTGTCGGGGTCTTCTCCTACCTCTAGCCAGAGAGGAGGAGGAGCACGCTGATACGTCACCATCGTATCTAATTTTCCAAACTCTTTTGCCCATGTTTTGGACTCTAATTTGCATGATTTGAATGGAACTAACCCGGACTGGCGCTGTTTTCAGCAGAATTGCCATGGTGTTGTTTCTATGCAGAAATGAAAGTTCTCGGAACGTCCTGAAAATTTACGGAGAATTTTTCTGGAAAATATGAAAAATACCTGCGCAAAGATCCACCGGATGGGATGGGCCAGTGGGACACAAGCCCTGTTGAAGCGGCCACCCCCTGGCCGCGACAAACAAGCTTGTGGGGCCCATGTGGCTCTACCGCGCCCAAACTCAGCTCTATAAATTCACTTTCGCCCAGAAAAAAAATTAGAAGAGAAGATTTCGTCGCGTTTGCGATACGGAGGCGCCGCCACATCTTGTTCTTCATCTGGAGGACAGATCTGGAGTCCGTTTTCGGCTCCGGAGAGGGGAAATCGTCGCCATCGTCATCATCAACCTTCTTCCCTCTCCAATTCTATGAAGCTCTTTATCGTTCGTGAGTAATCTATTCGTAGGCTCGCTGGGCGGTGATGAGTAGGATGAGATCTATCATGTAATCGAGTTAGTTTTGACGGGGATTGATCCCTAGTATCCACTATGTTCTGAGATTGATGTTGCTACTACTTTGCCATGCTTAATGCTTGTCACTAGGGCCCGAGTGCCATGATTTCAGATCTGAAATTATTATGTTGTCACCAATATATGTGTGTTTTAGATCCGATCTTGCAAGTTGTAGTTACCTACTACGTGTTATGACCCGACAACCCTGGAGTGAGAATAAACGGAACCACTCCCCATGATGACCATAATTTGAGGAGTTCATGTGTTCACCAAGTGCTAATGCGTTGTTCCCGTTCTTTATTAAAGGGAGAACCTTAATATCCTATAGTATCCTTTTGGACTCCGCTGCCATGGGAGGGATGGACAATAGATGTCATGCAAGTTCTTCTCCCTAAGCATGTATGACTACACACGGAATGCATGCCTACATCACATTGATGAACGGGAGCTAGCCACATATCTCTCTGTGTTATAACTGTTGCATGATGAATACCATCCAAACGAATCACCGACCCATTTCCTACGAGTTTGTCCCACTGCTGCTGTTACTTGTTTTGCTCTGCTGCTGTTACTGCTGTTACTTGTTTTGCTCTGCTGCTGTTACCACTGTTGCTTGCTGCTACTGCTACTTGCTACTATTGCTACTTGCTACTGCTGTCACTACTGCTGTTCCTTGCCACTGTTGTTACTCGTTACGTTGCTGCTACCTGGTACAATACTTTTCTGGCGCCATTGATACAATAGTTAGGAATAGTCTGCCGTCAACAGATCGTTTCTGGCACTATTGTTATCATACTACTTTGCTGCTGATACTTTGCTTGCAAATACTAATCTTTCACGTGTGGTTGAATCTGACACATTCAGCTGCTAATACTCGAGAGTATCCTCTCACCTCCTTCCTGGCGAACCAACAAATTTGGCTCGAATACTCTACCCTCGAAAACTGCCGCGAACCCACACGCTGGTGGGCCATTGCAAGACAATTGCTAATTGTTGAGCAACTGGGAGCAGTTCTGGCTCTATTGTCGCGAAGGCATCAAGTCAGGGACACATCAACAACATTCTTCTAGTGTCATTGCCGGGGACTGCCGTTAGCAGCATTTTTCTGGCGCCGTTGTCGGGGAGGTATTTCTATATTCTCTGAGTCACTTGGGATTTATATCTGCTGATCACTATGAAGAATCTGAAAGATCCAAAAACCAAAGTCTTGCCCTCAACTACGAGGGGAGGTAAGGAACCTCCATCTAGCTCTACACTTGATTCACCTTCAGTTATGAGTAAATTTGTGACATCACCTCCTGCTAGAAATCTTGATATGTCGCCTGTGCTTGATGATGCTATGCCTGATACTACTAGAGATGCTATGCGTGATACTGCTAGAGATGCTATGCCTGATGATGCTAGAGATGCTATTTTGCCTGATGATGCTATGCTTGATACTGCTAGAGATGTTATGCTTGATACTGCTAGAGATACTATGCTTGATATTGCTTTGCCTGATGATGCTAGAGATGCTATTTCGCCTGATGATGCTATGCTAGATACTGCTAGAGATGCTACTTTGCCTGATGTGCAACTAGGGGTGTTCCTTGATGCTCATATTGCTAGAGTTACTGCCAATGCTCGTGATGCTTCTGAAACTGCCGATACTATTGAGATAGAACCTGCTTTTGCTCCTGCTAGATCTAGTTCTCCTAGATATGAATTGCCTAATATACCTGAGGGTTACGTTATGGAGGGAGAGATAGCTGAGGATTTTCTTGCGTGTAAGGATGCCTATGACGCTGAGAAATTACTTCTCAAGTGGAAGGAAAAATCTCTGAAAGCTAGGATGAAATACGACCCGAAGTTTGCCACTTCACCTATCTTTATCACCGATAAGGATTATGAATTCTCTGTCGATCCTGAGATAATCTCTCTAGTCAAATCTGATCCTTTCCACGATTATGAGTCTGAGACGGTCGTAGCCCATCTTACCAAACTACACGATATAGCCACCCTTTTCACGAGTGAGGAGAAGACCCGCCACTACTATATCCTTAAGCTATTTCCTTTCTCTCTAAAGGATGATGCTAAAGCCTGGTTCACTTCTCTTGCTCCTGGATGTATGAGTAGTCCCCAAGATATGGTCTATTACTTCTGTGAGAAATATTTCCCTGCCCATAAGAAGCAAGCTGCCTTGCAGGAAATATACAACTTTGCTCAACTCAAAGAAGAGAGTCTCCCACAAGCTTGGGGGAGGCTCGTCCAGCTGCAGAATGATTTTCCTGATCACCCTCTTAAGAAGAACGAGATACTTGATATCTTCTATAACAGACTTACCGATGCTTCTAAAGACCACCTAGATAGTGTGCCGATTGTGTTTTCAGGGAACGAACTATAGAACAAGCAGAGACTCTACTGAATAACATCTTGATCAATGATAATGCTTGGACTATTCCCGAACCACCTCCTAAGCCAACTCCAAAGAAAAGAGGTATTCTATTCCTCAGTCTCGAAGATATGCAAGAAGCCAAGAAATCTATGCAAGAGAAAGATCCGAAGATGTCAAAAATCTACAACCTATCGAAGAGATCCATGGTCTCGATAACACGATACACGTAGTGGAAGTAAATTCTCTGCGTAGGTTTGATGAGAGTGATATTCCTTTTGATAAACCTGCTAGCCTATGCTTTGATGAATTTGACAACTTTGTTGCCAAACAACAGAGTTTCAATGATTATGTTAGCAGACATTTGGAACAAAGTACTCGTATGCTCAGTCATTTAAGTGCTTGTGTAGACAGAAATGTCAATGATCAGAAGCTTCTGAGTAAACATGCCTCTATGATTACTACTTAGGTAGAACAAGTACTGAAAGTTCAGAATGACATGCTCAATGAATTAAATGACAACTCTGTCAGAGTCATTACTAGAGGAGGCAAAATGACTCAGGAACCTTTGTATCATGAGGGTCATCCTGAGAGAATTGATCAAGATTCTCAAGGAATTAATGCAAATACACCCAGTCATCCTAAGGAGAAGAAGAAGTATGATAGAAACCTGCATGTTGGTTCACCAAATACTGTCACACCTGAAGAACCAAATGATATTTTTGCGTCTGATGCAGAAACACAATCTGGTGATGAACATGAACCTGGTGACAATATGGACAGCGATGTTCATAATGATGCTCAACCTAGCAATGATAAGGATGTGGAGATTGAACCTACGGTTAATCCTGATAACCCACAACCTAAGAGATACGATAAGAATGACTTGATTGCTAGGAAGCATGGTAAAGAAAGGGAGCCATGGGTTCAGAGACCTATGGCCTTTCCTCCTAAGCCATCCAAGAAAAAGGCTGACGAGGATTTTGAGTGCTTTATTGAAATGATAAGACCCGTCTTTCTGTAAATGCGGTTAGCTGATATGCTCAAAATTTCTCCGTATGCCAAGTACATGAAAGATATCGTGACCAATAAACGGAAGATACCAGATCTTGAGATCTCCACCATGCTTGCCAATTACACTTTCAAAGGTGGAATTCCTAAGAAACTTGGTGATCTCGGAGTGCCCACTATACCTTGCTCCATTAAAGGAAACTACGTAAGAACTACCTTATGTGACCTTGGAGCCGGTCTTAGTGTTATGCCTCTCTCTGTTTATCGTAGAATTGAACTGGATAAGTTGACACCCTCTGAAATTTTTCTGCAAATGGCCGACAAATCAAGTGCTTTCCCTGATGGCATTTGCGAGGATGTGCCTGTTGTGGTTGCTAACACCACTATCTTAACAAACTTTGTTATCTTGGATATTCCCGAGGAAGATGCCATGGCTGTCATCCTCGGAAGACCCTTTTTAAACACTACAGGGGCTGTTATAGATTGCAACAAAGGCAATGTCACTTTCCATGTCAACGGTGATGAGCATACCGTGAACTTTCCAAAGAAACCATATCAAGTACATTGCATCAATGCTATCGAAAAAACTTCATCGATTCTTACTGGGAGCTTTGAATGCCTTATTCCTCGTGTCAAGATGAAGTATGATTTTCTTGTTGGGGTGATTCATATCCCCATTGAGGTGACTTAGTGGCTATTCGAAAATTCTCCGTTCTCTCTTGCGATTCGAGAAAGTTTTGTCATGAGCATTTGATCGACCCCATTGAAGGATTTCTTTCGATGACCATGAAATGGATGAATCAAAGAGTCACATACCTCTGTTTTAAGCTTTCACTTTCTTTTGCTTAGAAGAAAAATGATAGGTTTAGTTTAGTTTTTCCTGTTTTATGTTTTAGCGTCCCGGAGAAAAATACCCCGAAAATAGAAGTTCTCTGATGGTCCTGAAAATCTAGTATGATTTTTTCTGGAATATTTGAAAAATACTAGGACTGAGAGCTGGCCTGGGGGCCACCCCAGTGGGCCACAAGCCCTGTCACCGCGGACACCCCCCTGGCCGCGGCAAGCAAGCTTGTGGGGCCCACAGGGACCCCCTCCACTCATTCGAGCTCCCATCCTCTTCCTCTACCTCCAGAAAAAATCTTTTCGCAGCTCAAACCAGTGTCTTGCTCATTTGGCTGTGATTTTCGATCTCCTTGCTCAAAGCACCATTCTCCGAACCGTTTTGGGGAAACTACTCCTTGGTAAGTGACTCCTCCATTGGTCCAATTAGTTTTTGCTCTAGTGCTTTATCCTTTGCGTATTCTCGCTACCTTGGTGACCCTGTTCTTGATCTTGAAATGTTGATTTTAGCTGGTCCCAAGTAGTTTTAGCGCGTGATACGGTCTTTAGGCGCTAGTAGGAGTAGTTGCTACAAGGTGTGGTTGGTCTTTATTCACTCTTCTCTTGAACTTCAAAAATTTCAGCAAAAGAAATTATGTTCAGGAGGAAGTTTCATGGTGGTTCCTCAAGTAAGAAGGGTCCCCGTCTTTCTATTCGGGAGCCCGATCCTTATCAACTAAGGGACGCATGAGTACAACCATGTGAATGGCCTTCCGATGAGTCCATGATTGAAGCAGGCTTCAAGGATGAGTTTGATACACTTGTCCGCAATGCCGGGTTAGAAGAATTACTCTCAGATAAATGTGAACAATATGCTATGCTCACTGCCTCTTTCGTGCGTAGATTTAAATTTTCAGTTGGCCATGACTCATCCATACTATTTGATTTGTATGATAAATCATATGCCATGGATTTGGAGGATTTCAATAGGATTTGCAAAATATCCGATGGGGGTAATCTTAAAGATCCTGCTAAATCTTCGGTTAAAGATTTTTTTCTAGTATATCTGTTGGAGAAACTAGAGACATCACGCAAGCTACCATAGGAAGCATTCATTTCCCTGCCTTGCACTACTTTGCCCTCTTCATAGGAAGATGCATTAACGGGAAGGTTGAACATTGTCACCTATGCGCATCCGACCTTAGTATCCTTAAGAGTGCAGTTACGGGTGACAAAAGCTTCAATATGGGAGCAATTACAGCAAGGAGGCTGAATAAGAACGCTATTGAGGGAGATTTCTTTGGCGACATCTACGCCACTCGCATAGCAAATTTTCTTGGAGTACCCATCCGCGCAGGAGATCCCCCGCTCCATACAGCTTTCCTTGACCGCGTCGCTTTGACACGCTACCAGTTTCTTGAGAGGGATGATGAATCCCTCCTATACCGATTGATATTAAACCGGCAGCGTGTCTTCCATATTACCCTTCCTGCTCCTGCTTTCTTTGACTTTCAGGTAAAACGGAGATACTACATAACCATAGGAGAGGCAGAGGAGTATGAGAGGGAGGCGACGGCTGCTCGTTTTTGGGAGGCAGCTATTCAGGCAGTGGCTGCAGCGCTCCTGTATAACCCCGATTATGATTTTGGGTTTCGCCAGGACCGCCCTTGGGAGTAGACCAAGCTAGGCCAAAAGCCTAAGCTTGGGGGAGTACGTGTTCTCACCGACCTTACATTCATGCTTATGCTTTCACTTTCTTAGTCGGTGTTCACACTTTGCCACTGTATTATCCATGCTAGTTTATTTTCGTTTTCTTGTTTTCTTGTTTTGTGTCCTTTTGAGAAACCCAAAAGGATTTTCCTTTCTTCTTTTTGCTTGTTGGGAGCTTTCCCGTGTAAATAGTTTTCTTTTTCTTTGGGTCAAGGTAGAATATATTGTTTACAATGTTTAGTGGCTCTTGCATGCATACCTGTTTAGCTTTCAAAGAGCCATATTACTTTGTCTTCTCCTTTGTGTTTGCCTGCAGATTCAGCCTAGTACAATGCACTAGCACTCTTATTATTGTTCACATCGTTCGATCGTGCAAGTGAAGGGCAATGATGATGATATATGATGAAGTGACTCAGACTAGAAAAGCTGGTACGAACTCTATCTATTTTGTTTTTGTAAATATGACTAGCTTGTCATCCCAGATTCAGCTTTGTTGTGAGAGAACCATGTTTGCAATGATAACTTAGAGATCATAGTTTCTGATGCCATGCTTATTTAGGTAGGAGCTTATAATGGTTTGTCTTGAATGCCAACATAGATTTTGAGATAACTATGATGTAGTATGATAGGATGGTATTCTCCTTTGAATGATTCTAGTGGCTTGACTTGGCGCATGTTCATGCATCTAGTTGAAACAAAATCAACATAGCCTCTATAATGTTCGTGTTCATGGTGATTTATATCTTGTTCATGCTTGCACTCCATGTTAGTCAAACTCATTGTATTCTGATGACTGTTGTCGCTCTCTAGTTGGTCGCTTCCCAGTATTTTGCTAGCCTTCACTTGTACTAAGCGGAATACTGCTTGTGCATCCACTTCCATAAAACCAAAAGTTTTTCCATGAGAGTCCACCATACCTACCTACTTGCGGTATTTACCTGCCGTTCCAAGTAAATTTGCATGTGTCATTCTCTAAACCTTCAAGAAATATTCTGTTTTGCTTGCCCAAACCGCTCATGTGGTGACAGGGGGCTATTGGTATCTGCCATGTTAGGCATGTTATCCTCGACATGTGTTTATTCACTGTCATTCACGAGAAAGGGGCCAGTAATTGGAATGCCTAGTTCCACACTTAAATCGAAAACATAACTGTAAAACAAGACTCCCCCGGATTGATGTTAGTATGGACAGTACCCGAGGATTCGGCTAGCCGTGGAGTGTGATTGATTGGTGGTGGGGGAGTTAAAACTTTACTTTTATGTTTGGGAACCGCCTATAGCATAAGTAGCATGGAAGATATTGAGAACTCTTGGTCATTGCGTTGACAATGAAAGCATGCCACCAAAAATTATTATCTATGTTTTCAAAGCTTGAGCTCTGGCACCTCTGCAAATCAATGCTTCCCTCTGCGAAGGGCCTGTCTATCTATTTTCCTATTGAGTCATCCTCTTCTTATATAAGCACCAATTAGAGAGCAACTCTGTCATTTTTATGCTTTGCTTTTGATTGATATTGAGTATGACTATGACTGGATCTTCGTTTCTATGAATTACAATGTTTAGCCAGCCCTTGATCTTTGAAAGTGTTATGCATTTATGTTTCGCTGTCTCAGAAAGAGCTAGCGAGATACCACCTATTCATATTGCTTCATGCTTGTTTTGATTGAATTGTTGGTATCTGAAACTCATTATTATTTGCTCGCTAGCTGATTATGCCATTGATATTAGTTTACCGTGAGACCTTTTTGTCACTTGCTTATGTGGTTAACTTGTGATCTTGCTGAAATTCCGGTTACGTGTTAGTCATAGTTGCAACAACAAGATCAAACAGAGTTTGTCAAAGTTTTTCTTTCTCTTCCAGTTTGTCAACTGAGTTGCTTGAGGACAAGCAAGGTTTTAAGCTTGGGGGAGTTGATACGTCTCCATCGTATCTACTTTTCCAAACTCTTTTGCCCTTGTTTTGGACTCTAATTTGCATGATTTGAATGGAACTAACCCGGACTGACGCTATTTTCAGCAGAATTGCCATGGTGTTGTTTCTGTGCAGAAATGAAAGTTCTCGGAACGTCCTGAAAATTTATGGAGAATTTTTCTGGAAAATATGAAAAATACCTACACAAAGATACACCGGAGGGGATGGGCCAGTGGGCCACAAGCCCTGTTGCCGCGGCCACCCCCCTGGCCGTGGCAACCAAGCTTGTGGGGTCCATGTGGCTCTGCCGCCACCAAACTCAGCTCTATAAATTCACTTTCGCCCAGAAAAAAATCAGAAGAGAAGATTTCGTCGCGTTTGCGATACGGAGACTCCGCCACATCCTGTTCTTCATCTGGAGGACAGATCTGGAGTCCGTTTTCGGCTCCGGAGAGGGGAAATCGTCGCCATCGTCATCATCAACCTTCTTCCCTCTCCAATTCTATGAAGCTCTTTATCGTTCGTGAGTAATCTATTCGTAGGCTCGCTGGGCGGTGATGAGTAGGATGAGATCTATCATGTAATCGAGTTAGTTTTGACGGGGATTGATCCCTAGTATCCACTATGTTCTGAGATTGATGTTGCTACTACTTTGCCATGCTTAATGCTTGTCACTAGGGCCCGAGTGCCATGATTTCAGATCTGAAATTATTATGTTGTCACCAATATATGTGTGTTTTAGATCCGATCTTGCAAATTGTAGTTACCTACTATGTGTTATGACCCGGCAACCCCGAAGTGACAATAACCGGAACCCCTCCCGGTGATGACCATAGTTTGAGGAGTTCATGTGTTCACCAAGTGCTAATGCGTTGTTCCGGTTCTTTATTAAAAGGAGAACCTTAATATCTTGTAGTATCCTTTTGGACCCCGCTGCCACGGGAGGGATGGACAATAGATGGCATGCAAGTTCTTTTCCCTAAGCACGTATGACTACACACGGAATGCATGCCTATATCACATTGAAGAACGGGAGCTAGCCACATATCTCTCCGTGTTATAACTGTTGCATGATGAATATCATCCAAACGAATCACCGACCCATTGCCTACGAGTTTGTCCCACTGCTGCTGTTACTTGTTTTGCTCTGCTGTTGTTACTGCTGTTACTTGTTTTGCTCTGCTGCTGTTACCACTGTTGCTTGCTACTGCTGCTACTTGCTACTGTTGCTACTTGCTACCGCTGTCACTACTGTTGTTCCTTGCCACTTCTGTTGCTCGTTACATTGCTGCTACCTGCTACAATACTTTTCTGGCGCCATTGATACAACAATTAGGAATAGTCTGTCGTCAACAGATCGTTTCTGGCACCGTTGTTATCATACTACTTTTCTGCTGATACTTTGCTTACAGATACTAATCTTTCAGGTGTGGTTGAATCTGACACATTCAGCTGTTAATAATCGAGAGTATCCTCTCACCTCCTGCCTCGCGAACTAACAAATTTGGGTCGAATACTCTACCCTCGAAAACTGCCGCGAACCCACGCGCTGGTGGGCCATTGCAAGACAATTGCTAATTGTTGAGCAACTGGGAGCAGTTCTAGCTCTGTTGTCGCGAAGGCATCAAGTCAGGGACACATCAACAACATTATTTTAGTGTTTTTGCTGGGGACTGCCGTTAGCACACGCCGTCGAGGCTGCCGACGTCCTCAAGCCTCAATGAGGACAGAAATGGGCTCAGCATGACGCGCCTACCTGCTGGTGGTCGGAACAATGATAGAGATGCAACGGTTCGCCGGCGACGAGGAGGCCGCGACGGAGGAGTTTCGGGAGGTGGTCGAGGAGGTAGCTAGGGGCACGGAAATGCCCGGGGAATTTGGGCGAAAGCTTCCTTGGGTCGAGGGGATCGGTTTGGGGGGGTCGAGGGACGCATGAGCCGTCGGGTAGCCGGAGATCGACCGTAGCTCCGAGGCGGAGGGGCCTCAGTCGATCTCGAGCATCGGGGCTCTACTGGCTTGCTCGGGTGGCTAGGGAGGTGCTAGTGGTCGTGGTGAAGCTATCTGAGGGGTGCAGGAGCGAGGGGGAGGGCTATAAATAGGCCCTCGACGGTGAGCCGATTCGAGAGCGCCAGTGATGACCTCTGGTGCGCATGGGGGTGCAGGGAGGAGTTGGGGTCGAAACCACGGTCTTAGGACGTGGTTTTGGACTACCAGAACCATCTGCAATAGAGGGATATAGAGAGGAGTCGAGCATCCGTGGCCGCGCAACCTGGGCCAGTTCTGGTGCGCGCGAGCAAGCGTCGCACGAGCTCCTCTAGCGCGGGAGAGGAGGGCCCTGAGGGTTGCTCGAGGGGTTGTCGGGGAAGAGGTTGGACACCTCGGGGGAGGCTGGAACTGGCCAAGAGCGTCGCCCCCACCTCGGTGGCTTCCTGCAGCGCGCCCAGAGCGCAGTTTTGGCATGCCACGGCATGCTGGGGTGCTCTGAGGCACTTTGGACGTGTCTAGCATGTCCTGGCACTGGTTGGGAGTGTGGCTAGCCGTTTGGGTCTCCTGGGAGCTTCATCTGGTCAAGGGACACAAGAAATACTGGTGCCGTCAGCCTTGAACTGAAGATTAGATCGGGTTTTTGGCATTTCCACTTTGAACCAGTGAGGAGCGAGGTTACTGGGGTTAGGCATTGATACTGGCCACCTAATCTATGAGTTTGGAGCAAAGCGGTTGGGTTTAGCTATGGCTAAGAGGGCTTCCCCCTTGTCAGAAGGTGCTCGACTGTGGTTTGAGGGGGTTACACCCCACCACTGGTGCTGCAACTTAACAGGTTTGGGTTTGGTGCTAAAACATGGGGTTTCACCAAGTTGGAGCTCCATTGGACAAGTTTAGCTTTGTAAACTTGAAAACACCACCATTTGACCAGATCTGTCCCTTCCAAAGAGAGTGTGGGTAAATTTAGTCCCACAAATCCCATTTTTGGTGTGGAAACCTCATTTGAGGTATTAGGCAGTCCTGCAAAGTTTCAGCATCATAGGACAAACTTTGTTATGTAGAGTTGTTGTAAGTGCATCTAGTGCCCCTTAGTGATTTTGGTGGTTTGAAGACTTATAGGTTAAGTATCTAATGTGTTCATGAGTGTACACAGGATCTATAAGTCTCTGAGGAGTTTGAAATATTCGATGAATATCGACCCCTAAAAATGTATATCTTCGGCTGAAGAAATTGGTCTGAAGCTGAAGAATTGAATCATGAAGAAATTTCGATGAAATTGATACTCCTCATGAAGATATTGAAGATGAGGAACTCGGTGTGTCCTGAAGAAAATCAATCTAAATATTTTGAAGCATGAAGATTTATTTCTTTCTGTTTTATTTTCTTCACTTTTGAGTCATAGGAACACCGTACTGTTAAAGATGGTCAAAGTAACACGTTGGAATGAATTTCCTCATGATGCTCAACCCAATCCTAATCTTACCAAAAGCCTCAAGTGAGGAATATGAGAGACATGAGGACTCTCATAGTGAGGGTCCCGACCGTTGCCGCAAGTCGCGCCACATCACTGATCTTATCCACACCAACGGTCATATTATTTAAGGGCATTAATGTCAAATCATGTCGGGATGCTCCCAGGCTATAAATAGCCGCCCCCCACAACCATTTGCCGGTTGGCTGCTCCGTTGGAAACTGGCACTTGTCATAAGAGCAACCCAAATTCCTCAGAGTTTTCGAGAGTAATTCATCAGTGAGGAAATACCCCAAACACCAAACCACAAACCGAAAACCAAGTGATTGAGCATCACTGAAGAAGTTGTTCCTGTGTGGGACTGAAGCCTTTTTAGCTTTGAGGATTGTGCATCCTCCAGACGGTTAGGTGTCATGGTCTAAAGCAATCCAACAGTCAATTGTGGATCGCGAGGTGACCAAGTTTGTGAGGGTTTGGAAGTCTGCCCTAAAGACTTACCACGAGTGTTGGGCGAGGACTGTGTGTTCTTAGCCCAAGGAGAATACGGTAGGGAATGTTTGTCTTTTGGTTTCAATACCAAGCCGCTCCAAACCAGATGTACAACTGTCACAGCAGTTGGATCTGGGTCATCAACGAGTGTATTCACTGTGAAACGGGTTCTATTTCTTCAACTCTCTAAATTCCTCATATTGTATGTTGATGATTTTCACTATCACTGTTCGAAGAATTTGCTGAAGACTTTCTCTGAAATTCCTCAACCCCAAATTCTTCACGCGAGTTAATCCTCACCTGTTTTCTCCGTGCCTGCATAGTGTGCAAACTGTTTTTCATATTCTTCACCTTGAAAACTGTTGTAGTGATACTTTGCACTCCTCATCCTTTGTTGTTTCCGCTGCAAGTTAGTCATCAGTGAGGAATTTCCTCAAAAGGTATTTCCTCAATGATGAAATTCTAAAAATCTCCTATTCACCCCCCTCTAGTCGATATAACGCACTTTCAATTGGTATCAGAGCAAGGTACTCCCTTGTTCTATGTGATTTTGGTTTAACCACCTGGAGTTTTAGTTATGTCGACTTCAGGCATGATCAAGGTTACTGCAGGATGTCCTACTTTCGAAGGAAAGGACTTTCCCTTCCGAAAGACCAAGATGCAGATGCATCTACAAGCTATTGACAACGATCTCTGGTATATTGTGGAACATGGCGTCCCTATCGTCGCTGCTACTGTCTCTGCCGCTGATGTGAAGAAATTCAAGCAACTTGACTCTCAAGCGAAGAAATCATCCGTGGCCATGTGAGCAAAGGTCAGTATGGCAGAGTGAGTGCTTTGGGTTCAACAAAACTTATCTAGGAAAGGTTGTCCAAAGTTAATGAAGGATTATCGACCCAGCGTGATTCTCGTGTTGATGTTCTTCGCAATCTCTTCAATCGCTTCAAGAGGCTTGATAATGAAAGCTGCCAAGATACCTTTGATCGCCTCACTCACATATCAAATGAACAGCAAGCACTGGGAGCTCGAGACATTACTGATCACGAAGTTGTGAAGAAACTGCTAAGATCTTTGGATTCTTCATTTGATACTTTAGTTCTGATAATTCAAGAGAGACCGGACTACAAGATGCTTGATCCAGCTGATATACTCGAAAGACTCAATACTCATGAATTCCAACAAGAAGAAAAGAGAGTTCTATATGGACCAAGCTATTCTAGACCACGTGCACTGAAGGCCAAAGCAATTTCCTCATCTGAAGAAGAAGACTCACATGGTAGCATTGGTGATCTTGAAGAATTTGGATAGGAGCTTGCAATGCTCGTGAGGAAATTCCAGAAGTTTACACGTCGTGGCCAGTTTGGTAAATGTTCAAGAAGAGATATGAGGAAATCAGAATCTTCATCTGAGGACTACAAGAAAAGAACCTGCCACAAATGCAAGAAATTAGGTCACTACATTGTTGATTGTCCTCGTTGGGGAAAGGAATCAAAGAAGAAGAAATACAAGGATGAAAGTTCTAATGACTCGAAGGAAAAGAAGAAATCTTCAAAATCCTCATCATCACACAAGAAGACTAGTTTCAGAAAGGCTCGGGCACTTATTGGCAAGGAAATGGATTCCGAGGCAGAATCCGAGGAATGTGATGAATAGGAGGGTTCTGATGAAGACTCAGAATCTCGACAGGCTAGCATTGCACTTGCAACCACATTCGTCAGCAAGTCAATCTTCAACCTTGAAGAAAATTATAACACCATCCACACTCATGACCTTGCTAATGACTTCGCTCCAACCTATTGCTTCATGGCAAAAGGTTCAAAGGTACCGAATGATGCTTCCTCCTCTGTTTCAAGTGACTGTGAACCTGATGATTATAAAAAAACCCAGTTACAGTAAACTTGCTATCATTGCCACTAAACAACAAACTGCACTCGAAAAGCTTCAGAAACTGCTAGACAGAAGCAATGATATGTTGAATGATGAAATGAATCTTACCCAAATCCTCACTGAAGATATGAAAACTCTTCAGTCCAAATTTGATAATCTTCAAGATCGTCATGTTACACTCCTCGCTGATCATGTGAAACTTTCCTATGAATTTCTTAAAGGAAGCTTGATCTTGAGAAGCTGAGGATTTCTCATCATGATCTTCGTATGGAAAATGATTCACTACTAGGTCAACAGATCAGTGCTGCTCAAGCTGAATTCATTCCTCCATGTCTTAAATGCATCGAACGTGAAACTGCTATATCTTCACCAGAAACATCAAATGCTTCTATTGCTACAAATTCTTCAACTGCTCCTGTAGTGTCAAATTCCTCACTTGAGGAAACCACAAATGTCACTGATGAAAATGCCGGGCTGAAGGAATTGTATGTGACAGGCATATACAAAAGCCTCAAAGGACACCAAACCCTTTGTGATGTGCTCAAAAAGCAGATTTTGAACAGGAACCCGAGGAAAGAAGGAATTGCCTTTGAGAGGAAATTGAATGCTGATGGATCATATTGGAAACCTGAGCAGTATCCCAAAACCTCATGGGTTTCTGCTACTGGGCCTCCTTTTGATCCATCCAATCTAACAGGATTTTCATGTGAATTATCATATTCCTCAGATGAGTCATTTGACTTCAACTATAAATTGTTCAAAAATCAATCTGGTGAAGTATTTGCTCGATATGTTGGAACTAACTACAGGAATGGGCCTCCCCTGAGGAAAATCTGGGTTCCCAAAAGTTGCCTTGAAAATCTTCAGGTGAATGTCCTCATGTCACCACCTATGAAGAATTTGAACCCCAGATCAAATTCCTCAGGAGGACCAAAGTCTTCAAGAGGATCAAAATCCTCAATTGGTCAAAACTATGCTCGTACCCGTGCTAATGCTTCTAACATGCAGGGAAATTACATGGAATATGAATATGAGCGTTATTCTTCAAATCATTATGTTCATAAATCCTCAAATAAGTTCTCTACATATTCATTTGAGTACTTTAACCGCCCTACTGTTAAGAGAAGTGCATTAGCTTCAATTCCCCCTTTCTCATATGGTGCTCGTAGGATGATGAATGCTTTACCACCCCTTCAGATGTGGGTTGTGAACAAATTGAACTAATCACTTCTGTACGTCACGTCTCCAAACAAAAATCATCATCTGAAGAATTTGCTAGAGACCTGAGGAAAACGCTTGATGGGACGCAAGCTAATATTGATGAAATAGAAATATTTCACACGTCCTTATAATTCCGTTTATGATGAAATTCCTATCTGATGAAATTGATATCATATTCTTCAAGTCTGAAGCATATGAGATGGTAAGCTGTACTAATTCATCTGCAGGATGACAAACCCAAGAGTACTGAGTGGGTTCTTGATAGTGGCTGCACACATCACATGACTGGTGACAAAAGCTTATTGATGAATATGCCACTAACTCCATCACCCCTGAAGCAAACCACTTATGCTGACAAAGGTAAAAGAAAGGTATTGGGACTTGGCAAAGTAGCTATTTCCAAGGACAGACACATGGACAAAGTAATGCTTGTTGAATCTCTTCGATTTAACCTTATGTCAGTCTCAATGCTTTGTGATCTTGATATGATTGTTATCTTTGGAAGATATAGATGTGTTGTCATCATGGAATCTGATAGATCCAAAGTCTTCGAAGGTGTTAGAAGAGGGGATTTGTACATTGTTGATTTCTCTACAGGTCCTCAACCAGCCACTTGCTTACTAGCAAAAACCTCAGAAGGGTGGCTGTGGCATCGAAGACTTGGTCATGCAGGCATGAGGAATTTCCACACGCTAGCGAAGAAGAAGCATATCATCGGCATCAAATCACTCAAATTCCTCAAGGACCACCTCTGCGGCGCTTGTGAGTCTGGGAAAATGACCAGATCCAAGCACCCCTCGAAAACTATCATGACCACTACTCGTCCATTTGAATTGCTTCACATGGATCTATTTGGACCTACTCATTATGCCACTCTAACAAATGCAGCATCTTTATATGGCTTTGTCATAGTTGATTATTATTCCAGATACACATGGGTGCATATCATTTTGTATAAAACTGAAGTGCATGAAGTATTCAAACGATTTTCCTCAAGGGCCTCGACGAACTTCGGCGTCAAGATCAAACACATCTGGAGTGATAATGGAACAGAGTTCAAAAACACTGGTCTTGATAATTATCTTGATGAACTTGGTATTACTCACGAATTGTGTGCTCCTTATACTCTTCAAAAGAATGGTGTCCTCAAAAGGAAGAACAGGACTCTGGTTGAGATGGCAAGAACCATGCTTGAAGAATATTAGACTCCTCGTCGCATTTGGCCTGAAGCAATTAAAACTGCCAGCCATATCATCAAGAGGGTATATCTTCACAAATTCCTCAAGAAAACCTCATATGAACTCCTCACTGACAAGAAACCCAATGTAAGTTATTTCAAAGTCTTCGGTGCAAAATGCTGGATTAGAGATCCTCACCATAGCTCAAAGTTTGCACCTAAGGCACATGAGGGTTTTATGCTCGGTTATGGAAAGGACTCGCACACCTACAGAGTCTTCAACACCTATCACAATAAGGTTGTTGAGACTGTAGATGTGCGGTTCGATGAAACTAATGGCTCGCAAAGAGAGCAATTGCCTCCTGATCTAGATAAGCTGTCTCCTGAGAAAGCAATAAAGCTCAAAGCAACTGAAGACATTGTTCCCACTGAGGAAATTGATCAAGAGATCATTCCCAGCACTGATGAAAATCAAGAAGATGCTCCTGAGGAAATTGCTCCAGAACCAATTCCTCAGCCCAGACGAAATCCTCAACCAGCTCATCCGAGGATTGCAAATGAAGTAGAACTTGACAAAATCCTCGATGACATCAACGCGCCAGGTCCTCTCACTCACTCAAAAGCTTCACACTTGGTTAACTTTTGTGGTCATTTCTCCTTTGTGTCTATCACGGAACCTTCAAAAGTTGCTGAGGCTTTCATGGAACCGGAGTGGATCCAAGCCATGCAAGACGAACTTCTTCAATTCAAGCTTAATGACGTATGGGCGCTCGTCAAACGACCAGATCCTCGGAAGCACAATAGCATCGACACTAAGTGGATTTTTCGAAACAAGCAAGATGAGGATGGTCAAGTGGTCAGGAATAAGGCACGACTTGTAGCCCAAGGCTACACATAGGTTGAAGGAATAGATTTCGATGAAAATTTTGCACGTGTTGCTAGACTTGAAGCTATTCGAATACTACTTGCTTATGCTAATCATCATAACATTATCTTATATCAAATGGATGTGAAAAGTGCATTCCTCAATGGTAAGCTTGAGGAAGAAGTATATGTTGATCAGCCCCCAGGTTTTGAGGATCCAAAGAATCCAGACAAAGTCTTTAGACTCAAAAAGGCGCTCTATGGTCTCAAGCAAGCCCCTCGGGCGTGGTATGATACATTGAAGGAATTCCTCATGAAGAAAGGCTTCAAACGTGGTTCACTCGATCCAACTCTTTTCACTAAATCCTATGATAATGAACTATTTGTGTGCCAGATATATGTCGATGACATCATATTAGGCTGTACTGACAAACGTTATAGTGATGAATTTGCTTAGATGATGAGTGAAGAATATCAGATGTCTATGATGGGGGAGCTGAAATTCTTCTTAGGTCTTCAAATTCGTCAACAACGCAATGGAATCTTCATATCACACGAGAAATACCTCAAGGATGTTCTGAGGAAATTCGACATGCATGAATGCAAAGGTGCCAAGACTCCAATGCCTACCAATGGCCACCTCTGCACTGACAAAAATGGTAAAGAATTCGATCAGCATGTATATCGCTCCATGATTGGCTCTTTACTGAATTTTTCTGCATCTAGGCCAGATATAATGCTTAGTGTTTGCATGTATTTCAATTAAAACCGAAGGAATCACATCATAAGGCTGTGAAGCATATTCTTCGATATTTAGCTCACACACCAACACTAGGATTATGGTACCCCAAGGGATCAAATCTTTATCTTGTGGGATATTCTGATTCTGACTATGCTCGTGACCGTGTGGTTCACAAGTCAACCTCTGGCACATGTCATTTCCTCGGAAGATCACTAGTCTGCTGGTCCTCAAAGAAGCAGAACTGCATTTCACTCTCCACTGCCGAAGCTGAGTACATTGCTGATGGTTCATGCTGTGCTCAATTTCTATGGATGAAGCAAACCCTCAAGGACTACGACATCAACATGAAGAATGTGCCTCTCTACTGCGACAATGAGAGTGGAATCAAGATTGCATACAACCCAGTACAGCACTCGAAGACTAAGCACATCTAGATTCGTCATCATTTTCTTCGGGGCCATGTTCTCAAGGGCAATATCCTCATCGACCATGTGAAGACTAACGATCAACTGGCAGATATCTTCACTAAGCCCTTGGATGAGAAAAGGTTTTGCAAGTTGCGGTGTGAGCTAAATATCTTAGGATATTCAAATGTTTTGTAAACACATGCACACATCCTAACACTTATGCAAAATAGATGACTTAGATGTGCAACACACGAAGAATCGATTTTCTTCAACTAATGAAGAATATCACTCTTAGTGTGAGGAAATCAACGAAGAAATTGATTCTCAGGGCCCTACGACAATTGTACGCGGCGTCTAAAATCAACATTCTTATATGGTGGGTCATGCCACCACCCAACTTGAAATTCCTCAAGTTGAATTTCTTCAAAGCTGAATTTCTTCAAAGTTGATTTTCTTCAAAGCAGTTGTTCTTCAAATTTGTTTTTCTTCAAAACTGAAATTCATCATCATGACGCTTTGTCACAAAATCCTCAAGTTAATCAAAATCTTCAAAAACACTTGATGATTTTCATTTGCCTAGATATATATATATATATAGACTGTGATTTCAAAGTCCTCAACAACATTCATTATAGCTATTTCTTCAATTTGATATTTCATCTAAGTGAATTGATCGTACCCTACTTTCCCTCTATGCTACTCTCACCAAGTCTATTCAATTCTTCATATGCGTTCTACTTGAAACTTTGTTCAAAATCCTCACTGCATCCTTGTCAGCTAATGATTTTGTAACAAAATCCTCAAATCTTCAAAAATGATTTTTATATTGTTACACAGTAACTGAACTGCACTTCCCACGATCAGATAAGCACGATCTTCACCGCTTTAAACGGTCGCTACACGTGTCATGCGGAGACGAAAGGACAGGGGTAGTTCGGTCCAAAAGAATCGGCCAGACAGTTTTCACCTGGGCTATAAATATGTCCTTACCCCCCTCCGGTCAAAACTCTTCGTTCTCTCTCTCGACCACCTCTCCGCTACAGCAAAGGCCTAGCGCCATCGCTAGAAGTCTCGTCGCCGGCGAGGAAAAGCTTGACTGCCCCGACCTCTCCCTCGCCGAAATCATGCCGGAACCGGATCATCTTTGTCCGCTGCCGTCGTAGCTGTCCTGTGTTGCCAAGTTAGGGTGCAGTGGACTCGCACTGAAGAGCAGCTACTGCTACTTCTTCATGTGTTTTTCGTGCGTGCTATATAGGGTAAATAAAACCCTATTTTTACAGCCCCTTTCGATCTACAATTTTATCGTAGATTTGTGAAACCTGTTTTTCCTCAAAGTGTCTATCAGTCTCTTTTCCTCAAACACTGCTTATTCCTCAACTATTGATGAATTTCACTAAGCATCTAATAAGTCTTCATGAGATTCCTCAATTGTGCAAATTTTCGAATCTGTACAACTCTGGAACCCAAGATCAGAGTGCTTAGACAAATTCCTCAACTTTAAAATTTTCAATTTCTTCAAATCTGAGAACGCATATGACCTCTCCAAATTCCTCGCAACTATACTCTGTTCACAGGTACAAAAATGTCAGCTAATGAATCTCTAGGTTCTCATCAACTTAACTCATTTGCAACGTTTCTTGAAGAAAATCTGCAAGTTTCATCAGAATCCTCAAGAGCTCAATTTCCTCAGCAAAGGCCTCAGCTGAAGAAAATGGAAGATGAAAGGAAGCAAAAGGGTGGAAATAAGCTTGAACAGAACACTACCATCGATATTCCTGAGGACATATACTTGGAATACTGCACACCTGATGAGCAAGAGACAATGCCCAAGAGGAAGATAAGGTTCAGAAGATAGAACGTCGGTAGGCTAAGGGGTGGAAAGAATACAGATTCGTCACTCCAAAGTACGGGAAGAAATTCGCTCTTAAGCCTCCCGGCAAACGGCCTCCTCTTGAGGATTATCAGGATGCACATCCCTCAAGCCTCAAGTCAATTGATGACTATTCTGAGGAAAAGACAAAACACTTGTCAAAGCTTCAGAAGCAGGCAGAAGCTATTGTGAGGAAATTTAATGAAGAATCTGCTCCTGCTGCTACTGCCGCCACCTCCTGTGCAGCTGAAACTTCTAGAACGGACATCCCCCAAGTGAAGTTTGTGCCACCGAAACCAAAGGCTTCAAAGCCTCAGGAGAAATTGCTTCAGAAGGCTGCACCTACATCCGCACCAAAACCGTCAGCACCACCAAAGGCTTCAAAGCCTAAACACAAACAGATTGTGAAGCAACTGCCTACTGTCTCCAGCTCTTCTGTTCCTTATCCAACCAGCATTGAGACAAAGTCTTCACCAACTCCAATGAAGATTAAGGTGACTGCTGGGAGAGGAACCAGACCAAGCCCAGGCAAAATCATCAAAGTCCCTTCTGCATCAGAAGGCAGTGATGAATATGATGATGATACTCTGCAAGCCATCATCAGAAACAAGCAGGAGAGGGTAGCACAAGCTTCAGGCAGCACCATTCCTATGCCCATGGACCCAAAAGTCCTCTTGGATTACATCAATATATGGTATGATGACCCCAACACACCTATTGATGATTTGAAGCTTCCCCCAGGCATCAGCCACATGGTGGCCACTTTTGTTAGAGCATATATCTCCATATGTGGTTTTGGTAATTGATGACAACTCCTATGGACTAATGGTTGCTTTAAGTTATATTTATAGGACTTGTCCATAGGCGCTTCTTGAAGTCCATCTGTTGGGTTCAAGGAGTTTATATGTTGACCAGGATGTTATTCAAGTTATTATCCAAAGAATGGTCATAGAAACACTAGGTTGATCAAGATCTCAGACAAAGAGTAAATCAAGATGATCAACACACAAAGCGTATAAGATGTACCGAGAGGGATCAAGAGATCCCATGGTATGGTAAGCATTGTCCATTACGTGTTTGTGTACTAACCCATGGTCTTTGTGAGACTCCTATGTGGGGGTTAGGTGTGCTTCCAT
This sequence comes from Hordeum vulgare subsp. vulgare, assembly GCF_904849725.1. Classification (NCBI taxonomy): domain Eukaryota; kingdom Viridiplantae; phylum Streptophyta; class Magnoliopsida; order Poales; family Poaceae; genus Hordeum; species Hordeum vulgare. The sequence goes on along the minus strand of NC_058521.1, from coordinate 142,223,944 downwards.
TGGGCTTGCGTCAAAAGGAAGATCTCATACAACCCATGAAGGATGATGTCAAGTGGTGATCGTCATCAAGATTGTGGTGTGCAAGTTCAAGCGGATCAGCACGAATATATCATTGAAACTATTGTCAATGATCATGTGCTGACAAGGACAGCCTCATGTGCTAACAAGGACAAGATCAAGATAAGCATTCCTGAGCACTACATGCTTGATTCTTGTGGATGTTCACATGGTGGACAGGACAAGATCAAGATAAGCATTCCTGAGCACTACATGCTTGATTCTTGTGGATGTTCACATGGTGGACAGGACAAGATCAAGATAAGCATTCTTGAGAACTTCATGCTTGATTCTTGTGGATGTTCACATGGTGGACAAATGAAGATGAATACATAAGCTAGGCTTTCCGCATTTTGTATGGGGAAGCTACTTGAAGACTTCATCATGTATTGCTTTCAACTTCAGCCAAGAAGGAACAACAACATCAAGCTCAAGTGAAAGGGCTAACTCAAAGGTATCAGTTCCTTTGACGTTAGTTGTGCGGAGTGATGATCAGCGAATAAAAGTATACACTCAAGTATGGATCATCAGTACTCTTTTATGATTCTTGAGTTCTTAGGGATCCCGCACTATTAAGAGGGGATCACAGGTTTTGCGATGAACTTGCTCAAACTACATCTTCACTTTATGTTCAGACCACATCTCCACTTCTCTGTTGTTATCTGAAAACAGAACCAGTGCCTCGGACATCCGGCCTCCTCCGGACGTTCGAGGGCCGGACGACCGACAACTTCGGAAATCCGGAATCCTATACCAGAGAAATCAGAGCCATATAACTCGGACTTCCGGCTCTCTCCGGACGTCCGAGGCCCGGATAGCCGACCAGCTTCGGAATTCCGGAACTATGCACCAGAGAAACATGTGCTCTATAACTCGGATTTCCGGCTCCCTCCGGACGTCCGAGCACCGGACGTCCGACACCCGTCGGAAATCCGGAACCTACCACCAGTAGAAGTTGTGTTGTATAACACGGACTTCCGGGCCACTCCGGACGTCCGTATGCTGATGAATTCAAATATGTTCTGGCACACCTACAGTCCTCGGACGATCGACCCCTGTCGGACGTCCGACCGTTGATGAATTCAGAAGAGTTACAGTCATGCCTACAGGTCTCGGACGAGAGACCCCTGTCGGACGCCCGGACCCTCACGGACGCCCGGACTTCCGACAATTGGCGGACATCCGGACCCTGTTTGACTTAAAGTGTCCCCAACGGCTCTTTTTCTCTCCCCACTATAAATACCCCCCTCCCACTTCATGAGAGGGTTGCCTAACACAGCCTTATCCTCATAAGAACACATTTCCACCTCACACACACTTGCTCACTCCAAATCTTAGACCCCAAGAGCATTTGTGAGCCCCTTTGAGAGTTGTTCCAGTCAAAAGATAGATCTTCTCCCTCTCCTTCTCTCAACCCAAGCTATTTGTGATTTGAGCAAGTTTTGAGCATTCCCCGTGATCTTGTTACTCTTGGAGGTTGGAGACTCCTAGGCGGTAGGAGTTCTTCGGAGAGGAATCAATCCGTGTGATTTCCCCCGGAAAAGTTTGTGAGGGTTTGGAAGCCACCTCAAAGGCTTACCACTAGTGGTTGAGAAACGCCTTCGTGGTGTTATCTCAAAGGGAGAATAGGGTGAGCCTTCGTGGCGTTGGTGTGCCTTCGTGGTAACATCCACCTCTCTAACGGTGACTAGCTTCCCTCCAAGGAAGTGAACATCGGGATACATCTTCGTCTTAGTGACCTTGGTTATCCTTAACCCTAACTCCTTACTTGTGGTTTACTTGTGTTATTTGAGCATACATACATTGCATATTGCTTGTTCTCATTATATTGTGTTGGCTATTTCTTGTACAAGATTAATCATTCAAGCATACCCTCTATATCCACACGTTCATACTTACATCCCTTGATATATCGTGTTGATATAGTGTGATCTAGTATCTTGTGTTGTTCACCTACTTGTCGTGTGATATAGCTCAAGTAAGTTTGTGTAACTTACTTGTGCTTGTTAGTAACTGTATTGTGTGCATCTTGGTAGATCGTGTTGTTGATACACGTTGCAGTGCCTAGTGCATTTAGGATTTGTGCTTGACAAGTACCCTCTTAGTTTATTTCCGCATTAGGTTCAAGCCAAATCTGAAGAAGTTTTTAAATAGCCTATTCACCCCCCCCCCCTCTAGGCGTCATCGAGGTATTTTCAACTTTCATCAATGAGGCCAAGTGGAAGGAGACGCAAGCCAAACAAGCAAAGGCTGCGAAGCTGAAGAAGGAGAAACTCCTCAGACACAATCTCCTCATCTTGACGCCTGATGCACTTGTGTCCACTCAGGCAGAATTGAAGACTTTGATAGACAAGTACACCAAGCTATCTGATAGTCAAAGTCTCAAGAACAATTTCATCAAGTTTCCTACTAATGCAGTTGATGAATACAACAAAAAGACTGCCCCTCCAGCAACACTTCAGCAGCCTGAGACTGAAGAAGAACAAGTTGCCCCTACTGAGGAAATGCATCAAGAAAGCCGTGTTGATGATCCGGCTAGTGAGGAAATAACCAAGGAAACTCCAGTTGATGACTGTGCTCCAGCTGATGAAACTGCTCCAGCTAATGCATCTAAGTCAGCTGATGACTGTGCTCCAGCTGAAGAAACTGCTTCAGCTGAGGAAACTGCCAGGACGGGTATGTCTCCGCCTCCTGAAGAGAAAATGTCTTCACCAAAATCTTCAAAGGTGAAGAAAATGACTCCGTCTGCATCAGACGTGAAGAAAACAAGAGCTGCTGAAAAGGAAGTTAGGAAGAGAAAATCTTCCTCATCAGAAGAATCAACTGAGGCCAAGCGCCTCAAATCTCTTGATGAAAATGCTCCTCTGGATCCTGTGCCTCTCAACATTGCTCCATCTTATGAGATGACTCCCTTCAAAAGCGAAGACAAAGAGCACATGACTGATGAGGAAATGAAGAATGTTGCGTCTGAGGAACACACTGATGAGGAAATTCAGATTGATGACAGTCCTCAGACCTTTATTCCTCCCGAAGAACCTGCTCAAGGACCAGCTGAACCAGCTAATGAATTTGGCTCCTCCACCAAGAAAACCCCTCAAGCTGAGGAAAACCAAGGAGAAAATCCTCAGCCTGAAGAAAATCCAAATTCTGAGCAAAACCCTCAACCTGAGGCTCGGGATGAAGAGATTCCTCCTCCTGAGCAAAATCCTCAACCAGATGCTCAAGTTGATGACATTCCTCAACCAGAGCAAGATCCTCAGCCTGAAGCACAAGCAGATGAAATTCTCATCCCGAGGAACATGCTGAAGAAAATGCCCCTGCACCAAATCCAGAGAATGCTCTAGTCATTATCAATCCAGAAACTGCGATGATTGTCTCCCCTCAAGGGAAGAAGCAAAACCTTCAACCAATGCAGCGTCAGCCGTTCTCCAAGCAGCCAAAGTTTCAAAAGGAATCATTCTTTGAGGAACGCATGTATTTCATTGAAGAAAATCCTTATGACAAGCCTCGCATCAGGCATTTGAAGTTTTGGATGAGGACTCAGCTCAACAACTATGCATCTGTGTTGTGTGGAAGAAACAAGATTTTTCAGCACAGGCATATTCCTCATGTTGAGCTTGAAGAAATTCCTTGCTTTTCCCCAGTCCTCAACGTTCTTCATGAAGCAGGACTGCTCCCTATGTGCTCCGATATTTGCGATTGGAACAGCGACATTCTTCTTCAATTCTATGCAACTCTGCACATCTCTGGAGATCCAACAGATATCAACACTTGGGTGCTCGATTGGATGACGCAGCACACACACTTCAAGGCCCTTGCAAATGAGCTGCTGCGAGAACTTCCTGTGTCAATTCCTTCAGAGCAGGCCTTGAAGATGTATGATGAACGGGAGTTGCCGAATAAGCTGATGGAAGTCCTCATGAAGCCTTTGGCCAAGGGGCAACCACCAAGAACAACCTTCCTGGTCCATGAGCTGAAGTATGAACCCATGACTATTTACCGAATCCTCTACAGTGTTCTTGCGCCAATCAAGGGCCATGATGATGAAGAAGATATCATAGGCATCATGAAGAATATCCTCTTCAACATTATCCATGGCATTCCCATCAACACTCATGATTTCTTCTTGAGGACTCTGGCGGAAAATGCTATGTCCCCTTTTGACCTGAAGATTTACGCTCCATGGATCATGACATTCATCATACGTAGGTCAGGCATCAACTATCACACTGATTTCAATAATCACCAAGGATATATTCCTCCAATAAGGGTCAACAAGAAGACTTTCGAGCCAAATGAAGGAAAAGGCAAGTCTGTGATTGATGAAGGCGGTCGGCCGCTTGATGGCCAGTTCTGAGAGCCAGATGCATATTCTTCATGCGTTGACACTGAAACCCATCCGCCATGTCCTGTTGCTCCAAGGGTGATGAATACCAGAGAGCTTCTCCTCAGTCTTCACCAAAAGGTTGATCGAAATCACAAGTGGGTCAAACGCCAGTTCGGCGCCATTGTGAAAACCCTCAATGAGAATCAGAATGCCGTGAAGCCTAATCGTCATTACCTTCATGAGGTTTTTGATCGCACCTGGGCCACAATGGTTCATTTGAAGACTCCAGCAGAACTTGAAGAATTGGAGTTTACGCAGGACTTTGACTGGTCATGGCCACCAAAGAAGAAATTCAGGCCAATTCCAGTTCCAGACCTTGAGGACAGTTCGTTTTCTTCATTCCGCACTGCTGAGCCAGATGAAGACCAACTAGACACTGCCACTGGTCCAAGGAGGAAGCCTGCTCCCAAGAATCCTCACGCATCTTCCTCAACTGCCAAGAAGTGAAAGTCTTCACGGGGCGTTAGTCCTCAGTTTGTCCCTTTTTGTCACTTGATGACAAAGGGGAGAAATCTGAGAGTTAGTCTTCACGCGGGATATATTTTGGGGCTTATGAACTTTATTAAGTTACATACTCTTGGCTCTTCTGAAGTGTTTTATGTAATGAGTTGTAACTTAAGCCCGATGGTACTCTGATGCTTTTGAACGTTTTTCTTCGCATGCTTATTCCTCAAAATATTAATGCATGCATGCTGGAATTCTTCAGATACCATTTCTCATCATGCATTCTCAATTTCTTCATACTATATGCCAAATGTATGCATGATTGCCAAGACTCACGGGGAGATCTCCATGAAATAAATCATCAATGTGCATTTGCTATGAAAAGAAAAATCCTCAAGATATGCACATCTTCAGGGCGAGTCTCTCTGAATCTTGATTTCAAAATCCTCAAGTGAGTATTTACACTTCGTATTTTTATCCCTGTTGAAGACTTAACCTAATTGTCATCAACCACCAAAAAGGGGGAGATTGTAAGTGCATCTAGTGCCCCTTAGTGATTTTGGTGGTTTGAAGACTTATAGGTTAAGTATCTAATGTGTTCATGAGTGTACACAGGATCTATAAGTTGCTGAGGAGTTTGAAATATTCGATGAATATCGACCCCTAAAAATGTATATCTTCGGCTGAAGAAATTGGTCCGAAGCTGAAGAATTGAATCGTGAAGAAATTGCGATGAAATTGATATTCCTCATGAAGATATTGAAGATGAGGAATTCGGTGTGTCCTGAAGAAAATCAATCTGGAGATTTTGAAGCATGAAGATTTATTTCTGTCTATTTTATTTTCTTCACTTTTAAGTCATAGGAACACTGTACTGTTAAAGGGGGTCAAAGTAACACGTTGGAATGAATTTCCTCATGATGCTCAACCCAAGACTAATCTTACCAAAAGCCTCAAGTAAGGAATATGAGAGACATGAGGATTCTCACAGTGAGGGTCCCGAGCGTTGCCGCAAGTCATGCCACATCACTGATCTTATCCACACCAACGGTCATATTATTTAAGGGCATTAATGTCAAATCATGTCGGGATGCTCCCAGGCTATAAATAGCCGCCACCCACAACCATTTGCCGGTTGGCTGCTCCGTTGGAAACTGACACTTGTCATAAGAGCAATCCAAATTCCTCAGAGTCTTTGAGAGTAATTCATCAGTGAGGAAATACCCCAAACACCAAACCACAAACCGAAAACCAAGTGATTGAGCATCACTGAAGAAGTTGTTCCTGTGTGGGACTGAAGCCTTTTACCTTTGAGGATTGTGCATCCTCCAGGCGGTTAGGCGTCATGGTCTAGAGCAATCCAGCAGTCAATTGTGGATCGCCAGGTGACCAAGTTTATGAGGGTTTGGAAGTCTGCCCTAAAGACTTACCACGAGTGTTGGGCGAGGACTGTGTGTTCTTAGCCCAAGGAGAATATGGTAGGAACTGTGTATCCCGGGACTGTGTGTCTTTTGGTTTCAATACCAAGCCGCTCCAAACTAGATGTACAACTATCACAGCAGTTGGAACTGGGTCATCAACCACTGTCTTCACTGTGAAACGGGTTCTATTTCATCGACTCTCTAAATTCCTCATATTGTATGTTGATGATTTTCACTATCACTGTTCGAAGAATTTGCTGAAGACTTTCTCTGAAATTCCTCAACCCCAAATTCTTCACGCGAGTTAATCCTCACCCATTTTCTCCATGCCTGCATACTGTGCAAACTATTTTTCATATTCTTCACCTTGAAAACTGCTGTAGTGATACTTTGCACTCCTCATCCTTTGCTGTTTCCGCTGCAAGATAGTCATCAGTGAGGAATTTCCTCAAAAGGAATTTCCTCACTGATGAAATTCTAAAAATCTCCTATTCACCCCACCTCTAGTCGATATAACGCACTTTCAGTTGTTGTAACTCCAATCTGGACAGAAGGGGTTTTGGGGTTATTTGGAGCACTTAATCACCTTGGATCAGGGTGATATGCTATGTGGACACCAAATATGGCTTGGGGATACCACTGAAATTTTCTAGGATTTTATTAAGAATATTTCCTTTGGAAATATTTCAAAAGGTCAAAATAGACAAATATGGTTTTCAATGTTTTACTGAAATAATATTAATATAAATAGGGGTTAAAAATTTTTTGTATGGAAAATATATGTCCTTATGATCATTTCCAAATTTAATCAGATTTTTCTAACGCAGAAAAGTGATTTTCCATGTAGGAATACCAATTCTGGCCTCAGAAATGGACTTGTAAATAAATTAAGAAAACAATTCTAAAAATAATTATTTTGTGGTTTTGGAGCACAAAAATAAAGGTAAAATCAGATCTCCAACTTTGGGTAAGAACACTCCTTGCCATCAAGGGCATGTAGTGCAACTCAAAGTAGGGTTTGTAAGTTAACCAGAAATAAGAATAGGGTTTTTGGAAACAACTCAATATTGAAAATGGGGTTTTTATCATCACATGATCAAACACACAAGCATACAATGACAATCATGGCACTCACATCATTAGTTTGAAAAAGTTTTAACAAGCTCACATTTTTGCATACAGAGAAAGTGGTAGTAAAAACAGGGTGTGACACAAATCGGCGTCGTCTCACGATTCGTCCCGATCTAGCACCGAACGGACGGCACCTCCGCGTTCAGCACACGTACAGCTCGATGACGATCTCCGCCTACTTGATCCAGCAAGAGAGGCGGGGACGTAGATGAGTTGTCCAGCAGCTTGACAGTGCGCCGGTGATGGTGGTGATCCATTCCTACAAGGCTTCGCCTAAGCACCGTAGAAATACGATCTAGAGGAGAAACTACAAACTAGAGGAGAGGGTTGCACGTGGCTGAAATTGTGTCTCAAAAAATATAAAACCTCTAGTATATATAGGAGGAAGGAGGGGCTAGACTTGACCACCAAGGAAAACCTCCTTGGGCTCGGCCGAACTAGGATTGGAGGAGTCCTCCTGCAATCCTACTTGGAGTAGGACTACTCCCCAAGTTGTCCACCTCTTTTGTTTTTTTCCACTTTTACCTCATGAGATTTCTTTGTTTAACTAGTCAACCCACTAAGAGCTATTGCACCACCATCAAGTCCACGTGGCCCTCTTGGGGAGTGGTGGGCCCACCTGGTGGGCCCCCGGTACCCATTCGTCACTCCTCATACACTGCCGGCAATACCCGAAATTCTTCCGGAATCCAAATACCAACTTCCTATATATCAATCATCGTTTCCGGACCATTCCGTAACTCCTCGTGACGTCCGAGATCTCATGCGGGACTCCAAACAAAACTTCGATCACCATCACCTATAACTCAACTATACCGAAACGTCACCGAACCTTAAGTGTGCAGACCCTGCGGGTTCGAGAACTATGCGGACATGAACTGAGACACTCTCTTATCAATATCCAATACCGGGACCTCGATGTCCATATTGGATCCTACATATACTACGAAGATCTTATCGGTTGAACCTCTATGTCAAGGATTCATATAATCCCGTATACCATTCCCTTTGTCCTTCGGTATCTTACTTGCCCGAGATTCGATCGTCGGTATCTTCATACCTATTTCAATATCGTTACCGGCAAGTCTCTTTACTCGTTCTTTAATACAAGATCCCGTGACTAACTCTTTAGTCAGATTGCTTGCAAGGCTTATATGTGATGTTGTATGACCGAGTGGGCCCCGAGATACCTCTCCGTCACACGGACTGACAAATCCCAGTCTTGATCCATGCTAACTCAACAGACACCTTCGGAGATGCCTATAGAGTACCTTTATAGTCACCCAGTAATGTTGCGATGTTTGATACACACAAGGCATTCCTCCGGTGTCAGTGAGTTACATGATCTCATGGTCATAGGAATGAATACTTGACATGCAGAAAACAATAGCAACAAAATAACACGATCATATGCTACGTTCATAGTTTGGGTCTAGTCCATCACATCATTATCCTAATGATGTGATCCCGTCATCAAGTGACAACACTTGTCTATGGCTAGGAAACCTTAACCATCCTTGATCAACAGGCTAGTCAACTGGAGAATCAACAGGGACACGGTTTTGTCTATATATCCACACATGCATTTATGTTTCCATGCAATACAGTTGTAGCATGGATAATAAATGATTATCTTGAAACAAGAAATATAATAATAACTATTTTATTATTGCCTCTAGGGCATATTTCCAACAGTCTCCCACTTGTACTAGAGTCAATAATCTAGTCTCACATCTTCATGTGATGTACAATGTAATGAATCTAACACCCATACAGTTCTGGTGTTGTTCATGCTTCGCTCGTGGTAGAGGTTTAGTCAGTGGATCTGCAACATTCAGATCCGTGTGCACTTTGCACATATTTATGTCTTCCTCCTTGATGTAATCGTGGATGGCATTGAAGCGTCGCTTTATGTGTCTGGTCCTCTTGTGAAACCTTGGTTCCTTAGATAGAGCAATGGCACCAGTGTTGTCACGGAACATATTGATTGGATCAAGTGCACTTGGCACTAATCCAAGATCTGACATGAACTGCTTCATCCAGACACCCTCCTTGGCATCCTGTGAGGCAGCTATGTACTCCGCTTCGCATGTAGAATCAGCTACGACGCTTTGCTTGGAACTGCACCAGCTTACCGCACCCCCGCTAAGAACAAATATGTATCCGGTTTCCGACTTAGAGTCGTCCGGATCGGTGTCAAATCTTGCGTCGATGTAACCCTTTATGACGACCTCTTCGTCACCCCCATAAACGAGAAACATTTCCTTAGTCCTTTTTAGGTACTTCAGAATATTCTTGACCGCCGCCCAGTGTTCCACTCCAGGATCACTTTAAACCTGCGTGCCATACTTATAGCCAGGCTGACATCCGGTCTTGCGCACAACATTGCATACATGATAGACCCTATGGTTGAAGAATAGGGGATGACACTCATCTTTTATCTATCTTCTGCAGTTACTCGACATTGAGTCTTACTCCACTTTATACCTTGTAACACATGCAAGAACCCCTTCTTGGATTGTTCCATTTTGAACTTCTTCAAAACTTTATCAAGGTGTGTGTTTTGTGAAAGAGCTATCAGGCGCCTCGACCTATCTCTATAGATCTTTATGCCCAATATGTAAGCAACTTCTCCTAGGTCTTTCATTGAAAAACTTTTATTCAAGTAATCTTTTACGCTTTCCGAAACCTCCACATTGTTTCCAATCAGCAATATGTCATCCACATATAATATTAGAAACGTTATAGAGCTCCCACTCACTTTCTCGTAAATACAACCTTCTCCAAAAACTTGTATAAACCCAAACGCCTTGATCACCTCATCAAAGTGTTGATTCCAACTCTGAGATGCTTGCACCAGTCCATAAATGGATCGCTCGAGCTTGCACACCTTGTCAGCATTCTCTTGATCGACAAAACCTTCGGGTTGTATCATATACAACTCTTCCTTGAGAAACACATTAAGGAACGCCGTTTTGACATCCATCTGCCAGATTTCATAATTGAAAAATGCAGCTATTGCTAACTTGATTCGGACGGACTTAAGCATCGCTATGGGTGAGAATGTCTCATCGTAGTCAACTCCTTGAACTTGTGAAAAAACCTTTGCCACAAGTCGAGCTTTATAAACGGTCACATTACCGTCTGCGTCCGTCTTCTTCTTAAAGATCCATTTGTTTTGAATAGCCTTGCGACCTTCAGGTAATACTTCCAAAGTCCACACTTTGTTTTCATACATAGATCCTATCTCGGATTTCATGGCTTCTAACGATTTGTTGGAATCTGGGCCCACAATTGCTTCTCCACAACTCACAGGCTCTGATGACCCACAAGTGTAGGGTATCTATCGTAGTCCTTTCGATAAGTAAGAGTGTCGAACCCAACGAGGAGTAGAAGGAACTGACCAGTGGTTATCAGCAAGGTATTCTCTGCAAGCACTGAAATTATCGATAACAGATAGTTGTGTGATAAGATGATTCATAGCAAGTAGCAAGTAACAATAGTAACATAGGTGCAGCAAGGTGGCCCAATCCCTTTTGTATCAAGGGACAAGCCTGGACAAAATCTTATAGGAGGTAAAGCGCTCCCGAGGACACATGGGAATTTCTATCAAGCTAGTTTTCATCATGCTCGTATGATTCGCGTTCGCTACTTTGATAGTTTGATATGTGGGTGGACCGGTGCTTGGGTGCTGCCCTTACTTGGACAAACATCCCACTTATGATTAACCCCTCTCGCAAGCATCCGCAACTACGAAAGAAGAATTAAGACAAGTCTAACCATAGCATTAAACTAGTGGATCGAAATCAGTCCCTTACGAAGCAACGCATAAACTAGGGTTTAAGCTTCTGTCACTCTAGCAACCCATCATCTACTTATTACTTCCCAATGCCTTCCTCTAGGCCCAAATAATGGTGAAGTGTTATGTAGTCGACGTTCGCATAACACCACTAGAGGAAAAACAACATACAACACATCAAAATATCAAACGAATACCAAATTCACATGACTACTTATAGCAAGACTTATCCCATGTCCTCAGGAACAAAAGTGACTACTCACAAAGCATAATTATATTCATGACCAGAGAGGTAATGAGTAGTATCAAAGATCTGAACATATAATCTTCCACCGAGTAATCCAACTAGCATCAACTACAAAGAGTAATTAACACTACTAGCAACCTTACAAGTACCAATCTGAGTCGTGAGACGGAAATTGGTTACAAGAGATGAACTAGGGTTTGGAGAGGAGATGGTGTTGATGAAGATGTTGATGGAGATGAGTACCCTCCGATAAGAGGAGTGTTGGTGATGATGACGGCGATGATTTCCCCCTCCGGGAGGGAAATTTCCCCGGCAGGGCGGCCCTGCCGGAGCTCTAGATTGGTTCTGCTCAAGTTCCGCCTCGTTGCGGCGGCGGCTCCTCCCGAAAGCTTCCCCATGATTTTTTCTCGGACGAAACCCTCCATATAGCAAAAGATGAGCGCCGGAGGGGCAACAGGGGGCCCACAAGCCACCCAGGCACGCCCAGGGGGGTAGGCCAGGCCTCGCAGGCTTGTGGCCTTCTGGTGGCGCCCCTCTGGTACTTCTTCCGCCCAGTATTTTTCATAAAATCCAAAATAATTCCCCGTTCATTTTCACGGCGTTTGGAGTTGCGCAGAATAGGTATCTCAAATTTGCTCCCTTTTCATACCAGAATTCCAGCTGCCGGCATTCTCCCTCTTCATGTAAACCTTATAAAATAAGAGAGAAAAGGCATAAGTATTGTACCGTGAAGTGTAATAACAGCCCATAAAGCGATAAATATCAACATAAAAGCATGATGCAAAATGAACGTATCAGGCTCATTGTTGTCCGACAACATAATAGACAAGACAGGATTCCCGTACCACTCGGGAGCAATACGTGCTCTTGTCGACGTGCGAGGTCCGACAGTAACTTGATCTGAAGCTTCATGATGATCTTCATTAGCTTCCTCTTCAACTGGTGTTGCCTCGACAAAACTTTCTTTCTGCCTTGTGCCACCATTCTATTGAAGCAGAGGTTTTGTAACCTCATCAAGTTCTATCTTCCTCCCACTCAATTCTTTCGAGAGAAACTCTTTCTCAAGAAAAGCTCCGTTCTTAGCGACAGACACTTTGCCCTCGGATCTGAGATAGAAGGTATACCCAACTGTCTCTTTTGGGTAACCTATGAAGACGCAGTTTTCCGCTTTCGGTTCTAGCTTTTCAGGCTGAAGCTTTTTGACATAAGCATCATGTCCCCAAACTTTAAGAAACAACAACTTTGGCTACTTGCCATACCATAGCTCATATGGTGTCATCTCAACGGATTTTTATGGTGCCCTATTTAAAGTGAATGCTGCTGTCTCTAATGCATAGCCCCAAAACGATAATGGCAAATCGGTAGGAGACATCATAGATCGCACCATATCTAACAAAGTACGATTACGACGTTCGAACACACCATTACGCTGTGGTGTTCCAGGCGGTGTAAACTGTGAAACAATTCCACATTGTCTTCAGTGAGCACCAAACTAGTAACTCAGATACTCTCCTCCTCGATCAAATCGTGGGAACTTGATCTTCTTGTTACGATAATTTTCAACTTCACTCTGAAATTGATTAAACTTTTCAAACATTTCAGACTTGTGTTCATCAAGTAGATATAGCCATACTTACTCAAATCGTCAGTGAACGTGAGAAAATAACGATATCCACCATGCACCTCTATGCTCATTGGTCCGCACACATCGGTATGTATGATCTTCAATAAGTCACTTGCACGCTCCATTGTTCCAGAGAACGGAGTCTTAGTCATCTTGCCCATGAGGCATGGTTCGCATGTGTCAAGTGCTTCAAATTCAAGTGACTCCAAAAGTCCATCAGCATGGAGTTTCTTCATGCGCTTAACACCAATATGACATAAGCGGCAATGCCACAAGAAATTGGCGTTATCATTGTTAATTGTACATCTTTTGGTCTCAATGTTATGGATGTGAGTATCATCACAATCGAGTTTTTATATGAACAAACCCATCAAATTGGGTGCATGACCATAAAAGATATTACTCATATAAATAGAACAATCATTATTCTCAGACTTAAATGAGTAACCGTCTCACAATAAACAAGATCCATATATAATGTTCATGCTTAACGCAGACACTAAATAACAATTATTTAAGTTCATAACTAATCCTGATGGTAACTGAAGTGAGACCGTGTCGACGACGACCACATCAACCTTGGAACCATTTCCCACGCGCATCGTCACTTCATCCTTCACCAGCCTTCACTTATTCCACAGTTCCTGCTTCGAGTTGCAAATGTGAGCAAAAAAACTGGTATCAAATACCCAAGCACTACTACGAGAGTTGGTGAGGTACACATCAATAACATGTATATCATATATACCTTGTTTGGCGTTGGCTGCCTTCTAATCGGTCAGATACTTGGGGCAGTTGCGCTTCTAGTGACCAGTCCCCTTGCAATAATAGGACTCAGTTACCGGCAAGTCTCTTTACTCGTTCCGTAAGACCACATCCCGTGACTAACTCCTTAGTCACATTGCTTGCAAGGCTTACTGTGATGTTCTATTACCGAGTGGGCCCTGAGATTCCTCACCGTCACACGGAGTGACAAATCCCAGTCTTAATCCACGCCAACCCAACACACACCTTCGGAGATACCTGTAGAGCACCTTTATAGTCCCTAGTAACGTTGCCATGTTTGATACACACAAGGTATTCCTCCATGTGCACTTTGCAAATATTTATGTCCTCCTCCTTGATGTAATTGCGGATGGCATTAAAGCGTCGTTTTATGTGTCCGGTCCTCTTGTGAAACCTTGGTTCCTTGGCTAGAGAAATGGCACCAGTATTGTCACGGAACAGATTGATTGGGTCCAGTGCACTTGGCACAACTCCAAGATCTGATATGAAGTGCTTCATCCAGACACCCTCCTTAGCCGCCTCCGAGGCAGCTATCTACTCCGCTTCACACGTAGAATATGCAAAGGATTTCCCCCATGGCCTTGGAGCCTTGCATTGGTGTTCCCTCGAAGTGGAAAGGGTGATGTAGCACAGCGGTGGTACGTATTTACCTTAGTTTGAGAACCAAGGTATCGATCCAGTGAAGGAGTATCACAAGAGCCTGCACAAACACAAAAAGCTTGCTCCCAACGCTATGAAGGGGTTGTCAATCCCTTATAGATTGTTCGCCAAGTGAGAACTGAAAGCAGCAAAGTAACAAAGCAAAGTAAAAGCGAAAGTGGAAACGATATATGTGAATAGACCCGGGGGTCATAGTGTTTACTAGTGGCTTCTCTCATGAAAGCAAGTAGACGGTGGGTGAACAAATTACTGTCGAGCAATTGATAGAACCACGCAAAGTTGTGACGATATCTATGGCAATGATTATATCTATAGGCATAACGTCCAAAACAAGTAGACCGATACTTTCTGCATCTACTATTATTACTCCACACGTCGACCGCTATCCAGCATCCATCTAGTGTATTAAGTCCAAAAGAACAGAGTAACGCCTTAAGCATGATGACATGATGTAGATGGACAATCTCATATCTACGACAGAGACCACCTTGTTACCCTTGATGGAAACTACACGATGTGTGCCTTGTTGCCCCTACTGTCACTGGAAAAGGTCACCACATGGTAAGAACCCAAAACCAAGCACTTCTCCCATTCCAAGAATCATAGATCTAGTTGGCCAAACAAAACCCAAGACTAGGAGAGACTTACAAGGATATCAAATCATGCATATAAGAAATCAGCAAAGACTCAAATATATATCATAGGTAATCTGATCACAAATCCACAATTCATCGGATCTCGACAAACACACCGCCAAAGAAGATTACATCGGATAGATCTCCATGAAGATCATGGACAACTTTGTATTGAAGATCCAAGAGAGAGAATAAGCCATCTAGCTACTAACTACGGACCCGTAGATCTGAAGTGAACTACTCACGAGTCATTGGAGGGGCGATGATGATGATGAAGAAACCCTCCAACTCCAAAGTCCCCTCCGGTAGGGCACCGGGAAGGGTCTCCAGATGAGATCTCGTGGAAACGGAAGCTTGTGGCAGCGGAAAAGTATTTTCGTGGCTCCCTTGATTTTTTTATGATTTTTAGGGAATATATAGGCGCAAGATCTAGGTCAGGGGGGCGCCAAGGAGGCCACAAGCCTGCCCACCGCCGCCCCTGGTGGCGGAGTGGGGGCTTGTGGGCTCCCTGTAGCCCTCCTAGTTTGGCCCACAGGCCCCCTGATCTTCTTTCGTTCGGAAAAAAAATCATTTCGGGGATTTTATTCCGTTTGGACTCCGTTCCAAAATCAGATCTGAAAAGAGCCAAAAATATAGAAAAAACAGGAACTGGCACTTGGCACTGAATTTATAAGTTAGTCCCAAAAAAGATATAAAAGGTACATAAAACATCCAAAGATGACAAGATAACAGCATGAAACCATCAAAAATTATAGATACGTTTGAGACGTATCAAGCATCCCCAAGCTTAACTCATGCTCGTCCTCGAGTAGGGAAGTGATAAATAATGAATTTTTGATGCTTTCATGCCACCTAGCATGGATGTCCTTTGTAACTCCTCTTAAGTGACGTGAATGTTCAGATCCATTAGATTTAAAACAATAGTTTGCTATTGACGTGGAAACAATCATAATTCAAGCAAACTAGCAAGGTAATCATGAACTTTCAAAATAACAAGGCAAAAAGAACGTTATCCCTACAAAGGCATATAGTCTAGCTATGCTCTATCATCATTGCACAACGAATTTAAATCATGCACAACCCCGGTATTGGCCAAGTAATTGTTTCACGCCTTTACTTTCTCAAACCTTTTCAACTCTCACGCAATACATGAGCGTGATCCATGGTTATAGCACTATAGATGGTGTGGAGTGTGGTGGAGGTTGCAAGACAAAACAAGGAGAAGATGGTCACATTAACTAGGCATATCAATGAGCTGTGGATATGCTCATCAGTAGATATCAATGTGAATGAGTAGGGATTGCCATACAAATGATGCACTAGAGCTAAGAGTATGTGAAAGCTCTTAAAGAAAACTAGTTGGTGTGCATCTAACATGCTTTCTCACGAACACCTAAGGCAATTTTGAGGAAACCTATCATTGGAATATACAAGCCAAGTTATATAATGAAAATCTCCCACTAGCTATATGGTGGTGACAAAACGAGAGACTCTGAATCATGAAGATCATGGTGCTTAATATGCACAAGTGTGGAAAAGTGGTAGCATTGTCCCTTCTCTCTTTTGGCCTCTTTTTTTTGGTCGGCTTCTTCGGCCTCTTTTATTTCCTCACATGGGACAATGCTCCATTAATGATGATCATCACACTTTCAACTCAGAACTTAGAGCAACTATGACTCTATATGGAATGCCTTCGGTAGTGTACCGTGGCAATGATCTGGCATGGCATAGACATTAATGGAAACATCATACTAGCTATCTTACGATCATGCAATAGCAATGTAGATGTGGTGGCACATGTCATGGTGGTAGTTGCATGGCAATATATCTTGGAATGACTTTGAAAAAGACATAGTAGGTAGGCATGGTGGCTATTTTGAGGGAGGCTAATGGTGGGTTTTGTGCACCGGCGAAAGTTGCACGGCATTAAGAAGATAGTGATGGTGGGAGGTGAAAGTGCATCTAAACCATGGACTCAACATTAGTCATGAAGAACTCATATACTTGTTGCAAAAGTTTTATTAGTAATCGAAACAAAGCATTCAACGCATACTCCTAGGGGAAGGGTTGGTAGGTATAAACCATCGCGTGATCCCGACCGCCACGCAAAGGATGACAATCAATAGACTAATCATGCTCCGATTTCATCACATAGCGGTTCACCATACGCCCATGCTACAGGAATCACTAACTTCAACACAAGTATTTCTAGATCCACAACACCTTATTAGCATAACTTCAATATTACCACAACCATATCTCAATACTAATTGAGAGGAATAAAACTTCTCTAACTATTCAATGCACATGAAGGTGGAAGTTTTCGTATCCCTTTGGATAACTACCCCTTTTGGGACTACTTTCAAAGCATAGATCAACTACCAAGCCACGCACCGTTGTGCTCTAAAATATATAAGTGAAGCCCATAGAGCAAAAGTATCTAGCTCAAAAGATATAAGTGAAGCACATGTGAGCTGAATTGTCTACCAAAAGATATAAGTGAAGCTCGACAAAATCACGGTGAGTGCATGTCTATCTCTCTCTAGGTATGCAGCAAGGATGATTGTGACACAACAAAAATAAAAGACTCCTACGATACAAGACGCTCCAAGCAAAAACACATAACATGTGGTGAATAAAAATATAGTCCCAAGTAACGTTACCGATGGATTGAAGACGAGAGAGGGGATGCCTTCCCGGGGCATCCCCAAGCTTAGGCTTTTACGGCATCCTTGAATCTCTTGGGGTGCCTTGGGCATCCCCAAGCTTGAGCTGTTGCCACTCTTTATCTCTTTGTCCATAAGAACTTCACCCAAACTTGAAAACTTCATAACACGAAACTTAAACAGAAACTCGTGATAGCATTAGTATGAGAAAGCAAACCACCACTTCCTTAGGTACTGTAGCAAACTTAAATTCTACTTGTGCTGATGTTGGGTTGCTGTATTTTCAATCTTCCATGGCTAATATCCCCCGATACTATCCATAGTTTCATCAAAATAAGCAACCAACACAACAAAATAGAATTTGTTAACAGCAGACCAGTCTATAGCAATCTGTATATTTCGTATACTTCTGGTACTTCACAAATTCTGAAAACTTACGACAGTCTGAAGAATTTGCGTAGCAATCAGAAGAAAAAAGAATCAACTCAAAACCTCTTACAGAAAAAAAATTCTTTGCGTGAGCAGAAAGTTTCTGTCTTTTCCACCATGACCAAACGATCATCCCCAAGACTAATCATAACGGTTTTGCTTGGCACAAACGCAAAAAGAAACACAAAAAGCACAATCATAACAGAATTTTGGAAGTGTGGAAAACACAAAACAGAAAGAAAAAGGATAGATTCGTTGGGTTGCCTCCCAACAAGCGCTTTTGTTTAACGCCCTTAGCTAGGCGAAAGGTGATGAAATCACGTATAGTTATCTTTGGTGCTCAAACCATAAGTAGCCCTCATCATAGATTCATAAGGCAATCTTATTTTATTTCTAGGAAAGTTCTCCATGCCCTTCTTCAAAGGAAATTGAAATCTAATATTCCCTTCCTTCATATCGATGTTAGCACCAATAGTCCTTCGGAAAGGTCTACCAAGAATAATGGGACATGAAGGATTGCAATCTATGTCAAGTACAATGAAATCCACGGGTCCATAGTTCTTATTTGCAACAATTAGAACATCATCGATCCTCCCCATGGGTTTCTTGACAGTAGAATCTGCAAGATGCAAATTAAGAGAACACTCTTCGATCTCATGAAAACCAAGAATATCACATAAAGACTTTGGAATCGCGGAAACACTAGCACCCAAATCACACAAAGCATTGCACTCATAGTTTTTGATATTGATTTTGATAGTAGGTTCCCACTCATGATGAAGTTTTCTAGGTATAGAGACTTCTAGTTCGAGCTTCTCTTCAAGAGATTTCATCATAGCATCTACGATATGCGCGGTAAAGGCTTTGCTTTGGCTATAAGCATGTGGAGAGTTTGCAATGGATTGCATCAAAGAAATGCATTCAAACAAGGAGCAATTATCATAATTGAATTCCTTGAAATCCAAAGTGGGAGTTTCATTACTACCCAAAATTTTGATTTCTTCTACTCCACTCTCCACACCTTTATAATCAAGATGGGTGGATTCCGAATCATTGGGGTGTTTTTCAACCAAAGTGGATTCATATCCAGCCCCTCCATAAACAGGTTTGACATGCGAAAACAAAGATTCAAGAGGAGACACACCAACCACTTTAAGATCTTCGTGATTTGCATCACTAGAACGCACCCTTTTAAACGATTCATGCCTAGCGCGAATTTGGGTGGTTCTTTCTTTGCTCTCATTCATGGAGACACGCATAGCTTGCAAAGTTTCATCCAAGTTGACCTTGGCACGAGCGCATCTAACTTTCAAAGCATCAATATCACAAGACATCATATCAACGCTCTTAGCCAAATCGTCAATTTTGAGTAGTTTTTCCTCTATGGACGGATTGAAAATCTTTTGAGAGTTGATGAACTCTTTGATATTACTCTCTAAGTCATAGGGTAATTTGTTGTGATTTCCATAAGTGTTGTTGTAGGAATTTCCATAATTGTTAGAGGAGTTACTAGGAAAAGGCCTAGGAACATAGTTTCCTCTAAAAGCATTGTTGTTGCCAAAATTGTTCCTACCAACAAAATTCACGTCCAAACTAGCATTGCTACTCTCAATCAAGGAAGATAGTGGCATGTCATTAGGATCTACAGTAGCGTTTCTACTAGCAACCAAATTCATCAACTCGTCCATCTTAGTACTAAGCGAGTTAATCTCTTCTATAGCGTGTACCTTTTTGCTAGCAGGTGACCTTTCAGTGTGCCACTGAGAGTAGTTGGTCATGATATTGTCTAGGAGTTTCGTAGCGTCTCCTAACGTGATTTCCATGAATGGTCCACCTGAGGCGGAGTCCAGGATATTGCGAGAAGTAAAATTCAAGCCAGCGTAAAATATTTGTATAATCATCCACAAACTCAATCCATGAGCGGGACAATTTCTAATCATAAGCTTCATCCTCTCCCAAGATTGTGCAACGTGTTCATGATCAAGTTGCTTGAAATTCCAGATATCGTTACGTAAGGAGATGATCTTAGCCGGCGGAAAATACTTGGATATGTAAGCATCTTTGCACTTATCCCAAGAATTGATACTATTTTTAGGGAAAGAAGAAAACCAAGTTTTTGCGCGATCTCGCAACGAGAAAGGAAAAAGTTTCAACTTAATCACGTCATTATCCACATCTCTTTTCTTTTGCATATCACAAAGCTCAACGAAGGTATTGAGATGGGATGCGGCATCTTCACTAGGAAGGCCAGAGAATTGCTCTTTCATAACAAGATTCAGCAAAGCTGCGTTGATTTCATACGATTCCGCACTAGTGGCGGGAGCAATCGGAGTACTAATAAAATCATTATTATTGGTACTCGAGAAGTCACAAAGTTTGGTATTTTCAGCCATGATGACTTCAACAAACAAACAAGCACACAAGCAAGCAAGAAAACCAGCAAAGGAAAACGGCAAAGGCAAAAGAAAACGGCAAAGGAAAAAGGCAAACGATAACGGCAAATGTGAAGTGGGGGAGAGGAAAACGAGAGGCAACTGGCAAAAAAAATGCAAGAGATGAGTTTGTGAGACCTACCTGGATAGATCTCTCCTCCCTGGCAACGGCTCCAGAAATAATTCTGCTACTACAACAAAAGACCTTCCAACGGCGCCAGAAATAGGAGTGTTGCTTGATACTCCTCAGCAACGGCACCAGGAATCCTTCTGCTACGGCTACGCCTTAAAGGACTTCCTAGGCAAATATGCAAAGAATTTCCCTCATGGCCTTGGAGCCTTGCGTTGGTGTTCCCTCGAAGTGGAAAGGGTGATGTGGCACAGCGATGGTAAGTATTTCCCTCAGTTTGAGAACCAAGGTATATCATATATACCTTGTTTGGCGTTGGCTGCCTTCTAATCGGTCAGATACTTGGGGCAGTTGCGCTTCCAGTGACCAGTCCCCTTGCAATAATAGGACTCAGTTACCGGCAAGTCTCTTTACTCGTTTCGTAATACCAGCTCCCGTGACTAACTCCTTAGTCACATTGCTTGCAAGGCTTACTGTGATGTTCTATTACCGAGTGGGCCCTGAGATTCCTCACCGTCACACGGGGTGACAAATCACAGTCTTGATCCACGCCAACCCAACACACACCTTCGGAGATACCTGTAGAGCACCTTTTTAGTCACCCAGTAATGTGGCCACGTTTGATACACACTAGGTATTCCTCCGTGTGCACTTTGCAAATATTTATGTCCTCCTCCTTGATGTAATCACGGATGGCATTGAAGCATCGCTTTATGTGTCTGGTCCTCTTGTGAAACCTTGGTTCCTTGGCTAGAGAAATGGCACTAGTATTGTCACAGAACAGATTGATTGGGTCCAGTGCACTTGGCACAACTCCAAGATTTGACATGAAGTGCTTCATCGAGACACCCTCCTTAGCCGCCTCCGAGGCAGCTATGTACTCCACTTCACACGTAGAATCAGCTACGACGCTTTTCTTGGAATTGCACCAGCTTACCGCACCCCCGTTAAGAATAAATATGTATCCCGTTTGAGACTTAGAGTCATACGGATCAGTGTCAAAGCTTGCATCCACGTAACCCTTTACGACGAGCTCTTCGTCACCTCCATAAACGAGAAACATTTCCTTAGTCCTTTTCACGTACTTCAGACTATTCTTCACCGTCGCCAAGTGTTCAACTCCTGGATCACTTGGAAACCTGCCTGCCATACTTATGGCCAAGATGACATCCGGTCTTGTGCACACCATTGCATACATGATCAGGATGAGGCCGGTAGTTGTTCCAATTGTGCAGTCCGCACAGGGCCCACCAATTTGGAGGGGCCCTCAAAAAATATTATAGGTCTATATACGGTATACCTGGCGTTATCTTCCTGGAAGTTGTGCTAGGCCGCATCCCACTGGGCGCGTCGCTTGCTCGCGTGGGAGTCGCGATCGCAATCATACACATCACGTGCACTAGTGACACGTCGCTGGTTGTGTGTGATTTCCTGATGCCACGCACCAAAGAATCCAAATCCAGTCCACATATTGGCAGGAAAAATTCTATACCCAGTGACCATCGATTCTCGTTCTTGCCTCCCGATTTCGGTAAAAAAACGCTTGACTCTCAAGTACGAGTGATGAGTGCTACTGCAACAAAAGACCTTCCAACGGCGCCAGAAATAGGAGTGTTGCTTGATACTCCTCAGCAATGGCACCAGGAATCCTTCTGCTACGGCTACGCCTTAAAGGACTTCCTAGGCAAATATGCATACGATTTCCCCCGTGGCCTTGGAGCCTTGCGTTGGTGTTCCCTCGAAGCGGAAAGGGTGATGTAGCACAGCGGTGGTAAGTATTTCCCTCAGTTTGAGAACCAAGGTATCGATCTAGTGAAGGAGTATCACAAGACCCTGTACAAACACAAAAAGCTTGCTCCCAATGCTATGAAGGGGTTGTCAATCCCATATAGATTGTTCGCCAAGTGAGAACTGAAAGCAGCAAAGTAACAAAGCAAAGTAAAAGCAAAAGTGGAAACGATAGATGTGAATAGACCCGGGGGTCGTAGTGTTTACTAGTGGCTTCTCTCATGAAAGAAAGTAGACGCGGGTGAACAAATTACTGTCGAGCAATTGATAGAACCGCACAAAGTTGTGACGATATCTATGGCAATGATTATATCTATAGGCATCACGTCCAAAACAAGTAGACCGATACTTTCTGCATCTACTACTATTACTCCACACGTCGCCCGCTATCCAGCATGCATCTAGTGTATTAAGTCCAAAAGAATAGAGTAACGCCTTAAGCAAGATGACATGATGTAGATGGACAATCTCATATCTACGACAGAGCCCATCTTGTTATCTTTGATGGCAACTACATGATGTATGCCTTCCTGCCCCTACTGTCACTGGGAAAGGTCACCACACAGTAAGAACCCAAAACCAAGAACTTCTCCCATTGCAAGAATTATAGATCTAGTTGGCCAAACAAAACCCAAGACTCGGAGAGACTTACAAGGATATCAAATCATGCATATAAGAAATCAGCAAAGACTCAAATATATATCATAGATAATCTGATCACAAATCCACAATTCATCGGATCTCGACAAACACACCGCCAAAGAAGATTACATCGGATAGATCTCCATGAAGATCATGGAGAACTTTGTATTGAAGATCCAAGAGAGAGAAGAAGCCATCTAGCTACTAACTACGGAGCCGTAGGTCTGAAGTTAACTACTCACGAGTCATTGGAGGGGCGATTATGATGATGAAGAAGCCCTCCAACTCCAAAGTCCCCTCCGGCAGGGCACCGGGAAGGGTCTCCAGATGAGATCTCGCGAAAACGGAAGCTTGCAGCGGCAAAAAAGTATTTTCGTGGCTCCCTTAATTTTTTTCTGATTTTTAGGGAATATATAGGCGCAAGATCTAGGTCAGGGGGGCTCTAGGGAGGCCACAAGCCTGCCCACTGTCGCCCCCTGGTGGCGGAGTGGGGGCTTGTGGGCTCCCTGTAGCCCTCCTGGCTTGGCCCACACGCCCCCTGATCTTCTTTCGTTCGGGAAAAAATCAGTTCGGGGATTTTATTCCGTTTGGACTCCGTTCCAAAATCAGATCTGAAAAGAGCCAAAAACATAGAAAAACGGGAACTGGCACTTGGCACTGAATTAATAAGTTAGTCCCAAAAAAGATATAAAAGGTATATAAAACATCCAAATATGACAAGATAATAGCATGAAACCATCAAAAATTATAGATATGTTTGAGATGTATCAATGAGCGCTGGCGAAAGTGACCTAGCTATTTTGGGAGGGATGATCGGTTCTCGCCAAATCGATTGACAATTTGTCATATGGACTAGGTGAGTTACACTGTTCTTCTTATTGCCAAAGATTGAAACAAATTAGCAATTTTTTCATATACATTACAATTATTTATTAGTTTATGTTTTCGTGGGAGATAGGGCCCTATTCTAGAGTTCCGCACGGGGCCCAGGATATTCCTGGCCCGGCCCTGTACATGATAGAACCTATGGCTGAAGCATAGGGGACGACACTCGTCTTTTCTCTATCTTCTGCAGTTCCTGGACATTGAGTCTTACTCAACTTTATGCCTTGCAACATAGGCAAGAACCCCTCCTTGGATTGTTCCATTTTGAACTTCTTCAAACCTTTATCAAGGTATGTGCTCTGTGAAAGAGCTATTAGGCGCCTTGACCTATCTCTATAGATCTCTATGCCCAATATGTAAGTAGCTTCTCCTAGGTCCTTCATTGAAAACGTTTATTGAAGTAATCCTTTACGCTTTTCAAAAACTCTACATTGCTTCGAATCAGCAATATGTCATCCACATATAATATTAGAAATGCTATAGAGCTCCCACTCACTTTCTTGTAAATACAAGCTTCTCCAAAAACTTGTATGAACCCGAACGCCTTGATCACCTCATCAAAGCGCTGATTCCAACTCCGAGATCCCTGCCCCAGTCCATAAATGGATCGCTGGAGCTTGCATACTTTGTTAGCATTCTCTAGATCGACAAAACCTTCAGGTTACATCATATACAACTCTTCCTTAAGAAACCCGTTAAGGAATGTTGTTTTGACATCCATCTGTCAGATTTCATAATCGAAAAATGCAGCTATTGCTAACATGATTCGGACAGACTTAAGCATCACTACTGGTGAGAATATCTCATCATAGTCAACTCCTTGAACTTGTGAAAAACCCTTTTCCACAAGTCGAGCTTTATAAAGGTCACATTATCGTGTGCATTCGTTTTCTTCTTAAAGATCCATTTGTTCAGAATAGCCTTTCGACCTTCAGGTAATACTTCCAAAGTCCATACTTTGTTTTCATACATAGACCCTATCTCAGATTTCATGGATTCTAACCATCTATTGGAATCTGGGCCCATCATTGCTTCTCCATAATTCCAGGCTCATTGTTGTCCAACAACGTAATTGAGAAGACAGCATTCTCGTACCACTCACGAGCAGTACGTGCTCTTGTCGACTTGCGAGGTCCGATAGTAACTTGATCTGAAGCTTCATGATCACCATCATTAGCTTACTCTTCAACTGGTGTTGCCTCGTCAGAAAATTTCTTTCTGCCCTGCGTCACCATTTTGTTGAAGTACAGGTTCCGCAACCTCATCAAGTTCTATCTTCCTCCCACTCAACTCTTTCGAGAGAAACTCTTTCTCAAGAAAAGCTCCATTCTTAACGACAAACACCTTGCCCTTGGATATGAGATAGAAGGTATACCCAATTGTCTCTTTTGGGTAATCTATGAAGACGAACTTTTCCGCTTTGGGTTCCATCTTTTCACGCTGAAGCTTCTTGACATAAGCATCACATCCCCAAACTTTAAGAAATGAAAACTTTGGCTTCTTGCCATACCACAGCTCAAATGGTGTCGTCTCAACGGATTTTGATGGTGCCCTATTTAAAGTGAATGGAGTTGTCTCAAATGCATAGCCCCAAAATGATAATGGCAAATCGGTAAGAGACATCATAGAACGCACCATATCTAGTAAAGTACGATTACGACGTTCGGACACACCATTGCACTGTGGTGTTCCAGGCGGTGTCAACTGTCAAACAATTCCACATTGTATTAAGTGAGCACCAAACACATAACTCAAATATTCACCTCCTCGATCAGATCGTAGGAACTTGATCTTCTTGCTATGATGATTTTCAACTTCACTCTGAAATTGCTTGAACTTTTCAAACGTCTCAGACTTGTACTTCATAAAGTAGATATAACCATGTCTACTCAAATTGTTAGTGAAGGTGAGAAAATAACGATATCTGCCGCGCGCCTCTATGCTCATTGGTTCGCACACATCAGTATGTATGATCTCCAACAAGTCATTTGCACGCTCCATTGTTCCGGAGAATAGAGTCTTAGTCATCTTGCCCATAAGACATGGTTCGCATGTGTCAAGTGATTCAAAATCAAGTGACTCCAAAAGTCCATCAACATGGAGTTTCTTCATGCATTTTACACCTATATGACTTAAGCGGAAGTGCCACAAGAAAGTGGCGCTATCATTGTTAACTCTACATCTTTTGGTCTCAATGTTATGGAAATGAGTGTCAACACAATCGAGATTTAATATGAACAAACCCCTCACATTGGGTGCATGACCATAAAAGATATTACTCGTATAAACGGAACAACCATTATTCTCTGACTTAAATGAGTAACCGTCTCGCAATAAACAAGATCATGATATAATGTTCATGATCAACGCAGGCACTAAATAACAATTATTTAAATTCATCACTAATCCCGATGGTAACTGAAGTGAGAGCGTGCCGACGACGATCACATAAACCTTGGAACCATTTCCCACATGCATCATCACTTAATCCTTTGCCATCCTTTATTTATTCTGTAGTTCCTGTTTCGAGTTGCAAATGTGAGCAATAGAACTGGTATCAAATACTCGGGTGCTAATATGAGAGCTGGTGAGGTACACATCAATAACATGTATATCAAATATACCTTGTTTGGCGTTGGCCGCCTTCTTATCAGCCAGATACTTGGGGCAGTTGCGTTTCCAGTGACCAGTCCCCTTGCAATAATAGCACTCAGTTTTCGGCTTTGGTCCAGCCTTGGGTTTCTTCGTTGGAGGGGCAACAACTTTGCCACTCTTCTTGGAGTTACCCGTCTTGCCTTTGCCGTTTTTCTTGAAACTAGTGGTCTTATTGACCATCAACACTTGATGTTCTTTCTAAATTTCTAACTCGGCGACTTTCAGCATCGCAAACAACTCGTCGGATGTCTTATTCATCCCTTGCATGTTATAGTTCAACAGGAAGCTCTTATAGCTAGGTGGCAGTGACTGAAGAATTTCGTGAGTGATAGCTTCTTGCGGGAGTTCAATCCCCAGCTCAGGTAGACGATTAGAGTACCCAGACATTCTGAGCACGTGTTCACTGGCAGACGAATTCTCCTCCATTTTCCAAGCATAGAACTTATCGTAGGTCTCATACCTTTCGATCCGGGCATTCTTCTCAAAGACAAACTTCAACTCCTCGAACATCTCATATGCTCCATGACGTTCAAAATGTCTTTGAAGTCCCGGTTCTAAGCCATACAAAACTGCACATTGAACTAGTGAGTAGTCATCCTTACGCGCTTGCTAAGCGTTCAAAACATATTGGGTCACCGTAGCGGGTGGTGCATCACCTAGCGCAGCATGAAGAACATATTGCTTTTGGCCAGTCTTGAGGATAAGCCTCAGATTACGAGCCCAGTCAACAAAGTTGCTCCCATCATCTTTCAGATTAGCTTTCTCTTGGAACGTATTAAAATTCAGGGTTCCTACTACGCGAGCCATTGATCTACAACATAAATGTTGCAAAGATTACTTAGACTATGTTCAAGAAAATTGAGTTTTTCTAATCATATTACTAACAAACTCCCACTCAAATAGACATCCCTCTAGACATTAAAATGTTACCATCGTTCGAATCAAAATAAGGTGCATAAAAGGTTTAACATCACATGCAAATCAAAAGTGACATGATGTGGCCATGAACTTGTGCTTGTTGATCTCCATCACTAAAGCACCGGCATGATCTCCATCGTCACCGGGGCCACACCATGATCTCCATCATTGTTCTACCATCGAGGTTGTCCCGCTAACTATGTTGTTACTACTAAAGCTACTACCTAGCGATATAGCAAGAGCATCTGCAAGCGCAAAATAAATTTAAAGACAACCCTATGGCTCGTGCCGGTTGTCGTAGCATCGACGTGCAAGTTGATATTTAACTATTACAACATGATGATCTCATACATCCAATATATCATATCATGTTATTGGTCATATCAAATCACAAGCATACCCTGCAAAAACGAGTTAGACGTCCTCTAATATTTTGTTGCATGTTTTACGTGGCTGCTATGGGTATCTAGTATGATCGCATCTTACTTACGCAAAGCCACAACGGTGATATGCAAATTGCTATTTAACCTTCTCCAAGGACTGCCTCGGTCAAATCCAATTCAACTAAAGTTAAAGAAACAGGCACCCGCCAGTCATCTTTATGCAACAAGTTGCATTATAGTCGATGAAACCGGTCTCTCATAAGCGTACGAGTAATGTTGGTCTGGGCCGCTTCAATCCAACAATACTGCCGAATCAAGAAAAGACTAAGGAGGGCAGCAAATGGAACATCAACGCCCACAAACTCTTTCATGTTCTGATTGAGATATCAACTACGCATGAACCTAGCTCATGATGCCACTGATGGGGAACGTCGCATGGGAAACAAAAAATTTCTTGAGCACACGAAGACCTATCATGGTGATGATCATCTATGAGAGGGAGATCGGATCCACATATCCTTGTACATAGCTAAGAGGGAACCGTTAAGAAACATGATTGACGTAGTGGAATGTCTTCACGATCCAAATCACCGTCGTCCCACGATCTGTCCCGATCTAGCACCGAACAGACGACACATCCGCGTTCAGCACACGTACAGCTCGATGATGATCTCCGCCTTTCTGATCCATCAAGAGGGGGCAAAGAGGTAGATGAGTTCTCCGGCAGCATGACAGCATGACGGTGATGGTGGTGGAGCTAGTCTAGCAGGGCTTTGCCTAAGCACCGCTGAAAACTAGACTAGAGGAGAAACGGATCTAGAGAGAGGGTAGCACGTGGCTAATTGTTGTGTCTCAAAAACCCTCAAAAGCTCTAGTACATATAGGAGGAGAGGAGGGAGGCCGTTGGCCCTAGGGATGCCCCTTTGGCTCGGCCGACGTGGGAGGAGAGGAGGAGTCCTCCTCCAATCCTACTCCTAGTAGGATTCCCCATCCACTTGGAAACCTTTTCCACCTTTTGTATTTTCCCCTTATTTCCTACTCCAGTTGCATGGGCCCTTAGAGGTGGCGTCGGCCAGCCCACCAGGGGCTGGTTTGCCTCCTCTCTTGGCCCATGACGCCCTAGGGTCCTCACACCCCTCCTGGTGGTCCCCCGGCACCCTCCCGGCACTCCCGGTACACTACCGATGAGCCTAAAACCTTTCGAGTGA
This sequence comes from Hordeum vulgare subsp. vulgare, assembly GCF_904849725.1. Classification (NCBI taxonomy): domain Eukaryota; kingdom Viridiplantae; phylum Streptophyta; class Magnoliopsida; order Poales; family Poaceae; genus Hordeum; species Hordeum vulgare. The sequence goes on along the minus strand of NC_058521.1, from coordinate 142,194,617 downwards.
CCAAAACATGACTTCCTATATATCAATCTTTACCTCCGAACCATTCCGGAGCTCCTCGTGACATCCATGATCTCATCCCGGACTCCAAAAAACCTTCGGTCACCAACACCTATAACTCAACTGTACCGAAACGTCATCGAACCTTAAGTGTGCAGACCCTGCGGGTTCAGAACTATGCAGACATGACCGAGTCACTCTCCGGTAATTCTAATAGCGGGTCCTGGATGTCCACATCGGATCCTACATATTCTACGAAGATCTTTATTGGTTGAATCTCTATACCTAGTTCAATATCGTTACCGACAAGTCTCTTTACTCATTCTGTAATAGAAGCTCCCGCGACTAACTCCTTAGTCACATTGCTTTCAAGTCTTATTATGATGTTGTATTACCGAGTGGGCCCCGAGATACCTCCCTGTCACACGGAGTGACAAATCCCAGTCTTGATCCATGCCAACCCAACAGACACCTTCGGAGATACCTGTAGAGCACCTTTATAGTCACCCAGTAATATTGCGACGTTTGATACACACAAGGTATTCCTCTGGTGTCCGGGAGTTGCATGATCTCATGGTCATAGGAACATATACATTGACATGCATAAAACAGTAGCAACAAACTGACACGATCATATGCTACGTTTACAGTTTGGGTCTTGTCTGTCACATCATTCTCCCAATGATGTGATCCTGTCATCAAGTGACAATGCTTGTCTATGGCTAGGAAAGCTTAACCATCCTTGATCAACGAGCTAGTCAATTAGAGGCTCGCTAGGGATATTGTTTTGTGTTTATATCCACACATTCATTTATGATTCCATTCAATACAATTATGGCATGGATAATAAACAATTATATTGAAACATGAAATATAATAATAAATATTTTATTATTGCCTCTAGGGCATATTTCCAACAATAATATGTGAGTTCTTTATGACTAATGTGAATCCATAGATATACGCACTCTCACCTCGACATAATTTCTAGCATCTTCGGTACCGTGCATTGCCCATTCTCCCCTCGAGAGTCGGTGCAAACTTCGCAGGTGCATCCAAACCTCGTGATATGATACGCTCTATCACACATAAGCCTCATTATATCTTCCACAAAATAGCCACTATATCTACCTATTATGGCATTTCCATAGCCATTCTGGGATATATTGCCATGCAACTTCCACCGCTTCTGTTTTGATGACTTGAGCATTCATTGTCATATTACTTTGCACGATCATAAGATAGCTAGCATGATATTTCCATGGCTTCTCCATTTTTTATGTCCGTGCTATGCTAGATCACATCCTGGTACACTACGAGATGCATTCAAATAGAGTCATACTTTGTTCTAGGTATCGAGTTGTAATGTTGAGTTGTAAGTAAATAGAAGTCTGATGATCATCATTATTCATTATTAGAGCATTTTCCTAGTGAGGAAAGGATGATGGAGACTATTATTGCCCCACAAGTCGGCATGAGACTTCGAACAAAAAGTAAAAAATGGGGGAGGCCAATTGAGCCCAAACGAAGTCCAAACGCGACAAAAATTAACAGAGAATTATTTTGGAATATATAATGATTTTGGGGAGTTGGAATCAACGTCAACGGAGGCCCACGACCTCTACTAGTTACGAGGGCGCGACCCAAACCCCATGGTGCGCGGTGGTGGTTAGTGGCCACCCCGTAAGTCAGCTGCGGGTCTACTTTGGGTGCAAGAAAGATAGTTTATGGAAAAAATTGTGTAAATATTTCAGCCCGATCGGAGCTACAGATCTCGAGAAAATTAAAAAATGGTGAGGGGTTAGAACCAAAAATGCGAAACAGAAGAGAACAAAGAGGGAGATCAAATCTCGGAGGCGCTCCTGCCCCTCTGCCGCCATGGAGGCCATGGGCCAGAGAGGGAACACTCCTCCCATCTAGGGGGAGGCCAACGAAGAATAAGAAGGAGGGGAGGATCTCTCCCCCTCCCTCTCGATGGCGTCGGAGTGCCACCGGGGCAACGAGCATGATGGCGATCTACATCAACAATCTTGATGTCGTCAACACCAACTCTCTCCCCCTCTATGCAGCAGTGTAACACCTCTTTTCCCATTGTAACTCTCTACTTAAACATGGTGCTCAACACTACATACTATTTCCCAATGATATGTGCATATTCTATGATGTTTGAGTAGATCCATTTTGTCCTATGGGGTAAGTGGTGAAATTGCTATGATTGGTTCAATTTTCTTGTGGATATGTTGATGTACTTTGGTTTCCATCATATGAGCACGCGTGTGGATCACACCATAGGGTTAGTTGTATGTTGATAGGACTATGCATTGGAGGGCAAGAGTGACAGAATACTTCTTCCTAACATAGAAATTGATGCATACGGGATTGAAGGAGGGCCAATATATATCTTAATGCTATGGTTGGGTTTTGCCTCAATGAACGTTGGTAGTTGTGTATGCTTGCTAATAGTTCCAATAATAAGTACATAGAATTCCAAGTAAGAGATGACATGCTAGCAGTGGCCTCTCCCACATAAAAACTTGCTATCTCTCTAGTAATGTAGTTCATTGCCTAGGGACAAATCCTTCTCTTGTGTTAAAAAAATCTTGCTAAGACACTACTATATTTATTATCTTGCAATTTATTTCTAGTTTTATTCTCGCAAAGTACTTATATTTTTTTTCTTGTTTTAGGTAAAGCAAGCGTTCAGTGTGCCTAGAGTTGTATCAGCGGTCGATAGAACTTGAGTGAATATCTGTTCTACCTTTAGCTCCTCATTGGGTTTAACACTCTTATTTATCAGAAAGGGCTAAAAACGATCCCCTATACTTGTGGGTTATTACTATTCATATTGCTTGAGTTTACTTTGTCTACATCATGTCACCTTGCTCCAAGCATTACTCTGTTTTTCATGAGATTAATACCTAGAGAGGCAAGCATAGAAGCGCTCTCGAAGTGGAGTAATAATAGTAGATGCAGGATCTTTTCAATCTACTTGTGTATGGACGTGATGCCTATATACATGATCATTCCGTGAATAACATGTCATAAGTATGTGCTATTTTGTCAATTGCCCAACGGTAATTTGTCTACCCATTGTATGCTATGGTCGAGAGAGAAGTCTCTAGTGAAAACTATGGCCGTGGGGTCTACTTAATCATATATGCTAAAAACCAAAAGTAGTTTGCTGCCTTTTATTATTATTTATTTACTTTTACTATTTATAAAATTATCTCTATTGGAATTCATCCTTGCAAGTAACGAGTTCAAGGGGCCTGGAAACCCTCTTCCCGCGTTGGGTGCAAGTGTTTGGTTTTGCGTGTGCACGTGCTGACGGATAGAGTTTTCTTAATTCTCCTACTCGTGCGATAACATTGTTTCTTAGTGAGGGAAATACTTATTGCTATTATATTGCTTCACCCTTCCTATTTTGGGGAAAACCCAACGCAGCTCACAAGTAGCATCGCTCTCCGAGGAGCGGCACAAGATGAGTCTAGTTTGCCGACACCGTCGCTCCCCTCCTGCCCTCCTTCCCTCGAAGTCGTCACATGCTCCGGACGATATGGAGTGGCGACGAATGATGGATGTGCACATGGGTGTTCTTGGTAGGGGGTTGGGTGCAGTGGCATGCCGCCTTGCCTCGGGTGTGGGGTCTTTGTTAGCGTCATTGGAGACCGGTACGCATAGTTGGGTTGGCGATTAGTGCTCATGTGACATGTGGGTTCCAGGCTTCGATTACATGATTTCCAAGGACGTGTTTGGTAGCCTTATGAGATGGGTCTGGCTAGCTCGTCCTGGCTCAACAAAGCCTGGTTGAAGGAAAGCAAGCAAAAAAATCAACATATGCACATTGTTTGATTGCCCGCATTTAGGCCTCTCACATTAGGGGAGCAATTTTGGCATAGTGTTTGGTTTTTTGCAACTGCTCGGCTCACGTAACTACACTGTGTTTGGTTGTATACGCAGGATATGATTAAGAGCTAACACTTACACTTAGCAAACACATCATGTCTAGCGAGTGCGGTGGATAGTGACCACGGTGTCACGTCTAACAGGATGGCAACCCTGTTGAGTGTTGACGATGTGGCAAACTAGTTGCTAGCATCGCTGCCGCAGAGAAAGTCCGTGCGGAGGAGTGTTGAGGCAAATGACGGGGGAGGAGAAATGTAGTGTGTGTCAGACCATGGCGACCGTGGTGGACGGTGGCTGTGGCGCCACGTCCGACACGATGAGAATAGATTCATGTGCGATCAACCCTGTCGACGGCACGGCGAAATAGTAGCTAGCACCGCTGCCGTGGAGAAACTCAATGCGGAGAAGCACCAAGTCATAGGACAGAGGAGGATAAATGCAATGTGTGTCGAACCATGGCGTTTGAAGTGGACGATGATCAGGGCGCCATATCCGACATGACAAGCACAGAGTCATGCACGAGCAACCCCATCAGCGGCGTGGAAAACAAGTTTCTAGCCTCGTCATCATAGAGAAAGTCTGCATGAAGATAGAGGAAATATGAGGATAAATGCAGTTCTCTCACCATGGCAGCATCAGTGCAATAGGACAAGAGGGAGGAGGCCGAGATGACCGACACCGGAAAGGACTCCGGTGTAGTAGGACGTTTGTAAGGAGGTCAAGAGGAATGATGTTGGCATTGCAAGGGACGCATCGGACAATTCTGAAACAGAAGACATAGTAGAAGAAATGCAATGTGCACGTAGTGGAGGATCAAGGAGAGAAGGTCGAGACGAACAATCGCCGAACCAGAAAACTTGGAACATTGAATGTCATGTCAAACTACAAGATGAAGCTACCACTAAAAGGATATTGCAAATGGTCACCCGTCCGTGAAGAATTCAAAGAAATTCTTCCAAGATAGCTCCGAACATGAACACAAAATTAAGCATTTACGATCGACGAAACTACGAACCGGTCGCAAAAATGGAATTCTAACATCGATGTGCATCTTCGTGTAGTGCTTATCTTGATCAAAGAATTGTTATGTAGATTAGAGGGGAGAAAGAAGGTGAAAGCACAACTTCTCCCTAGATTTTTTTGGTAATTAATGACAACATATAGTTCATTGGACTAATGAATCTATCAATTATATTTCAGGAAAAGTTCAATGAATGGATTAGCTAGGATTGTGAGGAGATCCCAAAGAAGCAAGGAACATCAATTGGCAAAAGCTTCAAGACTCTACATTTCTGTTTTATGTAAGGAATCACATTTGAGTCCAGAAGAAAGCCAATAATATTAAAAGGGGTGGGTACCTATGATGATCTCGTTGGTCAAATTGCTTAGAGATTACCACCAAAAGGTGTTGTTGGGGAACGTAGTAATAATTTAAAATTTTCCTAAGTCACACCAAGATCATCTAAGAGAGACCAGCAACGACTGAGGTAGAGCATATTCATACCATTAAAGATCGCATAGCGGAAGCGTTACTATGAACGTGGTCGATGGAGTCGTACTCGCGGCGATTCAAATCACGGAAGATCCGATCCGTACACCGAAGGTATGGTGTCTCCGCGTTCAACACACCTACAGCCCAGGGATGCCTCCTCCTTCTTGATCCAGCAAGGAGGGAGGAGAAGTTGAGGGAGAACTCCGGCAACACAACAGCGTGGTGGCGGTTGTGGTGGTGCTATCCCGGCTACCGGAACCACAAACGGAGGAGAAAACGATCTAGGGCGAGAGAGAGAGAGAGAGAGGGCGCCAAGGGCTTCGTGTGTGCTCTTGGGGCACCCCCCCCCCTCCTCTTTATACATAGGTGGAGGGGCGTGGAGAACATACCCTCCAAGCCCTAGGGCGCACCCAAGGGGAGAGGAGGTGGAATCCTAGTCCCCTTCCTTCCCTTCCATACAAAGGTGGACTTTCCACCTTTTCCAACTACATGGGCCTTGAGGGACTTGTGTGCTTGGCCCAATAAGGCCACGACATCTCCCCTCAGCCCATGCACACCCTTAGGACGTGGTGGAACCCTTGGTGGACTTCTGGACTCCTCCAGAAGTTTCCGGAACCTTCTAGAAGCTTCCCGATACAATACCGGAAAAACCCGAAACTTTTCCGGTACCCAAAATATGAATTCCCATATATAAACCTTTACCTCCGGACCATTCCAGAACTCCTCGTGACGTCCGGGGTCTCATCCGGGACTCCGAACAATCTTCAGTAAGCACATATATGATTCCCATAGCAACTCTAGCGTCGTCGAATCTTAAGTGTGTAGACCCTACGGGTTCGGAAATATGCACATATGACCGACACATCTCTCCGTCTAATAACCAATAGTGGGGTCTGGATATCCATGTTGGCTCCCACAAGTTCCTCGATGATCTCATCAGGATGAGCCACGATGTCAAGGATTCACTTAATCATGTATGCAATTCCCTTTGTCTACTAGTATGACACTTGCCCGAGATTCGATCGTCGGTATCCCTATACCTTGTTCAATCTCGTTACCGGCAAGTCTCTTTACTCATTAACAGACGAACTACACGATCTCAAGAATAGTAGTGGGAGTGTTGTAAAAGACTTGAGCACTACAAATTGTGTCTAGAATTAAAAAGCAAGGTTTAGCAAAGTAGTTCTCGAGAGTATGACAAGTTTTATAATCCCTCTTCTTTAAAGCATAAGTATCCTCACAATAATCATCATAGATAGGGGGCATGCTTTCATCAAAATTATTTTGATCATTCAAAGTGGAAGAACTAAAAAGATCATCTTTATCAAATATAGCATCCCCAAGCTTGTGGCTTTGCATATCATTAGCATCATGGGTATTCAAAGAATTCATGCTAAGAACATTGCAATCATTCTCATCATTCACATATTCTATGCCAAGCATTCTATCTAATTCTTCTTTCAGCACTTGAGCACAATTTTCCTTCCCATCATGCTCATGTAAGACATTGAAAAGATGGAGCATATGAGGCATCCTCAATTCCATTTTTTTTGTAATTTTCTAGCGAAAGAACAAGAAACAAAAATATTCTATTGCAAGATCTAAAGATATACCTTCAAGCGCTAACCTCCCCGGCAACGGCACCAGAAAAGAGCTTCGTTGACGGGAGGTGAGTGCCGCTTACCTAGCCTCCCCGGCAACGGCGCCAGAAAAGAGCTTGATGTCTACTACGCAACCTTCTCCTTGTAGACATTGTTGGGCCTCCAAGCGCAGAGGTTTGTAGGACAGTAGCAATTTTCCCTCAAGTGGGTGACCTAAGGTTTATCAATCCGCAGGAGGCGTAGGATGAAGATGGTCTCTCTCAAGCAACCCTGCAACCAAATAACAAAGAGTCTCTTGTGTCCCCAACACACCCAATACAATGGTAAGTTGTATAGGTGCACTAGTTCGGCGAAGAGATGGTGATACAAGTGCAATATGGATGGTAGATATAGGTTTTTGTAATCTGAAATTACAAAAACAGCAAGGTAACTAGTAACAAAAGTGAGCACGAATGGTATTGCAATGCGTGGAAACAAGGCCTAGGGTTCATACTTTCACTAGTGAAGTTCTCTCAACAATGATAACATAATTGGATCATATAACTAGCCCTCAACATGCAACAAAGAGTCACTCCAAAGTCACTAATAGCAGGGAACAAACGAAGAGATTATTGTCGGGTACGAAACCACCACAAAGTTATTCTTTCTGATCGATCTATTCAAGAGTCCGTAGTACAATAACACGAAGCTATTCTTTCCGTTCGATCCATCATAGAGTTCGTACTAGAATAACACCTTAAGACATATCAACCAAGACCCTAATGTCACCTAGATACTCCATTGTCACATCAAGTATTCGTGGGTATGATTATACAATATGCATCACACAATCTCAGAATTATCTATTCAACCAACACATAGAACTTCAAAGAGTGCCCCAAACTTTCTACCAGAGAGTCAAAACGTGTGCCAACCCCTGTGCATAGGTTCCCAATGTCATGAACCCGCAAGTTGATCACCAAAACATACATCAAGTACTCACATGAATCCACGTGTGCCAACCCTTATGCATAGGTTCCCAATTGTCACAAACCCGCAAGTTGATCATAGCAGATAGACACGTCCAAGACATACATCAAGTGTTCTCAAAGACTCAATCCGATAAGATAACTCCAAAGGGGAACCTCAATTCATTACAAGAGGGAGAGGGGGAAGAACATCATAAGATCCAACTATAGTAGCAAAGCCCATGGTACATCGAGATCAAGACATCTCAAGAACACGAGAGAGAGAGAGAGATCAAACACATAGCTACTGGTACATACCCTCAGCCCCGAGGGGGAACTACTCCCTCCTTGTCATGGAGATCGCCGGGATGATGAAGATGGCCACCGTAGATGGATTCCCCCTCCGACAGGGTGCCGGAACGGGCTCCAGATTGGTTTTTGGTGTCTACAGAGGCTTGCGGCGGTGGAACTCCCGATCTAAGTTTCTTTCTGGGGGTTTTTAAATTAATAGGAATTTATGGCGGTGGAATTGCGTCAGTTGGGCCCACGAGGAGGTCACAAGCCTGGTCGCCACCACCGGGGGGGTGGTGGCGGCGTCAGGGCTTTTGACTCCCTCGTGGCTCTTCTAGCCTTCTTCCAAAGATTTGGGGGTCTCTTTTGGTCCAAAAAAATCATCGTAAAGTTTCATTCCATTTGGACTCCGTCTGAAAATGGGCCAAAAACACGGAAAAAACAGAAACTGGCACTTGGCACTGAGTTAATAGGTTAGTCCCAAAAAAGATATAAAATAGCATATTCATGCATATAAAACATCCAAAGTTGACAAGATAATAGCATGGACCCATAAAAAATTATAGATACGTTGGAGACGTATCACTCATCTCAACAGAATTACGTGGTGCCCTCTTTAAAGTACGCGGTTGTCTCTAATGCCTAACCCATAAACGATAGTGGTAATTTGTTTAAGAGACATCATAGTATGCACCATATCTAATAGGGCACAATTATGACATACTGACACACCATCAAATCATGGTGTTCCAGGTGGCATGACTTGTCAAACAATTTTCACGTGAAATTATTTTCAGATTGTCTTCAATGTTTACCAAACTCGTAACTCAGATATATATGTTTACCTCCACGATCACATCGTAGACATATTATCCTATTTTCATGATGATCTTCAACTTCACTCTGAAATTACTTGAACCTTTCAATAATTCAGACTTGTGTTTCATCAAGTAAATACACTAGTATCTACTCAAATCATCTGTGAAGTAAGAACATAATGATATCCATTGCGTGCCTTTAGCACTCATTGGACTGCAGACATGAAAATGTATTACTCCCAACAAGTTACTTTCTTGTTCCATCTCGCTGGAAAACTAGGCCTTCAGTCATCTTGCCCGAGTGGTATGATTTGCATGTCTCAAGTGATTCAAAATCAAGTGAGTCCAAAAAGATCCATCTGCATGGAGTTTCATCATGCGTTTATACCAATAGGCATGGTTTGCATGTCTCAAACGTTTCAAAAATGAGTGAGTACAAAGATCCACCGGCATGGAGCTTCTTCATGCATTTTATACCAATATGACTCAAATGGCAGTGCCACAAGTAAGTGGTACTATCATTACTCCTTTCATATCTTTTGGCATCAATATTATGAACATGTGTATCACCACGGTCGAGATTCAATAAACCATTCATTTTAGGTGCAAGACCATTGAAGGTATTATTCAAGTAACTAGAATAACCATTATTCTCTTGAAATGAATAACCGTATTGCAATAAACATAAACCAATCACGTTCATGCTCCACGCAAACACCAAATAACAATTATTTAGGTTTAACACTAATCCCGATGGTAGAGGGACGTGCGATGTTTGATCACATCAACCTTGGAAACACTTCCAACACACATCGTCACCTCGCCTTTAGCTAGTCTCTGTTTATTCCGTAGCTTTTATTTCGAGTTACTAACACTTAGCAACTGAACCGGCATCTAATACCCTGGTGCTACTAGGATTACTAGTAAAGTATATATCAATATCATGTATATCCAATATACTTTTGTCGACTTTGTCAGCCTTTTCATCTACCAAGTATCTAGGGCAGCTCCTCTTGAGTGACTGTTCCCCTCATTACAGAAGCACTTAGTCTTGGGTTTGGGATCAACCTTGGGTCTCTTCACTAGAGAAGCATATGGTTTGTCGTTTCATGAAGTATCCCTTCTTGCCCTTGCCCTTCTTGAAACTAGTGGTTTTACTAACCATCAACAATTGATGCCCCTTTTTGATTTCTACTTTTGCGGTGTCAAACATCGCGAATAGCTCAAGGATCATCATATCTATCCCTGATATGTTATAGTTCATCACGAAGCTCTAGTAGCTTGGTGGCGGTGATTGTGGAGAACTATCACTATCTCATGTGGAAGATTAACTCCCACTCGATTCAAGCGATTGTAGCACTCAGACAATTTGAGCACACGCTCAAGGATTGAGATTTTCTCCCTTACTTTGTATACAAAAAATCTTGTCGAAGGTCTCGTACCTCTCAACAAGGGCACGAGCATGAAATCCCAATTTCATCTCTTGGAACATCTCATATTTCCCGCAAGGTTCGAAACGTCTTTAGCGCCTCAATTCTAAGTCGTTAAAGCATTATGCACTGAACTATCATGTAGTTATCAAAAAACGTGTATGTCAAATGTTCGCAACATCTACAGACGATGTTCGGGGTTCAGCACACCGAGCGGTGCATTAAAGACACAAGCCTTCTGTGCAGCAATGAGGACAATCCTCAGTTAACGGACCCAGTCCGCACAATTGCTACTATCACCTTTCAACCAAGTGTTCTCTAGGAACATATCAAAAACCACAGAGATATAGCGCAAGTTACAACATAATTTGTAAAGACCTTTTGACTATGTTCATGATAATTAAGTTCATTTAATCAAATTATTTAATGAACTCCCACTTAGATCGACATCCCTCTAGTCATCCAAGTGTTACATGATCCACGTCGACTACCCGTGTCCGATCAGCACGTGAGACGGACTAGTCATCAATGGTGAGCATCTCCATGCTGATCGTATCATCCATACGACTCATGTTCGACCTTTCGGTATCCCGTATTCGAGGCCATGTCTGTACATGCTAGGCTCGTCGAGTCAACCTAAGTGTTTTGCATGTGTAAATCTGGCTTACACTCGTTGTATTCGAACGTTAGAACCTATCACACCCGATCATCACGTGGTGCTTCGAGACAATGATCCTTCGCAATGGTGCACACTTAGGGGGGTACTTATCTCGAAATTTTAATGAGGTACCATCTTATCTTTGTTACCATCGTTCTAAGCAATAATATGAAAAACATGATAAACATCACATGCAATCATATAGTGACATGATATGGCCAACTATTACTTCTACTACTATAGCTAACGGTTAGCAATAAAGTAAAGTAATCACATGGCATTGCATCTCATACAATAAATTAGGACAACTCCTATGGCTCCTGCCGGTTGTCATACTCATCGACATGCAAGTCGTGAATCCTATTACAAGAACATGATCAATCTCATACATCACATATGTAACATCACATCCTTTTGGCCATATCACATCACATAGCATACCGTGCAAAAAGAAGTTAGACATCCTCTAATTGTTGTTGCAAGTTTTACGTGGCTAATTAGGGCTTCTAGCAAGAACGTTTCTTACCTACGTGACAGCCACAACGTTTATATACCAATCCTATTTACCCTTCATAAGGACCCTCTTCATCGAATCCGATCCGACTAAAGTGGGAGAGACAGACACCCGCTAGCCACCTTATACAACAAGTGCATGTCCGTCGGTGGAACCAGTCTCACGTAAGAGTACGTGTAAAGTCGGTTCGGGCCGCTTGATCCCATGATGCCACCGAATCAAGATAAGACTAGTAAAGCAAGCAATTGACAAAATATTCGCCCACAACTTTTGTGTTCTACTCGTGCATACAATCTACGCATAGAACCTCGCTCGGATGTCACTGTTCGGTAGCGTAGTAATAATTCAAAATTTTCCTACGTCACACCAAGATCATCTAGGAGAGACCAGAAACGAGTGAGGTAGATCATATTAATACCATTGAAGATCGCATAGCAGAAGCGTTACTATGAACGCGGTCGATGGAGTCGTACTCGCGACGATTCAAATCGTGGAAGATCCGAAAACCGAACACACCTACAGCCCGGGGACGTATCCTCCTTCTTGTACCAACAAGGAGGGCGAAGAAGTTGAGGGAGAACTCCGGCAGCACGACGGCGTGGTGGCGGTTGTAGTGGTGCTATCCCGGCAGGGCTACGCCTAGCGCTACCGAAACCGCAAACCGAGGAGAAAACGATCTAGGGAGAGAGAGGGATGCCAAGGGCTTCGTGTGTGCTCTAGGGGCACCCCGTCCTCTCTATACATAGGTGAAGGGGCATGGGGAACAGCCCCTCCAAGCCCTAGGGCACATCTAAGGGGAGAGGAGGTGGAATCCTAGTCCCCTTCCTTCCCTTCCATACAAAGGTGGACTTTCCACCTTTCCCAACTACATGGGCCTTGAGGGACTTGTGTGCTTGGCCCAATAAGGCCACGACGTCTCCCCTCAGCCCATGCACACCCTTGGGACGTGATGGAACCCTTGGTAGACTTACGGACTCCTCTGGAAGTTTCCAGAACCTTCTAGAAGCTTCCTGGTACAATAGAGGAAAAATCCAAAACTTTTCCAATACCCAAAATATGGCTTCCCATATATAAATATTTACCTCCAGAACCTGGCGTCCGGGATATCATTCGGGACTCCGAACAACCTTCAGTAACCACATATACGATTCCCATAACAACTCTAGCGTCACCGAACCTTAAGTGTGTAGACCCTACGGGTTCGGGAAACATGCAGACATGACCGAGACATCTCTCCGGCCAATAACCAACAGTGGGGTATGGATATCCATGTTGGATCCCACAAGTTCCTCGATGATCTCATAGGAATGAACCACGATGTCAAGGATTCACTTAATCCTGTATGCAATTCCCTTTGTCTACCGGTATGACACTTGCCCGAGATTCGATCGTCGGTATCCCTATACCTTGTTCAATCTCGTTACTGGCAAGTCTCTTTACTCGTTTCGAAACACATCATCCCGTGGCTAACTCCTTAGTCACATTGAGCTCATTATGATGATGCATTACCGAGTGGGCCTAGAGATACCTCTCCGTCACACGGAGTGACAAATCCCAATCTCGATTTGTACCAAACCAACAGACACTTTCGGAGATACCTGTAGTGCACCTTTATAATCACCCAGTTACATTGTGACGTTTGATACACCCAAAGCGCTCCTACATTATCTGGGAATTGCACAATCTCATGGTCTAAGGAAATGATACTTGACATTAGAAAAGCTTTAGCAGACGAACTACATGATCTTGTGCTATGCTTAGGATTGGGTCTTGTCCATCACATCATTCTCCTAATGATGTGATTCCTTTATCAATGACATCCAATGTCCATCATCAGGAAACCATGACCATCTATTGATCAACTATCTAGCCAACTAGAGGCTCACTAGGGACATGTTGTGGTCTATGTATTTGCACATGTATTACGGTTTCCGATTAATACAATTATAGCATGAACAATAGACAATTATCATGAACAAGTAAATACAATAATAACCAATTTATTATTGCCTATAGGGCAAATTTCCAACACGTGCAACATTTCTCCCAAAAAATATTCTATCCAAAATCCTAAATTCAAATCCGGTGCCACCAACTTTCTACACATCGGCCACAACGAGTTTTCCTTAGACAGAACCCCAAGCCAAACCCTAGCAACTTGGTACAACCGAGATTCACTTTGGTACAGCCAAAAAGAAGTGACCACCTTGCTGGTTTCCATTTGACAAAAATTGGAATTTCCGAGTTTTTTAGATCGGTGCCAACGAGTCCCTCGAACTTACCAGGCCAACCAAATCGGTCTAACTAAGAAGCTTAGTATCGGTGTAAATGAAACGACGAAACTTAGGACATTTTGCTTTAAACTGGTGTAACCGAGTTTTTACTTTGGTTCCATCGAGTTGGGCAATAATGTTGTAATGGTTGGATTTTTGGGGATGGCTATAAATACCCCTCCACCTCCCTCCCATTCGCAGAGAGAGCACTCAGAACAAGCAAACACTTCCACCATTCATTTTCTGAGAGAGAACCACCTACTCATGTGTTGATATCAAGATCTTCCACTCCAACCATATGAATCTTGATTTCTAGCTCCCCAAGTTGCTTTCCAAACAATCAATCTCTTCTACCAAGACAAATTCTGTGAGGGAGTGATTGAGTGTTGAGAAGACTATCTTTCAAAGCACAAGAGCAAGGAGTTCATCATCCATACCACATCTATTACCTTTTGGAGAGTGGTGTCTCCTAGATTGTTTAGGTGTCGCTTGGGAGCCTCCAAATTGTGTGGAATTGAACATAGAAGTTTGTAAGGGCAAGGAGGTCGCCAACTTTGTGAAGATCTACCCAGGGTGAGGCTAGTCCTTCGTGGACGTAAGCCATGGTGGAATAGACAAGCTTGCTTTTCCATGGAGCATTCGTGGATGGAGCCCTTCGTGGACTCGCGCAGGCGTTACTCTCTGTGGGTTGAAGTCTCCATCAATGTGGACGTACGATAGCACCACCTATCAGAACCACGCCAAAAATCATCATGTCTTCATTGTGTTTGATCTTCCTATCCCTACACTCTACTTACACGTGCATGTCTTTACTTCCCGTTTTTATACTCGTGCACTTGCATATGTAGTTTGTGCTAGACTTGGTAAAATTGCTAAAACTTGCCAACTGATAAAACTGGGAAAATGTTAAGCTTTTATTTGGTCAAGTAGTCTAATCACACCCCCCCCCCTCTAGACATACTTTGGATCCTACAAGTGGTATCATAGATTTGGTCTCCATTGCATTGGTTTCACAACCGAGGAGAGTATGGCGTCTAGTGAGGGAAATTACAACCGTAGAAATCCATATTTTGATGGTACAAACTTTGCTAGTTGGAAGTATAAAATGAAAATATTTATTCTTCATCATAATCCCATTGTTTGGGTTGTTGTTCGTGTTGGTTTGTAAGGTGAATTCTTTGGTGATGGAAAGGAACCTCATCGTGAAGCGACTACAAAAGAATTGAAGATACGCTCAAGCATGCGACATTCTTCAACTGCCTATGCCCCGAAGAATTCAACAAGATAAGTCATGTTGAGAATGCAAAAGAAATTTGGGACACTTTGGTTGATATGCATGAAGGAACCGAGTCCGATGGGAAATCTAAGTTGGATGTGCTTCAAAGTCAACTTGACAAGTTCAAGCCAAAGGATGGTGAAGGAGTCACGAAAATGTACTCTAGGCTTGATCTCATCACAAATGAGATTGTCGTCTTAGGAAGTGAAGAGATGGCCAAAAAATTCACCATCAAGAATATTCTTAGAGCCTTGGATGGAAAGTATGACACTGTGTGCATATTGATCCAAATGATGCCAAACAAGAAAGTTCTCAAGCCTATGGAATTCATTGGTAGGGTTGTTGCTCATGATATGTCACTGAAGGACAAAGAAGAGCTCCACAATAATTCAAGTGGTGCTTACAAAGCCACACGTTATGCGCCTGCAACTTCAAGTGACAACCTTGCTACTAATGAAGAGATAAGCCTCATGGTTAAGATATTCAACAAGTTCTATAAGAATAGAGGAAAAGATAGAAGCTCCAACTCGAGATATGAAGAAAAGCATTGTTCTAGTCGTGACCGAAATTATTACAATTGTGGAAGACCCAGACACTTGTCCAATGAGTGCACAGCCCCGTCCAATAGATGAAAAGATTCACCTAAAAGAAGAAGCTCAAGAGATGAGTCACCTCGAAGAGAGAGAAAAAGTAGAGAAGATCGCTATGAAGGAAGACCCTCCTGGAGAAGCAAGGATTTGGAGAAGAAGGGAAAGTACACCAAGAGCTACACAAGAAGAAGACAGCAAGCTCATGTTCATGAATGGGTTTCCGGCTCCTAATGCGACAACCAATCCGAGAAAAGTTACAACTCCAAATCCGATTATAGTCAACATGAAGGTGTTGCCGGACTAGCACTCGTATCTTCCAACTCTTATGATCTATATGATTCACCAAATGAAGAATTGGAAGTTGCTTCATGGCTAAAGGCCCAAAGGTATCACACCCAGAATACATTAACCTTAATAGTGATAAGGATGACTTATTAGGAGATGATGGCTTGCTCTTTGATAAAACTAGTGATGTTAGCCAAAATTAAATTGATAATAATCATGCTAGTCAATATAAATCGTGTGATGATGATAAGAAGGAGATTGAGAGCTTAACTAAGGAACTAAGCACTCTTAAGTTAGCTCATGAATCTACTCAAGAAGATCATAGAGAGCCTCTAAGAACTCATGAGAGGTTACGCTTCGAGAAGCTAAATTTACAACAAGGGCATGAGTTTCTTAAAGCTATCAATGATGATCTTTGACAGAAGAGTTCTTCTAATCTTGCCAGACGATTACTCTTGTCTACTTTTGTGCCACATGTTAAGTCTAAGCAAACTAGTAACAAAGGCAAGAAAGGTTCTTCATATAGTAGCAACAATAATAATGCTAAATCTAAAGATGTTGCTTCTAGTAGTTCTATTGATTCCACTAATGATTCTCTTAGCCAAGTTCCACTTGAGCAAGAAATGATTTATCAAAAGGAATTACAGAGAAAGATGTCTAGAAGATTCTTGCCGGACGTAAGCAATTTGAGGAGATTGTACGCAAGCAAGGATGGCACTGGAAGAGCCAAGGTATTGGTTTTGAACGAAAGTTCAATGTCAATGGAGTTGAATGGTAAGAAGATCAATACTCGAAGAAGAAATTTGTTCCCCGAAAGGAGAAGTATGATCCTACTCTCTTTAAGGGAACACAAGCTGAAGATGATCTTCGATCACAAGACCACAATCTTAAAGGCAAGGATAAGCTTCAAGAGGATATTGACTCATTTTAGGAAGAGCATTGAGCCATGGTCAAGTGGGTTCCCAAGGACACTACTAGCTCTAATTCATCAAGTGCTACTTCAACTCCAAGTATCCCCATCAAGTTGAGGTGGGTCTCCATGAAGAAGAACTAGAGAAGTTCTTGAGGGGTGACCCCGCCAACAAACTTCACTCATATTCATTACTTGGAAATAACTAAGCAAACAACTCCAACTCTGTGCAATATTTCAAGGAGTCACAAAACCCCTTGCCGGTAAGCAAGGGACAAGGTAATTATTGTATCAATGGACATCATCACATGTGTGCTTAATACCATGTCCATAGATATCCTTGTATTTGTTACTTTTGGGACTAACCCATGTAGGTGGGAAGATTACAAAACAATAAGGATTGCTCTCAACTCTAGATGAACTTCATCAACAATAAGAATCCACTACTACAACACCTACATGAAGTCTTCATCGACAAAACCCAAGGTTAGTTCATAGCTCTAAAAGGGGATATCACATCAAGGGGAGCTTTTCTCTAAGACTTGAGCTAAAGCGTCTCAAACGACGTGGACACATTAAAAGCTTCATGTAAACGTGGCAACCCCACTTATGCTTAAACGATGAGTGTGACCTATGATCAAGTATTCTTGCTTGGCTCCTTAAGTCAATATACTCATATATAGATGATTTCGTCAACACCAAAGTGCTTAGTAGATACTAGAGTGGTTGTGCATGTTTGACATATTCTGTTTGGCATCTTATTGTGTTATCATGTTGGTTTGCATTTTTTTTCTCCATTTGAGGACATCCAATTTTTGTTATATTTTCGATTTTATTTCTTTAGCCAATTGGGCGTACAAGAATTCCTAAGTATCCCTCTATCTATATGTTCTTTCTCGTCTCAAATTCTATTCATGCTTCATCACAAAATTTGAGCAAGCACTTTTTAGACCCTCCAGATGAGGAGCACTTGGAGCCACTGATTTGACAAGGGTTGACTTCCAAAACCTCCCAAGTGTTTTTCAGTGTGAACAGAACCTCCAAACTCGGCTTCACCGATTCACTTTGGGTTGATCTGGTTTTTCTACCTCTGTACCACTGGTTCGGACTTTTCGGCGTCACCGAATGCTGTGTCAACTAGCAGTTATGTATCTTGGTGGAACCGATTTTTTTATCGGTGTCACTGACAGCATGTTGGTATATACATCTGCGGGTCCGGACTCTGAGAATTACTTCAAAAGAAGGACTCATGCACCCCTTGTCGCTGCCTATGTTGGACGTTCTTCATCTTCTCTAGCGCGCCCTCACCGCCGAAGTCTGTCACCATCAACGACAATCGTCCCCTTCATTGTCGCCGTAGAGAGGATCCGACAAGTTAGGGTAATCTTTGATCCCTCTTGCGCTCCAATATCTAATTCATGTGCATTAGGTTTTGTCTACTTTTTGTCCACATTTCCACAAACCTACCCACAAAAAACTTCCTTAGATTACCTAGAAGGAAAAGTTTTAGGGTTAGGTATCCATAGTGTTGGGGATATTATCCCGTTGTAGGACCCGCCATGTGGGTCGGGTCAGGATAATGGCGGCTCTATCCCTATGGTCAAGATGGGCCATTATCAAAGAAGCGGAAGGCTCCAGATGAGACGGTTGGCCCAAGACTAAACAAAGGCGTCCATGTAAGGAAAGAGACGTCGGGAGTTTCCTCACGTGGGAGACAAGGCGAGTTAGAGATAAACCGGCTTACAAATTGCAATGAGAGTTGGACTCTTCTAAGACCTAGAACATCGACCTATATATAAAGGCGGGTCTCTAGGGTAGATAGGATTAAGTTAACATCAATCGAGAGCTAGGTCAGGCGAATCCGCAACCTTGTAATCGATTCCCACATCAATATACACAAAGCAGCATGTAGGCTTTAACCTCAATCTGAAGGGCCGAACCTAGGTAAACTCGCCTCCCGTTTCCCGGTCAACCCCTTTGAGTCGCCACATCGCTGCGATGGCCTCATCACTAAGTCGTTTCACGAGGACATCTGCCGTGACAAAACCACGACACATAGTATGCAATCTCGTAGTCACTAAGTCGAAACGTCTCGGTGTCACGGATGTGGTTTCATCCACAACACAAGGGCTTCTCGGTGAAAATGGAAGTTCCTATCGGGATTTAGGGATTTTGAGCGCAACTTCAAAGAGACCGAGTCACACTTCGGTGAAACTGAAACAGTGTGACCAAGTCTCTGTTGTTGTTATTGTTGCCTCAGAAATTCCAAAATCTAAAACTTGGTGGAACCGAATTTCATAGCGTGAAAACCTGAAACTAACATTTTGAGTTCAAATTTGCAAAAGTTTACAAATTTTGTGATGATCATAAGCTATGCTCCTCCATAGTTACTTCA
Source organism: Hordeum vulgare subsp. vulgare (assembly GCF_904849725.1). Classification (NCBI taxonomy): domain Eukaryota; kingdom Viridiplantae; phylum Streptophyta; class Magnoliopsida; order Poales; family Poaceae; genus Hordeum; species Hordeum vulgare. Next base: position 142,175,234 of record NC_058521.1, on the reverse strand, counting down.
CGGGGTCAGTGTTCATCATATCTGAATCAGATGACAATCGTAATCAGCATAGAGAACGAAGTGTGGATTTGGATGCACGTACTAGTCCTGAAGGGAGTTCTGATGACCCTGGAACCCCCTAGCTCACATGACTTTCCCAAGGCAGCCACTAGAGCTAGAAAGCAGAAAAATTTAGATGAGGAGGATGAGGACTTTGTCCCAAAGGAGGTCACTTCCAAGAAACAACCTTAGAGGAAGGAAAGAGTGGTGGCAAGAGAAGTTATAGAGTTTATTGCTTCCAAGAGAGGGACGTCTTTATCTTTGGAGAAACCTAGTGGAACAAGGAGAACAAATACTTTGGCTAAGAAGTTTGGAAAGAAGAGAGAAAGGGTTAAAACCATCTACGTGACTAGAAGACCTACCTCTATGAGAATTGATCAAGAGGAAGAGGCAGGAGAGGAGGAACCAGCTGTAAACCCTCCTCCCTCTAAGAAGAGGAAGCTCATGGCAGATGCCATGCCCAGTAAGCCTCCCACTAAGGCCAAGTAGGCTGCCCCAAGCCTAAGAAGACCATCGGAGATATTCCAGCGACACGGAAGAACAAGGGTTCAATGGCTAGAGATGCTGCTGATGATGAGGATGTTATTGTGTTGAGGAAACTCGGGCCCCACCTTCCTTATCATAATGATGATCACCTAGTTGCTGAGAACATGAAGGAGAGGAAGGACCAAGGGCTAAGCAGATGGATAGACAATGATGAATGATCCATATGATGTCAACAGGAGAACTATTGTTGACACTCGCCTTCACACCAAGGAGTAGCAGGATTTCTATGAGACTGTCTTGCTTGACAAGAATACAGCTATGAATGACATGAGGTATGTTGATTGGGAGTACAACAAGTCCAATGAGGACTACTTCCCCCATGTCCAGGAGAACTTCAAGATGTTGGACGTTAATGAGTTCATTGGTAAAGAGATGACACCATGGAATGATGAGCTCATCATGCAATTCTACTCCACTGCTCACTTCTATCCAGATGGAAGGATAGTATGGATGATAGAAGGCACCAGGTATCAGGCAACCATTGATGAGTGGGCTACCATCTTAGGAGTCCCAAAGGTGCAAGAGAGAGGTTTGGACTTGTACTCAGAGTCCAAGATGAACCACAACTCCATGGCCAACATGTGCACACCAATTCTCAAGGAGTATGTGAAGACTCATAAGCTTCGCTCAGTGTATTTTCTGCAAAAAGGATTGACTACCTACAACACCATAAGATGACTCGTGGATACTCAATTAAAATGTTGCATCATGTTGACAGCCACATCAGGATGAGGGTGAAGGATCTCATAGTTGAGACCATCAACGGGATTGTTGTTGATCAGAAGAGAGCATGCGAATATGCTCCATACATCCGGTTGTTCATCAATTCCAAGATTAGAAAGAGACTCCATTTGATCGACCACACCTGTCCTCCAGCCAGAGTTCGAGGACAATGTTGTGGTGATGGATCCTACTCATCTCACTTCATCTATTGCTGTGGGGACCCCGACTAGCAAGTCGAGTTCGCCGTGCCCAGTGACCCCAAGGATCAATGTTCACTGAACACAGATACTGAATAATAGAGGCTTACATCCAAGTACCGAAATTATTAGATCAAACGACCAGAAGGTCGGGTTCAAGAGCGAGGCCTAAAGCCAAACTAAACAGATACATCGAGTAGCGGAAACTCGTAAGGGCTAAGCGGTGTCCATACCATCAAGCCTACACCGACAAGCATTCTGACTTGGAAGCGTCCTAGATCGCAGGTTCGTCTCCGACGGCGTACTCGTCGCCAAACTCTGGTCCTTCCATGTCTGGTCAATAATATAACCAGTGGCAAGCCAATGAGTACTTTGAATGTACTCGCAAACAGGCCATGATATGAACATTGATAGTGAAGAATAATAGTAACAGGTATCTATGGTGGAATGCAATTTGGTGGAATGATCAGGTATACGCAACAAGTTAAAGAACTACTCTTGAAGAACAGGTTACAGATATCAACATATCTGCTAAGGGTTGAACCATCCGGGTTCACCCTATATGCCAAGTCATCGGACTTGTCATAACCTCAATGTATTAATGAGGGCTAAACCATCCGGGTTTACCCTATGTGCCAAGTCACCGAACTTGGTCATATTATTACTCTCATAACAACACCTTTTTAACACCACACACACACACTTGGTTTATGCGGAAACGCTGGACGTAGTTTAAGCAGCACCACCCAACTGTCCTTGACCTTGGACACGGCTATTCGAATAGTTTGACACTCTGCAGAGGTAGTACGCTGGACCCACGAGAAACGGGAAACTTCAGTGTCATCCACGACTCGCGGTATATCACATATACCCGAGGTAAGTACCCGATCATCATCTTTCCCCTGACGATACTAGACAAAGAGGTCCACTCGATTGGTACCCAGCCCACACGTTGTACGTCTTACGAGCACCGACTCTGGACTGTATCAACCATACAGGGACCAACGGTGTGCCTGGAACTCATAATAATGGCATAGTCGTCCTACCTGGCACGACCCCATCACGAGAGTGACACCGATCACTCCCGCCACTAGTAATGTGGCTCTTTGCTAGTACCGACCAGAGTAATCAACAAAGCCCCGTCCCATAAAGGGGTATCGTGGTCGTACTGGTAAGGTTGGGACGGTCGACACATCATAAATCTAATCCCATTTCCGAAACCATACTCACACAAAAACACCGGTGCATCACTTCACCAAAAGTGATCACCAACTCATCATCACCCTGGGTCATTAGTGGCACCCGACGGGGTTTTCATAAACTCTTTATTTAACTCATCATCATGCTTGTGATAATATGCTCTATCTTTACTTGTCAACATGGTAATAACATGACCCTCAAGGGGTAGGGTCAAGCTCAGTGCAATGATCTAACTCTACTAGTCAGCCTGACAGTAGCATGATCCTAACAGATGATAGGGTCAAGCTCATCATGCTTGTGCTCCGAGGAGCCATATGAATAACCTTACTATCATGCAAGTGCTTTGAAGAAGCCTTCGGTACCATCACCACAATGATGAACCGGCATCGTGATCACATGCAACGGGAAAATACCAACTATACTAGCATGCAACAATGTTTGTGCTCAAGTCATGGTCAAAGGGCTGCTTGCCTTGGTCAGCTAGGTATCCGGGGTCTTCGAGGTCTTCCGCTCCGGATCCTCCGTCACTCAGTAACTCTACCATCGAGAAAGGAATAAATAAATAATAGCTCACACCAAAACAGATCACAAGGTGCTTTTAAAAATGTTGCAAAGCTTGAATAAATTCAGTTTATTATTTTGGAAAATGTTTCCTATGGTTTTTATTAGCTAAGCATATTTATTTAAAAGCAAACAGGAGCAAACAGATGCTCTTAATATCATTTTATTATACCAAAACAGGTTCTGTTTTTGATAAATGTCAAAGTCTACAGAATCAATTACAACACATTTTTAGAAAATTGTTGGTGGAAGAATCATATTTTTCTACTGGCTAAATATTTTTATAAAAATCATTTAAGTTGCAGATTAAAAAATAAAATAAAAAGGCCAGGGGGAGACCCAGTCGGCCCAGCCAGCAGACCGGCCACCAAGCGCGCGGGCCAGGTACAAACCTGACCTGCGGGCCCCTGGGGTCAGTGTCAGCGGCTGCGCGTGCTGGCTGCCCCAGGACACCGACAGGTGGGCTCCACCTGTCGGGTCCTTCTCCTACCTCCAGCCAGAGAGGTGGAGATGGACGCCGGCGAGGCTACCATTGCCCTCAGGCCAATCTAGGATCGGGAATGGGTCCCTCGTTCCTCCGCCTACCTGCTCGTGGTCGGGACGTCACCGGAGGTGGTCTGGATCGCCGGCGACGAGGTGATCGTGGCGGAAAGGTTTCGGACTGGCGTCGAGCTAGTGGCTAGGGGCACGGATTCGCTCAGGGGAGTTGGGGGAAATGATCCTGGCGTCAAGGGGAGTGCAATGGGAGGTCGGGCGGCGCAGGAGCCGGCGTGTAGCCGGAGATCGACCGGAGCTCCGAGGTGGAGGGGCCTCAGTCGATCTCGAGCACCGAGGCTCTGCGAGCTCGATTGGGCGGCTAGGGGGAGTCTAATGGTTGTGCTGAAGCTGTTTGGAGGGTGCTGGGGTGCCAGGGGGACCTCCATGTTACTGGGGGGTTGGAACTGGCCGGGGAGACGTCCCCTCGCTGGAGGTTCTCTGTAGCGCGTCCAGAGCACGGTTTTGGCATGCCACGGCATGCTGGCGCGCTCTGGGCCCCTTTGGGACGTGTCCTCCATGTCCTGAGTGTTGCTGGGAGTGTGCCTAGCCGTTGTGTGCTAGTGGGAGCACGAGCTGGTCAAAGGAGGCAAGGAACACTAGTGTTGCCAGTACTGGCCTACGGCTCAAATTGAAGATCTTGGCACTAGTGCTTGGATTTGGGGAGGGGCTGGTTGACTGGGTGCTCAGGGTGTTCTGGGGCTCTAACTCACCAAGTTTGGGGCTTTGACATTGGGTAAAACAGTGGCTAGGAGGGTTTTTACCTTCCTGTCAGTAGGTGTTCGAAAGTGATTTGGGGTGCTTGCACTCCACCACTGGAACTGAAACTTAACAGGTTTGGTCTTGTGGTAAAAACATGCGGTTTCACCAAATTTGAGCTCCATTGAACAAGTTTAGCTTTGTAAACTTGAAAATGCCTCAAAATGACCAGTACTGTCCTTTACAAAGGAAGTGTGGCCAAACAGAGTCCCACAAATCCCATCTTTGGTGTGGAGTCCTCATTTGGGGTGTCAAACACCTCTGCAAAGTTTCAGATACATTGGAGAAACTTTGCAATGTAGAGTTGTTCCAACTCTTCTCTGGACAGAGAGGGTTTTGGGCTCATTAGGGGCACTTCCCCACCTTGGATCAAGGTGAGATTTTATGTGAGCACCTAATATGGCTTGGGAGGGCTCCTGTAATTTAATGGGAATTTATTGAGATCATTTCCTTTGGAAACATCTCAAAACGCTAAAACAAACAAAAATGGTTTTCAGGGTTTTACTCAAATAATATTAATATAAAATAGGGTTGAAAATCTTATATATGGAAAATATATGTCCTTCTGAGCTTCCATGAATTTACTCAGAATTTTCTAAGGCGGGAAAGCAATTTTCCTTGTGGGAATATCATTCCTGGCCCTAGAAACAGACATAAATATAAAATAGGAAAATAATATTTTAAATCACCAATTAATGTTTTTAATGAATGAAAATAATATCTCGATCAGATCACCAACTTTTGTTGGAAGTGCCACTTTGCTTCATGAGCTAGTAGTGTATCCCAACATGATGAAGGTGATCTTGATATAAAGGAAAAAGGGTTTTTGAAGAGAGCAAAAATAATAAGTTCTTCATGGGTTTGAGTCATCAAGCAAGCAAGCATTCACTCATACAAGGGCTGACATTGCACTCACAACATTATTTGAAAAAGTTTTAACAAGCTCTCATTTTTGCAACATAAAATACTTGTGATGAAAAACAGGGTGTGACAGACCTATTCCTCTTACAAGAATCTCGTCCCCGAGATTCCTAAGCTAAGCGTTAAATAGCTCGGGAAATTCTGATCGGAGATAGTCTTCACGTTCCCACGTGGCTTCTGCTTCAGTATGGTTGCTCCACTGAACCTTGAAAAACTTGATGGTGCGGCTTCTGGTGCAACGTTCGGCTTCATCCAAAATGCGGATCGGTTTCTCGCGGTAGGTAAGGTCCGGTTGAAGGTCAATAGCTTGATGATCAATGTCCTTGTAAATATCGGGACGGTTCGGCACTTGTAAACACTTCCGAAGCTGTGACACGTGAAACACGTTGTGCACACACGAAAGCTCAGGAGGTAGCTCCAACTGGTAAGCTACTTCCCCGCGCCTTGCCGTGATCTTGAAGGGTCCAATGAACCTGGGAGCTAGCTTCCCCTTGACGTGGAAACGCTTGGTCCCCTTGAGAGGCGTGACTCGCAAGTACACCTGGTCTCCAGGAACAAACTCCACATCTCTGCGGCGAGGGTCTGCATAGCTCTTCTGCCTTGACTTAGCTGCCTCCAAGTTCTCTCGGGCAAGCTGAACCTTGTCCCCTGCTTCCTGCAGTGCTTCTGGTCCGAAAACTAGTCCTTCACCGGTTTCGGACCAATTGAGAGGGGTGCGGCACTTTCGCCCATATAACGCTTCGAATGGGGCCATCTGAAGACTGGACTGGTAGTTGTTGTCGTAAGAAAACTCAGCAAATGGCAGGCAATCTTCCCACTTGGCACCATGAGCCAAAACACAGGCGCGGAGCATGTCCTCAAGTATCTGGTTTACCCTCTCGGTCTGTCCGCCCGTTTGCAGGTGGAAAGTCGTACTGAAGGAGAGTTTGGTTCCGAGAGCTTCTTGAAATTTCTTCCAGAATCTTGAGGTGAATTGCGTGCCGCGGTCGGACACGATCTCCTTGGGAACTCCATGGAGACTCACCACTCAATGAATGTATAGACTGGCCAGCTGGCTGCCATCGTAGGTGGTGTTAACGGGGATGAAATGGGCCACCTTGGTCAAATGATCGACTATGACCCAAATGGAGTTATGACCCTTATTCGACCGGGGCAACCTGGTGATGAAGTCCATGCCGACTTTATCCCACTTCCATTCCGGCACTTGAAGAGGTTGCAGCAATCCAGCAGGTCGCTGGTGTTCAGCCTTGACACGCTGGCATACATCGCATTTAGCGACATAGGAGCCAATTTCCCTCTTCATGCCATGCCACCAGAATCGTTCTCGGAGGTCTTGATACATCTTGGTACCACCTGGATGGATAGAGTACGGTGTGTCATGAGCCTCTTTGCAGGATCAAGTCCTTAAGTTCGGCCTTGTTAGGTACGCATAAGCGCTTCCCGTACCACAGTACTCCTTGCTCATCAATCGAGAATCCTGGGGCTTTGCCTTCTCGCACCTTCCTCTTGAGGCCTTCGATACTCTTGTGTCCCTTATGGGCTTCCTTGATGTCGTCTGCCAGAGTAGGCTTGACTTCGAGGTTAGCCAGGTATCCTGGTTCGACTATCTCAAGCCCGAAGCCCTCCATCTCTTCATACAAGACGGGTAACCTTTCCTTGAGCGCGACGTTCAAGGAGCCTACCTTCCGGCTTAAGGCATCGGATACCACATTCGCCTTGTCGGGATGATATTGAATACTGAGGTCGTAATCCTTGATTAACTCAAGCCATCTCCGCTGCCTCATATTCAGCTCCCTTTGAGTGAAGATATATTTCAGACTTTTGTGGTCTGTATATATCTCACATCCCTTCCCCAGAAGGTAATGTCGCCATGTCTTCAGAGCATGCACTACAGCTGCTAGCTCGAGATCATGGGTGGTGTAGTTCTCCTCATGCGGTCGCAGTTGCCGTGACAAGTACGCCACGACCCTGCCATCTTGCATCAGGACTCCACCGAGCCCGGTTCCAGAGGCATCACAATATATTACGAATTCCTTGTTGATGTCTGGGGTAGCCAATACCGGGGCGGTAGTTAGCCTCTTCTTCAACTCCTGGAAACTTGCTTCACACACCGGTGTCCACTCGAACTTTCGGCCTTTCTTCAAGAGTTGAGTCATAGGTCGAGCGATGCTGGAGAAACCTTCTACAAACTTGCGGTAGTATCCCGCGAGCCCGAGGAAACTCCTGACATCCTTCACGTCCTTTGGTGATTCCCAGTTGGTCAATGTAGTAATCTTGGACTGATCTACGGACAAACCGCTTGCCATCACGGTATGACCCAGAAATCCAACTTCGTTCAGCCAGAAATGACACTTGCTGAATTTGGCATAAAGCTGGTGCTCTCGAAGCTTTCCCAGAACTAACCTCAGGTGTTGCTCATGCTCCTCTTCGGACTTGGAGAAGATTAATATGTCATCGATGAACACGACCACAAACTTGTCCAAATATTCCATGAAGACCTTGTTCATGAGGTACATGAAGTAGGCTGGGGCATTTGTCAAACCGAAGGGCATGATAGTGCATTCATATAGACCGTATGGGGTCACGAATGCAGTCTTGGGTATATCTTCGGGTCGAATCTTCAACTGGTAATATCCCGGTCAAAGATCGATCTTGGAAAATACCCTGGCCCCGTTTAACTGGTCAAACAGGTCTTCGATCTTGGGGAGCGGGTACTTGTTCTTAATTGTGACTTCATTAAGAGAACAGTAATCGACGCAGAGTCGAATGGTACCGTCCTTCTTGGAAACGAATAGAACAGGTGATCCCCAAGGTGATGCACTCGGACGGATGAACCCTTTCCTGAGTTGCTCATCCAGCTGCTTCTTCAGCTCTGCCAGCTCTTCGGAACCCATCCTGTAAGGCTTTTTATATATAGGCCTTGATCCAGGCATGAGCTCGATGATGAACTCGATGTCTCGGTCGGGAGGCATTCCGGGTAGCTCGTCAGGAAAGACGTCCGGGTATTCACAGACTACAGGCACTTGATCAAGCTCTACCTCGGATAGACTGTTGACTCGAGGCACTTGAGCCGATACTGGCTCGGAGACAAACTTGACCTTGTCCCCTTGGTTGCTTGTCATGGTAATGGCCCTGTTGGCACAGTCCAAAAGACTCTGGTGCTTGGCCAACCAATCCATGCCGAGGATTACTTCTACACCTTGCGATTTAAGCACAATGAGGTCTGCCAAGAAACTCGATCCATTGATAACTATCTCGACCCTTGTACACCCTAGGTTGGTCCTCAATACTGCTCCCGGGGTTTGAATTTCCATCTGTCCACGGAGTAGAGTGGGTTTTAAACCACACTTCTCCGCAAACCTTTGAGTAACAAAAGAATGCGAGGCACCACAATCAAACAACACTGTTGCTGGAGTTGAGTTGACGAGGAATGTACCCAGAATGCAGTCCGGGTCTTCCTGCGCCTCTTCTGCAGTGATGTGATTGATCCGGCCCCTGCCATTGAACTGCTGGTTGTGGGGGGCCTGGTTCCTTCCTGGTGCACCTTGACCGGGATTGGGTGCATTGGGACGCGGTGCGTCGGGCTTCTTGATTGGGCACTGCCTGGAATAGTGCCCGGTCTGACCACACCCAAAGCAAGTGACCTACCCTGGAGGGTTGGTCTTGACTCCACCGTTGTTCGGCGGGTTGACTACTGGCTTGGCTTGCTGCTGAGGCTGATAATTCTGGTGGAACACCGGGTGCTTCTACTGCTGCTGCTGAAAGTTGGGTCTTGCAGGTGCTGACTGCCATGGTCTTGGTCTTGCGCTACTGGGTCCTCCACTGCCAATCAGTTTGCGCTTGCGGGTGTCGTCCATCGCATGACGCTTGTCTTCCAGCATAAGCGCCTTGTTAACCAACTCGCTGAAAGTCTGGCAGTCGCAAACCACCAGCTGGTATTGCAGGGACTGTTGTAACCCTTCCATGAAGCGTTCCACCTTAGCAGCCTCAGTGTTAACATCTTCGGGCGCGTACCTTGACAAGAGGTTAAACTTCTGCAGGTACTCCTTAACAGTTCCACTGCCCTGCCTCAAGGCTCGAAATTCCCGCTTCTTAATGGTCATCAGTCCACGTGGAATGTGAGCCGCGCGAAATCCTTCCTTGAACATCACCCAAGTGATGACTTGCCATATCCGCATGATCTGAAATCCATCCCACCATGCCTTGGCGGTGCCTCCGAGATAGTGAGAAGCATAAAGGACCTTCTCATGATCGTCGGTGCACTTGACCAGCGCAAGGAGGTCTTCAATGGTGCAGATCCAGTCTTCGGCATCCAGTGGTTCAGTCGTCTCCGTGAATATGGGGGGCGTAGTCCGCATGAACTCAGAAAGAGTAGAGCGGCTACCGCCATTCCCATTCCGCGGCGGGTTGTCCACCAGGACTTGAGTCACCTGCTGAATAGCGGCATTGCTGGCTTGACGCTCCTCCCGAAGAGCTTGAAGGAACTGAGCCATCGTCAAGTTCTCAGGAGGAGGTGGTGGCGGAAGGTCTCTAGGCTGCTCGTGGTGACCTCCAGCGTGAGCTTCTCCTTCGGTTCCCTGCGGCGTCCCTGAGGAGCCGGCGCCGGGGTTGCCGAAGGTGCTGTTGCGGGTTGCGTTCACCACCCTGTCATAGAAACAGACAGGTCAAAATGCCACCTTGCTCGGGAATACAAGGATTCGTTGCTAGTAAGAGGGGGTCCGATACGTGCAAGTGAAAAGTTTTCAAAACCAAAGTTTTTGACAAACGGAAATTGCATTCATAAAAACTAGGTGATGTAGTCACTTACAGGCTGCCTAAGGCAATAGGTGACTTACATCATGCACACATACATAAATTAGAAACGGATACATGGATACCCTATGCTCGGGGTACTCCTAATTGCCTATGCTAAATCCTACGCGGCGGACTGCTCAATCTCAAAGGCGGACTCAACAGGATCCTCATCTTTGTCCTCGTCTTCATCAACATCTCCTTCCTTTATAGGAGTGGAAGAAAGAATCCACACATCACGGCGTCTCTTAGGCGAGGCGGCGAAGATCTCAGTGCTCGTGGTAGAGGAAGATGGGCGTGCGACGTACGTGGCACTTCTCGAGACAATCCATCAGGAGTAGTGGAAAGCCGGTCTCCGGAAGCGTCTCAGGTACGGGAGCCATCTACAAGGCATAGGAGAGAGGTCAGAAGGTTGTATGTGCAAAAGTTTTGTGCAAGGCTAGCGTTCTAACGTTCTCGGCTAACGTCCATGCTATCTAAGGCTTCCTATAGTCAGGATGGCTCTGATACCAGTTCTGTGGGGACCCCGACTAGCAATTCGAGTTCGTCGTGCCCAGTGACCCCAAGGATCAATGTTCACTGAACACAGATACTGAATAATAGAGTCTTACATCCAAGTACCGAAATTATTACATCGAATGACCAGAAGGTCGGGTTCAAGAGCGAGGCCTAAAGCCAAATTAAACAGATACATCGAGTAGCGGAAACTCGTAAGGGCTGAGCGGTGCCCATGCCATCAAGCCTACACCGACAGGCATTCTGACTTGGAAGCGTCCTAGATCGCAAGTTCGTCTCCGACGGCGTACTCGTCACCAAACTCCGGTCATTCCATGTCTGGTCAATAATATAACCAGTGGCAAGCCAATGAGTACTTTGAATGTACTCGCAAACAGCCCATGATATGAACATTGATAGTGAAGAATAATAGTAACACGTATCTATGGTGGAATGCAATTTGGTGGAATGATAAGGTATATGCAACAAGTTAAAGAACTACTCTTGAAGAACAGGTTACATATATCAACATATCTGCTAAGGGTTGAACCATCCGGGTTCACCCTATATGCCAAGTCATCGGACTTGTCATAACCTCAATGTATTAATGAGGGCTAAACCATCCAGGTTTACCCTATGTGCCAAGTCACCGAACTTGGTCATATTATTACTCTCATAACAACACCTTTTTAACACCACACACACACACACTTGGTTTATGCGGAAACGCTGGACATAGTTTAAGCAGCACCACCCAACTGTCCTTGACCGTGGACACGGCTATTCGAATAGTTTGACACTCTGCAGAGGTAGTACGCTGGACCCACGAGAAACGGGAAACTTCCGTGTCATCCACGACTCGCAGTATATCACATATACCCAAGGTAAGTACCCGATCATCATCTTTCCCCTGACGATACTAGACAAAGAGGTCCACTCGATTGGTACCCAGCCCACATGTTGTACGTCTTACGAGCACCAACTCTGGACTGTATCAACCATGCAGGGACCAACGGTGTGCCTGGAACTCATAAAAATGGCATAGTCGTCCTACCTGGCACGACCCCATCACGAGAGTGACACCGATCACTCCCGCCACTAGTAATGTGGCTCTTTTCTAGTACCGACCAGAGTAATCAACAAAGCCCCATCCCATAAAGGGGTATCGTGGTCGTACTGGTAAGGTTGGGATGGTCGGCACATCATAAATCTCATCCCATTTCCGAAACCATACTCACACAAAAACACCGGTGCATCACTTCACCAAAAGTGATCACCAACTCATCATCACCCTCGGGTATTAGTGGCACCCGACGGGGTTTTCATAAACTCTTTATGTAACTCATCATCATGCTTGTGATAATATGCTCTATCTTTACTTGTCAACATGGTAATAACGTGACCCTCAAGGGGTAGGGTCAAGCTCAGTGCGATGATCTAACTCTACTAGTCAGCATGACAGTAGCATGATCCTAATAGATGGTAGGGTCAAGCTCATCATGCTTGTGCTCCGAGGAGCCATATGAATAACCTTACTATCATGCAAGTGCATCGAAGAAGCCTTCGGTACCATCACCACAATGATGAATCGGCATCGTGACCACATGCAACGGGAAAATACCAAATATACTAGAATGCAACAATGTTTGTGCTCAAGTCATGGTCAAAGGGCTGCTTGCCTTGGTCAGCTAGGTATCCGGGGTCTTCGAGGTCTTCCGCTCCGGATCCTACGTCACTCGGTAACTCTACCGTCGAGAAAGGAATAAATAAATAATAGCTCACACCAAAACAGATCACAAGGTGCTTTTAAAAATGTTGCAAAGCTTGAATAAATTCAGTTTATTACTTTGGAAAATGTTTCCTATGGTTTTTATTAGCTAAGCATATTTATTTAAAAGCAAACAGGAGCAAACAAATGCTTTTAATATCATTTTATTATACCAAAACAGGTTCTGTTTTTTATAAATGTCAAAGTCTACAGAATCAATTACTACACATTTTTAGAAAATTGTTGGTGGAAGAAACATATTTTTCTACTTGCTAAATATTTTTATAAAAATCATTTAAGTTGCAGGTTAAAAAATAAAAGAATAAGGCCGGGGGGGAGACCCAGTCGGCCCAGCCAGCAGACCGGCCACCAAGCGCGCGGGGGCCAGGTTCAAACCTGACCTGCGGGCCCCTGGGGTCAGTGTCAGCGGCTGCGCGCGCTGGCTTCCCCAGGACACCGATAGGTGGGCTCCACCTATGGGGTCCTTCTCCTACCTCTAGCCAGAGAGGTGGAGACGGACGCCGGCGAGGCTACCGTTGCCCTCAGGCCAATCTAGGAGCGGGAATGGGTCCCTCGTTCCTCCGCCTACCTGCTCGTGGTCGGGACGTCACCAGAGGTGGTCTGGGTCGCTGGCGACGAGGTGATCGTGGCGGAAAGGTTTCGGGATGGCGTCGAGCTAGTGCCTAGGGGCACGGATTCGCTCAGGGGAGTTGGGGGAAATGATCCTGGCGTCAAGGGGAGTGCAATGGGAGGTCGGGCGGTGCAGGAGCCGGCGTGTAGCCGGAGATCGACCGGAGCTCCGAGGCGGAGGGGCCTCGGTCGATCTCGAGCACCGGGGCTCTGCGAGCTCGATTGGGCGGCTAGGGGGAGTCTAGTGGTTGTGGTGAAGCTGCCTGGAGGGTGCTGGGGTGCCGGGGGGACCTATTTATAGGCCAGCGGAGGTGAGCCGACTCAGGCGCGCCGGTGACTCACCGTGGCGCGCGTGCGAGCACAGTGAGGTGCTGGCCGCGAAACCATGGGTTCAGGACGTGGTTTAAGACCTCCTGGTGCATCGGCCGCAGAGGGAAAGCGAGTGGGGTCGAGCCGCAGCGACCGTGCATGCTCGGCCGCGTCAGGCGCGCACGGGCACACGTCACCTGAGCTCTTGCGCGAGGAGAGGGGGCCCCTGATGGTAGCTTTGCACAGAGTCGGTGTCGGGGGAGCGTTTGGACATTACTTGGGGGGTTGGAACTGGCCGGGGCGACGTCCCCTCGCTGGAGGTTCTCTGTAGCGCGTCCAGATCGCGGTTTTGGCATGCCACGGCATGCTGGCGCGCTCTGGGCCCCTTTGGGACGTGTCCTCCATGTCCTGAGTGTTGCTGGGAGTGTGCCTAGCCGTTGTGTGCTAGTGGGAGCACGAGCTGGTCAAAGGAGGCAAGGAACACTAGTGTTGCCAGTACTGGCCTGCGGCTCAAATTGAAGATCTTGGCACTAGTGCTTGGATTTGGGGAGGGGCTGGTTGACTGGGTGCTCAGGGTGTTCTGGGGCTCTAACTCACCAAGTTTGGGGCTTTGACATTGGGTAAAACAGTGGCTAGGAGGGTTTTTACCTTCCTGTCAGTAGGTGTTCGAAAGTGATTTGGGGTGCTTGCACTCCACCACTGGAACTGAAACTTAACAGGTTTGGTCTTGTGGTAAAAACATGCGGTTTCACCAAATTTGAGCTCCATTGAACAAGTTTAGCTTTGTAAACTTGAAAATGCCTCAAAATGACCAGTACTGTCCTTTACAAAGGAAGTGTGGCCAAACAGAGTCCCACAAATCCCATCTTTGGTGTGGAGTCCTCATTTGGGGTGTCAAACACCTCTGCAAAGTTTCAGCTCCATTGGAGAAACTTTGCAATGTAGAGTTGTTCCAACTCTTCTCTGGACAGAGAGGGTTTTGGGCTCATTAGGGGCACTTCCCCACCTTGGATCAAGGTGAGATTTTATGTGAGCACCTAATATGGCTTGGGAGGGCTCCTGTAATTTAATGGGAATTTATTGAGATCATTTCCTTTGGAAACATCTCAAAAAGCTAAAACAGACAAAAATGGTTTTTAGGGTTTTACTCAAATAATATTAATATAAAATAGGGTTGAAAATCTTATATATGGAAAATATATGTCCTTCTGAGCTTCCATGAATTTACTCAGAATTTTCTAAGGCGGGAAAGCAATTTTCCTTGTGGGAATATCATTCCTGGCCCTAGAAACAGACATAAATATAAAATAGGAAAATAATATTTTAAATCACCAATTAATGTTTTTAATGAATGAAAATAATATCTCGATCAGATCACCAACTTTGGTTGGAAGTGCCACTTTGCTTCATGAGCTAGTAGTGTATCCCAACATGATGAAGGTGATCTTGATATAAAGGAAAAAGGGTTTTTGAAGAGAGCAAAAATAATAAGTTTTTCATGGGTTTGAGTCATCAAGCAAGCAAGCATTCACTCATACAAGGGCTGACATTGCACTCACAACATTATTTGAAAAAGTTTTAACAAGCTCTGATTTTTGCAACATAAAATACTTGTGATAAAAAACAGGGTGTGACAATTGCACAGCGAGAGATTGAGGCAGAGGCCCAGGCAGAATTGGCAAGAGCCGCTAGTGGTCCAGTCCTCAAGATGAAAAATGATCAGTTGGCCTACCTTATCAGTGCTACCCATAGGAGGGAGAAGAACATAGCCGAGCTACTACAGAACCAGAAGAGCCTTGAGAGGATAGTGGAGGCAAAATTCCATGACCTTGACAACAAGGTGACTGAGCTGACCACCACGATCAATGCTTTGAAGCAAGAGGTAGATGGACTGCCTATGCCTAGCTCAAATAATGATGATAGCCCTACACTACATGTGACTACTCAGTTTAGGACTCAGGTTAGATATGTTGTTGTGGCTTCTATAGAGACGAGATCTTCAGTATCTGCACCTGCTGCTACACCTATAGTACCTTCTTTAGCACCTCTAGTGTCCACTCCACCAGCCTAGAGGACTTATGTAGAATCTTTTGCCGACGCTTTTCTATTGACTCCTTCCACGACCACCGGATCAGCTTCATCGCCCCATGGAGGATATCATGCCCATAGTGATGTTTAGCTCTATACTTTTGAGCTTTTTGGTAACTTGTTGCCAAAGGGTAAGAAATTGTATAGATCATAGGACTAAGAGAGAGAGAGAGAGAGAGAGAGAGAGTGGGTGTTGCATTTTGGTTGCTTCTCTTGAGTTTGAAAACATTTGGCTTGTCTTTTGTTCTTCTTAAACTTCGTTGTGTTTGATCATACGCTTTGTGATTGGTGATACTATTTCCTATCTTTGTGATATTCATATGATGATCATTCTCTCATTTGCATGGTGTTATGTGCATTGTAATCCATTCATATCTTCTATGCGCACCACCAAGATGTATGTGACATGTAAGACTGACCCAAAATCCTAACTTACTCTGCATTTGCAATCAAACGCAAATTCAAAATGATGCACAAATTTAGAGGGAGCTCTTGCTTATCACATACTTCTCAAATCAGCGATGATATGCATTGATTTTATTTTTGTCGAAGCTTTGATCTATATGTTATCATCAATTACCAAAAAGGGGGATATTGAATGCACAAATTCTCCCTATGAGGTTTAAGTAATTAATAACAACATATAGTTCATTAGACTAATGAATCTATCGAGTATATTTCAGGAAAAGTTCAGTGAATGGATTGGCTAGGATTGTGAGGAGATCCCCAAGATGCAAGGAACATCAATTGACAAAAGCTTCAAGACTGTGCATTTCTATTTTATGTGAGGAATCACATTGAGTCCATAGGAAAGCCAATACTATTAAAAGGGGGTGAGGTACCTATGATGATCTGGGTGCTCAAAGTGCTTAGAGATTAACCACCAAAAGCCTCAATATTTCTCCCGCAAAATATTTTGTCCAAATCCATAAAGTCAAATTCGCTGCCACCAAAATTCTACATTTCTTCCACATCGAGTTTTCCTTAGACAAAACCCAAGCCAAACCCTAGCAACTCGATACAATTGAGATTTGCTTCGGTACAACTCAGAAGCACAGACCACCTTGCTGGTGTCCATTTGACAAAAATCGGAATTTTCGAGTTTTTTAGATCGGTGCCACCAAGTCCTTGGAACTGCCTAGTCCAACTGAATCGGTATTAGCGAGATTCTTTGTATCGGTCCCACCAAAACGCCAAAAGTTAGGACATTTTGCACTAGTTTGTGTGACCGAGTTGGGCAATAATGTTGTAACGGTTGGATTTTTGGAGATGGATACATATATCCCTCCACCTCCCTCTCATTCGCAGAGAGAGCACTCACAACAAGCAATCACTTCCACCATTCATTTTCTGAGAGAGAACCACCTACTCATGTGTTGAGATCAAGATCTTCCACTCCAACCATATGAATCTTGATTTCTAGCCTCCCCAAGTTGCTTTCCACCCAATAAATCTCTTCTACCAAGCCAAATTTTGTGAGAGAGTGATTGAGTGTTGAGGAGACTACTTTCGAAGCACTAGAGCAAGGATTTCATCATCCATACCACATCTATTAACTTTTGGATAGTGGTGTCTCCTAGACTGGTTAGGTGGCTCTTGGAGCCTCGAAATTGTGTGGAGTTGAACCAAGAAGATTGTAAGGGCAAGGAGATCACCTACTTTGTGAAGATCTACCCCGATTGAGGCTAGTCCTTTGTGGACCTAAGCCACTGTGGAATAGACAAGGTTGCTTATCCATGGACCCTTCATGGACCTAAGCCTTTGTGGACCTAAGCCTTTGTGGACTCGCGCAGCCGTTACCCTTTGTGGGTTGAAGTCTCCATCAATGTGGACATACAATAGCACCACCTATACGTACCCTCTACTTACACTTGCATGTCTTTACTTTCCGCTGCTATACTCGTAGACTTGCATGTGTAGGGTGTGCTAGACTTTATAAAAATGCTAAAACTTGCCAACCGATAAAATTGGGAAAAGTTTAAGCTTTTATTTGGTCAAGTAGTATAATAACCCCCCCCCCCCCTCTAGACATACTTTGGATCCTACAGAAGAAAGGAGATTAGGGAGGAGCTTAGTTGAGGTAGAAGAAGAAGCACATACACAACACGCATCCCTCCGGCCTCATGTCATGCAAGGGGCCCACACATGCGTGATCGTCGTGGCTCAGCTCGGTCTGTCTCTCTAGAAACTACCGATCTAAGCATTTCCACATAGACGGGCCAGAGATGCTTTAAACTTCATGCAATGTAGGCCCAACAGTGTACACATGTAACCAAAAAACCCAGTTTCTTCCCGCATGGGCCTGGTTTAACCTGATACACGCAACCAAACACGTCCCAAGTCTCTATGTGGTTGTCGAGACCATGGATGCTTTTGGTAGGCTGCATCAGGTCCAGCCAGGCCAACGCGAGCAGAATTTGGCTCGTTTGGTTGCCTGGGTTGCATCTGATTAATGGCCAGCATGAACCTCAAAGCAAGTTTGGGCCCAACTTTGGAGAAGTGGCTAAAGTAGTTTTTTTTGCAAACCAAGGTTGCTCGAGCCATGCGTGGAGAGTGCCTACACTCTTGGGGAAAGCGGAAGAAGACACGATGCCTCATAACTCTTGGGAAACGTTACATGGGAAACAAAAAATTTCCTACGCACACGAAGACCTATCATGGTGATGATCATCTACGAGAGGGAGATCGCATCCACATACCCTTGTAGATCGCTAAGCGGAAGCGTTTAATAAACGTGGTTGATGTAGTGGAACGTCTTCATGATCCGTCCCACGATCCGTCCCGTGAACCGTCTCACGATCCGTCCCGATAAAGTGTCGAACTGATGGCATCTCCGCGTTCCGCACACGTATAGCTCGATGGCGATCCCGGCCTTCTTGATCCAGGAATAGATACGAGGATGTAGATGAGTTCTCCGGTAGCGTGACGGCGCTCCGGTGGTGGTGATGATCTATTCCTGCATGTCTCCACCTGAGCTCCGCAGAAAACCAATCAAGAGGAAGAACTATAATCTAGAGGAGAGGGCTGCACGTGGCAAAGTTGTGTCTCAAAAACCCTAAACCTATAGTATATATAGGAGGAGGGAGGAGGCAGCCTTGGCGCCACAAGGGAGGAGCCCTTGGGTCGGCCGAAGTGGAGGAGGGAGGAGTCCTCCTCCAATCCCACTTGGATTAGGACTCCTTCCTTAATTTCCCACCTCTTTTGGATTTTCCACTTTTTCCTCATGGGCTTTCCTTGGATGACTTTGTCAGCCCATTATGCCATACTGCGCATCCAATAAACCCATGTGGACCCCTTGGGGCGTGGTGGGCCCACCCAGTGGGCCCTCGAAACCCATTCGTCACTCCCAGTACACTGCCGACAATGCCCGAAAACCTTCCGGAATCCAAATACCAACTTCCTATATATCAATCTTTGTTTCCGGACCATTCCAAAACTCCTCGTGACGTCCGGTATCTCATCCGAGACTCCAAACAAAACTTTGGTCACCAACACATATAACTCAACTACACCAAAACGTTACCGAACCTTAAGCGTGCAGACCCTGCGGGTTCGAGAACTATGCAGACATGACCCGAGACACTCCCCGATCAATAACCAACAGCGGGACCTGGATGTCCATATTGGCTCCTACATATTCTACGAAGATCTCTATCGGTTGAACCTCTATATCAAGGATTTGTATAATCCCGTATACTATTCCCTTTGTCCATCGGTATGTTTCTTGCCCGAGATTCGATCGTCGGTATCACCATACCTGGTTCAATCTCATTACCGGCAAGTCTCTTTACTCGTTCCGTAATACAAGATCATGTAACTAACTCCTCATTCACATTGCTTTCAAGGCTTGTTGTGATGTTGTATTACCGAGTCGGCCCCAAGATACCTCTCCGTCACACGGAGTGACAAATCCCAGTATTGATCCATGCCAACCCAACAGACACCTTTGGAGATACCTGTAGAGCACCTTTATAGTCACCCAGTTACGTTGCGACGTTTGATACACACAAGGTATTCCTCCGGTGTCCGGGAGTTGCGTGATCTCATGGTCATAGGAACAGATACATTGACATGCAGAAAACAGTAACAATAAACTGACACGATCATATGCTACGTTTATAGTTTGGGTCTTGTACATCACATCATTCTCCTAATGATGTGATCCCATTATCAAGTGACAACACTTTTCTATGGTTAGAAAACCTTAACCATCTTTGGTCAACGAGCTAGTCAACTAGAGGCTTACTAGGGATAGTTTTTTGTCTATGTATCCACACATGTATTTGTGTTTCCAATCAATACAATTATAGCATGGATAATAAATGATTATGATGAACAAAGAAATATAATAATAACTAGTTTATTATTGCCTCTAGGGCATATTTCCAACAGTCTCCCACTTGCACTAGAGTCATTAATCTAGTTCACATCACTATGTGATTTTAACGAATCCAACACCCATATAGTTCTGGGGTTTGATCACGTCTTGCTTGTGAGAGAGGTTTTAGTCAACGAGTCTGAACCTTTCAGATCTGTGTGTGCTTTACAATTCTCTATGTTATCCTGTAGATGCTGCTACTACGCGCCATTTGGAACTATTCCAAATGAATGCTCCACTATACGAATCCGCTTTACTCCTTAGAGTTATTCGGACTAGTGTCAAAGCTTGCATCGACGTAACCCTTTACGACGAACTCTTTAATTATCTCCATAATCGAGAAAAATTCCTTAGTCCATTAGTTACTAAGGATAACTTTGACCGTTGTTTAGTGATTCAATCCAGGAGCACCTTTTGTACCCCTTGACAAACTCATGGCAAGGAACACATCAGGTGCGGTACACAGCATGGCATACTTTAGAGCCTACGGCTAAGGCATAGAGGACGACCTTCGTCCTTTCTCTTTCTTCTGCCGTGGTCGGGTTTTCAGTCTTACTCAAATTCACACCTTACAACACAACCAAGAACTCCTTCTTTGCTGATTATTTTGAACTCCTTCAAAAAACTTGTCAAGGCATGCATTTCATTGAAAGTTCTGTTAAGCGTTTTGATTTATCTCTATAGATCTTGATGCTCAATGTTCAAGTAGCTCTATTCAGGTTTTCCTTTGAAAATTCCTTTCAAACAACCCTTTATGCTTTACAGAAATTCCACATTACTTCCGATCAACAATATGTCAACGACATATACTTATCAGAAATTCTATAGTGCTCCCACTCACTTCTTTGGAAATACAAGTTTCTCATAAACCTTGTATAAACCCAAAAGCTTTGATCATCTCATCAAAGCTTATATTCCAACTCCGAGATGCTTGCACCAGTCCATAGAAGGACCGCTGGAGCTTGCATACTTGTTAGCATCCTTAGGATCGATAAAACCTTCTGGTTGTATCACATACAACCTCTCCTCAAGGAAACCGTCGAGGAAACAATGTCTTGACATCGTATGTGCAATATTTCATAAATAATGCAGCAACTGCTAACACAATTCCAACAGACTTTTAGCATCGCTACGCATGAGAAAGTCTAATCATAGTCAACTCTTTGAACTTGTCGGAAACATCTTTGCGACAAGTCGAGCTTTTCTTAATGATGACTTTTCACCATCATCGTGTGTCTTCCTTTTAAAGATCCATATCTACTTAATAGTCTTACGACCATCAAGTAGTTCTACCAAAGTCTACACTTTGTTTTTATACACGGATCCTCTCTCGGATTTCATGGCCTCCAGCCATTTGCCGGAATCCCGGCCCACCATCGCTTCTCCATAGCTCATAGGTTCATTGTTGTTCAACAACATGACCTCCAAGACAGGGTTATCGTACCACTCTATAGCAGTACGTGACCTTTTCGACCTACGAGGTTTGTAGTAACTTGATCTGAAGCTTAATGATCACTATCATCAGTTTCCACTTCAATTGGCGTAGATGCCACAGGAACAACTCCCTGAACCCTGCTACACACTGGTTGAAGTGACGGTTCAATAACTCATCAAGTTCCACCACCCTCCCACTCAATTCTTTTGAGAGAAACTTTTCCTCGAGAAAGGACTCGTTTCTAGAAACAAACACTTTGCTTCCGGATCTGAGATAGGAGGTATACCCAACTGTTTTGGGTGTCCTATGAAGATGCATTTCTCCGCTTTGGGTTCGAGCTTATCATGCTGAAACTTTTCCACATAAGCATCGCAGCCCCAAACTTTTAAGAAACGATAGCTTAGGTTTCTCCAAACCATAGTTCATACAGTGTTATCTCAATGGAAATACGTGGTGCCCTATTTAAAGTGAATGTGATTATCTCTAATGCATAACCCATAAACGATAGTGGTAATTCGATAAGAGACATCATAGTATGCACCATATCAAATGGGCGCGGCTATGACGTTCGCACACACCATCACACTATGGTGTTCTAGGTGGCATGAGATGTGAAACAATTTTCATTTTTGTCTTAATTGTGTACCAAACTCGCAACTCAGATATTCATCTCTATGATCATATCGTAGACATGTTACCCTCTTGTCACGACGATCTTCAACTTCACTCTGAAACTACTAGAACCTTTCAATAATTCAGACGTGTGTTTCATCAAGCAAATACACTAGTATCTACTCAAATCATCTGTGAAGTAAGAACATAACGATATCCACTGCGTGCCTCAGCACTCATTGGATTGCATACATCCAAATGTATTACTTCCAATAAGTTACTTTCTAGTTCCATCTCACTGGAAAATGAGGCCTTCAGTCATCTTGCCCATGTGATGATTTGCATGTCTCAAGTGATTCAAATCAAGTGAGTCCAAACGATCCATCTGCATGGAGTTTCTTCATGCGGTTATACCAATAGGTATGGTTTGCATGTCTCAAACGTTTCCAAAATGAGTGAGTACAAAGATCCATCAGCATGGAGCTTCTTCATGCATTTTATACCAATATGACTCAAATGGCAGTGCCACAAGTAAGTGGTACTATCATTACTACTTTGTATCTTTTGGCATCAATATTATGAACATGTGTATCACTACATTCGAGATTCAATAGACCATTGAAGGTATTTATTCAAGCAAATAGAATAACCATTATTCTCTTTAAATGAATAATCGTATTGCAATATACACGATATAATCATGTTCATGCTCAACGCAAACACCAAATAACAATTATTTCGGTTTAACACTAATCCCGATGGTAGAGGGAGTGTGCGATGTTTGATCACATCAACCTTGGAAACACTTCCAACACATATCGTCACCTCACCTTTAGCTAGTCTATGTTTATTTCGTAGCTTTTATTTCGAGTTACTAACACTTAGCAACTGAATCGGTATCTAATACCCTCGTGCTACTAGGAGTACTAGTAAAGTACACATCAATATCATGTATATCAAATATAGGTCTCTCGACTTCGCCAGCCTTCTCATCTACCAAGTATCTAGGGTAGCTCCGCCTCAGTGACCGTTCCCCTCATAACACAACTACTTAGTCTCGGGTTTGGGTTCAACCTTGGGTTTCTTCATTAGAGTAGCAACTGGTTTGCCATTTCATGAAGTATCCCTTCTTGCCCTTGCCCTTCTTGAAACTAGTGGTTTTACTAACGATCAACAATTGATGCTCCTACTTGATTTCTACTTTCGCAGCGTCAAACGTTGCGAATAGCTCAAGGATCATCATATCTATGCTTGATATGTTACAGTTCATCACTAAGCTCTAGTAGCTTGGTGGCAGTGACTTTGGAGAACCATCACTATCACATCTTGAAGATTAACCCCACTTGATTCAAGCGACTATTGCACTCAGACAATCTGAGCACATGCTCAACGATTGAGCTTTTCTCCTTTACTTTGTATACAAAGAATATTTTCGGAGGTCTCATACCTCTTAACAAGGGAACGAGCATGTAATCCCAATTTCATCTCTTGGAACATCTCATATGTTTTGTGACGTTTCATAACATCTTCGGCGCCCCAATTCTAAGTCGTTAAGCATTACGCACTAAACTATCACGTAGTCATCAAAAACGTGTATTTCACATGTTCGCAACATCCACAGACGACGCTCGAGGTGCAGCACACCGAGCGACGCATTAAGGACATAAGCCTTTTGCGCAGCAATGAGGACAATCATCAGTTTATGGACTCAGTCCGCAAAATTTCTACTATCATCTTTCAACTAAATTTTCTCTAGGAACATATAAAAATAGTAGAGCTACAGCGCAAGCTACAACATAATTTGCAAAGACCTTTTGACTATGTTCATGGTAATTAGTTCAATTAATCATATTAATTAAGAACTCACACTCAAATAGACATCCCTCTAGTCATTTGAGTGGCGCATGATCCAAATACACTAACTCAAGTCCGATCATCACGTGAGTTGAGTATAGTTTCAGTGGTGAACATCTCCATGTTGATCATATCAACAATATGATTCATGCTCGACGTTTCGGTATCTTGTGTTCCGAGGCCATGTCTGTACATGCTAGGCTCGTCAAGTTTAACCCGATTGTTCCGCGTGGGCAACTGTTTTGCACCCGTTGTATGTGAACGTTGAGTCTATCACACCCGATCATCACGTGGTGTTTTGAAACGATGAACTGTCGCAACGGTGCACAGTCGGGGAGAACACAATTTTATCTTGAAATTTTAGCGAGGGATCACCTTATAATGCTACCGTCGTTCTAAGAATGATAAGGTGCATAAAAGGATTAACATCACATGCAATTCATAAGTGACATGATATGGCCATGATCTTGTGCTTCTTGATCTCCATCACCAAAGCACCGGCATGATCTTCATCGTCACCGGCGCCACACCATGATCTCCATCATCGTGCCGCCATCGAGGTTGTCATGCTATCTATGCTATTACTACTAAAGCTACAACCTAGCAATATAGTAAATGCATCTGCAAACACAAACGTTAGTTTAAAGACAACCCTATGGCTCATGTCGGTTGCCGTAGCATCGATGTGCAAGTCGATATTTAACTATTACAACATGATCATCTCATACATCCAATATATCACATCATGTCTTTGGCCATATCACATCACATGCATACCCTGCAAAAACAAGTTAGACGTCCTCTAATTTGGTGTTGCATGTTTTACGTGGCTGCTATGGGTATCTAGTATGATCGCATCTTACTTACGCAAAACCACAACGGTGATGTGCAAATTGCTATTTAACCTCTCTCCAAGGACCACCTAGGTCAAAACCAATTCAACTACAGTTGAAGAAACAGACACCCGCTAGTCATATTTATGCAACAAGTTGCATGTTTGTCGATGAAACCGGTCTCTCGTAAGCGTACGAGTAATGTTGGTTCGGCTGCTTCTATCCAACAATACCGCCGAATCGAGAAAAGACTAAGGAGGTCAGCAAATCGAACATCAACACCCACAAAAACTTTTGTGTTCTACTCGAGATTACATCTACGCATGAACCTAGCTCATGATGCCACTGTTGGGGAATGTTGCATGGGAAACAAAAAATTGCCTACGCACATGAAGACCTATCATGGTGATGGTCATCTACGAGAGGAAGATCGGATCCACATACCCTTGTAGATTGCTAAGCGGAAGCATTTAATAAACATGGTTGATGTAGTGGTACGTCTTCACGATCTGTCCCATGAACCGTCCCACGATCCGTCCCGCGAACCATCTCATGATCCGTCCCATGATCCGTCCCGATCAAGTGCCGAACGGACGGCACCTCCGCGTTCCGCACATGTACAACTCGATGACGATCCCGGCCTTCTTGATCCAAGAAGGGAGACAAGGATGTAGATGAGTTCCAAGGCAGCGTGACGGCGCTCCAGTGGTGGTGATGATCTATTCCTGTAGGGCTCCGCCTGAGCTCCGCAGAAAACCGATCTAGAGGAAGAACTACGATCTAGAGGAGAGGGCAGCACGTGGCAAAGTTGTGTCTCCAAAGCCATATACATCTAGTATATATAGGAGGAGGGAGGAGGAAGCCTTGGAGCCACATGGGAGGAGCCCTTGGGTCGGCCGAAGTGGAGGAGGGAGGAGTCCTCCTCCAATCCCACTTGGATTAGGACTCCTTCCTTAATTTCCCACCTCTTTTGGATTTTCCAGTTTTTCCTCATGGGTTTTCCTTGGATGACTTTGTCAGCCCATAATGCCTTATTGCGCATCCAATAAATCCATGTGCACCCCTTGGGGCGTGGTGGGCCCACCCAGTGGGCCCCCGGAACCCATTCGTTACTCCCAGTACACTGTCGGCAATGCACGAAAACCTTCCGGAATCCAAATACCAACTTCCTATATATCAATCTTTGTTTCCAGACCATTCCGGAACTCCTCGTGACGTCCCGGATCTCATCTAGGACGCCGAACAAAACTTCGGTCACCAACACATATAACTCAACTATACCGAAACATTACCGAACCTTAAGCGTCTAGACCCTGTGGGTTCGAGAACTATGCAGACATGACCTAAGACACTCCCCGGACAATAACCAACAGCGGGACATGGATTTCCATATTGGCTCCTACATATTCTATGAAGATCTCTATCGGTTGAACATCTATGTCAAGGATTCGTATAACCCCGTATACTATTCCCTTTGTCCTTCGTATGTTACTTGCCCGAGAGTCGATCGTCGGTATCACCATACCTAGTTCAATCTCATTACCGGCAAGTCTCTTTACTCGTTCCGTAATACGAGATCCCGTGACTAACTCCTCAGTCACATTGCTTGCAAGGCTTGTTGTGATGTTGTATTACCAAGTGGGCCCCGAGATACCTCTCCGTCACACAGAGTGACAAATCCGAGTCTTGATCCATGTCAACCCAACAGACAGCTTTGGAGATACCTGTAGAGCACCTTTATAGTCACCCAGTTACGTTGCGACATTTGATACACACAAGGTATTCCTCCGGTGTCCGGGAGTTGCATGATCTCATGGTCATAGGAACAGATACATTGACATGCAGAAAATAGTAACAATAAACTAACACGATCATATGCTACATTTATAGTTTGGGTCTTGTCCATCACATCATTCTCCTAATGATGTGATCCCGTTATCAAGTGACAACACTTGCCTATGGTTAGGAAACCTTGACCATCTTTGATCAACGAGCTAGTCAACTAGAGGCTTACTAGGGACAGTGTTTTCTCTATGTATCCAGACATGTATTTGTGTTTCCAATCAATAAAATTATAGCATGGATAATAAACGATTATCATGAACAAATAAATATAATAATAACTAATTTATTATTGCCTCTAGGGCATATTTCCAACAATAACTCCCCACGCTCCCTCCCTTCACCTCCCCCGCTAGTTCACACCCACTCCCTCTCTCTCCCCTCACCGTTCATTCAGTTTCTTCGATGGCAACGCCGCCATCTCGCCATGCCCCACCAACTCTGATCATCGCTGGTAGCTATCCCATCCAAGAGAGGTAGGTCGCGGGCCTCTCCTCAGTCAGACGAGATCTCGCGGCGTCAATCTGTGATCCCTTCCCTTTCTGCACCATGTCGCCACCTCGGGCCAATGCAGCGCATGTGCCGCTTGCTCTAGCTCACCATTGGAGCCGAAGGTCTTCATCTTCAAGTCAACAATGGCAGGGATTCAATACTCGTCGGCTTCGTCCTTTGCCAGCCCCAATTATGGGGGTATTTTTACCCCCATGAGAGGGTTTTCTCCTCTACATCCGGTGCAAGGGGAGGGGAGCTCCAAGACGTCGGGCTTATCTTCGAGACGGCGCGCGATGAGGTCCACGGCCGCGGCCCTCGGAATGGCCAGCTCCTCTTCAACGGCGGCGGCAGCACCCTCTTCCCATCGAGGTTTTCTCCACAGTCAGCGTACGCTCCACCGACAACTCCCACGATAAGCTCTAATCTCCCCCTTGCTTCGTAGTTAGGGTTCTTAGGGTAGTTGTACAAGTGCTAGATTATATTGTGGACACTAGATCTGTTGGATTCGATCCGATTACATTGGATTCAACCGGATTCGATCTAAATCCACTATTTTAGGGATGAACCAGAGTGCATGCCTACTTTTGTTCATTCCACATGCCTAGATTGGTATCACTGGATGCCTAGTTTGTTACTGCCACAATGTTATTTGTTACTGCCACAATGTTAGTTCTTAGTGCCACGATGTTCGTTTGCATGTTGTTATTAGTGTATATGGTCATGTTCTTACTGTTGTTGTTAGTATGTAAGTTGTTATGCTATTTAGAGCATGTTGTTGTTGTTGTTGTTGTTGGTTATGTTAGGCTACGTGAATGCATGATGAACATATAGGGCATCGCATGCGGCATGCAAGTAGGATATACCTGAATGCCAAAAATAGTGGTATGACATACATGATCAGAGTAGGACAATGCATGTGCGTTTGGCTTGATCTAATCATTAGTAGCACTCATGAGTGCTATATTTGATCATTGCTAGCTCTCATCACTATTAACACTGGTGAAAAGATCGATATGGTTGACTAGAGGGGGGGTGAATAGGCAACGACCACTTTTTAATTAATCTTAGCAAGTTAGGGTAAGCAACATAAGGGTTCACTAAAATGACAACAAAGAGGTGAACCTATATGATGCTAACAACAAACATAACTAAGACAAGTAAGAGTACACAACAACATAAGCATACACAATGTAAAGGTTAGAGATAACCACAAGAGGAACCAATGAAGACGAGGATGTGTTACCGAAGTTCCTTCCCTTTGACAGGAAGTACGTCTCCGTTGGAGCGGTGTGGAGGCACAATGCTCCCCAATAAGCCACTAGGGCCACTGTATTCTCCTCACGCCCTCACACGATGCGAGGTACCGTGATTCCACTATAGGTGCCCTTGAAGGCGGCGACCGAACCTTTACAAACAAGGTTGGGGCAAACTCCACACAAAGCTTGGAGGCTCCCAACAAGACCACGAAGCTTCACCATAATGGAATGTGTCTCCGAGGTGGCCTCAATCGTCTAGGGTGCTCAAACACCCAAGAGTAACAAGATCCGCAAGGGATTGGTGGGGGATGTTGGGGAACGTCGCATGGGAAACAAAAAAAATCCTACGCGCACGAAGACCTATCATGGTGATGTCCATCTACGAGAGGGGATTTCCAATCTACGTACCCTTGTAGATCGCACAGCAGAAGCGTTAGTGAACGCGGTTGATGTAGTGGAACGTACTCACGTCCCTCGATCCGCCCCGCGAACCGTCCCGCGAACCGTCCCGTGATCCGTCCCACGATCTAGTGCCGAACGGACGGCACCTCCGCGTTCAGCACACGTACAGCTCGACGATGATCTCAGCCTTCTTGATCCAGCAAGAGAGACGGAGAGGTAGATGAGTTCTCCGGCAGCGTGACGGCGCTCCGGAAGTTGGTGGTGATCTGATCTCGGCAGGGCTCCGCCCGAGCTCCGCAGAAACGCGATCTAGAGGTAAAACCGTGGAGGTATGTGGTCGGGCTGCCGTGGCAAAAGTTGTGTCAAATCAGCCCTAAAACCCCACTATATATAGGAGGGAGGGGAGGGGCCTTGCCTTGAGGCTCAAGGAGCCCCAAGGGGGTCGGCCGAGCCAAGGGGGGAAGTCCTCCCCTTCCAAACCAAATCCAACTAGGTTTGGAAGGTGGAGTCCTTCTCTCCTTTCCCACCTCCCCTTTTTTTCCTTTCTCTTTGATTTCTTATCCTTTGGCGCATAGGGCCTTCTTGGGCTGTCCCACCAGCCCACCAAGGGCTGGTGCGCCACCCCCAAGGCCTATGGGCTTCCCCGGGGTGGGTTGCCCCCCCCCCCCGGTGAACACCCGGAACCCATTCGTCATTCCCAGCACATTCCCGGTAACTCCGAAAACCTTCCCGTAATCAAATGAGGTCATCCTATATATCAATCTTCGTTTCCGGACCATTCCAGAAACCCTCATGACGTCTGTGATCTCATCCGGGAGTCCGAACAACATTCGGTAACCAACCATATAACTCAAATACGCATAAAACAACGTCGAACCTTGTGCAGACCCTGCGGGTTCGAGAACTATGTAGACATGACCCGAGAGACTCCTCGGTCAATATCCAATAGCGGGACCTGGATGCCCATATTGGATCCTACATATTCTACGAAGATCTTATCGTTTGAACCTCAGTGCCAAGGATTCATATAATCCCGTATGTCATTCCCTTTGTCCTTCGGTATGTTACTTGCCCGAGATCCGATCGTCAGTATCCGCATACCTATTTCAATCTCGTTTACCGGCAAGTCTCTTTACTCGTTCCGTAATACAAGATCCCGCAACTTACACTAAGTCACATTGCTTGCAAGGCTTGTGTGTGATGCTGTATTACCGAGTGGGCCCCGAGATACCTCTCCGTCACACGGAGTGACAAATCCCAGTCTCGATCCATACTAACTCAACGAACACCTTTGGATATACCTGTAGAGCATATTTATAGTCACCCAGTTACGTTGCGATGTTTGATACACACAAAGCATTCCTCCGGTGTCAGTGAGTTATATGATCTCATGGTCATAGGAACAAATACTTGACACGCAGAAAACAGTAGCAACAAAATGACACGATCAACATGCTACGTCTATTAGTTTGGGTCTAGTCCATCACGTGATTCTCCTAATGACGTGATCCAGTTATCAAGCAACAACACCTTGTACATAATCAGAAGACCCTGACTATCTTTGATCAACTGGCTAGCCAACTAGAGGCTTGCTAGGGACAGTGTTTTGTCTATGTATCCACACATGTATATAAGTCTTCATTCAATACAATTATAGCATGGGTAATAAAAGATTATCTTGATACAGGAATTATAATAATAACTATATTTATTATTGCCTCTAGGGCATAATTCCAACGGTCTCCCACTTGCACTAGAGTCAATAATCTAGCCCTCACATCATCATGTGAATTACATTGTAATAAATCTAACACCCATACAGTTCTGGTGTTGATCATGCTTTGCCCGTGGAAGAGGTTTAGTCAGCGGGTCTGCTACATTCAGATCCGTGTGCACTTTGCATATATTTACATCCTCCCCTTCGACGTAGTCGCGGATGAGGTTGAAGCGTCGCTTGATATGTCTGGTCTTCTTGTGAAACCGTGGTTCCTTTGCTAAGGCAATGGCACCCGTGTTGTCACAGAACAAGGTTATTGGATTCAGTGCGCTTGGCACCACTCCAAGATCCGTCATGAACTGCTTCATCCAGACACCCTCCTTAGCCGCCTCCGAGGCAGCCATGTACTCCGCTTCACATGTAGAATCTGCTATGACGCTTTGCTTGGAACTGCACCAGCTTACCGCACCCCCATTAAGAATAAATACGTATCTGGTCTGCGACTTAGAGTCGTCCGGATCTGTGTCAAAGCTTGCATCGACGTAACCCTTTACGGCAAGCTCTTCGTCACCTGCATACACGAGAAACATCTCCTTAGTCCTTTTCAGGTACTTCAGGATATTCTTGACCGTCGTCCAATGATCCACTCCTGGATTACTCTGGAACCTGCCTGCCATACTTATGGACAGGCTAACGTCCGGTCTAGTGCACAGCATTGCATACATGATAGATCCTATGGATGAAGCATAGGGGACGGTGCTCATATGCTCTCTATCTTTATCAGTTGCTGGGCACTTAGTCTTACTCAATCTCGTACCTTGTAAAACCGGCAAGAACCCTTTCTTGGACTATTCCATTTTGAACCTCTTCAAAACTTTATCAAGGTATGTGCTTTGTGAAAGTCCTATCAGGCGTTTCGATCTATCCCTGTAGATCTTAATGCCTAGAATGTAAGCATCTTCTCCTAGGTCCTTCATAGAGAAACTTTTATTCAAGTAATCCTTTATGCTCTCCAAAAACTCTACGTTGTTTCCAATCAGCAATATGTCGTCCACATATAATATTAGAAACGCCACAGAGCTCCCACTCACTTTCTTGTAAATACAAGATTCTCCAACCACTTGTATAAACCCAAATGCTTTGATCACCTCATCAAAACGTTTGTTCCAACTCCGAGATGCTTGCACCAGTCCATAAATGGATCTCTGGAGCTTGCATACCTTGTCAGCATTCTTAGGATCGACAAAACCTTCGGGTTGCATCATATACAACTCTTCCTTAAGTAAACCGTTAAGGAACGCCGTTTTGACATCCATCTGCCATATTTCATAATCGAAAAATGCAGCTATTGCTAACATGATTCTGACGTACTTAAGCATCGCTACGGGTGAGAATGTCTCATCGTAGTCAACTCCTTGAACTTGTGAAAAACCCTTTGCCACAAGTCGAGCTTTATAAACGGTCACATTGCCGTCAGCGTCCGTCTTCTTCTTAAAGATCCATTTGTTCTGAATAGCCTTGCGACCCTCAGGTAGTACTTCCAAAGTCCACACTTTGTTTTCATACATGGATCC
Organism: Hordeum vulgare subsp. vulgare; assembly: GCF_904849725.1. NCBI lineage: Eukaryota > Viridiplantae > Streptophyta > Magnoliopsida > Poales > Poaceae > Hordeum > Hordeum vulgare. The sequence goes on along the minus strand of NC_058521.1, from coordinate 142,143,278 downwards.
TATCTCGGACTTCATGGCCTCCAGCCATTTGTTGGAATCTGGGCCCACCATTGCTTCTTCATAATTTGCAGGTTCATTGTTGTCTAACAACATGATTGACAAAACGGGATTACCGTACCACTCTCGAGCAGCACGTGGTCTCGTCGACCTGCGTGGTTCGACAGGAACTTGAACCGGAGTTTCATGATCATCATCATTAACTTCCTCCTCAACCGGCGTCGCAACGACAGAGGTTTCCCCTTGCCCTGCGCCACCATCTAGAGGGATGAGAGGTTCGACAACCTCATCAAGTTCTATCTTCCTCCCACTCAATTCTCTCGAGAGAAACTCCTTCTCGAGAAAAGCTCCATTTTTAGCAACAAACACTTTGCCCTCGGATTTGAGATAGAAGGTGTACCCAACTGTCTCTTTTGGGTAACCTATGAAGACGCACTTTTCCGCTTTGGGTTCCAGCTTTTCAGGCTGAAGCTTTTTGACATAAGCATCACATCCCCAAACTTTAAGAAACGACAACTTTGGCCTTTTGCCATACCACAGTTCGTATGGTGTCGTCTCAACGGATTTTGATGGTGCCCTATTTAAAGTGAATGCAGCCGTGTCTAATGCATAACCCCAAAACGATAACGGCAAATCGGTAAGAGACATCATAGATCGCACCATCTCTAATAAAGTACGATTACGACATTCGGACACACCATTACGTTGTGGTGTTCCAGGCGGTGTCAAGTGTGAAACAATTCCACATTGTCTTAAGTGAGCACCAAACTCGAAACTCAGATATTCACCCCCACGATCAGACCGTAGGAACTTGATCTTCTTGTTACGACGATTTTCAACTTCACTCTGAAATTGCTTGAACTTTTCAAATGTTTCAGACTTGTGCTTCATTAAGTAGACATAACCATATCTACTCAAATCGTCAGTGAAGGTGAGAAAATAACGATATCCGCCGCGTGCCTCTACGCTCATTGGACCACACACATCGGTATGTATGATTTCCAACAAGTCACTGGCACGCTCCATTGTTCCGAAGAACAGAGTTTTAGTCATCTTGCCCATGAGGCATGGTTCGCACGTGTCAAGTGAATCAAAGTCAAGTGACTCCAAAAGTCCATCGACATGGAGTTTCTTCATGCGCTTTACACCAATACGACCTAAGCGGCAGTGCCACAAAAATATGGCGCTATCATTGTTAACTCTAACTCTTTTGGTCTCAGTGTTATGTATATGTGTATCACTATCAAAATTCAATATGAACAATCATCTCACATTGGGTGCATGACCATAAAAGATGTTACTCATAGAAATAGAACAACCATTATTCTCTGACTTAAAAGAGTAACCGTCTCGCAATAAACAAGATCCAGATATAATATTCATGCTCAACGTAGGCACTAAATAACAATTATTCAAGTTCATAATTAATCCTGATGGTAACTGAAGTGAAACTGTGTCGACGGCGATTGCATCAACCTTGGAACCATTTCCTACGTGCATCGTCACTTCATCTTTCGCCAGCGTTCGCCTATTCCGCAGTTCCTGTTTCGAGTTGCAAATATGAGCAACAGAACCGGTATCGAATACCCAGGCACTACTACGAGAGCCGGTTAAGTACACATCAATAACATGTATATCAAATATACCTGATTTTTCTTTGGCCGCCTTCTTCTTAGCCAGATACTTGGGGCAGTTGAGCTTTAAGTGACCCATACCCTTGCAATAGTAGCACTCTGTTTCACGCTTAGGTCCAGCTTTGGGTTTCTTCGTCGGATTGGCCACAGGCTTGCCGCTCTTCTTTGAATTACCCTTCTTGCCTTTGCCGTTTCTCTTGAAACTAGTGGTCTTATTCACCATCAACACTTGATGCTCTTTACGGAGTTCAGACTCTGCGACTTTCAGCATCGCAAACAACTCACTGGGTGACTTGTTCATCCCTTGCATGTTGTAGTTCAACACAAAGCCCTTATAGCTTGGCGGCAGTGATTGAAGGATTCTGTCAGTAATAGCCTCTTGCGGGAGTTCAATCCCCAGCTCAGCTAGACGGTTTGAGTACCCAGACATTTTGAGCACATGTTCACTGACAGACGAATTCTCCTCCATCTTGCAAGCATAGAATTTATCGGAGGTCTCATACCTCTCGATCCGGGCGTTCTTCTGAAAGATGAACTTCAACTCCTAGAACATCTCATATGCTCCATGACGCTCAAAGCGACGTTGAAGTCCCGGTTCTAAGCCATACAAGACTGCACATTGAACTACTGAGTACTCCTCCTTACGTGTTAACCAAGCGTTCTTAACATCCTGGTCAGCCGTAGCGGGTGGTTCATCTCCTAGCGCAGCATTAAGGACATAATCCTTCTTCCCAGCTTGTAGGATCAACTTAAGATTACGAGCCCAGTCTACAAAGTTGCTTCCATCATCTTACAACTTAGCTTTCTCTAGGAACGTATTAAAATTCAGGGTGACTGTCGCGTGAGCCATGATCTACAACACAAATATATTCAAAGTGGACTTAGACTATGTTCAAGATAATTAGAGTTTAACTTAATCAAATTACTTGCTAAACTCCCACTCAAAAAGTACATCTCTTTAGTCATTTGAGTGGTTCATGACCCACTTACACTAGCTCAAGTCCGATCATCACGTGAGTTGAGTATAGTTTCAGTGGTAAGCATCCCTATGCTAATCATATCATCTATATGATTCATGATCAACCTTTCGGTCTCATGTGTTCCGAGGCCATGTCTGCACATGCTAGGCTCGTCAAGCTGAAGCTGAGTGTTCCGCTTGTGCAACTGTTTTGCACCCGTTGTATGTGAACGTTGAGTCTATCACACCCGATCATCACGTGGTGTCTCGAAACGACGAACTATAGCAACGGTGCACAGTCGGGGAGAACACAATTTCGTCTTGAAATTTTAGTGAGAGATCACCTCATAATGCTACCGTCGTTCTAAGCAAAATAAGGTGCATAAAAGGATTAACATCACATGCAATTCATAAGTGACATGATATGGCCATCATCACGTGCTCCTTGATCTCCATCACCAAAGCACCGGCACGATCTTCTTGTCACCGGTGCCACACCATGATCTCCATCAACGTGTCGCCATCGTGGTTGTCGTGCTACTCATGCTATTACTACTAAAGCTACATCCTAGCAAAATGGTAAACGCATCTGCAAGCACAAACGTTAGTTTAAAGACAACCCTATGGCTCCTGCCGGTTGCCGTACCATCGACGTGCAAGTCGATATTATCTATTACAACATGATCATCTCATACATCCAATATATCACATCACATCGTTGGCCATATCACATCACAAGCATACCCTGCAAAAACAAGTTAGACGTCCTCTAATTTTGTTGTTGCATGTTTTACGTGGTGACCATGGGTATCTAGTAGGATCGCATCTTACTTACGCAAACACCACAACGGAGATATATGAATTGCTATTCAACCTTATACAAGGACCTCCTCGGTCAAATCCGATTCAACTAAAGTTGGAGAAACCGACACTTGCCAGTCATCTTTGAGCAACGGGGTTACTCATAGCGATGAAACCAGTATCTTGTAAGCGTACGAGTAATGTCGGTCCAAGCCGCTTCAATCCAACAATACCACGGAATCAAGAAAAGACTAAGGAGGGCAGCAAAACGCACATCACCGCCCACAAAAACTTTTTTGTTCTACTCGAGAAGACATCTACGCATGAACCTAGCTCATGATGCCACTGTTGGGGAACGTCGCATGGGAAACAAAAAATTTCCTACGCGCACGAAGACCTATCATGGTGATGTCCATCTACGAGAGGGGATTTCCGATCTACGTACCCTTGTAGATCGCACAGCAGAAGCGTTAGTGAACGCGGTTGATGTAGTGGAATGTCCTCACGTCCCTCGATCCGCCCCGCGAACCGTCCCACGAACCGTCCTGCGATCCGTCCCATGATCTAGTGCCGAACGGACGGCACCTCCGCGTTCAGCACACGTACAGCTCGGCGATGATCTCGGCCTTCTTGATCCAGCAAGAGAGACGGAGAGGTAGATGAGTTCTCTGGCAACGTGACGGCGCTCCGGAGGTTGGTGGTGATCTGATCTCGGCAGGGCTCCGCCCGAGCTCCGCAGAAACGCGATCTAGAGGTAAAACCGTGGAGGTATGTGGTAGGGCTGCCGTGGCAAAAGTTGTGTCAAATCAGCCCTAAAACACCACTATATATAGGAGGGAGGGGAGGGGCCTTGCCTTGAGGCTCAAGGAGCCCCAAGGGGGTCGTCCGAGCCAAGGGGGGAAGTCCTCCCCTTCCAAACCGAATCCAACTAGGTTTGGAAGGTGGAGTCCTTCTCTCCTTTCCCACCTCCCCTTTTTTTCCTTTCTCTTTGATTTCTTATCCTTTGGCGCATAGGGCCTTCTTGGGCTGTCCCAGCAGCCCACCAAGGGCTGGTGCGCCACCCCCAAGGCCTATGGGCTTCCCCGGGGTGGGTCCCCCCCCCCCCGGTGAACACCTGGAACCCATTTGTCATTCCCGGCACATTCCCGGTAACTCCGAAAACCTTCCGGTAATCAACTGAGGTCATCCTATATATCAATCTTCGTTTCCGGACCATTCCGGAAACCCTCGTGACATCCGTGATTTCATCCGGGATTCCAAACAACATTCGGTAACCAACCATATAACTCAAATACGCATAAAACAACGTCGAACCTTAAGTGTGCAGACCCTGCGGGTTCGAGAACTATGTAGACATGACCCGAGAGACTCCTTGGTCAATATCCAATAGCGGGACCTGGATGCCCATATTGGATCCTACATATTCTACGAAGATATTATCGTTTGAACCTCAGTGCCAAGGATTCATATAATCCCGTATGTCATTCCCTTTGTCCTTCGGTATGTTACTTGCCCGAGATTCGATGGTCAGTATCCGCATACCTTTTTCAATCTCGTTTACCGGCAAGTCTCTTTACTCGTTCCGTAATACAAGATCCCGCAACTTACACTAAGTCACATTGCTTGCAAGGCTTGTGTGTGATGTTGTATTACCGAGTGGGCCCCGAGATACCTCTCCGTCACACGGAGTGACAAATCCCAGTCTCGATCCATACTAACTCAACGAACACCTTCGGATATACCTGTAGAGCATCTTTATAGTCACCCAGTTACGTTGCGACGTTTGATACACACAAAGAATTCCTCCGGTGTCAGTGAGTTATATGATCTCATGGTCATAGAAACAAATACTTGACACGCAGAAAACAGTAGCAACAAAATGACACAATCAACATGCTACGTCTATTAGTTTGGGTCTAGTCCATCACGTGATTCTCCTAATGACGTGATCCAGTTATCAAGCAACAACACCTTGTACATAATCAGAAGACCCTGACTATCTTTGATTAACTGGCTAGCCAACTAGAGGCTTGCTAGGGACAATGTTTTGTCTATGTATCCACACATGTATATAAGTCTTCATTCAATACAATTATAGCATGGATAATAAACGATTATCTTGATACAGGAATTATAATAATGATTGTATTTATTATTGCCTCTAGGGCATAATTCCAACAAGGGAATCAACTTTTCTCTTGGTGGAAGTGTAGATCTGAGCCTTCTCAACCAATCTCTAAAGAATCAACAAGTTTGATTGGCTAGGGAGAGAGATCGGGCAGTTTTGAGCTTAGGGAGCAACAATGGAGCTTGGGAGGGTCAAAGGTAGGGTTCTAGAGCAAGAAGAACCCCTTATATAGTGGGGGGGAATCCAACCGTTTTCCCACTCACAGCCCGAGCCTAGCAGTACTACCGCTGGCACTCCAGCGGTACTACCGCTGGCTGCAGCGGTACTACCGCTGGGCCCCTAGTAGTGCAGATGCACTACCGGTCCAACCACCGCCAAGAAAGTCTTCGCAAAAAGTCCGACGAAGTACAGCCGCTAGGAAGGCGGTACTAAGTTCCTGGAGAGGTACTACCGCTGACCAAGGGCGGTACTACCGCCAGCACTAGTGGTATTACCGCTAGGGCGAGCGGTACTACCGCCAGCTCCAGCGGTACTACCGCTGGGAGACCTTTTTGCTTAGAGGAGATAAACCATAGGCGGGAGCCACTCCAAAGTTGCAAGGAAAGGAAAAGGATATAAAGTATGTGCGTGCAAAATTGATTCCACCCAAACCTTTCCACTACGTGTCCCCTCTTAATAGTACAGCGTTCCTATGACTCAAAGAAAGAGAATCGTAGAGTACACCGTGCTTCTGTTCCATGGAAGGGGGGCGAGTCGTCTTGTGCCGTTGACATGGGTTCTCTGAAATCTCAACACACACGATTAGTCCTTTGCGGTACTGTCATCAATCACCAAAATTACTTAGGCATAAAATATGCCCTAACAATCTCCCCCTTTTTGGTGGATTGATGACAATACTGGATTTGCACAGTGAATAGCATGTGAACATAAAGATAGTGGTAGAGAAAATTAAGGAGCATATGACTCACAGCATATGATAGAAATAAGTCTCACGCTAGTCCAAGTCTCACATCACACAAAGCAAAGATAGCAGATTAGAGCAAACCAAGTTCAAAGCAAACACGATAAAGATAAGCAAAGCTAAAGCAAAGCGCAAATCCAGCTCCTAGACTCTCTCCCCCTTTGGCACAAGACACCAAAAAGGGGCACACCTAACGATACACGTGGTCACTCCGCATCCTCATCAGCCCCAGACTCGTCCGTGGCATCCGGATCGTCCTGCTCCTCCTCATTGTCCTCCTCAGACGCCTCCTCCTCTGCATCACACCACTGATAACCTTGAGCCCGCATCCAATCAGACTCTGGAGTGATGTCGTCCTCTGAGTTGTTGGAGATATCAACATCAAGTGTCCTCAAGACACGCTTGTGCCTCTGACGGTTCTCCTTCTGGGCCACATGAGACTGATACTGTCCCTTGGCCTGCATACAGAAGAGAGTCTTCATTTTATCCTTCAGTTTCACTGCCCAAGATGGCATAGCAGAAGAGCGGGACTGAGAAGCGGGGCCTCCTTCAGCAGCAGTCTGTGTGTCAGTGTCCATGTGCTGAGACGAAGTGGATGGGTTGGCCCATTTGTTTTTGATACGGAGCTTGATAGGATCATGCACAAAGTAATCAGCCTGAATAGGGAACTCATCGATCAGATAGACTTCGTGCCACCTCTGGCGAATATAGGCAAACAAGTAGGGCCCGTAGATGGGAACCTTGCGGTTCATGATGCAGTTCCAGAGCTCATTGAACATCACGTGGGCAATATCGAGAGGGGCAGATTCCTTAGTCTTAGCCTCCTCACAGAGCAGAAGCATCTCAGCTAGATGACCATGCACCTCGTCAAAGTTGCCAATGCGAGGAAAGAGAGTGTTGCGGAAGATCCGATGCATGATATCCAGATGCTTGGGGAGCACGCCTTTCTTCACATAAAGTTGTTGCAACCTGTCCTTGGGGGTGGCAGTAGATGAAGATGGAGCATGAGGACGCAACCCAAGAGGAGTTTCATCTCCCTGAAAGTCGACCTTGAGAAGCTTCATGAATTCTGACCAGGAACCTGTCATCTTCTGAGTACCGGTCATCCAAGTCATGGTGGGCTCGTCATCAGGTGCAAAGTGAACAGTGACATAGAATTGGGCGACAACATCTGGATCAAAGTCGCGCTTGAAAGTGATGATTTCCTTAATGCCAAGCTTGTCAATCAAAGAGATAGCCTCACCAAAGTAATCCGGGTTCCGCTGAAGGTGAGCAAAGTCAATCCACTGTACTGGAACAAACATCTTCTTGAAGTGCTTGATGATGCCGCGATAGATCATGAAGTGATCCCGTGACCAAACATGCTCAACATTCTTGATCTGAGCCTTCTCTTCTAGATAGTGATTGCGGGTGCGGAACCGTAGAAACTCCTTAGGGGGCATATTGCGAACGTTGATCCCCTTGGTCTTGTGAGATGTCTTCTTGAAAGACTTATTTTTGGGATTCAGACCGGAAGTGGCGGAGCCCTCTGGAGCATCTGGAGTGCGATGCTGCTTCGGTTGGGTGTCCCGCGGGGGATTCAAGCGGCGAGCACCACCTATGACACACAAGATACACACCGAAAAACAGCAACAGGAGGAGTCAAGGCAATGAGCAAAAAGAAGCATAAGAATAAACTCACATTTCCAAACAAAGCGAAAAAATATCGTCCTGGCGGTAGTACCGCTACCCCTGGCGGTAGTACCGCTGGGGTCCTAGTGGTAGTACCGCTACCCCTCGCGATAGTACCGCTGGGGTCCTAGCGGTAGTACCGCCAGGCTGGCGGTAGTACCGCTAGGGGGGGTTGACTTTCAGATCTGAATAGAGAAAGACCCATAAGAACGGCTAGATTGGATTTACGAGGGCCATGGCTACTGCATAGAATCACTACAAGAACCACCATAGCCCTAATCACATGAGGACCTCAAGAACATCTAGATAGAGACATGCCTAGTCAAGAGGATTCAAGTTTTAGATCTAATCCAAAATAAGAGAAAAAGTACTTGATCTAAAACATGAAGAACATAGGGCATCTCAAGATAAAAGCAATGAATCATAGGACCTACACTCCCCTAGAATATCTCCTTCGTTCCATCCAAGAACAAAGCACAAACCATAGCCATGGATCCAAATCACCAAGCTCCTAACCCTAGAACAAGAAAACATCAATCAAGAGAATAAAGGGAGGAGCTTTACCGGTGTCCATGGCACTTGATGGAGGAAGGAGGAGTGGAGCAAACCCTCCAACTCAAGGGAGAGAAGGGGCTCCGCAAATAGAGATCCAAATGGGGGGAGTTCGGGGTAGAGGAAGGAAGAGCCACGAGGAAGAAGGAAGATGGAAGAAAAAACGGGCTCCCCCTCCTTTATATAGCCCAAGGGGTACGGGCCAGCGGTAGTACCGCCGAGGTCCTAGCGATGGTACCGCTGACCTAGCGGTAGTACCGCTGCCTGTAACGGTAGTACCGCTGGGGTCCTGACAGTAGTACCGCTCCCCCTTGAGACATCCCTACAAGCCCTAGTCAAGTCATGGTAGACTGGGGTCCTGGCGGTAGTACCGCTATCCCTGGCGGTAGTACCGCTGGGGTCCTCGCGGTAGTACCGCTACCCCTGGCGGTAGTACCGCTCCGGTCCTGGCGGTAGTACCGCTACCCCTAGCAGTACTAACGCTCAAAATGGCACAACGAGACATAGGATCCATGAAAAAGACGTGGTCAACGACTAGTCAGTGTAATAAAAAGATAGCACCAGCAAGATATACTGACTAGTCATTTTGTATCCTTTCTTCCATATGAGAGAAAGGTGGGGGAGGTGGCCGAGGCCACCTATGTTTGAGGCAAAGGTATGACACCGCAAAGAATTATCCTAGGGTTCATGACCAACGCTCGTCTTTGAGGCACAAGTGCCATTTAGTAATGGCTAAAGTGAAAGACTTGATCAATTTATGCATAATGGGGGAGGGAAAGTTCATTGAGAGAACAACACTCCCCCTATGTCCATGCCTAAATCTAGAACAAGATCTAATACATAGTGAGGTGCAAAGTGCCTAGCTTCAATCCACATTACTTGAATCAATGATATTTAGCTCATGCCTTAACTCCCGGAACCTTGCTTCATCTAGGGGCTTAGTGAAAATATCTGCAAGTTGCTCTTCAGTGTGGATGAAGTGAACCTCAATATCACCAAGCTTGATATGTTCACGAATGAAGTGATGGCGAATATCAATATGCTTGGTCTTGCTATGTTGCACCGGGTTGAGGGAAATCTTGATAGCACTTTGATTGTCACATAGAAGAGGCACTTTGTCACAAGTGACACTGTAATCCTTTAAAGTTTGCCTCATCCATAGCAACTGTGCACAACAACTTGCAGCTGCCACATACTCAGCTTCGTTGGATGATAGTGAGACACAATTCTGCTTCTTTGAAGACCAACTTACCAGTGAGCAACCAAGGAATTGGCATCCCCCAGAAGTTGACTTCCTCTCCACACAATCTCCTGCCCAGTCTGAGTCAGAATAGCCCACTAGGTTGAAGTTTGCTCCTTTGGGATGCCATAGACCAAAGTTTAGGGTATGAGCCAAATATCGAAAGATTCGCTTAACAGCCATATAATGACTTTCTTTTGGTGCGGATTGAAACTGTGCACAGATCCCTACACTCAACATAATATCTGGTCTAGATGCACAAAGGTAAAGGAGGGATCCAATCATGGAGCGATATACCTTTTGATCCACTGCTTTACCATTGGGATCACTGTCAAGCTTGCATCTTGTTGACATGGGGAACTTGACCGGCTTGACATCTTCAAGCTCGAACCTTTTGAGCATGTCTTGAGTGTACTTGGCTTTTTTGGTGAAGGTCCCTTCTAAGCCTTGTTTAATCTCGAATCTGGGGAAGAACTTCAACTCTCCCATCATGGACATCTCAGATTTCTCGGTCATTAGTGCAGCAAATTCTTCATTGAAAGAAATGTTAGGAGAACCAAAAATGATATCATCAACATATAGTTGGCATATGAACAAATCCCCTTAACCCTCTTAGTAAAAAGAGTGGGATCTATCTTCCCAATTTCAAACCCACGATCTTGTAACAACTCGGTAAGATACTCATACCACGCACGTGGGGCTTGTTTAAGGCCATAGAGTGCCTTATTAAGTTTGTACACATGATTGGGGAGCTTGGGATGTTCAAATCCCGGGGGTTGTTTGACATAGACCAACTCATTTAAAGGACCATTAAGAAAAGCACTTTTCACATCCATTTGCTGTAATTTGAAATTATGATGAGAAGCAAATGCAAGCAGCATGCGAATAGATTCTAGACGAGCAACAGGGGCAAAGGTTTCACCATAGTCGATACCCTCGACTTGGGAGTAGCCTTGAACCACCAATCTTGCCTTGTTTCGAATCACAATCCCATTGGCATCTTGCTTGTTTTTGAAAATCCATTTGGTCCCGATGACATTATTTTCCTCCTTTGGTCTTGGCACTAAATCCTAGACTTGATTACGCTCGAAGTTGTTGAGTTCTTCATGCATGGCCATAAGCCAACCCTCATCATCGAGCACTTCCTGTACCTGTTGAGGTTCACAATACGAAACAAACGCGTGATGCTCACAATAATTCCAAATCTGTTGACGGGTGGATACTCCCCTTTTTAAACTGCCAAGTACATTCTTCATAAGATGTGACTTGATTCTCAGCTTGTTCGCAATCTTGGCTGCTCGACGCTGCAAGAGTTCTTCATTGGATAACTGGTGAGCATCGACTTGTTTACTTTGCTTGCCCTTGCGTCTTGAACCTCCCTTGACACCGGCTTTTGGTGCTGCAGAAGGGAATTGCGAGACAGTATCCTGATCAACTTGATTTTCGACTTGAGCAGGTTCACTTGTTTGTCCTTGTACTTGTGGTTGCTCTTGATCTTGATCTTGTGCTTCTATTTGGTCTGGATCTTGTAGTTGCACTTGATCTTGATCTTGAGCAGGTTCGGAACCTTGGGTAAGTGCTTGAACATCATGGGACACATCACCATCGTTGGGCAATTGATCTTGACCTTGAGCTTGTTCAACTTATTGAGGGCTTTCTCTTTGTTCATCGGAAGCGTGTGGGGCTTGTGAGGGTGATGGCTCCACTTGAGTAGAGCATTGTCCTTCTCCTTCGGCCACAAGGGGTTCCTCAATGGGGAGTATTTGACCAATCCCCAATCTTCTTATGGATTGGGGAGGAATTTCATCACCTACATCACAAAGACCACTTTGCTCCACTTGGGAGCCATTATTTTCATCAAACTCCACGTTACATGTCTCATCAATGAGTCCGGTGGACTTGTTGAGGACACGGTAAGCATGAGAGTTTGTAGCATAACCAACAAAGATGCCCTCTTATGCTCTAGAATCAAATTTAGCTAAACGTGCACCTTTCTTGAGAATGAAACACTTACAACAGAATACCCAGAAGTACTTGAGATTGGGTTTGTTTCCGGTGAGAATCTCATATGGAGTCTTGTTCAAGCCTTTGCGGATATAGAGCCGATTGGACGCGTGACATGCTGTGTTGATGGCGTCAGCCCAAAAGTTATATGGAGATTTGAATTCCGCCATCATTGTTCTTGCAGCATCCATCAAAGTCCGGTTCTTCCTTTCCGCCACTCCATTTTGTTGAGGGGTATATGATGCTGAATATTGATGTTTTATTCCCTCATCACCTAGAAACTCATGCAAGGTGTAGTTCTTGAACTCGGTGCCGTTGTCACTTCTAATCAGCAAAATCTTTGCTTCATGTTGACGTTGAGCTTCATTAGCAAAGTTGATGATAGTTTGTTGAGTCTCACTCTTCCTCTTGAAGAAATATACCCAGGTGTATCTTGAGTAGTCATCAACAATCACCAAGCAGTACTTTCTGCCTCCAAGACTATCAAATGATGGAGGACCGAAAAGATCCATATGGAGGAGCTCCAATGGCCTCTTAGTGTAAATGAGAGTCGTTGGACGATGAGCAGTTTCATGAATCTTTCCTTCAATGTGGGCACTGCAAGCACGATCTCTAGCAAAACTCACATTTTTTAGTCCATGAATATGGTCCCCTTTGAGAAGACTTTGCAAAGATCTCATATTGACATGAGCTAGTCGGCGATGCCAAAGCCAGCCCACATCAACTTTAGCCATTAGACAAGTCGCAGTCTTAGTGGGTCGCTTTGAAAAGTTCACCACATAAAGACCATTTTCAACATATCCAACATAGGCTACTTTAAGAGTCTTGCTCCACAAGAGGACCACGGTATCAAGATTAAAGAAAGTGGAAAAACCCATAATTGCAAGTTGACGAACCGAAAGTAGATTGCAGGCAAGAGACTCAACAAGCATGACCTTCTCAATAGATAACTCTTGAGAGATGACCACCTTACCAAATCCCAATACCTTTGACGAGGATGCATCGGCGAATTGGACATGGGTGGGCATAGATGGAGAAGGATGCACATCCACCACTAAGTCCTTGCTTTCGGTCATATGATTTGTTGCTCCACTATCGAGCAACCATGACACCCCACCGGAAGCAAACTCCTGCAATAGATCAAGGCTTGGTTTTAGGTACCCATTTTTGAATGGGTCCTTTAATGTTAGAGACAAGGGTCTTAGGAACCCAAATAGCACATTCAATGGACTCATAGTAAGAACCAACAAATCTGGCATAAACATGCCCATCACCAGCACGACATAAAACATAGGAAGGATTGAGTTTGCCGGCTGTGTTAGTAGGAATGGTTTTGCCCTTCTTGACGTTACCATCGTCCACCTTGTTCCTGTTCACCTCCTGAGTCCCTTCGCCCTCTTTGACAAAGATGTCCATGAGGGTAGGGGATCGTTTGTTCATGTTCCTCCTTTTTCCTTTTGACTTGGATGTAAGTCCAAGTCCCTCCTTTCCTACAACACCCTTTTGATTGCTCAAGAGGTCGTTCAGGCTCTTCTCGCCTTGTATGCATGACACAAGGCCCTTCTCAAGTCTCTCCTTTAACTTGGCATTTTCCTCCACAACATGTACATGCTCACAACAAGGGTTAGTTGTACAAGCATTATCAATTAACACAAAGGGAGGACAAGTAGATATTTCCTTGGTAAGCTTTGCTTGGAGTTGATCATGAGACTCTTCCGGAGAGTAATGAACACCTTTCAAGACCTTGTGAGCCTTGTCAAGTGTGTCAAACTCCACTTTGAGTCTGTCATGGCCAACCCCAAGAGCATACTTTTCAGACTTAAGCATACGAGTAAGAACAGTATCATGATCTAGTTTCTTTTGCATTTTAGCACAGTCATCGTTGTATGACTCCTCAAGAGCCAAATGTAGAGTGCGCTCCTTTTCTAGTGCAATAGATAATTCAGCAATCTCATCGGCATAGTCACGACTATGTCCCTGAAGCTCGGAGATGGTCTCCTCATGAGACTCGATGAGGTCATTAGCCTCACCCAGTTGTTCCAAGAGAGCAACAAAGTGCTTCTTGGATTCTCCCTTAATGGTGCATAGAAATTTGTCAAGATCATGCTCATTAAGTTCCCCAACATCACTATCATCAACACAATTCAACAATGAAGGAGCAGTAGCGATGTTGGTCTTAATGATGGGGGTTACCTGATCGATACATTTTGCCATGAGGCACTTGGCGATGTGGTTCTCGTTGGGGGCGTTGAAGGGATACACCTTCTTGGGAGATGGGGTGGCAATAGCAACAGTTGCAGTTGCCACCATATCATCATCATCATCATCATCGGAAGGGTACTCTTCAAGGGCCACCATACCCTTTGGGTGAGGTTTCTTCACAAAGTCGTTCTTGATTGGGAATGACTTGGTTTTGTCTTTGCGAATGAGCTTGCCCCCGTTGTCTTCCCTTTTCTCATAGGGACATTCAGCCACGAAATGACTCACATTACCACAGTTATAGCATGTCCTCACTCGTTGCTTGGGTTTGAACCCACTTGAGTTGTTCTTGGTGAAGGTGGGTCTTGAGTTCCTCTTGTTGCCCCAGAATTGCCTTGACGCAAGAGCCATGTGCTCATGATAAGCATACTTCGTGTCTTCAGGGCAGCTCTCCTCTTCCTCATCCACTTCTTCTTCTTCAAAAGCCTCTTTTGCCTTTAACGCAAGGTTGGGTGAATCTGTCTTTAAGCGAACACGAGCAAGTGCATTGTTAGTTGTCTCGTTCATGATTGACATTGCAATGAATTCATCCAACACCTCACTGGAAGACAAGGAGTGGAAATCTGGTCATTGGCGAATGACAGATGACATGGCTTTATTGAAAGGCATGATGGATCGTTGAATGCTTGAGCTTCCCTTGTACAACACCATAATGTGCTCCCAACAGTCCTTGGCCAAAGTGAAGGGACGCAAGTGAGGAAGATCTTCAGGTGGCACTGTGGACTGGAGAATAAACAATGCAGAGTGATTATATTGATTGTACGCTTCTTCTCTTGGAGTGAGGTTGCTTGGGTCATGGGGATAATAGCCTTGCTCGATGATTCTCCACAAATTTGTTGAGTTGTGATTCAAATGAGACTTAATAGAAAATACCCAGTTAGCAAAATCACCTTTTACAAGCTTAGGAGGAGGACCAACGGGATTAAGACGTGGTGTGGGAACAGGTCCTCCATAGACTAAGGGTGGTGGAACAGATGCATAAGTCCCATTCCCATCATTTTCGAGAGGAGGGGAAGGTTGCATACCTTTAGCCGTTTCCCTAAAGGAATTGGCCTCCGAATCCGTGTTGATGGGTTTAACCACCAACGCCGGTTCGGGAGAACTTTTAATTCCCTCAATTAACTCTTTAAGCATGGTCTTGACCTCGTTCGTCAAGGACGTCTTGAGTGCGGCCATGGTCGTATTCAAGTCGTCCCTTGTGATCGAAGTCAAGTCCATGACCTCGATTTGCGCACGGGAACTCCCTCATCATCTTCCATACTCTTAGGGTGGTGAAACCCTTAATAAAGAGACGTGGCTCTGATACCAATTGAAAGGATTGATATGGTTGACTAGAGGGGGGTGAATAGGCACGACCACTTTTTAATTAATCTTAGCAAGTTAGGGTAAGCAACATAAGGGTTCACTAAAATGACAACAAAGAGGTGAACCTATATGATGCTAACAACAAACATAACTAAGACAAGTAAGAGTACACAACAACATAAGCATACACAATGTAAAGGTTAGAGATAACCACAAGTGGAACCAATGAAGACGAGGATGTGTTACCGAAGTTCCTTCCCTTTGACAGGAATTACGTCTCCGTTGGAGCGGTGTGGAGGCACTATGCTCCCCAATAAGCCACTAGGGCCACCGTATTCTCCGCACGCCCTCACACGATGCGAGGTACCGTGATTCCACTATAGGTGCCCTTGAAGGCGGCGACCGAACCTTTACAAACAAGGTTGGGGCAAACTCCACACAAAGCTTGAAGGCTCCCAACAAGACCACGAAGCTTCAACAAAATGGAATGTGGCTCCGAGGTGACCTCAACCGTCTAGGGTGCTCAAACACCCAAGAGTAACAAGATCCGCAAGGGATTGGTGGGGGAATCAACTTTTCTCTTGGTGGAAGTGTAGATCTAGGCCTTCTCAACCAATCCCTAAAGAATCAACGAGTTTGATTGGCTAGGGAGAGAGATCGGGCACTTTTGAGCTTATGGAGCAACAATGGAGCTTGGGAGGGTCAAAGGTAGGGTTCTAGAGCAAGAAGAACCCCTTATATAGTGGGGCGGGGAATCCAACCATTTTCTCACTCACAGCCCGAGCCTAGCGGTACTACCGCTGGCTGCAGCGGTACTACCGCTGGGCCCCTGGTAGTGCATATGCACTACCGGGCCAACCACCGCCAAGAAAGTCTTCACAAAAAGTTCGACGAAGTACAGCCGCTAGGAAAGCGGTACTAAGTTCCTCGAGCGGTACTACCGCTGACCATGGGCGGTACTACCGCCAGCACAGCGGTACTACCGCCAGCACTAGCGGTATTACCGCTAGGGCTAGCGATACTACCGCCAGCTCCAGCGGTACTACCGCCAGGGATAGCGGTACTACCGCTCGGAGACCTTTTTGCTTAGAGGAGATAAACCGTAGGCGGGAGCCACTCCAAAGTTGCAGGGAAAGGAAAAGGAGATAAAGTGTTTGCGTGCAAAATTGATTGCACCCAAACCTTTCCACTACGGGTCCCCTCTTAATAGTACGACGTTCCTATGACTCAAAGAAAGAGAATCGTAGAGTACACCGTGCTTCTGTTCCATGGAAGGGGGGCGAGTCGTCTTGTGCCGTTGACATGTGTTCTCTGAAATCTCAACACACACGATTAGTCCTTTGCGGTACTGTCATCAATCACCAAAATTACTTAGGCATAAAATATGCCCTAACAACTGGTCATTGTTAGCTTTGACCAGTGCTATCATTGATCATTGTTAGCTTCGATCAGTGCTATCATTGATCATTGTTGGCTCTAATCACTATTAGCACTGATCATTGTAAGCTATGGTGAGTGAGCATAGATGATTGCTAGCCCTGATCATAGGCATTTGCACTGCCAATGATCATCTGTCATTCTTGCTGACAAGGTAATGAAGACGAAGTGGGACACAGCACGCTGTGAAGCGCATGTCGCATCGCTCCGAAGGGTGCGGAGCCCCCCCCCCCCCCCCCCATCCCCATGAACCGGTGGTTGAAGAGGGTGGTGGTTCCTGGTAGGGTGGAGTATATGAGCATGCCGCTAGGCGCTGGCAGGAGGCCGAGGACCGTCCATGAGGAGGCTACACGCAAACCTATTAGGTTCTACGTGCATATCCATGACTAGGAGGACATCGTCATGCTCGTCATTTCGCTTGCCTTTAGGTCGGTGATGAAGCAATGGTTGGTCAATGGCTTCTCCGCTAACAAGTGATGTGAGTTCTCGGTCCAGGTGCAGATGTTCAAGGGGTACAAGGTGCTCGGAGTACTTATGTCGCTCGCACAAGATCGTCCCCGTGACCTCATAGTCTTCGGGCTCTCCGGCCTAGGGTTGAAGGTGTAGATCTTCAACGCCAGCACCTCTAACATCTATAGGGTTCGGTGCTCTAAGCACAGATGTGTCAGCAACATCATGCATGCCATGTAGTTTGTCTGTCTAGTCTGAAGCTAAAATGGTCTGAACTTAAGTCTAAACGTCTATTTTGTTGTGAACATGTCCATATTTTGCCCACGGAGCGGCACCTTGGAGTCCACCAAGGGCATGGGATTCCCTGCTGTTTTAATCTTATGTCTAGTACTACTTATGAGCTGCTTGTTCTTGATGTTTTTTGCTTTGTTCTTGTCGTTCTTGTTGTTGTTGTTGATCATAGTGTGTTGTGTGCTGAAAAATGGGTGGTAAGTCCACCGCA
The DNA here is from genome assembly GCF_904849725.1 of Hordeum vulgare subsp. vulgare. Lineage (NCBI taxonomy): Eukaryota > Viridiplantae > Streptophyta > Magnoliopsida > Poales > Poaceae > Hordeum > Hordeum vulgare. The sequence continues at coordinate 142,125,379 of NC_058521.1, read as the reverse complement.
TTTGAATGGCGTGAGCTGACCAAGTACTTGCACACAACCTTGCATCTACGCACAACTAAAGCACAAACACATGCAACCAAACAACATGCACCCATCCGCATCAAGGCAACTAATCAACATGCAGATGTTTGTTTTTGCCTATATATGTCGAGCCAGGTCCAACTGGGGCAAGCATGCAAATGGGGAAAAATGATGCGGGTAAGCAAACGCGTCACATCCGTGTGTATCTGGGCTGCCCACGATGCAGTGTCATGACCACTACGAGGCCACGGGATGGATACCAATTTCCATGGTTCTCTGCACCTCGTGTGCACCAACCGGATAGCCCCAGCAACGTGCCTTTCCCTGTGTATGTGTCGGACAGTAACCAATGTAATGAATGTTGGGCATGACCCACGTACCCGGAGACAGCAATGCCTCTAGCCACACACCGTTTTGGCAAATCAAATTCCTAACAGCTTAACAACCAAGGCACCCGCCGAAACATACACCTACATGTTATGCAACAAAGACAATTGATGATGGGATGCAACGCAACAAAACCGCACTGGCACCACCGTGCTATGTTTGTTAGGCCCTCGGCCATGCCAAACGACAACAATGATCCTATTAGAAGCCACGAAAATTGCACCTTTGCAAGCTAGCATGGACCAACTTTCACCATATGTTTATTCTCATGGGCCTAAAACATTGGCACCGTCAAAAACTCACCGCAAAATGACAGCAAAAAATAAACAGAGGAAATGGCATGTCTTGAGGTGCCACAATGAAAGAAAAAAGACGCCAAATGAGAGCGACACGAGCGTGAACAATGGAGCAAAGGATCTAGCCACCCGAAACAGAAACGAACGCCGACCGAATATTAATTACGCGCTTATTGAGCATGGAGAACAAGGAGACTACACATCCGTGTGAGAAGGGAGAGGTCGAAGACGTGTTCGACCGACGGGAACGGGCAAAGAGCGCTCCTAAGAAAGAGCTGAAAAGAGGGAAGTCATTGTGCGGTGTCCGGCATGCACCATAGAACAACAAACTTATAGGAAAACAGAACTTCGCCTTCTCTATGACGCATGTCGGACATAAGTTCGGATGTGGACGGGCGCTAGCCAGACAGCCTTTTGCATCACAACCCCTAGTCAGAGCCCGAATGGCCCTCATGACAGGTTGACTTGATGTCACGACCACTGTTCAAACGACCCTCATGGTTGCCCAGCTTGTTGTCGCGACTCCTAGCCGCATGGCACTCTCCAACCATCGAGATTGTCACACACCAAGCATGGCGTATGCCCATGCCTGGCTGGCACGAGGGGGCAACGATGCTGACAAGCGGACTCGACCTCGTTCGACATGCGCGACGCATCACACGTGTGCGTAATGCAAAGCCCACACGCAAGGTGTACTCCCGCTTGCCTGCGGCTCATACATCATGGTCCTGCAAGAAAAACTAGACAGGTGCACGACAGTCTTGGAGACCTAACAGAAATGAGCGACTTCGCCCGACACGCGCGATGCATCCCACAGGAAGTTGTACTCGCGCTTGCGTGCGGCTCATACATCATGGTCCTGCAAGAAAAACTAGACAGGTGCATGACGGCCTTGGAGACCTAACAAGAATGAGCGACCTCGGCCGACACGCGCGATGCATCGCATGCACGCATGACCCAAAGATCACAACAAGGTGGACCGACACTTGCCCGCAGCTCATGCGTCATGGCAACCTTGGAGATCGAACAAGAATGAGCGACCTCGCCCGACACGCGTGATACATTGCACGCGTGCATGACGCAAAGCCCGCATGAAGGTGTACTTGAGCTTGCCCGCAGCTCATGCATCATGGTCTCTCAAGAAAAAACTAGACAGGTACACAACAGCCTCGAAGATCGAACGGGAATGAGCGAGCTCGCCCGACACACGTGATGCATCGCACACGTGCGTGACGCAAAGCTCGCAGGAAGGTGGACCCGTGCTTGCCCGCAGCTCATGTGTCATGGTCCCCAACGAAAAACTAGACAGGTGCACGACAACCTCCGAGAGCAAACATGAATGAGCGACCTTGCCCGACACGCCTGATGCATCATACGCGTGCGTGACACAAAGCTCGCGGGAAGGTGGACCCATGCTTGCCCGCAGCTCATGCATCATGGTCCCCCAAAAAAACTAGACACGTGCATGACAACCTGGGAGATCGAAGAAGAATAAGCGACCTCGCCCGACATGCACGATGCATCGCACATGTGCGTGATGCAAAGCCCGTGGGAAGGTGGGCATGCGCTAGCCCGTGGCTCATGTGTCAAGGTTCCCCAAGAAAAAACTAGACACGTGCACAACAGCTCCGGAGATCGAAGAAGAATGAGTGACCTCGCCCGACACGCGTGATGCATTGCATGCGTGCGTGACGCAAAGACCACGAGAAGGTGGACCCGTGCTTGCTCGTGGCTCATGTGTCATGGTCCTTCAAGAAAAACTAGATAGGTGCACGTCAACCTTGAAGATCAAACAAGAATGAGCGTGCGGCAGCCTAAGAGATCGAACAAGAATGAGCGCACGAGGGAGCTAACTGCATGAGACACAACTGAAGGTGTGAGGCTACACAACTGAAGGTGTGGAGGGCACCTCTCACGCTGCGAGGCTCCCATGAGGTAGGTACTACCAACATCCTTTATAGGAATAAGAGAATCTACGGTCGGGCACCTCAAACCCGTCTCATACGTCCGGACGGGCCACTCGATCACTGACCGGTCACGAAATTTTGACCCAGTCGGGCGCCTCAAACGCCCAGGCTGACGGATACCCCTCATATCCAACTCAAATATAGGGCAGATATGGGGGCGACCGGGCAAGTCCGCCACGTCGGCATGGCCCACACTGGCCCTCATTGATCCCACATATATTTGTCCATGTCCGCTTGCCGGACCAAACCCTAGTCACTTCACTCCACTCCCCTCCACTCCCATCTGCCACCCAAGCTCACCTCCAGCGATCTTCAGCCTTCTCCGACATGGCGAGCAGCAGATCCGAGTCCTTCACCTCCAGATCCATCGACCACGAACTCATCCCACTCAGCCCCGAGAAGGAGATAGTCGTCCGGCTTACGCTCCGCCGCTCCCGGGAGGAGCCTCCCAACGGCAACGCTCGGACTCGTAATGTCAGGAATCCATTGCGTTCGCACAACCGATGCATGGATCCTGTGTCGTTGCCTCGCCGAAGGCAGTGCAATCCATCTGACGTCCATACACCATGCCAAACGTGCAACCCCTCCTTTGGCCTGTCGAGGACGCACCATGGGCGTCCGTAGACGCAAACATGGCATGGCGTGCCCACCATGCAAGGTAGCGCGCAGGAGGCGACGAAGGCCCTCACGATGATGGACGTTAGAAGGCAGAGTCGCACTCTCCGACACCCCGTACGGTGCACCAATGCGGGCGCCACAACCACGGCGTGATGAACATCGGCACCTCCAAGAGGGATCCGTTATCGATCTCACGTCCACTGGCACTATCCGGATTACAGGCTCTGGCAAGGAAGAGTAAGGCATAGAAGATGATGAGAGCTCGACTATCGTGCGCCGACTAGTGTCTCATGTCCTACTCTACCTTGCCGACGACCGGACCGACACTACGAAGGACGCAAGCAACCACCAGACATGGGCACGAAGGAACCAAACGAGCTCCACTTTATATTAGGTTTACATTGCATGTAACAGTATGGATTTGAGGTTTCTAATTTGAGGTATCCAGGGCATTTGAGGGGTCAAATTTGCCTAATCCAGTTGTAGATGCTCTAATGCCTAAACTTTAAGTTTCTCTTTTAGGTTACATGTTCTAAATTATTCTAGCTAAAAATATCAAGACGTCATGTGGTTATCATACCCAGCAGCTTAATTCCTGATTTTGCGTACACTTGGCTTTTCTTGTACACTCTCCGTCCCGATGCAAAGTTGACTCATTTATTTTGGGACGGAGGGAGTAATATATTGCACATACAGCAGGTCAAAATAAGGGCACCAATATGTTATTCTATATATCTTTACAACGGCAGGATTACATGAGTGTATTGTTAAAAGGGAAATGAAGTTAAAAAAAATGCATATGCTGGGCTCATTCAGTTATACTTGACCACAGTAATCAAATTAACTCCGCCAAGCACTGTCCCAGGCTGTTGTTCATTGGAAAGATTAGTTTTGGTTCCTGCACATGGGAGGAACAGGTTCAAGAATTACCATCACATTGCTTGCTGCGTCAGTACAAGACAGACGCTTATTTCATGCTATGAACTGGACAATTGTAAAGCTGAACCTCCTACCTTGATTGACTGTTTATTTTGACCATTACTGGTGTAATTACAACTTGGGCCTGGCCGACTCTGCATCAAGCAGTTGTGCATACATATCTGTGATTTCTTTTGCAAAATACGCCTTTGCTTGCGGTCTTTTGACCTACAAAAGTACGGAATACGGAAATGAAGTGTCAGATTCCCGCATTTCAATCCACTCAAACAGAATTGATGGACCTACCTTGAATGTTGGGGTGAGGAGGCCATTTTCTAGTGTAAATGATTCAGCAACAAGAGTAACAGCTTTGACAAACTCAAAACCTCTTAGCTGATACAACAATAATTACACAAATACCATCAGGAATCATTCGGTCACGTCCAGAATAGAGAATGTTAGTTATGGAGAGTGTGCAACAACAGTTAAGAGAGACCTGTGCTTCCTTCCCAATAGAATCCATGTCAGCCAGCACAGCAGCTCTTGCTCTAGGATCAGAACAGAGCTGTCTTAAATCCTCATACTACAGGTTAGTAAGGACAAATTAGAGCATAAACATGTAACACAAATATCTAGAGTCTCATTTATAGTTCTGGTTTTGGAAATGGGATCTGTATTTTTCTAATTATACGGAATTCACTGTTTCAGTATTCATAATCCGAACATACGAGGGAAAAAATATATTGATAGTTTACATTGTTGGAGAAATATGCAACTTATGTTATTAGGAGGCCAAAGGCAACATATATACACATGCATGAGGATGCCAAAAGGCTACAGGAGGATGTCAAAGAGACTAGAATGCAAAATACCAAAAGACATGACTGATATAACTCTAACACCCCCCTCAAACTTATGGTGGATCCACAACACTGAGTTTGGAAAGGTGAAATCCATGTCGCGCTCTAGCCTGGGCCTTTGTGAAGAAGACAGATAGCTGTAACTCAGAAGCCACATACTGAAGAGCAACAACATGATCCTGCACAGCAGCGCGCACATAAGAAGCATCAACACCAATATGCTTGGTAAGTTCATGCTTCACGGGATCCCGCGTAATACTGATAGCACCACTACTGTCTGACAAGAGAGTGGTAGGTGTAGTAACAGAAACACCAAAATCCTCCAGTAACCATCGTAACCAAGTCACCTCTGCCGTCAGAAGAGACATAGCTCGCAACTCAGCCTCTACACTCGAACGGAAACTGCAGTCTGTTTCTTCGTCTTCCGGGGAATGAGAGAACCACCAAGAGAAACACAATAAGTAGAAAGTGAACGGCGATCCGTAGGATCACTAGACCACGTAGCATTCGAATAGGCCTGGAGCTGTAACGAGCTGGAGCGGGGAAAGAAGAGACGGTGAGAGATCGTGCCACGAAGATATCGTAGAACACGAAGAAGGTGGCTATAGTGTACCGAAGTGGGAGAAGAAACAAACTGACTCAAGATATGGACAGGATAGGAGATGTCCGGACGAGTGACAACGAGATAGACAAGACTCCCAACAAGATGACGATAACGTGTCGGATCAGACAAGGGCTCACCATCAGAAGCACGAAGGTGAACATTGAGCTCCATAGGAGTCTCAACAGTGCGTCATCACTAAGAACCGCACAAGCAAGATCCTGGATATACTTTTCTTGAGAAATAAGAAAGCCATCAGAGGTGGAGGAAACCTCAATCCCAAGAAAGTAACGAAGAGGACCAAGATCGGACATAAGAAACTGCTCAATGAGACAGGCCTTGACAAAGCCAATGTACTCAGGGTCGTCGCCAGTGATGATCATGTCATCAACATATAGAAGAAGAAGAGTCCGCCCACGAGTTGAAAGGTGGACAAACAGCACTGGATCATGAGCACTCGCTGAAAAACCAGCGGAGGTCACCACAAAGGCAAAACGCTCAAACCAGGCGTGAGGGCTTGCTTAAGGCCATAAAGAGAAAGACGAAGACGACATACCATACCATCCGGAACATAATACCCGGATGGTGGTTGCATATAAACCTCCTCACGCAACTCACCATTAAGAAAAGCATTCTTAACATCAAGCTGAGAAACAGACCAATGGCGAATAGAGACCACAGCGAAAAGTGTGCAGATAGTGGTCATATGGGCCATAGGAGCAAATGTCTCATCGTAATCACCACCATGCTCCTGCTGAAAGCCACGAGCCACAAGACGAGCTTTGTAACGCTCAAGAGAACCATCAGAGCGAGTCTTAACCTTGTAAGACCCACTTACAAGTGATGGGACGAACACCGGGAGGAAGAGAAACAATATCCCACGTGCCCGTACGCTCAAGAGCAGCAAGCTCCTCCGCCATCGCAAACTACCATTCAGGATGAACAACAGCATCGCGATAAGAGGTAGGCTCAAGTACAACCGAAAGACCATATCGACTAGGAGAATAGCGGTCAAGGGGAGGGCGAGGCCGAGCCCAAAGACCATAAGTCAGCTAGGATGAGGAGGACGACACACCAAAAGTAGATGGTGCGTCAGTGGATTTATCCACAACACGTGGACGACAAGTATAATGAAAAGGAAAGGAGGGAAGAGGTGGAATCATTAGAGGTGGAGACGGGGAGTGTATCGATGATGAAGATGGAGAAGGGGAAGATATTGGTGATGAAGGTGGAGAAGGAGAAGGTATCGATGATGAAGGTGGAGAATCATGCGATGAGGGAGGAGAAGGTATCGATGATGAAGGTGGAGAATCATGCGATGAGGGAGGAGAAGAATCCCTAGGAGAGGACGGCGTCGGATCTGCAATAGCAGGACGAGAATGGGAATACTGGGCACAGAGGGAGGTGTATCTGAAAACGTAAGAAAGGAGATGTCCTCCACTGAAAAAGCCAAGGAGGATGGATGTCGGTAGAAGGGACGAGACTCGTCAAAAGTCACATCTCGGGAAATACACATCCCACGACCGACAGGATCCCAACACTGATAGCCCTTATGCTCATCATTGTATCCAAGAAAGATACACTCAACAGACTGAGAGGTCAGTTTGGTGCGCTCACAAGGGACAAGCAAAACATAGCAAACGCAACCAAACAAACGAAGCGCCGAATAATCAGGAGGATGACCGAAAAGACGCTCGAGAGGAATACCACCCTGTAGAGCAGTAGAAGGCTGAATGTTGATGAGGTAACAGCCTCAGCTGAAAAGTAGGGCGGAAGAGAGGTGGCGATCATCATCGCACGCGCCGTCTTAAGAAGGTGACGATGCTTGCGCTCAGCCACACCATTCTGAGAATGAGCACCAGGACAAGAGAACTGAATAAGAGTATCCTACTTAGCAAGAAATCCTCACGGTGCATGAGAGATATAGTCACCGGCTGAATCTACGCGAAAAACACAAATAGAAGTGGAAAACTGGGTATGAACCATGGCCGCAAATTTTTTGTATATAGATAAGACCTCACTACGAGAAGACGTGAAATAGATCCGAGTGTACCGAGAAAAATCGTCTATAAAATAATATAGTGCGATGACCCCCTTTCAAAGTGAAGGGAGCCGGACCCCAAACATCAGAGTGAACGAGATCAAAAGAACACTCGGACACTGACTCACTGTGAGGGTAGGGCAGCTGAATCTGCTTACCAAGTCTACAACCCATACAACCAACGAAGCATTACCGGAGATAAACCCCAGAACTCCGCGATGAACCAAAGACGAGAGACGAGGACCACATAAATGGCCAACACGATGATGCCATTGCTGAAAAGAGCTAGTAGATGCAGCTACAGGAGCCGTGAGACTAGCGGCGGTGGCAGCGGAGGGAAGACGAAGCCAGTCAAGCCCCCAAAGACCATCAGAGCGTCGAGGGCCAGCACCAAGCAGAGCGCCCGTGTGACGATCCTGAACAAAACACGAATCAAAGTCGAGAATGACCCTACAACTAGAGTCAACGATCTGACCATTGGATATGAGCTGCATGGTAAGTCGAGGAACATGAGCGACAGAGGGAACATGAAATGAAGAAGTGAAAGAGTGCCTCGACTAGCTACAGGGAGGGGAGTGCCATCAGCTGTAAGAACACGAACTGGAGACTCGGCGGGTCAAATGGAGGTTAAAGTGGAAGAATCATAAGTCATATGAAAAGACGCTCCATTATCAAGAATCCATGGGGATGTACCTGAATGAGTAGATGGTGGTTTCTCAATGCCAGAAGAGTCAGCCACGGAAACTGCAGAACCTGACGGTGAAGAATCCCAAGCATCAAGCAGGCACCGCAGCTGCTCAATCTCATGCGCAGACAGGGACACGGCCAAAGAGGTTGAGGTAGAAACACCTGCCCACGATGAGCAGTCGTCACCACTCGTGAAAGCAGCGTGTGGAGTCGACCGAGATTAGTGAGTCGCCTAGAACCGCATGTGGAAGCCACTTGGGGAGCCGACGTAGAGCGGTCGCCGTCGCGCGCGGAAGCCGCGAGGGGAGTTGGTGTAGGGCGACAATCACTGGGTGCGGAAGTCGTAGGAAGAATTGCTGAAGAACGACCAACACGGGCCAGCAGAGGCGGTGCAGCTGCTGAAGGAGTTGACGTAGAGTGGCCAGCAACACCGCGAAAGTCGCAAAAGGTGTCAAAGTAGAGCGACAGCCATCACCTCCAAGCGGGCGAGCACCAAGCACCAAGGAAAGGCGCATGTGCGAGACGGGATCAATGTAGGGAACACCGTGGAAAAACATCGAGCAGCGAGGAAGAGGCGTACCCGACGAGAGCATTGTACTTCTTTTTTTTCTTTTTTCTTTTTTAGAGATATCCGATCTGGATCTGGATGACTAACTGGACTGGAACCAGTAGCAGTTCCACGCCACACAGGCACACACGTGCCCACCCGCGAAAGTAAGAGCAGCAGAGTGGGACTGCAGGGCCGGATGGGTGCCGGCAGCGGACAAGGCCGGTGGACGGCGGCGGACAGGGCCACATCGGGTGGCCAGCGGCGGCAGCGGACGGGGACGTGGCCTAGGAGCTCCGGGCGGCCAGCGGCAGCAGCGGCTCGACCAGGAAGAGCAGAAGGCGGGCGCGCAACGGCTCGACCAAAGAGCTGCAGCCAGAGACGCACCGTTCGGATTGAGGCCGAAATAGTTCAGGGGCGGCAGTCCCGATCAAGGATGCATCGGGCTTTAGGAACTAGCGGCCAGCGACAGCAGGAAACAACAAAGAACGGCGGCTGGGGGCAGAATCAGCAGCTGGTCAGCGGAGATCGTGACCTCCGATAGGGGCTGCTCTTTGTCCAGATCGGGATCAATCTTGCACGGACGAGAAAGATGACTAGGCAGAGTAAAGCAACGGCAACATAGAAAAATTGCACGCGCGAGAGGCAAGAGACAATTTGGAGCAGCGCAGCCGAAACAGGATGATCGCGGCGGCCGCATTGGATCGAGCACGAGTTGCAGCGTGCGAAAAGAAGACCTAAAGTTCTAATACCATGTTGGAGAAATATGCAACTTATATTATTAGGAGGCCAAAGCCAACATATATACACATACATGAGGATGCCAAAAGGCTACAGGAGGATGTCAAAGAGACTAGAATGCAAAAGATCAAAAGACATCACTAATATAACTCTAACATACATTTCCAAATAATCGGTATTTTCTAGTTAGGGTTCCTCTGATTATGTTTTCTTAAGAGATGAGGAGAAGGTGATGCATGTATGCCACAATCAACAAATATTACCTGGATTCCTTCTAATGCAGCCCAACTCTTCAACACCTCTGGCTCAACAGCTACAACGGCAACTAGGCAAGAATTAAAGCTATCACCTGCATCCAAACCAACATATTCAAAATATGCATGACCAACATTAATAGTTACAGCAAACAGAAAATCGTGATATTACCATATACAAAGCACTGGGCAATGAACTTGCACTTAGCATAAACATTCTCGATCTTCTCCGGAGCTATGTATTCTCCTTGAGCTAACTTGAAAATATTCTTTTTCCTTGAGGCACGGACATATAAAAAATAGTAATTTAGGAAGAGAAGCCAGACTAAACAGAGTCCAGGGGAAAGGCATGCGGAGAGTATAGAGACAACAGATAGATAAGATGCAATAGATACAACACCCAAAGTAAAATAAAAGCCTAATGGAAATATGGGGTGTCTTTCAGTTTTACCTGTCTATAATCTTTAGGAGCCCTCCAGGCAGCCACAAACCTATGTCCCCAGTATGCAACCAACCATCCTCATCAATGACCTCTCTGCTGCATGTTACAAAACACATCCGTATATCACTTGACAAATTATATGAACCATTTATCAAATTTTACTTAACAAAAGGTAAACAAGTAGGATATCAAGTTACGTTTGAACTTCATCTTTATAGTAACCCTGGAATATTATAGGTCCCCGGGCACATATTTCTCCACGAGGGTATGGTTGATCCTCAGATGTGTAATTCATTTCAGGGACGTCCACAAGTTTAACCTCTGAAAATGAAAACAGGGTTTGCATTATGAAAGCATGTGAGCGAGCTGTGCAAATATTACGAAACACATGGAACACGGCTTCATTTGTTACATGAGTAAGGATATTTGATATCTTTCACAACAATTAGACTAATTTTATTCAATCCAATCAGCATACAGAATTAAACAAATAGAAGAACTTAAAACTAACTCCAAAACAAATGCCAAACATAAAATATTAATAAATGATTATATGGGATAAGTTTCTTTGATGCAGCTATTTTTGTAATAATCATCAGCTTTCAAAATCTGACCATCATTGCAAAATAATTAAATCCATGCAAGTGTATCATAACTTTAGGATGGCTTCTCTGTATACTGTTATTGCATTAAGTTGGCCTCATGGACAATTAGCATCTGTATAAGCACAACTTTAGCCAAGCATATCTGATTCCACGCCTGAAAAATGGAGCTTACCACAAGCAGGATTGGGAGATCCAACATGACCAATTGATATATCACCAACATCCATTAAAGTAATGACGCAAGATGTTTCTGTCATTCCGTAGCCTTCAAGAATATCACCACCAAAGCATCTATAAAAGAAAGTGTTATGATTAACAAAGCCAGGTTCTTCATCATGCCACACTAAGGGAGGGCAAATGAAGTTAGCTTACATTCTGAGGAATTCCATTACATCTGGCGACAATGGAGAAGCACCTGAAGACATAACTCTTACTCGTCCACCCAGCCTAGCTTTTATTTTGTTAAATACCAACTTATCCCACACTGGGGATGGATTCCGTCCTAAAGACATAAGAGTAAAAAATATACATTCATTATATACGTATTGGTGGTAAATAAGATTGAATTAAATGTTCAGTAAATGCGAAAATGCATCTTTCAGTACAATGAAAACTTCTTGGGAATTCAGATACTAGCTCAAGTTTCAGTGTATGAGTTACATGCTTCAGTGTAACTAACCCAAGAGGATTACTAGCTCCAGCTTCAGTGTACTAACAATAAATGCTCTATGTTATGACCGGTACTACGTACGTACCAACGGAGGAGGCCCAGTGGGCAGGATTAGTACGGGCTTAGCCCAAGTTATCTTAGTTATCTTTTAGTCCAAGTTATCTTAGTTATCTTAGAGTCCAAGTTATCGAGATTATATAAACCAATGTAAACAGCTCTTTTGGAATTAAGCAATAAGACAATTCTATTGCCGAACCCGAACCCTAGCCGCCGCCTCCTCTACTCGCGGCCGCCTCCTCCCTGCGTCGAGACAGCGCCGTCGCGCCGGCTGCGGCGCCCTCGTCTCCTCCAAACCCCCTCCTATCCTTATAACCTAAGGCAGAGGTCTGGTAGAGCCCTAGCTCCTACCACTCTATGATAGGAAACTCTAAAGTGATTAATAAAGGCTTCCAGCTTCCGTTTCCTGCGCTTATAACCTTATTTCATTTCACAAAAAGTGACCTATATGAAGATCATTTGTGTATCAGAGTCCAAATGGCTTACTGCACCATTTATGTTTCTACTTGCCAACTATATTTGATGATCACGTAATCAGTATATATATACAACAACAACAAGAACAACAAAGCCCTTCAGTCCCAAACAAGTTGGGGTAGGCTAGAGTTGAAACCCGTAAGATCTCAAAACCAAGTCATGGTTCTAGCACGTGGATAGCTAACTTCCATGCACCCCTGTTCGTGGCTAGTTCTTTGGTGATATTTCAGTCCTTCAAATCTCTCTTAACGGGCTCCTCCCATGTCAAGTTTGGTCTACCCTGACCTCTCTTGACTCCTTCCACGCACCCCTGTCCATGGCTATGCACATGTGCTTCTAGAGGCCTGCGTTGTATATGCCCAAACCATCTCAGATGATGTCGGACAAGCTTCTCTTCAAACGGTGCTACCCTAACTCTATCACGTATATCATCATTCCGGACCCGATCCTTTCATTCCGGACCCCATCCTTGCTTTTGTGGCCACATATCCATCTCGACATGCGCATATCTGCTACGCCTAACTGTTGGACATATCGCCTTCTAGTTGGCCAACATTATGCGCCACACAAGATTATAGGTTAAATCGACGTCCTATAGAACCTGCCTTTTAGCTTTTGTGGCACTCTTGTCACAGAGGATGCTAGAAGCTTGACACCACTTCATCCATCCAACTTTAATTCGATGGATCACATCTTCATCGATATCACCATCCTTCTACAGCATTAACCCCAAATATCGAAAGGTGTCCTTCTGAGGTATCACCTGCCCATCAAGGCTAACCCCTCCTCCTTATGCCTGGAGGCTAACCTCCTCCTCGTGCCTAGTAGTACTGAAACCGCACCTCATGTACTCATTTTTGGTTCCACTAAGCCTAAAACCTTTCGATTCCAAAGTATATCTCCATAGCTCTAACTTTATATAAGCCATGTCCGACAACTAGCACCACATCATCCGCAAAGATCATACCCCAATGGGATATCTCCTTGTATATATCCCTTGTGACCTCGTCCATCACCAAAGCAAAAAAAGACAAGGGCTCAAAGTTGACCCTTGGTGCAAACCTATTATAATTGGGAAATCATCAGTGTTACCATTGCTGCAGTGTATATGTGGATTGCCTAGCTCTTTCCATCAGTTAAAACTTTTGGTTGCGTTGGCTAGTGCATGAAGATTAACATGGTATCAAAGCCTAAGGTCTTGAGTTCAAGTCCTGGCTTTTGCAATTTATGTTACATTGGCTAGTGCATGAAGCTAAACATGGTATCAGGACCTAAGGTCTTGAGTTCCAGTCTTGGCTTTCGCAAATTATGATAAATTGTTGTTCCCCCCTCTGTGTCCACATATAGGCCTCTTGAGCCATACCTCTAAGTCTATTTACATGTTGACTTCCCGCATCACACGTGAGAGGGGGTGCTAAAGTGTATATATGGATTGCCTAGCCCTTTCCATTAGCTCAGGCTGATGGATGAACTAGTGAGGTGCATATGACTTACAAACAAGAGGTTCAGGGTTCAAAACCAAGTAAACGCAATAAATAATTGCAGCCTACCCCCACTTCTGTTGACCACGTCATAACTCCAAAGGAGCATAGACGTGAGGGGGAGTGTTGGAGTGTAATGTCCGGCCCTCTCCCATAGTTCGAACTTTTGGTTGCGTTGGCTGGTGCATAAAGCTTAACAGTTATCACCTGTCCGAACACTTGTCACAACATCATCGTAAATGTCCTTGATGAGGGTAATGCACTTTGTTGGGACTTTGTGTTTCTTCAACGCCCACCACACGACATCCGATGGTATCTTATCGTCGACCTTCTTCAATTCAATGAACATCATATGCAGGGATACTCCCTATATCTCTCCATAAGTTGTCGTGCCAAGAAAATGGCCTCCATAGTCGACCTCCTAGGCACGAAACAAACTTATTTTTGGCCACGTTTGTTATTCTTCTTAAGCAATGCTCAATGACTCTCTCTCTCTCTCTCATAATATCATTGTATGGTTTATCAACTTAATTCCACGGTAATTAGTACAACTTTGAATATCCCCCTTGTTCTTGAAGATTGATACTAATATACTCCGCCTCCATTCTTCGGGCATCTTGTTTGACCAAAAAATGATGTAGAAAAGCTTAGTTAGCCATACTATTCCTATGTCTCCAAGGCCTCTCCATAATTCAATCATTATAAATATGCCCTCTGGAAATTAATTTGGATAAAGAGAAAAGGGAAATCCTAAGTTGCTGACTAAAGTGTAACTTGACCCTAATGATCGATTAGGTCCAAACTAATAATGGATGACTGAAGTGGGCATATTTAAGCTTTTTACTTATATACCCCCTCCGTCCGGAATTACTGTGACAAGTAATTCGGGACGGATGGAGTATGTGTCGGAACAAAAGAATCTTAAACCAACTCTTTACCATTAATAATAGCTTGCCTCTTAGCATTATATGCAGCATGAAATAATCGTTCTTTCAACCCACCAGACTCCTTCACAGCATTTGTAATTCTGCATAAATAAGCCAAAAAGATATGGGTGGGTACTGTCACATATGATACCAAAGAGGAAAAATATAAAAAATACTGGTTTAGTGATATTTACGCAGCATAAATTTTGTTATATAACCGGGGAACACTCGCAAATATTGTTGGTTTCAGAGTATTAAGATCATCCATCAGCTTCAAATTATCCTGGAATTAACGAAAAATACTCATCAAAAAGATGAAAAGAAGCCAACATACAATGTATACACACTACAATATTATCTTGGAAGACGAACAATCCTTCAAAGGATACATTAATGGTCTTTAGTTAATCAATAAATGACCAACCAGTTTGGTAAAACTATTTAAACTAGAAACAACTCAAATGTGAAATAACGAATCTGATAATCCACTTTCAAGTTAAGTCCGGCAATAACTTATAGAAAAACTGATATGACCACTTAATATTGAATGCTTATCAAAATTGTTCTACGCACAGTTATTTGAATGATAACTCCGCCTATGTTGTCTCAACATAGCCGGTCCCAAGTCCGGGAAAAGGAGGAGGGTTGTGATAGGCGTGGCGAGCCAACGTGAAAAACCCAGCCACTCTTATGGAGATGAAACCCAAAGGAAACTCGTTGGGGCGTAACCCTCTTAGCGACGCGCCACATCGGAACCCGGGTGTGGTGTCAAATGGGCAAGGGCCGGGCCGTCACCCCCTTGGTGGCGCGCCGTATCTTGATCTGGATACGGTGATAAGTGAGCAAGGGTCGGGTCGCCGCATCCTTAGTGGCGCGCTGCACCGACGCCCCGGTGTAGTGAAAAATGAGCAAGGGTCTTCGCATTTGACTCGACGAGTGCGGAGGGTAAGGAAGTTAGCCGAGCCTAGGAGGATACGCTTAGGTAGCTGGAACGTAGGGTCCCTGACGAGTAAGTTACGAGAGCTAGTTGATACGGCGGTGAGGAGGCGTGTTGATGTCTTATGTGTCCAAGAGACCAAATGGAAGGGACAAAAGGCGAAGGAGGTGGAGGATACCGGCTTCAAGTTGTGGTACACGGGGACAACTTCAAACAAGAATGGAGTAGGCATCTTGGTCAACAAGAGCCTTAGGGATGGAGTTGTGGACGTTAAGAGGCAAGGGGACCGGATGATCCTTGTCAAGCTGGTAGTTGGGGACTTAAGTCCTCAATGTTATCAGCGCGTATGCCCCGCAAGTAGGCCACAATGAGAGCACCAAGAGGGAGTTCTGGGAAAGCCTGGAGGACTTGGTTAGGAGGGTACCTATTGGTGAGAAGCTCTTCATAGGAGGAGACCTCAATGGCCATGTGGGTACATCTAATACAGGTCTTGAAAGGGTGCGTGGGGGCTTTGGCTATGGCATCAGGAACCAAGAAGGAGAAGATGTCATGAGCTTCGCTCTAGCCTACGACATGGTTGTAGCTAACACCCTCTTTAGGAAGAGAGAATCCCATCTAGTGGCGTTCAGTAGTGGTCTACACTCTAGCCAGATTGATTTTGTCCTCTCTAGAAGAGAAGACAGACGCGCTTGCATTGATTGTAAAGCGATACCTGGAGAGAGTGTTGTCCCTCAACATAAGCTTGTGGTTGCTGACTTCCGCTTTAGGATTCGTGTCCAACGGGATAAGCGCGCCAAAGTCGCTAGAACGAAGTGGTGGAAGCTCAAGGGGGGGGGGGGGGCATCCCAGGCTTTCAGGGAGAGGGTCATTAAGGAGGGCCCTTGGGAGGAAGGAGGTGATGCAAACTTGATGTGGACGAGTATGGCGACCTTCTTGCGGAAGGTCGCTGTAGAGGAGTTTGGGGTGACCAAGGGAAGTAGAAGGGAAGCTAAGGACACCTGGTGGTGGAACGATGAGGTCCAGAAGGTTATTAGGGAGAAGAAGGACTGTTTCAGATGCCTATATCTGGACAGGAGTGCAGCTAACATGGAGAAGTATAAGGTGGCGAAGAAGGCAGCAAAGCGGGCGGTGAGTGAAGCGAGAGGTCGGGCGTATGAGGACCTCTACCAACGTTTAAACACTAAGGAAGGCGAAAGGGACATCTATAAGATGGCCAAGATTAGGGAGAGGAAGACGAGGGATGTCGGCGAAGTCAAATGCATCAAGGACGAAGATGATCAGCTTCTTGTGAAGGATGAGGCGATCAAGCGTAGATGGTGGGAGTACTTTGACAACCTTTACAATGGAGAGGTTGATAGCTCCACCATTGAGCTAGACGACTCCTTTGATGATACCATATCCAGGAGTGTGAGGTTAAGGAGGCGTTAAAAAGGATGAAAGTAGGCAAAGCGATGGGTCCTGATGGTATCCCCATCGAGGTGTGGAGAGGCCTTGGAGACATAGCGATAGTATGGCTAACTAAGCTTTTCAACCTCATTTTTCGGTCAAACAAGATGCCCGAAGAATGGAGGCGGAGTATTTTAGTACCAATCTTTAAGAACAAGGGGGATGTTCAAAGTTGTACTAATTACCGCGGAATCAAGCTGATGAGCCATACTATGAAGCTATGGGAGAGAGTCATTGAACACCGTTTAAGAAGGTTAACAAGCGTGACCAAAAACCAATTTGGTTTCATGCCTGGGAGGTCTACCATGGAAGCCATCTTCTTGGTACGATAGCTGATGGAGAGATACAGGGAGCAAAAGAAGGACCTTCATATGGTGTTCATTGATTTGGAGAAGGCCTATGATAAGATACCTCGGAATGTCATGTGGTGGGCCTTGGAGAAACACAAAGTCCCAATAAAGTACATTACCCTCATCAAGGATATGTATGATAATGTTGTGACAAGTGTTCGAACAAGTGATGGCGACACCGATGACTTTCCGATTAGAATAGGGCTACACCAAGGGTCAGCTTTGAGCCCTTATCTTTTTGATTTGGTGATGAATGAGGTCACAAGGGATATACAAGGAGATATCCCATGGTGTATGCTCTTTGCGGATGATGTGGTGCTAGTCGATGATAGCCGAACGGGGGTTAATAGAAAGTTAAGAGTTATGGAGGCGGACTCTAGAATCGAAAGGTTTTAGGCTTAGTAGAACTAAAACTGAATACATGAGGTGCAGTTTTAGTGCTACTAGGCACGAGAATGGAGAGGTTAGCCTTGGTGGGTAGGTGGTACCGGAGAGAGACACGTTTCGATATTTGGGGTCCATGTTGCAGAAGGATGGCGATATCGATGAAGACGTGGGCCACCGAATCAAGGCTGGGTGGATGAAGTGGCGCCAAGCTTCTGGCGTACTCTGTGACAAGAGAGTGCCACAAAAGCTAAAAGGCAGGTTTTATAGGACAGCTATCCGACCTGCAATGTTGTATGACGCGGAGTGTTGGCCAACCAAGAGACGACATATCCAACAGTTAGGTGTAGCAGAGATGCGCATGTTGAGATGGATATGTGGCCACACAAGGAAGGATCGGGTACGGAATCACGATATACGAGAGAGACTTGGGGTAGCACCGATTGAAGAGAAGCTGGTCCAGCATCGTCTCAGATGGTTTGGACATATTCAACGGAGGCCATCGGAAGCGCCGGTGCATAGCGGACGGATAAAGCGTGCTGAGAATGTTAAGAGGGGTCGCGGTAGACCAAACTTGACATGGGAGGAGTCCGTTAAGAGAGACCTGAAGGTTTGGAATATCGACAAAGACTTAGCCATGGACAGGGGTGCATGGAAGTTAGCTATCCACGTTCCAGAGCCATGACTTGGTTTCGAGATCTTATGGGTTTCAACTCTAGCCTACCCCAACTTGTTTGGGACTGAAAGGCTTGGTTGTTGTTGTTGTTGTTGTTGTACAGTTATTTGAATGATAATACAAAGCCATACGTAAACATATTGTCCTAAATAGTCCAGATCTACATACCCCTTGGTAGAACCCAATGGCAACACCGCGATGAAGGAGCCATATTTGGTTAGTTCTCTCATAGATGTGTGCCAAAGGTAGATATGAAATGTACCTGGGAGAATGTCGAGTAGTATTGTCAATAATATGAACTGATGTAAATTAAAAGCTTCATAGGAAAACAACAGTTATAAGTTAAATTTAAGATCTCACACGTCCGAGGGGTAAAACTTAACGCCCAAGTCCTGGCCTGCTACATTTGCAATGAAATTCGCATGAGAAAGAACAGCTCCCTGAGAAAAAAGATTGGCCTCCAGCTTTAAATATATGAAAAATAAGGGTACAAAAATCCCACTAATGGAGCATACAAATCCTTAGAGGAATGAATGTTTTACCTTTGGTGTGCCAGTAGTGCCACTAGTGTAGCAGATAGTGGCAACATCTTCAGGTTTTGGAGGCCGAAAGGGTTGAGGACTCATATGTCCCTGAGTTAAAAATAATAAAAAGAAGTCGAAATAAAAATAAAAAGGGGGAGCAGTAATAGGGATGAGCATAAAGTTAGAAGTGGTGATGTCCTTTATTCAGGATCAAAGCAAATAATGTATGGATGGTGGTTACAAATAGGTTTTGCATTTCAAATTAAATTAAATGAAGTTTACATGTCAAGCATGAACAGATACAATCGGTGAATGTTAATGTGTACGTACAGTTGCAACTTATGATAGACATACAACTCTGTCCACAACGGAATTAATATACAGACCCACCACCCTTCGTAGTCATGCAAGATTGCAGTATACACTCATTTTGTCATGTGTATTATAATGGAAGTAAAGAGTCAATGTATTTGAGCACACTTACATATTATGTCATGCAAGATTAGTTGCGATATAAATTGCACATTTTGCTTGAGCCCAATACCGTACCTCATATCATGTGCTAACTGCAAGGCTCAATAAGGTACCAGTCGAAAATCTGAAATGTATAACAGCAACCTAAGTGCAAAGCTATCGCTCAGTCCCCACCCCAGCCCGGAAGGGCACTGTTATGTTGTAATGCTGGTGGCCTGGTGCGTCTGGAAGCATCGGAACACAATCATCTTCAACGGCGCACAGCTGAGCTTGGCTCGCCTGCTTGACATGACCAAGTCGGAAGCCAGGCAATGGGTGTTGACAGGTGGAAAGGGGCTGGCCGCGCTGCTACCGGCAGCGACGGAGTCTAGCGGCTAGGGATATTGTGTTGTAATATGTGGGTGTTGCCCACTGTTGGGTTTGTACTAATTGTTCTTCTGTCAATGCATCAAAACACAAAGCTTTTGCGTATTCTCAAGGAAAAATGTTTAATGCATATCCTAACATAAGCACCAGCTAGATGTTTCAGTTTTGTACCTATCTGCAAAGTGATTCCACAAAAGCCAACTTAGCCCATCCAGATTGATGTCCGCAACAATGGCTATAACATTAATATTTCTCAACTCCGCGTACACATAAACAATGATTTACCAACTAGTTAAAATGGTATTGTGTTGACTGGCAACATTCATGAAAAGTGACCTGTATGGTGTTAAAGGATCCAACAAGGTTTGACAGGAAAACTCAATGATTATTCAGAAAGCCCACCTGTCTGTGTAGCATGGAATAGGTTATAATTTCCATTCCAGCAGCTGCAGGTGAAGATGGCATATTCTCATCGATTCCACCAACTACCTAAACAGAAAATATTAAGGCGCAAACAAGGCATTTGGGTTTTTCAAATTGCATATATTAATCTTAAATGACCTGCACTTACCACGATAAGGCGCACACAAGGCATTTGAGTTATAAAGCTTAATAGCTGAAATGAGCAGACAAATATAAGTCAAAATAAGGTTAAATTCATATGTACTTGAGTACTTCCTTATCAGAGTCTATCTCATTATACAGTGCAAAGCTAGATGCAAGCTGGTGTGCATAATATGATTGCTAGAATTAAATTAGGATTAAAGACCAAGCCAAACCTATTGCCAGATCATCGCACACACACAAAAATTGTCGCCAGATCAGACCCCAGTACCCAACACTTCGACGATGCATGTATGCGAATTTGGTCCAGAACTAACGGCATTTGATATCCATTCATAAACTATACGGCCTTTTGACACTATGAAGCACTCCTGAGAGTGAGTATATGAGATATAAACAAAGCCCCAAGTAGGATAACATCAACATTAAAACCAAGACTCAGTTTCCATTTACCAGGAGAGTGCTTGCCAGTTGCAAGCCTGGCTAGGACCAGTATGACAACAAAATTGAAGGAAAGCTGTAAGGGATGCCCCTACAGTATAAACAGGAACCCAAATTCACATCCACGAGGACTAAAATCCAGGTGGTGGGATGGGATTGTACATCCACTCCCCAACCAAGTGGGCTAGGCTCACTTTCTACCAGTGTGTCAATGTAATGTTACAGGTTATTCAGTGCTCTTCTATAAGTACTGTTTTAATGTACTGTACAAACTAGGAATAGTCTAGGTTTAGATAAAGCATTGAAGCTCACAGTGCTTAGTGTTTGTGGAACACAGAAGATAGCCTCTACTGATGCATGATTCACAATGAACTGAACTGCATCTGGACCTGTAGCCAATAAGAAAAACAAAATCAGTCTCTAAATGATTAAAGGGAGAACGATGATCATTCTGTGCTGTGGACATACCAAGAGTATCATATAGTGGCACAGAAACATATGAATACGCAGAACAAGCATTGTCAACTATGGTCCACTCAGGTCTATTTATAAAATACAGACCAACACGTGCGCCCTGATTCAGATCAGAAGAATACTCGATGGTAAGTTGAAACAAATTCCCTATAGGGCAATTTAAGTGTCATTTCAAGACATCAACATCTACAGCTTTATCTGAACAGAAAGAAAAGGACAAGTGCCTTTTTCAGACACTGATGACTCACTTTAGGTATTCCATGACAAATAAGGCCAGAACCTATTGCAGTCCTGCTTGTGCCAGCTTCTCCATAAGTCATCCATTTGTAGCTGTAATGTTATTTCTCGCTCAAGAGCTAGGATAAGATAAGGAACACTACAATAGGTAAATCTAAGGCATACATCAGATAATCGGTCCTTACTCTCCAATTGTTCCATCTGCATGGACCCTTGTACCTAGGTATCTACAATCTCTGAAAGTCTCAACTGCATTCCTGTTCAATTAAAGATAGCAAGGACACTATACATGAGATATTGTTAAGGTACTGCGATTGGAATAATATGAAATACGACCATATAGACACACTAGGAGCAGCTAGAGACTTTTGGCATGGCACACTGATTGTCCATACTAAGGGTCACTTTAGCAAAACATCCCATCAGCCCAAGGTTTTCAAAAACATGTAAGACTACGAATATCATATCATTGAGCATTTATTTTTCTTATCAACAACTTAGGCTGCGCCAACTCATTTTGCCAGTTTTAAACAAAATCTTCAGACAAAAGCTTCTATATTTATATTCAAGTTATTTTGCAGCTCTTGATTTTTACGGCGGCAAGTTTCCTCTGGCAACAAAAGTAAGAAACCAAAGAAAAAGAGAGTCCCAACTTGCATTAGTTTGTGCCAAACCCATAGATTTATTACTCAATAGAAATAAGTGTGTTAGAATAACCTTGATGGCACTTCCGAATTGTATCACTTTCTGTGAGCTCTAGGTCACCCTGTGCCGTCATAACTCTTTTATAACTTAATGAAATGCACGAGAACGTATTCTCTCAAAAACAAAGAAAAGAAATACAGTGATAAATAACTGAAGTGATTAACACCAAGGGTTCTACCGGCGAGCAGCATGGGCAAGCCAGCCTGGGATCGTATCCTCACTGCTGCTTTATTTAGCCAGTTGGCTGGTTTCTCCTAGCTACCATTCGTATTTATTTTATTTCTGATAAATAACTGAATTATTTTGTCAAGAGAGAAATTAAGGTGAGTATGCTTACACAAAGTTATCATGCAACGTCCCAATGTCTGGGTGGTCTGAAAATCTATCTATCAGCGTTATAGGTGAATGTGCAGATCTGCACAAGATTAGAAGCGCAATTATGAGTCACGAAATAGGCAAAAATGCAACATAACATTATGGTTCCTGACTGTAGATCTGCCAGAGATTAGAAGCGCAATTATGAGTCAAGACATAAGCAAAATGCAGCAAAATATTATACTGCCTCAAGAACCTACCGGTACACGTTCCACTTCCCAGTCTTTAACTTCTCAGGGAGGACAGCGCTGTAGCCAAGCACTGGAGGAACTAATTGCAATAAGTTTCTGGCGATCGGTGAGCTATATTTGAAACAAATGAAGAAAAAAAAGTCCTTGTCCCTCGCTCGCTTGGGGGTACTGGTACAGTAGTGCCGTCCAGCGAGTCAACGGCGGGCAGGGGAAGAAAGATAGAGGGCCTGGGATGCGTGCGTACCGTGGGCGTACTCCCCTGCGGTGGGATTGGGGCCGAGGCTATCGGAGGTGCAGCGGTCGGCGGTTGCTTGGGGCTGAAGGTGGGCGGAGACGGCGCGGAGGCGGCGCTCGGTTGCGTCCATCGGTGGGTTTGCCGTAGCTGGCGCTGCTGGGCAGGGTAGGTGGGGGAGCAGAGCGGAGGGGAAACGGAATGTGTACCGCGTGGGAGAAGAGCGGAGACGGAGGTGTTTGGACAAAACGGGCAACAGAGGAAGAATTTCTTCGAATTTGGGCACAATTCGTTTGGTCTTTTTGGTTCGAGAGATCTTCCTACACGCGAACGCGCGCATTATTAGAAAATTGACCTCCCATGTAATTTTTTTAAAACACCCTTATATTACGAGGTGTGCTTCGACTCATCTTTTTAAAAGATCAACCAGATCGTGAAATGTCTACATCAAACGAGCTGAGTACATTTTCATCACTGCAGGTCTACAACACAGGTCTTGTTGTAGAATTATATAATATGATTCTTGTAGCAGAATTTTCTTGCACCAACTGTTTTATTGTGATTTTCTTTTTTTGCAATTAAGATTTTGTTACAATTTATTTTCGCAACTGAGATTTTACCAATAGAGATTTTGTTGTAAAACATAGATCCGTCGTAGGTTATTATAACAGGATATATATTTCAGAAACATAGTCCCTACTACAGAACCGCTATGCGGGAACGTCGTTTGGACGCGTGTCATACAAGGAAAGTGACGGACGCGGCCACTGCAATGGTTAGCTTTTCCTTTATAATATATTTATCAATTAATCAAAAGGTTATTACAATCACTCATTACACCTTGCACGGCAGGATAGAGTTAGGGTCTGTTTGGAACTGCTCTGCTCCTTAAAATTCAGCTCTGCTTCAGAAAAGACAAGCCAAACGGGGTAGCTCCACGATATGCCGCTCCGAAAAAAAACTAGAATCTGGGGTAGAACTTCAAAGTTTTTATGAAGCTCCTGAGACGGTGCTTCAAAAAACTCTAGAAGCTAGAGTTGGGGGAAAATTACCCACCACTGCCACCAGTAAGTGGATACCCCTTCGTTTATTTCCCCTCAACCAATCAAATAGATTGTTTCCATCAGATTTTCTATTTTTGAAGCTGGAGCTAGATGGAAGCCAAACATTCTCTTAATAGTGATATAGCTTCTGTATGAAACTGCTTCAAAGTGAATTTGATGAAGTGAAGCTAATTTTGATGAATTGAATCAGTCCCAAATAGGCCCTTAATAAGCAATCCGTCCGACCTACTACTAAAACTAAACTTAACAATCTCATATGCCACCTCATTGGCACGCCAATTTATTTCTGAAGAACTCAAATTTTGAAACATCTTGGGAATACTCATAGCCTCTTTCTTCATATCAATAAGAGCGGACATGTCAAGCTTCTCATTTGCAAGGAAAGAATGTACGAAAGCGCAGTTAGTCTCCAAAATAATAGACTGGTGAAGGACGAAAGGACGTTGATGCCGCCTAGAGGGGGGTGAATAGGCGTTGTCGATGCCGCCTAGAGGGGGGTGAATAGGCGTTGTTGATGCCGCCTAGAGGGGGGTGGATAGGCGCTTTAAAATAAATACGGTCTAGGCTTGAACCAATGTGAAATAAAACTAACGTTTAGTTTGTCAAGCACAAAACCTAAAACAACTAGGTCCACCTATGTGCACCAACAACTTATGCTAAGTAAGATAAACAACTAAGTGATAGCAAGATATATAACATGAAATAACATGGTTATTACAAAGTAAAGTGCATAAGTAAAGGGCCCGGGTAAGAGATAACTGAGGCACTTGGAGAAGACTATGTATCCCCAAGTTCACACCCTTGCGGATGCTAGTATCTGTTTGGTACGGTGTGAAGGCACGATGCTGCCCAAGAAGTCACTAGGGCCACCATAATCTCCTTGCGCCCTTGCACAATGCAATATGTCGTGATTCCATAAAGGGGCCCTTGAAGGCGGTCACCGAACCCGTACAAATGGCAACCCTTGGGGCGCTCATCAAACTTGTACACTTTGGTAACCCTTGGCGGCGGTCAACGGAACCCATACAAAATGCTCGGGGCAATTTCCACAACCTAATTGGAGACACCGATACTTGTTCGGAGCTTTACACCATAATGATTGAGCTTTGAGACACCACCAACCGTCTAGTGCGCGAGAGCACCCAAGAGGCACAAGCTCTAGGGTGCAAAACATCCAAGAGTAATAAACTTCTCAACTTTTCACTACCATGAATCACCGTGGAGAACTCAAACCGATGCAACTAATGCAATGGTAAGAACACACGAAGTGATCAAGTCCCTCACACTCAAACTCCACCACAATAACAAAAGCTATGAAGGAATATGAGAGGAAGAATAGGGAGCTCACAAAGAACTCCAAGATCTAGATCCAAGGGGTTCCCCTCACTTAGAGGAGAAGATGATTGATGGAAATGTAGATCTGGATCTCCTCTCTTTTTTCTCTCAAAAACGAGCAAGAATGATTGAAGGGATTGAGAATTAGCAAGCTCGAAGAAGGTCAACAAAGGGGGGCAAACACGAAGTCAAGATATAAAGGAGCAATGGGGAAGAAGACCCCCTTTTATAGGCCTCCCCAAATCCAACTGTTATGCGCAGTGGTCGTGCACAAGCAGTACTACCGTTTGGTTGAGCGGTACTACTGCTTAGTGTGGTGGTTCCAGAAAAAACGTGCAAACGGCAGAAACCTCGAGACGGTAGTGCCACCGGAGCGGTACTACCGGCTGATCCAATGCTACTATCCCTGGGGATGCAATATCAAGGTAAGCGGTAGTAGAGAGAGAGAGCAGGGCGGTAGTACCGTTCCCTACTACCACACTACTACGTCTAAGATGAATAAGAGACCAACACCACAAAATAAGTAATAGTAGCAGCGGTATTAGAGAGCGGTAGTACCACGTGGGCGGTACTACCACCCTACTACTGTGCTACTGTCGTGAGTGAAGAGCAGACCAATAGAACCAGCAAATAAGCAGTAGTAGCAACGGTAGTACATAGCGAAAGTACCGCCTAAGTGGTATCACCGTGGTACCGAGCGGCACTACCGCCTGAGTACTGAAAACTGTCATGAGAAATGAAACTCTCATAACTTTCGCATACGAGCTCCGAATTGAGCAAACTCAAGCTTGTTGGATGGTGGACGACAAGAGCTATCCTATGGCGAATGGTTATATTAAGAACAAGCAATGGAGAATATATGCCACTAGGATAAGGAAGATGACCTTCCCAGATATGATCCGGCAAAATCTCCAACTCCAAAAACACAATGATGATGCATACTGATACGTCCATTTTGCATCATGCTTTTATATCGATATTTATTGCACTATGGGCTGTTAATACACATTATGGTACAATACTTATGCATTTTCTCTCTTATTTTACAAGGTTTACATAAAGAGGGAGAATGTCGGCAGCTGGAATTCTGGTCCGGAAAAGGAACAAATCTGAGAGACCTATTATGCACAACTCCAAAAGTCCTGAAAACTTACGGAGAATTATTTTGGAATATATAAAAATATTGGGCAAAATAAATACATCAGGGGATCCACCAGGTGTCCACAAGCCAGGGCGTGCCCTACCTGTAACGCCCAAGATGCGATCCTATCCTTATTTTGGTGCGAGGGCCTCGACGGGGATAGAAGCGCATCTCGTCGTTTCGCAAGAATGGATATCGTTACAAGTACATGTAATGAAGAGAAGAGTATATGGAATTAGCTTACACTCGCCACAAGCTACATCGGAGTCACATCAGTACAATACATAAATATCACGAAGAAGAGCAGGGTCCGACTACGGACGAAAACAAACGAGAAAAGAACGATGTCCATCCTTGCTATCCCAGGCCGCCGGCCTGGAACCCATCCTAGATCGATGATGAAGAAGAAGAAGAAACTCCAAATGAACAATCATCGCGCTCACATCAAGTAACCTTTACTTGTACCTGGTGTTGTAGTAATCTGTGAGCCAAAGGCGACTCAGCAATCTCATTTCCAAAGGTATCAAGACTAGCAAAGCTTAATAGGTTAGACATGCATGGGTAAGTGGTGAGGTTGCAGCAGCGACTAAGCATTTATTTGGTGGCTAACTTACGAGTACAAGAATAAAGAGGGAGATGATCTACGCATAGCGGACGTGAACTATTGATGATCAAATGAATGATCATGAACACTTACTTACGTCAGACATAACCCCACCGTGTCCTTGATCGGAGAAGGAGCTCGCGAAAGAGACAGTCACGGTTACGCACTCAGTTGGCATGTTTTAATTAAGTTAACTTCAAGTTGTCTAGAACCAGTGTTAAACAAAGTTTCCACGTTGCCACATAACCGCGGGCACGACTTTCTGAAAGGTTTAACCCTGTAGGGGTGCTCCAACTAGTCCATCACAAACTACCACATGCTGCGACGGAATGACCTCGATCAGGGAAACCCGTGATCTCCTCGGGTCCCTATTGGAAAACCTCAACCTCGAGTTAGCTCAAAGCATCCTCGGAATCCCTCGCATGGGACGCTCGATAAAGGTAAAACAAGTCCAGCAAGGCCGCCTGACGTGTCGACGATCCCGATAGGAGCCGCGTATCTCGTTCTCACGACACGACGGATGAGCGATGGTTACCACGCCAAACGCCGAGTTGCCCCGGGTAGCGTTAATAAGCTGCTCTGTTTTGGACCAGCACCATCAGCACTGGCCCTCCCTGTATTATGTAGAATTACTCCTCGGGTTCATGACGTCCTATGCTTTTCATTATTAACAGAATTACTATGTTGGGCAAATATAGTACCAATGTTGGGCCTTGACAGACGAGTTTTATCCTAAAACAAGGATCTAGGGGGTCCCCATAACAACCCCAAGCATGTTAGGAGCGCTCATTTATGGAACATAACATCGGTAAACGAAAACTAAGGCGGGAAAGGTGGAACAAAACACCAGGCTAGAAAGGCCAAGCCTTCCACCTTTTACCAAGTATATAGGTGCACTAAATTAGATAGCAATTAATATGGTGATATAACAAGGAACCCACGTTAACACGTGGAAGCAACTGCACCTACAACTAGCAACGTTAACACATGGTTAAGCAAGCGGTAACATAGCCAATCAGTGGTTTGCTAGGTTGTGAACAGGTTGAAGGTTTTCATGGCAATGTTGGGAGGCTGATATTTAAAGGTGGTAGGCAATGAGACATAACGATATAAATGGTAAAACTAGCAAGGCAATGATAGAAATGGTATCGAGGGAAATGGTCATCTTGCCTGAGATCCCGCTTGGAAGAAGAATGACTTCGTGAAGCAGACGAACCGATGTAGTCGAACGGGTCCTCACTTTCCGACACGCTTGCGAAACTCTATCGAGACGAAGCAACCGGAAACAAGCATCAACACACAATATTCACCACACGATGCACAACACATATGATGTAGGAACAAATGAATATATGCAATACGTGGCATGGCAATTCACATCAATCAAATACTACACATTAAGTGAAGTTCAATATGCAATGAGTTGCATATTGACGAAACTCCACATACGAATTATTTAGTTCTATCATGATTAGGTAAACGGCAATATTAAATGTTGTTAAACATGGCAAGAGGTGAAGCGTAATTAAACTACCTATCTAGGCATTCTAAATGAGGTCGGAAATGACTTATAGCATCTCCGGGTTGACCTCATACGTTAATTTATAATTCTGTCCAGATCTGAACTAACACGTTTAAATATTTGTTAAACAGCAAAATAAATAGGTTTACGTGATTCTACGCGTTGTTTCAATCAATTTACACATAGAGAACATCTCCAACGGAGCTACGGTTCAAAACATACGAACGCCGCAAGATATGATGGCATGAATGCAATATGTGTGCAACGACAGTCACAAGCATTTCAAAACATGCAACCAGCAAGATAATATGAAACTACACGAGATTCTAAGCAAGTTTCATATAGGACACGATGAAAACGGAGCAACGGTTCAACAACTACAAGCTAAACAAGTAATCACTACAATCTGCCAAAATCAGTTACATAGCATTTTCTACACCCCAAGATAACAAGCTACATAATCCTAAAATGCTCAAACAAGACATGAGGAAATAGTGGTCAAGATGCTCTACAACATACTACTAATAACATCTAGCATAGAAGCATGGATCACTAGGAAAAGAACTCACAAAATGGCATCTCACATGAAGTTTCAGACTTAGTGAAAATATCAGTTTTGACAGTGCAGTTTTCGATCTGAAGGCATATTGACAACAACAAAACTATATGCTACAGGGCACCAAATGACATGAAAATTCACAGCATGCTAGATAATCTTAAGGGCTACAACTAACTCCATTGCACCATCCTCAAAAGAGCTATAGATCACCAGATAAACTCATGGAAAGACAACAACAAAATATAACAGATTTCAGACTTAGAAATATTTCAGCATCTCCAAATAAGCATTATTTTCTAGCATGTTGGCAACAAGCAAACAACACCTAACACATGGACTCCTATTGCAACCAAAATTACCAGAGGCTAGCCTACACATCCAAGGACATATCTCTAGTTTAAATCTAATTCACATCATGCATGAAATAAATCCCACAAAATAAACAAAAGGGCAACATGGAAAAATATCACACGCACTAACTTGCTCAATAGCTAAAACTAAATGCACAGTTAAATTCTATGGATTTTTCTACCCCGAAAACACGTATAACATGAGGGGTTGCAAAATAAAATATCGCCACACGTATATGCGAGAATATGTCCTAAACGCGATATAACAAACTAGTGACAGAACCTACATGCAAAAATGCAAAACAACTACTCTTAAATACATGGCAAAAGGTCCCTAAAAATATGAGCATTTCTTCTACGGGGTTTGAGCAATCTGGACACGCACGAAAATAAATACGGGACAATTAGCATATTAGGGCAGCACGCAAATCTAGGCATACGGCGGGTCAAACTACTTCAAACATGCATGCAAGTTGTAAAATATTAATCTGTGCGGAAAACTAATCAAGTTTCATATATAAAACATCGCAATCCGACGCACGGTTTGAAATCTACGGAGGTTTTAATATCTAATATATTCCTGAAATTCTAAAATCGCACATACTTATATAAAAAACCTAGAATCTAAACGGGCCAAAATTGATGGGTGCACAATAGCTAAACATCGCTTGGGCGGGGGCTAACGGGGCCGACGCTCACCTGAGGCCACTTGGGCCGGTGGTGGAGAGGCGGCCCGTGGCGAGGGGACTGGAGAGGCCGAGCTGGGCCTAGGGTGCGCGTGGGCCGAGCGGGAGGCCGTCCACCTGGGTTGCGGGCGCTCGCTGCCTCGTCCTCCTCGCACCGAGGCAAGGGCAGCGACTGGCGGCGCCTGCAGGCCGTCTCGACGGCGAGGTCCAGCGGCCTCCGGCGAGGGACGCGGCATGGGATGGATCCCCACGGGCCGGATCTGGCCTGAGGCGGCGGCGCATCGAGGCAAAAGCGGCGGGAGGTGCTGAGCCGGCAAGGGGGCGCTCCGGCGCGGCGGCTGGGGTACCGGCGACGGGAGGCGGCGCAGGGTAGCCTCGGAAGTTGCGGCTGCGTCGGGAGCGAGGAGCTCTGTGCTCCCTGCGCAGCGACAACGGGGCTTCGGGCAAGACGGGCGGCGGCGGTTCGGGCCTGAGAGGGCCTCGCGCGGGCCGGAACGGGCCGGCGGAGCTGGAGGGAGAGAGTGGCTGCGTGGCTAGGGTTTGGTAGGCACGGGAAACGAGGGAGAGAGGGCCAGATTAGGTAGGTTAGGGGTGTCTAAATAGGAAAGGGGGCTAGGGTTAGCAAAATTTTGCCCCGATTTCAACCGCGCGATCGGAATCGAACGGTCTCGCACGGGCGGACGGGTTAAGTGTCCGTGTAGAGTAGGCTAGCCGGAGAAGAGAGGGAAAATGGCACCTGACAACGTGATTTAAAACACCGAAAACGTCCGACGATAGACCGAATACGGTGCCGCTACGGTCGACCGTTCGGGTACCACACGGACTCCGATTGCGACGAAATTTGGCAGGCGGCCTGCCTACGTCTAAATAAGTACGCACACCAAGTTTCAACCCAATCAGAGGAAGTTTTATACACACTTTTAAAAACAAGATTTTGACGATGCCGCGGGCGCGTGCATGGGTGGTCGGGCTCAGAACGGGCAACGACGAGAACGGAGAGAATCGACAACTAATAACGGATGCAAATTTTGGAAACTAGTGGCAACGGGATGACGATGCAATGCGGATGATGCGAATGATGCGATGATGATGCGACAAATAAAATAAGCCACACAACGAAAACGAATAAAAGGGGAATATTCTGGAACGTCGGTCTCGGGCTGTCACACTACCCCCCTAGGCGCGCCCTGCAGTCTTGTGGGCCCCTGGCAGGCGTCCGGTGCCCATCTTCTGCTATATGGAGGGTTTTGACCTGGAAAAAATCATGTCAGAACTTTCGGGGCAAAGCGTCGCCGTCTCGAGGTGGAACTTGGGCAAGATCAATCTAGGGCTCCGCTGGAGCTGTTCTGTCGAGGAAACTTCCCTCCCGGAGGGGGAAATCGAAGCCATCATCATCACCAACTATCATCTCATCGAGAGGGGGTCAATCTCCATCAACATCTTCATCAGCACCATCTCCTCTCCAAACCCTAGTTCATCTCTTGTATCCGATCTTTGTCTCAAAACCTCATATTGGTACCTGTGGGTTGCTAGCCGTGTTGATTAATCCTGGTAGTTGATGTTAGTTGGTTTACTTGGTGGAAGATCATATGTTCAGGTCCTTAATGATCATTAATACTCCTCTGATTATGAAGATGAATATGCTTTGTGAGTAATTACGTTTCTTCCCGAGGACATGGGATAAGTCTTGTTATAAGTAATCATGTGAATTTGGTATTCGTTCGATATTTTGATGAGATGTATGTTGTCTCCCCCCTAGTGGTGTTATGTGAACGTCGACTACATGACACTTCACCATTATTTGGGCCTAGGGGAAGGCATTGGGAAGTAATAAGTAGATGATGGGTTGCTAGGGTGACAGAAGCTTAAACCCTTGTTTATGCGTGGCTTCGTAAGGGGCTGATTTTGATCCATATGTTTCATGATATAGTTAGATTTATCTTAATTCTTCTTTCATAGTTGCGGATGCTTGCGAGAGAGGTTAATCATAAGTGGGAGGTTTGTCCAAGTAAGGGCAACACCCAAGCACCGGTCCACCCACATATCAAATTATGAAGTAATGAACATGAATCATATGAGCATGATGAAAACTAGCTTGATTGAAATTCCCATGTTTCCTCGGGAGCGCTTTGCTTTATATAAGAGTTTGTCCAGGCTTGTCCTTTTCTACAAAAAGGATTGGGCCACCTTTATGCACCTTTTTACATTTGTTACTTGCTACCCGTTACGAATTACCTTATCAGAAAACTATCTGTTACCGATAATTTCAGTGCTTGCACAGAATACCTTACTGAAAACCGCTTGTCATTTCCTTCTGCTCCTCGTTGGGTTCGACACTCTTACTTATCGAAAGGACTACGATAGATCCCCTATACTTGTGGGTCATCTAGACTCTTTTCTGGCGTCGTTGCCGGGGAGTGAAGTGTCTTTGGTGAGTGGAACTTGGTAAGGAAAAAATTATATATTATGCTGAAATTTACTGTCACTTGTCACTATGGAAAATAATCCTTTGAGTGGATTGTTTGGGGTATCTTCACCCCAACCGGAAGCACAAAGATATGATCCTCAACCTACTGCACCTACTGAAAATATTTATTATGAAATTTCTTCGGGTATGATAGAAAAACTGCTAGCTAATCCTTATGCAGGAGATGGAACACTACATCCTGATTTGCATCTAATCTATGTGGATGAAGTTTGTGCATTATTTAAGCTTGCAGGTCTGCACGAGGATGATGTCAAGAAGAAGGGATTTCCTTTATCTTTGAAGGAGAAGGCATTGACGTGGCATAGGCTATGTGATGATATTGGATCATGGAACTATAACCGATTGAAATTGGAATTCCATCAGAAGTTTTATCCTATGCATCTGGTTCATCGTGATCGGAATTATATTTATAATTTTTGGCCTCCTGAAGGAGAAAGAATCGCTCAAGTTTGGGGGAGGCTTAAGTCAATGTTATATTCATGTCCTAATCATGAGCTACCAAGAGAAATTATTATTCAAATTTTTTATGCTCGGCTCTCTCGTAATGATCAATCCATGCTCGATACTTCTTGTGATGGTTCCTTTATGATGAACGATATTGAATTCAAATGGGACTTATTGGAAAGAATTAAACGCAACTCTGAAGATTGGGAACTCGACGAAGGTAATGATATAGGTATAAGACTTAAGTTTGATTGTGTTAAATCCTTTATAGACACTGATGCTTTTCGTGATTTTAGCACTAAATATGGACTTGACTCTGAGATAGTAGCTTCTTTCTATGAATCTTTTGATGTTCACGTTGATCTCCCCAAGGAGAAGTGGTTTAAATATCACCCCCATTGAAGTTAAAGTAGTGAACCTATTAAAGTTGAAAAAGAAAGTATTATTTATAATACTGATCGTGTTATTCCTACTGCTTATATTGAGAAACCACCCTTTCATGTTAGAATAAAGGAACATGCTAAGGCTTCAACTGTGGTTCGTAAGAGTTGTGTTAGAACACATATGCCTCCTGAACAAATTAAAGTTGAACCTAGTATTGCTATGGTTAAAGATCTCTTGGTTGATAATATTGATGGGCATGTTATTCATTTCTGTGATGAAGCTGCTAGAATTGCTAGACCTGATACTAAAGGTAAACATAGACCTATTGTTGGCTTGCCTGTTGTTTCTATTAAAATAGGATATCATTGTTATCATGGCTTATGTGATGTGGGTGCTAGTGTGATTGCAAATCCCTTTACCTTATACCAACAAATTATGAATGATATTGCATCAACTGAATTAGAAGAAATTGATGTTACCATTAAGCTTGCCAATAGAGATACTATTGCACCAATTGGGATTGTTAGAGATGTTGAAGCCTTGTGTGGGAAAATAAAGTATCCTACTTATTTTATTGTTGTTGAAGTCTTGAATATTTTTAATGCTAAGATTGATTGTGAGAAAGAAATTGTTACTGTAAGTTTTGGGGATGTGTCTAATGATTTCAGTTTCTCTAAATTTCGTAGACAACCCCATGACAAAGAATTGCCTAGTAAAGATGAAATAATTGGTCTCGCTTCTATCGATGTGCCTCCTATTGACCCCTTAGAACAATAATTTGCGAGACCATGAAAATGATATGTATATGAATGAAAGGAATGAAATAGATAATATTTTGTTTGATCAGCAGGCTATTTTGAAACACAACCCGCCTGTTGAAATACTTGGGGATCCTCCTCCACCCAAGGGCGGTCCCGTGTTTGAGTTTAAACAATTACCTGATACTCTGAAGTATGCTTATCTTGATGAAAAGGAGATATATCATGTTATTATTAGTGCTAACCTTTGAGAGCATGAAGAAAAGAGATTATTGAAAACTTTGAGGAAGCACCATGCTTCTATTGGATATACTCTATATGATCTTAAGGGCATTAGTCCCACTCTATGTCAGCACAAAATTAATATGGAGCCTGATGCTAAACCAGTTGTTGATCACCAACGAAGGTTAAATCCTAAAATGAAGGAAGTGGTAAGAAATGAAATACTAAAGCTTCTAGAGGCATGTATAATTTATCCTATTGTTGATAGTAGATGGGATAGTCATGTTCATTGTGTCCCTAAAAAGGAGGTATTATCGTAGTTCCTAATGATAAAAATGAATTCATCCCGCAAAGAATTGCTACATGATATAGAATGGTAATTGATATTAGAAAATTAAATAAAGCTACGAGGAAAGATCATTACCCTCTACCTTTTATTGATCAAATGCTAGAAAGACTATCCAAACATACACATTTTTGCTTTCTAGACGGTTATTCTGGTTTCTCTCAAATACATGTGTCAAAAGAGGATCAAGAGAAGACCACTCTTACTTGCCCTTTCGGTACCTTTGATTATATACATATGCCTTTTGGTTTATGCAATGCACCTGCTACCTTTCAAAGATGTATGATGGCTATATTCTCTGACTTCTGTCAAAAGATTGTTGAGGTTTTCATGGATGATTTTTCCGTTTACGGAACTTCTTTTGATGATTGCTTGAGCAACCTTGATCAAGTTTTGCAGAGATGTGAAGAAACTAATCTTGTCTTGAATTGGGAGAAGTGTCACTTTATGGTTAATGAAGGCATTGTCTTGGGACACAAAATCTCCAAAAGAGGTATTGAAGTTGATAAAGCTAAAGTTGATGCTATTGAAAAAATGTCGTGTCCTACAGATATCAAAGGTATAAGAAATTTCCATGGTCATGCTGGTTTCTATAGGAGGTTTATTAAAGACTTATCTAAGATTTCTAGGCCTCTCACTAATATTTTGCAAAAATATGTTCCATTAGTTTTTGATGATGATTGTGTAGAAGCATTTGAAATTCTTAAGAGAGCCTTGATCACTGCACGTGTTGTTCAACCACCTGATTGGAACCTACCCTTTGAAATTATGTGAGATTCTAGTGATTATGCTATTGGTGCTATTCTAGGACAAAGAGTTGATAAGAAATTAGATGTTATCCATTATGCTAGTAAAACTCTAGACGGTGCTCAAAGAAACTACGCTACCACTGAAAAGGAATTTTTAGGAGTTGTGTTTTCTTCTGATAAGTTCGGACCTTATATTGTTGATTCCAAAGTAACTGTTCACACTGATCACGCTGCTATTAAATACCTTAGGGAAAATAAAGATGCTAAACCTAGACTTGTTAGATGGGTTCTTCTCCTACAAGAATTTGATTTGCATATTATTGATAGAAAGGGTGCTGATAACCCCGTAGTGGATAAATTGTCTAGATTAGAGAATGTTCTTGATGACCCACTACCTATTGATGATAGCTTTCCTGATGAACAATTAGTTGTCATAAATGCTTCACGCAGTGCTCCTTGGTATGCTGATTATGCTAACTACATTGTTGCTAAATTTATACCGCCTGGTTTCACATACCAACAAAAGAAAAAGTTCTTCTATGATTTAAGACATTACTTTTGGGATGATCCACACCTTTATAAAGAAGGAGTATATGGTATTATTAGATGTTGTGTACCTGAGCATGAAAAGAACAAATCCTACACAAGTGTCACTCCGAGGCTTACGGAGGACACCACACTGGAGATAGAATTGCACACAAGGTATTACAATCTGGTTTTTATTGGCCTACTCTCTTCAAGGATGCTCGTAAGTTTGTCTTGTCTTGTGATGAATGTCAAAGAATTGGTAATGTTAGTAGACGCCACAAAATGCCTATGAATTACTCTCTTGTTATTGAACCATTTGATGTTTGGGGTTTTGATTATATGGGACCTTTTCGAAAGTCCAACGGGTATACTCATATTCTAGTTGTTGTTGATTATGTTACTAAGTGGGTAGAAGTTATTCCAACTAGTAGTGTTGATCATAACACTTCTATTAAAATGATGAAAGAAGTTATTTTCCCTAGATTTGGAGTCCCTAGATATTTAATGGCTGATTGTGGTTCACACTTTGTTCATGGTGCTTTTCGTAAATTTCTTGCTAAGTATGATGTTAATCATAGAATTGCATCTCCTTATCATCCTCGGTCTAGTGGTCAAGTAGAATTGAGCAATAGAGAAATTAAATTGATATTGCAAAAGACTGTTAATAGATCTAGAAATAATTGGTCTAAGAAACTTGATGATGCATTATGGGCTTATAGAACCGCTTACAAAAACCCTATGGGTATATCTCCGTATAAAATGGTTTATGGTAAAGCATGGCACTTACCTCTACAGCTAAAACATGAAGCTTATTGGGCAATTAAAGAGCTTAACTATGATTTCAAACTTGCTGGCGAGAAGAGGTTATTTGACAT
This sequence comes from Hordeum vulgare subsp. vulgare, assembly GCF_904849725.1. Classification (NCBI taxonomy): domain Eukaryota; kingdom Viridiplantae; phylum Streptophyta; class Magnoliopsida; order Poales; family Poaceae; genus Hordeum; species Hordeum vulgare. Next base: position 142,088,352 of record NC_058521.1, on the reverse strand, counting down.
TAGCTCACTTGATAAATGGAGAACCCAGGCCTATGAGAATGCCAAGTTGTTTAAAGAAAAGGTTAAGAGATGGCATGATAAAAGGATGCAAAAGCGTGAATTCAATGTACGTGATCATGTCTTTCTATACAACTCTCGTTTAAGATTTTTTTTGTAGGAAAACTTCTCTCTAAATGGGAAGGGCTTTACATTATCGAGGAAGTATATCGTTCCGGTGCCATCAACATCAACAATGACAAAGGCACAAATCCGAAGGTGGTAAATGGGAAAAGAATCAAATATTATATCTCAAGTACTCCCATAAATGTTGAAACCAATATTATCAATACGATAACTCCGGAGGAGTACATTAGGGTGACCTATCAGAATGTTTCACACTCCGAAAAGGAATAGGTGTGTGTTATGGTAAGCAAACCGACTCCAAAACTTTTCCAATGACATTTTTTATCAGTTTTGGAATATTTAAAAAATCAGGAAAATTTAAAGCAGTCTGAAAAGTGCACGGGGAGGCGACAAGCCAGGGGGCGCGCCCTACCCCCTGGGTGCGCCCCTGTGGCTTGTGTCCACCCCGTGTACCCTCCGAACTCCGTTTTCTCGTGGTATACTCTTTCGGGTCGGTAAAAATTCATTATATAATCTCCCAAATGTTTTGAACTATGTATCACGACAATATCTCCTGATTTCGTTTGAGTTGTTTCTGCAGCAGATTTAGATCAACATGACGTCTTCAAGTGCTTCGAAGGACAAGTTCTTCGAGAAGTTCATCAACCCCTACCTTGCAGAGGTGCTGCAACACCCTCAACCATTGAGATGCATGAGGGGGGGGGGGGGTTGCACATCCGTGATGTTGAGGGGCCAAAGAATACCGGAAGCATGGAGACAAGGCTCGAAGCAATGGAGCAACAAGTCTTCAAGTGCCAAGGGATGGTGGAACAAAGACTTAATGTCAATCACATGATGATCGCAGAGTTTACCCATAAGCACAAGCTAGACGTCAAGGACATCGGGGAGCATGTCTTCAAGCTTTACGAGAAAATCGAGCATCTCCAAGCCCAGATCTATGACATACAAAACCAAAACTGTGAGTATGAATACAAATTTAAGAGAATGAGTTTGGCTACAGATTTGAGGATCCCGAAGACTCGTTCATCTTTTTACGATGGTGAGCCCATGCCTTGGAAGACGGAGGACAAGCCTCCAACCTCACCAATAACTCCAACAACACCACCTCCAAAGAAAGACAACTAAACACATTGGTATGGGCACTCCCCTTGGCTTGTGCCAAGCTTGGGGGAGGTGTCCCGGTATCGTATCACCATCACACCTTTTACTTTCTTAGCTTTTCTTCATTCGATCCTTTTGGTTATATCTTGATCTAGTAGAATAAAGTTTTAGTGTGATCTAGTTTTGAGTATGTAGCGACCCGACTCAATACGAGTCAAGACTCTGGTGTTTCCGTACCATCCCAAGATCATGCTGGTACACACTCAGTACATCAATGTATATATCAAGAGTTCAATCACACAGCTTTATTAATCGAAATCTCATAACGATTACTTTATTACAATAATGAATTACAATAAAGTGGTTGAAGGCCATCTCATGAGATATCTAACGAAGACTAGCGGAAGCATCAGGTAGACGAGTCCATCCGACTCCAGGGCATGTCGTTGAGCGTAGATCGTAGCCTCACTCCTGGTTGGAAAAGTACTCTGCAACATGATACGTTGCAGCCGTGTAGGTCAGCATATGGAATATGCCGGCAAGTCATCAAAGAGAGGGGTAAAATAATAACCAACTATCTCTACATGCATATTTGGCAGGTGGGGCTATAGGTTTTGCATAAATCCAATTTTCTCCTACAACAAGAGGGGTTGAAAGCAAAATATTACTACATGGTTTGTTGTTAACGAGATGGTTCCGCCAACCAATTCTCGTACCCAAGTTGTTGTTAATACCCACACCACTATTAAGTTGTGTCGAGAGTTCAGGGAAATTTCAATGCCTTCGGCTCAAGTTGTCCATGACCGTGGACACGGCTAATCGATTAGGTTTGGGCACTCTGCAGAGTTTTTCACACGTTCCCCACAAGATTTGATCGCCTCCGAGTATGTCCTCGCACTTCAGAGTGTTTGAAGACCGGATGATCAAAACATGGTCTTTCAACGGGTCCCTCTGAATCCCTGTCGGTGCCCATCCATTCCTACCGTTCTTCTACATCTTCTAGCACCGCCTGTCCAGAGTCGCCGCGTTGTCCAACCAAGCCAGAGCCCATAATGACTTGTGGCTGTGCAGGTAAGCCTTGGGTCTTGAAGCCTCCGTCCGTCTCTTCGAGCTTGGGTGAAGCTTTCCGCAAGATGTCATGGCCGTCTCCAGCATCCCGGGTCATCCACTGGTTTCTCCAGGGAGCCGATCAACCGTCCTTCACCCAGAGTTGCATTGCATCACGAGGTCTTAAAAATCTTGACTTAACCGGTCTTGGTTATTTTTTTTATCCTCGCATCACTCGTGTTATGCACTCAACCAGAACCCCGTCTACTCAAGCATAGCAATAAGAAATTGTCGTCCCGGGCCAAGTATCGGGGTTGTTGTGTGCCTACCACATGATGCTACAACCTATACTAAAATTTCCAAGTACCTACGCAGCATGCAATTGGGCAAAGAAAGGTGAAACTACCATGCATAGAAAAACATAGGAGATAGTATGATCAAAATGACTTGCCTTGATGATACTTGTCTCGATCGAGCGCTTCTAAGTAACAAGCTTCGCACTCCGGGTGATCAACCGATTCAAACAAATACACACCATAAGCACTACAATCAATCAACAAGTAAAATAACATCACAAGTATAAAATAGCTATGGCCTAAGTGAAAGAATTCACTTCACATAACTAAGGCAGAAATTGTTTCTGTTAAAACTCCAAGTAAAAATATTTAAAAAAAATGAAACTTATACCGCAGTAAGATATAATCACTAGGAAGCAGTAGAAAAAGGAATCAAATAAAAATCAATTTTTAAACTCATGGAATAAGCAAAACAAGGTTTAAACTAAATCTGATCTAATTCAAATTTTAAAATTTCAAACATAGACAAATTATATGTTTTTAAAAACTACAGAACATTTGTGATCTAGTGGAAAACGATTCAACTCCATTGGGGTTGTGGATCAAAAGTTATGGAGGAAACAAGATTGGAACTCTCTCTGTTTTTGAATTAAAACTAAAAACAGATTAAATTAACTAGTGCACGGGGGGGGGGGGGGGGGTATGTGGCGTGCTGTGATTGGCTAAGGGGGTGAGTGCTGCGGGAAAACTAACAAACGGCTGAAACTTAAGAAAATCCTCTCGGCTAAAACTTAAGTGAAGTAAAACTGGCTCGGTCTTTTAACTAAAAACCGAAGGGGTAACCGTGTCTAATCTATACGGTATATATCCGATCGAACGGCTAAGGCAGAGATGGGGTTAATGAACTCACAGGGGGGTCGGCTGGGCTCAACTCCAGCGAGCAGGGAGGTGGCGGTGGTCGAGGATGATGCTCCGGTGGTCCTCCGGCGACGGCGAGAGCAGCAGGGGGACGCGGCGAACCTCCGGCGTCCTTTGGAGGCGTCGGAGAGGTCCGGGGTGGCGAGGAGGGTCGTCACGAGCTCGGGGAAGTTCCGGGTCTGGGCAGTACTCCGACGAGGCGGTGCGGTGGCGCGGGGCGGCGAGCTCGGGTGCTTGGTGGAAAAACGGAACGCGGCGGCGATGGGGTGGCTGCTGGTGGCGCGGTTGGTGCGGGGAGGGATCGGCAAGGAGCAGGGAGGAGCTCGAGGCTTCTGCTCCGGCGAGGCAGGGGGTCGGGCGGCTGGGGCGGCGAGGAGGGGGTCGGGGTGCGGTGGCCTCGGGCTTTATATAGGCGGCCTCGGGGGGGGGGGGGGGGCTCTCATGCGGCAGGGAATCTCGGATCCGAGCGGGGATCGGCCGGCCGGTGTGGCATGGCAGGGGATCCGACGGTGGGAAGGAAGGAGGAAGAAGGTGACCGGCGGGTGGGGTGGATCGGCCAGGGGGTCCCACGAGCAGAGAGAGGGAGGGGTCGGGCGCAGGATCGGGTGGCCGGCTCGGATCTGATTCGGATCCCGGGCCAGGCGGGATCTGGGCTAGATCTGCTATAACGCGCTTAGGCGCTTTCCAAATAAAACAAAAATTCCTATTTTCATTTTTTTCAAAAACAGAAAGTAAAAAAAATGAAAAGGGAATAAAATAAATTCCAAATATAGGGGTATTATATACAAAAATTTTCAGAAAAAAAATTCCTACTCGTTTAACATTTTTCCAAGACCAAAATAAAAACTTTTTAAAAATATTTTTTTTCAGAAAAACCTCTAAAGGCTTTATTTTCTTTTTGCAATTATTTTCTTCATAAAACTCTGGTTTTTCTTGGCTCAAATATTTTTCAAAAGTGCCCCTGATTTTGGAGGGTCATATTCCTCCTCTCTTTCTTGCTTGCAAGAATTATTCCCCGGCATTTCTCGGGTGAAGAAAAAATAGAAACGCAAAAGCAAAAATCGAAAGAATTCAAATGCAAACTTTATTTCAATCAATATGCATAGATGCTTAGCTACAATATAAAACATTCCAAATTAGGAAATTTGGGATGTTACAAACCTACCCACCTTAAGATGAATCTCGCCCTCGAGATTCGGGTTGGTTAGAAAATAGGTGCGGTTGGTCTTGACGAAGATCCTCTTCTCGTTCCCAGGTGGCTTCTTCCTTGGTGTGGTGGCTCCACAACACCTTGCAGAACTTGATGATCTTGCTGCGGGTAACTCTGTTGGCAGTTTCGAGAATCCTGACGGGTTTCTCCTCATACGTAAGATCACTGTCAAGCTGTATGGCCTCTAGGGGCACTGTATCTCTCAACGGAACATCGGCCATCTCAGCGTGGCATTTCTTCAACTGGGAAACATGGAAGACATCATGAACTCCGGACAATCCTTCCGGCAGTTTCAGTTTATATGCAACTTCACCTCTACATTCAAGAATTTTGTAGGGGCCAATGAATCGGGGTGCTAACTTTCCTTTCACACCAAATCTCTTGATTCCTCAAAGTGGAGACACCCGAAGATAGGCTCGGTCTCCCACTTCGTATGTTACTTCCTTGCGTTTGCTGTCGGCATAACTTTTCTACCTGGACTGAGCTATCTTGAGTCGGTCACGAATTAGCTTGACCTTCTCTTCAGAATCTCGGATAAGGTCGGGACCAAAAAGTTGTCGGTCTCCAACTCCATCCCACATCAACGGTGTTCTGCACCTCCTTCCGTATAGAGCTTCGAAAGGGGCCATCTTCAGACTAGTCTGATAGCTGTTGTTGTATGAGAACTCGGCATCAGGCAAATTTTCATCCCAACTAGACCCATAGTCTAGTGCACAAGCTCCCAAGATGTCCTCCAGAATCTGATTGACTCTCTTGGTTTGTCCATCTGTCTGTGGGTGAAAAGTTGTACTGAACTCCAATCTCGTTCGCAAGGTTTCATGCAGTTGGTGCCAAAATTTTGATGTGAACTGAGTCCCTCTATCTGACACAATACTCTTCGGTACTCCATGTAGACATACGATCCTGGTCATATATATCTTGGCCAGCTTGGCACTCGTGTAAGTAGTCTTCACAGGAATGAAGTGAGCTACCTTGGTCAAACGATCGACCACAACCCAAATAGAATCATAGCCAGAACGGGTCCTGGGTAATCCTGTGATGAAATCCATACCAAGCTTTTCCCATTTCCACTCGGGTATCGGCAGAGGTTGAAGCAAACCTGCTGGCTTCTGATGCTCGGCTTTTACTCGCTGACAAATATCGCATATTGCTACAAACTCGGCAATGTCTTTCTTCATTCCTGTCCACCAGAAACTTTCTTTCAGATCCAGATACATCTTGGTGTTGCCGGGGTGTATCGAGTACGGGGAATCATGGGCCTCCTGAAGTATCAACTTCCCGAGTTCAGGATCATTGGGCACATAAATGCGATCCTCAAACCATAAAGTTCCGTGTTCATCCTCACGAAAACCTTTAGCCTTCCCGTCTATCATTTTCTGCTTAATCTCAGCTATCTCCTTGTCTGATTTCTGTGCCTCGCAAATCTTTTCTGTCAAAGTGGACTGAATTTCTAGTGTGGCAACAAATCCTCTTGGAACTATTTCCAATTTGAGATCTCGGAGGTCATCGGCCAACTCCTGGGGTAACCCTCCTGCTATGAGTGTGTTCACATAACTCTTGCGGCTCAATGCATCGGTTACAACATTTGCCTTGCCTGGGTGATAATGCAATCTCATGTCATAGTCCTTGATCAATTCTAGCCATCGCCTCTGTCTGAGGTTCAACTCCTTCTGCGTGAAGATATACTTCAGGCTCTTGTGATCAGTGTAAACATCACAACTATTTCCGATCAGGAAATGTCTCCAGGTCTTGAGAGCGTGCACTACGCCTGCTAGCTCCAAGTCATGCGTGGCGTAATTCAACTCATGGGGTCTGAGCTGTCTGGATGCATAGGCTACAACTTTACCTTCTTTCATGAGCACTCCTCCGAGCCCTTGACGGTAAGAGTCACGGTAAACCTGGAAATCCTTCCGAATGTTCGGCAATATCAGCACTGGGGCTGTAACCAGACGTTTCTTCAACTCTTGAAAACTGGTTTCACATTCCTCAGTCCAAACATACTTGGACTCCTTCTTCAACAACTCTGTCATGGGCTTGGAGATCTTTGAGAAATTCTCAATGAACCTTCGGTAATATCCGACAAGTCCGAGGAAACTGCGGATCTCCTTGACTGACGTGGGTGCTACCCATTTGGTGACTGCTGCGACCTTGGCAGGGTCCACTGCCATTCCTTCTCCTGAGATGACGTGTCCGAGGAATCCGACTTCCTTCAACCAAAACTCACATTTTCTCAACTTTGCATACAGCTTATGCTCTCGAAGTTTCTCCAGAACTAGATGCAGATGTTCCTTGTGTTCCTCCTCGTTCTTGGAGAATATCAGTATGTCATCGATGAACACCACGACAAACTTGTCCAAGTATTCCATAAATACCTTGTTCATCAGATTCATAAAATATGTGGGAGCATTAGTCAGTCCAAATGACATGACCGTGTACTCATACAAGCCGTACCAAGTGGTGAAGGCTGTCTTGGGTATATCCTGTTCACGAATCTTCAGCTGATGATACCCGGATCGAAGATCGATCTTGGAGAATATTCGGGCTCCAACTAACTGGTCAAACAGATCATTGATCATCGGCAAGGGGTACTTGTTCTTGATGGTCACCTCGTTCAATGCACGATAGTCGACTACCATTCTCAAGGACTTATCCTTCTTTTCAACCAAGAGCACCGGGGCTCCCCAAGGTGAAGAACTCGGGCGAATATACCCTTTGTCCAACAACTCCTTAATTTTCTTCTTGATTTCTAACAAATCATTTGCGGGAATCCGATAGGGTCTCTTGGATATCGGGGCAGTTTCGGGTAATAGCTCAATCAGGAACTCAATCTCTCTATCAGGTGGCATGCCCGGCAATTCCTCTGGAAATACATCTGGGTATTGTTTTACAATCGGTACTTCCTCCTGGACTACTCCCGTGAGAGAGTTTACTCGTTTACTCCGTGTCGGGCGCTGAGACACGTACTTAATCCGCTTTTGCTCGGGGGTGGTGAGCAAAATAGACTTAAGGGCACAATCAATATTCCCTTCATACTTGGCCAACCAATCCGTGCCTAGGATTACATCCAATCCCTGGGACTCTAATACGATGAGGTCGGTGGGGAACTTATGGTTCCCGATGTTGAGACTCAAAGCATGGCATCCTATCCCGGCTGTCATCATGCCTCCTGGGGAACTGACCTTAATAGGCTGGCTGAGGGTTCTAGTTGGCAAACTATACTTTTCCACAACTACCCTTGATATGAATGAATGCATTGCACCAGAATCAAAAAGTACCAATACTAGACGTGAATTTAGCAAAAACTTACCAACCACAGTATCCGGGTGATCATAGACCTCTTCAACATCAATGTGATTCACCTGAGCTCGAGGAAAAGGATTGGGCTTCTTTCTACACAGTTTCCGTTGCCGTTTCCATTTCCCTGCTTGTTCTGGGGACATTCAGTGGCATAGTGTCCCGTCTTCTGACACTTGAAGCAGGTGATGTGATTCAGATCCTTCTGAGCTGGAGCTGAATGATGCTGAGTGCCAGTACCGCCATTCTTGAAGTTGCTGTTGTTGCGGTGGTTCCCATTTCCTCCATGGTTGTGGCCTCCATGGTTGTGCACTGGGTGGTTATGCTGGACGTGTCCTTTAAACTTACCGGATCCAGTCCCGGTATTCCCTGAATAGGGGGTGTAGCGAGGCTTCTGCTGAGTGCCGGAGTTGAACTTTCCATTGCCATACTTCCGCTTGCGGTTCTCCATCTGCTGGTGTTTCCCCTCCAAGATGAGGGCCTTATCTACCAGCTCCTGGTAGTTGTTGAAGTTGGCTACAGTCAGCTGAATGCTCAGCTCATCATTGAGTCCCTCCAAGAACTTTTCCTGCTTGGCCGCGTCATCGGCCACATCTCCACGTGCATAATGGGCGAGCATGTTGAATTCATCAACATACTGAGCCACAGAGCGATTTCCCTGGCGTAAGTTGCGAAACTCACGCTTCTTCAGACTCATTGCACCAGCTGAGACATGTGCGGTGCGGAAAGCTTGCTTGAACTGCTCCCAAGTGACTCCAACAATGGGGTATGTGGTGGTGTAGTTCTCCCACCATGCAGCTGCAGGGCCTTCAAGTTGATGCGCGGCAAAGCACACCTTCTCAGCTTTAGTACAACCAGAAGTGATAAGTTCCCGCTCCATCTTGCGGAGCCAATCATCTGCCACAATGGGCTCAATGCTGCTGGAGAAAGTCGGAGGGTTCAACCTCAGGAAACGGGTGAGATTGTCGGCCTGGGGTGGATGATGGTTGTTGTTATTGTTCTGGTTCTGGATGATCAGCTGCATCAGGGTATTCTGTTGCTGAATCAACTGGGTGAGTTCTGGCGGAAAGTTGGAAGCAGGGGCACGTCTCGGAGGCATCTGATGTTTGTAGAGGGGTGAGATTAGCATAGAACAATGGTCTAAAGAGTAATTACACTACCCATATGAAATGCAACAAACAAGTATCACACCACACATTTTATTCAATACCATCACAAAAGGTTCACACACGGGGATACAAAATTTGATAACCTAAACATCGGCCTAAACGTTAAACGATAAGATAAATTTGGTTGTCTAGTCTAAGTTTCCTCCTCAAAAAAGCATGGTGGTGGGTCCTTCAGTGGAGCTTCCTTCATAGTCCTCCTCATTGCTGATCAAGGGGGCTACGTCTCCTTCGGGATGAAGGTTCTCGCCCATGTCCAGTTCCTCTTCCAGGTATGCGACTCGAGTCTCCAGCTTCTGAATCCTCTCCAGAAAGTCCTTCACCTCCAATTCATGCTCATAGTGGGCTTCTCGGGCCGCTTCTTAGAGTTCAAGTTCGTGGAGCGACAATTGCTTGATCTTCCTGGCATCCTTGATCACACGGTGCTCCAGAGTCCCGCTGTGCTTCTCTAAGGTCTGGGCATAGGACAGGAGAGCGTCCTTGGTCTTGCTTGAGATGATTTCTCCATCTTCTCCTCTCCGGGATACCGTGAATAGGTCCAGTGAAATAGGGCAGCCTCTGTACACTTCCTTGATACGTCCAAGTGCACAATGGACCGCCATGTCCCTTCTGAGAATCCAGTTGGGTGCGATGAACTTGAAGTCCACAGGCTCAGTGTGCGCCTCGAATGTCCTTCCGGGAACGTGCACCTCAATCCTGTAGCGTGAATCCTCTGGGTTAGACGAAGTAGGCTTCCCTGTGATAGTCAGCAAAGCAATCCTCAAGTCCTTGGTGATCTGTATCAGCTCCTTTCCAAAGGGCATAGTGGCGTCGGGCTGGCAAAACTCCGTGAACTTAACGGGGATGAAGGTGGCCATCTAAAACATTGGAAAATTGGAGAGAAGTCAGAAATGATCAGAAGAGGAAATAGAGGATTTATAGACATAAGAAAATAGTTTACTTCCTCAGGCTTTTCCGTTCCTAGAGGTTACGTCCTACGGTCAGCGTGTGCTCTGAATACCATTTCTGTAGCGACCCGACTCAATACGAGTCAAGCCTCTGGTGTTTCCGTACCATCCCAAGATCATGCTGGTACACACTCAGTACATCAATGTATATATCAAGAGTTCAATCACACAACTTTATTAATCGAAATCTCATAACGAGTACTTTATTACAATAATGAATTACAATAAAGTGGCTGAAGGCCATCTCATGAGATATCTAACGAAGACTAGCGGAAGCATCAGGTAGACGAGTCCATCCGACTCCAGGGCATGTCGTTGAGCGTAGATCGTAGCCTCACTCCTGGTCGGAAAAGTACTCTGCAACATGATATGTTGCAGCCGTGTAGGTCAGCATATGGAATATGCCGGCAAGTCATCAAAGAGAGGGGTAAAATAATAACCAACTATCTCTACATGCATATTTGGCAGGTGGGGATATAGGTTTTGCATAAAGCCAATTTTCTCCTACAACAAGAGGGGCTGAAAGCAAAATATTACTACATGGCTTGTTGTTAACGAGATGGTTCCGCCAACCAATTCTCATACCCGAGTTGTTGTTAATACCCACATCACTATTAAGTTGTGTCGAGAGTTCAGGGAAATTTCAATGCCTTCGGCTCAAGTTGTCCGTGACCGTGGACACGGCTAATCGATTAGGTTTGGGCACTCTGCAGAGTTTTGCACACGTTCCCCACAAGATTTGATCACCTCCGAGTATGTCCTCGCACTTCAGAGTGTTTGAAGACCGGATGATCAAAACATGGTCTTTCAACGGGTCCCTCTGAATCCATGTCGGTGCCCATCCATTCCTACCGTTCTTCTACATGTGCTAGCACCGCCTGTCCAGAGTCGCCGCCTTGTCCAACCAAGCCAGAGCCCATAATGACTTGTGGCTGTGCAGGTAAGCCTTGGGTCTTGAAGCCTCCGTCCGTCTCTTCGAGCCTGGGTGAAGCTTTCCGCAAGATGTCATGGCCGTCTCTAGCAACCCGGGTCATCCACTGGTTTCTCCAGGGAGCTGATCAACCATCCTTCACCCAGAGTTGCATTGCATCACGAGGTCTTAAAAATCTTGACTTAACCGGTCTTGGTTATTTTTTTATCCTCGCATCACTCGTGTTATGCACTCAACCAGAATCCCGTCTACTCAAGCATAGCAATAAGAAATTGTCGTCCCGGGCCAAGTATCGGGGTTGTTGTGTGCCTACCACATGATGCTACAACCTATACTAAAATTTCCAAGTACCTACGCAGCATGCAATTGGGCAAAGAAAGGTGAAACTACCATGCATAGAAAAACATAGGAGATAGTATGATCAAAATGGCTTGCCTTGATGATAGTTGTCTTGATCGAGCGCTTCTAAGTAACAAGCTTCGCACTCCGGGTGATCTACCGATACAAACAAATACACACCATAAGCACTACAATCAATCAACAAGTAAAATAACATCACAAGTATAAAATAGCTATGGCCTAAGTGAAAGAATTCACTTCACATAACTAAGGCAGAAATTGTTTCTGTTAAAACCCCAAGTAAAAATATTTAATTTTTTTAAACTTATACCGCAGTAAGATATAATCACTAGGAAGCAGTAGAAAAAGGAATAAAATAAAAATCATTTTTTAAACTCCCGGAATAAGCAAAACAAGGTTTAAACTAAATCTGATCTAATTCAAATTTTAAAATTTCAAACATAGACAAATTATATGTTTTTAAAAACTACAGAACATTTGTGATCTACTGGAAAACGATTCAACTCCATTGGGGTTGTGGATCAAAAGTTATGGAGGAAACAAGATTGGAACTCTCTCTGTTTTTGAATTAAAACTAAAAACAGATTAAACTAACTAGTGCACAGGGGGGGGGGGGGTATGTGGCGTGCTGCAGAGTTTTTCACACGTTCCCCACAAGATTTGATCGCCTCCGAGTATGTCCTCGCACTTCAGAGTGTTTGAAGACCGGATGATCAAAACATGGTCTTTCAACGGGTCCCTCTGAATCCCTGTCGGTGCCCATCCATTCCTACCGTTCTTCTACATCTTCTAGCACCGCCTGTCCAGAGTCGCCGCGTTGTCCAACCAAGCCAGAGCCCATAATGACTTGTGGCTGTGCAGGTAAGCCTTGGGTCTTGAAGCCTCCGTCCGTCTCTTCGAGCTTGGGTGAAGCTTTCCGCAAGATGTCATGGCCGTCTCCAGCATCCCGGGTCATCCACTGGTTTCTCCAGGGAGCCGATCAACCGTCCTTCACCCAGAGTTGCATTGCATCACGAGGTCTTAAAAATCTTGACTTAACCGGTCTTGGTTATTTTTTTTATCCTCGCATCACTCGTGTTATGCACTCAACCAGAACCCCGTCTACTCAAGCATAGCAATAAGAAATTGTCGTCCCGGGCCAAGTATCGGGGTTGTTGTGTGCCTACCACATGATGCTACAACCTATACTAAAATTTCCAAGTACCTACGCAGCATGCAATTGGGCAAAGAAAGGTGAAACTACCATGCATAGAAAAACATAGGAGATAGTATGATCAAAATGACTTGCCTTGATGATACTTGTCTCGATCGAGCGCTTCTAAGTAACAAGCTTCGCACTCCGGGTGATCAACCGATTCAAACAAATACACACCATAAGCACTACAATCAATCAACAAGTAAAATAACATCACAAGTATAAAATAGCTATGGCCTAAGTGAAAGAATTCACTTCACATAACTAAGGCAGAAATTGTTTCTGTTAAAACTCCAAGTAAAAATATTTAAAAAAAATGAAACTTATACCGCAGTAAGATATAATCACTAGGAAGCAGTAGAAAAAGGAATCAAATAAAAATCAATTTTTAAACTCATGGAATAAGCAAAACAAGGTTTAAACTAAATCTGATCTAATTCAAATTTTAAAATTTCAAACATAGACAAATTATATGTTTTTAAAAACTACAGAACATTTGTGATCTAGTGGAAAACGATTCAACTCCATTGGGGTTGTGGATCAAAAGTTATGGAGGAAACAAGATTGGAACTCTCTCTGTTTTTGAATTAAAACTAAAAACAGATTAAATTAACTAGTGCACGGGGGGGGGGGGGGGGTATGTGGCGTGCTGTGATTGGCTAAGGGGGTGAGTGCTGCGGGAAAACTAACAAACGGCTGAAACTTAAGAAAATCCTCTCGGCTAAAACTTAAGTGAAGTAAAACTGGCTCGGTCTTTTAACTAAAAACCGAAGGGGTAACCGTGTCTAATCTATACGGTATATATCCGATCGAACGGCTAAGGCAGAGATGGGGTTAATGAACTCACAGGGGGGTCGGCTGGGCTCAACTCCAGCGAGCAGGGAGGTGGCGGTGGTCGAGGATGATGCTCCGGTGGTCCTCCGGCGACGGCGAGAGCAGCAGGGGGACGCGGCGAACCTCCGGCGTCCTTTGGAGGCGTCGGAGAGGTCCGGGGTGGCGAGGAGGGTCGTCACGAGCTCGGGGAAGTTCCGGGTCTGGGCAGTACTCCGACGAGGCGGTGCGGTGGCGCGGGGCGGCGAGCTCGGGTGCTTGGTGGAAAAACGGAACGCGGCGGCGATGGGGTGGCTGCTGGTGGCGCGGTTGGTGCGGGGAGGGATCGGCAAGGAGCAGGGAGGAGCTCGAGGCTTCTGCTCCGGCGAGGCAGGGGGTCGGGCGGCTGGGGCGGCGAGGAGGGGGTCGGGGTGCGGTGGCCTCGGGCTTTATATAGGCGGCCTCGGGGGGGGGGGGGGGCTCTCATGCGGCAGGGAATCTCGGATCCGAGCGGGGATCGGCCGGCCGGTGTGGCATGGCAGGGGATCCGACGGTGGGAAGGAAGGAGGAAGAAGGTGACCGGCGGGTGGGGTGGATCGGCCAGGGGGTCCCACGAGCAGAGAGAGGGAGGGGTCGGGCGCAGGATCGGGTGGCCGGCTCGGATCTGATTCGGATCCCGGGCCAGGCGGGATCTGGGCTAGATCTGCTATAACGCGCTTAGGCGCTTTCCAAATAAAACAAAAATTCCTATTTTCATTTTTTTCAAAAACAGAAAGTAAAAAAAATGAAAAGGGAATAAAATAAATTCCAAATATAGGGGTATTATATACAAAAATTTTCAGAAAAAAAATTCCTACTCGTTTAACATTTTTCCAAGACCAAAATAAAAACTTTTTAAAAATATTTTTTTTCAGAAAAACCTCTAAAGGCTTTATTTTCTTTTTGCAATTATTTTCTTCATAAAACTCTGGTTTTTCTTGGCTCAAATATTTTTCAAAAGTGCCCCTGATTTTGGAGGGTCATATTCCTCCTCTCTTTCTTGCTTGCAAGAATTATTCCCCGGCATTTCTCGGGTGAAGAAAAAATAGAAACGCAAAAGCAAAAATCGAAAGAATTCAAATGCAAACTTTATTTCAATCAATATGCATAGATGCTTAGCTACAATATAAAACATTCCAAATTAGGAAATTTGGGATGTTACAAACCTACCCACCTTAAGATGAATCTCGCCCTCGAGATTCGGGTTGGTTAGAAAATAGGTGCGGTTGGTCTTGACGAAGATCCTCTTCTCGTTCCCAGGTGGCTTCTTCCTTGGTGTGGTGGCTCCACAACACCTTGCAGAACTTGATGATCTTGCTGCGGGTAACTCTGTTGGCAGTTTCGAGAATCCTGACGGGTTTCTCCTCATACGTAAGATCACTGTCAAGCTGTATGGCCTCTAGGGGCACTGTATCTCTCAACGGAACATCGGCCATCTCAGCGTGGCATTTCTTCAACTGGGAAACATGGAAGACATCATGAACTCCGGACAATCCTTCCGGCAGTTTCAGTTTATATGCAACTTCACCTCTACATTCAAGAATTTTGTAGGGGCCAATGAATCGGGGTGCTAACTTTCCTTTCACACCAAATCTCTTGATTCCTCAAAGTGGAGACACCCGAAGATAGGCTCGGTCTCCCACTTCGTATGTTACTTCCTTGCGTTTGCTGTCGGCATAACTTTTCTACCTGGACTGAGCTATCTTGAGTCGGTCACGAATTAGCTTGACCTTCTCTTCAGAATCTCGGATAAGGTCGGGACCAAAAAGTTGTCGGTCTCCAACTCCATCCCACATCAACGGTGTTCTGCACCTCCTTCCGTATAGAGCTTCGAAAGGGGCCATCTTCAGACTAGTCTGATAGCTGTTGTTGTATGAGAACTCGGCATCAGGCAAATTTTCATCCCAACTAGACCCATAGTCTAGTGCACAAGCTCCCAAGATGTCCTCCAGAATCTGATTGACTCTCTTGGTTTGTCCATCTGTCTGTGGGTGAAAAGTTGTACTGAACTCCAATCTCGTTCGCAAGGTTTCATGCAGTTGGTGCCAAAATTTTGATGTGAACTGAGTCCCTCTATCTGACACAATACTCTTCGGTACTCCATGTAGACATACGATCCTGGTCATATATATCTTGGCCAGCTTGGCACTCGTGTAAGTAGTCTTCACAGGAATGAAGTGAGCTACCTTGGTCAAACGATCGACCACAACCCAAATAGAATCATAGCCAGAACGGGTCCTGGGTAATCCTGTGATGAAATCCATACCAAGCTTTTCCCATTTCCACTCGGGTATCGGCAGAGGTTGAAGCAAACCTGCTGGCTTCTGATGCTCGGCTTTTACTCGCTGACAAATATCGCATATTGCTACAAACTCGGCAATGTCTTTCTTCATTCCTGTCCACCAGAAACTTTCTTTCAGATCCAGATACATCTTGGTGTTGCCGGGGTGTATCGAGTACGGGGAATCATGGGCCTCCTGAAGTATCAACTTCCCGAGTTCAGGATCATTGGGCACATAAATGCGATCCTCAAACCATAAAGTTCCGTGTTCATCCTCACGAAAACCTTTAGCCTTCCCGTCTATCATTTTCTGCTTAATCTCAGCTATCTCCTTGTCTGATTTCTGTGCCTCGCAAATCTTTTCTGTCAAAGTGGACTGAATTTCTAGTGTGGCAACAAATCCTCTTGGAACTATTTCCAATTTGAGATCTCGGAGGTCATCGGCCAACTCCTGGGGTAACCCTCCTGCTATGAGTGTGTTCACATAACTCTTGCGGCTCAATGCATCGGTTACAACATTTGCCTTGCCTGGGTGATAATGCAATCTCATGTCATAGTCCTTGATCAATTCTAGCCATCGCCTCTGTCTGAGGTTCAACTCCTTCTGCGTGAAGATATACTTCAGGCTCTTGTGATCAGTGTAAACATCACAACTATTTCCGATCAGGAAATGTCTCCAGGTCTTGAGAGCGTGCACTACGCCTGCTAGCTCCAAGTCATGCGTGGCGTAATTCAACTCATGGGGTCTGAGCTGTCTGGATGCATAGGCTACAACTTTACCTTCTTTCATGAGCACTCCTCCGAGCCCTTGACGGTAAGAGTCACGGTAAACCTGGAAATCCTTCCGAATGTTCGGCAATATCAGCACTGGGGCTGTAACCAGACGTTTCTTCAACTCTTGAAAACTGGTTTCACATTCCTCAGTCCAAACATACTTGGACTCCTTCTTCAACAACTCTGTCATGGGCTTGGAGATCTTTGAGAAATTCTCAATGAACCTTCGGTAATATCCGACAAGTCCGAGGAAACTGCGGATCTCCTTGACTGACGTGGGTGCTACCCATTTGGTGACTGCTGCGACCTTGGCAGGGTCCACTGCCATTCCTTCTCCTGAGATGACGTGTCCGAGGAATCCGACTTCCTTCAACCAAAACTCACATTTTCTCAACTTTGCATACAGCTTATGCTCTCGAAGTTTCTCCAGAACTAGATGCAGATGTTCCTTGTGTTCCTCCTCGTTCTTGGAGAATATCAGTATGTCATCGATGAACACCACGACAAACTTGTCCAAGTATTCCATAAATACCTTGTTCATCAGATTCATAAAATATGTGGGAGCATTAGTCAGTCCAAATGACATGACCGTGTACTCATACAAGCCGTACCAAGTGGTGAAGGCTGTCTTGGGTATATCCTGTTCACGAATCTTCAGCTGATGATACCCGGATCGAAGATCGATCTTGGAGAATATTCGGGCTCCAACTAACTGGTCAAACAGATCATTGATCATCGGCAAGGGGTACTTGTTCTTGATGGTCACCTCGTTCAATGCACGATAGTCGACTACCATTCTCAAGGACTTATCCTTCTTTTCAACCAAGAGCACCGGGGCTCCCCAAGGTGAAGAACTCGGGCGAATATACCCTTTGTCCAACAACTCCTTAATTTTCTTCTTGATTTCTAACAAATCATTTGCGGGAATCCGATAGGGTCTCTTGGATATCGGGGCAGTTTCGGGTAATAGCTCAATCAGGAACTCAATCTCTCTATCAGGTGGCATGCCCGGCAATTCCTCTGGAAATACATCTGGGTATTGTTTTACAATCGGTACTTCCTCCTGGACTACTCCCGTGAGAGAGTTTACTCGTTTACTCCGTGTCGGGCGCTGAGACACGTACTTAATCCGCTTTTGCTCGGGGGTGGTGAGCAAAATAGACTTAAGGGCACAATCAATATTCCCTTCATACTTGGCCAACCAATCCGTGCCTAGGATTACATCCAATCCCTGGGACTCTAATACGATGAGGTCGGTGGGGAACTTATGGTTCCCGATGTTGAGACTCAAAGCATGGCATCCTATCCCGGCTGTCATCATGCCTCCTGGGGAACTGACCTTAATAGGCTGGCTGAGGGTTCTAGTTGGCAAACTATACTTTTCCACAACTACCCTTGATATGAATGAATGCATTGCACCAGAATCAAAAAGTACCAATACTAGACGTGAATTTAGCAAAAACTTACCAACCACAGTATCCGGGTGATCATAGACCTCTTCAACATCAATGTGATTCACCTGAGCTCGAGGAAAAGGATTGGGCTTCTTTCTACACAGTTTCCGTTGCCGTTTCCATTTCCCTGCTTGTTCTGGGGACATTCAGTGGCATAGTGTCCCGTCTTCTGACACTTGAAGCAGGTGATGTGATTCAGATCCTTCTGAGCTGGAGCTGAATGATGCTGAGTGCCAGTACCGCCATTCTTGAAGTTGCTGTTGTTGCGGTGGTTCCCATTTCCTCCATGGTTGTGGCCTCCATGGTTGTGCACTGGGTGGTTATGCTGGACGTGTCCTTTAAACTTACCGGATCCAGTCCCGGTATTCCCTGAATAGGGGGTGTAGCGAGGCTTCTGCTGAGTGCCGGAGTTGAACTTTCCATTGCCATACTTCCGCTTGCGGTTCTCCATCTGCTGGTGTTTCCCCTCCAAGATGAGGGCCTTATCTACCAGCTCCTGGTAGTTGTTGAAGTTGGCTACAGTCAGCTGAATGCTCAGCTCATCATTGAGTCCCTCCAAGAACTTTTCCTGCTTGGCCGCGTCATCGGCCACATCTCCACGTGCATAATGGGCGAGCATGTTGAATTCATCAACATACTGAGCCACAGAGCGATTTCCCTGGCGTAAGTTGCGAAACTCACGCTTCTTCAGACTCATTGCACCAGCTGAGACATGTGCGGTGCGGAAAGCTTGCTTGAACTGCTCCCAAGTGACTCCAACAATGGGGTATGTGGTGGTGTAGTTCTCCCACCATGCAGCTGCAGGGCCTTCAAGTTGATGCGCGGCAAAGCACACCTTCTCAGCTTTAGTACAACCAGAAGTGATAAGTTCCCGCTCCATCTTGCGGAGCCAATCATCTGCCACAATGGGCTCAATGCTGCTGGAGAAAGTCGGAGGGTTCAACCTCAGGAAACGGGTGAGATTGTCGGCCTGGGGTGGATGATGGTTGTTGTTATTGTTCTGGTTCTGGATGATCAGCTGCATCAGGGTATTCTGTTGCTGAATCAACTGGGTGAGTTCTGGCGGAAAGTTGGAAGCAGGGGCACGTCTCGGAGGCATCTGATGTTTGTAGAGGGGTGAGATTAGCATAGAACAATGGTCTAAAGAGTAATTACACTACCCATATGAAATGCAACAAACAAGTATCACACCACACATTTTATTCAATACCATCACAAAAGGTTCACACACGGGGATACAAAATTTGATAACCTAAACATCGGCCTAAACGTTAAACGATAAGATAAATTTGGTTGTCTAGTCTAAGTTTCCTCCTCAAAAAAGCATGGTGGTGGGTCCTTCAGTGGAGCTTCCTTCATAGTCCTCCTCATTGCTGATCAAGGGGGCTACGTCTCCTTCGGGATGAAGGTTCTCGCCCATGTCCAGTTCCTCTTCCAGGTATGCGACTCGAGTCTCCAGCTTCTGAATCCTCTCCAGAAAGTCCTTCACCTCCAATTCATGCTCATAGTGGGCTTCTCGGGCCGCTTCTTAGAGTTCAAGTTCGTGGAGCGACAATTGCTTGATCTTCCTGGCATCCTTGATCACACGGTGCTCCAGAGTCCCGCTGTGCTTCTCTAAGGTCTGGGCATAGGACAGGAGAGCGTCCTTGGTCTTGCTTGAGATGATTTCTCCATCTTCTCCTCTCCGGGATACCGTGAATAGGTCCAGTGAAATAGGGCAGCCTCTGTACACTTCCTTGATACGTCCAAGTGCACAATGGACCGCCATGTCCCTTCTGAGAATCCAGTTGGGTGCGATGAACTTGAAGTCCACAGGCTCAGTGTGCGCCTCGAATGTCCTTCCGGGAACGTGCACCTCAATCCTGTAGCGTGAATCCTCTGGGTTAGACGAAGTAGGCTTCCCTGTGATAGTCAGCAAAGCAATCCTCAAGTCCTTGGTGATCTGTATCAGCTCCTTTCCAAAGGGCATAGTGGCGTCGGGCTGGCAAAACTCCGTGAACTTAACGGGGATGAAGGTGGCCATCTAAAACATTGGAAAATTGGAGAGAAGTCAGAAATGATCAGAAGAGGAAATAGAGGATTTATAGACATAAGAAAATAGTTTACTTCCTCAGGCTTTTCCGTTCCTAGAGGTTACGTCCTACGGTCAGCGTGTGCTCTGAATACCATTTCTGTAGCGACCCGACTCAATACGAGTCAAGCCTCTGGTGTTTCCGTACCATCCCAAGATCATGCTGGTACACACTCAGTACATCAATGTATATATCAAGAGTTCAATCACACAACTTTATTAATCGAAATCTCATAACGAGTACTTTATTACAATAATGAATTACAATAAAGTGGCTGAAGGCCATCTCATGAGATATCTAACGAAGACTAGCGGAAGCATCAGGTAGACGAGTCCATCCGACTCCAGGGCATGTCGTTGAGCGTAGATCGTAGCCTCACTCCTGGTCGGAAAAGTACTCTGCAACATGATATGTTGCAGCCGTGTAGGTCAGCATATGGAATATGCCGGCAAGTCATCAAAGAGAGGGGTAAAATAATAACCAACTATCTCTACATGCATATTTGGCAGGTGGGGATATAGGTTTTGCATAAAGCCAATTTTCTCCTACAACAAGAGGGGCTGAAAGCAAAATATTACTACATGGCTTGTTGTTAACGAGATGGTTCCGCCAACCAATTCTCATACCCGAGTTGTTGTTAATACCCACATCACTATTAAGTTGTGTCGAGAGTTCAGGGAAATTTCAATGCCTTCGGCTCAAGTTGTCCGTGACCGTGGACACGGCTAATCGATTAGGTTTGGGCACTCTGCAGAGTTTTGCACACGTTCCCCACAAGATTTGATCACCTCCGAGTATGTCCTCGCACTTCAGAGTGTTTGAAGACCGGATGATCAAAACATGGTCTTTCAACGGGTCCCTCTGAATCCATGTCGGTGCCCATCCATTCCTACCGTTCTTCTACATGTGCTAGCACCGCCTGTCCAGAGTCGCCGCCTTGTCCAACCAAGCCAGAGCCCATAATGACTTGTGGCTGTGCAGGTAAGCCTTGGGTCTTGAAGCCTCCGTCCGTCTCTTCGAGCCTGGGTGAAGCTTTCCGCAAGATGTCATGGCCGTCTCTAGCAACCCGGGTCATCCACTGGTTTCTCCAGGGAGCTGATCAACCATCCTTCACCCAGAGTTGCATTGCATCACGAGGTCTTAAAAATCTTGACTTAACCGGTCTTGGTTATTTTTTTATCCTCGCATCACTCGTGTTATGCACTCAACCAGAATCCCGTCTACTCAAGCATAGCAATAAGAAATTGTCGTCCCGGGCCAAGTATCGGGGTTGTTGTGTGCCTACCACATGATGCTACAACCTATACTAAAATTTCCAAGTACCTACGCAGCATGCAATTGGGCAAAGAAAGGTGAAACTACCATGCATAGAAAAACATAGGAGATAGTATGATCAAAATGGCTTGCCTTGATGATAGTTGTCTTGATCGAGCGCTTCTAAGTAACAAGCTTCGCACTCCGGGTGATCTACCGATACAAACAAATACACACCATAAGCACTACAATCAATCAACAAGTAAAATAACATCACAAGTATAAAATAGCTATGGCCTAAGTGAAAGAATTCACTTCACATAACTAAGGCAGAAATTGTTTCTGTTAAAACCCCAAGTAAAAATATTTAATTTTTTTAAACTTATACCGCAGTAAGATATAATCACTAGGAAGCAGTAGAAAAAGGAATAAAATAAAAATCATTTTTTAAACTCCCGGAATAAGCAAAACAAGGTTTAAACTAAATCTGATCTAATTCAAATTTTAAAATTTCAAACATAGACAAATTATATGTTTTTAAAAACTACAGAACATTTGTGATCTACTGGAAAACGATTCAACTCCATTGGGGTTGTGGATCAAAAGTTATGGAGGAAACAAGATTGGAACTCTCTCTGTTTTTGAATTAAAACTAAAAACAGATTAAACTAACTAGTGCACAGGGGGGGGGGGTATGTGGCGTGCTATGATTGGCTAAGGGGGTGAGTGCTGCGGGAAAAACTAACAAACGACTGAAACTTAAGAAAATTCTCTCGGCTAAAACTTAAGTGAAGTAAAACTGGCTCGGTCTTTTAACTAAAACCGAAGGGGTAACCGTGTCTAATCTATACCGTTTATATCCGATCGAACGGCGAAGGCAGAGATGGGGTTAATGAACTCACAGGGGGTCGGCTGGGCTCAACTCCGGCGAGCAGGGAGGTGGCGGTGGTCGAGGATGATGCTCCGGTGGTCCTTCGGCGACGGCGAGAGCAGCAGGGGGACGCGGCGAACCTTCGGCGTCCTTTGGAGGCGTCAGAGAGGTCCGGGGTGGCGAGGAGGGTCGTCACGAGCTCGGGGAAGTTCCGGGTCTGGGCAGTACTCCGGCGAGGCGGTGCGGTGGCGCGGGGCGGCGAGCTCGGGTGCTTGGTGGAAAAACGGAACGCGGCGGCGATGGGGTGCCTGCTGGTGGCGCGGTTGGTGCGGGGAGGGCTCGGCAAGGAGCAGGGAGGAGCTCGAGGCTTCTGCTCCGGCGAGGCAGGGGGGTCGGGCGGCTGGGGCGGCGAGGAGGGGGTCGGGGTGCGGTGGCCTCGGGCTTTATATAGGCGGCCTCGGGGGGGGGGGGGGGCTCTCAGGCGGCAGGGAATCTCGGATCCGAGCGGGGATCGGCCGGCCGGTGTGGCATGGCAGGGGATCCGACGGTGGGAAGGAAGGAGGAAGAAGGTGACCGGCGGGTGGGGTGGATCGGCCAGGGGGTCCCACGAGCAGAGAGAGGGAGGGGTCGGGCGCGGGATCGGGTGGCCGGCTCGGATCTGATTCGGATCCCGGGCCAGGCGGGATCTGGGCTAGATCTGCTATAACGCGCTCAGGCGCTTTCCAAATAAAACAAAAATTCCTATTTTCATTTTTTTCAAAAACAGTAAGTAAAAAAAATGAAAAGGGAATAAAATAAATTCCAAATATAGGGGTATTATATACAAAAATTTTCAGAAAAAAAATTCCTACTCGTTTAACATTTTTCCAAGACCAAAATAAAAACTTTTTAAAAATATTTTTTTTCAGAAAATCCTCTAAAGGCTTTATTTTCTTTTTGCAATTATTTTCTTCATAAAACTCTGGTTTTTCTTGGCTCAAATATTTTTCAAAAGTGCCCCTGATTTTGGAGGGTCATATTCCTCCTCTCTTTCTTGCTTGCAAGAATTATTCCCCGGCATTTCTCGGGTGAAGAAAAAATAGAAATGCAAAAGCAAAAATCAAAAGAATTCAAATGCAAACTTTATTTCAATCAATATGCATAGATGCTTAGCTACAATATAAAACATTCCAAATTAGGAAATTTGGGATGTTACAGAGTATTGCTTTATGTTCCCCCTATGTAAGCAAGTCCGAGAGTAATAAAGAGTAGTTTTGAGTTGAGAGCTTTGCTTGCTTGCTATGATCTTGAGAAAAAGAAATAGAAAGAAGTATAGAATAAAAGCAAAGAGTATATATAATGATCTTATGGGGAGTGACGACTTCACATATAAAAAGTAGGTCGATTGAAATTTGTTGTGAGTTGACAAACAAAGCTATTGGTCGTTGTTGCAATTAAAAGAAAGTAATAAAGAAAGAGAGGTTCACATATGAATATATTATCTTGTACATCTTTTATGATTGTGAGCACTCATTAAAATATCATATGTTAAGAAGTTGATGTTGGACAAGGAAGACAACATAATGAGTTATGTTTGCTTATTTTTGAATAGAAGTTATATGTTTATAGATCCTTCAACATGTGTTTCTTGCTTCCACCATATATCAGCCAAAAACTTCCGTACCAAGTAGAGATACTACTTGTGCATCCAAACACCTTTAACCCAGTTTTGCCTTGAGAGTCCACCATACCTACCTATGGATTGAGTAAGGTCCTTCAAGTAAGTTGTCATCAATGCAAGCAATAAAAATTGCTCTCTAAATATGTGTGATCTATTAGTGTGAGGAAAATAAACTTTATACTAACTTGTGATATGGAAGAAATAAAAGCGACGGACTGCATAATAAAGTTCTTTATCACAAGGGGCAATATAAAGTGACATTATTTTGCATTAAGGGATTGCGCATCCAACTATAAAAGCGCATGACAACCTCTGCTTCCCTCTGCGAAGGGCCTATCTGTTACCTTTACTCTCTATTACTTACCTTTATGCAAGAGTCGTGGTGATCTTAACCATTTCCTTTATTTCGCCTTTATCTTTTGGCAAGCATCATGTGTTGGGGAATGATCTAGAGACATATATCCACTCGGATGTGGGTGGTCATGAGTTATTATTGTTGACATTACCCTTGAGGTAAATAGTTGGGAGGCAAAACTATAAGCCCATATCTTTCTCTGTGTCCGATTGAAGCTTTGACCTCATAGGTACCACGTGAGTGTTAGCAATTATGAAATACTATAAGATGATTGAGTATGTGGATTTGCTTTACAAGCTCTTATATTGACTCTTTCCTACGTTATGATAAATTGGAATTGCTTCAATATTGAGATCGTAGTTTGTTAGTTCTCAATAGAGTGCTTGATTCATATTTTACCTTATGAATGAATTGTTACTCTAGCATAAGAAATTATATGTCAATATGTGTTGTTGTTCTAAAGATAACCATGATGCCTTCATGTCCGTATTTTATTTTATTGACACCTATAAACACGTGGGCATATTTATCGATTTCGGCTTTCGCTGAAGGACAAGCGAGGTCTAAGCTTGGGGAGTTGATACGTCCATTTTGCATCATGCCTTTATATCAATATTTATTGCATTATGTGATGTTAATACACATTATGGTATAATACTTATTCCTTTTCTCTCTTATTTTACAAGGTTTGCATGAAGAGGGAGAATGTCGGCACCTGGAATCCTGGACCGGAAAAGGAGAAAAATCTGAGAGACCAATTCTACACAACTCCAAAAGTCCTAAAAACTTACGTAGAATTATTTTGGAATATATAAAAAATATTTGGCGAAAGAAATACATCAGGGGACCCACCAGGTGGCCACAAGCTAGGGGCGCGCCCTGTAGGCTTGTGGCCCCCCCTAGCAGGCCTCCGGTGCCCATCTTATGCTATATGGAGGGTTTTGACCTATAAAAATCATATAAGAACTTTTGGGGCGAAGCGCCGCTGCCTCGAGGCGGAACTTGGGCAGAACCAATCTAGGGCTCCGACGGAGCTGCTTTGCCGGGGAAACTTCCCTTCCGGAGGGGGAAATTGAAGCCATCGTCATCACCAACAATCCTCTCATCGAGAGGGGGTCAATCTCCATCAACATCTTCATTATCACCACCTCCTCTCCAAACCCTAGTTCATCTCTTGTATCCGATCTTTGTCACAAAACCTCAGATTGGTACCTGTGGGTTGCTAGCAGTGTTGATTACACCTTGTAGTTCATGCTAGTTGGTTTACTTGGTGGAAGATCATATGTTCAGATCATTAATGATCATTAATACTCCTCTAATTATGAACATGAATATTCTTTGTGAGTAATTACGTTTGTTCCTGAGGTCATGGGATAAGTCTTGTTATAAGTAATCATGTGAATTTGGTATTCGTTCGATATTCTGATGAGATGTGTGTTGTCTCTCCCATAGTGGTGTTATGTGAACGTCGGCTACATGACACTTCACCATTATATGTGCCTAGGGGAAGCCATTGGGAAGTAATAAGTAGATGATGGGTTCCTAGAGTGACAGAAGCTTAAACCCTAGTTTATGCGTTGCTTCGTAAGGGGCTGATTTGGACCCATATGTTTCATGCTATGGTTAGATTTATCTTAATTCTTCTTTCGTAGTTGCGGATGCTTGCCAGAGAGGTTAATCATAAGTGGGAGGTTTGTCCAAGTAAGGGCAGCACCCAAGCACTTGTCCACCCACATATCAAATTATCAAAGTAACGAACGCGAATCATATGAGCATGATGAAAACTAGCTTGACAGAAATCCCCATGTGTCCTCGGGAGCGCTTTGCTTTATATAAGAGTTTGTCCAGGCTTGTCCTTTGCTACAAAAAGGATTGGGCCACCTTGCTGCATCTTCATTACATTTGTTACTTGCTACCCGTTACGAATTACCTTATCACAAAACTATCTGTTACTGACAATTTTAGTGCATGTAGAGAATACCTTACTGAAACCGCTTGTCATTTCCTTCTGCTCCTCGTTGGGTTCGACACTCTTACTTATCGAAAGGATTGCGGTAGATCCCCTATACTTGTGGGTCATCACATACAAAATCTGTTTTCGATGAACTTGACCTTATCACGATGAAGACCATAAGCTCCAAAATTCTCATAGCAAAAAGCCAAACAAGAACCAAGAAAGATGATGATGCCAAGAATGCAATGGTTTGAGCTCTTAATGAACAACACGATCAAGCTATTCACTCGAGAGCCCCCTTGATAGTATGGCTATCGATCCTATAACCCGGTCTCCCAACTACCACCATGAGACCGGTAAAATAGAAAACCTATCGAGGGAAAACCTTTGCCTTGCACATAGTCCACATAACCTCTGTGATGACGATCTTGACTTCCTCGACTTGGACCACCTTTCTTTATTATGTTGGCCCGATAAAGCTAGTTGATTGGTCCCTCATACTCCACTATGGGTGAGCCTCTCTTCGGAAAATATTCGCATGTCAATTAACACTGTAATGGACGGAAAGCTTCAAGCATGTGATCTCTTCATGATGCTTCACTTGAACTTGCACATCACAACCTTGATGACGATCAGCACTTGATGTCATCCTTCATGGTTTGTGGGATCTTCCTTTTGATGCATGCCCATGGAAACATAGCTGACACCACAAAGAGCACTCACAAAGATCATGTGTTAGTACATATAGCGTAATGAACGCTTACCATACCATAGGACCACTTGATCATACTTGGTACAATTTTTACACTTTGTGTGTTGATCAACTTGGATCACTCTTTGCCTTAGTCTTGATCAATCTTGAATCTTATCTTCTCTCTTCATAAAGGTGATGTCTAGAAGGTAAACATGAATGTTCACACCATCTTCTTCTTTAAGACATGCTTGCAATAAGCTTAACTCCCACATGACCAATCTTTGGATAAATCCTTGAATACCACCTTGGTCATCTCATAAACTCCTTGAAACCAACAAATGGACTTCAAGAAATGCCTATGGACAAATCCTTCAAAGATAACTCATGGCAACCATTAGTCCATAGGGATTGCCATCAATTACCAACACAAAACATGGGGGCACAATGTTCTAACAAAGGGTAATACCGGTATAAAGTCCTGCTAGGCAGATGAAGAGCTCAACTTCATTGACACTAGAGCACTGGCCAATAAAATCCCACGAGGAAATGATAATTTTATAATTGAGTTTCTAGCAACCACCCCCACACTGGAACATTAATACTCTCCATAAAACTGGCGTCAACATTGATCTTGATATAGCTAGTGACGACGAGTTGATGAATATACTTCTCGCCCCTCATTGGTTACCCCAAGTGGAAGGTGGAGATGTAGTCAGCAGCAAGTTTCCCGTACACGGAGACTGTAAGGTTTATCGAACCAGGAGGACTCTGAGGATCAACAAGTAGGTTTCCGCTGCCCTGGCGCTAGCATAAGACGTGGACCTGCACACACAACAAATAACTTTGCTCCCAATGAGTAGAGAGATCAGGTTGTCAACCTCTCGGGCCTTGTAGTTTGCAAAGGATCAAAACACAAGCGGGAATAGTGATAGTGATTGCAACGGGAAAGTAAATGAAAGCAGTAAGTGATGGAGGTGTATGCAATGATGGTGATATGGACCTGAGTCACGTGATGTTCACTAGTGATGTCTCTCTTCCAAAAGACGATAAACAACTATGCTTGGATAAACAAATTACAGTTGGGCAATTGACATAATTATAAATGCACCACAATGCTAATTATGCTACTTGAAAGTTAGAGGCTCAATAGTAATGGGCGGTACGCAAGACAAGTAGACCGTTTATTCATCAGCATCTACTTACTAATCATCGACCTTGAGATATCTATCCAGAACATCTCGCTGGTATTAAGTTGCGAGCCCCGCCCAAAGTGTAAACTCAAAGCACAGGACAACTGCATTAATGAACTATGCGTAAGGTAAACAATCCTTGCGACCGTGGTCACAAGCACATTTGTTTTCTCCCTGGTGGCAACAACACATCCCCTAGTCTCATGTTTCTGTCAGTCAAGCTAGACATCAAGGGGCATGAACCCACAATCATGCATAACGCTCCCTCTTGGAGTTACAATCTACTACCCGACCAAAGCAATAAAGAGCAACGGAGAACATGCATGAATCACTAAAGAACATAATATAAAAGGATAATCAAACATATAAGTCATAACAATCTGAACATAATCTCATAATCCATTGGATCCCAACAAACCGAGCATAGCAATAGCATGAAAATTACATAGATGCCTTGATTATGTAGGGTAACTCACAAGGGCTAATCATGGAAGCACAAAATTGGAGAGAAGACATCACATAGCTACTGGTCATAGACTCATGGTCCAAGGAGGAATACTCACGACACGTCCGGGAAGCGTCCATGGCGGTGGAGAAGCTCCCGGAGGTTAATCCTCCCTCCGACAGGGTGCCAGGAAGAGGTCTCCTGACGCTCCCAATCTCGGAAGCGCTGCGGCGGCGGAACAATGCAGAAATTCGCGATTCTGGATATGCCTCAAGGGTTTCCGATTGGAGGGGTAAATATAGGCCAAAGGAGGGCGCCACAGGAGGTGGGGCCCACCCAGGCGACCTGTGGGCGCGGTCGGGGGCCAGGCCACGCTGGGAGGCCGCCTGGGCAGCCCCTGGCTCCCCTCTGGTCCATCTTCGGTGATCTAGAAGCTTCCGTCATGCTGATTTTCATATATTTTTCTCGGGATTTTTGGGAATGTGGAAATTTGGGTAAAAGCCCGTGCAAAAAAGACATCAGCAGACAGAAACTGGCGCTGGGTGCACTGAGTTAGTAGGTTAGTCCAAATATGTGTAAAAAGATATAAAAGTGTTGCAAAACATATAACAATGTCACCCAAAAGATCATGGAGCAAGCAGAAGTTATAGATACGTTTGGGACGTATCAACATCCCCAAGCTTATTTCTGCTCGTTCTCGAGTAGGTAAATGAAAACACAAATAATTTCTATGGTGACATGCTAACACACGTATAAGAACTTCAAAGTAAAGCAAGTAAGATATGCAATTCAAGTCAAGACAATAACAAGCAAGAGTCTATATCTAGTATTGAAATTAGCAAAGTAAGAACATAAAGGTGCAAGAGCTCTCGCTGTCCGTGACTCAAATGTCTCCAAATGGTGTTTGCGTGCAAGAAATGGGAGATGGGTTGAGAGTATACAAAAATTAATTGAGAACTCAATCTACTAAACTTAACACTTGTTCTCCTTCAGAATCTTATTTTGACTCAACCCCAGACCACTAGTCAGGCACAAGTCAAAATGATCGTCTCCCTTTCGACTTTGAGGACTCATGCAATGGATGAGCGCAAGCAAGATATGTTGGCACTTAGGATGGCAAATAGAATAATGATGGGGAAGGAAAACAAAAAGGTGTGAAAGTCTCACATCAATGAGGACAACCATAGGCGAGAGAAAGCCAAATGATAGATATGATGTGAGGAGTAGGGGTTGCATGCAACGGATGCACATATGAGCTAAGGTAATCTCTCCAATGGAACTAGTGGGGTGCATCCAACTTGCTTGCTCATGAAGACCTAGAGCTTGTTTGAGGAGGCTCATCATTGGAATATACAAGCGAAGTTCTATAGTGTAAAGGTCCCCACATAGTTATGCATGAATGATAACCTCTATGTAGTACAAATATAACAATGGAGTACGAGTGTGGATCTTTCAGAAGGAATACTAGTGTTGCCACCTTCTCTCTTTTTATTTATTTTTTCTTTTTCTCTTTTTTTCTTTTTGTCGCCTCTTTGGCTCTTTTTTTATCTCTCATTTTTCCTCTTTGGGATCTTTTCATTTGTCCTCTTTGGGATCTTTTCCTCACTTAAGGGCAACACTCTATGTTTTACAAGAATGAAAAGAAGATCATCACGCTTTATAAGAAGTACTCAACATAAAGACAAGTGAAAACTATCATGATGTATGCAAAGTATGCCTCTGCCAGTGTAGCAGGATATGCAATGAAACTAGCGCGTCATGTAGCAATAATAAGGGCAAGGCCCAACTAGCACGCGATTCCTCAATCAAGCAAAAGCATGTATGACATGAAGATCAAGTCATGAGATGGTGGATGTTGCATGGCAATGTATATCAGAAAGGCTATGGAAATGCCTTAATAAGTAGGTATGGTGGTTGTTTTGAGGAAAGATATAATGATGCTTATGATGATAGAGTGTATCATGCCAAGGGTTTGGATGCACTGGCGAAGTTTGCACCAACTCTCAAGGTGATAAAGGGCAATGCACGGTACCGAAGAGGCTAGCAAAATATGGATGGTGGAAGTGCCAACAATCGAATACTCGCATTAGTCTGAAGAACTCATGCACTTATTATTGGTAACTCTCTATCTAGTCAGGAAATTCACAAAGATACAAGCACCCCGAGGAGGAGTGTTTGGGGGTTTGATTATCCTTGCGCATCCTCGACCCATGGTAACGTGAGGGTACCCTATATATTCCAACCCCTCCACAGGTTAGCGATCAATCTAGTAGCTAGAGTTCTCAACTAATTTTTAGTTTTTGAAAAGTACATGGATTTCCCAAAATACAACACCTATCACTAATAGGCTTAAGCTCTTGGCACAAATAGTCCAAACATTACTAAAATCAATACCTCAAAACTATTGCAAGTTACTACTATACTTAAATAGCAACCTCAATTACCTACTCATGCAAGACACACAACTCAGTGCAACGAGCCAACTCTCTAAACAAGATAAGCATGATAAATCAAGAGAGTTCCAAAAGCAACCTAAATAAAATCTCTTAAAAAGATATAGCATGCAAACTAAGAGCTAAGCATGACAACAACTATGTAAAGATAGAGAACACACGAAAAAGATAAGCATGAAAACCTATGTTGTGTTCTAGAGTGGAATGAAGCATGTTTCTCTCCCAAACAAGGAAGTCTAGGTTCCGACTTATTATGAACAACAAGAAAAACTAAAACAAACTAAAAAGTAAAGAGCAGGACGCTCCAAGCATAGCACATAACATATGAAGTGATAAAAGTATAGCATTGAGATGGATGAACTGATGATTGTTGATAGAGAAGGGGATGCACGGGGGCATCCCCAAGCTTTGACACTTTAGTCTCCTTGAATATTTCTCGGGGGGTGCATGGGGGCATCCCCAAGCTTGAGCACTTGACACTCCTGGATCTTCTTTCATCATCTTCCATAGCATACTTGAAAACTCCCTTCATATGAAACTCATCATAAGCTGATTAGAGTGGTTAGTGCCCATGATAAAATAATTCATTACCTACTGGAAATAGATATTTTCATGAAAATCTATTGTTTCTCATGATTGCCAAAAGGTTTTTGCAAAGGAAAAGCAAGCTTAAGATTTGCAAAATGATGAAAACGCAAAACGTGGCAGAATTTGTGAAAAACATAACATCAGGTAGTAAATAATTTTTTTGGGGCACTTATGCAACTCAAATAAAAAACTCAGAACAGATGCCAGAAGAAAATTATATAGATCATGCTGTAAAAAAATCAGATTAAAAAGATGATCTGGTGATTTTTGGCAAATTTTTCCGTCAAGCAGACAGAATGTGTTTCTAGACAACATGTCACAACTTTTGAACTTTCTTGCAATCGAAGGCTAAAACTTGGCACAAAGCTTAAAAATAAAGATACAATGATGTTGCTACAGTAGTAAAAAGCATCAAGACCACTAAAACTGAAAGTAAAAAAACAAATCGGGTTGCCTCGCAACAAGCGCTTTCTTTTATGCCTTCGAGCTAGGCATGATGCAAAAAGATCAAGTTATATCAATTGAACCATCACAAAGATCGTCAAAAAGTTCTTCGATAGGACAATTAGCCTTAAGAGGACTCCAAAAGAGAGGCTTAGTGGCAACACTTATAGGAACAATAGCTAAGGTAGTAAGACCAATTGGAATTTCATTTCTAATTCTACTTAAGAGAGGTATCCCTTCCAAGGTCTTCACAGTTTCAACACCCCTAGCAATAGGTATACTCGTTTTGGGTTGTGGAACCTTGGGTACGTGAACAAAGTTAGGTCCCTTACTTGTGGGGGTTTCTAACTTTTTAGTCTTTATGGAGGATAGAGTAGTTCCTAAAGTTTCAATAATATCCTCGATCATATCAATCCTAAAAGGATCCATATCATGGGATTTAAGGGTCTCCAAAATTTTGTAAATTTTGTGCATGGAACTATCAAGTCTACTTAAGTTCCCTTGAATCCCATGATCTACTTCATTTATTTTATTTATGCTTGGCATATCTATCTCTATATTCTCAAGTTTACTAATAATGTGAGCTAAAGTGATATCTTCCTTTATGCCAACAATAGGTGGGATTCCGACAAGATTTTCCATTACGTTAAGAGCCTCCCCAACGGGAGCTTCCAAGAAATTCCCTCCTATTGTTGTGTCTAGAACAAACCTAAGCCAATAAGTAATACCAAGATAAAAAATTCTAAGCAAAATAGTGGTGGATTGCTTCTTGGTGGCTCTATCTTGAGATTTTTTAATTCTATACCAAGCATCTTTCAAACTTTCCCCAACCCTTTGTTTGAAGGTGAGAATCTCTCCTTCGGGTGCAACACCAAAGGCAAAGGACTTAGACATACTGACTAAACAAAGTAAAGTAACTATTTTTTTTGGTTTTTGGTATAAGACTCTAAAGCAAAAACTAGAAAGCAAACTAACAAGACTAAAAAGCAAAGGTAAAAGATAGCGTGCAACTCCCCTATCTTGAAGACTGGAGTCCCCGGCAACGGCGCCAGAAACTTGCTTGATGACGAGTTGATGAATATACTTCTTGCCCCTCGTTGGTTGCCCCAAGTGGAAGGTGGAGATGTAGTCAGCAGCAAGTTTCCCTTACACGGAGACTGTAAGGTTTATCGAACCAGGAGGACTCTGAGGATCAACAAGTAGGTTTCCGCTGCCCTGGCGCTAGCAGAAGACGTGGACCGGCACACACAACAAATAACTTTGCTCCCAATGAGTAGAGAGAGGTTGTCAATCTCTCGGGCCTTGTAGTTTGCAAAGGATAAAAACACAAGCGGGAATAGTGATAGTGATTGCAACGGAAAAGTAAATGAAAGAAGTAAATGATGGAGGTGTAAGCAGTGATGGTGATACGGACCTGAGTCACATGATGTTCACTAGTGATGTCTCACTCCCAAAAGACGATAAACAACTATGCTTGGGTAAACAAATTACAGTTGGGCAATTGACAAAATTATAAATGCACCACAATGCTAATTATGCTACTTGAAAGTTAGGGGCTCAATAGTAATGGGAGTACGCCAAGACAAGTTGACCATTTATTCATCAACATCTACTTACTAATCATCCACTGCTACCTCTTGAGCTTGCGTTGGTTTTTCCCTTGAAGATGAAAGGGTGATGCAGCACAGTAGTAGTAAGTATTTTCCTCAGTTTGAGAACCAATGTATCAATCCAGTAGGAGTATCAAGACAAGTCTCCAAAGTACGTGCGCAAAAACAAACAAACTTGCACCAAACGCTATAAAGGGATTGTCAATCCCTTCACGATTAATTGCAAGGTGAGATCTGAAGGTGGAAAGTGCAACAAATTAAAAGTGTAGAGCTGAAAATATGATGTGAAGTAGACCCGGGGGCCATAGTGTTCACTAGAGGCTTCTCTCATGATAGCAAGTATTACGGTGGGTGAACGAATTACTGTCGAGCAATTGATAGAACCGCGCAAAGTCATGATGATATCTAAGGCAACGATCATACATATAGGCATCACGTCCGAGAAAAGTAGACCGATACTGTCTACATCTACTACTATTACTCCACACATCGACCGCTATCCAGCATGCATCTAGTGTATTGAGTTCATAACGAACAGAGTAACGCCTTAAGCAAGATGACATGATGTAGAGGGATAAATTCATGCAATAGATATAAACCCCATCTTTTTACCCTTGATGGCAACAACAAGATGCGTGCCTCGCTACCCCTTGTGTCACTGGGTGAGGACACCGCACAGTATGAACCCAGAATCAAGCACTTCTCCCATTGCAAGAATTATAGATCAAGTTGGCC
The DNA here is from genome assembly GCF_904849725.1 of Hordeum vulgare subsp. vulgare. Taxonomy (NCBI): domain Eukaryota; kingdom Viridiplantae; phylum Streptophyta; class Magnoliopsida; order Poales; family Poaceae; genus Hordeum; species Hordeum vulgare. Next base: position 142,054,081 of record NC_058521.1, on the reverse strand, counting down.
AAACGAAACCCACAACTCGAAGAGAATTACAAGGATACGAAATCATGCATATAAGAGATCAGAAGAGACTCAAATATATTCATAGATAATCTGATCATAAATCCACAATTCATCGGATCTCGACAAACACACCGCAAAAGAAGATTACATCGTATAGATCTCCATGAAGATCATGGAGAACTTTGTATTGAAGAACCAAGAGAGAGAAGAAGCCATCTAGCTACTAGCTATGGACCCGAAGGTTTGTGGTGAACTACTCACGCATCATCGGAGAGGCAATGGTGTTGATGAAGAGCCCTCCGTGTCTGAATCCCCCCTCCGACAGGGCACCAGAACGTTCCCCAGATGGGATCTTGCGGAGACAGAAGCTTGCGGTGGCGGAAAAGTATTTTCGTTGCTCTCTCTGGCAGTTTCAGATTTTTGGAGAATTTATAGGCGGAAGAAGTAGGGCAAAGGAGCCATGGGGGGCCCACAAGCCTGCTAGGCGCGGCCCCCCAGGCTTCGATTAGGGGGCTTGTGGCCTCCCTCAGGGTCCTTTGCCTTGGTTCTCAAGTTCCCTGCGTATCTTCTGTTATGGAAAAAAATCTTTCCGAAGGTTTTATTCCGTTTGGACTTCGTTTAATATTCTTCTCTAAAAAGGGTCAAAAACACGGAAAAACAGGAACTGGCACTTGGCACTAATTTAATAGGTTAGTCACAAAAAAGATATAAAATAGCGTATTCATGCATACAAAACATCCAAAGTTGACAAGATAATAGCATGGAACCACCAAAAATTATAGATACGTTGGAGACGTATCAAGCATCCCCAAGCTTAACTCCTGCTCGTCCTCGAGTAGGGAAGTGATAAATACTGAATTTTTGATGGGGAATGCTACCGAATATATATGTCCTTTGTAACTTCTTTCTTGTGACATGAACGTTCAGATCCGTAAGATTCAAAACAATACTTTACTATTGACATGAAAACAATAATACTTCAAGCATACTAGCAAAGTAATCATGAACTTTTGAAATAACAAGGCCAAAGAAAGTTATCCCTACAAAATCATATAGTCTGGCTATGCTCCATCATCCCCACACAATGAATTTAAATCCTGCACAGCCCCGGTATTGGCCAAGTAATTGTTTTCACACTCGTACTTTCTCAAACTTTTTCAACTCTCACGCAATACATGAGCGTGAGCCATGGATATAGCACTATAGGTGGAATAGAGTGTGTTGGAGGTTGTGAGGCAAAAAGGAAGAGATGGTCACATCGACTCGGCGTATCAACGGGCTATGGAGATGCCCATCAATAGATATCAATGTGAATGAGTAGGGATTACCATGCAACGGATGCACTTAGAGCTATAAGTGTGTGAAAGCTCAAAAGGAGAACTAGTGGGTGTGCACCCAACTTGCTTGCTCACGAAGAGGCAATTTTGAGGAAGTCCATTATTGGAATACACAAGCCAAGTTATATAATGAAAATGCCCACTAGTATATGGAAGTGTCAAAACAAGAGACTCTCTATCATGAAGAACATGGTGCTATTTTGAAGCACAAGTGTGGAAAAAGATAGTAGCATTGTCCCTTATCTCTTTTTTTCCCTCTCTCTTTTTTTGGGGCTCTTTGGCCTCTTTTCATTTTTTTTATTTTTTGGTGGGCATCTTTGGCCCTTTTTTATTTCCTCACATGGGACAATGCTATAATAATGATGATCATCACACTTTTATTTACTCACAGCTCAATGCTTAGAACAATGATGACTCTATAGGAAATGCCTCCGGCAGTGTACCGAGATGTGCAACGATCTAGCTTGGCGTATGACATTGAAACATCTCGCTAGCTATCTTACGATCATGCAATGGCAATATCAAAGTGACGGCACAAGTCATGAGACGGAACGGTGGGAGTTGCATGGCAATATATCTCGGAATGGCTATGAAAATGCCATAATAGGTAGGTATGGTGGCTGTTTTGAGGAAGGTATATGGTGGGTTTGTGCACTGGCGAAAGTTGCGCGGCACTAGATAGGCTAGCAATGGTGGAAGGTGAAAGTGCATCTATACCATGGACTCACATTAGTCATGAAGAACTCATATACTTAGTGCGAAAGTTTTATTAGTAATTGAAACAAAGTGCTAAACGCATACTCCTAGGGGAAGGGTTGGTAGGTGTTAACCATCGCGCGATACCGACCGCCACACAAAGGATGACAATCAATAAATCAATTATGCTCCGACTTCCTAACATAGCGGTTCACCATACATGCATGTTACGGGAATAACTAACTTCAACACAAGTATTTCTAGATTCACAACACCCTACTAACATAACTCTAATATTACCAAATCCATATCTCAAAACTAATTGAGAGGAATCAAACTTCTCTTTACTAATCAATGCACATGAATATGGAAGTTTTTATTATATCCTCTTTGGATGCCTATCATCTTTAGGACTCTTTCATGGCACACGCCAACTACCAAGTTACTCAGAGAGAGCACTCTCAAAAAGATATAAGTGAATATCGATAGTTTTTATTTCTCCAAAATATGACACCGCCGTGCTCTAAAAAGATCTAAGTGAAGCACTAGGGCAAAGTTATCTAGCTCAAAAAGATATAAGTGAAGCTCAATGAGTATTCTAGCAAATTCACGATGAGTGCATGACTCTCTCAAAAGGTGTGCAGCAAGGATGATTGTGACACAACAAAAAGAAAAGACTCCTATAATACATGACGCTCCAAGCAAAACACATATCATGTGGTGAATAAAAATATAGCTCCAAGTAACGTTACCGATGGACTGAAGACGAAAGAGGGGATGCCTTCCCGGGGCATCCCCAAGCTTAGGCTTTTTGGTGTCTTGAATTTGGCTTGGGATGCCTTGGGAATCCCCAAGCTTGAGCTCTTTCCACTCTTTATCCCATTGTCCATGAGAACATCACCCAAAACTTGAAAACTTCACAACACAAAACTTAAACAGAAACTCGTGATATCATTAGCATAAGAAAACAAACCACCACCTCTTTAGGTACTGTAGCAAACTTGATTTCTATTTATATTGGTGTTATATTACGGTATTCTCACTTTTTCATAGCTAGTACCCCCCGATACTATCCATAGTTTCATTAAAATTAGCAATCAACACAACAAAAACAAAATCTGTCAAAACAGACCAGTCTATAGCAATCTGTATACTTCGTATACTTATGGTATCCCAAAAATTCTTAAAACTTATGACAATTAGGGAAATTGGGATATCAACCAGCATAAAAAAGAATCAACTCAAAAGCTCTTTCTGGATAGGAATTAAAAATAATTTTGTGAACGCAAAGTTTCTGTCTTTTTCAGCAAGATCAAACAACCATCACCAAAACTAGTCATAAAGGTTTTACTTGGAACAAACACAAAAAGAAACACAAAAAACACAATCATAACAGAATTATGATGGTGTGGACACAACAAAACAGAAAGCAAAAAGCAAAGATAAATTCATTGGGTTGCCTCCCAACAAGCTCTATTGTTTAACGCCCTTAGCTAGGCATTGATAATTCAATGATGCTCACATAAAGATAGCAATCGGACACAAAGAGAGCTTCATGAAACATGTGACAAACATATATAAGTCTAACATACTTCCTATGCATAGGCATTTTATAGGAAAATAGATTGTCAAGACAACAAATAGTTACCATATGCAAGGAAGAAGAAAGAGACAATATCAATCTCAACATAACGAGAGGTAATTTAGTAACATGAAAGTTTCTACCACAATAATTTACTCTCTCATAACAATTAAATGTGGGATCATATTCAAATTCAACAATATAGCTATCACATAGGATATTCTTTTCATGATCCACATGCATGCAAAGTTGACGCTCTTAAAAAATAGTGGGATTATCATCAACTAAAGTTATGACTTCTCCAATCCCACTTTCAATATTATTGCAAATATCATATTCATCTCGAGGTTTAAAAAAAAATTCAAGGTCACAAGAAAAATTATCACCCCAATCACAATCATTGCAACAAGTAGTGGACATAGCAAAACTAGCATCCCCATGCTTAGGGTTTTGCATATTTTAGCATGATTCACATTAATAGAATTCATAGTGAAACCATTGCAATCATGCTTTTCATTCAAGGAGCCCTCGTGAATCACTTCATAAATTTATTCATCACGATTTTCAGATTCACGCATCTCAAGCAAAACTCCACAGAGAAAGTCAAGTGCACTCAACTCACTAGCAAATGGTTCAACATAATTGGATCTCTTAAAGAGATTAGCAAGTGGATGAGGATCCATATCAATAGATTTTCAGCAAGCGAAGATGCAAGCATATTGAAGGCACATAGCCCACAAGCAAAGGAAAGGCAAATGAAAAAGGCAAATATTTTTGTAAATTTTTGTTTTTCAGAAGTGGGGGAGAGGAAAACGAGAGGCAAAAGGCAAAAAAAGTAAATGCAAGAGATGAGTTTGCGATAGTTACTTGGATAAGCTTTACTTAGAATAGTCCCCGGTGCCAGAAATTGACACGTTGAAGGGAGACTATTCTTGACTTAATACTCCCCGGCAACGGCGCCACAAATTGGCAAGTTGACGGGAGACTATTCTTGACTTGATCCTCCCCGGCAACGGCGCCAGAAATTCTTCTTGCTACCTCTTGAGCTTGCGTTGGTTTTTCCCTTGAAGAGGAAAGGGTGATGCAGCACAGTAGCAGTAAGTATTTCCCTCAGTTTGAGAACCAAGGTATCAATCCAGTAGGCATATCAAGACAAGTCTCCAAAGTACCTGCGCAAAAACAAACAAACTTGCACCCAACGCTATAAAGGGGTTGTCAATCCCTTCACGATTAATTGCAAGGTGAGATCTGAAGGTGGAAAGTGCAACAAAGTAAAAGTGTAGAGCTGAAAATATGATGTGAAGTAGACCCGGGGGCCATAGTGTTCATAGAGGCTTCTCTCATGATAGCAAGTATTACGGTGGGTGAACGAATTACTGTCAAGCAATTGATAGAAGCGCGCATAGTCATGATGATATCTAAGGCAATGATCATACATATAGGCATCACGTCCGAGACAAGTAGACCAATACTGTCTGCATCTACTACTATTACTCCACGCATCGACCGCTATCCAGCATGCATCTAGTGTATTGAGTTCATAACGAACAAAGTAACGCCTTAAGCAAGATGACATGATGTAGAAGGATAAATGCATGCACTAAATATAAACCCCATCTTTTTACCCTTGATGGCAACAACACGATGCGTGCCTCGCTACCCCTTCTGTCACTGGGTGAGGACACCGCATGGTATGAACCCAAAACCAAGCACTTCTCGCATTGCAAGAATTATAGATCAAGTTGGCCAAACGAAACCCACAACTCGAAGAGAATTACAAGGATACAAAATCATGCATATAAGAGATTAGAGGAGACTCAAATAATATTCATAGATAATCTGATCATAAATCCACAATTCATCGGATCTCGACAAACACACCGCAAAAGAAGATTACATCGTTAGATCTCCATGAAGATCATGGAGAACTTTGTATTGAAGATCCAAGAGAGAGAAGAAGCCATCTAGCTACTAGCTATGGACCCAAAGGTCTGTCGTGAACTACTCACGCATCATCGGAGAGGCCATGGTGTTGATGAAGAAGCCCTCAGTGTCCGAATACCCCCTCCGGTAGGGCACCAGAACAGTCCCCAGATGGGATCTTGCGGAGGCAGAAGCTTGCGGCGGCGGAAAAGTATTTTCGTGGCTGTCTCTCGCAGTTTCAGATTTTTGGAGAATTTATAGGCGGAAGAAGTAGGTCAAAGGAGCCAAGGGGGTCCCACAAGCCTGCTAGGCGCGGCCCCCTAGGCCACAGCTAGGGGGCTTGTGGCCTCCCCCAGGGTCCTTTGCCTTGGTTCTCAAGTGCCCTGCGTATCTTCTGTTACGGAAAAAATCTTTTCGAAGGTTTTCTTCTGTTTGGACTCCATTTAATATTCTTCTCTGAAAAGGGTCAAAAACATGGAAAAAACAGGAACTGACACTTGGCACTGAGTTAATAGGTTAGTCCCCAAAAAGATATAAAATATCATATTCATGCATACAAAACATCCAAAGTTGACAAGATAATATCATGGAACCATAAAAAATTATAGATACGTTGGAGACGTATCATCCACCTTGAGATATCTATCGAGAACATCTCGCTGGTATTAAGTTGCGAGCCCCACCCAAAGTGTAAACTCAAAGCAACGGACAATTGCATTAACGAACTATGCATAAGGTAAACAATCCGTGAAACCGTGGTCACAAGCACCGTTGTTTTCTCCCTGGTGGCAACAACACATCCCCTAGTCTCATGTTTGTGTTACTCAAGCTAGACATCAGGGGGCATGAACCCACAATCATGCATAACGCTCCAACTTGGAGTTACAATCTACTACTTGGCCGAAGCAATAAAGAGCAACGGAGAACATGCACGAATCACTAAAGAACATAATATAAAAAGGTAATCAAAGATATAACTCATAACAATCTGAACATAATCTCATAATCCATCGGATCCCAACAAAACCGAGCATAGCAATAGCAGGAAAATTACATAGATGCCTTGATCATGTAGGGCAGCTCACAAGGGCTAATCATGGAAGCACAAGATTGGAGAGAAGACCTCACATAGCTACTCGTCATGGACTCATGGTCCAAGGAGGACTACACACGGCATGTTCGGGAACCGTCCATGGCGGTGGAGAAGCTCCCGGAGGTCAATCCTCCCTCTGACAAGGTGCCGGGAAGAGGTCTCCTGACGCTCCTGATCTCGGAAGCGCTGCGACGGCGGAACGATGGAGAAATTCACGATTCTGGATATGCCCCAAGGGTTTCCGATCGGAGGGGTAAATATAGGCCAAAGGAGGGCGTCAGAGGAGGTGGGGCTCACCAGGCGACCTGTGGGCGCGGCCAGGGGCCAGGCCGCCGGGAGGCCGCCTGGGCAACCCCTGGCTCCCCTCTAGCCCATCTTCGGTGATCTGGAAGCTTCCATCATGCTGATTTTTATATAGTTTTCTCGGGATTTTTGGGGCTCCGGAAATTTGGGTAAAATCCCCTGCAAAAAAGACATCAGCAGACAGAAACTGGCACTGGGTGCACTGAGTTAGTAGGTTAGTCCAAATATGGGTAAAAAGATATAAAAGTGTAGCAAAACATATAAGAATTTCACCCAAAAGTTCATGGAGCAAGCAGAAATTATAGATACGGTTGGAAGGTATCAACTAGCAGGAGGGGCAAATTCCATAACACATGCTCTTTCACCAGAACATAATCCGCAATAACACCTCCCACCTTTTTCTTATCTTTGTTCCTAGAATCCAACTAAATAGTGTCATGATTTCCGTGTAAGAGGACCAAAAAAATCCACAAAATTTGTCGAGTTAGTAATGGAGTTCTTACCATTCCCAAAAATTAAGTCATTTCACATATGCCAAGCTAGCCAAAAAAGGAATAAGATTTGCTCCCGCTGTTGCAAGCTCAACTGATCCAACAAACTCAAAAGCCAGTCCGCTACCGTGCTTTTGAACAACTCTTCGTCCGGAATATTCCATGAATCTCTCAAAGCCAACCGCACAGCACAAGCTTTAGAGCACCTCACTATGGCATGAGAAGTGCTTTCGCCTTGCACACCATAGATAGAGCACATACATGAATTAGTCTGATGATGCTTGACTCAGTTCATCTGGACCACCAAGCTATTGGTAGCCGCATGCTACTTCTTGAGCTTGCGTTGGTTTTTCCCTTGAAGAGGAAAGGGTGATGCAGGAAAGTAGGAATAAGTATTTCCCTCAGTTTGAGAACCAAGGTATCAATCCAGTAGGAGTATCAAGGTGAGGCACCAATGAACCTGCGCAAAAACAAACAAACTTGTACCCAACGCGATAAACGGGTTGTCAATCCCTTCACGATTATTTGCAAGGTGAGATCTGAAGGTGATAAAAGGTAAAAAGAAATAAAAGTGCAGGAAAGTATTTTTGGTGTTTTTGTAGAACTGAATATGTGATGTGTAAAATAGACCCAGGGGCCATAGTGTTCACTAGAGGCTTCTCTCATGATAGCAAGTATTATGGTGGGTGAACGAATTACTGTCGAGCAACTGATAGAATCGCGCAAAGTCATGACGATGTCTAAGGCAATGATCATACATATAGGCATCACGTCTGAGACAAGTAGACCGATACTTTCTGCATCTACTACTATTATTGCACACATCGACCGCTATCCAGCATGCATCTAGTGTATTAAGTTCATAACAAACGGAGTAATGCCTTAAGCAAGATGACATGATGTAGAGGGATAAATTCATGCAATATGATATAAACCCCATGTTTTTACTCTTGATGGCAACAACAAGATGCGTGCCTTGCTACCCCTTCTGTCACTAGGTAAGGACACCGCACGGTATGAACCCAAAACCAAGCACTTCTCCCATTGCAAGAATTATAGATCAAGTTTGCCAAACAAAACCCATAACTCGAAGAGAATTACAAGGATACGAAATCATGCATATAAGAAAACAGAGGAGACTCAAATAATATTCATAGATAATCTGATCATAAATCCACAATTCATTGGATCTCGACAAACACACCGCAAAAGAAAGTTACATCGGATAGATCTCCATGAAGATCATGGAGAACTTTTTATTGAAGATCCAAGAGAGAGAAGAAGTCATCTAGCTACTAGCTATGGACCCGAAGGTCTGTGGTGAACTACTCATGCATCATCGGAGAGGCAATGGTGTTGATGAAGAAGCCCTCCGTGTCCGAATTCCCCTCCGACGGAGACAAAAGCTTGCGGCGGCGAAAAAGTATTTTCGTGGCTCTCTTTGGAGGTTTCGGAATTTTTTGGGAATTTATAGGCGAAAGAGGTAGGGCAGAGGAGCCACGGGGGGCCCACGAGCCTGCTAGGCACGGCCCCCCCTAGGGCGCGCCTAGGGGGCTCGTGACCTCCCCGGAGATCTCCTACCTTAGTTCTCAAGTCCTCTGCGTATCTTCAGTTATGGAAAAAATCATCCCGTAGGTTTTATTCCGTTTGGACTCCGTTTAATATTCTTTTTTGAAAAAGGCCAAAAACACGGAAAAAACAGAAACTGGCACTAGGCACTGAGTTAATAGGTTAGTCCTAAAAATGATAAATTGTCGGGACCCCGATCCTAAGCCATAGGAATCCAGCCTGTAACACATCGCATCCCTTTGTGGTCTCACGCACGGTTAACTCCACGGCTGCAGCCTTACCTTAGCCGGGACCGTTTGCGTCTTTTGACTCACGTATGCGATAGTGTCGCTAGCAATCCAAGGTCAAAGAACCCGGATCGCCATGTCTAGTCATAAGCCAAAGTGGCAGTACCGCACAAGGACAGGCATACATGACCCAATAAAGCAGGTGTCGGTCATCAGCGAATGTAGACGAGTCGTAGCAGGCTACAAGGACTCCATTACATCGCGTGACATTTCCCCAAAGGGGACAGACACAGCAGCTAAGAAGGACACATGCCGGTCAACCAATGTGTCCGGAGCAGTAGCGAACTACCAAGGCTCGTTGGATCACAAAGGGGCATTTCCTTGTAAGGAGTGCTACTAAAGTTCACGACTAGGTAATCGAACCCCATACATATCAAGTACGACACACGTACGCATGGCATACCGATATGTATAGATACATCGATGGCATCACAACATAACCATAAACATACAACCTTTATTTAAGAGGCTCGGAAGAGCCACACACATAATATTACACATTAAGGGTCTCATGACCCATAATAGCAGTCATACAAATACAAGCCAGCGGAAGAGTTATAAACTGTCTGGGTACAGACAGGGCAACTAGAAGGCACATGGCCTGACTATACTACAGAGCCGACGTAGGGCCAGATCGTAGCTGGGACACCAGCTACTCGTCGTCGTCGATGTCTACGAAGAACCCTCCATTAGGGTCATTAGCAACCTCTGCAACATTTATTAAGCAAACATGAGTACGAAGGTACTCAACAAGACTTTAGGATGGCTAACTACTCATGCAAGGTATCAAAAGGTATTGTGGGGTTTCATGCGGGAAGCCAACATATGACTCGTGGCTAGACACTTACATTTTTAAATAATTTTGACAACTTGATTTCTCGCACACGAGTCCACTAACACAACAACAATACACTATCATGGAATCATTCCGTCGCCGTACGGAAATGCCGTCCACAACACTCACGCTTATCTTGGCAATTTTATGAGTAGCCGTTGAAGTTATCTATGAACAACATATGTCTCCAAGTAGTCCATATCTGCGGACGCGGCTATTCGAATAGATCATAACCCTGCAGGGGTGTACTTCGTCACACACGCTCTCACCACTTATCGCTATGTGCACGTCATGCACCTCGGCAACCTTCAAGCGGAAGCCCAGCGAGGGAGTCGGCCACGACCGTTAACCACACTAGTACCTAGTCCAGGTTTATCGCCTATCTGAGAGTAACCCGTACGGAAGTCCGGCCGAGGTTTCCGCCACGGCCTCAAACGATGTGCGCAGGGTTCCCAAGCCCACCATCCGGGTGCCACTTGGTACACCGTGCCACTGCCTACCGCATCACGGCCCACCTGTCAGGTCAGCACCATGCACGGCCTCTAGCATTACTATAAACACCAGAAACTACTTGCAACTCCTGGACCGGGTACTACGCGATTAATAGGCCGAGCGGGGTCATATTTCAGGGCCCAACATGTGGTAGTATCTAGTCTTGGAATACATACACGGAACTCAGTTCCTAAGGACGGTTCCAATGAAACAACCCGCCATGTACTCCTACACAGCCTTTCACCGGTACCTTTACCAACTCAAGTTCAACACACAACCTTTGCCTACCGAACACATTCCACATTTCTGTTCATCTCCCAGATGACAGACCATACACAACTCTAAGCATAGCATGCATAGCAGGATAAGGCACATCATAGCTCGAACAACTACCAGGTATGCTAGGTTGCAAGGTTTGGCTATTTACGATGACAAGGTTAAGTCATGCAAAGGAAGTGGGTTCAACTATCTTGGCAAAAGCAGTTGAAGCATTTGATCTTAAATGCAATAAATAGGTGCAGGAGCAAGAACATGGGAATTATCGGGATGATCAAAAGGGTTGCTTGCCTTGTTGCTCAGAGGAGGAACGATATCCGTCAGACGGATATTCGGTGGAATCCGGGGGTGCAGAGCCTACCGAAATGAATGGCAACATTCAATAACAATCATATGCACTCAAAATGATGCATGAGCATGGCATGAGAATGCAAGGTGATAAGTTATTATTTTCAACATGTATTAGGTTTAGAGTTGATTTGAATCACATTCGAATAGCAATTCAAACGGGGTATTCTCGGATACCGGTTTAATTGATTCGACCTGATGCTCAGATCAACTTGATGTTAACATGCATGAAATGTCATGTTATGGTACTGATTTGTAATTAGGACAGTGGTGAACATTGTATATATAATGAAATTTGAATACTTTTGCAAATTCCATTTAAAAAGTGATTATAAGAATTGAATTATTCCTTATTCCACAATTTAGGGTTCTGTAACTTTTTTAAACATGGTTGAAAATAGAATAATCAGAATCCTTGAATTTTTCTAATACTTTTTCATATATAAATTATTTTCATTGGAGTTACAGATTAATTTCTATGCTTTTTTACAATTTTTAGCAATTTCCTGAATTAGTTTTATACTGGAAATTCTATTTATTGCATCAGACTGACGTCAGCAGGTCAGCCGACCTGTTCAAGTCAAACCTGATAGGGGGGCCCCACTGGTCAGCCTCTCTAGGACTAATCCCGCGCTGACCAGCCCTAACTAAGGTTTGACTTGGCCTTGGGTCCACTTGTCACCGAGTGATTAGGTGCTGAGCTGCTGGGTTAGCTTTGCCACGTCGACATCCACCGGCGACCACCAGCACGGCGGAGGGGCTCGGAAACGGCGCACAGGGGGCCAAATGCTGCGCGGAGAGCACCAGAGGAACGACACGTCTCCCGCAGCTTTATTTCTGCACTTAGCCAGGGCTGATCTGGCCGGAGATGACGCCGGCGACGAGCTTGGCGGCGGACAAGGCTCGGGCGTCATCGGGGTCTTTCAATCAGAGGGATCTACGCTCGGTTCTTAGCTGCTACAGCATCTACGCGTCGACCTGGAGCTGCTGGTGCCCTTGGAAGGACGAGCTGATCATCGGAGGGCCACCGGCGATGAGCGGCAGCGGCGGTCCTCGTCGGGCTCCGGTGAAACTAGAGCTAGAGGAGGGGATCGACGGGAAAAACTTAGGGGAAACGACCGCATGCTCACGGGGAGTGCAGAGCAGAGCTTAGACGGCTCGGGGAAGGCCTGGGGGCGACGAATCGACGGGAGAGGTCCGGCGGCCGGAGGTGGAAGACGACGGCGTTGCGGGCGTTGCAGGGCTCGAGGAAGCTTCGGCTTCTGCAGAGATGACCAGGGCGACGAGGCGGAGCTAATGGCGTGCTCTGGGAGGGAATCCTATGGCTAGGGGCACGGGCAGCTCGAGCTCGAGCTCGGCTCTAATGGCGGCAGCAAGGAGGAGGAGGAGATCCGGGAGGAGGAAGAGAACCGAGGCGGGGAATGGATAGGGGAGGCCCTGGGGAGCTTATCCCCGTCGTTACCAGCGCGAGGCGGCGGCCAGGCAGGCATGCAGGTGCGTGGCCGCGCCGGAGGGGGCGGCGGCCACCTCCTGCTGCCTACTGGCGCGAGGGAGGGGACGAGCCAGGGATGGGCCGGGCCAGGCTTAGGCGACAGGTAAGGTTTTTCCATTTTTTTCTGTTTTTGTTTTTCTGTTTTGCTAATTATTGTTTTGCTAATTAATTCAGCTCCAAAACAATAAGTAAAACTATTTTAGACCTCCTGAAATATTTGTTATAATATCCCCAACCATTTCCAAGGTTTTCAACATTTTTGGAAATTTATAGTTTCTGATTTCAAATTTAAAACTTGAAACCAGTAGCCTTTTTCATTTATTCAAAAAGCTTAAAGTGTCAAGAAAATAGTTTTCTCCAATGCTCATTTACTTTCATGATTTATCAGAAAGTTTGAACATTTCTTGAGGCCATTTTGGGTTCATTGATTTTGAACTAGTTTGAGATTTCCTTTAATTGAAATGGTGGCTAGGGTTTTGAGTTTTTCCTTTGCCACTTTGTTGTTTTTGTTGAAACTTCTTAGATGCTAATGCAAAGAAGACATGAGCACAATGCTATCTTGCTTAAGGGTTAGGGATGTGACATAAATGGCATATTCATGCATATAAGACATCCCAAGTCGATAATATAATAGCATGGAACAATCAAAAATTATAGATACGTTGGAGATGTATCAAGCGTTCCCAAGCTTAACTCCTGCTTGTCCTCGAGTAGGGAAGTGATAAAGACCGAATTTTTGATGTGGAATGCTACCTAACATATTTGCTCTTTGTACCTTCTTTATTGTGGCATGAATGTTCAGGTTCGTAAGATTCAAAACAATAGTTTAATGTTGACATGAAAACAATAATACTTCAAGCATACTAGCAAAGTAATCATGAACTTTTGAAATAACAAGGCCAAAGAAAGTTATCCCTACAAAATCATATAGTCTGGCTATGGTCCATCATCCCCACACAACGAATTTAAATCATGCACAACCCCGGTATTGGTCAAGTAATTGTTTTCACACTCTTACTTTCTCAAACCTTTTCAACTCTCACGCAATACATGAGCGTGAGCCATGGATATAGCACTATAGGTGGAATAGAGTGTGGTGGAGGTTGTGAGGCAAAAAGGAGGAGAAGGTCACATCGACTCGGCGTATCAATGGGTTATGGAGATGCCCATCAATAGATATCAATGTGAATGAGTAGGGATTGCCATGCAACAGATGCACTAGAGCTATAAGTGTATGAAAGCTCAAAAAGAAAACTAGTGGGTGTGCACCCAACTTGCTTGCTCACGAAGACCCAGGGCAATTTTTGAGGAAGCCCATCATTGGAATATACAAGCCAAGTTATATAATGAAAATTACCACTAGTATATGAAAGTTACAAAACAATAGACTCTCTATCATGAAGAACATGGTGCTATTTTGAAGCACAAGTGTGGAAAAGGATAGTAGCATTGTCCCGTCTCTCTTCTTCTCTCATAATTTTTTTTTGTTTGGGCTCTTTGGCCTCTTTTTCTTTTTCTTTTTATTTTTTTGGTGGGCATCTTTGGCCTCTTTTTCCCCCTCACATGGGAGAATGATCTAATAATGATGATCATCACACTTTTATTTACTTACAACTCAATACTTAGAATAATAATGACTCTATATGAAATGCCTCCGGCAGTGTACCGGGATGTGCAACGATCTAGCTTAGCGTATGATGTTGAAACATCTCGCTAGCTATCTTACGATCCTGCAATGGCAAAATGAAAATGACGGCACATGTCATGAGACGGAACAGTGAAAGTTGCATGGCAATATATCTCGGAATGGCTATGAAAATGCCATAATAGGTAGGTATGGTGGCTGTTTTGAGGAAGGTATATGGTGGGTTTGTGCACCGGCGAAAGTTGCACGGCACTAGAGAGGCTAGCAATGGTGGAAGGTGAGAGTGCATCTATACCATGGACTCACATTAGTCATGAAGAACTCATATACTTATTGCGAAAGTTTTATTAGTAATGGAAACAAAGTGCTAAACGCATACTCCTAGGGGAAGGGTTGGTAGGTGTTAACCATCGCGTGATCCCGACCGCCACACAAAGGATGACAATCAATAAATCAATTATGCTCCGACTTCCTAACATAGCGGTTCACCATACGTGCATGCTACGGGAATCACTAACCTCAACACAAGTATTTCTAGATTCACAACACCCTACTAACATGACTCTAATATTACCATATCCATATCTCAAAACTAATTGTGAGGAATCAAACTTCTCTTACTAATCAATGCACTTGAATATGAAAGTTTTTATTATATCCTCTTTGGATGCCTATCATATTTAGGACTAATTTCATAGCACACGCTAATTACCAAGTTACTTAGAGAGAGCACTCTCAAAATGATATAAGTGAAGATCGAGAGTTTTAATTTCTACAAAATATGACACCGCCGTGCTTTAAAAAGATTTAAGTGAAGGACTAGAGCAAAATTATCTAGCTCAAAAGATATAAGTGAAGCTCATGGGAGAAAAATTATCTAGCTCAAAAGATATAAGCGAAGCTCATTGAGTATTCAAACAAATTCACGATGAGTGCATGTCCCTCTAAAAAATGTGTGCAGCAAGGATGATTGTGACAAAAAAAAAGCAAAGACTCCTATAATACACGACGCTCCAAGCAAAACACATATCATGTGGTGAATAAAAATATAGCTCCAAGTAACGTTACCGATGGATTGAAGACGAAAGAGGGGATGCCTTCCCGGGGTATCCCCAAGCTTAGGCTTTTTCGTGTCCTTGAATTTGGCTTGGGATGACTTGGGCATCCCCAAGGTTAAGCTCTTTCCACTCTTTGTTCCATTTTCCATAAGAACATCACCCAAAACTTGAAAACTTCACAACACAAAACTTAAACAGAAACTCGTGATATCATTAGCATAAGAAAACAAACTACCAACTTTTTAGGTACTGTAGTAAACTTGATTTCCATTTACATTGATGTTATATTACTGTATTCTCACTTTGCCATGGCTCGTACCCCCGATACTAACCATAGTTTCATCAAAATAAGTAATCAACACAACAAAAACAGAATCTGTCAAAAACAGACCAGTCTGTAGCAATCTACATATTTCATATACCTCTGGTATCCCAAAAATTCTGAAATTTTTTGACAACTAGGGAAATTTGCATATCAATCAGCAGAAAAAGAGTCAACTCAAAATCTCTTTCTGGATAGGAATTAAAAATAATTTCGTGAGCACAAAGTTTGTGTCTTTTTCAGCATGATTAAATAACTATCACCAAAACTAATCATAAAGGTTCTACTTGGCACAAACACTAATAAAAACATAAAAACCACAATCATAAAAGAATCATGATGGTGTGGACTCAACAATATAGAAAGTGAAAAGCAAAAATAAATTTATTCATTGGGTTGCCTCCCAACAAGCGGTATCGTTTAACGCCCCTAGCTAGGCTTAACGATTTCAATGATGCTCACATAAAAAGCAGTAGTTGAGATATGCAAAAGAGCATCATGAATGGCAAAAAACACGTTTAAGTCTAACCCACTTCCTATGCATAGGGATTTTGTGAGCAAACAATTTATGGGAACAAGAATTAACTAGCATAGGAAGGCAAAACAAGCATAACTTCAAAACGTTGAACACATAGAGAGGAAGCTTGATATTATTGCAATATGTAAAAGCATATGTTCCTCTCTCATAGTAATTTTCAGTAACATCATGAAGGAATCTTACAATATAACTATCACACGAAGCATTCTTTTCATGATCAATTATAGCATAAGGGTCAGCACCAAAACTTGGGAAACAAAAAATATCATCTTCATCAAGCATAACATCCCCAAGCTTGTGGTTTTGCATATCATTAGCATCATAGATATTCAGAGAATTCATACTAACAACATGGCAATCATGTTTTTCATTCAAGCAAATATCATGAGCCACTTTATATTTGTCTTCTTTCAACACTTCATCAAAATTTTCAGATTCATGGTTTTCAAACAAAACTCCATAGAGATAGTCAAGTGCACTCAACTCACTAGCAAATTGTTCATCATAATTTGGTCTTTTGAAAAGAATAGCAAGTGAATGAGGATCCACGTCAATAGATTTTTAGCAAGCGAAGATGCAAGCAAATAGAAGGCACATGGCAGCACAAGTAAACATAGCAACAAAAGGAGAACGGAAGAAGAGCGAATAAAAGAAAGGCAAATATTTTTGTAAATTTTGTTTTTTGGAAGTGGGGGAGAGGAAAGCGAGAGGCAAAAGGAAAATAATGTAAATGCAAGAGATGAGTTTGCGATAGATACTTGGTAGATATGCTTCACTTGAATACTCCCCGGCAACGGCGCCAGAAATTCTTCTTGCTACTTCTTGAGCTTGCGTTGGTTTTCCCTTGAAGAGGAAAGGGTGATGCAGCAAAGTAGGAATAAGTATTTCCCTCAGTTTGAGAACCAAGGTATCAATCCAGTAGGAGTATCAAGGTGAGGCATCAATGAACCTGCGCAAAAACAAACAAACTTGCAGCCAACGCGATAAAGGGGTTGTCAATCCCTTCACGATTATTTGCAAGGTGAGATCTGAAGGTGATAAAAGGTAAAAAGAAATAAAAGTGCAGCAAAGTATTTTTGGTGTTTTTGTAGAACTGAATATGTGATGTGTAAAATAGACCCGGGGGCCATAGTGTTCACTAGAGGCTTCTCCCATGATAGCAAGTATTATGGTGGGTGAACGAATTACTGTCGAGCAATTGATAGGATCGTGCAAAGTCATGACGATATCTAAGGCAATGATCATCAAAATATAGGCATCACATCCGAGACAAGTAGACCGATACTTTCTGCATCTACTACTATTACTCCACACATCGACCGCTATCCAGCATGCATCTAGTGTATTAAGTTCATAACAAACGGAGTAACGCCTTAAGCAAGATGACATGATGTAGAGGGATAAATTCATGGAATATGATATAAACCCCATCTTTTTACCCTTGATGGCAACAACATGATGCGTGCCTCGCTACCCCTTCTGTCACTAGGTGAGGACATCGCACGGTATGAACCCAAAACCAAGCACTTCTCGCATTGCAAGAATTATAGATCAAGTTGGCCAAACGAAACCCATAACTCGAAGAGAATTACAAGGATACGAAATCATGCATATAAGAAATCAGAGGAGACTCAAATAATATTCGTAGATAATCTGATCATAAATCCACAATTCATCGGATCTCGACAAAAACACCACAAAAGAAAGTTACACCGGATAGATCTCCATGAAGATCATGGAGAACTTTGTATTGAAGATCCAAGAGAGAGAAGAAGCCATCTAGCTACTAGCTATGGACCCAAAGGTCACTGGTGAACTACTCACGCATGATCGGAGAGGCAATGATGTTGATGAAGAAGCCCTCCGTTTCCGAGTCCCCCTCCTGC
Source organism: Hordeum vulgare subsp. vulgare (assembly GCF_904849725.1). Classification (NCBI taxonomy): domain Eukaryota; kingdom Viridiplantae; phylum Streptophyta; class Magnoliopsida; order Poales; family Poaceae; genus Hordeum; species Hordeum vulgare. The sequence goes on along the minus strand of NC_058521.1, from coordinate 142,035,908 downwards.
AGGGCACCAGAACGGTCCCCAGATGGGATCTTGCGGAGACTGAAGCTTGCGGCGGCGGAAAAGTATTTTCGTGGCTCCCTTTGGAGGTTTCGGAATTTTTGGGAATTTATAGGCGAAAGAGGTAGGGCAAAGGAGCCACGGGGGGCCCACGAGCCTGCTAGGCGCGCCCCCCGCCTAGGGCGTGCCTAGGGGGCTCGTGACCTCCCCGGAGATCTCCTGCCTTGGTTCTCAAGTCCTCTGCGTATCTTCTGTTATGGACAAATTTATCCCGCAGGTTTTATTCCGTTTAGACTGTGTTTAATATTCTTTTCTGAAAAAGGTCAAAAACACGGAAAAACAGAAATTGGCACTAGGCACTGAGTTAATAGGTTAGTCCCAAAAATGATATAAAATGGCATATTCATGCATATAAGACATCCCAAGTTGATAATATAATAGCATGGAATAATCAAAAATTATAGATACGTTGGAGACGTATCACAACACGCCATGCAAAAATATTAATCTTCTGAGCTATATTAGCCTTCTATATTAACTCCCATATCCTTCTTTCCTCATGGTTCCCCACTAGATTGGACAATGGTATACAAACTACCCGTCAATTTAAACGCTAAATTTAGCACATTTTTTACAAAAAAATATACCATTTTCTCATAATGCCATGCAATAAAATCTTCCTCCCCATTGGCATGAGAACAAATCCTAAGAATCTCCTTCCCATAGTGCTTAACCAAATTTTCATCCAACACTTAGCCCTGCACATGAATAAATGAGAGAGCCACTTCAATCTAGTATCATGTCTTTTTGAAGAAATTTTTAGACCATGGTTTCTGGCCAACCAATTATCCCTCCAAATATTAATACTAGAACCATCACACACCCTCCAAATGTCTCATTTCTTAAGTAGTTACAAAACCATGCTTAATACCTTGCCAAGTTACTAATGCATAATACGAAAACACTGTATCCAGAATATGTCCTCGGGAATAATACTTTGCCTTCATCAACTTTGCAAACATCGAGTCTGGATAAATCAATAAAGGCATGCCTGTTTTGACAAAAGAGCTTGGTTAAAAAGCCTGAGATCAAGAAAGCCCATATCGCCCAGGCCTTGTTAATTTGTCACATGCCAGCCAATGTGTTTTCCTCCTATCTTCCTCATCTCCCCGCCAAAATCCCCTTACAATCTAGAATAATTCCTCACAAAGAAGAACCAGAAATTTCAAAATTTCCATGGCATACACCAGTAGAGCCTCAATTACTGATTTAATTAAGTCTTTCTACACCCCACATGATGCATATTTTTCAATCCAATCAGAGAGACTTTTCAGAAACTTATCTTTAGTATACTAAAACTTACGAGTCTTCATTCTACCCTATGGGACCGGCAATCCAAGATATATATGCTTCCATTGTAGTTTCTAAGATAACTATAGAAGCCACTTGATCCTCCATACTGCACTTTTTTCCAAACATAATGGCACACTTATCATGACGTAATAACTGACCAGTTCCCTTTTTATACACCCTCAGAATATTCTTAATGGTTAATGCTTGGTCGATTGAACCTCCAAAAATAATAGACCGTCATCTCCAAAAAATAAGTGAGAAATGCCCATAGCTTGCATAATCAAACATAATTCTTTTGGAGCCTCCTAGCACACGCATCATTAAGGAGCATAGAGAGCGCATCGGCAACAAAAAGGAACAAGTAAGCAGAAAGCGGATCTCCCTGCCTGAGCCCCCGGGAAGCAGAGAAAGGTTCCAACAATTGACCATTAAACCGCACCGCAAATTTGACTGAAGTAACACACCTCATAATCTAGTTAACCCACTACAACGCAAAACCCATAGCCCCTAGCATATATTGCAAAAAATACCAACCCACACGATCATATGATTTGGCAAGGTCCAACTTATACGCATAATATTCTCCTCTCCATGTTCATGTTATAATTAGGGTCATGATGTTAATCTCACACCCACAACATGCGGACGCTATATGAGGAGAACTCCAGAATTCTGCCTCCTCCCAGCGAACGCCTTCTTCGTTGTTGGCTTCATCGCACGAATAATGACATGAGCAGGGCTTACACGTCACGCTATGGCAACGTTCGCGGCAACATGGTGACCAACGAACCCCCTTTCCTGCACTTCTTCTCTATGTTCTTCTCCCGTTCATCGCATTCTCCGTCATCCCCCCTCTCTCTCTCGCTCCCCTCTATCGTGGCAGTTCGAGCACATTGTGGTTTCCTCACCGTCGATTGTAGAGTTGTCGGTCGTCGATTGTAATGTTTTTTTAAGGAAAACTGTAAGGGAAACCCCCGACAACAAGTTTTTTTTCAAAATAATAAGAACTCAAATTTGCACCTGTGGGGACTTGAACCTTGGGATTGTAGCATTGTTGGCCGTCGATGACAAGATGTGCATCCTTGTTTCCATATTACCAAATTGGCAAAGCTACGATGCTCGCGCACACTCACCCCTATCCCTGTTCTCCGTCGGCTTAGCCTTGTGGGTTGCACGAGGTCAAGTGGCTTGCTCATGGCTGCAACGACAATATTCGTCTTGGTCGTTAGCATGGAGTTTGTTTCAAATAGCGACATTCCTGCATCTACTCATGGTGGTTGTAGACGGTGGACGATGTAGGGGTTTAGCAAGGATTTTTTTAGTATCGTCGTGTGTAGGGAGCGCCATGGTCATTGTAGTGTGGCGGCGGCTACCATAATGGATTCTATGGTGAGAGGGCATGAGTGTTTTTGGAGGTGAGTTAAAGTGGAGATGGGATACTAGTTATTCATTCATCCCGTGTTCATCTAAGAAATTTTATCTCTTTTTCATGCTTTCAATTAGTGTGTAAGGTGACAACATTGTTGTATGTCGGTACATGGTATTGTTTGATTGTGTAGATGGTCTTTTCCCTTTTTTGTTGAGTCCTATTTATAAAGTACGAACTGGCATGTTGTGTAATTGGCATATATGTGTGTGAGAGACAAAATTACCATGGGTTTATGTGTGCGTGAGAGAGTTGCCTTGGTATATGTGTGTGAGAGACTTAAATTGCCATGCTATGTTTGTGTGAGAGACAAAATTGTGATGTAATATGGGCGTGCGAGTGACAAAATTTCCATGAGTATATATGTGAGAGAGAGACTTATATTTTGGAAAACGTTGCATGGAAAACAAAAAAAATCCTACGCGCACCGAAGGTCTATCTATGGAGATGTATATCTACGAGATGGGGAGTGAATCTACATACCCCTATAAATTGCTAAGTGGAAGCATTAAGAAACACGGTTATTGTAGTCGAATGTCTTCGCGATTCAATCACGATACGTATCGATCCAGCACCGAATGTAGGGGTGTGCACTATAAAACCAAAAACCGAAAAACCAAACCAAACCGAACTGTATTAACCGATTTCTCAGTTTATTTGGTGGTTTGATTTTTGGTTCGGCGGGAAATTTTACGGTTGTTCGGTGTTTTGTTTTTGTTCAGTTTTTGGTGCCTAGAAACCGAATAGACCGAACAAACCGATATGTCACTACTGAAATTCAGAAATTTGCCGTCTGGCATGGCGGACGACAAAGGGGGGAACCACTGACGGCAAAGGCTTTGCCGTCGGTCAGCAGACGGCAAAAAAAATTCCGGTGAAGAGGTTCTTTGCCGTCTGTTTTTTTAAAGGGGACGGCAAAGAATCTTTGCCATGAGGGGGCAGACGACAAATTAAATGGGATGACACATACACCAACGGCCCCGTTAAGTGTTAACGGCAAGCCTCCTCTCTTTGCCGTCTCCCATCCTCCCTTTGCCATGTGGGGGCAGATGACAAAGGGGGAACCAGCCCCCTCTCTCTCCCCTCTTTGCCGTCTGCCATCCCACCTTTTCCATGTGGGGGCAGACGACAAAGAGGGGAGAGAGAGGGGGCTAGTTCCCCCCTTTGCCATGTGGGGGCAGACGGCAAAGAGGGGGAACCAACCCCTCTCTCTCCCCTCTTTTGCCGTATACCATCCCCCTTTGCCATGTGGGGGCAGACGGCAAAGGGGGGAACCACCCCCCTCTCTCCCCTCTTTGCCGTCTACCATCCCCCCTTTGCCATGTGGGGGCATACGGCAAAGGGGGGAACCAGCCCCTTTTTAATTTATTTCTTATTTTATCCAGCATTTTTCACAATAATCAGGATATATATATATATATATATATTTGACATAAATAAATTTCTTTCCGTACTCATAACCATATTAAAATAACTTTCATCCATAGTACATACATATTATGCAAGTTGCATCCGTACCAAACCATATATTACACCAGTTTCATCCACATGCATACAAAGTTTCATATATATCCATATACTTCAGTAGTTTCAATACAAGCTTCCGTGAAGCCATGGTACAAGAAATCATCTTCAAGCATTCCATCAATATAATCCAAGCTTCCCGTGAAGTGAATATAATCTGCAAAATGACAAATAAGAAAGTTAGAAGAATAATACTAGATGAAGAAGTATATAGGTTATTTTGGAGAGAAATTAGCTAAGTATAGGCCATTTAATAGCTAAGTTAGGTGGAATAGGTCATCTTAGAGCTACATAGCCTTATTATGTCATTTAGGAGAGAACTTAGCTAAGTATAGGTCATTCTAGAGCTAACTTGGATAAAATATGTCATTTTGTAGCCAACTATGATTATTAATCCATTTTGACCTCATTATATCATTTTGGAGCTAAATTAGTCATTTTAACAAGCTAACCAAGGTTCTTATGATGTTTTTACCTAACTATGCTAATTATGTCATTTTGGAGGATAATTAGCTAAGTATGTCTTTGTTGGGGAAAATAACCTACGTAGAAGAAGAAAGAGAAGAAGCAAGAAGACAAGAAGCAAGAAGAGAAGAAGCAAGAAGAGAATAAGAAGGAGAAGAAAAAGAAGAAGAAGAAGGAGGAGGAGGAGAAGGAGGAGGAGAAGGAGAAGAAGAAGAAAAGAAGAAGGACAAGAAGAGGGAGAAGGAGCTTCTCTCCTCCTTCTCCTTCTTCTTCCTCCTTCTGCTTCTTCTTCTCTTCTTCTTCTTCTTCCTTCCTTTCATTTTTCCTCTTTCTTCTCCTCTTGTCCCCTTGTTCGGGCTAAATTAGCTAAGAATGCCTTTTTGGAGCTAATTATGTCATTTTGAGGATAATTAGCTAAGTATAGGTCATGTTTTATTAAATAGACCATTTTGGAGCTAACTAAGCTAATTATGTCATTTAGGTGGAACCCTAGCTAACTATAGGTCGTTTTGGAGCTAACTTGGGTAAAATAGGTCATTCCGGAGCAAACTATGCTTATTAAGCCATTTTGGAGCTACCTAGGCTAATTATAGGCCATTTAATACCTAAGTTAGGGGGAATAAGTCATCTTGCAGCTACGTAAGCCTTATTATGTCATTTAGGAGAGAACTTAGCTAACTATAGGTCATTTTTTATTAAATAGGTCATTTTGGATCTAACTAAGCTAATTATGCCATTTTGTAGGATAATTAGCCAATTTAGTCTTTCTTGGATGAGTCTAAGCTATGTAGGAGAAGAGAAAGAGAAGAAGCAAGAAGAGAAGAAGAAGTAAAAGAAGAAGAAGGAGGAGGAGGAGGAGAAGGAGAATAAGAAGAAAAGAAGAAGGAGAAGGAGAAGGAGGAAGAAGGAGGAAGAAGAAGGAGAAGGAGGAGCTCCTTCTCCTTCTTATCCTCCTTCTTCTCCTTCTTCTTCTCCTCCTCCTTCTCTTCTTCTTCTTCTTCTCTTCTTCTTCTTCTTCCTTCCTTTCATTTTTCCTATTTCTTCTCCTCTTGTCCCCTTCTTCGGGCTAAATTAGCTAAGAATGCCTTTTTGGAGCTAATTATGTCATTTCGAGGATAATTAGCTAAGTATAGGTCATGTTTTATTAAATAGACCATTTTGGAGCTAACTAAGCTAATTATGTCATTTAGGTGGAACCCTAGCTAACTATAGGTCGTTTCGGAGCTAACTTGGGTAAAATAGGTCATTCCGGAGCAAACTATGCTTATTAAGCCATTTTGGAGCTACCTAGGCTAATTATAGGCCATTTAATACCTAAGTTAGGGGAATAGGTCATCTTGTAGCTACGTAAGCCTTATTATGTCATTTAGGAGAGAACTTAGCTAACTATAGGTCATTTTTTATTAAATAGGTCATTTTGGAGCTAACTAAGCTAATTATGTCATTTTGTAGGATAATTGGCCAATTTAGTCTTTCTTGGATGAGTCTAAGCTACGTAGAAGAAGAGAAAGAGAAGAAGCAAGAAGAGAAGAAAAAGTAAAAGAAGAAGGAGGAGGAGGAGGAGGAGAAGGAGAAGGAAGAGGAGAAGAAGAAGAAAAGAAGAAGGAGAACGAGAAGGAGGAAGAAGAAGGAGAAGGAGGAGCTCCTTCTCCTTCTCCTCCTCCTTATTCTCCTTCTTCTTATCCTTCTTCTTCTCTTCTTCTTCTTCTCTTCTTCTTCTTCTTTTTCCTTCCTGTCATTTTTCCTCTTTCTTCTCCTCTTGTCCCCTTCTTCGGGCTAAATTAGCTAAGAATGCCTTTTTGGAGCTAATTATGTCATTTCGAGGATAATTAGCTAAGTATAGATCATGTTCTATTAAATAGACCATTTTGGAGCTAACTAAGCTAATTATGTCATTTAGGTGGAACTCTAGCTAACTATAGGTCGTTTCGGAGCTAACTTGGGTAAAATAGGCCATTCCGGAGCAAACTATGCTTATTAAGCCATTTTGGAGCTAACTAAGCTAATTATGTCATTTAGATGGAAGTCTAGCTAATTGTTATTAAAACACTAGAAATAACATACCATTATCGTCATCACAGCGGTGAAGCACGGTGGCTCTGGCTTGTTTCACCTGGAGAAGGCCGCCCTGGAGAAGGCTCCACTGTAGAAGGGTCGTACGATGCGTTTCGGGAGATATTCTGCACCAAACATCGTTTGCAATGTGTCGTTAGCACGAGGACACTCTTAAGATCACTGCACTGAAACGAAACTCACCGTCCCTGCAATGTTAATGACTGGCATCGGCGGAGGGACTTGGCCACTCTTCTCGCACATAGACTGTACATTTGGTTTCGAGAAGTCAAACTTTTTATTTATTAATGAAACGGACATTAAAATGCAAGATTTGAAATAACATGAAGAAGAAATTTAGCACGAAGAGCTCGTATATGGCCCTGTTAGACGCATCATTCCGTGCCCTCTCCGCCTCCACCAATGCAGTCGTCCTCTCCTCCAGCAACTCATCTCCTTATCCTTCTCCGCCATAGCCGCCTGCATTGCATCTCTCTCTTTCTGAATAGCAGCCTGCAACACAACTCATTGTTAGCAATGTAATTATATTGGTTCCAACGCACAACATAATGCGGAAAGATAGTTGAGTCCATTAAACTAACCTCGATGGTGAGCTCGACTGGCCGTGGACGACGTGTTATCTCGGGACACAAGCTCGTTTGGCGTGCCTTTATCTGCCGGAGAGTGCTAGGATAATGTATAAGGCTGTCTCCAATGGAGATCGAGCCATGGGGCCTCCCGTTGCCAGCTATCATCACCAGCTCTGGATCAATAGGCCCCTCGCTCGGGTTAAAGTCCTCCCCTTTCCTCGCCTTCCCGTGATCTCTGTTCTTCATGAGCTTGTGGTGGGAGGAGATGTTGGTGAAGTTTTCTGGATGCTCGAGGTCAGACTCAGAGAATGCCTTGACCTTCTTGTACGAGGCAGTATGGGCCATCGCATACAGGTCGTACATCTGTGGCACCTCCGTCTTATTGTGACGCGCCTAAAAGAGAGAGAGAGAGAGGAAAATTGTATTAGTAAAGGGCTCAAGATAGAATTAAGAATGAACTGCATGAGGCATGAAGCAAACCACATACCCAGTTCTCGCCAAATTGCATTAAGTTGACGCTCCCTTGATGGTGTGGCACACCAACCATTTTTCCACGCCTCTCCTTGGCGTTGTTGTGGCTGACCTCCCACATTTTGGAGCACCACTGATCCACCAAGGCCTCCCAACAATCCATCTTACCCACACACCATCTCGGGGGCACCTAAGTTAATAAAGAGAAATTTGAGCGCGTAAGAACCAAATCAAGGAAACTAACTACAAAGCCTTAATAATATGTAATTACCTTCATGTAATGCTCCTTCTCCATCTTAGCATCACAACACTTCGCCTTGTCAATCCTAATACGCCGCGTGGCATAGTACCTGCACCCCAGCCTCGTGCCAAAAGTTTTGAAGTAGGCGACGACATTCGGTTTCGATAACCTTTGCCGCGTCCTCCTCGTATCCCTCCTCACACCTGTAGTAGGTCTGCAAACGAGACAACACCAATTAGTACAATAAATAGCTATGGTTGATTTATAATTGTGTGAAGGAGAAATTACCCAGAACTATCAGATCACCATGTCGGCCCTCGTGTGGGACAAAACACCGCCGATCTCCACCTCCGGCGGGGCCGGGGCACCCAAGTAGTGCTCCCAGGTCATTCCTACCTCTCGCTCCCGTCCGGGCAACGTAACAAACCTGGGAAGTTTTTACGGCAAAGCACACCAAGGACGTTGTTGGGCTTGCGAACACCCTTGGCAACAATCCAACCCCTACGGTATGACAAATTAAAGCCAAAACATTAGATATTTGAGAAAACGCGAAGACAAAAGGTTAAATAAGAGTAAAATAACTTACTTGTCCCCATTTGGCCTAATAGACAACCTCTGCTCGGGGGGTCACCCGCACGAGCGGGAGCCCCGAACTACCACGCTGGTAGACAGTAGCCCCCTCACCCAGCTCCTCGTCACTACCAACATGGCTACTTGGCTCACCCAGGTATCCCACTGGGTCTCTTGGGACGTACCCTCATCCCTGCTTTGCTCCGGAGTCGCCTGGAATGCAGCCTCTGGGACACGAGTCTCGTGGGTCAAAGGCTCGTCGACCTGAGGCTCGTCGACCCGAGGCTCGTGAACCGGAGACCGTGTAGCCTCCACCTCAGACGAATCCACCCTAGAAGTCCTGTGCTCAAGTGAATTAGCTTGGGGTGGTGGTGGAGACCGTGTAGCCTCCACCTCAGAAGGCATGGCAGCCACCACCCTACCTCTCCCACGGCCACGTGTACCTTTAGTACAACATAAATACCAACATGAGTAATAAAATGTATATAAATACCAATATGCATACAACATGAGTACAACATAAATACCAACATGAATACAACGTGTACCTTTAGTACCTCTCGGCTTCACGGGGGGTCGACCTCCTCTCACGGGGGGTGCTCCTTGCAGAGTAGAGAGCAACGCTCTCCGAAGAGGCGAGGCAGGAATGGAAGTACCCATCCCATCACCCGCCGACGAAGTAGGAGCCGCGGAGTGCTTTCGACCCTTTCCCACCATCTTTCAACACCTGTCATGGCAAAAGAGTAAATGAAATTAGTACAACATAAATACCAACATGAGTAATAAAATTTATATAATTTAAGTGTATCATCGTCATAAATACCAACATGACTAATAAAAATTGAATACCTAACATGAACTCAAAATTTATATATAGTATAATAGTTGAATACCTGACATGAACTAATAACAATCATGCTCGTCTATATATGCTTCGAGGTCAATAAATGCATCATGATCATCACTATCATCAATAAATGCATCATCATCATCACTATCACGAAGAACATGTGGAAGGCCACCATTATGTAATCGGTCAAGAAGTGACACGTGATACGTATCCATCGTATCTACTTTTCCAAACTCTTTTGCCCTTGTTTTGGACTCTAATTTGCATGATTTGAATGGAACTAACCCGGACTGAAGCTGTTTTCAGCAGAATTGCCATGGTGTTGTTTTTGTGCAGAAATGAAAGTTCTCGGAACGTCTTGAAAATTTACGGAGAAATTTTCTGGAAAATATGAAAAATACCTGCGCAAAGATCCACCGGAGGGGATGGGCCAGTGGGCCACAAGCCCTGTTGCCGCGGCCACCCCCCTGGCCGCGGCAACCAAGCTTGTGCGGCCCACGTGGCTCCGCTGCCCCCAAACTCAGCTCTATAAATTCACTTTCGCCAGAAAAAAATTAGAAGAGAAGATTTCGTCGCGTTTGCGATACGGAGGCGCCGCCACATCCTGTTCTTCATCTGGAGGACAGATCTGGATCCCGTTTTGGGCTCCGAAGAGGGGAAATCGTCGCCATCGTCATCATCAACCTTCTTCCCTCTCCAATTCCATGAAGCTCTTTATCGTTCGTGAGTAATCTATTCGTAGGCTCGGTGGGTGGTGATGAGTAGGATGAGATCTATCATGTAATTGAGTTAGTTTTGACGGGGATTGATCCCTAGTATCAACTATGTTCTGAGATTGATGTTGCTACTACTTTGCCATGCTTAATGCTTGTCACTACGGCCCGAGTGCCATGGTTTCAGATCTGAAATTATTATGTTGTCACCAATATATGTGTGTTTTAGATCCGATCTTGCAAGTTGTAGTTACCTACTATGTGTTATGACCCGGCAACCCCGGAGTGACAATAACCGGAACCACTCCGTGATGACCATATTTTGAGGAGTTCATGTGTTCACCAAGTGCTAATGCGTTGTTCTGGTTCTTTATTAAAAGGAGAACCTTAATATCCCGTAGTATCCTTTTGGACCCCGCTGCCACGGGAGGGATGGACAATAGAAGTCATGCAAGTTCTTTTCCCTAAGCACGTATGACTACACACGGAATGCATGCCTACATCACATTGACGAACGGGAGCTAGCCACATATCTCTCCGTGTTATAACTATTGCATGATGAATATCATCCAAACGAATCACCGACCCATTGCCTACGAGTTTGTCCCACTGCTATTGTTACTTGTTTTGCTCTGCTGTTGTTACTGTTGTTACTTGTTTTGCTCTGCTGCTGTTACCACTGTTGCTTGCTACTCCTGCTACTTGCTACTGTTGCTACTTGCTACCGCTGTCACTACTGCTGTTCCTTGCCACTATTGTTACTCGTTACGTTGCTGCTACCTGCTATAATACTTTTCTGGCGCCATTGATACAACCGTTAGGAATAGTCTGCCGTCAACAGATCGTTTCTGGCACCGTTGTTATCATACTACTTTGCTGCTGATACTTTGCTTGCAGATACTAATCTTTCAGGTGTGGTTGAATCTGACACATTCTGCTGCTAATACTCGAGAGTATCCTCTCACCTCCTGCCTGGTGAACCAACAAATTTGGGTCGAATACTCTACCCTCGAAAACTGCCGCGAACCCACACGCTTGTGGGCCATTGCAAGACAATTGCTAATTGTTGAGCAACTGGGAGCAGTTCTGGCTGTGTTGACGCGAAGGCATCAAGTCAGGGACACGTCAACAACATTTTTCTGGCGCCGTTGCCGGGGACTGCCGTTAGCAGCATTTTTCTGGCGCCATTGCCGGGGAGGTATTGCTATATTCTCCGAGTCACTTGGGATTTATATCTGCTGATCACTATGAAGAATCTGAAAGATCCATGAACCAAAGTCTTGCCCTCAACTACGAGGGGAGGTAAGGAACTGCCATCTAGCTCTGCACTTGATTCACCTTCAGTTATGAGTAAGTTTGCGACATCACCTCCTGCTAGAAATCTTGATATGTCGCCTGTGCTTGATGATGCTATGCCTGATACTGCTAGAGATGCTATGCCTGATACTGGTAGAGATGCTATGCCTAATACTGCTAGAGATGCTATGCCTGATGATGCTAGAGATGCTATTTTGCCTGATGATGCTATGCTTGATACTGCTAGAGATGCTATGCCTGATACTGCTAGAGATACTATGCTTGATACTGCTTTGCCTGATGATGCTATGCTTGATACTGCTAGAGATACTACTTTTCCTGATATGCCACTAGGGGTATTCCTTGATGATCATATTGCTAGAGTTACTGCCAATGCTCGTTATGCTTCTGAAACTGCCAATACTATTGAGATAGAACCTGCTTTTGCAACTGCTAGATCTAGCTCTCCTAGATATGAATTGCCTGATATACCTGGGGGTTATGTTATGGAGGTAGAGATAGCTGAGGATTTTCTTGCATGTAAGGATGCCTATGACGCTGAGAAATTACTTCTCAAGTGGAAGGAAAAATCTCTAAAAGCTAGGATGAAATACGACCCGAAGTTTGCCACTTCACCTATCTTTATCACCGATAAGGATTATGAATTCTCTATCGATCCTGGGATAATCTCTCTAGTCGAATATGATCCTTTCCATGGTTATCAATCTGAGACGGTCGTAGCCCATCTTACGAAACTACATGATATAGCCACCCTTTTCACTAGTGAGGAGAATATCCGCCACTACTATATCCTTAAGCTGTTTCCTTTCTCTCTAAAGGATGACGCTAAAGCCTAGTTCACTTCTCTTGCTCCTAGATGTGCGAGTAGTCCCCAAGATATGGTCTATTACTTCTGTGAGAAATATTTCGCTGCCCATAAGAAGCAAGCTGCCTTGCAGGAAATATACAACTTTGCTTAACTCAAAGAAGAGAGTCTCCCACAAGCTTGGGGGAGGCTCATCCAGCTACAGAATGCTTTGCCTGATCACCCTCTTAAGAAGAACGAGATACTTGATATCTTCTATAACAGACTTACCAATGCCTCTAGAGACCACCTAGATAGTTGTGCCGGTTGTGTTTTTAGGGAACAAACTGTAGAACAAGCTGAGACTCTACCGAATAACATCTTGATCAACGATAATGCTTGGACTATTCTCCAACCACCTCCTAAGCCAACTCCGAAGAAAAGAGGTATTCTATTCCTCAGTCCCGAAGATATGCAAGAAGCCAATAAATCTATGCAAGAGAAAGGCATTAGATCTGAAGATGTCAAAAATCTACCACCTACCGAAGAGATCCATGGTCTCGATAACCCGATACAGGTAGTGGAAGTGAATTCTATGCGTAGGTTTGATGAGAGTGATATTCCTTTTGATAAACCTGCTAGCCTATGTTTTGATGAATTTGACAACTTTGTTGCCAAACAACAGAGTTTCAATGATTATGTTAGCAGACATTTGGAACAAAGTACTCGTATGCTTAGTCATTTAAGTGCTTGTGTAGACAAAAATGTCAATGATCTGAAGCTTCTGAGTAACCACGCCTCTATGATTACTACTCAGGTAGAACAAGTACTAAAAGCTCAGAATGACCTGCTCAATGAATTAAATGACAACTCTGTCAGAGTTGTTACTAGAGGAGGCAAAATGACTCAGGAACCTTTATATCCTGAGGGTCATCCTAAGAGAATTGATCAAGATTCTCAAGGAATTAATGCAGATACACCCAGTCATCCTAAGGAGAAGAAGAAGGATGATAGAAACCTGCATGTTGGTTCACCAAATACTATCACACCTGAAGAACCAAATAATATTTCCGCGTCTGATGCAGAAAAACAATCCGGTGATGAACATGAACCTGGTGACAATATGGACAGCGATGTTCATAATAATGCTCAACCTAGCAATCATGAGTATGTGGAGATTGAACCTACGGTTAATCATGATAACACACAACCTAAGAGATACGATAAGAATGATTTCACTGCTAGGAAGCATGGTAAAGAAAGAGAGCCATGGGTTCAGAGACCTATGCCCTTTCCTCCTAAGCCATCCAAGAAAAAGGATGATGAGGATTTTGAGCGCTTTATTGAAATGATAAGACCCGTCTTTCTGCAGATGCGGTTAGCTGATATGCTCAAAATGTCTCCGTATGCCAAGTACTTGAAAGATATCATGACCAATAAACGGAAGATACTAGATCTTGAGATCTCCATCATGCTTGCCAATTACACTTCCAAAGGTGGAACTCCTAAGAAACTTGGTGATCCCGGAGTGCCCACTATACCTTGCTCCATTAAAGGAAACTATGTAAGAACTGCCTTATGTGACCTTGGAGCCGGTGTTAGTGTTATGCCTCTCTCTCTTTGTCGTAGGCTTGAACTGGATAAGTTGACACCCACTGAAATTTCTCTGCAAATGGCCGACAAATCAGCTGCTTTTCGTGTTGGCATTTGCGAGGATGTGCCTGTTGTGTTTGCTAACACCACTATCTTAACAGACTTTGTTATCTTGGATATTCCCAAGGACGATGCCATGGCTGCCATCCTCGGAAGACCCTTTTTAAACACTGCAGGGGCTGTTATAGATTGCAACAAAGGCAATGTCACTTTCCATGTCAATGGTAATGATCATACCGTGCACTTTCCGAAGAAACGATATCAAGTACATTGCATCAATGCCATCGAAAAAACTTCATCGATTCTTATTGGGAGCTTTGAATGCCCTATTCCTCGTGTCAAGATGAAGTATGATTTGCTTGTTGGGGAGATTCATATCCCCATTGAGGTGACTTAGTGGCTATTTGAAAATTCTCCGTTCTCTCTTGCGATTCGAGAAAGTTTTGTCACGAGGATTTGATCAACCCCATTGATGGATTTCTTTCGATGACCACGAAGTGGATGAATCAAAGAGTCACATACCTCTGTTTTAAGCTTTCACTTTCTTTTGCTTAGAAGAAAAATGATAGGTTTAGTTCAGTTTTTCCTGTTTTCTGTTTTAGCGTCCCGGAGAAAAATACCCCAAAAATAAAAGTTCTTCGATGGTCCTGAAAATCTAGTATGATTTTTTCTGGAATATTTGAAAAATACTTGGACTCAGAGCTGGCCTGGGGGCCACCCTAGTGGGCCACAAGCCCTGTCACCGCGGCCACCCCCTGGCCGTGGCAAGCATGCTTGTGGGGCCCACAGGGCCCCCTCCACTCATTCCAGCTCCCATTCTCTTCCTCTACCTCCAGAAAAAAATATTTTCGCAGCTCAAACCCGTGTTCTTGCTCATTTGGCTGTGATTTTCGATCTCCTTGCTCAAAGCATCATTCTCCGAACCGTTTTGGGGAAATTACTCCTTGGTAAGTGACTCCTCCATTGGTCCAATTAGTTTTTGCTCTAGTGCTTTATCCTTCGCGTATTCTTGCTACCTTGGTGACCCTGTTCTTGAGCTTGAAATGTTGATTTTAGCTGGTCCCAAGTAGTTTTAGCGCGTGATACGGTCTCTAGGCACTAATAGGAGTAGCTGCTACAAGGTGTGGTTGGTCTTTATTCACTCTTCTCTTGAACTTCAAAAATTTCAGCAAAAGAAATTATGTTCAGGAGGAAGTTTCATGGTGGTTCCTCAAGTAAGAAGGGTCCCCGTCTTTCTATTCGGGAGCCCGATCCTAATCAACTAAGGGGCGCACCGGCACAACCATGTGAAAGGCCTTCCGATGAGTTCATGATCGAAGCAGGCTTCAAGGATGAGTTTGATACACTTGTCCGCAATGCCGGGTTAGAAGAATTCCTCTCAGATAAATGTGAACAGTATGCTATGCTCACTGCCTCTTTCGTGCATAGATTTCAATTTTCAGTTGGCCGTGACTCATCCATACTGATTGATTTGTATGATAAATCCTATGCTATGGATTTGGAGGATTTCAATAGGATTTGCAAAATACCCGATGGGGGTAATCTTAAAGATCCTGCTAAATCTTCGATTAGATATTTTTTCTCTACTTTATCTGTTGGAGAAACTAGAGACATCACACAAGCTACCATAGGAAGCATTCATTTCTCTGCCTTGCACTACTTTGCCATCTTCATAGGAAGATGCATTAACGACAAGGTTGAACATTGTCGGCGCATCCGGCCTTAGTATCCTTAAGAGTGCAGTTACGGGTGACAAAAGCTTCAATATGGGAGCTATTATAGCAAGGAGGCTGAATAAGAACGCTATTGAGGGAGACTTCTTTGGCGGCATCTATGCCATTCGCATAGCAAATTTTCTTGGAGTACCCATCCGCGCAGGAGATCCCCCGCTCCATACAGCTTTCTTTGACCGCGTCGCTTTGACACTCTACCAGTTTCTTGAGAGGGATGATGAATCCCTCCTATACCGGTTGATATTTAACCGGCAGCGTGTCTTCCATATTACACTTCATGCTCCTGCTTTCTTTGACTTTCAGGTAAAACGGAGATACTACATAACCATAGGAGAGGCAGAGGAGTATGAGAGGGAGGCGACGACTGCTCGTCTTCGTGAGGCAGCTATTCAGGCAGTGGCTGCAACACTCCCATATAATCCCGATTATGATTTTTGGTTTCGCCAGGACCGTCCTTGGGAGTAGATCAAGCTAGGCCAAAAGCCTAAGCTTGGGGGAGTACGTGTTCTCACCGACCTTACATTCATGCTTATGCTTTCACTTTGTTAGTCGGTGTTCACACTTTGCCATTGTATTATCCATGCTAGTTTATTTTCGTTTTCTTGTTTTCTTGTGTTTTGTGTCCTTTTGAGAAAACCCAAAAAGATTTTCCTTTCTTCTTTTTGCTTGTTGGGAGTTTTCCCGTGTAAATAGTTTTCTTTTTCTTTGGGTCAAGGTAGAAGATATTGTTTACAATGTTTAGTGGCACTTGCATGCATACCTGTTTAGCTTTCAAAGAGCCATATTACTTTGTCTTCTCCTTTGTGTTTGCCTGCAGATTCATCTTAGTCCAATGCACGAGCACGCTTATTATTGTTCACATCGTTCGATCGTGTAAGTGAAAGGCAATAATGACGATATATGATGAAGTGACTAAGACTGGAAAAGCTGGTATGAACTCTGTCTATTTTGTTTTTGTAAATATGACTAGCTAGTCGTTCCAGATTCAGCTTTGTTATGGGAGAACCATGTTTGCAATGACAACTTAGAGATCATAGTTTGTGATGCCATGCTTATTTAGCTAGGAGCTTATAATGGTTTGTCTTGAATGCCAACATAGATTTTGAGATGACTATGGTGTAGTATGATAGGATGGTATTCTCCTTTGAATGATTCAAGTGGCTTGACTTGGCGCATGTTCATGCATGTAGTTGAAACAAAATCAACATAGCCTCTATGATGTTCGTGTTCATGGTGATTTATATCCTGTTCATGCTTGCACTCGATGTTAGTCAAACTCATTGCATTCTGATGACTGTTGTCGCTCTCTAGTTGGTCGCTTCCCAGTCTTTTGCTAGCCGTCACTTGTACTAAGCAGAATACTGCTTGTGCATCCACTTCCATAAACCAAATTTTTTTCCATGAGAGTCCACCATACCTACCTATTTGCGGTATTTACCTGCCGTTCCAAGTAAATTTGCATGTGCCATTCTCTAAACCTTCAAGAAATATTCTGTTTTGCTTGCCCGAACCGCTCATGTGGTGACAGGGGGCTATTGGTATCTTCCATGTTAGGCGTGTTATCCTCGACATGTGTTTATTCACTGTCATTCATGAGAAAGGGGGCCGTAATTGGAATGCCCAGTTCCACGCTTAAGTCGAAAACATAACTGTAAAACAAGACTCCCCCCGGATTGATGTTAGTATGGACGGTACCCGAGGATTCGACTAGCCGTGGAGTGTGATTGATTGGTGGTGGGGGAGTTAAAACTTTACTTTTCTGTTTGGGAACCGCCTATAGCATGAATAGCGTGGAAGATATTGAGAACTCTTGGTCATTGTGTTGACAATGAAAGCATGCCATCCAAAATTATTACCTCTGTTTTCAAAGCTTGAGCTCTGGCACCTCTGCAAATCAATGCTTCCCTCTGTGAAGGGCCTGTCTATTTATTTTCCTGTTGAGTCATCCTGTTCTTATATAAGCACCAATTAGAGAGCACCTCTGTCATTTTTATGCTTTGCTTTTGATTGATATTGAGTATGACTATGACTGGATCTTCGTTGCTATGAATTACAATGTTTAGTCAGCCCTTGATCTTTGAAAGTGCTCTGCATTTATGTTTTGCGGTCTCAGAAAGAGCTAGCGAGATACCACCTATTCATATTGCTTCATGCTTGTTTTTATTGAATTGTTGGTATCTGAAACTCATTATTATTTGCTCGCTAGCTGATTATGCCATTGATATTAGTTTACCGTGAGACCTTTGTGTCACTTGCTTATGTGGTTAACTTGTGATCTTGCTGAAATTCTGGTTACGAGTTAGACATAGTTGCAACAACAAGATCAAATAGAGTTTGTCAAAGTTTTTCTTTCTTTTTTAGTTTGTCAACTGAGTTGCTTGAGGACAATCAAGGTTTTAAGCTTGGAGGAGTTGATACGTCCCCATCGTATATACTTTTCCAAACTCTTTTGCCCTTGTTTTGGACTCTAATTTGCATGATTTGAATGGAACTAACCCGGACTAACGTTGTTTTCAGCAGAATTGCCATGGTGTTGTTTTTGTGCAGAAATGAAAGTTCTCGGAACGTCCTGAAAATTTACGGAGAATTTTTCTGGAAAAAATGAAAAATACCTGCG
Source organism: Hordeum vulgare subsp. vulgare (assembly GCF_904849725.1). Lineage (NCBI taxonomy): Eukaryota > Viridiplantae > Streptophyta > Magnoliopsida > Poales > Poaceae > Hordeum > Hordeum vulgare. The sequence goes on along the minus strand of NC_058521.1, from coordinate 142,017,552 downwards.
CAAAGATCCACCGGAGGGGATGGGCCAGTGGGCCACAAGCCTTGTTGCCGCGGCCTCCCCCCTGGCCGCGGCAACCAAGCTTGTGGGGCCCATGTGGCTCTGCTGCCCCCAAACTGAGCTCTATAAATTCACTTTCGCCCAGAAAAAAAATCCGAACAGAAGATTTCATCGCGTTTGCGATACGGAGGCGCCGCGACATCCTGTTCTTCATCTGGAGGAGAGATCTGGAGTCCGTTTGGGCTCCAGACAGGGGAAATCATCGCCATCGTCATCATCAACCTTCTGCCCTCTCCAATTCCATGAAGCTCTTCATCGTTCGTGACTAATCTATTCGTAGGCTTGCTGGGCGGTGATGAGTAGGATGAGATCTATCATGTAACCGAGTTAGTTTTGACGGGGATTGATCCCTAGTATCCACTATGTTCTGAGATTGATGTTGCTACTACTTTGCCATGCTTAATGCTTGTCACTAGGGCCCGAGTGCCATGATTTAAGATCTGAAATTATTATGTTGTTACCAATATATGTGTGTTTTAGATCCGATCTTGCAAGTTGTAGTTACCTACTATGTGTTATGACCCGGCAACCCCAGAGTGACAATAACCGGAACCACTCCCGGTGATGACCATAGTTTGAGGAGTTAATGTGTTCACCAAGTGCTAATGTGTTGTTCCGGTTCTTTATTAAAAGGAGAACCTTAATATCCCGTAATATCCTTTTGGACCCCGCTGCCACGGGAGGCATGGACAATAGATGTCATGCAAGTTCTTTTCCCTAAGCACGTATGACTACACACGGAATGCATGCCTACATCACATTGACGAACGGGAGCTATCCACATATCTCTCTGTGTTATAACTGTTGCATGATGAATATCATCCAAATGAATCACCGACCCATTGCCTACGAGTTTGTCCGACTGCTGCTGTTACTTGTTTTGCTCTGCTGCTGTTACTCCTGTTACTTGTTTTGCTCTGCTGCTGTTACCACTGTTGCTTGGTACTGCTGCTACTTGCTACTGTTGCTACTTGCTACCGCTATCACTACTGCTGTTCCTTACCACTGCTGTTACTCGTTACGTTGCTGCTACCTGCTATAATACTTTTCTGGTGCCATTGATACAACCATTAGGAATAGTCTGCCGTCAATAGATCGTTTCTGGCACCGTTGTTATCATACTACTTTGCTGCTGATACTTTGCTTGAAGATACTAATCTTTCAGGTGTTGTTGAATCTGACACATTCAGCTGCTAATACTCGAGAGTATCCTCTCACCTCCTGCCTGGCGAACCAACAAATTTGGGTCGAATACTCTACCCTCGAAAACTGTCGCGAACCCACGCGCTAGTGGGCCTTTGCAAGACAATTGCTAATTGTTGAGCAACTGGGAGCAGTTCTGGCTCTGTTGTCGCGAAGGCATCAAGTCAGGGACACGTCAACAGCATTTTTCTAGCACTGTTGCCGGGGACTGCTGTTAGCAACAGGTCATCCGCAGCAGTAACCTCTTCTTCTTCCAGCTCTTCCTTTTCGGGCTCAGGGGTTAAGACGGATTCACTGTCGCTATCTACTTCAATGTTATGGGGTGAAGTAGAGCGGTTCTTGAAACGTTTCTTGGGCATACGTGTTTCTTGGAAGAATTCTCCTTCATATGTGTCTGGGTTAATGTGAGGTTCGTAATCCTCTTCATTGAGGGTAGGTGGTCTAAAATGTGGTGGCACTTGATAAACGACATCCCAACCTTTGAGATTTGGATCAGTTTGGCAGGCCCACGGTAGATAGAAAACTTGTTTCGCCTATTGAGCCGTAATATAGACATCGGGAACATCTAATTGGGTGTTTTGGTTGATTTCGACTAGTCCTATATGTTCATGAGTCCTTCTAGTCTCCCTCGGCTCAAACCAATAACATTTGAAGACTACGACGGTCGGTGGGATTTCACCATAGAATAGAAGTTCATAAATTGCTTCAACTCTTCCATAATACTCGATGTCTCCTTCGCCGATAGCAGAGACAGAACAATTTGTAGTCTTTAGGTCGGGCATAGATAGCTCTTTGCCAAAGGTACGAAAGTGATACCCGTTGATGTTGTATTTGTTAAATGAACGGACCTTATAGTCAAAACCATTAGCGACTTGTCTCAACTCGGCGTCCATAGACTCTGCATCAGCCTACTAGTTTAATACGAAAGAATGGATGCACTAGCCGCAAATTAGACCGAGAAATCAAATGGGCCCTTAATGGTAATTAATTACCCTTTGTTTGAACCAAGAGATGGAACCGGGATAGTCGCCTCCATGCTTTGCGAGAAGCTCATACTCTTCGACAGAATCCTTTTCGATGACCGCTCCATCCGAGAATTCGGCGACGTATCGACTATATCAAATATCCAGGAATAAGAGTAGTTCAAAGCAATTAGAAGTTGCGGAACAGTAAATTACCGAGAACTTACTCGATGTACGGCCGCACTTCTGTTAGGTTGGTTAAGATATACAATGAAATGGTCCGCCATTCTTCGACATCCAACGATTTCCCTTTCGAAGCACCAGATGGTGCGAGCTTACCTTTGAATAGGCTGAGGTTGGCTCGAACTTTTTTTGGATCGCCATCATTGTACCGAGGCTTCGGGTTATGCAAATGATGATTTTTGTCTTCGTAGTGTGCTGTCACGAAGTTTGCCGCCTCCTCAGTAATGAATGCCTCGGCCATCGATGCTTCAATTCTACGTTTAATTTTTACACTTAGCTCGAAGCGTCTTCTGCATCCTCTCAGTTGAGTAGCACCATCGATTTTGAACGCCCCCCCCCATTCTTGCCTCGGTCAGGAGATGCAAAATCAAATGTTGCATTGGATTAAAGAAGCCCGATGGAAAGATCGTTTCTAATTTGCAGATCAACTCCGACGCCAACTCTTCCATTTCAACTAGCACGCCAGGCGATAGTTCTTTCGCACAAAGAGAACGGAAGAAATCGCTCAGCTCTGCCAGTACTAGCCATTCATCCTCAGGGATAAAGCCACGCAACATCATCGACATTACCCGCTCAATCCATATGTGCCAATCATGACTCTTGACACCAAATATTTTCAATTTCTCAAGATTCGCTCCCCTCTTTAGATTTGCAGCATACCCATCGGGGAACATCAACCGCATTTTCACCCACAATAGCATTTCCCTCATAGCTGGCCTTTCAAGATTGAACCATGCCTTTGGCTTCGCTATGCTTTGTTTTCCTTTCCGTTGTCGCAAGTTTTGCAACGGTCTATCATATGGAGCCTCCAGGTCGATTCTAGCCTTAGGATTATCTTTTGACTTCCCCTCTATGCCGAACAATGTACCAAAAATGGCCTCCGTAATATTCTTTTCAGTGTGCATCACGTCGATGTTGTGTGGGCAAAGGAGGTCTTTGGTGTAAGGTAGAACCCATAAGCATGACTTGTGAGTCCAGGCGTGTTTCATATTATACCCTTTGAAGTATCCTGGACGCAAAGGATCAGGCTCGAGAGTGTTTAACTGATTAAGGGTCTGTTGGCCTGTCAACGCAGCTGGTGCAGTGTTTTTGACAACTCTACCTGTGATGAAATTCTTCTTGTCTTTTCTGAACTTATGGTCAGGATCCAGGAATTGTCTATGCATGTCGAAGCAAGAATACTTGCGACCAGCCTGCAGCCAACGGAAGTGAAGAGCTGCCTTGCATGTGGTGCACGGGAACCTTCCATGCACACACCAGCCAGTGAATAGCGCAAACGCCGGATAATCATGCGTCGAGTACATGTACCACACATGCATTTTGAAATTTGTTTTGGTAGCCGCATTGTAGGTCTTGATCCCATTATCCTAGGCTTCTTGCAACTCATCCTTAAGCGGCTGCATGTACACATTCATATTCTTCACTGGATAGTTGGGCCCTGGAATTATCAACGTCAGGAAAATGTTCTTTCTTTTCATAATCTCTCCGGGTGGCATATTTAGTGGAATGACAAATACAGGCCAACAACTGTATTGTGCTGCCGTCATACCATACACATTGAAACCATCTGTGCTGATGGCAACTCTAGGTTGCCTTGGATCTTCCGATTTATCCTTGTGTAATGCATCAAAGTGCCTCCATGCAAAACCATCTGAAGTGTGTACCAGCATCTTGTTCCCATCCGCATCTAGTTCGGTTCTTTTGCCCAATTTGTGCCATGTCATCTGTCTAGCCGTCTCTTTGACCATGAAAAGACGTTGAAGTCTTGGTACGATTGGCAGATACCGAAGAATACTAATGGGGATTTTGATCTGATTCTTCTCACCCATACCGTTGTCTACCACAATATACCTGGAAGAATTGCGAATGGGGCAATAGTTCAAGGCCGCATACTCAAGCCTAAATAAGGCACATCCATTCTCACAGGCATGTATCTTCTCATAGGGCATCTTAAGTACACGGAGGATTTTCTCTGACTGGTACAGGTTTCCAGGCAGTACATGGCCTTTGGGTAGAAAGCGTCCAGATATCGTCATCATCGCGTCGTAGCATTCTCTGCATAGGTTGAATTGAGCCTTCAGAGCCATTACTTGCGCGATGGCATCCAGCTGACAAAGCTCAGTTTGCTCGTGGAGAGGACGTTTTGAAGACTCCAACATTTCATAGAATGCCTTTGCAGATTCCTCCATCTCATCGTCCGAATCCCGAGCATCATTAAAGTCTTGCACCATGTCTTCAATCCCGGTACCATGGTCGTCGGTGCAACGAGGAATCACCTCAGCTCTGGCACGTTGGTCAGACTCACCATGAAAAGTCCACACCGTATAATTAGGCGTAAAACCCCACTTCTGCAGGTGTTTACCCATTTCAAACTCTGTCTGCTTTTTCCAGTTGTCGCAGTTGGGAAAGGGGCACCATGTTTTTTGCTGGCCATTTGCAAATGCGGCTCTCACAAACCCCCTGGTTTTTGTTAACCATTCATGGATCATGTCTTTCTGACTAGGGTGACCAGTGTACATCCAAGCACGATCACTCATGTTGCCTAGCTACCTATGGGGGCACAAGAAATAAATATATAATTCATCATCTATATTCATACGCTAATCAAGTTTGTCAATTTTATTACGTCCATCCAACCTACACGCTAATAGGTAAAGATAGATCCTAATCCCACCCGACTATGTGTAGATTGGGTTCATTTTCCCATGCTCTGCTCCAGATGCGTCGCAAAATTTCGGTAGCACCTCCCCGCTGTTCTCCTGATACACGTCTCGGCAATAAGAAAAGAGGATGTGTACCCAGAGAACAACAGGGATGCACTGACGAAATTCTGCATCGGATCCAGAGCACAGCATACGGGAAAACAAACCCAATCTACACATACTCGGGTTGTCCATGGATAATGTTGGACAATTCGAAAGGATGGCGGTTATAAATATGCAAAGAAATGCATATTTATAGATGTCGCCCTTTCAAACGGGAGATGCATACTGTTCACGCATACTCATGATTGAAGAAACCTATAGCTAGCAAGTTTCATCAGCACGAAGACCGGGACAAAGCAAATTAAGGGGGTAGGAGGAGAAGTCATTTGTGCTCACCAACAAACGCAAGGGCGGAGCTCGTCCAACGCACGTGGAGGTCGTCGAACAACTGCACATTGAAATTCACACGATCAACACAAATATGACGTTTTTATAATTAACATAATCGGAAAATATGTGACCTAACTCATAATTTATAAAACTATGACCCAGTGGGCCTCTAGAAGGCCGAAAAGCACCTTCTCGTTCAACAGTAAGTAGAAGAGGTGCCGGGGGTCGGGCCTTAGTGGCGTCGAGGGTCGGTGGTGTCGGGTGTCGGTGGTCGGGAGTCGGGTTAAATGCGTCGATGGTCGGGGGTCAGTGTCGTCGGGGGTCGAGGGTCACTAGCGTCGGGGGTTGGGGTCTTTTCGATCTACAAGAGGCCAAAGAGATGTCGGGGGCCCGGGGTTGGGGGTTAGTGGCGTCAGGGGTCGGGGGTCAGGGGTCGAGGGTCAGTGGCGTCGGGGGTCGGGGGTCGGGGGTCAGTGGTGTCGGGCGTCAGGGGTCGGGAGCCGGGGGTCGGGGGTCGGGGGTCAGTGGTGTCGGGCGTCAGGAGTCGGGGGGTCTGGCGTCAGTGGTGTCACGCGTCGGGGGTCGGGAGTCGGGTGTCAGTGGCGTCGGGGGTCGGGGGTCGAGGGTCGGGGGTTGGTGGCGTCAGGCATTGGGGGTTGGTGGCGTCGGGTGTCGGGTGTCAGGGGTCAGTGGTGTCGGGTGTCGGGGGTCGGGAGTCGGGTGTTAGTGGCGTCGGGGGTCGAGGGTCGGGGGTTGGTGGCGTCGGGCATCGGGGGTCGTGGGCGGGGGGGTCGGGGTCCTTTTCTTTCTTCTTCTCCTCTCTCCTCTTTTTCTTCTTCTTCTTCTTCTTCTTCTTTCTCCTCCTCCTCCTCCTCTTCTAACAGTAACCTAATTAACACTAAACTAATAGTAACCTAATTAACCTAAACTAACAATAACCTAATTAACATTAAACTAATAGTAACCTAATTACCCTAAACTAACATTAACCTAATTAACACTGACAGTAACCTAAACTAACAGATGCAATCAAATGAAAAAAAGAAAAAAATGAAAGAAAATGAACTCACCAGGGAGGAGGTGTGGTGGTGGGGGAGGAGGGCCGCGGGGAGGGGGTGGTTGCGGGGAGGGGTGGCCGCGGGGAGGGGCTGGGGTGGTCGCGGGGAGGGGTGACCACGGGGAGGGTCCGGGGTGGCCGCGGGGAGGGGCCGGGGTGGCCGCGGGGAGGGGAACGCCGCGGGGAGGGGGTCGCCGGTGGGAGCGAGGCGGGGCGGCGGCGGGGGCGAGTGACAGTGATCGCGAGGGGGATAGAGAGACAGTGTGTGGGGGGGGGAGACAGTGAACGCGAGGGGGAGTAGACGGCCGTTACACGGTCGGCCCCTTTGCCGTCCGCCCCCCGACGACAAAGGGCCCCACGACAGACGACAAAGGCCGACACATGGCAAAGTTAGCCTTCCGTCGGACACGGCAGGCATGGGACCCACCCGTCCTCTTTGCTGTCTGCCCTCGGTCTCTTTGCCGTCCGCTGGCAGACGGCAAAGGGCCGACACATGGCAAATAGTATTTTTCCATCAATCAGCCCTTTGCCGTCCGCCTTGTGTCAACTAACGACAAAGAGGTTCTTTGCCATCAGCCAGCAGACGACAAAGACCTGGCTGACAGCAAAGAACTGGATTCCAGTAGTGTGTGGGATACCTCAGGTAATACCTTGTTTCCGAAAGTGCAACAGTATGGAGGCATCACACATTTCTCCGCACATAATACATTTCACATTCCATGTGCTTTTTCTACTTAATTATGGTTACTAGTTTGCTTGGGCAAATAAACCATAGAATGATATTAGGTTGCTACAACTTGCGATTATCTTTTTGCATATTATACAAACCAAATCAATGCTCTCGAGTCATTACACTTATACTACCAAGTGCATGAATTTTGGTTTTTGGGTTAACCGAACAAACCGAACCGATATATTATGGTTAATATGGTTCGGTTTCTAAATTTTGAATGACTATTTCGGTTTCTATTTTTCCAAAACCGAAATTACATAGAACCGAATAAACCGAACCGTATTAACCATATAAACCAAATGCCCAACCCTAGCCGAGTGGATGACACCTCCGCATTCAGCACACGTACGGGTCGAAGACGTCTCCCACTCCTCGATCCAGCGAGCGCAGGTGAAGTAGTAGATGAGTTCTCCGGCACCATGACGACGTGGTGATGGTGGCGGTGGTGCGATCTCAGCACGGCTTCACCAAGCCTGCCGCGCCGCGACGGTGGAGATGAATTACTGGAGAGAGAGGGACGACGCTGCCAAATGATTGTGTGTTGGCTGCCACCTCTCCTCTCGTATATATATATGGGAGGGGTGGAGGTGGCCGGCTCTAGGATTTCCCTAGGGTGTGGGCGACAGCCAAGGGACATCCTTGGCTTCCAAGGAAAGGGGGGCGACGACCACCCTTGGGTCAGCCCAGCCCTTGGTCTCATGGGCCTTAGGTGGGAAGGGGAAGCGAGCCCACGAGGGGCTGGTGCGCCACCTATCACAACCCATGGGGCCCTCCGAGGCAGGTGGACCCCCATAACAATTTCGGCAACTCCGTCACAAAATCCGAAGTCCCGAAACCTTTTTGGAACTTGAATAACAGCTTCCCAAATATGAGTCTTTACCTTCGAACCGTTTTGAAGCTCCTCCTCATGTCCGGGATCTCATCCGGGACTCCGAGCAACCTTCGGTCACCAACATATTTAACTCAACAATACTATCTCGTCATCGAACGTTAAGCGTACGGACCATGCGGGTTCGAGAACTATGTAGACATGACCGAGCCACCTCTACGGTCAATAACCAATAGCGGGACCTGGATGCCCATATTGGTTCCTACATATTCCACAATGATCTTTATCGATCGAACCACGATGACAAGGATTCAGTCAATCCCATATGTAGTCCCCTTTGTTTGGCGGTATGTTACTTGCCCGATATTCGACCATTGGTATATCCATACCTAGTTCAATCTCGTTACCGGCAAATCTCTTTACTCATTTCGTAATAAAAGATCACGTGACTAACTCCTTAGTCACATTGCTTGCAAGCTTACTGTGATGTTGTATCACCTAGTGGGACCAGAGATACCTCTCCGTCATACAGAGTGATAAATCCCAGTCTCAATCCATGCTAACTCAACAGACACCCTCGGAGATACCTCTAGAGCATCTTTATAATCACACAGTTACGTTGTGACGTTTGATACACACAAGGCATTCCTCCGGTGTGAGGGAGTTGCATGATATCATAGTCTTAGGAATAGATACTTGACATGGAGAAAGCTATAGCAATAAACTTAGTCACTCGATCAAATGTTATGATCACGGTTGGGTCTTGTCCATCACATCATTCTCCTAATGATGTGATCCCGTTATCAAATGGCAACTCATGTCTATGGTTAGGAAACCTTAACCATCTTCGATCAATGAGCTAGTCAAGTAGAGGCTCAATAGGGACACGACGTTGTTTATGTATCCACACATATATCTTAGTTTCCAATCAATACAATTATAGCATGGATAATAAACAATTACCATGAACAAGGAAATATGGTACTAACCAATTTATTATTTCCTCTAGGGCATATTTCCAAGAGTCTCCCACTTGCACTAGAGTCAGTAATCAAGTATTGCATGGTAATGAATCTAACACCCATAGAGTTCTGGTCTTGATCATGTTTTGCTCGTGAGAGAGGTTTAGTCATCGGGTCTGCAACATTCAGATGCGTATGTAATTTTCTAATGTTTATGTCCTCCTCCTTGATATAATCACGGATGGAATTGAAGGAACGCTTTATGTGTCTAGTCCTTTTGTGAAACTTGGGTTCCTTGGCTAGAGAAATGTCACCAGTGTTGTCACAAAGAGGGTCATTGGATCCAGTGCACTCGGCACAACTCCAAGATCCATCATGAACTGCTTCATCCACACACCTTCCTTTGCCGCTTCTGAAGCAGCTATGTACTCCGCTTCACATGTAGAATCTGCAACCACACTTTGCTTGGAACTAGACCACCTTACCGCTCTACCAAAATAAATACGTATCCAGTTTGAGACTTAGAGCCATCCGGATCCATGTCAAAGCTAGCATCAATTTCCCTTTACAACAAGCTCTTGATCTCCTTCATAAACAAGAAACATCTCCTTAGTCCTTTTCAGGTACTTAAGAATATTTTTGACCGTTGTCCAGTGTTCCACTCCTGGATCACTTTGAAACCTTTCGACCATATTGATGGCAAGGCTGACATATGGTCTTGTGCACAACATTGCATACATGATAGAGCCTGTGGCTCAGGCATAGGAGATGACACTCATCTTTTCTCTATCTTCTGTAGTCGCTGGGCATTTAGTTTTACTCAACTTCACACCTTGTAGGACACACAAGAACCCCTTCTTGGACCGATCCATTTTGAACTTCTTCAAAACCTCATCAAGGTATGTGCTTTGTGAAAGTCCTATTAAGTGTCTTGATCTATATCCATAAATCTTGATGCCTACTATGTAAACAGCTTCTCCGAGGTCTTCCATTGAAAACTCTTATTCGAATATATCTTCACGCTTTCCAAAAGTTCTATATTGTTTCCAATCATCAATATGTCATCCACATATAATATTAGAAAAGCTATAGAGCTCCCACTCAATTTCTTGTAAATACAGGCTTCTCCACAAACTTGTATAAACCGAAACGCTTTGATCATCTCATCAAAGCAAAGATTCCAACTCTGAGATGCTCGTACCAGTCCATAAATGGATCGTTGGATCTTGCATACTTTGTAAGTGATGACCTACAAGTATAGGGGATCAATCGTAATCCTTTCGATAAGTAAGAGTGTCGAACCCAATGAGGAGCAGAAGGAAATGACAAGCGGTTTTCAGCAAGGTAATTTCTGCAAGCACTGAAATAGCGGCAACAAGTTGTTTGATAGCAAGATAATTGTAACAAGTAACGAGTAGCAATAGTAACAATAAGTGCAGCATGTTAGACCAATCCTTTTGTTGCAAAGGAAACGCCAGAACGGTTTCTTATAATAGGCAAAGCCTTCTGGAGGGCACATGGGAATTTCATCTAGTCACTTTCATCATGTCGGTTAATTCGCGTTCGGTACTTTGATAATTTGATATGTGGGTGGACCGGTACTTGGGTGCTGTTCTTACTTGAACAAGCTTCCCACTTATGATTAACCCTCCCGCAAGCATCTGCAACTATGAGAAAAGTATTAATAATAAATTCTAACCATAGCATTAAACATAGGGATCCAAATCAGCCCCTTATGGAATATCGCATAAACTAGGGTTTAAGTTTCTGTCACTCTCACAATCCATCATCTAATAACTACTCAATAATGCATTCCCTTAGGTGCAAAGATGGTGAAGTGTCATGTAGTTGACGTTCACATAACAACACTAAGGGAATCACACCATTCATATCATCAAAATATTGAATGAATATTAACTTCACATGACTACTTGCAACATGACTTCTCCCATGGCCTCAAGAACAAAAGAAACTACTCACAAGTGATAAACATGCTCATGATTAGTGCAGGTATTGAATAGAACATTGTATCTGAACGTATGATCTTCCACAAAATAAACAAGAAAGCATCAACTACAAGATGTAATCAACACTACTAGTCAGCCCCAGGTACCAATCTGAGGTTCCAGTACAAGATTGAGCACAAGAGATGAACTAGGGGTTTGAGAGGAGATGGTGATGTTGAAGATGTTGATGAAGATTGGCCTCCCCAATATGAGAGGGTTGTTGGTGATGACGATGGCCTTGATTTCCCCCTCCGGGAGGGCAGTTCCTCCGGCGGAATCACTGCACTAGAGGGCAAAAGTGCTACTCCCAAGTTCCGCCTCGAGATGGCGACGCTCCGTCACGAAAGCCCCCCTTCTATTTTTTAGGTTAAATGTGAATATATACAAGAAGATGATTGCCAGAAGTGGATTGGGTGGCCCACTACCACCAGGGCGCGCCACGGGGCTGGCGTGCCCTAGTGCGTAGTGGCCACCTGGCAGCCCCCTCTGGTACTTCGTTCTTCCAGTATTTTTTATTTATTCCATAAAAATTCTCCGTGAAGTGGCATCCCATTTGGATATGTGGAGAATAGGTATCTCTGGCGTAGCTTTTTCAGGTCCAGAATTCCAGTTGCTGGCATTCTCCCTCTTGGTGTAAACCTTGCATATTGTGAGAGAACATGCATTAGAATTACTCCATAAAGTGGTATAATGCATGAAAACACTATAAATAACAGTAGAAAAACATGATGAAAAATGGGCATATGAACTCCCCCAAGCTTAGACCTGGCTTGTCCTCAAGCGAAAGCCGATAACAAAAATCATGACCACATGCTTTGAGAGAGAGGTGTCGATAAAAACAAATACGAACATAGTAGCACCATGATCATTATTATAACAGCAAATAAACTTTATAAAATGCTCCATCACATCATTTTCATCATAAAAAATTCTCATAAACAAGTAACGATTCATGACAACATCGAAGTATGAAGCATAAATTCTATTGAAAACTAACAAACTATGTTTTCAGTCAGCTTTGCAACATAATTCATCACATTTTTAGGAAGGGTCATGTAATAGAGCTTTTAAGAAAGTCCACATACTCAACCATCATTTAGTCTTATATGATTGCTAACACGCACCGCATACATATGAGAAAAAGGTTTCAACCGGGCACACAGAAAGGTAGGGGCGTAAAGTGCCGCCTCCCAATGTATTCACCTCAAGGGTGATGTCAACAATAATAACGCATGACCACCCACATTCAACTGGATATATATATGCCTAGATCTTCCCCCACCACATGATGCTTGCAAAAGAGAAAATAAAAATGAGTAGAGAAGAATACTTTGATTCTTCCATAAAAGTAAATATATAAAAGTAAAAGATATGCCCTTCGTAGAGGGAAGCATAGGTTGTCATGCGCTTTTTGGTTGTATGCCAAATCCCTTTTTCGTTGCCCCTTAGGATAGCAACCTTTATTATGTGGTTTATTGCTTTTATTATCGCCATCACAAGTTTGTACGACGCTTAGTTTCCCTTACACTAAATGATCGAACACGTTTAGAAGCAATTTTTATTGCCTTGTGCACCGATGACAACTTACTTGAAGGATCTTACTCAATCCATAGGTAGGTATGGTGGACTCTAAAAACATGGATTTGGGTTTAAGGTTTTGGATGCACAAGTAGTATCTCTACTTAGTGTGGAGTTTTGGCTTGCAAAGCTATTCGGCAAGCACCACATGTTAGAGGATCTGTAACAATATAACTTCTATGTGAATGTGAACAAACATAAATCATTATGTTGTCTTCCTTGTCCAACGTCAATAGTTTTGGCATACTATAATTAATGGGTGCTCACAATCAGAAAAGATGTCAAGGATAGTTTATTTGCATGTAAATCTTCTCTTCCCTTATTAATTCTTTCATGTGTTGCATCACCGACCAATGCTGTGTTTGTCAACCTTCAACAAATTTTACCACTTATACTTTTCCTTATGTGGTGTCACTACTTACTATAAGATTAGCATATGATCTTTTTCATTATTTTCCTTTATTTTCAATGTAACAAGAAAGTAAAGGAGCAAAGACTCAAACTAAACTTTATTATATAATTCTCACTTGATTACATAGATAGATAGATCACGAAACTAGCACTCAAAAAGATGGTCCGAACTAAACTTTTATTTGACTAAATCACAAAATAACTAAAGATCGAACTAAGATGGATAAAGATAATAAGAGTGATGGTGATACGATACCGGGGCACCTCCCCCAAGCTTGGAACAAGCCAAGGGGAGTACACATACCCGTGTACTCAAGTCTCCTTCTTTGGTGAGGAAGATGAAGGTGGTGGTGGTGCATTTGATGAGGTAGAAGAAAACTTTTCTTCCAACTTCCATGGTAATGGCTCACCATCATAAGAGGAAGCACAAGTCTCTAGAGTCCTGCAACTCGCAGCTAAACTCATTCCTTTAAATCTTGCTTCATACTCAAAGATTTGGTTTTGAAGATCGAAGATTTGTTCTTGTAGAAAATTGATTTGCTTGTTGAGGGTGAAGACGACATCCTTCAAGGGCCGGCCATCCACCTTTTCATCACGGATGAATCCCATGATCATGGAGTGACTTGCAGTGATTCTAAGCTCCACCATGCCTTGGCACGTGAAGATCTCCTGCTCTACCGCCTTGAGCCTGGCTTCCACGGTTCCCGTCTTCTTGGGCCCTTGTACATCTCGGATGTGGAGCACCCCCTCATGCATCTCAATGGCTTGAGGGTGCTTCATCACCTCCTACATGTAGGAGTTGATAACCCTCTCAAATAATTTGTCCTTGGAGGAGCTTGATGAGGCCATGGAGATGTAGATCTGTTAGAAAAACAACACAAAACAATAACACAAAATTTCTCCATGGTACTGGGGTTAAGTCATCGGGTGATATATATAAAGAATTTTTATAGAAGGAAATACTTGTCCTACAAGAAAACATAGCCAGGAAGATGCTCGAGGGGGCCACTATCCACCAGGGTGCGGTAGTGGGGCTCGCGCGCCCTGGTGCCCAGTGGGCACGTGTATTGCCTTCCCTTGTGTTTCTTAGTTTCCTAATTTTTGTAATATTCCAAAACTAACAGAAATAATTTTGCAGATGTTTTGGAGTCCGTTTACTAACTGTATCACATACCTCTTCCTTTTAAGGGTTTTGGAGTGTTCTGGAAGGTCTCCTTTATGTATTGCTCCAGTGTCATGGTTTGAATAATATTTGTTTCAACATTAATAGGTGTACCTGAAATATATTGCTTTATTCTTTGTCCATTGACCACCTTCGGGTTGTGCCTTCGGGATTATTGATCTTAATAGCTCCAGACCAATAAACTTCTTAAATGTTATATGGTCCTTCCCATTTGGAAACAAGTTTTCCTGCAAAAAATCTAAGACAAGAATTATACAATAGAACATATTCACCAACTTTGAATTCTCACTTTTGGATTATTTTGTCATGCCATCTTTTAACCTTTTCTTTGAATAGTTTGGCATTTTCATAAGCTTGGGTTCTCCATTTATCTAAGTTGCGAGTTTGGTATACATTTAAGACAATGTGAAAATTGTTTCATAACTCATGCCACGTGGAACACCATAGTGTGATGGTGTGTCCGAACGTGATAGCCACACCCTATTGGATATGGTGCATACTATGATGTCTCTTATCGACTTACCACCATCGTTTTGGAGTTAGGCATTAGAGACAACCACATTCACTTTAACAGGGCACTGCTACTGCAACAAAAGGCCTTCCAACAGTGCCAGAAACAAGCGTGCTGACACGAGACTATTCTTGTCTTGATTCTCCTCAGCAACGGCACCAGGAATCCTTCTGCTACGGCTACGCCTTTAGGGACTTCCTAGGAAAATATGCAAAGGATTCCCCTGTGGCCTTGGAGCCTTGCGTTGCTGTTCCCTCGAAGCGGAAAGGGTGATGTAGCACAACGGCAGTAAGTATTTCCCTCAGTTTTGAGAACCAAGGTATCGATCCAGTGAAGGAGTATCACAAGTACCTGCACAAACACAAAGAGCTTGCTCCCAACGCTATGAAGGGGTTGTCAATCCCTTATAGATTGTTTTCCAAGTGAGAACTGAAAGAAACAAAGTAACAAAGCAAAGTAAAAGCGAAAGTGGAAAAGATAGGTGTGAATAGACCCGGTGGCCGTAGTGTTCACTAGTGGCTTCTCTCATGACAACAAGTAGACGGTGGGTGAACGAATTACTGTCGAGCAATTGATAGAACTGCGCAAAGTCGTGACGTTATCTATGGCAATGATTATATCTATAGGCATCACGTCCAAAACAAGTAGACTGATACTTTCTGCATCTATTACTATTACTCCTCACGTCGACCGCTATCCAGCATGCATCTAGTGTATTAAGTTCATGAGAACAGAGTAACGCCTTAAGCAAGATGACATGATGTAGATGGACAATCTCATATCTACAATAAAAGCCCATCTTGTTAACCTTGATGGCAACAACACGATGTGTGCCTTGCTGCCTTTTGTGTCACTGGGAAAGGTCACCACACGGTATGAACCCAAAACCAAGCACTTCTCCCATTGCAAGAATCATAGATCTAGTTGGCCAAACAAAACCCAAGACTCGGAGAGACTTACAAGGATATCAAATCATGCATATAAGAAATCAACAACGACTCAAATACATATCATAGATAATCTGATCACAAATCCACAATTCATCGGATCTCGACAAACACACCGCCAAAGAGGATTACATCGGATAGATCTCCATGAAGATCATGTAGAACTTTGTATTGAAGATCCAAGAGAGAGAAGAAGCCATCGAGCGTAGGTATGAAGTGAACTACTCACGAGTCATTGGAGGGGGGGCGATGTTGATGAAGAAGCCCTCCAACTCCAGAGTCCCCTCCGGCAGGGCACCGGGAAGGGTCTCCAGATGAGATCTCGCGGAAACGGAAGCTTGCGGCGGCGGAAAAGTGTTTTCGTGGATGCCCTGATTTTTTCTGCGATTTTAGGGAATATATAGGCCAAAGAGCTAGGGCAGGGGAGCGCCAGGGAGGCCACAAGCCTGGTTGCCGCGGCAACAGGGCTTGTGGGCTCCCTGTGGGCCCCCTGCCTTGGCCCTCACGTCCCCCGATCTTCTTCTGTTTTGGAAAAAAATATTTCAGGGATTTTATTTCGTTTGGACTCTGTTCCAAAATAAGATCTGAAAAGAGTCAAAAACAATGATGATGGGACAATGCTCCAACAATGATGATCATCACACTTACAACTCAAAACTTAGAGCAACGATGACTCTATATGGAATGCCTTCGGTAGTGTACCGTGACAATGATCTAGCATGGCATAGACATTAAAGGAAACATCATGCTAGCTATCTTACGATCATGCAATAGCAATGTAGACGTGGTGTCACATGTCATGGTGGTAGTTGCATGGCAATATATCTCGGAATGACTTTGAAAAATCCATAGTAGGTAGGTATGGTGGCTGTTTTGAGGGAGGCTAATGGTGGGTTTTGTGCACCGGCGAAAGTTGCACGACACTAAAGAAGATAGTGATGGTGGAAGGTGAAAGTGCATCTAAACCATGGACTCAACATTAGTCATGAAGAACTCATATACTTGTTGCAAAAGTTTTATTAGTAATCGAAACAAAGCATTCAACGCATACTCCTAGGGGAAGGGTTGGTAGGTATAAACCATCGCGTGATCCCGACCGCCACACAAAGGATGAAATCAATAGACTAATCATGCTCAGACTTCATCACATAGCGGTTCACCATACGTGCATGGTACGGGATTCACTAACTTCAACACAAGTATTGCTAGATCCACAAGACCTTACTAGTATAACTTCAATATTACCATAACCACAACTCAAAACTAGTTGAGATGAATCAAACTTCTCTAAGTATTCAATGCACATGAAGGTGGAAGTTTTCGTATCCCTTTGGATAACTACCCCTTTTGAGACTACTTTCAAAGCATAGATCAACTACCAAGCCACGCACCACCGTGCTCTAAAAGGTATAAGTGAAGAACATGGAGCAAAAGCAACTAGCTCAAAAGATATAAGTGAAGCACGTGTGAGCTGAATTGTTTAACCAAAGGATATAAGTGAAGCTCGACAAAATCACGGTGAGTGCATGTCTATCTCTCTACGTGTGCAGCAAGGATGATTGTGACACAACAAAAATAAAAGACTCCTACGATACAAGACGCTCCAAGCAAAACACATAAGATGTGGTGAATAAAAATATAGCCCCAAGTAACGTTATCAATGGATTGAAGACGACAGAGGGGATGCCTTCCCGGGGCATCCCCAAGCTTAGGCTTTTACGACATCCTTGAATCATCTTGGGGTGCCTTGGGCATCCCCAAGCTTGAGCTCTTGCCACTATTTGTCTTTTTGTCCATAAGAACTTCACCCAAAACTTGAAACCTTCACAACACGAAACTTAAACAGAAACTCGTGATAACATTAGTATAAGAAAGCAAACCACCAATTCCTTAGGTACTGTAGCAAACTTGAATTTACTTATCTTGATGTTGGGTTACTGTATTTTCAATCTTCCATGGCTAATACCCCCCGATACTATCCATAGTTTCATCAAAATAAGCAACCAACACAACAAAAACAGAATCCGTTAACAGCAGACCAGTCTGTAGTAATCTGTATACTTCATATACTTCCAGTACTTCAAAAATTCTGAAAAATTACGACAGTCTGAAGTATTTGCGTAGAAATTAGCATAAAAAAGAATAAACACAAAAGCTCTTACATAAGAAAAATGAAAATTCTTTTCGTGAGCAGAAAGTTTCTGTCTTTTCCAGCATGACCAAACGATCATCCCCAAGACTAATCATAACGGTTTTGCTTGGCACAAACGCAAAAAGAAACACAAAAAACACAATCATAACAGAATTATGAAAGTGTGGAAAACACAAAACAGAAAGAAAAAGGATAGATTCGTTGGATTGCCTCCCAACAAGCGCTATTGTTTAACGCTCTTAGCTAGGCATTGGTAATTCAATGACGCTCACACAAAAGACAAGAATTGAAGCACAACGAGAGCATCATAAAGCATGTGAAAATCACATCTAAGTCTAACATACTTCCTATGCATAGGCATTTTATAGGAAAACAGATTGTCAAGACAACCAATAGTTACCAAATGCAAGGAAGAAGAAAGAGACAATAGCAATCTCCACATAACGAGAGGTAAATTGGTAACATGAAAGTTTCTACCACAATATTTTCCTCTCTCATAGCAATTACATGTGGGATCATAATCAAATTCAAAAATGTAACTATCACATAGGATATTCCTTTCATGATCCACATGCATGCAAAGTTGACACTCTTCGAAAATAGTGGGATTATCATCAACTAAAGTCATGACTTCTCCAAACCCACTTTCAATAATATTGCAAATATCATATTCATCATGAGGCTTAAACAAATTTTCAAGATCATAAGAAAAATCATCGCCCCACTCATGATCATTCAACAAGTAGTGGACATAGCAAAACTAGCATCCCCAAGCTTAGGGTTTTGCATATTTTTAGCATGATTGTCACTAATAGAATTTATAGTGAAACCATTGCAATCATGCTTTTCATTCAAGGAGCCCTCGTGAATCACTTCATAAATTTCTTTATCACGGTTTTCAGATTCACGCATCTCAAGCAAAACTCCATAGAGAAAGTCAAGTGCACTCAACTCTCTAGCAATTGGATCAACATAATTGGATCTCTTAAAGAGATTAGCAAGTGGATGAGGATCCATATCACTAGATTTTCAGCAAGCGAAGATGCAAGCATATTGAAGGCACATCGCACACAAGAAAAGGAAATGCAAACGCGAGAAAAGGGCGAAAGAAAAGGTGAATGAAAAAGGAAAAATAAAACGACAAAGGAGAAAATAACTGAAAATGGCAAATGTGAAATGGGGGAGAGGAAAACGAGAGGAACCTGGCAAAAAAGTAAATGCAAGAGATGAGTTTGTGAGACCTACTTGGATAGATCTATCCTTCCCCAGCAACGGCGCCAGAAATACTTCTTGCTACTGCAACAAAAGACCTTCCAACGGCGCCAGAAACAAGCGTGCTGACGGGAGACTATTCTTGTCTTGATTCTCCTCAGCAACGACACAAGGAATCCTTCTGCTACGGCTACACCTTTAGGGACTTCCTAGGCAAATATGCAAAGGATTCCCCCGTGGCCTTGGAGCCTTGCGTTGGTGTTCCCTCAAAGCGGAAAGGGTGATGTAGTACAACGGCGCTAAGTATTTCCCTCAGTTTTGAGAACCAAGGTATCGATCCAGTGAAGGACTATCACAAGTACCTGCACAAACACAAAGAGCTTGCTCCCAACGCTATGAAGGGGTTGTCAATCCCTTATAGATTGTTTGCCAAGTGAGAACTGAAAGCAACAAAGTAACAAAGCAAAGTAAAAGCGGAGGTGTAACCGATGGATCTGAATAGACTCGGAGAGACTTACAAGGATATCAAATCATGCATATAAGAAATCAACAAAGACTCAGATATATATCGTCGATAATCTGATCACAAATCCACAATTCAGCGGATCTCGACAAACACACCGCCAAAGTGGATTACATCGGATAGATCTCCATGAAGATCATGGAGAACTTTGTATTGAAGATCCAAGAGAGAGAAGAAGCCATCTAGCTACTAATTACGGACCCGTAGGTCTGAAATGAACTACTCACGAGTCATTGGAGGGGCGATGATGTTGATGAAGAAGCCCTCCAACTCGAAAGTCCCCTCCGGCAGGGCACCGGGAAGGGTCTCCAGATGATATCTCGCGGAAACGGAAGCTTGCGGCGGCGGAAAAGTGTTTTCGTGGACACCCTAATTTTGTCTGGATTTTTAGGGAATTTATAGGCCAAAGACCTAGGGCAGGGGAGCGCAAGGGAGGCCAAGAGCGTGATTGCCGCAGCCTCCCCCTGGCTGCAGCAATAGGGCTTGTGGGCTCCTTGTGGTCCCACTTGCTTGGCCCTCCAGCCTCCCGATCTTCTTCCGTTCTGGAAAAAATCATTTTGGGGATTTTATTCCGTTTGGACTCCGTTCCAAAATCAGATCCGAAAAGAGTCAAAAACACAAAAAAGACAGGAACTGGCACTTGGCACTGAGTTAATAAGTTAGTCCCAAAAAAAGATATAAAAGGTAAACAAAACATCCAAAGTTGACAAGATAACAACGTGAAACCATCAAAGATTATAGATACGTTTGAGACGTATCAGCCACCACGTAATTCCGTTGAGATAACACCAGATGAACTATGGTTTGAGAAACCTAAGTTGTCATTTCTTAAAGTTTGGGGCTACGATGCTTATGTCAAAAGGCTTTAGGCTGATAAGCTCGAACCCCAAGCGGATAAATGCATCTTCATAGGATACCCAAAATAGCTGGGTATACCTCCTATCTCAGATCCGAAAGAAAATGTTTGTTTCCACAAACGGGTCCTTTCTCGAGAAAGAGTTCTCTCGAAAAAACTGAGTGGGAGGATGGTGGAACTTGATGAGGACTTTGAACCGTCACTTCAACCAGAGAGTAGAAGGGCACGGGAAATTGTTACTGCGGCACTGTGACAGCCCGAGACCGACGCTCCAGAAGATTCCCCACTTTTCCGTTGCTCGTGTGTGTTTATTTTTGTTTGTCGCATCATCATCGCATCATGCGCATCAACCGCATTGCATTGGCACTCCGTTGGAGCTAGTTTTCAAAATTTCCATCCGTTATTAGTTGTCGGTTCTCTCCGTTATAGACGTTGTCCGTTTTGAGTCCAACCACACTCGCACGCGCCTGCGACATCGTCAAATCCTTGTTTTTAAAAGTGTGTATTAAATATTCTCTGATTGGGTTGAAACTTGGCGCGCGGCCTTATTTTAATATAGGTAGGCCGCCTGCAAATTTTAGTCGCAATTGGAGTCCGTGTGGTACCCGAACAGTCGACACTAGCGGCACCACATTCGGTTAACCGTCGAACATTTTTCGGTGTTTTAAATCACGTTGTCGGGTGCCCGTTTTCCCTCTCGTCTCCTTATAGCCACTCTACGCAGCCCACCTAGCCATTCCCACGTCCGTGGCCGTCCGATCGCGATCACGTGGTTGAAAACGAAGCCGGATTCGGATAACCCTAGCCTCATTTGCTATAAATAGACAACTCCCCTAATCCCTCCCTCGTTTCCCGTGCCCCTCAAACCCTAGCCGCCACCTCCCACCTCTCTCTCCTCAGCCCAGTAGACCAGGGCCCGCCCGAACCCATCGCCGGCCCTACCCGGGCCCGGTCGCTCCGCCGCTCGCTCGCAGCCGCCCCAAGCGCTCCTCCCGCTCGGCCATGGCCGAGGTAGCGCCAGCGCCTGCAACTCCCGTCGCCTCCCCGCGCAATTGCATCGCCGAACCGTCGCGTCTCCCCATGCAGTGCCTCCACTAGCGGTGGCCTCCCCAGTTGCGCCTCGCCGCTGCCTCAAGCTGCGCCG
Source organism: Hordeum vulgare subsp. vulgare (assembly GCF_904849725.1). NCBI lineage: Eukaryota > Viridiplantae > Streptophyta > Magnoliopsida > Poales > Poaceae > Hordeum > Hordeum vulgare. Next base: position 141,995,888 of record NC_058521.1, on the reverse strand, counting down.
CCATGCCCCACTAGACGCACACCGCGAGCTCCGCTCGTCGCCCTAGCCGGAGCTCGACCAGCAGCCCGCCGCCGTCTGCTTCCGCGCTACAGCAGCCCCTCGCCAGTCGGCCGCCACCCCAGCATCCGAATCCGCCGTCTCCCTGCCCCGTCAGCTGCCCCGCCGCCTCGCCGGCGCGGCACCCCGCTTCCTGCTGCCACCGCCCGGCCTCCCGATCCAGGTGGGATCGTGGGAGGCTCGGCCTCGCGAGCAACCTGGGCCACCTCGCCCTTGGCCCAAGCAGCCTAGCGCCGGCCTCCAACCGCCAGCAGCCTCGGCCCATGCCCAGTCCCCACCGACCAGGCCCAGCTCCAGCCGGCCCGAAGACCCTCGGTGAGCTTCCCACCCGCGCCCTATCCTGCGCCTAGGCGTCAATTAGCTATTGTGCGCCTGCATTTTCGGCCCGTTTAGAATTTAGGTTTTTCCTGCGATTAATTCATTTTAGAAAAATATTAGATATTAGAATGTCTGTATATTTTTATTCGTGCGTCGGATCGAGGCGAATTATATATGCAACTTGATTAGTTTTTCTTGTAGAACATTATTTTGCATCTTGCATGCATGTTTGGAGTGGTTTGACCCGCTGTTTGCCTAGTTTTGCGTGCTTTCCTAATATGTTAGATATTCCATAGATATTTTGTGCCTGTCCGGATTGTTCCAACCCCGTAGATAAAATGCTCATGCTGTTCGGGACCCTTTGCCATGTATTTTAGATAATTTCTCACTATTTTGCATGTAGGTGTCGTCAATAGTTTTTCTTTGTCGTGTTTAGGACATATTCTCGCATATACGTGTGGCGCTAGTTTATTTTTCGAACCCCACATATTATATATGTTTTCGGGGTAGAAAAATCCATAGAATTTAACTGTGCAATTAGTTTTGCCTTTCGAGTAAGTTAGTGCGCGTGCTATTTGCCATGTTGCCCTTTTGTTTATTTTGTGGGATTTATTTCGTTCATGATATGAATTGGTTTTGAACTAGAGATATGCCCTTGGATATGTATGCTAGCCCCTGATAATTGTGGTTGCTTTAGAAATCCATGTTTAGGTGTTGTTTGCTTGTTGTCAACATGCTAGAAAATAGTACTGATTTGGAGATGCTGAAATATTTCTAAGTCTGAAATCTGTTATATTTTGTTGTTGTCTTGCCATGAGTTTTCCTAGTGATCTACAGCTCCTTTGAAGTTGGTGCAATGGAGTTATTTATAGTCCTTAATATTCTCTAGCATGCTATAGATTTTCATGCCATTTGGTGCCGTGTAGCATATTGTTTTTCTTCTGTCAATATGCCTTCAGATTGAAAACTGCATTGTCAAATATGATATTTTTACTAAGTCTGAAACTGTGTGTGAGATGCTATTTTGTGAGTTCTTTTCCTAGCGATCCATGCTGCCATGCTAGATTTTATTAGTAGGATGTTGAAGTGCATCTTGTCCTCTACTGTCTCATGCCTGGTTTGAGCATTTTAGATTTATGTTGCTTGTTATTTTGGGTTGTAGAAAATGCCATGTTGTTGTTTTGGGCAGATTGTAGCTATTTCTTATGTAGCTTTTATTTATTGAACCGTTGCTCCGTTTTGATCGTGTCCTATATGAAACTTATTTAGAATCTCCTGTAGGTTCATATTATCTTGCTGTTTGGATGTTTTGGGATGCTTGTGGCTGTCATTGCATACATATTGCATTCATGCCATCATATCTTATGGTGTTCGTATCTTTTGAACCGTAGCTCCGTTGGAGATGTTCCATATATGTAAATGGAGTAGAACGACGCGTAAAATCACATGAACCTATTTATTTTTCTGATGAACAAATCTTAAAACGTGTTATTTCAGATCTGGACAGAATTATAAATTAACGTATGAGGTCAGTTCGGAGATGCTATATGTCATTTCCGACCTCATTTAAAATGCCTAGATAGGTAGCTTAATTACGCTTCACATCTTGCCATGTTTAACCAACATTTAATATTGCCGTGTACCTAATCGGGATAGAACTAAATAATTCGTATGTTGCATATTGAACTTCACTTAATGTGTAGTATTTGTTTGTTGTGAATTGACATGCCATGTCTTGCATATATTTAGCTGATCGTGCATCATATGTGGATTGCATCTTGTCGTGTATGTGCCGTGGTGAATATCTGTGTTGATGCTTGTTTCCGGTTTGCTTCGTCTCGATAGAGTTCCGCAAGCGTGCCGAAATGTGAGGACCCGTTCGACTACAATGGTTCGTCTGCTTCAAGGAGTCATTCTTCTTCCAAGCAGGATCTCAGGCAACAAGACCATTTCCCTAGATACCATTACTGTCATTGACATGCTAGTTATTTCAATTCTATTGTTATGTCTCGCTGCCTACCACCTGTTAAATATCAGCCTCCCAACATTGCCATGAAAACCTTCAACCTGTTCACAACCTAGCAAACCACTGATTGGCTTTGTTACCGCTGCTTATCCATGTGTTAGCGTTGCTAGTTATACGTGCACTTGCTTCCATGTGATAACATGGGTTCCTTGTTATATCACCATATTAATGCTATTTAAATTAATGCACCTATATACTTGGTAAAAGGTGGAAGGCTCGGCCTTTCTAGCCTGGTGTTTTGTTCCACCTTTGTCGCCTTAGTTTCGGCTACCGGTGTTATGTTCCATAAATGAGCGGTCCTAACATGCTTGGGGTTGTTATGGGGACCCCCTAGATTCTTGTTTTAGGATAAAGCTCGTCTGGCAAGGCCCAACATTGGTGCTATATTTGCCAACATAATAATTTTGTTAATTTTGAAAAACATAGGGCGTCATGAACCCGAGGAGTAATTCAACATAATACAGGGAGGGCCAGTGCTGATGGTGCTGGTCCAAAACAGAGCCACTTGCGGGGCCACCCGGGGCAACTCGGGGGATTTCTATCCGGCCACCGTATGTATTGATCATCCTTCATGTCTTGAGAACGAGATACGCGGCTCCTATCGGGATCGTCGACACGCCGAGCAACCTTGCTGGACTTGTTTTATCTTTATCGAGCGTCTTGTGTGAGGGATTTCGAGGATGCTTTGAGCTAACTCGAGGTTGAGTTTTTCCAATAGGAATCCGAGGAGATCACGGGTTTCCCTGATCGAGGTCATTCCGTCACAGTGTGTGGTAGTTTGTGATGGACTAGTTGGAGCACCCTTGTAGGGTTAAATCTTTCGGAAAGTCGCGCCCACGGTTATGTGGCAATGTGGAAACTTTGTTTAACATCCAGTTCTAGATAACTTGAAGTAAGCTTAATTAAAATATGCCAACTGAGTGCGTAATCGTGACTGTCTCTTTCGTGAGATCCTTCTCCGATTGAGGACACGGTGGGGTTATGTTTGACGTAAGTAGGTGTTCAGGATCATTATTAGTTCACGTCCGACTGTGCGTAGATCACCCCCCTCTTATTCTTGTACTTGTAAATTGGCCACCTCATATAAATGCTTAGTCGCTTGTTGCAGCCTCACCACTTAACCTTACCTCACCCATTAAGCTTTGCAAGTCTTGATACCTTTGGAAATGAGATTGCTGAGTCCCTTGTGGCTCACAGGTTACTACAACACCAGCTGCGGGTACAGGTAAGGGATATTAAGATGTGAGCGCGATGATTGTTCATTTGGAGCTTCTTATTCTTGTTCTTCTTCTTCATCGATCTAGGATGGGTTCTAGGCCGGCAGCCTGGGATAGCAAGGATGGACGTCGTTCTTTTCTCGTTTGTTTTCGTCCGTAGTCGGATCCTCCTCTTCCTCGTGATATTTATGTATTGTACTGATATGACTCTGATGTAGCTTGTGGCGAGTGTAAGCCAATTCCATATACTCTTCTCTTCAATACATGTACTTGTAATGATATCCATTCTTTTGAAACGACGAGATGTGTTTCTATCCTTGTCGAGGGCTTTGCGCCAAAATAAGGATAGGATCGCATCCTGGGTGTTACAGGCACCTACACCAGTTAAAGCAGAAGCTGATGATGGTGATCATGAAGCTTCAGATCAAGTTACTACCAAACCTCGTAGGTCGACAAGGACATGTACTGCTCCAGGGTGGTACGGCAATCCTATCTTGGAGGTCATGTTGCTCGACAACAATGAACCTACGAGCTAGGAGAAGCGATGGTGGGCCCGGATTCCGACAAATTGTTGGAGGCCATGAAATCCGAGATAGGATCCATTTATGAAAACAAAGTCTTGACTTTGGAAGAACTACTTGATGGTCGTAAAGTTATTAAAAGGAAGACACACAATGATGGTAAATATCATCATTTAGAAAGCTCGACTTGTTGCAAAGAGGTTTCCAACAAGTTCAAGGAGTTAAATACGATGAGACTTTCTCACTTGTAGCGATGCTAAAGTCTGTTGGAATTATATTAGCAGTTGTTGCATTTTCGTTGTATATTTTCATGCCATTTGGTACCCTATAGCATATAGGTTTTCTGTTGTCAATATGCCTTCAGATTGAAAACTGCACTGTCAAAACTGATATTTTCACAAAGTCTGAAACTGTGTGTGAGATGCCATTTTGTGAGTTCTTTTCCTAGTGATCCATGCTACCATGCTAGATGTTATTAGTAGGATGTTGAAGTGCATCTTGCCCTCTACTGTCTCATGCCTTGTTTGAGCTTTTTTGATTTATGTAGCTTGTTGTTTTGGGGTGTAGAAAATACCATGTTGCTGTTTTGGGAAGATTGTAGCTATTTATTGTGTAGCTTGTATTTGTTGAACCGTTGCTCCGTTTTGATCGTGTCCTATACGAAACTTGTTTAGAATCTCGTGTAGGTTCATATTATCTTGTTGTTTGGATGTTTTGGGATGCTTGTGGCTATCATTGCATACATATTGCATTCATGCCATCATATCTTGCGGTGTTCGTATCTTTTGAACTGTAGCACCGTTGGAGATGTTCCATAGATGTAAATGGACTAGAACGACGAGTAGAATCACGTGAACAAATATTAAAACGTGTTAGTTCAGATCTGGACAGAACTGTAAATTAACGTATGAGGTCAGTTCGGAGATGCTATATGTCGTTTCCGACCTCATTTAAAATGCCTAGATAGGTAGCTTAATTATGCTTCACATCTTGCCATGTTTAACAAACATTTAAAATTGCTGTGTACCTAATCGGGATAGAACTAAATAATTCGTATGTGAAGTTTCATCAATATGCAACTCATTGCATATTGAACTTCACTTAATGTGTAGTATTTGTTTGTTGTGAATTGACATGCCATGTCTTGCATATATTCAGCTGATCATGCATCATATGTGGATTGCATCTTGTCATGCATGTGCCATGGTGAATATCTGTGTTAATGCTTGTTTCCGGTTTGCTTCGTCTCGATAGAGTTTCGCAAGCGTGTCGGAATGTGAGGACCCGTTCGACTACATCGGTTCGTCTGCTTCACGGAGTCGTTCTTCTTCCAAGCGTGATCTCAGGCAAGATGACCATTTCCCTAGATACCATTACTATCATTGCCATGCTAGTTATTTCGATTCTATCGTTATGTCTCACTGCCTACCACCTGTTAAATATCAGCCTCCCAACATTGCCATGAAAACCTTCAACCTGTTCACAACCTAGCAAACCACTGATTGGCTTTGTTACCGCTGCTTATCCATGTGTTAGCGTTGCTAGTTGCAGGTGTAGTTGCTTCCATGTGATAACATGGGTTCCTTGTTATATCACCATATTAATGCTATTTAAATTAATTCACCTATACACTTGGTAAAAGGTGGAAGGCTCGGCCTTTCTAGCATGGTGTTTTGTTCCACCTATGCCGCCTTAGTTTCGGCTACCGGTGTTATGTTCCATAAATGGGTGCTCCTAACATGCTTGGGGTTGTTAGGGGGACCCCCTAGATTCTCGTTTTTGGATAAAGCTCGTCTGGCAAGGCCCAACATTGGTACTATATTTGCCAACATAATAATTCTGCTAATTCTGAAAAAACATTGCGCGTCATGAACCCGAGGAGTAATTCAACATAATACATGGAGGGCCAGTGCTGATGGTGCTGGTTCAAAACATAGCCACTTGCGGGGCCACCCGGGGCAACTCGAGGGATTTCTATCTGGCCACCGTACGTATTCCTCATCCATCGTGTCCTGAGAATGAGATATGCGGATCCTATCGGGATCGTCGACACACCGGGCAGCCTTGCTGGACTTCTTTTACCTTTATCGAGCGTCTTGTGCGAGGGATTCCGAGGATGCTTTGAGCTAACTCGAGGTTGAGGTTTTCCAATAGGAATCCGAGGAGATCACGGGTTTCCTTGATCAAGGTCATTCTGTCGTAGCGTGTAGTAGTTTGTGATGGACTAGTTGGAGCACCCATGGAGGGTTAAATCTTTCGGAAAGCCATGCCCGCGGTTATGTGGCAACATGGAAACTTTGTTTAACATCCGGTTCTAGATAACTTGAAGTAAGCTTAATTAAAAGATGCCAACTGAATGTGTAACGATGACTGTCTCTTTCGTGAGCTCCTTCTCCGATTGAGGACACGGTGGGGTTATGTTTGACATAAGTAGGCGTTCAGGATCATTTATTTGATCATTATTAGTTCACGTCCGACTATGCGTAGATCACCCCCCTCTTATTCTTGTACTCGTAAATTAGCCACCCCATATGAATGCTTAGTCGCTTGCTGCAGCCTCACCACTTAACCTTACCTGACCCATTAAGCTTTGCTAGTCTTGAACCTTTGGAAATGAGATTGTTGAGTCCCTTGTGGCTCACAGATTACTACAACACGAGCTGCAGGTACAGGTAAAGGATATTCAAAGTGAGCGCGATGATTGTTCATTTGGAGCTTCTTCTTCTTCATCATCGATCTAGGATGGGTTCTGATACGTCTCCAACGTATCTATAATTTTTGATGGTTCCATGCTATTATCTTGTCAAACTTTGGATGTTTTGTATGCATTTTATATCTTTTTTTGGGACTAACTTATTAACTCAGTGCCAAGTGCCACTTCCTGCTTTTTTCGTGTTTTTGACCTTTTTCAGGGGAGAATATCAAACATAGTCCAAACGGAATAAAACCTCCGAAAAGATTTTTTTCCAAAACAGAAGATACACAGGAAGCTTGAGAACCAAGGCAAAGGCTCCCGGGGGAGGCCACAAGCCCCCTAGCCGCGGCCTGGGGGGGGCACCTAGCAGGCTTGTGGGCCCCCCGTGGCTCCTTTGCCCTACTTCTTCCGCCTATAAATCCCCGAAAAATATGAAACCACGAGAGAGAGCCACGAAAATACTTTACCGCCGCCGCAAGCTTCTGTCTCCGCAAGATCCCATCCGGGGCACGTTCTGGTGCCCTGCGAGACGGGGGATTTGGACATGGAGAGCTTCTTCATCAACACCATTGCCTCTCCGATGATGCGTGAGTAGTTCACCACAGACCTTCGGGTCCATAGCTAATAGCTAGATGGCTTCTTCTCTCTCTTGGATCTTATATAAAGTCCTCCATGATCTTCATGGAGATCTATCCGATGTAATCCTCTTTTGCTGTGTGTTTTGTTGGGGAACGTCACATGGGAAACAAAAAATTTCCTACGCGCACGAAGACCTATCATGGTGATGTACATCTACGAGAGGGGATTTCCGATCTACGTACCCTTGTAGATCACACAGCAGGAAGCGTTAAGAAACGCGGTTGATGTAGTGGAACGTCCTCACGTCCCTCGATCTGCCCCGCGAACCGTCCCACGAACCGTCCCGCGATCCGTCCCACGATCCGCTCCGACCTAGTGCCGAACGGACGACACCTCCGCGTTCAGCACACGTACGACTCGACGATGATCTCGGCCTTCTTGATCCAGCAAGAGAGACGGAGGGGTAGATGAGTCCTATAGCAGCATGATGGCGCTCTAGAGGTTGGTGGTGATCTATCTCAGCAGGGCTCCGCCCGAGCTCCGCAGAAATACGATCTAGAGGGAAAACCATGGAGGTATGTGGTCGGGCTGCTGGCGTCAGCTGTGCTTCCCTGGCAATGGTGCCAGAAAAGTGCTGATCCTGCAATCTCTAGTGTTAGCTAGACGAATGCTTATGACAACAAACCTTCTCCTGCAACGGCACCAGAAGAATGCTGCTAGCACTCCCCGGCAATGAAACTGGAAGAATGTTGTTGATGGCCCACCAGCGCGTGGGTTCGCAGCAGTTTTTGAGGGTAGAGTATTCGACCTAATTTGTTGATAAGCCAGTCAGGAGGTGAGAGTATACTCTCAAGTATTAGCAGCTGAATTTGTCAGATTCAACCACACCTGAAAGATTAATATCTGCAAGCACAGTAGTAACAGCAAAATAGCGAGTTACGGCAGTGTAACGAGGAATAGCAGTGGCAAGGAACAACAGTAGTGACAACAGTAGCAAGTAGCAACAGTAGCAAGCGACAGTAGTAGCAACAGTAGCAGCAGAGCAAAACAAGTAACAGAAGTAGCAACAGTAGTAGCATCAGCAGAGCAAAACAAGTAACATCAGTAGCAACAGTAGCAGCAGCAGCAGCAGAGCAAGACAAGTAACATCAGTAGCAACAGTAGAACAAACTCGTAGGCAATGGGTCGGTGATTTGTTTGGATGATATTCATCATGCAACAACTATAACACGGAGAGATATGTGGCTAGCTCCCGTTCGTCAATGTGATGTAGGCATGCATTCCGTGTGTCGTCATACGTGATTAGGGAAAATAACTTGCAGGACATCTATTGTCCATCGCTCCCATGGCAGCGGGGTCCAAAAGGAAACTACGGGATATTAAGGTTCTCCTTTTAATAAAGAACCGAACCAACGCATTAGCACTTGGTGAACACATGAACTCCTCAATCTATGCTCATCACCGGGAGTGGTTCCAAAACTGCTCCCCGTAAATTTTCAGGACGTTTGGAGAACTTTGATTTCTGCACAAAAATAACACCAAGGCAATTCTGCTAAAAACAGCGTCAGTCCAGGTTAGTTCCATTCAAATCATGCAAATTATAGTCCAAAACAAGGGCAAAAGAGTTTGGAAAAGTAGATACGTTGGAGACGTATCAACTCCCCCAAGCTTAAAACCTTGGTTGTCCTCAAGCAACTCAGTTGACAAACTGAGAGAGTAAGAAAAACTTTGACAAACTCTGTTTGATCTTGTTGTTGCAACTATGTCTAACTCATAACCAGAATTTCAGCAAGATCACAAGTTAACCACATAATAGTGTACCTGCCTGCAGGAAGATCAAACAAAGAAGGTGCAGTCAAAGTAATAGTCTCTCGAGTACCCTGACTAAACACCAGGTTATAAATCATCCGTCTACTAGCATCTCTATCCAGAAAATCATGGCGAACCATGCTATCATAATCCAGATATCTCTCAGGGAGAAGCATCTCTCCTTCCTCTCCCAGTCTAATGGGTATCTCAAAGTGTCTGGCAAGATGGGTAGCATAGATACCTCCAAAGACGACACCTTTAGAACGGTTCCGGTTTAACCGTTGAGCGACTATAGCGCCCAAGCTATAAGTCTTATCATTATAAAGGCCTTCGTGCAAAACCGCAAGGTATGTCAGAACTAAGTGATCCAGCCTCCCCACGGCCAATCAAACATTTTCCCACAAATAGTGAGAAGTACCAAAGCACAGGAAAATGTATGATAGCAATTCTAGCGCGAGACACTCCTCTCTCCTCTCCAACAACAATAGAACCAATGAAATTCTCCATGTCCCGTGGACGAGGGTCACGGATATCCCCAACATAAGTTAATTTGCATACATTCCAAAAGTCCTGCAGCGTCATGCACTGGGGAACATCATATATCATGAACTCAACCATGGGAGGATTCTACCTAGGATAAAAGTTGAAGCTTTGAACAAAAATATTGGTGAGGAGGAGATATTGTGGGCACTTATCTTCAACGAACGCAGTAAGACCTGCGTTCTCCACCAAGTAATAAAAGTCTTCATAAAGTCCGACGGTGCGCAAAAATTCATCACTTGGCCACTCGCACGCTCGAACTTCTATGTCTCGAGGGACTACGTACTTGGGGTGGTTCTTCTCATCCTCCTTGTGGTTATAGCTTGAAGAGCCTCTCAAGAACCTCCTCATCTCTTCCTTTTTCTAGCTCTGAAAAATTCTGAAATTTTTAGAGACTTCGAAAGAAAAGTGAATAAGGATTAACCCAACTTGTAGCAACTACTCCTACTAGTGCCTAGAGACCGTATCACGCGCTAAAACTACTTGGGACTAGCTAAAATCAACTTTTCTAGCTCAAGAACAGGGTCACCAAGATAGAAAGAGTTCGCGAAGGATAAAGCACTAGAGCAAAAAGTAATTGGACCAATGGAGGAATCACTTACCAAGCAGTAATTTCCCCAAAACAGTTCGGAGAATGGTGCTTTGAGCAAGGAGATCGAAAATCACAGCCAAATGAGCAAGAACACGGGTTTGAGCTGCGAAACAATTTTTTATGGAGGTGGAAGAAGAGGCTGGGAGCTAGAATGAGTGGAGGGGATGCCTGTGGGCCCCACAAGCTTGCACCCCGCCACTAGGAGGGTAGGTGGCGGTGGGGAGGCTTGTGGCCCACTGGTCAGGCCCCCTGACCAGCTCTCAGGCCTAGATATTTTCAAAAATTCCAGAAAAAATCATACTAAATTTTCAGGACCATCGGAGTACTTTTATTTTTGACGTATTTTTCTCCGGGATGCTAGAACATAAAACAGGAAAAGCTAAACTAATTCTATCATTTTTCTTCTAAGCAACAGAAAATGAAGACTCAAAACAGAGGTATGTGACTCTCTGATTCATCCGTTTCATGGTCATTGGAAGAAATTCGTCAATGGGGTTGATCAAGTCCTTATGACAAAACCTTCTCGAATCGCATGAGAACGGAGAATTTTCGAATAGCCACTAAGTCACCTCAATGGGGATATGAATCTTCCCAACAAGCAAATCATACTTCATCTTGACACGAGGAATAGGGCATTCAAAGCTCCCAATAAGAATCGATGAAGTCTTTTCGATAGCATTGATGCAATGTACTGGATATCGGTTCTTCGGAAAGTGCACTGTGTGCTCATTAGCGTTGACATGGAAAGTGACATTGCCTTTGTTGCAATCTATAACAGCCCATGCGGTGTTAAAAAAGGGTCTTCCGAGGATGATAGCCATGGCATCGTCCTCGGGAATATCCAAGATAACAAAGTCTGTTAAGATAGTGGTATTAGCAATCACAACACGCACATCCTCGCAAACGCCGATAGGGAAAGCAGTTGATTTGTCGTCCATTTGCAGAGAAATTTCAGTGGGTGTCAACTTACCCAACTCAAGTCTACGATAAAGAGAGAGCGGCATAACACTAACACCGGCTCCAAGGTCACATAAGGCAATTCTTACGTAGTTTCCTTTAATGGAGCAAGGTATAGTGGGCACTCCGGGATCACCAAGTTCCTTAGGAGTTCCACCTTTGAAAGTGTAATTGGCAAGCATGGTGGAGATCTCAAGATCTGGTATCTTCCGTTTATTAGTCACGATATCTTTCATGTACTTGGCATACAGAGACATCTTGAGCATATCAGTTAACCGCATCTGCAGAAAGACGGGTCTTATCATCTCAACGAAGCGCTCAAAATCCTCATCATACTTTTTCTTGGATGGCTTAGGAGGAAAGGTCATAGGTCTCTGAACCCATGGCTCTCTTTCTTTACCATGCTTCCTAGCAGTAAAGCCATTCTTGTCGTATCTCTTAGGTTGTGGATTATCTGGATTAACCGTAGGTTCAATCTCCACATCCTCATCATGGCTAGGTTGAGCATTATTATGAACATCACTGTCCACATTGTCACCAGGTTCATGTTCATCACCTGATTGTGTTTCCGCATCAGACGCAGAAATATCATTAGGTTCTTCAGGTGTGATAGTATTTGGTGTACTGGCGTACATGTTTCTATCATCCTTCTTCTTCTCCTTAGGATGACTAGGTGTATCAGCATTGATTCCTTGAGAATCTTGATCAATTCTCTTAGGATGACCTTCATGATACAAAGGTTCCTGAGTCATTTTGCCTCCTCTAGTAATGACTCTGACAGAGTTGTCATTTAATTCATTGAGCAGGTCATTCTGAGCTTTAAGTACTTGTTCTACCTGAGTAGTAATCATAGAGGCATGTTTACTCAGAAGCTTTAGAGCATTGACATTTCTGTCTACACAAGCATTTAAATGGCTAAGCATACAAGTACTTTGTTCCAAATGTCTGCTAACATAATCATTGAAACTCTGTTGTTTGGAAACAAAGTTGTCAAATTCATCAAAGCATAGGCCAGCAGGTTTATCAAAAGGAATATCACTCTCGTCAAACCTACGCAGAGAATTCACTTCCACTACCTGTATCAGGTTATCGAGACCGTGGATCTCTTCGATAGGTGGTAGATTTTTGACATCTTCAGATCTAATGCCTTTCTCTTGCATAGATTTCTTGGCTTCTTGCATATCTTCAGGACTGAGGAATAGAATACCTCTTTTCTTAGGAGTTGTCTTAGGAGGTGGTTTGGGAATAGTCCAAGCATTATCGTTGATCAAGAGGTTATTCAGTAGAGTCTCAGCTTGTTCTACAGTTCGTTCCCTAAAAACACAACCTGCACAACTACCTAGGTGGTCTCTAGAGGCATTGGTAAGTCCGTTATAAAGGATATCAACTATCTCGTTCTTCTTGAGAGGGTAATCAGGCAAAGCATTCTGTTGAGCAAAGTTGTATATTTCCTGCAAGGCAGCTTGCTTCTTATGGGCAGGGAAATATTTCTCACAGAAGTAATAGACCATCTCCTGGGGACTACACACACATCCAGGAGCAAGAGAGGTGAACCAGGCTTTAGCGTTATCCTTTAGAGAGAAAGGAAACAGCTTAAGGATATAGTAGTGGCGGATCTTCTCCTCATTAGTGAAAAGGTTGGCTATTTCGGATAGTTTGGCAAGATGGGCTATGACCGTCTCATACTCATAACCGTGAAAAGGATCAGATTCGACTAGCGAGATTATCTCAGTGTCGACAGAGAATTCATAATCCTTATCGGTGACAAAGATAGACGAAGTGGCAAACTTCGGATCATTTTTCATCCTAACTTCCCGAGATTTTTCCTTCCACTTGAGAATTAATTTCTCAGCATCATAGGCATCCTTACATGCAAGAAAATTCTTAGCTATCTCTCCCTCCATAACGTAACCCTCAGGTATATCAGGCAATTCATATCTAGGAGAGCTAGATCTAACAGGAGCAAAAGCAGGTTCTATCTCAATAACATCGGCAATTTCAGAAGCATCACGAGCATTGGCAGTAACTCTAGCAATATGAGCATCAAGGAACACTCCTAGTGGAACATCAGGCACAGGAGCATCTCTAGCAGTATCAAGCATAGCATCATCAGGAAAAATAGCATCTCTAGCATCATCAGGCAAAGCAGTATCAAGCATAGCATCTCTAGCAGTATCAGGCATAGCATCTCTAGCAGTATCAGCCATAGTATCAAGCATAGCAGCTCTAGCAGTAGTATCAAGCATAACATCTCAGGCATAGTATCACAAGCATCATCAAGCACAGGCAACATATCAAGATTTCTAGTAGGAGGTGAAGTCGCGAACTTACTCATAACAGAAGGTGAATCAAGTGCAGAGCTAGATGGCAATTCCTTACCTCCCCTCGTATTTGAGGGCAAGACTTTGGTCTTCGGATCCTTCAGATTCTTCATAGTGATCAGCAGATATAAATCCCAAGTGACTCAGAGAATATAGCAATACCTCCCGAGCAACAGCGCTAGAAAAATGCTGACGTCAGCTGTGCTTCCCCGGCAACGGCGCCAGAAAAATGTTGACGTCAGCTGTGCTTCCCTGGCAATGGCGCCAGAAAAGTGCTGATCCTGCAATCTCTAGTGTTAGCTGGACGAATGCTTATGAAAACGAACCTTCCCATGCAACGACACCAGAATAATGTTGCTAGCACTCCTCCTAATGAAACTGGAAGAATGTTGTTGATGTCCCACCAGCGCGTGGGTTCGCAGCAGTTTTCGAGGGTAGAGTATTCGACCCAATTTGTTGATAAGCCAGTCAGGAGGTGAGAGTATACTCTCAAGTATTAGCAGCTGAATTTTTCAGATTCAACCACACTTGAAAGATTAGTACCTGCAAGCACAATAGTAATAGCAAAGTAGCGAGTAACGGCAGTGTAATGAGCAATAGAAGTGGCAAGGAACAGCAGTAGTGACAGCAGTAGCAAGTAGCAACAGTAGCAAGCGACACTAGTAGCAACAGTAGCAGCAGAGCAAAACAAGTAACAGCAGTAGCAACAGTAGTAGCATCAGCATAGCAAAACAAGTAACAGCAGTAGCAACAATAGTAGCAGCAACAGCAGAGAAAGACAAGTAACATCAGTAGCAACAGTAGGACAAACTCGTAGGCAATGGGTTGGTGATTTTCTTGGATGATATTCATCATGCAACAGCTATAACATGGAGAGATATGTGGCTAGCTCTCGTTCATCAATGTGATGTAGGTATGCATTCCGTGTGTCATCATACGTGCTTAGGGAAAATAACTTGCATGACATCTATTGTCCATCCCTCCCGTGGCAGCGGGGTCCAAAAGGAAACTACGGGATATTAAGGTTCTCCTTTTAATAAAGAACCGGACCAACGCATTAGCACTTGGTGAACACATGAACTCCTCAAACTATGCTCATCACTGGGAGTGGTTCCGGTTATTGTCACTCCGGGGTTGCCGGATCATAACACATAGTAGGTAACTACAACTTGCAAGATAGGATCTAAAACACACATATATTGGTGACAACATAATAATTTCAGATCTGAAATCATGGCACTCGGGCCCTAGTAACAAGCATTAAGCATGGAAAAGTAGTAGCAACATCAAATCTCAGAACATAGTGGATACTAGGGATCAATCCCTATCAAAACTAACTCGATTACATGATAGATCTCATCCTACTCATCACCGCCCAGCGAGCCTACGAATAGATTACTCACGAACGATGAAGAGCTTCATGGAATTGGAGAGAGAAGAAGGTTGATGATGACGATGGCGACATTTTCCCTTCTCTGGAGCCCAAGATGTACTCCAGATCTGCCCTCCAGATGAAGAACAGGAGGTGGCGGCGCCTCCATATCGAAAACGCGACGAAAACTTCTCTTTTTTATATTTTCTGGGACGAAAGGAGACTTATAGAGCTGGAGTTGGGGGCAGCAGGTGCCTGTGGGCCCCACAAGCCTGCCCACCACCACCAGGGGGTGGTGGCGGAGCAGGGGCTTGTGGCCCACTGGCCCACCCCCTCAGGTGGAACTTGGCGCATATATTTTTGATATTTTCCAAAACTGCTCCCCATAAATTTTCAGGATGTTTGGAGAACTTTGATTTCTGCACAAAAATAACACCAAGGCAATTCTGCTAAAAACAGCGTCAGTCCAGGTTAGTTCCATTCAAATCATGCAAATTATAGTCCAAAACAAGGGCAAAAGAGTTTGGAAAAGTAGATACGTTGGAGACGTATCAGCTGCCGTGGCAAAGTTGTCTGAAATCAGCCCTAATACCTCAGTATATATAGAAGGGAGGGGGAGGGACGTGCCTTGAGGTTCAAGAGAGCCCCAAGGGGTCGGCCGAAGGGGGGAGGAGGAGTCCTCCTCCAATTCGCAAGGGCTCTCTTGGGCTTGCCCACCAGCCCACTAAGGGCTGGTGCGGTACCCCTAAGGCCTATGGGCTTCCCCCAGGTGGGCTGCCCCCCGGTAAACATCCGGAACCCATTCCTCACTCCCGGTACATTCCCGGTAATTCCGAAAACTTTCCGGTAATCAAATGAGGTCATCCTATATATCAATCTTTGTTTCCGGACCATTCCGGAGACCTTCGTGATGTCCGTGATCTCATCCGGGACTCCGAACAACATTCGGTAACCAACCATATAACTCAAATACGCATAAAACAATGCCGAACCTTAAGTGTGCAGACCCTGTGGGTTCGAGAACTATGTAGACATGACCCGAGGGACTCCTCGGTCAATATCCAATAGCGGGACCTGGATGCCCATATTGGATCCTACATATTCTATGAAGATCTTATCGATTGAACCTTAGTGCCAAGGATTCATATAATCCCGTATGTCATTCCCTTTGTCCTTCGGTATGTTACTTGCCCGATATTTGATCGTCGGTATCCGCATACCTATTTCAATCTCGTTTACCGGTAAGTCTCTTTACTCGTTCCAGAATACAAGATCATGTGACATACACTAAGTCACATTGCTTGCAAGGCTTGTGTGTGATGTTGTATTACTGATTGGGCCCCGAGATACCTCTTCATCACACGGAGTGACAAATCCCAGTCTTGATCCATACTAACTCAACGGACACCTTCGGAGATACCTGTAGAGCATCTTTATAGTCACCCAGTTACGTTGCGACGTTTAATACACACAAGCTATTCCTCTGGTACCAGTGAGTTATATGATCTCATGGTCACAGGAATAAATACTTGACACGCACAAAAACAGTAGCAACAAAATGACACGATCAACATGCTACGTTCATTAGTTTGGGTCTAGTCCATCACATGATTCTCCTAATGATGTGATCCCATTATCAAGTGACAACACTTTCCTGTAGTCAGGAAACCTTGACCATCTTTGATCAACGAGCTAGTCAACTAGAGGCTTACTAGGGACAGTGTTTTGTCTACGTATCCACACAAGTATTGTGTTTCCAGTCAATACAATTATAGCATGGATAATAAATGATTATCATGAACAAAGAAATATAATAATAACTAATTTATTATTGCCTCTAGGGCATATTTCCAACAGTCTCCCACTTGCACTAGAGTCAATAATCTAGTTCACATCACCATGTGATTCTAACGATTCTAACACCCATATAGTTCTGGGGTCTGATCACGTCTTGCTCGTGAGAGAGGTTTTAGTCAACGGTTATGAAACTTTTAGATCCATGTGTTCTTTAAAAATCTTTATGTCATCTTATAGATGCTGCTACTACGTGCTATTCAAAAATACTCCAAATATCTACTCTACTATACGAATCCGTTTCACACTCATAGTTATTCAGATTAGTGTCAAAGCTTGCATCGACGTAACCCTTTACGACGAACTCTTTAACCACCTCCATAATTGAGCAAAATTCCTTAGTCCATTAGTTACTAAGGATAACTTTGACCGCTGCTAGTGATTCAATCATGGATCACTCTCTGTACCTCTTAACAGACTTGCTGCAAGGCACACATCAAGTGCGGTACTCAGCATGGCATACTTTAGAGTCTATGGCTAAGGCATAGAAGACGACCTTCGTCTATTCTCTTTATTCTGCCGGGGTTGGGTTTTGAGTCTTACTCAAATTCACACCTTACAACACAGCCAAGAACTCCTTCTTTGCTGATCTATTTTGAACTCCTTCAAAAACTTGTCAAGGCATGCATTTTGTTGAAACTTCTATTAAACGTTTTGATCTATCTCCATAGATCCTGATGCTCAACGTTCAAGTAGCGCAATCCAGGTATTCCTTTGAAAAACTCCTTTCAAACAACCTTTTATGCTTCACAGAAATTCTACATTACTTCTGATCAACAATATGTCAACCACATATACTTATCAGAAATTCTATAGTGCTCCCACTCACTTCTTTGGAAATACAAGTTTCTCATAAACCTTGTACAAACCCAAAATCTTTGATCATCTCATCAAAGTGTATATTCCAACTCCGAGATGCTTGCACCAGTCCATTGAAGGATCGCTGGAGCTTGCATAGTTGTTAGCACCCTTAGGATCGACAAAACCTTCTGGTTTGTATTACATACAACCTTTCCTCAAGGAAACTGTCGAGGAAACAATGTTTTGACATCCTATGTGCAATATTTCATAACTCGTAGGTTCATTGTTGCTCAACAACATGACCTCCAAGACAGGGTTACCGTACCACTCTGTAGTAGTACGCGACCTTTGTCGACCTACGAGGTTTGTAGTAGCCTGATCCGAAGCTCTAATGATCACTATCATCAGCTTCCACTTCAATTGGTGTAGGCGCAACAGGAACAACTTCCCGCGCCCTGCTATACACTGGTTGAAGTGATGGTTCAATAACCTCATCAAGTTCCACCACTCTCCCACTCCATTCTTTCGAGATAAACCTATCCTCGAGAAAGGATCCATTTCTAGTAACAAACACTTTGCTTTCGGATCTGAGGTAGGAGATGTATCCAACTGTTTTGGATATCCTATGAAGATGCATTTATCCGCTTTGGGTTTGAGCTTATCAGACTGAAATTTTTCACATAAGCATTGCAACCCCAAACTTTCAAGAAACGACAGCTCAGATTTCTCTAAACCTGAGTCTACACTGTGTCGTCTCAACGGAATTACGCGGTGCCCTATTTAAAGTGAATGCGGTTGTCTCTAATGCATAACCCATAAACGATAGTGGTAATTCGATAAGAGACATCATACTTTGCACAATATCAAATAGGGCGCGGCTATGACGTTCGGACACACCATCACACTATGGTGTTTTAGGTGGCATAAATTGTGAAATAACTTCCACATTGTCTTAACTGTGTACCAAAACTCGCAACTCAGATATTCATCTCTATGATCATATCGTAGATAGTTTATCCTCTTGTTACGACGAACTTCACTCTGAAATAGAATTGAACTTTTTCAATATTTCATACTTGTGATTCTTTAAGTAAATACCCGTGTATCTACTCAAATCGTCATTGAAGTAAGAACGCAATGATATCCACTGCGTGCCTCAGCACCCATTGGACTACATACATCAAAATGTATTACTTCCAACAAGTTACTATCTTGTTTCATCTCAATGAAAACAAGGCCTTGCTCATGTGGTATGATTTGCATGTCACAAGTGATTCAAAATCTAGTGAGTATAAAGATCCATCAGCATGGAGACTCTTCATGCAATTTATACCAACATGACTCGAACGGCAGTGCCACAAGTAAGTGGTACTATCATCATTACCTTGTATCTTTTGGCACCAATATCATGAACATGTGTAACACTACGATCGAGATTCAATAAACCATTGAAGGTGATTATTCAAGAAAATAGAGTAACCATTATTCTCTTTAAATGAATAATTGTATTGCAATAAACATGATCCAATCATGTTCATGCTTAACGCAAGCACCAAATAACAATTATTTAGGTTTAATACCAATCCCGATGGTAGAGGGAGCGTGCGACGTTTGATCATATCAACCTTGGAAACACTTCCAACACGTATCGTCACCTCGCCTTTAGCTACTCTCCGTTTATTCCGTAGCTTTCATTTCGTGTTACTAATCACTTAGCAACCAAACCGGTATCCAATACCCTCGCGCTACTAGGAGTACTAGTAAAGTACACATCAACATCATGTATATCAAATATACTATTGTCGACTTTGCCAGCCTTCTTATCTACCAAGCATCTAGGGTAGCTCCGCCTCAGTGACCGTTCCCCTCATAACAGAAGTACTTAGTCTCGGGTTTGGGTTTAGTCTTGGGTCTCTTCATTAGTGCAGCAACTGTTTTGCCGTTTCACGAAGTATCCCTTCTAGCCCTTGCCTTTCTTGAAACTTAGTGGTTTTACTAACCATCAACTATTGATGCTCCTTCTTGATTTCTACTTTCGCGGTGTCAAACATCGCGAATCGCTCAAGGATCATTGTATCTATCCTTGATATGTTATAGTTCATCATGAAGCTCTGACAGCTTGGTGGAAGTGACTTTGGAGAACCATCACTATCTCATCTGGAAGATTAACTCCCACTTGATTCAAGCGATTGTCGTACTCAGACAATCTGAGCACACGCTCAACGATTGAGCTTTTCTCCTTTACTTCGTGGACAAAGAATCTTGTCGGAGGTCGCATACCTCTTAACAAGGACACGAGCATGAAATCACAATTTCATCTCTTTAGAACATCACTTATGTTCCGTGATGTTTCAAAACGTCTTCGGCGCCTTGCTTCTAAGCCATTAAGTATTTTGCACTGAACTATTATGTAGTCATCAGAAACGTGTATGTTGGATGTTCACAACATCCACACACGACGCTTGAGGTGCAGCACACCGAGTGGTGCATTAAGGACATAAGCCTTCTGCGCAGCAATGAGGACAATCCTCAGTTTTACAGACTTAGTCCGCAAAGTTGCTACTATGAGCTTTCAACTAAATTTTCTCTAGGAACATATAAAAATAGTAGATCTATAGCGCAAGCTACATCATAATTCGCAAAGACCATTAGACTATGTTCATGACAATTAGTTCAATTAATCATATTACTTAAGAACTCCCACTCAAAAAGTACATCTCTCTAGTCATTTGAGTGGTACATGATCCAAATCCACTATCTCAAGTCCGATCATCACGTGAGTCGAGAATAGTTTCAGTGGTAAGCATCTCTATGCTAATCATATCAACTATACGATTCATGCTCGACCTTTCGGTCTCTTGTGTTCTGAGGCCATGTCTGCACATGCTAGGCTCGTCAAGTTTAACCCGAGTGTTCCGCGTGTGCAACTGTTTTGCACCCGTTGTATGTGAACGTTGAGTCTATCACACCCGATCATCACGTGGTGTCTCGCAACGACGAACTGTCGCAATGGTGCATAGTAGGGGAGAACACAATTTCGTCTTGAAATTTTTGTGAGATATCACCTCATAATGCTACCGTCGTTCTAAGCAAGATAAGGTGCATAAAGGTTTAGCATCACATGCAATTCATAAGTGACATGATATGGCCATCATCAAGTGCTCCTTGATCTCCATCACCAAAGCACCGGTATGATCTTCTTGTCACCAGCACCACACCATGATCTCCATCAACGTGTCGCCATCGGGGTTGTCGTGCTACTGATGCTATTACTACTAAAGCTACATCCTAGCAATATAGTAAACGCATCTGCAAGCACAACCATTAGTTTAAAGACAACCCTATGGCTCCTGTCGGTTGCCGTACCATCGACGTGCAAGTCGATATTAACTATTACAACATGATCATCTCATACATCCAATATATCACATCACATCGTCGGCCATATCACATCACAAGCATACCCTGCAAAAACAAGTTAGACGTCCTCTAATTGTTGTTGCATGTTTTACGTGGTGACCATGGGTATCTAGTAGGATCGCATCTTACTTACGCAAACACCACAACGGAGATGTATGAATTGCTATTTAACCTCATCCAAGGACCCTCCACGGTCAAATCCGAATCAACTATAGTTGGAGAAACCGACACTCGCCAGTCATCTTTGAGCAACGGGGTTGCTCGTAGCGATGAAACCAGTCTCTCGTAAGGGTACGAGTAATGTCGGTCCGAGCCGCTTCGATCCAACAATACCGCGGAATCAAGAAAAGACTAAGGAGGGCAGCAAATCGCACATCACCGCCCACAAAAACTTTTGTGTTCTACTCGAGATGACATCTACGCATGAACCTAGCTCATGATGCCACTGTTGGGGAACGTCGCATGAGAAACAAAAAATTTCCTACGCGCACGAAGACCTATCATGGTGATGTCCATCTATGAGAGGGGATTTCCGATCTATGTACCCTTGTAGATCGCACAACAGGAAGCGTTAAGAAGCACGGTTGATGTAGTGGAACGTCCTCACGTCCCTCGATTAGCCCCGAGAACCGTCCCACGAACCGTCCCACGATCCGCTCCGATCTAGTGCCGAACGGACGGCACCGCCGCGTTCAGCACACGTACAACTCGACGATGATCTTGGCCTTCTTGATCCAGCAAGAGAGACGGAGAGGTAGATGAGTTCTCCGGCAGCATGACGGCGCTCCAGAGATTGGTGGTGATCTAACTCAGCAGGGCTCCGCCCGAGCTCCGCAGAAATACGATCTAGAGGAAAAACCGTGGAGGTATGTGGTCGGGTTACCGTGGCAAAGTTGTCTCAAATCAGCCCTAATACCTCAGTATATATAGGAGGGAGGGGGAGAGACCTGCCTTGAGGCTCAAGAGAGCCCCAAGGGGTCGGCCGAAGGGGGGAGGAGGAGTCCTCCAATCCTAGTCCAACTAGGATTGGAAGGTGGAGTCCTTCTCCACTTTCCCACTTCCCCCTTTTTTCTTTTCTTTTGTCTTTGATTTTCTTTATCTCCTACGCAAGGGCTCTCTAGGGCTTGCCCACCAGCCCACTAAGGGCTGGTGCGGCACCCCTAAGGCCTATGGGCTTCCCCGGGTGGGCTGCCCCCCCCCCCCCCCGGTGAACATCCGGAACCCATTTGTCACTCCCGGTACATTCCCGGTAATACCGAAAACTTTCCGGTAATCAAATGAGGTCATCCTATATCTTCGTTTCCGGACCATTCCGGAAACCCTCGTGACGTCCGTGATCTCATCTGGGACTTCAAACAACATTCGATAACCAACCATACCACTCAAATACGCATAAAACAACGCCGAACCTTAAGTGTGCAGACCCTGCGGGTTCGAGAACTATGTAGACATGACCCGAGGGACTCCTTAGTCAATATCCAATAGCGGTACCTGGATGCCCATATTGGATCCTACATATTGTACGAAGATCTTATCGATTGAACCTCAGTGCCAAGGATTCATATAATCCCGTATGTCATTCCCTTTGTCCTTCGGTATGTTACTTGCCCGAGATTCGATCGTCAGTATCCGCATACCTATTTCAATCTCATTTACCAGTAAGTCTCTTTACTCGTTCCGTAATACAAGATCCCGTGACATACACTAAGTCACATTGCTTGCAAGGCTTGTATGTGATGTTGTATTGCCGAGTGGGCCCCGAGATACCTCTCCGTCACACGGAGTGACAAATCCCAGTCTTGATCCATACTAACTCAACGGACACCTTCGGAGATACCTGTTGAGCATCTTGATAGTCACTCAGTTACGTTGCGACGTTTGATACACACAAGGTATTCCTCCGGTGCCAGTGAGTTATATGATCTCATGGTCACAGGAATAAATACTTGACACGCAGATAAACAGTAGCAACAAAAAGACACAATCAACATGCTACGTTCATTAGTTTGGGTCTAGTCCATCACATGATTCTCATAATGATGTGATCCCGTTATCAAATGACAACACTTGCCTATAGTCAGGAAACCTTGACCATCTTTGATCAACGAGCTAGTCAACTAGAGGCTTACTAGGGACAGTGTTTTGTCTATGTATCCACACAAGTATTGTGTTTCCAATCAATACAATTATAGCATGGATAGTAAACGATTATCATGAACAAAGAAATATAATAATAACTAATTTATTATTGCCTCTAGGGCATATTTCCAACATGTTTGTCGAGATCCGATGAATTGTGGATTTATGATCAGATTATCGATGAATCTTATTTGAGTTTCCTCTGATCTCTTATATGCATGATTTCATATCCTTGTAATTCTCTTCGAGTTGTGGGTTTTGTTTGGCCAAATTGATCTAAGATTCTTGCAATGGGAGAAGTGCTTGGTTTTGGGTTCATACCGTGCGGTGACCTCACCCAGTGACACAAGGGGTAGCGAGGCACACATCGTGTTGTTGCCATCAAGGGTAAAAAGATGGGGTTTATATCTATTGCATGAATTTATCCCTCTACATCATGTCATCTTGCTTAAGGCGTTACTCCATTTGTCATGAACTTAATACACTAGATGCATGCTGGATAGCGGTCGATGTGTGGAGTAATAGTAGTAGATGTAGACAGTATCGGTCTACTTGTCTCGGACGTGATGCCTATATGTATGATCATTGCCTTAGATACCGTCATGACTTTGCGTGGTGTTATTTGAATTGCTCGACAGTAATTCGTTCACCCACCGTAATATTTGCTATCATGAGAGAAGCCTCTAGTGAACACTATGGCCCCCAGGTCTACTTCACATCAAATTTTTAGCCCTACACTTTTACTTTGTTGCACTTTCCGCCTTCAGATCTCACCTTGCAGTTAACCGCGAAGGGATTGACAACCCCTTTGTAGCATTGGGTGCAAGTTTGCTGTTGTTGCGCAGGTACTTTGGAGTCTTGCCTTGATACTCCTACTGGATTGATACCTTGGTTCTCAAACTGAGGGAAATACTTACTGCTACTGTGCTGCATCACCCTTTCCTCTTCAAGGGAAAAACCAACGCAAGATCAAGAGGTAGCAAGAAGAATTTCTCGCGCCGTTGCCGGGGAGGAGGATCAAGTCAAGAATAGTCTCCCGTCAACGTGCCAATTTCTGGCGCCGTTGCCGGGGAGCGTCAAGTCAAGAATAGTCTTCCTCCAGCGTGTCAATTTCTGGCACGAGGGATTATTCTAAGTGAAGCTTATCCAAGTAACTATCGCAAACTCATCTCTTGCATTTACTTTTTTGCCTCTCGTTTTCCTCTCCCCCACTTCTGAAAAACAAAAATTACAAAAAAATATTTTCCTTTTTCGTTTGCCCTTTTCTTTCGCTTGCTTTCTGTTCGCTTGTGTGCTTGTGTGCTTGCTGAAGTCACCATGACTGAAAACACCAAACTTTGTGACTTCTTGAATACTAATAATAATGATTTTATTAGTACTCCGATTGCTCCCGCCACTAGTGCAGAATCATATGAAATCAATGCTGCTTTGCTGAATCTTGTTATGAAAGAGCAATTCTCCGGCCTTCCTAGTGAAGATGTCGCATCCCATCTTAATACCTTCATTGAGTTATGTGATATGAAAAAGAATAAAGATGTGGATAATGATGTGATTAAATTCAAGCTATTTCCGTTCTCATTGCGAGATCGAGCAAAAACTTGGTTTTCATCTTTGCCCAAAAATAGTATTGATTCTTGGAACAAGTGCAAAGATGCTTATATTCCAAGTATTTTCCACCGGCTAAGATTATCTCTCTCCATAATGACATCATGAATTTTAAGCAACTAGATCATGAACATGTTGCACAATCTTGGGAGAGAATGAAATTGATGATTAGAAATTGTCCCGCTCATGGCTTGAGTCTTTGGATGATTATACAAATCTTCTATGCTGGTTTGGATTTTGCATCTAGAAATATCCTTGATTCCGCCTTCGGTGGAACTTTCATGGAAATAACATTAGGAGAAGCCACAAAACTCCTAGACAATATCATGACAAACTATTCTCAATGGCACACTGAAAGGCCACCTACTAGTAAAAAAGTGCACGCTATAGAAGAAATTAACTCGTTGAGTGCTAAGATGGATGAGTTAATGAAATTGTTTGCTAGTAAAGGTGCTCCTTTAGATCCAAATGATATGTCCTTGCCTACCTTGACTGACAGTAGCAATGAGAGCTTGGACGTTAATTTTGTTGGTAGGAATAATTTTGGCCACAACAATGCTTTTAGAGGTAACTATATTCCTAGACCTTTTCCTAGTAATCCCTCTAATAACTTTGGCAATTCCAACAACAATGCTCATGGACATTACAATAAATTACCCTTTGATTTAGAGAGTAATATTAAAGAGTTTATCAACTCGCAAAAGATTTTCAATGCGTCCATATAAGAAAAACTACTCAAAATAGATGACTTGGCTAGGACCGTTGATAGAATGTCTCTGGACATTGATGCTTTGAAAGTGAGATGTGCTCCTCCCAAGATGAATATGGATGAAACTTTGAAAGCTATGTGTGTTCCCATGAATGAGAGTAAAGAAAGAACCGCCCAAATTCGTGCTAGACATGAATGGCTTAAAAAGGCATGTTCTCGTGATGAGAATCACGAGGATCTTAAAGTGCTTGGTGTGACTCCCATTGAATCCTTGTTTTCTAGTGTCAAACCTAATGATGACGGGGCTGGATATGAATCCACCTTGGTTGAGAAACGCCCCAATGATTCTGAGTCTATCTATCTTGATGCTAAAAGCATTGAAAGTGGAGTAGAGGATATTAAAACTTTGAGTAGTAATGAAATTACTACTTTGGATTTCAAGGAATTCAATTATGATAGTTGCTCTTTGATTGAATGTATTTCCTTGATGCAATTCATGCTAAAATCACCACACGCTTATAGCCAAAACAAGGCTTTTACCGATCATATCGTCGATGCTATGATGAAATCTCTTGAAGAGAAACTTGAGTTGGAAGTTTCTATTCCTAGAAAACTTCATGATGTGTGGGAACCTACTATCAAAATCAAGATCAAAAACTATGAATGCAATCCTTTGTGTGATTTGGGTGCTAGTGTTTCCGCGATTCCAAAGTCTTTATGTGATGTTCTAGGCTTCAATGAGATTGATGAGTGCTCTCTTAATTTGCATCTTGCGGATTCTACTGTTAAGAAACCTATGGGAATGATCAATGATGTTCTTATTATTGCAAATAGGAACTATGTACTTGTGGATTTCATTGTGCTTGATATTGATTGCAATCCCACATGTCCCATCATTCTTGGTAGACCTTTCCTTAGGACTATTGGTGCTATCATCGATATGAAGGAAGGGAATATTAGATTTCAATTTCCATTAAAGAAGGCCATGGAACAGTTTCCTAGAAAGAAAATAAGATTGCCTTATAAATCCATGATGAGGGCTACTTATAGTTTGAGCACCAAAGACGACGATACTTGATTCTATCGCCTTATGCCTAGCTAAGGGCGTTAAACAATAGCGCTTGTTGGGAGGCAACCCAATGAATTTATCTTTGCTTTTTGCTTTCTGTTTTGTTGCATCCACACCATCATAATTCTGTTATGATTGTGTTTTTGTGTTTCTTTCTGTGTTTGAGCCAAGTAAAACCTTATGACTAGTTTTGGTGATGGTTGTTTGATCGTGCTGAAAAAGACAGAAACTTTTCGCTTACGAAATCATTTTTCATTTTTATCCAAAAAGAGATTTTGAGTTGATTCTTTTTGCTACTGGTTGATATGCCAATTTCCCTAATTGTCGTAATTGTTCAGAATTTTGAGATACCAGAAGTATACGAAGTATACAGATTGCTACAGACTGGTCTGTTTTTGACATATTCTGTTTTTGTTGTGTTGATTGCTTATTTTGATTAAACTATGGATAATATCGGGGGGTACTAGCCATGGAAAAGTGAGAATAAAGTATTATAACACCAATATAAATAGAAATCAAGTTTGCTATAGTAATATAACACCAATATAAATAGAAATCAAGTGTGCTAATGATATCATGAGTTTCTGTTTAAGTTTTGTGTTGTGAAGTTTTCAAGTTTTGGGTGATGTTCTCATGGACAATGGGATAAAGAGTGGAAAGAGATCAAGCTTGGGGATGCCCAAGGCATCCCAAGCCAAATTCAAGGACACCAAAAAGCCTAAGCTTGGGGATGCCCCGGGAAGGCATCCACTCTTTCGTGTTCAATCCATCGGTAACGTTACTTGGAGCTATATTTTTATTCACCACATGATATGTGTTTTTCTTGGAGCATCATGTATCATAGGAGTCTTCTATTTTTGTTGTTTCACAATCATCCTTGCTGCACACGTTTTTGAGAGAGACACGCACACATCTTGAATTTGCTAGAATACTCATTGAGCTTCACTTATATCTTTTGAGTTAGGCAATTTAGCTCGCATGTGCTTCACTTATATCTTTTGAACTAGATAAATTTGCTCTAGTACTTCACTTAGATCTTTTTAGAGCATGGTGGTGTCATAATTTGGAGAAATAATAACTCTCGATCTTCACTCATATCTTTTTGAGAGTTCCCTCTTTGAGTAACTTGGTAGTTGGCTTGTGCTATGAAAGTAGTCCTAAAGATGATAGGCATCCAAAGAGGATATAATGAAGCTTCCATATTCATGTGCATTGATTAGTAAAGAGAAGTTTGATTCCTCTCAATTAGTTTTGAGACATGGATTTGGTAATATTAGAGTCATGTTAGTAGGGTGTTGTGAATCTAGAAATACTTGTGTTGAAGTTAGTGATTCTCGTAACATGCACGTATGGTGAACCGCCATGTTAGGAAGTCGGAACATAATTGATTTATTGATTGTCATCCTTTGTGTTGCGGTCGGGATCGCGTGATGGTTAACACCTACCAACCCTTCCCCTAGGAGTATGCGTTTAGCACTTTGTTTCGATTACTAATAAAACTTTCGCAATAAGTATATGAGTTCTTCATGACTACTGTGAGTCCATGGTATAGATGCACTTTCACCTTAAACCATTGCTAGCTTCTCTAGTGTCGTGTAACTTTCGACGGTGCACAAAACCACCATATACCTTCCTCAAAACAGCCACCATACCTACCTATTATGGCCTTTTCATAGCCATTCCGAGATATATTGCCATGCAACTCCCGCCGTTCCGTCTCATGACTTGTGTCGTCACTTACATATTGCCATTGCATGGTCATAAGATAGCTAGCGAGATGTTTCAACGTCATATACCAAGCTAGATCGTTGCACATCCCGGTACATTGCCGGAGGCATTTCCTATAGAGCCATCATTGCTCTAAGTGTTGAGTTGTGAGTAAATAAAAGTGTGATGATCATCCTTAGCATTGTCCCAAGTGAGGAAAAATGAAAAGAGGCCAAAGATGCCCACCAATAAAAATATATGAAAAAAGAGGCTAAAGAGCCCAAACAAAAAAAAGATAAAAAGAGAGAAGGGACAATGCTACTATCTTTTTCCACACTTGTGCTTCATAATAGCACCATGTTCTTCATGATTGAGAGTCTCTTGTTTTGTCACCACCATATACTAGTGGGAATCTTCATTATATAACTTGGCTTGTATATTCCAATGATGGGCTTCCTCAAAATTGCCCTAGGTCTTCGTGAGCAAGCAAGTTGGGTGCACACCCACTAGTTTTCCTTTTGAGCTTTCACACACTTATGGCTCTAAGTGCATCCGTTGCATGGTAATCCCTACTCATTCATATTGATATCTATTGATGGGCATCTCCATAGCCCGTTGATACGCCGAGTCGATGTGACCATCTCCTCCTTTTTGCCTCACAACCTCCACCACACTCTATTCCACCTATAGTGCTATATCCATGGCTCACGCTCATGTATTGCATAAGAGTTGAAAAAGTTTGAGAAAGTAAGAGTGCGAAAACAATTACTTGGCCAATACCGGGGTTGTGCATGATTTAAATTCGTTGTGTGGGGATGATGGAGCATAGCCAGACTATATGATTTTGTAGGGATAACTTTCTTTGGCCTTGTTATTTCTAAAGTTCATGATTACCTTGCTAGTTTGCTTGAAGTATTATTGTTTTCATGTCAATAGCAAACTATTGTTTTGAATCTTACGAATCTAAACATTCATGCTACATGAAAGAAGTTGCAAAGGACAAATATGTTAGGTAGCATTCCACATCAAAAATTCAGTCTTTATCACTTCCCTACTCGAGGACGAGCAGGAGTTAAGCTTGGGATGCTTGATACGTCTCCAATGTATCTATAATTTTTGATGGTTCCATGCTATTATCTTGTCAAACTTTGGATGTTCTGTATGCATTTTATATCTTTTTTGGACTAACTTATTAACTCGGTGCCAAGTGCCAGTTCCTGTTTTTTCCGTGTTTTGACCTTTTTCAGGGGAGAATATCAAACACAGTCCAAACGGAATAAAACCTCCGAAAAGATTTTTTCCGAAACAGAAGATATGCAGGAAGCTTGAGAACCAAGGCAAAGGCTCACGGGGGAGGCCACAAGCCCCCTAGCCGCGGCCTGGGGGGTGATACGTCTCCAAAGTATCTATAATTTTTGATCGTTCCATGCTATTATTTTAAAACTTTGGATGTTAAGTATGCCTTTTATACTTTTTTGGGACTAACTTATTAACTTAGTGCCAAGTGCCAGTTCCTGTTTTTTTCGTGTTTTTGACCCTTTTAAGAGGAGGATTTTAAACGGTGTCCAAACGGAATAAAACTTCCGAAAAGATTTTTTCCGGAAGAGAGGATACGCACAGGACTTGAGAACCAAGGCAGAGGCCACCAGGGGACCCCACAAGCCCCCTAGGCGTGGCCAGGGGGGCCGCGCCTAGCAGGCTTGTGGGCTCCCTGTTGCTCGTCTGCCCTACCTCTTCCGCCTATAAATTCATGAAAAATCCAAAACTGCCGAGCAGATCCACGAAAATACTTTTCCGTCGCCGCAAGCTTCTGTTTCCGCAAGATCCCATCTGGGGCATGTTCTGGTGCCCTGCAGGAGGGGGGATTCGGATACAGAGGGCTTCTTCATCATCACCATAACCTCTCCGATGATGCGTGAGTAGTTCACCATAGACCTTCAGGTCCATAGCTAGTAGCTAGATGGCTTCTTCTCTCTCTTGGATCTTCAATACAAAGTTCTCCATGATATTCATGGAGATCTATCTGATGTAATCTTGTTTTGCGGTGTGTTTGTCGAGATCCGATGAATTCTGTATTTATGATCAGATTATCTATGAATCTTATTTGAGTTTCTTCTGATCTCTTATATGCATGATTTCATATCCTTGTAATTCTCTTCGAGTTGTGGGTTTTGTTTGGCCAACTTGACCTATGATTCTTGCAATGGGATAAGTGCTTGGTTTTGGGTTCATACCGTGCGGTGACCTCACCCAGTGACAGAAGGGGTAGCGAGGTACGCATCGCGTTGTTGCCATCAAGGGTAAAAAGATGGGGTTTACATCATTGGTTTGAGTTTATCCCTCTACATCATGTCATCTTGCTTAAGGCGTTACTCTGTTCATCATGAACTCAATACACCGGATGCATGCTGGATAGCGGTCGATGTGTGGAGTAATAGTAGTAGATGCAGAAAGTATCGGTCTACTTGTCTTAGACGTGATGCCTATATGTATGATCATTGCCTTAGATATCGTCATGAATTTGCGTGGTTCTATCAATTGCTCGACAGTAATTTGTTCACCCACCGTGATATTTGCTATTTTGAGAGAAGCCTCTAGTGGACACTATGGCCCCCGGGTCTACTTCACATCCTATTTTCAGCCTTACACTTTTACTTTGTTGCACTTTCCGCCTTCAGATCTCACTTTGCAATCAATTTTGAAGAGATTGACAATGCCTTTATAGCGTTGGGTGCAAGCTCGTTTGTGTTTGCGCAGGTACTGTGGACTGCTACTGCGACAACATACCTTCCCTGGAAACGGTGCCAGGAATCCTTCTGCTACGGCTACGCCTATAGGGACTTCCTTGGAAATTTGCAAAGGATTTCCCCGCGGCCTTGGAGCCTTGCGTTGGTGTTCCCTTGAAGAGGAAAGGGTGATGTAGCACAGCGGCGGTAAGTATTTCCCTTAGTTTGAGAACCAAGGTATCAATCCAGTAGGAGGAGCGTTCAAGTAACAAGTACCTGCACAAACACAAAGAGCTTGCACCCAACGCTGTGAAGGGGTTGTCAATCCCTTATAGATTGTTTGCAAAGTGAGAAATGAAAGCAAAGAGTAAACAAAGCAAAGTAAAAGTGAAAGTGGAAACGATAGTTGTGAATAGACCCACGTGCCGTAGTGTTCACTAGTGGCTTCTCTCATGAAAGAAACTAGACGGTGGGTGAATGAATTACTGTCGAGCAATTGATAGAACCGCGCAAAGTCGTGACGTTATCTATGGCAATGATTATATCTATAGGCATCACGTCCAAAACAAGTAGACCGATACTGTCTGCATCTACTACTATTACTCCACACGTCGACCGCTATCCAGCATGCATCTAGTGTATTAAGTTCAAAAGAACAGAGTAACGCCTTATGCAAGATTACATGATGTAGATGAAAAATCTCAAATCTATGATGAAATTCCATCTTGTTACCCTTGATGGCAACAACATGATGCGTGCCTTGCTGCCCCTTCTGTCACTGGGAAAGGTCACCACACGGTATGAACTCAAAACCAAGCACTTCTCCCATTGCAAGAATCATAGATCTAGTTGGCCAAACAAAACCCAAGACTCGGAGAGACTTACAAGGATATCAAATCGTGCATATAAGAAATCAGCAAAGACTTAAATATAATTCATAGATAATCTGGTCACAAATCTACAATTCATCGGATCTCGACAAAACACCGCCAAAGAGGATTACATCGGATAGATCTCCTTGAAGATCATGGAGAACTTTGTATTGAAGATCCAAGAGAGAGAAGAAGTCATCTAGCTACTATCTACGGACCCGTAGGTCTGAAGTGGACTACTCACGATTCATTGGAGAGGCGATGATGTTGATGTAGAAGCCCTCCAACTCCAAAGTCCCCTTCGGCAGGGCACCGGGAAGGGTCTCCAGATGAGATATTGCGGAAACGGAAGCTTGCGGCGGCGGAAAAGTGTTTTCGTGGATGCCCTGATTTTTTCTGCGATTTTAGGGAATATATAGGCCAAAGAGCTAGGGCAGGGGAGCGCCAGGGAGGCCACAAGCCTGGTTGCCGCGGCAACGGGGCTTGTGGGCTCCCTGTGGGCCCCCTGCCTTGGCCCTCACGTCCCCCGATCTTCTTCTGTTTTGGAAAAATAATTTCGGGGATTTTATTTCGTTTGGACTCCGTTCCAAAATCAGATCTGAAAAGAGTCAAAAAAACAGAAAAACAGGAACTGGCACTTGGC
This sequence comes from Hordeum vulgare subsp. vulgare, assembly GCF_904849725.1. NCBI lineage: Eukaryota > Viridiplantae > Streptophyta > Magnoliopsida > Poales > Poaceae > Hordeum > Hordeum vulgare. Next base: position 141,963,339 of record NC_058521.1, on the reverse strand, counting down.
ACTGAATTAATAAGTTAGTCCCAAAAATGATAAAAAAGGTATATAAAACATCCAAAGTTGACAAGATAACAGCGTGAAACCATCAAAAATTATAGATACGTTTGAGACGTATCAAGCATCCCCAAGCTTAACTCTTGCTCGTCCTCGAGTAGGGAAGTGATAAAGAATTAATTTTTTATGCTTTCATGCTACCTAGCATAGATGTCCTTTGTAACTCCTCTTATGTGACGTGAATATTGAGATCCATTAGATTCAAAACAATAGTTTGTTATTGACGTGGAGACAATAATACTTCAAGCAAACTAGCAAGGTAATCATGAACTTTCAAAATAACAAGGCCAAAAGAAAGTTATCCCTACAAAATCATATAGTCTGGCTATGCTCTATCATCCTTGCACAACGAATTTAAATCATGCACAACCCCGATATTGGCCAAGTAATTGTTTTCACACCTTTACTTTCTCAAACCTTTTCAACTCTCACGCAATACATGAGCGTGAGCCATGGTTTTAGCACTATAAGTGGTGTGCAGTGTGGTGGAGGTTGCAAGACAAACAAGGAGAAGATGGTCACATTGACTAGGCATATCAATGAGCTATGGAAATGTTCATCAATAGATATCAACGTGAATGAGTAGCGATTGCCATACAATTGATGCACTAGAGCTAAGAGTATGTGAAAGCTCTTAAAGAAAACTAGTGGGTGTGCATCCAACTTGGTTGCTTACGAAGACCTAAAGCAATTTTGAGGAAGCCTATAATTGGAATATACAAGCCAAGTTATATAATGAAAATTTCCCACTAGCTATACGGTGGTGACAAAACAAGAGACTCTCAATCATGAAGATCATGGTGCTTAATATGCACAAGTGTGGAAAGGTGGTAGCATTAGCCCTTCTCTCTTTTTCTCTCATTTTTTGGTGGGATATTTGGCCTCTTTTTATTTATTTATTTTTATTTTGGTGGGCATCTTTGGCCTCTTTTATTTCCTCACATGGGACAATGCTCCATCAATGATGATTATCACACTTACAACTCAAAACTTAGAGCAATGACGACTCTATATGGAATGCCTTCGGTAGTGTACCGTGACAATGATGTAGCATGGCATAGACATCTATGAGAACATCATGCTAGCTATCTTATGATCATGCAATGGCAATGTAGAAGTGGTGGCACATGTCATGGTGGTAGTTGCATGGCAATGTATCTCGGAATGGCTTTGAAAAGGCCATAGTAGGTAGGTATGGTGGCTGTTTTGAGGGAGGCTAATGGTGGGTTTTGTGCATCGGCGAAAGTTGGAGGGCACTAAAGAAGATAGTGATGGTGGAAGGCGAAAGTGCATCTAAACCATGGACTCATCATTAGTCATGAAGAACTCGTATACTTGTTGCAAAAGTTTTAGTAGTAATCGAAACAAAGCATTCAACGCATACTCCTAGGGGAACGGTTGGTAGGTATAAACCATCGCGCGATCCCGACCGCCACACAAAGGATGACAATCAATATACTAATCATGCTCAGACTTCATCACATAGCGGTTCACCATACGTGCATGCTACGCGAATCACTAACTTCAACACAAGTATTTCTAGATCCACAACACCTTACTAATATAACTTCAATATTACCACAACCACAACTCAAAACTAATTGAGATGAATCAAAACTTCTCTAACTATTCAATGCACATGGAGGTGGACGTTTTCATATCCCTTTGGATAAATACCCCTTTTGAGACTACTATCATAGCATATGTCAACTACCAAGCCACGCGCTTCCGTGCTCTAAAAGATATAAGTGAAGCACACAGAGCAAAATCAACTAGCTCAAAAGATATAAGTCAAGCACATGTGAGCTGAATTGTCTAACCAAAGGATATAAGTGAAGCTCGACAAAATCACGGTGAGTGTATGTCTCTCTATCTAGGTGTGCAGCAAGGAAGATTGTGACACAACAAAAATAAAAGACTCCTATGATACAAGACGCACCAAGCAAAACACATAACATGTGGTGAATAAAAATATAGCCCCAAGTAACATTACCGATGGATTGAAGACGAAAGAGGGGATGCCTTCCCGGGGAATCCCCAAGCTTAGGCTTTTACGACATCCTTGAATCAACTTTGGATGCCTTGGGCATCCCCAAGCTTGAGCTCTTGCCACTCTTTATCTCTTTGTCCACAAGAACTTCACCCAAAACTTGAAAACTTCACAACACGAAACTTAAACAGAAACTCACTTCCTTAGGTACAGTAGCAAACTTAAATTCTACTTATGTTGATGTTGGGTTACTGTATTTTCAATCTTCCATGGCTAATACCCCCCAATACTATCCAAAGTTTCATCAAAATAAGCAACCAACTCAACAAAAACAGAATCTCTTAACAACAGACCAGTCTGTAGCAATCTGTATACTTCGTGTACTTCTGGTACTTCACAAATTCTGAAACATTACGACAGTCTGAAGAATTTGCGTAGCAATCAGCAGCAAAAAGAATCAACTCAAAATCTCTTACAGAAAAAAATGAAAATTATTTTCGTGAGCAGAAAGTTTCTGTCTTTTCCAGCATGACAAATGATCATCCCCAAGACTAATCATAACGGTTTTGCTTGGCACAAACACAAAAAGAAACACAAAAAACACAATCATAACAGAATTATTAAAGTTTGGAAAACACAAAATAGAAATAAAAAGGATAGATTCGTTGGGTTGCCTCCCAACAAGCGCTACTGTTTAACGCCCTTAGCTAGGCATGAGGTGATGGAATCACGTATAGTCATATTTGGTGCTCAAACCATAAGTAGCGTGATCATTTATCATCTTAAGATTTTCGTCTTTATTGGATGACTCACCACTAGCTTTAGGAACAAAAACAGAATTGACGGTCTTTTTGAGAGTGAGATTCGGAGTATTTTTCATAGCGGCAAAAGCGGAACCCAAGTTGGTTATGACATCTTCTAGTTTGCCAATTCTAGAGGAATTGTTAACTATAGGTTCCTTCTGCCTTCAATTTTTCGAAACCATTCCCACTTTGGATCCGTACTGACTGATTTGATTGTGGATCTTTCTATCCAAACTCTCAATAAGTTCAATTGTGGCAATTTTGTTTTCAATAGCGTCAAGCCTTTGCATCACGTGTTCCAAGGTCAAGGTAGTTCCATTAACCATGAGCGGGGTGAGCCTACCAAATTCATGATAGCTCCATAGGAGTCAACAGTATGGCTCCCCAAAAAATTCCCGCCTACGATGGTATCAAGAATATACCTATTCCAAGGAGAGATTCCAACATAAAAACTGCGAAGAAGAACGGTAGTGGATTTCTTACGAGCAGATCTACTTTGAGCATTGCAAATCCTGTACCAAGCGTCCTTTAAATTTTCTTCCTCAACCTGCTTGAAATTGAGAACTTCGTTCTCAGGGGTATCGTTCGGAGTGGTGGGTCTAGCCATTGATGGACTATCCCACACACAAACGAGTAGGAAGTAAGCGAGTGAAACGGGCAAAAGAGAACGACAAAAGGCAAAAGAAAACGGCAAGGGAGAAAGGCAAAAAGGGCAAATGAAAACGGCAAGGGAGAAAGGCAAATGAAAATGGCAAATGTGAAGTGGGGGAGAGGAAAACGAGAGGCAACTGGTAGAAAAGGTAAATGCAAAAGATGAGTTTGTGACACCTACTTGGATAGATCTTGACTTGATCTCTCCTCCCCGGCAACGGCGCCAGAAATCCTTCTGCTACTGCGACAACAGACCTTCCATGGCAACGGCGCCAGGAATCCTGCTGCTACGACTACGCCTATAGGGACTTCCTTGGCAAATATGCAAAGGATTTCCCCGCGGCCTTGGAGCCTTGTGTTGGTGTTCCCTTGAAGAGGAAAGGGTGATGTAGCACAGCGGCGGTAAGTATTTCCCTCAGTTTGAGAACCAAGGTATCAATCCAGTAGGAGGAGCGTTCAAGTCACAAGTACCTGCACAAACACAAAGAGCTTGCACCCAACACTATGAAGGAGTTGTCAATCCCTTATAGATTGTTGGCAAAGTGAGAACTGAAAGCAAAGAGTAAACAAAGCAAAGTAAAAGTGAAACTGTAAACAATAGTTGTGAATAGACCCGGGGGTCGTAGTGTTCACTAGTGGCTTCTCTCATCAAAGCAAGTAGACGGTGGGTGAACGAATTACTGTCGAGCAGTTGATAGAACCGCGCAAAGTAATGACGTTATATGTGGCAATGATTATATCTATAGGCATCACATCCAAAACAAGTAGACCGATACTTTCTGCATCTACTACTATTACTCCACACGTCGACCGCTATCCAGCATGCATCTAGTGTATTAAGTTCAAAAGAACAGAGTAACGCCTTAAGCAAGATGCCATGATGTACATGAACAATCTCAAATCTATGATGAAAGCCCATCTTGTTACCCTTGATGGCAACAACATGATGCGTGCCTTGCCGCCCCTTCTGTCACTTGGAAAGGTCACCACACGGTATGAACCCAAAACCAAGCACTTCTCCCATTGCAAGAATCATAGATCTAGTTGGCCAAACAAAACCCAAGACTCGGAGAGACTTACAAGGATATCAAATCATGCATATAAGAAATCAACAAAGACTCAAATATAATTCATAGATAATCTGATCACAAATCCACAATTCATCGGATCTCGACAAACACACCGCCAAAGAGGATTACATCGGATAGATCTCCATGAAGATCATGGAGAACTTTGTATTGAAGATCCAAGAGAGAGAAGAAGTCATCTAGCTACTAACTACGGACCCGTAGGTTTGAAGTGGACTATTCCCGAGTCATTGGAGAGGCGATGATGTTGATGTAGAAGCCCTCCAACTCCAAAGTCCCCTCTGGCAAGGCACCGGGAAGGGTCTCCAGATGAGATCTCGCGGAAACGGCAGCTTGCGGCGGCGAAAAAGTGTTTTCGTGGATGCCCTGATTTTTTCTGCGATTTTAGGGAATTTATAGGCCAAAGAGCTAGGGCAGGGGAGCGCCACGGAGGCCACAAGCCTGGTTGTCGCGGCCCCCCTGGTCGCGGCAACAGGGCTTGTGGGCTCCCTGTGGCCCCCCTGCCTTGGCCCTCACGTCCCCCGATCTTCTTCTGTTTTGGAAAAAATTATTTCGGGGATTTTATTCCGTTTGGACTCCGTTCCAAAATCAGATCTGAAAAGAGTCAAAAACACAGAAAAAACAGGAACTGGCACTTGGCACTGAATTAATAAGTTAGTCCCAAAAAAGATAAAAAAGGTATATAAAACATCCAAAGTTGACAAGATAACAGCGTGAAACCATCAAAAATTATAGATACGTTTGAGACGTATCATGGACACCTAGCTTGATTCTCCTAGTGGATTGATACCTTGGTTCTCAAACTGAGGGAAATAGTTACTGCTCGTGTGCTGCATCACCCTTTCCTCTTCAAGGGTAAAACCAACGCAAACTCAAGAGGCAGCAGAAGGATTTCTGGCGCCGTTGCCGGGGAGGATCAAGTCAAGAACTCATCCAAGTAAGTGTCGCAAACTCATCTCTTGCAATTACTTTTTTGCCTCTCGTTTTCCTCTCCCCCACTTCTGGAAAACAAAAAATTACAAAAATATTTGCCTTTTTCGTTTGCCCTTTTCACTCGCTTGTTTTCTGTTCGCTTGTGTGCTTGTTTGCTTCCTGAAGTCACCATGACTGAAAACACCAAACTTTGTGACTTCTCGAGTACTAATAATAATGATTTTATTAGTACTCCGATTGCTCCCACCACTAGTGCAGAATCATACGAAATCAATGCTGCTTTGCTGAATCTTGTTATGAAAGAGCAATTCTCTGGCCTTCCTAGTGAAGATGCCGCATCCCATATTAATACCTTCATTGAGCTTTGCGATATGCAAAAGAAGAAAGATGTGGATAATGATGTGATTAAATTGAAGCATTTTCCATTCTCGTTGCGAGATCGAGCAAAAACTTGGTTTTCATCTTTGCCCAAAAATAGTATTGATTCTTGGAACAAGTGCAAAGATGCTTATATATCCAAGTATTTCCGTCGGCTAAGATTATCTCTCTCCATAATGATATCATGAATTTTAAGCAACTTGATCATGAACATGTTGCACAATCTTCGGAGAGAATGAAATTGATGATTAGAAATTGTCCCGCTCATGGCTTGAGTCTTTGGATGATTATACAAATATTCTACGTTGGTTTGAATTTCGCTCCTAGAAATATCTTGGACTCCGCCTCAGGTGGAACTTTCATGGAAATCACATTAGGAGAAGCCACAAAACTCCTAGACAACATCATGACAAACTACTCTCAGTGGCACACTAAAATGTCACCTACTAGTAAGAAGGTACACGCTATAGAAGAAATTAACTCATTTAGTGCTAATATGGATGAGTTAATGAATTTGGTTGCTAGTAGAAGTTCTCCTTTAGATCCTAATGACATGCCCTTGTCTTCCTTGATTGAGAGTAGCAATGCGAGCTTGGACGTTAATTTTGTTGGTAGGAATAATTTTGGCCACAACAATGCTTTTAGAGGAAACTATGTTCCTAGTCCTTTTCCTAGTAATCCCTCTAATAACTTTGGCAACTCCTACAAAAATACTCATGGAAATTACATAAAATTACCCTCTTATCTAGAGAGTAATATCAAAGAGTTTATCAACTTGCAAAAGGATTTCAATGCGTCCATAGAGGAAAAACTACTCAAAAATGACGATTTGGCTAGGAGCGTTGATAGAATGTCCAGTGATATTGATGCTTTGAAAGTTAGATGTGCTCCTCCCAAGATCAATATGGATGAAACTTTGAAAGCTATGCGTGTTTCCATGAGCGAGAGCAAAGAAAGAACCGCCAAAATTTGTGCGAGACATGAATGGCTTAAAAAGGTGTGTTCTCGTGATAAGAATCACGAAGCTCTTAAAGTGCTTGGTGTGAATCCCATTGAATCCTTGTTTTCTAGTGTCAAACCTAATGATGACGGGGCTGGATATGAATCCACTTTGGTTGAAAACGCCCGAATGATTCGGAGTCCATCTATCTTGATGCTAAAAGCATTGAAAGTGGAGTAGAAGTTATCAAAACTTTGAGTAGTAATGAAGTTACTACTTTGGATTTCAAGGAATTCAATGATGATAGTTGCTCCTTGATTGAATGCATTTCCTTGATGCAATCCATGCTAAACTCTCCACACGCTTATAGCCAAAACAAGGCCTTTACCGATCATATCGTCGAAGCTATGATAAAATCTCTCGAAGAGAAACTTGAGTTGGAAGTTTCTATTCCTAGAAAGCTTCATGATGAGTCGGAACCTACTATCAAAATCAAAATCAAAAACTATGAATGCAATGCTTTGTGTGACTTGGGTGCTAGTGTTTTCGTGATTCCAAAGTCTTTATGTGATGTTCTAGGCTTTAATGAGATTGATAAGTGTTCTCTTAATTTGCATCTTGCGGATTCTACCGTCAAGAAACCCATGGTAAGGATCAATGATGTTCTTATTATTGCAAATAAGAACTATGCACCCGTGTATTTCATTGTGCTTGATATTGATTGCAATCCTACATGCCCTATCATTCTTGGTAGACCTTTCCTAAGGACTATTGGTGATATCATCGATATGAAGGGAGGGAATATTAGATTTCAATTTCCTTTAAAGAAGGGCATGGTGCATTTTCCTAGAAATAAAATAATATTGCCTTATGAATCCATGATGAGGTCTACTTATGGTTTGAGCACCAAAGACGACGATACGTGATTCTATCGCCTTATGCCTAGCTAAGAGCGTTAAACAATATCGCTTGTTGGGAGGCAACCCAATGAATTTATCTTTTTCCATCTGTTTTGTTGCGTCCACACCATCATGATTCTGTTATGATTGTGTCTTTATTGTTTCTTTTTGTGTTTGAGCCAAGCAAAACCTTTATGATTGGTTTGGTGATGGTTGTTTGATCCTGCTGGAAAAAGACAGAAACTTTTTGCTCACGAAATTATTTTTCTTTTTTATTCAGAAAGAGCTTTTGAGTTGATTCTTTTTGCTTCTGGTTGATATGCCTTTTTCCTAGTCTGTCGTAAATTGTGAGAATTTTTGAGGTACCAGAAGTATATGAAGTATACAGATTGCTACAGACTGGTCTGTTTTTGACAGATTCTGTTTTTTGTTGTGTTGGTTGCTTGTTTTGATGGAACTATGGATAGTATCGGGGGGTACTAGCCATGGAAAAGTGAGAATACAGTAATCTAACACCAATATAAACATAAATCAACATTTCTACAGTACCTAAAGAGGTGGTAGTTTGTTTTCTTGTGCTAATGATATCACGAGTTTCTCTTTAAGTTTTGTGTTGTGAAGTTTTCAAGGTTTGGGTGATGTTCTCATGGACAAAGGGATAAAGAGTGGAAAGATCTCAAGCTTGGGGATGCCCAAGGCATCCCAAGCCAAATTCAAGGACACCAAAAAGCCTAAGCTTGGGGATGCCCTCGGAAGGCATCCCCTCTTTCGTCTTCAATCCATCGGTAACATTTCTTGGAGCTATATTTTTATTCACCACATGATATGTGTTTTGCTTGGAGCGTCTTGTATCGTAGGAGTCTTTTCTTTTTGTTGTGTCACAATCATCCTTTCTGCACACCTTTTTAGAGAGACATGCACTCATCGTGAATTTGCTAGAATACTCTTTGTGCTTCACTTATATCTTTTGAGTTAGGCAATTTTGCTCTATGTGCTTCACTTAGATCTTTTAGAGCACGGCGGTGCATAACTTGGTAGTTGGCTTGTGCTATGAAAGTAGTTCCAAAGGTGATAGGTACCCAAAGAGGATACGATAAAACTTCCATCTTCATGTGCATTGAGTAGAAAGAGAAGTTTGATTCCTCTCAATTAGTTTTGAGATGTGGATTTGGTCATATTAAGAGTTATGTTAGTAGGGTGTTGTGAATCTAGAAATACTTGTGTTGAAATTAGTGATTCTCGTAACATGCACGTATGGTGAACCGCTATGTTAAGAAGTCGGGGCATAATTGATCTATTGATTGTCATCCTTTGTGTTGCGGTCGGGATCGCACGATGGTTAACATCTACCAACCCTTCCCCTAGGAGTATGTGTTTAGCACTTTGTTTCGATTACTAATAAAAACTTCCGCAACAAGTATGTGAGTTCTTCATGACTAATGTGAGTCCATGGTATAGATGCACTTTCACCTTCCACCATTTCTAGCCTCTCTAGTACCGCGCAATTTTCGCCGGTGCACAAACCCACCATATCCCTTCCTCAAAACAGCCACCATACCTACCTACTATGGCATTTTCATAGCCATTCGGATATATATTTCCATGCAACTCCCACCGTTCCGTCTCATGACTTGTGCCGTCACTCTCATATTGCCATTGCATGATCGTAAGATAGCCAGAGAGATGTTTCAACGTCATACGCCAAGCTAGATCGTTGCACATCCCGGTACACTGCGGGAGGCATTTCCTATAGAGTCATCATCGTTCTAAGCTTTGAGCTGTGAGTAAATAAAAGTGTGATGATCATCATTATTAGAGCATTGTCCCATGTGAGGAAATAAAAAAAAGGCCAAAGTTGCCCACAATGAAAAAAGAAAAAAAGAGAGGCCAAAGAGCCCAAACAAAAAAAAGAGAAAAAGAGAGAAGGGACAATGCTACTATCTTTTCCACACTTGTGCTTCATAATAGCACCATGTTCTTCATGATTGAGAGCGTCTCAATTTGTCACCACCATATACTAGTGGGAATCTTTATTATATAACTTGGCTTGTATATTCCAATGATGGGCTTCCTCAAAATTGCCCTAGGTCTTCGTGAGCAAGCAAGTTGGATGCACACCCACTAGTTCTCCTTTTGAGCTTTCACATACTTATAGCTCTAGTGCATCCTTTGTATGACAATCCCTACTCATTCACATTGATATATATTAATGGGCATCTTCATAGTCCTTTGATACGCCGAGTCAATGTGACCATCTCCTCCTTTTTGTCTCACAACCACCACCACACTCTATTCCACCATAGTGTTATATCCATTGCTCACGCTCATGTATTGCGTGAGAGTTGAAAAATGTTTAAGAAAGTAAGAGTGCAAAACAATTACTTGGCCAATACCGGGGTTGTGCATGATTTAAATTAGTTGTGTGGGTTTGATGGAGCATATCCAGACTATATGATTTTGTAGGGATAACTTTCTTTGGCCTTGTTATTTCGAAAGTTCATGATTACCTTGCTTGTTTGCTTGAAGTATTATTGTTTTCATGTAAATAGCAAACTATTGTTTTGAATCTTACGGATCTGAACATTCATGTCAGATGAAAGAAGTTACAAAGCACAACTATGCTAGGTAGCATTCCACATCAAAAATTCAGTCTTTATCACTTCCCTACTCGAGGACGAGCAGGACTTAAGCTTGGGGATGCTTGATACGTCTCCAACGTATCTATAAATTTTTATGGTTAGATGCTATTATCTTGTCAAACTTTGGATGTTTTGTATGCCTTTTACGTCTTTTTTGGGACTAACTTATTAACTCAGTGCCAAGTGCCAGTTCCTGTTTTTTCCGTGTTTTTGACCCTTTTTAGAGGAGGATTTTAAACGGTGTCCAAACGGAATAAAACTTGCGAAAAGATTTTTTCCGGAACAGAAGATACGCAGAGGACTTGAGAACCAAGGCAGAGGCCACCAGGGGACCCCACAAGCCCCCAAGGCGCGGCCAGGGGGGCCCGCGCCTATCAGGCTTGTGGGCCCCCTGTGGCTTGTCTGCCCTACCTCTTCTGCCTATAAATTCCTGAAAAATCCAAAACTGCCGAGGAGATCCACGAAAATACTTTTCCATCGCCACAAGCTTCTGTCTCCGCAAGATCCCATCTCGGGCACATTCTGGTGCCCTTCCGGAGGGGGGATTCGGATACGGAGGGCTAATTCATCAACACCATGACCTGTCCGATGATGCGTGAGTAGTTCACCATAGACCTTCGGGTCCATAGCTAGTAGCTAGATGGCTTCTTCTCTCTCTTGGATCTTCAATACAAAGTTCTCCATGATCTTCATGGCGATCTACCCGATGTAATATTCTTTTGCGGTGTGTTTGTCGAGATCTGATGAATTATGGATTTATGATCAGATTATCTATGAATCTTATTTGAGTTTCTTCTGATCTCTTATATGCATGATTTCATATCCTTGTAATTCTCTTCAAGTTGTGGGTTTTGTTTTGCCAGCTTGATCTATGATTCTTGCAATGGGAGAAGTGCTTGGTTTTGGGTTCATACCGTGCGGTGACCTCACCCAGTGACAGAAGGGATAGCGAGGCACGCATTGTGTTGTTGCCATCAAGGGTAAAAAGATGGGGTTTACATAATTGGTTTGAGTTTATCCCTCTACATCATGTCATCTTGCTTAAGGCGTTACTCTGTTCGTCATGAACTCAATACACTAGATGCATGCCGGATAGCGGTCGATGTGTGGAGTAATAGTAGTAGATGCAGAAAGTATCAGTCTACTTGTCTCGGACGTGATGCCTATATGTATGATCATTGCCTTAGATATCGTCATGACTTTGCGCGGTTCTATCAATTGCTCGACAGTAATTTGTTCACCCATCGTGATATTTGCTATTTTGAGAGAAGCCTCTAGTGAACACTATGGCCCCCGGGTCTACTTCACATCCTATTTTCAGCCTTACACTTTTACTTCGTTGCACTTTCCGCCTTCAGATCTCACTATGCAATCAATCTTGAAGAGATTGACAACCCCTTTATAACATTGGGTGCAAGCTCGTTTGTGTTTGCGCACGTACTCTGGACACCTGGCTTGATTCTCCTACTGTATTGATACCTTGGTTCTCAAACTAAGGGAAATACTTACTGCTCCTGTGCTGCATCACCCTTTCCTCTTCAAGGGAAAAACCAGTGCAAGCTCAAGAGGCATCAGGGGCCACGCCTAGCAGGCTTGTGTGCCCCCGTGGCTCCTTTGCCCTACTTCTTCCGCCTATAAATCCCTGAAAAATCTGAAACCACGAGAGAGAGCCACGAGAAAACTTTTCCGCCACCGCAAGCTTCTGTCTCCGCAAGATCCCATCTGGGGCACGTTCTGGTGCCCTGCCGAAGGGGGGATTCGGACATGGAGGGCATCTTCATCAACACCATTGCCTCTCCGATGATGCGTGAGTAGTTCACCACAGACCTTGGGGTCCATAGCTAGTAGCTCGATGGCTTCTTATCTCTCTTGGATCTTCAATACAAAGTTCTCCATGATCTTCATGGAGATCTATCCGATGTAATCCTCTTTTGCGGTGTGTTTGTCAAGATCCGATGAATTGTGGATTTATGATCATATTATCTATGAATCTTATTTGAGTTTCCTCTGATCTCTTATATGCATGATTTCATATCATTGTAATTCTCTTCGAGTTGTGGGTTTTGTTTGGCCAACTTGATCTATGATTCTTGCAATGGGATAAGTGCTTGGTTTTGGGTTCATACCATGCGGTGACCTCACCCAGTGACAGAAGGGGTAGCGAGGCACGCATCGTGTTGTTCCCATCAAGGGTAAAAAGATGGGGTTTATATCTATTGCATGAATTTATCCCTCTACATCATGTCATCTTGCTTAAGGCGTTACTCCGTTTGTCATGAACTTAATACACTAGATGCATGCTGGATAACGGTCGATGTGTGGAGTAATAGTAGTAGGTCGAGACAGTATCGGTGTACTTGTCTCGTATGTGATGCCTCTATGTATGATCATTGCCTTAGATGTCGTCATGACTTTGCACGGTTCTATCAATTGCTCAAAAGTAATTCATTCACCCACCGTAATATTTGCTATCATGAGAGAAGCCTCTAGTGAACACTATGGCCCCCGGGTCTACTTCACATCATATTTTCAGCCCTACACTTTTACTTTGTTGCACTTTCCGCCTTCAGATCTCACCTTGCAGTTAACCGTGAAGGGATTGACAACCCCTTTGAAGCGTTGGGGTGCAAGTTTGCTGTTTTTGCGCAGGTACTTTGGAGTCTTGCCTTGATACTCCTACTGGATTTATACCTTGGTTCTCAAACTGAGGGAAATACTTACTGCTACTATGCTGCATCACCCTTTCCTCTTCAAGAGAAAAACCAACGCAAGCTCAGGAGGTAGAAGGTTCCAGGACGGCAACCTGGGATAGCAAGGATGGACGTCGTTCTTTTCTCATTTGTTTTCTTCCCTAGTTGGACCCTGCTCTTCCTCGTGATATTTATGTATTGTACTGATATGACTCTGATGTAGCTTGTGGCGAGTGTAAGCCAATTCCATATACTCTTCTCTTCAGTACAAGTACTTGTAACGATATCCATTCTTGCGAAACGACGAGATGCATTTCTGTCCCTCTCGAGGCCTTTGCACCAAAATAAGGATAGGATCGCATCTTGGGCGTTACAAGTTGGTATCAGAGCAGTACCGACCTAGGAGCCCCCTTGATTGATCGAACTTGGCCGAGTTGAGTCTAGTGAAAAACTACTTTGAGTCTAGTTATATATCGGAGAGTAGGATTCTTTTTTTCTCCTCTTCTTTGCTCTAGTGAAGAATCTTGACGTAATAATTTTAATTCTACTCCTCTTCTGACTCAAAAAAATTTAGGATCACACGGATATTTTTGGAATCTATATGATGTCGATGTGACGGAGTTCTGTCTTGGTGCCTCCTGTCTGACTTGATTTCTTCCAGGGAGTTGAGCTCCAGGGGATTCTCGAGCACATCATTATCATTCAGATTTCTTAGTTTCTCATGATGAAGGATGTTCAAAATTGCTTCAATACTAGTAGTGGCGATAGGAGTCCGAATTCCCGAGTACTCGTGCAGATAGATCCGGATGTATCGCCACACTTAGTATCCTTGTGATTACGAGGGTCTCAGATAGATGAGTTTCTGAGGTCTCTGGTTATGTGTTGATGGATGTGATACACTGGACGGGTTAGTATAGGAGTTGAGTGATATATTACTCCTTGTATCCGTGGACCAGATTGCATGACCAGAAATTTCGGGAGTTCTTAGGTGGGAATTCAAGTAGTTACTTATAGTACAATCTTCCAACAAATGCATGATGTTAGGTTGGGGTTCGACATCTAGTGGATTCGTTTGTTCATAGTCATTTTACAGTGCTTCTCGTTGTGTCTTAAACAGCCTTGTATCTTGCTACGACTCAGGGACGCTTCGTATGTCATGGGCACTGCCTTGTACATGATGGCTACTGTAGGATAGAGCCCGTGCGAGCCTCATCCACGAAAATATCGGACGGAATCTCTCTCATGAATTTGTTTTGGCTTGTTTCATAAGCCTCATCCCTTTGTTTTGTTGGAGTATGGTAATTCGAGTTGCTTCGATCAAGTGGTGATTTCAGATCTTCCCTAAGCAGTGTTCTCATATTCATATGAGAGTGCTAATTCTTTTGCTCAATCAGTTACCTTATCAATTCTTTCAACCAAAGTTGTCTTGTCAATTCTTTTCCAACTGGTGTGCTTCTCTTCAGTGAATTCAATCCTCTCAAATATTTGCAAGATCAATCTCTCTTTTCTTTCCGGAGTTGTCTCATCTGTCCCAAGTTGTCTTTGTTTTCCTCGCCCTCCCACCCTTTTCTTCAATGATTCAATTATCATCCAAGTGTCTTCTTTTAATTGTTGCTTCCGCTATCTTTTCTTCCGTGTCCTATCCGGTGATTCATTGAGAAGATTCTTCAAGAGTTCGTGTTCATCATTTCTTCATGTTGTTTTCCTACCCGGTGGATTCTATTTAAGCTTCCGATGTTCATCTTATCCTTTTCAATTGTCCAATGATTCCTGTGTTGAAAATTCTTATCAAGTCTTCTTGTTGTCATTTCTCTCTATTCTATCCGGAGCGTTTTCGTTATCTCACAAGTTTCTTGTTTTCAATCCTTTCAATTATTTCGAGGGTCTCACTCTCCAAGCTTTCATTTGTACCGGTGCAATATCTCTCTTGCTGAGCAATTCGTTTCAACGGTGTTTCTTTTGAGTGGGCCCATAACCCACAGGTTCTTTCCAGGATCTTTTCTGCCTCTTGTAATCTTTCCGGAGTCCTCTAATTCTTTTCAACTATGATGTAAGTATGAATTTCATCAGTCATATTCCTTCTTCAAGATCAATTTGAATTAATTCTCATATTTGGCTCAACCTTTCATTCTTCATTATTCCGGAGTGTCTCATTAATTCTTGATGGTGCTCTTGCCATGTTTTCAGTTTGGAAGACCGAAGGAGTGTTTCTCTCAAGTCTTTCTCCATTCTTGTGAAGATTGTCATCTCAGCTTCATGTTATCCTTTCATTTGTTTCCAATCATGAGAATCCCTTTCTTGCTATCCAGTGCATTTCTGAGTTGTTTTCATTCTTGATCCTGTGAAGGCCATCATTTCAGAAGATTTCTTCGTTCTCAGCCTTCAGCTTTCGTTCTCAAATTCTTGTCAATTGTTGTCTCTTCGTTCGTCTCTCAAACATTCCGGTGCCTCATTCAGTTTTCTGTTAGGCAGCTCAAGATCTCTTCATTCTCAAGGTGCTCTTCAAGATTCTTGTGGCAGTAGTTCTCATTTTCTTCTTCATTGTTTTCTTTTCAAGATAAAGTTTCTATTCTGTAACGGAAGCCCTGTGATGTTGCTCTCTTCAACCTATCATTTTGTCTTTTCAAGATCATATTCTTTCTGTGCTTATCAATTTAGTTAGTTTGTTGTGAATCTTCTCAAGATCTTTCCATTGTATCGAATTTTGTTACCTTTTCCTACCGAAGTGCTACCGAAATTTTGTGTGAATTCTTGCATGTTGCTCATGTCATTCTTCATCTCTTTGCAAACTTCAAGATTCATTGGTTTCACGCGTTTGTCATAGAAGCAACTAAGTTTTACCTCTTGTTCTTTCTCTTCCTCTTCCCCTTTCATTCTTGGATCTTGGGTCGAGATCCTCTTGGAGTGTAGGAGATTGTGACAGCCCGAGACCGACGCTCCAGAAGATTCCCCTCTTTTCCGTTGCTCGCGTGTGTTTATTTTTATTTGTCGCATCATCATCAGATCATGCGCATCATCCGCATTGCATCGGCACTCCGGTGCCGCCAGTTTTCAAAATTTGCATATGTTATTAGTTGCCGGTTCTCTCCATTATAGACGTTGTCCGTTTTGAGTCCAACCACACTCGCACGCGCCCGCGACATCGTCAAATCCTTGTTTTTAAAAGTGTGTATAAAATATTCTCTGATTGGGTTGAAACTTGGTGTGCGGCCTAATTTTAATATAGGTAGCTCGCCTGCCAATTTTCGTCGCAATCGGAGTCGGTCTGGTACCCGAACGGTCAATCATAGCGGCACCGTATTCAGTTAATCGTCGGACATTTTTTGGTGTTTTAAATTGCGTTCTCGGGTGCTCATTTTCCCTCTCGTCTCCGGCTAGCCAATCTACACAGCCCACCTAGCCATTCCCGTGTCCGTGGCAGTCCGATCGCGATCACATGGTCGAAAACGGAGCTGGATTCGGATAACCCTAGCCCCATTTGCTATAAATAGACAACTCCCCCAATCCCTCCCTCGTTTCCCGTGCCCCTCAAACCCTAGTCGCCACCTCCCACCTCTCTCTCCTCAGCCCAGCAGACCAGGGCCCGCCTGATCCCATCGCCGGCCCTCCCCGGGCCCGGTCGCGCCGCCGCTCGCCCACAGCCGCCCCGAGCGCTACTCGCACTCGGCCATGGCCGAGGCAGCGCGAGCGCCTACAGCTCTCGTCGCCTCCTCGGTCGGCTGCATCGCCGAACCGCCGCGCCGCCTCGTGCAACGCCTCCGCCGGCGGTGGCCTCCCCAGCCGCGCCCCGGCACCGCCTCAAGATGCGCCGCCATGCCCCACCAGACGCGCACCGCAAGCTCCGCTGGTCGCCCTCGCCGGAGCTCGACTAGCGGCCCGCCGATGTCTGCTTCCGCGCTGCAGCAGCCCCTCGCCGGTCGGCCGCCACCCCAGCATCCGGGTCCGCCACCTCCTGGCCCCGTCAGCTGCCCTGCCGCCTCGCCGGCGCGGCACCACGCTTCCTGCCGCCGCCGCCCGGCCTCCCGATCCAGGTGGGACCGTGGGAGGCTCGGCCTCGCGAGCAACCTGGGCCACCTCACCCTTGGCCCAAGCTGCCGAGCGCCGACCTCCAACCGCAAGCAGCCTTGGCCCATGCCTAGTCCCCACCGACCAGGCCCAGCTCCAGCCGGGACGAAGACCGTCGGTGAGCTTCCCCCCCCCCCTGCGCCCTATCATGTGCCTAGGCGTCAATTAGCTATTGTGCGCGTGCATTTTCGGCCCGTTTAGAATTTAGGATTTTCCTGTGATTAATTTGTTTCACAAAAATATTAGATATTAGAACGTCCGTATCTTTTTATTCGTGCGTCGGATCGAGGCAAATTATATATGTAACATGATTAGTTTTTCGCGTAGAACATTATTTTGCATCCTGCATGCATGTTTGGAGTGGTTTGACCCGCTGTTTTCCTAGTTTTGTGCGCTCTCCTAATATGTTAGATATTCCGTAGATATTGTGTGCGTGTCCGGATTGTTCCAACCCCGTAGATAAAATGTTCATGTTGTCCGGGACCCTTTGCCATGTATTTTAGATAGTGTCTCACTATTTTGCACGTAGGTGCCGTCAATAGTTTTTCTTTGTCGTGTTTAGGACATATTCTCGCATATACGTGTGGCGCTAGTTTATTTTTCGAACCCCACATAATACATATGTTTTCGGGGTAGAAAAATCCATATATTTTAATTGTGCAATTAGTTTTGCCTTTCGAGTAAGTTAGTGCGCGTGATATTTTGCCATGTTGCCCTTTTGTTTATTTTGTGGGATTTATTTCGTTCATGATATGAATTGGTTTTGAACTAGAGATATGCCCTTGGATATGTATGCTAGCCCCTGGTAATTGTGGCTGCTTTAGAAATCCATGTTTAGGTGTTGTTTGCTTGTTGTCAACATGCTAGAAAATAGTGCTGATTTGGAGATGCTGAAATATTTCTAAGTGTGCAATCTGTTATATTTTGTTGTTGTCTTGCCATGAGTTTTTCTAGTGATCTGCAGCTCCTTTGAGGTTGGTGCAATGGAGTTATTTATAGTCCTTAATATTCTCTAGCATGATGTATATTTTCATGCCATTTGGTACCCTATAGCATATAGGTTTTCTATTGTCAATATGCCTTCAGATTGAAAACTGCACTGTCAAAACTGATATTTTCGCAAAGTCTGAAACTGTGTGTGAGATGCCATTTTGTGAGTTCTTTTCCCAGTGATCCATGCTACCATGCTAGATGTTATTAGTAGGATGTTGAAGTGCATCTTGCCCTCTATTGTCTCATGCCTTGTTTGAGCTTTTTACATTTATGTAGCTTGTTGTTTTGTGGTGTAGAAAATACCATGTTGCTGTTTTGGGAAGATTGTAGCTATTCATTGTGTAGCTTGTATTTGTTGAACCATTGCTCCGTTTTCATCGTGTCCTATATGAAACTTCTTGTTTCATATATTATCTTCTTGTTTGGATGTTTTGGGATGCTTGTGGCTGTCATTGCATACATATTGCATTCATGCCATCATATCTTGCGGTTCGTATCTTTTGAACTGTAGCTCCGTTGGAGATGTTCCATAGATGTAAATGGACTAGAACGACGAGTAGAATCACGTGAACAAATATTAAAACGTGTTAGTTCAGATCTGGACAGAACTGTAAATTAACGTATGAGGTCAGTTCGGAGATGCTATATGTCGTTTCTGACCTCATTTAAAATGCCTAGATAGGTAGCTTAATTACGCTTCACATCTTTCCATGTTTAACAAACATTTAAAATTGCTGTGTACTTAATCGGGATAGAACTAAATAATTCGTATGTGAAGTTTCATCAATATGCAACTCGTTGCATATTGAACTTCACTTAATGTGTAGTATTTGTTTGTTGTGAATTGACATGCCATGTCTTGCATATATTCAGCTGATCATGCATCATATGTGGATTGCATCTTGTCATGCATGTGCCATGGTGAATATCTGTGTTAATGCTTGTTTCCGGTTTGCTTCGTCTCGATAGAGTTTCGCAAGCGTGTCGGAATGTGAGGACCAGTTCGACTACATCGGTTCGTCTGCTTCACGGAGTCGTTCTTCTTCCAAGCGTGATCTCAGGCAAGATGACCATTTCCCTAGATACCATTACTATCATTGCCATGCTAGTTATTTCGATTCTATCGTTATGTCTCACTGCCTACCACCTGTTAAATATCAGCCTCCCAACATTGCCATGAAAACCTTCAACCTGTTCACAACCTAGCAAACCACTGATTGGCTTTGTTACCGTTGCTTATCCATGTGTTAGTGTTGCTGGTTATAGGTGCACTTGCTTCCATGTGATAACATGGGTTCCTTGTTATATCACCATATTAATGCTATTTAAATTAATGCACCTATATACTTGGTAAAAGGTGGAAGGCTCGGCCTTTCTAGCCTGGTGTTTTGTTCCACCTTTGTCGCCTTAGTTTCGGCTACCGGTGTTATGTTCCATAAATGAGCGGTCCTAACATGCTTGGGGTTGTTATGGGGACCCCCTAGATTCTTGTTTTAGGATAAAGCTCGTCTGGCAAGGCCCAACATTGGTGCTATATTTGCCAACATAATATTTTTGTTAATTCTGAAAAACATAGGGCGTCATGAACCCGAGGAGTAATTCAACATAATACAGGGAGGGCCAGTGCTGATGGTGCTGGTCCAAAACAGAGCCACTTGCGGGGCCACCCGGGGCAACTCGGGGGATTTCTATCCGGCCGCCGTACGTATTGATCATCCTTCATGTCTTGAGAACGAGATACGCGGCTCCTATAGGGATCGTCGACACGCCGAGCGGCCTTGCTGGACTTGTTTTATCTTTATCGAGCGTCTTGTGCGAGGGATTTCGAGGATGCTTTGAGCTAACTCGAGGTTGAGTTTTTCCAATAGGAACCCGAGGAGATCACGGGTTTCCCTGATCGAGGTCATTCCGTCACAGCGTGTGGTAGTTTGTGATGGACTAGTTGGAGCACCCCTGTAGGGTTAAATCTTTCGGAAAGTCGTGCCCACGGTTATGTGGCAACGTGGAAACTTTGTTTAACATCCAGTTCTAGATAACTTGAAGTAAGCTTAATTAAAATATGCCAACTGAGTGCGTAACCGTGACTGTCTCTTTCGTGAGATCCTTCTCCGATTGAGGACACGGTGGGGTTATGTTTGACGTAAGTAGGTGTTCAGGATCATTATTAGTTCACGTCCGACTGTGCGTAGATCACCCCCCTCTTATTCTTGTACTTGTAAATTGGCCACCTCATATAAATGCTTAGTCGCTTGTTGCAGCCTCACCACTTAACCTTACCTCACTCATTAAGCTTTGCTGGTCTTGATACCTTTGGAAATGAGATTGCTGAGTCCCTTGTGGCTCACAGGTTACTACAACACCAGCTGCGGGTACAGGTAAGGGATATTAAGATGTGAGCGCGATGATTGTTCATTTAGAGCTTCTTATTCTTCTTCTTCTTCTTCATCGATCTAGGATGGGTTCTAGGCCGGCAGCCTGGGATAGCAAGGATGGACGTCGTTCTTTTCTCGTTTGTTTTCGTCCGTAGTCGGATCCTGCTCTTCCTCATGATATTTATGTATTGTACTGATATGACTCTGATGTAGCTTGTGGCGAGTGTAAGCCAATTCCATATACTCTTCTCTTCAGTACATGTACTTGTAATGATATCCATTCTTTTGAAACGACGAGATGTGTTTCTATCCTTGTCCAGGGCTTCGCGCCAAAATAAGGATAGGATCGCATCCTGGGTGTTACAGGCACCTACACCAGTTAAAGTAGAAGTTGATGATGGTGATCATGAAGCTTCAGATCAAGTTACTACCAAACCTCGTAGGTCGACAAGGACATGTACTGCTCCAGGGTGGTATGGCAATCCTATCTTGGAGGTCATGTTGCTCGACAACAATGAACCTACGAGCTAGGAGAAGCGATGGTGGGCCCGGATTCCGACAAATTGTTGGAGGCCATGAAATCCGAGATAGGATCCATTTATGAAAACAAAGTCTTGACTTTGGAAGAACTACTTGATGGTCGTAAAGTTATTAAAAGGAAGACACACAATGATGGTAAATATCATCATTTAGAAAGCTCGACTTGTTGCAAAGAGGTTTCCAACAAGTTCAAGGAGTTAAATACGATGAGACTTTCTCACTCGTAGCGATGCTAAAGTCTGTTGGAATTATATTAGCAGTTGTTGCATTTTCGATTATGAAATCTGGTAGATGGATGTCAAAACATTGTTTCCTTGAGGAAAGGTTGTATGTGATACAACTAGAAGGTTTGGTCAATCCTAAGGATGCTAACAAGTATGCAAGCTCCTGCAATCCTTCTATGGATTGGAGAAAGCATCTCGGAGTTGGAATATACGCTTTTATGTGATGATCAAAGGTTTTGGGTTTATACAAAGTTTATGAGAAACTTGTATTTCCAAGAAAGTGAGTGGGAGCACTATAGAATTTCTGATGAGTATATGTGGTTGACATATTCTTGATTGGAAATAATGTGGTTGACATATATGTGGTTGACATATTCTGATGAGCATATAGGGTTGTTTGAAATGAGTTTTTCAAAGGAAAACCTGGATTAAGCTACTTGAACATTGAGCATCAAGATCTATGGAGATAGATCAAGATGCTTGATAAAACTTTAGATGAATACATACCTTGACAAGTTTTGAAGGAGTTCAAAATAGATCGGTCAAAGAAGGAGTTATTGGTTGTGTTGTAAAGGTGTGAAATTTGAGTAAGACTGGAAGCTCGACCACGACAGAAGAAAGAGAAAGGACGAAGGTCATCCTCTATGCCTTAGTCGTACGCTCTATAGTACGCCATGCCGTGTACCGAAGTTGTTGTGTGCCTTGCCATGAGTCGATCAAGGGGTACAATAGTGATCCAGGAATGGATCACTGGACATCGGTCAAAACTGTCCTTAGTAATTTGAGGACTAAGGAAATGTTTCTCGATTATGGAGGTGATAAAAGAGTTCGTCGTAAAGGGTTACGTCGATTCAAGCTTTGGCACCAATCCAGATGACTCCGAGTAGCACACCGGATTCCTATAATGGAGCAGCCCTTTGGAATAGTTCCAAATGGAGCATCGTAGCATCATCTATCGCATGACATGGATATTTGTAAAGCACACACGGATTTGAAAGGTTCATACCCATTGACTAAAACCTCTCTCGCAAGGAAAACATGATAAACCCCGGAACTTATTGGGTGTGAATGACATAGTGATGTGAACTAGATTATTGACTCTAATGCAAGTGGGAGGCTGTTGGAAATATGCCCTAGAGGCAATAATAAATTAGTTATTATTATATTTACTTGTTCATGATAATCGTTTATTATCCATACTATAATTGTATTGATTAGAAACTCAAATACATGTGTGGGTACATAGACAACACACTGTCCCTAGTGAGCCTCTAAGGACTAGCTCGTTGATCAAAGATGGTCAAGGTTTTCTCACCATAGACATGAGTTGTCATTTTATAACGGGATCACATCATTAGGAGAATGATGTGATGTACAAGACCCAAACTATGAACGTAGCATGTGATCGAGTCAGTTTATTGTTATTGTTTTATACATGTCGAGTATCTGTTTCTATGACCATGAGATCATGCAACTCTTGGGAATCGGAGCAGTACCTTGTGTGTATCAAACATCACAACGTAACTGGGTGACTATAAAGGTGCTCTATAGGTATCTCTGAAGGTGTCTATTGGGTTGACGTGAATCGACACTGGGATTTGTCACTCCATATGATGGACAGGTATCTCTAGGGCCCACTCGGTAATACAACATCATAATGAGTTTGCAAGCAATGTGACTAAGGAGTTAGTCACGGGATCTTGTATTACAGAATCATTAAAGAGACTTATCGGTAACAATATTGAACTAGGTATGGAGATACCGACGACCAAATCTCGGGCAAATAACACACCGATGGACAAATGGAACAGTATACGAGATTGATTGAATCCTTGACATCGTGGTTCGACCGATAAAGATATTCATAGAATATGTAGGTGATAATATGGGCATCCAGGTCCCGCTATTGGTTATTGACCGGGGAGTGTCTCAGGACATGTCTACATAGTTCTCGAACCCGTAGGGTCTGCACACTTAAGGTTTGGTGATGTTTCAGTATAGTTGATTTATGTATGTTGGTGACCGAAGGTTGTTCGGAGTCCCAGATGAGATCTTAGACGTCACGAGGAGTTCCGGAATGGTATGGAAACAAAGATTGATATATAGTAAGGAGGTATACGGGTTCCAGAAGGTTTCGGGCATTATCGGTAAAGTACGGGGAGTGACGAATGGGTTCCGGGGGTTCACCGGGAGGGGACACCGACCCCGGGGACACATAAGCCTAAGAGGTGGCGCACCAGCCCATGGTGGGTGATACGTCTCAAACGTATCTATAATTTTTGATGGTTTCATGTTGTTCTCTTGTCATCTTTGGATATTTTATGTACCTTTTATATCTTTTTTGGGACTAACTTATTAATTCAGTGCCAAGTGCCAGTTCCTGTTTTTTCTGTGTTTTTGGCTCTTTTCAGATCTGATTTTGGAACGAAGTCCAAACGGAATAAAATCCCCGAAATGATTTTTGCCCGAACGGAAGAAGATCAGGGGGCATGTGGGCCAAGCCAGGAAGGCTCCAGGGAGCCCACAAGCCCCCACTCCGCCACCAGGGGGAGGTGGCAGTGGCACGGCTTGTGGCCTCCCTGAGCGCCCCCTGACCTAGATCTCTGGCCTATATATTCCCAAAAATACAGCAAAAAATCAGGGGAGCCTCGAAAATACGTTTCCGCCACCGCAAGCTTCCGTTTCCGCGAGATCTCATCTGGATACCCTTCCCGGCACCCTGCCGGAGGGGACTTTGGAGTTGGAGGGCTTCTTCATCATCATCATCATCATCACCCCTCCAATGACTCGTGAGTAGTTCACTTCAGACCTACGGGTCCGAAGATAGTAGCTAGATGGCTTCTTCTCTCTCTTGGATCATCAATACAAAGTTCTCCATGATCTTCATGGAGATCTATCCGATGTAATCTTCTTTGGCGGTGTGTTTGTAGAGATCTGATGAATTGTGGATTTGTGATTAGATTATCTATGATATATATTTGAGTCTTTGCTGATTTCTTATATGCATGATTTGATATCCTTGTAAGTCTCTCCTACTCTTGGGTTTTGTTTGGCCAACTAGATCTATGATTCTTGCAATGGGAGAAGTTTTTGGTTTTGGGTTCTTACCATGTGGTGACCTTTCCCAGTGACAGTAGGGGCAGCAAGGCACACATTGAGTGGTTGCCATCAAGGGTAACAAGGTGGGCTCTGTCGTTGATATGAGATTGTCCATCTACATCATGTCATCTTGCTTAAGGTGTTACTCTGATCTTTTGGACTTAATACACTAGATGCATGCTGGATAGCGGTCGACGTGTGGAGTAATAGTAGTAGATGCACAAAGTATCGGTCTACTTGTTTTGGACGCGATGCCTATAGATATAATCATTGCCATAGATGACGTCACGACTTTGCGCGGTTCTATCAATTGCTCGAGAGTAATTTGTTCACCCATCGTCTACTTGCTTTCATGAGAGAAGCCACTAGTAAACACTACGGCCCCCGGGTCTATTCACATCTATCGTTTACACCTCCGCTTTTACTTTGCTTTGTTACTTTGTTGCTTTCAATTATCACTAGGCGAACAATCTATAAGGGATTGACAACCCCTTCATAGCGTTGGGAGCAGGATTCTTTGTGTTTGTGCAGGATCGTGTGATACTCCTTCACTGGATCGATACCTTGGTTCTCAAACTGAGGGAAATACTTACCATCGCTGTGCTACATCACCCTTTCCGCTTTGAGGAACACCAACGCAAGGCTCCAAGGCCACGGGGGAAATCCTTTGCATATTTGCCTAGGAAGTCCCTTAAGGCGTAGCCGTAGTAGAAGGATTCCTGGTGCCGTCGACACACTTATTTCTGGCGCCATTGGAAGGTCTTTTGTTGCAGTAGCAGAAGTATTTCTGGCGCCGTTGCCGGGGAGGAGAGATCAAGATCTATCCAAGTAGGTCTCACAAACTCATCTCCTGCATTATCTTTTTTGCGAGTTGCCTCTCGTTTCCCTCTCCCCCACTTCACATTTGCCGTTTTCATTTGCCTTTCTCCTTTGCCGTTTTCTCTTGCTTTTGTCGTTTTCCTTTGCCAGTTTTCTTGCTTGCTTGTGTGCTTGTTTGTTTGTTGAAGTCATCATGGCTGAAAACACCAAACTTTGCGACTTCTCGAGCACTAATAATAATGATTTTATTAGTACTCCCATTGCTCCCGCCACTAGTGCGGAATCGTATGAAATCAACGCAGCTTTGCTGAATCTTGTTATGAAAGAGCAATTCTCTGGCCTTCCTAGTGAATATGCCGCATCCCATCTCAATACCTTCATTGAGCTTTGCGATATGCAAAAGAAAAGAGATGTGAATAATGACGTGATTAAGTTGAAACTTTTTCCTTTCTCGTTGTGAGATCGCGCAAAAACTTGGTTTTCTTCTTTGCCTAAAAATAGTATCGATTCTTGGGATAAGTGCAAAGATGCTTACATATCCAAGTATTTTCCGTCGGCTAAGACCATCTCCTTACATAACGATATCATGAATTTCAAGCAACTTGATCATGAACACGTTGCACAATCTTGGGAGAGGATGAAGCTTATGATTAGAAATTGTCCCGCTCATGGCTTGAGTTTGTGGATGATTATACAAATCTTTTACGCTGGCTTCAATTTCGCTTCTCGCAATATCTTGGACTCCGCCTCAGGTGGAACATTCATTAAAATCATGTTAGGAGACGCTAGAAAACACCTAGACAATATCATGACCAACTACTCTGAGTGGCACACTGAAAGGTCACCTGCTAGCAAAAAGGTACACGCTATAGAAGAGATTAACTCGCTTAGTGCTAAGATGGACGAGTTGATGAATTTGGTTGCTAGTAGAAATGCTACTATAGATCCTAATGACATGCCACTATCTTCTTTGATTGAGAGTAGCAACACTAGTTTGGACGTGAATTTTGTTGGTAGGAACAATTTTGGCAACAACAATGCTTTTAGAGGAAACTATGTTCCTAGCCCTTTTCCTAGTAACTCCTTTAACAATTATGGCAATTCCTACAACAACACTTATGGAAATCACAACAAATTACCCTCTGATTTAGAGAGTAATATCAAAGAGTTCATTAACTCTCAAAAGATTTTCAATGCGTCCATAGAGGAAAACTACTCAAAATAGACGATTTGGCTAAGAGCGTTGATAGGATGTCTTGTGATATTGATGCTTTGAAAGTTAGATGCGCTCCTCCCAAGGTCAACTTGGATGAAACTTTGAAAGGTATGCGTATCTACATGAATGAGAGCAAAGAAAGAACCGCCCAAATTCGCGCTAGACATGGATGGTTTAAAAGGGTGCGTTCTAGTGATGCAAATCACGAGGATCTTAAAGTGCTTGGTGTGTCTCCTCTTGAATCTTTGTTTTCGCGTGTCAAACCTATTTATGGAGGGGCTGGATATGAATCCACTTTGGTTGAAAAACGCCCCAATGATTCGAAGTCCACCTATCTTGATGATAAAGGTGTGGAGAGTGGAGTAGAATAAATCAAAATAATGGGTAGTAATGAAACTCCCACTTTGGATTTCAAGGAATTCAATTATGATAATTGCTCCTTGTTTGAATGCATTTCTTTGATGCAATCCATTGCAAACTCTCCACATGCTTATAGCCAAAGCAAAGCCTTTACCGCGCATATCGTAGATGTTATGATGAAATCTCTTGAAGAGAAGATCGAACTAGAAGTCTCTATACCTAGAAAACTTCATGATGAATGAGAACCTACTATCAAAATCAAGATCAGAAACTCTGAGTGCAATGCATTGTGTGATTTGGGTGCTAGTGTTTCCGCGATTCCAAAGTCTTTATGTGATATTCTTGGTTTTCATGAGATTGAAGAGTGTTCTCTTAATTTGCATCTTGCGGATTCTACTGTCAAGAAACCGATGGGAAGGGTCGATGATGTTCTTATTGTTGCAAATAAGAACTATGTACCCATGGATTTCATTGTACTTGACATAGATTGTAATCCTTCATGTCCCATTATTCTTGTTAGACCTTTCCTAAGGACAATTGGTGCTATCATCGATATGAAGGAAGGGAATATTAGATTTAAATTTCCTTTGAAGAAGGGCATGGAGCACTTTCTTAGAAAGAAAATAAGATTGCCTTATGAATCTATGATGAGGGCTACTTATGGTTTGAGCACCAAAGATGACTATACGTGATTCCATCACCTTTTGCCTAGCTAAGGGCGTTAAACAAAAGCGCTTGTTGGGAGGCAACCCAACGAATCTATCCTTTTTCTTTCTGTTTTTTGTTTTCCACACTTTCATAATTCTGTTATGATTGTGTTTTTTGTGTTTCTTTTTGCGTTTGTGCCAAGAAAACCTATTATGATTAGTCTTGGGGATGATCGTTTGGTCATGCTGGAAAAGACAAAAACTTTCTTCTCACGAAAAGAATTTTCATTTCTTTTTCTGTAAGAGCTTCTGAGTTGATTCTTTTTTGTGATGATTGCTATGCAAATTCATCATACTGTCGTAATTTTTCATAATTTTTGAAGTACGAGAAGTATAGGAAATATACAGATTGCTACAGACTGGTGTGCTGTTAACAGATTCTGTTTTCGTTGTGTTGGTTGCTTATTTTGATGAAACTATGGATAGTATCGGGGGGTATTAGCCATGGAAGATTGAAAATACAGTAAACCAACATCAACACAAGTAGAATTTAAGTTTGCTGTAGTACCTAAGGAAGTGGTGGTTTGCTTTCTCATACTAATGTTATCACGAGTTTCTGTTTAAGTTTCGTGTTGTGAAGTTTTCAAGTTTTGGGTGAAGTTCTTATGGACAAAAGGATAAAGAGTGGCAAGAGCTCAAGCTTGGGGATGCCCAAGGCACCCCAAGAGATTCAAGGATGCCGTAAAATCCTAAGCTTGGGGATGCCCCGGGAAGGCATCCCCTCTCTCGTCTTCAATCCATCAGTAACGTTACTTGGGGCTATATTTTTATTCACCACATGTTATGTGTTTTTGCTTGGAGCGTCTTGTATCATAGGAGTATTTTATTTTTGTTGTGTCACAATCATCCTTGTTGCACAGCTAGAGAGAGATACATGCACTCACCATGATTTTGTCGAGCTTCACTTATCTCTTTTGGTAGACAATTCAGCTCACATGTGCTTCACTTATATATTTTGAGCTAGATACTTTTGCTCTATGTGCTTCACTTATATCTTTTAGAGCTCAACGGTACGTGGCTTGGTAGTTGATCTATGCTTTTAAAGTAGTCTCAAAAGGGGTAGTTATCCAAAGGGATACGAAAACTTCCACCTTCATGTGCATTGAATAGTTAGAGAAGTTTGATTCATCTCAATTAGTTTTGAGTTGTGGTTATGGTAATATTGAAGTCATGCTAGTAAGGTGTTGTGGATCTGGAAATACTTGTGTTGAAGTTAGTGATTCCCGTAGCATGCACGTATGGCGAACCGCTATGTGATGAAATCTGAGCATGATTAGTCTATTGATTGTCATCCTTTGCATGGCGGTCGGGATCGCGCGATGGTTTATACCTACCAACCCTTCCCCTAGGAGTATGCATTGAATGCTTTGTTTCGATTGCTAATAAAACTTTTGCAACAAGTATACGAGTTCTTCATGACTAATGTTGAGTCCATGGTTTAGATGCACTTTCACCTTCCACCATCCCTATCTTCTTAGTGTCGTGCAACTTTCGCTCGTGCACAAAACTCACCATTAGCCTCCCTCAAAACAGCCAGCATACCTACCTACTATGGCTTTTTCAAAGTCATTCCGAGATATATTGCCATGCAACTACCACCATGACATGTGCCACCACGTCTACATTGCCATTGCATGATCGTAAGATAGCTAGCATGATGTTTCCATTAATGTCTATGCCATGCTAGATCATTGTCACTGTGCGCTACCGAAAGCATTCCGTATAGAGTCATTGTTGCTCTAAGTTTTTAGTTGAAAGTGTGATGATCATCATTAATGGAGCATTGTCCCATGTGAGGAAATAAAAGAGGCCATAGAATCCCAACAAAAAAATAAAAAAAATAAGAAGAGGCCAAAGAGCCCACCAAAAAAAAATGAGAGAAAAAGAGAAAAGGGACAATGCTACCACCTTTTCCACACTTGTGCATATTAAGCACCATGATCTTCATGATTGAGAGTCTCTAGTTTTCTCACCACCATATAGCTAGTGGGAAATTTTCATTATATAACTTGGCTTGTATATTCCAATGATAGGCTTCCTCGATTGCCTTAGGTCTTCGTGAGCAAGCAAGTTGGATGCACACCCACTAGTTTTCTTTAAGAGCTTTCACATACTCGTAGCTCTAGTGCATCATTTGTATGGCAATCCTGTTGGAATTATGCCCTAGAGGCAATAATAAATATAGTTATTATTATAATTCCTATATCAAGATAATCGTTTATTATCCATGCTATAATTGTATTGAATGAAGACTCATTTACATGTGTGGATACATAGAAAAAACACTGTCCCTAGCAAGCCTCTAGTTGGCTAGCCAATTGATCAAAGATAGTCAGTGTCTTCTGATTATGAACAAGGTGTTGTTGCTTGATAACTGGATCACGTCATTAGGAGAATCACGTGATGGACTAGACCCAAACTAATAGACGTAGCATGTTGATCGTGTCATTTTGTTGCTACTGTTTTCTGCGTGTCAAGTATTTGTTCCTATGACCATGAGATCATATAACTCACTAACACCGGAGGAATACTTTGTGTGTATCAAACGTCGCAACGTAACTGGGTGACTATAAAGATGCTCTACAGGTATCTCCGAAGGTGTTCGTTGAGTTAGTATGGATCAAGACTGGGATTTGTCACTCCGTGTGACGGAGAGGTATCTCGGGGCCCACTCGGTAATACAACATCACACACAAGCCTTGCAAGCAATGTGACTTAGTGTAAGTTGCGGGATCATGTATTACGGAACGAGTAAAGAGACTTGCCGGTCAACGAGATTGAAATAGGTATGCGGATACTGACGATCGAATCTCGGGCAAGTAACATACCGAAGCACAAAGGGAATGACATACGAGATTATATGAATCCTTGGCACTGAGGTTCAAACGATAAGATCTTCGTAGAATATGTAGGATCCAATATGGGCATCCAGGTCCCGCTATTGGATATTGACCGAGGAGTCTCTCGGGTCATGTCTACATAGTTCTCGAACCCGCAGGGTCTGCACACTTAAGGTTCGACGTTGTTTTATGCGTATTTGAGTTATATGGTTGGTTACCGAATGTTGTTCGGAGTCCCGGATGAGATCACGGACATCACGAGGGTTTCCGGAATGGTCCGGAAACGAAGATTGATATATAGGATGACCTCATTTGATTACCGGAAGGTTTTCGGAGTTACCGGGAATGTGCCGGGAATGAGGAATGGGTTCCGGGAGTTCACCGGGGGGGGCAACCCACTCCGGGGAAGCCCATAGGCCTTGGGGGTGGCACACCAGCCCTTAGTGGGCTGGTGGGACAGCCCAAGAAGGCCCTATGCGCCATAGGAAGAAAATCAAAGAGAAAAGAAAAAAAAGGAGGAGGTGGGAAAGGGAAGAAGGACTCCACCTTCCAAACCAAGTTGGATTCGGTTTGGAAGGGGAGACCTTTCCCCCTTGGCCCGGCCGAAACCCTTAGGGGTCCTTGGACCCCAAGGCAAGGCTCCCCCTCTTCCCCCTATATATACGGAGGTTTTAGGGCTGATTTGAGACGACTTTTCCACGGCAGCCCGACCACATACCTCCACAGTTTTTCCTCTAGATCGCGTTTCTGCGGAGCTCGGGCGGAGCCCTGCTGAGACAAGATCATCACCAACCTCCGGAGCGCCGTCACGCTGCCGGAGAACTCTTCTACCTCTCCGTCTCTCTTGCTGGATCAAGAAGGCCGAGATCATCGTCGAGCTGTACGTGTGCTGAACGCGGAGGTGCCGTCCGTTCGACACTAGATCGTGGGACTGATCGAGGGACGGTTCGTGGGGCGGATCGAGGGACGTGAGGACGTTCCACTACATCAACCGCGTTCACTAACGCTTCTGCTGTACGGTCTACAAGGGTACGTAGATCACACATCCCCTCTCGTAGATGGACATCACCATGATAGGTCTTCGTGCGCGTAGGAAATTTTTTGTTTCCCATGCGACGTTCCCC
This sequence comes from Hordeum vulgare subsp. vulgare, assembly GCF_904849725.1. Taxonomy (NCBI): domain Eukaryota; kingdom Viridiplantae; phylum Streptophyta; class Magnoliopsida; order Poales; family Poaceae; genus Hordeum; species Hordeum vulgare. The sequence goes on along the minus strand of NC_058521.1, from coordinate 141,931,918 downwards.
AACAGTGGCATCATGAGCTAGGATCATGCGTAGATGTCTTCTTGAGTAGAACACAAAAGTTTTTGTGGGCGGTGATGTGCGTTTTGCTGCCCACCTTAGTCTTTTCTTGATTCCGCGGTATTGTTGGATCGAAGCGGCTTGGACCGACATTACTCGTACGCTTACGAGAGACTGGTTTCATCGCTACGAGTAACTCCGTTGCTCAAAGATGACTGGCGGGTGTCAGTTTCTCCAACTTTAGTTGAATCGGATTTGACCGAGGAGGTCCTTGGATGAGGTTAAATAGCAACTCATATATCTCCGTTGTGGTGTTTGCGTAAGTAAGATGCGATCCTACTAGATACCCATGGTCACCACGTAAAACATGCAACAACAAAATTAGAGGACGTCTAACTTGTTTTTGCAGGGTATGCTTGTGATGTGATATGGCCAACGATGTGATGTGATATATTGGATGTATGAGATGATCATGTTGTAATAGATAATATCGACTTGCACGTCGATGGTACGGCAACCGGCAGGAGCCATAGGGTTGTCTTTATACTAACGTTTGTGCTTGCAGATGCGTTTACTATTTTGCTAGGATGTAGCTTTAGTAGTAATAGCATGAGTAGCACGACAACCCCGATGGCAACACGTTGATGGAGATCATGGTGTGGCGCCGGTGACAAGAAGATCGTGCCGGTGCTTTGGTGATGGAGATCAAGGAGCACGTGATGATGGCCATATCATGTCACTTATGAATTGCATGTGATGTTAATCCTTTTATGCACCTTATTTTGCTTAGAACGACGGTAGCATTATGAGGTGATCTCTCACTAAAATTTCAAGACGAAATTGTGTTCTCCCTGACTGTGGACCGTTGCTACAGTTCGTCGTCTCGAGACACCACGTGATGATCGGGTGTGATAGACTCAACGTTCACAAACAACGGGTGCAAAACAGTTGCGCATGCGGAACACTCGGGTTAAGCTTGACGAGCCTAGCATGTGCAGACATGGCCTCGGAACACATGAGACCGAAAGGTCGATCATGAATCATATAGATGATATGATTAGCATAGGGATGCTTACCACTGAAACTATACTCAACTCACGTGATGATCGGACTTGAGCTAGTGTAAGTGGATCATGAACCACTCAATGACTAGAGAGATGTACTTTTTGAGTGGGAGTTTAGCAAATAATTTGATTAAGTTAAACTCTAATTATCTTGAACATAGTCTAAGTCCACTTTGAATATATTTGTGTTGTAGATCATGGCTCACGCGACAGTCACCCTGAATTTTAATACGTTCCTAGAGAAAGCTAAGTTGAAAGATGATGGAAGCAACTTTGTAGACTGGGCTCGTAATCTTAAGCTAATCTTACAAGCTGGGAAGAAGGATTATGTCCTTAATGCTGCGCTAGGAGATGAACCACCCGCTACGGCTGATCAGGATGTTAAGAATGCTTGGTTAGCACGTAAGGAGGACTACTCAGTAGTTCAATGTGCAGTCTTGTATGGCTTAGAACCGGGACTTCAACGTCGCTTTGAGCGTCATGGAGCATTTGAGATGTTCCAGGAGTTGAAGTTTATCTTTCAGAAGAACGCACGGATCGAGAGGTATGAGACCTCCGATAAATTTTATGCTTGCAAGATGGAGGAGAACTCGTCTGTCAGTGAACATGTGCTCAAAATGTTTGGGTACTCAAACCGTCTAGCTGAGCTGGGGATTGAACTCTCGCAAGAAGCTATCACTGACAGAATCCTTCAATCACTGCCGGCAAGCTATAAAGGCTTTGTGTTGAACTACAACATGCAAGGGATGAACAAGTCACCCGGCGAGTTGTTTGCGATGCTGAAAGTCGCAGAGTCTGAACTCCGTAAAGAACATCAAGTGTTGATGGTGAATAAGACCACTAGTTTCAAGAGAAACGGCAAAGGAAAGAAGGGTAAATCAAAGAAGAGCGGCAAGCCTGTTGCCAATCCAATGAGGAAACCCAAAGCTGGACCTAAGCCTGAAACAGAGTGTTACTATTGCAAGGGTATGGGTCACCGGAAACGCAATTGCCCCAAGTATCTGGCTGATAAGAAGGCGGCCAAAGAAAAATCAGGTATATTTGATATACATGTTATTGATGTGTACTTAACCGGCTCTTGTAGTAGTGCCTGGGTATTCGATACCGGTTCTGTTGCTCATATTTGCAACTCGAAACAGGAACTGCGGAATAGACGAAGGCTGGCGAAAGATGAAGTGACGATGCGCGTAGGAAATGGTTCCAAGGTTGATGCAATCGCCGTCGGCACAGTTTCACTTCAGTTACCATCAGGATTAGTTATGAACTTGAATCATTGTTATTTAGTGTCTGCGTTGAGCATGTACATTATATCTGGATCTTGTTTATTGCGAGACGGTTACTCTTTTAAGTCAGAGAATAATGGTTGTTCTATTTCTATGAGTAACATCTTTTATGGTCATGCACCCAATGTGAGAGGATTGTTCATATTGAATCTTGATAGCGATACACACATACATAACATTGAGACCAAAAGAGTTAGAGTTAACAATGATAGCGCCATATTTTTGTGGCACTGCCGCTTAGGTCATATTGGTGTAAAGCGCATGAAGAAACTCCATGCCGATGGACTTTTGGAGTCACTTGACTTTGATTCACTTGACACGTGCGAACCATGCCTCATGGGCAAGATGACTAAAACTCCGTTCTCCGGAACAATGGAGCATGCAAGTGACTTGTTGGAAATGATACATACCGATGTGTGTGGTCCGATGAGCGTAGAGGCACGCGGCGGATATCGTTATTTTCTCACCTTCACTGACGATTTGAGTAGATATGGTTATGTCTACTTAATGAAGCACAAGTCTGAAACATTTGAAAAGTTCAAGCAATTTCAGAGTGAAGTTGAAAATCATCGTAACAAGAAGATCAAGTTCCTATGGTCTGATCGTGGGGGTGAATATCTGAGTTTCGAGTTTGGTGCTCACTTAAGACAATGTGGAATTGTTTCACAGTTGACACCGCCTGGAACACCACAGCGTAATGGTGTGTCCGAACGTCGTAACCGTACTTTATTAGAGATGGTGCGATCTATGATGTTTCTTACCGATTTGCCGTTATTATTTTGGGGTTATGCATTAGAAACAGCTGCATTCACTTTAAATAGGGCACCATCAAAATCCGTTGAGACGACACCATACGAACTGTGGTATGGCAAAAGACCAAAGTTGTCGTTTCTTAAAGTCTGGGGATGTGATGCTTATGTCAAAAAGCTTCAGCCTGAAAAGCTGGAACCCAAAGCGGAAAAGTGCATCTTCATAGGTTACCCAAAAGAGACAGTTGGGTACACCTTCTATCTCAAATCCGAGGGCAAAGTGTTTGTTGCTAAAAACGGAGCTTTTCTCGAGAAGGAGTTTCTCTTGAGAGAATTGAGTGGGAGGGAGATAGAACTTGACGAGGTTGTCGAACCTCTCATCCCTCTGGATGGTGGCGTAGGGCAAGGGGAAACCTCTGTCGTTGCGACGCCGGTTGAGGAGGAAGTTAATGATGATGATCATGAAACTCCGGTTCAAGTTTCTGTCGAACCACGCAGGTCGACGAGACCACGTGCTGCTCCAGAGTGGTACGGTAATCCCGTCTTGTCAATCATGTTGTTAGACAACAATGAACCTGCAAATTATGAAGAAGCAATGGTGGGCCCAGATTCCAACAAATGGCTAGAAGCCATGAAGTCCGAGATAGGATCCATGTATGAGAACAAAGTGTGGACTTTGGAAGTACTGCCTGAGGGCCGCAAGGCCATTCAGAACAAATGGATCTTTAAGAGGAAGACGGACGCTGATGGCAATGTGACCGTTTATAAAGCTCGACTTGTGGCAAAGGGTTTTTCACAAGTTCAAGGAGTTGACTATGATGAGACATTCTCACCCGTAGCGATGCTTAAGTCCGTGAGAATCATGTTAGCAATAGCTGCATTTTTCGATTATGAAATCTGGCACATGGATGTAAAAACGGCGTTCCTTAACGGTTTCCTTAAGGAAGAGTTGTATATGATGCAACCCGAAGGTTTTTTCGATCCTAAGAATGCTAACAAGGTGTGCAAGCTCCAGCGATCCATTTATGGACTGGTGCAAGCATCTCGGAGTTGGAACAAACGCTTTGATGAGGTGATCAAAGCATTTGGGTTTATACAAGTGGTTGGAGAATCTTGTATTTATAAGAAAGTGAGTGGGAGCTCTGTGGCGTTTCTAATATTATATGTGGATGACATATTGCTGATTGGAAACAACGTACAGTTTTTGGAGAGCATAAAGGATTACTTGAATAAAAGTTTCTCTATGAAGGACCTAGGAGAAGCTGCTTACATTCTAGGCATTAAGATCTACAGGGATAGATCAAAACGCCTGATAGGACTTTCACAAAGCACATACCTTGATAAAGTTTTGAAGAGGTTCAAAATGGAACAGTCCAAGAAAGGGTTCTTGCCAGTTTTACAAGGTACGAGATTGAGTAAGACTCAGTGCCCAGCAACTGATGAGGATAGAGAGCATATGCGCACCGTCCCCTATGCTTCAGCCATAGGTTCTATCATGTATGCAATGTTGTGCACTAGACCGGACGTTAGCCTGGCCATAAGTATGGCAGGTAGGTTCCAGAGTAATCCAGGAGTGGATCACTGGACGACGGTCAAGAATATCCTGAAGTACCTGAAAAGGACTAAGGAGATGTTTCTCGTGTATGGAGGTGACGAAGAGCTCGCCGTAAAAGGTTACGTCGATGCAAGCTTTGACACAGATCCGGACGACTCTAAATCGCAAACCGGATACGTATTTATTCTTAATGGGGGTGCGGTAAGCTGGTCCAGTTCCAAGCAAAGCGTCGTAGCAGATTCTACATGTGAAGCGGAGTACATGGCTGCCTCGGAGGCGGCTAAGGAGGGTGTCTGGATGAAGCAATTCATGACGGATCTTGCAGTGGTGCCAAGCGCACTGAATCCACGACTACGTCGAAGGGGAGGACGTAAATATATGCAAAGTGCACACGGATCTGAATGTAGCAGACCCGCTGACTAAACCTCTTCCATGGGCAAAGCATGATCAACACCAGAACTGTATGGTGTTAGATTTATTACAATTTAATTCGCATGATGATGTGAGAGCTAGATTATTGACTCTAGTGCAAGTGGGAGATTGTTGGAATTATGCCCTAGAGGCAATAATAAATATAGTTATTATTATAATTCCTGTATCAAGATAATCGTTTATTATCCATGCTATAATTGTATTGAATGAAGACTCACTTACATGTGTGGATACATAGACAAAACACTGTCCCTAGCAAGCCTCTAGTTGGCTAGCGAGTTGATCAAAGATAGTCAGTGTCTTCTGATTATGAACAAGGTGGTGTTGCTTGATAACTGGATCACGTCATTAGGAGAATCACGTGATGGACTAGACCCAAACTGATAGACGTAGCATGTTGATCGTGTCATTTTGTTGCTACTGTTTTCTGCGTGTCAAGTATTTGTTCTTATGACCATGAGATCATATAACTCACTAACACCGGAGGAATACTTTGTGTGTATCAAACGTCGCAACGTAACTGGGTGACTATAAAGATGCTCTACAGGTATCTCCGAAGGTGTTCATTGAGTTAGTATGGATCAAGACTGGGATTTGTCACTCCGTGTGACGGAGAGGTATCTCGGGGCCCACTCGGTAATACAACATCACACACAAGCCTTGCAAGCAATGTGACTTAGTGTAAGTTGCGGGATCTTGTATTACCGAACGAGTAAAGAGACTTGCCGATAAACGAGATTGAAATAGGTATGCGGATACTGACGATCGAATCTCGGGCAAGTAACATACCGAAGGACAAAGGGAATGACATACGGGATTATATGAATCCTTGGCACTGAGGTTCAAACGATAAGATCTTCGTAGAATATGTAGGATCCAATATGGGCATCCAGGTCCCGCTATTGGATATTGACCGAGGAGTCTCTCGGGTCATGTCTACATAGTTCTCGAACCCGCAGGGTCTGCACACTTAAGGTTCGACGTTGTTTTATGCGTATTTGAGTTATATGGTTGGTTACCGAATGTTGTTCGGAGTCTCGGATGAGATCACGGACATCACGAGGGTTTCCGGAATGGTCCGGAAACGAAGATTGATATATAGGATGACCTCATTTGATTACCGGAAGGTTTTCGGAGTTACCGGGAATGTGCCGGGAATGACGAATGGGTTCCGGGAGTTCACCGGGGGGGCAACCCACTCCGGGGAAGCCCATAGGCCTTGGGGGTGGCACACCAGCCCTTAGTGGGCTGGTGGGACAGCCCAAGAAGGCCCTATGCGCCATAGGAAGAAAATCAAAGAGAAAAGAAAAAAAAGGAGGAGGTGGGAAAGGGAAGAAGGACTCCACCTTACAAACCAAGTTGGATTCGGTTTGGAAGGGGAGACCTTCCCCCCTTGGCTCGGCCGAAACCCTTAGGGGTCCTTGGACCCCAAGGCAAGGTTCCCCCTCTTCCCCCTATATGTACAGAGTTTTTAGGGCTGATTTGAGACGACTTTTCCACGGCAGCCCGACCACATACCTCCACGGTTTTTCCTCTAGATCGCGTTTCTGCGGAGCTCGGGCGGAGCCCTGCTGAGACAAGATCATCACCAACCTCCGGAGCATCGTGACGCTGCCGGAGAACTCTTCTACCTCTCCGTCTCTCTTGCTGGATCAAGAAGGCCGAGATCATCGTCGAGCTGTACGTGTGCTGAACGCGGAGGTGTCGTCTGTTCGGCACTAGATCATGGGACTGATCGCGGGACGGTTCGCGGGGCGGATCGAGGGACGTGAGGACGTTCCACTACATCAACCGCGTTCACTAACACTCCTGCTGTACGGTCTACAAGGGTACGTAGATCACATATCCCCTCTCGTAGATGGACATCACCATGATAGGTCTTCGTGCGCGTAGGAAATTTTTTGTTTCCCATGCGACGTTCCCCCACAAATCCCTACTCATTCACATTGATATCCATTGATGAGCATCTCCACAGCTCATTGATATGCCTAGTTAATGTGACTATCTTCTCCCTTTTTGTCTTGCAACCTCCACCACACTCTACACCACTTATAGTGCTAAAACCATGTCTCACGCTCATGTATTGCGCGAGAGTTGAAAAGGTTTGAGAAAGTAAAGGTGTGAAACAATTACTTGGCCAATACCGGGGTTGTGCATGATTTAAATTCATTGTGCAATGATGATAGAGCATAACCACACTATATGCTTTTGTAGGGATAACTTTCTTTTGGTCTTGTTATTTTGAAAGTTCATGATTATCTTGCTAGTTTGCTTGAATTATTATTGTTTCCACGTCAATAGCAAACTATTGTTTTGAATCTAATGGATCTGAACATTCACGTCACATAAGATGAGTTAAAAAGTACATATATGGTAGGTAGCATGAAACATCAAAAATTCATTCTTTATCACTTGCCTACTCGAGGACGAGCAGGAGTTAAGCTTGGGGATGCTTGATACGTCTCAAATGTATCTATAAATTTTGATGGTTTCATGCTATTCTCTTGTCATCTTTGGATGTTTTATGTACCTTTTATATCTTTTTTGGGACTAACTTATTAATTCAGTGCCAAGTGCCAGTTCCTGTTTTTTCTGTGTTTTTGGCTCTTTTCATATCTGATTTTGGAACGGAGTCCAAACGGAATAAAATCCCCGAAATGATTTTTTTCCGAACGGAAGAAGATCAGGGGGGCCGTGGGCCAAGCCAGGAGGGCTCCAAGGAGCCCACAAGCCCCCACTCCGCCACCAGGGGGAGGTGGCGGTGGCACGGCTTGTGGCCTCCCTGAGCGCCCCCTGACCTAGATCTTTGGCCTATATATTCCCAAAAATACAGCAAAAAATCAGGGGAGCCTCGAAAATACTTTTCCGCCACCGCAAGCTTCCGTTTCCGCGAGATCTCATCTAGATACCCTTCCCGGCACCCTGCCGGAGGGGACTTTGGAGTTGGAGGGCTTCATCATCATCATCATCATCACCCCTCCAATGACTCGTGAGTAGTTCACCTCAGACCTACGGGTCCGAAGATAGTAGCTAGATGGCTTCTTCTCTCTCTTGGATCATCAATACAAAGTTCTCCATGATCTTCATGGAGATCTATCTGATGTAATCTTCTTTGGCGGTGTGTTTGTCGAGATCTGATGAATTGTGGATTTGTGATCAGATTATCTATGATATATATTTGAGTCTTTGCTGATTTCTTATATGCATGATTTGATATCCTTGTAAGTCTCTCCGACTCTTGGGTTTTGTTTGGCCAACTAGATCTATGATTCTTGCAATGGGAGAAGTGCTTGGTTTTGGGTTCTTACCATGTGGTGACCTTTCCTAGTGACAGTAGGGGCAGCAAGGCACACATTGAGTGGTTGCCATCAAGGGTAACAAGGTGGGCTCTGTCGTTGATATGAGATTTTCCATCTACATCATGTCATCTTGCTTAAGGCGTTACTTTGTTCTTTTGGACTTAATACACTAGATGCATGCTGGATAGCAGTCGACGTGTCGAGTAATAGTAGGAGATGCAGAAAGTATCGGTCTACTTGTTTTGGACGCGATGCCTATAGATATAATCATTGCCATAGATGACGTCACGACTTTGCGCGGTTCTATCAATTGCTCGACAGTAATTTGTTCACCCACCGTCTACTTGCTTTCATGAGAGAAGCCACTAGTAAATACTACGGGCCCCGGGTCAATTCACATCTATCGTTTACACCTCCGCTTTTACTTTGCTTTGTTACTTTGTTGCTTTCAGTTCTCACTTGGCGAACAATCTATAAGGGATTGACAACCCCTTCATAGCGTTGGGAGCATGATTGTTTGTGTTTGTGCAGGCTCTTGTGATACTCCTTCACTGGATCGATACCTTGGTTCTCAAACTGAGGGAAATACTTACCATCGCTGCGCTACATCACCCTTTCCGCTTCGAGGGAACACTAATGCAAGGCTCCAAGGCCACGGGGGAAATCCTTTGCATATTTGCCTAGGAAGTCCCTTAAGGCGTAGTCGTAGCAGAAGGATTCCTGGTGCCGTCGACACACTTATTTCTGGCGCCATTGGAAGGTCTTTTGTTGCAGTAGCAGTGGGCTGGACGGACAGCCCTATGGGCCTATGCGCCCAAAGTGAGGAGGTGGAGAGGAGTCCGAATAAGAGGAGGACTCCTCCTAGCACCTCCACCACCCCAATTGGAGGAGGAATGCTCCTCTCGTAGGCGCCGGCCAATCCTAGGGATTTTCCCTAGGGCGCCATACCTTCCCTTCCCTCCTATATATATTGGAGAGGAGAGAGGGCAGTCGCACCCGAAAAGTCCATGGCGCGCAACCGCACCCAAATAGGTCATGATATAGCTCTCTCTCTCCCTTCTCTAGTTCGTTCCACCTCTAGTTCGGTTCGGTAGCGCATGGTGCAGCCCTGCCGGATCAGCTCCACCAACAACGCCGCCATGCCGTTGTGCTCATGTAGAACTCCACTACATCCACCCCTCTTGCTGGATCAAGAAGGCGGACAACATCATCGAGTTGTATGTGTGGTGAATGCGGAGGTGCCGTCCGTTTGGCACTAGATCGGGACGAATCATGATGGGATCGCGGGACAGATCGTGTTGAGATCGTGGGACGGATCGTGATGAGATCGCAAAGATGTTCGACTACATCAACCATGTTATATACGCTTTCCCTTAGCGATCTACAAGGGTATGTGAATCCGATCTCTCCTCTCGTAGATGTTCATCACTATGAATAGATCTTGTGCGTGCGTAGGAATTCTTTTGTTTCCCATGCAACGTTTCCCAACAAGCCTTTGTTAAGCCAAAGGCGGGTGAACCTTCTTCCACTGCCGAGGAAGAAAATATCAAAAATCCTTCTTTTGTTGAGGAGATGGCTCAGACTGAGGTGTTTGTTCAAGGTGGCCCGTCTTTGACTGCCGAGCAGCCTATTGCATAGAGATGATTCCCATTAGTGAGCCAGCTACCAAGGAAGTAGCTGGTGATCAGAAAGGCGCTACTGATGAGCCCGTCGTGCAACCTTCCAGTTCAAACGCTCCTCCAAGTCCGGTTCCTTGTATGGATGATATCGCTTAATTGGATGGTTTGGAAGATACAGAAGTAGTTGTTACCGGCCAGTTTTTCAGGCTCTCGGCCCGTCAACTGCTGTGACCAAGGTTGTGCCCAAGAACGACTCAAGGCATGAAGATAAAAGGAAAGCAAAGCTTGAGCTTCCCGAATTTGAAGACCTTGACCTTCAAGGTTTTTATCAGCAATATGTGACCCGGCTATGTGAGAGCCGGGATTTTGAAGCAAACTTGGTCAATGAAGACCAAGTATGTGGAAAACAATTTGCTCCTTAATTATTGTACATAGCTCAGTAGCCCTCAAGATCTAATTTAGTACATATAAGTGGTGAATTGAATCTTTGAATAATTGTGTGAATAACCATTAGTAGCCCCCAAGGGCCGAGTCATTACTATAATGAGTCAGTACTTCCTCTAGAGATCAATAATTGTTTGATGGTAGCCCCCAAGGGATGGCTTGTCTCCATGAGACAACCGGGCCTTTAATGTATACCTTTTAATTTTGTAAATCCAGCTGAATGTCGTAGCCCCCAAGTGTCGAGTTGCATGCTTGGAGCATCCTTGGAATTTTTAGATTTTTTTTGAACTGAGATGTGTAGCCCCCAAGTGCCTGGTCGTTTTTGCGTGTAGCGACTCATGACTTTATATGTTGTTCTGTTTTTTGAAAAGAGATCTATATGTCGTAGCCCCCAACAGCTGGCTATTCTCTTTGAGATGGCCATGTCTTTATATTGTAGAACAAAGAAAGTGGTGCATTAGCCCCCAAGTGTCATGTGGATTGCTTGCAACTGCATGAGACTTGAATCAATATGATCCTAGTTTTTAGAATCATGTAGCCCCCAAGTGTTGAGGAGCCTTTCTTCCAGGGGACTTAAAACTTGTGTTTATTTGCTCTATGCTTTTGCAGGAATTTTTGCAAGACTCTGAGTCCATTATAGTCGACCTTCAAAGGCAACTTGTGAATGAAAAGAGCCTAAAACGGCTGCATAGGAGACAGTAACCCGTCTTGAGGCTAAGAAGAAACACACGTAGATCTCCTTGAGCAAAAAAGGTTGATTTTGAGAAGGAAAGATCGCCTTGTTGCAAAGTGTTGTGGATATTGAAATCCGGCTTCAACCTGTTACACAAGTTTTGCGGAGTTTGACGAAGCAACTTAATGACATGATCACTACAATCTTTGGTATGATGCATGAACTGTTCTCTTAACTTCTGGGTTGAAAGGTTTTCCAGCTTATCTCCTTGCTTATTGTTTTGTAGGACGAAATATTGTAAACCAGGTCCAGTCTCTTATCGTGAAGTTGAAGGCTATATTCACTTATATTGAGCGGGTGTTCATCGGGTCTCTTACTCCCATCAGGGCGGCCAAAGATTTGCATGACCCGCCCCTGAACATAAGGGATATGCTTAAGAAATTGTCAATAGATCCTCAATGGATCGATGAATACAAAAGATCGTCGACTCAGAGAGGAGCCAACTTGGCGCTTTCCCGTGCCAAGGCTTATGTTCCCGAATTTGATGTTGAAGCAGCCGCAAATGGTTTTCCAGAATTGAAGGCGGAGGGCTCAAAATTCACCAGGGAAGATTTTAACAAATGCATAAATTAGACCATCCCCTTGCAACTGTTCTTGCAAAAGAGATGAACATCAAGAAGTATCATCTGGCTTATGATGTGGATAATCGTTGCATCAGTGCACCACAAGATTAGCCGTTTGAAATTATTCCTCCTCATCATACGCTTCACCTTTTCCCTGATGTTGATTCATCTGTAATTGTCCCTGGTACTTCAGAATTCTCAGCGTTGTGCTCAATTGGGTGGACTAAAGAACAACATATGGAAGTAGACGATCCGACTGCTCTAGACCCGGGCACAGAGCACCAAGAAAAGTCCGCTGAGGGAGAAACCGCCTAAGCCGTCGACGAGGGGTAATATTTTATTACCGGCAGTGTAAAAAACTTGATATATTTTTTGTGTCTCTTGAGAGCTTGGAATAGAGGGTAGTAATTTTAACCCATGAGCCATACCATTGTGCATGAAAAAACTTCAACTTCTCAATCTGTTGTAGGATATTTGGCAATTCTGGTGCTTTGCTTGACTTTGTGATAAGTCGCCCCTTTTTCTGTGTGGGACAAGCTGACAAAATCAATATTCCGCTCATATCTTAACGAGGAAAATAAGTGGTCATTTTTGGACCCAGTAGAATAACCCTGTAATTTGTGAATAACGGGGCAATAATTTCGTCCAAGAAAACAACTGATCATCTTTGTGGCGGTGAACAAAAAGATGAAGGATGACTAACATGAATATATGGTGTGGCGGCGTGACATGCATAGAATAATGCAAAAATAATTATAATTTATAGTAAATGGATGACTCGCTTGTGTGGCAGATTTTGCATGGCTTAGTGGGATAGAAGAATTAAATGGATTGTTGTAGTGGGACGTTGAGATGGACACTTTGCATGTTGAGAATGCTTATGTGGAAGATTTTGCATTGCTTAGTGAGAGGGAATAATTAAATGCCTTGCTTAATGGAATGTTGAGGTGGACACATTGCATGTTAAGAATTCTTATGTGATGGATTTTGCATCGCTTAGTGGAAGAGAATATTTAAATCCATTGCTTAGTGGAACGTTGAGGTGGACACTTTGCATGTTAAGAGAACTCACACAATTATTTTAAGAATGTAAGATACCTCAGCATGACAATTTTTTAGCTATCATTCTTGTCCACATGACATGCTACTATTCTTTATTGCCACTTGTATTTTCATGATGACAAGTCTGAATAACTACATTAATGTTTTTGTACCATGGTAGTTTTACCCCTTGTTTTTGCACACCTTCTACGCTAGTGTGTTTGTCGTGGTTTCCCGTATTAACCTTCCTTTTTATAGTTGCACCATCTTCTCGTGGAAAATTTATCTTATTTGCAAGTTAACCCACGTAATAGGGGTCCCATGAACGCTTGCCTACACTCCTTGAGAAATCTAGCGATGATCAAAAAGCTATTATTGGGGACATGGGATGCATTTGTTGATGAGCATTTGATGCAAACATTTTCACAAGCCAGTTTTTGACCGTCTTGCGAAGAAATACAACCCTGATTCTAGAAGCTTTGTCAGTTTTGGGTGCGGTAGCATTCGTGTGGACGAGTAATATGTGTTCAACATGCTCTGAGCGCCTCGTGGTGGAATGGAGGTGCCTTACATGATGGGTAGAAAAATTGAGGAGTGGTTGTTTGTAAGATGTTCCGGGGTAGGGAAAAGCTGCACCTCACGATCGCTTTGGGCGACATGGTTGGTGAAATGAAAACCTTGTGTGTCGACTTCACACAAAAGCATCTAATGTTTCTAGTGGCATTCATCTTTGCTCCAACCAATTCAGCACGAAGCCAAAAACAGATGTTTCCCAATATTATTATGCACATTGACTCCCCTTTTCAAACCGATATGTTGGTTCTCTTACCGAATGGTCTTACTTTTTTGTTTTTCCTTTATTTTTCAATTTTGCAGGAACGGGTAGACAATGTGAAGGACATGAACTGGTGTGATACGTCCATTTTGCATCATGTTTTCCTACTATTATTTACAATGTTTTAGGTCATTGTTCCATTTTTATAATGCAATTCTAATACCTTTCTCTTTGATTATGCAAGATTTATATGAAGAGGGAAAGTGCCGCCAGATGGAATTATGGACCTGAAAAGGATACAATACATACAATAGAGAACGATATTCTCCGGAGCTCCAAATGATCCAAACATTTATGGTGCATTGTTTTAGAATTAATAAAAAATACTGGAAGAAGAATCACGAGGGAGCCGTGAGTGGGTCACAAGCTCACGTGGCACCCCCTAGGGCGCGCCATGTGAGCTTGTGGGCCCCAAACAGGCCTTCGGCCCCCCTTCTCCTATATGGTGCCATTTTCCCTAGAATAATAATACAGAGATCACTTTAGGGACGAAGCACTACCCTCTCGAGGCGGAGCTTGGGCAGGGGCACTTTTGCTCTCCGGTGGAGCGATTCCGTCGGGCATACTTCCCTCCGAGAGGGGGAAATCAAAGCCTTCGTCATCACCAACGCTTCCTACATCTTGGGTGGGCCCATATCCATCAACATCTTCACCAACACAACCTCATCTCAAACCCTAGTTCATCTCTTGTATTCAATGTTTGTCCCTAAACCTGAGAATAGATTTGTGGGTTGTTAGTTGTGTTGATTACATCTTGTAGTTGACGTTAGTTAGTTTACTTGGTGGAAGATTGTATGTTTAGATTGTTAATTACATATTTATCATCGCTCATCATGAACATAAATATGCTTTATGAGTAGTTTCATTTGTCCTCGAGGACATGGGAGAAGTCTTGTTATAAACTATCATCTGAAGTTGGTATTTTTTCAATATTTTGATGACATGTATGTTGTGTTTTCTCTAGTGGTGTCACATGAACATCTCAAAGGACATGGATGTTGCCTAGAGGGGGTGAATATGAGCTTTAAAATAATTACGGTTTAGGCCTGAACAAATGCGGAATAAAACTAATGCTTAATTAGTCAAGCACAAAACCTAAAACAACTTGGCTCACCTATGTGCACCAACAACTTATGCTAAGTAAGATAACCAACTAAGTGATATCAAGATATACATAACAAGAAACAATATGGCTATCACAAAGTAAAGTGCATAAGTAAAGGACTAGGGTAAGAGATAACCGAGGCACACAGAGACGACGATGTATCCCGAAGTTCACACCCTTGCATATGCTAATCTCCATTTGGAGCGGTATGGAGGCACAACGTTCCCCAAGAAGCCATTAAGTCCATCGTAATCTCCTCACGCCCTTGCACAATGCATGATGTCGTGATTCCACTAAGGGGCCCTTGAGGGTGGTCACTGAACCTGTACAGACAAGGTTGGGGCAATCTCCACAACTTAATTGGAGGCTCCCAACAACACCACGAAGCTTCAACACAATGGATTGTGCCTCCGAGATGACCTCAAATGATCAGGGCATCTCCACAACCTAATTGGAGACCTCGACACTTGCCCAGAGCTATACACCACAATGATTGAGCTCCGAGACACCACCAAGCTTCTAGGACGCCAAAGCACCCAAGAAGAAGAAGCTCTAGAGTACCAAGCACCCAAGAGTAATAACCTTCTCAAACTTCACTTCCACGTATCACCATGGATAACTCAAACCGATGCAACTAATGTAATGGAAAGAACACACGAAGTGATCAAGTCTCTCACACTCAAATCCTCCACAACAACAAAAGCTATGCAGGAATATGAGAGGAACAACAAGGAGCTCACAAAGAACTCCAAGATCGAGATCCAAGGGGTTCCCCTCACATAGAGGAGAAAGTGATTGTTGTAAATGTGGATCTTGATCACCTCTCTCTCTTCCCTCAAGAACTAGAAATAATCATTGGAGGGATTGAGAGTTAGAAAGCTTGAAGAAGGTCAACAATGGGGAAGAACACGAGCTCGAGTGATGGAAAACCATTGGGGAAGAAGACCCCCTTAAATACGTCTTCCCAAATCCAACCGTTATGTGCACACGTCGTGCACAAGCGGTAGTACCGCTTGGCTGAGCGGTACTACCGCTCGCTGCTAGCGGTACTTTTTCTCAAAACGATCACATGCACCGATGGCACCACAGAGAAAAACTAAGCGGGAGAGATGCGGGAAGGGGAGGGCGTTAGTACCGCTCGGCCCCCAGTGTTACTTCCGCTCAAAATGGGCAAAAGGCGTCGAAGATGCGAGGGAGAAAAAATGAGTGGAAGACGGGAAGGAAGGGGAGGGATCCAGTACCGCCAGAGAGGTACTACCGCTCTGCCCCCATCGGTACTTCCGCTTGAGAAAGAAAACCTGTCCTCGCACTAAAACCACCATAACTTTCGCATACGAGCTCCAAATTGAGCAAAGTCAAGGTTGTGGGATAGCACAATACTTGTTGAAAACCGCGTATCAAGTCCTTGTGCTCCTCGTTGGATTAGACACTCTTACTTATCGACATGACTAAGGTTTATCTCATATACTTGTGGATCATTAATGACCCGCCGACTCGCACTGCCCAAACCAATTGCTCCGGCCACCAGTGATCAACGTCGCTTCCTGCCACCTTGTAGTCCCTTCCTGCCCTTGCAACATCCTCTAATGGTCCACAAACACCACGTCATTCCCTCTATTCATCCTTCTCTAATGTTAGTGACCCACACCCGCATCGATCCCCATCACGTCCACGTCCTCAACATGCGCCGATGTAGGTCGTCGATTCAACCGCACTTTTGCCCTCACCTTATCATGGTTCAACCTCTCGTCACCGACGACTCAGTATTAATGCTTTGTTCCACGTGTGTTTCTCCGCCGTCGCTCCATCCTCTCCTCGCCATTGTCACTTCCTAACCGGGCTAGGCTTAGTTTTTCTAGAAAGCCTTAGGTACCCACACACATGTGTAATGAGACGTTCTATTTGGCGCATGACGCGCTAGCTAACGAGCTAGCGCGCACGAAGTCCCCCTCCCCTCACCCTGTTGGGTTGGCCCATGAGCGGGGCTGGATGCCCTCTATTTTTTGTTTCATTTTTTGCTATTTGCTATTTTCCCTATTGTTCTTATTTAAAATAATCCAGGATTTGAAAAGTTCCAATTTTTTTTGAAAAAATGAATTTAGAAAAAAGTTCCAGCAATTATAAGAAGTTTGTGGATTAAAAAATGTTTGTGATCTTGGAATAAATGTTCGCATATTCAAAAGATGTTCATGAATTTGAACAAAATGTTTGTGAATCCAAAAATATTCATAAACGAGAAGCTAACGTTGAGTTGGCCGGACGTTAGTGAGAGATCTGCACGTTGTGGTGAAAATCGTAGTATGTTTTGTTCACATAAAAATTGGCGCGCACAACAGGATTCGATCCTTATACCCCTCATGAGGTAACTCAACTAGCCAACCAGCTCATCTATGTTCCTTTTTCTTGACAAAAGAAACCAAATAGACAATTTAATTTGTCTCCTCTTCTACATTTGCACAAAATTTAATACAATGTCCAATCTTTTCCATACTTAAGTAGACTATTTTTACCAACTCATCTAGAGTTGATGACACCGTGGTAATTTTGGTGACCATGGGGGTACACCCCGGTCACTTTTATGTGAATATCATGGTAACTCACATATCACAGACCTGATAACTTATATAACCCAATCTTGATAACTTTGGCGTGGTGGTGGGGGTTGATGAATTATCTCCGGGTAACTTTGGTGTGAATAGCATGGTAACTCACACATCGGTGATTTGATAACTTATGCAGCCCGATCCTCGTAACTTTGACGAAGAGAGGTGATGAAATATATCCCCAATAACTTTTATGTGAATATCACAGTAACTCACGCATCACTGACAACTTATGTACCTCGGTCTTGGTAAATTTGGCAATCAGGTGGAGGGAGGCACATTGATGAAATACCCTCGGTTAATTTTTGTGTGAGTAACTTGATAACTTACAATCACATACGTGATAACTTTTGGGAGAAAAAGATATTGGAATAAATCTTGGTGCTATCAGTTTCCATACTTATAGTTTTATAGCCTAAAAAAACATGCTAAAGCTGAGAATTGAAGTCAAGAATTCAATATTGAGATCTTAACATACTAACCAACTCACCCACTACATGGCTCCTCACAAGTTTAAATAAAGTACCACTTTTTGACCATCCGAGGTGAAAAAGTTATTGAAACATACCCCCGATAACTACAGTGTAATTAAGATGATAGCTTACGAACAACTAACCTGATAACTTACATATAAACAAACTGATAACTTTTCACCTTGGGCGAAAAGTTCTAGAAATATCCCCTGATAATCTAGTGCAAATAGCATGGTAATTTACGCACGAGTTACCCGATAACTTACATACAACACATTGATATTTTTTTACCCATGGGAAAAACATTACTGAAACATGCTCCGGTAACTTTTGTGTAAATAGTGTGGTCATTTATGCATCGAGGACCTCATAACTTACGTTCAATCACCATGTTAACTTTGACTTCGAGGAAAAAACATTGAAACATAACTTCTCCGGTAACTTTCATGTAAATTTATGACAATTTTCTGCATCACATACCTAATATCTTACGTTTAAACAGCATGGTTTCTTTCATCCAAGGAAAAAAAGTTTTTGAAACATTTCACTAGTAATTTCTGTGTTAAATTACCATATTGCCCCATGCTTTAACATTTTCGTACTGTAGTTACCATCCTTATCATGGTATAATTATTATGTTGCTCGTATTATATTTATCACGCTAGTCATGTCAAAGTTATCAAGCCAATCTTTCTTTCTAATATGATAGAAATAAGAAAGGTTCAAATAACATTACTTATCTATAATAAACATCAACAAAAGATGGCTTAGTTGGTTACTATGCTCAATAGCTATCCCATGGACTTGGGTTCGAATCCTCTTTCAAGCACTTTTTTTTCTTCTCATATTATGCAGCGAAAAACCACTAGTGATTCACTATGGTTTTTGAGTGAAGGAAAAAAAATCAGTGCACACGAACATGGGATGATAGCGATCACGTACTGAAGGAATCGTGTAGATCTGTCGCTAACCTAAAGTCGACTCGAAATTAGCACAGTCCATTCATAGATTTTGTTAAAATGTTCACAAAAATCAAAAAAAAATCGTCAATTACAAAAGGCCAGTGCTGCGCCGGCGCGTCGACCGAAACTTTCGGCCGGCCGCACGATCCGCCAACCGCCGCGCGTCCACACCGTTAGATCTTCACGCAACACTTTTTCCCCGATGCAGCAAAATTTCAACGCGATGCAGCAATTTTCGTCAACGGTTGCAACAAAAAAATTTGTAGAAAAAAAATATCTACGTGATCGTAGCAAAAAAAAACAAAGTTGATGGTGCGTGGTAGCAAAAGTCAAACGCCGGTTGTAGCAAAAATCTACGTGAACGTGTATGCAACTTTTTTAGTGAACGGTTACATCAAAAAATGATGCCGGTTGTAGCAAAAATTAACACGGTTGTAGCAAAAGTCAAAACGTCGGTTCTAGCAAAAATCCAACGAACTTGAGTTGCAACCAACCGTGGATGCAGCTTTTTTAGCGGACAGATGTAACAAATGAAAAACACTAGTAGCAAAATTAAACAGTAATTACAGCAAATTTACATGGTATAAAAGTTGCATCCACTAACCAGCAAAATGCGCACACGAAAAATGTTGCATGACCCCGCGCGAGCGAACGAGCTACCGACGCGTCGTATTGAAACGTTTCCCTTCTTCCCTAATAATAAAGCGTTGAGCGCTTCTGTCGTCCGTCGCTGGCGTTTTTGCAGAAAAGTCCTTCTGTTCTTTCGAAATCAACCCGCACTCCTATAGTAAGTGAAAAAAACGTTTCGGGTCGTGGCGCGGATCTCGGTGGGGAACGGTTGCAGAGGTTGCAGCTCTGGCCGAACTAGGCCATGCAGAGGGCGGCGGCGCGCGGATATCGACGGGGAACGGCTGCAGAGGTTGCAGCTCTGGCCGAGCTAGACCATGGGGAGGGGCGGCGGCTCGCGGAGGCGGCGGCTCGCGGATCTCGGCGGGCGACAGGCGGCGCGATGGCTGGGCGCGGGGGCTTCGGCCCTCGGGGCTTCGATCTGATTACAGACGAGATCTTTGAGGACTACGAGGCGGCCGTGCCCTTCTACGCGCTGGCCGGCCTGGGCGTCGCCGTCCACTGCGCCCCGCCGGGCAAGACACCCGGCGACCCCTGCCCCACCGCCGTGCATGACTTCCTCGGCTACGAGCTCTACACGGAGCTCCCCGGCCACCGCTTCCGCGTCACCGCCGCGGCGGCCGACCCGTCCTTGTACGACGCGCTCGTCGTCTCGGGCGACCGCTTCGTGGAGCAGCTCAGCGTTGACCCCGAGGCGGTCGTGGTCGTCCGGGCGTTCGCTGGCGAGCTGCGCAGGACGGTCGTGCTCACGTGCCAGAGCCAGGTCCTGCTCGCCGCCGCGGGCGCCATGGGCAGCGTCCGGTGCACCGCCTTCTTCAGCCTGCGGCCCCTGGTGGAGCTGGCCGGCGTCCAGTGCACCGCCTTCTTCAGCCTGCGGCCCCTGGTGGAGCTGGCCGGCGGGACCTGGGTCGAGCCCGATCCCTTCAGCCTCTGCGTCGCCGACCGCCATCGCGCAGCTCCTGCGTGCCACCTATCAAACGCGTCCTACAACTAGCCACATCTCCCCCCTCCCCTCCCTCCGTTCTTGAAACATCTGGAATTACTAATTGTGGTGTGATGAACTGATGATCGGCACAACAGGACTACGAGGCGAATGTGCCCTTCCGCGTGCTGGACGCCGTGGGATGCCGCGTCCCCGACGAACCGCAAGGGCGAGGCGTGCGGTCGCCGACGGGAAGCTCGTGACGGCGGCGAGCTAGCCGGACCTTGCCGAGTTCATAGCTCACCTCGTGGATCTCTCTTGGGCATCACTGTCTCCTTCTGAATCTGAAGATGCAATGCATCTTCTCCTCCGTCCGTAATAACTTGAGTGTGAACACTGATCACTGTCACACTCTGCAGAGTTCAGATATTGTCCACGAGCTGTTATTAATGACGCGAATGGTTCCTGTTAATTAACTCGTTTTGCTTGCGGCAATTCTATCTGAAAAAGATGCCCCCATCTAAACTGCTAGATCTTTAGTTGGCTAGCACCACAATAACACATATGGATTTGATCACCAGCAAAGGCCTACAAGATCAGTTTTTTGATTTGATGTCTGTGTCACGAGGAGGGAAATACAACAGAGGCAAGTTTACAATAACGTGCATATTTCCTTTGGTGGATCGGATCTAGGAGCATTCTGCAGTAAAATATACGGTGTGGTTTTGGTTCCGTGTGTGTGCTAACTGTACGAAGGTTATAGAAGCATAGAAACATCACGGTGTTTGCTAACACCAACCAACAGAGAAAGAAAGAGGAACTGAACTCTCGAATTAGTTCTGACTTGCAACTTTGATTATTGGCTGGAGGAGCAGGTGTTGTATCCATTTTTTCTATTCCATATGATACTGGAATCACAATTGTTATCCAATTCCATTTCTTGGCTGTTGTGCTAAAATTCAGAGAAAAATGATTGTTGGATGAAAAACCGGTGTTGTTTGTGGCAAATGAGAGAGAGAGAGAGAGAGAGAGAGAGAGAGAGAGAGAGAGAGAGAGAGAGAGAGAGAGAGAGAGAGAGAGAGAGAGAGAGAGAGAGAGAGAGAGAGAGAGAGAGAGAGAGAGAGAGAGAGAGAGAGAGAGAGAGAGAGAGTTCGTGCCAAGGATCCATGGTGGCTGCAGGCCTGCTGTGGAGGGAGAGGGACCAGTTCTCCTCTTCCCCCTTCATTGGACAGACGACGATCGAGACCAAGATCCAGGCCCTGGAAGACGACATTGGCACCACCAAGGTACACGGCTTGTTATGCTAACAATGTGAAAACTCGATGGTGCGTGAACGTGCCAATTCCATGTAGTTATTAGTCATGTAGTAGTAGTAGTACATACAGTTAATCAATACTCCTGTAGTACATGAAAGTAGTAGTATGAAAGTTCCAATTAACAAATTCCATGGAGTATGAAAGTTGCAGTTGATTAATTTGTGTGCATCAGGAATCATTCCTGCTGCTGGTAGTACATGGCTTACATTAACAAATGCCAAAACGCACCGTATATATTATTATGTGCAGGTTAGCAACAGGAGATCGTGCCGGTGGCTCAACGATCGCCTGCTGCTGGAGCTGGTCCCCCGTCTTGGCGCCGACGAGATCAAAGGCCTCTTCGCTCCGCCGCCATGGGGTAATCAATCAATCAATCAATCAATCAAACAAACAAATTCCAGTCCATCTGTGTGTAGTAATTAACCTAGTTGTAGTCTAAACGTACACGTGTGTCCTAATTTGGTTAGTATTGCAAACCGAGTAGGATTAGTAGTAGTATTGCAAACCGAGTCGGTTTGCGGTAGGCCTAGCTTAGTAATATATATACGTATACCCCTGTGTAGTCTTTGTACCAAGAAGATCAATACAAAGCCATAGCACGGCCGATACGGTCCTGTAGCCATCCAACTCGGCGTCTCGCGTGTGTGGGTCTCTCGGCGAGTTGTGGCATCGATCGAGCAATACGCTGGCAGGATTGATAAGCATGTGCATGCGGTAGTGTACGTGGAAATCCATCAACCTATGTGCTTGCTTGCTTGGTCTAGCTAGCTTCGGAGACATACGACGTTCTGGTCAAAAGCATCGGCTAGTTGCGTGTGTGGAAGTCAGCTTCGGTCAGTGACATCCGTCTCGTCGGAAGGTACTCGACGAGTCGGAGGGATCTGGGCCAACAATTGGTATCTAGAGCCTCAACGATCTACGATCTACGATGACGGACAGCGACGCTGAGTCGGTCGAGTCCGGCAGCGGCGGTGCCAAGGCGAACAAGAACGGCGACAAGGTGAAGAAGGGCGTCAAGTCAGCAACCAGTGGTGGAGGAACGAGCGGCGCTAACGTCCAGGCGCATCGCAACATCCCCATCCAGTACCCGATGCTCACCGACGCCAACTACGGCGTGTGGGCGGTGAAGATGAAGATTATTCTTCGACCCCTTCGAGTGTGGGAGGCCATCACGGACGACGACGTCGACGAGGAGCGCGACGAAGGTGCCATGGCCGCCATAGCCCAGTCTGTGCCGGATTCCGTACTAATGACATTGGCGAAGTTCGAGACGGCAAGAGAGGCGTGGAACGCACTCAAGGAGATGAGGATCGGAGAAGATCGCGTCACCAAGGCTCGAGCACAAGTGCTGAAGCGCCAATTTCACAAGTTGCAGATGGAGGAAACTGAATCGGTGAATGACTACGCCATGCGTCTTACTACTTTGGTGGGAGAGATCCGCGCGCTTGGTGCAAAGCTCGATGAGACCGAGATCGTGGAGAAGTTTTTCAGTTCTGTCACTTATAAATTCACGTACATCATCGGCACGCTCGAGCAGCTTTACGACATCGACGACATGACCATAACGGAGGCGATCGGACGATTGCGGACATGGGAAGAGAATACCCGTGGCTGTCGGAAAGGCAAAGGAGGAGGTAGTGACCAACTCATGTACTCGCGCACAGATTGGGAGGCCCCAAGTAGCAAAGGAAGGCGTGACGGTGGCGAAGGCTCAAGCAACACGAAGGGCGATGGACAAACCGGAAAAGGCAAAGGAAAAGGCAAACCACAAGGTCGTGGTAAGGCGGGCCAATCTAAAGAGCAGAAACCACGGAACTTGGACTTGTCCGAGGTCAAGTGCTATAACTGCAATAAGATGGGTCACTTTGCGAAGGACTGTTCAAAGCCTAACAAGCGGGAGATCAAGGAAAATTTGGCAAAGCAGGAAGACGAAGGTCCAGGTCTTCTGATGGCCGAAGTTTGTGATCTCGCTGAAACGGTGGTTGTAAAACCAAGCCGGAAGGTGCTACTTCATGAGGAAAAAGTGACACCAAAGTTATCCGGTGATCAGAACGTGTCGTGGTATCTCGACACGGGTGCCAGTAACCACATGACGGGGTGCAAGGAGAAATTCCTCGAGCTGGAATACGATGTTGAAGGCTCGGTCAAGTTCGGTGATGGTTCAGCTGTGGAGATTTGCGGGCAAGGATCTGTCCTCTTTGAGGGTCTCACAGGCGAACATCGCATACTCACCGGAGTGTACTACGTCCCACGGCTGCGCAACAACATCATCTCTATTGGGAAGCTTGACGAGAATGGATGCAAGGTGAATATAGAGAGCGGAGTGATGACGATCTTCGACAACCTCCGAAACGTGCTAGCTCGTGTTAATCGCACACGGAATAGGCTCTATATCCTCAACCTTGATCAATCTCAACCGGAGTGTTGGCTTGCCAAGAGTGATGATGATTCGTGGTTATGGCATGCTAGATTTGGACACGTTAACTTCTACGCCTTGAAGAAGATGTCAAAGATGCAGATGGTATCCGGGATGCCAGTTATCGACCATGTTGATCGAGTATGTGACGGGTGCTTGGTTGGAAAACAGCACCGCAGGCCATTCCCTGCTCAGTCTACCTATCGTGCAAGTGATGCACTCGAGCTGCTCCATGGTGATCTATGTGGCCCTATCACCCCGGCAACTCACGCTGGAAAGAAGTATTTCTTCCTTGTGGTAGACGACTACTCGAGATATATGTGGGTCATTCTCCTACGATCTAAAGATGAGGCGTTTGAAGCATTCAAGAAATTGAAGGCTGCAACAGAGATGGAACACAAGCTGAAGGTTCGCGCTCTACGGACAGATCGCGGCGGAGAGTTTACGTCGAATGAGTTCAACGACTACTGCGAGAAGATTGGCATAAAGAGGTTCCTCACGGCACCTTACACGCCGCAACAGAATGGGGTCGTTGAAAGGCGCAATCGAACCGTCGTTGACATGGCAAGGAGTTTACTCAAGAGCAAGAACCTGCCAGGGACTTTTTGGGGAGAAGCTGTCTCGACGGCGGTCTATCTTCTCAACCGGGCTCCAACAGAGGCGGTGATCGGCAAGACTCCGTATGAAGCAATTTATGGACGTAAGCCGAATGTGTCTCATCTACGGACATTCGGGTGCGTGGCACATGTGAAGACGGCGGAGCTGCACCTCTCAAAGCTTGCCGATCGTAGCACCAAGATGGTGTTCATCGGATACGAGAGCAGTTCTGGCACCAAGGCATACCGTTTCTACGATCCACAAACCAAGCGTCTACGGATTTCAGCGACGTCGTGTTTGAAGAAAACCAAGCGTGGAATTGGAGCGCCGCAGCCGATGATGCTCCAAACAGTAACATATTTGCAGTTGAATTTTCAACTGATGATGATGCAAGGGAGGATGTCCAGGTGATTGGCAAGACGCCCAACCAAGGTGACCACAATGGTAGTGATCATCATGGTGCCGACACCGACGACGACGCGCATAGGTCGCAAGGAGATAGCGACAACGCCGCGCACGACACAGGCGGAGATCTCGACGACAACATCGACAACGAGGCGCATAGTGACGACGACAATCAAGATGATGGTCACGGTCATCACGACTACGCCGACGACACGGATGTCGATGACACACCAAGGTCTCAGCCGTCTTCCTCAAGTGCATCAACACCGACACAATTTGTGTCGCCTCCTTCGCAAGCCACAACGGACTCCTCAGGGCCTCGTCGCTACAAGACCCTCAAGAAAGTCTACAAGTACACAAAGCCAGTTACGCTCGAGTACTCCGGACTATGTCTGTTCGGAGTTGAGGAGCCGGCGAACTTCATAGAGGCGAGAAAAAGTCCTAGCTGGACGCACGCCATGGATGAGGAGATGAAGGCAATTGAGAGCAATGGCACGTGGACTTTGGTAACCCGACCTCCAAACCAAAAGACGATAGGTTTGAAGTGGGTTTACAAGTTAAAGAAGGACACGGAGGGTGCCATTGTGAAGTACAAGGCAAGACTCGTTGCAAAGGGCTACGTTCAACGTCAAGGAGTTGACTATGATGAGGTGTTTGCACCGGTTGCTCGAATCGAGACGGTGAGAGTGCTCCTAGCTTTGGCAGCACAAGAGGATCGGAAGGTTCATCATATGGATGTTAAATCCGCTTTCCTCAACGGCGATCTCACAGAAGAAGTGTACGTGGAACAACCCCTCGGCTACGAGAAGAAAGGCGAAGAAGGAAAAGTTTACAAGCTCAAGAAGGCACTTTACGGGTTAAAGCAAGCGCAAAGAGCTTGGAACTCAAAGTTAGACCGAAGTCTGGTCTCGCTCGGGTTCAAGAGATGTCCCCTCGAGCACGCAGTCTATACGAAGAACTCCAAAGGGTCAAACCTGCTAGTTGGAGTTTATGTCGACGATCTGATTATCACCGGAGATAGCGTACAAGAAATTGAACGTTTCAAGGCGCAAATGAAGAACAAGTTTAGCATGAGTGATCTGGGATTACTCAGCTATTACTTGGGCATCGAAGTGAAGCAAAGCTCCGGAGAGATTTCCCTATGTCAATCGGCTTACGCGGTCAAGTTATTGGACAAGTGTGGCATGTCAGATTGCTACGCAACACAAGTTCCAATGGACCAACGTCACAAGTTGAGCAAGCGTAGCTCAAATCCGCCGGTGGACACCACAATGTATCGAAGCGTTGTGGGCAGCCTAAGATACTTGGTGCATACCCGACCTGACTTGGCTTATTCAGTCGGGATCGTGAGTCGTTTCATGGAGAAACCGACAACCGAACACATGAGCGCGGTCAATCAAATTCTACGCTATGTGAAAGGCATAATTAATCTTGGCTGCACGTACAGAAAGGGAAAGGAAGGATTGATCCTTGGTGGATATTCAGATAGTGACATGGCAGGTGATGTTGATGACCGAAAGAGCACAACGGGCATGGTTTTCTACCTTGGCCCGAGTCCGATTAGCTGGAATTCTCAGAAGCAAAAGGTGGTGGCACTGTCTTCATGCGAGGCAGAATACATAGCGGCAAGCACGGCGGCTTGTCAAGCAGTTTGGCTGAGAAGACTCCTAGCTATTCTTGCAAAGCGGGAGGTGCAGAAGGTGTCATTAAAGATTGACAACCAAGCTGCAATCTCATTGTGCAAAAATCCGGTTCATCACGAAAGGAGCAAGCACATAGATACCCGGTTCCATCATATCCGGGAGTGCGTTGAGGAAGGGATGATAGAAGTTCTGCACGTGAATACGAAGGACAAGCTTGCCGATATTTTCACCAAGTCCCTCGGTCGACAGAAGTTCATCGAGATGAGGAAGAAAGTCGGAGTGCAAGCAATGAAGACATATCAACAAGGTTAAGGAGGTGAATGTAGTAATTAACCTAGTTGTAGTCTAAACGTACACGTGTGTCCTAATTTGGTTAGTATTGCAAACCGAGTAGGATTAGTAGTAGTATTGCAAACTGAGTCGGTTTGCAGTAGGCCTAGCTTAGCAATATATATACGTATACCCCTGTGTAGTCTTTGTACCAAGAAGATCAATACAAAGCCATAGCAGGGCCAATACGGTCCTGTAGCCATCCAACTCGGCGTCTCGCGTGTGTGGGTCTCTCGGCGAGTTGTGGCATCGATCGAGCAATACGCTGGCAGGATTGATAAGCATGTGCATGCGGTAGTGTACGTGGAAATCCATCAACCTATGTGCTTGCTTGCTTGGTCTAGCTAGCTTCGGAGACGTACGACGTTCTGGTCAAAAGCATCGGCTAGTTGCGTGTGTGGAAGTCAGCTTCGGTCAGTGACATCCGTCTGGTCGGAAGGTACTCGACGAGTCGGAGGGATCTGGGCCAACACTGTGAAACTAGCCGACCTCACAGCTCGCTTGTAGAAGTATGTAGTGTATATTCTGATCGACCGTGTGCATGCGCGCATGTTATGTAGGTGAGGAGCTGCCCCTGTCTGCATTCTGCATGACAGGTTCTGCTGCTGCATGGGATGTCTTCAGGACCATCGACATGGATGTTCAGGTATGCCACCATATACTAGAATACAGTATATACCAGGCACAAATGCATGCGCGCAGAGATAGATTATACTCTACTCTACTACTAAGATGTGGGTTATTGATTACTTGCAAAATTTATGGTGTCTAGGCAAACTTGTTACAATTTCACGTGAGACAATCATGCACGGATCGGAAGAACAGTCGTTTGGACGAAGACGAGGCGAATGCGATGAACGCTTGGCACCGTATTGATCGCCAGACAAGAGAAGTTATCAAGAGGAACTTCCTACCTGACCTGCTTCGGATATACGAAGTATGTGTAGCTTCTTCTGTTTCCTTTTCTGAACCAAGTATATACAATGCACTTTCAGCTCTGTGCGTGAACACGCTTGGGACGATACAACACATAAGTTAGTGTCCTTTGGAAACTCTGAAATCTTTCAGCAATGTTACCCAAAGTAATTGCAGTAGTTACCAAACTGGAATAATTACATTAGTTACCTCCAAGTGGAAGCCATGTGCCCATGTCTATATATATGGAATAACTGGAAGCCATGTGCCCATGTCTATATATATGAAACAACTGGAAGCCATGTGCATATTATTTCTATGTCAGCGTTGATTCCATGGTTGTTTAGAAGTTAGCATTGAAGTGTCTCTGGTTCAATTTTTGCAGGAACGAGTGAGGGCCTTCATCCAAGACACGAGGGACGACACGGGCTTGCTTGCGCTGGACGTCCAGGACCCGTTCCAGAGGCTGCTCCTACACGGCGTGTGCGAGGTAACTAAAAACATCTGACGAAAGCCGTGTAAAATCAAGACTTAACCTGTCCATTATGAAGGGTACTTTGCTTAATCGCCACGTCATAATTTGCATACGAAGCTACAATGTACGTAGCGTCGACCGATTTTGAAGGCTGGCATATCTGTACTATCATCAATCAATCTAAAATGAGAAGTTAATTTGTACGCCTGTAGTTCTACAATGTGGCATCTGAGACGACGAGCAGCACCGTGAGAGAGCACGGCGGGGACAGGCTGTGGAAGACGACGACGATCAGGACGAGATCGAGCACGGACGCTCCACCGAGTATCACGTTGGTTGACTTCCTGACAATGAAGAAGAATGGGTGCCACTGAAATTTCATTTTGTGCCACAAGTTAGTAAAGTACCTTTGAGGCCAGGCACGGGCGCTCCATCCGGCTAGTTGTTATGCTTGATTTGTAGTACTTGTATGCCAGCTATAGCAAATCTGTACTGGCAGTCCCTCCTTAATTTGAAGTGCTACTTAATCACTGGAGTATAGTAGTCGTAGCTTATTTGATGATTAATTATATGACAGTACTAGCTGTACTATGATTGTCGGTCTTTGTCGTTTCATACATGGATCGATCTCGGTTGTACTACGCACACTAGCTGCTACACGACTGCACTGCTGGCAACAGTCTTTTACATCAGTAATTTAAGTAAGGGTCTACGGATCACGGGATCACTGCTGGCAACACTCTGGGGAGTTGAAAAAGTGAAAAACTGTCTCGTAGGCACGCAGGCCTGGGGCATCTGACCATCTGTTAGATCGTACTCCTATAATCTAGCATTACATGGCAACTTTACGACGTGCGGAATACAACATATGTACACACTAACACCCACCTTAGCAGAAACTCCGTTTGAAAGGATGTTCAAGCTCATATGAAACTCACAAAATACATGAGAGGGTAAACCTTTGATGAACAAATCCGCAAATTATGAGTTGGATGGAACGCGAAGAATACGAGCTTCACCAAGTGCCACATGATCCCGTACAAAATGAAGATCAATCTCAATATGCTTCGTACGTTGATGTTGGACCGGGTTGAAGGCGAGGTAAGTGGTAAAAACATTGTTGCAGTACACAATGGTTGCTCTAGTGGGTGGCCGTCGTAGCTTATGTAACAATTGGTGAACTCAACATGATACGGCAACACAATTAGCAACACCTTGATATTCAACTTCCGCGCTTGAGCCGGACACGATAGGCTAGAGGACCATTAGACCAATTTTGCTCAAAAAAAAAACAAAAGCCTAAGGTAGACTTGGGCGTGTTCGGGCAGCCGGCCCAATTCACGGAGAAGAGAGAGCTCATTGAGGAGGAAGAGCCGTGGTCGTCAGCCATGGCCAAGAGCTTGGATATCTCATACCAAGTTGAAGAGTTGTCTCATGTATTGATATTGTTGAGAAGAACCCGACTACATACAATGCACGCCCTCAATCGTAGGCACGTAGGCTTGGGGCATTTGTTAGATCCTATAATCTATGAGTATTACATGGCAATGTTATAACCTATGGGATACACCATACGCACACGCTAACAGGTGCTGGATCGGAAGCTAGGGCGACGACTTTGGATGATGGTGGCCGCGGTGGCCTTGCGGCTGGTGGAGATCTTTCCGGATGTGGGGTTCGGGAAGGTGCGGTCGATGATGAAAACCACACTGATTTCCCCATGACGGACGGCGATAGCGTATTTACGTTGTTACCTAGTTGAAGGCATCGTTGTAACATCTTGCTTTTATCGATGAAAATAAGGAAAATGTGAATTTCTAAAGTAATAACTAAATCCAAAGATTTCACTCAAACCATCAGCACCGAGGGAGGCCCCCGCGTCACCCACCTCCCAGGGCGACTCGGGCGGCGGTGAGATCTACTCCAACTAGGTCCCCCTCGCACCCTTCCTTCCCCTCGTCGCTGTTCTGTGGACTTGGCCGGGCTAACCCCGTGCAGATCCGGCGCCGGCGGGGTCCCTGGTGCCCTAGTGTGGCTCTCCTCGGGTGGGAGGCTCGAGCGACGGGTGGACGACGCAACGCTCCTCTGCCCGCGTCGCTAGGCCCGGTGGTGGTGGGAGGGGCAGTGGTCGCGGCTGTGCGCCCATGTGCTTCATCGCAACCTTTTTCTTCACGGATGGGATCTGCCCCTATCCATGGAGGAGGCGTGGTGATCGCGCACGGGCACACGCACGCGGATGGTGGCCAATCCAGCTGCATGATCAGCTATGATGGCGGCGGCGGCCTCCGGCCAATCCGGTTGCATGATCAGCTATGATGGCGGCGGCGGCCTCCGGTGGTCGTGTGTCCTTTGCGTTGATCTTGTCCGGCGGCGATCTGGATAGGCAAGGCCCGATCTAGTGGTCGCGACAACTCCGGGGGAAACCCCTGATCTCTTTGAGATCGAGCGATGGCGATGCTTCTGCGTCCGAGTCCCCTCTTGAGGGCATCATTTCTAGAGTATGCTCCGGTTGAAGGGACCGGGGTGGCAGTTCCGAGGTCGTGGCGGCCTTGTTTTCTTCGGGTCGGCGGGCCTTTGGAACGGGATCTGCACCAACTTGCGGCGGGGAGGCGATGGTTGTAGATTCTTATTGTTGCATGGCAGCACAATAGCCTACAGCCCATCCGATGGTGGCGCTCTGGCCGCATTCTTGCTCGCAGTGGCGTCGTGTGATGGTACCACACGAGTTGGCTATTTGTTCGGCGGCCCCTCTTCATCAATGGCGGCAGACGTCGGGGTCGTGTGGGTGACTCGGAGTCTGGATCTCGAGGTGGTGATGGTCTTTCTGAGGTTGGTGGCGGTATGAGACATACCCTCCACCATCATATCGGGTTTGATTCGGCTCCGCAGGTAACACATGTGCCTGTGTCAAAGTTGTCGGGCAGTGCTTGTCACCAGCAGGTGAAGGCACTCTTGGATGCTATGCACGACGTCTTATACGGAGACGTCAGGTCATGCTTCCTACCGGCAGGTGATGCACGGTGGCGCTGGCGGAGGTGTCATATTTAGCTTGTTGTTGTTGTATCGGAGGTGGTGTGACATGTTGGGGAACGTCGCATGGGAAGCAAAAAATTTCCTACGCTCACTAAGATCAATCTATGGAGATTAACATCTATGAGAGGGGGAAGTGCATCTACATACCCTTGTAGATCGCTAAGTGGAAACGTATATAACGTGGTTAATGTAGTCGAACGTCTTCGTGATCCAATCACGATCCGTCCCGCAATTTCGTCATGATCCGTCCCGCGATGCCATCACGATCCGTCTCGATCTAGTGCAGAACGGACGACACCTCCGCGTTCAGCACACGTACAGCTCGATGATGATCTCTGCCTTCTTGATCCAGCAAGAAGGAGCGGAGAGGTAGTTGAGTTCTCCGACAACCTAACGGCATGGTGGCAATGGTGGCGGAGTTGATCCGGCACGGTTCGCCATGCACTGTCGAACCAAACTAAAGGTGGAATGAACTAGAGGGAGGGAGAGGTGGCTGCGCTTTAGATTGAGGTGTTGCTGCCCTCTCTCCCCTCCGCTATATATAGGGGGGATGGGGAAGGTGGCGCCCTAGGATCTCCCCTAGGGTTGGCCGGCCGTGCCCAAGAAGAGGAGGAGTCCTCCCCCTTCACTCCTATTTGGACCATAGGCCCATGGGGCTGGCTGCCAATCCCACTAGGGGCTGATGCGCCACCTCTAGGCCTATGTGGTTCTCCTCCGGGTGGGTGACACTCCCGATGAACCCCGGAACTCATTCGCCATTCCCGATACTTTACGGGTAATGCCCAAAATCTTTCCAGAATCCAAATACCACTTTCCTATATATCAATCTTCGTCTGCGGACCATTCTGAAACTCCTCGTGATGTCTGAGATCTCATCCGGGACTCCGAACAACATTCAGTCGCCAACATACTTAATTCAACTCTACCGAAACGTCACCGAACCTTAATTGTGCAGACCGTGCGGGTTCGAGAACTATGTAGACATGGCCTGAGGCACGCTCCGGTCAATAACACGAGACATGGATATCCATATTGGCTCCTACATATTCTACGAAGATCCTTATCGGTTGAACCTCTATGTCAAGGATTCAGTTAATCACGTATATTATTCCCTTTGTCCTTCGGTACGTTACTTGCCCGAGATTCGATCATCGGTATCTCTATACCTTGTTCAATCTCGATACTAGCAAGTCTCTTTACTCGTTCCGTAAAATGAAATCACATGACTAACTCTTTGGTCACATTGCTTGCAAGGCTTGTTGTGATGTTGTATTACCGAGTGGGCCCTGAGATACCTCTTCGTCACACGGAGTGTCAAATCCTATTCTTGATCCATGCTAACCCAACGGACACCTTTAGAGACACCTGTAGACTTTTATAGTCACCTAGTTACATTGCGACGTTCGATACACACAAGGTATTCTTCCAGTGTTAGTGAGTTACATGATCTCATGGTCATAGGAACATATACTTGACATGCAGAAAACAATAGCAATAAACTCACACGATCACATGCTACATTCATAGTTTGCGTCTTGTCCATCACATCATTCTCCTAATGATGTGATCCCGTTATCAAGTGACAACTCTTGTCTATGGCCAGGAAACCTTGACCTTCTTTGATCAACGAGCTAGTCCAATAAAGGCTTACTAGGGACAGTTTGTTGTCTATGTATCCACACATCAATTCGAGTTTCCAATCAGTACAATTTTAGCATGGATAATGAACGATTATCATGAACAATAAAATATAATAATAACTTATTTGTTATTGCCTCTAGGGCATATTTCCAATAGTCTCCCACTTGCACTAGAGTCAATAATCTAGTTCACATCACTATGTGATTCACACCCAATAAGTTGTGGGGTTTATCATGTTTTGCTTGTGAGAGAGGTTCTAGTCAACAGGCCTGAACCTTTCAGATCCGTGTGTGCTTTACAAATCTCTATGTCATTCTATAGATCTTGCTACCATGCTCCATTTGGAACTATTCCAAATGACTGCTCCACTATAAGAATCCGGTTTACTACTGAGAGTCATCCGGATTAGTGTCAAAGCTTCCATCGACGTAACCCTTTATGACAAACTCTTTTACCACCTCCATAATCGAGAAAAATTCCTCAGTCTACTAGTTACTAAGGATAACTTTGACTGTTGTTCAGTGATTCATTCATGGATCACTCTTTGTACCCGTGGACAAACTCATGGCAAGGCACACATTAGGTGCGGAACACAGCATGGCATATTATAGAGCATACAGCTAAGGCATAGGGGACGACCTTCGTCCTTTCTCTTTCTTCTGCTGCGGTCGGGCTTTGAGTCTTACTCAAATTCACACCTTACAATATAGTCAATAACTCCTTCTTTGACTGATCCATTTTGAACTCCTTCAAAATCTTGCCATGGTATCTATCTCTGCAGATCTTGATGCTCAATGTTCAAGTAGCTCAATCCTGGGTTTCCTTTGAAAAACACTTTTCAAACAACCCTATATGATTTTACAGAAATCCTACATCATTTCAGATCAACAATATGTCAACCACATATTTTCATAAAAAATTCTGTAGTTCTCCCACTCACTTTCTTGGAAATACAAGTTTCTCATAAACCTTGTATAAACCCAATAACCTTGATCATCTCATCAAAGCATATATTCAAACTCCGAGATGCTTGCTCCAGTTCATGGAAGGATCGCTGGAGCTTGCATACTTGCTAGCATCCTTAGGATCGATAAAACCTTATGGTTGTATCACATACAACCTTTCCTCAAGGAAACCGTCAAGAAAACAATGTTTTGACATCCATCTGCCATATTTCCTAATCAAAAATGCAGCAACTTCTAACATAATTCCAGCAGACTTTAGCATCACTATGGGCGAGAAAGTCTCATTATAGTCAACTCCTTGAACTTGTCAGAAACATCTTTGCGACAAGTCGAGCTTTCTTAATGGTGGCATTTACCATTATTGTTCGTCTTCTGTTTAAAGATCCATCCGTACCTAACAACCTTATGACCATCAAGTAATTCTTCCAAAGTCTATACTTTGTTTTCATACATGGATCCTATCTCGAATTTCACGCCCTTTGGCCATTCATCGGAATCCGGGTCCACCATCGCTTCTCCATAGCTCGTAGGTTCATTATTGACCAGCAACATGACCTTCAAGACATGATTACCGTACCATTCTAGAGTAGTACGTGTCATTATCCACCTACGAGGTTTGTAGTAACTTGATCTGAAGCCTTATGATCACCATTATTAGCTTCCTCTTCAACTGGTGTAGGCGCCACAAGAACATCTTCCTACGCCCTGTACTCACTGGTTGAAGTGACGGTTCAATAACCTCATCAAGTTCCACCATCCTCCCATTCAATTCTTTTGAGAGAAACTCCTCCTAGAGAAAGAACCCGTTTTAGTAACAAACACTTTGCCTTTGCATATGAGATAGGAGGTATACCCAACTATTTCCTTTGGGTATCCTATGAAGATGCATTTATCCGCTTTGGGTTCGAGCTTATCACGTTGAAACTTTTTCACGTAAGCGTCACAACTTCAAACTTTAAGAAACAACAGCTTTGGTTTCTTGCGAAACCATAGTTCATGCGGTGTTATATCAATGGAAATTGATGGTGCCCTATTTAAATTGAACGGTTGTCTCTAATGCATAACCCCAAAACGATAGTGGAAAATCGGTAAGATACATCATAGTACGCACCATATCCAATAGGGCACGACCACGACGTAAGGACACACCATCACACTATGGTGTTCCACGTGGCATGAGTTGTGAAACAATTTCCACACTGTCTTAAATGTATACCAAACTCGTAACTCAAATATTCACTTGTACGGTCACATTGTAGAAAGTTTATCTTCTTGTTATAATAACTCTCAACTTCACTCTGAAATTTCTTGAACTTTTCAAGCATTTTCAGACTTGTAATTCATTAAGTAAATATCCTCATATCTACTCAAATAATTAGTGAAAGTTAGAGAAAAATGCTATCCACTACATGCTACAACACTTATTGGACTGCATAGATCAAAATGTCTTACTTCCAATAAGTCATTTGCCCGTTTCATCTTACTGAAAAAATGAGGCTTTCAGTCATCTTGTGTGTGAGGCATGGTTCACATGTCTCAAGTGATTAAAAAATCCAGTGAGTCTAAAGATCCATCAACATGGAGTTTCTTCATGCGTTTCACACCAATAGGCATGGTTAGCAACTGAACCGATATCTAATACCCACTTGCTACTAGGAGTACAAGTAAAGTACACATCAATAACACGTATATCTAATATACTTCTCTTGATGTTGCCCGCCTTCTTATCTACCAAGTGTCTAGGGCAGTTCCGCCTCAGTGATCATTCCCCTCATCATAGAAGCACTTAGTCTCGGGTTTGGGTCCAACCTTGGGTTTCCTCATTGGAGTGACAACTGACTTATCGTTCTCGAAGTTTCCCTTCTTGAAACTAGTGGTTTTACTAACCATCAACACTTGATGCTCCTTTTTGATTTCTACCTTCGCGGTGTCAAACATCACAAATAGCTCAGGGATCATCTTCTCCATCCTGGTATGCTATAGTTCATCACGAAGCTCGTTAGCTTAGTGGCAGTGACTTTGGAGAACTATGTCAATCACTATCTTATCTGGAAGATTAACTCCACTTGATTCAAGGAATTGTAGCACCCAAACAATCTGAGCACATACTCAACGATTGAGTTTTTCTCCTTTACTTTGGAAACAAAGAATCCCGTCAGAGGTCTTACACCTCTCAACACAGGCACGAGCCTGAATCCTAATTTCAGCTCTTGGAACATCTCATATGTTCCGTGACGTTTAAAACATTTTGGAGCCTCAATTCTAAGCTGTAAAGAAAGACACACTGAACTATCATGTAGTCATCAAAACGTGTATGTCAGATGTTTGCAACATCTACATACGCCGCTTGGGGTAGTTCACCGAGCGGTGCATTAAGGACATAAGCCTTTTTTGCAACAATGAAGACAATCCTCAGTTTATGGACTCAGTCCGCATAATTGCTACTATCATCTTTCAACTTAATTTTCTCTAGGAACATATCAAAAACACGGGAGCTAAAGCACAAGCTAATCATCTACAACATATATTGCAAAGATATTTTGACTATGTTCATGATAATGAGTTCAATTAATCAGATTAGTTTAGAACTCCCACTCAAATTGACATCCCTCTGGTCATTCGATTGGTACATGATCCAAATCCACCAGCCCAAGTCTCGTGAGATGAGCTGGCTTCAATGGTGAACATCTCTATGTTGATAATATCTACTATATGACTCATGTTTGACCTTTCTGTCTCTTGTGTTCCGAGGCCATGTCTGTACATGCTAGGATCGTCAAGTTTAACCCGAGTGTTTCGCGTGTGCAAAACTATCTTGCACCCGTTGTATGTGAACGTAGAGTCTATCACACCTGATCATCACGTGGTGTCTCGAAACAACAATTTGTCGCAACAGTGCACACTCGGGGAGAACTCAATTTTACCTTGAAATTTTTAGTGATGGATCACCTTATAATGCCACCGTCATCCTAACCAAAACAAGGTGCATAAAATTATTAACATCACATGCAAATCATAAGTGGCATGATATGGCCATGATCTTGTGCTTTTGATCTCCATCTCCAAAGCACCGACATGATCTCCATTGTCACCGGTGCCACACCATGATCTCCATCATTTTGTTGCAATCAAGGTTGTCGCGCCAACTATGTTGTTACTACTAAAGCTACCGAACTATTGATGAAGTAAAGCATCACCGAGCGACAAAATAAATAAAAGACAACCCTATGGCTCCTGCCGGTTGCCGTAGGATCGACATGCAATTCGATATTTAACTATTACAACATGATCATCTCATACATCAAATATATAATATCATGTACTTCGCCATATTGTATCACATCATACCGTGCAAAAATAAGTTAGATGTCCTCTAATTTGTTGTTGCATGTTTTACGTGGCTGCTATGGCTGTCTAGCAAGAATGATTCTTACCTACACAAAACCACAATGGTGATATACAAGTTGCTGTTTAACCTTCTCCAAGGACCGCCTCTCTCAAATCCGATTCAACTAGAGTAGGAGAAATAGACACCCGCCAGCCATCTTCATGCAACAAGTTGCATGTGAGTCGATGGGCCGGTCTCTCTAAGCGTACGAGTAAGGTTGGTTTTGGCCGCTTCAGCCAACAATACCGCCGAATCAAGAAAAATACTAAGGAGGGTAGCAATCTGAATATCAACGCCCACAAACTCCTTTGTGTTCTACTCGAGATGTCATCTACGCATAGACCTAGCTCTGATACCACTAATGGAGAATGTTGCATGGGAAACAAAAAATTTCCTACGCTCACTAAGATCAATCTATGAAGACTAACATCTACGAGAGGGGGGAGTGCATCTACATACCCTTATTGATCACTAAGCGGAAGCGTATATAACGCGGTTGATCTAGTCTAACGTCTTTGCAATCCAATCATGATCCATCCCACGATCTCGTCATGATCCGTCCCGCGATCCCATCATGATCCGTCCTGGTCTAGTGCCGAACGGACGACAACTCCGCATTCAACACACGTATAGCTCGATGAAGATCTCCGCCTTCTTGATCCAGCAAGAGGGAGCGGAGAGGTAGTTGAGTTATTCGACAGCCTAACGGCGTGGCGGCGATGGTGGTGGAGTTGATCCGGCAGGGCTTCGTCGTGCACTGCTAAACCGAACTAGAGGTGGAACAAACTAGAGGGAGGGAGAGGTGGCTGTGCCTTAGATTGAGGTGTTGCTGCCCTCTCTGTTGGAAATATGCCCTAGAGGCAATAATAAAGTGGTTATTATTATATATCCTTATTCATGATAATTTTCTATTGTTCATGCTATAATTGTATTAACCGGAAACAGTAATACATGTGTGAATATATAGATCACAATATGTCCCTAGTAAGCCTCTAGTTGGCTAGCTTGTTGATCAACAGATGATCATGGTTTTCTGATCATGGACATTGGATGTCGTTGATAACGGGATCACATCATTAGGAGAATGATGTGATGGACAAGACCCAATCATAATCATAACACTAGATTGTGTTGTTCGTCTGCTAAAGCTTTTCTAATGTCAAGTATCATTTCCTTAGACCGTGAGATTGTGCAACTCCCGGATACCGTAGAAGTGCTTTGGGTGTATGAAATGTCACAATGTAACTGGGTGACTATAAAGATGCACTACGGGTATCTCCGAAAGTGTCTATTGAGTTGGTATGAATCGAGACCGGGATTTGTCACTCCGTGTGACGGAGAGGTATCTCTGGGAACACTCCGTAGAACATCATCATAATGAGCTCAATGTGACTAAGGAGTTAGTCACGGGATGATGTGCTACGGAATGAGTAAATAGACTTGCCGGTAACGAGATTGAACAAGGTATAGGGATACCAACGATCGAATCTAGGGCAAGTATCATACCGATAGACAAAGAGAATTCCATACGGGATTGATTGAATCCTTGACATTGTGGTTCATCCGATGAGATCATCGTGGAACATGTGGGAGCCAACATGGATATCCAGACCCCGCTGTTGGTTATTGGCCGGAGAGGTGTCTCAGTCATGTCTGCATGCTTCCCGAACCCGTAAGGTCTACACACTTAAGGTTCGATGGCGCTAGGGTTATAGGGAAATAGTGTACGTGGTTATAGAAGGTTGTTCGAAGTCCTAGATGAGATCCCGGACGTCACGAGGAGATCCGGAATGATCTGAAGGTAAAGAATGGTATATAGGATGAAGGGTTTTGGACACCAAGAGCGTTTCGAGCATCACCGACAATGAACCGGGACCACCGGAAGTCTTCTGGGGGACCACCGGGAGGGGCCACCGGCCCCGAGAGGCTACATGGGCCAAGTGTGGGAGGGAACCAGCCCCTTGGTGGGCTCGTGCGCCTCCCACGCAACCAAAGGCGCAGCAAGGAGGTGGAGCGGGCAAACCCTAGGCGTGGGAGGGGGCCCAAGGCCCACCTAGGGCGCCGCCCTCCCCTCTCCACTCTGGCCGCCGCCCCCTTGGCCCCAGATGGGCTGCCGCCACCCCTAGGGTGGAAACCCTAGAGGTGGAGCACCCTCCTCCATCCCTCCTATAAATACCCGGGGTATTGGGGCTGATTTGAGACACAAACTCTCTCTCTCTCTCTCTCTCTCTCGGTGCAGCCCTACCTCTCTCCTTCCTCGTCCTCCGCGGTACTTGGCGAAGCCCTGTATGAGTTCCACGTAGCTCCACCGCCACCACGCCGTCGTGCTGCCAGAGCTCTCTCCCACAACCTCTCCTTACTCCTTGCTGGTTCAAGGTGTTGGATACGTCACCGGGCTGCACGTGTGTTGAACGCGGAGGTGTCGTGGTTCGACACATAGATCGGAATCCACCGCAATCTGAATTGCTACGAGTACGACTCCATCAACCGCGTTCATAGTAAGGCTTCCGCTTAGCGATCTTCAAAGGTATGAAGATGCTCTTCCCTCTTGCTCGTTGCTGGTCTCTCCATAGATAGATCCTTGTATGGCATAGGAGAAATTTTGAAATTACTATGTTACCCAACAGTGGCATGCGAGCCAAGGTTTTCTATGCGTAGATTCTATGCACGAGTAGAACAAAAAAGTTCTGGGCGCTGATTTTGTCAATTCCTTGCCGTTACTAGCCTTATCCTTTTCTAGCGGTATTGTGGGATGAAGCGGCCTGAACCGACTTTACACGTATGCTTACGTGAGACTAGTTCCACCGCCTGACATGCACACGATGCATAAGGTGGCTAGCGGGTGTTTGTCTCTCCCACTCTAGTCGGATTGGATTCGATGAAAAGGGTCCTTATGAAGGGTAAATAGCTTTGGCATATCAACGTTGTGGCTGTCACGTAGGTAAGAAGACGTTCTTGCTAGAAACCCAAATCAGCCACGTAAAACTTGCAACAACAATTATTGGATGTCTAACTTGTTTTTGCAGGGTTTGCTATGTGATGTGATATGGCCAAAGGATGTGATGTTACATGTGTGATGTATGAGATTGATCATGTTCTTGTAATAGGATTCACGACTTGCATGTCGATGAGTATGACAACCGATAGGAGCCATAGGAGTTGTCTTAATTTATTGTATGAGATGCAACGCCATGTGTTTATTACTTTACTTCATTGCTAACAATTAGCTATAGTAGTAGAAGTAATAGTTGGCGTGACAACTTCACGGATACACAATGATGGAGATCATGGTGTCACGCCAGTGACAATGATGATCATGCGATGCCCCGAAGATGGAGATCAAAGGAGAAAAGATGATAATGGCCATATCATGTCACTATATGATTGCATGTGATGTTTATCATGTTTTTCATCTTATTGCTTAGAATGACGGTAGCTTAATAAGATGATCCCTCATAAAATTTTGAGAAAGGTATTCCCCTAAGTGTGCACCGTTGTGAAGGATCGTTGTCTCGAAGCACCACGTGATGATCGGGTGTGATAGGTTCTAATGTTCGCATACAACGAGTGTAAGCCAGATTTACACACGCAGAACACTTAGGTTGACTCGACGAGCCTAGCATGTACAGACATGGCCTCAAATACAGGAGACCGAATGGTCGAACATGAGTCGTATAGTTGATACGATCAGCATGGAGATGCTCACCATTGAGGACTAGTCCGTCTCACGTGATGATCAGACATGGGCTAGTCGACATGGATCATGTAACACTTAGATGACTAGAGGGATGTCAATTTAAGTGGGAGTTCATTACATAATTTGATTAGATGAACTTGATTATCATAAACTTAGTCTAAAAGTTATCTTTACAAATATTGTAGATCCAATAGCCAACGCACCTGTCAACCTCAATTTCAACGTGTTCCTAGAGAAAACTAAGCTGAAAGATGATGGCAGCAACTATGCGGACTGGGTCCGTAACGTGAAGCTCATCCTAATTGCATCCAAGAAGGCTTATGTCCTTGATGAACCGCTAGGTGACCCTCCCATTCCCGCAGCAGCCCAGGATGTTCTGAACGTGTGGCAAACGTGGAGTGATGACTACTCTCTGGTTAAGTGTCTCATGCTATACAGTTTAGAACCGGGGCTCCAAAGGCGTTTTGAGCAACATAGAGCATATGAGATGTTCCAGGAGCTGAAACTGGTTTTTCAGCGCCATGCCCGGGTCGAGAGATATGAAGTCTCCAACAAGTTCTTTAGCAGTAAGATGGAAGAGAACAGTTCTATCAGTGAGCATATACTCAGAATGTCTGGGTTGCACGGTCGTCTGACTCAGCTTGGAGTCGAACTCCCGGATGATGCCGTCATTGACAGAATCCTCCAGTCTCTTCCACCAAGCTACAAGGG
The DNA here is from genome assembly GCF_904849725.1 of Hordeum vulgare subsp. vulgare. Classification (NCBI taxonomy): domain Eukaryota; kingdom Viridiplantae; phylum Streptophyta; class Magnoliopsida; order Poales; family Poaceae; genus Hordeum; species Hordeum vulgare. The sequence goes on along the minus strand of NC_058521.1, from coordinate 141,890,080 downwards.
TTTTGTGCTGAACTACAACATGCAAGGGATGGAAAAGACCATTCCCGAGTTGTACTCGATGCTGAAATCTGCAGAGGTGGATATCAAGAAAGAGCATCAAGTCTTGATGGTCAATAAGACCACCAGTTTCAAGAAAGGCAAGGGTAAGAAGAACTTCAAGAAAGACGACAAAGCTGTTGTCGCGCCCGGTAAGCCAGTTGCCGGGAAGAAGAAAAAGAACGGACCTAAGCCAGAGACCGAGTGCTACTATTTCAAGGGAACCGGTCACTGGAAGCGGAACTGTCCCAAATACTTAGCGAACAAGAAGGCCGTTAATGTCAAATGTATATATGATATACATGTTATTGATGTGTACCTTACCGGCGCTCGTAGTAGCTCCTGGGTATTTGATATCACTGTTGTTGCTCACATTTGCAACTCATAGCAGGAACTGCGGAATAAAGAAAGGCTGTCTAAGGACGAGGTGACGATGCACGTCATGGTTCCAAGGTCAATGTGATCGCTGTGGGCACGCTACCTCTAAACCTCAATAATTGTTATTTAGTACCAGCTTTGAGCATGAACATTTTATCAGGATCTTGCTTAATGCGCGATGGCTACTCATTTAAATCACAGAATAATGGTTCTTCTATTTATATGAGTGATATGTTCCATGGTCGTGCCCCGTTGGTCAATAGTTTATTCTTGATGAATCTCGATCGTGATGTTACACATATTCATAGTGTGAGTACCAAAAGATGTAAGGTTGATAATGATAGTCCCACATACTTGTGGCACTGCCGTCTTGCTCATATCGGTGTCAAGCGCATGAAGAAACTCCATACTGATGGACTTTTGGAGTTTCTTGATTTTGAATCATTTGACACATGCGAACTTGAAAGTGCGTTATATCGACTAGAGGGGGGGGGGGTGAATAGGCGATTTTTAGAATTTCATCGTTGAGGAAATTCCTTTTGAGGAAATTCCTCACTAATGAATAACATGCAGCAGAAATATCGTAGGATCAGAGGTGCAACGATTACAACAACAATTTACTTGATGAAGATTCTGAGAATCGGTTAGCACAGTATGCAGGCACAGAATAAGCAGGTGAAGATTAACTGGTATGAAAAACTTGAGGTTGAGGAAATTCAGAGAAAGTCTTCAGCAAATTCTTCAAACAGCGACAATGAAAGTCTTCAACATACAATATTGAGGAGTTGAAAGAGTTGAAGAAATAGAACCCGTATCACGATGAAGACAATTGTTGATGACCCAGTTCAAACTGCTGTGACAGTCGTACGTCTGGTTTGGAGCGGCTTGCTATTGAAACCAAAGGATGAAAGTGCATTATATCGACTAGAGGGGGGGGTGTGAATAGGTGATTTTTAGAATTTCATCTCCGAGGAAATTCCTTTTGAGGAAATTCCTCACTGATGAATAACTTGCAGCGGAAACAGCAAAGGATCAGAAGTGCAAAGACTACAATAGCAGTTTTCTTGATGAGGATTACGAAAACAGTTTGCACAGTACGTAGGCACAAAGTAAGCAGGTGAGGATTAACGGGTGTCAAGAATTTGGGTTGAGGAAATTCAGAGAAAATCTTCAGCAAATTCTTCAAACAAAGACATCGAAAGTCTTCAACATACAATATTGAGGAATTGAAAGACTTGAACAAATAGAACCAGTAGCATAGTGAAGACATTTATTGATGACCCAGTTCCAACTGTTGTGACAGTCGTACGTCTGGTTTGGAGTGGCTTGGTATTGAAACCAAAGGACGCACAGTCCCTACCGTATTCTCCTTGAGCTAAGGACACATAGTCCTCGCCCAATGCTACTTCTTGAGCTTGCGCTGGTTTTTCCCTTGAAGAGGAAAGGGTGATGCAACAAAGTAGAGATAAGTATTTCCCTCAGTTTGAGAACCAAGGTATCAATCCAGTAGGAGTATCAAGATGAGGCACCAAGGCACCTGCGCAAAGACAAACAAACTTGCACCCAACGCGATAAAGGGGTTGTCAATCCCTTTACGATTACTTGCAAAGTGAGATCTGATAGAGATAATAGGTAAATATAAATAAGTAAATAAAAGTGCAGCAAGGTATTTTTGGTATTTTTGTATGTAGATCTGAATATATAATGTGTAAAATAGACCCGGGGGCCATAGTGTTCACTAGAGGCTTCTCTCATGATAACAAGTACTACGGTGGGTGAACGAATTACTGTCGAGCAATTGATAGAATCGCGCCAAGTCATGACGATATCTAAGGCAATGATCATACATATAGGCATCACGTCCGAGACAAGTAGACCGATACTTTCCGCATCTACTACTATTACTCCACACATCGACCGCTATCCAACATGCATCTAGTGTATTAAGTTCATAACAAACAGAGTAACGCCTTAAGCAAGATGACATGATGTAGAGGGATAAATTCATGCAATATGATATAAACCCCATCTTTTTACCCTTGATGGAAACAACATGATGCGTGCCTGGCTACCCCTTCTGTCACTAGGTGAGGACACCGCATGGTATGAACCCAAAACCAAGCACTTCTCCCATTGCAAGAATTATAGATCAAGTTGACCAAACGGAACCCATAACTGGAAGAGAATTACAAGGATACGAAATCATGCATATAAGAAATGAGAGGATACTCAAATAATATTCATAGATAATCTGATCATAAATCCACAATTCATCGAATCTCGACAAACACACCGCAAAAGAAAGTTACATCGGATAGATCTCCATGAAGATCATGGAGAACTTTGTATTGAAGATCCAAGAGAGAGAAGAAGCCATCTAGCTACTAGCTATGGACCCGTAGGTTGGTGGTGAACTACTCACACATCATCGGAGAGGCAATGGTGTTGATAAAGAAGCCCTCCGTGTCCGAATCCCCCTCCGACAGGGCACCAGAACGGTCCCCAGATGGGATCTCGCGGAAACAGAAGCTTGCGGCGGTGGAAAAGTTATTTCGCGGCTCTCTCTATTGGTTTGGGAATTTTAGGGAATTTATAGGCGAAAGAGGTAGGGCAAAGGAGCCATGGGGGGCCCACGAACGTGCTAGGGGGGCGCGCCTAGGGCGATCGTGGCCTCCTCCATGGCCCTCTGCCTTGGTTCTCAAGTCTTCTGGATCCCTTCTGTTATGGAAAAATTCATCCCGAAGGTTTTATTCCATTTGGACTCCGCTTAATATTCTTATCTGAAAAGGGTAAAAAACACGGAAAAAACTAGAAACTGGCACTGGACACTTGGTTAATAGGTTGGTCCCAAAAATGATATAAAATAGCATATAAATGCATATAAAACATCCCAAGTTGATAATATAGTAGCATGGAACAATAAAAAGTTATAGATACGTTGGAGACGTATCAAGCATCCCCAAGCTTAACTCCTTCTCGTCCTTGAGTAGGGAAGTTATAGAGACCGAATTTTTGATGTGGAATGCTACCTAACATATTTGTTCTTTGTAACTTCTTTATTGTGGCATGAATGTTCAGATACATAATATTCAAAACAATAGTTTAATATTGACATGAAAACAATAATACTTCAAGCATACTATCAAAGTAATCATGAACTTTTGAAATAAAAGGCCAAAGAAAGTTATCCCAACAAAATCATATAGTCTGGCTATGCTCCATCATCGTGACACAACGAATTTAAATCATGCACAACCCCGGTATTGGCCAAGTAATTGTTTTCGCACTCTTACTTTCTCAAACTTTTTCAACTCTCACGCAATACATGAGCATGAGCCATGGATATAGCACTATAGGTGGAATAGAGTGTGGTGGAGGTTGTGAGGCAAAAGGAGGAGATGGTCACATCGACTCGGCGTATCAATGGGTTATGGAGATGCCCATTAATAGATATCAATGTGAATGAGTAGGGATTGCCATGCAACGGATGCACTAGAGCTATAAGTGTATAGAAGCTCAAAAATAAAAACTAGTGGGTGTGCACCCAACTTGCTTGCTCACGAAGACCTAGGGCAATTTTGAGGAAGCCCATCATTGGAATATACAAGCCAAATTATATAATGAAAACTCCCACTAGGATATGAAAGTGACAAAACAAGAGACTCATATCATGAAGAACATGGTGCTATTTTGAAGCACAAGTGTGGAAAAAGATAGTAGCATCGTCCCTTCTCTCTTTTTTCTCTCATTTTTTTGTTTGGGCTCTTTGGCCTCTTTTTTTTTCATTTCATCCCCCCCTTTTTGGTGGGCATCTTTGGCTTTTTTTTATTTGGGCTTCGCTGGCCTCTTTTATTATTTCCTCACATGGGAAAATGCTCTAATAATGATGATCATCACACTTTTATTTACTTACAACTCGATACTTAGAACAATAATGACTCTATATGAAATGCCTCCGGTAGTGTACCGGGATGTGCAACGATCTAGCTTAGCGTATGAAGTTGAAACATCTCGCTAGCTATCTTACGATCATGCAATGGCAATATGAAAGTGATGTAATAAGTCATGAGATGGAACGGTGGAAGTTGCATGGCAATATATCTCGGAATGGCTACGAAAATGCCATAATAGGTAGGTATGGTGGCTGTTTTGAGGAAGGTATATGGTGGTTTTGTGCACCGGCGAAAGTTGCGCGACACTAGAGAGGCTAGCAATGGTGGAAGGGTGAGAGTGCATCTATACCATGGACTCACATTAGTCATGAAGAACTCATATACTTATTGCGAAAGTCTATTAGTAATCAAAACAAAGTGCTAAACACTTACTCCTAGGGGAAGGGTTGGTAGGGGTTAACCATCGCGCGATCCCGACCTCCACACAAAGGATGACAATCTATAAATCAATTATGCTCTGACTTTATAACATAGCGGTTCACCATACATGCATGCTGCGGGAATCACTACCCTCAACACAAGTATTTCTACATTCACAACACCCTACTATCATAACTCTATTATTACCATATCCATATCTCAAAACTAATTGTGAGGAATCAAACTTCTCTTACTAATCAATGCACTTGAATATGAAAGTTTTGATTATATCCTCTTCGGATGCCTATCATATTTAGGACTAATTTCATAACACACGCCAATTACCAAGTTACTTAGAGAGAGCGCTCTCAAAATGATATAAGTGAAGATCGAGAGTTTTTATTTCTACAAAATATGACACCGCCGTGCTCTACAAAGATTTAAGTGAAGCACTAGAGCAAAATTATCTAGCTCAAAATATATAAGTAAGCTCATGGGAGCAAAATTATCTAGCTTAAAATATATAAGGGAATCACATGCGAGCTAAATTGTCTAGCTCAAAAGATATAAGTGAAGCACATGGGAGCTAAATTGCCTAACTCAAAAGATATAAGTGAAGCTCATTGAGTATTCTAACAAATTCACGATGAGTGCATGTCTTTGTCAAAAGGTGTGCAGCAAGGATGATTGTGATAAAACAAAAATCAAAGACTCCTATAATACACGACGCTCCAAGCAAAACACATTTCATGTGGTAAATAAAAATATAGCTCCAAGTAACGTTACCGATGGATTGCAGACGAAAGAGGGGATGCCTTCCTGGGGCATCCCCAAGCTTAGGATTTTTGGTGTCCTTGAATTTGGCTTGGGATGACTTGGGCATCCCCAATCTTAGGCTCTTTTCACTCTTTATTCCATTGTCCATAAGAACATCACCCAAAACTTGAAAACTTCACAACACAAAACTTAAACAGAAACTCGTGATATCATTAGCATAAGAAAACAAACCACCAACTTTTTAGTTACTGTAGTAAACTTAATTTCCATTTAGATTTATGTTATATTACTTTATTCTCACTTCTCCATGGCTCGTACCCCTGATACTAACCATAGTTTCAGCAAAATAAGCAATCAACACAACAAAAACAGAATATGTCAAAAACAGAACAGTCTGTAACAATATGTATATTTCGTATACCTCTGCTATCCCAAAAGTTCTGGAACAATTATGAAAATTAGGGAAATTTGAATATAAATCAGCAGAAAAAAGAATCAACTCAAAATACCTTTCTGGATAGGAATTAAAAATAATTTCGTGAGCATAAAGTTTCTGTCTTTTTTCAGCATGATTAAACAACTATCACCAAAACTAATCATAAAGGTTCTACTTGGCACAAACACTAATTAAAACATAAAAAACACAATCATAACAGAATCATGATGGTGTGGACTCAATAAAACAGAAAGTAAAAGCAAAAATAAATTTATTCCTTGGGTTGCCTCCCAACAAGCGCTATCGTTTAACGCCCTTAGCTAGTCGTAAGGCAATAGAATCAAGTATTGTCATCTTTAGTGCTCAAACCACTCATACAATCATCATTATTAGGGAGTTATTTAATTTTATCAATAATTATACTCCTAGATAGGCAACAAAGATAATCATTAGTGATAATAGGTTTTTTTAAGATATCAAGATAGGTAGGGTGAACACTCAACATTTTAAGATCTTCATCTCTCTTACTAGATAGTTCACCATTGTTTTTAGGAACATAAACAAGCTTAGTGGCCTTATTGTGGGAAAATTTGGAGTGTTCCGAACAGCAGCAAATGCGGAACCCAAGTTGGTTATAACATCCTCTATTTTGCCAATTCTAGCGGAATCATGATCTAGTTTTTCGTTAACTATGGGTTCCTTCTCCTTTAAATTTTTCACAGTCATTCCCACCTTGGATCCATATTGAGTGATTTGATTGCAGATATTTTTATCCAAATTTTCAATGAGTTCTATCGTAGCAACTTTATTTTCAATAATATCCAACCTATGCATCACATGTTCCAAAGTTAAAGTAGTTCCATTAACCATGAGTGGGGGTGAGCCTACCAAATTTATTAAAGCACCATAAGAATCAATGGTATGGCTACCCAAGAAATTTCCGCCTAAGATGGTGTCAAGAACATACCTATTCCAAGGGGAAATACCCACATAAAAATTGCGAAGTAGAACGGTAGTAGATTGCTTACGAGTAGATTTATTCTGAGCATGTTAAATTCTATACCAAGCATCTTTTAAGTTTTCTCCCTCATTTTGTTTGAAGTTAAGAACCTCTCTCTCGGGAGTAATGATCATAACTATAGTACTAGCCATAAGGATAAGTAGACTAACCCACACAAGCAAACAGAAAGTAAGCGAAAGAAAGGGGCGAACAAAAAAGGCAAAAAAAGAAGGCAAATATTTTTGTAAATTTTGTTATAGAAGTGGGGGAGAGGAAAACGAGAGGCAAATGGCAAATAATGTAAATGCAAGAGATGAGTTTGCGATAGGTACTTGGTAGATATGCTTCACTTGAATACTCCCCGGCAACGGCGCCAGAAATTCTTCCTGCTACTTCTTGAGCTTTGCTACGACGACAGAAACCTTTTTGTCACCCCTTGAGCTTGCGTTGGTTTTTCCCTTGAAGAGGAAAGGGTGATGCAGCACAGGAGCAGTAAGTATTTCCCTCAGTTTGAGAACCAAGGTATCAATCTAGTAGGAGAATCTCGTCAAGTCCAGAGTACCTTTGCAAACATAAAAGAGCTTGCACCCATGCTATAAAGGGGTTGTCAATCCCTTCAAGATTGATTGCAAAGTGAGATCTGAAGGCGGAAAGTGCAACGAAGTAAAAGAGTAAGGCTGAAAATATGGTGTCGAGTAGACCCGGGGGCCATAGTGTTCACTAGAGGCTTCTCTCAAAATAGCAAATATTACGATGGGCGGACAAATTACTGTCGAGCAATTGATAGGACCGCGCAAAGTCATGACGATATCTAAGGCAATGATCATACATATAGGCATCACGTCCGAGACATGTACACCGATACTTTCTGCATCTACTACTATTACGCCACACAACGACCGCTATCCAGCATGCATCTAGTGTATTGAGTTCATGACGAGCATAGTAACGCCTTAAGCAAGATGACATGATGTAGAGGGATAATCTCAAACCAATGATGAAAACCCCATCTTTTTACCCTTGATGGCAACAACACGATGCGTGCCTCGCTACCCCTTCTATCACTGGGTGAGGTCACCGCACGGTATGAACCCAAAACCAAGCACTTCTCCCATTGCAAGAATCATAGATCAAGCTGGCCAAACAAAACCCACAACTCGAAGAGAAATTACAAGGATATGAAATCATGCATAAGAGAGATCAGAAGAAACTCAAATAAGATTCATAGATAATCTGATCATAAATCCACAATTCATCGGATCTCGACAGACACACCACAAAAGAAGATTACATCGGATAGATCTCCATGAAGATCATGGAGAACTTTGTATTGAAGATCCAAGAGAGAGAAGAAGCCATCTAGCTACTAGCTATGGACCCGTAGGTCTATGGTGAACTACTCACGCAAATTCGGAGAGGTCATGGTGTTGATGAAGAAGCCCTCCGCATCCGAATCCCCCCTCCGGCAGGGCACCAGAACGTGCCCCAGATGGGATCTTGCGGAGGTAGAAGCTTGTGGCGGCGGAAAAGTACTTTCAATGATCTGCTGATTTTTCTGGGATTTTAGGAAATATATAGGCGAAAGACCTAGGGCAGAGGTGGCCCAGGGAGCCCACAAGCCTGGGAGGCGCAGGCCCCCTGGCCGCGGCTAGGGGGCTTGTGGGGTCCCTGGTGGCCCCCTGCCCTGGTTCTCAGGTTCACCGATCTTTTTCTGTTTCGGAAAAAATCTTTTTGGAAGTTTCGTCCCGTTTGGACTCCGTTTAAAATCCTCCTCTGAAAAGGGTAAAAAACACGGAAAAAACAGGAACTGACACTTGGCACTGAGTTAATAAGTTAGTCCCAAAAATGATATAAAAGGCATACAAAATATCCAAAGTTTGACAAGATAATAGCATGAAACCATCAAAAATTATAGATACGTTGGAGATGTATCAAGCATCCCCAAGCTGGACTCCTACTCGTCCTCGAGTAAGGAAGTGATAAAGAATGAATTTTTGATGTTGAATGCTACCTAGCATAGTTGTCCTTTGCAACTTCTTTGATGTGACATGAATGTTCAGATCTGTAAGATTCAAAACAATAGTTTTCTATTGACATGAAAACAATAATACTTCAAGGAAACTAGCAAGGTAATCATGAACTTTCAAAATAACAAGGCCAAGGAAAGTTATCCCTGCAAAATCATATAGTCTGGCTATGCTCTATCATCCTCACACAACTAATGTAAATCATGGACAACCCCGGTATTGGCCAAGTAATTGTTTTCGCACTCTTACTTTCTCAAACTTTTTATAACTATCACGCAATACATGAGCGTGAGCCATGGATATATCACTATAGGTGGAATAGAGGGTGGTGGTGGTTGTGAGACAAAAAAGAGGAGATGGTCACATTGAATCGGCGTATCAAAGGGCTATGGAGATGCCCATTAATAGATATCAATGTGAATGAGTAGGGATTTCCATACAAAGGATGCACTAGAGATATAAGTATGTGAAAGCTCAAAAGGAGAACTAGTGGGTGTGCATCCAACTTGCTTGCTCACGAAGACCTAGGGCAATTTGAGGAAGCCCATCATTGGAATATACAAGCCAAGTTATATAATAAATATTCCCACGAGCATATGGTGGTGATGAAACGAGAGGCTCTCAATCATGAAGAACATGGTGCTATTATGAAGTACAAGTGTGGAAAAAGATAGTAGCATTGTCCCTTCTCTCTTTTTCTCTTTTTTTTCATTTGGGCTCTTGGGCCTCTTTTTTTGTTAGGGCTCTTTGGACTCTTTTTTTATTTCCTCACACGGGACAATGCTCTAATAATGATGATCATCACACTTTTATTTACTCACAACTCAAAAGCTCAGAATGATGATGACTCTATAGAAAATGCCTCCGGCAGTGTACCGGGATGTGCAACGATCTAGCTTGGCATATGACGTTGAAACATCTTGCTAGCTATCTTACGATCATGCAATGGCAATATGAGAGTGACGGCACAAGTCATGAGACAGAACGGTGGGATTTGCATGGCAATATAACTCGGAATGGCTATGAAAATGCCATAGTAGGTAGGTATGGTTGCTGTTTTGAGGAAGGCGTATGGTGGGTTTGTATACCGGCGAAAGTTGCGCGACACTAGAGAGGCTAGAAACGGTGGAAGGTGAAAGTGCATCTATACTATGGACTCACATTAGTCATGAAGAACTCACATACTTGTTGCGAAAGTTTTTATTAACAATCGAAACAAAGTGCTAAACACATACTCCTAGGAGAAGGGTTGGTAGGTGTTAACCCTCGCGCGATCCCGACCTCAACACAAATGATGACAATCAATAGATAAATTATGCCCCAACTTCCTAACATAGCGGTTCACCATACGTGCATGCTACGGGAATCACTAACTTCAACACAAGTATTTCTAGATTCACAACACCATACTAACATAACTCTTAATATTACCAAATCCACGTCTCAAAACTAATTGAGAGGAATCAAAACTTCTCTTTCTACTCAATGCATATGAAGATGGAGGTTTTTGTATCCTCTTTGGGTACCTATCACCTTTGGGACTACTTTCATAGCATAAGACAACTACCAAGTCACGCACCGCCGTGCTCTAAAAGATCTAAGTGAAGCACAAAGAGCAAAATTATCTAGCTTAAAAGATATAAGTGAAGCACGATGAGCATTCTACCAAAATCACGATGAGTGCATGTCTCTCTCAAAAGGTGTGCAGCAAGGATGATTGTGACACAACAAAAAGAAAAGACTCCTAAGATACAAGACTCTCCAAGCAAAACACATATCATGTGGTGAATAAAGATATAGCTCCAAGTAATGTTACCGATGGTTGAAGACGAAAGAGGGGATGCCTTCCCGGGGCCTCCCCAAGCTTAGGCTTTTTGGTGTCCTTGAATTTGGATTGGGATGCCTTGGGCATCCGCAAGCTTGAGATATTTCACTCCTTATCTCTTTGTCCATGAGAACATCACCCAAAACTTGAAAACTTCACAACACAAAACTTAAACAGAAACTCGTGATATCATTAGCACAAGAAAACAAACTACCACCTCTTTAGATATTGTAGCAATCTTAATTTCTATTTATATTGGTGTTAGATTATTGTATCCTCACTTTTCCATGGCTATTACCCCCCGATACTATCCATAATTTCATCAAAACAAGCAACCAACTCAACAAAAACAGAATCTGTCAAAAACAGACCAGTCTGTAGCAATCTGTATACTTCGTATGCTTCTCGTACCTCAAAAATTCTGAAAAATTACAACTGCCTGTGTAAAAGGCATATAAACCAGAAGCAAAAATAATCAACTCAAAATCTCTTTCTGAATAAAAATGAAAAACCATCTCGTGAGCGAAAAGTTTTTGTCTTTTTCCAGCAGGATCAAACAACCATCACCAAGACTAGCCATAAAGGTTTTGCTTGGCTCAAACACAAAAGGAAACACAAAAATACAGTCATAACAGAATTATGATGGTGTGGACGCAACCAAACAGAAAGAAAAAGATAAATTCATTGGGTTGCCTCCCAACAAGCGCTATTGTTTAACGCCCTTAGCTAGGCATAAGGCGATAGAATCACGTATCGTCGTCTCTAGTGCTCAAACCATAAGTAGCCCTCATCATGGATTCATAAGGCAATCTTATTTTATTTCTAGGAAGGTGCTCCATGCCCTTCTTGAAAGGAAATTGAAATCTAATATTCCCTTCCTTCATATCGATGATAGCACCGATAGTCCTTAGGAAAGGTATACCAAGAATGATAGGGCATGTGGGATTGCAATCAATGTCAAGCACAATGAAATTCACGGGTACATAGTTCCTATTTGCAATAATAAGAACATCATTGATCCTTCCCATGGGTTTCTTGACAGTAGAATCTGCAAGATTCAAATTAAGAGAACACTCTTCAATCTCATTAAAACCCAGAACATCACATAAATACTTTGGAATCGCGGAAACACTAGCACCCAAATCACACAAAGCATTGCATTCATAGTTTTTGATTTTGATTTTGATGGTAGGTTCCCACTCATCATGAAGCTTTCTAGGGATAGAGACTTACAATTCAAGTTTCTCTTCAAGAGATTTTATGATAGCTTCGACGATATGATCGGTAAAGGCCTTGTTTTGGCTATAAGCGTGTGGAGACTTTAGCATGGATTGCATCAAGGAAATGCATTCAATCAAGGAGAACTATCATAATTGAATTCCTTGAAATCCAAAGTAGTAATTTCATTACTACTCAAGGTTTTAATATCTCCTACTCCACTTTCAATGCTCTTAGCATCAAGATAGATGGACTCCGAATCATTGGGGCGTTTTTCAACCAAAGTGGATTCATATCCAGCCCCATCATCATTAGGTTTGACACAAGAAAACAAATATTCAATGGGAGTCACACCAAGCACTTTAAGATCTTCGTGATTCTTATCACGAGAACACGCCTTTTTAAGCCATTCATGTCTAGCACGAATTTGGGCGGTTCTTTCTTTGCTCTCACTCATGGAAACACGCATAGCTTTCAAAGTTTCATCCATATTGATCTTGGGAGGAGCACATCTAACTTTCAAAACATCAATATCACTATACATTCTATCAACGCTCTTAGCCAAATCGTCAATTTTGAGTAGTTTTTCCTCTATGGACGCATTGAAAATCTTTTGCGAGTTGATAAACTCTTTGATATTACTCTCTAGATCACAGGGTAATCTATTGTAATTTCCATCAGTATTGTTGTAGGAGTTGCCAAAGTTATTAGAGGAGTTACTAGTAAAAGGCCTAGGAACATAGTTTCCTCTAAAAGCATTGTTGTTGCCAAAATTATTCCTACCAACAAAATTAATCTCCAAGCTAGCGTTGCTACTCTCAATCAAGGAAGACAAGGGCATATCATTAGGATCTAAAGAAGCACTTCTACTAACAAGAAAATTCATGAACTCATCCATCTTAGCACTCAACGAGTTAATTTCTTCTATAGCGTGTACCTTCTTACTAGTAGGTGACCTTTCAGTGTGCCACTGAGAGTTGTTCGTCATGATATTGTCTAGGAGTTTTGTGGCTTCTCCTAACGTGATTTCCATGAACGTTCCACCTGAGGCGGAGTCCAAGATGTTTCTAGAAGCGAAATTCAAGCCAGCGTAGAAGATTTGTATAATCATCTAAAGACTCAAGCCATGAGCAGGACAATTTCTAATCATCAATTTCATTCTCTCCCAAGATTGTGCAACATGTTCATGATCAAGTTGCTTAAATTTCGTGATATCATTACGGAGAGAGATAATCTTAGCCAGCAGAAAATACTTGGATATATAAGCATCTTTGCACTTATCCCAAGAATCGATACTATTTTTGGGCAAAGACGAAAACCAAGTTTTTGCTCGATTTCGCAACAAGAAAGGAAAAAGCTTCAATTTAATCACATCATTATCCATATATTTCTTCTTTTTCATGTCGCAAAGCTCAATGAAGGTATTAAGATGGGATGCGACATCTTCACTAGGAAGGCCGAAGAATTGCTCTTTCATAACAAGATTCAACAAAGCGACATTGATTTCATATGACTCCGCACTAGTGGCGGGAGCAATCGGAGTACTAATAAAATCATTATTATTAGTATTCGAGAAGTCACAAAGTTTGGTGTTTTCTGTCATGGTGACTTCAGCAAGCAAGCAAGCACACAAGCGAACAAAGAGCAAGTGAGAGAAAAGGGCGAACGAAAAAGGCAATTGAAGAAAAGGGCAAATCCTTTTGAAAATATTTGTTTTTCAGAAGTGGGGGAGAGGAAAACGAGAGGCAAAAAAGGTAATGCAAGATATGAGTTTGCAACACTTACTTGGATGAGTTCTTGACTTGATCCTCCCCGGAAACGGCGCCAGAAATTCTTCTGCTACGACGACATAAACCTTTCTGTCACCCCTTGAGCTTCCGTTGGTTTTTCCCTTGAAGAGGAAAGGGTGATGCAGCACAGGAGCAGTAAGTATTTCCCTCAGTTTGAGAACCAAGGTATCAATCCAGTAGGAGAATCTCGTGAAGTCCAGAGTACCTGCGCAAACACAAAAGAGCTTCCACCCAACGCTATAAAGGGTTGTCAATCCCTTCAAGATTGATTGCAAAGTGAGATCTGAAGGCGGAAAGTGCAACGAAGTAAAAGAGTAAGGCTGAAAATATGGTGTGGAGTAGACCCGAGGGGCATAGTGTTCACTAGAGGTTTCTCTCAAAATAGCAAATATTACGGTGGGTGGACAAATTACTGTCGAGAAATTGATAGAACCGCGCAAAGTCATGACGATATCTAAGGCAATGATCATACATATAGGCATCACGTCCGAGACAAGTACACCGATACTTTCTGCATCTACTACTATTACTCCACACATCGACCGCTATCTAGCATGCATCTAGTGTATTGAGTTCATGACAAACAGAGTAACGCCTTAAGCAAGATGACATGATGTAGAGGGATAATCTCAAACGAATGATGAAAACCCCATATTTTTACCCTTGATGGAAACAACAGGATGCGTGCCTCGCTATCCCTTCCATCACTGGGTGAGGTCACCGGACGGTATGAACCCAAAACCAAGCACTTCTCCCACTGCAAGAATCATAGATCAAGCTGGCCAAAGAAAACCCACAACTCGAAGAGAATTACAAGGATATGAAATCATGCATAAGAGAGATCAGAAGAAACTCAAATAAGATTCATAGATAATCTGATCATAAATCCACAATTCATCGGATCTCCACAAACACACCGCAAAATAATATTACATCGGATAGATCTCCATGAAGATCATGGAGAACTTTGTATTGAAGATCCAAGAGAGAGAAGAAGCCATCTAGCTACTAGCTATGGACCCGTAGGTCTATGGTGAACTACTCACGCATCATCGGAGAGGTCATGGTGTTGATGAGGAAGCCCTCCGTATCCGATTCCCCCCTCTGGCAGGGCACCAGAACGTGCCCCAGATGGGATCTTGCGGAGACAGAAGCTTGCGGAGGCGGAAAAGTACTTTCGATGATCTCCTGATTTTTCTGGGATTTTAGGGAATATATAGGCGAAAGACCCAGGGCAGAGGTGGCCCAGGGAGCCCACAAGCCTAGGAGGCGCGTGCCCCCCTGGCCGCGGCTAGGGGGCTTGTGGGGTCCCTAGTGTCCCCCTGCCCTGGTTCTCAGGTTCCCCGATCTTTTTCTGTTTCGAAAAAAATCTTTTTGGAAGTTTCGTCCCGTTTGGACTCCGTTGAAAATCCTCCTCTGAAAAGGGTATAAAACACGGAAAAAACAGGAATTGGCACTTGGCACTGAGTTAATAAGTTAGTCCCAAAAAAGATATAAAAGGCATACAAAACATCCAAAGTTTGACAAGATAATGGCATGAAACCATAAAAAATTATAGATACGTTGGAGACGTATCAAGCTTGCATTGGTTTTTCCCTTGAAGAGGAAAGGGTGATGCAGCAAAATAGAGATAAGTATTTCCCTTAGTTTGAGAACCAAGGTATCAATCCAGTAGGAGTATCAAGATAAGGCACCAAGGCACCTGCGCAAAGACAAACAAACTTGCACCCAACGCGATAAAGGGGTTGTCAATCCCTTTACGATTACTTGCAAAGGGAGATCTGATAGTGATAATAGGTAAATATAAATAAATAAATAAAAGTGCAGCAAGGTATTTTTGGTATTTTTGTATGCATATCTGAATATATAATGTGTAAAATAGACCCGGGGGCCATAGTGTTCACTGTTGGGGAACATCGCATGGGAAACAAAAATTTTCCTACGCACACGAAGACCTATCATGGTGATGTCCATCTACGAGAGGGGATGAGTGATCTACGTACCCTTGTAGACTGTACAACAGAAGCGTTAGTGAACGCGGTTGATGTAGTGGAACATCCTCACGTCCCTCGATCCGCCCCGCGAACAATCCCGCGATCAGTCCCACGATCTAGTACCGAACGGACGGCACCTCCGCGTTCAGCACACGTACAGCTCGACGATGATCTCGGCCTTCTTGATCCAGCAAGAGAGACGGAGAGGTAGAAGTGTTCTCCGGCAGCGTGACGGCGCTCCAGAGGTTGGTGACGACCTTGTCTCAGCAGGGCTCCCCCGAGCTCCGCAGAAACACGATCTAGAGGAAAAACCGTGGAGGTATGTGGTCGGGCTGCCGTGGAAAAGTCGTCTCAAATCAGCCCTAAAACCTCCGTACATATAGGTGGGAGAGAGGGGACCTTGCCTTGGGGCTCAAGGAGCCCCAAGGGGGTCGGCCGAGCCAAGGGGGGAAGGTCTCCCCCCCCCAAACCGAGTTGGACTTGGTTTGGTGGGTGGGAGTCCTTCCTTCCCTTCCCACCTCCTCTTTTTTTTTTTCTCTTTGATTTTTCTTCCATTGCGCATAGGGCCCTTTTGGGCTGTCCCACCAGCCCACTAAGGGCTGGTGCGCCACCCTCAAGGCCTATGGGCTTCCCCGGGGTGGGTTGCCCCCCCGGTGAACTCCCGGAGCCCATTCGTCATTCCCGGTACATTCCCGGTAACTCCGAAAACCTTCCGGTAATCAAATGAGGTCATCCTAAATATCAATCTTCGTTTCCGGACCATTCCGGAAACCCTCGTGACGTCCGTGATCTCATCCGGGACTCCGAACAACATTCGGTAACCAACCATATAACTCAAATACGCATAAAACAACGTCGAACCTTAAGTGTGAAGACCCTGCGGGTTCGAGAACTATGTAGACATGACCCGAGAGACTCCTCGGTCAATATCCAATAGAGGGACCTGGATGCCCATATTGGATCCTACATATTCTAGGAAGATCTTATCGTTTGAACCTCAGTGCCAAGGATTCATATAATCCCGTATGTCATTCCCTTTGTCCTTCGGTATGTTACTTGCCCGAGATTCGATCGTCAGTATCCGCATACCTATTTCAATCTTGTTTACCGGCAAGTCTCTTTACTCGTTCCGTAATACAAGATCCCGCAACTTACACTAAGTCACATTGCTTGCAAGGCTTGTGTGTGATGTTGTATTACCGAGTGGGCCCCGAGATACCTCTCCGTCACACGGAGTGACAAATCCCAGTCTTGATCCATACTAACTCAACTAACACCTTCGGAGATACCTGTAGAGCATCTTTATAGTCACCCAGTTACGTTGCGACGTTTGATACACACAAAGTATTCCTCCGGTGTCAGTGAGTTATATGATCTCATGGTCATAGGAACAAATACTTGACACGCAGAAAACAGTAGCAACAAAATGACACGATCAACATGCTACGTCTATTAGTTTGGGTCTAGTCCATCACGTGATTCTCCTAATGACGTGATCCAGTTATCAAGCAACAACACCTTGTTCATAATCAGAAGACACTGACTATCTTTGATCAACTGGCTAGCCAACTAGAGGCTTGCTAGGGACAGTGTTTTGTCTATGTATCCACACATGTAAATCAGTCTTCATTCAATACAATTATAGCATGGATAATAAATGATTATCTTGATACAGGAATTATAATAATAAATATATTTATTATTGCCTCTAGGGCATAATTCCAACATTCACTAGAGCCTTCTCTCATGATAGCAAGTATTACGGTGGGTGAACGAATTACTGTCGAGCAATTGATAAAATCGCGCAAAGTCATGACGATATCTAAGGCAATGATCATACATATCGGCATCACGTCCGAGACAAGTAGACCGATACTGTCTACATCTACTACTGTTACTCCACACATCGACCGCTATCCAGCATGCATCTAGTGTATTAAGTTCATAACAAATAGAGTAACACCTTAAGCAAGATGACATGATGTAGAGGGATAAATTCATGCAATATGATATAAACCCCATCTTTTTATCCATGATGGCAACAACATGATGCGTGCCTCACTACCCCTTCTGTCACTAGGTGAGGACACAACACGGTATGAACCCAAAACCAAGCACTTCTCCCATTGCAAGAATTATAGATCAAGTTGGCCAAACGAAACCCATAACTCGAAGAGAATTACAAGGATACGAAATCATGCATATAAGAAATCATAGGAGACTCAAATAATATTCATAGATAATCTGATCATAAATCCACAATTCACCGGATCTCGACAAACACACCGCAAAAGAAAGTTACATCGGATAGATCTCCATGAAGATCATGGAGAACTTTGTATTGAAGATCGAAGAGAGAGAAGAAGCCATGTAGCTACTAGCTATGGACCCAAAGGTCTATGGTGAACTACTCACGCATCATCGGAGAAGCAATGGTGTTGATGAAGAAGCCCTCCGTGTCCGAATCCCCCTCCGACAGGGCACCAGAACGGTCCCCAGATGGGATCTCGCGGAAACAGAAGCTTGTGGCGGCGGAAAAGTATTTTTGTGGCTCTCTCTGTTGGTTTGGGGATTTTCGGGAATTTATAGGTCAAAGAGGTAGGGCAAAGGAGGCACAGGGGGGCCCACGAGCCTGCTAGGCGTGCCTAGGGGGCTCGTGGCCTCCTCTGTGGCCCTCTGCCTTGGTTCTCAAGTCTTCTCGATCCCTTCTGTTATGGAAAAAATGACCCCGAAGGTTTTATTCCGTTTGGACTCCGCTTAATATTCTTATCTGAAAAAGGTCAAAAACACAGAAAAAACAGAAACTGGCACTGGGCACTTGGTTAATAGGTTAGTCCCAAAAATGATATAAATAGCATATAAATGCATATAAAACATCCCAAGTTGATAATATAGTAGCATGGAACAATCAAAAATTATAGATACATTGGAGACGTATCACCCAACACTCGTGGTAAGTCTTCAGGGCAGACTTCCAAACCCTCACAAACTCGGTCACCCGGCGATCCACAATTAACTCCTGGATTGCTCTAGACCATGATGCCTAACCGCCTGGAGGATTCACAGTCGTCAAAGGTAAAAGGCTTCAGTTCCACATAGGAACAAATTCTTCAATGATGCCCAATCACTTGGTTTTTGGTTTGTGGTTTGGTGTTTGGGGTATTTCCTCACTAATGATTTACTCTTGAAGACTCTGAAGAATTTGGGTTGCTCTAAATGACAAGTGTCAGTTTCTCACGGAGCAGCCAGCCAGCTAGTGGTTGTGGGGGAGGCTATTTATAGCCTGGGAGCATCCCGACATGATTTGACATAAATGCCCTTAAATATTATGACCGTTGGTATGGACAAGATCAGTGAGGTGGTGCGAATCGCGGCAACGTTCAGGATTCTCAACTGTGAGAATCCTCATGTCTCTCATATTCCTCACTTGAGGCTTTTGTAGGATTAGGCTTGGGTTGAGTATCATGAGGAAATTCATTCCATAGTATTTTCTTGACACCCTTTAACAGTACGGTGTTCCTATGACTCAAGATTGAAGAAAATGAAACAGAAAGAATAAATCATCATGCTTCAAAGTCTTCGGACTGATTTTCTTCAGGACACACCAAATTCCTCATCTTCAATATCTTCATGAGAAATATCAATTCCATCGCAATTTCTTCGCGATCAAAATCTTCTGCATAAGACCAATTTCTTCAGCCGAAGATATACATTTTTAGGGGTCGATATTCATCGTATATTTCAAACTCCTCAGCGACTTATAGAGCCTGTGTACACTTATAAACACATTAGTTACTTGACCTATAAGTCTTCAAACCACCAAAATCACTAAGGGAACTAGATTCACTTACAATTTCCCCCTTTTTGGTGGTTGATGACAATTAGGTTATGTTTTCAACGGGATAAAAATATGAAGTGTAAATACTCAATTTGAGGAATTTGAAATCAAGATACCGAGAGACTCCCCCTGAAGATGTGCATATTTTGAGGATTTTGCTTTTCACATCAAATGCACATTGATGATTAATATCATGGAGATCTACCCCTGTATCTTGTAAATCATGCATACGTATGACATATAATATGAAGAATTTGAGAATGCATGATGAGAAATGGTATCTGACGAATTTTAGCATGCGTGCATTAATATTTTGAGGAGTGAGCATGCGAAGAAAAACGTTCAAAAGCGTCAGAGTACCATTTGGCTTAAGTTACAACTCATTACATAAAACACTTCAGAAGAACCAAGAGTTTGTAACTTAATAAAGTTCATAAGCCCCAAAATATATCCCACGTGAAGACTAACTCAGATTTCTCCCCCTTTGTCATCAAGTGACGAAAAGGGACGAAACTGAGGACTAACGCCCCATGAAGACTTTCACTTCTTGGCTGATGAATAGGCGTGAGGATCCTTGGCGACGGGCTTCTTCCTTGGCCCAGTAGTAGTGTCTTCTGGCTCTTCATCAGATTCTGCAGTGCGTAATGAAGAAAAAGAACTGTCCTCAAGGTCAGGAACTAGAATTGGCTTGAATTTCTTCTTGGGAGGCCATGACCAGTCAAAGTCGTGAGTGAACTCCAATTCATCAAGTTCCTATTGAGTCTTCAGATGAGCCAAGGTGGCCGAGGTACGATCAAACACCTCATGAAGATAATAGTGATTTTTCTTCACTGCATTCTGAGTCTCGTTGAGGGTTTTCACAATGGCACTGAATTGACGTTTTAACCACTTGTGATTGCGATCGACCTTCTTATGAAGATTGAGGAGTAGCTATCTGTTATTCATCACTCTTGGGGCAACATGGCTTGGTGGATCTTGGGTAGTAGTGTCATCATATGAAGAATATGACTCTGCTTCACGGCACTGGCCATCAAGTGGCCTTTTTCCTTCATCAATGATAGATTTTCCTTTGCCTTTAACTAGCTCAAATGTCTTCTTGATGACTCTGATAGGCGAAAGCTACCCAATGTGGTTTGGAAAATCAGCAAGGTAGTTGATGCCAGACCTGCTTCTCATGAATCTCATGATCCAAGGTGCATAAATCTTCATGTCAAAGGGAGACATGGCATTATCAACCAAAGTCCTCAGGAAGAAGTCATGAAGGTTTATTGGTATGCCATGGATGATGTTGAAGAGGATATTCTTCATGATGCCTACGACATCTTCTTCATCATCATGGCCTTTGATTGGAGCAATGACATTGCACAGGATCCCGTAGACGGTTCGTGGTTCATACTTCAAGTCTTGAACCAGAAAGGTAGTTCTTGGAGGTTGATCTTTGGCCAAAGGCTTCATGAGGACTTCCATCAGTATGTTGGGCAACTCCCTTTCATCATACATTAGCACGACATTTTCTAAGGGAATTGAGATAGGAAGCGCACGAAGCAATTCAATGACTGGTGCTTTGTAATGCGTGTGTTGAGTCATCCAGTCCAGCACCCAAGTGTTGACATCCTTCGGGTCTCCAGTGATGTGCAAAGTAGCGTAAAACTAAAGAATGATGTCGTTGTTCCACTCACCTATGTCAGTGTAGAGAGGTAGCAGTCAAGCTTCATGAAGAACATTGAGGACTGGAATGAAGCAGGGAATTTATTCCATGTCAACATGAGCAATATGCTTGTGCTAAAATATTTTGTTCCTTCTGCAGAGCACAGAGGCATAGTAGTTGAGCCGAGTCCTCGTCCATAATTTGCTTGGTGGAGGAGGCAAAATCATCAGATGATGCAGCTGATCCTTGTGCAGATTCATCACAGACAGTCTTCCCATCAGACCCTATGAGGATTTCTGTTGCAGCAGGAGTAGGAGGTACTTGAGTTGTATCTTCCCAGAAATCATCACGAAAATCTAGTGGTGCAATCCATATCATCAGATGTTCTTTGAGGAATGGAGGATTGAGGAATATCATCAATTTGTATTTCCCCATCCATTGTTTCTTCAGATTCAACATCTTTCATTTCCTGATCTTCTTCAGGAATGTAATAATCCACTCCGAAGGGAACACATGCATAGGATGGAGCTACATTAAGAGGCATAGCATCCAATGGGGAAGTTAAATATTCTGTCGGGGTGACCTTTGGGAGCTTGGCCTCTGATGATTTTACGGTCATTGAAGCTTTTCGTTTCTTTGCTGCTTTCTCAGCAGCCTTGGTCTTCTTCATGTCTGATGCAGACGGAACCATCTTCTTCACCTTTGAGGGTTGATGTGAAGGAATTATTTCTTTAGGAGATGGTGCAGTCTCAGTCCTGGCAGTTTCCTCAGCTGAAGCATTTTCTTCAGCTGGAGCATTTTCATCAGGTGGAGCAGATTCATCAGCTGGAGTTTCTTGAGGTATTTCCTCAACAATAGGTTCATCAACTTCATATTCTTCGGTCAACTGAACCGAATAGCTGGACTCAGGTTGCTTTAGCTACACAGGAGGAGCAGCCTTCTTGTTGTATTCATCAATTGCATCACTTGCAAATTTGATGAAATTCACCTTGAGACTTTGTCGGTCAGATCGATTCGTGTACTTGTCTATCAAAGTCTTTAGTTCAGCCTGGGTGGACACAAGGGATTCAGGCGTCAGACTGAGGAGATTCTGCCTAAGGAATTTCTCCTTCTTCAGTTTTGCAGCATTTGCTTGCTCCTCTTTCCATTTTGCCTCATTGATGAATGTGGCAACCATGTGACTGAGACCAGGGGGAAGCTTCAAATCATCAATGGGGGTGTTTGGGTCTTCATACCAGACATTGATGAAGTCCAGCACAACCTTAGGGTCCATGGCAAGAGGAATGGAGCTGCCTAAGGCTTGTGCAACTCGTTCCTGCTTGATTCTGATTATAGCTTGAAGAGTTTCATCATCGTATTCCTCACTCCCTTATGATGCAGAAGGGATGTTGATGACTTTGCTTGGGCTGGGCCTGATTCCTCTCCCAGCAGTCATTTTTGTCTTCAAAAGAGTTGGTGAAGACTTTGTTGTAGAGCTCGTGGGAGAAGGCACACAGGAGCTAGAATGAGCAGGTTGATGCTTGACTATCTGCTTTTGTACAGGCTTTGAGGCATGTGGTGTTGTTGAAGATTTTGGTGCTGGTGCAGCCTTCTGAAGCAATTTCTCTTTAGGCACTGAGGCCTTTGGTTTTTTTTGGCACAATCTTCATTTGAGGAAAAGCTGTACGAGAAGCTTCAGCAGCAGAAGAGGTAGCTGCAGTGGCAGCAGCAGATTCCTCATTGAATTTCTTCACTGCAGCTTCTGCTTTCCTTTCCAGTTTAGACAAGTGTTTTTCTTTCTCCTCAGGGTAATCCTCAACTGTTTTGACGCTTGAGGGATATGCAACATGTTGATTACCAAGAGGAGTCCTCTTGCAAGGTGGCTTGAGGGCGAATTTCTTCGCATACTTTGGAGTGACATAGCGATATTCCTTCCACTCCTTAGTCCACCTGCGCTCTATTTTCTGAAGCCTTATTTTGCGCTTCAGCATGGGTTCTTTGCCATATATTTCCTCATCAGGTGTGCAGTAGTCAGCGTATATGTCATCAGGAATATCAACTGCAGTGTTCTCTTCAAGTTTCTTTCCTCCTTTCTGCTTTCTGTTATCTTCCATTTTCTTCAACTGATGCTTTTGCTGAGGAATTTGCACTCCTGAAGATTCTGATGACCTTGATAAAGTCTCTTCGAGGAACGCTGCAAATGATTTAAGTTGATGAGAACCTAGTGATTCATCAGCTGACATTTTGTACGAGTGAACATAGTATGGGTGCGAGGAATTTGGAGAGGTCATATGCGTTCTCAAATTTGTGGTAATTGAAAATTTTAGAAGTTGAGGAATTTGACCAGTCGGTTGAGGAATTTGACTAAGCATTCTGATCTTGGGTTCCAGAGTTGTGCAGATTCGAGAATTTACACAATTGAGGAATCTAATGAAGAATTTTAGTAGCTTAGTGAAATTCATCAAGTGTTTGAGGAATTGAGTGTGCGAGGCTGACAGACACCGAGGAAAAACAGGTTTCGCGAATCTAAAGTGAAATAGAAGATCAATAGGGGCAGTAAAACAGGGACCCTGAACGACGAACACGAAGAACAGAGGAAGTAAAAGTGAGAAGCTCTTTGGTTTCGGTCTGCTGTGACCTAACTTGGCGGCAGAAGACAACTACGGCGATGGCGGAGGAAGATATTTCGCTTCCGGCGTGAGTTCTGCGACGGCGGGGGTGAGGCAGTGAAGCTGTTCCTCACCGGCGACGAGATTGCTAGCGGTGGCGCTAGGTTTGAGCTCGAGCGGATAAATGAAGAGAGGTCGAAGGGTTTTAACTGAGGGGGTAAGGACCTATTTATAGCTCAGGTGGAAAACTGTTCGAGCGAATCTTTAGGACCGAACCGCCCTAGCATGTTCGTCTCCGCACAATGCGTAGAGCCTAAGATTAAAGTGGTGGAGATCATGCTTATATGATCGTGGGAAGTGGGGTTCAGTTACTGTGAACATTATAAAATTCATTTTTGAAGATTTGAGGATTTTGTTGCAAAAGCCTCGGCTGACAAGGACACAGTGAGGATTTTGAACAAGTTTCAAGGACAACGCATATGAAGAATTGAATAGACTGGGTGAGTATAGCATAGAGGGGAGTCGGGTCCGATCACATTCACTTAGATGAAATATCAAATTGAAGAAATAATTATAAGTGAATGTTGTTGAGGACATGGAAATCTCAGTATATATATATATATATATATATAAAATAGGCAATTGAAAATCATCAAGTGTTTTGAAGATTTTGAAAAACTTGAGGATTTTGTGAAAAAGCATCACGTTGATGAATTTCAACTTTGAAGAAAAAGCAACGTACAATTTCAAAAGTTGGGTTGTGGCGTGATCCACCATATAAGAATGATGATTTCAGGCGCCACGTACAATTGTCGTAGAGCCCTGAGAACCAAATTCTTCATTCATTTCCTCACACTAAGAGTGATATTCTTCATTGATTGAAGAAAATCGATTCTTCGTGTGTTGCACATCTAAGTCATCAATTTTTCATAAGTGTTAGGATGTAGGCATGTTTTCACAAAACATTTGAAGATTCTAAGATATTTAGCTCACACCTCAACTTGCAAAACCTTTTGTCATCCAAGGGCTTAGTGAAAATATCGGCTAGTTGATCGTCAGTCTTCACATGGTCGATGATGATATTGCCCTTGAGGACATGGTCCCGAAGAAAATGATGACGAATCTGGATGTGCTTAGTCTTCGAGTGTTGTACTAGGTTTTATGCAATCTTGATTGCAGTCTTATTGTCGTAGTAGAGAGGCACATTCTTCATGTTGATGCCGTAGTCCTTGAGGGTTTGTTTCATCGATAGCAATTGAGCACAACATGATCTAGCAGCAATGTACTCAGCTTCAGTAGTGGAGAGAGAAACGCAGTTATGCTTCTTTGAGGACCAGCATACTAATGATCTTCCGAGGAAATGACAAGTGCCAGAAGTTGACTTGCGATCCACACGGTCACCAGCATAATCAGAATCAGAATATCCCACAAGATGAAGATTTGAGCCCTTGGGGTACCATAATCCTAGTGTTGGTGTGTGAGCTAGGTATCGAAGAATATACTTCACAGCCTTATGGTGTGATTCCTTTGGTTTTGCTTGAAAACGAGCACACATGCAAACACTAAGCATTATATTTGGCCTAGATGCACACATATACAATAAAGAGCCAATCATCGAGCCATATACCTGCTGATCGAAATCTTTACCTTTTTTGTCAGTGCAGAGGTGACCGTTGGTAGGCATGGGAGTCTTGGCGCCTTTGCATTCATGCATGTCGAATTTCCTCAGAACATCCTTGAGGTATTTCTCCTGTGATATGAAGATGCCATTGTGTTGTTGACGAATTTGAAGTCCTAAGAAGAATTTCAGCTCCCCCATCATAGACATCTGATATTCTTCACTCATCATGTAAGCAAATTCATCACTGTAACGTTTGTCAGTACAACCAAATATGATGCCATCGACATATATTTGACACACAAATAGTTCATTGTCATAGGATTTTGTGAAAAGAGTTGGATCAAGTGAACCAGGTTTGAAGCCTTTCTTCATGAGGAATTCCTTCAATGTATCATACCACGCCCGAGGGGCTTGCTTGAGGCCATAGAGTGCCTTTTTGAGTCTAAAGAATTTGTCGAGATTCTTCGGATCGTCAAAACCTGAGGGCTGAGCAACATATACTTCTTCCTCAAGCTTACCATTGAGGAATGCGCTTTTCACATCCATTTGATATAAGATGATGTTATGATGATTAACATAAGCAAGTAGAATTCGAATATGTTCAAGTCTAGCAACGGGTGCAAAAGTTTCATCAAAATCAATTCCTTCAACCTGTGTGTAGCCTTGGGCTACAAGTCGTGCCTTATTCCTCACCACTTGACCATCCTCATCTTGCTTGTTTCGGAAAATCCACTTGGTGCTGATGATATTGTGCTTGCGAGGATCTGGTCATTTAACGAGCTCCCACACGTCATTCAGCTTGAATTGAAGAAGTTCATCTTGCATGGCTTGAATCCACTCAGGTTCCATGAAAGCCTCAACAACTTTTGAAGGTTGTGTGATAGACACAAAAGAAGAATGCACACAAAAGTTAACTAAGTGTGAAGCTTTTGAGTGAGTGAGAGGACCTGGCGTGTTGATGTCATCGAGGATTTTGTCAAGTTCCACTTCATTTGCAATCCTCGGATGAGCTGGTTGAGGATTTCGTCTTGGCCGAGGAATTTGTTCTCGAGCAATTTCCTCAGGAGCATCTTCTTGAATTTCATTAGTGCTGGGGATGATTTCTTCAGCAATTTCCTGAGTAGGAACAATGTCTTCGGTAGCTTTGAACTTGATTGCTTCCTCAGGAGATAGTTTATCTAGATTAGGGGGAAATTGCTCTCTTTGCAAGCCATTAGTTTCATCGAACCTCACATCTATAGTTTCAACAACCTTGTTGTGATAGGTGTTGAAGACTCTGTAGGTGTGCGAGTCCTTTCCGTAACCAAGCATAAAACCCTCATGTGCTTTAGGTGCAAATTTTGAGCTATGTTGAGGATCTCTAATCCATCATTTTGCACCGAAGACTTTGAAATAACTTACATTGGGTTTCTTGTAAGTGAGGAGTTCATATGAGGTTTTATTGAGGAATTTGTGAAGATATATGATACGTATCCAAGGAATCTATAATTTTTGATGGTTCCATGTTATTATCTTGTCAACTTTGGATGTTTTGTATGCATTAATATGCTATTTTATATCTTTTTTGGGCTAACCTATTAACTCAGTGCCAAGAGCCAGTTTCTGTTTTTTTCGTGTTTTTGACCTTTTTCAGAGAAGAATATTAAACGGAGTCCAAACGGAATAAAACCCGCGGAATGATATTTTCCATAACAGAAGATACGCACGGGACTTGAGAACCAAGGCAAAGGACCTCGGGGGAGGTCACAAGCCCCCTAGCCGCGGCCTGGGGGCGCCTAGCAGGCTTGTGGGACCCCGTGGCTCCTTTTCCCTACTTATTCCGCCTATAATTTCTCTAAAAATCCAAAACCACCACAGAGAGCCACGAAAATACTTCTCCTCCGCTGCAAGCTTCTGTCTCCGCAAGATCCCATCTGGGGACCATTCTGGTGCCTTGCCGGAGGGGGGATTTGGACACAGAGGGCTTGTTCATCAACACCATTGCCTCTCCGGTGATGCGTGAGTAGTTCACCATAGACCTTAGGGTCCATAGCTAGTAGCTAGATGGCTTCTTCTCCCTCTTGGATCTTCAATACAAAGTTCTCCATGATCTTCATGGAGATCTATCCGATGTAATCTTCTTTTGCGGTGTGTTTGTCGAGATCCTATGAATTGTGGATTTATGATCAGATTATCTATGAATATTATTTGAGTCTCCTCTGATCTCTTATATGCATGATTTCGTATCCTTGTAATTCTCTTCGAGTTGTGGGTTTTGTTTGGCCAACTTGATCTATAATTCTTGCAATGGGAGAAGTGCTTGGTTTTGGGTTCATACCGTGCGGTGTCCTCACCTAGTGACAGAAGGGGTAGCGAGGCACGCATCATGTTGTTGCCATCAAGGGTAAAAAGATGGGCTTTATGTCATATTGCATGAATTATCCCTCTACATCATGCCATCTTGCTTAAGGCGTTACTCCGTTTGTTATGAACTTAATACACTAGATGCATTCTGGATAGCGGTCGATGTGTGGAGTAATACTAGTAGATGCAGACAGTATCGGTCTACTTGTGTCGGACGTCATGCCTATATGTATGATCATTGCCTTAGATATCATCATGACTTTGCACGATTCTATCAATTGCTCGACAGTAATTCGTTCATCCACCGTAATACTTGCTATCTTGAGAGAAGCCTCTAGTGAACATGATACCCCCCGGGTCTACTTCACATCATATTTTCAGATCTACACTTTTACTTTGTTGCACTTTCCACCTTCAGATCTCACCTTGCAAATAATCGTGAAGGGATTGACAACCCCTTTATAGCGTTGGGTGCAAGTTTCTTTGTTTTTGCGTAGGTACGTTGGTGCCTCATCTTGATACTCCTACTGGATTGATACCTTGGTTCTCAAACTGAGGGAAATACTTACTGCTACTGTGCTGCATCACCCTTTCCTCTTCAAGGGAAAAACCAATGCAAGCTCAAGAGGTAGCAAGAAGAATTTCTGGCGCCGTTGCCGGGGAGGATCAAGTCAAGAATAGTCTCCCGTCAACGTGCCAATTTCTGGCACCGTTGCCGGGGAAGATCAAGTCAAGAATAGTCTCCCGTCAACGTGCCAATTTCTGGCGCCATTACCGGGGAGTATATAAAGTAAAGCATATCCAAGTAACTATCGCAAACTCGTCTCTTGCATTTACATTATTTGCGTTTTGCCTCTCGTTTTCCTCTCCCCCACTTCTTGAAAAACAAAATTTACAAAAATATTTGCCTTTTTGTTTGCCTTTTTATTTCACTTGCTTTCTGTTCGTTTGTGTGCTTGTCTGCTTGCTGAGTCACCATGACTGAAAACACCAAATTGTGTGACTTCTCGAATACTAATAATAATGATTTTACTAGTACTCCGATTGCTCCCGCCATTAGTGCGGAATCATATGAAATCAATGCTGCCTTGCTGAATCTTGTTATGAAAGAGCAATTTTCCGGCCTTCCGAGTGAAGATGCCGCGTCCCATCTTAATACCTTCATTGAGTTATGTGATATGTAAAAGAAGATGTGGATAATGATGTGATTAAATTGAAGCTATTTCCGTTCTCATTATGAGATCAAGCAAAAACTTGGTTTTCATCTTTACCCAAAATAGTATTGATTCTTGGAACAAGTGTAAAGATGCTTATATATCCAAGTATTTTCCACCGGCTAAGATTATCTCTCTCCGTAATGATATCATGAATTTTAAGCAACTAGATCATGAACATGTTTCACAATCTTGGGAGAGAATGAAATTGATGATTAGAAATTGTCCCGCTCATGGATTGAGTCTTTGGATGATTATACAAATCTTCTATGCTCGTTTGAATTTTGCTTCTAGAAATATCTTGGATTCCGCCTCCGGTGGAACTTTCATGGGAATCGCACTAGGATAAGCCACAAAACTCCTATATAATATGATGACAAACTATTCTCAATGGCACATTGAAAGGTCACCTACTAGTAAAAAAGTGCATGCTATAGAACAAATTAACTCTTTGAGTTCTAAGATGGATGAGTTAATGAAATTGTTTGCTAGTAAAGGTGCTCCTCTAGATCCAAACGATATGCCTTTGTCTTCCTTGATTGAGAATAGCAATAAAAGCTTGGATGTTAATTTTGTTGGTAGGAATTATTTTGGCAATAACAATGCTTATAGAGGTAACTTTATTCCTAGGCCTTTTCCTAGTAATCCCTCTAATAACTTTGGCAATTCCTACAACAATGCTCATGGAAATTACAATAAATTACCCTCTGATCTTGAGAGTAATATTAAAGAGTTTATCAACTCGCAAAAGATTTTCAATGCGTCCATAGAAGAAAAACTGCTCAAAATTGATGACTTGGCTAGGACCGTTGATAGAATGTCTCTTGATATTGATGCTTTGAAATTGAGATGTGCTCCTCCCAAGATTAATATGGATGAAACTTTCAAAGCTATGCGTGTTTCCATAAATGAGAGTAAAGAAAGAACCGCCCAAATTCGTGCTAGACATGAATGGCTTAAAAAGGCGTGTTCTCGTGATGAGAATCACGAAGATCTTAAAGTGCTTGGTGTGACTCCTATTGAATCCTTCTTTTCTAATGTCAATCCTAATGATGATGGGGCTGGATATGAATCCACTTTTGAAAAATGCCCCAAGTCTATTTATCTTGAAGCTAAAAGCACTGAAAGTAGAATAGAGGATATCAAAACTTTGTGTATTAATGAAATTACTACTATGGATTTCAAGGAATTCAATTATGATAGTTGCTCTTTGATTGAAAGTATATCCTTAATGCAATCCATGCTAAACTCTCCACATGCTTATAGCCAAAATAAGGCCTTTACCGATCATATCATTGATGCTATGATGAAATCTCTTGAAGAGAAACTTGAGTTGGAGATATCTATTCCTAGAAAACTTCATGATGAGTGGGAACCTACTACCAAAATCAAGATTAAAAACTATGAACGCAATGCTTTGTGTGATTTGGGTGCTAGTGTTTCCGCTATTCCAAAGTCTTTATGTGATGTTCTAGGCTTCAACGAGATTGATGAGTGCTCTCTTAATTTGCATCTTGCGGATTCTACTATGAAGAAACCTTTGGGGAGGATCAATGATGTTCTTATTATTGCAAATAGGAACTATGTACCCGTAGATTTCATTGTGCTTGATATTGATTCCAATCCGACATGTCCCATCATTCTTGGTAGACCTTTCCTTAGGACTATTGGTGCTGTCATCGATATGAAGGAAGGGAATATTAGATTTCAATTTCCATTAAAGAAGGGCATGGAACACTTTCCTAGAAAGAAAATAAGATTGCCTTATGAATCCATGATGAGGGCTACTTATGGTTTGAGCACCAAAGACGACGATACTTGATTCTATCGCCTTATGCCTAGCTAAGGGCGTTAAACAATATCGCTTGTTGGGATGCAACCCAATGAATTTATCTTTGCTTTTTTTCTTTCTGCTTTGTTGTGTCCACACCATCATAATTCTGTTATGATTGTGTTTTTTGTGTTTCTTTTTGTGTTTTGACAAGTAAAACCTTTATGACTTGTTTTGGTGATGGTTGTTTGATCATGGTGAAAAAGACAGAAACTTTGTGCTCACGAAATTATTTTTAATTCCTATCCAGAAAGAGCTTTTGAGTTGATTATTTATCTGCCGGTTGATATGAAAATTGACCTAATTGTCATATTTTTTCAGAATTTGTGGGATACGAGAATTATACGAAGTATACAGATTGCTATAGACTGGTCTGTTTTTGACAGATTCTATTTTTGTTGTGTTGATTTCTTATTTTGATGAAACTATGGATATTATCGGGGGGTACTAGCCATGGAAAAGTGAGAATACAGTAATATAACATCAATCTAAATATAAATCAAGTTTACTACAGTACCTAAGAGTTGGTGGTTTGTTTTCTTATGCTAATGATATCACGAGTTTCTGTTTAAGTTTTGTGTTGTGAAGTTTTCAAGTTTTGGGTGATGTTGTCATGGAAAATGGGATAAATAGTGGAAAGAGCTTAAGCTTGAGGATGCCCAAGGCATCCCAAGCCAAATTCAAGGACACCAAAAAGCCTAAGCTTGGGGATGCCCCGGGAAGGCATCCCCTCTTTCGTCTTCAATCCATCGGTAACGTTACTTGGAGCTATATCTTTATTCACCACATGATATGTGTTTTGCTTGGAATGTCGTGTATTGTAGGAGTCTTTTTTTTTTTTTGGAAATCATCCTTGCTGCACACCTTTTTGAGAGGGACATGCACTCATCGTGAATTTGCTAGAATACTCATTGAGGTTCGCTTATATCATTTGAATTAGGCAATTTTGCTCTAGTGCTTCACTTAAATCTTTTTAGAACATGGCGGTGTCATATTTTGAAGAAATAAAAACTCTCGATCTTCACTTATATCTTTTGAGAGTGCTCTCTCTCAGTAACTTGGTAATTGGCTTGTGCTATGAAATTAGTACTAAAGATGATAGGCATCCAAAGAGGATATAATAAAAACTTCCATATTCAAGTGCATTGATTAGTAAGAGAAGTTTGGTTCCTAACAATTAAGTTTTGAGATATGGATTTGGTAATATTAGAGTTATGTTAGTAGGGTGTTGTGAATCTAGAAATACTTGTATTGAAGTTAGTGATTCCCGTAGCATGCACGTATGGTGAACCGCTATGTTAGGAAGTCGGAGCATAATTGATTTATTGATTGTCATCCTTTGTGTGGCGGTCAGGATCGCGCGATGGTTAACACCTACCAACCCTCCCCTAGGAGTATGCGTTTAGCACTTTGTTTTGATTACTAATAAAACTTTCGCAATAAGTATATGAGTTCTTTATGACTAATGTGAGTCCATGGTATAGATGCATGATACGTCTGCGTCGTATCTACTTTTCCGAACTCTTTTGCCCTTGTTTTGGACTCTAATTTGCATGATTTGAATGGAACTAACCCGGAGTGACGCTGTTTTCAGCAGAATTGCCATGGTGTTGTTTTTGTGCAGAAATAAAAGTTCTCGGAATGTCCTGAAAATTCACGGAGATTTTTTCTAGAATAAAAGAAAAATACCTGCGCAAAGATCCACCAGAGGGGGCGTGCCAGTGGGCCACAAGCCCACAGTCCACGGCCACCCCCTAGGCTGCGCCGTGAAGGCTTGTGGGGCCCACGTGGCACCACCACCCCCAAAATCAGCTCTAAATCTCCCGTCTCGCCCGTAAAAAAATCAGAGAGAAGGTTTCATCGCGTTTTGCGATACGGAGGCGCCGTCACATCCTGTTCTTCATCTGGAGGGCAGATCTGGAGTCCGTTTCGGTCTTCGGAGAGGGGAAATCGTTGCCATCGTCATCATCAACCTTTCTCCATCGACAATTCCATGATGCGCTTCATCGTTCGTGAGTAATATCATCGTAGGCTTGCTGGACGGTGATAAGTTGATGAGATCTATCCTGTAATGGAGTTAGTTCTTGACGGGGATTGATCCCTAGTATCCACTATGTTCTAGATTGATGTTGCTACTACTTGGCTATGCTTAATTCTTGTCACTAGGGCCCCAGTGCCATGATTTCAGATCTGAACCTATTCTGTTGTCGCCAATATATGTGTGTTTTAGATACTATCTTGCAAGTTGTAGTCGCCTACTATGTGTTATGACCCGACAACCCCGGAGTGACAATAGCCGGAACCACTCCCAGAGATGACCATAGTATGAGGAGTTCATGTATTCACCGCGTGTTAATGCGTTGGTCTGGTTCTTTATTAAAAGGAGAACCTTAATATCCCGTAGTTTCTATTAGGACCCCGCTGCCACGGGAGGGATGGACAATATATGTCATGCAAGTTCTTTTCCCTCAGCACGTATGACTACATATGGAATACATGCCTACATTAGATTGACGAACGGGAGCTAGTTACATATCTCTTCGTGTTATAGCCGTTACATGATGAATTACATCCGTCATACTCATCCATCACCGATCCACTGCCTACGAGTCTTTTACTACTGCTCCTGGCTACGTTACTTTGTCTAGGCTTGTCGCTTGCTAGAAAAGTGATTGGGCCACTTTGCTGTTGCTGTGACTTTGTTGCTGCTGCTACTGTTGTTCCTTGCTACTTTACTGTTACTTGTTGCAAGACTTTTCTGGAGCCGTAGCCGGGTAAGTATTCTTCTCAAGAATAATCCCCCATCAACGTGCTACTTACTAGCGCCATTGATACAACAGTTAGGAATAGTCTGCCATCAATAGATCGTTTGTGGCACCGTTGCTATCATACTACTTTGCTACTGATACTTTGCTTGCAGACACTAATCTTTCAGGTGTGGTTGAATCTGACAAACTCAGCTACTAATACTAGAGAATATTCTTTCGCTTCCCTTGTGTGAACCAACAAATTTTGGTTGAGTACTCTACCCTCGAAAACTGTTGCGATCCCATACGCTTGTGGGACATCAAGGCTTTTTCTGGCGCTGTTGCCGGGGAAGCACAACTATATTCTCTGAGTCATTTGGGATGGACGTCTTCTGATCACTATGAGGAATCCGAAAGATCCAAGAACTAAAATCCTACCTTCCACTATGAGGAGAGGTAAGGAACTGCCATCTAGCTCTGCACTTGATTCACCTTCAGTTTTGAGTAAGTTTGCGGCTTCACCTCCTGCTGGAAATCTTGATATGTCGTGTGTGCTTGATGATGCTACTTCTGCTGCCCATGATGCTTATGATGCTATGCTTGATACTATGCCTGATGATGCTATTCTTGATACTATGCCTGATGATGCTATGCGTGATACTATGCCTGATGACGCTATGTTTGATACTTCTTTGACACTAGGTGCCCTTGATGCACATATTGCTAGAGTTGCTGCTAGATGTGATGATACTTCTGAAACTGCTGATACCATTGCAGTAGAACCTGCTACTATGCCCGAATTGCCTGTTATGCCTCATACGCGCTATGTTATGGAGGGAGAGATAGCTGACGACTTTCTTGCGTGTAAGGATAGCTATGATGTTGACAAACTTCTGCGCAAGTGGAAAGAAAAATCGTTGAACGCTAGGATGAAATACGACCCGAAGTTCGCTACATCGCCTATCTTTGTAACCGATAAGGATTATGAATTCTCTGTCGACCCTGAGTTAATCACTCTGGTCGAATCTGATCCTTTTCACGGTTATGAGTCTAAAACGGTTGTAACCCATCTGACCAAACTGCACGATATAGCCACCCTATCCACTAGTGAGGAAAAGATCCGCCACTACTATATGCTCAAGCTGTTTCCTT
Organism: Hordeum vulgare subsp. vulgare; assembly: GCF_904849725.1. Taxonomy (NCBI): domain Eukaryota; kingdom Viridiplantae; phylum Streptophyta; class Magnoliopsida; order Poales; family Poaceae; genus Hordeum; species Hordeum vulgare. The sequence continues at coordinate 141,855,304 of NC_058521.1, read as the reverse complement.
TCTTGCTAAAGGATGATGCTAAGACTTGGTTCACTTCCCTTGCTAATGGTTGTGTGCGTAGCCCCCAGGATATGGTCTACTAATTCTCTGAAAAATATTTCCCTGCCCATAAGAAGCAAGCTGCCTTGCGAGAAATATACAACTTTTCTCAAGCTGAACAAGAGAGTCTCCCACAAGCTTGGGGGAGGCTTATCCAGCTACTCAGTGCTTTGCCTGATCACCCTCTTGAGAAGAATTAAATACTTGATATCTTCTATAATGGACTTACCGATGCTTCCAAAGACCACCTAAATAGTTGTGCCGTTAGTGTTTTTAGGGAACGAATTGTAGAACAAGCTGAGATTCTACTGAATAATATATTGCTCAATTCGAATGCTTGGACTATTCCCGAACCACCTCCTAAGCCAACTCCGAAGAAAAGAGGTATTCTATTCCTCGGTCCTGAAGATATGCAAGAAGCCAAGAAATCTATGCGAGAGAAAGGCATTAAGTCTAAAGATGTCAAAAATCTACCACCTATCGAAGAGATCCATGGTCTCGATAACCCGATACAGGTAGTAGAAGTAAATTCTCTGCGTAGGTTTGATGAGAGTAATGTTCCTTTTGATAAACCTGCTAGCTTATGCATGGATGAATTTGATAACTTTGTTGCCAAACAACAGAGTTTCAATGATTATGTTAGAAGACAATTGGAAAAGAATGCTCGTATGCTTAGTCATTTAAGTGCTTGTGTGGACAGAAATCTCAATAATCTTAAGCTTCTGAGTAAGCATGCCTCTATGGTTACTACTTAGGTAGAACAAGTACTTAAAGCTCAAAATGACTTGCTCAATGAGTTGAATGACAATTCTGTCAGAGTCATTACTAGAGGCGGTAGAATGACCCAGGAACCTCTGTATCCTGAGGGTCATCCGAAGAGAATTGAACAAGATTATCAAGGAGTTAGCACTGATGCACCTAGTCATCCTAGAAAGAAGAAGAAAGATGATAGGAACCTGCACGCTAGCAACCCTGTTGCTGCTACACCTGAGTCCAAACGATGCCTCTGTCTCTGATGCTGAAACACAATCTGGTGATGAACATGAGCCTAATGATAATATCAATAGTGATGTTCATGTTGATGATCAACCTAGCAATGATAAGGATGTGGAGATTGAACCTGTTGATCTTGATAACCCACAACCTAAGAATAGAAGATACGATAAGAACGACTTTGCTGCTAGGAAGCATGGTAAAGAAAGGGAACCATGGGTTCAGAAACCCATGCCCTTTCCTCCCAAACCAACCAAGAAAAAGGATGATGAGGATTTTGAGCGATTCGTTGAAATGATCAGACGTGTATTTCTGCAAATGCGTTTGACGTATATGCTCAAGTTGTCTCCGTATGCTAAGTACATGAAAGATATTGTGACTAATAAGAGGAGGATACCTGATCTTGAGATCTCCACCATGCTTGCCAATTATACCTTCAAGGGTGGAACTCCTAAGAAACTAGGTGATCCTGGAGTGCCCACTATACCTTGCTCCATTAAAGGTAACTACGTGAGAACTGCTTTATGCGACCTTGGATCCGGTGTTAGTGTTATGCCTCTCTCTCTTTATCGTAGACTTGAACTCGATAAGTTGACACCCAGTGAAATCTCTCTGCAAATGGCCGACAAATCAACTGCTTTCTCTATCAACATTTGCGAGGATGTGCGTGTTGTGGTTGCTAACACCACTATCTTAACAGACTTTGTTATCTTGGATATTCCCGAGGACGATGCCATGGCTGTTATCCTCGGAAGACCCTTTTTAAACACTGCAGGGGCTGTTATAGATTGCAACAAAGGCAATGTCACTTTCCATGTCAACGGTAATGAGCATATGGTGCACTTTTCGAAGAAACAATATCGAGTACATTGCATCAATGCTATCGAAAAAACTTCATCGATTCTTATTGGGAGCTTTGAATGCCCTATTGCTCATGTCAAGATGAAGTATGATTTGCTTGTTGGGGAGATACACATCCCCATTGAGGTGACTTAGTGACTATTCTAAAATTCTCCGTTCTCTTTTGCGATTCGAGAAAGTTTTGTCAAGGGGATTTGATCAACCCCATTGACGGATTTCTTTCGATGATCATGAGATGGATGAATCGAGGAGTCACAAACCTCTGTTCCAAGCTTTCACCTTAGGTTGCTTAGAAGAAAAATGATAGATTTAGTTTAGTTTTCCCTGTTTTTTGTTTTAGCGTCCGGTAGAAAAGTACCACGAAAATAAAAGTTCTCCGAACGCTGTGAAAATCAAGTATGGTTTTTTCTGGATTTTTTGAAAAATACTGGGACAAAGAGTCTGTCTGGGGGCTACACCAGTGGGCCACAAGCCCTAGGGGCACGGGCACCCCCTGGCCATGCCACCCAGGCTTGTGGGGCCCATAGGCACCCCCTCCACTCATTCTTGCTCTGATCCGCTTCTCCTACCTCCAAAAAAATTGTTTCGCAGCTCAAACTCGTGTTCTTGCTCCTCTTTCTGGGATTTTCGATCTCTTTGCTCAAATCACCGTTCTCCGAACTGTTTTGGGGAAATTACTCCTTGGTAAGTGACTCCTCCATTGGTCCAATTAGTTTTTGCTCTAGTGCCTTATACTCTGCGTATTTTTGGTGCCTTGGTGACCATGTTCTTGAGCTTTGCATGCTAATTTTAGCTGGTCCCAAGTAGTTTTGATGCGTAATATGGCCTCTAGGCACTTGTGGGAGTAGTTGCTACTAGTTTAGTTGAGCCTTGTTCACCTTTCCTTTGGGTCACTAAAAATTTCAGAAAAGGAAGATGTTCAGGAGAAACTTTCATGGTGGTTCCTCAAGCAAGACAGGTCCCCGTCTTGCGATTCGGGAGCCTGATCCTTACCAACCTAGGGACGCGCAGGTACAACCTTGCGAATGGCCTTTTGATGAATTTATGATTGAGGCAGGTTTCAAAGATGAGTTTGATGCACTTGTTCGCAACATCGGGCTCGAAGAATTCATCTCCGATAAATGTGAACAGTATTTTGCTCTCACTGCCTCTTTTGTTCGTAGATTCAACATTTAAGTTGGCCGTGAGCCATCGGTACTGTTTGATCTCTATGGTAAATCGTATACCATGGATTTAGAGGATTTTAGTAGAATTTGGAAAATACCTATTTGGGGTAACCTCAATGATCCTCCTAAATCTTCGGTTAGATATTTTTGCACTGGTATTACGGTTGGAGAAACTAGAGACATTACGCAAGCTACCATGGGGAGTATTCATTTTCCTGCCTTGCATTACTTTGCCCTCTTCATAGGCAGATGCATTAATGGCAAGATTGAGCATTGTCACCTCTGCGCACCCGACCTTAGTATCCTTAAGAGCGTAGTGACGGGTGACAAAAGCTTCAACATGGGAGCTATTATAGCAAGGAGGCTGAATAAGAATGCTTATGAAGGGGATTTCTTTGGTGGGATCTATGCCACTCGCGTAGCAAATTTTCTTGGAGTACCCATCCGCGAAGGAGATCCCCCGTTCCATACAGCTTTCCTTGACCACATCGCTCTGACACGCTACCAGTTCCTTGAGAGGGATGATGAACCCCTCCCATACTGATTGATATTTAACCGGCAGCGTGTTTTACATATTACCCTTCCTGCTCCTGCTCTCTTTGACTTTCAGGTAAAACAGAGATATTACATAACCAAAGGACGGGCAGAGGAGTATGAGAGGGAGGCGAAAGCTGCTCATCTCCATGAGGCAGCTATTCAGGCAGTGGTTGCAGAGCTCCCGTATAACCCCGATTATGATTTTGGGTTTCGCCAGGACCATCCTTGGGAGTAGACCAAGTTAGGCCAAAATCCTAAGCATGGGGGAGTACGTATTTCTCACCGACTTTACATTCTTGCTTATGCTTTCACTTTGTTAGTCGGTGTTCACACTTTGCCACTGTATCATCCATGCTAGTTTATTTTCTTTTTCTCGTTTTCTTTTCGTGTGTCTGTCTAGTTTGAGAAAACCCAAAAAGATTTTCTTTTCTTATTTCTCTTGTTGGGAGCTTTCCCGTGTAGATAGTTTTCTTTTTCTTTGGGTCAAGGTAGAAGATATTGGTTGCAATGTTTAGTGGCTCTTGCATGCATACCTCTTTAGCTTTCATAGAGCCATATTACTTTGTCTTCTCCTTTGTGTTTGCCTGCACATTCCAGCTTTAGTCCAATGCACAAGCACGCTTATTATTGTTCACATCATTCGGTCGTGCAAGTGAAACGCAATAATGACGATATATGATGAAGTGACTGAGCCTGGAAAAGCTGGTATGAACTCGATCTATTTTGTTTTTGTAAATATGACTAGCTCACTGTTCCTAGTTCATCTTTGTTGAGAGAAACATGTTTGCAATGACAACTTAGAGATCATAGTTTCTTATGCCATGCTTATTTAGCTAGGAGCTTATAATGGTTTGTATTGGTTGCCAACATGAATGTTGAGATGACTATGATGTAGTATGATAGGATGGTATCCTCCTTTGAATGTTTCAAGTGGCTTGACTTGGCGCATGTTCAACATGTAGTTGAAACAAAATCAACATAGCCTCTATGATGTTCATGTTCATGGTGATTTATGTCCTACTCATGCTTGCACTCAATGTTAGTTAATCTCAATGCATTTTGATGACCGTTGTCGCTCTCTAGCTGGTCGCTTCCCAGTCTTTTGCTAGCCTTCACTTGTACTAAGCAGGAATAATGCTTGTGCATCCACTTCCATAAACCTAAAGTTGTGCCATATGACTCCACCATACCTACCTATGTGCGGTATCTACCTGCCGTTCCAAGTAAATTTGCATGTGCCACTCTCTAAATCTTCAAGAAATAATCTGTTTTGCATGCCCGAACCGCTCATGTGGTGACAGGGGGCTATTGGAATCTTCCATGCTAGGCGTGTTATCCTCTATATGTGTTTATTCACTATCATTCACGAGAAAGGGTCCGGTAATTGGAATTCCCAGTTCCATGCTCAAATCAAAAAGATAATTGGAAACAAAACTCCCCCAGGATTGATGTTGGTATGGACGGTACCCGAGGATTCGGCTAGCCGTGGAGTGTGATTAATTGGTGGTGGGGGAGTCAAAACTTTACTTTTCTGTTTGGGAACCGCCTATAGCATGTGTAGTGTGGAAGATGTTGATAACTCTTAGTCATTTCGTTGACAATGCAAGCATGCCACCCAAAATTATTATCTCTGTTTTCAAAGCTTGAGCTCTCGCACCTCTACAAATCAATGCTTCCCTCTCCGAAGGGCCTACCTATTTATGTTCCTGTTGAGTCATCCTCCTCTTACAAAAGCACCAATTAGAGAGCACCTCTGCCATTTTTATGCTCTGCTTTTAACTGTGTTGAGTGTGACTATGACTGGATCTTCATTGCCTTGAGTTACAATGTTTAGTAAGCCCTTGGTCTTTGAAGGTGCTCTGCATTTATGTTTTCCGGTCTCAGAAAGAGCTAGCGAGATACCATCTATTCGTACTACTCCATGTTGTTTTGGTTGAAGTGTTGACGTTTGAGACTTATTATTATTTGCTTGCTAGTTGATTATGCCATTGATATGAGTTTACCGTGTGACCTAGATGTCATTTGCTTATGTGGTTAGATTGTGATCTTGCTGAAACTCTGGTTATGAGTTAGATATAGTTGCAACAACAAGATCAAACAGTGTTCGTCAAAGTTTTTCTTTTGCCTCTTTCAGTTTGTCAACTAAATTGCTTGAGGACAAGCAAGGCTTTAAGCTTGGGGGAGCTGATACGTCTCCGTCGTATCTACTTTTCCGAACTGTTTTGCCCTTGTTTTGGACTCTAATTTGCATGATTTGAATGGAAATAACCTTGACTGACGTTGTTTTCTATAGAATTGCCATGGTGTTGTTTTTTTCCAGAAATAAAAGTTCTCGGAATGTCCTGAAAATTTACGGAGATTTTTTCTGGAATAAAAGAAAAATACCTGCGCAAAGATCCACCGGAGGGAGCGTGCCAGTGGACCACAAGTCCACAAGCCGCGGCCACCCCCCTAGGCCGTGTCGTTCCAGCTTGTGGGGCCTACATGGCAACACCGCCCCCAAACTCAGCTATATATCTTCCATCTCGCCTGGAAAAAAATCAGAGAGGAGGTTTCATCGCGTTTTGCGATGCGGAGGCGCCGCCACATCCTGTTCTTCATCTGGAGGGCAGATCTGGAGTCCGTTTCGGGCTCCAAAGAGGGGAAATCGTCGCCATCGTCATCATCAACCTTTCTCCATTGACAAGTCCATGATGCTCTTCATCGTTCGTGAGTAATCTCATCGTAGGCTTGTTGGACGGTGATGAGTTGGATGAGTTCTATCATGTAATCGAGTTAGTTCTTGACGGGGATTGATCCCAAGTATCCACTATGTTCTAGATTGATGTTGCCACTACTTGGCTATGCTTAATGCTTGTCACTAGGGCCCGAGTGCCATGATTTCAGATCTGAACCTATTATGTTGTCGCCAATATATGTGTGTTTTAGATCCTCTCTTGCAAGTTGTAGTCACCTACTATGTGTTATGACCCGGCAACCCCGGAGTGACAATAGCCGGAACTACTCCTGGAGATGACCATAGTATGAGGAGTTCATGTATTCACCGCGTGTTAATGCGTTGGTCCGGTTCTTTATTAAAAGCAGAACCTTAATATCCCTTAGTTTCCATTAGGACCCCGCTGCCACGGGAGGGATGGACAATAGATGTCATGCAAGTTCTTTTCCCTAAGCACGTATGACTACAGACGGAATACATGCCTACATTAGATTGACGAACGGGAGCTAGTTACATATCTCTTCGTGTTATAGTTGTTACATGATGAATCACATCCGTCATACTCATCCATCACCGATCCACTCCCTACGAGTATTTTACTACTGGTCCTCGCTATGTTAGTTTGTCTAGGCTTGTCCCTTGCTACAAAAGGGATTGGGCCACTTTGCTGCTGCTGTCACTTTGCTGCTGTTGCTACTGCTGTTCCTTGCTACTTCGCTGTTACTTGTTGCAAGACTTTTCTGGAGCCATAGCCGGGGAAGTATTCTTCTCAAGAATATCCCCCGTCAACATGCTACTTACTGGCGCCATTGATACAACAACTAGGAATAGTCTGCCGTCAACAAATCATTTCTAGCACCGTTCCTATCATACTACTTTGCTACTGATACTTTGCTTGCAGACACTAATCTTTCAGGTGTGGTTGAATCTGACAAACTCAGCTGCTAATACTAGAGAATATTCTTTCGCTTCCCTTGTGTGCACCAACAAATTTGGGTTGAATACTCTACCCTCGAAAACTGCTGCGATCCCATACGCTTGTGGGACATCAATGCACTTTCACCTTCCACCATTGCTAGCCTCTCTAGTGCCGAGCAACTTTCGCCGGTGCACAAACCCACCATATACCTTTCTCAAAACAGCCACCATACCTACCTATTATGGCATTTTCATAGCCATTCCGAGATATATTTCCATGCAACTCCCACCGTTCCGTCTCATGATTTGTGCCATCACTTCATATTTCCATTGCATGATCGTAAGATAGCTAGCAAGATGTTTCAACGTCATACACTAAGCTAGATCATTGCACATCTCGGTACACTGCCGGAGGCATTTCCTATCGAGTCATCATTGTTCTAAGTATTGAGTTGTGAGTAAATAAAAGTGTGATGATCATCATTATTAGAGCATTGTCCCATGTGAGGAAATAAAAAAAAGTGGCCAAGGATGCCCACCAAAAAAATGAAAAGAGGCCAAAGAGACCAAACAAAAAAATGAGAGAAAAAGAGAGAAGGGACAATGCTACTATCTTTTTCCACACTTGTGCTTCAAAATAGCACCATGTTCTTCATGATAGAGAGTCTCTTGTTTTGACACTTCCATATACTAGTGGGAATTTTCATTATATAACTTGGCTTGTATATTCCAATGATGAGCTTCCTCAAAATTGCCCTAGGTCTTCGTGAGCAAGCAAGTTGGGTGCACACCCACTAGTTCTCCTTTTGAGCTTTCACACACTTATAGCTCCAAGTGCATCCATTGCGTGGTAATCCCTACTCATTCATATTGATATATATTGATGGGCATCTCCATAACCCATTCATATGCCAAGTCAATGTGACCATCTCCTCCTTTTTGCCTCACAACCTCCACCACACTCTATTCCACCTATAGTGCTATATCCATGGCTCAGGCTCATGTATTGCGTGAGAGTTGAAAATGTTTGAGAAAGTAAGAGTGTGAAAACAATTACTTGGCCAATACCGGGGTTGTGCATGATTTAAATTCGTTGTGTGGTGATGATGGAGCATAGCCAGACCATATGATTATGTAGGGATAACTTTCTTTGGCCTTGTTACTTAAAAAGTCTGTGATCACTTTGCTAGCATGCTTGAAGTATTATTGTTTTCATGTCAATAGTAAACTATTGTTTTGAATCTTACGGATCTGAACATTCATGCCACAAGAAAGAAATTACAAAGGACAAATATGTTAGGTAGCATTCCACATCAAAAATTCGGTCTTTATCACTTCCCTAATCGAGGGCGAGCAGGAGTTAAGCTTGGGGATGCTTGATACATCTCCAACGTATCTATAATTTTTGATGGTTCCATGCTATTATCTTGTCAACTTTGGATGTTTTGTATGCATGTATATGCTATTTTATATCTTTTTTGGGACTAACCTATTAACTCAGTGCCAAATGCGAGTATCTATTTTTTCCGTGTTTTTGACCTTTTTCAAAGAAGAATATTAAACGGAGTCCAAACGGAATAAAACCTGCGGAATGATTTTTTCCATAACATAAGATACGCAGGGGACTTGAGAACCAAGGCAAAGGACCTCAGGGGAGGTCACAAGCCCCCTAGCCGCGGCCAGGGGGGGTCGCGCCTAGCAGGCTTGTGGGCCCCCGTGGCTCCTTTGCCCTATTTCTTCCGCCTATAAATTCTCTAAAAATCCAAAACCACCACACAGAGCCACGAAAATACTTTTCCGCAGACGCAAGCTTCTGTCTCCGCAAGATCCCATCTGGGGACCGTTCTGGTGCCCTGCCGGAGGGGAGATTCGGACACGGAGGGCTTCTTCATCAACACCATTGCCTCTCCGATGATGCGTGAGTAGTTCACCATAGACCTTCGGGTCCATAGCTAGTAGCTAGATGGCTTCTTCTCTCTCTTGGATCTTCAATACAAAGTTCTCCATGATCTTCATGGAGATCTATCCGATGTAATCTTCTTTTGCGGTGTGTTTGTCGAGATCCGATGAATTGTGGATTTATGATCAGATTATCTAGGAATATTATTTGAGTCTCCTCTGATCTCTTATATGCATGATTTCGTATCCTTGTAATTCTCTTCGAGTTGTGGGTTTCGTTTGGCCAACTTGAGCTATAATTCTTGCAATGGGAGAAGTGCTTGGTTTTGGGTTCATACCGTGCGGTCCTCAGCTAGTGACAAAAGGGGTAGCGAGGCACGCATCATGTTGTTGCCATCAAGGGTAAAAAGATGGGGTTTATGTCATATTGCATGAATTTATCCCTCTACATCATGTCATCTTGCTTAAGGCGTTACTCCGTTTGTTATGAACTAAATACACTAGATGCATGCTGGGTAGCGGTCGATGTGTGGAGTAATAGTAGTAGATGCAGACAATATCGGTCTACTTGTCTCGGATGTGTTGCCTATATGTATGATCATTGCCTTAGATATCATCATGACTTTGCGCGATTCTATCAATTGCTCGAAATTAATTTGTTCACCCACCATAATACTTGATATCATGGGAGAAGCCTCTAGTGAACACTATGGCCCCAGGGTCTACTTCACATCATATTTTCAGATCTACACTTTTACTTTCTTGCACTTTCCTCCTTCAGATCTCACCTTGCAAATAATCGTGAAGGGATTGACAACCCCTTTATAGCGTTGGGTGCAAGTTTGTTTGTTTTTGTGCAGGTACATTGGTGCCTCATCTTGATACTCCTACTGGATTGCTACCTTGGTTCTCAAACTGAGGGAAATACTTACTGCTACTGTGCTACATCACCCTTTCATCTTCAAGGGAAAAACCAACGACAAAACAAGCTCAAGGGGTAGCAATATACCCTGTTGATGATGTGGCAAGCAGTGTTGATTGCTTCAGGCCAGAAACGACGAAGAGTCTGATAATGTTCAAGCATAGTCCGTGCCATTTCAACCAGAGTCATTTTCTTTCTGTCGACGACGCCATTCTATTGAGGAGTATAAGGAGCAGATAATACATGAGTAATACCAAGTTCATCAAGATAAGCATCAAGACCGGTGTTTTTGAATTCTGTCCCATTATCACTCCTGACGTGTTTGATTTGACGCCGAAGTTTGTCGACGCCCTTGAGGAAAATCGTTTGAAAACTTCCTACACTTTAGTTTTATATAGAATGATATGCACCCAAGTATATCTAGAATAATCATCAACTATGACAAAGCCATAGAAGGATGCTGCATTGGTTAGAGTAGCATAATGAGTAGGTCCAAATAGATCCATGTGAAGCAGTTCAAATGGACGGGTAGTAGTCATGATAGTCTTCGAGGGGTGTTTGGATCTAGTCATTCTTCCAGACTCACAAGCACCGCACAGGTGGTCCTTGAGGAATTTGACTGATTCGATGCCAATGACATGCTTCTTCTTTGCCAGTGTGTTTAAGTTCCTCATGCCTGCATGACCAAATCTTCGATGCCATAGCCAGCCTTCTGAGGGTTTTTCTAGTAAGCATGTGGCTGGTTGAGGACCTGTAGAAAAGTCAACAATGTAAAAATCTCCTCTTCTAACACCTTCGAAGACCTTGGATTTTTCAGATTCCATGATGACTACACATCTATATTTTCCAAAGATAACAACCAAATCAAGATCACAAAGCATTCAAACTCACATGAGGTTAAACCTAAGGGATTCGACAAGTATCACTTTGTCCATGTGCCTGTCCTTGGAAATAGCCACTTTGCCAAGTCCCAATACCTTGCTTTTACCTTTGTCAGCATAAGTGATTTGCTTCAGTGGTGATGGATTCAGTGGCATATTCATCAGCAAGCTTTTGTCACCAGTCATGTGGTGCGTGCAGCCACTATCAAGAACCCACTCAGTACTCTTGGGTTTGTCATCCTGCAGATGAATTAGTAAAACTTAACATCTCATACGCTTCAGACTTGAAGAATATGATATCAATTTCATCAGATAGGAATTTCATCATAAATAGTAAATTTTAGGACGTATGAAATGTTATCATTTCATCAATGATAACTTGCGTCCGATAACCGACAACTATAGGGGATCGCAACAGTTTTCGATGGTAGAGTATTCAACCCAAATTTGTTGATTCGACACAAGGGGAAGCAAAAGAATATTCTCGAGCATTAGCAGTTGAGTTGTCAATTCAACCACACCTGAAAGACTTAGTATCTGCAGCAAAGTATCAGTAGCAATGTGGTGTGATAACAGCAGTAGCAACGGTAACAGTATCAATAGTGACAACAGTAGCAGCAAAGTAACGTAGCAGCAGTGATAGCAGTAGCAGTAACAATAGCAGCAGTGACAGCAGTAGCAGCAAAGTAACGTAGCAAGGACTAGTAGGAAAAACTCGTAGGCATTGGATCGGTGATGGATAATTATGCCGGATGACATTCATCATGCAACAGTTATAACATGGGGAGATATGTAACTAGCTCCAGTTCGTCAATGTAATGTAGGCATGCATTCCGTATATAGTCATACGTGCTTAGGGAAAAGAACTTGCATGACATCTATTGTCCATCCCTCCCATGGCAGCGGGGTCCTAATGGAAACTACGTGATATTAAGGTTCTCCTTTTAATAGAGAACCAGAACAAAGCATTAGCACTTAGTGAATACATGAACTCCTCATACTATGGTCATCTCCGGGAGTGGTTCCGGCTATTGTCACTCCGTGGTTGCCGGGTCATAACACATAGTAGGTGACTACAACTTGCAAGATAGGATCAAGAACACACATATATTGACGAGAACATAATAGGTCCAGATCTGAAATCATGGCACTCAGGCCCTAGTGACAAGCATTAAGCATGGCAAAGTAGTAGCAACATCAATCTCAGAACATACTGGATACTAGGGATCAATCCCCATCAAAACTAACTCGATTACATGATAGATCTCATCCAACCCATCACCGTCCAGGAAGCCTACGATGAGATTACTCACGAAAGGTGAAGAGCATCATGGAATTGGCGATGAACGATGGTTGGTGATGACGATGGTGACGATCTCCCCTCTCCGGAGCCCAGAACGGACACTAGATCTGCCCTCCATAGGAAGAACAGGTGGTGGCGGCGCCTCCGTATCATTAAAGACGATAAACTCTTCTCCTTGATTTTTTTCCGGACGAAAGGGACTAAATAGAGCTGGAGTTGGAGGCGGCGGAGTCCCGAGGACCCCACAAGCCTGCTAGGCCTGGCCCGGGGGGCCCGCGCCTCCTGGGCTTGCGGGGTCCTCGCTCCACGCCTCCGGTTGATTCATGTGCCAGTTTTTTTATATATTCCACAAAAAATCCTCGTATATTTCCAGGTCATTCCGAGAACTTTTATTTCCGCGCAAAAACAACACCATGGCAATTCTGCTGAAAACAGCGTTAGTCCGGATTAGTTCCATTCAAATCATGCAAATTAGAGTCCAAAGCAAGGGCAAAATAGTTTGGAAAAGTAGATACGACGGAGACGTATCAACTCCCCCAATATTAAAGCCTTGCTTGTCCTCAAGCAATTGAGTTGACAAACTGAAAGAGACAAAAGAAAAACTTTTACGAACTCTGTTTGATCTTGTTGCTGTAATTATGTCTAACTCATATTCAGATTTTCAGCAAGATCATAAGCTAACCACATAAGCAATGACATTTAGGTCTCAAGAGGAACTCATATCAATGGCATAACCAACTAGCGAGAAATAATGAAAAGTTTCAAACGTCAACACTTCAATCAAAACAATCATGAAGCAGTATGAACAGATGGTATCTCGCTAGCTCTTTCTGAGACCGCAACACATAAATGCAGAGCACCTTCAAAGACCAAGGGCTGACTGAACATTGTAATTCATGGCAAAGAAGATCCCATCACAGTCATACTCAATAAGAATTAAAAGCAAAGCATAAAAATGATGGAGGTTCTCTCTAATTGGTGCTTTTATAAGAATAGGATGACTCAACAAAAACATAAATATATAGGCCCTTCACAGAGGGAAGCATTGATTTGCAGAGGTGCCAGAGATCAAGCTTTGAAGACAGAGATAAATAATTTTGGGTGGCATGCTTTCATTGTCAACGTGATGGCCAAGAGTTTTCACCATCTTCCATGCTACACATGCTATAGGCATTCCCAAATAGAACAGTAAAGTTTTAACTCCCCACCACCGATCAATCACACTCCACGACTAGCCAAATACTCAAGTGCTGTCCATACCAACAACAATCCACGGGGAGTTTTGTTTGCAATTATCTTTTCGAATTGAGCATGGAACTGGGCATTCCAATTACCGGCCCCTTTCTCGTGAGTGATAGTGAATAAACACATATCAAGGATAACACGCCTAGCATGGAAGATACTGATCGCCCCTTGTCACCACATGAGCGGTTCGGGCATGTAAAACAGATTATTTCTTGAAGGTTTAGAGAGTGGCACATGCAAATTTACTTGGAACGGCAGGTAGATACCGTGAATAGGTAGGTATGATGGACTCATATGGAACAACTTTGGGTTTATGGAAGTGGATGCACAAGCAGTATTCCCGCTTAGTACAAGTGAAGGCTAGCAAAAGACTAGGAAGCGACCAACTAGAGGGGGACAACAGTCATCAATATACATTGAGATTAACCAACATTGAGTGCAAGCATGAGTAGGACATAAATCACCATAAACATGAATATCATAGATGCTATGTTGATTTGTTTCAACTACATGCGTAAACATGCGCCAAGTCAAGCCACTTGAATCATTCAAAGGAGGATACCATCCTATCATAATACATCATAATCATCTCAAAATTCATGTTGGCATCCAAGACAAACCATTATAAGCTCCTAGCCAATTAAGCATGGCATCAGAAACTATGATCTCTAAGTTGTCATTGCAAACATGTTTCTCTCACAACAAAGCTGAATTAGGAATGATGAGCTAGTCATATTTACAAAAACAAAATAGATAGAGTTCATACCAGCTTTTCCAGGCTCAGTCACTTCATCATATATCGTCATTATTGCCTTTCACTTAAACGACTGAATGATGTGAACAACAATAAGAGTGTTCGTGCATTGGACTACGCTGGAATCTGCAAGCAATCAGAAAGGAGTAGACAAAGTAATATGGCTCATTGACAGATAAACAGATATGCATGCGAGAGCCACTAAACATTGTAACCATGGTCTTCTACCTTGACCCAAAGAAAAAGAGAATTATTTACACGGGAAATCTCCCAACAAGCAAAAGAAGAACGGGAAATCTTTTTGGGTTTTCTCAAACTAAACAAACACACAAGAAGAAAGTGAGAAAAAGAAACAAACTAGCATGGATGATACAGTGGCAAAGTGTGAACACCGACTAACAAAGTGAAAGCATGAGCAAGAATATAAAGTCGGTGAGAAACACGTACTCCCCCAAGCTTAGGCTTTTGGCCTAAGTTGGTCTACTCCCATGGCTGGAAGTAACCATCTCCGGGGTACTCCGGAGTGTACTGAGGGTGCCACTGCTGTGTGAGCTCCTCTGGCTCCCACTGATAAACTCGCGTCTGGTACTCGACTGGTAGGTCGGGCACGGGTGCCTGTGGTGGCACTATGCCCCAATATGCGTAGATGTCCGAGGTCATAATAATGTACCTGCCTAGATGAAGATTGAACAAAGAAGGAGCAGGCAAGGTAATAGTCTCACGAGTACCCTGACTAAATACCAGGTTATAAATCATCCTCTTATTTATATCTTTATCAAGAAAGTCATGGCGAACCATGCTATCGTAATCTAGATATCTCTCAGGAAGAAGAATCTCTTCTTCCTCGTGCAGTCTAATAGGTATCTCAAAATGTCTAGCAAGATGGGTAGCATAGATACCTCCATAGACAACGCCTTTAGAACGGTTCGTGTTCACCTGTTGAGCCACTATAGTGCCCAAGCTATAAGTTTTATCATTATAAAGGGCTTCGCGCAAAACCGCAAGATCTAGGGAGCTAAGGGCCCCAGCTTTCCCATGGACAATCAAACATTTTCCCATGAATAATGAGAAGTACCGAAGCACGGGAAAATGTGTGCTAGCAGCTCTAGCGCAAGACACTCCTCTCTCCTCTCCTACAGCAATAGTATCAATTAAATCCTCCAAGTTCCATCGACGAGGTTCATGAATATCCCCAACATAAGGTAATTTGCACACATTGCAAAAATCCTGAAGTGACATGCGCTGGGGGATATGATATAGCTTGAACTCAACCATACGAGGGCTCTTCCTTGGATAGAAGTTAAAGCTTTGCACGAAAATATTAGTGAGGAGGAGGTATTGTAGACACTTATCTTCAACAAATGCGGTAAGGCCTGCGTTCTCCACCAAGTAATAAAAAACCTCATAAAGATTGGCGTCACGTAAGAACACATCGCTTGGCCACTCGCATAATCGAACTTCTGCAACTGGGGGGACTGGATACTTGGGTTTCTTCTTCTCATTTTCATCATCCTTGGGGTCACGGCTTGAAGAGCCTCTTAGGAACCTCCTCATCTTTTCCTTTTTATTTTTATGGAAATTTCTGAAATTTTTAGTGACTCAAAGGAAAAGTGAACAAGGCTCAACGAAACTCATAGCAACCACTCCTACAAGTTCCTAGAGGCCATATCACGCATCAAAACTACTTGGGACCAGCTAAAATTAGCATGCAAAGCTCAAGAACAGGGTCACCAAGGCAGCAAAAATACGCAATGAATAAGGCACTAGAGCAAAAACTAATTGGACCAATGGAGGAGTCACGTACCAAGGAACAATTTCCCCAAAACAGTTTGGTGAATGGGGCTTTGCACAAGGAGATCGAAAATCGCAGCAAGAAGAGCAAGAACACGGGTTTGAGCTGTAGAATGAATTTTTCTGGAGGTTGGAGAAGGAGACGGGAGCTGGAATAAGTGGAGGGGGGACACGTGGGCCCACAAGCCTGGTAGGTGCGGCCAGGGTGCGTTCCCGCGCCTCCTGGGCTTGTGGCCCACTGGTTCATTCCCCTGACTAGCTCTCCGTCTAAAAAAAATTCAAAAAGTCCAGAAAAAACATACTTGATTTTCAGGGCATTTGAAGAACTTTTATTTTCGGGACACTTTTCTACGGGACGCAAAAAGTAGAAACAGGAAAAACTAAAGCTAAATCTATCATTTTTCTTCTAAGCAACCGAAGGTAAAGGTTTGGAACAGAGGGTTGTGACTCTTAGGTTCATCCATCTCCTGGTCATCAAAAGAAATCCATCAATGAGGTTGATCAAGTCTCCTTGACAAACTTTTTTTGAATCACATAAAACCGGGGGATTTTTCGAATAGTCACTAGGTGATCTCAATGGGGATGTGCATATCCCCAACAAGCAAGTCATACTTCATCTTAACAGTAGGTATAAGGCATTTGAAGCCCCCAATAAGAATCGATGAGGTTTTTTCAATAGCATTGATGCAATGTACTCGATATTGTTTCTTCGGAAAGTGCACCGTATGCTCATTACCATTGACATGGAAAGTGACATTGCCTTTGTTGCAATCAATAACAGCCCCTGCAGTGTTTAAAAAGGGTCTTCCAAGGATGACCGCCATGGCATCATCCTCGGGAATATCTAGAATAACAAAGTCTGTTAAGATAGTAACGTTAGCAACCACAACACGCACATCCTCGCAAATGCCGATAGGGAAGGCAGTTGATTTGTCTGCCATTTGCAAGGAGATTTCAGTGGGTCTCAACTTATCCAATTCAAGTCTACGATAAAGAGAGAGAGGCACAACACTAACACCGGGTCCAAGGTCGCATAAAGCAGTTCTAACGTAGTTTCCTTTAATGGAGCAAGGTATAGTGGGCACTCCGGGATCACCTAGTTTCTTAGGAGTTCCACCCTTGAAGGTTTAATTGGCAAGAATGGTGGAAATCTCAACCTCGGGTATCCTCCTCTTATTAGTCACAATATCCTTTATGTACTTAGCATAAGGAGTCATTTTGAGCATATCTGTCAAACGCACTTGCAGAAAGACAGGTCTAATCATTTCAACAAATCGCTCAAAATTCTCATCATCCTTTTTCTTGGATGGTTTGGGAGGAAAGGGCATGGGTTTCTGAACCCATGGTTCCCTTTCTTTACCAAGCTTCCTAGCAATGAAATCTTTCTAATTGTATCTACTATTCTTAGGTTGTGGGTTATCAAGATCAACATGTTCAATCTCCACATCCTTATCATTGCTAGGTTGAGCATCAATATGAACATCACTATCGATATTATCATTAGGCTCATGTTCATCACCAGATTGTGTTTCAGCATTAGAAACAGAGACATCGTTTGGACTCTCGGGTGTAACAACAACAGGTTTGCTAGCATGCAAGTTCCTATCATCTTTCTTTTTCTTTCTAGGATGACTAGGTGCATCAGTGCTAACTCCTTGATAATCTTGTTCAATTCTCTTAGGATGACCCTCAGGCTACAAAGGTAACTGGGTCATTCTACCACCTCTAGTGACGACTCTAACAGAATTGTCATTCAACTCATGGAGCAAGTAATTTCTAGCCTTAAGTACTTGTTCTACTTGAGTAGTAACCATAGAGACATGTTTACTCAAAAGCTTCAGAACATTGACGTTTCTGTCCACACAAGCACTTAAATGACTAAGCATACGAGCATTCTGTTCCAATTGTGTGCTAACATAATCATTGAAACTTTGTTGTTTGGCAACAAAGTTATCAAATTCATCCAGACATAAGCTAGCATGTTTATCAAAAGGAATGTCACTCTCGTTGAATCTACGAAGAGAATTTACCTCTACTACCTGTGTCGGGTTATCAATACCATGGATCTCTTCGACAGGTGGTACATTTTCGACATCTTCAAATTTAATGCCTTTCTCTTTCATAGATTTCTTTGCTTCTTGCATATCTTCAGGACTGAGGAATAGAATACCTCTTTTCTTCGGAGTTGGCTTCGAAGGTGGTTCGGGAATAGCCCAAGCATTCTCATTGCACAAGATATTATTCAATAGGATCTCAGCTTGTTCCACAGTTCGTTCCCTGAAAACACAACCAGCACAACTATCTAGGTGGTCCCTAGAAGCATCTGTTAGTCCATTATAGAAGATATCAAGTATTTCATTCTTTTCAAGGGGGTGATCAGGTAAAGTATTCAGTTGCTGGACGAGCCTCCCCCAAGCTTGTGGGAGACTCTCTTCTTCAACTTGCACAAAGTTATATATTTCCTGCAAGGCAGCTTGCTTCTTATGGGTAGGAAAATATTTCTCACAGAAGTAGTAGATCATATCCTAGGGACTACGAACAGAACCAGGAGCAAGAGAAGTGAACCAAGTCTTGGCATCATCCTTTAGCGAGAAAGGAAACAGCTTAAGGATATAGTAGTGGCGGATCTTTTCCTCACTCATGAATAGGGTGGCTATATCGTGCAGCTTAGTAAGATGTGCTACAACCGTTTCAGACTCATAACCATGAAAAGGATCAGATTAGACCAAATTGATTAACTCAGGGTCGACAGAGAATTTATAATCCTTATCGGTCACAAAGATAGGCGAAGTAGCAAACTTCGGGTTGTATTTCATCCTAGCGTTCAAAGATTTTTCTTTCCACTTACGCAGTAATTTCTCAAGATCATAGCTATCCTTACAAGCAAGAAAGTCCTCAGCTATCCTCCCTCCATAACATAACCCTCAGGTATATCAACCAATTCATATCTAGGAGAGCTAGTTCTAACAGGTGAAATAACAGGTTCTACTTCAATAATTTCAGCAGTTTCAGAAGTATCATCACATTGAGCAGCAACTCTAGCAATTTGTGCATCAAGGAATGCACCTAGTTGCAAAGCAGTATCAAGATAAGCATCATCACAAGCATCATGGATAGCAGAAGTAGCATCGTCAAGCACATGCGACACATCAAAATTTCTAGCAGGAGGTGGTGTCGCAAACTTACTCATAACTGAAGGTGAATCAAGTGTAGAGCTAGATGGCAGTTCCTTACCTATCCTCGTAGTTGAGCGCAAGACTTTAGTTTTTGGATCTCTCGGATTCCTCATTGTGATCAACAGACGTAAATCCCAAGTGACTTAGAGAATAGAGCTATGCCTCCCCGGCAACGACGCCAAAAAATAGTCTTGATAACCCACAAATATAGGGGATCGCAACAGTTTTCGAGGGTAGAGTATTCAACCCAAATTTGTTGATTCGACACAAGGGGAAGCAAAAGAATATTCTCGAGTATTAGCAGTTGAGTTGTCAATTCAACCACACCTGAAAGACTTAGTATCTGCAGCAAAGTATCAGTAGCAAAGTGGTGTGATAGCAGCAGTGGCAACGGTAACAATAGCAATAGTGACAACAGTAGCAGCAAAGTAACATAGCAGCAGTTACAACAGTAGCAGTAATAGTAGCAGCAGTGACAACTGTAGCAGCAAAGTAACGTAGCAAGGACTACTAGGTAAAACTCGTAGGCATGGGATCGGTGATGGATAATTATGCCGGATGACATTCATCATGCAACAGTTATAACATGGGGAGATATGTAACTAGCTCCAGTTCGTCAATGTAATGTAGGCATGCATTCCGTATATAGTCATACGTGCTTAGGGAAAAGAACTTGCATGACATCTATTGTCCAACCATCCCGTGGAAGCGGGGTCCTAATGGAAACTACAGGCTATTAAGGTTCTCCTTTTAATAGAGAACCGGAACAAAGCATTAGCACTTAGTGAATACATGAACTCCTCATACTATGGTCATCTCCGGGAGTGGTTCTGGCTATTGTCACTCCGTGGTTGCCAGGTCATAACACATAGTAGGTGACTACAACTTGCAAGATAGGATCAAGAACACAAATATATTGACGAGAACATAATAGGTTCAGATCTGAAATCATGGCACTCGGGCCGTAGTGACAAGCATTAAGCATGGCAAAGTAGTAGCAACATCAATCTCAGAACATAGTGGATACTAGGGATCAATCCCCATAAAAAAACACGATTACATGATAGATCTCATCCAACCCATCACCGTCCAACAAGCCTATGATGAGATTACTAATGAACGGTGAAGAGCATCATGGAATTGGCGATGAAGGATGGTTGGTGATGACGATGGCGACGATCTCCCCTCTCCGGAGCCCAGAAAGGACTCCAGATCTGCCCTCTAGAGGAAGAACAGGTGGTGGCGGCACCTCCGTATCGTAAAATGCGATAAAATCTTCTCCTCGATTATTTTCCGGACGAAATGGACTAAATAGAGCTGGAGTTGGAGGCGGCGGAGCCCCGAGGGCCCCACAAGCCTGCTAGGCGCGGCCAGGGGTCCGCGACTCCTAGGTTTGTGGGCTTCCCGCTCCACGCCTCCGGTTGATTCTTACGCTAGTATTTTTTACATATTCCACAAAAAATCCTCGTAAATTTCCAGGTCATTCCGAGAACTTCTATTTCTGTGCAAAAACAACACCATGTCAATTCTGCTGAAAACAACGTTAGTCCGGGTTAGGTCCATTCAAATCATGCAAATTAGAGTCCAAAACAAGGACAAAAGAATTTGGAAAAGTAGATACGACGGAGACATATCAGCGTCCAATCAAGCATTTTCCTCAGGTCTCGAGCAAATTCTTTAGATGATGATTTTCATCTGGATACCTGACCTGCAGAAGTGATTAGTTCAATTTCTTCACCACCCACATCTAAAGGGGTGGCAAAGAGTTCATCATCCTGCGAGCACCACATGAGAAAGGGGGCATTGAAGCTAATGCATTTCTCTTCACAGTAGGGGGGTTAGAGTGCTGAAATGAATAGGCAGAGAAGTTCTTTGAGGATTTTTGAACATAATGATTTGAGGAGTAATGCTCATATTCATATCCCTTGTAATTTCCCTACATATCAGAAGCATTAGCGCGAGTACGAGCATAGTTTTGACGAGTTGAGGATTTTGATCCTCTTGAAGACTTTGGTACACCTGAGGAATTTGATATGGGGTTGTGGTTCTTCACTGGTGGTGTCATAAGGGCATTCACCTCAATATTTTCCAAGCAACTTTTCGGAACCCACATTTTCCTCAAGGGTGTCCATTCCTGCAGTTAGTCCCAACATATCAAGCAAATACTTCACCAGATTGATTTTTGAACAGTTTATAGTTGGAGTCAAATGACTCATCTGAGGAATAGGATAATTCACATGCAAATCCTGTTAGATTGGATGGATCAACAGGAGGTCCTTTAGCAGCAATCCATGAGGTTTTGGGATACTTCTCAGGTTTCCAGTATGATCCATCAGCATTCAATTTCCTCGCAAAGGCAATTCTTTCTTTCCTCGGGTTCCTGTTGAATATCTGTTTTTTGAGCACATCGCAAAGGGTTTGTTGCCCTTTGAGACTTTTGTACATGCCTGTCACATACAATTCCTTCAGCCCTGCATTTTCGTCAGTAACATTTGTCGTTTCCTCAAGTGAGGAATTTGATACCACATGAGCAGTTGAAGAATTTGTAGCAATAGAAGCATTTGATGATTCTGGTGAAGAATTAGCAGTTTCACGTTCGATGCATTTGAGACATGGTGGAGAGAATTCAACCTGAGCAACACTGATCTGTTGAGAAAGTAATGAATCATTTTCCATTCGAAGATCAGTATGAGACATCTTCAACTTTTCAAGATCAAGTTTCCTGCGAAGAAATTCATCGGAAAGTTTCTCATGATCAGCCAAGAGTGTGCCATGACGATCTTGAAGATTATCAAATCTGGATTGAAGACTTTTCATATCTTGAGTGAGGATTTGGGTAAGATTCAATTCATCATTCAACACGTCATCACTTATGTCTAGCAGTTTTTGAAGCTTTTCAAGGGCAGTTTGTTGTTTAGTTGCAATGTTGGCAAGTTTACTATAACTTGGTTTTTATAATCATCAGGTTCACAGTCACTTGAATCAGAGGAGGAAGTGTCATTCGATACCTTTGAACCTTTTACCATGAAGCAATAGGTTCGAGCGAAATAATCAGCATAGTCATCAGTGTAGATGGTGTTGTTGTTTTCTTCAAGGTTGAAGATTGACTTGCTGTAGAATGTGGTAGCCAGTGCAAGACTTGCCACACCAGACTCTGAGTCTTCTTCTGATTCTTCCTCACAACCCATTTCTTTGCCAATGAGTGCCCGAGCTTTTCTGAAACTAGTCTTCTTGTGCGATGAGGACTTTGATGATGAGGATTTTGAAGATTTCTTCTTTTTCTTCGAGTCATCAGAACTTTCATCCTTGTATTTCTTCTTCTTTGATTGCTTCACCCAGCGAGGAAATCATCAATATAGTGACCAGATTTCTTGCATTTGTGGCAGGTTCTTTTCTTGTAGTCCTTAGATGAAGATTCTGATTTCCTCATGTCTCTTCTTGAAGATTTACCAAATTGGCCACGTCTGGTAAACTTCTGGAATTTCCTCACGAGCATTGCAAGCTCCTATCCAAGTTCTTCAGGATCACCAATGCTGCAATATGAGTCTTCTTCTTCAGATGAGGAAATAGATTTAGCCTTCAGTGCACGAGGTCTAGAATAGCTTGGTCCATACAGATCTCTCTTTTCTTCCCGTTGGAATTCATGAGTATTGAGTCTTTCGAGTATATCAGCAGGATCAAGCATCTTATAGTCTGGTCTTTCTTGAATCATCATAACCAAAGTATCAAATGATGAATCCAAAGATCTTAGCAGTTTCTTCACAACTTCATGGTCAGTAATGTCTCGAGCTCCGAGTGCTTGTAGTTCATTTGAGATGTCAGTGAGGCGATCAAAGGTATCTTGGCAGATTTCATTGTCAAGCCTCTTGAAGCGATTGAAGAGATTGCGAAGAACATTAACACGAGAGTCACGTTGAGTTGATATTACTTCATTGACTTTGTACAACCTTTCCCAGATTTGTTTTGCTGAGCCCAAAGCACTCACTCTGCCATACTGACCTTTTCTCACATGGCCACAGATGTTATTCTTCGCATGAGAATCAAGTTGCTTGAATTTCTTCACATTAGTGGCAGAGACAGTAGCAGCAATGGAGGGAATGCCATGTTCCACAATATACCAGAGATCATTGTCAATTGCTTGAAGATGCATCTGCATCTTGGTCTTCCAGTAGGGGAAGTCCTT
This sequence comes from Hordeum vulgare subsp. vulgare, assembly GCF_904849725.1. Classification (NCBI taxonomy): domain Eukaryota; kingdom Viridiplantae; phylum Streptophyta; class Magnoliopsida; order Poales; family Poaceae; genus Hordeum; species Hordeum vulgare. The sequence goes on along the minus strand of NC_058521.1, from coordinate 141,831,920 downwards.
TCGTTCAAAGTTAGGACATCCTGCAGTAACCTTGATCATGCCTGCAGTCGACATAACTAAAACTCCAGGTGGTTAAACCAAAATTACAAAGAACACGGGACTACCTTGCTATGATACCAATTGAAAGTGCGTTATATCTACTAGAGGGGGTGAATAGGCAATTTTTAGAATTTCACCTGTGAGGAAATTCCTTTTGAGGAAATTCCTCACTGATGAATAACTTGCAGCGGAAACAACAAAGGATCAGAAGTGCAAAGACTAAAATAGCAGTTTTCTCGACAAGGATTATGAAAATAGTTTGCACACTACGTAGGCACAAAGTAAGCAGGTGAGGATTAACGGGTGTTAATAATTTGGGTTGAGGAAATTCAGAGAAAATCTTCAGCAAAATTTTCAAACAGAGACAGCAAAAGTCTTCAACATACAATATTGAGGAATTGAAAGAGTTGAAGAAATAAAACCCGTATCAAAGTGAAGACAGTTGTTGATGACCCAGTTCCAATTGTTGTGACAGTCGTACGTTTGGTTTGGAGCGGCTTGGTATTGAAACCAAAGTGTTGCGGAACGTCGCATGGGAAACAAAAATTTTCCTACGCGCACGAAGACCTATCATGGTGATTACCATCCACGAGAGGGGATGAGTGATCTACGTACCCTTGTAGACCATACAGCAGAAGCGTTAGTGAACGCGGTTGATGTAGTGGAACATCCTCACGTCCCTCGATCCGCCCCGCGATCAGTCCCACGATCTAGTACCGAACGGACGGCACCTCTGCGTTCAGCACATGTATAGCTCGACGATGATCTCGGCCTTCTTGATCAAGCAAGAGAGACGGAGAGGTAGAAGAGTTCTCCGGCAGCGTGACGGCGCTCCGGAGGTTGGTGATGACCTTGTCTCAGCAGGGCTCCGCCCGAGCTCCGTAGAAACGCGATCTGGAGGAAAAACCGTGGAGGTATGTGGTCGGGCTGCCGTGGAAAAGTCGTCTCAAATCAGCCCTAAAACCTCCGTATATATAGGTGGGAGAGAGGGGACCTGGCCTTGGGGCTCAAGGAGCCCCAAGGGGGTCGGCCGAGCCAAGGGGGGAAGGTCTCCCCCCCCAAACCGAGTTGGACTTGGTTTGGTGGGTGGGAGTCCTTCCTTCCCTTCCCACCTCCTCTTTTTTTTCTCTTTGATTTTTCTTCCAATGCGCATAGGGCCCTTTTGGGCTGTCCCACCAGCCCACTAAGGGCTGGTGCACCACCCTCAAGGCCTATGGGCTTCCACGGGGTGGGTCCCCCCCCCTCGATGAACTCCCGGAACCCATTCGTCATTCCCGGTACATTCCCGGTAACTCCGAAAACCTTCTGGTAATCAAATGAGGTCATCCTATATATCAATCTTCGTTTCTGGACCATTCCGAAAACCCTCGTGACGTCCGTGATCTCATCCGGGACTCCGAACAACATTCGGTAACCAACCATATAACTCAAATACGCATAAAACAACGTCGAACCTTAAGTGTGCAGACCCTGCGGGTTCGAGAACTATGTAGACATGACTCGAGAGACTCCTCGGTCAATATCCAATAGCGGAACCTGGATGCCCATATTGGATCCTACATATTCTACGAAGAACTTATCGTTTGAACCTCAGTGTCAAGGATTCATATAATCCCGTATGTCATTCCCTTTGTCCTTCGGTATGTTACTTGCCAGAGATTCGATCGTTAGTATCCGCATACCTATTTCAATCTCGTTTACCGGCAAGTCTCTTTACTCGTTCCGTAATACAAGATCCCGTAACTTACACTAAGTCACATTGCTTGCAAGGCTTGTGTGTGATGTTGTATTACTGAGTGGGCCCTCAGATACCTCTCCGTCACACGGAGTGACAAATCCCAGTCTTGATCCATACTAACTCAACTAACACCTTCGGAGATACCTGTAGAGCATCTTTATAGTCACCCAGTTACGTTGCAACGTTTGATACACACAAAGTATTCCTCCGGTGTCAGTGAGTTATATGATCTCATGGTCATAGGAACAAATACTTGACACGCAGAAAACAGTAGCAACAAAATGACACGATCAACATGCTACGTCTATTAGTTTGGGTCTAGTCCATCACGTGATTCTCCTAATGACGTGATCCAGTTATCAAGCAACAACACCTTGTTCATAATCAGAAGACACTGACTATCTTTGATCAACTGGCTAGCCAACTAGAGGCTTGCTAGGGACAGTCTTTTATCTATGTATCCACACATGTAAATGAGTCTTCATTCAATACTATTATAGCATGGATAATAAACGATTATCTTGATAGAGGAATTATAATAATAACTATATTTATTATTGCCTCTAGGGCATAATTCCAACAGTCTCCCACTTGCACTAGAGTCAATAATCTAGCCCTCACATCATCATGTGAATTACATTGTAATAAATCTAACACCCATACAGTTCTGGTGTTGATCATGCTTTTGGCCGTGGAAGAGGTTTAGTCAGCGGGTCTGCTACATTCAGATCCATGTGCACTTTGCATATATTTACGTCCTCTCCTTCGACGTAGTCGCGGATGAGGTTGAAGCATCGTTTGATGTGTCTGGACTTTTTGTGAAACCGTGGTTCCTTTGCTAAGGCAATGGCACCTGTGTTGTCACAGAACAAGGTTATTGGATTCAGTGCGCTTGGGACCACTCCAAGATCCGTCATGAACTGCTTCATCTAGACACCCTCCTTAGCCGCCTCCGAGGCAGCCATGTACTCCGCTTCACATGTAGAATCTGCTACGACGCTTTCTTGGAACTGCACCAGCTTACCGCACCCCCATTAAGAATAAATACGTATCCGGTTTGTGACTTAGAGTCGTCCGGATCTGTGTCAAAGCTTGCATTGACGTAACCTTTTACGGCAAGCTCTTCGTCACCTCCATACACGAGAAACATCTCCTTAGTCCTTTTCAGGTACTTCAGGATATTCTTGACTGCTGTCCAGTGATCCACTCCTAGATTACTCTCGAACCTAGCTGCCATACTTATGGCCAGGCTAACATCCTGTCTAGTGCACAACATTGCATACATGATAGAACCTATGGCTGAAGCATAGGGGACGGAGCGCATATGCTCTCTATCTTCATCAGTTGCTGGGCACTGAGTCTTACTCAATCTCGTACCTTGTAAAACTGGCAAGAACCCTTTCTTGAACTGTTCCATTTTGAACCTCTTCAAAACTTTATCAAGGTATGTGCTTTGTGAAAGTCCTATCAGGCGTTTTGATCTATCCCTATAGATCTTAATGCCTAGAATGTAAGCAGCTTCTCCTAGGTCCTTCATAGAGAAACTTTTATTCAAGTAATCCTTTATGCTCTCCAAAAACTCCACGTTGTTTCCAATCAGCAATATGTCATCCACATATAATATTAGAAACGCCACAGAGCTCCCACTCACTTTCTTGTAAATACAAGATTCTCCAACCACTTGTATAAACCCAAATGCTTTGATCACCTCATCAAAGCGTTTGTTCCAACTCCTAGATGCTTGCACCAGTCCATAAATGGATCGCTGGAGCTTCCACACCTTGTTAGCATTCTTAGGATCAACAAAACCTTCGGGTTGCATCATATACAATTCTTCCTTAAGGAAACCGTTAAGGAACGCCGTTTTGACATCCATCTGCCAGATTTCATAATCGAAAAATGCAGCTATTGCTAACATGATTCTAACGGACTTAAGCATCTCTACGGGTGAGAATGTCTCATCGTAGTCAACTCTTTGAACTTGTGAAAAACCCTTTGCCACAAGTCGAGCTTTATAAACGGTTGCATTGCCGTCAGCGTCCGTCTTCCTCTTAAAGATCCATTTGTTCTGAATAGCCTTGCGGCCCTCAGGCAGTACCTCCAAAGTCCACACTTTGTTCTCATACATGGATCCTATCTCGAACTTCATGGCTTCTAGCCATTTGTTGGAATCCGGGCCCACCATTGCTTCTTCATAATTTGCAGGTTCATTGTTGTCCAACAACATGATTGATAAGACGGGATTACCGTACCACTCTGGAGCAGCACGTGGTCTCGTCGACCTGCGTGGTTCCTCCTCAGCCGGCGTCGCAACGACAGAGGTTTCCCCTTGCCCTGTGCCACCATCCAGAGGGATGAGAGGTTCGACAACCTCGTCAAGTTCTATCTTCCTCCCACTCAATTCTCTCGAGAGAAACTCCTTCTCGAGAGAAGCTCCGTTTTTAGCAACAAACACTTTGCCCTCGGATTTGAGATAGAAGGTGTACCCAACTGTCTCCTTTGGGTAACCTATGAAGACGCACTTTTCCGCTTTGGGTTCCAGCTTTTCAGGCTGAAGCTTGTTGACATAAGCATCACATCCCCAAACTTTAAGAAACGACAACTTTGGCCTTTTGCCATACCATAGTTCATATGGCGTCGTCTCAACGGATTTTGATGGTGCCCTATTTAAAGTGAATGCAGTTGTTTCTAATGCATAACCCCAAAACGATAACGGCAAATCAGTAAGAGACATCATAGATCGCACCATCTCTAATAAAGTACGATTACGACGTTCGGACACACCATTACGCTGTGGTGTTCCAGGCGGTGTCAACTGTGAAACAATTCCAGATTGTCTTAAGTGAGCACCAAACTCGAAACTCAGATATTCACCCCCACGATCAGACCGTAGGAACTTGATCTTCTTGTTACGATGATTTTCAACTTCACTCTGAAATTGCTTGAACTTTTCAAATGTTTCAGACTTGTGCTTCATCAAGTAGACATAACCATATCTACTCAAATCGTCAGTGAAGGTGAGAAAATAACGATATCCGCCGCGTGCCTCCACGCTCATTGGACCACACACATCGGTATGTATGATTTCCAACAAGTCACTTGCACGCTCCATTGTTCCGGAGAACGGAGTCTTAGTCATCTTGCCCATGAGGCATGGTTCGCACGTTTCAAGTGAATCAAAGTCAAGTGACTCCAAAAGTCCATCAGCATGGAGTTTCTTCATGCGCTTTACACCAATATGACCTAAGCGGCAGTGCCACAAAAATATGGCGCTATCATTGTTAACTCTAACTCTTTTGGTCTCAATGTTATGTATGTGTGTATCGCTATCAAGATTCAATATGAACAATCCTCTCACATTGGGTGCATGACCATAAAAGATGTTACTCATAGAAATAGAACAACCATTATTCTCTGACTTAAAAGAGTAACCGTCTCGCAATAAACAAGATCCAGATATAATGTTCATGCTCAACGCAGGCACTAAATAACAATGATTTAAGTTCATAACTAATCCTGATGGTAACTGAAGTGAAACTGTGCCGACGGCGATTGCATCAACCTTGGAACCATTTCCTACGCGCATCGTCACTTCATCTTTCGCCAGCCATCGTCTATTCCGCAGTTCCTGTTTCGAGTTGCAAATATGAGCAACAGAACTCGTATCGAATAGCCATGCACTACTACGAGAGCCGGTTAAGTACACATCAATAACTTGTATATCAAATATACTTGATTTTTCTTTGGCCGCCTTCTTATCTGCCAGATACTTGGGCAATTGCGCTTCAAGTGACCCATACCCTTGCAATAGTAACACTCTGTTTCAGGCTTAGGTCCAGCTTTGGGTTTCTTCGTCGGATTGGCAACAGGCTTGCCGCTCTTCTTTGAATTACCCTTCTTGCCTTTGCCGTTTCTCTTGAAACTAGTGGTCTTATTCACCATCAACACTTGATGCTCTTTACGGAGTTCAGACTCTGCGACTTTCAGCATCGCAAACAACTCGCCGGGAGACTTGTTCATCCCTTGCATGTTGTAGTTCAACACAAAGCCTTTATAGCTTGGCGGCAGCGATTGAAGGATTCTGTCAGTGATAGCTTCTTGCGGGAGTTCATTCCCCAGCTCAGCTAGACGGTTTGAGTACCCAGACATTTTGAGCACATATTCACCGACAGACGAGTTTTCCTCCATCTTGCAAGCATAGAATTTATCGGAGGTCTCATACCTCTCGATCCGGGCGTTCTTCTGAAAGATAAACTTCAACTCCTGGAACATCTCAAATGCTCCATGACGCTCAAAGCGACGTTGAAGTCCCGGTTCTAAGCCATACAAGACTGCACATTGAACTACTGAGTAGTCCTCCTTACATGCTAACCAAGCGTTCTTAACATCCTGATCAGCCGTAGCGGGTGGTTCATCTCCTAGCGCAGCATTAAGGACATAATCCTTCTTCCCAGCTTGTAAGATTAGCTTAAGATTACGAGCCCAGTCTACAAAGTTGCTTCCATCATCTTTCAATTTAGCTTTCTCTAGGAACGTATTAAAATTTAGGGTGACTGTCGCGTGAGCCATGATCTACAACACAAATATATTCAAAGTGGACTTAGACTATGTTCAAGATAATTAGAGTTTAACTTAATCAAAATTATACGCTAAACTCCCACTCAAAAAGTACATCTCTCTAGTCATTTGAGTGGTTCATGATCCACTTACACTAGCTCAAGTCCGATCATCACGTGAGTTGAGTATAGTTTCAGTGGTAAGCATCCCTATGCTAATCATATCATCTATATGATTCATGATCGACCTTTCGGTCTCATGTGTTCCGAGGCCATGTCTGCACATGCTAGGCTCGTCAAGCTTAACCCGAGTGTTCCGCGTGAGCAGCTGTTTTGCACCCGTTGTATGTGAACGTTGAGTCTATCACACCCGATCATCACGTGGTGTCTCGAAACGACGAACTGTAGCAATGGTGCACAGTCGGGGAGAACACAATTTCGTCTTGAAATTTTAGTGAGAGATCACCTCATAATGCTACCGTCATTCTAAGCAAAATAAGGTGCATAAAAGGATTAACATCACATGCAATTCATAAGTGACATGATATGGCCATCATCACGTGCTTCTTGATCTCCATCACCAAAGCACCGACACGATCTTCTTGTCACCGGCGCCACACCATGATCTCCATAACCGTGTCGCCATCGGGGTTGTCGTGCTACTCATGCTATTACTACTAAAGCTACATCCTAGCAAAATAGTAAACGCATCTGCAAGCACAAACGTTAGTATAAAGACAACCCTATGGCTCCTGCCGGTTGCCGTACCATCGACGTGCAAGTCGATATTATCTATTACAACATGATCATCTCATACATCCAATATATCACATCACATCGTTGGCCATATCACATCACAAGCATACCCAGCAAAAACAAGTTAGATGTCCTCTAATTTTGTTGTTGCATGTTTTACGTGGTGACCACGGGTATCTAGTAGGATCGCATCTTACTTACGCAAACACCACAACGGAGATATATGAGTTGCTATTTAACCTCATCCAAGGACCTCCTCGGTCAAATCCGATTCAACTAAAGTTGGAGAAACCGACACTTGCCAGTCATCTTTGAGCAACGGGGTTACTCGTAGCGATGAAACCAGTCTCTCGTAAGCGTACGAGTAATGTCGGTCCAAGCCGCTTCAATCCAACAATACCGCGGAATCAAGAAAAGACTAAGGAGGGCAGCAAAACGCACATCACCGCCCACAAAAACTTTTGTGTTCTACTCGAGAAGACATCTACGCATGAACCTAGCTCATGATGCCACTGTTGGGGAACGTCGCATGGGAAACAAAAATTTTCCTACGTGCACGAAGACCTATCATGGTGATGTCCATCTACGAGAGGGGATGAGTGATCTACGTACCCTTGTAGACCGTACAGCAGAAGCGTTAGTGAACGCGGTTGATGTAGTGGAACGTCCTCACGTCCCTCGATCCGCCCCGCGAACAATCCCGCGATCAGTCCCACGATCTAGTACCGAACGGACGGCACCTCCGCGTTCAGAACACGTACAACTCGACGATGGTCTCGGCCTTCTTGATCCATCAAGAGAGACGGAGAGGTAGAAGAGTTCTCCGGTAGCGTGACGGCGCTCCGGAGGTTGGTGATGACCTTGTCTCAGCAGGGCTCCGTGTCGTGGTTTTGTCACGACAGATGTCCTCGTGAAAGGACTTAGTACTGGAGCCATCGCACCTTGGTGGCGACTCAAAGGGGTTAAACGGGAGGAACACGACGATTTACCCAGGTTCGGCCCCTCGAGAGGAGGTAATAGCCTACGTCCTGCTTTGTGTGTATTGATGTGGATTCGATTACAAGGGAGGCGTAACTCGCCTAACCTAGCACTCGATGATTTTGTACCCCCCTCTCCTCCTTATGACTCGCCTTTATATATAGGTCGAGGCCTTAGGGTTTACAAGAGTCCCTTCCTTCTTACAATTCGTGACCATTGTGGTCTCTAAGTCGCCGTCCTTCAAAACCCGGAGACCTTCCAGAAATCATAACCGTCCCGCGGCCTTGAACCGGCCAGGCTGAAGCCCGAGTAACCTAGAGGATGAATCGCCTTACTGGTAACCCGGCCCATCTTGGGCGGGTCACTTAATAAGTAATATCCCCAACACTCTGCCCGAGCTCCGCAGAAACGCGATCTACAGGAAAAACCGTGGAGGTATGTGGTGGGGCTGCCGTGGAAAAGTCGTCTCAAATCAGCCCTAAAACCTCCGTATATATTGGTGGGAGAGAGGGGACCTTCCCTTGTAGCTCAAGGAGCCCCAAGGGGGTCGGCCGAGCGAAGGGGGGAAGGTCTCCCCCCCCAAACCGAGTTGGACTTGGTTTGGTGGGTGGGAGTCCTTCCTTCCCTTCCCACCTCCTCTTTTTTTTCTTTCTGTTTGATTTTTCTTCCAATGCGCATAGGGCCCTTTTGGGCTGTCCCACCAGCCCACTAAGGGCTGGTGCGCCACCCTCTAGGCCTATGGGCTTCCTCGGGGTGGGTTGCCACCCCGGTGAACTCCCGGAACCCATTCGTCATTCCCGGTACATTCCCGGTAACTCCGAAAACCTTCCGGTAATCAAATGAGGTCATCCTATATATCAATCTTCGTTTCCGGACCATTACGGAAACCTTCGTGACGTCTGTGATCTCATCCGGGACTCCGAACAACATTCGGTAACCAACCATATAACTCAAATACGCATAAAACAACGTCGAACCTTAAGTGTGCAAACCCTGCGGGTTCGAGAACTATGTAGACATGACCCGAGAGACTCCTCGGTCAATATCCAATAGAGGGACCTGGATGCCCATATTGGATCCTACATATTCTACGAAGAACTTATCATTTGAACCTCAATGTCAAGGATTCATATAATCCCGTATGTCATTCCCTTTGTCCTTCGGTATGTTACTTGCCCGAGATTCGATCGTTAGTATCCGCATACCTATTTCAATCTCGTTTACCGGCAAGTCTCTTTACTCGTTCCGTAATACAAGATCCCATAACTTACACTAAGTCACATTGCTTGCAAGGCTTGTGTGTGATGTTGTATTACCGAGTGGGCCCTGAGATACCTCTCCGTCAACGGAGTGACAAATCCCAGTCTTGATCCATACTAACTCAACTAACACCTTCGGAGATACCTGTAGAGCATATTTATAGTCATCCAGTTATGTTGCGACGTTTGATACACACAAAGTATTCCTCCGGTGTCAGTGAGTTATATGATCTCATGGTCATAGGAACAAATACTTGACACGCAGAAAACAGTAGCAACAAAATGACACGATTAACATGCTACATCTATTAGTTTGGGTCTAGTCCATCACGTGATTCTCCTAATGACGTGATCCAGTTATCAAGCAACAACACCTTGTTCATAATCAGAAGACACTGACTATCTTTGATCAACTGGCTAGCCAGCTAGAGGCTTGCTAGGGATAGTGTTTTGTCTATGTATCCACACATGTAAATGAGTCTTCATTCAATACAATTATAGCATGGATAATAAACGATTATCTTGATACAGGAATTATAATAATAACTATATTTATTATTGCCTCTAGGGCATAATTCCAACACAAAGGACACACAGTCCCTTTCGTATTCTCCTTGAGCTAAGGACATACAGTCCTCGCCCAACCCTTGTGGTAAGTCTTCAGGGCAGACTTCCAAACCCTCACAAACTCGGTCACCCGGCGATCCACAATTGACTTCTGGATTGTCTAGACCATAATGGCTAACCGTCTGGAGAATGCACAATCCTGAAAGGTAAAAGGCTTAAGTTCCACACAGGAACAAATTATTCAGTGATGCTCAAACACTTGGTTCTAGGTTTGTGGTTTGGTGTTTGTTGTATTTCCTCACTGATGAATTACTCTCGAAGACTCTTGAGGAATTGGGTTGCTCTTATGACAAGTGTCAGTTTCTAACGGAGCAGCCAACCAGCTAATGGTTGTGGGGGGAGGCTATTTGTAGCCTCGGAGCATCCCGACATGATTTGACACTAATGCCCTTAAATAATATGGTCGTTGGTGTGGATAAGACCAATGATGTGGTGCACAAAACCACCATATACCTTCCTCAAAACAGCCACCATACCTACCTATTATTGCATTTTCATAGCCATTGCGAGATATATGGACATGCAACTTCCACCATTCCATCTCATGACATGTGCCATCACTTTCATATTGCCATTGCATGATCGTAAGATAGCTAGCGAGATGTTTCAACATCATACCCTAAGCCAGATCGTTGCACATCTCGGTACACTGTCGGAGGCATTTCATATAGAGTCATTATTGTTCTAAGTATTGAGTTGTACGTAAATAAAAGTGTGATGATCATCATTATAAGAGCATTGTCCCATGTGAGGAAATAATAAAAGAGGCCAGCGAAGCCCAAATAAAGAAAAGAGGCCAAAGATGCCCACCAAAGAAGAGGGAAAAAATGAAATGAAAAAAAGGAAGCCAAAGAGCCCAAACAAAAAAAATGAGAGAAAAAGAGAGAAGGGACAATGCTACTATCTTTTTCCACACTTGTGCTTCAAAATAGCACCATGTTCTTCATGATAGAGAGTCTCTTGTTTTGTCACTTTCATATACTAGTGGGAATTTTCATTATATAACTTGGCTTGTATATTCCAATGATGGGCTTCCTCAAAATTGCCCTAGGTCTTCGTGAGCAAGCAAGTTGGGTGTACACCCTCTAGTTTTTATTTTTTAGCTTTCATACACTTATAGATCTAGTGCATCCGTTGCATCGCAATCCCTACTCATTCACATTGATATCAATTGATGGGCATCTCCATAACCCATTGATACGCCGAATCAATGTGACCATCTCCTCCTTTTTGCCTCACAACCTCCACCACACTCTATTCCACCTATAGTGCTATATCCATGGCTCATGCTCATGTATTGCATGAGAGTTGAAAAAGTTTGAGAAAGTAAGAGTGAGAAAACAATTACTTGGCCAATACCGGGGTTGTGCATGATTTAAATTCGTTGTGTGGGGATGATGGAGCATAGCCAGACTATGTGATTTTGTAGGGATAACTTTCTTTGGCTTTGTTATTTAAAAAGTTCATGATTACTTTGCTAGTATGCTTGAAGTATTATTCTTTTCATGTCAATATTAAACTATTGTTTTGAATCTTATGGATCTGAACATTCATGCCACAATAAAGAAGCTACAAAGAACAAATATGTTAGGTAGCATTCCACATCAAATATTCGGTCTTTATCACTTCCCTACCCAGGACGAGTAAGAGTTAAGCTTGGGGATGCTTGATACGTCTCCAACGTATCTATAATTTTTGATTGTTCCATGCTATTATATTATCAACTTGGGATGTTTTATATGCTATTTTATACCATTTTTGGGACTAACCTATTAACTCAGTGCCTAGTGCTAGTTTTTGTTTTTTTCGTGTGTTTGACCTTTTTCAGATAAGAATATTAAACGGAGTCCAAACGGAATAAAACCTTCGGGATGATTTTTTCCATAACAGAAGGGATCCAAAAGACTTGAGAACCAAGGCAGAGGGCCACGGAGGAGGTCACGAGCCCCCTAGGCGCGGGGGCGCGCCTAGCAGGCTCGTGCCCCCATGTGCGTCCTTTGCCCTACCTCTTTCGCCTATAAATTCCCTAAAATCCCCAAACCAACAGAGAGAGCCACGAAAATACTTTTCCGCCGCCGCAAGCTTCTGTTTCCATGAGATCCCGTCTGGGGACCGTTCTGGTGCCCTGCCGGAGGGGTATTCAGACATGGAGGGCTTCTTCATCAACACCATTGCCTCTCCGATGATACGTGAGTAGTTCACGACAGACCTTCGGATCCATAACTAGTAGCTAGATGGCTTCTTCTCTCTCTTGGATCTTCAATACAAAGTTCTCCATGATCTTCATGGAAATCTATCCGATGTAACTTTCTTTTGCGGTGTGTTTGTCGAGATCCGATGAATTGTGGATTTATGATCAGATAATCTATGAATATTATTTGGGTCTCCTCTGATTTCTCATATGCATGATTTCGTATCCTTGTAATTCTCTTCGAGTTATGGGTTTCGTTTGGCCAACTTGATTTATAATTCTTGCAATGGGAGAAGTGCTTCGTTTTGGGTTCATACAGTGCGGTGTCCTCACCTAGTGACAGAAGGGGTAGCAAGGCACGCATCGTGTTGTTGCCATCAAGGGTAAAAAGATGGGGTTTATATCATACTGTATGAATTTATCCCTCTACATCATGTCATCTTGCTTATGGCGTTACTCTATTGTTATGAACTTAATACACTAGATGCATGCTGGATAGGAGTCGATGTGTGGAGTAATAGTAGTAGATGCAGAAAGTATCGGTCTACTTGTCTCGGACGTGATGCCTATATGTATGATCATTGCCTTAGATATCGTCATGACCTTACGCGATTCTATCAATTGCTCGACAGTAATTCGTTCACCCACTGTAATACTTGTTATCATGAGAGAAGCCTCTAGTGAACACAATGGCCCCCGGGTCAATTTTACACATTATATATTCAGATCTACATACAAAAATACCTCGCTGCACTTTTATTTATTTATTTATATTTACCTATTATGACTATCAGATCTCACTTTGCAATTAATCGTAAAGGGATTGATAACCCCTTTATCGCGTTGGGTGCAAGTAGCAAAGACTTTCACTTCTTGGCTGAGGAGGAGGCGTGAGGATTCTTTGCGACAAGCTTCTTCCTTGGACCAGTTGCAGTGTATTTTGGTTCTTCATCAGACTCTGCAGTGCGGAATGAAGAAAAAGAACTATCCTCAAGGTGTGGAGCTGGGATTGGCTTGAATTTTTTCTTGGGAGGCCACGACTAGTCAAAGTGCTGAGTAAACTCAATTCCTCAAGTTCCTCTTGAGTCTTCAGATGAGATAAGGTGGCTGATGACCCACAAGTATAGGGGATTGCAACAGTTTTCGAGGGTAGAGTATTCAACCCAAATTTATTGATTCGACTCAAGGGGAAGCGAAAGAATATTCTCAAGTATTAGCAGGTGAGTTGTCAATTCAACCACACCGGAAAGATTAGTGTCTGCAAGCAAAGTATCAGTAGCAAAGTAGTATGATAGCAACGGTGCCAGAAAAGGGTCTATTGACGGCAGACTACTCCTGACTTGTTGTATCAATGGCGCCAGAAAAAGGTATTGCAGCAGGTAACAGCAAAGTAACAAGTAACAGCAGTGGTGATAGGAGTAGCAAGGAACAGCAGTAGTGATAGTAGTAGCAGCAGAGTAACAACAGCAAGGACTAGTAGTAAAAGACTCGTAGGCATTGGATCGGTGATGGATTATTATGCGGATGTGATTCATCATGTAACAGCTATAACACGGAGAGATATGTAACTAGCTCCCGTTCGTCAATCTAATGTAGGCATGTATTCCGTATGTAGTCATACGTGCTTAGGGAAAAGAACTTGCATGACATCTATTGTCCATCCCTCCCGTGGCAGCTGATACGTCCATTTTTCATCATGCTTTTATGTTGATAATTATTGCTTTTTTGGATGTTACATTACTTGTGGTACCATATTTATGCATTTTCTCTCTTATTTCCAAGGTTTATTTGAAGAGGGAGAATTCAGGCAGCTGGAATTCTGGACTGGAAAAGGAGAAAATCCTAGTCCACTATTCTGCACATCTCGAAAAGCCGTGAAAAGTTACGTCGATTTTTTTGGGATTATATAAAAAATACTGGGCGAAAGAACTACCGGAGGGGGGCTGCCAGGGCGCAACAAGCCCTGCCACCGCCACCACCCCCTGGTGGCGGAGTGGGGGCTTGTGGGCTCCCTGACGGCCCACTAGCCCCCCTCTTTTGCTATATGAAGCGTCTGGGTCCAAAAAAAATCAGAGGGGAGCTTTTTCGTGGTTTCACCGCCGCCACGAGGCGGAACTTGAGCAGGTCCAATCTAGAGCTCCAGCAGGACGATCCTGCCGGGGAAACTTCCCTCCTGGAGGGGGAGATCGTCGCCATCGTCATCACCAACACTCCTCTCGTCGGTGGGGAGGCATCTTCATCAACATCTTCATCAGCACCATCTCCTCTCCAATCCCTATTTCATCTCTTGTAACCAATCTTCGTCTCGCCACTCCGATTGGTACTTGTAAGGTTGCTAATAGTGTTGATTACTCTTTGTAGTTGATGCTAGTTGGATTACTTGGTGGAAGAGTTTATGTTCAGATCCTTGATGCTATTCATTACACTTCTGATCATGATTACGATTATGTTTTTGAGTAGTTACTTTTGTTCCTGAGGACATAGGATAAGTCATGTTAATAATAGTCATGTGAATTTCATATTCGTTCAGTATTCTGATATGCTGTATGTTGTTTTTCCTCTAGTGGTGTTATGTGAAAGTCGACTACATAACACTTCACCATTTGGGCCTAGAGGAAGGCATTGGGAAGTAGTAAGTAGATGATGGGTTGCTGGAGTGACAGAAGCTTAAACCCCAGTCTATGCGTTGCTTAGTGAGGGGCTGATTTCCACTAGTTTAATGCTATGGTTAGACTTTGTCTTAATTCTTGTTTTGTAGTTGCAGATGGTTGCGAGAGAGGTTAATAATAAGTGGGATTCTTGTCCAAGTAAGTGCAATACCCAAGTGCCGGTCCGCCCACATATCAAACTATCAAATTAACGAACGTGAATCATATGAACATGATGAAACTAGCATGACAGAAATTCCCGTGTGTCCTCGGGAGCGTTTTTCCTCCTATAAGACTTTGTTCAGGCTTGTCCCTTGCTACAAAAGGGATTGGGCCACTTGCTGCACCGTTGCTACTACTTGTTACTTGTTACTTTTCGCTTGCTACGTTTTCACCTCGCTACACAATCACTTGTTACCGCTACTTTCAGTGCTTGCAGTTATTACCTTGCTGAAATCCGTTTATCAGAGCCTTCTGCTCCTCGTTGGGTTCGACACTCTTACTTATCGAAAGGACTACGATTATCCCCTATACTTGTGGGTCATCAAAACTCTTTTCTGGCGCCGTTGCCGGGGAGTGAAGTCCCTTTGGTAAGTGGAAATTGGTAAGGAAACATTTATATACTGTGCTGAAATTTATTATCACTTGTCACTGGAAATTGTTCCTTTGAGGAGTTTGTTCGGGGTAGCTTCACCACGAACGGAAGCATGAGGAGTTGCTCCTCAACCTGAGGTACCTACTGAAAATATCTTTTATGAAATTCCTTCGGGTATGCTTGAGAAACTGCTGGCTAATCCTTTCACAGGAGATGGATCTTCACATCCAGACTTGCATCTGATCTTTGTAGATGAAGTTTGTGGTTTATTTAAGCTTGCAGGTTTGCCCGAGGATGAGGTAAAGAAGAAATTATTTCCTTTATCTTTGAAGGATAAGGCGTTGACATGGTATAGGCTATGTGATGATACTGGATCATGGGGCTACAATCTGTTGAAATTGGAATTTCATCAAAAGTTCTATCCTATGCATTTAGTACATCGTGATTGGAACTTTATTTATAACTTTTGGCCTCGTGACAGGGAAAGCATAGCTCAAGCTTGGGGGAGGCTTAAATCAATGCTATATTCATGCCCCAATCATGAGCTCTCGAGAGAAATCATCACTCAAAACTTTTATGCTCGGCTTTCTCATGAAGATCGTACCATGCTTGACACTTCTTGTACCGGTTCTTTTATTAAGAAGGATATTGATCACAAGTGGAATTTATTGGAGAGAATCAAACGCAACTTTGAAGATTGGGAGCTGGAGGAAGGTAAGGAGTCAGGTATGAATTTCCAGTTTGATTGCGTTAAATCTTTTGTTGAGACAAACACTTCTAGAGATTTTAGCGCTAAGTATGGACTTGACTTTGAGATAGTAGCTTCTCTATGTGAATCTTTTGCTACTCATGTTGATCTTCCCAAATAGAAGTGGTTTAAATATCATCCTCCTGTAGAAAGCAACATAGCCAAAACCAATCTAGTTGAGGAGAAAGTCATTGCTTTTAGTGATCCTGTTGTTCCTTGTGCTTACACTGAGAAACCACCATACCCTGCTAGGATAAAGGATTATTCTAAAGCTCCAACTGTGATACGTAGGGCTTACATTAGACCACTTGCACCCCCTGAGGAGATTAGAGTTGAACGTAGTGTTGCTATTATCAAAGATCTCTTAGCCGAAGACATAGATGGGCATGTTATCAAATTCTGTGAGGACTCCGCTAGAATTGCTAAACCTCACGCGAAAGACAAACACGGACCTGTAGTTGGCCTGCCGTTGTTTTTGTTAAGATAGGAGATCACTGTTACCATGGTTTATGTGATATGGGAGCTAGTGTTAGTGCAATACCCCGTTCTCTATATGATGAAATCAAAGATGAGATTGCACCTGCTGAGTTAGAAACCATTGATGTCACTATTACACTAGCTAATAGATACACTATCTGCCCTCTGGGAATTGTGAGAGACGTAGAAGTCCTATGTGGTAAGACGAAGTATCCTACTGATTTCCTCGTCCTTGGTACTCCACAAGATAGCTTTATCCCATCATATTTGGTAGACCCTTTCTCAACACTGTCAATGCTCACATTGATTGCATTAAGCAGACTATCACAGTAAGTTTCGAGGGTGTGTCTCATGAATTTAACTTCTCCATGTTTGGAAGACAACCCCATGAAAGAGAGTCATCTTGTAGAGATGAAATCATTGCTCTTGCCTCTATTGCCGTACCTCCTACGGAACCTTTAGAACAATATCTTCTTGAGCATGAAAATGATATGCATATGGAGGAGAGAGATGAGATAGATAAAATTGTCTTAGAACAATATCCTATTCTCAAGAATAATCTGCCTGTTGAACTGCTTGGGGATCCTCCCCCACCAAAGGGTGATCCTGTGTTCGAGCTTAAACAATTGCCTGATACTCTTAAGTATGCCTATCTTGATGAGAAGGAGATATATCCTTTCATTATTAGTGCTCTCCTCTCAGAGCACGAAGAGAAGAAGTTACTAAGGACTCTGAGGAAGCACCGCGCTGCTATTGGATATACTCTAGATGATCTTAAGGGTATTAGTCCTACTCTATGTCAGCACAAGATTAAAACCGATCCTGACTTCAAACCAGTTGCTGATCATCAAAGGAGATTAAATCCTAAGATGAAAGAGGTCGTTAGAAAGGAATTATTAAAGCTTCTCGAAGAAGGAATCATTTATCCTGTTGCTCATAGTGATTGGGTAAGTCCAGTACATTGCGTACCTAAGAAGGGAGGTATCATCGTCGTTCCTAATGATAAGTATTAACTAATCCCACAAAGGATTATCAACGGCTATAGGATGGTCAAAGACTTCCGGAAACTGAACAAGGCAACTAGGAAAGTTCATTATCCTTTGTCGTTCATCGACCAAATGCTAGAAAGGCTATCAAAGCACACACACTTTTGCTTTCTAGATGGTTATTCAGGTTTCTCGCAGATACCTGTTGCACAATCTGATCAAGAGAAAACCACTTTCACCTGCCCTTTCGATACCTTTGCCTATAGACGTATGCCTTTTGGCTTATGTAACACACCTGCCACCTTCCAAAGATCTATGATGGCTATATTCTCTGACTTTTGTGAAATGATTGTCGAGGTTTTCATGGATGACTTCTCCGTTTATGGGTCTTCCTTTGATGATAGCCTCAGCAACCTTGATCGAGTCTTACAGAGATGCCAAGAAACCAACCTCGTCTTGAATTGGGAGAAGTGTCACTTTATGGGTTATGAAGGTATTGTCTTAGGACACAAAATCTCTGAAAGATGCATTGAAGTTGATAAGGCTAAGGTTGATGCAATTGAGAAAATGCCTTGCCCCACAGATATCAGAGGTATACGAAGTTTCCTAGGTCATGCTGGTTTCTATAGAAGGTTCATTAAACACTTCTCTAAGATTTCTTGGCCTCTTACCAACCTCTTGCAGAAGGATGTTCCTTTTGTTTTTGATGAGGATTGTGAGGAAGCTTTCGAAATACTTAAGAAGGCTTTGATAACCGCACCTATTGTTCAACCACCTGACTGGAACTTGCCCTTTGAAATCATGTGTGATGCTAGTGATTACGCTGTTGGTGATATTCTAGGACAGAGAGTTACAAGAAGTTGAATGTCATTCACTACGCTAGTAAAACTCTAGAGAGTTCCCAAAGAAACTAAGCCACTACGGAGAAGGAATTTTTAGCACTCGTGTTTGCATGTGAAAAGTTCAGATCTTATATAGTTGACTCCAAAGTCACTATTCGCTCTGATCATGCTGCTATTAAGTAAATTATGGAGAAGAAGGACGCTAAGCCTAGGCTGATCAGATGGGTTCTCCTGCTACAGGAATTTGATTTACACGTCGTTGACCGAAAGGGTGCTGATAACCCTGTAGCAGATAACTTGTCTAGGCTAGAGCATGTCCTTGATGACCCACTACCTATTGATGACAGCTTTCCTGATGAGCAATTAAATGTCATCCGCACTTCACATAGTGCATCGTGGTATGCCGATTATGCAAACTATATCGTAGCCAAATACATACCACCCAGTTTCACCTATCAGCAAAAGAAGAAATTCTTCTTTGATTTGAGACACTACTTTTGGGATGATCCTCACCTTTATAAGGAAGGAGTAGATGGTGTTATTAGACGTTGTGTGCCTAAACATGAACAGGGACAGATCTTGTAGAAGTGTCATTCCGAAGCCTACGGAGGACACCATGCTGGAGATAGAACTGCCCATAAGGTATTGCAATCGGGTTTCTATTGGCCCACTCTCTTCAAGGATGCTCATAAGTTTGTCTTGTCTTGTGACGAATGCCAAAGAATAGGGAACATCAGTAAGCGTCAGGAAATGCCTATGAACTATTCACTTGTCATTGAACCATTTGATGTCTGGGGCTTTGATTATATGGGACCCTTCCCGAGTTCCAATGGGTACACTCACATCTTAGTTGCTGTGGATTACGTTACTAAGTGGGTAGAGGCTATCCCCACTAAAAATGCTGATCACCACACCTCTATTAAGATGCTTAAAGAAGTCATATCCCCAAGATTTGGAGTCCCTAGATACTTGATGACTGATGGCGGTTCACACTTCATTCATGGTGTTTTCCGCAAGATGCTAGCTAAGTATGATGTCAACCATAGAGTTGCATATCCTTATCATCCTCAGTCTAGTGGTGAAGTTGAGTTGAGTAATAGGGAGATCAAGTTGATCTTACAAAAGACCGTCAATAGATCTCGGAAGAATTGGTCTAGCAAACTTGACGATGCACTATGGGCTTATAGGACTACTTATAAGAATCCCATGGGCATGTCACCGTATAAAATGGTTTACGGTAAGGCCTGTCATTTACCTCTTGAGCTGGAACACAAAGCTTATTGGGCAATCAAATAGCTGAACTTTGATTTCAAACTTGCTGGTGAGAAGCGATTGTTTGATATCAGCTCGTTAGATGAATGGAGAGCCCAGGCATATGAGAATGCCAGGTTGTTCAAGGAAAAGGTTAAGAGATGGCACAATAAACAAATACAGAAACAAGAGTTCAATGTAGGTGATTATGTCCTGCTATACAATTCTCGTTTGAGATTCTTTGCATGCAAGCTTCTGTCTAAATGGGAAGGTCCCTATGTTGTCGAGGAAGTATATCGTTCCGGTGCCATCAAAATAAATAACACGGAAGGAAATTTTCCTAAAGTGGTAAATGCGCAAAGAATGAAGCATTACATCTCTAGTACTCCCATAAATGTTGAGACCAATATCATCAATGTTATAACTCCACAGGAGTACATAAGGGATGTTTATCAGCCCGTTTCACACCGTGAAAACGAAGATGTATCTGTTTCGGTAAGAAATTGGACTCCGATGCTTTTCCAATAGGAATTTTCCTCCGTTTTGGAATTTTTGGAAAATTAGAAAAATAAAAAGCAGTCTGGAGAGCGAATGAGGCGGCCACAAGCCCTGCCACGGAAGACTCCTTCTGGACCAGAAAAAAATCAATATATAGTCGCCCGAAGGTTTTGATCTCCATATCGCGCAGTTTTCCTCTGTTTTCGTTTCGAGCCTGTTTCTGTGGCAGATCTAGATCATCATGACTTCCCCAAACGCTCCTAAGGACAAGATCTTCGAGAAGGTTATCAATCCCTACCTCACGAAAGTTCTGAAACATCCTCAATCTATCAAGATGAGCGAGGGGATGTTGCACATCCGTGATGTTGAGGGGCCTAAGAAGACCAGAAGTGTGGAGACGAGGCTCGAAGCAATGGAGAAACAAGTCCTCAAGTGCCAAGGGATGGTGGACTGTGGACTCAACGCCAACCACACGATGATCACGGAGTTCACTAGCAATCACAAGATGGATGCCATTGATATTGGCAAACACCTCTCCAGGCTCTATGACAGGGTTGATCAACTTCAGGGCCAGATCTATGACCTACAAAACCAAAACTGTGAGTATGAGTACAGATTTAAATCAATAAGGTTGGCTGCATATTTGACGATTCCGGCGACTCGTTCATCCTGCCATGATGGAACACCTATGCCTTGGAAGACGGATGATCACACTACTCCGACAACAACACCACCATGACCACAAAAGGAAGACAACTAAGCATTGGTATGGGCAATCCCCCTTGGCTTCTGCCAAGCTTGGGAGAGTTGCCCTGGTATCATGTCACCTTTATATCTTTTGCTTTTACCTTTGTTTTAGTTCTTTACTTTTCAGTTTTTATTTCTTCCTTATAGGAATAAGTCTTTAGTCTTTAGTTTGAGTCTTTTTCTTTTGTCTCTCCCCCGATGTATTCAAGCTTACGAGCTATATAATAAAGAGTTTCTTAGTCAAGGGCTTTGCTTTGTGCCATGATCAAAAGTATGAAAAGAACGATAGCATGAAAGATCATGAGACGATCTTATGGAAAGTGATAACTTCACTTATGACACGTATGATGATTGAAACTTGTTGAGAATAAATCAACATAGACATTAGTCATTGTTGCAATTAATAAGAAGTAATAAGGAAACAGAGGTTCACATATGAATATATCATCTTAGACACTTTTTACAAATGTGAGCACTCACGAAACTATTACATGCTTAGGAGTAGATGTTGGACAAGGAAGACAACATAATGAATTGTGTTTGCTTGGTTCCAAACAATGTTATATGATTAGAGATCCCTTAGCATGTGACGATTGCTTCCACCTCATATTAGCCAAAACTCCCGCACCAAGTAGAGATACTACTTGTGCATCCATAAACCTCCATCCCAGTTTTGCCATGAGATTCCACCATACCTACATATGGATTGAATAAGATCCTTCAAGTAAGTTGTCATCGGTGCAAGCAGTAAAAATTGCTCTCTAATATGTATGATCTATTAGTGTGTGGAAAATAAACTTTGTACAAACCTGTGATGAGGAAGACATAAAAGCGACAGACTGCATAATAAAGTTCTTTATCACAGGAGGCAATATAAAGTGGCGTTCCTCCGCACTAAGAGGACACACATTCAAACCTCAAAAGCGCATGACAACCTCTGCTTCCCTCTGCGAAGGGCCTATCTTGTACCTTTACTTTTTGCCCTTGTAAGAGTCATGGTGATCATCACCAATTCCCTTTTTTGGCTTTGTCTTGGCTACCGTCACATGCTTCGGAAAGATCTATATTCATATATCAACTTGGAGTTGAGTACCACGTGAGTTGTAACAATTGTGGAAAACAAAAGAGATGATTGAGTATGTGGATTTGCTTTACAAGCTCTCACTTGACTCTTTCTGATGTTGTGGTAAATTGCAATTGCTTCAATGACTATGGATTATTGTTGGTTACTTCTCGGTAAGTTTTTTGCTTCATGCTTTGCTTTGTGAAGTAATTGTTACTTTCCCATAAGAATCTTTATGATGTATTGCTGTTCTATGTGTGTTCATGATGCCCTCATGTCCGTATTATGGTTTATCGACACCTTCGTCCCTAAACATATGGACATGTTTATGGAACTTGGTTTTCGCTTGAGGACAAGCGACGTCTATGCTTGGGGGAGTTGATACGTCCATTTTGCATCATGCTCTTATGTTGATACTTATTGCTTTTTGGGCTGTTATATTACATGTGGTACCATATTTATGCCTTTCCTCTCTTATTTTGCAAGGTTTATTTGAAGAGGGAGAATTCAGGCAGCTGGAATTCTGGACTGGAAAAGGAGCAAATCCTAGTCCACTATTCTGCACATCTCCAAATACCCTGAAAAGTTACGTTGATTTTTTTGGGATTATATAAAAAATACTTGGCGAAAGAACAACCAGAGGGGGGCTGCCAGGGCACCACAAGCCTTGCCACCGCCACCACCCCCCTGGTGGCGGAGTGGGGGCTTGTGGGCTCCCTGACGGCCCACTAGCCCCCCCCCCCTCTTTTGCTATATGAAGCGTCTGGGTCCAAAAAATCAGAGGGGAGCTTTTTCGTGTTTTCGCCGCCGCCACGAGGCGGAACTTGAGCAGATCCAATCTAGAGCTCCGGCAGGACGATCCTGCCGGGGAAACTTCCCTCCCGGAGGGGGAGATCATCGCCATCGTCATCACCAACACTCCTATCGTTGGAGGGGAGGCATCTTCATCAACATCTTCATCAGCACCATCTCCTCTCCAATCCCTAGTTCATCTCTTGTAACCAATCTTCGTCTCGCAACTCCGATTGGTACTTGTAAGGTTGCTAGTGGTGTTAATTACTCTTTGTCGTTGATGCTAGTTGGATTACTTGGTGGAAGTGTTTATGTTCAGATCCTTGATGCTATTCATTACACCTCTGATCATGATTATGATTATGTTTTGTGAGTAGTTACTTTTGTTCCTGAAGACATGGGATAAGTCATGTTAATAATAGTCATGTGAATTTGATATTCGTTCGGTATTTTGATATGTTGTATGTTGTTTTTCCTCTAGTGGTGTTATGTGAACGTCGACTACATAACACTTCACCATATTTGGGCCTAGAGGAAGGCATTGGGAAGTAGCAAGTAGATGATGGGTTGCTGGAGTGACAGAAGCTTAAACCCCAGTCTATGCGTTGCTTCGTGAGGGGCTGATTTGGATCCAGTAGTTTAATGTTATGCTTAGACTTTGTCTTAATTCTTCTTTTGTAGTTGCGGATGCTTGTGAGAGAGGTTAATCATAACTGGGATTCTTGTCCAAGTAAGGGCAGTACCCAAGCGCCGATCCACCCACATATCAAACTATCAAAGTAACGAACGCGAATCATATGAACATAATGAAACTAGCATGACAAAAACTCCCGTGTGTCCTCGGGAGCATTTTTCCTCCTATAAGACTTTGTTCAGGCTTGTACCTTGCTATAAAAGGGATTGGACCACTTGCTGCACTGTTGCTACTACTTGTTACTTGTTACTTTTCGCTTGCTACGTTTTCACCTCGCTACACAATCACTTGTTACAGCTACTTTTAGTGCTTGCAGTTATTACCTTGCTGAAATCCGTTTATCAGAGCCTTCTGCTCCTCGTTGGGTTAGACACTCTTACTTATCGAAAGGACTATGATTGATCCCCTATACTTGTGGGTCATCAGCAGCGGGGTCCTAATGGAAACTACAGGATATTAAGGTTCTCCTTTTAATAAAGAACCGGACCAACGCATTAACTCACGGTGAATACATGAACTCCTCATACTATGGTCATCTCCGGGAGTGGTTCCGGCTATTTTCACTCCGGGGTTGCCGGGTCATAACACATAGTAGGTGACTACAACTTGCAAGATAGGATCTAAAACACACATATATTGGCGACACCATAATAGGTTCAGATCTGAAATCATGGCAATCGGGCCCTAGTGACAAGCATTAAGCATGGCAAAGTAGTAGCAACATCAATCTCAGAACATAGTGGATACTAGGGATCAATCCCCGTCAAAACTAACTCGGTTACATGATAGATCTCATCCAACTCATCACCATCCAGCAAGCCTACGATGATATTACTCACGAACGGTGAAGAGCATCATGGAATTGGCGATGGAGGAAGGTTGATGATGACGATGGCGACGATTACCCCTCTCCAGAGCCCATAATGGACTCCAGATCTGCCCTCCAGATGAAGAACAGGAGGTGGCGGCGGCTCCGTATTGTAAAACGCGATGAATCCTTCTCTCTGATTTTTTTCCGGGCGAAACAGAATATATAGAGCTGAGTTTGGAGGTGGTGGAGCCTCGTGGGCCCCACAAGCCCTCGCGACGCGGCCAGGGGGGGGGTCGCGCCCCTCGGCTTGTGGCCCACTGGCTCACCTCTTCCGGTGGATCTCTGCGTAGGTATTTTTCATTAATTCCAGAAAAATTCTTCGTAAATTTTCAGGTCATTCTGAGAACTTTTATTTCTGCACAAGAACAACACCATGGCAATTCTGCTGAAAACAACGTTAGTCCGGGTTAGTTCCATTCTAATCATGCAAATTAGAGTCCAAAACAAGGGCAAGAGAGTTTGGAAAAGTAGATATGATGGAGACGTATCAAGTCCCCCAGGCTTAAAGCCTTGCTTGTCCTCAAGCAATTCATTTGACAAACTGAAAGAGACAAAAGAAAAACTTTGACGAACTCTGTTTGATCTTGTTGTTGCAACTATGTCTAACTCACAACCAGAATTTCAGCAAGATCACAAGCTAATCACATAAGCAAAGGACATCTAGGTCTCACAGTAAACTCATATCAATGGCATAATCAGCTAGCGAGCAAATAATAATAAGCCTCAAATGTCAACACTTCAATCAAAACAACATGAAGCAGTGCGAACAGATGGTATCTCGCTAGCTCTTTCTGAGACCGCAAAACATAAATGCAGAGCACCTTCAAAGACCATGGGCTGACTAAACATTGTAATTCATGGCAAAGAAGATCCAGTCACAGTCATACTCAACACAGTTAAAAGCAAAACATAAAAATGACAGAGGTGCTCTCTAATTGGTGCTTTTATAAGAGGAGGATGACTCGGTAGGAACATAAATAGACAGGCCCTTTGGAGAGGGAAGCATTGATTTGCATAGGCGCCAGAGGTCAAGCTTTTAAAATAGAGATAATAATTTTGGGTGGCATGCTCTCATTGTCAACACAATGACTAAGAGTTCTCAACATCCACGCTACACACGCTATAGGCGGTTCCCAAACAGAAAAGAAAAGTTTTGACTCCCCCACCACTAATCAATCACACTCCACGCCTAGCCCAATCCTCGGGTACCGTCCATACCAACATCAATCCTCGAGGAGTTTTGTTTGCAATTATCTTTTCGATTTGATCATGGAACTGGGAATTCTAATTACTGGCCCCTTTCTCGTGAATGATAGTGAATAAACACATATCGAGGATAACACGCCTAGCATGGAAGATACTGATAGCCCCCTGTCACCACATGAGTGGTTCCGGCATGCAAAATAGATTATTTCTTGAAGGTTTAGAGAGTGGCACATGCAAATTTACTTGGAACGGCAGGTAGATACCGCATATAGGTAGGTATGGTGGACTCACATGGAACAACTTTGGGTTTATGGAAGTGGATGCACAAGCAGTATTCCCGCTTAGTACAAGTGAATGCTAGCAAAAGACTGGGAAGCGACCAACTAGAGAGCGACAACAGTCATCAAAATGCATTGAGTGCAAGCATGAGTAGGACATAAATCACCATGAACATGAATATCATTGAGGCTATGTTGATTTTGTTTCAACTATATGCGTGAACATGCGCCAAGTCAAGCCACTTGAATCATTCAAAGGAGGATACCATCCTATCATACTACAACACAGTCATCTCAAAATTCATGTGGGCATCCAAGACAAACCATTATAAGCTCCTAGCTAAGTAAGCATGGCATAAGCAACTATGATCTCTAAGTTGTCATTGCAAACATGTTTCTCTCACAACAAAGCTGAATCAGGCATGATGAGCTAGTCATATTTACAAAAACAAAATAGATCGAGTTCATACCAGCTTTTCCAGGCTCAGTCACTTCATCATATATCGTCATTATTGCCTTTCACTTGCACGACTGAATGATGTGAACAATAATAAGAGTGCTTGTGCATTGGACAATGCTGGAATCTGCAGGCAAACACAAAGGAGAAGACAAAGTAATATGGCTCTTTAACAGCTAAACAGGTATGCATGCGAGAGCCACTAAACATTGTAACCATGGCCTTCTACCTTGACCCAAAGAAAAAGAAAACTATTTACACAGGAAAGCTCCCAACAAGCAAAAGAAGAACAAGAAAATCTTCTTGGGTTTTCTCAAACTAGACAGACACACGAAAAGAAAACGAGAAAAAGAAATAAACTAACATGGATGATAAAGTGGCAAAGTGTGAACACCGACTAACAAAGGGAAAACATAAGCAAACATATAAAGTCGGTGAGAAACACGTACTCCCCCAAGCTTAGGCTTTTGGCCTAAGTTGGTCTACTCCCAAGGAGGGAAATAACCAGCTCGAGGATACTCCGGAGTGGACTGAGGATGCCACTGCTGTGTGAGCTCCTCTGGCTCCCACTGATAAACTGGCGTCTGGTACTCGACTGGTGGCTCACGCACGTGCACCTGTTGTTGGGCTAAGCCCCAATATGCGTAGATGTCCGAGGGCATAATAATGTACGTGCATGTATGAAGTTTGAACAAAGAAGGAGCAGGCAAAGTAATAGTCTCACGAGTACCCTGACTGAATACCGGGTTATAAATCATCCTTCTACTTATATCTCTATCAAGAAAGTCATGGCGAACCATGCTATCGTAATCTAGATATCTCTCGGGAAGAAGAATCTCTTCTTCCTCCTCCAGTCTAATAGGTATCTCAAAAGTGTCTAGCAAGACGAGTAGCATAGATACCTTCATAGACAATGCCTTTAGAACGGTTCGTGTTCAACTGTTGAGCTACTATGGCGCCCAAGCTATAAGTTTTATCATTATAAAGGGCTTCGCGCAAGACCGCAAGATCTGGGGAACTAAGGGACGCAGCTTTCCCACGACCAATCAAACATTTTCCCACAAATAATGAGAAGTACCGAAGCATGGGAAAATGTATGCTAGCAGCTCTATCACAAGACACTCCTCTCTCCTCTCCTACAGCAATAGTATCGATGAAAGCTTCCAAGTCCCATGGACGAGGTTCATGAATATCCCCAACATAAGGTAATTTGCAAGCATTGCAAAAATCCTGGAGTGACATGCGCTGGGGGATATCATAAAGTTTGAACTCAACCATAGGAGGATTCTTACTCGGATAGAAGTTAAAGCTTCGTACAAAGATATTAGTGAAGAGGAGGTATTGCGGACACTTATCTTCAACGAAGGCAGTAAAGACTGCGCTCTCCACCAAGTACTAAAAGTCCTCATAAAGTCCGGCAGCGCGTAAGAACACATTGCTTGGCCACTCGCACGCTCGAACTTCTGCAACTCGAGGGACCGGATACTTGGGTTTCTTTTCACTTCCATCATCCTTGGGATCACGGCTTGAAGAGCCTCTTAAGAACCTGTAAGTGCATCTAGTGCCCCTTAGTGATTTTGGTGGTTTGAAGACTTATAGGTTAAGTATCTAATGTGTTCATGAGTGTACACATGATCTATAAGTCACTGAGGAGTTTGAAATATTTGATGAATATCGAACCCTAAAAATGTATATCTTCGGCTGAAGAAATTGTCTGAAGCTGAAGAATTGAATCGCGAAGATTCTGCTATGAAATTGATATTCCTCATGAAGATATTGAATTTGAAGAATTCGGTGTGTCCTGAAGAAAATCATTCTGAAGACTTCGAAGCATGAAGATTTACTCTTCCTGTTTTGTTTTCTTCACACTTGAGTAATAGGAACACAGTACTATTAAAGGGGGTCGAAGTTACACTTTGGAATGAATTTCCTCATGATGCTCTACCCAACCCTAATCCTATCAAAAGCCTCAAGTGAGGAATACGAGTGGCATGAGGACTCTCAGAGTTGAGGGTTCCGACCGTTTCGATAGCCACGCCACATCATTGGTCTTATGCACACCAACGGTCATATTATTTAAGGGCATTAGTGTCAAATCATGTCGGGATGCTCCCAGGGTATAAATAGCCGCCCCCACAACCATTAGCTGGTTGGCTGCTCCATTAGAAATTGATACTTGTCATAAGAGCAACCCAATTCCTGAAGAGTCTTCGAGAGTAATTCATCAGTGAGGAAATACCCCAAACACCAAACCACAAACCTAGAACCAAGTGATTGAGTATCACTGAAGAAGTTGTTCCTGTGTGGGACTGAAGCCTTTTACCTTTGAGGACTCTGCATCCTCTAGACGGTTAGGCGTCATGGTCTAGAGCAATCCAGGAGTCAATTGTGGATCGCCGGGTGACCAAGTTTCTGAGGGTTTGGAAGTCTGCCGTGAAGACTTACCACGAGTGTTGGGCGAGGACTGTGTGTTCTTAGCCCAAGGAGAATACGGTAGGGACTGTGTGTCCCAGGACTGTGTGTCTTTTGGTTTCAATACCAAGCCGCTCCAATCCAGATGTACAACTGTCACAACAGTTGGAACTGGGTCATCAACAACTGTCTTCGCTGTGAAACGGGTTCTAATTCCTCAACTCTTCATATTCCGCAGATTATGTGTTGATGATTTCCACTGTCACTGTTTGAAGAATTTGCTGAAGACTTTCTCTGAAATTCCTCAACCCCAAATTCTTCATGCTAGTTAATCCTCATCTGTTTTCTGCGTGCCTGCTTACTGTGCCATCTGTTTTCACATTCCTCATACTGAAAATATGCTGTAGTGAAACTTCGCACTCTTGATCATTTACTGTTTCCGCTGTAAGTTAGTCATCAGTGACGAATTTCCTCAAAAGGAATTTCCTGAGTGATGAAATTCTAAAAATCTCCTATTCACCCCCCCTCTAGTCGATATAACGCACTTTCAATTGGTATCAGAGCAAGGTACTCCCTTGTTCTGTGTGATTTTGGTTTAACCACATGGAGTTTTAGTTATGTCGACTGCACGCATGATTAAGGTTACTGCAACATGTCCTACTTTCGAAGGAAAGAACTTTTCCTTCTGGAAGACCAAGATGCAGATGCATCTACAAGCTATTGACAATGATCTCTGGTATATTGTGGAACATGGCGTCCCCGTCATCTCTGCTAGTGTCTCTGCTGCTGATATGAAGAAATTCAAGCAACTTGATTCTCAAACGAAGAATATCATCTGTGGCCATTTGAGCCCAGGCTAGTTTGGAAGAGTGGGTGCTTTGGGCTCTGCAAAACTTATCTGGGAGAGACTGTGCAAAGTAAATGAAGGAGTATCAACCCAACGTGACACTCGTGTTGATGTTCTTCGCAATTTCTTCAATCGCTTCAAGAGGCATGACAATGAAAGCTGCGAAGATACCTTTGATCGCCTCACTGACATATCAAATGAACTGCAAGCACTGGGAGCTCGAGACATTACCGATCACAAAGTTGTGAAGAAACTGCTAAGATCTTTGGATTCTTCATTTGATACTTTAGTCCTAATGATTCAAGAAAGACCAGACTACAAGATGATTGATCCAGCCGATATACTCGAAAGGCTCAATACTCATGAATTTCAGCAAGAAGAAAAGAAAGATCTATATGGACCAAGCTATTCTAGACCACGTGCACTGAAGGCTAGAGCAATTTCCTCATCTGAAGAAGAAGACTCGGATGACAGCATTGGTGACCCTGAAGAATTTGGACAGGAGCTTGCAATGCTCGTGAGGAAATTCCAGAGGTTTACACGATGTGGCCAATTCGGTAAATCTTCAAGAAGGGATATGAGGAAATCAGAATCTTCATATGAGGACTACAAGAAAAGAACCTGCCACAAATGCAAGAAGTCAGGTCACTACATTGCTGATTGTCC
The DNA here is from genome assembly GCF_904849725.1 of Hordeum vulgare subsp. vulgare. Taxonomy (NCBI): domain Eukaryota; kingdom Viridiplantae; phylum Streptophyta; class Magnoliopsida; order Poales; family Poaceae; genus Hordeum; species Hordeum vulgare. The sequence goes on along the minus strand of NC_058521.1, from coordinate 141,801,698 downwards.
CCGTTGGGGAAAGGAATCAAAGAAGAAGAAATATAAGGATGACAGTTCTGATGACTCGAAGAAGAAGAAATCTTCAAAATCCTCATCTTCAAAGCCCTCATCGCACAAGAAGACTAGTTTCAGAAAGGCTCGGGCACTTATTGGCAAGGAAATGGATTCCGAGGCGGAATCAGAGGAATGTGATGAAGAGGAGGGTTCTGATGAAGACTCAGAATCCGCACAGGCCAGTCTTGCACTTGCAACCACTTTCGTCACCAAGTCAATCTTCAACCTTGAAGAAGATGATAACACCATCCACACTGATGACTATGCTGATGACTTCGCTCCAACCTATTGCTTCATGGCAAAAGGCTCAAAGGTACCGAATGATGCTTCCTCCTCTGATTCAAGTGACTGTGAACCTGATGATTATAAAAACACAGTTACAGTAAACTTGCTATCATTGCCACTAAATAACACACTGCCCTGGAAAAGCTTCAGAAACTGCTAGATAGAAGTGATGATCTGTTGAATGATGAAATGAATCTTACCCAAATCCTCACTGAAGATGTGAAAAGTCTTCAGTCTAGATTTGATAATCTTCAAGATCGTTATGGTACACTTCTCGCTGATCATGAGAAACTTTCCTATGAATTTCTTCAAAGGAAGCTTGATCTAGAGAAGCTGAGGATTTCTCATGATGATCTTCGTATGGAAAATGATTCATTACTAGCTCAACAAATCACCGCTGCTCAAGCTGAATTCATTCCTCCATGTCTTAAATACATTGAACGCAAAACTGCTAATTCTTCACCAGAATCATCAAATGCTTCTATTTCTTCAACTGCACCTGTAGTGTCAATTTCCTCACTTGGGGAAAACACAAATGTTACTGATGAAAATGCAGGGCTGAAGGAATTGTATGTGACAGGCATATTCAATAGTCTCAAAGGACATCAAACCCTTTGTGATGTGCTCAAAAAGCAGATCTTGAGCAGGAATCCGAGGAAAGAAGGAATTGCATTTGAGAGGAAATTGAATGCTGATGGATCTTATTGGAAACCTGAGCAGTATCCCAAAACCTCATGGGTTGCTGCTACTGGGCCTCCTTTCGATCCATTCAATCTAACTGGTTTTTCATGTGAATTATCCTATTCCTCACATGAGTCATTTGACTCCAACTATAAACTGTTCAAAAATCAATCTGGTGAAGTATTTGCTCGATATGTTGCAACGAACTGCAGGAATGGCCCTCCTTTGAGGAAATTCTGGGTTCCCAAAAGTTGTCTTGAAAATGTTGAGGTGAATGTCCTCATGACACCACAAATGAAGAATCTGAACCCCAGATCAAATTCCTCAGGAGGACCAAAGTCTTCACGAGGATCAAAATCCTCAACCGGTCAAAATTATGCTCGTTCCCGTGCTAATACTTCTAACATGCACGGAAACTACAAGGAATACGAATATGAGCGTTACTGTTCAAATCATTCTGCTCATGAATCCTCAAACCAGTTCTTTGCATATTCATATGAGTACTTTAACCCCCCTACTGTTAAGAGACGTGCATTAGCTTCGATGTGACCTTTCTCATATGGTGCTCGCAGGATGATGAATGCTTTACTACCCCTTTAGATGTGGGTGGTGAAGAAATCGAACTAATCACTTCTGCAGGTCAGGTCTCCAGATTAAAATCATCATCCGAAGAATTTGCTGGAGACCTGAGGAAATGCTTGATAGGACGCAAGCTAATATTGATGAAATAGAAATATTTCACACATCCTTATAATTCTGTTGTGATGAAATTCTTATCTGATGAAATTGATATCATATTCTTCAAGTCTGAAGCATATGAGATGGTAAGCTGTACTAATTCATTTGCAGGATGACAAACCCAAGAGTACTGAGTGGGTTCTTGATAGTGGCTGCACACATCACATGCCTGGTGATAAAAGTTTGCTGATGAATATGCCACTAACTCCATCTCCTCTGAAGCAAATCACATATGCTGACAAAGGTAAAAGCAAGGTATTGGGACTTGGCAAAGTGGCTATTTCCAAGGATAGGCACATGGACAAAGTGATGCTTGTTGAATCCCTTGGACTTAACCTCATGGCAGTCTCGATGCTTTGTGATCTTGATATGATTGTTATCTTTGGTAGATATAGATGTGTTGTCATCATGGAATCTGACAGATCCAAAGTCTTCGAAGGTGTAAGAAGAGGGGATTTGTACATTGTTGATTTCTCTACAGGTCCTCAACCAGCCACTTGCTTACTAGCAAAAACCTCAGAAGGATGGCTGTGGCACCGAAGACTAGGTCATGCAGGCATGAGGAATTTGCACACGCTCGCGAAGAAGAAGCAGTCAAATTCCTCAAGGATCATTTGTGCGGTGCATGTGAATCTGGGAAAAAGACCAGATCCAAGCATCCCTCGAAGACTATCATGACCACTACTCGTCCCTTCGAATTGCTTCATATGGATCTATTTGGACCTACTCACTATGCCACACTAACCAATGCAACATCTTTATATGGCTTCATCATAGTTGATGATTATTCCAGATATACATGGGTGCATATCATTGTATACAAAACTGAAGTGCAGGAAATCTTCCAACGATTTTCTTCAAGGGCCTCGACGAACTTTGGCATCAAGATCGAACATATCAGGAGTGATAATGGAATAGAGTTCAAAAACACTGGTCTTGATGATTATCTTGATGAACTTGGTATTACTCACGAATTATCTGCTCCTTATACTCCTCAGCAGAACGGTGTCGTCGAAAGGAAGAACAGGACTCTGGTTGAGATGGCAAGAACTATGCTTGAAGAATATCAGACTCCTCGTCGCTTTTGGCCTGAAGCAATCAACACTGCATGTCATATCATCAACAGGGTATATCTTCACAAATTCCTCAAGAAAACCTCATATGAACTCCTCACTGATAAGAAACCCAATGTAAGTTATTTCAAAGTCTTCAGTGCAAAATGTTGGATTAGAGATCCTCACCATAGCTCAAAATTTGCACCTAAGGCACATGATGGTTTTATGCTCGGTTATGGAAAGGACTCGTACACCTACAGAGTCTTCAACAACTATCACAACAAAGTTGTTGAGACTGTAGATGTGCGGTTCGATGAAACTAATGGCTCGCAAAGAGAACAATTGCCTTTTGATCCAGATAAGCTGTCTCCTGAGGAAGCAATAAAGCTCAAACCTACTGAAGACATTGTTCCCGCTGAGGAAATTGATGAAGGAACCATCCCCATCACTGATGAAAATCAAGAAGGTTCTCCTGAGGAAATTGCTCCATAACCACTTCCTCAGCCCAGACAAAATCCTCAACGAGCTCATCCGAGGATTGCAAAGGAAGTAGAACTTGACAAAATCCTCAATGACATCAACGCGCCAGGTCCTCTCACTCGCTCAAAAGCTTCACGCTTAGTTAACTTTTGTGGGCATTTCTCCTTTTTATCTATCACAAAACCCTCAAAAGTTGCTGAGGCTTTCTTGGAACCGGAGTGGATCCAAGCTATGCAAGACGAACTTCTTTAATTCAAGATGAATGACGTATGGGAGCTCGTCAAACGACCAGATCCTCGCAAGCACAATATCATTGGAACCAAGTGGATTTTCCGAAACAAGCAAGATGAGGATGGTCAAGTGGTGAGGAATAAGGCACGACTTGTAGCCCAAGGCTACACCGAGGTTGAAGGAATAGATTTCGATGAAACTTTTGCACCTGTTTGCTAGACTTGAAGCTATTTGAATACTACTTGCTTATGCTAATCATCATAACATCATCTTATATCAAATGGATGTGAAAAGTGCATTCCTCAATGGTAAGCTTGAGGAAGAAGTATACGTTGCTCAGCCCCCAGGTTTTGAGGATCCAAAGAATCCAGACAAAGTCTTCAGACTCAAAAAGGCGCTCTATGGTCTCAAGCAAGCCCCTCGGGCATGGTATGATACATTGATGGAATTCCTCATGAAGAAAGGCTTCAAACCTGGTTCACTCGATCCAACTCTTTTCACTAAATCCTATGATAATGAGCTATTTGTGTGCCAAATATATGTCGATGATATTATATTTGGCTGTACTGACAAATGATACAGTGATGAATTTGATTACATGATGAGTGAAGAATATCACATGTGTATGATAGGGGAGCTGAAATTCTTCTTAGGTCTTCAAATTCGTCAACAACGCAATGGCATCTTCATATCACAGGAGAAATACCTCAAGGATGTTCTGAGGAAATTCGACATGCATGAATGCAAAGGTGCCAAGACTCCAATACCTACCAATGGCCACCTCGGCACTGATGAAAATGGTAAAGAATTCGATCAGCAGGTATATCGCTCTATGATTGGCTCTTTATTGTATCTATGTGCATCTAGGCTAGATATAATGCTTAGTGTTTGCATGTGTGCAAGTTTTCAAGCAAAACCGAAGGAATCACACCATAAGGCTGTGAAGCATATTCTTCGATACTTAGCTCACACACCAACACTAGGATTATGGTATCCCAAGGGCATATTCTTCATCTGGTAGGGTATTCTAACTCTGACTATGCTGGTGACCGTGTGGATCGCAAGTCAACATCTGGCACATGCCATTTCCTCGGAAGATCACTAGTTTGTTGGTCCTCAAAGAAGCAGAACTGCGTATCACTCTCCACTACTGAAGTTGAGTACATTGCTGCTAGTTCATGCTGTGCTCAATTACTATGGATGAAGCAAACCCTCAAGGACTACGACATCAACATGAAGAATGTGCCTCTCTACTGCGACAATGAGAGTGCAATCAAGATTGCATACAACCCAGTATAGCACTCGAAGACTAAGTACATCCAGATTCGTCATCATTTTCTTCGGGACTGTCGGGACCCCGATCCTAAGCCATAGGAATCCAGCCTATAACACATCGCATCCCTTTGCGGTCTCACACACGGTTAACCCCACGGCTGCAGCCTTACCTTAGCCGGGACCGTTTGCGCCTTTTGACTCACGTATGCAATTATGTTGCTAGCATTCCAATGACAAAGAACCCGGATCGACATGTCTAGTCATGAACCAAAGTGGCAGTTCCGCACAGGGACAGGCATACATGACCCAGCAAAGCAGGTGTCGGTCACCAGCGAATGTAGACGAGTCATAGCAAGCTACAAGGACTCCATTACATCGCGTGACATTTCCCCAAAGAGGACAGACACATCAGCTAGGAAGGACACATCCCGGTCAACCAATGTGTCCGGAGCAGTAGCGAGCTACCATGGCTCGTTGGATCACAAAGGGGCATTTCCCTGTAAGGAGTGCTACTAAAGTTTACGGCTAGGTAATCGAACCCCATACATATCAAGTACGACACACGTACGCATGGCATAGCGATATGTATAGATACATCGATGGCATCACAACATAACCATAAACATACAAGTTTTATTTAAGAGGCTCGGAAGAGCCACACACACATAATATTACACAGTAAGGGTCTCACGAGCCATCATAGCAGACATTCAGTTACAAGCCAGCGGAAGTGTTTAAAACTGTCTGAGTACACACACATGAAACTAGAAGGCACATGGCCTGTCTATACTACAGACCCAACCTAGGGCGAGATCGTAGACGGGACACCAGCTACTCGTCGTCGTCGATGTCTAGGAAGAACCCTCTGTTAGGGTCATTAACAACCTCTGCAACAATTATTAAACAAACATGAGTACGGAGGTACTCAACAAGACTTTAGGATAACTATCTACTCATGCAATGTATCAAAAAGGTATTGTGGGGTTTCATGCGGAAAGCCAACATTTGACTCGTGTCTAGACAACTTACATTTTAAAACAACTTTTGACAACTTGATATCTCGCACACGAATCGACTAACACCACAACAATACTCCATCATGGAATCATTCCGTCTCCATACGGAAATGCCGCCCACGACACTCACGCTTATCTTGACAATTTTATGAGTAGCCATTTAAGTTATCTATGAACAACATATGTCTCCAAGTAGTCCATATCCGCGGACGCGGCTATTCGAATAGATCATAACCCTGCAGGGGTGTACTTCGTCACACACGCTCTCGACACTTATCGCCTTGTGCACATCATGCACCTCGGCAACCTTCAAGCGGAAGCCCAGCGAGGGAGTCGGCCATGACCGTTAACCACACTAGTACCTAGTCCAGGTCTATCGCCTACCTGAGGGTAACCCGCACGGAAGTCCGGCCGAGGTTTCCGCCACGGCCCCAAACGCTGTGCGCAGGGTTCCCAAGCCCACCATCCGGGTGCCACTTGGTACACTGTGCCACTGCCTACCGCATCACAGCCCACCTCTCAGGTCAGCACTATGCACGGCCTCCAGCATGACTATAAACACCAGAAACTACTTGCAACTCCTCGACCGGGTACTAAGCGATTAATAAGTCGAGCGGGGTCATATTTCAGGGCCCAACATGTGGTAGTATCTCATCTTGGATTACATACACGGAACTCAGTTCCTAAGGACGGATCCAATGAAACAACCCGCCATGTACTCCTACATAGCCTTTCACCGATACCTTTACCAAATCAGGTTCAACACACAACCCTTGCTTACCGAACACATTCTCACAATTCTGTTCATCTCCCAGATGACAGACCATACACAACTCTAAGCATAGCATGCATAGCAGGATAAGGCACATCATGGCTCAAGCAACTACCAGGTATGCTAGGTTGCAAGGTTCAGCTATTTATTGTGACAGTGATATGTCATGCAAAGGAAGTGGGTTCAACTAACGTGGCAAAAGCATTTGACGCATTTGATCCTAATGCAATAAATAAGTGCAGGAGCGAGAACATGGGATTTATCGAGATGATCAAAATGGTTGCTTGCCTTGTTGCTCAGAGGAGGGACAATATCCGTTAGTCGGATATTCGGTGGAATCCGGAGGGGCGGAGCCTACCGAAAAGAGTGACAACAATCAATCACAAGCATATGCAACAAGATGATGCATGAACATGGCATGAGGATGCAAAGTGGAATACTATTATAGCTAACATTTATTAGCTTTGAAGTTGATTTGAATCAAATTCAAATATTACTTCAAACGAGGTATTCTCGGATACCATTTTAATTGATTCAACCTGATGCTCAGATCAAATTGCTTTTAACATGCATGGAGTGACATGTTAGGTTGCTGGTTTGTGATTTGGACAGTGTTTGATCATATCATTTGTAGTGAAATTTAAATAATTTCCAAATTCCATCTCCAAAGTATTTATAAGAATTAACTTATTCATTAATCTACATATTTGGGTTCAGTAACATTTTCAAACATGTTTGAAACTGACATATTCAGATTCCTTGAATTTTTCTGATACTTTTTCATATATAAATTATTTTCATTGGACTTACAGATTATTTTCTATGATTTTTAGAAGTTTTAGACATTTCTGGAATTATTTTTATATTAGAAAATCCCTTTATTACATCACAGTGACGTCTCTGGTCAGCAGAGACTGGGCCAGGTCAAACCTGACCAGTGGGGTCCACTAGTCAGTGACCAGGGACTAATCCCCGAGTTGACCAGCCCCTAACTTGGGTTTGACCCACCCTGGGGTCCACTGTCAGTGGCTAGGGGGGTGTTTAGTGGGCTAACTAGTTGACCACATCGGCCCCCACCGGAATATGGCCGGCGGCGACCACGGGCGCGGCGGAGGACTCACCGGAGTTGAGCTAAACGGTGCTATAGGCATCGGTTTTGGGTGTGGTTTAGTGCTACGGCTAGCTAGTGAAGCGCCACATCTAAAGGGGGAGGAGCTGGACCCAGTGGTCACCGGAATCCACGCCGGCGACGAGCTCAGCAGCGGCTGTGGCTCGGGCATTGTCGGGTGTGGTGTTGCGGGGCACTAGCGAGTTGGGGAAAGGGCTCTACGGCATCTATAGAGCTCCAGGAGCTCATTTCTGAGCTCGGTCTTGCGAGCGGGGTAACACAACGACGGCAACGACATGGCCGGCGACGAGGACCTTCGGGCTCCGGCGGCTAACGGGGTTAGAGGAGGGGAATGGCCTCAGGAAGAGGGGGAACGGGAAGAGGAGCTCACGGTGGTTCTTGTGAAGCTGTCGGTAGGGTCGGGGAGAACCAGAAGGCGACATATCGACGGCGACCGGAGTTTCGGGGAGAGAGAGATCCGAGAGGGGAAAGGGGAACGAGAGGCCGAGGTGAGGAGATAAGGCCGCGGGGAGGAGGAGAAGTAGGCTCGGGGCGTCGCGTTGGCGCTCCTGGGGGCCTCCAGCGGCGAGCAGACAGGCAGGAGGCGGCCGGGGCTTGGCCGCCGTGCTCATCTTCTCCTCTACCTACTGGCAGGAGGAGGAAGATGACCGGGGAGCCCCTGGTGGGCTGGGCCGGCGACAGATAACAGGTAAGCTCCTCCTTTCTCTTTTCCTTATGTTTTATTTACTAACATTGTTTCCCATTTATTTTGGCTTCACAAAAAAACCATAAATAGTTTGAAAAATGCTGGGGTGTTAGTTGGAATATTACCAATCACCCATAAAGTTTTTGGCATTTTTGAAAACTATAAATCTTTGAATTCAAATTCAAAACTTGAAACCAGTAGTCTTTTGCATTTATTTAAAATGCCAAAAGTATAAAGGAAATGGTTTCCTTCATTGCTTATTTGTTATCAAGAATTATGAGAAAATTTGAACTTTTCTTGAGGCCATTTTGGGTTCATTGATTTGAAAAAGTTTATAATTCCTTTGAATTAAGAAGTGGCTAGGGTTTTGAGTTTCCCTTCACCACTTACTTTGATCTTGTGGCCATTTTCTTGGATGCAATGCAAAGAAAATAGAGCACAATGCTAAACCTTGGTTAGGGTTCCACAGATGTGACAACTCACCCCCACTCAAAAGAATCTCGTCCCGAGATTTAGAAGTCGTCGGGAATAGCGCGGGATACTCTTGTCGAAGACGATCCTCTCTTTCCCATGTTGCCTCTTTCTCAGAATGATTTGACCATTGAACTTTAAGAAACTTAATGTTTCGACGTCTAGTAGTACGCTCAGCTTGGTCGAGAATACGAACAAGGTATTCTCGATAAGAAAGGTTATCTTGGAGATCAAGCGTTTCGTGGTTCACTTCACGGATAGGATCCGAAAAGCAACGCCTGAGTTGCAAGACGTGGAAGACATCTTGAACCTTGGAAAGATGCGGAGGAAGTTCCAACTGGTAGGCAACTTCTCCTCGTTTGGCAAGAGTGCGAAAAGGACCAATGTAACGAGGAGCCAACTTTCCCTTGATACCGAATCGATGGGTACCCTTCAAAGGTGTAACACAAAGGTAAGCCTTCTCGTCAACTTCGAAGGTCACAGCCTTATGATGACGATCATATTGGCTCTTTTGACGAGACTGGGCTGTTTTCAACTTTTCACAAATAATGTGAACCTGCTCTTCTACATCCTGGATCATATCCGGGCCAAAGAGTGGCCTCTCTCCGGTTTCTGACCAATTAAGAGGTGTTCGACATCTTCGTCCATAGAGAACTTCAAAAGGAGCTTTGCCCAAGCTTGATTGATAACTATTGTTATAAGCAAATTCGGCGAATGGAAGGCACTTCTCCCAATTCATACCGAATGATATAACACAAGCTCGGAGCATATCTTCTAAGATTTGATTCACTCTTTCTACTTGACCACTTGATTGGGGATGGAAAGCAGTGCTAAAAGATAGTGAGTCCCCATGGCATTCTGAAAACTTTCCCAGAAGCGAGAATTAAAGATATTCCCACGGTCCGAGTTAATCTCCAAGGGAACACCATGAAGAGACACTATTCGAGAGATATATAACTCCGCTAGCTGGCTAGCTCTTATACTCTCACGAACGGGAAGAAAATGAGCTACTTTGGAAAGACGGTCAATGACCACAAAGATAGCATTATTTCCTTTCTTGGTCTTAGGAAATCCGGTAATGAAATCCATACTAACTTTATCCCATTTCCATTCAGGAATAGCTAAAGGTTGAAGGGTGCCAGCAGGCCTTTGATGTTCTGCCTTAACTCGATGACAAACGTCGCAGTTAGCAACGAACTCAGCAATTTCTCTCTTCATCCTAGTCCACCAGAACCTCTGGCGTAGGTCCTGATACATCTTAGTACTACCGGGATGAATGGTGAGAGGAGAATCATGGGCCACCTTAAGAATTAACTGCCTTAGATGTAGGTTCTTAGGAACCACTAGACGATTCTGGAAGAACACAACACCTTGATCATTCATGGAAAATTCTTTAGCGTTTTCGCTAATAATATTCTCCTTGATCCGTGATATACCCTTGTCATGCTTCTGGCCAGCTATAATTTGATCCTTAAGGGTAGGCTTCACCACCAAGGTAGAAAGGAACCCTTGAGGAACAATATGAAGATTCAACTTCCGAAAGTCCTCATAGAGATGTGGTTGACCTTGTTGTAGCATCAAATTGTTACATTAAGATTTACGACTTAGTGCATCAGCCATAACATTGGCCTTCCCCGGGGTGTAAGTTATCCCTAGGTCGTAATCCGAGATCAACTCAACCCACCATCTTTGCCTGAGATTCAGATCCGGCTGGGTGAAGATATATTTCAGACTTTGGTGATCAGTGAATATTTCGCAACGATTACCCAGAAGGTAATGTCACCAGGTTTTTAGTGCATGGACCACAGCTGCAAGCTCAAGGTCATGTGTGGGATAATTATCCTCATGTGGACGCAACTGTCGAGATGCGTATGCGACCACATGACGATCTAGCATGAGAATGCAAGCTAATACTTGTCGCGAGGCATCGCAATAGATAACAAAGTCCTTAGAAAAATCTGGTGGTAGCAACACAGGAGCGGAAGTCAGGCGTCTTTTCAGTTCATGAAAACTATGCTCACACTGTGGTGTCCACTCGAACCTTTTATCCTTCTTGAGGAGTTCAGTTAGAGGCTTTGCAACCTTGGAGAAGCTCTTGACAAAGAGGCAACAATAGCTCGCTAGACCAAGAAAACTCCTAACTTGCTTAACCGATCCAGGTTGAGTCCAATCAAGGACGGCTTGAACTCTCTCGGGATTGACAGCAATACCCTTACCAGAGATTACATGACCAAGATAGGTCACTTCTGGTAACCAAAATCCACATTTTGAAAACTTGGCATAAAGGCGATGCTCTCGAAGTTTCATCAATACCAGCCTTAGATGCTCGGCATGTTCTTGTTTGTTCTTCGAGTAGATGAGAATATCATCGAGGTATACCACGACGAATTTATCCAAATACTCCATGAAGATTGAATTCATCAGACGAGAGAAGGTGGCTGGGGCATCGGTTAAACCGAAGGACATGACGGTGTACTCGTATTGGCCATAACGTGTAACAAAAGCCGTTTTTGGAATGTCCCCGTCTTGATCTTGATTTGATGGTATCCCAACCTCAAATCCATTTTGGAGAAGACTGAGGATCCAGCGAGCTGATCGTACAGATCGTTGATCCTGGGGAGCGGATACTTGTTCTTTATGGTGACCAGATTAACTGGTCGGTAATCTTCAACCATTCAATCCGTTCCATCTTTCTTCTTGACGAAGAGGACGGGGCAAGCCCAAGGAGAAGAGCTAGGACGAATGAAACCTTTATTCAAGGCCTCATCTAGTTGCTTCGTAAGTTCGGCTAGCTCCAGGGGTGCCATCTTATATGGTCTTCTGGCTATTGGGACAGTTCCCGGAACAAGATCTATCACAAACTCTACATCTCTGTCAGGTGGAATTCCTGGCAGTTCCTCTGGAAAAACATCCGGGAAGTCACGGACAATCGGGATGTCTTCAAGTTCGAGGAGAGGGTTGGCATTTAAGGAATAGAGTTGGCATTTGGTAACTCGAGAAGAGACATTGACTATCTCACCCGAGGGATGGGTAAGCTGAACATTTCTAGAATGAGTATCAATCTTGGCATAGTGAGCTGACATCCAGTCCATACCCAAGATGATATTAATATCCGAAGATTTCAGGGCTATCAATGAGGCTAGAAAAACTAGCCTGTCTACTAGAATTTCATTGCCATAGGTTATCCTAGAGGTTTTCCATTTACTACCAGGTGTTTGGACAACCAATGGAATTGGCATATCACAAAAATACATGTTATGCAATTGTTCATAACTTTCTGAAATGAAGAAATGAGAAGACCCAGTGTCAAAGAGAACAGACGCTGGGTGATGATTAACAAGAAGCGTACCCAGTATGACGTCGGGATCCTCTGCAGCTTCTTCTGCTGAGACATAGTTCATACGGCCACGTGCAGGAGTTGGCTTCACATAGTAAGCTTTGCCCGACTTGCCTTGCCCGATGGACTTTCCGGGTTGCTTGGCACCCACATTTTGAGGACACTCACGAGAATAGTGCCCTGGTTCTCCACACTTGTAGCATATCACTTGGTTGGCACGTGGTGCAGCATTGCTAGCTGGACCACCATAAGTTTTTGCTGGAGGGTTGGTCTGATTCATCTGAGGCGCCATGTAGGATGGCCTCGGAGTGTATCTTGGTGGTAGAGAACTGTTCGGAACCCACAGCCTGCATTTTGGAAACGCGGAACCAGATGACGAGCCAAAGTCACGGGAGTGCTTCCTTGTGGCTTCAAAGTCGGTATGACCAGTCTGGGCACTGATCGCATTGTTGACCAGGGCTTGAAAGCTTGCACACTCGTGGAGGCGTAGATCACGACGAAGCTCAGGACTCAGACCCTTACGGAATCTTGCTTGCTTCTTGGCGTCAGTAGACACCTCCTCTGTTGCATAGCAGGCGAGGTTACCGAACTCGCGGCTATAGGCATCCACGGTCATCTTGCCATGGATGAAAGCACAAAACTCCTCTCTCTTTCTGTCCATCAGGCCCTCTGGAATATGGTGCAGTCGGAAGGCTGCACTGAAGTCTGCCCATGTGGCTGCTGGCTCAGCAGGACGCATAGCTTCAAAGTTCTCCCACCACAGATTGGCGGGTCCTTCCAGAAAATACGCCACAAAGGTCACCTTGTCGGCCTTAGAAACATTCGCAGAGCGAATCTTGCGTGAGATGCTGCACAACCAGTCATCAGCATCGAGGGGATCGATGGAGTGATGGAACTTTGGAGGACTTAGCTTCACAAAGTCGTTGAGGGACACTGCATCATTCCTAGGCTGCCGAGCCGTATTCTGCTCAATACGCTCTAACAGTCGGTTGGTCTCTCTTTTGTTCCTCTCTGCCTCTAGCATAACTTCCGCCACAGAGGCCGGGTGAGGCAGGTCTTCCTGCGACGCTTGACTACCCTCGCCTTGCTCATGAGCAGGGGCACGGTTCAACCTGGTGAACACCATCCTAGCAAACAAATTCATAGCTTAGACCAATATCATATCAATACTAGCTATGGATTAAGAATGTATTGAACACACAGAATGCGGAAATGAATATCCGCACAACATGGTAACAAGCATCTGCTATATATACACCATGGTTCATACACACCCTTACATAGTTCAGTACAACCTTAATCGAAGAGAAAACTACTGAAATTATGAACCTACTCATCAGAGGCTTACAAGCTTCCTATACATTATTTATCTAGACCTCCGGAATTCATTTCACATCACACGCATACTTCACAAGTCACGCATGACTGTGAACGTACGGCTACTACCATACTATCCCTCCACACACAGCTCAGGCATCCGCATAGAACATCTCATAGAGATTGCCTCCGTGGCCTGGAAGCTCAACCTGCGGATCAGGAAACACTCTGGCCTGAGATCCCTGGGATCCATAAGGACACGGATGTGGCCTCGGTCCCCTGACTGGTGGTAATAGGGGTCCCCGAAGAGGGGTGGCTCCTCCTATAGCTGGCCAGTCAACGTGGGTCGGAAGATGGGTCCTAACAGGGTTCAGCATCTCCATATCTCTGTACCCTGTCTGGACTACCGGTGCCAGCTGCGTCAAAGCCGTCCACAGACGGGCACGGGTAGCATAAAGCTCCATGCGGAGAGCACGAGCATCCCTGTCTCTGTTCTCTAGCATCTCAGCAGTGGACTGCAGTAGTGGATCCTCCATAGAAGAATCAAAATAGACTCCGCTGAGGTATCCCTCTTCACCAGGCTGAGAGGCAGGAACATAGCAGAACTCTGAATTCTGCAGCAGTGCATGTCTCGCCCTCATAACGGTTAGCATTGAATAGGCAGCATCTTGTACTTCCATGTCAACAGTGACTCCAAACCCGTAGGACCAATGGATTGGCTCCTCAGCTCCAGGGTAGTCTGGAAATACCCTAACAGTGCAGATATACTGGCTCTGGTTGAAGTCTCGGTACTGTTCCTCCACTATGTACTCGGGGTACCAGCGGTAACCGCACATCGACATCACCCTGACCAGCATGGCCGTATGACCCGGCACATCAATGCACCTGGTCAGACGTACCACCTGACGAGAAGGACGGCCAGGCATCTGAAAATAGAGAGTAATGCAAAAGCATTAGAGCTCTGAATGCAAAACTGGGCAGCATAATGGCTGTAAATGCTCAAAAACAAATTTTGAGTCAACCCAAAATGGAATAGCGTACCCACTCAACTATCAAGTTCAAGTCTCTCATCATCAAAATTACTTCCTTTTTCCTAGGAATAAAAGGAACCCAATATAACTCTCGACCCGTAGTCTTATAATCTATCGATCAGAAACACGAGCCTAGAAGAAGATGAGTAACCTAGTCCTTAATTCCGGCAGAAAAAACGAGGATGACCAGAATAGAATAACTAGAGAAGAGAACAAGAGTCTTACGTTCCCTTCCACAAACAATTCCCTTATGTATAACTAATGCAATTCTAGACTCAACTTCGACCAGTTTGGCTTAGTAGTCCTACACTTAGTCAGGCTCTGATACCAACGCTGTTGGGACCCCGATCCTAAGCCATAGGAATCCAGCCTGTAACACATCGCATCCCTTTACGGTCTCACACACGGTTAACCCCACGTCTGCAGCCTTACCTTAGCCGGGACCGTTTGCGCCTTTTGACTCACGTATGCAATTATGTCGCTAGCATTCCAATGAAAAAGAACCCGGATCGACATGTCTAATCATAAACCAAAGTGGCAGTTCCGCACAGGGATAGGCATACATGACCCAGCAAAGCAGGTGTCGGTCACCAGCGAATGTAGACGAGTCGTAGCAAGCTACAAGGACTCCATTACATCACGTGACATTTCCCCAAAGAGGACAGACACAACATCTAAGAAGGACACATGTCGGTCAACCAATGTGTCCGGAGCAGTAGCGAGCTACCATGGCTCGTTGGATCACAAAGGGGCATTTCCCTGTAAGGAGTGCTACTAAAGTTTACGACTAGGTAATCGAACCCCATACATATCAAGTACAACACACGTACGCATGGCATACCGATATGTACTCAGCAAGACTTTAGGATAACTATCTACTCATGCAATGTATCAAAAAGGTAGTGTGGGGTTTCATGCGGAAAGCCAGCATTTGACTCGTGGCTAGACAACTTACATTTTAAAACAACTTTTGACAACTTGATCTCTCGCACACGAGTCCACTAACACCACAATAATACTCCATCATGGAATTATTCCGTCTCCATACGGAAATGCCGCCCACGACACTCACGCTTATCTTGACAATTTTATGAGTAGCCAATTAAGTTATCTATGAACAACATATGTCTCCAAGTAGTCTATATCCGCGGACGCGGCTATTCGAATAGATAATAACCCTACAGGGGTGTACTTCATCACACACGCTCTCGCCACTTATCGCCATGTGCACATCATGCACCTCGGCAACCTTCAAGCGGAAGCCCAGCGAGGGAGTCGGCCACGACCGTTAACCACACTAGTACCTAGTCTAGGTCTATCGCCTATCTGAGGGTAACCCGCATGGAAGTTCGGCCGAGGTTTCCGCCACGGCCCCAAACGATGTGCGCAGGGTTCCCAAGCCCACCATCCGGGTGCCACTTGGTACACCGTGCCACTGCGTACTGCAACACAGCCCACCTCTCAGGTCAGCACTATGCACGGCCTCCAGCATGACTATAGAGACCAAAAACTACTTGCAACTCCTGGACCAGGTACTAAGCGATTAATAAGTCGAGAGGGGTCATATTTCAGGGCCCAGCATGTGGTAGTATCTCGTCTTGGATTACATACACGGAACTCAATTCCGTAGGACGGTTCCAATGAAACAACCCGCCATGTACTCCTACACAACCTTTCACCCGTACCTTTACCAAATCAGGTTCAACACACAACCCTTGCTTACCGAACACATTCTCACAATTATGTTCATCTCCCAGATGACATACCATACACAACTCTAAGCATAGCATGCAGAGCAGGATAAGGCACATCATGGCTCAAGCAACTACCAGGTATGCTAGGTTGCAAGGTTCAGCTATTTACTTTGACAAGGATATGTCATGCAAAGGAAGTGGGTTCAACTAACGTGGCAAAAGCATTTGAAGCATTTGATCCTAATGCAATAAATAAGTCCAGGAGCGAGAACATGGGATTTATCGAGATGATCAAAATGGTTGCTTGCCTTGTTGCTCAGAGGAGGGACAATATCCGTCAGTCGGATATTTGGTGGAATCCGGAGGGGCGGAGCCTACCGAAAAGAGTGACAACAATCAATCACAAGCATATGCAACAAGATGATGCATGAGCATGGCATGATGATGCAAAGTGGAATACTATTATAGCTAACATTTATTAGCTTTGAAGTTGATTTGAATCAAATTCAGATATTACTTCAAACGAGGTATTCTCGGATACCATTTTAATTGATTCAACCTGATGCTCAGATCAAATTGCTTTTAACATGCATGGAGTGACATGTTAGGTTGCTGGTTTGTGATTTCGACAGTGTTTGATCATATCATTTGTAGTGAAATTTAAATAATTTCCAAATTCCATCTCCAAAGTATTTATAAGAATTAACTTATTCATTGATCTACATATTTGGGTTCAGTAACATTTTCAAACATGTTTGAAAATGACATATTCAGATTCCTTGAATTTTTCTGATACTTTTTCATATATAAATTATTTTCATTGGACTTACGGATTATTTTCTATGATTTTTAGAAGTTTTAGACATTTCTGGAATTATTTTTATATTAGAAAATCCCTTTATTACGACACAGTGATGTCTCTAGTTAACAGAGACTGGGTCGGGTCAAACCTGACCAGTGGGGTCCACTGGTCAGTGACCAGGGACTAATCCCCGAGTTGACCAGCCCCTAACTGGGGTTTGACCCACCCTGGTGTCCACTGTTAGTGGCTAGGGGGGTGTTTAGTGGGCTAAATAGTTGACCAGGTCGGGCGGTGACCATGGGCGCGGCGGAGGACTCGCCGGAGTTGAGCTAAACGGTGCTACAGGCATCAGTTTTGGGCGCAGTTTAGTTCTACGGCTAGCTAGTGAAGCGCCGCATCTAAAGGGGGAGGAGCTGGACCCAGTGGTCACCGGAATCCATGCCGGCGACGAGGTCAGCGGCGGCAGCGGCTCGGGCATCGTCGGGTGTGGCATTGCGGGGCACTAGCGAGCTGGGGAAAGGGCTCTACGGCATCTACAGAGCTCCAGGAGCTCATTTCTGAGCTCGGTCTCGCGAGCGGGGTAACACAACGACGACAACAACATGGCCGGCGACGAGGACCTTCGGGCTCCGGCGGCTAACGGGGTTAGAGGAGAAGAATGGCCTCGGGAAGAGGGGGAACGGGAAGAGGAGCTCACGGCGGTTCTTGTGAAGCTGCCGGCAGGGTCGGGGAGGACAGGAAGACGATGGATCGACGGCGACCGGAGCTTCGGGGAGAGAGATATCCGAGAGGGGTAAGGGGAACGAGAGGCCGAGGTGAGGAGATAAGGCCGCGGGGAGGAGGAGAAGTAGGCTCGGGGCGTCGCGTTGGCGCTCCTGGGGGCCTCCAGCGGCGAGCAGACACGCAGGAGGCGGCCGGGGCTTGGCCTCCGTGCTCATCTTCTCCTGTGCCTACTGGCAGGAGGAGGAAGATGACCGGGGAGCCCCTAGTGAGCTGGGCCGGCGACAGATAACAGGTAAGCTCTTCCTTTCTCTTTTCCTTCTGTTTTATTCACTAACATTGTTTCCCATTTATTTTAGCTTCACAAACAAACCATAAATAGTTTGAAAAATGTTGGGGTGTTAGTTGGAATAATTCCAATCACCCATAAAGTTTTCAGCATTTTTGAAAACTATAAATCATTGAATTCAAATTTAAAACTTGAAACCAGTAGTCTTTTGCATTTATTTAAAATGCCAAAAGTATAAAGGAAATGGTTTCCTTCATTGCTTATTTGCTTTCAAGAATTATCAGAAAAGTTGAACTTTTCTTGAGGCCATTTTGGGTTCATTGATGTGAATAAGTTTATAATTCCTTTGAATTAAGAAGTGGCTAGGGTTTTGAGTTTCCCTTCACCACTTACTTTGATCTTGTTGCCATTTTCTTAGATGCAACGCAAAGAAAATATGAGCACAATGCTAAACCTTGGTTAGGGTTCCAGGGATGTGACAGGGACCATGTCCTCAAGGGCAATATCCTCCTCGACCATGTGAAGACTGATGATCAACTGGCAGATATCTTCACTAAGCCCTTGGATGAGAAAAGGTTTTGCAAGTTGCGATGTGAGCTAAATATCTTAGAATCTTCAAATATTTTGTAAAAACATGCACACATCCGGACACTTATGCAAAATTGATGACTTAGATGTGCAACACATGATGAATCGATTTTCTTCAACTGATGAAGAATATCACTCTGAATGTGAAGAAATCAACGAAGAAATTAATTCTCACGGCCCTACGACAATTGTATGCGGCGTCTGTAATCAACATTCTTATATGGTGGGTCACGCCACCGCCCAACATGAAATTCCTCAAGTTGATTTTCTTCAATGTTCCATTTCCTCAAATTGTTTTTCTTCAAAACAGTTGTTCTTCATTGTGACGATTTATTAAAAAATCCTCAAGTTAGTCAAATCTTCAAAAACACTTGATGACTTTCGTTTAACTAGATAGACTGATTTCAAGTCCTCAACAACATTCACTTATAGCTATTTCTTCAAGTTGATATTTCATCTAAGTGAATGTGATCGGACCCTACTTTCCCTCTATGCTACTCTCATCCAGTCTATTCAATTCTTCATATGCGTTCTACTTGAAACTTGGTTCAAAATCCTCACTGCGTCCTTGTCAGCTGATGATTTTGTAACAAAATCCTCTAATCTTCAAAAATGTTTCTTTAATGCACAGTAACTGAACCCCACTTCCCTCGTTCAGATAACCACGATCTCCACGATCTCCACCGCTTTGCTCGGGAGCTACACGTGTCCTGCAGAGACGTAGAGGCAGGGGCTATTTGGTCCGATTTCTTCGCGCCAACAGTAATTGCGTGGCTATAAATTTGTCCTTATGCCCCTCGGCAAACACTTCTTCGCTCCATCGCTCTCCTGCTACAGCAAAAGCCCCGAACCCTAGCGCCACCGCTAGAAGAGTCGTCGCCGGTGAAGAAGAGCTTCACAGCCTCGACTTTTCCGTCGCCGAAACCACGCCGGAGTCGGACCATCTTCGTCCGCCGCCGCTGTAGACGTCCTCTGCTGCCGGGTTAGGGCGTATTGGACACGCACCGAAGAGCTTCTCCGTGCAACTCTTCTCTGTTCTTTGTTCGCTCCATCTAGGGTAAATAAAAACCCTATTTTTACAGCAAGTTTGATCTACTATTTTACATCTAAGATGTGAAATCTGTTTTTCCTCAAGAACCCATATGATTGTTTTCGTCAAAACACTGCCTGTCTCCACACTATTGATGAACTTCACTAAGCATCTAAGATTTTCACGCGATTCCTCAATTGTGCAAATTTTCGGATATGTACAACTCTGGAACCCAAGAACAGTATGCTTAGGCAAATTCCTCAACCACTGGTCAAATTCCTCAACTGTAATTTTTTTCATTTTCTTCAAATCCGAGAACGCATATGACCTCTCCACATTCCTCGCAACTATACTTTGTTCACAGGTACACACAAGTCAGCTGATGAATCTCTCGGTTCTCATCACATTAACTCATTTGCAGCGTTTCTTGAAGAAAATCTTCAAGTCTCATCAGAATCTTCAAGAGTCCAATCTCATCAGCAAAATCCTCAACTGAAGAAAATGGAGGATGACAGGAAGTAGAAGGGAGGCAAGAAACTTGAGCAGAATACAGCTTTAGACATCCCTGAGGATATATACTTGGACTACTGCACACCTGATGAAAATGAAACAATGGCCAAGAGAAAGATTCGGCTTCAGAAGATAGAAAGCCGATGGGCTAAGGAGTGGAAGGAATACAGATTTGTCACTCCCAAGTATGCGAAGAAATTCGCTCTAAAGCCTCCTGGCAAATGGGCTCCACTTGAGGATCATCAAGAAGCACATCCCTCAAGCCTCAAGACCGTCGATGACTATCCTGATGAAAAGGAAAAGCACTTGGCTAAGCTTAAGAAGCAGGCAGATGCTGCTGTGAGAAATTCAATGAATCATCTGTTGCTGCTTCAACTGCAGCTACTTCCTCTGCTGCTGAGACCTCTGGTTCGGTAATTCCTCAACAGAAGTCTGTGCCATCAAAACCTAAGGCTTCAAAGCCTCAAGAGAAACCAGCTCTGGCATCATTTACAAAACCATCAGCGCCAAAATCCTCAGCGCCACCACAGGTTTCAAAACCAGAACAGAAGCCGGTCATGAAGCCACTGCCCGCTACCTGCAGCTCCTCACTCCCAGCCGCAACCAGCTCGGAGACAATGTCTTCACCACCTCCTATGAAGACTAAGGTGTCTGCCGGAAGGGGAGCAAAACCAAGCCCAAGCAAAATCATCACAGTCCCTTCTGCATTAGAAGGTAGTGATGAATATGATGATGAAACCTTGCAAGCTATGATCAGAAACAAGCAGGAGAGGGTAGCTCAAGCTTCTGCTAGCGCCATTCCTCTGGTCATGGACCCCAAAGTCCTCCTAGACTACATAAATATCTGGTATGAGGACCCCAACACTCCGTTTGATGATTTGAAACTTCCCCCTGGCATCAGCCACATGGTGGCCACATTCATCAACAAGGCCAGGTGGAAGGAGCAGCAAGCCAAAAAGGCCAAGGTTGCTAAGCTCAAGAAGGAGAAATTCCTCAGGCAGAATCTCCTCAACCTGACGCCTGATGCACTGGTGTCAACACAGGCTGAGTTGAAGACTTTGACAGATAAGTACTCCAAGCTATCTGATCGTCAAAGTCTCAAAAGCAATTTCATCAAACTTGTCACTGAAGCTGTTGACAACTACAACAAGAAGGTTGCCCCTCTAGTACCAACTCCTCAGCCTCTGATTGAAGAACCAGCTGATGAAACTCCTCAGGCTGATGAAACTCCTCAAGCTGAGGAAATACCACAAGAAAGCCATGTGGATGTACCGGCAATTTAAGAAATCACCACGGAAAATCTAGCTGATGAATCTACTACAGCTGGTGAGACTTCCCCTGGTCCAGCTGCTGCTTCAAAACCAGCTAATGACTCTGTTCCAGCTGGTTCCTCAAAGCCAGCTGATGAATCTGCTGAGAAAACACCTTCACCAAAAGCTTCAAAGGTGAAGAAGATGACTCCGTCTGCATCAGACGTGAAGAAGACAAGGGCTGCTGAAAAGGAAGCCGATAAGAGAAAGGCTTCTTCAGTAGAAGAAAACACTGAGGCCAAGCGCCTCAAAGCACTTGACGAAAATGCTGCACTGGACCTAGTGCCCCTTAACATCGCTCCATCATATGAAATGGTCACCTTTGAAGACCAGGAGAAAGGGCCAGATGAGGAAATGAAGGATGCTGCAACTGAGGAACATACTGACGAGGAAATTCGTATTGACCATAGTCCTCAGCCCTCCATTCCTCAGGTAGAAACTGCTCAAGGATCAGCTGCACCAGCTAATGATTTTGGCTCTGTCACCAAGCAAGCTGAGGAAGAAAAAAGCAAAAATCCTCAAGCTGATGAAATTCAGAGCCGTGAGAAAAATCCTCAATCGGAGGATCAGGCTGACCCAACTCCTCCTCCTGAGCAAGATCCTCACACAGAGGCTTAGGATGAACCCATTCCTCCCCCGGAGCAAAACCCTCAACAGGATGCTCCAGTTGATGACATTCCTCAGCCTCAGGCCCAGCCAGATCCCATTCCTCAACATGAAGCACAACACGAGCATGCTCCTCAGCCTGAAGCCCAAGCTGATGAAATTCCTCACCCTGAGGAAAATGTTGAGGAAAATGCACGAGACCAAGACAATGCTTTCGTCGTGCTCAACCAAGAGACTGCAATTGTTGTCTCCCCTCCAGTTCCACAGCAAAATCTTCAGCCAATGCAGCGTCAGCCATTCTCCAAGCGACCACAGTTTCAGAAGGAGAACTTCTTTGAAGAACGCATGTACTTCATTGGGGAAAATCCGTATGACAAACCTCAGATCAGGCATCTAAAGTTTTGGACGAGGACACAGCTGAATTACTATGCATCTGTGTTGTGTGGAAGAAACAAGATTTTCCAGCACATGCATATTCCTCATGTTGAACTTGAAGTAATACCATGCCTGGCTCCGGTCCTCAACGTCCTTCATGAAGCTGGACTGCTACCAATGTGCTCAGATATCTCCGATTGGAACAGTGAGCTCATTCTTCAAATTTATGCCACTCTTCACATATCTGGCGATCCTGAAGATATTAACACCTAGGTGTTTGACTGGATGACGCAAAACACACACTATAAGGCTCCTGCTACTGAGCTACTGCGTGAACTGCCAGTATCAATTCCCTCAGAGGAGGTCGTGAAGCTTTATGGTGAGCGTGAGCTGCCCAACGGGATGATGGAAGTCCTCATGAAGCATTTGGCTAAAGGGAAACCACCGAGAAAAACCTTCCTCGTTCACGAGCTCAAATATGCACCAAGATCTGTTTACAGAATCCTCAGCAGTGTTCTTGCGCCAATCAAGGGCCATGATGATGAAGAAGATGTCGTAGGCATCATGAAGAATATCCTCTTCAACATCATCCATGGTATTCCTATCAACATACATGATTTATTCTTGGGGACTTTGGCCGACAATGCCATGTGTCCCTTTGATCACAAGATATATGCCCCATGGATCATGAGATTCATCAGGACAAGGACATGCATCAACTTCCATGCTGATTTCAACAACCATGTTGGTTATATGCCTCCTATCAAGGTCAACAAGAAGACTTTCGAGCCAGTTGAAGGAAAAGGCAAGTCAGTTATTGATGAAGGCCGTAGGCCCCTTGATGGCCAGTTCAGAGAGCCGGAAGCATATTATTCATCGGATGAAACTGAGACTCACCCTCCAAGCCCTGTTGCTCCTCGTGTGATGAATACCAGAGATCTTCTCCTCAGTCTTCACCAGAAGGTGGATCGAAATCACAAGTGGGTCAAACGCCAGTTCGGCGCCATTGTGACAACCCTCACTGAAACGCAGAATTCTGTGAAGCTTAACCATAACTATCTTCATGAGGTTTTTTATCGCACGTGGGCTACACTTGCTCATCTGAAGACTCAGACAGAACTTGAAGAATTGGAGTTCGAGCGAGACTTTGACTGGTCGTGGCCACCCAAGAAGAAGTTCAGGCCAATTCCAGTTCCAGACATTGAAGACAGTTCCTTTTCTTCATTCCGCACTGCTGAGTCTGATGAAGAACAACTCGACACTGCCACCGGTCCAAGGAAGAAGACTACTCCCAAGAAACCTCACACATCTTCATTAACCGCCAAGAAGTGAAGTCTTCACGGGCGTTAGTCCTTAGTTTGTCCCTTTTTGTCACTTGATGACAAAGGGGGAGAAACTTGAGATTTAGTCTTCAAGCAGGATATTTTGGGGCTTATGAACTATACTTAAGTTACAAACTCTTGGGTCTTCTGAAGTTTTTATGTAATGAGTTGTAACTTAAGCCCAATGGTACTCTGACGCTTTTGAACGTTTTTCTTCACATGCTTATTCCTCAAGTTTTTAATACACGCATGCTGGAATTAGTCAGATACCATTTGTCATCATGCATCTTCAATTTCTTCATACTATATTTCATATGTATGCATGATTTACAAGACTCAGGGGGAGATCTCCATGATATAAATCATCAATGTGCATTTGTTGTGAAAAGAAAAATCCTCAAGATATGCACATCTTCAGGGGGAGTCTCTCTGAATCTTGATTTCAAATTCCTCAATTGAGTATTTACACTTCATATTTTTATCCCTCTTGAAGACTTAACCTAATTGTCATCAACCACCAAAAAGGGGAGATTGTAAGTGCATCTAGTGCCCCTTAGTGATTTTGGTGGTTTGAAGACTTATAGGTTAAGTATCTAATGTGTTCATGAGTGTACACAGGATCTATAAGTCACTGAGCAGTTTGAAATATTTGACGAATATCGACCCCTAAAAATGTATATCTTCGGCTGAAGAAATTGTCTGAAGCTGAAGAATTGAATCGCGAAGATTCTGCGATGAAATTGATATTCCTCATGAAGATTTTGAATTTGACGAATTCGGTGTGTCCTAAAGAAAATCATTCTGAAGACTTTGAAGCATGAAGATTTACACTTTCTGTTTTGTTTTCTTCACACTTGAGTAATAGGAACACTGTACTGTTAAAGGGGGTCGAAGTTACACTTTGGGATGAATTTCCTCATGATGCTCAACCCAAGCCTAATCCTACCAAAAGCCTCAAGTGAGGAATACGAGTGACATGAGGACTCACACAGTTAAGGGTTCCGACCATTTCGATAGCCATGCCACATCATTGGTCTTATCCACACCAACGGTCATATTATTTAAGGGCATTAGTGTCAAATCATGTCGGGATGCTCCCAGGCTATAAATAGCCGCCCCCCACAACCATTAGCCGGTTGGCTGCTCCGTTAGAAACTGACACTTGTCATAAGAGCAACCCAATTCCTCAAGAGTCTTCGAGAGTAATTCATCAGTGAGGAAATACCCCCAAACACCAAACCACAAACCTAGAACCAAGTGATTGAGCATCACTGAAGAAGTTGTTCCTATGTGGGACTGAAGCCTTTTACTTTTGAGGACTGTGCATCCTCCAGACGGTTAGGCGTCATGGTCTAGAGCAATCCAGCAGTCAATTGTGGATCGCCGGTTGACCAAGTTTGTGAGGGTTTGGAAGTCTGCCCTGAAGACTTACCACAAGTGTTGGGCGAGGACTGTGTGTTCTTAGCCCAAGGAGAATACGGTAGGGACTGTGTGTCCCAGGACTGTGTGTCTTTTGGTTTCAATACCAAGCCGCTCCAAACCAGATGTACAACTGTCACAACAGTTGGAACTGGGTCATCAACAACTGTCTTCGTTGTGAAACGGGTTCTAATTCCTCAACTCTTCATGTTCCTGAGATTATGTGTTGATGATTTCAACTGTCACTGTTTGAAGAATTTGCTAAAGACTTTCTCTGAAATTTCTCAACCCCAAATTCTTCACGCTAGTTAATCCTCATCTGTTTTCTGCGTGCCTGCTTACTGTGAAATATGTTTTCACATTCCTCATACTGAAAATCTGTTGTAGTGAAACTTTGCACTCTTGATCCTTTACTGTTTCCGTTGTAAGTTAGTCATCAGTGAGGAATTTCCTCAAAAGCAATTTCCTCAGTGATGAAATTCTAAAAATCTCCTATTCACCCCCCTCTAGTCGATATAATGCACTTTCAGAACCTTCTCATCTTTTCCCTTTTCTATCTCTGAAACTTTTTGAAATTTTAGTAATTCTAAGGAAAAGTGAACAAGGCTCAACGAAACTCGTAGCAACTACTCCGACAAGTGCCTAGAGGCCATATTACATATCAAATCTACTTGAGACCAGCTAAAATTAGCATGCAAAGCTCAAGAACATGGTCACCAAGGCAGCAAAAATACGCGAAGTATAAGGCACTAGAGCAAAAACTAATTGGACCAATGGAGGAGTCACTTACCAAGGAGTAATTTCCCCAAAACAGTTGGGAGAACGGTGCTTTGAGCAAAGAGATCGAAAATCCCAGCAAGAGGAGGAAGAACACGGGTTTGAGCTATGAAACGATTTTTTCTGGAGGTAGGAGAACCAGATGAGAGCAAGAATGAGTGGAGGGGGTGCACGTGGGCCCCACAAGCCTGGTAGGCGCGACCAGGGGGTGCCCGTGCTTCCAGGGCTTGTGGACCACTGGTGCAGCCCCCAGACTAGCTCTTCGTCTCAGTATTTTTCAAAAAAATCCAAAAAAATCATACTTGATTTTCAGGACGTTCGGAGAACTTTTATTTTAGGGGTACTTTTCTATGGGACGCTAAAACAGAAAACAGGGAAAACTAAACTAAATCTATCATTTTTCTTCTAAGCAACCGAAGGTGAAAGCTTGGAACATAGGTTTGTGACTCCTCGATTCATCCATCTCATGGTCATCGAAGGAAATCTGTCAATGAGGTTGATCAAGTCTCCTCGACAAACCTTTTCGAATCGCAAAAGAAGACGGAGAATTTTCGAATAGTCACTAGGTTACCTTAATGGGGATGTGTATTTCCCCAACAAGCAAATCATACTTCATGTTAACAGGAGGTATAGGGCATTCAAAGCTCCCAATAAGAATCGATGAAGTTTTTTTTATAGCATTGATGCAATGTACTCGATATTGTTTCTTCGGAAAGTGCACCGTATGATCATTACCGTTGACATGGAAAGTGACATTGCCTTTGTTGCAATCTATAACAGCACCTGCAGTGTTTAAAAAGGGTCTTCCGAGGATGACCGCCATGGCATCGTCCTCAGGAATATCCAATATAACAAAGTATGTTAAGATACTGACATTAGCAACCACAACAGGCACATCCTCGCAAATGCCGATAGGGAAAGCAGTTGATTTGTCAGCCATTTGCGGAGAGATTTTAGTGTGTGTCAACTTATCCAGTTCAAGTCTACGATAAAGAGAAAGGGGCAAAACACTAACACCGGCTCCAAGGTCGCATATAGCAGTTCTAACGTAGTTACCTCTAACGGAGCACGGTATAGTGGGCATACCAGGATCACCTAGTTTCTTAGGAGTTCCACCCTTGAAGGTATAATTAGCAAGCATGGTGGAAATTTAAACCTCAGGTATCCTCCTCTTATTAGTCGCAGTATCTTTCATGTACTTAGCATACGACGACATCTTGAGCATATCCGTCAAACGCATCTGTAGAAAGACAGGTCTGATCATTTCAATGAATCGCTCAAAATCCTCATCATCCTTTTTCTTGGATGGTTTGGGAGGAAAGGGCATGGGTTTCTGAACCCATGGTTCCCTTTCTTTACCATGCTTCCTAGCAGTGAAGTCATTCTTATCATATCTCTTATTCTTAGGATGTGGGCTATCAAGATAAACAGGTTCAATCTCCACATCCTTATCATTGCTAGGTTGAGCATCTTCATGAACATCACTATCGATATCATCATTAGGCTCATGTTCATAACCAGATTGTGTTTCAGCATCAAAGACAGAGGCATTGTTTGGACTCTCAGGTGTAGCAGCAACAGGGTTGCTAGTGTGCAAGTTCCTATCATCTTTGGTCTTCTTTCTAGGATGACTAGGTGCATCAGTGCTAACTCCTTGAGAATCTTGTTCAATTCTCTTCGGATGACCCTCAGGATACAAAGGTTCCTGGGTCATTCTACCACCTCTAGTAACGACTCTAACGGAATTGTCATTCAACTCATTGAGCAAGTCATTCTGAGCACTTAAATGACTAACGGAATTGTTCTACCTGACTAGTAACCATAGAGGCATGTTTACTCAAGAGCTTAATATCATTGACATTTCTTTCCACACAAGCACTTAAATGACTAAGCATACGAGCATTATGTTCCAATTGTCTGCTAACATAATCATTGAAACTTTGTTGTTTGGCAACGAAGTTATCAAATTCATCCAGGCATAGGCTAGCAGGTTTATCAAAAGGAATATCACTCGCATCAAAACTACGCAGAGAATTTACTTCTACTACCTGTATCGGGTTATCAAGACCATGGATCTCTTCGATAGGTGGTAGATTTTTGACATCTTCAGATTTAATGCCTTCCTCTCGCATAGATTTCTTGGCTTCTTGCATATCTTCAGGACTGAGGAATAGAATACCTCGTTTCTTCGGAGTTGGCTTAGAAGGTGGTTCAGGAATAGTCCAACCGTTCTCATTGCACAAGATGTTATTCAATAGAATTTCAGCTTGTTCTACAGTTCGTTCCCTAAAAACACAACCGACACAGCTATCTAGGTGGTCTTTGGAAGAATCGGTAAGTCCATTATACAAGATATCAAGTATTTCATTCTTCTCAAGAGGGTGATCAGGCGAAGCATTCAGTAGCTGGATGAGCCTCCCCCAAGCTTGTGGTGGACTCTCTTCTCCGGCTTGAGCAAAGTTGTATATTTCCTGCAAGGCGGCTTGCTTCTTATGGGCAGAGAAATATTTTTTAGACAAGTAGTAGACCATATCCTCGGGGCTAAGCACACAAACAGGAGCAAGAGAAGTGAACCAAGTCTTAGCATCATCCATTAGCGAGAAAGGAAACAGCTTGAGGATATAGTAGTGGCGAATCTTTTCCTCACTAGTGAATAGGGTGGCTATGTTGTGAAGTTTGGTAAGATGGGATACAACCGTTTCAGACTCATAACCGTGAAAAGGGTCGACACAGAATTCATAATCCTTATCGGTCACAAAGATAGGCGAAGTAGCAAACTTCGGGTCGTATTTCATCCTAGCGTTCAGAGATTTTTTTTCCACTTGAGCAGTAATATCTCAACATCATAGCTATCCTTACACGCAAGAAAGTACTCAGCTATCTCTCCCTCCATAACATAACGCTCACGCATATCAGGCAATTCAGATCTAGGAGAGCTAGTTCTAGTAGGCAAAATAGCAGGTTCTACTTCAATAGTATCAGCAGTTTCAGAAGTATCATCACATCTAGCAGCAACTCTAGCAATTTGTGCATCAAGGAATACACCTAGTGGCACAGCAGTATCAAGCATAGCATCATCAGGCAAAGCAGTATCAAGCATAGCATCATCATGAGCATCATGGGCAGCAGAAGTAGGATCATCAAGCACACGCGACATATCAAGATTTCTAGCAGGAGGTGATGTCGCAAACTTACTCATAACTAAAGGTGAATCAAGTGCAGAGCTAGATGGCAGTTCCTTACCTATCCTCGTAGTTGAGGGCAAAATTTCAGTTCTTGGATCTTTTGGATTCCTCATAGTGACCAGCAGACGTCAATCCCAAGTGACTCAGAGAATATAGCTGTGCTTCCCCGGCAACGGCGCCAGAAAAATGTCTTGATGACCCACAAGTATAGGGGATCGCAACAGTTTTTGTGGGTAGAGTATTCAACCTAGATTTACTGATTCAACTCAAGGGGAAGCGAAAGAATATTCTCAAGTATTAGCAGCTGAGTTGTCAATTCAACCACACCTGAAAGATTAGTGTCTGCAAGCAAAGTATCTGTAGCATAGAATGATAGCAATGGTGCCAGAAAAGGGTCTGTTGACGGCAGACTATTCCTGACTTGTTCTATCAATGGTGCCAGAAAAAGGTATTGCAACAGGTAACAGCAAAGTAACAAGTAACAGCAGTAGTGACAAAAGTAGCAAGGAATAGCAGTAGTGACAGCAGTAGCAACAGAGTAACAACAGCAAGGACCAGTAGTAAAAGACTCGTAGGCATTGGATCGGTGATGGATGATTATGCCGGATGTGATTCATCATGTAACACCTATAACACGGAGAGATATGTAACAAGCTCCCGTTCGTCAATCTAATGTAGGCATGTATTCAGTATGTAGTCATACGTGCTTAGGGAAAAGAACTTGCATGACATCTATTGTCCATCCCTCCCGTGGCAGCGGGGTCCTAATGGAAACTACGGGATATTAAGGTTCTCCTTTTAATAAAGAACTGGACCAACACATTAACACTTGGTGAATACATGAACTCCTCATACTATGGTCATCTCCGGGAGTGGTTCCGTCTATTGTCACTCCGGGGTTGCCGGGTCATAACACATAGTAGGTGACTACACCTTGCAAGATAGGATCTAAAACACACATATATTGGCGACAACATAATAGGTTCAGATCTAAAATCATGGCACTCGGGCCCTAGTGACAAGCATTAAGCATGGCAAAGTAGTAGCAACATCAATCTCAGAACATAGTGGATACTAGGGATTAATCCCCGTCAAAACTAACTCGATTACATGATAGATCTCATCCAACTCATCACCGTCCAGCAAGCCTACGATGGGATTACTCACGAACGGTGAAGAGCATCATGGAATTGGCGATGGAGGAAGGTTGATGATGACGATGGCGACGATTTCCCCTCTCCGGAGCCCAGAACGGACTCCAGATCTGCCCTCCAGATGAAGAACAGGAGGTGGCGGCGCCTACGTATCGTAAAATGCGATGAATCCTTCTCTCTGATTTTTTTCAGGCGAAACGGAATATATAGAGCTGAGTTTGGAGGCGGTGGAGCCTTGTGGGCCCCACAAGCCCCCACGGCGCGACCAGGGGGGTGGCCGCGCCCCCTGGGCTTGTGGCCCACTGGCTCACCTCCTCTGGTGGATCTTTGCGCAGGTATTTTTCATTAATTCGAGAAAAATTTCTCCATAAATTTTCATGACATTCCGAGAACTTTTATTTCTGCACAAAAACAACACCATGGCAATTCTGCTGAAAACAGCGTTAGTCCGGGTTAGTTCCATTCAAATCATGCAAATTGGAGTCCAAAACAAGGGCAAAATAGTTCGGAAAAGTAGATACGACAGAGACGTATCAGTGGCCCGGGTATGATCAAACACCTCATGAAGATAATAGTGATTTTTCCTCACTGCATTTTGAGTCTCGTTGAGGGTTTTCACAATGGCACTGAATTGACGTTTGACCTATTTGTGATTGCGACCGACCTTATGATGAAGAATGGGGAGTAGCTCTCTGTTATTCATCACTCTTGGGGCAGTTGGGCTTGGTGGATCTTGGGTAGCAGTGTCATCATATGAAGAATATGACTTTGCTTCGCAAAACTGGCCATGATGGGGCTGATTTCCTTCGTCAATAACAGATTTTCCTTTGCCTTCAACAGGCTCAAATGTCTTCTTGATGACTGTGATGGGCGGCAGATATCCAATGTGATTAGGAAAATCAACATGGTAGTTGATGCCTGACCTGCTTTTGATGAATCTCATAATCCAGGGAGCATAAATCTTCATGTCAAAAGGCGATAGTGCATTATCAGCCAAAGTCCTCACGAAGAAGTCATGAAGGTTTATTGGTATGCCATGGATGATATTGAAAAGGATATTCTTCATGATGCCTATGAAATCTTCTTGATCATCATGGCCTTTGATAGGAGCGATTACATTGGCCAGGATTCTCTAGACTGTTCGTGGTTCATACTTCAAGTCTTGAACCAGAAAGCAAGTCCTTGGAGGTTGGTCCTTGGCCAAATGCTTCATGAGGACTTCCATCAGTATGTTGGGCAGCTCACGTTCATCATACATCAGCACCGCATTTTTTGAGGGAATTGAGACTGGAAGATCTCGAAGCAATTCAGTGGCAGGTGCTTTGTAGTGCATGTGCTGAGTCATCCAGTCCAAAACCCAAGTGTTGACATCCTTTGGGTCGCCAGAGATATGCAGAGTGGCGTAAAACTGAAGAATTACGTCACAGTTCCAGTCACCAATGTCAGTGCAGAGAGGCAGCAGTCCAGCTTCGTGAAGAACATTGAGGACTCGAGTGAACCAAAGAATTTCTTCCATGTCATAGTGAGGAATATGCTTGTGCTGAAATATTTTGTTCCTCCCACAGATCACAGAGGCATAGTAGTTGAGCTGATTCCTCGTCCAAAACTTCTGGTGCCTAATGCGAAGCTTATCATACGGATTTGCGCGTGTGAAGTACACCCGTTCTTCATAGAATGCTTCCTTTTAAAACTTTGGCCTTTTTGAAAATGGCTGATTTTGCTGCGGTTGAAGATTATGCTGCTGTTCTTGAGGAGGAGCTACTATCATTGCTCTTTCTGTGTTGAGCACAACAATAGCAGTTTCGGTATTTGGGCAGGAGCATCTTCTTCATTCTAACCTTTTTCTGCAGGTGGAGGATTTTCCTCAGCTTGAGGAATTTGCTTGATGGAGGAGGCAGTTGTAGCATTGGTCTCTCCATTATCTTCAGCTGATGCAGCAGATTCTTGAGCAGATTCCTCACAGAAGGTCTTCCCATCAGATCCTATGAGGATTTCTGTTGCGGCAGGAGTAGGAGGGATTTGGGTTGACCTTGGTGAGCGATGAGTTTCTTCCCAGAAGTCATCATGAATAACTCAGAGTGGTGCACACAGTTTCATCATCACCCACAATTTCATCAGAGGTCTTTTGAGGAATGGAGGGTTGAGGAATGTCATCAATTTGTATTTCCTCATCCATGATTTCTTCAGCTTCAGCATCTTCCATTTCCGCATAACGTCAAGAATGACATAGTTAACACCGAAGGGAATCATTGAGAAGGATGGAGCTACATTCAGAGGCGTAGCATCCACTAGGGCAGTTGAAGATTCTGTCTGAGTGACCTGTGGGCGCTTTGCCTGTGAGGATTCTGAGGTCATTGAAGCTTTTCTCTTCTTTGCTTCTTTCTCAGCAGCTTTGGTCTTCTTCACGTCTGATGCAGACAGAGTCATCTTCTTCACCTTTGAGGGTTGAGGTGAAGGAATTGTTTCTTCAAGAGCTGGTGCAGTCACAGTCCTGACAGTTTCCTCAGCTGAAGCATTTTCTTCAGTTGGAACATTTTTCTTCCACTGGAGCAGATTCATCAGGTAGAGTATCTTGAGGAATTTCCTCAGCATCAGGTTCATCAGGTTCATCTTCTTTTGCCAGCCGAACCGTGTAGCTAGACTCAGGTAGCTTTTGCTGCACAGGAGGAGCAGCTTTCTTGTTGTATTCATCAACTGCATCAGTTGCAAGCTTGATGAAATTCACCTTGACACTTTGACTATCAGATAGGCTTGTGTACTTATCTGTCAAGGTTTTCAGTTTAGCCTGAGTTGAAACAAGAGCTTCGGGCGTCAGATTGAGAGTTTAGCAGCCTTTGCTTGCTTGGCTTGTTGTTCTTTCCATTTTGCCTCATTGATGAATGTGGCAACCATGTGATTGGCACTTTGGGGAAGCTTCAAGTCATCAATAGGAGTATTTGGATCTTCGTACCAGAGATTGATGAAGTCCAGTAGAACTTTGGGGTCCATGGCCAGAGGAATAGAGCTGTCCGAGGCTTGTGCAACTCGTTCCTGCTTGTTTCTCATGATTGCTTGAAGAGTTTCATCACCGAATTCCTCACTTCCTTCTGATGCAGAAGGAGTGTTGATGACTTTGCTTGGACTGGGCCTGATGCCTCTTCTAGCATTCATTTAATCTTCAAAAGAGTTTGTGAAGACTTTGTAGCAGAGCTCGTGGCAGATGGCACTAAGGAACTTCAATGAGTAGGGTGAGGCTTTACTATCTCCTTTCGTTGAGGCTGTGAGGACTGTGGTACTGTTGAAGGTTTTGGCACTGGTGCAGCCTTCTAAGGCAATTGCTCTTTTGGCACTGAGGCCTTTGGTTTCTTTGGCACAGTCTTCTTCTGAGGAATAGTTGTACGAGAGGCTTCAACACCTGAAGAGGTGTCGGCAGTGGCAGTAGTAGCAGAGTTCTCATTGAATTTCTTAAGTGCAACTTCTCCTTTCTTCTGTAGCTTTGACAAATGTTTGTCTTTTTCCTCGGGGTAATCCTCAATTGTTTCAACACTTGATGGATGTGCAGCTTGTTGATTACCCAGAGGAGGCCTCTTGCAAGGTGGCTTGAGGGCGAATTTTTTCACATATTTTGGAGTCATATAGCGGTATTCCTTCCACTCCTTAGTCCACCTGCGTTCGATTTTCTGAAGCCTTATCTTGCGCTTCGCCATAGTTTCTTTGCCATATATTTCCTCATCAGGAGTGCAGTAGTCGGCATATATTTCTTCAAGAATATCAACTGCAGTGTTCGGTTCAAGTTTTTTCCTCCCTTTTTCTTTCTGTCATCTTCCATTTTCTTCAACCGAGGCTTTTGCGGAGGAATATGCACTCTTGAAGATTCTGATGACACTGGTAAATTTTCTTCGAGAAACGCTACAAATGAGTTAAGTTGATGAGAACCTATTGATTCATCAGCTGACATTTTGTATGTGTGAACAGAGTATGGGTGCGAAGAATTTGGACAGGTCATATGCAATCTCACATTTGAGGAAACTGAAAATTTTAGAAGTAGAGGAATTTGACCAGCGGGTTGAGGAATTTGACTAACTGATACGTCTCCAACGTATCTATAATTTCGGATGGTTTCATTCTATTATCTTGTCAAACTTTGGATGTTTTGCATGCCTTTTATATGTTTTTTGGGACTAACTTATTAACTCAGTGCCAAGTGCCAGTTCCTGTTTTTCCATGTTTTAACCCCTTTCATACGAGATTTTGAAACGGAGTCCAAATGGAAGAAAATCCCCGAAAATATTTTTTTTGGAATGGAAGAAGATCGGGGAGCTTGTGAGCCAAGGAAGGGGAGCCCCAGGGGCCCCACAAGCCCCCACCCCGCGGCTAGGGCGGCTACGCCATCCAGGCTTGTGGGCCCCCTGGACGTCCCCTGACCTAGGTCCCATCTGTCTCCGCAAAATATTCCCATATAGGACACGTTCTGGTACCTTGCCGGAGGGGGGATTCGGACACGGAGGGCTTCTTCATCAACACCATGACCTCTCCGATGATGCGTGAGTAGTTCACCATAGACCTACAGGTCCATAGCTAGTAGCTAGATGGCATGTTCTCTCTCTTGGATCATCAATACAAAGTTCTCCATGATCTTCATGGAGATCTATCCGGTGTAATCTTCTTTTGCGGTGTGTTTGTCGAGATCCGATGAATTGCGGATTTATGATCAGATTATCTATGAATCTTATTTGAGTTTCTTCTGATCTCTGTTATGCATGATTTCATATCCTTGTAATTCTCTTCGAGTTGTAGGTTTTGTCTGGCCAACTAGATCTATGATTCTTGCAATGGGACAAGTGCTTGGTTTTGGGTTCATACCGTGCGGTGACCTCACCCAGTGACCGAAGGGGTAGCGAGGCACGCATCATGTTGTTTCCATCTAGGGTAAAAAGATGGAGTTTTCCTCATTGGTTTGAGATTATCCCTCTACATCATGTCGTCTTGCTTAAAGTGTTACTCTGTTCGTCATGAACTCAATACACTAGATGCATGTTGGATAGGGGTCGATGTGTGGAGTAATAGTAGTAGATGCAGAAAGTATCGGTCTACTTGTCTCGGACATGATGCCTATATGCATGATCATTGCCTTAGATATCGTCATGACTTTGTGCGGTTCTATCAATTGCTCGACAGTAATTTGTTCACCCACCGTAATACTTGCTATTTTGAGAGAAGCCTCTAGTGAACACTATGGCCCCGAGTGTCTACTCCACACCATATTTTCAGCCTTACACTTTTTACTTCGTTGCACTTTCCGCCTTCAGATCTCACTTTGCAAACAATCTTGAAGGGATTGACAACCCCTTTGAAGCGTTGGGTGCAAGCTTGTTTGTGTTTGCGCAGGCACTCTGGACTTGGCGAGACCCTCCTTCTGGATCGATACCTTGGTTCTCAAACTGAGGGAAATACTTACTGCTCCTGTGCTGCATCACCCTTTCCTCTTCAACGGAAAAACCAACGCAAGCCCAACCTCTGTCAACGTGTCAATTTCTGGCGCTGTTGCCGGGAAGGATCAAGTCAAGAACTCATCCAAGTAGGTGTCGCAAACTCATCTCTTGCATTTACTTTGTTTGTGAGTTGCCTCTCGTTTTCCTCTCCCCCACTTCTAAAAAAACCCTTTTTCGTTTGCCTTTCCTTTGCTTGTGAGCTATGTGCCTTCAATATGCTTGCATCTTCGCTTGCTGAAAATTCATTGATATGGATCCTCACCCACTTGCTAATCTCTTTAAGAGATCCATTTATGTGGAACCAACTGCTAGTGAGTTGAGTGCACTTGACTTTCTCTATGGAGTTTTGCTTGAGATGCGTGAATCTGAAAATCGTGATGAAGAAATTTATGAAATGATTCATGAGGGCTCCTTGAATGAAAAGCATGATTGCAATGATTTCATTATAAATTCTATTAATGGCGATCATGCTAAAAATATGCAAAACCCTAAGCTTGGGGATGCTACTTTTGTTATGTCCACTACTTGTTGCAATGATATTTGCAATAATATTGAAAGTGGGTTTGGAGAAGTCATGACTTTAGTTGATGATAATCCCACTATTTTTGAAGAGCGTCAACTTTGCATGCATGTGGATCATGAAAAGAATATCCTTTGTGATAGCTATATTGTTGAATTTGATTTTGATCCCACATGTAATTGCTTTGAGAGAGGAAAATATTGTGGTAGAAACTTTCATGTTACCCAATTACCTCTCGTTATGTTGAGATTGCTATTGTCTCTTTCTTCTTCCTTGCATTTGGTAACTATTGGTTGTCTTGCCAATTTTTTCTCCTATAAAATGCATATGCATAGGAAGTATGTTAGACTTAGATGTGATTCTCACATGCTTTATGATGCTCTCGTTGTGCTTCAATCATTGATCTATCAATGCCTAGCTAAGGGCGTTAAACAATAGCACTTGTTGGGAGGCAACTCAATGAATTTATATTTTTCTTTCTGTTTTGTTGTTTCCACACTTTCGTAATTCTGTTGTGATTGTGTTTTTTGTGTTTCTTTTTGTGTTTGAGCCAAGCAAAGCCTTTATTACTAGTCTTGGTAATGGTTGTTTGATCCTGCTGGAAAAAGACAGAAACTTTTCGCTCACGACATGATTTTTCATTTTTATTCAGAAAGAGCTTTTGAGCTTATTCTTTTTGCTGTTGATTGATATGCTTTTTTCCCAGGCCTTCGTAATTTTTCAGATGTTTTGAGGTACCAGAAGTATACGAGGTATACAGATTGCTACAGACTAGTCTGTTTTTCACAAATTCTGTTTTTTGTTGAGTTGGTTGCTTGTTTTGATGAAACTATGGTTAGTATCGGGGGGTACTAGCCATGGAAAAGTGAGAATACAGTAGCCCATCATAAATATAGATAGAATTCAAGTTTGCTACAGTACCAAAAGAAGTGGTATTTTGTTTTCTTGTACAAATGTTATCAGAAGTTTCTGTTTAAGTTTTGTGTTGTGAAGTTTTCAAGTTTTGGGTGATGATCTCATGGACAAAGAGATAAGGAGTGGAAAGAGCTCAAGCTTGGGGATGCCCAAGGCATCCCAAGCCAAATCCAAGGACACCAAAAAGCCTAAGCTTGGGGATGCCCCGGGAAGGCATCCCCTCTTTTGTCTTCAATCCATCAGTAACATTACTTGGAGCTATATTTTATTCACCACATGATATGTGTTTTGCTTGGAGCGTCTTGTATCTTAGGAGTCTTTTCTTTTTATTGTGTCACAATAATCCTTGTTGCACACCTTTTTGAGAGAGAGAGACACCTGCACTCATCGTGATTTTGCTAGAATGCTCATAGTGCTTCACTTATACCTTTTGAGCTAGATACTTTTGCTCTAGTGCTTCACTTATATTTTTTCAGCAAGATACTTTTGCTCTTGTGCTTCACTTACATATTTAGAGCACGGCGGTGAGTGACTTGGTAGTTGGCTTATGCTATGAAAGTAGTCCCAAATGTGATAGGTACCCAAAGAGGATGCAAAAACCTCCATCTTCATGTGCATTGAGTACAAAGAGAAGTTTTGATTCCTCTCAATTAGTTTTGAGACGTGGATTCGGTAATATTAAGAGTTATGTTAATAGGGTGTTGTGAATCTAGAGATACTTGTGTTGGAGTTAGTGATTCAGGTAGCATGCATGTATGGTGAACCGCTATGTTAGGAAGTCGGAGCATAATTGATCTATTGATTGTCATCCTTTGTGCTGAGGTCGGGATCGCGCGATGGTTAACACCTACCGACCCTTCCCCTCGGAGTATGCGTTTAGCACTTTGTTTCGATTACGAATAAAAACTTTCGCAACAAGTATGTGAGTTCTTCATGACTAATGTGAGTCCATGGTATAGATGCACTTTCACCTTCCACCATTGCTAGCCTCTCTAGTGTCGCACAATTCTCGCCGGTGCACAAACCCACCAAATTCCTTCCTCAAAACAGCCACCATACCTACCTACTATGGCATTTTCATAGCCATTTCGAGATATATTGCCATGCAACTCCCACCGTTACGTCTCATGACTTGTTCCGTCACTCTCATATTGCCATTGCATGATCGTAAGATAGCTAGCGAGATGTTTCAACGTCATACGCCATGCTAGATCATTGCACATCCCGGTACACTGCCGGAGGCATTTCCTATGGAGTCATCATCATTATGATCTTTGAGCTGTGAGTAAATAAAAGTGTGATGATCATCATTATTAGAGCATTGCCCCATGTGAGGAAATAAAAAAAAGAGGCCAAAGAGCCCCCAAAAAAAAAAAGAGGCCTAAGAGCCCAAATGAAAAAAAGAAAAGAGAGAAAAAGAGAGA
This sequence comes from Hordeum vulgare subsp. vulgare, assembly GCF_904849725.1. NCBI lineage: Eukaryota > Viridiplantae > Streptophyta > Magnoliopsida > Poales > Poaceae > Hordeum > Hordeum vulgare. The sequence continues at coordinate 141,763,039 of NC_058521.1, read as the reverse complement.
AGGGACAATGCTACTATCTTTTCCACACTTGTGCTTCATGTTAGCACCATGTTCTTCATGATTGAGAGCTTCTTGCTTTGTCACTACCATATGCTAGTGGGAATCTTCGTTTTATAACTTGGCTTGTATATTCCAATGATGGGCTTCCTCAAAATTGCCCTAGGTCTTCGTGAGCAAGCAATTTGGATGCACACCCACTAGTTTTCCTCTTGAGCTTTCACATACTTATAGCTCTAGTGCATCTCTTGTATGGCAATCCTTACTCATTCACATTGATATCTATTAATGGGCATCTCCATAGCCTATTGATACGCCGAGTCAATGTGACCATTTCCTCCTTTTTGTCTCACAACCACCACCACACTCTATTCCACCTATAGTGCTATATCCATGGCTCGCGCTCATGTATTACGTGATAGTTATAAAAGGTTTGAGAAAGTAAGAGTGCAAAAACAATTACTTGGACAATTTCGGGGTTGTGCATGATTTACATTAGTTGTGTGAGGATGATGGAGCATAGCGAGACTATATGATTTTGTAGGGATAACTTTCTTTGGCCTTGTTATTTTGAAAGTTCATGATTACTTTGCTAGTTTGCTTGAAGTATTACTGTTTTCATGTCAATAGAAAACTATTGTTTTGAATCTTATGGATCTGAACATTCATGTCACATGAAAGAAGTTTCAAAGGACAACTATGCTAGGTAGCATTCCACATCAAAAATTCATTCTTTAGCACTTCCCTACTCGAGGACGAGCAGGAGTTAAGCTTGGGGATGCTTGATACGTCTCCAACGTATCTATAATTTTTTATGGTTTCATGCTATTATCTTGTCAAACTTTGGATGTTTTGCATGCCTTTTATATATTTTTTGGGACTAACTTATTAACTCAGTGCCAAGTGCCAGTTCCTGTTCTTTCCATGTTTTTGACCCCTTTCAGAGGAGATTTTGAAACGGAGTTCAAACGGAAGAAAATCCCCGAAAAGATTTTCTTTGGAACGGAAGAAGATCGGGGAGCTTTTGAGCCAAGGCAGGGGAGCCCCAGGGGCCCCATAAGCCCCCACCCCGCGGCCAGGGGGCGCGCTATCCAGGCTTGTGGGCCCCCTGGATGTCCCCTGACCTAGGTCTTTCGCCTATATATTCCCATAAATTCCAGAAAAAATCAGGAGATCTTCGAAATCACTTTTCCGCCGCCGCAAGCTTCTGTCTCTGCAAAATCCCATCTGGGGCACGTTCTGGTGCCCTGCCGGAGGGGGGATTCGGACACGGAGGGCTTCTTCAGCAACACCATGACCTCTCCGATGGTGCGTGAGTAGTTCACCATAGACCTACGGGTCCATAGCTAGTAGCTAGATGGCTTCTTCTCTCTCTTGGATCTTCAATACAAAGTTCTCCATGATCTTCATGGAGATCTATCCGATGTAATCTTCTTTTGCGGTGTGTTTGTCGAGATCCGATGAATTGTGGATTTATGATCAGATTATCTATGAATCTTATTTGAGTTTCTTTTGATCTCTCTTATGCGTGATTTCATATCCTTGTAATTCTCTTTGAGTTGTGGGTTTTGTATGGCCAACTAGATCTATGATTCTTGCAATGGGAGAAGTGTTTGGTTTTGGGTTCATACCATGCGGTGACCTCACCCAGTGACAGAAGGGGTAGCGAGGCACGCATCATGTTGTTGCCATCAAAGTTAAAAAGATGGGGTTTTCATCATTGGTTTGAGATTATCCCTCTACATCATGTCATCTTGCTTAAAGTGTTACTCTGTTCGTCATGAACTCAATACACTAGATGCATGCTGGATAGCAGTCGATGTGTGGAGTAATAGTAGTAGATGCAGAAAGTATCGGTCTACTTGTCTCGGACGTGATGCCTATATGCATGATGATTGCCTTAGATATCGCCATGACTTTGCGGGGTTCTATCAATTGCTCGACAGTAATTTGTTTACCCACCGTTATACTTGCTATTTTGAGAGAAGCCTCTAGTGAACACTATGTCCCCCAGTGTCTACTCCACACCATATTTTCAGCCTTACACTTTTTACTTCGTTGCACTTTCCGCCTTCAGATCTCACTTTGCAAACAATCTTGAAGGGATTGACAACCCCTTTGAAGCGTTGGGTGCAAGCTTGTTTGTGTTTGCGCAGGCACTCTGGACTTGGCGAGACCCTCCTTCTGGATCGATACCTTGGTTCTCAAACTGAGGGAAATACTTACTGCTCCTGTGCTGCATCACCCTTTCCTCTTCAAGGGAAAAACCAACGCAAGCCCAACCTCTGTCAACGTGTCAGTTTCTGGCGCTGTTGTGTGTGGGATAGCACTAAGTATTCTGATATTGGGTTCCAGAGTTATGAAGATTCGAGAATTTACACAATTGAGGAATCTAATGAAGAATTTGAGTGGCTTAGTGAAATTCATCAAGTGTTTGAGGAATGAGTGTGCGAGGCTGACAGACACTGAGAAAAAACAGATTTCGTGAATCTAAAGTGAAATAATAGATCAACAGAGGCAGTAAAATAAGGTTTTAGTGACGCTGAGCGAAGAACATGAAGAACAGGAGCAGTAAAAGTGAGAAGCTCTTTGGTTCAGATCTTCTGCGCCCTAACTTGGCGATAGAAGTCAGCTACGGCGGTGGCGGAGGAAGAGATTCTGCTTCTGGTGTGACTTCGGCGACGGCGACGGCGAGGCAGTGAAGCTTTTCCTCACCAACGACGAGATTGCAAGCGGTGGCGCTAGGGTTGAGCTCGAGCGGAGAGGTGACAAGAGGATGAAGGGTTTTAACTGAGGGGGTAAGGGCCTATTTATAGCTCAGGTGAAAAACTATTCGATCGAATCTTTTGGACCGAACTGCCCTTGCCTATTTGTCTCCGCACGACACGTGGAGCCCATGATTGTAGCGGTGGAGATCGTGCTTAGCTGATCGTGGGGAGTGGGTCTAGTTACTGTGTAACGTTATAAAATTCATTTATGAAGATTTAAAGATTTTGTTGCAAAAGCCTCAGCTGACGAGGACACAGTGAGGATTTTGAACAAGTTTCAAGTAGAACGCATATGAAGAATTGAATAGACTGGGTTGAGTATAGCATAGAGGGGAGTCGGGTCCGATCATATTCACTTAGATGAAATATCAAATTGAAGACAGAGCATAAGTGAATGATGTTGAGGACTTTGAACTCATAGTCTATATATATATCTAGGCAAATGAAAATCATCAAACGTTTTGAAGATTTTGAGAACTTGAGGATTTTGTGACAAAGCGTCACGTTGATGAATTTCAATTTTGAAGAAAAACAGCTTGAAGAATTTCAAAGTTGGGCGGTGGCGTGACCAACCGTATAAGAATGATGATTTCACACGCCGCGTACAATTGTCATAGGGCCATGAGAACCAAATTCTTCATTAATTTCCTCAGACTAAGAGTGATATTCTTCATTGATTCAAGAAAATCGACTCTTCGTGTGTTGCACATCTAAGTTATCAATTTTGCATAAGTGTTAGGATGTGTGCATGTTTTCACAAAACATTTGAAGACTCTAAGATATTTAGCTCACACCTCAACTTGCAAAACCTTTTCTCATCGAAGGGCCTAGTGAAAATATCTGCTAGTTGATCGTCGGTCTTCACATGGTCCACGATGATGTTGCCCTTGAGGACATGGTCCCGAAGAAAATGATGGCGAATCTGGATGTGCTTAGTCTTCGAGTGTTGTACTGGGTTGTACGCGATCTTGATTGCACTCTCATTGTCGCAGTAGAGAGGCGCATTCATCATGTTGATGCCGTAGTCTTTGAGGGTTTTCTTCATCCATAGCAATTGAGCACATCATGATCCAGGAGCAATGTACTCAGCTTCGGCAGAGGAGAGAGAAACACAATTCTGCTTCTTTGAGGACCAGCAGACTAATGATCTTCCGAGGAAATCACAAGTGGCAGATGTTGACTTGCGATCCACACGGTCACCAGCATAGTCAGAAACAGAATATCCCACGAGATGAAGAATTGAGCCCTTGGGGTACCATAATACTTGTGTTGGTGTGTGAGCTAAGTATCGAAGAATATGCTTCACAGCCTTACGGTGTGATTCCTTCGGTTTTGCTTGAAAACGAGCACACATACAAACACTAAGCACTATACTCACCTAGATGGACACAGATACAATAAAGAGCCAATCATCGAGCGATATACCTGTTGATCGAAACCTTTACCATTTTCTTTAGTGCAGAGGTGGCCGTTGGTAGGCATGGGAGTCTTGGCACCTTTGCATTCATGCATGTTGAATTTCCTTAGAACATCCTTGAGGTATTTCTCGTGTGACATGACGATGCCATTCCATTGTTGACGAATTTGAAGACCTAAGAAGAATTTCACCTCCCCCATCATAGACCTCTGATATTCTTCACTCATGATGTAAGAAAATTCATCACTGTAGCGTTCGTCAGTACAACCAAAGATGATGTCGTCGACATATATTTGGCACACGAATAGTCCATTATCATAGGATTTAGTGAGAAGAGTTGGATCGAGTGAACCAGGTTTGAAGCCTTTCTTCATGAGGAATTCCTTCAATGTATCATACCACACCCGAGGGGCTTGCTTGAGGCCATAGAGTGCCTTTTTGAGTCTGAAGACTTTTTATGGATTCTTCGGATCCTTAAAACCTGGGGCTGAGCAACATATACTTCTTCCTCAAGCTTACCATTGAGGAATGCACTTTTCACATCCATTTGATATAATATGTTATTATGATTAGCATAAGCAAGTAGAATTCGAATAGCTTCAAGTCTACTAACATGTGTAAAAGTTTCATTTAAATCAATTCCTTCATCTTGTATGTAGCCTTGGGCTACTAGTCGTGCCTTATTCCTCACCACTTGACCATCCTCATCTTGCTTGTTTCGGAAAATCCACTTGGTACCGATGATATTGTGCTTGCGAGGATCTGGTCGTTTGACGACTTCCCACATGTCATTTAGCTTGAATTGAAGAAGTTCAACTTGCATGGCTTGAATCCACTCAGGTTCCATGAAAGCTTCAGCAACTTTTGAGGGTTCTGTGAGAGACACAAAATAGGAATGCCCACAAAAGTTAACTAAGTGTGAAGCTTTTGAGCGAGTGAGAGGACATGGCATGTTGATGTCATCGAGGATTTTGTCAAGTTCTAATTCATTTGCAATCCTTGGATGAGCTGGTTGAGGATTTTGTCTGGGCTGAGGAATTTTCTCTAGAGCAATTTCCTCAGGAGTACATTCTTGAATTTGATCAGTGCAGGGGACGATTTCTTTAGCAATTTCCTCAGTAGGAACAATGTCTTCAGTAGCTTTGAACTTGATTGCTTCCTCAAGAGATAATTTATCCGGCACAGGAGGCAATTGCTCTCTTTGCGAGCCACTAGTTTCATCGAACCGCACATCTACAGTTTCAACTACCTTGTTGTGATAGGTGTTGAAGACTCTGTAGGTGTGCGAGTCCTTTCCGTAACATGGCATAAAACCCTCATGTGCTTTAGGTTCAAATTTGGAGCTATGGTGAGGATCTCTAATCCAACATCTTGCACCGAAGACTTGGAAATAACTTACATTGGGTTTCTTGTCAGTGAGGAGTTCATATGAGGTTTTATTGAGGAATTTGTGAAGATATACCCTACTGATGATGTGACAAGCAGTGTTGATAGCTTCAGGACAGAATAGACGAGGTGTCTGATATTCTTTAAGCATGGTTGATACGTCCATTTTGCATCATGTTTTCATGTTGATATTTATCGCTTCTTGGGCTCTTATTTCACTTCACGGTACAATATTATGCCTTTTCTCTCTTATTTTGCAAGGTTTACATGAAGAGGGAGAATGCCGGCAGCTGGAATTCTCGCCTGAAAGTGGAGCAAAGTTGAGATACTTATTTTGCGCAACTCCAAACTAAGTAAAAATCAACGAGGATTTTTTTCGAATTTATAAAAAATACTGGGCCAAAGAAGCGCCAGAGGGGCGCTAGCATGGACCACAAGCCTGCACGGCACGGCCACCCACCTAGGCCGCGCCAAGGGGGCTTGTGGGTAGCCTGCTGGCCCACTGTCCCCCCTCTTCTACTATATGAAGGGTTTCGTCCAGGAAAAAAATCAAGGAGGAGCTTTTTCGTGGATTCGCCGCCGCCACGAGGCGGAACTTGAGCAGAACCAATTTACAGCTCCGGCAGGACGATCCTGCCGGGGAAACTTACCTCCCGGAGGGGGAAATTGTCGCCATCGTCATCACCAACACTCCTCTCATCAGAGGGGACTCATCACCATCAACATCTTCATCAGCACCATCTCATCTCCAAACCCTAGTTCATCACTTGTAACCAATCTCCGTCTCGCGACTCCGATTGGTACTTGTAAGGTTGCTAGTAGTGTTAATTACTCCTTGTAGTTGATGCTAGTTGGATTACTTGGTGGAAGAGTTTATGTTTACATCCTTGATCCTACTCATTACCTCTCTTGTCATGAATATGATTATGCTTTGTGAGTAGTTACTTTTGTTCCTGAGAACATGGGATAAGTAATGCTAATAGTAGTCATGTGAATTTGATATTCGTTCGGTAATTTGATGTGGTGTATGTTGTTTCTCCTCTAGTGGTGTTATGTGAACGTTGACTACATAACACTTCACCATTATTTGGGCCTAGAGGAAGGCATTGGGAAGTAGTAAGTAGATGATGGGTTGCTAGAGTGACAGAAGCTTAAACCCTAGTTTATGCGTTGCTTCGTAAGGGGCTCATTTGGATCCACTAGTTTAATGATATGGTTAGACTTTCTCTTAATTCTTATTTCGTAGTTGCAGATGCTTGCGAGAGGGGTTAATCATAAGTGGGATGCTTGTCCAAGTAAGGGCAGTACCCAAGAGCCGGTCCACCCACATATCAAACTATCAAAGTAACGAGCGCGAATCATATGAACATTCTGAAAACTAGCATGACAGAAATTTGCGTCTGTCCTCGGGAGCGTTTTTCCTCCTATAAGAATTTGTCCAGGCTTGTCCCTTGCTACAAAAGGGATTGGGCCACTTTTCTGCGCCGTTGCTACTTTTGTTACTTGTTGCTTGCTACGAATCACCTCACCACACAATCACTTGTTACCGATAATTTCAGTGCCTGCAGATTTTACCTTACTGAAAACCACTTGTCAGATCCTTCTGCTCCTCGTTGGGTTCGACACTCTTACTTACCGAAAGTACTAAGATTGATCCCCTATACTTGTGGGTCATCAATACTCTTTTCTGGCGCCGTTGCCGGGGAGTGAAGCGCCTTTGGTAAGTGGAAATTGGTAAGGAAACATTCATATAGTGTGCTGAAATTTATTGTCACTTGTCACTATGGATACTAATCCTTTGAGGGGCTTGTTCGGGGTATCTTCACCTCAAACGGATGCACAAAGAGTTGCTCCTCAACCTGCTGCACCTACTAAAAATATTTTCTTTGAATTTCCTTCGGGTATGCTTGAGAAACTGCTGTCTAATCCTTTTACAGGAGATGGAACATCACATCCAGACTTGCATCTAATCTATGAAAATGAAGTTTGTGGTTTATTTAAGCTTGCAGGTTTGCCCGAGGATGAGGTCAAGAAGAAGGTCTTTCCTTTATCTTTGAAGGATAAGGCGTTGACATGGGATAGGCTATGTGATGATTCTGGATCATGGGACTACAATCGGTTGAAATTGGAATTTCATGAAAAGTTTTATCCTATGCATTTAGTACATCATGATCAGAATTATATTTATAATTTTTGGCCTCGTGACAAAGAAAGCATCGCTCAAGCTTCGGGGAGGCTTAAATCAATGTTATATTCATGCCCCAATCATGAGCTCTTGAGATAAATTATCATTCAGAAGTTCTATGCTCGGCTTTCTCATGATGATCGCACCATGCTTGACACTTCTTGTACCGGTTCTTTTATGAAGAGAGATATTGACTTCAAATGGAATTTATTGGAGAGAATTGAACGCAACTCTGAATATTGGGAGCTTGAAAAAGGTAAGGAGTCAGGTATGAATTTCACGTTTGATTGCGTTAAATCCTTTGTTGAGACAAATACTTTTTGTGACCTTAGCGCTAAGTATGGACTTGACTCTGAGATAGTAGCTTCACTGTGTGAATCCTTTGCTTCTCATATTGATCTCCCTAAAGAGAAGTGATTTAAATATCATCCTCCTTTAGAAGTCAATGTAGTTAAACCCACTCCAGTTGAAGAGAAAGTCATTGCCTATAATGATATTGTGGTTCCCAGTGCTTACATTGAGAAACCACCTTTCCCTGTTAGGATAAAGGATCATTCTAAAGCTTCAACTGTGATACGTAGCGGCTACATTAGAACACCTAGACCCCCTGAGAAAATTAGAGTTTAACCTAGCATTACTATTATCAAAGATCTTCTGTCCGACGATGTTGAGGGACATAATATTCACTTCTGTGAAGATGCTGCTAGAATTGCTAAACCTCACGCTAGAGACAAACATAGGCGTGTTGTTGGCACGCCTGTTGTTTCTGTTAAGATAGGAGATCATTGTTATCATGGTTTATGTGACGTGGGTGCTAGTGTTAGTGCAATACCTCAATCCTTTTACGATGAAATCAAAGATGAGATTGCACCTGTTGAGATAGAGCCTATTGATGTCACTATTCACTTGCCAATAGAGATATTATCTGCCATGTGGGAATTGTTAGGGATGTTGAAGTCTTGTGTGGTAAAACAAAGTATCCTGCTGATTTCCTCGTTCTTGCTACTACACAAGATAGCTTTTGTCCCATCATATTTGGCAGACCCTTCCTCAATACCGTCAATGCTCATATTAACTGTGCGAAGCAAACTGTCACTGTTGGCTTTGAAGGTGTGTCACATGAGTTCAATTTCTCCAAGTTTGGTAGACAACCTCATGAAAAGGAGTTGCCTAGTAAGGATGAAACTATTGCCTTAGCATATGTTGTCGTGCCTCCTACTGATCCCTTAGAGCAATAGTTGCTTGAGCATGAAAATGATATGCATATGGATGAAAGGGATGAGCAAGAGTTATCTTAGAACAATATCCCATCCTTAAGAATAATCTGCCTGTTGAACTGCTTGGGGATCCACCCCCACCAAAGGGTGATCCTGTGTTCGAGCTTAAATAGTTGCCAGATACTCTTAAGTATGCTTATCTGGATGAAAAAGAGATATATCCTGTTATTATTAGTGCTAGCCTCTCAGAGCATGAAGAAAAGAAGTTGCTAAAAACTCTGAGGAAGTACCGTGCTGCTATAGGATATACTCTTGATGATCTTAAGGGAATTAGTCCTACTCTATGCCGACACAAGATTAAAACTGATCCTGACTTCAAATCAGTTGCTGATCATCAAAGGAGATTAAATCCTAAGATGAAAGAAGTAGTAAGAAAAGAAATACTAAAGCTCCTGGAAGCGGGTATTATCTATCCTGTTGCTCATAGCGATTGGGTGAATCTGGTGCATTGCGTTCCTAAGAAGGGAGGCATTACCGTTGTCCCTAATGATAAGGAGGACTTGATCCCATAGAGGATCATTACTAGCTATAGGATGGTGATCGATTTTAGGAAATTGAATAAAGCCACTAGGAAAGATCATTACCCTCTGACTTTTATCGACCAAATGCTAGAAAGGCTGTCTAAACACACACACACACACTTCTGCTTTCTAGACGGTTATTCTGGTTTCTCCCAAATACCAGTTGCACAATCTTATCAGGAGAAAACCACTTTCACCTGCCCTTTTGGTACCTTTGCTTACAGACGTATGCCTTTTGGCTTATGTAATGCACCTGCCACCTTTCAAAGATGTATGATGGCTATATTCTCTGACTTTTGTGAAAAGATTGTTGAGGTTTTCATGGATGACTTCTCCGTTTACGTGTCTTCCTTTGATGATTGCCTCAGCAACCTTGATCAAGTCTTACAGAGATGTAAAGACACCAATCTTGTCTTGAATTGGGAGAAGTACCACTTTATGGTTAATGAAGGCATCGTCTTAGGACATAAAATTTCTGAAAGAGGTATTGAAGTTGATAAGGCTAAGGTTGATGCAATCGAGAAAATGCCATACCCCATAGATATAAAAGGTATAAGAAGTTTCCTTGGTCATGCTGGTTTCTATAGGAGGTTTATTAAAGACTTCTCTAAGATTTATAGGCCCCTTACCAATCTCTTGCAAAAGGATATTCCTTTTGTTTTAGACGATGATTGTGAGGAAGCCTTCAAAATACTTAAGAGGGCTTTGATAACTGCACCTAATGTTCAACCACCTTATTGGAACTTTCCTTTTGAGATCATGTGTGATGCTAGTGATTATGCTGTTGGTGCTGTTCTAGGGCAAAGAGTTGATAAGAAGTTGAATGTTATTCACTATGCTAGTAAAACTCTAGATAGTGCCCAGAGAAACTATGCTACTACGGAGAAGGAATTTTTAGCAGTCGTGTTTGCATGTGAAAAGTTCCGGTCTTACATAGTTGATTCCAAAGTCACTATTCACACTGATCATGCTGCTATTAAGTACCTCATGGAGAAGAAGGACGCTAAACCTAGACTTATCAGATGGGTTATCTTTCTACAAGAATTTGATTTGCACGTAGTCAACAGAAAGGGTGCTGATAACCCAGTAGCAGATAACTTGTCTAGGTTGGAGAACGTTCTTGATGACCCACAACCTATTGATGATAGCTTTCTCGATGAGCAACTGAATGTCATCAATGCTTCACGTAGTGCACCATGGTATGCTGATTATGCAAACTATACCGTTGCCACATATATACCACCTAGTTTCACGTACCAGCAAAAGAAGAAATTCTTCTTTGACTTGAGACATTACTTTTGGGATGATCCTCACCTTTACAAGGAAGGAGTAGATGGTGTTATCAGACGTTGTGTACCTGAACATGAACAGGGACAGAGCCTACAGAAGTGTCACTCCGAGGCCTATGGTGGACACCATGCGGGAGATAGAACTGCACACGAAGTATTGGAATCAGGTTTCTATTGGCCCACTCTCTTCAAGGATGCCCATAAGTTTGTCTTGTCTTGTGACGAATGTCAAAGAATAGGTAATATCGGTAAACGTCAGGAAATGCCTATGAACTACTCACTTGTCATTGAACCATTTGATGTTTGGGGATTTGATTATATGGGACCTTCTCCAAAATCCAATGGGTATACTCATATCCTAGTTGCTGTTGATTATGTCACTAAGTGTGTAGGATCTATCCCCACTAGTAGTGCTGATCACAACACTTCTATCAAGATGCTTGCAGAAGTTATTTTCCCTAGATTTGGAGTCCCTAGATATCTAATGACCGACGGTGGTTCACACTTCATTCATGGTGCTTTCCGTAAAATGCTTGCTAAGTACAATGTCAACCATAGGATTGCGTCTCCCTACCATCCTCAGTCCAGTGGTCAAGTAGAGCTAAGCAACAGAGAGATTAAACTAATTCTGCAAAAGACTGTCAACAGGTCTAGAAAGAATTGGTCTAAGAAGCTCGATGATGCACTGTGGGCTTATAGAACTGCCTATAAGAATCCCATGGGCATGTCTCCGTACAAAATGGTGTACGGTAAAGCATGTCATTTACCTCTTGAGCTAGAGCATCAAGCTTATTGGGCAATCAAAGGGCTCAACTTTGATTTCAAACTTGCCGGTGAGAAGAGGTTATTTGACATTAGCTCGCTTGATGAAAGGAGAACTCAGGCATATGAGAATGCCAGGTTGTTCAAAGAGAAGGTTAAGAGGTGGCATGATAAGAGGATACAAAAGCGTGAGTTCAACGTAGGTGATTATGTCTTGCTATATAACTCTCGTTTAAGATTCTTTGCAGGCAAGCTTCTCTCTAAATGGGAAGGTCCCTATGTTGTTGAGGAAGTATATCGTTCCGGTGCTATCAAGATCAACAACATGGAAGGTAATTGTCCGAGAGTTGTAAATGGGCAGAGAATCAAGCATTATATCTCAGGTACTCCCATAAATGTTGAAAGCAATATTATCAATACCATAACTCCAGAACAATACCTAAGGGATATTTATGAGCCTGTTTCAGACTCCGAAAACGAAGAGGTATGTGATTCGGTAAGAAAACAGAGTCCAAAACTTTTCCAGTAGGAAATTTTCTTCGTTTTGGAATATTTGAAAGAAATACAAAAATTGGAAGTAGTCCCGAAAGTGCACGAGAAGGCGACAAGCCTGCACGGTGCGGGGCCACCCCCTGGCCACGCCGGGAGGGCTTGTGGCCACCTCGTGCGCCTCCCAGACTCTGTTTTCATGCAGGGCACTCCTTCTGGTGTGGAAAAAATCATTATATATACTCCCGTTTGGTTTGACCCCTGCATCATGCAGATTTCCTCTGTTTTTCGTTTCGAGCCTGTTTTCTGCCGCAGATTTAGAGGAAGATGTCATCTCAGGAATCTGTGGGGGAGAACAATCTCCCTCAAGTTTATGGAGAAGTAAGTGCTGATCTGAAAAGGATGGAGGTCATGGAGGCTAAGGAAAGGCTACCTAAAGAAACCAAGGGCAAAACCAAGGAGAGGAATGAGGCATGGGACGAAGCACAATATGTGCTCAACAAGGAAGAAGTTGAGGAAGTGGATTTCCTCCAACCCTACCTCCACCTACTATCTCCATCCTTGATTGAACTCTTGAGGTTTTGTGAAACAACTCGTGGTCGCAATACTTGTCTCACTCGTGAAATTGTTTTGCTGGAAAAACATATCGCGGATCTCCAAGGTATAAATCAAAGATTAATGGCCCTCTTGGAGTCAAAGATTGCAAAAACTCCACCACCATCACTACCAAAGGAAGACAACTAAACATGGGTATGGGCAATCCCCTTGGCGTGTGCCAAGCTTCGGGGAGTTTCCCCGGTATCGTATCACCATCACATCTTTTGCCTTTACCTTTGTTTTAGTTTTCCTTTTCAGTTTTCTATTTCTCTAGTAGATTAAAAGTCTTTGTGTTTTAGTCTTGAGTTTTGCTTTGTGTCACACCTGATGTATTCAAGCTCGTGAGCCATATAATAAAGAGTGTCTTAGTTGAAGGGCTTTGCCTCTTGCCATGATCAAAAGAGTGAGAATAGAACAAAAGCATGAAAGATCATGTAATGATCTTATGGGAAGTGATGGCTTCACATATAAAAAGAATGAGGATTGAAACTTGTTGAGGGTAGACAAACGTAGACCTTGGTCATGGTTGCAATTAATAGGAAGTGATAAAGAAGGAGAGGTTCACATATAAATGTATCATCTCTCACACCATCTATGATTGTGAACACTCGCTAAACTATTGCATGCCTAGAAGTAGATGTTGGACAAGGAAGACAACATAATGAATTGTGTTTGCTTGGCTCCGAACAATGTTATACGATTAGAGATCCCTTAGCATGTGACGATTGCTTCCACCTCACATTAGCCAAACCTCCCGCACTAAGTAGAGATACTACTTGTGCATCCATAAACCATCAACCCAGTTTTGCCATGTGAGTCCACCATACCTACCTATAGATTGAATAAGATCCCTCAAGTAAGTTGTCATCGGTGCAAGCAATAAAAATTGCTCTCTAATATGTATGATCTATTAGTGTGTGGAAAATAAGCTTTGTACGAACCTGTGATGAGGAAGACATAAAAGCGACAGACTGCATAATAAAGTTGTTTATCACAGGAGGCAATATAAAGTGACGTTCCTCCGCACTAAGAGGACACACATACAAACCTAAAAAGCGCATGACAACCTCTGCTTCCCTCTGTGAAGGTCCTGTCTTGTACCTTTACTTTTTGCCCTTGAAAGAGTCATGGTGATCTTCACCAATTCCTTCTTTCGCCTTTGTCTTGGCTAATGTCATATGCTTGGGAAAGATCTATATTCATATGTCAACTTGGAGATAAGCATTAATGATTTATTATTGTTGACATTACCCTTGAGGTAAGCAGTTGAGAGGCAAAACTATAAGGCCCTATCTTTCTCTGTGTCCAGTTGAAACTTTGATCTCATGAGTACCATGTGAGTTGTAGCAATTATAGAGAATGAAAGAATGATTGAGTATGTGGATTTGCTTTATAAACTCTTATTTGACTCTTTCTGATGTTGTGATAAATTGCAATTGCTTCAATGACTAAAGGCTATCGGTTGTTACTTCTCGGTAAGGTTCTTGATCCATGCTTTACTTTGTGAAGGAATTGTAACTTTAGCATGAGAGATTATATGTTGGTATTGTTGTTCTGATCATGATCATGATGCATGCATGTTCGTATCTTGTTTTGTCGACACCTCTCTCCCTAAACATGTGGACATATTTATTGAGCTAGGCTTTCGCTAGAGGACAAGCGAGGTCTAAGCTTGGGGGAGTTGATACGTCCATTTTGCATCATGTTTTCATGTTGATATTTATCGCTTCTTGGGCTGTTATTTCACTTCACGGTACAATACTTATGCCTTTTCTCTCTTATTTTGCAAGGTTTACATGAAGAGGAAGAATGTCGACAGCTGGAATTCTGGCCTGAAAGTGGAGCACAGTTGAGATACTTATTCTGCGCAACTCCAAATGCCATAAAAACAACGAGGATTTTTTTCCGGATTTATGAAAAATACTGGACCGAAGAAGCGCCAGAGGGGCGCCAGCAGGTGGCCAAAAGCCTGCACGGCGCGGCCACCCGCCCAGGCCGCACCAAGGGGGCTTGTGGGCAGCCTGCTGACCCACTGGCCCCCCTCTTCTGCTATATGAAGGGTTTCATCCAGGAAAAAATCAAGGAGGAGCTTTTTCGTGGATTCGTCGCCGCCACGGAGCGGAACTTGAGCAGAACCAATCTAGACCTCCGACAGGACGATCCTGCCGGCGAAACTTCCCTCCCGGAGGGGGAAATCATCGCCATCGTCATCACCAACACTCCTCTCATCGGAGGGGACTCGTCACCATCAACATATTCATCAGCACCATCTCATCTCCAAACCGTAGTTCATCACTTGTAACCAATCTCCACCTCGCGACTCCGATTGGTACTTCTAAGGTTGCTAGTAGTGTTAATTACTCCTTGTAGTTCATGCTAGTTGGATTACTTGGTGGAAGAGTTTATGTTCAGATCCTTGATGCTACTCATTACCTCTCTGGTCATGAATATGATTACTCTTTGTGAGTAGTTACTTTTGTTCCTGAGGACATGGGATAAGTCATGCAAATAGTAGTCGTGTGAATTTGGTATTCGTTCGGTAATTTGATGTGTGTATGTTGTTTTTCCTCTAGTGGTGTTATGTGAACGTCGACTACATAACACTTCACCATTATTTGGGCCTAGAGGAAGGCATTGGGAAGTAGTAAGTAGATGATGGGTTGCTAGAGTGACAGAAGCTTAAACCCTAGTTTATGCGTTGCTTCGTAAGGGGTTGATTTGGATCCACTAGTTTAATGCTATGGTTAGACTTTGTCTTAATTCTTCTTTCTTAGTTGCGGATGCTTGCGAGAGGGGTTAATCATAAGCGGGATGCTTGCCCAAGTAAGGCCAGTACCCAAGCGCCGGTCTACCCACATATCAAACTATCAAAGTAACAAACGCGAATCATATGAACATGATGAAAACTAGCATGACAGAAATTCCCGCGTGTCCTCGGGAGCGTTTTTCCTCCTATAAGACTTTGTCCAGGCTTGTCCCTTGCTACAAAAGGGATTGGGCCACTTTGATGCACCATTGCTACTTTTGTTACTTGTTGCTTGCTACGAATCATCTCACCACACAATCACTTGTTCCCGATAATTTCAGTGCCTGCAGATTTTACCTTGCTGAAAACCACTTGTCAGATCCTTCTGCTCCTCGTTGGGTTCGACACTCTTACTTATGGAAATTACTACGATTGATCCCCTATAATTGTGGTTCATCAATGGTCCATGCCATTTCATCCAGAGTCCTGTTCTTGCGTTCAACAATGCCATTCTGTTTAGGAGTATAAGGAGCAGATAATTCATGAGTTATACCAAGTTCATCAAGATAATCATCAAGAAAAGTGTTTTTGAATTTTGTCCCATTGTCACTCCTGATGTGTTTGATCTTGACGCCGAAGTTCGTCGAGGCCCTTGAGGAAAATCGTTTAAATACTTCCTGCACTTCAGTTTTATAGAGGATGATATGCACCCAAGTATATCGAGAATAGTCATCAACGATGACAAAGCCATATAAGGATGTTGCATTGGTTAGAGTAGCATAATGAGTAGGTCCAAATAGATCCATGTGAAGCAATTCAAATGGACGAGTAGTCGTCATGATAGTCTTCGAGGGGTGTTTGGATCTGGTCATTTTTCCAGACTCACAAGCATCACAAAGGTGATCCTTGAGGAATTTGACAGATTTAATGCCGATGACATGCTTTTTATTCGCGAGTGTGTGCAAATTCCTCAGGCCTGCATGACCAAGTCTTTGATGCCATAGCGAGCCTTCTGGGGTTTTTGCTAGTAAGCATGTGGCTGGTTGAGGACCTGTGGAAAAATCAACAATGTACAAATCTCCTCTCCTAAAGCCTTCGAAGACTTTGGATCTGTAAGATTCCATGATGACTACACATCTATATTTTCCAAAGATAACAACCATATCAAGATCACAAAGCATTGAGACTGACATGAGGTTAAACCCAAGGGATTCAACAAGCATCACTTTGTCCATGTGTGTGTCCTTGGAAATAGCCACTTTTCCAAGTCCCAATACCTTGCTTTTACCTTTGTCAGCATAAGTGATTTGCTTTAGTGGTGATGGAGTTAGTGACATATTCATCAGCAAGCTTCTATCACCAGGCATGTGGTTTGTGCAACCACTATCAAGAACCCACTCAGTACTCTTGGGTTTGTCATCCTGCAGATGAATTAGTACACCTTACCATCTCATATGCTTCAGACTTGAAGAATATGATATCAATTTCATCATATTAGGATTTCATCATAAACAGTAAATTTGAGGACGTGTGAAATGTTATCATTTCATCAATTTAAGCTTGCGTCCAATCAAGCATTTTCCTCAGGTCTCCAGCAAATTCTCCAGATGATGATGTTCATCTGGAGACCTGACCTCCAGAAGTGATTAGTTCAAATTCTTCACCACCCACATCTGAAGGGGTGGCAAAGAGTTCATCATCCTGCCAGCCAAAGTTGTCAGAATCGTGACTTAAGTCTTAGAATCTTATGATCCTACGATCCAAAATAGCCCCTCCGATTCTACGATTTTTCTCATAGAATCTAAGTTCCTACGATCCTGATAGTTAAGATTCTACTATTCATGATCCTAGCAACGGAGCTCCGATCCGATTCAGAATCGCGATTCTGACAACTTTGCTGCCAGCACCATATGAGAAAGGAGGCATTGAAGCTAATGCACTTCTCTTAACAGTAGGGGGTTAGAGTACTCAAATGAATAGGCAGAGAGAAGTTCTTTGAGGATTTATGAACATAATGATTTGAGGCATAATGCTCATATTCATATCCCGTGTAATTTCCCTGCATATCAGAAGCATTAGCACGAGTACAAGCATAGTTTTGACGAGTTGACGATTTTGATCTTCTTGAAGACTTTGGTCCACCTGCGGAATTGGATCTAGGGTTTAGGTTCTTCACAGGTGGTGTCATGAGGACATTCACCTGAAGATTTTCCAACTGTCGTGGGTATAAGTCTGACAGTAGATGTATACGGAACAAAAGGATGTGCAGAACCTTAGCTACGGCGAGGTTGTATGAGTTCAAGACCCTCTACGGTGGAGGTAAAAGCCCTATGTCTCAGTGCTCTTGGGAGCTTGATGTCGAGTGGAATATGGATTACAGTGAATTGCCAACCCCTGCACCAGTGGGGAAGGGCGACTTATATAGAGTGCGATGCCCTTCACAACGGTTCGGTGCACAGGGGTGGAGTAGTGGCGATTAAATGTCTACGTTACAGGTAACGTATGCCTTAAATGCTAATAAAGGTACATGAAAACGTATGACCGTTGCCCTCCAGGGGGGTTACGATGTACAGAGTGGAATCCAGTCGGTAAGTTTGATACGCTCTGAATGCTCATCTCAAACCGCCAAAAGACTTAGCCAGTCGGACGACAAAACTCATATCCTCCAGCTCTGCGGAGGCTTAGGCTTCCAGAAGAAAACCAAAAGTAGCTATCCTGCTCTCCAGTTGTCCGAGTCTGTTAGGAACTGGCAGTCGACTTGGTTCTATTGCCAGGACGTTGCCTGCCCGAACGCCGCGACTGGACTGCCGCCTTTTAGCCTAGACCGACCGGCTCCGCCCAGGCAGCTTGCGCTCACGAAGATGGAGAAGATCCAGATTCAGCCTCTGGTCGAAGCGCTGATAGATGTCGTCCGCAAGGGAGTCACCGGCACGGATCTGCTGGAAATTTTTCTGGGTCGGCGCATCCAACCTTTGCAAGCTCGACACCATGCCATGTGGCACTACATGGGGCTGGAGGACTCCACTCGAACCCACCCCGAATGTGTGACCGGGGAGGTTGTGATGGCGTGGGTCTGCAGCATCACACGCGCCTGTGATAACCCCAGAGGAGCCCGGCGAGTGAAGCCCTTCCGCACGGACAACCCTCCTCCGAATGAGGTGAGTATAACTTGTCGAGTGCACACAATTGTCTTAGATTTACCGCTTTTTCTTGTATCACTGTCTGACGTCTGATGTTGTCGACTGTATCTCGTGCAGGCGTGGACTAACTGGTTTTCTCCCGTCTCGAACGGGAATCCGGCTGAGGAAGAGGAAGGCAGCCAGGAGGGCAGCGTGGAGAGCGCCGAGTACGTCTCCGATAGTGGGGAGACGGAGGAGGAGTCCGAAGAGGAGGAAGGGGAAGATGAGAAGCAGAGCTCGCCACCGCCACCACCAGAGCCTCGAACTAAGCGTCACCACGAACCTATGACTCCGTCGGCTCCCCCAGCAGCTCCGAGTGCCCCGCCAGCTCCTCATGTGGTTCCGGGTGCCTTGCCAGCTACTCTCGTGGCTCCGAGCACCTTGCCAGCTACTCCCGTGGCTCCGAGTGCTCGTAGCACAAAGAGGACCAGGGACGCTGCTGCTGAGCCCGCGGGCCAACCTCCCAAGGTGGCTAAACCGAGTGGATCCAAGCCTCGGAAGGCTTTGCCTCGGATGAAGATCGCCGTTCCCGTTGCCTCAGCGTAAGTGTCTTGTTCTCCTATCTTCTTTCAGTATTTGATTGAACTCATGTTTATTGGTCGAGTGGATTTTACACGACAGAGCTGCTACCTCCGCCACTTCTCCGCCATGCCAGGAAGACGATCCCATGGATACGAACAACGTTGCCACATCCCAGCAAGGTATGTCGTGACGACTCCAAGAGCTCAAATTATTGTTTCGCGAATTCTGTCTTTGATCTTGCCCTTTTTTCTGTGGTCTCACATCGTTCAGTCGGGCTCCCTTCAGAGGTGATTCATCTGGAGAAAGACGACCAGAAGGGGTCCGGACAAGCTTTGGTGCATGCCCTTGAGGACGTTCCGTCTGCTACCGCTCCTGCCATGGACGCGCCGCCAACCGAGACGATGTCGTCGACTGAAACGGTGCTCATCGCGGCTGAACCGACTGGAGCAGGACTTGGGATGCCCAAGGAGTCTCCCGTGGTGCCGGGCCCGTCGACTGTCCAGTACGACGCCCGACATCTCCCGGAAGATCAAGTGGGAGCCGCCAAGGAGGCTATGGTGCGGGTGGAGTTGATGGCGGGTGATGCGAAGGGGCCATACGACTCCATCGCATCTTTCTACAAGAGAAGCTTGGAGCTCCGTGACGATATCCGAGTAAGTGCGCTAGTAAGTATTTGCTTTTCTCTTGTAACCCAGTGGGTGTTAAGCAATATACTCGGAGCTAGTAGAATTATTTTGCAGTGGGTTCACTCTGAGTGAACCCAGTGGGTGTAGTCCCCGAGCCTTCTGTCGAGTGCTTGCACCGGCAGTTGTCTTTATATACATTGTCTTTGACTTGATCTGATGAATTCTAATCTATCCGAATGGTGCCAGTGGGTGAACTCTGAGTGCACGTACTAGAAGTAGTCCCCGAGAGTAAGTTTACTCAGGTCGGGTAGTAGTAGCCTCATAGGCTTGTTTTTTGTTATGTAGCTCAGTAGGGTGGACCTGTTTGAGCTTCATGCCAGTGGGGTCACTCTTAGTGAACCCACTCGGTGTAGTCCCCGAGACCGCTGTCGACTGCTTGCGTCGAAAGGGGTCTGAAGAACTTTGAGGTTTTATTCTTTTCCTTGTTGAATTTGTCTAATCTTCTCTTCACACTTATTTGCAGAAGACTTGCGAGATGGGACCAGCGTACAACGGTCTGAAGGTTGAAAAGACTCAGGTTGCTGCGCAACTAGAGGCAGCCGTGCATGACTTAGCTGGCGTGAAGAGTGCTCTTGCTGAATGAGAGAAGTCCTTGGAGGAGTCCCGTGAAGCAAATAAGGCATTGGTGGCCGAAATTGAGAGAATGGGCAAACAAAGAACCGAGCTGATGGGATAGATGAAGGTGATGAACAGTCGGTGCATATCACATGAGAAGTACGTCAGTGACTCGGCAAGGAAGATGATTGCCCTTCTCGGTGGTAAGTTTTGTTTTTCCGAGTGCTTCTTGACTTTGTATTTCATGATGCGCTTACTGTCTGCTCGTCTTGTCTTTGCAGATTTTTGTATGGACGCTGAGGCTGAAGCAGCTGACATTGAGCGGTCGGTTATTCCGAACGTTCCACTCGGCGACGAAGCCAATCGAGACATGCTCTGAGCGCACATTCGCCTTGGCAAAGTGGGACCTTTTATCGGTTGCCTCAGAGAGGTCGTCGGCCGAATCGACAAGGAGGTGTGGCCTGAAGACGAGTCCCGGCGGGAGATGGAAGGGTTGATGACTCGGCTGGAGGACGTCCCGAACCGAGTGCAGGCGTGGAAGAAGTCTGCTGCTCGCTGTGGTGCGGACGTGGCGCTGTCGCTGGTCCGAGTGCACTGCAAGGAGGCTCGCGAAGAGAAGCTGAAGGCGTTGCAAGTTGCCAACACCAAGAAGCTTCGCTTCGAAGATTTCATGGAGACCATCCTTGAGAGCGCCACTCGCATCGCAGACGGGATCGACCTGGACACTTTCGTGGAGCCTGCCAGTCCCAATGCCAATCCTGACGATGCTTGAAAAACTTAACCTCGGTATGCTGAGTGGTATTTGTATGAAACTTTGGCCACTGATGTTGGCCGTCACATTCGTGGTTCGGTGTGGATAAGCTTGATCTGCACCGAGCCGATTATCGTTGAACCAACTTTGAATTTGAATCTAATATTTTGCTCTTCCTTTGCCAAATAATTGTTGACACGATTTTGGCTCGTGGTTTTTGTTTGGCGTTTCTTGGTGAAGCCAGTGGCAAACATGCGGAGCATGTAGTTGTCAGTTGTCTTGACATCTGCATGAACCTCAATGAGGTTCTGCTAAGTCTCCGAGTGGATCTCTAGGATACACTCGAAGGCAATTGTTTACTTAGGCGATTCGTGATCGCAGCTAAGTCTTCGATCGCGACTGTAAGGTCGTACTCGGAGCGAGTTGCTACTCATGTAATTGTCAGTTGTCTGGACATCTACATGAGCCTTGATGAGGGTCTGCTACTCATGTAACTGTCAGTTGTCTTGACATCTACATGAGCCCCAATGAGGGTAGTTGCTAACCTCCGAGTAAGAAAGTTTGTACTTAGGCGATTCTTGATCGCAGCTAAGTCCCCGAGTGCGACGTTTAGTGCACACTCGAAGAAAGATTGTACTTAGGCGATTCTGGATCGCAGCTAAGTCCCCGAGTGCGACATTTAGTGCACACTCGGAGAAAGTTTGACCTTAGGCGATTCTGGATCGCAGCTAATTCCCCGAGTGTGACGGTTAGTGCACACTCGGAGAAATTTTGTACTTAGGCGATTCTTGATCGCAGCTAAGTCCCCGAGTGCGACGTTTAGTGCACACTCGGAGAAAGATTGTACTTAGGCGATTCTGGATCGCAGCTAAGTCCCCGAGTGCGACGTTTAGTGAACACTCGGAGAAAGTTTTTTTTTTTAGACCGGAGTCCGCGAACGCGGAAGAATTTTGCATCTGCAAAAACCCAATCTGCTTTGTATTACTTTAACGATACTTGTTCTTTACATTACTTCAGTCGACGGTCACGTGTAGAAGCGCTTCAGGAGATCTCCGTTCCATGCTCTCGGCTCGTCCGTTTCCCTGTCGAGGTTGTAGAGTCGATATGCTCCGTTGTTGAGCACCTTGGAGATGATGAAGGGTCCTTCCCAGGCGGGAGCAAACTTGTGAGGTCTCTGCTGATCCACTCGGAGCACCAGGTCGCCTGCTTGGAATGTACGACTCCTGACCTGTCGCACGTGAAAGCGCCACAGATCTTGTTGATAAATGGTTGAGCGAGTCAGTGCCATCTCGCGCTCCTCCTCTAGAAGATCCACTCCGTCTTGCCTTGCTTGCTCTGCTTCAGCTTCGGAGAAGAGTTCAACTCGTGGAGCGTTGTGAAGCAAGTCACTCGGAAGGACTGCCTCTGCTCCGTAAACGAGGAAGAACGGGGATCGCCCTGTAGATCTATTTGGGGTTGTGCGGAGACCCCACAGCACCGAAGGCAGCTCGGTGACCCATGCGCTGGCCGCATGTCCCACTTCTCGCAGGAGTCGAGGCTTCAAACCTTGCAGAATAAGTCCATTCGCCCGCTCTGCTTGCCCGTTTGTTTGGGGATGCGCCACAGATGCAAAATCCACTCGGATACCTTGCCTGTACAAAAACCTTTGAATCTGTCCGAGTCAAAGTTTGTGCCATTGTCAGTGATTATGTTGTGCGGTACCCCGAATCTGGAGATGATGTCCCTGACAAACTTGATGGCTATAAGGGCGTCGAGCTTCTTGATGGGCTTGGCTTCAATCCACTTTGTGAACTTGTCGACTGCCACCAACAGATGTGTGAATCCCCCTTGGCCTGTCCTGAATGGACTGACTGTATCTAATCCCCACACTGCAAACGGCCAAACAAGAGGGATTGTCTTCAACGCAGATGTTGGCTTGTGGGACTTGTTAGAGTAGAACTGACAACCTTCGCATTGATCGACCATATCCTTTGCAATTTCATTCGCCTGCAACCAGAAGAAGCCAGCTCTGAATGCTTTGGCGACGATTGTCCTTGAGGAGGCGTGATGACCGCAGGTTCCCGAGTGAATTTCTTCCAGGATTAACTGTCCCTCCTCAGGGGAGATGCATCGTTGAAGGACGCCTGAAACGCTTTCCTTGTACAACTGGCCATCAATGACAGTGAACGACTTTGACCTGTGGACGATCTGTCTGGCTTGGACTTCGTCTTCTGGTAATTCTTGCCTCAGGATGTATGCAATGAACGGCACAGTCCAATCGGGGATGATAGCAAGAATCTCCATGATCAAATCAACCACAGCAGGGACTTCGACTTCGGTCGGATTTGTCGAGCTCTTTGGTTGTACTAGTTCCTCTATGAAAGGATCTTCTTTAACTGAGGGAAGGTGAAGGTGCTCGAGGCAGACGTCACTCGGGACTGGTCTCCGAGTGGATCCAAGTTTCGCCAATTCATCAGCTGCTTGGTTTTTCAGTCGCGGGACATGGTGGAGTTCCAGACCTTCAAACTTTATCTCGAGCTTCCTCATTGCATTGCAGTATGTGGTCATGGTGGGGTTCCTTATGTCCCACTCCTTGATCACTTGATTAACTACCAAATCTGAATCGCCGTAGACCATCAGGCGACGGACGCCGAGTGCGATGGCCATGCGCAATCCATAAAGGAGAGCCTCATACTCTGCCTCACTGTTGGAGGAATCGAAGTGTATCTGCAATACATACTTGAGTTTGTCACCCTTTGGCAATATGATCACAACGCCAGCGCCGGAGCCATTCAACATCTTGGACCCATCGAAGAACATTGTCCAATGAGCCAAGTAGATGTGGGTCGGTTGCTGTTGTTCTACCCATTCTGCTATGAAGTCAGCCAGAGCTTGAGACTTTATAGCTTTCTTGGCCTCGAACTTGATGTCGCGGTATAACATCTCCATTGCCCACTTTGCCACTCGGCCCGATGCGTCCCGATTGTGGAGGATTTCCGACAACGGAGCATCGGAAACGACAGACACCGAGTGGTCTTGGAAATAATGAGCCACCTTCTTCGCAGTCATGTAAATCCCGTAGATAAGTTTTTGATAGTGGGGATACCTCTGCTTGGAAGGAGTCGGGACTTCGGAGACATAATACACTGGCCGTTGAACCTTGTATGCTTTGCCTTCTTCTTCGTGTTCGACTGTGAGAATAGTGCTAACGACTTGATTTGTAGCCGCGATGTACAGAAGAAGGGGTTCTTTACTAAGCGGAGCAGTAAGAACCGGCTGGGTGGAAAGTAGGACTTTGAGATCGTCGAATGCAATTTGGGCTTCGTCTGTCCACTCGAAAGTATCTGATTTCTTCATGAGTCGGTACAGAGGAAGTGCCTTCTCACCGAGTCGACTGATAAACCTGCTCAAAGCCGCTAGGCAACCTGTGAGCCTTTGAACATCGTGTATTCTGACCGGCCGCTCCATTCGGATGATGGTCCCGATCTTTTCGGGGTTGACATCGATCCCTCGTTCGGAAACAAAGAAACCGAGTAACTTTCCGCTGGGAACACCGAATGAACACTTGGATGGGTTGACCTTGATATCGTACCTATGAAGGTTAGCGAATGTTTCTGCCAAGTGAGTCAGCAGGTCGAAACCTTTGCGTGACTTGACTATGATATCATCCATATACGCCTCCACATTTCAACCGATCTGGTCAAGGAGGCATTTTTGGATCATGCTCATAAAGGTTGCTCCTGCATTCTTAAAACCAAATGGCATAGTGATGTAGCAGAAGCACCCGAATGGGGTGATGAAGGCAGTTTTTAATTCATCGGGGCCATACAGGCGGATCTGATGATAGCCCGAGTAGGCATCAAGGAATGACAAACGCTCGCAACCCGCAGTCGAATCGACAATTTGATCGATGCGGGGGAGCGGGAAATGGTCTTTTGGGCAGACCTTATTGAGATGCTTGAAGTCGATGCACATTCGGAGAGACTTGTCCTTCTTGGGCACCATGACAACATTGGCGAGCCACTCGGAGTGGTGTACCTCGTGAATGAAGTTGGCTGCCAAAAGCTTAGCCACCTCTTCTCCGATTGCCTTCCTATTGTGCGTGGCGGACCGACGCAGGCGTTCTCGGACAGGCCGAGAAGCAGGATCCACATGTAGTCGGTGCTCAGCCAACTCCCTGGGTACACCTGGCATGTCAGCGGGCTTCCATGCGAAAATGTCCTAGTTCTTACGGAGGAATTGGATGAGCTCGGTTTCCTATTTAGGATCGAGGGTGGTGGAGATGTTCGTCGGGGCAGCGGCGCCGTCTGTCGGGTGGATGGTGACCTTCTTCGTTTCTCCCGCTGACTAGAATGCGGATTCCGAAGCTGGTTTCTCCGAACGCATCAAGTCAGCGGGGTCGACTGTCTTCTTGTACTCGTCAAGCTCGAGGACAGCCATCTGCTGATCGGCGATCCTCGATCCCTGCTGCAGACACTCCTCGGCCCGCTGCCGATTGCCTGTGATAGTGATCACACCTTTTGGGCCTGGCATCTTCAGCTTCAGGTACATGTAACATGGACGGGCCATGAAATGCGCATACGCCGGACGGCCCAGAATCGCGTGGTACGCACTCTGGAAGTCCACCACCTCGAACGTCAGTTTTTCCTTGCGGAAGTTCTTGTCGGAGCCGAAGACGAGATCCAACGCGATCTGGCCGAGTGACTTGGCCTTTCATCCAGGGACGACTCCATGGAACTGCATGCTACTCTCGCTAAGTTTGGACATCGGAATGCCCATCCCCTTGAGAGTGTCAGCGTACATGATGTTCAAGCCGCTGCCGCCGTCCATGAGGACTTTGCGCAGTCGGACTTCTTCCACCACCGGGTCGACGACCAGGGCCTGCCTCCCTAGGGTGGGTACGTGTGCTGGATGATCCGACTGGTCAAAGGTGATCGCAGTCTGAGACCATTTGAGGAACGTGGGGTTGGTCGGGGTGGCCATGTTCACCTCCCTATTCACCAACTTCAGTCGACTCTTGCTTTCAACGTTAGCAAAAATCATCAGTGTGGCATGGACTTGGGGGAACGGATGCTCCTTGTCCTCCTCATCCTATTCATTGTCCTTTTCACTCGGCTGCCCTTCGCCGAACCCCTGGATCAGGAGGCGACATTGCCGACTGGTATGCTTTGGAAATATGGCGTTGCCCTCTTCATCCATCTGTGTGTGGATTGGACATGGTTGGTCCAGGATGTGGTTTCCGAACTGCTTCTTCTTGGGGGTGAACTGAGCCTTCCCCTTGCCCTTGAACTTGGCATTGGTAACGGCTGCGGCCTCTGCCTGCGGAGTGGACGGAGCTTTCTTCTTCTGCTTCCGAGTGCTGTTCCCATCTCCATCGGCGACTGCTTTGTGCTTGCCGCTACGAATGCGGTCCTCTTCTTTGCCATTTGCATAGCGTGCCGCTATCTCCATCATCTTGCTCATGGAGATGTAGCATGTTCGACCGAACTTCAGGTACAGATCTCTGTACCGCACGCCTGCCTTGAAGGCGCAGACTGCTTGGTGCTCTGTGACGTTCTGCACCGTGTGGTAGAGGGTTGTCCAACGCTGGATGAAATCGCGCAGGGGCTCATTCTGCTTCTGGACACAGTGCTGATGCTCCACGAGACCAGCAGGGCATTTGCACGTCCCCTCGCAGGTCCTGATGAAGCATTGGGCCAGATCTGCCCAACTGTAGATGCTTGAAGGAGCCAACTGGTTCAGCCACGCTCGTGTTGAGCCGTCGAGCATCAGGGGGAGATGTTTCATGGCGACCTGGTCGTCCCCACCGCCGATCTGGACTGCCACTCGGTAGTCGTCCAGCCACGTTTCTGGCTTGGATTCTCGTGTAAACTTGCTGATCCCTGTCGCCAATCGGAAGTTGGGAGGGATGTCAGCCGAACGGATGGCTCGACTGAAACACTCGGGACCAGAGACGATGATCCTGCTTCCACTCGGACGGTCTATATCATGACCATCGCGGTGGGCCCAGCCCCTGTCGACCCTCCTCTGGGCGATATATCCTCTTGCGTCGGGCCTTGGATCATAAGTGTCACCGACCGAACGCCGATCATCATGATATCGGGGCCCGTATAGCCCACCCCGCGGAGGGGTGCGTGAATGGCGACGATCTTCGGGATTCATGGAACGGCTGCCTCCCGTGTGTCGTTGATGAGAACCGGGGCTGTGAACTGACCGATGCGTGTTCGCGCGAACAGAACTATTGTGGATCATGTTGTGCGACTCGGAGACCGCCGAATTTTGCTGCTGCGCCATGTGCAGCAGGGCATGGATCTGCTCGATCCCTCTGCCAGCCTCTGAATTAGTAGGCTGGAGGGAATCGGCTATCTTGGCGGCGGCAGCCAGGTTGAGGACGGGTGTGCGGAACACCTCCACGTTGCTCTGACGAGTGCGCCGACTGGCAGAACGGTGGGGCTGACGGCGAGCGCCGGATGTTTCGCCGACCTCGTGCTCGTTCCGGCCGGTTTGGCGAGGACTTTCATGGGAGTTGGCCATGTGCACTTCGGCTGCAGGCCCGCGACCCAAGTACTCGAAAGGAAACTCAGTCGGAACTGAGTCCGAGCGCTGGGACGGCGGCGCAACTACAACCGACTCGAGGACCGCCACTTGTGAAGACGCGCTCTGGCGCGCCTGGGTGTGTTGCACCCAACGCTGGAGCCGCGGACGGTGAGACCGCTTGTTGCGGCGCGTGATGGGGGCGAAGGTCGACACCGGAGCCGACTGCTGGAGAAGAAGGATGCCGCGGGCGCCGGCACGGAAGTGCGTAGCCCCGCGACTGGGGAGCGCCTCGACGTCGAGAGGAGCATCCCGAAGCCATGCCGAATCGTCGACGATGAAGGAGAGAGCGCCGAAGAGGATCTCATGCCCATGCACAAAACTCCACCGGACGACATGATGAAAAGATGTAGTCGCAAACTCGCCGAAAGACGCTTAGACGCCTGCCCCACGGTGGGCGCCAACTGCCGTGGGTATAAGTCTGACTGTGGGTGTATAGGGAACGAAAGGATGGGCAGATTCTTAGCTACGGCGAGGTTGTATGAGTTCAGGCCCCTCTAAGGTGGAGGTAAAAGCCCTATGTCTCATTGCTCTTGGGAGCTTGATGTCGAGTGGAATATGGATTACAGTGAATTGCCAACCCCTGCACCAGTGGGGAAGGGCGACTTATATAGAGTGCGCTGCCCTTCACAACGGTTCGGTGCACAGGGGAGGAGTAGTGGCGATTAAATATCTATGTTACAGGTAACGTATGCCTTAAATGCTAATAAAGGTACATGAAAACGTATGACCGTTGCCCTCCAGGGGGGTTATGATGTACACAGTGGAATCCAGTCGGTAAGTTTGATACGCTCCGAATGCTCATCTCCGACTGGATGATGGAGGAATCGTCACCGACTGGATGATGGGAAGTCCTTAATTCAGTCGGAACTGACTAAGGGCCTTGTCTCTTATGAAGGGTAGTCCTTGGGTAGGACCTATAGGGCAGGCCTATGACCCTACCCTAGGACTATAACCCCATCACCAACCAACTTTTGCGGACCCAGATTTTCCTCACGGGTGGTCCATTCCAGCAGTTAGTTCCAACATATCGAGAAAATACTTCACCAGATTGAGTTTTGGACAGTTTATAGTTGGAGTCAAATGACTCATCCGAGGAATAGACTAGTTCACATGCAAAGCCTGTTAGATTGGATGGATCAACAGGAGGTCCTTTAGCAGCAACCCATGAGGTTCTGGGATACTTCTCAGGTTCCTAGTATGATCCATCAACATTGAGTTTCCTTTCAAAGGCAATTCCTTCTTTCCTTGGGTTCCTGTTCAAAATCTGCTTTTTGATCACATCGCAAAGGGTTTGATGCCCTTTGAGACTTTTGTACATGTCTGTCACATACAATTCCTTCAGACCTGCATTTTCGTGAGTAACATTTGTGGTTTCCACAAGTGAGGAATTTTTTACCACATGAGCAGTTGAAGAATTTGTAGCAATAGAAGCATTTGATGATTCTGGTGAAGAATTGGCAGTTTCACGCTCGATGCATTTGAGACATGGTGGAGTGAATTCAACCTGAGCGGCACTGATCTGTTGAGCAAGTAATGAATCATTTTCCATTCGAAGATCATCATGAGACATCTTAGACTTTTCAAGATCAAGTTTCCTTTGAAGAAATTCATAGGAAAGTTTCTCATGATCAGCCAAGACTGTGCCATAGCGATCTTGAAGACTATCAAATCTAGATTGAAGACTGATCTGTCTAGCAGTTTTTGAAGTTTTTCGATGGCACTTTGTTGCTTAGTTGCAATGTTGGCAAGTTTACTGTAACTGGGTTTTTTATAATCATCAGGTTCACAGTCACTTGACTCATAGGAGGAAGTGTCATTGGGTACCTTTGAACCTTTTGCCATGAAGCAATAGGTTGGAGCGAAGTCATAAGCATAGTTATTAGTATAGATAGCGTTGTGATTTTCTTCAAGGTTGAAGATTGACTTTCTCATGAATGTGGTAGCGAGTGCAAGACTTGCCAAACCAGACTCTGAGTCTTCTTCGAAACCTTCATCTTCATCACATTCCTCAGATTCTTCCTCAGAATCCATTTCCTTGCCAATGAGTGCTCGAGCCTTTTTGAAACTAGTCTTCTTGTGCGATGAGGACTTTGAGGATGAGGATTTTGAAGATTTCTTCATTTTCTTCGAGTCATCAGAACTTTCATCCTTGTATTTCTTCTTCTTTGATTCCTTCACCCAGTGAGGACAATCAGCAATATAGTGACCGGATTTCTTGCATTTGTGGGAGGTTCTTTTCTTGTAGTCCTTAGATGAAGATTCTAATTTCCTCGTATCTCTCCTTGAAGATTTACCAAACTAGCCATGCCTTGTAAATTTCTGGAATTTCCTCACGAGCATTGCAAGCTCCTGTCCAAGTTCTTTAGGATCACCAATGTTGGAATCTGAGTCTTTGTGACAGCCCGATGCCGACGTTCCAGAAGATTCCCCTTCTAGTCCGTTTTTGTCGTGTGTCTATTTTCTTTTGTCGCATCATCTGCATTGCATCGACATCTCCGTTGCCACCAGTTTTCAAAACTTGCGTCCGTTGTTAGTTGCCGGTTCGCGTCGTTGTCCGTTCTGAGCCCGACCGCACACGCACGCGCCCGCGGCATCGTCAAAACCCTATTCTAAAAGTGTGCGTAAAACTTTCTCTGATCGGGGTGAAACTTGTTATGCGGTCGTGATTAGTTATAGGTAGGCCGCCTGTCAAATTTCGTCGCGATCGGAATCCGCATGGTACCCGAACGGTCGACCGTAGCGGCACCGTTATCGGTTATTCGTCGGACGGTTTTGTCGGTTTAAAAATGATGTCGGGTCGCCGTTTTTCCCTCTCATCCCCGCCTAGCCCCTCTGCACAGTGCACCAACCTGTCCGCAACTTAGTCCGGAACCTTCCCCGCATCCGAACCGGGTGCTCGTGACTGTTGGGTCCGGATCAACCCCGTTTTATCGCAAACTGTCATCGGTTTGTCCATTGAAACCCTAACCTATTTATCCGTGACCGTTCGATTACGATCGGAAGATCTTGAGCTAGTTTCATTTCCCTATATATAGGTCCATCCAGTCCAATCAGACCAAAGCCTAGTTTTTAGGGATCCTACCCCTGTTTACTCGCCGCCGCTAGCACCTCGCTTTCCCCACCGGGCCAACCAGAGCGCTCGCCTGCAATGCCATGTCTTCTCCAGTAGCAAGCTCGCTGACCCGCCCGTTGTCTCGCCAATGATCGGATCCATGCCGTCTCTCACTCCCGACCTCGGGAACCCCGCCTCGTCCTTCTGCTAGTGAGCAGAGCCACGCCTCCCCTTGCCTCTCTTCTTCCTCCCTCTCCTCTGTTCCCCTCTCTCTGGTTCTCCCCTCGTCTCTCACCTTCTCTATCTACAGGTTCAGCAGCTTCGAAGGAACTCCATGGTGCGCTTTCCCTCGTGCTCGTCGCCTCTTTGCCTTCCCCCACCCGGCACCTGTGCGCCTGCCTCTCTGACCTGCCACTGGCCGGCGAGCCGCCGGCAGGCAGCAGCACGGGAGGAGCTATGTGCCACCGATATCCGGGGCAGCAAGTGCGACGCCAGGCCCCTGTCCTCTCTCTCTTTCTTCTCCCCTTCTGCTAATTTCTCTCTCTTTGAATTCTCTCTTCTCCTGTTCTATTTTCACACATCTGCAACGCCATGGACGAGCCCCTGCAGCCCCCGTTCGCCGGAGCTCCCCGTCGCCCCGCTCCCGATCCGGCGATCTGCAGCCGGATCCCGAGTCCCTCAGCCGGATCCGGCCGGTCCTAGCAGGCCCTTCCATTCCCGGCCTCCGAGCCCACCGTCTTCGCTAGAGCATCGCGCCGTCTGCCCCTAGTTCCCCGTTGTGAGCAACCCTTCCGATGTGTTACCGGATGTTGATCCGTTCTGCTGTTCGGGTTAATTAGTTTAGCCACTTGTTTACACCACCAGTAGGGCCCCAGCCGAGCTCGTTAGTGTATTCAGCGTCCACCGAAAGGGCCCTCGATTCGATTCCAGAGCGCCCCAGTATTTTGGTTGGTTTTTTCTGTTTTATCTGGTATATATAGCCTCGCGTGCATACCTCTTTTAGAGTCGAATCCCATTGATCATCAGGTGCTAATTGTAGTCTAGCTGGTCTATGTGTTTGACTGCAACTAGGAGGTATTGGGTTCGATTCCCACGTATGCCAATTTTTTTGTCATCTTTTCCCTTTTGTCAGGCACACACACTCAGCTCCTTGGACCAATTTCAAACCTGGGCCACTGCTGCTTCCAGTAATTCGGCCTTGTTGTTTTTTTTTCTTTTTTTTACTGCTTACCTCAGGACAATTTACTAGTTGTGTAGAAATATGCATGTTTTTAAAATGTCAATAATTTTTTTCAAACCGTGCATCGAATCGAAATAAGTTAGATATGTAACTTGGCTAGAGTTTCGCGTAGAATAATATTTTTCTAACTCTCATGTATATTTAGAACTGTTTAGTGTGTTCTTGCATCGGTTTGCGTGTCAACGTGTTGAAAACGGTTTAGGTCGTAACTATTTTTCCGTAGCTCCGTTGGAGAAGTGCAATATATGTAAATGGAGCAGAACGACGAGTAGAACCACGTGAACCACTTTGTTTTCCCGTTTAACAAACATAAACTATGATTAGGACAAATCTGGACAGAATTAGAACCTAACACACGGGGTCACTTTAGAGATGATATACGTCGTCTCCGGCCTCATTTAAAATGCCTAGATAGGTAGTTTAATTACGCTTCACCTCTTGCCATGTTTAACCACATTTAATATGTTCGTGTATCTAATCGGGATAGAACTAAATAAAAAAACATGGAGTTTCGTCAATATGCAACTCGTTGCATATTGAACTTCACTTAACGTGTAGTGTTTGATTGTGTGAATTGTCTTGCCGTGAATACCGTGTGTTGAATTCCGTGTGTTGATTTGTGTTTCCGGTTTGCTTCGTCTCGATAGAGTTCAGCAGTGTGCCGGATTGTGAGGACCCGTTCGACTATGTCGGTTCGTCTAATTCACGGAGTCATTCTTCTTCCAAGCGGGATCTTAGGCAAGATGACCATTTCCCCACATACCATTACTATCATTGCCATGTTAGTTTACCGTTTCTATCGATTATGTCTCGTTGCCTACCACATGTTAAATATCAGCCTCTCAACAATGCCATGAAAACCTTCAACATGTTCGACCTAGCAAACCACTGATTGGCTATGTTACCGCTTGCTTAACCCTGTGTTAGCGTTGCTAGTTGCAGGTGCAGTTGATTCCATGTGATAACATGGGTTTCTTGTTATATCACCATATTAATGCTATTTATTTTAATGCACCTATATACTTGGTAAACAGTGGAACGCTCGGCCTTTCTAGCGTGGTGTTTTGTTCCACCTTTGCCCCCTTAGTTTCGGCTACCGATGTTATGTTCCATAATTGAGCGCTCCTAACACGATCGGGGTTGTTATGGGGACCCCCTTGATAATTCGTTTTAGATTAAAGATGGTCTGGCAAGGCCCAACATTGGTACTATTTTCCCAATATAATAATTCTGTTAAACTGAAATGCATAGGGAGTTAGCGCTACCCGAGGAGTAATTCTACATAATATAGGGAGGGCCAGTGCTGATGATGCTGGTCCAAAACAGAGCACTGTGCGGGGCCACCGCGAGGAAACTCGAGGTTTGGCACTCATACGCGTAGCTTATCCGTCGTGTCCTGATAATGAGATACGCGGCTCCTATCGTGATCGTCAACACGCCGGGCAGCCTTGCTGGATTAGTTTTACCTTTGACGAGATATCTTGTGCATCGGGATTCCGGTGATGCTTTGGGTAATCTCAGAGTTGAGGTTTTCCACTAGGGAATCCGACGAGATCGCGAGCTTCGCGATTGAGGATTTCTATGCGGCTTGTGGTAATTTGTGATGGACTAGTTGGAGCACCCGTGCAGGGTTAAATCTTTCGGAAAGCCGTGCCTGCGGTTATGTGGCAACGTGGAAACTTTGTTTAACACTGGTTCTAGATAACTTGAAGTTAACTTAATTAAAACTTGCCAACTGTATGTGTAACCGTGACTATCTCTTTCGTGAGTTCCTTCTCCGGTCGAGGACACGGTGGGGTTATGTCTGACGTAGGTAGGTGTTCAGGATCATTCTTGTGATCATCAGTAGTCACGTCCGTTATGCGTAGATCTTCCCCCTCTTATTTCTTGTACTCGTAAGTTTAGCCACCAAAAATATTCTTAGCCGCTGCTGCTACCTCACCACTTAACCATGCCTCACCCATTAAGCTTTGCTAGTCTTGATACCTTTGGAGATGAGATTGCTGAGTCCCCTGTGGCTCATAGATTACTACAACACTAGTTGCAGGTACAGGTAAAGGTTACTTGACGCGAGCGCGTTGATTGTTCATTTGGAGTTGCTTCTTCTTCTTCTTCTTCACCGATCTAGGATGGCCCGGCCGGCAGCCTGGGATAGCAAGGATGGACGTCGTTCTTACTTTTCTCGTTTGTTTTCGTCCGTAGTCGGACCCTGCTCTTACTCTTGATGATTATGTAATGTACTGATGTGACTCTGATGTAGCTTGTGGCGAGTGTAAGCCAATTCTATATATATATCTCTTCTTTTCAGTAAATGTACTTGTAACGATATCCATTCTTGCGACACGACCGGATGCGCTTCTATCCCTGACGAGGCCTTCGTGCCAAATTGAGGATAGGGTCGCATCTTGGGCGTGACAAGTTGGTATCAGAGCATTACCGACCTAGGAGCCCCCTTGATTGATCGAACTTGGCCGTGTCGAGTCTAGTGAAAAACTATTTGAGTCTTAGTTATATATCGGAGAGTAGGATTCTTTTTTCTCCTCTTCTTTGCTCTAGTGAGGAATCTTGACGTAATAATTTACTCTACTCCTCTTCTTACTCAAAAAAAGTTTAGGATCACGCGGGTATTCTTGGAATCTATATGATGTTGATGTGACGGAGTTCTGTCTTGGTGCCTCCTATCTGCTTTGAGTTTTAGGGGAGTTGAGCTCCAGGGGATTCTCGAGTACATCGTTATCATTTATATTTCTTAGTATCTCAGAACGAAGGATGTTCGTAATTGCTTCAATACTAGTAGTGGCGAGATAACCCCGATGTCCCCACTACTGGTGCAGATTGTTCGGGAGTACTGCCATACTTTGTATCGTTGTGATCACGAGGGTCTGTTGTAGATGAAGGTCCGAGATTCTGGTTGTGTGTTGACGGATGTGATACAGGTGACGGGTTAGTATAGGAGTCGTGTGATTATTACTCCTTGTATCCGTGTACCAGATTGCATGACCAGATATTTCGGGAATTCATAGGTGGGAATTCAAGTAGTTGCTTATAGGACAATCTTCCAACAAATGCATGATGTTAGGTTGGGGTTCGACATCTAGTGGATTCGCTTGTTCACGATCGACTTACAGCGGTACACGTTGTGTCTTAAAGAGTCCTTGTAGCTTTCTACGACTCGGGGACGCTTCGTATGTCGGTGCACTACCTTGCACTTGATGGCTACTGTAAAATCGAGCCCGTGCGATCCTGTCCACGAAAATATCGGACGAAATCTTTCTCATGAGTTTGTTCTGGCTTGTTTCATAAGCCTCACCCTTTGTTTTGTTGGAATATGGTAATTTGAGTTGCTTCGATGTCAAGTGGTGATTTCAGATCTTTCCTAAGAGGTGTTCTCATATTTTCATGTGAGAATGCAAATTCTTTTGCTCAAATCATTTGTCTTATTAATTCTTGTCAACCGGAGTCGTCTTGTTAATTCTTTTTCAACCGGTGTGCTTCTCTTCAAGTGTATTCTATCCTCTATAATTTTGCAAGATCATTCTCTTATTCCATCCGGAGTTCATCTCATCTGTCCCAAGTTGTCTTTGTTTTTCCCCGCCCTCCCGCCCTTTTCTTCAATGTGTGGATTTCATCCAAGTGCCTTCTTATTCAGCGATGCTTCCACTATCTCTTCTTCCTTTTTGTAGCCGGTGATTCATTGTGAATATTCTCAGGAGTCGAGTTCATCATTTCTTCATTTTGTTCCTTTCCGGTGAATTTAATTCAGTTGTCCGTGTTCATCATATCCTTTTCATCCTCGTAAATTCTTTCCCATGTTGAAGATTCTTATCAGCCTATCCTCTTATTCATTCATCTCCTTTCTATCCGGTGTGTTGAAGTTGTCTCAGAGGTTCTTGTTTCCAATCCTTTCAACTATTTCGATGTGCTCAACCTCATCAAGTTTTCAATTGTACCGGTGCAATATCTATCTTTTTGAGCAATCTTTTCAACGGTGGTTTCTTTTGAGTGGGCCCATAACCCACAGGTTCTTTCCCAGGATCTTATTTAGCTTGTGTAATCTTGTCCCGGAGATCTCTAATTCTTTTCAACTATGACGTAAGTTTGTATTTCATCAGTCTTATTCCTTCTTCAAGATCATTTTGAATTAACTCTCAGATTTGGCTCAACCTTGCATTTTTTTTATTTCGGAGTGTCTCATTATTCTTGGTGTTGTTCTCGTCATCATTCTCAGCTTGCAATTCGAAGGAGTGTTTCTCTCAAAATCTTGGTTCATTCTCTAGAAGATTCATCATTTCAGCCTGGTGCCATCATCTTAATTGTTGTTAATCATGAGTATCCTTTTCTTGCGATCCGGTGCATTTCTGAGTTGTTTTCACTCTCGTTCCTCCGAAGGCTATCATTTCAGAAGATTCTTCTTTCTCAGCTTTCAGCTTTCATCCTCAATTCTTCTCAATTGTTGTCTCTTCGTTCGTCTCTCGGTTATTACGGTGCCTTGTTCTAGTTTTCTCTCAAGTGGCTCGTGATCTCTTCTTTATCATGTATCTCCATTATTCATGGTTGCCTCATTCATTTCAATTCTCACCGGTGCCTCTTTCAAGATTTCTTCTAGTTTGTGCTCATATCTCTCCTTAATCATTTCAAGAAGATTAAGTGGTTTGCTAAATCCGTTGCTTGTCATCAGTTTAACTTGATGAAGAATAAGTATAACGTAATTCTTATTATTGTTCATAGTGATTTCATTTCTTCTTTCGAGCGGCTCATGATGTCAATTCATTCTCAAGTGTTCTTCAAGATTCTGTTGGAGTACCTCAAGTATCCTTTCTCCTGCATTTATATGTGCAACTGTTCTTCCTTTATCCTTTGAGGTGGTATTATAGCATTCTTGTTAGTGTAGGAGCCTCGAAGAGATTGCCTTTCAAGAAGGAGATAATTAAACCCACCAATTCTATGATCATGAGATATTTGCAACCCATGGTTTCTTCATTGAGCTATCTTGGCTTGGAGTTCATCTAAAGCTTTTCCTATGGATTGTGGCTATTATGGTGCTTGTCATTAATCCAAGTTCTCAATGTATCCTCTTGGTGTAAGAAATTGTTCACATCTTGTTTCTCCCAATCAATCCTTGTTTTTGTTAGTGGCTGGTTGTCACTTCCTTAGTTTGAAAAGCTTTCCAGAAGCCCACTACTATCTTGTTATTTTCGTTGTTGTTTTTTTCAACAACTCCGTCCAATTATTCTTGCAAGGATGCTTGCCAAGTTCATTGGAGTTAGTAGTTGTCATTCTCTTCTTCCGTATGAGCTAGTTCATATTCTATTGTTTCGGAGGCTTTGTGATGTTGCTCTTTGGGTCAATCTTGTTGTTCTATCAAGATCATGATGTGCCCTTGTTTTATTTAGTTTTTTGTTATGAATATTGTCTATTTATTCCATCTTATCAAATATTTTGTCCATTTTCCTACCGAAGTGCTGCCGAAATTTTCCGTGAATTCTTGCTTCTTTCTCATATCATTCCTCATCTCTTTGCAACCTTCAAGGATTGTTGGTGTCACTCGTTTGTCAAAGAAGCGACTAAGTTCTTACCCCTTGTTCTATCTCATCCTCTCCCCCCTTTCATTCTTGGATCTCGGGGCGAGATCCTCTTGTAGTGTAGGAGAGTTGTGACAGCCCGATGCCGACGTTCCAGAAGATTCCCCTTCTATTCCGTTTTCGTCGTGTGTCTATTTTCTTTTGTCGCATCATCATCGCATCATTCGCATCATCTGCATTGCATCGACATCTCCGTTGCCACTAGTTTACAAAACTTGCGTCCGTTGTTAGTTGCCGGTTCGCGTCGTTTTCCGTTCTGAGCCCGACCGCACACGCACGCGCCCGCGGCATCGTCAAAACCCTGTTTTAAAAGTGTGCATAAAACTTTCTCTGATCGGGGTGAAACTTGTCATGCGGTCGTGATTAGTTATAGGTAGGCCGCCTGTCAAATTTCGTCGCGATCGGAGTCCGCCTGGTACCCGAACGGTCGACCGTAGCAGCACCGTTATCGGTTATTCGTTGGACGGTT
Organism: Hordeum vulgare subsp. vulgare; assembly: GCF_904849725.1. Classification (NCBI taxonomy): domain Eukaryota; kingdom Viridiplantae; phylum Streptophyta; class Magnoliopsida; order Poales; family Poaceae; genus Hordeum; species Hordeum vulgare. The sequence goes on along the minus strand of NC_058521.1, from coordinate 141,724,993 downwards.
TTGTCGGTTTAAAACATGATGTCGGGTCGCCGTTTTTCCCTCTCATCCCCACCTAGCCCCTCTGCACAGTGCACCGACCTGTCCGCAACCTAGTCCGGAACCTTCCCCGGATCCGAACCGGGTGCTCGTGACCGTTGGGTCCGGATCAACCCCGTTTAACCGCAAATCGTCATCTGTTTGTCCATTGAAACCCTAACCTATTTATCTGCGACCGTTCGGTTACGACCGGAAGGTCTTGAGCTAGTTTCATTTCCCTATATATGTCCATCCAGTCCAATCAGACCAAAGCCTAGTTTTTAGGGATCCTACCCCTGTTTACTCGCCGCCGCCAGCACCTCGCTTTCCCCACCGGGCCAACCAGAGCGCTCGCCTGCAACGCCATGTCTTCTCCAGCAGCAACTTCGCTGAACCGCCCGCTGTCTCGCCAATGATCGGATCCATGTCGTCTCTCACTCCCGACCTCGGGAACCCCGCCTCGTTCTTCTGCTGGTGAGCAGAGCCACGCCTCCCATTGCCTCTCTTCTTCCTCCCTCTCCTCTGTTCCCCTCTCTCTGGTTCTCCCCTCGTCTCTCATCTTCTCTTTCTAGAGGTTCAGCAGCTTCGAAGGAACTCCATGGTGCGCTGTCCCTCGTCCTCGTCGCCTCTTTGCCTTCCCCCACCCGGCACCTGCGCGCCTGCCTCTCTGACCTGCCGCTGGCCGGCGAGCCGCCGGCAGGCAGCAGCACGGGAGGAGCTATGTGCCACCGATATCCGGGGCAGCAAGTGCGACGCCAGGCCCCTGTCCTCTCTCTCTCTTTCTTCTCCCCTTCTGCTAATTTCTCTCTCTGAATTCTCCCTTCTCCTGTTCTATTTTCAGACATCTGCAACGCCATGGAAGAGCCCCTGCAGCCCCCGTTCGCTGGAGATCCCCGTCGCCCTGCTCCCGATCCAGCGATCTGCAGCCGGATCCCGAGTCCCTCAGCCGGATCCGGCCGGTCCTAGCAGGCTTTTCTGTTCCCGGCCTCCGAGCCGACCGTCTTCGCTGGAGCATCGCGTCGTCGGCCCCTAGTTCCCTATTGTGAGCAGCCCTTCCGATGTGTTACTGGATGTTGATCCGTTCTGCTGTTCGGGTTAATTAGTTTAGCCACTTGTTTACACCACGAGTAGGGCCCCAGCCGAGCTGGTTAGTGTATTCAGCGTCCACCGAAAGGGCCCTGGATTCGATTCCAGAGCGCCCTAGTATTTTGGTTGGTTTATTTTCTTCTGTTTTATCTGGTATATATAGCCTCGCGTGCATACCTCTTTTAGAGCCGAATCCCATTGATCATTAGGTGGTAATTGTAGTCTAGCTGGTCTATGTGTTTGACTGCAACTAGGAGGTATTGGGTTCGATTCCCACGTATGCCAATTTTTTTGTCATCTTTTCCCATTTGTCAGGCACACACACTCAGCTCCTTGGACCAATTTCAAACCTGGGCCACTGCTGCTTGCAGTAATTCGGCCTTGTTGTTTTTTTTTCTTTTTTTTACTGCTTACCTCAGGACAATTTACTAGTTGTGTAGAAAGATGCATGTTTTTAAAATATCAATAATTTTTTTCAAACCGTGCATCGAATCTAAATAAGTTAAATATGTACCTTGGCTAGAGTTTCGCGTAGAATAATATTTTTCTAACTCTCATGCATATTTAGAACTGTTTAGTGTGTTGTTGCATCGGTTTGCATGTCGACGTGTTGAAAACGGTTTAGGTCATAACTATTTGTCCATAGCTCCGTTGGAGAAGTGCAATATATGTAGATGGAGCATAACGACGAGTAGAACCACGTGAACCACTTTGTTTTTCCGTTTAACAAACATAAACTGTGATTAGGACAAATCTGGACAGAATTAGAACCTAACACATGGGGCACTTTGGAGATGCTATACGTTGTCTCCGGCCTCATTTAAAATGCCTAGATAGGTAGTTTAATTACGCTTCACCTCTTGCCATGTTTAACCACATTTAATATGGTCGTGTATCTAATCGGGATAGAACTAAATAAATAAACGTGGAGTTTCGTCAATATGCAACTCGTTGCATATTGAACTTCACTTAACGTGTAGTGTTTGATTGTGTGAATTGTCTTGCATGTTTTCAGCTGCTCATGGATCGTATGTGTTGTGCATCGTGTGGTGAATTCCGTGTGTTGATTTGTGTTTCCAGTTTGCTTCGTCCCGATAGAGTTCCACAGCGTGCCGGATTGTGAGGACCCGTTCGACTACGTCGGTTCGTCTGCTTCACGGAGTCATTCTTCTTCCAAGCGGGATCTCAAGCAAGATGACCATTTCCACAGATACCATTACTATCACTGCCATGCTAGTTTACCGTTTCTATCGATTATGTCTCGTTGCCTGCCAAATGTTAAATATCAGCCTCTCAACAATGTCATAAAAACCTTCAACCTGTTCGACCTAGCAAACCACTGATTGGCTATGTTACCGCTTGCTTAACCCTGTGTTAGCGTTGCTAGTTACAGGTGCAGTTGATTCCATGTGATAACATGGGTTTCTTGTTATATCACCATATTAATGATATCTATTTTAATGCACCTATATACTTGGTAAAAGGTGGAAGGCTCGGCCTTTCTAGCTTGGTGTTTTGTTCCACCTTTGCCCCCTTAGTTTCGGCTACCGGTGTTATGTTCCATATATGAGCGCTCCTAACACGATCGGGGTTGTTGTGGGGACCCCCTTGATAATTCGTTTTAGATTAAAGCTGGTCTGGCAAGGCCCAACATTGGTACTATTTTCCCAACATAATAATTCTGTTAAACTGAAATGCATAGGGAGTTAGAGCTACCCGAGGAGTAATTCTACATAATACAGGGAGGGGCAGTGCTGATAGTGCTGGTCCAAAACAGAGCACTGTGCGGGGCCACCGCGAGGAAACTCGAGGTTTGGCACTCGTACGCGTAGCTTATCCATCGTGTCCTGAGAACGAGATACGCGGCTCCTATCGGGATCGTCGACACGCCGAGCGGCCTTGTTGGATTAGTTTTACCTTTGACGAGATATCTTGTGCATCGAGATTCCGGTGATACTTTGGGTAATCTCGGAGTTGAGGTTTTCCACTAGGGAATCCAATGAGATCGCGAGCTTCGCGATTGAGGATTTCTATGCGGCTTGTGGTAATTTGTGATGGACTAGTTGGAGCACCCCTCCAGGGTTAAATCTTTCGGAAAGCCGTGCCCGCGGTTATGTGGCAATGTGGAAACTTTGTTTAACACTGGTTCTAGATAACTTGAAGTTAACTTAATTAAAACTTGCCAACTGTGTGCGTAACCGTGACTGTCTCTTTTGTGAGTTCCTTCTCCGATCGAGGACATGATGGGGTTATGTCTGACGTAGGTAGGTGTTCAGGATCATTCTTTTGATCATCAGTAGTCACATACGTTATGCGTAGATCTTCCCCCTCTTATTTCTTGTACTCGTAAGTTTAGCCACCAAATATATGCTTAGCCGCTGCTGCTACCTCACCACTTAACCATGCCTCACCCATTAAGCTTTGCTAGTCTTGATACCTTTGGAGATGAGATTGCTGAGTCCCCTATGGCTCACAGATTACTACAACACTAGTTGCGGGTACAGGTAAAGGTTACTTGACGCGAGCGCGTTGATTGTTCATTTGGAGTTGCTTCTTCTTCTTCTTCTTCATCGATCTAGGATGGGTTCCAGGCCGGCAGCCTGGGATAGCAAGGATGGACGTCGTTCTTATTTTTCTCGTTTGTTTTCGTCCATAGTCAGACCCTGCTCTTACTCTTGATGTTTATGTAATGTACTGATGTGACTCTGATGTAGCTTGTGGCGAGTGTAAGCCAATTCTATATATATATCTCTTCTTTTCAGGACATGTACTTGTAACGATATCCATTCTTGCGACACGACGAGATGCGCTTCTATCCGTGACGAGGCCTTCGTGCCAAATTGAGGATAGGGTCACATCTTGGGCGTGACAGTCTTCTTCTTTAGATGAATAAATTGCTTTGACCTTCAGCGCACGAGGTCTAGAGTAGCTTGGTCCATACAATTCTCTCTTTTCTTCTTGTTGAAACTCACGAGTATTGAGTCTTTTGAGTATATGAGCAGGATCAAGCATCTTATAGTTTGCTCTTTCTTGAATCATCAGAACCAGTGTATCAAATGATGAATCCAAAGATCTTAGCAGTTTCTTCACAACTTCATGGTCAATAATGTCTCGAGCTCCCAATGCTTGTAGTTCATTTGAGATGTCAGTGAGGCGATCAAAGGTATCTTGGCAGCTTTCATTGTCAAGCCTCTTGAAGCGATTGAAGAGATTGCGAAGAACATCAACATGAGAGTCACGCTGAGTTGAAATTCCTTCATTGACTTTCGACAGCCTATCCCAGATAAGCTTCGCTTTGCCCAAAGCGCTCACTCTGCCATACTGACCTTTGCTCAGATGACCACAGATGATATTCTTCGCTTGAGAATCAAGTTGCTTGAATTTCTTCACATCAGCGACAGAGACAGTAGCAGCAATGGAGGGAATGCCATGTTCCACAATGTACCACAGATCATTGTCAATAGCTTGAAGATGCATCTACATCTTCGTCTTCCAATAGGGAAAGTCCTTTCCTTTGAAGGTAGGACATCCTACAGTAACCTTGATCATACCTGTAGTCGACATAACTAAAACTCCAGGTGCTTAAATAAAAATCACACAGAACAAGGGAGTACCTTGCTCTGGTACCAATTGAAAGTGCGTTATATCCACTAGAGGGGGGTGAATAGGCGATTTTTAGAATTTCATTACTGAGAAATTCCTTTTGAAGAAATTCCTCACTGATGAATAACATGCAGCGGAAATAACGCAGGATCAGAGGTGCAACGATTACAACAGCAGTTTACTTGATGAAGATTCTGAGAATCGGTTAGCATAGTATGCACGCACATAATAAGCAGGTGAAGATTAACTAGTATGAAGAATTTGAGGTTGAGGAAATTCAGATAAAGTCTTCGGAAAATTCTTCAAACAATGACAATGAAAGTCTTCAACATACAATATTGAGGAATTGAAAGAGTTGAAGAAATAGAATCCGTATCACGATGAAGACAGTTGTTGATGACCCAGTTCCAACTGCTATGACAGTCACACGTCTGGTTTGGAGCGGCTTGGTATTGAAACCAAAGAACACACAGTGCCGGGACACACAGTACCTACCGTATTCTCCTTGAGCTAAGGACACACAGTCCTCACCCAACACCCGTGGTAAGACTTCATGTCAGACTTCCAAACCCTCACAAAATCGGTCACCCGGCGATCCACAATTGACTGCTGGATGCTCTAGACCATGACGGCTAACCGTGTGGAGGATGCACAGTCCTCAAAGGTAAAAGGCTTCGGTTCCACACAGGAACAAATTCTTAAGTGATGCTCAATCACTTTGTTTTTTGGTTTGGTGTTTGGGGTATTTCCTCACTTGATGATTTACTCTCGAAGACTCTGAGGAATTTGGGTTGCTCAAAATGACAAGTGTCGGTTTCTCGCGAAGCAGCCAACCCGCTAGTGGTTGTGGGGGCGGCTATTTATAGCGTGGGAGCATCCCAACATGATTTGACATAAATGCCCTTAAATATTATGACCGTTTGTGTGGATAAGATCGGTGAGGTGGCGCGTATAGCGGCAATGGTCAGAACTCTCAACTATGAGAGTCCTCATGTCTCTCATATTCCTCACTTGAGGATTTTGTAGGCTTAGGCTTGGGTTGAGCATCATGAGGAAATTCATTTCGTAGTATTACCTCGACCCCCTTTAACAATACAGTGTTCCTATGACTCAAGAGTGAAGAAAATAAAACAGAAAGAATAAATCTTCATGCTTCAAAGTCTTCGGACTGATTTTCTTCAGGACACACCGAATTTCTCATCTTCATGAGGAATATCAATTTCATCGCAATTTCTTCGCGATCAAAGTCTTCAGCATAAGACCAATTTCTTCAGCCGAAGACATACATTTTTAGGGGTCAATATTCATCGTATAACTCAAACTCTTCAGCGACTTACAGAGCATGTGTACACTTATAACACATTAGTTATTTAATCTATAAGTCTTCAAACCACCAAAATCACTAAGGACACTAGATGTATCTACAGAGCCGTGCCTCATGGGCAAGATGACCAAGACTCCGTTCTCTGGAATAATGGAGCGAGCAGCCAACTTATTGGAAATAATACATACCGATGTATGCGGTCCAATGAACGTTGAAGCTCGCGGTGGCTATCATTATGTTCTCACTCTCACCGATGATTTAAGTAGATATGGATATGTCTACTTGATGAAGCACAAGTCTGAAACATCTGAAAAGTTTCTATGATCTAGTCGTGGAGGAGAATATTTAAGTCACGAGTTTGGCACACACCTAAGGAAATGTGGAATTGTTTCACAACTTACGCCGCCTGGGACACTACAGCGTAACAAAGAGTCTAAACGTCGTAATCGCACTTTATTAGATATGGTGCAATCTATGATGTCTCTTACCGACTTACCGCTATCATTTTGGGGATATGCATTGGAAACCGGAGCATTCACTTTAAATAGGGCACCGTCTAAATCCATTGAGATGACACCGTATGAATTATGGTTTGGCAAGAAACCTAAGCTGTCATTTCTGAAAGTTTGGGGCTGTGATGCTTATGTGAAGAAATTTCAACCAAAAAAGCTCGAACCCAAAGCGGAGAAATGCGTCTTCATAGGATACCCTAAGGAAACTATTGGGTATACCTTCTACCTTAGATCCTAAGGCAGAGTATTTGTTGCAAAGAACGGATCCTTTCTAGAGAAAGAGTTTCTCTCGAAAGAAGTAGGTGGGAGGAAAGTAGAACTTGATGAGGTAATTGTACCTCCTCTCGAACCGGATAGTAGCACAACGCGGGAAGAATGTTCCCATGGCGCCTACACCAACTGGAGAGGAAGTTGATGATGGTGATCATGAAACTTCGAATCAAGTTGCTATTGAACCTCGAAGGTCCACGAGGGTACGTTCCGCAGCAGAGTGGTACGGCAACCCTGTGATGGAGATCATGCTGTTAGACAACGGTGAACCTTCGAACTATGAAGAAGCGATGGCGTGCCCGGATTCCAACAAATGGCATGAGGCCATGAAATCCGAGATAGGATCCATGTATGAGAACAAAGTATGGACTTTGGTGGACTTGCCCGATGATCGACGAACCATAGAAAATAAATGGATCTTTAAGAACAAGACTGACGCGGACGGAAATGTGACCGTCTGTAAAGCTCGACTTGTCGCAAAGGGTTTCCGACAAATTCAAGGAATTGACTACGATGAGACTTTCTCTCCCGTAGCGAAACTGAAGTCGGTCTGAATCATGTTAGCAAATGCCGCATTTCACGATTATGAAATTTGGCAAATGGACGTCAAAACATCATTTCTTAATGGCTATCTTAAGGAAGAGTTGTATATGATGCAACCAGAAGGTTTTGTCGATCCTAAGAATTCTCACAAAGTATGCAAGCTCCAGTGCTCCATCTATGGGCTGGTGCAAGCATCTTGGAGTTGGAACATTCGCTTTAATGAGGTGATTAAAGCGTTTGGGTTTATACAGATTTATGGAGAAGCCTGTATTTTCAAGAAATTGAGTGGGAGCTCTGTAGCGTTTCTCGTACTATATGTGGATGACATATTGTTCATGGGAAATGATATAGAGTTATTGCAGAGCATAAAGGCCTACTTGAACAAAAGTTTTTCAACAAAGGACCTTGGAGAAGTGCATACATATTAGGCATCAAGATCTATAGAGATAGATCGAGACGCCTCATAGGTCTTTCACAAAGGACATACCTTGACAAGATATTGAAGAAGTTCAATATGGATAAGTCAAAGAAGGGGTTCTTGCTTGTATTGCAAGGTATGAGATTGAGCAAGACTCAATGCCCGACCACGGCAGAAGATAGAGAGAAGATGAGTACCATCCCCTACGCTTTAGCCATAGGTTCTCTTATGTATGCCATGTTGTGTACCAAACCTGATGCGAACCTTGCCATAAGTTTGGTAGGGAGGTACCAAAGTGATCCCGGTATGGAACAATGGACAGTGGTCAAGAATGTCCTTAAGTACCTGAAGAGGACTAAGGAGATGTTTTTCGTTTATGGAGGTGACGAAGAGCTCATCGTAAAGGGTCACGCTGATGCTAGCTTCAACACAGATCTGGATGACTCCAAGTCACAAATCGGATACGTGTATGTTTTGAATGGTGGGGTTGTTAGCTGGTGCAGCTGTAAGCAAGACGTCGTGGCAGCATCTACATGTGAAGCGGAGTACATAGCTGCTTCGGAAGCAGCTCAAGAAGGGATCTGGATGAAGGAGTTCATCACCGATCTTGGAGTGATTCCAAGTGCATCAGGCCCGATGACACTCTTTTGTGATAACACTGGAGCTATTGCCATAGCCAAGGAGCCCAGATTTCACAGGAAGACCAAGCACATCAAGCGCCGCTACAACTCCATCCAGGACTACGTCCAGAAAGGAGACATAGATATTTTTAAAGTACATACGTATCTGAATAATGTAGATCCGTTGACTAAACCTCTTCCATGAGCAAAACATGATCAACACCAGAATGCTATGGGTGTCCGATTCATCACAATGTAACTAGATTATTGACTCTAGTGCAAGTGGGAGACTGTTGGAAATATGCCCTAGAGGCAATAATAAAGTGGTTATTATTATATTTCCTTGTTCATGATAATTGTCTATTTTTCATGCTATAATTGTATTAACCGGAAACAGTAATACATGTGTGAATATATAGATCACAATATGTCCCTAGTAAGCCTCTAGTTGGCTAGCTCGTTGATCAACAGATGATCATGGTTTCCTGATCATGGACATCGGATGTCGTTGATAACGGTATCACATCATTAGGAGAATGATGTGATGGACAAGACCCAATCCTAAGCATAGCACTGGATCGTGTTGTTCGTCTGCTAAAGCTTTTCTAATGTCAAGTATCGTTTCAGTAGACCGTGAGATTGTGCAACTCCCGGATACCGTAGAAGTGCTTTGGGTGTATCAAACGTCACAACGTAACTGGGTGATTATAAAGATGCACTACGGGTATCTCCGAAAGTGTCTCTTGAGTTGGTACGAATCGAGACCGGGATTTGTCACTCCGTGTGACGGAGAGGTATCTCTGGGCCCACTCGGTAGAACATCATCATAATGAGATCAATGTGACTAAGGAGTTAGTCACGGGATGATGTGCTATGGAACGAGTAAAGAGACTATGCTTTGTCCTTCAGTATTTTACTTGCCCGAGATTCGATCGTCGGTATCTCTATACCTTGTTCAATCTCGTTACTAGCAAGTCTCTTTACTTGTTTCGTAATACAAAATCCCGTGACTAACTCTTTGGTCACATTGCTTGCAAGGCTTGTTGTGATGTTGTATTACCGATTGGGCCCTGAGATACCTCACCGTCACATGGAGTGACAAATCCCAGTCTTGATCCATGCTAACTTAACGAACACCTTCGGAGAGACCTGTAGAGTACCTTTATAGTCACCTAGTTACGTTGCGATGTTTGATACACACAAGGTATTCTTCTGGTGTTAGTGAGTTACATGATCTTATGGTCATAGTAACATACACTTGACATTCAGAAAACAATAGCCATAAACTGACACGATCACATGCTATGTTCATAGTTTGGGTCTTGTCCATCACATCATTCTCCTAATGATGTGATCCCGTTATCAAGTGACTACTCTTGTGTATGGCTAGGAAACCTTGACCAACTTTGATCAGGGAGCTAGTCCAATAGAGGCTTACTAGGGACATGTATTTGAGTTTCCAATCAATACGATTCTAACATGGATAATAAATGATTATCATGAACAAGGAAATATAATAATAACTTATTTATTATTGCCTCTAGGACATATTTCCAACACGACAGTAGCTGGAGGCACGTGGTATGGACATCTTTATCTTCTATTGTCTCTTCCAGAGGTATCGGACTATCAATGTGTCGGTAGACGGATACGGGTGAATGGCACAGACGGCTTCAACAATGAGTTTATGCACTCTAGTGGAAACATAGGATCTTTGATCGGGCTATGTCGCCACGGCCCTGTGTCGTGTCCTTGTTGAATGTGGTGGATTGAAGCTTGGCCTTGGGGATGAGAATCCATAGCTTAAACTTGTGATGGACTCGCCATCATCGGCACATGTGCTGCAATTCCTTCTTGAAGGCTAGCCTAGGAGTTGTGTATTTTTCGTTCATGTTGTGTCTTGTATTATAGGGTTAGCGGCTATCCGGGGAGTTATTATTGCGAGGTATACATCCTCAGGGTTTGTTTTTTGCTTCATTTCTGGATCGATGGTGTTCGATCGTTGGATTTTTTACTATTAATAATATGTGGTTGCATGCATCGTTGTGCTGGAGAGGCCGATGGTTATCCTCCTTTTCAAAATAAGGAAACAAATCCAAAGATTTCACAAATCAAAGATAGAGGATTCGAGAAGAATTTAACACTATCCATAGATCCGGGTCTTCCAAATAGGACAATGGCAACTCGGGACACTGTTCTCCCTCTTGGGATTATTATTTTGTGAAGGAGATGCTCGCTGGAGGGCTATTGACGTGGGGCATGTGCTTTGTTCCGAGTTGAAGACGATGAGACTCGGCAACATGGCACAGTAGGCTCTCGACAACACACTCATATTGATGGATGGACGCCGTCTTTCTTCCGAGTTGAAGACGATGAGACTCGGCGGCATGACACCGATTTTGGATGATGTGTGTAGGTGTAAGGTCAAGGCAAGCGGTCAGCCACCCCATCATCAACGTCGCATAGAAGTTGGCTTCAACTGGATCGATGTTTAATCTCGTAAAGCTTAGTTGAACAATTCGATAGAAATAACTGCGTGCATCTTTTGATGCAAACGTAAGGGTTCAATCTATTTTTCTGAAAATAAATAAACGTTCACTCCATTCACTCCATAACATTTTCGATAAATAAAGGATCTGCTTTGCCAACGTACATACTATTTTTTGTTTTCATACTAGGAATCAAACCCGGGTCACCAAGTCAAGTTCGTTTGCTGCTAGCCACTACGACCGAAGCATTCTCACTGCACAAATACATGGCAAGAGCTAATATAGCTTCGTAACACTATTTGAAACATTCCCGAACAATATTTCCGAATTTGAGTAATTTTCTGGAATTACAACCATTTTTTGGCAAACCAAACAATTTTCTGAAATGGCGAACGTATTTTCAAATTTCTGAATTTTTTTGTAAACATGAACATTTTTTCGAATTTGTGAACAATGGTTCAAAATGGGAACAATTTTTTAGAACATATTTCGAAATGTAGAACAAATTCCCAAACAAATTTATAATTTTTTTTGAAAAGCAAACATTTTTGTAATATGCTAGCATTTTTGGAAAATCTCCCAAAAATAGAAAACATGTATTTTTTTTCGAAACCGCAACATTTTTCAAATTAAAAAAAATGGATACACGCAAAAATTGGATACACATCGGGTGACTCGTTCGCTCAGCAAGCGTTGGCGTTGGCCCAGCACGCGACGCACTTTCACGCATGCACACGAGACGCACGATAAAATTAACGCATAATTGATATCCTACCAAATATCGACATGCACTTAACTTTGTTCCAAATATTAACGTGCATTGCATAGTAGTGTTAAGAAAAACGTGCATCACATGTACGCATTTTTTAACTTGTAATAACAAAACTACTTGTGCACCATGGTATATCGCACCTTCGAAAGCTCGTAAATCAACTACTCCCTCCGTTCTTAAATATAAATCTTTTAAGCGATTTTACTAAAAGTCTACATACGGATCAAAATGAATAAATCTATAGTATAAATTATGTCTATATACATTCGTATGTACTTCATTAGTGAAATCTTTAAAAAACTTATATTTAAAAACGAAGGGAGTATAAGAATTCCAGTACCTCCATCCCGGTCATGACAACACGAGAAAATATCGTACCATTAAACAGCTAGCCATGAAAATTGTTTCAGCCACGTTCGGACCCAAGTGGGGCAGACATTCCCCTTGTCCATGTCGAATGCACGCGCAGGGACGTCGTTTAAGCACTGAAATACAGCTCCACATCAACGAAGGCCGGCGAACAAGTGTCCTTGCCTGACACACGTGTTGAACAATTTGTAATACACGTTGAACAAAATTTGAATACATATAAAAAAATGAAAAGTATAAGAATATAAATAGAAAAAAAATTGAAAAAATGAAAGAAAAAAAATAAAAACATATATAAAAAAACAAATAACACACGAAAAACCTGAAGCAAAACAATTCGCAGCACACGTTGCTGCGAACTGGGCCGGCCCAATCCCGATCATCCTTTACCACGTCGATAATCTGTTGAAATTAGAGATGGGTCTTAGGTCCATAAGACAAATTTCAGAAAAATTTTCCAAGGGCCCATGTAGGTGGTGGCATGACAAGATGGTGGGAAGTTTAGTCCCACCCCGCTAGTGGAGGAGAGTTTGGACCCCTTTATAAGGGTCTCTCTTCCACATGCTATTGGAGAGTGAGAAGAGAAGGTGCCCTCGCGCACTCCTCCTCCGCTGCCCGCCACGCCTTGCCGCGGGTTGCGGGAATGAGCCGAGCTCATACCTACGCGCTTATTTTTGCCGGTCAGGAACGGAGAATACATAACGGACAAGGCACGATCTGAGACGTCGGATCGTGGCTGTTACCCTAGCGGTCACGAGAATCAGATCATATCTGCCTCACGCGTTCCTTCCTTAACTGCTGCTGTCGCCGGCGACTCCGTCACGTTTACCGCGTACACGATCGACGGGAGAACAGGTCTCCGAAACCTCGCCTCTCCGGTTCCTGTACGGGAGAGGGGCGATTAGGTTTTTGGGGAGCGATCACGCGACTGCTCGCCTCCATCCGTCTGCTTCGTCTACGTCCGCGTCGCCCTCGTCATCGCCATGTCTTCACCAAGCGAAGCTGACCGTCTCCGCGAGAAGGCAGAAGCTGAGAAGAAGGCGGCAGAGGATACTGCCGCCGCCGCCGCTGCTGCTACGGCCAACTGGCCGATCGGAGGGTATGATGTGTTCGTCTCTCTCCTGTTTCTGTCTGCACTAGTAGTATTGCCTATATGCGTAGATGTTTCTGCTATATGCGTAGTATTTGCTAGTATACTCCGTGATCAGTATGTCATGAACCTAGTCAATGCCATGTTAGTAATTATTTCATGGATTAATCTGCTCGAAAAATTGCCTATTTACTCAACATAATCCTCATTTGGAAAATGATCGGATGGTTTGTTTTATATTGAGATTGCATAGTTTAGGATGCAATCGATTGGGATTTTGATTTGATGGTTCATTCCGTCTGATCTCATAAAGTTTAGGGTTTAAAATTAACTCTTTTTTTTCTTTGGAACAAACAGAGGAGAGATCGGACCAAGTGGGCTCTCAAGTGTAAACGATAGATGACGAATGCCGATGTAAAGAAGAAAGCATAGGCGAGAAAGGCCGGAAGTTGGGTGACTCCAAATTTTGTTGGCACAGAGCCAGGAAGAAGCAAAAGGCAACAAGCCCCCGCCCCTCTGGCAAGCCCCCCATGGCTGCTCTCGTGCCGGCCGTTGCGAGACACCGGGCCGCCACCGCCCTCATGTGCTGCCTTCGCCCCGCACTCGTGCCCGCTTGCGTACGCTGCCACGCTGCGCTCTGCCCGGCACCTCCGGCCACCGGGCTGCCTCCACCCTGTCCGCTGGTTGCTGCTGCCAGCGCGGCCCCATTGGCCGCACCCCAGTGCCCCCTTCGGCCTTGGCCATGGCCTCAGCTAGCCCCAAACGACTCGTGTTTAAGCTGTGGGGTAACCCCCACTGTGGATAACCCCAATGCTGCTGAAATTTTGAATTTTTGTTATTTCATTTTTCATTCCATGCCTCCCAACCAAACACTGAAACGGAACCATCCCGTTCCACTTTTTTTCTCGTACTAAACACAGGAATGGAACCGACCTGTTCCTCCGAAATGGAACCATTCCATTCCATGACAGTTGGTTCTCCAACCAAACACATAGTATTGAAAAGAGAAGTCAGCAGCCTACGGGTCTTTTGCTCTCGTTCAACAAAAAAACCGACACGGTCGATGATGTACGACGTCATGCGGGGTCGTTGCGCATGCATGCATCGTTGTCCTATTGTACATTATACAGTACATACGATATTACAGGTCAGTGAGGTGATGGCCGGCGGTACGCGAACGCGAGTCAAACTCCATTGCCTGCGCCAGCAAAGATGGATGGAGCTCCATCGGCTTCACTGTCTTTGGCTTGGCGTGGAAGCCGTTGGTCGTGGCATTGGCAAATGTCAAAGCATGCAGACGCAGCGAGTGGGAAAGTCAGAAAACACAAACAAGTAGCTACGCATGCAGCATGCAGGTTGGTAGGGACGAGGCCATGCATGTGTAATTAATGAGTAGGTTGAATGCGCTCACTGGCTGGGCCTGACGCGCACTCTGGAGTAGTAACGCTAGGGCCGAAAGCGACGGCTGGCGTCGGTCGAGGGCTGTGTGTCTCTGTGCGACTCCACTCCACTCCGCTCCGCTCGACTTGACTGCATCCACCAACAGTCCACAGTCTACACACGCCATGCCATGCCATGCCATGCCATGCGTCTATGCCCCGCCGCGCGGCGCTGCCATAAATGTATCAATCTCGTGCTGCGCATGCCCCCTCGGCTTCTTTCTTTTGTGAATAGCAGTTTGGTGCATCGTGTTTGTGGTGCTACCGGTGCACCGGCCGTCGTACCATGTTCAAAAATGGTATAAAAATCTGAAAAAATATAGTATATTCTTTTTCTTTGCTGAAAAATATAGTATATTCATACAACATCGGTCTAATTTCTCAAAATTATAATACAACATCAGTCTGTTGTCATAAAAACTCAACTCAAAATTTGAAACATCGCACGAGATACGAAATGATAAATTTGGCATCAATGTGATAATGAGCCAAATTTAAAGCGCAGTTTATGTTATGTACTCCCTCGGTCCAGAAAAATACTTGTCATAGGAATATATGTATCTAGATGTATTAGTTTTAGATACATCCGCTTTTATCCATTTACGCAACAATTAATTCTAGGAGGGAGTACTATTTCGTGTCGATTTTGTGATTTTTGTACCTCATGCAATGTTTCAAATTTTGAGTTAATTTTTTACGACAATATAGATGGATGTTGTGTGAAGGTGCATAAAAATATTCAAAAAATTCGAACATTTTTAAATATGCTACGAACATCAGGTGCACCGGCAGCACCACAAGCACCGGAACACCAGATACTTTCCCATGCACCTCCTCCCCCGCCGCTTAGAGAAACTTCAACGGACCGATCCAAATAGACATACACTTTGTGCGTCTTTTGTTCGTTTGAGTCGACCGTGCGGACGCCAATGTCCGGTTTTTCATTTGGGTCAATGAGTCAATGAGTGCATCCAATGCTGGACCGACCCATATATTTTGAACATGGACTTAAAAAAATCACATTCAAACTTAACCATAAATAGAGCACTAAAACCATTCACCCATCGGCCAAGAGCCCACATTTACATTAAACTTTAATTACACATGAAATAAAAACGTGTGCACCGACTCTAGGCGTCCTCGTAGTTCGAAGGAACGTCGCAGAGGTCGACCAGCTGCGGCTCCGGGCCAGCCCACGGAAATGCCACCTCCCAAGCCCAAGCCACGTCACCCTGTTGTACTGGCTGCACCGCCTGTTGGGCTGCTTCGGCGAGGGCACGACGCTCCTCCTTCTCCTTCTCGCAGCGGTCTCCTCCTCCTCACGCTCCCTTTGCATGATTCACTCGCCCTTAGCATGCTCTTCCGTCAGCGCGTGCTGCCTGCAATGCTTGAGGTACGCGTCCTCGAACGTCGGCATCACATGGAGCCAGATTATGTGTGTGGGGGGAGGGGGTAAGGGGAAGACCCACTTGCGTAGCTGGCTTGTCCAGACGTAGCTTTCGGCGGGCTCCTCTGCCAACGTCGAGGAAGTGAGCCTTGGCGGCGACGGTGGCACGACGCTGTTATCAGTCCTAGAGAGGGTGAGGGCCTCTGCCAGCCTCGTCTGGGTCGTCTGCCTCTTCCACCTCCACTTTGTTTTGCTCCTCCTCGATGGAGGTTTGCATGGCGGCGGCGAGGGTCGCCTCATATGTAGCCTCCCCCTCCTCCGGCTTGACAACTAGAGGGAGGGGGGAGGGTTGGTTTGGTGCTCCTGGATGCCGAGGCGACGTTTCTCCTTGTGCTCGAGGGCAAACCACATCTCCTAATTGGGAGAGTCTCACGTGTATGTTGGCATCTAACTTTGCTCCGGCGTGAGGAGCTACTGCCGCGTGCGCACATCCTCGGCGTGCGCGCTTTGCGGCCGCGCCACAACCGACACCAGGATCCGCTGCAGATCCAAATGCGAGACATGTGGCAGCATGACATCCAGGTATGGCACCGACTGTTGATGTCTACTACAAAACTTTATTCTTGTAGACTCTGTTGGGCCTCAAAGCATAGAGTTTTGTAGGCAATAGTAATTTCCTCTCAAGTGGATGACATAAGATTTATCAGTTTGTGGGAGGTGTAGGTTGAAGATGGCCTATCTCAAACAACCATGCAATCAAATACAAGAAATCTCTTGTGTCCCCAACACACCCAATACAATGGTAAATTCTATAGGTACACTAGTTCGGTGAAGAGATGGTGATACAAATGTAGTATGGATAGTAGATATAGGTTTTTGTAATCTGTAGATGTAAAAAGAGTAAGCTAACAAGTAGTGAAAGTGAGCTTCAAGAACAAGATCGAGGCTTGCGGAAAGGGCTGGCTTGATGAGCTGCAGTCAGTGCTGTGGTCCATCCGCACCACCGCGACCAAGCCCATCGGCGATACCCCATTCTTCCTTGTCTATGGGGCAGATGCGGTCCTTCCCGCAGAGCTCAAGTATGGTTCCCCGCGGAGTTGGCGTTCGATGATGCGCATCAAGCCGACTCGTGGGAAGTCGACCTCGTGCTCCTCGAGGAGGCCCGCCGCCGGGCCGTGCTTAGCAGTCCCCGACAACGACACTAGAAGAATGTTGTTGACGAGTCCCTGACTTGATGCCTTCATGACAACAGAGCCAGAACTCCTCCCAGTTGCTCAACAATTAGCAATTGTCTTGCAATGGCCCACCAGCGCGTGGGTTCGCGGCAGTTTTCGAGGGTAGAGTATTCGACTCAAATTTGTTGGTACGTGTGACAGCCCGAGACCGACGTTCCAAAAGATTCCCCTTCTATTCCGTTTTCGTCGCGTGTCTTATTTTATTTGTCGCATCATCACCGCATCATGCGCATCATCTGCATTGCATCGGCACCCCGTTACCGCCAGCTTTCAAACTTGCATCCGTTGTTAGTTGCCGGTTCTCGTCATTGTTCGTTTTGAGCATGACCGCACACGCACGCGCCCGCGGCACCGTCGAAACCCTGTTTTTAAAGTGTCCGTAAAACTTTCTCTGATTGGGTTGAGATTTGACGTGCGGTATTATTTTAATATAGGTAGGCCGCCTGTCAAGTTTTGTCGCAATCGGAGACCGTCTGGTACCCGAACGGTCGACCGTAGCGGCACCTTATTCGGTCTACCGTCGGACGTCTGTCGGTGTTTTAATATTCGTTGCCGCGCCGCCCGTTCTCTCTCTCGTCTCCGGTAAACCACCCTACACGGACACGTACCCATTCCCGCGTGCGGAATCGTCCGAATCCGACCGCACGGTTGGATCCGGAATGCGATTCCGGTTAACCGAGCCCCTCTTTTCTCTATAAATACCCCCTCCATCATATTTTTTTAGACAACCCCCTCCCTTACCTCGTTTCCCGTGCCAAACCTACCCTAGCCGCCACTGCCCTCTCTCTCTCCTCCCACCAGCCGCCGGGCCCGCTGAGCCCGCAACCGGCCCACCGAGCCCATCGCGCCGCCGCCTCTCTCTCCGTGCGCCCGAGCTCCTCTCTCCCTGCCCCGAGTGCCCCAAGCCGGAGGTCGCCGCCGCCCCTCGCCAGTCGCCGCCTCCCCTGCCCTCGCCGGAGCCACCACTGGCCGGAGCCCCGCCCGCCATCGCCGGCGAGCTGCCGGAAGCGCAGCCCCTCGTCCCGCGCCTTGCCACCGGAACCGCGGCCGCCTCCCGTCGTCGCCCGCGCTGCTGCCTCCATATCCCGCCGCCTTGCTGCCTCCCCCCTGCCGTCGGCTCCGCGCCGCCTCCCCGCGCCGGCACTGCGCCGCCACGTTGAGCCAGGGCGCGTGCAATCCGTCCGGTAGAGAACCGCCGTCGGCGCGCTGGATCGGGAGAGCCTACAGGTCCTGCTCGCCCCCGCGTTGACCAGCAGCGCTCCCCCCTCCGCGCTGGGCCGCGCCCCCAGGCCCAGCTGGCCTCGTCGGCCCGCCTCGCCTCCACCGCCCCCAAGCCGGCCTGCCTTCCCCTCCAGCTCCAAATCCGCCGGCCCGAGGCCCAAGGTGAGGGCCACTTTCCTAACCGACACCTCATGCGTGATTTAGTTATCCAGCGCTGCCCAATTTCGGCCCGGTAGAACAGATTAGGCCCGTTAGCTATTTTTTTAGGATTCCGAATTTATTTATTTCCAGGTTTTGTTAGATATTAAAACGCTCGTAGATTCTTAACCGTAAATCGGATCGAGACGTGTAATATATGGTTTTCTTGTAGTTTTACGCGTAGAACCCGTTTATAAAACTTGCATAATTATTTGACGAAGTTTAACGTGCCAAACGCCTAGTTTTGCGTGCAGATTCAATAGGATATGCCCCGTATTTAATTTTCATGCAAGTACGGATTGCTCGTATGCCGTAGTAGAAATGCCCATGTTTTAGGAATCATTTTTGCATGTATTTTAGAGCGGTCATTTGTATTTTTACGTGTAGGGATTTGCCGCTAGTTTATTTTCCCGTATATAGGTTATTTTCCCGCATTTATGTGTGGCTTTATTTTTGTTGTACAACCCCACATATTTTATATGTTTTCGGGATAGAAAAATCCATATGATTTTTCTGTGCAATTAGTTTTAGCTTTTGAGCAAGATAGTTCGCGCGATATTTTGCCGTGATGCCCTTTTGTTTATTTCGTAGGATTTATTCCGTGCTTCGTTTGACGGAGTTGTCAACTAGGGAGTTGTTCTTGGATGTTTAGACTAGCCACTGGTATTTTTGGTTGCAATAGAAAAACATGTTTAGGTGTGGTTTGCTTGCTCTCAAGTTGCTAGAAATAGTGCTGATTTGGAGGAGCTGAAATATTTCTAAGTCTGGAATCTGTTATTATTTTGTTGCTGTCTTGGATTGCTTGTATCTTGTGATGTGTAGCTGTTTTGAGGTTGGTCCAATGGAGTTAGTTGTACCCCTTGTGTTTCTCTAGCATGCTGTAAATTTTCATGCCATTTGGAGTCCTGTAGCTTATGGTTTTGTTGCTGTCAATATTGCTTCAGATCGAAAACTGCACTTTCATGAGGTGTAATTTTCACTAAGTCTGAAATAGTGAGTGGGATGCTATTTTGTGTCTTATTTCCCTAGTGATCCATGATGCCATGCAAGTTGTTGTTAGTTGTTTGTAGTAGTGCTTCTTGCCCTCTTTCGTGTCAAGCCTTGCTTGAGTTTATCGAAGTTGTGTAGCCCGTAGTGGTGGGGCGTAGAAAATGCTACGAGGCTGATTTTGGCAGATTGTAGTGATTTCTTGTTTTGCTCGTATCTTTTGAACCGTAGCTCCGTTTTGATCGAGTCCTAAATGAAACTTGCTTAGAATCTCGTGTAGTTTCATTTTTCTCCTGCTGGTTGTATGTTTTGAAGTGCCCGTGACCGTCGTTGCACACATTTTGCATTCATGCCATCGTATCTTGCGGTGCTTGTATCTTTTGAACCGTAGCTCCGTTGGAGATGATCTCTTTGTGTAGATTGCTTGAAATGATGCGTAGAATCACGTGAACCTATTTGTTATGCTGTTTAACAACCAATTAAATGTGTTAGTTCAGACCTGGACAGAATTGTAAATTAACTTGTGAGGTCGTCTCAGAGGTGATATATGTCATATCCGACCTCATCTAAAATGCCTAGATAGGTAGATTAATTACGCTTCCCCTCTTGCCATGTTTATTCACATTTAATATTGTCGTGTGTCTAATCGGGATAGAACTAAATAATAAACGTGGAGTTTCGTCAATATGCAACTCGTTGCATATTGAACTTCACTTAATGTGTAGTGTTTGTTTGTCGTGAATTTTCATGCCGTGTCTTGCATGCGTTCAGCTGCTCATGCATCATTTGTGTTGTGCATCGTGTGGTGAATATCGTGTGTTGATACTTGTTCCGGTTTTCCCCGTCTCGATAGAGTTCCGCAGCGTGCCGGATTGTGAGGATCCGTTCGGCTACATCGGTTCGTCTGCTTCACGGAGTCATTCTTCTTCCAAGCGGGATCTCAGGCAAGATGACTATTTCCCCAGATACCATTACTATCATTGCCATGCTAGTTTTACCGTCTCTATCGTTATGTCTCGTTGCCTATCACATGTTAAATATCAGCCTCTCAACAATGCCATGAAACCTTCAACCTGTTCAACCTAGCAAACCACTGATTGGCTATGATACCGCTTGCTTAACCCTGTGTTAGCGTTGCTAGTTTCAGGTGCATTGCTTCCATGTGAAAACATGGGTTCCTTGTTATATCACCATATTTAAATGCTATTTAATTTAACGCACCTATATACTTGGTAAAAGTTGGAAGGCTCGGCCTTTCTAGCCTGGTGTTTTGTTCCACCTTTGCCCCCTTAGTTTTCGGCTACCGGTGTTATGTTCCATAAATGAGCGCTCCTAACACGATCGGGGTTGTTATGGGGACCCCCTTGATAATTCGTTTTAGATTAAGACTGGTCTGGCAAGGCCCAACTTTGGTACTACATTTGCCTAATCACCTAATAAAATTGCATAGGGACTTTCTGGACCCCGAGGATAATTTAATCAACCCCCCGGGCCAGTGCTCCGCATGAGTGTTGGTCCACCCACCTAGCAGTCGGCGGTGCAACCTCGGGGCAACTCGAGGTTTGGCTAACGTCCACTATGCATAGACGGTGTGTCCCGAGAACGAGATACGCGGCTCCTATCGGGTTCGTCGACACACCGGGTGGCCTTGCTGGATTAGTTTTACCTTTGACGAGATATCTTGTGCCTCGGGATTCCGGTGATGTTTTGGGTAATCTCAGAGTTGAGGTTTTGCACTAGGGAATCCGACGAGATCGCGAGCTTCGTGATTGAGGATTTCTATGCGGCTTGTGGTAATTTGTGATGGACTAGTTGGAGCACCCCTCCAGGGTTAAATCTTTTCGGAAAGCCGTGCCCGCGGTTATGTGGCAACCTGGAAACTTTGTTTAGCACTGGTTCTAGATAACTTGAAGTTAACTTAATTAATATATGCCAACTGTGTGCGTAACCGTGACTGTCTCTTTCGTGAGTTCTTTCTCC
Organism: Hordeum vulgare subsp. vulgare; assembly: GCF_904849725.1. Lineage (NCBI taxonomy): Eukaryota > Viridiplantae > Streptophyta > Magnoliopsida > Poales > Poaceae > Hordeum > Hordeum vulgare. Next base: position 141,703,435 of record NC_058521.1, on the reverse strand, counting down.
GATCGAGGACACGGTGGGGTTTTGTCTGACATAGGTAGGTGTTTAGGATCATTCATTTGATCATCAGTAGTCACGTCCGCTATGCTTAGATCTCCCCCCTCTTATTCCTTGTACTCGTAAGCTAGCCACTAAATATATGCTTAGTCGCTGCTGCAACCTCACCACTTAACCATACCTCACCCTTTAAGCTTTGCTAGTCTTGATACCTTTGGAAATGAGATTGCTGAGTCCCCTGTGGCTCACAGATTACTACAACACCAGTTGCAGGTACAGGTAAAGGTTACTTGACGCGAGCACGTTGATTGCTCATTTGGAGTTGCTTCTTGTTGTTCTTCTTCATCGATCTAGGAGGGGTTCCAGGCCGGCAGCCTGGGATAGCAAGGATGGACGTCGTTCTTATTTTTCTCGTTTGTTTTAGTCCGTAGTCGGACCCTGCTCTTACTCTTGATGATTATGTAATGTCCTGATGTGACTCTCATGTAGCTTGTGGCGAGTGTAAGCCAATTCTATTTATATCTCTTCTTTTCAGTACATGTACTTGTAACGATATCCATTCTTGCGACACGACGAGATGCGCTTCTATCCCTGACGAGGCCTTCGTGCCAAATTGAGGATAGGGTCGCATCTTGGGCGTGACAAGTTGGTATCAGAGCAGTACCGACCTAGGAGCCCCCTTGATTGATCGAACTTGGCCGAGTCAAGTCTAGTGAAAAAACTGCTTTGAGTCTAGTTATATATCGGAGAGTAGGATTCTTTTTTCTCCTCTTCTATGCTGTGGTGAGGAATCTTGACGTAATAATTTAATTCTACTCTTCTTCCCACTTAATTTTTTTTAGGATCACGCGGATATTTTTGGAATCTATATGATGCCGATGTGACAATGTTCTGTCTTTGTGCTTCCTATCTGCTTTGAGGTTCAGGGGAGTTGAGCTCCAGGGGATTCTTGAGCACATCGTTATCATTCAGGTTTCTGAGTATCTAAGAACGAAGGATGTTCGTAATTGCTTCAATACTAGTAGTGGCGAGATAACCCCGATGTCACAAGTACTGGTGCAGATTGTTCGGGAGTACTGCCATACTTTGTATCGTTGTGATCACGAGGGTCTGTTATAGATGAAGGTCCGAGATTCTGGTTGTGTATTGACGGATGTGATACAAGTGATGGGTTAGTATAGGAGTTGTGTGATATTACTCCTTGTATCCGTGTACCAGATTGCATGACCAGATATTTCGGGAATTCATAGGTGGGAATTCTAGTAGTTGCTTATATGACAATCTTCTAACAAATGGATGATGTTAGGTTGGGGTTCGACATCTAGTGGATTCCTGTCCACGAAAATATCAAACGAAATCATTCTCATGAGTTTGTTCTGGCTTGTTTCGTAAGCCGCATCCTTTTTGTTGTTAATTATGATAATTCAAGTTGCTTCGATGTCAAGCGGTGACTTCAGATCTTTTCTAAGCAGTGTTCTCATATTCATATGAGAGTGCAAATTCTTTGCTCAATCAGTTGTCTTATCAGTTCTTGTCAACCGGAGTCGTCTTGTCAATTCTTTCCAACCGGTGTGTTTCTCTTCAAGTAATTCTATCCTCTCCAATTTTGCAAGATCATTCTCTCAATTCTTACCGGAGTTTGTCTCATCTGTCCCAAGTCGTCTTTGTTTTCCCCGCCCTCCCACCCTTTTCTTCAGTGATTCAATTTTCATCCAAGAGTTTTCTCTTCTTTGTGCTTCCGCTATCTGTTCTTTTCTCTCTTACCCGGTGAATTCAGTTCAAACTATCCGTGTTCACTATATCCTATTCATCCCTGTAATTCTTTCCTATGTTGGAAATTCTTGTTAGTCTTCTTGTTATGCATTCCTCTCTTTTCTATCCGGAGCGTTGAAGCTATCTTAGAAGTTCTTGTTTCCAATCTTTTTATTATTTCGAGGTTCTCAACCTCATCTAGTTCTATTCATACCGGTGCAATATCTCGCTTCTAAGCAATCTCTTCTAACGGTGGTTTCTTTGAGTGGGCCCATAACCCACAGGTTCTTTCCCAGGATCTTTCCTGGCTCTTTTAATCTTTCTCCGGAGATCTCTAAATCTTTTCAACTATGACGTAAGTATGATTTTCATCAGTCTTATTACTTCTTTAAGATCTATTTGAGTTAATTCTCATATTTGGCTCAACCTTTCATTATTCATTATTCCGGAGTGTCTTAGTTATTCTTGGTGTTGTTCTCGTCTTGCAATTCGAAGGGGTGCTTCTCTCGAATCTTGGTTCATTCTCTTGCAGATTCATCATTTTAGCTTGGTGGCATTATCTTGAATTGTTGTCAACCATGTGTGCCCCTTTCGTGCTATCCGGTGCTTTTCTGAATTGTTTTTCATTCTCGATCCTCCGAAGGCCATCATTTTAGAAGATTTCTTCGTTCTCAGCTTTCAGCTTTTGTTCTCTAATTCTTCTCAATTGTTGTCTCTTCGTTCATCCATCATTTCAGAAGATTTCTTCGTTCTAAGCTTTCAGCTTTTGTTCTCTAATTCTTCTCAATTGTTGTCTCTTCGTTCGTCTCTCGATTATCCGGTGCCTTGTTTAAGTTTTCTTCTCTCACGTGGCTTATGATCTCTTCATTCTCATGTATCTCCATTAATTCTTGGAATTCCATTCAGTTGTGAATTCTTACCGGTGCGTCCTTCAATCATGCTTCAAGTGGTGCTTATCTCTCTGTCTCTTCAAGATCATTTCAAGAAGAATAAGTGGTATGCTAAATCCGCTGCTTGTCATCAATTAAACTTGATGAAGGACAAGCATAACATAATTCTTATTCTTGTTCTTCCTTCTTCCAAGAGATTTCAATTCTTCTTCTGGAGTGGCTCATAATATCAATTCCTTTTTCTCAAGTGTTCTTATCTTTCTTTTCCGGAGTTCCAAGTTTTCTCAAGTATCTCTTCGTGAAGCTTCATCGAAGTCTTTGCAAGGCTTCAATCTTATTCTTTCATCCTTCTTATCTTTGCATCATCCTTTTGATACGGAGGCTCGTCATGGTGGTTCGTCAAGGTTTCAATCCATTCTCAAGTGTTCTTCAAGATTCTTGTTGGAGAACCTCAAGTATCCTTTCTCTTGCATTTCTATGTGCAATTGTTCTTCCTTTATCCTTTGAGGTGGTATTATAGCATTCTTGTTAATGTAGGAGTCTCGAAGAAATATCATTTAAAAAATGAGATAATTAAACCCACCAATTCTTTGATCATGAGATATTTTCAACCCATGATTTCTTCATTCAGCTATCTTGGTTTGGATTTCACCTAAAGCTTTTCCTATGGATTGTTGCTATCATGGTGCTTGTCATTAATCCTAGTTCTCAATGTATCCTCTTGGTGTAAGAAGTTTTGATATCTTTGCTTTCAACTATCCTTGCTTCTTTTAGTGGTTGGTTGTCACCTCATATTTGTTGAGATGATTTTCATAAGCCCACTACTCTCTTGTTCTTTTCGTTGTTTGTTTCCCAACTACTATGTCAATTCTCTGTCCGGAGGCTCTTCAATTCTATTGTGATGGTAGTTGTCATTCTGTTCTTCATTCTCTTCTTCCACTTGAGCTAGTTCACATTCTCTTGTTCCAGAGGCATTGTGTTGTTGCTCTTTTTGGTCAATCTTGTTGTTCTATCAAAATCATGGTGTTCCCTTTTTCTATTTAGTTGTTTGTTATGTATATTGTCTAATTCTCTCTTCTTATCGAATTTTTTGTCCCATTTTCCTACCGAAGTGCTGCCGAAATTTTCCGTGAACTCTTGCTTCTTTCTCATATCATTCCTCATCGCTTTGCAACCTTCAAGGATCGTTGGTTTCACTCGTTTGTCAAAGAAGCGACTAAGTTTTACCTCTTGTTTTCTCATCCTCTCCCCCTTTCATTCTTGGATCTCGGGGCGAGATCCTCTTGTAGTGTAGGAGAGTTGTGACAGCCCGAGACCGACGTTCCAGAAGATTCCCCTTCTATTCTGTTTTCGTCGTGTGTCTTATTTTATTTGTCGCATAATCATCGCATCATGCGCATCATCTGCATTGCATCGGCACCCCGTTACCGCCAGTTTTCAAACTTGCATCCGTTGTTAGTTGCCGATTCTCGTCGTTGTTCGTTCTGAGCACGACCGCACACGCACGCGCCCGCGGGACCGTCGAAACCCTGTTTTTAAAGTGTGCGTAAAACTTTCTCTGATTGGGTTGAGATTTGACGTGCAGTGTTATTTTAATATAGGTAGGCCGACTGTCAAGTTTCATCGCAATCGGAGACCGTCTGGTACCCGAACGGTCGACCATAGCGACACCGTATTCGGTCTACCGTCGGACGTTTGTTGGTGTTTTAATATTCGTTGCCGCGCCACCCGTTCTCCCTCTCGTCTCCGGTAAACCACCCTACACGGCCACGTACCCATTCCCGCGTGCGGAATCGTCCGAATCCGACCGCATGGTTGTATCCGGAACGCGATTCCGGTTAACCGAGCCCCTCTTTTCTCTATAAATACCCCCTCCATCATATTTTTTTAGACAGCCCCTCCCCTACTTCGTTTCCCGTGCCAAACCTACCCTAGCCGCCACTGTCCTCTCTCTCTCCTCCCACCAGCTGCCGGGCCCGCCGAGCCCGCAACCGGCCCGCCGAGCCCATCGCGCCGCCGCCTTTCTCTCCCTGCGCCCGAGCTCCTCTCTCCCTGCCCCGAGCGCCCCTAGCCGGAGGTCGCCGCCGCCCCTCGCCGGTCGCCGCCTCCCCTGCCCTCGCCGGAGCCACCACTGGCCGGAGCGCCGCCCGCCATCGCCGGCGAGCCGCCGGAAGCGCAGCCCCTCGTCCCGCGCCTTGCCACCGGAACTGTGGCTGCCTCCCGGCTCGTCGCCCGCGCTGCTGCCTCCATCTCCCGCCGCCTTGCTGCCTTCCCCCGCCCCGCCGCCGGAAGCAAAAGTCTGGGAAGCGACCAACTAGAGAGCGACAACAGTCATCAAGATGCAATGAGTTTGACTAACATGGAGTGCAAGCATGAACAGGATATAAATCACCATGAACACGAACATCATAGAGGCTATGTTGATTTTGTTTCAACTACATGCATGAACATGCGCCAAGTCAAGCCACTTGAATCATTCAAAGGTGAATACCATCCTATCATACTACATCATAGTCATCTCAAAATCTATGTGGGCATTCAAGCAAACCATTATAAGCTCCTAGCTAAATAAGAATGGCATCAGAAACTATGATCTCTAAGTTCTCATTGCAAACATGGTTCTCTAACAACAAAGCTGAATCTGGGACGACAAGCTAGTCATATTTAAAAAACAAAATAGATAGAGTTCATACCAGCTTTTCCAGTCTCAGTCACTTCATCATATATCATCATTATTGCCTTTCACTTGCACGATCGAACGATGTGAACAATAATAAGCGTGCTCGTGCAATGGACTAAGCTGAAATCTGCAGGCAAACACAAAGGAGAAGACAAAGTAATATGGCTCTTTGAAAGCTAAACAGGTATGCATGCAAGAGCCACTAAACATTGTAACCAATATCTTCTACCTTGACCCAAAGAAAAAGAAATCTATTTACACGGGAAAACTCCCAACAAGCAAAAGAAGAAAGGAAAATCTTTTTGGGTTTTCTCAAAAGGACACAAAACAATAAAACGAAAATAAACTAGCATGGATAATACAGTGGCAAAGTGTAAACACCGACAAACAAAGTGAAAGCATAAGCATGAATGTAAGGTCGGTGAGAACACGTACTCCCCCAAGCTTAGGCTTTTGGCCTGGCTTGGTCTACTCCCAAGGACGGTCGTGGCGAAATCCAAAATCATAATCGGGGTTATACGGGAGCGTTGCAGCCACTGCCTGAATAGCTGCCTCACAAAGACGAGCAGCCGTCGCCTCCCTCTCATACTCCTCAGCCTCTCCTATGGTTATGTAGTATCTCCGTTTTACCTGAAAGTCAAAGAAAGCAGGAGCAGGAAGGGTAATATGGAAGACACGCTGCCGGTTAAATATCAATCGGTATAGGAGGGATTCATCATCCCCCTCAAGAAACTTGTAGCGTGTCAAAGAGACACGGTCAAGGAAAGCTGTATGGAGCGGGGGATCTCCTGCGTGGATGGGTACTCCAAGAAAATTTGCTATGCGAGTGGCATAGATGCCGCCAAAAAATCTCCCTCAGTAGCGTTTTTATTCAGCCTCCTTGCTATAATAGCTCCCATGTTGAAGATTTTGTCACCCGTAACTGCACTCTTAAGGATACTAAGGTCGGAAGCGCATAGGTGACAATGTTCAACCTTACCATTAATGCGTCTACCTATGAAGAGGGCAAAGTAGTGCAAGGCAGGGAAATGAATGCTTCCTATGGTAGCTTGCGTGATGTCTCTAGTTTCTCCAACAGATATACTAGAGAAAACAAATCTCTAACCGAAGATTTAGCAGGATCTTTAAGATTACCTCCATCGGGTATTTTGCAAATTCGATTGAAATCCTCCAAATCCATGGCATAGGATTTATCATACAAGTCAAACAGTATGGATGAGTCACGGCCAACTGAAAATTTAAATCTACGCACGAAAGGGGCAGTGAGCATAGCATACTGTTCACATTTATATGAGAGGAATTCTTATAACCCGACATTGCGGACAAGTGTATCAAACTCATCCTTGAAGCCTGCTTCGATCATGAACTCATCGGAAGGCCATTCACATGGTTGTACCAGTGCGTCCCTTAGTTGGTAAGGATCGGGCTCCGATATGTCCATTTTGCATCATGCTTTCATGTTGATATTTATTGCTTCTTGGGCTGTTATATTACTCGTGGTACCATATTTATGCTTTTTCTCTCTTATTTTGCAAGGATTATTTGAAGAGGGAGAATTTAGGCAGCTGGAATTCTGGACTGGAAAAGGAGCAAATCCTAGTCCACTATTCTGCACATCTCCAAAGGCCCTGAAAATTTACGTGGATTTTTTCTGGAATATATTAAAAATACTGGGCGAAAGAACTACCGGAGGGGGGCCACCAGGGCCCCACAAGCCCCCACTCCGCCACCACCCCCCTGGTGGCGGTGGGCAAGCTTGTGGGCTGCCTGAAGGCCCACTAGCCCCCCTCTTTTGCTATATGAAGTGTCCTGGTCTAGAAAAAAAATCAATCGGGAGCTTTTTCGTGGTTTCGCCGCCGCGACGAGGCGGAACTTGAGCAGATCCAATCTAGAGCTCCGGCAGGACGATCCTGCCGAGGAAATTTCCCTCCCGGAGGGGGGAATCGTCGCCATCGTCATCACCAACACTCCTCTCATCGGAGGGGAGGCATCTTCATCAACATCTTCATCAGCACCATCTCCTCTCCAACCCTAGTTCATCTCTTGTAACCAATCTTCGTCTCGTGACCCCGATTGGTACTTGTAAGGTTGCTAGTAGTGTTGATTGCTCTTTGTAGTTGATGCTTGTTGGAAGAGTTTATGTTTAGATCCTTGATGCTATTCATTACACCTCTGGTCATGATTATGATTATGTCTTGTGAGTAGTTACTTTTGTTCCTGAGGACATGGATAAGTCATGTTAATAATAGTCATGTGAATTTGATATTCGTTCGGTATTTTGATATGATGTATGTTGTTTTTCCTCTAGTGGTGTTAGGTGAACGTTGACTACATAACACTTCACCATATTTGGGCCTAGAGGAAGGCATTGGGAAGTAGTAAGTATATGATGGGTTGCTGGAGTGACAGAAGCTTAAACCCCAGTCTATGCGTTGCTTCGTGAGGGGCTGATTTGGATCCACTAGTTTAATGCTATGGTTAGATTTTGTCTTAATTCTTCTTTTGTAGTTGCGGATGCTTGCGAGAGAGGTTAATCATAAGTGGGATGCTTGTCCAAGTAAGGGAAGTACCCAAGCGCCGGTCCACCCACATATCAAACTATCAAAGTAACGAACACGAATCATATGAACATGATGAAACTAGCATGACAGAAATCCCCGTGTGTCCTCGGGAGCGTTTTTCCTCCTATAAGACTTTGTTCAGGCTTGTCCCTTGCTACAAAAGGGATTGGGCCACTTATTGCACCATTTCTACTACTTGTTACTTGTTACTCTTTGCTTGCTACGTTTCACCTCGCTACACATTCACTTGTTACCGCTACTTTCAGTGCTTGCAGTTATTACCTTGCTGAAATCCGTTTATCAGAGCCTTATGCTCCTCGTTGGGTTCGACACTCTTACTTATCAAAAGGACTACGATTGATCCCCTATACTTGTGGGTCACCAAAACTCTTTTCTGGCGCCGTTGCCGGGGAGTGAAGCGCCTTTGGTAAGTGGAAATTGGTAAGGAAACATTTTTATACTGTGCTGAAATTTCTTGTCACTTGTCACTATGGAAACTCTTCCTTTGAGGAGTTTGTTCGGGGTATCTTCACCACAAACGGAAGCACGAGGAGTTGCTCCTCAACCTGAGGTACCTACTGAAAATATATTTTATGAAATTCCTTTGGGTATGCTTGAGAAACTGCTGGCTAATCCTTTTACAGGAGATGGATCTTCACATCGAGACTTTCATCTAATCTATGTAGATGAAGTTTGTGGTTTATTTAAGCTTGCAGGTTTTCCCGAGGATGAGGTAAAGAACAAAGTATTTCCTTTATCTTTGAAGGATAAGGCGCTGACATGGTATAGGCTATGTGATGATGCTGGATCATGGGGCTACAATCGGTTGAAATTGGAATTTCATCAAAAGTTCTATCCTATGCATTTAGTACATCGTGATCAGAACTTTATTTATAACTTTTGGCCTCGTGACAGGGAAATCATAGCTCAATCTTGGGGGAGGCCTAAATCAATGCTATATTCATGCCCCAATCATGAGCTCTCGAGAGAAATCATCACTCAAAACTTTTATGCTCGGCTTTCTCATGAAGATCGTACCATGCTTGACACTTCTTGTGCCAGTTCTTTTATGAAGAAGGATATTGATCACAAATGGAATTTATTGGAGAGAATCAAACGAAACTCTGAAGATTGGGAGCTGGAGGAAGGTAAGGACTCAGGTAGGAATTTGCAGTTTGATTGCGTTAAGTCTTTTGTTGAGACAAACACCTCTAGAGATTTTAGCGCTAAGTATGGACTTGACTCTGAGATAGTAGCTTCTCTATGTGAATCTTTTGCTGCTCATGTTGATCTTCCCAAAGAGAAGTGGTTTAAGTATCATCATCCTGTAGAAATCAACATAGCCAAAACCAATCTAGTTGAGGAGAAAATCATAGCTTTTAGTGATCATGTTGTTCCTTGTGCTTACACTGAGAAACCACCATACCCTGCTAGGATGAAGGATTATTCTAAAGCTCCAACTGTGATACATAGGGGTTACATTAGACCACTTGCACCCCCTGAGGAGATTAGAGTTGAACCTAGTGTTGCTATTACAAAGATCTCTTAGCCGAAGACATAGATGGGCATGTTATCAAATTCTGTGAGGACTCCGCTAGAATTGCTAAACCTCACGCGAAAGACAAACACGGACCTGTAGTTGGCCTGCCCGTTGTTTCTGTTAAGATAGGAGATAACTATTACCATGGTTTATGTGATATGGGAGCTAGTGTTAGTGCAATACCCCGTTCTCTATATGATGAAATCAAAGATGAGATTGCACCTGCTGAGTTAGAACCCATTGATGTCACTATTAAATTAGCTAATAGAGACACTATCTGCCCTCTGGGAATTGTGAGAGACGTAGAAGTCTTGTGTGGTAAGACGAAGTATCCTACTAATTTCCTCGTCCTTGGTACTCCACAAGATAGCTTTTGTCCCATCATATTTGGTAGACCCTTTCTCAACACTATCAATGCTCACATTGATTGCATTAAGCAGACTGTCACAGTAAGTTTCGAGGGTGTGTCTCATGAATTTAACTTCTCCAAGTTTGGATGACAACCCCATGAAAGAGAGTTGTCTGGTAGGGATGAAATAGAGCAATATCTGCCGTACCTCCTACGGATCCTTTAGAGCAATATCTGCTTGAGCATGAAAATGATATGCATATGGAGGAGAGAGATGAGATAGATAGAATTGTCTTAGAAAAACATCCTATTCTCAAGAATAATCTGTCTGTTGAACTGCTTGGGGATCCACCCCCACCGAAGGGTGATCCTTTGTTCGAGCTTAAACAGTTGCCTAATACTCTTAAGTATGCCTATCTTGATGAGAAGGAGATATATCCTATCATTATTAGTGCTCTCCTCTCGGAGCGCAAAGAGAAGAAGTTACTACAAACTCTGAGGAAGCACCACGCTGCTATTGGATATACTCTTGATGATCTTAAGGGTATTAGTCCTACTCTATGTCAGCACAAGATTAAAACCGATCCTGACTTTAAACCAAATGCTGATCATCAAAGGATATTGAATCCTAAGATGAAAGAGGTCGTTAGAAAAGAAATATTAAAGCTTCTGGAAGCAGGAATCATTTATCGTGTCACTCATAGTGATTGGGTAAGTCTAGTACATTGCGTACCTAAGAAGGGAGGTATCACCGTCGTTCCTAATGATAAGGATGAACTAATCCCACAAAGGATTATTACTGGATATAGAATGGTGATAGACTTCCGGAAACTGAACAAGGCAACCAGGAAAGATCATTATCCTTTGCTGTTCATCGACCAAATGCTAGAAAGGCTATCAAAGCACACACACTTCTGCTTTCTAGACGGTTATTCAGGTTTCTCGCAGATACCTGTTGCACAATCTGATCAAGAGAAAACCACTTTCACGTGCCCTTTCGGTACCTGTGCCTATAGATGTATGCCTTTTGGCTTATGTAATGCACCTGCCACCTTCCAAAGATGTATGATGGCTATATTCTCTGACTTTTGTGAAAATATTGTCGAGGTTTTCATGGATGACTTCTCCGTTTAGGGGTCTTCCTTTGATGATTACCTCAGCAACCTTGATCGAGTCTTACAGAGATGCCAAGAAACCAACCTCGGCTTGAATTGGGAGAAGTGCCACTTTATGGTTAATGAAGGTATCGTCTTAGGACACAAAATCTCTGAAAGATGCATTGAAGTTGATAAGGCTAAGGCTGATGCAATTGAGAAAATGCCTTGCCCCACAGATATTAGAGGTATACGAAGTTTCCTAGGTCATGTTGGTTTCTATAGAAGGTTCATTAAAGACTTCTCTAATATTTCTAGGCCTCTTACCAACCTCTTGGAGAAGGATGTTCCTTTTGTTTTTGATGAGGATTGTGAGGAAGCCTTTGAAATACTTAAGAAGGCTTTGATAACTGCACCTATTGTTCAACCACCTGACTGGAACTTGCCCTTTGAAATCATGTGTGACGTTAGTGATTATGCTGTTGGTGCTGTTCTAGGACAAAGAGTTAACAAGAAGCTGAATGTAATTCACTACACTAGTAAAACTCTAGACAGTGCCCAAAGAAACTATGCCACTACTGAGAAGGAATTTTTAGCAGTCGTGTTTGCATGTGAAAAGTTCAGATCTTACATAGTTGACTCCAAAGTCACTATTCACTCTGATCATGCTGCTATTAAGTACCTCATGCAGAAGAAGGACGCTAAGCCTAGGCTGATCAGATGGGTTCTCCTGCTACAGGAATTTGATTTGCACGTCGTTGACCGAAAGGGTGTTGATAACCCCATAGCAGATAACTTGTCTAGGCTAGAGAATGTCCTTGATGACCCACTACCTATTGATGACAGCTTTCCTGATGAGCAATTAGATGTCATCCGCACTTCACTTAGTGCATCGTGGTATGCCGATTATGCAAACTATATCGTAGCCAAATACATACCACCCAGTTTCACCTATCAACCAAAGAAGAAATTCTTCTTTGATTTGAGACACAACTTTTTGGATGATCCTCACCTTTATAAGGAAGGAGTAGATGGTGTTATTAGACGTTGTGTGCCTGAACATGAACATGGACAAATCCTGCAGAAGTGTCATTCCGAAGCCTACGGAGGACACCATGTTGGAGATAGAACTGCCCATAAGGTATTGCAATCAGGTTTCTATTGGCCAACTCTCTTCAAGGATGTCCGCAAGTTTGTCTTGTCTTGTGACAAATGCCAAAGGATAGGGAACATCAGTAAGCATCAAGAGATGCCTATGAACTATTTACTTGTCATTGAACCATTTGATGTCTGGGGCTTTGGTTATATGGGACCCTTCCCGAGTTCCAATGGGTATACTCACATCTTAGTTGCTGTGGATTACGTTACTAAGTGGGTAGAAGCTATCCCCACTAAAAATGATGATCACCACACCTCTATTAAGATGCTTAAAGAAGTCATATTCCCAAGATTTCGAGTCCCTAGATACTTCATGACTGATAGCGGTTGACACTTCATTCATGGTGTTTTCTGCAAGATGCTAGCTAAGTATGATGTCAACCATAGAGTTGCATGTCCTTATCATCCTTAGTCCAGTGGTCAAGTTGAGTTGAGTAATAGGGATATCAAGTTGATCTTACGAAAGACCGTCAATAGATCTCGAAAGAACCGGTCTAGCAAACTTGACGATGCACTATGGGCTTATAGGACTGCTTATAAGAATCCCATGGGCATGTCACTGTATAAAATGGTTTACGGTAAGGCCTGTGATTTACCTCTTGAGCTGGAACACAAAGCTTATTGGGCAATCAAAGAGCTCAACTTTGATTTCAAACTTGCCGGTGAGAAGCGGTTGTTTGATATCAGCTCGTTGGATGAATGGAGAGCCCAGGCATATGAGAATGCCAGGTTGTTCAAGGAAAAGGTTAAGAGATGGCATGAGAAACGAATACAGAAACGAGAGTTCAATGTAGGTGATTATGTCCTGCTATACAATTCTCGTTTGAGATTCTTTGCAGGCAAGCTTCTCTCTAAATGGGAAGGTCCCTATGTTGTCGAGGAAGTATATCGTTCCGGTGCCATCAAAATCAATAACATGGAAGGACATTTTCCTAGAGTGGTAAATGGGCAAAGAATACAGCATTACATCTCTCGTACTCCCATAAATGTTGAGACCAATATCATCAATGTCATAACTCCAGAGGAGTACATAATGGATGTTTATCAGCCTGTTTTAGACCTTGAAAATGAAGATATATCTGTTTCGGCAAGAAATTGGACTCCGATACTTTTCCAATAGGAAATTTCCTCAGTTTTGGAATTTTTGGAAAATTAGAAAAATAAAAAGCAGTCTGGAGAGCGAACGAGGCAGCCACAAGGGCCCACTCCACCACCACCCCCTGGTGGCGGTGGGCAAGCTTGTGGGCACCTCTTGTGCCTCCCAGACTCCGTTTTCTTGCGGAGGACTCCTTCTGGCCCAGAAAAAAATCAATATATAGTCACCCGAAGGTTTTGATCTCCGTATCGCGCAGTTTTCCTATGTTTTCGTTTCGAGCTTGTTGTTTGCCGCAGATTTAGGTCAAGATTCAGAATAAGAGATCTATGTGGCCGATGATCGTGCTAACTCTAGGATTAATGGGGATTTGGAACCATATGGCTGGACCACTGATGAGGAAGAGGACTATGAGCCCAAATGGAAGAAGCAATCGAGTTTCGATGAAGAGGAGGCTCCTCTACCTCAACCTGCAAACACCCATGTGGAGTTCAAGAAGTCAAGCTTCCCTGACCATAGGAAGAAGCCTAAGACCTTGTTTATCCCTTCTCGTTTCTTGCAGGAGAGTAAGCAGGAGCTTTGCCATAGAGTTTTGAAACTTGAGGAGGAAAATGATGATCTAAGAGAGCAGAACTTTTTGCTCAAGTGGAAATTAGGCAAGCTCAAGACTGCTCCAACACCACCACCATCACCACCAAAGGAAGACAACTAAGCATTGGTATGGGCAATCCCCTTGGCTTCTGCCAAGCTTGGGGGAGTTGCCCTGGTATCGTATCACCTTTATATCTTTTGCTTTTACCTTTGTTTTAGTTGTGTCCTTTTCAGTTTTTATTTTGAGTCTTTTGCTTTTGTCTCTCCCCCGTTTTATTCGAGCTTACGAGCTATATAATAAATAGTGTCTTAATCAAGGGCTTTTCTTTGTGCCATGATCAAAAAGTATGAAAAGAACGATATCATGAAAGATCATGAAACGATCTTATGGAAAGTGATAACTTCACTTATGACACGTATGATGATTGAAACTTGTTGAGAATAAATCAACATAGACATTAGTCATTGTTGAAATTAATAAGAAGTAATAAGTAAAGAGAGGTTCACATATAAATATATCATCTTAGACACTTTTTACAATTGTGAGCACTCACCAAACTATTACATGCCTAGGAGTAGATGTTGGACAAGGAAGACATCATAATGAATTGTGTTTGATTGGTTCCAAACAATCTTATATGATTAGAGATCCCTTAGCATGTGATGATTGCTTCCTCCTCATATTAGCCAAAACTCCAGTACGAAGTAGAGATACTACTTGTGCATCCATAAACCTCCAACCAATTTTGCCATGAGAGTCCATCATACCTACCTATGGATTGCATAAGATCCTTCAAGTAAGTTGTCATCGGTGCAACCAATAAAAATTGCTCTCTAATATGTATGATCTATTAGTGTGTGGAAAATAAGCTTTGTACGAACCTCTGATGAGGAAGACATAAAAGCGACAGACTGCATAATAAAGTTCTTTGTCACAGGAGGCAATATAAAGTGACGTTCCTCCACACTAATAGGACACGCATTCAAACCTCAAAAGCGCATGACAACCTGTGCTTCCCTCTGCGAAGGTACTATCTTGTACCTTTACTTTTTACCCTTGTAAGAGTCATGGTGATCATCACCAATTCCCTTTTTGCCTTTGTCTTGGCTACCGTCACATTCTTGGGAAAGATCTATATTCATATATCTACTTGGAGTTGAGTACTCATGCTTTATTGTTGTTGACTTTACCCTTGAGGTAAACCGTTAGGAGGCAAAACTATAAGCCCCTATCTTCCTTTGTGTCCAGCTGAAACTTTGACACCATGAGTACCACGTGAGTTGTAACAATTGTGGAAAACAAAAGAGATGATTGAGTATGTGGTTTTGCCTTACAAGCTCTTATTTGACTCTTTCTGATGTTGTGATAAACTGCAATTGCTTCAATGAGCACGGACTATTGTTGGTTACTTCTCGGTAAGGTTTTTTCTTCTTGCTTTTCTTTGTGAAGGAATTGTTACTTTCTCATAAGAATCTTTATGATATATTGCTGTTCTATGTGTGATCATGATGCCCTCATGTCTGTATTATGTTTTATCGACACATTCATCCCATAACATGTGGACATGTTTATGGAACTTGGTTTTCGCTTAAGGACAAGCGAGGTCTAAGCTTGGAGGAGTTGATACGTCCATTTTGCATCATGCTTTCATGTTGATATTTATTGCTTCTTGGGCTGTTATATTACTTGCGGTACCATATTTATGCCTTTTCTCTCTTATTTTGCAAGGATTATTTGAAGAGGGAGAATTCAGGTAGCTGGAATTCTGGACTGGAAAAGGAGCAAATCCTAGTCCACTATTCTGCACATCTCCAAAGGCCCTGAAAGTTTACATGGATTTTTTTTGGAATATATTAAAAATACTGGGGGAAAGAACTACCGGAGGGGGCCACCAGGGCCCCACAAGCCCCCACTCCGCCACCACCCCCTGGTGGTGGTGGGCAAGCTTGTGGGCTGCCTGAAGGCCCACTAGCCGCCTCTTTTTCTATATGAAGCGTCCTGGTCTAGAAAAAAAAAATCAATCGGGAGCTTTTTCATGGTTTCACCGCTGCCACGAAGCGGAACTTGAGTAGATCCAATCTAGAGCTCCGGCAGGACGATCCTGCCGAGGAAATTTCCCTCCCGGAGGGGGGAACCGTCGCCATCTTCATCACCAACACTCCTCTTGTCGGAGGGGAGGCATCTTCATCAACATCTTCATCAGCACCATCTCCTCTCCAATCCCTAGTTCATCTCTTGTAACCAATCTTTGTCTCGCGACTCCGATTGGTACTTGTAAGGTTGCTAGTAGTGTTGATTACTCATTGTAGTTGATGCTTGTTGGATTACTTGGTGGAAGAGTTTATGTTCAGATCCTTGATGCTATTCATTACACCTCTGGTCATGATTATGATCATGTCTTGTGAGTAGTTACTTTTGTTCCCGAGGACATGGGATAAGTCATGTTAATAATAGTCATGTGAATTTGATATTCGTTCGGTATTTTGATATGTTGTATGTTGTTTTTCCTCTAGTGGTGTTATGTGAACGTCGACTACATAACACTTCACCATATTTAGGCCTAGAGGAAGGCATTGGGAAGTAGTAAGTAGATGCTGGGTTGCTGGAGTGACAGAAGCTTAAACCCCAGTCTATGCGTTCTTCGTGAGGGGCTGATTTGGATCCACTAGTTTATTGCTATGGTTAGACTTTGTCTTAATTGTTCTTTTGTAGTTGCGGATGCTTGTGAGAGAGGTTAATAATAAGTGGGATGCTTGTCCAAGTAAGGGCAGTACCCAAGCGCCGTTCCACCCACATATCAAACTATCAAAGTAACGAACGCGAATCATATGAACATGATGAAACTAGCATGACAGAAATTCCCGTGTGTCCTCGGGAGCGTTTTTCCTCCTATAAGACTTTGTTCAGGCTTGTCCCTTGCTACAAAAGGGATTGGGCCACTTGCTGCACCGTTGCTACGACTTGTTACTTGTTACTCTTTGCTTGCTACATTTCACCTCGCTACACAATCACTTGTTACCGCTACTTTCAGTGCTTGCAGTTATTACCTTGCTGAAATCCATTTATCAGAGCCTTCTGCTCCTCGTTGGGTTCGACACTCTTACTTATCGAAAGGACTACGATTGATCCCCTATACTTGTGGGTCACCAGGCTCCCGAAAAGAAAGACGGGGACCCTTCTTATTTGAGGAACCACCATGAAACTTCCTCGTGAACATAATTTCTCTTTGCTGAAATTTTGAAGTTCAAGAGAAAGCTGAATAAAGACCAACCACACCTTGTAGCAACTACTCCAACTAGTGCCTAGAGACCGTATCACGCGCTAAAACTACTTGGGACCAGCTAAAATCAACATTTCAAGCTCAAGAACAGGGTCACCAAGGTAGCAAGAATATGCGAAGGACAAATCACTAGAGCACAAACTAATTGGACCAACGGAGGAGTCACTTACCAAGGAGTAATTTCCCCAAAACGGTTCGGAGAATGGTGCTTTGAGCAAGGAGATCGAAAATCACAGCCAAATGAGCAAGAACGGGTTTGAGCTGCGAAACAATTTTTTCTGGAGGAAGAAGAACAGAATGGGAGCTGGAATGAGTGGAGGGGGCCCCTGTGGCCCCACAAGCTTGCTCCTCGCGGCCAGGGGGTAGCCCACGGTGACAGGGCTTGTGGCCCACTGGGGTGGCCCCGAGGCCAGCTCTCTGTCCTAGTATTTTTCAAATATTCCAGAAACAATCATACTAGATTTTCAGGACCATTGGAGAACTTTTATTTTCAAGGTATTTTTCTCCCGGACGCTAAAACAGAAAACAGGAAAAACTAAACTAAACCTATCTTTTTTCCTCTAAGCAAAAGGAAAATGAAAGCTTAAAACGGAGGTATGTGACTGTTTGCTTCATCCATTTCATGGTCATCGAAAGAAATCCGTCAATGGGGTTGATCAAATCCCTATGACAAAACTTTCTCGAATCGCAAGAGAGAACGGAGAATTTTCGAATAGCCACTAAGTCACCTCAATGGGGATATGAATCTCCCCAACAAGCAATTCATACTTCATCTTGACACGAGGAATAGGGCATTCAAAGCTCCCAATAAGAATCGATGAAGTTTTTTCGATAGCATTGATGCAATGTACTTTATACCGTTTCTTCGGAAAGTGCACGGTATGCTCATTACCGTTGACATGGAAAGTGACATTGCCTTTGTTGCAATCTATAACAACCCCTGAAGTGTTTAAAAAGGGTCTTCCGAGGATGACCGCCATTGTATCGTCCTCGGGAATATCCAAGATAACAAAGTCCATTAAGATGGTGGTGTTAGCAACCGCAACAGGCACATCCTCGCAAATGCCGACAGGGAAAGCAGTTGATTTGTCGGCCATTTGCACAGAGATTTCAGTGGGTGTCAACTTATCCAGTTCAAGTCTACGATAAAGAGAGAGCGGCATAACACTAACACCGGCTCCAAGGTCACATAAGACAGTTCTTACATAGTTTCCTTTAATGGAGCAAGGTATAGTGGGCACTCTGGGATCACCAAGTTTCTTAGGAGTTCCACCTTTGAAAGTGTAATTGGCAAGCATGGTGGAGATCTCAAGATCTGGTATCTTCCGTTTATTGGTCACGATATCTTTCATGTACTTGGCATATAGAGACATTTTGAGCATATCAACTAACCGCATCTGCAGAAAGACGAGTCTTGTCATTTCAATAAAGCGCTCAAAATCCTCATCATCCTTTTTCTTGGATGGCTTAGGAGGAAAGGGCATGGGTCTCTGAACCCATGGTTCTCTTTCTTTACCATGCTTCCTAGCAGTGAAGTCATTCTTATCGTATCTCTTAGGCTGTGGGTTATCAGGATTAACCGTAGGTTCAATCTCCACATCCTCACCATTGCTAGGTTTAGCATTATTATTAACATCGATGTCCATATTGTCACCAGGTTCATGTTCATCACCAGATTGTGTTTCTGCATCAGACGCAGAAATATCATTTGGTTCTTCAGGTGTGACAGTATTTGGTGAACTAACATGCAGGTTTCTATCATCCTTCTTCTTCTCCTTAGGATGACCGGGTGCATCTGCATTAATTCCTTGAGAATCTTGATCGATTCTCTTAGGATGACCCTCAGGATACAAAGGTTCCCGAGTCATTTTGCCTCCTCTAGTAATGGCTCTGACAGAGTTGTCATTTAATTCATTGAGCAAGTCATTCTGAGCTTTAAGTACTTGTTCTACCTGAGTAGTAATCATAGAGGCATGTTTACTCAGAAGCTTCAGATCATTGACAATTTTGTCTACACAAGCACTTAAATGACTAAGCATACGAGTACTTTGTTCCAAATGTCTGCTAACATAATCATTGAAACTCTGTTCTTTGGCAACAAAGTTGTCAAATTCATCAAAGCATAGGCTAGCAGGTTTATCAAAAGGAATATCACTCTCATCAAACCTACGCAGAGAATTTACTTCTACTACCTGTATCGGGTTATCGAGACCATGGATCTCTTCGATAGGTGGTAGATTTTTGACATCTTCAGATCTAATGCCTTTCTCTTGCATAGATTTCTTGGCTTCTTGCATATCTTCGGACTGAGGAATAGAATACCTCTTTTCTTCGGAGTTGGCTTAGGAGGTGGTTCGGGAACAGTCCAAGCATTATCGTTGATCAAGATGTTATTCAGTAGAGTCTCAGCTTGTTCTACAGTTCGTTCCCTGAAAACACAACTGACACAACTATCTAGGTGGTCTTTAGAGGCATCGGTAAGTCCGTTATAGAAGATATCAAGTATCTCGTTCTTCTTAAGAGGGTGATCATGCAAAGCATTCTGTAGCTGGAGAGCCTCCCCCAAGATTGTGGGAGACTCTCTTCTTTGAGTTGAGCTAAGTTGTATATTTCCTGCAAGGCAGCTTGCTTCTTATGGACAGGGAAATATTTCTCACAGAAGTAATAGACCATATCCTGGGGACTACTCACACATCCAGGAGCAAGAGAAGCGAACCAGGCTTTAGCGTCATCCTTTAGAGAGAAAGGAAACAACTTAAGGATATAGTAGTGGCAGATCTTCTCCTCACTAGTAAAAAGGGTGGCTATATCGTGTAGTTTGGTAAGATGGGCTACGACCGTCTCAGACTCATAACCGTGGAAAGGATCAGATTTGACTAGAGAGATTATGTCAGTATCGATAGAGAATTCATAATCCTTATCAGTGATAAAGATAGGTGAAGTGGCAAACTTCGGGTCGTATTTCATCCTAGCTTTCAGAGATTTTTCCTTCCACTTGAGAAGTAATTTCTCAGAGTCATAGGCATCCTTACATGCAAGAAAATCCTCAGCTATCTCTCCCTCCATAACGTAACCCTCAGGTATATCAGGCAATTCATATCTAGGTGAGCTAGATCTAGCAGGAGCAAAAGCAGGTTCTATCTCAATAGTATCGGCAGTTTCAGAAGCATCCCGAGCATTGACAGTAACTCTAGCAATATGAGCATCAAGGAATACCCCTAGTGGCACATCAGGAAAAGTAGTATCTCTAGCAGTATCAAGCATAGCATCATCACGCAAAATAGCATCTCTAGCGTCATCAGGCAAAGAAGTATCAGGCATAGCATCTCTAGCAGTATCAGGCATAATATCTCTAGCAGTATCAAGCATAGCATCATCAGGCATAGTATCAAGCATAGCATCTCTAGCAGTAGCATCATAAGCATCATCAATCACATGCAACATATCAAGATTTCTAGCAGGAGGTGATGTCGCAAACTTACTCATAACTGAAGGTGAATCAAGTGCACAACTAGATGGCAGTTCCTTACCTCCTCTCGTAGTTGAGGGCAAGACTTTGGTTTTTGGATCCTTCAGATTCTTCATAGTGATCAGCAGATATAAATCCCAATTGACTCAGAGAATATAGCAATACCTTCCCCGGCAACGGCGCCAGAAAAATGCTGCTTAGCAGTCCCCGGCAACGACACTAGAAGAATGTTGTTGACGAGTCCCTGACTTGATGCCTTCACGACAACAGAGGCAGAACTGCTCCCAGTTGCTCAACAATTAGCAATTGTCTTGCAATGCCCACGAGCGCGTGGGTTCGCGGCAGTTTTCGAGGGTAGAGTATTCGACCCAAATTTGTTGGTACGCCAGTCAGGAGGTGAGAGAATACTCTCGAGTATTAGCAGCTGAATGTGTCAGATTCAACCACACCTGAAAGATTAGTATCTGCAAGCAAAGTATCAGCAGCAAAGTAGTATGATAACAATGGTGTCAGAAATGATATGTTCACATGGCAGACTATTTCTAACGGTCGTATCAATGGCGCTAGAAGTTGCCCGTTGACGGAAATTGTATTTTCCTGTCAACACCGAGCGAACCAGAATTGTAGCAGGTAGCAGCAGTGTAACGAGTAACAGCAGTGGCAAGGAACAACATTAGTGACATCGGTAGCAAGTAGCAACAGTAGCAAGTAGCAGCAGAGCAAGCGACAGTAGTAACAACAGTAGCAAGTAGCAACAATAGTAACAACAGTAACATCAGCAGAGCAAAACAAGTAACAGCAGTAACAACAAGAGAGCAAAACAAGTAACAACGGCAGTGGGACGAACTCGTAGGCAATGGGTCGATGATTCGTTTGGATGATATTCATCATGCAATAGTTATAACATGGAGAGATATGTGGCTAGCTCCCGTTCGTCAATGTGATGTAGGCATGCATTCCGTGTGTAGTCATACGTGCTTAGGGAAAAGAACTTGCATGACATATATTGTCCATCCCTCCCGTGGCAGCGGGATCCAAAAGGATACTACAGGATATTACGGTTCTCCTTTTAATAAAGAACCGGAACAATGCATTAGCACTTGGTGAAGACATGAACTCCTCAAACTATGGTCATCACCGGGAGTGGTTCCGGTTATTGTCACTGCGGGGTTGCCGGGTCATAACACATAGTAGGTAACTACAACTTGCAAGATCGGATCTAAAACACACATATATTGGTGACAACATAATAATTTCAAATCTGAAATCATGGCACTCGGGCCCTAGTGACAAGCATTAAGCATGGCAAAGTAGTAGCAACATCAATCTCAGAACATAGTGGATACTAGGGACCAATCCCTGTCAAAACTAACTCGATTACATGGTAGATCTCATCCTACTCATCACCGCCCAGCGAGCCTACAAATAGATTACTCACGAACGATGAAGAGCTTCATGGAATTGGAGAGGGAAGAAGGTTGATGATGACGATGTCGATGATTTCCCCTCTCCGGAGCCCAAAACGGACTCCAGATCTGTCCTCCAGATGAAGAACAGGATGTGGCGGCGCCTCCGTATCGCAAACGCGACGAAATCTTCTCTTCTGATTTTTTTTGGGCGAAAGTGAATTTATAGAGCTGAGATTGGGGGCGGCAGAGCCACATGGGCCCCACAAGCTTGGTTGCCCCGGCCAGGGGGGTGGCCGCGGCAACAGGGCTTGTGGCCACTGGCCCATCCCCTCCGGTGGATCTGTGCGCAGGTATTTTTCATATTTTCCAGAAACATTCTTCGTAAATTTTCAGGACGTGCTGAGAACTTTCATTTATGCACAAAAAAAACACCATGGCAATTCTGCTGAAAACAGCGTCAGTCCGGGTTAGTTCCATTCAAATCATGCAAATTAGAGTCCAAAACAAAGGAAAAAGAGTTTGGAAAAGTAGATACGATGGAGACGTATCAGGCCGCCTTTTGCTCCACAAGATACCAACAGGCCCTGTGGCGCTACCACAACCATCACGTCCACCCCCGTACCCTCAAAATTGGAGAACTTGTCCTGAGGCGGGTCCTCTCGAGGAAGGGCCTTCACAAGCTCTCCCCTCTATGGGAGGGGCCCTTCATGCGCCCATGTCTCCAGGCCTGGTATCGCGTGCCTGGAGACTGAGGTTGGGACCACGGTGGCCAACGCGTGGAACATTCAACATCTCTAGAGGTTCTACCCGTGACACTCTCTTGTAATAATGAGTGGGTTGTAAACGCCCGGGGCCTCTTATGTGTAACCCCACGACGAGCCACGTCGTGGCCATGATGGAGGGCCCCTCCCACACCCAAGTGGAAGTCCCTATTCTCAATGCTGTCGGAGTGACTGTTGAACCGCGACTATGCCCACGCTGTAGTGAAAGCCCTTGCATCGTGCCTTGGATCGATCAAAGAAGACGTCTTGTGAGCCGCAGCTAGCACTTATTTTAGGTTGACCCGTGCTAGATACTACAACCAGACTTTCTTTCTAGGTTGACCTATGCCTGGCTACGGCAACCGATTTTCCTTCTTCCCTTTTTGACTTGCAAGCAAGCTTACCAGGCCGTCTTGTGCTAGACACGACAATCGTACCTCCCCTTTTGGGCTTGTAAACATGTTCGTCTCTGGTGTTAATAAAGATCTGGGTCTTTTGGTTTTCACAAAGTTTCATTTGTTTTCTCTTTTCTCACCAAATATGCTCGCCACCACCTTCTTAAACGTCACGCGAGCGGGGGCTGGGGCACGGTGCGAGCACCCGGGATACATGCTTCGTTCATGGGCCTGTCAGGCTCTGCCTATGAGTCTCTTCCCGAGCGCACCACCTCGTCAAGGCCTTAGCACCTAATTTCCTTGTGCGACGCACAAAAGTAAGTCAACAAGCGTACGTTGTGCCCCCAAAGCATGGTACCTCACGTGAAGGCGCGACACCTAACGAAGAACGACCTATCCGGCACACGTCTCGGGAGGGCCCCGGCCTGCCCCGGGCACCCTCACCGCTTGGGCCTACACATGTGCTCATAGCTTGGTTGCCAGGTCCCAACCAAGCCCCGCATATAGGCTACACGTCGGACGACACATGGTATGAAATAGCAACAGAGGCATAAAAACCCGTAGAGAAACAAATATTCATGACAGGGGCAGGAAGTTCAAGAAAAAGTTGCTGGTTTCACGGCTTGGCAGAATTACAAGCCAGCAGGGCAACAGGCTAGGGAGGCCTAGAGGTACGCGCAATTCTCATCGCTGTTGTCGTCAGCCCCATATGCTTTGGCTTCATCACCGCCTTCATCGACTGCGTGTCCCTCGGCACCCCGTGACCCTGGAATCTATCAGGGGTGAACTGCGCACTCAGCGCATCAACATGGTCCTTCACCACCTTCCACAGGGCACCGCAGCTCGCCTCGGGGACGAGGGCCATCATGGCCTCGAGATTGAAGGAAGGATCGGTGTGGAAGAGGTTGCAGAAACTGCACATCAGCACCTAGGACAGACGATCGCGACTTCCTTCCTCGATCAAGGCCTCCACTTCTTGGGCGCCACCTTCAAGCCGTTCCACGACCTTGGTGAAGAAGTCAAGGTAACCGGCTTCGTCTGGCACGAGGGGACTGGGGAAACTTCCCCTGCAAATGAAACACACGGCTCGGCGCCCGCCGCTCGAGGCCTTGGAACATCTTTGAGCGCTGGAGTTGAAGCCCCCAGGCCTCCCTCGCTTCATCGATTTCCCGCTCCACGAGGGAATCTGCACCGCTCACTTGCCCCCAGAGCGACGCTAGCTCGACCGCAGCGATGGCCTAAGCCCGAAGTTCAGCCTCCTCCCGGCCTCGTGCAATGGTAAGGGCCTGATTGAGGCCGTCTTTCTCGTGTTGCATCTCTCAACGTCGAGCCGTGAAGCAGCACTCGTGCAGTTGCAACCTGTTTCTGAAACCCCGCAGGCCCACTCGACCCGCGTATCAGCGTCCCCTTGGATCTTTTGTGCTTGTTGGGTTTAGGTGACCTCGGTGTTGGCAACCTCCTGATCCAGCGCCTCCAACCTCTCGCACACCAATGCCAGCTCTGTCGATGCCAGGGCAAGCTGTTGTCCAAGGGCCTGGAGGTCTGCCTAGCGAAGGGCGAGCTCGTGCGCTTCCTCTGCCTCGGCCCTCCGCCCGTGAAGGTGCTGCTCCAAAGCGGTGTTCGGAGCCTGGAGTTTGCGTTCACGGGCCTTGACGGCCTTGCGGCGCCCGACCGCTTTGTGAGCCTCATCGAAGGCGCGCTCACCCGCCTCCCTCGTTGTGGTGACGGACACTTCGTCCTTTGCACGCGCCTCCCTGTGTTGGCGACGGCTCAGTTTGACAGCCACGTCAAGTTGTTGCCACCCGTGAGCTAGGCGTAGGAATTCCTCGGTGAAGCGTATGTCTACATCCTGAAGCTCTGCCCCGAGTTGCCTCACCATGTTTGAGGTGTTCCTGAGGAGGTCGTGGTCGACTGAGGTCCGAGAGGCCACGACCTCCACGGCCCAGTCCGACTCAAGCCCAACACTTCCGCTCCCGGGCAGGGCCCAGAAGCTCCGGATCTACCCGTTGGGGGATGGGAGCTGGTTGATGCTCGCCCACGTCACTAGGGATGGGTGGCGTGTGCAGGGGGCTCGAGGCCCCGTTCGGGGTGGCGGGCTCCTTGAAATCTACCACGATGCCCGATGGGGCATCGGGGGCGACTGAGGACTCCGGCCCCTTCGGCACATCCTCACCCGCAAGGCTCCCAGCGGGAGACGTCGGGGGAGTTGTTTCCCTTCGCCTCGTGGAATTGCAAAGTGAGGGCGGGGTTTCATCGCGACTAGGCGCATCACTCGTACGGTAGTCCGAGGCGCCTCGGCCACTCCCCCAGCCCTGACCGACGTCGATAAGCCACACGCCGGGCCAGGGGGCTTGTTGACCCTATTGCTCGTTGGAAGCCCGCGTGGAGGAGGGATCAGTTACACCTAACCTAAAGTGTGGAAGCAAGCAAAATGGAGGGGTGGTGCTCACTCGTCCTTGGCCACCCATGTCCTCCTCTTCAGCAACTTCGGCACGGCCCCAGTGTTGCCCTTGGACCGGGCCAGAGGCGCAAGCCTGCCACCCTGCACTGCTGCGACTTGGGGCTCCGGGCCTAGCAAATCCCCCGGTTCGGAATCCACGAGGACACTTGCGTCCTGATACGTCTCAAACGTATCTATAATTTTTGATGGTTTCACGCTGTTATCTTGTCAACTTTGGATGTTTTGTTTACCTTTTATATCTTTTTTGGGACTAACTTATTAACTCAGTGCCAAGTGCTAGTTTGTGTTTTTACGTGTTTTTGACTCTTTTCAGATCTGATTTTGGAACGGAGTCCAAACGGAATAAAATCCCCAAAATGATTTTTCCAAAAAGATCGGGAGGCTTGAGGGCCAAGCAAGTGGCCCCACAGGGAGCGCACAAGCCCTGTTGTCGCGGCGAGGGGGGGAGGCCGCGGCAACCAAGCTTGTGGCCTCCCTGGCGCCCCCCTGCCCTAGGTCTTTGGCCTATAAATTCGCTAAAAATCCAGAAAAAATCACGGCGTTCACGAAAACACTTTTCCACCGCCGAGCTTCCGTTTCCGCGAGATCTCATCTGGAGACCCTTCCCGGTGCCCTGCCAGAGGGGACTTTGGAGTTGGAGGGCTTCTTCGTCAACATCATCGCCCCTCCAATGACTCGTGAGTAGTTCACTTCAGACCTACGGGTCCATAGTTAGTAGGTGGATGGCTTCTTCTCTCTCTTGGATCTTCAATACAAAGTTCTCCATGATCTTCATGGAGATCTCTCCGATGTAATCCTCATTGGCGGTGTGTTTGTCGAGATCCGATGAATTGTGGATTTGTGATCAGATTATCTATGATATATATTTGAGTCTTTGATGATTTCTTATATGCATGATTTGATATCCTTGTAAGTCTCTCTGAGTCTTGGGTTATGTTTGGCCAACTAGATCTATGATTCTTGCAATGGGAGAAGTGTTTGGTTTTGGGTTCTTACCGTGTGGTGACCTTTCCCAGTGACAGTAGGGGTAGCAAGGCACATATCATGTAGTTGCCATCAAGGGTAACAAGATGGGCTTTGTCGTAGATATGAGATTGTCCATCTACATCATGTGATCTTGCTTAAGGCGTTACTCTGTTCTTTTGGACTTAATACACTAGATGCATGCTGGATAGCGGTCGACGTGTGGAGTAATAGTAGTAGATGCAGAAATTATCGGTCTACTTGTTTTGGACGTGATTCCTATAGATATAATCATTGCCTTAGATATCATCACGACTTTGTGCGGTTCTATCAATTTCTCGACAGTAATTCGTTCACCCACCGTCTACTTGCTTTCATGAGAGAAGCCACTAGTGAACACTACGGCCCCCGGGTCTATTCACACCTATCGTTTCCACTTTCGCTTTTACTTTGCTTTGTTACTTTGTTGCTTTCAGTTCTCACTTGGCAAACAATCCATAAGGGATTGACAACCCCTTCATAGCGTTGGGAACAAGCTCTTTGTGTTTGTGCAGGCAATTGTGATACTCCTTCACTGGATCGATACCTTAGTTCTCAAAACCAAGGGAAATACTTACCGCTGCTGTGCTACATCACCCTTTCCGCTTCGAGGGAACACCAATGCAAGGCTCCAAGGCCACAGGGGAATCCTTTGCATATTTTCCTAGGAAGTCCCTAAAGGCGTAGCCGTAGCAGAAGGATTCCTGATGCCGTTGCTGAGGAGAATCAAGACAGGAATAGTCTCCCGTCAGCACGGTTGTTTCTAGCACCGTTGGAAGGTCTTTTGTTGCAGTAGCAAGAAGAATTTCTGGCGCCGTTGCCGGGGAAGGAGAGATCTATCCAAGTAGGTCTCACAAACTCATCTCTTGCATTTACTTTTTTTGCCAGTTGCCTCTCGTTTTCCTCTCCCCCACTTCACATTTGCCGTTTTCATTTTCCTTTCTCCTTTGCCGTTTTCTTTTGCCTTTTGCCTTTTTGCCGTTTTCCTTTGCCGGTTTTCTTGCTTGCTTGTGTGCTTGTTTGTTGAAGTTATCATGGCTGGAAACAACAAACTTTGCGACTTCTCGAGTACCAATAATAATGATTTTGTTAGTACTCCGATTGCTCCCGCCACTAGTGCGGAATCGTATGAAATCAACGCAGCTTTGTTGAATCTTGTTATGAAAGAGCAATTCTCTGGCCTTCCTAGTGAAGATGTCGCATCCCATCTCTATACCTTCATTGAGCTTTGCGATATGCAAAAGAAAAGAGATGTGGATAATGACGTGATTAAGTTGGACCTTTTTCCTTTCTCGTTGCGAGATCGCGCAAAAACTTGGTTTTCTTCTTTGCCTAAAAATAGTATCGATTCTTGGGATAAGTGCAAAGATTCTTACATATCCAAGTATTTTCCGCCAGCTAAGATTATCTCCTTACGTAACAATATGATGAATTTCAAGCAACTTGATCATGAACACGTCGCACAATCTTGGGAGAGGATGAAGCTTATGATTAGAAATTGTCCCGCTCATGGCTTGAGTTTGTGGATGATTATACAAATCTTTTACGCTGGTTTGAATTTTGCCTCTCGCAATATCTTGGACTCCGCTTCAGGTGGAACATTCATGGAAATCACGTTAGGAGACGCTACAAAACTCCTAGACAATATCAACTCTCAAAAGATTTTCAATGCGTTCATAGAGGAAAAACTACTCAAAATAGATGATTTGGCTAAGAGCGTTGATAGGATGTCTTGTGATATTGATGCTTTGAAAGTTAGATGCGCTCCTCCCAAGGTCAACTTGGATGAAACTTTGAAAGCTATGCGTGTCTCCAAGAATGAGAGCAAAGAAAGAACCGCCCACATTCGCGCTAGGCATGAATGGTTTAAAAGGGTGCGTTCTAGTGATGCAAATCACGAAGATCTTAAAGTGCTTGGTGTGTCTCCTCTTGAATCTTTGTTTTTGCATGTCAAACCTATTGATGAAGAGGCTGGATATGAATCCACTTTGGTTGAAAAACGCCCCAATGATTCAGAGTCCACCTATCTTGATGATCAAGGTGTGGAGAGTGGAGTAGAAGAAATCAAATTTTGGGTAGTAATGAAACTCCCACTTTGGATTTCAAGGAATTCAATTATGATAATTTCTCCTTGTTTGAATGCATCTCTTTGATGCAATCCATTGCAAACTCTCCACATGGTTATAGCCAAAGCAAAGCCTTTATTGCGCATATCGTAAACGCTATGATGAAATCTCTTGAAGAGAAGCTTGAACTAGAAGTCTCTATACCTAGAAAACTTCATGATGAGTGGGAACCTACTATCAAAATCAAGATCAAAAACTATGAGTGCAATTCTTTGTGTGATTTGGGTGCTAGTGTTCTTCTGCGATTCCAAAATCTTTATGTGATATTCTTGGTTTTCATGAGATTGAAGAGTGTTCTCTTAATTTGCATCTTGCGGATTCTACTGTCAAGAAACCCATGGGAAGGATCATTGATGTTCTTATTGTTGCAAATAAGAACTATGTACCCATTAATTTCATTGTACTTGACATAGATTGCAATCCTTCATGTCCCATTATTCTTGGTAGACCTTTCCTAAGGACTATTGGTGCTATCATCGATATGAAGGAAGGGAATGTTAGATTTCAATTTCCCCTAAAGAAGGGCATGGAGCACTTTACTAGAAAGAAAATAAGATTGCCTTATGAATCTATGATGAGGGCTACTTATGGTTTGAGCTCCAAAGATGACTATAGGTGATTCCATCACCTTATGCCTAGCTAAGGGCGTTAAACAATAGCGCTTGTTGGGAGGTAACCCAACGAATCTATCCTTTTTATTCCTGTTTTGTGTTTTTCCACACTTTCATAATTCTGGTATGATTGTGTTTTTTGTGTTCCTTTTTGCATTTGTTCCAAGCAAAACCGTTATGATTAGTCTTGGGGATGATCGTTTGGTCATGCTGGAAAAGACAGAAACTTTCTGCTCACGAAAAGAATTTTATTTTTCTTTCTGTAAGAGGTTTTGAGTTGATTATTTTCGTACTGATTGCAAAGCAAATTCTTCAGAATATCATAATTTTTCAGAATTTGTGATGTGCCAGAAGTGTACGAAGTATACAGATTGCTACAGACTAGTCTGCTGATAACAGATTCTGTTTTTGTTGTGTTGGTTGCTTATTTTGATGAAACTATGGATAGTATCGGGGGGTATTAGCCATGGAAGATTGAAAATACAGTAACCCAACATCAACATAAGTAGAATTAAAGTTTGCTACAGTACCTAAGGAAGTGGTGGTTTGCTTTCTTATACTAATGTTATCACGAGTTTCTGTTTAAGTTTCGTGTTGTGAAGTTTTCAAGTTTTGGGTGAAGTTCTTATGGAAAAAAAGATAAAGAGTGTCAAGAGGTCAAGCTTGGGGATGCCCAAGGCACCCAAAGTTGATTCAAGGATGCCGTAAAAGCGTAAGCTTGGGAATGCCCCGGGAAGGCATCCCCTCTTTCATCTTCAATCCATCAGTAACGTTACTTGGGGCTATATTTTTATTCACCACATGTTATGTGTTTTGCTTGGAGCGTCTTGTATCGTAGGTGTCTTTTATTTTTGTTGTGTCACAATCATACTTGCTGCACACCTATAGAGAGAGACATGCACGCACCTTGATTTTGTCGAGCTTCACTTATATCCTTTGGTTAGACAATTCAGCTCACATGTGCTTCACTTATATCTTTTGAGCTAGATGCTTTTGCTCTATGTGCTTCACTTATATCTTTTAGAGCACGGCGGTGCATGGCTTGGTAGTTGATCTATTCTTTGAAAGTAGTCTCAAAAGAGGTAGTTATCCAAAGGGATACGAAAACTTCCACCTTCATGTGCATTGAATAGTTAGAGAAGTTTGATTCATCTCAACTAGTTTTGATTATTGGTTATGGTAATATTGAAGTTATGCTAGTAAGGTGTTGTGGATCTAGAAATAATTGTGTTGAAGTTAGTGATTCCCTTAGCATTAATGTATGGTGAACCGCTATGTGATGAAGTCTGAGCATGATTAGTCTATTGATTGTCATCCTTTGTGTGGCGGTCGGGATCGCGCGATGGTTTATACCTACCAACCCTTCCCCTAGGAGTATGCGTTGAATGCTTTGTTTCGATTACTAATAAAACTTTTGCAACAAGTATATGAGTTCTTCATGACTAATGTTGAGTCCAAGGTTTATATGCACTTTCACCTTCCACCATCACTATCTTCTTTAGTGCCGTGCAACTTTCGCCGGTACACAAAACCCACCATTAGCCTCCCTCAAAACAGCCACCATACCTACCTACTATGGCTTTTCAAAGTCATTCCAAGATATATTGCCATGCAACTACCAGCATGACTTGTGCCACCACGTCTACATTTCCATTGCATGATCTTAAGATAGCTAGCATGATGTTTCCATTAATGCCCATGCCATGCTAGATCATTGTCACGGTACACTACTGAAGGCATTCCATATAGAGTCATCGTTGCTCTCAGTTTTGAGTTGTAAGTGTGATGATCATCATTGATGGAGCATTGTCCCATGTGAGGAAATAAAAGAGGCCAAAGATGCCGACCAAAATAAAAATAAAATAAAAAAAGAGGCCAAAGAGCCCATCCCAAAAAAGAGAGAAAAAGAGAGAAGGGACAATGCTACCACTTTTCTACACTTGTGAATATTAAGCACCATGATCTTCATGATTGAGAGTCTCTCGTTTTGTCACCACCATATAGCTAGTGGGAAATTTTCATTATATAACTTGCCTTGTATATTCCAATGATAGGCTTCCTCAAATTTGCCTTAGGTCTTCGTGAGCAAGCAAGTTGGATGCACACCCACTAGTTTTCTTTAAGAGCTTTCACATACTCTTAGATCTACTGCATCATTTGTATGGCAATCCCTACTCATTCACATTGATATCTATTGATGTGCATCTCCGCAGCTCATTGATATGCCTAGTTAATGTGACCATCTTCTCCTTGTTTGTCTTGCACCCTCCAGCACACTGCACGCCATTTATAGTGCTAAAACCATGGTTCATTTGTATTGCGTGAGAGTTGAATACGTTTGAGAAAGTAAAGGTGTGAAAACAATTACTTGGCCAATACCGGGGTTGTGCATGATTTAAATTCGTTGTGCAATGATGATAGAGCATAGCCAGACTATATGATTTTCTAGGGATAACTTTCTTTTGGCCTTGTTATTTTGAAAGTTCATGATTACTTTGCTAGTTTGCTTGAAGTATTATTGTTTCCACGTCAATAGCAAACTATTGTTTTGAATCTAATGGATCGGAACATTCACGTCACATAAGAGGAGTTACAAAGGACATCTATGCTAGGTAGGATGAAAGCATGAAAAATTCATTCTTTATCACTTCCCTACTCGAGGACGAGAAGGAGTTAAGCTTGGGGATGCTTGATACGTCTCAAACGTATCTATAATTTTTCATGGTTTCACGCTGTTATCTTGTCAACTTTGGATGTTCTGTTTACCTTTTATATCTTGTTCGGGACTAACTTATTAACTCAGTGCCAAGTGCCAGTTCCTGTTTTTTCTGTGTTTTTGACTCTTTTCAGATCTGATTTTGGAACGGAGTCCAAACGGAATAAAATTCCCAAAATGATTTTTTCTAGAACGGAAGAAGATCGGGAGGCTTGATGGCCAAGCAAGTGGGCCCACAGGTGACCACAAGCACTGTTGCCGCGGCCAGGGGGGTTGGCGCGGCAACCAAGCTTGTGGCCTCCCTGGCGCCCCCCTGCCCTAGGTCTTTGGCCTATAAATTCCCTAAAAATCCAGAAAAAATCAGGGCGTCCAGGAAAACACTTTTACGCCGCCGCAAGCTTCCGTTTTCGCGAGATCTCATCTGGAGACCCTTCCCGGTGCCCTGCTGGAGGGGACTTTGGAGTTGGAGGGCTTCTTCATCAACATCATCGCCCCTCCAATGACTCGTGAGTAGTTCACTTCAGACCTACGGGTCCGTAGTTAGTAGCTAGATGGCTTCTTCTCTCTCTTGGATCTTCAATACAAAGTTCTCCATGATCTTCATGGAGATCTATCCGATGTAATCCTCTTTGGCGGTGTGTTTGTCGAGATCCGATGAATTGTGGATTTGTGATCAGATTATCTATGATATATATTTGAGTCTTTCCTGATTTCTTATATGCATGATTTGATATCCTTGTAAGTCTCTCCGAGTCTTGGGTTTTGTTTGGCCAACTAGATCTATGATTCTTGCAATGGGAGAAGTGCTTGGTTTTGGGTTCTTACCGTGTGGTGACCTTTCCCAGTGACAGTAGGGGCAGCAAGGCACACATCATGTAGTTGCCATCAAGGGTAACAAGATGGGCTTTGTCGTAGATATGAGATTGTCCATCTACATCATGTCATCTTGCTTAAGGCGTTACTCTGTTCTTTTGGACTTAATACACTAGATGCATGCTGGATAGCGGTCGACGTGTGGAGTAATAGTAGTAGATGCAGAAAGTATCGGTCTACTTGTTTTGGACGTGATGCCTATAGATATAATCATTGCCTTAGATATCGTCACGACTTTGCACGGTTCTATCAATTGCTCGACAGTAATTCGTTCACCCACCGTCTACTTGCTTTCATGAGAGAAGCCACTAGTGAACACTACGGCCCCCGAGTCTATTCACACTTATCATTTCCACTTTTGCTTTTACTTTGCTTTGTTACTTTGTTGCTTTCAGTTCTCACTTGGCAAACAATCTATAAGGGATTGACAACCCCTTCATAGCATTGGGAGCAAGCTCTTTGTGTTTGTGCAGGCGCTTGTGATACTCCTTCACTGTATCGATACCTTGGTTCTCAAAACTGAGGGAAATACTTACTGCTGCTGTGCTACATCACCCTTTCCGCTTCGAGGGAACACCAACGCAAGGCTCCAAGGCCACGGGGGAATCCTTTGCATATTTGCCTAGGAAGTCCCTAAAGGCGTAGCCGTAGCAGAAGGATTCCTGGTGCCGTTGCTGAGGAGAATCAAGACAAGAATAGTCTCCCGTCAGCACGCTTGTTTCTGGCGCCGTTGGAAGGTCTTTTGTTGCAGTAGCACGTCCCAAGGCCCCTCGTAGCCTCCCGGAAGCGGCCCCCGATGATGGAAGCGGGGTATCTCCCAAGCAAAATCTCCCCCGTTCTTGTACTTGTACAAGGGGCGCCCCCGCAGGGGGAGGCCACCAACGATTTTGCCGAACATGACCTGGAGCACCCCGTCGAGCGCGTCGACTGACAGGCGCCCCTAATGGAGCCGCATGGGATCATTTGGCCCGAAGAAAGTACACATGAGGTGAGAGTGACTGTTGGGGAATGTGCATGGGAAACAAAAAAAATTCCTACGCACACGCAATACCTATCCATGGTGATGATCATCTACGAGAGGGGAGTGCGCATCTACGTACCCTTGTAGATCGCTAAGCGGAAGCGTATATAACGCGGTTGATGTCGTGGAACATCTTTGCGATCCAAATCGCAGCCCGTCCCGCGATCTCATCACGATTTGTCCCGCGAGCCCATCACGATCCATCCCGATCTAGCGCCGAACGGACGTCACCTCCGCGTTCAGCACACGTACAGCTCGATGACGATCCCCGCCTTATTGATCCAGCAAGAGGGGCGGAGAGGTAGATGAGTTCTCCAGCATGACGGCATGGTGGTGAAGGTGGTGGAACTATTCTAGCAGGGCTTCGCCTAAGCACCGCTGAAATAATCTAGAGGAAGAACTACGATCTAGAGGAGAGGTAGCACGTGGCTAATTGTGTCTCAAAACCCTCAAAACCTATAGTATATATAGGAGGAGAGGGGGAGGAGGCTTGGCCTCCAAGGGAAGCCTCTAAGGCTCGGCCGAACCAAGGAGGAGGAATCCACCTCCCATAGGGGAGGTTGAATCCTATTAGGACACTTTCCTAATTGGAAACTCTTTCCACCTTTTGACTTTTTTGCCTTGTTGCTTTATTCCAGCCGCATGGGCCTTTAGGGGAGACTTTGGACAGCCCACTAAGGGCTGGTATATCTCCTATCACAGCCCATGAACCCTTTTGGGTCGTCACACCCCTCCCGGTGGCCCATGTACCCTCCCGGCACTCCCGGTACACTACCGATGAGACCAAAACTTTTTCGGTGACCAAAACAGGACTTCCTATATATCAATCTTTACCTCGGATCATTCCAGAGCTCCTCGTGACGTCCTGGATCTCATTCGGGACTCCGAACAACCTTCGGTCACCAACACATATAACTCAACTATACCGAAACGTCACCAAACTGTAAGTGTGCGGACCCTGCGGGTTCGAGAACAATGTAGACATGACATGAGACACTTCCCGGTCAATAACCAATAGCGGGACCTGGATGTCCATATTGGCTCCTACATATTCTACAAAGATATCTATCGGTTGAACCTCTATGTCAAGGATTCAGTTAATCCCGTATGCTATTCCCTTTGTCCTTCGGTATGTTACTTGCCCGAGATTCGATCGTCGGTATCTCTATACCTAGTTCAATCTCATTATCGGCAAGTATCTTTACTTGTTCCGTAATACAAGATCTCGTGTCTAACTCCTTAGTCACATTGCTTGCAAGGCTTATTGTGATGTTGTATTACCGAGTGGGCCCCGAGATACCTCTCCATCATACGGAGTAGCAAATCCCAGTCTCGATTCACGCCAACCCAACAGACACCTTTAGAGACACCTATAGAGCACCTTTGTAGTCACCCAGTTACGTTGCGATGTTTGATACACACAAGGTATTCCTCCGGTGTCCGGGAGTTGCACGATCTCATGGTCATAGGAACATATACATTGACATGCAAAAAAGTAGCAATAAACTGACACGATCATATGTTACGTTTATAGTTTGGGTCTTGTCCATCACATCATTCTCCTAATGACGTGATCCCGTTATCAAGTGACAACACTTGTCTATGGCTAGGAAACCGTATCCATCTTCGATCAACGAGCTAGTCAACTAGAGGCTTACCAGGGACAGTGTTTTGTCTATGTATCCACACATATATTTGAGTTTCCAATCAATACAATTATAGCATGGATAATAAACGTTTATCATGAACAATGAAATATCATAATAACCAATTTATTATTGCGGCATATTTCCAATAGTGACGTTGAAGCGTGGTAATCCGCCACCTGAGGAACTCCCTCACAATCAGCATGATGGTTACACCGGCTTCCCTCAAGGTATCCAATCTCCCACGCACCAACGACAACCGCAGGTCATTGAGTTGCGCGTGCTCCCACC
Organism: Hordeum vulgare subsp. vulgare; assembly: GCF_904849725.1. Taxonomy (NCBI): domain Eukaryota; kingdom Viridiplantae; phylum Streptophyta; class Magnoliopsida; order Poales; family Poaceae; genus Hordeum; species Hordeum vulgare. Next base: position 141,667,671 of record NC_058521.1, on the reverse strand, counting down.
TGGAGCTCGGTGCTGCTCGAAGGGACGGGTCAGCAGTAGGGGGTTGTACCGCCCTGCATCCACGACCACCCACTGCCGCGTGAAACCCTCGCCGAAGTGATCGATCTCCATGTCGATGCACTCACCCGTCGTCGCATCATCGGCTTGTAAGGACGTGCACCCAGAGCGGTGGTCGGGCGTGGTCATATGGAGGGATAAGAAGTGCGGAAGCAACGCCACCGAAGGGGGGATGCTAAGAAATTTCTCGCAGCGGAAGGTGAAGGACGAGAGGGGGAGAGTGGACCTCAGGTCAAGGTGCAGCACATGAATTTGGTAATGCGCGAGCACGGTGTTGAAGAACTCCAAGAATGGGGGAAGCGGGTCGGAGAAGAGCACCGGGAGGTGAAGAGCAACAGAGGTTGCTGATAGCTCGGCGAGGGGAGCCGAGACCGGGAAGATCCTCGTTGGCCCCCATTCACTCGAGATGACCCCGACCATGGGGAGGATCTTATCGAGTCCTTTGCAATTCAGCACCGCGGACCTACCCAAGGTAGGTTCTGGTTGCTAGTATCCTTCTCTCGCCGCCATTCCCTCGCCCTCCTTGCTCGAAGGAGTGCGGCGATGCTGTGAGAGAAGGGGCAGCGGTCGCCTGATAGAGGAGAATGATCCTACGCAAGAAGGAAGGCACGAAGAGGCGGCACACGGAAAGGGAGAGCAATGACGGGCCAACTGCGCACACAGGCTTATGCCCGCTCAGGGCAGTTACCGAGGCATTGTGGGGATATCAGATCGATAGAAGGGCTATATATAGAGGGGGGGGGTGAATAGAATATTTGCATAAACTAAAATCCTAGCCTTTTCCCAATTTTAATGGTTGGTAGATTTTTAGCGATTCTAATAAGTCTAGTGCACCCAACACATGCTAGTCAACAAATATGGTAGTGAAAAATTAAGACTTTGCACATGTAAGTATGGAGTAGAGTTTAAGAATATTAAATGCAAAGAACTTGACACAACAATTTTTGGCATGGTTCCGATAGGTGGTGCTATCGTACGTCCATGTTAGTGGAGACTTCAACCCACGGAGGGTAACAGCCGCGAGATTCCAAGGAGGGCTCCACCCACAAGGGGCCACAAAGAAGTGTCCTTGTCTATTCCACCATGGCTTCCGCCACACATGACTAGCCTCACTCACGGTAGATCTTGACGAAGTAGGCGATCTCCTTGCCTGTACACACTTCTTGGTTCAACTCCACAACACAAAGTAGGAGGCTCCCAAGTGACACCTAACCAATCTAGGAGGCACCACCCTCCAAAAGGTAATAGATGCGGTAGAACGATGAACTCTGTGCTCTTGTTCTTCAAAAGATAGCCTCCTTAACACTCAATCACTTTCTCGTAGATTTGGAATCGATAGGAGAGATTGATCTTGTGGAAAGCAACTTGGGGAGGCTAGAAATCAAGTTTCAAATGATTGGATTGGAATCTCTTGATCTCAACACATGAGTAGGTGGCTCTCTGTCACAAAAATGGATCTAGCAAGTGTAAGTGTGTTTGGAGTGCTTCCTTTATGGATGAGAGGAGGCGGAGGGTTATATATAGACATCTCCCAAAATCCAACCGTTACAACATTATTGCCTAACTCAGTGACACCGAAAAGAATCTCGGTGGTACCGAGTTGCACTAAATGTGGCAACTTTTGAATTCTCGGTGAGACCAATATATAAATCTCGGTGGTACTGATATGATGGCCTAGTCAAGTTTCCAAATCTCGGTGAGACCGATTCCAATCTCAGAAATTCCGATTCTTGGAATTTTCTCAACACAAAGTTGGTCAGTGAATCTCGGTGGCACCAATATGAAAGTTGGTGGTACCGAGGTATTAGGGTTTGGCAAAGGATCTGTTTGGTGGAAAATCTATAGGGCCGAGTGGAAAAAGTTGGCGGCACTGACTTTGCTTGTTTGGCTTTGGACAAAAATATTTTGTGGGAGAATGAGTGAATATTTTTGGTGGCTACCTCTAAGCACCTGAGCAACCAATTCATCTTAATACCTCACCCCCTTTTAATAGTATTCTCATTTCTATGGACTCAAAGTGATTTCTCACAAATGTAAAATGTAGAGTCTTCTTGATTGAAGCTTGAGCCAATCCTATTCCTTCCTTTGCAACAAGGGGCTTCTCCTCACAATCCTTTCGCCAATTATCTCTATGGACTACACCTGAAATATACTAGGTAGAAGTGTTAGTCCAAGAGACAATGTATCTTGTCATGAATTATTAAAACCACCAACGAAGCATATGTGCTTTCAATCTCCCCCTTATTGGTAATTTATGACAACATACAATAAAATCTTCAAATAAAGGTAGGCATTAGAATGTGACAACTTTGAGGGATACATGACTAGTACAAGCTCCTCCCTAACTGTGTGCAATCCCTTTTTAAAGGATAGTTGCTTTGGACCATATGGGCACACACAAGGTAGAAGGACAAGACAAGTCATGTAGATCTCGGCTATATGCATCAAACACATGTGAATTAAGAGCTTCTATGTCCAAGACTCGCCCTTGTAAACAATATGTGCAAGAGACAAGATATCATCATGAACAAGGATATGATGCATATACTTACCTATAGGTTCTTGAGCGTTTAAACAATAAGAGTACAATTGGGAAAACAAATGTTAGATAACACAAGAGTAATCTATTGTAAAGATGCAAAGAGCTTCAAAAGTACCAAGATATTGACATATTGAAAATTGGATTTTATGATAGATATGTCTCATAGAGAATTCAGAACTTTCTGCTCTAAGGATGAATATGTAAGAGTTTCCACTCCCCCTGAATCATCATATGTACATATTGGGATTTGGTAGGGTAAGATAATTTCAATCCAAAGATAGCAATAAAAAATTATATCTCTCTCTCCCTTATTGGTATTGCTCCCCCTGAGTTTGTAAGGTTTGATATATCTGTCCCTTGGACAGACCTCCCCTTAGGAAGACCTTTCCTTAGGAACATATATCCCCCCTTTTGATTGAATCTTATTGGAAGCTTTGATATTTCTCCCCCTTGGGCATTAATTTCCGGAAAGGTCAAAGGGTAAGGGCTTATTGAGAGAAAGGGATCCTTGATTCTTCTCTCTTAATAAGGGTTCCTTGAATTTGACTTCCCCCCTTAAGAATTTGTTAAGAGTTCCTTGAACTATCTCCCATAGGTTAGGGATCCTAGATGTTTCTCTCTCTCTTATATTGTGGGATCACTGAGGATTTCTCCCCCTTGAAAATTATGGGCAATAAGATTATATCCTCCTTTCGAAAAAATGGAAATGTTCAATAAGAGCTTAGGTGGTAATAAAACTTGGGATCATTGACAATATCCCCCCCAAAGGCAAAAGGTGAGAAATATCTAAAAATCCTAGGCAGTGATCAATTTCGGAGTCACTGAGGCAATATGGTTTGGTAGAACCGAGAATGATAGCAGGCCTGTGGGGGAAATTAGTTAGACCAAGTTTCCTAGATCGGTGAGACCGAGTTGCAATCAAAATCAACTCCTTAACTTAAAATAGACATAAAATATCCACAAATTTTGAAAAAGGAAATATCCAAAGATTAACAGGAAAAAGAGAAAACTTTTTTTTGAAAATTTACATATATATATATATATATATATATATATATATATATATATATATATATATGAGAGTTGAAAGGTTCCAAGAAAGCATGCAATGAAAAATGTGAACCATACAAGAATCTCCATCTAGATGTGGGGCGGTGACTAGGTCACCTATATTAAATTATATTGACTTGAGGAGTCAAGCAATAATGTTGACCATAGGTCATACTCATCATTAAGCGCAAAGTGGGGTTACCATTTTTGGATTAATATTTTAATGTCTTCATATTACTTGACTTGCTTTACATCATGACTTGGTGCGAAGCTTTATCAAGGATATGAGTACATACCTTCAAATGATGTTGATGACATGGCATGTAGGCGAACTTGTCGTGGATGCTTGAAGTTGATGAAGCTCATCTTGAGTTGAGAGCTATCCTTTTTGTTTTGGTTCACTTTTCACCTACATTGGTTAGTCATGCAAGGAAGAACATAATATATCCATATGACATGACTGAATTCCATTATCATAGAATTGTCAAGGATATGATTTTGTTGTCTTCTTACTTCATCTCTAAAGAAAGGGTTCTTGATACTTGGCTATGACAAGACTTCTCTTTATGTGAGTTGATGGCAATCTTGTGGAGTTTAGTTCTGAGGAATTGATAGAAGATGTGTCTAGGGGGGGGGGGTGAATAGACTACCTGTCGAGATAAAATTAGCCTAACCCAATTTCAAGGAAGGCTGAAATCTAGCAGTTATAACAAGTCAAGTACACCCTACACATGCAGTTCTAAGAGTATAGCAGTGGAATGTAAAACATGCAAGTGTAATGTAGAGGAGTAAGGTAGGTAGATCAAACGCACGAGGTTGACATGGCGATTTTTGGCATGGTTCCGAAGGTGGCGCTATCGTACGTACATGTTAGTGGAGACTTCAACCCACGAAGGGCAACACCCACGGAGGGTCCACAAAGAAGCGGCCTTGTCTATTCCACCATGGCTTCCATCCATGGAGGACTAGCCTTACTCACGGTAGATCTTCACGAAGTAGGCAATCTCCTTGCCCTTACAAATATCTTGGTTCAACTCCACAACACGAAGTAGGAGGCTCCCAACCAACACCTAACCAATCTAGGAGGCACCACCCTCCCAAAGATAATAAGCGTGGCAGATCAATGAACTCCTTGCTCTTGTACTTCTAAAGATAGTCTCCTCAACACAAATTACTCTCTCACATAATATGCATGGGTAGGGGAGGTTGATTTGGTGGAAATTAGTTTGGGGAGGCTAGAGATCAAGTTTCAAATGATAGGATTGGAATATCTTGGTCTCAACACATGAGTAGGTGGCTCTCTCTCACACTAAACTCGGTAGCACCGACTTGGTTTTGGTTGCACCAATTTGGTGGGAATGGATAGGGTTTCTGTGTGAGGTCAAACTCGGTGGGTCCGATATGGAAATATTGGCGACACCGAGTTTGTGAATGTGGATCTTGACAGAGTGGATATGTGGGGAAAATGAGTGAGTATTTTGGTGGCTAAGTTTGAAATTTTGAGCAATCAGTACATTTTAGTACCTCACCCACTTTTAATAGTATTGGCTTTCCTATGGACTCAAAAGTGATTTCTCACAAATATAAAATGAAGAGCCTTCTAGATGGAAGCTTGAGCCAATATTATTCCTTTCTTGCATCCAGGGGCATCTCCACAAAAACCTTAAGCCATAGCTTTTCATGGACTTTTCCTGAAATATCTAGGTAAAAGTGTTAGTCAAGAGACATTGTATATTGTCATGAATTATCAAAATCACCAAGGGAGCATATGTGCTTTCAATCTCCTCCTTTTTGGCAATTGATGATAACATACAATCAAAGCTTCAAATAAAGATAATCATAAGGATATGACAGCTTTGGAAGAAACATGACTAGTACAAGCTCCCCCTAAATGTGTGCAATCCCTTTTATAGAATAGTTGCTTTGGAATGCATGGGCACACACAAGGTAGAAGGACAGGACAAGTGATAGACATCCTGGCTACATGCATCAAACATATGTAAATGAAGAAGTTCCATGTTCAAGACTCCCTCTTGCAACAGTATGTGTAAGAAACAAGAGGTCATCATGAACAAGGATATGATGCATATACTTACCTTGAGGATCTTGAGCGTCTTGACATAGGAGTACACTTGGGAAAACAAATGTTAGATAAAACAAGAGTACCCTGTTGTAAAGGTGCAAAGAGCCTAAAAAATACCAAGAAATTGAAGACATATTGAAGATAGGCTTTGATGAAAGGATATGTCTCCAAAGAACAAGAACTTTTCTCCCCCTAAAGATGAACATGTAAGGTTTGCTCCCCCCTGAATCATAGCATGTAGATATTGGGGGTAGATTGGAAAAAAATTTAAACCAATAAAACCATATTTATCTCTCCCCCCTTAATATGTAAGGTTTGATACATATCTCCCCTTAGTGTTGTTTCTCCCTCTTTTGTAGAAGATTATTGGTGATATTTCTCCCCTATAACTAGGTTCATTGAGTGGAAGCTTTGATACTTTGATATTTCTCCCATTTGGGATAAATTTCCAAAAATAAGGTCAGAGGGTAAGGGCTCATTGAGAGAAAGGGATCCTGGATACTTCTCACTTTTTCAAGGGCTCCTTGAATTTGTCTTTTCTCCCCCTTTGGAATGAATAAAAGTTCCTTGAATTATCTCCTCCTATGTTAGGGATCCTAGATGATTCTCCCTCTTATATAACATGGGATCACTGAGGTGTTTCTCGCCCTAGAGAAGTTTTCTCTCCCTTATACATACGTTTAGAAGGAATTTTCATAGCAATAATTTTTGCCAGAAAAATTGGAGTCACCGAGGCTAAATGGTTCGGTAGAGCCGGGTATGATATTCAGGCCTCTTGGGTGAATCCGGTTGGACTGAGTTCCCCAATTCGGTCAAACCGAGTTGCAACGATAGTCAACTCTTTAACAGAAGAATAGGCTGGTCGGAAGATTTGTTTCAGGATTCCAATTGTAAAAGAAGGTAATAATTGAGAAATAGAAACAAAAGTAGAAGAAGAACATAGGTAGCAACAATTTTTTTTAAAAAAATGAGATATATACATACATGTAGATGAGAGTTGAATGGTTCTAAGAGTGTGAAAGGTCAAATGTGAACTATACAATCATCTCCATCTAGATGGGGGGCGGTGACTAGGTCACCTATATTAGAGTATTTGACTTGAGGAGTCTCGCAAGGATGCTTGATCATAGATCATACTCATCGTTAAGCTCGAAATGGGGTTTCCATTTTTCAATTAAGCTTTTCAACGTCGTCATATCACTTGAGTTGCTTTACTCCATGAATTGGTGTAGAACTTTATCAAGGATATGAGTACATACTTTCGAATGATGTTGATGACCTGGCATGTAGGTGAACTTGTTGTGGATGCTCAAAGTTGATGAAGAACATCTTGAGTTGGGAGCAATCCATGTCGTTTTGGTACACTTTTCACTTACAATGGTTAGTCATGCAAGGAATACCATACTATATCCAAATGAAAAGAGTGAATGACTTCATCAAATGATAGTCAAGGATATGATTTTGTTGTCTTCTTCCTTCATCCTCGAAGATGGGTTGTTGATACTTGGCCATGTCAAGATTTCTATTGATTGGAGTTGATGGCAATCTTGTCATGTGTCTTTCTTCCAAGTACCTACAAAAGGTTAGATGCAATACAAGGGAGCATAGTTTCCAAGATATAAGACAATCAAATCAATGGCATCAAGGATTAGTTAGTCAAGCTCATGCCCTAGCATGCATCCGAGTGAGTATAGTCAAGTTTGAAGCATCAATGATGTTGAACTCACTCCTCAAATGGCAAAACACTTTCTCATCAAGTGGTTTGGTAAAGATATCAAAAAGTTGTTTGTCGGTACGAACATGCTTGAGATTGATATCTCCTTTAGCAACATGATCACGAATGAAGTGATGTCGCACTTGGATGTGTTTTGTTCTAGAATGTTGCACAGGATTATAGGCATTCTTAATAGCACTTTCATTTTCACACAACAATGGAACTTTTCGAACATGAATGCCATAATCCTTAAGCGTTTGAGTCATCCATAGTAATTGAGCACAACATGGTCCATCGGCAATGTATTCAGCTTCGGTAGTGGATAAGGATACCGAGTTTTGTTTCTTGGATGTGGAAGAGACAAGAGATCTCCCAAGAAATTGACATGTACCCGAGGTGGATTTTCTGCCAACCTTGTGTCCAACATAGTCCAAGTTGGAATATTCAACAATATTAAAAGAAGATCCCTTGGGATACCACATGCCAAAGTTTGGTGTATGTATGAGGTATCTGACTATCCTTTTCACAGCCAATAGATGACGCTCTTTAGGTGCTGCTTGATAGCGGGCACACATGCAGACACTCAACATGATGTCAGGACGAGAGGCACATAGATATAACAAAGAACCAATCGTTGATTGATAAACCTTTTGATCAACGGGTTTGTCCTCCTTAGTAAGGCCAAGATGTCCACTAGTAGGCATGGGGGTTCTCATACCTTTGCATTCTTGCATGCTGAACTTCCTGATCAAGTCCTTGGTGTACTTGGTTTGAGATATGAACGTACCTTCTCTCGATTGTTTGATTTTCACTCCAAGGAAGAACTTCAGTTCACTCATCATAGACATCTCATACTTCTCTCACATCAGCTTTCCAAACTTTTCATTAAAATGTGGGTTAGTGGAACCAAAGATAATATCATCCACATATATTTGACAAGCAAATATTTCACCATTAACTATTTTAGTGAATAAGGTTGCATCAATTTTAGCAATCTCAAAACCTTTTTCAATGAGAAACTTCGTTAGGCATTTGTAGCAAGCTCTAGGTGCTTGTTTAGGACCATATAAAGCTTTACAAAGTTTGTAAACATGATCAGGTTTCTTAGGGTTCACAAAACGAGGAGGTTGTTCAACATAAACTTCTTCTTCAATTTCTCCATTGAGAAAGGCACTTTTAATATCCATTTGGTAAAGATTTATATCATGGTAATTGGCATAAGCTATAAGAATACGAATGGCTTCAAGTCTAGCAACATGAGCATAAGTCTCACCATAGTCCATACCTTCGACTTGTGTGTATCCTTGGGCTACGACACGTGCTTTGTTGCGTACTACTTGTCCGTCTTCATCTTGCTTGTTCCGAAACACCCATTTTGTACCAATGATATTGTGCTCGCCTTCAGGTTTTTCAACAAGTGTCCATACTTGGTTCCTCTCGAAGTTGTGTAGCTCTTCGTGCATACCGTTTAGCCAATCCGGATCTTGAAGAGATTCTTCTACCTTCAAGGGTTCAATACTAGAGATGAAAGAATAATGCTCACAAAAGTTAGCTAATCGAGATTTAGAGTGAGTGATTCTCCCATTTTTTATGTCACCGTAGATTTGTTTCAACGTATGATCTATGTCCACTCTTGCTCTAATTCTTGACAACTTCTTCTTTTTAGATGGAGGAGCTTCTTCTTTATCATCTTCCTCATCTTGAGAGTTGCCGTTAACATCATCATCTCCTTGGGGTGGTGGTGAGGAAGATTGAGGTGGAACATTGATGACCCTCAAGTATAGGGGATCACAACAGTTTTCGAGGGTAGAGCATTCAACCCAAACTTATTGATTCGACTCAAGGGGAAGCGAAAGAATATTCTCAAGTATTAGCAGCTGAGTTGTCAATTCAACCACACCTGAAAGATTAGTATCTGCAAGCAAAGTATCAGTAGCAAAGTGGTATGATAGCAACGGTGCCAGAAAAGAGTCTGTTGACGGCAGACTATTCCTGACTTGTTGTATCAATGGCGCCAGATAAAGGTATTGCAGCAGGTAACATCACAGTAGCAAGTAACATGAGTAGTGACAGCAGTAGCAAGTAACAACAGTAGTGACAATAGTAGCAAGTAACAACAGTAGTGAGAGCAGTAGCAAGTAACAACAGTAGCAACAAAGTAACGTAGCAAGGACCAGTAGTAAAAGACTCGTAGGCATTGGATCGGTGATGGATGATTATGCCGGATGTGATTCATCATGTAACAGCTATAACACGGAGATAAGTAACTAGCTCCCGTTCGTCAATCTAATGTAGGCATGTATTCCGTATGTAGTTATACGTGCTTAGGGAAAATAACTTGCATGACATCTATTGTCCATCCCTCCCGTGGCAGCGGGGTCCTAATGGAAACTACGGGATATTAAGGTTCTCCTTTTAATAAAGAACTGGACCAACGCATTAACACTTGGTGAATACATGAACTCCTCATACTATGGTCATCTCCGGGAGTGGTTCCGGCTATTGTCACTCCGGGGTTGCCGGGTCATAACACATAGTAGGTGACTACAACTTGCAAGATAGGATCTAAAACACACATATATTGGTGACAACATAATAGGTTCAGATCTGAAATCATGGCACTCGGGCCCTAGTGAGAAGCATTAAGCATGGCAAAGTAGTAGCAACATCAATCTCAGAACATAGTTGATACTAGGGATCAATCCCCGTCAAAACTAACTCGATTACATGATAGATCTCATCCAACCCATCACCGTCCAGCAAGCCTACGATGAGATTACTCACGAACGGTGAAGAGCATCATGGAATTGGCGATGAAGGAAGGTTGATGATGACGATGGCGACGATCTCCCCTCTCCGGAGCCCAGAACGTACTCCAGATCTGCCCTCCAGATGAAGAACAGGAGGTGGCAGCGCATCCGTATCGTAAAACGCGATGAACTCTTCTCCTTGATTTTTTCTGGACGAAACAGACTATATAGAGCTGGATTGAGAGGCGGTGGACCTTTGTGGGCCCCACAAGCCTACCAGGCGCGGCCAGGTGGGGCCGCGCCTGGTGGGCTTGTGGGCTCACGGCTCCACTTCCTCCGCTGATTCTTGCGCCAGTATTTTTCATAAATTCCAGAACAATTCTCCGTAAATTTTCAGGTCATTCCAAGAACTTTTATTTCTGCGCAAAAACAACACCATGGCAATTCTACTGAAAACAGCGTTAGTCCGGGTTAGTTCCATTCAAATCATGCAAATTAGAGTCCAAAACAAGGGCAACAGTGTTCGGAAAAGTAGATACGACGGAGACGTATCAACTCCCCCAAGCTTAAAGCCTTGCTTGTCCTCAAGCAATTCAGTTGACAAACTGAAAGAGACAAAACAAAAACTTTGACGAACTCTGTTTGATCTTGTTGTTGCAACTATGTCTAACTCATAACCAGAATTTCAGCAAGATCACAAGCAAACCACACAAGCAAATGACATCTAGGTCTCACGGTAAACTCATATCAATGGCATAATCAACTAGCAAGCAAATAATAATAAGTCTCAAACGTCAACACTTCAATCAAAACAATCATGGAGCCGTACGAAAAGATGGTATCTCGCTAGCTCTTTGTAAGACCACAAAACATAAATGCAGAGCACCTTCAAAGACCAAGGGCTGACTAAACATTGTAATTCATGGCAAAGAAGATCCAGTCACAGTCATACTCAACATAGTTAAACGCAAAGCATAAAAATGACAGAGGTGCTCTCTAATTGGTGCTTTTATAAGAGGAGGATGACTCAACAGGAACATAAATAGACACGCCCTTCGTAGAGGGAAACATTGATTTGAAGAGGTGCCAGAGCTCAAGCTTTGAAAACAGAGATAATAATTTTGGGTGGCATGCTTTCATTGTCAACGCAATGACGAAGAGTTCTCACTATCTTCCACGCTACACATGCTATAGGCGGTTCCCAAACAGAAAAGTAAAGTTTTGACTCCCCCACCACCAATCAGTCACACTCCACGACTAGCCAAATCCTCGTGTGCCGTCGATACCAACATCAATCTAGGGGGAGTTTTGTTTGTAATTATCTTTTCGATTTGAGCATGGAACTGGGAATTCCAATTACCGGCCCCTTTCTCGTGAATGATAGTGAATAACCACATATCGAGGATAACACGCCTAGCATGGAAGATACTAATAGCCCCGTGTCACCACATGAGCGATTCGGGCATGCAAAATAGATTATTTCTTGAAGGTCTAGAGAGTGGCACATGCAAATTTACTTGGAACGGCAGGTAGATACCGCATATAGGTAGGTATGGTGGACTCATATGGAACAGCTTTGGGTTTATGGAAGTGGATGCACAAGCAGTATTCCCGCTTAGTACAAGTGAAGGCTAGCAAAAGACTGGGAATCGACCAACTAGAGAGCGACAACAGTCATCAAAATGCATTGAGATTAACTAACATTGAGTGCAAGCATGAGTAGGACATAAATCACCATGAACATGAACATCATAGAGGCTATGTTGATTTAGTTTCAATTACATGCGTGAACATGCGCCAAGTGAAGCCACTTGAATCATTCAAAGGAGGATACCATCCTATCATACTACATCATAGTCATATCAACATTCATGTGGGCATCCAAGACAAACCATTATAAGCTCCTAGCTAATTAAGTATGGCATCAGAAACTATGATCTCTAAGTTGTCATTGCAAACATGTGTCTCTCACGACAAAGTTGAATCAGCAACGATGAGCTAGTCATATTTACAAAAACAAAATAGATCGAGTTCATACCAGCTTTTCTAGGCTCAGTCACTTCATCACATATCGTCATTATTGCCTTTCACTTGCACGACCGAATGATGTGAACAATAATAAGAGTGATCGTGCATTGGACTACGCAGGAATCTGCAGGCAAACACAGAGGAGAAGACAAAGTAATATGGCTCTTTAACAGATAAATAGATATGTATGCGAGAGCCACTAAACATTGTAACCATGGTCTTCTACCTTGACCCAAAGAAAAAGAACTATTTGCATGGGAAAGCTCCAAACACGCAAAAGAAGAAAACAAAATCTTTTTGGGTTTTCTCAAACTAGACAGACACACGAAAAGAAAACGAGAAAAAGAAAATAAACTAGCATGGATGATACAGTGGAAAAGTGTGAACACCGACAAACAAAGTGAAAGCATAAGCAAGAATGTAAAGTCGGTGAGAAGCACGTACTCCCCCAAGCTTAAGGTTTTGGCCTAAGTTGGTCTACTCGCAAGGAGGGAAATAACCAGCTCCGGGGTACTCCAGAGTGGACTGAGGATGCCACTGCTGTGTGAGCTCCTCTGGCTCCCACTGATAAACTAGCGTCTGGTACTCGACGGGTGGCTCGGGCACGGGCACCTGTGGTTGGGCTAGGCCCCAATATGCGTAGATGTCCGAGGGTATAATAATGTACCTGCCCGCATGAAGATTGAACAAAGAAGGAGCAGGCAAAGTAATAGTCTCACGAGTACCCTGACTAAATACCAGGTTATAAATCATCCGACTATTTGTATCTCTATCAAGAAAGTCATGGCGAACCATGCTATTGTAATCTAGATATTTCTCGGGAAGAAGAATCTCTTCTTCCTCGTCCAGTCTAATAGGTATCTCAAAATGTCTAGCAAGACGAGTAGCATAGATACCTCCATAGACAATGCCTTTAGAACGGTTCGTGTTCAACTGTTGAGCTACTATGGCGCCCAAGCTATAAGTTCTATCATTATGAAAGGCTTCGCGCAAGACCGCAAGATCTGGGGAACTAAGTGACCCAGCTTTCCCACGGGCAATCAAACATTTTCCCACAAATAATGAGAAGTACCGAAGCACGGGAAAATGAATGCCAGCAACTCTAGCGCAAGACACTCCTCTCTCCTCTCCTACAACAATTGTATCGATGAAAGCTGCCAACTCCCGTGGACGAGGTTCATGAATATCCCCAACGTAAGGTAATTTGCAAACATTGCAAAAATCTTGGAGTGACATGCGCTGGGGGATATCATAAAGTTTGAACTCAACCATAGGAGGATTCTTCCTCGGATAGAAGGTAAAGCTTTGTACGAAGATATTAGTGAGGAGGAGGTATTGCGGACAGTTATCTTCAACAAAGGCGGTAAGGCCTGCGTTTTCCACCAAGTGATAAAAGTCCTCATAAATTCCAGCGGCGTGTAAGAACACGTCGCTTGGCCACTCGCACGCTCGAACTTCTGCGACTCAAGGGACCAGATACTTGGGCTTCTTCTCACTTCCATCATCCTTGGGGTCACGGCTTGAAGAGCCTCTTAAGAACCTCCTCATCTTTTCCCTTTTCTATCTCTGAAAATTTCTGAATTTTTTAGTGATTCAAAGGAAAAGTGAACAAGGCTCAACGAAACTCGTAGCAACTACTACCGCAAGTGCCTAGAGGCCATAATATGCATCAAAACTACTTGGGACGAGCTAAGATTAGCATGCAAAGCTCAAGAACATGGTCACCAAGGCTGCAAAAATACGCGAAGTATAAGGCACTAGAGCCAAAAACTAATACACCAATGGAGGAGTCACTTACCAAGGAGTAATTTCCCCAAAACAGTTCGGAGAATGGTGATTTGAGCAAAGAGATCGAAAATCCCAGCAAGAGGAGCAAGAACACGGGTTTGAGCTGCGAAACAATTTTTTCTGGAGGTAGGAAAACTAGATGAGAGCAAGAATGAGTGGAGGGAGTGCCTGTGGGCCCCACAAGCCTGGGTGGCGCAGCCAGGGGGTGCCCGCGCCCCAAGGGCTTGTGGCCCACTAGTGTAGCCCCCAGACAAGCTCTTCGTCCCAGTATTTTTGAAAAAATCCAGAAAAAATCATACTTGATTTTCAGGACGTTCGGAGAACTTTTATTTTTGGGGTACTTTTCTACCAGACGCAAAAACAGAAAACAGGGCAAACTAAACTAAACCTATCATTTTTCTTCTAAGCAACCGAAGGTGAAAGCTTGGAACAGAGGTTGTGACTCCTCGATTCATCCATCTCATGGTCATCGATAGAAATCCGTCAGTGAGGTTGATCAAGTCTCTTTGACAAACCTTTTCGAATCGCAAAAGAGAACGGATAATTTTTGAATAGTCACTAGGTCACCTGAATGGGGATGTGTATCTCCCCAACAAGCAAACCATATTTCATATTAACAAGAGGTAAAGGGCATTCAAAGCTCCCAATAAGAATTGATGAAGTCTTTTCGATAGCATTGATGCAATGTACTCGATATTGTTTCTTCGGAAAGTGCACCGTATGCTCATTACCGTTGACATGGAAAGTGACATTGCCTTTTTTGAAATCTATAACAGCCCCTGCAGTGTTTAAAAAGGGTCTTCCGAGGATGACCACCATGGCATCGTCCTCGGGAATATCCAAGATAACAAAGTCTGTTAAGATAGTCACATTAGCTACCACAACAGGCACATCCTCGCAAATGCCGATAGGGAAAGCAATTTATTTGTCGGCCATTTGCAGAGAGATTTCAGTGGGTGTCAACTTATCCAGTTCAAGTCTACAATAAAGAGAGAGATGCATAACACTAACACCGGCTCCAAGGTCGCATAAAGCAGTTCTAACGTAGTTACCTTCAATGGAGCAAAGTATAGTGGGCACACCGGGATCACCTAGTTTCTTAGGAGTTCCACCCTTGAAGGTATAATTAGCCAACATGGTGGAAATCTCAACCTCAGGTATCCTCCTCTTATTAGTCACAATATCTTTCATGTACTTAGCATACCGAGACATTTTAAGCATATCTGTCAAACGCATTTGCAGGAAAACATGTCTGATCATTTCAACGAATCGCTCAAAATACTCATCATCCTTTTTCTTTGATGGTTTGGGAGGAAAGGGCATGGGTTTCGGAACCCATGGTTCCCTTTCTTTACCATGCTTCCTAGCAGTGAAGTCATTCTTATCATATATCTTAGTCTTAGGCTGTGGGTTATCAAGATCAATAGGTTCAATCTCCACATCCTTTTTATTGCTAGGTTGAGCATCAACATGAACATCACTATTAATATGTCACACCCTGTTTTTCACCCCAAGTTTTCTGTGTTGCAAAAATAAGAGTTTGTTAAAACTTTTTCAAATAATGTTGTGAGTGCAATGTCAGCCATTTTTTGAGTGTATGCTTGCTTGTTTGATGACTCCAACCCATGAAAAACTTATTATTTTGCTCTCTTCAAAAACCCTTTTTCCTTTATATCAAGATCACCTTCATCATGTTGGGATACACTACTAGCTCATGAAGCCAAGTGATACTTCCAACCAAAGTTGGTGATCTGATCCAAATATTATTTTCATTCATTAAAAACATTAATTGGTGATTTAAAATATAATTTTCCTATTTTATATCTATGTCTATTTCTAAGGCAAGTAATGATATTTCCACAAGGAAAATTACTTTCCTGCCTTAGAAAATTCTGAGTAAATTCACGGAAGCTTAGAAGGACATATATTTTCCATATATAAGATTTTCAACCCTATTTTATATTATATCATTTGAGTAAAACCCTGAAAACTATTTCTGTCTGTTTTAGCTTTTTGAGATGTTTCCAAAGGAAATTATCTCAGGAAATTCCCATGAAATTGCAGGAGCCCTCCCAAACCATATTAGGTGCTCACCTAAAATCTCACCTTGATCCAAGGTGGGGAAGTGCACTTAAAGAGCCCAAAACCATCTCTGTCCAGAGTAGAGTTGGAACAACTCTACATTGCAAAGTTTCTCCAATAGAGCGGAAACTTTGCAGAGGTGTTTAACACCCCAAATGAGGACTCCACATCAAAAATTGGATTCGTGAGACTCTGTTTGGCCACACTTCCTTTGTAAAGGACAGTACTGGTCATTTTGAGACATCTTCAAGTTTGCAAAGCCAAACTTGTTCAATGGATCTCAGATTTGGTGGAACCCCATATTTTTACCCCAAGACCAAACCTGTTAAGTTTCATTTACAGTGGTGGAGTGGAAGCACCCCAAGTCACTGTCGAACACCTACTGACAGGAAGGTAAAAACCTTCCTAGCCAGTGTTTTACCCAATGTCAAGGCCCCAAACTTGGTGGGTTAGAGCACCAGAACACCCTGAACACCCAGCCAATCAGCCCCTCCCCAACTCCAAGCACAAGTGACAAGAACTCCAATTTGAGCTGCAGGGCAGTACTGGCAACACTAGTCTTCCTTGCTCCCTTGACTAGCTCGAGCTCCCACTAAACCACAACGGCTAGGCACACTCCTAGCAACACTTAGGACATGGAGGACACGTCCCAAGTGCCCCAGAGCAAGCCAGCATGCCGTGGCATGCCAAAACTGCGCTCTGGATGCGTTGCAGAGAGCCACCCGCAAGGGGCCGACGCTCCGGCCGGTCCCAGCCTCCCCAGTTATGTCCAAGCGCTCCCCCGACAACCATTCAGTGCAAAGCTACCCCAGGGACCCTCTCCCCCTCGCGCAAGAGCTCAGGCGACGCGTGCCCGTGCACGCCCGACGCAGCCGAGCATGCACGGTCGCTGCAGCTCGTCCCCACTCGTTTTCCCTCTGCGGCCGTTGCACCAGGAGGCCCTAAACCACGTCCCGAACCCGTGGTTTCGCGACCAGCACCTCACTGTGCTTGCACGCGTGCCACGGTGAGTCACCGGCGCGCCCGAGTCGGGTCACCGTTGTTGGCCTATAAATAGGTCCCCCCGGTACTCCAGCACCCTCCAAGCAGCGTCAGCACAACCAATAGACACTCCCTAGCCGCCCAATCGAGCTCGCAGAGCCCCGGTGCTCGAGATCGACCGAGGCCCCTCCGCCTCGAAGCTCCGGTCGATCTTCGGCTACACGTCGGCTCCTGCGCTGCCCGACCTCTCATTACACTCCCCTCGACACCAGGAACGTTTCCCCTAACTCTCCCGAGCAAATCCTTACCCCTAGCCCCTAGTTCAACACGAACCCGAAACCCTTCCGCCACGAGCACCTCGTCGCCGGCGACCCAGACCACCTCAGGTGACGTCCCGACCACGAGCAGGTTGGCGGAGGCACGAGGAACCCGTTCCCGTTCCTAGCTAGGCCTGAGGACAACGGCAGCCTCGCCGGCGTCCATCTCCACCTCTCTGGCTGGAGGTAGGAGAAGGACCCGACAGGTGGAGCCCACCTGTCGGTGTCCTGGGGCAGCCAGCGTGCGCAGCCGCTGACGCTGACCCCAGGGGCCCGCATGTCAGGTTTGAACCTGGCCCGCGCACGCCTGGTGGCCAGGCCTGCTGGCTGGGCCAGCTGGATCTGTTTCCCCTGGCCTTTTTCTTTTGTTTTAATCCAGAAACTAAATGATTTTTATAAAAAGATTTAGCCAGTAGAAAAAATATAATTCTTCCACCAGTATTTTTCTAAAAATGAGTAGTATTTGATTCTGTAATAGTTGACATTTATCAAAAACAGAAACTATTTTGGTATAATAAAATGATATTAAAAGGCACTTGTTTGCTTCTGTTTGCTTTTAAATAAATATGCTTAGCTAATAAAACAATAAGAAACATTTTTCAAAATAATATCCTGAATTTATTCAAGCCTTGCAACATTTTTAAAAGCACTTTGTGATCTGTTTTAGTGAGACCTAGTATTTATTTATTCCTTTCTCGACAGTAGAGTTACCGAGTGACGGAGGATCTGGAGCGGAAGACCTCGAAGACCCCGGATACCTAGCTGACCAAGGCAAGAAACCCTTTGACCATGGCTTGAGCATATGATATGATGCATGCTAGAATAGCAAGTACTTTTCCCATTGCATGTGATCACAGTGCCGGTTCATCATTGATGTGATGGTACCGAAGGCTTCTTCGAAGCACTTGCATGATAGTAATGATATTCACATGGCTCCTCAGAGCACAAACATGATGAGCTGACCCTACCACCTACAAGGATCATGCTACTGTCATGTTGCCTAGTAGAGTATAATCACTGCATTGAACTTGACCCTACCCCGTGAGGGTCATGATATTATCATGTTGACAAGTAAAGATAGAGCATATTATCATGAGCATAATGATGAGTTAAATAAAGAGTTTATGAAAACCCCGTCGGGTGCCACTAATGCCCGAGGGTGATGATGAGTTGGTGATCACTTTTTGGTGAAGTGATGCACCAGTGATTTTGGTGTGAGTATGGTTTCGGAAATGGATTAGATTTATGATGTGTCCACCGTCCCAACCTTACTAGTACGACCACGATACCCCTTTATGGGACGGGGCTTTGTTGATTACTCTGGTCGGTGCTAGCAAAGAGCCACATTACTAGTGGCGGGAGTGATCGGTGTCACTCTCGTGATGGGGTCATGCCAGGTAGGACGACTATGCCATTATTATGAGTTCCAGGCACACCGTTGGTCCCTGCATGGTTGTTACAGTCCAGAGTCAGTGCTCGTAAGACGTACAACATGTGGGTTGGGTACCAGTCGAGTGGACCTCTTTGTCTAGTATCGTCAGGGGAAAGATGATGATCGGGTACTTACCTCGGGTATATGTGATATACCGCGAGTCGTGGATGACACGGAAGTTTCCCGTTTCTCGTGGGTCCAGCGTACTACCTCTCCAGAGTGTAAACTATTCGAATAGACGTGTCCACGATCAAGGACAGTTGGGTGGTGCTGCTCAAACTACGTCCTGAGTTTCCGCATAAACCAAGTGTGTGTGCGTGGTGTTAAAAAGGTGTTGTTATAATCATGTTAGTCACAATAATATGATCAAGTTCGGTGACTTGACATATAGGGTAAACCCGGATGGTTTAACCCTCAGTTGATACATTGAGGTTATGACAAGTCCAATGACTTGGCATATAGGGTGAACCCGGATGGTTCTGCCCTTAGCAGATATGTTGATATCTGTAACCTGTTCTTCCAAGTAGATCTTTAACCTGATGCATATACATGATCATTCCACCCAGTTGAGTTACACTAAAGATGCATGATACTGTTATCCTTCACTTTCGTTGTTCATATCATGGGCTATTTGCGAGTACATTCAAAGTACTCATTGGCTTGCCACTGGTTATGTTATTGACCAGACATGGAAGGACCGGAGTTTGGCGATGAGTACGCCGTCGGAGACGGACCTGCGATCTAGGACGCTTCCAAGTCAGAATGCCTGTCGGTGTAGGCTTGATGGCATGGACACCGCTTAGCCCTTACGAGTTTCCGCTACTTGATGTATCCATTTTATTTGGCTTTAGGCCTTGTTCTTGAATCCGTCCTTCTGGTCATTTGATGTAATAATTCGGTACTTGGATGTAAGACTCTATTATTCAGTATCTGTGTTCAGTGGACATTGATCCTTGGGGTCACTGGGCACGGCGAACTCGACTTGCTAGTCAGGGTCCCAACAGAACTGGTATCAGAGCCATCCTGACTATAGGAAGCCTTAGATAGCAAGGACGTTAACCCAGAACGTTAGGACGCCAGCCTTGCACAAGATTCTTGCACATACAACCTCCTGACTTCTCTCCTATGCCTGGTAGATGGCTGCCGTACCTGAGACGCTTCTCGAGACCGGCTTTCCACTACTTTTGGTGGATTGTCTCGAGAAGTGCCACGTACGACGCACGCCCATCTTCCTGTACCACGAGCACTGGGTCAACGCCGACACCAAGGCATATCACGTGGACGTGATAGTGAAGTCTAATGACTCCCCGTCTAGTTGGTTCTTCGAAGGACCACAGATGGGAGAGCTGATGTTGGCAGTGGAGACGGCTGCATGAGAGGCACTCGTGCAACTCCGCAGCATCCTCCCTGAGATGGCTAATGAGCCTGTCACTCGTCATCTACCTTTCCTTAAGGATGGAGTGGATGGGAGCTGGACACTCACCCCAGCCACGGAAGATGGGATGCCACTAAGGTTTCAGACCTACTTCAGTCTCTGGTCAGACACCCTGACACACTTCCTGGTTAAGGAATCAGTCAAGCTTCGCCAGGAGCTGCACCTAGTCAAAGGTCTACTCCACACGTAGAAGATGCAGAACCATAAAGTAAAGAAGGCAGGCGCACCTGAAGGGAGGGCAGCTGTTGCCACTAGGGGTGGTGTGTTACCCATCCAGGCAGTCCCTCTTCGGAGTCGCCGCCTGACAGCGGAAGAGTACAGTGAGATCTTCGCCGCCTCGCCCAAGAGACGCCGAGACGTGCGGATTATTTCTTCCACTCCTACAAAGGAAGAGGATGTTGATGAAGATGAGGATCCTGTTGAGTCCGCCTTTGAGACCGAGCAGTCCGCCGCGTAGGTTTTCGCGTAGGCGATTCGGAGTACCCCAAGTATAGGGTATCCATGTATCCGTTTTTAATTTGCGTATGTGTGCTTGATGTAAGTCATGCAGCCTGTAAGTGACTACGTCACCTAGTTGTCATGAATGCAATTTCCAGTTTGTCAAAAACTTTGGTTTTAAAGACTTGGCACATGCACGTATTGGACCCCCTCTTACTAGGAGCAAATCCTTGTACTCCCGAGCAAGGTGGCATTTTGACCTGTCTGTTTCTATGACAGGATGGTGAACGCAACCCGCAACAGCACCTTCGGCAACCCCGGCGCCGGCTCCTCAGGGACGCCGCAGGGAACCGAAGGAGAAGCTCATGCTGGAGGTCACCACGAGCAGCCTAGAGACCTTCCGCCACCACCTCCTCCTGAGAACTTGACGATGGCTCAGTTCCTTCGAGCTCTTCGAGAGGAGCATCAAGCCAGCAATGCCGCTATCCAGCAGCTGACCCAAGTCCTGGTGGACAACCCGCCGCGGAATTAGTATGGCGGTGGTAGCTCTACTCTTTCTGAGTTCATGCGGACTACGCCCCCCATATTCACGGAGTCGACTGAACCCCTGGACGCCGATGACTGGATTCGCACCATTGAAGACCTCCTTGTGCTGGTCAAGTGCACCGATGATCATGAGAAGGTCCTTTATGCTTCTCACTGTCTCGGAGGCACCGCCAGGGCATGGTGGGATGGATTCCAGATCATGCGGGCAGGCCAAGTCATCACGTGGGAGATGTTCAAGGAAGGATTTCGCGCAGCTGACATTCCGCCTGGACTGATGACCACTAAGAAGCGGGAATTCCGAGCCTTGAGGCAGGGCAGTGGAACTGTTAAGGAGTACCTGCAGAAGTTTAATCTCTTGTCGAGGTACGCGCCTGAAGATGTTAACACCGAGGCCGCTAAGGTGAAACGCTTCATGGAAGGGTTACAACAGCCCCTGCAATACCAGCTGGTGGTTTGCGACTGCTAGACTTTCAGCGAGTTGGTTAACAAAGCGCTTATGCTGGAAGACAAGCATCGTGCAATGGCGACACCCGCAAGCGCAAACTGATAGGCAGTGGAGGACCCGGTAACGCAAGACCAAGACCGTGGCAGTCAGCACCTGCAAGACCCAACTTTCAGCAGCAACAGTACAAGTACCCGGTGTTCCGCCAGAATTATCAGCCTCAGCAGCAAGTCAAGCCAGTAGTCAAACCACCGAACAACGGTGGAGTCCAGACCAACCCTCCGAGGCAATTCACCTGCTTTGGGTGTGGTCAGACTGGGCACTATTCCAGGCAGTGCCCCAACAAGAAGCCCGACGCACCGCGTCCCAATGCACCCAACCCCGGTCAAGGTGCACCAGGAGGAACCAGGCCCCCCGCAACCAACAGTTCAATGGTAGGGGCCGGATCAATCACATCACCTCAGAAGAAGCACAGGAAGCCCCGAACTGCATTCTGGGTACGTTCCTCGTCAACTCAACTCCAGCAACAGTGTTGTTTGATTGTGGTGCTTCGCATTCTTTTGTTACTCAAGGGTTTGCAGAAAAATGCGGTTTAAAACCCACTCTACTCCGCGGGCAGATGGCAATCCAAACCCCGGGAGCAGTATTAAGGACCAACCTAGGATGTAGAAGGGTCGAGATAGTTATCAATGGAACGAGTTTCTTGGCGGACCTCATTGTGCTTAAAGAACAAGGTGTGGAAGTAATCCTCGGTATGGATTGGTTGGCCAAGCACCAGAGTCTTTTGGACTGTGCCAACAGGGCCATCACCATGATAAGCAACCAAGCGGTCAAGGTCAAGTTCGTCTCCGAGCCAGTATCGGCTCACGCACCTCGAGTCAACAGTCTCTCCGAGGTAGAGCTTGATCGAGTGCCTATAGTCTGTGAATACCCGGACGTCTTTCCTGACGAGCTACCCGGAATGCCTCCTGACCGAGACATTGAGTTCATCATTGAGCTTATGCCCGGATCGAGGCCTATTTATAAAAAGCCTTACAGGATGGGTTCCGAGGAGTTGGCAGAGCTGAAGAAGCAACTGGATGAGCAACTTAGGAAAGGGTTCATTCGTCCGAGTGCGTCACCTTGGGGATCACCTGTTCTGTTTGTTTCAAAGAAGGATGGTACCATTCGACTCTGCGTCAACTACCGTTCCCTTAATGAAGTCACAATTAAGAACAAGTATCCGCTCCCCAAGATCGAAGACTTGTTTGACCAGTTAAACGGGGCCAGGGTATTTTCCAAGATCGATCTACGATCGGGATACTACCAGTTGAAGATCCGACCCAAAGATATACCCAAGACTGCATTCGTGACCCGGTACGGTCTATATGAATGCACGGTCATGCCCTTCGGTTTGACGAATGCCCCATCCTACTTCATGTACCTCATGAACAAGGTCTTCATGGAATATTTGGACAAGTTTGTCGTCGTGTTCATCGATGACATACTAATCTTCTCCAAGTCCGAAGAAGAGCATGAGCAACACCTGAGGCTAGTTCTGGGAAAGCTTCGAGAGCACCAACTTTACGCCAAATTCAGCAAGTGTCAGTTCTGGCTGAACGAAGTTGGATTTCTGGGTCATACCCTGGCGGCACGCGGTTTAGCCGTGGATCAGTCCAAGATTTCTACAGTGACCAACTAGGAATCACCCATGGACGTGAAGGATGTCAGGAGTTTCCTCGGGCTCGCGGGATACTTCCGCAAGTTTGTCGAAGGATTCTCCAGCATCGCTCGACCTATGACTCAGCTCTTGAAGAAAGGCCAGAAGTTCGAGTGGACACCAGCGTGTGAAGCAAGCTTCCAGGAGTTGAAGAAGAGGCTAACTACCGCCCCGGTATTGGCTACTCCGGACATCAACAAGGAATTCGTGATATATTGTGATGCCTCGGGAACCGGGCTCGGTGGAGTCCTGATGCAAGATGGCAGGGTCGTGGCGTACTTGTCATGGCAACTACGACCGCATGAGGAGAACTACGCCACCCATGATCTTGAGCTAGCAGCTGTAGTGCATGCTCTGAAGACGTGGCGGCATTACCTTCTGGGAAAGCGATGCGAGATATATACAGACCACAAGAGTCTGAAATATATCTTCACCCACAGGGAGCTGAATATGAGACAGCGGAGATGGCTTGAGTTAATCAAGGATTACGACCTCAGCATTCAGTACCATCCCGGCAAGGCGAACGTGGTAGCCGATGCCTTGAGCTGGAAGGCAAGCTCCTTGAACGTCACGCTCAAGGAAAGGTTACCAATCTTGTGTGAAGAGATGGAGGGCTTAGGACTTGAGATAGTCGAAACAGGGTACCTGGCCAACCTCAAAGTCAAGCCTACTCTGGCAGACGACATCAAGGAAGCCCAGAAGGGGCACAAGAGTATCGAAGGCCTCAAGAAGAAGGTGCGAGAAGGCAAAGCCCCAGGATTCTCGATTGATGAGCAAGCAGTATTGTGGTACGGGAAGCGCTTATGCGTACCCAACAAGGCCGAGCTTAAGGACTTGATCCTGCAAGAGGCACATGACACACCATACTCTATCCATCCACGTGGTACCAAGATGTACCAAGACATCCGAGAACGATTCTGGTGGCATGGCATGAAGAGGGAAATTGGCTCCTATGTCGCTAAATGCGATGTATGTCGGCGAGTCAAGGCTGAACACCAGCGACCCGCTGGATTACTGCAACCTCTTCAAGTGCCGGAATGGAAGTGGGATATAGTCGGCATGGACTTCATCATCGGGTTGCCCCGGTCGAATAAGGGTCATAACTCCATTTGGGTCATAGTTGATCATTTGACCAAGGTGGCCCATTTCATCCCCGTTAACACCACTTACGATGGCAGCCAGCTGGCCAGTCTGTACATTCATCGAGTGGTGAGTCTCCATGGAGTTCCCAAAGAGATCATGTCCGACTGCGGCACGCAGTTCACCTCAAGATTCTGGAAGAAGTTTCAAGAAGCTCTCGGAACCAAACTCTCCTTCAGTACGGATTTCCACCTGCAGACGGGCGGACAGACCGAGAGGGTAAACCATATACTTGAGGACATGCTCCGCGCTTGTGTTTTGGCCCATGGTGCCAAGTGGGAAAACTGCCTACCATTTGCTGAGTTCTCTTACAACAACAGCTACCAGTCCAGTCTTCAGATGGCCCCATTCGAAGCATTATATGGGCGGAAATGCCGCACCCTGCTCAATTGGTCCGAAACCGGTGAAGGACTAGTTTTCGGACCAGAAGCACTGCAGGAAGCAGGGGACAAGGTTCAGCTTGTCCGAGAGAACTTGGAGGCAGCTAAGTCAAGGCAGAAGAGCTATGCGGACCCTCGCCGCAGAAACGTTGAGTTTGTTCCCGAAGACCAGGTGTACTTGCGAGTCACGCCTCTCAAGAGGACCAAGCGTTTCCACGTCAAGGGGAAGCTAGCTCCAAGGTTCATTGGACCCTTCAAGATCACGGCAAGGCGCGGGGAAGTAGTTTATCAGTTGGAGCTACCTCCTGAACTTTCGGGTGTGCACAACGTGTTCCACGTGTCACAGCTCCGGAAGTGTTTGCAAGTGCCGAACCATCCCGATCTTTACAAGGACATTGATCATCAAGCTATTGACCTTCAACCGGACCTTACCTACCGCGAGAGACCGATCCGCATTTTGGACGAAGCAGAGCGTTGCACCAGAAGCCGCACCATCAAGTTTTTCAAGGTTCAGTGGAGAAACCATACCGAAGCAGAAGCCACATGGGAACATGAAGACTATCTCCGATCAGAATTTCCCGAGCTGGTTAACGCTTAGCTTAGGAATCTCGGGGACGAGATTCTTGTAAGGGGGATAGGTCTGTCACACCCTGTTTTTCACCCCAAGTTTTCTGTGTTGCAAAAATTAGAGTTTGTTAAAACTTTTTCAAATAATGTTGTGAGTGCAATGTCAGCCACTGTTTGAGTGTATGCTTTCTTGTTTGATGACTCCAACCCATGAAAAACTTATTATTTTGCTCTCTTCAAAAACCCTTTTTCCTTTATATCAAGATCACCTTCATCATGTTGGGATACACTACTAGCTCATGAAGCCAAGTGACACTTCCAACCAAAGTTGGTGATCTGATCCAAATATTATTTCCATTCATTAAAAACATTAATTGGTGATTTAAAATATTATTTTCCTATTTTATATCTATGTCTATTTCTAAGGCCAATAGTGATATTTCCACAAGGAAAATTACTTTCCTGCCTTAGAAAATTCTGAGTAAATTCATGGAAGCTTAGAAGGACATATATTTTCCATATATAAGATTTTCAACCCTATTTTATGTTAATATTATTTGAGTAAAACCCTGAAAACCATTTCTGCCTGTTTTAGCTTTTTGAGATGTTTCCAAAGGAAATTATCTCAGTAAATTCCCATAAAATTGCAGGAGCCCTCCCAAACTATATTAGGTGCTCACCTAAAATCTCACCTTGATCCAAGGTGGGGAAGTGCACTTAAAGAGCCCAAAACCCTCTCTGTCCAGAGTAGAGTTGGAACAACTCTACATTGCAAAGTTTCTCCAATAGAGCTGAAACTTTGCAGAGGTGTTTAACACCCCAAATGAGGACTCCACGCCAAAAATGGGATTAGTGAGACTCTGTTTGGCCACACTTACTTTGTAAAGGACAGTACTGGTCATTTTGAGACATTGTCAAGTTTGCAAAGCCAAACTTGTTCAATGGAGCTCAGATTTGGTGGAACCCCATATTTTTACCCCAAGACCAAACCTGTTAAGTTTCATTTACAGTGGTGGAGTGGAAGCACCCCAAGTCATTGTCGAACTCCTACTGACAGGAAGGTAAAAACCTTTCTAGCCATTGTTTTACCCAATGTCAAGGCCCCAAACTTGGTGGGTTAGAGCACCAGAACACCCTGAACACCCAGTCAATCAGCCCCTCCCCAACTCCAAGCACAAGTGACAAGAACTCCAATTTGAGCTGCAGGGCAATACTGGCAACAATAGTGTTCCTTGCTCCCTTGACCAGCTCGAGCTCCCACTAAACCACAACGGCTAGGCACACTCCCAGCAACACTCAGGACATGGAGGACACGTCCCAAGTGCCCCAGAGCGAGCCAGCATGCCGTGGCATGCCAAAACTGCGCTCTGGACGCGCTGCAGAGAGCCACCCGCAAGGGGCCGACGCTTCCGCCGGTCCCAGCCTCCCCAGTTATGTCCAAGCGCTCCCCCGACAACCATTCAGTGCAAAGCTACCCTAGGGACCCTCTCCCCCTCGCGCAAGAGCTCAGGCGACACGTGCCCGTGCGCGCCCGACGCGGCCGAGCATGCACGGTTGCTGCAGCTCGTCCCCACTCGCTTTCGCTCTGCGGCTGTTGCTCGAGGAGGCCCTAAACCACGTCCCGAACCCGTGGTTTCCCGGCCAGCACCTCACTATGCTTGCACGCGTGCCACGGTGAGTTACTGGCGCGCCCGAGTCGGGTCACCGTCGTTGGCCTATAAATAGGTCCCCCCGGCACTCCAGGACCCTCCAAGCAGCTTCAGCACAACCAGTAGACACTCCCTAGCCGCCCAATCGAGCTCGCAGAGCCCCGGTGCTCGAGATCGACCGAGGCCCCTCCGCCACGGAGCTCCGGTCGATCTCCGGCTACACGTCGGATCCTGCGCTGCCCGACCTCTCATTACACTCCCCTCGACACCAGGAACGTTTCCACTAACTCTCCCGACCAAATCCATACCCCTAGCCCCTAGTTCAACACGAACCCGAAACCCTTCCGCCACGAGCACCTCGTCGCCGGCGACCCAGACCACCTCCGGTGACGTCCCGACCACGAGCAGGTAGGCGGAGGCACGAGGAACCCGTTCCCGTTCCTAGCTAGGCCTGAGGACAACGGCAGCCTCGCCGGCGTCCATCTCCACCTCTCTGGCTGGAGGTAGGAGAAGGACCCGACAGGTGGAGCCCACCTGTCGGTGTCCTGGGGCAGCCAGTGCATGCAGCCACTAACGCTAACCCCAGGGACCCGCAGGTCAGGTTTGAACTTGGCCCGCGCGCGCCTGGTGGCCAGGCCTGCTGGCTGGGCCGACTGGTTCTGTTTCCCCTGGCCTTTTTCTTTTGTTTTAATCCAGAAACTAAATGATTTTTATAAAAAGATTTAGCCAGTAGAAAAAATATAATTCTTCCACCAGTATTTTTCTAAAAATAAGTAGTATTTGATTCTGTAATAGTTGACATTTATCAAAAACAATAACTATTTTGGTATAATAAAATGATATTAAAAAGCACCTGCTTGCTTTTGTTGGTTTTAAATAAATATGCTTAGCTAATAAAACATGAAGAAACATTTTTCAAAATAATATCGTGAATTTATTCAAGCCTTGCAACATTTTTAAAAGCACTTTGTGATCTGTTTTAGTGAGAGCTAGTATTTATTTATTCCTTTCTCGACGGTACAGTTACCGAGTGACGGAGGATCCCGAGCGGAAGACCTCGAAGACCCCGAATACCTAGCTGACCAAGGCAAGCAGCCCTTTGACCATGACTTGAGCATATGATATGATGCATGCTGGAATAACAAGTACTTTTCCCGTTGCATGTGATCACAGTGCCGGTTCATCATTGATTTGATGGTACCGAAGGCTTCTTCGAAGCACTTGCATGATAGTAATGATATTCACATGGCTCCTCAGAGCACAAACATGATGAACTGACCCTACCACCTACAAGGATCATGCTACTGTCATGTTGCCTAGTGGAGTATAATCACTGCATTGAACTTGACCCTACCCCGTGAGGGTCATGATATTATCATGTTGACAAGTAAAGATAGAGCATATTATCATGAGCATAATGATGAGTTAAATAAAGAGTTTATGAAAACCCTGTCGGGTGCCACTAATGCCAGAGGGTGATGATGAGTTGGTGGTCACTTTTTGGTGAAGTGATGCACCGGTGATTTTGGTGTGAGTATGGTTTCGAAAATGGATTAGATTTATGATGTGTCGACCGTCCCAACCTTACTAGTACGACCACGATACCCCTTTATGGGACGGGGCTTTGTTGATTACTCTGGTCGGTGCTAGCAAAGAGCCACATTACAAGTGGCGGGAGTGATCGGTGTCACTCTCGTGATGGGGTCGTGCCAGGTAGGACGACTATGCCATTATTATGAGTTCCTGGCACACCATTGGTCCCTGCATGGTTGTTACAGTCCAGAGTCGTGCTTGTAAGACGTACAACATGTGGGCTAGGTACCAATCGAGTGGACCTCTTTGTCTCGTATCGTCACGGGAAAGATGATGATCGGGTACTTACCTCGGGTATATGTGATATACCGCGAGTCATGGATGACACGGAAGTTTCCCGTTTCTCGTGGGTCCAGCATACTACCTCTGCAGAGTGTAAACTATTCGAATAGCCGTGTCCACGGTCAAGGACAGTTGGGTGGTGCTGCTTAAACTACGTCCCGAGTTTCCGCATAAACCAAGTGTGTGTGCGTGGTGTTAAAAAGGTGTTGTTATAATCATGTTAGTCACAATAATATGATCAAGTTCGGTGACTTGACATATAGGGTAAACCCGGGTGGTTTAACCCTCAGTTGATACACTGAGGTTATGACAAGTCCGATGACTTGGCATATAGGGTGAACCCGGATGTTTCAGCCCTTAGCAGATATGTTGATATCTGTAACCTGTTCTTCCAAGTAATTCTTTAACCTGATGCATATACATGATCATTCCACCCAGTTGAGTTACACTAAAGATGCATGATACTGTTATCCTTCACTTTCATTGTTCATATCATGGGCTATTTGCGAGTACATTCAAAGTACTCATTGGCTTGCCACTAGTTATGTTATTGACCAGACATGGAAGGACCGGAGTTTGGCGATGAGTACGCCGTCGGAGACGGACCTGCGATCTAGGACGCTTCCATGTCAGAATGCCTGTCGGTGTAGGCTTGATGGCATGGGCACCGCTTAGCCCTTACGAGTTTCCGCTACTCGATGTATCCGTTTTATTAGGCTTTAGGCCTTTCTCTTGAACCCGACCTTCTGGTCATTTGATGTAATAATTCTATACTTGGATGTAAGACTCTATTATTCAGTATCTGTGTTCAGTGAACATTGCTCCTTGGGGTCACTAGGCACGGCGAACTCGACTTGCTAGTCGGGGTCCCCACATAATATTATCATTAGGCTCATGTTCATCATGAGATTGTGTTTCAGCATCAGAGACAGAGACATCGTTTGGACTCTCAGCTGTAGCAGCAATAGGGTTGCTAGCGTGCAAGTTCCTATCATCTTTCGTCTTCTTTCTAGGATGACTAGGTGCATCAGTGCTAACTCCTTGAGAATCTTGTTCAATTCTCTTAGGATGACCTTCAGGATACAAAGGTTCCTTGGTCATTCTACCGCCTCTAGTAACGACTCTAAAGGAATTGTCATTCAACTCATTGAGCAAGTAATTCTAAGCTTTAAGTACTTGTTCTACCTGAGTAGTAACCATAGAGGCATGTTTACTCAAGAGCTTAAGATCATTGACATTCCTCTCCACACAAGCACTCAAATGACTAAGCATACCAGCATTCTGTTCCAATTGTCTGCTAACATTGACAACAAAGTTATCAAATTCATCTAGGCATAAGCTAGCAGGTTCATCAAAAGGAATATCGCTCTCATCAAACCAACGCAGAGAATTTACTTCTACTACTTGTATCGGGTTATCAAGACCATGGATCTCTTTGATAGGTGGTAGATTCTTGACATCTTCAGATTTAATGCCTTTCTATCGCATAGATTTCTTAGCTTCTTGCATATCTTCAGGACTGAGGAATATAATACCTCTTTTCTTTGGAGTTGGTTTAGGAGGTGTTTTGGGAATAGTCCAAGCATTCTCATTGCACAAGATGTTATTCAATAGAATCTCATCTTGTTCTACAGTTCGTTCCCTAAAAACACAACCGGCACAACTATCTAGGTGGTCTTTGGAAGCATCGGTAAGTCCAGTATAGAAGATATTAAGTATTTGATTCGTCTCAAGAGGGTGATCAGGCAAAGCATTCAGTAGCTGGACGAGCCTCCCCAAGCTTGTGGGAGACTCTCTTCCTCAGCTTGAGCAAAGTTGTATATTTCCTGCAAGGCATCTTGCTTCTTATGGGTAGGGAAATATTTTTCAGAGAAGTAGTAGACCATATCGTCGGGGCTACTCACACAACCAGGAGCAAGAGAAGTGAACCAAGTTTTAGCATCATCCTTTAGAGAGAAAGGAAACAGCTTGAGGATATAGTAGTGGCGAATCTTTTCCTCACTAGTGAACATGGTGGCTATATCGTGCAGTTTGGTAAGATGGGCTACAACCGTTTCAGACTCATAATAGTGAAAAGGATCAGATTCGACCAGAGTGATTAACTCAGGGTTGACAGAGAATTCATAGTCCTTATCGGTCACAAAGATAGGCGAAGTTGCAAACTTCTGGTCGTATTTCATCTTAGCGTTCAGAGACTTTTCTTTCCACTTGAGCAGCAGTTTCTCAACATCATAGCTATCCTTACATGCAAGAAAGTCCTCAGCTATCTCTCCCTCCATAACATAACGCTCGGGCATAACAGTCAATTCAGGCATAGTAGAAGGTTCTACTTCAATAGTATCAGCAGTTTCAGAAGTATCATCACATCTAGCAGCAACTCTAGCAATTTGTGCATCAAGGAATGCGCCTAGTGGCAAAGCAGTATCAAGCATAGCATCATCAGGCAAAGCAGTATCAAGCATAGCATTATCAGGCAAAGCAGTATCAAGCATAGCATCATCATAAGCATCATGGGCAGCAAAAGTAGAATCATCAAGCACATGCGACATATCAAGATTTCTAGCAGGAGGTGATGTCGCAAACTTACTCAAAACTAAAGGTGAATCAAGTGCAGAGCTAGATGGCAGTTCCTTACCTGTCCTCGTAGTCGAGGGCAAGATTTCAGTTCTTGGATCTTTCGAATTCCTCATAGTGACCAGCAGACGTAAATCCCAAGTGACTCAGAGAATATTGTTGTGCCTCCACGGCAACGGCGCCAGAAAAATGTCTTGATGACCCTCAAGTATAGGGGATCGCAACAGTTTTTGAGGGTAGAGTATTCAACCCAAATTTATTGATTCGACTCAACGGGAAGCGAAAGAATATTCTCAAGTATTAGCAGCTGAGTTGTCAATTCAACCACACCTGAAAGATTAGTACCTGCAAGCAAAGTATCAGTAGCAAAGTGGTATGATAGCAACGGTGGCAGAAAAGAGTCTGTTGACGGCAGCCTATTCCTGACTTGTTGTATCAATGGCGTCAGAAAAAAGGTATTGCAGCAGGTAATAACAAAGTAGCAAGTAACAGCAGTAGTGACAACAGTAGCAAGTAACAGCAGTAGTGACAACAGTAGCAAGTAACAGCAGTAGTGACAACAGTAGCACATAACAGCAGTAGCAAGTAACAGCAGTAGCAACAGAGTAACGTAGCAAGGACTAGTAGTAAAAGACTCGTAGGCATTGGATCGGTGATGGATGATTATGCCGGATGTGATTCATCATGTAACTGCTATAACACGGAGAGATAAGTAACTAGCTCTCGTTCGTCAATCTAATGTAGGCATGTATTCCATATGTAGTCATACGTGCTTAGGGAAAAGAACTTGCATATCATCTATTGTCCATCCCTCCCGTGGCAGTGGGTTCCTAATGGAAACTACGGGATATTAAGGTTCTCCTTTTAATAAAGAACCGGACCAACGCATTAACACTTGGTGAATACATGAACTCCTCATACTATGGTCATCTCCGGGAGTGGTTCCGGCTATTGTCACTCCGGGGTTGCCGGGTCATAACACATAGTAGGTGACTACAACTTGCAAGATAGGATCTAAAACACACATATATTGGCGACAACATAATAGGTTCAGATCTGAAATCATGGCACTCGGGCCCTAGTGACAAGCATTAAGCATGGCAAAGTAGTAGCAACATCAATCTCAGAACATAGTGGATACTAGGGATCAATCCCCGTCAAAACTAACTCGATTACATGATAGATCTCATCCAACCCATCACCGTCCAGCAAGCCTACGATGAGATTACTCATGAACGGTGAAGAGCATCATGGAATTGGTGATGAAGGAAGGTTGATCATGACGATGGAGACGATATCCCCTCTCCGGAGCCCAGAACGGACTCCAGATCTGCCCTCCAGATGAAGAACAGGAGGTGGCGACGCCTCCGTATCGTAAAACGCGATGAACTCTTCTCCTTGATTTTTTTTCCAGACGAAACGAAGTATATAGAGCTGGATTGAGAGGCGGTGGAGCTTTTGGGCCCCACAAGCCTGCCAGGCGCGGCCAGGGGGGCCGCGCCTGGTGGGCTTGTGGGCGCACGGCTCCACTTCCTCCGCTGATTCTTGCGCCAGTATTTTTCATAAATTCTAGAACAAATTCTCCATAAAGTTTCAGGTCATTTTGAGAACTTTTATTTCTGCGCAAAAACAATACCATGGCAATTTTGCTGAAAACAACGTTAGTCTAGGTTAGTTCCATTCAAATCATGCAAATTAGAGTCCAAAACAAGGGCAAAAGAGTTCAGAAAAGTAGATACGACGGAGACGTATCAATCATCATGATGTACTTCTTCCTCTTCGTCATCATGTCTTGCATCGCTTGTGGATGCTTCCATGTCATTTTGCGGTTCGCCTTGACGCGAAGTGGGAGCTTCCACTTGAGTTGATTAAGTGCCTTCCTTCACCTCCATGGGACAAATCTTGCCAATAGACAAATCTTTGATAGCTTCCGAAGGTTCCTTATCTCCTACATCATTTGTCAATTGTTTGACTTACAAACTGTTAGTATCGTCAAACTTCGCATCTACCGTCTCTTCAACTTTTCGAGTGAAGTTGTTGTAGACACAGTAAGCGCGAGATATTGATTCGTAACCAAGAAGGAAACCTTCATAAGATTTAGGTGCAAATTTAGATCGACGATGCTTATCAAGAATATAGCATATAGAGCCGAATACCCGAAAGTACCCAACTTGGGGTTTGTTATTAGTGAGTAGCTGGTATGCCGTTTTACCGAGAAGCTTGTGCAGGTAGAGTCGGTTTATGGGATGGCAAGCTGTTTCCACGGCTTGTGCTCAAAAGTGTCTTGGAGTCTTGTATTTGTCAAGCATCGTTCTCGCCATCTCTATGAGCATCCGGTTCGTCCTCTCAACAACTCCATTTTGATGAGGTGTGTATGTCACCAAGAACTCATGTAAGAGACGTTCTTCGTCAAGAAAAGTATCCACATTAGTGTTCTTGAACTCCGTTCTGTTGTCGCTCCAAACCTTCTTGATCTTCACTTCAAACTGGTTTTGAGCTTTCCGAGCAAAGTTCTTGAAGATCATTTGTACATGTGACTTGTCATTGAGAAAGAACACCCACGTAAATCTGGAAAAATCATCAACAATGACTAAACCATAAGAATTTCCACCGAGACTCTTGTAAGCATTGGGACCAAAGAGATCCATGTAAAGCAGCTCAAGGGGTCTTCTTGTGGTCATGATGTTCTTCATGGGATGACTTCCGACAATTTTTTTTCCTGCATGACAAGCACTACAAAGTCTATCTTTGTCAAATATAGCATATTTAACACCAATAATATGATCTCATTTGATAACTTTGTCAAGATTATGCATACCAACATATCCAAGCCTTCTATGCCATAACCAACCTTTAGAAGATTTTATGATAAGACATGTACATGGTTTGGATATCTTAGAGAAATCAATAATGTATAGATCACCTCTATGGAAACCAGTAAAGGCGATGTTATGATTGTCGCTACAAAACACTCGGCATTTAATTTTCGTAAATAGCACATCGAAACCAAAGTCTGCTAATCTAGATACGGAAACAAGACTGTAGCCAAGGGATTAAATAAGCATGACATTCTGAATGGAACTGTCATGAGATACGACCACCTTACCAAGACCAAGTACCTTACCTTTGGAATTGTCTCCAAAAGTCACATACTCCCGAGGTCCACGGTTTGGTGTAATCTCATGGAACATGTCTTTCTCTCCGGTCATGTGCTCGGTGCATTCACTGCAGAGGAGCCACTCCTTTCCACCGGACATGTAGTATTTAAGGTTAGCCATAATAGTAAGGTTCCTCATGGTCTTCTCATACTCGATGTGAAATTCCTCATCTTCATTCAAGTAGCCATGCTCCACATTGTCATCATTGGATAAAGTTCCCTCATCATAAGAAACAAGAATTTCATCAGAAATTTGACTATGAAAATGTTCATGTTTATGCATTCGAATGGCTTCAACGATGATATTGTTAATAGTAATGCCATATCCTTTAGCACGCATGAGGTCACGAAGCTCAAATAGCTATTTATCAAAGTTAGGATCGGTTGGCTTCAGTTTATGTAAAGCAATGCATTTGTTGAAAATGATATCAAGATTTTTCAAGGAATAATCTAGATATATTTTCTCCAAGTCTTTCAACAAGGTATGAGCACACTCAAAGTATTGCAACTGATTAAGCACATTTCCTGGTAAACCTCTAATAATTAGATTGACAGTGTTAAGGTTTCCAAGCATATGAACTTCATCATCATGAGAAGGATGTATGGGATCAATGGGAGGCGCATAGGGATATTCAACATACTTGCGCAAATGGAACTCATCAATTATAACAAGCATTTCATTTTTCCATTGTCCAAATTACTCCCCATCAAGGATAGGCACTCTACAACTAAAAATCTAGGAACTAGTCACATTCTTCTTCCTACAATGGCGGTTAAACCAAGGTTTTGGAGACCTTGCTTTGATACCAATTGATGGATCAATAAAAGATGTGTCTAGACGGGGGGGGGGGGGGGGGGGGGGTGAATAGACTACTTGTCAAGATAAAATTTCTAGCCTAACCCAATTTTTCTGACCAACTAGACTAACCCAATTTCAAGGAAGGCAGCAATCTAGCAGTTATAACAAGTCAAGTACACCCTACACATGCAGTTCTAAGAGTATAACAGCGGAATGTTAAACATGCAAGTGTAATGTAGAGGAGTAAGGTAGGGAGATCAAACACATGAGGTTGACACAGCGATTTTTGACATGGTTCCGGTTGGTGGCACTACAAGAAATGTGCTCATACATGATGTTTTTTAAGATGTCGTTGATGAATTCGTCATAAATCTATGACGATTTCATCCGAGATTGTCGTAAACCGTTTGAGGGGATCAAATCTACATATAAATTACAATGATGTGAGTTAAAAACGTCGTAACCTCATAAGATGAGATCGTCATAACTTTTACGACAATTATAAAAATGTCGTAACATGTTCTAACTATGTTGACATGTCACTCGTGGGTCCATTCCATCCCACCTCATCCTAGTTTGTGAAGCAACCTACTATTCTGTCATTCGAAAAAATCTCGAAAAATTCTCATAAATACCTTGGGTCATAAATTCCTCAAATATGTGAAAACCCTTCCTTCCATGGTTCAAAAATAATTCAGCAATATTCATTTTCTTATTTTGTTTAGAATACACGAAATGTGGCCTAGTATTTTAAAAAATTGGGTTGGTCCAATTTTGCAACAAATATATGGTAGGTCATTCACGAAAAAAACTCATTTTGGGTACTTGAAAAATGGAAAAATGAATTTTTTGTCCAAAGAAATTGAAAAATGAATTTTCCATCCAAAGAATATCACATCATTTGAACAAACTATGTCATTAATTTGGCCATAAGATTAATCATTTTTGGGCACCCGAAAAATGAAAAACGAATTTTTTTCGAAAGGAAATAATAAACTCACTTTTGACATGTAACCTTTTGGCCAATTGCGCATAAATTATGGTCTAAGATTATTGAAAAATGGTGCGGGTCAAATTTGTAAGAAAGATTTGGTAGGTTCTTCACAAAAAGTTGAATTCTGACAAATTGTTTTCACAGAAATTATAAGAAATTGAAAATATCCCAAATCACATTGTTTGTCATCCCAAAGTAGACACATATGCATAATATTGGTTAATTATGACAAACTATATGTTTACCCCAAATAAGAGGATGAAAAATATAAGAAAAACAAAAGAAAAAGCAAAAATTACACAAGTTTAAGTGTGATTGGTGGAATGAGTTTTGACATGGATCGCTGACATGGCAAACATCCACCCATCCATCCATCCATCCACCCGTCCATCCATCCACCCACAGTAAATCTCACCCAACCCATCGTGCCTTCCTCTTCCTGTGTCTGCGCGAACCGTAGCCGCCGCCTCCCTCTCTCCCCCGATCCGTCTGCCACCGCCCCTCCGCCCCTTCATTCCCTCTCCCATCCGCTTCCCTCCAACCCGATACGGATCGCCCAACCCTAGCCACCGCCGTGATCTGACCCGGGGCGGCCGCGACGGTGACGCAGAGAGGAGTGCCGCACCGCAAAGTGACTGCGCCGTCCGTGTGAAGACCGTCGACCAGGAGGGCAACGACACCGGTGGCATGGTGGCCACTGCGGAGGGCAGCGACTGTGTTGCCCTGGAGACGGTCGGCGTTGGCGCCGACGAGGGCGTCGCCCCGAAGAAGAACGGGGTCTGCTCATGTGGCCAGAAGGAAGTCAGCTCTTGCCGCCGCCAGCTCCTCCCGCCCGCCCCTCCGCTTCGTCGCCGCCGCCACCACCGCCATGTCCTCCTCCTCCTCCTCCTCCACGCCCGGCGGCAGCCGGAAGCCGAACCTAGGCATGACCTCGATCTACTCGTACCCGCGCCCATGACCTCGATCCGGCTGCCATCGGCGGCGGCGGAGCCCCCGGGGGCGGACCGGTACCAGACGAGCCAGCCGATGACTATGTCCTCGATCTGGCTGCCATCAGCGACGACGCATCCAGGAGCGGACCCACGAATACACCTAGGATGTCTATTTTAAAAAGAGCAGATCCAACCGTCGTGGCTCCGACAGGAGAGATCGTCGGGATGAAATTTGATGGCTCCTCAATACCGTCAGCGGGGCAGTTGAAGGTTGTCGCCGAGCTCGTCAGCGACATCTCCACCCACAAGAGTCCAGTAGTGCTTCTCTCAGGAATGGGAAACACCGAAAACAACATCCTTCAGGTGGTAGCACCTCCATGTAACTCTGTTATCTGTATTCATCCATTGCCATGCTAATTTTACAAATACATCAATGCAGGTCCTAGCAAAAGCGCTGATGTACGACAAGGACCAGAAGGTGGGCGAATACGAAGAGTTCTCCATCTCGCAGCAGCTGTACCTTAGGTATGTTGTTTTGTTCCGTCCCTCGATCAGTGAATATCATGTATGCGTATTCCTGATAAAAGTCCTCTGCTTCGTTTTGCTCTTCTCAGTACGGCTCGAGAAGTTGAATTGAATAGCCTAATTGTTACAGGTATGGTTTCATGTTTCCAGTCCTTTTGCACCACCAAAATTTATCCTGTCATGTAGTTTGTATTTTGTTGTTTGAGAATCAACCAAGAGCTTTCATTAATTAAACAACATACTTACAATCTTGTGCGACAATATGAAGGATGCTTTCGAGCAGCTGCTTTACTGGCTCTTAACACAGTCCATATCAGATTGAAAAGCAAATTTAGCTAGTTCATGGGCTACATTAGGCAATATACTGACTTGATGATGATCCCTTGATTTCCATTCTGCAACCACCTCAATCATTGATTTACATAGGATGGCTTAATATTCTTCAGAAGTTTAGCTACATCTCTACATGCAAGAATTTCATCTGTTAATACATCAGCAAAATAATCATGCCTAGTACTACCTGTCACTACAGTAGAACCATCATGGTCTCTTGTTATATCTCCTAAAGACCAAGCAACGTCAATGTTAACCTTGTAGCTTCCTTCTCGTGGTCACTTCCATTGAATTTGGTTATGCGATTTAACGTTTGAATGAGAAGGCTTTGCATTTATAATTAAATCTGCTGCAGTTTCCGAGTATCCCTCGGTTCTTACTATCATGCATTAGAAACTTTCTATACTCCAGGTACTAGTACTAGCATGCATTCTTACTATCAGTTCACCTGCATGTTGATCTAAGTATCTTGTTGATGCCTCCTCGTATTTACTTGGCATTTGTTTTTTGGAATGTCATTGGTCGTTTGACCTCTTATGCTTGTAAAACATACATTAGTGGTGGAAACGAACGAGTTGAAGCTGTGAAGCATTCATGGTGGACACAATGGGCACGATACGCAAAACAATTG
Organism: Hordeum vulgare subsp. vulgare; assembly: GCF_904849725.1. NCBI lineage: Eukaryota > Viridiplantae > Streptophyta > Magnoliopsida > Poales > Poaceae > Hordeum > Hordeum vulgare. The sequence goes on along the minus strand of NC_058521.1, from coordinate 141,628,731 downwards.
CTCAGTTAGATATGCTATTGTGATGTATTGGTTGAGCAGGTAAGCTTATCTTCTGCATGCAAGTTGAGGTATATGAACTGTTCTTATATGAAAACAAGCTGGAAGATTGTCAAGTTGTGATCGGTTTGAGTGAAAAATTAGGACTTGAGCGAGCGTGATCTGGTTACCGGAGTGAAATCTCCTGGTATAATGAGTATATTCGTATTCCCTTTGTACAAATTCCTAAATGGAGCAAATAATATCCTTTGTACTAAAATTTCTTTTGTCATAAAAGAATTTGACGGACCAAAAGGGGTGTATATGTTTCCATTCCTTATCATTTTCTCATAGATTTATATTTTCCCTAGGTTTTTGAATATATTATAAATACATCTGGATTAAGAAATCTTCATGAAAGAAATGTCTAATGGGCAAACTGATTATTACTGTTTGAAGTACACACTATTACAGTTTTTTAATATATTATACATACACAGCTTGACTGAAGATCATTAAAAAGGTTAGTTACTGCTAACAAAGGAAATTCTGCAGTAATACTGCAGTAATACTAATTCATGTACAACTGCCTACTAGCATTATTACACCATTTTCCCTCAAAATTGGCTTGGTAATGCTAAATTTAGAATAAACACATCTAGCTAAACAAATCTTGGTAATGAAATGCCCAATACTCCGATATATCAGCAACATGACTTTGAATGCACTAAAACTCGAATAGCTCATGTCAATGGTGTAGCACCCGACGAGGACAGCAGCAAGGTAACGCTGCATCGTGCTCCCGTGATCGACTGAGGCGCTTGCTCTACTGCTTCAAAGTACGATCTCTTGTTGATTTGACGATCTCCACATCTGTTAGGAGAATCTGCCACTTGAGAAGTCAGTGCTTATAGATTGTTGTGTGTTCCTCCAATTGGGTATACTAAAATTCATCACTTGAAGTATTTAAATGTGTGACCAACTAAACTTCTAGACTTACTCAACTGAATTTGTTGGCTAACTGACAAGCAAATCTGAAGATGTTTTGACAGTTGTGCTAACCACACAAAGTGTGTGACTAGGCTGTATAGCTTTTCATTACCAGTAATTAACCTGTAGGAGTTGATGTTAACTTGTTAGGTTAGGTTAGGTATCCGGCATCATTTTAATCAGTATATATAGTATTACATTTGAGGCATGCTTCTTGTTCAACTCATGCAGGAGACTGCACCAGCACTGACTGAAGGCAACCGATAGCGCGTACAGATGGCCGAGATTGACACGAGGCCCCTAGAATCCATACAGTCTGCCCTGAATCTCTTCGAGCAGAGAAGTGACCACAGCAGATTCAGCAGCCCTGACAGAAACGTACGTGGTTGAACTGCATATATATCAGGTCCTGCTGAAATCCGTCGATCTTTTCTCTGACGCATGTTGTTTGCAAGTGTAGGAGCAGGAGATCGACATCGTGGCCAAGGAGTTGGCGACCTGCAAGCTGCAGCTGGAGGCCAAGGAGAGCGTGAACAAGCAGGTGAACATGAAGCTGGAGGCGCAGCGGAAGACCATGTAGGACCTCTCAGAGAAGTACGACCAGGTGTTGGACACGGTCGTTGGTTTCTCTCCTTTTTTTTGGCAGCAAGGGAAGAAGGAGGAGGAGGAGTTCAGCACGGGGCCCCTCTCCATTCTCATGCTCAGCGTCAAGAACAACACCTAGGTTGGTTTGGTAGACTTCTTGCCTCTGCTGGTTGAGATCTCCACTTATCAAGGGCATATTTTATGTTCTAGTGGTACTTCCGTCTGTGTGCGTATCTATTTGGATTGACTATCTATGCTTGAGGGAGCTCTCTTTCTATTAGTTATTTGTTTGTTGGAAATGTCCTGAACCTCAGTTTTTTTAAATGACTTGTCCCAGCATCCTAATTTTATATATATGGCAGGTCTGCCCTGAAGCATCTCAAAGAAGAGCGAGTGAAGAAGTTTGACTAATGCATGCCTTGTAAGCTCAATTTTGATTATTTCCATAGTCCTACTTTGTGTCTTCTGAAATATCAGTTGTTGTTTTTTGATCATGTGGTTCCATTTCTGTACTTATCCTTTCTTGGATCAGTCCAAGAATATGACCATGACTATGTCTTACTATAATATTTTGCAATACATGATCACAACTATGTCTTCATTTAATGTATTTCTTGGATACAAAGTCTTTTACTGATCGTTTTACATTTCATTGGGATGCCACTTCATTAGGATTTTGATGCATGCTTAGTTTGCTGATTCTCTTCTACTGTACTAATGATATTTCATTTATAAAAAAATCTATAAATGGGTTCGTGTTTTAAAAAGCACAAGGCAGGTTATGGTGTGGCGTCTATATCCTAGCACTCTTAGAACTGTGAATGGTGGGGCATATATTTAATCATTGCTTAAAACTTCATATTGGTGGATTTAAAACAATTTGGTCACATGAAGAACCCACCGTACCCTCTTTCTCTCTGTCGATTTGACACCCGTGGTTTCCTCACGCAAATGTTGGTCTGTTTCCCGGCGTTCATGCTGCTCGCTCTTTGTTCTGTAGTCATCATGACCTATGCGTGGTGCATGATGTTTCTGTGAATGGATTCAGATATATGAGTTTAAGTTAGGCGTGAATCTTATACGAAGAATCCTGTCTACTTTCATATACTCGTGTTGTTGTTGTTGTAAGTTTTTTTCAGGGATAGATAAGTGTGACAGGAATCAGTACCAAATCAACTACCAAAATGCTATTTTAGGTGTGAATCTTATACGAAGAACCCTGTCTAGTTTCATAAACTGGTGTTGTTGTTGTAAGTTTTTTTTCAGGGATAGATAAGTGTGACAGGTACCAGTACCAAATGAACTACCAAAATGCTATTTTTGATTTCTCTAAGTTGGTCTGATGCGTTGCAATTTAGTTGTCCCGTCTTACTTTTTTTCGATGCATACAATTGTTCTTCATTTTCTACTAGTATCACATCATTTTTCCTGTTTGACCTGTATGAGTATCGCAGTACTGCTTGTGATTCTATCATCAAAGCTCTTACCGGAGATGGAAGTCGAGGAAACTACAAAGAGGGAACAGTTGTTATCTGGAATAACGAATCTACCTGTGCCTTCTCAAATGGATTTCTGTTTGTTTTGCTAGTGGAATGAAGTCCACTGTTGTCACAATAGCAGATGTTTTTTCTATAGTGACAGTAGTCCATTGTAGTGACAGTAGCAGATGTACCGGAGATGGAAGTTGAGAGTGGAATGAAGTCTATTGTAGTGACAGTGGCAGATGTAAGGAAATGTATTTAGGAGATGACTTATTGTGTTATGTAAACCTGGGAGATGTCTTATTTGATGTTATATGATGGATCATTTTAATTAGACTTGGAGTTTTCTTGATTTGAATATGAAATAGTGTTGGATTTAATATTGGACAAATAATTGGGTTGAAAAGGCCCAATAAATAGAAATGAAACCAAGTTCTAGAACAAAAAGTTGCTGAATTCAAAAATGAAAAAAGGCCAAAACTGAAACTGGATCAAATGTATCTGGGCACTAAAAGGCCAGGGCCCAAATTATAATGATACAACAAAGTTCGAAAAAAATACTAAAGTGGTTGTAAATAGGCTAAGGCCCAAAAAGAAGCCCAATAAGAAAAAGCCCAAAAAAATAAAACCAGCCCATGTGATCAATTGAAATGGGTTGGGCTGATTTCAACCATGATGTTTTGATTTCGTCGTAATTTTGCCACCTAGGACTACCACGTAGGACTAGGTTTGATTGCCAACGATGATTTAGGATCGTCGTAAAGGTTACGACCATCCAGGAATCGTCGTAAAAGTTACGACGATTTTGATCAAAACATCGCTGCTGTTCATTTGTGACGCTCCGTTTTCGACGCTTGGTTTTTCGTCGTGAGATCGTCGTAAATTAAAAACCGTGATGATGTAGCAACGAAAAAATAGCGTCGTGTATTAGCGTATTCCTTGTAGTGTGGCGCTATCGTACGTCCATGTTAGTGGAGACTTCAACGCACCGAGTGTAACGACTGCGAGAGTCCACGGAGGGCTCCACCCACAGAGGGTCCACAAAGAAGTGTCATTGTCTATTCCACCACGGCTTCCATCCACGGAGGACTAGCCTTACTCATGGTAGATCTTAACGAAGTAGGCGATCTCCTTGCCCTTACAAACATCTTGGTTCAACTCCACAACACGAAGTAGGAGGCTCCCAAGCGTCACCTAACCAATCCAGGAGGCACCACCCTCCAAAAGGCAATAGATGTGGTAGATAAATGAACTCCTTGCTCTTGTGCTTCTAAAGATAGTCTCCTCAACACAAATTACTCTCTCACATAATATGCATGGGTAGGAGAGGTTGATTTGGTGGAAAGCAGTTTGGGGAGGCTAGAGATCAAGTTTCAAATGATAGGATTGGAATATCTTGGTCTCAACACATGAGTAGGTTGCTCTCTCTCAGAAAATGGATCTGGCAGTGAAGTGTGTGTTCTGAGTGGTTCTCCCACGAATGAGAGGTGGGTTAAGGGTTATATATAGGCAACATCCAAAATCCAACCATTACACACAAAAGGGCAAACTTGGTGACACCGAAGTTGACAACTCCGTGGTACCGATTAGCACTAAAGGAGTGAACTTTTGAATCTCGGTGAGACCGATATATGTAACTTGGTGGCACTGAAAAGGTGACTAACGGTTAGATGGACAGACTCGGTGGCAGCAATACTCAAACTCGTAAATTCCGATTTTGTGTTTCTTGGCAACAGAATTTTGGTCACACTAAACTCGGTAGCACCGATTTGGTGGGAATGGCTAGGGTTTCTGTCTGAGGTCAAACTCGGTGGGTCTGATATGCAAATGTTGGTGACACCGAATTTGTGAATGTGGATCTTAAAACAGTGGATATGTGGGAAAAATGATTGAGTGTTTTGGTGGCTAACTTTGAGCATTAGAGCAATCAGTTCATTTTACTACCTCACCCCTTTTAATATTATTGGCTTTGCTATGGACTCAAAAGTGATTTCTCACAAATATAAAATGAAGAGTATTCTAGCTTGAAGCTTGAGCCAATATTATTCCTTTCTTGCATCCACGGGCATCTCCACATAAACCTTAAGTTGTAGCAACTTTTGAACTTTTTCTGAAATGTACTTGGAAAACATATTAGTCCAATGTTGCATATGTTGTGATCAATTATCAAAACCACCCTAGGGAGCAACTGTGTTTTCAATCCCCCCTTTTTGGTAATTGATGACAACATATAGATCAAAGCTTCGACAAGAGATATAATTAATGATTAGCTCGACGCTTTGAGAAGTATGTGAAAAGCAAGAGCTCCGCCTAAATTTGTGCATTATTTAAAATTTGCGTTTGAATGCAAATGGAAAATGAGTTAGGATCATAGGTCACTCTTCCATGTCAGATACATCTTGGTGGTGCGTAAACAAAATAGGAATGAATAGCAATACACATGGCACCAACAAGATAATTGAGTGCTCATCACAAAGATAGCTAAAAGATAATAACGTAGCATCACACAAGATAAAGAGTATGATCACACACAGGATAAAGTCATCCAAGAGACCAAAGTTTTTAAAACCAAATAAGAGAAAATAAAGTCAAAAGCTCTCTCTCACACGAAGTCTATGATCTATACATTTCTCCCCCTTTGCCAACAAGTTACCAAAAAGTTCAGAAGCATAAAACTACTTGTCTCTTTGGGTAGCTGATGACGGAGTTGACAGAAGAGAATCCGCGAAGGCTTCTGCTGAATGTCCTGGAGCTAGAGGAGTTGATACTGAAGGAGCTTGAGCTGGAGTTGGTGGTGAAGGTGGTGAAGCTTGTGGAGAAGATGTGTGTCTTGTCTCCTAAGCAGGCCTGGTGCAGAACTCAGTAGTAGTGGGAGGAGGAGACTCTTCCTCATCCTCATCATCTTCTTTATCTTCTGAGCGTGGGATCTTCACTGAGTCAACTTCATGCTGAAGCTGTTTGACTATAGTTGTCAACTAAGAAACCTTCACATCCAGGTCATGAAATTTTGTTTCTACAACTCTCTCAAGGCTTTTCTGACTTTGCAGTATCTCTTGAATGTTCTTCCCCATGCCTTGGACAACGCTAACTAGAAATGCCCTTTTGTCAGCTTGAGTTCTGAGATTTCGAACTGGAGGTGGCCTATTTCTAGCAGCCTCAGCTTCTGCTGCCTCTGCTGCCATTCTTGTTGCAGCTAAGTTGGGATCATTTTCATCCATTACCACTTCAATATCTTCAAACTCTGGCTGAAGAGATAGATGGGGACGATCAAGTAGATATGCATGCTTGCCTAGCTTGGCATTGATAAACATCTGAATGTAAGGAGCATATACACAGGATCTCTTCTGATCCGCAACAGTTCTCCGGATAGTTTCTATTATCAAGTCCATTATTCTGAATCTGGTATGAATGTCTAGCAGGTGCAGCAAGTTGATGGGATGTCCTCTAATCATCTTTTCATCTCCTGATTTAGGCATCAGGGTGTATCTCAGAATTGTGTTTGTTGTAGGAATGCCTTCTTGCATAAAGTACACTGAACCCATCTTGTGACTAGCCAAGTACTTGTGTGGAATTGTCTTGTACATATTGTCCACTGAGTTGTGACTCTGCTTTGCTTCTCCATACACATCTACATCTCTATCTTCCTGCTTGGGGGCACCAATGATAGCAGCCCATTCAGCAAATGTGGTTTCATACTTGTAACCATTGCTGCTAGCAGTCCCCGGCAACGACACTAGAAGAATGTTGTTGACGTGTTCCTGACTTGATGCCTCCGCGGCAACAGAGCTAGAACTGCTCCCAGTTTCTCAACAATTAGCAATTGTCTTGCAATGGCCCACCAGCATGTTGGATCGCAGCAGTTTTCGAGGGTAGAGTATTCAACCCAATTTGTTGATTTGCCCGTCAGGAAGTGAAAGGATACTCTCAAGAATTAGCAGCTGAATGTGTCAGATTCAACCGCACCTGAAAGATTAGTATCTACAAGCAAAGTATCAGTAGCAAAGTAGTATGATAACAATGGTGTCAGAAACGATCTGTTGACAAGGCAGACTATTCCTAACTGTCGTATCAATGGCGCCGGAAGTTGACCGTGGACGGAAAATATTGTTTCCCGTCAACGGCGCGAGCAAAAGTATTGTAGCAGGTAGTAGAAGCGTAACGAGTAACAGCAGTGGCAAGGAACAGCAGTAGTGACAGCAGTAGCAAGTAGCAACAGTAGCAAGTAACAGCAGCCGAGCAAAGCAAGTACCAATAGCAGAGCAAAACAAGTAACACCAGCAGTGGGACAAACTCGTAGGCAATGGGTCGGTGATTCTTTTGGATGACTATCATCATGCAACAGTTATAACACGGAGAGATATGTGGCTAGCTCCCATTCGTCAATGTGATGTAGGCATGCATTCCGTGTGTAGTCATATGTGCTTAGGGAAAATAACTTGCATGACATCTATTGTCCATCCCTCCCGTGGCAGCGGGGTCCAAAAGGATACTACGGGATATTAAGGTTCTCCTTTTAATAAAGAACCAGAACAACGCATTAGCACTTGGTGAACACATGAACTCCTCAAACTATGGTCATCACCGGGAGTGGTTCCGAATATTGTCACTCCGGGGTTGCCGGGCCATAACACATAGTAGGTAACTACAACTTGCAAGATCGGATCTAAAACACACGTATATTGGTGACAACATAATAATTTCAGATGTGAAATCATGGCACTCGGGCCCTAGTGACAAGCATTAAGCATGGCAAAGTAGTAGCAACATCAATCTCAGAACATAGTGGATACTAGGGATCAATCACCGTCAAAACTAACTCGATTACATGATAGATCTCATCCTACTCATCACCGCCCAGCAAGCCTACGAATAGATTACTCACGAACGATGAAGAGCTTCATGGAATTGGAGAGGGAAGAAGGTTGATGATGACGATGACGACGATTTCCCCTCTCCCGAGCCCAAAACGGACTCCAGATCTGCCGTCTAGATGAAGAACAGGATTTGGCGGCGCCTCCGTATCGCAAACGCAATGAAATCTTCTCTCTTGATTTTTTTCTGGACGAAAGTGAATTTATAGAGCTGGAGTTTGGGTCGGCAGACCCACGTGGGCCCCACAAGCTTGGTTGCCGCAGCCAGGGGGGCCGCGGCAACAGGGCTTGTGGCCCACTGGCCCATCCCCTCCGGTGGATCTTTGTGCAGGTATTTTTCATATTTTCCAGAAATATTCTCCGTAAATTTTCAGGACGTTCCGAGAACTTTCATTTCTGCACAGAAACAACATCATGGCAATTCTGCTGAAAACAACGTCAGTCCGGGTTAGTTCCATTCAAATCATGCAAATTAGAGTCCAAAACAAGGGCAAAAGAGTTTGGAAAAGTAGATACGATGGAGACGTATCAACTCCCCCAGGCCTAAAACCTTGCTTGTCCTCTAGCAACTCAGTTGACAAACTGAAAGAGAATGAAAAACTTTGACAAACTCTGGTTGATCTTGTTGTTGCAACTATGCCTAACTCGTAACCAGAATTTCAGCAAGATCACAAGTTAATCACATGAGCAAGTGACACAAAGGTCTCATGGTAAACTAATATCAATAGCATAATCAGCTAGCGAGCAAATAATAATGAGCTTCATATACCAACAATTCAATCAAAACAAGCATGAAGCAATATGAATAGGTGGTATCTCGCTAGCTCTTTCTGAGACCGCAAAACATAAATGCAGAGCACTTTCAAAGATCAAGGGCTGACTAAACATTGTAGTTCATAGCAACGAAGATCCAGTCATAGTCATACTCAATATCAATCGAAAGAAAAGCATAAAAATGACAGAGGTGCTCTCTAATTGGTTCTTAAATAGAAGGAGGATGACTCAACAGGAAAATAAATAGACAGGCCCTTCGCAGAGGGAAGCATTGATTTGCAGAGGTGCCAGAACTCAAGCTTTGAAAACACAGATAATAATTTTGGGTGGCATGCTTAAATTGTCAACGCAATGACCAAGAGTTCTCAATATCTTCCACGCTGCTCCTGCTATAGGCGGTTCCCAAACAGAAAAGTAAATATTTAACTCCCCCACCACCAATCAATCACACTCCACGGCGAGCCGATTCCTCAGGTACCGTCCATACTAACATCAATACGGGGGGAGTCTTGTTTTATAGTTATGTTTTAGATTTAAGCGTGGAACTGGGCATTCCAATTACCGGCCCCTTTCTCGTGAATGACAGTGAATAAACACATGTCGAGGATAACACACCTAACATGGAAGATACCAATAGCCCCCTGTCACCACATGAGCAGTTCGGGCATGCAAACCAGATTATTTCTTGAAGGTTTAGAGAATGGCACATGCAAATTTACTTGGAACGGCAGATACATACCGCAAATAAGTAGGTATGGTGGACTCTCATGGAAAAGCTTTTGGGTTTATGGAAGTGGATGCACAATCAGTATTCCTCTTAGTACAAGTGAAGGGTAGCAAAAGACTGGGAAGCGACCAACTAGAGAGCGACAACGGTCAGCAAGATGCAATGAGTTTGACTAACATGGAATGCAAGCATGAACATGATATAAATCACCATGAACACGAACATCATAGAGGCTATGTTGATTTTCTTTCAACTACATGCATGAACATGCGCCAAGTCAAGCCACTTGAATCAAAGGAGAATACCATCCTATCATACTACATCATAGTCATCTCAAAATCTGTGTTGGCATTCAATACAAACCATTATAAGTTCCTAGCTAAATAAGCATGGCATCAGAAACTATGATCTCTAAGTTGTCATTGCAAACATGGTTCTCTCACAACAAAGCTGAATCTGGGATGACAAGCTAGTCATATTTACAAAAACAAAATAGATCGAGTTCATACCAGCTTTTCCAATCTCAGTCACTTCACCATATATCATCATTACTGCCTTTCACTTGCACGATCGAACGATGTGAACAATAATAAGAGTGCTCGTGCATTGGAATAAGCTGAATCTGCAGGCAAACACAAAGGAGAAGACAAAGTAATATGGCTCTTTGAAAGCTAAACAGGTATGCATGCGAGAGCCACTGAACATTGTAACCAATATCTTCTACCCTGACCCAAATAAAAAGAAAACTATTTATACGGGAAAGCTCCCAACAAGCAAAAAGAAGAAAGGAAAATCTTTTTAGGTTTTATCAAAAGGACAAAAAACAAGAAAACAAGAAAACGAAAATAAACTAGCAGGGATAATACAGTGGCAAAGTGTAAACACCGACGAACAAAGTGAAAGCATAAGCATGAATGTAAGGTCGGTGAGAACACGTACTCCAACAAGCTTAGGCTTTGGCCTAGCGTGGTCTACTCCCAAGGAGGGAAATAACCAGCTCGGGGATACTCTGGGGCGGACTGTGGATGCCAGTGGTGTGTGAGCTCCTCTGGCTCCCACTAATAAACTGGTGTCTGGTACTCGACTGGCGGCTCGGGTATGGGCACCTGTGGTTGGGCTAATCCCCAATATGCGTAGATGTCCGAGGGCATCATAGTGTACCTGCCTGCATGAAGATCGAACAAAGAAGGAGCAGGCAAAGTAATAGTCTCTCGAGTACCTTGACTCAATACGAGGTTATAAATCATCCGTCTACTAGCATCTCTATCCAGAAAATCATGGCGAACCATGCTGTCATAATCCAGATATTTCTCAGGAAGAAACATCTCTTCTTCCTCGCGAAGTCTAATAGGTATCTCAAAGTGTCTAGCAAGACGAGTAGCATAGATACCTCAATAGACGACACCTTTGGAACGGTTTATGTTCAACCGCTGAGCTACTATAGCACCTAGGCTATAAGTCTTAGTGCTATAAAGGCCTTCACGCAAAACCGCAAGGTCTGGAGAGCTAAGTGATCCAGCCTCCCCATGGCCAATCAAACATTTTCCCACAAATAATGAGAAGTACCGAAGCACAGGAAAATGTATGCTAGCAATTCTAGCGTGAGACACTCCTCTCTCCTCTCCAACATCAATAGTACCTATGAAATCCTCCAAGTCCCGTGGACGAGGATCATGAATATCCCCAACATAATGTAATTTGCATGCATTGCAAAAATCCTGTAGTGTCATGCGTTGGGGGATATCGTACAACATGAACTCAACCATGGGAGGATTCTTCCTCGGATAAAAGTTGAAGCTTTGAACGAAAATATTGGTGAGGAGGAGGTATTGTGAGCACTTATCTTCAACGAATGCGGTAAGACCTGCGTTCTCCACCAAGTAATAGAAGTCTTCATAAATCCCGGCGGCGTGCAAAAATTCATCACTTGGCCACTCGCACATTGGAACTACTGTTACTCGAGGAACCACGTACTTGGGGTGGTTCTTCTCATCCTCCTTGGGGTTACGACTTGAAGAGCCTCTCAAGAACCTCCTCATCTTTTTTCCTTTTCTAGCTCTGAAAAATCTGAAGTTTTTAGAGACTTCGAAAGAAAAGTGAATAAAGATTAACCCAACTCGTAGCAACTACTCCTACTAGTGCCTAGAGACCCTATCACGCGCTAAAACTACTTGGGACCAGCTAAAATCAACATTTCAAGCTTAAGAACAGGGTCACCAAGGTAGTAAGAATACGCGGAGGATAAAGCACTAGAGCAAAAACTAATTGGACCAATGGAGGAGTCACTTACCAAGGAGTAATTTCCCCAAAACGGTTCGGAGAATGGTGCTTTGAGCAAGGAGATCGAAAATCATAGCCAAATGAGCAAGAACACGTGTTTGAGCTGCAAAACGATTTTTTTCTGGAGGTAGAGGAAGAGGATGGGGGCTGGAATTAGTGGAGGGGCCCCCTGTGGGCCCCACAAGCTTGCTTGTCGTGGCCAGGGGGGTGGCTGCGGTGACAAGGCTTGTGGCCCACTGGTGTGGCCCCCAGGCCAGCTCTCAGTCCCAGTATTTTTCAAATATTCCAAAAAAAATCATACTAGATTTTCACGACCATCGGAGAACTTTTATTTTCGGGGTATTTTTCTGTGGGACGCTAAAACAGAAAACAGGGAAAACCAAACTAAACCTATTATTTTTCTTCTAAGCAAAAGAAAGTGAAAGCTTAAAACTGAGGTATGTGACTCTTTGATTCATCCATTTCATGGTCATCGAAAGAAATCCATCAATGGGGATGATCAAATCCTTATGACAAAACTTTCTCGAATAGCAAAAGAGAACGGAGAATTTTCAAATAGCCACTAAGTTACCTCAATGGGGATGTGTATCTCCCCAAAAAGCAAATCATACTTCATCTTGACACGAGGAATAGGGCATTCAAAGCTCCCAATAAGAATCGATGAAGTTTTTTCAATAGCATTGATCCAATGTACTTGATATCGTTTCTTCGGAAAGTGCACGGTATGCTCATTACTGTTGACATGGAAAGTGACATTGCCTTTGTTGCAATCTATAACAGCCCCTGCAGTGTTTAAAAAGGGTCTTCCGAGGATGACAGCCATGGCATCGTCCTCGGGAATATCCAAGATAAGAAAGTCTGTTAAGATAGTGGTATTAGCAACCACAACAGGCACATCCTCGCAAATGCCAACAGGGAAAGTAGTTGATTTGTCGGCCATTTGCAGAGAAATTTCAGTGGGTGTCAACTTATCCAGTTCAAGTCTACGATAAAGAGAGAGAGGCATAGCACTAACTCCGGCTCCAAGGTCACATAAGGCAGTTCTTACGTAGTTTCCTTTAATGGAGCAAGGTATAGTGGGCACTCCGGGATCACCAAGTTTCTTAGGAGTTCCACCTTTGAAAGTGTAATTGGCAAGCATGGTGGAGATCTCAAGATCAGGTATCTTCTGTTTATTGGTCACGATATGTTTCATGTACTTGGCATATGGAGACATTTTGAGCATATCAACTAACCGCATCTGCAGAAAGACGGGTCTTATCATTTCAATAAAGTGCTCAAAATCCTCATCATCCTTTTTCTTGGATGGCTTAGGAGGAAAGGGCATAGGTCTCTGAACCCATGGCTCCCTTTCTTTACCATGCTTCCTAGCAGTGAAGTCATTCTTATCGTATTTCTTAGGTTGTGGGTTATCAGGATTAACCGTAGGTTCAATCTCCACATCCTCATCATTGCTAGGTTGAGCATTATTATGAACATCACTGTCCATATTGTCACCAGGTTCATGTTCATCACCAGATTGTGTTTCTGCATCAGACGCAGAAATATCATTTGGTTCTTCAGGTGTGACAGTATTTGGTGAACTAACATGCATGTTTCTATCATCCTTCTTCTTCTCCTTAGGACGACTGGGTGTATGAACATTAATTCCTTGAGAATCTTGATCACTTCTCTTAGGATGACCCTCAAGATACAAAGGTTCCTGAGTCATTTTGCCTCCTCTAGTAATGACTCTGACTGAGTTGTCATTTAATTCATTGAACATGTCATTGTGAGCTTTAAGTACTTGTTCTACTTGAGTAGTAATCATAGAGGCATGTTTACCCAGAAGCTTCAGATCATTGACATTTCTTTCTACACAAGCACTTAAATGACTAAGCATACGAGTACTTTGTTCCAAATGTCTCTAACATAATCATTGAAACTCCGTTGTTTGGCAACAAAGTTGTCAAATTCATCAAAGCATAGGCTAGCAGGTTTATCAAAAGGAATATCACTCTCATAAAACCTACGCAGAGAATTTACTTCTACTACCTATATCGGGTTATCGAGAGCATGGATTTGTTTGATAGGTGGTAGATTTTCGACATCTTCAGATCTAATGCCTTTCTCTTGCATAGATTTCTTGGCTTCTTGCATATCTTCGGGACTGAGGAATATAATACCTCTTTTCTTCGGAGTTGGCTTAGGAGGTGGTTCGGGAATAGTCCAAGCATTATCGTTGATCAAGATTTTATGAAGTAGAGTCTCATCTTGTTCTACAGTTTGTTCCCTAAAAACACAACCAGCACAACTATCTAGGTGGTCTCTAGAAGCATCGGTAAGTCCGTTATAGAAGATATCAAGTACCTCGTTCTTCTTAAGAGGGTGATCAGGCAAAGCATTGTGTAGCTGGATGAGCCTCCCCCAAGCTTCTGGGAGACTCTCTTCTTTGAGTTGAGCAAAGTTGTATATTTCCTACAAGGTAGCTTGCTTCTTATGGGCAGGGAAATATTTCTCACAGAAGTAATAGACCATATCCTGGGGACTACTCACACATCCAGGAGCAAGAGAAGTGAACCAGGCTTTAGCGTCATCCTTTAGAGAGAAAGGAAATAGCTTAAGGATATAGTAGTAGCGGATCTTCTCCTCACTAGTGAAAAGGGTGGCTATATCGTGTAGTTTGGTAAGATGGGCTACGACCGTCTCAGTCTCATAACCGTGGAAAGGATCAGATTCGACTAGAGAGATTATCTCAGGATCGACATAGAATTCATAAGCCTTATCGGTGATAAAGATAGGTGAAGTGGCAAACTTCGGGTTGTATTTCATCCTAGCTTTCAGAGATTTTTCCTTCCACTTGAGAAGTAATGTCTCAGCGTCATAGGCATCCTTACACGCAAGAAAATACTCAGCTATCTCTCCGTCCATAACATAACCCTCAGGTATATCAGGCAATTCATATCTAGGAGAGCTAGATCTAGCAGGAGCAAAAGCAGGTTCTATCTCAATAGTATTGGCAGTTTCAGAAGCATCACGAGCATTGGCAGTAACTCTAGCAATATGAGCATCAAGGAACACCCCTAGTGGCACATCAGGCAAAGTAGTATCTCTAGCAGTATCAAGCATAGCATCATCAGGCAAAATAGCATCTCTAGCAGTATCAGGCATAGCATCTCTAGCAGTATCAGGCATATCATCTCTAGCAGTATCACGCATAGCATCTCTAGCAGTATCAGGCATAGTAGCATCATAAGCATCATCAAGCACATGCGACATATCGAGATTTCGAGCAGGAGGTGATGTCGCAAACTTACTCATAACTGAAGGTGAATGAAGTGCAGAGCTAGATGGCAGTTCCTTACCTCCCCTCGTAGTTGAGGGCAAGACTTTGGTTTTTGGATCTTTTAGATTCTTCATAGTGATTAGCAGACATAAATCCCAAGTGACTCAGAGAATATAGCAATCCGTCCCCGGTAATGGCGCCAGAAAAAAGATGCTGCTAGCAGTCCCCGGCAACGACACTAGAAGAATGTTGTTGACGTGTTCCTCACTTGATGCCTCCACGGAAACAGAGCCAGAACTGCACCCAGTTGCTCAACTATTAGCAATTGTCTTGCAATGGCCCACCAGCGTGTGGGATCGTGGCAGTTTTCGAGGAGAGCGTATTCAACCCAATTTGTTGATTCGCCCGTCAGGACGTGAAAGAATACTCTCAAGTATTAGTAGCTGAATGTGTGAGATTCAACCGCACCTGAAAGATTAGTATCTGCAAGCAAAGTATCAGTAGCAAAGTATTATGATAACAACGGTGTCAGAAACGATTTGTTGACAAGGCAAACTATTCCTAACTTTCGTATCAATGGTGCCAGAAGTTGACCGTGGACGGAAAATATTCTTTCCCGTCAACGGCGCGAGAAAAAGTATTGTAGCAGCTAGCAGCAGTGTAACGAGTAACAACAGTGGCAAGGAACAACAGTAGTGACAGCAGTAGCAAGTAGCAACAGTAGCAAGTAACAGCAGCATAGCAAAGCAAGTAACACCAGCAGAGCAAAACAAGTAACAGCAGCAGTGGGACAAACTCGTAGGCAATGGGTCGAATATTCGTTTGGATGACATTCATCATGCAACAGTTATAACATGGAGAGATATGTGGCTAGCTCCCGTTCGTCAATGTGATGTAGGCATGCATTGTGTGTGTAGTCATACATGCTTAGGGAAAAGAACTTGCATGACATCAATTGTCCATCCATCCCGTGGTAGCGGGGTCCAAAAGGATACAACGGGATATTAAGGTTCTCCTTTTAATAAAGAACCGGAACAACGCATTAGCACTTGGTGAACACATGAACTCCTCAAACTATGGTCATCACCGGGAGTGGTTCCGGTTATTGTCACTCCGTGGTTGCCGGGTCATAACACATAGTAGGTAACTACAACTTGCAAGATCGGATCTAAAACACACATATATTGTTGACAACATAATAATTTCAGATCTGAAATCATGGCATTCGGGCCCTAGTGACAAGCATTAAGCATGGGAAAGTAGTAGCAACATCAATCTCAGAACATAGTGGATACTAGGGATCAATCACCGTCAAAACTAACTCGATTACATGATAGATCTCATCCTACTCATCACCGCCCAGCAAGCCTATGAATAGATTACTGACGAACGATGAAGAGCTTCTTGGAATTGGAGAGGGAAGAAGGTTGATGATGATGATGGCGACGATTTCCCCTCTTTGAAGCCCAAAACGGACTCCAGATCTTCCTCCAGATGAAGAAAAGGATGTGGCGGCGCCTCCGTATCGCAAACGCGATGAAATCTTCTCTCGTGATTTTTTTTCTAGACAAAAGTGAATTTATAGAGCTGGAGTTGGGGGCGACAGACCCACGTGGGCCCCACAAGCTTGGTTGCCGCGGCCAGGGAGTCCGTGGCAACATGGCTTTGGCCCACTGGCCCATCCCCTCCAGTGGATCTTTGCGCAGGTATTTTTCATATTTTCCAGAAATATTCTCCGAAAATTTTCAGGACGTTCTGAGAACTTTCATTTCTTCTCAAAAACAACACCATGGCAATTCGGCTGAAAATAGTGTCAGTCCGGGTTCGTTCCATTCAAATCATGCAAATTAGAGTCCAAAACAAGGGCAAAAGATTTTGGAAAAGTAGATACGATGGAGATGTATCAACTATCAGTCATCCTAACTAAAGAGTCATCATAGAAATGAAAAGTTGCATAGAATTGCATGATCAAATCGTCATTCCATGGGGTCATCTCTTTGCCAACAAACTTTTCAATGTCCACAAACCTGAAGTTCTCTTGTCCATGGGGAAAGAAATTCTCATTTTCCTTGATATATGCCCAATCGACATACCTCATATCATTGGCAGCAGGACTCTTGTCAAACAAACAGTCTCATAAAAATCATGTTGTTCCTTGGTGTGAAACCTTGGATCAACAACAGTTCTTCTTCTAGCAGCATATGGATCATTATCTCTCCACTTTCTTAGTCCGGCATCCTTCCTCTTCTTCATATCTTCTGCTAGTGGATGAGCATCATTGTGAATTGGAAGGGTTGGTCTGAGCTTCCTGAGAATTGGTACATTCTCATATTCTTCCTCCTCTACAACATGTGCACTGGATGCAGGGCCTTTTCTCTTGGCAACTGCAGGTATGTCCTTGGTAGTCCTTTTGGAAGCTACAACCTTCTTTGCTTTGGCACGAGACTTAGGAGCGGATTTCATTGCATCAGCCATCAACTTCTTTTTCTTGGGAGGAACTGGGATCTCCTCAGGATCTTTTTCCTTAGAATCTTCTCGATCTTAAAACATTGAAGTCTTTCTCCCAACAAGATGAACAATTCTGTTCCTGGGCCTCTTCACACCTGCCTTCTTAGTAGGTGCATCCTTGGAAAGTGTTGTGCTTTTCCTCGCATATTCACGTGCTCTCAGATCACCAGGGGTAGCAGTTACTTTCTTGGCAGTTTTCCTTGGAGCTTTTGAAGGAGGTGAAGTTTCTTCTCACACAAAGTGTGAGTCTTCTTCATCATAATTCAACTTCTTCCTATGCTGGTGGCTGACTTGGGCAAACCATGGGAGCTGTAGGATTCACGGTCAGAGTCAGACTTTTCTGGACTAGTGCCTGAGTCCATCTCAACACTTTGCTCTCTGAATTCATTCTGACTATGTTCTCAACCAGAATATGTAACACGTAAGCTCGAACTCAGCAGCAAACAGGAAAACCTGTGAAGTGGATATAGGAAAGATATAAAGGATGAGCATCACAAAATTCAGATGTTTTTGAAAGTTTGAATAGAGAAATCCTTAGTTTTAACTTTCTGCAGAACTCATATTGGTGGAACCGAGTTTGAACTTTCAGATTCTCCGAGACACATGAACTCCTTAACAGAAACTTTGTCATCATTTCGGTGGAACCAAAAATGACAACTCGGTCTCACCGAGTCCATTCTCAGGAACCCAAGGTTCAAAATCGGTAGCACCGAGTTTTACAACTCAGAGTCACCGAGATGGGGTCTGCAGACTGTTAAGCCTAAAAATTCCTAGTTCTCTAATCTATGGGATTCATCTAGTGGATAAAGAGGTTGCTCAAAGTGGCTTGTGGAGAAATATTTCCCATTACGTATAAATTAGATGGAGGAACACAGAGGGGGTCCGAACCATACCCTAGCTTGGTGGTGGTCTGGCTGTGGCGGCGACGATGGTGAAGATTCCGTCGGCGGCTGTGATTCCTAGCGGCGGAGAAGCACGGGGACTCAATGGCGATGACCACTGGTCCCGGAGGCAGCTTAGGGTTTGAGGCGAAACGACTTTGACGATTGGAAATCAAAGAATCTGTCTCATGTTATATATACCCATTCGCTGTCAGTGTCACCGAGATTACGAAATTGGTGTCACCGAGTTCCTCTACTGTCAGCTGACAGGGAAATTCGGTGGAACCGAGTTTGTGATTCCGGTGGTACCGAGATGGAAAACCTAGATCAACTCTGGACTTTGTTGGAACCAAGTTTGTGAAGTTGGTTTCACCGAGTTCATTCACAGAGAGGTTTTGGAGGTCAGCCATTGACTATACGAAACTCCGAGTGCTCCTTCACACACAGGGATCAACAAGTGCTTGTTCAACTTTTGTGATGAAGCAGGAATAGAACTTGAGATGATCTAGCATAGATAGCTAGATAAGGGTCCTAGGAATTCTTGTCCATCCAATTAGAAAAAGAAAAATCAAGAGCCAAATAACAACAATTGGATGTCCTCGAATGACCAAACACATGCAGACCAACATGCTTACACAATAAGAATGATAGAGAAAAACATGGTGAACATGCACAAACATCCTAGCAGCCATCAAGCACTTGGGCGATGATAAAGACATCTATATATGAGTATATTGACATAGGAGCCAAGTAAGAATACTTGATCATAGGTCATACTCATCGATAAGCACAAGTGGGCTTACCAGTTTTACATAAGCATTAATGTGTTCATATCCTTAGGACATGCTTATACTCAAGTCTTAGAGTAAAGCTCCCGCTTGATATGACATACCCACTAAGAGGGATCAACTAACCTTGGGTTTTGTCTTAGAAGACTTCAAGTAGGTGAAGTAGTGGTGGATGCTCAAAGTTGATGAAAATAATCTTGAGTTGGGAGTAATCCTCGTTGTTTTCATACTCTTCTCACCTAAATGGGTTAGCCCAAAGCACGAGGAACATATGCAAGAATATCTATGGAGATGGAGTCAGACTCAAATGAAATGATGTCCAAAGATGCATTAATTACCTTGTTCCTTGCTTACCATTGAGGGAATGTGTGACTCCTTGAACTAATGCATGTGGTTGAGGTTGATTGCATATAGTTCTTTCCAAAATGAATAAGAGTGAATTTCATTGGCGGAGGCACCCCTCAAGAATCTCCCTAGTTCTTACTCTTGGGGATCCACATCAAATTCGTGGGAATCCTTAGAGCTTTGGTAGAACTTGTTGAGGTAGAGCTAGTAGTGTCCTTGGGAACCCACTTGACCTTGCCTTGGGGTTCTTCTTCAAATAGGTCAATGTCTTCTTGAAGTTTTCCCTTGCCTTTGTGGTGTTGTGGTAGAAGGCCATGTTGTGAGCTTGTTCCTTTGGAAGGAGTGGGATCACACTTCTCCTCTTGGGGAACAAACTTAGGAGTGGGATATGAACCGTCTTCCCAAACATATCCGTTGATGTTGAAGTAGCCAACACCTTGTTTCTTCCGATGTCCTCCTTGCTTGCGCACAATTTCCTCGAATTGTTTACTTCCGGCAAGACTATTGAAGACACCTTTCTCTATAATCCCTTTGAACGGATCATTTTCTTGCTCAAGTGTAACTTGGCTAAGAGAATCGTTAGTGGAATCAATAGGTCTACTAGCACCAACATTATTGGATTTACCTTTAGCATAGTTGTTACTAGATGAAGAAACCGTCTTGCCTTTGTTACTAGTGTTCCTATGTTTAACTTGTGGAACAAAGTTGGAAAAGAGTAATCGTTTGGCTAGATAAGAAGAACTCTTCTTTCAAAGATCATCATTGATTGCTTTTAAGAACTCATGCTCTTTCTCCAAGTTGAGCTTCTCAAAGCGTAGCTTCTCATGGGTTCTTGCAAGCTCTCTATGATCTTCTAGAGTAGTCTCATGAGAAAACTTAAGAGTTTTGAGTTCTTGAGTTAGTCGTTCAATTTATTTCTTATCATAATCTTTTGATTTCTCTTGACTAGCATGATGAATATCAAGTTCATTTTAAGTGCAATCACTAGTTTTATCAAGAAGCAAGTCATCTTCTCCTAAAAAGTCATCCTCATCGCTATTAAAATCAAGATACTCGGGATGTAATAACTTGGGGCCTTTAGCCATGAAGCAGTTTCCGACTCCCTCATTTTGTGAATCAAATAAGTCACAGGATTTGGTGGAAACAAGTGCAATGCCGACAACACCTTCATCTTGACTATAGTCGGAGTGGGAGTGATAGCTTCTCTTGGAGTGGTGATCAAACTCGGAGCCAGACACCAATTCACCAACATGAGCTTGATGTCTTTTTCTTGAACTGCTCTTGGTGTATTTGTCCTTCTTCCCCGATTCCTTGCCTCTCCATGAGTGTCTTCATTCATAGTGATCTTCTCTACTCCTTCTCTCTCTGCGAGGTGACTCATCTCTTGAGCTTCGTCTTCGAGGTGACTCTTCCCTTCTTTTGTAGGGAGGCGAGCACTCATTTGATTAGTGTCTGGGCTTCCCACAATTGTAGCAGTTTGGGTCACGACTGGACGAACGTTTCTCGTCATGTCTCGAGATTGAGCTTCTATCTTTGCCTCTACTCTTATAGAACTTGTTGAATTTTCTGACCATGAGGCTTATCTCGTCATCAGTGACAAGGTTGTCCCTTGAGGTAGCGGGAGCATCACATGAAGCTTTATAAGCACCGCTTGACTTGTTGTGCAGCTCATCTTTGTCCTTGAGTGACATATCATGAGGAACAATCCTACCAATGACTTGAGTTGGCTTGAGATCTTTGTAATTTGGCATCATTTGGATCAATGTGCACACAGTGTCATACTTGCCATCGAAAGCTCGAAGTATCTTCTTGATGATGAATTTGTCGGACATCTCTTCGCTTCCTAAGCTGACAATCTCATTGGTGACGAGAGCTAGCCTAGAGTACATTTCAACGACATTTTCACCATCCTTCATCTTGAACTTGTCAAGCTAACTTTGAAGCACATCCAACTTAGATTCTCTGACACAATCAGTACCACCATGCATATCAACCAAAGTATCCCAAATTTCTTTTGCATTCACAAGAAGATTGATTTTGTTGAATTCTTCGGGGCATAGGAAGTTGAAGATGATGTTCCAGGCTTGAGCAGTAAGTTACAACATCTTCCATTCATCAGTTGTCGCATAACGATCTAGTTCATGCCCTTCTCCAAACAAGTTACCTTGCACACCAACATGAATTATAGCCCAAACATGAGGATTAAAGCCAAGAATATGCATTTTCATTTTACGCTTCCAACTAGAAAATTAGTGCCATCGAAATATGGACCTCTACATTGATAATTTCCCTCACCAGATGTCATACTCTCCTAGGTTGTTAAACCAATGAAATGGAGAACAAATCTCTGATACCACTTGTACGATCGAAAGTATGTCAAAAGGGTGGTGATTAGACTACTTGACAAGATAATTGTCACGCCCAAGATGCGAACCTATCCTCAATTTGGCACGAGGTCCTCGTCAGGGATAGAAGCGCATCTCATCGTTTCGCAAGAATGGATATCGTTACAAGGACATGTACTGAAAAAAAGAGATTTATATATAGAATTGGCTTACACTCGCCACAAGCTACATCAAAGTCACATCAGTACAATACATAATCATCATGAAGAAGAGAAGGGTCCATCTACGGACGAAAACAGACAAGAAAAGAAGAACGACATCCACCCTTGCTATCCCAGGCTGTCGGACTGGAACCCATCCTAGATCGATGATGAAGAAGAAGAAGAAGCAACTCCAAATGAACAATCAACGCGCTCGCATCAAATAACCTTTACCTGTACCTGCAACTGGTGTTGTAGTAATCTGTGAGCCACACGGGACTCAGCAATCTCATTTCCAAAGGTATCAAGACTAGCAACGCTTAATGGGTGAGGTAAGGTTAAGTGGTGAGGCTGCAGCACACGACTAAGCATTTATTTAGTGGCTAACTTACGAGTACAAGAATAAAGAGGGGGATGATCTACGCATAGCGGTCGTGAACTACTGATGATCGAATGAATGATCCTGAACACCTACCTATGTCGGACATAACCCCACCGTGTCCTCGATCGGAGAAGGAACTCACGAAAGAGACAGTCATGGTTAGGCACTCAGTTGGCATGTTTTAATTAAGTTAACTTCAAGTTATCTAGAACCAGTGTTAAACAAAGTCTCCATGTTGCCACATAACCGTGGGCACGGATTTCTGAAATATTTAACCCTGCAGGGGTGCCCCAACTAATCCATCACAAATTACCACAAGCCGCATAGAAATCCTCGGTCACGAAACTCGCGATCTCGTAAGACTCCTTCGTGGAAAACCTCAACTCTCAGATTACCCAAAGCATCACCGGAATCCCGATGCACAAGATATCTCATCAAAGGTAAAACTGATCCAGCAAGGCCACCAGGCGTGTCGATGATCCCGATAGGAGCCGCGTATCTCGTTCTTAGGACATGACGGATGAGCGATGGTTACCACGCGAGACGCCGAGTAGCCCCCGGTAGCGTTAGTAAGTTGCTCTGTTTTGGACAAGCACCATTAGCACTGGCCCTCCCTGTATTATGTGAAATTACTCCTCGGGTTCATGACGCCCTATGCTTTCAGTATTAACAAAGTTATTATGTTGGGAAAATGTAGAACCAATGTTGGGCCTTGCTAGACCAGCTTTAATCTAAAACAAATTATCAAGGGGGTCCCCATAACAACCCCGATCGTGTTAGGAGTGCTCAATTATGGAACATAACACCGGTAGCCGAAACTAAGGGGGCAAAGGTGGAACAAAACACCAGGCTAGAAAGGCCGAGCCTTCCACCTTTTACCAAGTATATAGGTGCATTAAATTAAATAGCAATTAATATGGTGATATAACAAAGAACCCATGTCTTCACATGGAAGCAACTGCACGTGCAACTAGCAACGCTAACACGAGGTTAAGCAAGTGGTAACATAGCCAATCAGTGGTTTGCTAGGCTGTGAACAGGTTGAAGGTTTTCATGGCAATGTTGAGAGGCTGATATTTAACATGTGGTAGGCAACAAGACATTATCGATAGAAACGGTAATACTAGCATGGCAATGATAGTAATGGTATCTGGGGAAATGGTCATATTGCCTGAGATCCCGCTGAGAAGAAGAATGGCTCCATGAAGTAGACGAACCGATGTAGTCGAACGGGTCCTCACTTTCCGACACGCTTGCGGAACTGTATGGAGACAAAGGAAACCGGAAACAAGAATCAACACACGATATTCACCACGGCACATGCACAACAAGAAGCAATCCACATATGATGCATGAGCAGCTCAATATAAGCACGACATGGCATGGCAATTCACAACACTCAAACACTACACATTAAGTGAAGTTCAATATGCAACGAGTTGCATATTGACGAAACTCCATGTTTAATTAATTAGTTCTATCCCGATTAGATACTCGGCAATATTAAATGTCGTTAAACATGGCAAGAGGTGAAGCATGATTAAACTACCTATCTAGGTATTTTAAATGAGGTCGGAAATGACATATAGCATCTCCGAAATGACCTCACAAGTTAATTTACAATTCTGTCCAGATCTAAACCAACACATTTAATTAGTTGTTAAACAGAAAAACAAATAGGTTCACGTGATTCTACGCGTTGTTACAAGGAAACTACACATAGAGAACATCCCCAACGGAGCTACAGATCAAAAGATACAAGCACCGCAAGATATGATGTCATGAATGCAATATGTGTGTAACGACGGTCACGAGCACTTCAAAACATACAACCAGCAAGATAAAATGAAACTACACGAGATTCTAAGCAAATTCCATATAGGACACGATTAAAACGGAGCAACTGTTCAACAACTACGAGCTAAACAAGAAATGACCACGGTCTGCCAAAATCAGCCACATAGCATTTTCTACACCCCACAACTACGAGCTACTCAACTCCAATATACTCTACCAAGACATGACACAAAAGAGGTCAAGAAGCACTACAACATACAACTAACAACTAGCATGGAAACATGGATCACCAGGAAAAGAAGTCACAAAATGGCTTCTCACACACAGTTTTAGACTTAGTGAAAATAATAGTTTACGAAACTGCAATTTTCAATCTAAAGGCATATTGACAGCAGCAAAACCTAAGCTACAAGACCCGAAATGGCATGAAAATTGACAGCATTCTAGGGAATCCCAAAGTCTACAACTAACTCCATTGCACCAACCTCAAAAGAGCTACAGATCTCAAGATAAGTCATGCAAAGAGAGCAACAAAATATAACAGATTTCAGACTTAGAAATATTTCAGCATCTCCAAATCAGCACTATTTTCTAGCAACTTGAGAGCAAGCAAACCACACCTAAACATGGATTTCTATTGCAACCAAAATTACCAGGCGCTAGACTAAACATCCAAGAGCAACTCTCTAGTTGACAACTTAATCATATCACGCACGGATTAAATCACACAAAATAAACAAAAGGGCAACATGGCAAAATATCGCGTGAACTAACTTGCTCAAAAGCTAAAACTAAATACACAGTTAAATTCTATGGATTTTCTACCCTGAAAACATATATAACATGTGGGGTTGCACAACAATAATATCGCCACACGTATATGCGGGAATAAGTCCTAAACGCGAAAAATAAACTAGCGAGTAAACCCTACATGCAAAAATACCAGCGACTACTCTAAAATACATGGCAAAGGGGTTCCTAAAACGTGAACATTTTATCTAAGGAGTTCGGGCAAACCGGACACGCATGAAAAATAAATACAGGGCAAGCACCTATTGGGACATCATGCAAAAATAGACATTCGGAGGCGCACACTACGTCAAACAATTATGCAAGTTGCAAAATCGTAATCTACACGAAATTCTACCCAAAAAACCATATACAACTCGCCTCGATCCGACTTACGGTTTAGAAACTACAGGCATATTAATATCGTCAATTTTTGTGAAATATAACTAATTCGAAAAACCCTAAATAAGAAATACTACCGGGCCGGATTGAGAGGGCGTAGCTTAGCATATCAGTGCCTGGGCGGGGAATAGCTCAAGTCTCACCTTGGGCCGCCGAGGAGGCAGTGGGCCGAGGGGGTCTCGGGCGAGCTGGGCCTCGAGGATTGGGTGTCGGGACCCCGATCCTAAGCCATAGGAATCCAGCCTGTAACACATCGCATCCCTTTGTGGTCTCCCGCACGGTTAACTCCATGGCTGCAGCCTTACCTTAGCCGGGACCATTTGCGTCTTTTGACTCACGTATGCGATAGTATCGCTAGCAATCCAATGTCAAAGAACCCGGATCGACATGTCTAGTCATAAACCAAAGTGGCAGTACCGCACAAGGACAGGCATACATGACCCAACAAAGCAGGTGTCGCTCATCAGCGAATGTATACGAGTCGTAGCAAGCTACAAGGACTCCATTACATCGCGTGAGATTTCCCCAAAGGGGACAGACACAGCAGCTAAGAAGGACACATGCCGGTCAACCAATGCGTCCGGAGCAGTAGCGAACTACCAAGGCTCGTTGGATCACAAAGGGGCATTTCCTTGTAAGGAGTGCTACTAAAGATCACGACTAGGTAATCGAACCCCATACATATCAAGCATGACACACGTACGCATGGCATACCAATATGTATAGATACATCGATGGCATCACAACATAACCATAAACATACAAGCTTTATTTAAGAGGCTCAGAAGAGCCACACACATAATATTACACATTAAGGTCTCTCGACCCATAATAGCAGTCATACAATACAAGCCAGCGGAAGAGTTATAAACTGTCTAGGAACAGGCAGTGCAACTAGAAGGCACATGGCCTGACTATACTACAGAGCCGACGTAGGGCCAAATCGTAGCTGGGACACCAGCTACTCGTCGTCGTCGATGTCTACGAAGAACCCTCCATTAGGGTCATTAGCAACCTCTGCAACATTTATTAAGCAAACATGAGTACGAAGGTACTCAGCAAGACTTTAGGAGAACTAACTACTCATGCAAGGTATCAAAAGGTATTGTGGGGTTTCATGCGGGAAGCCAGCATTTGACTCGTGGCTAGACAACTTGCATTTTGAAATTAGTTTTGACAACTTGATTTCTCGCACACGAGTCCACTAACACCACAACAATACACTATCGTGGAATCATTCCGTCTCTGTACGGAAATGCCGTCCACGACACTCACGCTTATCTTGGCAATTTTATGAGTAGCCATTGAAGTTATCTATGAACAACATATGTCTCAAAGTAGTCCATATCCGCGGACGCGGCTATTCGAATAGATCATAACCCTGCAGGGGTGTACTTCGTCACACACGCTCTCGCCACTTATCGCTATGTGCATGTCATGCACCTCGGCAACCTTCAAGCGGAAGCCCAGCGAGGGAGTCGGCCACGACCGTTAACCACACTAGTACCTAGTCCAGGTTTATCGCCTATCTAAGAGTAACCCGTACGGAAGTCCGGCCGAGGTTTCCGCCACGGCCTCAAACGATGTGCGCAGGGTTCCCAAGCCCACCATCCGGGTGCCACTTGGTACACCGTGCCACTGCCTACCGCATCACGGCCCACCTCTCAGGTCAGCACCATGCACGGCCTCTAGCATTACTATAAACACCAGAAACTACTTGCAACTCCTGGACCGGGTACTACGCGATTAATAGGCCGAGCGGGTCATATTTCAGGGCCCAGCATGTGGTAGTATCTAGTCTTGGAATACATACACGGAACTCAGTTCCTAAGGACGGTTCCAATGAAACAACCCGCCTTGTACTCCTACACAGCCTTTCACCGGTACCTTTACCAAATCAAGTTCAACACACAACCTTTGCTCACCGAACACATTCCACATTTCTGTTCATCTCCCAGATGACAGACCATACACAACTCTAAGCATAGCATGCATAGCAGGATAAGGCACATCATAGTTCAAGCAACTACCAGGTATGCTAGGTTGCAAGGTTCGGCTATTTACTGTGAGAAGGTTAAGTCATGCAAAGGAAGTGGGTTCAACTATCGTGGCAAAAGCAGTTGAAGCATTTGATCTTAAATGCAATAAATAGGTGCAGGAGCGAGAATATGGGATTTATCGGGATGATCAAAAGGGTTGCTTGCCTTGTTGCTCAGAGGAGGAATGATATCCGTCAGACGGATATTCCATGGAATCCGGGGGTGCGGAGCCTACCGAAATGAATGGCAACATTCAATAATAATCATATGCACTCAAAATGATGCATGAGAATGGCATGAGAATGCAAGGTGATAAGTTATTATTTTCAACATGTATTAGGTTTAGAGTTGATTTGAATCACATTCGGATAGCAATTCAAATGGGGTATTCTCGGATACCGGTTTAATTGATTCGACCTGATGCTCAGGTCAACTTGATGCTAACATGCATGAAATGTCATGTTATGATACTGATTTGTAATTAGGACAGTGGTGATCATTGCAATCATAATGAAATTTGAATATTTTTCCAAATTCCATTTAAAAAGTAATTTTGAGAATTGAATTATTCCTTATTCCACATTTTAGGGTTCTGTAACTTTTTCAAACATAGTTGAAAATAGCATAATCAGAATCCTTGAATTTTTCTGATACTTTTTCATATATAAATTATTTTCATTGGAGTTACAGATTAATTTCTATGATTTTTACAAGTTTTAGCAATTTCCTGGAATTAGTTTTATGCTGGAAATTCTAATAATTGCATCAGACTGACGTCAGCAGGTCAGCCGACCTGTTCAGGTCAAACCTGACAGGGGGCCCCACTAGTCAGCCTCTTTGGGACTAATCCCGCGCTGACCAGCCCTAACTGAGGTTTGACTTGGCCTTGGGCCCACTTGTCAGCGAGTGATTAGGTCACTAAGCTGCTGGGTTAGCTTGCCACGTCGACCCCCACCGGAGGGTGGTCGCTAGCGACCAGGCCCGCGGCGGAGGGCTCGCCGGAGGCGACCTAGACGGCGCTGCACATCACCAAAACGCACGCGGTTTTCAGCTACAGCATGCTCGCGAAGTGGCCGATCTGGCATGACCATCTGGGGAGGCTAGGGTCGCCGGAAGAGGCGTCGGCGACGAGCCAGTGCGGCGGCCGAAGCTCGGCCTTCTATGAGGGGCGGTTCTAGGGCACGGGGAGGGCAGCTGGAGGGCTCGACACGCTCCTGGAGGCTCCAGGAGCTCGAATCCTAGCTCGGGCGCGTGGATCGGTCATCACAGCGACGGCAGCGACATGGCCAGCGGCGAGAAGCTCTCGGCCTTGGTGGGGAACTAGGATACGATGCACGGGAGAGCGTGGGGCGAGAGGGAAAACGACGACGAGCTCACGGCAGTTCCGATGGCGCTGAAGAGGGGCTCGGGGATGCGCCGGAGGGAGCGAATCGACGGGAGAGGTCCGGCGTCCCGAGGTGGAAGACGATGGCGTTGCGGGCGTTGCAGGGCTCGAGGAAGCTTCGGCTTCTGCAGAGATGACCATGGCGATGAGGCGGAGCTAATGGCGTGCTCTGGGAGGGAATCCTATGGCCAGGGGCACGGGCAGCTCGAGCTCGAGCTCGGCTCTAATGGCGGCAGCAAGGAGGAGGAGGAGATCCGGGAGGAGGAAGAGAACCGAGGCGGGGAATGGATAGGGGAGGCTCTGGGGAGCTTATCCCCGTCGTCGCCAGCGCGAGGCGGCGCCCAGGCAGGCACGCAGGTGCGTGGCCGCGCCGGAGGGGGCGGCGGCCACCTCCTGCTGCCTACTGGCGCGAGGGAGGGGACGAGCCAGGGATGGGCCGGGCCAGGCTTAGGCGACAGGTAAGGTTTTTCCATTTTTTTCTGTTTTTGTTTTTCTGTTTTGCTAATTATTGTTTTGCTAATTAATTCAGCTCCAAAACAAAAAGTAAAAACTATTTTAGACCTCCTAAAATATTTGTTATAATATCCCCAACCATTTCCAAGCTTTTCAACATTTTTGGAAATTTATAGTTTCTGATTTCAAATTTAAATTTTGAAACCAGTAGCCTTTTTCATTTATTCAAAAAGCTTAAGGTGTCAAGAAAATAGTTTTCTCCAATGCTCATTTACTTTCATGATTTATCAGAAAGTTTGAACATTTCTTGAGGCCATTTTTGGTTCATTGATTTTGAACTAGTTTGAGATTTCCTTTAATTGAAATGGTGGCTAGGGTTTTGAGTTTTTCCTTTGCCACTTTGTTGCTTTTGTTGAAACTTCTTAGATGCAAATGCAAAGAAGACATGAGCACAATGCTATCTTGCTTAAGGGTTAGGGATGTGACATTGGGCCTGGACCACGCGAACCTCAATGGTCGTCCCAGACGAGAGGTTGCGAGCGCTAAGGCATCGCCGTCTCCCTCATGCCCCACCTGGGCAGAGGCTTGGTGGCGGCGGCGGCTACAGGTTCCAGGGGCGGCGACCGGCGGAGGGCCTCGGGCCGACCGGGAACGAGACGGGCGGCGATGCGGACCGGTGGATCCGGGCAGCACCGCCCAATCCCGGCGGCGGCGAGCTTCGGTCGGTCCTGGCATGTGTTCCTGTAAGAGGAAGATAGGAGGGAGATGAGCGAGAGAGAAGGAAGAAGGAGCAGGGAGGAGGAGGTCCGGCGGGGCTCTGCTCCGGTGAGCTTCGGCCGGCGACGACGAGGAGTCGCGGGCGGCGCTCGGGGCGGCGCGGGCAGGAGTGCTGCAGCGCTCGGGCGAAGCTCGGGGAGGCGCTGGAGGCGGCTCGCGAGCGGCGACTGATGGGCCTGCCCGGGCCCGATCTAGGCTCGGCGGGCCCGCGACGGCTGGGGCTGGTGGGAGGAGAGATAGAGAGAGAGGGGGGATTAGGGTTAGGGCGCGGATCCCGAGGTGGGAGGAGAGGGTGTTGTCTAAAAAAATAGGAGGAGGTCTATTTATAGACAAAAGGGGGGCTGGTTTACCGGAATATCGTTCTGGATCCAACCGGGCGATCGGATTCCCATAATTCCGAACACGGGACGGGCTACGAGGCCGTGTAGAGTAGTTATCCGGAGACGAGAGGGAAAACGGGCGGTGCGGCAACGATTTTGAAAACACCGAAAGACGTCCGACGATAGACCGAATACGGTGCCGCTACGGTCGACCGTTCGGGTACGAGACGGACTCCGGTTGCGACGAAATTCGACAGGCGGCTGATACGTCTATTTTGCATCATGCTTTCAGGGTGATATTTATTGCTCTATGGGCTATTATATTACTTTGTGGTACCATATTTATGCCTTTTCTCTCTTATTTTGCAAGGTTTATTTGAAGAGGGAGAATTTAGGCAGCTGGAATTCTGGACTGAAAAAGGAGCAAATCTTAGTCCACTATTCCGCACATCTCCAAATGCCCTGACAAGTTACGTGGAATTTTTTGGGATTATATAAAAAATACTGGGCTAAAGAAGTACCAGAGGGGGGCTACCAGGGCGCCACAAGCCCTGCCACCGCCACCCCCCTCGTGGCGGATGGCAAGCTTGTGGGCTCCCTGACGGCCCACAGGCCCCCCTCTTTTGCTATATGAAGGGTTTCGTTCCAGAAAAAATAAATCAATCGGGAGCTTTTTCGTGGTTTCGCCGCTGCCATGAGGCGGAACTTGAGCAGATCCAATCTAGAGCTCCGGCATGACGATCCTACCGGGGAAACTTCCCTCCCGGAGGGGGAAATCGTCGCCATCGTCATCACCAACACTCCTCTCGTCGGAGGGGAGACATCTTCATCGACAGTTTCATCAGCACCATCTCCTCTCCAATCCCTAGTTCATCTCTTGTAACCAATCTCCGTCTCACGACTCCGATTGGTACTTGTAAGGTTACTAGTAGTGTTGATTACTCTTTGTAGTTGATGCTAGTTGGATTACTTGGTGGAAGAGTTTATGTTCAGATCCTTGATGCTATTCATTACACCTCTGATCATGATTATGATTATGCTTTGTGAGTATTTACTTTTGTTCCTGAGGACATGGGATAAGTCATGTTAATAATAGTCATGTGAATTTCATATCCGTTCGGTATTTTGATATGTTGTATGTGAACGTCGACTACATAACACTTCACCATATTTTGGCTTAGCGGAAGGCATTGGGGAGTAGTAAGTAGATGATGGGTTGCTGGAGTGACAGAAGCTTAAACCCCAGTCTATGCGTTGCTTCGTAACGGGCTGATTTGGATCCACTTGTTTAATGCTATGGTTAGACGTTGTCTTAATTCTTCTTTCGTAGTTGCGGATGCTTGCGAGAGGGATTAATCATAAGTGGGATGCTTGTCCAAGTAAGGGCAGTACACAAGCGCCGGTCCACCCACATATCAAACTATGAAAAAGTAACGAACGTGAATCATATGAACATGATGAAACTAGCATGACAGAAATTCCCGTGTGTCCTCGGGAGCGTTTTTACTCCTATAAGACTTTGTTCAGGCTTGTCCCTTGCTACAAAAGGGATTGGCCCCTTGCTGCACCATTGCTACTAGTTGTTACTTGTTACTCTTCGCTTGCTACGCTTCACCTCGCTACACCATCACTTGTTACCGCTACTTTCAGTGCTTGCAGTTATTACCTTGTGGAAAACCGTTTATCAGAGTCTTCTGCTCCTCGTTGGGTTCGACACTCTTACTTATTGAAAGGACTACGATTGATCCCCTATACTTGTGGGTCATCAAGACTCTTTTCTGGCGCCATTGCCGGGGAGTGAAGCGCCTTTGGTAAGTGGAAATTGGTAAGGAAACATTTTTATACTGTGCTGAAATTTATTGTCACTTGTCACTATGGAAAGTGTTCCTTTGAGGAATTTTTTCGGGGTATCTTCACCACGAACGGAAGCACGAGGAGTTGTTCCTCAACCTGAGGTACCTACTGAAAATATCTTTTATGAAATTCCTTCGGGTATGCTTGTGAAACTGCTGGCTAATCCTTTTACACGAGATGGATCTTCACATCCAGACTTGCATCTAATCTTTGTAGATGAAGTTTGTGGTTTATTTAAGCTTGCAGGTTTGCCCGAGGATAAGGTAAAGAAGAAAGTCTTTCCTTTATCTTTGAAAGATAAGGCGTTGACATGGTATAGGCTATGTGATGATACTGGATCATGGGACTATAATCGGTTGTAATTGGAATTTCATCAAAAGTTTTATCCTATGCATTTAGTACATCGTGATCGGAACTTTATTTATAACTTTTGGCCTCGTGACAGGGAAAGCATAGCTCAAGCTTGGGGGAGGCTTAAATCAATGCTATATTCATGCCCCAATCATGAGCTCTCGAGAGAAATCATCACTCAAAACTTTTATGCTCGCTTTCACATGAAGATCGTACCATGCTTTACACTTATTGTACCGGTTCTTTTATGAAGAAGGATATTGATCACAAGTGGAATTTATTGGAAAGAATCAAACGCAACTCTGAAGTTTGGGAGCTGGAGGATGGTATGGAGTCAGGTATGAATTTCCAGTTTGATTGCGTTAAATCTTTTGTTGAGACAAACACTTTTAGAGATTTTAGCGCTAAGTATGGACTTGACTCTGAGATAGTAGCTTCTCTATGTGAATCTTTTGCTCCTCATGTTGATCTTCCCAAAGAGAAGTGGTTTAAATATTTTCCTCCTGTAGAAAGCAACATAGCCAAAACCAATCTAGTTGAGGAGAAAGTCATTGCTTTTAGTGATCCTGTTGTTCCTTGTGCTTACATTGAGAAACCACCAAACCCTGCTAGGATAAAGGATTATTCTAAAGCTCCAACTGTGATACGTAGGGGTTACATTAGACTTCTTGCACTCCCTATGGAGATTGGAGTTGAACCTAGTGTTTCTATTATCAAAGATCTCTTAGCCGAAGACGTAGACGGGCATGTTATCAAATTTAGTGAGGACTCCGCTAGAATTGCTAAACCTCACGTTAAAGACAAATACAGACCTGTAGTTGGCCTGCCCGTTGTTTCTGTCAAGTTAGGAGATCACTTTTACCATGGTTTATGTGATATGGGAGCTAGTATTAGTGCAATACCCCGTTCCTCAATGATGAAATCAAAGATGAGATTGCACCTGCTGAGTTAGAACCCATTGATGTCACTATTACGCTAGCTAATAGAGACACTATATGCCCTCTGGGAATTGTGAGAGACGTAGAAGTCATGTGTGGTAAGACGAAGTATCCTACTGATTTCCTCGTCCTTGGTACTGCACAAGATAACTTTTGTACCATCATATTTGGTAGACCCTTTCTCAACACCGTCAATGCTCACATTAATTGCATTAAGCATACTGTCATAGTTATTTTCGAGGGTGTGTCTCATGAATTTAACTTATCCAAGTTTGGAAGACAACCCCATGAGAGAGAGTCGTCTGGGAGGGATGAAATCATTGCTCTTGCCTCTATTGCCGTACCTCCTACGGATCCTGTAGAGCAATATCTGCTTGAGCATGAAAATGATATGCATATGGAGGAGAGAGATGAGATAGATAAAATTGTCTTAGAAAAATATCCTATTCTCAAGAATAATCTTCCTGTTGAACTTCTTGGGGATCCTCCCCCACCGAAGGGTGATCCTGTGTTCGAGCTTAAACAGTTTCCTGATACTCTTAAGTATGCCTATCTTGATGAGAAGGAGATATATCCCGTTATTATTAGTGCTCTCCTCTGAGAGAACGAAGAGAAGAAGTTACTAAAACTGTGAGGAAGCACCGTGCTGCTATTGGATATACTCTTGATGATCTTAAGGGTATTAGTCCTACTCTATGCCATCACAAGATTAAAACTGATCCTGACTTCAAACCAGTTGCTGATCGTCAAAGGAGATTGAATCCTAAGATGAAATTGGTCATTACAAAATAAATATTAAAGCTTATGGAAGCCGGAATCATTTATCCTTTGCTCATAGTGATTGGGTATGTCTAGTACATTGCATACCTCACAAGGGAGGTATCACCGTCGTTCCTAATGATAAGGATGAACTAATCCCACAAAGGATTATTACTGGCTATAGGATGGTGATAGACTTCCGGAAACTGAACAAGGCAACCAGGAAAGATCATTATCCTTTGTCGTTTATCGACCAAATGCTAGAAACGCTATCAAAACACACACATTTGTGCTTTCTAGACGGTTATTCAGGTTTCTCGCAAATACCTATTGCACAATTTGATCAGGAGAAAACTACTTTCACCTCCCCCTTTGGTACCTTTGCTTATAGACGTGTGCCTTTTGGCTTATGCAATGCACCTGCCACCTTTCAAAGATGTATGATGGCTATATTATCTGACTTTTGTGAAAAGATTGTCGAGGTTTTGATGGATGACTTCTCCGTTTACGGGTCTTCCTTTGATGATTGCCTCAGCAATCTTGATCGAGTCTTGCAGAGATGCGAAGATACCAACCTCGTCTTGAATTGGGAGAAGTGCCACTTTATGGTTAATGAAGGCATCGTCTTAGGACACGAAATCTCTGAAAGAGGCATTGAAGTTGATAAGGCTAAGGTTGATGCAATTGAGAAAATGCCTTGCCCCACAGATATCAGAGGTATATGAAGTTTCCTAGGTCATGCTGGTTTCTATAGAAGGTTCATTAAAGACTTCTCTAAGATTTCTAGGCCTCTTAACAACCTCTTGCAGAAGGATGTTCCTTTTGTTTTTGATGAGGATTGTGAGGAAGCTTTCGAAATACTTAAGAAGGCTTTGATAACCGCACCTATTGTTCAACCACCTGACTGGAACTTGCCCTTTGAAATCATGTGCGATGCTAGTGATTATGCTGTTGGTGTTGTTCTTGGACAAAGAGTTGACAAGAAGTTGAATGTTATTCACTACGCTAGTAAAACTCTAGACAGTGCCCAAAGAAACTATGCCACTATGGAAAAGGAGTGTTTAGCAGTCGTGTTTGCATGTGAAAAGTTTAGATCTTACATAGTTGACTCCAAAGTCACTATTCACTCTGATCATGCTGCTATTAAGTACCTTATGGACAAGAAGGACGCTAAGCCTAGGCTGATCAGATGGGTCCTCCTGCTACAGGAATTTGATTTGCACGTTGTTGACCGAAAGGGTGCTGATAATCCTGTAGCAGATAACTTGTCCAGGCTTGATAATGTCCTTGATGACCCACGACCTATTGATGACAACTTTCCTGATGAGCAATTGAATGTCATCCGCACTTCACATAGTGCACCGTGGTATGCCGATTATGCAAATTATATCGTAGCCAAATACATACCACCGAGTTTCACCAATCAACAAAAGAAGAAATTCTTGTTTGATTTGAGTCACTACTTTTGGGATGATCCTCACCTTTATAAATAAGGAGTATATGGTGTTATTAGACGTTGTGTGCCTGACATGAACAGGGGCAGATCTTGCAAAAGTGTCATTCCGAAGCCTACGGAGGACACCACACTCGAGATAGAACTACCCACAAGGTATTGCAATCAGGTTTCTATTGGCCCACTCCCTTCAAGGATGCCCGTAAGTTTTTCTTGTCTTGTGACGAATGCCAAAGAATAGGGAACATGAGTAAGCGTCAGGAAATGCCTATGAACTATTCATTTGTCATTGAACCATTTGATGTTTGGGCTTTGATTATATGGGACCCTTCCCGAGTTCCAATGGGTACACTCACATCTTAGTTGTTGTGGATTACGTCACAAAGTGGGTAGAAGCTATACCCACTAAAAATGTTGATCACCACACCTCCATTAAGATGCTTATAGAATACATTTTCCCAAGATTTGGAGTCCCTAGATATTTGATGACTGATGGCGGTTCACACTTCATTCATGGTGTTTTCTGCAAGATGCTCGCTAAGTATGATGTCAACCATAGAGTTGCATCTCCTTATCATCCTCAGTCTAGTGGTCAAGTGGAGTTGAGTAATAGGGAGATCAAATTGATCCTACAAAAGACCGTCAATAGATCTCGAAAGAATTGGTCTAGCAAACTTGACGATGCACTATATGCTTATAGGACTGCTTATAAGAATCCCATGGAATGTCACCGTATAAAATGGTTTACGGTAAGGCCTGTGATTTACCTCTTGAGCTGGAACACAAAGCTTATTGGGCAATCAAAGAGCTCAACTTCGATTTCGAACTTGCCGGTGAGAAGCGGCTGTTTGATATTAGCTCATTAGATGAATGGAGGGCCCAGGCATATGAGAATGCCAAGCTGTTCAAGGAAAAGGTTAAGAGATGGCACGATAAACGAATACAGAAACGAGAGTTCAATGTAGGTGATTATGTCCTGCTATACAACTCTCGTTTGAGATTCTTTGCAGGCAAGCTTCTCTCTAAATGGGAAGGTCCTTACGTTATCGAGGAAGTATATCGTTCCAGTGCCATCAAAATCAACAACACGGAAGGAAATTTTCCAAGACTGGTAAACGGGCAAAGAATCAAGGATTACATCTCTGGTACTCCCATAAATGTTGAGACCAATATCATCAATGTCATAACTCCACAGGAGTACATAAGGGATGTTTATCAGCCTGTTTCAGACCCTGAAAATGAAGAGGTATCTGTTTCGGTAAGAAATTGGACTCCGATGCTTTTCCAATAGGAAATTTCCTCCGTTTTGGAATTTTTGGAAAATTAGAAAAATAAAAAAGCAATCCGGAGAGAGCACGAGGCGGCCACAAGCTTGGAAGCCTCCACCTACCCCCCTGGTGGCGGAGGGAGGGCTTGTGGGCACCTCGTGTGCCTCCCGGACTCCGTTTTCTTGCGGAGCACTACTTCTGGTTCAAAAAATCAATATATATTCGTTCGAAGGTTTTGATCTCCGTATCGCGCAGTTTTCCTCTGTTTTCGTTTGGAGCTTGTTGTCTGCCACAGAATTAGAGCAAAGATATCTCAGGAATCTGTTGGGGAGAATGATCTTCACCAAGTTCATGAAGAAGTAGATCCTGATCTGAAAAGAGTAGAAGTCACGGAAGCCAGGGACCAAGCTAAGGAGAAAACCCAAGCTAGGGAGGAAGTTCAACCTATGTTCAACATTGAAGACGTAGAAGGAGTAGATTTTTCCAACCCTTCCTCCATGTGCTGTCTCCATCCTTGATTGAACTCTTGAGGTTTTGCGAAACAACTTGTGCTTGCAATATTTCCCTTTCTCGTGAAGTTGTTTTGTTGGAAAACCATGTCACAGATCTCGAAGGTGTAAATCAAAGATTGATAGCTCTCTTGGAATCAAAGGCAACAAATCCACCACCATCACCGCCAAAGGAAGACAACTAAGCATTGGTATGGGCAATCCCCTTGGCTTCTGCCAAGCATGGGGGAGTTGCCCTGGTATCGTATCACCTTTATATCTTTTGCTTTTACCTTTGTTTTAGTTCTTTCCTTTTCAGTTTTTATTTCTTCTCTTAGAGGAATAAGTCTTTAGTGTTTAGTTTAAGTCTTTTGCTTTGTCTCTCCCCCGATTGATTCGAGCTTGCGAGCTATATAATAAAGAGTATCTTAGTCAAGGGCTTTGCTTTGTGCCATGATCAAAAGTATGAAAAGAACGATAGCATGAAAGATCATGAGACGATCTTATGGAAAGTGATAACTTCACATATGACACGTATGATGATTGAAACTCATTGAGAATAAATCAACATAGACTTCAGTCATTGTTGCAATAAATAAGAAGTAATAAGGAAAGAGAGGTTCACATATAAATATATCATCTTGGACACTTTTTACAATTGTGAGCACTCACCAAACTATTACATGCTTAGGACTAGATGTTGGACAAGGAAGACAACATAATGAATTGTGTTTGCTTGGTTCCAAACAATTTTATATGATTAGAGATCCCTTAGCATGTGACGATTGCTTCCACCTCATGTTAGCCAAAACTCTCGCACCAAGTAAAGATACTACTGGTGCATCCATAAACCTTCAACCCAGTTTTGCCATGAGAGTCCACCATACCTTCCTAGGGATTGAATAAGATCCTTCAAGTAAGTTGTCATCGTTGCAAGCAATAAAAAATTGCTCTCTAATATGTATAATCTATTAGTGTGTGGAAAATAAGCTTTGTACGAACCTGTGATGAGGAAGACATAAAAGCGACAAACTGCATAATAAAGTTCTTTATCACAGGATGCAATATAAAGTGACGTTCCTCCGCACTAAGAGGACACACATTCAAACCTCAAAAGCGCATGACAACCTCTTCTTCCCTCTGCGAAGGGCCTATCTTGTACCTTTACTTTTTGCCCTTGTAAGAGTCGTGGTGATCTTCACCAATTCCCTATTTTGCCTTTGTCTTGGCTACCGTCACATGCTTGGGAAAGATCTATATTCATATATCAACTTGGATTTGAGTACTTATGCTTTATTATTGTTGACTTTACCCTTGATGTAAATCGTTGGGAGGCAAAACTATAAGCCCCTATCTTCCTCTGTGTCGAGCGGAAACTTTGACACCATGAGTACCACGTGAGTTGTAACAATTGTGGAAAACAAAAGAGATGATTGAGTATGTGGGTTTTCCTTACAAGCTCTTATTTGACTCTTTCTGATGTTGTGATAAATTCCAATTGCTTCAATGACTATGGACTGTTGTTGGTTACTTCTCGGTAAGGTTTTTGCTTCATGCTTTGCTTTGTGAAGGAATTGTTACTTTCCCATAAGAATCTTTATGATGTATTGCTGTTCTATGTGTGATCATGATGCCCTCATGTCCGTATTATGTTTTATCGACACCTTCGTCCCTAAACATGTGGACATGTTTATGGAACTTGGTTTTCGCTTGAGGACAAGCGAGGTCTAAGCTTGGGGGAGTTGATACGTCCATTTTGCATCATGCTTTCATGTTGATATTTATTGCTTTATGGGATGTTATATTACTTTGTGTTACCATATTTATGCCTTTTCTCTCTTATTTTGCAAGGTTTATTTGAAGAGGGAGAATTCAGGCAGCTGGAATTCTGGACTTGAAAAGGAGCAAATCTTAGTCCACTATTCTGCACATCTCCAAATGCCCTCAAAAGTTATGTGGAATTTTTTGGGATTATATAAAAAATACTGGGCTAAAGAAGTACCCGAGGGGGGTTACTAGGGCGCCACAAGCCCTGCCACCGCCACCCCCCTAGTGGCGGATGGCAAGCTTGTGGGGTCCCTGACGGCCCACAGGCCCCCCTCTTTAGCTATATGAAGGGTTTCGTTCCAGAAAAAGTCAATCGGGAGCTTTTTCGTGGTTTCTCCGCCGCCACGAGGCAGAACTTGAGCAGATCCAATCTAGAGCTCCGGCAGCACGATCCTGCCGGTGAAACTTTCCTCCCGGAGGGGGAAATCATCGTCATCGTCATCACCAACACTCCTCTCGTTGGAGGGGAGGCATCTTCATCAAAATCTTCATTAGCACCATCTCCTCTCCAATCCCTAGTTCATCTCCTGTAACCAATCTCCATCTCATGACTCCGATTGGTACTTGTAAGGTTACTAGTAGTGTTGATTACTCTTTGTAGTTGATGCTAGTTGGATTACTTGGTGGAAGAGTTTATGTTCAGATCCTTGATGCTATTCATTACACCTCTGATCATGATTATGATTATGCTTTGTGAGTAGTTACTTTTGTTCCTGAGGGCATGGGATAAGTCATGTTAATAATAGTCATGTGAATTCGATATCCGTTCGGTATTTTGATATGCTGTATGTTGTCTTTTCCTCTAGTGGTGTTATGTGAACGACGACTACATAACACTTCACCATATTTGGTCTTAGAGGAAGGCATTCGGGAGTAGTAAGTAGATGATGGGTTACTGGAGTGACAGAAGCTTAAACCCCAGTCTATGTGTTGCTTCGTAAGGGGCTGATTTGGATCCACTTGTTTAATACTATGGTTAGTCGTTGTCTTAATTCTTCTTTCGTTGTTGCGGATGCTTGCGAGAGGGGTTAATCATAAGTGGGATGCTTGTCCAAGTAAGGGCAGTACCTAAGCGTCGGTCCACCCACATATCAAACTACCAAAGTAACGTGAATCATATGAACATGATGAAACTAGCATGACAGAAATTCCCGTGTGTCCTCGGGAGTGTTTTTCCTCCTATAAGACTTTGTTCAGGCTTGTCCCTTGCTACAAAAGGGATTGGGCAACTTGCTGCACCATTGCTACTACTTGTTACTTGTTACTCTTCGCTTGCTACGTTTCACCTCGCTACACCATCACTTGTTACCGCTACTTTCAGTGCTTGCAGTTATTACCTTGCTGAAAACCGTTTATCAGAGCCCTCTGCTCCTCGTTGGGTTCGACACTCTTACTTATCGAAAGGACTACGATTGATCCCCTATACTTGTGGGTCATCAACGGCCTACCTATATTAAAATAAGACCGCACGTCAAATTCCAACCCAATCAGAGAAAGTTTTATACGCACTTTTAAAACAGGGTTTTGACGATGCCATGGGCGCGTGCGTGTATGGTCGGGCTCAGAACGGACAACGACGAGAACCGGCAACTAACAACGGATGCAAGTTTTGAAAACTGGCGACAACGGAGTGCCGATGCGATGCAGATGATTCTCATGATGCGATGATGATGCGGCAAATAAAAATAGACACACAACGAAACGGAATAAAGGGGGAATCTTGTGGAACGTCGGTCTCAGGATGTCACAATAATTTTTTTGCCTTTTCCCAATTCTACTTGAGAAACAACTACGAAAGTTATAGCAGGTCAAGCACACCCTACACATGCAATTCTAATAGTATAGAAGTGCAAAGTAAAACATGCAAGTGTAATGTAGAGGAGTAAGGTAGGGTGATCAAACGCATGAGGTTGACACGCGGATTTTTGGCCTTGTTTTTGATAGGTGGCGCATTCACGTCCATGTTAGTGCAGACTTCAACCTACATAGGGTAATGGCTGCGAGAGTCCACGTAGGGATCGACCCACAAAGGGTCCACAAAGAAGTGACCTTGTCTATTTCACCATGGCTTCAGTCCATGGAGGACTAGCCTTACTCACGGTAGATCTTCACGAAGTAGGTGATCTCCTTACCTTTACAAACATCTTGGTTCAACACCACAACACGAAGTGGGAGACTCCCAAGAAACACCTAACGAATCTAGGAGGCACCACCCTCCAAAAGGTAATAGATGTGGTAGATCAATGAACTCCTTGCTCTTGTGCTTCTAAACATAGTCTCCTCAACGGAAATCACTCTCTCACAGAATATGCATGGGTAGGAGACGTTGATTGAGTGGAAAGAGGTTTGGGGAGCCTAGAGATCAAGTTTCAAATGATAGGATTGGAATATCTTGGTCTCAACACATGAGTAGGTGGTTCTCTCTTAGAAAATGGATCTGGAAGTGAAGTGTGTGCTGAGTGCTTCTCCCACGAATGAGAGGTGGGTGAAGGGGTATATTTAGGCAGCAACCAAAATTCAATCGTTACACACAAATGGGCAAACTCGGTGACACCAAAGTTGACAACTCGGTGGTACCGATTAGCACTAAAGGTGTGAACTTTTGAATCTCGATGAGACCGATATATGAAACTCGGTGGCACCGAAAAGGTGACTAACGGTCAGATGGCCAAACTCGGTGGCACCGATACTCAATTTGGGAAATTCCGATTTTGTGTATCTTGGCAACAGAATGTTGGTCACACTGAACTCCGTAGCACCGACTTGGTTTCGGTTGCACATATTTGGTGGGAATGGATAAGGTTTTATGTTTGAGCTCAAACTCGGTGGGTCCGATATGAAAATGTTGGTGATACCTAATTTGTGAATGTGGATCTTGACAGAGTGGATATGAGGGAAAAATGACTAAGTGTTTTGGTGGCTAACTTTGAGCATTTGAGCAATCAGTTCATTTTACTACCTCACCCCTTTTAATATTATTGGCTTTCCTTTGGACTCAAAAGTGATTTCTCACAAAAGTAAAATGAAGAGTCTTCTAACTTGAAGCTTGAGCCAATATTATTCCTTTCTTGCATCCAAGGGCATCTCCACATAAACCTTAAGCCATAACATCTTTTGAACTTTTTCTGAAATATACTTGGAAATCATATTAGTCCAATGATGCATGTGTTGTGATCAATTACCAAAACCACCCTAGGGAGCAATTGTGCTTTGAGGTGTCCACTACCCACCAGCCCACGGGCAAGGCCTCTCGCGCTCCCTAGTGAGTAGTGGCCACCTCCTTCACCTTATGGTCCTCCCATGAAGCTTCTAGTGCCTCTTTTGTTAACAAAACGTCAAAAAGTTTCATTTCTATTGGAGAACTTTTATTTCTGCACAAAAAAAACAACACCACGGTAATTCTGCTGAAAACAACGTGAGTCGGAGTTAGTTCCATGCAAATCATACCAAAACCATATAAATATGTTGTAAACATGGCATGAATACTTCATAAATTATAGATACATTGGAGACGTATTAGCATCCCTAGGAAAGTCAGAATCGTGACTCAAGTCTTAGAATCGTACGACTTTATGATCCAAACTAGCCCCTTCGATTCTATGATTTTTCTTATAGAATCTAAGTTTCTACGATCCTAGTAGTTATGATTCTACGATTCACGATTCTACCAATGGATCTCTGATCCGATTCAGAATCGCGATTCTGACAACCTTGATCCCTAGTCTTAATTCCTACTCGTCCTCGAGTAGGTAAATGATAAAAGAAACAATTTATGAAGTGTGAATGCTAGCATAGTGCATAATTTTGATCAATGATAATTTCAATCACTTTTCCTAGCATCATAACAATAACACTTTCTTATAAAATTCATCATGATAAAGTAGCAATTGAAAACAAAATTTTTGATGTGAAATTCTACCTATCATATTCATCATATACCCTTTTCTTTATAGCATGGACATGTGGACTTGTAGATGATTCAAAGAAATAGCCTATAATTTGACATGAAAAGTTTAATACTCAAGCATATCAACAAGCAACCATGTCTTTCAAAATATCAACGCTAAGGAAAGTTATCCCTAGCCCATCATGGTCAATCATTGATCCATTCATGCAACACACCCAAATATTAGCTACATTCAATGCTCAA
The DNA here is from genome assembly GCF_904849725.1 of Hordeum vulgare subsp. vulgare. Classification (NCBI taxonomy): domain Eukaryota; kingdom Viridiplantae; phylum Streptophyta; class Magnoliopsida; order Poales; family Poaceae; genus Hordeum; species Hordeum vulgare. Next base: position 141,585,284 of record NC_058521.1, on the reverse strand, counting down.
GTAAGATATTACTGTTCCATAGTTGGTGCTTTATAAGAGAAGATGGAGACTCAAATAAAAAAATTGCATAGAAGTAAATAGATAGGCCCTTCGCAGAGGGAGGCAGAGATTTGTAGAGGTGCTAGAGCTTAAAGCTTAAGTTGAGAGATAAAATTATTTTGGGTGTCATGCTTTTCCTGTCAACGAAAATGACTAAGAGTTCCCAATATCTTCCATGCTAAACAAATCATAGGCGGTTCCCAAACTGAAAATAAAGTTTATTCCTTTTATCACCATTCTTTCACACTCCACGGTTAGCCGCATTCACAGGTACCGTCCATACCAACACTTCCCAAGGAATTTATTATTTGACAACATAAAATAAATTTTCTTTGCATTTCGGGACTGGGCATCCCTATTATTGTCGTACTCTCGTGCAATGACAAATAAATAAACACTCATATTGATAATAACCTATTTAACATGGAAGATACCGACCACCCATTGTCGCACACACACGAAACAGAAGTTTATTTTGAACATTAGAGTTGGCACATACAAATTTACTTAGAAGGACATTGAAATACCGCACATAGGTAGGTATGGTGGACTCATTTCGCACATATTTGTGTCACACCCTGTTTTTGCTATCACATGTATGTGTTGTAAAATTCTGAGCTTGTTAAAACTTTTTCAAAACTAATGTTGTGAGTGCCATGATTGACATTGTATGCTTGTATGCATGGTCATGTGAGGTTTCAAAACCCTAAAATTCCTTTTTGGTATTCTACTGATTTCCAAAAACCTTGATAACCAAAGCTAAACCACCTTGAGTTGCACTACATGTCCTTGATAGCAAGCAGTGCTACTACTCATATTTGGTAATCTGATTTTTACCTATTCTTATATTTCAAAACCACAAAAATAATTATTTTTGTGAGTATTTTCCTAATTAAATAACCTGTCCATTTCTAAGGTCAGAATTGGTCTTACAACATGGGAAAATACTTTTATGCTTTGGAAAAATTTGATTAAATCTAGAGATGATTAGAAGGACATATATTTTCCATACATAAGATTTTAAACCCCATTTTATATTATATTTATTGATTAAAACTGTAAAAGCTATTTCTGTCTCTTTTGGCATTTTGAAATATTTCCAAAGGAAATATTCTCAATAAATTCCTAGAAAATTCCAGTGATGTCCCTAAGCCCTATTTCGAGTCCACATAAAGCTTCACCATGATCGAAGGTGGATAAGGACCCCAAATACCCCAAAAACCCTATCTGTCCAGAATCAAGTTAGAGCAACTCTACATAGCAAAGTTTGTCCAATGAGGCTAAAACTTTGCAGGGGTACCTAATACCTCAAATGAGGGTTCTACACCAAAAATGGGATTTGTGGGACTTAGTTTGCCCACACTCCCTTTGGAAGGAACATATCTGGTCATATTGGAGTGATTTCAAGTTTACAAAGATAAACTTGTTCATTGGAGCTCAAATTTGGTGGAACTCCATGGTTTATCACCAAAACCGAACCTGTTAAGTGTCAGCACCAGTGGTGGGGGTGCAAACCTCTGTAACCAATGTCGAACACCTTCTGACAGATAGGAAAAAGCCACCTTAGCCACAGCTAAACCAAACTCCTTTGCTTCAAACTCTTAGATTAAGCAGCCAGCACCTGTATCTAACCCCAGTCAACTGGCACCTCACTGGTTCAAAGTCGAAATGCCAAAAACCCCAATTTAGACCTTAGGTCATGACTGACAGCACCAGTATTTCTTGCCTCCTTTGACCAGCCGAAGCTCCCACTAAAACCAAACGGCTACCCACACCCCCAACAAGTGCCAGGACATGCTAGACACGTCCAAAGTGCCTCAGAGCGCACCAGCATGCTGTGGCATGGCAAAACTGCACTCTCGGCGCGCTACAGGGAGTCACCGAGGTGGGGGCGACGCCCTCGGCCAGTTCCAGCCTCCCCCGAGATGTCCAACTTCCTCCCTGACAACCCCTTTGCGTCGGGCAAGCCTCAGGGCCCCTCCTCTCTCGCGCTAGAGCTCGCGCAACGCGTGCCAGCACGCTCTAGATTCGGCCAAGCTTGCGCGGCCATGAATGCACAGCTCTCCTCTCTCTCTCTGAAGCAGACGGTTCGGGCAGTCCAATACCACGTCCTGAGACAGTGGTTTCAACCCCAACGTCTCTCTACACCCCATGCGCGCCACGGCGAGTCACCGGCGCTCCCGACTCTGCTCACCGTCGCGGGCCAATAAATAGCCCTCCCCCTCGCTCGAGCACCCCTCAGATAGCTTCCCCGCAACCACTAGCACCTCCCTAGCCACCCTAGCAAACCAGCAGAGCCCTGGTGCTCGAGATCAACCGAGGCCCCTCCGACTCGGAGCTCCGGTCTATCTCCGGCTACACGACGGCTCCTGCGCCCCTCCATCCACCAATCTAACCCCCTTGACCCCAGGAAGCTTTCCCCTAACTCGCCCGAGCTTTTCCGTGTCTCTGGCAACCCCCTCGACCACTTCCCGAGACCCCTCCGCCACGGCCTCCTCGTCGCCGGCGAACTCCTGCCTCCGCGTCGTTGTTTCGACCACCAGCAGGTAGGCGACGGTCTGGCGAACCCATTCCCGTGCTCGTTGGAGCTTGAGCACATCGGCAACCACGTCAGCGTCCTCCTCCTCCTCTCTGGCTGGAGGTAGGAGACGACCCTGACAGGTGTACCCCACCTGTCGGTGGGCTAATACGTCTCAAACGTATCTATAATTTTTGATGGTCTCACACTGTTATCTTGCCTCTTTATATGTTTTATGTACCTTTTTATATCTTCTTTGGGACTAACTTATTGATTCAGTGCCAAGTGCAAGTTCCTGTTTTTCCTTGTTTTTGACTCTTTTCAGATCTGATTTTGGAACGGAGTCCAAACGGAAGAGAAACCCCGAAATGGTTTTTTCCCGAACAGAAGAAGTCCAGGGGCTTTTGGGCCAAGCCAGGTGGGCTCCAGGGATCCCACAAGCCCCCACTCCGCCACCAGGGGGGAGGCGGCGGTGGGCAGGCTTATGGCCTCCCTGGTCACCCCCTGACCTAGGTCTTGCGCCTATATATTCCCAAATATTTCGAAAAAATCAGGAGGGCCTCGAAAATACTTTTCCGCCGCCGCAAGCTTCCGTTTCCGCGAGATCTCATCTGGAGGCCGTTCCCGGCGCCCTACCGGAGGGGACTTTGGAGGTGGAGGGCTTCTTCATCATCATTATCGCCCCTCCAATGACTCGTGAGTAGTTCACTTCAGACCTACGGGTCCGTAGTTAGTAGCTAGATGTCTTCTTCTCTCTCTTGGATCTTCAATACAAAGTTCTCCATGATCTTCATGGAGATCTATCCGATGTAATCTTCTTTGGCGGTGTGTTTGTCGAGATCTGATGAATTGTGGACTTCTGATCAGATTATCTATGATATATATTTGAGTCTTTGCTGATTTCTTATATGCATGATTTGATATCCTTGTAAGTCTCTCCGAGTCTTGGGTTTTTTTTGGCCAACTAGATCTATGATTCTTGCCATGGGAGAAGTGCTTGGTTTTGGGTTCTGCCATGTGGTGACCTTTCCCAGTGATAATAGGGGCAGCAAGGCACACATCAAGTAGTTGGCATCAAGGGTAAAAAGATGGGGTTTTTATCATTGGTTTGAGATTATCCCTCTACATCATGTCATCTTGCTTAAGGCGTTACTCTGTTCTTATGGAGTTAATACACTAGATGCATGCTGGATAGCGGTCGATGTGTGGAGTAATAGTAGTACATGCGAAAGTATCGGTCTACTTGTTTCGGACGTGCTGCCTATAGAAATAATCATTGCATAGATATCGTCACGACTCTGCACAGTTCTATCAATTGCTCGACAGTAATTTGTTCACCCACCGTCTACTTGCTTTCATGGGAGAAGCCACTAGTAAACACTACGGCCCCCGGGTCTATTCACATCCATCATTTACAACTCCTCTTTTACTTTGCTTTGTTACTTTGTTGCTTTTAGTTCTCACTTGGAAAACAATCTATAAGGGATTGAGAACCCCTTCATAGCATTGGGTGCAAGCTTTTTGTGTTTGTGCAGGATCTTGAGATACTCTTCCGCCGGATTGATACCTTGGTTCTCAAACTGAGGGAAATACTTACCGTCGCTGTGCTACATCACCCTTTCCGCTTCAAGGGAACACCAATGCAAGGCTCCAAGGCCACAGGGGAAATGCTTTGCATACTTTCCTAGGAAGTCCCTTAAGGCATAGCCGCAGCTCAAGGATTCCTGGTGCCATCGACACAACTAATTATGGCGCCGTTGCAAGGGATACACAGCAGCCATCAGAAGTATTTCTGGCGCCGTTGCCGGGGAGGAGGATCGTCAAGAATATTCTCCTGACAACGTGCCTATTTCTGGCGCCGTTGCTGGTGAGGATAAATCAAGATCTATCCAAGTAGGTCTCACAAACTCTTCTCTTGCATTTACTTTTGTTGCCAGTTGCCTCTCGTTTTCCTCTCCCCGACTTCACATTTGCCGTTTTCATTTGCCTTTCTCCTTCGACGTTTTCTTTTGCTTTTTTTTCGTTCGCCCTTTTCCCTCGCTTGCTTTCTGTTCGCTTGTGTGCCATGTGCCCTCAATATGCTTGCATCTTCGCTTGCTGAAAATCTATTGATATGGATCCTCACCCACTTGCTAATCCCTTAAAGAGACCCACTCGTGTGGAACAAATTGCTAGTGAGTTGAGGGCAATTGACTATTTATTTGGAGTTTTGCGTAAGAAGCGTGAATCTGAAAATTGTGAGGAAAAAATTCATGAAGTGATTCACAAGGGCTCCTTGGATGAAAAGCATGATTGCAATGATTTCACTATAAATCCCATTAGTGACAATCATACTAAAAATATGCAAAACCCTAAGGTTGGGGATGCTAGTTTTGCTATGACCACTACTTATTGCAATAATCATGATTGGGGTGATGATCTTTCTTATGATCTTGAAAATTTGTTCAAACCTCATGATGAATATGATATTTGCAACGATACTGAAAGTGGGATTGGAGAAGTCATGACTTTATTTGATGATAATCCCACTATTTTTGAAGAGCGTCAACTTTGCATGCATGTGGATCATGAAAAGAATATCCTATGGGATAGCTATATTGTTGAATTTGAATATGATCCCGCATGTAATTGCTATGAGAGAGGAAAATATGTTGGTAGAAACTTTCATGTTACCAAATCACCTCTCGTGATGTTGAGATTGCTCTTGTCTCTTTCTTCTTCCTTGCATATGGCAGCTATTGGTTGTCTTGACAATTTGTTTTCCTATAAAATGCCTATGCATAGGAAGTATGTCACACTTAAATGTGATTTTCACATGCTTTAGGATGCTCTCGTTGTGCTTCAATTCTTGTCTTTTAGGAGAGCATCATTGAATGCCTAGCTAAGGGCGTTAAACAAAAGCGCTTGTTGGGAGGCAACCCAACAAATATATCCTTTTTCTTTCTGTTTTGTGTTTTCCACAGTTTCATAATTCTGTTATGATTGTGTTTTTTGTGTTTCCTTTTGCATTTGTGCCAAGCAAAACCGTTATGATTAGTCTTGAGGATGATCGTTTGGTCATACTCGGAAAGACAGAAACTTTCTGCTCACGAAAAGAATTTTCATTTTTTTTCTGTAAGAGATTTTGAGTTGAATCTTTTTGCTTCTGATTACTACGCAAATTATTCGGACTGTCGTAATTTTTCAGAATTTTCGATGTACGAGAGATATACGAAAAATACAGATTTCTACAGACTGGTCTGCTGTTAACAGATTCTGTTTTTGTTGTGTTGGTTACTTATTTTGATGAAACTATGGATAGTATCGGGGGGTATTAGCCATGGAAGATTGAAATTACAGTAACCCAACATCAGCACAAGTGGAATTTAAGTTTGCTACAGTACCTAAGGAAGTGGTGGTTTGCTTTCTTGTACTAATGATATCACGAGTTTCTGTTAAGTTTCGTGTTGTGAAGTTTTCAAGTTTTTGGTGAAGTTCTTATGGACAAAAAGATAAAGAGTGGCAAGAGATCAAGGTTGGGGATGCCCAAGGCATCCCAAGAGATTCGAGGATACCTTAAAAGCCTAAGCTTGGGGATGCCCCAAGAAGGCATCCCCCCTCTCTCGTCTTCAATCCATCGGTAGCGTTACTTGGGGTTATATTTCTATTCACCACATGTTATGTGTTTTTGCTTGGAGCGTCTTGTATCGTATGAGTCTTTTATTTTTTTTGTGTCAAAATCATCCTTGCTGCACACCTAGAGAGAGAGGCATGCACACACCGTGATTTTGTTGAGCTTCACTTATATATTTTGGTAGAAAATTCAGCTCACATGTTCTTCACTTATATCTTTTGAGCTAGATACTTTTGCTCTATGTGCTTCACTTATATCTTTTAGAGCACAGGGTGCGTGGCTTGGTAGTTGATCTATGCTTTCAAAGTAGTCTCAAAAGGGGTAGTTATCCAAAGGGATACGAAAACTTCAACCTTCATGTGCATTGAATAGTTAGAGAAGTTTGATTCATCTCAATTAGTTTTGAGTTGTGGTTATGGTAATATTGAAGTCATGCTAGTAAGGTGTTTTGGATCTAGAAATACTTGTGTTGAAGTTAGTGATTCCCGTAGCATGCACGTATGGTGAACCGCTATGTGATGAAATCTGAGACTGATTAGTCTATTGATTGTCATCCTTTGCGTGGCGGTCGGGATCACGCGATGGTTTATACCTACCAACCCTTCCCCTAGGAGTATGTGTTCAATGCTTTGTTTCGATTACTAATAAAACTTTTGCAACAAGTATATGAGTTCTTCATGACTAATGTTGAGTCCATGGTTTAGATGAACTTTCACCTTCCACCATCACTATCTTCTTAGTGCCGCGCAACTTTCGCCGGTGCACAAAACCCACCATTAGCCTCCCTCAAAACAGCCACCATACCTACCTATTATGGCTTTTGCAAATTCATTCCGAGATATATTGCCATGCAACTACCACCATGACATGTGCCACCACGTCTACATTGCCATTGCATGATCGTAAGATAGCTAGCATGATGTTTCCATTGATGTCTGTGCCATGCTGGATCATTGCCATGGTACACTACCGAAGGCATTCCATATAGAGTCAGAATTGCTCTAATTTTGAGTTGAAAGTGTGATGATCATCATTATTGGAGCATTGTCCCATGTGAGCAAATAAAAGAGGCCAAAGAAGCCCATAAAAAAGAGGCCAAAGAGCCCACCAAAAAAAGAGAGAAAAAGAGAGAAGGGACAATGCTACCACTTTTTCCACACTTGTGCATTTTGAGCACCATGATCTTCATGATTGAGAGTCTCTCGTTTTGTCACCACCATATAGCTAGTGGGAATTCTCATTATATAACTTGGCTTGTATATTGGAATGATAGGCTTCCTCAAAATTGCCTTAGGTCTTCGTGAGCAAGCAAGTTGGATGCATACCCACTAGTTTTCTTTAAGAGCTTTCACATACTTGTAGCTCTAGGGCATCATTTGTATGGCAATCCCTACTCATTCACATTGATATTTATTGATGAGCATCTCCACAGCTCATTGATATGCCTAGTTAATGTGACTATCTTCTCCCTTTTGTCTTGCAACCTCCACCACATTCCACACCATCTATAGTGCTATAACCATGGCTCATGCTCATGTATTGCGTGAGGGTTGAAAATGTTTGAGAAAGTAAAGGTGTGAAACAATTACTTGGCCAATACCGGGGTTGTGCATGATTTAAATTCGCTGTGTAATGATGATAGAGCATAGCCAGACTATATGCTTTTGTAGGGATAACTTTCTTTTGGCCTTGTTATTTTGAAAGTTCATGATTACTTTGCTAGTTTGCTTGAATTATTATTGTCTCCACGTCAATAGTAAACTATTGTTTTGAATCTAATGGATCTGAACATTCACGTCACATAAGAGGAATTACAAAGGACACCTATGCTAGGTAGCCTGAAAGCATCGAAAATTCATTCTTATCACTTCCCTACTCGAGGACGAGCAGGAGTTAAGCTTGGGGATGCTTGATACGTCTCAAACGTATCTATAATTTTTGATGGTTTCATGTTGTTATCTTTCCTTCTTTGTATGTTTTATGTACCTTTTTATATCTTTTTTGGGACTAACTTATTGATTCAGTGCCAAGTGCCAGTTCTTGTTTTTCCGTGTTTTTGACTCTTTTCAGATCTGATTTTAGAACGGAGTCCAAACTGAAGAAAACCCCCGAAATGATTTTTTTCCCGAACGGAAGAAGTCCAGGAGGCTTTTGGGCCAAGCCAGGTGGGCTCTAGGGAGCCCACAAGCCCCCACTCCGCCACCAGGGGGAGGCAGCGGTGGGCATGCTTGTGGCCTCTCTCGCCGCCCCCTGACCTAGGTCTTGCGCGTATATATTCCCAAATATTCCGCAAAAAAAAGGAGAGCCTCGAAAATACTTTTCCACCGCCGCAAGCTTCCGTTTTCGTGAGATCTCATCTGGAGACCCTTCCTGGCGCCCTGCCGGAGGGGAGTTTGGAGGTGGAGGGCTTCTTCATCATCATCATCGCCCCTCCAATGACTCGTGACTAGTTCACTTCAGACCTACGGGTCCGTAGTTAGTAGCTAGATGGCTTCTTCTCTCTCTTGGATCTTCAATACAAAGTTCTCCATGATCTTCATGGAGATCTATACGATGTAATCTTCTTTGGTGGTGTGTTTGTCGAGATCCGATGAATTGTGGACTTGTGATCTGATTATCTATGATATATATTTGAGTCTTTGCTGATTTCTTATATGCATGATTTGATATCCTTGTAAGTCTCTCCGAGTCTTGGGTCTTGTTTGGCCAACTAGATCTATGATTCTTGTAATAGGAGAAGTGCTTGGTTTTGGGTTCTGCCATGTGGTGACCTTTCCCAGTGACAGTAGGGGCAGCAAGGCACACATCAAGCAGTTGCCATCAAGGGAAAAAAGATGGGGTTTTTATCATTGGTTTGAGATTATCCCTCTACATCATGTCATCTTGCTTAAGGCGTTACTCTGTTCTTATGGACTTAATACACTAGATGCATGTTGGATAGCAGTCGACGTGTGGAGTAATAGTAGTAGATGCAGAAAGTATCGGTCTACTTGTTTCGGACGTGATGCGTATAGAAATAATCATTGCATAAATATCGTCACGACTCTGCACAGTTCTATCAATTGCTCGACAGTAATTTGTTCACCCACCGTCTACTTGCTTTCATGAGAGAAGCCACCAGTAAACACTACGGCCCCCGGGTCTATTCACATCCATCGTTTAAAACTCCGCTTTTACTTTGCTTTGTTACTTTGTTGCTTTCAATTCTCACTTGGCAAACAATCTATAAGGGATTGACAACCCCTTCATAGCGTTGGGTGCAAGCTTTTTGTGTTTGTGCAGGATCTTGAGATACTCTTCCGCCGGATTGATACCTTGGTTCTCAAACAGAGGGAAATACTTACCGTCGCTGTGCTACATCACCCTTTTCGCTTCGAGGGAACACCAACGCAAGGCTCCAAGGCCATGGGGGAAATCCTTTGCATACTTGCCTAGGAAGTCCCTTAAGGCGTAGCCGCGGCTGAAGGATTCCTGGTCCCGTCGACACAACTATTTTTGGCGCTGCTGCAAGGGATACACAACAGCCATCATGGGCTAGCCTCCTCCCCCGCGCTAGCCTCGGCCACTAACCATAGAGCCCCGCGCGTCTGGTTCAAACCTCACGACGCGCGCGCCTGGGCAGGCCGTCGGCTGGCCATGGGCCAGCCCAGCTCTGGGCCGAGCCAGGCAAGGAGGTAGCCTGTGTTTTTCTTTTATTTTTAAACCTGGATTTCTAAGATTTTTATAAAAACATTTAACCAGTGTAAAAATATAATTCTTCCACTGTCATTCTTCTAAAAATGTGTAGTATTTAATGATATGCTTAGGTGAATTTTCTCAGCAACTAATCTATTTTATAATATTAAAAAGGGCTAAAATGAAAAATAGTTTTGCTTCAGCTTGGTTGTTTTTAAAAATTATTCGTTCAAGGAAAAATTATGCACTCATTTTTAAATGATATCTTAGATTTATCAGTAATAGGAAACATTTTTAAAATGACTTTGTGGACTGTTTCTGTGTGAGCTATTTCTTATTTATTGTTTTATCGATGATAGAAAACCCGTGTGACGAGGGAATCGGAGTGGAAGACCTCGAAGACCCCGGATACTTAGCTGACCAAGGAAGGCAGCCCTTTGACCATGACTGAGCATATGTCACTTTGCATGTTATAATAGCAAGTATTCCCGTTGCATATGATCATAAGTACCGATAATCATTTGATATGATTTTACCGAAGGCTCCTCCGGAGTACTTTGGATTGAGCTTGACTCTACCCTTAGGGTCATGCTAATACCATGTTGACAAGTAAAGATAGAAGTAGTATTATTCATGAGCATGTTGATGTTGTCATAAAGCAAGAGTTTACGAAAACCCCGTCGGGTGCCACTAATGCCCGAGGGTGATGATGAGTTAGGTGGTCACTTTTGGTGAAGTGATGCACCCGGTATTTGTATGAGTAAGGTTTCGGAAATGGGATTAGATTTATGATGTGTCGACCGTCCGAACCTTACCAGTACGACCACGTTACCCCTTATGGGATGGGGCTATGTTAATTACTCTGGTCGGTGCTAGCAAAGAGCCACATTACTAGTGGCGGAATGATTATAGTCACTCTCGTGATGGGGTCATGCCGGGTAGGACGACTATGCCATTTTTATGAGTTCCAGTCACACCATTGGTCCCCGCATGGTCGGTACGGTCCAGAGTGGGTGCTCGTAAGACGTACGACACGTGGGCTGGGTACCAATCGAGTGGACCTCTTTGTCTAGTATCGTCAGGGGAAAGGCATTGATTGGGTACTTACCTCGGGTATGTGATATACCGCGAGTCATGGATGACACAGAAGTTTCTCGGATCTCGTGGGTCCAGCGTACTACCTCTGCAGAGTGTAAACTATTCGAATAGCCGTGTCTACGATCAAGGACAGTTGGGTAATCCTGCTTAAACTACGTCATGATATTTCCGCATAAACCAAGTGTGTGTGAGTGAGTATGTGTGGTGTTGGGAAAAGGTGTTGTTATGTAAGTAATAATATGAACACTTTCGGTGACTTGGCATATAGGGTGAACCCGTATGGTTCAGCCCTCGACTGATACATTGAGGATATGACCAAGTTCGGTGACTTGGCATATAGGGTGAACCGGATGGTTTAGCCCTCAACAGATATGTTGCGATCTGTAACCTGTTCTTCAAGAGTAATTCTTTAATTTATGCATATACATGATCATTCCACCCCGATGAGTTATACTACGAATGCATGATATTGTTACCCTTCACTTTCATTGTTCATATCATGGGTTGTTTGCGAGTACATTCAAAGTACTTCGCGAGTACATTCAAAGTACTCATTGGCTTGCCACTGGTTATGTTATTGACCAGACATGGAAGGACCGGAGTTTGGAGATGAGTACGTCTTCGGCGACACCCCTGCAAACTAGGACGCTTCCAAGTCAGAATGCATGTCGCTGTAGGCTTGATGGCATGGGCACCCGCTTAGCCCCTTTGTTTTTCCGCTATTAGTGTACTCATGTGATTTGGCCTTAGGCCCTGTCTTGTAAGACTCTTTATTCAGTATCTGTGTTCGGTGAGCATTGATCTTTGGGATCACTGAGCACGGTGATTCTCGACTAGTAAGTCGGGGTCCCCATAGAGCTGGTATCAGAGCCATCCTGACTATAAGAAGCCTTAGGTAGCATGGGCGATGACCGGACAATTAGTGCACATTGATTGACCCGAGAAACGCACCCACTATATATTTCTAACCCTCTCCTCTACACTTGTAGATGGCTGCCGTACCCGAGACGCTTCTGGAAACCGGCTTCCCTCTGCTTTCGAGTGATAGCCTCGAGAAGTGTCAAGTGCGTCGCACGCCCGTCTTTCTCTACCACGAGCACTAGGTCAACACCGACATCAAGGAGTATCACGTGGACCTCGTATTTGGGGAGTGAACTCCCCAAATAGATGGTTCTTTGAAGGGCCACAAATGGAGGATCTGATGTTGGCCGTGGAGACTGCAGCACGAGAGGCACTCGTGCGACTCCGCGACATTCTTCCATTGAGATGGCGAACGAACCCGCTACTCGTCACTTACCTTTTATTAAGGATAAGATAGACGGAAGCTGGACACTCAACCCCTTATCTGAGGACAAAATGCCATTCAGGTTCCAGGCCTACTTCAGCCTCTCCTGAGACACCTTGACGCATCTCTTGGTCAAGGAGTCAACTAGGATTCGCCAAGAGCTGCACCAAGTTAAGGACCTACTTCGTATGGAGAAGATGAAGAACAGCAAGGTGAAGAAAGAAGGAGCACCCGTAATATCACCTGGCTTTGCTTTCCGAGGAGGAATACCCCCGCTTCAGACTGTTCCTCTACAGAGTCGACGCTTAACTGCAGAAGAGTACACCGAGCATTTCGCTACCTCACCAACCAAGAGATGTCGAGATGGTTTACTTCCTTCCCCTACCCCTTCGAGGAAGGGAAGCACTAATGGAGATGAAGACAAATATGAATACGAAGACGAAGATCCCACAGAGCCGGATTATGAGACCGCAGAGTCGATCGCGTAGCAGCATGGGATGTACCGAAAGTAGGAGTTCTTGTATCAGTATTTTATGACCCGGATGTTGTGTGAACCTGTTGGATGCAAGTTGCATTCTGCCTTGAGCAGCTTGTGAGCGACTGCATCGCTTGCTTTCAAAAACCTTTGTCATAAAACCTTGCACACTAGGACACACCAGACCCCCCTTTACTAGAACGTCATCCCTTTCGAGTGCAACCAGTTCAGCAGAATTTGACCTGTCTACTCCCCTGACAGGATGGTGAATGCAACTCGCAACAACACTTTGAGCAACCTCGGCTCTGACTCTTTAGGACAGCAGCAGGGAACCGGAGGGGAAGCTCAAGCTAGAGATCACCATGTGCAGCAAGATGATGTACCTCCACCGCCGCCTCCCCCTGAAAGCTTGACGATGGCTCAGTATCTTCAAGCTCTTCGGGAGGAGCGTCAAGCCAACAACGCCGCTATCCGGCAGCTGGCTCAAACTTTGGTGAACCACCCGCCGCAGAACGGGAATGGCAACGGTTGCTCAACTCTCTCTGAGTTTATGCGGACTATGCCGCCCATATTCACGGAGACGACTGAGCCCTTGGATGCTGATGACTGGATCCGCACTATCGAAAATCTTCTTGCGTTCGTCAAGTGCACTGATGACAACGCGAAAGTTCTCTATGCAACCCACTGTCTCGGAGGCACAGCAAGAGCCTGGTGGGATGGATTTCAGATCATGCGAGCCAGGCAAGTCATCACTGGGACTGTGTTCATGGATGGATTCCGCGCCGCTCACATTCCTCCGGGGATGATGACCATTAAGAAGCGGGAATTCCGAGCCTTAAGGCAAGGAGTGGATCAGTCAAGGAGTATTTGCAGAAGTTCAACCTTCTATCATGGTATGCACCTGAAGATGTCAGCACTAAGGCTGCCAAAGTGGAGCGCTTTATGGAAGGACTACAACAGTCACTCCAATATCAACTGGACAGGGTCGTGGCATACATCTCGCGGCAACTGCGCCCGCATGAGGAGAATTATGCCACCCATGATCTCGAGTTGGCAGCAGTAGTGCATGCCCTGAAGACATGGCGACATTACCTTCTGGGGAAGCGATGTGAAATATACACCGACCACAAGAGTCTGAAGTATATTTTCACCCAAAGGGAATTGAATATGAGGCAACGGAGATGGTTGGAGTTAATCAAAGACTACGACCTCAGCATTCAATATCACCCCAGTAAGGCAAATGTAGTTGCCGACGCCTTGAGTCGGAAGACCAGCACCTTAAACATCATGCTTAAGGAAAGGCAGCCCGCCTTATACGAAGAATTGGAGAACTTCAGATTGGAACGGGTGGAACCAGGATTCCTAGATAATCTCGAAGTCAAACCAACGCTGGAATACGACATCAAGGGTCACAAGAGCATCGAAGGTATCAAGAAGAAGATTCCAGAAGGCAAGGCCCCAGGATTCTTGGAGGATGATCAAGGAGTGGTGTGGTTTGGGAAACGTTTATGCGTACCCAACAAGGCTGAACTCAAGGAACTCATCCTACGGGAAGCTCATAATGTACCCTACTCCGTTCACCCCGGTGGTACCAAGATTTATCAAGATCTCCGAGAGAGATTCTGGTGGAACGACATGAAGAGGGAAATCGCGTCGTATGTGGCCAAGTGCGATGTGTGTCAGCAAGTTAAAGCTGAGTATCAGCGACCCGTAGGACTGCTACAACCACTCCAGGTGCCGGAATGGAAGTGGGACAAGGTAGGGATGGATTTCATTACTGGCCTACCAAGGTCTAGCAAGGGACATAACTCGATATGGGTTGTTGTTGACCATTTGACCAAAGTGGCCCATTTCATCCATGTCAACACCACATATGACGGGAACAAGTTGGCTAGTCTCTATATCGAGCGCATAGTAAGCCTTCATGGAGTTCCCAAGGAGATTGTATCTGACCAAGGCACGCAGTTCACCTCAACGTTTTGGAGGAAACTTTAGGAAGCCCTCGGTACCAAGCTCTCTTCCAGTACCGCCTTCCCCCCGCAAACGGGAGGACAGACGGAAAGGGTGAATCAGATACTCGAAGATATGCTCCGCGGATGCGTCCTAGAGCACGGAGCCAAATGGGAAGATTGTCTGCCGTTCGCTGAGTTTTCATACAACAACAGCTACCAGTCTAATCTCCAGATGGCCCCAATCGAAGTGTTGTACGGACGAAAATGCCGCAGCCTGTTCAACTCGTCAGAAACCGGACATGGGCTGATTTTCGGACCAGAAGTTTTTCACCGGGCAGAAGAGAAGGTGCAACTAGTCCAAGAAAATCTGAAGGCAGTCAAGTCGCGACAAAAGAGTTATGCGGACTCTCGCCGTAGGAATGTGGACTTCATTCCCGGAGATCTGGTGTACCTCCGAGTCACACCTCTTAAGGGAACCAAGCGTTTCCACGTTAAGGGGAAGCTCGCTCCAAGGTTCATTGGGCCATTCAAGATTACGACAAGGCGTGGAGAGGTCGCTTATCAGCTGGAATTACCTCCGGAACTTTCGAGTGTGCACAACGTTTTCCACGTGTCACAGCTTCAGAAGTGTCTCCAGACGCCAAGTTGTTCCAGTCCTTATTAGGACATTGATCACTAGGCCATTGATCTTCAGCCTGATCTCACCTATCACGAGAGGCCAATCCGCATTCTGGATGAAGCAGAGCGATGCACTCGAAGCCGCACCATCAAGTATTTCAAGGTTCAATGGAGCAACCACACCAAAGTCGAAGCCACATGGGAACGTGAAGACTATCTCCAGTCTGAGTTTCCAGACCTTTTTAGCACCTAGCTTAGGAATCTCGGGGACGAGATTCCTGTAAGAGGGATAGGTCTGTCACACCCTGTTTTTGCTAACACGTGTCTGTGTTGTAAAATTCTGAGCTTGTTAAAACTTTTTCAAAACTAATGTTGTGAGTGCCATGATTGACATTGTATGCTTCTATGCATGGTCAGGTGAGGTTTCAAAACCCTAAAATTCCTTTTTGGTATTTTACTGATTTCCAAAAACCTTGATAACCAAAGCTAAACCACCTTGAGTTGCACTACATGTCCGTGATAGCAAGCAGTGCTACTACTCATATTTGGTAATCTGATTTTTACCTATTCTTATATTTCAAAACCACAAAAATAATTATTTTTGTGAGTATTTTCCTAATTAAGTAATCTGTCCATTTCTAAGGTCAGAATTGGTATTCCAACATGGAAATATACTATTCTGCTTTGGAAAAATCAGATTAAATTTAGAGATGATCAGAAGGATATATATATATTCCATACATAAGATTTTAAACCCCGTTTTATATTATATTTATTGATTAAAACTATAAAGGATATTTCTGTCTGTTTTGCCATTTTGAAATATTTCCATAGGAAATATTCTCAATAAATTCCTAGAAAATTCCAGTGATGTCCCTAAGCCCTGTTTGGAGTCCACATAAATTTCACCATGATCAAAGGTGGATAAGGACCCCAAATACCCCAAAAACCATGTGTGTCCAAAATCAAGTTAGAGCAACTCTACATAGCGAAGTTTGTGCAATGAGGCTAAAACTTTGCAAGGGTGTCTAATACCTCAAATGAGGGTTCTACACCAAAAAATGGGATTTGTGGGACTTAGTTTGCCCACACTCCCTTTGGAAGGAACATATTTGGTCATATTGGAGTGATTTCAAGTTTACAAAGCTAAACTTGTCCATTGGAGCTCAAATTTGGTGGAACTCCATGGTTTATCAGCAAAACCAAACCTATTAAGTATCAGCACCAGTGGTGGGGTGCAAACCCCTGTAATCACTGTCGAACACCTTCTGACAGATAGGAAAAAGCCACCTTAGCCACAGCTAAACCAAACTCCTTTGCTTCAAACTCTTAGATTACGCAGCCATCACCTGTATCTAACCCCAGTCAAATGGCCCCTCATTGGTTCAAAGTGGAAATGCCAAAAACCCCAATTTAGACCTCAGTTCATGACTGACAGCACCAGTATTTCTTGCCTCCTTTGACCAGACGAAGCTCCCACTAAAACCAAACGGCTAGCCACACCCCCAGCAAGTGCCAGGACATGCTAGACACGTTCAAAGTGCCTCAGAGCACACCAGCATGCCGTGGCATGCCAAAACTGCGCTCTGGGCGCGCTACCGGGAGTCACCGAGGTGGGGGCGACGCCCTCGGCCAGTTCCAGCCTCCCGCGAGATGTCCAACCTCTTCCCCGACAACCCATCTGCGTCGGGCAAACCTCAGGGCCCCTCCTCTCTCGCACTAGAGCTGACGCGATACTGCCCGCGTGCTCCAGATTTGGCCAAGCTTGCGCGGCCATGAATGCACGACTCTCCTCTCTCTCTCTCTGCAACAGACGGTTCGGGCAGTCCAATACCACGTCCTGAGACCGTGGTTTCAACCCCAACGTCTCTCTGCACCCCCATGCGCGCCACAGTGAGTCAACGACGCTCCCGGGTCTGCTCATCGTTGCGAGCCTATAAATAGCCCTCCCCCTCGCTCCAACACACCTCACATAGCTTCGCCGCAACCACCAGCACCTCCCTAGCCACCCTAGCAAACCAGCAGAGCCCCGGTGCTCGAGATCGACTGATGCCCCTCTGCCTCGGAGCTTCGGTCGATCTCCGACTACACGACGGCTTCTGCACCCCTCGACCCACCAATCTGACCCCCTTGACCCCAGGAAGCTTTCCCCTAACTCGCCCGAGCTTTTCCGTGTCTCTCGCCAGCCCCTCGACCACTTCCCGAGACCCCTCTGCCACGGCCTCCACGTCACCGGTGAACCCCTGCGTCCCCGTCATCGTTTCGACCACTAGCAGGTAGGCGACGGTCTGGCGAAGCCATTCCCGTGCTCGTTGGATCTTGAGCACGTCGGCAACCACGTCGGCGTCCTGCTCCTCCTCTCTGGCTGGAGGTAGGAGACGACCCCGACAGGTGTACCCCACCTGTGGGTGGCCCAGCCTCCTCCACTGCGCTGGCCTCGGCTACTGACCGCAGGGCCCCCGTGTCAGGTTCAAACCTTATGGCGCGCCCGCCTGGGTAGGCCGTCGGCTGGCCATGGGCCAGTCCAGCTCTGGGCCGAGCCAGGCCAGGAGCTTGCGTGTGTTTTTCTTTTATTTTTAAACCTGGATTTCTAAGATTTTTATAAAAACAATTAACCAGTGTAAAAATATAATTCTTCCACTTTTATTCTTCTAAAAATGTGTAGTATTTAATGATATGCTTAGGTGAATTTTCCCAGCAACTAATCTATTTTATAATATTAAAAAGGGCTAGAATGAAATAGTTTTGCTTGTGCTTGGTTGTTTTTAGAAAATATTCCTCCATGCCTCGTTTGCTTAAGGGGGATTGGAGAGGTTTTGAGAGGGAGGGATTTCAGGGGATTGGGTGAATCCCTTTGTTCCACCCAATCGTCTCAAATCCCCGGGGTTTTGCTTCCACTAGTTGTCCGAAGAGGGTTTTGAAACACATGGATAGGAAGGGATTGAAGGGGAACGGAGGGGATTGGGTTAAGCAAACCCCTCCTATCAAATGGGCCCCGAGGATCTGTGGGGTTTCTGCCCCCCCCCCCCCCCCCCCGGGGATTTTCCTGTCAAAACCTCCCCAATCCCCCTTAACCAAATGAGGCCTCAAGGAAAATTAAGGCAGTCATTTTTCAATGATATCTTAGATTTATCAGTAATAGGGAACATTTTTAGAATGACTTTGTGGACTGTTTCTGTGTGAGCTATTTCTTATTTATTGTTTTTATCAACGATAGAAAAGCCGTGTGACGAGAGAATCAGAGCGGAAGAACTCGAAGACCCCGGATACTTAGTTCACCAAGGCAAGCAGCCCTTTGACCATGACTGAGCATATGTCACTTTGCATGTTATAATAGCAAGTATTCCCGTTGCATATGATCATAAGTACCGGTAATCATTTGATATGATTTTACCGAAGGTTCCTCCGGAGTACTTTGCATTGAGCTTGACTCTACCCCTTAGGGTCATCCTAATACCATGTTGACAAGTAAAGATAGAAGTAGTATTATTCATAAGCATGTTGATGTTGTCATAAAGCAAGAGTTTACGAAAACCCCGTCGGGTGCCACTAATGCCCGAGGGTGATGATGAGTTAGGTGGTCACTTTTGGTGAAGTGATGCACCCGGTATTTGTGTGAGTAAGGTTTCGGAAATGGGATTAGATTTAAGATGTGTCGACCGTCCCAACCTTACCAGTACGACCTCGTTACCCCTTATGGGACGGAGCTATGTTAATTACTCTGTTCGGTGCTAGCAAAGAGCCACATTACTAGTGGCGGGAGTGATTGTAGTCACTCCCGTGACGGGGTCGTGCCGGGAAGGATGATTATGCCATTTTTATGAGTTCCAGTCACACCGTTGGTCCCCGCATGGTCGGTACGGTCCATAGTTTGTGCTCGTAAGATGTACGACATGTGGGCTGGGTACCAAACGAGTGGACCTCTTTGTCTAGTATCGTCAGGGGAAAGGCATTGATCGGGTACTTACCTCGGGTATGTGATATACCGCGAGTCGTGGATGACACGGAAGTTTCCCGGATCTCGTGGGTCCAGCGTACTACCTCTACGGAGTGTAAACTATTCGAATAGCCGTGTCCACGGTGAAGGACAGTTGGGTAATCCTTCTTAAACTACGTCCTGATATTTCCGCATAAACCAAGTGTGTGTGATAGAGTATGTGTGGTGTTGGAAAAAGGTGTTGTTATGAAAGTAACAATATGACCAAGTTCGGTGACTTGGCATATAGGTTGAACCCGGATGGTTCAGCCCTCGACTGATACATTGAGGATATGACCAAGTTCGGTGACTTGGCATATAGGGTGAACCGGATGGTTCAGCCCTCAACAGATAAGTTGCTATCTGTAACCTGTTCTTCAAGAGTAATTCTTTAATTGATGGATATACATGATCATTCCACCCCGATGAGTTATACTAGAAATGCATGATATTTATATCTTTCACTTTCATTGTTCATATCATGGGCTGTTTGCGAGTACATTCAAAGTACTCATTGGCTTGCCACTGGTTATGTTATTGACCAGACATGGAAGGACCGGAGTTTGGAGATGAGTACGTCTTCGGCGACACCCCTGCGAACTAGGACGCTTCCAAGTCAGAATGCCTGTCGGTGTAGGCTTGATGGCATGGGCACCTGCTTAGCCCATTTGTTTTTCCGCTATTAGTGTACTCGTGTGATTTGGCCTTAGGCCCTGTCTTGTGAACTTGACCCTTCGGTCACGTAATGTAATAATAGTCGGTACTTGGATGTAAGATTCTTTATTCAGTATCTGTGTTCAGTGAGCATTGATCTCTGGGATCACTGAGCACGGCGATTCTCGACTAGCAAGTCAGGGTCCCCACAATTTGGGTTTAGGATTTAGATCCACAAGCAGCATTCCCGCTTAGTACAAGTGAAGGCTAGCAAATAGATTGAGAATCGCCCAACCAAGGAATGAAAACCATCATAAACTAACACTAAACATAACTAACACTGAATAATGCAGCACTAGTAGGGTGTAATTTCATAGCATAATTATTGACTTAATGTTCATGCATAGGGAATCACAAACCTTTAAACAAATATTCTTACTAAAGCACAATTACTCATCAACACAACTCACGTATCACTATCTTTGTATCGCAAAACTATTGCAAAGAATCAAGTTTAACATCCAATTATATTCATGAAAGTTTTTATTATATATCCCTTGGATATCTATCACTTTGGGACCAATTTCATTTAAAGCAAGTTGCCACCGCTAATATAAAGCTCTCAAACAAATAAAAGTGAAGAACGAGAGCACAAGTTTCTTTAAATTTTTTAACTCTCAAAATAATAAAAGTGAAGATTTCTTCAAAGTTTCTACTAACTCTCAAAATAATCCAAGTGAGGCATGAGAGCATATTTCTTCAAAATAACAGTACCACCGTTCTCAAAAGCTATAAGTGAAGTACTAGAGCAATTCAATCAAAGTACTTAAAAAAGATATAAGTGAAAATCAATGAGTAGTCAAACAATTACGTAGCTATGTGAGGACTCTCTCAGAAAAGATTTTCAGATCTGATATTTTATTACAAATAGCAAAATAAAACAAAAGACTGTCGGTGTTCTGGGAATGGGGGTACCCAGACCTGCCTGCCTGTGGCCCAGGGGTGGCCCACTTCATGAAGCAAGCACGATCGGGCGCGATACCACTCAAGGCAAGGCCTCGCGAGGGGCCAAGCCTCGCGAGGAGGAACAACGTCAAGACCCGCAGGGGGCCTCGTCAGGACCCCTTAGGAGCGGTGGATATTCCGAGGCGAGACCCAATCTCTGGACTCAAGGATGACGCGGAGGAAGCATAAGCGAGCAACATACAGCTGGACGTAGCACTTTCCCTTTTAGTGCATAGGGGGCATGGACGTACCAGGGTTCCCAAGGAATCTCCCAAAGGTTTCCTTTCTAGTGCAACAAAGCCATCACCGCCCGCCAGCACGACAGACGTCATCCCTGGACCCGTCCCTGCAGCGCTGGCAGCCACTTTGTAGGCGAAGACCACCTTTGGGCAGGGTAGCATGTTCCCATGTTTCCCCTTAAAGATTGGCTGTTGTGGGATCCCTTCCAGCCGAAACGATAAGGGAAGAGGACCGGGGCCGTCACTATATATATATAGAGTAGGTTACTTAATAGGGACACGAAGATTCATCAATTCGCTCACTGGCACCACACAAAGGCCACCTAGCCTCCGGAGGCCCTCGAACTTTGTACTAGTTCATCCACCAACCTCCACGAGAGGCAATCCACCAAAGCAGGAGTAGGGTATTACGCTTCTCAACGGCCCGAACCTGGGTAAACTGTCGTGTTCTGTGTCTTCCTCACCATCGAGTGAGTTCTTTGCCATCCCTAGCGAGTAGCGAGTTAGGTGAGGCGAGCCCGTGAGAGATCTTCGTACATGCCTCTAAGTTCGAATCTTTAGGGTTTTGCGGAGCCCGAAATCCGATATTTGGCGCACCAGGTAGGGGGCGTTTCAAGGTTTCCTCCAAGATCCGCCTTCACCAAGCTTTGCCGCTCCAATGGCTGATGCTCGTCGGGCTCGCGCCGAGCGCCGCGCCACCCTTGTTGCTCAGACACCGCCCATGGGCCCCGCCGGTGCGTGCTGGTCACCATCGCCCATGGTGAACGCCGCCACGGGCCCCGATGCTCAAGAACAACAAGGTTCCTCCCAGCCGGCTACCGAGCAGCCCGACGGCCGCACTGCCACTCCGGCGCTCGTTCGGGCTTCCGGATCGGCCTCGCGCGCCCGGCCAGAGATGCCGCATGGACGGCACGCGCTCGCCGTGGCCGCCGAGCTGCTCCGCTATCGGCCCGGCCCTGACTGGCTCCAGCGCATCGAGGAGCTCGTCGCCAGTGTCGGCGATCCCGCGACGATCTCCTACTCATTTCGACCCCAGCCGTCCCTACCAAACGACGAGGAGTAAGACGCGCCACCCCCACCTCCGCGGCATGGCATGCACCCCGAGCCTAGGCAGGAAGCGCGTCCCTCCGATCGGGCTCACGAACCCAGGGCGAGGACAGATGATGAAGCAAGCTGTCGGGTGGTTCCTCGGCCATACGTCGATGCGCGCGCATTCTCGACACTGCAAATCCCGCGCCGCGAGCGTGCCCCACTTGAAGCAGACCCATTGGAACAATAGGACCAGGTCGCCCTCGCGCGCGATGCACCTGTCTAGACGGTGGGGTTCCTCCCCATCGCCCCTGAGCTCTACCGAACTTCGTGGCCCGACAAGTTCAAGGCCGACCTACCCCCGCGCTATGACGACACACTGGACCCGGCTGAGTTCCTGCAACTCTACACGCTGAGTATCAGGGCGGCATGAGGGGGCGATAAGGTCATGGCGTGCTGGTTCGCCATGTCACTCAAGGGAGGCACGCTCTCCTGGCTCCTCAACCTCCCAAGGGTGTCCATCACCTCCTCGGATGATCTACGCGAACGCTTCATCGCCAATTTCCAGGGCACCCGCGACCATGCTCCCACCGTGAATGACCTACGGCGCATCATGCGACAGGAGGGGGAGACCCTGCACATGTCCATATAGCACTTCATGGTCATGCGCCTCAAGATCCCCAAGGCGTCGAACGAGGCCGTCATTTCAGCCTTCTCCGACGAAGTCACCGACCTCAAGATGAATGAGGAGCTCGCCATGAGTGATGAAATGAGCACTGCACTGGAGATGTTCAACCTGGCAAACAAGTGCGTCAGGGATGAAGAAGGTCGCCTCTCGCTCCTCGGGCCTCAGGCGGGAGAACCAGAAGAGAAGAAGACCAAGGCCAAGGAGATGAAGCACAAGGCTCCGACGGTGCTCACAGCCGAGCCCGAGGAGAAGTACGGCCGAGGGGGAGAGCCTCCGTCAGGAGGGGGGCCAACGTGCATATTCCACGGCACCAGCGGCCATGATACCTCCGAGTGCCACGAACTCTGACTGGTCCGTGCCGAGCACTTCAGCAGGCGCCCCGGACGGGGAGACAGAGGCTTTGCGTGCGGCAGTGATCGCAGTGGAGGCCGCTCGGATGACCGGGAGCCGCGTCAGGGGTGGCATGAATAGCCTCATGAACACTGTTGGCTCGGCCAGCCTCAGGAGGACCGCTGGTGCGACCAGGCTCGGGACGACCGCTGGCGCGCCGACCCTCAGGAGGGGCAATGATGCGGTCAGCCTCGTGAGGCTCGCCCTCGGGAGGCTGGGCTGCCCCCGCTGGGGGCTTCCAGGAGGTCATGGCGGTGGCCTCCATCCTGGGCAGCCTCCAGACCCCAGCCTCGAACCGCGCCTTCAAGCAGTTTGCCCGGGAGGTGAATGCGACCCTCCCGAAGCCTGAAGCGATGTGCCCCCTCAACAGGTCCCAGACCACCATCACCTTCGACCTAGGTGATCAGCTCAGGTGCTCATTCATGGCTGGCAAGCTCCCCATGATGTGCACCCCGACCATCGGCAACGTCCTCGTCACCAAGACCCTAATCGATAGTGGAGTGGGGCTCAACGTCCTCTTGGTCGAGACCTTCGAGACACTCGAGCTGCCATACGAACAACTCATGCCGACCAGGCCCTTCTCAGGAGTCACGGAAGGGTCCACCTTGCCCATCGGACAGGTGCATCTGCCAGTCACCTCCGGTGACAGCAAGAACTACCACATAGAGATCATCGTCTTCGACGTCACGCACATCCACCTACCATACAACGCGATCCTTGGGTACCTGGCTCTCGCCAAGTTCATGGCAGTGACCCACCATGGCTATAACGTACTCAAGATGCCAGGGAGCGGTGGCGTCATCACCATCGCCTGCGATGAAAAGGATGTCGTCTGTGCACTCGAGCGTGCCTACCGCGTCGCGTCGGCGAAACGCTCGGACGAGAAAAAGACGAGCCACCTCACGAGGACCCATGTAAGAAGAAGAAGCAGCTCCTCCCTGTGGAGTGCCATCGGACTTCGGGATCCATGCCCGGGGACGGGGTCTTGCCTCCCATCGCATAGGAAGGTGCGCTAGGCGCTCCTCTTGGGTCAGGACTAGGGGCTCCCAGTGGAGAGCTTCCCGACCTGACCAGTGAGGCGAGGGTGGCGCTCGAGCACAACCAGAGGGCACACTCCGACGGGCGTTCGCCCAACTCCCTTGAGTCCGTCATCAAAGCAATCCAAGAACTACAAGAGGCCCAGGCCGTGCGAGGCAGGGACTGCCCTGCATCACCAATCGCACTCGCCGTCGTCGGCACGGTCGATTGGCCCCGCATCTGCATCAACGCACCCGCGATCGATAGAGCTATGGCTCAAGGCCCCTGCTGTCACAAGTGACCTGACCATCGGTGGGTGCGCCCGGTTGCCGGCACCACCATGACCTTTAGGCTAGGGAACTCGGCTGCCCCCTACCGGCGGCTCCATCAGGACATGCTCATGCCTTGCCTGATGGGGCGTGGTGAGGAAGAGGAGGAGATGCTCGGGCCAAGCGAAGGACCCGAGCCTTGGGGGACGGTGGACCCGTGAGGGTCGCGATCGTGGAAGCAGGAGGTCGGGCGCCGACGACGCGCTTGGCACTTCAGCGGCATGGCCGCCATGTGACTTTTTTGGCTGCTGCCAGGTAACTTTTTGGCTCAGTATGTCCGAGGGCGCCCACAGGGCCATGTGGCCTCCAGGAGTTCAGGGCACTCCCCAGCCGGCACTTTCATTTACGCATCCTTCAGTTGTTTCTTTCGCATCAACATTGAACCCTAACATTCTACCTTGCTTGCATCATTGGGCAGTCGGCCCCCCGCTTGGGGGCTCCGGTCGAAGCTTATCCTTGCAGGCCTCCTCACGCAGCAGACACCCTGCCTCACTTTCGAAGAAGAAGAAGTCAGCAGGGTTTACCAATGACCCAAAAGGAATCAGGCGCCTATGCCTCGGGGGTAGGGACACTCGCGAGGCCAAAGCGTCCTCGCGACCTCCCACATACACCCCCACAGTGACACTCTCATGTAATAACGAGCTGCAGCTGTATACGCCCGGCCCCCCTCGAGGACGCGGAGGGGTCCCTCCCATGCCGAGTGGATGACCTATGCTCCGTGTTGGGTGAAGACTCAAAAGGAATCAGGCACCTATGCCTCAGGCGTAGGGACACTCGCGAGGCCAAAGCGCCCTCGCGACCAACCATATACCCCCCACCGTGACACTCTCACGTAATAACGAGTTGCAACTGTATACGCCCGTGGCCCCCCCGAGGATGTGGAGGGGTCCCTCCCATGCGTAGTGGCATCCCTACGCTCCGCGCTGGGGAGAAGACGAAGTCAATCAACACAATCCACCAATGACTAGGCCCACAGCTGGCCAGGAAATCAACACAGTCCACGAATGACTATGCTCACAGCTGGCCAGGAAATCAACACAGTCCGCCAATGACTATGCTCACAGCTGGCCAGGAAGTCAACCGAGTCCACCTACGACTATGCCCACATCCAGTGCGGGGGAAAGACAACTGGAGGTACAGAGCCACTCGTACGATAAGGGGGACCCCTGAGTATCGCAACTCACGGGCTTAACTGCACCCGTAGTCCCTTCCCTCTTGGGCCATCCTAGAATCCGGTCGGTTCAATAGGGTGGAGGTATGCGCGGGTCGGGCCCTACCGATGCAGAGCCTAGTGCGCTCAACAAGCCACTTAAAATCTCTTAGGGAGAACGCTGGAGTAACTCGTACGTCAAGGGAGACTCCTGAGCATCGCAACTCAGTAGCCGAAACTGCGCCCGTAGCCCCTTCCCTCTTGGGCCACCTAGGCGGCCCAACAGAAGCGGAGGTACGCACGGGGCGGGCCCTGCTGACGCAGAGTGCTGAGGGAGTTTGGGAGTCTCAAATTGTCAGGTTCTTAGGAGGGACACTGGAGTCGTTCGTACGTCAAGGGCGACTCCTGAGCATTGCGACTTAGGGGCCTAACTGTGCTCGTAGCCCCTTCCCCCTTTGGGCCATCCTGGTATCCGGTTGGTCCAATGACGGAGGAGGTATGCGCGGCGCGGGCCGTGCCGACGCAGAGTGCTGAAGGTGTTCTGAAGTTTCAAAATCCTCGCCGCGTTCCTCTCATGAGGGCTGCTCACACGTCAAGGGGGACTCCTCAGCATCGCGACTCAGGAGCCTAACTCGACCCATAGCCCCTCATCTCTTGGGTTGTCTTGGAATCTGGTCGGTTTAATGGCAGATAAGGTATGAGTAGTCCGGGCCTTGCCGACACAGAGTATCACAACAAACATGAAAGAAACGAGGCAAAGAAAACATTCAAGCAGTCACCCAGTTATTACAAGCCTTAACAAGTTGTTGAAAACACAAATAAGTTTGACGCCTCCACGAGGCACAATGTGCATTGTAGGGAAACACACGGAGAAGCAATCAGGACAAACCGCTGCCGCCGGTCACTCCACCTTCAGGGCGTGCGTCATCGTCATCAGTGGCGTCGCCTTCCCCGCCGTCGACTTCAGCGACATCCCGAGATGGGCGAACTGCGACGCATGCGAACCTCTTCACCAACGCCTCCACGGGGCCCTTCACCGCCTCTGCAGTGCTCTCGTTGGCCTTAGTAGGGACTGACAGGATCACGGATCCAAAGTCAAACCCCGGCTCACGAGGATGAAGGTCACTGAAGACGCGTGCCGTGGCCTCAGAAAAGAGGTCGCGACACTCACTGTCCAACATCTTGTCCACCTCATTGACGACGTACTCCAACGCCACGGCGAGATCCGCCGCGAGCGGGGCAAAGCCGCCCTCTGGGGTGGCTAGAGGCTCGTCGAACCCGTCCGGGCAGTGTGTGGAGCTCCGTGCGAAGCCTGAGCTCGACATCAGGGAAGCCGGCCAGCTCCGCGGCCTTCTCCTTTTCGGCCGCGGCGAGGGCTTCCCCCTTGGCATCGATAAGGGTCTTCTTCTAGGCGATCTCCTTGTCCTGCTCATCCAAGCGTGCCTGCTTCGCGTCCAGGCAAGTTTTCTCCTGGGACAACTCTTCTTCCCGGGCGGCGAGCTTGGTCTTGGGGCTTCGAGCTCTTCCTCCTGCAGGCGAAGCTTGGCTTGTTCCTCCTCGAAGGCCTTCAGGCGAGCCTCCGCCTCTTCACAGCGTTTTTCAGCCGCCGCGGCCCCATTCATCGTCTCCTCACGCGCAGCGCGAGCGGATTTGGCTTCCTCGAGTGCCTCCTCGCATGTAGTGCGGGCGTCCTTGGCCTCCTTCTTGCCCTACGCTATCACGACTGAGTCCTTGCGCAGGGAAGTGAAGGCCTAGTTCAAGATGCCCTGGACATATACGGGAGTCCTCTGGATCTCCCCCTGAGGAGCCTCTAGTGATGTCGCGGGCGCTGTCATCAGGCAGGTAGTGTCACGAGGGACAGGGGGCTCCGAAGGTTGCTCGGAGACCGCAAACATTGGCGCATCAGTGGACCGAGGGCCCTCAAGAGCCCGCCCCTCGGGCAACAGCGTCGTCACAACCGCTACAAGACGCTCCGAGGGCTCGGGGGGCTCAGCGACTAAGGCCTGAGAGGTCACCTCGGGAGCCTCCTCCCCTCCGTCGGCAGGCGGCAACGCGTTGGGGAGGACCGACGGTTTGTGAAGAGTCACCTTTTGCTTGACACCGACCTTCTTCTTCTTCGCCCCCCAGCGAGGCAGCTTCCCTGGGCAACAGGCAAAAATGGAATTAGCAATGCGTGGAAGATGGACGCGCGTGGCTTGCCAAGATAAGTCACTTACTCTTCGACATCGACCCATCTCCTCTTCCTCTATGCCACGACAACGACAGGGCGATATGGCCCCCCATGGAGGGGGGCGAGCCCGGCACCTCAGACTTCCCTCCGGCGGAGGCAGGATGCACCACGGGCGACTCAACCCCGTGCTTCCCACGGGCTAGCACACTCGCGGACCGCGTGGCATGCGGGGCCGACGCGGGTGCACTGGAGATCCTGGTCAGGAGCAAGGGGATCACCGCGAAGACTTCGCCGATGGCATCATCATCTTCAATGTCGCGCAGAAGGACATTCTGCGATAGGAGAGGCGCGCTCGTCGAGCAGTCATCGGCGGTCTTCGCCGAGTCCTCCCCACAGGAGGTCTCGTCCGATGACACCTCTTCTAGACCAGAGCCCTCGACCGGGAGGATCCCCCGCTCATCGAAGGCACGCAGTGTGGCGATCAGGTTGGCCCGGTCGTCGAGGTGGTACAACGGACCTAGAACCTCAGGCAGGTCACCAGGGTCACCACCCAGCAGGATCGACACGACCCTGTTCAGCTCCTTAGTAGGAAGGTCCTGGGACCGAAGCGTGAGTTTATCATCACCGAGTTGGTAATCCCACAGGGGCGTGGAATGGGCCTGAAGGGGCGCTAGATGCTTCGCCAAGAATTCCTTCACTATCATCCCCCCAGTCAGCCTCTTGGCGTTGATGTCGCGGGAGAAGCGCTCCAGGATGGGCACGGCATAAGGGTCAGATAGGTTTGCTGAGCTCCACGTAGAAGTCTTCTCTCGGAGCCCCTTTGGCTTCTCCAACTAAGGGTTGGCGTCCTTGAGGCTCATGAGAACCCAACGTTGCCTGAAGTTTTCCACCTTCCTCCTGGCCTTCACGAGAAAATTGCCGCTCCGGGCCGCTACCAAGGAGACGCCGTCATGCAGGCGCGGGCTGAAAAAGTGGCGGAAGAGGGCTACTGAAGGCTGCACGCCTACGAAGGCCTCGCAGTAGAAAGCAAAGACAGACAGGAGAAAGATGGAGTTGGGCTCGAGGTGAAGGGCCTGGATCCCATAGTGGTTCAGGATGGTGGTGAAGAACGAGGAGAAAGGCGGCACTATCCCGGCTAAGACGCTATGGAGGAAGAAAGAGTATACCACCTGCGACGCAGGCCGCTTTGCTGTGGCGCTGGGCCAGACCAGGGCTCGCCCGTGCTCGTTGGACTCGGGCGCTGTTGGGGATATTACCTACGGTATAACCTGCCCTAGATGGGCCGGGTCATCAAAAGGGCGACTCAACCATTGGTGGTACAGCCCTAGTCCCGGGGGCCAGATGGCGGTTCAAGAGCAATACGGAAGATAGACTGCCAGGGAGGTTTCCAGTCTTCGAAGGCACGGCGACTTAGAGATAGGGAAAGCTACAATTTGTAGCATAATGAGGACTTTGGTAAACCCTAGGGCCTCGACCTTTATTTAAAGGCGAGTCCCTGGGAAAGATAGGGCAAGTTAGAAATCATCAAGAGCTAGGTCAGGCGAGTTATGCCCTCCTTGTAATCAAAACCATCACCAATCTACACAAAGCAGGACGTAGGCTTTTACCTCCACTCGGGGGGGGGGGGGGCAAACATGGGTAAATATGAGTCTCGCTTTCACTCACCCCCTTTGAGTCGCCACCAAGGTGCGATGGCTCCACCTTCAAGTCCTTCCACGAGGACATCTGCCGTGACAAAACCACGACAGTTGGCGCCCACTGTGGGGCCAGTACATGGTGGAGTTGAGTTCTCAAAGGGAGCCCTACGAGGGTCAGAAAGCTATCGTTCGGTATCATGACGAAGAGCCACCATGGAAGGTACTACATCGACAAGTCGCTGTGGGGGGCAGAAGCTGATTCAGTCAATTCTGGTTACGGAGTCCCCTTCGGCAAAATCAACATCTTCATCGGCATGATTGGAACGCCCGTGGCTGAGCTGGACATCTCCACCGTCATCGTCGAGCCGGCCAGGTACGTCCTCCCCATCACACTACAGGACCGGAGTCGTTGTGCTTTCGTCGGTTTTATGCAGGGAAATAACGTACAAGACGAACCGGCGACCCAGGAGGTCACCCCCGTCAATTCTAACGGCGAGTCATCCAAGGGCGAGACAGATTCAATCCATCCTCTTTACGAAGGACAACTCGGAGGGCTGTCACTGGCGATGGACCTCGAGATCCTTGAGAGATCCCATCGACAAATTGCATCTATATGGAAGGGGCGGCACATCCTCTCCAAAACCTGGCTGGCAACAATGAGACCGACGGGACGTCGAAAACCCCGGCTCAAGCCATGGCGGAGTTAGCGACGGAGGTCACCAGGCTCATGGCAACCGCCGTGACACCCGAGAATCAGGAGTCGATCAACGCCGAGCTTGCGAAGCTGTGGGAGGCGATGGCCAAAGCCCAGCGGGACATGGAAGCAAAAACCGCCAGGGTAGAGATGCAGCAGGCTGCGATTGCAGCAGAGACGGAACGGCTAAACACCGAAGGCTGGCGGCTCGAGAGACAGCAACATGTGTCCGACGCCGTTCACCGAAGGAGACACCACGGACGCATCCCCGCCGACTTACACCCAAATCGCCTTTTCGACACCCCATGCACCCCCGGGGCGGGTCCTGATCGACCTTTACAAGCTGTTCTGAGGGGAGGTCCAGTTCAACAACCTAACTCACCGCCGCCTCAACCAGTGGATGCCCACGCGACTCGCTTCGAGACGACACGAGGCCACTTCTCGAATCCCGTGGATAATGTGTTGGCGGCAACCCGCCACCTGGAGTCCCTTCCGATTTATGGAAATTCCCCGGTCGAGATAGAGGCGAGAAACGCCATCGAGATGCTAAAGACAGCCGTGGTCTGATGACCCACAAGTATAGGGGATCTATCGTAGTCCTTTCAATAAGTAAGAGTGTTGAACCCAACGAGGAGTAGAAGGATCTCACAAGTGGTTTTCAACAAGGTAATATCTGCAAGCATTGAAATTATCGGTAACAAGTAGTTTGTATGACAAGATGATTCGTAGCAAGTAGCAAGTAACAAAAGTAACCACGGTGCAGCAAAGTGGCCCAATCCGTTTTGTAGCAAGGGAGAAGCATGGACAAAGTCTTATAGGAGGTAAATCGCTCCCGAGGACACATGGGAATTTCTGTCAAGCAAGTTTTCATCATGTTCATATGATTCACGTTCGTTACTTTGATAGTTTGATATGTGGGTGGACCGGGGCTTGGGTACTTCCCTTACTTGGTCAAGCATACCACGTATGATTAACCCCTCTCCCAAGCATCCGCAACTATGAAAGAAGAATTAAGACAAAGTCTAACCATAGCATTAAACTAGTGGATCCAAATCAGCCCCTTACGAAGCAACGCATAACCTAGGGTTTAAGCTTGTGTCACTCTAGCAACCCATCATCTACTTACTACTTCCCAATGCCTTCCTGTAGGCCCAAATAATGGTGAAGTGTAATGTAGTCGACGTTCACATAACACCACTAGAGGAAAAACAACATACAACACATCAAAATATCGAACGAATACCAAATTCACATGACTACTTATAGCATGACTTATCCCATGTCCTCAGGAACAAAAGTAACTACTCACAAAGCATAATCATAATCATGACCAGAGAGGTAATGGGTAGCATCAAAGATCTGAACATAAACTCTTCCACCAAGTAATCCAAATAGCATCAACTACAAAGAGTAATAAACACTACTAGCAAACTTACAAGTACCAATCGGAGTCGCGAGACGGAGATTGGTTCCAAGTGATGAACTAGGGTTTGGAGATGAGATGGTGCCGATGAATATGTTGATGGCGATGAGTCCCCTCCGACGAGAGGAGTGTTGGTAATGACGATGGCGACAATTTCACCCTCCGAGAGGGAAGTTTCCCTGGCAGGATCGTCCTGCTGGAGCTCTAGATTGGTTCTGCTCAAGTTCCGCCTCGTGGCGGCGACGAATCCTTCGAAAAGCCTCCTCTTGATTTTTTTCCAGACCGAAACCCTTCTTGTAGGAAAAGGGGGGAGCCAGAGGGCCAAGTGGGAGCCCACAAGCCCCCTAGGCACCGCCAGGGGGGCGCCTAGCAGGCTTGTGGCCTTCTGCTGGCGCCCCTGTGGTACTTCTTTGGCCCAATATTGTTTATAAATCCCAAAAAAAATCCATGTTAATTTTCACGGATTTTGGAGTCGCAGAATAGGTATCTCAAACTTGCTCCTTTTTTGTCCATAATTCCAGTTGCCGACATTCTCCCTCTTCATGTAAACCTTGCAAAATAAGAGAGAAAAGGCATAAGTATTGTACCCTGAAGTGTAATAACAGCCCAAAAAGCGGTAAATATCAACATGAAAGCATGATGCAAAATGGACGTATCAACTCCCCCTAGCTTAGACCTTGCTTGTCGTCAAGCGAAAGCCTAGATCAATAAACATGCCCACATGTTTAGGGAGAGAGGTGTCGACAAAACAAGATACGAACATGCAGGCATCATGATCATGATCAGAACAACAATACCATCATATCATATCTTATGCTAAAGTGACAATTCCTTCACAAAATAAAGTATGGATCAAGAGCCTTACCGAGAATTAACAACCGATAGCCTTTAGTCATTGAAGCAATTGCAATTTATCACAACATCGAAAAGAGTCAAATAAGAGCTTGTAAAGCAAATCCACATACTCAATCATCTTTTTGCCTTCTACAATTGCTACAACTCACATGGTTACTCAAGAGGTCAAAGTTTCAGTTGGACACATGGAAAGATAGGGGCTTAGAGTTTCGCCTCCCAACCATTTACCTCAAGGGTAATGTCAACAGTAATAATTCATGAATACTTACCTCCAAGTTGACATATGAATATAGATCTTTCCCAAGCATATGACGTTAGTCGAGATAAAGGCGAAATAAGGAATTGGTGAAGATCACCATGACTCTTTCATGGACAAAAGGTAAAGGTACAAGATAGGCCCTTTGCAGAGGGAATCACAGGTTGTCATGCGCTTTTGAGGTTTGGATGTGTGTCCTCTTAGTGTGGAGGAACGTCACTTTATATTGCCTCCTGTGATAAAGAACTTTATTATGCAGTCTGTCGCTTTTATGTCTTCCTCATCACAGGTTTTTACAAAGCTTATTTTCCACACACTAATAGATCATACATATTAGGGAGCAATTTTTATTGCTTGCACCGATGACAACTTACTTGAGGGATCTTATTCAATCCATAGGTAGGTATGGTGGACTCTCATGACAAAACTGGGTTGAAGGTTTATGGATGCACAAGTAGTATCTCTACTTGGTGCGGGAGTTTTGGCTAATATGAGGTGGAAGCAATCCTCACATGCTAAGGGATCTCTAGTCATATAACATTGTTCGGAACCAAGAAAACACAATTCATTATGTTGTCTTCCTTGTCCAGCATCTACTTCTAAGCATGTAATAGTGTAGTGAGTGTTCACAATCATAGATGGTGTCAAAGATGATATATTTATATGTGAACCTCTCCTTCTTTATCACTTCCTATTAATTGCAACAATGACCAAGGTCTACATTTGTCTACCCTCAACAAGTTTCAATTATCATTCTTTTTATATGTGAAGCCATCACTTCCCATAAGATCATTACATGATCTTTCATGCTTTTGTTTTTTTCTCATTCTTTTGATCATGGCCTGAAGCAAGGCCCTTAACTAAGACACTCTTTATTATATGGCTCACGATCTCGAATACATCGGGGGTGACACAAAGCAAAACTCAAGCCTAAAAGACTAAGACCTTTATTCTACTAGAGAAACATAAAGCCGAAAAGGAACAAACTAAGAAAAGGTAAAGGCAAAAGATGTGATGGTGATACGATACCGGGGCAACTCCCCCAAGCTTGGCACAAACCAAGGGGATTGCCCATACCCATGCTCAGTTGTCTTCCTTTGGAGGTGATGGTGGTGGAGTTGTTGCAACATGGGTTTGATCCTCCATCTTCCAAGGCATAAGTGCTCCATCACGGAAAGATGAACAAGTCTTTGGAATCCTCAAACCTGCAGCTAACCATATTGATTTAAATCTATACTCACACTCACAGTTTTGATTCTGCAGGTCATAGATCTAGGCTTGGAGGTGATCAATTTTGTCATAGAGCATGGACGGGTGCTTGCCAATGTCATTGGCATCGATCTTGTGCTTGTTGGTGAACTCCGTGATCATCATGTGGTTGGCGTTGAGTCCATGCTCCACCATCCCTTGGCACTTGAAGACATGTTGCTCCATTGCTTCGAGCCTCGCCTCCATGCTTCCGGTCTTCTTCGGACCCTCAACATCACGGATGTGCAACATCCTCTCACGCATCTTGATAGATTGAGTGAGTTGCAGCACTCCCGCAAGGTAGGGATTGATGACCTTCTCGAAGATCTTGTCCTTCGGAGCTTTTGGGGACGTCATAGCGATCTAGATCTGTAACAGAAACAGGATCGAAACGAAAAAAGAGGAAATTTGGTTGATACGAGGTTCAGACCTTTCGGGAGAATATATAATTATTTTTTCCAGACCAAAAGGAGTACTCCGCAAGAAAACGGAGTCCGGGAGGCACACGAGGTGGCCACTAGCCCCCCAGGTGCCGCCAGGGGGTGGCCCGCGCCTGGCAGGCTTGTCGCCTCCTCGTGCGCTTTCTGGAGTACTTCAAAATTTTCTATTTTTTCAAAAATTCCAAAACGGAGGAAAAGTCCTACTGGAAAAGTTTTGGAGTCTGTTTACTTATCCAATCACATACCTCTTCGTTTTCGCAGTCTGAAACAGGCTGATAAATATTCCTTAGGTACTCCTCCGGAGTTATGGTATTGATAATATTGCTTTCAACTTTTATGGGAGTACGTGAGATATAATGTTTGATTCTCTGCCTATTTACCACTCTCGAACAATTACCTTCCGTGTTTTTGATCTTGATATCACCGGAACGATATACTTCCTCAACAATGTAAGGACCTTCCCATTTAGAGAGAAGCTTGCGTGCAAAAAATCTTAAAACGAGAATTATATAGCAAGACATAATCACCTACATTGAACTCGCGCTTTTGTATCCTTTTATCATGCCACCTCTTAACCTTTTCTTTGAACAACTTGGCAATTTCATATGCCTGAGTTCTCCATTCATCAATAGAGCTAATATCAAATATCCTCTTCTCACCAGCAAGTTTGAAATCAAAGTTGAGCTCTTTGATTGCCCAATAAGCTTTATGCTCTAGCTAAAGAGGTAAATGACATGCTTTACCGTACACCATTTTGTACGGAGACATGCCCATGGGATTCTTATAGGCAGTTCTATAAGCCCACAGTGCATCATCAAGCTTCTTAGACCAATTCTTTCTAGACCTGTTGACAGCCTTTTGCAGAATCAGTTTAATCTCTCTATTGCTTAACTCTACTTGACCACTGGACTGAGCGTGATAGGGAGACGCAATTCTATGGTTGACATCGTACTTAGCAAGCGTTACAGAAAGCACCATGAATGAAATGTGAACCACCGTCGGTCATTAGATATCTAGGGACTCCAAATCTATGGAAAATAACTTCATTAAGCATCCTGATAGAGGTGTTGTGATCAGCACTACTACTGGGGATAGCTTCTACCCACTTTGTGATGTAATCAACAGCAACTAGGATATGAGTATACCCGTTGGATTTTGGAAAAGGTCCCATATAATCAAAGCCCCAATCATCAAATGGTTCGATGACAAGTGAGTAGTTCATAGGCATTTCCTGACGTTTACTGATATTACCTATTCTTTGACATTCGTCACAAGAGAACACAAACTTACAGGCATCCTTGAAGAGAGTGGGCCAATAGAAACCTGATTGCAATACCTTCTGTGCAGCTCTATCTCCCGCATGGTGTCCTCCGTAGGCCTCGGAGTGACACTTCTGTAGGATCTGTCCCTGTTCATGTTCAGGTACACAACGTCTAATAACACCATCTACTCCTTCCTTATAAAGGTGAGGATCATCCCAAAAGTAATGTCTCAAGTCAAAGAAGAATTTCTTCTTTTGCTAGTATGTGAAACTAGGTGGTATATATTTGTCAATGATATAGTTTGCATAATCAGCATACCACGGTGCACTACGTGAAGTATTGATGACATTTAATTGATCACTAGGAAAGCTATCATCAATAGGTTGTGGGTCATCAAGAACATTCTCCAACCTAGACAAGTTATCTGCTACGGGGTTATCAACACCCTTCCTGTCGACAACATGCAAATCAAATTCTTGTAGCAATAGAACCCATCTGATAAGTCTAGGTTTAGCGTCTTTCTTCTCCATGAGGTACTTAATCGCAACATGATCAGTGTGAATAGTGACTTTGGAATCAACTATGTAAGATCTGAACTTTTCACATGCAAACACGGCTGCTAAAAATTCCTTTTCCGTAGTAGCATAGTTTCTTTGGGCACTTTCTAGAGTTTTACTAGCATAGTGAATAACATTCAACTTCTTATCAACTCTTTGCCCTAGGACAGCACCAACAGCGTAATCACTAGCATCACACATGATTTCAAAAGGTAAGTTCCAACCAGGTGGTTGAACAATAGGTGCAATTATCAAGGTCTTCTTAAGTATTTCGAAGGCTTCTTCACAATCATCGTCAAAAACAAAAGGAATATCCTTTTGCAAGAGATTGGTAAGAGGCCTAGAAATCTTAGAGAAGCCTTTAATGAACCTTCTATAGAAACCAGCATGACCAAGGAAACTTCTTATACCTTTGATATCTGTGGGGTATGACATTTTCTCGATTGCATCAACCTTAGCCTTATCGACTTCAATACCTCTTTCAGAAATTTTATGTCCCAAGACGATGCCTTCATTGACCATAAAGTGGCCCTTCTCCCAATTCAAGACAAGATTGGTATCTTTACATCTCTACAAGACCCGATCAAGGTTGCTGAGGCAATCATCCATGAAAACCTCAACAATCTTTTCACAAAAGTCAAAGAATTAGCGACAACGGTAATACCTCCCTTTTTAGGGATGGAATGCACCACACTCACCCAATCATTATGAGCAACAGGATAGATAATACCCGCTTCCGGGAGCTTTAGTATTTCTTTTCTTACTACCTCGTTCATATTAGGATTTAATCTCCGTTGATGATCATCAACTGGCTTGGAATGAGGATCAGTTTTAATCTTGTGCTGGCATAGAGTGGGACTAATGCCCTTAAGATCATCTAGAGTATATCCAATAGCAGCATGGTGCTTCCTCAGAGTTTTTAGTAACTTCTTTTCTTCAAGCTCTGAGAGGCTAGCACTAATAATAACACGATATATCTCTTTTTAATCAATATAAGCATACTTATGAGTATCAGGCAACTATTTAAGCTCGAACACAGGATCACCCTTTGGTGGGGGTGGATCCCCAAGCAGTCCAACAGGCATGTTATTCTTAAGGATTGGATATTGTTCTAAGACAACTCTATCTATCTCATCCCTTTCATCCATATGCATATCATTTTCATGCTCAAGCAAGTATTGCTCCAAAGGATCAATAGGAGGCACGGCAATAGAAGCTAAGGCAATAGTTTCATCGTTAGTGGGCAACTCTTTTTCATGAGGTTGTCTACCAAACTTGGAGAAATTGAACTCGTGTGACACACCCTCAAAGCCAACAATGACAATTTGCTTCTCACAGTCAATATGAGCATTGACAGTATTGAGAAAAGGTCTGCCAAATATGATGGGACAAAATCTATCTTGTGTGGTAGCAAGAACGAGGAAATCAGCAGGATACTTCGTTTTACCACATAAGACTTCAACATCCCTAACAATTCCCATTTGGGAGATAGTATCTCTATTGGCAAGCTGAATAGTGACATCAATAGACTCTATCTCAACAGGTGTAATCTCGTCTTTAATTTCATCATATAAGGATTGAGGTATAGCACTAACACTAGCACCCACGTCACATAAACCATGATAACAACGATCTCCTATTTTAACAAAAACAACAGGCGTGCCAACAACAGGCCTATGTTTGTCTCTAGCATGTGGTTTAGCAATTCTAGCAGCATCTTCACATAAGTGAATATCATGGCCATCAACATTGTCGGACAGGAGATCTTTGATAATAGCAATGCTATGTTCAACTCTAATTTTCTCAGGGGGTGTAGGTGTTCTAATGTAGCCTCTACGTATCACAGTTGAAGCTTTAGAATGATCCTTTATCCTAATAGGGAAAGGTGGTTTCTCAATGTAAGCATTGGGAACAATAGGATCATTATAGGCAATGACTTTCTCTTCAACTGGATTGGGTTTAACTACGTTGACTTCTAAGGGAGGATGATATTTAAACCACTTCTCTTTGGGGAAATCAATATGAGCAGCAAATGATTCACACAATGAAGCTACTATCTCAGAGTCAAGTCCATACTTATCTCTAAAATCACAAAAAGTATTTGTTTCAACAAAGGATTTAACGCAATCAAACTTGAAATTCATACCTGACTCCTTACCTTCATCAAGCTCCCAATCTTCAGAGTTGTGTTTAATTCCCTCCAATAAATTCCGTTTGAAGTCAATATCTCTCTTCATCAAAGAACCAGTAAAAGAAGTGTCAAGCATGGTGTGATCATCATGAGATAGCCGAGCATAGAAGTTCTGAATGATAATTTCTCTTGAGAGCTCATGGTTGGGGCATGAATATAATATTGATTTAAGCCTCCCCCAAGGTTGAGCGCTGCTTTCTCTGTCACGAGGCCAAAAATTATAAATATAATTCCGATCACGATGTACTAAAGGGATAGGATAAAACTTTTGATGAAATTCCAATTTCAACCGATTGTAGTTCTATGATCCAGTATCATCACATATCCTATACCATGTCAACGCCTTATCCCTCAAAGATAAGGGAAAGACCTTCTTCTTGACCTCATCCTCGGGCAAACCTGCAAGCTTAAATAAAGCACAAACATCATCTACATAGATTAGATGCAAGTCTGGATGTGATGTTACATCTCCTGTAAAAGGATTAGCCAACAGTTTCTCAAGCATACCCGAAGGAAATTCATAGCAAATATTTTCAGTAGGTGCAGCAGGTTGAGGAACAACTCTGTGTGCTTCCGTTCGAGGTGAAGATACCCCGAAGAAGCCCCTCAACGGATTAGTTTCCATAGTGACAAGTGACAATAAATTTCAGCACACTGTATGAATGTGTCCTTACCAAATTCCACTTGCCAAAGGCGCTTCACTCCCCGGCAACGGCGCCAGAAAAGAGTCTTGATGACCCACAAGAATAGGGGATCTATCTAGTCCTTTTGATAAGTAAGAGTGTTGAACCCAACGAGGAGTAGAAGGATCTGACAAGTGGTTTTCAGCAAGGTAATATCTGCAAGCACTGAAATTATCGGTAACAAGTAGTTTGTGTGACAAGATGATTCGTAGCAAGTAGCAAGTAACAAAAGTAACCACGGTGCAGCAAAGTGGCCCAATCCCTTTTGTAGCAAGGGACAAGCCTGGACAAAGTCTTATAGGAGGTAAATCGCTCCCGAGGACACATGGGAATGTCTGTCAAGCTAGTTTTCATCATGTTCATATGATTCGCGTTCGTTACTTTGATAGTTTGATATCTGGGTGGACCGACGCTTGGGTACTGCCCTTACTTGGACAAGCATCCCACTTATGATTAACCCCTCTCGCAAGCATCCGCAACTACGAAAGAAGAATTAAGACAAAGTCTAACCATAGCATTAAACTAGTGGATCCAAATCAGCCCCTTACGAAGCAACGCATAAACTAGGGTTTAAAGTTCTGTCACTCTAGCAACCCATCATCTAATTACTACTTCCCAATGCCTTCCTCTAGGCCCAAATAATGGTGAAGTGTTATGTAGTCGACGTTCACATAACACCACTAGAGGAAAAACAACATACAACACATCAAAATGTCGAACGAATACCAAATTCACATGACTACTTATAGCATGATTTATCCCATGTTCTCAAGAACAAAAGTAACTACTTACAAAGCATAATCATAATTATGACTAGAGAGGTAATGAGTAGCATCAAAGATCTGAACATAAACTCTTCCACCAATTAATCCAAATAGCATAAACTACAAAAGAGTAGTTAATATTACTAGCAACCTTACAAGTACCAATCGGAGTCGCGAGACGGAGATTGGTTACAAGTGATGAACTATGGTTTGGAGATGAGATGGTGTTGATGAAGATGTTAATGGTGATGAGTCCCCTCCGACGAGACGAGTGTTGGTGATGACGATGGCGACGATTTCCCCCTCCGAGAGGGAAGTTTCCCCGGCAAGATCGTCCTGTCGGAGCTCTAGATTGGTTCTTCTCAAGTTCCGCCTCGTGGCGGCGGCGAATCCTCCGAAAAGCCTCCTCCTGATTTTTTCCAGACCGAAACCCTTCTTGTAGCAAAAGGGGTGAGCCATAGGGCCAAGTGGGAGCCCACAAGCCCCCTAGGCGCGGCCAGGGGGGCCCGCGCCTAGCAGGCTTGTGGCCTCCTGCTGGCGCCCCTCTGGTACTTCTTCGGCCCAGTATTTTTTATAAATCCCCAAAAAATACACGTTGATTTTTCACGGCTTTTGGAGTTGCACGGAATAGGTATCTTAAACTTGCCCCTTGTTTAGGCTAGAATTCTAGCTCCCGACATTCTCCCTCTTCACGTAAACCTTGAAAAATAAGAGAGAAAAGGCATAAGTATTGTACCTTGAAGTGTAATAACAGCCCAAAAAGCGGTAAATATCAACATGAAAGCATGATGCAAAATGGATGTATCATGGTCCAACACGCGCAATATTCTCACAGCCTCGACCGGTTACACTCCACGCCCCAGGCGAGTCACACCAGAAGTCGCCACGAGGACTTACCCGCAGTAACCAGCGGGCAACGGCGCCTTCCTCAAAATGACCCACTTGGGATGCCCGACACACGAGCCCAAGACATTGTGGACGCAACGCGAGCTGCGCGTCAGATAGAAACAACAGCCGCAGTTGGTCAGGTTTATCCGGCTTACACCCAGACACCTCCCGCGCCTCTCGATGCCGGAGGCAAGCACATTGGGGTGTCATGTCTCATGCCCGCTCTATGCAGTGAGTGGATGCCGAAGGACTTCAAAGGACCCAGGAAGGTGCCTAATTACATGCCAGATCTCGAACCAGGGTCATGGATCAAGAGTTACGAACTTGCGATGGACACGCTTGACGTAAACGAGGCGGGTTGCGCCAAGTATTTCACTATGATGCTTGAAGGAACGGCGCGTGCATGGTTAAAAAACTAGCCACCTAACTCCATCAGCACTTGGGCAGAACTAAAAGAGCGCTTCATCAAGAATTTCAGAGGGACTTGCAAACGCCCGATGACCATAGTCGACCTACAACACTGTGTCCAGTGGCCCGATGAGTCGGCCCATCATTGAACTCGGTGAGTCGTAGAAGTTATTCATTCATCAAAGGGCATCTCAGCGGCTCAGACGGTGTTGATCATGGAGAAAAACTGCCTTTACGAGCCTCTGGTGCTGAAGCTGGGGCGAGTTAAGCGTAAAGTACACGACATGGGCGAGTTGATGGATACCCTAACCAGATATGACGAGTCAGATGACACCAGGGATCCTGGAGAGGACGACGACAAAGGTAGCACCGCCAGGAGGAGCGAGTCGTTAAAGGGTCATTCCCAGTTTCAAGGCCGGGGCAACCACCATCACGGTGGGCAAGGCAAAAAAGACAAGAGGAGGGTCCCGTAGATTTTGTTCCTAATACCATTACCGGCAACGGTAACCAGCGGTAGAAGAAACGGGGTTTCAGTGGGAAGAAGCCGCACAATTATCATGAGATGCTCAAAGGCCCTTGTCCACATCATGCTACGGCTGAGCGGCCGGCGACTCATTCTTGGGAAGATTGCTACGTGATAAAGGAGTTCCGGGCCGAGGCGCTCAAAAAAGGCCAGGGTGGCGATCAGGGCCAACGATAAGAGCAGCTCGGCTTGCCCGGGTCGCGCCAAAATCCGTTCGGCGGCTTTCCTACCCCGGGTCCACAGGGCGGGTCGCAACCCAACACTAGACAATACCAAGTACACAACCAACAGCAGTACAACCTGCCAGGAGTGTTTTAGCAACCACCCCCACAAGGGGATCTACAGCGACAGGATGATTGTGGCGGTTTCCAGAATAACCCTAAGCAACTAAACAGCGGGCAGTATCATGTGTCCACCACTAGCACATGCAAACGGGATCAGAAGGTGAAGCATAAAACCTTCAACGTGGTCGAGTCGACGCTCCCCCGGTACCTTCACTGGTCCGAACAGCCCATAACCACGAGCGGGGAGGATCACCCGCCTCGAGTGGATAATCCTAGCGACTTGGCTTTGGTCGTGGATCCCCAAGTCGGAGGATACACCCTTTCCAAAGTTCTAATGGGTGGAGACAGCAGCATTAACATCCTATACTTTGATACTTTCCGACGGATGAATCTCTTGGAGAAAGACTTGATGCGATCGTCCACGGTCTTCCACGACATCATCCCCGGTAAGTCGGCATATCCAATTGGGCGGATTAAACTTAACATGTCCTTTGGCACAGAGTCCAATTACATGAGCGAGTCTCTCATGTTTGAGCTGGTCAAAATCAAGAGCCCCTACCACGCATTGTTTGGGAGGCCGGCTTATGCCCGATTCATGGCTCGCCCATGTTATGTTTATCTCAAGCTCAAGATGCCTGGTCCTAAGGGACCTATTACAATCAACGGAGACAGGAACATAGCCCAAGAATGCGAAGAGGGAGACACGGCTTATGTCGAGTCGGCTTGCGCGACCGAAGAGCTCAAGTTTCACCAAGCCAATGTTGATCCGGCAGACATGACGGCGCTCAAGAGGCCAACAATCGACTCTGAGCCGCCCCTCATGTTTAAACCGACGGACGATACCAAAGTCATAAACTTCACACCTGGCGACTCCACCAAGCAGTTCACTATTGGGACGGGTCTGGATCCCAAATAGGAAAGCATGCTCATCAAATTCATCCGTGAGAATCGGGACATCTTTGCATGGAAACCTTCTGACATGCCAGGTGTACCGAGAGAATTCGCTGAGAACCATCTTAATAACGACCCCAAAGTAAAGCCAGTCCGGCAGTACCTTCGCAGGTTTAATGAAGAGCATCGTAAGGCGATCGGAGAGGAAGTCGGCCGGCTTTTGGCCGCCGGGTTTATCATCGAGGTTTTCCATCCTGAATGGTTGACTGACCCAGTCCTGGTACTCAAAAAGAATGGCACTTTCCGCATGTGCATCGACTACACTGACCTCGACAGAGCCTGTCCGAAGGATTCCTTCGCCCTTCCCCGCATTGATCAAATCATTGATTCCACGGTGGGTTGCGAGCGTTTGTGTTTTTTGGATGCTTATTCAGGGTACCACCAGATCAAGATGGCGGTGGGTACCAGGAGAAGACATCCTTCGTAACCCCCTTCGGAGCCTTCTGTTACGTGTCTATGGCGTTCGAGCTCAAGAGTGCGGGGGCGACTTATCAGCGTTGCATCCAAAATTGTTTGGACAACCAGATCGGTCGTAATGTCCACACTTATGTGGACGACATCGTGGTCAGATCTCAGAAGAAGGAGTCGCTCTTGGAGGATCTCAAGGAGACTTTTGACAACTTGTGCATCTACCAGATGAGGCTTAATCCCACCAAGTGTGTGTTTGGTTTTCCTGCAGGAAAGTTATTGGGTTTTTTTGTGTCGGAACGCGGTATTAGAGCTAACCCGGACAAAATTGAAGCAATTACTTCGCTGGGGAAGCCGGCTAACATTAACCAAGTCCAGCGCATGGCGGGTCGTATCGCAGATCCAAGCCGCTTTATAAGTCGCCTTGGGGAGAAGGCCATCCCTCTCTATCAGCTGCTCAAGAAAACAGATCAATTCATATGGACAGACAAAGCCAACGAAGTTTTTGAAGCCTTGAAGCGACAATTAGTTAACCCGCCAGTATTGGCGGCTCCGAAGGACAAGGAGCCTATGCTCGTGTACGTCATTGCCAATTCCAAGGCAATAAGCGTGGCAGTGGTTGTCGAGCGGAAGGAAGAAGGAAAGGAATATCTGGTCCAACGACCAGTGTAATTTATCAGCGAGGTCCTGACCCTCTCCAAACAACGCTACCCGCATTGGTAGTAGCTGGTCTTTGGGGTGTTTATGGCAAATCGATAGCTGAAGCACTACTTCCAGGAAAATCCC
Source organism: Hordeum vulgare subsp. vulgare (assembly GCF_904849725.1). NCBI lineage: Eukaryota > Viridiplantae > Streptophyta > Magnoliopsida > Poales > Poaceae > Hordeum > Hordeum vulgare. The sequence continues at coordinate 141,541,106 of NC_058521.1, read as the reverse complement.
ATCACGGTTGTCAGTTCTACCCCCCCCCCTTGGGGACATCATACAAAATCGAGAAGCAACCGAACGGACTGCTAAGTGGGCCATTGAGTTAGGGCCCCATCACGTGCGGTACACTCCCTGTACGACCATTAAATCTCAAGCACTAGTGGACTTCATCAATGATTGGACCGAGTAGCAAATCCCAGAGGATAGGCCCGATCATACCTATTGGACCATCTATTTCGACCGATCCAGGCAACTGGAATGCTCGGGGGCTGGCGTGGTGATAACTTCGCCTAGGGTGACAATTTTTGCTATGTCCTCCAGCTCATGTTCCCATGTACCAACAATGCAGCATAGTACATAGTATGAAGCCTTGCTCCATGGATTGCGACTCGCCAAAGAGACGAACCTCACGCGAGTCAGATGTTTGGGCGACTCAGATTTGGTGGCACAACAGGTTTCTGGCCCCTCGGATTCAAAAGATCCCTTAATGGCGGCATACAGGCGAGCTGTGTCAGATGTAGAGGGTCATTTTCATTGCTATCAAGTGGATCACATCGACCGGTGACTTAATGAAGTAGCGGATGCTCTTTCCCGTCTTGGTTTACAGCGTAAGCCAGTTCCGTCCAATGTCTTTTTGGATGCATTACATAACCCTTCGGTGAGACTGCCTTCAGAGGAAGACTTGGCGGTGTTGGATTTCGAGTCTCAACTCGTGGCGGCTCTTCGTGCTACTCCGGATTGGGCAGCTCCCTATATGGTGTATCTCACCCGAGGCGAGTTACCCGCAGATGAATTATTGGCTCGTCAAATCATCCGTCGGTGCAAATCCATGGTCATACACAACGGCGAGTTGCACAAACAAAGCACTTCAGGGGTATTTCAAAGGTGCGTATCTCCTGGAGAAGGATCTATGATCCTCAATAAGATTCATGCAGGCGACTGTGGTCATCATGCCGGGTCACGATCTTTGGTTTCTAAGGCCTTCACACATGGGTTCTATTGGTTGACGGCTCATGCAGACGTAGAGGAGAAAGTTTGCCGATGTGATGGTTGCCAGAAATTTGGACGTCAGATGCACGTGCCGGCTCAGGAGATGCGGATGATGCCAATCACTTGGCCATTTGTAGTCTGGGGGCTCGACATGGTTGGCCCTTTCAAGATGTCGTCCAATAAAAAGACTCACCTATTGGTGGCGGTTGACAAGTTTACTAAGTGGGTTGAGGCAGAGCCCGTTAGTAGATGTGATGCAGATACGGCTGTCAAATTCTTGAAAAAATTGATTTTCCGGTTTGGATACCCTCATAGTATCATTGCTCACAATGGTACTAATCTATCGAACGGTGCAACGCAAGAGTTTTGCAGTCGAGAACATATACGGCTTGACGTTTCTGCAGCCGTACATCCCCAGTCTAATGGACACGCAGAAAGGGCGAATCAGGAAATATTGCGGGGAATCAAGCCCGGACTCACGGTACCTTTGGAACATACTCAAGGATGTTGGGTGGAAGAATTGCCCTCAGTATTATGGAGCATCAAGACCACTCCAAATCACTCCACGGATTTTACTCCTTTCTTTCTAGTCTACAGGGCAGAGTGTTGCCAAGCGACATCAGATACGATTCACCCTGAGTCGCCGCCTATGTGGAACAGGACAATGAATTGGAACGACAAGACTCGTTGGATGCTTTGGAGGAAGAGCGTGACTTGGCCGCATCACGGTCGGCGATCTACCAACAAGACTTGTGTCGCTACCACAGCCGCCGTGTCAAGAGCCGAACTTTTCAAGAGGGCGACTTAGTGCTCCGGTTGATTCAAGATCACACTGGTATGCACAAGATATCACCTCCAGGGGAAGGACCGTTTGTTATTAACAAGAATCTTTGAAACGACTCATACTACTTGGTGGATCTTCGCCCAGATCGGCCAACCACAAAGGTTGAGAAAATTCGCCCCTGGAATATAGCCCACCTGCGGCCTTACTACACCTAGAGCCATGGGCTCCTTTCTTTTTTCCAAATTTCAGAAATTGTAATCCATTATTATAAAAGCAAAAAAGTCGGCACCCACGAACTTCGTGGTCATTTGCCGTTTCAGCTTCTGCAAAGCATGAGTCTTTATTGTTCTATGAGTCGTCCAAACATGGACGCTATCAGGGCCAAAGAGCATAAGTCGCCATGTTGCACTTATTTCAAAACTGGGCTTTGGTAAGACAAAGAGGACCAATAGCCATGTTGCACTGTTCAAACATAGGCTCCTTATATGATTTTGAGAATTAAGCCGGCTTACTTGGGGGCTACAAGTTCCCAAGTCGTTTTGCAGTAAGAGCATACATGCTTCTGCAATCCTATGCCCGACTTTTCCTAAATCATAGGTCACTTGGGGGCTTCCACCCACTAAGTTCAGCCTCAATACCCTCTTGGCTAGCGAAAAATTACCGCATTACAAATGGTTATACTGGACTATGTGTTGGATAAGTTGCCACATAGACCTATGTACTCTGGGCGAGTCAATCCGTCATTTGGACCCTAAACTCGCCTTGGTTAAAACATAAAAGGTACCGGCCGGAGCCACACATGGCAAATAGAGAAACCATTGGTTCACTGAACCTGCTTCATTGAAGCTTGACTCACGCCTGATCAGCTAGTCTAAACAATATGGGCTGTTGCAAAAGCCTTCTAGGGGTAACACTAGAGTTTTGCAAACTCGTCTTGTCCTGTCGCAGCTCATTGAGCCGACGAATTTTATTTCTTGATGGCATGACCACAAGGTTTCATAATATCATTAAGTCGGCTTTTGTTCATAACTCGCCGCGACTCATTGGGCCATTTTTTAACTGTGATTTGCCATAACCCAAGGGGCCGGTTTATCTTCTGACATAACTCACTGAGTCGGCTTATGTTTTTCCTGACACACAGGTTGAAGGCTTTTATGTCAAACTGCGACACTTCCTCGCTTATCAAGCCGAAGAATTTTAAAGGGCGATTCATGATACACTAAAAGGATAAGTTATCCAGGAATGTCGCGCAAAAGGCACTGGTGACAGATTGTTTCCCTACAAAACCTAACAAACTATTACATGGCTCGCACGGCCAAGTCGGGCGTCATCCCCCGATAAAGAAAAGATCAGATTGTCTTTTAAAGGCAATGATTACATCTTGAGAAGACTCAAGCCGCCTCGGGATCACCTTGCCTCGAGCACTCTCCACCTTCAATTTATAAGTCGCCCAGTTTCCAGTTACACTTGGATAAGGCAACAAACTCATCTTCATCATTAAGGAAGATGGATAGATCCACGTCAAGGTCAAAGGGCATCTTGGGCCGGCGAGGAGCCAAGCTAGTAATCTTGTACGAGTGACGAGTCACCTTCTTGTTCTTATCATCATACGCGGCTTGTTATTTGTTTAAATCCAAGCCGGTTGCCAGCTGAGTCGCTGCAAAGTGGGAATCCTCGATTACTCGGTGGTAGTCGTCCGCGGTGAACTCCGACCCGTCATCTTTCAGTTCAGGATAGCCAGCAGCTACCTCTTCTGGTTTCAGCTCTGGAGCATAGGCCAAACACCGGCTTAGGGTATTCAGGGATCCCTTCCGGGCGGCTAATCTCTTCGGCTCCTCTATTTGAGGAGGCAACCTGGACAGGTAGCTGAGCATGTTCTTGATGAACTTAACTAGCTCTTTGCTTCCCATCACTGCTTTAATCGTCAGCATGCTCCTTGTATATATCTGCTCGATGAAGTTATACATAGCCTTTTTTCAGCATGCAGTCATCTTGGAGATTGGCCGCTCGTGGACCTACAAAGGATACATCCGTTTTTGTTAGCCCTCGGAACCTAGACTGCTTTTTCGATGAAAGTGTTTAATACTTACCAAACATGGCTAGAGTCATGTTGGAGATGTGTTTTTTCAGGCCGGAGAGCTCTTGCTGGGCAGCTTCCAGTTTTCCCTCGGCTTGCTCAGCTCGCTTCAGGATGGCGGCTTGGTCAGCTTTGGCCTTCTTTTCCAGTTTTTGGTGATCAGCTTTTATTCTTTCTAGTTCAGCCAGAACCAAGTGATATTTCTTCTCAGACTCAGACCATGCATTTTGCTGTTCGGCTACATTCTTCCTTAATTCAGCTAAGGCTGACTCAGTCTGGGTCACAGATTCCTGTAGAACAAAATTTGGGGAGACAAGTTTCAAAACTAGTGCAAGCAATATTCCTCACACTTGGGGGCTAATGTATGATTCTATTAGAAGTCATACAAAATTTCAAGACCCGGCTCATCTTTCAAAAGATGACCCAGCCCTTGGGGGCTACATGTTGAAGATTTTCTCTAAATACAAGACCCAACTCATCTTTCAAAACATGACCCGACCCTTGGGGGCTACAGGTTGCAGTTTTTAACTAAATACAAGACCCGACTCATCTTTCAAAAAGATGACCCGGCCCTTGGGGGCTAAAGGTTGAAGATTTTCTCTAAATACAAGACCCGGCTCATCTTTCAAAAGATGGCCCGACCCTTGGGGGCTATGGACAGATACGGGTCTGATATTCATTGCAACAAAAATTATTTTTATCAAGCAAAGACTAGTCTATCAGAAGGCTAATGGGTGGAACAGAATACATAATAGACGTACCTCATGTTTAACTTTCATCAGGTGGATCAAGCTTTTGTTCATTTCGTAACTCGTCTCTAGGCGACTTGCGAAGTCAGAGCAGAGTTGATCAAATTTCAGCTTCTCATACTAGGGAAGTTTCAATTTACTGACATGTTGTTCGGTGGAAGGATGGGATTCCTTTGAGGTGTTCTTAGATAACACCGCCTTCGTAGGTGTGGAGTAGCCAGTACGAGTGATTATGACGACATCTGGGTCTTCAGTTGCCTTGAGAGGGCTCGGTGGGTTAACCTTGTCAGCAATTTCCTTAAAAATGCCTGGCGAGTCATCCCGGACGTCGGGGATATCATCCACAGGAACATCATGAGCTGCCACTTGGTCCTCATCAAGCTCTGGGACAGAGGCTCTCGTGCCTAAGACCTCAGTCATCTTAGGAACAGAAGATGAGTCACCAATCTTCCTTTTCTTCGCTTGTGCTCTGAGATGAGGGCACCAAGATTAGGGAACATATCGTTATTGGGAAGAAAGAGAGTTAATAAAGGAACTCACCCTTGTACACGAATGATTGGTGGATGAGATGACATCGCTGAGTCGCCAAATGAAGGGGGAGAAGTCTGAAAGAATAAAAGTTTGAGGACTGAGGGAGTTGCGAATAGCATTTTCCACAAGGAAGAGTGTGTTTAAACAAGACTATACCTCGCTTGTGCGCTTCCGACTGGTTGTCTTCTCAGGCAACCCGGAAATTAAGTCGCTAGAGCGGCTCCGAGTTTTGCGCTTGGGAGGATATTTCACCTTCTTCAAAAGGAAATCAGGGTCCATATAAGCATCTGGGTGAGACATGGGAACTTTCCCACAGATCCGCCTGGCTAGCCTAGGTGAAGAGGAAGTTGAGTCGGAAGAAATGGAAATTACCTCAACCGCATCATCTTGGCTCTCGTCGTCGTCACCTTACACATAAGGACACAGGGTATAAACATGAGTCGATAAGTAAAGGGGGAGTTTTACCTCTGACTGTTCTTCAACAGCTTGTGACTCGCGGATAACGGATGAATCCTTGACGGCAGCTTTGCCTTTGCTTGCTTTCTTCTTCTTCTTCAATGGTGGTTTGGCTGTTTTTTGGGCTGTCACTTTTGGACCCCTTCGCCAAAAAGGATCACCTTTCTGATGGACACGATAAAATTTCAAACCCAGAATGATTAGCACGTGTATTTATAAGGCTAAGGAAGGCGATTTAGATTCTTACCGGTGGAGCTGGGTTGGAGCGGCAGAAGACCTTGATCCCGATTTTGGCACAATCTTACAAAGACTCGCCGGTTAGCTTCTTAATTACCCCCAACGATGTCCCTCTCTGTGAGTTTTTTATGGTGGACGCATTGCGGATGTTCCACGCTACCATCGTATTCACACATCAATCTGTCCTGGCGACTCAAAGGAAGAATGTTCCATTCCACCCAGCAACTGAACAGATCAATCCCAATGAGCCCGTTATTGGCCAAGGACCGTAACTTGGAGAAGATGGGGATGAATTCTGATTCTTCTTCTTCTCTGAGCTTCTCGGGCAGCTTGAAATACATGGGCAGACGATCCTCTCCGAAACCCGGAAGTGGGTTCTCGCCAGGAGGAGAGGTGTCGCGATAGTAAAACCATGACTCGGCCCAGCCTTTTGGATGGCTAGGCAGAAGGACCGATGGAAACCCGCGCTCACGGCATCTCTTGATGTTGACTCCTCCGAGTTCATGATTGGGTCCATTGGAGAATTCAGTCTGGCGATTCAAATGAAAGACGTTCCAGAACAAAGGAACTGTGGGCTCTCTTTGCAGGTATACCTCACAAAACACTTGAAACTGACACAGATTGCTGAAGGAATTGGGTCCCAGGTCTTGAAGATGAATGTTAAGGAAATGCAGAACGTCTCTGAAAAACTTTGACCCGGGCAGCTTAAATCCTCGTTCAAGATAATCGGTGAAAATAACTACTTCTCCTTCGGCGGGGTTGGGGATCAACTCGCCTGGGGCGGTTCGCCAACCGATGACTTCCTTACTGTCAAGGTGACCCGACTTAACAACTTTCTCAAGAATAGCATCATTGATCTTGGTTGGTAACCAATCGCACTTTGAAACAAAGACCATGACTACAAAAAAGAGGAAACAAGGCGACTCAATGGGGACCATGAAGTACAGTAACTCGCCAGTTCGGGATCTACGATGTACCAGTGAAGGACTTTATGACTCGCCGATAGGTGACAAAGTATGGATGTGAAGGCATCCTATCTCGGCAGTTGGGCGATTTATGAAATATCTGTAAGGTATTGCGACTCGTCCCTCGACCAGAAAAAGGGCGTAGCTATGGTGATAAGTCTAAATCGCTGTGGTGGAAGGAACTGAGCGACGACTCTCAAAGGTCTTTTTCCTTAGGGATATTCCTGAGAGAAGGACAAACATGTTTCTAAAAAACGAGCGGTGAATTACGGATCTACTGGCGGATCGAATTAAAAGGATAATACTTGATAAAATGGCGAAGGCTATAAACACAAAGATGCGGAAGTGCTATTATCTGGATCCACGGAGTAAAAACTTAAGTGGCAGAGATATGCAATGAGGCTACCATGATTTTCTACTACAAAGGTCTACCGCAAGAATATGAAGCAGATCCGAAGCAAAAAAAGACGTTCTTTGCATTTCGATGCTAACTTACAGGAACACTGGCGTTCTTGGTCTAACCCTAATGGGGAAATGTGTTTGCCTGGGAGAAGAGAACGACGCCGGAGATGTACATGGAGAACTTTGCACCATCGGCTGGCTCGGAGACGCCGAGGAACCCACGGCTGGCTATGAAGGTTCGGGGGCCGGTGAGGAAGCCGAGGTGCTGGCACGAGGAAGACGAAGGGCGCGACGAAGATGAAGGTCGCGAGGAGGCTGAAGTGGGGGTAGGTGACGGTGCCCCCACTCCCCCTCTGGCTATTTAAAGACCAGAGCAGGAATTGAGGCGGCCAGAGCGGGAATCGAGGCGGCCAGAGCGGGGATCGAGGCGACAAATCGAGAAGCTGCAATGATGGCGCCTGGATTTTCGGGATAAGTAAATGTGGAGCAAAAGGTCCGTTGGGTGGTTACGGCATTAAAACCCCAGAATTAAAGAGATAAGGTGATGTCATCAAAGATTACATGGCGGGTCAAACAAATTCATCATGAATGGCGGCTTATCGTCCGTCGAAAAGCAAGGATGGTACAAGTCGCCCTAAGTGGGTGAAGGTTTATTGGCGTGAATGAATTCAAGACAATCTGGGGCCTGATGTTGGGGATATTACCTACGGTGCAACCCGCCCTAGATGGGTCGGGTCATTAAAAGGGCGACTCAACCATTGGTGGTACAACCCTTGGCTCAGGGTCCGGATGGTGGTTCAAGAGCTAACGGAAGATATACTGCCAGGGAGGTTTCCAGTCTTGGAAGGCACGGCGACTTAGAGATAGGGAAAGCTACAATTTTTAGCATAGCCATGACTCTTGTAAACCCTAGGGCCTCGACCTGTATATAAAGGCGAGTCCCTGGGAAAGATAGGGCAAGTTAGAAATCATCAAGATCTAGGTCAGGCGAGTTACGCCCTCCTTGTAATCAAAACCATCATCAATCTACACAAAGCAGGACGTAGGCTTTTACCTCCACTCGAGGGGCCGAACCTCGGTAAATGTGAGTTTCGTTTTCGCTCACCCCCTTTGAGTCGCCACCAACGTGCGATGGCTCCATCTTCAAGTCCTTTCACGAGGACATCTGTCGTGACAAAACCACGATAGCCGCAGTCCATGGGAGCACGTGGATAAGAACCACATCCTTGGAGAGGACGCACTCTAGGAGCGGAGGAGCCGGGGCAGGACCTTGCGTTTCTGGCTTCTGCTTGCCGGTGGGTGTCGTCGCAGAACCGACAAGGGAACGACACGGTGCTGGATTTGGGAGACGCCGGTTGGGGTTGGAGACCGAGGAGGAAGAGAGAGTGCGGGAGAAGGGATAGCAATAATGGACCAACACAATGAGTCAGGTTCCTACTAGCTCGGGTGAAGACAGAAGGCAAGGGAGATCCGACATCAGCCGCGTGCCGCACACCGGCCTGGCCCACAGGTGTTTAGGGCCCGCGACGCCTTAGGCCGCCCTCCGAGGCTTCGCCTAGAAGCCAACTCGAGCATGTTGTGGGCCCAGGGGCTATTGTCGGTGTTCTGGGAATGGGGGTACCCACACCTGCCTGCCTGTGGCCCACGGCTGGCCCATTTCATCAAGCAAGCACGATCAGTACGGTAGCACTCAATACAAGGCCCTCGCGAGGGGCCAAGCCTCGCGAGGAGGAACAACGTCAAGACCCGTAGGGGGCCTCGTCAGGACCCCTCCGGAGCGGCGGATATTCCGAGGCGAGACCTCGTAAGGAGTCAAGGATGACGTCGAGGAAGGACAGGCGAGCATAAGACATGAGGACGGAGCAGTTTCCCATTTAGTGAAATGGGGGCAAGGACGTACCGGGGTTCCCAAGGCATCTTCGAAAGGTTTCCTTTCTGGTGCAACAAAGCCATCACCGCCCACCAGCAGGACACACGTCATCCCTGGACCCGTCCCTGCAGCGCTCGTAGCCACTTTGCACGCGAAGACCACCTTTGGGCAGGGGAGCATGTTCCCCTGATCCCCTTCAAAATTGGCCGTTGTGGGATCCCTTCCCACCGAAACGATAAGGGAAGAGGAACGGAGCCGTCACTATATATAGAGAGAGTAGGTTACTTCATAGGGACACGAGATTCATCCATTCGCTCACTAGCACCACACAAAGGCCACCTAGCCTCCGGAGGCCCTGGAAGTCTGTACTAGTTCATTCAGCAACTCATACGTCCATTTTGCATCATGCTTTCATGTTGATATTTATCGCTTTTTGGGCTGTTATTTCACTCCACGGTACAATACTTATGCCTTTTCTCTCTTATTTTGCAAGGTTTACATGAAGAGGGAGAATGCCGGCAGCTGGAATTCTAGCCTGAAAAAGGAGCAAGTTTGAGATTCCTATTCTGCGCAACTCCAAAAGCCACCTGGAAGAAGTACCACACGGGCGCCACCTGGGGGCCACAAACCTGCCTGGCCCGGCCTACCCCCCTGGCCGGGCCTGGGGGGCTTATGGGCCCCCTGTTGCCCCTCCGGCGCTCATCTTTTGTTATATGATGGGTTTCATCCGGAAAAAAAATCAGAAGGGAGCTTTTTCGTGGATTCACCGCCGCCACGAGGTGGAACTTGAGCAGAACTAATCTAGTGCTACGGCAGGACGATCCTGCCGGGGAAACTTCCCTACCGGAGGGGGAAATCGTCGCCATCGTCATCACCAACACTCCTCTCATCGGAGGGGACTCGTCACCATCAACATCTTCATCAGTACCATCTCATCTCCAAACCCTAGTTCATCACTTGTAGCCAATCTCCGTCTCACGACTCTGATTGGTACTTGTAAGGTTGCTAGTAGTGTTAATTACTCCTTGTAGTTGATGCTAGTTGGATTATTTGGTGGAAGAGTTTATGTTCAGATCCTTGATGCTACTCATTACCTCTCTTGTCATGAATATGATTATGCTTTGTGAGTAGTTACTATTGTTCCTGAGGACATGGGATAAGTCATGCTAATAGTAGTCATGTGAATTTGGTATTCGTTCGATATTTTGATGTGTTGTATGTTGTTTTTCCTCCAGTGGTGTTATGTGAATGTCGACAACATAACACTTCACCATTATTTGGGCCTAGAGGAAGGCATTGGGAAGTAGCAAGTAGATGATGGGTTGCTAGAGTGACAGAAGCTTAAACCCTAGTTTATGCGTTGCTTCGTAAGGGGCTGATTGGGTCCACTAGTTTAATGCTATGGTTAGACTTTGTCTTAATTCTTCTTTCATAGTTTCGGATGCTTGCGAGAGGGGTTAATCATAAGTGGGATTCTTGTCCATGTAATGGCAGTACCAAAGCGCTGGTGCACCCACATATCAAACAATCAAAGTAACGGACGTGAATCATATGAACATGATGAAAACTAGCATGACAGAAATTCCCGTGTGTCCTCGGGAGCGTTTTTTCCTCCTATAAGACATTGTCCAGGCTTGTCCCTTGCTAAAAAAGGGATTGGGCCACTTTGCTGCATCTTTTCTACTTTCGTTACTTGTTGCTTGCTATGAATCTCCTCACCATACAATCACTTGTTACCGATAATTTCAGTGCTCGCAGAAAACTACTTGTCGGATCCTTCTGCTCCTCGTTGGGTTCGACACTCTTAGTTATCGACAGGACAACGATTGATCCCCTATACTTGTGGGTCATCAAGTCTCTTTTCTGGTGCCGTTGCCGAGGAGTGATGCGCCTTTGGTAAGTGGAACTTGGTAAAGAAACATTCATATAGTGTGCTGAAATTTATTGTCACTTGTCACTATGGATACTAATCCTTTGAGGGGCTTGTTCGGGGCATCTTCACCTCGAATGTAAGCACAAATAGTTGCCCCTCAACCTGCTGCACCTACTGAAAATATTTGCTTTGAATTTCCCTTGGGTATGCTTGATAAACTGCTGGCTAATCCTTTTACACGAGATGGAACATCACATCCAGACTTGCATCTAATCTATGTAGATGAGGTGTGTGGTTTATTTAAGCTTGCAGGTTTTCCTCAGGATGAAGTCAATAAGAATGTCTTTCCATTATCTTTGAAGGATAAGGCGTTGACATGGTATAGGCTATGTGATGATACTGCATCATGGGACTACAATCGGTTGAAATTGGAATTTCATCAAAACTTTTATCCTATGCATTTAGTACATCGTGATCAGAATTATATTTATAATTTTTGGCCTCGTGACAGAGAATGCATCTCTCAAGCTTGGGGGAGGCTTAAATCAATGTTATATTCATGCCCCAATCATGAGCTCTCGAGAGAAATTATCATTCAGAACTTTTATGCTCGGCTTTCTCATGATGATCGCACCATGCTTGATACTTCTTGTACCGGTTCTTTTATAAAGAGAGATATTGACTTCAAATGGAATTTATTGGAGAGAATTAAATGCAACTCTGAAGATTGGGAGCTTGAATAAGGTAAGGAGTCAGGTATGAATTTTCAGTTTGATTGCGTTAAATCCTTTGTTGAAACAAATACTTTTTGTGACTTTAGCACTAAGTATGGACTTGACTCTGAGATAGTAGCTTCATTGTGTGAATCCTTTGTTGCTCATGTTGATCTCCCCAAAGAGAAGTCCTCCTTTAGAAGTCAATGTAGTTAAACCGAATCCAGTTGAAGAGAGAGTCATTGCCTATAATGATCCTATTGTTCCCAGTGCTTACATTGAGAAACCACCTTTCCCTGTTAGGATAAAGGATCATTCTAAAGCTTCAACTGTGATACGTAGAGGCTACATTAGAACACCTATACCCCTGAGCAAATTAGAATTGAACCTAGCATTGCTATTATCAAAGATCTTTTGTCCGAAGATGTTGAGGGACATAATATTCACTTCCGTGAAGATGCTGCTAGAATTGCTAATCCTCACGCTAGAGACAAACATAGGCCTGTTGTTGGCACGCCTGTTGTTTCTGTTAAGATAGGAGATCATTGGTATCATGGTTTATGTGACGTGGGTGCTATTGTTAGTGCAATACCTCAATCCTTATATGATGAAATCAAAGATGAGATTGCACCTATTGAGATAGAACCTATTGATGTCACTATTCAGCTTGCCAATAGAGATACTATGTGCCCTGTGGGAATTGTTAGGGATGTTGAAGTCATGTGTGGTAAAACAAAGTATCCTGCTGATTTCCTTGTTCTTTCTACCACCCAAGATAGCTTTTGTCCCATCATATTTGGCAGACCTTTTCTTAATACCGTCAATGCTCATATTGACTGTGAGAAGAAAACTGCCACTGTTGGTTTTGAAGGTGTGTCACATGAGTTCAATTTCTCCAAGTTTGGTAGACAACCTCATGAAAAGGATTTGCCTAGTAAGGATGAAACTATTGCCTTAGCTTCTATTGTCGTGCCTCCTACTGATCCCTTAGAGCAATATTTGCTTGAGCATGAAAATGATATGCATATGGATGAAAGGGATGAGATAGATATAGTTGTATTAGAACAATATCGTATCCTTAAGAACAATCTGCGTGTTGAACTGCTTGGGGATCCACCCCCACCAAAGGGTGATCCTGTGTTCGAGCTTAAACAGTTGCATGATACTCTTAAGTATGCTTATCTTGATGAAAAAGAGATATATCCTGTTATTATAAGTGCTAGCCTCTCAGAGCATGAAGAAAAGAAGTTACTAAAAACTCTGAGGAAGCACCGTGCTGCTATTGGATATACTCTTGATGATCTTAAGGGCATTAGTCCCACTCTTTGCCAGCACAAGATTAAAATTGATCCTGATTCCAAACGAGTTGCTGATCATCAAAGGAGATTGAATCCTAAGATGAAAGAAGTAGTAAGAAAAGAAATACTAAAACTCCTGGAGGCATGTATTATTTATCCTTTTGCTTATAGCGATTGGGTGAGTCCGGTGCATTGCGTCCCTAAGAAGGGAGGCATTACCGTTATCCCTAATGATAAGGATGAATTGATCCCGCAGAGGATTATTACTGGCTATAGGATGGTGATCGATTTTAGGAAATTGGATAAAGCCACTAGGAAAGATCATTACCCTTTACCTTTTATCGACCAAATGCTAGAAAGACTATCTAAACACACACACTTCTGCTTTCTAGACGGTTATTCTGGTTTCTCCCAAATACCAGTTGCACAATGTGATCAGGATAAAACCACTTTCACCTGCCCTTTTGGGTACCTTTTCTTATAGACGTATGCCTTTTGGCTTATGTAATGCACCTGCCACCTTTCAAAGAGGTATGATGGCTATATTCTCTGACTTTTGTGAAAATATTGTTGAGGTTTTCGTGGATAACTTGTCCTTTTATGGGTCTTCTTTTGATGATTGCCTCAACAACCTTGATCGAGTCTTGCAGAGATCTAAAGACACCCATCTTGTCTTGAATTGGGAAAAGTGCCACTTTATGGTCAATGAAGGCATCATCTTAGGACATAAAATTTCTGAAAGAGGTATTGAAGTCGATAAGGCCAAGGTTGATGCAATAGAGAAAATGCCATACCCCACAGATATCAAAGGTATAAGAAGTTTCCTTGGTCATGCTGGTTTCTATAGAAGGTTCATTAAACACTTCTCTAAGATTTCTAGGCCTCTTACCAATCTCTTGCAAAAGGATATTCCTTTTGTTTTTGACGATGATTGTGAGGAAGCCTTAGAAATACTTAAGAAGGCCTTGATAACTGCACCTATTGTTCAACCACCTGATTGGAACTTGCCTTTTGTAATCATGTGTGACGCTAGTGATTATGCTGTTGGTATTGTCCTAAGAAAAAAGTTGATAAGAAGTTTAATGTTATTCACTACGCTAGTAAAACTCTAGACACTGCCCAAAGAAACTATGCTACTACGGAAAAGGAATTTTTAGCAGTCGTGTTTGCATGTGAAAAGTTCAGGTCATACATAGTTGATTCCAAAGTCACTATTCACACTGATCATGCTGCTATTAAGTACCTCATGGAGAAGAAAGACTCTAAACCTAGACTTATCAGATGGGTTCTCTTGCTACAAGAATTTGATTTGCACGTTGTCGATAGGAAGGGTGCTGATAACCTAGTAGCAGATAACTTGTCTAGGTTGGAGAACGTTCTTGATGACCCACAACCTATTGATGATAGCTTTCCCGATGAGCAACTGAATGTCATCAATGCTTCACGTAGAGCATCGTGGTATGTTGATTATGCAAACTATATCGTTGCAAAATATATACCACCTAGTTTCACATATCAGCAAAAGAAGAAATTCTTCTTTTACTTGAGACATTACTTTTGGGATGATCCTCACCTCTATAAGGAAGGAGGAGATGGTGTTATTAGACGTTGTGTACCTGAACATGAATTGGGACAGATCCTAAAGAACTGTCACTCTGAGGCCTACGGAGGACACCATGCGGGAGATAGAACTGCACACAAGGTACTGCAATCAGGTTTCTATTGGCCCACTCTCTTCAAGGATGCCCGTAAGTTTGTCTTGTCTTGTGACGAATGTCAAAGAATAGGTAATATTAGTAAACATCAGGAAATGCCTATGAACTATTCGCTTGTTATTGAACCATTTGATGTTTGGGGTTTTGATTACATGGGACCTTTTTCCAAAATCCAACGGGTATACTCATATCCTAATTAATGTTGATTATGTCACTAAGTGGGTAGAAGCTATCCCCACTAGTAGTGCTGATCACAACACCTCTATCAGGATGCTTAAGAAATTTATCTTCCCTAGATTTGGAGTCCCTAGATATCTAATGTCCGACGGTGGTTCACATTTCATTCATGTTGCTTTCCGTAAAACGCTTGCTAAGTATGATGTCAACCATAGAATTGCGTCTCCCTATCACCCTCAGTCCAGTGGTCAAGTAGAGCTAAGCAATAGAGAGATTAAACTGATTCTGCAAAAGACTCTCAAGAGGTCTAGAAAGAATTGGTCTAAGAAGCTCGATGATGCACTATGGGCTTATAGAACTGCCTATAAGAATCCCATGGGCATGTCTCCGTACAAAATGGTGTACGGTAAAGCATGTCATCTACCTCTTGAGCTAGAACATAAAGCTTATTGGGCAATCAAAGAGCTAAACTTTGATTTCAAACTTGCTGGTGAGAAGAGGTTATTTGACATTAGCTCGCTTGATGAATGGAGAACTCAGGCATATGAAAATGCCAAGTTATTCAAAGAAAAGGTTAAGAGGTGGCATGATAAGAGGATACAAAAGCGTGAGTTCAATGTAGGTGATTATGTCTTGCTATACAATTCTCGTTTAAGATTTTTTGCACGCAAGCTTCTCTCTAAATGGGAAGGTCCCTATATTGTTGAGGAAGTATATTAATGACCCATAAGTATAGGGGATCAATCGTAGTCCTTTTGATATGTAAGAGTGTCGAACCCAACGAGGAGCAGAAGGCTCTGATAAACGGATTTCAGCAAGGTAATAACTGCAAGCACTGAAAGTAGCGGTAACAAGTGATTGTGTAGCGAGGTGAAACGGAGCAAGCAAAGAGTAAGAAGTAACAAGTAGTAGAAAGGGTGCCGCAAGTGGCTCAATCCCTTTTGTAGCAAGGGACAAACCTGAACAAAGTCTTATAGGAGGAAAAACGCTCCCGAGGACACACGGGAATTTCTATCATGCTAGTTTCATCATGTTCGTATGATTCGCGTTCATTACTTTGATAGTTTGATATGTGGGTGGACCGGCGCTTGGGTACTACCCTTACTTGGACAAGCATCCCACTTATGATTAACCTCTCTCGCAAGCATCCGCAACTACAGAAGAAGAATTAAGACAAAGTCTAACCATAGCATTAAACTAGTGGATCCAAATCAGCCCCTCACGAAGCAACGCATAGACTGGGGTTTAAGCTTCTGTCACTCCAGCAACCCATCATCTACTTACTACTCCCCAATGCCTTCCTCTAGGCCCAAACATGGTGAAGTGTTATGTAGTCGATGTTCACATAACACCACTAGGGGAAAAACAACATACAACATATCAAAATGCCGAACGGATATCAAATTCACATGACTATTATTAACATGACTTATCACATGTCCTCAGGAACAAAAGTAACTACTCACAAGACATAATCATAATCATGACCAGAGGTGTAATGAATAGCATCAAGGATCTGAGCATAAACTCTTCCACCAAGTAATCCAACAAGCATCAACTACAAAGAGTAATCAACACTACTAGCAACCTTACAAGTACCAATCAGAGTCACGAGACGAAGATTGGTTACAAGAGATGAACTAGGGATTGGAGAGGAGATGGTGCTGATGAAGATGTTGATGAAGATGCCTCCCCTCTGACGAAAGGAGTGTTGGTGATGACGATGGTGACGATTCCCCCCTCCGGGAGGGAAATTTCCCTAGTAGGATCGTCCTGCCGGAGCTCTAGATTGAATCTGCTCAAGTTCCGCCTCGTGGCGGCGGCGAAACCACGAAAAAGCTCCCTATTGATTTTTTTTTCAGACCAGGACGCTTCATGTAGCAAAAGAGGCGGGCTAGTGGGCCTTCAGGCAGCCCACAAGCTTGCCCACCGCCACCAGGGGTGTGGTGGCGGAGTGGGGGATTGTGGGGCCCTGGTGGCCCCCCTCCGGTAGTTCTTTCGCCCGGTATTTTTAATATATTCCAGAAAAATCCACTTAAATTTTCAGGGCATTTGGAGATGTGTAGAATAGTGGACTAGGATTTGCTCCTTTTCCAGTCCAGAATTCCAGCTGCCTGAATTCTCCCTTTTCAAATAATCCTTGCAAAATAATAGAGAAAAGGCATAAATAAGCTACCACAAGTAATATAACAGCTCAATAAGCAATAAATATCATCATGAAAGCATAATGCAAAAACCAAGTTCCATAAACATGTCCACATGTTGAGGGACGAAGGTGTCGATAAAACATAATACGGACATGAGGGCATCATGATCACACATAAAACAACAATATATCATAAAGATTCTTATGGGAAAGTAACAATTCCTTCACAAAGAAAAGCATGAAGCAAAAACCTTACCGAGAAGTAACCAACAATAATCCATAGTCATTGAAGCAATTGCAATCTATCACAACATCAGAAAGAGTCAAATAAGAGCTTGTAAGGCAAACCCACATACTCAATCATCTCTTTCGTTTTCCACAATTGTTACAACTCACATGGTACTCATGGTGTCAAAGTTTCAGCTGCACACAGAGGAAGATAGGGGCTTGTAGTTTTGCCTCCCAACCATTTACCTCAAGGGTAAAGTCAACAACAATAAAGCATGAGTACTCAACTCCAAGTTGATATATGAATATAGATCTTTCCCAAGCACGTGACGCTAGCCAAGACAAAGGCAAAAAGGGAATTGGTGAAGATCACCATGACTCTTACAAGGGTAAAAAGTAAAGGTACAAGATAGGCCCTTCGCAGAGGGAAGCAGAGGTTGTCATGCGCTTTTGAGGTTTAATGCGTGTCCTCTTAGTGCGGAGGAACGTCACTTTATATTGCCTCCTGTGACAAAGAACTTTATTATGCCGTCTGTCGCTTTTATGTCTTCCTCATCACAGGTCCGTACAAAATCTTATTTTCCACACACTAATAGATCATACATATTATAGAGCAATTTTTATTGCTTGCACCGATGACAACTTACTTGAAGGATCTTATTCAATCCATAGGTAGGTATGGTGGACTCTCATGGCAAAACTGGTTGGAGGTTTATGGATTCACAAGTAGTATCTCTACTTGGTGCTGGAGTTTTGGCTAATATGAGTTGGAAGCAATCGTCATATGCTAAGGGATCTCTAATCATATAACATTGTTTGGAACCAAGCAAACAAAATTCATTATGTTGTCTTCCTTGTCCAACATCTACTCCTAGGCATGTAATAGTTTGGTGAGTGCTCACAATTGTAAAAAGTGTCTAAGATGATATATTTATATGTGAACCTCTCTTTACTTATTACTTCTTATTAATTGCAACAATGACTGAGGTCTATGTTGATTTATTCTCAACAAGTTTCAATCATCATACGTGTGATAAGTGAAGTTATCATTTTCCATAAGATCGTCTCATGATCTTTCATGCTATCATTCTTTTCATACTTTTTTATCACGGCACAAAGCAAAGCCCTTGACTAAGACACTCTTTATTATATATCTCGTAAGCTCGAATACAACGGGGGAGAGACAAAAGCAAAAGACTCAAACTAAAAACTATAGACTTATTCCTCTAAAATAAGAAATAAAAACTGAAAAGGAAAGAACTAAAACAAAGGTAAAAGCAAAAGATATAAAGGTGATACGATACCAGGGCAACTCCCCCAAGCTAGGCAGAAGCCAAGGGGATTGCCCATACCAATGCTTAGTTGTCCTCCTTTGGTGGTGATCGTGGTGTTGTTGGAGCATTCTCACATTTAAGACTTGTTAGGATGCACATTTACCGTCTTCCAAGGCATAGGTGCTCCATCATGGTAGGATGAACGAGTAGCCGAAATCCTCAAATCTGCAGCCAACCTTATTGATTTAAATCTGTACTCATACTCACATTTTTGATTCTGCAGGTCATAGATCTGGCCCTGAAGTTGGTCAACCCTATCGTAAAGCCTCGAGAGGTGTTTCCCAATATCAATAGCATCCATCATGTGGTTGGCGTTGAGTCCACGCTCGACCATCCCTTGGCACTTTAAGACTTGTTGCTCCATTGCTTCGAGCCTTGTCTCTACGCTTCCGGTCTTCTTAGGCCCCTCAACATCACGGATGTGCAACATCCCCTCGCTCATCTTGATAGATTGAGGGTGTTTCAGCACTTCCGTGAGGTAGGGATTGATGACCTTCTCGAAGATCTTGTCCTTAGGAGCGTTTGGGGAAGTCATGATGATCTAGATCTACGACAGAAACAAGCTCGAAACGAAAACAGAGGAAAACTACGCGATACGGAGATCAAAACCTTCGGGCGACTATATATTGATTTTTTCTCGGCCAGAAGGAGTCCTCCGCAAGAAAACGGAGTCCGGGAGGCACACGAGGTGCCCACAAGCTTTCCCACCGCCACCAGGGGGTGGTGGCGGAGTGGGCCCTTGTGGCTGCCTCGTTCGCTCTCCGGACTACTTTTTATTTTTCTAATTTTCCAAAAATTCCAAAACTGAGGAAATTTCCTATTGGAAAAGTATCGGTGTCCAATTTCTTGCCGAAACAGATACATCTTCGTTTTCAAGGTCTGAAAACAGGCTGATAAACATCCCTGGAGTTATGACATTGATGATATTGGTCTCAACATTTATGGGAGTACCAGAGATGTAATGCTTGATTCTTTGCCCATTTACCACTCGAGGAAAATTTCCTTTCGTGTTATTGATTTTGATAGCACCGGAACGATACACTTCCTCCACAACATAGGGACCTTCCCATTTACAGAGAAGTTTGCCTACAAAGAATCTCAAACGAGAATTGTATAGCAAGACATAATCACCAACATTGAACTCTCGTTTCTGTATTCGTTTGTCGTGCCATCTCTTAACCTTTTCCTTGAACAACCTAGCATTCTCGTATGCCTGGGCTCTCCATTCATCTAACGAGATGATATCAAACAACCGCTTCTCACCGGCAAGTTTGAAATCAAAGTTGAGCTCTTTGATTGCCCAATAAGCTTTGTGTTCCAGCTCAAGAGGTAGGTGACAGGCCTTATCGTAAACCATTTTATACGGTGACATGCCCATGGGATTCTTATAAGCAGTCCTATAAGCCCATAGTGCATCGTCAAGTTTGCTAGACCAGTTCTTTCGAGATCTCTTGACGTTCTTTTGTAAGATCAACTTGATCTCCCTATTACTCAACTCAACTTGACCACTGGACTGAGGATGATAAGGAGATGCAACTCTATGGTTGACATCATACTTAGCTAGCATCTTGCGGAAAACACCATGAATGAAGTGTGAACCGCCATCAGTCATCAAGTATCTAGGGACTCCAAATCTTGGGAGTATGACTTCTTTAGGCATCTTAATAGAGGTGTGGTGATTAGCATTTTTAGTGGGGATAGCTTCTACCCACTTAGTAACGTAATCCACAGCAACTAAGATGTGAGTGTACCCATTGGAACTCGGGAAGGGTCCCATATAATCAAAGCCCCAAACATCAAATGGTTCAATGACAAGTGAATAGTTCATAGGCATCTCTTGACGCTTACTGATGTTCCCTATCCTTTGGCATTCGTCACAAGACAAATATCACTGAGGGAGACGGCAAAGAGCTGGGATCACGGCAAATATCACTCAGGCTGACGGCAAAGAGCTGGGCTCACGACAAATATCACTTAGGGAGACGGCAAAGCGCTCGGCTGGCCCACCCCGCACCCCCTCTCTCCGCCCTAACGACCTCTCTCTTTGCCATCCGCTTTTCTCCTGTGTGCCGTCGGGAGGCGGACGGCAAAGAGGGTGTGCCCTAACGGCCGTTAGCCCCACCCCCACGCGCCTCTCTCTCACCCCTAACGGCCACCCCACACCCCTCTCTCTCACCCCCGACACCACCACCGCCGTCGCGCCCTCCTCCGGCAACCCTGCGCCGCCGCCCCTCCTCCTTCGTCCTCCCTGCGCCCCCTCCTCCTCCGGCCTCCCTGCGCCCCCTCCACCTCCCTCCTTCGGCCTCCGGCCTCCCTCCGTCGGCCCCCTCCTCCTCTGGCCTCCCTGTGCCCTCGTCCGGCCTCCCTGCGCCCCGTCCTCCCTGCGCCCCTCCTCCACCACGCCCCCTCCTCCTCCCCCGGACCTCCTCCTCCACCACCGCCGTTGAAGCTCGCCCCTTCTCCACCACCGCCACCACCGCCCTCTCCTCCACCGCCGCACCGTCCTCCTCCCCGGCCGCCCCCTTCGGTGAGTCTTTTTTTTCTTTTTTTCCTAATTAACAAATTTGGTGGCATATATAGTTTAGTTGGTAGGTTAGTTAATTAGTAGTTTTAGTGGTAGTTTAGTTAGTTGGTAGATTTAGTTAGTTAATTAGTAGATTTAGTAGGTAGTTTAGTGGTAGATTTTGTTTTGTTAATTAGTGGTAGCTAGATTCTTTTTTTTCTGTTTAGTGCTATCTAGGTTTAGTTAGCTTGGTTAGTTAGGTTAGTTAGTTAGTTAGCTTAATAGAAAGAATAGAAAGAAGAAGAAGAGGAGGAGGAGGAGAAGAGGAGAAGAGGAGGAGGAGAAGAAGAAGAAGAAGAAGAAGAGGAGGAGAAGACAAAAATAAGAAGGAGAAGATGAAAAGAAGAAGAAAAGAAGAGAAGAAGAAGAAGAAGAAGAAGAAGAAGAAGAGAAGAAAAATACCTTCTCCTCCTCCTTCTTCTCCTCCTCCTCCTTCTCCTTCTTCTTGATTTCTTCTTCTTCTCCTCATCCTCCTATTTCTTCTCCTCTATCTTATTCTCCTGACCTTTTATTCCCCAACAATGAGATAATTAGCCCGTTTAGCTACAAAATGGCATAAAAACCTTGGTTAGCTCATGAATATTATATTCTTAACTTGTTTTCCTCTAAAATGACATAATTAGAATATTTGTGTTGATTGGGTGGATTTACGTGTGATAGTTGTCTCATCGCTGTGAGGTCTGCTATGCGAAGACATGCCCGTGCGTTGCACGAGCTCTGCCCCTGCATTCGTGGGTCAGTACAAATTTCATGTCCTCCCCGCCCCTTCATTTACTGTGGCTCGGTTTCCGGATGAAACTTTCTAGATTTAGGTAATTAAATTAATTTATCAGTATGCGAGACCAGTATGCGTCTCCCGTTCAAAAGGGCAACATCTATAAATATGAATGTCTTTGCATATTTATAACCGCCATCCTTCCGAATTGTCCAACATTATCCATGGACAACCTGAGTATGTGTAGATTGGGTTCGTTTTCCCGTATGCTGTGCTCTGGATCCGATGCGGAATTTTGTTAGTACCTCCCTGTTGTTCTCCGGATGCACATCCTCTCTGTTTATTGCGGAGACGTGTATCAGGAGAATAGCGGGGAGGTGCTGCCGAAATTTTTCGTTGGATCCGGAGCACAACATGGGAAAACGAACCTAATCTATACATACTCGGGTGGGATTAGGACCTATCTTTACCTATTAGCGTGTAGGTTGCCTGGACGTAATAAAAATGGTGCACCTGATTAACCGATGAATATAAATGCTAAATTATATATAAATATATTTCTTCTGTCTTTAGTTGCTACGCAAGATGAATGATCGTGCGTGGATGTATACCGGTCACCCTAGTCATAAAGGGATGACGACAGAATGGTTTGTAAAAACAAAGGAATTTGTGAAAGCCGCATTCGCAAATGGCGAGGAAAGAAACTATTGCCCCTGTCCTGGATGCGACAACTATAAAAAGGCGACAGAGGCTGTAATGATTAAACACCTGCAGAGGAGGGGTTTTAAGCCTAATTATACGGTGTGGACATTTCATGGTGAGTCTATACAACACACAAGAGCTGAGGTGGTCCGTCGTCGCACAGACGAGCATGGTACCGGGATCAAAGACATGTTGCAAGACTTCGATGATGCTCGGGATTCGGAAGATGATATGTAGGAATCTGCAAAGGCCTTTTATGAAATGTTGGAGTCTTCAAAACATCCTCTCCATGAGCACACTGAGCTCTGTCAGCTGGATGCAATTGCACAAGTAATGGCTCTGAAGGCTCAGTTCAACTTGGGAAGAGAATGCTATGACGCGATGATGGCACTATTTGGACACTTCCTACCCAAAGGCCATGTCATGCCTGCAAACCTGTAACAGTCGGACAAAATACTTCGTGTACGTAAGATGCCCTATGAGAAGATGGATGCATGTGAGAAAGGATGTGTCTTATTTAGGAAGGAGTATGCACACTTGGACTATTGTCCCAATTGCAAGTCTTGCAGGTATCTTGTGGTAGACAACGGTATGGGTGAGAAGAGGTAGACCAAAATCGCAGTTAGTGTTCTTCGGTATATGCCAATCGTACCAAGACTTCAACGCCTTTTCATGGTCGAAGAGACAGCCAAACAGATGACATGGCACAAATTGGGCAAAAGAACCGAACTAGATGTGGATCGGAATAAAATGATGGTACACACATCGGATGGGGAAGCGTGGAAACATTTCGATAGATTGCATCAGGATAAAGCAGCAGGTCCAAGGAATCCTCGAGTCTGCACCGCCACGGATGGTTTTAATCCCTTCGGCATGACGGCAACCCAATAAAGTTGTTGGCCTGTATTTGTCATTCCACTCAATCTCCCCCCCGGGCAGATTATGCAAAGAAAGAACATATTTCTGACGTTGATAATTCCAGGACCCAATTATCCGGGGAAGAATATGAATGTGTACCTGCAACCGCTTAAGGATGAATTGGAAGAAGCTTGGGATAATGGGGTCAAGACATACGATGCTGCTAGAAAAGAAAACTTCAAAATGCATGTGTCGTACATGAACTCTATGCATGACTTGCCAGCGTATGCGCTATTCTCTGGATGGTGTGTGCATGGAAGGTTCCTGTGCCCCCAATGCAAGGCAGCTCTTCAGTTTCATTGGTTGCAGGAGGGTCGGAAGTATTATTGCTTTGACTTGCATAGACAGTTCCTCGATCCAAAAAGACATAGTTAGCTAATTTAGCTCTAAGAAGAGGAGAAGAGGAGAAGAAATAGGAAAAATGAAAAGAAAGCAGAAGAAGAAGAAGAAGAGAAGAAGGAGAAGGAGGAGGAGGAGGAAAAGCAGGAGGAGAAGGAGGAGAAGGCCAAGGACCTTCTAGTCCTTCTCCTCCTCCTCCTGCCTCTCCTCCTTCTTCTTTATTTCTTCTTCTTCTCCTCCTCCTCCTCTTTCTTCTCCTATTTCATATTCTCCTTGCCTTTATTTCCCCAACAATGATATAATTAGCCCATTTAGCTCCAAAATGCCATAATAACATCAAAATGGCATAAGAACCTTGGTTAGCTCATTAATATTATATACTTAGCTTGTTTTCCTCTAAAATGGGATAATTAGCCCATTTAGCTCCAAAAAGACATAGTTAGCTAATTTAGCTCCAAGAAGAGGAGAAGAGGGGAAGAAATAGGAAAAATAAAAAGAAAGAAGAAGAAGAAGAAGAAGAGAAGAAGAAGGAGGAGGAGGAGGAGGAGGAGGAGAAGGCCAAGGACCTTCTAGTCCTTCTCCTCCTCCACCTCCTTCTCCTCCTTCTTCTTTATTTATTCTTCTTCTCCTCCTCCTCCTTCTTCTCCTCTTTCATATTCTCCTTGCCTTAATTTCCCCAACAATGATATAATTAGCCAATTTAGCTCCTAAAAGACATTATAAGCTCAAAATGGCATAAGAACCTTGGTTAGCTCATTAATATTATATACTTAGCTTGTTTCCTCTATAATGACATAATTAGCCCATTTAGCTCCAAAAAGACATAGTTAGCTAATTTAGCTCCAAGAAGAGGAGAAGAGGAGAAATGAATAGAAGGAAGAAGAAGAGAAGAAGAGAAGGAGAAGGAGAAGGAGAAGAAGAAGGAGGAGGAGGAGAAGAAGAGAAGAAGAAGGAGAAGGAGGAGAAGAAGGAGAAGGAGCCCTCCTTCTCTTCTTTTTTCTTCTTCTCCTCCTCCTTCTCCTTCTCCTTCCCCTTCCCCTCCTCCTCCTCCTCCTCCTCCTTCTTGTTTTTCTTCTCCTTGTTCTCTTCTTCCTTCTTCTCTTTCTTGTTCAATTTCGCTTGTTTTTCATATATATGTTGTTCTTCTTCTTCTTCTGACTTTCTTATTCCCATTTTGCAGATTGGATGTACTACATGCATGGAAGCTGGCATTGGAGTGCTTTAGTTTCCGTTTTTATTTGAGTTGATGAACAATGTGGAACTATATGTATATGTATATATGGATGACCAATATATGTGCAACTATATGTATGTATATATGGATGAAACTTTGTATGTGTTGGTTCTTTTGATATATGGGATGTACGTTGATGAACAAATGGCATTGATGAGCTTTATATGTATATCATATATGTGTTGTGACCTGTTTATCATATATGTGCTATGAATTATATGTATATGTGCTGTGAAATAGAAAAAATAAACAAAAATGTGACAATATAGGCTCTTTGCCGTCTGCCAGCTGATGGCAAAGGCCTTTGCCGTCACCTGACCAACGACAAAGGTGCCACGTGGCACCCAGATTTGCAACCTGGGCAGCAGCAGCTGCCCATATGGTATCTTTGCCATCTGCTTCCGGTGGGGTAGACGGCAAAGAAGAGGGCACAGAGGAGGGGGGAGGGGTAGGCAGATGACAAAGAGTGGAGGGGGAGGAGGAGGAGGCAGACGGCAAAGAAGAGGGGGGAGGCAGATGGGAAAGAAGAGCGTGAGGCAGACGACAAAGCCTCCGTTAGCCCCTAACGGAGGCAACACCTGTCGGCTGCCGTCTCGATCACTTTGCCGACTGCTCCTATGAAAAGCTGACGCCAAAGCTCTTTGCCGTCCGCTTTGGGGAGACAGACGGCAAAGAAGCTATGATGCCATCGTAGGCTGACGCAGAAATTTTGCCGGCCGTAAGATTCTTTGCCGTCTGTGATATTCTCTTTACCGTCCGGGATTTACTCTTTGCCGTATGTGATGGCAGACGGCAAAGAAGCTAATTCCTGTAGCGTTTCCTAGTTTCCTTGTTCAGTTTCCGGAAGTCTATCACCATTCTATAGCCGGTAATAACCCTTTGTGGGATTAGTTCATCCTTATCATTAGGAACGACGGTGATACCTCCCTTCTTAGGTACGCAATGTACTGGACTTACCCAATCACTATGAGCAACATGATAAATGATTCCTGCTTCCAGAAGTTTTAATATTTCTTTTCTAACGACCTCTTTCATCTTAGGATTTAATCTCCTTTGATGATCAGCGGCTGGTTTAAAGTCAGGATCGGTTTTAATCTTGTGCTGACATGGAGTAGGACTAATACCCTTAAGATCATCAAGAGTATATCCAAAAGCAGCGCGGTGCTTCCTCAGAGTTTTTAGTAACTTATTCTATTCACGCTCTGAGAGGAGAGCACTAATAATGACAGGATATATCTCCTCATCAAGATAGGCATACTTAAGAGTATCAGGCAACTGTTTAAGCTCGAACACAGGATCACCCTTTGGTGGGGGAGGATCCCCAAGCAGTTCAACAAGCAGATTATTCTTGAGAATAGGATGTTGTTCTAAGACAATTCTATCTATCTCATCTCTCTCCTCCATATGCATATCATTTTCATGCTCAAGCAGATATTGCTCTAAAGGATCCGTAGGAGGTACAACAATAGAGGCAAGAGCAATGATTTCATCCCTACCAGACGACTCTCTTTCATGGGGTTGTCTTCCAAACTTAGAGAAGTTAAATTCATGAGACACACCCTCGAAACTTGCTGTGACAGTCTGCTTAATGCAATCAATGTGAGCATTGACAGTGTTGAGAAAGGGTCTACCAAATATGATGGGACAAAAGCTATCTTGCGCATTACCAAGGACGAAGAAATCAGTAGGGTACTTCGTGTTACCACATAGGACTTCTACGTCTCTCACAATTCCCAGAGGGCAGATAGTGTCTCTATTAGCTAGCGTAATAGTGACATCAACGGGTTCTAACTCAGCAGGTGCAATCTCATCTTTGATTTCATCATATAGAGAACGGGGTATTGCACTAACACTAGCTCCCATATCACCTAAACCATGGTAACAGTGATCTCCTATTTTAACAGAAACAACGGGCAGACCAACTACAGGTCCGTGCTTGTCTTTCACGTGAGGTTTAGCAATTCTAGTAGAGTCCTCACAGAATTTGATAACATGCCCATCTGTGTCTTCGGCTAAGAGATCTTTGATAATAGCAACACTAGGTTCAACTCTAATCTCCTCAGGGGGTGCAAGTGGTCTAATGTAACCCCTACATATCCTAGCAGGGTATGGTGGTTTCTCAGTGTAAGCACAAGGAACAACAAGATCACTAAAAGCTATGATTTTCTCCTCAACCAGATTGGTTTTGGCTATGTTGCTTTCTACAGGAGGATGATATTTAAACCACTTCTCTTTGGGAAGATCAACATGAGCAGCAAAAGATTCACATAGAGAAGCTACTATCTCAGAGTCAAGTCCATACATAGCGCTAAAATCTCTAGAAGTGTTTGTCTCAACAAAATATTTAACGCAATCAAACTGGAAATTCATACGTGACTCCTTACCTTCCTCCAGCTCCAAATCTTCATAGTTGCGTTTGATCCTCTCCAATGAATTCCACTTCTGATCAATATCCTTCTTCATAAAAGAACCGACACAAGAAGTGTCAAGCATGGTACGATCTTCATGAGAAAGCCGAGCATAAAAGTTTTGAGTGATGATTTCTCTCGAGAGTTAATGATTGGGGCATGAATATAGCATTGATTTAAGCCTCCCCCAAGCTTGAGCTATGCTTTTCCTGTCACGAGGCCAAAGTTATAAATAAAGTTCCGATCACGATGTACTAAATGCATAGGATAGAACTTTTGATGAAATTCCAATTTCAACCGATTGTAGCCCCATGATCCAGCATCATCACATAGCCTATACCATGTCAACGCCTTATCCTTCAAAGATAAAGGAAAGAGTTTCTTCTTTACCTCATCCTCGGGCAAACCTGCAAGCTTAAGTAAACGACAAACTTCATCTACATAGATTAGATGAAAGTCTGGATGTGAAGATACATCTCCTGTAAAAGGATTAGCCAGCATTTTCTCAAGCATACCCAAAGGAATTTCATAAAAGATATTTTCAGTAGGTACCTCAGGTTGAGGAGAAACTCCTCATGCTTTCGTTTGTGGTGAAGGTACCCCGAACAAACTCCTCAAAGGAAGAGTTTCCATAGTGACAAGTGACAACAAATTTCAGCACAGTATAAAAATGTTTCCTTACCAATTTCCACTTACCAAAGGCGCTTCACTCCACGGAAACGGCGCCAGAAAAGAGTCTTGATGACCCACAAGTATAGGGGATAAATCTTAGTCCTTTTGGTAAGTAAGAGTGTCGAACCCAACGAGGAGCAGAAGGCTCTGATAAACGGATTTCAGCAAGGTAATAACTGCAAGCACTGAAAGTAGCGGTAACAAGTGATTGTGTAGCGAGGTGAAATGTAGCAAGCAAAGAGTAACAAGTAACAAGTAGTAGAAACAGTGCAGCAAGTGTCCCAATCCCTTTTGTAGCAAGGGACAAGCCTGAATAAAGTCTTATAGGAGGAAAAACGCTCCCGAGGACACACGGAAATTTCTGTCATGCTAGTTTCATCAAGTTCATATGATTCGCGTTTGTTACTTTGATAGTTTGATATGTGGGTGGACCGGCGCTTGGGTACTGCCCTTACTTGGAAGCATCCCACTTATGATTAACCCCTCTCGCAAGCATCCGCAACTACAAAATAAGAATTAAGAGAAAGTCTAACCATAGCATTAAACTAGTGGATCCAAATCAGCCCCTCACGAAGCAACACATAGACTGGGGTTTAAGCTTCTGTTACTCCAGCAACTCATCATCTACTTACTACTCCCCAATGCCTTCCTCTAGGCCCAAATATGGTGAAGTGTTATGTAGTCGACGTTCACATAACACCACTAGAGGAAAAACAACATACAACATATCAAAATACCGAACAAATATCAAATTCACATTACTATTATTAACATGACTTGTTCCATGTCCTCAGGAACAAAAGTAACTACTCACAAGACATAATCATAATCATGACCAGAGGTGTAATGAATAGCATCAAGGATCTGAACAAAACTGTTCCACCAAGTAATCCAACAAGCATCAAATATAAAGAGTAATCAACACTACTAGCAACCTTACAAGTACCAATCGGAGTCGCGAGATGAAGATTGGTTACAAGAGATGAACTAGGGATTGGAGAGGAGATGGTGCTGATTGAGATGTTGATGAAGATGCCTCCCCTCTGACAAGAGGAGTGTTGGTGATGACGATGGCGACGATGCCGGAGCTCTAGATTGGATCTGCTCAAGTTTCGCCTCATGGCGGCGGCGAAACCACGAAAAAGCTCACTATTGATTTTTTTTCTAGACCAGGACGCTTCATATAGCAAAAGAGGGGCTACTGGGCCTTCAGGCAGCCCACAAGCTTGCCCACCGCCACCAGGGGGGTGGTGGCGGAGTGAGGGCTTGTGGGCCCTGGTGGCCCCCCTCCGGTAGTTCTTTCGCCCAGTATTTTTAATATATTCCAGAAAAATCCACGTAAATTTTCAGGGCATTTGGAGATGTGCAGAAATAGTGGACTAGGATTTTCTCCTTTTCCAGTCCAGAATTCCAGCTGCCTGAATTCTCCCTCTTCAAATAATCCTTGCAAAATAAGAGAGAAAAGGCATAAATATGGTACCACAAGTAATATAACAGCCCAAGAAGCAATAAATATCAACATGAAAGCATGATGCAAAATGGACGTATCATATATCGTTCCGGTGCTATCAAAATCAACAACACGGAAGGTAATTGTCCGAGAGTGGTAAACGGGCAGAGAATCAAGCATTACATCTCAGGTACTCCCATAAATGTTGAGAGTGACATTATCAATACCATAACTCGGTAGGAGTACATAAGGGATATTTATCAGCCTATTTCAGACTCTGAAAACGAGGAGGTATGTCATTCGGTAATTAAACCGACTCCAAAACTTTTTGCGTAGCAATTTTCCTCCGTTTTGGAATATTTGAAAAAATAGAAAAATTTAAAGCAGTCCGGAAAGTGCACGAGGAGGCGACAAGCCTCCTAGGCCCGACCTACCCCCTTGGCCGGGCCTGGAGGGCTTGTGGCCACCTCGTGCGCCTCCCGGACTCCGTTTTCGTGCGGGGTACTCCTTCTAGTGTGGAAAAAATCATTATATATTCTCCCGAAAGGTCTGACCTCTGTATCATGCAAATTCCCTTTGTTTTCGTTTCGAGATTGTTTCTGCTGCAGATCTAGATCGCTATGATGTCCCCAAAAGCTCTGAAGGACAAGATCTTCGAGAAGGTCATCAATCCTTACCTAGCAGGAGTGCTACAACACCCGCAATATATCGAGATGCGTGAGGGGATGTTGCACATCCGTGATGTTGAGGGGCCCAAGAAGACCGGAAGCATGGAGGCGAGGCTTGAAGCAATGGAGCAACAAGTCTTCAAGTGCCAACGGATGGTGGAGCGTGGCCTCAACGCCAACCACATGATGATCACGGAGTTCACCAACAAGCACAATATTGATGCTAGTGATATTGGGAAGCACCTCTCCAGGCTCTATGACAGGATTGATGAACTCCAGGCCCAGATCTATGACCTGCATAACCAAAACTATGGGTATGAGTATAGATTTAAATCAATACGGTTGGCTGCATATTTGAGGATTCCGGAGACTCGTTCATCTTTCCATGATGGAGCACCTATGCCTTGGAAGACGGAGGATCAAGCCCATGTTGCAACAACTCCACCACCATCACCTCCAAAGGGAGAAAACTGAGCATGGGTATGGGCAATCCCCTTGGCTTGTGCCAAGCTTGGGGGAGTTGCCCGGGTATCATATCACCATCATATCTTTTGCCTTTACCTTTGATTTAGTTTGTTCCATTTTTAGTTTTCTCTTTATCTAGTATAATAAAAGTCTTAGTGTTTTAGTCTTGAGTTTTTCTTTGTGTCGCCCCCGATGTATTCGAGCTCGTGAGCCATATAATAAAGAGTGTCTTAGTTGAAGGGCTTTGCCTCTTGCCATGACCAAAAGAATGAGAAAGAAGAAAAGCATGAGAAATCATATAGTGATCTTATGGGAAGTGGTGGCTTCACATATAAAAAGGATGATGATTGAAACTTGTTGAGGGTAGACACACATAGACCTTGGTCATTGTTGCAATTAATAGGAAGTGATAAAGAAGGAGAGGTTCACATGTAAATATATCATCCTTGACACCATTTATGATTGTGAACACTCACTAAACTATTACATGCTTAGAAGTAGATGTTGGACAAGGAAGACAACATAATGAATTGTGTTTTCGTGGTTCCGAACAATGTTATATGACTAGAAATCCCGCACCAAGTAGAGATACTGCTTGTGCATCCACACACCTTCAACCCAGTTTTGCCATGAGAGTCCACCATACCTACCTTTGGATTGAATAAGATCCCTCAAGTAAGTTGTCATCGGTACAAGCAATAAAAATTGCTCCCTAATATATATGATCTATTAGTGTGTGGAAAATAATCTTTGTACGAACCTGTGATGAGGAAGACATAAAAGCGACAGACTGCATAATAAAGTTCTTTATCACAGGAGGCAATATAAAGTGACGTTCCTCTGCACTAAGAGGACACACTTCCGAACCTCAAAAGCGCATGACAACCTCTGCTTCCCTCTGCGAAGGGCTTATCTTGTACCTTTACTTTTTGCCCTTCAAAGAGTCATGGTGATCTTCACCAATACCTTGTTTCGCCTTTATCTTGGCTAACGTCACATGCTAGGGAAAGATCTATATTCATATGTCAACTTGGAGGTAAGTATTCATGAATTATTATTGTTGACATTACCCTTGAGGTAAGCAGTTGGGAGGCAAAACTCAGCCCATATTTTCTCTTTGTCCAGCTGAAACTTTGATCTCATGAGTACCACGTGGGGAGTAGCAATTGTAGAGAACGAAAAGATGATTGAGTATGTGGATTTTCTTTATAAGCTCTTATTTGACTCTTTGTGATGTTGTGATAAATTGCAATTGCTTCAATGACTAAAGGTTATCGGTTGTTGATTCTTGGTAAGATTATTGATCCATGCTTTACTTTGGGAAGAATTTGTCACTTTAGCATGAGAGATTATATGTTGGTATTGTTGTTGTAATCATGATCATGATGCCTGCATGTTCGTATCTTGTTTTGTCGACACCTCTCTCCCTAAACATGTGCACTTATTTATTGAGCTAGGCTTTCGCTTGAGGACAAGCGAGGTCTAAGCTTAGGCGAGTTGATACGCCCATTTTGCATCATGCTTTCATGTTGATAGTTATCGCTTTTTGGGCTGATATTTCACTCCACGGTACAATAGTTATGCCTTTTCACTCTTATTTTGCAAGGTTTACTTGAAGAGGGAGAATGCCGGCACCTGGAATTCTGGCCTGAAAAAGGAGCAAATTTGAGATGCCTATTATGTGCAACTCCAAAATCCGTGAAAACCAACGTGGAATTTTTTGGGAATATATAAAAAACATCGGGCGGAAGAAGTACCAGAGGGCGCCACCTGGAGGCCACAAGCCTGCCAGGCACGGCCTACCCCCCTAGCCGGGCCTGGGGGCTTGTGGGCCCCCTGTTGCCCCTACGGCACTCATCTTTTGCTATATGAAGGGTTTCGTCCGGGAAAAAATCAGAAGGGAGCTTTTTCGTGGATTCGCCGCCGCCGCCACGAGGCGGAACTTGAGTAGAACCAATCTAGAGCTCCGACAGGACGATCCTGCCGGGGAAACTTCCCTCCTGGAGGGGGAAATCGTCGCCATCGTCATCACCAACCATCAACATCTTCGTCAGCACCATCTCATCTCCAAACCCTAGTTCATCACTTGTAACCAATCTCCATCTCACGACTCCGATTAGTACTTGTAAGGTTGCTAGTAGTGTTAATTACCCCTTGTAGTTGAGGCTAGTTGGATTGTTTGGTGGAAGAGTTTATGTTCAGATCCTTGATGCTACTCATTACCTCTCTGGTCAAGAATATGATTATGCTTTGTGAGTAGTTACTTTTGTTCCTGAGGACATGGGATAAGTCATGCTAATAGTAGTCATGTGAATTTGGTATTCGTTTGATATTTTGATGTGTTGTATGTTGTTTTTCCTCTAGTGGTGTTATGTGAACGTCGAATACATAACACTTCACCATTATTTGGGACTAGAGGAAGGCATTGGGAAGTAGTAAGTAGATGATGGGTTGCTAGAGTGACAGAAGCTTAAACCCTAGTTTATGCATTGCTTCGTAAGGGGCTTATTTGGATCCACTAGTTTAATGCTATGGTTAGACTTTTTCTTAATTCTTCTTTCATAGTTGCAGATGCTTGCGAGAGGGTTTAATAATAAGTGGGATTCTTGTCCAAGTAAGGGCAGTACCCAAGCACCGGTCCACACACATATCAAACTATCAAAGTAACAAACGTGAATCATATGAACATGATGAAAACTAGCATGACAGAAATTCTCGTGTGTCCTCGGGATTGTTTTTCCTCCTATAAGACTTTGTCCAGGCTTGTCCCTTGTTACAAAAGGGATTGGGCCACTTTTCTGCACTGTTGCTACTTTTGTTACTTGTTTTTGCTACGAATCACCTCACCATACAATCACTTGTTACCGATAATTTCAGTGCTCGCGGATATTACCTTGCTGAAAACCACTTTTCAGATCCTTCTGCTCCTCGTTGGGTTCGACACTCTTACTTATCGAAAGGACTATGATTGATCCCCTATACTTGTGGGTCATCAGCAACCTCCACGAGAGGCAATCCACCAAAGCAGGAGTAGGGTATTACGCTTCTCAGCGGCACGAACCTCGGTAAACTGTCGTGTTCTGTGTCTTCCTCACCATCGAGTGAGTTCTTTGCCATCCCCAGCGAGTAGCAAGTTAGGTGAGGCGAGCCGACAAGATATCTTCGTACAACCCCTGAGTTTGAATCTTTAGGGTTTTGTGGAGCCCGAAATTTGACAAAGGCACTCCAAAAATAACACATATCATGTGGACTAATAAAAATTTAGGCTAAACATAGGCTAACCGATAGTTGATGATGAAGAAAAGTGGGATGCGTAGCATCCCAAGATTAGATGCTTGAGACTTATTGACATATTTACTTGGGGTTCCTTGGGAATCCCAATATTGAGCTTTTGTATCTCGTTCAATCCTCTCAGATCCCGGTTTCACCTAAGTCTCAAAAATTTCATCCACACAATCCTTGAAAAGAACTCATGAGATAGGTTAGTACACATAAAAGTAAATCAACACTTCATTTACTATCAAGACATGTTGCATAATAAGTTTTGAACATTAGGTACTCTGTACTATCATTTCCAAAATTTATATCTTCCACTATAGGTATTGAAATTGTAGGATAAGTAGATAACAAAAGTAAGACAACAATCTGTCTAAACAGGACAGTATGTAGAAATCTACTTAAAACTTGCACTTCTATATCTCAAACAATTCTGAAAATTTAGGAAATGATTAATAATATGTATGAAAATATTGTGTAAAAATTTCAGAAACTTTCTACGTTCTAGTAAAATATGATAATTCCAATACTACATCATATGTTTCTGTTTTTATATAACAGACATCACACATGCAATTCAAGCACTCTAAAAGTCATTCTTGGAAAACAAATTATTGAAAAACAAGATTATAAAGAACATATAACACATGACAACAAAATAAAATGACTTTGCAAGAAAAACACATATCATGTGATGAATAAAAATATAGCTTCAAGTAATATATACTGATACTCTTGGAGATGAAAGAGGGGATGCTTTCGGGGCATCCCCAAGCTTAGACGCTTGAGTATTCCTTGGATGTTACCTTTGGGGTGCATTGGGCATCCATAAGCTTACGTTATTTCTGCTCCTTATTCTCCTCATATTGGTATCTCACCCAAAACTTGAAAACTTCAATCACACAGAACTTAACGAAACTTCGTGAGATGGGTTAGTATGATAAATATAGATCATTAACTTTGGTACTGTCATGACAAGATTCATAATTGTTCTCAAGTAATACCTATTGTATTCCATCATTAACATAATTTATATATCTCAATATAATCTATGGAAACACTAAAACAAGCACACTATGCATGCAAAACAGAATCTATGAGCAAAAGAACAGTTTGTGAAGATCTGCATGAAAACCACATTTACGTGGCTCTAAAATTCTGAAACATTTTCAAAACTCATATAATTTGCATACGAAAACTGTGTAAACATTTCAGAATTTTTTTCATGATCCAAGAAAATCAGAGAAATTCTGCACTTGACATAAAATTTTGTGTTTTGCACAGAATCAAACAAGCAAGTATCCACACTATCCCAAAGGCTTGACTTGGCACTTGATTGAAATAAAATCTATAAAACATGATTAATACAATAAGTTAATCATGTTAACACTCGAAAACAGTATGGATAATTATTCGGTGGGCTCCCAACAAGCTTTTTTCTTTAATGCCTTTTAGCTAGGCACGATGATTTCAATGATGCTCACATAAAAACTAGTAATTGAAATATGCAAGAGCGCATCATGAAGCACATGACAAGAACATTTAAGTCTAACACACTTCCTATGCATAGGGATTTTTCAAGAAAACAATTTATTGTAGCAATAATCAACTTGCTTAGGAAGGAAAAACAAGCATGACAACAGAACTGCGAACAGATAGGGAGGAAACTTGATATTATTGCAATTCCTATTACCATATGTTCCTCCCGCATAATAATTTTCAGAAGCATCATGAAGGAATTCAACAATATAACTATCACATAAAGCATTCTTTTCATGATGCACAAGCATAGAATTTTTATTACTACCCGCACAAGCAAAATTCTTATCATTCATAGTAGTGGGAGGAAACTCAACAAAATAACTATCATGAGATACTTGATTGGTATAATCCATGTGAAAATTAAAATCATGATGACAAGTTTCATGATTATCCTTATTATTTATAGCGTAAATATCATCACAATAATCATCATAGATAGGAGGCATGGTTTCATCATAATAAATTTGCTCATCAAAACTTGGGGGACAAAAAATAGCATCTTCATCAAACATACCAACCCCAAGCTTGTGGCTTTGCATATCATTAGCATCAAGGATATTCAGAGAATTAATACCCTGATTATTGCTATCATGCTCATCATTCAAGGATTTTATGCCAAACATTTTATTGAATTATTCTTCTATCAACTGAGCACAATTTTCCTTTCCATCATTTTCAAGAAAGACATTATAAAGATGAACAATATGAAACCACCTCAATTCCATTTTTATGTAAAAAAAATCATAAACCAAACTAATGATAACACAAGAAACTAAAAGATTCAGTTGCAAGATCTAAAGATATACCTTGAAGCACTCACCACCCTGACAACAATGCGAGAAAAGAGCTTGATGTCTACCATGCAACTTTGTTCTTGTAGGCTCGTGTTGGGCCTCCAAGCGCAGAGTTTTGTGGGACAGGAGCAATTTTCCCTCAAGTGGATGACCTAAGGTTTATCAATCCAGGGGAGGCATAGGATGAATATGGTCTCTCTCAAACAGCCCTGCAACCAAATAAGGAAAAGTCTCTTGTGTCGCCAACACACCAAAATGCAGTTGTAATTTGTATAGGTGCACTAGTTCGGGGAAGAGATGGTGATACAAGTGTAATATGGATGGTAGAAATATATTTTTATAATCTGAATAGATAAAAATGGCAAGGTAGAAATTCGTAAAACGTATCACAAATGGTATTGCAATGCTTGAAAATGAGGCCTAGGGTCCATAGTTTTGCTAGTGCAATCTCTCCACGATGCTAATATAATTGGATCACATAAAAATCACTCAAGGTGTGATAAAGAATCACTCCGAAGTTCCTACCGAGCGGAGAACATAAGAAGAAATTGTTTCTAGGTTACGAAACCACCTCAAAGTTAATCTTTCCAATCAATCTTTCCTAGAGTTTGTACTAAAATAACAAGTTATCCTTTCCGATCGATCTATCCAAGAGTTCATACTAAAATAACACCATAAAAAATTAGATTCATAATACTCAATCCAACAGAAAGAACCTCAAAGAGTGCCCCAAGATTTCTACCAAAGAAACAAAGACGAGAACATGCATCAACCCCTATGCATAGATTGCCCCAATGTCACCTCAGGAATCCGCGTGTTGAGTGCAAAAACATATATCAAGTGAATCTATATGATACCCCAATGTCACCATGGGTATTCATAGAAATACATAAGTCAATTGCTCAAAAATCCATAAAAGTAATTAATCAGATAAAATGAAATCTCAAAGGGAAAACTCAATTCATCACAACAAAATAGAGAGGGAGAAACACCATATGATCCAACTATATTAACGAAGGCCGCGATACATCAAGATCGTGCCATCTCAAGAACACAAGAGAGGGAGAGAGAAAGATAGAGAGAGATTTAAGACATAGCTACTGGTAGAAACCCTCAGCCCGAGGGTGGACTACTCCCTCATCATCATGGTGAGCATAGGGATGATGAAGATGACCTCCGATGATGATCTCCCCCTCCGAAAGGGTGCCACAATGGGCTCCCGGTTGGTTTTTTGTGGCTACAAAGGCTTGCAGCGGCGAAACTTATCATCTAGGGTTATTTCTGGGGGTTTATGTATTTATAGGAAAATCTGGTGCTGGTCTCGCATCAACATGGGACACGAGGTGCCCACTACCGACCAACCCACGCGCAAGGCCTCTAGCGCGCTCTGGTGGGTAGTGGCCGCCTACTTCACGTTCTGGCCCCCCCACGAAGCTTCTAGTGCCTCTTTTGTTCCAAAAAAATCGTCAAAAAGTTTCGTTGCATTTGGAGAACTTTTATTTCTGCATAAAAAACAACACCACGGTAATTCTGCTGAAAATAGCGTCAGTTCAGGTTAGTTCCATGCAAATCATACCAAAACCACATGAAATTGTTGTAAACATGGCATGAATACCTTATAAATTATAGATGCGTTGGAGACATATCACACCGCACAAAAGGAATTACATCTTATGGATCAAAGAGAAGATGTGATGATAATTGTATTGAAGATCAAAGAGAGAGATTTCCATGTGGGTACTGGCTATGGACCCATATGTCTGTGGTGAACTACTCACACATCATCGTGAGGGCAGTAAGGTTGATGAAGAGGCCATTCGTGATCGATCCCCCCTCCGGCAGGGTGCTGGAACGGGGCTCCATATGGCCTCCCATCGCCATAGAGACTTGCGGTGGCGTAAAAAGTGTTTCAGGACCCCCTCTGATATTTTGGTAAATAAGAATTTATAAGCCGAAGAATAGAGTGAAGAGGGCCACGAGGGGAGCACAAGCTATTAGCCCCCCAGGTCGTGCCCTAATAACTTGTGGGTCCCTCGTGAGGCCACCATCTTTATTCCGATGCTTGTTGGTCTTCTTTTTGTCTACAAAAAAATTATCAAAAAGTTTCAGGGCAATTGGACCTAGTTTGGCATGGAAAACCTGCAAAGTGAAAAACACGCAGAAAACAACAACTAGCACTGGGTACTGGGTCAATAGGTTAGTGCTCAAAAAATACAAAATTGTAAATAAATACTCCAAAAGTATACTAGAATAAAAATATATCAACATGGAACAATTAAAAATTATAGATATGTTGGAGATGTATCAGTTGGCCATGTCACACGTTAAGTGGTCCATCCCCAACCCTTCTGGTTCAACCGTCGTCGATCCCTTCGAAGGCCCTGCCGCCGATCTCCTCCGCCACACAGTCAAGGATTTGCGATCCTTGGACACCATCAAGCCCATTTTGTCATTTCAGAAGGACAATTTGTACGGCGGTGATGTGGTATCCTCAATTGCCAATTGAGATCTTTAAAGTACATATGCTCCCTTGGTTGTTTTTATAATTCATGACAACATACGTTGTCTCTTGGACTAACACTTTTACCTAGTATATTTAAGGTTTAGTACACACATATATTTGGCTATAGGATTGGAAGGAGAAGCCCCTTTATGAAGAAAGGAATAGGATTGGCTAAAGCTTCAACAAAGAAGACTCTTCATTTTACGCTATGTGAGAAATCACATTTGAGTCCATAGGAAAGCCAATACTATTAAAAGGTGATGAGTTCTTATGATGAAATTGTTGCTCAAGTGCTTAGAGATAGCCACCAAAAATACTCAGCCACCTTCCCACAATATATATATGTCCCAAGCCAAATATAGAAAATTGGTTCCACCAACATTTCTCACTCGAATATACCGATTTTACAGTTAGACAGATCCTATGTCAATCGCACCATCTCGATACAACCAACATTCCTATCGGTGCCACAGAGATTAGGTGACGAACTTTCCGTTAAGATTATTTCAAGTTTCAGTAATTCCGAGTTTGAAGTCAGTCTCACCGAGTTTGGAAATCTAGTCTAGGTCATCGTATCGGTACCACCGAGATTCATATATTGATCTCACCGATAATTAAAAATTGCCACATTTAGTGCACTCGGTACCACGGATATTAACATTTCGGTGTTACTGAGTTGGCCAATAATGTTGTAATGGTTGGATTTTGGGAGATGTCTATATATACCCCTCCACCTACCTCTCACTCGCAGAGGAAGCACTCAGAACACACTTACACTTGCCAAATCCATTTTTCCAAGAAATAGCCACCTACTCATGTGTTGAGATCAAGAGATTCCATTCCAATCATTTGAACCTTGATTTCTAGCCTCCCCAAATTGCTTTACACAAGATTAACCTCTCCTACCCCTGCCAAATCTGAGGGAGAGTGATTGAGTGTTCAGGAGACTGTGTTCTGAAGCACAAGAGCAAGGAGTTCATCATTCTACCACATCTATTACCTTTTGGAGGGTAGTGCCGCCTAGATTGGTTAGGTGTCGCATGGGAGCCTCCTACTTCATGTTGTGTTGTTGAACCAAGATGTTTGTAAAGGCAAGGAAATTTCCTACTTCATGAAGATCTACCATGAGTGAGGCTAGTACTGTGTGGGTGGAAACCATGGTGGAATAGACAAGGTCGCTTCTTTGTGGACCCCTTTTGGGTCGAGCCCTCCGTGGACTCTCACAGTCGTTACCCTCCATGGACGTACTATAACACGACCTATTGGAACCATGCCAAAAATCGTTGTGCCAACTTCTTCATGTTTGATCTTCCTAAACTCTACTCCTTACTACATGTGCAAACTCTTTACTTTTCCGCTACCATATTTGTTGACTAGCATGTGTAGGGTGCACTAGATTTGTTAGAATCGCTAAAATCTGCCAACCATTAATTTGGGAAAAGGCTAGGATTTTAATTTATACAAGTAGTCTATTCACCCCCACTAGACACCTCTTCTATCAATCTCTCGATTGGTATGAGAGCAAGGTCTCCAAAACCTTGGTATAAACGCCATTTGAGGAAGATGGATGTGCCTAGTTTGGGGAATATTAGTTGTAGATTGCCTATTCTTGATGGGGAATATTATATACAATGGAAATATGAAATTCTTGATATATTTGATAAATTCCATTTGCGCAAGTATGTTAAATATCCCTATGAGGCTCCCATTGATCCTTTGCATCCTTATCATGATGAAGAACTTGATATGCTTGGTAATCTTAAAATTGTAAATCTAATCATTAGAGGACTATCAAGAAATGTGCTTAATCAATTGCAAAATTTTGTGTGTGCTCATACTTTGTGGAAAAACTTACAGCAAAGATATCTCGGCTATTCAGTGAAAAGTCTTGAGATCATTTTTCATAAATGCATTATCTTTTTCGAAATGAAGCCAACCAATCCTAATTTTGATAAATGCTTATTTGAGCTTCGTGTTCTCATGCGTGCTAAGGGAGATGCCATTACCGTTAACAATGTCATAGTTTAAGCCATTTGCATGCATAAATAAGAACGTTGTCATAGTCAAAATTCTGATGAAATTCTTGTTTCCTATGACGAGGATATTTCGTCCGACGATGAAAATGTGGAGCATGGCTACTACAATGAAGATTAGTTTGACATCGAGTATGAGAAGACCATGAGGAACCTTAGTCTTATGGCAAACCTTAGATTTTACATGGTTGGAGGAAAGGAGTGGGTTCTCGACAGTGGATACACT
The DNA here is from genome assembly GCF_904849725.1 of Hordeum vulgare subsp. vulgare. Classification (NCBI taxonomy): domain Eukaryota; kingdom Viridiplantae; phylum Streptophyta; class Magnoliopsida; order Poales; family Poaceae; genus Hordeum; species Hordeum vulgare. The sequence continues at coordinate 141,500,068 of NC_058521.1, read as the reverse complement.
CATCACATGATCGGAGATAAAGACATGTTCCATGAGATTACACCAAACCGTGGACCTCAAAGGTATGTGAATTTTGGAGATAACTCCAATGGTAAGGTACTTGGTCTTGGTAGGGTGGCCATATCTCATGATAGTTCCATTCAAAATGCCATGCTTGTTGAATCCCTTGGCTACAATCTTCTTTCCCTATCTAGATTAGCAGACTTTCGTTTCAATGTGCTATTTAAGAAAGTTGACTACCAAGTGTTTCATATCGACAATTATAACATGGTATTTACTAGTTTCCATAGAGGTGATCTATACATTGTCGATTTCACTAAAAAATCTAAAACCCATACATGTCTTATTGCAAAATCTTCTAAAGGCCGGTTATCGCATAGAAGGTTAGGACATCTAGATATGCATAACCTTGACATGCTTATCAAAGTTGATCATATTCTCGGAGTTAGAGATGTTATCTTTGACAAAGATAGACTTTGTAGTGCTTGTCAGGCAGGAAAGCAAGTTGGTGGAAGTCGTCCCGTGAAGAACATCATGAGTACAAGAAGTCCATTCGAGCTGCTTCACGTGGATCTTTTTGGTCCCAATGCTTACAAGAGCCTTGGTGGAAATTCTAATGGTTTAGTCATTGCTGATGATTTTTCTAGATTTATGTGGATATTCTTTCCTGATAATAAATCACAAGTACAGATGATCTTCAAGAACTTCGCTTGGAAATCTCAAAATCAATTTGAAGTGAAGATCAAGAAGGTTCAGAGCGACAACGGAACGGAGTTCAAGAACAGTAATGTGCATACTTTTCTAGATGAAGAAGGTATATCACTTGAGTTCTCGGCAACATACACACCTCAAAAAAATAGAGTTGTTGAGAGGAATAACCGGACTCTCATAGAGATGGAAGAACAATGCTTGACGAATACAAGACGCCAAGACACTTTTGGGAAGAAGCTGTGGAAACAGCTTGTCACGCCATAAACCGACTCAACTTACACAAGCTTCTCGGTAAAACGGCATACGAGCTACTCACCGGTAACAAACTCCAAGTTGGATACTTTCAAGTATTCGGCTCTAAGTGCTGCATTCTTGTTAAGCATCATCATGCTAAATTTGCTCCTAAATCTCATGAAGATTTCCCACTTGGTTACAAATCGAACTCTCACACTTACCATGTCTACAACAGATTCACACAAAAAGTTGAAGCGACGATAGATGTGAAGTTTGATGAATCTAATGGTTCGCAAGTCAAACAGTTGCCAAATGATGTAGGAGCTAAGGAACCTTCGGAAGCCATACAAGATCTACCTATCTGCAAGATTCCTCCCATGGAGCTGAAGGAAAATACTTCATCAATTCAAGTGGAAGGTCCTACTTCGCGTCAAGGCGAACCACGGAACAACATGGAGGCATCCACAAGCGGTACACGGCATGATGAAGAAGATGAAGAAGTACATCGTGATGATCCACCTTAGCCTTCCTCACCACCACCTCAAGGAGATGAAACTGTCAACGACAACGTGCAACCTGATGATGATGAAGAAGCTCCACCATCCAACAAGAATATGTCACAAGTTCGAGCAAGAGTGGATAAAGATCATCCGCTGAATCAAATCTTCGGTGACATACAAACCGAGAGAATAACTCACTCTAAATCTTGTTTAGCTAACTTTTGAGAGCATTATTGTTTCATATCTAGCATTGATCATTTGAAGCTAGAAGAAGCCCTGCAAGACCTGGATTGGGTGAATGCCATGCACGAAGAGCTACACAACTTCAAGAGGAATCAAGTGTGGACACTTGTTGAAAAGACCAAAGACGAGCACACCATCATCAATACAAGGTGGGTGTTTCAGAACAAGCAATATGAAGATGGAAAATTTGTTTGCAACAAGGCGCATCTCATAGCCCAAGGATACACGTAAGTCGAAGGTATGGACTATGGTGAGGCTTATGCCCCAATTGCTAGACGTGAAGCCATTCACATTCTTCTCGCTGATGCCAATCACCATGATATTACTCTTTACCAAATGGATATCAAAAGTTCTTTTCTAAATGGTGAAATTGAGGAGGAGTTTTATGTCAAACAACCTCCTCACTTTGTGAACGTCAAGAAACCTAATCATGTGTACAAACTTCGTAAAGCTTTATATGGTCTTAAAAAAGCCCCTAGAGTTTGGTACAAATGTCTAACAAAGTCTCTCACTGAAAAGGGTCCCGATCTAGCACCGAACGGACGGCACCTCCGCGTTCAGCACACGTACATCTCGATGACGATCTCTGCCTTCTTAATCCAGCAAGAGAGACGGGGAAGTAGATGAGTTCTCCGGCAGCGTGACGGCACACCGGTGATGGTGATGATCTATTCCTGCAGGGCTCCGCCCGAGCTCCTTAGAAAACCGATCTAGAGGAAGAACTACAAAGTAGAGTTTTAGGGTTGCATGTGGAAAAGTTGTGTCTCAAAAAGCCCTAAACCTCAAGTATATATAGGAAGAGCCAAGGGGTGGGGCTTTCCCTAGGGATCCGGCCGAGAGGGAGGAGGGATCCTCCTCCAAGTCGGTTTGGAGGGAGGTGTCCCTTCCTTCCTTCCCACCTCCTCTTTTTTTATCCTTTGATTTTTTCTCTTAGCCGAAATATCCCTATTGGGCTGGCCTCACCAGACCACCAAGGGCTGGTGCGCCACCTATGGGCTATTAGGTTCTCTCCCGGGTGGGAGCCCCTCCCGATAAAAACCGAGAACCCATTCGTCACTCCCGGTACACTGCCGGCAATGCCCGAAATCTTTCCGAAAGCCAAATAAAACAATCCTATATATCAATCTTTGTTTCCGGACCATTTCGGAAACCCTCATGACGTACGTGATCTCATCCGGGACTCCGAACAAACCTTCAGTCACCAACGCCTATAACTCAACTATATTGAAACGTCACCGAACCTTAAGTGTGCAGACCCCGCGGGTTCGGGAACTATGCAGACATGACTTGAGACACTCCCCGGTCAATATCCAACAGCGGGACCTAGATGTCCATATTGGATCCTAAATATTCAACGAAGATCTTATCGGTTGAACCTCTGTGCCAAGGATTCATATAATCCTGTATACCATTCCCTTTGTCCTTCGGTATGTTACTTGCCCGAGATTTGATCGTCGGTATCCCCATACCCATTTCAATCTCGTTATCGAAAGTCTCTTTACTCGTTCCGTATTATAAGATCCTTTGGCTAACACTTTAGTCACATTGCTTTCAAGGCTTATATGTGATGTTGTATTACAGAGTGGGCCCCGAGATACCTCTCCGTCACATGGAGTGACAAATCCCAGTCTTGATCCATGCTAACACAACGGACACCTTCGGAGATACCTGTAGAGCACCTTTATAGTCACCCGGTAACGTTGTGACGTTTGATACACACAAGGTATTCCTCCGGTGTCAGTGAGTTACATGATCTCATGGTCATAGGAATGAATACTTGACACACAGAAAACAATAGCAACAAAATGACACGATCAGATGCTACGTTTATAGTTTGGGTCTTGTCCATCACATCATTCTCCTAATAATGTGATCCAGTTATCAAGTGACAACACTTGTATATGGTTAGAAAACCTTAACCATCCTTGATCAACTGGCTTGTCAACTAGAGGCTTACTAGGGACATAGTTTTGTCTAAATATCCACACATGCATTTATGTTTTCATTCAATAGAATTATAGCATGGACAATAAACGATTATCTTGAAGCAAGAAATATAATAATAACTATTTCATCATTGCCTCTAGGGCATATTACTAGCAAAAAGATACGAACAGGGGCAATCTAACTATTTGTTTGCGATGTATTCAACACAACAATGAGAATTATAGCATGGACAATAAACGATTATCTTGAAGCAAGAAATATAATAATAACTATTTCATCATTGCCTCTAGGGCATATTACTAGCAAAAAGATACAAACAGGGGCAATCTAACTATTTGTTTGCGATGTATTCAACACAACAATGAGCTGTAGGATGGTAACTACGAACTGTGAAGCCTTCTTTTTTTACTGCCCATAATGATTTGTTCAACAACAATGTATAAATCTTTTTCGTTTGCAGTGGTTCCCAGAGCACTTTACTCAATATTACCTCGCAAAGTACATGATTGGTCGACATTCAATGAAGGTTAAAGTATTTCATCGAGACAATGCTGAGCATCGAGAAGTCCTAACGAAGACAATGAAGCATGGGCGGGCAGCCATCACAAGGGGTTGGCCTAGAGTCGTGCGCGCATTACGCATAGAGGAGGGCACAATATGGGCATTCCATTCCACCTTCTCGAGCAACGAGAATGTCTTTCGCCTCTCTCTTTACAGTCTTTAGGACAAAACTGGTTCATCATTCTTCACTTGGTGCTTCTATACTTCTTCAATATACGTACCCGTGCATCGAATCATGCATTCGTCCTTGAACCTATATCTGTAGTAAACATGGTTAGATATGAAATAAGTGATTGCCTAGTTTCAAATTCAAAATCTATGATTTTTAAAGGCAGGGATCAAATTAGGGATAAATTATGTTTTGTGGGACAATACCCTGCACACGGTTTGTGAAAGCAAAACATCTATGATAAATGCCAAGATCAGACACGTTTCTGAGATCCATTACATGTGCGATGAATCTCTACTGCACACACGATCAACCAAGAAAAAACGTTTCTGAGATCCTTCATATTAAATGTTTGTGAAAGTCACCTTATTACACACGCTTGGCAATTATGGACTCATTATGATATCATGCGCATCATAAATGTTTGCTCATAAAAGAACGCATGTGATAGGACTTCATCCGATGTGGGTACGATGGATGAATCATGCATGATATATTAAAGATTTGCATATAGTTTTATAGGAACAACTGTATTCTCTCTTACATCGAATCACATACAGTCGAGGAGAAGTAAATGTGTGTGATTGTCTCCTTATCGTACAATTCTATAATCATGAACTATTTGTGATGGGGCATGCATCGTAAACGTAGCACACCAGAATATTGACTGCGATGATAATGCGATCCCAAACGAGAAGCAAGGATGGAGCATGTGGGATATTGGAGATATCAGAGACAGTTGTTTGAAGACTCGCGTTTTGGATAGATGTCGGCACCGCATATGCTTAGTTATACAAAACACATGCATTCTCACACCATATCCCCGAAGGTTTTTGAGTCATGTGGGAAGGACCCCCCTATCGCCCACACTCACTAGGCGAAGTTTTAAAATTCCGCCATGGAAAGGGGTTAACAGGCAAGGGGTAATGATCTTTTCTAGTAGTTTTATTTAGTTTTCTAAAATCAATTACCATCCTATAACCAGTTACGATCCTTTGAGGGGTAACTTCAGTTTTATCATTAGTAACAACAATAAATCCTTCTTTCTTAGGGACACAATGAACAAGACTTACCCATCTACATTCAACAATAGGATAAATTATACCTGCCTCGAGCAGCTTTAGTATTTCGTTCTTAACACATCCTTCATCTTAGGATTCATACGAGGTTGATGATCAAGAACTGGTCTAGTATTTGGTTCCATATTAATCTTGTGTTGGCATAGAGTGGGATTAATGCCCTTAAGATCATCAAGAGTATACCCAATGGCGGCATAATGCTTCTTAATAATTTTAAGCAATCTCTTTTCTTCATGCTCTGAAAGGTTAACACTAATAATAACAGGATATATCTTCTTTTCATCAAGGCAAGCATACTTCAATGTACCCGGTAACTTCTTTAATTCAAACAGAGGATCACTCTTAGGATGGAGAGGTCTCCCAAAGTTTGAACAAGAATATTATGCTTGAGGATAGGTGCTTGATTAAAGAGCATGCCATTTATTCCCTTTCGCCCATTCATATGCATATAATTTTCACGGTCTAGAAAATATTGTTCTAATAGATTTGTAGGAGACAGAACAATACAAGCAAGACCAATAATTTCATCTTTACTAGGAAATTAATTATCATGTGTTTATCTATCAAACTTTGAGGAATTAAATTCATGAGATACATCACAAAAGTTAACATAGACCGTTTCCCTATTGTAATCAATTTTCGCATTGATGGTATTAAGCAAAGGTCTACCAAGAATAATGGGACAAAACTTATCTTGTAATCATCTAATAACTAATAAATTAGTAGGGTATTTGATCTTGAAAAACAAGACTTCAACATCTCTAACAATCCCAAGCAGTGAAATAGTCTCTGAGTTCGCAAGCTTAAGAGTAGCATCAATATCTTCTAACTCGACACGTGCAATATCATGCATAATTTCTTGATAAAGAGTAATGGTAATGACACTAACACTAGCACCCATATCACATAAACCATGATAACTATGATCTCCAATCTTAACATAAACAACAAGCATGCCAACAACAGATTGAATCATGGTTAGCAATACGAGTTCCTTCATCATAGAAATATATAACAAGACCATCAATATTATCAACTAGTAAATATTTAACCGTTCCAATTTTAGGTTCCACTTTTATTTTTTAGAGGGTCTATGTGTTTTGATATTAATTTTATTAACCATAGTTGCAACTTTAGCATGTTCCCTAATCCTAAAAGAAAAAGTTGGTTTCTCAATATAAGTAGTAGGTACAACTGTATCAACATTATGAAGGATTGTTTTCTCTTTGGATAGAATAGGTTCCTCACAAGTTTCTTCAATAGGTGGATGAAATTTAAACAACTTCTCCTTAGGGAGCTCAACATGAGTAGAAAATGATTCATAGAAAGTAGCTACTATCTCAAAGTCAAGTCCATATTTTGCGCTAAACTTATGGAAAACTTCGGTTTCCATAAAAGATTTAACACAATCAAACTCAAGATTTATACTTGACTCTTTACCTTTGTATATTTCCCAATCTTCTGAGTTGCATTTAATTCTTTCCAGAAGATCCCATTTGAATTCAATAGTTATCTTCATAAAGGACCTGATAGAATAAGTATAGAGTATTGACTAATCATCATGAGAAGACCGAGCAAAAAAGTTTAGTATAATTATTTATCTTGAGAGCTCATGATTGGGGATGTGGGTATCATAGACTTAATCCTTCCCCAAACTTGAGCGATGATTTTTCCTTCATTGGGCTAAAAATTATATATATAACTCCGATCACGATGACCACATGCATAGGATAAAAATTATGGTGAAACTCGAGCTTCAATCGATTCCATTCCCATGTTCCAGCACCATCCAATAGCCTATACCATATCAATTCCTTTCCCTCTAAATATAGAGGGAACACATTCTTCTTAACTCCATCCTCGGGTAAACATGCAAGCTTAAATAATCGAGAAATTTCATTTGTATAGATCAAGTGCATATGAGGATGTATTGTTTCGTGTCTTGCATAAGGATTGGCTAGAAGTTTGTCTAACATACTTATCGGTGTTCTGGGAATGGGGGTACCCAGACCTGCCTGCCTGCGGCCCATGGCTGACCCACTTCATCAACACAAGGTCGGCAAGGACCGTCAGCACCCTGAACAAGGCCCTCGCGAGGGTCCAAGCCTCAAGAGGAAGAGCAACGTCAAGACCCGCTGCGGCCCTCCTCAGGACCCATCCAGAGTGGTGGATATTTCAAGGCAAGATCGGGCCTTAGGATTCAATGATGACGCCATGGAAGGGCAGGCGATCAGAAGATGGGAGGACAAGACAGTTCCCTCTTTAGTGCAAAGGAGGTGGGAGAGAATCGGGACTCCAAAGGCACTTCCTAAAGGTTTCCCTTCCGGTGCAACAAGACCCTGGTCTCCTGCCGGCAGGACAGACGTCATCCGTGTGCTCACCTCTGTGGTGCTGGCAGCAGCTTTGCAGGTGAGGACCACTTTTGACAGGGGAAGCATGTTCCCTTGTCTCCCACCGAAATTGGCCGTTGTGGGATAGGATACCTGAGACGGGGATCAGATGGTCATAACCCTAGAGCAACACACCAAGCCACTTGGCCTCCGGAGGATCAAGAACATTGTACTATCTCGTTCATCAACCTCCAAGAGAGGTAATCTACCAAAAGCAGGAGTAGGGTTTTACACTTTGCAGCGGCCCGAACCTGGGTAAATTACTGCGTTCTGAGTTCACCTCACCTTCGTACAAGCACCAGTGTTCGAATACTTAGGGTTTTGCGGAGACCTAAATCCGACAATACCTGAAGGAATTCTAGATTAAATATTTTTAGTAGGTTTAGTAGGTTGAGGAGCGGCTTTTTCCACTTATGGTCAAGGTGAAGATACCCCAAACAAGCCCCTCAAAGGATTATCTTCCATAGTAAGATGTGACAATAAATTTTAGCACATAACAAAGAGGTTTCCTTACCAAATTCCACTTACCAAAGGCGCTTTGCTCTCGAGAAACAACACCAAAAAAGAGTCTTGCTGACCCACAAGTATAGGGGGTTAATCATAGTACTTTCGAAAAGTAACAATGTCGAACCCAAAAAGGAGAAGAAGGAAATGACAAGGGGTTTTAGCAAGGAAATCTGTGTGTGCACGAGAAGTAACAATGATAGATAGTTTTGTGGTAAGTCAATTCATAGAAAGTAATAATTAAAAATTGAAACTAGGGTGTAGCAAGGTGGCCCAATCCTTTTTACCACAAAAGAGAAGCCGAAAGCTCTCTTATATGAAGTAAAGTGCTCTCGAAGACACATGGGAATTGGTTCTAGTCACTGATACGTCCATTTTTCATCATTCTTTAATATCGATATTTACTGCATTATGGGCTGTTAATACACATTATGGTACAATACTTATGCTTTTTTATCTCTTATTTTACAAGGTTTAGATGAAGAGGGAGAATGCCGGCAGCTGGAATTCTCGACCGAAAAAGGAGCAAATAAGAGAGACCTATTTTGCACAACTCCAAAAGTCCTGAAAACTTACGGAGAATTATTTTGGAATATATAAACATATTGGAAAAAAGAAATACATCGAGGGACCCACCAGGTGGCCACATGGCAGGGGGCGCGCTACCCCCGTGGGCGCGCCCGGCAGGCTTGTGGGCCCAGCTGGGAGGTCTCTCGTGCCCATCTTCTGCTATACGAAGGGTTTTGACGAGGAAAAATCATATCATAATTTTTGGGGCGAAGCGCCTCCGTCTCGATGTGGAACTTCGGCAGAACCAATCTATAGCTGCGGCGGAGCTATTGTGTCGGGGAAACTTCCCTCCCGGAGGGGGAAATCAAAGCCATCGTCATCACCAACATTGCACTCATCGAGAGGGGGTCGATCTCCATCAACATATTCATCAACACCATCTCCTCTCCAAAACCTAGTTCATCTCTTGTATCGTGTCTATGTCTGAAAACCTCATATTGGTACGTGTGGGTTGCTAGTAGTGTTGATTACTCCTTGTAGTTGATGCTAGTTGGTTTCCTTGGTGGAATATGATATGTTCATATCCATAATGATTATTAATACTCGTATGATTATGTACATGAATATGCTTTGTGAATAATTGTGTTTGTTCCTGACGATATGGGATAAGTCTTGCTATAAGTAATCATGTGAATTTGGTATTCGTTTGATATTTTGATGAGATGTACGTTGTCTCTCCTCTAGTGGTGTCATGTGAACGTCGACTACATGACAGTTCACCATTATTTGGGCCTAGGGGAAGGCACTGGGAAGTAATAAGTAGATGATGGGTTGCTAGGGTGACAGAAGCTTAAACGCTAGTTTATGCATTGCTTCGTAAGGGGCTGATTTGCATCCATATGTTTCATGCTATGGTTAGATTTATCTTAATTCTTCTTTCACAGTTGAGGATGCTTGCGAGAGAGGTTAATCATAAGTAGGATGTTTGTCCAAGTAAGGGCAGCACCTTACGAGTTTGTCCAGACTTGTCCTTTCATACAAAAGGATTGGGCCACTTTGCTGCACCATTATTACAATTTTTACTTGCTACCCGTTACGAATTACCTTATCACAAAACTATATGTTACCGATAATTTCAGTGCTTGCACAGAATACCATACTGAAAACCGCTTGTCATTTCCTTCTGCTCCTCGTTGGGTTCAACTCTTTTACTTGTCGAAAAGACTACGATAAATCCCCTACACTAGTGGGTCATCGAGACTCTTTTCTGGCGCCATTATCAAGGAGTGAAGCGCCTTTGGTGAGTGGAACTTGGTAAGGAAAAATTTATACATTGTGGTGAAATATACTGTCACTTGTCACTATGGAAAATAATCCTTTGAGGGGCTTGTTCGGGGTATCTTCACCCCGACTTGAAGCACAAAGAGTTGCTTCTCAACCTGCTGCAGCTACTGAAAATATTTATTATGAAATTCCTTCGGGTATGATACAAAAACTGCTAGATAATCCTTATGCACGAGATCAAACACTACATCTTGATTTGCATCTAATCTATGTGGATGAAGTTTGTGGATTATTTAAGCTTGTTGATGTGCCCGAGGATGATGTCAAGATGAAGGTCTTTCCTTTATCTTTGAAGGAAAATGCGTTTACGTGGTATAAGCTATGTGATGATATTTGATCATGGAACTACAACCGACTGAAATTGGAATTATATTTATCCTATGCATCTCGTTCATCATGATCTGAATTATATTTATAATTTTTGGCCTCGTGAAGGAGAAAGAATCGCTCAAACTTGGGGGATGCTTAAGTCAATGTTATATTCATGCCCCAATCATGAGCTCCCGAGAGAAATTCTTATTCATAATTTTTATGCTCGGCTCTCTCATAATGATCAATCAATGCTCGATACTTCTTGTGTTGGTCCCTTTATGAAGAAAGATATTGAATTCAAATGGAACTTATTGGAAAGAATTAAATACAACTCTGAAGATTGGGAACTCGATGAATGTAATGAGTCAGCTATAAGCCTTAAGTTTGATTGTGGTAAATCATCTATAGACACCGATGCTTATCCTGATTTTAGCACTAAATGTGGACTTGACCTTGAGGTAGTAGCTTCATTCTGTGAATCTTTTGCTACTCGTGTTGATCTCCCCAAGGAGAAGTTGTTTAAATATCATGCTCTCATTGAAGTTAAAGTGGTTGAACCTATTAAAGTTGAAGAAGAAACTATTAGTTATAATGCTGATCCTGTTATTACTACTGTTTACATTGAGAACCCGCCCTTTCGTGTTAGAATAAAGGGATATGCTAAAGCTTCAAATGTGGTTCGTAAGAGTTGTACTACAACACCTATACCTCGTGAACAAATTAAAGTTGAACCTAATGTTGCTATGGTTAAATATCTCTTGGTTGCTAATATTGATGGGCATGTCACTCATTTCTGTGATGGAGCTGCTAGAATTGCTAGATCTTATACTAAAGGTAAACATAGGCATGTTGTTTCTGTTAAAAGAAGAGATCATTGTTATCATGGCTTATGTGATGTGGGTGCTAGTGTGAGTGTAATTCCCTTTACCTTATACTAATAAATTATGAATGATATTGCACCAGCTGAATTAGAAGAAATTTATATTACCATCAAGCTTGCTAATATATATACTATTGCACCAATTTGGTTTGTCAGAGCTATTGAAGTCTTGTGTGGGAAAATAAAGTATCCTACTCATTTTCTTGTTCTTGGTTCCCCACAAGATGATTATTGTCCCATTATATTCGGTAGACCCTTCTTGAATACTGTTAATGCTAAGATTGATTGTGACAAAACGTTACTTTAAGTTTTGTGTAACATCCCAAATTATGGTATGTTATATTAATTACTAGATGATTGATTGTTTAAATGAATTTGAGTGAAATTCGAAACTTTTTAAAACTTTTAAAAGAGAGGGAATAAAATGACTTTCCCTTTTGATTTTGAATTCAATTTCATCCAATCCAAACCATTGAGAGAAGATGACATGACTTCTTCAAAATAAAGGATTTGAAAAGTGGAATTGAAAACTATTGAAAGTTTTCTATTTAATACTTGGCCTATTTTAATGTTTAAATAAATTCTTACCCCCTTGCCCAAATTCAAAAAAATGAGAGGAGGAACATGACCTTCCATGGAAGGGTATTTTTGTGAAATTATTTGAGCCATAAAACCTAGGGGTTATTTAAAAAAATTGCAAAAAGAAAATAAAACAATTTAGGTATTTTCTGAAAAACATTTTGCCGAAGTATTTATTTTGGCCGCGAAAAATGTTCATCTTATTGGATTTTTTTGATAATTTTGATATATAATACTCCTATATTCGGAGTATATTTTATTTCCTTTCTTTGTTTTTGTTTATTGTTTTTAAATAAAAGGAAAAAATAATTTGAAAGGAATTTTTGCCGTGCGGCCGAGTGACCGAATCCGGCCCGAATCAGATCTAGTCGGATTCGATCTCCTTCAGAATCGGCCGCCCGATCCACCGCGCCACTTCCTCTCTCTCTGTGACCTCCCTAGCCCACCATCGACCGCAGCAAGGGCCCGGTCATCTCCTTCCTTGTCCCCCTCCTTTCCTTTCCTCGCGGGAGCCAACACCCTCGACCCGATCTCCTTCCATGCGCGATCGCCCCCTTCCCCATGGCTCCAGGCCTATATAAGCCTCGCCCCTCGACCCATTCCACCCCTAAGCCCCCATCGTCGTGCGCTCCCGCTGCCACAATTCCTCGTCGGAGTTAGTCTCTACCGCCCCGCCATTGCCACCACCTAGCTCGACTCCAACCCCCTCACCATCGCTCGAGGCCATCCACGAGCTCACCACCCTCGCACGAACCTCCCCATCCACTCACCCGAGCCCCACCCTCATGGGAGCACCCTCCCCGACGTCAACCCGAACAACACCGCCGCTTCTGAGTTTGCCACCGTCAACTCCATTACCCCCGACCCCCCTGACGCCACCATCATGATCGTCGTCGTCGTCTACATCGCCTAGTTCCGTCTCCATCGCTAGAGGACCATCGGAGAGCTCGCGTGCACCAACTCCGGCGCCTCTGCCTCGTCGGAGAGCTCCAATGCCGGCGAACTCCTTGTCAGCACCTCCTCCTCCCGTAGCCGTTGGATCTGGATCCAGTGATCCAGATTAGATCACTTAAAACATCTAAGTGTTTTCTTTTAGAAACGGGGCATTCACTGTGTAGCCCCGCGCGTGCACGCCTCTATCCACTCACGTCTTGCCACGTGGCCCTGTCCGTTAGTTAATTTTTTTTATTTTTTGTTTTCTATTTTCAAAACAGAATAGTTACTATTTTTGTTTTTTGCTTTAACTTTTATGTTTTAACTCCAAATTAGATGGTTCTTTTTGTATCGTGTCACATACTTTATGTAGTTTATGTAGATATAAAGTTTGGCCATGTTTGAATATGTTAAATTTGGATTCAAACAGATTTGATTCAAATCTTGTTTTGTGAATATCTTTAGTTTAAAAATAGTTTTTGAGTTGATTTTTTTTGCCACTGGTCACTTGTGACTTTGGTTATAAGTAGGAACAATTTCAGAACTTTTAGAATAATTTAAGTTAGGGTTTTAAGAAAAACAGATTCTGTTTTAGTTCTTTTTAGGTTTATTGCTATTTCTTTTTTATAATTGTTTTTCATTTGTTTTCTTTTGTACTTGTGAAAATTTATATCTTGTTTTGTGTTAGTTAAAAGTAGCTTTTCAACAACAACAAATTTTAGTTTATTTATTTTATTTGATAGCAAGAAATCAATTCTAGTTGTGTAATAACTTGCAAATTGATTTCATTGCGAGATTGATTTTATATTTCAAAATACTTTCAAATAATATTGTCTTGTAAGTTTTACTTCTGTTAACTTTAGTTTAGATCAGAAACAATTTGTATTAAAGTTGAAACTATTTTTGATTTAATTCAAGTTAACCTTGTTTAGTTCATAAGAAGAGTTTAACAAAATCTTTTCAATTAGTTCCATTTGCTAATAAGATTTACGAAAAAATACTATTTGTTATCTTTGTTGTTTTATATTTTTGTTTTCTATTATTTTACAATTTTATTGTTTTCTTTGTTGTTAAGTTTAATTAGGACAAAAACTACTTTGTGATAGTTGTAGTAGAAGACTCCCTACTTTTCCCTAAAGTTTCTTTTGGATTTTATTTGATCTTTCTTATTGATTTTTATTGCATCAATTTTAATTATTGTTTGTTATTGATTGTTAGGAAGATTGCTAGTATGATTGCTTATGTGAATACTATGTTTGGTTATATAGATTTCATCGAAGAGTGAAGAATAGTTCTCTCAAGTTATTTCCCATGAGCGATATTTATCTTCATCAACCTCGCGAGGCAAGTTCACATTGATCATAATTTACCATTGGTTTTATTGCATTAGATCAACCTTCTCCACCCAATTCATGCAAAGTAGGTAGTTGGAAATTGTGTGTATTGAGTAATATATTGTGATAGGCACCCTTATATCAATGTTACTTTGGCCAGGACGTTATTTTTCCATGCTTCTAGTTGACGGGGTTTGGTTGAGTGTTTATCATGAGTATTGTGAGAACTTAATAATCAACACCTGAAGACTTCAAGACTTTCAAGACCTCATGATGCAATATATCTCTGGGTGAAGGATTGTTCAGATGGGCACCCTTAGGAAGCCAGTGAATGACCCGAGATGCATGGGGAAGCGTGCTATCCCACAGACAACAGCGCCAGAAGTTGACACGTTGACAGAGGCTGGGCTTGCGTTGGTTGTTCACTTGAATAGGAAAAGGTGATGCAGCACAGGAGCAGTAAGTATTTCCCTCAGTTTGAGAACCAAGGTATCGATCTAGAAGGAGGGTCTCGTCATGTCCAGAGTACCTGCGCAAACACAAACAAGCTTGCACCCAACGCTTCAAAGGGTTGTCAATCCCTTCAAGATTGTTTGCAAAGTGAGATCTGAAGGTGGAAAGTGCAATGAAGTAAAAAGTGTAAGGCTGAAAATATGGTGTTGAGTAGACCCTGGGGCCATAGTGTTCACTAGAGGCTTCTCCCAAAATAGCAAGTATTACGGTGGGTGAACAAATTACTGTCGAGCAATTGATAGAACCGCACAAAGTCATGACGATATCTAAGGCAATGATCATGCATATAGGCATCACGTCCGAGACAAGTAGACCGATACTTTTTGCATCTACTACTATTACTCCACACATCGACCGCTATCCAGCATGCATCTAGTGTATTGAGTTCATGACAAACAGAGTAACGCTTTAAGCAAGATGACATGATGTAGAGGGGTAATCTCAAACCAATGATGAAAACCCCATCTTTTAAACCTTGATGGCAACAACATGATGCGTGCCTCGCTACCCCTTCTGTCACTGGGTGAGGTCACCACGCGGTATGAACCCAAAACCAAGCACTTCTCCCATTGCAAGAATCATAGATGTAGTTGGCCAGACAAAAAACACAACTCGAAGAGAATTAGAAGAAACTCAAATAAGATTCAGAGATAATCTGATCATAAATCCACAATTCATCGGATCTCGATAAACACACCGCAAAAGAAGATTACATCGGATAGATCTCCATGAAGATCATGGAGAACTTTGTATTGAAGATCCATGAGAGAGAAGAAGCCATCTAATTACTAGCTATGGACTCGTAGGTCTATGGTGAACTACTCATGCATCATCAGAGAGGTCATGGTGTTGATGGAGAAGCCCTCCGTGTCCGAATCCCCCCTCCGGCAGGGCACTAGGGCGTGACCCAGATGGGATCTTCCGGAGACAGAAGCTTGCAGCGGCGAAAAAACGATTGCGATGATCTCCTTATTTTTTCTAGAATTTATGGGAATATATAGGCAAAAGACATAGGTCGGGGGACGTCCAGGGGCCCACAAGCCTGGATGGCGCCCCCTGGCTGCGGAGTGGGTGCTTGTGGGGCCCCTGGGGCTCCCATGCCTTGGCTCCCAAGTTCCCCGATCTTCTTCCGTTCCAAAAAAAATCTTTTCGGGGATTTTCTTCCGTTTGGACTCCGTTTCAAAATCTCCTCTGAAAGGTGTCAAAAACAAGGAAAAAACAGGAACTGGCACTTGGCACTGAGTTAATAAGTTAGTCCCAAAAAATATAAAAGGCATACAAAACATCCAAAGTTTGACAAGATAATAGCATGAAACCATAAAAAATTATAGATACGTTGGAGACGTATCAAGCATCCCCAAGCATAACTCCTGCTCGTCCTCGAGTAGGGAAGTGATAAAGAATGAATCTTTGATGTGGAATGCTACCTAGCATAGTTGTCCTTTGCAACTTCTTTCACGTGACATGAATGTTCAGATACGTAAGATTCAAAACAATAGTTTTCTATTGACATGAAAACAGTAATACTTCAAGCAAACTAGCAAATTAATCATGAACTTTCAAAATAACAAGGGCAAAGAAAGTTATTCCTACAAAATTATATAGTCTGGCTATGCTCCTTCATACTCACATAACTAATGTAAATTATGCACGACCCCGGAATTGGCCAAGTAATTGTTTTCGCACTCTTACTTTCTCAAACTTTTTATAACTATCACGCAATACATGAGCGCGAGCCATGGATATAGCACTATAGGTGGAATACAGTGTGGTGGTGGTTGTGAGACAAAAAGGAGGAGATGGTCATATTGACTCGCCGTATCAATAGGCTATGGAGATTCCCATTAATAGATATCAATGTGAATGAGTAGGGATTTCCATACAAGAGATGCACTAGAGATATAAGTATGTGAAAGCTCAAGAGGAGAACTAGTGGGTGTGCATCCAACTTGCTTGCTCACGAAGACCTAGGGCAATTTTGAGGAAGCCCATCATTGGAATATACAATCCAAGTTATATAATGAAGATTCCCACTAGTATATGGTAGTGACAAAGCAAGAAGCTCTCAATCATGAAGAACATGGTGCTAACATGAAGCACAAGTGTGGAAAAAGATAGTAGCATTGTCCCTTCTCTCTTTTTCTCTCTTTTTTTCATTTGGGCTCTTAGGCCTCTCTTTTTTTCTTTTCTTTTTTTTCTTTTTTTTGTTTTTGGGCTCTTTGGCCTCTCTTTTTTCCTCACATGGGACAATGCTCTAATAATGATGATCATCACACTTTTATTTACTCACAGCAAAAAGATCACAATGATGATGACTCCATAGGAAATGCCTCCGGCAATGTACCGTGATGTGCAATGATCTAGCATGGCGTATGACGGTGAAACATCTCGCTATCTATCTTACGATCATGCAATGGCAATATGAGAGTGACGGCACAAGTCATGAGACAGAACGGTGGGAGTTGCATGGCAATATTTCTCGGAATGGCTATGAAAATGCCATAGTAGGTAGGTATGGTGGCTGTTTTGAGGAAGGAATTTGGTGGGTTTGTGCACCGGCGAGAATTGCGCGACACTAGAGAGGCTAGCAACGGTGGAAGGTGAAAGTGCATCTATACCATGGGCTCACATTAGTCATGAAGAACTCACATACTAATTGCGAAAGTTTTTATTAGTAATCGAAACAAAGTGCAAAACGCATACTCCGAGGGGAAGGGTTGGTAGGTGTAAACCATCGCGCGATCCCGACCTCAACACAAAGGATGACAATCAATAGATCAATTATGCTCCGACTTCCTAACATAATGGTTCACCATACGTGCATGCTATGGGAATCACTAACTTCAACACAAGTATTTCTAGATTTACAACCCCCTACTAACATAACTCTCAATATTACCAAATCCATGTCACAAAACTAACTGAGAGGAATCGAAACTTCTCTTACTACTCAATGCACATGAAGATGGAGGTTTTTGCATCCTCTTTGGGTACCTAGCACATTTGGGACTACTTTCATAGCATAAGCGAGCTACCAAATCACACACCGCCATGCTCTAAAGATATAAGTGAAGCACAAGAGCAAAAGTATCTAGCTCAAAATATATAAGTGAAGCACAAGAGCAAAAGTATCTAGCTCAAAAGATATAAGTGAAGCACTATGAGCATTCTAGCAAAATCACGATGAGTGCATGTGTCTCTCTCTCTCTCAAAAAGGTGTGCAGCAAGGATGATTGTGACACAACAAAAATAAAAGACTCCTAAGATACAAGACGCTCCAAGCAAAACACATATCATGTGGTGAATAAAAATAGAGCTCCAAGTAATGTTACCGATGGATTGAAGACGAAAGAGGGGATGCCTTTCCGGGGCATCCCCAAGCTTAGGCTTTTTGGTGTTCTTTAATTTGGCTTGGTATCCCTTGGGCATACCCAAGCTTGAGCTCTTTCCACTCCTTATCTCTTTTTCCATGAGAACATCACCCAAAACTTGAAAACTTCACAACACAAACTTAAACAGAAACTTGTGATAACATTAGTACAAGAAAACAAACAACCACTTCTTTTCGTACTATAGAAAACTTGAATTCTGTCTATATTGGTACTGTAGAAAACTTGTATTCTCACTTTTCCATGGCTAGTACCCCCCGATACTAACCATAGTTTCATCAGAACAAGCAACCAACTCAACAAAAAACAGAATCTGTCAAAAACAGACCAGTCTGTAGCAATCTGTATACTTCGTATACTTCTGGTACCTCAAAAAATCTGAAACATTACGAAGGCCTAGGAAAAAAGCGTATCAATCAGCAGAAAAAAGAATCGACTCAAAACCTCTTTCTGAATAAAAATGAAAAAACATCTCGTGAGCAAAAAGTTTCTGTCTTTTTCCAGCAAGATCAAACAACCATTACCAAGACTAGTCATAAAGGCTTTGCTTGGCTCAAACACAAAAAGAAACACAAAAAACACAATCACAACAGAATTATGAAAGTGTGGATCCAACAAAACAGAAAGAAAAAGATAATTCATTGGGATGTCTCCCAACAAGCGTTATTGTTTAACGCCCTTAGCTAGGCATAGAAGCGATAGAATCACGTATCATCGTCTTTGGTGCTCAAACCATAATTGGCCCTCATCATGGATTCATAAGGCAATCTTATTTTCTTTCTAGGAAAGTGTTCCATGCCCTTCCTTAAAGGAAATTGAAATCTAATATTCCCTTCCTTCATATCGATGATAGCACCGATAGTCCTTAGGAAAGGTCTACCAAGAATAATAGGGCATGTAGGATTGCAATCAATGTCAAGCGCAATGAAATCCATGGGTGCATAGTTCCTATTTGCAATAATAAGAACATCATTGATCCTTCCCATGGATTTCTTGATAGTAGAATCAGCAAGATGCAAATTAAGAGAACAATCTTCAATCTCATTAAAACCCAGAACATCACATAAAGACTTTGGAATCGCAGAAACACTAGCACCCAAATCACGCAAGGCATTGCACTCATAGTTTTTGATTTTCATTTTTATGGTAGGTTCCCACTCGTCATGAAGCTTACTAGGGATAGAGACTTCCAATTCAAGTTTCTCTTCAAGAGCTTTTATCATAGCTCCGACGATATGATCGGTAAAGGCTTTGTTTTGGATATAAGCGTGTGGAGAGTTTAACATGGATTGCATCAAAGAAATGCATTCAATCAAGGAGCAACTACGAGAATTGAATTCCTTGAAATCCACGGTAGTAATTTCATTACTACTCAAAGTTTTAACGTCTTCTACTACACTTTTAATGCTTTTAGCATCAAGATAGATGACTCCGAATCTTTGGGGCACTTTTCAACCAAAGTGGATTTATATCCAGCCCCATAATCATTAGGTTTGACACAAGAAAACAAAGATTCAATGGGAGTCACACCAAGCACTTTAAGATCTTCGTTATTCTCATCATGAGAACACGCCGCTTTAAGCCATTCATGTCTAGCACGAATTTGGGCGGTTCTTTCTTGGCTCTGAATCATGGAAACACACATAGCTTTCAAAGTTTCATCCATGTTGATTTTGGGAGGAGCACATTTAACTTTCCAAGCATCAACATGACAAGAAATCCTATCCACGCTCTTGGCCAAATCGTCAATTTTGAGTAGATTTTCCTCTATGGACGCATTGAAAATCTTTTGAGAGTTGATGAACTCTTTGATATTACTCTTTAGATCAGAGGGTAATCTATTGTAATTTCCATGAGTATTGTTGTAGGAGTTGCCAAAGTTATTAGAGGAGTTACTAGGAAAAGGCCTAGGAACATAGTTTCCTCTAAAGGCATTATTGTGGCCAAAGTTATTCCTACCAACAAAATTAACGTCCAAGCTAGCGTTGCTACTCTCAATCAAAGAAGACAAAGGCATATCATTAGGATCCAAAGGAGCACTTCTACTAGCAACCAAATTCATTAACTCGTCCATCTTAGCACTCAACGAGTTAATTTCTTCTATAGCATGTACCTTCTTACTAGTAGGTGACCTTTCAGTGTGCCAGTGAGAGTAGTTCATCATGATGTTGTTTAAGAGCTTTGTGGCTTCTCCTAACGTGATTTCCATGAACGTTCCATTTGAGGCGGAGTCCAAGATATTTCTAGAAGCAAAATTCAAGCCAGCGTAAAAGATTTGAATAATCATCCAAAGACTCAAGCCATGAGCGGGACAATTTCTAATCATTAATTTCATTCTCTCCCAAGCTTGTGCAACATGTTCATGATCAAGTTGCTTAAAATTCATGATATCATTACGGAGAGAAATGATCTTAGACGGTGGAAAATACTTGGATATATAATCAACTTTGCACTTATCCCAAGAATCGATACTATTGTTGGGCAAAGAAGAAAACCAAGTTTTTGCGCGATCTCGCAACGAGAAAGAAAAAAGCTTCAATTTAATCCCGTCATTATCCACATCTTTTTTCTTTTGCATATCGCAAAGCTCACTAGGAAGGCAATGAAGGTATTGAGATGGGATGTGGCATCTTCACTAGGAAGGCCAGAGAATTGCTCTTTCAAAACAAGATTCAGCAAAGCGGCATTGATTTCGTATGACTCCGCACTAGTGGCGGGAGCAATCGGAGTACTAATAAAATCATTAGTATTAGTATTCGAGAAGTCACAAAGTTTGGTGTTTTCGTTCATGGTGACTTCAGCAAGCAAGCAAGCACACAAGCAAACAAAGAGCAGGCGAGAAAAAGGGCGAACGAAAAGGCGAACGAAAAAGGCAAATTGGTGAAGTGGGGGAGAGGAAAACGAGAGGCAACTGGCAAACAAAGTAAATTCAAGAGATGAGTTTGCAACACCTACTTGGATGAGTTCTTGCCTTGATCTTCCTCCCTGGCAATGGTGCCAGAAATTCTTCTGCTATCCCACAGACAACGGCGCCATAAGTTGACACGTTGACAGAGGCTGGGCTTGCGTTGGTTCTTCCCTTGAAGAGGAAAGGGTGATGCAGCACAGGAGCAATGAGTATTTCCCTCAGTTTGAGAACCAAGGAATCGATCCAGAAGGAGGGTCTCGTCAAGTCCAGAGTACCTGCGCAAACACAAACAAGCTTGCACCCAACGCTTCAAAGGGGTTGTCAATCCCTTCAAGATTGTTTGCAAAGTGAGATCTGAAGGCGGAAAGTGCAACGAAGTAAAAAAGTGTAAGGCTGAAAATATGGTGTGGAGTAGACCCTCGGGGCCATAGTGTTCACTAGAGGCTTCTCTCAAAATTGCAAGTATTACGGTGGGTGAACAAAAAACTGTCGAGCAATTGATAGAACCGCGCAAAGTCATGACGATATCTAAGGCAATGATCATGCATATAGGCATCACGTCCGAGACAAGTAGACCGATACTTTCTGCATCTACTACTATTACTCCACACATCGACCGCTATCCAGCATGCATCTAGTGTATTGAGTTCATGACGAACAGAGTAACGCTTTAAGCAAGATGACATGATGTAGAGGGATAATCTCAAACCAATGATGAAAACCCCATCTTTTTACCCTTGATGGCAACAACACGATGCGTGCCTCGCTACCCCATCTGTCACTGGGTGAGGTCACCGCACGGTATGAACCCAAAAGCAAGCACTTCTCCCATTGCAAGAATCATAGATCTAGTTGGCCAGACAAAACCCACAACTCGAAGAGAATTACAAGGATATGAAATCATGCATAAGAGAGATCAGAAGAAACTCAAATAAGATTCATAGATAATCTTATCATAAATCCACAATTCATCGGATCTCGACAAACACACCGCAAAAGAAGATTACATCGGATAGATCTCCATGAAGATCATGGAGAACTTTGTATTGAAGATCCAAGAGAGAGAAGAAGCCATCTAGTTACTAGATATGGACCCATAGGTCTATGGTGAACTACTCATGCATCATCGGAGAGGTCATGGTGTTGATGGAGAAGCCCTCCGTGTCCGAATCCCCCTCCGGCACGGCACCAGGACGTGCCCCAGATGGGATCTTGCGGAGACAGAAGCTTGCGGCGGCGGAAAAGCGATTGCGATGATCTCCTGATTTTTTTCTGGAATTTATGGGAATATATAGGCGAAATACCTAGGTCAGGGGACGTCTAGGGGGGCCACAAGCCTGGATGGCGCCCCCTGGCGGCGGCGTGGGGGCTTGTGGGGCCCCTGGGGCTCCCGTGCCTTGGCTCCCAAGTTCCCCGATCTTCTTTCGTTCAAAGTAAAATCTTTTTGGGGATTTTATACCGTTTGGACTGCGTTTCAAAATTTCCTCTGAAAGGGGTCAAAAACATGGAAAAAACAGGAACTGACACTTGACACTGAGTTAATAAGTTAGTCCCAAAAATATATAAAAGGCATACAAAACATCCAAAGTTTGACAAGATAATAGCATTAAACCATCAAAAATTATAGATATGTTGGAGACGTATCAAAGCGCCATGACATCTTGCAGAAAGCTTCACCCAGGCACAAAGAGATGTATGGATTCTTCAAGACCCGAGGCTTACCTACACAGCCACAATTCATTATGGGCTCTGGCTTGGTTGGACATTGTGGTGAATTTGGACGGGCGGTGCTACGAAATGTAGAAGAACGGTAGGATTGGATGGGCACCGACAGTGTCTCAGAGGAACCCTTTGGAAGACCATGTTTTGATCATCCGGTTCTCAAACACCCTGAAGTGCGAGGACTTCAACGGAGGCGATCAAATCTTGTGGGGAACATGTGCAAAACTCCGCAGAGTACTCAAACCTAATCGATTAGCCATGTCCACGGTCATGGACAACTTGAGCGGAAGGAACTGAAGCTATCAGGAATTCTCAACACCATTAACTTATTGATGTGGGTTATATTGATAACTTGGGTAAGAGAAATGGTTGGTGGAACCTTCTCATTAACCACCAGCAATGTAGTAAAATTTTCTTTTATCTCTCTCTTGTTGTAGGAAAAAATTGCTTTACGCAAAACTTAAACTACAGCCGCACCTGCCATATATGCATATAGTATAGATGATATTTTCACCCCTCTCTTTCATGACTTGCTGACATATTCAATATGCTGACCTACACGGCTGCAACGTCTTATGTTGCAGATACTTTCTATGATGAGTAAGCGTACGATTCAGGGTTACGGTCTGCACTCAACCTACTGTTGGTGTTTATTGGGACTCCTCTCCCTTTGACTGTTTCCGCTGAGATTCTGAGGTATTTATCAGTTTTACATTATTTACATGTGATTGTACTTTGATATATACATTGTTGTACTGTGTGTGCCAGCATACTGATCCAGGGATGGCACAGAAAACACAGAGGCTTAACTCATTTTGAGTCGGGTCGCTACATTTTGGGGGTGTGTCTCATGAGTTCAATTTCTCTAAACAAACCCATGACAATGAATTTCCTAGTAAATATGAAATTATTGGTCTCGCTTCTATCGCGGTGCCTCCTACTAATCCCTTAGAACAATATTTGCTAGATCATGAAAATGATATGCATATGATTGAAAGGAATGAAACAGATAAGATTTTGAAACACAGCCTGCCGGTTGAAATATTTGGGGATAGTCCTCCACCCAAGGGTGATCCCGTGTTTGAGCTTAAACAATTACGCGATACTCTGCAGTATGCTTATCTTGATGGAAAAGAGATATATCTTTTTATTATTAGTGCTAACCTTTCAAAGCATGAAGAAAAGAGATTATTGAAAACCTTGAGGAAGCACCGTGCTGCTATTGGATATACTCTTGATGATCCTAAGGGCATTAGTCCCACTTTATGTCAGCACAAAATTAATATGGAGCCTGATGCTAAACTAGTTGTTGATCACCAACGACGGTCAAATCCTAAAATGAAGGAAGTTGTAAGAAATGAAATACTAAAGCTTCTAGAGGCAGGTATAATTTATCCTATTGCCCATAGTAGATGGGTTAGTCCCGTTGATGGTGTCTCTAAAAAGGGAGGTATTACTGTTGTTCCTAATGATAAAAATGAATTGATCCCACAAAGAATTGTTACATGATATATAATGGTTATTGATTTTAGGAAATTAAATAATGCTACCAAGAAAGATCATTACCCTCTACCTTTTATTGATCAAATTCTAGAAAGACTATCCAAACATACACATTTTTGCTTTCTAGACGGTTATTCTGGTTTCTCTCAAATACCTGTGTCAAAAGAGGATCAAGAGAAGACCACTTTTTCTTGCCCTTTCGGTACCTTTGCTTATAGACTTACGCATTTTGGTTTATGCAATGCACCTGCTACCTTTCAAGGTTGTATGATGGCTATATTGTCTAACCTTTGTGAAAAGATTGTTGAGGTTTTCATGGATGATTTTTCCGTTTACGGAACTTCTTTTGATGATTGCTTGAGCAACCTTGGTCGAGTTATACAAAGATGTGAAGAAACTAATCTTGTCTTGAATTGGAAGAAGTGTGACTTTATGGTTAATGAAGGCATTGTCTTGGGACACAAAATCTCCGAAAGAGGTATTTAAGTTGATAAAGCTAAAGTTGATGCTATTCAAAAAATGTCGTGTCCAACAGATATCAAAGGTATAAGAAGTCTCCTTGCTCATGCTTGTTTCTATATGAGTTTTATTAAAGGCTTATCTAAGATTTCTAAGCCTCTCAAGAATATTTTGCAAAAGTATGTTCCATTTGTTTTTTATGATGATTGTGTAGAAGCATTTCAAATTCTTAAGAGAGCCTTGATCACTGCACCTGTTATTCAACCACCGGATTGGAACCTACCCTTTGAAATTATGTTTGATGCGAGCGATTATGCTATTGGTGCTTTTCTAGGGCAAAGAATTGATAATAAATTAAATGGCATCCATTATGCTAGTGAAATTCTAGATAGTGCTCAAAGAAACTACGCTTCCACTGAAAAGGAAGTTTTAGCACTTGCGTTTTCTTGTGATAAGTTTAGACCTTATATTGTTGATTCCAAAGTAATTGTTCACATTGATCATGCTGCTATTAAATACCTTATGGAAAAGAAAGATGCTAAACCTAGACTTATTAGATGGGTTCTTCTGCTACAAGAATTTGATCTGCATATCATTGATAGGAAGGGCGATGTTAACCCCATAGCAGATAACTTGTCTAGACTAGAGAATGTTCTTGATGACCCACTACCTATTGATGATAGCTTTCTTCATGAACAATTAGTTGTCATAAATGCTTCACGCAGTGCTCCTTGGTATGCTGAGTATGCTAATTACATTGTTGCTAAATTTATACCGCCTAGTTTCACATAGCAACAAAATAAAAGTTCTTCTATGATTTAAGACATTACTTTTGGGACGACCCACACCTTTATAAATAAGGAGTAGATGGTATTATTAGACGTTGTGTACCTGAGCATGGATAGGGGCAGATCCTACACAAGTGCCACTCCGAGGCCTACGGAGGACATCACGCTACAGATAGAACGGCACACAAGGTATTACAATCCGATTTTTTTGGCCTATTCTCTTCAAGGATGCTCATAAGTTTTTCTTGTCTTGTGATGAATGTCAAAGAATTCGTAATATTAGTAGGCGATGGGAAATGCCTATGAATTACTCTCTTGTTATTGAACCATTCGATGTTTGGGGTTTTGATTATATGGGACCTTTTCCAAAGTCCAACGGGTATACTCATATTCTAGTTGTTGTTGAATATGTTACTAAGTGGGTAGAAGCTATTCCAACTAGTAGTGTTGATCATAGCACTTCTATTAAAATGTTGAAAGAAGTTATTTTCCCTAGATTTGGAGTCCCTAGATATTTAATGACTGATTGTGGTTCACACTTTATTCATGGTGCTTTCCGTAAATTGCTTGCTAAGTATGATGTTAACCATAGAATTGCATCTCCTTATCATCCGCAGTCTAGTGGTCAAGTAGAATTGAGCAAGAGAGAAATTAAATTGATCTTGCAAAAGACCATTAATAGATCTAGAAAGAATTGGTCTAAGAAACATGACGACACGTTATGGGCTTATAGAACCGCTTACAAAAACCCTATGGATATGTCTCCGTATAAAATGGTTTATGGTAAAGCATGTCATTTACCTCTAGAGGTAGAACATAAAGCTTATTGGGCAATTAAAGATCTTAATTATGATTTTAAACTTGCTGGTGACAAGAGGTTATTTGACATTAGCACACTTGATGAATGGAGAACCCAAGCCTATGAGAATGCCAGCTTGTTTAAAGGAAAGGTTAAGGGATGGCATGATAGAAGGATACAAAAGCATGAATTCAATGTAGGTGATCATGTCTTGCTATACAACTCGCGTTTAAGATTTTTTGCAGGAAAACTTCTCTCCAAATGGGAAGGGTCTTACATTATCGAGGAAGTATATCGTTCCGGTGCCATCAAGATCAACAACACCGAAGGCACAATTCCAAAGGTGGTAAATGAGAAAATAATCAAACAATATATCTGAGGTACTCCCATAAATGTTGGAACCAATATTGTCAATACCATAACTCTAGAAGAGTACATTAGGGAGGCCTATAAGAATGTTTCAGACTCCGAAAAGTAATAGGTATGTGTTACGGTAAGCAAACCGGCTCCAAAACTTTTCTAATGGCATTTTTTTAGTTTCGGAATATTTAAAAAATTAGGAAAATTCAAAGCAATCTGAAGAGTTCACAAGGAGGCGACAAGCCAGGGGGCGCGACCTGCCCCCGGGCGCGCCCTGCAGGCTTGTGGCCACCCCGTGTACCCTCCGAACCCCGTTTTCTTGTGAAATACTCCTTCGAGTCGGTGAAAATTCAGTATATAATCTCCCGATGGTTTTGACCTTCGTATCATGACAATATCTCTTGTTTTCGTTTTGAGCTGTTTCTGTAGCAGATTTAGATCAACATGACGTCTTCAAGTGCTTTGAAGGACAAGTTCTTTGAGAGGGTCATCAAACCCTACCTTGCGGAGGGCTGCAAGACCCTCAAACCATTGATATGCATGAGGGGTCCTGCACATCCGTGATGTTGAGGGGCCAAAGAAGACCGGAAGCAGGGAGAAAAGGCTCGAAGCAATGGAGCAACAAGTCTTCAAGTGCCAAGGGATGGTGGAACAAGGACTCAATGGCAATCACATGATGATCATGGATTTTACCCATAAGCACAAGCTAGACGCCAAGGACATCTCAGATCATGTCTTCAAGCTTTACGAGAAAATCGAGCATCTCCAAGCCCAGATCTAAGAGAATGAGTTTGGGTGCAGATTTGAGGATCCCGAAGACTTGTTCATCTTTTTACAATGGTGAGCCCATGCCTTGGAAGACGGAGGACAAGCTTCCAACCTCACCAAGAACTCCAACATCACCACCTCCAAAGAAACACAACTAAACACATGGGTATAGGGCACAACCCTTGGCTTGTGCCAACCTTGGGGGAGGTGCCCCGGTATCGTATCACCATCACATCTTTTACTTTCTTCGTTTTTTCTCTTTCAATCCTTTTGATTATATCTTGATCTAGTAGAATAAAGTTATAGTGAGATCTTGTTTTGAGTTTTGCTTTTTGTTCCCCCTATGTAAGCAAGTCAGAGAGTTATATAATAAAGAGTAGTTTTGAGTTGAGGGATTTGCTTTCTTTCTATGATCTTAAGAAATAGAAATTGAAAGAAATATAGAATAAACAGAAGAGTATATGTAATGATCTTATGGGGAGTGATGACTTCACATATAAAAAGTATGTTGATTGAAATTTGTTGTGAGTTGACAAACAAAGCTATTTGTCATTGTTGAAATTAAAAGGAATATAAATATATTATCTTAGACATCTTTTATGATTGTGAGCACTCAACAAAATATTATATGTTAAGAAGTTGATATTGGACAAGGAAGACAACGTAATGAGTTAAGTTTGCTTATTTATGAATACAAATTATATGGTTACAGGTCCTTCAACATGTGTCACTTGATTCCACCCCATTAGCCAAAAACTTCCACACCAAGTAGAGATACTACTTGTGCATCCAAACACCTTTAACCCAGTTTTGCCTTGAGAGTCCACCATACCTACATATGGATTGAGTAAGATCCCTCAAGTAAGTTGTCATTGGTGCAAGCAATTAAAATTGCTCTCTAAATATGTGTGATCTATTAGTGTGAGGAAAATAAACTTTGTACGAACTTGTGATATAGAAGAAATAAAAGCAACAGACTGCATAATAAAGTTCTTTATCACAAGGGGCAATATAAAGTGATGTTCTTTTGCATTAAGGGATTGCACATCCAACTATAAAAGTGCATGACAACCTCTGTTTCCCTCTGCGAAGGGCCTATCTGGTACCTTTACTTTCTAGTACTTACCTTTATGTAAGAGTCGTGGTGATTTTCACCATTTCCTTTATTTCGCCTTTATCTTTTGGCAAGCCTAATGCGTTGTGGAATGATCTAGACAAATATATCCATTCGTATGTGGGTGATCATGAGTTATTATTGTTGACATTACCCTTGAGGTAAATAGTTGGGAGGCAAAACTATAAGCCCACATCTTTCTTTGTGTCCATTAAAGCTTTGACCTCATAGGTACTGCATGAGTGTTAGCAATTATGAAATACCATAAGATGATTGAGTATGTGGATTTGCTTTAAAAGCTCTTATATTGACTTTTTCCTACGTTATGATAAATTGGAATTGCTTCAATGACTGAGATCATAGTTTGTTAGTTCTCAACAGAGTTCTTGATTCATATTTTACCTTCTGAATGAATTGTTACTCTAGCGTAAGAAATTATATGTCAATATGCTTTGTTGTTCTAAAGATAACCATGATGCCTTCATGTCCATATTTTATTTTTGTCGACACCTCTATCTCTAAACATGTGGGCATATTTATCGATCTTGGTTTTCGCTTGAGGACAAGCGAGGTCAAAGCTTGGGGGAGTTGATACGTCCATTTTGCATCATGCTTTTATATCGATATTTATTGCATTATGGTCTGTTAATACACATTATGGTACAATACTTATGCCTTTTCTCTCTTATTTTACAAGTTTTACATGAAGACGGAGAATGTTGGCAGCTAGAATTCTGGACCGGGAAATGAGCAAATCTGAGAGACCTATTATGCACAAATCCAAAAGACGTGAAAACTTATGGAGAATTATTTTGGAATATATAAAAAATATTGGGTGAAAGAAATACATCAAGGGAACCACCACGTGGCCACAAGACAGGGGCGCAGCCTACCCCCTGGGCGCGCCATGCAGGCTTGTGGCCCCCCATCGCAGGTCTCCGGTGCCCATCTTGTGCTATAAGAAGGGTATTGACCTAAAAAAATCATATCAGAACTTTCAGTGCAAAGTGCCGCCTTCTCGAGGCGGAACTTCGACAGAACCAATCTAAAGATCTGATGGAGCTATTCTGCCGGGGAAACTTCCCTTCCGGAGGGGGAAATTGAAGACATCATCATCACCAACGATCCTCTCAACGAGAGGGGGTCAATCTCCATCAACATCTTCATCAACACCATCTCCTCTCCAAACCCTAGTTCATCTCTTGTGTCGGAGATTTATCTCAAAACCTTAGATTGGTACCTGTGGGTTGCTAGTAGTGTTGATTACTCCTTGTAGTTGATGCTAGTTGGTTTACATGGTGGAAGATCGTATCTTCAGATCCTTAAGGCCTTGTTTGGTAGCAAGCGATTGTGCGGGGTTTTGGGAGGATGGGATTTCAGGGGATTTGGTAACTCCCCCTCTTCCACCCAATCCCCTTGAAAGCTCAAATCCCCCTCCAGCAACACATCCCTCAAATCCCCCTCCATACAAAATGTTGTTTGACAGGGAGGGATTTCCATATTAAATTAAAATGGTGTAAAATAGTTAATAATCTAATCTTGCAACAATTTTCACATGAGCTACATAATTTGCTTGACTTGCAATCAATATATTATCACATAATTGTGTAGTCACATCACAACAACATAGTGTGCCACAACAACATGACTTACAACCAATAATATCTCATGGGTATTCTGCATTTGCAAGTCCGAGAAAACCAATAATATCTCATAGGTATTCAGCATAAATTCGCAAGTCCCGGAAAATACATGCGCACATTTATGTATGTTGGATAACAAAATACATAAGCATGCTGAAATATTTGTGCAACATAGAAAAAAGCTTCACTTCTGTTCTACAACGATTGCTGGAAGATGACAGGAGCCCAAATTCCAACTACAAGACAACAGTAGCGATGACACAAAACTAACTGAGGAGACTGTCAAACGAATGATTCACAGGGGCTGTGCAAATGTCCCATTCTCCCTCTTCTCATTCCACTTCTTAACCCGATGATACCAAAATTAAGATGATGATACTGAAGAAAACAAAGAAACTCATGTGCAGCTTATTACTCCTACAAAGGCATACACATATACTGGCAGAAACAGTACTCATGGGATCAGAATTTGATGCTCATTAGTCTAGTTGTTGTTGCTGCTACAAACATGAACATTACACCTATATATCACGAATGCACGTGCTAGTAAAAATAAAATGTTGATGCAAGTTTGCAACAGTTGCATCTTCACGATTAGACGGGGTGTATTTTTTCCACTGCTTAAAATCAAAACTAAACTCTAGGATCAGAATTCATATTATCAAAAATATTACAGTTTGGACAGGACAACTGTAGAACCTTCAGCCAATATTTTTTTCTTTGGATCAAGTACAATAACTAAGAACATAGTGAAATCTTACCTTAGATACCTCGAGGAAAGTCTGTCATTTCACTTCGAAGTAACACGAGACGCTCACTTTATCTTCATCGGCGTCACTGAGGAAAATCTCATGATTCTCAGCATTTTTGAACACCTTGTATGCAGCGTCTCTTTCTCCATGTGAGATGCTTTCCATCTTGTGCAGAATAGCAATGCACTTTGTGATGGTGAACTGTTGGGCATTTTTTGACCCTGTGAACAGAGCAGACTCCTCCTGTGCTTGCTTCCTTTCATCTCCACATAGTTCGCCATCACTTCCATCATGGGATCATCCCGCTTCTTCTTCCTGGGCTCTTTCGCTGGCTTTATATTGGAACCACTAGGATCACCTGCTCGAGTAACATCACTTTGAGTACCATCTATTGGACCATCACTTTGAGTAGCTCCTCTTGTACCATCAGTTTGAGCCGCATCTCTTGGATCATCATACATGTGAAAATCATCGTCGCACTGATTCAGATCAAAAGAGAAGTCAGTCTCATCTCTTTCAACTTCAGGATCATCGTCAGTCACTTGTGTAGCCTCAATTGATGTAAAATTGAAATTACCTTCTGCTATGTGTCCTGCACAAGCACCAAATTTCTCATTAAAGGTCACATAGCAATAGCAATTCTTTATAAAGTTCAAGAAAAAGGTAGAAAATGAAAATCCATTAAACTCACCATATAAAGATCACCTAGCTTGTCATATAGAGGAAATGGATTTGTCTAAAACTTGCTTATGTCTGGCCAGCATTGTATATAAGAGAAATGATTTTTCAAACCTAGAAAAACAACACTGATTACAAAAGAATCATGGAATACAAGTTGCATTGAATATTATAGAACTTACCATAATCAGGTTCTGCCAAAGATGTGGGCCGACCTCTATCATTTGTGTATGATAGTTCCAGCTAACACCACTTTGCTTTTGAGCATCCTTGATAAGCTTGTATTGACCCTTCAATTCTTTTTGTTTCTCTTGGATTTGTTGTTTTGTGAAATTTGTATGGGAATATCTCTCATGGAATATTTTTGTCATTCTATTCCAAGATTCACTAGACCAACCATTTTGTCCCCTATGATATGGATTATTGAGCTCATGAAGTAAATCTACGAGAGCCTTTTCAAGAGCCGGGTTGCACTGAGCTATGGGCCTCGTAACTACACATAGCACAAATTTAAATTGCTCAAACTAATGCTCAACATGATAAGAGTTACTATCATTCAATTTGAAAAGAAATGTATAGAGTAAAATAATGGAATACTTGATCACACTCAACATGACAAGAGTTGCTATAATTCTACAAGTGGAGATGAAGCATTAAAATGCCTTTTGGACAAGTCTTTTTAATTTTGGGTGACAACTTCTTCAGGATTAAAATGCATATTTATATATGATTAAAAAATACACCACAATGTTGGTTATTCAGGATGATATGCCTCCCACATTTGCATTGCGATTTCATCGCTCAAAGTGTTCCCTAAGTTGTTGATCCCATAGTTATTCTCATCACCATTTGGGAGATCAACAATATCATTTGGCGCTATGTTATTGGGCTGGTTGTCAATCCAAGTCTCGTCTCCATTATGCATCTTGATGATATTCTGAAGAACTGCAGCAGCAGCGGGAAGTTTCACTTGGTTCTCGATTGTATGTAGTGTGCCAACATGAAGAATTGGGAAGCGCTTCTTAAGAATTACTAGGGACCTTTCCACATGGTTGCGTAGAATAGCATGCCGATTGTTCCACAATTCCATGTGGTTCTGTGGCCGAGCGTGTCCTTGACCAAATTCCTTCAAATGATATCAGACACCCCGATAAGGTGCCAGAAATGACTGAATGTTTGTATAACACCCATCAACTAGGTAAAACTTGCCTTCGGGTACTCTAAATCATGTCATCATCGTAGACTGAAGAACTCTTGCATCTGTTGGTGAACCGTCCCAGCGACATGATATGAAAGTGAATCGTAGATCGAAGTCGCATGCAATCATGATGTTATGATTGAGGGTGCCCTTCCTATTCCGAAATGGAGCGGCAATCCCAGGTGTTGCAGTTATAGGTACATGTGAACCATCACTGGCTCATAAACAGTTCTACAAGCAAATGGATTGAAGGTAAATAAAGAACTTCAAATTAGATGAAGAACTTCAAGTTCTGAAAGTAAATTGTGGAAGTGTTACTGATGGAAACCTGGAAATAAGCATAAAATCTTGGGTCGGTGGAGATTTTTGGATGTGGTTCATCAATGCTCGGAGGCCTCAAAAATCGACTATCTAAGAAAGGAATAATGTTGAAGAACTCGTTGATGTACTCATGGAATGTTTGACCATTATGTAGAAATTCTAACTCGAGATCTTCATAAGACGCGTTGTGGGACAGCATGTACAAAAAAAGGCCAGCTTCTCCTCCACCTTAACTCTTGTATCCAATACCGACTTTTCTCTTCAAAGGTAAGATGCCAACGCCCTAAAGATATGTGGCTCCATCCTATAAGCCACGAGGCAGTTTTTAATATGCATGTAATAATATCATGGACACGATTCTTTCCATATAGGATGGAGCTATGTCGTTGCTTTCTCTCGATTGATCGTCTTTTACGCATCGATGCAATACGGGCCAAATGAAGGAAATCATGTCTTCATCATCCTCTCTTCTTCTCTTCCTAATTCAGTCGATCATTTTAGAATTCATCTCGGCACTAAAACTAGAATCAGCAAGCAACAAGTAGGATAATAAACGACGTATAAGATAACACATAATCATTCATATACATATATATAATATAGAAACAACCATGCCTACTATATTGTTTGATATTTTATACCATATCTTCGCCAAGTAATCCATCATCCATGTGCTACTGTTTAAGCATGCTTACACGCAAACAGAAATGTCAATCATTATATGGCAGAAACATTTTCTCTTGCTTTTTCCCCTAATTGAAACAGGGGGATGTGAAAGTCTGAAAGATCTATTTCCCTAACCAACACCAAACAAACGATAAAAGGCAAGTACATCTATCTATTCTTGTTCCTCTTGCCCTGCACTGCAATTGGCAACAACTGCAACTTCTCCAACTAGATTGATTGCCAATCAAATCGAATGAAAACATTACCCGATAAATTTCTTACATGCTACCGGCTTCTGGGTCTGCACGGTAGGTTCACCAGCTCTGTCATACTAGCATACAATGGCGTGGAGCCATGGACAAATCACAATATGAATGCGACAAAAGAAAACATTTCGCTGAATAATTTGTCAAAAGGTGTTGCATAAACTGCTGGAAGGATCTAGTCCACTAGACACCGTCTTAATAACAATAATCTGCAGTGTAGGTCAAGACATAGCCATACTAATTTTTAGTTCACCATTAGACCAGTACTTTATGCTCGTCCGGTGCTAGGCAGCCGTCTCACCCGAGAATAATCTCCCTATCTGCGAACACAATAACATCTACAAAAAACTAATCCGTATATTCAAATAGAGCCCAAATAAGACCAGCCTGCTATGGACATACGGCTTGCACCTGTCATAAGACCAGCTGCTTTTACGAAACAGGCTATGTGTACAAGAAAGGCATCACCGATGCACAAGTGCTGGAGATTGCTTCTGTTGTTTTCCAATTGGGATCTTCGCGATTATGGATGAGTGCAGAAGCTTTGGTGATGTGCACTTTGAACGTTTGGATGGGCAGACACCAACCCACTCCCTCCCTCCCTATTTCTTGCCATCGTGTCCAAACGTAAAGCTGATCCATCCATCCATCCATCGAACCAATGGCGATGGTGACATCGAAGCTCAGCTCCCCGGCCACCGCCCAACTCGCCCTGTCCGGTCCGTGCAGCCCACCCATCATGACTCGTTCGTCCTTGTCTGAGCCTCCGACGGCTACTATGCCGACGATCTCGTCTCCACCGCGGTGAGCGCCACACACCCCCCACCGAGATGAGGCATGAGCGATGGCTGGACAAATATAAAACCCTTGAAGACGCGGGGAAAGGAGAGGAGGGAAGGCGAGGCGAAGACTTACCGTCGGGGAGTAGTACGGTATGCCGGAGAGATCGCCGACGTTGAGGAGTCAGGCGGCGACGGTGGCTTGGGGAGGAGTTGGGTGGCGGTGTCATTGGGAGGAGTTGAGTGGCGGCATATTTGATGAGTTGGGCAGCCAAATCCTCGACCCCCTCGTCGAGGGTTCAGAAGCGCGTGGGAAGAAGCGGATCGAAGGGGAATCGAGTGGGTTGGCCCATGTAACCTCGCGTATCAAACGGGTCGCCGGGGGTTCGCGAGGATTCTGGGCCTCGCTGGGTTAATCCCTTGAAAACCCCTCCGACCCATGCGAAACAAAAAAGGCCTAATGATTATTAATACTCCTCTAATTATGAACATGAATATGCTTTGTGAGTAATTACGTTTGTTCCTGAGGACATGGGATAAGTCTTGCTATAAGTAATCATGAGATGTATGTTGTCTCTCCTCTAGTGGTGTCATGTGAACGTCGACTACATGACACTTCACCATTATTTGGGCCTAGGGTAAGGCATTGGGAAGTAATAAGTAGATGATGGGTTGCTGGAGTGACAGAAGCTTAAACCCTAGTTTATGCGTTGCTTCGTAAGGGGCTGATTTGGATCCATACGTTTCATGTTATGGTTAGATTTATCTTAATTCTTCTTTCGTATTTGCGGATACTTGTGAGAGAGGTTAACCATAAGTGGGATGTTTTTTCAGGTAAGGGCAGCACCCAAGCACCGGTCCACCCACATACTAAATTATCAAAGTAACGAACGCGAATCATATGAGCATGGTGAAAACTAGCTTGACAGAAATTCCCATGTGTCCTCGGGAGCTCTTTGCTAAATATAATAGTTTGTCCAGGCTTGTCCTTTGCTACAAAAGGATTGGTACACTTTGTTGCACCATTGTTACAATTCTTACTTGCTACCCATTACGAATTACCTTATCCAAAACTATCTGTTACCGATAATTTCAGTGCTTGCAGAGGATACCTTAATGAAAACCACTTGTCATTTCTTCTGCTCCTCGTTGGGTTCAACACTCTTGCTAATCAAAAGGACTATGATAGATCCCCTACACATGTGGTTCATCACCCATGTTCATCATTTCTAGTTGATTCACTTTGGGTACTTTGATAATTGATATGTGGGTGGACCTCTACTAGGGTGTTGTTCTTACTTGAACAAATAATAGTCTTATGATTACCCCCTCTCGCAATCATGTGCAACTACGAAAGAAAAATTAAGATAAGTATATCCATAGCATGAAACATATGGATCCAAATCACCCACTTATGGAATAACAGATAAACTAGGGTTTAAGCTTTTGTCACTCTCGCAACTCATCATCAACTTATTACTCCCCAATGATTTCCCTTAGGCCCAAGCATGGTGAAGTGTCATGTAGTCGATGTTCACATGACACCACTAAAGGAAGAGCAACATACACATCATAGAAATATCGAATGAATACCAACTTCACATGATTAGTTACAAAAATACTTATCCAAGGTCCTCAAGAAAGAAAGCTACTCACAAATCATTATCATGTTCAAGATAAGAAGTATAATGAATATGTTTAAGGATATGTACATATAATCTTCCACCGAATAAATCAACTAGCACCAACTACAAGGTCTAACCAACACTACTAGCAACCCATAGGTACCAAGCTGAGGTTTTGAGACAAATATTTTATACAAGAGACGAACTAGACTTTGAGATGAGATTGTGCTGGTGAATATGTTGATGAAGATTTGTCCTCCCACGTTGGAGGAAGGATTGGTGATGACAGTGGCTTCCATTTACCCTCCCATAGGAAAGTTTCCTCAGTGTAATTGCTCCACCGGAGAGAAAAAGTACTCCTTTCTAGGTTCCGCCTCGAGACAGTGATGCTTCATCCCGAAAGATGCATTCTAATTTTTTTCTAGGTCAAAAAACTTCATATGTGAGAAGATGGGCATCGGAGACCTGTTGTGGGCCCACGAGCTCACGGGGAGGCCCCCAGGCTTCTGGCATCATGGTGGGTTCCCTGGTGGTATTTCTTTCGCTGGTACTTTTTTATATATTCCAAAATAAATCTCCATAAATCTTTAGGTCATTTGGAGTTCGAGAAAATATCCAGTTCTTGTGTAGCCCTTTTTGGTTTAGAATTTCAGTTAGTAATTTCCATCTTTTTAGAAATCTTGTGAAATAAGAGAAAAAAGGCATTAGGATTTATCATCAAGTGAAATAATGAGTGAAACATAATAAAAATCAACTGGAAAAGATGAAGCGAAATGGACGTATCAGGGCTCAGCACTAAAGCACCTGGGACCTGCCCCATGCTCGGGGGCTACTAATGGGGTTTCGTACGTGAGGTACCTAAAGTAAGGAAGATCGACCTAATTAGGCATGTGGGGCCCACTAGGCCCAAGACACTCTTAGGAGCTAGAAGCGATCTTTGTGATCTCCAAGGTAGGACGCGAGCGCCACAAGAAACTTACCTACCCTCGTGTAAACCCTAAGCCTCTATTGTCTACATAAAGGAAGGTCTAGGGCTTTGTTGAGAATCCAATCTTAGATAAAACTCCTAGTAGAAATCCTGTACACCATTGTAATCCTGTACATGAGGTATCTCCCCACCATGAATAACAAAAAGAAGCAGGACATAGGGTATTACTATTAGGAGGACCGAACATGGTTAAACTATGCTTGCACACTTTGTTCCGGTAGTTGCAATCTCGCCATGAACCCTACTAAGGGATTGGGCGGTATTTTTCTCCGTCATCTAGGCCATTATTGTTCTTTATTATATTATATGTCAAAGCTTTCATTGTCAAAAACACCAAAAGGGGGAGATTGAAAGGGCATTTCCCTCCCTAAGTGATTTTGGTGTAGAGATTACAAAGGAATTTACGGTCTAATCATTTTATTGATCTATACACATCTATTCAAGAAAGGCAGAAGACAGTTTGGTTGCCCTATGAAAGGAAAAGAGCAAATACGATGCTCTGGTGATTTATTCCCTTTTGATTCATAGGAAAACCACACTATTAAGAGGGTGTCCACAATGGAAGGTACGGGTGGAATCAAACATGTAAAAAAATACAATTTTCACCCACATTACCTTCGCCTCTTGTCAAGGTGTTCTCCATTTTCATCCACCCCCTAAGTCTTTCTCTACCATTAGTATCGGGGTAGAGAGCGTTTGTACCACGCGTTTCATGGGAGCGGTACTACAACTCTCTATCCCAGGATGGTAGTACCATGCTCATGGATGGTAGTACCGCTCCTATATTAGAGCGGCTCTACTACCGAGGGGGTATTCCCCTCCTATTTTGGATGTTGTATATGGCGAGACTACTATGACCTTACTAGATAATTTATTTAGCTAATCTACAAGACCCCTAAGAGGTTGGACCGCCTAGCCATTAGTGTGCATCATAAAGGGGGCTATGGTAGTACCGCTCTTCGGAATAGTAGTAGTGCTTTGGTACTTCCATGTAGCCCTCATGGGACTATGGTTGTACCGCTCCAAGAGCGATAGTATGGCTTAGGATAAAAAAATGTTTAACAGTTGGATTGGCGGAGGGACTATATAAATGGGGTGTTCTTCCTAAGTTTGACCTATTTCTTGCCTCCCTATCCCCTCCTTTGTTGCCCAAAGCATGAATTCACTCAATCTCTCTACCTAGCCACTGAAAATTGTTGCTCTTCTAATTTTTGGGAGATAAGACTTGGTTCTACACTTCCACCAAAGGGAATTTGATCACCATGTACTTTACTTTTGGATACTATTACTCTTGGGTGTTTGGGATCCCTAGATGAAAGAGGTCACCTTGGAGATCAAATCCATTATGGTTAGGCTTCGTGGTCTTGTTGGGTGACTCCTTGTTGGTTGCGTTGGTTTCCCTCCAAGCTTAAAGGCTGATCTAGCACAAAGACGACAAGTATTTCGCTGAGTTTTGAAAC
Source organism: Hordeum vulgare subsp. vulgare (assembly GCF_904849725.1). Taxonomy (NCBI): domain Eukaryota; kingdom Viridiplantae; phylum Streptophyta; class Magnoliopsida; order Poales; family Poaceae; genus Hordeum; species Hordeum vulgare. Next base: position 141,461,139 of record NC_058521.1, on the reverse strand, counting down.
CAAGGTATCAATCGACTAGGAAGATCAACAAGATTATGTAATCAACACGTGCACACAAATAGCAAATCCTCGCAACCCAACGCATGGAAGGGTTGTCAATCCCTCGTGGGTAAAGTAAGGATAGATTGACAAATGCAAATAAGAGTGATAGCAAATAAAACAAAGCAATGCTTTTTAGGTTTTTCCATAATATATATAGATCTAAAAATAAAAGAGAAAATAAAATAGAAACACAAAGAGCAAAGTAGAGATGGCAAATAGATAATGTGATGTAGACCCGGGGGCCGTAGGTTTCACTAGTGGCTTATCTCGAGTAAATAGAAAATGGTGGGTAGAAAAATTACTGTTGGGCAATTGATAGAAGAGAAAATAATTATGACGATATTCAAGATAATGATCATGTATATAGGCATCACGTCCAAGACAAGTAGACCGACTTCTTCCTGCATCTACTTCTACTAGTTTAATCCCTGTGTGTTGCCATGGGAAACAAAGCCGTGAATGTGGAAGTGTCAAATCTCGGTCGTTATTCTCATATAACCTCGCTCTGTTTCTACACAAATGATTGGTTCATGGTTCCCATGCTTCATTAAGCGTAACTCTAAGGATACAATGTTGCCTTTTCCAACTCTCGAATCTCCATCGCATTTTAACTCTAAGGATTCTTTTATAGGTGCAGTCTTACTTGAAGAATCTGCTCCTACTAATGGCCACTTATGAAGTATCAAACATCTAATACATTATTAGCGGTGTGGCATTTGAATATGTGTGCAGGAAGCAAAAAGGATAGTGAACAAAGATATTATAACAAACATATATTTATTCACACATTAAATCCAATAGGGTAATTAGTTACCAGGATCAAAGAGTTTATATTTACCTCGATAAAAAAAGTGAAAATACCAAAACTATAACATAGGTCGTACCTATGGAAACTTACAACCGATATACTACTCGTTGCATACATATCACACATTTTAAGAGCTATCCAATGTTGTAGCCACCACAATAATCGGGATACAAAAGTTGGACCATCGCAAATATGAGGTGACGATTTGGCCACCCATGTAGTAAATCATGCCTACACAAGTTGTGAGTCAAGTCGAACCTGCAATAAGAAAATAATAGAAGAATTTTCCGTGCCATCAATGTATGATCATACTAAAGCTGGACTTAGCGCTAAACTAATTTATTTACAACTCGAGCTAAAGATTATAATTCTTGTTTCTAATATGCATACAAATATAAGGTTACTACTTAAGTTTTGCTCACACATTTGTTTTTCTAGATCTTCTAGTGCACAGAACATGATTAACTGAGTACATGTATGTTGTGGCATATGTACATGTATGATCCATAACCTTAGTTCGAAACCAAGACACTAACTTTGGATCGGAGGGAGTAGTATATAAGGCTTGTCATCTCCTTTCTAATTGTATATACGTGCAAAATTTAATAATGATAAGAGAATGATGAAGAAAGCGCATACATGCATGACACAAACAAAGTGAATGTTGCCTCTCCATCATCTACTTGCCAAATCCCATCAGTATGGCGTCTAAGAATAAAAAATACATAATTTAGTTATTATAGCATGGAAGATAACCTTGATAGGCCTTACCTTGGATCAGGTCAAAATGAATGGCAACATGATTTTGTTAGTGCAGAATGCAAACAAAAACACCTCTTAAAAACTTTGTACTAACCTCTATGTTGATTTGTTGAGTACTTCCGTTCTTAAGTTTCGCATTCTCAAAAAGATATCAAAGATCCCACTAATGTAAAATAGAAGGTATGCTACTACATGTATTTTAAGGCTTGCTAGTTACAAATGAATTATTAGCACGCTATTAAACGACAAGAGGTGACAACAATGTAAGCTTCAAAGATGTGCCTAATACTACAACTAAATGGATGACAGAATATGCAGGCCAGTTTGGCAATATAAGTTCCCAATCATTAACTCACCTCACGGTAAAACAAGTGTCGAAATAGTAAAGAACCAAAGCACATGTGCGGTGTTGTAATCAATTATGTAGATACTATAGAACATCAATGACTTTAACCCGTGACTTCACTAATTTTAGAAGCTTTGAAAGATATAAAATAATTTTAATTTCCTTTGCACAAGTTAATACAACTGAACTAAAGGACACAAAAGGTAACTTCCTTGAGAATCCATCAATTAAACATCACTCGATCCAACTACACTGAGAATGTATGCTTTGTGCATATTAATATTTTCAATGTAACTTCAGTTAGAATATATCTAATGAAGTGTCACTTCCTTACCATAAACCGACCAAATCATTGAATTAAACATGGAATTTTTGCCATAAAGAAGCAAAAAAACTTGATATAGAACAATACGAAGACCACAACTTTACCACCAGAATCAGTCGTGAATTATGCTTGATCCAAACGTGGAGGTCTTGACCACTAGTGACTTGCTGCAGAAGCAGGCGGTAACTCCTTAGTGTTGCTAGGCCGCATCATCGCCCAACGAGTCATGATATTGTCTACATCATCCATTTCATGAATGATTAGTTCAACGAAAAAAATTAAGAACTAACATCCAACGACTAATAACACATAGAAGGGCGAGCCACTATTTGGACTTTTAGATATAAGATGATAGCTCCCCATCTTCACCTTCAAAACTCAGTTTTCGTACTGATCAAAAATATATTGATCAACAATGTATTCCTAATTCTACTTGAAGAAAATAATATACAGATGTTTCCAACTCAAAAAGAGCATATGATCTTTTTAAGAAAAATGTCGGGGGTACACATCTTCTATGTTATCGGAATATTTTAAGATATTCGTATATTTATGATATATTTTTAAGGGAAAATTAATTGAAAAGATATTTCGGTCTCTTGATATGCACAACAGATTTCCAAATTCTTAAGAGAGAAGTATGAGGGGTACATAACTTTTGAGAGAAATTACATATTATTTAAGCTGCAATTTAGATGAAGAATAGAAATTGGGGGCATACTACTCAGAGGAAGAGGCATATACTTCATCAAAGCCATGTAGTATGTGTATACTTTTGTCCTAGAAGGAGTGTGATTAATTTTTTTGTGTACCAAACCAATCTACGTGACATTCGGTAAAATCTGCAAACGCCATAAAACCTAAAAAATCATACTCGTCAAGACGCAGCTTGCCCGCATCCATCGTGGTCCTAATTCCATAATTAAAATTACCGTTGAGGCATCTTCCCTTGCGTAGCTAATTCCCTCCCTATAGGGTATTGTTCTGATACAAATTTACATGTATATACAACCCTAACTTGATGTGAATAAACAAGCAATGTTCATGGAATCTTTAGGGTAAAAGCATACATCACATGGATGAGAGGACAAGGAATGGGTGCTAGGCATGTTGGATGTACTATGTTCTGCTAGCTCCACAAATAAAGATGGGATTTCCTATCATGATGGGTATCCTTTGGAAGTAATGTAATATGGTAAGTAAGCTAATTATTACGTGGACCCCAACACATACGACACGTCATTATTACCTCCAAATATGATGCAATTATTCAATATCCATCCATCCAATTAAAAATATATTTAGCTAGAGGCATCAAATGAAATCTTTCTGAAATTATTTAAACCGGAGAGCACATGTAACATTGGTCTCTAACTGCCACCACTCTAGCTTCATTTCGCTTACAAAAATTCTTTTGAAGTAACGGCTTGAAAAAAACAGCACACTGGTTTCACATCGCTAACAAAAACATAGCAGGGTACTCGAGGATAGTACACATCATTGCAGACTAACCCATAGCAAGGTGAAAATGGACTCAAGAATGAGATATGCTCCCTAGATCAGATGAACGAAGTATGATGCGAGCGACGAACTAAGAGCACACACTAAACAATCAGAATTGCACATACATTACAAAAGGCAGCAACTACAATCACAGGTTGAGGCAAGGGTCGTCGGTCGGCATCACGTGGAGGGAGGTGCAGCTTGGGTGTGGAGGAGGAGAGAGTCGGGGACGATAGGTCAAACCACAAGAGCCAATGACGGCGGGTACGCACAGCTACTTATCGCTGGTGGGAGACATGTATTGGTCGCGTAAGGCATGCGGCGGCGAATTAGGAACCAGGCCAGTGAGGGGATTTGGGTTGGAATCTATGCGGGAGAGGAGGGAAGGTTGGGTTCAGGTGATGGCGACCGGCGGGACAACGTCGTTCATGGCACGCGGAGGCGACGTGCACGGGCAGAATAAGGAGGTTTGTCTCGAGAGGGCGATTGGATCGTGGGGCGTGTGTTAGTGGGCTCGTGGCTATTTTTGTTTTCCCATTTTTTCCCCGGCTCCTATTTCTTGTGCTGGTTTCCCTTACGTGAACCGACTGTTTTCTTTGGAGTTGGATCGTGCGACGAGAATTTTGTTGTGGGGTGATACAAGGGGAGGAGGTCAAACCATCACCACGACGGCATATTCTCCTTTAATAGTAGAGATTACTCCACACATCGACCGCTATCCAGCATGCATCTAGGGTATTGAGTTCATGGAGAAACGGAGTAATGCCTCAAGAATGATGACATGATGTAGACAAGATCTATTCATGTAGGAATAGACCCCATCGTTTTATCCTTGATAGCAACGATACATGTGTGTCATGTCTCTTTCTATCACTGAGATTGAGCACCGCAAGATCAAACCTATCACAAAGCACCTCTTCCCATTGCAAGATAAAAGATCAAGTTGGCGAGACAAAACCAAATATCAGATAAGAAATATGAGGCTATAATAATCAAGCATGAATATGTTTTCATAGATATGATCATAAACTCACAATTCATAGGATCCCAACAAACACATGGCAAAAAAGGAGTTACATCATATGGATCTCCAAGAGACCATTGTATTGAGAAACAAAACAAGAGAGAAAGCCATCTAGATACTGTCTATGGACCCGTAGGTCTGATATGAACTACTCACGCGTCATCGAAGGAGCACCAGTGGCGATGGTGAACCTGTGTGTGATCGTGTTCCACTACAGAACAAGCTCTAGATTGTATTTCGTGGCTTGTGGAACTTGCGGCGGCTGAAACAATTTTTTGTCGACTCTAGGGTTTTTTGAATATTGGGGTATTTATAGAGCTCAGAGGCAGTGGAGGAGGTGCCCAAGGGCCCCACTAGATATTGGGGTATTTATAGAGCTCAGAGGCAGTGGGGTATTTATAGAGCTCAGGTGCAGTGGAGGAGCTCAGAGGACGTGCTAGGGGCCCTGGGCGCGCCCTCGTGTCTAGTGGGGCCCCTGGGCCTCGTCTACTGCTCATTCTTGGCTCCCAAGTTTCCTTCTGGTCCAAAATATCTCCGTAAAGTTTCGTGGCATTTGAACATCATCTGATATTGATTTTCTACGAAGGAAAAAACAGCACAAAACAACAAGTAGCACTAGGCACTATGTAAATAGGTTAGTGCCAAAAACATCCAAGAATGATAATATAACAGCATGGAACAATCAAAAATTACAGATACGTTGGAGATGTATCATTGGGTGCATCCTATTAAATTGTGGATATAGGCCCAACCATGTTTGTGAAGGTTAGTTTACCGCCTCCTATAGACCACGTAGTGGATCGTGGAACCTTGGTTTGTGGTAGGATGCAAGGATAATAAGGTGAGCCATTGTGGTGCTTGGTGTGAATTGTGCCACCACGCTTTCCAGGGAAGACATACCTCCCCCAAAGGAGGGATCTTCGGGAAAAATAATCATCATCTACACTAGCAGCTTATTCTTTCCTTCACGTACTTAGTGCAAGCTAGTATTATTTGTATCTTATCTACGTTGTTTTCATCTATGAGCTAGCAATATAGGTTGTCCATTTTGTTGCATATATAGATATACTATGTTCTTATTATATCCCTTGAATATAAAAGAAAGTGAACAAATGTTAGTCGCCTATTAACTCCCCCCCTAGGCGACAATACCGATCATTTCAGTCTCTAAGTAGAACTCTTTCCACGAGCACTATTGAGTCTATCAATGTAAGTAGTGGTCGAGTATCTCAAACTCCTTAAAACAATTGTTCTCGACAACAAGTCTTCTAAATGGTTTTCCCTTATTCTCATGATTTTCTTATTTAACATCCCTTTTTTTATTGAAACAGGTCTCACCACAAAGTCTTAGTTAACTAGACAAAAAAGAACAACAACTTCTTAATTAACTTAGCTATGTGAATAAAAACATTATAGTAGCCAAGTGCATCTCCAAAGAAGAGTTGTAGAGCTCTGATATATGTTGTCTAGACTATTTTTACTAACTTTGTCATCCAATCGGGACCCATATCGGTCCGCAAAGTGGTCCAGATGTCCGTTTTATAGCAAACTCGAACCAAACTAGGCGGAGCTATGTGGGAGTCTTGACATGCACTTGACCAATACAAAGCCTTTGACTGGTCCTCCTCTCTTTTCTCTCTCCTCTCATGCATGGTCCCCCTCTTCTCTCTCTCCTCCCATCCACTCACCACTACACAATATCCCACCACATGCATTGTCCCCACCTACTTTCTCTCCTCCCAACAGGACTACCTTGTGAATAACCTTACATCTATCCCTCCCACATCATGTGTGTGGACCACGTCCAGACATAAAAACATACATGTATCATGTCCATTTATGGGTCAGCATTGGAGATGCCCTTAGACCTAATCCCACTTGGATATATCACACATGGAACTACTACCAACTAGCATGGCCATTTCAAGTTCATAAAGCGAGAGTCATAGGAAATACCTCGCACCCATGAATGTTCATGCTTCTCTTCCTTATGATGTGTTCTTTATTGCTGAACATATCTCTACTTCACTGCAAAAAGAACTAGAACATATTGCAAAGGGAATTCTACAACGGGAAAAGGAGCAAACAAAATTTGTTTAGAATTTCTAGGCTTTTCACAACTCAGTAACAAGATACAAATAAAAACATGAAGAAAAGGAAAAGCTTTAAAAACTAGGAAAAGAGCAAAGAAAAGTTCTAGAGCAAGCCCAACAAAAGTGCTTTGAATCTCACTGTGAGTTGAAGTATGACATCATTACAAGTTCATTACAAATAAATTCTTCAATACATGTTGATATGGATGTGAAAAAACCTCCCCAAGGTTACGTTTTTGCAAGAAAAATCTCAGGAGATCATCGTGGCAGCGACTAATAATGTGTGGCACCCATGTATGGATCCATGTGGTTAAGTGGGATGTCATGGCTTTGGACTTTGTTGTTTTCTCAGAGAGAGTTAGTGAGGTCTCTCACATCATTTATGGACTCCTCAAGAACACAAATGTTTATATATGTAACAAATGATCCATATCCATCTTCATTGTCTTCTAGCCGCACCTCAGCTTTAGGATCACGCACTTCTTACTCGACATCATCTGGCATGGCTGCTTCACGATTCTCTTCTTCTTTTCTCCCCGTGCATTATAATGTGAAATTCCATCGATAGATAATCATTTAGGAATATGAGTTAGCAATAGATACCCAACTCTTGGGATATGGAACAAAATCCTACCATTACTAGAATAATGATACCAACACTTCTACTTAGACATAAATACATATTTTAATTCTTCACACATGATGTCACTTTGAGTTGTTATAGGATCAAAAGTATGTCTAGAGGGGGCGATTAGACTATTGCCAAATTTAATGGACTCATTTCTGAATTTTAATTCTTGGCAGATTTTAGACATAGCTATCAAGTCAAATAGAACCCTACACATGCAAGTCTAGAGCATAGGAAGTGGAAAGTAAAGACAATGTAAGTGATAGTAATGTAGATAGATGGGTTTAGAGAATCGCAAAGGCAATGGTGACACATGATATTTTTTACCCGTGGTTATGATAGGTGGTGCTATCGTACATCCATGCCGACGGAGGCTTGGATATCAAAAACATCAAGGTTGGTTTCTCCACTATATTTGGAGACTCCCAAGCACTCCTAGCCAATCTAGGAGGGACCACCATCCAAAAGGTAGTATATGGTGTTTTTGATGATGAACTCCTTACTCTTGTGCTTTAAAGGATAATCCCCTCAACACTCAAACACTCCCTTGAAAATTTGGCTTTTGAGTAATAGGGGTTTTGTTGGAAAGCAATGATGTTAATAGAAAACAAAGGATAAATTGTTGGAGTGGAATCCCTTTGAAATCAGCACAGGGAGTGGAAGTTCTCTTTTACAAATGGATGTGAAATGTGTTTGCTTCGATAGGGAATGGCGGAGTGGGTAGGGGTATATATAGGCAACACCAAGAACGTGATGGTTACTCACCTTTTAGTACATCTAAATGGGACCGAGTGAAAACACTCGGTTAGACCAAACTATAGATAAGATTAAAACTTTAGATATTTCGATGACTCGAGGTGAAACTATTAGGTGGCTTCGAGTTGTGTTGACCTAAGCACTTTCCACACTTTAGTGTCAGTGACTAAAACTGTTTGGAAATTCCGGAGGAACTTCAATACGCAACACAAGGTTGGCTAGTGATCTTCCGTGAGATTAAAGGGTAAATACAGTGAGACCAAAATTCTAGGGTTTAGGTGTTTAGTACAACAACTATGTTAGTGTGACCCGATGACTCCAGTGTATATGGGTTCGGTGAGTCCGAGTTGAACTTTTGCTTTGTGATATAGTGGAATCATGTAAAATGATGTGAGGCTTTTGGCGCTTGATGTTTAAGTACTTGAGCAATGAACTCGCCATCTCAACCGCATCCCCATTTGATAGTATTCGCCTACCTATGGACTCAATTTGATCTTGGATCACTTAAATATAAAATGGAGACTTGAGGCATGGGCCAACAATTCTTCTTACCGTTTTAAGGGGCCAATTTTCACATTCCATTTTTGTACCTACATTGAACTTTCCTAAAATATTCTTTAGAATAGGCATTATTTCTATGATATATATGTTGTTATAAATTATCAAAACCACCCGGGGATTAGATGCACTTTCAGTTTGGTTTGCTTGGCGGTTGAGATAGATTAGAAGCATTGCGCCCAAGTTTGGCACCATATTGGATTTTGTACACATAGCTTTTATGAGTAGAATCATATTTTCTTCATTCAGTTTGGTGACTTCACCACGCGCGTGCAAATTATTAGACACTTATTTTAGCCTAATAGGTTTTTTTTGTAGTATTCATTCATGTGAATTATTCCTTAACTATGTAATAAATATCTATATAAACATGCACATTGAAATAGTTGAACACTCATTTTTTTAATTTCCTACGTCTCTCTTAGAGAATTGGTTACCCCATGTGGTTTTTAACTATAAATGATTTTTCTTGTGTATTCTCCCTAGTGAATGGTAGTACGCACTCGTGTTCAGAAAGCGGCATCATCCCACCTAACAAAACAACATTTAGTTACTTCTGGATTATCTCTCAACTTAAGTAATGATACATCCAAACAATTATATAGCATCAAATAAATAAGGATAAAATAACGACTTCAATCCATGGTAGGCCAAAGATACAATCACTCGACCAACTATAAGAATGTGTAACATATATATTATTTTATAATCAATACATGTATAGGTTAGAAATCGATGGGAAAGTCCATTTTAACTAGCTTTTAACTAGGATGTTTATGCACTTTTGGTGCCTTTGTTGCACTGTCGTATATAGCGAGAACGACGAATGCCATTTATAACCAACTTTCAATTAATATGTTTACATACTTTTGGTGCCTTTTTTGTATTGTTGCCAACATCAAGAAAGACAAATGCCATTTATAACTAGCTTTAAACTAATATGTTTATGTGGTTTAATGTCTTTGTTTTATTGTCATATATAGCAAGAATGACAAAGGCCATCTATAACCAGCTTTTAGCTAAATATTTTATGTACTTTTGATTCCTTTGTTATATTGTCATGTATATCGATAATGACAAAGACCACTTAAAACCAGATTTTAACTAAGATGTTTATGTACTAGTGGGCCTTTGTTGTTTTGAGTCTATAGGGAGAATAGAAAAGTTCATTTATAACTAGTTTCCAACTGAGTTTTATATGCTCTTAGTGCATTTATTCTATTGCCGTGTATACCGAGAATGATAAATACCATTTATAATCAACTTTCAACTAAGATGTTTATGTGTAGTTGGGCCATTGTTGTATTATCTCTATAGGCAGAATGGAAAAGGTCACCTATAACTGATTTGCAACTAAGTTTTTATATGCTTTTGGTGCATTTATTGTATTGTCATGTATACCGAGAATACCAAATACTATTTATAACCAGCTTTTAACAAAGATGTTTCCATACTATTAGCTTTTTCATTTTTTTCTCGTGCATAGCGAGAATGTGTGCATCATACATCATGAGAGTAGATGAAGTATCTCTTGGAGTTACTCATCCAAAT